>NC_064642.1:527669434-532669434 GCF_023864345.2 Schistocerca serialis cubense
GGGCACAGCACTGGCTCTAAGTGACCTTTTCAGAGAAATTTCGGGTCTGTATACAGCATGAAGATGGATGTATCCATATGTGGAGCCTCCGTGCACAACGAACGTTACCAGATCGCATTCTTAAACGTTGAGAGTGCTTAGCAATAAGCATGGTGATATGGGATACCATTGGGCATATACAACAATGATCTTTGATGATTAAAGCCGTTATCTTGGAGACAAACCTGAGGCCTGTTTGGCCGAGCGGTTCTAGGCGCTTCAGTATGGAACAGCGCGACCGCTACGGTCGCAGGTTCGAATCCTGCCTCGGGCATGGATGTGTGTGATGTCCTTAGGTTAGTTAGGTTTAAGTAGTTCTAAGTTCTAGGGGACTGATGACCTCAGATGTTGAGTCCCATACTGCTCAGAGCCATTTGAATGACAAGCCTTATTTTAGGGGTCTCTTTTACGTTACTTATCGACGAGACAATGGTAGTACATATTTTCTGTTCTGTGGTGACCTATTTCAATATGGAGGATGTGTGACTGTTACTCTTGCCAGCAGCTCTCTATACATCTCACCCATTTGAACCATTTGGACACATAATGTGCAGCTCCATGTTACCAACACTCAATTTACAAAAGTTACAGATTTTTATGACGGACGGTACGTACTGACAGTAAAATCATAAAAGTAACTTAATAGAGAATGTCGATGGTGTTTGTTGCAGGAAGCTACTCCAAGTACGAATCATCATATTGTTCACACGGCTAACACTGACAGCTATTTGTTGCATCCTATTACTCGGATGCTGGGCGACGACGGTATGTTTGTTTACATTTTGTCGTGTGCACAGCTATTGCATTGCGACAGTCTTGTCAGTTGTTGTGTTAAAGTGGACGTAGTAGGACGTTCATGGAAGATGGTATATCCCAAAGCGAAAAAAGCGGATACGTTCATGGTTTATGGTAAATGTTAGAAACGTGCTGTTCGTTAGTGTATCATGTACGTTGACACGTATCTCAATAAAAGTCTCTTCAAACACTTCATCCTCCTCAGTAAGTACAGAGAAAAAGGAACTGCGTAGTACTGCTGTCTGCTCTGTAATCTCCTCTGAAGTGCTAGAACGTGTGAAGCAACATTGCAGAGAAGACTGCAAGCTTGTATTGACGCTGGCGGTGGTCATTCTGAGCACTTGCTTTGAGGGTTCATTGGTACATTACGTTTCAGGCCACACAGAAGTACTGCATTCACCTTTGTCTCCTGTTTGATCTAGGCAATGTCGCATTGAACAACACAACACCCCCAGAGACCCATCAACATCTGTGCAGTGCTGAACATACACGCTAATGTGAAATTCACTGTCGTTTGTGCTACCACATGGGACATATAACTGTATTTACACTTTTGAAACTACAATCCTCATAAACTTATTGCGCTGGACACCTGCAACAAACATCTTTGAATTCTAATTTAGTCTACTTTGATTGTGTTACTTTTAACGGGCATTGTCCCACTCTAAATATTTGCACCTTTTATAAATATATACACATTTTAAACTCATAATACACCGCATGGGCGGCCGGTGTGGCCGTGCGGTTCTAAGCGCGTCCGTTTAGAGCCGCGTGACCGCTACGGTCGCAGGTTCGAATCCTTCCTCGGGCATGGATGTGTGTGATGTCCTTAGGTTAGTTAGGTTTAAGTAGTTCTAAGTTCTAGGGGACTGATGACCTCGGTAGTTAAGTCCCATAGTGCTCAGAGCCATTTGAACCATTTGAACACCGCATGTGGGATGCAAAGAAGGGCCCCTTCCTAACATTCCAGTCTGTGAAATCCGCATATCAAATGCATCTTCCATTATCGAAATATTTGCAGTGTACGTTATAAGTGATCCACCCTTTCTCTTTATAGATGTTGAATTCGGTAGGTACTTCGTGCCATTGTTTACATGTCCATAACGTGTTCACGAAATGTTTATTAATTTAGAGTGGTTTGTAACTCTCGTTATTAAGCTTTACTCTGTGATGGACGGAGATCATCGGATACAATTAGTGGGTCATCATTGCCAGAATGGCTTAGTAAGCTTTAGTGCAATGTAGGTTTAAGGCTTCATTAACATGTTAAAGCCTGATATGGCAAACCAATGGCGCTTATACTCGACAACTGATCCGCAACCTACATGCATAGGCTCTTGGGCAGAGAAATTAAGCTATTCAGCTCATCGTCATATCCGGCTTTTCAATCTACGGAGCGGCTTAAGCCCTCGGATGATGCGTGAATGTTGTGAATAAAGACGATATATGTAGAGGCAGGTAAAAATACGACAAAATCTCTAAGGCCGATGCGAGGAATGGATAAAAGCATAATTCAGAACATTTGCTCGTAAAAATATACGTCATTCAGAGAGTAAAAGCAGTAAATATTATTCTGAATGAGTCAAATCGAAGATGAAGCGGGAATATGCTGGGCAACCGATTATATGGTGAGGCTGATAATGACAGAGATTTTCGCGTTGGCGGCTTCTAAACAAATCGTTGACTTAGGATGAGTAAAAGTGGAAAAGATTCCCATACTGAAGTCAGTGGAGTTTCTCATTACGTACGCGTTGTCTCTGCTGTAAAGTGCTCGATAGATAATACTAAATGGCTTCCTAGAAATAAACAAAAGCAGATATTGGCTTAAAATGTATAAATTAAAGCACAGTGCGTGTGAAGTGGTAAAGATTGATGTGTTTTACACAGAAAGTGAAGTTTTTCTACTGTCATCTACAAAAGAACACGGCTTGGTGGAATCCGTATATATTATGCAAGTGGATGTATCGACGTATGTGTGTGTGTGTGTGTGTGTGTGTGTTCCACATCTCGTCCTAAACCACTCTATCATACTCCTTACTGTAAGACAACAATAGCTGTGGAGGTACGAACCAACTTCCTATCTGTGTATATATGAAGATGGTATCTGTTCTTTCGGACATGTCCGAAATAATACATACCATTTACATATATTTACATATAGTTAAGTCTCACGGGACATTTGACCATCTTCTTCTGTGCGTATGCACTTACGGGAATCGGGGAAAAAAGCCGCGAGTAATAATGAGCAAGGGCACTATGAATATAGCGCGGCACAATAAGTTGAGAATGTGGGTCTCACTAGAGGCGTGCCAGAGATAAGTCCCTGCAGTCGCACTATCCTGTTTGTCCTCGTTGGTTCAGATGGCTAGAGCGTCTTCCATGTAAACAGGAGATCCCGGGTTCGAGTCCCGGTCGGGCACACATGTTTAACTGTCCCAGTTGACTTATATCAACGCCTGTATGCAGCTAGGGGTATTCATTTCATTGTAATTTTAACTACCTGTCATAGCTCAGGAGAAATGACACCAAACACACAGAGAACATGAAAACTGCCGCATCACACATGACGTTAAAATTTGCTACTCGTTTGCTACCAACTGCTGACAGTAACCACATACAACACTGAATGTAGCTACACAAGTTTATCATTCTACGACACAAAGCTCAAGAGATAATACGTGAAAAAACGCCGCTTCATGTTCGAATATCTAATACGTTCATTCCTTACTGCCGAGACACTCTTACAGTGAAGTCAAATTAAGAAAATTCCTGAACTTCGGCAGCGCTTTTGAGAACCTTCAGCTGCGAAGTGCTGACGGTTGTAGGCAGAAACGACAGCGGTCTACAGAATTACGAGGGGGCGTTTCAATAGGGACGTTTACCAAATCGCGATGTACACACGTGAAGCATCTGCGTCCTGCGTTCATGAACTGTTCATGATCGTGATTCTTTCCTGGATTCTGTTCATACACAATTGTATATTATGCTTGTATCTTTGTAGGACTGCGTTCAAGAAATCACGAAGAATAAATAGGACATCAGCAGCGACAGAAGCACTCTGGGCCGTGATGACGGCTACAGCCATGTAGCAGCTCCGTCGGTGATGGAATTCTAGGTTATTATTCGTGTCATATTGTCCCTGTTAATACAAGTCGGACAAAACGAATATCGTACTAGACTAATTTCGGACTATAAAATTACGATTTAACAATCATTTTCTTTGCAACGAAACACAATCCGACGCCTTCCGGTAAAACTGGGCGTCGCATGAGAGACTAATGAACACTGTTTGAACAGACTAATTCCAGCTATATATTGCAAGAAGGAAGCTGCAAATATCTGTTGAAAGTTAAGAGACAGTGCGCCTGAGTCCCATATTTATAGCGTTAGCGGGATAGGTGCCAATATTGTGGTCATTGATACCTCAATACGTACCCCTTTTAGTGTGTTATTGGGTTTTGCTCTATGTATGTTTGCCCACAAACACGTCACATAATTTACTACCTGATGTTTTCTGCACAGTCGTAACTGCACCATTGTCAGTGGAATACGCCAGGCAGTATACACTAACTGTTGTGTGTCCAGGCATCTACACTTCAAGACCTGACCTGCTGCCCAGGGATAAATAAGCATTAATGAAATGATAATGAAATAGACACCCTAGCTGTAAAGAGGCGTTGATATACTTCATTGGGGACATGTTGAAAATGGGTGCCCCGACCGGGACTCGAACCCGGAATCCTCTTCTTACATGGCAGACGCTCTATCTGTCTGAGCAACCGAGGAAACGTAGTGGTGTGGACATGTTTGGAATGTGGGCCTCACGGCATTCGTGCCAGAGATATGTCCCTACTGGCGCACTATCCTCTGTGACCTCGGTGGCTTAGATGGATAGAGCGTCTGCCATGTAAGCAGGAGATCCCGGGTTCGAGTCCCAGTCGGGGCACACATTTTCAACATGTCCCCAACGAAGTATATCAACGCCTCTTTGCACCTAGGATGTCTATATAATTATCATTTCATTCTAGCAAAGCTGCATGGTCATCAACAGTAATTGTTCTTTCGGGAACAGATACTACCGTCATATACAGTTAAGCATTAATGACTTCCTCTTGCCACTTGGGGTAACAGACCAACCTAAATATGTGCTACTCTTAATTACTTAGGGACCGATGACCTCAACAGTTTGGTCCCATAAGCTCTTACCACAAATATCAAATAAAAATTTCTTAATTACTGTAGTGATACTCCCAATAACTACAATCATTAGTCTACTCACTGTTCTCATTTACCAATAAAGAGTCTGCCCTTAGAAACCTAACACACTAACGGTATGTTTATGTACATAAACACTGAAGAGCCAAAGAAACTGGTACACCTGCCTAATTTCGTGTAGGACCCCCGCGAACACACAGAAGTGCCGCAGCTCGACGTGGCATGGACTCAAATAATGTCTGAAGTAGTAATCGAGGGAAATGACACCATGAATCCTGCAGGGCTGTCAATAAATACGTAAGATTACGATGGGGTGGAGATCTCTTCCGAACAGCACGTGGCAAGTTATCCCTGATACGCTGAAGCGAAAGTGTTTAACTCAGAAAAGTGTCCCTGGAGACACTCTGTAGCAATTCTGGACTTGTGGGGTGTTGCATTGTCCTGCTGGAATTGCCCAAGTCCGACGGAATGCACAATGGACATGAATGCATTCAGATGATCAAACAGTATACTTAAGTACGCATCACATATCAGAGTCATATTATGGTTTCCATATCACTCCAACTGCACACGCCCGTCACCTTTACAGAGCCTCCACCAACTTGAACAGTCTCCTGCCGATACGCAGGTCCATGGATCCATGCCGTTGTCTCCATACCCGTACACGTCCATCCGCACGATGCAATTTGAAACGAGACTCGTCCGACCGGGCAACATGTTTTCTGACATCAACAGTCGCATGTCGCTGTTGACGGGCACAAAGGAGGCGTAAAGCTTCGTGCCGTGTAGTCATCAAGGGTACACGAGAGAGCCTTCGGTTCCGAAAGCCCATGTCGATGAGGTTTCGTGGAATGGTTCGCACGCTGACACTTGTTGATGGCTCAGCATTGAACTTTGAACTCTGCAGCCATCGACGGAATAAATGCACTTCTGTCACGTTGAACGGTTCTCTTCGGTCGCCGTTGGTCCCTTTCTTGCAGGATCTTTTCTGGCTGCAGCGATATCAGAGATTTGATGTTTTACCGGATTCCTGACATTCACGGTACACTTGTGAAATGGTCGGAAGGAAAAATCCCCAATTCATTGCTACCTCGGAGGTGCTGTGTCGCATCGGTGTGTCGTTCAAACTCACTTAAATCTTGATAATCTGCCATTGTAACAGTAGTAATCGATCTAACAATGCACCAGACATTTGTCTTATATAGGTGTCGCCGACCACAGCGCGGTGCCCTGCCTGTTTGCGTATCTCTGTATTTGAATACGCATGCCTGTACCAGTTTCTTTAGCGCTTCAGTGTACATATACACACTGACAGAAAAAATCTCAACACAACTGTTATTACTATTGAGCTGTACAGTAATGAAATTTTGGGAATGCATTTGTCTAGTTACCACATTTAAATGATTAATATTGCAAGATCACAGGTGAGTGTAAGCGCAAGATAATCCATTATAAAACAGTGCTGGTACATTAGTAATCTAGGTAACTGCCAGAGTGCTGAATGCAGGCATGCAGATGTGTAAGCATTACACTCCACAGGTGCCGGTTGTCAGTGTGTGGAATGCAGTTCCATGATCTTGATCAGTCAATTCAGGGACTGTTAACGCCGGCCGTGGATGAAGATGGAATTGTCGTCCGATGATGTCCCTAATGAGCTGGACAGATGATAGAGGACAGATCTGGCAACTCAGCAGCCCAAGGTATGTCAACACTTTGCAGAACTTGTGGGTTTACAACAGCGGTATGAGGCCGATCGTTATCCTCTTCGAAAGAACCCTCTGGTTGGTGTTCGTGAATGACAGACAGCAGGACAGGTCAAATCACCAGACAGATGTACAATTTAGGATTCAGAGTGATTGGGATAACCGCGAGAGTGCTCATGTTGTCATATTAAATCTCACTACAGACCATTACTCCAGGATGCAGATTGTGTCTAGCATGCAAACAGGTTGGTTACGGGCCCTCTTTTAACCAACTGACGGCCATCGCTGGCAGCAAGCGGAACTAGTTTTTATCAGAAAACAGACCAGGCCTTTTTCCCTCCAATGAGATCTTCTTGACACCATTGAAGTCGCAAATGGCGATGGTTTGGGGTCGGTGGAATGCACGCTACAAGGCGTCTGGCTCGGAGCTGTATTACACGACCTCGTTCAAACTCAGAGATATTGATACTGGCGTCCTTGTCACCTTAAAGGCATTCTTGACTAACATGAACTCACCACGTACTATTTCAGACGTAACTAACGATAAAGATCGTTACTGCGTTTATTTAAAGCAAACCTTATTTACATCTTCATAGTGACGCTACTAGAGTCAGCCTTATGCGCGATTTTAATAGGCACCATCTTTCAGGTCGAGAAACAAGCACACCAGTTTTAGTTAATGTTCACAACTCCTTCTTGTAGATGCGATTTTTTCCCGTCAATATATAATTTCCCCTTATACTGATAGTAAGTGATACTATTAAAACGTGATGTATTTTTAAAATAATTTGGTGTTTTAGTTTAACTCATACAACACGTACCTCACTCCTGCTTTTGTCCATGGGAGTCAATGTTAGACACGTGCATGCAAAGACTAACACTTACATGACAACAGTTACAAATACGGAATTCCAGTGGCATAGTATGTAAATGTAACTACTTAGAAAGATAAACTGTTTCTCAGTATTCCACTGAATAGCTATGTAGCGATATACTTACTGCGCTTTGTGTTGTATGGAACTGAGTGTATAGACACAAGAGGATTATAAAAAAAATAATTGTGAGATCTGTACTACATATGAAAATTTCAGTGGAGTTTGCAAGAGGGACTGTTTAAAAATTGGTAATATTTGCCTGTGGTTGCACTTTTTTGCGCTCATACTAATTTAACTATGATTTAGTTACTTTTATGTCTATTGTTAAAGATCGATACTCTAATTTCCGAATTCGTAGTCGAGTAAGTTTGATTTCACTGTCACTTTAAGCGGTGTGACGACAATATTTAACTGTAAGAGAATTTAAGGCAGAAGGAGAACCAAGTATACTGTACCTAACTGCTGTTCCTGTTGATAACTGTTTTTAATGTTTGCTGCCCTCTGCGTTTGTCTACCCAAAGTAAAGTAGGCTGTTACGAGATAAGTATTTACTGGGATGTGAAACAACGTTCAAAGCCCGAGATGAATAGCTATAATGATTAGTTGGCTAAATTGGGATGCTGTTGCTGTAACTTACTATTCTCTGGCGTCGTTATATAGCAAATGATTGGCGATCCATGGGAAAAGAACAAGATGATGGATACTATATTGTCAGTAAAAACTATTATTAAGAAATTCCAAATGATTCCGCTCTTGCTCCGATGCATCATCCCATTGTAGGATTCACTTTTGAAACTTGTTTTCACTCTTCAGATAGCATATGGAACTAGAATCTGATAAGGCTTAAGTATAACATGTACTATGAATATAACAAACTAACACACAATAAAGTATTTCAGTAGTGTGGCGATAATTTTATTAACACTTTTACAGTTCAACATGATGTACACTTTGGTTTTCTTTTTGGTCATCAGTCTTCTGACTGGTTTGATGCGGCCCGCCACGAATTCCTTTCCTGTGCTAACCTCTTCATCTCAGAGTAGCACTTGCAACCTACGTCCTCAATTATTTGTTGGATGTATTCCAGTCTCTGTCTTCCTTTATAGTTTTTACCCTCTACAGCTGCCTCATGTGCCGTGGAAGTCATTCCCTCAAATCTTAACAGATGACCTATCACCCTGTCCCTTCTCCTTATCAGTGTTTTCCACATATCCCTTTCCTCTCCGATTCTGCGCAGAACCTCCTCATTCCTTACCTTATCGGTCCACCTAATTTTCTACATTCGTCTGTAGCATCACATCTCAAATGCTTCAATCCTCTTCTGTTCCGGTTTTCCCATAGTCCATGTTTCATTACCATACAATGCGGTACTCCAGACGTACATTGTCATAAATTTCTTCCTAAAATTAATGCCGATATTTGATATTAGTAGACTTCTCTTCGTCAGGAATGCCCTTTATCCTATTGCTAGTCTCCTTTTGATGGCCTTGTTCCGTCCGTCATTGGTCATTTTACTGCCTAAGTAGCAGAATTTCTTAACTTCATCTACTTCGTGACCATCAATCCTGATGTTAAGTTTCTCGCTGTTCTCATTTCTACCACACCTCATTACCTTCGACTGCCGGCCGCGGTGGTCTCGCGGTTCTAGGCGCACAGTCCGGAACCGCGCGACTGCTACGGTCGCTGGTTCGAATCCTGCCTCGGGCATGGGTGTGTGTGCAGTCCTTAGGTTAGTTAGGTTTAAGTAGTTCTAAGTTCTAGGGGACTGGTGACCACAGCTGTTAAGTCCCATAGTGCTCACAGCCATTTGAACCATTACCTTCGACTATCCTTCGATTTACTCTCAGTCCATACTCTGCACTCATTAGAAAGTTCATTTAGTTCAGCAGATCACGTAATTCTTCCTCACATTCACTCATTATAGCGTTGTGTTCAGCGTATCGTATCATTGATATCCTTTTACCTTGAATTTTAATTCCACTCCTGAACCTACCTTTTATTTCCATCATTGCTTACTTGATGTACAGGCAGAACAGTAGGGGCGAAAGTCCTCATCCTTGTCTTACACCCGTTTTATACGAGCACTTCATTCTACGTCGTCCACTCTTATTATTCCCTCATGGCTGTTGAACATATTGTATATGACCCGTCTCTCCCTATAGCTTAACTGTAGTTTTCTCAGAATTCCGAGCATCTTAAACCATTTTATATTTTGGAACGCTTTTTCCAGGTCGACAAATCCGATGAACGTGTCTTGATTTTTCTTTAGTCTTGGTTGAATTATTATCTGCAACGTCAGAATTTCCTCTCTGGTGCCTTTATCTTTCCTAAAGCCAAACTGATCGTCATCTAATGCATCCTCAATTTTCTTTTCCATTCTTCTGTATATTATTCTTGTCAGCAACTTGGGTACATGAGCCGTTAAGCTGACTGTGCGGTAATTCTCGCACTTGTCAGCTCTTGTCGTCTTCGGACTTGTGAGTATGATGCTTTTCCGAAAGTCAGATGGTATGTCGACAGACACACCAACGTGAATAGTCGTTTTATTGCCACTTCCCCAAATGAATTAAGAAATTCTGATGGAGTGTTATCTATCCCTTCTGCCTTATTTTATCTTAAGTCCTCCCAAGCTCTTTTAAATTCTGTTTCTATTACTGGATCCCCTATCTCTTCTAAATCGACTCCTGCTTCTTCTTCTATCACATCAACAAATCTTCCCCCTCATAGAGACATTCAATGTATTTTCAAACTATCCGCTCTCTCAATTAATAGTGGAATTCCCGTTGCACTCTTAATGTTACCACCCTTGCTTTTAATGTCACCGACGGTTGCTTTTGTTTTCCTGTATGCTGGGACAGGCCTTCCAACCGTTATTTCTTTTTCGATGTCTTCACATTTTTCCTGTAGCCATTTCGTCTTAGTTTCCCTGCACTTCCTTTTTATCTCACTCCTCAGCGACTTGTATTTCTGTATTCCTGATTTTCCAGAAACATGTTTGTACTTCCTCATTTCATCGATCAATTGAAATATTTCTTCTGTTACCCACGGTTTCTTCGCAGTTACCTTCTTTGTTCCTATGTTTTCCTTCCCAACATCTGTGATGGCCCTTTTTAGAGATGTCCATTCCTGTTAGACTGTACTGCCTACTGAGCTATTCCTTATTGCTGTATCTATAGCCTCAGAGAACTTCAACCGTATCTCGCCATTTGTTAGTAATTCTGTATCCAGCTTCTTTGCGGATTGATTCTTCCTAACTAATGTCTTAAACTTCAGCATACTCTTCGTCACTACCATATTGTGATCTGAGTCTATGTCTCCTCCTGGGTACGCCTTACAATCCAGTATCTGATTTCGGAATCCCTGTCCGACCATGATGTAATCTAAATGAAATTTTCCCGTATCACTTGGTCTTTTTCAAATATACCTCCTCCTCTTGTGATTTTTCAACAGAGTATTCGCTATTAGTAGCTGAAACTTGTTACTGAACTCAATTAGTCTGTGTCCTCTGTCGTTCCTTGTCCCAAGCCCATATTCTCCTGTAACTTTTTCTTCTACTCCTTCCCCTACAACTGCATTCCTGTCTCCCATGACGCCAGACGGGGTGGCCGAGCGGTTCTTGGCGCTACAGTCTGGAACCACGCGACCGCTACGGTCGGAAGTTCGAATCTTGCTTCGGGCATGGATGTGTGTAATGTCCTTAGTTAGGTTTAAGTAGTTGTAAGTCCTAGGGGACTGATGACCTTAGAAGTTAAGTCCCATAGTGCTCAGAGCCATTTGAACCAAATTTTCTCCTATGACAATTAGAGTTTCATCTCCCCTTACATACTCTATTACCCTTTCAGTATCCTCATTCACTTTCTCTATCTCTTCAGCTTCAGCTTGCGACGTCGGCATGTATACCTGAACAATCGTTGTCGGTGTTAGTTTGCTGTCGATTGTGATAAGAACAACCCTATCACTGAACTCTTCACTGTAGCACACTCTTTGCCCTACTTTCCTATTCGTAACGAATACGTTCTACTGCTGTTGATATTACCCTACACTCATCTGACCAGAAGTCCTTGTCTTCTTTCCACTTCACTTCACTTGCCCCTACTATATCTAGAGTGAGCCTTTGCTTTGCCCTTTTCCGATTTTCCAGTTTTCCTGACACGTTTAAGCTCCTGAAATTCCACGCCCCGACTCGTAGAACGTTATCCTCCCGTTGATTATTCAATGTTTTTCTTATGGTATCCTCTCCCTTGGCAGCCCCCTCTCGGAGATCCGAAGGGAGGAATATTCCGGAATCTTTTGCCAAAGAAGAGATCATCATTACACTTCTTCAATTACAGGCCACATGTCCTGTGGATACACGCTACGTGTCTTTAATGCAGTGGTTTCCATTGCCTTCTGCATCCTCATGCCGTTGATCATTTGATCATTGCTGATTCTTCCGCCATTAAGGGCAGTTTCCCACCCCTAGGACAAGAGAGTGCCCTGAACCTCTATCCGCTCCTCCGCCCTCTTTGACAATGCCGTGGGCAGAAAGAGGGGTGACTTCTTATGGAAGAAGTCTTCGGTCGCCAGTTTGGTTCTTACAGCAAATAAATTAACAGTTACATAATCTATTCACATTTCACTTCTTTAAATAAGGAAATATATAAACTGACACATTTCGTAACTCAGTCAACATTACAGGTGAGGATCGCAGGTTCTCCTCAACCAAAGTAAAACTGACAACTGTTTACTGAGCTGTGTCGTAGAATCTACCGTGCACTCGCGTTTTGTGAAGATAAATTTTTGTTCCCTGTACTTTCCCTGCCTTGATAATTTTATTCTTCTGGTTTGCTCTTGCTGAATTTCAGATCTTGGACAACTTTGTTTTCTCCTCTCTTACAGCCTTCCTGCCATGTGACTCCTGTTCTTCGTTGAAATATCAAAATAGTATCTCTTTTCATGATGTAATGTCTTACTACACCAGTGCTGATACAATAACTTCTTAGCGGCTTCTGAATTTTGCCCATCTCCGCGTGCTTTAACTGCATCCTGCAGCTCACTACTGTAACTCCCTTCTTCTCTTACAACCTTATGAATTTCACCACTAGTAAAACAGCCCTCTGTTGCTACAATTTAGCACTCTTCTCACTACTTAAACAACATTTCTTGTATGTCCGATATTACACTAAGAATCCCAGCATTGATTAACTCCTTTCACTTGTCACTTCCTCCTTAGAAGAAACTTAACACGGATAAAATTGTTCTTAATAGACCAAAGAATTTTTACATACGAGTCGTGCACACTCAAATCATATAGAACATAGGGACATACACTGAAGGGTCAAAGTAACTGGTACACCTGCCTAATACCGTGTAGGGCACCAGCGAGCACGCAGAAGTGCTGCAACACGACGTGGCATGGTCTCGACTAATGCCTAAAGTAGTTCTCGAGATACTGACACAATGAATCCTGCAGGACTGTCAAAAATCCGTAGGAATCCGGGGGGGGGGGGGGGGGGTTGAGGAGGGAGGTGGAGATCTCTTTTGAAAAGCACGTTGCATGGCATCCCAGGTATGTTCAGAAATGTTCATGTCTGGGGAGTCCGGTGGCCAGCGGAAGAGTGTTCCTGCAACCACTCCGTAGCAGTTTTGCAAGCTTGGTTGGTTCAAATGGCTCTGAGCACTATGGGACTTAACATCTATAGTCATCAGTCCCCTAGAACTTAGAACTACTTAAACCTAACTAACCTAAGGACAGCACACAACACCCAGCCATCACGAGCCAGAGAAAATCCCTGACCCCGCCAGGTTGCAAGCTTGGGGCACCACATTTTCCTGCTGTAATTGTCCAAGTCCTTCGGAATTCACAATGGACATGAATGGATGCAGGCGATCAGATAGGATGCTTACGTACATGTGCCCTGTCAGAGTCGTATCTAGACGTGTCAGGAGTCCCATGTCACTCCAGCTGCTGGCATGCAGGGTCCTAGTATTCATGAGGTTGTCCCCAAACCCGTACAAGTCCTTCCGCTCGATACAATCTGAAAAGAGACTCGTCCGGCCGGGCAACGTGTTTCCAATCACCACGTGTCAAATGTCGTTGTTGACAGGCGAGGCGTAACGCTCTGTGTCGTGCAGTCATCAAGTGTACACGAGTGGGTCTACAGTTCCGAAAGCCCATGTCGATGATGTTTCATTGAATGGTTCGCCCGTTGATACTTGTTGATCGCCCAGCATTGAAATCTGCAGCAGTTTGCGGAAGGGTTGCACTTCTGTCACGGCGAACGATTTATCTTCAGTCTTCGTTGATCCCATTCTTGCTGGATCTGTTTCGCAGTGGTGACGGAGATATGATGTTTTACCAGATTCCTGATATTCTCGTGGAATGCTCGTATGGGAAATGCCGACTTTATCGCTACCTCGGAGATGCTTTGTCCCATCGTTTGTGCGCCGACTATAACACCACGTTCAAACTCAACTTATATCTTGATAAGCTGCCATTGTAGCAGCAGTAACCGATCTTACAACTGCGCGATACACTTGTTGTCTTACATGGGAGTTTTCACCGCAGCACCGTATTCTGCCTGTGTTTGAATACGCACGCCTATGCCAGTTTCTCTGGCGCTTCAGTGTATATACAGAATATACTAATCTCCATTTACATTTGAGTAACGAAATAAAGGAAAGAATGAAGGACATGCCAAATACACTGGTGTGGTGTACTTAAGAACGATACTAACTCTCGCATAGTGAGGCACTTCCAAGTAACATAGCTCGATGTAACTTGGACCGTACATAGAACTGCTAAAGTATGGTGTAGAAGGGAATTGAGAGACATAAGTAACAAAATGAACAGAAATGACATCTTCATTCAAAGTTATATGATGGTCCCTTTGAAATTACAAAAGCCGAGACACTGTTGTTAGTAACGTGTGTGATCACCGTGGACGGCAGTGTATGCTCTGTAACATGCTCCCGTGATACCCACAATGTTGTTAAGGAGTTCTTGTGTATGGCGTTCCAGTTTTGCACCAACGTTGTTGACAATCGTTGGACGGTCGTTGGTGCATGTGTGGATGATGCAGGGTGTCTCCCCAAAGCATCCCACCCGTGTTCGATGGGATTTAAGTCTGGGAATGACCAGGCCAGTCCATCCGCAGTATATCCTCTCGTTCCAAGAGCTTCTCCATTCGCGCAGTTTGATGCAGATGGATACTAGTATCCACAGAAATGAGGTGGTGGACGGTCAGGTCACGAGGGATCTGTTGTCGATCGCCATTCCGGTATCATGTACCTAACATGATGCGCTGCGCGTTATTGTAGATGTGGGGATGTTGTTTCAATCGAATAACTGGGCAGTTTACTGTTTACTATTCAGTATTAATTGCAGTTTCCAGTGTATGTAAATCTCACACAAAAATTCTATATTTAATGCTTAAAAGTTTCACGCAGGAATGTTAGACCGTAGATAATACCTACAGGTATTTTAACCTAAGATCATGGGAAAGCAGGATTCGGTTACGATTGTGGGCGGGTCCGTAATAAGTTACTATTGGTTGCCTTTTAAAATTACAGACATTTATTTTTAAAACAATAATTCCAGACTCAACAAAAGATAAAAAATACCACACGTTATTAATGAAGTAATAAACAACTGTGTACATAACAGTGGTTTCAGTGCGTTACAATTTAGCAAATCACCCAAAAGAAAAAAATACAGGCCGCTGCGATCACGGCTGAAGGCCTTTCACGCCTAGAATGGCAATAAATTAATAATGTTTAAGAACTTGCTGCAATTTACAACCTACAGGTATTGAAATATTAAACGGTAAGTGGCAACAAACACAGCGGAAGGTATCAGACGCCAGGAAAGGCAGTAAATAAGGTTTAAAGGCTTACTGCTAAAATAGGAATACCAAATAATATATTAAAGCAAATGATCACAATCACGGCTGAAGGCCTTACACACCAGGAACGGCAATAATATAAAAAAATTTGAAAGCTGCTTTAAAACAGCAAATACAATAGCAAAATTTAAGTAAAAACAAACAAGCAACTGATCCAGACGGTGCTCCAGGAATCGACCTCTGAGAAGGTCTGGCAACAAACACTTTCGTGAGCGATGAGACAGGCAGCCACGAGTTGCATTCACTTCACAAGATGATAACTCAGACTGGTGGTAGTCTAACGAATGACTAATGATAATCTTGCTGAAGCCACCTGGCGTCCGATAAACCAAATGCAAAGGTGGAACAATTCGCCAAAGCCGGAACCAGTGGTTTGCACTACGTCCCCAGAAACTGTGTTTAGAGCGTCCGGAACGAGAAAGGAACCACAATCAGATTTCCGTCCGATTCCACAAACCCGAAAGTCTGAACAAACAATCCACAGTACAGAACACCAGACAAACTAACAGTAACTAAAACCCCACTCGATTTGTGTGCGAAGCAAAACCGAAATGTAACCAACCAGAATCAGCAACCACACGTCATTGCGGAAACAATCGCAAAGCGAGCCACAACCAAGTACCGAATGAGCGTCATCAAATTCATAAGGCACATAAACGCACACTGAACTCAGTATGACAACTCTGACGACGGTTGGCAGAGTGAAACAAATGTTTTCACTGCTTTATTAATTCGCAGTTGAGTAACCACAGCGTCTAATCACTGAGCCAACAACATCACATACGTACTACTGGGCCCACACAGGTGACTGACTCCGCTCTACTTGTATTGAAATGCCAGCCGGAGTGGCCGAGCGGTTCTACGCGCTACAGTCTGAGCCGCGAGACCGCTACGGTCGCAGGTTCGAATCCTGGCTCGGGCATGGATGTGTGTGATGTTCTTAGGTTAGTTAGGTTTGAGTAGTTCTAAGTTAAGGGGACTGATGACCTCAGAAGTTAAGTCACATAGTGCTCAGAGCCATTTGAACCATTTTGTATTGAAATGCATTCATCTTAAAGCTTGCTGCATGCGGTTTACGATGAGGTCGTGCACCCTTATGACCACAGCTCTTGCATCCGGCAGTAAATGTGTGCCGCCTGTGGTCCCAGTGTGTTCCCGCAGTGTGCGGACCTGGCTCCTCCTGAGTCCCAAACCGAACTGACACACTCACACGACCCGGAAACACGACGACGTCGCTCCAAAGATAGGACCACAGTCACAACATATCGATAACCACCGCTGCTGCCAGGAGCGGACAGGTAACGCTTTCGAAACCGAGTGACGCCAGTCGACGCGAGTAGAAGACAAACAACCGCAATCATGGCAATTAAACGATGCCGTCTGGCCTGCAACAGAGGGTGGAAACCTACAAACAGCACCAATGCGAGACACAATACGGCTCAGGCATGCCATCAATGTACTACCGCAACCTCCGGTTGCCGCGTGGTCTCAGACGCTTTGCCACGGATCGCGCGGCTCCCCCCTCCCCCCCCCCCCCCGTCAAAGGTTCGAGTCCTCCCTCTGGCATCGGTGTTGTCTTTAGCGTAAGTTAATTTCACCTAGATTAGACAAAGTGTAAGTCTAGGGACTGATGGCCTAAGTGGTGTTTAGTCCCATAGGAACTCACCACAAATGTCCAGAAATCTCTGTACTATCCATGTCAATATTGTTTAGTGTGGCCACTGTTATTAGTGTTATTATTGTCATCAGTGTTTCCCGCTGTCATTGATTTTCACTCTAATTAATCTTATTATTATCGTCATTTTTTTTATGTCATCCTCTACTGAGGATGTCATATAAAATGTTACCTTCCTCTCCCATCCAATTTTACAATGTTGTGCCCTGTGAGCAAAATCGCATGTATTTTGACGCACTACAACATTCGGTGTAAGTGATTTAAAATATTTTGTGTCTAGGATACTGTTAGAATATTTAAGGAGAGGAATAATTTTTCACATTAAAATTAGTGTGTGAATTTATATTCGGTATACGCCACTCACTACTGTCGCCTAGTGGCAGCACAAGGCAACTTTGTAATGTACCCGTAGTGAGAGCCAGTTTGGCTTTTGATATGGATTAAGATGTTTGTCTCTCACCTGATACTAAGTATCCATAAGGTATTTAATCAGCTATGCTTCACCCCAATAACTCCAAATCTCATTTACACAGAAGTTAGTTCCAGCAACCTAATGTTACTTCTCTGTACCAGATATTTGATCTACTGATGCTGTTAAAGTGAAACGGGTAATCAGCAGCACCAAAAAAAGAATATGACGAAGAAGAAAATCATGGCGACAAAAGCAATAGAATCCTTCCACATGTTGTCAAACATTAAAACGTACAATATTGTTTTGTGTCTAACACAATATCCTCTATTCCGTGGATGGATCCTTAATCTGCCACTACCACTAATAGGAGTGGTGTTCAACAGAGAAAAATGGTTCAAATGGCTCTGAGCACTATAGGACTTAACATCTGAGGTCATCATACCCCTACAACTTACAACTACTTAAACTTAACTAACCTAAGGACATCACACTAATCCATGCCCGAGGCAGGATTCGAACATGCGATCGTAGCCGTCTTGCGGTTCCAGACTGTAGCGCCTAGAACTGCACGGCCACCCCGGCCAGCTGTTCAACAGAGAATTTAAGTTTTTGCTCAAAAGTAAACACCAGATACCTAACCACAATAATAGCACTGCTCACGAGGTGAATGATTCCCTTTTCCCACAATTACGGCAACTGTGACAGGAGCCAGTCCTCCAATTTGTCCTTCAGTTCGTCGTCCGAGTCGACGCACTATCCTTTGAGACATTTTTTTAGTGGACCAAATACATGAAAGTCTTAGGGCGACGTATGTAGGCTGTGGGACGGATGCTGAAGCTGTTCTCAACTGAAATTCGCCAGTACACGTTTTGTGACCGTGGATAAGTGTGGACACGCCTTATCGTGGAGAAACACCCCCTCCGTGGGCAGCCCAGACTGTTTTCTGTGAATGGACATGGGTAGGCTACTGAGGTCAGACAGTGCATGTCAGTGTTGGTGGTTTTTCCGTGCTCGAGAAAGTCGATGAGTATCGGACCTCGAACGTTGAACCAGAAGATGCCTGCTGAGGGCACAGCTTTGAATGTTTTAGGGGGAGTTGACGACCCTACATTCAAGACCACAGATACCTCACTACGTTATCCCAAAGTGGCATAGACAAGTTCCCGTAGGTTTCGTTCTTACGACGTTCCATACCTTCTCATTTGAACGGTCCTTTACTACTATTTTCATTTGGACACTCCTTATTTACTGTTTGTACTAGTACTATTACGACTGCCATCAGATACTGATCTTAGGGAAGGGGGGTGTCGGATTGTAAAAGATAGATGAGCCGCATCTGAAAATTTGAGGCACCGTACACGTGTGGGCGGTGCTTGGGATCAAATGTGGCCTATGATACTTTAACCAATACATTAGTAATCGTCCCTCTTCAAAGAATAATACATACAGTAGCATCCTGGCCACGTGCACTTGTTTACCCACGGCATCCTCCAGGTCACTACCTCCAGCAAAACTATTCATTACAGATTCATTCACGAACTGTGCTGGAATTTCTGGAGAAACACTATGGACTTAGGGATCTTTGAGCGGCCTCCTAGTCCCCTGGACTCAGTCCTACTGTGTAGAACAGAGTAGTGAGCAAGGTACGGTTTGGGAAGCTCTAAGACAAGCAGTAGAAATTCTCGCTATGTGAACGCAGGCACATCTTCGCTGGTCGTCGGCGCTGATTTCGAAGCAGACTCGTCACTGAAGACAATTCTACTCCTGTGAATGAATTCCAGGCCGAAGACGTGTCAGGAGATGCCCCAAGCAGCAGAGAGACATCCATGAGTAACGATCCGGGGTAAGGACCCCTTTGGTTGTCATCCGCTATATCCTCACTGCACAGAGGTACGTCGACGTTTTGTTGTCCTCCATGGCGTGCAATCCTGGACTTACATTTTAGCCCGATGATGCTCATCTGCACACGGAGAGTTTCTACTGCTTGTCTTCGAGCTTGGCAAACCGTACCTTGGACATCAAGGTCGCCGGATGTCACCCCAACTGAAACCGTCCGGAGCATTATGGGCAGCGCCTCTTACATGCTCCTGTTGGACAGAATTTGGCACGATATCGCTTAGGAGGACATTCAACAACTCTGTCGATCAAAGCCAAGCCGGACATCTGCCTGCGTAATGACCATAGGTGGACCAGTGCGTTATGGCCTTGGTTAGTTTGTGGAACTCTTTCTCTTGAAAGGGTTATCAACTTTTTCTGAAACTGTAATCATTTTTTACATCACATCTGCCGATTTCTATTTTCGGATACTTCCTTTTTTTTATTTAGAGTGTAACTACACAGCGTGCGCAGGAGGGCATGTCTCCCTTTATACTCTAACGATTTACTTCAAGTCCTCAACGCATTTCTAAGTAATTACTCAGTACCTGGACAGAGACACCTTACAGAATCCCCAGTTTTCTCATCCCATTAAAACTTATGGAAGCTTCACCGTCATGTGTACACCGTCGTGTGCTAACGCGTCTAATTATGTATGTCACTACTGGTTTCATCGCATTATTTTTTGTGGGTGATTAATTCCTCCACACAATGGTAATTGGTCGATGTTGATGACAAATTCCAGCGTAGGCACTGCGGTCTTTAATGTATTCTTCGAACATACGAGGAATTCTCCGTACTGCTATCGGTCGTCATTCGAATTCCGTAAATTCGTTTCAGAATTGATTCAGCCGAGTACAGAGCAGTGGTTTGATAGTACTAAAGTGTATTTTCCTAATAAGAAATAGTGCTGTGATAGTTCACCTGTCTCATCATCACTTGGTAACACATTAAGTCTCTTCTGTTAAAGGTTGTGACATTTGTGTTCTTCGCGTGACTTATTCAATCTGTGTTGATTAGGCTGTCACCCTTTCCGCTCTATGTCGTGCTTTTTCTTCATTTATATTACGTTACATCATTGTGAACCCGATGCTTCCTTTATTCGGTGTTAAATCAACGTGACAGTTACGCGAGGAAAAAGTGTGCAAAACGTACCTGTGACAAGAATCGGGCATAATGTTAGCGAATAAAAAAAACTTACAAAAGTAAGAAATAGAAATGACATGGAAGGGAATGAGAGATGAGTTGCCCAGAAAATTTACTTTAATTTATGAGAAAAATAATACGTGCAGAGGAAAAGGCTGGCGATCGAGAATTGAAACGATGATTGCATGTAAAAGGTGCATGGTGTTTAGATGTGTAAGGAAGTCAAGGAGTTTATCCATACCATGTGGCCAGATGACGAACGTGTCGTCCACGTAACGGAAAAAGCAAGTAGGTTTCCATTCGGATGACGACAGGGCTTCCTCCTCGAAGTTCTCCATGTACAAATTCGCTACCACCGGTGAGAGTGGGCTACCCATGGCGACTCCCTCCGTTTGTTCGTAGTATTCTCCATTGAAAAGAAAATACGTGGAAGTCAAGACATGCCTAAATAGTTCAGTGGTCTTCTCGTCAAACTTCTGACTTCCTTACACATCTAAACTCCATATACCCCAACATCAAATTCACTATGGAGACTGAGACGGAGGGTAAATCACCTTTCCTTGACGTCTTGGTCAAGAGAAGGGCTGACGGCACCCTAGGTCATGGGGTGTATCGGAAGACAACGCACGCTGATCTGTATTTGCACGCAGACAGCTTCCACCACCCTTCACAGAGGAATGGGGTACTTAAAACTCTAGTACATAGGGCGCGCACTATCTCCGACGCAGATAGTCTACCCCAGGTATTTGAATACTGAGAACTGTATTTCGAAAAATGGGTACTCAGAGTGGCAAATTCAACGTGCTCTTCGCCCAACCACTACAGCACAACCTGTGGAGATGGATGAAATCACGAGGGAAGAGGTAGGCACTGCGTTTATTCCGTAAACAGGCGCACTCTCTGGGAAAATCGCCGGCATTTTGAAGAAACACTGGGTCGGAACTGTGTTTTGTCCTCCGAATAAAACTCGTGCACTGGTGGGCAGCGCCAAAGATGACCTCGGTTTGAGGAAGGCCGGCGTGTACCAGATTCCGTGTCAATGTGGCAAGTCGTATATTTGTCAGACGATGCGTACCGTCGAGGATCGATGCAGTGAACACCAGAGGCACACTCGACTGATGTATCCGAGCAAGTCTGCGGTCGCTTAACATTGTTTGTCGGAAAATCACGCTATGGACTATGAACGCACGAGGATTCTGGTAGAGACGTCGAGATACTGGGACAGCGTTGTTAGAGAGGCCATCGAAATTCGCACCAATGACAACCTCATAAACCGTGACTGTGCCTATAATCTTAGCAAGGCTTGGGAAGCAGCGATTGGGTTAATCAAGAGTAAATCGAGCAAACGTATAGTTGTGACGACCACGGCGGACAGAGCTATCACTCCGACGTCATCTCAGACGCCGTCGCAATCTGTTCCACCGCTCGAACGTGGCACGGGGCGCGGACGGCGGAGGGGGTGCGCCGCGGGCGGAGGGTATTTAAATCGGCCGCCTCCGCGACCACACTCAGTTCCCTCTGAGCAGCCATAGCGTACGTATCTCCGTACCGGCACGTTCAGAGGCGCTCAGTCCGTCAGTTCACCTGATGATGGCGACATGTATGATCGCCGAAATATTGTGCCCGTTGGACACTAGACCGGCAGTACACCCGCGGATGTTTCGATTATCAAATACGCAGGGAGAAACTAAAGAGTCATAAGAAATAATAGTTCACTTGGAAATACCTCTAACTACTGAAACAGATATAAAAGCGAAAATTTAGTCGGGACATGACCTACTTTCAATGTTAGATTAATTCCCGTATAATGCTGTAGTATTTAAATAATCTTAGCAGTTGTAAAAACGTATAGACAAAAAAATCAAACTCCGTTGAAATTTAGAAATATTTTTAACTTGACGTTCTATATAACGATAACCGTATCATTAGTGTTGTATGGTTGTTAGATGAGGCTAAAAAGAATGAGTAGGGAGAATTAAAATAACACTGGTCAAGTTCCGTAAAACTAAAAAGAGTTGTACATTACTGACAGGCAATATATACAAAAGGTATATTAGTCAAGTACTATTATTACACAACGGGCAACGGCTTTGCCGCAGTGGATACACCGGTTCCCGTCAGATCACCGAAGTTAAGCGCTGTCGATCGTGGCCGGCACTTGGAGGGGTGACCACCCGGGCCGCCATGTGCTGTTGCCATTTTTCGGGGCGCACTCAGCCTCTTGATGCTAACTGAGGAGCTACTCGACCGAATAGTAGCGGCTCCGGTCAAAGAAAACCATCACAACGACCGGGAGAGCGGTGTGTTGACCACACGCCCCTCCGATCCGCATCCTCAGTTTAGGATGACACGGCGGTCGGATGGTCCCGATGGGCCACTTGTGGCCTGAAGACGGAGTGCATTATTACACAATGTAACAGCTGCTCTAAGAGTGTAGGAAGAATAAGGCAAGACTAGTTACTCCACATTACAATAAACTCCAAGGAAGGATACAGTAAGACAAGTTGCTCCATATTACTATGATGAAGTCCAAGTCCAAATTCCAGCGTGGCAGATAAGTGGATAAAAGTATAGTCGTAAAGGCTCTGTCACGTGGATCATCACTTCTTGTGAAGCTATACTTAAGAAAAGGTGAAACAGATATCTCTGAATGGTTTACACATCATGCAATTTGCAACACTGTATCTGGAATTTTGACCAATCATCGTATTTCCGTGAATGAAAGTAGTTTTGTTAGGCAGTTAATGATTTTGAACAATAGGAGCATTAATAGAATAAGTAGTCCGGAACCGCGCGACTGCTACGGTCGCAGTTTCGAATCCTGCCTCGGGCATGCATGTGTGTGATGTCCTTAGGTTAGTTAGGTTTAAGTAGTTCTAAGTTCTAGGGGACTGATGACCACAGATGTTAAGTCCCATTGTGCTCAGAGCCATTTGAACCATTTAATATCAACCAAGTTTCGCTGCCATCCGATAATTACAGACCATACCGGACCTCAGTTGCTTAGCTGCAGTTTAATTATAACCACCCGTTAGTAGTGTAAAACTTATCATTCTCATGATGCCGCTACCATTGTCAGCGGTAGCTGTGAGAAGCTCGTGTTACCCGCGCGGCGTGCAGCAGAATGGAGCGACGGTGGGCCGGCCGGTGGGCGTCACCGGCCACGGGATAAGATAGCCGGACGGACGGACAGCGGCGGACGCCAGCCCCATACAGTGGCTGCCGCAACATCGCCATGGACACCGCGTCGCCGCTGTTTATGCTGGCGCTGTTGCTCGTGACCTTCTCAGGTAATTGCTAAATACAAAGAACGTTGGAAAGGCTCTTAACGCTTAGACAGGAACATGATAAGCAACATGTTCTGGCTAACATCCGCCCGGAAGGCTAACAGCAAGATGTAACACCCACCTGACAGAAGAATATCGCTTTTTTCACACACACACACACACACACACACACACATGACCGGGCCAAATATCTCACGAAATAAGCGTCACACGAAAAAACTACAAAGAACGAAACTTGTCTAGCTTGAAGGGGGAAACCAGATGGCGCTATGGTTGGCCCGCTAGATGCCGCTGCCATAGGTCAAACGGATATCAACTGCGTTTTTTAAAATAGTAACCCACATTTTTATTACATATTCGTGTAGTACGTAAAGAAATATGAATGTTTTAATTTGACCACTTTTTTCGCTTTGTGATAGATGGCGCTGTAATAGTCACAAACATATGGCTCACAATTTTAGACGAACAGTTGGAAACAGGTGGGTTTTTCAAATTGAAATACAGAACGTAGGTACGTTTGAACATTTTATTTCGATTTTTCTAATGTGATGCATGTACCTTTGTGAACTTATCATTTCTGACAACGCATGCTGTTACAGCGTGATCACCTTTAAACACCCCATTCATGCAATAAATGCTCAAAATGATGTCCGTCAACCTCAACGCATTTGGCAATACGTGTAACGATATTCCTCTCAACAGCGATTAGTTCGCCTTCCGTAATGTTCGCACATGCATTGACAAGACGCTGACGCATGTTGTCAGGCGTTGTCGGTGGATCACGATAGCAAATATCCTTCAACTTTTCCCACAGAAATAAATCCGGGGACGTCAGATCCGGTGAACGTGCGGGCCATGGTATGGTGCTTCGACGGCCAATCCACCTGTCATTAAATATACTATTCAATACCGCTTCAACCACAAGCTAGGTATATGCCGGACATCCATAATTTTGGAAGTACATCTCCATTCTGTCATGCAGTGAAACTTCTTGTAGTAACATCGGTAGAACATTACGTAGGAAATCAGCGTACATTGCACGATTTAGATTGCCATCGATAAAATGGGGGCCAGTTATCCTTCCTCCCATAATGCCGTACCATACATTAACCCGCCAAGGTCGCTGATGTTTCACTTGTCGCAGCCATCGTGGATTTGCTGTTGCTCAATAGTGTATATTATGCCGGTTACCTTACCGCTTTTGGTGAATGACGTTTCGTCGCTAAATAGAACGGCTGCAAAAAATCTGTCATCGTCCCGTAATTTCTCTTGTGCCCAGTAGCAGAACTGTACACGACGTTCAATGGCGTCGCCATGCAATCCCTGGTGTATAAAAATATGGTGTGGGTGCTGTCGATGTTGATGTAGCATTCTCACCACCTATGTTTTTTAGAATCCCGGTTCTCGCGCAGTTTGTCTGCTACTGACGTGCAGATTAGCAGCGACAGCAGCTAAAACGCCTACTTGGATATCATCCTTTGTTGCAGGTCATGGTTGACGTTTCACATGTGGCTGAACACTTCTTGTTTCCTTAAATGACGTATCTATCCGGCCAACGGTCCGTACGCTTGGATGATGTCGTCCAGGATACCGAGAAGCATAGATAGCACACGCCCGTTGGGCATTTTGATCACAATAGCCATACATCAACACGATATCGACCTCTTCTGCAATTGGTAAATGGTCCATTTTAACACGGGTAATGTAACACGAAGGAAATACCGTCCGCACTGGCAGAATGTTACGTGATACCACGTACTTATTCGCCTTGTGACTATTACAGCGCCATCCATAACAAAGCGAAAAACTGGTCCAACTAAAGCATTCATATTTCTTTACGTACTACACGAATACGTAATAAACAACGAGGGTTCCTATTTAAAAAAAAAAGCAGTTTATATCCGTTTGACCTACGGCAGCGCCATCTAGCGGGCCAACCATAGCGCCATCTGGTTTCCCCCTTCAAGCTAGACGAGTTTCGTTCTTTGTAGTTCTTTAGTTTGATGCTTATTTCGTGACGTATTTGGCTCGGTCACTGTCAATGGACCACCCTGCACATTCGAAATGAAACAGATGTAAACAGCCAGAATACGGCTCTGCCGTCGGCAACGCCTGTATAACCCAACATGTATCTGACGCAGTTGTTAGATGGGTTACTACTGCTACAATGGCAGGTTATCAAGATTTAAGTGAGTTTTAACGTGGTGTTGCAGTCTGGCGCACGAGCGATGGGACACAGCTTCTCCGAGGTAGCGAAGAACTGGGGATTTACCAGTACGACCTTCTCACGAGTGTATCGTAAAAATCAAGAATCAGGTAAAACATCAAATCTGCGACATTGCTGCGGCCGGGGAAAGATACTGCAAGACCAACGACAATTGAAGAGAATCGTTCAACGTGACAAAGTTGCAACCATTTCGCAAATTGCTGCAGATTTCAATGCTGGGCCATCAACAAGTGTCAGTGTGCGAACAATCATCGATATGGGCTTTCGCAACCAAAGGCCCACTTATATACCCTTGATGACTGCACGATATAAAGTTTTACGTCTTGCCCATGACCGTCAACATCGACATTGGTCTGTTGATGACTGGAAACATGTTGCCTGGTGGGACGAGTCTCGTTTTAAATCGTCCGAGTGGATGGACGTGTACGGATATGGAGACAACCTCACGAAACCATGAACCCTGCATGTTAGCAGGGGACTGTTCTAGCTGGTGGAGGCTCTGTAATGGCGTGGGGTGTGTGTTTTTGGAGTGATACGGGTCCTCTTATACTTTCAGATGCTACTCAGACAGGTGACACGTACATAAGCATCCTGTCTGATCACCTGCATACATTTATGTCCATTGTGTATTCCGACTGACGTGGACAGTTCCAGTAGGACAATGCGACTCTCCACACGTCCAGAATTGCTACAGAGTTGCCCCAGGGACACTCTTGTGAGTTTAAACACTTCCGCCGGTCACCAAACTCCCCAGACATGAACATTATTCAGCATATCTGGGATGCCTTGCAACGTGCTGTTCAGAAGCCCTGCAGGATTCATGGTATCACTTCCCTCCAGCACTACTTCACACATTAGTTGAGTCCATGCCACGTCGTGTTGCGGTACTTCCTCGTGATCACGGGTGCCCTAACGATATTAGGCACGTGTAATAATTTCTTTGGCTCTTCAGTGTATATATATATATATATATATATATATATATATATATATATATATATATATATATATACATAAAGTATTTCGAACGAGTAAAACGATAGTTGATAAAGAAAGAGAACCTCACTACAAAGAACTGAAATCGCATTTGAAAATGTGTTCTTCAGTAGATTTGATTTTCTTAACAATGTTACTTATCCCAGATCTCTCACTAAAACGTAAATTAAGCTGTAGTATAGTCAGATAACTAAAAATATCATGTAAAAGAACTTAAAAGAAAAGTTGGATTATACGCCTTTGAGGCACAGCAGTGCGAGTTTAATAACATCAGTCCGCCCAGGTAGCTGAGTGGTCAGCGCGACAGATTGTCACTCCTAAAGGCCCGGGCTCGATTCCCGACTGGGTCGGAGATTTTCTCCGTTCAGGGACTGGGTGTTGTGTCATCCTAATCATCATCATTTCATTCCCAAGTCGCCGAAGTGGCGTCAAATCGAAAGACCTGCACCCGGTGAACGGTCTACCCGACGGGAGGCCCTGGTCACACGTAAGGCGGGAGAATATTTGCTCTCGCGTGGAACATCCAGTGTGGATCTGGAATGGAAGCAAGTTCTGTTGAATAAATCGGCAGGACAAGGCACGTGACCTTCACTGCGCTACGACTAAATACTAAATAAGATTCACCTACCAGCCTAGAACACCAGGCTGACTTTCAGGGCTTGTAGCGGATCAGACGTGAACTATACCCGCCTGTCAAACGGTTGCTCCGTACAAAATACGAGTATTAAGGAGAGTAACGTTTGGCAAAATAATGACGATCATACGTCTTGTTAAACATTCTCTCGCCATAACAATAATAATTATACTGAAGTCTTCTCTGGAAGTATACCACGTTAATTAGCGCTTCTTGCTTGTCATCTAGAGGTAGCGGCGTCAAGGTAGATTTATTAGCGTTTAACGTGAGGAGGTTTCTACAGACCGAGAACCAAACATGATAGGTGTGAAGCCCCAGGATACTTACATCAGGATGACAGATCAGAAATACGAGCCTCTCTCCTCCAAATCCAATGCTCCAGCCACTTCGCCATCTCACTGAAATCGATTAGGTGTTCAGAGTGTAATTTAAAATATGGAATGAAATACAATGCTTTCGGCCTCAGTCCTTCTAGCGCAAGTATAGGGTCTAGACGAGTGAAACTTATCCGTTCCGTACGTGAATTACAATGTTGGCAAGAAACTGTAGTACCACACTCTACACGATCTGGTATTTTCACGGAGCGAGATGGGTCACTGGGGCGCCCATTGGGTTATCATTATACAAGGTGTTCAGATATTCCCGTTAGAAACTTCTAAGACTTATAGAGAAGGTGAGTAAACAACATTAACAATAGGAACACATATTCTGAAACGTACCGTTTCCTTTCATGACAATTTCACTTTAGATGTGTAATGCATCCACGTCTACTGAGAGAATCAGAAAAGTCTCAGAGTGGCCTGTCCTTGAACTTTAATTTACGAGACCCTTTTAAAGACAGAGGAAGAGCGACTGATATGAGTTCTCGGCGTTGTACTAGAAACTGAAGAGACACCAGATGGGTTGGAGAGTGTTTACCAGAACATGCTTCGTAGGTACAATGTCTGTAACAAAGTTGGTGGTCACACTTATAGCAGCTGCTGTAATGCACGCGTACCTATCTGTATGTACAGTACGCTGGGTCCTTTTATGTTTTGGAATAATGTAAACACGTAATGTTAAAGTGTTAATACAAACAAATGTGCTTAATTTTTATTCTGGTTGGAGCTGCAGTCATGGAAAACTCTGGGACTGCGCCGCCGCCATTTGACTGTAATAATTTTTATTTTATTGTTATACTATGGAGATTTCGGGCTTAGGCCATTTTTGTGTTTGTAAATGGCTTAAGACCGAAATCTGGATCGTATGAGAATACAATAAAGATAATTATAGTCAAATGATAGCATAATTATTCCAAAAAATGTGCTTATGTGGTAAATGGATTTTTCATCGTGCGTCCTTTCGAATTGTTACGTAATAACTGTATTGGGTCACGAGCAATTCATTTCTTCAATCATACAGGTGGTGAAATGAACATCTAAAATCAAACCATCGTAGAACGGACACGTTACGTTCCCAGACTTGTGTTCCTATTCAAAATGTTATGTACTCTACTTCACAAGTGCTATCACACTTCAACTCCTACAAGTTTGTAACGGGAATTTCCGAACTCCTTTATGTTGAGTTCAAGCTTTTCGACTGGTTTCGTAAGTCATGCACCTTTCCCTGCCATGGATAAATGTTTTCATGCAGTTACTATACCTATGGTTCTATGTATTTTATTTTGCCTGTTTCAGTCTTTATACACAATTACTTCCGTCTATTGCTCATT
Organism: Schistocerca serialis cubense; assembly: GCF_023864345.2. Lineage (NCBI taxonomy): Eukaryota > Metazoa > Arthropoda > Insecta > Orthoptera > Acrididae > Schistocerca > Schistocerca serialis. Next base: position 527,698,908 of record NC_064642.1, read on the forward strand.
ATAGCCAAAATTAATTATTCTTTGGTTCCAGTAGGTAAATGTTGCCTGTCTGTCGGCTCCTCTGTTATGAATTTTCCATAGAGTTATTTCTCGTCTGTTAACGTTAGTGCATCGTCTTTCCGTACATCTCCTGTCCATTTGCTTTCTAATATTATTTGACACCACCATATTTCACATGCTTCCAGCTCCTTTTTCTCTGGATTTCTAACAGCTCTCGTTTCACTTTCCTAAAGTGCTGTGCTCCTCTACAGCACCTTGTGAAACTTCCCCTTACTTCTGATAACGTGGAACTTCGTGGTCTAGCGATGAGGTGTGGACCCGGAAACCGAGAGGTTGCGGGATCGAATCAGGCGGCCTTTAATCTAGCCTTCACCTGTCAACTATGTGAAAAGCCGCCAGAAACAATACGTGGTTCGCATTCCACATCAATATATGTGTCCTCCACTTCCTCGGTTGAATAACATGGCTGGATTAGGGACACAAAAGTCGCTGAAGTGGCATTCACTAGAAGCACTTTCACTCGCACACTGCGCCAGACGCTAAGAATAAATAAATAAAACATACTATAGCGGGATTTTATACGAAAAGACCTTTTCTGACTCAAGAAAACTCTCTCCTCCTGCTCGAGTATACTTCTGATACCTATTATTTTTTGACCGCTCTGTGAAAACGTACATCTGAGATGAGAAGGAACGTCAGATTTTCGCATTCACCAATGATGATCTGACTACTGATTTCGCCTCTTTTGCCTCAGGACTTTCGGAATTGCTGTTCAGCAGCTCTTACTGTTCTTCATCATCTTTGTCTTAGCTTCGTTAATCCTTAAGCTGTCATCACCACCAGTGTCAGCCATTCGACATGGAAAAACATCCATCATCTTGCTCCTGCAATATTTTACAAGATCATCTACTTTCCTTCCGCTAGTTCCTTCTCTCTGTTTTTCCCTGTTTTGTGGAATGCGGCAAAGAACTATATCATCTCTTGCCTGAATACGTGTCTCTCCTACTCCAGTTCGTTTTTATTGTAGTCACAATCACGATTTCCCAACTAGTCTGTTCGCTGATCAATTTTCTTGCTTTAAGTTTCTTCCAGCAATATCCGAGATTTAGTATCTACATTATTCTTTGAAAAGTCCGCACTGTATTCAGCTTAATGTGTCTATCCTGTAAGTCAGAACTATAAATACTCACTAACTGTAGAAGTTTCATTTTAGATACACGGAGGCCCTAGCTTTGCAATAACTTTTCAAGTTACCAAAAGGGCACAGAGCTACTTATTTCTTTTGCAATCCAGCCTGTCATTGTTTTCAGATTCTGCTAATACGAAACTAATTATGCGTTTCTACTATTTTCTTGCCGATCTGCTGTTTATGTACTATATAAATAGTACATATTATATAATTAAACTGAATATTATACCTGCTTTTGAACTTACCCTCTTTAGTTCCTTTACTCGTCGTCGAAGTTTAGCTGAACTAGAAACGAAACATAAAATGTGTTCACGAACAGGATGGTGTTTCAGGGATTTCACATTTGTATGTATTTGTTCTTTGATTTTTGAGTTGAATGATATGAAAATCCTCCTCTAGGATCAGTGGGAATAGTTACCAGGAAACAGAATCTTCTTCCCTTACTCCTCTGTCAGCAACGAAATCTTCATTACACTGATGAAGTGTAATGCAATCTGTAGTATCGACGTATATATAATTCTGTATATTAACACACGTTGAGTCAATGCCTTGTATTTAAAAGACCGTTTGTAACGATTTGATGGAAGACGAATCATAACATTTCTCAAATTCAATGAATTTCTGGCGAAATTGGTAATTCAATTAATATTCATTGCTCCAATGTATAATATCGTTCATAGCGAGATCTTTTTGTAATACTTTTCCTCTGGCTTTAAGTATTTCTCTTGAAATTATCTTTTGGGGGTCTCATTTCTTCGCAACGCAAATAGATACACGCGCATCACCTGTCATTACTTCCGGAATGTCTTAACAGTCGTGGTCAACTAGTAGTGTTTCTGATTCATCTCTTAACTGTACAAACATCTTAAAATAAAATTAAAAATGGTGGGATAATTTCCCATTTTTTAATTACTCAGCTATCTGCTATCTTATGTGAAGAAATGTAGAGTATGCTCAACATACCTTTTATCTCCACACTTGTATAGTTTTCAGTTGATTCTCTTGACCGTATTTTGATTACATCTTCTCAAATTCTCTCGAAGACATTAACTAACAAACTGGGTTAATGCAACAAATTGTAAGATGTTGTAGACGCTATTTCTGTGACATCCTGAATTTTCTTTAACAGCTGGCTTGTTCGATTTGAGATGCCTTAACATTTGCTTTCTTCGTTCTCATCCAGGATTTGTTGTTTGCGTGAATGTAAGTACATTTATTGGATAATTGCCTTTTCATTTGCCTCTCTAAACTTCCATTGTTTCTCTATTTGCATAATTCTGTCTAAATCTCTTATCATCAAGTGTGAATTCCCTGCATCCGGTTCAATGAGAATCACGAAAGCAGGAGAGTGTGGAATTTAACAATACTGTTTTGGGATTTTTAATTTCATTTCCACCCTCACGTATGAAGATCGATCTCCTACGGTGAAATAGTGATCCCATATTTAAACGTAGAGGTTCGTTGACAATATTTCCATGCTCTCTAGCTTTAAAATATGTGACTTACAGGGAAAAATCAGATGTGTGGTCTCTGTTGGACTATCAAAACACCTGTTTTGAATTTAGCGTAATTTCCAATAAATGTTTCGTTGGCGTGCCGTAATTTTCACAGTAAATATTGCACGAAACACAATGTTCTTTGCGCAACGTACATCTCCAACGTTTTCTCGAACTGTCCGAAACATCAAAACACTGCGTACTGTAAGTGATATTCCCGGTAGGAGTAAGAATGTTTTTTGCGCGTCAGTGATTCGTACAAGCTTTTTTACCGAGACAATGAAGCAACATATTCGAGAAACAAATATAATTTTTAGTATATACACTTTGTTTCTGCAACACGACAAACACGCTTTAGCCCCATGTCGCCGTTCGCTTATTTTTGCATCTAGGAAAGTCGTGGCACGAGGAAAATGTAGCGAAATACAGGAAACCTTCAGAAGGTTGACATCTCGTGCTGGGATTGGACTGGCAGTTTCCCCTCTACGTACAAAAATGTAACGTATTGAGCAATCTACCTAACCTTTCTATTACAACCTAGACTACAACTCGCTAGAAATATTGAATACTGTAATCATTCGAAGAGAATTCTTCACGAAAGACCTGAAGTGGAACAGCCACATATAAACTACCTGTAGCAAAAGCAGATGGCAGGATGCGATTAATTCGAAGTATCGTGAAAGAGAAGTAGTTCACCCTCGCGGAAAATGTAGTACAAGATTCAACTGCGAATGATCATTAAGGAATGTTCGTCAGATTGGAACTCTTGCCACGTACGATTAATAGAAGACAGAGTAGACTCAAATGAGAAAGGTATATTCTCTCACTTTTTCTTAATAACTGCGAAACATTCCATGGAGACCCTCCACAGATGCCGCTGATAGAAGGTAGAAAAGAGGCGCTGTGGATCGACGGGAGGTGTACTGTTAAAATTCCGACAGAATGCATCTCAAAAAGAGGGAAGCAACGTGCTACCTTCTTCATAGCACAACTCGCGAATTGACGATAACAAGGAAACCGAAAAATTTCAAGCTAAGATTGAGGCTTACTGTGAATCGTTCATCACGTGCAGCATTTATATATTTTACATTCACTTACGTATCATAAAAACTAAACTTTTTAGAAATATTTCTCTATCTCTTGCACCTTGTCCCGCGGTGATTCAGGGTCGGCCATAGTTAACCGGATTTGGAATGTTAATTTTAAGGGGTGGCCGGATGCCGTTCCTGCTGCCACCCTATACCCCCCCCCCCCCCCCCCCCCGGGACGGAATTAGTGTACCCCAACTGTCGGCGTCGTGTGTAAGTCGTGAAATAGCGTGAATGTGTTTCATATGTCTGCGAGTCGTGTAACTGAGGCGGGACGTGGGGACCAGCCCGGTATTCACCTAGTAGGATGTGGGAAACCTCCTAAAAACCACATCCAGGATGGCCGGCATGCCGGCCGTCTTCGTTATTCCGCCGGGCGGATTCGATACGGGGACAGCGCGGCTACCCGAGTCCAGGAAGCAGCACGTTAGGAAGAAGGAAACCTTGAAATCAGCCATCTTGTAATGGCAGACATCTGATAATGACCATCTTACTGCTTCCAACCAATGAACTATAACTAACTTCAGTGGCATCATCTCAATCCTAAAAGTGAGAGAGGCACAAGAACGCACAGATATTAATTGGAATCTTTGTGCTGAATTATCACTGAAGCTACTAATTAATTCTATGATTTTTTAATAGTTAGATATCCATACGATTTCTTGTCATAACGGTATTGTTAGACAAAGGGTACCGAGAGCTACAGCTCAGTGCTTTATTAATTTGGCTTTGATTAACAACTGCAGTAAGTTGCCTGCTCTAAAATCTTATAGGAGAAAAATATTAACCAACGTAAAATCTCTAACTTGGATCCTAATTAAGCATGGCATTATCAAATGTTCAGCCACTCAGGAACCACAACCTAAAGAAAAAAAAAGAATAGCAACTGAAAATTTTATTGTAGCTTCACTCTGTAATTTAAAAAATTGACACTAATTATATGTACTGGAAATATAATGAACATACGTTAACAACAATTCATTCTGTAAAATAAACCATGGATAACTAATTTAAAGACATTATATTCTCTCCTAGTCACACTAAAGCTACTGACCCTAGATGAACTTTTTGTCTTCTGACGGAATGATGAAGTTCTCAGCAAATTTCGATATTGTGTCAACCTGTTCAGCTCAGAGATGCAGTCGTAATATAAGTTCTCAACTATTTGTTTTACTAATTCCTGTCTCTCTCTCTTTCAAAAAATTTCTTACCCTCTGCAGCTCCATCCAGAACCGTGGAAGTTATTTCCTGATGTCTCAAAACATGTCCCATCATCAAATAACTTCTTCTTGTCAGTGATTTCCGTTTAATTCTTTCTTCACCTCTTCTGTGGAGAATGTCCTCATACTAGTGATCCCAATTTTCACCGTTCAAATGCTTCGATCCTCTTCTTTTGTGGTGTCCACTCAATCCACGATTCACTACCATACAGTAATGCGCTCCAAACATGCAGTCTCATACATTTTTTCCCCATTTTACTGCCAATGTTTGATACTAGCAGACTTTCGCTTGGCACGAATTATCTGTTGCCTGTGTTAGTCTGCTTTTTATGCCCTACTCTCTTCTTTCACGTTGTGTAATTTAACTCCCAAGGCATCATTATTCCTTAACTCCTCTACTTCTTGGTCGCTTAATGTCACTGTAATTTCATAGCATATCTCATTTCTGATACTCCTCATTAATTTGGCCTTTCTTTTGTTTATCCTCAATCCACAGTCTGCATTTATTGGACTGTTACTCCAACAAGTTCTGGTAATATTCTTCATTTTCACTGATGATAGCAGTGATATCGGCAGATCCCACTGTTGCTATCCTTTCACCATGAATTCACTGTAATAGAGAAATGTGCTCCAAACATACATTCTCACACTTTTTTCCTCAAATTAAGGCCAATATTTGATACTAGTAGACTTGTGTTGGCCAGAAATTCCCTCTTGTTTGCTTCCACTTCTTGGATGTATAGGTAGAACTGTAACAGAGAATGATCGAATCTCTGCTGTAACCCTATTTTTCATCCAAGGACTTCGATGTTTGCCTTCCCTTCTCATTGTTCCCTCTTGGGGCTTATACAGATTGCATATTACTCGTCTTACCCTATAGTTTAACACTGTATCAGAATTTTTAACATCTTGCACCATTTTGCACTGCTGAACGCTCTTTTCTAAATCAGGAAATCCTATGAATGTGTTTTATATTTTCCTAAACTTGCTCACGTTACCGAGTTCAATGGCTGAAATCCATCTGTGTTGCCATTTCCTTTTCTAAAGCCAAACTATTTATTGTCGAACAGATCCTGAATTTTGTTTTCCATTTTTCTGTATGTTAATCTTATCGTCAACATGCACACATTACCTGTTAATCCTATTGTGTGACAGCTCTCACACTTATCGATCTTCGATACCTTCGGGACTGTGTGGGACATAATTTTACAACAGACTGGCAGATTCTACACACCAAGTTGAATAACGCTTGTTTTGATTTAGAAATTTCGAATGAATATTGTTTACACTTTCTCTTATATTGGACAGAAAGTATTCCAAAATTCTCTGAAACACTGACTGTAAAACTGCAGTCTGTTTATTTTTAAACTTTATTTTCGTTTCTTCTTCTGTCACATTATGAGGAATTCCTCCCTTCGTAGAGACCTTCAATGTATTCATTTCACTTAGCTGCTCTCTTTACTGGATTTAACAGCGGAAGTTTTACTCCACTTTTACTGACTTTCCTGTTCTCTTAATTACGACGTCAATGATTTATGGAACACACACACACACACACACACACACACACACACACACACACACACATTACATCAGAAACGAAGTTATGACATTTAAACTATTGTAGAAAGTATAGTAATGTACAGAGCAGAAACATACAAAGTAACAGAAAGAGTTGAAATGAACTTACTGGCAATGGAGAAGGCATTTTGGAGGTGTTGATAGCTAGTATGCCTTCGCCAGTGTGGTTCTTATATTTGATTTTATTGGATCCATCACTGTTAATAATGACTGCCAAATATTAAGAAGATTTCACAGACCTCACTGGTTCGAAACATAACGTCAGGCCTTGACCCACTCTTTCAATAAACAAATACTCCATTTCCTATAAGTTAATGTTTGAACTCCATTTAAGATAATCTGTGTGCAGCTTTTTAACCATTTAGTTCCAGTCATCGACATTCTCTCGAAGGATGACTTAGCCGTCACAAATTGTGAAGTGAATAGCTTGTCATCAGTAACAGACACACACCTGATCTGAGGCTTTCCCGGCGAATGTGCTGCATTCATTGACGAAGTAGTCTAGGGGTAGCGTCTTTGTTTCATAATCAAAACGTCTTCGGTCCCGGGTTCGATCCCCGTCACTGCCTGAATTTTGATAAATAATCAGCATTGGCAACCGAAGACTTCCGGCATAAGAAGTCAGCCTCATTCTGCCAACGGCCTTGTCAAAGAGGGCGGGGGAGCGGATAGAGGTTCAGGGCACTCTCTTGTCCTAGGGGTGGGAAATTGCCCCTAAAGGCGGAAGAATCAGCAATGATCAACGGCATGAGGTTGCAGAAGGCAATGGAAACCACTGCATTAAAGACACGTAACGTGTATCCACAGGACATGTGGCCTGTAATTGAAGAAGTATCATGATGATCTCTCCATTGGCAAAAGATTCCGGAATAGTCCCCCATTCGGATCTCTGGGAGAGGAGTGCCAAGGGGGACGTTACCATGAGAAAAAGATTGGATAATCAACGAGAGGATAACGTTCTACAAGTCGGGGCGTGGAATGTCAGAAGCTTGAACGTGGCAGGGAAACTAGAAAATCTGAAAAGGGAAATGCAAAGGCTCAATCTAGATATAGTAGGGGTCAGTGAAGTGAAGTGGAAGGAAGACAAGAATTTCTGGTCGGATGAGTATCGGGTAAGATCAACAGCAGCAGAAAATGGTACAACAGGTGTAGGATTCGTTATGAATAGGAAGGTAGGGCAGAGGGTGTGTTACTGTGAACAGTTCAGTGACCGGGTTGATCTAATCAGAATCGACAGCAGACCAACACGGAGAACGATAGTTCAGGTATACATGCCGACGTCGCAAGCTGAAGATGAACAGATAGAGAAATTGTATGAGGATATTGAAAGGGTAATGCAGTATGTAAAGGGGGATGAAAATCTAATAGTCATGGGCGACTGGAATGCAGTTGTAGGGGAAGGAGTAGAAGAAAAGGTTACAGGAGAATATGGGCTTGGGACAAGGAATGAAAGAGGAGAAAGACTAATTGAGTTCTGTAACAAGTTTCAGCTAGTAATAGCGAATACCCTGTTCAAGAATCACAAGAGAAGGAGGTATACTTGGAAAAGGCCGGGAGATACGGGAAGATTTCAATTAGATTACATCATGGTCAGACAGATTCCGAAATCAGATACTGGATTTTAAGGCGTACCCAGGAGCAGATATAGACTCATATCACAATATAGTAGTGACGAAGGGTAGGCTGAAGTTCAAGACATTAGTCGGGAAAAATCAATACGCAAGGAAGTGGGATACGGAAGTACTAAGGAATGACGAGATACGTTTGAAGTTCTCTAACGCTATAGATACAGCAATAAGGAATAGCGTAGTAGGCAGTAGAGTTGAAGTGGAATGGACGTCTCTAAAAAGGGCCATCACAGAAGTTGGGAAGGAAAACATTGGTACAAAGAAGGTAGCTGCGAAGAAACCATGGGTAACAGTAGGAATGCTTCAGTTGATTGATGAAAGGAGGAAGTACAAACATGTTCTGGGAAAATTAGGAATACAGAAATACAAGTCGCTGAGGAATGAAATAAATAGGAAGTGCAGGGAAGCTAAGACGAAATGGCTGCAGGAAAAATGTGAAGACATCGAAAAAGATATGATTGTCGGAAGGACAGACCCAGCATACAGGAATGTCAAAACAACCTTTGGTGACATTAAAGCAACGGTGGTAACATTAAGAGTGCAACGGGAATTCCACTGTTAAATGCAGAGGAGAGAGCAGATAGGTGGAAAAAATACATTGAAAGCCTCTATGAGGGTGAAGATTTGTCTGATGTGATAGAAGAAGAAACAGGAGTCGATTTAGAAGAGATAGGGGATCCAGTATTAGAGTCGGAATTTAAAAGAGCTTTGGAGGACTTACGGTCAAATAAGCCAGAAGCGATAGAGAACATTCCATCTGGCGAGCGGTTCTAGGCGCTACAGTTTGGAACTGCGCGACCGCTGCGGTCGCAGGTTCGAATCCTGCTTCGGGCATGGATGTGTGTTATGTCCTTAGGTTAGTTAGGTTTAAGAGTAGTTCTAAGTTCTAGGAGACTTATGACCTCAGCAGTTGAGTCCCATAGTGCTCAGGGCCATTTGAACCTTTTTTTTTTAACATTCCATCAGAATTTCTAAAATCATTGGGGGAAGTGGCAACAAAACGACTATTCACGTTGGTGTGTAGAATATATGAGTCTGGCGATATACCATCTGACTTTCGGAAAAGCATCATCCACACAATTCCGAAGACGGCAAGAGCTGACAAGTGCGACAATTATCGAACAATCAGCTTAACAGTTCATGCATCGAAGCTGCTTACAAGAATAATATACAGAAGAATGGAAAAGAAAATTGAGAACGCGCTAGGTGACAATCAGTTTGGCTTTAGGAAAAGTAAAGGGACGAGAGAGGCAATTCTGACGATACGGCTAATAATGGAAGCAAGGCTAAAGAAAAATCAAGACACTTTCATAGGATTTGTCGACCTGGAGAAAGCGTTCGACAATATAAAATGGTGCAAGCTGTTCAAGATTCTGAAAAAAGTAGGGGTAAGCTATAGGGAGAGACGGGTCATATACAATATGTACAACAACCAAGAGGGAATAATAAGAGTGGACGATCAAGAACGAAGTGCTCGTATTAAGAAGGGTGTAAGACAAGGCTGTAGCCTTTCGCCCCTACTCTTCAATCTGTACATTGAGGAAGCAATGATGGAAATAAAAGAAAGCTTCAGGAGTGGAATTAAAATACAAGGTGAAAGGATATCAATGATACGATTCGCTGATGACATTGCTATCCTGAGCGAATGTGAAGAAGAATTAAGTGATATGCTGAACGGAATGAACAGTCTAATGAGTACGCAGTATGGTTTGAGAGTAAATCAGAGAAAGATGAAGGTAATGAGAAGTAGTAGAAATGAGAACAGCGAGAAACTTAACATCAGGATTGATGGTCACGAAGTCAATGAAGTTAAGGAATTCTGCTACCTAGGCAATAAAATAACCAATGACGGACGGAGCAAGGAGGACATCAAAAGCAGACTCGCTATGGCAAAAAAGGCATTTCTGGTCTAGAGAAGTCTACTAATATCAAATACCGGCCTTAATTTGAGGAAGAAATCTTTGAGGATGTACGTCTGGAGTACAGCATTGTATGGTAGTGAAACATGAACTGTGGGAAAACCGGAACAGAAGAGAATCGAAGCATTTGAGATGTGGTGCTATAGACGAATGTTGAAAATTATGTGGACTGATAAGGTAAGGAATGGGGAGGTTCTACGCAGAATCGGAGAGGAAAGGTATATGTGGAAAACACTGATAAGGAGAAGGGCCAGGACGATAGGACATCTGCTAAGACATGAGGGAATGACTTCCATGGTACTAGAGGGAGCTGTAGAGGGCAAAAACTGTAGAGGAAGACAGAGATTGGAATACGTCAAGCAAATAATTGAGGATGTAGGTCGCAAGTGCTACTCTGAAGGTTAGCACATGAAAGGAATTCGTGGCGGGCCGCATCAAACCAGTCAGTAGACTGATGACAAAAAAAAAAAAAAAAAAAAAAAAAAAAAGTGCTGTATCCAAGGTTCTCAGGTGGTGCTGATGGAATGATCAGCCGGCGCTGTGTCCGTGGTATTTATGTCCGCGGGGTCCCGAGTCGTATCCCGGCGCGGACGGCCGGCGGGGCGCCGCGCGGGAGGGAGGGGTGGGGGTAGCTGCAGCCACGCCCAGTGGTAGGCGCAGTTCATCTCCGTCTGCCGTGCCGGAAGGATCTCGCGTCCGCTCGTCCCGTTGCTCTTTGATGGTGTTTAGTAATGGTTTCCAGGCCTTGCTAAGTTGAAACCCGGTGTCCCTGTTGATGAGGATACAACTGACAAACGTATTTCCAGAACATTTCAATAACAACTCGTTCGAAATTATGAATTTGCCCACATAAAACTTTTACTTATTTTGTTAATGACATACTTGCACTTTACTGGGTCTTTTTGTTTGTTGTTGCAAATGTCTCATTATCTGGAAAACGTTAAAGCTTAAATCAAAATTTATGCCAGGTATCCATATTCACAAAATGTGCCGAATTTGTAGTTGATGTTGTGGAAAAAAAGGGGCGATCACTTGCTTCTAAAACATTAGGTGTTAATATAACACAGTTTGTACCTACAGATTTGTAGGCTTTACTCTGATTAATGCTTTGAAGTCTGCCAGATGATGAGGCAATTGTCGAAACTAGTTACAGGAAAATGAAGTTCAAAAAATGGTTCAAATGGCTCTGAGCACTATGGGACTCCACTTCTGAGGTCATCAGTCTCCTAGAACTACTTAAACCTAATTAACCTAAGGACATCACACACATCCATGCCCGAGGCAGGATTCGAACCTGCGACCGTAGCGGTCTCGCGGTTCCAGACTGTAGCACCTAGAACCGCACGACCACTCTGGCAGGCAAAATGAATTTCCTAACAGTATCTTGGCTAGTTATATAAAGTTTTCTGTTTATCAAAGCTCTGGGTCATGACTGAAACAATATTTTATCTGTTGCAAGCATAGAGATACATTTGGACTCGGTGCTGTGCGCAATTCGACTTCTTTAGTTGACGACTAATGTGTAAAATTTCGTTACTTTCAACGAGCGTAATAACAGATAGCAACAAGCGCTACAGATGGTGGTACTAAATCAGCTACTATCGATGAGATGTGTAATGTTATCACTATCGTGAACACATTTTACCTTAGGAGATCTTTTAACAGTATCATAAATAGACTTAGGATAAGCAGATCTATTTGAGATCTGCACCTCACATATTTTATGACAAGCAGAATATTATACGGACGATACTCGCAGTAGATATTTTTGCCACATTTAATGATATTAGTGTTTACTACAGATAAAACTTTTAACTGGCTAGGTTCGAGCAATAATTTCTAGAGTGGCATTCACCGGACTCTTCAGGTCCCAAATGAACACGCTTCTCAAAGTTCAACATTAAGTCAAGTTAAACTCCCTCTGACTGACAACAACAGTGAAAATACTGGTAAGTAGTGTAAATATCAAATTCTCGGCATCAGATTATTAGTGGCAACTTTGTGCGGTTGTTGCACTATCTGTGGTCTGTTCCATTACAACAATACTACACAGTAAATTAGAGTCATCAGCACGAGCATATCCTCGTTTCATGCTGAGATTCTTTAACATAGCTTCACGAACAAACTACAACTGTTTACGAGCATTCACTGTATTGCAAAAATTTTGTCCCAACAAACTTTAGTTTGATCACCAACTACAAGGTGCTCATTAAGACGCACATGTAACAAACTCTAATCCAGTGAGAGATGTGGGGTCATAGATAAGCTCGAATGCTAGGTAGCAATAGTGTTTAAACCATTGTCCAGCTATCCGTATGTACACTTTTCTTGTTTTCCCTACATCTTGTAAGTTAATTTCCGAGAGCGTTGATTAGAAAATGACATTTTGATCTCTTTCCCCAATCGTGTTCAGTACCAACCTTTGTCATGTTTCTGATCAATTAATCTGTGGCAGGACGTCAAACATTAATTTTCTCTCTTTGTTTTCCGTCAGTTTCAAAAAGTCCATTGACCATTTTTATCCTACTCCATACACGGAGCCACAAGTGTGTTTTTTTCTCTTTATATTGCTCTAAATGTAAACAGATGTAATTTGTTTCTGTTGCTCTAGATAGCATTTATCAAATAATTTAGGTGCTATTTCTGTGTTCTTTATTTTTGTAACACCTTCCTCGCGTTATGATTTGCAGAAATCGATACACCACCTCAGTTGCTTATGTATGTGTTAATCTTATTGATGTCACCTGTTGGGATGTTTTACGCAGCAGTGAATGATACTCCTTCCTCGACAGGTGAACGGCGTGCGGTGGAAGCGGTTTCGGCTTCCGCGTCTCAGATAGCGGCAGTGCGGTCTGCCTTGTTCAAGAACTACGATAGCGCACTGCCGCCCCCTGGTGACCAGCTGAAAGTGAGACTCTATATTGACCTCCTCAACGTGGATCTGGTGAGGTTCCTGCAAATCGACCGTACCGCTCGGTTAAGAAACATCTGTGCAGTGATCACTACATCCTGGATTTATCAGATTCTCTTCTTCCCCAATAAACACAATGGCACGCTGAAAGTAATGTCTCCGAGTTTTTAATGTGAAACGCTTAAAGTTTTTTTAAAAATAAAACTTAAGTTGTTAATATGTCTAGGTATCTGCAGCTCTCTGCCGATAGATAGTTCCAAATTGTAGCCTGTAACATATGTCGTTGCTTACGAAATGGCGTGCTTTAACCGAGTTTCAAATTTGAAGCGTTCCTCCAGACTTGGAGCACCCTCTTGTTCAGCGTGACAAATACCAGTTCACACTCGAGCCCTGCAACATCTGCAACAATCTGAAGTCTTGGGTTCAGTGTCATTGATCATCCACCATACAGTATAGGCTTTGCCCCATCCGATTGTCATTTGTTTCTAAAACTCAAAGAACGCCTTCGAGAACTTCAGCTCGATAGTGGTGAAGCGATGCAAGCACAGGTTAGGTTGTGGCTTCTTCAACGAAGTCAAACATTCTTTAGTGACGGTATAAACAAACTGGTCTCTCGTTGGGAGCAACGTGTTCGTCACCAGGATGACAATGTTGAGAAATAAATATGTAGACATGAATAATACATATAGGGAAAGCTAACAACGTTCGTTAAATTTAAAATGTTTTAAGAGTTTTCACATAAAAAACTAGGAGGTATTCCCTTTCTGCGTGCCATCGTACTTAGTGTGTGTCAATGGAATTAAATTCGCGATGATGACATTAACTAGCTCTCACCTGAACAGATGGGTTAGTCCTTGTGTGCGAAAGTAAGAAAAACGTGGAAGAGAAATATATGTAAGCGAATTATAAAGCCTACAGAATTTTGATTAAGCGTGGAAAGAACAGATGGCACGATGTAGCAAGCTGCAAATGTGGGTCAGTGTAAGTAAGACGGAGACCTTGTTGTTATCAAGCCAACAGGTAGCACTACGTAGATTAAAACCAGTGCAGAAATACGAGTACCATAGCCGTTGAATTTAACTTGGATTAAATTGATAAGACACAAGAAGGGGAAACAGTCTTTTAAGGGTGAAGAATACTCTGATATACCAAGGTTTATAAGAAGGACAGACATATAAATCGCCTCCTTTTCGCATATCAAGGTTTTTCGGTGGGGTGGTTAATAAAACGACCCACCTGGACTTCACAGGGGATTTTTCGGGATGTTAGTAGTGTGCAGTAAAACAAGAGGCTAAAAAGCAGCTTGTTAGGGCCATGAATGGTGACTGCAGAACATGACGATAAATATGATAATCAGTGATGAATACCGGCAAAAAACGGTGTACGCACTAGGAGACAGTACGTCAAGTAAAATATTGAAGTCATGCGTGGAAAGTGACCAATATCTTCCATAAACTGACTTTCTTATGAGTAAAAACATACTGGAACCTTTTGGAACTCATACTTGGAGGCATAGGAGATGCAGGTAAAGTTGTACATTAGGAGTGGAATATGGGAAATACATTACAGAGAAAATTGTGTGGCGGAAACATGGTACACAGTTGCTGTGACTGAAGGCACCACCCTCGCACTAGAGCCAGGGTGATTACCTCACATACAGCCTTGATAGTGTTGATAGGGCTGGGATATAGTCGTCAAAGCATAGTGTGAGGGATCAGACTGTCGCAGGGCCGACTGGAATTTCACCACATACGTGTTTGGTCCTAGTGGTCCTACACCGCTTCCATGACCTATGTGTTCAGAAATTATGTCCTGTGAAAACATGGTCAGCACGAGTGACCATAAACACTGCACGCCGCAGCTATAAGTGCTGTCACTGTCTGCCATCACTTCCGAGATGTACTCCGCGACAGTTATCGACCCACTGTGGGTGCTCCAGCATGCGGCTACTACGTAGATGCTGCCTCCGTGGCATGCGAAACTGTGGGCTGCGCCTATGCCTAACGCTGTCGGGAAAAGAATGGCAGCCTTCCAGCTGGGGATCGTTTGCTGGCTGACAAGTACCTACTTCATGTGGCGTGTCTGAGCCTTCATGGGGTTCGCACCTGGGGGTCACTCACTCTATAGATGCTGCAATATGTGATCAAAAGTATCCGAACACTCTAAAAAATATACGTTTTTTTTCATATTACGTGCATTGTGCTGCCACCTACTGCCAGGTACTCCATATCAGCGACCTCAGTAGTCATTAGGCATCGTGAGAGAGCAGAATGGGGCGATCCGCGGAACTCCCTGACTTCGAATGTTGTCAGGTGATTGGGTGCCACTTGTGTCATACGTCTGTACGCGAGATTCCCACACTCCTAAACATTCCTAGGTCCACTGTTTTATCCACTGTTTTCCGATGTGATAGTGAAGTGCAAACATGAAGAGACACGAACAGGACAAAAGCGTACAGGCCGACCTCGTCTGTTGAGTGACAGAGACCGCCGACAGTCAAAGAGGGTCGTAATGTACAATAGGCATACATCTATCCAAACCATCACACAGGAATGGCAAACTGCATCAGGATCCACTGCAAGTGCTATGACAGTTAGGCGGGAGATGAGAAAACTTGGATTTAATGGTCGGGCGGCTACTCATAAACCACACATCACGCCGGTAAATGCCAAACGACGCCTTGCTTGGTGTAAGAAACGCAAACATTCGACAACTGGACAGGGGAGAAACCTTGTGTGGAGTGACGAATCACGGTAGACAATGTGGCAATCCGATGGCAGGGTGTGGGTACGGCGGATGCCCGGTGAACGTCATCTGCCAGAGTGTGTAGCGTCGACAGTAAAATTCGGAGGCGGTGGTGTTACGGTGTGGTCATGTTTTCATGTAACGGCCTTGTACCCGTTGTTGTTTTGCGTGGCACTATCACAGCACAGGCCTACATTGACCTTTTAAGTGCCTTCTGGCTTCCCACTGTTGAAGA
Organism: Schistocerca serialis cubense; assembly: GCF_023864345.2. NCBI lineage: Eukaryota > Metazoa > Arthropoda > Insecta > Orthoptera > Acrididae > Schistocerca > Schistocerca serialis. The sequence continues at coordinate 527,714,920 of NC_064642.1, forward strand.
GCAATTCGAGTATGGTGGTTGCATCTTTCAACACGATCGAGCACCTGTTCAGAATCCACGGACTGTGGCGGAGTGGTTACATGACAATAAAATCTTTGTAGTGGACTGGCCTGTACTAAGTCTTGAGCTGAATCCTACAGAGCACCTCTGGGATGTTTTGGAAAGCCAACTTAGTGCCAGGCCTCACCGACCGACATCGATACCTCTCCTCAGTGCAGCACTCCGTGAGGAATGGGCTGCCATTGCCCAAGAAACCTTCCAACACCTGACTGAACGTATGCCTGCGTGAGTGGAAGCTGTCATCAAGGAGGGCCAACACATACAGATTTCCAGCATTACCGACTGAGGGCGCCACGAACTTGTACGTCATTATCAGCCAGGTGTCCGGATACTTTTGATCACAAAGTGTACGTAACCTTGCGCACGTCGACTCTGCTACTGCAGGATTGCATCTGTGCCACACCACTCTCACTGAGATGCTAACATCATGACTTCACCGCTGCACGCCTGTCTGCCAGAGTGACTCCATAAGCCGATCACCGTCTGGGGTCGCATGGTGAGGTAAGCACGCACCACTTTTTAAGGCTAACTGTGCTGCAGATGCTGACCGCAGCGAGACATCACCTCAACTAATCCCGTACTGCTCTTGTTAGCAAGAAAGACTGTATGGTTATCTCAGTGTTCCTGTGACTTTCAATTGCCATCCAACTGACACAATGTACCAGCTGCCGCGCCAAACATCCTGTCTTTCATCCCAGTCAATAATGGGATAATTGCACACATCAGCCATCCTTGGCCTCTTGCACTTTGTATATTACAACATACCATGATCCTAAATTTACAGTTTACAGTTATCTTTTCCTCGTTCGGAAGAGTTGGGTGTCCTCCTGAGGGATATCGCGCCTACTTCTGTCCAAGCGGCGCGTTGGATCGTCAGAATAACGAGCAGACATTGTTTGAAATAGAATTGACCTCGGTGATGAGTCTCGCTTTGGAAGGAACCCTGCCGAGCAGCGAAGACGTTTCTGGAGACATCCCAGACAGTGGTGGGATATGACCCTACAACCAGGAGTGATGGTCTGGAGTGCCACTTCTTTTCATATCAGGACCCATGTGGTTGTGAACCACAGCAAGCTTACAGTACAGTGGTAAAATATTCTCTTCGCCAATGACAGTAATATTGAAGCACTTGAGAAAACTGGAGAACTCCTTGCAAAGAAAGGAGCTGAAACTCTCAAAGAAGTTTACAATCGGCAAATACGTAATAAAGTTATATTCAATGTAAAGAAAAAAACCATTAATTTCCTTTAAGGAATAAAATGACAGATACATCGTAACGAATACAGAAGCTCTAGGAATGAATACAAATTGTCAGTTTGAGTGGTCTGAAGCCACACATAGTGTCACCGACATGTTACACCTTAGCCGTGTGGCATCACTATGTAGCAGCCAGTGTCTTTAAGTTACAAACCATTCAGGTACAGTCAATACTGTGCTAAGGATTTTTTAGCGTGCAAAAATTCACAAAATTTGAATTCAGTTTTCTATATACAGATATGGACCATGAGAGTAATAACCAAAAATGTTAATCTATATCGTTGTAAGGATATTTCCTAAACATGAGTACTTTAATTACATCATGTGGATACATCTATGGACCAATAATGAACATCAAAATAACTCCAACATCTACTGCACAGCCACACCGGGCCATGTCCATGGAACAAGATACAGTCTGAACTTACATTTACTAAGAAAGAATACAAACTCAAAACAGCATTTTCTGCCACAGAACACAGATGAATAATAAATTGATCAAGGAAATGAAAGAGTTTACTAAAACAGTTATTTGAAAAGTCAGTTAACAACTTCCAGTTAAGCAATATAGTCTATACAACAAATAATAACTTGGATAACAAAGATTGCAGGTTTGGTGAAAAATATAACACATGTAAACAATTAAAATCACCTCTATTATGTCACATTAGACTTTCGCTCTGCAGAGTTTTCTGGAAAACGTTACTCCCAAAGCTCTGAGATATGTAATACTAACACCTTATCCTCGTTCTGTGCTTAAAATCCAACATATTACAGAGGGACACTTGCAAGACTAAAGAAAAATCAAGACACATACATCACATACATATGACAATGTAAAATGCTACAAAATGTTAGCAGTTCTGAGAAAAAAAAGGTAAGCTGTAGGGAGAGACGGGTAATATACAATACCTACAAGAGCCAAGAGGGAAAAATAAGAGTGGACGACCAAGAACGAAGTGCTCGGATTAAAAATGGTGTAAGACAGGGATGTAGACTTTCACCCATACTGTTCAACCTCTACATCGAAGAAGCAGTGATGGACATAAGAAAAAGGTTCAGCAGCGGAATTAAAATTCAAGGTGAAAGGATATCAATGATACAATTCGCTGATGATATTGCTATCCTGAGTGAAAGTGATGAAGAATTACATGATCTGCTGAATGAAATGAACAGTCTAATGAGTACAGAATTTGGACCGAGAGTAATTCGAAGAAAGACGAAGGTAATGACCAGCAGAAATGAGTACAGAGAGATAATTAACATTAGTACTGATGGTCACCAAGTAGATGAAGTTTAAGGAATTCAGCTACCTACGCAGCAAAATACCCAATGATTGATGGGGCAAGGAGGGCATCAAAAGCAGACTAGCAATGGTAAAAAGGTTATTTCTGGTCAAGAACAGTCTACTAGTATCAAACATAGGATTTAATTTGAGGAATAAATTTCTGAGAATGTACGTTTGGAGCACAGCATCGTATGTTAGTGAAATATGGACTGTGGGAAAACCGCAGCAGAGGAGAGTCGAGGGTTTGAGATGTGATGCTACAGACGAATGTTGAAAATTTGGTGGACTGATAAGGTGAGAAGGTTCTGCACAGGATCGGAGAGGAAAGAATTATATGGAAAACACTAACAAGGAGAATGGACAGGATGATAGGACATCTGTTAAGACATGAGGGAATGACTTCCAAGGTACTAGAGGGAGCTGTAGAGGGTATAAACTGGAGAGGAAGGCAGAGGTTGGAAAACATAAAGCAAACAACTGAGGACGTAGGTTGCAAGTGCTAATCTCAGATGAAGAGGTTGGCACAGGAGAAGAATTCGTGGCTGGCCGCATCAAGCCAGTCAAAAGACAGATGACTCAAAAAAAATGTTCCAGTTACTGAGCCCTAGTTGTGCGCCAGCTACTGAAGTACTGAGCAACAGGTGTGTGCTAGCCACCTCAGCCGACTCCTGTAGAGGTCGGTACAGCAGGCTGCCACCGAAGTCTGTACTCTGATGTTGCTCTTCCGCTCTTCCTCGCTACCATAGTCCTGATAACAGAACTGTGCCTCACTTACTTCTGCGAGCTGGCAACGTTGGCGAGGGCCACATGTTAACTTCAGCACAGGCGTCCTATCCTGGACACTCACTACACAACACAGATCCCTCGCCTGATGGAGTAATACTTGACTGTAATATATTTACGATTTATCAGTGGAAATGAACTTGGCTTCAGTCTGGTGGCCAGATAATAATCTCACCCCATCATTGCCTTATATAGTGATATATCTAATTACACCACCTATCCTGACATCCCACCACAACTACTGCTACTACAGTTACCTCTATATCCGTACCTCAAAAACAACCGTTAGGTTAATAGTGGGCACTACTGACTGTACCTGAATAATTCTGACATTTGACACCTCCCTGATGGTACACATTGAGATAGGTTCATACCCCTCTGTGCCCACACTAAGAAAGGCTCATATCCCTCTATGTAAGCCACAATTGACATAACGTGTGATGTACGTCGATGACACTAACATGTTTTGTCATACGATGTAGTCATCAGAAAGCCGGCACTGGCAGAGATCGTGCATTGATGCGCAACAGTCCCGACCAGACTGTTAGCCCAACTCGAGCACAGAATACAGTTCAGGAGAGCATAGTATTCGAACCGCCGACGTCAGAATTCTCATTTTCGAAGGCGTGTGCTTGCTCTGGCCGAAGATCAGCAAAATGGCTCTGAGCACTATGGGACTCAACTGCTGAGGTCATTAGTCCCCTAGAACTTAGAACTAGTTAAATATAACTAACCTAAGGACATCACACACATCCATGCCCGAGATCGGATTCGAACCTGCGACGGTAGCGGTCGCGCGGTTCCAGACTGTAGCGCCTAGAACGGCTCGGCAGTCTGGCACAGGCGGCGTAGTTCGGCATCATGTACACACCTGGAGACTGTGTGAACAAGCAGCCCTTCATCGGTGCTGACTTCCTGTTGCTAAACCGTGGGACGAAAGAATTTACAGGCAGCTAACACTGCCGGCCGTGGCTGGCCGCAATGGAAAAATGAAGCTACCGTTTGGAAGCTCATATAATAAAGTAAAACCTCCTACTGTCTGGCTCATCCTTTACACTCCTCCCCCTTCCGTGGGAGCGGAGAATGTATGTGAATTCGCTCAATGTAATTATTATTTGAATGCAAACAATATTAGCTTGCAAAACAAAGTAAACATTACTTGATTAAGAATGGCCCTCACGGAAGATGGCAGGGGTCTTAACCTATGGGAGGGTGTAGAGACTCTAAAGACCTCCTTGGGGTCACAAAGGGACTTACGTCAACAATATTGTGTGTATACAAGAATCATCATGAAACATCAAAGCAGTATAAAACATCAAAACAAAATTAGAATAAAACATAATAGTGTGAATGAGGTAAACATGCAAAGCGTTCTTGTTGATAGGATGAAGTAAAAATGTCTTTGTTAAAAAAAATAAATAAACTGAAAATGCAAAGATATCACCACTGATGAGTCACTGCGGGGGCGAGTGATGCGAGGCGGCGTGGTATGTTGTCCTCAGCAGGCAGCGCGCAGGCTGCCAGCGGGAAGGGGGCGTGGCTGCTGGCCAGTTCCCCTCCACAGCAGCACCCTCCTCCCAGAAAAAGCAGTCCGTCGACATAGCTGGTCGTCGCCACTGACTGACGATGACTTCATTACCTCTGCTCATCTTCCTTCGTCAGCTAATGAAGGAAACAACCCAGAGCTTTAATATTATACAACTACACGCTTCAGAGGCGTTGGCTAGCTCCTTCTGCTACGCCAGTTTCCTCGGTGAGAGTACTTGCCTTCTGAAAAAGTTTTCTCACTTCAGGGTGCGTTGTCACCGCACTGACAGAACCTCTCTCCCTATGACATCATGTTGGTGTACTGGTGCTAGACAGTTCAACGTCCTGGGCTAGGGCACTGCTCAGCACTTATCCGTTATAAGGCTTCTTGCATTACCAGGGAAGAAATGTTAATTTTTATGTGGTTAACCCAAATATATTTTCTGTGACGTAACAATATTGTGCAGGCTTTGGCCCACAGTATGAAGAAATTATTTAAAATATTTAAATGGGAGTTATGATATTTTATGTAAGTACTATGTAGCAGCGTAAGCACTTGTTGTATATTTCTGCTATATTCATTCGGTGTAGATCTACTGTCTTCATCATAAGTCTGTTGCCATTAAAAAGGAAATAAGCAAATTTAAAGAATAATAAAAAATTATTGTAAATTGTAAGTCATGTCTCCTGTTTATCCATAGATTTTTCTTATTATAATAATGTTTCAGTATGGATACGCGCGGGTAATGGAGATTGAAGGCCTTATTTACATTGTGAGTAGAACATGTAATATTTATATCTTCAATTACGTAAGTAATTATTTGAAATTTCCAAATCCTAGTGAGATTTAGTAATAGTGCTGTACTTCTTTCCACAGGCTTGGACGGACTCACGCTTATCTTGGACAGGTAGTGACGTAGTAAAAAATGTTTACGTTTATACTGACGAGATCTGGACACCTGACCTAGGAGTTCTACATAGGTGAGTTCGATGACACAGGGACTAAAAACAATATTCATTAAGTGCATCCCCATTCTCCTAAATTCCTTACATTTTTCCCTTTCTAGTAGCAAATAAATGCACCCCTCTCACCATCAAAACATATTTAAGACCAATAAGTTAATGTTGTCCAGTCATGAGCACCACAATGCTGCTTCACTGAATACGCGTTTAAAACTTTGTAGACATTAAAAAAAACAGCATTAATGAGCCAATAAATAAATAAAGAATGCTAACATTTTAAGGGTTACTATTCATAGCATGGTAATTATTTGGAACTTCGTATCTTTTGAAGTATCGAAGTAACTGTGGAGCTTCCATTTTTTTTATTTCATTGGCCTCTTGGTAGATTAGTACAATCAGTTGAAACGTACAGGGTTGCCATTCGACAGAAGGCATTAATGTATCGTTTCCACAAATTTGTAAGTAATTTCTAACTTTAATTTCAGTGACATTAATGTTAGCACCTATATAAGTACAGTGGCATAAAACTAATCAAAAGTAAGGAAACACACACACACACACACACACACACACACACACACAAACTGATCGATTATAACTTAATATCAAATTTCAACGTCCGCCCCTGGTTGCCGAGTGGTCAGCGCCGCGGAATGTCGTGCCAAACGGTCTGGGTTCTACTGACGGCTGGGTCTGAGATTTTCTCCGCTCAGCGACTGGGTGATGTGCTGCCCTTATCATCATCACTTCATCCCCATCGACACGCAAGTCGCCGAAGTGGCGTCAACTCGAAAGACTTGCACCTGTCGAACGCTACACCCGACAGGAGGCCCTAGCCATGAGGCATTTCCATTTACCAAATTAAAAAAAAACTCAAATACATCTTCGAAATGTATATAGGGTGCTAATTTTAAGTTATCAAACCAGAATAACTCGACAAATAAGCTTCATACGAAAAAACGTATAGAATCCAAAGTTGATTATTTTCGAGGGGGACATTTGCTGGTGCTAAAATTTGCCGGCCACTCCAGCCCCCTTGGGGTGCGGCGGGAGGCAACTTTAAAATTTCAAATGAGAACCCCCATTTTTTTATTGTGGGATCAGATTCTACGTAAAAAAAAACTTCGTACATTTTGTTTTGAACATTTGTTTTGATTCTTGGTATTTGTGGTTGTAATTCAAGGTAATCCATGTTCTCATTTTTGCATGGAAAATGATTACGGATAAATAAAAATGATTTCACTCATTATTAAGTAGGATGTTTGGTTAGTTAGTTGGCTACTCAGATGATTTGATTGACAATTAAAAGTTGTGTGGCCTCTTGGCCACGAAACAGCATAACTTATCCGAAAATGAGGAAAAAATTAATACAGTATTTGGGTGAACATTTGTAAAACTCTAATTCCCCTCTCTCAAGCTCCACCCTATCGGGAGCGAGGGAGAGTTTTAGTTTTAGCTAATCAAAACTTACGAAGTAAATAAGTATTTTTTATTTATCCGTAACCATTTTCCACGCAAAAATGAGAACATGGATTTTCTTGAATTACAGCGCCAATTAACAAGAACGAAAACAATTTTTTAAAACAAAATTTACGTAGTTTTTTATGTAGAATCTGATTCTGCAATAAAAAATTGGGTTCCCATTTGAAATTTTAAAACTGCATCCCGCCCCACCCCCAGGGGGCTGGGGTGGCGGGCTAATTTTAGCACCAGCAGATGTCCCCCTTGAAAATAATCAACTTTGGATTCTACACATATTTTCGTGTGAGGCTTATTCTTCGAGTTATTCTGGTTTGTCAACTTAAAATTTACACCCTGTGTATTTACTGTTCTCAAGAGCAGTAATCAGTTTAGTTATTTACTTGATCTCTTGTCTTTAAAACGAAACCGAGATATTTTCTAAATATGAACACTCGGATTGTCAATACAGTGCAGTTTCACAATTCAAATCCTTGACTAGAAAAGCGTTGCGTACTGCTGTCCCGTCGGGAATCTTCGACTTCATATCTAGCACGTTTCCTGTCCTTCCACTACGAACTTCAGCTGCATCGTACCACTAAACACCTCTCTTAAAAGAATGCTAATTGACATTCCGTATACAAGGAAATTTACCTCGTTACGAGCTTTATCTACACAGAAACAAACTCCTTCCTAAGCGTGATGTCACTTATCGAAACAATTCTCCTGATACACACTTCAATTTATGAAACAAACAAGGTTCACATGGACCGCGAACGTGATGCTAGACGCATTGAATCCTCTTCATTTCTGAGTAGCACTTGCACCCTACAGCCTCAGTTATTGATTGTAAATATTCAAATATGCGTCTCCCCACTCAGTTTTTATACTCTGCAGCTCACTCTAGTACCATGGAAGTTCTAACACATGTGATATCATCCAGTGCTTCTTTCTAGCCAGTGTTTTCCAAATCTTCCTTACTTCGCCGATTCTGCGAAGAACCTCCTCTTTTGTTATCATACCAGACCACAAACACTGGAAAAACCATTTTGCAACACCCCCTCTCAGAGGCTTCAATTTTCTCCTTTCCTATATGTTCCGCACTCCGTGATTAAGCACCATGTAATGTTATGCTGCAAACGTACATTCTTAGAAATACGTTCCTTTAGAATATGGCTGGCGTTTGTTACTTCGCTTGGCAACGAGTGCCGTCCTTGCCTGCGCTAATTTGCTCTTTACGTCCTCATTGCTTCGTCCGTCATGAGGAATTTTGCTTAAGTTGCCGAATTAATTAGTCCGTAGTCCCAATTTTGATTTTAACCCTATCGTTAGTCACATTTGTGCTACTCCTCATTATTTTCGTCTTTCTTCGGTTTCTCACAATTCATATCTTGAATCGTTCACCTGTTCATTCAGTTCAGCACGTCCTGAAGTTCTTTTGCTCTTTCACTGAAGGTAGCAAAGTCATCAGCGAATCATATCACTGATATCCTTTCACTTTGAGTTTTAAAGCCATAAATTCAACTGAATACCTAGATATTACAATTACGAACAACTTAAATTGGAAGGAACACATAGAAACTGCCTACACTACGCTTGTCCGTCCTCTTTTAGAATACTGCTGTGCGCTGAGGGATCGTTACCAGATAGGGCTGACGGAGTACATTGAAAAAGTTCAAAGAAGGTCAGCACGTTTTGCATTATCGCGAAGTATGGGAGAGAGTGTCACTGAAATAATACAAGATTTGGGCTGGAGATCATTACAAGAAAAGCGTTTTTCGTTGCAACGGAATCTTCTCACGAAGTTCCCATCACCACCTTTCTCCTCTGAATGCGAAAATATTTTGTTAACATCGACCTGTATAGGGAGAAACGATCACCACGATAAATAAGAGTAATCAGAGCTCGTACGAGTAGATATAGATGTTTGTTGTTTCCGTGCGCTATACAATATTGGAATAATAGAGAATTGTGCAGGTGGTTCGATTAACCCTCTGCCAGGTTCTAAAATGCTATTTGCAGAGTATCCATGTAAATGTAGATGTAGATGTAGAAGCCACTGGACGTAATGAAGAATTACATAATCCTAAAATAATGCTCTAGCTTATGTTGCCGTACGTGGTAGTTTTTGTATTATAGCTTGTTTTCTATGGTAATATGATGTTTCAAAACATTATTGCAAGCAAGATCTATCAAGTCAGAACCGTTTTTTGTATGTTTCGCGCAGGCCAAGTATTGTGTGGGAATATGATCTTCTTTAACCTTTTTCACCATGTAATGGTTGTATGTTCGCTGATTAAGAGTACAGTGAAAACTTGTAAGGGGAATGCTGGATATTAAACTGACCTACTAATCATTAGTAGTTAGATGAACCCCTGATTGCCGAAGCACCACTGTAGTATATAAATGTTTAGAATCCAGTATTAAACAGAAACGCTATCTGGCTTCAGGACACTCAAGAAAATTGGCACGAAACGCACACACAAATATTTCTGATACGGTATATCAAATTAGCGTAGATATGTACTATAACATCAAACTGTAGGTGACAATTCATAAAATACGACCAAACGTAGGGCCTAATGTAATGTGGTAACATTCAGCTTACAGCGTCACACCGTACAATGAGGATGTTTTCTCCCGATTGGGACGCTGATGAGCTTGCCGTTTAGTATCCTAAGCACCGATCACGTCTCATCTCATCCTAGCGACTACTTACAAAACTTTGACCCGAAAGACTGATCACTGAAATACTTCATCAGACCTACGGAATAGTGATGAAGTCCAACGACAGAATTCACATATTGCGGAAAATGGGGGAAACTAGCCAAGCCTTTTCAAAGGAAACATTCCGGAGTTTGTCTTAAAAGAATCTTAAGTGGGGATGGCTGGACAGGGTTTTGAACCGTCATCCTCTCGCAAGCGAATACGGAGTGCTGACAACTGAATCACCTTGCTCGGTGTAAAAAAAGCATAGTACCCAACGTGTCTACGAGAGGCGTTTGAAAAGTCCGTGCAAAGTCCGAGAGACGGCACTACCGGCGCGTATAGAGGTTATGTATAGTTAGTAGCGTCTTTGGAAAGAACGCTTACCAAGTTTTAGCCATATTGGTCTATGTCTTTGTGTTAGCATTCGTGTGGATCAAGGAAGTCGAGTGATTGTCAAAAAATGGACGAAAAAGAATTTCATGTCATGATTAAACATTACTTTAAGAAAGGCAAAACGCCTCAGGAGACTAAAGAGAAGCTTGATAAACATTAAGGTGATTCTGCACCTTCGATTAAAACAGTTTATAAGTGGTTCCAAAATTTTCGAAGTGGCCATATGGGCACAAGGGATGCTGAACGTTCTGGACTCCCTGTGGAGGTTACGACTACAGAAATCATTGATAAAATCCATGATATGGTGATGGATGACAGAAGAGTTAAGATGCGTGAGATTGCTAGTGCTGTGGTTATCTCGTATGAACGGGTACATAATATTTTGCATAAACATTTGGACATGAGAAAGCTATCCACAAGATGGGTTCCGCGATTGCTCACGCTTGACGAAAAACGGAATCGTGTTAAGTGTTGCAAGGATAGTTTTCAGCTGTTCAGGAAGAATCCGCAGGACTTTAGGCGTCATTTTGTCACTGTGGATGAAGCATGGATACATTACTATACTCCTGAGACTAAACAACAATCTAAACAACTGGTTACCAAGGGAGAATCTGCACTAAAAAAGGCGAAAACCATTCCTTCGGCTGGAATAGTTACGGCGACTGTCTTTTGGGATTCGCAAGGGGTAATCCTCATTGACTATCTGGAAAAGGGTAAAACTATTACAGGTGCATATTATACATTGTTACAGGACTGTTTGAAAACCGAGCTGAAATAAAAACGCCGGCGATTGGACGGCAAAAAAGTCCTTCTCCATCACGACAATGCACCAGCACACACCTCAGCAGTTGTGGTCACAAAATTAGTGGAAACAGGATTCCAACTCGTTTCACATCCCCCATGTTCTCCAGACTTGGCTCCCTCGGACTACTATTCACTCCCCAATTTGAAGAAATGGCTGCCGGGAAAAAGATTTTATTTAAACGAGGAGGTGATTGCAGAAACTATAGACGTTCATGTTGCAATATGTACGGGGTGTGCTTCTCGCTGGAGGTAGGTACGTTGAGTCTTAGGGGTATATTTCGTATCACAACTTGGAAACAATCCTTCAACATACAACTCTGTAATATGGGCAGCCACATCCGTTGAAACTCGTAGTAAACTTGAATAAAGCAACTGAAAGGTGTTAATTGATGATTTAGTCACCACCGTTTTCGCTGCATTAAAGCAGCATCTTTACATGATTCTACAAAGAAAGTAAAGGTCCTTGTAATCTATATATTTAAAAAAATAAATTAACGACAGCCAATAGAAGTAAAGCCAAATGAAAATACTTGCTGTAGTTTCACGTAGATTATTACGCAGAGACGCCCCCAACGTTTGTTGTCACAGAATCCAACCCCACGAGGAGGAGAAGTAATTAAAAAAATGATACTCGGCAGAGCATTGGGGCGTACAGGGCGGGGAATGAGACACTGTGGCAAAAATAACCGTAGTTAATGTAATATATTTATCGTATGATGATACAGAGCTCCGATCAAATACATAATTTTAAAAGTATACAGGGTAAAAATGGACAAGCAAAATACAGGTACAGAATCAAATGTCCCAAGTATTATGCTAAATTATGTACACGTAGCACAAGCTCTTAGATTTCTAAGTCCAATCTGTTGATCCAGTTGAGCCTTTCAGGTGATGCATGATGGATGTCATTTATTGATCCCCCGATGGCCCGTTTCGGGCATTCACCAACAATGTGATTTATTGTTTGTATGGCAACTCCACAGCCACAATCTGGAGATGTTGCCCACCCCCATTTGTGCTTTAGATATCTACTGTTCCCTTGTCATGTTAGGATTCGGTTGATGGTTCTCCACTGGCGTCTGGGGAGTGTGAGACCTAGAACTCGCATGGAAGGCTTTTCTACCAGATGACCGTTGAACAGTGACGGTTCTTCCCACTGACTTCACCATACTTTGTTGATGTTAAAGTCGGAGGCTTCGAGATGATGTGCAGTTCGCCAAGGTGGTTTTCTTGGCTTCAGACGCTGCTGTTCTGCTATTAATATATCGATATCGCTGTGTACGGGTAGCTGGGGGTTCTTCTGAATGTTTCCACAGATCTTCAGGAGAGCATCTGATCTTCGTACAGCTGGAGGTTGGATGTTACTTAAAACTGGTAGCCATGCGGTTTGAGTGCTATGTATGCAGCCTGGGATAAGTCGCATTGTCTGGTTGAGTTGCACATCTACAGTGAGCACTGTTCATCCGAACTGGACAACAGTAATCAGCGACAGAGGATGATAGCGCCAAAGCAGTTGATCTTAGGATTCGAGCGCTGCAACCCCAGGAGGTACTAGCAAGCTTCTGAGTCATATTACCTTCACTTTTGCTGCCACGTTGGAGAGACTTTGTAGGAAAGTTAGGAACCTATCGAGTGTTATTTCGGAGTACTTCGGTGTGCTGCAGCACTTAAAGCTTTGTCCTTGGAGTTTAACTTCTGGTTTATAGTCAGAGTGTCTTTTCCGTAGTTGGATCAAATGGTTCAAATGGCTCTGAGCACTATGGGACTCAACTGCTGAGATCATTAGTCCCCTAGAACTTAGAACTAGTTAAATCTAACTAACCTAAGGACATCACAAACATCCATGCCCGAGGCAGGATTCGAACCTGCGACCGCAGCGGTCTTGCGGTTCCAGACTGCAGCGCCTTTAACCGCACGGCCACTTCGGCCGGCTTCCGTAGTTGGAATGCTGAAGTAACTTTTCTGAGGGTTTAGGCGGAGGCACCATTTCCTGAAGTATGTGTCCAGTATTTCCATGTCGGCAGTTAATGTGCTTTCAGCAGTAGTGAAACTGGAGGTCTGGGGGCAAGATTACTCGCGTCCCTAACATACCCTAAGTCACACGTGCCTCCTGTGTGGTGCTAAATGAGTAACAACAGGATGAGACCGAACTACCCGGAAAGGCCTCCCGGTCATTAAATGCAGAGCAATATATTTGATTAAAATGTAATGCAAGAAGCCGAATATATCATCAGTGGAGCGTCTGCCGGAGAAAAGTAACTAATTAAACATCCTCGCCGGCCTGTGTGCCCGAGCGGTTATAGACGCTTCGTCTGGAACCACGTGACCGCTACGGTCACAGGTTCGAATCCTGCCTGAGGCATGGATGTGTGTGACGTCCTTAGGTTAGTTAGGTTTAAGTAGTTCTAAGTTCTAGGGGACTGATGACCTCAGATGTTAAGTCCCATAGTGCTCAGAGCCATTTGAACCATTTGAAACATCCTCGTTACTACAAATCTAAAAGCCCCCTCCCACGCCGCCCCAAGCAAGAAAAAGTTATAGAAGATCAAAAATCGGAAATCAAGAAGTTAATTAAGTTGGTGGGCCTAGATGGGCATCCATGTACAAATTGAAAGCAGATGAAGGACGAAAAATATTTTTAAAAATTCTGTAAGGTCATTAATCTTATCTAAGGCAACTTACCGGCAATAAACTAGTCAGAAAAGAGACTGAATATCAGATAATAGAGACTCCATTTACAATGGCAAACCTAAGGAACCGGAAGAACAGATTAATGAACCGCCTAACATAACCTGAACGTTCCAACACACCAATGCAACAGGAAATTTACAAACTCTGTAGTTGGTTGTCGCGTGGTCAGAACATTGGAGGCGGTTAGCTGCATACTAAACTGTCGGGAATAACTATGTGGACGGAGGAGCTAGTGTCCAGTATTGATATTGTGACTACGAACGTTGGGAGCGTCTCCATTTGCTGATCTATGTGACACTGCTTTAACACTTTTTATTTGGGTTTAATTTTATTGTCTGACTATTTTTTATAGAAAAATTGACTTCGATGTGGACCCACATTAAGAGGCTGCTTTAACGCAACGAAACCGGTCGTGAATAAATCATCAGTTAACAGGTGTTTGCGGCTTTATTCAGGTTACAATTATACTTATTTAATTTAGCGTAAATATGAACCAGGGCGTTTGTATGAAAGTTCTCAGAAACCAAGTGTCGCCCTGTTTTCTATATGTTTCAAAATGATAAAAGCCAACTTCACCGTCTGGACTGGTTCACTGCATCACTGAACCTTAATAACATAAGAAATTTGGAAGTACGGGTGAAACGCAGCAATCAGCGTCCCCGCAAATTGGGAGCTCTACGGAACCTAATCAAGAACGACCAACATCAGCTGTATACGGCGTACCTGAGCTCTGTAGAAAATTGGTCCTTACTTCACTCGGTGAAATAAATAACTGATGCAATTATAAAGTGTAGCGGTGGTTTTGCACGGTATCTGGGTGACGTCTCCTCCACCTAACCAATTTTTGTCCGTTGACGTATTTTACCAAATCATGTTTTTTTTTTTTTTTTTTTTTTTTTTTTTTTTTTTTTTTTTTTTTTTTTTTTCCATCAGTCTACTGACTGGTTTGATGCGGCCCGCCACGAATTCCTTTCCTGTGCTAACCTCTTCATCTCAGAGTAGCACTTGCAACCTACGTCCTCAATTATTTGCTTGACATATTCCAATCTCTGTCTTCCTCTACAGTTTTTGCCCTCTACAGCTCCCTCTAGTACCATGGAAGTCATTCCCTCATGTCTTAGCAGATGTCCTATCATCCTGTCCCTTCTCCTTATCAGCGTTTTCCACATATTCCTTTCCTCTCCGATTATGCGTAGAACCTCTTCATTCCTTACCTTATCAGTCCACATAATTTTCAACATTCGTCTATAGCACCACATCTCAAATGCTTCGATTCTCTTCTGTTCCGGTTTTCCCACAGTCCATGTTTCACTACCATACAATGCTGTACTCCAGACGTACATCCTCAGATATTTCTTCCTCAAATTAAGGCCGGTATTTGATATTAGTAGACTTCTCTTGGCCAGAAATGCCTTTTTTGCCATATCGAGTCTGCTTTTGATGTCCTCCTTGCTCCGTCCGTCATTGGTTATTTTACTGCCTAGGTAGCAGAATTCCTTAACTTCATTGACTTCGTGACCATCAATCCTGATGTTAAGTTTCTCGCTGTTCTCATTTCTACTACTTCTCATTACCTCCATCTTTCTCCGATTTACTCTCAAACCATACTGTGTACTCATTAGACGGTTCATTCCGTTCAGCAGATCATTTAATTTTTCTTCACTTTCACTCAGGATAGCAATGTCATCAGCGAATCGATCATTGATATCCTTGCACCTTGTATTTTAATTCCACTCCCAAACCTTTCTTTTATTTCCATCATTGCTTCCTCGATGTACAGATTGAAGGGTAGGGGCGAAAGGCTACAGACTTGTCTTACACCCTTCTTAATACGAGCACTTCGATCTTGATCGTCCACCCTTATTATTCCCTCTTGGTTGTTGTACACATTGTATATGACCCGTCTTTCCCTACAGCTTACTCCTACTTGTTTCAGAATCTCGAACTGCTTGAACCATTTTATATTGTCGAACGCATTTTCCAGGTCGACAAATCCTATGAAAGTGTCTTGATTTTTCTTTAGCCTTGTTTCTATAATTAGCCGTAACGTCAGAATTGCCTCTCGTCCCTCTACTTTTCCTAAAGCCAAACTGATCGTCACCTAGCGCATTCTCAATTTTCTTTTCCATTCTTTTGTATATTATTCTTGTAAGCAGCTTCGATGCATGAGCTGTTAAGCTGATTGTGCGATAATTCTCGCACTTGTCAGCTCTTGCCGTCTTCTGAATTGTGTGGATGATGCTTTTCCGAAAGTCAGATGGTATGTCGCCAGGCTCATATATTCGACGCACCAACGTGAATAGTCGTTTTGTTGCCACTTCCCCCAATGACTTTAGAAATTGTGATGGAATGTTATCTATCCTTTCTGCCTTATTTAACGGTAAGTCCTCCAAAGCTCTTTTAAATTCCGATTCTAATACTGGACCCTCTATCTCTTCTAAATCGACTCCTGTTTCTTCTTCTATCACATCAGACAAATCTTCCCCCTCATAGAGGCTTTCAATGTATTCTTTCCACCTATCTGCTCTCTCCTCTGCATTTAACAGTGGAATTCCAGTTGCACTCTTAATGTTACCACCGTTGCTTTTAATGTCACCAAAGGTTGTTTTGACTTTCCTGTATGCTGAGTCTGTCCTTCCGACAATCATATCTTTTTCGATGTCTTCACATTCTTCCTGCAGCCATTTCGTCTTAGCTTCCCTGCACTTCCTATTTATTTCATTCCTCAGCGACTTGTATTTCTGTATTCCTAATTTTCCCGGAACATGTTTGTACTTCCTCCTTTCATCAATCAACTGAAGTATTTCTTCTGTTACCCATGGTTTCTTCGCAGCTACCTTCTTTGTACCTATGTTTTCCTTCCCAACCTCTGTGATGGCCCTTTTTAGAGATGTCCTCTCCAACTGTACTGCCTACTGCGCTATTCCTTATTGCTGTATCTATAGCGTTAGAGAACTTCAAACGTATCTCGTCATTCCTTAGTACTTACGTATCCCACCTCTTTGCGTATTGATTCTTCCTGACTAATGTCTTGAACTTCAGCCTACTCTTCATCACTACTATATTGTGATCTGAGTCTATATCTGCTCCTGGGTACGCCTTACGGTCCAGTATCTGATTTCGGAATCTCTGTCTGACCATGATGTAATCTAATTGAAATCTTCCCGTATCTCCCGGCCTTTTCCAAGTATACCTCCTCCTCTTGTGATTCTTGAACAGGGTATTCGCTATTACTAGCTGAAACTTGTTACAGATCTCAATTAGTCTTTCTCCTCTTTCATTCCTTGTCCCAAGCCCATATTCTCCTGTAACATTTTCTTCTACTCCTTCCCCTACAACTGCATTCTAGTCGCCCATAACTATTAGAATTTCGTCCCCCTTTACATACGGCATTACCCTTTCAATATCCTCATACACTTTCTCTATGTGTTCGGCGACGTCGGCATGTATACCTGAACTATCTTTGTCGGTGTTGGTCTGCTGTCGATTCTGATTAGAACAACCCTGTCACTGAACAGTTCACAGTAACACACCCTCTGCCCTACCTTCCTATTAATAACGAATCCTACACCTGTTATACCATTTTCTGCTGCTGTTGATATTACGCGATACTAATCTGACCAGAAATGCTTGTCTTCCTTCCACTTCACTTCA
Source organism: Schistocerca serialis cubense (assembly GCF_023864345.2). NCBI lineage: Eukaryota > Metazoa > Arthropoda > Insecta > Orthoptera > Acrididae > Schistocerca > Schistocerca serialis. Next base: position 527,732,507 of record NC_064642.1, read on the forward strand.
CTGACCCCTACCATATCTAGATTGAGCCTTTGCATTTCCCTTTTCAGATTTTCTAGTTTCCCTACCACGCTCAAGCTTCTGACATTCCACGCCCCGACTCGTAGAACGTTATCCTTTCGTTGATTATTCAATCTTTTTCTCATGGTAACCTCCCCTTTGGCAGTCCCCTCCCGGGGATCCGAATGGGGGACTATTCCGGAATCTTTTGCCAATGGAGAGATCATCATGACACTTCTTCAATTACAGGCCACATGTCCTGTGGATACACGTTACGTGTCTTTAATGCAGTGGTTTCCATTGCCTTCTGCATCCTCATGTCGTTGATCATTGCTGATTCTTCCGCCTTTAGGGGCAATTTCCCACCCCTAGGACAAGAGAGTGCCCTGAACCTCTATCCGCTCCTCCGCCCTCTTTGACATGGCCGTTGGCAGAATGAGGCTGACTTCTTATGCCGGAAGTATTCGGTCGCCAATGCTGATTATCAAACATGGTTATTAATAGAATATTGCCTCTTACACATTTTACAAGGTATTACATCAAATATTTTTTAGCGCAAAAGGAAGGATTTAACGGGAAAAGGCATACGTTTCGCGAAGTGACCACGACGAGAAATTAAAGATAATACAGAGGCTTATAGATGGTTATTCTTAAAAAAAAAAAAAAATGGTTCAAATGTCTCTGAACACTATGGGACTTAACGTTTATGGTCATTAGTCCCCTAGAATGAGAACTACTTAAACCTAACTAACCTAAGGACATCACACAACACCCAGTCATCACGAGGCAGAGAAAATCCCTGACCCCGCCGGGAATCGAACCCAGGAACCCGGGCACGGGAAGCGAGAACGCTACCGCACGACCACGAGCTGCGGACAGTCATTCTTCCCACGCTCCAATCGCAAGTGAACATGTACTGGTACCAGATGTACTCTCCAGTACACACCTTCAGGCGGTTTGCGGAGTGTTTATTCAGATGGAGATGCAGGAACTAAATCCATCTCTTCTGATGATTACATAGTGGCCACTTTTCCCTTCCTAGGACGAGTGATATGGTAATAGCCAACGACACTACATCCCATGTCAGCTGATATGGCACACTGACATAATTTCTACACATCTTGATGCCCTCATATCTGAAACCATTCCAAGCAGCTGGAGGAGATCGTTTACAATCAGATTTTGGTATTAGACCAAATACAACAGAGCAAAGACAGTTTCAAATAAAATTAATATAAATTATTTAATTAAAAATTGTCACAAAGGTTTAGAATGATGGATGATACCTTTTTTCACAAAAGGTTTTAGACCTCAGTCTGTAATGTAGTATTATAGGTGGTGTACGGAAGTAACTAGTTCTTACTGGGTTATACATCTAGGACACTTTTCATGCCGAGGAGTGTGGCCACTTTTCCCGATCGAACGTCACGTCGGCATTAGTGGCCCGTTGATGGGACTACCACACAGAAAGACCTAAAAAGGAACTGCATTTTTAAGCCAAAAGTTGTTTTTAATTTTGATGTGATGAAAAGGTATTACTCCTCATACAAATAAGGTAACAAGGGGTGTTCAATAAGAATGGAATACATTTTTTTACGGCCAGCTTTCACTGAAAAAAATGCGGAATTTGTTGTGGAACATCATGGAGTATTCCACCTTCAGCCACTGGCGTTTCACGAAGTTCCGATAATTGGTGGAACTATACATTGCCTTCAAAATGACGTCTGCAACGAAGAATGAGTTCCAAGCAGAGTGCAGTCACTTAGTTTGCTTTAGCGGAAAACCAGAGCACTGTAAATATTCATAGGCGCTTGGAGAATGTCTACGGAGATCTGGCAGTGAACAAAACCACGGCGAGTCGTTGTGCGACGCACCTGTCATCACCGCAACCACGTCGCACAAACCTGTCGCTACCCTCGCGTGCCGGCCGGCTGCAGACCTCTCTGACTCCTACAGTATCGGAACGTGCGGGCGGACACTCTCATTCGTGGTGATCAACGGCTCACAATCAAGCACCTCTCTGCTCTGGGCGTCCCTGTTGGTAGTGACCCAGCGAGGTAGCGCAGTGGTTAGCACACTGCACTCTCATTCGGGAGAACGACAGCTCAAACCCGCATCCAGCCATCCTGATATACGTTTACCCTGATTTCCCAAGATCGCTCCAGCCAAATACAGGGAAGGTTCCTCTGAAAGGGCCCCGCCGGTTTCGTTCCCCATCCTTGACACAATCCGAGCTTGTGTTCTGTCTCTAATGACCACGATATCGACGGGACGTTAAATCCAATCTTTCTTTCTTCCTTCTGTTGGCAGTGCTGACAAATTCGTCCTCCACTTGGGGTTCTTCGTCGCCTAACAAAAGATCACAATGAGCAACGAAGGACCATTTGAGGGTCACGATGCTGATCGTAACAATTTTTTGTCTAACGTATTCATAGGCGAAGAAACATGGCCTCATCACTTCATACCGAAAACAAAAAGACAATCGATAGAGTTGTGCCACATCATCTCTCCACAGAAGAAAATGTTCAAACTCACACCCTCAACCAGTAAAGCCATAGTGACTGTCTTCAGGATCTCCCTCATGGTGCAACGATCAACTCCTAAGTGTACTGTGAAACCCTCACGAAATAGAAGAAACGGCTTCAGTTTGTTGGTCAACACAATAATGCAAACTAACTTCGTCTCCATGACAATGGAAGGTGTCACACAAGTTTGCGCACTCCGACAGGAGCTCACAATACTTGATTTGACTAGAGCCCGGATCTCGCACCTTCCGCCCCCCCCCCCCCCCCTCTCTGTTTGCCCCAATGAATGAGCGATACCGCGGGAAGCTTTACATGGATTATGGAGAGATTATTGATGCAGCAAGACGTTGGTTACCAAATCCACCAACAGAGTGGCACCGTGCGAGCATACATGCGCTACCCGTAAGGTGATGTATCACCGTCGCATTGAACGGAGATTACGTTGATAAATAAGGTCTTGTAGCCAAAAATGTGTGGGAATTACATTTTCTACATCTACATCTACATGGTTATCTCGGCAATTCACACTTAAGGGCCTGGCAGACGTTTCATCGAACCATTTTCATACTATTTCTCTACCATTACAATGTCGAATGGCGCGTGGGAAAAAGGAACACCCAAAGCTTTCCGTTCGAGGTCTGATTTCTCTTATTTTATTATGATTATCATTTCTCCCTACGTAGATGGGTGTCAACAAGATATTTTCGCATTCAGAAGAGAAAGTTCGAGAAAGAAATTTCGTAAATAGATCTAGACGCAAAGAAAACCACCTTTGTTTCAGTGACTGACACCCCAACTCGAGTATCATATCAGTGACACTCTCACCGCTATTGCGCGATAACACGAAACGAGCTGCCCTTCTTTGCACCCCATCAATTTCGTCCGCCAATACCACCTGGCAAGGATCCAATACTGCGCAGCAATTTTTCAGCAGAGGACGGACAAGTGTGATGTAGGCTGTCTCTTTAGTGGGTTTGTCGCACCTTCTAAGCGTTCTGCCAAAAAGCACAGTCTTTCTTTCGCCTTCCCCACAATATTATCTATGTGGTCTTTCCAATTTAAGTTGCTCGTAATCGTAATTCCTAGGTTTTTAGTCGAATTGACAGCTCTTAGATTTGTGCGATTTATCGTATACCCAAAATTTATCGTATTTCTTTTAGTACCCCTGTGGATGGCATAGCACATTTCTTTGTTTAGTGCCAACTGCCACTTTTCACACCATACGGAAATTCTCTCTAGATGATTTTGTAATTGGAATTGATCATCTGATGATTTTACTAGACGTTAAATTACAGAATCATCTGCAAACAATCTAAGGGGGTGCTCAGATTATCTTCTAGATCATTTATGTAAATCAGGAACAGCACAGGGCCTGTGACACTATCTTGCGGAACGCCAGATATCACTTCTGTTCCCCTCGATGATTTACCGTGTATCACTACGAACTGTGACCTCTCTGAGAGGAAATCACAAATCCAGTCACACAACTGAGACGATACTCCACATGCACGCAATTTGATTCTATTATAACCACGAATGGAATCAACTTACTTTCAGAAAAAACGCTCCTCGTATAAATGACGTACAGGTTTTGATGCCATATCGGAACGACAGCGATCGCATTTAACAGTATAAATGAAAAGAACCAAGGCAGATCACAGTAGATACTTATTTATTAATTACAGTAACCAGTTTCGGTCTAAACGACTAACTTCAGCTGCACGAGGACGTTTGCAGCCAATTCACGAAGCTGTTGTGAGTACCATGAGGTACCAGAATGCCACCGTGAAGGGCTCCGTGTGCCTGTGTGTGTGATTTATGCTTGTAACATTGATCGACAATGGAACTGTGTGTTTTGCAGGTGGCAGGACGACCCAGACGAATCGTCCCTGATCAACACAAGGTGCTTCCTGTCGTCTACTGGCTACGTGGAGTGTATGCCGCCTGCCTACTTCCGCTCGCACTGCAAGCAGGACAATTCTCGCTGGCCCTACAGCAGGCACAACTGCACGCTGAGGCTCGCCTCCAAGTTGCCGATCCAGAAGCTCAAGTTCGAACTTATGGAGGTCAGTACTTCCGCCATTTACGTAGCGCTCGCACTTCGCTAGCTGCTGGATGGCTATAAGGGAATGTGGAACCACTTTCACCTTATTGTCCTTCACTCATGCTCATAAATTAAGGATAACTGCAGAACGTGGTGCCACACAACGTGGCACTACACAAATCTGGCGCTAATAGCATAAGCAGATTGGGAACACAAACGACACAGATCTGTAAGTCCACGGTATTGGTGATAAGTTGGGAAAACCGTCCTGAAACACATGTGCTACAAAACGCCGCTGTTTCCTGCGCATGTACCCCGACATCAGTGTGCGATATGATCACTATGCACACGTACACAGGCCGCACAACGGGTTGCCATACTCTGGATCAGGTGGTCGACCAGCTGCTGGGGTATAGCCTCCCATTCTTGCACCAGTGTCTGTCGGAGCTCCTGAAGTGTCGTAAGCGTATGAGGAAGTGCAGCGATACGTCGACCGAGTGCATCCCAGACTTGCTCGATGGGATTTAGGTCTGGACAACAGGCAGGCCACTCCATTCTCCTGATGTCTTCCGTTTCAAGGTACTCCTCTACGAAGACAGCTCGGTGTGGCCGTGCGTTATCAGCCATCAGGAGGAAGGTGGGACTGCGCTAGGAAAAGGCGGACATACTGGTGCAAAATGGCGTCCCGATACACCTGACCTGTTACAGTTCCTCTGTCGAACTCATGCCGGGGTGTACGTGCACCAATCACAATCCCGTCCCCCACACCATCAAACCACGACCTCCATACAGGTTCAAAGGACATTAAGGAGATGGTGTCTGGTTCCTGGTTCATGCCAGATGAAAACCCGGCGAGAATCACTGTTCAGACTATACCTGGACTCATCTGTGAACATAACCAGGGACCACTGTTCCAATGACCATGTACTGTGTTCTTGACACCAGGCTTTACGGGCTCTCCTGTGACCAGGCGTCAGTGGAATGCACCTTGCAGGTCTACGAGCGAGTAGACCATGTCTCTTCAGTCGTCTGTAGACTGTGTGTCTGGAGACAACTGTTCCAGTGGCTGCAGTATGGCCCCGAGTAAGACCGTCTGCGGGTACTGCTGGTGAGATATCGGTCTTCTTGTGGTGTTGTACACCCGGTACTGTAGCCTCTGGAAATGTTTCCTGCCTGCTGGAATCGTTGCCATAATCTTGAGATCACACTTTGTGGCACACGGAGGGCCCGTGATACGACCTGATGTGTTTGACCAGCCTCCAATCGCTCTAGTATTCTACCCCTCATAACGTCATCAATGTGTGTTCTTTGAACCATTTTCAACACACAGTCACCATTAGAACATCTGAAAACATGTGCACACTTACTCGCTGCACCGTACTCTGACATGCACCAACGCACCTATGGGTATGTGACAAAATGAAGAGATATTAACTTGCACCATAACACATGTTACTGGGTGTTTATAATGATAACAAATACAGTTTGTAAAGTTCGGTCTCCTCGTAGCCTTCACTTCAGTGTTGATGCTGTAAGGGCATCAGGGACTCGACTGGCACCCAATGGTCTGTGTCGTCTATAGGCGAAGCAGTGACGATGCGCGTCTGCCTGCTGCCGCACAGTGGTCACTACATTAGTTATGTAAATAACTGTCCTAAGAGAGTGTGCGGTCATTGCATGTTTCTTGTCAGGAAGCCATCTATACGGCTTTATTCACTTAAATGGTCACCGTGCTGACAATCCGCATTGTCATGACGTCTTCGCATTCCCCAAATGGTTACTTGCCTTTTTGCAAACAAGTACATCCCCTGACTCAAGGTACGTGACGGGTGTGCTATGTCCTGCAAGGATGAGCGAACAGTATTTCTTCTCAGGTGGAAGTTGCGTTCAAGCGCTGAGATTCTGAGTGGCGTTGAGTATGGCCCGCTTAAACACATCGATTACACACTCGATTGGAAAACTTGACTAATCACCTTTTGCAGCGCGGACTACTGCGAGACGCACAGGAAGATGGCCAGTGAGGTTCTGGAAGGTACTCAACAGCCATGACAGTTAATGAAATATTCCGAGTAATTATGACTTGGTGGTATGGGTTTCACATTAAAACCCTACGTTTCATACCTATTTGGCGAGGACATTTTCAGTAGGGATCGCAGCTTCTTTGTGTGTCCTATTCACACCCTGGCTCGTTAATGCCCGGAATATTTCATTAATTGTGATAGCTCCGGAAGTGAAAGCTTACGTTTTACGATCCACAGTCATGTGCAGCCATGCCGACTATCGCGCCGTCATCCGCTGCACTTGATTTCTCGTTTGAGGATCAATGGCGCCAACAGCCCAATCGACGTGGTCTCACAAGTTCTAGAGAGGGCTTAAATCAGAGAAGTTTGTGACCAGGGGAGTTCAATAAACTCATCCTGCTTCTCTCTGAACCACGCACATACACTGCGACTTGTGTGACAGAGTTCATTGCTCCCCCGGCAGATACCATCGTACCAGAAAAAACAAACCACATACAGCGATGGACATCGTCTGTGAGGACAGATGCATGCTTCTGTAGATCCACTGTGCCATCCAGAATAATGAGATAACCCGCGGAAAGCTACGTAAAAATTCCCCAAACCATAAGGCTTTTTCGCGGCCTGGACCCTTCCAATGATTGTTGTAGGACTTCACGAAAACCATCGTTCTCGCAGGCGTGGGACGGTGACTGATGATACAAATAAAGAAAACGAACTACACAGCCATATCATCGAAGTAACTTATTTCAAACATATAGATTCGGCTCAACACTTCTGCCTTCTTCAGATCCACTAATAACCGATATAAGCGCTGTTTGGCTACTAGCATTAATTTCCTTTCGCGCAGTCATAGCTTGGAAACATCGAGATGTTGTGCGCTTCACGTAGTAATAGTGGGGTCGCAGAAAAAGACATTCGCATCAACGGACGTTGCAGGAGCGAAAACTCTCGAATCGGTTAAAAATCGGACGTAACACTAACGAAGTCTCAAATGACTACTGTTCAAAGAGCATGAGAAAGAAGATTGTGACAATCGACTAAATATTGTGGAAGGATGGAAAATCCTCGACTCGGATGCTGACCTGGAAACCTGAGTTCGAACTACAAGTAGTTGTCATCATGTGTTCTAATGCGGCGTAGAAAAATTTGAAGTTTTGTTTCCCTTCTCTGTACATAGTAGGTTAGGTTGATGCATACAATCAGAGCGTTTTTGTTTTGCATGTTGGTTTTCTGGTTGCCGTGAGTTTATTGATTGATTGACATTTTTTTTATTTGTAGTTCACTATTACGATTTCTGTTGAAATTTTTTCATTTTCTCATTCAGAAATACTGGGTGGCAATGTGGACACTGGAAAATTGATGGCCAAATCAAGAATTCGGAGCATTTCCGGTATATTCATCTGTTTGAGTTCAGTAGAGAGGCGACAACAGCGGGGGCCGCCAGAAACATTTTCGTTATCTATTGGGTTAGTGCTATAGGACACAGCACAGCAAGAAAATGTTTTTCTCGTCTTAAGAATGATCGTTTTGCACTAGCGACTCTCCACATTCAGGATGAGTTTCATGGATTAATAAAGATAGTTTAAACACACTAATTTACAATGATCCACTTTGGTGCACTCGAGAACTGGCAAATGTGGCCATTGTGATCGTTTCATCATTTTGTGACATATGCGCGCAACGCGGAAGATTCAAAAATCGGGTGTATGGGTATCGCATGGTCTAAGCCAAAATGAAATATCGGCGGGTGCCCATGTATGCGTCTCTACTTGTTCGTCATCAGTTGGCTCGCGAACAACGAAGATCATTCCCATCCTGCACCGTTACTGTGAAGAGAAATGGTTTCTTTATGCCAACATAAAGAAAAAGAAAGGAATGGTTAAACCCAAAAGAGCAGCAAGTCCCCATACAAAGACCTGCGAGCATCAAAGACAATGTTATGCATTTTTCGAAACAGCGAGACTGTGGTTTACTTCTAATTGCGTTCCTACCATGTGACCATCATTGCTGACAGTATTGTCAACAACTATCTGAAGATTAGATGGGTAGATCACATAACTAATGAGGAAGTATTGAATAGGATTTGGGAGAAGAGAAGTTTGTAGCACAACTTGACCAGAAGAAGGGATCGGTTGGTAGGACATGTTCTGAGGCATCAAGGGATCACCAATTTAGTATTGGAGAGCAGCGTGGAGGGTAAAAATCGTAGAGGAAGACCAAGAGATGAATACACTAAGCAGATTCAGAAGGATGTAGGTCGCAGTAGGTACTGGGAGATGAAGAAGCTTGCACAGGATAGAATAGCATGGAGAGCTGCATCAAACCAGTCTCAGGACTGAAGACCACAACAAACAACAAACAAAGACGTCTTGAAGACGCAGCCCGAGAACATCGATCAAGAAGACTGCTTGAAGTGACGCTTCTACAATGTCGCGCCACCCTGTATTCTGCTAAACTGACAAAAAAACATCATACACGAGTCTGGCTCGGAAGTCATTCCACAGCCACCTTATTCACCTGATCTTTAGCCCTCAGATATTCTCCTTTTAGGCTCTCTATCGAACATCCTTAAAGGATTTTCCTTTCCGGATGAAAATTCTCTCCGAACATCGCTTAACGACTTCACCGCTTCAAACCCATGTGATTTCTACAGTCACCGAATACAAAAGTTACCCCGGCGTTGGCAGACTGTTGAAAACAGTGGAGGAGAAAATATTACTAATGACTGTTACCTGTATCCGTTTATGGAAAAACACTACGAATTTATCCACCAACGCGATATTTCAGAAAGTATTCACCTACATGGATACTCTGCAAATCACACTTAACTACCTGGCAGAGGGTTCATCTTACCACCTTCACAATACTTCTCTATTATTCCAATGTCGTACAGCGCGCGGAAAAGCGAACACTTATACAAGTATCTTTCCGTCCGAGCTCTGATTTCCCATAGATTACTATGGTGATCGTTTCTCCCTATGTAGGTCGGCGTCAACAAAACATTTACTGATTGATGTTTCGCGAGAAGATTCCGCAGCAACGAGAAACGCCTTTGTTTTAATAATGTCCACCCCAACTCCTGTATTATTTCTGTGATGCACTTTCCCACTTTTCACGATAATACAAAACGTGCTGCGCATCTTTGAGCTGTCACGATGTACTCCGTCAATCCTACCTGTAAGGATGCCACACCGTACAGAAGTAATCTAAAAGAGGACGGACAAGCGTAGTGTAGGCAATCTCTTTAGTAGATCTGTTACATTTTCCAAGTGTTCTGCCAACAGAATTCAGCCTTCGGTTATCCTTCCCCACAATACTTTCTATGTTCTTCCAGTTTACATTGTTCGTAATTATAGTTCCTAGATATTTAGTTGAATTTACTGCTTAGATTTGTCTGATTTATCGTGTAACCGACGTTTGTCGGATTCCTTTTAGGACTCATGTAGATGACCTCACACTTTTAGTTCTTTGGGCATAATTGCTAATTTTCGCACCAAACAGATATTTTTCCTAAATCGTTTTGCAATATTTTTTGATCTTCTAATGACTTCACTTCATGATAAACGACAGCGGCATCTGCAAACAATCTAAGACAGCTGTTCAGATTGTCCCCGAAATCGTTAATATAGATAAGGAACAGCAAAGGGCCTATAACACTACCTTCGGGAATGCCAGAAATCACTTCTGTTTTCACTCGATGACTTTCCGTCAGTTACTACGAACTGTGACCTCTCTGACAGGAAATCACAAATCTAGTCACATAACTGAGACGATATTTCACAAGCACACAATTTCATTACAGTCCGTTTGTATGGTACATCGTCAAAAGCTTTCTCGAAATCCAGAAATACGGAATCAATTTGAAATCGCTTGTCAATAAGACTCAACGCTTCGTGTTAGTAAAGAGTTAGTTGTGTGTGTCACTAGACCCTTTCCTTCGAGGTAATTCATTATGTTCGAACACAATATATGTTCCAGTATCCTGCTGCATATCGACGTTAATGATATGGCTCTGTAATTTAGTGGATTACTCCTACTACCTTTCTTGAATACTGGTGTGACCTGTGCCACTTTTCTGTCTTTAGGTACGGATCTCTCATCGATAGAACGGTTGTATATGATCGTTAAGTATGGAGCTGTTGTATCAGCATACTCTGACAGGAATCAAACTGGTACACAGTCTGGACATAAAAACTTGGTCCTGTTAAGTGGTTTAAGTTGGTTCACTACTACGAGGATATCTGCTTCTACGTTACTCATGTTGGCAGCTGTTCTTGATTCGAATTGTGGAATGTATGATCATCATATCACTTAGTGGTCTGTAATGTCCGATATTCTGCTGCTAGTGCCCCTTTTAATCACACAATAATGGCTGCAAAAAGGTAGTCGGGCCACTTAAATAACTACAAGTTTGAATATGTATTTATATGTAAAAATTGCATCACGGTGTTGGTACACAGTTTTCGATTTCTTTGAAGCTCTCTTGAAATAGGGAAAGACAAACCCCGCAATGAAACGTCAGTAATGTGTGCAGCTTCGCTTCGAATATTCATCAACAATCTACGTGCTAGATATTCTAGTTATCCCAAAAGTTTTAAGATACTTAAAGTTATTGGACGCTTTTAAACACCGAATGGTAATAATTAAAGAGCTGCTATTCATTGTGGTATAATTTGTGCAGTTATTGTCGCATGCCAGCGAATGCTGGTAGATACGGTGATCCGTTAATGCGGAACAGATTTACGTTGGAAAACAAAACAGTTCCAATTGGGGCCACCAGGTGCAAATCTGGCACTGCACACAGTTTGTATGACTGTATGACATCCACGCTGTCATCTGACACGCCATAAAGTGAGTGAACAATATGGCTGTTAGGCTGTTAGTGAAATTTATTGCTGTGAACGGCAGCATTTACAGTGCTGCAGTGAGAGCGTATCGCCGATTGAAAGAACTGAGGAGGGGCCCGGTGTCATTAACGGGTTTAAAGAAGATGATAACGAAATTCCCTAAGACGGGTGAGCTTGGTGTGGTACCCGGGAGAGGAAGCCGTTCTATCACACTGGAAGCTACTGACGAGGTTGTCGTTGCTGTAGCTGACGATGTAGCACGTGCACCGGATAGGGGTCAATTTTACACTGGTACGTGAACAAGATTAAGATAGTGAAGCAACTGAAACCTAACGATCCGCATCAACGTTCTGAATTTGCTCTTCGGTTTCTGGCACGGGTCTACGTCTTGACACGTGGCCAGGCATTATTCTATGGACTGACGAGACACATTCTACAATACAGGGTGCAGTGAATACACAGAATTGCCCAATTTTCTGTACTGTTATAACGCGTGTTGCACATGACGATCCATCGCGCTCCCCATAGGCGACTGTGTGGCGTGGATTCACAAGCACCTCTTTCCTCGGTCGTTCGTCTTTAAAGGGAACACATCCAGAGAGCCTCTCAGGTGTATCTCGACATCTGCACGTTATCGAGACCTCCATGTACAACATCTGGTTTGTGCTTAGCAAGGGCGCAACTGTGTTGAAACCACCGGTTTCATGTAAGATCTGCTTAAGGCTAACTTCCAAGAACGTATTATCTCCAGAGGTTTTCCAGATGCATGACCTGCAAAATCATGTGATCTAAATCTATGAGACTCTTGGCTTTGGGGTCTAAAGGAACACGCTCATTTTCTACCTGATGTGAAGGACAGGACACTGGAACACGTTGTTCATATTGCATCGGAATCGCTGTCAGCAACTGCTGATAAAGCTTGTTTTACGGATGCAGCGTCTACTCGGCGTTCCCGATGCTCGTAATGAACAAACATTGTAAACGGCGCTTAATAATCAAATCAACATTATGTCCTTCCCACGTTTATGCACATGTCCAGTTCCTAATCCATTGCATGTGGAAACATTTCTTTATGTTATGGTTACCTGACATGGTCATTCAGTACAGGAGAAGATCCGTAATTTTGTATTGTAGTCTTCTTTTGAAAACCAATTTATTTGTGAAGATCGCCTTATTAACGCAGTTACTGGATTACTAGTTTCGACAATATATATTGCCATCTTCATGTCCATTGAGCCGAGCAATGGTAGTTATATCATATTTTGCTCACACTGTCTCATTGCAACCATTCAATGTGCATAAAAATGGTGAGGCCTCACAATGACACCTACCACACGTGGCATGTCATTGTAATACCTCGACTTTTCCATGTGTATTGTACAGTACTTACGTGACAGACTCGTTAACCATTGTATGAAGTGGCTACATCTGTCTGGTTTTACGGATCTGAGGATAACAATACATATAACTGAAACTAGTAACCCAGTAATTGTGTTAACAAAGCGATCTCGTCAAATGATTTGGTTTTAAAAAGAAGACTACAGTACATTTCCATACGTCTTTCTTGAACTGACAGCGCCAGATGTATATCTGCTGGCCAAAGATGGAAATAATTTTTTTCTATCGTAAACCGATTTCGCATTAACACATCAGAACATCTACCAAGGTTCGCTTCCATACTACATTAATAGCCCACACAGGATCTCTGTGAGTAGCTGCGCTTTAATTAAATGGCTCTGAGCACTATGTGACTTAACTACTGAGGTCATCAGTCGCCTAAAACTTAGAACTAATTAAACCTAACTAACCTAAGGACATCACACACATCCATGCCCGAGGCAGGTATTTAATTATAACCACCCAATATTCAGAAATTTCGTAAATGCAGCACACGTGACAACTTTTAGTGTCGTGTTGAAATCTTCTACAAAAAATGCAAAAACACATCAGTTTCCCAACATGAACTGCAAGCTGTCTGTTAATTTGATAACGCTTACCATAAAATGTACTCTATTTGCCCAGCAAAAGAAGTCGTATAATGTAAGGCGATTTAAGATTTTGGTAAGTGTGGGAATAGCATACGAGTTTCTGGCCTGTTATCGATATCATGATCGCTGCTGCATTTGAATTTAAGGCACGATTACTTCTTCATGATCGATCATTCACAACTTCTACTGACTTTTTCTAAAAATATGAAGTTAATCGACAACTCATTTACCGACCTAGTACGTGCGGAAATTAGTAAAAGCGTGAAAAATCTCGTCGTCACATTGATGTTAAAGAGACACGTGAACATCATACCAAGAGAAATATAATTCTAATATGTCTTTTACAGTGATGAAAGACATGTAGATGATCTTACATGTATATGAGCCTCGGAATTATAATACTTGCAGCTTTACTTACAGCACTATACTTATTAAGTGACAGTAATCAAATATAAAGCAGGAAACGTTATAAGAAGGAAAAAATAAGATACTTAATACTAACAGCACATTAGAAATCTATTGGTTTCCAGATAGATCTTTGGTTCTGCAGTATGATGGTGAATTGCTCTTCCCAAATGCAGTGAAGGACGTGAATCCCCCCCAAGTTTCTCTTCCAAATGCAGTGAAGGACAGCAAGTACTGTGCTTAATTACTCCCATTTCCTGTTTAGAGTCACACATAAGTCTGATATTCCTTGAATTTACAGTGTTCTGTTACAAGTATCACTTGTCAAAAATAATTTTTTTTTTTAATTCCAGGTGGTTTTCGTTTACGAGCTTGCTTCGCGGAACTGGGACAATTTTCAACTTAAGTCATACGCCGAAGAAGTCGGAGGGAGATCTAACGTGGTAGTATCGTTTGAACTAAAGAGGCATAACTTGATACAAATAGCAGCTTTCGTCGCTCCAGCATTTGGTATGTACAACACGTACAGTTAACTTTGCTTTCTTATTGAAGCTACTTGAAGAAACGTGTTTATATTTGTTACGTAGTTAACTAGGATTCCACATATTTCGTAATTTTTGTAATTAATAGGATCAAAAAGTTCATTCCTACATATGTTGGATAAAAGCAACTTCATAATGAAAACAGAGGAGGGTAGGGGGTGTCGAAATAATCAAAATTTTCCAGGTAAACTACAGAACCGAAATGTACCGCTCTGTTGATACGGCGTTGCAGAAACGTATGCTGCTGTGGTTGTGCTCCACTGCTCTTTACTTACCGGCATTATTAGAACAAAGCAAACGGCCCTGCCACAGTGGTAACACTGGGTCCCATCAGGTCACCAGAGTTAAGCACGATCAGGTTGGCTAACCCTTGGATGGGTCACCGTCCTGGTATGCTGAGCCCTTGTGAGGCCAAGTGAGCAGCTACTTGGCTGAGAAATAACGGCACCTTTCACGGAAACTGGGAGAGCGGTGGGCTGACCACATGCCCCTACGTATCCACATCTAGTGACGCCTGCGGGCCGAGGACGACAAGCGCTCAGTCGGCACCTTTGATCCATCATAGCCTGGTCAGACGGTGTCTGTTTGTTTTTGATAGAACAAAAATTCGTTAATGGTCTCGGTTCATTAGCAAAATTAAAATATGTAGCCATTATATTTGATTGTTAGTAAAATTTCAACTTCGGTACCATAAGTTGACTGCCTTCTTTCACTGCTATTTCAGCAGTGCAGCTTCTTAACGCAACAAATTGTTGCTATTGCGGTACTTCTAGCGTATGTGATTTAACAGTCAATCTTTTCCTGGTAAACATCGCCGAAACATCGTATCTCACGTAATGAGCCATGGATAAGAATGTGGACTTCGCCTAGGTTCTTGACTGTTCAGCGGACGCCATTAACTTCAACTAATTTAATCAGCAACTGCTTCCTTCAATATAGTAGGGAATAACTGGGACATGATAGTTAAAAAGCACAAACTTCCACGCCTTCATCGTCGATTGGCTATTGCTTTATGACTTAAGCTCCACATTGGTGCATATCTGAGCTGTGGTTGTCGAGATACTTCTGCAGGATTCGAAATCCCCTACGTATTTTTACCGTATTACCAAACCGTTTCTCCCCTTTCGGTGTTGGAGATTTTGGTAGTGTTCTTGTACTGATCCTAACTCGAAGAAAATCTGTTGCAGAATCTGTTGCTTACTCTTTGTCTCTCTGGTGTTCAAGCGTGCTCCCTACAGCGGAGAATGTATTAACGTAAGTTCATAATTATCAGTGATAGCGTCGATGCGAAATATAGTGTTGTGCCAAGATTTAGTTATGGCGTCAGTAACGCAAACGACTACAAGACAGTCAGCATCTAAAAGGGGAAATACTATCTGCCAAGCGCCAGTTGAATCTGGCTGATAATGTCAAGAGTTGTTTGAAGCGGATTTTGGACAGATGGCACAAGACAATAGCATCTAAGATAACGAATGAGTTTAATTCACACCTTCAGCAAGCTATATGACGGAAATTATGCGAATTAAATGTGACATTCTTTAATGGCGAAGTAGCAGCATCAAAATCATTGTTTACACCACACAATACCTTTGCAAGACTGGTGCTGAGAGCATATGAATGGTGTACTTCATGATTGAGGGAATATTACCTGGACGAGCGACTCATCGTTTACGAGCTATGGCTATAAAACAACTGGACTGATGCTGTCACAGAGTGAGTACACATACGCCAAAGATGAAAGGCCAATAGCTGGGAAGCGTGAAGCATTCTCAGTCGAATGCGCCATCTCTGGTGTCTGTCGACAAATCATTGTGACCGTGGCCTTTATTTGTGTAAAAGGTGTTATTTTGTTTCTCTGGAAAAATGGTAACTGTAAAAAATAGAGCAACGAATGGTCGTGACGTTTCACATGAGACGTAAAAAACTGCTACTAGAACCTATCGTTTATTAACAGAAATGTATGGTGAAGACTACTGATCACCTACTCGAGTTTCTGATTGGTTCTAGCGTTCGTTGGATGGCTTAGAAGACTTTGAAGATGACTGAAGCCTGCGACGCCCTTCAACATCAAGAACGGAGAAAAAAGTTCAGTTGAGCAAATCAAGATTGAAAGCGTTGACGACTGTTATTTCCGTAGT
Organism: Schistocerca serialis cubense; assembly: GCF_023864345.2. NCBI lineage: Eukaryota > Metazoa > Arthropoda > Insecta > Orthoptera > Acrididae > Schistocerca > Schistocerca serialis. The sequence continues at coordinate 527,749,014 of NC_064642.1, forward strand.
CATTAAATTTGTTATCCTCACAGAGTTTCTGTATTCAAACTATAAATCATCATTACTACGATGCGATACTTGGTCAATCCCGCGACAAAATAAGAAAAAATAACCCGAATCGGGAGAAACAAGTAAGCGGTTCTGCATCAAGACAACGCACCAGCTCCTAGCGCGTTGTCTTTTAAGAGGTTTATAGCAAAATGGCTCTGAGCACTATGGGACTTAACATCTGAGGTCATCAGTCCCCTAGAGCTTAGAACTACTTAAACTTAACTAACCTAAGGACATCCAAGCCCGAGGCAGGGTTCGAACCTGCGACCGTAGCGACTGTAGCGCCTAGACCTGCTCGGCCACTCTGGCCGGCAGGTTTATAGCGATGTACAGCATACCAGTGCTAGACCACCGACCCTGTTCGACTGACCTAGCACCATGTGACTTTATCTGTTCCTCAAGATCAAGTCTGCACTGAAAGGAACAAGATTACGGTGTGCTGAAACAGTGAAAGATAAAGCGCCAGCTGCCAACAAGGAGCTCACAGACGAACACCTCCAGCACTGTTTCCATCGATGGACAATTGGCGTAGAGCGTTGTAGAGGTATAAGACGGGAGTATATTGAGGATGACAATAATGAAATGTTCACAGCCGTTGTCTCGCTATTTTACGTTATTCCCAAGGAAAGTATGTGTTTGCAGTTGTAGAAAGCCACTGATAATTATGAATAGGGCTCAGTGATCAGGTACTTCTCCATGCCACATCTTGATCTTACTGTACTTGTCGGGTGAGCAGCCTAGATGGCGTGATTATCGCATGATTCTGGGACGAGGCTGGGGTGACTACTTCGCTGCGGAAGGCGAAATAGTCTTATACTTCACGACAAACGGCTCTGAGTACACTTACCACTAGTCAATGATAACTGTGCCAAACAGATACTGAATGTATACTTGTGACTGGAGGGGCCGGATTCAGGCTTCTAGATAAAATGGGGGAGGGGGGGGGGGTAGAGTGTGTGTTTGGGGGGGGGGGGGTGTTACTTCCTCTGCTTCTTCGATGGTTACTCTCAGAAATTCTGGACCTCTTCAGCCAATGTTACCAATATTATTAACTGCGTTTCCCAGTCAAAGACCAGCTCACTGAGATAATTATGCTCCAGTTCAAATTTCTGGAATTTGTCATGGTATACTAGGTGCGTCCAATAAGTAACACACCTTTTCTTTTCTGAAAGCAGGTTGGTTTTATACTCGATTCTAATATACCGTACTATCACGCACTCTTTTCGCTAAAGCTTTCTATTTTTCAATGTAATTTCTGTTCAATGCAGCGTCCTTACGCCACCTTACTGGGAGTTCCTGGACAGCTCTATTGGTAGCTGTCGGTGCCAACGTCTTGCTGCATAAATAGCCTCTCAACCACATACTGCTTCCCGTGGAGTGCACTCTCCAATTGGGCCAAAGATGGAAGTCGGAAGGTGTGAGATCCGGGCTCTAGGTGGATGAGGAATAACGACCAAATGTGTTAATTTCAATTCTAATGATCAACGGCCTCAGTTGCACCGTTTACTTAGAATTTACCTACGTTTCAGTCGGGATAACCCACCCTTCTTCAGAATAACAGTAACTAGCGTTTGTCCATAATGAACATCACCAAGATAAGACTACAAATCCATAAATTATCGTCAAACTATAGAAATTATCTGGAATTGCCTCGGCCCCACTTCGCGACCGCGATGCGACAGCCAAGAATGCTGTACAGGAACTCAAGAAATTTGGGTTATCCTGACTGAAACCTAGGTAAATTCTAGGCAAACGGTGCAGCTGAGGTTGTTGATTATTAAAATTAAAATTAATATTTACACAATTGCTGACAGGGCCGCGAAATATGGAAGATATTAAAGTATTGTGCTTTTTTCCTGGGTTCGCAGGCTTGTTTGAGGCCTTGCGTTATTATGGAGAAGAAGTTCGTTTCCATTTTTGTGGCAAGGAACACACTAAAGTCGTTTCTTCAATCTCCTGAGGGGAAGACAATACACTTCAGAGCTGATCGTTGCACCATGAGAGAGGACATCAGACAAACAACCTCTTTATACCCAGAGAACACCGCTGCATTACTTTACCGGCCGAGGATGCAGCTTTAAAAAGTTTCTTCGGAGGAGAGGTGGTGTAGCGTCATTCCATCGATTGCTGTTTTGCATCCGGTTTAAAGTGATTAACCAATGCGTCATCGTCTGTGAAGACACTCGACAAAAAATTGTCACTATCAGCGCAAGCAATTCTGTGCAGATGGTCCGTCGTTGCTTCTTGTGGCCTCCTGTTATGCGGCGAGGAACCCAGCGGCACACACCTTTGACTGTCCCAACTGCTGCAAGAGTGAGTCAGCGCTACCAAGAGAGACGTCCAGTTATGCAGTGAGCTGTATGTTTGTGATCCGCCGATCACCGGAAATCATGGAATGCATTCACAGCTGTGAATATCGACTACCTTCAGCCCTATAATGGAATAACGACACTAATAGTTTGTGCCGGACCGGGACTCGAACCCCGATTTCTCGCTTATAGCGCGAGGTCACCTCATAATTTTTCTCTTTAGGGGAACCTTACCGGTGCCCGAAGGGAGGTGTGGGGGCAATGTGGGCAGAGGCGCAACCCGAGGCCTGGCCACCACGTCGCGTTCCCACCCTCGAGGAACCAAACATAGCATAGGGAACGTGGAGTAGAAGTACAATAACATCGTTTATTTATTTATTTTTCTTTTCTTTCCTTTATTTACTTACTTTTCTCATTACTACCACCGAGAATATCAGGAAACCAGAGTCACGCGAGGAGGAGGGCGTAGCAAGACGTCAGACTAAGATGAACATTTCGATTTCTAGTGAACATATCGGTTCTAAGTGTGTAAGAGGCGAGGATCAACTCTTCTTGACAGCAACACCCCAGGTCTGGCATAGGTTTAGGAAGACACTGCATAAGAGAAAGATTGTCTGTATTTTGGATTGAGGACTACTGCACAATGGCGTTCATTAAGGAACTGCCAAAAGTCAGGGATATTTTTCTCGCCATCGGTCAACAACTAGCGTGCTGCGTGTCCACAAATTCGATTCATAGGGCTCATCTTTGATTGCGGGAAGTATACCGTGTCCGGAAAGAGGAGCAGTTGAGTAGGTATCAGATGACACCTCCCACCGATCTGCGTACCAGGCAGTGCTCGTCGTGGTGTCCATAACATCACAGTCGACACACAGCGGGGTGTCTGCGAGGTGAATCCTGTGAAGGCGTGACCAGCATACGTGCTTCCCATTGACAGTAAGGTACTATGCCGACAGGACGTCAGTGTCAAAATAAGGAGAGCACACCGATCGCCAAACGGCTCGCCAGTCGACGTGGGGAAGCTTCCCCTAAATCACGTTCGGTGACCAGTGCTGCTGAAGGAAACCATAGATCGCTTTCGCGGATGTCAATCGCGCCGGAAGAATCACAGTACGGACGTAGTTCAGTTCAACGAAAATGTGGTGGAAGTAAAAGAAGGACGGCGAGACTTCTGAAAGTTGGATAGGTATTGAGAGAGAGTTTGGTGCAGGGGCACGTAGCACTACGGCGCCACAACGTCATTTGAGAGCCAATGAAAAGGGCTACCGCTCTCTCAGACACATGATACGTACCTAAACCGCCCTTGCACCGCCGGGGAGTGAGGGTTTCATGCCTTATCTTGAATAGCAAACCGTGGCAAATGAAACGGACCCAATGGCACTAGCATGGGGCGGGCCATGGATGGTGGAATAGAAAGTGTCTGCGCCACGTGGGGGGATACGTGACGCCAAGCACACATTTAGGTATTGTGTGCATTGCAGAAAATCGAGCGCTCGTAAACGGTGATCTAAGAGCGCAGCTGGTAGTTTGGAAAGTAGACGTCGGTAGTTGAGGCCAATTGCGAAATCGAGTCCGAGAGATCTAACAGTATCAGCTACACGCTAAGGAGCAGCACTGTCCGCTGGAAGTCCCGCACCTATAGCCATGGCGTTCGATTTGCAGACATTACACCGAGAGACAACCCAGAGAGGCGGTGACAGAGGTAGCATAGCAACGGTTCCATGGCGAATGCATACAGCGGTGATTAGAGCGGGCAACCTTAACGCACTGATCGACAGATCGAGATGGGAGGAGTAAGACGACCACTGTAGGGTACACGAAAAGTAGTTCCATGAAGGAGACGATAGTATCAGGGTAACCCATATTGCAGAGCACCCCCTCCAGGAAGTCGCGACAGACACAATCGAACGCCTGGCTGAAGTCAAGAGCTACCAGGCATACGACGAGCGTGAGCAAGAGCGATTATGTCCCGATAGCGGCAGAGGGCAGTGCGGATGTTGTTGGTACCTCCCAAACAAGGTTGATTTGGGGAAACCTCGTACCGAGCTGTCCGTTTAAGCCGCGCAGCGGGGTAGCCACGCGGTCTGAGGGCGGCTAGTCACGGTCCGTGCGGCGCCCCCCGTCGGAGGTTCGATTCCTCCCTCGGGCATGGGTGTGTGTGTTGTTCATAGCTTAAGTTAGGTTAAGTAGTGTGTAGGCTTCGAGACCGATAACCTCAGCAGTTTGCTCCTATAAGACCTTATCACAAATTTTCAGCTTAAGCCGCCTAGTCAACAGCCGGGTAAGGATGTTTGTATCGCTGTTGAGTAACGCCTAGGGGCGGTAATTGCATATCCGTGAGGTAGTGCGAGGCTTGTGGGTGGGAATGAGGAAACCATTGAGGAAACAGTCTGAACTCGGCATGAAAGGTGACATAAGTTCCTGACAAATTTCCGTCCACACTGGCGCCAGTTGGGGACGAAATGTCAGGGAAATCTCCAACGGGGGGCTGTCAGGGCCAGGTGACCTGTTCGTAGAACACGCCTGGACAGCGTCATGGAATGGTTCAAATGGCTCTGAGCACTATGGGACTTAACATCTGAGGTCATCAGTCCCCTAGAACTTAGAACTACTTAAATCTAACTAACCTAAGAACATCACACAAATCCATGCCTGAGGCAGGATTCGAACCTGCGACCGTAGCGGTATCGCGGTTCCAGACTGAAGCACCTAGAACCGCTCGGCCACACCTGCCGGATTGACATTGATAAACAGATCCATCGTCGCATCCACGGCAACCCAGCCAAAGGAGAGTATGGAGACCGCCGCAGTGTCGGTAGGGCGGTGAAGTGGTTCAGAGTACAGCGTAACATAATGTGCATGGAGGACAGACCCGATGTCCCGTTGGGTATCAAAACGCTGCACACCATGTCGTAAGAATATTAATCAGATTCCTCTGACGGTGGCGTCGTTCCGCTACGATGTGGTACATAGATGGACACTATTGCACTAACTCATCGCACGTGCGCGCCCTGACCATAGCTCCTTCAAGATGGCAACGAGAGAGGGACGTGAACTGTGCCTTGGCACGACTCGCTATCGTCTGGCGCTCTGGCGAATGCAGCATCGTACCACACTCCTGGAGAGGGGTGAAATAGAATTCCTTAGTCCGTCGCCGCCACGCCACAACCCCCCTTCCGTAACCAGTAAAGGCCTTTCTGAGGACAGACTTTGCAGAGAGAACCCACCATGACAGGGCAGTCTGACAGGCATCACGGCGTCGACGACAAGGTGCCCACGTGGTCTCGATGAGCTGCCGGCAGTCTGGAGAAGTAAGGTAGATTGTGTTCAGTTTCCATGGTCCATGACCGAGTCACACCCTTGGCGGGAGAGATTGTGGCGCAGGTATACGTGTCATGGTGAGAGAACTCAGCGGGCCAGACTTCAGCACCCTGCACCCCACTGACAATATCACGGGAGATGTAAACACGATCGAGTCGGCTGGAAGAATGGCTAGTGAAATGTGTAAACCCCGGACGATCGCCATGAACATGCTCCCAAGAATTGACGAGGCTGAGGTGCTGGAGAATTGTCGCTAGCGCCGTGCATGAAGAGTTACGTGGCAGATGGTCTTTGGGTGCCTGGGTGCAGTTGATATACCCCCCCTCCCTCCCCACGATCAATGCATCCTGCCGACCCAGGAAGAGAAACGTGACTGAGAAGAAGGTGGAAATTTCACAGCGGGGACCCGAATCAGATGGCGCATAGACATTGGCGATCCTGATGCTACTAAACGTGAGCGCCATACCTCTGGCATCAGGGAGATAGGCAAATGCATCAGCGAGGATACGGTCACGTAAGAGGATCGCCACCCCACTACCAGTAGGGGAAGCATGAGAGACATGTGCTGTAAAACCATGGGGAGCACAGAAAGTTGTATCATGCACCTTCTGGAGGAGACCTACATCAACGTTCGCGGCGGACAGCATATCATGGAGTAAAATCAGTTTGCGGTGTACGCGAATAGTGCTGATATTGACCGTGTCTATGCGATAAGTCTGGAAAGCTGCCATCGCCAGGAGGACAGGCGATGCAAACATGGGTGAAGCACAGAGAACTCCCTGTTAGGCCCCAAGGACGGGCACACCACTGTGACTGGGAGGAAGCCGACCCCACCAAGTTGGCGGGAGGGGGGGGGGGGGTTCCATCGTCCTGTATACTTCCAGAATGTCCTTACTCAGCATCGACGTCGACCGCCCAGGAGAAAGACGCGTCACCGAGCCATTTCAACAATGGAACATTATCAGAGGTGCGCACATAGGTATCGTCAGACACAGAAAGGGAGGCCCCCGCATCAGACACAGGCGGGGGAACGTCGGTGTCCGGAGATGGACGCTGACTGGAGACGGAGGCAGGGAAGGGCGTCGCGTCGTCAGGTGTCATGGCGTCAGAGGACACCGCACCATCAGTAGCAGGGTCGTCATCCTGTGCACACATCCGATGGATGCAGTCATCAAGAGGGGTACGGCGCGTCTCTTCCGTTTCCTCGGCAACCGTTGCTTCCTAAGATATTGTCCCGTGTCGGATTGCGGGCGGCAATCGTCCGACATGTGACCAGACGACATAAACGCAGAGGTAGGTACAGATCAATCATCAACAACCATTGGGTCGGGACAGACAGCTTGTGCCTGCTGACGGTCGTCGTTCATTTGTATTGTCTCCGACAGAGGTGTAGGAGAGACAGGCGAATCGTCCATCGCTTCGTCGAGAGAAGCTAACACGGGTACAGATCGATTCAGAGGGGGCGTAGCAGGCAGCACCGCCGGAGACGCGTAAGACAGAGGTAAAACAGTGCGTGCCGCAGGAGAAGCGACGTCTCCCATCGGCGTCTGAACCAGTCTACGTCGGAGACTTTCAGAACGGACATGGCCTTCCTGGCCACAGCCTGAACACATGACGACAGCCTTGCAGCCGGCAATAACCACGTAGGAAGGCATGTGTTTTCCGTAGTTCAATTCTTATCTGACGGACACCATAGAGGACACAGTACGCACAACGTCAGTGCACAGCTCGTCATTCGCCAGCTTTATGTGCACAGTAGTACTGAGGATTGAAAAATGTATTCCGACAACGTCTTACGGCGGGAGACGCATTTCATTCCGTATAAAACGTTCAACTTCATACGCCTTCGGTCGTTCGTGATCTAGTGGAAAAGCGTCTATATGTCAGATAACGGGTATACGGCCGTGGGCACAACCATCCCATCAACTTCTGTACCTTCACGGGGCTTCTACTTACCTTCTTCTGGAGCTGGCGGAACTGAGTTAGACGTCGGTTGTTGCCCCCCCCCCCCCTCATCCCCCATCCCCTATTGACGTAGCTGGATGATGAGAAAGATCCTGTGGGTGATCAGGCACATGAGTCTTACAGGGGTCCAGCCGGAATGCCACTACATATCTGAGATATTGGTAGAAGGCATCAGATCTGTAGGTCGGATCTGGCAATCCAGCGGTGCAGACGCTCTGAGCGAGCTACCCTCTTTTCTGCTATCCAAGAAAGTCTTTGGATTGCTGTCATACATGATGATCACTATGCATCCGCCGGTATAGAGGTAGGACAGAACATGCTTACCGAGTGATACCTCACATCTTGGTCTGCGATTGACTTAAGGAAAAACATGCAAGGTGGACCCACATATTTGTCATTTGTTGTTTCACATAACACACTTTATGGCCTTACAACAACGTTAACATTGCTATTTAAACTTATTAAAAGATTAGAGTAGTCATTAAAGCTTGAAAAGGCTCAAATATTTAAAAAATAATCTCAGAAATTGCACCATACAGAGCAGGACATGAAAATCGAAAATACAGTGTTCCCAACACAAGAAAAATCACATCAACTGTGTTTGGCTGCAAGTAGGTTCAACAACGAATTTTATCAACCAAATGAATTACAATAAAGCCGTTAGATTTACTTACAATTGCTTAATTCTTTTTTCTGAAAAAAAGATCGACTTTAACAATCGTACCATTAGGAGCAGGGCAACAAAATGGGAATTACAAAGTCCTAAGTAGAAGAAAAGTCACACAATTGGCGTGGATGCAGTCAGGTTCAACAAAAAATTTTATCAACAAAATTAATTACAATAACGGCTGTAAAGTGTACTAATAAATTGCAAGCTTTGGTAACCGTTACACAGTCGGACAACATTCATCCAAATACTGTAATGATTACAAAACACGCCACTGATTGGAGCTGTAGGAAGACTGCTTAGCAATGCATAACCATTAATAAGAAAATCCACTGAGCAATAAAATACACAGTACCTCAAACAGCCCAACTGGGAAGATATAAAATATAAACATAAATGCTCACCCGTATATTGCAACCAAACATTAACAACAACCCTTTATAAAAATGCATGTAACTGAAAGTTACTTCAAATGGCACAGGCGAGCAGAAACATTGAAACACCCTTTAATAACTATTCTATTGCCCAGATTTCACGGTAAGTTAAAGTAAATACAACTGAAAAGTACTTCAACAAGTACACACCAGCAGAAACTATGACACAAGCTTTAATAACTATAAAATTGTCCCAAATTACAAGTAAGCTGAGAGCTACAGAGGACTGCTATCAAGACCAACAAGGAATAAGCAGCCAAATTTCACAGCAAGTGTAGTAGCTATTGACTGTGGATCTAGGTAAGGTTCTGCAGTTTATATTGATAAGTAACAGGTCTTAAACTTAACTAGCTGAGAAGTCGTAATAAGAGTGCCAGCTTTAAAAGAATAGCTACAGAATTATAACGATGAAGAACGTCAAGATTGACAAACACGTTTTAACCTCCTCAGCTCTTGAAATTCACCAAACTTATCTAACTACTGGATCCCGCATAAACGGCGACACTCCACAGTGGCAAGCATGAAACGCTCAACATTACTTAACGTGAGCCACCATAACGTGACTGCTAAGGGCAGCAGACCACCGGTAAAGCCGGCCGCTGTGACTGAGCGGTTCTAGGAGCTTCAGTATGGAACCGCGCGACCACTACGGTCGGAGGTTCGAAACCTGCCTTGGGCATGTATGTGTGTGATGTCCTTAGGTTAGTCAGGTTTAAGTAGTTCTAAGTTTAGGGATCTGATGACCTCAGATGTTAAGTCCCATAGTGCTTAGACCATTTGAACCATTTGAACTACCGGTCAACCCGGACGTCGTGCGACGACGGGAGTGCCTCCTAGCCAACAGACAAACACGCCTCTGCTCCCAGGGAACAGGAACGTTTAGTTTGCGCCAAAGCAACCCTGGCAACAAACATGAAAAGGGAACAGTTTACTGTGCAAATACTCTCACAAGAATGGCCAAGGTGAAAAAGAAAGTTAGTTAATGGGAAAGCGGGTACCAATTCTGTTAAAGTTAACACTTCTTAGAAATTAGTGGTACACGTATCAGCGCCTGCTGGTATAGTAACAGAAACATGCAAATGTACCACCTTGCCTCCCACATGGATCCGGCCACAATTTACTTCCATCACGAAACCTACAACAGAGAATAATCTCACACTTGCACGAAATATGGCCTAGAAAACATATTGCAATTAGTAACACTGACTGATGGTCATGCGCTAAAACTCTGGTAGGCGCGTTAAAAAAAAGTCCCATTTCTACCAGTTCTACAAAACACAGATACGGCCTTACAACATCAAGAATCAGAGTACGAAAGCAACACTTAACTCCACTAAGGGGTGAAGGAGCAGCGACTTGCAAGATTCTAGCCGGGGCTTTATTGCCTCCAACCCAAACTAGGTGATCGTCGAGGTGCCGGAAACCTTCAGTTTCCAGAGTAAGCCGAGAATTTGCTGACCAGGTTGCACGCGACGTCCGTCTGTGTTCGCGCCGACCGCCGCTACCAATTCTTAAGCGAGCAGGCCAGGCCTGCCCCCGACCGATTTAAGGTAACGCTACTTCTCGAGACCAGTGTCGGATAGCCAGAGTGCCCCAAAAGCCACAACATGCCAACCACATGTCCCTCAGCCAAATGACTCTCCAGGCGTCACCAAACCCACCGCACACACACTTCGACCGAACACCTTAGCACTCGACAGACGATCGAACCGATATCGGCAACCTAAGTAGTTACTGGCGCCAGTGGAATGCCATACCGCCAAGATTAGAGCCGCCACAGCTCACTAAGTTCAGTGCATACCTGTTGCACTTCATTCAACACGGGGTAATTGGTGAACTGTTCCAGTGACATGGCTTGAATCTTTCCTTACTGCCTGAGGGCAGCCACAGCATCGTCCGCCGGCACTTCGAAATGGACTTCGAATATGCAGATTGTCCTAAGTCCGAGACCCACATGATCCACAGTCAAAAATGGTTCAAACAACTCGAAAGCGCGCGCCACAGCGAGGACGTAAACAGCCCTGTCCTCATCGCTTCGCCGACGATGACAGACAGCCGGACTTAGGTCCCCAACAACAACTGACGACCTGTCTCTACAACTTGACCTTCCAATCTTCAGGAGTACTTGCCTCACGAGTATCATAATCTGGAAGATGGGAAACGAGTTACTGGTGGAAGTATAGTGGTGAGGATGGATAGTGCGTCCTCCGAGGGTAGCCGGCGAAAGGTAAAGTCCCCGATGTCGAGTCTCGGTCCGGTTCACGGTTTTAATCCGCCAGGAAGTTTCATATCAGCATACACTCCTCTGTAGAGTCAAAATATCAATCTGGAAACTATGAGATATTCGCAGGAAATAACGCCAATTTTATTTCCCACCTAAAAGATTCAGTGAAAATTTATTAGATTGAAGTTCTCAACGGTGACACAATCCTGAACTGCCGAACTAATTAGCTACAATTATTAGTTTTACTCTATATCTAAATTCTTCTCTGATGAGTATCCATCATGGAGGCAATTGCCACAAATTGTATTTCGTTCTAAATATATCGCTAATGCGGTTTAGTAAAATTCAGTAGTTAAAAGAGAATTCGTAAATAGATTAATTCACAACCAATTTATCTCTTGGAGAATTTCAGGAATGCTTCAAAATAGGGCCTCATATAGAGATACAGAGCTAATAACAGTCCATGCTAATAACAGTTTGTTAAATATATATTGGCTGTCGTCTGTGTGTAATATACGTATTTCAGCTACATTTTCCGAACATATTTACAGTTTTAAAGCACAGAGAACCAAATACAAATCTCTGTTCGTGAGCGAGCTTCAGAGGAATTTGATGGACTGTGGGCGTAGGCCCGAAAAATGCGTTTCCTGTAAGACTGAGCTGACGCTTATCGTATTTATATCTTATTGAAGAACAATGATATTTCAATGATGTAATAATTCTGTCTTAGACCATACTTTTAACATCCAGGATCATTCCTTACAACTGAAGATATTTCTTCTATTTTTGATATATTATCCATAATGTAATGAGCGGTATACGTCCTTTTTCCACGAAAGCATGATACCTCTACAAAGTATCATGAAAATTGAGATGAAGTATTGCTTTTATCATTTTATTATCTAGTTAACAGCATATTAATAAAAAAATTAATGTTCAACACCATTATAGCTCATGTTCCTGTTCAGGATCAGAAGCTTTTTCACTGTTTACTCTCTGCAGAAGTTCTTCATACCAGCGTTTTACTATATCAGGAAAGAAGCGCAAAAGGTCTTGAATGTCCCTCAACTTTGCTGCTCCTACAGCTGGTTTCTCTATTAATGACAAATATTAAGTATCTTCTGATAGTTTTGTTGACTTATTAATGAACTTAAAGGGCATACAGACCTTAAAATATGATTTTGAATCTCCGATTGTGCCATCACGGCCGAAGTGCATCCTCATAAATGACTGCAACTGGAAAGGAAATTTCCCATGTGGCTTTTATGAGAAGAAGTCCATTAAACTTTTCTTCCAATCTTTCATAAGCTCACTTTCATCAATGTCTTCAAATGGCTCTGGTTTCTCCCTGTATTGTTTAAGGACTAGGACATACTCATTCATTGAATGTACAGTTTCCCTTCTTGGAAAATGTATGATACTAATATTCCAAGTGTTTTTACTAATTTTCCTAATATTTTTGAAGTCTTAAAGCTTCTTGAATGTAAAGTCATGGAGCAATGAGAAGACAGAGTTTGGATCCTTCTTATCTTCGAACTCCATAAAATAATAAAGAGCACTAGAACCATCATTATGGCAGGGTGCATTAAAAACGTATATCCAGATGAGAGTTTACAAAACTGTGCGTGCATCATCACTTTTAGTAGTGGAAGTCTCTGTGTATGATCAAATTTTAAGCACAACATATTGTCATCTGATTTACAATGTGCAATAAGCTGCTTTTCTCTACATAATAGGCCTCAACAGATTGCTTGTGCTACTCTAAACGATATTCGAGATCTTTGTTTTCTTCACATTCAAGTCTTGTAGTAGTTTCAGAACAAATGTCCCAAATGTCTGACCGAGGTTGTCCGGATGTAAAGTTCAGTGCATGATACTTCATATTAACTTGACTATCATATTTTGCCTGGTAGTCCTCTTTAATGAGGGTGAATAATACCCAGATATTTAAATTTGGGTTCTCAAAATACAACTTGCTCAATTTTTATGCTATATTATGTAAATTTGCGTGACGAATTGTTACTAAATGCTCCTTAATACACTCCCAAATTTCCTTACCTATTTAAAGGGGTCTATTTTCATACTTACGCTTTCTTTCTTCGGAGCTATTACCTAGCTGAACCATCTTCCGCACATTTCTTAAACGCTTTTCAGAAATGTTCAGCACACTAAGGAGCAAATTTCTGCACACCGGCACTCTACAACCTTGGTCAAAAATTGAATGTACCCATACATTTTCTGTGTTTTTAGTTTTGGGCATCTTCTTTATTTCTTTAACACCCTGTCTCTCCACACATCCTGAGACAAATGCTTCCTGTTGAGATTTATCACCGCAAGAGACTCAATAGTGCGGTAGGATCTCGTTGGATCTCGTCTGTCACTATTGCACTACACTCTTTTGGACAACATCGATGTACAGGCTTAAATTTTTTTTGCACTCAAAACCATTCCTTTCTACTTTCTACAAATTTTCTCGCTGTTTCTTCTCTTCATATTGTCTGTTATTTTTAGATTCATTATCACTCACTTCACTCATTGTAACACACAGCGTAATTCACAGTCAACACATAACTTATATGAAGTAAACAAGGTGACAACTGCCTGTGATCCACTGCTTTCTTAACATGATTTCTTAGCCTATATGAAATACGTCCAGCTGAAATTTTGAGGGCGAGTAATTCAAATGTGAAGGTATCGATTTAGCACTTTGACGGAAAAAGGGCGTAAAGCCAATCACGCCCACAGTTTATCACATTACTCTAAGGCGAATGTGCTTCTATTTAAAAAAAAATGGCTCTGAGCACTATGGGACTCAACTGCTGAGGTCATTAGTCCCCTAGAACTTAGAACTAGTTAAACCTAACTAACCTAAGGACATCACAAACATCCACGCCCGAGGCAGGATTCGAACCTGCGATCGTAGCGGTCTTGCGGTTCCAGACTGCAGCGCCTTTAACCGCACGGCCACTTCGGCCGGCGTGCTTCTATTTGTCATATCGGAAGCAACCTCGTAATTTTTTTTTTATAGGTTGCTTCTTTGTCTGTGTATTCTAACTACAAATAAAATAAACCTTCCGCAGCCAGTTAGTAAACTTAAATGCTCGGTAACTACGATGGGCTAGGAGCGTTATCCCTGGAAAACGACGATGTAAAAAATAATGAAGCAGTTTGATACACATCTGTGCATTTAAGGAAACATATGACGGATTCGTCAAATAAGAATCTAGCTCAGTATATCCGAAATAGGACGCCATAATGCTGAAGTGCAAACGATGCTGTTGCAGGTGACATGCTCTTGCAGTCATCTGACCGCATATTTCAGCAGCTCCTTTGTATGTACTTTATAAGGTCTCCTCGAGCGGGCAGCATTTGGTTGTTATCTCCACTCACTGTTTATAAAATGCACCAATAATTAAACATATTCGTTTGCTCATTAAGGTCTGAGGGAGATGTTATAGATTTTCTGCTTATTTGGTTCTCAGAGATTGTTAATGAAGTTTTCGTAAGTGAAAACAGTGATTACCTTATTCTACAAAACTGCGCTTCTAAAATACACTCCTGGAAATGGAAAAAAGAACACATTGACACCGGTGTGTCAGACCCACCATACTTGCTCCGGACACTGCGAGAGGGCTGTACAAGCAATGATCACACGCACGGCACAGCGGACACACCAGGAACCGCGGTGTTGGCCGTCGAATGGCGCTAGCTGCGCAGCATTTGTGCACCGCCGCCGCCACTGTCAGCCAGTTTTCCGTGGCATACGGAGCTCCATCGCAGTCTTTAACACTGGTAGCATGCCGCGACAGCGTGGACGTGAACCGTATGTGCAGCTGACGGACTTTGAGCGAGGGCGTATAGTGGGCATGCGGGAGGCCGGGTGGACGTACCGCCGAATTGCTCAACACGTGGGGCGTGAGGTCTCCACAGTACATCGATGTTGTCGCCAGTGGTCGGCGGAAGGTGCACGTGCCCGTCGACCTGGGACCGGACCGCAGCGACGCACGGATGCACGCCAAGACCGTAGGATCCTACGCAGTGCCGTAGGGGACCGCACCGCCACTTCCCAGCAAATTAGGGACACTGTTGCTCCTGGGGAATCGGCGAGGACCATTCGCAACCGTCTCCATGAAGCTGGGCTACGGTCCCGCACACCGTTAGGCCGTCTTCCGCTCACGCCCCAACATTGTGCAGCCCGCCTCCAGTGGTGTCGCGACAGGCGTGAATGGAGGGACGAATGGAGATGTGTCGTCTACAGCGATGAGAGTCGCTTCTGCCTTGGTGCCAATGATGGTCGTATGCGTGTTTGGCGCCGTGCAGGTGAGCGCCACAATCAGGACTGCATACGACCGAGGCACACAGGGCCAACACCCGGCATCATGGTGTGGGGAGCGATCTCCTACACTGGCCGTACACCACTGGTGATCGTCGAGGGGACACTGAATAGTGCACGGTACATCCAAACCGTCATCGAACCCATCGTTCTACCATTCCTAGACCGGCAAGGGAACTTGCTGTTCCAACAGGACAATGCACGTCCGCATGTATCCCGTGCCACCCAACGTGCTCTAGAAGGTGTAAGTCAACTACCCTGGCCAGCAAGATCTCCGGATCTGTCCCCCATTGAGCATGTTTGGGACTGGATGAAGCGTCGTCTCACGCGGTCTGCACGTCCAGCACGAACGCTGGTCCAACTGAGGCGCCAGGTGGAAATGGTATGGCAAGCCGTTCCACAGGACTACATCCAGCATCTCTACGATCGTCTCCATGGGAGAATAGCAGCTTGCATTGCTGCGAAAGGTGGATATACACTGTACTAGCGCCGACATTGTGCATGCTCTGTTGCCTGTGTCTATGTGCCTGTGGTTCTGTGAGTGTGATCATGTGATGTATCTGACCCCAGGAATGTGTCAATAAAGTTTCACCTTCCTGGGACAATGAATTCACGGTGTTCTTATTTCAATTTCCAGGAGTGTAGTTTAAAACCAAAATACTGTAAGAACATTACTTTTTTTAAATATAAGCAAGCTAGATGATCTATTCCTGCTGTAACCTAAACCTGAAGTTTATTCGGAATACCTGTAATTTCTTTGACATGCCCTATCTTTTCGAATTCCACAGACACTGTCGTATAGACTTACTCATACACGTTTCCTCTGCAGATGCTGGCTATATCGTGCGTCCAACAATATATTTTTTGACGATGTAGCAAAAAAGTAGTTTTGTTCGGAAGAAAGACAGAAATCTCTCTTCTTTCTAAAAGTTTAATCGTTAAACGCGATTTATTTCTTCATTTACTCTTTTTGAGGTAGTTCTTAATTCGTTCCCAGATCAGTAGAACGAAAGGAAACATTTAGTTAAATTCGGTAAATGAAAACAACAAGAAGATGTTAGTTACCATGTTCGGTCTGGCTAGATCGCAGCGAGACCTGCTCCGCGGACGAAATCAGTAGTACCCAAATGAATATCGTCCATGGGAGGTAGAAAATGTTTGCTTTGGACACCCGGTTAAAATGAGTATATCTTTTTTCAGCGGGTTGTGCGGTATTTTCAAACCTTGTGGCAGATTTAAATTGCGTGCAGCAGCAGAAGAGGAATCCGGAGCCTTCTCTAACCAGCTGAGTAATCCAGTTACACCAGACGACCCCACTCCCTCCATATAGAACTTCCAATCCAGGCAGTAGCTGTCTCCCAGTTTCCAAGCCTTACAGAAGACTTCTTACGTACACTGCTAGACTAAAACTTGTGGAAGAAACTATATCGCGGAGATGTGGTTTACGCTCGACATGGGGTTGTTTCCAGAATGAATCTTTCCACGTATAGCGGAGAGAGCGCCAATTTGTGTTAGTGCATTGCAAACTGGTGTGCCTGACTGGAATGTGAATTCGTTCCGGAACTTGTTTTTAACGTACTCTGGATATTTTGGAATTCAGAAGGACCTGTGAAAAAAGCCCTGATATGACTGTAGCTGAATGGGAAAACACCTTGAAAAGGCGAACGAATACTCAAATTCATGTAGTAGGTCGCTCAGTCTGTGCTGGCTGAGACACACTGGGTTAAAACCGTCGTTTTCTTAGACACCCGTCTCTTAAATTGTAAACTTACCTAGCGGAGTAGCAAAGTAGTCACAGCACAATTGACTCGCATGCCGGAGGTCGATGGTTGAAACCCGCGTCTGGCCGTTCTGATTCAGGTTTTCCGTGATTTACCGAAAGTGCTAAAGGTAAATGCCGGGACTGTGTCGTAAAAAAGGCGTGGCCTCTTTCTTCTGCATCGTTTCCTAATCTGA
Organism: Schistocerca serialis cubense; assembly: GCF_023864345.2. Classification (NCBI taxonomy): domain Eukaryota; kingdom Metazoa; phylum Arthropoda; class Insecta; order Orthoptera; family Acrididae; genus Schistocerca; species Schistocerca serialis. Next base: position 527,766,265 of record NC_064642.1, read on the forward strand.
CCTTGCGCTCCGTCTCTAATGACGTTGTCGGCGGGACGTTGAACACTAATCTCCTTCTACTCCTCCGCTTACTCAATAAACCATACTCTACAAGAGAATGTAATGTGAATATTTCTCATACTTTACTGCAAAATGGCCGACCTACGGGCCGCAGCGATATGATTATTGTGTTCGGGAGGACAACCATTCGGATGAACCAGTGCGGCAACTCTTATTTAGGTTTTCTGTGATTTCTCTAAATGGCTTAAGGCAAATGCCAGTAAGGTTCCCTCGCAAGGGCATAGCTGACTACCCTCCCGATTTCTCTCGTACCCAAACTTGTGGTCAAACTATACTGAGGGCTGGAAATTAAACCTTTATCTTCATTCCTTCCTCTCCAGCTACTGAAGTGATGTTATCAGCTGCGATATTATTTGTATACTAGCAGAGTAACATGGTGTTTTCCAGGCATTTATTTAAAGCTGTGCATCCACCCCTATACCACGCAATATCTGGCATTGTGTCTAGTGTTTACGACGTCATATCGCTCGGATTATCGGTCGTGCAAAGATATAATTTTGTAGTTACGTTCAGCGGCAGCGAAGAAGGAATAAATTTTAACGTCAAGCACGGTGTGGCAATATGCGATTGCCGTCTTTCTCGGCGTTTTCCACTAATGAATTGTTCTCGGGTGATCAGGCGAGTGGTGGCGTCGTTTTTTCGCAACGTTTAGATGAGTTTCGCCAGAAGATGATGTGTACGAAACTCACTGAAACGTTGCGACAAGACGACGTTACCACTCGGCTGATGACCCGAGAGGAATTCATCACCGATGTGGTAGTTTTTCATGCATCTATATCTTTATTACATCATACTTCCTGAACTACACTCCTGGAAATGGAAAAAAGAACACATTGACACCGGTGTGTCAGACCCACCATACTTGCTCCGGACACTGCGAGAGGGCTGTACAAGCAATGATCACACTCACGGCACAGCGGACACACCAGGAACCGCGGTGTTGGCCGTCGAATGGCGCTAGCTGCGCAGCATTTGTGCACCGCCGCCGTCAGTGTCAGCCAGTTTGCCGTGGCATACGGAGCTCCATCGCAGTCTTTAACACTGGTAGCATGCCGCGACAGCGTGGACGTGAACCGTATGTGCAGTTGACGGACTTTGAGCGAGGGCGTATAGTGGGCATGCGGGAGGCCGGGTGGACGTACCGCCAAAAAAAATACCGCCGAATTGCTCAACACGTGGGGCGTGAGGTCTCCACAGTACATCGATGTTGTCGCCAGTGGTCGGCGGAAGGTGCACGTGCCCGTCGACCTGGGACCGGACCGCATCGACGCACGGATGCACGCCAAGACCGTAGGATCCTACGCAGTGCCGTAGGGGACCGCACCGCCACTTCCCAGCAAATTAGGGACACTGTTGCTCCTGGGGTATCGGCGAGGACCATTCGCAACCGTCTCCATGAAGCTGGGCTACGGTCCCGCACACCGTTAGGCCGTCTTCCGCTCACGCCCCAACATCGTGCAGCCCGCCTCCAGTGGTGTCGCGACAGGCGTGAATGGAGGGACGAATGGAGACGTGTCGTCTTCAGCGATGAGAGTCGCTTCTGCCTTGGTGCCAGTGATGGTCGTATGCGTGTTTGGCGCCGTTGAGGTGAGCGCCACAATCAGGACTGCATACGTCCGAGGCACACAGGGCAAACACCCGGCATCACGGTGTGGGGAGCGATCTCCTACACTGGCCGTACACCACTGGTGATCGTCGAGGGGACACTGAATAGTGCACGGTACATCCAAACCGTCATCGAACCCATCGTTCTACCATTCCTAGACCGGCAAGGGAACTTGCTGTTCCTACAGGACAATGCACGTCCGCATGTATACCGTGCCACCCAACGTGCTCTAGAAGGTGTAAGTCAACTACCCTGGCCAGCAAGATCTCCGGATCTGTCCCCCATTGAGCATGTTTGGGACTGGATGAAGCGTCGTCTCACGCGGTCTGCACGTCCAGCACGAACGCTGGTCCAACTGAGGCGCCAGGTGGAAATGGCATGGCAAGCCGTTCCGCAGGACTACATCCAGCATCTCTACGATCGTCTCCATGGGAGAATAGCAGCCTGCATTGCTGCGAAAGGTGGATATACACTGTACTAGTGCCGACATTGTGCATGCTCTGTTGCCTGTGTCTATGTGCCTGTGGTTCTGTCAGTGTGACCATGTGATGTATCTGACCCCAGGAATGTGTCAATAAAGTTTCCCCTTCCTGGGACAATGAATTCACGGTGTTCTTATTTCAATTTCCAGGAGTGTATGTATCGTACAATGAAGTGGTATGTAAAATGCATCACGAATTCAGATATTAGTAAAGAAGTAATAAATTATAACATCATGCCTCACGCATATACTTTTGTTGCTTGAACACCGGAAAAATAGTAAGTGATAAATATTTGTCCTTTCATCATTTTACAGGGGTAGTCAGCGAGAAAAGAATTTTGTAAATTTTAAAATTATGTGTAAAGTTTGTTGCAAATCGTTAAGTTCTGTCATTCTCAGATAATGGATTAATGAAATCTAGGAATTCACGCTTCAAGGGATACACTCCTTTTTTTCACCCCTATCCCTACACCCCTCTGAAAGGTTGGTGATTCTTATCCCTACAACGACTGCTGCCTGACACTAAGGTATATGTGAACCAGGTTTGTTTCAACTCAGGCCAGTGGCTTAGGAGGACATGTGAAACATACCTACCTACATGCATATACTCACTCATCTATTTTTATATGTATGGATTTATATTTTATATGACAGAATAAAAGCGACGTTTACAAATGATCACCTAACATACATCCGTATTTAAAACATGCTAAAAACAAAATAATATTAATAATAAAATAAGCTAATTTCATATGACGTTATATTCCGATTTGTGAAACACACAGAGGAAGCGGAAACTGATGCACACGACAAGCACTCGAATTTAGTTTGGATACCAGGGAAGGCCCAGAGGTTCCAGTAACCTTTGCTCCTCAGTCCCGACTGTATACCAAAAAATGGTTCAAATGGCTCTGAGCACTATGGACTTAACTGCTGTGGTCATCAGTCCCCTAGAACTTAGAACTACTTAAACCTAACTAACCTAAGGACATCACACACATCCATGCCCGAGGCAGGATTCGAACCTCCGACCGTAGTGGTCACGCGGTTCCAGACTGTAGCGCCTAGAACCGTTTGGCCACTCCGGCCGGCGACTGTATACCAACTGGGTTCCTTTTGGAGTATGATGATGCATTAGCTCCATACATAACAAGCATAGGCCAGCCGCTGTGACCGAGCGGTTCTAGGCGCTTCAGTCCGGAACAGAGCTGCTGGTACGGTCGCAGGTACGAATCCTGCCTCGGGCATGGATGTGTGCGATGTGCTTAGGTTGATTAGAATTAAGTAGTTCTAAGTCTGGGGGACTGATGACCTCATAGTGCTTAGAGCCATTTGAATTTTTAACAATAATATACAACCGTTCGCTCGACGAAAGATCCGTACCCAAAGACTGCAAAGTTGCACAGGTCATAAGGTATTCAAGAAAGGTATTAACAGTAATCCACTAAATTACAGGCCTATATCGTTAACGTCGATATGCAGCAGGAATTTTGAACATATATTGAGTTCAAACATTATGAATTACCTCGAAGGAAACTGTCTATTGACACACAGTCAACAGGGGTTTAGAAAACATCGTTCCTGTGAAACACAACTAGCTCTTTATTCACATCAAGTGCTGAGTGCTATTGACAAGGGTGTTCGGATCGATCCCGTATTTCTGGATTTCCGGAAGACTTTTGACACTGTACCACACAAGCGGCTTATGGAATATCGTCTTTGTTTTGTGACTTGATTTGTGATTTCCTGTCAGAGAGGTCACAGTTCGTAGTAATTGGCGGAAAGTAATCGAGTAAAACACAAGTAATGTCTGGCGCTCCCCAAGGTAGTGTTATTGGCCCTTTGCTATTCCTTATCTATATAAACGATCTGGGAGACAATCTGAGCAGCCGTCTTACGTTGTTTGCTATTGACGCTGTCGTTTATCGACTAATAAAGTCATCAGAAGATCAAAACAAATTGCAAAACGATTTAGAAAAGATTTCTAAATGGTGGGAAAATTGGCAGTTGACCCTAAATAACGGAAAGTGTGAAGTCATTGACATGAGTGCTAAAAGGAATTTGTTAAACTTCGGTAACACGAAAAATCAGTCAAATCTAACGGGCTTAAATTCATTTAAATACCTAGGGATTACAATAACGATCAACTTAAATTGGAAGGAACACGTAGAAAATGTTGTGGGGAAGGCTAAACAAAGACTTCGTTTTATTGGCAGGACACTTAGAAAATGTAACAGATCTGCTAAGGAGACTGCCTGCACTAAGCTGGTCCGTCCTCTTTTAGAATACTGCTGCGTGGTGTGAGTTCCTTGCCAGATAGAACTGACGGAGTACATCGAAAAAGTTCAAAGAAGGGCAGCATGTTTAGTATTACGCGAAATATGGGAGAGAGTGTCACAGAAATGTTACAGGATTTGGGCTGGACATCATTAAAAGAAAGGCGTTTTTCATCGCGACAGAATCTTCTCACGAATTTCCAAACCATGTAGATGGAGTACGAATACGGTGTTATTTTAGTGAAGCAATCGCTGCGATGCGCATTGGGTACCTGACACACCATTTTTGTTTGTAGACACAATTCTGTTTTTATCGAAATGCGGTAGTGGTAATGAATTGGATGAAGTGCAGTGTACTTTCAAATTTGCAGAAAACGGCGTCCTCACCTGCTAAGCACTAACGAAGTAAAAGCAACATTCTGGTCAGTACACACATACAATTGTACAATGACTAATCAGGGTAAAGCTGTACGTGAGGACGGACGAGATTTAGTGATCGAGTGTATTAAATGTAATTAGGACTGTGGACATTAAGCGTTAAAATGTATTTTTTTTAAAAGAAGAAAGGTTTAGTAGCAGTCAAGACGCACAGCTACATTGACCAGTGATAATGATCTCGATTCATATATTTTTGTCATTTGTGACACAGTTTCTTCTGTTAGATCTGTAAAACTTTTAATGGGTTACCATCAAGCTGTAGTGCAGAGCAATAAAGAAGAGTCCAGCGTTCTGGAAGTAATTTTTGTTTAATGGCTGACAGTGAAATAGTGCTTCAGTGCTAGAAAGCACGCTGACTTATATTGTGATTCTCCGAATTTTAAAGAGCTATAAAAGAGGGTAGGTCGTCCGCCCTTCGCGATAATTGGACGAGCGATTGGAAAATATAAAACTTAAGATATTCATTGTATGTTTTGGCAGCTGAGATATGTGAATGCTAATAAGGGATAAATATGAGAGAGTTTCCGCACTGGTCTGTTCAACTATTACTTTTTGCATCGGTTACGACTCCAGTAATTAACAATTTTTAATGACTTACATTAGACAGGTTACCTGTATCTACATGTTTTAAATGTTTTTCTTGTAAAAGAATGTATGATAAATGATTTATGATACCGAATGTATCAGCATGAAACAAAATTTAGAAGAAATGAGAACAAATGTGATTATAATACGTTATAAAGCGCTCCATAATGCTGTTTTTAGTGCACTGCCCCAGAACTACCTAACTTAAGAAGCTTTAACACAGTGGCATTAAATTAGTTCATCTGTTATTCAGCACTGCTCTTAGTTTGACGAATAAAAGTTTTATTATGTTTCACACCAGCTGGAGAAGGTTCTGGTGTTATACTTTCATCAGACTACAGTATGTTACGAAGGCTGTATATGGCAAGCTGCGTACTTCAAAACTCAAGTTCAAGGCTCAGAATTTTTGCTAACTATTTGAACTCTGTACCTATACGTAGGATACATTCATTTATCATTAACGTCTTGTTTGTATCCTAGTTCAAAATGGTTCAAATGGCTCTGAGCACTAAGGGACTCAACTGCTGTGGTCAATAGTCCCCTAGAACTTAGAACTACTTAAACCTAACTAACCTAAGGACATCACACACACCCATGCCCGAGGCAGGATTCGAACCTGCGACCGTAGCAGCAGCGCGTCTCCGGACTGGAGCGCCTAGAACCGCACGGCCACCGCGGCCGGCTTTGTATCCTAGTATTAATGCATCTGAGGAATTGTGTATTAAAACGTGTCTTGGCAGACAAAAGATATAACAGAGATCAAGACGGGCAATTACTTTGACTAATGCAGTTGGAATTTACATCTAGGTAGCCGCAGTCGTACCTCACTGCTAGTGTATGAATAAATAATTAACTTTCTTGCAGCTCGAAAGTGACTCCCTCAAAAGTAAGAGAAGAGTCGTTAATGACCTTCCATTTTATGGAACCATCACTACTATATTTCTTGTCAAGAAAACACGTACTCTAGTGAAATAGTTGTGATTCATTGTCAAGTATATAGCTGTAATGCCTAAACAAAGTGTGTTCAATCTCGAATAACATATTTTCTTCTCGACCGAAGTTAAATTATTCTTTGGAATAGCATCATTTATTACGGTCTTTGAACCAGCAGGCCCTTGCATATCCAACTAAAGTGGAAAAAATTGTAACTAGTTCTTTCTAGATCCTGTACTCAATATTTTGAGTTACGTGCACGCTTAGTGATTGCTTAAAGAATTGGAAACGTGCTTGCCAATAAATTATTGGGTGCAGTAATTGTAGTACAGTAGCTGTTCATACGAAACCTAATTCTGTTCCAATGTATAATGATTAACGTCCGTTAACATATTTAAAACACTTTACCTCAATGTCGTTTGTAATGTAAATGACACGTAAAGTTTTGAAAACAGTTACATTTCTGGCTTACGTTTTTCAGGACGTTTTCGAATTTCGTCATAAAAATTTATTATTTCGAATAAACCCTGAAGTTTTTATAGAAAGAGTTAATCTGAGAATTTTTGACGATAGCACTACTAAATAAAACGTGAGCACAGCTGGTCATTACGCAGTTAACAACAACAACACGTATCAGATAATGAGTTGCTGTTGACGGGTGGATCATGACAGAATAATGTAGGTTGCTACTCTCCTCCTGCTATCCATGTTTAGGATTGCCATGGCTTTCCTAAACCATTTGAAGGAAAGCCAGGAAGAGTTCTTAGAAAAGAAAGTTGATGGCTTTCTTCTGCAAATTGAGATGATGTTCCATCTCTAACGACCTCGACATCGACAGGACGTGAGTCCTTAATGTTCCCCACATGCTGATGGGTCGTTAACCTGCTTCGGTATGACATAGTTAATTAGTTACAACAAGTTTGCCTTGACTCTTCATCTACCGTTACTATTTCTTCCACATGCCCTGTTCTCCAAGGATGGAACAACGCTTATGTCAGCACACTGCCCCCTAGCAATAATAACAAAGTTCTTTTACTTATGGTGTGTCAGCACTATTCATGTCAGAGTTAAAAATCCGGCGTTTTTCCCTCAACACCTTAGCAGCAGCAAAATGCAGGTCTCACCGGGCCGTTTACGTCAGAAGAGTTGTTGAAAATTACCATAGTGACGCCGAAAAATGAGTCTTATGGTATAAATAGTATTCTAGTGGAATTTTATAGAAGACTTGGGCATATCGATTGCACGTAACGTGCTATGAACGTCTGTCGTTGACCTACTAGTGGCAGAACCTAGATCTCTGAAATGTGCAGGTTCAAAACTTTGTTGAACGCCGACTTTAAGTTTTACATACGGTTAAACAACAATCGGCTGACGAGAATTAGCTGTTCCGTCATGCCTGCCCGTCAATTCCTCGTGGATCAATGTTAAGCGCATTTCGTTCCTCTAGGTAATCGGTTTGTGTGTCTTGAACAATGAACACCCCGGCGAGCTTAGATTATGTAGATTTGCAAAATGAATGTGAGACCATTCAACATTCTAACGTCTCAGAATTTTTGAATGCGTTGAGTTTCCAGCAGTCCGTATCGACATCGTACACATTTACTTTTAGAGCACAGTCATTTGCATTTACGCTACAGGAGTGGTGCTAATAGTACTAATAGCAGTAGTAGCAGGTTCATTAATCCATATATCAGTTTTACAAGGACATTGGACATTTCGTGGTTTTACGATTTCAGGCTCATAAGAAAAACGTACTTCATACATATAGCCGCTTGCAGTACTTGACACGAGAGGGAGAGATATCGGCCGTGGCCTTAATTGTAGAAGCGATCCCTGTATTTTACTGAAGTAACTTAGTGAAATCATACAAAAACATGATCTAGATGGCTGGAAGAGATTTGGAAACTCCAGCACCCTCAATACAAGGCCAGTTTGCCTTTTCCCTCTCTAAAAATACTGCTCTTCACTGAGGTTGTTTGGTTCTAGAAGAGTAAAGGTCTAGTACTACGCGTTTCATTCATTTCTCAGTCGCACTCACCGCACACACTAAACAAACTGCACACGCATTCTTTCATTATGTAACACTACATACACTGTCAGATGGTATGGGTATCATAACGTCCTTGTTTGCTTCACATTTTGCGTAATGAAGCTTTCGATTTAATAGCCTGAAAAACTATATCAGAATCCCTTATACAGGGTGGCGCAGTTAAAAATAGCCGGCCTGCCCTTTGAATGTGAATGCAATATTTCGACTTCTGAAATAGAGTAAAAGCTACCACAACAGACAATTTTATGCAATAATCGATTGTTAGCATGTTCCTGTCTGCAATTCAGTTTGTTTCATTAGTGAAGATAGATGTTTCTCTTTTCGGTCTACAAAATTACTTTCTCGGTAGAAGCAAGAATTGAAATTATGGAACCATACGTGGAAACAGGTTCGATTAAGGAAAATCGCGAAATTTTTGTGGTCAATTATCCGGATAGAAGACTACCAGCAATGAGAGCAATATACAGTCTACGAAAACTGACGCTTTTACCGATCTCTGCAAAACGTAAAACAACAAAGAATTCCTTCAGTTCACACACCAGATGTTACTGCAGACATTCGCCGAAGAATTACTCAGAGCCCATAGACGTCTACACGTAAATTGGCCCAACAGGCGCATGTAACTAGAAGGAGTTGCCTGCAGATATTAAAAAGCCTTAATCTGAAGTCATATCTTGTGACGTTTGTGGAACAATAACGGGAATGTGACTATAAAAAACATGTAGATTGTTGTACATTACTTTTGTTAGACCCTTTCTATTACATCATGAGTGATGAAGCATGCTGCCATCTCTTGGGTCATTTGAATTCACAGAACACGAGGTACTGGGCAATGAGGCACCAGAACATGGTGTTTCAGCAGCGTACTACGTGATGAAAAAATCGGCATTAGGTGTGGTGTAGCAGGAACGAGCGTCATTGAACCGATAATTTTTTGGCACTACCCTCGACAAAGTTGCTCACACAGTTGCTCATATGGAATTTTTTGAGACATTTTGTGGTTAACTCACTGAATATGGAAGGCAATACTGCTTCTTCCAACAAGATGGAGCAGCGTGCCACACGTCGAAGGCCTCCCTGGAACGAGTCCATGATTTCCTCACCGAGGAACGAACTTCAGCAAACATTTATGTTCACCACGTTCGTGGGATCTAACAACATATGATTTTTTGCTATAGGGACACTTGAAGAGCAAGACCCATGAAAGAAATCACACACAATACAGGAACTGAAAGACAACATCAGCCCTGAAGTTGCCGCCATTGATATCCGAAATTAGGCCGGGTGTATCTGCATACTATGCACTTACGTGCACAACTGTATATTGATGTTGCAGGGGATCACTTTCAGCATCTTCTGTAAATATATTTTTCACCGTGTTTTACATTGTAAATAAATCGTAAGTCCATTCCAGCTCTTCGTTTCTGCAATTTCACTACATTTTCCGTACATTTACTTTATTACCTGCCATATCCCGTATTATGCGATGCGTAAGGGTTTCTAGAAAAGAAGAAAAGAATCTAAAAGGAAAGAAAGGTATTCTGAAAGTGTTGTGTGAAATGACAGATGTTTTGTTAATTCTGTTGATTACATTATTCACTAGTGTTACTTTGTTTTACCAAACGCCAGAGTTATGTTACCTACTTAATGCTCCACTATATAGAATATACTGCTTGCCATAACTGCGTTTTCCAGAATGTCTCTTTTTAACAATCTCTTAACTCACTTTGGACATTTTATTTTGTAGTTTTATTCCTCGACAGAAAATGCGGTTTTTGTTGTGGACTGACAAGACAGCCAGTCCACAGTGACGGGTAACCGAAAGGCACGCGCTTAAACTCACGCAGGATGGCGTGAGGTCTGAAACAGGATACGTAATGAATGCTATAAAGAAAAGTACGTAGCTGCTGGAATACTTAACTTTAATCCACAATGGGTGAACATTGCTCTTGTTACTGTACATGCTTCATTAGATACATAGCAAAGCATAAATGGTGCGCCTTGCTAGGTCGTAGCAATTGACTTAGCTGAAGGCTATGCTAACTATCGTCTCAGCAAATGAGAGCGTAATTCTCAGTGAACCTTTCCTAGCAACGTCGGCTGTACAACTGGGGCGAGTGCTAGTAAGTCTCTCGAGACCTGCCGTGTGGTGGCGCTCGGTCTGCTATCACTGACAGTGGCGACACGCGAGTCCGTCGTATACTAGCGGACCGCGGCCGATTTAAAAGCTACCACCTAGCAAGTGTGGTGTCTGGCGGTGACACCACAGTTTTTAGTATATTTTATTCTCTCTTGGTTAATGTATATTCAGGCTAGAAATTGTTACACGGTCACGGACAGAGCTGTTTGCACAGTAATGATCAGTTACATTCTTTATTTGCACAGCGGATTGGTAACTGCGCCCACATGACCTATATGAAATCTCTACTGTATTCAATAGATCTTTACAATGAACTCGACTGCTGTTTCCAAATTTTCTTCCATCAATCCGGAGAGATCTGCGTCACGGCTGTTCCCTATCAGCCACGTTATAAGCGATCGCTTTTCATCCATTAAGGAAGAGATTGTGACGTACAATAAATGGGTTATAATTTAATGGAGTGATGTTGGTGGTATCTGCCTACGCAGACCAAGAGGACATTGAAATAACATATAAGATTATTCAGGAATAGGTACAAGTGACTGAGGAGATACAGAACACGGATAAATCAATTTGCCTATCAAGAGGAACCCAAATTTCAACAATGAGTCTTGGGTCAAAACGGTGGAGTTACAGAAGCTACTGGATTTATAGATCGTTCCAAACACGAGACGTACATTGTGGCATCACACAACTTGCAGGAAAGTTTATCGCGCTATCCAGCATGTACGCACGAGATTTCGGCATACGGCCGCTTTCTTTCCATTACACAAAGAATTGGCACATTTGGTTTGTGAACATTTATGAAGTACAAGTAGTCACCAACACTACGTCTCTTAGCATATATGGGCTTTGACTAAACTCCACGGGCACATATTACGAGGCGTCATACCTAAGGTGAGTCAATAAGATTTTAGAAAGCGTAGAGGTTTCGATAACTAAGCATGTTTTCGAGGTGCTCGCCCCCGTCGGCCCGTCAACGTGAGCCTGTCAGTTCATGTTTTCTAATACGTGTAGTATCACTATCTGGTCGTGAGTTACATACGATAACAAAGGCTTCCTATTTCAAATATAACTAGATCGTGGAGTATTTACTCCACACCCATTACTGTGGTGACAGCCTATACGTAATTATTCCCGAATCTGGGGGAGTGTCAATCACAAAGGACTGCCGGCAGCGACTAGCTCCTCTTGATACAAAATGCTACGGTATCACCCTTATCCCATAGTCTTACTTTCACTAAGCAAATAAAACATATGGAACTGAAACCAGAGATAAATCCTTCATCTGATTAAGTCAGAGCCACAGATGATATCATTTAATGATGTACTAATTGAAGGATGGCGTTTCTGCTCATCATCCAAACGTAATCTCACACATGGATGCTTGGACATTTTTGTCCTACGCATTATCTATGGACGAGCCGGAGACTGAGCACTACAGATAGTACCTGCTTGACCAGGCCAGGAAGCCACAAACCCGATTTCAGAACATTTTATTTACAAGGGCAGTTCAATAAGTAATGCAACACATTTTTTTTCTCGGCCAATTTTGGTTGAAAAAACCGGAAATTTCTTGTGGAATATTTTCAAACATTCCCGCTTCGTCTCGTATAGTTTCATTGACTTCCGGCAGGTGGCAGCGCTGTACGGAGCTGTTAAAATGGCGTCTGTAACGGATGTGCGTTGCAAACAACGGGCAGTGATCGAGTTTCTTTTGGCGGAAAACCAGGGCATCTCAGATATTCATAGGCGCTTGCAGAATGTCTACGGTGATCTGGCAGTGGACAAAAGCACGGTGAGTCGCAGGGCAAAACGTGTGTCATCATCGCCGCAAGGTCAAGCAAGACTGTCTGATCTCCCGCGTGCGGGCCGGCCGTGCACAGCTGTGACTCCTGCAATGGCGGAGCGTGCGAACACACTCGTTCGAGATGATCGACGGATCACCATCAAACAACTCAGTGCTCAACTTGACATCTCTGTTGGTAGTGCTGTCACAATTGTTCACCAGTTGGGATATTCAAAGGTTTGTTCCCGCTGGGTCCCTCGTTGTCTAACCGAACACCATAAAGAGCAAAGGAGAACCATCTGTGCGGAATTGCTTGCTCGTCATGTGGCTGAGGGTGACAATTTCTTGTCAAAGATTGTTACAGGCGATGAAACATGGGTTCATCACATCGAACCTGAAACAAAATGGCAATCAATGGAGTGGCGCCACACCCACTCCTCTACCAAGAAAAAGTTTAAAGCCATACCCTCAGCCGGTAAAGTCATGGTTACAGTCTTCTGGGACGCTGAAGGGGTTATTCTGTTTGATGTCCTTCCCCATGGTCAAACGATCAACTCTGAAGTGTATTGTGCTACTCTTCAGAAATTGAAGAAACGACTTCAGCGTGTTCGTAGGCACAAAAATCTGAACGAACTTCTCCTTCTTCATGACAACGCAAGACCTCACACAAGTCTTCGCACCCGAGAGGAGCTCACAAAACTTCAGTGGACTGTTCTTCCTCATGCACCCTACAGCCCCGATCTCGCACCGTCGGATTTCCATATGTTTGGCCCAACGAAGGACGCAATCCGTGGGAGGCACTACGCGGATGATGAAGAAGTTATTGATGCAGTACGACGTTGGCTCCGACATCGACCAGTGGAATGGTACCGTGCAGGCATACAGGCCCTCATTTCAAGGTGGCGTAAGGCCGTAGCATTGAATGGAGATTACGTTGAAAAATAGTGTTGTGTAGCTAAAAGATTGGGGAATAACCTGGTGTATTTCAATGCTGAATAAAACAACCCCTGTTTCAGAAAAAAAATGTGTTGCATTACTTATTGAACTGCCCTCGTAATATATGCCTTGCGTGAATACGAGGACTCCTTTGGGGAACTGCCACTATCATAGTTTTAAGATCTGTTTCAGATCTGTAAATAATCGGGAAACAAGAAAATTATAGTAAATAGTGTTGGGAAGTGAAAAAAGTAATAAAAGATAGCTCAGTCCTGAGCATTACACAGGGAAAAGTGATATTCCTCGTTCGAGGCCGTTCGTTCAGTTTGCTAAGAAGTATTAAAATAAAATGGTATGACATTGTTGCTGGGAAGCCTTAGGAAGAAGTTTCAGTTGCATAAATATAAACGCTGATTTCTTAGTGTGCGTTGGTCTTCTTTCTTCGTGCTGTATAACTGTTGTTCCCTGTTGGACTTCTTGTTGTGGTCTTCAGTTTGACATCTGGTTTGATCCAGATGTCCACGCTACTCCGTTCTGCTCAAGCCTTTTCATCCGTGAATACTCTACCACAACATACATCCATTTGAACCAACTTACTGTATTCGGGTTTCAGTCTCCTTTACAGTTTTTACCACCCCCACCTCCCCCCAAACATCATTCTAATACCAACATGGCAATTTCTACATGTCTCAGACTGAGTTCTATCAACCAATTCCTTCTTATAGAAAATTTTGGCCACAAAAGTCTTTTTTTCTGAATTCTGTTCAGTACCTTGTCATTAGTTACTTCATCTAACCATCTAATGCTCAACACTCTTCTACAGCGCCACGTTTCTAATGCTTCTTGTCTAGACTGCTTATTGTCCGCCTTTCACTTCCGTACCAGTTTATTAGGCTATACAGAAAAACATCTTCAGAAAAGACTTCCCAACACTTAATTTATATTCGATACTAACAGTTTTCTCTCCTTCAGAAACGCCTTAGCTAGTCTCCATTTCATAGTTTATCGTCTCTTCTTCGTCTGTCATCAGTTATTTTACTGCCGAAATGGTGGAACTTGTATAAAAGACGTGCACGAACAGAGTCAGTGAGGGTGTGGAAGGTTGCGACAGGCACGTGGAGCCCAGTCGACTGCAGTTGCGCTGCGGTTCCCGTTTGACTATCCATGGCGCGAACAACCCAGTCGAGGTGGTCCCACAGATTCTCGACTGGATTTATATCCGAGGATTTGGTGGTCAGGGAAGTACGGTAAACTCATCCTGCGCCTCTTCGAACCATCACGTACACTGCAAGCTGTGTGACATGTTGCAGTGTTCTGTTGGTAGAAGCTATTGTGCCGAAGAACAGATTGCATATAAGGTTGGACATGGTCCCTAAGAAGATATGCATATTTCTATTGATCCGTTGTAGCTTCCAGACTAGCAAAAATGGTTGAAATGGCTCTAAGCACTACGGGACTTAACATCTGAGGTCATCAGTCTCCTAGACTTAGAACTATTTAAACCTAACTAACCAAAGGACATCACACACTTCCATGCCCGAGGCAGAATTAGAGCCTGCGACCGTAGCAGCAGCGTGGTTCCGGATTGAAGCGCCTAAAACCACCTGACCACAGCGGCCGGCTCCAGAGTAGCGAGGTCACCCGACGAATAGACGAAAGCATTGCCCAGGCCATACCGAATGCTGGGTGTTGGCCCTCAGACTTTCACGTCTTTCACGCCAAAGGACACCTGTACAGTGAAGCATAAAACGTGGTTCGTCTGAAAAGGTCACCTATTGCCACTAAATGGACGTCCAGTTGCGATATGGTCGTTGAGGTTGGTAGCTCCTCGGGTCACATGTGCGGTCAGCTGCTCGACAGTTGCACGTCTGTTCGCCCGTACACGTCTCTGCAGCCGTCGTTTATCCCTGTCATCTACGGCGCTTGGTGCACCACAGCTGCTTTGAAGCCGGTTTGTATAGCGCATTTCCGCAATGCACGGTATCCTGTACCTACGGTAGCCGTTTTGGAAATACTCCCACCCTTGGCCCGAAAGCTAATGATCATGCCCCTCCGTTAGACAAATCGCTCTGTTTCAGCAATGAGTGCACTATTCCACGGTTAGGGCTACCACCCGCCGACCTGAGTGGTGCTTATTGCACGTTGACATAGGCGTTGGTCACATCGGTGTGACTGGGACGTGTATATCCACCGTCCATTCCGATCAACCGTTCTTCCATGTTCTTTCTGTCTCTGATAGAATTACAGTGTCACTGGCAGATCTCAAGAGTTTTTTTCCGAGTTTTAATTCCTTTTCCTCTGGTACCTGGACGTTTATTAAAAGACAATCTAACAGATCCACAATGTTTTTTCACACTTCTGTATATTATTCTGGTTATCAACTTGAACGTATGAGCTGTTACGCTGCCTTGATCTCCATTCCTCTCATTTACGTACCATCGACTTTTTCAGGATTTAGTCATTGATTGAGTTTCTTTCTACCCCCTGGAAACAGAGCGATACTCAGCTAGAATGAAAAGACTGTACTGTTTCTGTTCTTTTGTGAATCATTTACTGTTGTCTTCCACATGCCTTTACGTTTCTCTCAGCCATCATATTTACAGATAATGCAAGATAACACATGGCAACCGAGGAAACATGAATGGGACCCTTCAGGCACAAAGAAACACTAAAAATGAGGCTTCTAAGCCCTTCGACTGGACTGATAGAGTACCTGGGCGGTTGTAACCCGTACACTATGTATCTTTACAAAGCCAAAACATGAATGATAGTTGCGCCTGCGGCAATGTGGACAAACCAGAGCACAAACTATGCGACTGAGTCCCGCACGAAGACGGAGCGGGTAGTGGTCGCCAGGCATTAAAAATGCTGGATCCCAAGCGTCCACAGAGGAACGAGTCAACCTGGTGCATCTTGGACGATACTGCAGCCGCAGTATCCAGGAAAGTCAAGAAAGACTGTACACGTCAGCATGCTGCTGTCCCAGCTAGCCAATTTACACAGAGGTGACTTAAGTCATGGAATGGCAACATGCACACCTACAGATGGCTGCAGTAATGCGTACACAGGGTCTAAAAGGACAGCATATTAGCAGAGCTGTCGTTTGTACTCAGGTGACTCGTGTGGAAAGGTTCCAGACTTGATTATAGCCGCACGACAGGAATTAACAGACCTTGAACGCGCAGGGGTAGTTGGAGATAGATGCATAGGAAACTCCATTCCGGAAATCGTTAGAGAATTCATTATTCCAGATTATACAGTGTTAAGAATGTGCCGGAAATACCACATTTCGGCCATTACCTCCCACCACGGACAACTCAGTGGTCGACGACCTTCACTCAACGACAGAGAACAGCGACGTTTCAGTAGAACACTGCGTAAAACAATCGCAGAAATCAACGACAAACGCATCTGTTAGGACGGAGTGGCGATTATGGCGCTAGTGGTTAATGGCAGCAGACGACCGACGTAAGTGCCTTTGCTAACAGCACGACATTGCCTCTGTCTCCTCTCCTGGGCTCTTGACGATATCGGTTGGACAACTGACGACTGGAAAACCGTGACCTGATCCGGTGAGTCCTGATTTCAGTTGGTAAGAACTGGTGATAGGGCTCGAGTGTAGCGCAGACCCCACGAGGCCATGCACTCAGATTGTCAACAAGGCGCTGTGCGAGGCAGTAGTGGCTCCGTAATGATTTTGGCTGTGTTTACATGGAATAGATTTGGTTCTCTGGCCCAGCTGAGCCGATCAGTGGCTGCAAATGTTATGTTCGACTACTTTGAGACCATCTGAATTTGTGGACTTCATGTTCCCAAACAACGATGCAATTTTTATGGCTGGCAATGCGCCGTGTCAACGGGCTCCAAGTGTTCGCAATTGGAGAACATTCTGGACAGTTCGAGCGAATAATTCGGCCTTCCAGAGCACTCGAAATGATTCCCATCGAACATATGTGGGACACAATCTAGAGGTTAGTTCGTGCACAAAGTTCTGCATCGGCAACACTGTCTCTATTAAAAACGGCTGTAGAGGCATCAAGGTCTGTATCTATGCAGAGGGCTTCCAGCAACTTGTTGAGTCAATTCCACGTCGAGTTGCTGTACTACGACAGGCAAAAGGAGGTCCGACACGATATTACGAGGTATTCCATTACTTTTGTCACCTCAGTGCATTCGGTATATGGAGAGGAGGAAACTGAGGTCAGCGGCCACTGAACGAAATGGTATTATAGAGTTTATATTGGATAGCTGCAAGTGATAGCCGGAATGTCGCTTCTGGGGCGTAACAGCCTACTTGAAATAACATGCCGCTGACGTGCTGTCCTGTGGCCAAGGAATACAGCAGACAATGGCTGTTCACTAGCATAGTACTAGCGCGGATCAATTAACGGAAATAAATCACCTACAATGAATATGCACTCTAATAAATAAACATAAACAGAACAAAATCTATAATACTAACAGTATTAGTTCAGTTTACTGAAGTTTTGTAGTTGTACGATGTAGTTGTTGTGTAAGCATTTTCTAGAATTAACAATTCTTCTTCGCATTGTTTGAAATGATCAGGAATAAATAATTAATATGGACACTTATTATCATCCACAAAAATGTGAGTTGTATAACGTTTTGTGTTAGCAGAAGAGCCAACACCGTGTTACGATTGGAGGCCGAAATGCACACGTCTTAGCTCATGCAGGCTGGCGTGGAGAGGGAAGAACTACACTAACGTGAGGTCTGGAACATGACAAGGAATGAGAATTCAGAAAGCGGACGTAATTAGTTTGATACATAACTTTAATACATTAATGATGAACGTCGCTCTTGACGTTATATGATTCGCAATATTATCTGTTCAGAATACATTCTTGAAGATAGTAATTATAGCAACTGAATATGGCACCTTGCTAGGTCGTAGCAACTGTCGTCTCTGCAAATGAGAGCGTATGTAGACAGTGAACCATCGCTAACAAAGTCGGCTGTACTACTGGGGCGAGTGCTAGGGAGTCTCTCTAGACTAGACCCGCCGTGTGGCGGCGCTCGGTGTGCAGTCACTGATAGTGGCGACACTCGGGTCCGACGTATACTAACGGACCGCGGCCGATTTAAAGGCTACCACCTAGCAAGTGTGGTGTCTGGCGGTGACATCACATAACGTATGTTGGTATGTTAGACAATAGGCTGTAATGTGATGAATAAGCAACTATAAACGATACAGCCTAAACAGTAGCTAATTTACAGTAAAACGTGGACCGAAGTGTTTACGTCGTGACGTGGCTCTATGGCAGGAAGAGAGGGGAAGAAAACCAATGTGCACTCCGTGTGCATACCGGGGGGAGTCATTCCAGATGTGGAAAGGGTCCGTCCGGATGCCATGAATGGTACAGGGTCCACCCATCTGCAGGTGGTCGCTCATGTCGGCACCAATGATGTGTGTCGCTATGGATCGGAGTAAACCCTCTCTGGCTTCCGGCGGCTATCTGATTTGGTGAAGACTGTCAGTCTCGCTAGCGGGATGAAAGCAGGGCTCACCATCTGCAGCATCGTCGACAGGACTGACTGCGGACCTTTGGTACAGAGCCGAGTGGAGGGTCTGAATCAGAGGCTGAGACGGTTCTGCGACCGTGTGGGCTGCAGATTCCTCGACTTGCGCCTTAGGGTGGTGGGGTTTCGGGTTCCGCTGGATAGGTCAGGAGTCCACTACACGCAGCAAGCGGCTACACGGGTAGCAGGGGTTGTGTGGCGTGGACTGGACGATTTTTTAGGTTAGATGGCCTCGGGCAAGTACAGAAAGGGCAACAGCCTCAAAGGGTGCGGGGCAAAGCCAGGACATGCGGGGACCAAGCAACAATCGGCATTGTAATTGAAAACTGACGAAGCTGCATTGGTAAAGTACCGGAACTTCAAGCGCTGATAGAAAGCACCGAAGCTGAAATCGTTATAGGTACAGAAAGCTGGCTGAAGCCAGAGATAAATTCTGCGAAAATTTTTAAAAAGGCACAGACGGTGTTTAGAAAGGATAGATTGCATGCAACCGGTGGTGGCGTGTTTGTCGCTGTTAGTAGTAGTTTATCCTGTAGTGAAGTAGAAGTGGACAGTTCCTGTGAATTATTATGGGTGGAGGTTACACTCAATAACCGAACTAGGTTAATAATTGGCTCCTTTTACGGACCTCCCAATTCAGCAGCATTAGTGGCAGAACAACTGAGAGAAAATTTGGAATACATTTCACATATTTTTCTCAGCATGTTACAGTCTTAGGTGGAGATTTCAACTTTCCAGATATAGACTGGGACACTCAGATGTTTAGGACGGGTAGTAGGGACAGAGCATCGAGTGACATTATACTGAGTGCACTATCCGAAAATTCCCTCGAGCAATTAAACAGAGAACCGACTCGTGGAGATAACATCTTGGACCTACTGATAACAAACAGATCCGAACTTTTTGACTCTGTAAGTGCAGAACAACGAATCAGTGATCATAAGGCCGTTGCAGCATCCCTGAATATGGAAGTTAATAGGAATATAAAAAAAGGGAGGAAGGTTTATCTGTTTTAGCAAGAGTAATAGAAGGCAGATTTCAGACTACCTAACAGATCAAAACGAAAATTTCTTTTCCGACACTGAAAATGTTGAGTGTTTATGGAAAAAGTTCAAGGCAATCGTAAAATGCGTTTTAGACAGGTACGTGCCGAGTAAAACTGTGAGGGACGGGAAAAACCCACCGTGGTACAACAACAAAGTTAGGAAACTACTGCGAAAGCAAAGAGAGCTTCACTCCAAATTTAAACGCAGCCAAAACCTCTCAGACAAACAGAAGCTAAACGATGTCAAAGTAAAATTCTATGTACCGACTTGACAGAAAATCTTAGGAAGTTCTGGTCTTGCGTTAAATCAGTAAGTTGCTCGAAACAGGATATCCAGACACTCCGGGATGATGATGGCATTGAAACAGAGGAAGACACGCGTAAAGCTGAAATACTAAACACCTTTTTCCAAAGCTGTTTCACAGAGGAAGACCGCACTGCAGTTCCTTCTCTAAATCCTCGCACAAACGAAAAAATGACTGACATCGAAATAAGTGTCCAAGGAATAGAAAAGCAACTGAAATCAATCAACAGAGGAAAGTCCACTGGACCTCACGGGATACCATTTCGATTCTACACGGAGTACGCGAAAGAACTTGCTCCCCTTCTAACAGCCGTGTACCGTAAGTCTCTAGAGGAACGGAAGGTTCCAAATGATTGGAAAAGAGCACAGGTAGTCCCAGTCTTCAAGAAGGGTCGTCGAGCAGATGCGCAAAACTATAGACTTATATCTCTGACGTCGATCTGTTGTAGAAATTTAGAACATGTTTTTTGCTCGAGTGTCATGTTGTTTTTGGAAACCCATAATCTACTCTATAGGAATCAACATGGATTCCGGAAACAGAGACCCAACTCGCTTTATTTGTTCATGAGGCCCAGAAAATAGATACAGGCTCCCAGGTAGATGCTATTTTCCTTGAATTCCGGAAGGCGTTCGATACAGTTTCGCACTGTCGCCTGATAAACAAAATAAGAGCCTACGGAATATCAGACCAGCTGTGTGGCTGGATTGAAGAGTTTTTAGCAAACAGAACACAGGATGTTGTTATCAATGGAGAGACGTCTACAGAAGTTAAAGTAACCTCTGGCGTGCCACAGAGGAGTGTTATGGGACCATTGCTTTTCACAATATATATAAATGACCTAGTAGATAGTGTCGGAAGTTCCATGCGGCTTTTCGCGGATGATGCTGTAGTATACAGAGAAGTTGCAGCATTAGAAAATTGTAGCGAAATGCAGGAAGATCTGCAGCGGATAGGCATTTGGTGCAGGGAGTGGCAACTGACCCTTAACACAGACAAATGTAATGTATTGCGAATACATAGAAAGAAGGATCCTTTATTGTATGATTATATGATAGCGGGACAAACACTGGTAGCAGTAACTTCTGTATAATATCTGGGAGTATGCGTGCGGAACGATTTGAAGTGGAATGATCATATAAAATTAATTGTTGGTAAGGCGGGTACCAGGTTGAGATTCATTGGGAGAGTCCTTAGAAAATGTAGTCCATCAACAAAGGAGGTGGCTTACAAAACACTCGTTCGACCTATACTTGAGTATTACTCATCAGTGTGGGATCCGTACCAGACCGGGTTGATGGAGGAGATAGAGAAAATCCAAAGAAGAGCGGCGCGTTTCGTCACAGTGTTATTTGGTAACCGTGATAGCGTTACGGAGATGTTTAGCAAACTCAAGTGGCAGACTCTGCAAGAGAGGCGCTCTGCATCGCGGTGTAGCTTGCTCGCCAGGTTTCGAGAGGGCACGTTTCTGGATGAGGTATCGAATATATTGCTTCCCCCTACTTATACCTCCCGAGGAGATCACGAATGTAAAATTAGAGAGATTCGAGCGCGCACGGATGCCTTCAGACAATCGTTCTTCCCGCGAACCATACGCGACTGGAACAGAAAAAGGAAGTTAATAACAGTGGCACGTAAAGTGCTCTCCGCCACACACCGGTGGGCGGCTTTCGGAGTATAAATGTAGATGTAGATGTAGATGTAGAAGTCTGTCAGAATGTTGTGTCCACAGTGCTGGTTCTGCTGACGGTGAGCACTTGGTTCCTGCCGACCAGCTGCGACGAGCGCCTCTTGCTGGCGACCCTCTCCGTCTTCCTGCACTGCGCCGTCATCGACAGCCTGTCGTACGCCATGCCAGAGGACGGACGCAGCGCGCCGCAGGTCGGTGAGTACCGCAGCGCAGTTCCCAGCCCGCTTCCCAGGAAAGGATCGGTGTGCTGCCACCGTCATCCGTTTTCCGTAAGGTTATTACAACCTCTGGGCGCCCCTCTATTTAGGCTCCGTTTCCAAAACCGCCTAACTTTCTGTGGTGTGCGTACTGTAAGATCGTCAGTACACACACCATCAAATTATTTGATTTGTCGCTCTAACCAAGTAGGTGAGTGTCAGCAGTGTGTCTCGTTGTCTAATCGTCGCGTGCTTATCTCCTGCCATTAGGTCAGACGATAGAAATGCCACTTGCACGCTTAGAGTAGCAGATTGTCGGTAACCAACTTTAAACAGAACTTGATTAATTTTCAGACACATTTATTAAAATAATAACAAGCATAAAAATTACTTAACTTGATTCTGGATGCTATTTACAATTGACAATCTGAAGTCCCCTTGGGGACTGGTACGTTAATCTTATTCTCACATATCTCTGAGACATGACAAAAGTGTCTATAAATTTCTCTTAATGGCTATGTACAGGGATATGGAAATCTTATTAGGCACAGACTGAAACTTGACTATAGACTGGTACACTAATGCAGACTGGTACAGACTGGTGCAGACAAATGCAGTCTGGCTAATCGGAGGTATGTACACTCGTTATAATACCTCGCGCATTCATGTATCACTGTGCGAGTGTGATCCGCGAGGAGAAAAAATTCTACGTTAGCAGCAATCTCATTGGCTGCATTACATATTAATACGCGGATCGGCGGAAGCTGAATTTGGTCCGTCTCTATGGCAGCGCCATCTCGTAGTGCGGAGACGGACGAGCGCTGAACCTATGCTGTTGTGCTTAGCGGGATGCGCTCTAGTGGGAAAGTTGTGTACGCGCTGACTACGCGGAACTATGTACACAACACTTTCTTTGGTCCTTGTCGGCTCATATTACAACTGCGTGCAAAATGGCGAGTCCCATCACAGTCAAAGCCCCTGAATCGTTTTTCTCTGCTCTCCTGTTGTACCGGAGATTTACTTTAGTGAATACTTCCAATATGTGTCAGTTTTTACTATTGTTGATCAGAAAAACGAATGCTATCAATATCAGCAGGGATTTCATTAAGTTCAGTGAAGGTTGTAGGTTTGTTAGTAAATACCACTCAAGAGCGACCCTAAGGTCGCATGTCATGAACAGTGTCAACCACCTCCCTCTGGCCGCGCGTGATTAGCTGAGCGGTCTCAGGCGCTGCAGTCATGGACTGTGCGGCTGGTCCCAGCGGAGGTTCGAGTCCTCCCTCAGGCATGGGTGTGTGTGTTTGTCCTTAGGATAATTTAGGTTAAGTAGTGCGTAAGCTTAGGGACTCATGACCTTAGCAGTTAAGACCCATAAAATTTTACACACATTTGAACATTTTTTTTGAACCTCCCTCTCATTAGCCTCAGTGTGAAAAGCAAGATGAGCTTTCTTAAGACTCTACACCCAGCGAAAAAGATATTCTTTGCAATCTTGCACATGAAAGTATTTTTTTATTAACAAGCTGATTTGTTAACCCGTGTGACAGATTATATAAACTATTCTTTGTCTCAACTTCTTCAAGCTACCTTCATTCCCAATTACCTGTTCTAGAATATTTCATAAACGCCTTTTAGCTAGAGGAAATATATAGAACACGAAAAAAAAAGAGAAAAGAACGTCAGACACTCTACGCAGAACCAGAAATTCGATGCATCCCCACTGATAAATATAAAAAGAACAAGCTGAGATCCACTAATACATAATTCATGGAGCCCTTGCAGAATTTACATGAGGAAACCATTCTAAGACTAAACTTTTGCCGCAAGTCAACATCACTATATCCCACTGCCCGTGGACCACTCAATGGGCTTATAGAGATTTCATAGACGTCCTCTTCTTCTCTTATCGCCAGTAATCTACTATATGAAGGGCTTATTTCAGTAGTGGTACCAGTCCACATTTGTTCATATTGAGATACAGAGTCGTAAAGTTAAATGGGCGCTGAAAAATCTGCAGTTGAGATACCAGAAACATTCAAGTATAAGGCTTCTTGGTAGAGATGAACCTTTCTTTCTGTTTGTTTGGCTCATTAATTATAGACAGTGAAGTGGAGGTAATGGACTTGTACCACTATTGAAATAAGCCCTTCATATATCTCATATACAATGTAGATATAGTCTAGCAGTGCATTAATCTGAACAAGCTGAATAACTGACGTGGAACTACTATGTAAAAATTCTAGAGAAGCCTGGCCACCAGCAAGAGACTCCCAGCAAAGAAGAACTGTGTCACTTACCTTGCCGAGTGCCAGGACATTAAATTGTACCAGACGGCTGACTGCACTTCTCAAATATTCACTCATTTCAGCAATGGTTCTGGCAACATTACACTCCAGGAATTTCAATTCATAGGCCATTTGTTCTCTTCTAAGATGCCCAAGTCCTTCAGTGTTGTGAGCCTACATGATAAAAGACGTACCTGTGAACCAAATTCTACGAAAGAATATAAAATCACAATTTGTTTTAAACAATTATCACAGATCCCGTGCTTTTCCTGATATGGTCAGTTATATAAGCACTTGCTATCATTCGTAAGGCGAATGGCAGAGGGGAAGAGAACTGGAGTGGGTACTGTCAGGGATAAATTTATTTGCCAGAAACACTACACAAGATTCTATTGATATTTGTTCTAACACACTTACAAAAAATTTAAAAAAGCTATAATCTAAAAAACAAACTACTAATGAAAATTAAAAATAAGCAATAACTGATCAAGCTCAAGGCTATCAAATGAGAAAGAAGGCACTGGAATTCCAATAACAATTAAACGAGGAATGATATTTAAGAAAATAAACAATACTTTAAAAGACAAATTTGGTTAGGTGCAAAATTACAAGGTGTGCAGAAAAAGTGCCTTATTGTGTTAAGGAATTATGTTACGAATATAACAAATAAATACAGAGAACTTAGTCACCTCGATTTTTGCAAGGAAACATAGCATAGATACTAAATAATTATGCGAAATACCAACTTGCAGCAAGCTGAAGTGAAAATGCCATAACAAGTAAAGATGAATAGGAAAATAATTATTATTTTTACGTTCAGGACCAACTCACCATAAATTGGAATTCCCTTGTTACAGACAACACAAAACCTCAGTCGAATTCATGAATAACAACCAATAACCTTTCATGAGCTTATCAACACTGGCAACATCAAACTGATTGGGACTTTGATAGTCGGCCACCAATACCTTCAAAACAAGGGTAACTATAAAGCCATAAAACGGTGACCCGTACATACAGTTTTTCACGGTGGTACCCAATCCAAATTCGTAACAGACAAAGACCAACAACATTAATTAAGCCTCGCTGCCTTCGTTCTGAAAACTATTACACATAACCAGCGCAGCTTGAATATCAATACGAAAGTGGATGCAAGGCTGATATGCGGTCATAAGCACTGTTACCACCCAAGGCGCCATCCGATGTTGTGATGAAGGAATGAAGAAAACTGATCATACTCGCTGCAGTCCCAGACTTCCTTTTGCTAATTGGCGTAGTCGCTTAAATCGCCATCACCGTCAGTATCCTTCCTGGCAGGCCAGAGAAGTCACACGTCTCCCTCATCAAAGATAAGCGAGCATTATGACCATCGATACACACACTCTTACGGGTCAAAACTGGAGTCCCGATTCCATCTCTGCCGTCACTGCCTTATAACCAACCATCTATGTGATCTGCTGATATAACGATCCTATGTTCCCCATTCCTATTATTCTATCATTCTAAAAGTCCGAAATTGACACTTTCTCCAGGAACAGAATCAACCTGAAAATGTCCCATACCCTCAGACACATCTAATAGCCACCATGTATTCACACCACTCTTAACCGGTAGGAATAACTTTTTCCTCTGCTGAAAAGTCTGAAAATAAGGATGGAATTGTAATTAAAACATCCCAAAGGCATAGTATAGTCAATTTGCTAGCGTTGGTCAAGATGATTATCGTGTGACATTTCCCATTTCCATCAGAGTATAAACGAGCACCAATAATGGATGGCAGATACAAAAATTTTAACTCAGTGATCTTCCTAGAGAGATAACATTCCATTGTCTGAATTTGTAGACTAGATATACAGCTATCTTCACACTATATAATAAATTTCACGTGATTTACCTGTTAGCAGGACGCCTAGTCCATATAATGTTGCTACGTTAGTGGGAAAATTCCTTATTTTACACACAGTCAAATAGTTGGATAAGTGACGAAAAATGGAACCTTCACCGGTGTGTGACAACGTCACAGGCGTGCAGAGTGGTTGGTAGTGCGCTAAAGCACTACTGAATATATTCGCTGCAGTCGCAGGTTGTCAGAGATGGTGTTATCAAAGCCCCTTTTAAAATAAGTAGAAACGAATATGGTTAATAACACGAAAAATTAGAAAGAGAGAAAAGATAACCTTACTTAAAACTGCTTTCTCTGCTTCCCAAACTCAATCATGTTCACCAGCACAATCATATTATGACGAATCCTAGAAAATATTACAAATTTTTAAAAATATTTTAAAATGTTCTGTTGAAACACAGATAGGACAATAAGGGATCTAAAATATCTAAAAAGATGCACGTGGTTAAACGATCACTAGCAAAACGCATTGATAGACCAGCCACACTGATAATGAGTGATTACGAAATACTCCGTGACATTTTAGGGAGCAATTGAGAGATTTCAAAGAGTCTTAAAAATAATACCACATTCGTTCTTACCGTTATGTAAAATGTTTATAGTTTAGTGGTTTGTTTTCTGTCGTAAGTGTCAGGCAGAAGACACCACTCAAATTCCTGTAAGACGTCAACAGTTCCTTGACATTTGTTTCAGTTCGGTTGCAGTAATATCGTGCGAATTTTATGGGACTCAATTATTTGGGAATAGAGAGATAATACATGAGGGAGAATGTATTGCAGTATTGCAAATTTGAGTTGGTCATGGACGATGTCCGGCGGGCGCTGCGGTTGAGGTAACCATGAGAAGTACGTATGGGATCGATTCCTGGACTGGTACAAATTTTCAACTTTTGGCATTGCATTACCACAGTGCCCTGTGCGGTTGGAGGTCATGAATTCCCACTCATCTTTTCCCTTTCTTTCCCCATTATCTACACTCCTGGAAATTGAAATAAGAACACCGTGAATTCATTGTCCCAGGAAGGGGAAACTTTATTGACACATTCCTGGGGTCAGATACATCACATGATCACACTGACAGAACCACAGGCACATAGACACAGGCAACAGAGCATGCACAATGTCGGCACTAGTACAGTGTATATCCACCTTTCGCAGCAATGCAGGCTGCTATTCTCCCATGGAGACGATCGTAGAGATGCTGGATGTAGTCCTGTGGAACGGCTTGCCATGCCATTTCCACCTGGCGCCTCAGTTGGACCAGCGTTCGTGCTGGACGTGCAGACCGCGTGAGACGACGCTTCATCCAGTCCCAAACATGCTCATTGGGGGACAGATCCGGAGATCTTGCTGGCCGGGGTAGTTGACTTACACCTTCTAGAGCACGTTGGGTGGCACGGGATACATGCGGACGTGCATTGTCCTGTTGGAACAGCAAGTTCCCTTGCCAGTCTAGGAATGGTAGAACAATGGGTTCGATGACGGTTTGGATGTACCGTGCACTATTCAGTGTCCCCTCGACGATCACCAGTGGTGTACGGCCAGTGTAGGAGGTCGCTCCCCACACCATGATGCCGGGTGTTGGCCCTGTGTGCCTCGGTCGTAGGCAGTCCTGATTGTGGCTCTCACCTGCACGGCGCCAAACACGCATACGACCATCATTGGCACCAAGGCAGAAGCGACTCTCATCGCTGAAGACGACACGTCTCCATTCGTCCCTCCATTCACGCCTGTCGCGACACCACTGGAGGCGGGCTGCACGATGTTGGGGCTTGAGCGGAAGACGGCCTAACGGTGTGCGGGACCGTAGCCCAGCTTCATGGAGACGGTTGCGAATGGTCCTCGCCGATACCCCAGGAGCAACAGTGTCCCTAATTTGCTGGGAAGTGGCGGTGCGGTCCCCTACGGCACTGCGTAGGATCCTACGGTCTTGGCGTGCATCCGTGCGTCGCAGCGGTCCGGTCCCAGGTCGACGGGCACGTGCACCTTCCGCCGACCACTGGCGACAACATCGATGTACTGTGGAGACCTCACGCCCCACGTGTTGAGCAATTCGGCGGTACGTCCACCCGGCCTCCCGCATGCCCACTATATGCCCTCGCTCAAAGTCCGTCAACTGCACTTACGGTTCACGTCCACACTGTCGCGGCATGCTACCAGTGTTAAAGACTGCGATGGAGCTCCGTATGCCACGGCAAACTGGCTGACACTGACGGCGGCGGTGCACAAATGCTGCGCAGCTAGCGCCATTCGACGGCCAACACCGCGGTTCCTGGTGTGTCCGCTGTGCCGTGCGTGTGATCACTGCTTGTACAGCCCTCTCGCAGTGTCCGGAGCAAGTATGGTGGGTCTGACACACCGGTGTCAATGTGTTCTTTTTTTCCATTTCCAGGAGTGTATTTCATACGAATGTTAGCTAAAATAATGTCGGTCTTCCATTGCCATCTAGTTCGACAATATAACACAGAGAACTATGGGGAACCGTTATGTCTACCACACTAGCACAGCACATTGGAGAGTCTTCTCGCTGGAGCAAGAATCCATGCACCATAATGACGTATCCTATACGAGGTAGACTTAGAAGGATATCTCGTTTCTACATATGCAAGGAGGTACGATACAACCGCTTAGTTGACATTTATGACTGTAAATTATTGTCCATCACTTCTAGCGCTTCTTCGCCTTTTTGCTCATAATTTGCTTCCACTTCCATCAGGTTATTTTACAACGTCACTGAGATCTCCACTGTTTCGTGTTATAACTTGTGATTCTATTGTACGTTTGAATCTGTCTGTGTTGGGCAGTGCTGATGTATCGCGACCTGCTGGTGGTGGCGTGTGCGTCCTTCATGGCTGCCGTGGGCCTGCGGAGGTTGAGCAGCCTGCGCACGCTGGACACCCCCGTGTGGCTGCCCTCCCTGCTCGAGTCCGGGCCCGCGCGGTTCCTGCTCTGCTCGCCCCATGGCTCTCTCAGGCTGCAGGTGAGTTCGCTATATCTAAACTTCACAACGCCTAACCTCCTTATTAACATTTCTGAAACTGCCACTCACACTAGTGTCGGATCCGTCACAACGGATGGTGTATGACAAGAAATGCCAGCACAAACGAAGACGAAGTAAATACTCCAGAATTCGAATCAAGAACAGCAGCCAAAATGAGTAACGTAGAAGTAAATATCCACGGAGTAGTGAAATAACTTAAATCACTTAATAAAATCAAGTCTTCTGGTCTAGACTGTATACCAATTAGGTTCCTTTCGGAGTATGCTGATGCATTAACTCCATACATGTTATTGTTGTTGTGGTCTTCACTCCTGAGAGTGGTTTGATGCAGCTCTCCATGCTACTCTATCCTGTGCAAACTTCTTCATCTCCCAGTACCTACTGCAACCTACATCCTTCTGAATCTGCCTGCTGTATTCCTCTCTTGGTCTCCTTCTACGATTTTTACCCTTCACGCTGCCCTTTATTACTAAATTTGTGATCCCATGATGCCTCAGAACATGTCCTACCAACCGATCCCTTCTTCTAGTCAAGTTGTGCCACAAACTTCTCTTCTCCCCAATCCTATTCAATACCTCCTCATTAGTTATGTGATCTATCCATCTAATCTTCAGCATTATTCTGTAGCACCACATTTCGAAAGCTTCTATTTCCTTCTTTTCCAAACTATTTATCGTCCATGTTTCACTTCCATACATGGCTACACTCCATACAAATACTTTCAGAAACGACTTCCTGACACTGATGTCTATACGCGATGTTAACAAATTTCTCTTCTTCAGAAACGCTCTCCTTGCCATTGCCATTCTACATTTTATATCCTCTCTACTTCGAGCATTATCAGTTATTTTGATCCCCAAATACCAAACTCCTTTACTACTTTAATTGCCTCATTTTCTAATCTAATTCCCTCAGCATCACTCGACATAATTCGACTACATTGCATTATCATTGTTTTGCATTTATTAATGTTCAGCGTATCCTCCTTTCAAGACACTATCCATTACGCTCAACTGCTCTTCCAAGTCCTCAGCTGTTTCTGACAGGATTACATTGTCATCGGCGAACCTCAGAGTTTTAATTTCATCTCCATGGATTTTAATACCTGCTACGAATTATTCATTTGTTTCCTTCACTGCTTGCTCAATATACAGATTGAATAACGTCGGGGAGAGGCTACAACTCTGTCTTAACAATCATACACAACCGCTCGCTCGACGAATGATCTGTGCCCAAAGACTGCAAAGTTGCACAGGTCACACCAATGTTCAATAAAGGTAGTATGAGTAATTCACTAAATTACAGGCCCATATTGTTAACGTCGATATGTAACAGGATTTTAGAACATATACTGTGTTCGAACATCATGAATTATCTGGAAGAAAACTGTCTATTGACACACAGTTCTACATGGGTTTAGAAAACATTGTTCCGTTGAAACACAACTAGCTTTTTAGTCACATGAAGTGTTGAGTGCTATTGACAAGGGATTTCAAATCGATTCCGTATTTCTGGATTTCCAGAAGGCTTTTGACACTGTACCACACAAGCGGCTCGTATTGAAATTGCGTGCATATGGAATATTGTCTAAATTACGTGATTGGATTTGTGATTTCCTGTCAGAGAGGTCACAGTTCGTAGTAACTGACGGAAGGTCATCGAGTAAAACAGAAGTGATTTCTGGCGTTCCCCCAACGTAGTGGTATAGGCCCTTTGCTGTTCCTTATCTATATAAAAGATTTTGGAGTCAGAGCAGCCGTCTTCAGTTGTTTGCAGATGATGCTGTCGTTTAGCGACTAAAAAAGTCATCAGAAGATCTAAACAAACTGCAAAACTATTTAGAAAAAAATATCTGAATGTTACGAAAAGTGGCAATTGACCCTGAATAACGAAAAGTGTGAGGTCATCCACATGAGTGCTAAAAGGAACTCGTTAAACTTCGGTTACACCATAAATCAGTCTAATCTACATACCGTAAATTCAGCTAAATACCTAGGTAGTACAATTACGAACAACTTAAATTGAAAGGAACGCGTAGAAAATGTTGTGGGGAAGGCTAACTAAAGACTGCGTTTTGTTGGCAGGACACTTAGAAAATGTAACAGACCTACTAAGGAGACACTACGCTTGCCCGTCCTCTTTTAGAATACTGCTGCGCGGTGTGGGATCCTTACCAGATAGGACTGACGGAGTACATCGAAAAAATTGAAAGAAAGGCAGTACTATTTGTACCATCGTGAAATTTGGGAAAGAGTGTCACAGAAATGATACAGGATTTAGGGTGGAAATCGTTAAAAGAAAGGCGTTTTCGTTGCGACGGAATCTTCTCACGAAATTCCAATTACCAACTTTCTCCTCCGAATGCGAAAATATTTTGTTGACACCGACCTACATAGGGAGGGACGATCACCGCGATAAAATAAGGGAAATCAGAGCTCGTACGGAAAGATATAGGTGTTCATTCTTTCCGTGCGCTATACGAGATTGGAATAATAGAGAATTGTGAAGGTGGTTCAATGAACCCTCTGCCAGGCACTTAAATGTGATTTGCAGAGTATCCATGTACATGTGGATGTAGGTGAGGATGTAGATCTGCATGAACCATTCTGTGGAATATATTAATGCAGAGACTGTGAATAGGTAATGCGAAAGATACTTTTAACCCTTTGTTGCCTGACGGTGCTTAAAAGTACCAGTAAGTTTTGATTCTCATTATTTTCTCATGGTGCAGTTTCGTGATCTGAGAGCCTGTCGGTACGTAACAGAAACTCTGCTCTATGTTTCATAGATGTTATTGTGCAATACATAGACCTCTCTGGCGGTCAGAGCTTGAAATTGTTTTTCGCGCGCTGCTGTGAAAACAGAAGATTGTATGTGCTTGTATCCATGGTGTTGCATGAATTTGTGCGCAGTTTATTGAAACTTCCGTTGAGTTTTCCGTTGTACGTACTTACCTTCTTTGTTTTTTTATAATAGTTTGAAGCATCACGTTACAAGTGAATGAGATAAAGTGGAAAATATAAGCCGGACTTATTAGTACCGTCAGGTTGTGCCAACACTTTATTGTAGCAACAATGCGTTACTTCTCACTAGTTGTTCTGTCCACTTTTTCTCACACAGAAATCGGTAAAAACATTTGCCTGTGGAACAATTAGAACAAACAGTAAAGGTTTGCCAGGGAATTTACCTAAAGAAAAATGTCTAAATCAAATCACAGAGAGTCATCTTTAGACCTAACAGTATTTCAATGGAAGGAAAATAAAGTAGTGTATTTTGCGTCAAACTTCCATGGCACTGAACAGAGCGCAGTGACAAGAAAACAGAAAGATGGAACTAGTATGACTATACCATGCCCAGTTATTGTAAGTGATTACAATAAAAACATGGGTGGTGTGGATCATGCAGACAGATTACGTTCAACTTATGGTCTTGACAAGTGATCAAAGAAATGGTGGCACCGTCTCTTCTGGGGAGCAATACAAATTGCTTTTGTCAATGCTTACATCATTTTCAGTGATCTACATGGGGCACTGCCACTGCTGGAATTCAGGCGTGCTGTGGCACTAGGGCTAATGAATGAACAGCAAGCGCCAAATCTCAAAAAGAGAAACTCTGGTAAAGATGAAATAACTCTCCCAAAGAGAAGAAAGGATAACTTTTCTGTTCCGAAGGATGTACGTGTTGGCAACTGAGGAAACCATTTTGTAGTGTTCAGTTGTAAAAGAGGACGATGCGAAATGTGTGCGAAAAATAAAATTCAGTCGAGACCACATTCACAATGCAGTACATGTAAAGTGTATTTGTGCTGCAATGAGAAAAAGAACTGTTTCCTACAATTTCATGAGGTATCACTAAATATGTGATATGTATATACTGTCAAAAATGTATAGCTAAGTTACTATGTATGGTGAAGTTGCTATAGAATAAATTTACGCGAAATTTTTTTAAAATAATCAAAAATATCGTATTTCTGTTAATTAATTTTCTAATGTAAAAATATTTAATATTTATGTGGAATAAAGTACAAGTTATAAAAACTGGAGCATTTTTCTGCGCATGTTGTGATTCTGTCCATGGAGTCTGACGGTACTTCTGAGTACCAGGAGAGAAAAACGTTGTGAAAAATAAAATAAAATTTTACAAAAAATCCTACCGTCATTTCAGGCCACAATAGCATAAATTCTGCAAAGAAAATGTTAAAAAGTAAATTTTTTCTTACGTCAGGAAACAAAGGGTTAAGATGGGTGTTTTTGAGGCATCATCCCTCACCAGGTCAAGTGTCACGTGAATGCTTCTTGTAAGAGACTACTTCCTTGCTAGAAACATCAAGTCTGACCATTGCATGTAGTATATCTAGCAATTAACTACACCACTTTTTTTAAATTTTTGATGTGTGTTCCAGTTAATTGCCCCACCAATGATATCACATACTCCACTCCACTCATATCAATGATGTCACCACACATGAGTGGCATCATCAGACTTGTGAATCCTATCACCATATCACCATCATCATCATCAACACATGACACGCTATGCCCCCTCTCCTCCCCCCCCCCTTTACCACCCCTTCCCCTTCTCCACCCTTTATCACCTTCCACCACCCTGTACAACCAATCTCAGCTGAATATTCAATTGATGCAGCTAATCACAGTGTAGTTTTTTTTTTTTGGTCATCAGTCTAATGACTGGTTTGATGCGGCCCGCCACGAATTCCTTTCCTGTGCTAACCTCTTCATCTCAGAGTAGCACTTGCAACCTACGTCCTCAATTATTTGCTTGACGTACTCCAATCTCTGTCTACCTCTACAGTTTTTGCCCTCTACGGCTCCCCCTAGTACCATGGAAGTCATTCCCTCATGTCTTAGCAGATGTCCTATCATCCTGTCCCTTCTCCATATCAGTGTTTTCCACATATTCCTTTCCTCTCCGATTCTGCGTAGAACCTCCTCATTCCTTACCTTATCAGTCCAACTAGTTTTCAACATTCGTCTATAGCACCACATCCCTAATGCTTCGATTTTTTTCTGTTCCGGTTTTCCCACAGTCCGTGTGTCACTACCATACAATGCTGTACTCCAGACGTACATCCTCAGAAATTTCTTCTTCAAATTAAGGCCGGTATTTGATATTAGCAGCCTTCTCTTGACCAGAAATGCCTTTTTTGCCATAGCGAGTCTGCTTTTGATGTCCTCCTTGCTCCGTCCGTCATTGGTTATGTTACTGCCTAGGTAGCAGAATTCCTTAACTTCATTGACTTCGTGACCATCAATCCTGATGTTAAGTTTCTCGCTGTTCTCATTTCTACTATTTCTCATTACCTTCGTCTTTCTCCGATTTACTCTCAAACCATACTGTGTACTCATTAGACTGTTCATTCCGTTCAGCAGATCATTTAGTTCTTCTTCACTTTCACTCAGGATAGCAATGTCGTCAGCGAATCGATCATTGATATCCTTTCACCTTGTATTTTAATTCCACTCCCAAACCTTTCTTTTATTTCCATCATTGCTTCCTCGATGTACAGATTGAAGAGTAGGGGCGAAAGGCTACAGCCTTGTCTTACACCCTTCTTAATACGAGCACTTCGTTCTTGATCGTCCACTCTTATTATTCCCTCTTGGTTGTTGTACATATTGTATATGACCCGTCTCTCCCTATAGCTTACAGCTACTTTTTTTAGAATCTCGAACAGCTTGCACCATTTTATATTGTCGAACGCTTTTTCCAGGTCGACAAATCCTATGAAAGTGTCTTGATTTTTCTTTAGCCTTGCTTCCATTATTAGCCGTAACGTCGGAATTGCCTCTCTCGTCCCTCTACTTTTCCTAAAGCAAAACTGATCGTCACCTAGCGCATTCTCAATTTTTTTCCATTCTTCTGTATATTATTCTTGTAAGCAGCTTCGATGCATTAGCTGTTAAGCTGACTGTGCGATAATTCTCGCACTTGTCAGCTCTTTCCGTCTTCGGAACTGTGTGGATGATGCTTTTCCGAAAGTCATATGGTATGTCGCCAGACTCATATATTCTATACACCAACGTGAATAGTCGATTTGTTGCCACTTCCCCCAATGATTTTTGAAATCTGATGGAATGTTATCTATCTGTTCTGCCTTATTTGACCGTAAGTCCTCCAAAGCTCTTTTAAATTCCGAATCTAATACTGGATCCGCTATCTCTTCTAAATCGACTCCTGTTTATTCTTCTATGACATCAGACAAATCTTCACCCTCATAGAGGCTTTCAATGTATTCTTTCCACCTATCTGCTCTCTCCTCTGCATTTAACTGTGGAATTCCAGTTGCACTCTTAATGTTACCACCGTTGCTTCTAATGTCAACAAAGGTTGTTTTGACTTTCCTGTATGCTGAGTCTGTCCTACCGACAATCATATCTTTTTCGATGTCTTCACATTTTTCCTGCAGCCATTTCGTCTTTGCTTCCCTGCACTTCCTATTTATTTCATTCCTCAGCGACTTGTATTTCTGAATTCCTGATTTTCCCGGAACATGTTTATAGTTCCTCCTTTCATCAATCAACTGAAGTATTTCTTCTGTTACCTATGGTTTCTTCGCAGCTACCTTCTTTGTACCTATGTTTTCCTTCCCAACTTCTGTGATGGCCCTTTTTAGATATGTCCATTCCTCTTCAACTGTACTGCCTACTGCGCTATTCCTTTTTGCTGTATCTATAGCGTTAGAGAACTTCAAACGTATCTCATCATTCCTTAGTACTTCCGTATCCCACTTTCTTGCGTATTGATTCTTCCTAACTAATGTCTTGAACTTCAGCCTCCTCTTCATCACTACTATATTGTGATCTGAGTCTATATCTGCTCCTGGGTACGCCTTACAATCCAGTATCTGATTTCGGAATCTCTGTCTGACCATGATGTAATCTAATTGAAATCTTCCCGTATCTCCCGGCCTTTTCTAAGTATACCTCCTCCTTTTGTGATTCTTGAATAGGGTATTCGCTGAAACTTGTTACAGAACTCAATTAGTCTTTCTCCTCTTTCATTCCTTGTCCCAAGCCCATATTCTCCTGTAACCTTTTCTTCTACTCCTTCCCCTACGATTGCATTCCAGTCGCCCATGACTACCAGATTTTCGTCCACCTTTACATACTGCATTACCCTTTCAATATCCTCATACACTTTCTCTATCTGTTCATCTTCAGCTTGCGACGTCGGCATGTATACCTGAACTATCGTTGTCGGTGTTGGTCTGCTGTCGGATTAGAACAACCCAGTCACTGAACTGTTCACAGTAACACACACTCTGCCCTACCTCCCTGTTCATTATGAATCCTACACCTGTTATACCATTTCCTGCTGCTGTTGATATTACCCGATACTCATCTGACCAGAAATCCTTGTCTTCTTTCCACTTCACTTACCCCTACTGTTTCTAGATTGAGCCTTTGCATTTCCCTTTTCAGATTTTCCATTTTCCCTACCACGTTCAAGCTTATTCTCATGGTAACCTCCCCCTTGGCAGTCCCCTCCCGGAGATTCGAATGGGGGACTATTCCGGAATCTTTTGCCAATGGAGAGATCATCATGACACTTCTTCAATTACAGGCCACATGTCCTGTGGATACACGTTACGTGCCTTTAATGCAGTGGTTTCCATTCCCTTCTGCATCCTCATGCCGTTGATCATTGCTGATTCTTCCGCCTTTAGGGGCAATTTCCCACCCCTCGGAGAAGAGAGTGCCCTGAACCTCTATCCGCTCCTCCGCCCTCTTTGACAAGGCCGTTGGCAGAATGAGGCTGACTTCTTATGCCGGAAGTCTTCGGCCGCCAATGCTGATTATTTATCAAGATTTAGGCAGTGGCGGGGATCGAACCCGGGACCGAATAGGTTTTGATTATGAATGAAAGACGCTACCGCTAGACCACGGGCTGGAACTAGTAGCCTAATGGCCTTTAAGATAAAAAATCCAGTCGCAATATGGCACCAAAGGTGATCATCCGTGCTCAGAAGTATCTGAATTATCTGATTTTTTAGCTCTACATTCAAAGTAAATAACGAACTCTTACGCACAGGGTGAAACTTGTAATATTTCAACATCTAAGATACATCAGCGAAACACACACACACACACTCACAAACAAACACGCACAAGTACACCATTTTTATACCACACACTTTTCTAAAATGGAATTTGGGATAGTATGTTGTAAGGAGTGTAAGCTTCGGCCCGTTCTTTGACTTGCCATCTACCACACACATGTGCCTCAATTTGCAGCGTCCGTAGCTCGATGTCTAGTGGCTAGCGTTGCTACCTCTGAATCGTGGGGGTCCCGTGTTTGATTGCCGCTCGAGTTACGGATTTTCTCTGCCTGGGGATTGGGTGTTTGTGTTTTCAGCACCATTCCATCATCATTCGTGAAAGTGACTAGACTGGACTATGTACAGATTGGGAATTTGTACAGGCACTGATGACCGTGCAGCTGAGCGCCGCACAAACCAATCATCATCATCAATTTGCAGTGTTACTACTTAACCTTAAACACTATTAATGTCTAACTTATGTAACGCAATTTAGAATGACATCTACGGCATAATTTTCTAAGCCTGAGACTAGGAGTTCACCTTTCATATACCATGATAACTTTCAAACTATTACTGCAATTGCTTAGCCAAACTGCATTCTCAAAGACCATTTGGAGATTGCATACACCATCCCAGTCAAACTGTTACCTCCACTGCCTGGACGTTCTACTTTCCCATAGGCTTTCTGTAGAAAACAAACCACGTGCTCAGTCCCACTTTTGTGCTGACGCCCATGCCTTACTGCTGTCTCAGAGTACCTTCGAACATAATGCACCGGATGCCAGTACAATCGTTTCGCCAACTGTCTCACACTATTGCTTCCTCATGGGCTGTTTGATGATCACACTCCAGAAGCACAGTCTTACTACTACCCCAACTGTTTGCCGCATTGCTTTCTCGTAGGAACGTGAAGACATCGAAAAAGGTATGATTGTCGGAAGGACAGACTCAGCATACAGGAAAGTCAAAACAACATTTGGTGACATTAAAACCAACGGTGGTAACATTAAGAGTGCAACTGGAATTCCACTGTTAAATGCGGAGGAGAGAGCAGATAGGTGGAAAGAATACATTGAAAGCCTCTATGAGGGTGAAGATTTGTCTGATGTGATAGAAGAATAAACAGGAGTCGATTTAGAAGAGATAGCGGATCCTGTATTAGAATCGGAATTTAAGAGAGCTTTGGAGGACTTATGGTCTAATAAGGAAGAAGGGATAGATAACATTCCATCAGAATTTCTAAAATCATTGGGGAAGTGGCAACAAATCGACTATTCACGTTGGTGTGTAGAATATATGAGTCTGGCGACATACCATCTGACTTTCGGAAAAGCATAATCCACACAGTTCCGAAGACGGAAAGAGCTGACAAGTGCGAGAATTACCGCACAATCAGCTTAACAGCTCATGCATCGAAGCTGCTTACAAGAATAATATACAGAAGAATGGAAAAGAAAATTGAGAATGCGCTAGGTGACGATCAGTTTTGCTTTAGGAAAAGTAGAGGGACGAGAGAGGCAATTCTGACGTTACGGCTAATAATGTAAGCAAGGCTAAAGAAAAATCAAGACACTTTCATAGGATTTGTCGACCTGGAAAAAGCGTTCGACAATATAAGATGGTGCAAGCTGTTCGAGATTCTAAAAAAAGTAGCGGTAAGCTATAGAGAGAGATGGGTCATATACAATATGTACAACAACCAAGAGGGAATAATGAGAGTGGACGATCAAGAACGAAGTGCTCGTATTAAGAAGGGTGTAAGACAAGGCTGTAGCCTTTCGCCCCTACTCTTCAATCTGTACATCGAGGAAGCAATGATGGAAATAAAAGAAAGGTTTGGGAGTGGAATTAAAATACAAGGTGAAAGGATATCAATGATACGATTCGCTGATGACATTGCTATCCTGAGTGACATTGAAGAAGAATTAAATGATCTGCTGAACGGAATGAACTGTCTAATTTGTACACAGTATGGTTTGAGAGTAAATCGGAGAAAGACGAAGGTAATGAGAAGTAGTAGAAATGAGAACAGCGAGAAACTTAACATCAGGATTGATGGTCACGAAGTCAATGAAGTTAAGGAATTCTGCTACCTAGGCAGTAACATAACCAATAACGGACGGAGCAAGGAGGACATCAAAAGCAGACTCGCTATGGCAAAAAAGGCATTTCTGGTCAAGAGAAGTCTACTAATATCAAATACCGGCCTTAATTTGAGGAAGAAATTTCTGAGGATGTACGTCTGGAGTACAGCATTGTATGGTAGTGACACATGGACTGTGGGAAAACCGGAACAGAAGAGAATCGAAGCATTTGAGATGTGGTGCTATAGACGAATGTTGAAAATTAGGTGGACTGATAAGGTAAGGAATGAGGAGGTTCTACGCAGAATGGGAGAGGAAAGGAATATGTGGAAAACACTGATAGGGAGAGGGGACAGAATGATAGGACATCTGCTAAGACATGAGGGAATGACTACCATGGTACCAGAGGGAGCCGTAGAGGGCAAAAACTGTAGAGGAAGACAGAGATTGGAATACGTCAAGCAAATAATTGAGGACGTAGGTTACAAGTGCTACTCTGAGATGAAGAGGTTTGCACAGGAAAGGAATTCGTGGCGGGCCGCATCAAACCAGTCAGTAGATTGATGACCAAAAAAAAAAAAAAAAGGATGGTGTCAAAGCTCGTGCAAAAGAACTATTTGTAACGTTTACCTACTTATGAAGACAAATTTAAGGAAATTAACTTAGATTCTTGAGGGCAGCAATATTGGATTCGTACTAGAACTTCAATCAAACTGATAATTCGAGTAGAATTCTGCAACTGAAACTATTACACGAAGCTGAAATACACCAGTAACATTTTGATTCTGTTAGAGTCAAGGAAGGACTCTGAAGAACACCTGAATGGAATTGACAGTTTCTTTAAAGGAGCACATAAGTCCAACAGCAACAAAAGCAAAATCAAGAAGAGTGTAATGTAGATGGATTGAATCAGACAGTAAAATAAATGATGATGATGAACGTAGAGAGGATATAAAATGCAGACTGGAAATTTCTTAACATAGAATATATGTCTAAAGCTTAGAAAGTCTCTTCAGTTTCAGGAGTGCAAGAGCTGAGGAGAAACACTTTCGCTGCCATGATGGTGCCGGTAACATGAGAAGTGGGTATCTCAGAGGCCATGGGGGCGCAATCTCCCTCAGCTTCAGTTGCATTCTGTCATTTCTGGAACTGGCTTTGCACGAAACCCATATCTGCCTTTTCTGTGGCCTTATGGCGTGACACTGTAATAGTACGTGCAATGGCCGCTAGATCGCATTACAGATGTGAGGGCGCCGGTAACCTCAGAAGTGGGTTCTTCACAGGCCACGAGGGTGCCGGCTTCTTCAGCTTCAGTTGCATTCAGTCAGCTCTGAAACAGTCTGGCCTGGCAGGAAACCAAAATCTGCCTTTTCAATGGCCTTACGGGTAACATCGTAATGGTTCGTGCAATGGCCGCTAGATCACAGATTCATTTACTTGTAAAACTCTGCCCTCCGTGTGACATGGTTAGGATTCATTGTTTTCATACTTTGGTTGTAATTGTTTAGAAACAGTCGTGAATAACCATCCGGAAGAGAGATTGTAAATCAGGTATAAGAAACTGAAGAAAATCTAAGGCAATTATTTGGTAGGCTACGAATTATTCTGTAATCACTTGCTAAATACCAAATATATTTTAACATCATTAGTTTGCCCTCTGTTGTACAGTAAATGGCGCGGTCTAATGGTAGACCACGGACGAAGCGCGGTGGAAATACAAGCCCCAGTCCCTCTAATGGTAAACAGCGACTGAAAGGTAAGTCAGATATTTCGACAGAGGAAGAGCTGTTGAAAATTCTCAGTGCTGATGATGGTGATTTATCTGATGTTTGTGATTTGAGTGACGACAGTGATGATCATTACGCACTCAATGAAACTTCCTGACCCAAGCAACAATTGGTGTCTGAGAATGAATGTGACGAGGAATGGAAGGACATAATGAGCCATTCATTACAATACTTATTTCTCCTCAATTTCTAGAAGGAAGTCAAAATGAAAGCTGGGACGAAATTGGCTGTATCACGTTGAGGAACATACAATTCAAAAGGATAGAAACCTTTGAATTTAATGATCCACATTACCCCTAGAATCGGAAGGATCTGAAGCCTATACAAATCTTCAGAGCTTTCATCGGGAACGATACTGAAACGTTAATTGTAACTTAAAAAGAAACAAAAATGCTGTACAGTTCTTGTCTACTGCTCAGACCCGTGATAAAGCGAGGGCTACGGCTTGGAAGGAGACAAACGCTGATGAGATGCCGAGGTTCTTTGGTGTGATTATGTACATGGGGCTTATTCACTACCCACACATTACCAACTATTTGAGCAGTAGTGTTCTTTACAGGGAGAACCCATTCGCTAGGCCGATGTCACATAATCGATTTCACCTGCTGTTGAGGTTCGTCTATTTCGCGAAAAACGCAACTGCACATACAAATGATTGTACTGAAGATCCGAAAACTCCTTGAAAGGATCGAGAGTAAATTTTAGTCGCAATATGAACCGAGAAAAATGCTAACAGTGGACGAGTCGATAGTGCCCTTTCACGGATGACTTTTATTT
Organism: Schistocerca serialis cubense; assembly: GCF_023864345.2. Lineage (NCBI taxonomy): Eukaryota > Metazoa > Arthropoda > Insecta > Orthoptera > Acrididae > Schistocerca > Schistocerca serialis. Next base: position 527,808,232 of record NC_064642.1, read on the forward strand.
CGTCAGTACATCCCCAGTAAGACCCATGGATATGGAACGAAGATACTCAAACTTTGTAACCAAGCTGATGATGATGATGATAATGATGATGTTTGGATTCGGGGCTGTCTACTGCGCCGTCATAAGTGCCCGTACAAATTCCCAATCTGTACACACTCCATTCCAGCCACTTTCACGAATGATGATGGAATGATGAGGACAACACAAACACCCAGTCCCTGGGCAGAGAAAATCCCCAACCCTTCGGGGAACCGAACCCGGGCCGCCGTGATCCAGAGGAAGCAACGCTAGCCACTAAACCGCGTGCTGCGGACTGTAACCAGGCTGGTTATACGATGAGAAAAATTGTTTACACAGTACGGCTGTACAGTGTCAATAGAAATCCTGAGAAGTAGTAGCTTTAGAATTAAAACGGGAAATATTTAAGCCAGCTGCCATTTTGGATTATAATGCGGCAAACCAAGGAATCGATGTGTCAGACCAGATGTCAAGCTATTTCTTGCCACTGAGGAAACACTAAGATGGTACTATAAAGTGGCTTTTTAAATTATGTTCCACACAGCAGTAGTAAACGCTCCCTTTATGTACAAAATATTTACCGAGAAAAATATTCCTCTATAGAATTTTAGGGAGGAAATAATCACGAGTCTCTTGGAGAGCAACATCGATACACCGACTCCCATCCGATCTTCTAAATGTTTCCAGAGCCATACACTTGTAGAAAGCATGCAGTGAGACAAGCGAAATAGAAAACGCGGAAGACGTACAGAAGTTTCTATTTGAAGATTTCAAGAAATAAAGGAAGAAATGAAGGGCAGAAACTCGCAGCCACAAGAACCACACTCTGTAAGGAATGTCATGAATTTCCTGCATTTCCTGTTTTTAAAAAACACGCAGATTGTAAGAAAAACAATTTTAGTTGCTATTGATTACACACATCCAATAAATAACAGTCAACTGGATGCGCTTTTAAATAATTTATACCCAGTTTCTGTATCATGTCCTGTTAAGAAAGTGAGGTAGCCGTCGTCCTCACGGCTCGCAATGTCAATCTCTCTGAAGCTGGTTTCGCCTCTGACCCACTAGGACGCCGGCTACCTCACAACTTAAGCCGTCTTTTGAAGCATTTCGAGCTTTTATGCATTCGGGGTGCACTTTGCAACGCTATAAAATATTCAGTACATAGTTATAAACAAAAAATATTTTTTCTGTCTTTCTTGGCCTGGAGTGCAACAGTCCTATAGGCTACATGGCAGCGAAAGTGTTAAAAAGTTCATCAGATCACTTAGGGGCAGGCTGTAGTTGTGTTTCTAACAGGATATTAAAAATGACTTCCCAGACTTTCCCAGCGAAATAATGCCTGATAACGTCCTCAGATATCCTGCCGGATCGTGAAATCAACATGATTCGATATCTCGGTGCTCCATCTCTCCGTCATCTTTAATGGAATGCTGATTCTGCTGCTGAGTGACACTGGAAGCTGATAGCGAGACTAAGCAGCAGCTACGTTCTGCGGAAGATGGCAAATAGAAAGACCGCCGAAATTTCGTTAGAATCCGGTAGCAAACTTGAGGAGACTATCAGAACATCAAAAGCTTGTGCTGAATTGGCACAGTCACCCTCAAGTTACCTTTGTATTCAGTGAGTGAGACACGTCACATTTCCCTACAGACTTAAGTGTTATGTAATGACGCTTGTAAATAAAACTGGAAGATAAAAATGCCACTTCTGTTTACAGACTTATTTCATTCCGCCCAGTCATTTCCAAACTAATTTGAAAAGTGAATGGACTCATTTGGATGAGCAGAACGTTTAACTGCTTCTCCGTTTCACTTTCGTAAATGATTCTCGATAGTGAAAGCAAAACATGCTCCCTCAAGTGTTGGCGATGCAGAGCTAAAGAAGAAAAAAATTCCTGTAAGTATATTTTACAACTTCACCAAAAACAGGATCGCAAATTTGTACTTAGCGAAGTTTTACGGCATTATTTACTATTCTTTTCCAGTCCTACATTCATAACAGGAAACAGAGGGTCTCATTGACAGACTGTTACATGCATGGAGCTAATTTCAAAATGAAGGAGCATAGCATGTGGTGGTCGCAGAAGGATCGCTATTGAGTCCATTCTAGTTAATAATCTAGATAAATTTTCAGACAATGTCCTTAAAGAGCGGTTCTTCCACTGCAATGTTTCATGATGACACAAGCCTATGAATCAGGAGTGCAAACTCACTTTTGGGAGATCAGATGATAGCTAAAAAACCCTTTAAGCGCTTCGAAGCTGATCGCGAGGTCTCAGACCTGTTACTATGAGGAGTACCCACCAGAAGTAGGCACTTCCAAGTGGATCACTGCAATTAAAATTCATTGCGTTCCAGTAAGTTAAAATGTACTTGACATGTATATCAATTAATGACGAAGCTAAGTTCATTGAGTTTTTCCTTTAGACGTGTAGGCCATTGTGTTTACCTGAAGATACGATTTTTTTCTTACTTTGTATGTTTTCTGGGGATGTGGACAAAAGTACTCGTAAATGAAATTATTTAGCATACACAAACAACAAGAATGCTGTGTGCGATTCATTTGTTACAAGGGTGTTATAATTCTTATACTCCTTTCCCAATACTTTTACTCATTAGCAGTTTTGTCGTTGAGAATGAAAATTACTTTCAGCTGATTTACACATGCCTAATAGAAGACAGGCACCTTTAACTGGGTCTCAGAATGGAGCTACGTACTTTCATAGGTGATTACCAAGCTTTCATCTAATATAAAGATAGCCTTTTGCTTCCGTAACCGTTTTAAAGAAAACGTACTTCATTCAGTCTACAAATTCTCTGACCAAGCGAGGTGGCGCAGTGGTTAGCACACTGGACTTGCATTCTGGAGGACGACGGTTCAAATCCGCATTCCGCCATCCTGATTTAGGTCTTCCGTGATTTCACTAAATCGCTTCAGGCAAATGTCAAGTTGATTTCATTGCAAGACCATGGCCGACGTCCTTCCCAATCCTTTCTTAATCAAATTTTGGACCGATGACCTCGCTGTTTGGTCCCTTCACCCAAATCAACCAACCTACAAAATTCCATGAATATGTAAATCGAAGGATTCAAAAAAACTGAGTAAGCTATTTGGCAAGTGGTAATGTTATTTTTAAGACTGCGCGGCTTTATGCACTGTAAATAGGTCTCAGTTCTTAGCAGATGCAGGTTTTCCTTTCAAAAACACAATTATAATCAAGTAATATTACACTGCTAACGTCAAATAAACAGTCCACATGCTACAACTTAGGAGACAACTAATATGTTAAAAGTACCAGCTTTCTTTCTAATTAACTAAATTAAATGAAGCCTATGTAAGCATGTACAGCACTAAGCTGTACTGCAATAGTTTATTCTTAATGTAGTGTACTGTTATAACTCAGTATGCAAAAGTAGTGCTATGTTCTTATGTTGGTCACTAAAATGTGTTAAATTCAAATAAAATGACACAGGCAGGTTGTAAAACATAATTATGTTTATTTCTTTGCTTCCCACATATAGATTACATAGGGTGTCTCTCCTGAGAGTCGGCAGGGGCGTTTTCTCTGGTGTTCCAGCAGATGTTTACAATTTTGTTTCTGCACTGTGTAGCTAGAGTCAGACAAAATAAATAGAGCTCATCACGTCTTTCATGCGACGCCCAGTTTAGGTTTGTTTCCCTTTGGAAACAAATGAGTTTTAAATCGTAATTTTAAGCGCCCACTCAATAGAGCGGTCCTGATTAGTCCAGGGCGATATCTGTTTTACCGTTATGTGTTAATAGGCGATTTGTAACTCGAAGAGTTACCAGTGCTCCAGCAGCAACAACACTGCCCTGCAACACTACTGACAGTGAGCCGCAGCTGGACTGTTGTTTATTCTTCGTGTTTTACTGTCCCTGTTAATACATATCGAGGATAGGAATATCGAAATAGACTAATTAGGGACCCCTCTATCGAATGCGAACGTGAAACCATTTTGTTTGTAACGGAAAACAAACCTACATTTTCCGTCGATACGGGGCATCGCATGAAAGACGTGATGAGCCCTATTTATTTTGGATCACTCTCGTTACACAATGCAGAAACTAAATTGCAAATATCTGCTGAACCACCGGAGAAAATGCCCCTGCTGACGCTTAGGAGGCGCAAACGGAATATAAAAATTTCATTGAGATGATTAGATTGGACATAGACATGACTCAGTAAATGGCAGGTAAATAGAGAGATTAATCCTATACCAACTCATGATGCCATCAGCGATGCACCAAATTTTAGATGTCTGGCGTGGTGCGACATATAGATCTTCAAGTGGGTTGGCAAAGGGTCGTGTGGTCGTTCCTGACAGCCACTGACTGTAGCTCCCCATCCCTATGCAACAGTGGTTTTACAGGAGACGCTCAGAGCAACTTAACTAAGAATCTGTCCACTGCTTCCTCCTTAACTGCTCTCCAATTAAACCGCCATCTGGAGGTCAGAGCTGCGCTATTTTTACAACTGCAGTGGACAAAATCTGTGCCCCAGTGATCATGAGGCATCTTTCGTCTACGGTAATTAGACTGTAGAAGTGGAGTTGAAGATATTTTTCGAAGTGTAGGTCAGGTGGCAGGAACACAGTTGAATGTTCATGAACGTGGACATTGCAACAGAAGGAAAACCGTCCAACACGGATTGTAAAATTAGAATGTCAGAAAATAATAACAGACTTCGAAATGGATACAGGAATCAGACTCGAAGTCTGAAGACTAAGAAGAAGACAGACTAACATGCACCACGAACGCAAAGTCTGAATATCCTGTACGAAACAGAATCACATCATACCTTAGTATGACCTCCAGTCAATTTAATTAGTCTCCCAAACGTCGCAGTTTCGGATTTTTTTTCTTATTCATCCTCTCTCGCCCTCAGGGACCCAATTCATCATCGTATTGTCTTACAATTGTTCAGCCCCGGAGCTATGATATTTTAGTGGCGCCACCCCCCCCCCCCCCCGCCCTCTCCACCCCTCTGGAGCGTTTGAGATACGATACGACCGAACAATTTACGAAAAATCGATTTTTAAAAAATGCGTTTATTTTGTAGCGCACGCCTTCCTGAAGAGTTTAATGTATAAAACATATATGTTCGAGGAAATGTAAAAAATGGGCTCTGAGCACTATGAGGTCATCAGTCCCCTAGAACTTAGAACTGTTTAAACCTAACTAACCTAAGGACATCACACACATCCATGCCCGAGGCAGGATTCGAACCTTCGACCGTAGCGGTCACGCGGAAATGTAAGACATGTATTTGGTCATAGATGAGCCCAAGTACCGTGCCACGCTTCTTCACATACCATTCTTTCATCGCACGTCACCGTATATCGCTCGGTGGAATTCAAATGTGTATATGTTTTAATGGAAACCACCAAACCTACATTCAGGACAGTGGAAATTAACATGCCCTGTGGTGCCTCTACTGCACCCAATAATTGGTTTTGACATCCTAGCACCTTTAAAAAAAACCTCACAAATAATACTGGGTGTCATATCTTGTGACCGGGAGAATGAGAATTCTTCAGAAGATGTGTACTATTTACTGCCTATTAACTAAAAACTTACGTCTCGTCTGACATAAAATTAAATAGAGCAAACATAAAATCAGTAAAGACAAGAGACAAGCAGGACAGTGCACATTTCTTCAATCCTTAGGTCCCAGCATTTTTTCTCTCTAATCTTGCTACAGTTTTAGACGGCGTGCTTTTCTTTAGGCGAGATCATCTATTACGCCATCAAACTTCTTCAAACGTTTTGCATCACAAAAAATCAAAATGTCACTGTCCAGTACTAAAAAAAGCTGTTAATACGAATAGTACCCAAGAATGCTTCCCCCCACGAACCATGGACCTTGCCGTTGGTGGGGAGGCTTGCGAGACTCAACGATACAGATAGCCGTACCGCAGATGCAACCACAACGGAGGGGTATCTGTTGAGAGGCCAGACAAACGTGTGGTTCCTGAAGAGGGGCAGCAGCCTTCTCAGTAGTTGCAGGGGCAACAGTCTGGATGATTGACTGATCTGGCCTTGTAACATTAGCCAAAACGGCCTTGCTGTTGTGGTACTGCGAACGGCTGAAAGCAAGGGGAAACTACAGCCGTAATTTTTACCGAGGGATGCAGCTTTACTGTATGGTTAAGTAATGATGACGTCCTCTTGGGTAAAATATTCCGGAGGTAAAATAGTCCCCCATTCGGATCTCCGGGCATGGACTACTCAAGAGGACGTCGTTATTAGGAGAAAGAAAACTGGCATTCTACGGATCGGAGCGTGGAATGTCAGATCCCTTAGTCGGGCAGGTAGGTTAGAAAATTTAAAAAGGGAAATGGATAGGTTAAAGTTAGATATAGTAGGAATTAGTGAAGTTCGGTGGCAGGAGGAATAAGACTTCTGGTCAGGTGAATACAGTGTTATAAATACAAAATCAAATAGGGGGAATGCAGGAGTAGGTTTAATAATGAATAAAAAATAGAAGTGCGGGTAAGCTACTACAAACACCATAGTGAACGCATTATAGTGGCCAAGATAGACACTAAGCCCATGCCTACTACAGCAGTACAAGTTTATATGCCAACTAGCTCTGCAGATGATGAAGAAATTGAACAAATGTACGATGAGATAAAAGAAATTATTCAGGTAGTGAAGGGAGACGAAAATTAAATAGTCATGGGTGACTGGAATTCGACAGTAGGAAAAGGGAGAGAAGGAAACATAGTGGGTGAATATGGATTGGGGGAGAGAAATGAAAGAGGAAGCCATCTGGTAGAATTTTGCAAAGAGCATAACTTAATCATAGCTAACACTTGGTTCAAGAATCATAAAAGAAGGTTGTACACATGGAAGAATCCTGGGAATACTGGAAGGTTTCAGATAGATTACATAATGGTAAGACAGAGATTTAGGAACCAGGTTTTAAATTGTAAGACATTTCCAGGGGCAGATGTGGACTCTGACCACAATCTATTGGTTATGAACTGTAGATTAAAACTGAAGAAATTGCAAAAAGGTGGGAATTTAAGGTGATGGGACCTGGAGGTTGTACAGAGTTTCAGAGTCAGCATAAGGGAACAATTGACAGGGATGGGTGAAAGAAATACAGTAGAAGACGAATGGGTAGCCCTGAGGGATGAAGTAGTGAAGGCAGCAGAGGATCAAGTAGGTAAAAAGATGAGGGCTATTAGAAATCCTTGGGGAACAGAAGAAATATTGAATTTAATCGATGAAAGGAGAAAATATAAAAATGCAGTAAATGAAGCAGGCAAAAAGAAATACAAACGTCTCAAAAATGAGATCAATAGGAAGTGCAAAATGGCTAAGCAGGCATGGCTAGAGGACAAATGTAAGGATGTAGAGGCTTATCTCACTAGGGGTAAGATAGATACAGCCTACAGGAAAATTAAAGAGACCTTTGGAGGAAAGAGAACGACTTGTATGAATATCAAGAGCTCAGATGGAAACCCAGTTCTAAGCAAAGAGGGGAAAGCAGAAAGATGGAAGGAGTATATAGAGGGTCTATACAAGGGCGATGTACTTGAGGACAATATTATGGAAATAGAAGAGGATGTTGATGAAAATGAAATGGGAGATACGATACTGCGGCGTGAAGAGTTTGATAGAGCACTGAAAGACCTGAGTCGAAACAAGGCCCCTGGAGTAGACAACATTCCATTAGAACTACTGACGGCCTTGGGAGAGCCAGTCGTGACAAAACTCTACCATGTGGTGAGCTAGATGTACGAGACAGGCGAAATACCCTCAGGCTTCCAGAAGAATATAATAATTACAATCCCAAAGAAAGCAGGTGGTGACAGATGTGAAAATTACCGAACTATCAGTTTAATAAGTCACAGCTGCAAAATACTAACGCGAATTATTTACAGACGAATGGAAAAACTGGCAGAAGCCGACCCGGGGAAGATCAGTTTGGATTCCGTAGAAATGTTGGAACACGTGAGGCAATACTGACCTTACGACTTATCTTAGAAGAAAGATTAAGGAAAGGCAAACCTACGTTTCTAGCATTTGTAGACTTAGAGAAAGCTTTTAACAATGTTGACTGGAATACTCTCTTTCAAATTATGAAGGTGGCAGGGGTAAAATACTGGGAGCGAACGGCTACTTACAATTTGTACAGAAACCAGATGGCAGTTATACGAATCGAGGGGCAAGAAAGGGAAGCAGTGGTTGGGAAGGGAGTGAGACAGGGTGTAGCCTGTCCCCGATGTTATTCAATCTGTATATTGAGCAAGCAGTAAAAGAAACAAATGAAAAATTTGGAGTAGGTATTAAAATCCAGGGAGAAGAAATAAAACTTTGAGGTTCGCCAATGACATTGTAATTCTGTCAGAGACAGCAAAGGACTTGGAAGAGCAGTGTCTTGAAAGGAGGATATAAGAGGAACATCAACAAAAGCAAAACGAGGATAATGGAATGTAGTCGAATTAAGTCGGGTGATGCTGAGAGAATTAGATTAGGAAATGAGACACTTCAAGTAGTAAAGGAGTTTGGTATTTCGGGAGCAAAATAACTGATGATGGGCGAAGTAGAGTGGATATAAAATGTAGACTGGCAATGGCAAGGAAAGCGATTCTGAAGAATAGAAATTTGTTAACATCGAGTATAGATTTAAGTGTCAGGAAGTCGTTTCTGAAAGTATTTGTGTGGAGTGTAGCCATGTATGGAAGTGAAACATGGACAATAAATAGTTTGGTCAAGAAGAGAATAGAAGCTTTCGAAATGTGGTGCTACAGAAGAATGTTGAAGATAGGTGGGTAGATCACGTAACTAATGAGGAGCTATTGAATAGAATTGGGGAGAAGTTTGTGGTACAACTTCACTAGAAGAAGGAATCGTTTGGTAGGGCGTGTCCTGAGGCATCAAGGGATCACAAATTTAGCATTGGAGGGCAGCGTGGGTAAAAATCGTAGAGGGAGGCCAAGAGATGAATACACTAAGCAGATTCAGAAGGATGTAGGTTACAGTAGGTATTGGGAGATGAAGAAGCTTGCACAGGATAGATTAGCATGGAGAGCTGCATCAAACCAGTCTCAGGACTGAAGACCACAACAACATCAACAACCCAAGAATGGTGTGGTTTCTCAGTTTGATTACGTCTATTTTGTCACTGACTGCCAGATAAAACAAAGTAGCCCGTTCTAAAATTACAGCAGTTCTACGACACGCCTAATAAGCGTTACTGTTTTGGCACAAATGGTCATTTTTATCTACCTCATTCGCATAAATAATACGTCAGAATATAGTTCGGGAAGTACCAATATCAAATTCGCGTTAATCCTTCTACAAGCAATAAGTTCTATTTTAGGAAACAGTTTCACATTTCATTCATACGCTCCAGTTTCTCAAGGATGAGATGGAAAATTAGTAGTAGTACGAAATATTTATATAAACTTTGAATCGTCATATTCTTCCACATAATAAGTGTAAAGTTCCCGTTTCTTCTCCTTACTCGTTCTAACAAACAATCTTGGAATCACTGATTCTGGAATTGTTCCTGCTATTGTCAGAACTTATACTCCTATTAGCTTCACAAACCATGACAGAATCACCTGTTTAGTTATCCAGCGTTTTTTCACCTGTTATGTGTTGGCTTCAAATGGCTCTGAGCACTATGGGACTCAACATCTATGGTCATAACTTAGAACTACTTAAACCTAACTAACCTAAAGACATCACACAACACCCAGTCATCACGAGGCAGGGAAAATCCCTGACCCCCGCCGGGAATCGAACCCGGGAACCCGGGCGTGGGAAGCGAGAACGCTACCGCACGACCACGAGCTGCGGACTTTTATGTGTGATCACATGTTCGTGCAACGGGTTTTCCGCGTTATTCCGTGAATAGCGGCTACTAACCGGGGAGTATACAACTAGCCCTTACTAGTATAGCGTTAATTTATAACTATAATTATTGAATCTAACAAGGCTACCACTGGAAAGTGGGGGTTTTGGGCCGGGAGAAACTAAAATGCAAAACTACGGGAAAACGAAATAAATAACAACAAGTTTAAAACTGTAGCATGAAATTTGGAGAAACTGACACAAAAATCCTAAAAGAAGCGAGTAAAAAAATTACAAAATTCACAAAAAGTAACAATTATTGGACTGGATAACGAGAATTGACCTATAAACGTTACTTCTAGTTCCCAATTCCAATATTATTCCCTTTTTCGCAGGAGTTCAGAGAGCAGTGACAAGTGTGGAGATCCTATTACATTTCAGTGCACATACCTCTAGAAGTCGGTAACCAGAATTGACCACTTATACAGCTTAATTCTAGTGACCGATTCCAATGTTTGTTCCTTATCCCAGTATTTTCGAGAGCAATTACAAACGTAGAAATCCTATTACATTTCAGTGTACACACCTGCTAGAAAAACAATCTAACTAATGAACCATGGAAATGTTGGAGTCAACAATTAGCATTGTAGTGCACACACTTGTTTCAAAAATGTTCTAAATAACAAATGTGGAATGGCTGGAATCGGTAACTACAGTTGATCTATATAGCTTAATTATAGTTACCGATTCCAATATTTGATACATTTTGTGAATTTTCATTATTTGTGTAGTGGAGTTTCGTTTAGGATTTATGTGTCGGTTTCTCAGCTCTTCAAGCTCTTGTTTTTTTTTTGAAATTATTTTATATATGTTATTGTTTATTTAATTTTTCCCGTTGCTGTGTTATATTTTAGTTTCTCTCAGCCCAAAACCCCATCTTTCGTTGCTGTGTTACATTTTAGTATCTCTCAGCCCAAAACCCTCTCTTTCCTACTATAGTTAATTCAATAATTATTTAATAATAAATTAATGCTATATCAGAATATTAAAACTTCACAATGTCATATACTGTAATGGATATAAAGGTTCCATGTACTTTTCTCACTCGCATAAATTGCAATGATAATTTATTTCAGACACGTCTATTCCTCTTCCTTTATTCTTACTTACTTTCATTACCTTCGTATCTTTTGGATATAACTCGTGGCTGAGTAATTAATCCCGTTAACTGTGATTGTATTTTTATCGTATGCTACATTCGTTTGTTTTCGAAGATAGCCTCTGTATAGAGTCTTTGTCTTAGGTTTGACTTCATGACTCAAAGCCGACGGGTGGAATCGGCCGTTAGGATTGACCGAAGTTTTTTTCTATTTCTAGATGCGATGGGGATTCCTCTGGCAGAGGCATCATGCATTTAAAAATCAACTTATGAATCGCTCAGTTATCAGCCTAGAAAGTTTTCAAAAATGTTCAAATATACGGGGAGGCGTTTCAAAATCACATGAAAAATAGACCAACGTTCCCTGTATGCTAGGCGCTTCGTGAAACGAGGCTTTTTCCTTCGAGAATATGAAATTGGCGCCCCCAATATTGCTGCCCGTCGCAGATAACCCGGTTTGCGCCCCCCACCCTTTCCCCTCCAAGATCCGGTGCCTGCAGTTGTTAGGCCCTATGAAGTACATTTTCACCAATGATGAATCAGTGTTGGGCAACTCCACCCTGAGAGCATTGGATATTAGGTACTTACTTTTCGATCCAGTTTCAAGAAATCTCTGACTAGTGGCCAACACAGTGTAACTGGACTCGGCAGCGTTCCTGTGGCAGTCACAAGACATCAATGTGCACCTGCCACTGCACGCAGCAAGTTCCCTATCATCTAATGTGCCAGATTCTCTCGAGAATCGTCTGAAGATGCAGTTAGGTGAGCAGTCGCCACATTACAAAGTTGCAAAAAAGTCTGTTACTCAACAGCGCGTCTGTTTATTTGTAAAGGGAATGCCTCCAAAGAACATCGCGCTATGCTCAGTTCTACTATACCTCCTGGCAGGTCGATTGTGGCGTGATGTTGACGCAGAAAATCTAACCCTAGGACCATGCAGTACCCGTCACTTACATCTGACATCACTTCCACACACTGTCTAAACATGGTTGTCCCATCTATGAAATTCATCACTACAGACCTGAGAGGTCGTATATCAATATCTCCTACAACACGCAAATCATATCGTGGTGGGCTCCACTGCCTCCTACCCAGTAATTTTCTCGAGGATACTGACCCATATGCTGCCGTTTCCAACAACACTTCATACTCTCTTCCATCCACAACACCCACTTTGGCACACTCCACCTTTGCATTCGTTTTGAGTGAACTTATTCCTACTAGGAACTCCTGTCGGCGGCCCTGGAGCTCCCTTCTAAGTTTAAAGGACCCTTCTTATTTCCAGGACTACCTCTGCCATTATGCCTATAGTTTTGCAGTTCATCAAAACCTTCTCTACTGTAATATCTACCAGACTGTTGGCGACCCTCGTTACTCCAGTTGTGTTGCGGGCTCCGGTAATGGTAACATTGTATTAGTACATGTCCTGTTTGACCGCAATTAAAATACGTGATATTCGATGTAAATTCCTGTTTCGCTCCCTTACCCTTGTCGATTTCTTCGTATTCCAGAGCTCACCCAACCTCTTCATTGAGATCCTTAGGCGGCACCTTGCGCACTCTCCTAGACATTTCCAGTGTCAAACCCCTTAAAAAACGATTGAGCGCTCGTTACTCGGCCTCCTGCAGCACCATTTTATTTACCTCCTCTTTTAATGAGAGCTCGTACATGTGAACGTTCATTTTCCTAATTCTATCCGCAAAGTCACCAACTGTGTCATTATGTCCCCTGGATGCCGTCTCTAATTGTTCGTAAAAAACTGTGCACTATTTCTCTTCCTGCCATTTGTTCATCTGACCAACCCCTTATGTCAGCCGATGACTTAAGATCCTCTATCAATGTCAATATATTGTCAGACGCTCTACCAGAGACAGGAGAGACAAGATTCACCACAGTCTCATCCACTCCTAGATTCTGCGACTGCAACACTTCTGTCTCGCGACTCTTTCTTCCAAATACATTTAACATTAGCCACTCTCAGCTGAGCCACCTGATCCATTAATGACTGGATCGCTTCTTCGCTGGTAACACCTCGTGTCTCTGATTTCGCCTCTGCGACCATTATCCACGATAAAAATTAACTACAACAAAACAATACACACAGAATCGTAAGCCCCAACGTCTTCTACAACATTATTTAATATGTCTAGTCTTGAGACACCTGTACTCTGAACTCTGCCTAGCCGTGTGCCCAAAACGGTTACAAGTAAAGTTGTTCCGCTGCTGATTCGGCACAAGGTGCAAAATACCCAACTAAATTACAATGAACGTAACGTACGGTACTAACCATTCATGTTTACCATTACTCATAAATTTCTCTGCTTTCAAAATGTAATTTTCATTAAACACAGCTTCCAAACTTCGACTTCATGATTACCACGACACAAGAACCAAATCGTCTAACTCACTCCAGTGACAGTACTTCGAGATGTGGCTGGAACGAAGTGCTTCAGGGATGGGAGACCCTCCGCTGTCGATTGCTGCGACGTCGCCTCTTCTGACACCAATCTGTATGGACCACTCTGTAGTGCTGCCTCTATAGGGGGGTGGGGGGAGGTAGCGTGTTTGATTACTAATCAAACGGCCCTCGGTCGCGGGTTCGAACCACGCCGCCGTTTAAACTTTGATTGAAAATCGTCAGCAATTGCGGCCGACGTCAGAAATAAGAAGACGCCCTTATTCTGTCAATGCGCTTGTGAAAGAGGGTACTCTCTTCCTCTGGACCCTGTGGTGGGAAACTATCCCTAAAGGCGGAAAAATCAGCAATAATCAAAGGCATGAGGATGCAAAAGGCAATAGAACCACTGCATTAAACACTCATGCTGTATATCCATATGTCATGTGGCCTGTAATGAAAAAGATGTCATGATGATCTATTCATTGCCAAAACATTCCAGAATAGTCCCCCATTCGGATCTATGGGAGAGAACTGCCAGTGGGAGATGCCCATGAGAAAAAAAAATTGAACAACCAACGAAATAATAATGTTCTACGAGTCGGGGCGTGAAATGTGAGAAGTTTAAACGTGGTAAGCAAACTAAAAAAAAATTGAAAGTAAAATGCTGAGGCTCAATCTAGATATAGTGTCGGGTCAATAAAGCTAGGACTTCATGTTAGATTAGTATAGGGTAATATCAAAAGCAGCAGAAAGTGGTATAATGAAAGTAGGATTCATTACGAATAGGGAGGTGGGGCAGAGATTGAGGTACTTCGAAGATTTCAGTCACAGGATTATTCTCGTCAGAATCGACAGCAAACCAACGCCAACAATAATGTTTCAGATGTACATGCCGACCTCGCAAGCCGAAGATGAAGAAGTAGGGAAAGTATGAGAGAACACAGAACGGGTAATTCAGTACTTGGAGAGAGATAATATCTAATAGTCGTGGAATGTTTGAATGCGGTTGTAGGGGAAGGGCAGCAGAAAGAGTCCCAGGAGAATATGGGCTTGGTGCTGCGAATGAAAGAGGACAAGGGCTAACTGAGTGCTGTAATAAACTTCATCTAATAATAGTGAATACTCTATTCAAGAATCACAAGAGGAGAAGGTATACTTGGGAAAGGTCGGGTGACAAATTAGAGATTTCAGTTAGATTACATCATGGTCAGACAGAGAGTCCGAAGTTAGATACTTAATTATAAGGGGTAACCAGGAGCAGTTATAGACTCAGATCACACTGTAGTAGTGAAGTATAGTAGGCTGAAGTTTAAGAGATTAGTCAGGAAGAATCAATACACAAAGAAGTTGGATGCAGAAGTACTAAGGAATGACGAGATACGCTTGAAGGTCTCTAAGGCTATAGATACAGCAATAAGAAATAGCACAGTAGGCAGTACAGTTGAAGAGGACTGGCCATCTCTGAAAAGGGCCATCACAGAAGTTGGAAAGAAAAACATAGGTACAAAGAAGGTAACTGCAAATAGACGATGGGTAACAGAAAAATTCTTCAACTGATCGATGAAAGAAGGAATTACAAAAATGTTCAGGATATTTGAGGAATGCAGAAATAAAAGTTGCTGAGGAATGAAATAAATAGCAAGTGCAGGGAAGCTAAATCGAAATGGCTGCATGAAAATTGTGAAGATATCGAAAAAGAAATGATTGTCGGAAGGAGTGACTCAGCAGACAGGAAAATCAAGACAACCTGCGCTGAAATTAAAAGGAAGGATAGGTATATTGAGAGTGCAACGGCAATACTACTGTTAAATACAGAGGAGGGAGCGGATAGGTGGAAAGAGTACACTGAAGGCCTCTATGAGCGAGGAGATTTGTCTCATGTGATAGAAGAAGAAATAAGAGTCGATGTAGTAGAGATAGGGGATCCAGTATTAAATCAGAATTTGAAAGAGCTGTGGAATACGTAAGATCAAATAAGGCAGAAGGAATAGATAACATTCCATCAGAATTTCCAAAATAATAGGATTAAGAGGCAATAAAACGATTAATCACGTTACTGTGTAGAATGTATGAGTCTGGCGACATACCATCTGACTTTCGCAAAAATGTCATCCACACAATTCCGAAGACTGCAACAGCTGACAAGTGCGAGAATTATTGCACAATCATCTTAACAGCTCATGCATCGAAGTTGAAGACAAGAATAATATTCCGAGAGAAACAGGGATAAGCCATAGGGAGAGACGAGTAATATACAATCCGTACAAGAGCCAAGAGGGAATAACAAAAGTGGGCGACCAAGAACGAAGTGCCCAGACTAAAAAGGGTGTGAGATATGGATGTAGTGTTTCGCCCCCAATGTTCAATCTGAACATCGAGGAAGCAATGATGGAAATAAAGGTTCAGGAGTGGAATTAAAATTCAAAGTGAAATGATATAAATGATAAGATTCGCTGATGACATTGCTATCCTGGGTAAAGTGAAGAAGAATTACATGATCTGGTGAATGGAATGAACAATCTCAAGAGTAGAGAATATGGATTCAGAGGAAATCTAAGAAAGACGGAAGTAATGAGAAGTAGCAGGAAAGGAGAACAACGAGAAACTTAACATCTGGATTGATGGTCACGAAACAGATGAAGTTAAGGAATTCTACTACCCAGGCAGCAAAATAACCTATGAGTGGTGGAGATGGGAGAACATAAAAAACAGACTAGCCGTGGGCAAAAAGAATTCCTAGTTAAGAGAATTGTACCAGTATCAAACGTAGCCCACAATTTGCGGAAGAAAATTATGACAATGTACGTTTGGAGCACAGAATTGTGTATAATTGAAACAAGGACTGTAGGAAAACTCTAAAACAAGACAATAGAAGTATTTGACATACGTTGTTGCTGAAGAATATTAAAAATTAGATGGACTGATGAGGTAAGAAATAAAGAGATTTTCCAGGTAATCGGCGAGGAAAGAAATGTATGAAAAAGAAGATGGGACGGGATCTTTTAAGGCATCAGGGAATAACGTCCACGGTACTAGAGGGAGCTGTAGTGAATAAAAACTGTAGAGGAAGACCTGTGATACATCCAGCGGCGAATAACTGAGGACGGAGATGCAAGTGCTACTTTGAGATGAGGTTGGCACAGGATAGAAATTGGTCCCAGAGTCGAATGACGTCCTTCCCTCAAATTCAGCCTCGTTTTATGTCAATTTGTTTCTCTAAACCCTGGCCACTAGTCACGTCGCCCACATCAAAGAGATTCGTTCGAGGGTGGTCGTAACGACCAGATAACTGTCCTGTCCTCGCTTCGCAGCTCACTTGCCCATTGTTATTGTGCCCTTCGTGTGGACGTAGCGTGGCTGACAGCCAGCACTGTTACCGCAATAGTCGTGGCGGCCTCCATGCTATATTCAGCCACTGACACGAAAGGTTTGATACTTTAACCTAAAATAGTGGATAGTGCCACTATAACATGCAGACTCAAGCAACGAAGGATATTTGTACTAAATTGGAATTCCATCCTGAGTGTCCTGCCCACTAGACAAATGCGCTAATCACTACGTCACCCTGGCACAGTGGCTTTCCAAAACTGCACAGGCTACCGTAACACGATTCCTTCCGCACACCAAATTCGCATTCTCCCTTCAGTCGACTTGATACTCCCCCTACATTCAAAGAATATTACACAGGTTCTCCGACTGTGTTGTAAAAGTATCTCAGCAATGAACGAAACGTGAGATCCTGCCTGAAACCCAAACATAGGTGCATTGATCAAATGTAAATATACAGTTCAGAGACCTTTCCAAGTCTCAGACATTCGTGATGCATGCCTGCAAACTGAGGGAAAAATGAAAATTTGTGGCAAAGCCAGTATTCGAACATGGGTCTTCTGCTCTCTAGACTACTGTGCTAGGTCAGCGTGGAGTAGTGATTGATGCATCTGCCCAGGGAACCGGATTCCTGGATTCGAATCTCGTCTTGGTACAAATTTTCATTGGTCTCCTTCGTCTGTATACATACATGACAGATGTTTACGAGTTGGAAAGGTGTCTGGAATCATGTAATTCCATTTCATTAAATATGGCTGAAAATTTACTGTCGATTGTAAACATTTATTCGTTGAAATCAATTTGTTCTATATTTAGGAGTATTTGTTTGTAAATGACCTCAATTCTGGCGACACTGTATACAGTGCTCGACTGTAATGGAGTATTTACCGTTGCTGTACTTACATGTCATGTAGCTTTTAACATTCTTATAATGTAATAATACGGTGTGATTAGCTGCATCCATGACATCCTTAAGCTTACAAATGTTCGCCGGCCGGTGTGGCCGAGCGGTTCTAAGCGCTTCAGTCTGGAACTGCGCGACTGCTACGGTCGCAGGTTCGAATCCTGCCTCGGGCATGGATGTGTGTGATGTCCTCAGGTTAGTTAGGTTTAAGTAGTTCTGAGTTCTAGGGGACTGATGACCTCTGAAGTTAAGTCCCATAGTGCTCAGAGCCATTTGAAGGCATTTACAAATGTTCAAGACAGGAAAACAAAGGCCATTAGGTAGTACACAACTCCCGTTACTAAAACTGATACATTCTAAGGATCAGTGACTATGTGAAATAAACACGCTGCACAAAAGACACATAAAATGTTAAGTTGTAGCTGCCACATGCTACTGCTGCCTTGTCGAACGCCGTACTGCGCAAAGAAGTGAGGCACACAGCTACTCTTGCACTTTCGGTAGGCAGCCGTTATTGGAGCTGCCCGAGGCTGCGTGAATATTGCTGAGGTGTCCGACGGCGTCTGCAGATATTACTATTGGTCTCCCAGAGGCTTTGTGGCGACGCTGCAATGGCCATTTCCAATAAATTTCCGATATGGAAATTCCGCTACCGTTAATACGTTTATCGCTGGAATACGTCTTCGTAAAGCACTTCAGGCGGCAAGAATAAATACCAGCACCCATGAGCTTGAAGGTCCAACGCATAAAATGAACACAGCTATTCAGCCTACAACTAAATGTATCTACCTTACCTCTGATTATGGTGACACTCTTAAGAATTGTCCCAAAAAGCGCTACTCTTTAACGTGAACGCTTTCTTAATTGTGCAATTTATAGCAAAATATATCACAACAACGATTCGTATTGTTAGTGGAGAGAAGGCTCGTGTATAGTGCTACTATGTTTTGACTTGCATTTGTCTTTAAGAGGACTCTGTTTTGAGATAATTGTACGTGTCCTTCCCACCCGTTTTATTATACCGCTGTTCTTAAGATTATTCACAAATGAATAGAGCCACTTGAAGTAGAGGCTTCGAGGGAGGGCACCATAGCACCAAATTCATTTTACGGATGTTACCATGATGTTGATATACAGTACCTTGGTTAGACTTTGTTACACTGAATTATTGATAGAACCAATTGTCCACTAGTTTATCAAAAACAAATTGGTTCAAATGGCTCTGAGCACTGTAGGACTTAACAGCGAAGGTCATCAGTCCGCTAGAACTTACGACTACGTAAACCAAACTAACCTAAGGACATGACACACATCCGTGCCCGAGGTATGATCCGAACATGCGACCGTAGCGGTCGCGTGGTTCCAGACTGAAGCGCCTACAACCATTCGGCCACTCCGGCCGGCCAGTTTATCACAGATCGGGTAATAAATCAAAGAGAAGGAAGTGCAAATTGGATAATGCTAGACGACAAAAGTCCCACAAGTAGTCCAAAAATATTCTCCATTTGAACGAAATCAATCGAAATATCATATGTAGTACGATGAATTTGTTGGGTCATTAAAAATGTGCTTTGATGAAGTGAAACTGTGCATTCCATCGCATTTCCTGTAGCCAATTAAGCGGCATAAAAACAAACAAACACCGTCCTAATAGGCTTTGAAGACCCAACGGCACCGACCGGCCGGCGTTTCATCCCAAGTCCTTAGGTGTCACCAGATGTAGTTGTCAGCACACCACTCTCCTGGCCATTATCAGTTTTCGTCACTATTTCTCAGTCGAGTAGCTCCTCAATTGGCACCACAGGTGCTGAGTCTACTCTGCTTCCCCACAACACTCGGCAGACCCAGATGGGCTTGGCTAGCACTTGGATAGGTTACCGACAGTGTTTAACTTCGGTGATGTGATGGGAACCGGTGTTACCACTGCGGAAAGGCCGTCGGCAACTATGCAATATATCACCTCAAAATGTACGCTGTGAGCGAAAAGTCTTGCCCTGATTACAACAATTTATTACAGATTAACCGTTTCACAAAATAATTTACATTTGATGCCGTTACATAGGTTAGTGTTATTAGTTTTTGTAAGACCACGTAATTGTAATTCTGTCAGAGACAGCAAAGGACTTGGAAGAGCAGTTGAATGGAATGGACATTGTCTTGAAAGGAGGATATAAGATGAACATCAACAAAAGCAAAACGAGGATAATGGAATGTAGTCATATTAAATCGGGTGATACTGAGGGAATTAGATTAGGAAATGAGACACTTAAAGTAGTAAAGGAGTTTTGCTGTTTAGGGAGTAAAATACCTGATGATGGTCGAAGTAGAGTGGATATAAAATGTAGACTGGCAATGGCAAGGAAATCGTTTCTGAAGAAGAGAAATTTGTTAACATCGAGTATAGATTTAAGTGTCAGGAAGTCGTTTCTGAAAGTATTTGTATGGAGTGTAGCCATGTATGGAAGTGAAACATGGACGATAACTAGTATGGACAAGAAGAGAATAGAAGCTTTCGAAATGTGGTGCTACAGAAGAATGTTGAAGATATAGATCACGTAACTAATGAGGAGGTATTGAATAGGATTGGGGAGAAGAGAAGTTTATGGCACAACTTGACTAGAAGACAAGGACATGTTTTGAGGCATCAAGGGATCACAAATTTAGCATTGGAGGGCAGCGTGGAGGGTAAAAATCGTAGAGGGAGACCAAGAGATGAATAAAGTAAGCAGATTCAGAAGGATGTAGGTTGCAGTAGGTACTGGGAGATGAAGGGGCTTGCACAGGATAGGGTAGCATGGAGAGCTGCATCAAACCAGTCTCAGGACTGAGGACCACAACAACAACAACAACAAGACCACGTACGTTAGTAAACCTCAACGTGTGCTCCCTTGGTAGCTCGGAGAATGTCGAGGCCTGCATGATTTGCCCTTTGTAAGCATGCAACCTAAGCCTTTCATGAAGAATCTTCACCACACTTGCTTGCGGTATTTGAAGTTCGCGTGATGCTTGACGAGTTGATTTAGACGGACTCCCGTGAAACGATTGCCAAACACGATCAACAGTTGCATCACTCAGACGAGGCCTGCTGCTTCGAGGAAGATCTTCAACGCTGCCTGTTTCGTTAATCTTTGCATACCATCGCTTTACTGATTTAACGTCAAGAGAACTGCGTCCGTAAGAAGCTCGAAATTTACGCTGAACGCTTATGGTCGATTTTGTTTCGTGAAACCAAAGCACACATTGCGCTTTCTCTTTCTCCGGCGCCATTTCGCCAGCAACTAACGTCACCTAACAGACCGCGTCGGTGTTGTGGAGCACTAGCGCCGTCTATTGATCGCAACAACTAGTAACACTAACCTATGTAATGGCATCATATGTAACTTATATTGACAAACGGTTATTCTGTTATAAATTTTTATAATCAGAGCAAGACTTTGTGCTCACCCTGTATTTTAAATTTATTGTAACATAGTGTGGCGTCTACACTCCTGGAAATGGAAAAAAGAACACATTGACACCGGTGTGTCAGACCCACCATACTTGCTCCGGACACTGCGAGAGGGCTGTACAAGCAATGATCACACGCACGGCACAGCGGACACACCAGGAACCGCGGTGTTGGCCGTAGAATGGCGCTAGCTGCGCAGCATTTGTGCACCGCCGCCGTCAGTGTCAGCCAGTTTGCCGTGGCATACGGAGCTCCATCGCAGTCTCTAACACTGGTAGCATGCCGCGACAGCGTGGACGTGAACCGTATGTGCAGTTGACGGACTTTGAGCGAGGGCGTATAGTGGGCATGCGGGAGGCCGGGTGGACGTACCGCCGAATTGCTCAACACGTGGGGCGTGAGGTCTCCACAGTACATCGATGTTGTCGCCAGTGGTCGGCGGAAGGTGCACGTGCCCGTCGACCTGGGACCGGACCGCAGCGACGCACAGATGCACGCCAAGGCCGTAGGATCCTACGCAGTGCCGTAGGGGACCGCACCGCCACTTCCCAGCAAATTAGGCACACTGTTGCTCCTGGGGTATCGGCGAGGACCATTCGCAACCGTCTCCATGAAGCCGGGCTACGGTCCCGCAAACCGTTAGGCCGTCTTCCGCTCACGCCCCAACATCGTGCAGCCCGCCTCCAGTGGTGTCGCAACAGGCGTGAATGGAGGGACGAATGGAGACGTGTCGTCTTCAGCGATGAGAGTCGCTTCTGCCTTGGTGCCAATGATGGTCGTATGCGTGTTTGGCGCCGTGCAGGTGAGCGCCACAATCAGGACTGCATACGACCGAGGCACACAGGGCCAACACCCGGCATCATGGTGTGGGGAGCGATCTCCTACACTGGCCGTACACCACTGGTGATCGTCGAGGGGACACTGAATAGTGCACGGTACATCCAAACCGTCATCGAACCCATCGTTCTACCATTCCTAGACCGGCAAGGGAACTTGCTGTTCCAACAGGACGATGCACGTCCGCATGTATCCCGTGCCACCCAACGTGCTCTAGAAGGTGTAAGTCAACTACCCTGGCCAGCAAGATCTCCGGATCTGTCCCCCATTGAGCATGTTTGGGACTGGATGAAGCGTCGTCTCACGCGGTCTGCACGTCCAGCACGAACGCTGGTCCAACTGAGGCGCCAGGTGGAAATGGCATGGCAAGACGTTCCACAGGACTACATCCAGCATCTCTACGATCGTCTCCATGGGAGAATAGCAGCCTGCATTACTGCGAAAGGTGGATATACACTGTACTAGTGCCGACATTGTGCATGCTCTGTTGCCTGTGTCTATGTGCGTGTGGTTCTGTCAGTGTGATCATGAGATGTATCTGACCCCAGGAATGTGTCAATAAAGTTTCCCCTTCCTGGGACAATGAATTCACGGTGTTCTTATTTCAATTTCCAGGAGTGTATATCTTGTTCAGGGGAGTCTTAAATTGTCGGGATTTGAGTATTCTTGTACGACTGTAGGCTTTCGTGGACGAATAGAGTATTCCTAAAATCAATATGGGCTATAGACCGTGTCCTGCTGTTAAGCCATCGTTTCGGCCACTAGTGCTAGTGGGTTTGATCAGGGTATGTAGTGATAGACACTGCCGAATTCAACGTGAATTTATACATTGAAACGTTGATCCCTTTACGAAGACGATCCAGTCAAAACGCCAGAAAAATTATTTGAAAATTATACAATGATTAGTTATATTTTTCAAGCATGTGCATATTCCCTGGGCGTAATTCATATTCCACATGAGAACGTTTGATGTTGTGGAAGGAAATGGCAACCACGAAGATCAGCAGTAGGACATCTCGCTGCTTACAGCTGGACATTATCTTGCTGAAATGTAAGCCCGAGATGGCTTACCGTGAAGGGCAACATAAGGCGTGCAGAATATCGTCGACGTACTGCTGTCATGAAAGAGTCCCGCGAATGACAACCAAAGAAATGCTGCTATGAAATTGAATGGCTCTTCAGACCATCACTCTTGGCGACGATCAGGCTGGGATCCCACCACAGTCTGGGGTGACCCCAGGTAGGACTCGCTGGTCATCAGGGTCCCCGTTAGAAGTGATATTCATTACTGAAGACATTGCTGCTCCAGTCAATAAGATTCCAGATCGAAGACGTACCTGGAGATGCCCAGGACAGCGGTGGGATGCCGACCTGAACATCGCCCGCTGTATGGCCAACCAAGAATGATGGTCTAGAGTGCCATTTCTTTTCATAGCAGAACCCCTTTCGTTGTCATCCTCGGAACTCTCACAGCATAGTGGTATTCTATGACCCGTTTTGTTGTTCTTCATGAAAAGCCATCCTGTATTTACATTCCAGCACGATAATTTGCGCGAGCGATTTTTCGTGATTGTCAACCCAAACTCAGCCAGCAAGATCTCCAGGCCTCTCCGCAACTCAGAAAGTTTGGAGCATTATGGTCAGGAACCTCCAACCATATCGATATTTTGACGATCTAACGTGCCAAGTGCACATAATGTGGCATTTCCTCTCCCAGGAGGACGTCCAACAACTCGGTCGATCAATACCAAGCCGAATAACTGCTAGCATAAGGGCCAGAGATGGACCAACGGCCGGCCGGAGTGGCCGAGCGGTTAAAGGCACTACAGTCTGGAACCGCACGACCGCTACGGTCGCAGGTTCGAATCCTGCCTCGGGCATGGATGTGTGTGATGTCCCTAGGTTAGTTAGGTTTAAGTAGTTCTAAGTTCTAGGGGACTTATGACCGCAGCAGTTGAGTCCCATAGTGCTCAGAGCCATTTGAACCATTTGAACCATGGACCAACGCGTTGTTGACTTTTGACAGTTTTTGAAGTTCTTACTCTTCAATACATCATTCAGCTTTTCTGAAGCTGCTATCATTTATTTGTCTGAACATGTACATCACATCCACAGATCTCCATCCCATTCAGATAATTCCTTCATGGTGCGCCTTTTCTCATTTTCTTGACTTAGAGTAAATTTGCAACTCACGGCTTAGATAAATCTATGTCTTTCCGTCCATCTATCTGGCGATTTGAAACGATAAAAAACTCTGCTTCCGTTACAGACCTCTTTGTTACTTTCTGTAGTTTCATATTGTTGCCGAATTCCTTCTGTCTCATTTGGTATCCGTCTCATGAAGGTACCTTACTTACCTCCCATTTTTATCAACGTATTTGCTGTGTGCAGATATATTTCCTTGGCAGTATGTCAGCGGGGCACTTAAGACGAAGCAACGCACACTGTAAGCGCTGACAACGTTTGCTCGAGGAAGTCTTCAGTAGGGCAAGAGAAAATTGACTACTAGCTGGTTTGTGTCCAAATTGTCCAAAAGTGGCATGTTGCACCTGGAAACTCATTTATTGTGCTAACATCAATGTGACATAATTACTTTCCGTGATGCCTGTTAAGAGTAGTTACGTTTTAAGTCAGATTATTTTCATTACCTCGATTTGCGGAAGAATTAAATACCTCTTCTTGGACTTATGGTGACTGTTCTATGTGATAAAATTATAGGTAAGATCCTTGACAAACAATTCGTACAACATAGAGGATGCGTATTCCATTGCAACAATGCTTTCTGTAAACTTGAGTTCCTTAGCACTGGTATTTGTATTGAATCCATCATATAAGCATTACAGTTCCAAGAGAAGAAAAAGGTCTTCTCCTTGGTAGACAGACAGATACGTCATTTTTCCATCCCTGAATTTGTCCTTTATTGATTGATGAAGTTCCCTTTGAACAGCAAGTGAAGAACAAAACACATCAAGGTCTAGTCATTGGGAGAGCCTGACGGTCAATGTTTCATCTGACAGCACCCTAAAGATTATGTAGGTTTTCGTGTACAACACATATTTATGGATTGGTAAATCATTTTTCTAATCAGAACAAGAAAAACCAGGTATGTGCGAGTAAGCCTATTCTGTATAAACATAATTACGTGTATATGTTAATTTACTGTTGCTAAATGGCCTGGTGCAAGTCTTTCTACTGGACGGCACTCCATCGAATAGCTTGATCTCAACTCACCACCGTCATTCAACCAGGGAAGGGGGACGTACAGTTCATACATTTGACTGTCATCTTGACATATGTGTCCGGTGACAGGTTTTCAGAGAATACATTAGACTTTGTTGTATATTATTGCTAAGTGTCACTGTCCCAGAGGTATAGGGAAACCTACTAATGGTTGGCAGAATTCTTGTAACTACAAATTGCTGCTGTAGGTTGCATCGTCGTGAAGTTTCATTGTTAGAACTTGTGTCTGTATTGTCACAACGACATTGTTCGTACGTGTACATAGGCAACACAGTTATCAGATTCGCAAAGCAGATTGCCTTCTCAACTTCCCTCACACATCGTGTCAACTACCTGCAATCACGAACTTAGTTTTGCCACATCACAAACGAAGCACATGTCTCGAGATCATTCCCCAATGGAGAACGACTGAAACATTATGGACAAGAGCCTCCGATTAGTGCGGGAGTTTGACGATCTAACATGTTAAGTGCACATAGTTTGTTACTATAACTGTAACGAGGACATCCAATTACTATAGCAATCAGAGCCAAGCCAAACGATTGCTTGCATAAGGGTCAGAGATGGGCCAACGCGTTATTGACTTGGTCAATTTGAGTAGCTCTTTCTCCTGAACATATCATCCGATTTTTCTGATATTGTGATAATTTTTTGGTCTCTGTATGTACATCACATCTGCCGATTTCCGTCCCATTCGCATATTTCCTTAGTGGTGCATCGTTTTCTTCTTTTCTTTATTTGTGGTGTCCATTTGCAGCACCGTTTTGTACTAAGTTATACAGATATTCCTTGGCATGCCTATTACCGGCTGGTCTGTTTGCAGGAAGAAGACGACGCTGAGGGCCTGGTGAGCGAGGAGGAGCCAGTGACAGCAGCCACACCTGCTCCAGCGGCGCTCCTGGCGCTGCTGATCAACCGCCTGGGTCTGGTTGCGTCGACAGCCACCTGTGTCGCCGCCCTCTCCGTCAGACTCATGGCTTAACTCTCACTTCCCTGCCAAATACTGGCCACTCATATCGATATCTGTGGACGGCGACTACCATCCCAAAATAATTCTGGACTTACGGACATGTCGTAAAATGAAATGTGCTTCCATTCCGTCCAATGCGAAGGATCCCTCTTCAGGTCTGACCTGAAACTGTCTTGCTTTTGGCCAGCCTTACGTTGCTGAGCAGATCGTTTAAGCAATGGGTCGACAATTGCGCTTTGCTGTCAATACGGTTCCAAGTTCAGACCAGCCATCAACAAACTGCTACAGCTACGACAAGAGAGGACCAGTATCTTTGGAACTGTCGAAGAGGGCCTGTATCTGCGTAACTATGGAAGAGATTGAGGGTTGGCAGTTTGAATATGAATTTGCTTTACTTTAAATGATCAAGTGGCTTTGTGGGAGAAGGACTGTATGCAAAAAGCAAATCTTACCTGTAATCGAGTTCCCATAATATGACTGGAGCTTTATGTACTTATGTACTTATTAGCTTCGAGAAATACGGTCTCCCGTCCACTTTCCGTCACTGTGGACTTTTGCATCACTTTTGTTGATTTTCGCCTATCACACATCCTTTACGTTTGGCCATTTTTATCAGTGACGCACAGAAATTCTTCTCTTGTCCTAGAAGTATGAATGTCTTACTGGGACAGCTTTCTTTCAGTGCCATGAAAAACCCCTTACAGGTCTGTAGCGTTATGGTACCATCGTTGCTATCCTCTTACAGTTTTGGCGGCAAGCTGGAAGCCATACAGATAATCTTGTGACTACAATGCATAAAAAAGTGAAAAGTTTGAACGTAGCACAGTCTTAACCCATCGAGTTGTTACTTTCATTAATTGATAACCACAAGGACATTAGAGACTGCCGCGCCATCTCATCTAGTCAGAGTAGTGTACTTCACAGTGAAAATTAAAATAAAAAAATTGAAAAAGGTAATTAAGTTAATATAATGTAATTCCATCTTTGTTCCAAAGTGTTTTCTGTGTTCCGCTTATTACATTTGCGCCTCTGTATAAGACATATTCTTAATGTTCATATTACTTTTGAATATATGAGAAAAAGTACTACCGCAGCTGTATCTTGATAACGTCTTTATTGTCTTACATCACTAGTTTCGGTGACACATTACCACCATTCTCAGACTCCATCACTGCTAAAAGAGTAATAGATTTCCTTGGACCATTTGTTGTCGAGCTCTTGTTACTAGCACATGCGGGCATTGTAGACAACGAGGTGGCGAATAGAGACTTCTGAGGAAAGATAGCCCATGTGTACTAGGACTAGGACTCCAAAATAAGTGCGCCGAAGAAATGTATTAACTTTTCGGCAGTGATGCAACCTGAGGACGGCGGTAATGTGCCGCCGCAACTAGTCGTGGGAGGAAATAAAGAGAGTCTCAATATATAGCTGTGGTGGTACTTTTTCTCATATAAATCATCAGTTGACGTCTCTCGTCCACGCAGTAAGATGGACATCCATGAATTATTTTTGTATGTTTTTTGTACTTCATTCACAGAGCTGCAAATTTAATCACATTCCACACATAGACAAATTTAACTGTGAACTGCAAAAAAGAAGAGTATACGAAAATATGTTTACTATACGTTCATTCTTGTATCGTTAATATTTGTGTTTATTACTGTACTTTTTAGGTAAAACGAATCACTTTCTCGCTAAAGTTACGTGGTTCCACAGCTCTCGAAACACCGAAGTGATTTAAGAGTCAGCAACTATTCAATATGACAAAGTGATCTGACCGTATTACACCCGGAACACAATCTCTAGGCAAACTGCATTAGAAATATCAGTGGTATCCCAGAAGAAAACGTGTTGCACTTAGTAACAATAACCTCTAACCCAATTTGCATGTCGAATACCGCTTTTCATCGTGATCTCGTGCTAGCAGCCTGTGTGATTAGGTTGAATACCATTTAACGTTACTTCTCTGGAGAACTAAAAATTTATTTCCAGCTTAACGTTTACAGTGAACAGCACAAGAATATGTGCTGACTTCTGAATTTTAAGGTATAGAAACGAAGTGCTGTGAGGTAACTCGTGTCCTTTTACACATATGTCAGTGAAACCCCGTCAGTGGCGTGTATGTGTGTGTGTGTGTGTGTGTGTGTCTGTGTGTGTGTGTGTGTGTGTGTGTGTGTGGGATGGATGTCAACGGCTTTTAAGTGAGACTTTTAGTTCCTTTTTTGTCTACCTCCAGCTTCCGAACTCTAGAAAAGAGTGGGTGCATGTCGCGCGAGATTTTGTAGTGAAGTGGAATTTTCCGCACTGCCTGAAGTCTGCTGACGGCAAAAATTTGGTTACGGAGTTCCCATATAACAGTGGAAACAGGTATTCCTGTTATGAGAACAACTTGAGCGTTCTTTTACTAGCTGTCGCCGCCGCTAGCAATTCATGCATGAAAGCGGCTCGTCAAGGAACCACGACGGCTTCAATACAGCAAACGGACCAGAATCACTCCTCTTCTACAACCACAATTCATCGTAAGCACCAAGGAAGCCCTTCTATTATTGTCAGTTTTACGGTTGTTGATGCCAGTTTATCCATGTTAGTGAGGATCTGAAAACAGTCGTTTCGTTGCACTCTGTCTTTACAATCCTCGTAATTAGCCAACTACAGACAAGGAAATCCACGAAAATATTCAAATGTTTCTCGTTGGACAAAGCCTAGTACTAACACGTCACAAGAACGCAAATTTGAATGTGTTCGAAAAATTGAATCTTTCAACAACGATAGGCCTCTTAGTATTAGGTCAGCACAGCAAGTTACACAGGCGACAACGCACCTTTAGATGGATTTTTAGCCAGCTGAAAATGCTGCGTGGCGGACCAGAATACTCGGCCATCGAAGGTATGACAGGCCGAGGCACCAGACGGAGGAAGCACACTCAAAGGAAACTCATCGCGCATCAAACTCCTCACGGACCATGGTTCAGTCCTACCGGCACCACACGTGTTAGAAGTGGGGCAAGAGTGCGAGCCGCTATCGACGAGCGAGTCTCTGTATACACCAACGAACCCCGCCCCCCCCCCCTCCCCCCAAAAATAAAAACAAAGGACTGAATTATCTGAACGTGACGGGGAACTCTGTAGATTTGATGTTGAGACAAACAAATGATTACAATTTCAGAAAAATTGAGTGAATTAATCAAGAGTAAGAGCTTCACAGATTGGGAAAGTCAATAACGCGTTGGTCCACATCTGGTTCTTATGCAAGCTGTTATTCAGCTTGTCACAGATTGACAGCGTTGCTCATGTCTGCCTGACTGACATCATTCCAACTTGTGTCCAATTGGAGCGTCAGATAGTCAAAATCTCGACCTGGTCGGAGGACCCTACCAAAAATGCTACAAACGTTCTCGACTGGGGAGACATCCGGCGACCTTGCTAGCCATTGTTGGGTTTGGAAAGCTCGAACGCAAGCAGTTGAAGCTCCGGACATGTCTTCGGCGTGGGTTGCCTTCTGTGATAAACTCCGGCTCGAAATGAGCACGATTCTTTCGCGGCACGAGGTAATTTCCGTTAAAATTTTCTAGGTTGTCGATCGCTTCATGTTGTAATGTACACCAAAGTTTTGTAAATCCAACGTGTAGCACTGTATGACCAGATTAAGGTTATTTGCAATAGTTACCGGATCTTTGGTACTTTTTACATGCTGCAGTCTGTTGTTCAGGAGTATTTTATGGATATTTTAATTTTCATCTGCGACATAACTGTTGCCCTGCAATAAAATTTAAAAGATTTCACATTCCCCAGCTCTGAGCAACATTTTCGGTAAGTTTCACTGAGCTGTATATCAAATACCTAGGCAGAATTCTCCTTTCAGGTATCCATAATTATTCCCTATGATTCACTAACAAACGGTATGTTATTTTGCTGTAAATATCCTCCTTACTTTACCGTTTGTCCGAACTCGGGAAAAATTATACACACTGAGAATAAAATAAAAACGGAATAAAAGTCAGTTCAATCACGCTTTATATAGTTAGAAATGATGGCAGTTAAGTTGACTTTTTCTCCCCCCATGGATTTCAGTTTGTATACCATTTAAAGTTCGTGGTCCTTACTAGTTATTACATTTGTTCTAGTAATTTGACTCACTACTTCCTTTAAGATGTAGCTTGCTCTCACATACAGGCTTGGACACTCACTCCATGAGTTGCGTCATAGTCCACTGTGATTCAGGGAAGACTTTTTCAAATATTTATCCGGCATATGTCATTCAGTAGTGACTGTATTCAGATCCGAGTACAAACAATCTTTCGATCACATCGAACCAACGTATGCAAATATGGTAGAGTCGAAGTAAAGTTCGTATTCTATCCAAATCATTAGCATAGATTTGCACTGCTAAACATTCAAGAACGGATGCTGGCGTTCATGGATTCGTAAACTTGATCTCGAGTTCTACTTTTCAAATTAAGTGTTTAAATGTGTAGCGAATTATTAGCGCTAATGCGGTGCAAGATACTAACCATATGTCCTCTGACATTTCCTGCATCTTATCAGCATTTTCCAGAGAATAATGATGCTTTTGTCGAAGGCCTACATTCGTATTAACCTCAACTTTTATCATTTTATAGTGGGATTTTCTGTCATTTATCAGCTTTCGTAATTCTTCATAGACGTCTTCTACATCGTCATCTGAATTTGACAACTTTATTACGGTACCTGTATACTTTTGTTTTTGAAGCACGTTTAGCTATTCTGACGGAGACTACTTCCATATCTGGAATTTATTTTCATTAATTTCTTGTTCACAAAAGTTTCCACACATAAATTTCCCCTTGGCATTACAAAAGGCAGAACATGGTACTTAATATGGTGTGTGATCACCGCGGACTGAAATGCATGCTCTGCAACGTGCTCCCATTCTGACCACAAGGTTGGTATGCAGTTCCATTCCTTCACCAGTGCGATTGACAAGTGCTAGATGGTCGTTGGTGCATGTGAACATCCTGCAATATGTGGCCCCAACGCAATCCACACGTTCTCGACGGTTTTTAAGTCGAGGAAAGAACTTTTCTGTCCGTTCGCCGAATTACCTCTCGATCAAAGAGCTTGTCAGCCTGCACAGCTCGATGCGATCGCGCATTTCCATCCATAAAAATTGAGTAAGGGTAGAATGTACACTTGAAAAGAGGCACATGGGGAAGAACACATAGTCAGAAGAACACTGGCCAGTGAGTGTAGCATGTTCAAGGATTTGTAGGTCAGTATGATCACGCAGCATTATATCTCTTGACACCGTAACACCTTAACCACCGAAACTATCCTGTTCGAGAATGCTGGACGGACAAGTAATGCAACCAGGAACATAGTCGAATATGGTCCTGTTGATGGTCAAGGTGTTACGATATGGTGAGACATAATGTTGCATGGGCGTACTGAGCTCCACATTTGTAACACGGTACACTGACCAGTCAATGCTCATGCATACAGCACTCCTTCCCCACGTGCCTCTTTACAAGGGTGCGTTTATGAATGACATTTCGCAACCGTATAGAATTATGCAGATGGAGAAGCTCTTGAAACGAGAGAAAATTCGGAAAATGGCTTTCCTATTCTCCCCAGCTTAAATCCCATCAAACAGATGTGGCATACGGTGGGGAGACTTGATGCAGAACGTCCACATACACTAACGACCGTTGAGCAATTGTCAGCTGCACTGGTCGAGAAACGAAACGCCCTACCACACGAACGCCTTACAACTTCCTCCCAGCATCGGATCACGTAGCAGAGCATGCATTACCGTCCGTGGCGATCACACTCCCCTTCAAGAACGATGTTCCGCCTTTTGTAATGTCCAGGACACCATCATAAAGAGTGGTTACTTCAGTGTAATAATTGTCTGTGAATAAACATGTCATTTCCTTTTCTTTCATTGCGTATTTCTTTCATTTACATTCAACAATTTGCTGTAGCAGTACTTTCTATGTGGCTACGTTACTCGGCAGAGACACATCACACGTAAGTTACTTTCATCCTTTTTTGCACACAACTGTATTTTCGTATCCAAGAGTTCTGCCGTTTATTTTCGCTAGCTAGAAGTAATATAAACCGTTGGATCCCAATATCCCGAGTTTATAGGCACTTGACGAAACTTCCTGTTAAAATGAGCAGATAAAGAGCTTGCGAGTGTCGCTGACATACTTCCCCTTGGATTATAGTCGTAATATTACTTCGTCCGAGTCGGAATAGGGATATCTATGGAAGTCATATTTGTCATTAGGGTCTTCGGAAACCATATCCGTGCTACACTGACTGCCAGTATAAAGAGACACGTGCACAACGCTGAATCTCCACAGAACTATACCCAAAGGAGACACAAATCAGCTCTGTTTTAAATATCAGAGCCTGGGATCAACACGACCTGTACGCATGCTCAAAAGTTGTAAGCAGCATCACCAACACTCCAGTTGTTCGGCAGTCAGTCATTGTCATCCACAATACATTTACTCGAACGGATAACAGCTGTTTGATTCACTGTTCTGTCTGCAGTATTGTTGGTGAGTAGCTCATCTATATTTCTATCTTTCAACAAGTATTTGCCTCAGGGATACTAACAGCTGCAAGTCATGTACGTCTCGATTGGTCGCGGGAACCAGTCACGATTGGTTCCTTAAGTCATCATTAAGATGTAAGCAAAATCGCCCTTCCTTAATTGTTTCCAGAGTCACATTTGCTGCATTTCTGTAGGAACAGTTCTTCACTGCCCTTGGAGTTTCGGGATGTAGGGCATTTCCTTAAGATCTCATGTTCAAAAATGTTCAAATATGTGTGAAATCTTGTGGGACTTAACTGCTAAGGTCATCAGTCCCTAAGCTTACACACTACTTAACCTAAATTATCCTAAGGACAAACACACACCTCCATGCCCGAGGGAGGAGTCAACCCTCCGCCGGGACCAGGCGCAAAGTCCATGACTGCAGCGGCCGAGACCGCTCGGCTAATCCCGCGCGGGTAAGATTTCATCTCTTTTCTTTTTCTACCACCAGCTCTTCCTGATTATCCCATTTCAGTCGATGTAAGCATTAACTCATTCAGCCAAGCACATATCAGACATCGATATTTTCCATATCTATTTCTCATCACGACTGAAATATGTGGATGTATTGTCCTTCATGGGAATTTCATCGATTTTGTTCCTCATTGCAAGCCATACATTTTATAAAATGTATGTATGTATGTGCTTGTGTCTGTCTATATGTCTCTGTGTATTTTCTAAATGGCTGGACCGATTTCCCACAAACTCGATACACACGTCCCTTAATGTCAAACAACAATCGCTTTTGGGGCAAGAGCCACCTACCTGTCACTGTTCTCGAAATGTGACGCAACAAGAAATCAGATGCGTGAAAAACTGCCTCATCATGCATAGCGTTTAAATTTATTACTTGTGTGCTACTTACTCAGAGAACGGCGTTGCCCCAGTGGTAACACCGGTTCCCATCAGATCGCCGAAATTAAGCGTTGCCGGGCTGGGCTAGCACTTCGATGGATGATCATCCGTTCTGCCGGTCGCTGTTGGCTAGCGGGGTCCACTCAGCCCTTGTGAGGCAAATTGAGAAACTACTTGATTGAGAAGTAGCGGCTCCGGTCTCTGACATACGACCGGGAGAGCCGTGTGCTGCCCACATGCCCCTCCTGATTCGCATCCAGCGATGCCTCTGACCTAAGGATGACACGGCGGCCGGTCGGCACCGTTGGGCTTTCTCAGTCCTGTTTGGACAGAGTTTATTTTCTTTTAAACTACTTACTCTAGTCGCCATAAACTTCGCAGACAATATCCACATATGCCTCTGAATGTACCTACACAAACATATCGTTGTGCGACATATGGTTCAAGAGATATTACGTCATAAACACTGAGATACGTGAAAAAATGCCGCATCATGCATGAAATTCTAATACGTTATTGTTTGTTACTAAAACACTCCGACAGTCGATTCGGCTTAAGGGAACAGCTGACACCTGCGGAACTTTCGACGGCTTTCTACTCCTAAGTTCAAACGGCTGTAGGCGAAAATAAAAGCCGTCTATAAAGCTACGAAGAGGTGTTGCTTTAGGGGCGTTTACAAAACTGCATTGTAGACACTCGAAGCAGCTGCGCACAGTGTACAAAACTACCTGTAATACTGTACGTACACATTTCTAAATAATGCCTATTTCTTTGTACGTCTGTTTCATAATTTCAAAGGTATTCTCACGAATACATGGGAATGAATTTTTTTCAGTGTTATGTTACACTACATACGAAGTTCAATTTTTTGTTTTCGTTTCTAATAGAAAAGTGGCAAAATGAATAGTTTTGCAATGCTGGTTTGGTAACCTAGTTTTTCATAATGGAGCATAAGAAATTCATGAAGACCAGCAATATTTATTGAACCTATATAGTCGTAGGTCTAGAAGTGTTGTTCTGTTACAGAAGAAATTTCGTTTGCAATGCACTGACGCTGCCAGTCACCTGTGTGATTGGAGTAGTTACATGTTTAAGAATGGGGAAGTAGTTGACTCGTTGAGAGCAGGAGCGAAGACATTTGTTTCATAACTTCGTCGACGTATTATTGACACTCAAATTTCTTCCACTTTTATTAGATTTGTATCTCTATCGCATAGTTAATCTTCGTGTGTCCAGGAAAATGAAAATAAAATACGTTTTGTTGACTGCAGTACCGCAGTGCTGTGTGAGACATTCAATACACTTTTCAGAAACTTGGCCTCCCCCATAACGCTCGGCACCATAAGGCAGAAGCGCTTGAGGGCAGCACTTAAAACCGCCTGCCTGCCTCTCCTTTCGCAGCAATGGCTTGAACCGGGATACGCTTGGGTGCAAGCGAAGTGCCCTCCACGGGACTGGCCCCTGCATTTGCATAACAGCAAGAAGACGAGCTTTCTGAGACTGCTCTCTAAGTGGTCCCCGGAGATACGGAGCTCACAAGTTTTTCAAGAAGAATCTTATACATGCAGCTGTTCTTAGTGCAGTTCTTTTCCTCTGTAATTTTCAAATTATACCATATCTCCATGATTCAAAGCAGTTATCTAACTCAGACATTACAATGTTATTCTGCAAGAAACACGCTGTTCTTACGAGTAATAATACTGGCACAGAACGCAGAATAACCTAACATTTGTGAAAATAGCAGTAACAACAAAGCCCGCTATATTTTACTGATACACGTTGCTCAATCTTGTACATAATGATCAGTAGCTATGTCACTATTTCTCCAAATTGTACATTGTAACACTTATTTATCCCATTACGCCTACTATGTTTTTGTCGTTGTTGGAAATTGCATTCTCTATTTAGCGAGGAAAAATTATGCTCTACATATATTGACAATTTCCATTTATATCCCGTGACATTTACTGTAGATGTCATTTATTCAAAGGGCGCGGTAATCGTTTATGTACGTTACTTAGCGTTGTGTGTAGAGCTCTGTTAACGATTATATGAAAGATGTCCTTGACATTCCACAGAATATCATACAAAGGGATGGCCACTACTCTGGTTATGTACTTGGACCATCTTGTATTGTCCTCTAATGCGGCTATAACTTAATAACATGGACACCGTGATAAAAAATAGACTTTAGGATGTCACTACTGTTTACTGCGTAATAAATGTGAAACTGAGCTAGAGTGCTCATTGACCAAGATATCGGACTCCCTTTAAGGAGGTGCAACATACCTGCATAGTACATCTTGCTAGTTCTGTGAAATCTAGTTTTTCCAGGGCCGGAGAATGGAATAAAACGAAACATCAGTGAACACTTTCTGTCTAACGAAAGTTGTATCCCATGTCGTGATCTAACATTGTCGTACGACTTTACAACTATCTTATACAAGCAGTATAAGTCGTTCTCATTATTAAAAAGCTAAACACGGAAGGACAGAAAACAAGGA
The DNA here is from genome assembly GCF_023864345.2 of Schistocerca serialis cubense. Lineage (NCBI taxonomy): Eukaryota > Metazoa > Arthropoda > Insecta > Orthoptera > Acrididae > Schistocerca > Schistocerca serialis. The sequence goes on from NC_064642.1 coordinate 527,844,308, forward strand.
AATTTTCCTTAGTGTGCGTGTAGTAAGAAGGAGACAACACTACATTTGTAGAGGGTCTGGGGGTAGGGGAACGTACTGAACACTGGAACATTTTTCAGACTCGGCTGGTCCCTGCGGAGGTTCGAGTCCTCCCTCGGGCATGGCTGTGTGTGTTTGTCCTTATGATAATGTAGGTTAGGTAGTGTGTCAGCTTAGGGACTGATGACCTTAGCAGCTAAGTCCCATAAGATTTCACACACATTTGAACATTTTTTTTCTGTTCAGACTTCCGCCTATTTCCAGCGGTGTAATAGAAATTTACTACATTTGTTATTCCATTTTGAAGCGATAACATTCACTTTATGTGTGCGGCAATCATTTTCTGAAAGTAGAAAAATCTCCCCGGAAAAGAATGGGTCTCCTAACGTGCCAGACTTTTCCGACGTACAACATCGTCTTCTACCTAGAAACACGTTTATGTATGCAGGTTCGTCCCACCCCCAAATCAACGACCCAACCAACCAATCTGTTTCCATTTAAAAGTGTTATAAACGAGAAAATTTTTTCACTAATGTATGTATTGGTCTATGAGTTACATAATTACTATGCTGTATGCTAATAATAAGTAAGTAAAATCAAGTTAAGATGAAGCTACTAGCTACAAACTTGCATTGAAACGTCCCCTTTGAACAATTATACAGGACTGTGCTTAAACTGACACACAATATTTTGTTAGCGCAACGCAATCTGACTTTCAAAATTCCCTACAAAAGAATGGCCCTGACTAACATTAAACTATACCTTTCACAAATCACTAAATCACTTACCTCACAATAATCTTCGCTGCTCAAGCTACTGCAATACAGCGAGCGCCACTACTGCCAGCTAAATAAAAGATTCAAACTATGGAAGGCACTAACTACTGATAGGGATAGTTAGCAAATGAAAGATATTAATAGAGAACAAACAATGTATTTCCTTGATATCATCATATATAAATACAGCAGTTCATGACAAATTTCAAAACTCTGCCATCTCTCTCCCCACATCCACCACTGCTGGCGGCTCACCTCCAACTGCGCAACGCTACGCGCTGTTCACATCCAGCTGCCGCTGCCCAACACTACAATGGCAGACAACAATGCAAAGCAGCCACAGACTGCACACAGCACAGCCAGTGATTTTCATACAGAGGTGGCGTTACCAATAAAAAAAACCTAAACAGCCTACTTACATAGCCCCCATGCTCCCCACAAAAAATTTTACAAATTTTTTTTGGGCAGTGGCCAATAATGATTTGATAAAATTTTTCATAATTACAATAACAAAGAAGTCAAATGCACACACTTATTGATACAATGTTGGTCAAAAGCTAAAAATTTCTCACAGTCCATAAAGACAGTCCAGATTGTTCATCACAGTAAAATAGCAGTGTTTTTCTCAAAGTCTGAGCAGTAAAAGAAAATGCACACAGAAGTAGTGGATTTCCATGCTGTCTTCAAGAAGTAGCGTTGTCCTTCCAACGGAAAGACAGTGCTGACTCTTGACATGCATACAGGTAATGGGCCACAACAGAGCAAACCCACTGCAGAGTCAGTCGAAATTTTTAAGAGTATTGGTAGGTAGGTCATCACAGAGCAGACCCACTGTAGTCCTGGCAGAGATTACGGTATTGGTTGGCCATCAAAGATGCAGACCCACTGCAGTCCTTGTAGAAATAATGGTACTGGTGAGTCAGCAAAGACGCAGACCCACTGTAGTCCTTGTAGAGATAGCCAGCAGCCATCTGTTGTGACTGTGCAGGTGCACAATCACCATTGAAGAGTCTTGCGGATAATATAGCAAGTCCATAACCACCACTTGTGCACTCACCAAAAATTTGTTTGAAATGTCCTTAGAACCAGCAATGCTGTTATCCAGTCCCTTGCTGAATTATTAACACACGTGCAAACACTATCAGTCCCTACTTCTCACATATTGTCCATATACTATGACCAAAAGAAACGTGTGCAGTGAAATGTAACTTACAAGTTAATAATAAGATGAACTGGTGTCAATTACAATTTTATAACACGAAAATACAATTACAAAAGTACAAAATATATCATTAAAAACATAACAATACAGATAACATTTGTAGTAAAACAGGCATTACAAAAGAATAGAAATAGACATATACATCAGTGTCACAGGAATTATGACATAAGTAAATACATAAAGATCACAAGAACTTTTGAAACATCACCTTCACATGTGAGCAACAAACCAGAATAAATAATGTCTAAGCATATTTACAAGGTAAATAACATATTATTAATGCAAATTATATTTGAGGATAACAGTATTCCTCATCATAGTGAATGTAGCTTAATACTAAAAAAAGAAAAAATTCTATTAAACTACACAGAGACAGGAAGAAAACAAATACACAAGGGTACACAAACATATAGTGGGATAACACAAAAGGAAAGGACAGGGTTTGTTGTACTGCAGTATTTTGCAAACAAAACTTTCTTTACTTCTTGGAGATCTCCCTTCATTCATCATTATTCCCAAAAGTCCTATCTAAGCCTGCCTTCTGTATTTTGTTCACATCCTCTGTCAAAAATAGTTTTTCTCTCTGCTTTCTGTATTCTGTTCACATCCTCTGTCAATAATAGTTTTTCTCCACTGTACAGTATCCTTTTTATTTTGCCAGACCATTTTCTGATAGCTTCTCAATGCATTTCTTATAAATTTATAATAGTTAGTTTCTTATATAGTCTCCTCTTAAGCTAACTTAAATCTACTGAGCTCAGATACTAAACTAAGGGACGAGGCAATGCAGCAGCACATAACAAATTAACACAAACAGCAATGCAAAAAAAATGGAAAATTGCAAAGCAAGCTACAGTAAATATAAATTACCAAGCAATGCAACATTACAACTAATATGAGCCAATGTACAGTAGCAAGAAAAATAAGTCAGTAGTAAAACTAGCTTAACAGAGTAACAGAATTTAAAATTCAGTAGCACTATGCCTAGCAAACAGCAGCAGCAAATATAAAAAATATAAAACTTATATCTATACATGACAAAGCTCAAGCAGAAAAGATATTATAGTAAAAACAACAATGCAGATAAGGGAAGTGTATATTCACATCTTAATGTCTATGTAAATGAAAGTGGTGCACCACAACAACTTATTGTAAAAGAAATATTACCATGTACTTGAAAAGAATATTATGTATGCAGTTACTGTTACTAGTCCCTTCTTATTGTTCTTTCCTTTCCAAGTGCTCCTTTTTTAAAGGATGTGGATTACAAAATTATTATTTAATAGATCTGTTGAAAGAAAGTGTTCACATTAGCAAATGCATTTTATTTTATAAAAGCAATGCTGCAACACAGCTGGAAACCAGATATCAAGTGAAATAAGCAACTACGAAAAGCAAAGCATAAAAATATCATTCAATAGTCATGTGGCATTTCGTAAGTCAGTAGCTCTCAACTCTCATAGAAAGACACTTGTCATAATTAGGTGTGCTGATGTACGAATATTTCCCATCAATTCATAAGTATTGCAGTAATTAGCACAAAGTACGAGTAATCATATGTTTTCAGGTAATGAGCGTGTAATATTTGCGATGCTTTCTACAAAGGAATGTCAATAGCAAGGTTAATGGAAGTAATGAGGGTGTCGCATTTGCAATATTTTCTCTAAAGGAATGTCAATGGCGAGGATAAAGGCCTGCCTTTTTTCTTTTCTTTTCTACCTGTGCTTCCGGAAAGGCACACCCTAATGGCTTGTTCTCCAGGTGTTTGACACAGCTGCGTGCCCACTACGCATTACGTGCAGGTGGTCACTTAACTTTCTTACGGAAATATTTACGACACCAGTTTCCGCTACAGTGACAGTCTCACATAAAAATATTTCACAGGTCAAGAATTAGCATTGCAAATCTGTAGAAAGAAAATTCTATAAATATAAGTGTCCAAATAAAATATTCGTCAGCATTGTGATACAGTCACGCATTTACGCACTTTCATAACTCTTAAAGCACGATTCTTGGTTTCCAACATACTTCTTATTCCTCATATACAGTAGCCTCATCTTATTGATCATAAACATATCTCAACAGCATAGTACACATCATCGTCGTAATAGTAACATCATAACACCTCAGTCAAATCTCAAAATCGTCGTAGCTTTCTGCAATAATTTCAAAACCTAAAAAAAATTCTCTGCTCATTTCAATAGTGCCATCTACCTCAAACGTACTTTAAAATCATGCTCCCTTGCCAAATACATCATTCAAAGCTCTCATAGTATCACAATGATTCCGAAAAAATATGAAGAGTTCACACAGTACAGACAAAATACAATTTCGTAAGTGTGAAGTTATCCAACGGTGTAATTACGTAAACATCTGTCACTGATATAGTAAAATAAATGTTTGTCTCTCTCAGTTAAATGATCAGATAGCTGTGTAATTTACATGTTAGAGAAATATGGTACCGATGTGTAAAGTTGTATAAGCAAATACCATATTAGCTAGGGCTCCTTGTTCTTGCCAAACACACGGTACACAAGGTAGGCGTGTACCAACCCTGGGGATAAATGTAATTATACTCCCAGGTGTTACAAATTACAGCAATGGAATGAAATGTATCATGGAAAACTTTCTTTGTAATTAAAAAAATATTTAAAAATAAGTGTTTTAAGTATAAGATTAATCACTCAAATGCGTGTACTGTAGCGCTAAACTGTGCATCTTGTCGCAACATAATCTCTGTGGAAGTGTCGTAGTTATCGTCCTCCGAAAGCTAAGTTCTGCAGAAGTCAATGTACTTACCACATGATAAACAAAAGTGAAATGCTTTGCGTATAGATATCGTAGTTATTATGCTTATTGGCGTGATGAAGAAATTACGGTGCTGTAACGTATTGTTGTGCTACGGAAAAGGCTGTCTCATTGTAGCTATACCACAAAAGTTACTATTAAAACATGTTTTACTTTCCAGAAGAATTCAGAAAAACTGTGCAGATATAAAACAGATACACTGCAAAAGCAACAAGGTAAATTGTGTCACACATTAGTAGCATCGTGATATAGTCGTGTAGCTGTCAAATAAACTAACCACTGTGTCACCTGGTATCTCTCAGAAAGCACCATGAATTCAGAATGTATTTTCAAATAAACTAAAATGTTGCATTGAAATCTCATCAGCAGTACTGGTAAATGTTCTAAGTATGTGAGCCTTATAGTCGTTACGTAATCGTGCAACAAACAAGCAAGAATGTACACACACAATAACACTGTGACGTCTGTCCACTATAACAATGCATTCGTCATTTCTGTTTAAAAATGTTCCCTAGGTTCTAGACTGGATATTTAACTTCAAACATCGTTGCATGTTAACAGTTTCTAAAGCATACTAGTAACGTGAAGTGAAACGTTTTATGGCAAAGACAAAGTTAAAAAGCAGATTATCTTTCAATAATCGGTTTTACATGTGAAATGTGGTACAATCTTTTACTCTTCAAAGTACTCAGAATTTCAGCTTGAACGCAATTATCATGCAGTATACGTCGGTAAAGAATACTGGAATTTTTCACAGGGTTAGCGTCAATGTTATTTTTCTCTGAGCCAGCCGGCGCACGTGGGTGCCTGCGGCGCGAGTCATTGTCTGTCTCTTTGTTGCCGCGCGTTGTTATTGGGATTAGGAGACCTAACTTCTACAAATTCACCGTGACGAGAAGGCCCTGCCCTGTTTGAATCCCGCCAGTTCTGATGCAATTCAGGTCTGTCGTTACAATCATATCGTCTGTCGTCATGTCGGTAGATTCCATAGTTTCTTTCTTGTCGGTCACATGGTGGAGAATTTCTCCCTGAATCGTAACTGCGCGCTGGTCCGTTGCGTCTAAAGTTATTCTGTCTCCCTTGATAGTATTTATTTTGGTTCCCATATTGTCTGTTTCTCTTATTGTCTCTGTGATAGTCATTACCTCGGAGAGGTGATCTTTCCCTGTAGTTATTACTACTCTGCCAACGGTTGTCATACGGGTGGTGTCTGTTTTGGTCACGATTTGTGTTGTGAGCATAGACTTGTCATGTCAAGTTATTACTTCTTTCATCGCGAAATTGCGACGGATGTGACCTGTAAAAGTTGAGTTCCTGGTTTCGCGTTCCGCGATTGTCAGTGTCAATTTCTAATTCTTGTAAGAGTCCCTGAAATGCTTCAATGTCGTCTTTGCAACGTCCTGCCAAAATAATATGTCGTAAATGTTCAGGCAGTTTGATTAAGCAAATGCGGATGAGTTCTGAGGGGCTGTATGGGTTTGAAAGATACTGATTCTTATGCAACATGTCTTCAAAATATTTCATAAGACTGGAAAATTCAGATTGTTCATAACGTTTCATCATTATGATGCTATGTTTTACTCGGTCTTGTGTGGCTTGAGACCAATATGCTGAGAGGAAGGCATGGTAAAACTCTCCTTCACCGTGGCAATCGTGAATTACCGATCGCATTCTTACAGCTGGTTCATTCTCCAAGTAGCCACACATAATTTCTAATCTGTGTTCTAACGACCAGTTGGGAGGAAAACAATGCGAGAATTGATGGAGCCATGCTTGTGGATGAATGTCATTGCCAGAATTCTTAAATGTTTTGAATTTACGTGTAGTAATGAACAGCTTATAGTCAAAATCATCATGTCGGCGAGTCGCATATCGGTCATTGTTAGGTCGTGTCGGCCGTTCCATCTCAAAATTCGGTGCACATTGCCAATTTCTTTCATAACTTCCGAAATGCCCTGTGTTATTATTTTGTGGCTGTTCCGTATTTCTGTGTCCCTCTTCCCGTATTGGGGCGCGAGTATCCTCTGAAATACGTAATTCTTGTATTACCTGTGTCAGCTGATCTTGTACTTCCCGGATTTCTCTTTTGTACTGTGTATTGATTTGATTTTGATTCTGTTTGAATTTTCTAATTTGTCCATACTCTTCTGTGTCAGTGAAGGCTACAGGTCTTGTGTCATTCAGATCATCATCTACCTTTGTAGACAAGTTAGTGACCTGATCCGAAAGTTCGGCTACTTTCTCCGATAGTGAACACATTTCCTCAGTGTGTTTTTCTGAACCAAGTTTCAGAGTGTCCATTTGTGTTGAAATCGAATCTACTGTGTCCTTTAAGTTTTCCTGAGTTTTTGCAAGTTGCTTAACCGAATCGGTAGATGCAACTGAGTCAATTTTAGCCCACAAGGTCTCATGATTTTCATGAACAATGGTTTGCAGTTCTTTTATGGGTGCTTCGTGAGTCTGTAATGCATTTTCATGCCGCGAAAAAATAGGTTGAAAATGCTCACAAATTTGTGTTTTTACGTCATTACAGACTTTTTGACATTTCGATTCAATGTTATGTAACTCAGTAGTTAAATCTTCACGTGTTTGTTCAAGTGTGGTGTCTAACTTTTAGAGATGTTGTTCCATTGTGTCTAACTGTTGCTGTGTTTGTCTCTGGTGTTGTTCCATTGTGTCTAACTTTTTAAGATTTTGTTCCACTGTGTCTAACTTTTGAAGCTTTTGCTGTGTTTGTCCCATTTGTTGTATTAATTGTAATAACAATGCATTGGTGTCTGAAACATGTTCCTCAGTGCTTTTCGGCAGTGAATTTGCACCGGAAACATTCACATTTTGACAAGCAGAAAATGTGTCTTGACTTATTTGAGAAAACGGTGAGGATCCAAAACCTGAATCTAAAGTATTTGCGAGATCGTGTCGTGTCATTTCGGTTTCCTGAGGCGAGCTATTGCCGACCGATCGATCGATAATGCTTCCCTCTTCACTAATTGTTTCACTGTCCACGCCATTGTTTGACGCCCGCTCCATTTCCCTGTGCACAGTTACCAAATTACTACTTTGAACATTAGTAAATTCATTACTCGGCGGCGCTGATAAGCTACGCTCGTCGTCACTATTATTTCTCAGTTTAGTTTGGAGCCTAGTGTTACGTTTTTCACACGCCATAGTTGTCACAATATTTCACACGATAACACAGAAAAGCACAATTTGAAGTGCAAAAATAGGAGAACACATTAACATAGCACTGAAAATAATGTCTAGTTAATTGCAAGCGTAGCTGCGAAATACTTGGTGCAAATCTACATGCATGCCACTACTGTTTTACTGTACAACAATGAAAGGCTACAACTACAAAGGAGATTCTCTCAATGATTACGCGCTATCAGTAAACAATAGCTACACCAATTACACAAACTACAAGAAAAAAAAATCAGAAGATTCCAGTGAGGTATCCTAGGCTAAGGGTCGACATATGAAACGTCCCCTTTGAACAATTATACAGGACTGTGCTTAAACTGACACACAATATTTTGTTAGCGCAACGCAATTTGACTTTCAAAATTCCCTACAAAAGAATGGCCCTGACTAACATTAAACTATACCTTTCACAAATCACTAAATCACTTACCTCACAATAATCTTCGCTGCTCAAGCTACTGCAATACAACGAGCGCCACTACTGCCAGCTAAATAAAAGATTCAAACTATGGAAGGCACTAACTACTGATAGGGATAGTTAGCAAATGAAAGATATTAATAGAGAACAAACAATGTATTTACCTTGATATCATCATATATAAATATAGCAGTTCATGACAAATTTCAAAACTCCGCCATCTCTCTCCCCACATCCACCACTGCTGGCGGCTCACCTCCAACTGCGCAACGCTACGCGCTGTTCACATCCAGCTGCCGCTGCCCAACACTACAATGGCAGACAACAATGCAAAGCAGCCACAGACTGCACACAGCACAGCCAGTGATTTTCATACAGAGGTGGCGTTACCAATAAAAAAACCTAAACAGCCTACTTACAGCATGGATGAAAATTGTTGGCAACTAAATGAAAATTCCATTTTCGGGACATGGAAAATTGTTAAGTCATTAAACAAAATGGGTTGATTTGCAAATATCTTGTGTTCTCTGGCAGAAAGACCTTCCATTCCTCTGTTCAGGATGGTGCACGAATAACGAAGTAGGTCTCAAACATACACATCTACCTCCGTCACTCTGTGCATCTCATCCTCCTACCTCTGTCTATCTTCTCTTCACCTCCACCTTCTCTCTCTCTCTCTCTCTCTCTCTCTCTCTCCCTCTCCCTCTCTCTCTCTCTCTCTCTCTCTCTCTCTCCTTCTCTCTATACATCTCCTTTTTCTCCGTCTCACCGAGCGAGGGGGAGGACGACGGTTCAAAACTCGCATCCATACAGCCTTATTTAGGTTTCTGTGTTTTGCTTAAATCACTTCAGGCAAATTCCAGGATGGTTCCTTTGAAAGGTCATGGCTGACTTCTTTCCCCATCCTTCCCTAAACCGAAGGGTCCGATTTCGATGTTTGGCCCCCTCCTTGAAACCATCCAGGCAAGCAACCAACCATTACTTCTCTCTGTACTCCTCTCTCAATGTCCTTTGCACCCTCTTACCATCTTCTCTTCTCCCTCTCTCTACCCAATTCTTTTCTTTGTCTATCTCCCTCCACCCGATCTCTTTGGTGTCCACCTATCACTCTTTCACATGTCTTGTGTGTCTTCTCCTACGCCACTCGCTGTACTTCTCCTCCTCCCCCAATCTCTGTCTCTACCCTCATTCCCCCTTCTGTCCATTCATTCCCTTCTGCCTTCCACCTCCCTCTCTCTCCCTGTCCATTGCTAAATCAAGGCTGATACCACTGTAACATGCCTGCCATGCAGGGCAGCCTACAATCAGGGATTGGAAAAATCATTTCTTGCCCCTGACATACATGCTGCCATGCAAACCATGCCCATAACACAGGTCAATACTAATGCAACACAGCAAATTTCTTGCCCCTGTCATACAAAGCAGATCGATCAGGCACCTGATACTCTTCCTACACAATGTATGGCGTGCAGGGCAGCCTTTACACTTGGGACTGTAAGAAACATGGTTTTCTCATATCTCTGTTCGTCTTGGAGCTATAAGCTTATAAAACCCACGGTTTTGTGGCCTGTTGTTCCTGTGCAAAACTTGGTTGAAACCAGTCAAGGAGCTAGGGCGATTTCCTGCACATACACACACCCAACTCTGCTACATATATGTATATGATAGAAGACTTCACTCAGCACTAAATTCTATAACTGAGGAGTTAACTCTCTGGTAAAAACATCTTTAATACGTTGTACAATACTTAATTTATAAAACTGCTAATATTTACAAACGCTGCACCAGTCACAGTCTCACGTTTCACAAAAGAAAAGAAAAACAACAGAAAATTCTATAAGCTACTCATGACAGTCTCTTGTGCTCGTTTATCCATGTGATTCTAAAATTGGTCACTAGGAATACCGAATAGGAAACATTGTGTTCCTGGGTACACTATCTTTCCGGTACACCACTCTGCCTTTTAAAGAATGTTCAAGTTACTACACAGAGCTGACACAACGATTCCAACCTGCTAAATAAGCTGGCTAACAGTCATGTGTCAGCCTCTTGGTGGTCTTTAATGTTTGAAACATATGAAAAATTTGCTGGCGTGGGCCACAGTCATCGAGCGCCTCTACTGAGGTGGGGCCTGCGTCAGAACAGCACAAGCAACATGCGGTCTTACTTTTATGAAAGGTAACATATCTGAGACTCTGCAGATGGGGCACAGTCACCACCCTTAACAGGTCAAAAAATTCGGCTCTGCGGAACAGAGAGATCGTGTTGCCTACCCAGTTCACTCTTATGCTATGGCATCAAGTGCTAGGCGCGTATGTAGATGTTCAGTTCAGTCTGAACGCTTTTGCTTCTCAGAGGCTCTCACTCGCATACGTCCATAATGATGCTGTGCACAGAATCACGGCTCACCTGAAAGGACAACGTAATGAGACCCTGCGTCAGTGTTTAATTGTCACACTTGCTGTTAGACGTTGCTCCTTATTGTACGGGACATAATACAATCTTCTGACGAATAAATTCAAGTGTGATTTCTGAATTAGGAAACTTTTGCGAAATATTCCCTTATATACAGGGTCTAAACGGCGTTAGTCTTACTTAATTTGTGCCGCCATTACGAGAATAAACGGTAACTCCCATGTGGTTAGTGACCAGCAAAAGCCCTTGACACAGGCATAAGAGCCAACCCCGACATTACTCGTTAGCCCGTAGCTGTGTTATCATTGTGTGTCTGAGTGGATATAACGTTGCTTAATGGATGTGGCTGTTTGCAGTGATCGCTCCGCAATCGCATAATCACTCAATAATTTGTCTTCTTACCTATTTGCGCGGAGTACGCTGCATTTTCTTATGTTGAGTGTCAACTGCCAATCCCTGTAACGAGCTTCAGCCTTCCTCAGGTCATCCTCCACTTCGCTGCAATTTTCTAGCGCTGCGACTGCATTATATATGTCACCATCATTCGCGATTAACTATTAAGTGCTCAGTTACGCTACACCCATCAGTTTATTGACGAGTTCTGAATGTTTTGATTAGTCTTCAGTGGTGACTAATGGTTTGCCCTGAGATCGCGACTTGTAATAACCACTACAGTCAAACGAAAGAGCAGTGAGACGAAACGAAAATGGGTAATTGCTTGAAAATATACCGATCTATTTTCAGTTGTTAATCGTAGTGTGTCCACTGTTGCACCCGAGAATGAATTCTACTCGGCGAACTCAGGGCAAAGCAGGCTCGCTCGAAACCAGACTGCCAGTTGATATGTCAACACACCGTACCGCCAATGTAGCAAAAGAGAAGGTACAAATAGAGCGTTTCCACACAACCTCTGAACAACTGAAGACTAAGAGAAAACACTACAATACATTACAACAACAAAGTACCATATATAAGTAATTAATAAATTAAATCATGTCTGATTTTCAATTAAAATATGGTTGAAAATTAATCAGCAGTTTATACTCCACCTTAAAATGTATGAAATACCTTGAATTGTAAGCGACTAAGACAGCATGTGCCCTTAACTTTCATATAAAACTATGAAAAATAACGGTGTCTTTCATCAGGCGTGGCTGATGGTCAATGGAAGCGAGCGTGGGTCCAGCGGACGGCACTTAAGCTGTCTACAGCACTTGCGCCTGCAGCGTTTACCCCCGGGTGGCCGAGTCTCCCAGGCCGCACCGGTGACCAGCACACCGCGTCGCGTAGCGCTGCTGTTGACGGCCGATAGCGTGCGAAGGCCCCGCGTGTCGGGGGCGCCCATACGACAGGTTGTAGGGGGGAGGGGGATCGACCTGGGGTACGGCGTATTCTCAAAATTTTGGAAGACGGAAACAGTAAAAAAATTTCAGATGCACCTATGTTAAATACATGTCTAATGCTGACTTTTAAATTGTTTTCCTAAAGGAAAAACACCAGAATCCACTATATTTTCTCTTTTGCCTGAGAGCTAGACAGACCATAACCACCCGCCTCTCCCCTTGCCCATAAGTATCAGCAACCTTGCCGTGTGCTGTAGCGTTCGTCGTAGTTGTTCATGACTCAGTTAGCCTCTTTACTTGCAAAGTAAAGCCCTGTTCACACACGCAACTGAAGTTAGACGTCAGCTCCCGATATTATGCAGTGTTCAGCGTGATCTGTCTTCACTCAGGAGGCCAAAGATTCCACTTAGTTGCTCTGTTTTCAATATTACGTCAGCACTTGTGTCAACTGAAATGATTCGAGCAGGTGATGATGTAGTAGAATGCGGCATTAGAACCTACCCGCGAGTTAAATGCAAAGAAAACAAAACGCACAATTTGGATACTCAAAACACACGATTTTTTTACGAATCATTTCACATGGACAATTGTAATGATTTGCTCGAATCATCAGATTTTCTTTCATGATAACGGGAAGACTAACATAATATATGAACTTGAAATATGGATTGAGCCGAAAGCTGTGCAAGGGAAATACCTGTGTCTAATATCATTTTTTCTTTTCTCGTTCCTCCTCCTCTTCTTACTTTCTTATCCGTTCTTCCGCTAGCTTCTATTTGTACCTACTTACGTAAATGTGCAATTTATTTATGATTATAGTAATTACCATCAGACAGGCATATTGCATTGTACCTTATATTTTTTTCTGATACTAATGCCTTATACTTATATGTAACAGCCCATGCTTTTGAAGCGTCGGTGAGTTTTGTTTTATTATCAGAACAACGCGGTTTGGACGTGATCTGTTTAGTCCCCATCATGGCTAACTCACTGACATGATTACTAACTGCAGCAATTGTACAGACCCACATTACTATATGACGTACGAAGTCCAATTAGCCAGCGCGATCCAGATTGGCGCGCTTGAGTTACTTAAAACTCACGTCGCAGAATAATTAACCAAGGAAGCTACTTCTAGATAGCAATATTTCGTGATCCTAATATTTGGTCTGAGCTGTCAGTGTATCAAGTGTCATTAAAGTAGTGTCACAATACGAAAATGGGTTTCGCACAAGAAGAAAATGAAGGCTGCAAATACACTTATAACATAATTAAGATTCAAGGACGAATATTCGTAAATAAATCATATTCGAATAACAAAAACTCATTTCCTATATTTGTTCAGTAGAGCGTTGGGCTCCAGTCAAAAACACATACCCTTTTGATGGACGATGTCGGAGTTCGAATGCCATAAGGTTCAATGGGGACACGACAAAATATTCAAAATTTTACTAAGAATGATTAGGGAGGCTTTTACATTAAATAATGTCGTTCCTGAAGAACTTAACTGCAATAATCAATGCTATTAGCTGTCTGTGGGACAAAGATTTGAGTATAGGCAGGTTTAATACAGGTTATATTATGTAGTTCTGGTAATGTGATAGCGAAAAAGTTGCAGAAAGTTTCAGTAGAATGTTTTTGCAGGTAAATTGACAATGTTTTTGCCAGATACATTGACATGAAAAGTGATATGTGAATACAATGATTTGGCAAGCAAACTAAGATAAAATATCTTATGAGAAAAAGTATGAGATTTCAGCAAAAACCTAAATCCATGAAGTATGCCTAAAGCACAGAAGTTAGAACGCTGATCAGTGCATTACAGTAGCATACGACACTAAGATAAAATATCACACAGATAAACTGAGACTTTGAAGGGCAGTCAGTTCCCTTTCCTGTTCCTTTACAGGTACTGTGATAAATTTGTTTGTCGGTCCTTTAATTCTGGTCTATATACATTCTTGCTCTTACACTGTGTATGTGTTTTCACTACCACTGTGCCTATGTTTTACATTTTTATTGTTAATTCTGTGTAACCAGACATCTTGTGAGTGATGAGGTAACATAAGATCTGTTACTGGGGGGCACATTAGATTCTGTTGTACATTCTCTTGGCCTTTTTGTCAGCATTAGAAAATACTGATGCTCTGTTGCCTGATCTATTTGTTACACTTCTGTATCTTGCACAAAATATTACATAATTGTCAATGTATGTGGCTGTTATCTGATCATATTGATTGATGTAATCTACAGATGTTCATGCTTTGTATATAAGCTTCATTTTACATTTTCATCCAACATATTTGTATGAATTCGCACATTTTCTAGGAATAAGGTCATATTTTTACTGCATATGCAAGCTTCATATTTGTCTGGTTATTTCACATAGATAGTCATAGGTCATTTCTAGTGAAATTCAGTTTTTGGTAATGAATTTTAAAGAAAAAAGAAAAAAGTTCAATGAAGTTGCTAAGGCTTTAAGTAATTCGTGCACACTCTTAAATGAAGTAGTAGTACTCAGCGCGAAGATACCTTCTAGATTTCAAATGTACATATGAGTTGTCCGTGGAAAATTACTTCCTGAGTCTACTTATGTTTGATTCTACGTTGAATACTGGTCTCCAGAGTGTTGTCAGTAACAGACAGTAAGCTTCATTACTAAGTCTACCTCAGATATGACTTCATAAAACCTCAAGAAACGTGTCAGTATATGTTAGTTGTGTTCCTTTTCTTAGCCGCAAGATTAATGACAAAGGACGTTAAACATTATCTTCGTTGATGCTAAGTGATGCAAAATTTTATCTTCAGTTGTATTTCCATACTACTCTGGATTAATGACAAGAGATTTCCATACTGCTCTGGATTAATGACAAGATACAATAAAGCAAATCTTCGATGGCTGTAAGTGATGAAATATTTACCTACAGTCTACAAAACTCGGAAAATAGTGTGTCTGTTCCCTCTCTGTTCAAAGAAAGTCTTGATATGGAAAACACAAATCAGAGTATTCTCTTGTACGTTTTAAAACCTGAAGTCCTGACACTTGTAATGCCATTCATAACTATAGCCTACTGTACTCACATCTTTGAAACTTTTGCAAAAAAAAATATTCATTTCCATCCCCATAACACAGCTAAGACAATCTGCACGAATTTTTTTCTTGGGGCAGGGGTAACGTGAGGTTTTCGTACGTTTTCTACCTTTGTAAGTAATTGACCTTTCTGTAGTGGGCAGAGATGAATGAGCGTGCTGCAAGAGTAGTGAATAGGACCCTTGGCTCTGTGTTGAATGTAATCTGTGGTGCACTTGGTCACCAGTCAGTTGTGCACCGCTGGGGAATTCTTATTTGAGGTACAGTAGCGATCGGTTGAGCCTTTAGGGAAGAGGATTTCATATTTATGAATCTCAGCGAAATTATCTGCAATACTTTTTGTAGAAATAAAACTTGTTTGTAAACATGTGTTACGGATTCTCTTGGTCTTCCTATAAACATTTTCTCATAATTCTCTTATTGGTCATGTCCTTTACCTTGTTTGTAATACTTAACAGTAAATACTTATCCTAAGTGAGCTCTCATAAAACTATAGCCACAGCAGTATACATATATTAACAAAAGTATTACATCAGAAAAGCGATTCAAGCAAACCCATTATCATTCACATGTGAATATGACAAATACTTCATTACAAACGCAGTGCAACGAAATTTCTTATCTTATGCATATTTGCAAAAAATCATCATGATGAACCAGTAAACAAAATGAAGTACACTGTCTTAAACTACAAAAACTCACACACACACAAACCTTCGTAATGAAATCAATGCAGCGACTAAAGCAAAGTATGTCATCACAAAAATGCAAGATACCAGTCATCACAGAATGCCATACAAAGTAAGCATAGAAAAATATGTCGGTGCACCAAGAATTGTGTGTTGCAAAGGTCCACGCAAGGCAATAGCTATGTTAAGCAACAGTCACGTTATGCAACAAAATTATATACATTTCACAACATTATCCAAATGCTATCGTTTCCAAGATAATACCTGAGAAAAATAAAAAAAATCACTATTCTGCAAATGGTTTGATACGTGTTATGTAATGAACCCCTTTACTCGATTTAGTACATATTCCTTCCACTTCTACTACTTTATTGGGAGCTATCCGACAAAATCTATAAGGTCAGATGTACACCAAGAAAAACTTACAAGTCTTTTTGTATTCACTCAATATTTTTATTTCATTATTCTACTGGATAGTTATGAAAGAATTCACTATGAATTTTAAACAAAATTATGTGCCTTCAGGAAACCAGTCATCCAGATATATGTATATTTACCTTAACAGAATTGGTCTAAATATTAATACAAATTTTACTTTGTAATAAGACATGAAAATCATCTTTGAAAAGCACATGCATGAACGTAACTGCTTACTTCTTCATATGAATGTAACATCTCTGAATATTATCATTGTGTCATGGTTGTCTTTGGAAGTAAGTTGGCAGCAAGGGTTGATCAGAGTTGTTGATCAGAGTGGTGATTACGTCACGGATTGTGTTACTATTGTAATGCGTTAAAACTAATGGTTTATTGTATTACAGTATCTTTTATAAGGTTTTTCCAAATTTCATGCAAAGATTTGTGAGGTTTTTTGGACACGAGAGTGAAATTGGTAAGAAAAGTTGTGGAATCTCAAGACGTATTTCAGTCATTTCGCAAGAATCTGGACCACATTTTTGGAGTATTTGAATGGAATTTCGGTAGCCTTAGATACTGACGCCACAGTAGTATGTGTTAAATGATCTTGCCTGTTTCCAAGCCCTTCTACTGCTATAAATGTCGCACCTTCCAATTAATGTGGTTTACGTGTAATACGCAATGCTAATAATTCTTCGTCACAATTGATTATTAATACTTCATGAACAGTAATGCTGGTTTTGGATATGTTATCTCTACAGTATACTCTACATGTAAATCTAAGTAGATACTCGATAAGCCGCCATACGGCTTGTGGTGGAAGGCACCTAGTACCACCGCTAGTCATTTCCATTTCTCGTCCACTCACAAACAGAGCGAGTGAAAATCGATTATCTATGTGCCTCCATGTGAGGCCTAATTTCTCGAATCTTACCTTCGTGGTCATGACGCGCAATGCATGATGTCTGAGGTAGAATCGTTCTAAAGTCAGCTTCAACTGTCGGTTCTCTAAATTTTCTGTATAGTGTTCCCCGGAAAGAGCGTCTTCAGCCCTTCAGGGATTTCCGTTTGACTTCCTGAACCATTTCCGTAACACACGCGTACTGTTCTAACCTATTAGTAACAAATCTCGTTGCCCGCCTCTGAGTTGTTCCGATGTCTCCCTTTAATCCGTCCTGGTACATATGCCAAACGCTTCAGCAGTTCTCAAGAATAGATCGCACTAGGGTCCAATATGCGGCTTCCTTCACAGATGAACCACACTTTCCTAAAACTCTCTCTGTAAACCGAAGCCGACCATTTGCCTCCCCTATCACAGTCCCAAAATGCTCGTTTCATTTCATATCCCACATGTTTAAAGGACGTGACAGTGCCAAGCACAACTCTACTAAGGCTTTATCCATACATTACGGATTTGCTTTTCCTACTCACCCGCATTAAATGGCATATTTCTACATTCATAGCTAGCTGCCATTCAGCATACCAACTAGAAATTTTATCTAATCGTCTTGTATCATCCTACAGTCAATCAACTTCAACACCATTTTGTACACCATAGCACTATCAGCAAATAAACGCAGATTGCTGCCCTCTCCATCTGCCAAACCGTTTATGTTGTAGAGAAGAACAGCTGTTCTATCAGACTTCTCTGATTCACTCCTGACGATATCCTTGTCTGTGATGAACACTCTCCGTCGAGGACAACAGACTGGATTCTCTATCTTACAGTAACAAATCTTCGAGCCTTTCACATACAATGTGAACCTACTCCACATAATCGTACCTTCGTTAACAGCCTGGATGGGACACGGTGCCAAATGCTTATTCGGAAGTCTAGAAATAAGGAATCCATTGTTCATGAGAAAAGGAAGCTGAGTTCCGCACGAACTATGCTTTCTAAGAACATGCTGATTTGTGAACGTAAGGTTCTCGGTCTCAAGAAAACATATTATATTTCAATTGAGAATTTGATGAAGCACTCTGTAGCAAACCGATGTTAGGAATATTGGGGCTTGATTTCGCGAGTTTGTTCTTTTATTCTTCTTGTATACTCACCGTGCCCACGAGAATACAATGTCAGTATTCTTATGAGAGATGCTGAATGTTATTACTAAAGTAGAACTCATAAACTAAGATCCATTCGTGATCCACTTTCGAATAGCAAAAGCAAGTTTTGAACACGAAAGAGTACTCCCCACAGAGGGTAGTGAACCTAGGAAAGCGTAATGTCTTTTGGTCAGTATTTCAGTGTAGTGACTGATTTTAGGATCACAAGAAGCAACGAGCACTAGAGAACGCCATAAGAAGTTTACACCATATTTTATGTAGATTTTGTTGATGTTACAAATGAGGTTGTGCTCTGTGCAGCATTTGTAAATATTTCGCGTTTTAAACATTTCAGTGCTGTGCAATATATCAAAGCTATTTCGAAGACTGGATTTTTCAGGTGCAAAATTTTATGGTGAGTAAAATGCTATGTATTTTTAAAACAGTTCATATAACATGTGGACAGTTAAGCTGTACTTCGTCGGCCCTGAATCAACTTGTACCTGGAAACAGAAGAAGGTATGTCTGCATGGAACAAGTGACAGTAGCAAATTAACTGAGTTTCTATAATGTCTTAATAATTTCACATGCCCTGAAAGTGGAAATTTGTGTTAGTTTCCAGTAACTTCATCTTCAAAATTATTTACAGACTGGTTGATTAGGTCCGGCTCTGTTAAGATTTCATCAAGTGCAACGCTTTTAAATTTCAATATAATGCTTGTTCCTACGTACTTGACGATGTTGTACGTTCGAACATGTTTTCACATTTCGAGAAACTTACTTTACTGGAACAAATTTTGTATCTTCGGAAAAAAATAAAAATATATAAACCTCTTATTGCAGGCTAGCAGCGAAATTCCGTAAAGTGTGCCTACCTGTTAAACTGCGTTTTCATGTATACTACAAAATCCGATACTCACATTAAAGATGCCGTACTGGCTCGATTGAAACGTCATTTTGTGTATCCATATTTGACACATGACGATTACCTGTCATCCCTTCAGTGTTTACACACTTCCCCAGAGGCACCACTCCAGTGTTCTTGTGTGGAGTGTTGGATGCTACTTAACGGTGCCAAGAAGACTCATCTGAAAGCTAATGTTTTTACTTTCGCATCCAACATCAGTTAAGTAATGCCAAATATTGAAGATAGTCTGCACCGAAATTTGGAGCTGTGCTTTGTACAGGAGGACTAAAAGACAGTATTATCTCGTATAGCTACAGTCAAGCAGACATTATACTGTCAATAGAATCCTTGTTACTAACTTTCCCAAATTCACTGGACTGGTGTAACAATTATTTTATTTTGCCAGTTTTAATATCTAACATACTACGAGTATTGATTTATTTTCACCAATCGCTGAATTTAATTAACTGCTGTGAAACAAAAACCATATTTTAGTAATAACTTTTGCCTACTCACAAACAAACTTATCCATAAATCACATTACAGATATGTCTTATACTTTCACAGAATAAGTTGACCATTATCAGCTGATAGCTTCAATGGTAAAACTTTTACTCACCAGTCAACTTGAGTGTGGTAGATTAGGATTATGTTCCCATAAAAACGAACACCATATTCTTCTGCATACATTGTTGTCATGGTTTGGGGCATGTTCCATAGAGAATGAAAATACACACATCAAGTTGTACAGAATGAAATCATACTCCACACCATTATCTTGTCATGACAGCTGCGAAACTTCTATAAATTACAGCATGACATTATTTTCATCAAACTTTTACGGTCTACCTCAGTTGGTCATTTTCATCTTATAGGGACCAAAGACGTATATTTTAGTTATAAGACATACTTAAATACTCCACAGCAGGTGTTTTTGACAAGTATTCACACTATTACAGCTATCACGATTGGCGAACTGCAGCCTTGCAGTCCATTATCTAGCACAACACTTGTCGATGTGTTACAGTATTATGCTGTTATCAAACGGCCGATACAGCCGATTAGAAAGCAAGCATATATAGTCTCCTGTAAAGGGGCATTAGTTATGAAGATGATTATTGCTAGGCACAGTATTTTTTCTGGTTTTAATTCTGACGCTTGCACGTTATGTCTTGCTTTCTGATCGGCTATACACCACGTAATCAAAAGTACCTGGTAACCTGGTTGGAAATGATTCACAAGTTCGGGGCGACCTCTATCGGTAATGCTGAAATTCAATATGGTGTTGGCCCACAATTAGCCTTGAAGACAGCTTCTACTCTCGCAGGCATACGTTCAATGAGGTATTAGAAGGCTTCTTGGGGAATGGCAGCCCATTCTTCACGGAGTGCTGCACTGAGGAGAGGTATCGATGTTGGTTGGTGAGGCCTGCCACGAACTCGACGTTCCAAAACATAACAAAGATTTTCTACAGGATTCTTGTCAGGACTCTGTACAGGCCAGTCCATTACAGGGATGTTATTGTCGTTTAACCACTCTGCCACAGGCCGTACATTATGAACAGGTGCTCGATCGTGTTGGGAGGTGCAACCGCCATCCCCGAATTGCTCTTCAACAGTGGGAAGCAACAAGGTGTTGTGCTGTGATAGTACCAGGGGTGCAACCCCCCTGCGTGAAAAACACGACCACACTATAACACCAACGCCGCCGAATTTTACTGTTGGCACCACACACACTTTATTTAACGCACCGTCGCACCCTTCACGTTTCCACTTCACCATCACATCTGAAGCAGTGGACCTAGGGGTGTTTAGGAGTGTGGGAATCTTGCGTAGAGACGTATGACGCAAGTGACACCCAATCACCTGGCCACGTTCGAAGTCAGGGAGTTCTGCGGAGCGCCCAATTCTGCTGTCTCACAATGTCTAATGACTACTTAGGTCGTTGAGATGGAGTACCTGGCAGTAGATGACAGAATAATGCACTAATGCACCTAATATGAAAAACCTGTTTTTGAGGGTGTCCGGGTACTTTTGATCACATAGTGTATCTGTCGTGTAATTACAGGGTACAACACAACGACACCTACCGGACTTGGCCAATCCTAAAAGATATGATTAACTCACTACTAGCCAAAAACAGCCGTCATTTATTTCACTTTTATTTTACACAAAGTGCAGGATTTTCCCTAAATACACATAAAAGAAAGTAGCGGAGAATGTTTTACTTCAGTACACTTACCAGGCCCAGCCCTTCAACAGAAGTTTAACAAATTTTCTTATTTCATTATGAAAAGGTAGCATTCACTTGAAATGTGCTGCAGTCTGTTTCCAAATGGGGAACATGTTCCAAGGTACATAATCGTCATGCACCTAGAAACCTGTTGATACACTGTCGGAAAAAAATCACAATAGCAAAAAGTAATGAACGTCAAGTACTGAAATTTCGGGAATACACTAGTCTGGGCAGTAAATTTAAGTGATTGACGTTGCAGGACCTCAGGTTAATGTAAGTACGAGGTAAGCCGTTGATAATGTGAAGCGCTGTTACATTAATAAGCAGTATAACTGCCAGAACGTTTAATGCAATCATGGAAAGTGCATGTATTGTACTGTACACGTGCCGGATGTGAGTTTATGGAATGGAGTTACACGCCTGTTGCACTTGGCCGGTCAATACAGGGACGGTTATGCTGTTCGTGGATGACGCAGAAGTGGTCAACCGTAGATTTCACAAATGCACTCGATTGGAGACAGATCTGGTGATCGAGCAGACAGGGGAAACATGTCGACACTCTATAGAGCATGTTGGGCTATAGCAGCGGTATGTGGGCGAGCGTTATCCTGCTGGAAAACACTTCCTGGGACGCTGCTCATGAATGGCAGCACAACAGGTGGAATAACGAATTACATTTATAACGAAGCAGCTGTTACTCAGATGGCATGTAGAGTCACACAAAAATTGTCTTCCGTATTATATGATAAACGTTAAATTTAGTACAAAGTTGATAATTTCTCTCTTGTTTCTGACACAATGGCTCTAAACAACAGGCTGAAGGACCCGTTCTTATTTGTCCCCAGCATTAACTAATTATTTGAAAAGAGATTGGGTTTGACTATCGTTGCTTCACAGAAAACTTTTATAGATAACAGGGAAAGCTACAGAAACTCCTGCTAGTATGTAATCAATATATTTCGTTGATTGGATAATGATGCCAACAGTATCCTAGGTACGTCAAATGATGAGACGAATATACCAGTCTCTCAGGAATGTTATATGAACAATTAAATCGACAAAATGAAGCCTGAGGAGGTCTGTAATTTTTCACGTAACAAAATTCATAGCAGCTTCTGCCTTCAAGTTGCAATCGTCAACTACTACACAGACCAAATTGCACAGGAAGACATGATGAACAATTTTTCTAGAATAGGTACTTTTATAATACTATGCAGCACAGCAGAATCTGCGCGGGAGAATAGCGGTCAGGCGATATACGGCAAATTCTGCAGCACGTCTCTGTTGGCATTTGAGACGCGTGATGGTGAATAAATTATTTTATGAATGTCAGTTACAAAGAATAAATTTTCTTTACGCTTATACAATAGTGTGGGATTAAAGACTGCAGAAATTAATACATAGCTTGAATTACCGATTGGACAATGATCATTTATTTAGTACTATCGTATAACTTTCATCTACGTTCGACGAAAGGGTTGCCAGAAGCGAGACAGCACATTTGTAGTCGAGTGATGCTCTGAGCACTGGACTTAGAAAGTCCGGGGTCAACGACTGCTACAAGCGCTATTTGCATTTAATTGACTTTGCTGAGGGTGTGCAGTACCAGATTGCATAGTTCATCGTCCGCCTGAAGCAACGAACTATTCTCATTAAACACTGAGATGAGAGTGGCTGAACTGTGTGCAGTAGCTCTCCGTTTATATTACGCTCACACAGAAGTTTTTTATAAAACTTGCCATTTTCGACTCTTCTTTGTTCTTTGGCTGATGTATAAGCAATATAATTGGAAATAGATTTGGAAAAGTCTTCTGACGGAAGCGTTACCTTTGCAGCGACTCGAATAGATAGTGCATTTCAATGAAATATTCCGGCGCAAATTCTAAAGTCACTGAAGTGTTGCAGCGTGCATACGTTTACTTGGAAAACAGTGTTCCCAAGTGCAAGAAACAGCAGTGGCTAAATTACTTACTGCCTTAGTAAATGACCATCTTCTAGAAAGAATTCAGGACTAGAAGGTAGAAACTGGAGTTAGTAAATACTTTCTAAACATGTCAAATGGTCACGTTTCCGTCAGTTACTGAACCTGCAGTGCCCAATACTCAGTCCATGTCTTCGTAGACGAAGGCAATTATTTCCAAAATATTGTTTCTTTGTGTTGAAAATTCTATTTTCTTTCCTCTTTGTAGTCTGTGGCATTAGAGTTACGATAAAACGTACTGTGAATAGAAGATGGTTATTCTTCCGTCTGAAAACTTAAAATATGAGGGAGGGCTTTAGTAAAATTTGTATCTTGTTCCAGATAATAGAAGACATATATGAATAAATTATCATAGCAATAAGGCAATATTAGCCGCTCAACATTAGTACTCGTCAATAGTGCTCCGTTCTGCCTACGCGACGTGTCATCGAAGCTAAACTCGTTTGAATAAGCCAATGAAAAATTATACAAAACGTATCCTCAATTCTAGTCTAGGTTGGAGCATTATTGACTCCTAGCCAATTGCTGTGAGAACGGCATCAATGAACGATATTCTAGATGCGTTCAGTGGTCGTACGCGTTAGTGTGGTTGATGAAGTTGTTGATGTGAAGAGGTGGGTGTATGACCAAACTACAGTCATACATAAAGAAGCTGAGAGTTGCCGTTGGCGCTCTGCAATTCCACCCTGTACCTACAACACAATGAACTCAGTCCAAATCTGCCTCAGTTTACAAGGTGACTAAAGCACGACTGCATGGTGGCGCTCGACACGCAGGTAGGTATCACAAATCCTAATGGAGGATGATATTACCACTGCCAGTATTTGGCCGGCATTTGGAGAAAACAATTTCGTAAACTTCCTGATAACCTGACTTTGTGCCAATGTCGAAAATTCCATACCACTAGTAATCTTATCCTCCGACAAATTACTATTACAATTCTGTCTTTGCACAAATTTGAAAGCCTCGAAAGGTAAGACATACATAAGAATAACTTTTTACTTATCTTCGTTATGTCGTTGTTGTTGTCGATGGCTCAAAGCCTTGTCTAGGGGTACATTCTCGCAGCTGAACGTTCGATTTTGTAGGTTCTTGGTGACTAAGTAACTGATGAAGATTTCCCTGTATTATTTTTTTATTTTATTCTTTGTTACATCTTTCAACATCACACCATTTTCACATTTTCTACATTAATAAAGACAAACAATAATTACATTGCTGGTGACAAACTTAGAAAACGTCTACTTCCATCAGAGGCATGCCCACCACTTCCTCCATTCTGCGGTACTCTCATTATTCCAAAGAGTTTACAAACTTTCTTTACCAAATAAGAATCTTCGCTAAAATATGTCATTATTTCTAAAGTAATCTAGAAATAAATTTTATAATTAGCGTTAGATTGTGCAATTAATAAAATGAAATTTGGTAATTTCAAATACTTTTAAAAGAAGAGTAATTTTAACTGTTAGTAACTATCGATTGTAACACATTAATTTCTTTTTTATATTTTTTAGCCTGAAATGTAATACATCGTATACAAAATGATATAAATTCTGTTAATGAAACAGCTTAGATAATTTTAATGTACGCAAAAATCCACAGCATACGTGGTATCGGTTATCTGTATAAAAAAAGGTAATGTTAGAGAAGGGTGATTCACTATGCAATTCTCAGTGCCTTACGTAGCAAAGGCATGTGACAGTGCGTGGTGGTGAACCTCATTTAAAGTAGGGAAAGAAGGTGTGGGACTTCATGTTCACCGCACCTATTGGTTCTAGTCGAGGAGTATGGCATTTGCTGGTAATGGGGACTTTTCTCGTCATACTAGATAAACGTGAATCCACACTGTACACACATCTGTAACAGTAAGCTATATCGCACAGGAAAACCCAGCCACAGTTTAAACTTTGAATAAAACTAGTTGGCAATCTTGGCAGTAGACATCGGATATGATAGCCAACATCGTTCTGTTATAGACTTGTTGAAGAGTGTGGAGGATCGGACAGAGGACGGTGCATCCTACCTCATCACACCCAAAGCCAACAACCATAGTTCAGCTAAACATACGGACCTCTCAAGAAGAAGATGAAGAAATAAAGAAAGTGTAAAACGGTGTTGAACATATAGTACGGTACGTAAAGGCGAGAAGAAGCTAGTAATCGTGGGTGGTTTGAACAGTGTAAGGAACAGAAGACACAGTTGTGGGATTATATAGGTTCTTTGTAGTAGGAATGAAATCGAGTTAAAAAAATGGAAAGAAAGCAATCAGATGGTAATAACTAATACAGCTTTCTAAAATCAAGATGCGCCTTATGTGCTAACACGCCGCTCCAGGAGTCGGCCTAGTTCGATGGTCCCGGATCGGACAGGGGCGAATTAACGACAAAAGACGAGGGTCACTGGGCTGACCTGCTTGGATGTGGTTTTAGCGTTTTCCCGCATCCGTCTCGTTGAGAGTGGGACTGGGACCCGAATTTCGTCTCAGGTATACGAGTCTCAAATATTTAGAAACCATTTGCACAATTCCACATAAGATGAAGCTAGGAAATGTGAGGTTCCTGATCTGCATCAACTGAACTTAACTGTGGGGCAGATCACTCCTTCAAATCGTAATGCTAACTAAAGTTACACAACGAAGTTGAATTTACCACAATTTTAAGAACAAGGAGGCCCTGGCACTGAATTTCAAGTACGGAGATTTGTTATATTGATTAATTTCGTGAGAATTGTCTACTGATTCCGAAATTAAGTGCACGGTCCAGGTAAATCCGAGTATTATTATTTGTTGTTGTGTTTACACAGATGAATAGAAAACGTTACAACACTTCGTTAAACACACTTCAATAACAATCACTTGCCGGCCGCTGTGGCCGAGTGGTTCTAGGATCTTCAGTCGGGAACCGCGCTGCTGCTACGGTAGCAGGATCGAATCCTGCCTAGGGCATGGATGTGTCTGATGTCCTTAGGTTAGTTAGGTTTAGGTAGTTCTAAGTCTAGAGGACTGATGACCTCACATGTTAAGTCCCACAGTGCTTAGAGCCATTTGAACAATCACGTGACACTTGAATTCAACTATAAAACAGTAATACAGTAACCATCTGGGTTCTCCGATAAGGATGTGTATGACAGTAATAAACCAGTTCCTACAAGATTGATTACACAAAAAGGCATCACGTGAAAACACTGACGGCTTGTTCAAGAAAAAGAAAGAGAAACACACATAAACTATGCCTGTAAATTCAGTTATGCTGAGAATGCGTATTCTGATTTTACTCCTTTTACTAAGCTGGTTTAGACTGATGGTTATTTCTCATTTTGTGCATAATATATTTCGGGCCAAGAGTCTGAGTACTCAAAAGTTTTGTTCGACTATTGCTTATAGTTTTAGCATTTTTTGGGAGGTATTAATTTCAACTTTTTTATTATTGCGCTGAAGAAATTTTAATTAATTAATTGTGCAGTTCTAATGCCCAATGCTTCACGAACGATAACTGAGGTGTATACTTGAATTCAATTTGTTACTATGCTGTTAATTGTAAAGGAAGATATTTTTCTTTATGACGTGGTACTTGTGAAACTAAGCCCACGCTCTACAACATCCAACCCGAACCCCAATACACCTCTATCCTACGCCACACGGCGAAAAATAAGAATGGAAGTCTAAGAACACGTTGCACATTTAGAAAAGTTATAAGGAGTGATACAGTTTTTCGCCCCTACTGTTCAGTTTAGTGGTCAAAGAAGAAATGACGAAATAAAAGAAAGATTCATAAGAGAGATTAAAAAAGTAGCAGTGATAAGATTTGGTAATAAATTATAGATTGCTGCATAAGATAATTGCGTTTCTGTTTTGCATTTTGGAATTCCGGTTCCTGTGGGTTTCTTTATCGACTGTCATATCTTATTTGTAATTCACTGTTGCTATTTGAGTTTTTATATTGTCATTTTGTCATTTGGAGGTAGCGAGTGAAGCTGTGTACGCTGGAAAATGGACTGACAAGTGGAAAATGCGGAACGTTTCCGACATTTTTTTCTCCACGTTCAGAAAGCCCTCCGGGGTTTGATGGAGATAGTTTAAACGCATTAATCCACAATTATCCACGTCGGTGTGCTTGAAAACTGGCAAATGTGATGAATTGTGATTATTCCATGGAATGGGGGAGATTAAAATAATCAGGTGTTTTGGTATCGCATGTTCTAAGTAAAATTTACAAAAATCAGCTGGCGGACTTCTATGCATCTCTTCTCGTTCGTCGTCAATTGGCTCATGAACAACACCAATCATTCATACACTTTATCGTTTCTGAAGGCGATAAATGGTCTCATTATGCTAAGATAAGAAGGAAAAAGGAGTGGTTGAGCCCAATCAAAGTAGCAAGATCTACGCGCATCCACGAGAAATAAAGTTATGCCTCTGGTAGGACAGCGACGGTGTGGTGAACTACCAACTCATTCATCGAGTGTAACCATCACTGCTGAGATTTACTGTCAACAACTGAGACGTCTTGCAGATGCAGTCCAATAACAACCATGAAGCCACCATGGAGTTACGCTACTCCAGGATAACGCCCACCCCCATTCTGCTAGACTGTCAAAAACACCATACAGGAGTTGGGAAGTCATTCCGCACCCACCATACTCGTCTAATCTTGCAGTCTCTGTTTTGCACCTTTTCGCTGTCTGTCTAACAACCTTCAAGAAACCCTCTTTGTGAAAGAAAATGGGCTCCGAACATGGTTCGACGAGTTCTTCGCCTCAGACTCTTGTTATTCCTTTAGTCGTGGAGACGAAAAGTTGCACCAGCGTTAGCAGACTGTTGCAAAGAAAGAAAGTGAATATATTACTGATGACAGTGGTTTCTGTTGTGTATATCCGTTGTGTTTATTAAACTCATGGAAAAACGTTTCGAACTTATGCACCAAAACAAAATACCATTCCCAGTGGAGGCGAGAAAGAATTGCAGGACATGCTGAACGAAATGGACAGACATCCGAGTACATATCGTACCTGGTTAAAAGAAGACTGCATGCATCAAATATCAGCCTTAATTAGATGAATATGCTTATGATAATATACTAATGTACGTTTAGAGGACAGCATTGTGTAGAAATAATTCATTGGCTATTGGGGGAGACAGAAAAGAACTGAGTCGAAGCGTCTGAGATGTGTACGAGTGGAAGGTGGTTGAAAATCAGAAGGAGTAGTGGAATAAGAAATGGAGAGGTGCTCCGCAAATTCGGCGCGGAGAGAAATCTATTTATAAAATATTGATATAAAGAAGATAGAGGATGATAGTATTTTGTTAAGAAATCGAAGAGTAACTTCCACGCCAGTTTAGGGAACTGTAGAGAAGAACAGAATGGGGAAGAGAGAATGGAATACATCCAACAGATAACTGAGGGTGTTGGGTTCAGCTGCTACTGTGCGATTCAGAGATTGGCGTAGGACAGGAGTTCATGACAGGCTGTATCAAACCGTCAGTAGACTGATGACATAATAAAATATTCAGAAGGTCCTGTTTACAAACAGCTTCAAACGGCGTGGAAATATGCCACTACACGTTGAGGAAGAAATTTATTTCCACTTAACACTGCTCAACCTAACCTCTCAGCCTCTCAGTCAATTCCATACTGCTCTCCCGCTATTTATTGCAGCCATCAAGGTTGCTGGACTCATTCATAAAGAGAATTTATAGTCAGTTTATCTCTTCTGTAGTTGAAGATGTGTGTGGTTTTCAATAAGGATTACTGAATGGTAAGGAATACGAGGATGCAGCCAGCAAGGAACACGAGGATGCAGCCACAGTATTGCAGAATCGTGGGGGTAAACACTGGAATACCTTCAACACTGCTCCATAACAAGTGTTCTGACATAGAGGTACCATGTCAACACATGCTTTTGTCAGCGGCACCATTAATGTAAGCCACACTGGCACAGAATTTTTAGTAACGGTGGTATCTCATTCAATTAAGTTCCGATGTGGTGGGCTGTCAGATACTTCATTTGCAGTCAGGTATATGGTTAAACGTAAAAGAGCGGTGATCAGCTGGAAACCTAATTTCCAGCCACCAGTTTGTAAGAACAACAATTCCCCTTGTAGGGAAGCAGCCTACTCACGCCGTATAAAATTTACATCAGTCTTTCCATTGTGTGCCAGCCTAGTCCGCTGTAACTTGCTCTGACATCATAAATGTTACGCAATACTTTAAGAATCAAGTAAATAACCTGAAACGTTTCTAGCATGTCAGGAGTAATACTAAATCAATATGTGTTGAATATCAGTTCAATAACTTTAACCATTTTCGAAATTTGGATGTTTTTCTGTAAAAATCATTGGCACAACAGAAAAGAGCTAGAAACTTAAAAAATTATATTTAGATTCCTTTTTCATAATGGGAAATGCATCTTTTCTACATTACATACTACATGTTATATAACAATTATTCCACCCGCCGTCCCACATATGGTGCATCGGCCTGGAAAGAAACTGAGTAAAAGTGAAAGTGATTTTTAAATAGTCGGATTTGGGAGTGAAATGCGACACGCAATTGAGTAATAGAACAGTGTGCATGTGGACGATGCAATTGGATTAATAACGCATCTGAATTGACAGAGCTGTCACTGAGTCTAGCGGCGCTGCCGGCATCGCGAAAAGCCAGTTTAGCCTCACCACAGCAACCGGAGACGCGCCTGCAGTTGCGGGCCACGCAAAAACACAGCAGCCGTCGAAGTGCCGTCTGCAGTTCAACGCGCCGCGTCGCATCAGTAAAGACCGGTTCCCACTAGGGCTGCCGCGCGTCAAAACCGCGCGTCAGCGGCGTGGTTGCCATGGAAATGGCGTCAGCGGCAAGGCGCGGCGGGCTCTGCGTCGCGGTTTGACCATGTCGAACCGCTTCCGCTGCCACGTGCCGCCAATCACAGAACGCGCTGAGCGTGACGTCAGGTACGGACCCCCGGGCCACACGAACTTTCGCCGAACCGCTGGCGCGGACGCGGCGGCAGCTATGAAATACTTATCATCCGATTCCAAGGAAACTATTCGGTAGAAAAATTTGATTCTTGGGCATGTTACAGCCTGATATCTTCTCTCGATAAAGGACCGAATTTCTTTTCGTTATTCGTCGTGGTTACTTGCTGTATCGCATTTACGTAAACCTTTACACGAAATTTGAATGAGTGTGCAGAGGTAAAAACGCATTGCGTGGACTTTGCGTACAGTTCATTTTAGGTAATACATTATTGCGTATGAAATTTAGTCAACATATCGAAATTGTTTTTAAAGCTGAGAGCAGAACGATAGCTATCACCGTTCTCGAGATATTGAATGATATGTCGGCGGACGGGCTGTGCGGTGACCGCGCTAGGGTCGCTCGCGACGCGACCGATACTTTCGTCCTGCTCGTCGTAAACCATGTGGTTGTATCATCCGCAAATTTCGTAAACGGTTCAAGAAATCGAAACGTGTTTTTTTGCAAACGATAACTTGTAAAAACTCATGTATTTCGTCGCATGATAAATATCCAAAATCTGTTTATCTACCAAGATATGAAAGAAACTATAGTTTTTTCGGAAGGGATAGATGAAGTTTTTTAAACAGCATTTAATAGCAAGTGTAATGAGAAGTTAAACCGAGACTAATTTGCTGGTATGTCATAAGATGTAATTTGCTAATTATCTACAGCTATTGATTATTTCCTTTGGAAGTAACAAACGTTTTTTTCTTTATCCAGTGTACTTTATTGGTTCAAGACGCGTTTCGCCTTTTACTTTAAGGCATCTTCGGTGGAATCTAGAATGATTCAGTTTTGTTTTGATATGTGATACTTGCAGATTATAAAACAGTTCACATCTTTTTTTACGTGAATAACTGATTACTCTGAACGGAATGGATGGTGACTTGAAAGGAGGATATAAGATGAACATCAACAAAAGCAAATCGAGGATAATGGAATGTAGTCGAAGTAAGTCGGGTGATGCTGATGGAATTAGATTAGGAAATGAGACACTTAAGGTAGTAAAGGAGTTTTGCTATTTGGGGAGCAAAATAACTGACGATGGTCGAAGTAGAGAGGATATAAAAGTAGACTGGCAATGGCAAGGAAAGCGTTTCTGAAGAAGAAAAATTTGTTAACATCGAGTATAGATGTAAATGTCAGGAAGTCGTTTCTGAAAGTACTTGTATGGAGTGTAGCCATGTATGGAAGTGAAACGTGGACGATAAATAGTTTAGACAAGAAGAGAATAGAAGCTTTCGAAATGTGGTGCTACAGAAGAATGCTGAAGATTAGATGGGTAGATCACATAACTAATGAGGAGATATTGAATAGAATTGGGGAGAAGAGAAGTTTGTGGGACAACTTGACTAGAAGAAGGGATCGGTTGGTAGGACATGTTCTGAGACATCGAGGGATCACCAATTTAGTATTGGAGGGCAGCGTGGAGGGTAAAACTCGTAGAGGGAGACCAAGAGATAAATACACTAAGCAGATTCAGAAGGATGTAGGCTGCAGTAGGTACTAGGAGATGAAGAAGCTTGCACAGGATAGAGTAGCATGGAGAGCTGCATCAAACCAGTCTCAGGACTGAAGACCACAACAACAACAACTGATTACTTACAGTGAATCGAGTTTTTGGCGGACATCTGCGTTTCCCCTCACCTGGTAACATGCTGGAGGTTGAACTAAAACTTAGATTATGGAACATAAGCACATTTTCATGTTCGCTCTTTTTTCTTCTGTCACTAGCTGTAGACATTTTACCGAAAACACTGATTTGAAGTCATAACTACAGTGTGTTCACCTCATGTCCCTTCCTGTTTGGTTTTTTTATGTGCATGTTGCCAGTCTAAAGAATTATATGCTGAAAACTAATGTTTGTTTATTTCTGTCCTCCTTATATCTTTATGTGTGTGTGGCTAGCCAGTGATTGTTATAGAAAGTTGAAAGAGAATGCAGTAGTTGTCAGACAGTGGTTGAAAGATTTGGTGTTCAGCT
Source organism: Schistocerca serialis cubense (assembly GCF_023864345.2). Lineage (NCBI taxonomy): Eukaryota > Metazoa > Arthropoda > Insecta > Orthoptera > Acrididae > Schistocerca > Schistocerca serialis. The sequence continues at coordinate 527,876,868 of NC_064642.1, forward strand.
GATTTCAGTTCTGGATTAAATGTTTCATGGAGAAGTGCATGGAATGGTAAATTCACTGCTTACATTAATCGATAAAATAGCAGAATAGCATTTCAACAGATGATTATTATCAGAATACTATCACCCAACCCCTTTGTCCTCACTCTTTGACGCCTCGTAATAGGTCCTGTCAACTTACCCCTCTTGTAGTCAAAGTTGTGCCGTAATTTCCTCTTCCTCTTCCTGCTCTAATTCCATTCCTCTTCTTTAGTTACACGATCCTCATATCTAATCTTCAGCATTCTTATTGATCACCACGTTTTGAAAGCGTCCATTGTCTTCTTGACAGAACTGTTCATAGCCCACGTTTCACTTACATACAAGGCTGCACTCCACATAAATACCTTTGTAAAATTGTACCCAATCATTAGAACTTATATTCGATGTGAACAAAGTTTCTTTTTCAGAACGCTTTTGTTGCTATTCACAGTCTTCATTTTATATCCTCTCTACTTCTGACTTCTCAATTACTGCTTCCCTTGCAAGTCATTAAAGTCTTAGAAATGCAGTTTGGTTTCTGTACAAGTTGTAGATAATCTTGTGGCCCTATGTTTTAGAGCTTCAAAGAATGTTTTAATTAAGATTGTCAAAATCTTTCTCACAACATGCAAATGCTATAAACACAGTTTCGCAGTTCTTCAGTGTGTCTACTTAACTAAGTGGTAGGATCAGTATTGCCTTACGTGTTCAGACATTTCACAGGAATCTAACATTGTGCTTATGTTAGTTTGTACAACCCCTCCCCCTCTCCTCTCTACATATTCCTTCCACTTTCTAGCCTTCTCTTATTTGCTTAGTTCTGGCTTGCCAGATGAGTCCTTGGCAGTTGCTTCTACTTTGAGCAAAGTTTTCTTTGTTCTTTCTCATTTTCATTCCCCTGTTTTCCAAGTGCAAAATCGCGTTGCAATTTTGGACTTTCTGTCAACGTCATGTTTAGACATTTCTATTTACCATCGCCTACTTTATTTGCTGCATTTTTATACATTTCCCTCATGTCAAATTTAATATATCACGTTTTATCTAACGATTTCTACTGTACCTTCTTCCCGTTCACATACTCTGCTGCATTCACCACTTTTTCTCTCAAAGATATCCATTCGTATTCTAGCGGATTCCTTTCTCTGTTTCAGTCAGTCGTTGCATTACGGTAACTTTAAGATTATCGAAAAACTGTGGGTCTTGACTTATTCAAGTTCCATTTCCTTAATTTGCTACCGTTTACTGTCTCTTTAGTTGTAAACCGCAGCTCGTAACCAATAAATTATTGTAGGTTTGCGTCTGCACCAGGAAATATCTTACAATTTAATATCTGGTTTCGAAAACTTTGTTCCAAGTATGTATTATTCTTTCATGATTCTTAAGCAAGGTGCTGGCGATGATTACATTGTGCTCTGTGCTAAATTCTATCAGGTGGCTTCCACTTTCATCCCTTCCCCCAAGCCTTTGTGTTTTTAGTGTTTTCCTGTACCTGCTACCGTATCACAATTTAAATTTTTGTCTCGCTTAACTATCTGAATAATCGCTTTTATCGTACATTGTTTCAATGTGTAAGGAGATAGTGAACAATCACGAATGGTAGTCATGAAATCTGTTTATATTGAAATGAGAAAACATAAAAATGAAATGTGTAAAAGAGTACATTGTACAGAAAATGAAAAATTTGTATGTCTTCACCCAACTTCGTCTTTCCTTCATGTAGGTATAAGATAGAGTTATTCAAACACACCGGTCGCTTCGGTGGGTCCCACCCCGTACCTCAGTGGTTGTTCGTCATTGGCTACCGCTAGCGTCTGCCGCTTCCAGATGGGAACGCCAATTCCGCGAGCCGCCGCGTCAAAGCGGAAAACGCTTGCCGCTGCCGTTGCCGCACGACGCGCTGCCGCGCTCTAGTGGGAACCGGCCTTAATCCTGGTACGCCGCGCCAGCAACGCCATACGTCGTGCAGAAGGAACTAAGTTAAGTGAAAAGCTGTTAAAAATTTTACTAACCTGCACTAAAAGACTGTCAGCGATGGAACCACCAGAAGAAACTGAGGTTAACCTTAAATCAGAACCTATGTCTGTTGAGGGAACTGTAAATTCAGACAATGGTTCAAGCGTAAATATGCATGAAAATAGTAATGTTAAAGTGAAATATGAAGTATTGTCTGCTGACAGTAGTGTGAAAAGGGGCAATGATTCAATAATAGAGACCCCTGTGGTAAAGCAGAAATCAGAAATTGTTAATTTATTGGATGATAGTTTGTCTGATGAGTTAAAAACGAAACAGTCATCAGAGGTGGAAGAGTTTAAAGAGGATAAGTTAGATATGACTGATCGATCAGAAGTTTCATTTAGTTTTAATGATTCTGGTGTTAGAGCTAGTTTTTCGTCTCCTGAGTGTCATAAAAAACCAACTAGTGAGCAACCCAAAGATACTGGGGCTATTGATTTAAATGTTACATTACAAGCAATAGCTGCCAGTGATGCAAAATTGTCAGCCAGTAACGCTGAATTAAAGCATGAGATTGTGGCCAGCCAAACTAATTTTAATAAACGATTTGAGGAAATGGACAATACCTTCAAGGCTGGTTGCAATAAGTTGAAAGAGGTTCTGGACAGTTTGAATTATAAAATTGATTACAATCATTAGAACATTAAGAAAAAGGTTGCTCAACAATTTTCTGAAATGTATAAAACAGTAAAATCCGACGTTGCTGAGGTTCGCAAAGACTTCCAAATGGAAGATGCGAAGCTGGAGCACAAGTTAACAGAAAAGATCGAGGCGGAATCTGAACTGTGCTCAGATAGATTTAGAGATGTTAATATAAAAGTAAACATATGTCAAGCAGAAGTAGATGCAATCAAAGCTGATAGTACTCATATTGTGCAAAGAGTAGATAATGTTGAAATGAGAGTAAAAAATATTAGTACCAACATTGCTAACATTGAGAGTAAAGTAGCTTCAGTAACTTCTGGTAATGGTAGTATGCAACAAATTGTAGCTGCAAACGCCGCTTTTATCGGGTGTCGGCAGTTCTTGCGGTTCGATCCAGATAAAAATATCCACCCGCTAGATTTCTGGAACGATTTTGATGAGGTGATTCCACCAACTTGGTCTGAACGAGAGAAAATCTCGATTTTTTAGAAGCCATTTAGCAGATGACGCCATGCGTTGGTCAGCTGATGTTATGTTGAAGTGTAAAACATTAGCTGAATTTAAAACAGCTTTCATTAATGAGTATTAGTCTAGCAATAAGCAAAATGAAGTGTTGAGAGAATTTTGGAGTGGAAAACGCTTCAATGCAGGCAAGGAATCTATTAAAGAGTTTGCTAAGTCATGGATCTCACGTTTGTCACATTTGGCCGAAAAGCTAAAACCTGAAATGATAATGCTAGATTTTGAAGCCAAACTGCCGTGGTATTGGCAAACTAGAATTATATCTGCCCCTGGAGACAATCTGGATCGTTTCATTGAATATTTGGAACGTGAAGAGCGTGTTGCTGCCAATGAGGAGCAAGCACGTAATAACAGAAATGCTAATAACACTGGTAGTAATTCTAAGAACGAGCAGAATGGCAATGTAAACATCAGAACAGTAGGTGTTCGCCATCCTAAGAGAGGTAGGAATTGGAGAAATAATTATCAGAACCAACAATGGCATCCAAATGATAGTAATTTTGTTCCGAACAAAATTATGCAGGTAAACAACAGTGCGGAAAGCAATGCTGTGCCAGTTAACTATAATGGAAATAAAGGAAACAGTAGTAGGCCGAGGCAGGAAAACTAGTTCCCGTCTATGAGGACACTAAGCCAGTAGTTACAGTAATTGGTAAGACAGATCAGAATACTCAGACTGAACATGTGGATGAGGGGTCGGTAGCATCTAAGGATACAGCAGAAATATTAGCTCACTCACAGTATTTGATAGATACCGCGTTAGAGACGCTTTCTACGTGGGAAGAGAAAGAGAAGGCGCAGCAGTGTAACGGTAGGGAAGAGCTACAAAATATTGAAATGTCAGGTGAAGAAGTAGAAGAAATTCATGCTTATATTTACGATGAGGATGATGTGCTCTTATCTAAAGTGCCTGTGCAGGATGTTGATACTGTACTAATAGATTTAGGACAGGAGGTAAGTGAGAATGTAGAGGATAGCCTGTTGGGGGTCGATGAACCCAGTAGCTGTGACCAGTTGTCACTTGAGAAGGAACCCGACGATAATAGTGAAAGTGGTTTAGCTGTAACTAGTGTTATGCCCGGTCTGGAGGCGCAGAATCGCTCAGACTACAGTAATTTGGGTCATGTTCAACAAACTAAATGTAATGAAGTCGTGCGGTGTTTCGATTTGAAATTAATAGACCGACTGGAAAAGGCAGCTGAAAATGTAATTCAGGAAACCCCTACACATTTTGACCTAAATGTAATGAAGACAGATGTCGATCACTTTAGTTGGAGACAAATCCAAAAGGAACTATTGGATGAGTTTGAGGAACTACCTGTACAAACTAGAATAAGCCACCCTATAATAATAGTGAATATGTTGCAACTGTTGAAATTCTTCAAAGTTGGGGAGATTACTTGCGTAATCGATAGGGACACACTCATCAAAACACTTCGAGAATATGAAATAGATGAAACAACAATCACCATAATCAAAGAAACATTAACAAATACGACATCAAAAGTAAAATTCCAAGGAGAAATATCACGGCATTTCGAGGTCAAAACCGGCGTCAGACAAGGAGATGCGCTGTCCCCGGTACTCTTCAACTGTGTTCTGGATAAAGTCATAGCAGAATGGAGAAAACTCACGCAAAAACATGGAGTTGAGAAAGTCCAAATTGGAGGGAAGTGCTACAAAGCCATTGAAACCAACTGTTTTGTCTTCGCTGACGATCTCGCCTGTTTAGCTTACACACAAAAAGACACAATAAAACAAACAGAATTACTTAAAGAAACTGCTGAAAAAGCAGGGTTGCAAATTTCATTTGAAAAGACAGAAATCATTACAAATATCAAAAATCCACCAAAGAAAATAACTACGAAATACGGGAAAATACAGGTATCTAAACATTTTAAATATCTTGGTGAAGTAACTCAGCCTGTGGCAAAAGGTCATCAAACCTGCAGGGCTAGAATACAAAAACTAGAGACAGCAACTCACTACTGCAGACAAACTTATTCAAAAAAATGTATATAAAAAAACATTAAACTCTGACACTACCAGACTGTCATTAGACTGCAGATACTATATGCATCAGAAACACTGGCAAATTTTACATACGCAGAACAGATAGAAAATCGTGAAAGAAGAATTGTGAGGACAATTCTTGGACACAGGAAAATAACAGATGATCAAGGCAAGCCCGTATACAGACTAAAAAACAACAAAGAAGTGTATACGAAGTGCATCAAAATTACAGACGAAATTAGAAAAAGAAGATGCTCCTTTTATGCTCACATCATGAGGATGAACCCGAATAGGCTTACAAAACAAATATTTTCGTACATAGCAAATCTAAAAAATAAAAATATATGGTTTATCAACACAGAAAGAGATCTAAAAGAAATGGACATAGATCAGGAAACAATATTTAACAGAAACATTTTTTGAAGAAAACTGAATTCATTCACGGGTTCCGGTATGAAAATTAAGAAGACTTGTGGAACTTAATGGTCTGAAGAGAGAAACGCCGCCTTCAGCGCAAGAATGAAAGAAGTGTGGACTGAGAGAAAGAAACTTCCCAGAAGCGCAAGAAATAACTGTTTTCACGGTCTTTAACGGCCAAATTTGTATAATAATAAATAATAATAATAATAGTGAATATGTTGGGTATCAATGTACATTGTCTCTTAGACAGTGGAAGTGAGGTGAGTGCGATGTCTCAGTCCTTCTTTGATGCATTACCTGGTAAAGACAAGCTTGCAGTAATGAGGGTATCAGAACTAAAAATAATTGGTGGTATTGGCAAGGTGTCAAAAACGGTAAAGCATGAAGCTTTACTGCCGTTAGATATTAATGGTAGTATAATTGATCATCCATGCTTAATTGTAAACAATCTCAGTGTTGAGGTTTTAATTGGTATAGATTTCTTGTCGAAATATCAGAGTGTTATTGACTTTGAAAGAAGCCAGTTAAAAATGGTCTTGTCGCTAACCGGAGTAATTACGGTACCTTTTATTGATAAACGTGTGGTAACTAATGATGGAACTTGGGAGCTGCCTATACGAGTTCTGAAAAATAGGAGATATTGGGACGAAGGTGTTAATCTTAGTAAAAGTAAGCTAAACACATTAGAAAGAAAGAAGCGTTATGACGCAAAAGCTGTACCCACCAGTTTTGAAATAGGTCAGTTAGTCCTTGTCTAAACCAAGGAGAAATCAAAGAAAGTAAATGCAGAAACAAAGAAATTCATGTTCGTTTACCAAGGACCTTTCTGGATCATAGGAAAACCACATACCAGTGCATGTAGTAAAAAGCTATTAGGTCTCAGGAACGTAATCGATCTAAAGAAGTTCATAGGTAGTGAATGAATTCTGTAGGGAGGAGGTTGTTCTGTAACCTCTACACAGTGAGGCAGCTGTGCAGTCCCAGCTGTGTGAGATCTTCTTTCCTTTTCAGGTCTCACTGATTCTTCAACTTTCCTATCCACCTACGCTTTCGACTCCTTCTTTGCAATACAAAAATTTTCCGTCATGGCTATCACGCCATGAGTTCTGTAACCATTCTATCCACCGATTAGTGAAAAAAAAACTAATGTGACAAACCTAACAGTGACATAAATAACAGAGAAGTGTGACGTAATTAAGATACAAATGTACACTCCTGGAAATTGAAATAAGAACACCGTTAATTCATTGTCCCAGGAAGGGGAAACTTTATTGACACATTCCTGGGGTCAGATACATCACATGATCACACTGACAGAACCACAGGCACATAGACACAGGCAACAGAGCATGCACAATGTCGGCACTAGTACAGTGTATATCCACCTTTCGCAGCAATGCAGGCTGCTATTCTCCCATGGAGACGATCGTAGAGATGCTGGATGTAGTCCTGTGGAACGGCTTGCCATGCCATTTCCACCTGGCGCCTCAGTTGGACCAGCGTTCGTGCTGGACGTGCAGACCGCGTGAGACGACGCTTCATCCAGTCCCAAACATGCTCAATGGGGGACAGATCCGGAGATCTTGCTGACCAGAGTAGTTGACTTACACCTTCTAGAGCACGTTGGGTGGCACGGGATACATGCGGACGTGCATTGTCCTGTTGGAACAGCAAGTTCCCTTGCCGGTCTAGGAATGGTAGAACGATGGGTTCGATGACGGTTTGGATGTACCATGCACTATTCAGTGTCCCTCGACGATCACCAGTGGTGTACGGCCAGTGTAGGAGATCGCTCCCCACACCATGATGCCGGGTGTTGGCCCTGTGTGCCTCGGTCGTATGCAGTCCTCATTGTGGCGCTCACCTGCACGGCGCCAAACACGCATACGACCATCATTGGCACCAAGGCAGAAGCGACTCTCATCGCTGAAGACGACGCGTCTCCATTCGTCCCTCCATTCACGCCTGTCGCGACACCACTGGAGGCGGGCTGCACGATGTTGGGGCGTGAGCGGAAGACGGCCTAACGGTGTGCGGGACCGTAGCCCAGCTTCATGGAGACGGTTGCGAATGGTCCTCGCCGATACCCCAGGAGCAACAGTGCCCCTAATTTGCTGGGAAGTGGCGGTGCGGTCCCCTACGGCACTGCGTAGGATCCTACGGTCTTGGCGTGCATCCGTGCGTCGCTGCGGTCCGGTCCCAGGTCGACGGGCACGTGCACCTTCCGCCGACCACTGGCGACAACATCGATGTACTGTGGAGACCTCACGCCCCACGTGTTGAGCAATTCGGCGGTACGTCCACCCGGCCTCCCACATGCCCACTTTACGCCCTCGCTCAAAGTCCGTCAACTGCACATACGGTTCACGTCCACGCTGTCGCGGCGTGCTACCAGTGTTAAAGACTGCGATGGAGCCCCGTATGCCACGGCAAACTGGCTGACACTGACGGCGGCGGTGCACAAATGCTGCGCAGCTAGCGCCATTCGACGGCCAACACCGCGGTTCCTGGTGTGTCCGCTGTGCCGTGCGTGTGATCATTGCTTGTACAGCCCACTCGCAGTGTCCGGAGCAAGTATGGTGGGTCTGACACACCGGTGTCAATGTGTTCTTTTTTCCATTTCCAGGAGTGTATTTGAGTAACAAGTATATATAGAACCCTGGTAATATTATAAGTACAAAGTTGTTGTGTTATTGGAAATGGTCCACCCTCAGTAATTTAAAAAGATATACTAACTCGTGTACATGTAGGATCTGAAGTGGCAGTGAAACCTATTGTATGCTGTAGAGGTAAGTAATTAATAGTAAAAGAGATTGCTTAGTGTTATGAAAAATATGCAGATAAGCTGTAGAATTGAACTCACCTTGTGTAGCAAGTAATGGCAGTGTAATAGAATTGAACAGCGTTTGAGGTTGAGACGTGAAGGACACGTCCCTGAAGTATTTATAAGGTTGGAGCTGGCCATTATTTTGGTGTTGGGTGTGCGGTGACACACCTACAGGTATTGAGGTTATGAGTTGAAGGCGTGAATGCGACCATAGGTACCCTTATGTTAGATGAGACAGAGTAGCTCATGGTGTCCTATAAGTTTAAGGAATTTAGCATTACGCTCGTCCATAATTACCTAATGCACTATAGTGGTAGGTCGAGAGAGACTACCTGCGGTTTCAGTGTCCGATCGAGTTGAAATGGATTGAAACGTGAGCAAACTGATCAGCTGCAATACACTATAGATATGAAATAAATGTGCTATCCTATGCTCTAAATTTTAATGGAGTGAATATTACTTAAGTTCGTACACTAGCAAAGTAAGTAAGTACATAATTGCAGATGTGGAACTGACACAGTAGCAGAGCACCAAAAAGTGGATTTAGTAGTCAACTAAACGTAGTGTGTTTTGAACACTCAGAACTGTACTATTACCACAAGTTACTCACATGTACAAAGAAGCTGAGAAGACAACTACTAATCAAATATACTGTCTCTATGAATAAGGTAATCGAAGATGAGTCATCTAAGTAAATAAAATACAATTGTATCAGGAATGTACCGAGCATTGGTTCAGTGTTCCGGCCCAGAAATAATAAATTGAAATTAAATACGACTTATGATTATATGCCTTGAGCATTAATTTTCTCTAGTACGTGACTAACGGCGTTTTGAGCTATTTGTTTACCGATTTTATGACAGTTAAGTAACCGCGAGAGTCAAATTGAAAAAAGTTCTGTTAACTTTGTTCCAGTAACATATTGAAAGATAAAATGTATATATCCCCATTTCATTGTGACCCACCCTTAGATATTAAGTGAACAGAGTATGAGGCACTCTATTTGTTTGTTCTACAGGACAAACCAGATAATGGCAGCCTGGTAGCTGCGTGAAAGCGTGGAGTGACTTGGACACAACTCACAGTGACCCCTCCCCTTGCCCATGTAATTTAGAGTGAACGTGAAGGACGCACACCATAGCAACGTTCCCTCCTCTACCTTTGTGAATGGAAGTGTAGAACGCCAGCCAAAGCGGCTACAACCACGTGTCTAAAAATGAATTTGTCATGGTTTGTAAAATTTTCTTTCAGGTGTAGAAAAGACTGCTAAGATATTATTATCTGTTTATGTATCATGAATAACTGTGTTATTTTCTTTGAATATGTGTATGTTAAAATGTATTTAATGGATGTAAGATTTTCATAATTTTACATATTTTATGTGTTTGTCTGTCAAAGGCAATATGTATGCCAAAGAGTTTCATTGATTTTGCTTAAATTTTGAGTGATAATGTTGCTTAAGAGGCAGTGAAGATGCCAGAAATTTAAATAATTGAAGTAGGTAATCAGTTTTCTTTTAATATTTCTATATTTTTACATTTACATTTTAATTTTCATAGAGAGTTAAGCTGTACTCTTGCTTCCCTTTTTTTAATTAATTTTTTTTCTCTTTCTTTTTCCCATTTACATTAAAAAAAATTAAGTAGGGGGTGATGTAGGGAAGCAGTTTACTCGCACCGTATAAAATTCACATCAGTCTTTCCATTGTGTGCCAGCCCAGTCCGCTGTAACTAGCTCTGACATCATAAATGTTGCGCAATAATTTAAAAATCAAGTAAATAACATGAAACGTTTCTAGCATGTCAGGAGTAATACTAAATCAATATATGTTGAATATCAGTTCAATAACTTTAACCATTTTCGAAATTTGGACGTTTTTCTGTAAAAATCATTGGCGCAACAGAAAAGAGCTAGATACTTAAAAATTTATATTTAGATTCCTTTTTCATAATAATTTAGTAGAAACAGTATTCTGGATCTCGCCAATTAAAATTTTAGTTGAAATTCATGATTTTCTGGTTTTTGTCTTAAAAATTAAGGAAGCAAGATAGATTAAGTAGGCGAATAAATAAAGCTAGGATGTTTAAATTTAAGTAGAAGGGAGATCCGCTATAATCATAAAGATGTGAGTAGTTTCAACTGAATAACTATAAAACTATAGTGATAGCGTATCTCCAAAGGTCAAGTTCAGAGCTCGTCTACTGCGTGTAATGTAATTAAATTAATTCTCTCGCCTAAAATATTTGACTTAGCCACGTCAGACTTTTATTATGAGTACTAACCTGTGTGCTGATTACACATTTAAATTGAGAGCTTCATCAGCCATCAGCAAAGGAAGCAATGATTTATTCGATAACTTAAAGTGGTGCATTACTAGCCCAGTGGCTAGTCGGGAGAGCCGATTTGATCAGGTGTTACCTTAGCCGTCCGCACTGCGGGTTTATATATAAGAACGCTGCGCGAGAGAGTAAGGCCCCAGTTCCCTCCAGACGCTGAATAGCGCACCATCTGTGCCGGGAGTCGCGTCGCATCGGTATCATTGCCATAAACAGCCTCGGATGCCGTAATCAGTTACTCGGGATATGCGTAACCATGAAATCGTTTTCGAGTGAAGTGTAAACTCTGGGATGACTTTAATGATCTATCTTCAGTTTGCGTATGACGCATTTTCACGGGCCGCCGCGGGACAGACAATCTACCATTATTTAGCATGGCGTTTGATGAACATTATCATCAAATTATGGCGAACATTCACTTAAACCTTTAATTTGAACAGTTATAGTTGCATCAGCGCATTAGATTCTGAACTGATCTGTTAGTTGGATTGTGTGGATTCTTTTTGGTCTGTGACTTTCAGAATATAATGAACATTTTAGAGAGAATCGTTTTTGATTATGAATCCCAGACAATCTCCTAATTCCTCAGAGCTATAAGCTGTAGCTATAAATGTATTTCTCAGATGAAGTGGGCACTAGGAATGCTAATTACAGGCTTCACGTTTTGCTAATCACTATCTGGTTGCCAATATTGTAGTTAGAGAGCCAGTGTTGAGAACGGCAAACAACAGCATTAAATAAATAATAGGAACCATTTTATTCCCAAAAATTCCACCCGCCGCCCCACATATGGTGCATCGGCCGGGAAATGCATCTTTTCTACATTACATTCTACATATAATAACAATTATTCCACCCGCCGCCCCATACCCTCTTGCCTGTTTTCCTAATACTCTTAGAAATTTCCAAAGATCTTCCAAGTGTCTCTTTTCAACAGTTCTGTACGACCTTGTAATTATCCCTGAAAAATGTTACTAAAATTCTCAGTATAAGTGAAGAATTAATTTTATTTCAGCACGATCGAAAAATGTTTCTGAGGTGATTAAGCTAAGGTTGCCAATCATAAGAGCTACGTAAGAATTCTTTAATTTACTTATACATGACTACAGTCATGATGGCCATTTCTCTGTCTAGAATCGGAAATTGCAAGAGAAATCCTGGTTCTGGTGGTCGGAGACCAGCTTATCTCACACGAGGTGCTGGTGCAAACAGTGAAAATTTTTCGTGGATCAGTTTTCAACTTCTTGCACTACGCTATGAATATCACACAGGTCACCACCAGCTATATTTCGCAACTACTCGCACCTATTCAGAAAACACGCCGAACGGAGGCACGATCGGCCAATGCAGATGACTTCTGTAACAAATCATGGACGAACGCTCTATGTAACACAATTTCTCTAACCGAAGCAGCTAAGTAAGCAGTGGAAACACGTGCAGTTACTACCATCGAAGCAGGTGAAGATACAACTGAGGCCAAGATCTTGCTGAGCGCTATTTCGCAATTTCATGCTGAGAATTTTGCACAGAGCATAATTCAATCACCGTAAACACCTTTTTTTAAAGGAATCATGAAAGAAGGTTGTTTACATGGAAGAGACCTGGAGACTCCGGAAGGTTGCAGGTTGATGATATAATCATAAGACAGAGATTTCGAAACCTGAGTTTGAATTGTAAGACGTTTCCAGGGACAGATGTGGACTCCTACCACAATTAATTGACTACGAACTGTAGATTAATACTGAAGGAATTGAAAAAAGGTGGAAAATTAAAGATCTGGGAGATGGATAAGTTGAAAGAACAAGTGGTTATTTAGACTTTCAGTGGGAGCATTAGGAAACAATCGACAAGAGCGGGGAAAAGGAATACAGTAGAAGACGAAAGGGAGCTTTGACAGATGGAATAGTGAGGGCACAAGAAGATCGAATCGGTAAAAGAAAAAAACCTTTTAAGACCCTTGGATAAGACAGGAAATATTGAATTTAATTAATGAAAGGAAAAAATATAAATATGCAATTAATGAAGCAGGTGAAAGTAAATACAAACGTCAAAAAATTCAGTTGAAGGTAAGTGCACAATGGCTAAGCAGGAATGACTAGAGGATTAATGTAAAGATTTAGAAGCTATATTGCCTGGGGAAAGATCGATACCGCCTACGGGAAAATTAAGGCGGCCCTTGGAGAAAGGCCGGCCGCGGTGGCCGTGCGGTTCTAGGCGCTCCAGTCCGGAGCCGCGCTGCTGCTACGGTCGCAGGTTCGAATCCTGCCTCGGGCATGGGTGTGTGTGAGTCCTTAGGTTAGTTAGGTTTAAGTAGTTCTAAGTTCTAGGGGACTGATGACCACAGCAGTTGAGTCTCATAGTGCTCAGAGCCATTTGAACCATTTGAACCTTGGAGAAAAGAGAAGCATTTATATGAATATCAAGAGCTCAGACACAAAGTCAGTCCTAAGTGAATAAGGGAAAGCCAAAAGGTGGAAGGAGGATATAGAGGGTCTCTACAAGGGAAATGTACTTGGGGCCACGAATTGGAAACGTAAGAGGAGGCAAGTGAAGATGAGATGGGAGATCTGATACTGCGAGAAGAATTTGACAGAACACAGAAAGACCGATGTCAAAACAAGTCCCTGGGAATAGACGAAAGTCCGTCAGAACTACTGACAGCTTTGGGAGAGCCAGCCATGACAGAACTATTCCATCCAGAGTGCACGACGTGTGAGACAGATGAAACACCCTCTGACTTCAAGAAAAATATAATAATTGCAGTTGCAAAGAAAGCAAGTACTGGCGGGTGGGAATATTAGCTAGCTGTGAGTTTGCTAAGTCATGTTTGTAAAATAGTAACACGAATTCTTCAGAGAGGAATGGAGAAGGTAATTTAAGTCGACCTAGAGGAAGATCAGTTCTGATTTCGATGAAATGAAGTTACAAGCTGCGATATATGGAACTGACGTTTTATCTTGAAAAATAGGTTAAACAAAGTCAAAGCTACCGTTACATTGTTTGTAGACGTAGAGAAATTATTGACAGTGTTTACTGGAGTACTCTCTTTGAAATTCGGAAGGTAGCAGTGGTAAAATACAGGGAGCGGAAGAGTATTTACAACCTGCAAAGAAACTAATGAGGAGGTACTGAACAGTATTGTGGAGAAAAGAAATTTGCGATGCGACCCGACTAGAAGAAGGGATCAGTTGGTAGGAGACATTCTGAGACATAATGGGATCACTGATTTAGTATTGGAGGGAAGTGTGGGGCCAAAAATCGTAGGAGATCTAGAGATGAATACAGTAAGCTGATTCAAGAGGATGTATGTTGCGGTAGCTATTTTGAGATGAACAAGCTTGCACAGGTTAGTGTGGAGAGCTGCATCAAACCAGTCTTCAGGCTGAAGACCTCAGGAACCAGACATGATGAAATTCTGACAGATTATCCTTGTAAGATGTAACATCCACAACATCATAATACTGTAATTTCCTGACTCTGTTACAGGTAGCAGTTGAGGTGAAATATCGCTGGAAGATGTGCACTGCGGTGTTCTTGCAGCCCGACGTCGCCCCAACTCATTCCGCAAAGGACCGGTGCACCCATACTGCTTCTTTGGGCTATCGTATTCTTCTGATGTGGCATTCAGTCGTCGGATGACGATACCAGGGGTATGCAATACGAAGGAGAGGTGGTTTTCGAGTTGGATCGTTTCCTGTCAGCTAGCAACAATTGCTATGTCATCTATAACGCTCTAACGACGCTGGGGAAGTCCGTAGGCCTAGACCCTATTCGTATTATGCGAATAACAATCCTGCTGGATACCGTTCTGTGACGTACAGGCTGTGGTGCAATACTGTGAGCTGCATCATGAAAAAAAAAAAAAATGGTTCAAATGGCTCTGAGCATGATGGGAGGTCATCAGTCCCCTAGAACTTAGAACTACTTGAACCTAACTAACCTAAGGACATCACACACATCCACGCCCGATGGAGGATTCGAAACTGCGACCGCAGCCATTGCGCGGTTTCAGACTGTAGCGCCTAGAACCGCTCTGCCACTACGGCCGGCGCATCATGAAAGTACGAATGAAATGAACGCAGACAGAAACTGAGAATCTTAGCACATACCAAATTCTATTTGTAATGAATAGAAATATAAACTTTTCTTTTCTGATGAGCATGCCACAGATGTACGCACTGTGCAAACACAGATAAAAGCCGTATTGCCTAAAAATCAATCGCTGGGTGCATATAGATGAATAAATAAGTAGTTGGCTGATACAAAATCATTACGTTGATGAAACGTAAGCTGTAAAACATTTATGCTTATCATCATTTCTCTTTAAAGAAATGAAATTTCTCCAAGCAGCAATACCTACAACTGTATTAACTGGATCATTACAAAATACATGCGCAGACCAACGAATATTTCATGAACGACGAAACACCTCAAATATTCATCGGGGAACGCGAAACTCTCCATGCACCTAAGCATCGAATTCTACATTTGGTAACCGACACGCAGACCAGCAATGACGTAACAAGTCCGACCAGAAAATAAGGCATCATGGTTAAATTTGGTGTATCGACTGCTGCGCAGTGGGCTTATGCGGTATTTTGCTATCTCACTTTACTTACTGCAGGTGTAAGAGAAACATTCCACTCTAATTGAGAGTGTACTTGCAGAATATTTGTCTAACGTTCTACCAAATTTCTTTCGATGTAATTTTATTCTCTATCCAGTATTAGTGACTGAGTAGTGAACACCGAACAGTCCTCAGAATTCTAAATGATGACTGACGCTGTACGTATTACAGAAACTAATGAAAGGGCGCCTTAAGCTAGCTGTGCCATTTAAGATCTATGGATACAAACCTTTGAATATTATTTAAATAAAAGCACAAAGTGAGACATTAAATTTTAAAATACACGAAAGAATATAATTTCCACGGTACGTGAAACCTGCTAAATAATAATTTAATAATTCTTGAAATCACATTGAAAATGTGAAATAAGGATCATCTACGAAGACTCTGTTACGACAAGGAATCTGTTCCCTCTTCCCGAAAAGTTAATCCAACAGTTCTCCTACTATGATGGCATTTCACTTTATTTAGCATCATCCTGATATTGAACATTTTATGTTATCATAGACTTTTAGGGTATCCAGGGTGGTCCATCGATCGTGACCGGGCAAAATATCTCACGAAAAAAGCGTCAAACGAAAAAACTACAAAGAATGAAACTTGTCTAGCTTGAAGGGGGAAACCAGATGGCGCTATGGTTGGCCCGCTAGATGACGCTGCCATAGGTTAAACGGATATCAACTGCATTTTTTAAAATAAAAACCCCCATTTTTATTACATACTCATGTAGTACGTAAAGAAATATGAATGTTTTAGTTGGACCACTTTTTCGCTTTGCTATAGATGGCGCTGTAATAGTCACAAACGTATAGTCACAAACGTAACATTTCGCCACTGCGAACGATATTTGCTTTGTGATACATTACCCGTGTTAAAATGCACCGTCTACCACTTGCGGAAAAGGTCGATATCGTGTTGATGTTTGGCTATTGTGATCAAAATGCCAAACGGGCGTGTGCTATGAATGCTGCTCGGTATACTGGACGACATCATCCAAATGTCCGGACCGTTCGCCGGATACTTACGTTATTTAATGGAACAGGAAATGTTCAGCTACATGTGAAACCTCAACCACGACCTGCAACAAATGATGATGCCCAAGTAGGTGTTTTAGCTGGTGTCGCAGCTAATCCGCACAGCAGTAGCAGACAAATTGCGCGAGAAGCGGGAATCTCAAAAACGTCGGTGTTGAGAATGCTTCCTCAACATCGATTGCACCCGTACCATATTTCTATGCACCATGAATTGCATGGCGACGACTTTGAACGTCGTGTACAGTTCAGCCACTGGACATAAGAGAAATTACGGGACGATGACAGATTTTTTGCACACGTTCTATTTAGCTACGAAGCGACATCCACCAACAGCGGTAACGTAAACCGGCATAATATGCACTGTTGGGCAACGGAAAATCCACGATGGCTGCGACTAGTGGAACATCGGCGACCTAGGCGGGTTAATGTATAGTACGGTAATATGGGAGGAAGGAAAATTAGCCCCCATTTTGTCGATGGCAATCTAAATGGTGTAATATATGCTGATTTCCTACGTTATGTTTTACCGATATTACTACAATATGTTTCACTGCATGACAGAATGGTGGTGTACTTCCAACGTGATGGATGTCCGGCACATAGCTCGCGTGCGGTTGAAGCGGTATTCAATAGCATATTTCATGACAGGTGGATTGGTCGTCGAAGCACCATACTATGGCCCGAACGTTCACCGAATCTGACGTCCCCGGATTTCTTTCTGTGGGGAAAGTTGGAGAATATTTGCCATCGTGATCCACCGACCGCTACTGTCGCAGGTTCGAATCCTACCTCGGACATGGATGTGTGTGATGTCCTTAGATTAGTTAGGTTTAATTAGTTCTACGTTCTAGGCGACTGATGACCTCAGGAGTTAAGTCGCATAGTGCTCAGAGCCATTTGAACCATTTTTTTGATGCACCGACAACGCCTGACAACATGCGTCAGCGCATTGTCAATGCATGTGCGAACATTACGGAAGGCGAACTACTCGCTGTTGAGAGGAATGTCGTTACACATATTGCCTAATACATTGAGGTTGACGGACATCATTTTGAGCATTTATTGCATTAATGTAGTATTTACAGGTAATCACGCTGTAACAGCATGCGTTCTCAGAAATGATAAGTTCACAAAGGTACATGTATCACACTGGAACAACCCAAATAAAATGTTCAAACGTACCTACGTTCTGTATTTTAATTTTAAAAACCTACCTGTTACCAACTGTTCGTCTAAAATTGTGAGCCATATGTTTGTAACCATTACAGCGCCATCTGTTACAAAGCGAAAAAAGTGGCCCAACTAAAACACTTATATTTCCTTACGTACTACATGAATATGTAATAAAAAATGGGGCTTCCTATTTTAAGCAAAAAACGCAGTTGATATCCGATTTACCTACGGCAGCGCCTTCTAGCGTGCCAACCTTAGCGCCATCTGGTCTCCCCCTACAAGCTAGACAAGTTTCGTTCTTTGTAGTTTTTTCGTTTGACGCTTCTTTCGTGAGATATTTTGCCCGATCACGATCAATGGACAACCCTGTATATATCAGGTCCATAGAATGAATAGCGACAGAACGCAAGTTATCTTCATCATTAAAATTTCTTAAACTTTAGCGGCGATTCGTTGTAGTTTTGTAGAATGGGGTGTACTGCCGGTGTTCTGCCTCATGTGTTGAGTATATTCATCATTAACCATTAAATATTAGAGTTCAGTAGTTCAGCAACGTTTGTATAGCAACTTTACTTTGACCTGTACGAAATTAATCTCGATTTTTAGCAAGTGTGTGTTTAACACAAAGAAACTGAACTACAGTGAGCAGCTAGATATAGACGTGAAAAGCAAATCGTTGAAGATACCACCAAACGTTTTAAAAAGAAGCGTGAAAGGGGACGGGAATAGGGAATATCAAGAGTGGACCGCAATTGGTTTGAGTAAGAATTCCACCTATAAGCAAAAGGAAAATTTGTCGGGATAATATTCTGTACTGTTTAAGGTAAAATCCTATTTGGTCTCATTCTTGGAATCCGTTTTTAGAAGTTGTCCGGGGATGCAATTGTGAAAGCTTAGCACTTTTAAACAGTCGGTGATGTCTTAAAAAACGTGAGGATACATGTACGAAGTTAAACTGAATTGAGTTTGTAAAGTTCACTGATTCTACTGCATTATTGATGGGCACAAGAAAGGGGCATTCTTCAAAATTAGTATCCTCCATTTTCCAGAACACTAACGAAAACATATTTGGATTCTAAACTTTTCTGGTAGCACTTCTTGCTGTCACAATGATTTTCTCTGTATCTTTTATATTTTCACTATTGTATTTAATGTTCTGAATATACAGACACTTAGTAAAAGCTTCCTCCGTCGTTTATATTTTTCATCACAAGGAGATGGAATACAATAATGATTTTACACCGCCACGTCAATGGAGCGTGTTTAACGTGCTTCATCACAATACAGATTAGTTGCTTAGGACGGTAACTGACTGTGTAAAATAACAACAAAATACCGCTTAATGATTGAAGACAGCTAAAAATGATGCTATCCCCGATTACGAATGACTCTTTGTCTGACTGGTTTTTGTAACCTATTACAGAAACAAGAAAAACTCTACTTGTTCCTTCATAATACGGGAAATTTGCCGTGTAACGTTCGGTCGAAAATACACTGCTGTGCTGCTACGAATATAAAACGACGAGCCAGCGTGAAAAAAAAAACCACTAAAAACGACGGTCACAAAAGCTTTTATATCCTCAAACTTCACTCGCCATAAGCTAGGAATTAGGTCGTAAGAGAAAGGAAACCAAACATCTGACGACGATGTCAACTTTGTGGCTATGTTGGATGTAAAGGAACTACGAGAATTTACGGTACAAATCATATTTATGAAGAGAAGAGTGTTTCTACATCAAATTGCCTCATTTATCAGTCTTTTAAATTACGGTTAACGCTATGTTTGTAAGAATCTAAGTTCATAACTGTTCTTCTTTCTATACCAAAACTAAAACACGTGACTCTCTTTATTTCACTAGTAACACCTTACAGTACCAGCTGTCCGCTGCTTTATATCACTGATCTTCTCATAGGGTCTGTAACAACAACGACGCTGTACTGTTGTACATATAAGTGATTTTTTTTCTTCTGATTTTTCGATAAACTTTTGTAATTGATGTTCTGATTTCATTTCTTTTTGTTTCATGCCATTGTGTTAAGAAAACTGTAAATAAGTTTCAATGTGGATATTAATGTGTATGTCAAATGTCAAGTAATATTGTAATAGAATTGAAATGTAACAAATTTTGAAACTGTTGTAAGATGTTTAAAATTGTAACTGTGCGTCTGGTCCATACGTAGGCAATATGTTAGGATATGTAGAATGCAAAACCTCGGGTGAATACCCGGTCTGTCAGGGAGCGGAAAAAGGTGGATGGCAGCCGAGCGCGGGAAAATGCGCACGGGCACTGCACGGCACAACGGAATGGTTCAAATGGCTCTGAGCACTATGGGACTCAACATCTTAGGTCATCAGTACCCTAGAACTTAGAACTACTTAAACCTAACCAACCTAAGGACATCACACACATGCATGCCCGAGGCAGGATTCGAACCTGCAACCGTAGCAGTCGCGCGGTTCCAGACTGAAGCACCTAGAACCGCTCGGCCACAACGGCCGGCTGGCACAACGGACTCAGCAGTAGTAGCTAGAGTTTGGCACTGGTTTGAGCAACATCTTCTGGAGCGAGGAGGCTCTACTGGAAAAAAGACATAGCTTCACTGAGCCTCGGGTATGCCGTTCCAACGCCCACACAGCATGGCAAAATTCCATAGGCACTAAATGGAAACGTATTGCGACGCTAAGAAGAATTAAAATGCCGATACGTCAAGAGCCATAGCTCTGGTTGTATGTGTGCTCTGTGCCTTGTCATCTCGCCGCCCGCCAACCGCCGGATCGATACTAGCAGGTTGAAACTTTTAGTACTGTATTCGTATGGATCAGAGAGTGTACTGCGCAATAATAACCTAAATTTTACCAGAACTTTCCCTTCATTTAATTATCCTCACAACTAACCTAGACAGGGTCCTTTCCAAATGTTGTGCAATCCGAGTCTCCCAAAATGGAAATTAAAATTTGCCTTAATAATAGTTATTTGCAGAACTAGCTATGTTAGAATGGTGTTTAAAGAATGTTTTGTTAATGAACCAGTAAATGAATAACGAAGGTCCAACAAAGTTGAAAGATAACTTTAATATTGATATAGTATTGAAGTTTATTATTTCGAGACCGATATAAAGGTATTTAAATGAGCAGTAAATAAGATGAAAAGAGTAGCAACTTATATACTGGAAATCTTGAACGCATAATAAATTCAGTAATCAATTTTTTTAATACAGCTATCACAACAGTTTTAGGGTCCCCCCCCCCCTTTTTATTAATTTGAATTCTGAAGTGTTCTAAATTGGTTTGACCAGCAAAAGTTAAAGTCAATATAAAAGACAATATCTATCAGTGTTTTATCTTTATTAAAATTGACATTTGTGTGTGGCTCGAAAGTGCTATTTCTGGGGTAACCTATGCCCGATTTTAATCAGATTAATAGACAGTATAAAGTTTTGTAGTATACATTATAGTGTAGTGTTATGTATTCATGGTTTTTCCATATCAGTACAGAACGTAAAACTATCAGTTCAATACATTTTCTGGTTCTCAAATTCTACTATATTACGCAGTGTTACTACTTGTTGTTTTGCATGAATATACACCAACTTGTACAGGGAAGAAACTCAGTTAATGCCTAATTAGGCTGGCGACCGTATTATTAACAAATTGGTAGCATCTTCAGGGTTTCTTTTGGTCCATCTTGACGTGTAATTGCATTTCGAACTTACTTGACGGATCATTGTTATTACAGAGTGGGTATAAGTCTGATTTGCCACCATTCAGGTACACGCTGTCGATATCTGTACAAAAATCCTTTCTCATAAGGTGAACCCCGCTCACTTACTATAGCACAGGCTTTAATGAGTATTGTGTCACGCGCACATTACAGGTTCCTTACTTTTCTTTATTGATGGAATTCCGGCACCTCTCGCGTAGTCGATTTAATAGTCACGTTTTAGCCAGTAAAGGAAAGAATAGAAAAACCATCTCTGACGAAATCAACCATGCACAGGAATTTAATACTGCCTAGCTTAATCTGATCATCTAAATAGATACCTTGAGCTAATGTAAGCAGTAACTGTGGTCATTCCTAAATGTTATGGGTACCTGCAAATATGGGGTACATAAGCGTTTGACATCATCGCTCAACACATAATTAATTCATAAGTGTATGTGTAATACAACGTAGCCATGTAGTAACATAAAACGAATAGTTTATCAATGTATAACCAAATGATTGAGCTTTTATTGATCAGTATGACCTACAGCAGGAACTGCTTTTAGTCTTCCACTTTTCCTCTGCTGAAACCAGGCAACTTCTCCTAAAATAATGACCAAGGTGAATCAACTAAGGATGATTTACATTAGGATATTAATTATTTCTTGAATTATGTACTGACGAGAAGGTTGATAATATTTCTCTTATCACAGAGATGGCTGTTGTTAAAATGCGCTATCCTCGAACAACTCCCTGAGACTCATTACGTCATTTTTCTGCAACGACCATTGAAGATTTTAATGTGGTCATCCACGCTCGATCTATTACGGCGTTAAGCATGCTACTAACGAAAAGTGTTGGCTTACTTTAACAATTCAGGCATTTCCAGCTCACTTCACCTTTTATATGTATTCAGTTTCCTATTGCGCAATAGCAAAAAGCTTTGGTAAATCGAAAATCCGAACTAGATATCTATAACTTCAACCAAAGAGTTAAGCTACGTTTCGTCACGTCGAGGTCACCTCTGTTTAACAGTAAGTAACGTAATGAAACCTGACTGTTACTGGGTATGCTCGTTATATGGTCCAGGAAAAATGAAACTGAAGAGTATTTCCAGTACTGTTACTACATTTACCACAACAACTCTAGATAGACACTTCCAATCGCAGGAGTTACCTGTCTCATGGATAATTTCATCACTAAATTCGGGCATCTGAGCGATCTTGGCCTCTCATTTCTCCATTCGTCGATTTTTACATCGTCTTTTGAACTCGTGCGCATAATTTTTACACTGTGAAAACGTTTATATGATCCAGAGTAACAGCAAAACAGTCAATGGGCCATAGAATAAGCATACTCATAATTTACATCTGACAGCAACAATAACTCACTTTTGAGCAAAACTTATATGGTTGTTATTTCTCATTTACCTTCATCTGTTACATTTATTACAAACACAGATATAAACTCCTTCGACTGGGACCGTTATGGAGTGACATGGTGGCTACATATCCATGAAGAGGGTAAAATTCACAAGATGGTATTTTTCATCGTTATCCTTTGTTTCATTTATTACAAACTCAGATATAATCTCCCTTGACTGAGGCCGTTACGGAATGATGTGGTGGCAACTTTTCCGAGAAGAAGGTAAAATTCATTACATGGCGAGCAAGTCTTGAATTAAATTTCTAGTGGTGATAGATCACATCATGGAACACAGCTTCTGCTAGCGAAAAGAATGTCCCATGGCGGTTTCTAGCTACGCTGAGTATATTTGTTGAATTCTCCGGCCTTGAACGATGAGATTTTGTCAAACTAGCGGCGTCTGATACTCAGGTGTGTTGCATCTGCATACTATCTTCCACAGTAAATTGATAGAGTGATTTTCGACAGCAAAACCTTAAGAATGAACGTCCCTAAGTGGAGATGGATGTTTTAGAAGGTCGGCGTAGCCCTTTACACAAAGCAGATGACTGCAACACACGTCGCACGTGATCGCTGCAGAGTGCCACTACCTTTCACGGGCGTGACTAACTGCGAAAGACGCTTAGTATCGTAGGAAAGCGTCTACAGACGCTGTTTCCCTTTTCGTGATCTGTCAGCCCTGGACGTTTATGCAAAGACTCTGAAATACCGTGTGCATAATATGTTCTGAGACAGGGCCCCTTGCCGAGAATAGTGTGTGTATATGCGAGGTGACCCAGCTGGTGAAGGGCAGAAGGCGAAATGGCGATTGACAGGAAGAAACCTGCTGTTTGGATTTCCTGGAGTGATATGGACGAGTGTGACCGAGTTGTTGGTGTACGTATCAAAGACGGCTGAGTACGATGTCGAGTAATGGCTATCTCAGAATACTTCGAAATTATATAACACCATATAAAAAATGGAAGTAAACATGGTGATCACGAAAATGAGGAGCGTGCATTGATTCTTTAACAATAATTGCATTGGAAAAAAAAGAAATTGCATTGGCACAAGACGTGGAAAATTATACATAAACGCTTGAAACTGATTGACTCATGAAACATTTGAGTGATAATAGCATTTATGGTGGTGGACGATAGGTAACGACGTTTGCTATAGTCACTTGGGTCGGACGTCCCCACGATCGTGCCTACACAGCCTTGACACAGGCCAGACGTACTAGACATAGCCCTCACCAAGGGCATCACATGCACACTCAACCTTGTGGTTGAAAACGAACTGGACTCAGATCACATGCCTGTAACACTGCACACGGAAGAAACACTGCAGGACACAGAACCACGCAAGATACTTAACTACAAGCGAACAAATTGCACACTGTTCAAGAATACGCTTGTTGGACGTATTCTGGACACCCACAAAATTAACAACACGCCACAAATTGACGAGGCTGCGTAGGCTCTTACTAATGCCGTCCAAGACGGAATGACTGACACCATTGCACGTACAACACCAAAACCACACTCGACGGCCCTGCTGCAGGAAATCCTAAACCCTATCTCATTGAGGAACCGCTTCAGGAGAGACCGGCAGCGTACCAGGCGCCCGTTCTATAAACTGCACGTCAACAGACTCTAGGGTGTAATACGGGAAAAAATACAAATATTTCGAAACCAACAATGGGGACAGAAACTCGCTGGGCTAGATACCACACGACCTGGCGTGTGGAAGCTAGCCAGACACTTCACCAGGGAGAAACATTACATCCCCACCCTACAAGGACCAGACGGCCCAGCTTACTCCGCCACGGAGAAGGCAGAGCTTATAGCCACAACACTTGCAGCGTCTTTCATGCCGAATCCGACTCCTCCAGATCCAGTGTTCACACTATAAACGGGACGCGCGATGAAATTAGACGCAGTAGTACAAATGAAATTACATGGGCTATCAAGCGTACCAACGCTAGGAATGCCCCTGGGCCTGAGGCATTCAAAACCGTGTCCTCCAGGAGTTCGCAGATAGGGCCGTAGAATACCTTGCATACATCACGAATGCCATCCCAAAACACCATCACTTCACTGAGATTTGGAAGGTGGCCAGGGTCCTGATGTTCAGGAAGCCAGGGAAAGAACACTCCCTTCAAAATTAACGAGTCATCAGTCTGCTGTGCTCGCTCAGAAAGATTCGCGAGAAGGTAATATTAAAACACATCACTAGGTACTGCATCGCCAATGACACCCTAAGACGGTAGCAATTCGGCCTCACAACTCAACAACACAACCTCTCATCCGCGTATTCGAACATATAACACACAGCTACGACATGAACAAAGCCATAGGGCCCCTGTTCCTGGCACAACGGACTTATACGCAAACTAAGCGAAGTCGGTTCCCGAACGGTCTCGTACGTCTCACACATTCGCATCTCACGAACAGATGTTCAACACTGACGTGCAGGACCAACAATAGACACAACACGGTATCCAACCTGGAGTACCGCAGGGAAGCATTGTAGGGCCCATCTTGTTCAACGTGTTCATTAACGACTTCCCAGCAACACAAAACTCGACGTTAGCCATCTACGCGGATGACACAGCCATCCATATGCAAGACTGGAAACCGTCGAACATTAATTCACGAGTACAGACGGCGCGCAGAACTACAGGGCCTTGGTTGGAACGATGGCGTATTAAAGTAAACGTCGACAAGTGTGAAGTAGTTCTGTTCACACGCAGACCGAAAGTACTACGCAAACATCAACACTGTAGACAAATAACACTACAAACACGCCCAATAAATCTCCGAGAGCAAGTCACATATCCCGGTGTCTGGCTGGACCGGAAACTTACATGGGGAGACCACATCGAATACGTTGCCAACAGAGAGCACGCGAGGCTCAGACCACTCTACTCAATGCTCAAGAGGGGAAGCACACTGAATAGGAGGGTGTCGAGGTCCATATTCACGACACATTAGACCTCTGATGACTTACGCAGCTTCCGTCTGGGGATATGCAGCTCCTACACGCCTACGCCGCCTGCAGATCATACAGAACAAAGTGCTACGCATCATTAGCAACGCTCTACTACATACGCACCGTGGAACTTCACAATGAATACCGCCTTCAAACCCTCAAGGAAGTATCCAAAAAACATGCCACATGACTATACAGGAACTTGAGGGACTCGAACAATCCTTTCATCCTTACTCTGGGAAACCATGATCACAATTATATGTGGAATCATAAGCGGCCAAAAACATTAATAGCTAGGGCATAACCACCTATGGCAAGCTAACATACACCAACAAGCGACAAACGTCGGCAAACTCATGCATATCAGCAAAGTTGGATATACCAGCTGCTGTTAAGTCCGACTAACAGGCTACAGCAGAGAAACCGACGAGCTTGCCAACTCACAAACAAATCTCCAACATCACCTACTGTGCATCTGATACATCACCTATCGGCCACAAAATGATGATGGAGCTAACTGTTACACGTATGTTGACGCTGACCGAGAGATCAACACCGCCACCCAGCGGCGGCCGCTGAGTAACAGCACCACACAATGTCAACGGTATCGACATGCATGATACCCACTACTAACAAAGTCTACCCTTGCATACCCTGTCGCAGGCAGCAAGACATCCGCTACTGCTCTTACTATCCGACCTAACTATCGCAGAGGCTTTTTGTCCCTTGGCTCTTGCTTTGGCACTTTCTTTCCTCTGCCCTTCAAACCGCTACCCTTCGTCGACTTTCGACGCAATCTGTCTCAAGATTAGTGCGAATTAATGGTTAACCTTAACCAGACACACGCAAACATCGCAGTACCCGCATCCTGCGACATCTCACATTAGAGAAAACTAAAGCCTTATACAGAGATGGCAGTAGACCTATTCAATTGGCCATCATGCCGGTGTGGGCGCGGAGTGGCTCCACCTCTACTTAAAAAAAGTGCACGATAGCTAAGTACGTTTGCTATAGTCACTGAGTATCGCACATCGTTTTCATTCAGACTTCGTTAATGATCAATAATATTCATGTCTCGGGCCAGCGGAAGTGTTTTAACTCAGAAGAGTGTTCCTGGAGCCACTTTGTAGCAATTCTCGACGTGTGGAGTGTCGCATTGTTCTTCTGAAACTGCCCATCGGAATGCACAATGGACATGAATGGATGCAGGTGATCAGACAGTACGCTTACGTACGTATCACCTGACAGAGTCGTATTTAGACGTGTCAGGGGTCCCTTATCACTACAAATGCACACGCCCCACACCATTACAGAGCCTCCACCAGCTTGAACAGTCCCCTGCTGACATGCAGTGTCCATGGAATCATAAGGTTGCCTCCATATCCGTACACATCCATCCGCTCGATACAATTCGAAACGAGACTCGTCCGACCAGCCATTGTATTTCCAGTCATCAACAGTCCAATGTCAGTGTAAGTGTCGAAGGGCCCAGCGAGGCGTAAAGCTTTGTGTCGTGCAGTCATCAAGAGTACACGAGTGGGCCTCCGGTTCCGAAAGACAATATCGATGATATTTCGTTGAATGGTTCGCATATTGACACTAGTTGATGGCCGATAATTGAAATCTGTAGCAATTTTCGGAAGGGTTGCAGTTCTGTCACGTTGAACGATTCTTTTCAGTTGCCGTTGGTCCCGTTCTTGCAGGATCGTTTTCTAGCTGCGGGAATGACGGAGGTTTGATATTTGATCGGTTTCCTGATATTCACGGTACATTCGTGTAATGATCATACGTGAATATCCCCACTTCATCGCTGCCTCGGAGATTCTGTTTAATACATATGTCTACACCAGTTTCTTTGGCGCTTCGGTGTACGTATGTACATACAGTGTTAACCAGAAGTCTGTTAACATTTGAACATACACCAGTTCATGGAATAATGAAGCTTCACAGGTAAAAATCGGAGTTTTACTGAAATCAAAAACTAGTGCAGAAATTGGCAAACAGATGGCGCTGCACAGCAATACGTCGGTGAAACCGAATGAGAACTGGGGCTGATGATAAAAATCGATGTGTCGATATATCGATAATTCCTGCACAATGTCGATATACACTCCTGGAAATGGAAAAAAGAACACATTGACACCGGCGTGTCAGACCCACCATACTTGCTCCGGACACTGCGAGAGGGCTGTACAAGCAATGATCACACGCACGGCACAGCGGACACACCAGGAACCGCGGTGTTGGCCGTCGAATGGCGCTAGCTGCGCAGCATTTGTGCACCGCCGCCGTCAGTGTCAGCCAGTTTGCCGTGGCATACGGAGCTCCATCGCAGTCTTTAACACTGGTAGCATGCCGCGACAGCGTGGACGTGAACCGTATGTGCAGTTGACGGACTTTGAGCGAGGGCGTATAGTGGGCATGCGAGAGGCCGGGTGGACGTACCGCCGAATTGCTCAACACGTGGGGCGTGAGGTCTCCACAGTACATCGATGTTGTCGCCAGTGGTCGGCGGAAGGTGCACGTGCCCGTCGACCCGGGACCGGACCGCAGCGACGCACGGATGCACGCCAAGACCGTAGGATCCTACGCAGTGCCGTAGGGGACCGCACCGCCACTTCCCAGCAAATTAGGGACACTGTTGCTCCTGGGGTATCGGCGAGGACCATTCGCAACCGTCTCCATGAAGCTGGGCTACGGTCCCGCACACCGTTAGGCCGTCTTCCGCTCACGCCCCAACATCGTGCAGCCCGCCTACAGTGGTGTCGCGACAGGCGTGAATGGAGGGACGAATGGAGACGTGTCGTCTTCAGCGATGAGAGTCGCTTCTGGCTTGGTGCCAATGATGGTCGTATGCGTGTTTGGCGCCGTGCAGGTGAGCGCCACAATCAGGACTGCATACGACCGAGGCACACAGGGCCAACACCCGGCATCGTGGTGTGTGGAGCGATCTCCTACACTGGCCGTACACCACTGGTGATCGTCGAGGGGACACTGAATAGTGCACGGTACATCCAAACCGTCATCGAACCCATCGTTCTACCATTCCTAGACCGGCAAGGGAACTTGCTGTTCCAACAGGACAATGCACGTCCGCATGTATCCCGTGCCACCCAACGTGCTCTAGAAGGTGTAAGTCAACTACCCTGGCCAGCAAGATCTCCAGATCTGTCCCCCATTGAGCATGTTTGGGACTGGATGAAGCGTCGTCTCACGCGGTCTGCACGTCCAGCACGAACGCTGGTCCAACTGAGGCGCCAGGTGGAAATGGCATGGCAAGCCGTTCCACAGGACTACATCCAGCATCTCTACGATCGTCTCCATGGGAGAATAGCAGCCTGCATTGCTGCGAAAGGTGGATATACACTGTACTAGTGCCGACATTGTGCATGCTCTGTTGCCTGTGTCTATGTGCCTGTGGTTCTGTCAGTGTGATCATGTGATGTATCTGACACCAGGAATGTGTCAATAAAGTTTCCCCTTCCTGGGACAATGAATTCACGGTGGTCTTATTTCAATTTCCAGGAGTGTATGTCGTATATGTTTCTTTCAACGATACAGCAATATCTTGACGACAATATCAAACCCTTTATTTTTTATTTTATACAGAATTTTTTTCGGGATTTTGGATAAACGTTTGGAGTTGGTCTTTCGAAATTGTAGTGGCAAGTAATTTTACTTGCACTGTGTTATGGAGTCTTACTACTTTTTAAACTTTCATCTCGTCCAGTCCTCCTTGTGAGAAGCAAGTATAGGTGGCACAAGTACGCAAATAAGAAATCCGATTGCACTGGGTGGGTGGGTGGGGGGGGTGGGGGGGGGGGGGGGAAGGGCTGAATGGAGTAATGCTATTTCTTATTTCTTCACACCAGCATTCTACAAAAACAATTGCTGAAACAGATGAACAAAAATCTAAATGACATGATTGCTTTCAGCGGTGGGCAAATGCTGACGTAATCGGCAGAAAGTGCAACGCTTAACTACACCACCGCACTTTTGACATTACGACTGCTAGTTTGGTGTTTGTAGAAATGAAAAAAGACAGGAAGTCGACATGAAGTGTTCTGCACAATCCCGGTATGAACCGAAACCGAATTACCGAGCCACTGGACACCTCTATTGTGATACTTACAAGCGGTTACCATAGTTATCAAAGTGGTTATCACCAAAGATGAACGTGCATCGTTTTCCGTTTAGTTCTTGCTCTAAGGGGAATAAGCAGGAACCAGCTTTTTGGTGTACAGAATATCCAATAATAAATCAATTTATCAAATACAGCAGATATTTTTTGGACGGTATGCTGATACGTTTACCGTCGATATATCGATAAGTTTTCGATATATCTAAGGCATATAATTATATTTCTTAAATATCGATGTATTTTATTATAGATATATTTAAAAATATCCAGACCTAATGAGAATCGTTTATGAAAAGTGTTATGAGACAAGGTCTCAGCGATCCCTAGCCTCGCTGATATAACATCTACTGGAAGGTATAACTCTTATGCAGGATGGTGCTTCACTCCATTAAGCTACATGTGTCAAAGGTTTCTTGCTCACATCGTTTGGTGAGGAACGCGTGCTGAGCCGCCACTTCTGTCATGCTTTGCCTCCCAGGTTCCAGACATCAATGCGTGTGATTATTGACTGAAGGTTTACGTGAAGTTGTAAGTCTATTACTTTTTATTCTTTTCTGTGATTTCATTCTTCTCGCTCATATGGACGGGGGATAGGCTGGCAGCGGATACAAGTCGCCGCTCTTCAGCTATATAAGAGCAAAAAGTTTAAAATGTAGTATAAAACAGGACATAGCGTTTGACAGAATTATTCTTTCATATAAGGAAGGACACAGACTGAGTTACATAAATTGAAATATAAAAGGCCCATAAATCGATTAATTAAAAGAATGATATTTATGGAACGACAACAGAATGTTTCGCGAAACATAAGAGACAGAGGAACAGCAGCATACGGTAAAAGAAGTAAATAGCCATTGTGTTGACTGATTGAAATAGATACGTAATTGAGACAAGTAATGAGTGAGCCTAGATTGCCACGAAGGCGATGTAACAGTTGGGATAATGCTTAAGAGGGGTCTGAGGGTGCAGATGGTTAGAGGAGGAATTCTGGAGACTACAGTTATTACTAATGAAAAACGGCCGACATGTTGAGCATTTCTTATAAAGAACATTGTCTTTGCTAAAAATAAATTTATGTGCTAAAAAGTTGCTTTTATATCACATCGGCGGCATTTATTGGACATTCTGTGCTCTTTTCCTGGTTTCAATAAAACCTCATATCATTTCGAGCATGTGTATAAATTTAAATTATTCCCCGAATATTCAATTTTTAAATGTTGACGGACTTTTGGGTCACCCTGCAGTTATTTAATTAAACATTAATTTTTCTCTTAATAAACGTGTAAATTATTGGGAAATGGTGCTTCTCATATGAATTATAACACCAACATTAAATAGCTTTCAAAAAGACACTTCCCATGGACAGGTCATACTTACGATGAATTTTTAATTTTTTAGACTCACTAATAAAAAGGCAGTTCTTACCTTCTGAACAAAGGCACTAGCCCTTACAGGTCATGCATGCACAACTGCGCGTTTGTGATCTTTCCTGCTTTATTTCATTGCGATTAACGCTAGGAAGTTCAGGCCAGCACTACACAATCGTGACGGGTGTTTTCACGTTAGTAATGACTTTTACTTCCAAGATTTGTCACTGGATGATGTCAATAGTCAGAAAACCTTTATTACTAGTAACGATTGTGGCCAGGAACCGCACATTCCACTGTTTGCCTCTACTGTGATAACATAAGTTTGGTTTTTATTTCGTTTTCATGGCATGATTGTACTTTAAGTAAATCTTTTTGCATAAATAACTCAAAATTTTAGATTACTTGAAAATTAATTCAGATATAAACTGAATCATTAACATACACACAGTTGTACATGTTGGGCCTAGTGTCAGACTCTTAAGGCATAGCATGTCGAAAAAGTGTTGATGTCCTCGTTTGTTTCAACGCCTGTATCTATCACGTCTACAGCCAGTTTATTTTATATGATATCGTGATGGTATTTTTCCATTAATTTGGTAATATCACCTTGTCTAATATTTATTATTAATCGAAAAAGAAAATTAAATTGTTGGTGCAATTTCAGCAGCTCTAAGAGATTCTGTGACCGCTGCTTTTCAAAACCTGTCACATATAAATGATTCAAGCAATGATGATAATACTTCTGGTTCTACTTGGCTCCCAACTGCAAAGAGAAATGCTGTAAACTGCTGGAAAAAGATAGTATGGGTTGCCATCCTCAGGCGAAGATTTTGTAGAAGCCTCCACTTCACAGTACAGTGAAGTTGACATGTAACGACATTAAAATGAAAACCTGGAGAAAAGAAAACAACAACAACATCATAAGCAATAGCCAGGGGAACAAAACATACTTGTTCTGGTGACAGCTGCACTAACAATTGCTGAAAAATCTAGTCTACGACACATTTGTGGAAAGAAGTTTTTCCTCAAGTTCACCACCTTCCGAAGATCAACAGAGCAGTACACCGTACCACTTATAGCAATGCTGAGTTTTTATTTGCGTAAAATATTTTTAAGGAAAAGTTTCATTCATTTGTTTCAGGTTGTTATCAGAATTATAAGTCAAACATCTTACTTCCAATTGAATGAAAACAGCCCTCGGAGACTATCTTTAACGAATTGACCGGATTTCAACACTGCTAAGTCTGTCTTCCTCAGAATTTTAATCAAAGAATGGTCCATAACAGTGTCAGAGAATTATGACTAAAAATGTGTGATGGAGTATAGGTACGGAATCATCGTGAAAGACTGGCAATACTTATATGTCATTTATAAAATAATAAATACGCCAAAATGGAATTAGGCACAAAGATATTTAAGATAAAGGAAATTGTGATGGCAAGCCGCTAGGGGCTGCTCGTTACTCGCATGGTGCAGGTTGCAAAACGGACTTATTTCCTAAATTATTGTTCCAAGAAGCTCAACCCTGTACTCAAATTTACTACATGACTAAAACTGTATAACAACTGGCAATAAGTTTACAGGAAATCAATAACCTGTTCAGTGCGCATACCAACTGTACGCAACTGCAATCAATCAATAGAAGAAATTTATGTGTCCGATCAAGAGATGGAAGCGTATCGTACACACATGAAAAGTAAGAAGTGGATCCTTGAGATAAATGTGTATCTGATGGCTGTATAGAAATGACAGCAAAGAGTTCAGTATACAATTGACAGTAAAGCGAATAAAGGTCTAACAAAAGAAATAAATGTTATGCTTGGATCCCAGACAGTCATGAGGGAAAAGCTCGTCACAGCAAGAAGTCCATAAGGGGATTGATGATTACGATGCAACAGAAGAAGAAGAACATTTAATGACAGCTGAAACCAAAAGATATGTACCATAATGTTCACCACCCACGGATAAGGAGTTGGACAAATTTGATCGACGGCTTATTTACGATGATTTCAAATCTGCAAGACATTGCTGCAGAATGACGTTCCAAAAAGTATACAAGAACTAAATATGACAATTTTGATGTGTACTTATGACTACCAAAAGACACCAACGGTTTTAACTTGTATCGCATGAAGAAGTGGGAATGAAAACATGATGCAGTTATGTTGTATATGTCCGTCGGGAAAGCCTCAAGCAACACATATGATGCAGTTAGATTGTGTGTGTATCATATAAAAGTTGGTTGGCTTAAAAGAAGGGGAAGGGACCAAACTGCTCGGCCATCGGTCCCTTGTTTCGAATAAAACAATGGCACAAGGGTGAGAATAAAACAAGCGCGACTGACAACACAAAATGAGGGAAAGGAAAAACCACAAGAACGACAGATGGTGGACAAATATTTAAATGGACCAAAGAGGAACAAGCAAACCACAGAAACGCAAGAAACAGGTAGAAGAGATTAAAACGAGAAAACAGATTACCATGGCTAGCTGAACATGAGAATAAAAAGGAGACGGCAACGCACTAAAACCTCCACCCGAAAAGCGCTAGGGTGGAGGAATTCGAGGGACAAATGACATGCGCTAAAACTTTGAATATATGATAAAATCCACCCTCACGAATAAAACGTAAAAGTAAATCAGCCGATGAGGCGTTGTCAGATAAAATTAGCGGCAACGAGTTCGGTAACCGAAGATTTCGTCACAGGGCAGTCAAAGTTGGACAGTGCACCAGAATATGGGCTACTGTCAACCGGGCGCCGCAACGACGCTGAGGCGTGTCTTCACGGCGCAGGGGGAGCCGTGGATCGCCCAAGCGTGGCCAATGCAGAGCCGCAGAGAACCTCAGGGTCACTGCGAGATACCCGCATGGAGGCCTACCACACATTCGTAGTCTCATTAATGGCACGCAGTTTGTTGTGCGTACTGAGACTATGCCATTCGGTCTCCCAAAGCCGAAAAACCTGACGGCTTAAAAACGAACGCTGGTCCGTTATTCGAATGCCGATCTCCATAAGCGGTTTCCGTGTAGCCTGTACGGCCACCCTGTCGGCAAGTTCGTTGCCTGGGTTTCCGACGTGTCCTGGGGTCCACACAAACACCACTGAATGACCAGACCGATCCAGGGCATAGATGGACTCCTGGATGGTCGTTACCAAAGGATGACGAGGATAGCACTAGTCGACAGCTTGTAGGCTGCTCAAGGAGTCAGTACACAAAAGAAACGACTCCCCAGGGTATGAACGGATGTGCTCAACAGCACGAGATATAGCCACCAGCTCTGCAGTGAAAACACTGCAGCCAATTAGCAAAGAATGCTGTTCAATATGTCCTCCATGGACATACGCGAAGCCAACGGGGCCATCAGACATGGAGCCGTCGGTACAAACCACTTCACGGGCTCGGTACATGTCAAGAATCGAGAGGGACTGACAGCGGGGAGCTTTGGGATGAACTGAGTCCTTTGGGCTATGTGAAGGGTCCAGGTGAAGCCGCGGCCTAGGTGTACACCATGGAGATGTACGCGAATGGGCCTCGAGCATAGGTGGTAAAGGCAAGGACACCAGTTCAAATAGAAGGGATCGGACGTGACCTGCAATTGCAAGCCCTGACCAGGGCCGCCGATGTGTGAGATGAACCGCCGTGGGTGAGAAAAGGAGACGGTAATTCGGATGGGCAGGAGGACTATGAACGTGTGCAACGTAACTGGCGAGCAGTTGCGAACGCCTGACCTGCAATGGAGGGACTCCAGCCTCCACCAGGACGCTGGTCACCGGACTCATCCTAAAAGCTCCCGTTGGTAGGCGAACGCCACACTAGTGCACTGGGTCGATTAAATGAAATGCTGAGGACGCCACCTAACCGTAAACCAGGCTCCCATAGTCAGGGTGGGATTGAACAAGGGCTCTGTAGGGCTGCAGCAGCGTAGAGTGATCTGCACCCCAGTTGGTGTTGCTCAGACAGCGGAGGGCTCTTAGGTGCTGCCAGCACTTCCGCTTAAGCTAACGAATGTGAGGAAGCCAAGTCAATCAGGCGTCGGAAACCAGTCCTGAGAAAAAAATGGTTCAAATGGCTCTGAGCACTATGGGACTTAACAGCTGTGTTCATCAGTCCCCTAGAACTGAGAACTACTTAAACCTAACTAACCTAAGGACATCACACACATCCATGCCCGGGGCAGGATTCGAACCTGCGACCGTAGCAGTCACACGGTTCCGGACTGCGCGCCTAGAACCGCGAGACCACCGCGGCCGGCCCAGTCCTAAGAATCGATATGTCTCCACTATAGTGAGGGGATCTTCAGCAAGACAAAGCTCTGGTTCCAGATGAACGGTACGACGCCGACAGAAGTGCTTGACACACGACTTCGCGACCGAAAACTGGAAGCCGTGGGCTAGAGCCCGTGACTGCGCCCTGTAGATGGCTCCCTGTAGACGCCGCTCAGCAACACCAGTACTGCAGAAGTCTGCATACAGAGAGCGTCAGACGAGCGGCCGTACAGCTGCTGCTAGAACGTTAATGACCACTAAAAATAGATATACACTCAACACTGGGGGGGAGGGGGGGGGGAGGCATGGGAGATAGATACCAATTTGGGCACAGAAAGTACGAAGCGACAGGAAATTCTGGATAAAAATCGAGAGCAGGCAACGGAGACGACACTCGTATAATGTGGCAAGGATATGATGCACCAGGTAGTGTCATAAGCTTTTCGTAAATCAGAAAAGACGGCCACAAGTTGCTGGCGTCTGGGAAAGGCTGTTCTGATGGCAGACTCGAGGGAAACAAGATTATCAGTGGTAGAGCGACCCAGGCGGAAACCGCCCTAGCATGGAGCCAGTAGGCCACGTGACTCCAGGACCCAGCCCAACCGCCGACACACCATACGTTCCAGCAGCTTAGAAAGAAAGTTGGTGAGGCTGATGGGCCGATAGCTACCTACATCAGGTAGGTTTTTGCACGGTTTGAGCACCGGAATGATGGTGCTCTCCTGCCATTGCGATGGAAAGACGCCATCGCACAAGATTTGGTTCAAGATCACGAGGAGATGTCGCTTGTAGTCAGACGAGAGATGTTTAATCATCTGACAATGGACTGGATCTGACCCAGGAGATGTGTCAGGATAATGAGTAAGGGTAAAGAGGAGCTCCCACTCTGTAAATGGGGAGTAATAGGATTCACTGTGGCGTGTGGTGAACGAGAGTACTTTCCCTTCGATCCAGAGGCGTGAGCATAGTGCTCAGCAAAGTGCTCGGCAATCGCGTTTCATCGGTAGATAACACGCGATTTTTGTTAACACTGGAAACACCTGTTGGGGTCTGGTACCCAAAAACTCGTTTGATCTTTGCCCACACTTGGGAAAGTTACGTGTGGCACCCACTGGTCGAGATGTATTTCTCGCAATACTCCTGTTTCCGTCTTTTGATAAGCTGGCGAATGCGGGAACAGCCGTTTAAAGGCTATGTGGTGCTCCTGGAAAGGATGTCGCTTATGCCACTGTAGAGTTTGCCGACGCTCGTTAATTGCCTCAGCTACTTGCGGTGACCACCAAGGGACTGTCTTTCGCCAGGGGCACCTTAAAGAACGAGATATCGCGTTTTCTGGCGCAGTAACGATCGTTTTAGTTAGCTACTTAACCACAACATCAATGTTACCACGTAGGGGAGATTCAAAGGTGACAGCAGAGGTCAAAGCTTCCCAATCTGCCTTGTTTAAAATCCATTTGGGCAGGCGTCCTTGGGCCTGATGCTGGGGCAGTGACAGGAAGATGGGGAAGTGTTCATTACCACACAGTCGTCATATGCTCTCCAGTGGAGAAGTCCAGGACTGCAAACCGAGAGACCAATGGCCCTATTGTGCCATTCTGTACCATGTGCACACTGAAATGTGTGGGGGCACCTGTATTTAAGAAGGAGAGTTC
Source organism: Schistocerca serialis cubense (assembly GCF_023864345.2). Lineage (NCBI taxonomy): Eukaryota > Metazoa > Arthropoda > Insecta > Orthoptera > Acrididae > Schistocerca > Schistocerca serialis. The sequence goes on from NC_064642.1 coordinate 527,914,028, forward strand.
GAGTTGTGACAGTAAACTTTCGACATCTCTGCCTCAGCCAGTAAGCACGATTCCACGCAACAAGGGGTTATGAGCGTTAAAATCTCCCAAAAGTAGGAAGGTTTAGGGAGTTGATCAGTCAGTTCAGCCAACGCGTTCAGGGGTATTAAACCATCTGGAGAATGATATACGTTGCAGACAGTTATTTCCTGTGTTGTCCTTATCCTGACAGCCACAAGGGTTTGAAGGGGCACAGGTTCACTGGATACTGATTTGAGGACATAGACCCGAACTCCACCTGACACTCTATTATAGTCACAACGGTTCTTGTAATACAGAAAGCAGGTGTAAAGCTCAGCCAGGTAGTGGATAAAACTGTCGCAATTCCACTGGAGGGTGACGTTATCGTGAGGATGGGAAGGTATGAAGTGCGCAAGGCGGCAGGCTATGCACCAGGGTCACCTGCTGCCACCGATTGAGTATTTGTAGCCATTTCTGTGTTGTATGAGGAATCAGTGAGATCCAGGTCCGCAGGGGACGCTATGATCTCCACCGGATCCTCAGATGCAGAACTGGTAGGGAGTGGTGGTGTTGGGGCCACCAGACGATCCTTTTTCATAGCAGACTTCTTTGTTTGCTTCACCTCTCACTTCTCTTTAGGGGCTTGCTGGGAGGACTTCTCTGAAGTAGCTTCAGGCATGGAGGAAGACGGTGTAGCTCTTTGTCCTGCAGCTTTTGGCTGCTTCAGCCAATGGCGAGAGTCATCCGTGGCATTAGTGGAGACCTTCGGATAGAGGAACCCAAGGGACCCCTTGCTCATGAGAGGAGCTGGAGCATGCTGTTGCTTCTCTGGCAGGGGGAGGGGACCGATGTCGCCTGTGTTTGGCCGGCCTTGGTCCCAAAGTAGGTGCTTTGGGTGCAGTGGAGGAGGATTTGCCCCCTACCATCATGGGAGCGGATGTATTGTGGTGGCCCGGAGGGCTGACTGTTTGTGGCACACAGTGAGAACCACTTGCACTTGGGATGCCAATGGTGAAGTGGCTGCAGCATATGTCGACATCAACCGAATGGGGTGTAATCTTTCAAATTTACGTTTAGCCTCTGTGTAAGTCAACCAGTACAGGGTCTAGTACACCATGTTTTTCCGCTACTTTTGCAGTACTGGGCAGTCTGGCGAGCAGGTGGAGTGGTGCTCTCCACAGTTGATGGAACTGGGAGGAGGCGCACAGGGAGTATCTGGGTGCAGCGGACGTCTGCAGTCTCGACATTTGGCGCTGGAAGTGCAGCTCTGAACTTACAGCACTTAAAGCACCACATAGCGGAAGGGACGCATGGTTTAACATCACAGCGATAAACCATCACCTTGACGTTTTCAGGCAGTGAATCACCCTCAAAGGCCAAGATGAAGGCACCCGTAACAACCCTGTAGCCTCTGGGTCTCCTGTAAACGCGTCAGATGAAATGAGCACCCTCCCACTCTAAATTGGCGCAGAGCTCGTCGTCAGACTGCAAGAGGAGATGTCGATGGCAAAGGATCCCCTGGACCATGGCTCAAATGGCTCTGAGCACTTTGGGACTAAACATCTGTGGTCATCAGTCCCATAGAACTTAGAACTACTTAAACCTAACTAACCTAAAGACATCACACACATCTATGCCTGAGGCAGGATTCGAACCTGCGACTGTAGCAGTCGCGCGGTTCCGGACTGAGCGCCTAGAACCGCTAGACCACCGCGGCCGGCCCCCCTGGACCATGTTGAAGCTCTTATGGTCAGTGGTGGAAACAGGAATATCACCCAGCTTGTCACAGGCGAGTAAGGGATTGGGCTGGAGAAGCTGTCTGAATCAAGACTGCCCCGTTTCGCATCTTGGACAGCGCTGTCACTTCTCCAAAATTATCCTCAAGGTTTTCAATGAAAACCTGAGTCTTCGTAGGTAGAAAGGAGTCCCCATCAGATCTGCTACAGACAAAAAACCGAGGCGAATATGGCTCTCTCCATTATGTAGCCCTAAGTTCTTCCCATGGTGTAGCGAGGGAGGGAAACGATTTAGGGTCATACCTGTCAGCATTGTATTCGATCTTGCCCTTCTCAGAGAGTGCTGGCGCCGTACGGTCACCAGCAAAAGATAACCGCTTCACTGCTGGTTCTTCGCTCTGATGCCACCCACTCTGTTAAGGGTTCTCCCAATGGGCGCCAACCAGCCACAGCAAAGGTCAACTGGCATAATGGCCGTTGCTGGGAATCCTGATGCCCAAGGAAGATAGGCATCTACTCCTTGTCATACGTGGGAGTTTACAGCTCAGGCATCAGCAGTACGAGCCCTTTGTTGATAGGGGCTACCACCAAATGGGCACATGATGGCCCCACCACAACGGACTGGCTACCATGCTGGATATGGGGCGCAGAGAAATCCAATATAGAGGACAGAAGATGACGTACCCCGGAAAGTGTCCTCGCACAAATAATTGAATTGTAGTTTACGAGGACCGGCTGCAAACCCGAAATCTTTTTGACCTACTGACGATGTTATTTGGAATTCAGAAGGCGGTAGGGAAACTACAGAGAGCGAAAAGTTATTTACAACATATCCAGGAACTAGACCGTTGTTACCAGAACAGCAGGATATTAAAGGGAAACAGTGGTTGTCACGGTGGCGAGACAGGACTATAAACTATAACCAGTGTTATTTAGTCTGTACATTCAACAAGCAGGAGAGGAAACTAAGAAATAATTTGGAGGGAGAAGGTTTAGGGAGACCGAGGTGGATGACATTTTCATTCTGTTTCAAACAGTAAAATTCTTAGAAGAGCAACGGACTGGAATGCATAGTGTCTTGAAAAGGAGTCGTAAGATGAATATAAAAATAAAAGAAACTTCCTGGCAGATTGAAACCGTGTGCAGCACCAAGACTCGAACTTTAGATCTTTGTCTTTTGTGGGCAAGAGCTCTACCAACTTATTCATTCTACAAAAAGACAACATTGATCTACACTCAGTAGCAAAGTTATAAAGGAAAGGGACTACGAGATAACATTTCAATAAAAGGTATTAAGAGGAGTATGCCCGTCTGACCGCTAATACAAACTTGGCAAGTGTATCGAGGAGAATCTGCGCATTAAGTATCTGTAACGGTACAAGGAAAGTAGTTACACTGAGAGTTCCAAGCACTTCTGGAGGCACTAAATAGGAGAATGGCGTTTAATTGAGAGATATAACTGAACTCTAATTTTATTAAAAAACATACATGCTCAAAAAAGGCGTGGAATGAAAAGAACTCGAAACACACACGTCCAAAGGCGAAAGAAGATGGGATATGCACTGAGATACCGCTTTATAGACGGCGCATAGCTGTTGTTGAAAGTGAGTTCAGTTTTAACTTTGGAAAGGGAGTGGAAAATGTACAGCACAGGGGAGGTGGGAAAACGAAATAAAGAAACCGAGAGGCCGACAAAATTGTAACGCCCCATTGATTAAGTTGGAGATATTAGCGTAGCACATTCTGCATATTCAGTCTGATAATGTTTTCATAAGTACGATAGTACATTTTTACCTGCCCTTGTAATACTGAGAAAATCGTTGTTTTACGTAATCAAGCGATTTATTTATCTCTAGAACTGGCAAAGTGATTTTAATTTCCAGATGAAATCACATTTATGTTTCTCTGTTACAGACTTCGACAGTCTAGAACTGTTATTTTCGTGTTGCGTGGCAAGACCAAGTATCATCAGTAAACTCTAAGATGATTTAAATGTGAAAACGAAAATAATTTTAACATATATTACATGCAGGATAGTCTCCGAACCATAGAAGTACCGCACTTCATAAGAGGTACGTGGGGCTGAGGGGCTTTGGAATATTAATACATTCGACACATAGGAGGGTTGCAAGCACTATTTTGAGAGGAATGTTTCGTTAAAGAGTAATAAAAGTATTGCGAATGCAGTGGCATAGTTGTTTCAGGAGCAGTGAGCAACAAAGAGAGGGAGGCAGAGGCAGTGTTCTACCTGGGCGGCGACGCTAATGAGAAGTAATGTGATGGGAATGGCGAGAACATGTTCGGACGCAATTTGCCCACCCGCAAAATGACCTCTGCCCTCCTGCTCGGCACAGGTCCCCCCCTCTCCACCCGCCGCTCTCACAGTTCCTGGTGCGAAAGGAAATGAAATCCCTGGTAGCGGGCGGCGTGAAATAACACTGCAGCCGGATATTAAGGCGGCCGTCCGACCTTATTGCATCCGTGCCGCCGTGCCGCTGTGCACCGCACGCCGCGTTCCGAATAAATTAAACGGCGCGAAAAGTCCCGCGCGGCAAATGGGGCCTACTGCCGCGGCCTCGCGAGGTCTCGGGGCGGCGTGCCCCGGCGGCGGGATGGCCCGGTTTCCCGCCGAGTTGGCGACCGTGCCAGGAAGTGAAATTACTGTGAGCAGGTAAAGGAAACGGCACGGCGGAACTGTCTGCAGCTAAGGGACGCTTACCTGTCTGCCCACGCTACTGATTGCCAATTCTGTTACTTGGGACGCACTTGCGAGATGTTTCCAATTGCAGATTATAATTTTGTACTTTCTTCACCTATTTTCCGAACGTATTCCAATTACTGAGCTCCTTAGTTGTCTATCTACTGAAAATTTTGAGTCCCACTTTCCTTGTACCTTGCACGAGATGGCACCATCCCCAATATGTATAAGCAGGACTTGACAATACTTTAATACATCCAACAAATTGCATGGACTGATACCCGACTGGAAATGGAGGAAAGAAGTTCCTATGTACAGGTACCCAGAAAGTCATCGTAGACATAATAGATGGTGCTGACGAATGAACGTTCCTCTGGCCACGTGCCGTATTTTCCCTTGCGTGTTACATGCTGCATATTATAAGCAGCAGAATGGTCCGGTATTCATGTCCGGAACAAGCCGAGATGGTGTTTGCATACGGCCAAACAGATGGAAACAGTCGCGAAGCAGGAAGGCTGTACTAAAAGAAGGACCCTCACAGGCACCAGTTACATCACACAACATTTCAGTTCATTTTTGAGCGTTTGTGTGCTCAGGCGTCCTTTCAGACAAACTAACGTGCATGGAGGCATCAGATTGTGAGCACAGCCGATTTGGACAACCGGTTCAACAGGATTTTTGAGACGAACCTGAGCCGCGCGCGGTTCATGTTCATGCCGTTTCTTGCTTGACAGCTTCTCTTTACGGAACTGTCGCCTCGTTTCTCATACGATTTACTGGCGTCACTAAGTTGCTGGCTTGCGTGTCCGCGAGTGGCAGCAGCAGCGCGCATCGATAATAGCAGTGTCATATTATCTTTGAAGAGACCGCTAATATTTCCGGCTCGTCGGGTGACGGGGGCCGGCCGGTGTGGCCGTGCGGTTCTAGGCGCTTCAGTCTGGAACCGCGTGACCGATACGGTCGCAGGTTCGAATCCTGCCTCGGGCATGGAAGTGTGTGATGTCTTTAGGTTAGTTAGGTTTAAGTAGTTCTAAGTTCTAGAGGACTGATGACCTCAGAAGTTAAGTCCCACAGTGCTCAGAGCCATTCGTGTGTCCGGGGTTTAGACAGGACGGAGCGCCAGTGAGGTGTGTACAGCCAGTGCTCGCCGACCGCTGGCGACACACAAGTAGTGTCCGACGGATAGAGACCGTTGGTTGGTCGTTCGGTCCGTCGTCTCATCGGACGACTTGTATTTGGTCGCCGACCGATTATGGAAACTCTGTGTGTGTCGACATGTGATTTCTCCTTGTTGTTCCAGTGTGATTGGTGTTAGGATTATCGAAGTTATTGGGTGGAAGTGTTTACGCGGAACTGTGTGTAGCTTCTGTGATTTCCACTGAGCAGTTATGAATGCTGTCTGCGTGCTGGAGTAGGCAGTCGGTCAGTTCGGAAAGAGCAGCGAGTGTGTGTTTCCTCGCCGTATTGCTGCTGTCCGGCACGGCGTGAAGTTTGACAGCCTTCAGTGTTTGTTTATATGTTTGAGTGGTTATTGTGCCTTGGTTGTATTTGAACACCATTTTCGAAGACGTAGTGCTGCTGGTGCCTTCGTCCTCGCTGATATTTTCGGTTGTCGTGCCGGTGGTCGGGCCCGCATCTCGTGGTCGTGCGGTAGCGTTCTCGCTTCCCACGCCCGGGTTCCCGGGTTCGATTCCCGGCGGGGTTGGCATTTTCTCTGCCTCGTGATGGCTGGGTGTTGTGTGCTGTCCTTAGGTTAGTTAGGTTTAAGTAGTTCTAAGTTCTAGGGGACTTATGACCACAGCAGTTGAGTCCCATAGTGCTCAGAGCCATTTGAACCAACCGGTGGTCGGGCGGAAGGGGACGATTAGGCTGTTGGAAGGTCCGTTAGCCGTCGTTGGGTCGCGTCGCCGTCCGATTATTCAATCTTACTTTTGGCTGCCTGTCTCACCTAAAATTATGTTACGAGCTACCTCCCCAGCTTGACCCTTGGAACACTTCTGAGCACCACATTTCTGTTGTTTTGGATTGTGATTTTCTTTTAGTCTCAAGTACTGTGCGAGGCCTTCAGCCGTGTATTAATTTAGTTTCTTTTAATGTTCAGTATGTGGCCATCAGCAGAACATACACGTGAAATATTTTAAGATAAGGCCCTCAGCCGAATTAAATTAAAATTTGAAAAATCATTTGAAAATTTGAGAATATTCCTTTCTATCTTAATTTTGCTATCCAGGCCTTAAGTCTTGAATTGTTCTATGTTCAGTATATGGCCTTCAGCCGAACGTTATGTGAAATATCATTTGTTTAAAACCTTTCAAAATTTTCTTACTTATCCCGGCCTTAAGCCCTCAGTTCGTCTATTTTGTAATTAAGGCCTTCAGCCATGTGTATTCCTTAGGCAATTTTAATAACTCATGTTCTGGCCTTCAGCCGTATTGTTTCCGAATTCTTTTAAGAGCATGTGTGATTAAGTTTTTTAGCAAAATAAAGTTTGTATGTTTGTGCAACTAACAGCAACTGATCTTCGCCCCTTTCCACAACCATAACATGATCCGCTGTGTCCTGCGAAAGCAGATTTCAGAATACTTGCACAAGCTCCAACATGGAGTAAACCGAAGTACGATTATGTGTATGCTGCATGCCAACTGCTACTATCAGTCTCATCTGCAACGACTGCAAGGATTATCAGCTGCGGATTTACCTCTACCGGAAGAGTTTTGTCGGTAGTTTTCGCATCAGACCATCATAATTATGAGATTTCTGACATCAGTGCTCTTTGCCGACGAAATACCAGGGCTGGCATCATCAATGTGCATAATCGTCTTCTGCGTGGGCTACAGAAAATCTATGAGGGCTGACTGAGGCGTCTCTCATCAGTATCGGTTCACCATCAATGTGTGGGTGGGGATTCTTGACGACAACATACTTGGACCAGTTATTATTCCACAGGGGAACGGTCTTCCCGTAGAATACCCTGTCTGGGTTGGTTGAGAATATGGCTTTGGCTATACGACATGTTATATGGTTTCTGTTTGACGGAACATCACCACACAGCTGCTTTGCAGCTCACCGACGCCTCAGCATCTTCTCCAGACTTCGAAAAGGGCGTGGGAGGCCTGTAGCAGCAGACTTTTACCTCTGAGGGCATCCGAAAAGCGTTGTATGTGTTGAACCAGTTCCTGACGTGGATGCTCTTCAACTGCGTGTTCACTACGCCTGTGACACTATTCGGAGCCATGCCAGAACGTGCAAAAGAGTTTAGCAATTCATGATACTAGATGTGAATTCGAGCACTGCATGCTGTGGATGTGGTGTCACCGCCAGACACCACACTTGCTAGGTGGTAGCTTAAATCGGCCACGGTCCATTTAGTACATGTCGGACCCGCGTGTCGCCACTGTGTGATCGCAGACCGAGCGCCACCACAAGGCAGGTCTCGAGATACGAGATAGCACTCGCCCCAGTTGTACGACGACTTTGCTAGCGACTACACTGACGAAGCCTTTCTCTCATTTGCCGAGAGACCGTTAGAATAGCCTTCAGCTAAGTCAAAGTCTACGACCTAGCAAGGCGCCATTAGCTTACATAGTTTGATAGTTATCGTATGAAATGTCTCATCAAGAACGATGTATACAACAAGGATTAAAAGTTAAGTATAATAGCAGCTACGTACTTTTCTTGCTACCATTCATTACGTATCCTGTTTCAGACCTCTATCTAGCCTAAGTGAGATTACGCGTGCCTTTCGGCTACTTCAGTGTGGCGTAGCTGTCTTGTTACGCCACAACAGTGGAGACCACTCTGAACGTATGTTGTGACTTGGATGCGAAGAAACTACTATGTTGTGGGACCACTTGTTGCCGTTGCACACACACCGTCCCTGTTCGGACAGGTATTCATAGGGCCTTTTTTCCTCCGCTTCGAGTCAGGAATCCGTCCCTACAGTGTGTCGATTTTATTAATGTTCACCTTGTACAAGAAATGTGTGTAACACTTATGAAACGTTACTAAGAAATAGATTTTAATAGTTTCTGGATATAATATTTCATTGCAATTATGGCCGGCCGAAGTGGCCGAGCGGTTCTAGGCGCTACAGTCTGGAACCGCGCGACCGCTACGGTCGGAGGCTTGAATCCTGCCTCGGTCATGGATGTATGTGATGTCCTTAGTTAGGTTTAAGTAGTTCTAAGTTCTAGGGGACTGATGACCTCAGCAGTTAAGTCCCATAGTGCTCAGATCCATTTGAACCGCATTTATGCCAGCCAGCAATAACCTCGCCATTTGGCTGTACCTGAGCGACCCTGTTGTCCCAGGTGGTTGAAACAGCGCAGAGCCACTGGTACTGCTCTAAACCGGCAGTAACCAGATGGGATAAGAAGTGTTCGAACGTTTGAGAATCAGAGAGTGTACATATCGTTTGAACACCGTCTCTGACGTCGATTATGGTGACATCCACATGCATTACAACTGTTGTTACAATTATTAGGCCACTTAACGGATGATTTGATATTTCATCCATATAAACTGCAAGTGATTCAAGGGCTGAGAGATACTGAGAGGCAAAACTGGCGCGCCAACTGCGCCGACGTTCTTGCAATGGTTAACTGAGAACTCACTGTTACCCCAACATCTGCAGATGTCCGATGAAGCAAATTTTTCGTAACTGCATGTGTTTATAAACAATACTTCTAAAAGTGGTCTTAGAAAAATCCACATGATTTACACGAAAACCCTAAGTCACGTCCAAAGGTTGTGGTATGGTGTGCAGATGGCATGTGGGGGATTATTATTTTTTGCATGAGGACATCGGGCTATAATAACCGTTACTGTGTGATTTTTCAGAATATCCTCATTCCGGAATTGCAAGCTGGAAGGATGCTGAATAGAACTTGGTTTCAGCAGGACGGTGTAACATTTCACAGAACACTCCGACAAAAGTTTCCAAATCTTCCTTTATCCCAATTTGAAGATGTGATGTGACCATTCAGTTGCCTAGATTTAACAGTTCTAGATTACGTCCTCTGTTTTAGGCAACTGATGAAATTATGAATGCCATTAGACGTGAAATAAGCATCATTCTGCAGGAAACGTCAAGGAGTGTAACTGAAGCCCTTCCGTGACGCTTCAGCAAACCATAAAGGCAAACGAAGAATCTTTGGAGAAACGTAGCCTACTTATCTTTCGTGACTGTATTAAAATATTACCTACATTCTGCAGGTTTCTGCAGGAATTTGAAGTTTGTACGTGCCACCACGTATACACAACCTGACAGAAGAAGTTAAGCATCCAGAAGGGATGCCCGGATGACAATGAAAGTTCTTGCATGTACACACCATTAGCACTATGTAAGTAATCAGACTTGCAATAGACTATACAGGAAGAACTCCGCCTGTGTGCATTTAGTGTTGTTCGTGTTTAGTGTTGTCACTAGGCTTGCTAGAGTACATAAGGCAGGTGAAGAGCATCAGATTACGAAGGACACGGAGGCCCGACGTACCCGTCTGAGACAGCGTCATCAGCTACTGATGTAGCAAGAGGCTACATTGTGGGTTTCCGTTTGGCCAGCAGGACGAATCGTGCTATGACATTGGCATGGGATCGTGAGGGCAAGCCAGTAGACCACGTCTGACCACAAGCGATCATCACCGCACTGAGCATCAAGCACAATTTAGCCCCTTGACCTCGGCACTTCCCTTCCAAAAAGTAACGGAAACCATACAAAAATAAAACTGTGTTATCCCACACAAATTGTCGGTGATTAGCAGCAGGCGGACTAGTGAACTATCATCAGATGTATAGGCGACCATTAAGGAGGCGAGCAAGCAGCTGCATTTGAAGTGATGCCTTGACCAGGAAGCATGATGAACGGCTACACATTGTGATCCGCGATGACTCGTGCTTGTACACTATCACAGATGACCATAATCAGTGAGTACAACGGTGATCTCCAGAGAAGATTCATTCTTTGGAGAGACACAACGGTGTTACCCCGGGCGTCACGGTATAGGGAGTTCTCGTGAATGACTGCAAGTCACGGCTGGTAGTTGTTCAGTGAACTGTGATGGTGAAACGGTACGTCACAGATACTCTACGTCCTCATATGTTACTTCTCAAGCGACAGTATCATGGTACCATTTTTCAACAGTACGATTTTTATCCACACATGGGACTTGTCACTTTGAACTGTCTGCATGATGTTGAGGAACTATGATGGCCAGCAAGATCCCGATATCTGTTCCCGACGGAACATAAGTGAGGCCAGCTCGGACGTTATCTCTATCCTACTGAAAGTTTGCAGGACACCGAGGACCAACCACAACAGTTTTGGGGCAGCTTGTCTCACAGGAAGATAAAGCGGCTTTAGAACAAACTCCCCAACGGAATCAGTGTGTATACGCATGCCAGAGGGGGTGGAATGTCATACACGTATGTGTTTTTGTAAATTTGACTCAAATGGTTCAAATGGCTCTGAGCACTATGGGACTTAAAATCTATGGTCATCAGTCCCCTAGAACTTAGAACTACTTAAACCTAACTAACCTAAGGACATCACACAACACCCAGTCATCAAATGTGACTCAATTTTGCAATCACAAAACCTCTCAATTCGTGAAGTCTCCTTTCTTTCCTTCGTTCCCTTCTTGCTGCTTCATATTCACTTCATGTAGTGTGTACAAAAACCAGTTGAGTCATGAGTGACGTAACAACCCTTTTATTTGATGAAACGAAGTTTTCTTCAAGTGATGGTACGCAGAAAGACAAGTAATTTTGTTGAATGCGAAATACTCCTATATCAACCGAGATAATGAGACGCGTGAACCCTACAATTCGATTTAAACTGTACCGGAGCATTCATACAAGATTATGTACCTGGTTTATGCTGCGAAATATACCACCATATATTGAACACAACCCATTAATTAAGCTATCTGACATCGAAAATTGAGTTGGAAAATGGCAAAACGTACATAACTCACAGCGAAAGAAGAGTTACTCGGAAGCAACATGGTTCAGTATTGAACTAGAGAATTAACTACAAACCTCATACAGTACTGATTCAAAGTGATATACTATCGCGCCTAATACTCTCGATTAGCGCAGGATAGATGTGTGTTTCATCTTTCGCCCACACAACCAAGTAATATGAAAATAGACTACTTGGGTGACGAACGCAGTAATTTGCGATGACGTCGTCTGTGCAGTCATTCAGCTCCTAGAGCTGCGTTTCCCAAGGCTGTGCTTCATTTGCTAAAAAATTTATACGGAAGCTAAACGCAAGCACTGCATGCCCGGAGCAAACCGCAAAGTCAATGAGTGGGTCGCTCACAGGATTTAATTATTCAAACATTGAGATAGGGTACACTTTCTGGAAATTGTGAACAAAAGAAAGGTATAAGAAATAATTCACGAAGCCCAAACATATGAAAAGTCAAGTAAATTATTGGAACGCTTCTCATATATGGATTCAACGGTTATGGTCCCTTCCAAACATTAAGGCACAAAATTATACAAAAAATTAACTATTTTAGAAATCGTTTAGAAAAAGCTTCTCGAGTGGATGAATCTGTTTGTGAGGCGCTTGAATTTATACATGGTTCACTAAGAGATGGTTACCGATCACCACGCGTTTGGAAACAGCTGATCAACGAGAGTAAAGTGGCAGTGTTATTCATGGCAAGTCTACATGCAAGGTGTAACGCGAAAGTGACATGATTTTCTCTGACTGCAATACTGTCACGGCCTCCGATCATGTAGATGCAGGTTGCTGTAATCTCACCAGTCTGTTCGTTCTTTCTTATTTAATGGACCAATATCAAATGCACAGGACAAGGGTCTGGAGAGTATTGCACCAGTGTGCTATCCTGGGCGAAAGACGAGAGAAAAATGCCTCTGCCAAACATCGCTCGCCCAGCGCTGTGTTTGGAAGGCTCCGGTCAAAGTTCTGGTGTGGCTACAACAGACGCCAATTGTTTCTATTGGGCAGCTAGAACATAATGACCATCTACAGGACATCCGGTATGAGAGATAACAACGGCGACGCATGGTGGCATGGAAGCAGTGCGACGTTGGTAGGTCACTGGAAGGAGTTGGCGTCACATCTGGACACACAAGGCACCCAAATCCCGTAAATTCTGGTAAGGGGGCAGATGAGCTCTGACGGCATGTTCAGTCACGCCCCAGATGTGTTCGACTGTGTTCAGATCTGGCGAGTTGGGGTTTCAGCACATCAGATGGAGCTCCCCATTGTGTTCCGCGAGTCACTCCATCACTCTCCTGGCCTTGTGACATGGTGAATTATCTTGTTGAAAAAATGCCGCTGTCGTCAGGAAATCTTGATCGTCATGCAGAGGTATACGTGATCAGGGTGTCTTGCACGAGCTCAGCTGGACTCATGGATGCCCACGTGAATGTCAGCCAGAGCATAATAGAGTCGTCTCCATCCCTCAGTATGTCACTGAGCTTTTCCCTTGGAGGTCGACGGATTCGCGCTCTCCTTTCGGCATGATGTACAACGTATCGGAATTCATCAAACTGTAGAAAGCTCTGCTACTGCACCAATGTCCAGTGCCGACAGTCACGTGGCCATTTCAGTCGTAGGTGCCGATGTCGTGGTGTCAGCGTTGGCACACGCATGGGTCGTCGGCTGAGGAAGTCCGTCATTAGGAGTGTTCGATTCACTGTGTGTCCAGACTCACTTGTGCCATGTCCAGGATTAAAGTCTGATGTTAGTTCCGTTGCACTTCGCCGTCTGTCCTGTTTTACGTCTGTCCAGCCTACGACGTCCGATATCTGTAATGGGGGATGGTCGCCCAACCCCACTTCTCTGGACGTGATTTCACCTTGGTTTCTCCACGTGTTGAATATACTCACCACAGCACTCCTCGAACAACCGACGGCTCGTACAGTTTAAGAAATGCTTTTGCCGACCCTCCGGGCCATTACAATCCGCCCTCGGTCAATAGATGGTGCGCCTTCCCAATTCTACACATAGACAGCATGTTCACTGACACTACATGTACAGTCCGTGTCTCTGATTGGCAGTCATACCTCACCAGGCGACTCTGATATAGCTTGGATGGGTCTATATCGAGAGTAGGTCGGTGCTGATAATACTCTCGCAGAGCAGTGTATACATCACTTCTACGCACAGGGTCCACTGGTGCCTGATCAGCTGTGAGTCGACAAGACACTTAGGAGTAGCACAAGTGCGTGACTTATCAGAGGTGTTAATAACAGAGCCACTGCATTACAGGCAGATGTGTTTTCCCTTCTAATCGAATAATCTAAACTTCTTACCACAACAAAACTTTTGAAACACGAACATAGCGATGAAACGATTGTTAATGGTTACGTTAACACTTTCGCCAGACAATTAGAAAAAAATTAAAAACTCAATTGTAAGAGTGTAGAAATCGACTATTGCGGTATAATAACCTAAAACGATGCTCCCTTGCAAGGTTCCGCCCTTGTGTCAAGCATTTCGACTCTTCACGTTTTGTACAAAAGCTCTTCAACATGTGTATCTGAACATGTTTGTTCGAAATAGTTTTCTTAAGGCTCTTGTAAAACTCCAGAAGAATCATACCTGATGGTATATTTATGTCCTATTAAGCACGGTCAGGAATAATTACATGTTAATAGCACTAACCTTCTTGATACAAGTAGCGACCGAGGCTGGTATGAATTCCTCACGTGGTGGACATTACATTGAAACGGCCGATCATTGCTTCCTTGCTGTTCAACTTTAGCTCAAGTATCATATCCCTCTAAGAAAAGGTTAATTACCAATATTAAAGAGAGTTTTATTACCGTTCTCGGTTTTTCAAGCTGTTTGGAATACCATTAAAAATGACATCGCTCCACCTAAAAAAACCATAGTTGTTTCAATATCTCTGTTAATACGAGAGTTTACAGGATTAACAGTGTAATAACTATCATTAGCCGAAAATCTTATTGTGTTATTTTTAGTCACTCACGTATGATTCACGCTTTGTGTATGGGTCGCAAAGATCCTTTGGTTGACTCATATTCGGAAATGACATTCAACTGTAGTGTCACACACATTCTGTTAAACAACCATCCCATAACAAATCTGACTTCGACTAAGTGTTGCTGCGTCAGGTGTGGATGTATTCCATACCACAGTCCGTTCAGGACGCTGCTAGGTGCGCTGTGAGGATCTCTGCTTGCCTACATGTAATACGTCTGTGGGCTCTAGAACCTGCGACGGGAGCAACCACCTTTAACACGCCTTCAGATTGTCTTCTGAGGCATGGAGCCCTCCTTCGCTAAGAAGACCCACCAGTATGCAGATCTTGTGTACAGGATCCTGCACTCATTTCAACTGAACGTGTTTTATACGAAAACATGAAGCCAGCAACCCACTTACCAGTTGACCTACCGTCTGTTAGATAATGTATCGAATGTGGTTTGCATTTTCAGATTCTGTGAGATGCCTGGTGTCCTCACTATTGTATTGGATAGAAGATCTTAATGTGTCTCTAGGAGGGTTGCTTCATCGTTTATTTTAGAACTGATTTTGTCGGCATAGTTCCTTGTTCCACTATTTTAGATGTTGTGTGGGTATAGTCATTGTGTATTTTACTCACATACTGTTCTGTGGCATCCGTCGTTTGCTGCTTTATGGAACAGCGTGAGTGAGAGAGTTATAGGATGGATGCGGATTCCATTTTTTAATTTACGATTTGTTGCATGCTTCTAACACCTCATACACAAACCTCACTGTTGAGCCCCTTTTACATACCATCGCTATCACCATCACCAACACTACCACCACCACCACCACCACCACCACCACCACCGCGTGCCTTCTGTCAGAGCATAAATTAACGATATCTGTGAAACACAGTGTTGATAAATGACATTCAAGTCGTGGGTTCCTGTCTTGCGTTCCTGTGAAGGGAACCTATCGTGGGATCCTAACCTTAACTTCTTAAGATGCTTTCTATAAGCCCTTGAAGCTTGCTGCTATTGTTTCGTTGCCCTTCGTGCAGAAGACGATCTTTCGACGCGTACGAAAATGCTAGTTGCAATAGGTGAAAAAAAATTCGGCAAACTAACTATTGCCACCAAAATCGACGTCAGTTTTTCTTGTTTAATGCACAGCGTTCAGAAAAAGTCTGTAGCCGAAACAGATAGGCGCACGAAAGGCTTTCTGGCTCTTGCTGACAATACTTGGCGCATACGAACAATACAAGGAAGGCCATGCCGCATGCTCTCGACGACGCGCACGAAGTAGCTCTTCTTGCCAAAAGAGAAGAAAGTAAAGTGTTCCCTAAGTTAAAACCGTTGTCCACTTGGCTCACTGCTGAGAGTTTTACCGCAGTTGAGCGAGTAACGTGCTTTAGTTTTCGTTAGTAGACCTTTAGCGCGAATTACAGCATTCTGAGTTTCCGAAATGGTCTGACAGTTTCAATTCTGATATGTGAAATGTCTTGAAAAGTTGTGAATTAATAAGCATAATAATTCAGTGCAGTCCTGTGGCAGGTTTGTTTCTTATGCACTCATAACTTTTAGGTTTTAGTTCTACGGTAGTCCTTAGGTTATTTCTATGGCTTTTATTTTCCTTTCATTACTATAGCGCGTAACAAATGGTTACACTGTAATTTCAGGAATCCGCATGAGATTCTTATAGCTAGTGAAAGATGATCATCCTAAGGATCATGGAAGATAGTAACTATGTGCGTCGTGAGTTGACTTGTGACAATGACAATGTATCAGTAGCATTGAGACAGTCTGTGGCGCCTAGCCGGCCAGTGTGGCCGAGCGGTTCTAGGCGCTACAGTCAGGAGTCGCGCGACCACTACGGTCGCAGGTTCGAATCCTGCCTCGGGCATAGAGGTGTGTGAGGTCCTTAGGTTAGTTAGGTTTAAGTAGTTCTAAGTTCTAAGGGACTAATGACCTCCGATGTTAAGTCCCACAGTGCTCAGAGCCATTTGAACCATTTTTGTTGCGCCTAAAACAGAATGGTGGTCAATAACTAGCCAAAGATACTAGAGTAATGTGCTGACAATCTTCATTTGGACGAAGTATGCGGTTTTGGTGACCCGCTTTTGTAGTAAAGGCGTTGTCGGAGCTTGGAACCTGCATAAAACAAAACTATCAGTGTTTACTTGTAGATGAAAGATTATTCTTAGGTCCTTACCTTGTTTTACAACCAATCGCTTCCGACCTTTCGGCACTGATGGAAAAGCATTCTGCAAAAAACAATCTTCTTAAAAAAAATTTAATTATGTTGCACTTGAATTCCTCGTTATAAGGTAACGAAATTTTATTTTTGTAATTATAGACGATTCTGAGTTATAGCCGAGAGTATGGTTTCATGTCTGCAACAGGTAGAACTGCTTACCACACGGGTAATACCAAGAGAAGCAGTTATAAGTCATATTGTAACTGTGAACCAGTACCGGAAGTTCACTTTTTCCTTTAACGAGAGCAAAACCAGTGGTTTCGGAGCGGCTACGTCGATAGATTAAAGGCACCGGAATGTTTCACATGCTGCAAACGAAAGAAGAGTTCAAGTTACTATGACGGAATCCCATAATGTAAAAATGTATCCAGGAAAACAGCTTTATCAGTAAAGGAAAGAACTTTGATGTAGAAAATGTATCATGAGGCTAAGACTGCCTGAGCCGGACGGTGTGGCCGTGCGGTCCTAGGCGCTTCAGTCTGGAACCGCGTGACCGCTACGGTCGCAGGTTCGAATCCTGCCTCGGGCATGGATGTGTGTGATGCCCTTAGGTTATCTAGGTTTAATGAGTTCTAAGTTCTAGCCGACTAATCACCTCAGAAGTTAAGTCGCATAGTGCTCAAAGCCATTTGAATCTAAAACTGCCTGAAATGTTCTAACACGCACGGGTGTATGAATGGATGGGGTGGTACCTTTAAACTGTTTGTCGTTTCGACCGTGCTCCCTGTCCACACCACGTACCTGATAATCCCTCGGTGGTCGTATTGTCCTGCTCCACACTGCTGCTGGCTTGCCTCAAATTATCTATCGAGGTATGCAAGCGGGTTTAGGGGAGCCACTCAACGTCTGGTATGAACAACTATGTTCTGAGACAATAAGGAAATCACAGGTTGCACTGTTTACACTCTAAGTCGCAAATGTTTATCCCAATTAACAATCTTGATGATTATCTGTCCACAATTTCACTTGGACGAGCGTACGCGTGCCGAACACGGCGCGGATGATTGTTGATGATGCGATAGCCGAATAATGGAGCGAAAGTTCGTACGCTCGCCACGCATACACAGATTTCTTTTTGGTACCAGTCTTCCTTGACACTAGTAACGATATAACGCTGTCCGTAAAGTTAATTTTTCAGTTCCCAGTTCTCACTTGTACGAGCGTGCGCGTAACCGTCGCAGCGCGGCTGATTGTTGATGATGCGGCACGCGTTGATCGAACGCACGTTCTCACGCTCGCTACAAGACACTGGCACTTGACTGCACTCTTTTGTGGTAACTAATTTTTACTGATTCAAATCAGTTCATTCTGGGAGACCGAACACGGCGCGGTTGTGTGATGCTGTGCGACACGCAACGAGAGTATACACAAATACGATATCGGCGGCACTGCTCACTTTTAATTACATCATTACGCGCTTTCCTATGAATCACTTCCATATTTCATCACTTTACTGTAATAGTACTTGTAGCAACACTTCAACTTCCATACTAACAATGCTTCTTACATTCAGAGCTATCAACAACACAACTTAACAGTTCGGTGTCCCGCGCTCGACTCGACAGACGCGGCTGCCCGCAAAGATACTCCACAACTAAGCCAGCGATATGACAATACGCTTACAACCTCACAACACATGGATGGTGCACCCTCACATTTCGTCATTGGTAATTTCATTGAATACACTTTATTGCTTAACACGATTATTACGATTGAAAACTAAAAGCTTTGTCAAAATTGAATAACAGCGCTCACATTGATTTAAAGGTCTTGAACAGAATCAATTCATTAATAAAAAATTTAGCAAGGTATACCATTAACAACAGGCTTTAAAACCAGGAATATACAGAAGTCTTCATACACAAGTATAAAGTCACACCCAACACACTGATCAAAAGTATCCCGACACACCCAAAAGCAAACATTTTTCATATTAGTCGCATTGTGCTGCCACCTACTGCCAGGTACTCCATATCAGCGACCTCAGTAGTCATTAGACATCGTGAGAGAACGGGATGGGGTGCTCCGCGGAACTCACGGGCTTCGAACTTTGTCAGGTGATTGGTTGTCAATTGTGTCATACGGCGGCTGGAGTGGCCGAGCGGTTCTAGGCGTTACAGTCTGGAACCGCGCGACCGCTACGGCCACAGGTGCGAAACCTACCGCGGGCATGGATGTGTGTGATGTCCTTAGGTTAGTTAGGTTTAAGTAGTTCTAAGTTCTAGGGGACTGATGACCTCAGATGATAAGTCCCTTAGTGCTCAGAGCCATTCTACATCTACAACTACATCTACATCCATACTCAGCAAGCCACCTGGCGGTGTGTGGCGGAGGGTACTTTGAGTACCTCTATCGGTTCTCCCTTCTATTCCAGTCTCGTATTGTTGTGGAAAGAAAGATTGTCGGTATGCCTGTGTGTGGGCTCTAATCTCTCTGATTTTATCCTCACGGTCTCTTCGCGAGATATACGTAGGAGAGATCAATATACTGCTTGACTCCTCGGTGAAGGTATGTTCTCGAAACTTCAGCAAAAGCCCGTTCCGAGCTACTGAGCGTCTCTCCTGCAAAGTCATCCACTGGAGTTTATCTATCATCTCCGTAACGCTTTCGCGATTACCAAATGATCCTGTAACGAAGCGCGCTGCTCTCCGTTGGATCTTCTCTATCTCTTCTATCAACCCTGTCTGGTACGTATCCCACACTGGTGAGCAATATTCAAGCAGTGGGCGAACAAGTGTACTGTAACCGACTTCCTTTGTTTTCGGTTTGCATTTCCTGAGGGCTCTTCCAATGAATCTCAGTCTGGCATCTGCTTTACCGACGATCAACTTTGTATGATCATTCCATTTTAAATCACTCCTAATGCCTACTCCCAGATAATTTATGGAATTAACTGCTTCCATTTAATGACCAGATATATTGTAGCTAAATGATAAAAGATCTTTCTTTCAATGTATTCGCAGCATATTACACTTGTCTACATTGAGATTCAATTGCCATTCCCTGCACCATGCGTCAATTCGTTGCAGATCCTCCTCCATTTCAGTACAATTTTCCATTGTTACAACCTCTCGATATACCACAGCATCATCCACAAAGAGCCTCAGTGAACATCCGATGTTATCCACAAGGTCATTTACATATAATGCGAATAGCAACGGTCCCATGACACTCCCCTGCGGCACACCCGAAATCACTCTTACTGCGGAAGACTTCTCTCCATTGAGAATGACATGCTGCGCTCTGTTATCTAGGAACTCTCCACTCCAATCACACAATTGGTCTGATAGTCCATATGCTCTTACTTTGTTCGTTAGACGACTGTGGGGAACTGTATCGAACGCCTTGCGGAAATCAAGAAACATGGCATCTACTTGGCAACCCGCGTCTATGGCCCTCAGAGTACCGTGGACGAATAGCGCGAGCTGGGTTTCACAGGATCGTCTTTTTCGAAATCCATGCTGATTCCCACAGAGTAGATTTCTAGTCTCCAGAAAAGTCATTCTACTCGAACATATTACGTGTTCCAAAATTCTACAACTGATCGACGTTAGAGATATAGGTCTATAGTTCTTCACATCTTTTCGACGTCCCTGCTTAAAAACGGGGATGACATGTGCTCTTTTCCAATCCATTGGAACGCTACGCTCTTCTAGAGACCTACGGTACACCGCTGCAAGTAGGGGGGAAAGTTCTTTCGCGTACTCTGTGTAAAATGGAACTGTCATCCCATCAGGTCCAGCGGCCTTTCCTGTTTTGAACGATTTTAATTGTTTCTCTATCCCTCTGTCGTCTATTTTGGTATCTACCATTTTGCCATCTGTGCGACAATCTAGAGAGGGAACTACAGTGCAGTCTTCCTCTGTGAAACAGCTTTGGAAAAAGACATTTAGTATTTCGGCCTTTAGTCTGTCATCCTCTATTTCGGTACCAGTTTGGTCACATAGTGTCTAGACATTTTGTTTTGATCTACCTACTGCTTTGACATAAGACCAAAATTTCTTAGGATTTCCTGCCAAGTCAGTACATAGAACTTTACTTCCGAATTCGTTGAACGCCTCCCGTATAGCCCTTCTCACATTGCATTTCACTTCGCGTAATTTTTGTTTGTCTGCAGGGCTTTGGCTATGTTTATGTTTACTGTGAAGTTCCTTTTGCTTCCGCAGCAGTTTTCTAACTCGGTTGTTGTACCACGGCCGGCCGAAGTGGCCGTGCGGTTAAAGGCGCTGCAGTCTGGAACCGCAAGACCGCTACGGTCGCAGGTTCGAATCCTGCCTCGGGCATGGATGTGTGTGATGTCCTTAGGTTAGTTAGGTTTAAGTAGTTCTAAGTTCTAGGGGACTGATGACCACAGCAGTTGAGTCCCATAGTGCTCAGAGCCATGTTGTACCACGGGGGCTCTTTTCCGTCTCTTACGATCTTGCCTGGCACATACTCATCTAACGCATATTGTACGATGGTTTTGAACTTTATCCATTGATCCTCAACACTGTCTGTACTTGAGCCAAAACTTTTGTGTTGAGCCGTCAGGTACTCTGAAACCTGCTTTTTGTCACTTTTGCTAAACAGAAAAATCTTCCTGCCTTTTTTAATATTTCTATTTACGGCTGAAATCATCGATGCAGTAACCGCTTTATGATCGCTGGTGTCCTGTTCTGCGTTAACTGTTTCAAATAGTTCGGGTCTGTTTGTCACCAGAAGGTTCTCTGTTTAACTGCTCAAGGTAGTTTTCAGATAATACACTTAAAAAGATTTCACTGGATTCTTTGCCCCTGCCACCCGTTATAAATGTTTGAGTCTCCCAGTCTATATCCGGCAAATTAAAAGCTCCACCCAGAACTATAACATGGTCGGGAAATCTACTTGAAATATTTTCCACATTTTCCTTCAGGTACTCTGCCACAACAGCTGCTGAGCCAGGGGGCCTATAGAGGCAATCAATTACCATGTTTGAGCCTGCTTTAACCGTGACCTTCACCCAAATTATTTCACATTTCGGATCTCCGTCAATTTCCTTCGATACAATTTACTTTTTATCGCTATAAACACGCCTCCCCCTGCATTGTCCAGCCTGTTTCCGCGGTATACATTCCAATCTGAATTTAGAATTTCATTACTGTTTACATCTGGCATCAGTCAACTTTCTGTCCCTAGTACTATGTGGGTGTTGTGACCTTTCATTAATGAGAGCAGTTCTGGGACCTTTTTATAGACGATCGTGCAGTTTATTATTAGCACATTAATATTGTTATTCCCTGTTGCGTTTTGCCTAGTACTACCTTTCCGCGTCTCAGGAGGCGTCTTGTCGGGCCTAGGGTGGGAATTCTCTAACCCAAAAAACCCACATGTGCACTCCACACGTACGCCTGACCTACTCAGGGGGTCCCTACATTTCTCCACCCGATAGCGGAGGTCGAGAAATTTGTACCCAAATCTCCGCAGAATCGTCTGAGCCTCTGGTTTAAGCCTTCTACTCTGCTCCAAACCAGAGGACCGCGATCGGTTCTGGGAACGATGCTGCAAATAGCTCAGATTCCACCTCGCGAGCGAGGCTTTCCGCCTTCACCAACTCCGCCAACCGCCTGTATGAACTGAGGATGACCTCTGAACACAGACGGCGGGAGTCATTGGTGCCGACATTAGCAACAATTTGCAGTCGGGTGCACCCAGTGCTCTCTATCGCCACCGGCAGGGCCGCCTCCACACCTCGGATGAGACCCCGCCGGCAAGCAGACAGAGTGAACACTGGCCTTCTTCCCCGACCTTTCCGCTATTTCCGTAAGGGGCTCCATCACCCACCTAACGTTGGAGCTCCCAATCACTAATAAACCCCTGCCCCCGTGTGCCTGCTCAGACCTTGCTCTAGGAGCGGCCACATGTCCACTCACAGGCTGAGCGGGCGATGCCACACGGTCAGCCTCCACATTGACCCTCCGCCTCGTGCGCCGCGAGCGCCGCTGAACCCGCCACTCGCCTTGGGGAGAGGGTGGCCCAACCGCGGCCGGTACGCATGAAGATGTCTCGACAGCAGGGACCGTGGGTGAAGCATGTAACACGTGGGGTGTACCATGCGACGCACCAGACTCCCCACTGCCGCTACACTCCGAGGCAGCAGCCTCAAGACGGCTGACCGCGGCCATCAACACGTTCAGCTGTTCGCGGACAGTGGCCAGCTCCTCCTGCGTCCGTACACAGCAGTCACACATCCTATCCATCCTAAGGAGTGAATTTACTGTAGAGAGTTAATCAGCTTTTAACTAGACGGCTAATTCACTAAAGGCGGCTGATAGCTGACTAAACTGTGGTTACTAAACACTTCTTGTTGAAAACAATGAAAATAAGCACTACCTGTCTCTCGACTGTATTCAAAACAAACGCTAGCACTACTGCCACTACAGCTGACTAAAGTGACTGTCGCTGACTGTATTCAAAATAAACACGAAATCTATGGAACACTATTACTAGTACTCGAAAATTAAAGCTTCCTAAAAGCAAAAACACACGGAAGAAGAAGTGACAAATTAGAAAAATACAATGAATACTTAAATTAACGTAGCTCGCTGCACAGCAGATATGGAGCAGACGGCAGTTACGACGACACTGAACCATTTGAACCAACTTTCACAGCACTGGCCTACATTGACGTTTTAAGCACCTTCTTGCTTCTCACTGTTGAAGAGCAATTCGGAGATGGCAACTGCATCGAGCACCAGTTCATAATGCCTGTCCTGTGGTGGAGTGGTTGCACGACAACATCTGCGTAATGGACTGGCCTGCACAGTCCTGACCTGAATCCTATAGAACAACTTTGGGATGCTTTGGAATGCCGACTTCGTGCCAGGCCTTACCCACCGACATCGATACCTCTCCTCAGTGGAGCACTCCGTGAAGAATGGACTGTCATTCCCCAAAAAACCTTCCAGCACTTGATTGAACGTATGTCACCGAGAGTGAAAGCCGTCATCAAGGCTAAGGGTGGGCCTACACCATATTGAATTCCAGCATTACCGATGGAGGGGGCCACGAACTTTTAAGCTATTTTCATTCATCTTTTCGGATACTTTTGATCACATAGTGTAGTACTTACTGTAAGATGGTTCAACAAACTGAATTTTAAAATAAAAATGAATCACAAACCAAAGTGAATGACAAGTGACTGCCTCTAAAAGAACTACAATTACAAGGATCTATAAAATAAACAAATAGGCAACGCCCGCTCAAAATACAGAAAGGATAACAAGTCACTGATTGTGGCCGTTGGAAAGCCCTTAACACTTTTAAACGTTAATAAAATCCCTGAAGCAATAGAAAGAAGAATCCCCAAAAATGCAAGAAAAGCTGGGAAGGCATACAATTGAAACCTAACTCCCAGTTGTGAGACACAGCAGAATCGTTAATAATGACCCTTCAATAAATGTACAAGCCCTCAAAATGCAAGAAAGGTACAAAACACAGCAACCAGCTATCACCGAAAGCTGCCAGCAGCCACGCAAGTTTGACAATGAACGGAATTAGCTAGTGATTGCGGTTAGAAAAAGTCAGCAGCTCATACTCATAAGTAACAGCCTTGGAAACTTAACATACTCCAAAACTACCCAAGTAGTGCCTGTAAGATTTAACAGCTTGTTTAAGGGAAATATAGTCTAAAGGAACGTTGGACTTGCAGAACACACGTTGTTCAACTCTCAATATTTGAATAGATCAAGGGATTTTATTAACGTTTAAAATTGTTAAGGGCTTTCCAACGGCCACAATCAGTGACTTGTTATCCTTTCTGTATTTTGAGTGGGCGTTGCCTATTTGTTTATTTTATAGATCCTTGTAATTGTAGTTCTTTTAGAGGCAGTCCGCCGTAGGAAGCACAAAAAGATAAAATTTACTTAACTTGAGCTAACACGAGGAAGCTGCCAGAGGCGCCTTGCTGTGGGAAAACCTAGAATTCGTGCGAAGACAGAAGTGTCTGCACAGAAGGAAGGAAACACTTCTCTCGTCTGGGCCAAGGAAACAGGAACGCGTCGTCCACTGCCAGAACTACCCTGCTAACATACATCAGAAAGGAAACAGTAACCTGCCCAACTAAGGCTACAAACGACAATATCTAAGATTCAGAAATATTAACTTATTGCAGATGCCGCTACAGATACAAGTCGCGAGCTTCAAGCTCCTTCATATTACATGAAAACTGACGACTTAAACTACAAGCACCTTTAAATTCAAATACTATGGCACACCCTCATTTAACAGTGAGTTGACATCAACAGCCCCAGTTACATCAACTCAATTTATAACAGAAAGTATTCATACGCATGCAATGAATATGATCTGGAACAAACAGATTCAAATCAGCTATACTGACCCGTTGTACTGGTCAGTGACTGGCAGTACCCAAGATCGATTGACAACGACAAGGGATCGCACTGTACCAACGTCTCTATGCCGTTACTACAGAGTATCCTGTTGCGCAAAGTACTTAGGCCACCAGTCGATCATCACACCTTTAATTAGGTACAGCTTCTTATTTTTAACTATATGTTAAGACTGCAGAACGCTATCTAATTGCAGAAGATTCCAGTTGGAGAGGAGCCTCTGATGACGACAAGAATTTAGCCCGCGCCGCAATCACACTGGCAATGAACTAATCGGACCCGAAATCAGCCTCAGTACAATTAATATTGCAGCCACCTCAACCGCTTACCATGCAAACAGCCTGTCTGCCAAATAAGGGGAACAACACCCTGCCTAGACACGACGCCGAAATCGTACCAAACTACGATAGAACTACGAATAATCACTTAACAACATTCACACACCAATGATTACTGAAGTTAAGCAGTAGTGAATAAATTGGCCTATTTAATGAACCACTCTCGCTGTCTACGATACTGATCTCGTCAGAGCAACAAATTACTTTAATTTCAGTACCTGATTATCTTGCGTGATGATAAATGCGACATCCAACTAGCAATTGTTATCTTTCGCAACGAGCTCACAACGCAGTACGTACTCTCTGACATAATCTTGGAACTATATTATTACTTGTACTAAAATACCAATCTGTGTACAGTCTTGTAATGGTTATTCTGTTTATGGACACTTCACTCACTAATGTTAGGAATTAAAACATTTTTAATCCTCCCTTAAATATTTTTCCAACTCGACGCAGCGATAATATGTAAGTGATGAGAGTTCGCATGCGTCACAGAATAACGAATCGTTGATAGTAGCAAAATCTTTGGCCTTTTCGTAAATAATTCAATTACCTCTATGAAACTTATTCATCATTCAGGAAGCTGTTTCCCTCGTGTGAAATCTTTTCTTTAATATTGAGAAGATCTACTTTCAGTAGATTATTTATAATTTCATTCCTTAAAGTACCTTTTACCAAGCACATTTAAAAACACAACATTATTACACTCGGTTATACTTCCGAAAATTCTATAGACATATTCACACTAGATACCAATTAAATAGACTGGAAGGTATCCTTTAACCCCAATAGAATTGGATCTATTTTCCTTCTAGGTATCTCAATTCACGTTGGTTATCACCAGTGATCGAGTGCCAGCAAATATATTATCAGTCCCCACAATACGGAAACAAGTTACACAAAAAAAAATCAAACAAAAGTCCTAAATGTCACCGCCACATTTCAACTAACCTTAAGTTACAATTTAAAAGCAAATCTTGACCTCTTCAGGCGTTGACCACACGCGACCCGCTAAGCTCCCTACCGTTTAAATCGGCCACTCGTCACCTTGATGAATCAAGTTTTGCTTTAGCTACGTGTAGCTCGTTAAATGGTTCCTTCAATTTACTATCGCTTGTCTACTCAGTGATACGTGCACACCATCACGGTATAGTGAAACAGTTCGTCGTTCTATGAGCCAGTTCGCTGCCTGCTGCAAGCTAGTGGTCCTCAAAATACAACTACCAACACGTGTTCGAGGCTTCCCTTCTCGATACACACACGAACAATACCCAAACCACCTCCATAAAAACGACAAGCAACCCAATTACCTCTGGGCGCGTCGCGACCACTCAACATACAATGCAGACGGGATATCGGTCAAACCGATTCCACAAAACGCAGCACCTAACAAATCAATCTCTCAATTAAATCAGGCTCACGCCGGACTCACCCCAGCAAATTTTACGAACGAAGTTGTTCCCGCAACTATAATAGACAAAATGCCGTGCACTCTCCCAAGACGTAGGTGTCAACTCAGTAGCCTCACTACACCACGCAGTTAAACGCTGTAAGATCAGACCTGATATACACCACTACCACCACTCGGTCGGTGAGAGGTCTATCCGGGAACTAACTAACCCCTTTCGTTGTACAATAGGAACCATTTAAAACGAACTAACACGCAACGCCACGCCAACTTTTAACAATTAATGTAATAATCATCGATGCTGTCGAATTTTCGCAATAGCGGCCGGCTGCTGCGCGTCGCTCAGGTAGCATCTCTGGACGCAACGAGGGCGATATGGTATATCGCAGCAGTCGCCCATGCTCGCCACCTGCTATTGGTTTTACCACATCATACACGTATATTATCGTGACCACCAGGTGTCATCATTGATTTATCACCAGTACGGGCGAACGTACCCCGTGCGTTTTCGCACAGCACATCGTGACCATCCACACAATCACTCGAAGGCGTAATGAACATGGCTAGTCTAATTCAGCTTTAATGCAGATGTGGGCCTACAATAACAAGTAACAATAAACAGTGGAAACTTAACCCCTCTCAGGTTTGAAGGAGCCATGACTCCCAGGATTACATGCAGGTGTGTTATTGCCTCCAGTCCACGCAGGTAATCTGAAGGTGACGTAGTGTTTAAGCCTCCAGGGTTTGCTCGGTGCTTGGTAAACTAGTTGCACGCTGCATCAGCTGCTCTTCTCGCAGCTCGCCGCTATCATCATTTAATCCAGACGGAAAACTTTGGCTCGACCAACTTGACAAGTCGCAGCATCACGAGCTCCACGCCCTGGCAACAGGAGTGCCGCAAAAACGAACCACCCCAACCACGTTGCCTCCTGCTAACTGGCGGTACCATGGCCCGCAAAACCCAACAACACACGCTCCTCGACTAAAGACCTTGACCCCGGACTATGACCATGATCGATATCGGCTGTACAAAAAGATAGTGGCGCCAGTGGAGTGGCATGTCCGCCAAAACTAAAGCCGCCACGCGTCCCTACCTACCATATTTGTAATTCAATCTGGAACGCCTGCTTTTAAAAAATCTACCGTGCGTCAACAATCCTCTCCCAGCTTCCACGTTTCATTATTCACGTTTCTTCTGGATTCGACTGTGGCTGTCCTAACACATTGTGGACAACAGAACCCAAAAGATGGAGGCAACTGAAAAGTAGCGTCACCATAGCCTTAAGTTTAGCCGATATGAGATTCTTTTAGACTGTCCATAAGGCGCCGAGACCAAGCATTTGCCCCTCCACTTAAGAAGGGTGAACCGTTCTAACACACTGAACGCAGGGTTTTACTTCCAAATTGTGTCCACTTGATGCAAAGACACAAACTGTGCTAAGAAATTGTCGCACCAATGCTAAACTGAAACCTAAACTCCATCATTGATAAACGACCACGTGGCTGGTTATTTTCATGGAACAATTCTTCCAATACGTCTCACTTGTATCAAGTTACCGGTTAAAGGAAACAGTAAACGACATTGTCATAATTTGGATGTGCACCTGAATTTCGAAGAACGAAGAGTGACAGTGTACAAGATAGTTCACTCTCTCCTGGCTGCAGACAACAACAAAATTTAGAAACATATTTCCACCACAGATGAAATGGAAACTGGTGGAGTGTTGTCCTGTTAAATTATTATTACTCTAATTAATTCTGCACCACTCAGAGAGTGGAAACTCCACACGGCTCGAGGTACCAATGGACTCTTGTGTGAGAGACGTATACAACATTCGGTTGTTTGAGCACATCAGTCCTTCCTACATTCAGTTTGGATGGAAGGTGAGTTCATCACGTTCTGTTCACTCTACCGGTTCCTTAGTCGGTGTTGTCCTCAGTAGCTCACCTTACATATCAAACGCCTACCGTCATTCCACATCTGCAATACGAAATCGAATACGTACATCCTCTTGGCTGTACCTTTGCATAACACTAAATACTTCTTCACTTGATTCTTCATTACCTTGTAATCTGGGTCTTGTCAAAAATTCAACTGCTTTTAAGAGGAAATTATGTTATCTGCGTAGCTTCCCTCATGGCAAATCCCAGCTGTTTCCTTACAGCCCAACAGGGGCTGATATCTTTGTCACAGTGACCACTATGTTCCTACTATGTTTCTATCCATTCCATCTGCTAATCTTAATCTGACCATATTATATCTAGCTCTTCTCCTGTACTTCTTTTGTAGATTTGCTACACGTTTCCTTTTGGTAGGGCCCCACCTCACATTCTACAAAAACTTAATGAGGAAAATGCTTAGTGTTAATCAGAGAGACACCTCTTAGGTTCCATGTATAAATTATTAAACATATGGTCATTGCTATTTTTGTTGTTGTTAACACTGTAACTGCATATACTGATCAGGTACCACTGACATATTGGTACTTACACACTGAGGAAGTCGGTTTAGAGCATAGAGGCTGCCTGAAGGCCCTATTCTTCCCAAGTACAACAAGTGGATAGATAAATAAATTATATTGCCCATATTCAGTTAGTAATCCAGCAGATCTTTGATTTGTCATTCATTTTCAGCATAAACTAATACATATTTAAAAAGAAATAAATAATACTAGCCTTCTTCAATTAGTAATGTGGCACACACTTTGATTTGTCTTTGATATTCGGCTCAGTAGCATAAAAATAACAAAATTTATGTCAACTCGACACCAGTTGAGAAGAGGAACTACGCTCCTGGAAATTGAAATAAGAACACCGTGAATTCATTGTCCCAGGAAGGGGAAACTTTATTGACACATTCCTGGGGTCAGATACATCACATGATCACACTGACAGAACCACAGGCACATAGACACAGGCAACAGAGCATGCACAATGTCGGCACTAGTACAGTGTATATCCACCTTTCGCAGCAATGCAGGCTGCTATTCTCCCATGGAGACGATCGTAGAGATGCTGGATGTAGTCCTGTGGAACGGCTTGCCATGCCATTTCCACCTGGCGCCTCAGTTGGACCGGCGTTCGTGCGGGCCTGCAGACCGCGTGAGACGACGCTTCATCCAGTCCCAAACATGCTCAATGGGGGACAGATCCGGAGATCTTGCTGGCCAGGGTACTTGACTTACACCTTCTAGAGCACGTTGGGTGGCACGGGATACATGCGGACGTGCATTGTCCTGTTGGAACAGCAAGTTCCCTTGCCGGTCTAGGAATGGTAGAACGATGGGTTCGATGACGGTTTGGATGTACCGTGCACTATTCAGTGTCCCCTCGACGATCACCAGTGGTGTACGGCCAGTGTAGGAGATCGCTCCCCACACCATGATGCCGGGTGTTGGCCCTGTGTGCCTCGGTCGTATGCAGTCCTGATTGTGGCGCTCACCGGCACGGCGCCAAACACGTATACGACCATCATTGGCACCAAGGCAGAAGCGACTGTCATCGCTGAAGACGACACGTCTCCATTCGTCCCTCCATTCACGCCTGCCGCGACACCACTGGAGGCGGGCTGCACGATGTTGGGGCGTGAGCGGAAGACGGCCTAACGGTGTGCGGGACCGTAGCCCAGCTTCATGGAGACGGTTGCGAATGGTCCTCGCCGGTACCCCAGGAGCAACAGTGTCCCTAATTTTCTGGGAAGTGGCGGTGCGGTCCCCTACGGCACTGCGTAGGATCCTACGGTCTTGGCGTGCATCCGTGCGTCGCTGCGGTCCGGTCCCAGGTCGACGGGCACGTGCACCTTCCGCCGACCACTGGCGACAACATCGATGTACTGTGGAGACCTCACGCCCCACGTGTTGAGCAATTCGGCGGTGCGTCCACCCGGCCTCCCGCATGCCCACTATATGCCCTCGCTCAAAGTCCGTCAACTGGACATACGGTTCACGTCCACGCTGTCGCGGCATGCTACCAGTGTTGAAGGAGCTCCGTATGCCACGGCAAACTGGCTGACACTGACGGCGGCGGTGCACAAATGCTGCGCAGCTAGCGCCATTCGACGGCCAACACCGCGGTTCCTGGTGTGTCCGCTGTGCCGTGCGTGTGATCATTGCTTGTACAGCCCTCTCGCAGTGTCCGGAGCAAGTATGGTGGGTCTGACACACCGGTGTCAATGTGTTCTTTTTTCCATTTCCAGGAGTGTATTTACCACTGGCTGAAAAGCCAGCAGATTGGTTTTTTGCACACGATGACCACAAATGTCTGTGTAAGTGGCAACTGATTGATGATGACGTGAGAGTTAATCCCCGAGCCTGATGGAGAGAGCTGTGATGCAAGAGGCGGCTAGCCGGCCGAAGTGACCGTGCGGTTCTAGGCGCTGCAGTCTGGAACCGCGAGACCGCTACGGTCGCAGGTTCGAATCCTGCCTCGGGCATGGATGTGTGTGATGTCCCTAGGTTAGTTAGGTTTAAGTAGTTCCAAGTTCTAGGGGACTGATGACCTCAGAAGTTGAGTCCCATAGTGCTCAGAGCCATTTAAACCATTTGAACCAAGAGGCGGCTGACGCGACCAGGCCCATGCGGTTCATCAACAGTTCCAGGCCCGCCGCTGGAAGGGGCGTGTCAGCGACCGATGGCTCTTCTTCACTTACCAGGCCCTCGGCGTCATCTCCCTGGAAAGAGACCAACAGGAAACAGCTGAAGCATTATCTGTACAAACGTACGAAAATCATTTTTCGAAAAATTTCTGGAACTGGAGAAGAATATATAAAGGGGTGAGCCATATCCTGTTCAGAAGAAGCTTCTTAGTATTCACCTCAAGGAATTAAAACAAAAACATGTAGAGACCTAAATCTCGATAGCCCAACGGGAATTTTAACCATTGCTCGTCCAGAGACCATAGTACCATCGTCATCGGGATTTTATCTAGGTCTGGATAACAGGACGTGGTCGGTTTGTAACGTCATGACAGAAGTAATATTTCAAAAGTATTACTGGATGCATACTCACATACATGTTTTTTTTTTTAGAAACAGGAACTGAAGTAAGCACGTAATTGTTTTTTGTTACGTCAGGCTAATTATTCATCTTGCTCTTGTCGACATCGACAGTCCGTTGCTCAAAGGTATGATTTTGTAGAGTTGAGTCTACTATTCATAATTCGATATTCATATACTTTAACTTTATGGCTGGATCATGCAAAAGTAGGAAGCTCGTTTGAAGAAATTCTTCGATGTTGCTGAATTGCTAGTAAAATTACATTCTCTCACATGCCATAAATAAGTCTGGAACATTTCACGCGTGCCATCATCTAACACTGAGACTTTCATTGTGAAACTACTGATGCAGTTTTAAATGCGTGCCAACTTACTGAAAAACAGAGGGGGAAAGCCACATCATTTAGGACTGAGTT
Organism: Schistocerca serialis cubense; assembly: GCF_023864345.2. Lineage (NCBI taxonomy): Eukaryota > Metazoa > Arthropoda > Insecta > Orthoptera > Acrididae > Schistocerca > Schistocerca serialis. Next base: position 527,946,194 of record NC_064642.1, read on the forward strand.
ACTAGATCTTTGTAGATGAACACTTATTTGCTCTCAAATAATAAAATTCGTTGGTGGGGTCAAGCATCGTATCACGGCCTCATATAGTATTGATACCGACTGCAACAAGCGTTATTTACTTTCAAATGCTCTAAATCAAAAGTGGGTCAAGTCTTAAGACAATAAACAAGAGAAGGAAGAGATGACCACAGATATAAGAATCATGAAGGTAGGACTAAACCTGGCTTTGATAGTGCTAACTCAGCAGGACGATTTGTGAGATATGTGAGTACAAATGAAGGCTATATATACCCCAAATCGTCTATTTACTTATAACACTGTGAGGCGCTTAGTTATGGATAGGAAAAGGTGAGCACCCAAAGACATAAGATACCCCCCTGTTATTGAACTGCTAGCGTTACTTTCCGTAATGAGCATTTCAAGATTTTACCTTGTCATTATCGGCTGGCTTTATCTCGAAGAAATTTGTTGTTTTTGCTATTAGCGAGAAACTGAAGGAAGTGTGTCTTCGTTGATGAGGAAACATCTTAATATCACCTACACCTACTTTAATCAAAACCTCGCACTGCCTGACCACAAGTGTGACCCATGCACAGATGGCAAGATGTAATTAATAAGTTTTTGAGGACTATTGATATTCATCTAGAGGACTGAACAATGGAAAGTGGCGTCGAAAGGTCCAATGAAACGGACGCAGCTACATCGAGAGGATGCTAAAGGGAAGGTCAGTGCCGCCCTGACGGCATAAAAAATCGCAACACCAAAAAATAAACTATATATAGTAATGAAAGTTAGGGAATACAGTCTAGGTAACAAATTAAGGAGACTAACATTGCAAGGTCAGAAGTTAATGTTAGTGTAATGTAAGCCATTGAAAATGTGAAAGCTGGTGCATTAATAATCGATTTAACAGCAAGAATGTTGACTGCAGGCATGCGAATGCGCATGCATTGCGTTGTGCAGGTGCCGAATGTCACTTTGGAGGTTAGTCTATCAATAGAGGTACAATTAATGCTGGATGTGGATGACGCTGGAATTGCCGTCCGATGATGTCCCACATATGCTCGACTGCAGACACATGTGAAGATCGAATAGGCCAAGGCAACATGTCGACGCTCTGTAGAGGATGTTGAGTTACAACAGCAGTATATGAACAAGCGTTATCCTCTTGGAAAACAACTCCTGGAATACTGTTTATGAATGGCAGCACAACTGGTCGTATCACCAGACTGACGTACAAATTTGCAGTCAGGGAGCGTAGAATGACCTCGACAGTCCTGCTGGCGTTATACGAAATCGCACTCCGGACCATAACTCTTTGTGTAGGTCCAAAGAGTCTAACAGGTAGGACACAAGCCCTCAACTGGCCTCCTCCTAGCCAACACACTGTAGGTAGCCTGTTTATAAGTGTGTATGTTGGCAGCGCGGAAGACTGCATTAATAACTCTGACAGCTCAGTGTGCCCCCTGTAAGAGACTCAGTGGCTGGTCGGACTCGCTGTTGGAGGTGAACAGCCAGCAGTGGTGTCAGTTGGGAGTGAATAGCCAGCAGTGATGAAGGTTAGAAGTTAATAGCAGTGATGGAGTTAGAGGTTTGAAGTGGCAGCGCGAGAGGGCGGTCTGGACGTGTGTCCGTCATGGAAATGTAAAATTGTTGATGATTATATAATTTTTTTGGAACTGGATGTCACAGAAAATTATATAATACACTCCTGGAAATTGAAATAAGAACACCGTGAATTCATTGTCCCAGGAAGGGGAAACTTTATTGACACATTCCTGGGGTCAGATACATCACATGATCACACTGACAGAACCACAGGCACATAGACACAGGCAACAGAGCATGCACAATGTCGGCACTAGTACAGTGTATATCCACCTTTCGCAGCAATGCAGGCTGCTATTCTCCCATGGAGACGATCGTAGAGATGCTGGATGTAGTCCTGTGGAACGTCTTGCCATGCCATTTCCACCTGGCGCCTTAGTTGGACCAGCGTTCGTGCCGGACGTGCAGACCGCGTGAGACGACGCTTCATCCAGTCCCAAACATGCTCAATGTGAGACAGATCCGGAGATCTTGCTGGCCCGGGTAGTTGACTTACACCTTCTAGAGCACGTTGGGTGGCACGGGATACATGCGGACGTGCATTGTCCTGTTGGAACAGCAAGTTCCCTTGCCGGTCTAGGAATGGTAGAACGATGGGTTCGATGACGGTTTGGATGTACCGTGCACTATTCAGTGCCCCCCGACGATCACCAGTGGTGTACGGCCAGTGTAGGAGATCGCTCCCCACACCATGATGCCGGGTGTTGGCCCTGTGTGCCTCGGTCGTATGCAGTCCTGATTGTGGCGCTCACCTGCACGGCGCCAAACACGCATACGACCATCATTGGCACCAAGGCAGAAGCGACTCTCATCGCTGAAGACGACACGTCTCCATTCGTCCCTCCATTCACGCCTGTCGCGACACCACTGGAGGTGGGCTGCACGATGTTGGGGCGTGAGCGGAAGACGGCCTAACGGTGTGCGGGACCGTAGCCCAGCTTCATGGAGACGGTTGCGAATGGTCCTCGCCGATACCCCAGGAGCAACAGTGTCCCTAATTTGCTGGGAAGTGGCGGTGCGGTCCCCTACGGCACTGCGTAGGATCCTACGATCTTGGCGTGCAACCGTGCGTCGCTGCGGTCCGGTCCCTGGTCGACGGGAACGTGCACCTTCCGCCGACCACTGGCGACAACATTGATGTACTGTGGAGACCTCACGCCCCACGTGTTGAGCAATTCGGCGGTACGTCCACCCGGCCTCCCACATGCCCACTATACGCCCTCGCTCAAAGTCCGTCAACTGCACATACGGTTCACGTCCACGCTGTCGCGGCATGCTACCAGTGTTAAAGACTGCGATGGAGCTCCGTATGCCACGGCAAACTGGCTGACACTGACGGCGGCGGTGCACAAATGCTGCGCAGCTAGCGCCATTCGACGGCCAACACCGCGGTTCCTGGTGTGTCCGCTGTGCCGTGCGTGTGATCATTGCTTGTACAGCCCTCTCGCAGTGTCCGGAGCAAGTATGGTGGGTCTGACACACCGGTGTCAATGTGTTCTTTTTTCCATTTCCAGGAGTGTATTTTGAACTGGATGTCACATTATTAAGGTAAAATCTGCTAAATATATTGTTTTCTCTACAACAAATCTTTCCTTTGCTAACCACATGCCTATTAGTAGCTCGAGCCTACAGTAGTTAGAATCTTTTATTTAGCTGGCTGTATTGGTGCTTGTTGTATACGATTTTCTGTGAGGTAAGTGACTTTGGAAATGTATGGGTTTTTGTTGAGGTTTCTTCTAATTCAGGGCCATTCTTTTGTGTTAATAATTTGAGCAGTCAGATGATGATGTTTGGTTTGTGGGGCGCTCAACTGCATGGTTACCAGCGCCCTTACGACTTCTCAGCCTTTGCTCAGTCCATTCTCCCCTCTTTCATGAATGATGATGAAATGATGAGGATAACAAACACACCCGGTAATCTCGAAGCAGGTGAAAATCCCTGACCCCGCTGGGAATCGAACCCCAGACCCCGCGCTCGGGAAGCGAGAAGGCGACCACGAGACTACGAGCTGCGGACTTGAGCAGTGAGGTTGCGTATCGTTGTCTACTGTGAGTCATAAATGAATAGATTAACTTTGAGCTTCATTTGTCAGGGAAAATTCTGTAGGTCAGTGTTGAAATGATAAGGACAAGCAAAGAGAGAGTACGTTCTGTTTCATTCAGCAGTTTAATCAGGTTCACTTGCATTAAGTTTCACTCAGCAGTTTAAGTAGATATTTTACATCAAGAATGAGCCGTGTGCGGCTAATGTTCTTGCCGTTCATAACTTTCGTCTTGTAATGGCGGTAGTGGCGTCTTGTTTCCTTCTTCTGTTAATGGCGCCACTGAGTTTCCTAGTATTGTTTGTCCGCGAGTAACAGCAGTAGTGGTTGCCGATAGCTAGTACTTTGGTACTATCTTTGGTGCGACCGCTCGTATTTCAGGGTTGTCGTGTGTGTCGGGCAGTTCGGCTTCGGACGGAGCAGCGAGGAGGTCGGCATCGCCAGGGCAGGCTGGGACCGCAGGCGGCGTGCACGCACTGTTGGATCGACGGGCTGTAGCAGACCACAGAACCCAGGATGTTTGAAGTTGAGTGAAACCTCCAGTGTTTGACATCTTGCTGTTTGCGTGTTGCTGCTCCCAAGGTAGGTGAGTCCAACCGCAACAAGTAGAGTCTGTCAAGTTGGCGGAAACTATTAGCCGCCTTCTACTGCTTGATATTAGTTTGAATTTGGTGTTGTTATTGGTGAAGTGCAAGAAGCGGTATCTTACTGTCTAGTGGCCGCTAACGCCCCAGTTATCTGCCCTGGAGGTTAGCGTAATTTGCGGCAGTGTACTTTTCCTCATCTTGCCGATGCTGTCTGGCATGGCGTGTAATTTGACAGCTTGCTTTATTGGGGTATGGACAATAGTTTTCCTTGTCTACCTTGGTTGTAGTGGTTCCTTCTGCCTTTTTGGTGTTTTAAACACCGGATTCTGGAGACGCAGTGCTGTCTGTCACTTCACCCTCGTCTGAGCTATTCCATCATTGTACTGGTTATCTGGCGTTAGGTGGATTTGGTAAGAGGGTTGATCGGCGTTTAAACCGTCTCTGGTTTGAGTTGCCCTCCTTAGGTGAACATTCCTCTTGTATGCCAGCCTCACCGCTTGCACAGCCATAGTGACCTTCCTCAGGTCAGTCCAGCGAGCACTGACTGTGGATCACTCCGTGTTACTTGGTCAAGTTGACATAATTGTATAAAATTTATCTTAATGTTTTAACATGTAATGTCCTTCCTCACTTGTAATTCAGGCATTCAGCCGTTGAGTAATTCCGAAATTACTTGTGGCCTTCAGCCGACAAATAATCTTGAATTCTTTCTTAATCAGGCCTTCAGCCGTTAATTGTTTGTAACGCTGCTTGTGGCTTTTAGCTGAAAAATACTTTTCAATTCTGTCTTGATATGGCCTTCAACCGTCACTGTAGCTTGTTACAGTTTTTTAAGATTGTTAAAAAAGGTTTTACTATTTTTTTAACGTGTATTTGGCGTTCACTTATAAGTCAGGCCTTCAGCCGTTGAGTACACTGAAATTGCTTGTGGCCTTCAGCCGATGAATAATATTGATTTTTTTCTTAATCAGGCCTTCAGCCGTAGATTGTATGTAACATTGCTTGTGGCCTTCAGCCGACAAATAATTTGCTATTCTTTCTTAACAAGGCCTTCAGCCGTTACTATAGCATGTTACACGTTTTTGATTGTTTAAGAAGAAAATATCTTAGTATTTGTTAACGTGTAACTGTTTTCCTCACTTGTAACTCAGGCATTCAGCTGTTGAGTATTCTGCAGTTTCCTGTGGACTTCAGTCGGCAAATAATTATGAATTCTATCTTAGTAAGGCCTTCAGCCGTGAGTGTGGTAAATTCCTTTAAAATGATTGTTGAAAATTATTTCCTCAAATAAAGTGTATGTGTTTACTGTAGACAACGGTAGCTCATTACAGCCCCACCACAATCGTTGCCTTATACTGCCTCTCCCTGACTACCAGGTGCCAAAGAAGTTTCAAGACGGCCGTCACTGGCAGCGAGGCAGAACCAGTTTTCATCAGAAAACACAACTGACTTCCACCATGCTCTCCAATGCTCACCACTGAAGTCACATGTCGTCTGGCTCGATGCTGTCCTTGAAGTACCCGATTTGTAACAGTTTGTTGTGTCAGTGTGCTCCCAGTTTCTGCTAAAATTGCTGCTTTATATGCAATACGAGGCGCCAGAACTATAAGCCGATGGTCTTCTCTCTCGGTAGTGCCACGTGGCCGTCCGAAGTCTGGTCATTTTGCAACCGTATAATCTCGTGACCACCACTTCCAGTACAGTGTACAGCGGCTACGATCCTGCCAAATCTTTCTGCAGTATCGCAGAAGGAACATTCTCCTGGCCCGACTACACGACCTCGTTCAAACTCAGTGAGGTGTTGACAATAGTTTCCTTAAAGGTATTCTTGACTATCATCACCAAACCACGTTCTGCCTGACGCTCATGAGTGTTACGGGGTGTGTTTAAACAAACTTGACCTGCACCCTCTTAGTGGCGCTAGTAGCTCTACTCTTACGCGTCAGGCGCAAAATTTGATTTGACATCATCTTTCAGATGTAGAAATACGCGTATCAAATTTCGTTTATTTCTCACAATTCCTTCTTTAAGTTGTGAGTTTTATTCTGTCAGTTAATAAAGTCCATGCGTTATCTCATTAGATTTATCTCTTATTCTCTTCCCACTCATGAATTCCCAATTATTATTTGAAATACTAAATCTCTTTAGCGTTAGATTAACATAAGTACTCAGTAAAATGATAAATGTACGATTTCTTCCTGAGTTCATGGGAAAAAGGATTTACTAAGGTACATTATTAATGCATCCTACTGGAGCCTCAGTGTGAAATTCCTTTTGATTCCGCACAAGTGTTTGGCGCCACTCATATGACTTTTCTCCTCCTGTACACCTATACGTACGTTTTTCATTAAATAATTAAGTAGTGAGAAATTATTTCCACCCCAATTTCATGATGCATACCGAACGCTAACTATGAAGCGTAATGAAGTCTGAGTATATCCTTTACGTCTGATATTGAGGAATCAGAGAATGTACCAGGAAGTAGAAAGAGCGCATATGATAGAGCTAGATGTAAAACTAGCATACCCAGTCCCACGCACAGAGGTGTAATAGCGTCATGTGTTACGTAGTTTGTACTATATACATTGGCAATACAATTCTGATATTGTTTTAAAGTAAACCCTGTGATAAGATTCAACGATATTTTATCATTAATTGCATTTCTATATGCTGACGACGTTACACTGACCTCTTGGATAGAATCTGGCCTGCAGGTAGCTGGTCAGGTATATAATAAAAGATGCCATAAATCTGTACAATAATAGTTTTTCAGACTATACGTGAATCCTAATTAAGCGACTGTTGTAGAGATTTTGATACGGATTTCTCTAATAGATACGCACCTCCGAACAACTTTCGTAACACGCGGATTAAAAACCTTCTCGTCCCAAAATCCTAGACACATATACTTTAAAAGAAAGCAATAAGAAATCTAATTTTCGATCATTTGGAATGAGAACCTGTCCGTAAGGAGGACTGTTTTGCATTAGTATTCTCCAAGTTCAGGAAGACCTTCGTTTAAACTCATTAACCCACAATCATCCACGCCACTGTACTCGAAAACTGGCAAATGTGATGAACTGTGCTCATTCCACCATCGTGCGACATTTGAATGACCGCATGCCCTAAGCCAACATCATCAAAATCCGCAGGTGGCCATATATGTACCTCTGCTTGCTCGTTATCAATTGGCTCACGAACAACACCGACCATTACTAAATTGTATCATTACTGGTAACAGGAGATGGAGTATTTATTCTACCTTAGGGAGAAGAAACCAATGGTTGAGCCCAAACAAAGCAGGAACTCGCTGTACAAAGACCAGCGCCCGTCCACAAAAGATAATATTGTGCATCAGTGGAACAGTGACGGTGCGATAAATTAAGAAATGCTTCACAGAGGTATAACCATTACTGTTGACATTTCAAAAAATGGTTCAAATGGCTCTGAGCACTATGGGACTTAACTTCTGAGGTCATCAGTCCCCTAGAACTTAGAATTACTTAAACCTAAGTAACCTAAGAACATCACACACATCCATTCCCGAGGCAGGATTCGAACCTGCGACCGTAGCGGTCTTGCGGATACAGACTGTAGGGCCTAGAACCGTTCGGCCACCACGGCCGGTGGAGAGATGTTATTCCTTGATAACTTATGCTCGGTTGTGTGACACTAACGAAAAACACTACTCAGTCGTTGGGCTGGGAAGTCAGTCACCACTTCCTTAATCACTTGACCTTGAGCTCGCCTGATTTTACGCCCTCAAATCTTCACCTTTTCCTCTCAATAGAACAATCTTTAAGGATGAAAATGGGCACTAAAGGAGTCTCGGCGAACTCTCCTGGAAAGCACGTGATTCCTACGGTTGCGGAATCGAAAAGTTACCCCAGTGGTGCAGACTGGCGTATATAGTGAAGAAGAATATATTATACACTGAAGTACCAAAGTAACTGGTATAGGCACGAGTATTCAAAAACAGAGATATGTAAACAGCCAGAATACGACGCTGCCGTCGCAACGCCTATATAAGACAACAAGTGTCTGGGGCAGTTGTTAGATCGGTTACTATTGCTACAATGGCGGGTTATCAAGATTTAAGTGAGTTTGAACGTGGTGTTATAGTCGGCGCACGAGCGATGGGACACAGCATCTCCGAGGTAGCGATGAAGTGGGGATTTTCCCTTCGACCATTTTACGAGTGTACCGGGAATATCAGGAATCCGGTGAAACATCAAATCTCCGACATCGCAGCGGCCGGAAATGATTTTGCGAGAACTGGACCAACGACGACTGAAGAGAATCGTTCAACGGGAAAGAAGTGCGACCCTTCCGCAAATTGCTGCAGATTTCAATGCTGGGTCATCAACAAGTATCAACGTGTCAACCATTCAACGAAACATCCTCGATATCGGCTTTCGGAGTCGAAGGCCAACTCGTGTACCGTTGCTGACTGCACGACACAGAGCTTTACGCCTCGCCTTGGACCATCAACACCGACATTCGACTGTTGATGACTGGAAACATAATGCCTGGTAGGACGAATCTCGTTTCAAATTGTATGGAGCGGATGAACGTGTACGGGTATGGAGACTATCTCATGAATTCATGGACCCTGCATGTCAGCAGGGAACTGTTCAAGCTGATGGAGGCTCCGTAAGGGTGTGGGGCGTGTGCAGTTTGAGTGATATGGGACACCTGACACGTCTAGATACGTAAGCATTCTGTCTGATCATCTGCATCCATTCATGTCCATTAAGCATTGCGACGCACTTGGGCAATTCCAGCAGAACAATGCGACATCCCACACGTCCATAACTGCTAGAAGAACGCTGATCTGAGCTCAAACACTTCCGCTGGCCACCAAACTCTCGAGACATGAACAGTATTGAGCATATCTGGGATGCCTTGCTAAGTGTTGTTCATAAGAGATCCCACCCCCTCCCCCCCTCCGGTCGTACTTTTACGGATTTACGGAGAGCCCTGCAGGATACATGGTGTCAGTTCCCTGCAGCACTACTTCACACATTATTTCCATGTCACGTCGTGTTGTGGCCCTTCTCCGTGCTCGTGGGGGCCCTACGCGATGTTAGGCAGGTGTACCAGTTTCTTTGGATCCTCAGTGCAAATGACTGAAGTGTGTTACATAGGGTGGTTCATTGATCGTGACCGGGCCAAGTATCTCACGAAATAAGTGTGAAACGAAAAAACTAAAAACAACGAAACTTGTCTAGCTTTAAGAGGGAAACCAGATAGTGCTAAGGTTGGCCCGCTAGATGGAACTACCATAGGTCAAACGGATATGAACGGCGTCTATTTAAATAGGAATTCCCATTTTTATTACATATTCGTGTAGGACGTAAAGTTATATGAATGTTTTAGTTGGACCACTTTTTTCGCTTTGTGATAGATGGAACTGTGATAGTCACAAACATATGGCTCACAATTTTAGACGAAGAGTTGGTAGCAGGTAGGTTTTTTAAATTAAAATACAGAACGTAGGTACGTTTGAACATTTTACTTCGGTTGTTGCAATGTGATACATGTACCTTTGTGAACCCATCATTTCTGAGAACGCATGCTGTTACAGAGCGATTACCTGTAAATACCACATTAACGCAATAATTGCTCAAAATGATGTCCGTCAACCTCAATCCATTTAGAAATACGTGTAACGACATTCCTCTCAACAGCGAGTAGTGCGCCTTCCATAACGTTGGCACATGCATTGACAACGCGCTGACGAATGTTTTCAGGTGTTGTCGGTGGATCACGACAGCAAATATCCTTCAAGTTTCCCCACAGAAAGAAATCCAGGGACGTCAGATTCGGTGGACGTGCGGGCCATGGTATGGAGATTCGACGACCAATCCACCTGTCATGAAATATGCTATTCAATACCGCTTCAACCGCACGCGAGCTATGTGCCGGACATCCATAATGTTGAAAGTACATCGCCATTCTGTCATGCAGTGATACATCTTGTAGTAACATCGGTAGAACATTACGTAGGAAATCAGCGTAGAGTGCACCATTTAGATTGCCATCGATGAAATCGGGCTAATTATCTTTCTTCCCAAGGTTCCTGATGTTCCACTAGTCACAGCCATCGTGGATATGTCGTTGCCCAATAGTACATATTATGCCGGTTTATGTTACCGCCGTTGGTCAATGACGCTTCGTCGCTAAATAGAACGCGTGCAAAAAGTCTGTCATCGTCCCGTAATCTCTCTTGTGCCCAGTGGCAGAACTGTACACGACGTTCAAACTCGTCGCCATGCAATTCCTAGTGCATAGGAATATGGTACGGGTGCAATCGATGTTGATGTAGCATTCTCAACAGCGACGTTTTTGAGATTCCCGATTCTCGCGCTATTTGTCTGCTACTGATTTGCGGATTAGCCGTGACAGCAGCTAAAATACCTACTTGGGCATCATCATTTGTTGCCGGTCTTGGCTGACGTTTCACATGTGGTTGAACACTTTCTGTTTCCTTAAATAACGTAACTTCCGGCGAACGGTCCGGACACTTGGATACCGAACAGCATACATAGCACACGTCCGTTGGGCATTTTGATCACAATAGCCATACATCAACACGATATCGACCTTTTCCGCAATTGGTGAACGGTCCATTTCAACACGGGTAACGTATCACGAAGCGAATACCGTCCGCACTGACGGAATGTTACGTGATACCACATACTTACACGTTTGTGACTATTACAGCGCCATCTATCATTTACGTACTACACGAATATGTAATAAAAAAATGGGGGTTCCTATTTAAAAAAAAAACGCAGTTGATATCCGTTTGACTTATGGCAGCGCCATCTAGCGGGCCAATCATAGTATCATCTGGTTTTCCCCTTCAAGCTAGACGAGTATATATATCTGTAGTGTTTATTAATCTAATGGAAAAACGCTGCCAACTATAAACGGCATTCCATAGTTGTACTTATCTAACGTAATTCGTGTCACTTTTAGCACTTGCTAGACTTCGAAATTATTCTTGTACATGATAGGTGTTTGAGAGTAGTTGCTGTTGGATGTTTCTGGGTCAAACGTTCGTTGGTGCCAGCCACCAAAGCGACGCCACAACGCCTGGGGGAGACCAATAGCAATATCTGCTACTCCGTGTGACATCGCTGTAATATTCAGGGGACCCCGGGCAGCCCCAATAAAGCCTACTTGCTACGAGTGCAGGATGTAGCAGCGTTCTCCATGTCTCAGCTGCAGCAGAGCGGGGCAGCTGTAAGACAGTTGTGTTTAATCTGTGTTGCTGTGTATTTACCATTTGCTTGTTTTCTATTTCGTTCATGAGTATTGTGTTATACTACTTGAAGGACGTTGTTTCAGTGTAATACATTGTTTATGTTTGAGCATAAGGACCACAAAAGTATGTGAATACCATAGAAGTATGTCAACAGGTATTGTTATGACCTTGTCTAAATATCAGGCAGCGTATAGTAAAATACGTTTTATCATTATACGTTTTATCATTATACAGTAAGGGTTACTAATGCTTTACATTCTGACTCAAAGCGGTATTTATCCTTAGACAAAAAGTGCGAAGTAAGTAAACTGATTTCAGTTAACACATACAGGAAAATACAATCCATTCAAACACTTGGCGTGAAATGAGGCCGTTTTATCTACTGATGGTATCACTTTCCTTTGTGTCACTGCCTTGGTCACATGCTACCTTGTTATAAATGATAGCCAGTTTCAGCTTTGCAACTATCGTCAGATGTAAAACTTACATCAGCGACATGTAGACTATGTCAGACAATGGCTGCGAGGCCATAAACAGGTATTAGTTTTAATAATCTAGCATGTGAGCGTGACACTGGTCTTCATACTTTGACATGTTTAACGTAAAATTTATTTCTTTTTTCAACATACATCTTCAATGAAATCAGTTTGCTTTACATTTTCAGTTTCCCTCTAGAGATTTAGAGAACGAATAAAATACTATATTGATTTCTGCTATATAATTATAGCAAACTATATTCTAAAAATTAACATTTTACATTTGTTTGAGACAATTAGCACAGCAATTCCCACAGATGTTTATGGCATCATAAACAGAGAGAATTCATAAGACATCGTTGTTGTCGCGAATACCAATTTTTACCACAAGAGTACTCCGCAAAGTAAAATGTAGACAGAAACTTTCCATATTTTGAGTGCTGGAAACGTCTACGAAAACAAGAAAAAACAGTCCAGTTAACATGGACTCCAAAGGGTACAATTTAAGAGCTATAAGCACTGGTTCATGCTGGCCGTGGTGGCCCAGCGGTTCTAGGCGCTTCGGTCCGGAACCGCGCAACTGCTACGGTCGCAGGTTCGAATCCTGCCTCGAGTATGGATGTGCGTGATGTCCTTAGGTTAGTTAGGTTTAAGTAGTTCTAAGTCTAGGGGTCAGGTGACCTCAGATGTTAAGTTCCAGAGTGCTCAGAGCCATTTGAACCATTTTTTGACTTGTTCATTTTCGCTGCTGTGAAACGCATATTCTCTCTATTGAACAAATCATCATAGGTCTTAAGGTAGCACTTCATATCCCGTGTTAACTGGACAGTTTCTTTCTTGTTTACGTTCATACCATATCCTCCCAAATATATAAAGCAAAGAGCTTGCAGTAGAAGAGATGTGTTCCACAATATCTAAAATGAACACGTACCCATAACTCCTAATATATGTATTTTAGAGCCCATTTTTACTGAACATTTGTCCTATTTTGATCTACACTATCATCTCTGGAAGCCTGTCCGTGGACTTCTGGTTCACCCACTACACTAACGGAATATCATGGAATACAACGAATTTCAAATTCGGTGAAGTCAGTCCTCTCCTACAACACTTCCATTTATAGGACATAAGTATGGCTGACTAACTTTCTCATCTCCCGACGTAACAAATGGCAGTTTAGGATGACAATTGAATATGGTGGTGTGGAGACAATACACTACGTATAATTTTTTTTTTAAATTCCAAATGAAAATGCATATATTTTATATCCAGTTCATACAAAATAAAAATTTATTTTCATTATTTTTCTCACTAAAGCAAGTTTCCACAACTACCTGTTAATCTCCAACGGTATCGACCAACTGTGAGCAGGATGAGTGATTATAATACCGAGGTGGCACCGAAGTCTACGGTTTTTACCTTACGCAGGGAGCATTTCGAACGGAATTGGTTGTATGTTGCAGAAGTATGGTGTAAAAGGCATTTTTCGACCACTATCTAAGATCAGCATCCATTTAGGTTCCGTAAAGGATTATCCTGGTTTGCGGGTATATCTTGCAGTTATTGCGTGTCATAGATTATGTGATCAAAAGTATCCGCACACCCCCAAAACCATACGTTTTTCATATTAGATGCATTGTGCTGCCACCTACTGCCAGGTACTCCGCATCAGCGACCACAGTAGTCATTAGACATCATGAGAGAGCAGAGTGGGACGCTCCACGGAACTCACAGACATCGAACATGGTCAGGTGATTGGGTGTCTCTTGTGTCATACGTGAGTAAGCGAGATTTCCACACTCCTAAACATCCCTAGGTCCACTATTTCCGATGTGACAGTGAAGTGGAAACGTGAAGGGACACGTACAGCACAAAAGCCTACAGGCCGACCTCTTCTGTTGACTGACAGACACCGCCGACATTTGAAGAGGGTCGTAATGTGTAATAGGCAGACATCTATCCAGACCATCGCATAGTAATTCCGAACTGCATCAGGATCTGCTGCAAGTACTACGACAGTTAGGCGGGAGGTAAGAAATCAGTGGAAAAACGTTGTGTGGAGTGACGAATCACGGTGCACAAAGTGGCCATCCGATGGCAGGGTGTGGGTATGGCGAATGCCCGGTGAACGTCATCTGCCAGCGTTCGTGGTGTCAACAATAAAATTCGGAGGAGGCGGTGTTATGGTCGTCGTGTTTTTCACGGAGGTGGGTTGCGCCCCTTGTTGTTTTGCGTGGCACTACCACAGCACAGACCTATATTTGTGTTTTAAGCACCTTCTAGCTTCCCACTGTTGAAGAGAAATTCGGGGATGGCGATTGCATCTTATAAAGCGACCGAGCAGCTATTCACAATGCGCGGTCTGTGGTAGAGTGGTTACACGACAATAACATCCGTGTAATGGACTGGCCTGTACAGTGTCCTGACCTGAATCCTATAGAAATCCGTTGGGATATTCTGGAACGCCAACTTCGTGCCAGGCCTACCGACCGACCTCTATACCTCTCCTCAGTGAAGCACTCCGTGAAGAGTGGGCTGCCATTCCCCAAGAAACGTCCCAGCACATGACTGAACGTATGCCAGCGAGAGTGGAAGCTGTCATAAAGGATAAGGGTGGGCCAACACCATATTGAATTCCAGCATTACCGATGGAGGGCGCCACGAACTTGTAAGTCATTTTCAACCAGGTGTCGGGATACATTTGATCACGTAGTGTATATTGGTCACATTATGAGGACTATGTAGGATTGGTGTACTGAGCATAGCGGCACACACGCTTACAACGGACGAGCAAATCTACCATTGCAGAACTCTGTCTTGGCACCGGTCATCATATGGAATATAACAACACGGAGATTCTGTAATTACTTCCAGCTACTGGGATACTGCTATTACGGAAGCTGTGGCAATTAAATTAACAAGTATCCTTTCACATTGAGATGTTAGCTTATGTTTAAATTCTGCATGGAATCGCGCTCTCTCATTGCCAAAAAACAGACGGGTAGAGTTTATTCTACCTCCCCTGTTGATTATTAATTTCGCTGTCGATAACTTTTGACATCGGTCGTCTTTGGTTTGTGATGGCGCTAGTGTTTACAGTATGTGCGTGTGTGTGTGTGTGTGTGTGTGTGTGTGTGTGTGTGTGTGTGTGTGTGTGTGTGTGTAATCTTTAAGGAGTTGCTGTGGATACTGAGGTTTTAAATTCGCTTGCACAGCGCTTTCTTGCTGCAGTTTCGCCTTGGAAATGGCTGCTGTCCAAATATCAGCGGTTGTCAACGACGTCGCCAGACTGCATTTCCGTAAGTTCTTTGAACACTGTATCAGGCGGAAGAGAGACCTTAGTCGTCATAGCATCCTTACTAATCACTTTCCCCCTCAATTTAATTTATTTTCTATTTTCTGGATGTAGTTCATAGAAAAAGGTTTATGTTACACGTTTTTGACGGATATCAAATGGCTTGTGTACTACGTTCTCTAGATTTGAAACCAATGATGTAACGTATGTGCATCTTAAGCTCTCATTTCGACTTTCCTGATTCAATTACTGAATATTCAGGGAGGAAATCGCATATTCTTTGGCTGCCGCTATTTTGTAATCACATATGAAAGTTCTGTCTGAAGTAGCCGTAGCACGTGACCAAATTTTACGTCTATTTAACATCTCAACACAGTTTCTCCTATTTCTTATATTATGTATCCCGTTCTATATATGCTATTTTCAGCAGAGAACGTAAGTCTTAACATTGGTCGCTAAGCCTAGAGGCTCTGGGGCTGATTATATGAAGTGTGTTTGTTCGTGTTTCGTGAACGGAATTACTTAGATACATCAGGTAAGACTGACGGAGGACACTGAAAAAGTTCAAAGAAGGGCACCTTGTTTTGTATTATTGTGCAATAGGGGAGAGTATGCTACAGATATGATGCAAGAATTGGGATGGCGGTAAAAACAAAGGCGTTCTTGCTGCGACAGGTCCTTCTCGTGATATTTCAATCACAACATTCTCATCAGAGTACACGCATCTCCACACCGAGAAATGATCATCAGAGTTCGGTCGGAAATGATTTGTTTTTCTCTCGCGCTGTTCGATAGTGGGACGGTAGAGAGGCAGTTTGTGGATCGATGAAACCTCTTCCAGGCACTTAATTGTGAATTGCAGAGTAATAATGTAGTAGTAGATGAATCCAATACGGAGGGTGAGTCTTCGCATCAGAACACACGTTATTCAGGCACCCGATACCTACAACAGGAAAGTGTGCAGATAAGCGGTGGTCATGTCGTAACTTCCCACAATTATGTCGCAAAAACCTATTTTTTCATAAGGCACAAAGAAGGTGGACGATGTAATTTTGCTTTGCTCACAACATATGCCTCACAAAATCTGGTGTTGGTATGTTCAGTAAGCGGGCACTCAGCTGATATTTTCTTCTCTACATTATGTTTCGTGGTGTCTTGTACTGCAACTTCTATGATATGTATACTGCAATGCGAATATAGAGAGTAAATTCCATCTTGAATTTGGTGCAGTAATTGTTTCTGAATGTCTTTGGAAAGTGTACTTCAAGTGTCAACTAAAGTTCAAACTACTAACAGTGACGTTGTTAGTAAAAATTTAAAGCAGTAGAACATACTTCCCAGAAATTACCTGTAGTATCATCTCAGCGTCATTAACAACGTTGATTTTTTCGCGCACTGCCTCAAAATAATTACGCATCCACAGGAGTGCAGTGTGACGTAAGTAATTACGCACACTGTGCTTTGCAGATTCTGATTCAGTAATTTTATGAAACCACGTAAGTGTAGTGAGGCTAATAATGTCCGACAAAAGCAAATAAAAAAACTGCCCGTCAAATCAAATGAACATATGTTGGGAAACTAATTAAATTTACAGTGATGCTTGTAATTTTCCAGCTGAAAGTTATGAGCGTTCGTAACAAAGAGCAGATTTATTAAATGTCATATATTCAGAGCAAACACACGTTGGCAGCTCGCAGTATATCAACAGGCCTGCTGGTGACATGAAGTACGTTCCATACGCAGTGAAACTGAACAATCATTTTTTATGAAAGACTCTTCTTTCATAATTGTCGTGAGATGTGAGGGAACATATACTAAGCATTACAATAGTGCTGAAGAAAAATTATTTTATAAGACCGATCGCGTGGTCAATGACCCAGTGGTTCAAGACACTGTATTCCGATTCATTATGACAGCGATTAAAATCCCCGTCCGGCCATCAAGCTTTAGGTTCTCCATGGTCACCCTAAATCAATTAAGATACATCATTGGTGGCTTCTTTTGTTAAGGGCGCGGGACATTTAGCCCCTCATCCTATCCTCTTCTGAGCCTGTACGTTGCCTCTAAGCATTTCTTCGCCGACCGGACAACATCGTCGACGGGTCATTGAACCGCTAGTGTTTAGCATAGTTTTATGGTATGAGGCAAATGCAAATAGTCAATTCCACGATACCATCAGAAATAAAAGATTGTTTTCTTCACTTATAACATCTACCCTCCAATATACACTATTGGCCATTAAAATTTGTACAGCACGAAGATGACATGCTACAGACGCGAAATTTAACCGACAGGAAGAAGATGCTGTGAAATGCAAATGATTAGCTTTTTAGAGTATTCACACAAGGTTTACGCCGGTGGCGACACCTACAACGTGCTGAAATGAGGAAAGTTTCCAACCGATTTCTGATACACAAACAGCAGTTGACCGGCGTTGCCTGGTGAAACGTTGTTGTGATGCCTCGTGTAAGGAGAAGTAATGGGTACCATCACGTTTCTGAATTTGATAAATGTCGGATTGTAGCCCATCAAGATTGAGTCAACAGAAGGGGACGTTTACAAGAAAACAACCATCTGCACGAGCCGTTCAACGACGTTTGAAGCATGTTGGACTATCAGCTTGGAGACCATGGCTGCGGTTACCCTTGACGCTGCATCACAGACAGGAGCGCCTGCGATGGTGTACTCAACGACGTACCTGGGTGCACGAATGGCAAAACGTCATTTTTTCGGATGAATCCAGGTTCTGTTTACAGCATCATGATGGCCGCATCCGTGTTTGGCGACATCGCGGTGAACGCATCTTGGAAGCGTGTATTCGTCTTCTCCATACTGGCGTATCACCCGGCGGGTTGGTATGGGGTGCCTGCCATTGGTTACACGTCTCTGTCACCTCTTGTTCGAATTGACGGCATTTTGAACAGTGGACATTACATTTCAGATATGATCCGTGGCTCTACCCTTCATTCGATCCCTGCGAAACCCAACATTTCTGCAGGATAATGCACGACCGCATGATGCAGGTCCAATACGGGCCTTTGTGGATACAGAAAATGTTCGACTGCTACCCTGTCCAGCACATTCTCCAGATCTCTCACCAATTGAAAACGTCTGGTCAGTGGTGGCCGAGCGACTGGCTCGTCACAATACGCCAGTCGATACTCTTGATGAACTGTGGTATCGTGTTGCAGCTGTATGGGCAGCTGTACCTGTACAGGCCATCCAAGCTCTGTTTGACTCAATGCTCAGGCGTATCATGGCCGTTATTACGGCCAGAGGTGGTTTTTCTGGGTACTGAATTCTGAGGATTTATTCACCCAAATTGCGTGAAAATGTAATCACATGTCAGTTCTAGTTTAATATATTTGTTCTATGAATACCCGCAGATCATCTGCATTTCTTCTTGGTGTAGCAATTTTAATGGCCAGTAGTGTATATCGACGGAAAAAAAATCGCAACAGCAAGAAAGAGTTCTTTGACATAAACGAAATTTGGTAGGCGTGTTTTCACATCTGAAAGACGACGTCTATTCAGATATCGCACCAGTCACTTAAGAGTGGCTAACAACGTCACTATGAGAATGCAAGTCAGATTGGCCTTAAATACACGCTGTAACGGCTGTGAGCATTAGTTGCCATCGAGATTGGGCGTGGTGAGGTGATGTGAGTCAAGAATGTCTTCAAGGAGAGAAATACGTGAATATCAACATGTCACTGAATTTGAACGAGGTCGTGTAGTAGGGCTACGATAAGCAGCATGTGCCTCCCGCAATTTGGCAGTAATATAGCCACTGTACTTGATTGATAGTCGCAAGAATGTACGAGCGTAAGAAGGTCGGGCTCTGGACGGCCACATGGTACTACCGAATGGGAAGACCTTCGTCTTCGAATTGCATATGCAGCTGCAGCTTGACCAGCAGTTGACACCACAGCGACACAACGAACAACAACAAATCGATTATTCACGGACAGCTCGGAGCAAGATTCCCTGTAGGTGCATTCCACTGATCCCCCACCGCCGAGACTAGCGACTTCAGTGGTGTCAACCGAGAGCTTACTGGAGGCAGATTAGATGTCTTTTGTGTTTCTGATGAAAGCTGGTTCTGCTTCGGAGCTACAGATGGTCGTGTGTTGCTTAGAACGAGGCCAGCTGAGGATCGGTAACCAACATATCTGCCTGCTAGATACACTGGAGCTACACCTTGAGTTACGGTCTGAGATGCGATTTCGTATGACAGCGGAAACATTCTCACGGTTATCTCACACACACTGTACGTCAGTCTGGTGATTCGCCCTTTTGTGCTGCCTTTCATGAAGAAGATTCCAGAAGATGATTTACAATGGGAAAACACCCGTCCACAAGCCGCTGTTGTAACCCAACGTGCTCAACAGAGAATGGACATGCTATTTTGGCCTGCTAGATCAACAGATCTGTTTCCAATCGAGCATGTAGGGGTTAGGATCTGACGACAATCTAGCGTCATCCATATACAACATTAACCTTCTCCGTATTGACCGGGCATGTGCAACAGGCATGGAACTCCATCCGACATAAGACATTCGGCACCTACATAATATATTGCTTGCACGTTTACATGCTTGCATTCAACATTCTAACGGTTATACCGGTTATTGAAGTTTCAGGATTTCTCATGTTCAGTGGCTTATTTCGCACTTATATTAAGTTGTGATCTTGTGGTGTTAATTACTTAAATCTGTTACCTGGACAAACGTATTCCCGAAATTCCGTTACTCTACATTTCTTACTTTTTGGTGTTGCAACTTTTTTCTGTCAATGTACATGCTGGCGATAAAGAGTTATTGATTAGGTGGTGGTGATTGTTGGGATGTTTAAGGGGGACTAAACAGCGAATGTCATCAGTCCCCCATTATTGATTAGGCAGGCATCGTATATGTCACAGTAGGTAGACGTTTTTCCTACACGAAAATCCATCAACTGATAATTTTCTCAAAATCATTACAATTCTTAAGTAGTAACAGTACGGCTGTTATCTTCCAGTGGTTTCACATCCGTTGAAAATAGCAAATCAAGAACATATCCAGCGCCGCGATGCAAATGTTTAAAACCTAGACGTTCGCTTAATATCATTTAGTTTTGTTTTGCCTACTCTGGGAACTCTATACTACAATAATAATAATAATTAGTTTGGTTGTATTCACAAAGCGATGAATTAGTAGCGTTCATACGTTTCTTAACCACGGTATCATGGCGAGATGTCTTGCCAGTTTTTCCTGCTTCAAGTAACTCTACAAAATCCAAATGTTTCTACCAGTCCACTGTGCTTTATCTACTGATGGATGGCGATGGTCACAGCATCCCTTCAAATAAACAGCGTGTGGTAACAAGGTACATGCAGGGTGAGCCACCTAACGTTACCGCTGGATATATTTCGTAAACCACATCAAATACTGACGAATCGATTCCACAGACCGAACGTGAGAAGAGGGGCTAGTGTAATTGTTTAATACAAACCATACAAAAATGCACGGAAGTATGTTTTTTAACACAAACCTACGTTTTTTTAAACGGAACCCCGTTAGTCTTGTTAGCACATCTGAACATATAAACAAATACGTAATCAGTGCCGTTTGTTGCATTGTAAAATGTTAGTTACATCCGGAGATATTGTAACCTAAAGTTGACGCTTGAGTACCACTCCTCCGGTTCGATCGTGTGTATCGGAGAGCACCGAATTACGTTTTAGGGAACGGTGATGGACCTTAGGTACTGAAGAGACTGGAGCAGCACATTACGTCCACATGCTAACACCTTTTTATTGGTCTTTTTCACTGACGCACATGTACATTACCATGAGGAGTGAGGTACACGTACACACGTGGTTTCCGTTTTCAATTACGGAGTGGAATAGAGTGTGTCCCGACATGTCAGGCCAATACATGTTCAATGTGGTGGCCATCATTCGCTGCACACAATTGCAATCTCTGGCGTAATGAATGTCGTACACGCCGCAGTATATCTGGTGTAATATCGCCGCAGGCTGCCACAATAAGTTGTTTCATATACTCTGGGGTTGTAGGCACATCACGGTACACATTCTCCTTTAACGTACCCCAAGAAAGAAGTCCAGAGGTGTAAGATCAGGAGAACGGGTTGGCCAATTCATGCGTCCTCCACGTCCTATGAAACGCCCGTCGAACATCCTGTCAAGGGTCAGCCTAGTGCTAATTGCGGAATGTGCAGGTGCACCATCATGCTGATACCACATACGTGGACGCGTTTCCAGTGGGACATTTTCGAGCAACGTTGGCAGATCATTCTGTAGAAACGCGATGTATGTTGCAGCTGTTTGGGCCCCTGCAATGAAGTGAGGACCAATGAGATGGTCGCCAATGATTCCGCACCATACATTTACAGTCCACGGTCGCTGTCGCTCTACCTGTCTGAGCCAGCGAGGATTGTCCACGGACCAGTAATGCATGTTCCGTAGAGTCACTGCCCCGTGGTTTGTGAAACCCGCTTAATCGGTAAACAGGTAGAACTGCAACGCATTCTCTGTTAATGCCCACTGACAGAATTGCACTCGATGATTAAAGTCATCACCATGTAATTCCTGATGTAGTGACACATGAAACGGGTGAAAGCGGTGACGATGCAGTATGCGCATGACCCTACTTTGACTCAGTCCACCGGCTCTCGCAATGTCCCGTGTACTCATGTGTGGGTTCATGGCAACAGCAGCTAACACACCAACTGCACCCGCTTCTCCTGTGACGGGCCTTTTACGGACCCGTTTGCGTGCTACATCCATACCTGTTGCATACAGTTGGCGGTAGATGTTTTGCAATGTGTGGCACGTTGGACGCTCTCTGCCCGGGTAACCGTTCTGCATACACCCTGCAGGCTTCAGCTGCATTTCGTCGACACTCACCTTTTCAGAGTTCGAATATACCATGGTCACAGTTCCTACAACAGTACACTATCACAGACGTCTGGTACCACGGTGTACTACAGTTGGTCTACGTGCGGAGACGAATGCAGAATAACAATAGCAGCAAGCGCTACATGCGGACATTGCGACAGCTAGACCAAACCGCAACAGTGCACTACAGCCACACTCGTAAACACGGTCGTCATCGTAAACATGTCCCTGCAGATGCTGCTCGCCGACCGTGGCCCGTGTTTGTTACAACACGCAACTGAACGTCGGAGGTTACAAGCGTCAACTTTAGGTTACAATATCTCCGGATGTAATTAACATTTTACAATGCAAGAAACGGCATTGATTACGTATTTGTTTATACGTTCAGATGTGCTAACAAAACTAACGTGGTTCCATTTAAAAACAACGTAGATTTGTGTTAAAAAACATACTTCCGTGCATTTTTGTATGGTTTGTACTAAACAATTACACTAGCCCCTCTCCTCACGTTCGGTCTGTGGAATCGGTTCGTCAGTATTTGATATGGTTTACGAAATATATCCAGCGGTAACGTTAGGTGACTCACCCTGTATACACTGAAGCGACAGAGAAACTGGTATAGGCATGCACATTCAAGTATACAGATATGTCAACAGCCAGAATACAGCCATGCGATCGGCAACGCCTATTTAAGACAAGTGTCTGGTGCAGTTCTTAGATCGATTACTACTGCTGGTAGGTTATCAAGATTTAAAGTGCGTTTGAACGTGGTGTTATAGTCGTCACACGAGCAATGGGAGACAGCGTTACCGAGGTAGTTATGAAGTGGGGATTTTCCCGTACAACAATTTCACTAGCGTACCATGAATATCAGGAATCCGGTAAAACATCAAATCTCCGACATCGGTGCCGTCAGACAAAGATCCAGCAAGAATCGGACCCATGATGACTGAAGAGAATCGTTTAACGTCACAGAAGTGCAACCCTTGTGCAAACTGCTGCAGATTTCAATGCTGAGCCATCAACAAGTGTCCGCTTGCGAACCATTCAATGAAATATCATCGACATGGACTTTTGGATCCGAAGACCCACTCATGTACCTTTGATGACTGCACGACACAAAGCTTTACGCCCCGCCTGTGCTTGTCAGCGCTGACATTGGATTGCTGCTGACTGGAAACATGTGGCTTTGTCGGAAGAGTGTCGTTTCGAGCGAATGGACATAAACGAGTACGGAGACAACCTCATGAATCTATGGACTCTGAATGCAAGCAGGGGACTGTTCAAGTTGGTGGAGGCTCTGTAATGGTGTGTGTATGGGGGGGGGTCTGCGGTTCGAGTAACATGGGAACCCTGATACGTCTAGATACGACTCTCACAGGTGACACGTACGTAAGAATCCTGTCTAGTCACCTGCATCCATTCATGTCCATTATGCCCACACTTCCAGAATCGATAGAGTGGCTCCAGGGACAATCTTTTGAGTTTAAACACTTCTGCTGGCCACCAAACTCCCCAGATATGAACATAATTGAGATGCCTTACATCGTGCTGTCTAGAAGAGATGTCCAACCCTCGTACTCTTTCGGATCTGTGGACAGCCCTGCAGGATGCATAGTGTCAATTTCCACGAGCACAACTTCAGACATTAGTTGAGTCCATGCCACGTCGTGTTGCGGTACTTCTGAATGTTCTGGGTGAAGGGGGAGGGAGTGTACATACAAAAGAATTTTGTCTGTTTTCAGATATATGAATACTTTTAAGAACTCAAACATATATGAGCACCAGCAGTAAATTCATTTTTCTTGTTTTATAGAAGATAACATAACCTCAATCACGATACTGAAACTTCAGCAAAACGTTTTGCTGGGGAACAAAAGGAAAAAGAAAACAATTGTGTTTTGCTTAGGATGGACCCTCTAAAACAACAAACCTCTTTGTAAGCAAACACGGACAGAAGAGCTTCAACATCAAATTGTTCAAATGTTTGTGAGTCCCTATGGGACCAAACTGCTGAGGTCATCAGTCCCTAGACTTTCACACTACTTAAACTAACTTATGCTAAGAACAACACGAACACCCATGCCCGAGGGAGGACTCGAAACATGGCGGGAGTTGCCGTGCAATCAGTGACATGGCGCCTCTAACCGCGCGGGCACTCCGCGCGTAGCTTTAGCATCAAGATGATCTGTTCACTTAGTTTTAGTTCATGTACAACACTATAGAAAAATTAAAATCTGACACGAAGAGTTGTAAAATTTCTAGTGTTGAAACCTCATACTCGGAGATTAATTTCACTTTTCTAATGTACTGGTGTCGTCTGTTCGTTCTCCCATGTGCTACAAAAGTATACACAGAACATTCGCCAAGTTTGTCTCCAACTGTTCCCCCACTACTACTCCTGAGGGAGCGTGTCTGTAAAAGCATTTGGTAGCCTCGTTTGGTCACCTGTTATACTCGTCTTCCTCCAAATTGCTTGCTATTCGGAATCTGCATTGACCTCATCACGTATCATCGTATATTTTACACTTTAAACGCATCTCCACTATCGGCGTCCAACATATCTTTGCGATATGATTTCTAGTCTGAACTTAGATTTTCATTCCTATTAACATCTGGTTTCAGCTTATGTGGGCATAGTTACTGTTTATAAGCGACAGTGATTCTGGGACTTTTGCATAGACTCTTCAGCAGTTAACTCATGTCATATTAACATTTTCATCAATCTTCCATGATGAATGCAATTCTCTTCAATTAATGTGGATAGTACTCTTCGCTTCGCTGGCGACGGGACGTTATACTCTAATCGACCAACTTATTTGACCACCCGATAGTGGAGGTCGAAAGGTCCGCATCCGAGAGCGTCACATAATCATCTGAGCCAGTAGTTATGCCTAGCTCTTGGCTCCAACCTGTGGACAGCGATTCTCCCTGTAAAACTCTGGCGTGGCTTCCACTCTAAAGCGGACAGCCGCGTATGGGAGCCGAGGACGGCCTCTTAACCGCGGCAGCAAGTGTCATTCGTGTTGTTATGAGATACGATTTGCAACCGGGTGGACCAGCCCGCTACTTCCATAGGGAGTTCCGTCACCTGTCTAGTGTTGGAGCTCGCAGTGACAAACAGATAAAAAAGACGATTGAACTGTGGAAAAACGTTGTGTGGAGGGACGACTCACGGTACACGATGTGGCGGCCCAATGGCAGCGTGTGGCTATGGCGAATGTCTGGTGAAAGTCATCTGCCAGCGTTTGTACTGCCAACAGTAAATTTCGGAGGCGGTGGTGCTATGGTATGGTGGTGTTTTTCATGGAGGGGGCTTGCACCCCTTGTTGTTTTCCGTGGCACTATAACAGCCCTGGCCAACATAGATGTTTTAAGCACCTTCTAGCTTCCCATTGTTGAAGAGCAATCCGTAGATGGCGATTGCATTTTTCAACACGATCGAGCACCTGTTCATAATGAACGGGCTGTGGCGGAGATGCTACATGACAATAACATCCCTGTACTGGTCAGGCCTGCACAGAGTCCTGACCTGAATCCTATAGAACACCTGTAGGATGTTTTGGAACGCCTACTTCGTGCCAATCCTCACCGACCGACATCGATACCTCTCCTCACTGCAGCATTCCGTGAAGAATGGGTTGCCATTCCCCAAGAAACTTTCCAACACCTGATTGAACGTATGCTTGCGAGAGTGGAAGCTGTCATTAATGCGAAGCGTAGGCCAACACCATACTAAATTGCAGCATTACCGATGGAGGGTACCACGAACTTGTAAGTCATTTTCAGCCAAGTGTCCGGATACTTTTGATCACATAGACAGATGTTGCATAATGCTTCTTACAGTGTATTCCATAACTGGAAGCCATTGGAGAATGAGGTGTGGAGCACGCAGCGGTAGTTAGTTGCCGGTATCGCTCGAGTTTCCTGTTCTTAGTGAGGCCTGTTGGGCTATGATGGCTTACAGCCAGGATTGGGCAAGCTTCGGTCCACCCTCTCCGTTGATTTTGGTAGGCGGTATTCATGTTTCACTGGGTTGGCTGATATGTTGTTTCATCATACCCGGCTACCTGTCAATACGCATGTTCTGCTGAATTTTATTTCGTTGGCAGAGTCTTTCTGGTGTACGGCCATTGAAGATTAGTTGTGCTGCACATGTCGAATGTAGCGCTCGTGTTCCCGTATATGAGTTGCCGTTGTCTTACTGGCCACACTCACATTGCATCTTTTATGCACCCGCAGTGTACATAGCATGTACCTTGTCCTTGGTGGAGCCTATTATATCGTGCATCTTGCTGCTGCTGCAGAAAAAAACAGTCTGGACTCACCAGTCCGGTCATCGACACTCTTCACATGGGGTATACGCGCTGTTTGCTCCAGTTCGTCGATGTCGTGCCCATCTTGCATTCTTTTTTTCGTTTTCACAGCTGCGTGCGTCGATTTAGGATCATGTACATTAGCCAAGAGCGATTTTCGTAGCCTTGTCGGTTCATGTGTTATACTATGAGCCTCACATATAAGCGGCTCACAAATACTCAGACCAGATAACTGGTATATGCCTACGTTTCCGATATACCTGTGCCCTAGTATGCCACCAGGTATCCAGTACGTTTCGTATGCCACCAAGTATCCAGTACGTTTATACTCGGCATGGAACGACGCTATTCTTGTGTAATTCCAATGTCAACTGCGTCTTCTCGTGAATTCTGTTGAAACGTTCGTGAAACCTCTAAAGCTCCGTCTCAACATCATTGGTTTCACCAGTAAAAATGTTTTTTGTATATAACTCCGTACACTAGCCAGGAGCTTGTATGTCAGCTGACTCTCACTGCGGAAGCTTACACAAGGATAGTATGACTACAAGATTTCTGGCGATATCTTCAGCATGTCACTTTTATATGTAGTTTTGCGTAAGAATAAGAAGCAATACGAAACGGACCGATCACGTAAATTCATTACCAAAGGATGAAAATGGAGGATGTAGATTTGTTGGAAGTGTTGTGGGAAAACAGTAAGTCTGTACAGTAAATTGAGTCCAAAAAGATAATTTAATCAATTCTAGACCATTGTTACAATCTTTGCAGCACTTAACAGATGGACATAATAACAGATATCCGAGATTCTACCATGTAGGATAATAATAGGTATGTGTAATCTATATGAAAGTGTAATGCAGTCTCAGTGAACTCAAATGGGAATTGTTGGACGAAAACGACCTGGTTCTCGTGAAAGCATGGTGAGAAAATTTAGCGAACACGTGTTATAAGCAGACTGTGCAATCATAATGCTACAACCAACGTATATGTCACAGGCCAATTACGAAAATAAGATTAGGTTGCGTACAGACACACACAGACGTCACTTCTCCCTCGCACAACACGCGAATGGAGCAGAGAAGAAAATCGATAACATCAAGAAACAAGCAATCTTGGTTGCAGTGTTAAAATTTTTTCTTTTTCGCAGTGACGCGTTTCGCCTATATTTAGTCATATTCGGATTGGCTGATATTTGGTGGCGGTAGGTACATTTGATAACCGGGCACAAAATATCCCAGAAGGTAAATGCCCCTTGTCAGACTTTCAAAACACTGCACGATTTCCTTTATTACGACATGTGGCGCAGTCCAACGCAAACCAAACGGGATCGGGCCCACAGTAACATCAAAAACATGCCGGAGGTACTAGAATATGCAGTACACCCTCGGCATGTTCATGAAGTAAACCTTTATTGTTTTCAAATCTTTCACAAGGGGCATTTACGTGCTGGCGTATTTTATGCTCGGTATCCATGTGCCCATGGCTACCAAATATCATCCAATTCGAAGACGCCTAGGTAAAGGTGAAACGCAACACTGAGAAATAAAAAGTTTTAACACTGCAACCAAGACTGTTATTTCTTCGTATCATACGTAATGGCTGCTGTAGTAGTACCGTTGTGAACTGGAGAAAGTTTTTAAAATCGATAATTCCATTCTTTGTATCTCGGTATATATATATATATATATATATATATATATATATATATATATATATATATATAAAGATAGGCAGTTCAGAAGATGTCATTTATCTAGTCTGACGAGTGATGGCTACTGCCGGCCAGGGTGGCCGAGCGGTTCTAGGCGCTAAAGTCTGGAACCGCGGGACCGCTACAGTCGCAGTTCGAATCCTGCCTCGGGCATGGATGTGTGTGATGTCCTTAGGTTTGTTAGGTTTAAGTAGTTCTAAGTTCTAGAGGACTGATGACCTCAGAATTTAAGTCCCATGGTGCTCAGAGCCATTTAATGACTACTAAGAATAAAATGAATTTAGATTTTTACATGCTACTTTGTCAGTTATCTTCCAAACAATGGTGCTTCCTGTTTTTCCGTAATAACTTCCAAAGATATGAAAGGCTTAGGATCGCTAAATGTCTGAGCGAGGTATTTTACTTTCACAGATATGTTACGGAATATTGTTGGTTGCTGCACATTTGTTTGGAGTACTCTTTATTCTGCAAAACGTGAAACATTAGACACAGTGGCCAGTGTGGCAACGTTCTCTTCGTAATTCCCGTTCTCCTCCCTTTGTTTCACAGGAAAGCCAGCAGTGCAGCGGTTCCATGTTTGTGGCTTAGTTGCGGATTACCTCAGTCTGGTCCACAGAGACAGCGAGTCTAATGCACTCTGCTGCTGCTGCCGCAAGCTGCATACGGTCGTGTTGGCGGAGCCTCTGTGTGCTCGCTGGTTCGGAATCATTCAAGAGCTGAAACAAAATGCCGGCTGGTCAATAGACTGTTGTTTTGGCACTTTTGCCCTTTCTGTAAAATGTGTGGCCACGGTGATTCTAGAGCACCGTTGTTTACCAGGGGCAGTTTTTTATTTTATTTTTTAATTTTAACCATCTGTCTTCTGACTGCTTTAATGCGGCCCACCCCGAATTTATCTCCTGTGCCAATGTCTTCATCTCAGAGTAGCACTTGCAATCTACGTCTTCAATTATTTGCTAGATGTATTCCAATCTCTGTCTTCCTCTACAGTTTTTTCGCTCTACAGCTCCCTCTGGTACAGTGGAAGTCATTTCCTGGTGTCTTAACAGATGTTCTGTCATCTTGTCTCTTCTCCTTGTCAGTGTTTTGCACACATTCCTTTCCTATCCGATCCTGCACAGAACCTCCTCATTCCTTGCCCTATCAGCTCACATAATTTTTAACATTCGTCTGTAGCTCACCTCAAATTTTTCGATTCTATTCTGTTCCGGTTTTCCCACAGTTCATGCTCCAAACGTACTTTCTCAGAAATTTCTTCCTCAAATTAAGACCTATGTTTGTTACTAGC
Source organism: Schistocerca serialis cubense (assembly GCF_023864345.2). Taxonomy (NCBI): domain Eukaryota; kingdom Metazoa; phylum Arthropoda; class Insecta; order Orthoptera; family Acrididae; genus Schistocerca; species Schistocerca serialis. The sequence continues at coordinate 527,975,690 of NC_064642.1, forward strand.
AGATTTCTCAAGGCCAGCAACGCCCGTTTTGCCATTGCTAGACTGCTTTTGATGTCTTATTTGAAGCAAAAGGAAGAGGAACTTGTATTTAAATAGCTGTTGTAAAAACCGGAAGGGGAAGCTGGAGTAAAGTGTCTATTAGGAGAAAAATGGTCACTGCATATTTTGGTCCGGCTGTCGAGACGTGGACAGACTAGAGTAGTTCTAGTACACACTGTCACTGATGTGAATGAGTTTGCCAGAGCAATCTCTTTTCGTCGTTTTTAGTACAAACTTTCTGATTTTCACTCGTCTGGTGTAAGGAAAGACATTTGTATTATTTCTTAAATGTATTTGCAAATTGCGAATGCAATACCACCACAGGTATATAATTTATTGGAAACAAATAATATTTTAGTGCTAGAAACCGAATTTACCACTATTCAGCTACCTGAGCATGCGTCTTGGAAAGAACCAAACATCCATTTGTCCCACTGTCTGCTACCTATAATCCTAGCACAATTATGTGATTTCTTCAGAGGGATAGACTCACTTAGTTTCTTCCTCAGATCGGTTCTGTGTTTGTATTTGACAGTGTCTGTATATATACACGCGATGTCCCTTCGGACATGTATGCATCGAACTTGTACACTGTCAAGTACAGAAACAGCACTAATATGTTTCTATCGCTCTCGTTTAGTCATATAAAGGCAGAATACTTTTTTACAATATCACTGTTTAAACAACATGCTGGCGTACACTCAGCCCTTGTGAGGCCAGCTGAGTAGCCGCTCGATTGGCAAGTAGCGGTTCCGATCTTGATAACTGACCACGTGGTGGCAGAGCGGTGTGTTAACAATATGACCCTCCATATCCGCATCCAGTGACGCCTGTGGGCTGAGGATTACGTGGTCATATATAAGAACCTACAAGGGCTGTTCGGACGGAATTAAGTTTTAGTTTAGTTTAGTTTTGGCTTACGTAGGTGGTTTCTTTTAGTATCATTCGATTTGGTAGTTTCATCTGTAAACCATTAATGCTGACATGGCAGCTGATCAGGAAAAGTGGACTCACAACTCGTTGGGAAAAGTGACCAGACTGTGCACTTTTCTTTACAGTTTATTTTAATCTATTTACTTTTATCTAGTTACTTCCACGTCACACATAATATTACAAATTGGCTTCTAAATTATTTTGTATAAAAGGAAGATAGCAACCGTCTACCTATCCCTTTACGACTATTTTAAATTAATTAATTAGTGTTACCAAAATCATTGTCTGTTCTGTCATAATGGCATAATATAAAAATTCCGTTGGAAACGCTTGGTGGCAACCGCTTGGTATTGTGTCACATACTAAGGGATCAAGATGTTTCTAAAATACACTCTGCGAAAAAAAAGAAACAAAAAAAGAAAACTACACTTCGAAGTAACTATCTGAATGGAGTGGAATTAGGTAGGATAATGTACACCCATTTACAGAAAGAAATGATCACAATTTCAGAAAAACTGGAAGATTTATGAAAGAGAAAGAGTGTTGGTCCACTACCGGTCCTCAAGCAAACAGTTTTTTGCCGTGGAATTGATTGCTGGAGTTGTTGGATGTCCTCCTTCGGGATATCGATACAAATTCTATCAAATTGGTGATTGATATCGTCAAAATCGCTAGATGGTTGGAGAGCTCTGCCGATAATGTTCCAAACCTTCTCGATTGGGGAGAGATCCAGCGGCCTAGCTGTCAAGGTAGAGTTGGGCAAGTACGAATACAAGCAGTGGAAACTGTCACCGTGGGCGGGCGGGCATTATTTTACCGAAATGTAAGCCCAGGATGACTTACTATGAAGAGCAACAAAACGAGACATAGAATACCGTCGACCTGCTGCTATGATGCAGGGGTACCACGGATGACAACCAAAGGCGTTCTGCTATGAAATGAACTGACACCCCAGCCCGTCACTCCTTGTTATCAGCACGTACGGATGGCGTCGGTTCAGTTAGCGTCCCACTACTGTTGGGAGCGTCTCCAGACACGTCTTCGGCCTGGAATCTCATCGACTGGAGATGAATTTTCTTAAGTAATGAATCCCGCTTCGAACTGAGTCCCGACGACGAGCGAAGACGTGTCTAGAGATACTCCAGACCACAGTAGGTTAGTAACCTTGTAACGTACCCTTAGAAAAATTAATTAATTACTGTGCTGATAAACATCTTATGTTATTTGATTTCCCAACAGCTGAGCAAAACTGAACGTACTCAGACATTTCTCTCTTTACTTATTCTGATCATCACTAAACTGACACACAATATTTTTGCGCAACGCAATCTGACTTTCAGTAATCCCTACAAAAGAATGGCCTGACTAACAGTAACCTATACCTTCCATGAATTCTTACCTCACAAAAATCTTCGTTACTCGAACTACTGAAATACAGCGAGCGCCAATACTGCCTGCTAAATAAAAGATTCTAACTACTGAAGGCACTAACTACTGATAGGCATAGTTAGCAAATGAAAGATTTTGATAGAGAACAAACAATGTATTTACCTTAATAGTGTTCAAAAGTCATTATATATATATATATATATATATATATATATATATATATATATATATATATATATCCTGTCTTACAAATTTACTGTCTCTGATGGACACACGTCCAGATCATCCGCTCTCAAAACTCCGCCATCTCTCTCCCCACATCCACCACTGCTGGCGGCTCACCTCCAACTGCGCAACGCTACGCGCTGTTAACATCCAGCTGCCCAACACTACATTAGCAAACAACAATGCCAACCAGCCACAGACGGCACACAGCACAGCCAGTGATTTTCATACAAAACGCTAAACAGCCTACTTACAACCTGAGCATCGCCTTCCATATGGCCCTACAACCAGGAATGATGGTCTGAGGTGCCATTTCATTTCATACCATGATCTCTTTGATGTCCATCTGCGACAAGCTTGCAGCACAGCGGTAAGTCGACGATGCTCTAGGACCCGTTTTGTTGCTGTCCATGGGACTAGCCATCCCGGACTTGGATTTGAGCAAGGTAATGCCAGCCCGCCCACTACTTTCCTTCGTGCTTGTCAAACACTACCACTACCGTACCCGCGTGGTCGCTAAACGCCGAATCTCTCCACAGTTGAGATCGTTTGGAGCATTATGGACCGGGATTTTGAACATCTAAAGCACGAATTAGACAGAATTTGGCACGATATCCCTCAGGAAGACATCCAACAACAGTATAAACCATAGCCAAGCCGAATAACTCCTTGCATAGAGACCGGAGACGGACCAAACCGTTATTGGCTTGCGCAATTTCTGAAGCTCTTTCTCCTGAATAAATCATAATTTTTTTTTCTTAAACTGAAATAATTTGTCTGTACATGTACGTCATACTAACTGATTTTTTTTTTGGAGCCTATGGTTGGAAAACAAACATGGGACATTGTGTCGATGCTCAACGCGACTGAAGCGATAAAGAATAATAAGATGCCTTATTCTACAAAAGCAGAACAAGTTTGTTGTTCGACTTAATCGATTGAAAGTAAGATTTCTAGGCAGGAACAGAGATGCAGTAGGCGGTAAGAAGATAAAACGATACTTGACAGCTTATGGAGTACGTTCAGTAAAAAGTAGGAATAAGGAATTTTTGACTGTGTTCAGAAACTAAAAATATATTTTACGGGTTTGCAGTAAAGATCTACGGAGATTAGCATTCCACTTGCCAGAGCGTAATAAATACCTGCGTTCCCTTTCAACTAACAGTCGAATATGGCAGGCAAGGAAAGTATCTTTATACATTTAACAAGGCCAAAACAGATAAGTTTTTTGATATTCCTGAAAAGAGGGCAAGAAAGGCAATCTCAACCTGCTCATCAAATTTATAATGTGGATGAGACAGTTGGCAGTTCAGTTCAAGAGCAGCGAAGTGTTCTATGTTAAAAGAAGATGTACAGCCAGTGGCATTACTTTAGCTGAATGAGGACTGATGTTCACTTTTAGTGTACGTATTCCGGCACTGGAAACTTTATTGCTCTAGTATGGGACCCCCACCACCACCACCACTCTTTGTGTACTCAGCACTATTTGATGAGATAGCATTCGTGTCCTCTACTTTTGTAGATCAGCAGCAACGGCTTCAGCATATTCGGGTGATATTCACATTTTCCTGCAGAGTATCGATCCCACTGGAATTTCCTGCATAGTATGACGCTCCTGACAGTTTGGTGGTTGTATGTTGCAAGTCAGTCGATGCGCGCATAGATATTGGACTTAAATGCCGTACAACTACCACCACCGTGCATGCTCTGTTGCCTCAGCAACGTCTGACGCTACTTGCGGTTTTGGGGCAAATCGTTGCTATCCCTGCCAAGTTCTTCTCCAAACATGCTATAGAGCACTTGCCCACGAAAGGCAAAGGTCCCGAGTTCGAGTCTCGGTCGGGCACACAGTTTTAATCTGCCAGGAAGTTTCATATCAGCGCACACTCCGCTGCAGAGTGAAAATCTCATTCTGGAAACATCCCCCAGGCTGTGGCTAAGCCATGTCTCCGCTATATCCTTTCTTTCAGAAGTGCTGGTTCTGCAAGGTTCACAGGAGAGCTTCTGTAAAGTTTGGAAGGTAGGAGACGAGATACTGGCAGAAGTAAAGCTGTGAGTACCGGCCGTGAGTCGTGCTTCGGTAGCTCAGTTGTTAGAGCACTTGCTCGCGAAAGGCAAAGGTCCCGAGTTCGAGTCTCGGTCGGGCACACAGTTTTAATCTGCCAGGAAGTTTCATATCAGCACACACTCCGCTGCAGAGTGAAAATCTCATTCTGGAAACATCCCCCAGGCTGTGGCTAAGCCATGTCTCCGCTATATCCTTTCTTTCAGGAGTGCTGGTTCTGCAAGGTTCGCAGGAGAGCTTCTGTAAAGTTTGGAAGGTAGGAGACGAGATACTGGCAGAAGTAAAGCTGTGAGTACCAGGCGTGAGTCGTGCTTCGGTAGCTCAGTTGGCAGTCTGCGTTCGGCAGGGCAGCAGTGGGCACCGCGCTCGGCCGTCCACGCCGCTGCGCGCGCCGAGTGTTTTGTTTACTTCTTCGTCACAGCGCTTCTCAGTCGAACAAGCTCTAATGGCCAACTCTTACAGGAAGAACACTCTTAAGTTCACCTTCTCAAACGAATACGCACGACCCAAAGCACTGGCCGTCGAACGCTTCCTACGCGAAGACGTGAAGATCCCGCGTGACGAACTCATCGGCATACACCTATCGATCATTAGCAGCGTCGTTTATGTTAAGATGACTTCCGACGCTGCCTGCAACGAGATCATTCAAAGGACGCGACATGGACTAAAATTTCGCCACTCCGACGGAAACGTCGGGCCTGTGGATGTCGACCATGCAGGACTTGGCCTTCGGACGATCCGTGTATTCGAACTGCCCTTCGAGGTGACTGAAGATGAAGTCATCGCGGCGCTAAGCCCGTTCGGAAAAGTCCAGAGCCACGTAGCCGAGACATGGGCACAGTTTACGACGTATCCAGTGCTTAATGGTGTGAGACAAGTCCGAATCGATCTCAAACGGCACGTTCCATCGTACATTTCTATCGGCGGCTGCCGTGCGGTGGTCATTTACGACGGACAACCTCGAACATGTTCCGGTTGTGGCAAAGAAGGCCACGTCCGTAATGAATGCCAGCAACGCCGCATCACACAACTAAGGCCCGACGATACGAACACCGACAGAACCGTGACCACCCTTCCAGTCACCTATGCGGCGACACTGCACGTCCAGCCCTCACAAGGCGCCGTTCATGAACGTCTCTCTGGTCCGTTACATCCGGCGGCGTCCCAGCACCTTGACACCGGCGATGCCGCCCGTGAACATGTCCAACAGCCGGACACACCCACGCTAGAAGATCACAAGGATACCAATGAGAGTGTTCTGGAGAATGAAGACCGCATCATAGCACCCGCGGCTTTTGTACCGGAACGACGTGAATCTCTTCCTTCCTCAGACACCGAAACTCATTGCTGAAAGCAGAAGTCGCCCAAACGACAAAAAAAAAAAAACATCACAAGACATCAGACTCGACCATTGAGCCCCCTCCGCAGGACGAAGAGATGCCACATCACTCCGACGGAGAACACGATAACACTTTCTCCTCTGCCACGGAGACGCGTCATCCACAAGACGGTGAACCGTCCGACAGAGATCGTGCGCAAGCCCCGCGCCCAGAAGCCATGGAACATAGCACGCCTGTTGTCACCGACGCCATTGAGCCGACTCGGCCAGCGCTGCCACCTCTCGCCGATGTCAAACCTGTCGGACACCTTTCATGGGCGGATGACATGGATTTCCCGCCTCCATCTGATGCGGAAATGAAATCTGTTTCTCCGTTAGACCAAAACTAAAATGGGGGAAGTTTCTACGGCGAATCCTGCGACTTCTATGGACTTCCAGCATCTACCACAACAAATCTTCACCAGCTACGAACCAATCAACAGCACGGATCTCCCATCAGGCGTACCGAATAGCTACTATCAATACTAACAATATCGGCTCCCACGCTAAACTTCAACTGCTCCGTGACACGCTCAGAGCAGCGGATATCGACATCGCCCTGTTACAAGAACTGCGGACAGCGACTTGGACTGGGTGTTATGGATATGAGACGTACGCCGCCCCTGCAGCTATGGAACACACAGGCGCAGCCATCCTCCTCCGAGAAGGAATTGCAGTTTCCGATGTCGCATACCTCCCAACAGCGCGAGGGGTGGCCATAACAGTTGAAGGACTCAAAATCACAAATCTCTACGCCACATCGGGCACTGACAAACGGAGGGATCGCTCCCAGTTTTACGCAGAAGATATCACTCCTTTATTCCTCGGTCGATACGATCATCTCATCGTAGGTGGAGATTTCAACTGTGTTCTCGAGCGCACAGACCAAAACCCCCATTTCACCACATGTCCCGAACTTCGCTTCCTCGTCCGCCGCCTTCGTCTCCTCGACACTTGGCGAGTGGTACACGGCGACCGCCCGGGGTATACACACATCACGAGCCACTCCGCCAGCCGACTTGATAGAATATACATCTCTAACGCTTTAAAATCAGTTCTCCTCGACGCAGAACGTTGGCCATCTGCCTTTTCGGGTCATGACATCTATATCTGTACCATGAACCTACGTCGACAATCTATATGGCGCAGTGCAGGACCTTGGAAACTCAATGTCGCGCTACTGCGGAACCCTGAATGTCGACAACAGGTCACCGACACGTGGCACACCTGTGTTCAACGCATTATGCGTTACGAGACCACACTGCAGTGGTGGTTGCTGTGCGCCAAACCGGCCATCCGACGCACATTGACACACTATGGCAGAGCCAAAGCCAGGTGGAATCACCATACAACTGATTTCTACTATAGCGCTCTACGTGAACTCATGGATCATCCTCCATCCCCGGATCGCCTCAAAGAAGCTCAACGCATCAAGGCAAAGATTTTATCCTTGACCAGATGCCGTCTAGAGGGAGCCATTGTACGAGCCCGCAGCCAAGACAGGATTAATGGTGAAGAACCTTCTATGCATCATATTGTTCAAAACGTTCGTCGACACCGACAGGCTTTAATGACAACTTTAGACTTACCTGATGGACGACGGCTGACTTCGCAAGCTACCATTGCGGATGCATTCACAACGCACTATAGACTTTTCTATCAAGAAGTACCTGCCGGTGCAGAGGCCATTGCTGAGGTTGCCCATGAGACACTTGGTACTCTAAACGCAGCAGCTGCAACCCTCCTGACTGCTGAAGTGACCACCGACGACGTCCAAGGCGCTGTGGCCAAGGGGTCTCTGAATCGATCTCCCGGGCCGGATGGTTTACCACTCGAATTTTACAGAACCTTCCAAGATTTGATGATGCCACGATGGAGGGACATGTACTGGGAACTTTTGTCCGGCGCGGCGAACCCGCCCCCAATGTTAATGGATGGCTTACTTGTACCAGTCCCGAAACCCGCAGGAGGAACACGACTCGACAGTTATCGGCCGATCACGTTACTCAATTCGGACTTCAAGATTTTCACACGGCTTCTAGCAGTGCGACTCAAACATGTCTTACGGGACATTGTTTCCCACGAACAAACATCCTTAGGCGGCGATCGTAATATACAGACGGCCCTCAGTGAATATCGAGATGTGATCGCTGTGGCAACACACTCGCGACTGCCAGGCGCTTTCATCTCCATCGACTTCAAACAAGCGTTTGACCGCGTCAATCATGCATTCCTCGACGCAGTGATGGACCGAATGGCAATTCCCCCGACGTTCACGCAAGTGATTATGCGGCTCCTTCGTGGAGCAACGTCCAGACCTCTCGTCAACGGCAGACTTACAGAACCTATACGGATTTAACGCTCAGTACGGCAGGGTTGCCCTTTGTCGACGGTACTTTATGCCATTGCGATTGAACCACTCATTTGCGGATTACGGCGACGTTTGAGAGGTATTCCACTCCGGGATCATATGTTCCGCTGCTGAGCTTACGCGGACGACTTGGCCCTCGTCGTACTTTCAGCGGCTGACGTACAAGCTGCGATGCAGTGGATTACCCGTTACAGTGCAGGGGCAGGGAGCGCTATGAACGTGGCAAAATCATGCGCCATGAAGATCGGCCGCGGCCTTCCCGCAGACAGCGTAGTTCCATTTCAACTGGTGGACACCATTCGTTGTCTCGGATTGGTGTACACGCGAGACATTCGCCGCACCTCGGCGATCAATTTTCGGGCGCTGCTGCAACGCATCCGGGCCAACATACAAAATCACATACTACGCCCGCTGAATATGTGCCAGAGAGTCACCTTCGTCAATACCCATCTGGCAGCTCGGATACCCCATATAGCGCAGATTCTGCCCATCACTGCGACAATGGCGGCCAGGTTACAGGCGGCATTCGGCTATTTCATTTGTTCTGGACACATCTTCAAAGTCCAGTATGAAGCTCTCACCTTACCGAAGCGGGATGGTGGCCTCGATCTGGTTAATGTGAGAGACAGGACAACGGCACTTTACACCAATACTATGCTCCGGTTATGGAAAAGCCAAAATGCTAGTTTTACTGGAATGTTGACCACCGAGCTCGCACCTGTTTCGAGACGCCCACCGACGTATTTGGCACACATCCCACCTTCGATGTCACATATCGGCCGTTTCTTTTTGGAGTACAGCTACATATGCACCGAGCTCCCCAGGACCAGGAAGACGACCACCCGCGACATCTACCGCCTTCTCCGAAAGTCTCCACCCCGCAACCCCGTCGAAACACGTCACCCCCAGGTTTCATGGCCTACAGTTTGGAAAACGATCCACCAACCATATCACACCACTGACACCACCTCTATGTGGTACCTTCTCGTCAACGGCAAGTGTACTACAAGACAGAAACTGCATCGCATCGCACTGGCGGACTCACCCCTGTGCCTCAACTGCAATGTCGAAGATACAGATTTACATCGTTTTGAGTGTGGGCCAGCAGCAGCTGTCTGGACCCTCGTACAGAAGATTGTGGCTTTCTACCTCCGAGTACCACCACATCACGTTTCTCCTACCATGATGATCCATCCCAACACGACCTACTTTCCATCGGCTAAGTGGCACGCCATCACATGGATCAGTGGCATGGCTGTCAAGTACCTCTTCCGGGACGACATCGTTGATCCGGCGGAATTTTGGACACGCCTTCAAGTACATCACCACACCCTTCGCCGGCATCGACACTATCGGGCCACTTTCGCGAACTATTTACAGAGCATTTTCACCAACCCGCCTCAAAGCTGGAATCTCAACCAACCGTGCCAGCCAAGGCTGGACAATCCCACGTTCCCCTTCAATGGTCAATGATAGACTGCATTTTGTTCTGCTGGCGCGCCAAAGTGGAGCATGGCGCGGAAAGTATTCCTGTTTTATTTCAGTTCTCTTTTCTCCTCCTCTTCAAAGTTTTTTTTTTCTCCTTACACATGTTTATCCTTTTCACACATAGCTCTCTATCTGCACCCTATTTGTTTTCTATCTCTTGTGCTCCCAAAAAAAAAAAAAAAAAAAAAAAAATGCTGCTGATGGTGAGACGACTGTATACTCATTTATGTTAGCAAAAAACATGCAAATACAAAAGAAGGCCGTTGCGGAAATATAGCTAACTTTTATGTTTTACGTTTTCACAGGATATTGTGTTATTTATGAAGAACGTCGTCTTTTATTTTCATACTCAACAAGAGGTTTTTATTTGTTTTCTTAAAAAAAACGATTATTAGAGCACTTATACAAAAATAATAAAAAAATCACCGCAACACAGCGCTGTTGTCGCCCCTTCTGACAGCTCATTCACTAATATAAAAAAAAATTTAAAAAAAGTTGGTAATAAAAAAAAAGAAAATTGGTAGAGCACTTGCCCGCGAAAGGCAAAGGTCAAAAAATAAAAAATAAAAAAAATAAAAAAAGCGTAATGAGTAGCGTCTCTGTCCATTCACGAGTTTTTCTTGGGGCGGTGGTTCGCGGCTTAACACTCCCAATTTATTTTCCTATCATTCGCTACTTTATTAGTTTCTGATACTTTATTATTAGTTTAATATAAGTATATGCTATAATATTTGATGTTATGTAAATATAAGTTCACCTTTTTTTGAGGGGTGACTTTGTTCGATTGGCTTAATCTACAGGACAGCTTGCGCTACTTGTGTGGTGTTGGCTGAAGAGCCAGCACCGTGTTACTAGTGGAGGTCGAAATGCACGCGTTTTAGCTCACGCACGCTGGCTGAAGAGGGAAGGACTATACAGACGTGAGGTCTGGAACATGACAAGGAATTAGAACACAGAAAGCGGACGTTATTAGTTTGATACTTAACTTTAACCCATTAATGATGAACGTCGCTCTTGACGGTACATCAGTCACAATATTATCTGTTCAGGATGCATAGTAACTGAATATGGTGGCTTGCTAGGTCGTAGCAACTGACGTAGCTGAAGGCTATGCTAAACTGTCGTCTCTGCAAGTCAGAACGTATGTTAACATAAAAAAAAAAAAAAAAAAGTTGTTAGAGCACTTGCCCGCGAAAGGCAAAGGTCCCGAGTTCGAGTCTCGGTCGGGCACACAGTTTTAATCTGCCAGGAAGTTTCATATCAGCGCACACTCCGCTGCAGAGTGAAAATCTCATTCTGGAAGCATCCCCGAGGCTGTGGCTAAGCCATGTCTCCGCTATATCCTTTTTTTCAGGAGTGCTGGTTCTGCAAGGTTCGCAGGAGAGCTTCTGTAAAGTTTGGAAGGTAGGAGACGAGAAACTGGCAGAAGTAAAGCTGTGAGTACCGGGCGTGAGTCGTGCTTCTGTAGCTCAGTTGTTAGAGCACTGGCCCGCGAAAGGCAAAGGTCGCGAGTTCGAGTCTCGGTCGGGCTCACAGTTTTAATCTGCCAGGAAGTTTCATATCAGCGCACACTCCGCTGCAGAGTGAAAATCTCATTCTGGAAACATCCCCCAGGCTGTGGCTAAGCCATGTCTCCGCTATATCCTTTCTTTCAGGAGTGTTGGTTCTGCAAGGTTCGCAGGAGAGCTTCTGTAAAGTTTGGAAGGTAGGAGACGAGATACTGGCAGAAGTAAAGCTGTGAGTACCGGGCGTGAGTCGTGCTTCGGTAGCTCAGTTGTTAGAGCACTTGCCCGCGAAAGGCAAAGGTCCCGATGTCGAGTCTCGGTCGGGCACACAGTTTTAATCTGCCAGGAAGTTTCATATCAGCGCACACTCCGCTGCAGAGTGAAAATCTCATTATGCTGTATTGTCCATTACTGAACAATTGACAGCGGCGAAATGTTGGAGTCAGTTTTGAAGACAATATATTTCCACCGAATTATGCCTCATTTTAGTGGATCTAAATTTCATGACAGTCTCATAGTGAAAATGACAGGAATATAGAATTAAAGCGTAAATTGATTATACTGCTGGTCATCGGAGTTCATTGTCTTTCAGATATATTATCCGTATTCCTTGCTTTTCATTTCTTTTTTATCTGACATTTTGCAAACCAAAATCCGTATAAGACAGTCAGCTGCCTTGAGACCATTATTGTTCATTTTTACTTTGAGAATGACAGAGAATGTTATCTGGATATAAAACGTCGATTCCGAGTCTGCTGGAGAGAGAGCGCAGCTTCCACACGATTGCACAGCTTAGTGGGCAACAATAAAGGCGAATCATTTGCTTACATGCACTCTCACCAATGTATCCTGTTAAAAATGAGATCGCTGAAGGTAGCTGAAACAGTTCTAGCGATAGAGTATCAGGAGAAATTCTACTGCGGCATTGACACGGGACAAGAATGGACACCTTTCGTTGGTGCAGTGTTCATGTAGAATGCTACAGCAGTAAAATATTTACTAATTTCGAATGAGAGAAACTACGCATGCGCAGACCGTCGAGAATCCGAAACAATAATGGCTGTCCGAGAGAAAAGAAAGCATGCAGCCAATCGGCATACAAGAATCTGCATGACTTCATTTACAGGTGATTGCGGTCGCGGTTCATTACTACATCTAACAGTTACCGGTAAGTGGAAATTCCAGTTCCAGTAATTGAAACTAGCAGACACCTTGGCAACAGCCGTTGCAACTGTTTAATACTTAGAATCGTCGCATCCATGTGACGTATACGCACTTATCCTTAACTCTTGCTTATACATCCGCCGTGCTCTTCAGGTAACAGACCGCAGTGGACTACAATGAAGTAGTAATTCGTATCGCAACTGCCCTAAAACGTCCGACATGTCAAGCAGTGAAGGGCTCAAACTATCCCTTACCGTTTGAGAGTCATTTCATCACGATGAATTATGAAAAAGCAGAATTACAGTCAGTAGCTGTCATTATTGAAGTTACTGAGGCACGAACTATGGCCACGAGAGATGTTGGGGGAAGTTCGAAATCATGTTGTCTATAGAAAGGTTGCAGTGTCGCGGGATTGTAATGAAATGCAAACTGACCTGCAAGTGATCGACGGTAAGTAAAAATTACTGCATGTAAAGAGGCTGATCGATCCATGCCTGTTCGAATTATAGTACTGATGTTACAGAAGATCTTATTTGGCTATCGTTGAGCAAAGTTAAGAATGCGTATGTTGTAAACCATATATAATTAGTAATACGGTTGAGTACTTGATGTAATGGATGCATGAGTTGATTTCATCCGTTTATTGGGGTTTATATGCTAGGAAGTTATTAAAAACATCAGTAAACCTCATCTAAAGCACGTGTGATTTTACTGAAATGAATGAGTGCAATCATGCAAATCGTCAGCTGAATGGTGTGCAGACCTACTTGGAGAAATATGTGTAGAGATTTGTAATTATATTTGGGTATTTCGATAAATAACCAACATGCGCGTGCTCACGCTTGTGTGTGTGTGTGTGTGTGTGTGTGTGTGTGTGTGTGTGTGTGTGTCTGTGTGTACTCATTAAATGGTAAGTAATACTATCAAAGAGTTTTCTTTCGAAATATCGACTCTTTCTTGTTGCACCATCTTCTTTGGAAATGTTTCAAGTGTCATCATCTTTGGTTGTGATATGTGTCCTAGCATAAGAGAAGTTCAGGTTGTCTGTTACCAAAAAAATGCAGTTTACGTGTTACACTACAATAAAACAACCAAAATAACTTCTTCCTTCATCATCATATATTGTTTGCTCAGTTTTCTTGTCTTCAGGCTCTGTTGAGTAGTGTGTGTATTCACATCACCTGTTTGTCATAGTTAGTGCTATTTAAAAGTTGATTATATGAGATACAGTACTTAAACATTTAGAGAGCCGTTGTACCAAAGTTCTATCTATAAATATTGGAGATTCTGTTGAAAGTTGTTATTGTACCTAGTAGGGCTGAGTGACTTGTAACAAAAGTAATAACTGTCAATCAGTATCATCGATTGTATTTTTCCAGTGTATCACATTATGTGTCCTTCCTAAAATAATTCTTGAAAACTGTTTGGATATGGAAGTACTTGAGGATATAATGTGACTTACATCAAAAGTAAACATATTAATTACAGTCTTTCAGTAAATCAGACTACCTATTAGTTTGTATGCTTGCCTACTTAAGCTGGTAATTAATTGAACGTGTATGTTCTGCAGGTATTAGACTGGTCAGATTAGTTTTACGCCACATTATCGCTCGGGCCTAACTTTTAATGTCAACTGTTAGTTTGTCATGTTATTTGTAACTAATTTGGCATGGAAATAGTATTGGAGTACTTACTTTGGAATTGACTTTCACATATTAGGCACTTATTTAAAGAATATGTGCATATGTAGAAAACACCATTACAATACTTACAAGGGAACGTCCCCATCGCACCCCCCTCAGATTTAGTTATAAGTTGGCACAGTGGATAGGCCTTGAAACACTGAACACAGATCAATCTAGAAAACGGAAGAAGTTGTCTGGAACTGTGAAAAAAATAAGCAAAATATAGAAATCGAGTAGTACATGGGCAAAATAAGCAACATCAAGGACAGTGTGAACTCAGGAACGCCGTGGTCCCGTGGTTAACGCGAGCAGCTGCGAAACGAGAGGAGTTGGGTTAAGTCTTCCCTCGAGTGAAACATTTACTTTCCTTTTTTTCGCAAAGTTATGATCTGTCCGTTCGATTAGTAGACGAAAGGATGTGCCTCTCCAATGGGAACCGAAAAAGTTTTATCGCAAGGTCATAGGCCAACCGATTCCTCCACAGGAAAACACGTCTGATATATTCTATACGACACTGTTGACGGCATGTGCGTCACATGAAAGAAATATGTTGTCAACTCAACTAACTTCTACACTTGGCGAATTGGTAAAAAGATTCTTCTACCTTGCCCGATTTAGGTTTTCTTTTGAATGTGATAATCACTCCCAAAAAAGTGATGAAAACATAAGAGTTTATCACATAAACTGCAACAAATGAATGCAACAGTTTCACAGTCGCATCGGACGGACGGACGGACAGATAATAATTGTCTGAAAATAAAAAATTAAACTTCCCACTCGAGAGAAGACTTGAACCAAGGACCTCTTGTTTCGCAGCTGCTCACGCTAACCACGGGACCAAGGCCCTCCTGAGCTCACATTGTCCTTGATGTTGCCTATCTTGCGCATGGACTACTCAGTTTCTATATTTTGCTTATTTTTTCATAGTTCCACACAACTTCTTCCTGTTTTCTCGATTGATCTGTGTTCAGTTTTTCAAGGCCTATCCACCGTGCCAACTTATAACTAAATCTGAGGGGGGTGCGATGGGGAGGTTCCCTTGTTAATATAAACAACGCACGTTTTTGCTTTGCAAGCGTTGTTTGGCAGACATTTTAGAATGGGGATAAGCACAGTGACACTTGACAGCATCATAAATGCAGAAAATGATTGATTTGAGGCCCTCTTGTGATTCAAATGAAGCGTGCACTGAGATCCAGCGGTAAACATTTCCATATATTGATATAGACGAACAACAAGAGCTTAAATCAGATATTTTGTTTTAGAAGATTTCGGCAGTAATATTTAAGGAAATACTCATGTTTGTCAACTACATATTACTAATTCATTAATGACACTGCATAAGCAAAGTAGCTTTTCGGATATTTATGGAGAGTATTCTACAGTGAATGATATATATACCTTTCAATGAAATTAGCCGATGTGACTGATGACAGCCCAAAAAACGATTTTTTTATGTCATTAATGAAGTGTATGATATGTTTTTAATAGGTCCTGATTGGAGGAGTTGAGATATGAAGGGAGGAGATTGAAGTTTCACCATCTTATATGTTTTCTTTTCAAATTTATTTTTTATTGAAACTATATTGTGTTTGGATCCACAATATGGCTAGTTCTGCCATCTTAGATTTTTGGTTGGTTGCCTATTAATACTACTTTGTGATTCACTGAAAGAGGGGAGGGGATTGGGGTGATGGGGAGGTGGAGGTGGAGATCTGGAGAGAGGAGTGGAAAAGGTAGCACGGGTTTTCAGATAAGGTCATGGTCTAGCATATAGGCAATACCCTGCCACCGTGTGAAGGTAACCTCAAACTGCGTCATGATTTTCATTGCTATCCTACTGAGAGCAATCTATAATTATTAGTCTACAAATTCTAATCAGAGTTCTTAAAACTACTTACTGACTTATTCCATTACCAAGTAGCTTTGGCTTGCATGCTCCCACATAATCTCGTAAATAAATAAATAAATTAAAGAAAATAATCAAACATCCTGTTCTCAAAATTTGTCTGCATTTGAAACTCTATTTTCAGGATACTGCTCTACACTGAAGTGGAACACAAAGAACTGAATAGCTATGAAAGTTAACAGAGTAAGCTTATGAAACTTGATACTACAGAAGACTAATAGTAATTAGTCATCGATTGCCAGATAACCTAAGAACTGGAGATACTTTAGCCAGTGCAGCCATAAGAAAATGGGTATTTGAATACACAGACGAGATTGGTGGGAAGAGAACTAAATAATGCAGAATTATTTAACAGGTCAAATGACAATAAAATAGAGGGGTAAATTTTACGGACTGTCAGAGTCGAAATAAGTACTGGGGACAATGGAGGAACTCGATGAGGTTGATACGGCAGCGAACAGATTTAAGACATTTGTAAGTATAATGCTGATGGCTAAAGACACTAGTATTTATTAAAACCAGTTATCTGGGATGAAAAAGAAATTTGTCTTAAGTTGTACGTTCTCTTAACTTCGAATTCATCAGATGTGATGCTCAAATTTTATAATTGAACAGAGCTGACAGAAATAATCTGCTGTGATGTTATTCGAGGGAGGACTACACATTTTGCCTCGGATGATTTTGAAAAATCATGGGAAACCAAATACACGATAGTTGAACAATAATTTGAACCCAATCTCTTAATAATGTTTTTCTTCACTGCTGCGTGACATTACGCTGCTTTTTAGTTGTAGCATGGAAACATAACTTTGTAATGATGATGAGATTTACACTGCGTTCATGCATGTTTGAATCGAATGTTTGATTGTAATAACTAAGAAGTCAGCAGACTGTGTTGTATAGCTGCTACAGGATGGCCTTTACCGATTCGCGAACAGAGATGAAAACTTTTATTTTGGTTAACGGCTAAGCGCACCACAGCTGTTCTTCTCTCGGTCCACACCCGATTACGATGCGTGCAGTTTATTATGGAGGCGCAAAAGAAGCAATGCGCCGCGCTTTCAACTAGCCTTCCAGCAGAGTTATAGGTGATGAACTATCTCTGTTGTCTGCGAAAGCGAATATGCGCGCCTTTCGCACAGACGAATATATTTGTGGAGGTATTTGAAATGCATAGCGGAGGACCACTGGGGAAATTACCGAACCTACGAAATAGCACGACACGAAAAATTTACCTTTTAAAATAGTGCACTGCGTACCCGTCATAAATTCAGCACGAGGAAATGTTGCATTATGCGCATGCAGGCGGTAGAAATGTAGCCGTAACTTTTCTCATACGTTTGAAAACGCCTTTCTGGGGCACTTTTATGCGTTAGTTTTCAGCAAACGCTGTTTATAAAGATAGTTCTAACTGCAGCAGTGTTTCGCAGTAAGACGAGTTAAATCTGTATCTCCTAAGACTGTTTCTTTCAAACGAATGGGTATTTGAATAGGCACATTGAAGTGGTAGGTGCGGAAAGGAAGTAGTAAAGTGCTAGGCTGACATCAGGCCGAAATTACATTACATATCTTCCTTAGAATAATTTAGAACACAGAAACTCAAACTTCAGTACTACAACTCGAAAACCTTGCTTTAACTTCTACAGAATGAATAACACATGCTCTGTACTTCATATTACAATTTCTAATGACATCACGCTACAAGAAGTAAACGTTTAGCAGTCTGATGGTGATCACATGAAATAATGCTGTAACCACTGACTATCACTCAGGAAAAGAGAAGTTTCCAAAAAGGAAATGAGTTTCAAAGATTTTAGATAACATGTTGAATTGACAGATGTACAAAAATTCTGATTTGAGCAACGTAACTACCCCTACGAAATTTTTACGTAATCCAGTCACAGTATTGACTTGCAACTATAATACAGGGTGGTCCACTCAAATGTATCAGCGCGAATATTTCCGGAACAACAGACACTGATGGCCATTTGCTTACATTTAATATAGTGGTGTCTGATTCACCTAACAACAGGAAGTAGGAAAGTATACGAATATTAAATGAAACAGGGATTGAAGGTATAAAAACTGTTTGAGGAATACAGACTGGAAAGATGCATAAAATTCACCTGGGATAAGTGAAAAGTATAAATGTTTCTCTAATACGGTCATAGGTCACTGCTGCCCTGAGAAAATAATCAAAGCAAATCGATTAAATGTCTGAAAACCTGGGATTACAAATGGAATAAAAGTATCTAGCAAAAAAAAAAAAAAAGAAGACTGTACTTAATGTCAAGGGAAAACAATGTCAACAGAGCTAAATCACGTTACAAATTATATTGTGATATTCTACACAAATTAATCGGAACCTCAAAATGTATTTATTTTCAAGACAAAATAACTTCCTCTAGTAGCAAGATAAAAACTATATGGAACATAGTAAAAAGTGAAACAGGAAAAACTAATCAGGCAAATGGGGATATTATGTTAAACGTAAATAATGAGTTGATTAGAGATACCTCAAAAAGTTGCAGACACTTTCTACAACTTTTTCCTTTCAGTAGCAGACAACTTAAGTTTGCATAGTTCCACAGAAGACAGCTTAAAATATTTAAAAATATGCATTTCTGCAGAAGTTTGACAAACTTCAACTGTAGCCTACCTCACCGAAAGAGATTTCTAATATTATTACCTCTCTTAAAAACAAATGTTCCAGTGGTTATCATGAAATCAGCACTACCATAATTAAATGTTGCTCCTCAGAACATTGTGACATACTAAGTTACTTATGTAATGAATCCCTACATAGTGGTACTCTTAAATTTAGGCTTAACTACGCTATTGTCAAACAAAAAAGAGACAGATCATCAGTGGAAAACTTCCATCCCATTTCATTATTGGCAATATTTTCAAAAGTGTAGGAAAGGGTTTGGTCCAATAGACTATATCAACATTTAGTACAGAAAAATATTCTCATTCACAATCAATTTAGATTTTGGAAAGGTTTGTCAACTGATCAATCTATATTCACCTTTACAGACGATTTATTAGAATCAATAAATCAGAAGTTATTACCACTTGGAATATTCTGTGATCTGGCGAAAGCTTCTGACTGAGTTAAGCATGATATCCTTATACAAAAGTTAAAATGTTATGGGATAACAGGAGAAGCAGGCTCATGGTTATCATCCTATATTTTCAATAGAAAACCATGTGTGTCTGTATCAGGCTTACCACATATCAATAATTCAGAATATGAAACCATCAGTCAAGGTGTGCCCCAGGGCTCTGTTTTAGGTCCCTTGTTGTTCCTATTATATATTGATGACCTTCCATATGCAGTGACACAAAATGCAAATTTTTCCTTATTTGCAGATGATACAAGTATTGGTACAAGAAACTGTACCCATGATCTCACAGAGCAATCAGATAATGAAATATTTGTATCAATTGATGGTTCACTGCAAATGGATTGTCACTGAATTTTGACAAGACCCAGTACATACAGTTTAGTACATCACAAAGAATACCTGACCCTATAAGTATAATGTATTCAAGAAATGAAATTAAAGCTACAGACAGTGTCAAAATTTAGGGCTAGAAATTGACCACAACCTAAATTGGTAAACTCATTCTATAGACTTAATGAAACACCTTAGTTCAGCTACATTTGCAGTACGCATGACAGCAGAAATAGGTGATTTGATAGGAAGAAGTTAGTAATTGGCCTACTTCCATTCACTTTCCATCTTTTGGGGAAGCTCCTCTGCCAAAGAGAACATTTTCAAAATTCAGCAACCAGTCATTAGAATCATATCTGGTGTCAGTCCTAGATCATCATGCAAAGACGCCTTTAAGAAACTTGGTATTCTACTACTTCTCAGTACATAGGCTCCATGATGTCCTTTGTCATTTCCAACATGTCTCTTTTTACAAAAAATAGTGTAAAACATGATTATAATACCAGAACAAAATACAATCTGTATAAGGACTGTAAAAGCTTAACATTAGTACAAAAAGGAGTCAAATACATCATGGGTACTCACATATTCGATAACTTACCAGAGCGTGTCAAAGATCTTGTAAGTGATAAAGAGCGGTTTCAGAGTAAATTAAAAAACTTTCTGCTGGCCAACTCCTTCTACTCCATCGATGAATATCTACACAAGGATTACAGCTCACAACTCTGTCAGCATTAGAACTGCACAATATCCGTGTATCTGAGTAAAATAGAAAAAAGAAAGAAAAACCTTTGACTCTTTCCACATCCCAGAGACTCCTCTTTAAGGGATCCATGGTAAACGATAAATGTAATATAATGTTAAACGACTTTCAGGTTATGAATGAAATGCAGGGTCTCACGAAAGTAAACGTTATGAGACATTCTAAAGCGTTAGCAAACATTAGTTTCAACGAATACTTATGCTGTTTTTAAAAAGGACACCCAATATTATTGTTCAAACACCAAATATTGTTTCTTATGCAATCAACAATATGAAAAATCACAAATATAATGGCGTTGTCGGCATCGCAATAAGTCAATCACATCCTGAGAAACTGCGAAGGTGATTATATACGAAGATAGTAACTGTTCGCGAAAGAACAGATACCATTGACGACCTTCGCAGCTCATCGGCGGGTGGCGACCGGAGTGTGCCCCTTGACGCTCTTGAACATGCTCAGCCTCCTGACTAAATACGGCGCAGTGGGTCCCGGCTTAAGCTCTGCTATCTGGAGTCCTGAGTTTGACACACCAACCCCAGAACACTTTTGTTATTCCGGAGATATTTGCCCTGAAACGCCTAGGTGGGGCACCCTGTGTGAATTATGAGACCTTGTAAATGACGTTATGCTAAATTTCAGTGCAGTGAACAGATTTTTAAAAACAAAAAGCACGCACACACAAACAACAATAATTATATAACTTTATTACTGAACAACCCTTAAAATTAAAATTCTGAGTACACAGATAGGAAATAGCATTAATCACAAGCACACAGCATTTTCAAAATGGTAGCCACGATTGGCAGCCGATTTACCATACTACAAGACGCTCAGTTCAGTTAGACAGTTCAAGAAATGGTAATGACATCTTGGAACTAAATAATGGCGTGACAAATGGAAGAAGAGGAAAGAAAAAGAGATTATTTCACTTAAGAGCCTAGTTCCAAATAATGAAACACAGGTACGATTTCCGGAGAACCAATAAGAAAGGAGCCACTGCCCCATAGCTCAGCTCCCGAGACCGTTTAGAAAAAACATCGCCTCTGCAGGCTACCAGAGTGAAGATGAACCGATAAGATTTGCGTAACAGTAACAATGTGTCACCAACACATTGCGTGCTTCACAAGACCGTGTCTTAGGATTCAAGAATACCACGCATCATATGGGTTTGTTCTTCTGGATGCCGACAGAGCACTCCAAGACACATGTACCTCTAGTAGACGGAAAGCAGGCTACTCTATTACTGAAGTAACAGCCACATCTGAACACATCACAGCCGGCTGCTCCTGCCCCTGTCCCCACACTCCGCGTCACTCGCGGCACCTCGTGGGAAACCATCAGACAACCGAGGCAATACAATTCAAATTCAGATGGTTCAAATGGCTCTGAGCACTATGAGACTTAACTTCTGAGGTCATCAGTCCCCTAGAACTTAAAACTACGTAAACCTAACTAACCTAACGACATCACACACATCCATGCCCGAGGCAGGATTCGAACCTGCGACCGTAGCGGTCGCGCGGTTCCAGACGGAAGCCTAGAACCGCTCGGCCACCCCGGCAGGCACAGGTCAAGTCTTCCCAAGAGCAAGGTGCAAGGGCCCAAATAGCCTCATGATCTTCGTACAAGAAATCCTCTGACGGGAGGTTTATAAAGAGCAATCGAACCAACCAATTAGATAAAAGACGCAGGAAAACGATCGCAAAAAGTATTTACTAGAAGCTAGCCGCGGGCAGCTATCACATTCCAGCTGGAAATGTTTATTGAAAACTCTCCTGAATAGTGGCGACAGTGCTTGAGACGTGCCTGTCCTGTCGTATCTCGCCTGTTAAATTCATTCAGTAAAATTCTAGGTGGAAGTGAGCTTAAAAATCACTGTAGATGTCTAGGTGGAAGTGAGCTTAAAAATCACTGCAGATGACTGTTGGACGATACCTTCATTGAGGAGTCTCAGATTGCTTAAATTTTTCTCAAATTTACTTGTATGACTTTCTATAATGAACGCGATGTCGACAAATATTTAAGTCTATTCTTATTACTCCATCCGCTAGTTAATACTACGGCAGCAGTAGCAGCTGAAACTTTAATTTCAGGCACATTTGTTGGTAGAAACATATTATGTAATTAGACCTTTAATAAAGCAAAGAACTGGGATGAAAATGTACTAGAATTTTGATACCCCTTCACACTGGCAAAATAAAGATCTAAGTTAATAATCAGCGGAGGACGTGAAAAATGTTCAGTGTTGGATTTCCGCGAAGTTGCTCGCAAGGCTAATCGGTATATTTGCTCCATTATATGAGACTCATCGACCAGACCTGTTCGTTATATATTCACACAATCCCTAAGGCTGTGCTGGCCCTACAGTAGGCTTCTGTGGATTACGTGCAGAATTCTGTAACGCACTGTAAACATCGTACGAAGAGACGGAGGCGAAATGCGGATATCCCAAGACATAAAAACGGCCTTTATCCTGGAAGTGATTGTGGCATCATCGCATGATTCGAGGTACAAGTGATTCAGTGCCTTACTCTCGGTGAAAATCACGTCGCACAGTTGTGACAGAATTTCACCTGGTAAAGCGCCTTGGAGCTAAGTATAGTACCTGACATTTCGTGGTACTTAAACGTTAGCACTGCCACCTGTCTCTATTTGTGAAACATGCTAACTAGAAGGCAACAGATGGATGTCAGCAAAATGTAATTTCGGAGTATAAATTTTATCTCTATGTCGATTCAAAATTTTGACTAGATTTCACAGAAAGTAAATACTTTCATTAGAGACCAGGAGCTATTCAGGCGTAAACTTATGTACTTCCATATCATTAAATTCTGTTTCCGTAACTCAGTGCATCTGGATGCTAGCCGGAAGATCCAGGTTCGATTCTCGTTACGACCTGGTATTTTTCCTCGGTGGAAGGACAGGAACGGTGTGCAAGCTGCTTCGTGATGTTAACTGAGATAGCGGCTCCAAAGTCAACATAGCAGACAAGTGTCGCGAGAGCGGTATGCTGACCCCACGCCCCCCTATACAACAGCCAGTGATGCAACTGGCGTTGGATGACCCGCCGGTCGGTGGGTCCCTAGCCCATCAGCGCCCGGATGCGAAGCTTTCCCTTCCATATCATTCGACCTATGCGAATATGGACGTAAGGAGTACGAAAAATTTATAATTACAAATTTGTTTTTTGCTCTAAAGTATACAAAATTTCCGCATTTCCGGTGAAATTTCAAAAATAGTAATGTAGCAGCACTGTATAAAATGTACTGCATAAAATGGGTGTACCTCAAGACAGTCAGTAATTGTTTTCTGTATTATTAGTACCAGGAGTGTACTGTTCATGCGAGATACGTTACTAACCTATTAGCACTGAATAAATTGAATCAAGAATTTCTCTTGAAATAGTAATTTCTTGAGATGCATTGCTTGCAAATCTCGACCCATCTTGATAAGCTGAGAACACAAGAAAATGAATGTATATGTTAGACTATACGTATTTCTAATCTACACTAGCAATTAAGACAGTGTGGAAATTAGAAGCTTCAGACGAAGCAGATAATCGACCGATGAAACGAGCAAAACGATTATTATTGGGGTGTCGCACATGTGCGGTGATTACCAATCATTTTCTGTTGGAACCATCGTCTCGAATTAAGTTTAGAGTGTGAATTAAGTTTAGAGTGTATCTTGCTGAATCCTTAGATCCGTAGCATCTAATTTTTTTGTATAATTTCTTATCTTTCTATGGATCTGACATTATCAGAATTCTATGTCCATATTCAAACAGGTACATACACCTCAGGTGCTGTATACTAAACATAAATTTTTGTCTCTGTTATTTTTATTGTATTATTTGCAGTTGTTGAAAATAAATCTTCACTAGAAGCAAATTCACATAAAACAGAAATCAAAATAGAGAATATACGAAACTGAACTGAAATGTAATGTTAGCAAGATTAATGTAATATAAAATGAACCCACTGAAAATATAGCAGAACGAATTAACAATTAAATCATATACTGAAGCCCCAAAGAAAATGGTATAGGCATGAGTATTCAAATACAGAGATATGTAAAAAGGCAGAAAACGACGCTGCGGCCGGCAACGCCTATATAAGACAAAAAGTGTCTGGTGCAGGTGTAAGATCAGTTACTGATGCTACAATGCCAGGTTATCAAGATTTAAATGACTTTGGTGTTACAGTCGGCGTACGAGCGATGGGACACAGCATTTCCGAGATAGCGATGAAGTGGGGGTTTTCCTGTACGACCATTTCACGAGTGTTCCGTGAATATCATGAATCCGGCAAAACATAAAATTTCCGACTTCACTGCGGCCGAAAAAAGGTCCTGCAAAAACGGGACCTCGACGACTGAAGAGAATCCTTCAACGTGACAGAAGTGCAACCCTTCTGCAAATTGCTGCAGATTCCAATGCTGGGCCACCAACAAGTGTCAGCGTGCGAATCATTCAAAGAAACATCATCGATATGGCCTTTCGGAGCCGAAGGCCCACCCGTGTAACTTCACAAAGCCTCGCCTGGGCCCGTCAACACCGACAATGGACTATTGATGACTGGAAACCTGTTACGTTGTCGGACGGTTCTTCTTTCAAATTGTATCGACTGGTTGGACGTGTACGGGTTTGGAGACTACATCATGGATCCATGGACCCTGCATTCATGAGGCGACTGTTCAAGCTGGTGGAGGTCCTGTAATGGTGTGGGGCGCGTGCAGTTGGAGTGATATGGGACCCCTGGTACGTCTAGGTACGACCCTCACAGGTGACACGTGAGTAAGCATCCTGTCTGATCATCTTCATCCATTCATGTCCATTGTGCATTCCGACGGACTTGGGCAATGCGACAACCCACACGTCCACAATTGTTACAGTGTGGCTCTAGGATCACAGCCCTGCAGGATTCATGGTGTCAGTTCCCTCCGGCACTACATCAGACATTAGTCGAGTCCATGCCACATCGTGTTGCGGTAGTGCTGCGTGCTCGCGGGGGCGCTACACGATATTCGGCACGTGTACCAGTGGTTTTTGGCTCTTCAGTGTTGATCGGTCAATGAGTTTTGTGTTTATCAAAATTATGGCAGACGATTGGATGAAAAAGAGTACATGCAAACAAATGAGTAAAAATGGCATAAAGTGCCTTCTTTAAGGTTGAATAACACGTATACTGTTTTTGTTCTACTGATTTTAGTTTATTTCAAACTAGTTTTCGTTTCATTAGGCCGTCTTTGGGAAACAACTAACTAGCATCTGAGAGGGACACTATTTCCTGGGTAACCAAAGATTATAGGCAAAGAGACAATCATTTGTATAGAGCGTTGAGCATCAGATTGTTTCTTAAGATAGACGGAAGAGAAACGCGCTCAAAAAGTCGATTTTTAGATTTTTGCGTATTTACGACTCTTCAGTCAGCTCTCCTCAGCCTCGGGAATAGGAAGAAGTCGCAGGTTGCTACTTACAGTGAATATGGTGGTTGAGGTAACATAACTGTTTTTTCCCCAAACAGTCACAAACAAACATTGAGGTTTGAGCGGGAACATTATCATTTCCACGAGTAGTTTTGCCACCATTCTGTTCGTTTTCTTGGGACTGCTTCGCGGAAGCGGCGTGTAACTTCCAGGTAATATTCCATATTCTCTGTACGACCAGGCAGGAAATCGAGTTGCATTGTCGAATTGTAATTGAGTGAAACAGAGAGAAAACCTTCACTTATGATCGAACTTGCTGAATATTTTTCGAAACTTATTTAGGGAAGTGGCAGCAAGACAACTGTTCACGTTAGTATTTAGAATGTATAGGACAGGCAATATAACGTCAGACTTTCGGAAAAACATCAATCACACCATTCCGAAGACACAAAGTGTCGACGAGTTATCGCTTATCAACTCATACATCCATGTATCTGACAAGAATAATACGAGTATGCACAAGAGTGGAAAACAAAACTGATAATCTGTACGTGAAGATCAGTTTGGCTTTACTAAAGGTAAAGGCACCAGTGTGACAGATCTGTCGTTGCGTTTCATAATGGTAGCAAGACTGAAGAAAATTCAAGACAAGTTCATAGCACTTGTCGACCTGGGAAAAGCGTTTGACGAGGTAATATGGCGCAAGTTGTTCGATATTATGAAAAATAGGGATGAGCTATAGGGAGAGACGGGACACGCTGCAGAAAAAGACGGTAATATATGATGTGTACAAGAAGCAAGAGGAAACAATTAACCTAGAAGACCAAGAACTAAGTGCTCGGATCAAAACTGGTGTAAGCCATGGATGTAGTCTTTCGCCTCTACTCTTTAATCAGTACACCGAGGAAGCAATGATCGAAACAGAAAAAATTTGAACAGCCGGATGAAAATTCATGGTGAAAAGATATCAACGATAAGATTCACCGATGAGATTGCTATCCTCAGTGAACGTGAAGGTTAATTACAGTATCTGTTGAATGGAATGAACAGTTTATTGACTACAGGATGTGGACCGAAAGTAAATCGAAGAAAGACAAAAGTAATGAGAAGTAGCAGAAATGAGAAAAGCAAGAAACTTAACACCAGAATTGGGTCTCAGGAAGTAGAATTAAAGCGTTCTGGTTCCTGGGGCAGCAAAGTAACCCATGATGGACGGAACGCTGAAGAAATGAAAAGAAGACTAGCACTCGCGAAAAGAGAACTCATTCGTTTCTATGAGAACTCTACAAGTGTCAAATACAAGACTTACTTTGAGGAAGAAATACCTAAAAAAGTGGCTAAATAGGTCTAAGCACTATGGGACCTAACATCTGAGGTCATCAGTCCCCTAGACGTAGAACTACTTAAATCAAACTAACCTAAGGACATCACACATGACCACGGCCGAGGCAGGATTCGAACCTGCGAACGTAGCAAAGCGGTTCCAGACTGAAGCGCCTAGAACCGCTCGGCCACAACGAAGAAATACCTAAGAATGTAGCACAGCGTTGTGTGGTGGTGAAACATGGACTGTGGAAAAACCAGAGCAGGAGAGAATCGAGGCTCTGAGGTCATAAGTCCCCTAGAACTTAGAACTACTTAAACCTAACTAACCTAAGGACAACACACACATCCATGCCCGAGGCAGGATTCGAACCTGCGACCGTAGCGGTCGCGCGGTTGCAGACCGTAGCGCCAGAACCGCTCGGCCACCAGCGGCCGGCGAGAATCGAGGCATTCGAGATGTAGTGCTACAGACGAATGTGGGAAATTAGGTGGACTGATAAGGTAAGGAGTGAGGATGTTCTTCGCGGCCCGGAAAGGAGTATGTCAAATACACTGCGAAGGAGGAGGGTCAGGATGATAGGACATCTGTTAAGACATCACGGAATAATTTTCATTGAGGGAGCTGTAGACGGTAAAAATGTAGAGGAAAACACAGATTGGAATACTCTCAGTAAATAACTGAGGACGTATGTTGCAATTGCTACTTTGAGACGAAGAGGTTGACACAGGAGTGGCCTTCATGATGGGTCGCAACAAACCAAACAAAAAAAAACAAAAATAATAATTACGTTGGTCCGCTTATCATGCATATTTGTCAGGACCTCTAACTATAAAGGAAGCTACTTCGATGGCAATACCTGACAGTTGGCTTGCGATTTGCACAACTTGGCAAGGTTAATCAACTTCCAGGATTTTCCTTATCATTTGTATGCGTATTACCGAGATCCTCTGGTTTTCTTTATTGGTCGATGAGTTGATTTCTGTTTATTGGCTATTAGTATGCACACTTGCCAGTGTCACTAGATGAGCCTTCGGTTTGTTTACGTAGACAACAACAGTTTACTTTTAATCTGACCTGGATTTTTAATCGAAACGAGACTTGGTGTTGTGGTCTTCTGCCCAAAGACTAGTTTGATGTCTCTCTCCACGCTATCCTATTCTGTGCAGTTGTCATCATCTCTGTATACAACTGCAGTCTACATATGCTTACTGTATTTTCGCCTCAGTCTCGTCCTACATGTTTATCTCATATACTTTCCTACATTACCACCTGAAGTATCAGATCTCGGTTATTAAATGATACAACTATTATAGTGGCAACAGGATGTGCCCTTCCAACAGAACCTTTCTTTTAGTCGGGTGGTGTCGGAAATATCTCTTTCCTTCAATTCGATTCATGACTTTCTCGTTAGTTGTTATATCTATCCACCTTATTTCTAACAGTCTTCTGGTGCACTTTATTTCAAAACCTTCTGATATATTGTTGTATTAACCGTTTGTAGTCTCCAGGTTCCAGTTCCATGTATAACTACGGTCCAAACCGATAACTTCACAATTCTTTGACGGCAGAATTTTGAAAATTTGTAGAATCATTGCTCTGCCGGGGTTGGAAACAACTCTTAAATTTATATTCAGTTCTGAAAAACTTATTGTTTTCCAGAAATGTATTTTTTCCGTATACCGAACTGCATTTTATTTCCCATGTAGTTCGACCACCATAAATTATCTTTTAAATCAAATAGAACTCATTTACGACTACTATTAGTGTCGGTTTTACAAGTCTACTTCCCACAGCATCGTGTGATTTAATTAGAATACATTCTATATCCCTGTTTATGCTATAACCTTCAGGCAGTAACCATTCGGTTATCTGATCTTGCAAATCCTTGGCCATCTCTCAGAGACATACAATGTTATCAGCAAATTCTCAAAGATTTAATTTCATTTCCTATGCTGCATTCTGAGTGTCGAGATTGAACAAAATTGCGGCTAGGTTATTATGCCTCTCAATTATTGCTTGACCTTCACAACTATTGTCTGGTGTCCGTACTTTGTACTTGCAGATTACGTAGCGTCTCTGTAAGTCTCAAGATAATTCACCTGTTTTATGTATCTTGCACACAGCTGAAGTGTAATTATGAATGTCTTAATAATTCTGAATAAATGTCGTCTACTCGAAATGTCGTGTTTTAACTTTAATGTTTTAGTGCTACGTCATCGTCTGCTCGTAGTACTGCATCCCCCAAGTTACCTACATACATTTCCCCTTCGTTTTCCATGATATCTTCAAGTTTCTGTCATTTATATGGCCCTTCGATATATTCCTCCGCCTTTCTGTTTCTCTTTCTTTGTTTAATACGTACTCGCAGTATGAACACTTTGTTGTGTTTCTCTTTCCTTAAAGGTATCTTTCTAATATTCCAAGAGCAACATTTTACTAGATAGCTTCCCTCTCCCTTGGTTGCTGTTAGTCAATGATCTACTGCTTATCCTCATCCTTCTATTACTTCTATAGAATTCAGCCACCCATAGCAGTTAAATACTCGTCATCGTCAAAGAGCTGAATAACTTCTTTTACCTCATCATAAATTCTTCAAAACTCTTCCTCATGTGCGGAGCCAATAGGCATATAAAAGTGAATCACTGTAGTTGGTGTTAGCGTTGCACAACGCGCAAACGGTACGTGGACACTTAGTGCCATCAAGTCCAAACGCCCAGAAATGTTTGCAGACGGGATCATTAAGCTTCATGATAGTGCCCGCCAACATGTTTCGAAAGTTGTTTCAAATGCATTGCAGAAGTTTCGCTGGGAAGTTCTTACTCACTCTCCATACAGTCTCAATTTCGTCACTTGCGATTTTCATATTTTTGGAGAGCTCAAGAAAGATCTTTCTGACCGTCTGTTTGTTTCGGACGAAGAGGTGTACGTCTGGGTACAATCATGGTTCCGTAGTCAACTGCAAACACTTTTCCATGAAGCCATTGGATTGTCTTTTCTAATAACGGACCGGATGTGTTAAGGTTATGGCGATTACTTTTGAAATAACTAAGAGTTTACTTACTTCTATCCATCTGTCTCCATTACATTTGACTGCCCCTTGTACTTGAAACATTCCACGTTCCGACCCCTGTAACGGCAGATATGTTTTTCCTCACAAAGTGATCGATGAACAGATGGCATCACGAAATGAAACCGATGGAAGCACTACAGACAAATGTGACTAATATCTCCCTTTCCTGAAAAACCAGCTATCAGTTCGATTCGGGATACAGGAAGGAACCACCACGGTTACTGTGCGCAATTATTGCATTTCATTTCTACGAACAACCCAGGAGATGCGAAATCAATGCTTCGATCCTTTCCGATACAAGAATTTGATAATAGTTTATAGGTACTTGGTAACTGATATGAAAAGTGTATCGTAGCTAATGTCATTTACTTGTAGAGGACAAAATTACTTGCTTTGTATGTCGTGTTTACTTTGCACGGTAATACTATCGACCGAAGTTTCCTTACGTAGTGCTTCGTTTTCAAAACCGGTGCAAGAGACTGCAGCTGCCCTTCTATCTCTAAAAGGAAATAATTTAAGTATACAAATTAGCACTGATTGAAATCAATGGGGACAGTTAAAATTCGTACCCAACCTGCGTCTCCTGCTTAGTTAGCCATCCGGACAGATTTGTCATTGGAACTACACGGACTACCACAGCAAGCGTCTCGTCATACCCAAATTTTTCTCGCTGCATTTCACCGATTCCCATAACAGGTCGAGCCCAGTGTGCATCTTCACTGGAGAGATCTTTGGCAGATCTTTGCCCCCTGTCTCAGTCCCCCTCTTCCCTTCCCCTGTCCATTTCCTTCTCCCCTCTCTCTGTTTATCTCCTCTTCACTTTCATATCCCTCTTCCCTCCACTGGGTCCATCATCTGCTCCCTCAAACGGCGTCAGTGTATTCATTTCACTCTCAGTGTGTCCATCTCTTCCTCCCCCTTCACTTTATCATTCTCTCCCCAATAGGAGGTTGCTGGTTCTCATTCTCACAGCATTTATTTACGGATAGTTACATATGTACCAAGATTGATCGAAAGTGATCTAGGGTATTAGGAGGAGTCTTTTACCTGCAGCTTTGTGAGAGTAAGCACATGTAACATATATTTTACTTAATTTAACATTTTGCACAGATATTTGTATATATGTACCTACATCTCTAGGAAATTTAGTTTTGTAGTTTCGTTTTCATTCACCTCAATATATATGAAGTCTTATCTCCTGGACAATGTATCGTCAAATCAAGTTTCATGGGGAATAGCAGCCCATTGTTCCCGTAGTGCTGCACTGAGGACAAGTATCGATGTCGGCCGGTGACGCCTGGCACGAAGTCGGCGTTCCAAAACATTCAAAAGGTGTTCTATAGGATTCCGACCAGGACTCTTGGCAGGTGAGTCAATTACAAGGATGTTACTGTCGTGTAACCACTCCGCCACAGGCCGTGCATTATGAACAGGTTCTCGTTCGTATTGAAAGATGCAAACGCCATCCCCAAGTTGTTCTTCAACAGTGGCAAGCAAGAAGGTGCCTAAAACGTGTGGGTCTGTGCTGTGATAGTATCATGCAAAACAACAAGGGGTGCAAGCCCCCTCCGAGAAAAACACGACCGGCCGGTGTGGCCGAGCGGTTCTAGGCGCTACAGTCTAGAACCGCGCGACCGCTACGGTCGCAGGTTCCAATCCTGCCTCGGGCATGGATGTGTGTGATGTCCTTAGGTTAGTTAGGTTTAATTAGTTCTAAGTTCTAGGGGACTGATGACCTCAGATGTTAAGTCCCATAGTGCTCAGAGCCATTTGAACCATTTGAAAAGCACGACGACACCATGACACCACTGTCTCCGAATTTTACTGTAGACACTACAGACGCTGTCAGATGACGTTCACCGCGCAATCGCCATACCCACGCCCTGCCGTCAGACCGCCACATGGTGTACAGTAATTCGTCACACCACACAACGTTTTTCCACTGTTTCCTCACACCAAGAGAGGCGTCGTTTGGCATTTACCGCCGTGATGTGTGGGTTATGAGCAGCCGCTCAACTACAAAATCCAAGTTTTCTCACCTGCTGCCTAACTGTCAAAGTACTTGCCGTGGATCCTGATGCTGTTTGGAATTACTATGTGACGGTTTTTATAGATGTCTGCCTATTACACATTATGACCCTCTTCAACTGTCGGCGGTCTTTGTCAGTTAACAGACGAGGTCGACCTGTACGCTTTTCTGCTGTACGCGTCCCTTCATGTTTCCACTTCATTATCACATAGAAGCAGTGGACCTAAGGATGTGTAGGAGTGTGGCAGTCTGGCTTACAGACGTATGACACAAGTGACACCCAATCACCTGACAACATTCGAAGTCTGTGAGTTCCGCAGAGCGCCCCATTCTGCTCTCTCACGATGTCTAATGACTACTGATGTAGTAGGTGGCAGCACAATGCACCTAATACGAAAAACGTATGTTTTGGCGGGGGGGAGGGGGGGGGGGGCGTTCCTGATACTTTAGATCACATGGCGTATTTGTACACTGTCTGTGTAATGTTTTGCAAATAAAGTTAGTAGTAGAGACGTTATAAATTAAAACGTCATGTATGAGTTTATGACATTATACCTCCTGAACTGTGTGTCCTTTTTTTTTTTTTTTTTGGGTCATCAGTCTTTTGACTGGCTTGATGTGGCCCACAACGTACTCCTTCCTACGCCAACCTCTTCATCTCAGGGTAGCCCTTGCAACCTGCGTCCTCAATTACTTGCTGCCGTGTGCTGTACATTTATATATATTTGCAGGTACTTAGAGAGGGCAAGTCACTCTCTCACTAATCTCTATGCATAATGATAGCATTTAATGGTTAGGTTAGTGTTGTTTAACGTCCCGTCGACAACGTGGTCATTAGAGACGGAGCGCAAGCTCGGGTTAGGGAAGGATGGGGAAGGAAATCGGCCGTGCCCTTTCAAAGGAACCATCCCGGCATTCGCCTGCAACGATTTAGGGAAATCACGGAAAACCTAAATCAGGATGGCTGGAGACGGGATTGAACCGTCGTCCTCCCGAATGCGAGTCCAGTGTGCTAACCACTGCGCCACCTCGCTCGGTGATAGCATTTAATGTTCATTGTTACACCCAACACTTTTTTTTTTTTGAGATGACATGAAGGTATGAGCATGAACAGGCATTTATGGGGGCATGTACATTGTTAATGCATGTGGGTTCTTTATGGTGGCTCTCCTTCGAATAGTGTTTTTTGGAGCTGAGAACAAGTAGGCAGATTGATTACTTATCAGTAAATCTTGCAGTGCATATTTGGGCTTAGAACACACGTGCAGCTATTAGGGAACGGAACATCGAATCACTGGGGACAGAAAGCTGTTCCCAAGAGTTTCTTGCACCGGTGTGCAGACAATGCGTTTGGACGAAAAGGAGAAAATACTGCCTACCAGGGCCTACCAGTTAGGTGCCCATAGCCACAGGAGGGGCAGAGGCATGAGACAAATCTAGATCGCCCAGCCAACGAATTTAGACAGTGTCATAAATGCTCTCTGTGAAGAGGGATAGCGGCCATAAAAATTCGCGAAGTTCCACGTTCACTGTGGATAGGATGCTATCGACGGATCTGTCGGATGCTGTCATCCCCCGCCTGCAGAGTTTTCTGGAAAGCCTCAGGAATTCCATACAATTCTAAAAGGAACACAACATTTACGGAGGCTCTGAAATGATCTATATTGAGACACGAAAGCATTTCTTTTAGTTTAACTGAAGCCCCAGTCGGACAAACTATAATGTTTGGGCAGTCCAAATAATAATCTCCATACTAAATGTGTTGTTCAGGATAGGGATTTATGGAAGCTGAAAACACGTTGCCTGAAATGGCCGTGGGGAAATAAAAGAAGTTGGGAGCACAACATCTTCTCCTGTGTGCATGGTGATTTGTGAGTCAAGGATTATTTGTTTCCAATGAAAAGAGAATAATATTGTTAACTTTGATTAGGATTGGTCAATGGGTAGATGAGACGAGTTAGAGCGGAGTCACGGAGCTCATGGAGTCTTGTGATTGGCATGAAATCCTTGTTGCGATTGTTGCAGGAGTGCTTTTGTGGAGTTTACCAACGAGAAAGCGAATAGAGTGGAAAACTTCTAATTCAGTCTCAGGTCTGGAGACGATTCTGGTCTCGACTTTTCTTATTAGTGGACTGCAGTTAGGAGAACTGTCCAGAGCATGACTATTCACTAATACTAGTCTTGACTCGGCAGCCTGTGGTGAGGACTCAGCTATACTTACGGTTCAGACCACTGTCATCAAGTGCCGACAGAAATCTTATTGCTGACGGATCTACTGCCATGACATTTAATCTCCTTGCGTGCACTGCTGTATAAGTGAGTTCAATTAGTCCATTGTATGACCAGCAAACCGGAGTGTCACACGCTGGAATCTGCCGAGATTTCAGGACTCTATTGGAAGGTAACAACGATCCGTCGAACAGATCGCCAGCTGGGACTTTTTGCATTTTGTGCCAGAGATAGCGAATTACTGGCGTCGGACATCACTGCTCCGCAGATGCTTGAATCACAACTGTCACCTGAGAGAGCGCCACGCATCGAAAAAGAGGTTCTGTATTGCTGCTCCGGCTTGTTAGGGCAAACACAATCGCAGTCTCACCACTTGTTCTCAGCTGCACCAACGTTGTATAACTTCCGTGTAGAATAAGTCCATCAAACTATATTCAGTGTTAAATGATTTCAAATCGTGTTATTCATATTTTAAGTCAGAGTGAACAGTTCAATTACATAAACCTTAGGCTTTGCCACCTAGCAGCCATCCAGGGCAATGTTAACTGATTGTTGCATATTTGTGCTGCCAACAGTTAATGTTTATTTTGCCATACGCTTAACATGTGTTTTTGTTCTATTATTTAATCAATAAACTTATGCCATTAATATTGTAAAAGATCAATCCTGTGTCGATATATTAATCATCCATCAACAATTGACTAAAATAATGATGGAGCCACTATTTCATTAACATTACTGCAGCATTCAAGTTGCTTTAGACACTGATTAATGTGATAACTTCTAACGCAAGCTATCAACAACATACACAGTTAAAGAGCAAAATCCATTTGGCAAATGCATAGGCTGTGTAGTCAGATTGAAGTTTCACTAGTTAAAGTGACTGCTATCAGGGCGAAAATTCATAGTCGCCTGTTGCGTTCCATAATATAATGCAAGTACAGAACAGCCTTGCAGTACACTCAATGGTAAATGTGAATTCTGTTCACAGTGTTTGTTGTAAATACAGTTAGTAGTAAAGCAATAGTAACTTAAAACGTCATGCCTGATGTTCTAGTTTTACTGCGTAAACAGCGAAAAGTAGTGCGAACAATTTTTTTCCTTTTATCACGCTTTGGGAATTGTCAGGGAGACAAATATTTCTTACGGTTTTCAAACTATGTGTGAAGAAGTTTGATGTAAGTCAATAAGTGTCCTCATTCCCTAATACCGGATGAATAAAGTTCCCTAACTCTCACGTTGTGACCTAGACTACGTTGTCCACCCCCCCCCCGCCCCCCCCCCCCCCTCACCCATCTCTTTGAAAGGTATGATAGGTATGAGGTTCTTATCCACAGTGATTCTCTCCAGACAGTAAGTGATATCTGTGTCAAGTTCAGATGAAATCGTTTCAGTGGTTTGGATGAAAATGTGAAATACACTAACGTACATACATACAGTATACGTAAATCCGTTTTTATTGTAAGTATGGATTTAATTTCGAGACGCTGTGTTTAATTTAATGGACATGGTCCAGGTGGGAGAGTTTCAGGTGTGCCCTCATTGTTAAAGGTTTCAATTAACTCCTTTTATTTGCCTTTGTCTTGTGGATATTACTTTTTATTCTGTTGAGTAATGGTGGCAGGGAGGAGATAACTTACCGCTTGCAAGTTACTGCAAACAGGAGATACACTCTCATCAGAATTACTGTACATGAATCTCTCCCGCAAGTAGGCACAGGAGTGCGAGGAATAAATGATACAGTCTTTCACACTGCGTATCAACATCTCCCAGAAGGCTGTTTTTATCCTCTTCCCTCCCCACTCCATCTGTCACCGTACGCTTAAGTCCTTGCCCCCGTCTCATCAAAGGCCGACTTTCTGTATAAAGAAAAGGAATACCTTAATTCGGTGACGAGAGAACTAGCGTGAAGTGGTAGTGCTGATATAATGTTTGACCTAGTTTCCTACGTTATACTCTGTCGCGCTGAGCACTCTGGCTCCTGTGTTCTGCAGATAAGCCTGACCCAAAGATTCCTGCCAGGGCGGACACAATGCAGTACTGCGTGGCCACGGATGGTCTCTTCGGCGCCGCGCAGGTAACAGCAGCACTGAAGCACCTCCTGGGAAATATCCCGCCGCGGCCGTACCGGCGGCCACTAATGGCCATCACCCCACTGACTCACCTCCATCGTGCCCGCGCTCGTACAAAATTCGCTTAACTTCGGATCTGGGCATGAAATGGCATTTCACTGAAGCGCAACGTCACCTAACTTCGTCGACTAATCACCTATCAAAGCGAGGCGAAGGAAAATGCGTCTCTACACTTTCTTTGCGGCGTGCTGAAGTGCATTTCTAGAGAGCTTATCACCCATAGAGGTTCACAGTAATACAAGACAACCGTTTTCTTCGCTCCCCGTCTTTAGCCCTTAAACTCCTCCATCCTTAGTCGGTACAAGCAAAGACGTCTTAAACGGTAGCATTTATTCGCCAGCTGATGTTAAGCTTAGCTATTAAACAATACTGGAGTGCGATAGCCTCTGTTGTTAAAATATAATACACTCCTGGAAATGGAAAAAAGAACACATTGACACCGGTGTGTCAGACCCACCATACTTGCACCGGACACTGCGAGAGGGCTGTACAAGCAATGATCACACGCACGGCACAGCGGACACACCAGGAACCGCGGTGTTGGCCGTCGAATGGCGCTAGCTGCGCAGCATTTGTGCACCGCCGCCGTCAGTGTCAGCCAGTTTGCCGTGGCATACGGAGCTCCATCGCAGTCTTTAACACTGGTAGCATGCCGCGACAGCGTGGACGTGAACCGTATGTGCAGTTGACGGACTTTGAGCGAGGGCGTATAGTGGGCATGCGGGAGGCCGGGTGGACGTACCGCCGAATTGCTCAACACGTGGGGCGTGAGGTCTCCACAGTACATCGATGTTGTCGCCAGTGGTCGGCGGAAGGTGCACGTGCCCGTCGACCTGGGACCGGACCGCAGCGACGCACGGATGCACGCCAAGACCGTAGGATCCTACGCAGTGCCGTAGGGGACCGCACCGCCACTTCCCAGCAAATTAGGGACACTGTTGCTCCTGGGGTATCGGCGAGGACCATTCGCAACCGTCTCCATGAAGCTAGGCTACGGTCCCGCACACCGTTAGGCCGTCTTCCGCTCACGCCCCAACATCGTGCAGCCCGCCTCCAGTGGTGTCGCGACAGGCGTGAATGGAGGGACGAATGCAGACGTGTCGTCTTCAGCGATGAGAGTCGCTTCTGCCTTGGTGCCAATGATGGTCGTATGCGTGTTTGGCGCCGTGCAGGTGAGCGCCACAATCAGGACTGCATACGACCGAGGCACACAGGGCCAACACCCGGCATCATGGTGGGGGGAGCGATCTCCTACACTGGCCGTACACCACTGGTGATTGTCGAGGGGACACTGAATAGTGCACGGTACATCCAAACCGTCATCGAACCCATCGTTCTACCATTCCTAGACCGGCAAGGGAACTTGCTGTTCCAACAGGACAATGCACGTCCGCATGTATCCCGTGCCACCCAACGTGCTCTAGAAGGTGTACGTCAACTACCCTGGCCAGCAAGATCTCCGGATCTGTCCCCCATTGAGCATGTTTGGGACTGGATGAAGCGTCGTCTCACGCGGTCTGCACGTCCAGCACGAACGCTGGTCCAACTGAGGCGCCAGGTGGAAATGGCATGGCAAGCCGTTCCACAGGACTACATCCAGCATCTCTACGATCGTCTCCATGGGAGAATAGCAGCCTGCATTGCTGCGAAAGGTGGATATACACTGTACTAGTGCCGACATTGTGCATGCTCTGTTGCCTGTGTCTATGTGCCTGTGGTTCTGTCAGTGTGATCATGTGATGTATCTGACCCCAGGAATGTGTCAATAAAGTTTCCCCTTCCTGGGACAATGAATTCACGGTGTTCTTATTTCAATTTCCAGGAGTGTATTTCATCAGTTAGTTATGTGGCTACTGACAACGTTGATATTCAAGGCAATATCATTTGCGGCTGCTCGATACATTTCAGCGTTAGTTGTTTGCCTTTATATCTTTTACTCTGTTGACGAATCATGCGAGGCGCAAACGTTCTATGTACCATGTAGGTGCCACTAAGGAGATGGAGCTTTTCCTCTTTCGGCCGGTCCTTATTCTGAGTCTGAGCTCAAAGAAAGCGGCTCAATCTCTAGTTTAAGCGAAGTTTCCGAAGCGTGGAATTCGGTTATTGGTGAAAGCATTCCTACAAAAATGGTTCAAATAGCTCCGAGCACTATGGGACTTAACTTCTGAGGTCATCTGTCCCCTAGAACTTAGAACTACATAAACCTAACTAACCTAAGGACATCACACATATCCATGCCCGAGGTAGGATTCGAACCTTCGACCGTAGCGGTCGCGCGGTTCCAGACTGTAGCGCCTAGAACCGCTCGGCCACTCTGGCCGGCATATTCCTACACAAGCTCTGTCCGAAGTAATACATATCTTAATAATAGTAACAAGCCCTTAGAAAACACAATTTCAATGTTAAGAAATTGTAAATCTCAAAGTGGCAAAAGGAAGCAATTGAACGAGTGAGACGAATTTAAAGCACAACAGGCAAAGTCTCATTCAAGCAACGTAAGTTTAAACAACTTCGTTACGGTAGACATTTTTCTACCAACAGATTACATACTATAGAGAAAGCCCTAAAAAATGTAGGCTGTTCCAGATACTGCAGATCGAAATATACAACTACTTGTGGAATATAGACATGAGTTTAAGAGGCACCACACTATTGCCCTTATTTCGCCAAAGTATGCAATTAGATTTAAAGAAATGGAAAAGGTATCCTACTTTCTCGAATTTTCTGCTGCCTATACGTCCATATTCCTTCTTTATTAAACGGAAGTGTCGCTTATTTAATACACACGCATTTTTATCAGAGCACGCACTGTAGAAATTCTATCGCACATGTATGTTTGATTCATTTTACTACTACGATTTGTATTTTAAATAAAAATTTCGTAGACAGTATTTAATAGTCACACAGCAGATAAACGAGGGTGTCTTAATGATATGTTAGTTGGCCTCGTCCTTGAACAAATAGATTTAAAACGCAAAATTAAGAAAATGTTCGTGACATGAATAGATTTTTTAAACTTCCTCAAATCTGTTTTGAGACAAGGACATTTCAGAATACAGCAGTGCATTATCAACGAGAACAGCGCCTCCAAACTAGAGTTACAATGCGCCTTTCGTACACCATTCTATCCGTCAGCATGATTGGAGGCTTCCTTTCAAGCTTATACCGTGTGGTCATTGTTGCTTTCTGGCAAAATTTGGCATACTCCACAGCGATGTCATTCGGCTATTTGTCCACTACCGTGAGATACATGTGACTTAAGATCTGTCTTGTTGTATTGGAAAACACTACACCAGCTGATGACCGCTAACTGAAAAGTATGTTTCATAGGTATGCCGAGGAGAAAGCAGCAGAAGCTGGCGCTGACTTTCAGTGGGTGGCCGTGTTGACCCATGAAGCTACGAAACAATCTCCACATGGTCATTACGAGCTTTAGGCAGCCCACTGCGAACAACAGTACTGATCTCTCAGCACAGTGCTGCACGAAGATCGTGGGCAACGAAATGGTACCCGCATCTGGTTCGCTGACTTGTTGTTAGTATGGGATTTGTAGACACCAATCCATGTCATAGGCATGATGCCCCAAGGATTTCGCTGCGGTTTAGGTCTGCCACGTTTGAGGTCAGTGTCGTATGCAGATGTCTGACGCCTCCCAAGCGCTGTCGTTATTTGAAGGCTATGCATAATCAGAACAGGAGTTTTCAACCTGTTGTGGCGCTAG
The DNA here is from genome assembly GCF_023864345.2 of Schistocerca serialis cubense. Lineage (NCBI taxonomy): Eukaryota > Metazoa > Arthropoda > Insecta > Orthoptera > Acrididae > Schistocerca > Schistocerca serialis. The sequence continues at coordinate 528,015,997 of NC_064642.1, forward strand.
CCAAGTAAGTCAATAGTCTGAGGATATGAAGAAGTAGAGAAGTACTCAGACAAAAATGGAAAGTACTGAAAGGTGCATGAAGAGCACATGACTGTTGGAGTAGGAGGACCAGACACATTTATGGGTACAATACCATTTTAATTCCTTTATTTACGTCAACATAACAGCGTAATAGCATGGCACACTGGTATCAACATAGACTACAGTAATTAGTTCTTAGCCGGTAAACTTTATTTAACATGTAACAACAAAATGAAAAACTAAAACTGAGAGTATATTGAATTTATAGACTGGAGCCAATAGAGATTACGCGTGAAATATCACAGACACAATAATTGAAAGTGTAAATTTTTAAGTAAAATAAGATGTTTATCTATGAACGACTCAATGTACAACAAAATCACTCCTACGTACAACTAATGTACTTACATCTCAACTGAACTTGAACTTCTGATTCAAATATAGCAATTCTATGAGAAATTAATCATCACACGGATACAACGAGTCCCCTGTCAAGAGAATTTCAATGAATCCATAATTTTACTGCATTTATACAAACACTTTTTAGAGAAAAACAGACAAAAACAAATTCCGTCAAACAGAAATTTTAGTTTGTCTGTTATACAGTCTGAAGGGATCAATAGAATCAGTACCTTCTACTTCTTCTTACTTAAAATAGCATCATTTACAGCTAAAAATAAAAACAATTCTTAAAGCACTTTCTCATCAACATTATGTTGTTGCACTATGCCACCCTTGAGGGAGGACAGTCCCACTGACTGCGCTTGACGGCGGCAGTACCTAAGGTTGGCTCGGACACGACACAGAGGAACAAGTTGCACTCTACAACATACCGAAAATAAATACATATATAGCCAAGCGTAGTGACTCTTGTCTGTGCCCTTTTACGCAGCATTAATTCGATATAGCAAACACTGAATTGACCGATCATAGGAATCAATTATTTCGGTAAATACCAGCCAGCCCGTATTGCGGCTCATATAGACCAAATTTCAGACAAAGGGGTGAAAATTAATTACGAGTAGTCCGATTGTTCCTTCCCTTTTTACATAACCACAGTGCAAACTGACAGCATATCAGTATTTAATTACAGAGCACGTAGAAGCACTGGGCGATGGACTGGCTTAACTAACCTATGTAATACCAAACGACTGTAATGTTCGGCAGAAAGATTTTAAACTTACAGTGTTTATAGTGACACCTTCCTGACTGAATGTAGTTTAAGAATCACTAAAAGAACTACAAGTGCTCATTGTTTTTCACTGGATTCGTATTAAAGCATTACAAATAGTGTGTGCCTGGCACAACCTTGGATGGGCAGACTCGTTCATCCTTGGGAACTAGTTCACTGTTGCTCCTTCTTTTTTGGGAACCGTTCATTTTTACTCGTTCACCGTTCATTTGTGCTCGGTATATGGTTCTTATGAAAAACTGAAAACTGGTAGTGTAGGTGACTGAACGATGGAGGGCACCAAGAGGGGGCGATTGCCTCCCCCTTTGAGAATAGAGTTTTTATTCATTACAGAATTCTTACACACTTTTAAAAGTAATTTCTGTGATTCTGCAGAACCTCTCGTATAGCCAACTGTAGCGTTGTGTGGCTGATCGCAGGGAAATGATATAGGGTGGCGCATGGAAAACCGGCCCCGAGTACAGACTGCTCGCCAATTACGGACGATGTGTTGCCCGTTACGAGCAGATACAACAAACAGACAAAGATGGAATAATTAGGCAGTGAAGAAATAACAAACTAATGCAAGCAACAATTGCGAAACAATCGATGACGATGTGTAGAGAGCTGGAGAAGAGAACATGAAAATCTCACGCGACGCGCATGGGCTATAGCTCATGTAGTCTTATAAACTTGTTGGTGGCTGTTTGCCAACTTAATAGACCACAAGTGTCTTGTATAGAATTCTTCGTTTCGACTTCCACTACATAGCTATGCTACGTTGTAAACAATAATCGTTTACACCCTGTATATACTTCACGTTGTCTCTGAGTTCGTAGGCGAAGTAAAGACTCTATGGAAGCATAAAATAAAATGTGGTTTTCTCATCATACTTGCGTCACACGCTTAGTAAAAACTAGGTTTTTATTTTGCATTATTAAAGTTAATGCAGCAATGATAATAATTAAGTTCGCAGTAATAAAGTTTTTGGTTTGAAAGCTGCTTCTGAACAAATGTTTTTGAGGTAATAATCAAATATGATTTATGGCAATCTATGGCTTCACAAATGGAGAGGCACCGCTTTTCCTACTGAGCCAAAATGACACACAATCCACTATTTTTTTTTTCGAAGAAACCTAACTAGCAGGTAATGCAAATTGGAAACAACCACTTAAAAATAATTAGAGCCTTCCTCAATGTATCGTTTTGTATATGAAAGATACTCGAAAATCGTTTTATATGAATTTTCTTACACTGACAATTAAGCAAATTATTGAAAGTTAGTTGCTAAATCAAGTCGATGAAACCAAAAATATATGAATAACAAAAAAAAAAAAAAGAGAACTTGCCTTGTTATAAGTATGTCTTCTGCTGTTCATCGATATAATGAAGTGAGCTGATATGCCCTTTTGTTACCTGAAAAGACGTACCTATTTCATACAACGTGATTTTTATGTATTTTACGTAATTATAAAATACTTTTTGATTACCGGTCATGGACGCTGAATAGCCAGAGCCAAGTGCAAGAACAGTTTGGAACACATGTAAAATGGGCGAGCGCAGTGATCGAAACGAACAACTGGATACTGAACTAACTAGGAGCAGTCGGCAGTGGAACTGAGACAGGTGGTCATGCGAAGAACGACGAGTGCGGCCGAGGGAGCCCGAGACTGAGACGAGCACGCGACCGAGGCTGGAACGAGAACTGCCGAAGTGACCGCCGCGACCGAAGTGAACTTATGAACTATGAACCGATCGTTCCTCGTTCCCGGGAACTGTAAGTAGACCGCCGCGACAGAAGTGAACTATGAACCGATCGTTCCTTGGAATTCGTTCCTCGGTCCTTTCGTTCATCTTTGTGAACCGTTCCTTTGCATCCGTTCGTTAGCGAACTACTCATCTCTATTGCAAACCCCTTTTTAAGGCACAACCCTAATTACAGGCCACATGAACATTACAACAAACTGAGTTAAATGTGAATAGCAGTGTAAAAGGGGTAAAACTCGGGCACTGTTGAGCCAGATAAAATAGGGCAATCACAACACGATGTGATTTCCAACAGGAAAATAACCGCCAACAACTTGGTACTTCGGCGCACAGAATGGACGCTGTCAACAACTGCAGCAGAGGTGCTGAATGTATTGCGTGCAGGACAAACCGTAGCCACATTCAGGCCTGAATCGCCCACGGACAGCAACGGCTTTCACTGTGGACACTGCTAATCCCAGTTCCGCTTCGCCAACATGGGCTCCCGCGCCGATCCACTCAGCCGTGCCGCTCCTCTGCGTCACGCCAAACCAACAACGCACAGCACTGTTTCAGGGCTGACCGCTCGCTGCGACCGAAGTAGCCGTACCACACTCGTTGCAGGAGAGTGCTGTCCTCTCCCGGAAGAGCTCGTAACTCCCTTTTTTTTTTTACTTTATTGTTATTTTAAAACCTGTACAACAGGCAGGCTGTCAGCAGCACACTACGCTGCTCTTCAGCCATAGAAGACACAAGCAGCAAAAACAGTGAGAAGACACATAAGTCACAGAGCGGTGGGCAATAAAACAGGAGACACATAGAGACAATCACGGAGCCATTCACACTCGTCGATAATCCACACTGCTAGCTGATGAGACGACGCACAACCACTGAAGATGATGATGGCACTGGTGAACGATGGAGGGGACGGTGAACACTAAACACTAAACACACAAAACACTGATGGCGGCGATCTCCGGCGCGCGAATGTCCACGTAACGTGTGCGAGTCCGGCGACCTGCCAAGAGGGGTAGAAGGGGGAGGTGGGGGAGAAGGGAGAAAAAGGATGCCAATGGCTGAGGAGTCGGGGGCAGGAGGAGAGGAACAGGGGAGGGGAGGCCCGGGGGAGGAGGGGGGGAGAAAAGGAGGAGGGAGGGAAAAGGGAGAGTAGGGAGGGAGGGTGCCCGGAGGAATAAGTACAGGAGGAGGGCGGGAGGATCAAAGTTGGTAGGAGGGGTAGATGGAAGGGAGGAGGGCATCATCAGGGAGGGGGAGCTGGCGGAAGCCACCTTGGGAGAGGGTAAGGAGGGTGGAGAGATGGAGACCGGGTGGGACGTGGGAATACAGGCGCGGCAGCGGGCGGGGGTGGGAGAGGATCGGGGACACGAGCGGGTGAGGAGGATCAAGTTAACGGGAGGTGTACAGGATCCGTATCCTTTCAAGGAAAAGGAGGAGGTGGGGGAAGGGGATGAGATCATGCAGGATCCGCGTGGGGGAGGGGAGACGGATGCGATAGGCAAGGCGGAGAGCATGGCGTTCAAGGATTTGGAGGGATTTATAGAAGGTAGGGGGGGGCGGAGATCCAGGCTGGATGGGCGTAACAAAGGATAGGGCGGATGAGGGATTTATAGGTGTGGAGGATTGTGGAGGGGTCCAGACCCGACGTGCGGCCGGAAAGGAGCTTGAGGAGACGGAGTCGGGAACGTGCCTTGGCTTGGATTGTCTGGAGATGGGGAGTCCAGGAGAGGCGACGGTCGAGGGTGACGCCAAGGTACTTAAGGGCGGGAGTGAGGGCGATAGGACGGCCATAGACGGTGAGGTAAAAATCAAGGAGGCGGAAGGAAGGGGTGGTTTTGCCTACAATGATCGCCTGGGTTTTGGAGGGATTGACCTTGAGCAACCACTGGTTGCACCAAGCGGTGAACCGGTCAAGATGGGATTGGTGAAGGCGTTGGGAGCGTTGCAGGGTGGGGGCAAGGGCGAGGAACGCGGTGTCATCGGCAAACTGGAGGAGGTGGACGGGGGGCGACGGCGGCGGCATGTCCGCCGTGTACAAAAGGTACAGAAGGGGGGAGAGGACGGAGCCTTGGGGCACACCGGCGGAGGGGAAAAAGGTGTAGGAATCGGTGTTATGGATGGTGACATAGAAAGGACGGCGGGAGAGAAAGGAACCGATCAGACGGACGTAGTTAATGGGAAGGGCAAAGGTTTGGTGCTTGAAGAGGAGACCGGAATGCCAGACGCGGTCATAAGCACGTTCGAGGTCAAGTGAGAGGAAGATGGCGGAGCGACGGGAATTAAGCTGTTCGGAAAGGAGATGAGTGAGGTGAAGGAGAAGATCGTCGGAAGAGAAGGATGGCCGAAAGCCACACTGGGTGACGGGAAGGATGCGGTGCTGGCGGAGATGCTGGTAGATGCGGCGGGTGAGGATAGATTCTAGGACCTTGCTGAAGACCGAGGTAAGGCTGATGGGACGGTAGGAGGAGACGGCGGACGGCAGTTTGCCAGGTTTAAGGAACATGAGGATACGGGAGGTTTTCCACAGGTCGGGGTAGTAACCGGTGGACAGGACTACATTGTAGAGCCTGGCCAGGGTGGAGAGGAAAGAGACAGGAGCTTCATGAAGGTGACGGTAGGTGGCACGATCGTGACCAGGAGCGGTGTTGCGTTTGGTGCGGAGTGTATCAATGAGATCCTGTGTAGTGATAGGGGCATTGAGTTCCGTGTGTGTAATGTTGTCCAAGTACTGGAAACCAGGAGCGAGGGGAGGGACAGAGGTGTCAGTTCGATCGCGGATATCCAGGAAGAGGGAGTAATCGAACTGGGGATCGTCGGGGATGGAGAAAACATCGGAGAGGTAGGAGGCAAAGTGATTGGCCTTACTAAGGGTGTCAGGGAAGGGGTGATCATCGTGGAGAAGAGGGTAGTAGGGGGAGGGTTTAGTTCCGGTAAGGCGGCGGAAGGCCGACCAGAACTTGGACGAGTTGATTGGTAGGGTTGCATTTAAACGGGTGCATGTCTGTCGCCAGTCCCGGCGTTTCTTAGCCGCGAGCAAATTACGAACGTGTCGCTGGAGTTGCCGGTGGCGTCGTAGTGTGTCCGGGTCACGCGTGTGGAGGAAGGCACGGTAGAGACGACGGGATTCACGGAGGAGGAGAACGGCCTGTGGGGGTAAGGTAGGACGGTGGGGGTGGATGGCGACAGTAGGAACGTGGGCCTCCACGGCCTCAGACAAGGTCTGCTGGAGAAAGGAGGCGGCATGGGTGACATCGTCAGGGTGGTGGTAGGTGAGAGGGTGGCTATCGACCTGGGTGGAAAGGGTATCCCGGTAGGCATTCCAGTCAGCTCGGGAATAGTCGTGGACATACTGAGGGGGAGGATCAGTACGAGGGTCGGGGCGAGGGCGACGACCGTCTGAAATGGTGAGGAGGACAGGGAGATGGTCGCTACCAATAGGCTCCAGGACATCCACCGTTATGCGGCCAAGGAGGTTGCGGGAGGATAGGACAACATCAGGAGTGGAGTTGGATTCGGGACGGGTGTGCTGGGGGATGGGAATGAGGTCGCCTTGAAGGGAGGAGAGGAACCGATGCCACCGCCGTAACTGGGCGGCGGAACGACTATGGATGTTGAGGTCGGCGGCGATCAAGTAGGGGGAGAAGGTACTGTCAATGTGGGAGAGGAAGTCGAAGGGAAGAGGAGCGTTGGGGCGAACATAGATAGTGGCGCAGGTAATGGTAAGGCCGGGGAAGAAGACACTAAGGATCAGGTGTTCGGTGGGGTCGGGAAGGAGAGGTTGGAGCCGAACGGGGATCTGGCGGTGGTGCCCAATGGCAACTCCGCCACGCGCAATCGGGAGGGGATTATGGGAGCGGTGGAGGAGGTAGGGCGAAGTGTGGACTGTGTGGTGGGGTTGCAGGAAGGTTTCATTGAGGAGGAAGGCATCCACGCGGTGGGTGCCAAGGGTGTGCAGGAAGAGGTTTTTGTTGGCGGGAAGGGAGCGTATGTTGTTGAAAAGGATACGTTGCTGTCGCGCCATGACTGGGATTTAAACGAGGGTGTCAAGACGGGAGAAGGTGAAATGGGCCGGGTTGTTGGAGTAGGTGGCGTACATCTTGAGTTGGAAGATGGAACGGGCAGCAAGGGAGATCTGCTGGAGGGTGTGAGGGCGCTGAAAGGGATGAACATTCTGGAGGACGATGGTAAGGAACCTGATGACGTCCTCAGCGGTGGGGGGGGGGGACGAAGGGAATTGCCAGGAGGGGTGGGGGCGTCCAGGGGACGGACAGGGACGGTGAGTTCAAGAGTGGTTGGAGGGGGTCGGGCTTTACACTTTTGGGAGTAGGTGGGATGGGGGAGATTGCAGGTATTGCAGGAAGGAGGGGATTGGAGGTTAGGGCACTGCCGGAGGAAGTGCGCTTGCCGACAATGCGGGCAGGTGGGGGCCTCGCGGCACTCAGCTGTGGGGTGCGCGTTATAGCGCAGACACCTCTGGCAGTGCAGGGATTGAGGAGGGGAACGGGAGGGGTCGACCTTGTACCGCTGGTTAAAAAGGAGGGCACCCTCCTTCAGGAGACGGTCAATGGAGGGGGCGTGCTCAGAAAAAACCCGCATAAGGCGGGTGGGGCCGGCAGCGTTATGTATGCGGCGAACCGCACGCACCTCCAAATGGGGATGCGCCTTGAGCTCCGCCAACACCTCCTCCTCCGTGATCACTGGACTAAGCCGAGTGATCACGGCGGTGAGAGTGGGTGGGCGACGCGGAGGTTGGGGTTGGCGGGAGGGAGGTGGTGAAGGAGCAGGAGTGAGAGAGGCATGAGGGCCAAAGCGGGTGACAGGGATGCGGGAAACGAGGTATGTGTGGAGGGGGGGCTGGGGGAGGAGATGAGGACCGAATCACGGCGAGGAGTGAGGAGGGAGATGGGGGCACCAGGACAATGCTGGCGAAGGAGGAGGGTGAGGTTCCGGGCTTCAAGGAGAGAGGGATCAGGACGGGAGAGGAGGTAGCGGTAGGAGGAGGGGGTAGAGGAGGTGGATGAGGGTGCAGGGACAGGCGGGGAGACATCCATGGCATCATGGGTGGGGGAAGGAGGACGAGGCGAAGCCTTTTTGGAAGCAGAGGGAGCAGGGGTGCCACTGGGGCGCTTGACGGCGGTGGAGGAGGTGTGGGGGATGGGAACAACGGGAATGTGGCGGGGAGGGGCAGGTCCCGGGGCCGGAGTCGGCGCCGGAGATGGTGACGGTGACGGCGAAGGCGAAGGCGACGGCGACGATGACGATGACGGTGGCAGTGGCGGCGGTGATGGTGAAGGTGACGGGGAGAGCTGGGCGTGGACAGTGGCCCGACGGGCCACCACCCGAGCCGGAGCTGCAGTGACAGGCAGGGGAAGTGGGGGGAAAGGATCAGAACGAGAGGAAGAAGCGGGAGAGGGGGCGACAAAGATAGAGGGTGAAGGGAGAGTGAGGAGAGGTGGGATGGAAGAAGGGGGGTGGGACTGGGCACACCAAGTTATAGTGGTGGAGGCGGCGGAAGGGGAAGTATAAACTATGGCGGTGGTGGTAGTAGTGACGGTGGTGGTGGGGGCGGACACTACGGTAGAGAGAAGCAATAACGAACAGAACGAAGAGGAAAGGACAGAAACTGGGGACAGACAAAGACGAAGACGGAGGAAGACGAAGACGGCCGTAGACCAGGGTCAGGACGGCGGCGATGGCGGCGACCAGGCGGCACCGGATGGCGGCGGCGGCGGGCACCGGATGGCGGCGGCGGCGGCGGGCACCGGCGGCGGCGGCGGGCACCGGCGGCGGCGGCGGGCACCGGCTGGCGGCGGCGGCGGCGGCGAGCCCCGGCAGGCGGCGACGGCGGCGGCGGCGTCGGCGGCGGCGGCGGCGGCGATCAGCAGGCGGCGGCGGCGGCGGCGAGCACCGGCAGGCGGCGACCAGGCGGGGGCGGCGAGCCCCGGCAGGCGGCGACGGCGGCGGCGGCGAGGACCGGAAGGCGGCGACCAAGCGGCGGCGACGGCGGCGGCGAGCACCGGCAGGCAGTATGGACGGCAAGCACACGACACGGCAGGGAAACGGCGGGGATCTTCCACGTCGAAGGTGCACCCTGAGAGCAGCCCAGGCAGTGAAACTCTTCGATGAAGAAGAGAGGGAATCCAACCCTCGAATGTGCTCGTAACTCCCTCCAACTCTGCTCCTTTTAAAGTCCACGTGGCCAATCACGCCACGGCAAAGCAAGTTAAGGCGAAGATGCGACACGCCGCTGACGCCAGAGATAAATAGAAGGCGCCACTGCCCAAGTACTAAGTCGTACTGTTCACATCGAGTAGACAGGGTTTGGTTTGTTCTCTGTTGTTGCTCAAGTGACAAACTCTTAACATGTCACTTCAAAACTGATGTAACAAGTTAACAGTCACGTTGAGCACACAGCGTTTGGTTAATCCTCTGTTGTTGCTCAAGTGACCAACTTAACTTGTCACTTCAGAATTGAAGCAACAAGTTAACAGTTTGTCACTTGAGCAACAACAAAGAATAAATTAAACCATGTCTGCCCAACGTCAACAGTTTAAGAAGACGTTTACCGAAAGGATTTCAGAGAAGAATACTCACGTGCTTGAAAATACCAGAAGGAAATTAGTGCTCTGGTACAGACTGTTGCCACGCTTCGTATCTGAACCAGGGACTTTATGAGGGACAATATGACATGGATTAGGTTAAAAAAGTCAGACAGACACTCGATTAACCTGTGACTTACCTGATCGTGTGAGAACGTTAATACACGTGCCTCTAATCTGAAACAGGAACTTAGGATGATAAAGATCTTACCGCCTGAGACAATCCTTTCATCGGCACATGCAAATGAATGGTATGGTAACGCTAGTCAATTTAATCAGTCTATTCCGCGTCACCAGTCCATTCCGGGTTTCGTAGCCTGTGTCCGGAGTCTTTGTGTGATTCAGTACGGAGCAGCACCCACGTCAACCACCGCGCTTTTAGAGGACAGTTCCACGTTTACACACCTGAGGAAAAGTGTCCACATCCCGTCATTTTAAGCCTAAGTTTTAAGAGTATCCTACCGAAAACAGAGTGGGTGACAGAGTATAGTTTGCGTATCGTACACCGAAGAGCCAAAGATACTGCTACACCTGCCTAATATCGTGTAGAGCTCCGGCGAGCACGCAGACGTGTCTCAACACGACATCGCATGGACTCGACTGAAGTAGTGCTGGAGGGAACTGACACCATGACTCATGCGTACCGCCCACGCATCCGTAAGAGTTCGAGGAGGTGGAGATCTTTCTGAACAGCACGTTGCAAGGCATGCAAGATATGCTCAATAATGTTCATGTCTGGGGAATTTGGTGGCCAGCGGAAGTGTTACTGGAGCCAGTCTGTAGCAATTCAGGACATGTGGGGTGTCGTATTGTCTTGCTGCAATTTCCCAAATCCTTCGGAATGCACAATGGACATGAATGGATGCAGGTGATGAGACAGGATGCTTACGTACGTGTCACCTATCAGAGTTGTATCTACACGTATCAGAGGTCCCATATCGCTCCAACTGCACACGTCCCACACCATTACAGAGCCTCCAGTAGTTTGAATAGTCCCCTGCTGACATGCAGGATCCATGGATTCATGAGGTTGTCTCCACAGCCCTTCGCTTCTATCCACTCGATACAATTTCAGACAAGCCTCGTCCGACCATGCAACATGTTTCCAGTCATCAACAGTCCAGTCAGTGTCGACAGGCCGAGGCGAGGCGTAAAGCTTTGTGTCGTGCAGTCATGAAGGGTACACGAGTGGGCCTTCGGTTCGGAAAGCCCATTTCGATTATGTTTCATTGAATGGTTCGCACGCTGACCTTGCTGCTGGCCCAGCATTGAAATCTGCAGCAATTCGCGGAAGGGCTAACATATGTGAAGTTTAACGTTTCTCTTCAGTCGTCGTTGGCCCCGTTCTTGCAAGTTCTTTTTCCGGCCGCAGCGATGTCGGAGATTGGATGTTTTACCAGATTTCTGATGTTCATGGTGAACTTGTGAAGTGGTCGTGCGGGAAATCCCCACTTCATCGCTAACTCGGAGATGTTGGGTCCCAACGCTCGTGTGCCGACTCTAACTAACACCACGTTGAAACTCACTTAACAACTGCGCCTGATACTTATTGTCTTATAGAGGCATTGCCGACCGCAGCGCCGTATTCCGACTGTTTACGTATCTCTGTATCTGAATACGAATGCCTGTACCAGTTTATTTGGCGCTTCAGTGTACATGCAAGAGGAATCGGTGCTGTGGGCAGCAGCTAATCTCGGAACCTGTTCAACGTTTGACCAATATGAACAGGATTTTCCTACAAAGTATTGATCAGAGCTCGTTCAATACATGTTTAATCCCGAGAGATGAAGTGTTTAATCCCGAGACATGCAACCTGAAGCAGGGCAGTCTCAGAAAATATTCTGAGTACTATTTAGGAAAAACACGCTGCTTAGACAATCCAGTAGCACTCAGAGATGTCACACGAATACCGAAAGGCAAATTGCCAAACACTATTTGCGAAAAACTGGTTCATACACGGGAACACACCGTAGGAAACTTTTTGTGTGTGGTGGATTCATTTGATCTGATTTGCGAGGACGTCAAGCGTATCAAAGGCAAAGATGGAACGACTACACACCATTCTGCGAACGACAGCAACAATGGTCGGAATCACGTCGCCTGCGGCAACGGCGGACCACTTCCAGCTCGTCCTCGAAATGAAAACATTTAGATGAAAAACGGTCCAGGGTTCTCAAGATGACACAAAAGTAATCTGCATCGGTACCGTCCCGGATACCAGACGGGTAGAAATATATCTACTCATGTGTACTGGCCTCCTGCGGAATCCAATGGCAACCGCTTTTTTCCGGGGATAACCGCACTGGACCCGTAGATTCTGCTGAATCACCTACTACAAGGACACAGCTACATTCCAGCCTACATAAGTGGTTGAGGTTGCTGAAGAGCGGCCTCCAACCTCTAATCGATGAACAAAGTAGAGGCGGTCGGTATCGACCGAGTAATAATATGGAGCACACGTTACGACGCAGCAAGAAGTATGTTAATTTATAACGACGAAAAAGATACACTAAAGCAGCAAAGGAACTGTCATAGGCATGCGTATTCAAATAAAGAGATATTTAAACAGGTAGAATACAGCGCTGCTGGTGGCAACGCCTATATAAAACAACAAGTGTCTGACGCACTTGTTAGATCCGTTACTGCTGCTACAGTGGCAGGTTATCAAGATTTAAGTGAGTTTGAACGTATAGTCGGCGCACGAGCGATGAGGGACAGCATCTCCGAGGTAGCGATGAGGTGGAGATTTTTCCCGTACGACCTTTTCACGAGTGTAAAGCGAATATCAAGAGTCTGGTAAAACATCAAATCTCCGACATCACTGCCGCCGGAAAAAGATCCTGCAAGAACGGGACAAACGACGACTGAAGAGAATCGTTCAGCGTGACAGAAGTCCAACCCTTCCGCAAATTGCTGCACGCTTCAATGCTTGGCCATCAACAAGTGTCAGTGTACGATGACTGCACGACACAAAGCTTTACGCCACGTCTGGGCTCGTCAACACCGACAACGGACTGTTGCCTGGTCGGACGAGTCTTCTTTCAAATTCTGTCGAGCGTATGGACGTGTAAGTTATGGAGACAATTTCATAAATCCACGGACGCTGAATGTCAGCAGGCGTGGGACGTGTCCAATTGGAGTGATATTGGACCCCTGTGACATATAAATGCACTTCTGACAGGTGACACGTACGTAAGCATCCTGTCTTTTTACCTGCATCCATTCATGTCGATTGTCCGTTCCGACGGACCTGAGCAATTCCAGGAGGACAATGCGACACTCCACACGTCCAGAATTGCTACAAAGTGGCTCCAGTAACACTCTTCTCAGTTTAAACACTTCCGCTGGCCACTAAACTCCCCAGGAATGAACGTTATTGATCATATCTGGGATGCCCTGCAACTTGCTGTTCAGAAGAGGTCTCCACCCCCTCCTACTCCTACGGCTGTAGGATTCATGGTCTCAGTTACCTACAGCACTACTTCAGACATTAGTCTGGTCCATGCCACGTCTTGTTGCGGCATCTCAGCGAGCACGCTCGAGCCCTACACGATATGAGGCACGTGTATCAGTTTCTTTGGCTCCTCAGTGCTTATGCGACGAATTGTGTGATGATTTCATATCACATACAGGACAGTTTGAAGACCTGGTTTAGACAGCAGTTCATGCTTTTGTGGGCGGAATGCCAACCATTGTAATTATAGACTCGGGAACAAAAATGAATGTCTTGGTGAGTAATTTTTTTCTTTCAGAAGGATCTGCGAAACCGTTAAAATTCCGACGTTGCCGGTACCAAATTATATTCTAGCAAAGGCTGTTGGCTCCTGGACACAGATCGTAGAAAAGCAAGCACAGGTGGAGCTAATATATGAGAACGTAAACGTTATTGTGAAGTAATTATCTGTGCCATGCTTACTGGGCATGGAATTGCTACTACCAGAGGATGCAGAAGTTGTCCTCTGAAGCGGGAATTGCCTACTTTGATGGTAGGTGGGTGGAGAGGAGAAATGGTGTTGAATTTTATTCGTACTCGAGCACGTAGGGGCAATTTCTGTCATAAACGTAACTTAAAATTAGTCGCCAATAAACTGCTGTGCACAGACATTGTTGACTACGTGTGTGACGAGCATGGGTCAGCTAGTATGAAAAGCGATTTGCCTGACACCAATAAGATTTGCAGGAAGGCGCAAGAACCTGTGTGCCCTAGAGAACACCAGAAGGTAGAAATGGCAAAGTTATTACTGTCATTTGTTCATATTTTCTCCGGTAGACGAACGGATAAGATGTTTCATACAATAAATCATATGAATGTCGCTCCCCATGAAATCTTTTCACACGAAACCTGTTCCATTTTGTGGGCAAAAAGGAACGCAGTGAAGCAGGAGATACCTAAGATGATATTCAATAGGTTTCTTTTATAAGACTGTATATATGCATATATTTATCAATGATGTGATGTATATTTTTCTGTCTTGTAATAAACTATGTGAGCCCATCCACGGAAATGCAATGTATAAATGGATGTGTCAAGTGAACTAACAGTTTGGTGACACCCTTACTTAAACTCATGTCTTAAGATACTGCATGTCAACATGGTTTGCTGATTACTCTGTGGGTTTGAGTGATCACAACTGTGACAGCAGATTCCTACCGCGACGTAATTTAACATTTGTGCAGCGAAAGCCTGAACATGGGAGAAAATGTGAAACCCATGTGCTGTTAAGCATCGTATTCTATTGATAATACGAAACCATAGTGATAAATGCTACCTAGAAGTGAAAGTGGTATGCCAATAGAAGAATACCGTGTGTTTTTGGAAATAACAGTGTGATAAATTACGCACTGTTCCAGTCTTTGATTTAAGTGGTAAGCCAAAGGAATTAATTAGTTTGTAGATCATTATATTGCGATTTTGCTAATCTGCCTTAGATTTAAGTAGTGAGTTGTCATCTTCGAAAGTTGTTTCACTTTCTTTTTTTGTACTCGTGTTTTTATGGTATGAAAAGGCAAAGTAAACCATGGGTTAAGTCAATAAAATTTTTCTGAGTTTGTAACCACATTGTCAATATGTAGAACTACCGACGTTTCGGCCACTGTTGGAAGTGACCTTCCTTAGAGTGTTTCTGTTTACTACTGAAGCCTATCAGGCTTAGATAACAGCCACGTCTGCAGGGACACAAGAAACAAAGTTTTCTCATTCAGCAGTAAACAGGAACACCCTGAAGAAGGTTACTTGCAACAGTGACCGAAACGTCGGTTGTCTTACATGTTGACAATGCTGTCACAAACCCATAAAAATTTATTGGCTGCTACAATGGCCGAGGAAGCCTGTGTTTATAAACAAACCATGAGCTGTCTTTGTAAAGATTTGAGAACGCTAAGTATTTAGGGAATATCTATTATAACTTCACAATTTGTGTTCTTAGTGATTTTTTATTTGACGTCTCTTTGCGAAAGTTAAGTTACCTTAGGCCACATTATGTTCGGGTCTAGAAAGCCTGGTGTCCTAACCCTTTCTGCGTAATTATTTCTGTTATTAAGAGTACTGAGCCAGGATGTAATCTTCTAACGGGTGTATTCCACAACTGGAAACACAGCCAGACGGTAAGGATATCCACACATAATAATCTATGTGTAGCCTATAACCATATTTTTCTAGAAGAAAAGTACGTATAATGTGAAAATACTTTAGAGATTATCACGCACCGCGTACTAGATCAAACGAAATGCTAGTTTTGGTGAAGAAAAGGTTGCGTGCGCAGACGAACGAACATTGTATTTTAAAATGACGCTTTCTGTGTATAACGCTGTGTGGAAGACACTGTCTTACTGATGCGGAAACAAAGCACCGGTGAAAAATATGAACGCCCACAGCGAAGAGGTAATCATCTCCGCCCAGCTGCGAGTTTAGTGGAGGCAGATAATGAATTCGTCGTAAACATAAAATCCCATGAAACCACAGGCAATAGTAAAACACTTTTCTGTAGAGCACTCGCCACGTTTCTGTGCAGTATTCCCGCGAAGAGTGGCCTATGAAAATCAGAAGCCGACAGAACTGGGCTCTACTGCAGACGTAACTGTTGCCATGCTCTGTTGAGTATGCGCACATGTTTAATCTCATCGCTGTGCATGAGATACACCCAATTGCCATGAATGTAAATTCTTGCAGTGCCTGTGGGGAAGTATTTAGAGTAAATAGGCCAGTTTACTCTTAGCACTAGTAGTTAAGGCCACCAAACATAGATAATAATACCAACTTAAAATCAGTGAATAATATAAGTACATATAGTTGCGGCTCGTGACAGTGTCAAGTAACTGGAAGTTTTGGTCAACGTCGATAGACGATTTTATTAGGTATCTAGACAGTGGCAGCTTTTTTTTTTGCGCCCTCTAGGCTCTGTCGTGCATTGATACTTCCTTTCCCGCCTTGTTTCATAATAACCGTCGAATACTGATGAGGAGGGTTGGCAGTACCATCGCCATTCCAGCTGTCCGTACGCGACCGCCAGCTGTCTACGGAGACTGCTACAAATTAACTGATGACGCGCTGCCGTTTATCTGATTCCGACACGTCTGTGTGTGTGACGTGTGTGCGGAGGGCAGTGGGGGAGTGGGAGGAACAGGCTGAGCACGGGCGGGAAGCAGACCACATCCTTCTTCTCCACTCTGACCCTGAGGCCACTGTGTACCTGAAGATATCGAATCGCTGCTTTGTATTTAGTAAAAATTTTCTATACTCCTTTACCATCGCCCGCACGTAGAAAGACATGGACACTACTTTGCATTGTATTCAACAAAAATTTTTCATCTGCCGTCACACGGACATCGGAAGACATCAAGTCTACTTGCATTATATTCAGTAAAAATTTTCTCAATTCAACTACCGTCGCCTACGGATCTGGCGGCATCAAGTCAGCTTGGTAATGTATAGGGTCAATATTTAAATTTCTTGGTACTACTTGATCTTAGTAACCGGAACTGTAGTCTAAGGTATTAGTTCCATATTTCGAAAAAATCACAAACAATGAAAAATACTTTGACATTAACAATTACTCACTTTAATTCAGTAAATGCGTGTTTGAGCTATGTTGAGACAATCGGCAAAGAAAGGAATATCCTTATCCTGAGCCGGCAGCCGTGGTCTCGCGGTTCTAGGCGCGCAGTCCGGAGCCGTGGGACTGCTACGGTCGCAGGTTCGAATCCTGCCTCGGGCATGGATGTGTGTGAGGTCCTTAGGTTAGTTAGGTTTAAGTAGTTCTAAGTTCTAGGGGACTGATAACCACAGCAGTTGAGTCCCATAGTGCTCAGAGCCATTTGAACCATTTGAACCTTATCCTGAGTCAAAACTTGCTACAGTGTAACTATCTGACGTTTCTTAAAGAAAGAAATGCATGGTGTTGTATTTGGCTAAATGTAATCTTGTTTACATGCCTTTTCTCTTTTTCCACCTGCACATTCTTTTTTTTAAAAAAAAACAAAGGAAAGCAACTACATTGTTCTAAAACGAGCATAGCATTTCCACTTTCTACTGAGAACTATAGCCACCCAATTACAGTCTAATAGCATTCAAATTGAGGAAGTCCCCTGACTTTTTTGTCGATGCCTTGAAGCCTTTTCGTCTTGTAGAATAGCTTCAGACCTTCAAGTGGCGATGAATCACTGCTTTAGGTAAAGGACTTTGTTTGCCTGTAGTTTTCAATACAAACCCGTTTTTCGGGATTACATGCGTTTTCTTGTATTTCAATAAATGATATTTTTTAATATCTGTACGCATGAACCACGTAGTGTAGAACTGAAAATCTGGAAATTTGTGGTAAGATCTTATGGGACCAAACCGCTGAGGTCATCGGTCCCTAAGCTTACACACTACTTAACCTAACTTAAACTAACTTACGCTAAGGACAACACACACACCTATGCCCGAGGGAGGACTCGAACCGCTTCCGGGGGGATCCACGCGGACCGTGACAAGGCGCCCAGATCGCACGGCTACCCCACGCGGCAATGTAGAATTAGTTCTACGGAAATCAACGGTACAGAAGCACCCTGTGGCTGAATAAAAAACTTTTTTCGCTTGTCTTTTATAAGGGCTTGACTCTCTACGTTTTACCCAAATGCTGTTTTCCTAGGCCGGCTTAGCGAGCAGAGTCGTATTGTAAGTTATTCGATATTACATGGCTATGTTCTTAAAGTTAAATACGAAACAGAAACGAAAAATAATTTATTATTATTTCTATCAACAGATTTGTGTATTCACGTGTTTCAGTGCAAATCATCATTGTCTGAGACCGCTTTGGCGGAAATAAAGGAGTCGGCAAATCATTGTGAAGCGACGTCATTGAGGAACACATATCGCGTTCATTTATTAATATGACATAGGTCTTAGCACACTGTGTCCTTCAGATTCAATGCCGATCATTTTAATGCGTTGCGTTTACTACAGCAGGCCGCGGTGGCCGAGCGGTTCTAGGCGCTTTAGTCGAAGTGCGTGACTGCTACGGTCGAAGGTCCGAATCCTGCCTCGGGAATGGATGTGTATGAAGTCCTTAGGTTAGTTAGGTTTAAATAGTTCCACATTCTAGGGGACTGATGACCTCAGATGTTAAGTCCCATGGTGCTGAGAGCCGTTTGAACCATTTGAGCCAGTGCTTACTACGAGAAAGAAATTATTGAGAGTAATTCGGTCATTCGTCTCTAATGATTCTGTCAGGCTTCATCTCGTTAGATACAGGCCCCACTATGTAGTACTGTTGAATGATGAGTTACAAAAATCAGCTCCGATGTTTGATAGTAACACATTTACAGCTTTTTATGAGCTACCGTCAAGGTCACACCACGCACAGTAACGGAGTGTCGCTAAGGCCACAGTGCCACCATCTAAATGTTGCGTTGCTCTGCCTCCTTCTGTTGTTATTTGCATTATTATTGAAGGCTTTTATTTATGTCAGTTTCAATTAAATGTAACTGACCACCCCTTTCATGAACCTGCGACCGTAGCGGTCGCGTGGTTCCAGCCTGTAGCGCCTAGAACCGCTCGGCCACTCCGGTCGGCTCTTTATTTTACAATCAACCTGTATTTAAAGGCCGGTAGTTAAGAAAAAACGTCCTTTACGTTTGCATTAGCGGGACTAAAAAGTTATGTTCATTAATGCTATACTACTCACTTATACATGTCCTGTGAACTGACTCGTTCCACATCATTTCTATGAAAAGCATAATTGAAATGATCTATAAAACCTGCAGCTAAGACAGTTCCGTTAAAAATGAGTTTGTCTTAATCATGTTTCTGACTCAGTCAGTAGACGCGTCTGAATGGAATACTCCTTACCGGAGGCCACATTTGCGTCTCACGGGCTTCACTGAGACTTTGAGGAAGACATTCTGCCGAAAACGTTTCCCAAGAAGGTAAAGTGGGTTCATTAAGGAAGCTATTCAGTTGCTTCCCAACTTGCAGGCCCTTCTGCTCCTTACCTTATTTCATTGCAACGTGGAATCAGCGTGCGCTCTCGCAGAGATCGTTCGAAACTGGGTCGGTTGCTCCTTATCTCTGGCGCAGACGGTGAATTATTTAAGCAAAGTAAGGCAAAAGTGGCACTTAGAGATGAACCCAAGATAGTTTAATGGATCAAGTGTTTGAATTTATAATGTCGATACTGCTGATATCTTTCTACGCTCAGCCGGCTTAGCAATTCACCGCATTTTGATCTTACTTTACTTTTATTGCCCGGAGATCCTGGTGCGAATTTTTTCCAAGACACCATCTCCGTTTCCCTGAAGCACTCATCTCGAAATTCATCATTTAATGCGCTATTTCTACAGTTTTTGATGTCATTAGAAAACGTTCTGTTGCATTTACCTTCTTACCACTAAATGCCAAGCTACATTTTATTAAAGAAAAATGATTTTGCTGCTAGTTTCTTAGGATGCATTTGATAAGGGAATCGTTAAGGAAAACCGCATGTTGCTAGAGCCTCTCATTAATTTTTTTTTTTTTTTTTTTTTTTTTTTTTTTTTTTTTTTTTTTTTTTTTTTTTTTTTGCAACGGGTCCCGGTACAATGCTCTCAGTTACGAAATAGAGCATTTCAGCCTTTGCCTGTGTTGGTGGGACCACAAACGTGCTTATAATTTTGCACCTGAAGTTGAGGTACTGTTTAAAATTATCAACTGCTGAAATAGAATTCTTTTGTGCAAGTGATAAGCTGTTAATTATTTTCACAGACGAAAGTTTATATATTTTAAAACATTTACGATAGTCCTATTTTTTTTTAAGTCAGTCACACGAATATCACTGTACTTAATGATTTTGGAAACCTTGAAATGAATATAGAATACGTAACTCCTCATAGCAACCTTTGTGAATAGATTATACGTAGAGCACTATTGAATATTCACCAGCATTTGACTTCAACAGTTACAGAAGAATTTATTTATAATCTAGTGCCCTTATCTTTGCTCATACCACACGTTCTTGACAGAACGTTAGCCCATTCCTACTGTAACCCCAACTACCTCGCTATACGGTTTTTTCGGCTGGCGTTGGAAGCGTTCCCCCACCACTTCATACAGG
The DNA here is from genome assembly GCF_023864345.2 of Schistocerca serialis cubense. Lineage (NCBI taxonomy): Eukaryota > Metazoa > Arthropoda > Insecta > Orthoptera > Acrididae > Schistocerca > Schistocerca serialis. Next base: position 528,036,120 of record NC_064642.1, read on the forward strand.
CTGATGTACGAATCAGATTTACATCTCGATTACAAATGCACGACGAAACTACTACCAAGAATCTGTAGTTACAAATTTACGAAAGAACGACAAGTAAATCTAATACAGAAAATGAAACAATAATTAATATAAAGAATACATATGGGACATTAACCTACAATGTTCTTTCCAGCTGATTTCACTGCCATCCTTAGTTTCTTAGTATCGTACATCGAATTTGAATTGTAATAATTATTTAAGCAACAAATATGCAGTTGTGTGAAATGTGCTTAAACCATCCTAAACATAAATATCTGAATATATAATCCGAAAACTCTACTGCGATTTCTACACGCTCCTTTGTGTGTTGATTTTAAATAGTGCGCCTAGCTGTTTCTAAGAAATAATTGTAATCATCAATCTACGGACACTGTGTGCAGATGTACATATCACTTTTCAGTGACTCTCATTTTAGCCCTTGTGTGTTGTAGTAACGTCTGACCAACGTAAAACAATTACCCAGAGAAGTTACTTTTTCGAGTGAGGTTTTCCTTCCTCCTTTCCCGATACCTTTTCATTTTCTCGCTCCAATTTCTTTTTTGGTCCTGAGTGTTGATTATTCTATTTTGCTTCAACCGTCCCCGAAAACTCTTGGAACTTTTCATTTTGGCCCTGAAGTTTCCTAGTGTCTGAATGTCTTCTTTAGTTATATTCATATCATCAACATTTTTTCGAGGGTTTTTGATACTCTGAGTTTTCATCTTCTTGTTACTGAAGTATTGGAACATTCGTTTTTATAATCTGTTGTTGATCACTCTAGTTATATGTCCAAAGAAACTGACTAACCTTCTCCGAATACCGTCTGAGAGTTTCAGAATGTTTTGCTCGAGTTATTCATTGCTTCTCAATTTTGTCATCTGTGATGGCAGAATTGTGAAGTACAGTATTCTGTTGTTTCTCTGTTTTCTTCTATACCTTCTGCTTTAAACAGGGCATTGCACTCTGTGGCATTGATCACTTGCTGTTTTATAACTATTTCATAGTTTCTAATTTTCACATTACTGAAGATTGATTTTATGTTATAAGCCTCTCTTCTGGGATCTGGCATTGTTGCTTATTTGATCAGTCCCTTACTGTGAGTTATTTCTCCGAGGTGTTTAACCTACGAAATTTCTTAATTTTTCCAAAGTCTGTTTTCAGCAATATTGGGCATCTGCGATATTTGTGTAAGTTGGCTGGATTAATATTCAGTGTGAAAGGGTACCAAAGATAAGATTCTCTGATAAAATTGCCGCCTTCAGTGAAATCGAAGAGGATTGCAAGGCTTGTTAAATGTAATCAACAGTCCAATGATCGAAGAATGTGGATTGAGAATAAATCGAAGGAAGAAGGAAGTATAAGGCCTCTTGCTCTATGGCCGTGGTGCAGCAACCTTAGTGGAACATTTTCGCTATAAAAACGGTCTAGGTTGCAATGACAGCAGAAGCTTTGCTGACGTTTCGCCTTTTTGAGGCATTTTCAGAATTTCAATCCGGTGAAAATACATAAAAACAGTATGGTCCTATCTTGTACGAGGAGGTGGTAAAATAACCAGTATTCTATATCAATACCAGACCGAAGAGAGGTTACATTTAGTGACTACGGGTAACACATTAGCCACTGTTAACCAAAGTTTGTCTATGCACTTAGAACACAAAAGTGAAAGAATTTTAAAAATCATTGCCCTAAACAAGCAACGAAAACGAAGGTCTAATTGTAACTCAGAATAGACGACGATTCTTGCCTTCGGTGAAGGAATACGGCTATGCTAGGATAGGGCCATACATCTAATCTTGAAAAACAAATATTGGAATACACATTGTAGCGGCCTTTACATATTTGGAAGTATAACAAATGAGAATAAAGTAAAATATATATGACGGTAGTATCTGTCCCCGAAAGAACAGCTACCGTGGATGACCATGCAGCTTTGCTAGAAAGGAAATGATAATTAAATGGACACCCTAGCTGCAAACAGGCCGGTCGGGGCACACATTTCAACATGTCCCCAATGAAGTACATCAACGCCTGTTTGCAGCTAGGGTGTCCATTTAATTATCATTTCAATAAAGTAAAACATGTAGTGGTGTTTAAAGGCATTGGAAATGAAAAATAGATTTACAGTAGGTAATAGAAGTGAAGCAGATGTAAAATTATTAACTTATAAAACATGGCACCCTTTGTTGGCATCAAGAGTGAAAACAACATATACGTAAGAAATAAATAGACATTACAGCTCCTATGCAAAACATACATAATTATAATTGTCGTAAATCAGATGTTAAATATAGGACACATAAATAAGTTAACGTCTTGCTCAGAGGAGTTACACCAGTGCCAAGATATACACTTTGAAAAACTGTCGTCATTGAATCACAAAATGTCTGACTCTCGGTAATCAGTTGATCATGAAGACTTACCTCTTTAGCTACTTGCTCAGAGGAGTTACACCAGTGCCCAGATATACACTTTGAAAAACTGTCGTCATTGAATCACAAAATGTCTGAGTCTCGGTAATCAGTTGATCATTAAGACTTACCTCTTTAGCTACTTGACAGTGTCTCACCTTCTTCAGTTCCTCTAGCAAAGTTAATCTCTTGCTCTTCGGCGTAGCCAAGTTAATCTTTTGCTCTTCGGCGCGCGATGCAAAATTTAGAGCGATTGCAATACAGATTCTAAATGTCCGCTTGCTTTCAAATGCTAAGCGAACGTGGAATAACTTTTAATTACATTTCTGGGAGAATATTTACTCCTGAAATCTCGTTCTGAACATACGGCTAGTATGCCCGATGTAAGCCACAGGACACTTACTAAATATTGAATTACAACAGCCAGAATGAGAGAATTTGTCTTAGCAGCGCTACTCATTATCTGTAAAATAATACTCAATCTTGTCATGACTGATGTAAGGTACTTCAACATTGTAACGTTTAATGAGCCCAGAGCATATGCGAACTTCCTTTAACCCCCACCACCATCAACCGTAAACAGCCAATTCGTTGCTAGTATTAATGGATTTAACCCAAACATTTTAGATAAATCCCACAAACAAAAAATAAAGGAAAATAGTTGTTGTTGTTGTGGTCTTCAGTCCTGATACTGGTTTGATGCAGCCCTCTACGCTACTCTATCCTGTGCAAGCTCCTTCATCTCTCAGTACCTACTGCAGCCTACACCCTTCTGAATCTGCTTAGTGTATTCATCTCTTGGTCTCCCTCAACGATTTTTACCCTCAACGCTGCCCTCCAATGATAATTTGCGATCCCTTGATGCCTCAGGACATGTCCTACCAACCCATCCCTTCTTTTGGTCAAGTTGTGCCCCAAACTTCTCTTCTCCCCAATCATATTCAATACTTCCACATTAGTTACGTGATCTACCCACCTAATCTTCAACATTCTTCTGTAGCACCACATTACGAAAGCTTCTATTCTCTTCTTGTCCAAACTACTCATTGTCCATGTTTCACTTCCATACATGGCTACACTCCATACAAATACTTTCAGAAACGACTTCCTGACACTTAAATCTATACTCGATGTTAACAAATTTCTCTTCTTCAGAAACGCTTTCGTTGCCATTGCCAGTCTCCATTTTATATCCTCTCTGCTTCGACTATCTTCAGTTATTTTGCTCCCCAAATAGCAAAACTCCTTTACTACTTTAAGTGTCTCATTTCCTAATCTAATTCCCTCAGCATCACCCGACTTAATTCGACTACATTCCATTATCCTTGTTTTGCTTTTGTTGATGTTCATCTTATACCCTCCTTTCAAGACACTGTCCATTCCGTTCAACTGCTCTTCCAAGTCTTTTGCTGTCTCTGTCAGAATTACAATGTCATCGGCGAACCAGACAGTTTTTATATCTTCTCCATGGATTTTAATACCTACTCCGAATTTTTCTTTTGTTTCCTTCACTGCTTGCTCAAAATAGAGATTGAATAACATCGGGGAGAGGCTACAACCCTGTCTCACTCCCCTCCCAACCACTGCTTCCCTTTAATGTCCCTCGACTCTTATAACTGTCATCTGGTTTCTGTACAAATTGTAAATAGCTTTTCGCTCCCTGTATTTTACCCGTGCCACCTTCAGAATTTGAAAGAGAGTATTCCAGTCAACATTGTCAAAATCTTTCTCTAAGTCCACAAATACTAGAAACGTAGGTTTGCCTTTACTTAATCTAGCTTCTAAGATAAGTCGTAGGGTGAGTATTGCCTCACGTGTTCCAACATTTCTACATAATTTCTTCCCCGAGATCGGCTTCTACTACTTTTTCTATTCGTCTGTAAAGAATTCGCGTTAGTATTTTGCAGCCGTGACTTATTAAACTGATAGTTCGGTAAATTTCACATCTGTCAACACCTGCTTTCCTTGGGATTGGAATTATTATACTCTTCTTGAAGTCTGAGGGTATTTCCCCTGTCTCATACATCTTGCTCACCAGATGGTAGAGTTTTGTCAGGACTGGCTCTCCCAAGGCTATCAGTAGTTCCAATGGAACGTTGTCTACTCCCGGGTCCATGTTTCGACTCAGGTCTTTCAGTGCTCTGTCAAAGTGGTAGTTTAACAAATGCTAATTTTGTAATTCAAAGAACAAAATTTGTTTTCCTACTTTCTTGGGATAGTATTTCCTATCAGCTCTCTAGGCTTTTTGTGACCTACAATGTTAAAGTAACTTACACTACTCATCACTTTATACATAATGAGCAGCCATGCAAAGGCAAAGTCTCTCATTCCGACGTTAATAGATTGACATGCAGTCGATGTCATATGTATTACATATGCTTTCTATCCGTATGTTCAGAACGAGGTTTCAGGAGCGTATGTTCACTTAAATGATGCAATTAGAAATAATTTCACTTTCACCGAACATTTAAAAGCAAGTGTACACGCAGAATGTGAAATAGCATCGCTCCAAATTTTGCATCGTTCACCCAAAAGCTAAGAAATTAACATTGATGAAAGAAATGTAGGTTGTGAAACACTGTCATGTACCATACTGAGCAACTGATTACCGAGAATCTGACATTTTATGATTCAGTGATGACAATTTTTCAAACTATAAAGGTGATCAGTCATGCAAGTCTCCTTATCAAGGTGTTAAATAATTTCCATCTTACATTTTACTTATATTTTGAATCGCGAGAAATAAATTATACACTTTTTGTTTGTTTTCAGCTGTATTGGGGGATCTACGAAGTTAGAGAACTGTGGTTCCATGGAAGCGAAATAACAAACGATGGACGAAGTAAGGAGAATATAAAAAGCAGATTAGCACAAGCAAAGAAGGCATTACTAACCCTGAGACGTTTGCTAGTATCAAACATCGGGTATAATCTGAGGAAGAAATTTCTGAGAATGTACGTTTGCAGCACAGGATTCTATGTTAGTAAGTCATGGACTGTGGGAAAATCGAATATGAAGAAAATCGGAGCGTTTAAAATATGGTGCTACAGAAGGGTGTTTGAAATTTACGTAAATTTGTAAAGTAAGGAATAACAACATTCTCCGTAGAGTCGACGAACAAAGATATACATGTAAACCCTGACAAAAAGAAATGGGAAATTATAGTGTCACCCTTACGAGTGGCTCTTTGCGATGGAAGCTTATCTCAGCTCGGAGCAGACGAATCCTGAGTAGCTAAATGGCTATGATAATTTAATGCTCCATACTATTATTCACTCCATTCGCTGGTTATCGCAAAGTAACAAATTAAATTCTCACTCATATTTACGATTTAATCCATCCTTGGCCACTGATTTATGCTTATCTGATTATGAAAAAGGCACGCTGGTGTAGCTATCTTGTGTAACAAAATTTCTGTAAAGAATATTCGTTGTGCTATATTACATAGTTAGTTGATCCTCATTTGTGAAAAAGTTAAGAGATTTTATAGGTAGCTTCAATTCCTAACAGTGAAAAGGACAGTTGAAATTAATAGTGTGGTGTGTATTAATCCTGACTGGTATTAGGATTATGATCCCTAATTATTCTTTTTCATATGGACGAATGAACCAGCACTTCCAATACTATCCTGACTCAAAAATTGGCTGTCACTTTAATTGCATTGAAATTCAGATTTATTAAAATATATTTACACCATATCGAAAGGCATGTACCACTTCACATTTCCTGCTCGTTTAATACGTGGCAATGTACAATTGGCGACCGTTCGAGGACGCTTTTAAAAGATAATGCTTTGCTTTTTCAATTATCACAACCGTGCTTTCTGTTTCACGTGAATAACTCAACCTTTAACTGAGTGGAAAGATAAAAAGAGAGCGAGATTTCTATGGGTGGAACTGTTACATTCAAGTAAATTTTTTCTTTTTCAGAAATAATTTCATTGTGTTAAGTTTCATAGAATTTATCACAATTCTGTAGAATGGTTTAGAGTCTTTTGCTCGTAGACACGCTGTAGGGGACCTACTAGAAAGTAAGCTGTATTTCTATTATATTGTAGCGCAACCGTCACTCGAGTGCCGACAGGCTGTTTTTATTACAATCTCAACTACTATGTACTTATTATTGCATGACTACAATGAGTAATATTTTCCAAGCTATAATTAACTGTTTAATTGAAATTAAGGAGGAATGTTGAGAATTTCAACATAATCTGCTAATGGTTAAGACCCGATTGCAAATTTCTAATATGGAGCACTGAGACAGGAAGAAAAGTTTATCGGCATCTATACGTACGATCCTACAGCCGCTTTATTTTTAAAAAATAGAGCCAATATCCTCAACGAAGTCCCTTTTAGTTAGTCGTGTGTGGGAGTTTACTAAGAGAGAGTAAGGATTTAACAGCAGTATTCTAGCGTACGCATGACGAAATATCAAGTAAACGAGATGCAACTCATCCAAAACTAAAGAACTTTCCGTTAATCATGACGCACTAGGAAAAGATCTATGTGTTGAAAAAACTGCTTGTAGGCATACACTTTCTGCCATTCCCAAAATGGTGCAAAAGCTTTCCGCCAAAGTAGAAGCTGACAGGGAGACATACTGTGCTGTCGGAAACCATTCAGCATTCGACATGTAAAGTGAACAGTATCGATGGTGATGGAGAGCTGATGATTTCTGATTAGTTAGAATCGCAACTAAATGTCTTAGCAGACGGGTTCATTGCCTGGGCATTGACCAAGGGTGAACAAATTTCGCAGTTGGCTGACAATAAAATCCAAGATACGTTCGGTAAGAATTCTACATAAGCAGCTGAAGTAAAAAATTATTCCAATAATGTGAGTGTTCACGAACAGAAAAAGGCAAATGCCATTATCTCCCGATTTGAGGAAGTGTCAATTGGACTGTCAGTGGGAGAGTACCATGTGTCCCTGCTGCAGATAAAGGCAAGTACACCGTTTGTTCGTGAATTATATTTACGAGCTTTAGGCAAGAACGACTTATTACGAATTATCTGTGTGGATAGTTTTTCAGTTTTTTAATTTCTTGCATGTTCGTGTGCTTACTAGACAGTCTTCCATTCTCATAACTGTGTGCTGTCTGTAGTAGCGATAGGGAGTGTGACTGCTGTTTTGGATTGCGAGGTGAGTTGGTGACCCATCATGGGCAGCTCCAGGTGGTGCTGGCTGGCTTTGGTCACATAGCTTGAGGCTATTGGCAGTAGGCGTCACTGTGGCGGGCCGGACGTAGGGATATGTGGGCGTCCAGGATATCCCACATATCGCCCGAGCGGTCCACTACCTTGAACTCTCCCCCCCCCCCCTGGTACCACCCATACTAAAGCTCAAGGTCGCTACGAGGTGTGGCAGGCCACGGAAGACTTTCTGGGAGGCTAATCAGAGGGACTCTCCAGTTCATCTGACGAACATGTATCAGGCGGTATCTATGGTTGACGAAGTCCCTGAGCCAGATGCAGTCGCTCATCCTGTTCCAGAGAAAGCCTCTCGGCCCGCTAGGTCTGGGCATGCACAGAGGGTGGTATTACTGGTAGCTGGGAGCTCCAAAGTTAGACGCATAATGGCTTCACTTAGGAATATGACTGCCAGGGAGGGGAAGGAATCCAGACTGCACTATGTGTGCATACCGGGAGGAATAATTCCAGATGTAAAAAGTTGCTTGTGTATACTATGAAGGGCACAGGGTGCAGCAAACTTCAGGTGACGGCTAATGGGGCTACTAATGGTAAGTGTTGCTTTGGATCAGAAGAGACTCTCTTTGGTTTCGTGTGGGTAGCTGCGTTATGGAATGGAGATATGTACTATTCCCCCTGATAGGTCAGCGGTGCACTACAAAAAGGGAGCAGCTACTCGGGTAGCAGATCATTTGTAGAGGCTACATGAGGGTTTTTTAGGCTACACGGTAGTTTGAGCTACTCTCATGAGTACTCGCCAATTGATACTCTAAAAGGGATATCAGATGGAGTGCAGAGGTAAGACAGATTGACTGTAAAAATTTTAGCAGTCAACTGTTGAAGCATTCGTAATGAAGTTTCCAGATGTTCTATTCTCCAGGAAAGTTCTCAACTTCAGATTATTCCTAGGACTCAGAGCTGGCTGAAACCTGAAGTAAAACGCTCTGAGATATCTTGCGAGTCGTGAAATGTTTATCGGAAAGACAGATTAGACGCCGTAAGAGGGGGAGTGTTCATTGCAGTTGTAAGACATAGTGGTCTCCTGACCTTCATTGCTTACATATTCCGCCCTCACAAACATATTCTGCATATCAAGACGCTTCATTCGAACCGAAAATCGATAAGATAAAGTCAATGTTGTATGAATTCATGTAAACGCTATGCAAATAACTTGTAAATCACAAGTGCGCACCGATATTGACATACTCGAGGCTGGCGTACACACACACATTCCAGACACAACGGTCACAGGAAGTTTTAGTTCGGGAGAGGCAGACCGCATGCTGGGAGGCCAGTCCCTTCAGGGGATGAGCCAGCCTATCTACGTCGGACGGCGACCGCCCATTGAGCAGACAACGTTTACACGCGTGAAAGGAAGAACGACCCTGTGTTTGGCTTAAAAGCTAATTCCGCTACATTGTGTGGGAGCGCCCAGCCTACGCATTCTTTACAAACATAGCATGGAGTTTCAGAGGTTTTCACAGGGAGACAGCAAGCGCCAAACGCCGATGCTACAGATTTCTGGATTGGTCGCCTTGGTCCCGTTTTAGAAGAGTAATGCTGATTGGCAGACGATATTGCTGATGCCTTGAGCTGAAGGAGTAATGGAACAGACCAAAAGATATACCCCTTCATGTCTGGCATGGAGAGGGGCTGTTCCATTGTCGCTGTTGGAGCGAGAACACGTAATGAGAGCGTGTGCACTCGTACGTGTGCTCAAAGAGCGAGGAACAAGCCTCTCCTCAGTACTTCACTGGGAGAGAACCTCTGTCGAGAGCGAATCAGAGTGTGATTCTTTATTGAGTCCTTGCGATTAAGCGTTGTTCACTTATTGTGCGGTGTGAACAGACAGAGTTATAGTTAAACGCCACAGGTGTACGTGAAACCAGGTTAATTGTTGGATGTTTTTACCGGCAACCCGACTCAGCTGTGTCAGTTCTCGAGTAATTCGAAGATAGTCTATGGGCAGTTGTGCGTAAATACACAGATCATGCAACACTAGCTGTACTACAGAGTATATAGTTAGAGGAGTATTTATTCACTGCTGAGGGTACTGACAGACAGTCTTATAAAGTACTTTTGAACACGTGTTCCGAAAACTGTCTTGAGCAGCTAGCTCGGCAGCCTGCAGGTAAAGAAAGTTTCTTGGATCCTGTAGCTACAAACAGACCGGATCTTACCGATGGAGTCAGTAAAGAGATGGGCATTATTGATCATGATATCATAGCGAACATGGTTACGAAAGTTAATAAATCAATCAAGGGGCAAGGAGAGTGTTTCTACGAGAAAGAGTAGATAACCAGCGATTAGCATCTCACTTAGACACTGGCCTGCAATCATTTAGTTCCAGAAGGATGGCCGTAGAAGAATTATGAGCGAAGTTTAAACAGACTGTAAATCGTTCTCTGGACAAGTATCGACAGCAGTTGAGAGAATTATACCTAATAAATTAGCAGACGACGGAGATGACCGCCACTGGTAGACAAAAAGGGTCAGAACACTATTCCAGAAGCAACGAAAAAGGCGTGACAGATTTAAGCGAACGTAAAATCTCCAAGACTGGCGATCGCTTACGGGACTTCGATATTTCAATGTGAGATGCTTATAACAGTTTCTACAACGAGACTTTATCTCGAAACCTCGGAACCTCGAAATCCAAAGTGATTCTGGCCGCATGTAAAGTATGCTAGCGGCAATAGCTTCTCTGCGCGATAGCTATGGAAATACTATCGACGACAATGCTGCGAAAGCAAAGTTACTAAACACAGCCTTTCTAAATTTCTTCATAAAAGAAGAAGTAGATATTCAAGAACTCTAACCAAGAACAGCTTCCAACATGATTAACTTAGAAATAGATGTCCTCGGAGTAGTGATGCAACTTAAATCACTTAATGAAAGTGCATCTTCTGGTCCAGACTGTAAACCAATTAGGTTCCTTTCAGAGTATACTGATGCAATAGCTCCTTACTTAACAATCATATACAACCGCTCACTCGACGAAAGATTGGTACCCAAAGACTGGAAAGTTCCACGAGTCACACCAATATTCAATAAAGGTAGTGGGAGTGGTCCATTAATTACAGGCCCGTATCACTGACATAGATATGCAGCAGGAATTTGGAACGCATATTGTGTTCTAACATTATGAAATACGTCGAAGAGAACGTCTATTGGTTCAAATGGCTCTGAGCACTATGGGACTTAACATCTGAGGTCATCAGCCCTCTAGAACTTAGAACTACTTAAACCTAACTAACCTAAGGACTTCACACACATCCATGCCCGAGGCAGGATTCGAACCTGCGACCGTAGTGGTCTCGCGGCTCCAGACTGTAGCGCCTAGAACCGCACGGTCACTCCGGCCGGCTACTAAAGACCGAAAAACTCATTTCCACGAATCATCACGGACTTAGAAAGCATCGCTTGTGCGAAACACAGCTTGCTCTTTTCTCACTGCTTACTGTGAGTGAAGGGCAACAGGCAGATTCCATATCTCTAGATTTCCGAGAAGCATTCGACACGGTATCCCACTGCAGACTGTTAACGAAGGTACGTGCATGCGAAATATGCTCCCAGATATTTGACTGGTTCGAAGACTTCTTAAGTAAGTATGTTGTCGTCGATGACATGTGTTCATCGGAGACAGGTACAACGTCAGGAGTGCCCCATAGAAGTGGGTTATGACCGCTGTTGATCTCTACGTACATAAATGATCTGGCAGACAAGGTGGGCAGCAATCTGCGGTTGTTCGCTGATGATGCTGTGGTGTACCGGAAGGTGTGAAAGATAAATAACTGCAGGTTGACACAAGATGATCTAGACAAAATTTCTGGTTGGTTTGATGAATGGCAGCTGCCTGTTAATGTACAAAAGTTTAAGTTATTGCGAATGAATAGGGAAATCAATCCTACAATTTTCACGTCGTTGAAGTATCTGGGCGTAATGTTACGAAGCGATATGAAATGGAGCGAGCATGTGAGGATTGTGAATGGAGGCGAAAGGTCGACTTCGGTATAACTGGAAGAATTTTAGGAAAGTGTGGTTGATCTGTAAAGGAGACCGCACGTAGGACGCTGGTGCGACCTGTTCTTGAGCACTGCTGGGGTGTTTGGGATCCGCACCAGGTCGGATTGTAAGAAGACATCGGAGCAATTCAAAGGCGAGCCGCTAGATTTGTCACCGCTAGGTTCGATCAGCATGCAAGTGTTATGGATATTCTTCGGGAGCTCAAGTGGGAATCCCTGGGAGTGCTTACTGCTGTCAGGAGTAGTTTAACTTTTAGTGAAATGTCAGTAAATAACTGGTGCGATTTGATTAGGGACAACCGGAAATATGAATAATTGTTTCTTTTTACCGACACCTCGACTCAGCTGATACAGTTGTTGAACAGTTCATAGATAATTTGAATCTCATTTCAAATAGGTGCCCTACTCAAACAATTAGAGTTGGTGGTGACATCAATCTATCCTCGACATGTTGCCGAAAATACATTTTTGAAGTTGGTGGTAAGCATAAAACGTTACCCGAAATCGTTCTGAATGCGTTATCAGAAAATTATTTTGAACAATTAATTCAGACGCTTGCTTGAAGTGTAAACGGTTGCGGAAACATATTGGATCTCTTACCGATAAATAATACTGAGCAGAAACTTGTGACAGATACAGGGATTAATAACAGTAACATCAAAACTGTCAAAAATAAACGCAAAATACAAGTATTAAAAAAGTAGATAAAAATCTGCTTCATGCCTTTCTAAGCGACAGACTCCAGTCCTTCCAATCTGACTATGTAAATGTAGACCAAATATTTAAATTCGATGGAAAATGACAGATATATGCCAAATAAACTAGCAGGAGATGGTGCTGATGCGCCATGGTATACAAAACTGGTCATAACACTGCCGTGGAAGCAACAGGAAAAGCATGTCAAATTTCAACAATGTAACACTCCCAAGATTGGAAAAGTCTTACAAAAGCTCCAAACAGTGCGAACTTCAGTGCGAGATGCTTTTAATAGTTTCTACAGCGGAACTCTTACTCTAAATCTATAAGAAAATCCAATGAGATTCTGTTAGTATGTTAAGTACATCATCGGAAAGACACAATCAGCACCTGGACTGCGCGATAACAGTCGTGATGTTTCGAATAATAGTGCTAGTATGAGGTGAAGAGATTGACACATAAGAGTAATTCTTGGTGAGCCGCGTAAAATAGATCAGAAAGGAAAGAATCATCTATTATGTTTTCAGATATCGAGATTTGTATGCCTGCTTTCCATGATGTTCTTCCGAGGAGGATTTTTTGAGCACAACTGATTCTGTCTCTTTGACAAAGAATGAAAGGTCATCCTCAGAGGCTACTCAGTTGACTCTGATCCCTTTGTGTAGCTTTCCTAGTTTTATTTGCTCATTATTAAAGTTTCTTATGTTGCACATTCTGTTTTACTAACAATTCTTTGCAACCGCGATTAAGGAGTACTGGAGAGTGTTCATCCATGATTCGGACACCTGTTCTGATAAGAAATGGTTCAGGAGTTTCGCCTTGGAATTTAACCATTGATTTAATGCTTATGGGAGATGATTTAATAAAAATAGTTAGTTTAATTTCTACTCTAAATGCTTCTAGGATGTAGAAAATGTTTAATCTCCGATTGAATCATCACCTATTCCCAAAATCCAAGTAAGTGATGAGGGATTTGGCTCGTCGTAGTGTAGTGGCTTATTATTGAATTGAACTAAATGTTTTGGTCCACACATTATTCCTTTGTGAAAAATATTAATAATCCCCTACACTTCTATCGACTTGCTTCTCCAGTCGTGTTAGTATTACACAAGACGTAATTTTGTAAGCTATTGGAAGGAGTGAGATGTATGTGTAATTACGGGAATCTGTTTTATATCCATTTTGTGGAGCATATGGATTAGTGATCATTTTCAGTTTTGTAGTGTTTCTTCTGTATCTCAAATCCTTAGAATTCTTTTTTTTTTTTTTTTTTTTTTTTTGGTATGGGAAAAGTTTCAGGTCGTAGAATCTTTTGAAAACGTAGATTAAATTTTAAAGTAATGAAAACCTTTCAGTCTTCTCCAGGCACATTGAAGTATACAATTGTTTTTCTTAATAGGTTGTCTTACTTATGGCCTTCACAGTTCTGCCGTTAGTTACCTCCTCCAGACATTTGATAAAGCGTTAATATGCATCTAAATGTTTCAAGTTCTGCATATTTTGTGTGTACGTGGCGTCCGAAGTATAATCTTAACATACAGGGTTGTCGTAAATACCCGTTACAGACTTCTAGGACTTGTAGAGGGGAGTGAGTACATCGTATTTTGAATAGGAACCCATGTCCGGAAACTTCATCCAACGAGACTACACAGCGCAAAGGTTATAGCGGGAGGGGGGGGGGGGGGGATCTGTAAATGTACGTATACACGCGGTGATTCCGTGATAATGTTAGAGACTTTCCAGGATGAAGGAGAACGATAAAGATTCCTGTGCCGGAAACGAACGAGTAGAAAGTTATAAACGAAAACAGTTTTGATACCTCTGACAGTTAAATATATGTAACGGTTCTTGTGTTGCGAAGAGTGTAGGGTTGATAACTTTCAGTGGTGGTAGTGTGGACAAAAACGAGAAAAAAATGTCCAATATACGTGGGCTCTAAAGTGCGTTCCTTAACAGCTATGAACACTTGCTCAGTAGAGAAGATGTGTTTCACATTAGCGAAAATGAACGAATGGTCATAGCTCCTCAGGTATGCACTGAAAGTTACCAGCCCTACACTCTTCGCAACACATAACCGGTACATGTATTCATCTGTCAGAGGCATCAGAACGGTTTTCGTTTATAACCTTCTGCTCGATCGTTTCCGGTACAGGGATCCTTACTTAAAACTAATACATTTATCGTTCTCCATCATCCTGGAAAGTCTGTAACATTATCACGGAATCACCCATTATATACGTACATTTACAGACACCCACGCCTGTAACTTTCGCGCTCTATAGTCTCGTTCCGGACATGGGTTCCTATTAAAAATACGATGTACTCACTCTCCTCTACAAGCCCTAGAAGTCTGTAACGGGAATTTGCGACCACCCTGTATAGGGAGATTATACACGTTTATCTGACCACTGCCTGTGCTCGACGTCAACGTGCAGTTACCACTCACTGACGGCAGGTAGCAGCACTAGGAGTGGAGGATTAGTAAAGCGTTTCAGTGGAGAGGGAAACCACTACAGTCGTTGCGGCGGAAACGCGGCGACTTATCTGACGTCCAAAAGGGCTTCATCATTAGCTTTCGGGCCAAGCGAAGAAGCCTTTCCAAAAACTCTAAGATTGTAAATTGTTCACGTACGGCTGTAGTTAATGTACACCGCGCACAGCAAAATGGCGCTGTTCAAACCCGGCACCGAGGCAATTGTGGTGCATGGCCACACAAGACAGGAGCGAACGTTGGATGCCGAAATGAGAACGGACGAATAGACATGCAACTCTTAAACAACTAACCTTCGAGATGAACCACGGGGCTTCTAACAACGACGGCTCAGCAAGCACTGCCCGCTGTGGCAGCTGACGCCTGCTTCACTCACCCATGCTGACTGACGTTCGCCGGCAACTGAGGCTACTTTTTGCACCCCAATGCAGCAACTAGAAGTGCAGTTAGTGGCGATACGTGGCATTTTCAGATGAAGCACGTTTCATGCTCCATGCTACCGATGGCGTGTACGGCGTGTAAAGTTTGAAAGCAAAGCGGTATAGGTTGCCGAAGACAGCGTTTGGTCTGAGTAATGTTTTCGTGGCACTCCTTCGGTGATCGCTTCATTCTGGAAGGTAAATTGGATCAATGCATGTATGCGTCTATCCTTGGGGACCATGTACACCTCTGCATGCAGTCTGTTTCCCCTCGGCATGATGGCATTTTCCAACATGACAATGCAACGTGTCACACAGCTCGCAGTGTACGTGCACGGTTCGAAGAGCACACCTGGATGAGTTGACCGCACTCCACTGGCCACCGAATTACACGGATTAACACATAATCGAGAATCCGTGGGACCACCCCGATCGGACTGTTCGCGACCTGCATCCTCAACCGAGAAACCTAGAGCAGCTGGCCATGAGCATAGGAGTCGGCATGGCTACACATCCCTGTCATTACCTTACAGAACCTCGCTGACTCTCTTCCTGCATATTACGCAGCGGCTGCTATTCAGGCTTTTGACAAGTGGTCGCGTTAATGTGACTGGACAGTGTATAACCATGGTTCATCTTTAGGAGAGCTTCAAAAGATATATCTCGAGAAGACCATTGAGCACATACTTGTGTTTTTGTAATGAACACCTTTCCTGCAGCTTCAGCTACCCTCCATTACAACTAGCTGACTATCTATCGAGGGGAAGAATTTGCTTTCGTTCGCGATTTTGTCAGCTTAGCCTGGATGCAATCCATCAAACTATATGGAACTGCATACATATCCTTAATAGAGCCCCAAAAAACTGCGCCCGTTCCCGCCGATCGAGCTGTACTGATATCAAATGTCACCGTATGATAATATGTCTTGAAATTTGTTTGTAGCAGACCCCCTTCATGCTATGTAGTCTCATACGTGTATCAATACACTCTTACATGTGTCAAAAACCCTTCAGTCACTTTCGCTTACGCTAGTCTTTGGTTAGAAACTGCAAACGTATGTCTAAAGCAAGTCACTTAAACTCAGAATTCAACCAGGCCATCGTATAGCTAGGTATGGACAAACAGGATCCAGTGGCTTGTGGAGAAAGTGACACACTCGACTTCCTTGCCTTCCTGTGGATATGGCAACCTGTTTAGTATAGTCACTTTGACTTTAATAGAAGATATGGGCACACTGAAGCCATATCGTTTTGGTTTGTGGGGAGATGACTGCTTTCTTGCGCTGCCTCTGTGTAATTATGCGTTACGTGAAACACTAGCTCACGTATTCAAGATACTTTGCACTTGTACTTCGCGTGGGCAACGAGCGTTATACTGTCCAGTGGAGGAAAGCGTAGCATTTTGTTATCATTCCTGTACATAATGATGGCTGTGCTTGTCCAAGCGATCGATGAAGTGAAAGAGTGCGCATATTGTATTCTACAATGCTACCATGCGCCCTTAACGTTATTCTAGCGATGATACTGGCACATTTTGTCACCTGAAGATGTTCATTTAAAACGAATCACACATATAATAATAGTTGTGGTGGTTTCTTATTAAATTTCATACGTGTGTCTTATATCTATGCTTGATTGCAAGACTTTAGAAACGGAAATGTGCAGGGCAACGTGGAATGCCTTAGTACCAGATAAATTTTAAAATATAAATGCAGCTCATTATATTGAATGTTAAGTGAAATTTACGTGACATGTATAGTAATCAAAGACAGTACACTAGGTACATCATGTCACATAGTAAAAAAAAAAAAAAAATGAAAACAAATTACGACAACACTACAAACTCCTACAAATATCCAACTGAGAACAATATAAAGAGCCATAAACGCTCATAATCATCGGAATAGTCTGATTCTCGGTCTTAATTTTCCTCGTTTGCTTATCTCTCAGTTTCGCTCAAATTACAGAAACGTATAATGTCTACAAGAAGGTATTTTATGGTCTCTTCATCACACGAAGAGCTACGAAATCAAGCTGCACAGCTTATTCCAATCAAAGGTTACTGAATTCCCATTAAAAAGGTCCAAATTACGGCTGCACTCCAAAAGAAAGATAATTTGGATGTAATATACATCGATCTCTAATTTTATTGTTTGATTTACGATCAGGTCCGGTTCTGTTAACCGTCAGGGCAATATTTCCGGTGTTCTTTCCACCAGGCAGTTTAATGTGCTAATCTCGCAGCCCTCATATAGTTATAACTTATAAGATACTAAAAGTATCTGGCCCACTGATGTGCACATCTTAGCAGACTATGTATGTATCAAGACACTAACCTTAGTTCCGCCACTAACTTCTGTAGCTAGTGTCAATGTTGGACCAGAAGGCCGGCAGGTTCTACGAATGATTGTAATTCCTCTTTCAAGTTCTACACTTGTCGGACAAAGGCGGACAGGCAAGAAGTTATTTGCAGGCCTTTGTTAAAGCATCAGCGAGAGAAGAAACTCGAGCGATGTTTTGGTTAGACTTACGTTATATGAAAATTGTAGTTTAATTGCGGAGTGTCACCGTGTTCGGTTGATAGGGTCTCTTTATTAGCACTGTATGAACCATGGTAGAGCATAAATGTAGATTGATAATATGTCAGCTAAGATATGATTCACCGCCACCGTATGGGAACATATCGAAAGTAGAAGAATTTTTTCCTGTGGAACCTTATAAATTTAACTATATTGGATGGAGAAATACAAATCATAGCAGACATCATAAAAATTACAACTACATTTAGCTGGCGGTATACTGGCGGACAGTCTAGTTCGTAGGTTTGACATATTATGCGCTAAATTGGTGTAATTAGTACAGGACACGATCTCAAATTTAGCATTACTTCATTATTTACTTACTGTTGCTATATTAGAATAGCTAAAAATTATAATATTACGAAAGATAAACTGAAAATTTTAAGGCAGTGCCATTAACTTCAATTAACACACAGAGAGCTAATTAGAATAATATTTCAGCGGTGTAGGAAGGCAATAAAGTAAGATTAAATGACCGTAGAGCTATATCATGAACTTACACAAGTGAGAACGAGTAGCTAGCTGGAAAGGATCTTTCGAGGCCTTTCTGATCTGTTAGGTCCCGTATGACTTCTTACTAAAAAAAAATTTACAAAGTGCTAACACGTAATCGCTAACTGTTACATGGATGAAACCCTATCTGCACTTCTTTAAGAAAAAGGTTTAAGAGCATATTAACAAAAGCTCCTGTTGTGATGAAAGTATTTTGTAGTTCAGCTGTAGGTGTTTTACATCATACGAAATGCTTTTAAAAATATAGTGATGTTCGACAGTGAAAACACACACCTGAAAAATAAAATTACAGATTCTTGGAATTAAACCAGTTTCTTATCGAAGGAACAACTCACCAAGAAAAACACTGATTCTTTTAGAGGCTCACTCTGGATATGTTACAGTGTTGTCCGCACATGAAACAGGAGCTCAGTGGAATGGCTGAACGTATGAAGTGATTACTCCGTACTATTACAGTGTTATTACATGAACAGATTGATATCTACCGTGGTGGACTGTCAAAAATGTGAAATTGTTGACGAGACGTTAAACGCGAATCTGTCTTAAATTTTTCACTTCAGTGTAGTAGGAATGAGGATCCGATGAAATATAGGCCTATTTGAAGGCGGGAGAATGTTTTTTACGACAGTACACGATGAAATTGAATGCGTTTCCTTTTTTCAAATATACAAGTACATTGAATTTTACGTAAACCTTGCGCGTGTGCTTCTAATAATAGGCTGTTTTAACACATTGCGATAATGATATGGCGTATTGATTGCAATTTTGTTGATGGATAATAGCCAATCACCGGAAAATTTTATTTATAATGTTCGCCGACGAAACTGCTGTCATGTTTGATCAGATCCAATTACACTTAAGATAGTTTACTGGCGTGACGAAATTTCATATATCGTTGTGGAGAGGCATTCCAGATATCGCTTCTATGCAAATATGTGGGGCAGTGTGACTGAGAAGCACTTAATTGGGTGTGTCAGCCTACGGAACAATGGCTTTCGTCAACTTGTGATGTCGCTCTCACTGGAGGATAGTATTTGGCTGCGTGTCTCGTTTTACTCTTGTGGAATGCATGAGAAATGAACTCTGTAGAAAAAAGTACGAACAGTAGAGACGTTTGTAGTTCGTGCTGTACACACAACCAAGAATTGAGTGCATGGGGACTTGCGACAAGTGTTAAATTTTAATGAAAAAGGCAGAGTCAGTATTACAATCAATCACTATAAGTACTGAAATTTAAATTTGAATTATGGTAAATTATTAATATATCTTTCCACCTGTAAATTGTTTCAGGAAGTTATTTTTCTGCTCGTGATCATCTTTTATGTTTCTTCTACTCCTACGCCGGTAACAGTTTTGCAGTAGTTAGACTCCGAAATAAAAAACGTATATAAGAGTTTTTGCATTCATACCTGACCCATTATCAATTACTGAACATCTACGATTATTCCTGCAAGGTTTTGTACGTTTCCTGAAAGAGACTGCAATGAAACAGACTGTGCAGCAACATTACAGTCATTGCTGTGTGCACCTAGAAGTGTCGGACGTAACACAATGTTGTTTCGTCAGTGATGTTTCGGCAGAGTTAATATTGCTAAAAATCGGATTTTGTCTTCTGTGATAGGTGCGCAGAAAGCTGGTAGAAATTTGCTATTTATTTCCTGCTTGCTCTAAGGTTAATCAGAAGATGTAGAATATTCATCAGGTACTAGTTTTAATTGATTTTCCGCATACTAGTTTGGTGTAGGTGGAGCGAGTTTCGTGCTAAGTTTACCAGTTATCTCAGTTTTGCCTTTAATTACAGCGAAGTCAGGAACTTCGCATCGCGGTAAATGCATTAAAGAGTTAACGTTCGCGAGTAAACTCTGTATATATTGCTAAATAAATAGAACTTGAGACAGAAAAATAAGCGAACGTTGGATGAATTCTCTACTTGTATAGCTGTTGAGATACTTTGCAGATTTCACCCATTGTAAATCTCTAAATAATTGTGATAAATTTAGTAAATAAACGACTCACAAAGTCTATCCCTTTCGTCGCTGATTCTGCGGATAACGTCTTCATTTCTTATTAGTTCACTCAATTTTAAATATGTTGCTATAGGATCACAATTCCATACGCTTCGATACTCTTCTTTTCCTCTTTTCCCACAGTTCAAGATTGCTCCTAAAGTAGATTCTCAATAATTTTTTCCTCACATTGAGGTCTGTATGTTTGCTGATAGAAGACTTCTTTTGGCCACAAGTGCCCTCTTTACATGTGCTAGTCTGCTTTTTACGTCATCCTCCCTCTGTTTGTCACTGATTATTACTTAACTTCGTCTACTTCACGGTCACAAATTGTTATGTTTTCTCACAATTCTTACTTCTGATACTGATTATTACTTTCGTCTTGCTTCGGTATACCGTCAATTCACGTTTTGTACTCGTTAGACTACACATTCCATATAACAGTTATAGTAATTCTTCTTCACTTTGACTAAGGGTGACACCGTAATCGGCAAATCTTATGTTTGACATCCAGTAACCCTAATTTTAATTCCACTCGCGAGCATTTCAGATTTCCATTTTTGTTTCTTGGGTACATGGATTTAACAGCTGGAGCGAAAGACTTCGTACCTGTCTTACACCCCTTTTACCTCAGGCACTTACTTTCTTGGTCATCTAACTTTTTGATGCAAATCATGCTTATATACCTGGTTTTCCTCTACTACTTACTCCTATTTTCCTCACAATTTCGAAATTCCTATACTAATACTATTACACATTGTTGAAATTCTATTCCCAGCTGTTTTCTAGATATGCTGCTTCCGTTATCTAGTGGAACGTCAGAACGATCTCTCTGGTACTTTTATCTTCCCTAATGCCAAACTGATAGTTTGTCTAACAGATCATAACCTATCTTATCCACTGTTCTGTAGATAATTCTAATCAACAGAACATGAGCTGCTAGTGAGATTGAGTTACAGGTCTCGTACATATCTCCCCTTGCTGTGTTCGTAATTGTGGGGATCATATTTTTCCGAAAGTCTGATGGTAAGTCTCCAGTTTCGGAGATTGTACCCACAAACTTGAAAATCGCTTGGTTTCCACCTCATCCCAATGATTTCAGAGACTCTGAATATATTTTATTTTTATTATTATGCCACAGAGTAGAAACGGGCATAAACTAGAAAAAAAATTATAAGTCACTCACATTGCCAAACAAAAAGAGGACCAGGCCGTCGTCACATTACGACACTGTGTGCCGAGCGAGGATACACATTCTAAGGAGACTGACATGAAACGAATGAGAGAAACAAGAATATTCCTTAGCTCGTAAGGCATTTTCGAGGAAACTCTATTTCTTTCACAAGACCACATAGCGTGGAGCTGATACAGCAGTTAACAGACCATTAAGCGAATATAGCAGATCAGGAGGACACATCCGCACATCACGAACTGAGCCTCAAGTCATAGCCTCATGGTGGCTAACACCCCAGCACTCCAGATCGATTCACCAACCGATCATTGGGATCGACGGCTTTCACAGTAATGGCCCTAGAGTGCACAATTAGGATACTGTAGTGAATTTAGGTCCTAGATGCTCCACGGAAAAATGGTTCAAATGGCTCTGAGCACTATGGGACTTAACATCTGAGGTCATCAGTCCCCTAGAACTTAGAACTACTTAAACCTAACTAATCTAAGGACATCACACACATACATGCCCGAGGCAGGATTCGAATATGCGACCGTAGCGGTCGCGCGGTTCCAGACTGAAGCGCCTAGAACCGCTCGGCCACAGTGGCCGGCCAAAGTCTATGAACTGACTGAAGATACTCGAGATGATGACCCTCACGCTGCTCGCCGATTACCTTTTACTGAATGAGAAAATGACTGTCTTTCGACAATCTCAAGTCGCAGAATGCCGCAAGCACTGAAATACAATGCCGAAACAAGCAACAGGAGCCCTTGTGGTTCACGTCCACTCAGGCCCCTATGAGTGCTGAAACCCACGAGAGGTAGGGAGATCAGCCGACGACACGACTACTGACACCAGGAACATCACGGATGGATGATCCAGGATCACTTTAGAATCGGAGTAGGAACGAGGACACTCCAGTAGTCAGCCCGAGATTACGTCTCGTTGTGCAATGGCTGCGTTTGATCACCGGCTAACCTCTGCTGCTCTTTGCTCGCTAAAACTCGCCTGTGCTTGCAACCGCGAAGCTGACTGGACAGACGTCAGCTAGACTCAATCATGCAGCTGAATGAGCAAAAGCCGAAGCTGGTGTGCAGTAATGATGACTTGTAAACATTGTGAATAAATGACTGAACTCTAACAGGGTGTCACAGATTACCAACGGCTACTTTGACTTCATGCAGAGGTGTCTCCACTCGGACCTCTATAAATTGCTGCCAGAGGGGTGTACTCCGACGCCGCTATCAGAGGGTTTGGATGCGGCAGTGTTGGATTCCAACACCTGGAATTCAGAGGCAGTGGTGTACATCGATGCCGTTCACACATCACAGCAGTAACCGCAATACGGTAAGCACAAACGGTATTCTTCTGTTCTTTGACTGTGACACGGCAGATTTTAGGCGTTTTGATGATCCTGCTATGTCCCAAGTACCTTTTGCACAACCTAAGCAACCTGTCTATTTATTAGAATTGAGAGGCAACTAAACAGTCATACTTGGTACCGGTGAGATATACTATTTGCCGGTTAGTGGCTTGTTGTGAACCATACCCTAAATTCGGGTCAGTTACCTGTTTTACCTGTAGACGGACACACAAGCACGATCGTAGTGAATGTCATTGGACGATGATCAGGCAAAGGAAATAGTTTATTTTCGTACATTTACTTTAGTTTCGTAAGTTGTATTTTTCTCATGTGGTGTATCTTGCCCAGTTGGAAGCACGTATCTAAATATAAGATGATGGTAAACTGCACATAAATGCTAGGCACATTGTCTGCTACTACTAGCGAGTGTATAACAGCTCTGACGGAGCAACTACCACAATCGTTAGAGGAAAATTCACAGCGAAAGTTATGCCATGATGACTGACGATTCAAGTAGTGTCCTTGTGGGCTGCGCACGTGTCACAGTGGGGTTCGAATGAATTTAGGTCGCCATTAGCATTGCCCAATTTTGCAGATCTTTCAGTACTTGACCTAATCGCACCTTTCACCAGCAAAACAACAGAGGAAGCAATGTTATTAATTAATAATGTATTGACTGCTGCAAGAATAAGTGATTGGTCACATGAAATTACTCTTTGGATGACGAATTTGCGCCTCATGGATGAAGCCAACAGGAAGGTTTGCGTCAGTGATGCCTTAAGGAGAACAGTGATAGATTTCTTTAGAGGAAAGTTGAGTTGGTTGCACAGAATGAAAATGAAATTGTGGAGATTTTGTCAGATACAATCCGGATATATGATCGCACGCGGAAACCAGAAGCGGACTGCGTCATAACCAGGAAGGCAGAAAACAGCTTTCAAAGTGTTTTTGCGAAGAATTCCTGCGGAGTTTTTGCGAAGACTATGCATGGAACATTCAAAGGATCTGGCTACAACACTTCATGTTTCCACGCATTTCCTGGAAATAGATACTGCTAGACGAATGCGCAGTAGGAAACGAATTTTTGCGTCAGATAAGATTTGTTACCGTTGTGGGAAGAAAGTGCATTTGAAGGTGCTAGGCAATCAACCGCAATTTTACAGTAGTGGACATTTTGGTCACAAGGTAAGCGAGTGTGGGAATAGAAAGCAGGTTTTCGGAAATAAGCAACGGGAAACGTTATACTTAAACGATCAGTCACTAATGGAGAGACGGAATGCTGTTTGATGGGCATTGCAAATGGTAAAGAATGTAAATTTTACATACATAAAAACTGTAGTGAACTAAATTTGACATAGTGTAACTTCTTGGAGAAATTTAGTAACTGTCTGATGGTCCCAAACCTTCCTACCTGCAAATTTTTGAAGACTGATTTCCGAAGCGGAAGGCAGACAAGGGCATATTTAACAAGGAACGGAAAATTAGGAAGATCCCGGGGACAAAGCGTTGCAATAAGCATAAGAAGTGACATCACCGTCGACCATCCATCGCAACTCGGTACAGATAGCAGTCCCAGTGACGTCCTAGCACCCGCCTCGTCCCAGAACCGCAACCGTTTCCTCTCCCATCGTCAAGTCGGTCGGCTGGTGAGGCACAACAGAACAATTTGTTGGCCAGTCGGACAACGAGGAGCTAGGTCAACATACGGTATGGCTAACTAGCCCATCCTGCAAAACTGACAACCTAATATTAGTGTTAAATCAACTCAGACAGTAACCACGTAAAACACAAGAATAATTCGCCACTTGCACCTTCTTCAACTTTGTTCCCTTTCTTTAAAAAAATGACAAAACATTTAAACATGATTATAACACGTAAGCCCAAGAAATAATCAAAGATAACGTCAATAAAACTGTTACTTGTCCCCAGAGCTCTTTAAATACGTGTGTATATTGACAGACATTTACACAGGAAGGCAATATTTAAACACAAGATTAGTCCAGGGTAATTACAAGAAGATGCCTCCACAAATCCATTACTCGGGCAATATTAAGATTCATTGGCCATTCAAAAATATCTCTAGAGACCAATATAGGGCATACGTCAACCGTCCACATTATCCGCTGCGTGGTAGCCGTCTTCCTGCGCTCCTAAGGCTAATGGACATCCCACTGAATGGCCAATGTAATTCTAAAACACAATTAAAAAAGAGTTTAACAACTCGGCGCAATATTTGCCTTGTCCACCCCTTTAAGAATCCTATTATTTGGGGCCTCCACAGATCCACCAAAAACAATATCATAAGCAAGTCAAAACATACTGTAACCAATTACTGTGCAGTAACAGGGACGAATTGCAAGTAATCAGGGCCACACAAAAATCAGAAGTGGCCAAAAGACCCAATGCACGTCTGGCTAGTGGTATTTTCAATGTCCTTCCACCTCCTTCTGTCGAAGCTCTCGACAGTAGCACATGAACATTCAACTAGCTTCGCCGTTTTCGAGATGCTCGTTCACAGGTTCTGCGCAGTACTGTTTTGCCGTTTATCAAAGTCGCTTATCTCAATGGATTTCCCCATTTGCTGCCCATATCTTCGCTAAGGTGGTCCCCCGTCCACGTCTCTCCGTTTACATACACTTGTTAGAGCGTCCTGTGCCCGCAACGCCACCAAGCGGCCGTCGGGATATGAACTGATCATGTTTTGGCTTATCACTGAAGGATAGTCTTAATTCTATTTTCTGTTTAGGAATTAAAACTCATGAATGAGAAACTGAGCACTCTTTTGCAGCAGTTAACAGAAATAGTACCACGAATACTAATAAGTAAAAACCGAGGATGGTGAGATGCAGGAGGGAAAATTTTAAAAACTGTGTTTGGAAAAGCGGATAATGAAGATATCAAAAAATTTAACATCACAGTTGGAAATGTGCAGTGGTTAGCGGAACGTACAGACGCTTAAGTACATTTACACACAACACACATGTCGCAGGGAATATTGACTGTAACTAAAATAGTACAGAAGTTAGCAACAGAAACAGAACAATATGCACGGATCACCAGGAATGTCTTAAATAGTGATCTAGAGAAAATACAAACCCAGTTAAGCAAACTTAATGGGGAAGTATAATGACTTTATTGTTACGAACCTCAGCTGATAGATTAGAAACAATATAGTGCGACGTTATTAAATACACAGAAAATTTTGATGGTATTATAGAGAGCATCAAGAGGCTTTCCAGAGGAGGTGCAACTGTAACTAGTAAGAATATAGGTGTATTTTGTCGAATACCTCATATAAGAGTAGATTCTGATAAAGCTAGATTGCACATTACAATACAGTTTCCAGCAGTAGAAATAAACGCGCAGTACCACAATCACATGATACACCCACATTCGATTAAACGGAATACATATAGGAAATGGATCCAGATAGAAGCTCACGAAGTGTTATCAGTTTCTGTACCTGGAGATGCTCATGTCGTTATGTCTGTAGCAGATTTGAAGAATTGTATTGGAAGAAATGTTATTCTTTTTCCAACTAGGGCGATATAAACGAAAATCAGTCACATGAAATGCAGCTGTTCTTCGGAGAGAGCAACAGACTGCGAAAAAATGTGTTAGTTCCTCAGCCAAAGTTCCAAAAAACTGACTTCATATTTACAGCTGAAACATTATTTATTACTTATTCTAAATACAGTAAACCCGTCGAGAAAATGAAGAAACTAGAATTACATGGGATTATCAATTAATTGAACAAGATGTGAAATAGCAGGAAGTAAATTTCACTTTTCAGCTACCATCAAGAGAAAAAAATTATTAACGTGTCCCGATCAATGTGGTATTGGCTGGAGGAACCACCACACGAATTGCCTCAGCAGGAACTAAATTTTACTAACGAATCCTTAAATTACAATTAGCTACAGTTGCTAGACGTATTATTAACTTTAGAGAAAACGATAAATTTCAGTCAATCAGACAATGCCGCAAGTGATACAAAAATGTGGAATGGATATGAACTGGTAATAAGTAATGGAAAGTGTAAATGTGTATGCAGCCAGATCAGACTGAGAAAGGAGATTAAATAAGTAACTAATATTTAAGACTTAGTTTTAGAAGCAACCAAGGAAACAGCTATAGACAGTTATAGAGTAACTTTTTTAAATAATGGTGAGGTATATACTAATTAGTAAGAAGTGGAAGGAGGAAAAAACTCACGAGGAATTATTTTAAAGAGGAGGGATGTGCTACGGCACATAAGAGTCGGTGGTAGGAAATAGAAAAATATTATTAGAACTCGCTCACTTTGCCACAGGCAAAATCAAATCAAGCCGGAGACATCGGCGGAAGCTTGAAGCGAGCCGGTATGCTGCAGGTGGACCAGGTCGTCGACACGTAATGGCACTGTCTGCCGAGTGAGGATACTCATTCAGCAGAAAGGAGACTGTGACAGAAAAACAAAGGAAGCGACACAAGCTTAGTCGTTAGCTCGTAAGACACGTTGCAAGACACTCTCTTTTACAGGAGCTCACAGCGAGAAACTGACACAGCAGTTATCAGACTGTTACGTGAATATAGCAGAATAAGGAGGATACAGTCATGACAAACCGGGCCTCACATCACAGCCCTTCCTTTAAATACCCCAGCTCTCCAGACCTCGACGTAAGATTATTATTGGGATCGATGTCATTCATAGTACTAGCACTCGATTACATACTACGATGCTGCAGTGAATCTATGTCCTAAAATGCACTAACACAATCTATGAATTAGACGAAAATGTACTCGAGACGGTGACCTTCACCTGATGAACTTCATGGTACTCTTCGCCTATCATCTAATGATGGAGGAACCGACTGTCTTTCGACAACCCCACATCGCAGGATGCTGCTAACATTGAATGAACTACAACGCGGAAGCCAGCTACAGGGCCTCTTGGAGTCCAAGTTCCTGTTTAACACACAGGCCCCTCCAGGTGCTGACATCTACCGGGGGTAGAGAGGATATTAACCGATGAAAGGATTACCGACACTAAGGGCCCTGCAGATGGGTCATCAATGGTCATGATAGCTAGGACTGATGACACTCCAGCAGTCAGCGGAGAGCTCTTCGCTCTGGGCAACAGTACTGCCTGCTGGACGGCAACCCGCCGTGACCCAAGTCTCTACTGCTCACTTGTGGGTGCAACCGCACAGCTGGCTGAACAGACGTCAGCTAAAATCCAGTACGCAGCTGAGCGAGCCACAGTCAAGGCTGGTGCGAAAGAACGAAGACTTGTAAGCACCCGCAATAAATGACTGATCTTTAGTAGCGTGTGACTTGCCAACAGATGTCCCGACTTCACACCGCGTTGTATCCGCTCGGCCCTTTGTGTTATCATCTCCTTCAGCCTTATTCGACGCTCCTACAAATTCCAATAATGCATAGCGCATATCTTCCATATCGACTCCTGTTTCTTCTTGAATCACTTTATCAAACAAGACCTTCAGCGCACGCTTTCCACGTATCCACTCTCTGTTCTGCATTTAACATTGGAATTGCCATTGCACTATCTTTAAATTATATCGAAGGTTTAAGTTTAAACAGTCATTCCTTACATTTCCTAAGTGTGAACATTTATATAATTCCTTCCTTTATTCACGAATGCAAGTATTTCCTCTGTAGCCAGTGTTGTACACATGTTTGTCTATCTGACATCCGGGATGGGGCTTATTTTGTATGACCATTCCTATCCAACTGAACTGTCAGTACCTCACTTCTTTCCACATCGAGTTTATCAGACGATACTCTTAAACCTCAGTCTAATCTTCAGTATTATTAAACTGTGATCTGGGACTGTATCTGCTCGTGCTGTGCCTGACAGTCCCATATATGGGGTCTCTGTCTGATCAAAATGTAATACAGCTGTAATCTTTCCACATCTCTAGACCTTTTCCAGCTACACCTCTTCCTCTTGTTATTCTCGAACAGTGCAACTGCTGTAACTATCTGAAATTTATTGCAGAAAACTGAACCGTTTCGTCTCTCACGCCAGCTAGATTGCCGCGAGGCGCTCTGTTGCCTACGTTGGCACTATCAGGCTTTTCAGACATTGGGCATACTTCCTGGTGGCTTGTGGTCTGCTCTCTCTCTGGTTTTGGAAGTGTTTTTCCGGCCGCAGTGAGGACGCGATTGTGGTCAGTCAGTCGGTACACAGAGCAACGAGGTGAAGCCGTTATTAGCTCGCTATGGAGGAGTCTGGCTGCAATTTGTGAA
Source organism: Schistocerca serialis cubense (assembly GCF_023864345.2). Taxonomy (NCBI): domain Eukaryota; kingdom Metazoa; phylum Arthropoda; class Insecta; order Orthoptera; family Acrididae; genus Schistocerca; species Schistocerca serialis. The sequence goes on from NC_064642.1 coordinate 528,065,251, forward strand.
AGCTGTTTGTGGCGCCAGCCGCACACATTGAGCGAACGCGATCCTCCTGTGTTTTGGATTCTGGAGACAGTGCAGCCTGAACTTACGGTAGTGTTTGCATTAGTGTGCCTAACTAAGTGGGACTCTCGGAGTGAATTGCGGCTGTGATGAGTGTAGCTTCCTGATCGAAAAATGTGCTGTGATTTGGTGTGGTCATATCGTCATATTTTAATTATCTCTCACAGACTGTGCACCAACAGAATGCGTTTAATCAGTGTTCGCGGATTTGGTCATACATGGTGTTCGTATGACTGTATAGGTACTGACTTCATGTCCAAGTTCTTCGTCAATAGGCAGTTGTCTACTTAGGTTATACTATTTCTATAAATCTGACTGCTCACTGCATTTTCGTGCTGTTGTGTAGCGGTGGACTGTGTATAAGTGGACGTTTCTAGTGTACAGCCGAATTCTTAGACTTGTAAATAGTGCTGCTATAGTGTCTGGAAATGCTAAGAAGCAAAGGTTTCCTTTTCCTAATACTGAAAACTGATATTTCCTTATATTAGTATGAAGTGGAGCGGACTGATCTACACACGAAAAAAGACTTGTTGTGCTAGAACAAGCGCTTGGGTTCCAGCGGTCTGTGCCAGGAAGGTTACCGTTGCCCTCACTTTGCTATATACATTCAGGTTTGGCACCATTTTCTTAGCAAAGTGTTAAAATGATCATGAGTTTTTCTAAATTACAGTTAAATTAAAATGGTAGGGAATTTTAAAACGAACTTAATGGGTGTCATTTTAAGGAATTCGATTGGAGAGTATGTAGGGAAGCAGCCTACTCACGCTGTATAAAGTTCACATCAGTCTTTCCATTGTGTGCCAGCCTAGTCCGCTGTAACTGGCTCTGACGTCATAAATGTTGCGCAATACTTTAAAAATCAAGTAAATAACCTGAAACGATTCTAGCATGTCAGGGATAATACAAAATCAACATGTGTTGAATGTCAGTTCAATAACTTTAACCATTTTCGAAATTTGGACGTTTTTCTATAAAAATCATTGGCGCAACAGAAAAGAGCTAATACTTAAAAATTTATATTTAGATTCCTTTTTCATAATAATTTAATAGAAACAGTACTTTGGATCTCACAAATTAAGATTTTAGTTGAAATTCATGATTTTCTGGTTTTTGTCTTAAAAATTAAGGAAGCAAGATAGACTAAGTAGGCTAATAAATAAGGCTAGGATGTTTATATTTAAGTAGAATGGAGATCCGCTATAACCATAAAGACGTGAGAAGTTTCATTTGAATAACTATAAAACTATAGCGATAGCGTATCTCCAAAGGGCAAGTTCAGAGCTCGTCTACTGCGTGCAGTGTAATTAAATTAATTCTCTCGCCCAAAATATTTTACTTAGCCACGTCAGACTTTTATTATGATATCTTACCTGTGTGTTGAATGCACATTTAAATTGAGAGCTTCATCGGCCATCAGCAAAGGATGCGATGAGTTATTCAATAACTTAATGTGGTGCATTACTAGCCCAGCGGCTAGTCGGGAGAGCCGATTTGATCAGGCGTTCCCTTAGCCGTCCGCACCGCGGCTTTATATATAAGAACGCTGCGCGAAAGAAAAGGCCCCAGTTCTCTCCAGAAGCTGAATAGCACACCACCTGTGTCGGGAGTCCCGTCGCGTCGGTATCATTGCTATAAACAGCCTCGGATGCCCTATTAAGTTAATCGGGATACACGTAACCATGAAATCATTTTCGAGTGAAGTGTTAATTCTGGGATGACTTTAATGATATATCTTCAGTTTGCGTATGTCGTATTTTCACGTGCCGTCGCGGGACAAACATTCTACCATTATTTAGCGTGCCGTTTGATGAACATTATCATCAAATTATGGCGAGCATTCACTTAAACATTTAATTTGGACAGTTATAGCCGGCCAGAGTGGCGGAGCGGTTCTGGGTGCTACAGTCTGGAACGGAGCGACCGCTACGGTCGCAGGTTCGAATCCTGCCTCGGGCATGGATGTGTGTGATGTCCTTAGGTTAGTTAGGTTTAATTAGTTCTAAGTTCTAGGCAACTGATGACCTCAGAAGTTAAGTCGCATAGTGTTCAGAGCCATTTGAGCCATTTGGACAGTTATAGTTGCATCAGCGCATTAGACTCTGAACTGCTCTGGTAGTTGGATTGTGTGGATTTTTTTTTTTTTTTCATCTGTGACTTTCAGAATATAGCTAACGTTTTTTCACGATCGTTTTTGATTATAAATCCCAGACAATCTCCTAATTCCTCAGAGCTATAAGCTGTAGCTATAAGTGTATTTCTAAGATGAAGTGGGCACTAGGAATTCTAATTACAGGCTTCATGTTTTGCTAATCACTTTCTGGTTGCCAATATTGTAGTTAGAGAGCCAGTGTTGAGAACGGCAAAAGACAGCATAATTAATAGGAACATTTATATAACAATTAATTCCACCTGCCGCCCCACATATGGTTAAACGGCCGGGAAATGTTTCTACATTACAAACCAAACATTAAATAACAGGAACCTTCATTTTCCACCAGCCACCCCACATATGTTGCTAATCGGCTGGGACAAACATTCAACATTTTACTTTTGAATGCATTATGGGAACAGCAGTGATCAATGTCTTATAAATAATTACTATTAAAAACAGTCTTGATCACGATTTATTTAACAAGGTGACCGGTTTCGACCACTACTGTGGTCATCTTCAGACCACTGAGTAGGAACCTCTTTCTGTTGGAGAATCACTGGTTAAACGGCCGGGAAATGTTTCTACATTACAAACCAAACATTAAATAACAGCAACCTTCATTTTCCACCAGCCACCCCACATATGTTGCTAATTGGCTGGGACAAACATTCAACATTTTACTTTTGAATGCATTATGGGAACAGCAGTGATCAATGTCTTATAAATAATTACTATTAAAAACAGTCTAGATCACGATTTATTTAACAAGGTGACCGGTTTCGACCACTACTGTGGTCATCTTCAGACCATTGAGTAGGAACCTCTTTCTGTTGGAGAATCACTACTGTTGTTTAATAGTAATTATTCAACATTTTATATAAACAAATAATAATTCCACCCGCCGCCCCACAAGTACTTCTGTAAATATTTCATTTTTAAACCTGATTAAATTTAGTAAGTAATTGTTCCAGTGGTCGCTATCTTTACGTTTAATTTCTTGTGATACTAAGTGCTGTTCATTTCTATTGGAGTCAGAGTGTTTGACAAATTTTACTATACTTGGTTTGGTTTCAGTCATTATGACAGATATATTGTTAATGTAAAACAGTATTTTTCTGTTGACCTTTATTTAAATTATTAGAAAAGGAATAAGTGTCCAAACGTTAATCTGTACTCAGACGTTCCATTCCACCCCTTCCTCTGTTACAGCATTCTACTCCCATCTCATTAATAGATTTTAATCATCCTTTACATGCTGGATTAACCCTTCAGTATCCTCACATACAGCCCTTCTGCTTCCCGTGCGGTCTAATGCACTGCTTTCCGAGCGGGAAGGCGTGCTGGTCCCCGGCACGGATCAGCCCGGCGGATTAGTGTTGAGCTCCGGTGTTCCGGCAGGTCTGTGGATGAGTTTTTAAGGCGGTTTTCCATCTGCTTCGACGAATACGGACTGATTCCCCTTATTCCACTTTAGTTGCAAAATGTCGGCGATTACTGGGCAAATACTGTCTCCATGTACGCGTACACCAACTTCGCCAATAGCGGGATTACAGTGACGTTCCCGGGGGTGGAGGGGTGGGGGGGGGGGTTGTGTCCACTGGGAGCCGAACCACAAAATAACCCTGGGTTTGGTGTGGGACGGCGGTGGGGTGAGTGGATTGCTGTAGTCTGTTTTGGGGTTGTGAACCTCTGAGGGCTACTGTGGGAACGGTGGCTCTCCGTCCCCAATTCCATACAATACAATACAATCCTTACATACGTTCTATAGGTGCTTGATATGCTTGGGACATCGGTAAGTATAACTGAAAGATTGGCATTGGTTTCCTGTCGATTCTGACCAGAACAGCCCTGTCACAGAACTGCTTGCAGTATCTCATAATCTCCTCACCTTTCCTATGTGTAACGAACCCTACTCCCTTTACATAATTTTCCATTGCCGTTCATATTACTCTGTATTTGACTGACCATAAAGCCTTGTCTCGAGGTGCACTCAGCCCTTGTGAGGCAACCTGAGGAGCTACTTAATTGAGAATTAACGGCTCCAGTCTCGTAAACTGACATACGGCTGGGAGAGCGGTGTGCTGACCACGTGCCTCTCCATATCTGCATCTAGTGATGCCTGTGGGCTGAGGATGGGACGGCGGACGGTCAGTACCGTAGGACCTTCGCGACGTGTTTCGGGTGCAGTCAAGTTTAGTTTTATAAAGCCTTGTTTCCTTATCATTTTACTTCACCAACTCCAAGTGCATCTAGACTAAGCCTTAGTATTTCCCTTTACAGATTTTCTAGCTTCCCAACCACGTTTAAACTGTTGTTACTCCAAGCTCTGCCTCGCAGAATGTTACCTTTTCATAGCATATTCAACCTATTGCTCATAGTTACTTCCAACTTGGCAATGTGGGACTAATCTGAAATATTTTGACACTAAACAGACCATCATACTTTCCATTTCCTTCTGCTTCCTCCTGCCCCTGATCAAGACTATTAAGTTTTTTAGGGACAGTTCCCCAGACAGAAGGCAATAGGTTACCCTGAAATTCTGTCCGCTCTGGCTCCCTCTTTGGCATCAAGTGGTAGAGAATCTTATATTAAATAAAAAATTTTTGGGAAGGAACCAGCTGTCGTAAGTCCCTACATCAGGCAGTGTGAGGTTTTGAATAAGCAATAACGAGACAAACTTATTTGTAAGGACGTCTATGTGGCAAGAGAAACTAATGCTTTCAGTTTCGAATTTGCTGTCGCTATCTTGCTAGATAGATATTTAACGTTCCGTGCAGCAGGATGCAATAGGAACGTGCGATGTTGGGGAATCATAGAAGCTGACTTCGAATTCATCGTCAACGTATAAATAGCAATGTTCGATAAAGAAAATCCGAAGAGTTTACGGAGATACGGAAATCCGCAAGCGGTTCGAAGTCATCTTTTCAGTCACTCAGTGCCCATAGTGGCATCTAAACGTAAAATGTCAGCGAAAGAGCTTCGTCGCCGGAGATCGTAATACGATTCATCCTTTCAACTGAGTGTACGAAATTTGAACTGGGAGATGTAGGGATAACTGATACCGGAAAAGGGAAACAACTACAATCCTTTTGTAACGGAAAGGTATTAGGACAGGCAAGATGGTATAGAGATAATGCGAAAGAATTTGCACCCATTCAAGCAGAAATTCATCGTAGTTCACTGGACCAACGAAGGGTACTTAGCTACTGGAGAAAAGTGCAAGTGATTACCGTTTTCAAGATTTACATACTTATAGGCTTTATGGTCGACGTCAGTCAGTTGTGGAATTGTGGGAAATGTTTTGCGATCATGTGCTATGATGCGCCATTATGTGGTGCTACAGATTAGTGTTGAAAATTAGGTGGATTCATAAGGTAAGGAATGAGGCTGTTCTCAGTATCGTCGAGCAAAGGATTATATGAGAAGCACAGACAAGAAGAAGTGAAAGACGATAGGACATCTGTTATGACGTCAGACAACAACATACATAGTAGTACAAGGAAATGTAACGGTAAAAACTGTAGTGGAAGATAGCGACTGGAATGTATCAAGCAAATGTTGGTTGCAACTGCCACTGTGAGATGAAAAGTTTGGCACAAAAGAAGAATTCGTGGCTCGCCGAATAATACTAGTCAGACGACTGAAGACTAAAGAAAGATAATCATGACTTTTTTGGATGATGAAAATCTCCTCTGTAAAAATCAAAAAAATTTGCGAAATTTAGCTCGTTATGTTCCTCCATCAGACCCACAGCGTTGTAGACAAAAGCGTTCAGGACAATGCTGTCTTCCTTTACTTCAAGAGGGAGTTTGACACTGTCTGGAAATTACGTTTAGTGAAAATTATACACTGAATAGTCCAAGAAGCTGGTACACCTGCTTAATGTAGTGTAAGGCCCCCGCGAGTTCACAGAAGTGCCGCAACAGGACGTGGCATGGACTCGACTAATGTCTGAAGTAGTACTGGAGGGAATAGACACCATGAATCTTGCAGGGCTGTTCGTAATTCCGTAAGGCTACAAGGGAGTGGAGATCTCTTCTGAACAGCTCGTTGTAAGGCATCCTAGATATGCTCAATAATGTTCATGTCTGGGGAGCTTGTGACCAGAGGTCGTGTTAAAACTAAGAAGAGTGTTCCTGGAGTCACTCTATAGCAATTCTAAACGTGTGGCGTGTTGCATTGTCCTTCTAGAATTGCTCGTCGGAATGCACAATGGACATGAATGGATGCTGCTGATCAGACGGGATGCATACGTACGTGTTATAACACTACCGTCTGCTACTGCTGTACCATAACCTTAAAGCTGGAAACAGGTTGTGAAATAAAACTATTTTGTTGAAGCAATTATGGTATAAAGCAACAGAGCAGTGTTACCCTCTGAGAGGAATTTTGTTATGTTGACCATGTTGTACCTAATGGAGGTGGCTTATCGGAAAATGAAAGTCAGAATTACGTAAATATTCGAACAGTAACAAACAAGATTTTTGCCTATCAACACTGTTTAAAGAAAAAGGAAAACGGTCGCCAGCCTAATTAGGCAAGAGAAAGATTAACGTTCTCATTTAAGAAACTAGGTATGCGAACTTTAACGGGCAAACACAACCTAGACTTGGCCACACGCAAGTGCAATAAACCCTGACACCTGCATATGTTAACGTTAAGGTTAGAACAAACAGCTAGAGCAGCATAAACTATTTGTAAAATTATAATAGATAACGAAACACACTATTACTTTCAGGGCTTATTCAAACTGAATGGTCTTTATAACGTTACTATTTATATTCACTGCAGAATCACTAATTGGATATAGGTTAAGTCTCTCTCAGTTAAATACTTTACTATTTAAAATGAAAGTTAATTGGAATCCACTGAGAGGTTGCTTCTCACTATCATTTGAAGAAAGAAATTATGATTTTCATAATTAATGGTCTTTCCGTTACTTGTTACCGAGCATTAACACAATAGACAAACCGTGGATCCAGTTTTACTATTAATATGCACTTCCAATACACAAGAGAGACAAACACTTAGCAACCATGAACATTTAATTTCTTACTATTGCAGTTTTCCACTTTTACTACAGCGAAACACAATGTTGACAAAATTGCAGGAAACTGACTCACCTTTTAGAATTTACTACAGATAGCAAGGAGATCATTTGCTAAGCAAAACTTTATAAGCCTCAGTCTTAAGAACTTCTAATTTTGCACATGGCAAGCAGTTTTAATAGGAAAATTATTTTCAGCAAATAACATTTACTTTAACTCACTCTCTTGCCACATTAACTTTAACTTTCTTTTTACTAAGTTCAAGAGGCATTAATTAGCAAAACACTGGTCTTTAATGTTCTTTCAGTTGGGACACTTGGTAATTACTTTAGTTCAAACGGAGAGGAACCTGAGAGGTGTTATGATAAGGAAAAAATTAAGGTAGGTACATAAATTCAGTTACAAACTACCTTATATTTGTGCACACTAAAACATCCAGTAAGCTGATCCTTCACTGTACATCATTATAGTATTACGTTACAGTGATTGCGCAACTTGGTGGCAACTGCATGTAGGTAGATGGATTCGCAGGCAGAATTGCTGGACTCTGGCCCTTCTTGGTGCCGATGATGAATACCAAATCCAGCTATTTATCCATCCATCCGCGGCATTGGACAGTAGCAGAAAAAGCCTCTCTCGGAACAAGGACAATATGCATCTTTTACATGGCAGTGCACAGTTTGGTAGCTCGTCGCAGACTCGTAGCTCGTCCTCAACTGACTCTTGTTCCGCCTTTTCCACCTAGGCCAATCACAATTTGCGCGCGCTACTCAGTTCCGTTCCCGAGGGGAACCACTACACCTTTTACATACAAACTAACTAAGAACCCTAACTGAGTATCAGCAGTTTACATAACAGCAACCAAATTCATTCAATAAAACAGAACATTTGCACATATTAGAGATGTGATGTTACAGTGTCACCAGTTAGTGTCGTATCTAGAGGTATCAGACCTCCCATATCACTCGGACTGCACACGCCCCAAACCATTACAGAGCCTCCATCAGCTGGAATAGTCCCTGCTGACATGAAGTGTCCATGTATTCAAAAGGATACCTCCATACAAGTACACGTCCATCGGCTCGATACAATTATAAACGAGACTCGTCCAACCAGGCAACATATTTCCAGTCACGAACAGTCTAATGCCGGTGTTGACGGTCCCAGGCGAGGCATAAAGCTTTGTGTCTCGTAGTCATCAAGAGGACACGAGTGGGCCTTCGGCTCCGAAAGCCCTTATCGATGATGATTCGTTGAATGGTTCACGCACTGTTGTTGGGCTAGCACTGGAACCTGCAGAAACTGGAGGAAGGGTTGCACTTCTGTCACGTTCAACGATTATTTTCAGTCGCCGTCGGTCCAGTTCTTGCAGGATCTTTTTCCGGCCTCAGCGATGTCGGAGATTTGATGTTTTACCGGATTCCTGATATTCACGGCACAGTCGTGAAACAATCGTACGGGAAAGTCACCACTTCATCGCTGCCACAGGGATCCTGTGTCCCAACTCTCTTGCGCCGACTGTAACACCATGTTCAAACTCGCTTAAATCTTGATAACCTGCTATTGTAGCAGCAGTAGCCGATCTAACAACTGCGTCAGACTGCCGACCGCAGCGCCGTATTCTTCATGTTTACATGTACCTGTATTTAAATATGCATGCCTATACCAGTTTGTTTGGCTCTTCAGCGTATGAGCTTACCCAGTATCGGACCAGTTTTGCGACTGAATCCAAGAGTTTCTTGTAGAAAGAACTGAAAACGACACTCTTAACGGAACAAGGCGTAAAGAACATTTTGAAGTTATACCAAGAATGTGCGATATGACCGTTACTGTTTACAATGTACATAAATTGTGTAGTGGAAACCGTTGGTAGCTCTTTAACGCTGTCCGCAGATGATAGACTCTCTATAAGAAGACAGAAACACCGGAAGACAGTAACGGTTTAGAGAAGGACTTGAAGAGGATTGATGAAGGATGGAGGTACTGGCAGCTGACGCTGAAAACTGAATAACTCGACCATTGACAACAAATTGCAGAAATCAGTAACCATCATGATACACAAACATTAAAAAAAATTATGCATCACTTCGGTTCTGAAAGTCCCGGAACCTGTAAAGTAGACTGCAGTAGAGATCAACATGAACATCATTTTCGCCATTTTTATTGCCCATGAAAACCACACATTGCATGTTGTACCACCATACAGCGAGACCTTCAGAGGTATTGGTCCAGATTGCCGTACATACCGGTACCTCTCATACACAGAAGCACGTCCTCTTACACTGATGCATGCATGTATTCGTCGCGGCATACTATCCACAAGTTCATCAAGGCACTGTTGGACCAGATTGTCCCAGTCCTCAATGGCGATTTGGCATAGATCCCTCAAAGTCGTCGGTGGGTCACGTCGTCCATAAACAGCCCTTTTCAATCTATCCCAGGCATGTCCGATAGTGTTCATTTCTGGGGAACATGCTGGCCATCCTAGTCGAGCGATGTCGTTATCTTGAAGGAAGTCGTTCACAAGATGTGCACGATGGGCGGCGCGAATTGTCGTCCATGAAGACGAATGCCTCCATGCCTCGTCAATATGATGCCGATATGGTTGCACTATCGGATGGAGGATGGCATTCACGTATCGTACAGCCGTTACGGCGCCTTCCGCGACCACCAGCGGCGCACGTCGGCCCCACAGAATACCATCTAAAAACAGCACCCGCTGGACAGTGTGTCCAAGGTGTTCAGCGTGATCGGGTTGCCTCCAAACACGTCTCCGACGATTGTCTGGTTGAAGGCATATGCGACACTCATCGGTAAAGAGAACTTGATGCTAATCCTGAGCAGTCCAGTCGGCATGTTGTTGGGCCCATGTTTACCTCGCTGCATGGTGTCGAGGTTGCAAAGTTGGACCTCGCCATGAACGTCGGGAGTGAAGTTGCGCATCATGCAGCCTATTGCAGACAGTTTGAGTCGTAGAACGACATCCTGTGGCTACATGAAAAGCATTATTCAACGTGCTGGCGTTGCTGTCAGTGTTCTTCCGAGCCATAATCCCTAGGTAGCGGTCATCCACTGTAATAGTAGACCTTGGGCGGCGTGAAAGAGGCATGTCATCGACAGTTCCTGTCTCTCTATATCTCCTCCATGTCCAAACAACATCGCTTTTGTTCACTTCGAGACACCTGGACACTTCTCTTCTTGAGAGCCCTGGCTGGCACAAAAGTAACAATGCGGACGCGATCGAACCGCGATATTGACGGTCTAGGCACGGTTGAAGTACAGAAAACACGAGCGGTGTACCTCTTTCCTGGAGGAATGACTGGAACTGATCGGCTGTCAGACCCGTCCGTCTAATATGCACTGCTCTGAACATTCAAAGTGGCTGTATCTGTGATACAATATCGACAGTCAACGTCTATCGTCAGGAGTTCTGAGAACCGGGGTGATGCAAAACCTATTTGGATGTTTGTGTCTTGGAATATCTATAGGGAGCGACCATAACTGAATGACCACTCAAAAGATGTACTAGGAGAAGTAGATATCAAGCTGAGAAGAGCTGCTCGTTTCGTCACGGAATGGTTTAGTGGGTGGGAGAACATTACAGACGTGCGCAACAAACTCAACTGGCAGTCAATACAAGAGAGGCGTTTGCATGTGAGGAAGTTTGCTATCGAATTTTCGAAACAGTGCATTCTGGAATGAACCGGACTGTATATTACTTCCTCACCCATAAGTTTCGTGAAACGACCACAGCGAGAAAATTCACGAAAATACAGCTAATACAGGGGCTTACTGACAATCATTCTTTCCAAGCGCCATTCACGAATGGAGCATGGAAGAGATAAACAGTTGGTGCCGCCAGGAGCCAACTACGCCAAACACCGACAGGTGGCTTGTGGAGCAATGATGTAGATGTAGATGTATTACGCGAGCGGAAGTTGTCGATGTTTCGAGTATCAGTTATAAATGAAGAATTTACAGGTTTAAAAATCAACATAGGAAGATATGTAATTTCATATTTATGAATCAATAAATACTACATTAATTAATATTTGATACTAAACAATCTTTTGTTTCCACACCGTAAAAATTACATTTTTTAGAGCAGTCACCACTTCAGTCTATTTTGTTGTTGACAGAGAGACTGTACTGCTTTAGGGAACGGTCTTTCTGAAGCTAGCAATGTTAAGACAGTTCAGATATTTAAATGCAGTTTTTTGTATAAACATTGGATAGGTAGTAGCGATGATCTCTTTCAGTACTTCTTAAGGGTTTTATTGAAGGTGACCACTCAGAACATACCTAAACTGTGCGGCTAGGGCGCTTTCCTAACAATTGCCAAATTATTTCGTTATTGTGATATTTTATAACAGTCGCTCTATAAAAAATCTACATCTACGTCTACATGGATACTCTGCAAATCACATTCAAGTGTCTGGCAGAGGGTACATCTAACCACCTTCAGAATTCTCCATTATTCCCATCTTGTATAGCGCGCGGGAACAACGAACTGCTATACCTTCCCGTACGAGCTCTGATTTCCTTATTTTATCATGGTGTTCGTTTCTCCCTATGTAGGCCTGCGTCAACAAAATACTTTCGCAATCGGAGGAGAAAGTTGGTGATTGAAATTTAGTGACAAGATTGCTCCGCAACGAAAAACGTCTTTGTTTCAATGATATCCATCCCAAATCCTGTATCATTTCAGTGACAGTCTCTCCCCTATTTCGCGATGATTCAAAAAGTGCTGCTTTTCTTTGTACTCCGTCAAACCTATCTGGTAAGGATCTGACACCACGCAGCAGTATTCTAAAAAAGGACGGAAAAGGGTGGTGTAGGTAGCCTTTTCAGTAGATCTGTTATATTTCCTAAGTGCCCTGCGAATAAAACACAGTCTTTTATTAGCCTTCCCCACAACATTTTCAGTGGGTTCCTTCCAATTTAAGTTGTTCGTAATTGTAATTAATGGTTATTTAGCTGAATTTACGGCCTTAAGATTTGACTGATTTATCGCCTAACCAAAGTATAACGGATTCCTTTTAGCACTCATTTGGAACGCCATACATCACTTCTGTTTTACTCGATGACTTTCTGTCAATTGCTACGAGCTGTGACCTTTCTGACAGGGGAATCAAATCTGGGGAACTGCTCGAGAAAAGCAAGCTTTCCACGCTATTTGCAGCTGTAAGACGTGTATTATTCCTTATGTTTGTTTTCTGGGTTTCATTTTTTTTTCATACTCAGGAATATACATTGCAGAGAACTTCATTTATTTGAGGCAGTTGGGCCTTTGATTCCAAGCACTGTGGGGCTTAACATCTGAGGTCATCAGTCCCATAGACTGAGAACTACTCAAACCTAGATAACCTAAGAACATCACACACATCAATGCCCGAGGCCGGATTCGAACCTGCGACCGTAGTAGCAGCGTGGTTCCGGACTGAAGCGCCTTGAACCGCTCGGTTGCGCCTTTGAGTTTGAAATTATCGTTATAATACTGTAACTCTTAATGAGTATGGTTTCATAAAATGGTTCAAATGGCTCTGAGCACTAAGGGACTTGACATCTATGGTCATCAGTCCCCTAGCACTTAGAACTACTTAAACCCAACTAACCTAAAGGACAGCACACAACACCCAGTCATCACGAGGCAGAGAAAATCCCTGACCCCGCCGGGAATCGAACCCGGGAACCCGGGCGTGGGAAGCGAGAACACTACCGCACGACCACGAGCTGCGGACTATGGTTTCATAGAAGTAACAAATCAATATGCGATTTTAGCCCATAGCCACAGAAAATTGCAAGGACGAATCATCCCTTTATCTTTGTCAATAAAGGCTCAGTACTTGACGAGTGATTATTTAGGTTTTCACGATAAATATTAAAAGCGCTTCTTGCTTGTTTCAAATTTAGATGTTGGTTAAGTCAAGATTTTGCACAAGAACAATCCCAGACTTAGCAAAGCATTTACAAATGTACGTGAGCCACGTTGATAAGCAGACACTGGCATTGAAAGTAGAAAGTAGTGACACCTCCTGCGTTTCATGACTGTCACGGTGGCGAGTGCCAGCATACATTTCTAAGAGATAAATGCGGAATAAATTTCAAAGTATTTATAATTGCTGTCATTGCAAAACTTCTAGAGGCATCAGCGTAGTCCCCAACATTGGGACCAATGATACTTGTGCATACGTTCCTTAAGGGCAAGTAACAGGGGAGTCTTGAAATTCTATACTGTTTATATATTGCAAACACTAAAAAAAGCATCATGGTATGAAATACGAGGGGCTTCAATACAATGAGTAATGCAATACACTTTTCTTCTGAAATCAGGTTGGTTTAATCCAGGATTCTAATACGCCATATTATTCCCCACTGGTTTGGCTATAAAACCGCGTTTTTCACCATAATCTCTGTTCAATACACCACCTTACTGGGAGGGCTTGTATGCCGGCAATGTTCCACTATACTGCTACTACCCACCATCGACGCACTTCCTCCCGTGGAGTGTATCCTACATTTGACCAATAGATGGAAGGTGCGAGATCCGGGCTGTTGGGTGGGGTGGATGCGGAAGAAGAAGTGTTTCTTTAGTTTCCTGAGGGTACTACGATACATTTTAGAGTTTATCGTTGTACGATGAGGGAGAACATCAGAGAGAATAATCCATTCAGAGTTCTACATTACCGACTGAGGGCGCCAGTTTGAAATTTTTTCGGAGAGAAGGTGGTGTGGCATCATTCGATGGATAGCCGTTTTGTTTCCGGTTCGAAGTGATGAACTCATGTTTCATCGCCTGTGACGATGTTGACAAAAAATTGTCACGTTCAGTCTCGTAACGCGCAAGCAATTTCGCACACATTGCCTTTCGTTGCTGTTTATGGTCTTCTGTTAGGTGGCGAGGAACCCAGCGGCCACATTGCTTTGAGTACACCAGCTGGTGGACGAGTGTGTCAGTGCTGCCAACAAAGACGTACAGTTGAGCAACGAGGTGTCTGATGGTGATCCGTCGATCACCTAGAATGAGTCACCCGTTCCAGCATAGCAGGAGTCACTGCCGCTGGCGGCAGCCCTGGGTTCGGACACAAATCTCCCGCAAAAAGAAGTTTAACGCAGCTCTCGACTTGAAAGCACTTTCGTTACAGACGCCACTTTCAAGACTACCATCTTTTGGACCATCACAAAATGACAGGGGAAGAAGTGGAATATTCCATGATCTCCCATAACAAAAACCACATTTTTTTCAACCGAAACTGGCCGAGAAAGGAAATGTGTTTTAAAATGTGTCTTTCGTAGATGTGCTGAACTTTATGGTGTTGAACTCATTACGTACAACAAGACGATATATAAGGGGCAATCAAAAAGATCCCGAAGGCTAGATACAGGTGCTTACGTACCCGCATCGCAGTCGTGCTGGGTTGCATACACGCCGCAGCAACGCCCTCAAATGAAAATTTTTGTCGTTCCTTATACATTGTTGCACAGCATCAGAAGTGAATTTTAATCCTGATTGGCAGTGACCTCATTGAGACCACTAGATTTTTTTAAAATATTGACGAGCACATATGTTAACGGTAAGCTGGCTGCTATTAGTTTGAAACAACAGTTAAACATTTCACTCGAATAAGCAGTTGTTTACTAATAATTGAAAAAGTTAACTTGCTGGCGCATAACGAACTCCGCGATTTGGGGAATCCTAATGAAAATCAAATCAATCAATTTAAAAAAAGTATGTTAGTAATTATACGACTATTATACACTTGCAAATAAAAATCGCATCTTTCATGCAGCTGTCACTGCACACGAAATGTTTACAGTTTCCTCTAGCGCATTCACTGTTGGCCGGCAATGTTCGTTTACTTGCGCTCTGGCATAGTCTTCCAGAAAGAGAACTGCGTTGCATCGTATTTGACAAGCGTGGTATCCACCCAGTGTTATCCAATCAGGAGTAGACACGCCTAAGAAATATTTGTCAAATAACTGCGATATGTATGAACTGTTGAGCCGTCTTCCTGGACTTCGTCACATACATGTCGTCTCGACAATGCTTCTCAAACCAAACATACACATGCGCCAAAGATAGGCTTCAAACAAGTTACATTTGTAAGAAAGTAATAAACTGTGACATAAATTTCTGTTCATCAGAACGAATATATGCCTGAGTTATTTCAAAACATAATTTATTTTAATATATTAAAATACTGTTGATACTCAAATCAGTTTTAAATCAAATATAAAGAACCTGGATAACTATTCTTTTCGGAGTTACTGCATCAACAATTTCAGAACAAATGATGAAAACACACACATAAACCTTAAGTGCCGGCCGGATTGGCCGTGCGGTTCTAGGCGCTACAGTCCGGAACCGAGCGACCGCTCCGGTCGCAGGTTCGAATCCTGCCTCGGACATGGATGTGTGTGATGTCCTTAGGTTAGTTAGGTTTAATTAGTTCTAAGTTATAGGCGACTGATGACCTCAGAAGTTAAGTCGCATAGTGCTCAGAGCCAGCCAAACCTTAAGTAAGAAAACAGCCAGCAAATAAGCAAAAGTCGACCAGAAATAATGGTCATCCCCACTAAAACCGAAGGACGCATAAGTTCAGAAAATTTTATATCCGAATCTTTGCCTTACAAATCAGGTATAAATAGGTTCAGCACTAGGTACGCTGGGTACAGAGCAACAGCCTAGGATCGTTATGAGAATGGGCAACACGCTGATGTATTTCAAGAAAAATGGAAACGAAATTTGGTTGAAAAGAGTTTCAGACTGATCCCGTATTTCTGGATTTCCGGAAGGCTTTTGATACTCAACCAACCAAGAGGCATGTAGTGAAATCGCGCGCTTACGGAATATCGTCTCAGTTACGTGACTGGATTCGAGATTCCCTGTCAGAAAGGTCACAGCTCGTAGAAATTGACAGAAAGTCATCGAGTAAAACAGAAGTGATTTATGGCGTTCCTCAAGATAGTGTTGTAGGCTCTTTGCTGTTCCTTATCTATATAAACGATTTAGGAGAAAATCTGAGCAGCCGTCTTCGGTTGTTTGCAGATGACGCTGTCGTTTATCGACTAATAAAGTCATCAGAAGATCAAAATAAATTGCAAAACGATTTAGAAAAGATATCTGTATGGTGCGAATATTGACAATTAAATCTAAATAAGGAAAAGTGTGAGGTCATCTATAAGTAACAGGAATCGTCATGATTATGCTAGGATATCACTGGTTTATATTTAAAAATATGGTTTCACGTAATGTAATGTGGTTAAGAAAAGTTGACAACTGTGTTCAAGAACAAGGCATATTTTATTTCATCATCTGTGAAAAGTTGAAAACAGAAAAGTTTCGTAAATTCATCGACTAATCCGATCAGTATTCGTGCACCGATGTATCAAAACAGTATGACCGCCCTAGTGACGTTACAGGCAGCCAAAGTGGAAAAATTGATTCACGTAACTAACTTGGACATGGGCAGATTCTTATGGACAAATATCTGCCAACGAGCTGCGCTAGAGTCCTATTCACGTGCTTCTGTCGTGAGCACGTATGGAAAGTGGTTAAACAACGGTGAAACCTAGGGTAGGCGAGGGAGGTGTTAGTGTCCACGCCTCAATAGAAACTTGCCCACTCCAAAAAGTAAGATCGGCGACGACCTGTGGCAGATCGGACTGCAGAGTACATTGTTGGTACTGGTACAAGTATTTTGGAGAACAACACACTTTGCTGAGCTTGCTGCTTCGCAGCAGACGACACTTACGTGTTCCTAGGTTGCCCAGTCGACGTTAATTACGACTGCATTGGGAAGGGGGCGGTCGAGATCGGACCGTAATAACGTACTCGCCGTGTTTGGTACGACCTGTTCTTGCGACTTACCACCCAAAGACACCTCTGACGAGTTTGCCTGTGAACCAGGAAGAAAATCCCAGACGCAGTGAAATTTAGATATCAGAATAATTATATTTATTAAGCATGACCTAAAATATGTCAATGAGGAAGAGGTGACCTCTACTCTAGATCAAACAAACGAACTATTACCTTACTAAATATTTTTAGCAAAATAATCACCATACACTGTGAGTTCAGGATGCGTATCTTGCGATGAAGAAAAATCCTATGTAATTAGGAAGATTCAGTAAAATTAACACATGAAACTCTTAATGGCTCTAACTTCAAGCAAAACACACACACGAAAATTTACCGAAACAATTCTTACACTAGCGTAATCTCAAGAGAAAAACCAACACTAACATAGCTTCAAGCACACTGAACACAAGAAAATTTACCCAAAATTTATTACAGTGACAGAGTTATAAAATCATATAATGGACTGTACACTGAGTACTCTGTGGTAGCTGGATGAATCGTCCATCTGCCGAATACTTTCCTCGAATATAAGCCCCTAGAAAACATGTGCAGTACATGGCTGATATGGACACGAGGGAATGTGAAAACTACGCAGATCAACTCCGATCTAAAGCAGATATGAAGTGAAAACTGTCTAGTGAATCCCACACTTAGCGCCTGAGCAACGCAGTATTTACCTTGAGCAGACTACGGCGATAAGCGCGGCTGTGGTCAGCTGTGGCATGTGTCGGCAGCAGATGCATTGAGCATTGCGAACCTGTTGACCTGACAGTTCTTCTCTGGTGAAAACTGGATATATTCTCGTAAACTACCATAACTTTTTTTGGGGCGAAAAACTACGTTTTCCCCAGCTAAATCAGCTGGCTGTGTCCACTCGCGAAGCCTGAGTGACATGTACACTATTGCCCCAAATGTTCTGCAGAACCTAAGACCACTTTCAACTCTTAATCTCCAGTACGGAGGTAATACGATATTGTTAACCCGAATTTGGATGATATAAGAGCCTCATGAAAACATACAGACAAAAAATGTCCCTTCCAGAGCCAGCACATGGCCATTCTAGTAAGAGAGTGCCCATAATTACTCACTCGCAATTTTCTATATTGTTGCAGACATCCCCCGCTGTAGAATGGGTTCGCCTTCTGCCACAACTAGCGTCGGCCAATAGGGGCGTATACTGGTTTCACCCATGCCAATGCGTATTCACCATTCTTTGGTTTAGTAGTGAGCTCCATCCAAACAAGAGCGGTCTACGTCGATTTTATGCATTTTTCATGCCTCTATCACTTGATAAATGAATACATGTAAAACTCACGGTGGCTCACGCTGCAGTGCTCCTTTCTGCGTCTCAAAAGTGGTCTGCAGCTAAATTCCTAAGTCCTTTCTTAAGTTAAAAGCCTTTCGCAGAGCAGATATGGATCTCTCGCCTTATACGTGTCTCGTGATTTTTGTTTATATCAAGTTGATGACGCACTTTCTGCTTTCTTACGTTTCCGCATAAATGGAAGGGCTGTGTACTCCTTTGAGACCATCCAAACGACCCCTTGCTGCGTTAAGATACGGGAGATATGCTAAATAGTGTGAAGACCTATCCTTACTTGGGTATGGTTTATTAATAAGGGGTTGACCCCATTTGCCCCTAATAGAGCTGCGATACTTCTTGGAATATAATGATTGTATAGTCTCCAGTGTAATGTTATGCCACTCTTAGATCAGAACCTCTTCTGACTCATTCAGTGAATGAAGCGGAAATCTGCTCTGGAATCTGAACTCCAACACTGTACACAATATTTCAATAATGTTCAAGTCCGGGAACTGTGCTGGCTAGCGAAGACGCAGCGATTCAGCTGCATGCCCCTCGTACCACGATTATTCTGTCCTGGCTGTGTAATTATGCATTATCGTCCTGAAATATGGCATCATCGTTGGAGAACAACATTTGAATAGTGGGATGCACCAGATCACCTGAAGTGTTCACATAACTGTTGGCTGTAACACGGCCTTTGAGAGTAATGATGGGACGAGCAAAATACTATGATATGGCTGCCCACGCCATCACACTTTCACCTCCATGCTTTTACCGTTGGAATCCAGCAATCAGAATTGTAGGCTTCTTTTGGCGTTCTCCAGACGCAAACTGACCCCGATTTTTGAAAATAACGGAAACGTTGACTTGTTGTACCTTATGACGTGTTTCCACTGATCAGCCGTCAAGGATTTATGATCCTGACACCATGTTTTACGCTTGTTTTGGCTGGTTTTCATCACTAATGATTTCAGAATAGCAGCTTGTGCATGAATATTCGCTTTATGGAGTTCCCAGCGGACGGTGTTGATAGATACAGGGTTTCGAAGATGGCTACTGAGCTCTGCAGTCACTTTAGCCCCCGTAGTTTTGTGTTGTTCTGACACATTCGTGTTAGTGTACGAGGATCTCTGTCATTTGGTTTCGATTTGCGCCCACTACGCCCACTATTACGTTTACACGCTGTTCTCTTTTCATGTTTTATGCAGGATGCCATGACTGTTGAAGCAGTTGCTCTTGAAATGTTCAATAAATTGGCTGTCTTTGTTACTGCTGCTCCAGCTAATCGGACTGCCACAATCTGCCCTCTTGGTAACTCTGTTAGGTCTTTCATAGGACGTCGATCTCAGCTCGTGAATGCCAATATGAAGAGTGCACTACCCGTAAACGATCTGCACTGATGCCTGGTCCGTACTGAACACGCAGAGTCCAGCGCGACACGTCCGTTAGCTGCATTGTTGACCGTCAAACACTACCATTCCATTACTACCACCGTTCATATTATTTTGCCTATCTGCTATTAGTACTTTAGCACAGGTGTCATTCAGAAGACTCGCCGAACGGTGACTCATTGTTGTGCCATTATCTCCGGTGAAAATACCAGGTGGGGTCCGCGAGCCACATTGCTAACTGACTTTCCGCAGCGTGTGTTCGCTGGTTTATGGCTTCCCTAAGTTGAATTCCATGTTTCTGTGGCCAGGTCGGCTGGGAAGCCTCGATTGCGCTTCAGTCAACAGTTACAGAATATTACGTGGATTTTGGTGGTATCGAGTTCTTGTGAGCCACGCATGAATTAATTACTCTCTATACTACGCAAATAGTGTGATTCTAAGCAAAATATGACTTGTGGGGTATCAAATTCATCAGTATGATGAGTAGAATCGACTTCTCGATATAAAAATTATGTTAGCTGGTCAAAATTATCCGCCCACCTTACGTCGTGAATCAGTGGTATTGGGCCAGCTAGTCGACTAAGTATACCTGATCGATGTTCATGACTGGATGAGCCGTCTTCTCAGTGGATGGCTGCATGAAACATGCACCGCACCACTAATGCATGAGGGACGTTCAGCTGACTTTCCCATGAGACCTGCGGTAGTAATCGATGTCTCCATGACAGTTGTGGACTAAGTGAACGTTGCTGTGAATCATTTGCATGCCTGATGCCTACCCCGATGGCTATGGCATCTTCCAGCAGCATACACTCTTCATCGTAATGCCAGAATTGTGCTACAGAGCTTCGAAGAGCGTGACAGTGATGGTCACATTCACGGTTTGGCCATAAAAGTGACCTGATGAATAACACAGTGGAACACTTGTGTGATGCTATTGGCACCTCTAAGTACTAGGGCCATAATTTTCTGGTACTGTGTGACCTTTGCGTAGACTTCTGGTGTAACAAGCCTCCGAAATATTTCCGAGAACTTGTCGAATCCATGCCACACCAATGGATTGCATTCCAGAGGTGGACCAACGTGGTATTAATGTTTTGCTCTTTAGTCTATATGATGATTCCATGTTACTAGTAAACTTCATCTAGTGTATAGGCGTCAAAATTATGAAGTGAATATTTTGGAGTGAGCATGTATCCCATTCGAACAGGAAAATTTCTTGGAGTGACAGCCGTTTACGGTAAGACACACGCCCTCATCGACGGAAAATGACAACATGTAGGAGCTTCTTGCCGTTTGCGCAGAGGCAGTGTAGCGGACATGTAAAACTCTGCTAGCGAGAGCACCGACAAGAATAAATGGGTGTTTGAAAACTGGAAAGGAGATTAAGGCACAACAAGCACAGGATGATGGGCGCATGTATCCTTTTGTGCAGGATAATGTCCATTTCTTGTGCACTGAAGAATTACCAAGGTTTGGGTAGGGAGGTACAACTAGAAAGTGGTAGACGGCCTGAACATACGTTATTTGTATGTGACATAGATACTGAGGTAGGGAGTGGAAATGTTGTCTGATCAATCATGTACATTACGATATGTAAGGTGGAAAAATGCAATCTGATACTTTAGTGATTAATACAACCAGAGCTTAACTGGATGAGTATCGACCTGAAAGAAGTTTCATGCACGAAAGTAAAAATATTCCATTAGAGCTGGCAGTACGGAGAGTGTTAACGACTGCTTCAGAAAGAGAGGTACCACTGATAGTTGGTTACGGCTAGATGTTGAACTGACCTTTGGAAGGATATCAACGGCCTAAAGGCAGTAGAAGAGCGCAGATAGATAGCCGCTAATAGTAAACATTTTTTTGTTCTTTTTGAGTAGGTGGATATACCACGACAAATAACTTCTGATGAGTCAAACCAAGCGAGATGGCTCACTGGTAAAGAAGTTTGGCATTCGGGCGCAAGACTACTCAAATCCCCTTCCAGCCATCCAGAGTGAGGTTACCCGTGATTTCTATAAATAGCTACAAGCAAATGCTGGGATGGTTCCCTTGTAAGGGAACGGCTGATTTGCCGACCGAAGTGGCCGTGCGGTTAAAGGCGCTGCAGTCTGGAGCCGCAAGACCACTACGGTCGCAGGTTCGAATCCTGCCTCGGGCATGGATGTTTGTGATGTCCTTAGGTTAGTTAGGTTTAACTAGTTCTAAGTTCTAGGGGACTAATGACCTCGGCAGTTGAGTCCCATAGTGCTCAGAGCCATTTGAACCATTTGAACGGCTGATTTTACTCCCCATCCTTCTTTAATCTGGACTTGTGCTCCAGTGACTGAGCTTTCGACGGAACGTTAAACTGTTACCTTCCTTCCTGTTGATAAGTCCTGTCACGATGTGGTGTTTAATGATGCACGATCATAGTTCACGGTGAGGATGCGGTTTCTGATGATCTATTATGACAGTTCACGGTGGTGTCTGATTATGTGGGGTCATACATGTGATAGAAGGAAAAGTTTCCTGATAACACAATGGTCGTCTCACATTCAGAGAAAGAAAACATCTTTGTGTCTGAAAAATTTACAGTGAATGTGGTAATTTGACTTGGAAGAGAGATATTCAACAGTAGTCTCATAGTAATGTTGTTGGTAGTTTTAGTGAGTAGCTGTACTTTTATCTGAGTAGTTCGGTTTCGATTCTAAATGCTGGAAAACAAGTAGCTTCAAAAAAGGTAAAATTCCTAGCTCCCATACAACATGGAATATCTACTAAAAGCGACGTCACACATAACTGGTATATAGAATTAAGGGGTTGCGTTGTGGATTTAAAATATATTATTTTATCTACAGTTAAATTAAGCACTTGTTAATTATTTTCTGTACCCTTGGTGTGAGTGATTGCTACCCGCTTTACGTGACAAGGCTGAAGTTCAGCTACTGACAGACATAAAAATATTGAAGTGTCCTGCGTTCTTATTGACAAGAACTGTGGCAGCTCAAAAAACCCGTACGCTGAAATATTTCTGTGGGTTAGTAGTTCAAATGATATGGGAAATTAAAAAAACCATTTTTATATTCAGGTACATACGGTAGGTGGCCGATGAGTTATTGTATTGACGACATACGTATTGGATTTCTGAAGAATTTTTGCGTATGGAAGGCACAACATTACTTTTTCTAATTAAACGCAGGCAATGCAGTTAGATTGACTACTAAAATTCTTCGAATTTATTTACTTAACCTGTAGACAGCGCAACGTACATCAGTGTTGCCACTTGGGGGTTATGTGTGGTATCGTGTCGGAGGTCGCAGCATCTGATGGGAGCACGGTGTGTTGCGCTTGCCCCTCACGTCGTACACTAAGTCAGACTCATGTCAGGTTCCCTCTGCACAAGCGCCTCGCTAGAATGGGGCCAAGTGTAGTAAGCTACTGGCCGATGGAAGCACGCCCTGTCCCTCGAGAAATATCTGCAGCGTCTTGTTTCGACGCACGACGCTTTTTATAGCCGTAATCCTGAAATACGACGAGCTTTGTAATTTTATCGTACACGTGGATGGCCTGTTTCCTCAGGGCACACTGGAAGACTAAGAGGAAAATAAAAAAAGCTGAGGAGATGGAGGTGCTGGCGTGCGAGATAAAGTTCCGGACAGGCCGATGATGAATTGGCGCTGGTGGAGTATTTCCCAGGGTATCATTACGGACGTAATTACTGCAGCTTGTCCGTTACAGCCCGGCCGTCGCTGCCCTAACCCTGTCGGCTGTCTTATAATAACGGCCGTGTATAGCAGAGCTGCTCTTCTGCAGGCACAGGCCTCCCCGAATATGAACAACGTCTAATGGTGCCCAAAGCAAGCGCCTATATACTCTATGAATGGTACGGCAAGAAAAAGGAATAAAAGTGAGATAGTGTTCATACTTTCATCCTTCTTTACCTCCTCTGCATTACTGCAGATGACGTGTCACTGAGCACATTTGTACTGTGCATGCAGTACACGTGAGGTGCCTAGTTGTTTCCAATGCCCTGTGTGGAATACATAAGTTCTTGTACACTTCACTAACCTGCTGTCTTCATGATGATGATGTCCCCAGCGCAAAAAGCACGCAGGTCGTAGATTCTTTTCCTTGAGGCTGAAATTAACTTCGCAAAGAACTGCTGCTACGAATAAACTGCAACTCATTTGGGATGCCACTCGCGTTTTTATTGATATAGACACAAGAAACTATTCTTGATCACAACGTATTGAACATGTCTTTCCACATCATTATATCTGGCTAAAATAACATGAAATACATCCTGCCACTGACAATATGTCTGTCTACTGGAACCGTCAGAGCTAGAGAATAGAATTACATGAATTAAATACTACTATTACAGACAACATGTCCGTACCTAGCGACGGTCCGAACTGTAGTAAATAAAATTGCCTGAAACAAATACTGCTATAACAGACAACATGTCTGTCTACTGGAACGGTCAGAACTGGAGAGCCGGACTGCCCGAGACACTTCGCGCGCCAAGCCAGCAAGGCGTGACCCGAACGCCACCGAAGTGCATCGGCAGTAATATTGTCAGTCTTTTATTTTAGTAATACTTTGATTTTAATAATTTTGAAATGGCTGATTGATAGCTGGCTGTTGAGAGATGTTTATTTAAAAATGAAGTAATTTGGATGACAGGTTTAAACAATAATAGCAACTAAAGTTTAACGTTTTGGCGCCCTACCAACGAACACAGCAGCCAATCACAGAGCAGCATCATGATGCAGGCGGTCTTTCTCACGGGATTGTTACCGAATCTAATATCTGTCACCGGTACCTCATCCCACATTGCATCATCTCTATGCTTCTTGCATCTCCACTGCCCTGGGAATAGCTTCCTGGAGCCCAATATGATGGCGAATAAGCCAGAAATATTACAATGGATAACGATACGAAGGGTTAATCTTTGAAAACGTCCTGTTTTCTTTTACTTTATCTGTACATGTCAACTGCCTGACAGTAAAAGTGAACAACAAAGATGGGGAGGAGGAAGCTAAGCGAAACTTTACGGACTCAATGGGTGTGTGAAGTTATGGCAATGATTTCAGTATATCTAGTCAGTGTTCCAAAAATCTCAATAGGATAAGCCCACTTGCCACTATAACGCTGCACTGGTGCGTGCACTGATCCGACTGCAAAGAGTGTCATAAAGCCGATGTATCCTTCACTGGTCCAAGCAGACTCACAGCTGTTGTAACTGGTCCTTGAGATCATGGATACTTGCAATGGGACAGAGCAGGTTCCATAAATGTGCTTAAGCGGGCAGATCTGGAAACCTTGTTGCCCATCGGAGTGCCTCAACATCACGCAGACTGTTTGTAGACAGTCATGTCATGTGTGGAAGAGCTTTGTTCTGCTGAAAAATGGCACCACGATTTTGTCATATGAGAGATAACACGCAAGGACGTAGGATGTCTGCTACGTACCATTGTGTTTTGATAGTACCTTAAGTCACTAAAAGCCACGGTCTGCAGTCATACCGATGTCCCTTCACACCATGGCACCAAACGTAATACCGCTGTGCCACTCGAAAATACCATATGAATGGTGCCACCCTCCATAGGGTACCAGCACACTCGCCGACGATGCCATTCGCGAGCAGTCCATGGTGTCCAATGACGGCAACACCCCAAATGCAGCCGTCTGTGCTATGGTTTAACAGCAACCTACACGTGGGAAGGATAATGCCCTTTTCCAGCTACGTCTAAACTTGGACTAAATATACTGGATAACACTGAATGTTGTAGGAAGCCAGTTGCTTGTTCTCGGATGGGCAGCGCAAGTGTGAAGGGGTTTACAATATTCTTGGTGCACAATATGGCAACCATCCCTTGAACTGGTCAGATGTGGTCAATCGCAACCTAGAGGAGGAGTGTGCCTGCTCTTACGGGCCTATGCAGTGCAACGTTGGGTCACTGTCATGTTCGAATGCCCCAAAAGTCTGGATATTCCATGATTCGACTCGCCGCCCAAGGAAAGGCCAAAAATGTGACACAGGAGCATGTGGAAACTCAGTGTTTTTAATAGATATCACTCGACGTCCGACGCTATTCACTCTATTTGTGTAACCTGCCACCAGCCCTGGTAACAGCAATAAACACCGAAACACTAATCTGTATGTCGAACTTTTTAGAGACTGTTGCTGAACTCGGGTCTTCGATATGGGATGTCAAATTAAACACTACTCAGCCGTCTAGTTCCCAAACTTATTATATCTGGCTATGAGTTTCGATGTTTTACTATGTAATCTTCAGGACCCTGACCGACGTGTATGAAGATTCTATCTCGGTTCTGATCAAATCAGGAGCCAGAAATACCGGTATTAGTAGATTTTTGCAATGACGATCACTTCAACCGTCATCTGACAAGAACCGAGGTAGAATCTTCCTAGACGTCAGTCAGGGGCCTGAAGATGGCGTAGTAAAAGGCTGAAACGGGTAGCCAAATAAAATAAGTTTGGAAACTAGACGGCTGGAAGGTGCTTAATTTGACATCCCAGAAACCAGTTGGCCGTTCCATTTGTCACAGAAAACCGCAGTTGTACTCATTTACTAATTACATTGCCATCTGACCTTGTCTTGTTGGTGCTCCACATTTTGTGAGGCAGTGAATAAATGAAAGTCTCCCAACGCTGTTAACGTGAAAACTAATCTGAGGAACTACTGTACGGATTTTGGCATGGTTTCAATCAACAGAATCATTCACGAGAAAGTATTTGGATATAATTTGTGGTCACTGATTAATGATGATTGTACTGTTATCGGTTCTACATTTAATTGGGTGTTGGGGCGACATCTTGGGACAGTCACGTGAGCTACGAGCTGGCCAGATACACAGTAGGCGGTATCTAGTGGCAAAAGTTGTAAAGTAAACTGCGGCCGGAAGCAGCGTAACTTCACCAAACTCTATACGCTTCTATTGGTCCATATGTGTATGTATTATAGATTAAAGTCCCACGCCATGTTTTTCTGTCTCCATGTGAAAGCTAATCCCAGGAACTACTGCAGGGGTTTTGATACGGTTTTCACTAATAGACAGACTGATTCAGGAGGAAGGTTTTTGTACATAACTTATTACTGCTACATCAGACAACTCGGTCGGCCACAAAAATAGCTACTTGGAATTATCGTTGGATAAAGAGGATTTCGCAGACTGGAGCTATTATACACGGCGGCTGTGTACTCACAGTTTAAACTGTCTGTATACTGTAACTGAACAGAAAATTGGAGAAATATGTAGCGAATGTCGATGGTGGGCACATCCTGAAAGCGGAAGTGGACATCAGTCCCGAGATCACCAGAAACATACAGATAAGCAAATTGAAGTCATCACTTAGTGTCCCTGACTGCCGGAATTCCCGCCATATCCGTCACGGAACATGGGATGATGATGATGTTTTGTATGTTGGGCACTCAACTGCGCCGTTATCAGCGCCCGCACGAATTCGCAATCTCTACTCAGTCCGATCTCGCCACTTTCATGAATGATGACGAGGATGAAATGAGGTGGACTACACAAACACCCAGTCTTCGGGCGGAGAAAATCCCCAACCCGTCCAGGGAATCGAACCCGGGACCCCGTGCTCCAGAGGCAGCAGCGCTAGTCACAAGACAACGAGCTGTGGTCGGGAACATGGTAATCCAGCTTAGAGGTATAACGCAGCCGAATCTGTGACGTTAATCGCACATGGCTCTGAGCACTATGCGACTTAACATCTGAGGTCATCAGTCCCAACTTTAATCGGAGACTGTTATGGAAGGCAAACTCTCTTATCCGCAAGACATGTATTAACTGCCATCAATTTAGAAATGAAAGATTTCTCCCTATTGTAATAACTAAAAAGCCGTGTATCGGAACACAGTTGATTCTGTAACTATTTTCTTTATTGCTTTTTATGCGTATTAACTAAAAGTTGCTATTTAAGGTTATCTATCCATCACTGGGTCATATTAGACAGTGATTAACAGTATCAGTTTGGTAACAATACTGGTTTATTTCGTACTTTAACAGTGATAAACACAGATTCCATATGTAGTACAAATCATTTAATTCTTGTAATTAATTTCAGAACACCCATGTTCAAAAAGAGAAAATATTTTGCAGTCAGTGGCCCACATTTTAATATTTGACTCGGACAATAGCAACATCTTTCCAAAACCAAATAAACCTAGTTTTCATCCACCAGTTTCGAAAAGGGGTTTTAAAGAGGTTTCCCTTGGTCAACAGACGAATACCAGAAATACGAAACCCATCCCCGTTATACCCTACTGGGAGTACCTCTTCCACAAATCCCAGCCTACCGCAATATGTGACAGATATGAACATGGTTTGTTCCACATGAGCCCGCCCAACTCACAGTAGTGTGAAAAAAATTAACTGTCATCAGTTGTCTCTGCAGCAACAAACTCAACATAAAATTAGTAATTTCTTTCATAAAATACTTAAAATTTAATTGGTAATTTCTATGACAGTACTAATAGGAACTACATAACAGTGAAAGCAGATTACAAAA
The DNA here is from genome assembly GCF_023864345.2 of Schistocerca serialis cubense. Classification (NCBI taxonomy): domain Eukaryota; kingdom Metazoa; phylum Arthropoda; class Insecta; order Orthoptera; family Acrididae; genus Schistocerca; species Schistocerca serialis. Next base: position 528,093,612 of record NC_064642.1, read on the forward strand.
TAATTTGGTTACAGTTTTGTGTGTAATAAATGTTTCTAATCACGAAGAGAATAAATTTGCTGTCCGCCATTAAACAGCGCGCTCGCTTACGTCACATGATCTATGATCCATTTCTTATTGGTTCAGAGCAGCAGCAGACATTCTGTTTAAAGAAACAGGTTAACATACCCCTTGTCCACGACGTGTATACAGCCAGCTGTTCAAAGCACCATTATGTACACAACGATCAGCCAAAACATTGTCACCACTACTCACTGCGATGTAGGATGCGGTCTGTTGACGTTGTGAGCACGTGGCGCTAAAACAATAGTATGGAAGTGGAGCAGACACGGAGGGGGGTCATCCTAGAGAAGATATGGGCTGCGAATTGGGAAATCCATCGAGGTAAGCGACTTTCATAGAGAGCATATTATTATTACGCAGAGCCTGTGAACGAGTATCTCGAAAACGGCGAAGCTGGTTGAATGTTCAGGTACGACTGTTGCGAACATCTTCGGAACGAGGTAGAAGGACAGTGAAACTACCACTAGGCGCTAAACGTACACGATTCTTTACAGAACGTGAGTTTGAATGCTTGCCCGCTCTGTAAAGTAAGAGAGACGGTGATTTGTAGTATCTCTTCCGAAAGAACACAATGCTGCACGCATAAGCGCTTCGGAGCACACCGTTCATTGTACATTGTTGAAAATGGAGCTCCGCAGCAAACCACCCACACGTGGTCACTTCTTGACGCAACTACATCGTCAATTACGCTTGCAGTGGGCACAGGACCATCGGGGTTCGACCGCCGATCAATGGAAACGTGTCGGTTCTTCGGGCGCATCACATTTTTGCAACAATATGCCCATGCCCTTTCCATAAACTCCAAAATTGATGTGAACGGCGGGTAGAAACGTGCGGCGCGTCATGGGCTCAAGCTGGTGTGACCAGTGCGATGCTGTGGGAGACACCCTCCTGCGCTTGCATGACACCTGAGATAGTAATCAAAGGGAGGCTGATAGCTGCAAACCACCTGCATCCATTCATGCTTGATGTCTTCCCCGACGGCGATGCCATCTTTCAGCAGGATAACTCTCTATGTCTGGAGCCAGAACCGATCTACTGTGGTTTGGTAGCACTGCAGTGAACTCACTTTGATTTTTCTAGGACCAAATCAACCTGATGTAAATATTATGGAGCCTATTTTGGTCGCTATTGAGTGTCATCACCGCGTAGGCAAATTAGTATTTGCTCGAATTACATGACCTCTGCGTAGACATCTACTGCCACATACCTCCAAAAGCCTACCAACAAAATGTCGTATCAATGATACACAGAATCAGTAATGTATTTCCTTTCAAGGACGGACAAACAAGGTATTAAGCAGGTGGTCATAATGTTTTCGCTCATCTGTGTATTTAACTGGTATTTTAATCTGGTGTTCGCACTGGAATTACTTATCAATTACCGAGAGGCCGTGCATCGCCATATTATGTTAATAGTTGATGATTAGAGGTGGATGCCTACGGGGTGTTTTAATTTTCTGTATAGAATATACACTCCTGGAAATGGAAAAAAGAACACATTGACACCGGTGTGTCAGACCCACCATACTTGCTCCGGACACTGCGAGAGAGCTGTACAAGCAATGATCACACGCACGGCACAGCGGACACACCAGGAACCGCGGTGTTGGCCGTCGAATGGCGCTAGCTGCGCAGCATTTGTGCACCGCCGCCGTCAGTGTCAGCCAGTTTGCCGTGGCATACGGAGCTCCATCACAGTCTTTAACACTGGTAGCATGCCGCGACAGCGTGGACGTGAACCGTATGTGCAGCTGACGGACTTTGAGCGAGGGCGTATAGTGGGCATGCGGGAGGCCGGGTGGACGTACCGCCGAATTGCTCAACACGTGGGGCGTGAGGTCTCCACAGTACATCGATGTTGTCGCCAGTGGTCGGCGGAAGGTGCACGTGCCCGTCGACCTGGGACCGGACCGCAGCGACGCACGGATGCACGCCAAGACCGTAGGATCCTACGCAGTGCCGTAGGGGACCGCACCGCCACTTCCCAGCAAATTAGGGACACTGTTGCTCCTGGGGTATCGGCGAGGACCATTCGCAACCGTCTCCATGAAGTTGGGCTACGGTCCCGCACACCGTTAGGCCGTCTTCCGCTCACGCCCCAACATCGTGCAGCCCGCCTCCAGTGGTGTCGCGACAGGCGTGAATGGAGGGACGAATGGAGACGTGTCGTCTTCAGCGATGAGAATCGCTTCTGCCTTGGTGCCAATGATGGTCGTATGCGTGTTTGGCGCCGTGCAGGTGAGCGCCACAATCAGGACAGCATACGACCGAGGCACACAGGGCCAACACCCGGCATCATGGTGTGGGGAGCGATCTCCTACACTGGCCGTACACCACTGGTGATCGTCGAGGGGACACTGAATAGTGCACGGTACATCCAAACCGTCATCGAACCCATCGTTCTACCATTCCTAGACCGGCAAGGGAACTTGCTGTTCCAACAGGACAATGCACGTCCGCATGTATCCCGTGCCACCCAACGTGCTCTAGAAGGTGTAAGTCAACTACCCTGGCCAGCAAGATCTCCGGATCTGTCCCCCATTGAGCATGTTTGGGACTGGATGAATCGTCGTCTCACGCGGTCTGCACGTCCAGCACGAACGCTGGTCCAACTGAGGCGCCAGGTGGAAATGGCATGGCAAGCCGTTCCACAGGACTACATCCAGCATCTCTACGATCGTCTCCATGGGAGAATAGCAGCGTGCATTGCTGCGAAAGGTGGATATACACTGTACTAGTGCTGACATTGTGCATGCTCTGTTGCCTGTGTCTATGTGCCTGTGGTTCTGTCAGTGTGATCATGTGATGTATCTGACCCCAGGAATGTGTCAATAAAGTTTCCCCTTCCTGGGACAATGAATTCACGGTGTTCTTATTTCAATTTCCAGGAGTGTATATCAGTTCTATATTATGAGTTGGACAGTCGATTTGTTGGGTATTTTTATAAATTACGGTTAATGACGACTAATGGTGTTATTACACTGATCGTGTGCATATAAGTATCTGATGATGTTGACAGAATAATACTTCTTTTCTGGTACTGAACTGTTTCATGTTAGTTTGTGTAGTATTGTCTAGCACGAGCGGATATGGACTGAGGATTGTGTACGAAGGTGCGTGACTGTATATGGTTCAAATGGCTCTAAGCACTATGGGACTTAACATCTGAGGTCATCAGTCCCCTAGACTTAGAACTACTACCTAACTAATCTAAGGACATCACACACATCCATGCCCGAGGCAGGATTCGAACGGCTACAGTTTTTTTTATTTTTTTATTTTTATTAATTTTTTTTTTTTATTAAGAGGTGGAGCCCCTCCACGCCCACACCGGCATGATGGCCAGCTCAATAGGTCCACTGCCATCTCTGCATAAGGGTTAGTTTTCACTAAAGTGAGGTGTCGCAGTATGTGAGGACTGCGATATTTGCGTACGTCTGGTTAAGGTTAACCTTTAATACGCGCTCATCTGGAGATACACTGGGTCGAAGTAGAACGGAGGGTAGCGGTTTGAAGGGCAGAGGAAAAAAAGTGCCAAGTCAAGAGCCAAGGGAATAAAACGTCTGTGATAGTTAGGTCGGGTGGTAAGAGCAGTAGCGGATGTCTTGCTGTCTGTGATAGGTCGTGCAAGGGCAGGCTTTGTTAGTAGTGGGTATCATGCATGTCGATACCTTTGACGTCGTGCGGTGGTATTGCTCGGAGGCTGCCGCTGAGTCGCTGAGTGCCGGTGTAGAGCTCTCTTTGAGTGTCAGCAACCTGCAACAGTTAGGTTTATTATCGTTTTTTGTGTCCGATAGGTCATATATCGGATGCACACTGTAGGGTGATGTTGGCGAATTGTTTGTGCGTCAGTGGGCGAGCTCGTCGGTGTCCCTGCTGTCGCATGTTGGTCAGCTCTAATAGCAGCTGGTAATTACCAGTCAGTGTTGCTGATATGCAGGGGCTTGCCGACGTGTGTCGCTTGTTTGCGTATGTTAGTTTACCACAGGTGGCTATGCCCTAGCTAGCAGTGTCTTTGGCCGCTTGTGCTCCCACCTATGGTTGTGATCGTAGTTTCCCAGAGTGAAGATGAAAGGATTGTTCGAGTGTCTCGATTTCCTGTATAGTCGTATGGCGTGTTTTTTGAATACTGCCTTGAGGGTTACAAGGAGGTATTCTTGGTGAAGATTCACGGTGCGTGTGCAGCGTGGAGCGTTGCTAATGATTCGTAGCACTTTCTTCTGTATGATCTGCAGGCGGCGCAGTCGTGTAGGAGCTGCATATCCCCAGACGGGAGCTGCGTACGTCATCAGAGGTCTAATCAGTGTCATGTATATGGACCTCGACACCCTCCTATTCAGTGTTCTTTCTCTGTTGAGCTTCGGGTAGAGCTGTTTCAGCCTCGCGTTTGCTCTGTTGGTAACATACTCGATGTTGTCCCCCCATGTACGTTTCCGGTCCAGCCAGACACCTAGGTATCTGACTTTCTCTCGGAAACGTATTGGGCGTGTGTGTAGTGTAATCGGTCTACTTTGTTGATGTTTGCGCAGTAGTTTCGGTCTGTGTGTGAACAGAACTGCTTCGCACTTGTAGACGTTTACTTTAATACGCCACCGCTCCAACCAAGGCTCAGCTGTTCTGAGTGCTGTCTGTATTCGTGAATTAATGTTCGACGATTTCCAATCTTGCGCAAGGATGGTGGTGTCATCCGCCTAGATGGCTAACGTCGTGTTTTGCTACAGTGGCCGGCCATGACTGTATATATCTGTATGTTACCTAAGATTATAATACACCCCAAAATCGTGTGAAATGTAGGACGTACACAGGGAATATGCAGTCAAATGGCGGTGTATTTCTTCTAAAAATACTGTCTGACGGTGCTTCGGCACCATCGAAACCTTTTTATCGACCTGCCTACCCAGGCATCTGAGCATGTATATCGAAGGCTAGAGCGTTGTTCTCCTAATGCAATGAAATAATATTTCATTCTCCACAATACGTAGCCCAATACGTTAATGGTCTAAGATCATTGTACTAGATAAGGACGTGAAATCCGAAATCTAGAGTATACAGAGGAAGTATACGAAAACATTCAGTCAAAAGTGGGGGGTGGGGGAGGATGGTTTTATTCCGTCAGAAGACACTGCATGACTGTGGCTCGGCACCCCATTTCTATTCTCTTAGCACGCTGATTAGATCAACTAGGACAAACACAATAATACCGACGTTTCTGTGCCTCACATCGCACACTTAGTAACAAGGAAATGTGTCTCTGAATATTTTTATTTGGCCACAGAATTATTTTCAACAGATTTCACTTCAAATAAAATGTTTCATTCACAATACAGATACAGTTAACAAAGATGTTCACTCAGTACGGAATTCATTTACCGCAATAATTGAATTTTGCTCCTAACTGACAGTTTGACAGATCGGAAAATTTGACACGAGATCGCTCTTCAATTACAGTATTGAAAATCCTGTTTTATGCACTCGCAGCACGTAGTGGTCGGAATATAGGTCAGTAATATTCAGATAATGTCGGCCACAAGGGCGTGGTTGTTAGCAGCAAGTAAGAAGTTGAAGTTCCGAGTGAAGATAAACAGCATCGTTCGTTGAAGAACTATCAACAACTCCAAATTAGAAATAATTATTAATCTCACTCAGGTACGTTTCTCTGGTTTGGACTACAAATTGTTCATTCGACTGTACCGTGTCCATGTTATCAAACAGAACTCAGAATCAAAGGTGTGTTCAACAGAAGTTAAGGCAGTGTTTTAATTGATCGACGAGTGAAAACCCACCTAGTAACGTATGATATTGACACCGAAAGTTTAAGGCTGTTTATTACCTCTCATTCATGGCTGGATAAATGGAGTGTTTCAGAAAATGACTGATACGACTACTCACTTTCTACTGAAATTCTAAAAACGCGACTAACAAAAGTATAATCTGAGACAAATTCTTTAACTGACATTGGTGAGTGTTGTACAATAACCTCGACTGATCCTCTGAATATTCGTCTGTTCCACATTCTTCTTTTTCGTGTAACACATCCACTGACTTTAGTAAATTCATATCAAAAAATTAACAAATCACTAAGTATTTTAACCGGTTTTGCCAAAATACCGCATGTAACAACGTTAGTAAGATATCGTGACAAACTGAATGCTTATGAAAAATAGGAAGTGAATATGATCAACGAAAATACACGGCACTGTGTTAGGTGACTGCAGAGTGAAAACCTTGGGGATAGTAATAATATCTCAGGTGTTGTTTAATACATCGCATTATCGTCTTGATTTCCATAGTCTGTCAGAAAGAGGAAAGCTGCTTCTACACACTTTCGATTTGAATCCCAGTCATGTGGCGCAGTGAAAGCAGCTTGTGGGATGGTAAAGACACATTTCTGGCGGATACTTGAGAACTATCTAGCCTAATCCGGTTATATAATTATCCCATTCATAGACGGGAAAAGGAATGAGATCAATTTACAATGCTTTAAAAAGCATAAATGCAATACAAAAATTCATTTTAATATTGTCGTTCTCGATTATTTATACATTATCTGATTTCCACCTACATCCCCAGCATGCTCCTTAGCATGAAACATCATCGGCAACGTCATCAGTCATCCTAGCAATTCAGAGAACTATGGTTTCAACACTAATAGTGTTCGTTTTCATTATTTTTGCATGCCTTCCTCTTCCAACATAAACCGCTCGCCAACAGATGTCTTAATCATTTCGTTTTGTCAGGTAGTAAGTTATTCATGTGCCAGGTTTGCTTGAAATTGTTCGCGAAGCTTCATAATTATCTTTACGTTTTCAGAGTTTTCCACTTCTACCACCACATGTAAGAATGAACACCTAGCATGTCCTTACGCCGAAAGTAACTGTCTCCCGAAAATTAAAAATACATGCAACGCGTTTATATAAATTTATCCATGTGTTTCAGAACTATGCTGGAAACTACTTTTATTTGGTGTAAAAGAACTAGGTATACAAAATTTTGGATATTAGTGATATCCAGAGAAAGTGTTCGAACTGCCGTGTGAATAATACTGTTTTGGAGATAACACCGGCCTGTTATGGATTTCGTTTCATGCGTAGAAATAAAGCGTTAGGCATTTTAGAAGAGTTTCTTGGGCGTTAAAAGCTGCAACCATTACTCGTGAAAAGTTTTGTTGCCATGGGCGTGTTAGAAATTAGGTTAAACATTCAGTAGCGCGAGTTCAAGTTGTGTGTTATACGTTAATGCAAATTTTGACACATAAAAAGTGATTCTAATTATCTCATATAAACGCTCTGAAATTTAGTTTACGCAGATATTTCACACCCAGTATATGTATTATTTAACGCGCTCCTCATGTAAAAACCAGCAACACCACTGAAAAAAAAGTGAGCACGTACAGAATTACTTCTGTGACGATACTTTAAGCTTTCATTTGGGATATAACAGGACTAAAATATTAATAAGAGACAGGAAACGTAGTTCGAAGTGGTTACAAAGCCAAATTTCCTATTACACGGTGTAATTAATATCAGACGTATGCTTAAGCAGAATGAACATGTTAAAAGCGGTATTAGAAAAGAAATAAGGGACAGCTGATGAGCTGCAGTACTACTCAAATAAGGACCGTATTCCGCTTCAAATAAACTGAAACCCTCAATTACAATAAATACATCTGCTTGAGAAACGTCGTCACATTGAAATAGATAGTACAGCATATTGCTTACGCTGTTTAGCGCGAACGATCAAATCTGGCAGTAATTGCACGGTTAATAGTATCCGAATAACAAGTAAGGAATAAAGAAACTAGTCACCAGATCTCAAGACTGCCTAATCGCAATACACCGTCATTGTTTTTCTCTAGCCCCTGAAGATGTCGTTCTGGAATCAGTACACTTTAGTCTAATGATCAGTAGTAGGTCTGACACTGGACATTTCGGTTTAATCAGATAACAAACGGTTGTCAAATATTCGTGAGCTACGACTAGACTGACTGAATCGTTCGTGAGTAAAAATGAATTCCACTTCGGTGACAAATGTGCAGGGCACCCAGAAATATATATACATTTTTTTGAGCCATTAGTCTTCTGACGGGTTTGATGGGGCCCTCCACTATTTCCTCTCCTGTGCTAACCTCTTCATCTCAGAATAGCACTTGCAACCTATGTCCTCATTTATTTGTTGAATGTATTCAAACCTCTGTTTTCCTCTACAGATTTTACGGTCGAAAGCTCTTTCTAGGGGTAGCGTCTTTGATTCATAATCAAAACGATATCTGTCCGGGGTTCGAATCCCACCGCTGCTTAAATTTTGATTAATAATCAGCATTGTCGGCCGAAGACTTCCGGTATAAGAAATCACCTCTCATTCTGCCAACGGCCTTGTCAAAGCGGGCGGAGGAGCGGAAAAAGATTCAGGGCTCTCTCTTGTCCTAGCGGTGGGAAACTGCCCGTAAAGGCGGAAGAATCGGAAGTGATCAACGGTATGAGGATGCAGAAGGCAATGCAAACCTCTGCATTAAAGACATGCACAGGGCATGGGGTCTTTAATTGAAGAAGTATTATGATGATCTCTCCATTGGAAAAAGATTCCTCCGGTGGAGCCCTCATTCGGATTTCTGAGAGGGGGCTGCCAAGGGGGAGGTTACCATGAGAAAAAGATCGAATAATCCACGGAGGGATAACGTTTTACGAGTTGGGGCGTGGAATGTCAGAAGCTTGAACATGGTAGGTAAAAATCTGGAAAGGGAAACGTAAAGGCTCATTCTAGATATAGCAGGGATCGGTGAAGTGAAGTGGAAAGAGGACAAAGACTTCTGGTCAAATGAGTATAGGATAAGTTCAAGAGCAGCAGAAAATGGTATAACGGGAGTAGGATTCGTTATTAATAGGAAGGCAAGGCCGAGAGTGTGTTACTGTGAAAAGTTCAGTAATAGGTTTGTTCTTACCAGAATCGACAGCAAACCAACACCGACAACGATAGTTCAAGTATACATACCGACATCGCATGCTGAAGATGAACAGATAGAGAAAGTGTATGAGGATATTGAAAGGATAATACGGTATGTAAAAGGATATGAAAATCTAATAGTCACGGGAGACTGGAATGCAATTGTACGGGAAGGAGTAGAAGAAAAGGTTATAGGGGAATATGGACTTGGGACAAAGAATGAGAAAGTCTAACAGGGGGTATGCAGTTTCAGCTAGTAATAGCGAATAGTCGGTCCAAGAAGCACAAGAGCAGGAGGTATATTTGGAAAAGGACGGATAATACCGGAAGATATCAGTTAGATTACATCATGGTCAGACAGACATTCCGAAATCAGATACTGGATTTTCAGACATACCCAGGAGCAGACATAGACTCAGACCACAATATAGTAGCAATGAAGAGAAGGCTGAAGTTTAAGACATTAGCTGGGAAGAATCAATACGCAAAGAAGTGGGATACGGAAGTACTAAGGAATGACGAGATACGGTAGAAGTTTTTCTAAGGCTATGGATACAGCAATAAGGAATAGCTCATTAAGCAGTACAGTTGATGAGCAAAGGACATCTTTGAAAAGGGCAATCACAGAAGTTGGAAAGGGCCGTCACAGAAGATGGGAAGGAAAACCTATGTACAAAATAGGTAACTGCGAAGGAACCATGGGTAACAGAACAAATACTCCAATTGATCGATGAAAGGTTGAAGTACAAAAATGTTCCGGGAAATTCATGTTGCGTATTAATAACCGCTTCAGCTGTATTTAGTCCTTTATTACTGGATCACGACCGGTTTTGTGGCGCTGGAAGCCACATCTTCAGGTGAACGTAGGATTAAAACATTTGTTCCGCAGGAGATGTGGCTTTTGGCGCCACGAAGCCGGTAGTAATAGGATAATGAAGGACCAATGCGGTTAATAATGCCCAAGATGAATACTCATAAGTGTAGTTGCCGCACTTACAAGGTTGTCTGTATTTTCTCAGTTCTTAGCGCGACTGGTTGTTTCATATCCATTATTTCCCTAAGATCCTCATTTCTTTTGTCAGTTCTGAGCGTCCTGGGTGGCCTCCTGAGTCCATCCACCTCTACAGCCTGTAGTGTACTTCTCTGCTGCTTCACCTGCGACCATTCTTCTGCACCATATGTTACTATGCCTTCAACTACTGTTAGCAAAATTGTCTTCTTTATTTCTTTTGATATTTTCCTGCACCACAGAACTCTACTTACTATCTTAGTTACTGCTGTTTCCTGCTGGATCCTTTCCTCCACATCTGCTTCACAGCTTGCCGAAATATGGATAATCGATCTCATTATGACAGTACTAAATCTCTTCTACTACTAAATATTCTGTTTTGCTCATACTTATTCCAAGCCCACCTCCATTCACTTCTTCATTACAAGTGTGATTTCCGCCCAGTTTTGTGCTATCAGTACTTGATCATCGACATATAATAATAAGTAGAAAGTTCCATGCTGGAAAGGAATTTACATACCTCCACCGTTCCACTGCATACCGCAGATGTGTTTCAGACAGGATAGGTGACACACTACTGTCATCTCTAAGGATTTTCCATGTTAATTGCTCCGTATGATTGCTCGTACCTTCTCCTAATTAGGAATAATTACTGTACTTCTCTAACTATATATTCCGTAGCTTCATATAATCCGTTGATGGCTGCAGAATCATATGTTTATTCTAAATCCAAAAATATTAGATTAAATTCCTGATCGTTAGAATACGCCTTCTCATTTGTTTCAGATTAAAGATATGATCCATACAAGATGGTGCACCGTAACACCTGCACGACCTTCTCGCGTCTTCTCCTCAGTCTCATTCTACAACCTGTTTTTCAGTATCATCATCATCATATCACCACCACCACCACCACAAGCACCACCATCGTCATCATCATCATCACACATCATCATCATCATCATCTTCCTTTCAAGGATTGGACTGTTGCCTGTTCTGAGCCCACAAAGAAAATCATTTTCATGTTTTTCAATGCGTGCTGATACCTCTTTTCCCATTCAGGTTGTAGTTTCTGATCTTCTGGGGAACTCTTTGAGAAGGATATCTCATGAGGTGTTGTCTCCAATCTTCAGTATATTTTTGGATTTTTTCTCTCCTTTTAAAAATATTGAACTCCGTTCTAATACCTTCAGTTCTAATGTTTCTTCTTGTGCAGCCCTTAGTCTTCCTCAGAAACCTCACCTCTCCTGTTTGACTTTTGTTTTCTTGTTTTTTTCTTCTTTTATGGTAACCCAGCTTTTGCTTCCGTAAGATGATCACAGGAGCCACAGTCACTTATAGATTTTCACGATGATTTGTTTCTGTACTTAATGTCCCAATGTTCTGTTAATGCTGCCAAAGACAGCTTGGGATATGTGTACTTCGTTTATTTTGTTTTCAATGTCAGTGTCAAAATCAAACTTGACACCACAATAAGAGGTTTGTGAAACGTGTTCTGAAACTGAATAATCGAAAAAAGTTTTGATATGACTGGATATATTGCTCAGAACTTCTTTATTTTCGTTTTATTACTGGAAATTTTAGAAGTATATGTATTGCATACTTCATTCAGCTACTATAGTGATCTCTGGAGGCCATTTCCATTCTTTTAAACAATGATGATATTATTCACAAACAGAAGCAGCTGTTTATCATTCGTTACCTTAATTTCTTTGTTTACTTTTACTTGCAGTTTATTAAGAATGAACTCAGTGTAAACATAATAAACTTTTGTTCTTCAGAAATAATGTATTGTATGATATTCTTCATGCCGTAACTGATTACCTTTGAACATAGTTTGTAGCCAGCGTTTAGAAGACTGATGCCATGACATTTTTTACAGTTATTACGTTTCTCTTTCTTGAAAAGAGAGATTATTTCTGCTGCTGGTCAAGGGTCTGCGGCCTTGCAGTCCGTCCAACATTCGTTTATTAATTGTAAAAGTCTTCTTATCCAGTGATAACCCTTCATATTTAAACAGCTCTACATTTATTACAGCTATTCAATTAGCTTTTCTGTTCTTCATGCCTTGCATAGACTTAAGTAGCCCCTCGATAGTGACTGGATCTACTGTTTCATAGTACATACTTTCTACAGCGTCATCTTCGGCCTTCTGTGTAGAGAATAAGGCTGTACAATAATTTCTCTTTTATCCGCTGCGTATGGTGTCAGTAAGGCAGTGTATTTTTCTTTCTTGTTTAGGGCTTCCTTAACTATGTACACTGCTGTCTACAGCGTAAGTCAGGTTCTAAGACACTTACGAACGAGTCGAAGGAGTCGCACGACTTTTGGTATGCTTTGCGTACTACTTGCTTCGATGTGTTCCTTTTTATTCCGTATGTTTCCCACCTTTTTGAATTTTTTATCTGTAGGAACTTCAAATAAGCTACTTGTTTTTCTTTAGTGGCTTCTTTAATTTCTGTGTTCCGAATACTGAGTGGTTTTTCCCACCGTTTTCTTCCTTTCACCAAGTGCTTCTGAGGCTACTTCGAAGTTCGAAGATGCAGGTCTTTATATTATTTCATTCTGTATCGATGTCTTTATTGGCTGGCACTGAAGCGAGTTTTTCCTAAAGATACGTACCGAGAGGAGAAGTACTTTCTTTCTGAATTCCTTTGCTTCCTTCCATTTTGTAGTACTCTTAATAGTATATTTTAATAGACAGCAGATACATGTGATACACACCATTCTCTTGGTGCGTCCTGTCCATCCACAACCTGGCTAAACAATTTAATGTAAGTCTTACCACGTGAAGGCTGCCCATATTTCTAGAACTGTATCACAGTTAGTCCCAGTTCACTTCCCTTTACATTTATTGCATTTTATAGCATCTATTTTAATTCTTCCTTCTCTTTTACTCCTCTCTGCAATACAGGTTCTTTGTTGTAAAATGTACTACTTTTGTCACTGGCTTATGTCATCTCGTCTTCTCTTTTCTCTACCAAAAGTCCTTCCAACTGCTTTTTCCATTGTCCATTAGTTACAGGTAACATTGTTAGTGCTCGAATGGTAGCCATATTGACCTTGGATTGATAGTCATATGGATCTTCCTCATCATCCTCCACGCTTCCGCCGATATCCAGTCTTCCAGAGAATGATCTATTTCCCACATAGCCTTTCGCATCCTTATTCCTCATACATTCTTGTTTGTTTCTTGGCTATGTTTTTATACTCCTTGTATATAGCTTAACTTTGTGTGGAATTGTTTCTTATATTTCTCAACCAATTCCAACAACTCTGTGGTCACCTATTCAGTTATTACTCTTCTCTCTCTTTTTCTTTCTAAACTTTCCTTGGCTGCTTCATTTCCCGACTCTTTCGGGAAACCGTATAGTTCATTTGCACTACAGTACTCCTCTAATTCATTCAATGTTAAATTTAATGTAAAGTGATACAAGGTTCTCTAATTTTTGCATTGCAGTGAGGATGTATCCTGTATTTTGGATCGTCTATCGTTGTGCTTCCAACATCCTCCTATTTTCCTCCTGTTTTATCTTGCTCTTGGTCGCAGAAGCAATTTTTGAAGCAACAATATAATGATCGGAGCCAAGTAATCCTCTGATTAGCCTTACATCGTGTACCTAAATCAATCACTGTCTTTCCATTGATTTGGAGACTGTTGTCGATGTTAGGATCATAGACAGATTAGCCGAGATATTTTTATACACGTCGTTGTGTTGCAATTGGCCGTTCTTAACAGTACAATTAATAAAGTTAATCGATCGCCGATCATGATCAATCTCCACAACCGTCCCATGATCTTACAACGTTATCATTTAATGTTCTTGCAATTCCTCCATCTCTCCTCTCTCCACAGGAAGGATACGCTCATTAATGAACAATGCCCACCACAGAGGCAGATCAGGGCTACTTCATCCCGCTGGAGTGACTGGCATGACGAATGCCATGGTGAAATAGTGGTGTCGCCCAACCTATACTTATTGTTCGTCAGTCACTGTCATTCGCTTATTTACTTCTCACTCCCCCCCCCCCCCCCCCCACCACTCTCTCTTTCTTTCTCTGTGAGGAGGCTTCCTAATCTTGCTGTGCTGTACATTAAGACGTTTCTCCCTACTGCCACTTTATCCAGCCTCTCTCCGGTTTTTGAAGGAAGTACAGTTGGTCATACGTATATTAACCAGACCATTTGCTCTATTGGTAACATGTGTCGCAATGATTGTAGGGCACCAAGGGAATGTTTGTCCTAAAGACGTCTAATCGGATCTGGTGTCGTCAGGACCCCATGGAGCTCTGCAGCAGTTACAGTATATTCACGGGTAAGGAGAAACCTGAAAACATGGTTGTGGAACACTACGGAACAGCCAAGACACACCACCAATGTACACAAGTTTAATACTGCGGTGGATATTTAAACTCATAAAAACAGGTATTGAAGCGGCAGAGCGTCCTCTTAAGCTTCCAGTTCAGCAACACCCTCAGAGTTACATGCACATCTTAGTTGGGCAATTAAAACTGCCTCTGTACAGAAACAGTCCTTCACAGAATCCTAGTAGCTGGTGTGACAGGCAACCATTAAGGCGTACCTCAGATGTATGGAGTTACATCACTGGGCAGTAGTAATTGCTGCCCACATGCGAAATCTAAGGGGTGTCAAAAGGGATGTCTATCACGCCAGCGCTTGGGAGTGATCAGTGGCTGGCACAGGGACAGTTTTCAAGTGCCTAACAAAAGTGCGCGAATCGATTGATCTGATCGGTCTTAGAGAGACCCTTTGCTGTTTTTATCACGCACATGTCAATGTCACAAGCTCCCGGAGATCAAGCCACAGGAGGGCGCGGAAAAGGAGTACTGAAAAATCACTAACACTTATTGCACTAGGGTCTCAGAGCACGTCCAAACTTCGTAGAATAGTTTTGAAAGTTCCCTATTGATGACATCCTGTACACCAAGTAAAATCTGTGATCGCGCTATGCTCCAAAGGGGTCAGATCACATTCAATCGGGTTAAGGTCACGCGAAGTTTTCAGAGAATGTTTGTATTGTCTAGGAGATGTCACCACTGTCAGTGTTTATCAGGAAAATCATTCTGTTGCTCATCGCACTGCGAACTGTCGAATTTGACCTTCCCCAGGGGAAGGGATGATTGCACTGACGGTCTTCGTGCCATTACATGAGTCCTTATCGTGTCGCTTCTCACCGGCAGTGTGACCAAAATGTTTTCCTCGGTCCCGCATAAGAAAACAACGTGATTTCGGCACCGCGTGTCGCGGTTCTGCCCTCCACTGCAAAAGCGTCAAGAGAAGGGGTGAGATGTGGGTAAGAGGGGGTGTGACGCCTTCGAATTGTACGACACTCACGGTGCTGTTACGTACAATTGTGGGAACAATTAGTGCCAAAGTGACAACTTCATACACCTGATACCTTGCATGAAATTCCGCGCTCTGTTTTCCTTTTGCAGGTACCGACACCGTGCTGTTTGAAACGTCGACAAGCCTGAGGATGGCGTCGCAAAGCGCCACACTTCTGTACCATTACAGGGCACGGTTATAGGCGTCTTCGAGATAAATTTCATACTTCTGCGTCGCAACAAGAATCAATTACGGGTTTTAGAAGATGTGACCTTTTGATTGTGTTGCGTAGTGTAGATATAACTGATTACAGGTGTTTTTTCCGGCACCCTCTAGCTATAACGCATCTGAGCACAATGTAGGTGGCGACAATAATTACGTTTCGTAAGCGCAACGGCGGACAGACTCATGAGTCTAAGAAGAAAGCGACTAATTAGTAATACAAGACGGCTAAGTAAGGCTACGGGAGGGATGGGGGGCGAGGGGCAAATATTTTGAACTCTTAGTACATTGGAGATCATCTGAAACTACTCGAAACGTTACTTAAAAACAAAAACACTCATCTCTGTACACCAACCGAACTTGTATATGTGAATTTGGTGAGAACTGATCTATGGCGCGTCGTGCTACGTTTACCATCAGTTTTTGAATGAGTACTAATCTATAATACTGCAAAGTTATTTACCATACGTATAATAATACGCCTAGTGTTGAGAAATGAGAAAAATATTTGTGAGTGGCAGTGAATTATTTATGCCACGTTATCAAAGTGTCGTCTGTTGCACAGTTAACTCACCTCATCAAGTTGAACACGAAGCCACTTTCTGAACCGCGAATAATCCCTTACATCCCTTAGAACAAATCCAGCAATTCACTTGCTTTCTTTTTGCCTAGTTTCTATTAGAAACGAAAACAAAAGAAGAACTGGTTAGTAGAGCAATATCGAAAAAATTTCGTTTCCATGTTTTCGTGTAAACACCTTTGAAATTATGAAACATTCGTAAAAAAGAACATGCATTATATACAAATGTATAAGAACAGTTGCTTCGTGTGGCTACAACTGATTTTGTGCAGTGTCTACGGCAACGCCTCTTCATAGCTCTGTAACGGCTGTTGCTATTATTTCGCCCACAGCCGTTGGCTCTCCTCGATTGAGAGTTGTTTAAAGCGTTGCCTGGCGTCAGGGATTTCCTTGACTCGACTGTAGTAGTGCGTTAGTAGTGAGAACAAATGTGTTGAGATTTTATGCTTGATGCAGCGTTTATTAACAGTCTCAGTATTGATGCCGTCATGTCTCTACTGTTATGTAGTACAATGATGTATTTGTACAGGTATATTCAACGACATATCTGGATAATGTCTGCTAAATATTTTGTTTAAAGAACTAGTAGCAAAGAAGTAATAAACTTAAACATAATGCGTGACGCGACCGTTTTTCACGTGTCTCAGTGTTTATAACGTCATATCTGCTGAACTATGGAAGGTATGTGGTTCTCACCCCCACAACGATTATTGCCCCACAGCTAAGGCCATATGCACCAAGTTCGGTTGAAATCGGTTCTGTGCTTAGGAGGAGATGTGGAACATACACATAAACAGATACATACATTTCATAATAAGTATGGATGTACAACTAAAACTTCTGTTAGTTCGAGATAAAGACAGTGTCAAAAGCTTTCAACCTCTACGCAAGAGGATATGACATTGGAATTTTTCCAGATACCAGTTGTAGGACAGCGAAGCACCTGAGTGCTCCAATTCAAAGTACGTTCTGAGAATATCTCTCCCGACAGTGCACCAGCATCCTGTAAGGATCCTACATATCTTCCAGATGCACTAAGCTACACGAAAGATTTGACACCAGGAAAGTAGTTGAACTGTTTGTGTAATGAGCACATTGATTTTCAGCTCGCACGAATTTCAGGGTATTTATGAAGACAAACAATCGAAGCAGGTTGCAGAGGATTTTTGTATAATTTTTTATGATGGTGTCGTATCAAACAGTCGTCTTCAGCGTTTGGGCGCATACTGCGACCTACAATATTTTTCTGTTGAAATTCTTATGCTTTCTACCCTATTAACCATTGTGTACAGTGAGTATCATATATAACAGTGAAATATGACATTGGTGAAAGTGTACGATAGTACAAGTAAAACTTGTTCAAGTAAATGTATATCGTCTGACAAACCTTCTGTAAGATAATCGTATACATCCGATTACAAGGTGCCACTGACTGTTGCATAAAATATTTCCCTATTTAGTATAGATGGATTTGAAATGCAAATTTGTCGATTAAGGCACCATCAAACTGTTCAAAATTCAGCCACCGCCTGCCATAACAAACTGCATATTAAATATACTTTACACTCTTACGTGTCAAAGGACGTGTTCCGCGAGCCTTGCTCTTATTTGCATGCAGTGCTGCAATAGTCTCGGCAGTAAGTTACGAATTTTTTTCAACAACCACAGACCATCTTTTAAACTTTCCAAGTCTATAGCATTCACTGCTGCAGTTCTGCAATCAAAACAACGGGAATGCTGTACACTTCGTTTTTGATAAGACCTCAGACAGAAAAATCCAGCTGACTGACATAAGGTGTAGCTGGTAGGAAGTCGTAATCCTTATGCGTCGCTTATTTCCTGGAACTTTCGGAACTGAACGCGGAATTATCTTACTGTTAAGAAACAATTGCCCAACCTCTACATGTCAGACACCACGATACAAGGAGGTAGTCAGGGGGAAGTCGTTGTTGGTGTTTTACCCGGAGTGATCACGTTCAGTTCAGTCTCATCATTATTGCTTGAACAGTGCTAATGCAATGCGGTGTGAGTTTGGAAGTATTCCGTCTGCTGGTAGGTTAACTGTGAGTAATTAGTCTGTTTATTTGTCGACGACGCTCGTAATTACAAAAAATGGTTCAAATGGCTCTGACCACTATGGGACTCGACATCTGAGGTCATCAGGCCCCTAGAACTTAGAACTACTTAAACCTAACTAACCTAAGAATATCACACACACATCCATGCCCGAGGCAGGATTCGAACCTGCGACCGTAGCGGTCGCGCGGTTCCAGACTGAATCGCCTAGAACCGCTGGGCCACACCGGCCGGCTTGTAATTAGAGGACGAGGCATTAACATCTTTCTTAGTAAGTAGCATCCGTTGACGGGAAGTTTTATTATTGGAGGAATTAGAAAGGGGAATGGAATAAATTTAATCGATAACATGAACGTGGCTGAGTATTGGCATTGTAAGGAAGTGTGCTACGTTTAGAATCAATAAACGAAATTAAATGAAGTGTTGCCTTTTCAAATAAATTTTTTTCAACTAAAATGTCGGCTGTGGTGGCCGAGCGGCTCTAGGCGCTACAGTCTGAAACCGCTCGACCGCCACGATCGCAGATACGAATCCTGTTTGGGTCATGGATGTGTGTGATGTCCTTAGGTTAGTTAGGTTTAAGTAGTTCTAAGTTCTAGGGGACTGATGATCTTAGAGGTTAAGTCCCATAGTGCTCAGAGCCACCTGAACCACAAAAATGTGAGGAAGTTTGATATTCGTAAACAGAGAGGTCTTCATATAAGACAGCATGGTGAGATACACTTACCAACGAAGCGTATTCTCTCTGCTAACTGTCCCATACCCAAGCACGATCGTCGGCAGGCACGTTACAAGGTCTTGGAGGCGCAGGTAGAAACCATTCTCTAGGTATTTTATTACCATAGTGCAGCTCTAGGTGTGGACCTACATCAGCAGCGAAATGTGCAGGTGCTCCATCACGCACATACCAAATTCCCAGTAATGGGTGATGGGTGAAATATGATCCCAAACAGACGGAGACTTAATAGCAAAACACGTTGCTAGCAAAATCGGATAGTTAAGTCCGAAACGATTCTTATCTTCCCAATATTTATATGACTCATGTTTATGACAAGTTTTAGCTTGTATCTTTCGCTTTCACTCCTCTCACATTTGGCTGTTAATTATGATACACCATAAATATAATTGCCCTACACAGGGCAAACTGCGAGCAACGATACTTGTGAAGATAAAGAGAGAAACTGGTAGTACGGGCATACGGCCGGAATTGCGTGCCAAATGAGGTACATCCACTTGTTGATGATGATGCGAGATCTTTGACAGCGACCCCGGTATCAGCACCAAGCAGATGGACCGTCAGCGTGGGGCAAGCCAGTCGAACGTGTGGAACACTCTCCAAAACAGCTGCCACCATTCGTACCATGTACACCTGCAGGCCTTATTACCAATTGAATTTCCTCCGTGGCGACGGTAGTGTCGCCAGTTCATCGCACACGCCGTCACGGCGCTGGGATGTCTGTCATCCATCCTATTCACAGATCATACTGCCTTTACGACGGGCAGCATCGTAAACCTGTGGACTACAGCGAATCACCATGATGTGGTGGCAGGGGAGCACCAACACCGGTTCTGCCCCCATGCATTGATGAGTATTATTGGCGACTAACTCTTGGGAGCAGTTATCCATTCCAAGCCCGTGACTGGCGAGGCATATCTGATGTTTCTGCAGGGAACCCCGCCTCCTGTGAGCAATACGTGCCTCTGCTGGCACGACGGGTAATATGGCTACTAAATGATGATGCTCCGGCTCCAGGAGCTAAGACAGTAGTACAGCCAGAACATTCCCACTTGTCTGACATGTTCTCACGTGTGAATTCAATAACTGAAGCGCACACTGTCAATACAGTTCTGCACAAGGTGGTGAGAAGCAGCCTGAAAACACTGCAAGGGTGTTACAGGAAAGGTTCTACTGAAATATAATTGTTAAGAAAAGAATTCGATTCAATGCTTGTTTTCGGTTTTAATTATCATTGAAATGTGCCAGTCAGTCGTTGCGCGCACAGATTCCAGCAGTCAGCCACACACAGTGTTGCTAAACGTTTCTTCTTTTGGCTTCCTAAAATCGAACAAGAACGGCGTACAAAAGTTGGACACAGGGCAGTAGCAAGAATCGACCTCGGGTCAACGGCTGAGCGTTCTCGTGCGTTATCATCTTCGTTAACTTTATCTCAATTTTATCTGGCAGACTGCGTGTGCAGCAACCTGATTGGCTAACTTCCGAGCTAACAAAATAGAAAACGGTGAAACACACTGAATTTTTTTCTTAATAGCTATTTCTCAGCCTGAAAGACCATCACAAGATTTTCTCACCACCGTGTACATAGTGCTACACACTAGACTTAAGCATTTTGCTGCGGTGTAAAAAAATATTTCAGTTAGCGTTGTATACACGGAAACTCTGCAAGTATTCTTTGAGAAGGTACTGTACATGTAGAAGTGTAAGTATGTATTCTGTATTTTATCATTCTGCATTATTATCTACAGTGTACCGTCGAGAATGAGTCTATGGTCTGAAAAAATTTCGGCACCATTAAATTTTAAAGATACGTGTATATTCTGCAGAGGACGTCGACATCTATTCCTCCTGAAGTTCCGAAATGCATCTCATAAACAACATTAATGTCTTTGTGGAAAGATATTCACGGCAGATCATGAAGCTGCACGTGCTTTTGAAAGAGTCGCAGCTGTACCTCAAAAAGAAGTAAGCAAAAGTTAAGCCAGCTCGCGTAGTATTGAAAGCAAACAACGCTCAGAAATACGTTCCTCTGACTAACATGAACTTACAGAATTCTTAATCTATGCAGGTAGCAATTTGTTTCATCTGATATACGGTTAGAAAATCTAGAGTTGATGTCATTTTACGGGTCTAAAGCGCAGATGAAACGCAGTTGGCGGAGGTCTAGGTAAAAAATTGCGCCTTGAGAGTTGCTACCTTGAAGCCTCTGCACCCGCTCTAGGCTAAGTAACTGTTCTGGGCGGTAACTTTAAGCACGGGGTCATGGCTTACCTTTCAGGCAGTAGGCCGAAGTTCGCGAAATGTGATAACTTTGCGGAAGCGCACGACCGCCGTACGGGTTTTATTAAATTAGTTTGCAGAGGCACGCCCTGAGTGTGTTCTCGGGACTTTCTCTTGTTAGCCTTTGCAGCACAGCTTTCGTGTGCTGTAACTCATGTACTCCACAGGGATGTGTGCCCAGCGCCCGTGTCGCAAATAAATGTCGCCTCGAGAGGCTTGAATTAGCAGAGATCCGCCACTTCGACAAAGCGCAGGCAATTCATTATTCATTTTGAATAGGTTCTGCATATAAATCAAAATAAAGCCAACATGTAATGTGCATAAAAAAGTTAAGGCTGGTACTTGGTGATTTGAACAAGTTACATTTGGGAAGATAGTATAGAAGTTTAGCGCTACGAGTTACAAGTGGTCAATTTATACAAGATATAAGTCGTGAAAGACTACGTGATAATGAACGTATGGCGGACTCGTCTCTCGCAATACCAATCGACCTTTATTACTTCGCAAGAGAGAAATTGGCAGTGAAAAGGGCTTAGCGTCTAGTATCTTAAGGGTCTTAAAGTAGCCTGCGAATATTTCATGGACCATTTACGCCTCATCACTAATTAATATTCCTTTATGGAGGATAAGTTAAACACCCATAGATATTTTATGAGGCGACACACAAAATGTTTACACTGCAATAGTTCCAAAACAAGATTAAGACTTCAAGAACGGTAATAAGCCCTCTTTGTCTGTTATCAATGCTACAAAAGTTCGGGACTCTTTGCATAAAGTTCTAAAATTTTTACTACTTACTTTACCTTCATCTACGAAGGTCATTTAACACTGTTCTGTTTCCTGCTTGAAACGTGTATTCCTTCGCATGTGATGTATTGTCTTAAAAATACAAGTCATTTTAATCAGCTTTCTGTTAGAAATGGGATGGGCACATTTGTTGCTCCTGTAATTGAAACGGTTTTAATTCCTCCTCAGCTACTATTTCGGACACGACTGTGGACTTTTCACTTACAGACATACAAAAAGAACAGAAAAAGAAGAGTAGAAGCAAAAGAATTATTTGGATTGAAATGTTTCTGTGTCTGTCTTTACTTTATACATCACGATCTTTGTCAGCGAAGGACATGTTTTTGAAGTGTATTACGGTATCAGTTAAAACTTACAGACACCTAAATTAATGTAAAATAAGACTAATTTCTTCTACTTCCCACGATGATAATCTCAACATTGAGCTCTCCTAACCCACTCTATTTCTGAAGACCCAAAGGCAACCAAATATTTCAATTGAAATTATTGTTAGAGTTTTTATTTCTTAGTTCCGCTACTACTACTTTTGGGTATGTTTACTCGTCTACAGTGACAATATTATATGACCCCTGCCTCATAGGTGTGACATTATTGTACTCATGTATTTTGCGAACACTTGCATAGTTCGTACACATAATGCAACTCTGATTTATTTTCAGTACGAGATGTTAATTGCACAGAAAAACAAGGAAAAGATATAGACGTACACTGTTGTTCACTGAATCTTGCTGTCACTGCGTTTCACGTCCGATATTTCTTGACAGATAACGATTGATGTGGTCTGTAAAGTGGGAATGTGCGTTCAAGGATACCTGAGACCAGATTTATACTAAATTGTAAACTACTTGGCACTACTACTGCTACTACTACTACTACTACTACTACTACACACACACACACACACACACACACACACACGCACGCACACACACTCACACATATGTAATCAACGAGAATTTCTCAAGCGTCACACATTCCCTTCCATTCCTCTCTCTTATTCACGATTCTGTCACTGTTTTCAAGCATAATCTTTTTCTCACTCCGCGAGAAAATTTCCACAACACTAGCCGACATTATCTTCATTTATGTGTAGTTTTATGCAAACATAGAAAACTCACACTGACAAACGTCATTATGAATTAGTTTTATTATCGCACGACCTAATGTTTCTTTATTTTGACTAGAAATCAATAATCCGAAGTTGCTGGCTGTCTAAGAATTCTAAACTAAGACATGGGAGGCATTAGCACTATATAGTGCATCCATGAGAAGCAAGCAGGTAGCACAGATGCTTTCCCTACACCTTTCTGTAGACGGAAGATGGAAGAATATTTGGTTTCTGACATCTATTCATAACAAAATGAATAACTTCTATATAGAGTGTTGTATGAACCTTCCTGTAAATTACAGAACAGTATGGAAGAAATTGAAGAAACCATGATTATTTTACGAGTATTTCTGCAGGATACTTGTTCTGCATTTTATATAAGGTTTCCACAATTGCATGCGATTAATTTTATTTTACAATTAAAATTTTTGATCTGGCATCAACTAAGTACCCACCGATGTTTTTAAAACCTACTCAATTCGCCCACCCCTCCTTACCGTGTGTCTTTTCCCACATATCCTCACCTATTTATCTACTATATTTGTTTCTAGTAATTTACATTTTCTCAATATTCTCCAGTAGGACACCGTTTCAAAATACTGAAGTCTGATGTTGTTAAGTTTTCCCTTGCTACGAGTCTCAGTTTTGTAAAATATGTATCCTACTCTCCAGACTACAGTTTCCGAAAATTCCTTCAATTTGATTTAAATGTTCCACATGGACTAAATTCTCCTGTTGAAACTAATATCCAATGAGGGCTCTCTGTCTTCACTTTTATCAAAACTTTTCTTGTTTGCAGGTTAGCAAATTTATTCCACTTTTCGTTGACTTTCCGAATCAAGTTGCTTATAAGGCTTCTCTTCCCTTTCTACTACTTTTCATCATTTTCGTCTACTTTCATTGTCCCCTTAAGCTGAATGACATGCCACGTCGGCCATCCGTAGCATTCCATAGATCTAATCTCGTTTGTGAATCTCAGAACTGGTAAGGAATCGTATTTAGAATTTTTCATTCTTTCTGTATTTGTTAAACATTTTGCAATGTAGGTAAGATTTATTTGCCATTCGTGTTGAAATTGAAGCTCTTTCATGTGGTTGTTAAATACAGAAGAATGACTACATAGCTTCTCAGAATTAATTCATTTTGTATTCAATATGTCTCGAAAGTGAAATGCCTAAATACGACAGAACAAACTTTTTTTCAGTTAGTAGACTGCAATGAATTATGCATTAGAATTTAAAACAAATGTAAGTTCAAGTATTATGTACTGTATGACAGACTCCGCCCTCTGAAACTTCTTCACTAAATTTGATCAATATAAAGGTTCTACTTTCTATTGGTATATACACTCCTGGAAATTGAAATAAGAACACCGTGAATTCATTGTCCCAGGAAAGGGAAAATTTATTGACACATTCCTGGGGTCAGATACATCACATGATCACACTGACAGAACCACAGGCACATAGGCACAGGCAACAGAGCATGCACAATGTCGGCACTAGTACAGTGTATATCCACCTTTCGTAGCAATGCAGGCTGCTATTCTCCCATGGAGACGATCGTAGAGATGCTGGATGTAGTCCTGTGGAACGGCTTCCCATGCCATTTCCACCTGGCGCCTCAGTTGGACCAGCGTTCGTGCTGGACGTGCAGACCGCGTGAGACGACGCTTCATCCAGTCCCAAACATGCTCAATGGGGGACAGATCCGGAGATCTTGCTGGCCAGGGTAGTTGACGTACACCTTCTAGAGCACGTTGGGTGGCACGGGATACATGCGGACGTGCATTGTCCTGTTGGAACAGCAAGTTCCCTTGCCGGTCTAGGAATGGTAGAACGATGGGTTCGATGACGGTTTGGATGTACCATGCACTATTCAGTGTCCCCTCGACGATCACCAGTGGTGTACGGCCCGTGTAAGAGATCGCTGCCCACACCATGATGCCCAGTGTTGGCCCTGTGTGCCTCGGTCGTATGCAGTCCTGATTGTGGCGCTCACCTGCACGGCGCCAAACACGCATACGACCATCATTGGCACCAAGGCAGAAGCGACTCTCATCGCTGAAGACGACACGTCGTCCCTCCATTCACGCCTGTCGCGCATGCCCACTATACGCCCTCGCTCAAAGTCCGTCAACTGCACATACGGTTCACGTCCACGCTGTCGCGGCATGCTACCAGTGTTAAAGACTGCGATGGAGCTCCGTATGCCACGGCAAACTGGCTGACACTGACGGCGGCGGTGCACAAATGCTGCGCAGCTAGCGCCATTCGACGGCCAACACCGCGGTTCCTGGTGTGTCCGCTGTGCCGTGCGTGTGATCATTGCTTGTACAGCCCTCTCGCAGTGTCCGGAGCAAGTATGGTGGGTCTGACACACCGGTGTCAATGTGTTCTTTTTTCCATTTCCAGGAGTGTACAAAGACCAATAGAAAACAGCTATTTCAGCCAATGACAGATAATAAAGGAAACACCAATAAAGCATACCTTTCACCCCTCTTCCTCCTCCTTTTACAGCCAATCAAGTAACTACACGGTTTTCTCATGGAGCTATTTAAGGATCCAAGTGTGTTCATTTAGCAGTTAACGCAAGGCCCTGATGAAGGCTAGCTGCAACGCTGGCCGAAACGTTGGCGCATTTTAAATTATGACGATGCGGTCTGATACCCTGAAGAATTTTATTGAAGAAGACAAAGGCCGCGGAAGCCTACGCTTACATTTAACCAACCTGTATGGGCAGGAAATCCACGGAAACATCAAGAAGTTAGAAGCACTGCGTTTAAAAAGATATAAACTGCTGAATGACCTTGCTTCTTTGAAGAGATGCAGAGACACGAGTGTTGTGCCGTATTCTTTGCGGTTGACGTCTCACATAAAAACGAACAAGGCGAGGAATATCTGTGTTAAAGCCAGTAAAGCATTGCTACGGAAAAGGATCCGCCACATCCGCATAAGTTTCGATGCTCACAACAGGAATTTGTGTGATCTGCACCTATTTCTGGCCGGAAAACTTCAGATGGAAGACTGGAATAAAGTCGACAGGTTAACCTTTCAGCAAGCATCAAGGACCAGCAATAGTATTACTAACCGCCAGATGAGAAAGTACGACAAACTACAACAGAAAGCCACGGACGAAACATTGACGCTGGACAGGCGACGGACAGTGGTCAACCTCTCCAGCCACACCTTGAGCGAAGCAACCACAGCAATTCTGGCCAAGGGGATGAATTTCGCAGTCGCACCTAAGCGAGTTCCAAAAGAAGATATCATAGAATCCGTAGAGGCTTCGGTACGTCATCTGCCACAGGCCGAGGCGGAGAAGGTCCGGCAGGAAACGGTCAGAGTTCTGAATAAAGCAAAGCCACCGAAGCAAAACATCAACGCTGAGGAATACCATGCCATCAAGGAACTCAGGGACAACCCCCACTTAGTAGTGGTACAGGCAGATAAGGGCAACGCCACTGTAGTCTTGGACACAACTGATTACAACAAACGAATGGAAGATATTCTCGGAGAACCTATCTACAAGAAACTTCAGGGAAATCCGACGGCCAAGGTAATCAAAACGACGCAGGCACTGCTCAAGCACTCTAGAATCAACTTCGACAATGCCAGATGATTCATCCCGCAAGTGACACAGGCACCAAGGATATATGGTGTACCGAACGTACACAAAACCGACTTCCCCTTAAGGCCCATAGTAAACAGTATAAATTCGCCGACCTACCACCTACCGAAAGAACTGCCACCTAGGCTCCGACACCTAGTGCATCAAACCGAGTCCTACGTTAGGGATTCCACTCACTTCGTGTCTCTCCTAAAGGAAATGCGAGTTACGGACCAAGATCTGATGGTTCGTTTCGACGTCAAATCCCTATTCACGAATGTCCCAGTGTCAGATACTGTGAACATCCTAGAAGAACGCGTGGCACCTGAAATATGTGAGCTTGTGCGCCACTGTCTGACGACCGCATATTTCAAGTGAAGAGGTCAATTTTATGAACAAACGGACGGTGTAGCTATTGGCTCACCCCTATCGCCTATCGCAGCAGAAATTTTCGTGGAGGCATTTGAGGAAACAGCCCTCCAGTCCGCACCATTACGTCCAAATTGTTGGCTTCGCTATGTCGATGATACTTTCGTCATCTGGCCCCACGGAGAAGAGGAGCTACAGAACTTCCATAAGCACCTTAACCAAGAGCATAGGAAAATTCAGTTTACAATGGAAACAGAGAAGAATGGGGTGCTGCCTTTTCTCGACGTACAAGTTTATCGAAAACCTGATGGTAAACTTGGCCACAAAGTGTACAGGAAACCAACCAATAGGGACAGGTACCTTCACGCCTCCTCCCACCATCACCCCACGCAGAAGAAGTCCGCCCTGCACACGCTAACGAAGAGAGCGTACAGGATAAGCGACGAAGAACATCTGAAGACAAAACATGAACGCCTCAGGTCCATCTTCGGAACTAATGGCTATGGGAAGCAGATGATAGACAGCACCATGTCGACAAGGGAGAAGACTAATAGGGAAGAGGAGAAGGAGGCACAGAGCATTGCTGTGTTACCATATGTACAAGGGGTCACCGAACGTATTGGCAAAATTCTACGAAAAGCCGACATCAAACCAATTTTCAGAAGCAGAAACAAAATATCAGACATGCTCGGTTCTACCAAGGATGCAGTTGACAAACTACACACAGCTGGCGTGTATGAAATTGGTTGTGCGTGTGGATTAGTCTACATAGGTGAGACGGGACGTCCGATTAGCACAAGGCTCTCGGAACATGAAAGATATATCCGCCTGAAACAACACACTAAGTCAGCAGTGGCGGAACACCGAGACGAGTGCGGGAAACCAATATTTTTTCAAGAAGCCTGCGTCCTGGCGAAACAGCCTCTCACTTTCAAAAGAAAGATTAGAGAGGCGATAGAAATAGCCAAAAGACCCGCCAACATGAATAGAGAGGACGGGTACAAGCTTCCGAGGTCTTGGCTGCCTGCAATAGCAGGGCTACGGAGCGGCGGCAGAGCCGTGGCGGCCCATGCAGACACGCGGAGAGCCGCAGTAGTGGTCGCGAGCACACAAAGCAATGGCACGCCGCAGCCGGCTTCTGGACAGCATGGAAACAGTGTGACGTCACAGCCATCACCTGTTCGCTATTCGTCCGTCTCCTCCAATGGGGTGGATTAATACAAAGATCAATAGAATACAGCTATTTCAGTCAATGACAGATAATAAAGGAAACACCAATGAAGCATACCTTTCACCCCTCTTCCTCCTCCTTTTACAGCCGATCAAGTAACGACACGGTTATCTCATGCAGCTATTTAAGGAACCAGGTGTGTTCATTTAGCAGTTAACGTAAGGCCCTGATGAGGGCTAGCTGCAACGCTGGCCGAAACGTTGGCGCATTTTAAATTATGATGATGCGGTCTGATACCCTGAAGAATTTTATTGAAGAATTATGGTTTTGGTTTTGCCGGCGCGTTAGTATAGATGAGTTGGATGATAATTTGCTGAGTAAGCCCAGAGTGTACGTAAACTGATTTGATAAAATGGCTAGTTAGATATTTCATTTTTCTAATGTTTGTAAGATTTGTTGAAAGAGTAATATGTGAGTTGATGATTTGCGTGTTTAGTGATGTTTGATAATACTTGCTGATAGTTCGTGAGTCAATTAGTAAATATGATTTCTTTTTACCAATGTAACTTCAGTTGTCAGATGATTTTAAAAATACGAACTTAACTGGCAATATAATTTTGCTAAGAAACTCAGTGTTAGTAATCTACCATATATTTTTCAAAGAAGTTGAATTTTCTTAAATGTTTTCTTTTATCAGCCAAAAGAATTTCAAGCACATTTCAAAGTATTACAGCTGGCATTGCACACCGCTGAGCCTGCAGCTAGCATATTTTTTATGAGAGATCAGAATACATCGCGTTCCATCATTGCTGATTTAGAGGTAAGACAATTTAATTTATTTGTTATGTGCGCAGGGACCAAGGTTATCAGTTTTGAACAGGGCCAAAGGATTCATGGCCTAAGGGGCTGAATGTATTTTGTAATGACTGTATTTCTTTACTAGTATGGGGAGTTACAAAGTCCAAACCATTCGTATCAAGTTGTACTTATAATAACACAAAGTAAGCACGCCGCTTGTAGTTACAACATGCTACAAGATAATTCGAGTTTAGTATCCATTCTACAGTTCAGACATTTGTTCAATGTAATCGTAAAGTTTTTCTTATACTATAAAAGAACGTTACAATAGTAACAGACGTAGGAAGAAGTTGGAACGTCATCTAAGGACAGCTGCAGTCATTTGATGTAAGAATGGCCAGATGACAGATGGAAGTCGAATCTGACTGTTTTTGACATGATCAAATAGACCAAGGACCGATGTGAACTGGGGTATGGCTAATTATCCATAAAGTTACATAGAGTAAAATAATGCGTAAGGAAATGTGTGGCTAAATAAAAATGTTATATCAAAAACTGACGCAGAAAGTATGATATCAAAAAATTGACCACAAGAAGAGGCAGGACATCAGCACTGCCTGAAGCGTGTAAACTAGCACTGGGTGGAGCAAACTCCGTAAGGCAACTGCAGCAGGAGATTGCAATTAAACTATACAAAACACTTTTTCCATGGCTTTGGTGAAATATATTTGTATAGATAGGGTTACCGTGTTCTGAAACCCGGAAACGGGAACACCCTCAACGGGATGGATAAACATGGTTTTAAGACGGTTCTGCTGCGAATTTCTGTGAGAGGGTGGAATAAGGTAAACGTTTTCGAGGTCATCAGAATTGTACTTTGCAGTACCATTTATAGATAGCACAGTCCCAGTCATCGGCAGGCTACCAGATTGCGATATTTCACTGGTTTTAAGTAAACTACTACGACTGATATGAAACAGCAACTGTCATGATCATATTGAGATCAGCAGTAAACACTTTAGGATTGCGAAACGAAGCATTATTTGCTCAAATGCATTTTCACAAGTGGCTACATAACTTATTAAATATACAAAAGAAAGCAAAATTACACAATTAACACATATCTATTTTGCTTCAGAGCCCATGTCCGATGTGTGTTTTCCACTGGACTGAATCCTGTTTAAAAGACATCCTAGTCACCGAGCGAGGTGGCGCAGTGGTTAGCACACTGGACTCGCATTCGGGAGGACGACGGTTCAAACCCACATCTGCCATCCTGATTTAGATTTTCCGTGACTTCCCTAATCTCTTCCGGTAAATGAGTCCCTTTAGTCAGCCATAGCGCCAGTAGAGTCAGTGTCGTCGTAACTGCCGTCTGCTTCACGTCTGCTGTGCAGCGAGCTACCTTAATTTAAGTATTAACTGTATTTTTCTTACTTGTCACTTCTTCTTCCGTGTGTATTTGCTTTTAGGAAGCTTTAATTGTCGGGTGCTATTAATAGTGTTCCGTAGATTTCGTGTTTGTTTTGAATACAGAGAGAGTCCCTTTAGTCAGCCATAGTGCCACTGGAGTCAGTGTCGTCGTAACTGCCGTCTGCTTCACGTCTGCAGCGAGCTACCTTAATTTAAGTATTAACTGTATTTTTCTTACATGTCACTTCTTCTTCCGTGTATTTGCTTTTAGGAAGCTTTAATTGTCGAGAGCTATTAATAGTTCCATAGATTTCGTGTTTCTTTTGAATACAGTCAGAGAGAGTCCCTTTAGTCAACCATAGTGCCAGCAGTGCTAGTGTTTGTTTTCAACACAGTCCAGAGACAGGTAGTGCTATTTTCATTGTTTTCTACAAGAAGTGGCTAGCAACCACAGTTTAGCGAATAAACAGCCACCTTTAGTGAATTAGCAGTCTAGTTAAAGGTTGATTAACTCTCTTCAGTAAATTGATTCCTTAGGATGGATAGGATGTGTGACTGCTGTGTAAGGACGCAGGAGGAGCTGGCCACTGTTCGCGAACAGCTGAGCGTGTTGATGGCCGCGGTCAGCCGTCTTCAGGCTGCTGCCTCGGAGTGTAGCGGCAGTGGGGAGTCTGGTGCGTCGCAAGGTACACCCCAGGTGTTACATGCTTCACCCACTGTCCCTGCTGTCGAGGCATCTTCGCGTGTACTGGGCGCGGTTGGGCCACCCTCTCCCCAAGGGGAGTGGCGGGTTCAGCGGCGTTCGCGGCGTTCGCGGCGCACGAGGCGGAGGGTCAATGTGGAGGCTGACCGTGTGGCATCGCCCGCTCTGCCTGTGAGTGGACATGTGGCTGCTCCTTCACCAAGGTCCGAGCAGGCACACGGGGGGAGGGGTTTATTAGTTATTGGGAGCTCCAACGTTAGGCGGGTAATGGAGACCCTTAGGGAAATAGCGGGAAGGTCGGGAAAGAAGGTCAGTGTTCACTCTGTCTGCTTGCCGGGGGGTCTCATCCGAGATGTGAAGGAGGCCCTACCGGCGGCGATAGAGAGCACTGGGTGCACCCGACTGCAAATTGTTGCTCATGTCGACACCAATGACTCCTGCCGTCTGGGTTCAGAGGTCATCCTCAGTTCTTACAGGCGGTTGGCGGAATTGGTGAAAGCGGAAAGCCTCGCTCGCGGGGTGAAATCAGAGCTAACTATTTGTAGTATCGTTCCCAGAACCGATCGCGGTCCTCTGGTTTGGAGCCGAGTGGAAGGCTTAAACCAGAGGCTCAGACGATTCTGCGGAGATCTGGGGTGCAAATTTCTCGACCTCCGCTATTGGGTGGAGATATGTAGGGTCCCCCTGAATAGGTCAGGCGTGCACTACACGCCGGAAGCGGCTACAAGGATAGCGGAGTACGTGTGGAGTGCACATGGGGGTTTTTTGGGTTAGAGAATCCCCTCCCTAGGCCCGACAAGACGCCTCCTGAGACGCAGCAAAGTAGGAGTAGGCAAAATGCAACAGGGAATAACAATATTAATGTGCTAATAGTAAACTGCAGGAGCGTCTATAGAAAGGTCCCAGAACTGCTCTCATTAATAAAAGGTCACAACGCTCATGTAGTACTAGGGACAGAAAGTTGGCTGAAACCAGACGTAAATAGTAATGAAATCCTAAACTCAGATTGGAATGTATACCGCAGAGACAGGCTGGACAGTGAAGGGGGAGGCGTGTTTATAGCGATAAGAAGTGCAATAGTATCGAAGGAAATTGACGGATATCCGAAATGTGAAATGATTTGTGTGAAGGTCACGGTTAAAGCAGGCTCAAACATGGTAATTGGATGTCTCTATAGGCCCCCTGGCTCAGCAGCTGTTGTGGCTGAGCACCTGAAGGATAATTTGGAAAATATTTCGAGTAGATTTCCCCACCATGTTATAGTGCTGGGTGGAGATTTTAATTTGCCGGATACAGACTGGGAGTCTCAGACGTTCATAACGGGTGGCAGGGACAAAGAATCCAGTGAAATTTTTTTAGGTGCTTTATCTGAAAACTGCCTTGAGCAGTTAAACAGAGAACCGACTCGTGGCGATAACATATTAGGCCTTCTGGTGACAAACAGACCCGATCTATTTGAAAAAGTTAACGCAGAACAGGGAATCGGCGATCATAAAGCGGTTACGGCATCGATGATTTCAGCCGTAAATAGGAATTTTAAAAAGGGTAGGATGATTTTTCTGTTTAGAAAAAGTGACAAAAAGCAGATTTCAGAGTACCTGTTGGCTCAACACAAAAGTTTTGTCTCAAGTACAGATAGTGTTGAGGGTCAGTGGACAAAGTTCAAAACCGTCGTACATAATGCGTTAGATGAGTATGTGCCAAGCAAGATCGTAGGAGATGGAAAAGAGCCACCGTGGTACAACAAACGAGTTAGAAAACTGCTGCGGAAGCAAAGGGAACTTCACAGAAAACATAAACATAGCCAAAGCCTTGCAGACAAACAAAAATTACGCGAAGCGAAATGTAGTGTGAGGAGGGCTATGCGAGAGGCGTTCAATGAATTCGAAAGTAAAGTTCTATGTACTGACTTGGCAGAAAGTCCTAAGAAATTTTGGTCTTATGTCAAAGCGGTAGGTGGATCAAAACAAAATGTCCAGACACTCTGTGACCAAAATGGTACTGAAACAGAGGATGACAGACTAAAGGCCGAAATACTAAATGTCTTTTTCCAAAGTTGTTTCACAGAGGAAGATTGCACTGTAGTTCCTTCTCTAGATTGTCGCACAGATGACAAAATGGTAGATATCGAAATAGACGACAGAGGGATAGAGAAACAATTAAAATCGCTCAAAAGAGGAAAGGCCTCTGGATCTGATGGGATACCACTTCAATTTTACACAGAGTACGCGAAGGAACTTGCCCCCCTTCTTGCAGCGGTGTACCGTAGGTCTCTAGAAGAGCGTAGCGTTCCAAATGATTGGAAAAGGGCACAGGTCATCCCCGTTTTCAAGAAGGGACGTCGATCAGATGTGCAGAACTATAGACCTATATCTCTAACGTCGATCAGTTGTAGAATTTTGGAACACGTATTGTGTTCGAGTATAATGACTTTTCTGGAGACAAGAAATCTACTCTGTAGGAATCAGCATGGGTTTCAAAAAGACGGTCATGTGAAACCCAGCTCGCGCTAGTCGTCCACGAGACTCAGAGGGCCATAGACACGGGTTCACAGGTAGATGGCGTGTTTCTTGACTTCCGCAAGGCGTTCGATACAGTTCCCCACAGTCGTTTAATGAACAAAGTAAGAGCATATGGACTATCAGACCAATTGTGTGATTGAATTGAGGAGTTCCTAGATAACAGGACGCAGCATGTCGTTTTCAATGGAGAGAAGTCTTCCGAAGTAAGAGTGATTTCAGGTGTGCCGCAGGGGAGTGTCGTAGGACCGTTGCTATTCACAATATGCATAAATGACCCTGTGAATGACATCGGAAGTTCACTGAGGCTTTTTGCAGATGATCCTGTGGTGTATCGAGAGGTTGTAACAATGGAAAATTGTACTCAAATGCAGGAGGATCTGCAGCGAATTGACGCATGGTGCAGGGAATGGCAATTGAATCTCAATGTAGACAAGTGTAATGTGCTGCGAATACACAGAAAGATAGATCCTTTATCATTTAGCTACAAAATAGCAGGTCAGCAACTGGAAGCAGTTAATACCATAAATTATCTGGGAGTACACATTAGGAGTGATTTAAAATGGAATGATCATATAATGTTGATCGTCGGTAAAGCAGATGCCAGACTGAGATTCATTGGAAGAATCCTAAGGAAATGCAATCCGAAAACAAAGGAAGTAGGTTACAGTACGCTTGTTCGCCCACTGCTTGAATACTGCTCAGCAGTGTGGGATCCGAACCAGATAGGGTTGATAGAAGATATAGAGAAGATCCAACGGAGAGCAGCGCTCTTCGTTACAGGATCATTTAGTAATCGCGAAAGCGTTACGGAGATGATAGATAAACTCCAGTGGAAGACTCTGCAGGAGAGACGCTCAGTAGCTCGGTACGGGCTTTTGTGAAAGTTTCGAGAACATACCTTCACCGAAGAGTCAAGCAGTATATTGCTCCCTCATACGTATATCTCGCGAAGAGACCATGAGGATAAAATCAGAGAGATTAGAGCCCACACAGAAGCATACCGACAATCCTTCTTTCCACGAACAATACGAGACTGGAATAGAAGGGAGAACCGATAGAGGTACTCAAGGTGCCCTCCGCCACGCACCGTCAGGTGGCTTGCGGAGTATGGATGTAGATGTAGATGTAGAAATGTCGGGATGGTTTCTTTGAAAGGGCACTACCGATTTCCTTCCCCATCCTTCCCTAATCTGATGAGACCAATCATCTCGCAGTTTGGTCCCCTCCCCCAAATCAAACAATCAGCCAACCAATCAAAGGACATCCTACTTCAACCACCTTCAAGTTAAAATGTTGAGGTATGCAAAAACATTACTACCATCATCTCTTTTAATAGTGTTACGTGATGTTCGTTATTTTCAAGGTGAATAGGCTTTGTATCTGCCACACATTTACTCTTATTTACTCTTCCTCCAAAATAATGGATTAGTAATCCTTGGTAGAGATTGAAGAAACGCTAGTTAACCCTCCTAAACAGTGAGTTGGAAATCGAACAACTACTAAATCAGACAGCCATCATAATTACTTCGGTTTATTCCAAACAAAATTACTCATAATACAATTGACAAACAATGAAAATGTTAATATTGTGAAACCTTGGAGCAACTGACAAAGGGGTTGGAGAAAAGATTCTAATAATCGCGCCAACAAAATAAGTGCAGTTGGAAGGATGCGCCATGATTGTCCTGACGTTAACTGAAAGACAGATATTACACCAAAGGAACTATGTTCTATCTGTGGTCGCAGTTGAAAGCAGACTGATTACTGAATGTAATTCCATGTCTTCAAAGCAAAGTTTGAAGTAATCGGAACGCTATAAAATGACTTTAATTTCCCTACACATCGTCTTGCAAATGCGGCTCGATCTCACCATAATAAATTGTAGATGGTGCTGAAGTGGCTACAGATCCAATCACGGGAAAAGCCTATGTCAATTGAGCCTGTAATTACTCTAAGTCCCTTGTCGGCCTGCTGGTCAAGTATGAATGGAAGTCTTGAAGTGATTTCAGATCGAATGTTTGATAAAAAGGAAACTTGTATTGCCACGTTTTCAGTCAGTTACTGTGTTCACATTGGATGGTCTACGGTTCTAAGATAAAACATCTGGTAAAAATACTCCTAAGAACACACTAGTCCTCTTCCGTAGGCTATCCATTACTCGGTTAACTAGTAACTGTAACTCTACTATTTTACAGAGAAAAAAGTCTCTCTTTGTGAATAATGAAGCAGCTCATCATCTGCACAATCGAGCTTCTATGTCTCTCCTCTTGTTTATTAATGTTAGCCAGTCCCTACAATTCTTATGATGCACAAGTGTGTGGTTTGTGTAAAGTCAGACGTCCATCAGTATCTCAAGGTTGCAACGTCCGAAAAACTACGGTTCGCCATTCTGTTTTCGAGATGTTATCTGGGGAGTCTAGTGTCTTCAAGAGAAAAACTTTGTTTTCTACCTTTGTGTTAGTGACTTTAGTCCTGCTCCCATACCTGGGTTGTAAATGATCGTGGCTGGAGACTGGCGCCACAGGAGAACCTATGTTTGTTTATTCACGATGCCCTGGGCACCCCAGAGCGGCACTGCAAAAGGCTTTCCAGTGATTCATGCAGTCTATCGACCTATGCTTCCTCTGGAAAGGCCTTCCGCGAAATGGCTCCAAGGATATCAAGCTACTTTATTTTCTGCACCATCCAAAATCTCTTTTATACAGTATATAGCATGCAAATTCCAGTACAGAATAAATGTAGAGTCATGTTACATTAGTACAATCACTTGTACTGCTGTTTCTCATATTTCTCAGTGTCGGTTAAAAATTCTGATTAAATGGATTTTTCATTATGGTTTTACATACTTTATGAGACATAGTCTAGCGGTAGCGTCTCTGACCAGTAACCAAGACGACCTCGGTCCTGTGTTTGAACCACGTCACTGCACAAATTTTCAATAATAAAAATCTGAAATGGCGACCGAAATCTTCGAGTGGATAAGGTCACCCTCATTCTGCCAGCGGTCTTGTCAAGGAGAAACGGACAGAGGTTCAGGGCACTTTCTTGCCCTTGGAGTGGGAAACTGCCCCCAAAAGGCAGAAAAATCAGCAACAATCAACGGCATGAGTCTTCAGAAGGAAATGGAAACCACAGCATTAAAGGCACATAATGTGCATCCACAGGACTTATGGCCTGTAATTGAAAAAGTGTCATGATCATCTCCCCATTGACAAAAGATTTCAGATTGCTCACCCATTTGGATCTCCGGGAGGGGACTGCCAAAGGAGAGGTCTCCATGAGAAAAAGGTCGAATAACCAGCGGAAGAAGAATGTTCTGTGAGTTAGGATGAGGCATTCCTGAAGTTTTAACGTGATAGGAAAGCTAGAAAACCTGAAAATGGAAATGCAAAGGTTTAGTCTAGATACAGTGGGAGTCAGTGAAGTGAAATGGAGAGAAGACAAGGATTTCTGGTCAGGTGAGTACAGCGTATTATTACCACAAACATGAAATAGCAAAACAGGAGTAGAATTTGTTATGAATAGGGAGGTAGGGCAGAGGGTGAGTAACAATGAACAGTTCAGCGATAGGCCTAATTCCAACGGAATCGACAGCAAAGTAACACAGAAAACAATAGTAGAGGAGTACATGTCGACGTAGCAATTAGAAGATGAAGAGGTAGAGACTGACGTTACTGAACGGGAAATTCTGTACCTGAAGGGAGCTGGAAACCTAACAGTCGTGGGGGACAGGAATATAGTTGTAGGGGAAGAAACATAAGAAAGGGTTGCGGGAGAATGTGGACTTGGTAGTAGAAATGAGAAAGGAGGAAGACTAATTTAATTCGGCAATCGATTTCAATTAATAATATCAAATACTCTGTTCAAGAACCACAAGAGGAGGAGGTATACTTGGAAAAACCGGGGAGTTACGGGAAGATTTCAGTTATACTACATAACGCTCAGGTAAGGATTCCTAAATAAGATATTGGATGCAAAAGTGTTCCAAAAAGTAGCTACTGACATAGATCACGATTTAGTAATAATGAACGAAGAGTGGCCTGCATATTAAGAGAATCATGTGAAAGAAAGAATGTGCAAAGACGGGACATACGATAATACTTAGTTATCAAGACACACTCTTGAGGTTCTGCCTGGCTTTAGATATTACGATAACAGCTCAGTATACCGTTCTGTTCAAAAGGAATGGACATATCTGAAAAGGACAATCACAGAAGTTGGAAAGAAAACGTAGTAAGGTAAGTGCAAGGAAACCACGGGTAATGGAATAAGTACTTTCGCTGAACGGCGAAATAAGAATGTACAAAAATGGTCAGGGACATTGAGAAATACAGTGGTACAAACCACTAACAAAGGAAATAAATAGGAAGTGGATGGGAAGGTAATGCAAACTGGGTGCATGAAAAATTGTTGGAATTACTAACTCAGCATACAGGAAATCAAGAAGTCTAGGCTGAAATTAAAGGTAAGAGCGGTAAAATTAAGAGTACAATGGGAATTCCACTGGTAAATACAGAGGAAAGAGCCGATATATGGAAACTGAACGCCTCTATGAGGCAGAGGATTAGCTCATCTAATCGAAAAAGGAACAGGAATCGTCACAGATCCAATATTAGAGTCAGAATTTAAAGAGCCTTGGAGGACTTAAGATCGAATAAGGCAGAAGGATTAATAACATTCCATCGGATTATCTAAAGACATGGAGGGCGTTTAGGAATAGAATATCAACAAAATGACTATTGATGTTAGTGTGTAGAATGAATGGGACTGCGATATACCACCACACTTTCGGAAAAACATCATCCACACTATTCTGAAGACAACAAGGGCTGACAAGTGTGAGAATTATCGCACAATAAACTTAAGAATTTGTGATGATCTGTTGGATGACGAATAGTTTGGCTTTAGGAAACTTGAAGGCACCAGAGGCAGGTCTGACGTTGCGATTGATAATGGAGGCAAGAGAGAAGAAAGATGGAGACACGTTCATAGGATTTGTCGACCTGAAAAAGCGTTCGACTACGTAAAATGGTGGAAGATGTTTGAAATTTTCAGAAAAAAGGGGTAAGCTATGTAGAAAGACGGGTAATGTACATGAATAAAGAGGGAGCGGGAACTAAGTGCTCGGATTGGAAAGGGTGAAGACGGGGATGTAGTCTTTCGTCTGTACTATTCAATCTATACATCGAAGTGGCAAAACAGAAACAGAAGTTTAAGGGCGGGGTTAAAATTCGGGGTGAATGGATATCAGTGATAGGTTTTGCTGATGACATTGTTATCCTCAATTAAAGTGAAGCAGAATTACAGGATCTGTAAACAGAATATACTGTGCTGTCTAATGGGTACAGAACATAGATTGAGATTAAACCGAAGAAAAAGTAATTAATGAGAGGTAGCAGAAATGGAAACAACGAGGAAATTAACATCAGAATTGGGCATCACGAAGTAGTTACAGTCAAGCAATCTTGTTACCTTGGTGGAAAAACAGTCGACAAGGAGGATTTAAAAAGCAGACTAGCACTGCCAAAAACTGGATTTCCTGGCAAAGAGAAGTCTACTAGTGTACTAGTACAAAACTTAGACCTTAATTTGAAGAATAAATTCCTAAGAATGTACGTCTGGTGCACACCATTTTGTTGCAGTGAAACAAGGCCTGTAGCAAACCCGGCTCAGAAGAGAATAGAAGCACCTGAAATGTGGTGCTACAAAAGTATGTTGAGAACTAAGTCGACTGATATGGTATGAGATGAGAAGGCAATTTGCAGAATTAGCAAGGAAAGGATTATAAAGTAAAAACTGATAAGGAGAAGGAAAAGGACGATATGACATCTGTTAAGACGTCAGGGCGTAACTTCCACGGTGCTAGATTTAACTGTAGAGAATGTAGAGGAAGACAGAGATTAGGGTACTTTTAGCAAATAATTGAGAACGTAGGATGCAAGTGCTACTCTGAGAGGAAAGATTTGCGCAGGAGGGGAATTGTAGTGGGTCACATCCCACCAGTCACAATACTGATGGTTCAAAAACAACAATCATGAGACTGATTCTGGACATAACATCACCCCTCACTTCTGGTTTTATAAATTTATACTCATGCTGTTGTGCTCAGAAGTTGTTAAAGCAGAAGTATATCAAAGAACATTTGGTCTGAAGTGACATCGGGATTGTTTAATCAGTTGAGACACTATTAAGGATATGGATATTGTCAAGATAACTTTGTTCACATTTCTATTATTGCCTTTTTACTTAAGCTATCAAACCATCACTCCTTCAGCAAACAGATTTATCTTTCGGAGTCTGTATTATTCTTTACGTTATAGTGCTAGCCTATAGTCATACTTCTTTAAAGTTTACAATTATTTAACTGCTGCTAATATACCAAAACACTTTATTAAAAATGTCACATTATGTTATATACTCTGTCACACATTGATGAATTAAACGCAACTCCACACATTCCATCTTTTAAATAAGGATAGGTTCTCATTCACAGTACAAACAATTTGGATATTTTCTTCATTCACAGATTTGTAAAACACATGTAAGAGCTAATACCGTCACGGTCAAATTTAACGTTACGTAAGAAATCACAAGATATATAATAGGAGGCGCATATACATAATCTCATCAGAAAAGAGACAGTAAAAAATACACAAATGTTCAAGGGTAATATAAAACACGTCACAATTTTGAACAGATTTGTAGGGCAATACTTGCCTACAAGCAAACATCTACACAATAGTGCATTCATGTAAAATAACATTCGTTCACCCACAAAATTTCGGTCATATATATGTGCGGAATGCCCTTGTGTTAGTGGCTGTGAAACGATGTACAACTATGTAAATATGATTTCAATTAGTATTTTCATTTTTCAGTTTCAGTCTGGAAGGGCTTAGCATTTTCACAAGTCATTTTACGGAACAAAATCGCCAGTGCACAAGATAAAACATAGCTGTTAACAATTAATGACTAATGACCATTTGTAAGACCTACGGATCAGTCTGTTCCAAGAAAATCGTTACACAAAAAGAAACGTCGGTTCGAGGCACAAGGAATTCATCAAATAAGAAGCACAATGTGACTGTGTGGCTACGACAGGTACACGGTTGATGTCAATGGTCACTGTTCATGGAATTATGTTCGTTTTATGGTAGTCGCTTTATAAATTCATTGGTGAGACGTCACAATTTCGTATAGTTCTTTCAGCGTGAAATGCAGTCTCTCGAGTTCTAGGTAACAAGTAGCAATTATTTAGCAGGGTATCTGAAATTTTTCTCATAATTAAAAACATTGCATATTTAAAATACATTTGCGGGGCCAGACTGTGCGTGACTCAAGTGTACATACCAAATTAATTAGTGTATGGATTCTTCCGGGATGCACACTAGCCAATTTCCAGTGGGTTCAAGTGTGTGAACAAAGCACCATTCCGAGCCAAAGAAAACTCTCTGATTCTTGCCGTAGTTCAATCTTGCCATTCTTTGCCATTCATTCCACTTAGGGATGGATAATCTTTGTCTTGTTCTTTTCCAACAGTGGTAATCATTTTCCCCTAAAAAATTCGAACGTTACATTCTTCAGATAAAGTACATCAAAATTTGGCTCTTTAACATCGTTATCATTGTCCACTGTCGGTCTCGTAAACGCCCCCTAACAGTGCATCTTTTACTACGATTTCCTTCTTGGGAATGTGCAACACTTAGATTCATAGCTTTTGAAAACCAGTTGTCCAGCGTAGAATCACCCATGTGACAGTTTAGCTGTCGTTAATGACTCTAATGCTTTGTGGGCGGCGTACTCTTTCGTCACTGCCATTTAAAAAAAGTGTCTAAATTTGCTTACAACTCTTTCACACAGTATTTCTTTTCGGCTTTTCTCAGGATGCAGATTCCAAATGCGATAGTTGCCTTTTCTCTCTCTCCATCTACTTCCATCTCCGGGAATATCTGCATGAGGAGACCTGCTATTTACATATCAGTACACGTACTAGACTATTTGCTGATGTCAGGGTAAAATGGAAATGTCGTGTGGCTAGGGCCTCCCGTCGGGTAGACCGTTCGCCTGGTGCAGGTCTTTCAATTTGACGCCACTTCGTCGACCTGCGCGTCGATGGGGATGAAATGATGATGATTAGGACAACACAACACCCAGTCCCTGAGCGGAGAAAATCTCCGACCCAGCTGGGAATCGAACCCGGGCCCTTAGGATTGACAGTCTGTCACGCTGACCACTCAGCTACCGGGGCGGACTCGATGTCAGGGTGAAACAGTATCGGCGGCGATCTCATGATCACTCCCTTGAAAAATTCAAATTCCTGTAACTCTGTTTCAGTCCACTTCCAGGACACGTTCTTTCCCGTCATGCGGCAGAGATTTGGCGTGGTTCCAGTGTACTTCATGGACTACTTCCAGAAGTTTGTGAGTCTTAAAAATGTACATAATCGGAGCTTTGTCATCAGTACTGAATAACTCTCAGTGCCTCTAGTTTCTTCGAATCTAGCCAGATTCCGTCGGCAGATATTACGTATCCAAGAAGTCAATCTCCTTACATGCAAATTTTGACTGTTCTAAATCGAACGTTGACTCCACTTTTCTCAGAGGCTTTCAGTAATTGACGCAAAACGTTATAGTGATCTTCCCACGGTTTCCCTGGAATCACTAAATTTTCATATACAGTATGACCTTGACTTTCAGCAACTTTCCGATTATGGACATTAGTCCTCTAATAAGCATCGATGACGTAACGTTTATCGCAGACGGTAGCTTTGAGTGGGAAGCAATGCCCATAACACAAGAATGCTGTGTACTATTGACAGTCCATGTGAAGTGTGATTTGCCAGTTGAAGTAAAGTTGTAGGGCATGTTTAGCTTGGAGACTACATAGGTCTTGTTCGGCATTCTAACTAGAAAGTTTTTTCCTATTTTCCATGCCCGCAGGCACGGTAATGATGTGAGAGGTTGTGTATGTACGTATACCTGTGTTAAGTGTTGGTGTCTGTCATGGTGTGTGCGCAGTGTAGTGCCATATTCGTGTTGGATGATGATAGAAGAAGGGATTAGGTGAAACCCAGCGCCAACACATAGCCTGCTCCTCTCGACTAGCACTAAGGGGGCCGCCGAGTTTAATGACCCCATGCAGCAGATGGATCACCATCAACATGCTCTCACATCATAAGGCACTGCTATGAGGTGTGGAATTTCATCAAGTACACTGTCGCAAAAACTTGTGGTCAGAAACTTTATACCAACTGTCTTCCCGTTGCCAGTCAAATATTGGCAGTGAAAATTTCATCAGCCTCCAGGATTCGAATTGGCTTTCCCCCGAGAAGAGCTCCACTGTACGGGGGTGCTTTGGCGACCTCGGGTATGGAAGGCATTAGCTCGACCACAAATCGATCAATGTCGAGGTACACACTCCACGGAAACACTGCCTGATCTATCCATCTCTGGTTCTACTGGTACTTGTCTGCCACGAGTCAAGTACAAGTCTCATGGATCCTTCCGTCACTTTGACACACCACA
The DNA here is from genome assembly GCF_023864345.2 of Schistocerca serialis cubense. Taxonomy (NCBI): domain Eukaryota; kingdom Metazoa; phylum Arthropoda; class Insecta; order Orthoptera; family Acrididae; genus Schistocerca; species Schistocerca serialis. Next base: position 528,136,891 of record NC_064642.1, read on the forward strand.
ATGGTTTTTGTAATAACTATCTCTTGTACGATTCCTTCCTTCTAAATCATATTCACTGTAAGTAAGCGTCTGTTGATGGGGCGTAAACAAACACTTGTGACGTTCCTTAGCCTTGAATTTTCAAAGTAAAGCGTAGATTGTCGCCGGAAAGTGTGAAAACACTCTACATATGACTTTAGAAAATGCCCTAGTCCTGTTACTGCATCTTCATTTTCTATATGTCGAGCTTACGCCTCCACCTCTTTGCAAATCGCCTGGACTTGGTCCTCAGGATTTCTATCAATCTCTGTGCTACAACTGCGTCTTATCCATAATTATTGAAACATAAACCCTTGATTCTATCTGCTACCTTCCCAGAGGCGAAACAGTCTTCCTAGCGTAGAACTACCTGTCAACTCATTAAGAAATCACACCCTAATTTCACCTCCGATGTGAATACCTGAATCACCATAAAATCACCTTACAACTCATGATCTTGGCATTTGCAATTAACTAGCACTTGCTTCTTTATCTCGTCCCTCTTGCCACCCACGGCTCCTCTTGACTTTACTTTTGGCTTCTTGAACAAAGGGACACCTCTTATCGTTGTCACGTGCGTCTTAAATGCCCTTACCTAAGACGGAAACGTGGCTAGGTGTGTCGAGTAAACTCTGGACTAATCCACCATTAATATCTCTATCTACGTCAGATGCTCGCCAATTTCATCTTCATTCTTCTGTCCTAAACTTATATTCCGAAGTTTTCAGAATCTGTATGCATTGGTTCTGAAGCGGAACCTCGAATCAGTTTCGTACATGTTTCCTGTGCTCCCCATTCCTGCGGTTTTGTTGGGAGATGGGTCGTCTGACTTAAATGATTCCCAACTTCCGTCATGCCTATCATTTCGTCTGTCGTCATATCTCCAATAGTTTATGTGGTCATCAGTCCTATTGTGAGATCCCAGAACACGGTTATCATTTCTCGTCTCCCACATACTTTCATTTCTTCTTGGTGAATGACTCACTGGTTGGTTTACTGGCGGAAAATTTGTCTGAACAAAATGTACTGACATTTTCGCTTCACCACACCTGTCATACCCTGATTCGTGCTGCAGATGTTGGAATCTTTCAACATCATACGTGTTTCTGCCAACTACACTTTTCTCCTTCTGAATTTGACACTGTAGCTCATACGGTAAGTCCAAAAATAGTTTCCACCTTTCATTTCTTTTAAAAACTGTACTACATTCGGCTACCCCTATTCCACATAAACCTCTATCGTTATTCCCAGTTTTACTTGTTCTTGTTTTCCCTTCGACCAATAACCGTGTAAAAAGACACGCTGAATTCGTCATATGTCTTGCATTGCCCGCTATTTGGCGCATTTATGTCGCTGCCTTCTCTCTGAAGTCAGCAGATCCGATTCTAAATCCAAAACATACGGCCAAGACTTTGTTAAAGTCTCTCGAACTTCTTAGACCCATAATTTCGGGTGTAGTCGAATCACAGAATTTGGAAACATTGAAAACCTCCGTTCTGACACGAACTGCTTCCTAACCTCATCCTAGTCAATGGCACTTGATACTGTGTTGCAGTCACAATGGTAATTTCTGGCAGATTAGAACCTGACGGCTCTCTCATAACTCGACGTAATCTGTCAGTCATATTGCAAATCTATTGCTCTTCCCTATTGCGTTCTCTCTCGCTCTCAGACATCATGTTTCCAGTCGCGTTATCTACTACTCTCCTTCTATTCTCTAGCGTCTCCCTGGTCATGTGTTTAATGGTCTCCTGAGCATTCTTAAATTGCCCCACATTTCTAATTTTGGCATGTTCCCCTATGTTTATTAGTACCGGTTTGTCTGATTTTGTACCATATCAGTTTAATAACTACTACTCGGCGGTGGATAGTACCCTTATTTCTACTCATTCTAATACCTTCTGAACTGTAGCCATGAGTGAAAATCACGACTGCTGCGTCCACGACTTAACCTTCCTTTTATCTCTAGGTTTTCTTATTGCTGCTGACGTCTTGTCTTAACTCTCCTTAAATGTCCTGCGCTACTGTCTCCACTTTCAAGCTGATTTCATGCATCTGCTCGCTTATACTCTTATTCAAAATTTTCCCTGATCTTTACATTTCTATAAGAGAAATTATTCAGATAGTGAAGGGAGACGAAAATTTAATAGTCATGGGTGACTGGAATTCGGTAGTAGGACAATGGAGAGAAGGAAACGTAGTAGGTGACTATGGATTGGGGGTAAGATATGAAAGAGGAAGCCGCTTGGTAGAATTTTGCACAGAGCACAACTTAGCTAACACTTGGTTCAAGAATCATAAAATAAGGTTGTATACATGGAAGTAGCCTGGAGATTCTGACAGGTTTCAGATAGATTATATAATGGTAAGACAGAGATTTAGGAACCAGGTTTTAAATTGTATGACATTTTCAGAAGCAGTTATGAACTTTAAAATTAAAACTGAAGAAACTGCAAAAAGGTGGGAACTTAAGGAGATGGGACCTGGATAAACTGACTAAGCCAGAGGTTGTACAGAATTTCATGGAGAGCATAAGGGAACAATTGACAGGAATGGGGGAAAGAAATACAGTAGAAGAAGAATGGGTAGCTTTGAGGGATGAAGTAGTGAAGGCAGCAGAGGATCAAGTAGGTAAAAAGACGAGGGCTAGTAGAAATCCTTGGGTTACAGAAGAAATATTGAATTTAAGTGATGAAAGGAGAAAATTTAAAAATACAGTGAATGAAGCAGACAAAAAGGAATACAAATGTCTCAAAAATGAGATCGACAAGAAGTGCAAAATGGCTAAGCAGACATGGCTAGAGGACACATGTAAGGATGTAGAGGCTGATCTCACTGGGGGTAAGATAGATACTGCCTACAGGAAAATTAAAGAGACTTTTGGAGAAAAGAGAACCACTTGTATGAATATCAAGAGCTCAGATGGAAACCCAGTTCTAAGCAAAGAAGGGAAAGCAGAAAGGTGGAAGGACTATATAGAGGGTCTACACAAGGGCGATGTACTTGAGGACAATATTATGGAAATGGAAGAGGATGTAGATGAAGATGAAATGGGAGATATGATTCTGCGTGAAGAGTTTGACAGAGCACTTAAAGACCTGAGTCGAAACAAGGCCCCGGGAATAGACAACATTCCCTTAGAACTACTGACAGCCTTGGGAGAGCCAGTCCTGGCAAAACTCTTCCATCTCGTGAGCAAGATGTATGAGACAGGTGAAATACCTTCAGAGTTCAAGAAGAATGTAGTAATTCCTATCCCAAAGAAAGCAGGTGTTGACAGATGTGAAAATTACCGAACTATCAGTTTAATAAGTCTCTGCTGCAAAATACTAACGCGAATTCTTTACAGACGAATGGAAAAACTAGTGGAAGCCGACCTTGGGGAAGATCAGTTTGGATTCCGTAAAAATATTTGGACACGTGAGGCAATACTGACCCTACGACTTATCTTAGAAGCTAGATTAAGGAAAGGTAAACCTACGTTTCTAGCATTTGTAGACATAGAGAAAGCTTTTGACGATGTTGACTGGAATAATCTGTTTCAAATTCTGAAGGTGGCAGGGGTAAAATATAGGGAGCGAAAGGCTATTTACAATTTGCACAGAAACCAGATGGCAGTTATAAGAGTTGAGGGACATGAAAGAGAAGCAGTGGTTGGGAAGGGAGTGAGACAGGGTTGTAGCCTCTCCCAGATGTTATTCAATCTGTATATTAGCAAGCAGTGAAGGAAACAAAAGAAAAATTCGGAGTAGGAATCAAAATCCATGGAGAAGAAATAAAAACTTTGAGGTTTGCCGATGACATTGTAATTCTGTCAGAGACAGCATAAGACTTGGAAGAGCAGTTGAACGGAATGGACAGTGTCTTGAAAGGAGGATATAGGATGAACATCAAGAAAAGGAAATCGAGGATAATGGAATGTAGTCAAATTAAATCAGGTGATGCTGAGGGAATTAGATTAGGAAATAAGACACTTAAAGTAGTAAATGAGTTTTGCTATTTGGGAAGCAAAATAGCTGATGAAGGTCGAAGTAGAGAGGACATAAAATGTTGACTGACAATGGCAAGGAAAGTGTTTCTGAAGAAGAGAAATTTGTTAACGTCGAGTATAGATTTAAGTGTCAGGAAGTCGTTTCTGAAAGTATTTGTATGGAATGTAGCAATGTATGGAGGTGAAATATGGACGATAAATAGTTTAGACAAGAAGAGAATAGAAGCTTTCGAAATGTGGTGCTACAGAAGAATGCTGAAGAAAAGATGGGTAGATCACATAACTAATGAGGAGGTACTGAATAGGATTGGGGAGAAGAGGAGTTTGTGGCACAACTTGCCTAGAAGAAGGGATCGGTTGTTAGGACATGTTCAGAGGCATCAAGGGATCACCAATTTAGTATTGGAGGCCAGTGTGGAGGGTAAAAATCGTAGAGGGAGACCAAGATATGAATGCACTAAGCAGATTCAGAAGGATGTAGGTTGCAGTAGGTACTGGGAGATGAAGAAGCTTGCACAGGATAGAGTACCATGGAGACCTGCATGAAACCAGTCTCTGGACTGAAGACCACAAAAACAACAACTACATTTCTTCACATAGTCTTCTGATTTCTGGTTTATGGCTTCCACCTGCTCATCTAATTTTTGTGTGTAAGTGTTTAAACCGATTTTTGTTTTGGTGTTCTCTCTTTTGTTTCATAAACGATCGATATTTTGTAGCCGTCCCCTGTGTGAATTGTGTCTCTTTTTTCTCGAAATGTTGATCAGCCATTCCTTCGTTTGTCTTAAGTAATTCCGCATTCTCTTTAAAAGTTTCAAGGAAGAATGTCCGTTGGTTTAATACTGATGGTGTTGTCGATACAGGCTCACTCTGTGCCCCATTTTCAGGGCAGTAATTTCTCAGTTTTATGTTGCAGGTGAAATTTCATACGCCTCTGCTGTCCTAATTTCGACCTCAGAAACATCATCATACTTTGTTCCTGATCCTGTTTCATCCTGAGTTGTTATTTCAAACTGCTCGCTGGTATCTATCTCCTGAAGTTAATCTACGTCTAATGTTTCCGAATTACTTGACATTTCCATTTCTATCTCGTTCATCCGTGTTGAACTTCTCCCCCTCCCTCTAGTGATCCCTGGTATTCTCGAACACAATTTTTAAATTCCAAACACACCTGCTGTTCAAGACAAAACTAACCAAACTGACATAAAATTCCTCAATAGTTGCACACACATTAGGATTCATCCCTTCTACCACACACCATATACTAGCACAAAATAAACAGAGTCTTCTCCAAATATTCTTCAGCCGGACCAATACAGACATGCACCAACCAAACACTACTGAAACGAATGCACAGATAGTTATGCAAAAGCACTTAACCCATTACTGGCCATTGTCCCTTTTTTGGGACGTGTATATTTTACTTATTTCTACGTAAGCAATGGAGCTTTTAGCCTTTATTGTTGCAGCTGTAAGTTCAACTAACTGCTGTAATGCCTGTAAATGTAAAATAAACTACTTTTTTCTAAGTACTCCACGTCAGGAAAATTATAAACTTGCCGATTTTTTATTCTCGCACTTGGCAGCACTGTATGTCTGCTACTAGTTCCTGGACGAGAATGAGCTGTGATTTAGTTGTCTGGGCGTGTTTGTTATGAACATATGGATGTCTGTGTAACAGTCAGTATACGTCAGATTTTTTCAAGTAAGTGCAATATCGATACATTTTATACGTCCCAATAATGGGACAATGGCATGTTACACTATCATTTATTGTTCATGTGCCTTGTTCTTGTATACACGTATTATACAGAGAGGAATTGCATTTTACGTTCTTTAACTCTGCTTTTTTCATATTATGTTCGAATTTTACGATTCCAATAGGATAAAAACATGCCGCGTGGACTTACATTTGAAGAAATTATAGCAGAACTAGAGATCCATCAAGAGTGACGATGAAGATGATTACGTAGAATTGGCGATTATTCCACCCGATGCTGATGTAATAACAAATGAAGAAGATATTGACGAAAATTTACTGAACAATGAGTCTGTTGTACAAGATGTAGCCGGTACTTTAGAGCTCATAACCAGCCGAGATGAAGCTAATGCTACAGTTGTACCTCCAGAAGCCATAAAAAGGAAAGCGTTAGGAGATGGAGCAGAAAGTGGTAGGTTATCTACAAAATAATTTAAATGTAAGTGGTATAAATGTCAACCAGGGAACCGGGGAAGAGCAACGAACATTATGTTGCGGAATGTCCAGCACATAAGACAGTGCCCCAGCTGTTTGAGGAATTTTTTTTCTGAGAAACTAATGGATACTATTATTGAACAAAGCGAAATCTATGCTTGCCAACATAACAAAATAATTTTTCTGCTAACGAAAGAAGAACTAATATCACTTATTGGCATATTTCTTCTGAGTGGTTATCATAAGCTTCCTCATGAGAATATGTACTAGGAACAGGCTCCTGATGTCGGTGTTCCTTTATTCTTCAACTCCATGTCAAGAAATAGGTTTCGTAAAATAAAGAGATTAATTCATCTCAATGTCAACTCCAAATTAGACAGAGACGACAAGATGTGCAAATTGAGGTTTTACTTTCAAATGCTGAAAAAGGAATTTGGTAAATTTGGCATATTTCATTCAGAACTCTTAATTGATGAAATGATGGTACGTTATTATGGCAAACATTCAGCTAAAATGTTTCTGAGGGGAAAGCCTATCAAATTTGGATATAAAATTTGGTGTGTCACAAGTTCCAATGGCTTTCTTTATAATTTTTCCCCATACTGTGGCAAGACTGATAAAAAACAGGAGCCTTTATGTGCAAGGTTAATAAATGAACTAACCAGCATGATTCGAGAATCAGAGTATCCGAATTATAAGCTTTTACATCGTTTTCACCAGCGTTGACACACTGTACACACTCGGAAAGAGTAAAATGAAAGTTACAGTAAGAATAAGAGAGATCCAAACTAATGCATAACCTTTAATTGACTCAAAAAGAATGACAAAGAGAAAAAAGTTCTGGTTATGAAATGGAGTGACAACAAACCGGTATGTGTACCGACAAATTACAATACTATTACTACTCTGAGTTCTACTAAAAGGTACTCATGGGCAATGAAAGAGGAAATATCTGTTACAATGCCACATCTCATTGACGAATACAATGCCCATATGAGTGGCGTAGATCTGCTGCACAATCAGATATCACTTTATAGGACAAGGATAAGGTCAAAGAAATGGCGATGGCCATTATTCACACAGATGATAGATATCTGCGTAGTAAACACATGGCTTGCATACCAAATTGCTAACTCTAATGAGAAGCTCTCACTTTTGGATGTCCGACGGAGAATAGCGATTTTTACCTATCAAAGGAAACAGGATCAGTGCCAAAATGCAGAGGACCACAAGGAAGCAAATTGATGGGAGGACGGGCGAGCACAGATGTACGACCAGATCAAGGAAGTCATTTCATTGTGCCAAGTAAAACACAGAAGAGATGTGCTTACTGCAAGAAAAAAACAAAAAAAAATTGTGATAGATACGATGTTGGTGTACACGACAAGTGTTTTGCTTCATTTCATACTGAATAGACATTCAATAATATAAAAACGTTCTTTATTTATTGTTTGTGATGTTTCAAAAATGGCTCTGAGCACTATGGGACTCAACTGCTGAGGTCATTAGTCCCCTAGAACTTAGAACTAGTTAAACCTAACTAACCTAAGGACATCACAAACATCCATGCCCGAGGCAGGATTCGAACCTGCGACCGTAGCGGTCTTGCGGTTCCAGACTGCAGCGCCTTTAACCGCACGGCCACTTCGGCCGGCTGTGATGTTTCTTACAACATTATGCATGGAGAATAGGGTTTTGAATTTGGATACCGCATTTCGCCAATGTCCCAAAAATGGGACGGTCTGTAGTTTTTGTTCTAATAAACTGAAAATTTTCATAACAACTTTTTATTCAATTAATCACTCAATGTAACCTATTTATGTATAAGAGTTTATATAAGAGTTTTGGCCAGTAATGGGTTAAAACTGAACTTCAGGTATCATAATATTGATTATGTTTTAGGCAGCAACGCATATGATTCTGTTGATTTTAAGTGAAGCAAATTTATTTAAAGCGTCGGAAGACCACACATTAATGAATCCGAGGCAGAGGTTGCCTAAGTGCTACGTGACGTATTTTGTTTTGCAGGTGAATAGGCGCTGCATCTGATGTATTTTTCTCAACCTCCAGACTAACTATTTGGGAGTCGTTGCCAGACATTGACAAAATGAGAGTTAACCCTCCAATCTGACAACAAGGTCAGAGGAAGGATTCTTATAATAATGAAAGTGAAATAATTGCAGTGGTAAAGATGCATCCTGATTGTCGTCATGTTAATTGAAAAACAGTTAGTACTACAGAAGGGAGTAAGTTATACCTGCCGTCAGAGTTGAAGGCAGAAAGTTCACAGAATTTAAATTTAAGTCTTAACAGGGAAGACTGAAGCATTTAGAATACTATAAAATGACTTTAACTTCCCAACACTTTGCCTTGCAATTGGGGCTCGATTTCACTGCAGTGGCTGCAAAATCCGTCATCGGAGGCACCAACAACCCTTTCCAATGGCAAAATGCAAATCAGCCGGAAATATCTGTAAGGCCCTCCACACATCAGCGCTGATGACGGCAGGCTGGTGTTGGTGCTGTCAGGCATTGGAGGCTCCCTGAGATCAAGTTTCTGGAAAAAGCTGATAGTCAAGCATGAAGTGAAGTCTTAAAGTGATTTCTGATAGCACGTTTATAGAAGGGAAATTTGCATAGCCGCATTTTCTGTTCCTTAGTGTATTCAGGTTAGCTGGGCTTCAGATCTTCCAAATGTCGACGAGGAAACATGGTCTTTAGAACACATTAGTCCTGTCCCTTGGGCTTTTCTTTTCTCGGTTTGTCAGTAGCGTGAGTTCTACCATTTTACACATAAGGAAGTCGTATTATTCGCCTTCCATCTCTGTCTGTGACCAGTGAGTCGGCTCCTTGGCAACACAGTTGAGCTTCTCTGTCTAACCTCTAGTTTATTCTTGTTAACAGGCCTTACTATTCTCATGTCCTGTAAACTTTTTGTATTTATGAAGTCAAATGTCCAACGGTGTCTCACGCTTTCGGGGACCCAAAAACTACGGGTACCCGTTTCATTTTCGAGATGTCGTCTAATGCTTCCAGGGAAAAACTTTTGTGCACAAAGTGCTGTATGGTAGTAATGTTACTGCTCCTTTCAATTAAGGGTTGCTGGTATTTATAGCTGGGAGCTGACTCCACAAGGTATTCTATCTGTGTTGGTCCATAACGCTCGCCGGCCGCAGTGGCCGAGCGGTTCTAGGTGCTTCAATCTGGAACCGCGCTACCGTTATGGTAGCAGGTTCGAATCCTGCCTCGGGCATGGATGTATGTAATGTCCTTAGGTTAGTTAGGTTTAAGTAGTTCTAAGTTCTAGGGGACTGATGACCTCAGATGTTAAGTCCCATAGTGCTCAGAGCCACAATGCTCCGGGCACCCCAATGCAGATTTACAAGACTATCTATTAACTCGCGCAGGCTACTGGCCTGCGCTTCCCTCCCTGCAGACTTCAATGAAATGACCAAAGCGTGTAATCTTACTTCACTCTCATGGGAGTCCGGGTTCTTCTGCTCCATCATAAACCTGCTCTCAATGTTTTCTCATTTTACGGCGAGCAGGTCCGAATAACGGGTAAATGAAGGGTAAGGGTACGTCAGTAAGATATCATCAAACACTCGAACTGTTAGTTCTAATATTTCTCATTGTCAATTAAATATACAAATGCAATGGGTGTTTCTTTATGGTTTTACAAATATTTTGTGTGCTGTCACTGCTAAGAACCTTAATTTCCATAATTCCATTCTTATTGTGAAAGTGAGATCATTCTGATATGGTAGGGATTACTAGCATCCGTCAAGACAGCTTAAAATGGTATATAAATCCACCACGATGCATTCCGCCGAATATCATGATAGAAATAAATTTAATATCGCTTCATTGTTGGTATTCCACATGAGATATTTGTTGGTGAGTGTGAGCTAGGGGAAATTTCATTCAGTAGTCCAGCTGTACAGTCAGCACCTAAGTAGGTTTATAACTTATTTGGTGCGACGCAGTATAATAAGCAAGAGTGCCTTTAGCAGCACTTACTTTAGTTTCCATTTCGTTACTGTATTTTATTAAAAATCAAGTCACTTTACTTGATGAACTTGCATCCTTGATATACCTCATATTTTCTTTCTTCCAGTGGAATTCCAGGTATCTGTTGCCATGATCTGATATTGAAACATCACTGCGAAACAATTAATAAATTCTGCTCCTCGTTAGCCACATCTGGAACGAGAACTTGGATATTTTTCTCAGACTTTGTTCGTAAATATGCGTTTCCTCTTTGGCATGAAGAGATATTATTAAATTATCTTAAATGAATGCAAAACAAATAATGATTAAAAACCAATTTTCTGCTACGAAAAAGTCTAAACATATAAAATAAAACAATCTTTCTGTGCTGTAATCTATATATTCAAAATTATGGAATTGTTGTTTCAACTTACCTAATAAGATAATTTATTGGGTGAGGAGTATGTAATTTAAAGAAAATGCAACTGTATGAGTACACCGTACAGAAGGGGAACCATCGCAGCCGAGAAACAGTTGTCAGAGCTATCTGTCAGGTAAGAGGCTCGGAACACCAATTCTAAGCAACAACAATCGATAGTTTCGGTTTTATTAGCATAAGAGATAGATTTGAAGGAAATAGCAAATGATGTAATTAAATAAACGAAGTAAAAAGTATATAACTTGTTGACGATAAGAGATGAAAACAAATGTCAAAATATCTAAAATCCCCCCCCCCCCCCCCCAAAAAAAAACGTGGACATCAGCAGAAATCTAGAAAAATGTAGGAAGCACATACATTAAATGTCAAAAAAGCGGATATGTCAACATAATTGCCGTCTTATGGTAACCCTATACATGGGTAAAACTTTTAATGAAGTTTTGAAGTGATGGACAAATACATGAAATAAACCAAATGACTAATGAAGATAAAACATGATTTTTTAGCAGGAAACAACAACGCCTTTGCCGTTCATCATCTTCTCTCCTATTTACGTCGGTGTTACACACAAAAGAGATGACACGAAGCTCCATTACAGGTCACGCGAATAGTTTTTTTATGTGTTGAGTCTTATGACCTTACATTAAAGTAATGTTTCTTCATCATTGAGTATAGGTATACTACTGCCCGATTAATTTATCCATAAGCGCATGGTTCCAGTATCTTAAATACAGTGACGTCTCCTCCACATCAGACAGAAGAATTTTCGTAATGATGATATAAATCTCCAGTAGTTGAAGAAGAAATAGAAGACAGGATGAGGGGCACTATGGGCTCTGTAACGGAAATGGGAGATGCGGAAGATCAACTCAGTTCTCCATTAAGTATCGGCAAGTAATAGCGAATACAAAGTCCATTGGTCACGCCAGGAGTAGACGTTCTCGAAATAAGCCTGGTGGTATGGGAAGAAATCAGTTGAAATGCATCATGCTCAAACAGAGATTCTAAATTCAAATATTGGATAGTAAGGAGCACCCAGAAGCAGAAACATCCTCGTGTCACAATGACGAGTGGAACTAAGTGTGGACGGGAAGGGGACTCTGAAGACTTGAGGAATGTTGAGATATATTTCAGTTTTAAGCCTGTGGGTACTTCGAAACGAATACCGCAATAGGTGATTGAATTTAAGACGGATATCCACATGTGAAAAGGGAAATTACGGAAGTTGAAAACACAAATGTGGGTGCATGAAACGAAACTGCGACGAAATCTTGGGCAATTGGTCAAATACTTCAATTTATCAACGAGTGAACGAGGAAAAAAAAGTTTTGTGTAAAGTAAGGAACACTTGAAGCACGAAATACAGAATAAGTGCAGGGAACCGAAGGCGAAATAAGAGAAAGAAAAATGCTAAGAAATTGCACAAGGGATAGTTCGCTGGAGCACTAAAGCTGCATATACAAGTGGTGAAAGAATCAATGGTGAAAGACGTCAGCATTGACAGTGGAAGAGGAATTCCGTTGTTAAATGTGAGGGTGAGAAAAGATAAGTGGAAATAATACACTAAAGGACTCTGAGATACCGAGGAATTGCCTGAAGACGTGATAGAAGATATACGAGTCGATGTATAATACATAGAGTTCCATTATTAGGGATTAACAAAGAGCTGAAGACATGCGATTAAATAAGGCAGAAGCCACGGATAAACTTTTCAGAACTGCTGACGTCGTTGGTGGTAATGGCATCAAAACGACTATCGAAGTTGGTTTGCAGGATCGATGAGCCTGGAGACATTCGGAGTAAATGCCATCCACAACATTTTGTGGACAGGAAGGCCAAGTGCTAAATGTAGCACACAATGAGCTTCAGATCACAAGCATCCAAGCTCCTACAACCAAATTACGCAGGGAATGTGATGGGCAGCTGAGAGTCTGTTAGTCGACGATGAGTTTACCTCCACGAAGCAGGTCTGTCGTTGCGCTTGATAATGCAAGCAAGACTTAAGAAGAAATCAATGACTTTTAATAGCATTTATCTAACTAGAAAAAGCGTTAGGCAGAGTAAAATGGTGCAAGAGGTTCTAAAGTCTAAGGAAAAAGACTTACGCTACAGGTAAAATGGGTCATATAGAATATGTACAAGTATCACAAAGGAGAAATAAAAATGGAAGACGAAGAACGAGGTGCTCACATCAAAAAGGACATAAGAATGTAGTGTTTCCCCTCTCTTGTTCACACTGTGCGTAGGAGAAACTGTGAATGAAATAAAGGAGAGCTTCATGGGTGATATTAACATTTAAGGTGAAAGTTTATCTATAACAAAATTTGCGATGTCATTGTTACCCTGAGTGAAAGTAAAGAAGAATTAGACGGCAGGTTGAAATGACAAAACAATCTAGTAAGAGTAGGATATGGATTGAGCCTGCACAGAAGAAAACCGAAAGAAAGAGTAGTACAATTCAGATTAGTGATACATTTGAAATTAAATCTGGTGACCACGACGTAAGGGAAGCTAAGGAAAGTCAGCTAAGAAAATCTGCTACATTTGAGGCAAATTGACATATGACGGGCGAAGCAAGAAGGACATAGAGAGCTAACTAGCTCTGGAAAAGAGGTCATAATTGGTCAAAAGAAGCCTGCTAGTGCCATAGTGCTTAATTTCATGAAGAAATTTCAGAGAGTATATGTTTGGAGCTCAGCATTTTATGATAGTTGAGTATTGATTGCAGTATGTAGAATGATCGAATCTCTGCTTCGTTTTCACTCTGGTGGCAGGGCAGTGCTCTTGCGCCGTGTTTTGAAATGTTTTTTGAGGCTCGCGAGTGCGGATTGCACAAACAGCGGGGACGAGAAGGATGGGAGTCGGCTGGAGGAAACGACTGTTGTCATGCAGCGGTGGTCGCCATCTTGCCGATTGGATCTGAGGGAACCGTTACAACGGGATCGACTTTTATTATGATTAGCTGATTCCGTTGCGCTGAAATGCCATCTCTTTCCTGCCGTCAAGCCGTGTTGTGGTGTAGTTTGGCGGCGTTAGTTTGTTACTGCCCTGTCATGTGTGATTGTTCCCTGAATTATGAATTTGTGGTTTCCGGAAAGTTTGGATCCGCTCTTAGAGTGGTCTGTATCGCTTGTAGGAACAGTTTGAGCCTACCCATCTCGGTATTTCCTGAGCGACCCGAGTTGCTTTCCTGAAAAGTAACTTCACTGTGATCCCCGGCTGTCACGATTGCAACGGAAGCAAAGGGAACTTCACAGCAAACGTATACATAGCCGACGCCTTGCAGACAAACAAAAATTACGCGAAGCGTAATGTAATGAGAGAAGGTCCACGCGAGAGGCGTTCAATGAATTCGAAAGTAAAGTTCTATGTACTGACTTGGCAGAAAATCGTAAGATATTTTGGTCTTATGTCAAAGCGGTAGGTGGATCAAAACAAAATGTCCAGACACTCTGAGACCAAAATGGTACTGAAACAGAGGATGACAGACTAAAGACCGAAATACTGAATGTCTTTTTCCTAAGCTGTTTCACAGAGGAAGACTGCACTGTAGTTCCTTCTCTAGATTGTCCCACAGATGACAAAATGGTAGATATCGAAATAGACGACAGAGGGATAGAGAAACAATTAAAATCGCTCAAAAGAGGAAAGGCCACTGGGCCTGATGGGATACCAGTTTGATTTTATACAGAGTACGCGAAGGAATTTGCCCCCCTTCTTGCAGCGGTGTACCGTAGGTCTCTAGAAGAGCGTAGCGTTCCAAAGGATTGGAAAAGGGAACAGGTCATCCCCGTTTTCAAGAAGGGACGTCGAACAGATGTGCAGAGCTACAGACCTATATCTCTAACGTCGATCAGTTGTAGAATTTTGGAATACGTATTATGTTCTAGTATAATGACTTTTCTGGAGACTAGAAATCTACTCTGTAGGAATCAGCATCGGTTTCGGAAAAGACGATCGTGTGAAACCCAGCTCGCGCTATTCGTCCACGAGACTCAGAGGGCTATAGACACGGGTTCCCAGGTAGATGCCGTGTTTCTTGATTTCCGCAAGGCATTCGATACAGTTCCCCACAGTCGTTTAATAAACAAAGTAAAAGCATATGGACTATCAGACCAATTGTGTGATTGGATTGAAGAGTTCCTAGATAACAGAACTCAGCATGTCATTCTCAATGGAGAGAAGTCTTCCGAAGTAAGAGTGATTTCAGATGTGCCGCAGGAGAGTGTCGTAGGACCGTTGCTATTCAGAATATGCATAAATGATCCTGTGAATGACATCGGAAGTTCACTGAGGCTTTTTGCGGATGATGCTGTAGTACATCGAGAGGTTGTAACAATGGAAAATTGTACTGAAATGCAGGAGGATCTACAGTGAATTGACGCAGGGTGCAGGGAGTGGCAATTACATCTCAATGTAGACAAGTGTAATGTACTGCGAACACATAGAAAGAAAGATCCCATATCATTTAGCTACGATATAGCAGGTCAGCAACTGGAAGCAGTTAAGTCCATAAATTATCTGGGAGTACGCATTAGGAGTGATTTAAAATGGACTAATCATATAAAGTTGATCGTCGGTAAAGCAGATGCCACGCTGAGATTCATTGGAAGAATCCTAAGGAAATGCAATCCGAAAACAAAGGAAGTAGGCTACAGTACACTTGTGCGCCCACTGCTTGAATACAGCTCAGCAGTGTGGGATCCGTACCAGATAGGGCTGATAGAAGATATAGAGAAGATCCAACGGAGAGCAACGCGCTTCGTCACAGGATCATCTAGTAATCGCGAAAGCGTTACGGAGATGATAGATAAACTCCAGTGGAAAACTCTGCAGGAGAGATGCTCAGTAGCTCGGTACGGGATTTTGTTGAAGTTTCGAGAACATACCTTCACCGAGGAGTCAAGCAGTAAATTGCTCCGTCATACGTATATCTCGGGAGGAGACCATGAGGATAAAATCAGAGAGATTAGAACCCACACAGAGGCATACCGACACTTTTTCTTTCTGCGAACAATAGAAGGGAGAACCTATAGAGGTATTCAAAGTACCCTCCGCCACACACCGTCAGGTGTCTTGCGGAGTATGGATGTAGATGTAGATGTAGATGTAGATGTAGATAGTTTTTTACTGTCTGTTTTTAAGATACTTCTGGTAGTGGAGTTATTTTCGCCGTAGCGAACCGTCACCCTTAACAGTGTTTCTCCTTGCCAAATGTTGCCTAGTATTAATAGTGTTACCGTCTGTGCAAGAGGTGGGAACATGCTAGCTGTCGCAGTTATACTGATGTTTCCTTGAACATTTATGATTAATATATTCTTGTAATTATGTTTTCGATGTTGATCTGGCGAGAACACACTGGCTGCGCCGCCGGAGAGCTGTGAAATTTTGTGTGTTTGCCCCCTTGGGTGTCGTGAGGCGAGATTCCTTACCTGGTTCTTGTCACCTGATTGGCTCTGCTGGTCGTCTTGTACGGATGTTTGATTTTTATACTATTAACAGAATCAGTATTTCAGTCCGGAAGGGAAGTTCAAAATTGTAGTTCAAAATCTGCTTGAAATACGTTTCTAGCTTGGTCACACTAATATACTTATTCTTGGTTCTCGCCAGTGTTCAACAGTACCATTATTGAAGTTCTTACTTTCGTTTGCCGGCTCTTGCTGTTTCCTTAATCTGGATTTTTCTTTCAAGCAGCTGTTTGCTGAAAGTGTGTTATTGTACTAATTGACCTGGTGCTGTTTTCTAGGAATCTTCTTGTCGCATGACACCTAATTAACAGCGGCCTATTGTTTCCTCAAGCGTCAGCTATCGTTTCTGCAGTCTGTGCCTGCAACGGACGCGACCTCACAAGGGTGAGCGCACCGGAAGCACGATATTACTGGGCAGTATTTGGGATTGGCCGCTACCCTTACCTTACGTGAAGCAGCTCTACGGCACGGTGACTGCTGCTTAACTTTTTTCTTCACTGGTTCGCGGGGACCTAAATCTTTTCAGAGTTCGCATATTTCTTTGCCTTGGATCCCTTTTGGTATCGTACCCTTTCTGTATCAAGTTTTCCCCACTCAGACAGACCATTTGGCGGCCCTTGAATTTGCTTAAATTTGTCAACTCTCCCAAAGGACCGTGTTAAATATTGGTTTGTAATTTAAAACCATTCTTTAGCTAGGGACATTAAATTGTTCTAACAATTTTACTACGTTTGGGCTAGTCGTTGTTGCATTTGACTTTTAAAACTCTTGCTTTAAGTTTGTCAGTTCTGTTAAAGGACTGGGTTAAATTTTGCTTTATAATTTAAAATCACTCTGTTGATTTGAGGCATTTAAATTTGCTTGAATATTTTTACTACATTTGTGATAGTCTTTATTAATTCGGTTTTTAAAAATTTTGTTTTGAAATAGTGAGGTCCGTTAAATCTTTGTTCTGTGATTTGAAACCATTATGTTAACCTGGGACATTGTTGTTTAAACGTTTGGCTATCGTTGTTGTTTGGTTTAGTCAGTGTGCAACTTTGAATTTAAAGCATTCCAATCACTGCTGATTTTTAAAAGATTATTCAATTGTGTTTTACTATTTGTGCTTTCTTAAAAAAATGTTTATAAATGTTAATCTCTTGGCAAATAGTGTATGATGTTATATCTTGGGGCCTATGCCTTCCACGAATTCCTGTTAACCTACCTTGCAGGAGTTCAGTAGTGAATTATGGACTATGAGAACATCAGGACAAGATGTGTCTGAGATGAGGTACTATAGACGGCGGTTAAAATTAAGGTCGACTGATAGGCATTGAGGAGGTTGTCTGTAGAATCAATGAAGAATTGAATATCAGGAATCCATTAACAAGAAAACGGAGCACGGTGCTGGGCATGTGTCATGGAATAACTTCTGTGGTACTAGAGGGAGATAAAGAGGGTAGAATAGAATAGTAGTGGTAAGTTCCTATAGGACCAAACTGCTGAGGTCATCGGTCACTAGGCATATACACTACTTAATGTAACTGAAAGTGACCTACGCTAAGGACAATACATACACCCATGCCCGAGGGAGAACTCGAACGTCCGACAGGGGAGTCGCGCGATCCGCGGCAAGTTGCCCCTGACCACGCGGCTTACAGCGGGTAGAAACAGCAGAGGATCACAACTAACAGCCTCAAACTTGTCAGAAGACGGATGGCGTAAAAGGATTTAAAAATATTTTTAAGAACCTCAGCAAAGTGATTCATGAGAATGTGTTGCAATACGAGTATTCAGTAATAAATAAGGTAGTCAGCCACAGTGTTCACAGATTTCGCTTAAGCAATGGGACGGCGTAGTTTCAGCTTACACAGAGAGCGATCATCTTTGTGAAAGTGATACCTGTCTAAATAGTTAAATGCTGCAGGTCCTTATAACAATACCGCCTCAGCAGTGTTTTCTAATAGTGTGGCTCGGTGATGATCGGGGCATTAATTTATGCTTTCCTCCACTGAATCCATACATAAAGTATTGTTAAAATGTGTGTGTATATTCCAGATCTCCTCCTAAACCACTGGATTTACTTCAATCAAATGTGGTACAGTGGTACCTTACTGTCAAGCGACAATCGCTGTCGACGTAAGAACCACCTACCTAAAAGGGGGATGGGGCTGGGGGTGAAAAACCAGCGTAGTCCACGATGCGTGAATTCCAGTATTTGAGAATAACAACCGTTAGCGACTTACAATAAACTTTACACATAAATACAAATATTTATGAATTTTTTGCTCATTGACAAAGCCTACAAAATAATGAAAGGAAAAACGATTATCACTGTTCATGCAGTAGAAGTACCACATGAGGCATGACATAATAATTTATTACTTATTTACTACTAACTGTACTCGCGACAAATGTTACAGACAGTATGCGCACATACTACTGAACGTAAGCGCCAGACTATCGTTGTACAGCATCCAGTTCAGCAGAGACGACGTCATTATCAATGAGATGCGTGAAAATTGCAACTACATTTTTTATTAATTTCGGTAGCAATTAATTCCGCAGACGTATCTACATATGTCGCTGAATGTACCAACAGTATTACATCACTGTACGACACATAGTTCGGGAGATATGACGCAATAAACACTAAGCACAAGGCGTGGTGCCGACGTGGAAGCACAGGTATGACTAAATAGCCGCGCAAACGCGAAGATTCCCGCTAGTACACTGTAAAGAAAATGCATGTTCAAGTGTAGCTGCACTGCCCTATCAGCATCTGTTTAACAGGACTTACTGGACATGATAGACCCCCATATTATTTTTCACGATATCATTTATTTGCCAGATTTATCATTGTAGATAAGTTTTTCTTTCCCCTGAGTTCCAAAATCACGTTTCCATTTTGAACACGGCTTTAGTAAATCGCTTTATTGTGTGATTTTTCCGTTCAAATATTGCATCTGACTATAAACTAACTTCCCTATGAGCCGGAGGCTTGAAAGTTTCGACATAGCCTAGAACGGGATGTTATTGTTTGATTTTGTGATCTTTAGTACAGAGACTGCTTTGATGCAGCTCTCCATGCTACTCTGTCTTGTGCAAGCTTCTCTATCCCCAAGTAACTACAGCAACTTTCATCCTTCTGAATATGCTTAGTGTATTCATCTCTTAATCTCCCTCTACAGGTTTTACCCTCCACGCTGCCCTCCAGTACAAACTGGTGATTCCTTGATGCCTCAGAATATGTCCTACCAATCGATCCCTTCTTCTGGTCAAGTTGTGCCACAAATTTCTCTTCTCCCGAATTCTATTCAGTACCTCCTCATTAGTAACGTGATCTACCCATCTAATCTACAGGATTCGTCTGTAGCACCACATTTCTAAAGCGTCCATGTTTCACTTCCATACATGGCTACACTCTATACAAATACTTTCAGAAAAGACTTCCTGACACTTAAATCTATAATCGACGTTAACAAATTTCTCTTCTTCAGAAACGCTTTCCTTGCCATTGCCTGTCTACATTTTGTATCCTCTCTACTTCGACCATCATCAGCTATTTTGCTTCCCAAATAACAAAACTCGTTTACTACTTTAAGTGTCTTCTTTCCTCAGCATCACCTAATTTAATTTGACTACATTCCATTACCCTCGATTTACTTTTCTTGATGTTCATCTTATATCCTCCTTTCAAGACACTGTCCATTTCATTCAACTGCTCTTCCAGGTCCTTTGCTGTCCCCGACAGAACTACAATGTCATCGGCAAACCTAAAAATTTTTATTTCTTCTCCATGTTTTTGTTGTAATCTCAGCAAAATATTTAAAATGTATTGAAAAATTTAAAAGTTCTCTTAGTAGCTGCATACAGATTCCTAGCCCCTTACAGATAATACCGAAAATTTATGCTTGTGATTTGTTGATAGCCACGAAAATATTTGTAGACTTTAAAACAGAAACGTGGAGTAAATGAGTTGTTCACCTTCGTGTTATTATCTAATGACTATGCCTCTCTGTTTTTTTTGTCTTAATTCTACAAATATTTTCATAGCTCTTAAAAATTCAGAAGCACAAATTTTCTGGACTGTGGGTTTACAGGTTAGAAATCTGTATGGGTCTAGGAGAAGTTATTTTATACTTTTTAGACCGTTTTAAAAACCTGTTATAAAGTTTTTTGTTGAAATAATAACGTTTTGGTATTTGTTGCGAAGTACCCTTTTAATACAGGGTTGGAAGAACCAGACGTGATATTTTCGTATCGAGATGCGAATGTGAGTAATGTATATGTAGCGCGGTGTTACCGGAGAATGCGCCCTTACAGACAGCAATACAGACATAAAATTTTTACTGCTATATTTCGGCGTTTGCTTTATGTTAGATCCTCTGACGGCAGGTATGGACACTGAGCAGCTATGTTCGCATATGACACTCAGCAGAACGGGTTCTCCAGAACACTGAGCATAGCCCGGGCTCTCATAAACGACGAAGTACGGCTGCAAATTTTTACGTTACGCTTGTGTCTAGTAAAGTCCAATGGATAGAGCACCCTTACGACTTTTCGAACCTTTCGCTTCGCTGACCTTACATGTACATCGTGTACGTTTATTCTCGAAAATACCATACCTTGTATGGTGAGAGTACTGGTATGATAAACCAATATTTCCAATTTTATAGTGCGATAAACGTATGTTTCTAGCCGCATTTTAATATGATACCCTTCACTATTAAGTTTGGAATGTCTTGTAATTGTAGTCAGGCAATGAAACTTGTCGAATAAGGCGCAGAAAAGTACTGTAGCTTACACTGGATAACTATCTGCTTTGGTTATTAATACGACAATCAACAACTAAGCCGGACTGTAGCCTGCCACTACTGATTTCATATCCAAATGAAGGTTAATTTTAAACTTATTCTTCATTTCGCTACATGTGTTTTGTTTTAGTTACATACCTCTAAAATTAGATTACTGAGTACCGCACTTGCCTCTGTTTGATTATTAACATAAGTGGCGTCCTTACACTGACGAATTTACTCCTCAGATCCAGCAACTGGACCACGACCATCACTGCTACTAAACACACTTGGGGTAATACAGTAGACACATTGTTTCTTCTCTCTTTCTTACCTTCCTCTCCTACAAAACATACATGTGAAAAATACAGTAGACACACTCTCTCCTGTCTCTTACTTACTGTCCCCCCCTCCTCTCCCTCTCTCCCTGTCACCCTCGTCTCTCCCTCTTCTCTCCCTCCCTCTGCCTCCTCACCGCCTCCTCTCCTCTCTCTCTCTCTCTCTCTCTCTCTCTCTCTCTCTCTCTCTCTCTTTCTCTCTTTCTCACTCTGTAATGTAGTGACTTTCACTCCTTTTTATAACAATTCCTGTGGCTCTGTCTGTAAAATAAGACGTTTAGTAAATGAGATGAATAAGGAAAAGAAATGTGAAACACTTTTTTGTCGACTCAGAAGCATAGAGTCTGAACGTTTGAGAATAAGGCGGGGTTTCGGTGTGTATTTTTGAACTGTTAATCTGTTTTTTTTAGGAAGCTATATACGTTAGTAGCATCAAGAACCTACACTCCTGGAAATGGAAAAAAGAACACATTGACACCGGTGTGTCAGACCCACCATACTTGCTCCGGACACTGCGAGAGGGCTGTACAAGCAATGATCACACGCACGGCACAGCGGACACACCAGGAACCGCGGTGTTGGCCGTCGAATGGCGCTAGCTGCGCAGCATTTGTGCACCGCCGCCGTCAGTGTCAGCCAGTTTGCCGTGGCATACGGAGCTCCATCGCAGTCTTTAACACTGGTAGCATGCCGCGACAGCGTGGACGTGAACCGTATGTGCAGTTGACGGACTTTGAGCGAGGGCGTATAGTGGGCATGCGGGAGGCCTGGTGGACGTACCACCGAATTGCTCAACACGTGGCGCGTGAGGTCTCCACAGTACATCGATGTTGTCGCCAGTGGTCGGCGGAAGGTGCACGTGCCCGTCGACCTGGGACCGGACCGCAGCGACGCACGGATGCACGCCAAGACCGTAGGATCCTACGCAGTGCCGTAGGGGATCGCACCGCCACTTCCCAGCAAATTAGGGACACTGTTGCTCCTGGGGTATCGGCGAGGACCATTCGCAACCGTCTCCATGAAGCTGGGCTACGGTCCCGCACACCGTTAGGCCGTCTTCTGCTCACGCCCCAACATCGTGCAGCCCGCCTCCAGTGGTGTCGCGACAGGCGTGAATGGAGGGACGAATGGAGACGTGTCGTCTTCAGCGATGAGAGTCGCTTCTGCCTTGGTGCCAATGATGGTCGTATGCGTGTTTGGCGCCGTGCAGGTGAGCGCCACAATCAGGACTGCATACGACCGAGGCACACAGGGCCAACACCCGGCATCATGGTGTGGGGAGCGATCTCCTACACTGGCCGTACACCACTGGTGATCGTCGAGGGGACACTGAATAGTGCACGGTACATCCAAACCGTCATCGAACCCATCGTTCTACCATTCCTAGACCGGCAAGGGAACTTGCTGTTCCAACAGGACAATGCACGTCCGCATGTATCCCGTGCCACCCAACGTGCTCTAGAAGGTGTAAGTCAACTACCCTGGCCAGCAAGATCTCCGGATCTGTCCCCCATTGAGCATGTTTGGGACTGGATGAAGCGTCGTCTCACGCGGTCTGCACGTCCAGCACGAACGCTGGTCCAACTGAGGCGCCAGGTGGAAATGGCATGGCAAGCCGTTCCACAGGACTACATCCAGCATCTCTACGATCGTCTCCATGGGAGAATAGCAGCCTGCATTGCTGCGAAAGGTGGATATACACTGTACTAGTGCCGACATTGTCAATAAAGTTTCCCCTTCCTGGGACAATGAATTCACGGTGTTCTTATTTCAATTTCCAGGAGTGTATATTAATCTGGCGTGACTTTCTCGTCACCATATACTGCAATTTAGAAACTGAACAGTTGCTTAGAGAGTTCTGTTTAAAATATTCAATTACATTTCTTCTTGTGGACATTTTCATCAATATGTAGGTAGAAAATTTTTATCATTCTGTTGTAGAAAATTGAATTTTAAAATAGACTGCGTTCAATGTAGCCATTAGAAACATCATTATGAATAATCGTCTCATTATTGAACTTCATGATGAGAAACATTTACAATATTATTGAGTCATTCTTAGCAAAACTTCCATTATTTTCTGAGGATTCTTGGAGACATTCTCGACACCGATCAAATGGAATCTTCAGATTTTCTTATTTTGTTAACAGTTCGACACAAATAATTTCGGGTGTCATGAACCAATATCAACAGGGTACATAATCTTATGAGGGACCGCTCTCGTAATAAATCTTTCTCTGTAAAAGGTCACTAGAGAAACTTTCGAGTGGCTATTTCTTCAGTATTGGAAAATGCGTCTCTAAATAATTTGTTGACGCCGTAACGTTAATCCTAAATCTCACTTGTCCCAGTATAATATAGGAGCAATCATACCTTTCTATACCTAACACGGAACAAAACTCATATCCGGAAGTAATTAATCACCTGCTAATGAGCATTGTCTCTGAGGCCGAAAATGTTCTCGACTTTAAACAGTTCATCGATTCAGAACTTTTTACAATTTTAAAACCATGAATACTTACGGGTATAAAAGGAAAATGGATTTTCAGAGCTATTCTTCGTCGCAAAGCTGTTATTTCTAGGTCCTGAAAGAAAAGACTAGTGTTCTATGCACTTTCGGTTTCGAACTCATTAGAAAGCAGATAAATGGTTCAAATGGCTCTGAGCACTATGGGACTGAACTGCTGAGGTCATTAGTCCCCTAGAACTTAGAACTAGTTAAACCTAACTAATCTAAGGACATCACAAACATCCATGCCCGAGGCAGGATTCGAACCTGCGACCGTAGCGGTCTTGCGGTTCCACACTGCAGCGCCTTTAACCGCACGGCCACTTCGGCCGGCGAAAGCAGATAACCTACGACCGCAGAAAGGTGGGAAAGGAAAATCAGCTGTGACTTATGTTAACCTGAAATGTCTCAGAGGAGCCACAATGATTTCAAGAGGATACCAGGAGATGCGGTTGTCAAACAATAAATGTCCGTCAGTTATCGAGAGGATCGCTGGGAAGGAGAATGCTTTAGAAATTTTGGAAAGTATTTTTTTATACACAGCCTTTCCTCGTCGATTCCTCGGAGAACCTCCTCATTCCTTCCCTTATTGGTCCAGCGAATTCTTCTGTAGCACCACGTCTTAAATTCTTCTCTTGTCTTCTGTTCAGGTTTTGCCACATTCCATGTGTCACTGCCCTTCAGTGCTGTGCTCCTAACGTACATCCACAGAAAGTTCTGCCTCAGATTAACACCTATGTTTGACACTAGTAGACCTCTCTTGGGCAAGAACGTCCTCTCTGCCAATGTTTGCCTGCTTTTTATATTGTCCTTGCTCTCCCCGTTTGGGTTATTTTACTTCCTAGGTAGCAGAATACCTAAACTTCATCTACTTCGTGATCATCAATTACGACGTTAAGCTTCTTGGTGTTCTCATTTCTGCTACTTCTCATTATTTTCCTGTTTCTTCTATTTAATCATAGTCCATATTCTGTACTCATTAGACTATTCATTCCTTTAAACTGACCCTGTAATTCTTCTTCACTTTCAGTGAGGATAGTAATGTTATTAGCGAATCTTAACATTGATATACTTTCACCTTGAACTTTATTTCCACTCTTGAAACTTTATCTAATTTCCGTCATCGCTTATTCGACGTGTAGACTGAAAGACTACACCCCTGTCTTACACTCTGTTTAATACGTACACTTCGTTCCTGGTCTTCACTCTTATCCTTTCCTCTTGGTTCCTGTACGCAGTGTACATTACCCATCTTCTGCTATAGCTTACCCCTATTTTCCTCGGGATTTCGAAAGTGTTACACCATTTTACACTGTCGGAAAGGTTTTCCAGGTCGACAAACCCTATAAATGCGTATTGATGTTTCTTCAGTCTTTCATCCATTAGCTACTAGATCAGCAGACCTACCTCTCTGGCGCCTTTACCAATCCTAAAGCCAAACTGATGTCGTCTAACAGATCGTCAGTTTCTTATCCATTCTTCTGTTATCTTATTCTTGTCACCAACTTGGATGCACGATATGTTAAGCCGACTGCGCGATATTTCTCGCAATCATCGGCTCTTGTATTCTTTGGAATTGTATGGATGACGTTTTTCTGAAAGTCTGATAGTATTACGCCAGTCTCATACATTTTTCACACCAATGTGAATAGTCGTTTAGTCTTCACTTCTCCCAATCACTTTCGAGATTCTGATGGAATGTTGTCTATCCCTTCTGTCAATTTGATTTAAATTCTTCAAAGCTCTTCTATATTCTTACACTCGATCTCCTGCATCATCCCTATCTACTCCTCTTTCGTCTTCTACAACGTCATCTAAGTACTCTCCTTCATAGAGGCCCTCAGTGTACTCCATCCGCCTATCCGTTCTCTCCTCTGCAGTTAACAGAGGAATTCCCATTCCTGTCTTAATGTTGCCACGTTTGCTTTTAATTTCAACGAAGGTGTTTTTGACTATTCTATATACTGAGTCAGTCCTGTCAATCATTTATTTTACAAATTCTTCTAATTTTTCATGTGCTCATTTCGCCTTAGCTTCTCTGCAGTTCCTATTTATTTCATTATTAACTGGCTTGTTTTTTATATACTCCTGAATTTCCCTGGACATTTTTGCACTGTCCTCTTTCGTCGATCAGGTGAAATATTTCTTCTGTTATTAATGGTTTCTCGCAGTTTCTTTCGCTGTACCTGCGTTACTCTTTCCAACTTCTGTGATTTTCCTTTTCGGAGATATCCACTCCTCTTCAACGGGACTGCCTAATAAACTATTTCTTATCGCATTACCTATGGCCTCAGAATACTTCAAACGTATCTCTTCATTCCTTAGGATTTCCATACATTAGTTATTTGCGTATTGATTCTTCCTGAATAGTCTCTTACACTTCAGCCTACTCTTCATTAATACAAAACTGTGATCTGAGTCTGTATCTGCTACTGGGTACCCCTTATCATGCTTTATGTGATTTCGAAGTCTGTCTCACTATGATTTAATATTTGGAGTTGCAGCTCTTGTATTTTTAGTATTTCTAGTTAAAATTGTTGGATGTAAGGACCGCCAGTTATGCAAAACCCCTTTTTTTTGAAAGTACCAAAATATGTTTCAGCACCTCTGTGCCATCGTCAGCTGGTTTCTGTTTTATTTAATCTGTCACTTTGTACCCATAAAATAACCATCCCCCGTGCAAGAATTGTAACGGTATGTCATTTTGTTACATTAATACTGACCGCCAAAGAGTATCTACATTTATCTGGACCCTTTGTATTATTTCAAGAACAGGTATTGAAACTATGAATATGCTGCGGCCATTACGTACCGCTCCCATTGGAATCTCGAAGACGATATCAGACCAACTATAGCACGTTCTGTAACGTTTAAAATGCGTCTTCACGCGCTCCATATGTGAATGGAACTAGAAGAAACTTTGAAACTTGTTACGATGGGATGAAATCTTCGTCATGCACCTCTAACGATTTACAGAATAAATAGATGTAGATATAGATGGAGATCTAGGCATGTTTACATCTCTGTCGGTCGTAATGCGGAACATCCGATACATTTGACTAGTATGTGTTACATAATCCATTTCTTGGTCGACATAACTGGCATTGCATTGACATATATTCTAAGATATAGAAAACAGTGCACCACAAACTATGAGAAGGGGGCGGAAATCGGTTCATGTGATGTACATGAGAAGACAAACAAATTATTATAGTTTCAGAGGAAATAGATGATTTACTAAAGAGAAAAAGCTTCGCACATTGAGGAACTCAGTGACGCTTTGGTCCACCTCTGTCCCTTATGTATGCCTCATTTAGCTTGGCATTTGTTGGCAGAATTATTGGATGTCCTCCTGCAGGGTGTTGTGCCAAATTCGTCAAATTGGCACGTGATATCCTCAAAATCCCAGACTGGTCGGAGGGCCCTGCCCATAATTCTCCAAATATTCTTAGTTGCTGAGATTTCTGGTGACCTTGCTGGCCAACAGCGTGCCTGACTAGCACGAAGCCATCTCTAGATGTATGTGGGCGGACATTATCTTGCTGAAATGTAAGCCCAGGACGCCTAGCCATGAAGGGCTGCAAAACGGGGCGTAGAATATCGTCAACGTATCACTGCGCCATATGGGTGCCTTGGATGACAACTAAATGGGCCCTGCTATGATATAAAATGGCACCCCCGGACCGTCATTCCTAGATGTTGGGCAGTATGGTGGGCAACAATCAAGTGGTAAATTAGCACTGTCCGAGGGGCCCCCACACGCGTTGTCGCTGGTCATGGGCTGCATTTCGCAGCAGAACTCCTCACTGCAGACGATTATATTACAGTCAGAGAGATGCCAGGTCGAATGGTCACTGTAGCAGCAGTTGCACGTCGGATCGATGATAAAGATGAATCTGGGGCTCTGGACCTCTCTACTCGGTTCTGCTGTTTCTCTAGGTCGACACCTGAGACGCCATGGTTCACCAGTTACAGCCAACATCGTCAAATAGTGGAATCGCTCCTATTCAAATGTCGAGTGATTCGCTTATTACTCCGTAAGGCTTCTTTGAGATGAATTACACGTCCTAACGCTGACATCTGCGTATATTGTTCACCCTCCTGTCTACGAGGCATTTTTACTGTCCAGCTAAGTGTACGAGCTGAAATTCGCGAAGGCTTTATTCTCCTGCTATCGACATGTCTCCTGTACACTATCCTTGCCAGGGCCGCGTTGAAATTCCGCTGCAGCGTCACACATTATGTAAGATGTGTATATTCCTATTGTCTATTGTCAAACCACAATTTATGAAAGATGTTTATATTTTATTAATAGGATTAAGTACGAATAATTAATATTTGTCATTTTGGAAATAATTGTGGTAGCAGGGAATGTCTGCACCAAAGTATTGTTGGCGGGAGAAACCGTACATTGATATAATTTTAAAAAGGGCGGGAAAGACCCGTGAATGGACAGATTTTAAGAAAAGAGCGGGAAAGGCCGCGCACTGATACATTTTGTAATGGTAGTAGGGATTGTAGTATGCACCAGAAAGCATTGATGGCGGGAGGGACCGCACTTTAGCGTTCGTAGGAAGTCAGTAATAAGCAAGATGTGAAGCGAGTCGGTAGTAGATTTGAAGCGAGAGGTTGAGAGGAGCGGTGTGCCTGCCAGCCACCAGCTATGATTTGCAAGAGACTATAAACGGATGAACAGACACATCAGCTAACTATTATCATAAGAGGAACTAATATTATTGAATTATTTTTTTGAGAAACTCAAGACTACTGAAGGTATGTTTGCGCAATACTAGTTGTAAGATTATTGTAAAAAGTAAATCCCATTTGAACGTTTGTAAAATTATTTCATTAAAAGAAAAGTCCAAATGTGTGTGAAATCTTATGGGACTTAACTGCTAAGGTCATCAGTCCCTAAGCTTACACACTACTTAACCTAAATTATCCTAAGGACAAATACACACACCCATGCCCGAGGGAGGACTCGAATCCCCGCCGATACCAGCCGCACAGTCCATGACTGCAGCGCCTTAGACCGCTCGCTAATCCCACGCGGCTCATTTCATTAGCAACAGTAAATATTTGAAGAATCGTTTTCACAATATAATTAATTTTTGCCAGCAATATTGCATTACTGATTATAATCCATCCCAAAACCCAACAAGGTAAAACTTTGCAAAATTTTATTGTTGTCAAGAAAAAGTTTAACTATGAATTACGTAACTTCAGTCAAATTAATTAAAAGAATAATTTCAGCTTTGCTATTAAAGAACAACGTCACATTTGGTAATAAATACCGCCACTTATTATGATAGCCCACCAGCAGCTAATAGAGTACAGTAAAACAGAGTAAGTACATTCATGTCGCAATTCGATATAGCAGTCAGATGGCGATCCAGTAACAATAAAAAAGGTAAGGAACAGTTTTGGGTTATTGCAGGTAACGACTGAGGGCCACGACGGCGACAAATTCTATGTTTCGTCGAAATAATCAGAAAATCGCTTTTAATAAGCAGCATTTAAATTTGTATGCGAAGATTGAGAAAGAGGATTAATTTCAAAGGGAAGATTTCATTTGTTACTATTAAGCAAGAGATAGAGATCCTAAGGGAAGGTTTCATGGGTTATTGTAGAAGGGAAGGTTGCGTAACAAAAGAGACATAGAGGAGACGCGAAGGATTCAATTAATCCACTGGCCGACAAAGTTTAAAAATTTGCATTATCCGTCGATACCTCTATGAATTTCCGTAATTCCTTCGCTGTGTGTCGTTTTTTGTCTTAGAGTGTATTATTCGTCGCCCCGTATATCTTTCTTCATTATACTGCAAGCGAAACGACAGCTACTAACTCATCCATCAAGAAGCAGAGGAGCCGCTATTTACATGTTTACAAACAGTGTCGAGCAATCAAAGCTGCTACAGAGGCGAAAGATCACACGCGCTGCATCCATCTCTTTACCGCATGGTCTGGCCTCCTTACGAGGAATCCATTACCCCACGCCCTCTGCAACGAAGGACGTTCGATCGTCTGCTCCCTCGCGTATCAATCCCCCCCTTGCCTCCACCGCAACATATGCGCTTCTCGATAAAGCCACAGAATTCAGCTTGCACCCTCTTGCCGCGAACATTATTGACCTACTTTCCTAAGAAGAAGATCCCTGCTCTCAGCAGAGTAAAGCACCACTTCGCCAACACCAAGCCGGCGTACAAATTTTCCCACCCAAGTCCCTCGAAGAATATTTATTACATAATATCTCCAACATTGTAAGCTCATCAGAGGCATCCATAAGCACGTCGTTTATGTAAAAGGCCTTAGTGTTCAATCGTAACTAAGCCAAGCTTGAGTTGATCTTATCAACTTTGCTCTTCGACCATTCGCATGGCTGTCCGTGGAATGTATACCATATACAACACAGCAGTGCACATCAATGGTTCTAGTCTAAGCCATCTGTTGCTACTAATTCATCAAGTAGAATACGGTTGTTCACAGTCTACTCGATTTGTAGTTGTCTTACCACCTTATAGTGTAAGGAACTGTCCTAGTGCTTCCTGCAGTTCCCTGAAATACATTGCGGGGAACCATATTTTCGGGCATCACCTCCTCGCCGACCAAGGTAGAAAAACTCACTGGACTGACATCCAGGAAGTGCCGTGTTAACATTCCTGTCCTGCCTTCGTGATTGACATTTTTTTTCTTTTTACCCTCAGTTGAGTAAGGCTCATGCTGAAATAGTTCCTTTGGTAAGATCATGACTGTCGATTCCACCACTTAGGCTTCGATACGACGTTAAACTCTTACGATCATTGTTGAGATTTACATTTTCTACTGTTTCAATTCATCAGCAATTTAGTTGAGATATGTTTCCTTTTTCAGTAATTGTTTGAAAAAAGTTCGTAAAAAAGTGATGGAATGCAGCCTTTGAAATATTCCTCATTATACCATAACTATATCCGCGAGTGCATTCTACACTACTGGCCTTTAAATTGCTACACCACGAAGAGCCGGCCTAAGTGGCCGTGCGGTTCTAGGCGCTACAGTCTCGAACCGGGCGACCGCTATAGTCGCAGGTTCAAATCCTGCCTCGGGAATGGATGTGTGTGATGTCCTTAGGTTAGTTAGGTTTAATTAGTTCTAAGTTCTAGGCGACTGATGACCTCAGAAGTTCAGTCGCTTAGTGCTCAGAGCCATTTGAACCATTTGAACACCACGATGATGAGGTGCTACAGAAGCGAAATTTAACCGACAGGAAGAAGATGCTGTGATATGCAAATGATTAGCTTTTCAGAGCATTCACACAAGGTTGGCGCTGATGGCGACACCTACAACGGTGCTATCATGAGGAAAGTTTCCACCCGATTTCTCATACACAAACAGCAGTTGACCGGCGTTGCCTGGTGAAACGTTGTTGTGATGCCTCGTGTAAGGAGGAGAAATGTCTTCCATCACGCCCCGACTCTGATAAAGGTCGGATTGCAGCCTATCGAGATTGCGGTTTATCGTATCGCGACATTGGATCCCGACCAAAGCGAGCAGCAATGACTTAGCAGAATATGGATTCGATGGGTTCAGGAGGTTAATACGTAACGCCGTGCTGGATCCCAATGGCCTCGTATCACTAGCAGTCGAGATAAAAGGCATCTTCTCCCCATCGCTGAACCGGATCGTGCAGCCACGTCTCGATCCCTGAGTCAACAGATGGGGACGTGTGCAAGGCAACAACTATCTGCACGAACAGTTCGACGATGTTTGCAACAGCATGAACTATCAGCTCGGAGACCATGGCTGCGGTTACCCCTGACGCTGCATCACAGACAGGACCGCCTGCGATGGGGTACTCAACGACGAACCTGGGTGCACGAATGGCAAAACGTCATTTTTTCGGATGAATCCAGGTTCTGTTTACAGCATCGTGATGGTCGCAGCAGTGTTTGACGACATCGCCGTGAACGCACATTGGAAGCGTGTATTCGTCACCGCCGTATTAGCGTATCACCTGGCGTGATGGTATGGGGTGCCATTGGTTACTCGTCTCGGTCACCTCTTGTTCGCATTGACGGCACTTTGAACACTGGACGTTACATTTCAGATGTGTTACGACCCGTGGCTCTACCCTTCATTCGATCCCTGCGAAACCCTACATTTCAGCAGGATAATGCACGACCGCATGTTGCAGGTCCTGTACGGGCCTTTCTGGATACAGAAAATGTTCGACTGCTGCCCTGGCCAGCACATCTCCAGATCTCTCACCAACTGAAAACGTCTGGTTAATGGTGGCCGAGCAACTGGCTCGTCACAATACGCCAGTCACTACTCTTGATGAAGTGTAGTATCGTGTTGAAGGTGCATGGGCAGCTGTACGCGTTCATGCCATCCAAGCTCTGTTTGACTCAATGGCCAGGCGTATCAAGGCCGTTATTATGGCCAGAGGTGGTTGTTCTGGGTATTGATTTCTCAGGATCTATGCACCCAAATTGCGTGAAAATGTAATCACATGTCAGTTCTATTATAATATATTTGTCCTATGAATACCCGTTTATCATCTGCATTTCTTCTTGGTGTAGCAATTTTAATGGCCAGTAGTGTAACATTCGATTTTCAATAATTTAGGAAAATCACGAGACACCGGAATTATAGACTCCGGAATGCAGTCAAATGTGCCAACCACTGCAGCATTTCGCTCGATGTCAGTGATCCAGATCACAGAGACAGAAAATTGGTTTATTGTTTTTGGGAACATCGTAACTGGGATATTCATCGTCAGCACTGTTTCCGGTGGGAATCTACTACACTTACAAGAAATGGATCGTAGTCCATCCTGAATTTTTAATTATGCTCTGAAGACCGCGCAGACTCCGTTAACCACGCCTGTGCAATCAATGTGTAACGTACTACGATATTACTGACACCTGTAGATTGCCTTACACGATATTATTCGATTCATACATACTGCCACTTTTGAAATGTAACAACGTTACATGTTCTTTCTTTTCGGAACCAGGCAGCGTAAAACAAAATACAACTAGCAATAGCGTCGGGCGATGGATAGTACAAAATCCATGAATCCTTAGATGGGTGATATTAGTCTCAACGCTTTCGGGTATAGGAAGAGCAGAGTTGAAACCAGCACACTCTGTAACAGTCATAGAAAAAAAAATCGTCTTATCGATGCGTTGTGGACTCTCCTAATGGTGACTATAGGGCACTGAAACAATCTATCAGACGTGTAAGACAGGAGTGCATCCCAAGATGCTATAAGAGCACATGGAATGATTTTATGAATATCAATGCCACAGCTGTGGACTAGATTTGTATTTAGTCGAATTATTTTTGTTTCCTCCAGTGACATTCACTATATACTATAAATGTGCTTCATGTGTGTGGCATACGAATTATGATGATTACTGTTACAGATCTAAAACTCTCACGAAATTTGGAACGGATATTTAAGATCTCAGCGCGCAAGAACACAGCTCTTGTCTACTCAGTGCTGCCTCTGAAAACTGAAATGTAACTGTTGCAAGTTGGAGATATGGTTAAGCGAAGCGTATGTTAGGACGTCCTTATTAAAGAACGTGTTAGTGGCTTGAGCTTTACGATAAGTAATGTCGCTTCCAGACGTTGTCAGGCCTGATGGAGGATATTATGTCCAGATACCTGATGTATGTGCTTCATCCGGAATAAGTGATAGGGTAGATGGATGAATATCATGCAGTTTCCAGTACGTTGGTCGCGACTTAGAGGTCAGCCATCATTTGCGTCGGAATGGCTTTCGGGGCATGTACACACATTGCAGTCCTGACGCTTCTGTGTGAAATGTTAAAAGAATACAACGCTAAACGATAGTATTTTGTGAGTAGCTAAACGTTCGCTTTGTTATCCTATGGTATACACGCTGTCCGTCGTGAAAAGGGACTGAGGATAACGCATTTGTTACGAACTGTTTGCATCAGGACGGAATATACAGGGTGTATGAAAAAGAATCATCCGATGTGGCACGTCTATACTTTTGAAACTAATTAACATATAGAATGACTTTTGCTTTTTGATGAAAGGGGAGCTATTCATAGGCGTTTACTATGCCACCCTTGAGGTGCACGGCGTATGTCAATGCGCTATTCAGATTCTTTCCACACTGCAGGGAGCATGTTTTGAGTTACATTTTCCACGGCTGCTATCAAGCGATGTCTCAGTTCATTCGTTGTTGCTCAAAAACAAAGTCTTTTATAAACCCCCACATGAAATAATCACATACAGTCATATCCGGTGACCTTGGAGGCCAGTAATGTTAGGCTGAATCATTTGGTCCTGTGCGACCGACCCATCGTTCAGTAATCCTTTGATTTAAAAATTATGGCGCTTCCAGAAGATAAATATACCGAAAATTCACAGTAATGCAAAATGTGAGACATAAGATTCAAAGAATGTCAGCCAAACTTACAGTTGGTTGCTGCACCAAAATCCTTTACAAATGAAGCATGGTCCCAAATTAATTGCGGCAAGTTAATCAGTAGGGCCACCACTCACTCACATGCTTCAAACATAATAATAAACGGGACGAATTATCACAAGATTTTAGGCCAGCTTAATAAGTCACCAGGTTTAATTTAACTTGCTCAGAAAACACTTCCTTTAGAATTTTGTCTATTGCAACCCATTCGGCTTGAAAGACAAGGAAAAAATTAATAATTTCTGCCAACACAGTATCTGTTCAATTATTAAAAAACGCAACTGAAGTAACACTAATAAAACACTAAAGATTTAATGCGATACACACCTTACTGAGCGCCTTGATACACACGGAGGCCCTCGCGACTAATTTGGTGACAACGACACCGACCACAGTAACACACACAAAGGCCAAATTAGATTTACTCTGTAACATGGAGAATAGATATTAATTAAAAGCCAAAACAGGTGGAACAGTTAATTCGTTACAGATAAGAAAGGAAAGGAATTGATGGTATGCCTGATTATCTAGGCGGATCGAAAAAAAAAAAAAAAAAAAAAAAAAAAAAAAAAAAAAAAAAGTGATTTCCTAAGGGACAAAACTGCTACGGTCATCGGACCCTAGACATACACACTACTTAAACTAACTTACACTAAGGACAACACACACACACACACACACACACACACACACACACCCATGTCCGAGGGAGGACCCGAACCTCCGGCGGGAGGGGCCGCGCAATCCATGACATGGCGCCTCAAACAGCTCGGCCACTCCGCGCGGCTAGGCAGACTGCAACTTTAGCGCTGTAACAGTGACAGTTAGCTTAATTGACTGCATGACCATACATGCAAGGCTACTCTGAACCTCGCAGACAGTCATATTAAAAAAAAAGGGCAAGAAATTCATAAATGAAAACCAGTGGTTTTAGCAATCTAAATACATAAATGCAACTCAGTGCAATACAGATCAAACTGTGCAGTATTAGTGTGGTGTGCGTACTGTAAGACCTTTGGTACACACACCATCAGATTATTTGACTTGTCACTCTAAGGAAGTAGGCGAGTGTCAGTAATATGTCTCGTGGTCTTATCGTGGCGTGTTTATCTTCTACCGTTAGGTCAGACGACAGAAATGCCACTTGCACGCTTAGAGTAGCAGATTGACGGTGACCCATTTTTAAACAGAACTTTATTAATTTTCACACACATTTATTAAAATAATAAAAATCATAGATATACGTAACTCGATTCTGGATGCTGTTTACAATTGACAATCTGAAGTTCCTTTGGTCTTGGTACATTAATCTTATTCTCACATATCTCTGATACTTGACAAAGTGTCTATACATTTGTCTTCATGGCTATGTACAGGAATATGATAATTTTATTAGGAGCAGACTTACACTTGACTATAGACTGGCACAGACTGATGCAGACTAATGCAGACTTACTAACCGTTATAATATCTCGCGCATTCAGGTATCACTGCGCGAGTGTGATCCGCAAGGAGAAAAGGTTCTACGTTAGCAGCAATCTCATTGGCTGCGTTACATATTAATACGCGGATAGGCGGAAGCAGAGTTTAGTCCATCTCTAAGACAGCGCAATCTCGTAGTGCGGAGACGGATGAGCGCTGCGCCTGCGCAGTTGAGCTTAGCGGGGCGCACTCTATTGGGAAAGTTGTGTACGCACTGACTACGCGGAACTATGTACACAATAATTAGAATTCATAATCGAGCACTGAGAACCTTGAGTTTCATCAGATGTGACATTTAGTATTGAGTAGTGAAACACTTTCAATAAATGCGTGCCTCTTTCTTTTGTAACAGACTTAACCTGAAGCAACATACACATGCAGAGACAATACTATGAGCGTTTGGGTTTGAACACGCGTGAGAAAAATTACAAACAGCTTGCAAATACCTACACTGTGAATAAGCAGTCACCGATCGAATAAACCCAACGGCTGCAGCTACTGCAAAGCCGTCAGACACGGTGTACCGTTGCAGGCGACGTATCACTGTGTACCAATACCGATGGCCCTTGGTCAGCACGGCTTCTACCGCGGCCCCTGCTATACCCAGCTCCTTATACACAGGCAGGTCCCTTACGTCCGCCGTCCAAACAGATTAAACTGCGTCACAACTGCCTGTCCCACTTGGCAGCGCTGCTCATCGGCGACTTCCCATCCCGGCCGCACCTACACAGTCCTCTCGCGGATAGCACCAGCACACTTTCCGCCAGCGATTCTCCCCCAAAGTCCGCTCCCGTTAAAAGGCTCTTCCTCCTTGAACAGCAAGTGTCCGAAAGTCGCGAGCCGTCAAGACGGCTTATCCGGAAGAGCGGTCACACAGCTGGCGCCAACGATTTTCTACGGTGCCACAGCTCACACGGATTCGTTATTTCCACGACAGTTGTGGAATAACGTCATATGCGTAACGATAAACTGCTCTCTTGATAGGCCACAGTTCTCCAGTTGTCGGATTCCGCAACTTTCTGCTACATGATCCTTTTTCTTACACGAGGCCCAAATGCTGCCTTCTCACAACCTAACAACCTGATGTCAAATACACTGATGCTCTTAAATTGAGGATAATTGCAGAATGTGGTGCCACACAACGTGGCACTTCAGAAAATTGACGCTAACAGCATCGGCTCATATGGAACACACACGACACAGATCTGGAAGTCCACGGTATTGGTGATAAGTTGAGAAAACCGTCCCGAAACACATGTGCCACAAAACGCCCCTGTTTCCTGCGCATGTACCCTGACATCAATACGGTATATGATCTCCGTGCACACGTACATAGGCCGCACAACGGTTTGCCATACCTGGATCAGGTGGTCGAGGAGCTGCTGGGGCACAGCCTCCCATTCTTGCGCCAGTGCCTGTCGGAGCTCCTGAAGTGTCGTAAGAGTTTGAAGACGTGCAGCGATATGCCGACCGAAATCATCCCAGACGTGTTCGATGGGGTTTAGGTCTGGAGAACAGGCAGGCCACTCCATTCGCCTAATATCTTCTGTTTCAAGGTACTCCTCCACGATGTCAGCTCGGTGGGGCAGTGCGTTTAACAAAAATGGCTCCGAGCATTATGGAACTTCTGAGGTCATCAGTCCCCTAGAACTTAGAACGACTTAAACCTACCTAACCCAAGGACATCAC
The DNA here is from genome assembly GCF_023864345.2 of Schistocerca serialis cubense. Classification (NCBI taxonomy): domain Eukaryota; kingdom Metazoa; phylum Arthropoda; class Insecta; order Orthoptera; family Acrididae; genus Schistocerca; species Schistocerca serialis. Next base: position 528,174,230 of record NC_064642.1, read on the forward strand.
ACACATCCATGCCCGAGGCAGGACGCGCGGTTTCAGACTGTAGCGCCTAGAACAGCTCGGCCACTCCGGCCGGCTCCGTGCGTTATCATCCATCAGGAGAAAGGTGGGACCCACTGCACCCCTGAAAAGGCGGACATACTGGTGCAAAGTGACGTCCCGATACACCTGACCTGTTACAGTTCCTCTGTCAAAGACATGCAGTGGTACACAAGCACCAGTCATAATCCCACCCCACGCCATCAAACCACGACCTCCATACAGATCCCTTACAAGGACATTAAGGGGTTGGTATCTGGTTCCTGGTTGACGCCAGATGAAAACTCAGCGAGAATAACTGTTCAGACAATACCTGGGCTCGTCCGTGAACATAACCTGGCACCACTGTTCCAATGACCAAGTACTGTGTTCTTGACACCAGGCTTTACGGGTTCTCCTGTGACCAGGAGTCAGTGGAATGCACCTTGCAGGTCTCTGAGCGAATAAACCATGTCTGTTCAGTCGTCTGTAGCTTGTGTGACTGTAGGCAACAGTTCCACCGGCTGCGGTAAGGTCCTGAGCAAGGCCACCTGCAGTACTTCGTGGCCGTGTGCGGGCACTGATGGTCAGATATCGGTCTTCTTGTGGTGTTGTACACTGTGGACGTCCCGTATTGTAGAGCCTGGACATGTTTCCTGTCTGCTGGAATCATTGCCACAATCGTGGGATCACACTTTCTGGCACACGACGGGCCCGTGCTACGACTTGCTGTGTTTGACAAGCCTCCAGTCACTTTAGTATTCTGCCCATCATAACGCCATCAGTATGTGTTCTTTAAGCCATTTTCAACACATAGTCACCATTAGCACGTCCGCAAACGTTTGCACACTTACTCACTGCACCGTACTCAGACATGCACCAACACACATCTGCGTATATGGATTGCTGTCAGCGCCACCGTGCGACGACCGCAAGTCAAATGCACCGCATTGTCATACCCCGAGGTGATTCAAATCCGCAAACTGCCCACCAGAGCGTTGTTTCACCATGTATCAGTATTATCCTTAATTTATGAGCATGAGTGTACTTCCTTACATACACAGTTTGGATGGCGTTCCACAGACATACTGGGTGGTTGTAATGAAAGTGCAGCTACTCACAGAGGTCCAGTGTGGTCCGTAATTATCTTATGGCAGCGAAATTTGGCAACTATGTTAACGCGTTAAGACGGAAGTGGTGTACGCTGGAAAAAACTCGGTTCAACTTTAGACCACCAGGCGCATATATGGCGCTTTGAATGGAAGAAGAATAGAAATGATGTAATGGATTAGAAACAAGACGTGGGCAGAAAAGGTCAAACAAGTGAGGAAGGCGTAATGTTGGTTTTATTATTAACCGCTGCTTACGCAGTTAGTTTAGTATGAGCACAGGAAAGGACGTCCTGCATCTGTAAACGACATGATCAACAGTTGCTCGCAGCAAATCCAGTGGAATCTGAGCTATATGTTCCGTATGATGGCTTCAGATCAGGTAGAGAATGAATGAAACTTCTCGTTCTATTAGACATCCCCATAGCCAAAAGTCACATGGAATCAGATTAGGTGATCTCGCAGACCATGCATCAGGAAAACCTCTCGAGATAACACGTTCGTCTGAGGTTGCATTAAGCAGATCTTCCACTGAGCGAACGACATGAGGTGTTGCCCCATCTTACATAGCCCTATGAGTGTATTCTTTTCAATGACCAAAGGACCGAGATTAAAGGCACTTGTGAATCCACACTACACAGTTACATATGGCGAGTGCTATGGCTCTTCGTGCACAACACGCAGCTTAAGAGTACTCCAAAGTCGGCCGTTCTGTGTATTCACTGCACCCTTAGTGTAAAAAGTGCCTCGTTACTCCACGTCATTAGCTTAGATCCTTCCCGAAAATAGAATATCAAATTCAATTCCTGCATACCATGAGGTTTTAGTTTCTGCACCGAATGGATCTCATATGGGTAGCGGTACTGTTGACCATAGGATGGACAATTCTCGTAACTCTTCTGCTGGGATAGGATGCCTCTTTCTTTCAGGTGCCACATTAAGCTCACCCATGTTTTTGAATTTTATTATCCTGTTCTTTAAACCATTTAATGACATCGGTCCTTTTCTCAGGACTTTCCATCAGCCTTCTCGCTGGTGTGTTGCTGACCGCCAAGAATTCCTCGCCTGTACCATCCTCATTATCTCTCAGTAGCACCTGCTAACTACATCGTTAATTATTCGCTGGATGTATTCCAATCTGTTTTTCTCTATAGTTTTTACTCCCTACAGCTCCCTCTTGTACCATGCAAGTTATTCCCTGACGTCCTGACAGACGTCCCCTGTTTTTGTCACGGTTTCCCGTGTATTGCTTTCCTCCCCGATTTTCTGTAGATCCTCCTCATTCCTTACACATCAGTTAATCTAAATTTCAACATTATTTTGTAGCGCAAAATCTCAAATGCTTCGATTGTCTTCCTTTCCAGTTTCCCAATACTCCATGTTTCACTACCGTAAAATGCTTCAACGTTTCCCAGAAATTTCTTCCTCAGTTTAAGGCCTACGTGTGTTTGATACTTGTAGGCTTGTCTTGGCCAGAAATGTCCTTTCTGCTAATGTTAGTCTACTTTTATATCCTCCTTGCTCCGTCCGTCACGGGTTATTTTGGTGCCTAGGTAGCTGAATTCCTTAATTTCATCTACTTCGTGAGCACCAATCTTGATGTTAAGTTGCTCACTGTTCTCATGTGTGTTATCTCTAATTACTTTCGGCTTTCCTCTATTTACTCTCATTACACATTGTGCACACATTAGACTTTTCGTCCCATACAGCAGATCCTGTTTTTCTTCTTCATCTTCACTCAAGACTACAATGTCTGCAGCGAATCTTATCACTGATATCTTTTCACCTTCAATATTAATTCCACTCCTGAATCTCTCTTTTATTTCCGTCATTGCTTCCTCGATGCATGGCCTGAACAGTAGGGCCGAAAGACCACATCTTTGTCTTACACCCCGACGGAAAACGACTCACTCTCTCACTATTCTTGATATACAAAGGTACACTGCAATGTTCATTTTTCACCCGAAAATTCGTATTGATGAGATGACAGTAAGTTATCAGTAATAGCAGACATTGATGGATGGAGATAACATTGTTAATGCATGCGGGATCTTTATGGTGGACCTCCTTTGAACAGTATTTTTCTGGAGCTGAGTACGAGCATGCAGGCAGTTTGGCCGTTTAACAATAACTTATGCAGTAGAGCCGGCTGGGTTGGCCGAGCGGTTCTAGGCGCTACAGTTTGGAACCGCGCGACCGGTACGGTCGCAGGTTCAAATTCTGCCTCAGGCATGGATGTGTGTGCTGTCCTGTTCTCAGTTCTAGGGGACTGATGACCTCAGTAGTTAAGTCCCATAGTGCTCAGAGCCATTTGAACCATTTTTGAAGTAGATATTTGGGGCTTGAAAGTCACGTGCAGCGATTAGGGAAAGTAACATCTCGAAGCACTTACCGGGAACAGAATTCTGGGTCTAAGAATTTATCGCAACGTTCTGCAAACAATGCATTCAATCGAAGAGGTGAAAAACCACCCTACTTGGAACTACTCCACACCAGGGGCAGGGGGTGCGAGAGAAATCTTAGTACCTCAGCCAACGCGTTGCGACGTAGTCATAAATGCCCTTTGTGAATACAGATGGCGGCCATGAAAATTCACGAGTTTCCATTTTCACCGTGGGCCGGGTTCTGCCAAGGGGGACTTGAGGTGTGTCGTCCCTCGGCCTACAGAGTTTTTGGAAAGCCTTAGGCCTTCAAAACAATTTTAGAAGGAACGAAACATTTACGACGGCTCCGAAATGATCTATGTTGGGACACAAAAGCACTTCTCTCAGTTTATCAGGGGCTCGTGGTCGGACATGCGGTAACGTTCAGGCCGTCTAGATAACGATCTCCACGATAAATGTGTTGATCACTTTACAACTACATGAAAACTCAGAATAACACACTGCCTAAAACTGCGAGAAAAAACAATTCGGAAGCACAACGTCTTCTCCTCTCTACACGGGGATCTGCGAAAAAAAATGGTTCAAATGGCTCTGAGCACTATGGGACTCAACTGCTGAGGTCATTAGTCCCCTAGAACTGAGAACTAGTTAAACCTAACTAACCTAAGGACATCACAAACATCCATGCCCGAGGCAGGATTCGAACCTGCGACCGTAGCGGTCTCGCGGTTCCAGACTGCAGCGCCTTTAACCGCACGGCCACTTCGGCCGGCAGGGGATCTGCGAAATAGGGAAAGAAAAGAATATCGCTAACTTTGATTAGGATTGTCCGATAAGTAGCGCAGACGAGTTAGAGGGGAGAAGTGAAGCTCGTGGAAGTCTGATGGAAAGTGAGGAGAGGAGTCAGACTGTAGTCTGGAGCGCATTTTGGTCTTGATTTTTCTTACGAGTGGGAAGCACTTGGGGCCCTTGTCCTGAGCGTGACTTCACACTGGCACGGTTCTTGACTAGCGAGCCTGTGGTTAGGACTTAGCTGCACCGACACCTTAGACCTCAGTCATCTCGGACAACTTGCTGTGCCAAGGGTAATCTTATTCGTGACAGGTCCGCAGCTTTGACGTTACATCTCCTTGTGTGCATTGCCATATAAGTGAGATAGATTGGTCCATGGCATGACCGTGTGTCACACACTGGAATCTGTAGAGATTTCAGTGCTCCATAACAGTGTAATTGTGAACCGTCTAACAGATCGCCAGCTTTGCATATTTCGTGCCCCCGACAGAGAATTACAGGTGATGCACATCGATGCTCCGCGGATGCTGGAACCACGACCGTCACCTGACACAGCACCACACATCGAGAAAACGGGTACTGTATTGCTCCTCCAGCTTGTAAGGGCTAACAGAATCACAATCTCGCCACTTCTTCTCAGCTGCAGGAACATAGTACAACTTCTCTGTAGAATAAATTCATCAAAATCTTTTCAGCGTTAGATAGTTTCAGATTAACTTATCCACGTATTGATCCAGAGTAAGTAGTTCAGTCAGACAAACGATGGTCTTTGCCAACAAGCCGCCACCCAAGGGAGTGTTAACTATTCGTTGCATATTTGTGTTCCCATCAGTCCATGTTTTATTTTTGTCATATCGATTACATGTATCTTGTTGTGGTATTTTACGATCAAAAACTTGTGCAACTACACTCCTGGAAATGGAAAAAAGAACACATTGACACCGGTGTGTCAGACCCACCATACTTGCTCCGGACACTGCGACAGGGCTGTACAAGCAATGATCACATGCACGGCACAGCGGACACACCAGGAACCGCGGTGTTGGCCGTCGAATGGCGCTAGCTGCGCAGCATTTGTGCACCGCCGCCGTCAGTGTCAGCCAGTTTGCCGTGGCATACGGAGCTCCATCGCAGTCTTTAACACTGGTAGCATGCCGCGACAGCGTGGACGTGAACCGTATGTGCAGTTGACGGACTTTGAGCGAGGGCGTATAGTGGGCATGCGGGAGGCCGGGTGGACGTACCGCCGAATTGCTCAACACGTGGGGCGTGAGGTCTCCACAGTACATCGATGTTGTCGCCAGTGGTCGGCGGAAGGTGCACGTGCCCGTCGACCTGGGACCGGACCGCAGAGACGCACGGATGCACGCCAAGACCGTAGGATCCTACGCAGTGCCGTAGGGGACCGCACCGCCACTTCCCAGCAAATTAGGGACACTGTTGCTCCTGGGGTATCGGCGAGGACCATTCGCAACCGTCTCCATGAAGCTGGGCTACGGTCCCGCACACCGTTAGGCCGTCTTCCGCTCACGCCCCAACATCGTGCAGCCCGCCTCCAGTAGTGTCGCGACAGGCGTGAATGGAGGGACGAATGGAGACGTGTCGTCTTCAGCGATGAGAGTCGCTTCTGCCTTGGTGCCAATGATGGTCGTATGCGTGTTTGGCGTCGTGCAGGTGAGCGCCACAATCAGGACTGCATACGACCGAGGCACACAGGTCCTACACCCGGCATCATGGTGTGGGGAGCGATCTCCTACACTGGCCGTACACCACTGGTGATCGTCGAGGGGACACTGAATAGTGCACGGTACATCCAAACCGTCATCGAACTCATCATTCTACAATTCATAGACCGGCAAGGGAACTTGCTGTTCCAACAGGACAATGCACGTCCGCATGTATCCCGTGCCACTCAACGTGCTCTAGAAGGTGTAAGTCAACTACCCTGGCCAGCAAGATCTCCGGATCTGTCCCCCATTGAGCATGTTTGGGACTGGATGAAGCGTCGTCTCACGCGGTCTGCACGTCCAGCACGAACGCTGGTCCAACTGAGGCGCCAGGTGGAAATGGCATGGCAAGCCGTTCCACAGGACTACATCCAGCATCTCTACGATCATCTCCATGGGAGAATAGCAGCCTGCATTGCTGCGAAAGGTGGATATACACTGTACTAGTGCCGACATTGTGCATGCTCTGTTGCCTGTGTTTATGTGCCTGTGGTTCTGTCAGTGTGATCATGTGATGTATCTGACCCCAGGAATGTGTCAATAAAGTTTCCCCTTCCTGGGACAATGAATTCACGGTGTTCTTATTTCAATTTCCAGGAGTGTACTTTATAAAACATCAGTCGCGTGTTGATATATTAATCAATCATCAACAATTGACTAAAATAACGACTGAGCCACCATTTCATTAATACACTCCTGGAAATGAAAAAAAGACCACATTGACACCGGTGTGTCAGACCCACCATACTTGCTCCGGACACTGCGAGAGGGCTGTACAAGCAATGATCACACGCACGGCACAGCGGACACACCAGGAACCGTGGTGTTGGCCGTGAATGGCGCTAGCTGCGGAGCATTTGTGCACCGCCGCCGTCAGTGTCAGCCAGTTTGCCGTGGCATACGGAGCTCCATCGCAGTCTTTAACACTGGTAGCATGCCGCGACAGCGTGGACGTGAACCGTATGTGCAGTTGACGGACTTTGAGCGAGGGCGTATAGTGGGCATGCGGGAGGCCGGGTGGACGTACCGCCGAATTGCTCAACACGTGGGGCGTCAGGTCTCCACAGTACATCGATGTTGTCGCCAGTGGTCGGCGGAAGGTGCACGTGCCCGTCGACCTGGGACCGGACCGCAGCGACGCACGGATGCACGCCAAGACAGTAGGATCCTACGCAGTGCCGTAGGGGACCGCACCGCCACTTCCCAGCAAATTAGGGACACTGTTGCTCCTGGGGTATCGGCGAGGACCATTCGCAACCGGCTCCATGAAGCTGGGCTACGGTCCCGCGCACCGTTAGGCCGTCTTCCGCTCACGCCCCAACATCGTGCAGCCCGCCTCCAGTGGTGTCGCGACAGGCGTGAATGGAGGGACGAATGGAGACGTGTCGTCTTCAGCGATGAGAGTCGCTTCTGCCTTGGTGCCAATGATGGTCGTATGCGTGTTTGGCGCCGTGCAGGTGAGCGCCACAATCAGGACTGCATTCGACCGAGGCACACTGGGCCAACACCCGGCATCATGGTGTGGGGAGCGATCTCCTACACTGGCCGTACACCACTGGTGATCGTCGAGGGGACACTGAATAGTGCACGGTACATCCAAACCGTCATCGAACCCATCGTTCTACCATTCCTAGACCGGCAAGGGAACTTGCTGTTCCAACAGGACAATGCACGTCCGCATGTATCCCGTGCCACCCAACGTGCTCTAGAAGGTGTAAGTCAACCCTGGCTAGTCCCCCATTGAGCATGTTTGGGACTGGATGAAGCGTCGTCTCACGCGGTCTGCACGTCCAGCACGAACGCTGGTCCAACTGAGGCGCCAGGTGGAAATGGCATGGCAAGCCGTTCCACAGGACTACATCCAACATCTCTATGATCGTCTCCATGGGAGAATAGCAGCCTGCATTGCTGCGAAAGGTGGATATACACTGTACTAGTGCCGACATTGTGCATGCTCGGTTGCCTGTGTCTATGTGCCTGTGGTTCTGTCAGTGTGATCATGTGATGTATCTGACCCCAGGAATGTGTCAATAAAGTTTCCCCTTCCTGGGACAATGAATTCACGGTGTTCTTATTTCAATTTCCAGGAGCGTAGTTCCTCTATCTCTTCATCTTCGGCTTGTGACGTCGGCATGTATGTCTGAGCTACTATGCTTGGTGTACATTTGTTGTCGATTCGGATGAGAACAACTCGATCACTGAACTGTATACAGTAACTCATTCTCTACCCTATCTTCTATTCATAACGAATCATGCTCCCGTTACTACCATTTTCTGATGCTGTTGATACTATCCTACGCGTATCTGACCAGAAATCCTTGTTTTCTTTCATTTCAATTTACTGATCCCCAATATATCTAGACTGAGCCTTTGCATTTCTGTTTTCAGATTTTCTAGCTTCCCCCAACCACGTTCAGACTTCTGACATTCTACCTCCCGACTCGTAGAACGGTATCTTTTCGATGGTTGTTCTTTTTCTCATGTCACTTCTCCCTTGGCAGTAATCCTCCTGGAGATCCGAGTGGGGAACTAGTCCGGTACCTTCTGCCAGCGGAGAGATAATAGTGACACCTTTTCAATTACAAGCCAGATGTCCCGTGGATACACCTTATGGGTCTTTAATGCAGTGGTTACCATTGCCTGCTGCATCCTCATGCTGTTAATGAATGGTAATTCTTTTGCTTTTAAAGATGGTTTCACTCCCCAGTGACAAGATAGTGCTCTGAACGTCTGCTCTCTTTGAGAAGGCTGTTTTTTGAAAGAGGTCGACTTCTTATGCCGGAAGTCTTCGGCCGTCCTTGCTAACGATTTTCTCTCATATTATGGGTTGTCAAAATACAGTGCGGATGTTATGCCATCATACAAATACTACAGCGTAGATTTGCACCTGTCGGCCGTACTGTTACTCACTTTTTTTCCAGCGTCAACCGGTTCTGCATTAACTCATTAGCATATCTACCACGTTTCGCTGCCATGCGATAATTACAGCCCACACTGGACCTCCGAGAGAAGCTGAACTTTAATAATCATAAGCACCTGCTACTTTGTGCGGCTGTATAGAAATGCTGATTATGCTCTGCCACCATTACATGGCGTAGTTAAATTTGTGTCCCACTCGCTGATTGCCATCAAGGGTGGTGATTTGTTTGCAGTGCAGCAGAGATTTTCCAACAGCCTCGAAGCCCTTCTCTTCCTAGTTGCAGGGTGTATCTGCTATGTGGATGATAGATATGCTGCACTAAGGACCATATTGAACATTGGTGTGGACGTCGAGATACAATTTGCGTGATGGGGCAATATAAGAGAAGATGTTTCATACAGATCAGAAAACTTACACTTGATAAACAACACGATTGGGTGTACTAATTTTCATTTCTGGAAAATACAGCTGCTGCTCATGAACGGTCTTAAAATAATTCCCCTAAGAAATATATGACAATGATCTGAAAAAATACGAATTATGGTAATTATGATGGAATGTCACTCAGACACCGTCTTTGAAATACTGGGAACTTGCAGACGAAGAACAAGTCAGAGTGATTAATTTTGCACTGATCGTTGTGACGAGTGATTTATAGGCAGAGCAGCTGCGCTGAATAACTGCCTGTGCACCTCAGTTTCGCGGTAGGTTGCTTCTTTCTTTCAATTCCTACCGTTGAACATGGGAAGTAGTCCTTTGACACTGCGTCTGAAAGGCGTTTGACGCTTTTCTCCATCGCAGACCAAGCGGCTCTCTCTAAAGATTTCCTCGTTTCTCTAAAAATTTCTTACATTATATGAAAATGGATGGGTTGTCTGAAAACAGGTGATTGTGTCACTCCATCGGCAATCGATTCTGAAACTTGTTACTCGCAAAGAAATCTATACCGCTAATTTATTTTCCGGGCATGCCTCGTTCACATTTGTAAAGGCAGTCTCGCGGAAGAGATATTTTTATGAATCTTTGGAAATTCTTTTACGCTTTATTGCATCTTTCTAAAACACGCGCCGGAATTATAGGCGTCCCTGGATTGAAAACACACAAGATGTAAGAGCGCATCTCCATCACGTATACACTGAAGTAAGAACAACGTGGTTCTAAACTTCTTTACATCACGTTATGCAGCTATAATTTTGAAGGAAAGTATGACATGAGACTTAAAAACCGGATACAAAGAGTGTGGTGTGGGCGTCATTCAGCTGCATACCAAGAAATATGGAAATTCGTGGAAGTGATTTATCAGACTGACAACTGATGAACGATGTTCAGAAAATCCAGTCACTAACTGTGCCATCCCGTTACATGCTGCATCGCAGGCCGTAGTTAAGGGGCAGAGTCATGTGTCTGTAGGTAGAAAAATGGATATAGAAATGGGAAATAAGATGCAGCTGCTGAAGTTAATTAGTTGTCCCATGACCCTATAGTTTCCAGCAATAGCTGATACTTTTCGAATATGCGATGTTTGTGGTCTTTTTACACCACGTTTTAACCGACAACAATTTTGAGATTTCTTTTTCAGTCTGCTCTCTATTTCACGAAAGGTACAGAAGAATTCGTGTGTTAATTTTGGAACTATGATTAATGTTCAGACACCTTGCTAAATTATTAAGAAATTTTTAATGTGCTGGTACCCTCTAAATGATTTGTTCATTAGTTTTATTCACGTAAGTGATGAGCTGGCGACTTATTTTTGTGGTTGAATTTTATCCTTCACTCCGTAGATTTAATAGCAGTTTGGATACTTTGGGTGAAACTGGGAAAGAATAGATGTGAACTTGATGAATTTCTAATCTTTATGCGCATTTTTAGTCTCAGGCGTTTTAACAGCATTCGTCTTTGAATAATTTACTAAGGACATTAGCAATAACTTCAGCCTCTTTTTCCATTCATTATGCCCAAAGTCTAAGACTGTTACACCTCACTGACAGCCTCAGGAGAAGGAGACACTGCATTTATATTAGATTTTACTCAATCTGGCAGCAGTACTGGACCATGATAATTTGACTTGTATAGCTCTCTCAATTGTTAATATTGTTTTAACTGCCCTTTGATTAATTTTAGCACATTTTGAGTTTAATGATGTACATTTAGAGCAGTTATCGAGAAGCTGTTTCTTGTTTCCGGACCGAATGGCCAACAGACAGTGCCACTGTCATTGAGAACTGTACCATAAGAAATAGGAGGATTCTTATATCTGGGTTATGTTACTACGATGAATTACGAGTGTTTTGATTGTTTGTAGGTCACAAGGAAAAATGGAGCTAACCAGCTCACGTATAAAAAGTTGATTTTTAATTGGTATGTTAAGTATAAAGTGAGATACCACTCCCATCTCAACTACTGCTGTCATTTCATGTCGCCGGCCGCGGTGGTCTAGCGGTTCAGGCGCTCAGTCCAGAACCGCGCGACTACTACGGTCGCAGGTTCGAATCCTGCCTCAGGCATGGATGTGTGTGATGTCCTTAGGTTAGTTAAGTTTAAGTAGTTGTAAGTTCTATGGGACTGATGACCACAGATGTTAAATCCCATAGAGATCAGAGCCATTTGAACCAATCATATCATGTCGTCCTACTTTCACACCTGCAGTCTGACTTCTATATAAATTGTAAGTAATCTTTCAATCCCTGTTTTTTACCCCAAACATCTCCATAATTTGAAAGATTGTGTCCCAGTCAATATTTTCATATGCTTTCTCTAAATCTACAAATACTATGTAAATAGGTTTGCCTTTCTTTAACCTGCTCTTTTTGGGCACGGTGAGATTCTCTTCGTCACCACCAGCAACAGTGACTGGGAGAGACGGTGGTGAAGTGTTCTCGGATTATCAGTCGAGTCAGGCGGTTGTTCTGCTTCAACGTTTCGACAAGTTTCCTACTCGACAACTTCAGGCAAAGACTTCCCCTGAAGCTTGCGAGTAGAAAATCTGTCGACATGTTTCCGTAGAACGACATCGTAACTCGGCCGATAATCCTTCAACAACAGAGAACCTACAGTGCGGATTTCGTGCGGCACGGGGGAGATAATTCCCCGAACAGCCAGACGTGCTGAACATCGAGCGCAATATTCCCACCACTTGGTCAGCCATAAACCCATCCAGCCGGCCAGTGTGTCGCTTGTGGTAACGTCCGTGGTCAGCGGGCACCGCGCCTCTGACGATGCACTGCGCCCGGCGGCGATTGCGAGCGGCGCCGCTGCTGCGTTCTCAATCAGCCGCGAGATTTCCCCCGAGTCTGGCCGCAGGTAGCGGGCGATCTCCACCGCGCCCCACTCGGTGAAGCCTGAATTACTGCGACCGCAACAGCAGCCACAGATCGCTGAGGGCCGGCCCCCGCAATTCGCAGAGAGTGCTCAGTGGCAGGCTGTTCTTACGCGCTGCCGCCGAGCACCACTCCGTCGCTCTGTCAATAGGCTGACAATGGTCTGTACTTTACACTGAACCGAAAACGGTCATGGGACAGCGATATTCACATCTACAGACTGCAGTAATAACGCGTACACAAGGTATGAAGGGGCAATGCGTGGTCAGACCAGTCATTTTTACTCGGGTGATTAATGTGAAACTGTTTCCTACTTCACTATGGCCGCGCGATGGGAATTTACTGCCGGCCGGAGTGGCCAAGCGGTTCTAGGCGCTACAGTCTGGAACCGCGCGACCGCTATGGTCGCAGGTTCGTATCCTGCCTCGGGCACGGATGTGCGTGATGTCCTTAGGTTAGTGAGGTTTAAGTAGTTCTAAGTTCTAGGGGACTGATGACCTCAGCAGTTAAGTCGCATAGTGCTCAGAGCCATTTGAATCATTTTTTGGGATTTTACTGACTTTGAACGCCGAATGGTAATTGTATCTCGAAGCATGGGATGTTTCATATCCGAAATTGTTACTAAATTTAACTATCCGAGGTCCACAGTGTAAAGAAGGTGCACAGAATAAGTAAAAAATTTCAGGCTTCACCTCTCACAACGAACAACGCAATGGCCGACGGCCTTCACTTAACGACCGAGAACAGCGACGTCTGCGTAGAGTTTACGGTCGTAACAGACAAGTAACTCAGCGTTAAATAAACAGCATAAATCAGTGGAGGACGTAGGACGTACGTATCCGTTAGCACAGTGCGCCGAAATTTGGCGTAAAATGACTATGGTAGCAGACGACTGACGCGAGTACTTTTGCTAACAGCACGCTATGACTTGCAGCGCCTTTCCTGGGATCGTCACCAGGCTCGTAACCTAGACAACAGTAAAAACGTGCATTGGTCAGATGAGTCCTGATTTCATATGGTATGAGCTGATGGTGGGGTTCGGTGTGGCGCAGACCCCATCGATTTATGGACCCCAGTTGTCAACAAGACACTGTGCAAGGATGACAATGCACCATGTCAAGGGCCACAATAGTTCGCGATTCGTTTGAAGAACATTCTGAACAATTCGAGCGAATGATTTTGCCACCCAGATGACCCGACATCGATCCCATCGCACAAGTATGGGACAAAATCGAGAGGTTAGTTCGTGCGCAAAATAATGTACTGGCAAAATTTCACAATTATGGACCGCTCTAGAGGCATCATGGCTCAGTATTTCAGCTGGGGACTTTCAACGACTTCATGAGTTCAGGTCGCGCCGAGTTTCTGTACTGCGCCGGGCAAAAGGAGACGCGACCTGATATTAGGAGGTGTATATGAGTGCAGGTCTGCCTGTGACTAACGCAAAACGATAGTGCAGTTTTCGAATATAGTATAAGCGGTGTGCTATTAGTTCAGGAACAGGACAAACAAAAGTGTGATTTTTGAATGTAGTATTAGTGGTGTTATGCTATGTTAACCGGGGACCTAGAAACGACAGAGAAGGTCCGTCCCCACCGCAGCCGCAGTGGTCCACAACCGCACCACGATTATCGCAGTCCACTTCACCCCTCCGCCGCCCCTGGGTTACTGTGCGGTTCGGCCCCCGGTGGACCCCCCAGGGAACGTCGCACTCCAGACGAGTGTAACCACTATGTTTGCGTGGTATAGTAATAGTGGTGTACGTGTACGTGGAGAACTTGTTTGCGCGGCAATCGCCGACATGGTGTACCTGAGGCGGAATAAAGGGAACCAGCCCGCACTCGCCGAGGCAGATGGAAAACCACCTAAAAACCATCCGAAGACTAGTTGGCTCCCCGGACCTCGACACTAATCGGCCGGGCGGATTCGTGCCGGGGACTGGCGCTCCTTCCCGCCCGGAGAGCCGTGCGATAGACCGAACGGCTAACCGGGCGGGCATCAGTGGAGTACTGGTGGGGACAGTCATGTCGATAAAATATCAAAGCGCAAGGCTGCAAAGCGGCATCAAAAGGGACGAGGTCGTTTGCAGGGAAAGCGACTGGTTGACTTCGGTTTATTGGAAGAACTCTATTAAAGTCTAGCTCCGAACACAAAACAGTTCTGCGGCTCGTTCTTCAGACTACTCAGATACTTGCGGTCCCCACCAAGTCGGACTACAGGAATACGTAGGACCAGATCATAGGGTGTTGCTATATTTCATACTGCTAGGTAACACGTGGATATTACGGAAACTTTTCCTGCTGTTAAAAGGGAATAACTGAGGAATTCGCAAAGCACTATTGACAACGCGTACAGACGCAGTATTTGCTAATGATAGGTTCGATTAACAAGCAAATATAATGGATACGGTTCATGAACTCAAATGAGTGTCCTGAAGGTAAGAAGACGTTCTTTTCAGGGTACACTGTTCAGAACGTTTAGGAAAACGGAATTGGTAACAAGACTGAAAAACGATTGTACTGACACCAACGTACAAACTGCTTATGGGTTGCGGAAACTAGATAAGGGAAATCAAGGCTAGTATGGACGTACACAGTGAGTCTTCTAACTCTCCATTTTCGAGAAGAGATGGAATAGCATACAACGCTACAAGGCACCCTTCACCATTCTCCGTATGATGGCTTGCAAAGGCTGTTTGTAGATACAGAAATCTTTTTTAACGTTGTGGACTAGTGTTTGGTACACGGACACATTAGAAGTGTTCTCAGTTAATAGAATGAGTGGGGTATCTTCTGTCAGTTTGATACAACTGTCACATCCTAGCTTCCACCGGTATTCTCAGAGTTGCATGTCTATATAGCGCCATATCAACTCAACGATGTATCCCGTTTACTGCATCACACTTAACATGAATTCTTTTAACGTAACATGAATGAATCAAACGTGGAAACTATAGTGCAATCAGTTTAACAGCTCATGGGTCCTAGACAGTTACAAAAAATAATAAATTAAACAGAGCATAAAACAACGATAGGATCTGTTAGATTGAAAAGTGTCAAAGCAGTAGGCCTCGTCACTTTTAATTCCGCAATACACCATTATGAAAAGAAGCCACATTTTTGTATGGAAACTAGAGTCAGTTTGATCTACAGATTAATTACATTTGAAATTAAATCCAACCGAAAACGGGGGAGTCAAGAAATGCATGTTTATTTTCACCCGCCGTACAACAAAAGTAACTGCATTGGTGATTTCTTCCTTTTCTTCCATTTCTTCTGCCGCTGAACTTGCGGATATTCCATAGCATGTACTGTGTCCGAGCTAACAGTAATACGATTTCTGCGTGCTGTTCCAGCCACAGAGCATCAAGGGCAACTGAAGAAGCTTTCCATCTCCTGCTGTTTTAGCAGGCACGGAATGCATCAAAAAAGAGATGCTGGACATTATCGTTTATTGCGCTGTATCAGCTTCCTTTTGGGACTTTGTCAGCCAGGCAGATTCTGTTTCACTGTACTGCTACGGATAATCCGCCAAGCGTTTCCCTGATCTAAAGAGAATATAGTAAATAACACGGCCAGTTTATTGATCCATCCTGAAGAAGAAACTTTATAGGAAAGACACTGTTCTCGAAAGACTTCGAATAGACAGAGGCAATTCCAGAGAATGATAGTCTCACGCTCCGGCTGCATGTTCAGCATGTTTCCCTTTTCATTTCTTTTTATGTTCCTACACTAGAAAGCAGCCACAAAAGGAGACAAAAATAATACACCTGGATTAGCTGGAGTATCACTACTGGGACTGGCACTGTATCACAACAGTATTTCTTATAATCAGAACATGAACGCAATCACAATTACCATGTCGCAGTTTTAATTCTCAGAGAGGTGAAAACCCCATGGTGCTTCCTTTCCTGAACTTTGCCAACCATAAGTCACCTCAGGTTGCATCTCTATGCATAAATGAGGATAATATATGATTACCCCCACCTACTGATCCATTACTGAGCCAAAAATTGATGTTTATTAAGTCTGTTGCACGCAGTTTAATTAGAATAGCTCACTGGGGAGAGCTCTGAATAGATAACTAACTAGCATCATTTCGTACTCTCTTTTAACAGCGATGGGGATTTCTCAAGGTGACAACCATTTTGGCGTTAGGAAAGG
The DNA here is from genome assembly GCF_023864345.2 of Schistocerca serialis cubense. Lineage (NCBI taxonomy): Eukaryota > Metazoa > Arthropoda > Insecta > Orthoptera > Acrididae > Schistocerca > Schistocerca serialis. Next base: position 528,190,657 of record NC_064642.1, read on the forward strand.
TAAAATCACCAGGGAGGCAAATCTGATTTAAGCAAACTTAAGATATCTTCGTAGAATTTGTCGATCTGTAGAAAGCGTTCTACTAAGTATTATAGTATAAGATATTTGAAATTGTGAGAAAAGTTACAGTAAGCCTAAAGGTAAAATTTTAATAGACAATATGAACAAGCATGAAGAGGAAACAAAAAGAATGCAAGATCCAAAGAGATGTGCTTAAGGTAACGATGCATTCCTTCTCCTCTAATATTCAATCTGTACACCGAAGAAGCAAGGATGGGAATAAATCAAGTGTTAAAGAGTGCGCCCAGAATTCAGGATGAAACGCTGTTAGTGATAAGAATCGCTGATGCTATTGGTATTATCACTGAAAGCGAGGAACCTTTACTGTCCAGAATAGGACTGAATTTGAGTGGAACAAATTATCGGTAGACTTAACATCGATATTTCGTACCACGTGGGCGAAGAGAAGAATTTTGCTAGCTTGAAAGAAAAAGTATTGAATTATGGACAAAGCAAGGAAGTTATAAACAACAGATAGCCACAGCCTAAAAGTGCGTTTATAGCTAAAATAAGCCTTCTGATATCAAATATAGACAACCTGAGGAACAAAATTCTGAGAAGTTACTTGTGGAGCATAGCTTTGTATGGAAGTGAAGAATGGATTCTTGGAAAAGTGGGAAATAGAATCGAATCATTTCAGATACCACGTTGCACAAGTATTCTGGAAATGACGTGCACATACGAACCTATCGGCTAAAAGGAGGGTCAGGACGATAGTATATATGTTAAGACATCAGGGAATTACTTCCATGATTCTAAGGGAAGCCTTAGAGAACCAGAGAACAGGGGAAAATAGATATCGGAATATATCCTAACAATTGATGAGAACTTTGTAAGAGTTACTCTGAGAAAGAGAGTTAAACACGGGAGATGAAGTCGTGGCTGGTTGCAGAAATCCAGTGAGAAACTAATGACATAAACAAAACCGTTTCGCTGCATGTTTATCACGAGCAGCGTTTATTACTAACAGAGTTACTTGCCGACACTGCGTTTTTAAGGTAATGAAACAATGTTTTTTAATAGTGTTTGATAACATGTTAAAATTTTAGTGGAATACAGCGCTAATTAAATACTACAATGAACTTTTTAAAACCAAACCACTAAGGTGTCTTATCTGAGGCTGGAACTATGGAACGGTTACTTTAATACAATGTCTCGCAAAATTTAGAAGCTAAAGTGGGAGCAGGCAGGAGAAAAGACATTTTTGTGTTGAGCATTTCAGTGCAGAAGAGGAACTGTCCGATGCCATAATGACCTAGGAGCCAGTTTCAAAGACACACAGTGTGTGTCATAATTAATGGCGTAAATGAATACTGTTGAAAGTGCACGGTACTAAAAGCAAAAAAGTCTCAGTAAACATAGGGTCGAAAATGCAAAACTTAAGAGCTACGAGCAATTTTTCATCTTCCATACTGTGAAGCAATTCTCTTCTACTGAAAGCTGTTTGCTTTGCATGTTTGCGAAATCGTAATGAGGACCAAAACAATATCCAGTAAACATGTATTCCAAAAATTCATATCTTAAGAGTTATGAACACGTGCTCATCTTCGCTACTTGGAAACACAACTCTTCTAATCAACAATTGCTCATAACTTTTAAGGTATGCATTTTAGAGCAAATGTTAGTGGTAATTTTTTCTTGCTCTGGTCCATACTGCTACTTCCCAAAATGTGGAAAGCAGCTTGCAGCAGGAGAGATTTGCTTCACAGTATCGAAGATGAAAAATTGCTCGTAGCTCTTAAGGTATGCATTTTCGACCCTATGTTTACTGAGACTTTATTGGTTCTAGCATCGTGTACTTTCAATTGTATGCGTTTACTCCATTAATTATGATACACCCTGTAGAAGATGCCGTGTCAGCGTGAGACATTTACAGGGCGTTGGAAGACTTTCGAAAAAATAACGCAGCAGGGACAGTCATTTTTCGAGTGGAATATCTAATAATACGAACAATAAGAGTATTCAAGCTGGTGTGCGATACTGCTGAGGCTGTATCAAGCATTTTCGGAACTAAATATCATTTACACATTCCCTAAGTTCTCGAGTACAGATAAATGTGAAAACTATAGCACGATCTTCTTTAGAGCTCATGTACCCTGTTTCTGACAATATTAACGCAAAAAATGTAAAAACGAAATTTAGGATGTAGTAGATGATGATTAGCTACCCATCAGGAAAGGTAAGAGCACCAAAGAGGCAGATCCGACGTTGAGCGTCGTACTGGAGGAATCAAGACACCTTCACAGTATTTGTAAACCTAGAAATTGTTCGACAACATAAACAGGCGGAAGATGTTTGAAGTTCTGGGAAAATAGGTATAAGCTTTGGAAAAACTGTAACATTCAGAATGTACAGGAACCAAGAGGAGGCAACAACAGTTGAGCGGAAAAAAAGTGCTCCTATTAGTAAGACCGTTTGTTAAGAAAGCATTCCCTCCACCGGACTGTTCAACCTTCTAACCTATTCGGTCTTTTCTCTCGCATTTTAGACGGATTTAGCGTGTTACCTCTTTGGAGTCAAACAAAATGAAACATACCGATATGCTAAGAGAAGAAATAACGACGACGCAGATTGTGACAACAAGATACCATACGCCATCTTCCTAAAACAGGACGCTATAGTCTAACAGAGGTGCTTACTCCATACCTTCCCATCTGCTTTTGCATCTGTAAAGTTGAGTAGTACCATCCAAGCCTATCACACCTACCTGACGTACCTACAGGACAGCTAACAGCATATTGGACACCAACTTATAAATTCTGATAACGAATGTGCGAGACTTTCCTTTATTTGTCATGTCTCAATCCTCCACCGTCTTCCCTGACCATAGATTTAAGAGGTCCTTGGGCATTAACTTCTGGGATGATTTGCAAAACATGGCAAATACTAAGAAGCAACTAAGAAAATCGTAGGTTTTATTCATTGGGTCAATAAATGGATTAAATAGTGGGTTTCGAAATGTGGTTGTGTAGAAGTATCCTTAAAATTCCACGGACAGCAAGGAAAAAAAATGAAGATAATTTTGAGAATAGTGAAAAGGGACTGAGAACTCCTAACCACAATTAAACGTAAGAAAACAGCTTACTTAGGTCAGGTTCAAAAATGGTTCAAATGGCTCTGAGCACGATGGGACTTAACATCTGAGGTCATCAGTCCCCTAGAACTTAGAACTACTTAAACCTAACTGACCTAAGCACATCACATACATCCATGCCCGAGGCAGGGTTCGAACCTGCGACCATAGCGGTCTCGCGGTTCCAGACTGAAGCGCCTAGAACCGCTCGGCCACACCGGCCGGCCACTTAGGTGACACGAAGTGAAAGGTACGACTTCCTTCAGCTGATAATCGGGGGAAGACTGAAGGCAAGAGAGGAATTGGTAGGAGGAGGATTACATGATTCCGCAACGTCAGACAGTGGACAGGAAGAAGAAATGCGGGGAACTTGACCCATAGTGGAAGATATAGAGAAGACTCAGCTAATGCGATAGCAAACATCCGTTAGTGGATGTGCAGACGAAGAAGAAGACTGGTTTATTCAGACAACATTTAGAATATAATGGCAGTTATTGTTTAAATTATTGTTTTGTCATAGTCGTTGTGGTTGTCCAGGTATTCTAATGAAAACAAGTTAGTTATACCTGTGGTATGTTTAATTATGATAACAGGACATAAACATGAAGAATCAAAGGAATCTTGTCTTATCAAATATCCTGCAAGCTAAATTACAAAAATAGTAATACCCGGTCTGAAAGTAAACATCTATTTAAATATGGATAGGAGGTAACTGTTATCAGTAAGGAGTTTTATGTAATTTTGTAGTTTTTGTCACATAATCAATTAGTGAGCGGGTAGAGCTAACAATTGCACAGGAAAACGGTCGGTTGAAGAAGGAAAACTGAGGAGATAACTGACAAAGAAATCGCTCTGTTCACCAACAATCCCACCGAGGAAGAAGAGATGGCCATGGGTACAGGAACCAACGAAATGGTCGTCAATTTTACATTGACTCCAGAAGTGATCAGTATTCAAGGAATTATGAAAGAAACGACCAAGACAGTTAAAGGGGAGGGAACAGGCAGCTGTTTTGCCTGTATACCGAGTGGTATGTCCCAGGAATTAGCCTTGTCATACCACGAAGATTTTGTTCTCATGGAACACGTTGATACTACGGAAGAAGGTCATATACAGCGACGAGTAAGTGTTAAACCATCTTCTGAAACTACAGCACCCGCTGGCCACCACCTTGTCTGGAATACCATAACAGATTGCGTAGTTTCTTTAAGAATGTTGGCTAAGCAATGCAGCACTCAAGGTGGTTTGATCCTGTCTGCGTCGACGCGTTCTGAACGTGAAACGCTTTGATTTACCCTGCTGAGAAACTTACTGAATTTTCGGATGGGTCTTGCTTCTAGAGTCCTTCACTCATCTACCTCCTTGTGAGAACTTATCAGTATCAAAATTGAAGTACTGAGAGAAAGCTGAAATTACAGACCTTCACACAGTAGTTTTCGCTTCCAGTGCTATCGTTTGTTACTGTAAATTGGATCTGCCTCAAAGCTTTGCGGCTTGACCGTCGTGCCAGACAATGACTTCCTTTTGTTCATGTAGGTATAATTAACCTTAAAGTCTCGCTTCATCTCTGTGAGTGTACTTCAGCTGTAGATAAAGTTAACAAGAGTTGGGGAAGTTATAAAGCTACATAATTGAAACCAGGTTGGTAGGTACTCAGAGAGTGCACAGGATAAGGTTATGATTGTGGATGGGGCCATAAACAGTTACTGTGAGTTGCACAATTAAACATACAGCTTTATTTTTCTAAGAACCATTCATTTAAATATTGCTTTAAAAGATCACAATTAAACAATATGACTAAAGGCCTAGCTAAAGAACCTGAAATGCTTTCCTGTCTGAAGGCCCTAAACCACAGCAAAACCAAGAACGGCTGAAGGCCTGGCTTAGAAATCCAAAGCAATTAAAAATAGAAGGTAAATTTTATTCCTGCAAAAAAAAAAGAAACAAGGAACTGAAAATAATTAGTGGCTGAAGGCCTACACTGTACGTCTGAAGGACAACTGTAATTAAAACACATTAATAAACAATTTTTCCAACCTAGAAATTTCTTTTTAAAATTACAACAGAACGTCCGAAAGGCTAATTAAAGAAATATTAAGTTATTGCGCGGCTGAAGGACACAAACAATTTTGAAACAACCGCTGAACGCCTGAACAACAAGTCAGACAAACAATTTAAAATAAAACGCTTCCTTCTATTAAAAAAAATTCCTTTAAGTAATACACACTGTTGAAGGCCCTATTAAAAGGGGTTCACATAAATCCTCGACTGAAGGCCACACATAACACATCGAACAACTAACGGCTTAGGGCCTGGATTACAGACAATTTCAGATAGAACCAATTTTAACGATTTTTTTTTCTTTTTTAAAATAAAATCAATCTTTAAAATTTGGTTTAAACACAGCTGAAGGCCTTTATGTAACATTGAAAAACTGAATTAATACGCGGCCGAAGGCCTCACACAATACTTCAAACTAAAATAAAAATCACAATCTAAAACAAACAGAACAAGTGGTGCTCAGAAGTGATCCAAGGGTAGGCCTGAGAAGGTAGCTCAAACGTAGGGTGAGGTGAGGCAGGCAGCCAAGAGTTCAAGTTAAATAATGGGATTGCAACCCAAACTTCAGACGGCGCAACAATTTAACCAATTCCCTTCTGTCCAACAGCACAACGATGGAAAATATCTGCCGAGGACGAGGATACGAAAAGCACTACGTCTTCAGAAACTGGCGTTTAAAATCAGTCAAGAGAACAATAACCACTCTAAGCAAATATGAACCAAACAAGTTAAAAGGCTGTCGAGCTACACGCCATGCTGCCGCCCGAGGTGGCCGAGCTGTTCTAGGTGCTTCAGTCTGGAACCGCACGACCGCTACGGGCGCAGGTTCGAATCCTGCCTCGGGCATGGATGTGTGTGATGTCTTTAGGTTAGTTAGGTTTAAGTAGTTCTAAGTTCTAGGGGACCGATGACCTCAGAAGTTAAGTCCTATAGTGCTCAGAGCCATTTGAACCATTTTACACGCCATACCGGACAGCAACAACACGATGAGGAAAAGGCACACTGCCTGCAAACTACGCTAACGACCTGGGCAGGTAACTGGGACGTTAGCGGACACAGGGGGGAAAATGCAGCTGGTACACTTCACTGGTAAGAAACAGTCAGTTTAGTAATTAATCACAATATAGGAATACGGCTGTAAGATTTCGCCAACCCCAGCACATCATACATTGCTGCTAGCCCGAGCAGCCCATGGAGCAACAACAAACTAACTAATGAAGAGATGTCACGATAGTTGATCTTCATAACAGGTTAACTGATACCCAACTTCAACGTCCAGGTTCGGTGGGCAACGAGCTTTGTCGCTCTCGCAGCTAGCGCCTAACGATCCGACAGCACGTGCACACCGCCAGCAGTCCCGGCCTGGCCTTGCGCCATGGAGAGTTGCTCTCTGCTCTGTCCCAACCGACTCACTACCATACTCACCACCACCACCCGGAAATACTAGCGGTCACACCAAAGTTAGTACGAGAGAACTAGTATCGACAAGCGCTGCTGCTGCCACTCAAGGAGTCAAGCCAGCAACTTCGTTACACCAGTAAGTAAGGAAGAAACAAGACGCCACTCGATGTGACAAAATGCCAAAGAACAAATGCCATGAATGCGAGCCGCACACGGCTCAGTAAATAACTGCAGGTAGATTGAAACAAGAATATACAGGGTTATTACAAATGACTGAAGCGATTTCACAGCTCTACAATAACTTTATTATTTGAGATATTTTCAAAATGCTTTGCACACACATACAAAAACTCAAAAAGTTTTTTAGGCATTCACAAATGTTCGATATGTGCCCCTTTAGTGATTCGGCAGACATCAAGCCGATAATCAAGTTCCTCCCACACTCGGTGCAGCATGTCCCCATCAATGAGTTCGAAAACATCGTTGATGCGAGCTCGCAGTTCTGGCACGTTTCTTGGTAGAGGAGGTTTAAACACTGAATCTTTCACATAACCCCACAGAAAGAAATCGCATGGGGTTAAGTCGGGAGAGCGTGGAGGCCATGACATGAATTGCTGATCATGATCTCCACCACGACCGATCCATCGGTTTTCCAATCTCCTGTTTAAGAAATGCCGAACATCATGATCGAAGTGCAGTGGAGCACCGTCCTTTTGAAAGATGAAGTCGGTGCTGTCGGTCTCCAGTTGTGGCATGAGCCAATTTTCCGCGGGCTACGCGTGAAACTTGCCCACACGCGTTCAACCGGTTCTTCGCTCACTGCAGGCCGACCCGTTGATTTCCCCTTACAGAGGCATCCAGAAGCTTTAAACTGCGCATACCATTGCCGAATGGAGTTAGCAGTTGGTGGATCTTTGTTGAACTTCGTCCTGAAGTGTTGTTGCACTGTTATGACTGACTGATGTGAGTGCATTTCAAGCACAACATACGCTTTCTCGGCTCCTGTCGCCATTTTGTCTCACTGCGCTCTCGAGCGCACTGACGGCAGAAACCTGAAGTGCGGCTTCAGCCGAACAAAACTTTATGAGTTTTTCTACGTATCTGTAGTGTGTCGTGAGCATATGTCAATGAATGGAGCTACAGTGAATTTATGAAATCGCTTCAATCACTTGTAATAGCCCTGTATATTCAATAAAGCTCTTAATTACAGGTACAAGAATCTCATGTAACCAGTTAATGTGATGACAGTGAGATCTCTGGCAAACATTGGTTAAATCGTTCAATATCTACAAATTATTGGACTGGTGGTCAACAGGAGCAACTCACTCACAAGGATTGTTTAAATATGCAAGAAAATGGAAAGGAGCGTAAGGTCTTCCAAACGATGATAGTACGGCCTATACCAGCAAAACATCTAGGTTTATCTGAGTAGCAGAAAAAATAGTTTACATAACCTTTTCATATTTTTGGGCCACAGTCATGTAATAAATTCCGCCACTTGACTGTAAAATTTCTTTTTTTTATATTACCATCATCCTTTCGGCCTTAGGCCATTATCAAATTAACAATGTTGTGTTTATTTAGACGATGTTAAATGAAGTCATCATCGAGATCTAGTCATCTGGTGTTCCTGCCTGTAGATAAGTACAAAATAAAATCTGCAATAAATTTCGTTGATTTTGTTCTTACCTACTGGGGCATCAAGTTCAATAAATCTTTACGATGACTTCACTAAACAATGATTTTACCCAACATCGTTGTATTTGATACTGGCTTAAGGCTGAAAGCTTGATAGGAATATAATATAGATAAGTTGTGTAGTGAAATGGCGGAAATGTCATGGAACACAAGTGTCTTAGTTCTTTGGCTTTAGTCGTAGGTTCGAGACGACAACATAATATTTATTAATCGAGCTACTGTGCTTAGCGAATAACAAGATACTTAAACAATATATTCATCGCCAGTCAACTGAGTTCCTTACACATCTAACGCTTCAGCATTCAGAAACACTGCTACGACATGTCCATGTCGTCCGGAGGCTGACTGCACTCAGAGAAGAGATACGGACTTATTGAAGATAATACAGGAAGTGCGAGCTGCTGCACGCTTTAGATGCTATTTGAAACCTCTCATCACGAAGAAAATAGTCGACACAGGAAAATAGCTCTATTTCTGTAACTAACCTAACTAGATTCTTTGCATCTGTTCTGGAAGTATCACTGGATTATTATGTTGGTAGGCAGTGGCATATTACTTGTGTCCCTGTCCATTAAAACGTTCTACTTCATTCGGGAACGCGGTTTCAATGGAAATTACCGTCTCAGAAATACTTAGTCACTTTTCAGTACGACCGGTTATTCATTTGCAGAATTCAGCGAAAAACTGATCTCTATCACTGTATCCCCATTACCTATTGTTTTTCGGCTTCTATAAATATTATTCATAAAGTATATTGTCAACGCCTCTAAATTAACTTTAGCCTCTAGAGCTACATTTCGTCCAACCTTAATAATTATAAACTTTTATCGGTTCAATTCTGTTTTCTCGTGGAGTTCATCTCAAACGTTTTATATCCCTGTGAAATTTAAGTATGGTTTTAATAAGGTACACCATACATTTGCATTTTCCATTTTGTTATGCAGTACTCCAAGTTGATAGGTTTCACTTCAGCGAATCCCTCGTCATTTCACTTAATTCACTATGTAAGACATTTGGGCTAGGTGACTCTATACAAGGATGGCTAGATGTCTATTACCACGTCGATGATATAGATTGTTAGCTTTTATGATGGCTGAGACTCCGTAATATGCAACAGACTCTACCTGTTCAAAACCTTTTATTAATACATGTAAGTTCCTGTATACTCGTATATAGGTGTATACTGGCTTCAGTGGATTTATGGATGTCCTACGGTAATGTCGGTACTGAAATCCCGGATGGGAATGAGAACTGACATTATAAACAGAGAAGAAATCTATTTCGAGCCACTTCGTGGGAACTGGAACGAAAGTAATAAAGTTAATGAGCCAGTACGAATTCTAGTCGTTAAATATTTTTCCATCGTATGTCTCTGTTCGGTAAGGAGAGTGGATGATGGGCACTAGTAAAACGACAAAGACATAGAGCCGATATGAAATCTGGGGAAAGGGTAAGCAGTTACTCAAGATTTAACCACGTACTAAAGGAAATAGTGACAGAAGTTAAATTCAGAGGCAATTTAATATTGGGTAATTAAGATATGCGACGCGTTACAAAAATTTATACTGATGACTGACACACACTTTCCTCAACTGGCATTATTTTATGAACATCTAGGAAGGGAGTCAGACAACTTGTGAAAACGGAGTAGGTGATAAACTTAAAACAAGAAATGCAGAAGAAGAGGAAAAAGTAAAAGAACATTGATATCTGGAACTCTAGCGGAATTCTTCTTAAAGTAATTAATCACATACAAGCCACATGAAGGAACTGTATGCCCCCATCTCCCATTCCTCCCCACACCTTTCACACACTGTCTTGGAGAGTATAACTCACATAAACGTAAGATGATACTTGTCAGTAACAGGTGCAGTTGGATAACCTGTCGCAAAGCACCAAAAACCTAACTGAATGGCAATGTAAAACTTTTAAGCGAGATTTCAGTAGCTTCCTGATATAATATACTGAAACAGAAACTTCTCAGTCAGGAGATCCGACAATGTCAACAACGTGTAGTTCATTTACAGTAGGTCAATATAATTATTCAGAACTTAAGTGCCGGAAAAGTATTTTTCAGATTGGGTAAGACAAGTTCAGTGATCTAGTAAACGAAATTTTTTAAGCTTCGGGAAGACAACATATATTACTGAAAGTCGTACGTATTTTTCAGCGAGCTAAAGGTAGCATGTACTGTCCGGTGTTCTATGGTTTAAGCCGTTATTCTGACGCAATACTAAAACGTTATATGACTACATCATGTCAAATTATGTGCAGAATGAATTAACTACTCTTCCCTTTTACGGGATACAACGCCTTTTAAAATAAATTAATATAATAAGATGCAAAGTTCTGCAAGTAATACAGGAGGCGACATGTATCAAGTCTCACGATAATTCAACACAAGTTAGTAAGCGAAAAAGAAGCTATGAAAGAAAAAGAAAACCAAACCAGTTAATAAACCTCTTTTATTATTCATTAACTGACGTAGCGTTTTTGAGGCCCTCCTTTACAAATGAAAAGTGAATAATCTCACTGCATTGGCGCAACGAGTCGCTGCTATTGTTGGTTATTGTCTTCACGTGTGATCAACGCTACGTTTAACATCAGGTTGTAATGGTTCTTTATTTACGTGACCATAACGGCACTCCAGCCCCAGTTCTCGATACCAGTAATATAGTATTACTTTTCTGCGAAGTAACAGACATATTTTTGTGACAATATTCACATTTGGTTTTATTAATGTATAGGTACTCCGATGTATCGATATATTACAGTGATATGGTTCTTGTTTGTATTCATTTCTGTGAGATTGTCATAATCTTTGACTTACTTGTAACCGCTTTGGCACGAATGCGCACAGGGCAGTCTTTGTTTCACTTTGCAGAAGTTAAGTTCTTATTTCCCTTTGTAAAAGAACAGTCAAGTGTTGTGTATGGTTAAAGTGGAAATTAAATATACGAAGATTGATACAAAACTGTTATCTTGATGATGTGGCAATTAAGAAAAAGTATAAGTGAATTTACAAGAAGTTTAATAAAAATGTGGATCGTGAACACCAAGTCAAACATTATTTCCACCATACCATTGTTCTGATGTGGGATTGTTTGATCATTAAGAATTTCCTGAAAAACACATTTGTTAGGTCTTCAAATATTGCTAAAATACAGATCTGGACCTTCTAGCAGTCAAAGTGGAATCACCCTAGAATCAACAAGATGAGCCATAACTACTTCGACGAAATCTACGTGGGAATCCATTCAAGATAAGTGCCAAAATTAATGACTTTTTTACTGTGACTTCATTATTTCCATTCTGACGATACCGTCCACAGTCAATAAATTTGTTGTTGCCCGATAAAGCGAACATATGCTGCGTGGGTAACATTATTAATCTGATTTCTAACCTACTTTACAAGTGGTGGTATTGTTAGGAGGTCTTCAAAAGTACACTCGCCCTGAACTGTTTCTTACACCTTACTATTAGCACTTAGTGATCAGGTAGTTCTTTTCTTTCCAATAAATAACTTTACTTTCGCTAAGAAGCAAGACAGTACATACTGCAATAACGAATACCACTGTACACAGTTAAGTTGAAGAGGAATTGACATCTCCTTAAACGGCAGTCACGTAATGTACACAGAGAAATATAACTGCAAGGAATATAACTGCGAAGAAATCTTGGTTGCCCTCTACGAAAGGAGGAAGGACAAACTTGTTTAGGAAAATACAGAAATATGAAATAAATAGGAAGTGCAATGAAGGCAAAGCTAAGTGGGGCAGTCAAATCAAAAGCGTCGACATATTAAGAGAGCAGGGATGTAAAAGGTAGACGATAGGGAGAATTGAATGCACAATGCATTGCAACCACTCGATAATGGGATACTTGTTGCTGACGTAATGGATGAAAACATGGAAATTGATCAGGAAGAGATACGGAACGTAGTATTAAAGCCAGAGTTTGACAGTGCTTTCACATACTTCCGATCAAAGGCAAAGGAAGAAGGCAAGGATAATATTCCTTCGGAATATCTAAAATCAGTGGGGAATATAACAGCCAAACGACTATTCAAGTTGCTGTGTAGAACCTGTGAGACTGGCGACGTACCTTCAGATTTTCGGAAAGATATCGTTCATGCAATTCCGAAGAAAGAAATCGCAAACAAGTGTTAAACTGTCTAACAGTCAGTTTAACAGTTTGTGCAATCAAGTTGCAGACAATGATGCGCAGAAGAATGGGAAAGAAATCTGAGGATCTATCAGGCGACGATCCGTTAGGCTTCAGAAGGGTAACGATATCAGAGATGAAGTACTAATTGTACATTTTGTAATGGAAACAACTCTGCAAGAAGATACAGTTTGTCGACCCGGAATAACAGATAGACAGTGTAAAATGACGGAAGATGTTCGAAGTTCTCAGGTAAACAAGTGTTAAGTTCAGGAGGGAAGCGGATAACACACTGTTCTGAAAAACTTAAGGGCGAGACAGATGAAGTAACTTACCATGTAAACAACTCTGTGGATATGAACGAAAGTACGGGAACTTGTTTCCAGAGGTCTCTCTCGGTCGTGGAAAGAAGCTGGTCGTCACATGGCATAACTGTAGCGCCGAATAGAACTGGCCTCGTAATACGAAGCAGTTGAAGGAACGGGAAAAGACATTGTGAGGTAATCAGCAAGCAGTTATGATGCACTGTCGTGGTGTTTTTTATTACAGCCTTGTCCGGAGTCACAATTTTGACGACTTAACACTGTGAAAGGTTCAAATGTTCAAATGTGTGTGAAATCTTACACACTGCTTAACCTAAATTATCCTAAGGACAAACATGCACAACCATGCCCGAGGGAGGACTCGAGCCTCCGCCGTGACCATCCGCACAGTCCATGACTGCAGTGCCCTAGACCGCTCGGCTAATCCCACGATGCGGTGAAAGGTAATTGGGAAGCCGGAATAAGGTCGAAGTGGTATGACTCAGGACCAGAAGTTTCATATTGCTCGCAGCATTGCTTCACGTGCATGGTAAGCTTCCCTAACCACAGGCACTGCTCCCCCAGGGAGAGGTGGTGGTCGGCACGCCAAACACAACAGTAGATGACCACTACATCGTGCAACAGGCGAAGACGGGACCCACGTCAAACAGCGGATGCAGTTGCGACCACATTTAAGATGACGAGGTACGCAACTTAACGCTCAATAATGGCACGGTGACTGCACGGAGGCGATCGCTTGCGCCAACGACCAGTTCGTTGTGTTTCGTTGACATCCGCACGGCGGCGGCATCGTTTACGATGGTCTAAGAGCATAGGGATTGGACCATGGAGGAGTGGGGAATATGCCAAGGTGGTTCTGGACTTAGTTTCATGTGTGCCCAGTAGCATAGTCGAATATGATCTTTTGGTGGTCAAGATGAGGAGAGACATGTTGCTGCATGGACATAATGACTAAAAATCTTTGAACATAACATACTGTAATGTAACGGACTAATGAAACTACCGATATCACCGGCTGGCGTGGAGTGCGTTGCAGTCAATCAAATGGAAGGAGTAAGTGAAATTTAACTATGTAAACACAAACTGAAATATTATTATTTTGTTACAAAACTGTTAATATGAGGACAATCATGAGGTATATTGCCAGAGAACTATATCATAAACACTTTTCATATATGTATACGTGCGATGTGTAAAATATCGACATAGAACCAAGGTTGGCAGTACTACACAGTTTGTAAGCTCTGTGAACAGGAGCCGGTTGTTGGGGTTGTAAAGACAATGGCAATTGGTGTTGAGGCGTCTTGTAATACGCTTGCTTTGAGAAGGTCAAGGATAGAGGGAACGAAATGATGTATTGGAAAAGCTGATACACTGAAAATTATTGAATGTCGTCACGATAAGCATTTATAAAATAAAAGTTGGAAGTTGAAATATGTGTCAGTTCTTACGCAGCGGAATACACACCCTGGACCTCAAATTGATTTAACAAACAGCGGATGGCGAGATTCATCACTGGACCACGAGCGTGCAACAACGACCAATAAAGGTAAGAAAGTTATATTACTCTAAATTCAAATTGTGATGATACCTTTCTTTCTCCATGTCTTCAACCCTGTATGTACACTGTTGTTAGAGTGAACAGCGTGACGGGGACTTGTGATCAACTAGGCACACCAGGGAGACCACACAGGTTCAAAATTATAATTTGTAGCTTAATATACTACTACTGATAATAATTAATATTTGTCCCCCGGAGTAAGAGGTGCATTACAATACTTACCGTTCATCGTCATTATGATACTGTGTTTCGTCTATTCAGGAGTACATTTGACACTGACTTCCTTGTTATGGTTGACAGTAGGCGTCCATGTCAAATAGCGCAGGTGTAGGAGCTCTGGGATCGAGAGCATATTCAGCGAATGGACTCTCCTGCCCTTTCCTCGGACTTAAATTCCATCAAGTAGGAGTGGCGTGCATTGCGAAGACGTATTACAGCACATCCACATCCACCAATGGTCCAGCAGTTGTCAATAGCGCTGGTGCAGGACTGGAACGCCCTACCGCAAGAGCTCCATACCAACCTTGTGATCAGGTAGGGAGCACATCGCAGAGAACGGATTGCAGTTCGTGGTGATGATGTACAGCCTTTTGTAATGTCCGGGGGATTGTCATGAATCGCGATGACTTCAATATTCTCCTTCAATAAATGTGTCATTTCTGTTTGTCTGATTTGCTATTGTAATGTACAGGGGACGTCATAAATCGCAGTGCCTTCATTGTAATCATTGTATGTCAATTGCCTTCTGTACTGTACTGTATCACAACTGCTTCGGATCTCGTTCAGATTTTATCGAATGAATTCGATGGTTGAGTTGGCGTTACTTGATCCTAGACAGTAGCAGTGGGCTGGGTGCGGTAGCTTCATTCGCTCACAGCAAACTACCTAACGCGATTTTGTGAACGTCTATGTGGCAACGCATCAGTGATGTCACAACTCTGTGTGCGGCTACTGTTTTCGTCTGCAGCTGTTGGCGCTTCGCAGGTGAAAGCTCGCTACAGCGCTGCGAGCTGTCAAGTATCTTCTTACGCCATCTCGCTCTACCTGTATCACCCTGCATACCATAAGAAAAACTGCAATCACAGTACATTACAAAGGCTTCAGATCACATTTAGTGGGGTTGGAGCCCCATGGTCTCCTTAGGCAAGGGTTGAGCCGACTGGGTGGGCAGGGAGGGGTGGGAGGAGGCTAGTGTCGGCATCGTCAAAGGTTAACAAGAACGTCGCTCTCTCGTAAATCACCCTGCCAACTGTCGTTTTCGACGACAAAATGGGTGTAAACGAACGCCCCCATGGAGGACAGGTTTCATTGACGCCCTTTATGACATATACTGACGACTTTACGTGTCGATTCTGTGCGGTGGTGCGTCTGAAATGTTTTAATCAACCACCTATAAGGAATTCGCGCGAGTTCTGTTCTGCATCATAGAGGCATGAAGAGAAGAGGTGAGATGCCGGTAAGGACAGAGTGACGACCTTCCAACCGTGTGGCACGTCCACGGTAACATAACGTAGAATTTGGTGAAATTTGGTGCCAATGTGACTTCATTAATCACATTACAGCTCACAAGAACCCCCGAGCTCTGCCCTTTTTGCCGCATGTGTCGACGCGTTGCTGTTTGAAGCGCCGCTGAGCCAGAGATTGACGTCTTGGACTTCAAGCTTTTGCACCGTTACAGAGGACGGTAGTAGGCACGTTTCAGCCAAATTTCACTCTAGTTCATCGCAATGGGAGAAAATGACGTGATTTCCAAAATGGGACCATTCAGCTCTCTTGCGCAGTGTCCATCGAAAAACAATGTTGTAAGTAAAATATAGGTTTAAAAGTGGGATTAAAGTTAAGGGAGAGAGAATGAAAGTCATACTTTCTAAGAGAGTACGCTGTCGCGGAGTGATTACAAGAAATACCAAGCTACGCTATTTTATATTTAAGTCATGTAATATTTGCTAAGCGAATGTACAAATGGCAGTCTCAGTAGAGTAATCCTTCTGGAATCTAAACTGTGATGCGGTAAGTACATTCTCTCTAATTAAATCTCAGACTACTTTTGAGTAGATTACTATTTCAGATAATTTGGAAAAGATGTCAGTAACGAAAACTAGACAATTATTTAAGTCTTCTTGTCACGTTTCTTGTAAAGAGGCTTAACAATTGTTATTATAATCTGGCTTGAAATATTCTTTGTTACTATTGATGCATTACATATGAATAAAAACATTGCCTATGAAGTTACTACTCTTTTTCGGGACTGTATTTCAGATTAATTCAAAAACATGTAAGCTTTTGTTTATAAGACTTTTCATAATTCTTTTTATTTCAGTGAATGATGTTCGTGCTACTTCTAGTTACTTAAAGTTTTGTGGAATATCAGTTTCAGTATATTCACTGGTTGCTTCAACTTGTTAATTACCAGTCACAATACTGTAATCTATTTTGTTGTGGTGTCTTGTACACCGATTGCCTGTACTACTTCCTGCTTGATAGCATCTGGCAATATTTCAGTGTTACTGTTTGCATCACTAATTTCTTTCAGAACATGCTTATTTCCGGACATTTTGATGACATTCTTTAAATCATTACAGTACTTTTTGTAGAACGTATGTAATGATAGTCCTGCCTTATTCTGATCTTTATATAAACCTCTCCTACCCTCTTACACAAAATGATAATCCTTTTAGATACCTACGCCTTCCTTGTTTCTTTTAATGGATTTTCTGGATAACCTACCAGGAAAACTGCTTCCGAATATTGCCACAAATTTTCAGCGGAATTTATTGTATTTCACATTAGCATCTCTTTCTATACAGTGTGTCTCAAGAGGAATCGTCAGTATTCGCCGATTTGGTAGGAACGATTATTCGAAGCGAAAAAAGTCTAGTATTCATGAACTCTGAAATGCTTACCTTCAGAACTGTGAGCAGTTGTTCATCTTCACTAACGTATAATACTGCAAAAGTGCCGGTAGCTCTCAATGTGTCCTTTTTAGAGCCCATGCATACAAGGTAATTTCATCACGTTTTGGTCCAAAATACCTCTTCAAAAATATAAAAAGCAAGAAGCTTGCACTAGAAGAGATATCTTTTATGCTTTCGAAGATGAAGAAGTGGTCGTAGCTCTTAAGACACGCATTTCGGAGCCAATGTGTACTAAACTTTTTTGCTTCGAATGATCGTTCCTCTCATACCGCTGAATACTGACCATTCCTCTTCGGGCACCCTGTACACCTCATCTCATACCACCTATTTTACCTTATTCTTAAAACTGTTTACCCCGTTCTTCATAATAACTCCCACTGCATCGTATAAAAATGACTCAGAGCTGTAATGTTCTACACTGTTTATGATCATTATTTGTGCATAATCATCAGAGAGTTTACAACACTAATGGCTGCTACTACGTTAGCAGTACACCGATAATGTTGTGAAAGGGTTTTCATTAGTGACCCTGACTGTGTGTCATGGAAACATTGAAAGCCTTCTACTCACGCTTCAAATCTAGACTTTAATAATAAAATGGGAAGGTACTGTTACTCAGAACTAAGGGAGAAGTTATGATCTAAATGGCAACAGATTTATTCATCTGTAACATCACAAGACAACAAAAATGGCTAAAGAAATGTCACACAAACATTTTTATTTGACAAACGGTTTCACTAACATGGGGTCTATGGTGGACAAAGTGATCAGCTGAGGATCGACACACGACACTAACCGGAATACCAATCGCTTTATCTGACTTCATTCGCGTGAATCTAGGTCATGGCACAAAACCTACGACACCATCAAGCATCTATATTCTAACGTTCCAAAAGAAAAATATGGTTCCAAAGAACAGGGTGCTGAGAAACATATATTGGAGCCTTACATCGTAGCAGTGAATACCTTATCCTCCTGCTGCTCAGGGCGGCACACCATGTTGCGTTCGGCGACTGAAGTCATGGACGACAGCAATCTGTTATTCATGGCGCGCGCCCGAAAAATGTAAGTAGGCGGTCTCGCGTTCTGTTAATTTGAAATGCAGGAACTTTCCTATGTCCCTCTGAAACCCCGGTGGATTCCAGTGTGCAGGTGGACCCGTTTTTTTCTGCCAAACCAGTTTGACTCTTAGCCACGACTATGCATGACGGAACATGTCAGATGTTGTGCGCGTGATGCTAGAAACAGTACCTCTAACGGTTCAGAAGGTGACTGGCACAGGCTCTAAGTGGCGCACTAGCAAAGAACACAAGTCTCATAGTTTAGACCTGCAGTTCCTTACTAGCGAAGTGCCAGTACAAGAGTGATCTTCTCATTCTGTCCTCTTTCCTCCTCAGCTCGGTAGCAAAAGCCTATTTACATCTTAGACTTTCCTGCCTTACCACAAACTAATATTGGGCTGGAGCACGGCATTCGAAGCTCGGAGAGCGCCCCTTGCCCTACATACACCGATTTGACCAATCAGACACTTTAAACTTAATTGGGAGAAAAGGAAACAAGATTCAGCCGTGACTTCGGTATCAACATTACCAGGATGGAACCACAGCCCTCCATAAAAAGCTTGTTATCTCTTCTGTAGCGTCCATCTCGAAATTTCTAAAGAACAGCCATATACTCGCTAAAAGCCTCGTGCTTTCACAAATATGTTTCGTAACGAAGTCTGGACGTCTGGGCCCCAACGACCTGTCCCACATAGCAGAATGCACGCAGATGTCCCGTCGGCTTCCAGCCTAACAAGGCCCCATCCTCTGCTTTATTTCCGGTCTACAATGTGCTGGCCATTGCAGCTGCGACTTATTGGCACTAGTCATTCTACCTGGACGCAGATGCCGGCCGACTGGCACTGACCAACGTGTCTGCCCAATGCGACCACGGAACTCGGGTGTCCGGAAATGTTTCCACCTAGGTTACACAGAAAAACGCACTTCCCTCGGCCCACCGTCGTCGTGCTCTTTTACTGCAGCCATTTAAATCGGCACCCTATTCCTTTGAACGCAGGTAAAGCTTACTATTACCCCTTCTCTAGAGCACGGAAGCAAGAGCGTTAACTACTGCCCACCATTTCATCAAGATTTATGAAGTCAAATCGCAATAAAGATCTTATTCCCTAAGAATATGAAGCGGCATAACTCCAAATTAGAAGTGAGAGTACCCTGCAATCACTCAAGGTATTGGATTGTTTTTCGTATCACGAAAAATTCGTATCGAAAGGAAACAATAACTAAACACGCAGGAATCGAAACTATTTTCCATTAGTAATCGAGTAATCTGTAATTACGTAAATGGAAATGGCCACCAGCCTAATTAGGAAACTTTGTGCCAACTACTAGCATGGTTCATTAAGCAAGTTAACTATTGGGACTGACACTACTTGATACTGAAATTCTGTTTTGCTGATAGATGTAAGACAGTAGTGGAATGGAATTTAAAAGTAATGTACCAGCGATCTGACGGAACTACACAGCAGGAGTATTAATACTTTTTGGCAACAACTGGTTCTCAATTCCACTTATTGTCTGTACATTACAGTAGGAAGCTAATGATCATTATAGGTAAATGATTACTAATGCACAGCGCTACTAACTTGGACAAGGAGATCATTGTTAGCTTGGTTATTGGAAATTACTACCGTTGAAATAGTTTTCAAATAATTGTATCTTTTGTACAGAATTTCATTTGTATTCTCAAAAAGCATTAACTTCCTTATAGCATTTCACTCACACAGACATGTGATACCTGAATCCATTGTAGTATGAATAGCTGTGGCCATTTGTTTGCTGTATTACACACAAGTTATAAGAGCAGAGGTTCAAAATACCGCATCAGTTGTAAATTTCTTTATTTTCACACGACCGGTTTCGGACTGCTTAAGCCTATCTTCAGGTATCGTAGCTGTGCTGTGGTCCCCGGGAGCCACGTGTACCAGGTGCTGCGCGCTGCCTATTTACAACTGAAGCGGTATTTTCAGCCTTTGCTATAATGCTCAGTTGTGGAGCAGGCCGCTGTGGCCGAGCGGTTCTAGGCGCTTGAGTCCGGAACCGCGCTGCTGCTACGTCGCAGGTTCGAATCCTGTCTCGAGCATGGATGTATGTAATGTCCTTAGTTTAGTTAGGTTTAAGTAGTTCTAAGTCTAGGGGACTGACGGCCTCAGATGTTTATTCCCACGGTGCTTAGAGCCATCTGAGCACTTGATATTCATACAAGTGGTTCTCTTGTCTCCAAAGGTCTCTTTCATTTTCCTGTAGACAGTATGTATCTTACCCGTACTGATATAAGACTCTACATCCTTACATTTGTCCTCTAGCCATCCCTCCTTAGCAATTCCTGTCCCTCTCATCTTTGAGACGTTTGTATCGGTTTTCGCCTGCTTCATTTACAGCATTTTTATATTTTCTCCTTTCATCAATTAAATTCAGTATCTCTTCTGTTAACCAAGGATTTCTACTAGCCCTCGTTTTTTTACCTACTTGAACCTCGGTTGCTTTCACTATTTCATCTCTAAGAGCTATCCATTCTTCTTCTACTGTATTTCTGTCCCCTGTTACTGACAGTCGTTCCCTAATGCTCTCTCCGAAACTCTCTACAACCTGTGGTTCTTTCAGGTTATCCATGTTCCATCTCCTTGAATTTCCACCTTCTCGCAGTTTCTTCACTTTTAATCTAAAGTTCATAACCAATAGTTTGTGGTCAGGATCCACATCTACCCCTGGAAATGTCTTAATATTTGAAGCCTGGTTCCTAAATCTCTCTCTTACGTTATATAATCTGTCTGAAACCTTCCAGTGTCTCCAGCCCTCTCCCACGTATACAACCTTCTTTTATGATTCTTAAACCATGTGTTAGCTATGATTAAGTTATGCTCTTTGCAAAATTTTACCAGGCGGCTTCCTCATTCATTTCTTACCCCCCAGTCCATATTCACCTACTAATTTTCCTTCTCTTCCTTTTTCTGCTGTAGAATTCCAGTCCCCAATGACTATTAAATTTTCGTCTCCCTTCACTATCTGAATAATTTCTTTAATCTCATCATACATTTCTTCAATCTCTTCGTCGTCTGCGGAGCTAGTTAGCATATAAACATGTACTACTGTGGTAGGCGTGGGCTTTGTATCTATCTTGGGTACTATAATGCGTTCATTATGCTGTTTGTAGTAGTTTACCCGTGCTACTATCTTTTTATTCATTATTAAACCTACTCCTGCATTACCCCTATTTGATTTTGTTTTTATAACCTTGTATCCACCTGAACAGAAGTCTTGTTTTTCCTGCCACCGAAATTCATTAATTCCCGCTATATTTAACTTAAACCTATCTGGTTCTCTTTCTAAATTTTATAACCTACCTGCCCGATTAAGGAATCTGATATTCCACTGCTCAGATCCGTAGAACGCCAGTTTTGTTTCTCTTGATAACGACGTTCTCCTGAGTAGTCCTCGCCCGGAGATCTGAATGGGGAACTATTTTACCTCCGGAATATTTTACTCCACAGGACGCCATCATCATTTAACTAAACAGTAAAGCTGCATGCCGTCGGGAAAAATTACGGATTTAGTTTCCCCTTACTTTCAGCCGTTCGCAGTACCAACACAGCAAGGCCCTTTTAGTTGATGCATGATGCTACAGAAGGGGGGGGGGGGGGAGGGCTCTTCAGTTTTCCTATAGGCAGTATCTGTCTTCGCCCTAGTGAAATATGTAAAGATATAGAAGCATATTCCTACAGGAAAACTGAGGAGACCTTTGCAGTTGCATGAATACCAAGTACTCATGTGGAAAACGAGTGCCAAGCAAAGCAGGAAATGCAGAAACGTCTATGGAATATAGAGAGATTTTATATAAGGCAGATGAATTTGAATGTACTATGGAAGAACAAACAGTTTTCGTTGCAAAACAGGATTTTTTACTTTATTTACCCTCCAATGACACGTTTCGCCTTATACAGGGTATCTTCAAATTTGTTGACAAAATACAATGTCATGCACATAGGATGCCGTGCATGCAAATTTCCCATCAGGACAGTCGTGGTTAGAATTTGAAAAAAAAGCAAGAAAAAAACATTGTGTGGTGTCTGATATAGACGTAAAATAGACAGGAAACTATGCCTAAAATAAATGAAAGCCCTGCCGGCAGATGTCCTTGTTAATCTTTTTAAAGCTCTCGAGCGGTGTCCTTGTCCGATATCCGGCACCATCCACGTCCACGAGATGCATTACACAGCAAAGTGTAGGAGGCGCAGTTTTAAGGAAGAATTCAATAACTCTAATCCCAAAGAAGCTTCCTGTTTGGTAATTCATAGTTGTTAATGAGTAACAAAAATTATATACAGAAGAATTACTCGATATGAACACTGAGTAAGCAGTAAAGGAAACATGAGGAAAAATTTGTTATAGTACTTCAGTTCATGGAAAAGAATTAAAAACTCAAGGGTTTGCCGTTTAAATCACGTAATGCTGAGGGAACTATATTAGGAAACGAGACACTAAAAGTAGTAGATGAGTTTTCCTACATGGTGAGCAAAATAACTGATAATGGTCGAAGTAGAGAGGATATGAAATATAAACTTGTAATGGCAAGAAACGCGTATCTGATGATAAGAAATTTGTTAATATTAAATATAGATTTAAGTGTTAAGGAGTCTATTCTGAAGGTATTTGTCAGGAGTGTATCCATGTATGGAAAGGAAACATGAACGATAAACGGTTTAGATAAGCGAATAGAAATTTTGAAACGTGGCGCTGCAAAGAAACACTGAGGATTAGACAGGCAGATGCACTACTTAATAAAAGAGGAAGTACTGAATAGAACTGAGGAGGAAAGGAATTTGTTGCCCAGCCTGACCACAACAAGGGATCGCTTGATCGGATACATTCTATCAAGGGATAACTAGTGTAACACTGAGCGAAAATGTGGGGAATAAAGATCGTCGAGGGAGATGAAGAGATCAATACGGTAAACTGATTCAGAACGATGTAGTTTACCGTAGCTATTTGGAGATGAAATGACTTGCACAGGATAGGACAGCATGGAGAGCGGCTTTAGACCATTCTTCGGACTGAACTCAACAACAAAAACGAAGTAGCTGCGATTTTAAAATTTAGTTATAATCACCAACCTTAGCAGTTCTAACGGCTGCACTGTTTGCTGCAAAAACCTAATAAATTTGATTAAAAATCTACGTCATACTGCATTGGCGTGAGGTCTGACATACCTCAAATTTTGGTAGACCGATGTCGTCCTTTACACATCAAGTAATGACCCAGTAGATACAGACGAACAGTAAAAGGTTTTAGTCTGCTGTCTGTTCAATGTTTTCGGAAAATGTGCGAGGATACGGTCAAGTTGGGTTCTCATGTACATCTTCATCTACGTGATTACTCTGCAGTTCACAATAAAGTGCCTGGCAGAGGGTTCAATAAACCCGCTTCAAGCTGTCTTTCTACCGTTCCACTCTCGAACGGCGGGCAGGGAAAACGACCACTTAAATTTTTCTGTGCGAGCCCTGATTTCTTTTATTTCATCGTGATGATCATTTCTCTGTGGGTGGGTGCCAACAGAATGTTTTCGCAATCGGAGGAGAAAACTGGTGATTGAAATTTCATGAGAAGATTCGGTCGCAACGTAAAAAAAAAGAAAAAGCACTCCGTCTTCAGGCCACGAGTGGCCTACCGGGACCATCCGGCCGCCGTTTCATCCGCAGTGGAGGATGCGGATAGGAGGGGCGTGGGGTCAGCACACCGCTCTCCCGGTCGTTATGATGGTATTCTTGACCGAAGCCGTTACTATACGGTCGAGTAGCTCCTCAATTGGCATCACGAGGCTGAGTGCACCCCGAATAATGGCAACAGCGCATGGCGGCCTGGATGGTCACCCAACCAAGTGCCGACCACGCACGCCAGGGCTTAACTTCGGTGATCTCACGGGAACCGGTGTATCCACTGCGGCAAGGCCGTTGCCTCGCAACGTAAAACGCCTGTTTTAATGATTGTCACTCTAGTTCACGTATCACGTCTGTGGCACGATCTCCCATATTTCGCGATAATACTACACGAGCTGCCCTTCTTTGTAATTTTTCGATGTCACCCGTCAGTCCCATCTAAAGTGGATCCCACAGCGCACAGCAATACTCCAGAATAGGGCGGACAAGCGTGGTGTAAGCAGTCTCTTTAGTAGACCTGTTGCATGTTGCACCTTCTAAGTGCTCTGCCAATGAGTCGCAGTCCTTGGTTTGTTCTACCCACAACATTATCTATGTAATCGTTCCAATTTAGTTTATTTGTAACTCTAATCCCTATATTTAATGGAATTTGCGGCCTTCAGATTTTTGTGACATATTGCGTAATCGAAATTTAGCGGATTTCTTTTTGTACTCATGTGAATACCTTCACACTTTTCTTTATTCAGGGTCAATTGCCACTTTTCACACCATACAGATATCGTATCTAAATCGCTTTGCGATTCGTTTTGGTCATCTGATGACTTTACAAGACGGTAAATGACAGCATCATCTGCAAACAATCTAAGACGGCTACTCAGATTGTCTCCTATGTCGTTAATATAGATCAAGAACAATAAAGGGCCTGTAACACTTCCTTGGGGAACGCTGAACATTACTTCTGTTTTAATCAACGACTTTCCCTCTATTACTACGAACTGTGACCTTTCTGACAGGAAATCACGAATCCAGTGGCACAACTGAGACGATATTCCACAGGCACTCAGTTTGGTAAGAAGACACTTGTGAGGAGCGGTGTCGAAAGCCTTCTGGCAATCTAAAAATATGGAATAAATTTGACATCCCCTGTCGACAGGATTCATTACTTCATAAATATAAAGAGCTAGTTGTGTTTGACGAGAACGTTATTTTCTGAATCCGTGCTGACTATGCGCCAATAAATCGTTTTCCTCGAGGTACTTCATAGTATTCGAATACAGTACATGTTCCAAAACCTTGCGGCAAATCGACGTCAGTGATATGGGCCTGTAATTCAGCGTATTACTGCTACTTCCCTTTTACTGTACTGTTGTGATTCAAGCAATTTTCCAGTCTTTACGTACGGATATTTCTTTGGGTGAGCGATTGTATATAACTGCTAAATATGGAGCTCTGAGGGGCATACTCTGAGAGGAACGTGACTGGTATATAATCTGGACCGGAGGCCTTGGCTTTATTAAGTGATTTCAGCTGCTTTTTTATACCGAGGATAAGTGCTTCTATGTCGCTCATCTTGACAGTTGTTCTTGATTGGAACCTAGGAATATTTACTTCGTCTTCTTTGATGAAGGAGTCTCGGAAAACCGTGCTTAATAACTCTGCTTTAATGGCACTGTCATCGGTGACTTCACCGTTGTCATCGTACAATGAAGATATAAGACTGCGTCTTGCCACTGGTGTGCTTTATGTATAACCAGAATCTCTTTTGGTTTTTCGTCGTGGAATTATTAAAAACATCTCGCATTGAAGTACGTGCTGTATTTGGAACTTCCCCAAAACGCTGCCAGTGTTGGCGATTTTGTGTCCTTTTAAATTTGGCATGATTTTTTCGGTGCTATTGCAACAGCATTCTGACCCGTTTTGTGCACCGTGGGTATTAGTACCATTCGGTTCCAAAACGCTGTAAATTTCATCTGTCAGTGACCCACCACACAAGAAATCATGCTGCGTTGTCTCCACCAAGAAATTTTCCATTCATCCAATTCAACATCGTTTGACGCTCTTCGAAAGTTGGGGAATACCGTGTCTATGCGAGTGCCTTAATTCGTGGATTTCAGGTTGACATGTGTGAAAAGTGCGAGTTGGTTTTCATAAGATCGTTGGTTTCGTAGTCCTTGATGACTGGCATGGAAGGAGTCATTATTTTCGAGATAATTCTTTGCATCTGCGCTCTTAAGACTTCTTATTTTCTACAACAGTTGGGTGTCAGTGGCACTGGACAGGTACTTTCGTCATTCTCTTTCGGTACCATTGTCGTCCCTGTGCTTTCTTCCAACTACAGGACAGATTCTCTTATTCGACGGGTATATCGTTCTTGTTGACTGAAAAAGTGGCAACTCCACAGCAAATTCCATACACAATCTGGTAGTGATTGGATAGGTCCCTGAGACTTCAGTTTTAGCGATTTCAGCGGTTTCTACACGTAAGACATTTACAGCAGTACGAGAATAGAACTACAACTACTTAATTACACTAATAAAGAAACATCTGAGGTAGCGTATTTACTTTTGTTTTCTTAGGCTAGATTTCAGTGCCTGAATCACACATGAATGTCTAGAAAGTAATTTTTGTACCACATTGACATATGAGGTTTCGATAACATTCCACTAAGGAAATCGCAGAAGGCATCACGTACTGTCCTTCGGATAGCGTTTTATTTACCGTCTATTGGTGTTCAATGATATGTTTTATACATATTGTGTTGTAGTCGCTTTTACTCTGGACGATTTTTTACAGAGACCGTTCGGTTTAACACAGAAGGTTCTGTTCTAGGTACATGTTTCTCCAGACTTAGTTTATCAGCCGTTAAAGTTCCTCCTTTTGATACAATACTTTTTCAGGATTAAGTTCACAGAACTCGGAAACTATTTATTCAGCGGAGAACTTCCTGATAGGACAGTCCGGAGGTATTCCATATGGGTCGTGAAATATACGCGACAAAGAGATTATGACCCGTGTGAACTAAGATTTTGAGCAGTTCATTATTCCAGCTAACAAACGCAAAACAGTGGAGGTGATTTCAGGATATAATGGTGCCAGGTGGCGGGATTATTTCCACAGTGATTAAAACGAATAATATTAAACTCAAATATAAAATTACGCGTAAACGAATCTATTCTTATTATAAAAATGAAGGCATGTATGTATGTCTATATATATGTATGTTCGTTTGTAAATAAGTCATTGGACCGTTTTCAACCAAACTTGGTAGACATATCACTTACTCTCAGGATCACACATGACTGAGTCACAACCACCTGCCTATCATAGGGTTAGTGGTAAGGGAGAAAAAGCAATGTAATCCATGACGCGCAAATACCTACGCTTTAGTCACCCTATATTTGAGAATGAGAGCACTTAGAGACTTCACACATAATTTCATACCTTCACCAAACTATTTGTCGGTGAGGTTTATTGATTATTTCATTCTAGTTGTTCTGTAGTAAAACTGCCGCGTGAAGCGAGACATTTGATTTATTACTTCTTTACTACTAACGACAATCGCTAACAATTTTTGCCGACAATGTTTGACGTATATCACTACAAGTTCCAGAAAAACTGTATCGTTGTACGAGGAATGGTTCGGGAGATATGACGTGATGAACACTGAGACGCGTGAAAACCTGCCGCATCGTGTAAGACACTCAAATTTATTACTTTGTTGGGGCTAGCTCTGTTCGCTACACTTTTTTCAGACAGTATCCATATCTGCCGTTGAACGTACCTACAATGATGTATCATTGTACGACAAATCGTTCACGACCTACAAAGATATATCATTGTGCGACATATCGATCAGGAGATATATCAAATCCCGAGTAACGTGAAAAACTGCCACATCACACATGACGTTTTATTACTTATTTATTACTAATATTATTCGCAACACATTTCACAGCCAGTTTGTTTATGTATCTTCCATAGGACCCCTGATGATGATGCACATGTGTTTGACACCGGCCTGGTAAACTAAAAAATGTAAAAAAATGTGTGTGATATCTTATGGAACTTAACTGCTAAGGTCATCAGTCCCTAAGGTTACACACTAGTACACATTGCTAAGTCGGAACCTCCAGCCGCACCGTCCATGGCTGCAGCGCCCCAGACCGCTCGGCTAATCCTGCGCGGCTGAAAAAAAAAAAAAAAAAAAAAAAAAAAAAAAAAAAAAAAAAAAAAAAAAAAAAAAAAGAAGAAGCAGCCATGTCATTACACATGGTAAAAAGGTAAAAATAAAATGTTCTTTCTCCTTTCTCAACGAAAGGAAAGATTCACAGAGTGCGATTAAAACAGCAGGTAGTCATTGATGATATTGCTATACGTAGTGAAATTGGAGAAGAATTACAGGAGCTGTTGAATATAATTACAGACTAATGAATACAAAAAACAGAGTGAGAGGAAACCGAAGAAAGTCGACCATATTGACGGGTAGCTGATATCAGCCACAATTTGAGGAAGAATGTTCTGAGAATTTACCTTCGGGAAGTACATCATTGTATGGTAGTGAATCATGAACCGTGGGAAGTGTTCTAGCGACACCCAAGCGCCGGAACAGAGATGTAGTACTGAAGACCAGAGGAGTCATGAGCTAACGTCGGCCAATGGTGCGCAGAACTGGACCGCGCCGTGCCAAGAGCGACACCTGGAAGAAGAGAATAAAAGCGCCGCTCCTGCCTGTATCGGCCGCTCAGATCTGCCCAGTTTGCAACGGGCATAAGTGCTACGCTATCAGATTATCGTGGCCCGTATCAGGTGCTTACTTGGACTTTATGTATAGCCAGAACTTTATTGTTTTCTTGTCGCTTCTCGCTAGCGACATTTGCAGTAAGCAAAGTTAAGTATTGTAAATTTGCTTTCTAGAAATAAAACTACTATTTTTAATTGTTTGAATTGTTGTATAGCACTCCGAGAACGCAGCACGTTTAGGCACCCTACAAGCGACGAGTGGGCAAGACCCCACAGGAAAACCGGAAAGGGGTTGTGATGTGGTGCTGTAGAAGGATACAGAAAATTAAGTGGATAATATAAGAAATGTGCAGATTCCCCGAAGGAAAGACGAAGAATGAAACACATGGAAGTCACTGACAAGAAGTAGGTCTGTGGAAATTGGATATGCGTTAATAAGTCAGGGAATAACTTATATGACACTAGAGGTAGCTGTAGAGGGTTAACATTGTAGAAGATATTGGAATGCGTCCAACAAATAAGTGAGAACGCAGAATGCAAGTGCCAGTTTAAAATGAAGGGGTTGGCAGTAGAGAGGAATTCTTGGTGGGATGCATTAAACCAATAAGGAAACTGATCTAAAATAAAAAGAAGGAGAAAAAAACCACGAGAAAATGCTACTCTGAGATGAAGCATCGCGGAATGCATTAAACCAGTCATGAAACTGATCAATCAATCAAAAAAAAGTGATAATTATATATTATACTTTCCTTAGTGTAGGTTTTCTTACCTGCTTCCAAATTTGCTCTACTAATCTCTTCCATGAGTTGTTGATGTTTAGCTGTTTTGGACGCAAACCTTACAAACTGTGCAACAAAGTGAAGGTGGGCCAGATTATGTTCCACTGACAAGGATACCTCATTTTATTTCCCAGCTTAATGATCGGTGATCTAAGATTGCTGGCAAGGATTCTGGTAGCAAGTAGGCGAGTTTCCTGGACTCCTCGTTAAATTGTGCCTTTCTCAATGCTGTCTATTTTCCTAGGTATACTGACAGAGGTTAAAGCAATATACCTTATATATGGCATTGATGGTACGTATTTAGCTGAAGCTAAGTCGAAGGCTGTTCCAAATTCCAAGAATATAGGAAAAATTGCTACTTTATAGTTACTCTTTTCTCCGTAATTTATTTCGCGGTTTGTGATGCTTGTGTTATAAGGTCAACTCGTTTCTCTGCTCACTTAGTATCCAATGTACTTTCTTCGTGATTTGTTATAATTTTACTCAATATTTACGCTCCCTCGTCGTCTTTGATTGTGAACAGAACAATTACGGGATTTGTACAGCTGTCGAATATTGTCTTCTTTTGACAGCAATAACAATCACAAGTTTCTTCCAGTTTTTAGAAATTGCTACTTGGGATAGCAATGTATATAAGTTTACATGTTGCCTTTGTACTTATTTTATTCCATCTTTAAGAACCAATTTTTATTTCAGGCCAATCAAATGGCAAGTTTCCTTTTGCCTCTGATGGCATTACCTTGAGGATATCGTTACTCCCTTTATTAACTATGTTTCTGGTACATCTTTCGAACTATACGTACAGATATTTAAATAAAACTTCTGCTGTTCACCCGTTTATATGTGCAGTTAATTTCTGTTCATATGACATCCTAAATGATGAAGTGTGATGTCTACTGGGAAAAATTTTATCTTGTTTCTCCTTACCCAAATGTTTCACTTTATCTTCTCATATCCTCTTGAAAGCGCTTCAAAGGTTATTTTATTTGTATACTCTTAAGCTCGAATAGTAAGCTCACTTTCCATTTTAAAATAATTCGGTTATTTTCTTTTGTCTCCTCCATAGGTGCAACCCGTTGCTGTATGCAACAATGTACCTCTTTTGTCTATGTCAGCACCTTGTAAAATGCTGAGCTTATTGCTTGCGATTAGCCGGTTTACCCCTCAACGACGCTCCCCAGTATTTAATTAAATCCTTATAATGATTCTTGTAGCATCTACCAGTGGCAGCTCTTTGAGTTTATGGCTGCTAGCACCCCAACTAATCTATATCGTCCTTTGGTTCAACGTAGTGAAACTGCTACTGTAACAAACGTAACTCGGCGATAGGACGGAGTCGTGTTCTGTTAGAGACTTCCATCGTAGGTGAATCAACGACACAAATCTCATATACAAACACAAGACAGCGGATCAATATAATTCTTATTTTGACTTGTGTAGTTGCTATAATGCGCGAAGCAGCTGCCTCCTCCATAACAGTACAGTTACTGTTACTGGCTTTTCACGCT
Source organism: Schistocerca serialis cubense (assembly GCF_023864345.2). Classification (NCBI taxonomy): domain Eukaryota; kingdom Metazoa; phylum Arthropoda; class Insecta; order Orthoptera; family Acrididae; genus Schistocerca; species Schistocerca serialis. Next base: position 528,221,652 of record NC_064642.1, read on the forward strand.
GTCATACTCGTTACAATATATAATATTGTCAAATAGTTCGTCGACTAACCTTTAAAGCAAAGTGAAAATCAATAAATAAACCCATACCATTTTTAGTACCAACATACGAAATAAAAACTTTTCTCTGTAACCACTGTTACACGAAATTTTTATTCGATTTATTCTACAGGATGAGTCAGGAGGAAAATTACTTGCTTTAAGGAGTGATAGTAATGGTGATTCTGAACAAAAACTTCAAATAAACATAAGCCTTTTTCGTGAAGTATTCGACATACAGGTACCTGAAAATCACGGGCATAAGTCGTGCTGAAAGTACACGCGATGTCGTGCTGCCAAAGGAATAATCTCCAAGTTTTATGATAACACATTTTGAAAGGAGTGAGGATAGCCTACTCCAGTGAGACTTATCTAAGACAGCTGGACCGATTAGTTGTACACCGGTAATAACGCACCACACGTTCACTGAGAAACGTCGTTGAAAATTTGTTTCCATCGTTGCGCGCAGATTTTCATTTCCTCACACACGAGAGTTGCGCGTGTTACTGATTCCGTTGAATGTAAACGTTGACCCATCAGTGAACAGAATACGTGGAATAGAGCGTTCCGTACGAATGCACTCAGATCAGCAACACCGCAGCTGTCTAAAAGATCTGCAAAACACATTGAAGTTGACGATTAAGTTTTGAACGTCTTTTGTGAGGCAGTTTACACAATTAAACAGAACATTAGATCGCCGTGTTTAATTATAATCACCGAAATTGGACCTGTGCCTCATTTTTTTTTTTTTTTTTTTTTTTTTTTTTTTTTTTTTTTTGTTTAAGCACCATCGCACCTCACGACATGTACCTTTCCTCCCGCCTCACCCTCCTGATATATGTACTATTTCTTCTGAAACAATACAAGAGCTCCCCAGTTTTGTCGGTGGAGTCCGCTTTCGCCCAGTAGAGTAGGCATTGTTACCAAGAGGTGGGACCAGGCGCTGTGAAAGTACCCATTCTAACTCCTTCGTTGGAATCTAGGACGCGTAATGAGACAGACGTCCAATCAAGTCGCTGAGGCGTCCCGAAAACGACGGGCGCCAGGTAATTTGGCGGAGTCGTCACGCCGGAAGTTAAATCCCAGCAGGAACAACGACGGAATTCTGTATCTTAAAATCTCGAGACGGCTCTCTAGAGCGCGTGGAATTGGTTGGCGTGGGCCGCTTGAAGGAAATGGGGAGAGAGAAGAAGTATTTGCCGAGCGAAGGAGACGAGCAGCTCTTAGTGGGCGGCCTAGCCAGTGAGGCGTGGTGTAACGCGCTCTGAAATAACAGAGCCACTGCGGTGTGCGCTTCCACTGTGATGAGAGTGCTACCGCTGCCGCTGCCGCTGCCGCAAGGAAACGAGAAAGAAGACCCTGGGTTGGAGATTAACAATCCCTTCCTTTGTTTGTGGCTAAAAGCTGTTACCTCCGGTGTATCGGAGCTCAGGAGGTAAACACTCCCTCCAGAGAATGCCTGAGGAGCAGTGGGATTGAGACCTTCAGTGTCTGGCAGCTTAACGAAAAGGAGTGTGACTGAACTTCGTTTCTGTTTGGAGACGTCATACTACTGTATCCGCATAGGAGAAATCAACGGCGATGAAAACACTGCTTAGTATAAAACTGCTACCTAGATTCACGCCAGAAACTAGTGAAATGTCACGTTTAACAAGTACACTACGCGAGTCATCAACTCAATTTATAGTATTGAAGCTCTCTGCCATAGTTACAAGGTCAGTTGCTTGTTTATTTGCAAATATTATATTATACTCGGTTATTAAGCTCCCTTACTAATGAAATTTCATCGGATATTGAACTGATTGCAGCTTTTGTCGATCTGTCAACGCTATGATGCTTAAGTTTGTTCGTGTAATTCCATGTCAGAAACTAGTATCTTAAATCAACTAGATGCTTTCTGATCGGTAGTTTGCAATTTTTCTTGTCAGAAAAGTTAGCAGAAAGAGAATCCTGAACAATGGCCGGTGTCCTCAAAGATCAGGCTTGGCTCCCACAGTGTCTAAAATGTATTTCCACAACAGTCCGCCTAATAACTTCAGGAAGATGACGTGAGCAGACGCCCTGGCGTTAATATGACAGAAAAAAGATGTCAAGTAGTGACAAAATACGCTCACAAGTGACACCATATACACCGAATATTTTCCCAAACGGAGATTCCGAACGAAAGACAGGTAAAACAGATGTAAAGCGTTCCATCTCCACAACAAAGAGGAATACAAGAAATTCCACGTTTTGTTTGACGGATTCGAAGTTCCCCATAACTACGACCCTATATATTTGGTTGTGATCCTCATTCAGACACTTTCATTTAAGCAGTACAGCACAAAACTACCAAGGAGACTTGGTTCAATCAAAAATCTAGCTCACAAAGTAGCCTCCAGCTGCTGGGAAGCAAGCTGAAGATACGCTACTTGACCTGAAGTTTCACATGTGTACTCAGCTGCTGAATATTTCGGCCCTGCATGGGAAAACATCACAACATTTCTAAGATAAATGTGGTTTTAAATGAATCCATGAGGACAATTACTGGCTCTGTCAGAACTGCTTCTACTCAAGCCGTCTGAAATCACGGACACAACTTTGCGTCTATCTTGAGTTCATGGCAGTTTCCGATGTACCGAGCGTGGGAAGAACGCTGGAATTAACATCCATCCTACAAGGCGCAGGTAATTCAAAATTCAAGGACATAGATTGTAAGATTTGATACATCCCCACGCGAATGGTTGAGACTCAACCGCATACGAAATGGACGAGGGAAATCTGGTTACATCTTGGAAAGGTGGGGTTATTTTGAAAACAGTACATGCGATTGTGGTAGGGAGGAAACCACAATATGACACACAGCGGAGAACGGCGAGCTCTACGCTGTGAAAGGTACACTGACTTTTCGGCTGTATGTCTCTTTAGCACAAACATAAGTATCACCGAATGTGCGAACTCGTGAAAAGGTCACGTATAACTGTCCAGGAAAACAAACAGGTCCCCGCAAGTAAAATCCTGCCCTTCGAAGCGTCCGATCTTATGCTTACGTTGAGCTCATAGCCAAGGCTACTTTTATTGGGAATTTTTTCCGTATCGTTTCTAAAGGCATGGTTGGATAAGAAGGCGTGAGTTAAAGCGGGATTTGAGCACAGTTTTATCGGGGGCAATGAATTTATCACTGTTGATTAACTCGCCTAAATTAGTTACCACTAATTTTACACCATTAAATAATCCATGGCTAGCGTTAAGTATTCTAGTTAACGTAATAATAATAGCATGTTTCTGCAACAGCAGTTAATGTGGTGGTAAAACGGACGGATTTCTAGTTCAATATTTCTACATTGTACAGTTTAACCTTGTTTATCTCTTCCAACTGGACAGCATAAGAATTGGGATAAACTTTTGCCTCTCCAGGCAACAAAATGGAAATGACGTATTCATTAATTGTTGTCCTATTACCATTTTCTAAACACAGATCCATCGTTGAACAGAACTGCGCCACATTTTTTCATTGATTTCTGCGGCATTTGCTATGGTACTGATAAAACTATCAAAATTGCAGTAACAAAATTTTGGAAATTTGGTCACTTCGCTGACGCAGGTTGTCATCCGTGTATATTAGTGACGAAGTACACGTTAAATAAAGAAAGGAGTACACTACGTTATAAAAGTAAACAGTACTTACCTGTGGTGATGAACGTAGATGTAATTCAGTTTATTCGCGCGGAATATAATGTTTGCTTAAGGAAAGTAAACAACTCCAACCGCTGTTGTGCGTATTAGTGAAACTGGATTAGCGATAGACGCCATCTTTTAAATTCATTACAACGACGTGTGTGACGGAATTCACATGCTAGAGTACGCTTGAGTAAAGAATTTAAATAAATGCTAAAGCTGTCGTGCATGTTAGTTAAACAAATTGTCCATTTTTGCATCTTAAATATTGCTTTTATAATAATGTTTTGAAAATAAAGTTTTTAGGGGAACCAATGTCTTAAAATTTTTTGTATGTATTTATTTTTCGTCGTTAGTGTGAACTAAATCTTGAAAATGATGTCTCAATCATTAATTCTGATGAGTAATGTTGTGAATCGGAAAAAAAACACGGTTGAAAAATGATACATTTGGTTTCTGCCAGTGACTCTTAGTATGATACAAAAGCATTCTTAAAATAAAATCTTTCACAGTGAATGTTCGTTAAATAGAAGTGGAGTTTAATATGATAGAAGCTATATCATAATTTCGTATAAGGTTAATATACCGAAGATAATGAAAGTCAGAATATTAACTGTCCTGGAAACATCGTACATTGTATTTTTGGGACACTGTATAGACTAGTACGACTTTTGATCATCTCTCTCTCTCTCAATCTATCTCTGTCTCTCTCTCTCTCTCTCTCTCTCTCTCTCTCTCTCTCTCTCTGCCTGTCTGTCTGTCTGTCTCTCTCTCCCTCTCACAGCCAAAGAATTCATGTATTATAGAAAACGACTGGCGACACACTTTCTCGTAAAATCTGAGAAACATTATTGTGCCACATCTACCCTGAATATTGGCGTTATCTGAATGTAGATATGTTATGCTTGAATAACATCGAACTCTGTCCTTGGAAGGCACTGTAGGTGGACACTTCCATAACAGCTTGAAAAATTAATGTCACATTCACAAACGAAAAACACTAATATTGTTTTTGATGTTCTATTTATATTTATTGCTGAGGATTTTTCGGTTACAGCGCCAGTATAGGACAACAAAGATAGCTTTGTCGGGAACTGTGTGCGTGATACGTAGAGAAAGTCCCTTATGGTGTGTAACCTCCCCGTGAAAATATGACAATAAAAATATAAATGGAAATGGACCCATATATCGTTAAATTGAAATGAAGCCACGAAGCAATATCGTCCCCACAGAAATATTTAAACAAAAATATGAAAATTGAGCCAAGTATTAACTTCCCACAAAATTAAGAAATGAAGATTGCTCATTAAACCCACAACAATTTTAATTAAATAATGAACCATGAACTGAATGTAACATCTCAACACAAATAATTAAACTTGATAAATTTTATGAGGGCAGCAGCGCTGACCTTCGGCCCTGTGAAATAATTAGACCTGATAAATTCTTACCTCTGTAAAACTGCATCTATATGTGCTCTTATCTAAAAAAGTTCCGGCACAGCTCCGTGCAATGCTGGCCTACATTTAATTTTGATTCTTGGAGAAAATGCATAGGAAATATTATTTAACTTGAAATGAATCTTTTTCTTTAAAAGGGTTACTTTATAGAAAAATTATTATTGGGTTATTTTTTTGAACAAATTAATTGCAATTAACATACGTTATTAGCTGAGCGCAATGCTGCTTCATTACCTTCTACAATAATACACACCGTCCACCACGTTCCTGACCAGATTCGGAACAACAGCACGCCGTCGACGCATGCCGACGCCCGCTCAGTACAACCGTCCAGTCGCTACACGCAATTGCACCAGACTGCTACTACTATCCAACTGACTACTCTCTCTGCCCACTCGCCACACACCACTACCGACTGACTACTACTGCAGACAGAGTGCAACTCGCAACTGAACTCTCGCGCGGTCAAGCGCAGACTAGCAACGATAAAATAACTCTCTGGTCAGAGATTCTGTCATGCCTCGCCATCGCTGGTAATGAATAAACATGAAACGTACGCGTTTCAGGTGGAGGGTCGTAAACTGACTTTCAACGGTTAACTGAATCCTTTTTCTCATTACTGTGTATGGTGCCAGAGTAGGATACACCACGTTTTATTGGAAAGGCCATACTGGTGATAGTTCACACATTACGTTACACCATCTTATGGGTGAAAAATTACAGGCGTGGTTACACTTTTAGACCTCCAGGCAGATTAAAACATTGTGCCAGACCGAGACCCCGATTCGGGACTTTTGCTACTCGCAGGCAAGTGTTCTATAGCTACCCAAGCACGATTAACATGACCCGCCCTCGTAGCTTTACTTCCGCCAGTACCTCGTCACCTACCTTCCAGATTTCACAGGTCTCCTGCGAACCTTGCAAGACTAACACACTTTGGAGATAGGATACTGCGCAGTCATAGCTTAGTCACAGCCAGGAGGAAATAGTTTTAATCTGCCAGGAAGTTTCATATCGCCGCATACTCCACTGCAGAGTGAAAATTTCATTCTGGAAACATCCCCTAGGCTGTGGTGTAGTGTGTAATGCCAGTAAGAGGTAGTAAAGTTAAATCGAAATAAATTAATCCCCACTGAGTAATAAAATATGAATCAGCATCAGTGATCTCCAACACTACTTGGAATTCGATTTAATTTACTAACCTTCAGGCATAGCTGAATGTAAAGCAACTGGAACAGCAAGTTTAACGACTGTAAGAGCGAAGAATCCTGTTTAGGTCGCAGATCCTTCAGGAAGTCAACCCCAGTATCATTCGCAGAACGACGCGCTCATCTCCACATGTGAAGGGAAACGTGAGACAACTCTGAGAACGGCCTGAGCGGTGTTTTGTTTAGTGGGAGAGGTAGGAAGGAAGTCACTCCGACATAGTTCGTATCATGGGCCTTCGATCAGACAATGCAGAGTACATCTCAGGAATGTGCAATTAACAGAATTTATTGTCATCGGGCAACAGGATACATGCCACTTAATGGCCAGAGATTCGGAATAACCACTTTTGTAGCAGTATACAGCGGGAAGGGAAACTTCGCAGAAAAGCACATGCTTTTCGGGTACTATTTTAGGAAGTGGAACAGGACCAGAATGCTGGGACTTGTTCGTTGAGCGTAAGATGCCAGCACTCAAGCAGGTGACAGCAAACTAAGTTAGTGTCTAAAGAAATGTAAATACAGCTCCTATTGGTTCATATAATCACTCGAAGAGTAAGATCATAGAGTCCGACTGTGCTTACACAGACATAACTGTATTGGTTAATGTATAAAGGAAGGCAGTGAGAGTGTACGTAAAGCATACACACTCCTGGACCCCAACACTAACGGGTTTGTAACTGGTTAACCAACGAGAATCTGAGTAATGAAGGGAGGCCAGCTACTTAAAAGACGTCTTACTAGTCAGCACCCATGACAATCAGTATTCCGCCAACCAAAATAACGGAATGCCAAAAACTATTGAGTTCAAAATTTTCCTTGTTGGAAGTGCTCAGCAGATAGACATTTCTCTTCTGGACTTCACTTCTAGGTCACACTTCTGTTTTGATTCCGCAGGCCCGGGAAGAAGCTCTCATCCGGCTGAGGTTGAACTTAGAGTTCGTCAGAGACGAGCTGTTGGTACCGAGTCAGCCACTGATTCTGAAGCAGCCGCTGCTGTTATTTATAGACTGTAAATATGATGAAATACAGCCGCAACACTGAAACGAACTATAGAAAAAGGCGAAGTTTACGTAAGGACATTCAGCAATTCCTGTTTTAATGTAGAAGATTTATTTACATTTAGAAGCCCAGCATGCTCTCAACTCCAGCAATAGATGCACATGTCACTATATCTGTAGTATTGTCTTCCTTTGTATACAAACCAACAGGAATTAAGGTACGAACTTCACGTCATTACTTACATGAAAAGAGATAAGGACTGTAATAAAGTGAGTTTCTGGTGATCATTGTTCGATTTTATAGTCAGATGAATTCCTGCATTATTGATATGATGTTAGTTTAAATGTGTCAGATATTGCTCTCCCAAATTAATGTACTTAGATGAAATATCCCAATAAAGAGCCACACCCGCTCAACAGGCAACAAATCAAAGCCGCAAATCCTTGCGAGGCCTCGGGAGGTGAGAGCAAAGTTGTGGTCTCAGAACGGACTCAATATCTGCAGCTGTGTCCCGACTCGTCAACACATCTTCTCGTACTTTCTCTTTTTCCCATTCCGTGCTTCGACAGTACTGGCCACGTGAGACAGATTTGGCGGCTTCCCTCGATATGCCCTGTGTACTCATAATCTAGGAATAAACAAGGCAATGTATTTAACAGATTTCTGTATTCCTCTTTCAAAGTTACACACTTGGAAGACGATTCCTCAGCCTAACTCATCCTTCCCCTATCGGTACAGCCGGAAGGTAATAGTATAAAGCAGTACCTAAAAACCGAGCTTCAGCAATATTTAAATAGAGGGTGCCTGAGCAATATACACTGTTTCAGGTCGAAGTTATCGAAATAACACTTTTACGTAAATGAAATCCCTTCATAGTGCCACGCTTTTTCTAGGTAATACCGATTTTTTTTTCACAATGCGATCAGTACGCTTTTCTTTTAAACTGAAATGGTTCAAATGGTTCAAATGGCTCTGAGCACTATGGGACTTAACATCTATGGTCATCAGTCCCCTAGAACTTAGAACTACTTAAACTTAACTAACCTAAGGACAGCACACAACACCCAGCCATCACGAGGCAGAGAAAATCCCTGACCCCGCCGGGAATCGAACCCGGGAACCCGGGCGTGGGAAGCGAGAACGCTACCGCACGACCACGAGATCGGGCTTTTAAACTGAACTATCCACAACAGTGACGAGATGGAGCACGTGTTAATAGGGATAGTTTTCGAAAAGTTGTGAAGCTGGTACTAAGTATGTGGCTGGGGTTAGTAAACATACGGCTATTCCAGCTAGGTTCTTTGTACATTTACGTAGTCCTTTGTACATATAGCCTAAAAGTGCCGTGGTGGCAAAACTAGACCGCAAACTCTGATCTTTTATAAGCTACTACCACAACTGGTTTCACCAGGAAAACTGGCATGTTAGATACAACTTGTGATGCCACCCTTGTTGTGTAAATGCTCCTTGTGTGTGACCCCGGTTTTTCGTAAGACTGCAAAAAACTTCCTGTGGAAAAGTGGGTGGGTGAAGGTCTGCGATCTACCCGGGAACCGACCAGCCGGGCGCGACCGATCGCTCTGTCACAGAATGCAGTAGTGAGGGTCAGCACACCGCTCTCCCTGTCGTTGTTGCGCCTCTTGACTTTCGAACCGCTAGTAATCGGTAGAATCCGGGTGCTTCACATGACAGCCAACCGCGCTTATTATTCAGCTAAGAAAGCGGACTTTTCCATGTAAGGCAGCCATAAAATCGTTGTCTGCCATCTGTAACCAGGCGCAGAATCTTCTGCACTCCCTGTCTGCTACGAAAGGTACAAGGCCAAAGTTAAAACTATGCCCACCATTTTCTCTGATATTAACCGCTGTGATGCCTGAAGAAATACACCATGCGGTTCATATGTAACGCCTGAGAACCGATGAAGACTGCCTAGTGGGCTTTTTATGTCGTCCAGGTGAAATCCAATAAGGCCTGCAGTCGCAAGAAAACCACCAATAAGTGAGAGCCTGTAAGAAGCTCGAATGGCGTCAGTAGCCTCTACCGGTGTCAGAAGAATGTATTACATTCGACTGATGGCACAAAAACCGCAGCGGGGTCTCAGAAGATACAGAGGAGTGAAGATTCAACAGTTATATGAGGACGTATAAAAAGCTACATAGTTATTGTTTCGATATTGCTGATGACATCTGCTGAGTTTTACGCCAGATCTTTCGCAGCAGGATATGTATTTCACCTGGAAACGTGAAAGTCATGTTACTAATTCTTTGTTGTTTGTAGGTACATGCCTGCAGTCCAGTTGAATTACCTGCGCCACAGCACGCCGCTAGAAGAACCAAGTCAAAACGGCGCATTCAGTTGACAAAGTGGAGTGTCGTGTGATAACGGCTTTTTTGCAGCTGAAGTGAAAACCACGCTGCAGGAATCGATGTTGAGTTGGTGGAACGGTGATTTGGCGGCGCAGGCGCCTCCAATGTGGTCAAACGCGTTTGAATGACGAAGAAGTGATACACTAATTCTTTGCGGAGACTAGGGAATGACAAGAAAATGGGAGACACTGGTGTACGGAAATCGAGACTAAACTGAGAAAAGAAACAAGAACCTGGATTATCAGACGGATTTTTCCCCCCGACTCTGACGAAGACGGGCGGGCCGCTTATAGAACTACTCTATTTAGCCTAAGAGAACTACTTTATTCTGTGATGAAACATGAATTATTTGCTGAGGGAGGCGGTGAGGGGGGGGGGGGGGGGAGGGGGCATTTTATATCTCAGAATTAGGAATTTATACGAAGGGGATTAAAGGGGAGCGACATTCGACTTACGACCAAGGGAAACCTCGAAGAACCTAAGCTGCTGCTGCTGGCGTTACCAACTTTAGTTTCTACTTGACTTCGCAGCCAGCATAGCGTCGCACACTGCGGTCTCGAAATGTTCCATCAGCCTCGACAGAATAGCAACTACCAGTGTTGCGAGTTGATTTCGCAGCTCGGGACGGCGTGTCCAGTCGTCCTCGCAAGGAGTTAAACACCATTTGAAGATGCTCTCCACAACGGGGACGAAACGTTGGGTTTCGACAAGAAATTCACCCGATTACGGTATAATAGCCATCAATATTTTAATGTCAATAAGTGAAAGTAAAATTCAGTAATTAATCAGTTTTTAGCAACTTGTACGACATTTTTAACAACACAAAGCCTACGTCCGCTGCACTCTGTTACCGCTGACACCCATTCAAAAAGTTCGCCAAATCGAAGCAGCACCACAAATAATGCAGCAACTGTGTGAGACTAAGCCAAATGAGATTTTAGCCCCCCGATCAACTAGAACGAGTGTTGGGAGTATCACTAGGACCTCGATGCAAAATAACAAAGCAAGCACTGGAAACCTGTAGATCCACCGCAGCCGAAATGAGCGAAGGCACTACCCCCAGGAGGAGCGGTGTGGTCCTGTCAGATTGCGCTTGTGGGAGGCTAGCCGTAGCAGCAGCAAACTACCGAAATCTCGTGATGAGATTGCAGGAGACTGTCAAACCAAAGGATTGCATGAAGTGGTAGAAGCTGTCACAGCTCGTTTTGCACAGGAAACACACATACTGCTCCTCTGGGCTGGTGAATTTTGCGTCGACTCGTATTCATCTGACATGGCATTTTCCTGTTTCCTTGAGCGAAGAAATAACTGCGTGGCATGCACTTCCTGAATAAAGTGGGAGTGGCTTTCGAGGTTCCCTGAAGATCAAAATACAGACGTCTACAATCAGTATCTGCACCAAGTCATCTATCATTCGGATAAATCTCGCATTGAATGCGTATTCTCCTATGTAATACTAACTTTACCGTTAATATGTAGAGAAGGACTAGACCCAAGCCTCATGATCGCAGATTGGTGTTTGGAGCTAGGATAAAACATGGATAGACAGCCATACAGGGGAGATGACCCAACTACTGTAGTTCTCCAATTGCCAGTTTTACAGCGCTGCCGGTCAGATGATAATGAGTCATTGTCGCGAGGGACACTTTTATGCTTCCCTTGATTTTTTATTTCAACAATAAGTATTGTAAGTAGGCTGTCTAGGTTTTCATGTTGGTAACGCCACGTAGCGCTCTAAACGAAAATCACTGACTGTACTGTGTGAAGTCTGTGGGTGATTTGCATTGTTGGAATATTTGCTATTGTAGTGTTGGGCAATTGGATGTGAACAGCGTGTAGCGTTACGCAGTTGGAGGTGAGCCGCCAGCAGTGGTGGATGTGGGGAGAGAGATGGCGGAGTTTAGAGAGCGGATGATCTGGACGTGTGTCCATCAGAAAGAGTAAATTTGTATTACTGTATATCATGAACTGATATATATATATATATATGATGACTTTTGAATGTTATTAAGGTAAATACATTGTTTGTTCTCTATCAAAATCTTTCATTTGCTTACTGTGCCTATCAGTAGTTAGTGTCTTCAGCAGTTACAATCTTTTATTTAGCTGCCAGTATTGGCGCTCGCTGTATTGCAGTAGTTCGAGTAACGAAGATTTTTGTGAGGTAAGTGATTCATGAAAGGTATAGGTTATTGTTAGTCAGAGCCATTCTTTTGTGGAGATTATTGAAAGTCAGATTGCGTTGCTCTAATAATATTGTGTGTCAGTTTAGTGTTGATCAGAATAAGTAAAGAGAGAAATGTCTGAGCACGTTCGGTTCTGCTCAGCTGTTTGAAAATCAAATAACGTAAGAAGTTTACCAGAAAAGTAATTCATAAAGTTCTCCAAGGGGACGTTTCAGTATGTTTCATGATTTTAGTTTTAATACACCTTAACATTATGGAACATTAATAAAACCAATAAACAATTTTTTCAGCCTTCAGTTGCAAGTAATATTTACTCGTTTACCTAGGTTTCGACTCCAGTAATGGAATCTTCTACAGAACAAAAAAATTAAATTATTTTGAGAGCCAAACACTGGCCATGTCACAGATTAAAAATTAAAACAATTAGATTATGTCTGTCAAGATTAAAACCATTAAAGCGAACGTAGACGGAGCTACGCCGGCCACATGTGTTGTAAATTAATAAAACCGACAAACTTCAGGGACGGGTTTCCGACCGAAAATGGCGGGAGAAAGTTCCTCTGAACATGTGTCCGGAAACCCATTGTTGCCACGATAGATGGCGCTGATGAATAAACGCTTCTCTGACCACATGCCGTGTGTTCCTAGTGTGTTGCAGACGTATGATTGACGCAGCGTACTGTAACCAGCAGAATGGTTCCGTATTCATTTGGGGAACAAGCCGAGTTGGTGTTTTTGTACGGCCAAGCAGATGGAAACGGTCGAGAGGCAGTACGGCTATACCAGATCAAGTACCCTCAAAGACACTAACCGCTTGACACAACATTTAAAGGCCTTTCTGGCCGTTTGTGTGATGTTTGGTCCTTTCACACAGACGAACGTGCAGGGAGTTGCGGGGCCGTGCGTACACCAGATTTGGAGGACCGGGATATACAAGGTATCGTGACGAACCCTAGTATAAGCTCCAGGAAAATGGTCTGCAAACGTGTTTAGGCCGAAGAACGATTATGTGTATCCATCATGACACAGCTACTATTCCTATTAGCTAAAACCCTATGTAAGCCACTTTGAACGTTTTTTGTGACATGCATGCAATGCAGCTCTGTACTACGTTCCCCGACGATTTGTTGTCGTTGCACGCACACCGTCCATTACCGGACACATGTTGGTGCGACCTTTTAAGCTACATTCACAGTCGGTTTTATTAATGTTCACCCTGCATATCACTTCAATACTTCTCAATTTTTCCGAAGTTAGACTTCACAAATTACGATAACCTACGTTTCAGTCATTTTGTTTCTATTTGCGTTCAAGTCCAACATGGTAGATGACGCGCTAAAGTCATCTCTCTTTCGCTGCCGACTGGGAGAGATGGCTATACCATTTTTGAGACCGTTAGCCAGCCTGTAAAACTTCGTTGATTTTTGAGTTTTGACAAAAATTTATTTCTTTACAGATGCCAAGCAAGTACATTCCCAAGATTGGTTCCGCTAAAGTCAGATAGAGAAAAGAAGACTTCAAATTACTATTAACACGGAAAAGATGATAAGAATTCATTTAAAACTTCTGGGCTGATAGGCCGTGGTCGATGAATAAAACTGCTGCACTTCGCCGCTTTACCTCGGAGGATGTTCAGCCCGGAAGTTTTAAGTAAAGACTATACCGGCCGTGAAAGCCTACATTATAATATGATAGTTATTTAGTACTGAGTACCCGTGGTCTAGGAGTTAGTCGGCTCGCAGCCGTGCTAGCGTGCGGAGCTGCTCCGCGCGCCGTGTGACGCTCCGCTCTCGGCGGTGTTTACTTCCGCGTCGCGGTGTTTGTGTCTATCGAGTCCAGTACTAACGTACACCATGGCGCACTCGTACCACCGTGCAACGATCAAAGTAACGTTTCAGGCCGAACTTCCACGACCCAGAGCTTTCGAAGTCGAACAGTTCATACGTGAGGATCTACGTTTGAACCCCCAGGACGTAATCGGCATACACTTTTCCATCACTGGAAGTGTTGTCTACATCAAGATGTCGACGGAGGAAATTTGCAATGACATCATTCACCGTCATGCCACTGGACTGAAATTTAATCACTATGATGGACATATGGGTGCTGTCACAGTCGCCCATGCTGGATTCGGTCTCTGGACATTGCGGGTGTTTGAGCTCCCGTTCGAGGTGCCTCAGGATGTGGTCATTGCCGCTTTCCAACCATATGGCACCGTCTTGGGTCACGTCGCGGAGAAGTGGCAAACATTTACGACCTACCCCGTATTAAATGGCGTCCGGCAAATAAAAATTGAGCTGACGAAACATGTCCCATCGTACCTGCTGATTGGCGGTGTGAGAGCCATCGTCATGTACGATGGACAGCCACGAACGTGCGCAGGATGTGGCCAGAAGGGACATGTACGTTTCGAATGCTTACACCGCCGTATAATACAGACGCCGTTACGTGAAGAGACCCAGGCTTCGACGGTCACGTCCTTACCCATCACCTACGCCAAGGTTGCACAGGATCCCGTCGTACCAATCTGGATTGCGCCAGCAGCATCGTCAACGCCACCCGCCGCAGCACAACGCGCCGAGGACACAAGCACGGCGTCGCCTCCCGTGCTCGCTTCAGGACCGTCCGGGTTGCAGACCGAAACCGATGTTCCTGTTGGAACCATTGACGTCGACCTCGGTGTCGTGCCGACGTCTGCCTTTGTCCAGACGGGTTCGGCGTCCGACGACGGGCGACCACATTCTGATTCAGAAGGCCACGTCAGAAAACAGCGGTCGCCTCGCAAACACAGGAAACGACGACGAACGCCTTCCGATGACGCCCTTTCGAAGACGGCCCCGCGAGCGACGACCTGATGTCTGACGGTGATCTCCCACATTGCGTCCAGTCACGCGATGTGGCAGCATCAGGCGCCCCTCCAGTGACGCCTACTCTCCCAGCCAGGGACGTGTCCTCGCCGTTGTCAACGAATGATGACGGCGGTCCCCCTGCCACTCATGTTGCGGAATCCACAACACCCGTTCCGGAAGTACGTGACCGTCACATGTCCACGTCGTCAGCTTCCTGGGCTGATGACGTTGAAGAAGAAGTGGTACAGACTGCCAGCGTGTCTGCACAGGAGTCCACCTCGGCGACACTGGGGCTGGCGCCCCGCCAGTAATAATCACCACTGCGGGACCACCGGCGGATCTCCACCTGCCGGCTACTTCTACCGCACGTTCTGCAAATACTGAGGATGGCCGTACACAGCAATATCGTATCGCCACGATGAATCTTGCCACCATTCGTGCCCCCCATAAACTGGCCATGTTCAGAGACACTATTTACTCTGCGGATGTGGATATAGCACTCTTACAAGAGGTGTTTGTGGCTGACTTCC
Source organism: Schistocerca serialis cubense (assembly GCF_023864345.2). NCBI lineage: Eukaryota > Metazoa > Arthropoda > Insecta > Orthoptera > Acrididae > Schistocerca > Schistocerca serialis. The sequence goes on from NC_064642.1 coordinate 528,236,943, forward strand.
TAGTTCCCACCGGATACAACGCCCATGTTTTCCCCGCATCCGATACCGGTAGCGGCGTCGCCATCCTGCTACGCGCCGGACTGCGCGAGGTATGGCCCTCACACTGTTCAGCGTGCGTATTATTAATATCTACGCTCCGTCCGGCACTGGCCGCCGTCATGACCGACAAACTTTTTTTGCCGAAAGCGTCACACCCCTCTTCACCGGTCCGCAGGACGATTTGGTAGTCGGTGGGGATTTTAACTCTACACAAGAACCCGCCGACCAACTCCCGCGACATTCCCCTTGTGTATCTCTCTCAGTGGTCATCGACCGTCTACGACTTGTTGACACATAGAAGAAGCTGCACGGACTTCAACTGGGCTATACATTCTACACCTCTCCCTCGTCAAGCCGCATAGATCGCATCTACGTTACCCGCTCCCTTGCTGATGTCCTTTTCAGACCATGATGCGTACCTCTATGACGTCACTCTCGCCCGACAGCAAGTGTGGCATAGTCGTGATCTGTGGAAACTCAATGTCGCTCACCTGACCTCCTCAGACTGTCGCCGTATGGTCGAAGATGCGTGGGCACGCTGCCACCATCGTCGCGAAGCCTATGACTCCACCTTATCATGGTGGCTCTCCTGTTCAAAGCCGATCCTCAGGAAGACTCTGATGAGTTATGGGAAGGAATTAAAGGCGTGGCAAACTCATACCCTGCACTTCTACTACACCATTCTACGTGACTGTACGACGATGCCTTTCTCGCCAGCCCGGCAGTCGATGGTCCATCGCACGAAGGCGCAGATTTCCTTGATCATGCGGCGTAACTTGGAAGGCACTGTAGCCCGTTCTCGAGCTTCTAATCGCATCCCTCAAGAACGTCAGTCGATGTTCCACCTCCTTCAGGAAAGACAACGACGACGACGAGCTCTGATCCAAGTCCTCACTGATGTGGAAGGGCGCCGGCACGACACCCAACAAAGCATCGGTCGTACTCTCCACGCTCATTTTGCCGGGCAGCAGTACCGCATTCTGCAGCACTGATCACAGAAGTCGCTCAGCTTACTACGAACACTCTTCCGGAGGATGCAGTGCATGACCTCCATGACGACGTAACTACAGATGAAGTGGTAGATGCTATCAAGGCGGGTTCCGATAACAGATCTCCTGGACCTGACGGTATAACCATCGAATTTTATAAAAGTTTTCACTATTTGTTGGCTTCCACGTGGACGGCAATCGCACAAGAGCTGATGTCACCCATGACAGTGGTCCCGAGCGCCTTTCTAGAAGGCATTATTATCCCCGTACATAAACCGCGCGGGTTATCGAGGATCCAGGACTATCGACCAATTACTTTGCTCAACAGCGACATGAAAATATTCACACGGCTACTGGCATCGCGACTCAAGAAGGTCGCCCGTTACGTCACATCCAGCGACCAGACTTCCCTAGGAGGCGACAACAACATCCGTACGGCCCTTTGCCGTTACAGAGACATGATAGCATTAGCGCATTATCAGCGTCTCCCTGGCGCCTTTGCTTCACTGGACTTTAGCCAGGCTTTCGACCGTGTTGACCACTTCTATTTACGGACAGTTCTTCAGCATATGGGTTTTCCTGGCAGTATTGTCATACTGGTTATGCGCCTGCTGAGTAGTGCAACCTCTAAAATCATGTACAATGGTCGCTTTACACCGTCCCTGGTCATCGAACGCTCTGTACGACAAGGCTGCCCTCTTTCCACGATTTTGTATGCTTTCGCCTTGGAACCCCTGCTCCAGGGCATGCGCCAACGTTTGGAAGGCATGGCTGTGCAAGCCCACCGTTTTTGTTGTACAGCCTACGCAGACGACATAGTACTATATCTGCGCAGTGAAGATGAAGTACGAGCAGCACTGACATGTGTGGCGACTAACGGTGAAGCTTCGGGGAGCTGCCTCAACGTGTCAAAATCCAAGGTCCTGCTCATTGGTGAGGGCTTGCCGGAGAGATGCGTTGCTCCCCTTAGTGTCGCCGCCACCATACGGTGTCTTGATTTGACAGCAGACCTGCGCCGCACAGCGACTATCAATGGGAGACGCTTACTACAGACAATCAGAGCAAATCTCGCAGATCACCGGCTACGAGCTCTCGACGTTATCCAACGCGCGCAATACGTGAACACGTATCATGCTTCCCGTATACCACACGTGGCTCAAGTACTACCAGTCCCAAATCTCCTGGCGCGAAGACTGTTGATGGCTTTCGGCTCCTTCGTCAGCTCGGGGATGTTATTCAAGGTGCAGTATGAATCCCTTGCACTGCCACGAGATCGTGGCGGGGTGGGACTCATCCACGTGCCGACTCATGTCAAGGCACTATACGTCAGCTCCCAACTAAAACTTTGGCATCGTTGCCCGCAGAGCCTTACTAGCCTCCTGCTTCACTAATTTGCACCGGCCTCCTTGTCCGCCCCAGTACTGGTGTCGACCATTGCAACCCCCTTTTATTACATCCAACGATTTTTCCTGGAGTTCGGTTATATCTACCGGTCCTTACCACTTACACGTTTGTACCTCACGAAAACAGTCTCCGAATTGTTACAACAGTGCCGCCCGTCCAACCCCATCGAACGTAAGTATCCACAGTACGTATGGCGACACATATGGAAGGCGATCCATGCGCATTTCCTTGAATCAGACGTTCAATCAGCGTGGTACATCATCGTGAATGGCAAACAAGTTAACCGAGATGGTCCGCACCGCATCCATCTCGCCGATTCATCCCTCTGCACCCACTGTGGAGTGGATGACACGGATGTCCACCGGTTCCACTGTGGCACAGCGTTCGACGTCTGGACACTTGCGCGGCGAATTTTGGCGTTTATTACTCGCCAGACACCGGCTCAGATCGACACCCACATGCTTTTGTACCCAGATAAGACTTTCTACCCCTCAGCCAAAACTCACTCTGTGAATTGGATCTGTGGCCACACGATCCGCTTTCTTTTTACTTCTGGCGACAAGTCTACGCTAGGATATTGGACTTATCTCAACGAACGACACTGCGTCCTGATACGCAACCCACACTATAAACAATATTTTTCCAATTTCTTACGGAGCACTTTCGATGACCCACCTAGTAGCTGGAACGTCCAAGCCCTGAGAAGCTGAAAACTGTATAAACCGAACCGAACTGAAAAGATCTGCTACCCAGAACCCACGCCTACGCCATGAGAAGACACGTTTGGACGAGCTGGCATGCTGTAGGCGGATACACTTCAGGAGCTCCTGTAAGAACTGGACTTTATCTACAAGTGGCACGACGACTTTAATTTTAAAAAATCACTTTTCCTTATTTATTCCTCATAATTTGTTCTTAAAGGAAAAAGAAATTTGATTTTGGCTTTGAGAAACTTTTTTTTCTTTTTTTGTTCCAAAAGATTGCTTCTTCGCCAACAAAACGAAGGAGACTCAAATAAAAAGGGGGGGGGGGGGTTGCGTCTTTGATTCATAATCAAAACGTCTTCGGTCCCGGGTTCGATCCCCGCCACTGCCCAAATTTTGATAAATAATCAGCATTGGCGGTCGAAGACTTCCGGCATAAGAGGTCAGCCTCATTCTGCCAACGGTCTTGTCAAGGAGGGCGGAGGAGCGGATAGAGGTTCAGGGCACTCTCTTGTCCTAGGGGTAGTAAATTGCCCCTAAAGGCGGAAGAATCACCAATGATCAACGACATGAGGATGCAGAAGGCAATGGAAACCACTGCATTAAAGACACGTAACGTGAATCCACAGGACATGTGGCCTGTAATTGAAGAAGTGTCATGATGATCTCTCCATTGGCAAAAGATTCCGGAATAGTCCCCCATTCGGATCTCCGGGAGGGGGCTGCCAAGGGGGTGGTTACCATGAGAAAAAGATTGAATAATCAACGAAAGGATAACGTTCTACGAGTCGGGACGTGGAACGTCACAAGCTTGAACGTGGTAGGGAAACTAGAAAATCTGAAAAGGAAAATTCAAAGGCTCAATCTAGATATAGTAGGCGTCAGTGAAGTGAAGTGGAAAGAAGACAAGGATTTCTGGTCAGATGAGTATCGGGTAATATCAACAGCAGCAGAAAATGGTATAACAGGTGTAGGATTCGTTATGAATAGGATGGTAGGGCAGAGGGTGTGTTACTGTGAACAGTTCAGTGACCGGGTTGTTCTAATCACAATCGACAGCAGACCAACACCGACAACGATAGTCCAGGTATACATGCCGACGTCGCAAGCTGAATATGAACAGATAGAGAAAGTGTATGAGGATATTGAAAGGGTAATGCAGTATGTAAAGGGGGACCAAAATCTAATAGTCATGGGCGACTGGACTGCAGTTGTAGGGGAAGGACTAGAAGAAAGGGTTACTGGAGAATATGGGCTTGGGACAAGGATTGAAAGAGGAGAAAGACTAATTGAGTTCTGTAACAAGTTTCAGCTAGTAATAGCGAATACCCTGTTCAAGAATCACAAGAGGAGGAGGTAGACTTGGAAAATTGCGGGAGATACGGGAAGATTTCAATTAGATTACATCATGGTCAGACAGAGAATCCGAAATCAGATACTGGATTGTAAGGCGTGCCCAGGAGCAGATATAGACTCAGATCACAATGTAGTAGTGATGAAGAGTGGGCTGAAGTTCAAGACATTAGTCAGGACGAATCAATACGCAAAGAAGTGGGATACGGAAGTACTAAGGAATGACGAGATACGTTTGAAGTTCTCTAACGCTATAGATACAGCCATAAGGAATAGCGCAGTAGGCAGTACAGTTGAAGAGGAATGGACATCTCTAAAAAGGGCCATCACAGAAGTTGGGAAGGAAAACATAGGTACAAAGAAAGTAGCTGCGAAGAAACCATGGGTAACAGAAGAAATACTTCAGTTGATTGATGAAAGGAGGAAGTACAAACATGTTCCGGGAAAATCAGGAATACAGAAATACAAGTCGCTGAGGAATGAAATAAATAGGAAGTGCAGGGAAGCTAAGACGAAATGGCTGCAGGAAAAATGTGAAGACATCGAAAAATATATGACTGTCGAAAGGACAGACTCAGCATACAGCAAAGTCAAAACAACCTTTGGTGACATTAAAAGCAACGGTGGTAACATTAAGAGTGCAACGGGAATTCCACTGTTAAATGCAGAGGAGTCGATTTAGAAGAGATAGGGGATCCAGTATTAGAATCGGAATTTAAAAGAGCTTTGGAGGACTTACGGTCAAATAAGGCAGAAGGGATAGATAACATTCCATCAGAATTTCTAAAATCATTGGTGGAAGTGGCAACAAAACGACTATTCACGTTGGTGTGTAGAATATATGAGTCTGGCGATATACCATCTGACTTTCGGAAAAGCATCATCCACACAATTCCAAAGACGGCAAGAGCTGACAAGTGCGAGAATTATCACACAATCAGCTTAACAGCTCATGCATCGAAGCTGCTTACAAGAATAATATACAGAAGAATGGAAAAGAAAATTGAGAATGCGCTAGGTGACGACCAGTTTGGCTTTAGGAAAAGTAAAGGGACGAGAGAGGCAATTCTGACGTTACGGCTAATAATGGAAGCAAGACTAAAGAAAAATCTAGAGACTTTCATAGGCTTTGTCGACCTGGAAAAAGCGATTGACAATATAAAATGGTGCAAGCTGTTCGAGATTCTGAAAAAAGTAGGCGTAAGCTATAGGGAGAGACGGGTCATATACAATATGTACAACAACCAAGAGGGAATAATAAGAGTGGACGATCAAGAACGATGTGCACGTATTAAGAAGGGTGTAAGACAAGGCTGTAGCCTTTCGCCCATACTCTTCAATCTGTGCATCTAGGAAGCAATGATGGAAATAAAAGAAAGGTTCAGGAGTGGAATTAAAATACAAGGTGAAAGGATATGAATGATAGGATTCGCTGATGACATTGCTATCCTGAGTGAAAGTGAAGAAGAATTAAATGATCTGCTGAACGGAATGAACAGTCTAATGAGTACACAGTATGGTTTGAGAGTAAATCGGAGAAAGACGAAGGTAATGAGAAGTAGTAGAAATGAGAACAGCGAGAAACTTAACATCAGGATTGATGGTCACGAAGTCAATGAAGTTAAAGAATTCTGCTACCTAGGCAGTAAAATAACCAATGACGGACGGAGCAAGGAGGACATCAAAAGCAGACTCGCTATGGCAAAAAAGGCATTTCTGGCCAAGAGAAGTCTACTAATATCAAATACCGGCCTTAATTTGAGAAAGAGGATGTACGTCTGGAGTACAGCATTGTATGGTAGTGAAACATGGACTGTGGGAATACCGGAACAGAAGAGAATCGAAGCATTTGAGATGTGGTGCTATAGACGAATGTTGAAAATTAGGTGGACTGATAAGGTAAGGAATGAGGAGGTTCTACGCAGAATTCGTGGCGGGCCGCATCAAACCAGTCAGTAGACTGATGACAAAAAAAAAAGAAGTTATTTAGTAAGAAAAGAGAGTGTAATATTCCAAGGAAAAAAACTAGAGAGAAAAATAAAAAACAGCTTGTGATTCGAAAACTGCAATGAGTCCAGCCGCCTGTTTGGGTTTAGCTAGCGAGGAATGACTTGTGTGATTTCCTATATTTTCCTCTATAAAACTCACGTGTAACGACTAGTGCAGTAGAAACAAGTTAACGTTATTGAATATTCTTTTAATATGATTTCCTCTTTATTTTTAAGATGCATCGCCAGCTCGAGATATATCCCTCGCGTGTATGTCCATCCAACCCTGATGCTCAGGTGAGATGGGCAAGTGTTACGTAATTTAAATAAATCCCTAGATAGAAATTTGGTCTAACTTTGCGAACGAAGTTTTGCTTGATTTTTAATGACAACATAAAACAATATATGTACATTTACCAGTTATTTTTGTGTATTAGGATTTGACATTTGCCTTGGAAGATATCACGGCTGTCTATTCCTGTGATTCCCAATAATTAAATGTTCATGATTAAAGCTCGTATCAAGACGTAATCTGTTTGCTTCCTGATTGGTTCATGACGGGCTTTCAGTGGAAGTCTCCCTACCACAATAGGATGCGAGAGCCTCCAACCATCGTGACAAGCGCTGGACGACTCAGCACTTTTCACTTGGAGTGGCACCACTTTTGTCTCACAGATGAAATACCCATTCACTGACAGTTAAAAACCAATACATACTATTTTAAAGCACGGAGACGTCTCTGTTGAACCACCAACTAATGTCATTTATCCGTATAACTCTGTATTTGTATAACTGAAGGTTAACGGGTCTACAGGTTGCACTCAGCCTCGTGATGTCAATTGAGGAGCTGCTGGACCGAATAGTAGCGACTTCGGTCAAGAATACCATCAAAACGACCGGGAGAGTGGTGTGCTGACCCCACGCCCCTCCTATCCGCATCCTCCACTGAGGATGACACGGTGGTCGGATGGTCCCGGTAGGCCACTCGTGGCCTGAAGACGGAGTGCTTTTTTAACGAGTCTACAGACTACTGAAGCACAAGTTGCTGGAAATGCTGAGAGAGCAGAAGACCCGCATGCTGAAATCATTCTTAATATGGTTCAGCCATTCGAGCTGCAGCTCTTCCTTTCTCAGAGGCATATGGAGGTGTACACGTAGCTGTAATCAGGGGCACCCTTCGTATTACTTACCTAAAAATAACTGTACCAAGCATTATAGAAAGTACTGGGCAATTATTTAGCGTAGTGAGACATTTGTTTGTTTAAATGAATGCGGTTGACTATTAGCCGCTTTGCCTTCGTGTAATGTTTTTAAATAAAGAAATAAATTGTTGCTGTTGATTTACCAGCAGCAGTCTGAGACCTATAAATTATTGAAATGGCTGACAGTGTCACTGCATAAGTGGCGCTCAGCGAGGGATCTCCAACAATAGCTTTCATTTTATGGAATATCGAATGACAAAATATACAACATTATTTTTCAAAAATTGAGAGACAGTACCAAGGTTAACAAAGAAATTAAGCGTTTACCAACTAGCGAATCGTTTTCGCCTTTTCGTAGTATCAGTCATAAAAATTATCTTTCGGCGTTGAAACATATACCGGTGCTGACGGTCACATAATACGTGCTTACCGATCTCTGTTAACATTGGCGAATCTGCCGTTTCCCTCAAAATACTCTCTACTGTTGCACTACGATATCACTGGGCTTCATTTTCGAGGAAAAAAGTTGCATTTTGTAATATGGTTTACATTTCTTCTGCGTAAGCCTCCGTACAGTTAAGCAGAAGGTTCTCAGTTTTTTGTATAATGATGCAACTTTATCCATTTTACTCTTTCCTCCATCTTCTTGCAACAGAAATAATTTTTTGTATTAGAACTGTTATTTTTGGCACACTAAATGTGTGTGTGTGTGAATTTCTATGGGACCAGACTACTGAGGTCATCGGTCCCTAGACTTATACACAACTTAAACTAACCTATGCTAAGAACAATAAACACACACACCCATGCCTGAAGGAGGATGCGAACCTCCTGCGGGAGGGGCCGCTCAATTCCTGGTATGACGCCTCAAACCGCGCGGCCACTCCGCGAGGATGCACACTAAATTTACGTGCAGTACCACTCTCCTATATAAACGTTTTGGAGATAATTTTGAATTTAATTCATACTTGTAGGATTATTGCATTTATTACTGGCCTTCAATAAGTGATTGTCATTTTTCCTTCATTTAAAATTACGCCACGTAACACCAGCAAGACTCAGTGCTTACGCGCACATATATAGCGCCCATTGCATTCCAATTTTTCACTATCGTCTAAGCTTCCGTAGTGTTAAGCGCATGTTTCTCTTTTTAGTGACGTTGTTTTCGCTCATATTTGCTCTGGTTTTCCCACGCACTGTAAAAATGGGCCTCTGTAAATAGAACTGTAGTAGTTTCTGCACGCTGAATTTACGTACGATATTACTCTGTCAGCTAATGTATTAGAAATTTTGTACGTAAGGTACACCTGTAAATTTACTGCATTATTAGTAGTCTTGTAGAAGAAATTTTCATTTTACTTCCATGTGAAATCCTGTTACTTAACACAAACAAGGCACAGTTCTTACGCTCATGTATTCAGCGTTCTCCGCATCTCAATTTTTCCTATCGCTTGAGCCTATACCTTTGAACAACTGGCTTTGTCTCTGGCATGGCGAATAGTTATATTATAAAAATATTTTATTCTCAGGACTCCTGTTACATTTATATGTAGACAAGAACCTTAAACAGTGGGCGAATACATGTGTGCATTTATTCTCACGTACGCTGAATGGAATCAGGCTGCTGACTTAAACAATGGCATTGGAAGTTTCTGATTTATATACCAATTTAATATACGACAAGAGCCGCTCAGCTTCAGTTACTGTAATTTACCACCATTTGGAGTAACAAGTGAGTACGCTTACCTCACATATATTTTTCTGTTATTAATATTTTGTTCCGTATGTAAAAATAGTTTGTAACCGATTATACACATTTTGAGGGCCCACTCCTTCTGAGGAAGATATTTTTATAAATATCGAAACCTAGGTCAAGGGTTAAGTAAACCTTTGGTTTGCTACTGGTTGGCTGATTCTTCACATACGAAGTATTATCAGGTGCTTATAATTAAACTGAAGGTGTTGCGAGAGCTGCGGTGCGGACTAAATGGACAACCAGACGCTGAAACATCGGCGGTCTGTTCAACAACCACTGCGCACACTGTGAATGCTGAAAAAATAATAGTTCCATTTTCTGCAACCAGACGAAAATATGGCACTGTATGCAGTCAGATTATGGTGTGGGTTCCTGAAAAGAGGAGGAACGATCAAACACATAACGATCAAAATTTACAACATGTTTTCAGTACCGTCGTCATATGGATTTAGGTCGAGGGATCTGGAGGATTACACATCCTCAGACTGTCTAGAGACGATGCTGTCATTACCGAAAATTTCTCTAAGCAAATCCTTCACCTCGCAACCGACATATAGTGTGGCCACATCTCGCTTAAAAACAGTGGTGTAGACACAGCTGCGTTCTTGCAAAGCTGGAATCATGTGTTCCACAACGACGTCTGTATAACACACAGATGTCACTATGCACCTAATGGGCCCGCGAGGTGTCATCTCTACGAAGACAAACGGATCCAGAATGAAGGAGCTTGTGAAAGCCGACCACACAGTCATACAATTTGAGTGCATTGGATATTCCTGCACAACATGTGGCGGAGGAAAACACCATCACCATACGCCTCGTCAAAAAAAAAAAAAAAAAAAAAAAAAAAAAAAAATCATCCCCGGATACCTTCATTTTATGCACGTTCTCAGTCATTTAGGGATACTAATCCAAAACGCGCAGCAAAAACTTTTACTTGTTGATCAGGGCAGAGAAAATTCTCGTGACACACTTTCATCACCAGCTGCAGAATTTGAGGCATGTGCTGTATGGTCGGCTATAACTACAGCAACTTCATCAGGTGCCACTGGAATGGACCACCTCCCACTCACTGCTGCACCATCTACGAGGGCAGTTCAATAAGTAATGCAACACATTTTTTTTCTGAAACAGGGGTTGTTTTATTCGGCATTGAAATACACCAGGTTATTCCCCAATCTTTTAGCTACACAACACTATTTTTCAACGTAATCTCCATTCAATGCTACGGCCTTACGCCACCTTGAAATGAGGGCCTGTATGCCTGCACGGTACCATTCCACTGGTCGATGTCGGAGCCAACGTCGTACTGCATCAATAACTTCTTCATCATCCGCGTAGTGCCTCCCACGGATTGCGTCCTTCATTGGGCCAAATATATGGAAATCCGACGGGGGGGGGGGGGGGGGGGCATGAGGAAGAACAGTCCACTGAAGTTTTGTGAGCTCCTCTCGGGTGCGAAGACTTGTGTGAGGTCTTGCGTTGTCATGAAGAAGGAGAAGTTCGTTCAGATTTTAGTGCCTACGAACACGCTGAAGTCGTTTCTTTAATTTCTGAAGAGTAGCACAATACACTTCAGAGTTGATCGTTTGACCATGGGGAAGGACATCGAACAGAATAACCCCTTCAGCGTCTCAGAAGACTGTAACCATGACTTTACCGGCTGAGGGTATGGCTTTAAACTTTTTCTTGGTAGGGGAGTGGGTGTGGCGCCACTCCATTGATTGCCGTTTTGTTTCAGGTTCGAAGTGATGAACCCATGTTTCATCGCCTGTAACAATGTTTGACAAGAAATTGTCACCCTCAGCCACATGACGAGCAAGCAATTCCGCACAGATGGTTCTCCTTTGCTCTTTATGGTGTTCGGTTAGACAACGAGGGACCCAGCGGGAACAAACCATTGAATATCCCAACTGGTGAACAATTGTGACAGCACTACCAACAGAGATGTCAAGTTGAGCACCGAGTTGTTTGATGGTGATCCGTCGATCATCTCGAACGAGTGTGTTCGCACGCTCCGCCATTGCAGGAGTCACAGCTGTGCATGGCCGGCCCGCACGCGGGAGATCAGACAGACTTGCTTGATCTTGCGGCGATGATGACACACGCTTTGCCCAACGACTCACCGTGCTTTTGTCGACTGCCAGATCACCGTAGACATTCTGCAAGCGCCTATGAATATCTGAGATGCCCTGGTTTTCCGCCAAAAGAAACTCGATCACTGCCCGCTGTTTGCAACGCATATCCGTTACAGAAGCCATTTTAACAGCTCCGTACAGCGCTGCCACCTGTCGGAAGTCAATGAAACTATACGAGACGAAGCGGGAATGTTTGAAAATATTCCACAAGAAATTTCCGGTTTTGTCAACCAAAATTGGCCGAGAAAAAAAATGTGTTGCATTACTTATTGAACTGCCCTCGTAATTCAAATTTCTTCATCATATTCTGTAGGCCATTTAATGACACAGGGTCACTTTTGAGCTGTTTCTGTCGGTGATATGCAAGCAGTGCTGTGTTACTACTGCTGCCGTTGATATAAAACGAGATTGCCACCACTGTACGAACTTACTTTTCAAGAGCCCTTGTGTTTCGTACGTAAAACGTCAGCATTTTTAATCCTTTACACCAACAGTTACTTCACAAAAGAAATCATTGTGCGTAGCCAAGCAACAAACGGCATAGTGACATCAAACAGGACACATTTCAAATTTTGCCTGCTTACAGCGTCATATTTTCGCCTGGTGGCAGAATGTGAAGCTATATTTTTTCAGCGTACTCCACAAGTGCACCAATCAATAATCATATCTACCATGTTGCATGTCCTGAAATCTATACAGCTCCGCCCTGCAACACTCTCATCACCGTGAGTTTATTTCCGACCATGCGGTATTTAAGCTTAAACCAACTGACAGGCAAGGAAAAGATAAGTATCAAATAGCGAACAGTCGGTTTCAAAGCCTCTGCTCTACCTGTTCTCTCTATTTCTACCGGGCTTAAGCGAACAGTTGGTGATGGAAAGATTATCTCCGCGATGTGATACTGCACTGTACTGCAGCGCGAGCCATGATATACTGCACCGCACCGTGTGCGGAACGAGCTGGAATCACGCCAGCGGGAATCTGCTCTTGTGTGTGTGTGTGTGTGTGTGTGTGTGTGTGTGTGTGTGTGTTGTGCTGTATTTGTATAGAAGGGGAAGAAATGCAACACATGTGAGTCCCGCAGTACACCTGCACTGCACCTCTCATGCACCAAATAGGTAAAGCGATCCATTTACCTCAAAAAATTCTCAAAACTATTACAAAATACCAGACAGATTCTCTTACATATAAAACTGTTTAACAGTATCAACACGAAGACTATTTTGCCCTGTGAACTTTACGACAGGGTTCAAGCGGAGTTTTTCCTACCACATGTCGTTCTGTTTGTTTGATAGAATTTGATATATCCATTTAGAGTGACAGGTCACTGCAAAATCGCAGCGAATTATTACCATGTTGTCTTTACTGCATTCTCATTCAACCTAGAAGATTTAAAAATATGCTGATTCAAAATTACACCTTTTACACTGATAAAAATATTAGTGGTGGATTTGTTGAGATTATCTTCATATCGAATGCTAAATTGACACCATTTTATGCTGTCGTTAACTGAGAAGTTGTTGGATGCCATCCAGCGCGTAAAAAAATATACATTGGGGGAACACAGAAGAACAGATCGGAAAGCAGATTTCAGGTGTAGAATTCAAACTGTTCTCCGAAACCTATCTTTGGTTGTGTGGCCGTAGATGCGTATCACAACACTGCCATATTACCTGTTTCCTGTTTGAATCGCTGTGTGCATAAATAGCAGTTTTCGATGCGTCCCCTTAGGCAGTTTCCATCGGTTCTCGAGCAACACTTTCCTTTTCTTTTTTTTTGCGCAGTGAACAACAGCCGCATAGAGTAATGTTCCACGGAACACAGTACTGCAGGGGACAATAGTAGACAAAATAATAGGCTCGATGTTAATTTCGGTCCACTACGTTTGGTATCCTGATATATGATCTGACTAGAAACAATTGCCGCGGAGATGGCCAGGCGTTGAAAATTGTTTAATACCTTGCTAAAACAGACATCTCACACAAGAAATACTTTACGACGACGGCAAAAGAAGTGGTACAAAACATGCACGTTTTTCTGGTGGGTTTGATTGCGAAAATATCTGACAAACGATCAGAACCTGTAGTCTAAATTTACCAACACAATGTAGCTTAAGTAGTGGGCTAAATGTACAAAGAAAACTGATCTGAAATAACCCTGTGTATGCTGACTTTATCCGTATACTTAGTGCACACAGACTGCTTAGTTACCAGAGTCACAAGGTCTGAGGTCTGGAAACTTGGGAGGCCACCGGCGATGAAGTTCATCTTCTGCTCCTCTTCTTCTAATCCGACGTCCCAGACCTCACACCTTGTGACTTTTATCTGTGGGGTTACATAAAAGATCGCGTTTTAATCCGCCCTATGCATGACACATCTGAAAGTCGGCGACGTCGCATTGTTAAAGCTATGAATTCAATAACGAGAGACCAGCTGCTTCGTGTGTGGCAGGATATGAGCCACCGATTTGATATTTGTCGTGTTACACGTGATGCTGACATTGAATGCATAAGAGTTTGAACTTTTCTTATTCCAGGACCCTAAGATTTGTGTTTCTATCTTTTGCAGCTTGAAAGCTATAAATGTTTGAATTCTGTTCTTTCTTTTTGAACAGCCCTGCATAATGAACTGGATACCATGGACTTCTGTTTATTCGACATGCAGTCGAAATGCACAACAGCTGTCAGTAGTTGACGTGCATTTTGAGTGTGCACGCCTAATAAAGAGAAGTCCATGATATACAGTTAAAAATACATGATACTTATTCTACGGGCACCAATGTTTCTATGACTCCATTGGTTTGACGCTAATGAATAATCAAAATTGCTTAGATAATACAAAATGGTTCAAATGGGTCTGAGTACTATGGGACTTAACATCTGAGATCATCAGTCCCCTAGAACTTAGAACCTAACTAACCTAAGGACATCACACACATCCATGCTCGAGGCAGGCGCCGGCCGCGGTGGCCGTGCGGTTCTGGGCGCTACAGTCCGGACCCGCGGGACCGCTACAGTCGCAGGTTCGAATCCTGCCTGGGGCATGGATATGTCTGATGTCTTTAGGTTAGTTAGGTTTAAGTAGTTCTAAGTTCTAGGGGACTGATGACCTAAGATATTAAGTCCCATAGTGCTCAGAGCCATTTGAACCATTTGAACCCGAGGCAGGATTCGAACCTGCGACCTTAGCGGTCGCGCGGTTCCAGACTGAAGCGCCTAGACCCACTCGGCCACACCGGCCGGCAGATAATACAAAAATTAGGAAGATTACGGCTGCTGACATCCTATTTCCAAAGGTCTATGATGAATCTAGAAATACTAAAAGGAGCACTGTTTGTCGGCGTGAATGATCTTCCACAGGCTTCAAAAGCCACTTTATATCTCACGGAGTGCTAATTGTAGACTATTTGGTTCTGATTCGGCTAACAAGTGGTATGTGATGTGAGGATAGCACATCTGAGTCAGCATGTAGACTCCACTAAGCTAGTAGCAGCCCAATGCTGTGTCGTGGTGCATTGAATAGAAAAATATCAGGTTCTGTCACCACACAAACCGTCCGTACCATACCACTAATAGTTGCACAGAGGGAGTCATTGGAGTTAGTGGCAGAAGCTGTAGAACTTTTAGATATATGCATGGGTGACGCCACATGTGTGTGCTTTAATAGCGGATGGACGGAACCCTCCAGCGACGTTGTGTCAAACTGTCACATTTCCCTACCCAAGGAGCAATACTGTGACATCAAGTGGTATTTATTGGAAAAAATTGGCAAGACAGTGCTGGCAATTCACTACTGGCCATTAAAATTGCTACACCAAGAGGAAATGCAGATGTTAAACTGGTATTCATTGGACAAATATATTATACTTGAACCGACATGTGATCACATTTTCCCGCAATTTCGGTGCTTAGACCCTGAGAAATCAGTACCCAGAACAACCACCTCTGGCCGTAGTAACGGCCGTGATACGCCCGGGCATTGAGTCAAACAGAGCTTGGATGGCGTGTACAGAGACAGCTGCCCATGGAGCTTCAACACGATACCACAGTTCATCAAGAGTAGTGACTGGCGTATTGTGACGAGCCAGTTGCTTGGCCACCATTGACCAGACGTTTCCAATTGGTGAGAGATCTGGAGAACGTGCTGGCCAGGGCAGCAGTCGAACATTTTCTGTATCCAGAAAGGCCTGTGCAGGAAATGTAGGGTTTCACAGGGATCGAATGATCGGTAGAGCCACGGGTCGTAACACATCTGAAATGTAACGTCCACTGCTCAAAATGCCGTCAATGCGAACAAGAGGTGACGGAGACGTGTAACCAATGGCACCCCATACCATCACGCCAGGTGATACGCCAGTATGGCGATAACGAATACACGCTTCCAATGTGCGTTCACCACGATGTCGCCAAATACGGTTGCGACCATCATGATGCTGTAAACAGAACCTGGAATCATCCGATAAAATGACGTTTTGCCATTCGTGCACCGAGGTTTGTCGTTGAGTACACCATCGCAGTCGCTCCCGTCTGTGATTCAGCGTCAAGGGTAACCTCTGCCATGGTCTCCGAGCTGATAGTCCATGCTGCTGCAAACGTCGTCGTGCAGATGGTTGTTGTCTTGCAAACGTCCCCATCTGTTGACTCAGGGATGGAGACGTGACTGCACGATCCGTTACAGCCATGCGGATAAGATGCCTGTCATCTCGACTGCTAGTGATACGAGGCCATTGGAATCCAGCACGGCGTTCCGTATTACCCTCCTGAACCCACCGATTCCACACTCTGCTAACAGTCATTGGATCTCGACCAACGCGAGCAGCAATGACGCGATACGATAAACCGCAATCGCGATAGGCTACAATCCGACCTTTATCAAAGTCGGAATCGTGATGTTTGGGATTTCTCCTCGCTAAACGAGGCATCACAACAGGCAGCGCCGGTCAACTGCTGTTTGTGTATGAGAAAACGGTTGGAAACTTTCCTCATGTAAGCGCGTTGTAGGTGTCGCCACCGGTGCCAACCTTGTGTGAATGCTCTGAAAAGCTAATCGTTTGCATATCACAGCATCATCTTCTTGTCGGTTTAATTTCGCGTCTGTAGCACGTCTTCTTCGTGGCGTAGCAATTTTAATGACCAGTACTGTATTTTAAAAATCAAGGCTATGTCATAAAAAGTGGAGATAGTCAACATTAGACTGGACTATTGTGACACCTGCACATTGACGATGCTAGAAATATAAAAAGAAAACTAGTCTGTGTCACAAACAGTGGACTTGGTCGTGAAAATAATAATGCAGACTTCAATAAAGATGACACATGTATTATACATAAGCATCGTATTACGTCAGGAGAAATAAATTTATTTTCTCAATCTAGGACTTTGTTTCAACAATATTATCAAATAGAGACACTACCGACATAGGTTTGGTTTCTAAAAACAATGTTATTCCATAGGTGTTCAGAAAATTAGCCAACTAGAGCCATCCACTTAGGGGAATATATTTTGTTTCCCAAGTGAACCTTAACCTTGATAAAGTAATATACCAGGCATGAAAGTTCTATACCGAAACGGATAGTTCCTTCAGGAAGCAATGTTTCGAGCAGACTTCAGCCATTTTCCTAATAGTAGAAGAGTGGGGTTAAAATGGCCAGTGAGCTATGTGCTTGGGAATCGTTAGGTATATGCCGTTGAATAAACATTACTCACACAGAACAGTTTTATTAAAATCTACCAGGACTGCGCTCATTAAGTAACAAAACATAATCGGTTGCCCAAAATTTCACAGTGCTATTATAAATTCCAGCATGTGTCCACGTACCATCTTTTTACAACCAAACCAGTGATGGCAGGATTCAAACCCAGCACCAGTTCACAGTACTGGAAGCGCCGATCTACAGGACGGTAGCGAAATAGTGCAGTTACTGATACTTCTGAAACGTATTAAGAGAATATATTCAACAAATACACAACCATCTGTTCATAAAACCGGGGGATTCTTCAAAGGCACACAGGATTACATACTTCATTGCCTGTGCCCAGATATATATTTAGAATAAACTTTCACATTACTAATAAATAATTTAAGCCCCAGAAGTAAGAATAAGAGTAAGTTAAATGAATAGTTCTTGTACGTAAGGCCAATACCTGCTCGCTCTGGAGTAATAAACTAATCACGATAAGTCCGGGAGTGCAAGTGTATTACAGCTAGGTTTTAACGTGCAAGAGACAGTGCTGATGATGGAAGCTTAATCAAACAGAATTAGGCGAAAGGTTCAGCATTAACTAGGACAAGTTACAATGGTCACAAAAAAAAAATCTTAAAAGCGAATGTATTCAATAAGCAAGCTTAAACTAGATACAGTGCTGAAATCCATTTTTCCCATACAGTACGGTACTCAGGCGAGTAAAAAAATGTCCCTGAGCACTATGGGACTCAACTTCTGAGTCCATCAGTCCCATAGAACTTAGAACTACTTAAACCTAACTAATGTAAGGACATCACACACATCCATGCCCGAGGCAGGATTCGAATCTGCGACCGTACCGGTAGCGCGGTTCCTGACTGTAGCGTCTAGAACCGCTCGGCCAACAATGGCCGGCTCAGGCGAGTAAACGGCCAGTTTAAACCTATGGTAAATGAGCCATGCGTGGCTCATGTTCCCGCCATCAAGTTGGGTATCGTTCACGTCTTTGTGCAAGTGTTTGTCAGGTTGTGTGTGTAGTTGACGTTATTTCCACTGACGACTGTTTTAGATATTGTCGGCATTCTGAGGGCAGTCGGTCGGTTGGTGCGGACCATGGAGGATATCTCCATGCGGTGCAGTCAGCTGGGTCCGCTGGCGGTCCCTGCGCAGTGTCGGAGCGTGTGTGGAGCTGCCGGATCGCTGTAAGCTTCGTGGCTCATCGACCCAGGACGCCAAAGTTGAGAGACGTGTTAAGTGCCCAAGCCACGTCCGTCCATGTTGTGTCGTTCGTTTCGATGGTTCGCTGTTGGGGAGCTTTTCCTGTGAGCAAGAGTGAGTGTTTGTAGTGGTGAAATCGAGCCCCTGTGCAGTGGAATTAACTATATTGTTTCACTACAATTCAAGTGCACCAGCGGAATTTTCTGACATGTGTCCGTTAGTGTTCTGGTTACCTGCCCTGGCCATTGACATAGATTCAGGCAGCGTCCTTTCCTCACCTGTTGTCGCTGTCCAACATGGTGTGTAGTTTTGACAGTTTAATACATATTTCATTGTGGATAATCACGGTCGTAACAGTTTGGTCTTAGAGTTTTTATGTACTGATTGGTGTCTAGGAAATCGTTTGGTCGGTCGGTCCGTGACTGTCTCTTGGTTGGGTTACCGACAGATCAAGTCTAGTTGGGCCCAACACCTGTCTCACCTAAGTGAAGGCGTCTGAGTGTCATGTATTATAGCCAATACTTTAAAAGAAAAAACTTTTATTGTGTTTTATGTAAATAAATTGTTGGCCTTCAGCCGCTTAAAGCCTTATTCTCAAATTTTCCCCTTAAGCAAAAACGTTGCGGCCTTCTGCCTTAAAAGATTATGGTAATATATTTTAAAATTTAATTGTGGCATTCAGCCGTTTGTATTGCAACTTTTATATGTTTGTTCTGTCCGCTTTGGTTTCTTGTTTGGAGGCCTTCAGCGGTGAAAGAACTGGATTTTGAAACTCGTAGTTGGAACGGTTCGGCTATGTGCCGTTTTGGTTTCAAGGTGTTATTAAATTACAACAAATTACAATTTTGAAGTGAAACTGACAGACACCTTACTAGGCCCTTTTCACAATTCTAAACACCTGTTCGGCCCAGCGGGTTTATCGGACAATTCAGTAAATAATCCTTAATTCCAGCCCACGGTAACAGGAACAAATTAACAGATGGAAGCGATTTAACACGAAACAAGAAGTAATTGACTCTTTTCCACACTGTCCGCCGCCAGTAACAAACACCAAGTAAGAGAGAGACAGCGTACTGATGGGGATTGAAGTTACTGCAAACAGCACTAAACGAACTGCACTGTTTACATCTACATCTACATCTGCTTGATTACTCTACAATTCTGAGGCAAGCACCTGCCAGACGGTTCATCGAAGCACCTTGAAGCTATTTCTATATCGTTCTACTCTCGAGCAGTGTGCAGAGAACGGCGTACACGTAAATGCACCCGTGCAGGCTCTGATTTCTCTTATTCAGATGGTTCGAATGGCTCTAAGGACTATGGGACTTAACATCTGAGGTCATCAGTCCTCTAGAGTTAGAACTACTTAAGCTTAACTATCCTAAGGACATTACACACATCCATGCCCGAAACAGGATTCGAATCTGCGACCGTAGCGGTCACGTGGTTCCAGACTGAAGCGTCTAGAACCGCTCGGCCACAGCGGCCGGCTATTTCTCTTATTTTATTATAATAATCATTCATGCCTATGTCGGTGGTGAACAAGAAAAATTTTTCACATTCTGAGGAGACAGTTGGTGATTGAAATTTCATGAGAAGATCCTGTCAAACCTATAAAGGCCTTTATATCAATGACTACCATGCGATATTCCCGTATCATACCTCTGGCATACTCTCCCCCATTTCTCGAAAGCACAAAACTAGCAGCCCTTCTTTGGACCTTTTCGATGTTCTCTACCAACCCTGTCTGGTAAGAAACACTTACTGCCCGGCAGTACTCCAGAAGAGGGCAGACTAGCGTTGTGTGTGCAGCCTCTTTAGCACACTTGTTGCATTTTCCAAGTGTTCTGCCAATAAATCACACTGATGGGTTTCCAAGTATTTAGTTGAATTTACAGCTTTTAGATTTACGTGATTTATCTTGTAACCGAAATTCAGTGGATTCCTTCTAGCACTCATGTGGATGACTTCACGCTACTCATTATTTAGGATCAATCATTACTTTTCACACCATTCAGATTGTTGTGTACGGTTTCATACTCAACGTTAAGGAGAAGCAGGGTACAGAGTGAAGAACGAACTGTCGTCGCAAGAAAGCTGGATAGGAGCAGAAATGATTAGTGAACAAGACCACACAGCAAACAGAGTATTTACTTAAATAAAATTTCTCCAAGCGTACGAATACTCATTACAAACAATGCGGAAGGAAACAGAGCCCAGCTGTCAAACCACCAACCATAAGACGCTCGCTGTACGAAAATGAACGATGTTGTCGTAGCGATGAGGTTCCAAGTGCAAGTGGATTGGCTGTCTGCCGGCGGTCGTCCTATAGTGCGACAGCAGAGAGGGCTAACAGTCCAGAGAAACTGTAGGTGTGGCCCAGTGGGAGCGCATCATTGGGTCTACCAGAAACTATGCGAGCAATATCGGCGTCAGAGAGAAACTTGCTATTCCATTACCAACTGTAGTACGCCCGGAGAATTTATCGACAGGTGATACATCTACACCTACACCTACATCTACATCCGTAATCCGCAAGCCACCTGACGGTGTGTGGCGGAGGGTACTTTGAATACCTCTATAGGTTCTCCCTTCTATTGTTCGTAGAAAGAAAAATTGTCGGTATGCCTCTGTGTGGGCTCTAATCTCTCTGATTTTATCCTCATGGTCTCTTCCCGAGATATACGTAGGAGAGAGCAATATACTGCTTGACTCCTCGGTGAAGGTATGTTCTCGAAACTTCAACAAGAGACCGTACCGAGCTACTGAGCGTCTCTCCTACAGAGTCTTCCACTGGCGTTTATCTATCATCTCTGTAACGCTTTCGCGATTACTAAATGATCCTGTAACGAAGCGCGCTGATCTCCTTTGGATCTTCTCTCTCTCTCTCTCTCTCTCTCTCTCTCTCTTCTATCAAACCTATCTGGTACGGATCCCACACTGGTGAGCAGTATCCAAGCAGTGGGCGAACAAGTGTATTGCAACCTACTTCCTTTGTTTTCGGATTGCCTTTCCTTAGGATTCTTCCAACGAATCTCAGTCTGGCATCTGCTTTACCGACGATAAACTTTATACGATCATTCCATTTTAAATCACTCTTAATTCCTACTCCCAGATGATATATGGAATTAACTGTTTCCAGTTGATGACCTGCTATACTGTAGCTAAATGATAAAGGATCTTTATTTCTATATATTCGCAGCACATTACACTTGTCTACGTTGAGATTCAATTGCCATTCCCTGCACCATGCGTCAATTCGTTTCAAATCCTCCTGCATTTCAGTACAATTTTCCATTGTTACAACCTCTAGATATACTACAGTATCATCCGCAAAAAGCCTCAGTAAACTTCCGATGTTATCCACAAGGTCATTTATGTATATTGTGAATAGCAACGGTCCTACGACACTCCCCTGCGGCACACCTGAAATCACTCTTACTTCGGAAGCCTTCTCTCCATTGAGAATGACATGCTGCGTTCTGTTATCTAGGAACTCTTCAATCCAATCACACAATTGGTCTGATGGTCCATATGCTCTTACTTTGTTCATTAAACGACTGTGGGGAATTGTATCTAACGCCTTGCGGAAGTCAAGTAAACATGGCACCTACCTGGGAACCCGTGGCTATGGCCCTCTGAGTCTCGTGGACGAATAGCGCGAGCTGGGTTACACACGATCGTCTTTTTCGAAATCTACAGAGTAGATTTCTGGTCTCCAGAAAAGTCATTATACTCGAACATAATACGTGTTCCAAAATTCTACAACTGATCGACGTTAGAGATATAGGTCTATAGTTCTGCACATCTGTTCGACGTCCTTTCTTGAAAACGGGGGTGACCTGTGCCCTTTTCCAATCCTTTGGAACGCTACGCTCTTCTAAAGACCTACGGTACACCGCTGCAAGAAGGGGGGCAAGTTTCTTCGCGTACTCTGTGTAAAATTGAACTGGTATCCCATCAGGTCCAGCGGCCTTTCCTCTTTTGAGCGATTTTAATTGTTTTTCTATCCCTCTGTCATCTATTTCGATATCTACCACACAGATATGTTCTCAAAATCGCTTTATTCATCTGATGACGTTGTAAGACGATCTGCGAACAATCTAAGAGGGTTACTCAGATTGTCTCCAAAATTGTTTTTTGTAGATCAGGAACAGCAGAGGGTCTGTAACACTTTCGTGTGGAGTGTCATATTTTTTTCTGTTTCACTCGATTAGTTTCTGTCAGTCGCTACCAACTGTGACCTTTCTGACAGGAAATCACGAATCCAGTCACACGATTGAGAAGATACTGCATAGGGGTGCAGTTTGATTACAAGTCGCTTGTGAGGAGTGATATCGAAATCTGTCTGCATATCTAAAAATATAGAATTAACTTGACATCCCCTGTTAGTGGAACTCAATACTTCGTGAGAACAAAGAGCTAGTTATGCTGCACAACAATGATACTTTCTGAATCCTTGTTGGCTGTTTGTCAAAAAATAGTTTTCTGCAAGATACCTCATCACGTCTGAAGGCAATATGTGTTGCAAAATCCTACTGAAAATCAACATTAGCGGCACGGTTCTGTAATTCAGCGGACTGTTTCTGTTTCCTTCCTTGGGTACTAGTGTGACTTGTTTAACATTCCAGTCTTCTGGTACATATCTTTGGACGAGCGAGTGATTCTGTGTGATTGCTGAACATGGTGGTATTGTATCAGGATACTCTGAAAGAAACCTAAATGATATACAACATAGACGTGATGTGACCTGTCCTGCTGCACCAGGACTACTGCATGCAAAAGTCAGCTCTGCAGCGAAGATGCGTAGCAACAGGAAAAGTTCTGAGATGTACTTGACAATTTACATTCTCTTTGGTTGAACAAGGGCTTTTCCAATTGGAATCTCTTGCATCTGACTTCCTTTTGTTGTCTCCTGTGACCCAAATATTCCTTAGCCCGTTCTACAGCCACCCACTTGCCTCCTGTCCAACACACTCCGGTATCGTGCAATCTGCTACACGCTGTCCTGGTGGCTGCCCACTCAGTTTGGCCGCTATAAATGGACTCCGTGTTCCTGTTGCTAGCCGGAGACTTCCTTCTTGACTACGAGACAGAGGAACCTCTGCGC
Source organism: Schistocerca serialis cubense (assembly GCF_023864345.2). Lineage (NCBI taxonomy): Eukaryota > Metazoa > Arthropoda > Insecta > Orthoptera > Acrididae > Schistocerca > Schistocerca serialis. Next base: position 528,260,526 of record NC_064642.1, read on the forward strand.
GACCACGGTACTCCTGTAACAGGCTGCGAAGTTGCCACGCATTCACTCTCAGGAACGGCGCATGAAGGTGTTCCTAGGTAAGAAAATCTCAAATAAATTATCTGATTTTTGGGACATCGTAAGATTTTAGAAGTACTCACTACAGTTAGCTTTCTGATTGTGAACCAATGCACTGGTAACACGCTCTGACTACACACTTAAGATTTTATAAACCCCTTCCTGGGAAAATATTATAGTTTAAGGGGGCGGAGGAGATAATTAGCCACGCTGGCTCTTGGAACTTTCAGGCCTGGAGCACGTGAAGAATTTGGTCGTACGAATAGTAACGTTGCATGCATTGTTCCACTATGTGTGAAATCTTATGGGACATAACTGCTAAGGTCATCGATCCCTAAGCTCAAACACTACTTAACCTAAATTATCCTAAAGACAAAGACACACACCTATGTCCGAGGGAGGACTCGAACCTCCGCCGGGACCTGCCAACCAGTCCATGACTGTAGCGTGTTCCACTATGAGTTGCAACCGTTTTCAGTGGAACTGAACGAACAGTATGAAGATTTCACATATTGCTGCAAAGTACTTTGGTAAGCCAAGAGGGCGGGCTTGGTACCATTTTACGACTTAAAACTCGCTACTGCTGAATTTATGAAGAAAAGTAAAGTGGAGGAACGAAAATTGGAACATCCAGAATGGATTGCAGACTTTGAATTTTAAGCCGGCTTGATTGCGCACTGCCCACCGTAAGTCATCGAAGGCTAACTTCTTTCTGATTTCGTGGGGACGCATTTAAAAATAAAATCGCGTTGCAGAGGGAACACACTCTGACAAAGACAGTCTAGTACCCTAAGCCCACTGGCGTTACAGAACATGCAAGGTTCGAAGAATTCATCTTGGTCTTGAACGAATTACAAGGATATTGGAAACTTCCTGGCATATTAAGACTTTTGTGCCGGACTGAAACTCGAACTAGCGACCTTTGCCTTTCGCGGGCAAGTACTCTACCAGAGTGCACTAGCCCGCGGAAGGCAGAGATTCCGAGTTCGAATCCCGAACCGGCACACAGTTTTAATCTTCCAGGAAGTTTCATATCAGCGCACACTCCGCTGCAGAATGAAAATTTCATTTTGGATACAAGGATAGTTTTATAAAGATTTTGAGGGGAATTTCAATCTTTCGCATGTTTTCGTGCTGTTTTTGAGATCGTTTGCAGTTTCAGTTGAAAGCACTCCTGTGCATATGCCGAGGTAACTGATTGACCTGCAGGATAATTCCAGTTTTAATGACAAATCTTTTGACTGCCCAGGAATTGATTTCCAAACCTTCATATTAAGGTTGCAGAAGTGCTACGATATATCTATCTACATATGACCGTAAGTCGACAATTTCTACCACACAAAAATTATATTATGTTTTCACTATGCGAAAAATAGTTAAATAATACTGAATATTTATTTTGTTTCTGACTTGTTGATAATTTCGAAATATGAAGCAAATAGTTTTCAGTGAGACTGCACTGCCATTTAAATACGGGACTTTCGTAGTTTCCCGCTCCTCGCCCTCCTCGGGCACAAACAGCGTGGCTCGGTGGTCAGAGAAATGTGAAGCGAGGCTGAGCGCTTTGGCACTAGTGCCTGGGCGACGCCCACGGATCGAAATTTTGGTCACTCCTGTTACAGGCAGTTGCTTTCAGTGTAACTACTGGCGAGTGGTGTAGGGACGTATTTTAAATCGTAAGAGTAGCAGAAGTTCTATTTGAGGAATGACGTCCAAGTAATTGGTCTGTTTCTGAATTAATTATTTTCTCTTTCGTCATTGGTTCAATTCAATGTTACTGCAACAGACGGAAGAGATATACTGTGCGCTACCCTCACCTAAACCAGCTCTCAAACTAGGTATAGGAAAATGTGCATTGATGTTCTGCGTTTAATATTGTTATGCAGTGGAGACCTCAAATTAGTATATCTACTTTCCCCTCCATAACATTGCAAGGTCTTATAATAAGAAAAAAATTCCAAGGTCCTAAACGTAAAACACTTGTATGGGGCGCGATGTATAAGGAAGACCGAATTGGGAAACTTAGTACTGGAGTACTTCCTGTTCTACGGGTGTTTTCATGTACCTGTTACTATATACTGATTACAAGAATGATCTCAGACCGAAGTAAAAAAGACATGTGTAGTAAGTAGAAACCCACTTCTACTTCTTTCGTGGATGATGTGTTTCCTTAAGTTTCTGCAAATGTATCGAAACCCAGAATGTGCTTTGGCTCCAGAAGCTACTCCTGTACACTTTATCGTTGTTTATATTTCCAGCGATAGTGTCGAACATTAATACTGGACATACGCCATCATTTTCTCGGTAGAATAACTTTACTGCTTCTACTCACTATAGAATACATATGACAGTGCTCTAGAAAGGAAAGGGGCCGGGAAGAGAATAGGGAACATGATTCTTATTAGTGTAGAGAGGGAAAAGAGGAAGTTGACCACATCTTAGATGATTACCTGTTCCTGAATCGATGCAGTGGATCGGTGATCTCGCCTCTTGCTGGCTACTTGTTACGTTCTGCCAGCTGAGTTGTGGTGCAGGCGCGAAGTGCGGGCTTTGGTGTCAACTTTACCTCCGCCGGCATGAAACTCACACGGCGGCACACCAGCTCAGCGTACTGAGCCGACAGCTGCGTCGCTGCTGGTACCAGGCGGTTGGTACTCGTAGTCCCTTAATTGTGATAGGTCGCGGTCGACGGCTAGAGAGCAGAAATGATGAAAGATGGCAGAGTGTTGGGCATCAAGTCCTGCGTGGTTAGTTAGCGGTCCTTGAACGACAGCAGTAACGGTGGCAATTGTGGGTCTCATCTTGACATGATTTCGGGGGGGGGGGGGGGGGGGGAATCTTTTTCAAGTGTATATTTATCGTTGTGTTATGAGAGGATAGTTTTTTCCGAGTTTACTATGGGCAGTCTTATAGCGGTGTACCACATTATTAAGTCAGAGTACGTAATTTGATACATTGCAAATTCGGGACATGGGCGCATCTGCTAAAATAGCGTCCTGTTCTATGAGTATATTTTGTGAAAATAATGCGTTCCACTTCTTTCACATATATATTAGAATGGGAGCGTGGGTATTTTGAGACAGTCATTAGCATTGTAGCAAACAGTGATAAGACAAACTGTCACGATGTCTTTATTTTATGGTAATTCAGTCACATACTGCACTGTCAAGGTACATTATCTCGTAATGTATTGTGTCATTTTCTTCCTCTCACTACGGAGTACAGATTAAAAATGAAATGCTCTAGAAAGAAAAGAAAGAAAAGGATAATGGTAAGGGGTTTTCCACCATTTTAATGTTTTGCAATTGGCCTAGAGAGAGAGAGAGAGAGAGAGAGAGAGAGAGAGAGAGAGAATGGGTTATCCAACTTTTTCTAATAAATGAAATTAGCCTGGATTGTTACCTACGCTCGTACCCGCACAGCGGAATGGGGTGGCTTTCATTCGCAATCCAAGAGGCAGCGGCGACATGTCACCCGTTGCATCACGCAGTTCCTCGAGATGCGGGGCGAAATGATAACAAGCAACCGGAATAGACCTTGATTTGGGTTCTGGCATCGGCTCTGCATCCCTAAGGCATGGTTCTCATACAAGCCCTGCGTCTCAATAACCTTGTGCTGATAGATTTCCGAGGCCAGAGACATGTGATTGAAAAGTATCCCTGCGTATCGTACCATGTCATAATTTTTAAAAAAAATGTATACTGGTGAAACCAAAGTTTCTGTAGAATAGCTTTGTTATATTAGGACACGGTATCATACTAAGAAAACTTCTAAGTCTGACGACACTGATCCGGTTTTCTTACTAGCCCTGTTTACTGCATTCTGTCAGGCCAGACCTGAGGCGCCAGTGGAAGGAACGGCCGCTTACTCTAGGATTTGGCTTGAGAAATGAGCCCCAATAAAGGTAATCCTAGGTTGAACACGAGAAATGCCATTGACATGTATATCCTGTCTCTGGGTACGAGGCTACGACCAAAAGTCTTAACAAATTGGTGGATGGATTTTTGTACAATGGAGAATTTGTTTTGGGAGTATGTCAATAAATGTAAATTTTTGCAGACGATATTTTAGTTCTGCGACGTGACACAGGGGCGAGTCTTCCTATACAACTGTGTGACTGATTCAATTGTTTCAGAGCCTTTGCTTACAGCTCCCTCTCTCGGCACAGCAAAAGATTCCCAGCCCAACATATTATACAGTTTACCAACTCAAGCACAGGTGACGTAAAGGAACCACCACTGACCAATAATTTCCACAAGCCAAGGACGAGAACAACTCACAGTTGTCTACACGTGGATACGCTTTAAGTTATGTGTCCCCGGCACTGAGATGTGTGGAAACCTGATACCCCTACACCTAATCGCCGAAACCGGCGTCCTTTCTACCATTCCAAGCCTCTCTAAGCAGCTTTTCTATATATAATTGTAACATAACGGTTGACTTAACTAAAGGTGCAATCGATGTCGCACTTAACGGAATGAAAGCACAAATGAGGAACAAATTAGTGAGGTGACTATCTGTTCTGGCAGTTTACAGCTATTATATTGGCACTCGAAACATAAGCTGTTTATTCAATTTATTCATGTGAATGGTCTCCCATACGCCATACATTATTTTTTCCAAGCAGAAAACTCGTATTAAAATCAGAATCCACAAGCTGTTTCCTTTTAAAGAAATGAGGCCAATTCTAAATTCTACATCTATTCTGAAAACTAACTGCTGCATAATTGTAACAAGCTGTATAAAATGGTACGATGCCGTGAAGCCAACATTAGCGAAGGCGAAGGAAGGCTTAGATTTTTGGGAAGGAGTATATAAAAGTACGGTGCATCCGTATAGGAAATCTCATAGAAGACGCTAGACTGACCAATTTAAGAATATTATTCTTGTGTTGACTCATCAAGTGGGCGTGTTACAGACATGCAATATATCGGGGGTCCCCTGCTAGGATGGTAACAGGTGTGTACAGCAGATACGAAAATGTGGCAGACGTGCTCCGGAAACTTAAATCGGCGTACTCGAAAGAAAACGCAGACCTCACGAAAATTTTTGGTCAGCTTTTTAAGACTTCGTTTTTGTGGCGGTCCACAGCTTCAGCATGTTTTGAGAATGCATACATGGTCCAAGGAGGCTGTAATATCTTCAGTATCTGTGTAATTGGCCAGTTTCGTCAGTGGGCTATTTTCAATCACATATTTTAATCTCCATATTCATTTCATATCAGAAATACATCGCTAGTGTATGTGGACAGATAATACATGGCACAGAAATACGATGTATATCTATCTTCACTTATCAGCGCTGTATCAGAATGTGAAGTGATGCTTGAAGCATAAAATATGTACTTGAAAATGCTGCACGGTTAAAATTGGCCAATTACACTGGTAACAAACAGATTGCAGCCCATTTGCACCATGTTTTCATCTCAATACTTTCTTTTAAGTTTAGAGATGCTGTACTCGAAAATGACTGTGCAACCATAACACTGCCACCAATGGTTATTTTACGTACGGATAACAAAATAAAAGACAAGAGAGATTAGGGTGTGTACAAAGGTATGTAGATATTTTCCTTCTGTCAGTACGTAAATGGAATGCGAAGGAAAACTGATAACATTGGTACAATGTAGACTAACCTGAGATGTAGAGTTACCTCCGCTACCCACTGTACAGTAGCTTCCGGATAATTTACAAAGGCAACTCATAAATAAGGCCGAAAACACACATAGTGAAGTCAATCTTCAATGCAGGGAATAGAAACTGTTGTAGGTGTTAGTTGGTAACTCTGCTAACAGTATTTGTCTTTAAAACTGTATGAGTTTTTACACGTGAGCAGAAAAGTTTAAAGATCTCCGCTAAAGCGTAACCGACGAGCCACGCTCCGGGGGAACGGTAGTTGTAGTTAACTCGTCGGTGCAGGCTTATTTTTGTTCACTTGTGCAATAAGACCCTTTACTTTCAATTGAAACAAATGTGTGAAAAACTTCAAAAAGTGAAGGTACAATGCATCCTGTCATTCAGGACACACTGAGCTGCATTAAGACTTGTACTAGGCGGTTTTGCAGAGGGCTGACCGTTCATCACAAAGGGAAAAAAGGAGCCTTGCATTTGCACTGAGCGAAAAAGAAATCATTTCAGTAACGAAGGAGATACAATTTTTGGCAGGATTTTAGTCTATGATGAGACTTGTTTACATCATTTCATCCGAATTCGAAACGCCAAAGCATGCTATGACGCTTGACTCACGCCAGGTTGCTTACAAGTGGAAGGACTGGGAAAAGGTGGGACTGAACATCATTCGCAACAGTGGCAAATTTCAAAACATTATTAACTTCTATTTACATTTAATTAAACACATACCAAGTTGAACAGAAGATAAAATTTTTTGAATATTGAAGAGTGAAATTAACTCAACTAAACTGTTTAAGCCAGTTAATTTTAAAAGGAAACGTTTGATTACTTACTGAAACATGAAACTGGTTTGACAAGATTAACGACATTTAATAATATCAAGCACGGAGCTTTAGTATGTTGTACAACGAGGCCTAAAACAGCAGAAATTTTCGAAAGCCTATTCGAAACACATCCAGTGTGTCCGCCATTGCTGGCCTGACACAGAACAGTTAAGAAATGGAATGGCTGAGGAATCAGCCACTCGCCTTGTAGGAAATGCAAAGCAGACACATGTGACCCTGCAGCTGCATAATATAATTAACAATTAGACAAGTTGGAATCAGGGGCGGAACACAGGCGGCTACATTAGACAGCACCAAAACGACCAAGGTAATTACAACATAAGACTATCATGATAAGGAAAAAATTTCAGTACCAGTTATAGAGCCATGCCAAACACTACCTGTGGCTGTACAATCTGTGAACACCACCCAGAATAATGGCAATAGTAAACGACCCATTGCACTCAGAGTAATTTCTAATAAGAAGACGTCATAAATCGACGTAACAAATTTAATGCCCGTGAAAGGCAGAAGTCCCGAGTTCGAGTCTCGGTCTGGTGCACAATTTCAATCTGCCAGGAAGTTTCATATCAGCGCACACACTGCTGCAGAGTGAAAATTTCATTCAAATTTAATAGGTGGGAAAGGATCCTGCCCACTAGGTCTCTGTAGCCAACCATTAACCTAATTCAAATACTAAACCCTTGGAGTGTATCGAAGACTAACCCACGCGTCGGCACGCAGGACAGACTCAACTCGTGTGTAAATATACAACTGAAAGGCTTGCTGGAGAACTTGCGCCGTGCTCTGCCAGAAAGTGTTTATTGGCAGGCGGTAGTAATTAATGGTTCGCGAAATTTACTACAGAATGCGCAAGACTTAAGTTTCAAAGCATACATGAGTCATATCTGGGAAGCAGGACATGAATTCAATAGTTTTACATAAAACACAAATGAACATACAAGGTATAAAAATTTAACAAAGTCTACACAGTAATTTGTCCAACATTAAGGCAAATGCTACGCCAGTGTGGCCCGCTAAAAAGTCATTAGAAGTGGTGCACGCGGCAAATCAAGCCGTTACAATCAAATTTAGAGACGGCATCTGGGCGGCCACCACAAAATTCTAATCGGGAGGCTGAGCTCGAGCACGATCGGGCGGCAAGGCACATCGTTAAGTGACAGAGCAATGACCCAATGAAAGGCTGCTACTGCAACAGGAGGGGCACTGGGAAAGCCAAACACTGAGACGTAGTCACTGCTCAAAATGACCCTTGCTCAGTTAAGCTAGAACCGAGAACTCTGAGAGCCCCAAACGCGCTCGTGGGCAGGTGTTGTGAGGAGTCATGAGAATAACTCCCTGTGTCGTCTGAAGCTCGTCGGTACAGCAAGCTGCTTCCTCCTACTTGCCATCCTCAGAGAGTGCGGTGAGTTGACTTCCCCACGTTCTCTTCGGAAACATGCCCCGCTTGTTCAGAAAACAAATTGGCAACGAACCGTAGGATACATGATACGGGGGGCTCATGTCCAGCACGCACACCGAACTCAAACCTGACGCATGCACACCCCTCACCGCCACATTTCACCTCCATTGCTGACGTCGGCCGTCCGATATCAAGTCTCTACCTCGTGGTTTCGATAGCCGCGTAGTCCTCGCTCTAAAGATAAGGCTGTATTGGGCGTGGCGCGACGAACCAATTAGTGCAACGTCTCACATTGAGTGCAAACACCACGAATCGCCTGTCCACAAGAAGTTCAGAACGCCAATGTCGTCTAGTAAGGTCATGTAAATCATGTTGTGGGGTGGCAGTGGTCCGATTTTTCTCTGGGTCTCTTTCTTCTTTTTTTGAGGGGGGGGGGCGGGGGGGGGGGTCAGTGATCAACAGCCTGTGCCACTGAGGCTTCACTGAGAACCAAGTCAAGCCCACACTGGAGCAGAATGGCAAAGGAAATCCGTGCCTCCTCTTCAAGGCTACGTTTGACCTCATAACGCACAGCCTACGCTGTAAACCACTGCGAAAGTAGAAACCTCCTGGCAGATTAAAGTTGAGTGCCAGACTCGAACTCAGAAACTTTGATTTCCGCAGGCAAGTGCTCTGCCGTTTCAGCTACCCAGGACGACTCATGACCCATCCTCACGCCTTCAGAGCCTTGCTTCCGGCATTACCTCGTCTCCTGCCTTCCAATCTTTACAGAAGTTCTCTTGCAAAACTTGAAGGACCAGCCTCCCTGAAAGAAAGGACGTTAGGGAGTAAACTGGGGCTTGTTTTCAGAATGAAGTTTTCAATCTGCAGCGGATTGTACCCTGATATGAAACTTCCTGAAAGATTAAAACAGTGTGCCTGACTGGGACGAACTCACGACCTTTGCGTTTTGCCGGCAGGTGCTCTACCGGTAGAACGCTTGCAGGCGGAAGGAGAAGCTCCTGATTCCGAGATTCGACCAGGAATAAAGTTCTAATCTTCCAAGAAGTTTCATATCAGCGTGCACTGCACTGCAAACGCAAAATTTCATCACTGAGTAAGTAATGCCCCTTCGGATTTTATCCTGTTTGGTCCGATAAAAGAAGCTTTGCGCGGCATCACTGTCAAAGGCAACGAAGAGGCAAGAAAAACATACAAAATTGGCTTCTAAATCAAGGTACGGAGCTCTTTTCTGAGGGGATAATAAATCTTGTAAGAAGATGGGACAAGTAACTAGAATTTGGTGGCGGTTACGTGGAAAAATAAAGGTTGTATGGATTTAATACAGAAGTGGAAATCAATGTAAAGGCATAGATATTTCTAGAAAAATTAACATTGTCTGTTGGATCACTTGTGAAGAGTTTATGTGATACGTTTGAGATCCACCATAGTGACAAATGTAGCCAAATGTTATGGCATTTGATGTCAGAAGTACAATATGTAACAAGGCGTCAAAGATTTACGAGGCAGTGGAACTTAGTATAAAAACAATAGTCTCCGTGTGATGTTAGTGTGTGCGTATCTCCCTTCACTGCAGATAGGAATAGACATGATTATTAACAGTGCATGTTGTGTACATAACGACGATTGTGCCAATGCACGAGGAAAACAGTTATCATGAAACGAAAAAGTAAAACTGGTGCGTACGAGGAAATGGGACTCCAGAATCGTCACATCGCCAAGAAGTTCAACCGTTCAAGTACAGTGACTGAATTTCGTTAGATTGGTCGTAGGGTATTGACGGAACTTAGAATATTGGCTAAGTAGAAAATTATCTGAGACATCGAGACGGTTCATTTTGCGCAAAGCGAAGGCCGCAAGCCGTTATTCTTCTTAACTTGTTGTTAATTTACGGTTGTCAATAACTGCCAAATGTGTACGACAAATTTTGTCAAATGAAAAACATACTGCGCTCGAGAAACGACTGCAGAAACCTGCTGTAACATCCAGAAATAGAATAGACTGGAGTTTGCTGAATAACATATGGATTTCAGAATGGGATCAAATGATCATCAGTAATAGGGAGATCTTTAAATTAGATGAGCTGGATGAATTTGAATATTATTGACATGATCTGAAGAAAGAACAGCACGTAAAAGTATGAGTAGAAATTTTGGTGGTGGAAGTGCGGTGATTTAGGCAGCCCTCTGCTCTGAAGGTAAATCTCACATTGCTTGGCTGAACATTACATTGAACTCTAGAGGCTGACTTCATTAGAATGTTTGAGGAGCTATGGAACGAAAGTCTAACATTTCAACAGCCGGCCGACGTGGCCGTGCGGTTAAAGCGCTGCAGTCTGGAACCGCAAGACCGCTACGGTCGCAGGTTCGAATCCTGCCTCGGGCATGGATGTTTGTGATGTCCTTAGGTTAGTTAGGTTTAACTAGTTCTAAGTTCTAGGGGACTAATGACCTCAGCAGTTGAGTCCCATAGTGCTCAGAGCCATTTGACACATTTTTTAACATTTCAACAATATAAAGCATCTGTGCATGTTTCTGTTAAAGCCAAAAGGTGTTTTAAGACAGCCGGTCGGAGTGGCCGAGCGGTTCTGGGCGATACAGTCTGGAACCGCGCGACCGCTACGGTCGCAGGTTCGAGTCCTGCCTCGGGCATGGGAGTGTGTGATGTCCTTAGGTTAGTTAGGTTTAAGTAGTTCTAAGGGACTGATGACCTCAGAAGTTAAGTCCCATAGTGCTCAGAGCCATTTGAACTAGTAAGTTCGGAATGTGGGTCTCAGTGGAGGCGTGCCGGAGATAAGTCCCTGCAGTCGCACTGTCCTCTGTGTCCTCGGTGGCTCAGAAGGATACAGCGTCTGCCATGTAAGCAAGAGATCCCGGGTTCGAGTCCCGTTGACTTATATCATCGCTTGTATGCAGCTAGGGGTATTCATTTCATTGTAATAACGATATCGATCACCTATCCTGGCCTGAACGTAGCCCGGACATGAACCCCATGCAAAACTACTGACAAATACTTTCAAGCCGCGTTTATCGGATCGGAAGGGCATTTGACGCCGTATGGAAGTTGGAAAAAGTTAAACGAGTAGATTCCGTGACAATTTCGCTGCAAGGACAACGAACTTTAACAAAACCAATGCCGAAGAAAATTTTTAAGGTAATTAGGAAGAAGGTACGATCAATGCAGTAAGACAGCAAAGCACTGAGCACCTTTATACTAGTGTTCACCCAGGAAATGCAAACGTCTTATTTTGTTGCGTTACGAAATAAACTATGTAGTTCAGTCATGACTGTTTATGTCATGCGTATTAACTACTTTCATAATAAATGCGGTAAAGTATACTGCAGACAGTGTGGTTCAAAAATGGTACAAATGGCTCTGAGCACTATGGGACTTAACATCTGTGGTCATCAGTCCCCTAGAACTTAGAACTGCTTAAACCTAACTAACCTAAGCACATCACACACATCCATGCCCATGGCCAGATTCGAACCTGTGACCGTAGCGGTCACGCGGTTCCAGACTGTAGCGCCTGGAACCGAGACAGTGTGGTATTACTTTTGTAGGATCCCTGCCATTGTACTGATTTCCACTACTGTGTAATATTCTATTTTTTATACTTTTTATTTATTTCTTTGTTTTTTAGTTTTGCAGCTTCGCGTTTCATTTTTTGAGACATTTCTACACGAGCGTTGTTGTAGAAAGTTGTGGACTGAAATATAAGAAGAAATAATGTTGTCACGAATGCGCTCGCGAAATATGATGGAATACAAGCACAGATGTTCATAAACCAAACGTTGCTTTATAATGAAGATGCAAAGAGCCATTGCTGAGTTGTGAAAGAGATGTCCTTTAGCACAGCACCCTTGACGGTGGTGTATATGTTTTTGACAGGGCGACGCCGCGGGAGCGGGCGGAATCTGGCAGCGGGTGAGGGGGCCAACGCAGGCGAGGCACCGTTTTGATTTGGAGCTGTTTACGCAGCCACGCAGACCGCCCCTGCACCCGACGCCATCACCCGTCCCTACCCCACAGCCAGTGCTGCAAGGCCCACGCCCATCAGCGACGCGTCAGCCGCTGCACGCGCCTGCCGGAGCGGCACAAATGCCAATAACAGCTGGCGCGCGGCGCCCGGCGCGCGACATCCCTGGTTCGGGCCACGCCGAAAAGCTCCTCCCGATCCTCCCCCTCCCTCCCCGCCCCCTCGCCACGTCAGAGGACGCCAGCGCTACCAGGCCATACACCCGGCACGTGCGGCGGTGTACTGGCAGCCACTCACAACTGTGACCTCATGCATATTTTATGGCTTTTAATTTACGACTTTCTAAAACTCTGCCGGTTTGTCATGTGGCTCAATTCCCGGCCGTGAATTTTAAAATTATAACCGTAGCGAGGGCGGCGGCGAAATGTTCATCGCGGACAGCGCACTCGCACGAGACAGGGCAATGTGCAGCACAGCAAACCGATTCGACACGTGCCCCACCAACTGTCTGCAGGACGCCGCAAATATCACACTGGAGGGTGGAGAGATGGAGAGCAGTTGGGACGTGGAAATACAGGCGCGGCACCGGACGGGGGCGGGAGAAGTTGGGAGAGACCGGTGGGTGACGAGAATCGAGATTACAGGAAGTGTAGAGGATCCGTATCCGATCGAGGAAAAGGAGGAGGTGGGGGAACGGAATAAGGTCGTACAGGATCCGCATGGGGGAGGGGGTCAGGCTGTTATCAGCACCTTTCCTTCCCTACATGATGAAATGAAAAATAAATAAAATTTTAGAAAGCGTTCTTGACTGGAGCACAGCGATCGGTATAAAATGTGAAAAATCAATAAAAACCCTCTCGATAGCCTTTTCAAATTTTTATTTGTTGCCAACCTGTTTCGTCTCTTTCCTGAGACCATCTTCAGGCTTACACCGCTGTTATGGCTGCTGGCGGTGCAGACGGAGCCAGGTTTGTAGAAGTACGGTTGCACAACCGTACTTCTATGGATATCGCTCCGTCTGCCGCCACCAGTAGCCATAGTGGCGGTGTAAGCTCAAAAAATGGTTCAAATGGCTCTGAGCACTATGGGACTTAACTTCTGAGGTCATCAGTCCCCTAGAACTTAGAACTACTTAAACCTAACTAACCTAAGGACATCACACACAGCCATGCCCGAGGCAGGATTCGAACCTGCGACCGTAGTAGTCGCGCGGTTCCGGACTGAGAGCCTAGAACCGCTAGACCACCGCGGGGTGTAAGCTCGAAGATGGTTTCAGGAAGGGGCCGAAACCGGTTGCCTACAAATAAAAAATCTGAAAACGTGTCGAGACTGTTTTTACTGATTTTCAAAAATAAACTAACTCGTTAACGGTGTTTTTCCGTGTGTTCTGCCTAGTTGTTGTTTCCAGTTTATACTCAATATTTCTACGACCGACCAAAACGCCTCCTTTAGGTGCTGCCAGTCTTCCTGTTACGTGAACTCGCTGCCTGCACTCCAACCACAATGCGAACGATTGTTCGTCTGGCAGCGATATTTGTAACCGAGTCCTTTTCTGAGTCTTCGCTACGCTCTTTGATGCCCTTTTGTGTTTCAGAGCTCGCACTGATATTCTGTGAAACGCGTATTCTCTGAGCATTTTCCGGCGCTGGTCGATGGGGTGGCCGACAAGAGAACTAAGAAACTGCAGGAGCCCCAAGCGTTATTTAAATTGGAACCACCATCCCTGTTTATTAGGTCTTCTGACACATTCATTTCGATAGACACTTTAATTAAGATGTTCCAGAAACTTGGCGTCTGACACACGATACTCTTCTCATCGTATTTAATTTCATGATTATATTGTAGGATCAGCGGCGGCTGTTGTGTAAGAGCACAAGGACACGTAAATATTTCAACTTTTGACACCTTGTGGATTTATTGGTTATTTTTCTTTGAATGCTGTTGTCTGAAATACACATGCAACATTGTTCAACCTCTAGACTCCGTGAAAATTGACATCGGGCTCGTAAGCGCACGTTCGCTTTGCGCTTTTTAAGGGGCTTTTGCGCATGCACAACTGGCGTGACGTAATTGTCTTACTGGCTAAAGACATACGGATTTGGTAAACAATTTGCGCAGCCAGCCTCACCACTCAACTCCAAGTTTACGTCAATGCCACCAGGTGACAGCACACCGCACCAGACTAATCCCCTGTCGTTTGACATAAATCCCGCTAGTGAGGATCATCCTCTGCAGATATGTCAGTTGAATCAATATATAGTGAAATTAGGTCGGACATTAGTACACGTTGTAATTACACTGATAGATCACCTACTTTGTGGGATTTTGAGTGAGATATGGTATATTAAGTTTTGGTTTTTATCATATAATAATCTATTTGAGGCACTGACAACCATAAAGCAAATCATCGTCGATTGTGAGACTGTAGCATTTATTCGTGCTTCTGAAATCTGTTTACATTACATCTACATTTATAATCCGCAAGCCACCCAACTGTGTGTGGCGGAGGGCACTTTACGTGCCACTGTCGTTACCTCCGTTTTCTTTTCCAGTCGCGTATGGTTCGCGGGAAGAACGACTGCCGGAAAGCCTCCGTGCGCGCTCGAATCTCTCTAATTTTACACTCGAGATCTCCTCGGGAGGTATAAGTAGGGGGGAGCAATTTATTCGATACCTCATCGAGAAACGCACCCTCTCGAAACCTGGACAGCAAGCTACACCGCGATGCAGAGCGCCTCTCTTGTAGAGTCTGCCACTTGAGTTTGCTAAACATCTCCGTAACGCTATCACGGTTACCAAATAACCCTGTGACGAAACGCGCCGCTCTTCTTTGGATCTTCTCTATCTCCTCCGTCAACCCGATCTGGTACGGATCCCACACTGATGAGCAATATTCAAGTATAGGTCGAACGAGTGTTTTGTAAGCCACCTCCTTTGTTGATGGACTACATTTTCTAAGGACTCTCCCAATGAATCTCAACCTGGTACCCGCTTTACCAACAATTAATTTTATATGATCATTCCACTTCAAATCGTTCCGCACGCTTACTCCCAGATATTTTACAGAAGTAACTGCTACCAGTGTTTGTTCCATCATATCATCATACAATAAAGGATCCTTCTTTCTATGTATTCGCAATTCATTACATTTGTCTATGTTAAGGGTCAGTTGCCACTCCCTGTACCAAGTGCCTATCCGCTGCGGATCTTCCTGCATTTCGCTGCAATTTTCTAGTTCTGCAACTTCTCTGTATACTACAGCATCATTCGCGAGAAGCCGCATGGAACTTCCGACACTGTCTACTAGGTCATTTACATATGTCGTGAAAAGCAATGGTCCCATAACACTCCCCTGTGGCACGCCAGAAGTTACTTTAACGTCTGTAGGCGTCTCTCCATTGAGAACAACATGCTGTATTCTGTATGCTGAAAACTCTTCAACCCAGCCACACAGCTGGTCTGATATGCCGTGGGCTCTTACTGTGGTTATCTGATATTCCGTAGGCTCTTACTTTGCTTATCACGCGACAGTGCGGAACTGTATGGAACGCCTTCCGGAAGTCTAGGAAAATGGCATCTACGTGGGAGCCTGTATCTAATATTTTTTGGGTGTCATGAACAAATAAAGCGAGTTGGGTCTCACATGATCGCTGTTTCCGGAATCCATGTCGATTCCTACAGAGTAGAGTCTGGGTTTCCAGAAACGACATGATACGTGAGCAAAAAACATGTTCTAAAATTCTACAACAGATCGACGTCAGATATATAGGTCTATAGTTTTGCGCATCTGATCAACGACCCTTCTTGAAGACTGGGACTACCTGTGCTCTTTTCGAATCATGTGGAACCTTCCGTTCCTCTAGACACTTGCAGTACACGGCTGTTACAAGGGGGGGGGGGGGGGGTGCATGGTCTTTCGTGTGCTCTGTGTAGAATCGAATTGGTATCCCGTCAGGTCCAGTGGACTTCCCTCTGTTGAGTGATTCCAGTTGCTTTTCTGTTCCTTGGACACTTATTTCGATGTCAGCCATTTTTCATTTTTTCGTTTGTGCGAGGATTTAGAGAAGGAACTGCAGTGCGGTCTTCCTCTGTGAAACAGCTTTGGAAAAAGGTGTTCAATATTTCAGCAGAGTATCATCCTCTGTTTCAATGCCATCATCATCCCGGAGTGTCTGGATATGCTGTTTCGAGCCACTTACTGATTTAACGTAGGACCAGAACTTCCTAGGATTTTCTGTCAAGTCGGTACATAGAATTTTACTTTCGAATTCACTGAACGCTTCACGCATCGCCCGCCTTACGCTAACTTTGACATCTCATGGTGGGTCAGGTTTATCTGTAATGTAGACCCACAGTGTACATTCATGAAAAATTTCTCTGAAATTCACTTAAATGTGAGATCGAAGACGATATGCTTTTGGTCTTTACGGTTGTTTGCGCCGCATTTGCAATTTTGTGAAGTGCCGATTTGGTAGAAAGTATTGCTTGTATTTAATATTTCCACAAGCGGCTGTTTGTATTTGGAGGTGGTTGTTTACTTTGCAGGAATCGGCTTTTGTAGGCAGTGTCAACATGAACTCTGTTGAATCTGTTTTAAATGCCAACAGAAAAGAAAATACCCACGAAAAGTTAGCCGCAAAGGAACTAGGGCCCTCCAGACCAAATCTGTTGACTGGAAAAGTTCCTAAATCATATAAGCGTGAACATTTAACACAGAAGAGTATAATAAGCATAAGTTGCTGTGTGGTTGGAACGTAAGAATGTCTCATTTTCACCCCGGAAGTTAATTCTTTAACTAATAAATAGGGTAGGTACCTTGAACATTTGTCCGAAAAAATAAAGTACGAAAACTACCACTTACGCAAAAATGCGAAACAGGGAATAGCGAAAGCTTAATCATCATTTCGTTTTTGCCCTAAACTGTATTTAATTGTACACAAAACAACAAAATTCCACCAAAACGGTTTTTTCTTTTTCAGAGAAGTTACGCATATTATTATTATTATTTCTTTCCTTTCTCAAACGTTATATCTGGTTAAAAATGGAAAGTGACGCGGACCTTGATCAACCGTGACTTCCTTCTAACAGTACGGTATATGTTACATTCCATTAAGGCACTTTCAGGTAATTGAATATGTATCAATAATTACAGATTTCTGTAGTTGTATATATACGTTTGGATGTAGCTGTATTGCGTTGATGTACTGATGGATATTGTGTGGCATGACTCCTGTAGTTGATAATATAATTAGTATAATGTTAACTTTATCCTGATGCCACATGTCCTTGACTTCCTCAGCCAGTTGGATGTATTTTTAAATTTTTTCTCCTGTTATCTTCTGTATATTTGTTGTATTGGATATGGATATTAGTTGTGTTAATTTCTTCCTTTTATTGGTGAGTATGATGTCAGGTTTGTTATATGGTGTTGCTTTATCTGTTACAATGGTATAATTTGTATTCATCGTTCTCCAGTACCTTTTGTGGTGCATACTTGTATGTGGGAACATGTTGTTTTATTAGTTTATGTTGTATGGCATGTTGTTGATGTATTAGTTTTGCTACATTGTCATGTCTTCTGGTGTATTCTGTATTTGCTAGTATTGTACATCCGCTTGTGATGTGATCTACTGTTTCTATTTGTTGTTTGCGAAGTCTGCATTTATCTGTTTTGGTATTGGGATGTTTAATAATATGCTTGCCGTAATATCTGGTGTTTATTGTTTGATCCTGTATTGCAATCATGAATCCTACCGTTTCACTGTATATATTGCCTTTTCTTAGCCATGTGTTGGATGCGTCTTGATCGATGTGTGGCTGTGTTAGATGATACGGGTGCTTGCCACGTAATGTTTTCTTTTTCCAATATACTTTCTTCGTATCTGTTGAAATTAAATTGGAAAAAGAAAACACTACATGGCTAGCACCCGTATCATCAAACAAAGCCATACACCAATCAATTATTATTATTATTATTATTATTATTATTATTATTATTATTACTATTATCAGTGACTGTAGTTGCATAAATATGTTGATAGGCATAATTATTATTTAGCAGATACTGTTATTTTTACGTTTTCATATTTATCTGAATCTCAAAATTTGTGAACACCAAGCATACATATTCACGGGCCCCCACAGTCTAGGCTGTGCTCGGCAACAGCATATTTGCTTGGCTGTTTGAATGTGGTGTGTCGCTGAGCTTTCACGCATCAGTTCTCGACTGTTCTGATAGCCTGCTCTACGTACGACATGTTACATTCGGAAGGTGTACAATACTCACCCAGCGTTCGGAGGGCTAGATCGTTTCAACTTACAAACAACACTTTTTATCTTAAGAAGCGAAAAATTAAAACACGTAAGAATAGTAAGACGGATAAATCTGCAATCAGGCTATCGAACTTAAAAGGCGATGCCGTAAAAATGACGAACGCACGAGAAAGAGGTTGAGATTGACACCAAGGAAGAGAAGCCAAAAGTCGCTTAGCTGTCGTATGCTGAACCGATATCGAGAATCTCTTGTTGTCTCCCATGGAAACATGGCATCCAATTTGTTTCGCTCCGTTGAACTATGATACAAACTGAGTTCTGTTATGATAAAGACGATATCGGACTCTGGGTGTACATCACAATATTTGCGACTGTGGCGTCTTACGTGGGGCAGACTATCAGAACAGTCGAGGAGAGTGTAAGTATGCTGTCTAGGTTTTTGTGTTTGTAACGCCACGTAGCGCTCTGTATGCAAATCACTGACTGTGCTGTGTGCAGTCTGTGGCTGGTTGGCATTGTTGGAATATTCGCTGTTGTAACGTTGGGCAGTTGGATGTGAACAGCGCGTAGCGTTGCGCAGTTGGAGGTGAGCCACCATCAGTGGTGGATGTGGGAAGAGAGACGTAGAGTTTTGAGAGCGGACGGTCTGGACGTGTGTCCGTCAGAAAGAGTAAATTTGTGAGACTAGATGTCATAATGACTTTTGAGGACTATTAAGGTGAGTACATTGTTTGTTCTCTATCAAAATCTTTCATTTGCTAACTATGCCTATTAGTAGCTAGTGCCGTCAGTAGTTAGAATCCTTTATTTAGCTGGCAGTTGTGTCTCAGTTTAGTGTGATCAGAATAAGTAAAGGGAGAAATGTCTGAGTACGTTCAGTTTTGCTCATCTGTTTGAAAATCAAATAACGTAAGGAGTTTACCAGCACAGTAATTGATAAATTTTTCTAAGGGGATGTTTCAAGAGATACGAGGAACATCAGCGACACACAATACCAACGAAGACATCGAAGCAAATTAGCTGTCGCTGAGCGCATCCTCGAATATCATCATGACTTGAGATACAATGAGTCTGTTATCGTGGTGCGAATACCAAGTTTCTGGGTTGGCATAGTAAGGAGTCTATTGAGACAAAGACATAAGAAAATCTAGTAAATAGTGACGAAGGTTTCAATTTAAATCACGCTTGTATACGGCACTCAGTTTAGTAAGATGTCGCCGGCTACCACGTCCACCAGAAACGAAAACCGCTGAGTGAACTTGCGATTCGCATAATATCAGTGCAAGGTCCCGGAAGCACTGTATTAATCAGTCGCACCGACAAAACATGAGAGGCCATATCCCTTTCTGTCTTGCCCGATTGGATTTTCTGTGATATGCTTATTTGCCTGTGAGGTACGGTCACGTTGAGAATGTAGCCGTTACTTTATTGAAATGTTATCGGCAGCCGGTCAGGTCACCATCTACGTGGGCTAGGCAGCGTCAGACAAGCATCTGAAAAGTGTTCTGTTTTCAACACAGCTTATAATTTTGCAGAATTTATTACAATTTTAGAGACTTATAGATTTCATACTATTTTATTCTGAGAAGTTAGGTGAGAGGTTTCTTAAACTGGTATATATATATATATATATATATATATATATATACATAACGAAGACTTGCATTAAAACATGATCAGTTCCCCAGCACCATTTTCACAGCCTCGTCACCCGATGGAACACTGGATTCATGAAGATGTTCCTCAGTCGGGTCAAAAAGGAAAAATTGCTTGTAAGTAGGTAGGACTTTACGATGGATGCTCCAGCAGCTCAGAACGAAGACTGGGAATGCACTGAATTGTTTTTCCAGGTGAATGATTGCCGCAAATACTTGAAGCAAAATCGTGAGTTCTCAAAATATCCTCCCGCTATTTGTTATCATTTTGAGTTTTAGATCTCACAGCAGCTCAAAGTAGCTAATCGTCATTATTTACTGTTAAGTAAGTGTAATGAAACAGCAGTGTGCCTTTCATGCCCAAAAACTCTCATTTTTTTCCATAGTCGAAGATGTATGTTTCTATGTCTCTTACTCTGCAGTTAGACGGATCTAGCGATCTGTAGTGACATCGTGTTCCTGCAAACCGAAAGGTTGTGGGATCCTCTCAATAATGTGAAAATTTTCCAGACAAGCCAAGTGGAGCGGATACTACGTTTAATTGTAAGTACCATTTCCACTACACAAGTATTAGAGTATGTAAGAATGACGCAAGCTGCCGAAGCGGCATCCGGTTGATAGCTGTCTTTGAACCACTCGAAATTATAATGTTTTTGCTGCGGTGATGTTTGTGGCTTTCAGGCTAAACTCATAAGGTCATCAGTCTCCTATTCACCCCCTCCATCCACCACCCGCTCGCCCCTCCACAGGACAGAGTCACTGTACCGCCTCAGTCAGCGATTAGACTGAATTCTAAGCGCAAGTGTGAGAAAGTTTCTCCAAATGTTTAAGTAGCGTGTATCTGAATCGGGACATGGGTACCAAAAAACATTCACTTTGTGAGGGTGGGAAGCCGTCTAAAATCCACACCCAGGCTGACCGGGAAACGGCCCTTGTTTTTAATTTGCCGAGCGAATTCGAGACGGTGGCCGAAGTGCCAACCATCCTGGAAGCTGTGACAGGCACGTTAATTCGGGCGGGTATTCAGTCACATTTACGTGACCACCTGTCAAAATCCTGAAGTATAAATGCATACCTGTGTTGATCCACGGTGCCTTCAGAAAGGTGAGAGCACCCATGGAATGCCATGAAAACTTTCCCTAGACAGTAAGTCTCCGTCCTGCGGCCTGGACCCTTCTGAAAATTGTTGCGAGGTGTTTGCTTTCATACATTTCACACCGTACTACAATGTTCCCCCAAGTGTTAGCCGATTTCGTGACTGTGTGGTTTCGTGCAGTAGCGCTGAGACGATTTTAACGTTAAATAAAGACACTGTGACTACAACGAAATTAGTATTTCTGTAACTATATTATCTAAGTTTTAGTATTTCTTTAACTATATTATCTATGTCCTCCCCCCCCCCCCCCCCCCCCCCATGAACCTTGGACCTTGCAGTTGGTTGGGAGGCTTGCGTGCTTCAACGATACAGATAACCGTACCGCAGCTGCACCACAACAGAGGGGTATCTGTTGAGAGGCCAGACAAACGTGTGGTTCCTGAAGAGGGGCAGAAGCCTTTTCATTAGTTGCAGGGGCAACAGTCTGGATGATTGACTGACGTGGCCTTGCAACATTAACCAAAACGGCCTTGCAGTGCTGGTACAGCGAACGGCTGAAAGCAAGGGGAAACTACAGCCGTAATTTTTCCCGAGGGCATGCAGCTTTACTCTATGATTAAATGATGACGACGTCCTCTTGGGTAAAATATTTCGGAGGTAAAATAGTCCCCCATTCGGATCTCCGGGCGGGGATTACTCAAGAGGACGTCGTTATCAGGAGAAAGAAAACTGGCGTTCTACGGATTGGAGCGTGGAAGTCAGATCCCTTAATCAGGCCGGTAGGCTAGAAAATTTAAAAATGGAAATGGATAGGTTAAAGTTAGATATAGTGGGAATTAGTGAAGTTCGGTGGCAGGAGGACCAAGACTTTTGGTCAGGTGAATACATGTTTATAAATACAAAATCAAATAGCGGTAATGCAGGAGTAGGTTTAATAATGAATAAAAAAAAGGAGTGCGGGTAAGCTACTACAAACAGCATAGTGAACGCATTATTGTGGCCAAGATAGACACGAAGCCCACGCCTACGACAGTAGTACAAGTTTATATGCCAACTTGCTCTGCAGGTGATGAAGAAATTGATGAAATGTATGATGAGATAAAAGAAATTATTCAGGTAGTGAAGGGAGACGAAAATTTAATAGTCATGGGTGGCTGGAATTCGAAACTAGGAAATGGGAGAGAAGGAAACGTATTAGGCGAATATGGATTGGGGCTAAGAAATTCAAGAGGAAGCCGCCTGGTAGAATTTTGCACAGAGCATAACTTAATAATAGCTAATACTTGGATCAAGAATCATGACAGAAGGTTGTATACATGGAAGAACCCTGGAGATACTAGAAGGTTTCTGATAGATTATATAATGCTATGACTGAGATTTAGGAACCAAATTTTAAATTGTAAGACATTTCCAGGGGCAGATGTGGACTCTGACCACAATCTATTGGTTATGAACTGTAGATTAAAACTGAAGAAACTGCAAAAAGGTGGGAATTTAAGGAGATGGGACGTGGATAAACTGAAAGAACCAGAGGTTCTACGGAGTTTCAGGGAGAGCACAAGGGAACAATTGACAGGAATGGGGGAAAGAAATACAGTACAAGAAGAATGGATAACTCTGAGGAATGAAATAGTGAAAATTACTGAACTATCACGGTATATCGATAATTTTTACTTACAGACCGCCTGACAGCAACTGAATAAAACACAATTTTAGTGCCATACGCGTTTCGCCTTTATTTTCTGCAAGGCATCATCAGTGGCCTGTGTGTGTGTGTGTGTGTGTGTGTGTGTGTTGTGTGCGTGTGTTTGTGTCTGTATAATGGTGTGGTATATATTTTTTTTTTGTTCACTGTGTGTGTTTGTGTGTGCGTGTGTGTGTGTGTGTGTGTGTGTGTGTGTGTGTGTGTGTCCAGATGGTGTGGGGAAGAGTCTTTTGGTTTTATGTAATCATTTCCTTCACTAAGTGTAGTAGGGAGCCTGTGCTGATGTGAGTTTGTTCATTTATCACATGTTTGTTTTCTGCTATGGCTTTCTGGATGTGGAAGTTTTCTTGCATTTGTATAAGATGTTTGTCATGGTTGCTTATTCTCATTATTTTCATTTCTTGTTCCATGTTTGTAGGATGATGGTTATAGTGTTTTAAATGCTCTGCAAATGTGGAATGATTTGTTTCATATTTCCAACATCTGATATGTTCTTTGTATCTTGTTTCAAAATTCCTGCATGTCATGCCTATGTATTCTGCATCACAACTTTGACCTTCAAGTTTATATATTCCTGATTATTGGAATTTGTCCCTCGTGGTAGCTGGCTGGCTAAGGTGTGATTGAAGGGTTGGCCCAGGCTTATATGGTATTTTGAAACCCTGTCTCTTTAGGATGTTTGCAACTCTGTGTGTTAGTTTATGTGTGTAGGTCATGGTGTACCATCTGGTTCTTTTCTGTGTGGTGTTGTCATTGTGTGTGTTTGTTCAGTGTGCTTGTAAGTTTTCAGCTTGTGAGTTCATTTGTATTCTGCGAATGTTGCGTTTGTTTTGTATTTGTGTTTTTATTTTTTGACTGAGCCTGTGTACCACATGCGTGTCATACCCGTTGATCCTAGCTATTTGTATGATTGTACTCATTTCTTGTTCATAGTTTCTCTTGCTGAGTGGGATTCTGTTTAATCTATGTAACATGTGTCTTAGTGCTGCAAGTTTTTGGCCGAGGGGGTGGTTGGATGTGGAATGTATTATTGTGCTGCAAGTTTTTGGCCGGGGGGGGTGGTTGGATGTGGAATGTATTATTGTGTCTGTGGCTGTTGGTTTTCTAAAGATGTTAAATGTATGTTTGCCATTTTCTTCTTTAATTTTAATGTCAAGAAAATTTATTTGATTTTCTTTTTCTTTTTTAAGTGTGAATTTTATGTTCTGATGAGCTTTGTTTATTTCTGAATGGAGTTCATCTATTTTTTTCACTTGGCTCATCTACCAGATAAATAATGTCATCCACATATCTATACCAATATATGATTTTGAAACTTTCATTTGTGGTTATCTTTTCAAATATCTGATTTTCTAGGTGACTGATGAAAATGTTTGCTAGTGTTCCTGATATTGGGGATCCCATAGGCAGTCCATCAGTTTGTAGATAATATTCTTTTTCAAACTGAAAGTAGTTTTGTTCAGTTGTCAGTCTGAACATTTCTGTTATTTCCTTTATTGCGTCTGTGGTGAGGTTGCTGTGGGATGAGAGATTTTGTTCTATGATTTCTATTGTTTCTGTGATAGGGATGGAGGTATACAAATTTTCTATATCGAATGAAAACAGTGATGCTGTGTGTGGTACCTGTATGTTCTGTACGTTTTCTATTAGGTTTCCTGTGTTTATCACTGTTCTGTTGTTTTCGACTTTATAGTGTTTTGTAACTAACTTTTGGAGGTGTTTGGCTATGCGGTATTTTGGGGCTTTCTTGAAGTTGACAACAGCTCTCATTGGCATTCCGTCTTTATGTACTTTCGGTTGACTGCGGAGTGTTGGTGCTTGTGGGTTTTTCTATGTTAAGTAGTATTTCTGTTTGTCTGTGAGTGTGTGTTCAATGTTTTTCAGTGTTCGTTTCACATTTGCCTGGAATCGTGTAGTTGGATCTGACTTCAGTTTTTGTATGGCATTGGTGTTTATGTATTCCTTGGTTTTGGTGATGTATTGCTCTTTATCCATGAGTACTGTTACTTTATTATTCAGTTACTTCCAGACAGTCCATAAGTAAAAATTATCACTATACCGTAATATTACATGCAACTGAGGAAGACAGGACCACAAAAAGTTGAAGATACCGAACTATCAGTTTTATAAGTCACAGCTGCAAAATACCAACGCGAATTCCTTACAGACAAATAGAAAAACTGGTAGAACTCGACCTCGGGGAAGATAAGTTTCGTTTCCGTAGAAATGTTGGAACACGTGAGGCAATACTCACCCTACGACTTATCTTAGAAGAAAGATTAAGGAAAGGCAAACCTACGTTTCTAGCATTTGTACACACAGAGACAGCTTTTGACAATGTTGACTGGAATACTCTCTTTCAAATTCTGAAGGTGGCAGGTGTAAAATACAGGGAGCGAAAGGCTAATTACAATTTGTACAGAAAGCAGATGGCAGTTATAAGAGTTCAGGGACATGAAAGGGAAGCAGTGGTTTGGAAGGGGGTGAGACAGGGTTGTAGCCTCTCCCCGATGTTATTCAATCTCTATATTGACCAAGCAATAAAGGAAACAAAAGAAAAGTTCGGAGTAGGTATTAAAATCCATGGAGAAGAAATAAAAGGATTGAGGTTCGCCGATGATATTGTAATTCTGGCAGAGACAGCAAAGGACTTGGAAGAGCAGTTGAACGGAATGGACAGTGTCTTGAAGGGAGGAAATAAGATGAACATCAACAAAAGCAAAACGAGGATAATGGAATGTGGTCGAGTTAAGTCGGGTGATGCTGCGGGAATTAAATTAGGAAATGAGACACTTAAAGTAGTAAAGGAGTTTTGCTATTTGGGGAGCAAAAAACTGATGATGGTCGAAGTAGAGAGGATATAAAATGTAGACTGGCAAAGGAAAGGAAGGCGTTTCTGAAGAAGAAAACTTTGTTAACAGCGAGTATAGATTTAAATGTCAGGAAGTCGTTTCTGAAAGTATTTGTATGGAGTGTAGCCATGTATGGAAGTGAAACGTGGACGATAAATTGTTTGGACAAGAAGAGAATAGAAGCTTTTGAAATGTGGTGTTACAGAAGAATGCTGAAGATTAGATGGGTAGATCACATAACTAATGAGGGGGTATTGAATAGAATTGGGGAGAAGAAGAGCTTGTGGCACGACTAGAAGAAGGGATCGGTTGGTAGGACATGTTCTGAGACATCGAGGGATCACCAATTTAGTATTGGAGGGCAGCGTGGAGGGTAAAATTCGTAGAGGGAGACCAAGAGATGAATACACTAAGCAGATTCGGAAGGGCGTAGGTTGCAGTAGGTACTGGGAGATGAAGAAGCTTGCACAGGATAGAGTAGCATGGAGACCTGCATCAAACCAGTCTCAGGACTGAAGACCACAACAACAACAACAATAATTTTGGCCAACAACTAAGCTGCATTATTGTATTTTACCATCCGAATTTGCTTCACTGGAGAAGTTAACAACAAAGCTCCAAATACAGACCGTTGTACAAACGCGATGATTACAGATTTAAAAGCGTCTGCCAGTGGCCTGGCTGGCTCGTTTCATGTAAATACCAATTGCCACCACTCTGATAAAAAAAAGGAATGATGTGGAATTAAAGGAACAGCAGAAATAATTCTTTAGGATTAATTGCTAGCACATCACGCACACGAACATCTGTTTGCACTTTAGATGCATCTCGAGGTGGAGGCAAAGCATGAGCAATTTTTCTATTCGTTACGACGCATCTCTTGCCTCCCAAATCTGTATAAGCAGCGTGACTCAGGTTTCGTCGGAGACGCCACATATCCTGATTAAACGTATCTCTGCGGGATCCATAACCAGGCCACTGTCTTCTTTTGTGTTCCTTCACATTATTTAGCTCATTTAATTAGCATTTACAAAGTCTCTAGGGACGGAAGCTTCGAGGGACAGACGCAATTTACGCACCGATTGACTTGCTGTAAGGCGCCATGTGTCATGAACAATTCAAGACACGCCTCCCCCTTGAGTGTTGGAAAAATTGTCAGTTACAAACTGGAGAACTTTCTCTGCATCGGCTCGTTGCGACTGATCGGCGCCATCTCTTAAGTTTCTCCATTTCTTTGTACAGACACTGGCTTAGTAAGATCTTCAGTAGTTTTAAGTGAGGAACGCTAACCTTGCCCCGCGAAAGGTGGAATGAAGGTGTTCACATGCCGCTGTGAATCGGCTGACACGCCCAGGGACGAAACTTCCTCGTTCTTCTGAAACAACTAGGCTGTGGAATTTCGAAGTTCCTTAATACATGTATATTGTGATAAATGGGTCCATGCTGGCCGTTAAACAGCTCTCTCTCTCTCTCTCTCTCTCTCTCTCTCTCTCTCTCTCTCTCTCTCTCTCTCTTCTTGAAAGGGAACATCCAGTTGGATATTTTCGACAGTTTTTAAGACAATGTTTCGAGGAGTCGATCTCCTCTTTTCTCTCTGACTGGCTATTGGTCATGTGACTCGGTTTTAAAGCGCTGCGTTTTACTGGAACGCTCAGGAGGGTAGCGAAACGATGTTTATCGGCACTTAGATATCACACTACGACAGATGCAGACGCTTCGTCCTTGGTTTCATATCTCGACAGGCTCAGATGTTCTGATTCTGAATCGAAATTCCGACCAGGTCGCATACTACTCGGATACTGGTGCCGACGGGTGCGGATGCTGCCTTCAAACTCTGACGCCGATCTTTGTCAGTAAACTCTCTTTTGAGGGATAGGATGTAGCTTCGAGCAGGCCCTCGTAATACTGAAGAGATTTTAAGGAGGCGCGTGATTTATTTAGTTACACGCCAATGATTCCTTTTATGCCGTTGTCCGACTTGTGAGTGGATATCGCCTTTTAGAATCGCGTCCATACGTTTCCGCAAGATTCCTCATGCAGTGCCAAGTGCATGCCCTTAATTTCTCACGTGTGTGATTAACATTTTTTTCAGTTGTCATAATCCATGCAATAATTACACAAATAATTATTATTTGTGCACCACCGGAGAATGTAAATATGCCAGAGATCCTCAGAGCTGCAATATTTCTTACCATACTCATTTTCCCGTGTCCTATCAATAAACCTTTCATCTATTATCCAAGTTCCCATGCTCATTAATGGTTTGTGTCTCTGCCGTGTGTGAATATTATGTGGATTTCTTTTTGTTAATAACATGGAGACATAAGCGGAGATCAAAAAGTTTTCTTGCAAAGGCCGTACAAAACAGAATCGCTATGCCTATTTGGCAAAATCACCGTGAGCCTTGAGGCAATCATTCCACCGACGCACAAGGTTTAAGATACCCTTTTGGTAAAATATCGTGTCCTAATGTTGAAGAAGTCAGTAGTTGCCTGCTGGACTCCTCGTCCAACATGAATCCATCAAGGCCTTTTGTAAGGGACCGAAGGCGCGATAATTGCACGGGGAGATATGAGGGCTATAGGGCAGGTGCTCCTGTGTCTCCCATTTGAGTTGCCGTAATTCTGCGTTACGACATTTCTCATATAGGGACGTGCATTATCATAAAGTAGCAGCACCCCTTCTCACTCACCATTACACTACGTTGGTTTTCGACAGACATGCTGCCTTACACACATTCTTCATTCTCCGCTGGATCTCTGCCACAGTATGGTAATAAAGTGTCCATAGATAACGTTTCCCCTCTTACCGCACGCACGTAGGAAAGACACGAATGCTACACTTGTCCCTTCCCTACATGTCGGTGCTCATTTACCCGCAACGGAGTCGCGTCACGTTGCATAGACGCTGCAGCAATGCTCTGGAACAGAAACTTTTTTGATCACCCATGATATTAAACTGAGTAAGCCTTTTTTTACTGTCTCTCTTCCAGAGTAACGTAATCCCCGCCCCTCTATCATTTCAATAATTAATGCAAGACAAGTTACCATCGTTCATGTACGAGGTTTTTCAGCGTTATCCATTTAGGAGATTTTGATATTACGTATCTGAACCCGTGGAGGGGGTTCTGATTCCCGATAGTCCGGCCCGGATGCGATATTTAACCGACCAGTTAATTTGAAGCTCACATCACCCACTTACAAGATATAAAAATTAGTTATCGTGGAAATGTAAAGCTTCAGAAGATTCTCAGTCATGTGTATAATTTTATTTTAATGGTAGTGCGGACATTTTATTCAAATTTATTTGTTATTGTTGGACTGCTATCGTCTTAATGTTTAACCTGTGATGTCTCGTTGCTAATCTTCCATTCGACTAGACCAGTGATGCGCGTTGGAAAATGTTGTCACTGCTGGAGAGCTGTTTTCGGCATATACGCAGTTCACTAAACGACATTTCCAACTATTGATTTCCATTCCACTGATGGGCATGAAATATGTGAAGTAGCATATAACCTAGTGAAGTTGAGACACAAACGTTGAAGCATCCAAATGAATTCTTAGCCAAATGATTTACGAGAAGAGGTTTATATATTTCTGTGTAGTTAACAGCTGAACTTCCACCGAGCGATTACGGTTTTCTTTTTCTCTAAAGGTAAAGAAGTCACTCACTCTTATACTACTTAGTAATCCATTATGAAAGAGCATGGCTATAAGTTAATGTTTAGAGTGAAACGTTTCGCAGGATAGGTAGCGAATAAACTATAAGAGAGAGGTCGAAGGCAGTTGCTTCTTTGCTATTGGGATTCCAAATTCTTCTAAACATAGGGTCACTGCGCTAAAATGGGGCTTCGACCTCACTTTTGGCACATTAGATGATCCAGTAACAAGGAGTACAGTGACGGAGCCTATGCTAATGTTATACACTATATACCAAACAAGAAGCTGAAGACCGGTTCCTCTTTGCTGTTAAGGCTCCATATCCTTACAAACATAGATTCACTAGGCTCACTCGATGCCTCTCTAGCAAAACATATTAACTGATAAAATTCAAATGTATTACCTCACTGTACTCCTCCTTTACGGATAAGCTGCTAGAAAAACGATACCTCTTTAACAATTCCTGACTGCGCTGAGGTTTCAAACACTTATTCGATGTATTACTCAACTTCGTCAACAGATGGATCATAATTTGCACCAGAACACATCACTTAGCTATTTTTGCAAGGTGTAGACGGCGTTGTTGTAGGTAGCATCAACTTATCTTCGTTTGTGGAGGAAGAAAGACGCGATTTTCCTCGCAGTGGTTTATCAAACACCACGACAATAGTTTCATCTCCCCGTTTTTCACAAATACGGTAGGTTGAAACATTAACGTAAACTGGGTTTTACGTAGCCCAACAAATAATAGCGGACGTAAGGCGAAAGTGCTACTCTCAGATGAAGGAATTAGAGCAGGAGAGGAGTTCATGGCGGGACACATCAAACCAGTCAGCAAAAGGCGTCTGTCAGTTTCTTATCTATTACTCAGTTGTTCAGTAAGTGGTTTTCAACTGTTTACGTCTTAGAAAAGTTAAGCTGTATGAAATTTCGGTACTGTAAAGAGTTTTCATCTAAATCTTCCAGTGAGGCTCAAACGGAAATTCAACACAAATTTCAGTGACATTGCGAATAAAAGAACTTCGTCACAAAGCAAGGCCATAACAAGTTGAAGGTCCAAAGATAGGAGAACTAAACATCGGTGCAGTACATGCATTTGAAACTGAAAACATTGCTCCAATGAGTGAAAGGTGCTTCTATGATGGAGAAGACATCGAATGAACATTATTTATCCCGTATATTACATGTAAGCCAACTATACCTTACGACCAGGATTAGGATAGTGTAAATGTATTTAGTATTATTCTTTTCTTTATGTGAGCATTACGAACAAAAATTATGAAACTTTTTAGACCATTATAGAAAAAGCACTGTCACCGAAAAATGAAAACGTTTTATACTTGATGTATGTTTTAACAAATATATCCGTATAAATCATGTTTTCTTTTATTTACAAATAAAAAATATAATATGATGTTACACAAACAACACCATACTAATAAAGTTAGATCAGTTAACAATTGTAACGAACAGCTAAATGTAGAAAACTCTATTATTTAAAAGCAATTTTTCGAATATTAGAAATATAGCAATGTAAATTCCCCTCTAGGAACTATTATGCGCCAGGAACTAGTTTAAGAGACGCAAGTTATAGGAGTATCGTGTCTTACTTGTATGAAAATGTGTATCATTGCACAGTAAGGTGTATGGCCAAGGGTCATTAGGGTATTACTTTATTTTCTCCCCTCCCATTCCATTGAATATTGTGCTCTAATATTTGTAATTTCGCGGGCACGGTGAAACGCCATTCCACGGACTGAAGTGATACAGTAGGTAACACCTCCTCCAGACCTCTCCAAGCATCGCAACTATCCGCTTCCCCAACGTTCCAGTTTGTTTCCTAATGTTAGATAAGCCACCCAGTTATCCTCGCTCCGGACCGTTATCATCTCTAGAAATTTAGCAAAGAACAGGTTTGGGTCATATATCATCTGTTCTCCTGGCTACATGTGTTGATCGCCTCCCTTTAACTTTCATTGAATCATAATTATGTCTTGATTCGTTTGTTAATTCCTTAGTCTCTCCTCGCCTAGTAGCTTAGTGATTAAAAAAATGTAATAGAAGCCTATGCCAGAGCTGTATGTATTGTTCAGTTCGCTAGAATAGGTTGAATCAGTGCCCTCGTTTTCGCAGTTATCTCAAAATTTATGCAGCCCTGCTATTAGAATATTTCGTTTTCTAATTTTCAAGTAGCTTATTGTGCCATATCTGCTTCAAAAGTCAGCGCTCCACTTTTCCCGATTTATAATTATTAACCGTTAATTGGTAACAGTTTAGATCAATATATTCCACAATGAGGAAACGAAACCAGCAGTAATTTTATTTTTGGGTATTTTCTATCTAGTTTCTTGTAAAGGAATGAAAGTTTATTTCAGTTTTCGGGATATGTCTTTCTCCACAGGCATTCTGCAAATCGTTTTTAAGTTTCCCTTGTTTAACGTGACCTCCATCTTTAACCACTATAATTAAAACATGTTTTCAACATACCTCTCGTTTATTCGCATTCGTGTCAGTTCTGGATTGATCTTATTTTCAGTAACAACTGTATTTCCTGACTTAAACTGTTCAAATTTTCAAAGATCACCAGTGGTACTAGTTGTATAATCATTCTGTTACTTGATGCGTCATCTACTATCTCAGCTAAAAAGTAGTAATGTCAGAATACAATTTTCCATTTTGTTTTCTTCACAATCCGTAAGTTGTCTATTGTAACGCCATTTAATGGCTGTGGGACAGGTGGAAACAGGTGAAGGAAACAAATTCGAAATGCGGGTTTGCACATAGGTTTTTATACTTGCATTTCTTTAAAGGAAATAAATATATTTTGTCTTGTTACTGTACGAATCAAAACGTTCGACAACCGTATCAATCGTTTTGCTAACTACCTCTCAATTTATTTTCTGTGCACAAATCTCTCTTCGTCGGTAACCGATTTAAGCATTGCTCTCAGCTGCCTTTAACATGTCAATACCAGTAAATCTTTACAGGCGCCTGTGAACAGTGGAGGAGAACTGCATCCGGATCAGGAAGCGTGAAACGAAACAATCTCTCCATCAAGAATAAAAGCGGCACAAGTGTGGTTGACGTCCAATACACAGAAATGGAAAGAACAAATCACACAATTTCCGCCCCTGAGTAATCGCGGACGCCGATTTATTCAGCAACGTAGCCTATAAAGGTTAAA
The DNA here is from genome assembly GCF_023864345.2 of Schistocerca serialis cubense. NCBI lineage: Eukaryota > Metazoa > Arthropoda > Insecta > Orthoptera > Acrididae > Schistocerca > Schistocerca serialis. The sequence continues at coordinate 528,292,863 of NC_064642.1, forward strand.
CATACCCTTTCACACGCAATTGTGTGTGCTGTGGAACTATGAGTACGCTTTTAGTAGACATCTTCATATTTTTCAATGCCGATTTTGCATAAAATCGTTAATATTCTGTTGCTCTAAGCTTCACGAACGTTGACTGGATTTTCTAATCCAGAAACAAGGTGTATTTCTAGATACTGATGTTCGGCAACCTACCCTTGCATTTTGTATTAGGCTTTGAGTAGATACCATTGAATATAATTTAAAAATGATAACATTTTATCGTGGATATTTGTGCGACTGTGGTACACAGCTATTATGGACTGTCTCCGGAAGAGAATCTTTCTTCGGAAGGATATTTTTTGAAAAGTACTGTTTATTCCAAAGAAAAACATCAAGTATGTCGGTTGTCGCGAAGTACCACAACCGCTAAAAGTTGTTGTTGATGATAGAATAAAAACGACAAGTTAATCTTTTTAATTATTTACATCATGATAATAATTGCGATGACCATTCAATGTACACGAATGTGAATTACAGATCACAAACGTTCTGCATTAGGGCAGAGTTCAGGCTTCGTGAATGACACTCCATCCGAAGGTGAATGGTGGGTAGACTAAGAAACAGTAATGCCTTAAAAGTGCTGAATAAGTCTAACAAAAAAAAAAGGAATTCACGACAGCAAGAATCTGCAGTATTGCAGTATTACTACTGGCAATTATAAACTTGATACGAAGAGGACAGAGCAATCAGTGCAGACCAAGGACATTTTGGGTATGTACCTATAATCTGTAATTAAGTGCTGAAGTAATTTAAGTAAAGTGTTCTTGACACTTAATTTATTTCTTCCTATAAAAATGTGAAGACTGTCACCGGAAAAAAGCTGTAGCTAAGAGCTAGTTCTTAATTGGGTGCGATTTTTTTTATTTTCTGTGGCAGTACAGCGTAAAACGTCATGGTGAGATTCGTTGGCGACATACTTTGGAAAGAAGCTAAATCACAGTAAGATTCAGAAATCATTAAAAGATAAGCACGTGCATCTCACCAGCTTTACGATAACTGTCATTCTAATATCTGGTACCAAAAAAAAATCGACGCGTACTCAAGAATTTTTATGTTTCTAGCAACTGATTTCATGCTTTCGAAATAAATAAATATTTAATGATTGAGAAAATTTCAGTGCATTCTCAGTAATATAAAATAACAATTTTCGTAGGTGATAAAGAGATGTCGCTATTAACTTCATGAACTTTTCATATCCGGGCAGATAAATATTTCTGAAAATATTTGAGGAATACTTTTCCAGTTAAGTACGTTCGTTAAAAGTGAGGTAAGGTACAGATACTTTGATATACATCACTGGCCATTAAAATTGCTACACCAAGAAGAAATGCAGATGATAAACGGTTATTCATTGGACAAATATATTATACTGGAACTGACATGTGATTACATTTTCAGGCAATTTGGGTGTATAGATTCTGAGAAATCGGTACCCAGATCAACCACATCTGGCCGTAATAACGGCCTTGATACGCCTGGGGATTGAGTCAAACAGAGCTTGGATGGCGTGTACAGGTACAGCTTCAACACGATACAATAGTTCAAGAGTAGTGACTGGCGTATTGTGACGAGCCAGCTGCTCGACCACCATTGACCAGACGTTTCCAATTGGTGAGAGCTCTGGAGAATGTGCTGGCCAGGGCAGCAGTCCAACATTTTCTGTATCCAGAAAGGTCCGCACAGGACCTGCAACATGCCGTCGTTCGTTATCCTGCAGGGATCGAATGACGGGTAGAGCCTCGGGTCGTAACACATGTGAAATGTAACGTCCACTGTTCAAAGTGCCGTCAACGCGAACAAGAGGTGTCCGTGACGTGTAACCAATGGTACCTCATACCATCACGCCGGGGGATGCGCCAGTATGGCGATGACGAATACACGCTTCGAATGTGCGTTCACCGCGATGTCGCCAAACACGGAAGCGACCATCATGATGCTGTAAAGAGAACCTGAATTCATCCGAAAAAATGATGTTTTGCCATTCGTGCATCCAGGTTCGTCGTTGAGTACACCATCGCAGGCTCTCCTGTCTGTGGTGCAGCGTCAAGGGTAAACGCAGCCACGGTGTCCGAGCTGATAATCCATGCTGCTGCAAAGGACTTTGAACCGTTCTTGAAGACGGTTGTTGTCATGCAAACGTCCCCATCTGTTGACTCACAGATCGAGACGTGGCTGCACGATCCGTTACAAAGATGCGGATAAGATGCCTGTCATCTCGACTGCTAGTGATACGAGGCCGTTGGGGTCCAGCACGGCGTTCCGTATTACCCTCCTGAACCCACTGATTCTATATTCTGCTAAGTCATTGTATCTCGACCAACGTGAACAGCAATGTCGCGATACGATTAACCGCAATCGCGATAGGCTACAATCCGACCTTTATCAAAGCCGGAAACGTGATGGTACGCATATCTCCTCCTTACACGAGGCATCACAACAACGTTTCACCAGGCAATGCCGGTCAACTGCTGTTTATGTATGGGAAATCGGTTGGAAAATTTCCTCGTGTCAGCACGTTGTAGGTGTCGCCACCGGCGCCAACCTTGTGTGAATGCTCTGAAAAGCTAATCATTTGCATATCACAGCATCTTCTTCCTCTCGGTTAAATTTCGCGTCTGTAGCACGTCATCTTCGTGGTGTAGCAATTTTGATGGCCAGTAGTGTACCTCTTACGTTCACAGAGAAGCCATATATGAATTAATAGCGGACAGCTGATTGTACGTTTGTATTTATACACCACACGGGACAATAATCACTATTATATTACTTTCTTCGTTTATTTTCACTGACAGTGATACTTAAAGTGAGTATCAAATCGACCTGCCCTTAAAGGTAATAACTATATTATGAAAGAGACAATTTGTTACTCACAATATAGCGAGGATATTAAGTTGCTCACAGGCACAACAATAAGACTACTGAACTAGTACGCTTATGGCCAAAAGGCCTTTTTCTCTAGTAGACAACATAGACACATTCACTCAAAAACAACTCACACAAACATCACCACTGTCTCTGGCTGCTGAGTACTACGTGTCAAACGAAGTAAACATTAATAAAACCGAGAAATTTCAGTGGCGGATATGAACATGTGTCCGGAAATGTGTTGACTGAATGGCGAATGACAGTTCCGTTGACCACGGGCAGTGTGTTTCTTGTGAACTGCAGGCTGTGTGACTGAGGTAGCGTGATGTAAGCAGCAGAACGGTTCGGTATTCATGTCCGGAACATGACTAGATGGAGTTCGTCTACAACCAAGCATATGGAAGTTGTCGAGAGGCAGCACGGCTACTCCAAAACAAGTACCCTCAAAGCACCAACTGCATCCCACCTCATTTCAAGCCCTTTTTCTGTCGTTTGTGTGATCATGGGTCCCATCAAACGGATGAACGTTGGGGAACTGTGCATACACCAGATTTAGAGATCCGGCTTCTACAGGATATTGAGACCAAACCTAGAAGGAACCTGCCCCCCTTCTTGCAGCGGTGTGCCGTAGGCCTCTAGAAGAGCGAAGCGTTCCAAAGGAATGGAAAAGGTCACAGGTCATCCCCGTTTTTAAGAAGGGACGTCGAACAGATGTGCAGAATTATAGACCTATATCCCTAACGTCGATCAGTTGTAGAATTTTGGAATACGTAATATGTTCGAGTATAATGAATTTTCTGGAGAAATCAGCATGGGTTTCGAAAAAGACGATCGTGTGAAACCCAGCTCGCGCTTTTCGTCCACGAGACTCAGAGGGCCATAGACACGGGTTCCCAGGTAGATGCCGTGTTTCTTGACTTACGCAAGGAGTTCGATACAGTTCCCCATAGTCGTTTAATGAACAAAGTAAGAGCATATGGACTATCAGACCAATTGTGTGATTGGGTTGAAGAGTTCCTAGATAACAGAACGCAACATGTCATTCTCAATGGAGAGAAGTTTTCCCAAGTAAGAGTGATTTCAGGTGTGCCGCAGGGGAGTGTCGTAGGATCGTTGCTATTCACAATATACATAAATGACCTTGTGGATAACATCGGAAGTTCACTGAGGCTTTTTGCGGATGATGCTGTGGTATATCGAGGGGTTGTAACAATGGAAAATTGTACCGAAATGCAGGAGGATCTGCAACGAATTGACGCATGGTGCAGGGAATGGCAATTGATTATCGATGTAGACAAGTGTAATGTGCTGCAAATACATAGAAAGAAAGATCCTTCATGATTTAGCTACAGTATAGCAGGTCAGCAACTGGAAGCAGTTAATTCCATAAATTATCTGGGAGTAGGCATTAGGAGTGATTTATAATGGAATGATCATATAAAGTTGATCGTCGGTAAAGCAGATGCCAGACTGAGATTCATTGGAAGAATCCTAAGGAAATGCAAGCCGAAAACAAAGGAAGTAGGTTACAGTACACTTGTTCGCCCAATGCTTGAATATTGCTCACCAGTGTGGGATTCGTATCGTATAGAGTTGATAGAAGAGATAGAGAAGATCCAACAGAGAGCAGCGCGCTTCGTTACCGGATCATGTAGTAATCGCGAATGCTCTACGGAGATGATAGATAAACTGTAGTGGAAGACTTTGCAGAACAGACGCTCAGTAGCTCGGTACGAGCTTTTGTTGAAGTAGATGTAGATTTAGATGTAGAACAAGCTCTAGGCAAGTGGCTGTAAGCTGAAATACGATTACGTGTATCCTTCATTACAACCATTACTATCCCAGTCACCTGCAATCCCATGGAGGCCACTTTGAAAATCTGTTGTGATGTGGATACGATACAGCTCTGTAGTGTATTCCGCAACGATTTGTTGTCGTTGGACGCTCACCGTCCATTTCCGGACATACGCTCATAGGACCTTTTTTCTTCCATATCCAGCCAGGAACCCGTCCCTGCAGTTTGTCGGTTTTATTAACTTCCACCCTGTGTAAGTCAATGTTCTAAACATGGCGGGTTCAATTCTTCAGGTGCGTTACGATAATGGTATTGAGAGTAAAAGATACAACACGGGAATCATCTGTTACGGTTTTTTGTTCTCACTTTCAAAAGCAAATAGTTTTCACTGTGGTACGAATACTGGTTTTATGAAGCTCTCAACGTTTGTCTATGTTATACAAGCCTCTTCATCTGTAACTACTGCAGCGTATACACAATTGAAACTTTCTGATGTAGTGGTGCCTTGATCTCCATCTTTTAATTATACCCAGTGCACTTCTTTTCATTACAAAATTTTCTCTATGGCTCCTCAGAGTGTGTTCTACCAAACAATACTTACTTATAATTAAGTTATGCAGTTAATTTATTTTCTCTCCAATCAGCTTCAATTCCTCTTCATTAGTTATCAGATCTACCCATCTAATCTTCATTATTCTCCTGCAACACCACATTTCAAACGTTTCTTTTCTTCTCTTCACCGTACTGTGTGTTGCCGACGTTTCAGTCCCGTCCAGTCCAGTCAGTCATTTTCAGAAAATGACTTTATAAAACCCAAGGTCGTACTAAATGTTAAAGAGCATCTCTTTTCCATATACGCTTTTCGTGCTGTTGCTAATCTTAGTTTTATACCGTTTCTAATTCAGGCAGAAATGGTTATTTTGCTGTCCATATAGCAATACTGTATCTACCTTTTTTTAGTGTCTCATTCCATAATACGTCGCCTTACTGACGCCTAATTTAATTCGACTATACTTCATTGTCTTTGGTTTGTTTTTGCTGTAGTTCGTCTCGTAACTTTTTATAAAGACCCTCTCTATTCCTTTCACTTGGCCTTGCTACTCACTTTCTGTCTTCCACAGGACGAAACATTGGCTAACTTCAAATTTCTTCTCTGTTATTATGCATTTTTGACAGACATGCACACGCACACACACACACACACACACACACACACACATACAAAATCAAATTCGTCTGTTTTCTGGTAGATTTACTATGTTACGTGGCGCTTATACAAATCGTAGTGGAGCAGTGTGTTAAAACTTAATACACCTCTGGCCATTGAAACTGGAACAAAAGGAAGGAGTAAGAAAAGTGAACTTCTTTTGTACACGCAAGTGTAATAGGTAGGCATATATGATTACATTAGCAGGTGATTTGGATTTACACCGCGAGTGAAATTTAGCACACAGTGGTTCTAGCACTGCTGGACATCGAGTCGAATTTATCTGGATGACGGATACGGATACGTCACACCACGTTTATTCTATGCCTGAGTTTATCAGTCTCAGTGACTTGCATCCACCCGTGATCAGATATTTCCAGCGGGCGGGAGGTCAGGAGTAAGTGCTCTACAAGGCAGCAGCCCAACATGCTCTGTTTCGTGATAGTGCAGGTAAGGTCAGATGATCAGAGGCAAACTGAGGTCTTACGTTGTCCTATAGAATAATAAAGTTACCAACACTGTGAAGATACGGCACATCCTGCGGCCTTGAGACGCCAGCAGTGTAACGGCCGGTGTCCTAATTACCAGCTATGTGAATCAGAAGTTTAAGATAATTCTCATTTATTGTTACGTCTCAGTTGCACATTTTTTTTAATTAGGCAAGATATTTCGATCACTCTGGATCATAATCAGATCCACGCAATTGCATCAGCACCTCGTCTTGTCTACTTAGAGCAACATATCAGAGGTACTTTGATATGTGGTTCTGTTTAGGTAAGACAGTTGCTAACGCAACTACTTAAATGTGAAGATGATGATCTAAACATGTAATCTAATTAAGAAAGTCGACATAAAAGTTTTCTGGGTTTGGTACCGCGTGATAATGTAAAAAACTACTGCTGGAGACCCAGAAGAAGGCCGCTGCAATCGTGGCCGAAACATAGGTTTTTCTCCAGCAGCAGTAGTTTTTTACATTATGACGCGGTACCAAACCAAGAAAACTTTTATGTCGACTGACTCAGGCCGCGGAAGCCTACGCAATTATAATTCAGAAAGTTGCAACTGAGATGGAACAATAAATGAGAATTACCTCAAACATCTACACAGTTGATGAATCTCTCAAGACTATAGTGAATCAGAACTGATCCTGTTCTGTGTGTGTGTGTGTGTGTGTGTATGTGTGTGTCGAATGGCACCAAATGCATCACAAAAGATGCTGACATATACGACGACGGTGACAGATGCTGTCAGATCCGACCAAGTCGAGCCACCGCACATATACGTCCTCCATAGTACTACATCCAGAATGAAGCCTCATTTCGAAAACAACAGGTGGCGCTCCTGAATCCATTGTTGTCATTGGGCGCACCACTGTCGCTACGTCTCTCTCTCTCTCTCTCTCTCTCTGTCTCTCTCTCTCTCGCGCGCGTGCTCTATTGCCGTTCGGAAGAAGTTACAGCGTTGTTTGCCACAATGGAAATCTGTGGAACTCCAGATATTTTTGAAACGTTCGTGTGGATACTTGTCTTTCAGTAAAGAAGCTCATATCCTGAAGTAATGGACGTAACCGTACTCTCCATCATGGCCAAGCGAAAAGGTTATGTCCTCTCAGTCGGTAGTCGCGTGTGGCCGTTGAGATCCTGCATCACGTTAAGTACGGCTCTCCTGAACCAATTATGATATATTGGCTTGACGGTCACGGGACTGCGACAATGCCAGCAGCATTGTCGTGGAACGATGAAGTGCAATCTCGTTAGGTCACAATCCTGCTATTAGTGAATTCCGACGACGTTTTTCTCCTTATAAGAAATATAACACGATCATCACCGAAACAACAATATTCAAGTACAATTTCTGAATGGAAAACTCAATAAGTCATCTTCGTTTAGATACAGAATATATATGCCATTAAGTTCACTTACCTTCTTTGGATGCGCGCCGGCCAGAGTGGCCGAGCGGCTCTAGGCGCTTCAGTATGGAACCGCGCGACCGCTAAGGTCGCAGGTTCGAATCCTGCGTCAGGCATGGATGTGTGTGAAGTCCGTAGGTTAGTTAGGTTTAAGTAGTTCTAAGTTCTAGGGGACTGATGACCTCAGATGTTAAGTCCCACAGTGCTCAGAGCCATTTGAACCATTTGTGGGTGCGCCGGAAGATTAATCACTTGATTACCCTACTATGTAGTAGACTTCATGCCGGTTTGACGTTTGTTGTATGTAGCCTTTGTGGTGTTGCAGGTTTAGCAGGCAGAACAATATATGCGAGTGCCACATATCATTTCCGCATCCTCATAGTTTGCAAGTTTTGGAGAATGGACAACAAATTTTCACTTAGGAAGAAGAGTCAAGCTTTCCTCATCTGCCCATAGACTGCGGGAAGCAAATTATGAAAAAGACACACAGCACGGCACATCTACTACCAATGCTGAAGGGTATTCTATCATTAACTAACGACTTTCAGGAGGGTTAATTCAGGTTTACTCATTAAGCTATCAAATTTAATCTATTTGTCCTCAACAGAACCCCTGAAAAAACAAACTAATGCCCAACATATAGGTCATAACATGTAATGCTTTCCTTAGGAGTATCCCTCCGGAGAATGTCGATCTGTATCGGCCAGCTCGTTAACGGGAAGGGTGAAGTAAGATCTAAAATATTTCATCATATTAATTAACAATGAGAAGTTTATGAAAAATTCATAAGTCTGTAGACCAAATACACAAGTACATTTGAAGGCTAGGATTAAGTGTTTATGACCAGTACGTCCATCCAGACTAATTTATGGCACCGACATTTGTACATTGGATGAAGATGCCAAACGAAACCTCAAAACCGGCCAAGAGACTCTGAGGTGGTCCACATTAGGCTTGAAAAACCAAAACCAAAACAAGATAGGACAAGTGACTGTCACTTATGCCATTAACATCCTGGAACAGGAAGGAAGAAATGTTAACATTTAACGCACTTTCGACATCGATTTCACTGGAGCACAAGCTCTGCCCCTTTAAAGGGTGGCGAAGGAAATCGGATGTAACCTTTCAAAGGAACCACGCCGGCATGTGTTTGGAGCGATTTAGTGAAATCACAGAAAACCTAAATGTGGGTGGCTTGACACGAATTTGAACTGTCATCATCCTGATACGAATCCAGTATGCTAACCACTGCGACACCTCGCCCGTTATCCTGGGACAGGCAGCTTCAAGTGGCCAGAGTCCAGGACGACAGGCGGAGATAACTGGTGTTTCAGTGCAGTCGAAGTAATGTAGAAACAGAAGACACAGAGGGAGGCCACCAGACCTATGGGACAGGGACATCCAAAGACTACCTGGACAGAAGAGGAGAACCAAGATTACGTGAATAACCTCTAGACAAGTGCGGCTAGCCTCGACACGCGGCTTGAGAAACCATCATCATTCTGTGATAAAAGTGATTCATGATGATAATGCTGAGGTACATTAACAGTACATTCTATTCTATTTTCTTTGGTCTTTCTTTGCCAATATTCTTAGAGGTGGGTATTCATATTTTAAGAAAAAAGCTATTGCCAAATGTAAAACCATAGACAAGAGTCTTTGCTAAGGAATAAAGCTTCTACACAGTTAAAAAGTATATCTGATAAATTTCATACGAAACACTTAAAGGTCTCGATGGAAATAAATATCTTTTGTGCTCTCGTCGAAATAAGTGGAACGCTGCGTTTGAAACAAAGCAGTGACGCGCAGGAAGTCTACAGATTTTGTTACAAACATAGCGGTTATTTACAATGAGAATAATGGAAGGAAGCTGTTGGCACTACGTTGAAGATACCTCAGAACGTTCATATGTAACAACTACGAAAACTAAGGAAATTGAACTTAACTGTTCGTAACAAGAATGGAAACTCGCTGGGTCTAGATATAAGCGAAAGTCAACCGCGCCAGACGTCACCTGTCCTTACTTGCCACTTCTGAATTAGAGTAGAAATTTTAACCCACTTTTGTTGCTAAAATCTTTCATATTTCATTTACAACAGTCAGGTACAGTCTTATGTAGATACATTACAGCATCATTGCACTTACATATAAATAAACAATATTTATATCATGTTGCTGTTCTCGAGATCTTTGGCATACCTTGCATACCGGATTTGTTCTACCTATTTTATTGCCACTGTAGCTACTTTCATAGCTTTTTATCTTTCTCTGGACTTTTCGTTGTCTCTTTCGTCTTTACTTATGGCGGTGTGAAGTAAGAGAAAATGAAACTGATTCTTGTCTTAATTTTGTACTTTAATTAATTCTGAGAAGCAATTTCCTTGCCTCAGTATTTCAAAACCCTTTGTCCTGCTGTTTATTAAAGCTATAAAGTAGATTGGGGCTTATCAGATTTGCAATTACGTAATAATATTTTAACGAAATGAAGGTAAGATGTTTTAATTATCCAGTACCTTCTTTGTTCTCATCATAATTACTTTTTCTTCCTCGCAGGGATAAAAATTACTAAATCTGTCATGTTCCTTCGTTTCCATGAAGATAAATTCATCAGATACCGAAAATCAAACGTATCAAGTAGCTTCGTTAGTTGAGTTGTGAGCCGGAACGTAACTCATATAAAATAACTTATACTTTGAAGTCTTCAGGATAGAATTACACTTTGTCATACATTGTGAACCACATTTCATTGAATACATTTTGGCTCCCATTTTAAGCAATCCTTAATTAAAATACTGGCTTCTGATCAAGACACGACGAAAAGCAGCATTTGTAGTGCAGTTAATATCTGTTAAAATATGGATATTGAAAATATTGGCAGTGCCCCAAGTGGAGTTTTAATATACTGTATCTGGGATCCCAATAGATCACTTGAGATCAGGAGACATAGATTATTGTAACAAAAGTGTTAATAGACAATAAACGACAGTAAGGTAATAATTTAAAAAGGTTCATAACAAAAGAGTATAGTCGTAAGAATGCAGATTATGAACCTACGGAAAATTGCGTTAAATACCAAACCACCAAGACGGCTGTTACCACACATCACAATTTGTACTATTTATTTCTTTTTATTTATCAAGTCTTTGTCAGACTTCTTTTTCAAATATTCCAAAAACTAGTATTATCGTCCGCCATGCTGTGTGTCTTACACTTTTCATCCTTCATGAATACCGAAGCTGAGCACCACAAGCAATTTAAGACGTTGTGATCACGCTGTGTCAAATGTAATGTTAGAGACTGAACTAGAAAGTTTTGTAGTTTATTCTCCATTGGATACTGTTGCAGATATTTCCCCTAGAATAACGTATCCAGTTTTTCCTTCTGTGGTCCATCTATATTAAGTTGGTCTTGCTTAGGCAGTATTTTAAAGCGGTAATCAGCCGCATTATACCGGCTGGCATACATTGCTGTTTTCCTTGTAACACGAGCCTAGTGACTGTAAATGGTGTCTCCTCTTTGGCAGAAGATGGTTCATTTATTGTGGGTAAATGTTAACTTCGTGATAGGCTACTTGTCATCCAAAATGTGACTGACGGACGATACAGTCAGCGTAACGATTTGCTATCACTGATGAGACACTTAACGTAGCTGTTTGATGTCACAGTTCACAATGTATTTAAAAACAGTAGATTAAATAAGTTATTTTGTTATCTCATTTAAAATGAATACGTATACAGAAGTAATGTAACTAGCGAGTTTCTTGCACTAAGTGGTTGTGGACTTTGGTTTGACATTCACGAAAAGAAAAAAAGTAAAAAGAAAAGACGCACCACGAAGGAATTATCCGAATGACGGACATGTACAAACAAATGATTACAATTTAGAAAGAATGATTCATTCAAGAGAAAGAGCTTTACAAATTGGGCAAGCCGCTAACGCGCTGGTCTATCTCTGGCCCTTATACAAGCGGGTTGTTCTGTTTGTCATTGATTGACAGAGTTATTGGATGTCTTCGAGAAGGATATTGTGCCAAATTCTGTTCCAACTGGCGCTTAAGCTGGTTGGACGGCCCTGCCCATAATGCTACAGTCGCTGTCAATTGTGTAGAGATCCAACAACCATATTGGCGAAGGTAATGTTCCGTAAGCACGAAGACAAGCACTATAACCTCTCATCGAATGGACATTATCTTGCTGAAACGCAAGCGCAGGAAGGTTTGCCATGAAGGGCTACAAATCGGGGAGTAGAATATCTCCGACATACGGCTGTGTCGTAAGGGTGCGTCTGATGTAAACCTTACTTGGAGTATTACTACGACAAGAATTGGCACCCCTGACGATCTCTGCTGGTGGGCGGGCCGTATCGAGGGCGACAGTCAGGTTTGTATTCCATCACTCTCTGGGGCGTCTACATGCACGTCGTCGGGGCTGAGTTGGAAGTGGGACTCGTCACTCGAGACAATTCTGCTCCAGTCAATCAGAGTCCGCGACATTTCGTTTGTTGGTTGTCATCCATGGTAAGGACGGCACAGCGGTACGTCGACGACATACTGCGCTCCGTTTTGTTGCCCTTCAGGTCAAGCCAGCTTCGGCTTATCTTTCAGCAAGATAACGCTCGCCCTCACGCGGCGAATGTTTTTACTGCTTGTCTTCGTGCTTGCCAAATACTACTTTGGCCAGCAAGATCGGCGGTCTCTTCTCAACTGAGAACGTTTGGAGCATTGTTGGCATTGCCCTCAAACCATCCAGGGATTTTGACGATTTAAGGCATCAGTTGGACTGAATTTTGCTCCATATCCCTCAGAACATTCAACAAGTCTGTCAGTTAATGAGAACTCGAATAATAGCTTGCCGAAAGGCCAGAGGTGTACCAAGACGTAATTGACCGTTCACTTTTGTGAAGCACTTTCTCTTCAATAAAACACTAGATTTTTCTGAAATAGTAAACATTCATTTGCGTTTTATGTATGTCTGCAGGCTTTTGGGGCAGTTGTCACTAAAGGTAAAATCTTCTGGGTTATTAGGCCGCGTCGTATTTCCTCTAAAAAATAAATATTTTATAGGAAATACGACGCGGACTAATAATCAAGAAGAATATAACTTCACTTGTTCATGTATATCACGACCACCTTTCTTTTATTTTGTCTTAGAGCAGGAGGGCCAGCCATGGCGTTCCAAACTTCACGCTAGCCGAATGTTTGGGCACAGGCGTGTCACGGCTCGGCTTTCCCGACTCTGCTCGTTCGTTCCCGGGAGTATTCGGTACAGCTCGACATTGCATTCAGTATTGCGGTGTGGCATTTTTGGTCGGTACAACTCTTCATCTGTTTGGCAGAATCGTGGTGTCAGCGCTGTTTACCTATCGCTATTTGCTCATGCTGTGATGGACGTTGACAGGTCGAGTGGATGTTCACACAAAAAGAGGAGGTCTAGCAATCTATCGTCATAAGGCTTTAAGCTAAAAATGGAAATCACAGAAGAGAGGGATGACAGTTCTCAATATCTATTATGCTGTCTTGCAGAAGGTACTGCAAATTGATATGAGACTGTATTACAATGCCATACACAAAATATTAAGAGTTGTAGTTGACAATGAAAGGGCAAAAAATTACAACGATCGACAGACGGGTTTCACTGTTCGGTACATCAAGAATCACTTGAAACTTCCTGACAGATTACAGCTGTGTGGCTGACCGAGACTGTAACACGGGACCGTTGCCTTTAGCGGACAAGTTCTCTACCATATGAGCTACCGAAGTACGACTGACGAACACTCCTCAGAGCGGCAATTCCGACGGTACCTCGTCTCCTACGTTCCGGACTTCGCAGAAGCTCTCCTGCAGACCTTACAGAAGTAGCACTCCTGGAAGAAAGGATATTGCGGAGACATGGCTTAGCCACAGCCTGGGGGGTGTTCCAGAACGAAATTTTCACTCTACAGCAAAATGGGCGGTGATATGGAACTTTCTTCCAGGAGTGAAAGTTCTGCAAGGTCTGCAGGAGAGTTTCTGCGAAGTTCGGAAGGTAGGAGACGATGAACTGCGGAATTAAGGCTGCGAGGCCGGATTGTGGGTCGTGCTTGGGTAGCTCAGAGGGTAGAGCACTTGCTCGCGATAAGCTAAGGTCACGATTTCGAGTCTTCGTACGGTATAGGGTTTTAATATGCCAGGAAATTTCATATCAGCATACACTCCGCTGCTGAGTGAAAATTTCAAACAAGAAGCACTTGGTTTTTTATTTTCATGCACCCACACCTGAAGAAATTGATGGTATGTATGGTAAAATTTATGAAGTTGCATGCATTATTCTACTGTCATTTGCAACACTTGTTGATCGAACAGAACGGAGAGGGTGGAAACTTTAGATATTACAGAAAAGTGCGTACGTGCAATGACTATTCGATTTAAAACACACAATTGTTGAAATTTTAAAGGAAAATAAAGGAAGGCAGGAATGGAAAGTAAAACATCCAGAATGGGTTGCAGACCTCACATTGTAAGTGCACTTGACTGTACAGTGGCCAGAGTAAGAAACTCCAAGGTGAGAAACAGCTTCCTTTTGATTTGATGAGGATGCATTTAAAAATAAAGTCGCAGTATACACTGAAGAGCTACAGAAACTGGTACACCTGCCTAATACCTTACAAGGCACCCTCTGACACGCAGAAGCGCTGCAACACGTCGTGGCATGGACTCGACTAATGTCGGAAGAAGTGCTGGGGGAAACTGACACCATCAGTCCTACATGGCTGTCCTTAAATCCGTAAGAGTATGAGGAGGGGGAGATCTGAACAGCACGTTGCAAGCCATCCCAGACATGCTCAATAATATTCATGTCCGGCGACTCTGGTGGCCAGCGGAAGTGTTTAAACTCAGAAAAGTGTTTCTGGAGCCACTTTCTCTGACGTGTGGGATATCGCATTGTCCTGCTGGAATTGCCCAAGTTAGCCGCAATGCACAGTGGACACTAATGGATTCAGCTGATAAGAGAGAATGCTTACGTACGTCTCACCTCTCAGAGTTGTATCTAGACGTATCAGAGGTCCCATATCACTCCAGCTGCACACACCCCACACCATTACCGTGCCTCCACCAGCTTGAACAGTCCCCTGCCGAAATGCAGGGTCCGTGGGCTCATGAGGTTGTCTCCATACCCGTACACGTCCGTCCGCTCGATACAATTTTAAATGAGACTCGTCCGACCAGGCAACATGTTTCCAGTCATCAACAATCCCATATCAGTGTTTACGGGCCCAGGCGAGGTATAAGGCATGGTGTCGTGCAGTCATCAAGTGTACACGAGTAGGCATTCGGCTTCATAGCCATGATGTTCCGTTGAATGGTTTGCACGCTGGTATTTGTTGACGGCCCAGCACTGAAATCTGTAGCAATTTGCGGAAGGGTTGCACTTCTGTCACATTGAACGATTTTCTTTAGTCGTCGTTGGTCTCGTTGTTGCAGGATCTTTCTCCTGCCGCTGCGATGTGCGATATTTGATGTATTTCCGGAATCCTGATATTCAAGGCACCCTCGTGAAATCGCCGTAAGGGAAAATACCCACTACATCGCTACCTCGGAGATGCTGTGTCCTTTCGCTCGTGCGCCGACTGTAACACCACGTTCAAAGTCACGTAAATCTTGAAAACCTGCCATTGTTGCAGCAGTAACCGATCTAACAACTGCGCCAGTCACTTGTTGTCTCATATAGGTGTTGTCGACCGCAGCGCCATATTGTGCCTGTTTACAATCTCTGAATACGCATGCTTATAACAATTTGTTTGGCGCATTGGTAACAGGGACACTTTCTCTGTTAAGCTCAATGCCGTTAAAGAAAACGGGAAATTTGAAGAATGCATTATAGTCTTGAGAGATTTAAAGGGTTACTTTAAAGGTTTTGTGACCTCTTGTCTTTTGAGTTTAAAGGGCCCCTGTGCATGTAACTGACGTGCAAGGTAATTGCAGTGTTAATGACAAATATTTTTACCTTAAAATTGTGTAAGGCGTCTACATCGCTTTCCCCAGGTAGAATTTCCAAGTTTCCATAATGGGTTTCAAAAGTGCTTGCGTGAAAGACAATTGTCGATTATGAAACTAAACAAGTCACGATTAAATCGTAGTCAGAAAGCGAAAGTATCTGAAATTGTCTCCAGCTGCCCGTAAGCCGAAAGATGGTACTATGTCTTCGGCACGTCAAATGTAATTAATTAATATTGAAAATGTTTCATTTGTGATCTATGTTATTGAGAAATGTGAATAAAACCAAATCGTATGCAATGCTACTGCTTTGCCGTTTAAATGTGGAGCGTTCACAGTTTTCCCCTTTTCCTCCCGCTCGCGGTCAGACAGCGTAGAGTGGCGATGGGGGAAATGTGCAGCAAGACTGAGCACTTTGGCACTCGGGCCCTGGCACGGGCCGCGAGCCGAAATGTTGGCCAGCTGTGTCTTAGAGTGTATTAGTGCGGTAACAGAGGCTAAGAAACACAATGATGGCATGGAGAAACTTCTCAATAAATGGATAAATATGTGTTGCAAACATTCTGATTATTTCGGGAATTTTTCATTCGACTACTGTATCGATAATTTCACTTGACAATTTCACTTGAAGACAAAGTGGACATGTTACAAAAATATATCTGCTTATTCTTTCTAACGACGATACAGGATACCAACGTAGAAGTTCACCTACATAAGCGACTTTAATGAAGGCAGGCTTCTATGGACCGGAGTGTGAGAACACGTATCCTAGAAACGGTGTAGCTGATCGGTTGGTCGTGTGATACTATCGTGAGCATCCATGAAAAGTAACAGACGGACGGTGAAGTTCGTAGGAGGTAACATTTTAGATGTCCAGGTCCCATCTGAGACTGTGACGTCTGGAGTCTTGCCCTCTTTATAGTGCAGAACATCCTGTGAAGTGAGGCTACTCTGACGAGAGAGTACAGTGCTTCTGCAGACACGTGTCTCAGAATACATCGTTCAGCTCACATTGTACAACATGGGCCTCTGCAAAAGACTACCCTCTCGTTTTCCCGTACTGACCCAACGACGTCATCAAATACGACTGCAGTTGACAATGTCTGTTGTCTGTCTGTCGGATGTGTGCTGTGTTCACTGAGCTAGTGTGTATGTAGCAATTTGTCCCTTTCATTTTGTGCCCTTTTTGCTCCCCTCCGTAGCTGAGAGGTACGTGCTTGCCTACCATGCCTCGGGCCCCGGTTCGATTCCCGGCCGGGTTGGAGAAATTCTCCGCACGTGGACTGGGTGTTGTGTTGTCCTCATCATCACTGTCGCGCAAGTCTCCCAATGTGGCGTCCACCTGCAATAAGACTTGCAACCTGCGGCCGAACTTCCCCGGATGGGACCTTCCAACCATCAGTTCCTTCATTCTTTTATTATGAGGGTTAAAAGAAAAGTAATGCCTCCGTCTTCGTTATTTGGGTGTGGATGGGAATATTTTAATAGATCAAATGCAGAAACAATCCGTAGAATGTGATATTTAGTCACTAATATTCACTTTTCCACATAATCACCAGCCAACTGGATACATGTGTGCCAACGATGAACAAGTTTCCTGAAGCCGTCAAGGAAGAAGTCGACACTCTGTTTCCGCAACCAGTCTCACAGTTCTCTCAACGTCTTCATCAGAAGCATAATAATGTCCCCGAAGATCGTCTTTCATTATCGGGAATAGATGGAAGTAAGGCTGTGCTAATTCTGGACTGCATGGAAGATGCCGTACAGTATTGAGATTCAGTCTCTGAAGTTATGCTGTGGAGGCAAGTGAAGTGTTTGGTTTGGCATTGTCGTGCTGCAGGAAAACATTTCCCTTTTCCATTCGGACCCTTGTTAGCCGTCGTTTCAGAGTTCGCTGCGTTGTGATGTAACGTTCTGAATATATTGTTATTCCATGGTCAATGGAACTCGGCAGTTGCTGTTACAGGACATCCAACTCTTTGTTTGTGACGCAGGTCAGATGTTCCCGCTTCAGCATCTTTAAACTTACTCGCCCAACGACGCACAGTACTCACATCAACACAGTCACCATAGACTGCTTCCATTCTCTGATGAATCTCGTTTGGGGTGACACCTTCTGCTGTCAAGAGTTCAGTGACTGCACGTTGCTTAAATCGCATCGACCGACCGTTGGCGGTGGGTTTCATAGTTTACCCTGTAACAACACAACCGTTCAGTGCTAAGGCTTCCCGCCAACTGGAGCTGTAGGGAAGAGGGTACGGAACAAGCCAGTACCTGCCGCACTCCAATGCTGCCAACTGTTGAAGAGTTACGGAGGTGGTGGCATTACTTTTCAGTTCACCCTCATAGTATCGCCTTCAGCGTCAGCTAAAAGCCAGATCACCTAGTTTTTGTTTTCTTCTTTGTATTTTTGTATGTATCGTTGTTTCAGTAGCGTAAGCAGAGATCGTAGGAGAAAGTAACTCGTGCTATATTCATTTTCAGTAGAGAAGTTTACTTCTGTTTTAAGAGCATATCTTGCAGTCTTAGGCTGTAGTGCGATCTCTGTAGAGTGAATTTAAGTGTCAATTTATTCTCCACACATATATTTTGGTTACATTTCAACCTCAGCAGCGGTACAGCCCGGAAATTTTCTCTCTTTTTTTTTGGAGCGGGATCTTTTTTGTGCTTTCTCAATTACTCCTGACTGCCATGTTTCTGTCTTCTCAGAACATACGCAGATTTTTAATTACCATGACATAGCTGAGGATAGACTGATACCTGTGGTCTAGGGGTAACCTCTTTAATTCATAATCAAAACCTCTTCGGTCCCGGGCTCGATCCCCGCCACTGTCTAAATTTTGATAAATAATCAGCATTGGCGGCCGAAGACTTTCGGCATAAGAAGTCAGCCTCATTCTGCCAACGGCCTTGTCAAAGACGGCGGAGGAGCGGATAGAGGTTCAGGGCACTCTCTTGGGAAATTGCCCCTAAAGGCGGAAGAATCAGCAATGATCAACGACATGAGGATGCAGAAGCCAATGGAAACCACTGCATTAAAGACACGTAACGTGTATCCACAGGGCATGTGGCCTGTAATTGAAGAAGTGTCATGATGATCTCTCCATTGGCAAAAGATTCCGGAGTAGTCCCTCATTCGGATCACCGGGACGGGACTGCCAAGGGGGAGGTTACCATGAGAAACGTCAGAAGCTTGAACGTGGTAGGGAAACTAGAAAATCTGAAAAGGGAAATAAAAAGGCTCTATCCAGATATAGTAGGGGTCAGTGAAGTGAAGTGGAAGGAAGACAAGGATTTCTGGTCAGATGTGTATCGGGTAATATCAACAGCAGCAGAAAATGGTATAACAGGTGTAGGATTCGTTATGAATAGGAAGGTAGGGCAGAGGGTGTGTTACTGTGAACAGTTCAGTGACCGGTTTGTTCTAATCAGAATCGACAGCTGACCAACACCGACAACGATAGATCAGGTATACATGCCGACGTCGCAAGCTGAAGATAAACAGATAGAGAAAGTGTATGAGGATATTGAAAGCGTAATGCAGTATGTAAAGGGGGACGAAAATCTAATAGTCATGGGCGACTGGAATGCAGTTGTAGGGGAAGGAGTAGAAGAAAAGGTTACAGGAGAATATGGGCTTGGGACAAGGAATGAAAGAGGAGAAAGACTAACTGAGTTCTGTAACAAGTTTCAGCTAGTAATAGCGAATACCCTGTTCAAGAATCACAAGAGGAGGAGGTATACTTGGAAAAGGCCGGGAGATACGGGAATATTTCAATTAGATTACATCATAGTCAGACAGAGATTCTGAAATCAGATACTGGATTGTAAGGCGTATCCAGGAGCAGATATAGACTCAGATCACAGTACAGTAGTGATGAAGAGTAGGCTGAAGTTCAATTCGTTAGTCAGGAAGAATCAATACGCAAAGAAGTTGGATACGGAAGTACTAAGGAATGACGAGATACGTATGAAGTTCTCCAACGCTATAGATACAGCAATAAGGAATAG
The DNA here is from genome assembly GCF_023864345.2 of Schistocerca serialis cubense. Classification (NCBI taxonomy): domain Eukaryota; kingdom Metazoa; phylum Arthropoda; class Insecta; order Orthoptera; family Acrididae; genus Schistocerca; species Schistocerca serialis. Next base: position 528,312,661 of record NC_064642.1, read on the forward strand.
CGCAGTAGGCAATACAGTTGAAGAGGAATGGACATCTCTAAAAAGGGCCATCACAGAAGTTGGGAAGGAAAACGTAGGTACAAAGAAGGTAGCTGCGAAGAAACCATGGGTAACAGAAGAAATACTTCAGTTGATTGATGAAAGGAGGAAGTACAAACATGTTCCGGGAAAATCAGGAATACAGAAATACAAGTCGCTGAGGAATGAAATAAATAGGAAGTGCAGGGAAGCTAAGACGAAATGGCTGCAGGAAGAATGTGAAGACATCGAAAAAGATATGATTGTCGGAAGGACAGACTCAGCATACAGGAAAGTCTAAACAACCTTTGATGACATTAAAAGCAACGGTGGTAACATTAAGAGTGCAACGGGAATTCCACTGTTAAATGCAGAGGAGAGATCAGATTGGTGGAAAGAATACACTGAAAGCCTCTATGAGGGTGAGGATTTGTCTGATGTGATAGAAGAAGAAATAGGAGTCGATTTAGAAGAGATAGGGGATCCAGTATTAGAATCGGAATTCAAAAGAGCTTTGGAGGACTTAGGTCAAATAAGGCAGAAGGGATTGATAATATTCCATCAGAATTTCTAATTTGGGGGAAGTGGCAACAAAACGACTATTCACGTTGGTGTGTGGAATATATGAGTCTGGCAATATACCATCTGACTTTCGGAAAAGCATCATCCACACAATTCCGAAGACGGCTAGAGCTGACAAGTGCGAGAATTATCACACAATCAGCTTTACAGCTCATGCATCGAAGCTGCCTACAAGAATAATATACAGAAGAATGGAAAAGAAAATTGAGAATGCGCTAGGTGACGATCAGTTTGGCTTTAGGAAAAGTAAAGGGACGAGAGAGGCAATTCTGGCGTTACGGCTAATAATGGAAGCAAGGCTAAAGAAAAATCAAGACACTTTAATAGGATCTGTCGACCTGGAAAAAGCGGTCGACAATATAAAATGGTGCAAGCTGTTCGAGATCCTGAAAAAAGTGTGGGTATGCTATAGGGAGAGACGGGTCGTATACAATATGTACAACAGCCAAGAGGGAATAATAAGAGTGGACGATCAAGAACGAAGTGCTCGTATTAAGAAGGGTGTAAGACAAGGCTGTAGCCTTTCGCCCCTACACTTCAATCTGTACATCGAGGAAGCAATGATGGAAATAAAAGAAAGGTTCAGGAGTGGAATTAAAATACAAGGTGAAAGGACATGAATGATAGGATTCGCTGATGACATTGCTATCCTGAGTGAAAGTGAAGAAGAATTAAATGATCTGCTGAACGGAATGAACAGTCTAATGAGTACACAGCATGGTTTGAGAGTAAATCGGAGAAAGCCGAAGGTAATGAGAGGTAGTAGAAATGAGAACAGCGAGAAACTTAACATCAGGATTGATGGTCACGAAGTCAATGAAGTTAAGGAATTCTGCTACCTAGGCAGTATAATAACCAATGACGGACGGAGTAAGGAGGACATCAAAAGCAGACTCGCTATGGCAAAAAAGGCATTTCTGGACAAGAGAAGTCTACTAATATCAAATCCCGGCCTTAATTTGAGGAAGAAGTTTCTGAGGATGTACGTCTGGAGTACAGCATTGTATGGTAGTGAAACATGGACTGTGGGAAAACCGGAACAGAAGAGAATCGAAGCATTTGAGATGTGGTGCTATAGACGAATGTTGAAAATTAGGTGGACTGATAAGGTAAGGAATGAGGAGGTTCTACGCAGAATCGGAGAGGAAAGGGATATGTGGAAAACGCTGATAAGGAGAAGGGACAGGATGGTAGGGCATCTGCTAAGACATGAGGGAATGACTTCCATGGTACTAGAGGAAGCTGTAGAGGGCAAAAACTGTAGAGGAAGACAGAGATTGGAATACGTCAAGCAAATAATTGAGGACGTAGGTTGCAAGCGCTACTCTGAGATGAAGAGGTTAGCACAGGAAAGGAATTCGTGGCGGGCCGCATCAAACCAGTCAGTAGAGCGATCACAAAAATAATAATAAAAAAAAAAAAAAAAAAAAGCTGAGGATAGTGCTTGTGCGGACGCACGGAAAGTTGTTTGCTGACTGTAAACAGCTGGGAGCTGCGTTCGGCACTATCGAGAGCGTTCTGGCTGCTACTCAAAGTGTAGTGACTTCGGCGCGCCGCTGACGACGCCTGCGACACCTTTGGTGGCGTTGGTATCCGCTGTTGACCTGGCCGTCACTTCGTCTTCCGAAATGCCTCATCTGTGTGGCCCGTCTTCACTCAGAAGTGAACGGAGGACAGTGGTGGGTTCCCATGTCACTGGGTGGAAGGCAGAAGAGGGAATGGGTGGCGTAGCTGGTTTCTTACATCTAAGCAGTACGTTCGAGCAGCTGTCCACATTAGATAACACTTTTCGGCTGGAAGGGGCTGCCTCTCCTGTTGGGCCAGCAGCCTATTCTCCTACCTAGTCTGGACAGATGCAAAGGGCTGGTATACTAGTGATAGGGAACTCCAACGTTAGGTGAGTAATGGAGCCCATCACGGGAACAGTATGCAGGGAGGGAAAGATTGCCAGTCTGCACTGAGTAAGTTTGCCGGAGATGTCTCGTCCGAGAAGCGAAAGAGCCTCTACCGGCAGCTATCGCGCGCACTGTGTGTAACTGGCTGCAAATAGTGACAAATATCGTCACGAATGACCCTGCCACTTACAAGGGAACCTCCCCATCGCACCCCCCTCAGATTTAGTTATAAATTGACTCAGTGGACAGGCCTTGAAAAACTGAACACAGATCAATCGAGAAAACAGGAAGAAGTTGTGTGCAACTATGAAAAAATAAGCAAAATGTACAAACTGAGTAGTCCAGGAGTAACATATGCAACATAAAGGAGAACGATAGCAGATGAGCGCCGTGGTCTCGTGGTTAGAGTGAGCAATCGCGAAACGAAAGGTCCTTGTTTCGAGTCCTCCCTCGAGTGAAAATTTTACTTTCTTTATTTTCGCAAAGTTACGATCTGTCCATTCATTGACGTCTCTGTTCACTGTAATAAGTTTAGTGTCTGTGTTTTGCGACCGCACCGCAAAACCGTGCGATTAGTAGACGAAAGGACGTGCCTCTCCAATAGGAACCAAAAACATTTGATCGCAAGGTCATAGGTTAACCGATTCCTCCACAGGAAAACACGTCTGATATATTCTATACGACACTGGTGTCGGCATGTGCGTCACATGACAGGAATATGTTGTCGACCCACCTAACTTGTACGCTTGGCGAATGGGTAAAAAGATTCTTCTACCTTGCCCGATTTAGGTTTTCTTGTGGATGTGCTGAAACGTAAATGTGCAGCACAAATGGAAATATTGCAAAGCACCGTTCAATATGCTTTAGACAAGTACGTTCCCAGCAAGATCTTAGAAGACCGAATGTAATTTAATTGCCATATTAAAAATCAGGTATGTAAACAAAGAGAGCGGCGCGGAGTGTCCACGCAGTTAGAGTCGCCATGTCACTAATCGTGCGGCCCTGTCGCCGGAGGTTCTAGTCCTCCCTCGGGCATGGGTGTGACTGTTGTCCTTAGCGCTAAGTTACTTTAAGTAGTGTGTAAGTCTAGGGACCGATGACCTCAGCAGTTTGGTCCCTTAGGAATCCACACACACATTTGAACATTTAGAAACAAAGAGAGCTTCATCATAGATTCCAGAGTAGTCAGAACATTGCTTACATATAAAAGCTGAACGAAGCAAAAATGAGGGTAAGGAGAGCAATGAGAGAATCGATCATTGACTTTGACTTGTCAACCGATCTGACCAAAAACTCGAAGCGGTTAAAAACATCTGTTAAGTCACTGAATGTCCATGATGGCACCAAAACGGAAGGTAGCAGAGAGAATGCAGAAATACAGAATACGGCCTTCCGAATTTGTTTCACCGCGGAAGATCGTAAAACGGTCCCTCCTTTAATTCATCGTACGAAAGTCAAATGGCAGATATTGAGATAATCGATCGTGGAGAAGAAAAGCAACTACCATCGCTTAGCAGTGGGAGGCATTATGACCAGATGAGATACCTTTAAGATTCGACAGATTAGTCGTGGCTATACTGGCTACGTTATTGGAATCGTCAATGTGTGGAATAATTATTTATTTGTATTTTCCTCTACCAGTTACTTTTATTCATTTTATGTTTAATTTAACGTATCGCAAAGCGTTTCGAGCATTTTCTGCACATCTTAATGGTTGTATGCATACAAGAAATTGTCACTTCATCACAAATGGTCTAAATTAACATTGAGTTTTAGGTTTCTTTTCGATTTCTGAATGTCTGTTGGTTTATATGGAGGGGTGGGTGCCAGTCGTTGGCCAGAAATTGACGTCCAGTAATGTCTTCCGCTGGAGTGGACCTGTCTCTCGTTGTTTATTATAATTGGCACCACTGCCTGTGTCGAATGCAGATAGTTTTTCATCATTAGTTATGTACGGAAATTGTGTGACAACTTTTTTTTATGTGACGGATGTTCGCTCGCGGGTTTGGATTCACGCAGCTTCATTTGCTTCAATGGTACACTGTCGGATAACTCTTTATTTTGGCACTAATATTTGACGTAATTCACTGCACTCACAAAATTACTCCACATTTCCTCTACCTTAATCCACATGGTACTTCTCACATGAGTCAAACAGCAGCTTGGAGTCCACAGTTTTCCTCACTGCTTTTCTTCTTTTTCTTCACTATTTATTCTGGCACTGATTTTGATGTAAGCCATTGCACAACAGTAATTACAAACAATATTACTCCGCATTTCCTCGACCTTAATGGGTACGGTATTTCTCACATGGGTCACACAACATCTTCGAGCCTTCAGTTTTTCTCAATTCCTTTCCCCTTTTTCTTCACTGTGGGTGTTGATACTAGTGCCCATGAAAATGGATTGAACTGAAATGACTGTGGGCATTCAACATGAACTGTTGTAGCTGTAGTTGGCACCTGAAGCTGGAGGTTCGCTTGACATTGTCTCTACTGCTTGGTATGGTCCCTGGTACCTTGTCACAAAATGTATTGTTCACCCTGTGGCGTGTAAAGGCTTCGCAACGTTACCTGTTTCATACCCTATACCGTGGTAACTTCCCTTTGTGTTTCCCCAACTTCTCTTGCTGCTCAAGTGCTTCGATATTTACTCTCCACACCTCGGTAACCGGCTCTCTGTGCTCACCTATTTTCGGTCTGACCATGTCAAACGGTGAAGACGTGTTCCTCCCATACACCAGGAGATATGACGGTGGTAGTGGGAACCTTCGAGATGTAAGCTGCCACAACAACTGACAAGCACGTGTCCCAACCATTATGGTACGATCTTAGTGCACATACTCCACTGTGCTATTAGCTTGATGGTGCAGCAGACTAGTTATTAATTTTGTAAACCATTAGCTTGTGGGTGCAGCAGACTAGTTCTTAGTTTTGGAAACAGTAGCAAATATTAAATTTGTTACTTGATCTGTAGTTGACATCTCCGGTACACCGAAACTAAGTTACATTTGCTCGAATAAATATAATTGTGAATGGCGCCTTTAATCATATATTAATTATGATTAGTACTGTAAATAAAGGATTATCCATGAATAACGCTTGTCGTTGACCATGGCCTGCACAACTGTAGTTGCTTGCCGATTCGGGATAGTCATGATTTCCACATATGATGAAGGTGGTCGATAATCGTTAACACGAAGTTGTTTTCCACTGGAGTCTGATTCAATATACATAATATATCCATCTTTATTATTTCAAATGGTTCAGTTGCCTCTGCTAACTATTGTAATAATACTTGCTTATGGTCAATGTCTGCGCGCTGTTGACACTGTCTACAGTTCTTTATGTTCCCTCCTCTCTACTTTTCCATATGCACCATCCTGTCACCCTCCAATTTATTACCATCAGACCTTCATAACCAGATAGAATGTGGCCATGTGTCTCCCTTAACACTTCTTCTTTGGGTTTATCTGGTACTATCATGTTTAAACCCGTCCCAGTTGACTTATATAACAGCCTTTAAAACATACTGAACAGTGGTTGCGTGGCGTACAGCTTCCAGTCTGTGTCTGCAGGTTGCACTGCCTTCCACTCATAAAGGCTGTGGCCCCGTTCCGGTATTACCACCACCTTCCTACTCAAACTAACCGTGTTTACATGCTTCTTGCCATGCTCATGTACAACTTCATAATCAAAATCGATCAAAAAATGTCTTCCCATACAAAAAGCTCCAATAATACATTATTCTGTACATGACGGTGAGCATTACTGTCAGTGTTTTGGATTAGTCATTTTCAGCCTCACGCAGCTGCCACAAAGCATAAACCACAGGATGTTTACTATCTGACTTAAAACATACGCAAATGTCTGACTGAAAATGTCACAAGACGGCATAAAAGTCTTATGATAGCGTGGGAAATCGAAATTTGGTTTTCTTCAAGCCCTCTAATGCCCTAAAATTTCATGCTTGTTTCTGATAGTTGTGTGAGTGGCCGTAAAAAATCTCTAAACTCTTCAAATATTTCCTGTACTAATTGGAAATATCCACAAACAATTGTAGCCCCATACCCATCAATATTTTCTCAACAGAGAACGCCTTAATGAGGTCTGTAAGTGTTGACAAATTTAAACAAAAACATTTGTATTACAAATAAAAACATATTCTCTTCCCAGACTCTGTTTATTTTCCCAGGCCCATTTGGCCCATTTTCTGTTTAAGGCTCTCTGTAATGGTCTAGCTATGATCAATTTTTGTTTTTGTGTGTGTTATTCGTAGATTATAAAGCAGTTAACTTCTCGAATATTATGTAAACAAGTGACTACTTACAGATCCTCCTGTTCTTAGTTAGCATCAGTGTTTTTGCTCTCATCTGGTCACATGGAGGTCATACTACCGCTCTATTTTCGAAACATAAGCACGTTTTTGTGGTTCTAACATTTTTCTTCCCACTTTTCATGTTGTTTGCACTTGTTGCTATGATGCACTGTCGGTCTTCTGTCGCTAATATAGGCCAACACTAATATGGTCATAACCACTCAGAGTTCACTGTGTATCTCATTCTGTTTGGTTTGTTTACATACATGTACATGTTGCCAACCTAATGAAGTATATGCTGAAAAATAACGTCTATTCATTTCTGTTATGTTTATATCTGTGTGTATGTGTGTGTGAGTGTGTGTGTGTGTGTGTGTGTGTGTGTGTGTGTGTGTGCGTCAGCGAGAGAGACACTGTGTGCATGTATAGATCGTTTTGATTTGATTTCAGTTTTGGTTTAAATGTTTTGTGGAAAGGTTCATGGACACGACAACGTAAAGTAGGTTGGGACGTTCGCACACATGCGCGCGCGCAAACACACACACACACACACACACACACACACACACACACACACACACACACACTCTTCATAATACCAAATATAAACAAAATGAAAAGTGGGAAGAAAGATGTTCGAACCGCAAAAACGTGCTTATGCTTGGAATATAGAGCGGTAGTGCGACATCCATTTGACCAGATGAGAGGAAACACCGATGCTAACTAAAAACAGAAAGAATACTAAGTTATCACTTATTTACATAATCTACGAATAACACTTACTAAAACAAAATTGTATCATAAATGTACCTTTATAGATCCCCTCATGATACCTTGAAGTGAAATATGCGAACGCACCTGGGAAAATAAAATTCAATGCAGCAAGAGAAGTTTTCTTTCTTTTACAAAACAAATACCTCTGTGCTGGCTTCAGAGGATGTCCACGCAAACAAGCTCGTTATTCACGCCATACCAGGCATTTCCGTATGGTTTTTACCAGAAATTCAGAATACTTCACCTGAATGTTCATAAAACCATATAAAACATAAACTTCAACGCCATATACAAATGTAATGACCTTGTACCTAAACATATCGAAATCAAAATTAAAAGTAGGTGGCCTAGTGCTCAAAAAGCAATGAATGGTGCTCAGAAAATGTGGTTCAATTCCAAAGAGCTAAATTTTAAGTTACATACGACACATTTACAGCTTGCAAATAATATGGCAGTTTTCTCCCATCTGGTTAACAAGACAGAAAGTCACACAAAAAATGCATACAAAAAATGGAAACAGTTCATAGAAGAAAGATTAATCGACTCAAAAAACTTCATTCACAACATAACAAAAAAATGGCTCGGAGCACTATGGGACTTAACATCTGTGGTCATCAGTCCCCTAGAACTTAGAACTACTTAAACCTAACTAACCTAAGGACATCACAAACATCCATGCCCGAGGCAGGATTCGAACCTGCGACCGTAGCAGTCGCGCGGTTCCGGACTGAGCGCCTAGAACCGCTAGACCACTGCGGCCGGCTGACACAACATAACAGCTTTATACACAATCAACAAAACATACACACAAATTCTACTCAAGATTCGTGAACTTTGCGGACACACAAATAAACAGTAAAGAAAGACAATGGTTGGAGAAAGGATTAAAATAGAATGTAAATCCAGAAACAGATGAAGAAAATCTAATAACAGAACAGAAAGGGTTTTGACAAGGGAAATAGGAGAGAAAACAGTAGTGTCAACACTGGATTAAGAAGAGTAGTAGTAAAAACTGAAATCCATAATATAATAACCAATATGAAAACAACTCCTAAACAACACTAACACAGAAGCTATAACACTCAAAAGAGGGCAAGAGAAACACATTAGTATTTATAGACAAAGAATAATTAAATGGAAAACCACAAGAACTCGTCTCACAAAATAACAATCCAAAATTGAAATCAGACCCAACAAACACATTCCAGACAAAAGTAAAAAAAAAACACTGAAATATATAGCCATCACACTGGATAACATAGATGAAAGAAAGTTGACACAGATTAATTCTATTGCACCTGTCCTCCGAAGCCAACCAAAGATCCACAAACCAAATCCTTCTGTGAGATTACTACTGGATTTCAGAGAATTTCCCAATTATAAGCTTGCAGGATACATGTTCAAATTGCCGACTGAAATTTTCAAAGTAGAAGAAGACAGATCCATTAACAATACTGCGCAACTAATTTAACAAATAAAAGATACAAAAATTCCAGCCATACGAACACTCGTTTCGTTTGATGTAGAAAGCATGTATTCCAACATACCAGTTCCAGATACAATAGAAATCATAGACAGGAACGTGAAAACACGTAGTCAACCGCCTGATGAACAGATTAAGTAAATACTCACATTAATAACTCTCATAACCGACCAAAATGATTTACAACTCAATAATGAATTTTATATACAAGAAAATTGACAACCAATGGGGTTTCCAGGGTCAGGAGCCTTGGAAAATATATTTATAAACCACAACTATCAAATCATTTTCACAGAAACAGTAGCAAAAGAATACACTGTACTATTCTGGTTCCGGTATATGGATGAGATCCCTCAAATTCTCGATCATCCACACACAAGCAGCACTGCATCACAAGCTCTATAGACTCAACACAGTGTCACTTAACAAAGAAAACTATCAAAAAGATATGGACTTAATAATATAGACAGCCCAAAACGAGTGGTACAACAGTAACATTGAAACAAAGATAAACAAAAAAATTAAAAGTAAAATAAAAGCAAAAATCACAAAAGCACAAAACCATAGGTACTATCACAACAGAACTAAGCACAATCACAATCACTCAGTACCATAACAACTAGACAAAATAATAAGGAAAACATAATAGAAAACATAAGATGGCACACAATGACATACACATAAAATCACCAACATTTTGAAAAGACAGGGAATGAACATAGCATAAACAACAGACAATTTATCGGAAACTACACCCAAAAAAGGACAAGGAACGGAGATATATACCAATTTCAGTGTAACACTCGTGATGGCAGATACATTGGACAAACCGGCAGAACATTAGATATCAGATACAAAGAACACAAGAGAGCCAGGAAGTATGGGCAAACCACTCCACATTTGCAGAGCACCTAAGCGGACACCATCACAAACGAACGACTACACAAGAAGACACGAGAATATTTAGAATCAACAGTGAAAACACCTAAGCCTGGAAGAATGTTACCACATACTGAAAACCAAAGCAGAAAACTATACCCTGTTGAATGGTTAAGTACATATAATAAATAACTCATTGTTTACACAAACAGAAAAAAATAATAGACACGACAACAAAGGACTATTATCATTTTCATAATAATAATAACAATAACCACCAATCGCCTTTCCAATCATTTGCCCATGATCCTTTCCACAAATCATGTAAATAAAAATTCAAATCCAGCGGAAAAAAGAAGTCCAAGCATGTATGTACTCTCTCTCTCTCTCTGTCTCTCTCTCTCACTCTCTCTGTCTCTCTCTCTCTCTCTCTCTCTCTCTCTCTCTCTTCCTCCCTCTCGCTCACACACACACACACACACACACACACACACACACACACACACATAGATGTAGACATAACAGAAATAAATAGACTTAGGGCTCAACATATACTTGGCTACGTCCGCAACATGTACACGTACAGTCTTAGACATAAAAATTGACCGCAGGCCGGACACCACAGAGATGAAGGCCGAGTCGTTCACTTAAGGTGGCCAATAAAACTGACCGTCCGTGACAACTCTTCAGTCCTGCCATCGGCACAATCTGGCAACACTGTAAGATGTGGAAGTGTTGTCTACTTATGAAAGGTTGTCCGATTGTGTGAACTCGTGGTCGCGAATTCAAACCTTATAGTCGACTGTTCACGTCCAACTGTACGCATATTTATTTTCTACCACATATCGGCCCTCTTCAAAAGTTATGAGTTTCATTGAACATCGAAGATAGTTCGCATAACATTCTACCCACCAGCAATTACATGTACCTCCTGAAAAAATTCCGCAGGACAGCTCTTGGCTGCGTCGCAATCACAACAGCCTACGCTCGAGTGTTTCCTCGCGCTGCAGCGGCTACCGGTCACCGGCCAGACGCCACCCGCCGCCCGTAATCGGGCGCTGCCCAGGTGAAAGCAGGCCGACGCTGTGTATGTATCAGCTCTCATTTTCGAATTAGAAGTTCTAGTTATCATCTTGCGGTAAAGCGTTGGATTTTGCATACTGGAAAATCATGAACTACGGTTAAATGTTGTAAAATTGAGTCGCAAGTGGAAAAAGGTGTCACAACTGCAACACAGTATTACTTTTGGTATAAAAGAGGGTGAACGCAGAGGAGGCAGCTAGAAAGATTTGAACTGTGTGTGGAGCGAGTGCTTTTGGGAAAAATACGCCAGATAAAGGTATTCTTGTTTCAACAATGATCGTTCTGGCATCAATGGTTTTCCACGTTAAGGAAGTCTCGACTACTAATATATGTGGTGGATTACTATTTAATCTTCATGCGACATTTGCATTCAACGGACAAAGTTCAGAATTCTGGTGTAGGAGCACTGCATGCTCTATTTCGGAAGAACAAAAATCAACAGAGTGACTATTATTTAACGTCATCAGGTCGCTCAATGAGCATTCCTATGCAGTACTGTTACTAGTGACGAGTTATGACTCCTTTATCGATAACTTCCTAAGAATAAATGATAGGCTCAGCCGCACCAAAAGACATAAACTCGAGTAAAGAGTAGTGGGAACATAATATTTTACATAAGATATCTCCAAAAATGTGTTTTGGGCTGCGAATTCTGGCCCAAGGGGTGTGTGCATCGCAGCTGGAATTTGATGCCAAATACTGAAACACATTTCGGTCGCACTGTAAGAAAATCGACCGACAAAATTACGTAAGGCACTCTGTTGATTTGAGAAACAAAACTGTCCAGGAGACTGATAGGAAAGCCATCTGTCAGGCACTTGTATTGATATAAAAGTCCTCGCTCAAGCACTTGTCCCTCTCATCATATACTCGCAAAATTTTACTGTTCCCACTCTTGCTCGATCATCCGTCAAGACAATTCATTTCTAGACGAAAATACGCTTCAAATTACACTTGTTTAATGACATCGTTAGAACCAGTAGGTTTCTACGGGTGTAGAATTTGTAAACAACTTTAGCACTGTCAGATTTTTTTAGATATCGTGAAAGAAGATCCTGCTGTTCATTAATTTCTCTTTGATGATTACTGTTGCGTTCAGTAAACTAATGGAAAACGCAGTTAAAATATTCACTGTAGTAATACAAATTAAATTCAGCTTACTACAGAAACATCACGGCGACAGTCTATCTTAATAAAGCATTAAGTATCTATAAGACGATTGAGCCTATTTTAATACGATTTAGTAGGACATTACCAACTTTTGACTTCGATAATGTCTGTATTTACTTCATGTCTTGTATCATTCGCAAGTATTATAAAAATGTGGCAGTTCATAGATAAAATTGTGTATTCTCAACAACAAAAAATATGTCGGAAGGAAACATTAGTGGCATTATGAACTTTGCATTAACGTAAGGTTTTCGCTCTGACTTTAAGGGATAATACAAGTAGCAACACTAATTTAGCTCGAGCGTTGTCTTACGATTCCCTTCATTAGTTTAAATCTGCCTGGTTGTAGCTCTGCTATAAAAGAATTAAAAATCTGGCTTTCAGCGAGTTTCTAAAGGCGAACAGAGGCAACGCGCACCTGAGAGGCAAGCACATTAGCTCTAAACTAGCGAATAGTCGTGGTGGCTTTGACTTACTTACTGGCCCAGTAGCCGCGATGGCCAATAAATCGCAATATAAGAGACGAGAGTAGCTTGATTTCCCGCGCGGAACGACATTCGTGGATGAGAATTTTTGTCGGTCGATTTCTTATGTGAGATTATTTAGTTTTCGTGTTTGGATCAATGTATCGATGTTTAGTTTTCAAATGCATGTTTTCTGCTTGTAGGGAAATTGACCAGAGATCTCAGATATTCTCTGCCGTGCTACCCTGGACTGACCAGAATCCGAAAATCCAGCTGCCTCCTGTCGACGAGCGGGTTGTGCACCACCTGGGGTAAAGTTGACTTTGCTTGTACAGTTCATGTTTCCTTGTGTTTCATTGGTTTGGCCTGGGTGATACCAGGACCGGACAAGACCAGAGGGTGTTGAAGCCTTTGGAAGCAAATATTTTCAGCCGAGCTCACTAACAGAGGGTGACGAGAGTACCGGTGATTTTCAGTCAGGGGTGTCTGGATTTTGGGTTCAACGGGTTGAGTAGCCGTTCAGGATTGTGTTAGTATTTGGTCCACCTCAAGCATTTGATTTCCTTGGTAGCACCCATTTATGGGCGGCTTTCCCCTATCCGCCAGATGGGATTATTATTATTATTACTACTACTACTACTACTACTACTACTACTACTACTACGTCACCAGCATATCCGATATGGTGTATTTTCCCAGCACTGAAATAGATGTGTATTGTTCGATTCAGTAATCCTATCACATAAATATGGGTTACAATTACGTTGCATTCCTTCTAGTTGACACCTTTCTCACTTTTTGTTAGACAGTTGCTATCTGTTACTCAATCAAAGGAATTTATGTACGTAGCATTGTTGCAATACAGACATTCAAGTTATCCTATTTCTGTAATTTCATTTCGAAACCAGATCCTTCTAATCGGTTTGAGTTAGTCAGTCTTAATGTGGATATCCGACTCCGGCTCTCATCATATGATAGACTGGGTAAACCACATTTTTAATCGGACTGTTGAATCTGGATCACTTATCTATGACAGGGCCTGAATTCTTAAACACTATGGAAAATACTAATTCAATGTGCTTATTGCAAACACGTTACTTAAATATAAATATATGAAGTAGGAGATAACAGTTTATTTACAGGAGCAGAGCCGCATCCATCGAAGCAGAGCAGTGCAAGGTTGGTTTCAGGGCCAAGAGAGGATGAAGCTGTTGCCGTTTGTTCCACAATCACCGAACATCAACCAGACAGAAAATATATGGGCAACGGTAACAAGGCCATTGCCATGTGGACCTACAAATGCGCGACCTTTGGACGAATATAGAAAACGTATAGTGGGAAGTAAGCCATCACGCTACACTATCGACGACTTAATGAAATCGATGCCCCTACGCCTTTGAGAAATCTTATGTAATGATGGTGGGTGGGTTGGTTACTAAAAGTATTCTTGTCCGCAAAACCCATGTGGACAATTATCTGATAATCGGTCAAGCTTGTGTGTGTGTGTTTTCGTGTTCACGCACTATCCGAATCAATAATATTAACATTAGAGAGACAACCAACAGTAAAATTGCATCAAATATGACTGTGAAGTATCTTAATGCATGGGAAGTTACAAACTGAATTTCTACCCAACCCACGTTCTGCATATCACGTTAAGTAAGTAAGATGTATTAACTCCGTAATATCGTTAGGAGAAAGAGTGCGCTCTTGTTGTCGCGGCTCGCGACAAGTGCAGCGATTAGCAGTGCCCAAAGCCGCCTCGATTTGTTTATGTTGGCTGAACGTCGACAGTGCAGCAGACGCTTCGCCATAAACAGAGAGAAATCACCTTGGCTCACCAGTGAGCGGACGTCACTGCCTGCATGTTCTTACAGTAACCAACGTGAGACTCTACTCACAGGTGCCATAGCGGAATTGGAACGTATATCATGTGATTGGTTATCAGAGTATTCACCAGTGATGACCTGCCCACTCTATTTGAAACCCAAAAAAATTGGAACTTTCTCACTAAGCAATGTGAGGTGATATCAAAATGTATCCAACATAAAAAAATTAACTGCAGAGCATTCATGCACGCATTAGTAGCACACAAAGAAATATTATGTCATGGAAGCGTATATTTCATGTCCTCTTCTCATATCAACGCCCTTGTTTTAGTATGAAGTGAGAAAATAAACATTAAGAATTGAAGTTCCGGTGAAGCATATAAGTCATTTCCTATTCTCATGCCATAGCTTTTGTTTTAGTATGAAGTAAAAAAATAAACAGTCTAGGATTCTGAAGCATAATATGACACCAAATTCTTATCGTTGGCGCTATCGGAGAAGCAAAAAGTAAAGAGCTGTTCATTCTTTTGTCCAACAGTCTGTTTCCTTTCATGCATTACTACCGCTCGAAGATTCTTACTTAAGGACTGTGCTAATTACGGTATGGAAAAAATACAACAAAGAAGAGTTCCACTAGAGCAGTGAGGATATTTGCACATGTCTGTAATCAGCAATGACTGCCAGCTGCCACAACACTTCACAGAATCCATGCGACAGGCAACACAACTGTGAGTGCACTTGAGACATCATTCAGTAAGATGTCAGGAGATGGACGGCAACGCGAAATTAACGTCGTTTTCCGAGTCGTATTCAATCCAGAATGGGGTATTACTAAGGTAGTTGAGCGTTCTAGCAATTACACTTCGATAATTCCCATATGAGTATTCCGGCAGCCAAAAGAACCCGTTCGTGTGAAACCATCTGGAACTGCATTAATATCAAACTGCAAGAACTTGAGACAATACGTGGACTCTTCTCTTCGCTGGGTCACCTATTACTGGTATTTATGCTTCTCTCCGTCCTAGGCGTAATGCAAATGGAACTTCATATTCATGAGGAGCTTTCCGCTATTCTTGACAAACATCAGAAACTTGTAATCACTGCGAGTTACAACTGTGTGATGATAATGGTATAGGTTTTCAGTGGGTGTGGTGGTGTTATGCTGTGAAACTGTTTACAGTAAAGTTAATGGTGGCGCACATAATTTAGTGCTGACTACCTACTTCAGTGAAGATAGTGTGGTGGCGTCGTCGCTTCTCTTCATTTGGCATCAGTTTGTGTAATCCGATTTAACAAAAATAGTTCTCCATCCGCGAGCTGCTAATAATACAGTATCGTGCGGGTCTTACATTAATTCTGCAGAGAATTGTTTGATAAATATTACCCTCAGCTATGCAGTTAGAACGACTCATTACACAGGTACCCTATGCTGCACTTGGTTAAGTGATCAGTTCGCTGCAATCATGCTTCTACTGTTCGTAAATACTTATATACTGACCATTCGCTATTTGACTAAATAAGCGCTACAATCTGATTCGCGTATGTATGACATGGGTTAGCGTCGTCACAGAGCAATGACTAAGGGTTGGATGACGTTGAAGTCCCGTTACATTGATGGAAAGACAAATGTTCGCAAACCACCTCTATTGCCTCAAAAAACAATTGCATCTTAAATGTCGAAGGACCGACATCCACACTGTCACAGCGCGTCGAAATACAGCAACGACGGCAGATGAAAATTTGTGACCGACAGGGCTTCGAACCTGGAGCTCCCGCTTACTAGGCAGCCGTGCTGACCACTGCACTATTGTGTTTAAAAAGTTTGAGAAGAATTCCAGTACCAATTAGGCGGAGGCAAAGAGGGCAGGAGTCGAAGATCCGAGGCCTGGCCACAATGCCTCGCCCATACCTGTCACTAAGTAGTTGCATAATTCCCACGTATTCCATGTTTGTTCCCATATATGCCTTACATTGTAGAACAAAATTGAAGTAGTAATTAAGGTGAAATAAATTACAGATTGAAGCTTCCAGCCGGCCGGTGTGGCCGTGCGGTTCTAAGCGCTTCAGTTTGGAACCGCGTGACCGCTACGGTCGCAGGTTCGAATCCTGCCTCGGGCATGCATGTGTGTGATGTCCTTAGGTTAGTTAGGTTTAAGTAGTTCTGAGTTCTAGGGGACTGATGACCTCAGTAGTTAAGTCCCATAGTGCTCAGAGCCATTTGAACCATTTTTTTAAGCTTCCAATGGCGTGCGTTACTAGTAGAACACAACTCATAACAGCAAAAGGGTGACGGAAAAATACATAATATTCATTCAGAAACATATTCACAATTTAAATTATTATGCACTGGATGCATATGAGGTCTGTAATGAAGCCATATAATTTTCAACAAATTACAGAAATTTCGGAGCCGGAGGGGTTTTGCCAAATTACACTCCTGGAAATTGAAATAAGAACACCGTGAATTCATTGTCCCAGGAAGGGGAAACTTTATTGACACATTCCTGGGGTCAGATACATCACATGATCACACTGACAGAACCACAGGCACGTAGTCACAGGCAACAGAGCATGCACAATGTCGGCACTAGTACAGTGTATATCCACCTTTCGCAGCAATGCAGGCTGCTGTTCTCCCATGGAGACGATCGTAGAGATGCTGGATGTAGTCCTGTGGAACGGCTTGCCATGCCATTTCCACCTGGCGCCTCAGTTGGACCAGCGTTCGTGCTGGACGTGCAGACCGCGTGAGACGACGCTTCATCCAGTCCCAAACATGCTCAATGGGGGACAGATCCGGAGATCTTGCTGGCCAGGGTAGTTGACTTACACCTTCTAGAGCACGTTGGGTGGCACGGGATACATGCGGACGTGCATTGTCCTGTTGGAACAGCAAGTTCCCTTGCCGGTCTAGGAATGGTAGAACGATGGGTTCGATGACGGTTTGGATGTACCGTGCACTATTCAGTGTCCCCTCGACGATCACCAGTGGTGTACGGCCAGTGTAGGAGATCGCTCCCCACACCATGATGCCGGGTGTTGGCCCTGTGTGCCTCGGTCGTATGCACTCCTGATTGTGGCGCTCACCTGGATGGCGCCAAACACGTATACGACCATCATTGGCACCAAGGCAGAAGCGACTCTCGTCGCTGAAGACGACACGTCTCCATTCGTCCCTCCATTCACGCCTGTCGCGACACCACTGGAGGCGGGCTGCACGATGTTGGGGCGTGAGCGGAAGACGGCCTAACGGTGTGCGGGACCGTAGCCCAGCTTCATGGAGACGGTTGCGAATGGTCCTCGCCGATACCCCAGGAGCAACAGTGTCCCTAATTTGCTGGGAAGTGGCGGTGCGGTCCCCTACGGCACTGCGTAGGATCCTACGGTCTTGGCGTGCATCCGTGCGTCGTTGCGGTCAGGTCCCAGGTCGACGGGCACGTGCACCTTCCGCCGACCACTGGCGACAACATCGATGTACTGTGGAGACCTCACGCCCCACGTGTTGAGCAATTCGGCGGTACGTCCACCCGGCCTCCCGCATGCCCACTATACGCCCTCGCTCAAAGTCCGTCAACTGCACATACGGTTCACGTCCACGCTGTCGCGGCATGCTACCAGTGTTAAAGACTGCGATGGAGCTCCGTATGCCACGGCAAACTGGCTGACACTGACGGCGGCGGTGCACAAATGCTGCGCAGCTAGCGCCATTCGACGGCCAACACCGCGGTTCCTGGTGTGTCCGCTGTGCCGTGCGTGTGATCATTGCTTGTACAGCCCTCTCGCAGTGTCCGGAGCAAGTATGGTGGGTCTGACACACCGGTGTCAATGTGTTCTTTTTTCCATTTCCAGGAGTGTAGAACAGTTCGGATTGTAGAAGCAACATATAAG
Source organism: Schistocerca serialis cubense (assembly GCF_023864345.2). NCBI lineage: Eukaryota > Metazoa > Arthropoda > Insecta > Orthoptera > Acrididae > Schistocerca > Schistocerca serialis. The sequence goes on from NC_064642.1 coordinate 528,331,043, forward strand.
AAGATTCCAGGAATGAAAATAAGTGAAAGAATAGTATTCTACTTCTCATCAATGAAACTGTACACCTCCTTGCTGCCCACATAAAGCAATAGATAAAAAAGTTATTCTTCTTCAACTTAAAATATTCTTCTGCAATACAAAACATGCACTCTTCTAAGTTCGAAGTTTTGTTTGTTAACACGTAAAACTCAAACTGTTCCAGAAACCATGAATAACTGTTATTCTTTGCGGACGGGTAACATTTCCAGTCCGGTTGTAAAGCTTCAGATATCGGTATATGACTTTATGCGGTTTTGTTGATAAGTGCTAATTTCTTCCTAGTCCAGTTCCAAATACTGAATCTGTTTTCACGTAAGAACATGTGCACTACAGTTTCTACAAGCCGATAATTGTCGCAGTTTGGAGATCGTCTCAATTTTATTTTCCATAATCGTTCCGCTGTGGGTATGGTTTCGTTTACAACGTCTTATCATACGGCACTGACTCTAGTTGGTAGAATTTTGTTGTTGATATTTTCCCAGACGTTCATTCAGTTTTCAATAGGTTAATTTACCTGAATTGGATAGTGAAGACGATGTCTGGTAATAAAATCATAGACGGTTCTAGTTTTGGTTTGTGCTGGTGGAAGTCTTATACAGCTCCAAACGACGTAGTACATTCTGACGTAATCTAGGCTGGCATCTATATGTGCTACATTAACAGGAGCGATCCTTTCTCCAGGATCTAACGAGAGGAACAGAAGTTTCGTGATGCCTGTCTTAGTGGCTTGTATTAGTTTAAAAGCAACCAACCTCTCTGCAGCACCTATCTACTCACGCTCTTCGTCCATTGTTCCACTCGCTCGCGGCTGCACTGTATTCCCGCGAGGTTTCCTGGACGATGACGTGCTTCTAGCACCGAAAACTTTCGAGGACCCATCGAGACCTGAGCAACTATACAGGATGTTTCAGGAGTAATAGTAAGTATTGTAGGAGATGGTAGTATAGACAAATTACAGAAAAAATGCCACATAACATGTGTCCAATTTTTATTGAGTGCATATAGCTGGGTTCAATGCATTTTCGTTTCGTATGTTGGTCTTTACAGGACCCAAGGACGCAGTTGTCTAGATTTCCAAGAAAATAAGCCTCCAGCGTTATTGGAGGAGGTTCCTTTGGCTACAAGAATGCGTATGTTCCTCCAACATGACGGGGCTCCTGCACATTCTAGTCGTCAGGTGACACATTATCCAAACCTAAAATCTCCCAGAAGATGGATCAGTAGATATGGGCACTTTTCTTGGCCACCAAGGTCCCCGCACCTTATCTCTTTGGATTTTTGACTGCGGGGATGGTGAAAGGCGAAGTCTACAAAGAAAAAGAAAATCCAAGAGCCGATTTGATCTCTCGGATTATGAATAGTGCAGCCCTCAGACTAACAGCTGTATCTCCATACTCAATAAAAAGTGGACGCATTTATATGGAATTTTTTTATGCAATTCGTATGTACTACGCCCTGCTAAAATATCTACCATTCATCCGGAAACACCTTGTATATGGATATATGTGTGGTCTGTTCTTTCGGACATGTCCGAAAGAAAAGACACTACGAATCAGGGTTCGAACCTGGTCAGGCACAAATTTTCACCTGACGCCGTTGTTCTATTTCAACGACCATGTCAGCCTGGATATCTGTCCTTCGATATTTAATTGATTAACAAGGCTGTCTATTTCGATTCTAAGTGTCTGTTCTTTCGGGAATGTCCGAAAGAACACACACACACACACACACACACACACACACACACACACACACACACACCCATTTTTATCTTAAGTGCTATTCGGAAAATGTTTGGCAACTCGGTGGTAGTGTCGGACTGGAGCTGCATCAACCTGCTCATTTCACTAGATATAGTTGTAATTTTATCAACAATTCCTGTTTAGTAAGTAACAGAGACATTGTCTCTCATCGTTTGCTTTGGCGGAAACCTGCTTCTTTCTGCCCTAGCCTATACTAAGCAATGAGTGATTGCTCACATTCTTGATACTTTACTGGACGTGCTACTGTACTGTAACCAAAGATTCATATCCTGCTGGAAAAGTATGTTTCAAGTCAGATGGTTTTACTCCTTCCCCACTGTCATTGAAAACGGTCACAACGAAATTATGTATAGGAATCCTACGAAACCCTTGGGTTTATACTGCAGTGCTGTGCTGGTGAAAAAATTAGTTTTTCACAATTATCAGATGACAGATGGAATTTGTCAGATTCCGCTAATTATGACCGCATTATTAATTGTTGGTTCACAGGCGCTTTTCTGCCACTTATTGTAACTGTTTTTTGAATGTTAGAGCTGAAAGAATAGAAACATCAGACTTTCACCATATGGAATATTCGAATTCATCTTCAGTCTTCACGTTTCGAACAAAGGCAGAATATCCATCAGGAAAGATGACAACAAGGAGCCAGGCCATGCCTGTCTTCTGACGGATGTGCCAATGACAGTGATCTCAATAACAATATTGTACAGCAAAGGTACGTTGCCAAATCAACCACTGGAGGGGCTTCAGAGTTGTTAATCGCGTCTGGTGTATACGCTTTCTAGGTTTAGGTCCGATTAAGACAGTAAAACACAAATTGTTGTCGAAGTTATTAATTTATGACATTAGATTGCACTCAGTGCATCGATGTATTAGAAGTAATTACACTCTAGCCCCTAAACCTATTTACAAAAATGCGAATAAGGCTCATTGACATATAATTAGGACTAGCGGCTCTTTACACCCGCAACTTTGAGAATAAGCTATAGTCACTTCCGAGGTCACTCACGGAACACATCAGTTGGTATCCATCCTGGCAGTATAACTAAAACTTGGGAACAGTGCAAAATATGTTTGTCAACTCTGCGACCGACGAGTTACTTCCTTGATGGCACAGAACTATCCTGCTAAATTCACTTGATACTAACGTGTCATTTCAATTGAATAATGTGAGTGATTTTCTCTCGAGGTGTGACATAAGGATATCAGTTAATCCCTTTCAATCAACGAAAGTCGTTCCACACGGGAAATACAGCTACTCTCGTCTCTTATGATGCGATTTATCTGCCATCGTGGCTCTGGGCCAGTAAGTAAGTCAAAGCCTCCACGCCTATTCGCCAGCTCCGAGGTAAAGCCGGCACAGTAGCTCACGGTGTTCGGTCAGAGAGCTGGTTGGCCTCTGTAATAAAAAACTGAGTGGAAGGATCAACAAACGAACTTTAACGGACGTCATGTGACGTCCACAACGACCAAACACAATGATCAACAACGAACAAAATGAAAAAAAAAGGTAACGTGCTTGCCTCTCAGGTGCGCGTTGCCTATGTTAGCCTTTCGAAACTCGCTGAAAGCCAGATTTTTAATTCTTTTGTAGCAGAGCTACAAGCAGGCAGATATAAACTCAAGAAGGGAATCGTAATACAACGCTCGAGCTAAATTCGTCTTGTTACTTTTATTACCCCTTACAGTCTGAGTGAAAACTTTAGGGTACTGCAAAATTCACAATGCCAGTATTGTTTTCTTCCCACATATTTTTTGTTGTTGAGAATACATAATTTTATCTATGATCTGCCACATTTTTATAATACTTGCGAGTGATACAGGAAATGAAGTAAATACAGACATTTTCGAAGTCAAAAGTCGGTAATGTCCTACTAAATCGTGTTAAAATAGGCTCAATCGTCTTACAGATACTTAATGCTTTATTAAGATAGACTGTCGCCGTGATGTTTCTGTAGTAAGCTGAATTTAATTTGTATTACTACAGTGAATATTTTAACTACGTTTCCCGTTAGTTTACTGAACGCAAAAGCAATCATCAAAGAGAAATTAATGAACAGCGGGATCTTCTTTCACGATATCTAAAACGATCTGACAGTGTTAAAGTTGTTTACAAATTCTACACCCGTAGAAACCTACTGGTTCTAACGATGTCATTAAACCAGTGTAATTTAAAGGGTATTTTCGTCTAGAAATAAATTGTCTTGGCGGATGATCGATCAGGAGTGGGAACGGTAAAATTTTGCGAGTATATGATGAGAGGGACAAGTGCTTGAGACAGGATTTCCCTACCAATACAAGTGCCTGAGAGATGACTTTCCTATCAATCTTCTGGACAGTTTTGTTTCTCAAATCAACCGAGTGCCTTACCACACCTGATGTAATTTTGTCGGTCGATTTTCTTACAGTGCAACCGAACTGTGTTTCAGTTGTTGGCAACAAATTCCAGCTGTGATGCACACACCCCTTGGGGTAGAATTCGCAGCCCAAAACACAGTTTTGGAGATATCAGATGTAAAATATTATCTTCGCCCTACTCTTTGCTCGAGTTTATGTCCTTTGTCGGGGCTGAGCCTTTCATTTATTCTTAGGAAGTTATCGATAAAGGCATCATAACTCGTCACTAGTAACAGTACTGCCTAGGAATGCTAATTGAGCGACCTGATGACGTTAAATAATAGTCACTCTGTTGAATTTTGTTGTTCCGAAATAGAGCATGCAGTGCTCCTACACCAGAATTCTGAACTTTGTCCGTTGAATGCAAATGTCGCATGACGATTAAATGGTAATCCATCACATATATTAGTAGTCAAGACTTCCTTAATGTGGAAAACCATTGATGCCAGAACGATCTTTGTTGAAACAAGAATATCTTTCTCTGGCGTATTTTTCCCAAAAGCACTCGCTCCACACACAGTTCAAATCTTTCTAGCTGCCTCCTGTGCATTCACCCTCTTTTATACCAAAAGTAATACTGTGTTGCAGATGTGACACCTTTTTCCACTTGCTACTCAATTTTACAACATTTAACCGTAGTTAATGATTTTCCAGTATGCAGAATCCAACGCTTAACCGCAAGATGATAACTAGAACTTCAAATTCGAATATGACAGCTGATACATACACAGCGTCGCGCTGCTTTCACCTGGGCAGCGCCCGATTACGGGAGGCGGGTGGCGTCAGGCCGGTGGCCGGTAGCCGCTGCAGCGCGAAGAAACGCTCGAGCGTAGGCTGTTGTGATTGGGACGCAGCCACGAGCTGTCCTGCGGAATTGTTTCTGGAAGTACTTGTAATTGCTGGTGGGTAGAATGTGAGGTGAACTATCTTCGATATCAATGAAACTAATAACTTTTGAAGAGGGCCGATATGTGGGAAAAAGAAAAAAAATATACCTACAGTTGGACGCGAACAGGCGACTATAAGGTTTGAATGCACGACGATTACCACTTTTTTTTTCGTCTCATTTTGTTCGTTTTCGTTCGTTGTATCTGCCTGGGGTGGATGTCGGAAGACACCCGATTCAGTTCTTGGTTGATCCATTAACTCAGTTTTGTTTTTATTCCAGAGGGCAGCTAACCCTCTGACCGAACACGCTGAGTTACCGTGCCGGCTACCACTAGACCATGGGCTCACACAGAAGTGGACAACACTTCCATCTGACCCTTTCGAATCTTACAGTGTTGCCAGATTGTGCAGATGGCCGGACTTAGAGTTGTCACAGACGGTCAGTTTTATTGGCCACCTTAAGTGAACGAGTCGGACTTCGTCTCTGTGGCGGCCGGCCGGCGGCCACTTTTTACGTCCAAGACTGTACATAAACAAACCAAACAGGATGCGATACACAGTGAACACAAAGTAGTTACGTCTGTACTAGTTTTATGTCCATATTAGTGACAGAAGACCGACAGTGCGTCCTAACAACAAGTGCAAACAAAATGAAAGTGGGACGAATGATATTCAAAACATAAAAATACATGTTTTTCGAAAGTAGATGAGAGGAAACACTGATACCAACGAAAAACAGGAACAACCATAAGTAATGACAAATTTACGAATAATGCATATTAAAACAAAAGTGTATCATAACTGTACCATTATAGATGCCACTGTTGATGTCTTAAAGCGAGAAATGCGAAACGCGTCTGCGAAAATAAAATACAGTGCAGCAAGAGAAAACATTTCTTTTTGTTGACGAAGAGAATTTTTCTGTGCCTTCTGCGGAGCATTGCCACGCAAAAAAACTCGTTTTCCCCATCATACACTTTTTAATTTTGGCACAATGTATTTCGGTGTCTGACACCTTGTGTCCATCAGGTGGAGTGTTGTTTAGCTGCGTACCTGGTGTTAGGGAAGAACACAGATATGTATCCACAACGGCTTACAAAGTGCACGACAGACTATGATGTGCCATTAGCTGGTGATAAAATTGTACTTTTAGAAAACGCACAGTCAAAGTTAATAAACACTTTACTCTCACGAATTGGGCTATCAGACCTCCGTTTTCACTGCTCGCCTCAAAATATAGAAACATCTTTATTGCTGCAGGCAGCTCGCCGAAACCTTAGCATCCATTGGCTGCTCATCGATCCTTCAAGTGTTGCAGCTGAGCTGCTAGTTACTGCAGTAATGCCCAAAAAGTGGTGGCAGTGATACAGAAAGAAAGGCAGCCCATTTGTCTCAAGACACGGAGCCAGTGAGAGTAATGTTGTTGTGCTGTAGGGTCTGGAAGTAGTTCGACGTTCTCAAAAGTGTTCCACTGGATTCAGTTCGGGGTTTAGGTATGGAAGCTCAGTTCCAAAACCATTGCTTCACTGATGCTGCTTGGTCACATTATTGTATTGACATCCAGCTAGAATTATCATCCCTCAATTGTACCTGTGCAGTACACAGTACTTAGTGCGGTAAAATATGTTCATAAACTTCCGCATTTAGAATTTGTTAAGAGCAATAAAGGACCACATTCTAACCATGAAAAACACTCCCACAGTGTAAAAGTCTCTTCTCTGTACTTCACTGTTGGCACTACACATCATTCGACAAGCACAAAAACCCCGTCACATGCTAAGGGCATAGCGTGATTCATCACTCTAAATCACTTGTTTCCAGTCGTCCACTGTCCAGTGGCTTCGCTCTTTATACACCAAGGGTAACATATCGCTGACTGCAGAGATGTGTGTTGCTGCTGAGGAGCTGTCTAACACTGGATATGAGTCTGTCTGTTGAAGTGAGACGGCAGTCGATAGGGTGTGCATTCCGACGGTCTTGGAGAATTCCAGTAAGACAATGCGATACCCCATAGGTCCACAAATGCTACAGAGTGACTACAGAAACACTCTTCTCAGATTAAACACATCTGCTGGCGACCAAACTCCCCAGACATGAACATTGTTGAACATATCTGGGATGCCCCCTCGTACTCTTACGGATTGTTGTGCAGCCCTGGAGGATTCATGGTGTAGTTCCCTCCAGCACTAGTTCAGACATTAGTCGAGTCCAGGCCACGTCGTGTTGCGGCGTTTCTGCGTCCTCGCGTGGCCCTACATGATATTAGGCAGGTGTGTCAGTTTCTTGCCACTTCAGTGTACTTCACATCGTTAGGAATGTGATGCTGAAACCCTACTCTTTCAAACCTGTCCGGCTCGCAGGCGGGTGAATTCCAACTCAGAAAAATGTTACACGCGCAGATGCATTGTTGTTACTCGGCCCTTGTCACATAGCACACAACATGGGTGTTCAGTTTTTTACCGCTGCACAGTGCAGCTGTCTCCAAGCACGCATGGTCCGCCTGAAAATCCTTTAGCATAAGTGTTGTTATAACCCGCTTGTAGCCATACCGTGCCTCAGTAGCTGCTGCTACATTTCTCAATGCGTTCCACAAAAGTGTCTTTAAAATTTGAGTAGTGAGTTTACATTTTTAACTTCCTATGAACAGTTAGTGTGCTAGCTGGAATGACTGTAGTACTTTGATACACGTGATTCCTTCCGCTGATTTCATGTAACGTTTTACGACATACTTCCCAATTTTCGATGATTCCTGTTCGTCAGTACATGAGGTCTTCCTGATATTGGTTCAGCTGTAATTATCCCTTCCTGTTTCCACTTCACAGTCACATCGCCAACAGTCGACTTGCCAGCTTTGTAAGTGATGAAATAACGCAGACGGATTGGTTACTCAGGTGACATCGAATGAAAACTGGGCATTCGAAGACACAGAGCTATACTGACCGACTCATTCTCGTGTTACTGCTTCTCTGCTGACAACACAGTATTACTATCCCTGTCAATGAAGGATAAGAAATGTCGAAAGGGGAAAAAACACATAGTCACAATATTTTGTGCAGTGGTAGGAGGGAGCGTCACGAACAGAATACTAAGAATCCACACCAGTGGGGATTGAGCTTGGGAGGAGGGGACCTTTAAGGGTTGCTTCTTTAAGTTTTTCTTGGATAACTAACCGCAGCACCTAGCAAAAATGATTCCCAGTGGAATATTTAAGTACATTAATTTTTCTACAAACCTCGTGAATTTCATTTTTTTCTAGGATGACCAATTAACGCTCTGCACGGGATGGAAAAATGAAGATAATTAAAATATTTTTAATATTACCACATTTGCATGCGTTAGACGAAGTAGGTTAAATGTGTGTACCTCTTCTAAGTGCCATAGAGTACTATTAAGGTATTAATTGTGTTCTGGGGGTGTAACAGGGTGAAAGGTGCGGGGTGGCATGTAGCTGCGTGAGGGAAGAAAAGCCACGTACTACCCTACCTTACCGATCTGCAAACTGTGGCCGCTCGTGATTAGCCGAGCGGTCTAAGGCGCTGCAGTCATGGACTGTGAAGCTGATCCCGGCGGAGGTTCGAGTCCTCCCTCGGACATGGATGTGTGTGTTTGTCCTTAGGATAATTTAGGTTAAGTAGTGTGTAAGCTTAGGGACTGGTGACCTTAGCAGTTAAGTCCCATAAGATTTCACACATATTTCAACTTTTTTTTTTCAAACTGTTGAGCGAGCAGGTGTTTCCCCACTCCATCAAACCCACTACGTCACAAGAAGCAACTACTGGGGTCTTCACAAAATTATACCGACCCTCCACAGCACGCCTTATGAATCACTTGTGACACTTGCCCCGGTGTGTGGGTACTTTCCACGATGTGCGTTAATCCCAGATAGAATTTCATCACCTCGCATACCTGGTGGCTGAACTCAGTGCAGCCTGCTCTGCATATGCTGGCAATTCTTTAGTGGAAGAGATGTATGCAGTCTGCCAGGAACACAATTAATAGTAAAAGAAGTTCAGTAACTTCACAAGTAAGTGACTACAATACGCTCTCGATGATAACAGCCCTTTCCCATCAACACTACTGACGACATAACTGAAATTATACACATCTCAACCTTTGTTCATAGGCAGGTGCTTTCGTAAAAGCTCTCTTAACAACTGCACAGATTTACTCACTTAATAAACTGGAAACAACTCCTTTACATAAACACAAGCTAAGTGAAGTTATTTTGTCATCTTACATAAGAGGACTGGACAGAAAATGCCAGGGACGTATAGTTGGCTGTAAACTGGAAAGCGAACAGCGTTTGTGGTAGGGGAAGTTGCATTTACTGGAAAAGCGCTACAGCTGCCTTGCCCTCAGACACTACGAAACAGTATCCTGAGATTTATGTGCGTTTCTTGTGTTGCTGTTATTAGTAACTCATATATTTCTCACTTTGTAGAAAATAAACATTCTCCAGGCACGTTTGCGCAATATGTAACCAGTGATCCGTAAGGTATGCAGCGGAGTGTCAGTATAACTTCGTGAAATACCCTGTAAATGCTTCTTGAGATATAGAGTGGTATATACAGTGGGGAATCACCTGCTAGCTCTATAGTTTGCAGACCTATGAAGGGCGGAATTGCATGTCCAGAATCCGGTAACGACGCCCACACCCTCTGCCCTTCCAATTTGTAACACAAGCCTGAACACAATTTATCCCCTATTACTGCTTTACTGCTCTTAGACGTGAAATACATATTACATATTTGTTATCAACCAATTTCATTTACAATGAACAAGAATTTTATAAGACTGAAACCCTACTTTTAATAATCTGCTATTTTCTGTGTCCTGCAACGCGGAGAATATTAGTCCTGGAGAAAGAAACGTATGGGACCTATTTCGTAGTAAACTTAATGAGGCAAATTTTGTACCAGTAAACATTTTCACTAAAGAAAAACGTAAAGAACTATCTTTAAAGCCCCACAAACCTTGAGTACTGCGTTCACACTCCATCGGTGGTGATACTTGGTATGTTGTTCGTGGCAGTTCCTCGTACGACTGTACCATAATTTATGGCCACACTATTCTTTTCTTTATTTTCATCGTGGCAGCGACAACAGCAACCGTTACGAATATGACTCGAATGAAAAACAGTCTACAGTTGCACTAAATTATGTTTATTTTAAACCTTGACAATGGTTTCAGCTATAATAATATAGCATTCTTAAGAAGTCCTAAAAATTTTCAAAATAACATCTAGACAAGTGATACAATCTGCACATAAACTTCAAAGTTACGTAAGTGATAACTTATTACTTACATACATACTAATGAATGAAAAAGCCTTAGCCCAGCGGCTGCGTCAAGACAAAAAAAATAACTTCAACAGACATAAGCCTGTTTCGAACCTAAGTAAAATTACATATGGCACAGTATGTCCCCCGCCACTAACTCTGTTATACTGGGCGCACGGTCGTCAAAATGTGCTGCACCCAGCTCACCATAGGTGGCGCTCACCACATTGAGCTACATCGCTCCGTTTATCAGGCAACTAGTCAATATATACGATAATAAATTAATAACAAGCCTACATGTGCTAATGAAGGACGACACAGTTATTAATACGAATTTCTAACAGATGAAATACTGTTGCATACGATCAATAGAGCGGTAGAACACAAAAGCAGCTCACGACTCTTTGTGACAAATTCCTACTGGAGGAATGTCATAAATATTAGTTTATCTCAAAAGATAATCATACAATCATATGGCACAGTCGAGTAACTACTAATGCCTATCTGCTACGCCCAATACAGGCTTTCATGTTGACAGTGATTTGTGTTGAGACAGATATGTAATATGCCCTTTGTAATCTTCTACCACGTTACCGCACTCAACCACTAGGGTGCTAGTCGTAGAACTAATGTCAATCACTGGTAGTATGGCTATGTACAACGACTACGGTCGGCTGGTAGAATTAGCCCCGTAATCTATTAGAGCGTATAATATAAGGTGGAGTTATATTTGCATATGAGAGTCTCATTTCTGAATCATGCATCAAATAGTGATACGACAAACTTCGTTACATGGAATTGTTAATGTTCTACCGCTCTAATGATAGTATGCAACAGTATTTCATCTGTTGGACATTCGTATTAATAAGTGTATGGTCCTTTATTTGCACATTTAGGTTTGTTATTAATTTATTGTCGTATATATTGACCTGTTGCCTGATAAACGGCGTGATGTAGCTTACCTATGGTGCGCTGGGTGCAGCACATTTGACGACCGTGCGCCCAGTATAACAGGAGTAGTGGCGGAGGACATACGGTGCCATATGTAATTTTACTTATGTTCGAAACAGGCTTATGTCTGTTGAAGTTATTTTATTGGTCTTGACGCAGCCGCTGGGCTAAGACATGTTTCATTTATTAGTCTGTATGTAAGTAATATGTTATTTTGGTGTCACCGTTAGACACCACACTTGCTAGGTGGTAGCCCTTAAATCGGCCGCGGTCCGTTAGTATACGTCGGACCCGCGTGTCGCCACTATCAGTGATTGCAGACCGAGCGCCGCCACACGGCAGGTCTAGTCTAGAGAGACTCCCTAGCACTCGCCCCAGTTGTACAGCCGACTTTGCTAGCGAGGGTTCCCTGTCTACATACGCTCTCATTTGCAGAGACGACAGTTTAGCCTAGCCTTCAGCTACGTCATTAGCTACGACCAAGCAAGGCGCCATATTCAGTTACTAAAATTACTTGAAGAATGTATTCTGAACAGATAATATTGTGAATCATGTACCGTCAAGAACGACGTTCATCATTAATGGATTAAAGTTCGGTATGAAACTAATTACGTCCGCTTTCTGAATTCTCATTCCCTGTCATGTTCCAGACCTCACGTCAATATAGATAGTTCTTCCCTCCTCACGCCAGCCTGCGTGAGCTAAAACACGTGCATTTCGGCCTCCACTGGTAACACGGTGTTGGCTTTTCTGCCAACACAAAAGTTATCACTAAGGTAATTTTAAAGTTTATGTGTAGATTGTATCACTTGTCTAGACGTTATTTTGATCATTTTTAGGACTTCTTAAGAAGGCTATATTATTATAGCTGAAACCATGGTCAGGGTTTAAAATAAACATAATTTAGTGCAACTGTGGGCTGTTTTTCAATCGAGAAGATTTTTTCTTAGTTTCGTGTGAATAATGTGCAGTACAGTAAGGCGGTTTCCAATTAATGATAAAAGAAAAGTCCTAGTTATCGTGAATTCCAAAATGGTTCAAATGGCTCTGAGCACTATGGGACTCAACTGTTGAGGTCATTAGTCCCCTAGAACTTAGAACTAGTTAAACCTAACTAACCTAAGCACATCACAAACATCCATGCCCGAGGCAGGATTCGAACCTGCGACCGTAGCGGTCTTGCGGTTCCAGACTGCAACGCCTTTAACCGCACGGCCACTTCGGCCGGCCGTGAATTCCAGATTAGTTGCATTTTACTGTACATTAACCTAGGGGACGAGGAGAGGGAGCAAACTGACATATACTAGTGGAGTCGATGTGTCTCCCAACGCCTCGGTCTGCAGCACAAACCACGCTGCGACTCACCGCCACCGTTCCGGCATCCGCCGCCGACGTCGACGCCGCAATCTGATTGCGCCCGGCGCCGGCGCCTCCGGTGGGGGCCGCACCAGAAGCACTAAAACTGTCATGGCGCAGTTCGCCGACGCCGCTGTCGCCTGCGAATTAGGCAAATCTCATCCGACGCCGCCCCCAGGCGCTTAGCGCCACCAAGCCCTCGGCGTCGGAGGCGGCATCACTAGCGCCCCGTTCCCCCTTCGCAGACTAGTCCAACGCCCTTCTCCCCCCCCCCCCCGCACACTCACACACAGACTCACATACACACACACACACACACACACACACACACACACACACACACTACCCTTATCTGTGTCTCGCTCTGCAGTGTCAAAGCCTTCCGAGTCAAATCTGTACGCGGTTCTTCACTTTCACTAGCAATTGTGTTCCTCAATCACCTACTTTCTCGTCGATATTATTGCCTCCCTTTTCTTTCAGTGCTGCATGTGTCACATGTTGTATTTTGGAGTAAAAAATATAAACAGTGGGACCAGGCAGGAGGACTGGAACGCAACACTAAAGAGATACTGGTAGCTAATATTTTTACAGTCGTCAAACATGTTTAATGGAATTCCTTTTCATCGTCTTCTACATCTCAAGCGATAGGTATACGCCTATTACCATAAACAAATTTTCCTTGGTCTTCCTTGAATTCTTTGATGTTTATATTTCTATCATATGGTTTTCAGAGGTAATCTTCGGCTACTCGACATCTTGCTGTGTTAATTCAGTTTTGTTCCTTTGTAATGGATTTTATTTCGTAATTTATAGATATTCAATCCATTGCCAATGTCGTCTTTCTTAATTACGTATAGTCTACTACATCCTTCTACGTCTCTGAAAAATCGAATTTCCCTTCCCTTTATTCTGCTCTCTTGTCTCTTGAACTACGACTAACTTAAGCATACAAAAAATATTACGAACGTCCACAGGTTTCGATGATTTCAGTTGAGTCTCTTATCGTGGTTTCGTTTTCAATCATCTATTTATTGTAAATTGCTGCATATATGCAACGATCTGAAAAGGAAAATGCTAAGACTAAGTCTAGATGCAGTGAGGGTCAGGGAACTGAAATGCAAAGAGGTCAGAATAGTACAGCTTATATCAACGACAGCAGAAAACGCTTTGAGTAGGATTTGTTGTGAATAGCAAGGTAAGACAGAGAAGGAGCATCCGTCAACAGTACAGTGACAAGAATGTCCTTATTAGAATCGGCAGGAAACCAACACCGACAACGATAATTCAAGTATACATGGGGATGTTGGAAGCCGAAGAAGAAGAGATAGAGAATGCATTCGAACATATTGAACGGGTAGTTCACTACCTAAAAAGATGAAAATCTAACAGTCATGGCGGATTGGAATGGGGTTCCAGAGGAAGGAGTGGAAGAAAGGGTTGCGGGAAGATATGAGCTTGATACTAGGAATGAGAGGGGAAAAAGACTAATTGAATTCTGAAATAATATTTAGACAGTAATTGCGAATAATCTGCTGAAAAATCACAAGAGGAGGACTTATAGTTGGAAAAGGCTGGGAGGTATTCGAAGATTTCCGTTAGATTACATCATAGTCAGGCAGAAATGAGATACTGGATTGAAGGTGTACACGGGAGCACATATAAACTCACATCGCAGTTTCGTAGTGATCAGTTTGAGCGAATAGTCAGGAGTAATCAATACGTAAAGTAGTGGGATACGAAAGTACTGAGGAATAAGGAGGAACGCTATAAATACTGCGATAAGGAATGGCTCAGTAGGCGGTTCATTTGAGGAGGAATGGACATATCTAAGAACGGTAGTAATGGAAATTGGAAAGAGAAATACAGGTACAAGGAGATTAACTGAAAAGGAACCGTGCATAAAAAAATATAATGAAATAAATAAAAAAACACGCTTCAGCTGACCGATGAAAGAAGGAACTAGAAAAATGTTCAGGGAAATTCAGGAATACGGAAATATATGTTACTTAGAAAGTAAAATCGATGGGAAGTGCAGGGAAGCAACTGCAAAGCGGCTGAATGAAAAATGTGAGGAAATCTAAAAAGAAATGACTGTCGGAAGGACTTATTGAGCATATAGGAATGTCAAAATAACCTTCGGTAAAATTAAGAGCAGGGCTGGTAATATAAAGAGCGCAACGAGAATCCCACTGTTAAATGCATAGCAGACAGATGATAGGTGAGGATAGGTGGAAAGAGTACACTGAAGGCCTCTATGAGGGGGATGATTTGTCTCTTGTGATAGAAGAAGAAACAGGAGTCGATTTAGAAGAAATAGGGGTTCCAGTATTAGGATATAAATTTAAGAGAGCTTTGGAGGACTTAAGATCAAATGGGACAGAATGGATAGTTACATTCAATCAGAATTTCTGCAGTTGTTGGGGGAAGTTACAACAAAACGACAACTCACGTTGCTGTCTAGAATGTGTGAGTCTGGCGACATACCATCTGACTTTCGGGAAAATATGATCCGCAATATTCCGAAGACTGCAAGAGTCGACAGGTGCGAAAAATATCGTACAAGCAGCTTAACAGGTCATGCATCCAAGTTTCTGACAAGAGTAATATGCAGAAGAATGGAAAAGAAAATTTAGGATGTGT
Source organism: Schistocerca serialis cubense (assembly GCF_023864345.2). NCBI lineage: Eukaryota > Metazoa > Arthropoda > Insecta > Orthoptera > Acrididae > Schistocerca > Schistocerca serialis. The sequence continues at coordinate 528,346,356 of NC_064642.1, forward strand.
TAGATGACAATCAGTTTGGCCTTAGGAAAGGTAAAGGCACCAGAGAGGCAACTCTAACGTTACGATTGAAGCGAGTCTAAAGAAAAATCAATACACGTTCATAGGATTTGTCGACCTGAAAAAAGCGTTTGACAAGGTGAAATGGTGCAAAATGTTAGAATTTCTGAGGAAGACTGGGATAAGCTTGTAATATGATATACAATATGTAAACGAGACAAGAGGGAATAATACCAGTAGACGACCAAGAACGAAGTGCTTTGTTGCGGCCACATCTAGTAAGCGTTGCTTCACGCAGTGGAGAATGGCAAAACAGAGGCAGCCGGCGGTCGAGGCGTTGCGAAGTAAGCGCGGCACAGATAGCCTTGCTGACAGTTGCAGTCTACCAACAAGCTGACGCAAGGACGCACACAGTCTGAGCGCCGAGCGAAGCCTGGAGAGTGCTGAATAAGGAGAAGTGAGGCCAGCACGCTAAGTTACGCTGCAATATACTGCGGGACTAATAACAAGAAGCTACCACCGAGGGTAAAAACCGTCCTCCTGACGGATATAAATAGTGGAGCGCAGGCAGCAACTGACAGAAGCCATTCGGAAGCAGTTCGGATCTGAGGACGGACGTGGTCCGTGTCCGAATGTTCAATCTTCGTAGGTGACGATTCCGAAAGTTTGTTCCAGCTCGCAGGACTCATTCCTTCGCCACCAGATGTCAACATCAGCTCTGGAAGTCGGCCCGAGTTCGGTCGGGACCATGGCTGACTAACTACAGCGAGAACTTCCAGCAGGACCGGCCGCAGCGCGGTCTTGGACACAGGCGTCTCCGGGCACTGACGCCCGGACTCCACGGCAACCCGGCCCCACGGCACGAGGTCCGTCCATGACGGGAGCTCGCGGACATCGCGACTGACGGCTTCCCAGCCGCCGGTGTAGCAGGCATAGGCAGCTGACATCACGTACTGGGGAGCCGAGCGGCGACGAGTTCATCTCAACCACAGGGCACCCTGGCTTCAGCGGAGCACCAGTGCCCTAAGGTTACTGACAAGGGAACCTCCCCATCGCACCCCCCTCAGATTTAGCTATAAGGTGGAACAGTGGATAGGCCTTGAAAAACTTAACACAGATCAATCGAGAAAACAGGAAGAAGTTGTGTGGAACTACGAAAAAAATTAGCAAAATATACGAACTGAGTAGTCCACATGCAACATATGAAACTTATAGGGCACTGAGCAGTCAGGCTCGCCGTGGTGCTGTGGTTAGCGTGAGCAGCTGCGGAATGAGAGGGCCATGGTTCGAGTCCTACCCCGAGCAAAAAATTTACTTTCTTTATTTTCGCAAAGTTACGATCTGTCCGTTCGTTCGTTGACGTCTCTGTTCACTGTAATAAGTTTAGTGTCTGTGTTTTGCGACCGCACCGCAAAACCGTGCGATTAGTAGACGAAAGGACGTGCCTCTCCAATGGGAACAGAAAACATTTGATCGCAAGGTCATTGGTCAACCGATTCCTCCACCGGAAAACACGTCTATATATTCTATACGATACTGTTGACGGCATGTGCGTCACATGACAGTAATATGTTGTCTACCCACGTAACTCGTACACTTGGCGAATGGGTAAAAAGATTCTTCTACCTTGCCCGATTTAGGTTTTCTTGTGGATGTGATTATCACTCCCAAAAAAGTGATCGCATCGGACGGACAGACGGACAAATAATAATTGTCTGAAAACAAAAAATTAAAATGTTTAGTCGATGGAAAATTTGAACGAAGGACCTCTCACTCCACAGCTGCTCACGCTAACCACAGGACCACGGCGCTCCTGACTGTATATTGCCCTAAAAGTTGCATATGGCACATGGACTACTCAGTTCGTATATTTTGCTAATTTTTTTCATAGTTCCACACAACCTCTTCCTGTTTTCTCGATTGATCTGTGTTCAGTTTTTCAAGGCCTATCCACTCTGCCAACTTATAACTAAATCTGAGGGGGGTGCGATGGGGAGGTTCCCTTGTGAGTGCGATCAGCGGCGCTCGTTGCGCGCATTGTCGAGGGAGAAATTGTAAAGAAAGTTCAGTAAATAATTGTAAAACTCCACGCCCTCTCAGTCTTTGACGCAACCACTGTGTCTGCTGCTAACAAGTGGCCATCTGTAATAACAAGTGGTGTCAGGCGCACCCACGCCACGACTTAGACTAGCACCGTGCGGAGAAACCGAGAAACACCGAAAAGGGTGTCCAGCAACTGCCTTCTGTGTAGCTAGACTTGTCGAGGGTAACGTTAAGGTATGTGTGAATGTCATATCGCAGTTTCGCGGGAATGATAGTCACGTTAACTTAGTACCATCTAAATGTGTAGTGTGTGGATTAACAGGTCGCATCGCTCCTTGCGAGAAATTTGTACCAAGCACTTGTGATGCGTGTGGCTCCTACGGTCATGTAACTGGGCAATGTGGTAAGTCTAGATTGCTTGCCTTTAGACGTGCTAGGAATTAACTTGCTTATGGGTAATACAATTTTATTTTTGTGGGGTGAGGTATACCACACGGAAAATGCCAGAGACACGTGCAACCGGGACAAGTGACGCCATAGTCGCATTGACAGAGCAAGTTAAGAAACTGATTGAAGAAAATAAGTTGCAAAAGCAGCAAATGCAGGGGATGGAGCAACAATTGCTGCAAAATTCTCAATCAGGCTCAGGAAGCGATAGTGTAGAATGCCATGGTACTGTCTTTTCCGGTGTGGCAGATTGTTCAGCGGGTAATTTGATACCTTCCTTCTTGGATAAAACATCAGAGGATGTGAATGTTTTCATTGGTGACGTACGTAGTACGGCTAGGCTGTGAGACTGGTTGGATAAAATGTGTTTGCAAAAGGAGAAGTTACGGTTAGTATGTGACGCAAAGACTTATGTGGCATACCACGAAGAGTTAAAGGAAGCTACTAAGTTCACGGAGTTGGCTGAGGGATTATTGCAAAGGCTTAGGAAACAAAACAATGCCAGATTTTTTAGAGAAAAATTGGGGAGGATGATGAAAAAAACGGTTGAAACGGTAGAAGAATTTTCTGACAGAATTAGGAGAACGAATGTGCACACATATGAGTTAACGCAAGATGCGAGTGCAAATGAAGTTCTATTGAAAGAAGCAGAGAATAGAGCTTTAGACGCATATTTGCGAGGGGTCTCGCCGGATTTTTCACGCCGGATACGGATGGAAAATCCAAGTGACTTAGCAGCGGCGTTGCGCGTAGCTACACATTTGCAGGACGTGGATAGCGCCACTAGAAGACGCAATGACAAGAAAATTTTTTCGTCTTCCAAAGAATGTTACCGTTGTGGGAAGCAAGGTCATTATAAGGGACAATGTTGGGAACCACAGTGTATCAATTGTCAGAAAACAGGGCATAAGGCATGGCAGTGTAAAGCCAAAAAACGGGTTAATGATACAGCAGGTAAAAAACTGTTAAACGGAAAAGGGAGTGTTCCTGCCATCGGGAGGCATTCACAGTAAAAAGAGGTACTCAGTGAGTGCACGAAGAGGCGGACTGTATTTTGATGGTTTGGATAATAGATAAGTGACGAAGAGTTTTGGTGGATACTGGAGCGCATGTATCAGTTGTCAGTGTGGACCTCGTGGGCAAGAAAGGATTGGAACCTCCGATATACAGACTGCGCGCTGTAGGTCATAAAAAATAGATGCACTAGGGACAGCACAGCTCAAGTTTAAGATAGAGAACGTGTGGTTCCGGGAGCAAATGGAGGTGTTGTCAACTACGAGACAAGGATTTTCAGCGATACTTGGATTGGACTTTCTGATTGATAATCACGCCAAAATTGACCTTTCGCTACGTACGCTGGAACTCGATGGAAACTTATTGTCAATGAGTACAGCCGTTGCAAATGTTTCAGTGTCGCAAGGTGCACCGATAGCTAAGGTGATACCAACTATACTGCGTACAAGTGTATTAAAGGTGATTTCGTGTGACAAAGTACGGAGAGGTACAGGAAGTTGATTTAGGTACCGGTGGATGTCGATGTGCCACAGCAGGGGTTATTCTTGGTAAATCCACTACCGAGTAATGAGGTTTTAGAAGAAAAGCATTGCTTTATTCGTAGGAGTGTATCACGGGTAACTGACATAAACGGGTGGGTTATTGTTCCAGTGAGTTTAGATAACTTCGGGCGGGATGATGTCGATCTGCCGAAGGGATTAGTAATAGCCACAGTAGAGTTAATGGAGAAGAGGACATTGATAGTTCGAGGCTAGACTATGATGTAAAGCAAACCGTCAGCACGTTCGCACTTCGTGACAAGGTAAAACATTTGAGAGGAAATGATCGTTCGGGTATGGAAGCATAATTACTAAAGTATAAAGCATTGTTTGAATCACAGGGTACGTTACCAGCTACACCGATAACACAGCATCGTATTCCGACAGGGAATCACCCTCCGGTGTATCGTAAGCCATATAGACTACCGAAACAATTACAACCAGTAGTAGAGCAATTAATAGAGCAGCAACTGGAAGATGGGATAATCCAGCACAGCAATAGTCCTTGGTCTAGTATCGTGGTCCCAGTTCCGAAGAAGACAACGGACGGGTCGAAAAAATTTCGCTTCTGTTGCGATTACAGGCATTTGAATGAACGGACAGTGGCGGACGTATATCCGATTCCGAATATCACAGAAACGTTATACAACCTAGGGCAGTGTATACTTTTCTCGACTATGGATTTGTGAAGCGGTTATCACCAGATTGAAGTATGTCCGGAGGACAGCCCAAAAACAGCATTTACGACGCATTGTGGTCACTTCGAGTCTAAAAGAATGCCGTTTGGACAAAAAAAAAAAACGCTCCAGCAACATTTCAGAGGTTGTTGGATGCAGTCCTTCGCGGGTTGAAACAGAAAAAATGCATGATGTATATGGATGACATTATAGTCTTTTCAAGAGATATAGAGCAGCATGTGGAACGGTTGGAGGAGGTTTTTAAAAGATTGGAGGCAGCACGGCTAACATTAATGCCATTTTGCACAAGCATAACTAAATTATCTCGGGTATGTTGTCAGTCAAGAGGGAGTACGGACATATCCTCGTCTCACTTCTGCAGTATGACATTTTCCGGTTCCACAAACGGTTAAACAACTGCAATCGTATATTGGTCTTGCGAGCTATTATCGAAAATTCGTACAGGGGTTTGCAGATATAGCGAGACCACTTACTAAGTTGCTAAGAAAAGGTGTTACCTTCCAATGGACGTCAGAGCGCAAGAAATCATTTCAAGAATTGAAACGGATACTGACATCAGATCCAGTTTTGAAGTTTCCAGACTTTTCGAAGGAACTTAAACTAAAATGTGACGCGTCCAATCACGCTCTTGGGGTTGCACTTTGGCAAGAAATTGATGGCAAAGAACATCCGATTGCGTTCGCGTCTCGTCAACTTAACAAGGCGGAACAAAATTACTCCACGACGGAGAAGGAATTGTTAGCGGTAATTTACGGGATTTCGTACTTTCGATGCTGTCTGTACGGTACAAGATTTAAGGTTGTAACGGATGATTCAGCTCTGAAATGGTTATTAGGTCTGAAAGACTCAGCGAGTAGGCAAGTGAGCGGGGCGCTGAAACTCAGTGAGTTCGATTATGAGGTAACACACAAACCAGGTGTGAAACATGCCAATGCTGACGCATTGAGCAGGAAAGTGGCAGTATTACAAGTAACAGGGGTGACGGAAGATTAGTGGAAAAGGGCACAAGCCGTGGATAGTGATTGCCAAGTGGTTGTTCAGAAAGCAACCGCAGTTCCTAGTACAGGACGGGTTACTTTGCAGGTCGACGAAATGCGGACCGCGCGTCCTCGTACCAACAGCGTTAAGATCTGAAGTTTTGCAACAGGCGCATGTCCATTTTCTTTCAGGACATGGCGGGAGAGGAGCTACGGATAGGCAGATAGCGGAGGTGTTTTGGTGGAGGACACGACGTCAAGACGTGGACGAGTACGCCAGGAATTGTGTGCCATGCTCACAGCGTTCGGACTTAAGCCATCAAAAGATTCAGCTTCAATGATTACCAGAGGCAGACAGACCTTTCCAACAAATCGGAATTGATGTATTAGGGCCATTAAATAGGAGTGCAGAAGGAATAAGTATGTTTTAACAGTGATTGACCACTTTTATAGGTATTTAGTCATGGTCGCATTACCAGATCAGAAAGCAAGTACGGTGGCACAAGCTTTAGTTAATAATCGGTTACTCGGGTATGGGATACCTCAGTCCTTAATCTCGGACCAAGGTACTAATTGCACGTCTGATCTGATGAAGCAACTGTGTAAGTTACTGAAGGTAAAGAAACTACGGACCGGTCCATTCCATCCGCAAGCAAACGGACGAACGGAGAGAGTGCATCGCACGATTGCTAAGATGTTGAGTCACTATGTAAATAGTCAACGCACCGACTGGGATGTGTACTTGCAATTCGTAACCAGTGCATATAATAATAAGGCACATACGTCGACAGGATTGTCGCCGTACGAAGTGGTGCATGGGCGGAAGATGCCATCACCTTTTGACATGCTTCGTCCAAGGCTGGGAGCGGAGGGCGAGCAGGTAAGTCAATTTGCGAAAACCATTAAGGAAGTATGGCAGAGAGCTACACGAGCTAACACGAAAGCGTTGGAACGACAACAACGGATGGGAGGTACGACGAGGAAGTTGCCACAGTACACAGTAGGCCAATGGGTGCTACTAGCTAATCCCTATGTTCCAAACGGGAGAACCAAGAAGTTCACAAACAAGTTCCAGGGACCGTACCAGGTAGTGGAAATGACATCAGCTGTCAATGTAAAATTACAATTGCCTACCAAGACGACGGTGGTTCACGTTAGTACAGTTAAGCCGTTCCAGGGGATAGTACATACGTGTATATGTACTTCTCCTTCTGGCAGAAAGCGAAAAGAAGCGCCAGAAGCAGAAGTAAACCGGTTATGAAGTATAACTTGCGTTCGAGGGATGTGTAGTTAGCAGAAATTATCATGTGTCTATTATTTTCGTGCACGGACTAACGTTATTTTATTGGTATCAAGAGGTATTGATGGGAGTTTTTTCCTTCTCTCTCCATTCTGTAGGTGACGCAGGATGGGGTACAAGTGGATAGTATGGGGCGTAGTCTTCTGGCAGCTGACACAAACTGGCCAGGTACAGGATATGCCGTTGCGAAGTGGGGTGTTGTTCGGAAAACAACCGGATGTGGTCCTCACGAGTCACGAGTGGACGCTTCGGCTGGCACTCAATACCCTGCAGGTAAGAAACGAGATGCGGCAGCTACAGGAGGTGGTATCGAGTGTGGAAACGATTGCATCTAAGAGCGGAATATTACGGGACGTGCAAGAAGAGTACGAGGCTTTGGATAGGTCATGTAGGGAAATATGGGAACAACTGCGCCAAGTCGTGAGCATGATTCCAGGGAGGGGAAAGAGAGTAAAGAGTGGTTGGTTGAATGCAGGTGGGAAGTTGCTGAAAACAATTTTTGGAACAGCGGATTGAGATGATATTCAGGGTTTGAATAATTCTTTAACAGTTATTCGCGACAGGGAGGAAAGCATAGGGAAGTTAGTGGATATACACACAACAGAGATACGGGGATTAGGTACAGAGATGTTGAATGTGACACGCGTGGTGTGTGGGATGGCTTCAGGGTTACGAGCATATATAGAACAAACACAGAAATTATTGGATACGGATCTGGAACAGATACAAACGCGATTGGATATAGTGGAAAGTAAGCTGGAAATGGGTAAATTGCTGCGGGAACTGGTTAACGGCATTGGTGATGCACGAGTGAGAATGGATGAATTGCAAGAGGCAGTACATTATGCATTGCACGGGCAGGTGAGTGTGACGTTGATGTCACCAGAAAAATTCAGACGGAGTCTGAAGCAGGCAGAGGGAGAGTTTCCAGAGAGGGTAGAGCACGTAGTGCCGATAATGTAGTATGTAACTTTTTTATCATATGTCTAAGATTAAGGCAACAACGCATCTAGTTAAGATGTATATAGAGATTAGATTTCCAGTAACTAGTGTGGGGAGACAGTATCATTGTTACACAGTGCATCCTTATCCAGTCAGATGGGAGCGCATGGGGAAGGAAGGACGTAAAGTTCAGGACACAGGAGGTTTTATTAATTTCTAAGGAGGGGGATACTCATACTTCTATGTCGAGTATAGAGTTTAGATGTCTAACGGAGTCAGTTTCCATTTGTCCATCACAAGTTGTTTTCACAGACAAGGGGTTTTGTGAGATCCAGTTACTTAGGCCAGAAGCAGAAGCTTTGGAGTGTCGGAGAATAATAGTGAAGCCTACGCCACATTTTCATCAAGTTGGGAGGCTTTGGTTGTATTCTGTATTCGATACAGAGAGGGTATCAGCCAAGTGTTATGACAATGGAAATTGGACAGCAACTACGGAGATGGAATTACGGGACAGTAGTTTTCTAATCAACGGGACAAATTGTGAAATAGTAGGGGATCGTATCAGCTTACCAGCGACAGTCACGGGAGTCACCAAGGTTACAGATACTCATCTGACGTTGTACTGGCCAGATGCACCATTCAGCATCACTCCAGGAGAAAATTTGACGTATATTAACACCTTGGATGCTACACTATTGCAAACGATAGATAAACTAGGAGATTCGGAGAAAGGTCAAATTTCAATGCAGCAATTATTAACGAATGTGGAGGTGTACGATACCAGGCGGAAACGTTGCATAGTGACCATTGGTATCTCAACCAGTACTATTTACGTGTTGATTTTATTTATCGTTGTGATATATCTCTTATTAAAACAGAGGATTCAGCATGTTAATACAAGACCGCTCCATGAAATTCCTGTAGAATGGATTACCAGTAGGGCATGAGTCAGGGCTACCTGGATGGGAAGAAGCAGAATATAGGATAGAACTAGAGTTAACGTATATGGTAAATCCAGGGACGAATTTAATTTTTAGGAGGAAGCAGTGTTGCGGGCAAATGTAGTAAGCGTTGCTTCATGCAGTGGAGAATGGGAAAACAGAGGCAGCCGGCGATCGAGGCGTTGCGAAGTAAGCGCGGCACAGATAGCCTTGCTGACAGTTACAGTCTACCAACAAGCTGTCGCAAGGACGCACACAGACCGAGCGCCTAGCGAAGCCTGGGGAGTGCTGAGTACGGAGAAGTGAGGCCAGCACGCTAAGTTATGCTGCAATATACTGCGGGAGTAATAACAAGAAGCGTAAAAAACGTCCTCCTCTCGGATGTAAATAGTGGAGCGCAGGCAGCAACTGACAGAAGCCATTAGGAAGCAGTTCGGATCTGAGGACGGACGTGGTCCGTGTTCGAATATTCAATCTTCGTAGGTGGCGATTCCGGAAGTCTGTTCCAGCTCTCAGGAGTCATCCGTTCGCCGCCAGATGTCAACTTCAGCTCTGGAAGTCGGCCCGAGTTCGGTCGGCACCATGGCTGACTAACTACAGCGAGAACTTCCAGCAGGACCGGCCGCAGCGTGGTCTTGGTCACAGGCGTCTCCGGGCACTAACGCCCGGACTCCACGGCAACCCGGCCCCACGGCACATGGTCCGTCCATGACGGGAGCTCGCGGACATAGCGACTGACGGATTCTCAGCCGCCGGTGCAGCAGGGAGCCGAGCGGCGACGAGTTCATCTCAACCACAGGGCATCCTGGCTTTAGTGGAGCACCAGTAGCCTAATGCTACCGAGTGCGATCAGCGGCGCTCGTTGCGCGCATTGTCGGAGAATCTACACAGCAGCAGACAGGCGGAGGGATCCGCAGGGCTGGGCAGCGACGACGAGGGCGAAATTGTAAAGAAAGTTCAATAAATAATTGTAAAAATCCACGCCGTCTCACTCTTTGGCGCAGCCACTGTGTCTGCTGCTAACAAGTGGTGCAGAAGTCGTAACAAGTAGCAAACGGCCATAACAGCTCGGATTAAAATGGGGTTCAGCCTGTAAATTGAAGAAGCAATGACGGAAATAAAAGAAAGAGAGGTTCAGGAGTGGAATTAAAATTCATGGCGAAAGGATATAAATGATATCAATCGCAGATGACATTGCTATCCTGAGTGAAAGTGAAGCAGAACTGCATGATCTGCTGAGTGAAATGAACAGTCCAATGAGTACAGAATATGGATTGGGAGTAAATCGAAGTAAAACGAAAGTAATGAGAAGTAGCAGAAATGAGAACAGTGAGAAACGTATCATCAGGATCGATGTTCACGAAGTAGATGAAGTTAAGGAATTCTGCCTCATGGGCAGAAAATAGCCAATGAAGGACAGAGGAAGGAGGACATCAAAAGTAGACCAACACAGGCAAAATTTGTATTCCTGTCCAAACATAGGAGTCAATCTCAGGAATAAATTTCTGAGAAAGTACGTTTGGGGCACAGTATTGTAATGTAGTCAGACATGGACTGTGGGGTAACCAGAAAAGAGGAGAATTGAATCATTTGAGCTTTGGTGTTTCAGAACAGTTTTGAAAATTAGGTGGACTGATAAGGTAATGAATCAGGAAGTTCTCTTGAGAATTGGCGAGGAAAAGACTGACAAGAAGGAGGAAAAGGATTGTAGGAAACATGTTAAGATATCAGGGACAACTGCCATGTCACTAGAGGAAGCTATAGAGGCTAAAAACGGTATAGGGAGAAATTGATTGGGATACATCCAGTAAATAGCTGACGACGGATGTCACAAGGGCTACAAAGTATATGTAAAAATTTCGGTAATTTCTTGTCTACACCTCTATCGCGTTCACATACAAGTGGCATATTAGATAAAATTCTTTAAATCTTCTGATATTTCGTTAATAGTAACAATTTTTATCGCTCGTGGTATTTCACCCTAATTACAATTGTACATTAAAATTTTGTTTTAATGTTATTAGGTCATGCTCTTTATACACTGCACAAGAAATAAATTTCTAGTTGTGGTCAGTTTCTTTTTCGATTGAAAGTTTGACATTGTTTGTGTACGAGAGGCAGTATAAAGTAGTGCCTCTGTGACACTACCTGAGTTAAAGTGGGCATGCCGTTCTCGTAATACATCACGACATACATGTGATAAAATATGGAGTATTGCTTTACATCTTTGACTGAAACCTTTGTTTGGTAATACAGGCTGTGTGATTTACAATTAAAATCTATACTATTTCAAACTAAAATGAAAGTCTTAAAACCATGCAAGGTTCCTAGAGCATCTTTCAATCTTTAGAGCTTTTAGAATGTCAATATTCTATTTTCATAGAAAGCACAGTTTACCTGTGACACCTCCAAAAAATTTTAAAACAAAGTAATCTAACTGCTAAAAAGGAGGTAGAATAATGGTGAGATACGCTTTACTACAAAAATAATTTTAGGTAACAAAGGAAAGAGGTTTTTCTGGGAATATAACTGCAGGATATGTACACACATCAAAAAACGTTTTTATCACTGCGATTCCCAGAACTCCTAAAGATAGACGTTGACTGTGTATATTGTAACACAGACATGGTCTGACTGTTAAGAGATGTCACTGAAGCCGCCCAAAGATGTAAACAACCATGAATGAGCAGCGTTTATTAGATGGAGGGGGTCCAACAGCCGATCAGTTCCAGTCATTCCACCAGAAAGGAGGTACACGGCTCGTGTTGTCTGCAATTCAACCATGGATAGACGGTCAATACCGCGGTTCGATCGCGTCCGCATTGTTACTATGTGCAAGAAGGGCTCTCAACAAAGGTCGTGCCCAGGGGTCTTGGAGTGGATCAAAGCGATGTTGTTCGCATATGGAGGAGATACAGAGCGACAGGAACCGTCGATGACATGCTTCGCTCAGGCCGGCCAAGGGCTACTACTGCAGTGGATGAGCGCTACCTAAGGATTATGGTTCGGAGGAACCCTGACAGCAACACCACCATGTTCAATAATGCTTTCGTGCAGCCAAACTGTGCGCAATAGCCTGCATGATAACCAACTTCACTCTCGACGTCCTTGTTGAGGTCAATCTCTGAAACCACGACACCACGCAACGCGGTACAGATGTTCCCTGAAACATGCCGAATGGACCGCTCAGGATTGGCATGACGGTCTCTGCACCGATGAGTGTTGCATATGCTTTCACCAGACAATCGTCGTAAACGTGTTTGGAGACATCCCGATCACACTGAACACACTGTCCAGTGAGTGCAGCAAGGTGGAGATTCCGTGCTGTTTTGGGGTGGCATTATGTAGGACCGACCTGCGCCGCTGGTAGTCATGGAAGGCGCCGTAACGGCTGTACGATACGTGAACACCATCTTCCGACCGATAGTGCAACCACATCGGCAACTTTTTGGCAAGGCATTCGTCTTCATGAACGCAATTTGCGCCCCATGTGCACATCTTGTGAATGACTTCCTTCAGGAAACGACATCGCTCGACTAGAGTGGCCAGCAAGTTCTCCAGACAAGAACCCTATCGACATGCCTGGGATAGATTGAAAAGGGCTGTTTATGGACGATATGACTCACCAATCACTCTGAGGAATGTACGTCGAATCGCCATTGAGGAGCATGTGGATAATATGCCACGACGAATACAGGCATACATCAATGCAAGAGCGCGTGCTAATGTGCATTAGAGGTACCGGTGTGTACAGCAATCTGGACCAGCACCTATGATGGTCTCGCTTTATGTCGGTACAACATGCAAATGTGTGGTTTTCATGAGAAATAAAAAGGGCGGAAATGACGTTTATGTTGATCTATATTCCAGTTTTCTGTACCGGTTCGGAACTCTCGGAACCGAGGTGATGCAAAACATTTTTTGATGTGTGTATAAGATAAATCAAATGGGGGATGAACATTCAACAAAAATGGTTAAAATTCTCTGGTGTCAATTCTATTCTCAGTGAAGTTAAAGACGAATGACAGAATCCGTTGTTTGAAAATAACTGAATGTGGATGTCGAGTAAATAGCCAAAAACTTTTCGAAATGGGTGATCACAGAGTAGACGAAGTTAACGAATTCATCTACCTTGGATGCAAAATAACCCAGGACAAAAGACGGTTGCTGCTATCAAAGGTAATCAATAATTTGAGGAAGAGACTTCTGAGAATGTACGTTCAGAGTACACAATTGCATGGTAGTTAAAAACAGACTGTAGAAAAACCACAGCAGAAGAGAAGCGAAGCATTTGAGATATGGTGCTACGGGCGAATAATGAAATTTTGTGAACAGATACGGTAAGAAATGAGGATCTCCTCAAAATCGGCGAAGAAACAAACATATAGAAAACACAGACAAAAAGAAGAGACAGCCATCAGGAAATGACTTCTAAAGTACTAAAGGGAGCTGAAGAGAGCAAAATCTGTAAAGGAAGGCACAGCTTGTTATATATCTATCAAACAAGTGAGGATGTCGGGTGCAGGAGCTACTCTGAGATTAAGTGGTTGGCGAAAAAGAGGAATTCGTGGCGAGCTGCGTCATATCAGTCAGAAGAATCTTTTGTGTGTGTGTTTGTGTGTGTGTGTGTGTGTGTGTGTGTGTGTGTGTGTGTGTGTCGATGTAATCGAAGATTACTGTGCTGCGCAGCAAAACGAGACTGCCATTAGTGTTTCATTTTCAATGAGTTCGTAAATGGGTGCTCTGATAATACATTTTATCATGTAAATTCAGCTGGAGCCTAACTGACGATGATCCTGTTTCACAACTGATTAAATAATTACAAATATGATGAAAATGTCTCAGAATTTATTAAATAATTGTGAATTTATGTTTGCTTAGCTGTTACAGTCATTTAGGTTTCCGTCATGTCATTTTATTAATGGTTATTGGAGACTACACCGCGGTGTGCCTGCCCTCCAAAAGCGCTTTACTAGGCACAGTACTACTGAAAATAGCATTCATTGGGCTTTCTCTGATCTCACATTGGCAGTTGTTGAGATCTACAGTTTAACGTTGACCCCGACACATTTGAAAACTTGGTGTTTTTTCAGTATAAAAATTATTGACATGTTAATCAGAAGAACGGTAAAATAACGTCGTCCTTTCTCGGCAAACATTAGCATGTACACTATGTGATCGGAAGTATCCTGACATCTGGCTGAAAATCGGTAATACTGGAATTCAATATGGTGTTGGCCAACCGTTAGCATTAACAACAGCTTACACTTTCGCAGGCAGAAGTTCAGTCAGGTGCTGGAAAGTTTCTTGGGGAATGGCAGTCCATTCTTCACGGAGTGTTGCATTGAGGGGAGGTAACGATGTCGGTCGGTGAGGCGTGGCGCGAAGTAGGCGTTCCAAAACATCCCGAAGGTGTTCTATAGGATTCAGGTCAGGACTCTGTGCAGGCCAGTCCATTACAAGGATGTTATTGTCGTGTAACCACTCCACCACAGGCGTGTATTATGAACAGGTGGTCGATCGACTTGAAAGATCCAGTCGCCATCCCATAATTACTCCTCGACAGTGGGAAGCAAGAAGGTGCTTAAAGCATCATTGTAGGCCTGTGCTATGATAGTGCCACGCAAAACAACAAGGAGTAGAAACCCCCTCCATGAAAAACACGACCACACCATAACACCACCGCCTCCGAATTTTACTGTTGGCACTACACATGCTGGCAGATGACGTTCACCAGGCCATACCCATACCTGGCATCGGATCGCCACATTGTGTACCGTGATTCGTCATTCCACACAAAATTTTTCCACTATTAAATCATGCAATATTTTCGCTCCTAACACAAAGTGAGGCTTCGTTTGGCATTTAGTGGATTCATGTGTGGCTTATGAGCAGCTGCTCGACTATGAAATCCAAGTTTTCTCACGTCTCGCCTAATTGTCACAGTACTTCCAGTGCATCCTGATTCAGTTTGGAACTGATATGTGATGGTCTGGATAGATGTCTGCCTATTACACATTACGAACCTCTTTAAATGTCGGCGGTTTCTGTCAGTCAACGGACGAGGTCGGCCTGTACGCTTTTGTGATGTACGTATCCCTACACGTTTCCACTTCACTATCACACCGGAAAAAATTGGACCTAGGGATGTTTAGGAATGAGGAAATCTCGCGTACAGACGTATGACACAAATAACAGCCAATCACCTGACCACGTTTGAAGTCCTTGAGTTCCGCGCACTGCCCCATTCTGTCCTCTCACGTTGTCTAATGACTACTGAGGTCGCCGATATCGAGTACCTCGCAGTAGGTGGCAGTACAATGCACCAAATATGAAAAAATGTATGATTTTTGGTGTGAATGGATACTTTTGATCACGTAGTGTATCTGCAGTTCAACATATTTCTTTTCCTGAATGTTGATATAAATCCGTTGTGGAAACTCATTTTATTTCTCTGTGAAGCCACCTTTGAAAACACCCTATCCGAACGAATCTTAGTAGCTTGTTACGTAAAGTAAATGATTTAGTGATAAACATATCTTATGATGTTCTGTTTACAATAACTTCTTGCAGCTTTTTAAGTAGTATTATTTTTTTCCATCAGGCTGTGTTCTTCAACGAGCATTTCCACACTATAGTCGTTTGGAGGCAGTTAAATCGTAAATAGCTTCTTTGCAAAACGCCACGCTGTGAACAATTATAAATTGTTTAAAGCAGCAGAATTTCGTGACCATTGTCATTAATGTTACAATCATATGGGTCGTAAGGCCGCGTCATGCTCCTCTACAGACTTCTTCAGTGGTCACCGCTTCGATCTTAATGCGGTCATCATCAGGATTCCACTGCGCGGCTGGACACTGTCGAAAGACAGTGTCGCGTCCTCTTATATAAAAAAAATAAAATACTAAAAAAATATGCGCTTCATACGCAGGAAAAAGAGGTTGCAGGAAATTCTCCTTTGTTTCGGTGATTTATTGTGTTGCGCAGTTAAGAAAAGTATAAATGGTGTCTACTTTTGCTTCCTTGGCAGTTACAAATATAAGTAATTCTTTTTATCGTTGTAAATATGGAGACTCCCTTTCTTGAAACTGAAATGAAAGTTGAGTTCATTTAAAAGAACCTAAGTTTTGCGTTCTACCCTCAGCACCAAAGTGTAGTAAAAATTTAAATTACAACTTGTTTCGTGTAAAACACCGCTGTAAAGGGCCGAAAATAAAATTTCCTGGAAAAGGTTGCCAGCATTAGAATTACACGTGGGCCCTAGAACTCTCATCTGACTACTGTCAATAATGTTTCGCTGCTCCGAGCGCAGCTAACGAAAAACGTTAAATGACAAAGTGAGCTTCACACAGCATTTGGGACGAAAACTGTGTTGCACAAAATCACTGGAAAAAATCTGTGAGTGTTATCGGTTTAGTTCAGTTTGTAAAGGATACGACGAACAGACTGCTGAGAACAAAACAGAATATATATTCTTGAAAAAGTAATAATAATGTAATAAAAAAGCCGCATGATTCGCAGCGACAGCTTCTCAACAGCTTTTGAAATAAATAAATTTTAACTGCAGTATCTCTGGCGCAAATGCGCGTTGGTCAGTCCATAGTGAATACCAGGCATTGACTGACTAATATGATGTCCTAATTTTCACGTTTGGACGAGACAACAGCAGGTTGTGGGTTCCGTGCCTCTTAGCGAAAGAATCACATTGATCAATCAACCATTACAGCTTACTCAAGCTCCTTCTAAGTAAAAACAGAAAATTGATAAACACTATTATTCTTAGAACTCGGTTAGTCATGAATGATAGGTCATGTATGATAGGTGAGTAGACTCACAGATGAATAGAATTTTTCTGTCGAAGTTCAAATGGTTGGTTGGTTGGTTGCTTTGGGGAAGGAGACCAGAGAGCGAAGTCATCGGTCTCATCGGATTAGGGAAGGACGGGGAAGGAAGTCGGCCGTGCCCTTTGAAAGGAACCATCCCGGCATTTGCCTGGAGCGATTTAGGGAAATCACGGAAAACCTATATCAGGATGGCCGGACGCGGGATTGAACCGTCGTCCTTCCGAAGTGTCTAACCACTGCGCCACCTCGCTCGGTTTTCAAATGGTTGAAATGACTCTGAGCATTATGGGTCTTAACATCTGAGGTCATCAGTCCCCTAGAACTTAGAACTACTTAAACCTAACTAACCTAAGGACATCACACACATCTAAGCCCGAGGTAGGATATCTGCGACAGTAGCGGTCGCGCCGTTCTAGACTGTAGCGCCTAGAACCGCTCGGCCTGTTGTCGAAGTGGATGGCGGCTATATAGTGAAATATGATCTCGAGATCACATTACTTTCTCTCTTTCACAGTCTGGTTTGAGGGTTGTACTAAGAAACTCAAAAGTACAGATTTCAGTAGACACATAGGGTCCAGTTTTCAAAAAATATTTTAATACTTTTAAGGAATTCTAAAGAATGTTCATTCAACCCACTACATACATTACAGAAGCATATTTCAGCAAACAGTCAAACTGAGACGTTTCACGAATTAGAACTACTCTCCTGAAAAATCTGTAAAATAGACATAACCCTTTCTTACCGTATAGAATTCACATATTACTCGAAAACACACATTGCAATTTGGTGGTTTAGTTAATCGAATGAAATACATTTCTTTAAAAATGGATGGTTAATGCTACCATCGCCGATATGGAGGCAACTGAATATGATTTTCTCGAATTGATTCCTTTCAACTCAGAGTGTGTGATGAGAAGCTAGCTACCTTTGAATGTTCCCAGTCTGTTCTCAGAGACGATGTACTGATCACAAACACCATCCACTGCAAAAGATGGAGCAGGAGCAGCGGTCGGCGACCCCTTTCCTTTTTATTTCTTTCACGTCGGCGCCCCAGGCTGTCGCGTGGTCTTTTCCTCGCTCTATGAAGACATAAAACACCAGCAAGGGGCAGCAGTCGGTTCTGGCCGGAAAATAAACTTACGACGCTGTACGCAACCGCAAAGAAGCCGTAAAATGCATCGGCCAGCGCCTTCCGGGTAGACAAACAGAGTGAACTCGCAGTTTCCCAGTAAGGGCCATAACTCCAGGTACTGCGGTGTCTGTCCCGCGAACTCTATGGCAGATAAAGCCGATGGGGGGAAGAGAGAGAAAAAATGGCTCTGAGCACTGTGGGACTTAACATCCGAGTTCCTCAGTCCCCTAGAACTTAGAACTACTTAAACCTAACAAACCTAAGAACATCATAGACATCCATGCCCGAAGCAAGATTCGAACCTGCGACCGTAGCGGTCTCGCGGCTCCAGACGGAAGCGCCTAGAACCGCTCGGCCACACCGGCCGGCTAGAAGAGGGAGAGAATCTAATAGATAACTGTGACGGGGCAGAAAAAATGTGTGAAATGCGAATGCGCAGAATATGTTGTAGACAAATGAGCCTTCCATTTTTCTAATGAACGTAACCTTACGCTACTATGACCCGACCAACATAAGTTTGTGTGTCACACGGCGACGCTGCAGCTAAAAATGAAGTGCATCTCTGGTGAGCCAATCATCTAATACAGTCATTCTCGCGTAGCAAGTAGATCCACGTACATGGGGCGAATGAAAGTGAACGGTAATAACCTGCAGTTACAGAAGCCAGTGACTGAGTTGAGTGTACACCCTCGTAATAATGCGATCTCTCAACTGCTACGCAGTTGGCAACATGGGGTTTTCTCGTCCGTATTAGTTGCTGGGGAAACAGATATAGGCTTGAAACTTCCTGGCAGATTAAAGCAGTGTGCCGGACCGAGACTGGAACTCGGGACCTTTGCCCTTCGCGGGAAAGTGCTCTACCATCTACCCAAGCACGACTCACGCCTTTCTTTCGGGAGTACTATTTCTGCAAGGTTCGCAGGAGAGCTTCTGTAAAGTTTGGAAGGTAGGAGACGAAGTGCTGGCAGAAGTAAAGCTGTGAGGACGGGGCGTGAGTCGTGCTTGGGTAGCTCAGATGGTAGAGCACTTACCCGCGAAAGGCAAAGGTCCCAAGTTCGAGTCTCGGTCCGACGCACAGTATTAATCAGCCAGGAAGTTTCATATCAGCGCACACTCCGCTGCAGAGTGAAAATCTCATTGTAGATATAGGCTTATCAGAGTCATAGTTCGAACCTCGGCACATAAAGTGCTCAAGGTCACCATTGAGGCAAAAACAAAGCCCCGCATTGTGGCATAGACGGTTGAGCTGGGACTGGCCTACCATCGCGTCATTCTTTGCCAATGAAATCATTTGGATACGCTGCGAAGGGGCTTGAAGTCAATACACTGTTTTCCCGAACGATGTCGTCTTTCCCTTTTTTGACCATGGAGCCGCTGTTTCTCATTCAAGTAGCTTTCAGTTGGCACCAGAGGCTGAGTGTACCCCATTCCAGTCCTCCCAACAAGGAAAATTCCCGGCAGTACCAGGAGCAGAACCCATCTCCTAAGCTCGGCCAGAAACGCTGAGCACTGAGCTGCGGAAGGGGTCTCACCAGTGAGGAAATATCGCAACCAGGTGACCAATGAGTGAGTGCTGGCGACGAAGCCGTATTTCGCAGTTACATAGCTGGGGGGTAGTGTCGCTAGTTAGTCCCCGGAGTCTGGCTGAGAGCGTTTGCCTACATCAACCGCTAAGTGGGCGAAGGCCAGTAGGGCCCCATTTCGATTCTCAGACCGATCGATGGTAGGTGCTTGGCACCGCGCAGCAAGATACAGTCCCATTCGACGTGCATTTGTGCTGCCTGAGGACTGAGGCAATCTGTAGGGGCACACGTCATGAAAGTTCGGTCTGCCCTCAATGATGGTATGAACACTTCCGACGCTCTACTATAACGGCTGCTGCCGTTACTCGCCAGTCTTGAATAATGAGGGTAGCTTTGCTGGAAAATGCCATAAGCCAAAGATATCCGTCCTTCCCTGAAACACGTGTGCCACGCCCTCACCCTTGCAACGGACGTTTTGGGTTCTCCGTACACTTGTGCCATTCCGTTACCCGCATCGTAAAATCTTTCACGAAACGCACTATACACCTCTGCTCTTCTTCTGAAGTCTCCATTTCAGTGTTTTCGGCACCAAGTGAGTGTGGTGGACAGTCGAAACAATGATAGATTCCATCTGTCCTCGAGTGTTGTGTCCTTCTAGTGGCGTGTTTGGGATCTCGGTCATATTTTAGGGACCGCAACTCTTTCCCCAGGAATTGACATTACGAACCTTTCAGTGCTTTACAACGTACAGCCTCCGAACCGTTTCATTTTTAGAACAGTTTATAGATTCCGTTTCCCTTTGAGAAATTCCATGCTGCCACGAGACCTGTACCTGTCTGTACTATGAATACATCATACAAAGTTCACACTGGAGTATGTTCAGCTTTCACAACGAACCTTATCTCTCTGGATGTCAAATCAAACACCTTTTATCCTTCTTATTTTTTTGGCTACCACTTTCGGTGATTTACTACGTCATCTTCAGGCCCCTGATCAACGTGTACGAAGATTTCACCTTGGTTCTGGTCAAAAGAGGGGACAGCATACGAATACTTGTATCTTACATTTCTGCGTGCTAAAGAGATCACTTCAACCATCATCTGCCGAGTGTTGGAGTGATCGCTTTAGCAATCAGAAATCTACATACAGCAAACTAAAATAAGTTTGGAAACTCGACGACTGAAAGGTGTTTGATTTGACATCCTTTATCGATCCGCAACTATCACTGAAAAGAAGATTATACAGAGAATTATCTCTCTGGCTTCACTGAGTTCAATGTTCTTCATTTGCACTATACAGGGAGATTTAGCTACGCTGTCCATTCTAAACACTCACACATTCTAAGACAAAGAGCTATCCGAATGGAAAGGAAATCGATAGATGTGATTTAATGTAAACACAAACAAACGATTACGTTTTCAAGGAAATTGGATGATTTAGTCTCGAGAAAGAGCCATGAAGGGCAACAAAACGGGGCTTAGAATATCATCAACGTACCGCTGTGTTGTAACGGTGCTCATTAAATTGAGTCATATTATCTGGTCAGCACGTGTGTTTCTAGATAATGAACAGGATAATACAGTGGTTTCCATGACTTCCTCAGGATTGCAGGCACTGTAGAAGTGAAGACTTCAAAACTGTAGTGTTGTGACACTCCACTACTTTACTTTCTTTGTAACTGTCTATAAGTACATGTGTGTGTGTGCATTTATGCTTATCATTTCAAGAGAAGATAATTTTCCTAGCTTTACTTCTCAAGTGTTTCTTTGGTGTGAACCTTAGGTGATAAATGTGTGCTAATATTATACCTATAAGGGACATGGATCATCTACCACGCAATTCGTGATTAGATGACAGAGTCACACTTAATACATGCGTCACTTGTGCCTGTGGGTGTAACTTTCATGTTCGTACATCTGTTTTTGATTTTTTGCGTTCCGTTAGGAGAAGAACGCATCAGAACTCATTGCTGATGAGATGAAAACAGTGATACCCTAGACGTCGATACATGTATTCCTAATGTTCAGGACAGTAGTCGAAGCAGCAGGTATCAGGTCAGTGGTCATATAGATGAGACAATTCGGCCACACAGATCTGAAAGTAAAGAAATCTTTTGTTTCACAAAGAAACACGTAAATATTTTACATACATTTCACTGAGAGATCCGTGGGTTAAGAAGAAAAAATATTCGTTCGCATATGAAATATAAGTTCAAAAGCGGAGACTTAAAACGTGAAATATGCGTAACACGAGGTCAGTGTTTTAGTGACAGTGCTTGTATTTACTGAGTAAGCCAGCTGAGATGGAAACACGAACGATGTTAGCAGAGTCAACGTGATCGGTTACCTTAGAACCTTTAAAAAAATGAACAGTGAAGTATTCACTTACCAGGTGTGCAATATAGTCGTGTGAATAATTCATTGAGAGCATTTGTTTTAAATGAACTCTGCATACGATACGACACATGAACACTTGTACATGCGAGGTCACAAATAACGCAGTAATCGAACACAGCGGTCGTTCCCGCGGCTCACGACTGTACCCACTGCGACACTCCTTACAGACAAATAACAGTTCACTTTTTCTGATGTCGGCCCTGTCCTGAGCTCATCCTAGAAACAACAAATTGAAAACTAAGAACGTAGGGAAATCAGTGAAGCCAAAGAAAGTTTGTTTGTTGGGTAGTTCCCATGGAAGAGGTGTTAGCCAACTTTTGCAGGATGAACTAGGATCAGAATACCCGGTCACCAATTTTTTCAAACCTAGTGCTGGTCTGGAACAGGTGATAGAGGATTTAGGATCACTTTGCAAAGATTTGACTAAGGAAGACACCATGGTTGTAGTGCATGGGCCAGGTAATAGTACTGACAGAGATCCTGAGAACAGTGTAGAGTGTGATCTGGCAAAGATTGCATCAGCATCGAAGCATACCAGTGTTCAGGTTGTACCTGTTCTTGGGAGCCATGACCGACCTCATTTGAACTCTTCTGGCAAGAGAGTTAATTTGGAGTTGGAATGGCTGATTATGTCGGGTGCAGGGTCACACACTGCTGTGGTTCCTGTTGATTCTCTCAATAAGTGGGATTATACTAGGCATGGCCTTCACCTCAACAGGAAAGGGAAGGGTAAACGGGCTGGGAAAGTGGCAGGAAAGAAAGGGGGCAGGCACTATCATGAGTGATAAAATACCAGTGGTTTTAGGGTTCAGAAAATACCTTTTTTACGGTAGGGAGGACAGAAAGAAACCAAATTTTAAAAGAGGTTAGGACTGAGACCAGTTTGAGAAAGAAATCAAAAAACATAATTCTAGCTTATTAAATCAGCATAAACAGATATTGGTTAAGGAATTTCAACAATCATCAGATATTTCAACTCTACCCAATTTTAACTCAGTCAATGCGATATGTTAGCTATTCTTATTGCATCGAAATATTCGAGGACTGTGAAATAATATTAATGAATTAATTGTCTGCATAGATGAATCAGAGTCCTCAAAGCCAGCTGACATAATCTGCCTCCCTGAACATCATGTGACCACTGGCACAGAACTTTTTAATGTTACAGGGTTTAGGTTAGCATCTCACTTTTATAGAGCAGAAATGGAGAAAGGAGGAGTTGATACATTCATCAAGAACTGTAATAGATTTAAGAACATAGACATTCATAAATTTGACTTAGAAAAGCATATGGAAGCATGTGCGAAAAAGTAGAATTTCACAAAAAATTCTTCATAGTATTAAGTGTATATCGAGAACCTGCAGGTAACTTTAATCTATCCATAAACCACCTTGAAGCTATACTGGCCCATTTAATAACCGAAAACGATGAAATAGTGGTTGCTGGTGATTTCAATGTAGATTACCTTAAAGACTCTCCCAATAAGAACTTATTTGAGTTAGTAACACTATCACTCAACTTAATTCCCACTGTGAAATTCCCCCCTGGGGTAGCCAATTGCTGACAAACAGCCATTGATAATATCTTTATAGAAAAGTACAATGAACAAAATTATACTACAAAACCAATAGTCAATGGCCTCTCAGTCCATGACATGCAGTTCCTTCTGTTAAAGGTTAATACTCAACAGGATATAAAATCTGTTAAATCTGAGCTCAATAGGGTAATCAATAAGTCAAAAATTGATTATTTTAGGACACTTCTCAGAGACATTCACTGGACTGATGTTCACAGTGCTCATGGCATGAATGAAAATTATAACACTTTTGCTAATAAAGTGCTTACAGTATTTGAACACTGTTTTCACCCAAAATTAACCAAGGTTAGAGCAAAGTCTACAAAGAAGCCATGGATTACTCAAGGAATAGGGGTATCTTGTAAAACAAAAAGAAAACTGTATCTGTCAATCCGAAACAGTTCTGATGTTGATGCTATAGCACAGTACAAGAAATACTGCAAAATATTAAAGACTGTAATACGAACATAAAAGCAAATATATTACATGCAAAAGATAGTCATATCAGATAGCAAAATGAAGACAATATGGGATATAGTGAAGGAGGAGGCTGGTAGAACCAGACATGAAGTGGGAAAAATAGCATTAAGAGTAAATGATAACTTGCTGACAGATGTAGTGTTGCAGAACTTTCCAACAAACATTTTATAACTGTTACTGAAAAGATGAAGGTGTTAGGTTCTTTGGATGCTGCTATGGAATAACTCATACCAGACATTTCAAGAAATGTCCATAATATGAATTTGACCCTCACTACTCCAGCAGAAATAATGTCCATCATAAAATCTTTAAAATCAAAAACATCTAGTGGGTATGACGAAATATCATCAAAGTTAATTGAAGAATGTGATTCTGAGTTAAGTAACATATTAAGCTATCTGTATAACCAGTTGTTTATCAGTAGAATATTTCCTGAATGGTTGAAATATGCTGAAGTGAAGCCACTGTTTAAGAAGGGAGATAAAGAAATAGCATCAAATTTCCGCCCAATTTCACTTTTGGCAGCATTCTCGAAAATTTTAGGAAAAGTAATGTACAATCAGCCTTATAACGACCTTATCTCAAATAACATACTATTAAAGTCGCAGTTCGGATTTTTAAAGGGTTCTGACATTGAGAAGCCGGCCGCTGTGGTCGAGCGGTTCTAGGGGCTTCATTCTGGAACTGCGCGACCGCTACGGACGCAGGTTCGAATCCTGCCTCAGACATGGATGTGTGTGATGTCCTTATGTTAGTTAGGTTTAAGTAGTTCTAAGTTGTAGGAGACCGATGACCTCAGCAGTTAAGTCCCATAGTGCTCAGAGCCTTTCCTTCTGACACTGAGAAGGCTATCTAAGTTTACAATGAAAATGTGCTTAATTAATTAGACAAAAAATTGCAGGCAACTGGTATATTTTGTGATCTGTCAAAGACATTTGATTGTGCAAATCACAATATCCTTGTAAGTAAATTAGAATATTATGGTGTAACAGGAAATGTGGCAAAACTGTTCAAATCTTACATCTCTGGTAGGAAAATAAGTCATTATTAGGAAAGAGACATGTATTAAGCTATCAGGCATCATCCAACAGGGAACTTATTACATTTGGTGATCAACAAGGTTCCATTTTAGGGCCCTTACTTTTTCTTGTGTATATCAATGACCTTTCATCAGTAACATTATCAGATGCCAAGTTCGTTTTGTTTGCCGATGATACAAACATTGCAATAAATAGCAAATCAAGTGTAGTCTTAGAAAGATCGGCTAGTAAAATAATTGTGGACATTAATCACTGGTTCCTAGCCAATTCTTTGTCACTAAACTTTGAAAAAACACACTACATGCGGTTCAGAACTTGTAATGGGTGTCCCATGCGTATATGCCTAACATACGACGACAAGCAGATAGAAGAAGTGAACAGTGTTAAATTCTTGGGATTACTGCTTGATAATAAATTCAACTGGGAGAAGCACATCACAGAAATGCTGAAGTGTCTTAACAAATCTCTATTTGCAATGCGAATTGTGTCAGTCATAGGGGACATAAAAATGAAAAATCTGGCATACTATTTTTACTTTCATTCCATAATGTCGTATGGGATTATTTTTTGGAGTAAATCATCAAGCCAGGCTAAAGGTTTCTGGGCATAAAAACGTGCAGCAAGAGTTATATGTGGTGTGAATTCAAGACCATCCTGCAGAAGCCTGTTTGTGGAACTAGGGATACAAACTACTGCTTCCCAATGTATTTATTCCTTAATGAACTTTGTAATTAACAATATATCACTTTTTCAAATCAACAGTTCAATTCATGGAATCAATACTACAAATAAGAATAATCTTCACAAGGATTTAAAGTCACTTAATCTTGTACAAAAAGGTGTGATTTATTCAGGAACACACATTTTCAATAACTTTCCAGCAGCCATAAAAAGCGTAACAACCAATTAAATTCAGTTTATGCGAAGCCTAAAGGATTTATTGGTGGCCAGCTCCTTTTACTCCACTGATGAATTTCTCAGTAGGACCAACTGATTTGTGTATATAAAGTACAATTTAACTTCTGTACCATATCAGTGCAGTAATGCGTTCATTGTAAATAAATATTACATGTGTATTACCTCATATTAAAAAAAAACCTTTTTTTATTTTAAATTCAGTGCATTAGTGTTTTAAAATTATACTTTCATACAGTGTTGATTAAAAAAAAATGACGATCTTTCCACTTGGGACCTGTGGAATATACATTAGCTTATTTGTTTCAGTTGTAAATGTTTGTCATGTATTATTGTTTTTTTTTACATCTTCCACATCCTGGGGGACTACCTCACTATGGATCAATTGGAATGAAAGTAAATCTAATCTAATCTAAAAGCGTCTTCTCTGTGCCTTACTGCACCGTCTGTGACCGTGTACTCAGTGATTGTGGATGTGGGCCTGCCCTGCAAACACTACCCCGCTTGATAGGTGCTATGACGTCATTCCTGGCGTTGTTGTCTGTTGATTGGAATGCCATCTTCCATGCAGAACACGATCGTAATAACATATATTAATATTTTGTATGATTATATCACAAATTAGAAACATGGCGGGGAAATACAGTTGGTTCCTTTAATTTTGGACACCAGTGTATAATGTCTGCTGAAAGCAGTTTTTCGCTTTCTTACTGATATACTATGAAAATGAACGTAATTTTCTGAATGTAAGGTTCTCCAGTGAGCGCATGGGAGGACTTGAGTAGTGGAAAAGCATTTAGTAAGAACCGCAAAATGTGTGAATACCGAATAAGAATGTTTATACTGTGCAGAAAATGAATACAATGTCTCATTTGTTACATACAAGTGCACTTTAATAGACCATGTGACTTTACATGACCATATGTTTACAAAAGGCTCAAAAATGTATTCTTACTAATGACCTTAATATCATTTAATAAGTGAAATACCAATGGGATAAACAACATGCAGACTCTGACGTTTGAAGAGGAAATGGATATTGATTCGCTCATGTTCAAAACAACTGATTGTCTGCCCAATGGAAACCCATTGGTTGGCTAATCTCAAAGTTTATTTGACTTGCTTGACATATGCATTTCCAGCTCTGAATGAAAGATAAAGCCACTCAAACAGACACGCAAGTCTCTTATCGATACGTGTGAATACATAGCACATATGGTGCCCACAACAGATGCAGAATTGGCTCGCTTTTGATTTGTAGATCGTAGAAAACAAATAGTTATACATGTTTGGCAAAGAGTAGTGTTTAAATATATATGCTAATACAGGGTGACACGCGGAAGACGGACGTTTTCAATCCAGCAGTAATGAGAGGGCGTTGGTAGGCGAAGATCGTGATGGGAGTAGTTCTTCTCTACATAAGTTGACATATCACTTAAAGTGGAGCAGATGGACTTGCAACATTGTTTGTTCGCCTATGACAGTTTCCTTTGAAGTGATGTGTCTGATACGGCTACGCAGTGAATGTTTCGGGCACATTTAAATATTGGTCGACAGGTAGTTCTTCGAATATGTAACACAACCCTCATACGGTTGGTAAACTTCAGATCAACTGCGAACGGTATGGATAAGAAGCGTACAGGTCCGAGACACAGTGTAAGGACGCCAGAGAATGTTGCAACAGTAAAGAGAGCAATAGTCAGAAACCCAGTACGGTCACCTAGACGTCATGCTATTGAGCTAGCTGTCAATGGTAGATCGATTAGACGAATTTTGCGTGCATTAAAATTCCATCCCTATAAACTTCTCATTATACTGCATCTGAAGCAACTGATTTTGTTGTACGCAATAATTCGCCTCGATACTTTTATATCAACAAAAGCAAAACGAGGATAATGGAATGTAGTCGAATTAAGTCGGGTGATGTTGAGGGTATTAGATTAGGAAATGAGACACTTAAAGTAGTAAAGGAGTTTTGCTACTTGGGGAGCAAAATAACTGATGATGGTCGAAGTAGAGAGGATATCAAAGGTAGACTGGCAATGGCAAGGAAAGCGTTTCTGAAGAAGAGAAATTTGTTAACATCGAGTATAGATTTAAGTGTCAGGAAGTCATTTCTGAAAGTATTTGTATGGAGTGTAGCCATGTATGGAAGTGAAACATGGACGGTAAATAGTTTGGACAAGAAGAGAATAGAAGCTTTCGAAATGTGGTGCTACAGAAGAATGCTGAAGATTAGATGGGTAGATCACATAACTAATGAGGAAGTATTGAATAGGATTGGGGAGAAGAGAAGTTTGTCGCACAACTTGACCAGAAGAAGGGATCGGTTGGTAGGACATGTTCTGAGACATCAAGGGATCACCAATTTAGTATTGGAGGGCAGCATGGAGGGTAAAAATCGTAGGGGGAGACCAAGAGATGAATACACTAAGCAGATTCAGAAGGATGTAGGTTGCAGTAGGTACTGGGAGATGAAGAAGCTTGCACAGGATAGAGTAGCATGGAGAGCTGCATCAAACCAGTCTCAGGACTGAAGACCACGACAACAACAACAACTTTTATATGCTTGAAAAGTTGTTGGAACCAGAACTGAGAAGACGGATAATCTTTCTAAAAGAGGTTTTGTTCTAGTAGGATGGTGCTACATCGTACATCAGGAACGCTTCAGTGGCATTTCATCGACGCATATTTCATGGACAGATTATATCACGTTTTGGCAATGTTCCTTGGCCTGTCGGATGTCCAAACGTATCAGTGTGTGACTTTTCTCTGTGGCTGTACTTCAAGAATCGTATCTATAAGCACATACTGAGAAATTTGGACCAGTTCAAGAATGCAGTCATTCATGAAATTGTTGCTTTCCCTACAGAGACAATGGTTCGTGTGGTGGGAGAAGGGACTTCAGTGCCGCATTCGAAACCATGAACATCTTCTTGACTACACTATTTTTCGCAAAACGTCTGGCCTACATCAAATGGCAGGCAATGAGCTTTCATTTGAGGTCGACAAACATACGTTAATCGGTATGAATGAGACAGCTAGCGTACCTAATTTATCCCTAAACACCGCTCCAAAACGGTATTTTTTGGCGCTCATACCTAAGGTTCTGTTGGTGATAAAAAGGAAGGGTCAAGTGTTTTCAGTACCCCTTGGGATGTGAACTACTTTATAGCTAATAGAAAGAGCGTCTTAGTGATACTATCCTACATTAGAGGGTCAAAGTATAAATATTACAAATTTCCTCCTGCTTAGGAACGTGGAGTAAATCGAATGGCTCTTTTTGCGTTTAATGTAGTCCACTGTGAGCTTGAGACGAGGCAAAGTTACCTCATTGGTTACGTTTTTTTGGGTTCTTTCGCCGTTACCAGTGGACAAACACCCAGCTAAGTAGTCCAAGACAGCTATGCACATCACATGGCTGCGATTCTTAAGGTATATTCCGACGTCCCGATCTCTAATAAAAAATGGTTCAAATGGCTCTGAGCACTATGGGACTTAACATCTGAGGCCATCAGTCACCTAGAACTTACAACTACTTAAACCTAACTAACCTAAGGACATCACACACATCCATGCCCGAGGCAGGATTCGAACCTGCGACAGTAGCGGTCGGGTGGTTCCAGACTGTAGCGCCTAGAACCACTCAGCCACACCAGCCGGCGATCTCCAATATCCTTGATAATGTTTATCCGTTTCCAAGATACAAAGACTCAAAATTACCCTACTTCTCCATTAAAATCCGGTTTGAGGAAAAATATAAATAATAAATAATAGCAGCAAACTTCTCAGATTTTAATGGCATATTCTCTAGGCATTTATGTAGAAGCGCCAGCTGCTCCTTTTACAAAAATCTTTTTCCTTTATCGAGAAGCAGCCCTTTTTATGCGTACCAAAACTCAGCAGCAGATTCCGGAACGGATATGCACAGCAAACGGCTGTAATTTTTAAGATGTATTCATAAAATAACGATCTGGAATATCTTTGAAAATTTTCTTCATATCTTTGTCCGCTCCCCAGATGCAAAGATTCGAAGTTAGCCTGCATCGACGCGTAAAATACTGACGTAAAATCCATTGTTGGGCGAAAACGTAATTTGTAATGCGACGTAACACGAAGAGACATGCTCATGTTGTAAAGTGTCTCTTTTATCATGTGGGAACCTCATGTTGTAATAATGATGCACACGCATTTTTTTCTTTTTTTTGCATATATACTCCTGTTTCAGGTGTAAAATTAGATTTATTTGATTTTCACATGAAAAAACCTATCTAAATTTGGCTGATCAGTGAATTTCTTTTCATATGACTTAGATTACTCGCTGCAGCAGTGAAAAGAAACGAACCAGCGAAAAATGCTCCTGTCGTAGCACAAATAATGCTATGACGTTGGCGTTTATTTAAAAGACGCTGAGAAAATGACGGAGTACCAGCTGCCTCATTCTACCTTCTTCAGCATGACATGCGAACACATTAGCCCTTTTTAGCGCTAAGGGAGAGAAGACAGTGGCAGTGGCAAAGAGACGGAAAAGTAATAAATACTGGAAGATAGTAGACAGTGGTTGTGTTACAGAAAGAACGAAGGAGATTATGGCAGTATGGAACAGAGAGAGGAACACGGTGGTCGTGGAGCTTGGTTGAGAGTGACTGCAGAACATTGCGAGGAAAAGAGTGAAGGAAACAGTACTGTGGGCGGAGGGGGAAGGGGAAGAAATAAAGAGAAAGAGAAAGTGGAAGTGGAAGTGGGTGAGAAACAGTGATAATGAGAGACAGAGTATGCGACAATGACGATGAGGAAGAGAGAAATAGTCATAAGAAGAGTCAGCAGCAGTAGGAAGCAAGAAATGAGATATTAGCTGTGTGTGTGTGTGTGTGTGTGTGAGAGAGAGAGAGAGAGAGAGAGAGAGAGAGCAAGAGGGAGGCAGTGACAGAGGAGACAGTAGTAGTAGGACAGAATGAAGGAGAGTATGGCTTTGAGATAGTAGACAGTGATAGAGAGATACAAACAGATAGTGACAATGAGATGGGCTGAATGACTGACTAAGATTGAGCAAGTTGGAAGGGTTGGGTGTGAGAGATTTACAGCGACGGACTAGTGGGTGTGAGCGAATTACGGTGAGGGGAGCTCGTAGGAGTGAGAAGTGAGTTGCACCTTAAAAAGGCGTGAATGTGTTCGCATGCCAAAATTTTTATGTCAAGTTGTAAAGGTGCTGAGGATGTTAGAATGAGGCAGATGATACCCCAGTATTTAGTAAGAGTGTATGAAATAAACAGGAACATATTCGCATATTTTCTGTCCCAATAGTACCATATTTCTGCTGATTATAAAACTGACTGGGTAGTGTATTATCTGTTTAAAAACTGTCCGTCTCCCGTGTCTCGCCATGTATATTTGAATGTTGTGAGCAGATTAATTCTTAACGATCATACGTACACACTATTGCCAGCCATTTCCTAGTTCAGTATCGTAGATAGTGTTTATGAAATATTACACTTCCGCTCAGATAAATCGCTGCTTGTTACATCGGACGCGTTTGGGGTGGTGTAGCGCCTCTACATCGCGGCCGCGGTCGGGTTCATTAGTCAGGGCGGTTCTTGCCCGCCGTTCGATCAATTACCTGCACGGGGTGAGGCCGCCGCCGCCGCGTCCTGTGCGCAGAACAGAGAGGAGCGGCACGCCGTGGCAGAGCATCCGTCAGGCGCGCACCTGACTCGCATTAATCTCGCCCAACCTCCTCACACCCTACCGATTCTCCTCCTTCCGCATACCTCCTGATCGCAGCGGCACGAAAAGCACAGCACGGGAAACGTCCTAAACCACATGTGCTACCGAAGTCTTTTCAAGAATAAACCCTCTAACACGCACTGATGAGGCAAGACGTTCTGGCCACTGCCCACCGCATTACTGTATGATTCTACATCTACATCTGCATACATACTCCGCAATCCACCATACGGCGCGTGGTGGGGGGTACCTCGTACCACAACTAGCATCTTCTCTCCCTGTTCCACTCCCAAACAGAACGAGGGAAAAATGATTGCCTATATGCCTCTGTACGAGCCCTAATCTCTCTTATCTTATCTTTGTGATCTTTCCGCGAAATTTAGGTTGGCGGCAGTAAAATTGTACTGCAGTCAGCCACAAATGCTGGTTCTCTAAATTTCCTCAGTAGCGATTCACGGAAAGAACGCCTCCTTTCCTCTAGAGACTCCCATCCGAGTTCCTGAAGGATTTCCGTAACACTCGCGTGATGATCAAACCCACCAGTAACAAATCTAGCAGCCCGCCTCTGAATTGCTTCTGTGTCCTCCCTCAATCCGACCTGATAGGGATCCCAAACGCTCGAGCAGTACTCAAGAATAGGTCGTATAAGTGTTTTATAAGCGGTCTCCTTTACAGATGAACCACATCTTCCCAAAACTGTACCAACGAACCAAAGACGACTATCCGCCTTCCCCACAACTACCATTACATTCTCGTCCCACTTCATATCGCTCTGCAATGTTACTCCCAAATATTTCATCGCTACACTACTAATGGAGTGTTCAAACATTACAGGATTCTTTTTCCTATTCATCTGCATTAATTTACATTTATCTATATTTAGAGTTAGCTGCCATTCTTTACACCAATCACAAAACCTGTCCAAGTCATCTTTTATCCTCCTACAGTCACTCAACGACGATACCTTCCCGTACACCACAGCATCATCAGTAAACAGCCGCACGTTGCTATCCACCCTATCCAAAAGATCATTTATGTAGATAGAAAACAACAGCGGACCTACCACACTTCCCTGAGGACTCCAGTTGATACCCTCACCTCCGATGAACACTCACCATCGAGGACAACGTACTGGGTTCTATTACTTAAGAAGTCTTCGAGCCATTCACATACTTGGGAACCAATCCCATATGATCATACCTTTGTTAGGAGTCTGCAGTGGGGCACCGCGTCAAACGCTTTCCGGAAGTCAAGGAATATGGTATCCGTCTGATACCCTTCATCCGTGTTTCGCAAGATATGATGTGAAAAAAGGGCGAGTTGCGTTTCGCAGGAGCGATTCTCTCTAAAGCCGTGCTGATGCATGGACAGCAACTTCTCTGTCTGTCTGTCTTCTCTGTCTTCCTGGTGGCGCTGACTGTTTTGACGCAGCAAGGAAGGTATAAGACGGCGCAGGGAAATGGGAAAGTGTGAAGTAACGTTATTTGGACGAATAACTACAGGAAAAACGTATTTTTATTGGCAATAGTGCAGTTTGTTGGGGAACAGAATTGCGGAACAGTCCCACCTTACATGTGAAATTATATAACCTCAGATTAGGTCCACCATCGATCTGAATAAATAATTGGGATCGGAGAAATGAGTTGAATATTAAATGGACAAGTTGTTCTCAGCTTTTGTAATAACCTAATACAGATTTTCAGGGTAACTGGATATAAGGGAAATGTTTTGGAGGCGCATTGGCTGAAACAGGCACTGAGCCGATCGCCGTAACACTAAGACATCCGCTGTGTTCTTCTGACAAGGTAAGTGACGGGAAGCGGTCATCACTGCAGCCGGCTCGCGTGCTCCGCTGGGACACCCCAGCGCGCCACCTTGCAGAAACGGAACAGTTACGACATCCTGTGGCGATCGC
Source organism: Schistocerca serialis cubense (assembly GCF_023864345.2). Taxonomy (NCBI): domain Eukaryota; kingdom Metazoa; phylum Arthropoda; class Insecta; order Orthoptera; family Acrididae; genus Schistocerca; species Schistocerca serialis. Next base: position 528,379,801 of record NC_064642.1, read on the forward strand.
CTGTACAAATAATACACGAGGTGGAGTTGAACCGTGATTTATTTCCAAAGAATATTCTTAAGAATTTATTTTATTTACTAGCGACTCATCAAGAACATTAACACATTTAATCACACTATGTAAGCATGGAAGTAGTTGCCAGGGAGTAACAGATGAAATCACAACCAAACTCCTTTTAACAAATTGGAATTTCATTCACTTTAATAGTGCGTAAAAGCATTTCTTAAAAGAAACAGATTTAAAATTAAAATCAGAAAGCACCCTCTATATATCAAACTTACAATTTTTTCAGCGACAGAAAGAAACAAATTTTGACTGTATGAGCCTTCGAGCAGAGAACCTTGGTGCTGCCTTTTGACACGGCCGTGGTTGCGACCACTCTCAACAGCCTCTGAAAGACTTCACGGGTGCAAATCTGCAACACACCAAATAACTTCAAATTAAGAGTTTTAACAATTTACACAAGCGCACGAACTGTGCACCCCCGCAGTAGGGATCGAAATGGTACAAAACACTAACAATTAAAATATTACCCTTGCCACCGAAGGTGCAACTTGATTTTAACTTCTAAGCAAAGTCTTACGGTGAAAGGGTGGCTACTTTATGTACTAAAATGATCATTGCAGTAAAAGCCCATGAAATGGAATCTTATATTAAATTCTACGAGGTTGGCAAAACAATAGTTAAGTTGATCTACAGTACACAGATACCACCTCTCAAGATCATAGGCAATAATATCAAAGTTTCCAAAAATCAAAACATATTTCAGGTATTACGCTGTTACACTCCAAGCAGTAAATTCGTTGTTGTTGTTGTTGTGGTCTTCAGTCCTGAGACTGGTTTGATGCAGCTCTCCATGCTACTCTATCCTGTGCAAGCTTTTTCATCTCCCAGTACCTACTGCAACCTACATCCTTCTGAATCTGCTTAGTGTATTCATCTCTTGGTCTCCCTCTACGATTTTTACCCTCCACGCTGCCCTCCAATACTAAATTGGTGATCCCTTGATGCCTCAGAACATGTCCTACCAACCGATCCCTTCTTCTGGTCAAGTTGTGCCACAAACTTCTCTTCTCCCCAATCCTATTCAATACTTCCTCATTAGTTATGTGATCTACCCATCTAATCTTCAGCATTCTTCTGTAGCACCACATTTCGAAAGCTTCTATTCTCTTCTTGTCCAAACTATTTATCGTCCATGTTTCACTTCCATACATGGCTACACTCCATACGAATACTTTCAGAAATGACTTCCTGACACTTAAATCTATACTGGATGTTAACAAATTTCTCTTCTTCAGAAACGCTTTCCTTGCCATTGCCAGCCTACATTTTATATCCTCTCTACTTCGACCATCATCAGTTATTTTGCTCCCCAAATAGCAAAACTCCTTTACTACTTTAAGTGCCTCATTTCCTAATCTAATTCCCTCAGCATCACCCGACTTAATTAGACTACATTCCATTATCCTTGTTTTGCTTTTGTTGATGTTCATCTTATATCCTCCTTTCAAGACACTGTCCATTCCATTCAACTGCTCTTCCAAGTCCTTTGCTGTCTCTGACAGAATTACAATGTCATCGGCGAACCTCAAAGTTTTTATTTCTTCTCCATGAATTTTAATACCTACTCCGAATTTTTCTTTTGTTTCCTTTACTGCTTGCTCAATATACAGATTGAACAACATCGGGGAGAGGCTACAACCCTGTCTTACTCCCTTCCCAACCACTGCTTCCCTTTCATGTCCCTCGACTCTTATAACTGCCATCTGGTTTCTGTACAAATTGTAAATAGCCTTTCGCTCCCTGTATTTTACCCCTGCCACCTTTAGAATTTGAAAGAGAGTATTCCAATCAACATTGTCAAAAGCTTTCTCTAAGTCTACAAATGCTAGAAACGTAGGTTTGCCTTTCCTTAATCTTTCTTCTAAGATAAGCCGTAAGGTCAGTATTGCCTCATGTGTTCCAGTGTTTCTGCGGAATCCAAACTGATCTTCCCCGAGGTTGGCTTCTACTAGTTTTTCCATTCGTCTGTAAAGAATTCGTGTTAGTATTTTGCAGCTGTGACTTATTAAGCTGATAGTTCGGTAATTTTCACATCTGTCAACACCTCCTTTCTTTGGGATTGGAATTATTATATTCTTCTTGAAGTCTGAGGGTATTTCGCCTGTTTCATACGTCTTGCTCACCAGATGGTAGAGTTTTGTCAGGACTGGCTCTCCCACGGCCGTCAGTAGTTCCAATGGAATATTGTCTACTCCGGGGGCCTTGTTTCGACTCAGGTCTTTCAGTGCTCTGTCAAACTCTTCACGCAGTATCATATCTCCCATTTCATCTTCATCTACATCCTCTTCCATTTCCATAATATCGTCCTCAAGTACATCGCCCTTGTATAGACCCTCTATATACTCCTTCCACCTTTCTGCTTTCCCTTCTTTGCTTAGAACTGGGTTTCCATCTGAGCTCTTGATATTCATACAAGTCGTTCTCTTATCTCCAAAGGTCTCTTTAATTTTCCTGTAGGCGATATCTATCTTACCCCTAGTGAGATAGGCCTCTACATCCTTACATTTGTCCTCTAGCCATCCCTGCTTAGCCATTTTGCACTTCCTGTCGATCTCATTTTTGAGATGTTTGTATTCCTTTTTGCCTGTTTCTCTTACTGCATTTTTATATTTTCTCCTTTCATCAATTAAATTCAATATTTCTTCTGTTACCCAAGGATTTCTACTAGTCCTCGTCTTTTTACCTACTTGATCCTCTGCTGCCTTCACTACTTCATCCCTCAAAGCTACCCATTCCTCTTCTACTGTATTTATTTCCCCCATTCCTATCAATTGCTCCCTTATGCTCTCCCTGAATCTCTGTACAACCTCTGGTTCTTTTAGTTTATCCAGGTCCCATCTCCTTAAATTCCCACCTTTTTGCAGTTTCTTCAGTTTTAATCTACAGGTCATAACCAATAGATTGTGGTCAGAGTCCACATCTGCCCCTGGAAATGTCTTACAATTTAAAACCTGGTTCCTAAATCTCTGTCTTACCATTATATAATCTATCTGATACCTTTTAGTATCTCCAGGGTTCTTCCATGTATACAACCTTCTTTCATGATTCTTAAACCAAGTGTTAGTTATGATTATGTTGTGCTCTGTGCAAAATTCGACTAGGCGGCTTCCTCTTTCATTTCTGTCCCCCAATCCATATTCACCTACTATGTTTCCTTCTCTCCCTTTTCCTACACTCGAATTCCAGTCACCCATGACTATTAAATTTTCGTCTCCCTTCACAATCTGAATAATTTCTTTTATTTCATCATATATTTCTTCAATTTCTTCGTCATCTGCAGAGCTAGTTGGCATATAAACTTGTACTACTGTAGTAGGCGTGGGCTTCGTATCTATCTTGGCCACAATGATGCGTTCACTATGCTGTTTGTAGTAGCTTACCCGCATTCCTATTTTCCTATTCATTATTAAACCTACTCCTGCATTACCCCTATTTGATTTTGTGTTTATAACCCTGTAGTCACCTGACCAGAAGTCTTGTTCCTCCTGCCACCGAACTTCACTAATTCCCACTATATCTAACTTCAACCTATCCATTTCCCTTTTTAAATTTTCTAACCTACCTGCCCGATTAAGGGATCTGACATTCCACGCTCCGATCCGTAGAACGCCAGTTTTCTTTCTCCTGATAATGACATCCTCTTGAGTAGTCCCCGCCCGGAGATCCGAATGGGGGACTATTTTACCTCCGGAATATTTTACCCAAGAGGACGCCATCATCATGTAATCATACAGTAAAGCTGCATGCCCTCGGGAAAAATTACGGCTGTAGTTTCCCCTTGCTTTCAGCCGTTCGCAGTACCAGCACAGCAAGGCCGTTTTGGTTATTGTTACAAGGCCAGATCAGTCAATCATCCAGATTGTTGCCCTTGCAACTACTGAAAAGGCTGCTGCCCCTCTTCAGGAACCACACGTTTGTCTGGCCTCTCAACAGATACCCCTCCGTTATGGTTGCACCTACGGTACGGCTATCTGTATCGCTGAGGCACGCAAGCCTCCCCACCAACGGCAAGGTCCATGGTTCATGGGGGGGAGTAAATTCGTTAACACACCAAATCCGACAAACATGACAGAGGCAGCTCCTAACGTACGGTAGATTGATAGGGAGACTACCGAACAACCCGAACTGCAGGTTGCTGTAGCCCGCCCCTACTCCACAAGGGAAAAACAAACCACCCAATTTATAAACAACCACCTTCCCGCGGGTGGACTAACGGAGAAGAATGGTGGGCCGACCCCAAAGCAAAATGTCTGGCGACTTCACCAAGAAAACATGTAGAATTTACCAAGAGTAAATCAACCAACATATCACCAATCACTTAACTTCTAATAAACTGCGATTTCTAGAGAAGACCTGTCGCAGCACCGCCAAATCGCTCTCCCGAACCGTCCGCTGCCAGCCGCTTCAACGGGCGCAGGAAGGCGCGTCGATCTCCCGTCTCACGGCGTCGCAGCTCACACCGGCCAGACTGATGTCGTGGGCTGACTCCTGTTGCTCTCGTGTCGACTGCCAAGTCACTACCCCTCGCTATAGGCCGCGGCCCACTGGACTGACGTGGTGACCTCACATGCGCCGACGCTCAAGACGGACAAGTCATCTTGTTTCTCAGTGCGTGACCGGCCAACCGATCGATCCAGCCGCCAATGACCATTGCCTGAGCAAACTCGAGCAGACTGGTAGCCTGACGCGCGTCCTAGATTCTGGAACTAAGCCCCGACCGGGCGACCACTCGCTGAGTTCTCTTACTGGCGGAGTGGAAAGATTCTCATTTTGCCGGCTTTAAAGGATGTTCCGAACGAAAGACATACTAACACTCCGAACGACAGACAGACACTAACTGCCTAACAAGTGCGGACGAGAGACAGACTAGCAAGCTGGGGAGGAGAGACTGACCCAGACTGACCGACTGGCGAGCTTATAGCGCCCCTTAAATGCACGTGAACAGGCAACCTTTCCCCTTTCCTATCAGAGGGAGACACCAAAGTTGCGATTCCCACAGCGGCGCCACCGCCAGCAACGGAGGGTGGCTGCTTCACAATACGCGCTGCGCCGCTCTCTCAAAACAGCAATTTTTACCGAGGCTCAGGAGTGAGGAAGAACCTTTAGCAAGCAGCGTTGCTGTCTGCCAGATGTAGATGGCTAACTCTTTGGATGGACACTGCTGATTCGTATCTTGCAAGTGGAGACGGAATCTTTCAAAAGCCTGAGATGCCACCAAAAGCTCCGTTCGCTGACGTAAAAACTCTGTACATCACTTTACGTGAACTTTACCCAGACAGACAAAAGGCATCACAGTATCAGATGGTTGCTGCCTCTCTGGCCGAGGAGAAAGGCAGCATTAGCGAGGGACGACTTTTTTCAAATACTAGATCAGAAATATTTGGTTAACCAAATAAAACTGGGCCCATTCATTGGGACTCCAGCTTTGTAAGGAGAGCTTTGATCTGTCGGAGCTCAAAGGATTCAGAGCCCCGACAATCAGATTAAGCTTATACCAAAAAATATGGCAACACGAAGCTATCTCATCAGATGCAGTCACACAAAAATCATGTCGTCTCATGAATGCATCCCTTAAATTCATACTGTGACTTCTTCTCGTAACTTCTACTTCGTAACTTCAACAGTCGATCCGCCATCTTTGTCACCTTAAACAGCCTGCTGATCTTATACTTTTGGGGGACTTACAAAATATTCGGGCCATCCGACACAGAGCCTCAGGCGAAGGCTGCTGGTGCTGTCACTGATCGACATAAAAAAAAAAAAATTCAAATCGCGCTCAGCACCATGGGACTCAACATCTGAGGTCATTAAACCCCTAAAACATAGAACTACTCAAACCTGACTAACCTAAGGACATCACACACACCCATGCCCCAGGCATGGGTAGGCATGGGTAGCGGTCGTGCGGTACCAGACTGAAGCGCCTAGAACCGCTCGGCCACAACGGCCTACGATTGACATCACACTACTTCAATCACTGAAAGCTGCATCATGTTGAGAGCAAGTTGATTCTGTGTGAGACGTAAGCATCTTTCGAATAGGTTTATAACAATACCATCTCAGATCCTCACTCTGAAGGTTTGCCTCGCGAAATCATGAACAGTTTGCCTCCATAATCTACGACAGCTTTGACACATAAAATTCAGCCAATGACCTTCGTCTGTGCGAATGCGCACAGGTTGCCCAAGCTCTTACTGGAATCGCCAAAGCGTGCGCGAGTAATGAGTGAATGGGCAAATGTCTGTAAAGTACATTACATATGTAGAATTGAGGACAGCTGGGATTGTGAGTCTCACGAGAGGCGTGCAAGGGATAAGTCCCTGCAGTCGCGCTATTCATCCGTGTACTCGGTGGCTCAGATGGATAGAGCTTCTGCCATGTAAGCTGGAGATCCCGGGTTCGAGTCCCGGTCGGGGCACACATTTTCAGCTGTCCACATCGAGGTATATCAGCAACACCTGTCGGCAGCTGAGGGTTTCAGTTAGTCATCATTTATTCCAGGGAAAAGCTGCACGGTCATCAACAGTATTCTGTTCTTTCGAGAACAGTTACTGTCTTTATATATACTAACAAAGTATACAGTAAGCCGTTTACGGTTTAATCGTAAAATGTCGCAAACTGTCTCTTTACTTCTTAAAGATGACATCAAAATGTGTGTTCTATTTTGCACTCAGATTATAATAGTTGTTATAGAAACTGTGGAATGCCCGGTGTACCATGTCTCGGGGAATAGCAGTGATTTCTACTTCAGTTCAAGGATAGTTGTCGAACGTCTGCGGTACACAATGCTTTGAGGATGTCCCCACAGAGAGAAGCCAGAAGCACTAAGGTCAGAGGATCTCGCAGTACATGGAGTGTCACCGTTAAGTGAAAAGACGCCCCTTAAACAACTGGCGAACGGCTTCGATCGAGTGTCATTTTCGATGTTAAGATCAGTCTCAGTGTAAAGAATGTCACAATCGTATAAACATACTGAGCGGGTGTTGCTGTTGGTGCTATGCTATCCTCACGTTCTAAAATGTAAGGACCAATGACGCAACGACATGATATGATAGAGCAAACCATACTTAAATACACTCTTTAGTTTCTAAAAGTTTTAGTTGCCAGAAAGCAGCTCTTGAACCACATACACACAGCCATAAAAATCTTATGTTTCGATGTTCGAAAACTTCTGATAACACTCATGACAAGAAATCATATTTTACAAAATACTATATGACCATTATATTGCTGGAAGTCGTAAACAAGTCGAAACGAACATTACCGGTAAGTACCCATCACAACTCCGGAAGGAAGCTCAACTTATCTAAGATATACTGTATACCCACACACGCACGCACACACACACACACACACACACACACACACACACACACACCGAAGACACTCTCACAGTACTTCGCTCCACTTTCGTGCCCATCGCATCACGTTGCTTAACCATTGCCACTTACAGTAGTGTCGGCAAAGCGTCAAATTAAATTATACTTATGTTGCGATTTAATGCACGTGCCAACTTCTCCCACTGAGCTAGGAAAAAAAAAAAAAGAAATAAGGAACCTAGAGGTGCCTGAACGCTTCGACTCACATCCATATATTGTTAAGAAATTCGGTACACTTTGATTTTAGACAACACCCGATCGCTAAACTCCATAGATGACAATGGGTCTTGTGGATTTCATTGCTGCACAGTCCGTTGCTAATTTGGGCGGATATTTAAATGGTGAAGCGTCGTTTGTACGCTCCGTCGCTCAATCTCTAAAGCAGATGCATGTTGTAGAGCGTAGCGGTAAGGGCTCCTCTCGACGGAATCTGAAACAGCTGCGATATTCTCTGGGGTATGTACCTTTCAAATGCCACCAGGTGGCTCCGTTTCTTATGCTGAACCAGTTTCTTCAAACCTACGCGCCAAAGTTGCCATCGCATGGATAAATACGACATCTCATTGACACGTCCCAGCCGCTAATGCTATCGAAATACCCTTCTCGCAGCAGTCACACTGTCGCCCTGAAGTTAAAACGCTCTCATAGCGATAGCATGTTCAGCACCAACCCAACGCTGCACGACTGCCACTTTGACAGACGTTCACACCCGCTACGCGTTGGTTCCGAACATCTCCTTCTACATCTACATACATAGCCCGCTAGCCACCAAGCGGTGTGTGGCGGAAGCACTATTTGCGCCAAAGTCATATTCCCCCCCTTCCACCCCCCCCCCCCCCCCCCTCTGTTCGACACGCGGGTCACGCAAGGTAAAAACGACTGTCTCAACGCCTCAGTACGACCTCTAATTTCCCTTGTCTTTGATTGGTGATCATTGCGCGATTTGAAAGTTGAAGGCAATAATATATGCTCTACATCCTCGTGCGAAGATCGGATTTTGGAATTTAGTGAGCACCCCTTTCCGTTTAGAGCGTCGTCTGTCTGCAAGTGTGTCCCGTATCAAACTTTTTATGGGGTTTGTAACGCTCTCGCGACGGCTAAATGTACCAGCCACGAATCTTGCCGCTCTTCTTTGGACCTTCTCGATCTCTTGAATCAGGCCCAAGTGGTAAGGGTCCAATACAGACGAACAATATTCAAAGACTGGACGAACTAACGTATTGTAAGCAATTTCCTTTGTTGAAGGACTACATCGCTTCGGGGTTCTACCAATGAACCGAAATCTAGAGTTCGCCTTCCCCCTTAATTGTGTAATTTGATCGTTCCATTTGAGATCATTTCGAATAGTCACACCCAGATACTTGGCGGATGTTACAGCTTCCAACGACTGGGCATTTATTTTGCACTCAAACATTAATGGGGATTTTCGCTTTGTTATACGCAGTAGGTTACACTTACTAATATTGACAGATAACTGCTAGTCATTACATGACGCACCTATTTTCTGCAAATCCTCAATGATCTGTTCACAACTTCCGTGTGGTACTACTATCCTGTAGACTACAGCATCATCGGCAAACAGTCTAATGCCGCTGTTAATACCAGCAACCATATCGTTTATGTAAATCGTAGAAAGCAGCGGACCTATTACGCTGCCCTGTGGCACACCTGATGTTATGCTCGTTTCTGTTGAAGTCTCCCCATTCAGGACGACATATTGCTCTCTGTCTGTTAGAAAACTTTTTATCCAACTGCATATGTCATCGGATAGGCCGTAAGCGGGCACTTTTTGGAGCATGTGACACTGCGGAACTGAGTCGAACGCCTCTAGGAAGTCGAGGAATATGGTGTCAACCTGGAAGGCGCTATCTGGAGCTTGTTGTGTATCATGCACAAATAGGGCCAGCTGTGTCTCCTTCTCAGAGTCTAGAAAGGTCATTACGTCTGAATCACAAACCACTCGCGCGTAATTTTTGTAATCTGTGCGTAGACTTATGATGTCACTTAACTATAGAATCGACGTCAAGCAGTATCCCTGCTGTACTACGTTAGAAAGGTCGGCCAAGACGCTACTACGAATGTTTTCATAGTGTTTGGCTCTTCATTGTGTGAAACACCAATTTATATATCTTCACAAAGTGCGATATATTTCTTACAAACCCTGAATATATCTTATTCGAAAACCTTACAAACTGGCCCAGACCTATGCAACTCTAAGAGTAATTTGTCACAAGTAATTAGTAAGAAGCGTTTTTCGAGGATTCAAGCATTGGTTTATGAAAGAAATGATAGTATTGTCGATTTAACTTCAACTTCTTCCACGCTCTGCTACCAGTTGAAATCCGGTTTCGCAGAACAGAGCGCGTCAGGTTGTGGAAAGGGGCCAAAATCAGTTACTGCTAGTACCACAAGAACACACAACTTTACTATCAAACGAATGCACCGTTTCCTCTTTTAAACAACAAAGATCAATTCACGGTTGAGGGCCCAAGTAACATCTCCAGAATAAGTTTAAATCATTGCTTTTAAAACACCGCCGGCCACGGTGGCCTAGCGGTTCTAGGCGCTACAGTCTGGAAACGTTCGACCGCTACAGTCGCAGGTTCGAATCCTGCCTCGGGCATGGATGTGTGTGATGTCCTTAGGTTAGTTAGGTTTAAGTAGTTCTAAGTTCTAGGGGACTCATGACCTCAGATAAGTCCCATAGTGCTCAGAGCCATTTGAACCATTTTTTTTAAAACACCAGAATTTAGAGCAATTGCTGAAGGCCTTACTTAAATTACAATATCTTCTCGGCTAAAGGCCGAAGTAATATTTCAAATCAGCTAAGAAAATTCTTTAAAAGCCAAGCATTACAATTTCCGGCTACAGGCCATATTAAGGAATATTCAAGTTAATTCTTCGGCTGAAAGCTCAATTTAAAAATTTTCTTTACATAATAAACGAGAGACTTTAAAGGCAAGCCTTTACACAGTAAAACAGAAAAAAACATCTTAAGATAACTTGAAGTACCCTGTCGGCTGAAGGCCCAAGCAATTACTCAAGAATAATTAAGGACAACCTTACGAGAAACATTCACAGAACACTGCTGAAGGCCGTTTCAAGAATTAATTAAAGAGAACCATTGCAGACAAGGATTTACATATTAAAGCCACAGACTCTGAAACAAACGTGGCTTAAGGCCTAAAAACAGAGCAACAAGAATTTTAAATGAAGCACGGCTGAAGGCCTGACCTTAAAGTTTTTATTAAGTTCGGTATAAGGCCATATACTAAACATAAAACAGACAATATTAATACACAGCTGAAGGTCTGTCACAGTACCTGCGACCAAACAAAATGACAATCACAAACAACAAACAGTGGTGCTCAGAACCGTTCCAAGGGTCGGCTTGGGGAGGAATCTCTAAGCACAGTTTAGGTGAGACAGACAGCCGAGCGTTACACTAAACAATCAGGTTGCAGTACGACCTACGGACGGATGACGAACCAACCAACAACCCAATCAATTCCCGTGACTATAGTAACCTCAGTGTATATTCAGGCCGTGGCTGCCGTGACTACAAAGCCACATTTGGTACGTAGGTCCTCTACGACCAAGTATTAGACACTTCTATACTAGCAGCTATCATTTCCATATTCCACTTTTTATTTAGATTTTCAACAATATTTACTTTCAAGTCTGAAGGAATCAGACATTAATGAGGACCGACAGCAGCACGAAATTATAGCGAAATAAAGTCGCTAATGTGGTTATCTTTGCTTCATCTGGCTTTATTAGGCGTAGACGTACTATCTGCTAGTGACATACGAAAGTTTGTGGTGGACCAGGACTGAAAGACGGACTTCCCGCTTATCACGAGCGGTCACCTTAAGCAGCTATCAACGTGCACCTCCATGACCGACTCAAACTTCCATGTGTGACGCTCTCTGCGTCCTTAAAACATAGTCCCGCACATTCATCACATAATGCCCGCCACTTTACTCTGTATTCCCTCACCCGCGAGAGAGAGTCTATGGTGAGTCCCTCATAGTCTCGTTGTCACTGGTGCAGGAATATAAAGCAAATTTATGAGAGTTATATAAAGAATATAGGGGACTATGCTATAAGGATGTAGATGGAAGTTTGGGTCGGTCCGAGATGCGTGCACGGTTAAGGCGACAGCTCGCGATAAGCAGAAAATCCGTATTTCAGTCCTGGTCCACCACATATTTTCGTAAGTCACCAATAGGTAACATATTTATGCCTAACATAGCTGAAGACATTCGCATTAGTGAATTTATCTCGAATATTCCTCTGTTTTTAAGAAGTCGACATCTGCTTTAGTAAATATCATTACTGAATTATATATTGTGGTAGGGACTGCCTCTAAAACGCGGAAAAATCGCCCACGATCAACGGTTTGAGAAATCAGGACGCAATGTTAACCACTGTATTAAATAGACACAGAGAGTATTCACATGACTGTGGCCTGTAAAAGCGTCATAGGATCTCTCAATGTGCAAAATAGTATGGAACAGTCATCTCCTCGGATCTGCGGTAGGTGACTGCTGCGGGAGAGTGGAGAGTTGGCCGTGAGAAGAAGAAAGACTGACCAACGATAGGGTAACTACTAGCCGGAGCGTCAAATATAGGAAAAAAATGTGGCTGAGAATGTAGAAGAAAGGGAATTGAAAAAGCCCAGTCTACACATATGGAGGGGGAGGGGCTTATTGAAGACAAATGGAAATGAAGAACTCTTACCGAATGAATATAGTTAACACTAACAGCATAATGGTGACAGGTCAGAGACACAGTTATTACGAACATTTGTCACCAGACGTGGTAGCAAACCAATGCCAACAGCAATAGTTCTAATATACATGAAAAGACACAAGTGGAAGATGGAGAGATACAGAAAGTTTGCGAGGTAACTGAATGCGTAACTTACTAGGTAAAGTGAGATGAAAATCTAGTAATCATGGAAGATTGGAACGCTGTGGGAGGAGAAGTAATAGAACTCAGGGTAACTGGAGAGTATGGGCTCGGTACTACGAGTGAGAGAGTAGATACATTAATTGTCGTCTGGACTAATCTTCATCTAGTTACGGCGAGTATACCGTTCAGTTGCGCTTGGAAAAGACCAAGAGACACAGAAAGAGTCCACCTGGATTACATGGCTGTCGGACAGAGATTCCGACATCAGTTATTATTTCGTAAGGTGACTTCGGGAGGATACGCATTTAGTAATGAAAATAAAACAAAAGCTTAAGAGAACTGTCTGGAAGAACCATTCTGGAAAGAAGTAGTTTGACGCAGTACTGAAGAATAATGATACTGCGATAATACCTAGGTTTAACATAATATTTGAACAAGTTTTTCGTAAGCTTGGTAGAAATTGTTGTTTCACAACGCGCTTATTAAACATACTGTGGTTTTACGAGCGTAGACATAAAAACGTGAGATTACATTAAAATGCCATACATATGAGTGGTCTCTGTTCCGTCGTAAATGTCCGACACAACAGACAATACTCGAGATAAAGCAGGACACATACATGAATAAGTAAGGTGAAAGAAATGGAAACCAAACGGAATGAGAAACATGTAGGGAGGAATTAATAACTTCCAGTTGCACGAGGCATTGCAGTAGTGCAACAGCGCGAGCTGAAAACTTTAGCCGAACCGGGAATCGTACGTCAATGCTCCTCTCCCCTATAACAGTAGCCTTTACCACTTTTTTTCTCTTTCCCCCACACGTGAAGGAACCTAAAACAAAGAGTCTGCATACCATCGCCAATTTGATCCTAAAAATGTATCTGTACCACTTCATGCGTTGGCCTTTAACTACGTCTATTGCGACCGTTCTACCTAAGCTAAGAAAGGAGAAAAGCGAAGAGTGGAGAGGTTACCAAATGTATACTTATTTATTTAGTTATTTTACTCTGAACTGTGGAGTGAAGTCGAACGTCTTACTATTCGGACACGCTTCCGTCACAGCCAACTTCCCGCGGGCCATATCGCGAATACCCTCACCCTATAACCCAACTCGCAGATTTCTGATCCCGTGGGACTTTGGACGTAAGCTGCGTGCGTGCATTGAAACTTTTCCGTCAAACAGCCGTCGTGGCCATAGAATGAATTATACGTAGATGTGTCCTGTAGGACACCGCTTGTGATGAACCGGCTAGTACGTTAACATTAATAACTGGTGTGAAAGGAAAGGAATGGAAAGAGAACAGGATGGGAAAGAGATAGGAACCAAATAATGGGAGGGTGCCTTTACGCTGTGGCGACCAGGAAGTTGGGAATCTGCCGGCCAGAGTGGTCGAGCGGTTCTAGGCGCTACAGTCTGGAACAGCATGACCGCTGCGGTCGCAGGTTCGAATCCTACCTCGGGCATGGATGTGTGTGATTTCCTTAGGTTAGTTAGGTTTAAGTAGTTCTAAGTTCTAGGGGACCGATGACCTCAGAAGTTAAGTCCCATAGTGCTCAGAGCCATTTGAACCATTTGAAGTTGAGAATCTGGGACTGATGTGAAGTGTGTCCAAATCGACGAGGCGGTTAAGACAACCGTTCTAGAGAAGAGCATCGTCCCGTTTCGAGTGCCTCGTGCGGCTGAAAGTCATCATTTCCTTCATACGAGTATCTCTTTCCCATCGCTTTAGCTTTCCATTCTTTTCACCCCAACTATTCATGCATTAAAATGTGTTAAGTAGTTACGCTACTGGTCGTGAGCAGAGAGAACCTGCTGATATAAGCTCTCGGAACAATTACTATAATAACACTATAAAATAATACCATAAAACGTCGTTACCAGATTTCGCAGATAACATTTGAGGTGTTTATGAAATGCATCGTGAACGAAGAGTGCGAATGTGATGATCACTTTCCAGAATATTATCGGCTGTCATACTGAACATTTCCATCGGTCGTTAGTAAACACACTTTGAATGCCTTTTGCAATTGACTGTTAAGTCCGTTTATAAATTCCATTCGCCGAAGTTAGTACAGCGTGGTGCTGCTATTCTTTCTCAGGAAATACATTTTATTTGAAGTACCTGTTCTCATACAACTGTTACACGTATTTTTCCGGCGCCTCACATCTAAATTTTAGCTATAGTGATGGCAATTCTACTTTAATGTACATTAAACTGGAAAATTAGGGAATTTCTAACAACACCACACCGTAATGCTGACGCTGTTTGGTAACAACACTCAGAGAGCGGCCAGCGAGCGCTAAGAGAAACAGGAGAAGCGTCGACTGAAGCAACAAAAGCTGCCATTTGTGATTGTTAACGTTCAGTGTCGACGACGGAGCTTAACGTCACATCCACTTCCACTAAATACACAAATAAATAGCCTGAACAACACTGTTTTGGTCATTGCCTATCACTGAGGGCAATTGCATCTTCAGAAATTGTGATCTAGATACAATTAGATGCAAGAAACTGCCGATAACCCGCAACCCTCCCCCCCTCCCCCCTCCCCCCCTACCCCCCTACCCCCCCCCCTCCAAATAGTGAGCAGCAGGAGTAATAAAAGAGCATCACTTGAGCAACCGGACTGCCAATGTGCAGTTCGTAAAAATTTCGGCTGACTACGACCCTTATCAAATGTAACGCCACTATAAAAGTGGAGAATACTAACCTCAAACGTGTGGAAAAATGCAATCTATATTATTGGCTGTTACAGTTAATCAACGTTTATTTATGCGCTGAATGGTGGCCTTATAAATTCATGATTTCTGTATTGTATTTGAGGGAGCTTTAGTTGTCGAATCATATAACATAATAAAAAAGAAACGCAGACGTAGCAAGCGCGGAAGTGTCACATGTTAACAGATAATTTTATTGTCCTAACGTATTTCGGTGAGTTATACAGGGTGTTACAAAAAGGTACGGCCAAACTTTCAGGAAACATTCCTCACACACAAAGAAAGAAAATATGTTATGTGGACATGTGTCCGGAAACGCTTATTTTCCATGTTAGAGCTCATTTTATTACTTCTCTTCAAATCACATTAATCATGGAATGAAAACACACAGCAGCAGAACGTACCAGCGTAACTTCAAACACTTTGTTACAGGAAATGTTCAAAATGTCCTCCGTTAGTGAGGATACATGCATCCACCCTCCGTCGCATGGAATCCCTGATGCGCTGATGCAGCCCTGGAGAATGACGTATTGTATCACAGCCGTCCACAATACGAGCACGAAGAGTCTCTACATTTGGTACCGGGGTTGCGTAGCCAAGAGCTTTCAAATGCCCCCATAAATGAAAGTCAAGAGGGTTGAGGTCAGGAGAGCGTGGAGGCTATGGAATTGGTCCGCCTCTACCAATCCTTCGTTCACCGAATCTGTTGTTGAGAAGCGTACGAACACTTCGACTGAAATGTGCAGGAGCTCCATCGTGCATGAACCACATGCTGTGTCGTACTTGTAAAGGCACATATTCTATCAGCACAGGTAGAGTATCCCGTATGAAATCATGGTGGTGAATCGAGGAAGTACAGTACATACTGACGAAACTAAAATGAGCTCTAACATGGAAATTAAGCGTTTCCGGACAGATGTCCACATAACATCTTTTCTTTATTTGTGTGTGAGGAATGTTTCCTGAAAGTTCGGCCGTACCTTTCTGTAACACCCTGTGTAGAACATACCACAAGTGAAAGGGAAATTAAAGATTAACTATCTACAGAAATCAGACTGTTATGAGAGAAATGGTACGTCATGTAATGAAAAACTGGTCGTATGGCTTCGAGCAAATATAGTAGGGGACTCAATGTACAGAATTAACAAATTCACACGAGACACTGGTATTTATCAGGTATGTAAAATAGCTTTCCAGTTGTGCACGAGAGCCGTACAAAATACTTTCGACGAGGTATTGCGTTTTAGAATTGCACAAATGTCGAATACCATTGTTCTGTCCATAATCTCCGATATCCACGTACTGGATTCATGTGGCATCGAACCTATATACCTAGAACTCTTCCTCTCTTTGTTGACACTTGTAATAAACATCATAGTACATTTACGATGTATGTAATATTTTTAAAAATTACAGAACTAAATACAAAGTCACAGAATTTTATGATTCACAAAATTAAACGAACGCTGTTGCTCACTTTTCTGTCCTAGTTTGAAAGCATCTTCTCCCGCTCATGAGAGAGTACTATTCCACCTAACCGTCGTTCCACCAGTCAGTTCACCCGAAAATTTTGTGCATAAATAAAGACTCTGATTCAGTGCGAAATACATAAATGAAACAAATTCTCGAAATAAAAAATTACGCCTTTTCCTTGTAGAAATAAACAACAAAATCGGTTTTTAGTCATGATTTATTCGAATACTGTGTAATCTTTCCGAGGTCTACTTCTCTTTACAAACCTGCATTTTTTCCGCATTTGTATACTCGATAACTCTTGCCTCAGTAGTTTATGTGCCTCCACAATTTTTCTCGGTACGTTTAACCAGTCTTTTCGCACTTCGTTAGGAGGACTCCGTTTTGTATCGAGCTATCTACAGATGTTTAGCCTCCTTCTTCCTTCGGTTGTGTAGCATTTCAGGTACTATACATACCGTTTTTGTCATTTCCTGACACTGAGGGCAAAAATATCTTCACAAATTCTGAGAGAAAACTATCTGGATACTATGAACTGCCAATAAACACCCCTCCCGCAACAGTGACTAGCAAGAGCAATGATGGAGCATTACTCGACTAAACGGGCCACAACTTTGCGCTTCGTAAAAAAGGCGACGTCTGTGGTTTCTCTAAGATTAATATTTCACACTATAACCTCCTGTACTGCGAATGTACTGTTACAGAGCATCTTTCTCAAATCGACTCTAGTACGAGGTGCGACAATAAAGTAATCAGACACGTCAAAAAAAATGTTGTTTACCGTTTTAGTCAAGTCTAGTGTTGTCTACTTCAAAGTAGTTTCCTTTTATTTATTTATTTATTTATTTCCATGTCAAGCTCCGTGGGACCAAATTGAGGAGCAAATCTCCAAGGTCATGGAACGTGTCAGTACATGAACTTACAACATAAAAGTAATAACAGATAAAAATAAATGTTCATGAACCTGAAACAAAATCAGTCCATAAGTTTAAGCAAACACTATCAGCAGTACAATGAGAATCAGCTTAATTTTTCAAAGAACTCCTCGACAGAACAGAAGGAGTGACCCATGAGGAAACTCTTCAGTTTCGATTTGAAAGCGCGTGGATTACTGCTAAGATTTTTCAATTCGAGTGGCAGCCTATTGAAAATGAATGCAGCAGTATACTGCACACCTTATTGCAGAGTAGTTCGATTCAAATGGAGGTTTGATTTCTGCCGAGTATTAACCGAGTGAAAGCTGCTTATTGTTGGAAATAAACTAATATTGGTAACAAGAAACGACAATAAGGAATATACGTATTGAGAGGCCAATGTCAAAATACTCAGACTCGTGAACAGAGGTCGACAAGAGGTTCGTGAACTCACACCATTTATTGCCCGAACCGCCCGTTTTCGAGCCAAAAATATCCTTCTAGAATGGGAAGAGTTACCCCAAAACATAATACCATACGACATAAGTGAATGAAAATAAGCAAAGTAGACTAATTTACGTGTCGAAGTATCACTCACTTTAGATACCGTTCGAATAGTGAAAATGGCAGTATTAAGTCTTTGAACAAGATCCTGAACGTGGGCTTTCCACGACAGCTTCCTATCTATCTGAACACCTAGGAATTTGAACTGTTCAGTTTCACTAATCATATGCTCGTTCTGTGAGATTAAAACGTCAAGTTATGTTGAATTGTGTGTTAGAAACTGTAAAAACTGAGTCTTACTGTGATTTAATTTAGTTTATTTTCTACAAGCCATGAACTGAGGTCATGTACTGCACTACTTGAAACCGAGTCAATGTCGCACACAACATCCTTTACTACCAAGCTACCTTGCTACCAAGCTTCTGATTGCACACACTTTTTCCAGCGCTTCTGCCATTGATGGTAACATTTCTGGAACTTTCTCTGTAATATCCTCCAAGACATTCGTCACAGCTTTTTGGACATCTTATGTTGTTTGAAAATGGTGTCCCTTTACTGCTGTTTTGACTTTTGCAAATAGAAAAAAGTCGCATGGAGCATTATCTGGTGGATAATGTGGCTGTGGTAGTACTGAAATTCGTTTTGAGGTTAAAAATTGCTGTACTGACTGAGCAGTGTGGGGTGGCGCATTATCGTGATGCAGAATCCAATATCAGCAATGTTGGCACGGACACAAAGAACTCTTTTACGAAGTGTTTCTAAAATTTCTTTGTAGTAATATTGGTTAACTGTTTGTCCAAGAGGCACCCACTTTTTATGAGCAATTCCGTTGGAATCAAAGAAGCACACAAGCATGCATTTCACTTTTGAGTTTGACATGTGAGCTTTTTTTGGTCGGGTGATCCCTTTGCGAACTTTGGCGTTCTGTCTCTGGATCGTACTGAAAAAACCAACTTTCATCACCAGTGATAACACGGCTCAACAATTCTGGATTGATTTCCGTTTGCTCTAACAGATCGGCTGCCACATTTTTCCGTGTTTCTCGCTGTTGTGGTGTGAGATGTTTTGGGACCATTTTTGCACAAATATTTCTCATACCAAGATCTTTAGTTATTATTAGACTAACTTTTTCTCAATTGATGTTCAGTTCCTCTGCAATAATTCTCATGGATAATCTTCGATCAGAACGTACGAGTTCATGCACCCTGGCCAAGTTGACATCCGCCCGTGAGGTTGATAGTCGTCCACTGCTGTCTTCATCTTCAACATTCGTTCGGCCTTCACTAAACGTTTTATGCCAACGAAAAACTTGAGTTCTTGACATAACCTCCTCTCCAAAAGCCAACAGAGGCTTATCGTAAGTATTCGTCTCGTTTTCACCCAATTTAATCGCAAAAAGAAATGGCATACCGTTGCGAAATATTATGCAGTTCCATTTCCGTGACGAGAGACACAAACACATGTGAACTTATTACAGCACAACTCACGACTGAGCAGTTGCATCGATGTGCAGCTTATAGACCAAGGTGAAAGATATTGTGCCTACGCAAGCCTGCAGGGTTGCCACATCTTGCAAGGAAAATCAGTCTTATTACCTCATTGTCGCACCTCGTAATTCAAAGCAACTGACTGATTTCATAGACAAAAGCTTCCTCAGCTTGTACCATTCTGTTTCTAAAGAGTGCTTTCCTACAGTTATGCTACACAGTTTTCCTTCATCATTATCACTACTGTTTCAGATCTGTACCGTTTCTTTGAAATTTCGAAATGAACGTTCTTCATTCTACTAATCTTCACCAGTTTTGTTTTACTGGCTAATTTAAAATTCTGAAGCCATTTAAAGTTGATACCGCATTTAAAGCCAGAATCACGCTACGCTGAAAGTTAACGAATAATTTGGAAGAGGAGACTGATAAGTGTGATAAAGTTGATATCTACAAGATTCGTTGTAATATAAGCAATGCGGCTACCTCATCGACACTAGAACGTCGTTCAGACTGAGGTACAAGGAACACAGGTACGTTTTTCGACTTAAATATTTCGAATAGTCGGACATAGCCAGGCACATTCACGTAGATCTGTTATAATATCAGTTTTCAGTTAGCTGCTTTCATTACAGTAAGTCAGCTGATATTCTGTACGTGACGAGGTTCGAACTCCCGAGAGCACAGCTATACTGTCGCTTTCCTCTGTGACTCTTTGGCTTCAAAGATAAATAAATAAGTACGCTACAGCTCATTATACGAAACTATAATTTCATGTTTCGCAATTATCTTTCTCCTACTACATATTTGCAGATACTAAGTTTCCGGTAATTTTTTCACATTCCTCTCTCCTATTGCTGTAAGGATCTCTGTTGTTCAACAAAGGCCCATAGGGTATTCTTGGTCTACATTTTTCGTTATATTATCATTGATAAAATAGGATACTAAGTTTCCCGTAATTTTTTCACATTCCTCTCTCCTATTGGTATAAGAATCTCTGTTGTTCAACAAAGGCCCATAGGGTATTCTTGGTCTACATTTTTCGTTATATTATCATTGAAAAAATAGAATTATTCTCTGTCACATTCAGTATTCGTGATGTCAAACTGATTCCTATGCAAACCAGTTTAAAAGGAAATTCTGAGTGGTATCACAGCCCACAGGTAATTGATGAGGATCATCAACCCATAATTAAAAAATATAAGTATTTTATTAGATTTCATATTGGTTGGCCAGAGGCACTGGGTTTCTCAGTTGAGGATCCGTGGCCCGATCGAGGTGGTCCCCCTTATTTCCGAGCGGGCTTAAATCGCGGGAGTTTGGTATTCAGGGAAGACGGTACACTCATCCTGGCGCCCTTAAAAACCAGTAACGTACATAGCAAACTGTGACACGCTGCGTTGTCCTGCTGGACGATAGCATCAAGTCGAGGAAAAACAAACTGCATTTGGGGGTGGACTTGGTCTCCAGGTACAGATATATTATTCTGTGGATCCGTTGTGCCCTCCAGAATCATCCACGGAATACCACATAGAGATTCCCCAGACCATAAAGGTCCCTTCTTCAGCGTTCACCCTTCTGTCGATTGTTGAAGGGTGTTTTCTTTCAGACGTTTCGCGCCATGAACGTTAACACCCATTTGCCTGATGGAGTACAAAACATTCATCTGGAAAGGCCACCTTTAGCCACTCAGAGGGCCTCCAGTTCCAGTGTAAATTCCAGATTTTGTCGCCAGTGAACAGTGATCACCATGGGTGCACGGACCAGGCGCCTTCTGCGGAGGCCCACACGCAGCAACGTTGCCTGTTGTTAGCCCTTGCTTCATCTGGGTGGTCAGTTGCTCAGTAGTTGCACGTCTATTCAACCGTATACATCTCCATAGCCATCGTTCAAGCCTGTCATCTATGGCCGATGGTGCACCACAGACGCCTCGGCGCCAGTGTGAAAACAGGGTGGGTCACTAACTATTGCCACCAAGAACAACTCCGAAAGCATGACAGGAGTTGAAAAGTTCGTGCTACAAATGTTGCATGGGGCAATGGAGGACATAATATGACGTTGTTTTTTTGTTGCTAGGTGCGGCCGCTTTAGAGATATGAAGGTCACCTGTGTTTTTTGTTTTTTAATGGGATGCTATAGTTTGGTAACTATTTTCTGATAGCGGCTACCGAGACGAATCCAATGATGTGTAACAGTAAGGTCTTTGAAGGTCAACGAAGATCGCAAAGGTGGCGTACACCTCCACTTACAGGTGTTCGAAGTGATGACCATTGGTATCAATGCTGAGCTTTAATCTTCTTATCATGGACTGAGTGGTATTCCTTAGCACATCGGCACTTATCGCATATTCTCTCTCGCATATCTCCAGGTGTAGTTGGAAGGTTTTTATAAACAATGTCTTCTACGAATCTCCACAGGAAACAATCCGGAGGCATGAAGTCTGGTGAACGAGTCAGTCACGACACATTTCATCCTCGTCCAATCCAACGATTTGAGAGTTGTCTCTGCAACTCAATTTCTAGCCATCAGCGAAAATGTGCCGAACACCCATCGTGTTGATACTACATTCTATTCCTTGTTCCTAAAGGTGTTACCTCTAATAACAGACCTAATATTTCTTGCCGGGATGTGGTGTACTTCCTGCCATCCCTCGCTGAGATAGGGGTGTGTGCAATTTACCGCAACCAACATGGATTTTCAGTTGCACGATAATGCATGTTATCCAAATTAACATTCCCATGGTTCGTGAATGTAGCCTCGTCAGTAAATAAAATCAAATTAATAAATGATCCCTCTGAATCTGAAGTTGAGCTCATTGTCAGAACTCAATGAGACGCATACAATCCGTACCAGTTAATTCTTGGTGGAGACAGATATGGTAAGGGTAATATTTATGGCGATGCAGAACACGAACAACACTACTCTGACTAATGCCAGATTCCCTTGCGATTTGACGTGAATTTACATAAAGATCTCGAACCACAGTGACAAGAGTACCAATTTCCGTTTCCTGGTTAGTAACTTTCCTTTGCAGAATATGTTTCCGATTGGTTAAAGATCCAGTTGTCTTCAATTTATCATACAGATATGTAAATGTGCCACGTGTAGGGTGGACATCTTTCAGCGTACAAGTCTCTAGCTCTCACTGAGTTTTGTTGGCGTTCTCCGTAAATGAGAAGCATATCGACTTGTTCTTCGGAGGAATACATCATTCACATTCGCTTGATTCGACGATACTAGTCTTACTTTGTATTAGTGTTGTATTGCGAAACCGTCGAATTGTGTTTACATGTCAATGGCACGTTAGATGGATACGCCGTATTCGGCGAATATTTACTATTTGCATGATATACGAGAGAGAATTGTCGGAGCATGTGCTTCGGTAAGTGCCGAAGTGATAAGGAATACCACTCAATACATGATAAGCAGATTGCAGCAATGCATTGATACCAGTGGTCATCATTTCCAACACCTTCTGTAAACGGACGTTCATGCCACCTTTTTCACCTTCGTTGACCTTCAAAGATCTTAGTGTTACACATCATTGGATTCGTCTCGGTAGCAGCTATTAGAAAATAAGTCCCAAACTATAGGATCCAATTTAAAAAAACAAAGTTGACTTTCATATCTCTGACGCGGTACCACTTAGCAACAAATAACTAACGTCATATCATTGCCCCCGTTGTCCCATGCAACATTTGCACCACAAACGTTACAGGTTTCGAAGTTATTCTAGGTGACAACAGATCGTTACTCACTCTGCATAGCGACATTTTGCAACGATCGGTACTGTAACGACGGCCGCATGAGAACAATTTATAAGCTATGACGTTTAGGAAATGTTTCTACCCTTGGTCGGAAACCTTCTGACGTGCCCCTTTGGATGTCCAATAAACCGGTTCGTTTCCGCATTACGGCAACGGCTGCTCTGTTGACCACACAACCCGACACGCTTTACACACTCTCCACAACTAGTGCTGCTTCCTTCCAAAGGTGAGCAGTCACTGTACTTTAGCATGCTAACTATTTACTGTACATCAAACTGTTCCTCTTCTTTCGCCTCACTCTGTGACAGATAAGTCATACGAAAGTTCTACATATTCCGGTAGCGATTTCGCCTTTTTCTGCATCTATTACCATTTTTGAGCGACCGTGACTTCTGGCTTTCCTATTACATTTACCATTCCGTAATTTGCTCCTGGTGTTGGTGAACTACTGCCTTTATTGTGAGAGTTAAGGCTTTAACGCTTCTGTCTCTTGTGCACTTGTGGTACTATTTACTTATATTAACCTTATATTTTCTGAACTATCGTCAACGCAATGACATTGTCTAGTGGTCACTGACACTAAATAATATTGCTTTAGCTAATCCTCTGATCCATACGTAATCCAGCCATACTTGATTCCCTAGTGCGTTCCTTCCCCTTTACAATGTTAACCTCCTACTAAACGGTAATACATGTATCTGAGCTCTGCCGAACACTTTTAAAACGGTAGATTTGGTAGTCACTCGTAAATGGATATAGCCGAATGTTCCTACGTAATCCCGGTACGTTCTTTCTGCGTTATATTTCCTCCATGTAAAATAGCTGTGGTCAACCTCTCAACAGGGGCGTGGTACTTGATAGCGCATTAGTTTGAGAGATATTTAACAATTTCACAGTGTCCAGTCACACTAATGTTAGCACCTGCCAGAAACCTGAATAACTACCTTTTCCGGTGCGGACCACTGCAAGACTTGCAGTAAGAGGGTCAGTGAGGTACTGAAATGTACTGACAGCGATGTGCAGCCATGTCGACTCCAGTGCCGTGGGCAGCTGCTCTAGGTTTCTCGGTAGAGGATCCATGGCACGAACCGTCTCATCGAGGTGGTCCCACAGATTCTCGATTGGATTAAAATCAGGGGAGTTTGTTTGCCTGAGAAATACAGTAAACTTATCCTGGCACTTGAGAACTTTTAACATTGCAGCGCGTCAGCAATCATGAATAATTTAATGATTATAAAGAACCCGCCTCGATTGCAAAAAATAAAAACCGGATGATGACCTAGGTTTCGGCGCGGATAACCACGCCTTCTACGGAACACACTAAAACTACAAACTGCCTAAAGAGGCATGGTCCAACATTAATACAGATTGCCCAAAGGGCAAAAGACTTACATAAAATGTAAAATAAACGGTACGTGTGTACCACGTCAATAGCTGTACTTAGCTCAAACTTCAGAAGCGTTCTTCCTCACCCCAGCCAACGTTCGTTGGGCCGCGGGCTCTCAGGTAAACTGAGGTGGCGCCAGCAGCTAAGGCCTTGAGAATGTCGGAAAGGAACGGGCATGCGCAAATTGAGAAATCGTCTTCTTCCATGCGATTGACATAAAATGTGTTACTAATGTGATCCGATAACCGGGTCGAAGGCGCAGGAAGCTAATGCGTGTGTATGTATAATGTCCGAGCTCGAGGACGATTTCACTGAACTCTAGAACGTGGATAGGCTGAAACTATATATGTGGGATAGCAAATTCCACGGATGGTCAAAACGCATGCACGCAGGACAGACAAAATCCCATCAGCTAGAAGCAGGCTATAAACCTGGGGGTGAATAACCCATTTTTCACTTACTTGAGTCGGTGATAGTATGTGATGACTAAGCTTGGATAAGCGTGTAAAGTTACTATATTAAATTCCAAGCGTTATTGACTAGGAAAAGGTCAAATTAGTAAGAGAGGCTTAATGTAATTGCGTGAAGGGACGTAAATAGTGGCCTTCATTGCCCTTAATATCTAATGACCGATAGAGGTCATTTTGAATAGTGCTATCGGATATGTACCAAAATAGTGTACAAAGAACCTAAAGCTAAACTAGTTTCTTAAAATCAGGTAGTTGAGGTACTGAACCGCGAAGCTTAATCAGTGATGACAGTGAACGAATATAGCGTGAAACAGACAAACTACCTTTATGTTCTAATACCTGTTGACGTGAAAGGTCAAATAATGTAACGGGCTTAATATACATGCGTGAAAGGACATACAACGTCGCTTCCATCGCCCTTGTTATCTACTGAGTGACAGAGTTCAAAGTGATTAGTGCTATCAGGTGTTACCAGAATGGTATGCAAAGTTATGTGCATATGCGTCACTTCAAAGATTTTTTTAAAAAAAGTTAAGTATTTATTTCCTAATTTTAAGCCAGAGCTCGGACTTGGATGAATATCAATAAAAACATCCGTGCATCACCATATTCAACTTGGATAATTATAACAAAGTGGGAATGGCTATTTGGATAATATTAGAAATATTGGAGCTTGTAAGAAGTGAGAATACTGTGAACATGTATAAGAATCACTCATTAAAGGCGTTAAACGAAAGAAAAAAGCATGTGTGCCCACGTTTGTAAGGGCAGCTGTCATAACTAAGATTAAGGGAACCTAGAGCGTGACTGAACGAATTGACCATCCGTGACACCAAGCAACCGCATGAATGCATCGGCTATCTTCTGTGTCGTATGGCTAATGTGAAGCACTGAGCCAGGGGATAAAACCTTCGAAAAAAAATTTGTTTTTTAACTGGAGTTGGTCGTTAAGGATGCAGTCTTTGTCATACCATAGATGTTTAAAAATCTCCGTTTCTTCTAATATGTCTAATTTCATACCCTTAAAAACAGAATGAAGCAGCTCGGTACTTACCGGGGGATTAGGCGCGAGAGCCATTTGTACGAGATGTGGAACCTCGCGTACCGTCGCCAGTTCTGGTGGGAATATGTTCCGTATATGTAGTAGCTATCTGTCAGACAGGTCGAGGATAGGGATAGCCAGATCACTCGCTGTCATCGTCTAGAATGTTCTTCAGACTAATCGCCAACAACAGCGGTCAGGTGAAATGGTTCAAACGGCTCTGAACACTATGGGACTTAACATCTGTGGTCATCAGTCCCCTAGAACTTAGAACTACTTAAACCTAACTAACCTAACGACAGCACACACATCCATAGCCGAGGCAGGATTCTAACCTGCGACCGTAGCAGTCGCGAGGCTCCGGACTGAGCGCCTAGAACCGCTAGGCCAACGCTGCCGGCCGCGGTCAGGTGACATGACTCTGCCGGCCGGAGTGGCCGAGCGGTTCTAGGCGCTTCAGTCTGGAACCGCGCGACCGCTACGGTCGCAGGTTAGAATCCTGCCTCGGGCATGGATGTGTGTGATGTCCTTAGGTTAGTTAGGTTTAAGTAGTTCTGAAATATAGGGGACTGATGACCTCAGATGTTAAGTCCCATAGCGCTCAGAGCCATTTGAACCATTTGACATGACTCTTTGTCATCCCTAAAACTTCCATCGTTGTTTTGCAACATGAAGTACATGAGTCGCTGCAAATGGTCTCCAAGTAGCAGAACATAGCCAGTTCCAGTCAATGATCGGTTCAGTTGAACTAGAGCACCCACTTCATTCCATGTAAACAGAGCCTGCACTATTATGAAGCTGCCACAATGCCTAGCTAACAACTTGGGTCCATTGCTTCCTGCCACTCTCGAATCCTACCGTCAATTCTGATGAACTGAAATCAGTCCTCGTCGGACCAGACCAAGGTTTACCAGTCGCCTAAGGTCCAACTAATATGGTCAAGAGTCCAGGAAAGGCGTTGCAGACGACGTCTTGCTAAAGTAAAGGCGTTGACGTCGGTCGTCTTCTGTTATGGTCCATTAACTCCAAATTTAGCCGCACTGTTCTAACAGGTACGTTCGTCGCAAGTTCCACATTGATTTCTACTGTTATTTCAAGCAGTGTTGCTTGTTTTTTTTCAATTACAACGCTACGCAAACGCCGCTGCTCCCAGTTTTTACGTGAAGACTGTCAGCCACTGCGTTGTCAGTGGCGAGAGGTACTGCCTGAAAGTGGATATTCTCGGTACAATCCTGACACTGTGTTTCTCGGAATGTTAAATTCTCTAACGATTTCTGGAATTGTACTTTCCATGCGTCTAGCTCCAACCTACATTCCGCGTTCAAAGTCTGTTAATTCCCGTCGTTCGGCCACAATCACGAAGGAAATCTTTCCACGTGAATCACCTGTGTACAATTGACAGCTCCCTAGTGCCATGTACGCGACACTACTGTCATGTGTATATGTGTATATCGCTATCCCACGACCTTGTCACATCAGTGTAGTAAGTAGTGACGTCAATCGACCATTTATGTATGTGTTGGCGCAAGTACATCTTCAAAGCTGGTGGTAGGAATAGTTCAGAAGCTCGCTCATAACGTAAACGGTTGCGAAAACATACTTCGCTTCTCAGCAACAAGTAACTCTGAGCAGATAGGGAGCATCATGATGGACACAGTGATTAATGACTACAACTTAGTTGTAGTGTGACTGAATCCCATAACATCCAAACCCGACAAACGTTGAGAGTATGTATTTAAAATAGCAGACATAAATTCGCTTGACTACTTCCTAAGACACAGTTCGCATTCCTTCTGAAATAGCTATGTTGTGGTAGATCAGATGTGGCATGAATTAAAAATATAGTATCGGCACAAACGAGAGACTTATACCAAGTAATAAGAGACGGAAGTGACCCGTCGTGGTATACAAAACAGGTCATAACACTGTGGCAGAAGCAACGAAAAATACCGTTTGTTATAAGACCAAATCCCCAAGACTGGCGAAGTTTTACAGAAACTAGAAACTTAGAGCGAATTTTAATGCGAGATGCTTTTAATAGTTTCGACTTGTTGCAGAATTTTCGAACGTGTGCTGTACTCGAACATTATGAATTACCTCGAAGAAAACTGTCTATTGACACATAGCAACGATGCAAAAAATGTCCCTCGTGTGCAACACAATTGGAGGATTATTCTCATGGCATAATGAGTACTGTGGACAGGGAATCCCAAATTGATTCCACGTTTCTCTATGACAAGAAAGTTTTAAAAATCGGTAATCACAAGGGACTTGCAATAAAATTGCGTTCCTATGGAGTACCATCTCTGTTGTAGGCTAGATTCGTGATTACAGTCAGAAATGTCACAATTGCCGGAAAGTCATAGGCTTCACCAAGTAAGTGTTCTTAAAGTACACAAATGATTTAGGATGCAACCTGAGTAGCGTTGTCATATTGATTGCATATCATGCAGTTATTTACTGTTTATTATCACTGTCAGTACCAGAAGACCAAAACCAACTGTAAAATAATTTAGACAAGGTCTTTTTGTATGGCGAGGAAAGGGCCAGTGTGCCCTACGTAGTAAAAAGTGAGAGGTAATCGACATGCTGGTAATTGAACTGTACGCACAGGAGCTACCATTACTAACAACCTAAACAGGGATGCTCACATAGATGATGTTGTGGGGAAGACGAACCAAAGACTGCAGTGTTTTGGTAGAACACTCAGAAGATGCCTCAGTTCCCTTTAGACTCCCTAAACTATGCTTGTCCGTCCTCTGCTAGAGTATTTCTGTGCAGCGTGGGAAATTTAACAGATAGGGTAGACGGCAGACAACGAAAAAGTTCAAATAAGGGTCGCCCATTTGGTGCTATTGATAAATAGGAAGCGAGTGTAACCGGTAAGGTTCGCGAGTGGGAGCGACAAAGGCGTTTTTCGTTGTGAGGAGATGTTCTCAAGAAATTTCTCTTCCGACTGAGAAAATATTCTGTTGGCGTCAACTTAGAGGGTGACAATTATTGAACTATATGAATAAAATCGTCAGAACGTCTGAATGGTTTGCACTAGGACGTTCAAGGTGCGCGGTGGGCCATGATGGATATTAGTATGCGCATGCGCACGCGCCCTGTCGTTGTCAGCCATTTGCAACAACAGACTAACTGCGGCTCAAAGAAAGTTTGCAAGCGAGTTCAAGCTGAAGACAACCGATCCAAGTGTGCAAACAATCAAGAATTTGACTCGCAAGTTGGTTTGTGATGCCAGTGTTGGCCATGACAGTCGTCCAAAAGGGTGAAAACGCCTGAAGACACGCGCTGTGTTTCAAACCGGCCCCAGGAAACCAGACGGGCTGCACAACACGTGGAAATCAACTGGGAGACATTGTGACAAATTGTTGCTGAAGGTCTGTATCTCTCCCCATACAAAATTCAAACCCATCAGGCGTTAACCCTAGGACCATCGAACAGCGGTTGTGTTTCGCCAACGCTATTGTCCACAGAATTGACGAACAGGACTTTGATGTGAATACAGTTTAGTTTAGCGACGAAGCCCATTTTCATTTGGATGGCTCCGTCAGTAAGCAAAACTGACGTATTTGGGGGACTGAGAATCCGTATTTCGTGATCGAGAAGTCTCTTTGCCTTCAACGGGTGGCTCTGCGGTGTGCGATGTCCAGTCACGGAATAATCGGTGCGATATTCCATGATGGCATGTTGACGGTATGTGAAGGTTTTGGGAGATGAGTTCACCCTCATTATCCAAAGTGACTCTGATTTCGAGAAGATGCAGTTCATGCAAGACGGAGTTGGACCTCAACGAAGCAGGAGCGTGTTTGATGTCATGGAGGAGCACTTTGGGGACCGCATTCTGCTCTGGCATTGACCTCGATTAGCTGCCATATTCCCCGGATCTGAACACATGCGACTCCAGTTTGTCGGGTTATATTAAGGACAAAGATTATAGCGACAGCCACAAAATCATTGCTGAGCTGAAGACAGCCATTCAGGAGGTCATCGACAGCATCGATGTTCCGACACTTCATTGCGTCGTGCAGAATTTCGCTGGTCATCTGCGCTACATCATCGCCAACGATGGCAGCCATATCGATCATGTGCATTTTCAACTTCTCGCGGCGTAATGAATAATCCATTAAATTTCGGGCATGCAGCCGCGCAAATAAAATTTCTTCTGCTGATATTTCGGCCGCGTATCGTCCGGCCATCTTCAGAGCGAGTTCCAAGACTGGAACTCGCTCTGAAGATGGCCGGACGATACGCGGCCGAAATATCAGCAGAAGAAATTTTATTTGCGCGGCTGCATGCCCGAAATTTAATGGATCATATCGATCATGTCACGACCTAAATCCGAAAATCTGCAGTGATTTTTATACATTGAATAAAATGTTTGCACGCCGTGGTATGTAACTAATTTACTTTTTTTTCATAAAGTTCAATAATTGTCGCCCTGTACATAGGGAGAAATGAAAATCGTAATAGGAGAAATCAAAGCTCACACGGGAAGATTTAACTGTTCATTTTTCGTGAGCAGTGTTCAAGAGCGGAACGATAGACGAACAGTGTGAAAGTGGTTGAATGATCCCTCTGCCAGTCACCTGAGAGTGAACTGCTGAGTACGCAAGTAGGGGTGTAAGGAGCGATAGGGCTTGCTGTATCACAGTAGTAACCTATAACCAACACCGTTACTTCCACGTGTCCATGAAACGTCATAAAATTTTTGACGGAATATAGTTGTTGGGAGACACCATTATTTACCATCAGTTTTCCGGACTACTGAAATTCCTTACAAAAAGAAATATACAGATGTCTCTGTTAATTCATCTTTTGTATTATGAACTGCTAGTAAATATTGTTCAGCCTTCATGTCTCCTCCTTTCTGTTTAGTTCTGGATTGAGTAGTCTCTGGATTGAGCAGCAAAAGTAATATCAAGGGATATTAATTCTTTCCATTACTTATATCAGACAATATGTTAGAAGTAACTTTGAAATTTCAACTAACGCTAATGAAGGGGACATTACCACCTAAGTATCTGCGCTAAACATTATCATTGCTGTCAAATTCAAAAGGTGAAGTTTAGAAAACCGTTAATTTTGTATTCACATTGCAGAGAGATGCATATCTGAGAATGAAATTATTGGCATGAATGTTTGTACTGCCAAGACAGTCAGGATAGAAACATAGCGGAAATAACATCAAAAAAGAAAGAGGGATATTGAGATTTAACGTCCCATTGACTACCTGATCACTGGCGACGGAATTCAGTCTCGGCTGGAGATAGACAGAAAAGAAATTCGTCGTAATCTTTTCAAAAGCATCATCACATTATTTTCCTCAATGTGTTAAGTAGAATTACGGAAAATTTAAATCACAAATGTGGAGTAGGGTATTTGAAAGCCGATTCTTCGGAATGCGATACCAGTGACATTGCCTCTGTTCCATCCAGCTCGACAACATTTGTCGAAACATCATTTACCACAAGAAGTATGACGGCTGATCATTACCAGATATAAAATATTCATAAACATTGCATTGCATAGGTATTTCAGTGTTTGTATTTCTGTTTTTAGGTCACTTTAGTATCAATTTCTATGCATTGGCCACTGGAATTCCCACTTGCTTTTACTGCAAGATATCACAGAATCCATGGATTCACGTGGTATTCATTGACATCCGAATGACCTTAGACGTACCATGTCATCTCATATTCCCGGAAGTACATTCCTGTGGATTAACTATTCAGGATGTTTGGGCACGGAGGACGCAGCATTTTATTAGGCTTGAGTTAGGAAGTGGTACTTGAACACTTGCTGATCATGTTGCCTATTAACAAGCAGCCGAGACGATGCAAATATGCAAATACACTGTAAGAAAAAAAGGAAAAAAAGCTACCCACCACGAAGGAATTAACCGAACGGGACGGAAATCGGTAGATGTGTGTACATGCGCAGACAAACAAATCATTACAATTACAGAAAAAAGCGGTTGATTTATTCAAGATAAACAGCTTTACAAATTGAGCAAGTCAATTATACATTGGTCCACCCCGGCGCATATGCGAGCAGTTATTCGGCTTGGCACTGGTTGAGCGCGTTGTTGGATGTCCCCCTGAGGGGTATCGTACCAGAATCTGTCCAACTGGCAGGTTAGATCGTTAAATTCCGAGGTGGTTGGAGAGATTCGCCCATAATTCTCCAAACTTTCTCAGTTGGGGAGGGATCCGGCCACCTTGCTGGCCATCGTATGGTTTGACAAGCACGAAGATAAACAGGACAAACTCTCGCCGCGTACGGGCGGCGATTATCTTGCAGAAGTGTAAGCCCAAGATGGCTTGTCGTGAAGGGTAAGAAAAGGGAACGTAGATTATCGGCGACGTACCGCTGTGGTGTAATGGTACCGCGGATAATGAAATGAAATGGCATCCCAGTCCATGAGGCCTGGATGTCGGACGGTATGGCAGGCAACAATGAAGCTGATATCTCAACGCTGTCCGGGGAGTCTCCAAACACGTATCCGCTGGTCACTTGGGCTCAGTTAGAAGCAGGACTCATCACTGAAGACAGTTTATCCAGCTAATGAGATTCGGGGCCGAAGACGTGTCTGGTCTTTATTATCGACTTGCTCAGTTTGTGAAGCCTGTCCTCTTGAATAAAACATCCATTTGTTTATAAAATTGTGATCATTTGCTTGTCTGTACAAGTACATCACATCCACCGATCTCCGTTTAATTCGGTTAATCCTATGTAGTGCGTTGTTTCATGTTTTGTCTTAGAATGTAATAACCTCAGATATTTTGCGAATATGCAATGAAATGTAAGAAAGAAGCTGCTTAAATATTCAGTCAGGTTCTGTTAAGACGTCAAATTTATGCAGGGATTGGAGATTTGTTTTAAACATTCAGAAACGTGAAACCGCATGTTTCATAAAACGAAAAGAATGCTGTATGGCTACAAAATCAATGAATCGCAGTTGGGGTATGTCGTACAGATACATGGGTGTAACAGTTTGTAGGGATATGAAATAGTTATGATCATATAGGTTCAGTCGTAGGTAAAGCAGGTTGCAGTCTTGGTTCATTGGTCGGATAGAAGGAAAGTGAATACAAAAGACATTTGTTACAAAACATTCATGTGACCACATTGCTTACAGAACACTCGTGTGGTCCATCCTACAATTCTGCGTTCACCTTCTGTCACTCGCGTCACATTGGTTTGCAGAATAGGGATATGATGTAGTTACTACACTTGGAAGGATTCTGGGGCTACAACGAGCGCCACAGATGATCGGTAACTGTAAAACATCAGAGAATTTGATTCTAAAGTTGTTTACGATGGATCGATTGCTAGTTTCTGGGCTGGTAGATGCCACCCGATTTTCCAAACCTGCTCATCAGGCGGATGTCCTTATTTGGCACCATTAATAAACGAGACAGAGAAATCAGAAGGCGATCTGCGCCTTTCGTCACGGGATCGTCTCTTCAGCTCTACAGTGTCACTTCCCGCACATTTAGATGCAGATTTAGTGATCTCTGCAGTTGTGTACTGGCCGATATATTACCGCGGCTAACACCAACTATCTGCTGCCCTATTTGCATTCTGTGGAACAGAATATTTCCTTGTTCTCATGTCTACACAGCTACAATTTCTACACAGGTACGTTTGGGTAACACACTCATTTAATTTATTGTCTATTGTTTCACATCTACATTTTCACGGTGACTATTATTATCGCGTTTTTATGGTGTTCAACAATGTATTCAGAAGCGCCCTTAGGGTTGTAACACGAGAGAAGTCTAGTTAATAGAATAAAAACGACTACACAGACATTAAAATTAATTCACAAAAATTCTTCCTCTCATATCCCTGTCCTCTTCCGCTCTCCCACCCTCTACATCGCTCTCTCTCTCTCTCTCTCTCTCTCTCTCTCTTTCTCTTTCTCTCTCGCACGCTCATATACGTAATGGCTGGCATTGTACGTCACATCCGGCTGCGCTCCACGAAAACCAAAATGAATTCATACAGGCCGTCCCCCCACCCCATCTTCTTCCTTCTAGGGATTTCTTTTATCTCCTCCACACTAAACCAGACTCCTTCGCTCTCAAACACATTCGTAAAATTACAGAAACAACTACCACACACATACACAAACACACACACGCAATTTCAGTTTGAAGAACAAACCACTTAAAAAGAAGAACAGAAATTGTGCAGCGAACACAGATGACACGTGGGAGAAATCTGACGCTGGCTCATAATTTCAGGAAGTAACTGAAACAGCTGATCTTTGCTGACACCCAGAGTTCAGAGGAACTTGATATGTAACCAGAATTACAGTTCTCATATTACTGAACATTAACCCCATTATGGGAGAACTTTCACGAATGTCACAGTTAATAAAATGTTACGGGCCATTATGTTGTGGTCCGATGGATTTCACATTTAAACCCAACGTTGTGGAACGTGCTTTATAACCAGGAGACCGCCACATTCATTTTGATTGGACTCAAGTAGTGGCAGCCACAAGCTGATACCATGAGAGGCTGTACAGGGAGGCCCAGATTGTAAATGCTCCCGGAATTACAGCAAGAAAGAGGTGGGCATCAAACTAAAAGTAATCTGGACTCCCGTGCTGAAGAAAACATGTACAAGTCTTCCTCCATGGGTGAAAGCAACAGCGGACGACGGCAGTCGACAACGCTCAATTGTGCTCGGATATTCGAAACATGTGAGATCACGCCATTGCGCGGAAGCAAGCGTAAAAGGAATTTTGTTGCAGCCAGTTGTGAGCCGGGGTGTGAATGGGACGCTCCAGGAAGCCACGACCCCTTTGAACAGATGCAGACGAAACGTTGGTTTTAAGTGACTTCCACTCAACCATAGCATAATAGTCAGGAACATTTTATTAATTGTTACTGCATATTTTCTCGGCAAACATTAGCATGTACTTAAGAGCAGAGATTCATTTCGGTACTTAAAGTCCTCATTCTGGTATTTGTGGCTAAAGTCTGTGTACGTATAAAACATATCATGCACAACATGATCGCGCATTGTTCCCCAGCTTTGTCTGTACATACATGACCCGTTACGCAAGTATTTCTCGTGAACAAATACACAACTACTGTTACTTCATACATTTTCTATGACTCAAATATCGGTACTGAGTTGCTAAAGATGAAAAGTACTGTACGCCACTAGCCATTTCATAATCTAAGGACCTAGAGATACTCGTTAAGTAATTGTCTGTTTTCAAGATAAGAGAATATAAACTAAAACTGCAGTTACAAAAGATGTACCAAACGCTGTCTTCTTCTAAGGATACACCGCGCTCTAAGGATTCGTACGCGTGGACGGATTACAGGTTTAGAGAAAAAATTTTCTGTTTTCTCCGTATTGCCTCCGAGCGTATTATACTGTTGCTGACATAGCGTAAGATTGCGGTAACCGTTCTCTTTTGCATCTTAGTAGGCTTCCGCGATGAACGTATAATGTTTGTCAGTCACTGAGAACCCACAAGCTAAAATCGAATGCTTTGGTTCTACGGAATTCGAACCATAAAAAACAGTCACATCTGGTTCAAGTTCAAATATCTTTATCCTGCTGCTTTCCATCGCAGCTCTATCTGATGCGTCATCACCAACGACGATAAAGTTTTCGTTGTCTGTCTGAATGAATTAAAGAAGCTGTGCATTCCACACAGTCGCTAAGGTACTGTATTTTCGAATTCTTCGAAAAGTAACGTAGCAGCATCTTAAAAATATATTTAATACAAAGTACCTCGGAACGAGACTTATATTTTGTAGCAAAATAACCATGGCTGCTTTCTTTCCGAAACGACATTTGGGAACAAAACAACGTTTAGAATGTGAGGAATGTTCTTGAGTAACTGAAGAGTGGAAAACAGACTCGCCGCAAAGTTGTCTACTGTGTACTTTCTCTGTTCCAAATGGTTATGTAAATTATCAACCCTGAGAAAATTATGCATCCGAAATGTAAATTAAGAATCAGCGCTTCCATGATTACAACAAGATTCGAATAAATTCGTTCCTATACTAAAGTATTCAATGGAGCGAGCGGAAAAGTAGTTCGCCATATATTTCTCATTTCTCCTGTTAAATGAAAATTGGTGCCTGACCCGAATTTGAATACAGGCACAATAGCTAGAACAGTGTGCAGGTTAAATCTAACTTTACGGCTTTCGTAATCCCACTCTACAAAAGGGACTCGAACTTTTAATATACAGCAAACAGGTACAGCAAGAATAAGCAGTTTAATGCTTTAACTGATCGTCGAAGCACCCTAGAACACTTCGCCAGTTTCCAGTCCCAGACCACTCTGAAGTCGATGAGCTGTGTCGAGTGACTACGATATAGGTGGAAATTATTCGCTAACTCGCTGCCACAAACTGCAGCAACCAACACAGTAGTTGCTATGCGCGATGGAAATCTGCGCAGTGGAAACTGCATGACTATGTGGAAGAGTTTATCTTATTCTCGCACTTGTGATTTGCTTATTGCCACTGAAAACTGAAAACAGTGGTATGAAGATTTAACGTCCAATAAACGGCGAGCTTCTCTGTGGCAGGTCACACGTTCGGGGAAAGGAACACGGGTATGAATTCCCTTTCAAAGGAACAAAAACGATATTCGGTATAAGTGATATTTAGGGGACGCACAGGAATCACTATTACAGATGTTGTTGTTGTGGTCTTCAGTCCTGAGACTGGTTTGATGCAGCTCTCCATGCTACTCTATCCTGTGCAAGCTTCTTCATCTCCCAGTACCTACTGCAATCTACATCCTTCTGAATCTGCTTAGTGTATTCATCTCTTCGTCTCCCTCTACGATTTTTACCCTCCACGCTACCCCCCAATACTAAATTGGTGATCCCTTGATGCCTCAGAACATGTCCTACCAACCGATCCCGTCTTCTGGTCAAGTTGTGCCACAAACGTCTCTACTCCCCAATCCTATTCAATACTTCCTCATTAGTTATGTGATCTACCCATCTAATCTTCAGCATTCTTCTGTAGCACCACATTTCGAATGCTTCTATTCTCATCTTGTCCAAACTATTTATCGTCCATGTTTCACTTCCATACATGGCTACACTCCATACAAATACTTTCAGAAATGACTTCCTGACACTTAAATCAATACTCGATGTTAACAAATTTCTCTTCTTCAGAAAAGCTTTCCTTGCCATTGCCAGTCTACATTTTATATCCTCTCTACTTCGACCATCATCAGTTATTTTGCTCCCCAAATAGCAAAACTCCTTTACTACTTTAAGTCTCATTTCCTAATCTAATTCCCTCAGCATCACCCGACTGAATTCGACTACATTCCATTATCCTCGTTTTGCTTTTGTTGATGTTCATCTTATATCCTCCTTTCAAGACACTGGCCATTCCATTCAACTGCTCTTCCAAGTCCTTTTCTGTCTCTGACAGAACTACAATGTCATCGGCGAACCTCAAAGTTTTTATTACTTCTCCATGGATTTTAATACCTACTCCGAATTTTTCTTTTGTTTCCATTACTGCTTGCTCAATATACAGATTGAACAACATCGGGGAGAGGCTACAACCCTGTCTTACTCCCTTCCCAACCACTGCTTCCCTTTCATGCCCCTCAATTCTTGTAACTGCCATCTGGTTTCTGTACAAATTGTAAATAGCCTTTCGCTCCCTGTATTTTACCCCTGCCACCTTTAGAATTTGAAAGAGAGTATTCCAGTCAACATTGTCAAAAGCTTTCTCTAAGTCTACAAATGCTAGAAACGTAGGTTTGCCTTTCCTTAATCTTTCTTCTAAGATAAGTCGTAAGGTCAGTATTCCCTCACGTGTTCCAGTATTTCTACGGAATCCAAACTGATCTTCCCCGAGGTAGGCTTCTACTAGTATTTCCATTCGTCTGTAAAGAATTCGTGTTAGTATTTTGCAGCTGTGACTTATTAAACTGATAGTTCGGTAATTTTCACATCTGTCAACACATGCTTTCCTTGGGATTGGAATTATTATATTCTTCTTGAAGTCTGAGGGTATTTCGCCTGTTTCATACATCTTGCTCACCAGATGGCAGAGTTTTGTCTGGACTGGCTCTCCCAAGGCCGTCAGTAGTTCCAATGGAATGTTGTCTACTCCGGGGGTTTCGACTCAGGTCTTTCAGTGCTCTGTCAAACTCTTCACGCAGTATCGTATCTCCCATTTCATCTTCATCTACATCCTCTTCCATTTCCATAATATTGTCCTCAAGCACATCGCCCTTGTATAGACCCTCTATATACTCCTTCCACCTTTCTGCTTTCCCTTCTTTGCTTAGAACTGGGTTTCCATCTGAGCTCTTGATATTCATACAAGTCGTTGTCTTATCTCCAAAGGTCTCTTTAATTTTCCTGTAGGCAGTATCTATCTTACCCCTAGTGAGATAAGCCTCTACATCCTTAGATTTGTCCTCTAGCCATGCCTGCTTAGCCATTTTGCACTTCCTGTCGATCTCATTTTTGAGACGTTTGTATTCTTTTTTGCTTGCTTCATTTACTGGATTTTTATATTTCCTCCTTTCATCAATTAAATTCAATATTTCTTCTGTTACCCAAGGATTTCTACTAGCCCTCGTCTTTTTTTACCTATTTGATCCTCTACTGCCTTCACTACTTCATCCCTCAAAGCTTCCCATTCTTCTTCTACTGTATTTCTTTCCCCCATTCCTGTCTATTGCTCCCTTATGCTCTCCCTGAAACTCTGTACAACCTCTGGTTCTTTCAGTTTATCCAGGTCCCATCTCCTTAAAATCACCTTTTTGCAGTTTCTTCAGTTTTAATCTACAGGTCATAACCAATAGATTGTGGTCAGAGTCCACACCTGCCCCTGGAAACGTCTTACAATTTAAAACCTGGTTCCTAAATCTCTGTCTTACCATTATATAATCTATCTGATACCTTTTAGTATCTCCAGGGTTCTTCCATGTATACAACCTTCTTTCATGATTCTTAAACCAAGTGTTAGCTATGATTATGTTGTGCTCTGTGCAAAATTCTACCAGGCGGCTTCCTCTTTCATTTCTTAGCCCCAATCCATATTCACCGACAGTGTTTCCTTCTCTCACTTTTCCTACACTCGAATTCCAGTCACCCATGACTATTAAATTTTCGTCTCCCTTCACTATCTCAATAATTTCTTTTATTTCATCATACATTTCTTCAATTTCTTCGTCATCTGCAGAGCTAGTTGGCATATAAACCTGTACTACTGTAGTAGGTGTGGGCTTCGTATCTATCTTGGCCACAATAATGCGTTCACTATGCTGTTTGTAGTAGCTTACCCGCATTCCTATTTTCCTATTCATTATTAAACCTACTCCTGCATTACCCCTATTTGATATTGTGTTTATAACCCTGTGGTCACCTGACCAGAAGTCTTGTTCCTCCTCCCACCGAACTTCACGAATTCCCACTATATCTACCTTCAACCTATCCATTTCCCTTTTTAAATTTTCTAACCTACCTGCCCGATTAAGGGATCTGACATTCCACGCTCCGATCCGTAGAACGCCAGTTTTCTTTCAGATATTAACATGAATATCGGAAGTCCAGTTCCGTGTAGGCTCAAATCGTTTCATGTCTGTTTACAAATCACTGTTCTTCGCAACGGATATAGTGAAACACGGTGATAAAGGGTTTCCAGTGTTCACTCGCATCAGGCCGAGATGATATACTTACGACTGCCACTATGACGTACGTATTGTCATCTATCAAATATCTACATATTTTGAATCTGTTCAGTCGATTCGTATATAGTATATCAGTCGACGCATAATTTGCTTTCATGACGCTAAACACAATTTTTATTTATTTTTATATTTCACCATGTTTAGCTAGCTTAAAGCATATATGCTCTCAAGTCCCGTTAGACAATAAGTCTCAAGATCTGGTGTCTCTTTCTTACCTGAAACGGATAAATTCCTTCAGTTGTAAACCTAGTACTTCGTAGTTGCAGATTTCTCTTAATATCAAAAGCCCCACTGATTTTTGCACTAAACGTTGCTTTATGTTAGTTAAATGTTATCAATAAAATGGAATTGTCTGATGTGGTACGATCACACGGTGTGACAAAATGTCTTCTGCATACGCCCTGCCCCGATTTATTGATTCAAATGGCTCTAAGCACTATCGGACTTATCATCTGAGGTCATCAGACCACTGGACTTAGAACTACTTAAACCTAACTAAGACATCACACACATCCATGCCCGATGCAGGATTCGAACCTGCAACCGTAGCAGCCGCGTGGTTCCGGACTGAAGCGCCTAGAACAGCTCGACCACACCATTTAAACGTCACCAGTCGCGCTAAGGAGTGTAGTTCAGTAGAGCAACTAATTTGCCTACGATCTGAGTGCAGCGATATCTTAATATCACGGTAAAAAACTTGTTTACTAAGAATAGTATAATGGCATTTCCTGCCAGGGTAGAGCAACCGCTGTGGAAAAATATGCATGTTCAGAGCGAAAAGAGAAAACTAAGGTATTCCATAATAACGACACTGTGTCTTCATTAAAGTGGATGTGCTTCATCGAGTTGAAGAGAACCAGAGTAGTGGATCTGAACCAGTCCAAAGGTATGAACGTGCATCACAATCGAATTTTTCTCGTTTTTAAGAGAGAAGCTTGTCAGCTGCATAAAACATCTGGAATGGCGTAAATACTGATGATACACACTTACGTCCATCTGAACATGCCGTCAGCATCAAGGTCTGGTCAGGGATCACTAATAGTGGCTGGACTGAACCATACACTTACCTGCCGGATAACTGGTCACAGCATCCAGATTATTCTGCAAGCAGTAGTGGCTACAAATGTAAGTGCATTTCCAAGTGGCTGTGTGAGCCAGTATCATGTAGCACTTGCAACCTTCGTCCGCTGTTATTTGCTGGCTGGATTCCAATTTCTGTCTTCCTCTACAGTTTTTGAATTCTGCAGCTCTCTTTAGTACTATGAAAGCTATTCCCTGATGTCTTAACAGATCCTGTCCCTTCTCCTTGTCAGTGTTTTCCACATATTCCTTTCCTCTCCGATTCTGCACAGAACCTCCTCATTCCGTACCTTATCAGTCCACTTAATTTTCAATATTCGTCTGTAACACCAAATCTCAAATGCTCCGATTTCCCACAGTCCACGCTTCACCACCATACAATGCTGGGTTCATAACGTACATTCTCAGAAATTTCTTCCTCAAATTTGGCCTATGTTTCACAAATAGTAGACTTAGTTTGGCACGAATGCCCTTTTTGCCACGGCTAGTCTGCTTTTGATATCTTTCTTGCTCTGTCCGTCACTGGTTATTTTACTGCCTAGGTAGCAGATTTCCTTAACTTCATCTACTTCGTGATCATCAATCCCCATGTTAAGTTTCTCATTGTTCTCACTTGTGCAACTTCTCATTAATTTTGTCTTTCTTCGATTTGATCTCAATTAATATTCTTTACTCATTAGACTGCTCATTCGATTCAGTAGATTATGTAATTCGTCTGCACTTTCACTCAGGATCGCAATGTCATCAGCGAATCGTATCATTGATATCCTTTCACCTCGAATTTTAATTCCACTCCTATCCTGTCTTTTATTTCCATC
This sequence comes from Schistocerca serialis cubense, assembly GCF_023864345.2. Taxonomy (NCBI): domain Eukaryota; kingdom Metazoa; phylum Arthropoda; class Insecta; order Orthoptera; family Acrididae; genus Schistocerca; species Schistocerca serialis. The sequence goes on from NC_064642.1 coordinate 528,421,544, forward strand.
ATTGCTTCTTCGATGTACATATTGAACAGTGTGGTCGAAAAACTACATCCCGGTCTAATACCATTTATAATTCGAGCATTTCGTTCTTCGTCCTCCACTCTTATAATTCTCTCTTGGCTCTTGTACATATTGTATATTACGTCTCTCTCCCTATAGCTTATCCCTATTTTCTCAGAATTTCGAACAGCTTCCACAATTTTACACTGTAGAACTCTTTTTCCAGGTCGACAAATTCTATGAACGTGTCTTGAGTGTTCGTTAGTCTTGCTTCCATTATCAACCTAAACGTCACAATTGCCTCTCTGCTGCCTTTACCTTTCCTAAAGCCAAACTGATCGCCATCTAGCAAATCCTTAATTTTCTTTCCCGTTATTCTGCATATTATTCTTCAAAAAATGGTTCAAATGGTTATGAGTGCTATGAGACTTAACTGCTGTGGTCATCAGTCCCATAGAACTTAGAACTACTTAAACCTACTAACCTAAGGGCATCACACACATCCATGCCCGAGGCAGGATTCGAACCTGCGACCGTAGCGGTCGCATGGTTCCAGACTGTAGCGCCTAGAACCGCTTGGCCACTTCGGCCAGCATATTATTTTTGTCAACAACTTGGATGCATTAGCTGTTAAGCTGATAATTCTCGCACTTGTAAGCTCTTGCAGTTTTCGGAGTTGTGTGGATGATATTTTTCAGAAAGGCAAATGGTATGTCGCTAGACTCACGCATCGGACACACCAACGTGAAGAGTCGTTTTGTTGCCACTTCCGCCAATGATTTAGGAATTCTGATGGAATGTTGTCTATCCCTTTTGCCCTGTTTGATATTAAATGCTCCAAAGCTCTTTAAAATTCTTATTCTAATGCTGGATATCCTATCTTTTCTAAATCGAGTCCTGTTTCTTCATCTATCACATCAGAGCACTCTTACCCCTCACACAGGATTTCAATGTATTCTTTCCATCTATCCGCTCTCTTCTCTGCATTTAGCACTGGAATTCCAGGTGCACTCTTAATGCTACCACCCTTGCCTGACTGGTTCAGGCCTTTTTATTTTCGGGTAATTCCGCAGTATTGTTTAAAAAACTTCTGCAACGCCTTGTCGTTAATGAGGTAGAAAGGATATGTGAGATATTTTTGACAGAATTTATCAGAAAATGCGCCCAAATGTGTTGATATACGCTTCTGCCTATTAAAATTGCTACACCAAGAAGAAATGCAGATGATAAATGAGTATTCATTGGACAAATATATTATACTAAAACTGACATGGCCAACATTGACCAGGCGTTTTCAATTATTGAGAGATCTGGAGAATGTGCTGGCCAGGGCAGCAGTCGAAAATTTTCTGTATCCAAAAATGCCCGTACAGGACCTGCAACACCTGCAACATGCGGTCGTGCATTATCCTGCTGAAATGTAGGGTTCCACAGGGACCGAATGAAGGGTAGAGCCACGGGTCGTAACACATCTGAAATGTAACGTCCACTGTTCAAAGAGCCGTCAATGCGAACAAGAGGTGGCCGAGACGTGTAACTAATGGCACCCCATACCATCAGGCCATGTGATACGCCAGTATGGCGATGACGAATACACGCTTCCAATGTGCGTTCACCGTGATGTCGCCAAACGTGGATGCAACCATCATGATTCTGTAAACAGAACCTGGATTCATCCGAAAGAATGACGTTTTGCCATTCGTGCACTCAGGTTCCCGTTGAGTACAGCATCGCAGGCGCTCTTGTCTGTAATGCAGCGTCAAGGGTAACCTCAGCCATGGTCTCCGAGCTGATAGTCCGTGCTGCTGCAAACGTCGTCGAACTGTTCGTGCAGACTGTTGTTGTCTTGCAAACGTCCCGACCTGTTGACTCAGGGATCGAGACGTGGCTGCACTATCCATTACAGCCATGCGGAAAAGATGCCTGTCATCTCGACTGCTAGTGATACGAGGCCGTTGGGATCCTGCACGGCGTTCCGTATTACCCTCCTGAACCCAGCGATTCCATATACTGTTAACAGTCATTGGTTCTCAACCAACACGAGCAGCAATGTCGCGATACGATAAACCGCAATCGCGATAGGCTACAACCCGACCTTTATCAAAGTCAGAAACGCGGTGGTACGCATTTCTCCTCCTTACATGAGGCATCACAACAACGTTTCACCAGGCAACGCCTGTCAACTGCTGTTTGTGTATGAGAAATCGGTTGGAAAGTTTCCTCATGTCAGCACGTTGTAGGTGTCGCCACCGGTGCCAACCTTGTGTGAATGCTCTGAAAAGCTATTCATTTGCATATCACAGCATCTTCTTCCTCTCGGTTAAATTTCGCTTCTGTAGCACGTCATCTTTGTAGTGTAGCAATTTTAATGGCCTGTAGTGTAGCAGTTTCCATAGTTAACTACGTGGCAAAAATCTGTCAGCGAGCTGATTACAAAACATGAGTCGATTTAATTCTCTTTGTAATACGAATATGAAAGTTTTTCCGTACATATATTCCAAAGCAACATTTTATCGATCGTACCCTTCTTCCATATATAACACAATTCATTTGCTTTCCATTTGGGAAATGTCCTAGTGGTACTGTTACCCATGTTCATCACTAAGGCTGCCAAAATTATCCGCAGAAATACCAAATTACCGTTCAATAAGTTCAATTTATCTAATTACGTAATTACATCTCATAAGTAAATATATATCGTATGGATTGAAGATGCAGAGTTACAAAATACAATGTACAATTATTTACATACTTACGAACATATACAGGTTTAGACCTCCATCTATGAGTAACATCAGTATTATTACAGATGAATGTCCAGTGTACTTAACCACTCCACAGCTTCCTCACCGGCCTGACGGATCTCCTCCATTGAACCACTGAACCTTCGAAGTAGGCAATTCATAACGATGTGGTTGATGGTCTGAGGCACGTATGTACTGTCGCAGAAAGAGCTATCAGCATTTTTCCACCTGTGCTTCCATAACTGAAATCTGTGATGTTGGGTTCTTATCCGGTTAAGTGATGTCCATATTTTCCTTGGTTGCTTGAAACCCGCGGGTTACCTGGTTGGGTTCAAGGTCAGTCCAAATCTGTCTGGGTTTGAAGACAGCCAATCTCTGCGCCAAGCTTCATTTGCGGTAAATTGGGCCAGGTTCTTTCCTAGGATCCAAGAAGGGTTTCGAGATTTCAGCCTAAGATTTCCGTGTAGACAGTCTTCATGCATGGATAAGAGGTGTTGTCAGAGCACTTATGGCATTCTTTCTTCAGTGCTAATGCTCTTCGGAGATGAGGAGGTGGAATGTGAGAAAGTACCTGTAGTCACTTCTGCCGAGTAGATTGGATGGTACTTTATATAATCCTCATTGGGTTATTCAGCTGGCCATATACCTTCTTTGTATGGGTACCATTAAGCCTCTACTGGACTGCAGTGTTCAGCTACTGGGTATACTAGGGCAAGTCCTTTAGTTCCGAGTGTAGAGGCAGTTTGACCCCAGCCTGTTCCTGTGAGTTGGTGTAGAATGTTGTTACGACTTTTGACTTTTTTGCTTAGATGTGCACTGTAGGTCAAGGTTCGATCCAAGATGACTCGTAGATATTTAGGGTGAGGACTGAACTTCAGCAGATGGCCACGATATTGAACTTGAGGAATATAGTCGGCTTGTCCGTAGCTCAGATGGAAGCTGCTGACTTCTGTTTTCGTTACGTTTGGTTTCAGTCTCCAGGTTTAGAAGAACTTGTCGAGTCTCTCAAAATCTCCTGTGAGTGCGGTTTCTACTGCTGCAAAATCATTGGACTGGGCTGTCGGTGCAAGGCCGTCAGCGTTTATAAGCTTTCTAGCAGTAGTAGCTGGTACATCCGCAGTGTATATGTTGAACAGCAATGGGGCAAGGTCCGATCCTTGTGGTAATCCATCATTCAGTTTGTAAGGTCTGCTTACTTTGCCATTTAGGTGCACTTCGATAGCTCTGCTGGCCAACATGTTGTTCAGAAGGGTGGAAAGTTTTTTGCAGGCTATGATTCTAAGAAGATCGAGGATCGTCGCTTATCACCAAACTGTGTCGTATGCTGATGTCAGGTCTACGAACACAGCTACGGTCTTCTAGTGAACCTCAAACCCTCTTCTATGTCATTTGTTAGGGCCAGCATCTGGTCGGTACAACTGCGCTTTGGTCTAAAGTCAGCTTGTTGTGTTGGTATGTTATCTAGGGTTGTAACCGAGATTCTATTGTATATTATTCGTCCCAGCAACTTATAGCAAACACTCAGGAGGGCAATAGGCCTATAATCTTCAGCATTATCTCCACTTTTCCCAGCCTTCAGAATTGCGACAATTTACCTCTTTTGAATATTGGCGGTAGCTGTCTGTTGCGTAAGATGTTATTGTAAAATTTAGAAACCCATTCTATTATTCGAGAACCACACTGTAATAGAAATTTTGGATAGATACCATCTAGTCCAGCTGCTTCTCCCGAATTTACTTCCTTTAACGCAGATGAAAACTCAACAGCAGTGATATTAAGTAGAAACTGAGAATCTGCTTCAACCTGGGACCTCTTTGATTTTAATTCTGACTGAATTCTTTTTGCCTCTTTCTTGTCATTGTCGGCAGTTTTTTTTGTCAGGTTAACCAATATGTTTGCTGTTGCATCCTGTTGTGTCTTGGAGCAAGCGCTGAATTTAGGAGTACTGATATCAAATTTCCTTACAAGAGGCCATGCTTTTCAGCTGTAATGATGAAAATTTGTGTTTTCCATGAGGTTGATCCATTTTTCTCTTCTAGCTGAGTCTAGGGAATTTAGTAATTCATCATCGATTTCAGGGTCACCAGTGGGTTTACATTATTCATATACCTCGTTACAACTTAGATTCCAGCCAGGGACATAAGCCTTTCCGTGTCCTCTTGGGATATGTTTCTTTGTGATGGCACATACTAATCCCGTAACGCGCTTATAATTTTGTATTTTAGATGGGATCCACTGTGTATTAAGTTCTAGTTTGCTAGTGAATTTTGACCAGTTGGCTTCGGTAAAGTTCCAGAGTGGCAACGGGACTGATCTGATGGGAGGCATTTCAAGGCCGACTTTGACGAGTGCTGGTCTGTGCTGACTTCGTGAGAAGTTGTCTAGAATCTTCCTGCTGCACTTCAGAGGTCCTCCGGGTGAGTCCCTTGAGATAAAACATAGACCAGGGTTATAGTCTTTGTTGCATCTAGCGGAGTGGACGGTGCTCTTTCCTTTGGCGTCGTACAACAGAAAGAGATCTTCAGTATCGGCCCACTCTGACATGTCTTTGCTCTCTTTATCGGTATAAGCGTATCCCCAGTTGGTGCTCTTGCTGTTAAAATCTCCGAGGATTACAGCTGGGTGTTGGGTGTTCTGGATGTTCACATTTAAGATCCAAGGCTGTGATGGAGGTTTATATATGTTTGTAATTTCAGTGCCTGCAATCTTCATTTTGGAAGCAAACACATTATTGTTCACTTCTGTGCTGATCGTTTCAGCTTCATCTATGTTGTTTTTTTACATACGTTTCAGTAGCATAACTTCTGTGAAATGTTGCATTAAGCAGGCTAAATCCTGGAATCTTGCATCTTGCATGAAGCTTATTTTGATTCTCGCAGTGAGTCTCTTGTAGCAGGCTAACATCCACCCTGTGGCTGGACAGAAATTTTGATAAATATTCACTTTTTGATCGACTTACTCCTTCTGTATTTTGAGAAACTCTTAATGAACGGTCGAGGTCTAAGACGGGGCTCTGAGAAGGACCATTTTCAGCTTGAGCTATGTTGCTGTATCTTCCAGTAGCTGGGATATCCCGAAGGAAAACTTCGTGTCACGTGTGGGACACTTTGAGGTTAAACCCACGAACGTGAAGCAACGACGACTCTCTATAATCTCAATAGTTCTTGGAGAATATCGCAATAATTATCTGCCCTACGGTGGTCTATGAATTTGTTGTAGGCTCTTATCAAAGACAGCCATATAATCCCTTAAGCATCAGTCATGAGATCAAGGAAACGTTCATCCCACATTAATTCCTTTCTTTGTAGCCCTAAAATAATTCCTTCCTTTATTTTTGGTTCTCTGATCGTTGGAAACTCCAGTTGCAAATACATTAATCCTCGTTATGTTTCGTTTGCGGCTTTAACAATGTTTATGACTAGAATCAATTTAATGTGCAACAGAGATAGGTGTGTAAAACAAGAGGAAAGTTCAGCATATTCTTCTCATCACACAGTAATTAATTCCGAGCAGACATTTTTTCGAGTATTAGTGATTTCTCCACTGTCCCACTCGCATCGATAGCAGCAATGCTTTTCGAACTTGTCCTACAATCCAACAAGCGCTGATATTACCTTTTGGTATCCCATATCGGCACATGCAGTTCTCATACTTGATTATTATGGGCAGCAGTTTCAAGTTCTCGTATATTTCCTTCGGACTCCCTGCATCAGCGATCAGAGCCAAAGGATATCCACAATTTGATGTTTTCCCGGCGTAATTGTAACTTAGACAAGTGTCCGATGCCTGCCCGGGCCGTGTAGTAAGTTCTCGTTGATATTTCAGCAAACAGGCTTGTTGAACATTACCTGATGACTGCTGCTCTGCTTATACAAAATGAATCACCTAAAACATGCAAAACAGATATTTTGGAAATGTAAAGTGCTATTGATGTGCGGTTTTCACAGAATGGACTGATAGACAGGGGTTCGTATTGTTCCCCAATAAAGAGATTGAAATAATACTTAGAAAGTGTGCTTTTTGTCCAGACATACACTTTTTTAAACGGAACGATGTCTACCAGCATTAACAAACTAAAGGTAGGATAATTTAGAAAGGCAGTGGTGTTTGTTGTAGGATTTTAGTGCGAGTAGATTACGAGATACTGTACATTGAAAAGTTCCCACTTTCACACTTTTATAATAACTGTGGACGTACAAACGCATAAACTGGTTATGTGCTTTATGACCAGTAACGAGACGATTTACCATCACAGGTTACGTTCAAAATGAGCACCGGCAGCGGCAATAAACGCTTCCAGTCAGGTATAGAACGACTGCTGCACACGTACTAGCATCTCAGCGGAGATATCCGAGCAGGCTGCAGTAATACGTCGTCGCATATGATCGAGGGTAGTTGGTACGTCCTTGTAGATAACATCATTATCCTTTTCTCACAAAAAAGTCTACAGGCCCAGTCAAGATACAGGTCCTCTGCGTCCAGTCCAACGATTTGGAAAAATTTCGTCAAAACATGTCGTAGTACTTCGTACACTATGGGCCGGATGGTCATCAAGTTTGTACCACAGGTTCCTCCTAGTCTGCAGAAGCACCTCTTCTAGCATGCGTGAACGTGGTCTGTTAGGAGGCTGTGATACTTGCGTACGTTCAGTGTTCCGTCTACGAAAAACGGGCCTATGAGCTGACGGTTCACGGTCCCACACAACATGTTTTCATTTCGTCGACAAGATTGCTAGCGGGCCTCTGAAGAAGCCAATAGGGTTTGTCAACAGACCGATAGTGCGTGTCTAGTGAATGTGGCATCATCATACATGATGCATCAGGAGTATCCTGTGTTAGTGCCAATGTACAGAAGTTAACACGATGCTCATAATCGTTTCCACGCAGTTCTTAGTGGAAAGAGATGTGAGTGGGGTGGAACCTATGTCGATGGAGAATCTGTAAGGCACTTGTCTGACTTATGCCTCTTCCTCGTGCAACTGCGCGAGAGATAACGTGTGAATCAACTGCAACAGCAGCAAGATCTTTAATTTTCCCATATTCTGTCCTCACTTACTTCCTTCTGTTACGTTGTCTAGGTGTTACACTACCAGTTTCACGTAACTGGTTGAAGAGGTTTGATAAATAATTGTCAGGTTGGTTAACGTCTATTAGGATATCATGACGCATTCACCGCACAAGAATAAACTGCATTCTTCATACACCATGAACATGATGGCTTTTTCTGCATTGGTATATCCCATCATCCTCTCAACACCTACTGCTTCGACTGTCTCACACTAACTGATTAGAAAGTTGCAGTGCACTCAGGCAACACACAACCACACTGTAAGCAAACATAGCAACATCGTACCTAGCAACTAGGCAGGTTGAATGACACAAACAAGTATCGATGTGGAAAATTTTCACATTACGTTATCTCGTAAACGACTGGAACTTAACTCCTGCAACAAACACCACTGACATTCTGATTTACTCTACTCCTGTTAGTTTACTGCAATAAGCGTCGTTCCATTTAAAAAAGTTTATGTTTGCACTAAATGTATACGTTGTAAGTAATCCATAGTCTGTTTTCGTTACTGATACGAGCCCCTGACTACCAACAAATTCTGTGAAAATCGCACATCAGAACTTTCAACCTGCGCAACGTTTGCGATGCAAGTCTTAGGCGGTTCACCCTGTATAGTTGGCCGACCTGAGCAGAGTGGTAGTCATCGTAAATCACCTGAACATGACAACAACTCTGTTTGCTGAAATTTCAAGTAGAACTTTACGTATAGACTTAGACCGCCGACCAAAACAGAGCAGCAACCGACAGAAAGCACCAGCAGACTGAAAGTCTATTTATCGAAATAGCCTGTAGCACTACGACCTGTTCCAGGTGGACAGCGGACAATTCTACAGAAGGACTATGCTAAAATCTAATATCAACACAAGCTGATTTTACTTAAGTGATGAACCAAGCATCTCCATAACAGATCAATTACAAAAATCTATGATGCTTTCCTTGGAGAAAAATTGACATGGCTCTCACCATAAACACTCACTATCTTGTCGCAAAGAAGAGGATCTCATTCTTATAAAAGTGAAACTGAAAGCACAGTCTGTTGGATCGACAAATCTAAATCGTGGACAATACTTTTAAGATTCCCTTGAGCCACATACTTTTTGTCTCAAGTGGATTCACAGTGGCGTTAAGGGTGTTCTTCACTGTATTTGTGTTCTCTCAGTGTCACATTCTCAGCAGGCAGTGGTATCGGCAATTCACCACTGTGACATGCTGGCCTTACAGCAAATAGTAAATTAGCATATTTCATAGTATTGTTCCTTCTGGAAGAGACTCCGTATATTATTGTCAGACAAAAATAATGGTATCATGCGTGATTCGTTGATTCCTTCAAAATGCTAGAAGTTATCATTTCAACAAAACTGTAAAGAGTTTAACACATGACGAACAGCAATTACAGGGAACCAGGTTCTTGTCATGACTGCTAAATCTACAACCAAAATAAAGTTCATTGCACATTTTCACAAGATGATTGAGTTTCTTGTTTTGGGATTTTAGAGTTGACTCTTTACATATATAACAAAAATTCACTTCACTTACATAATTACGAGAGGCGTTTCTTCTTCTAGACTAACACAAAAACCGACCACAAACTTCAGGAACTTAGGATAACAAGCAGTAACTTCCAAGAACTGTGAGAACTCTCAGTGTTGAGCTGCAAGTGCCAATGAACACAGTATGTTTGTTCCCGTTGAAGCGTGTGTCACTGGAAGTGCTGAATGGCAATCTTCATTTCCTGCACGTAGATTTTTCAACTTCAGATTATGTGTGGTGGTAATTCCTTGCGTACTGCTTCACCGTTCGCTCGAAGAGAAGAGAGAGCAACTTCTTAAGTAATAGTAGTACAATGATTTGGACGGCGAGTGTTTAGCGGACACAACGCGTCCTCGTGACTGTCACATGGAAGTGAGGTACGATAGCAGTTGTTCACAATTTACATAAACGTTTTCTAGCGACACTGTGGTATTCAGGAAAGTATTTTCTCTGAGTGACCGCAGAAGGATAGAGGATAATTTGGACAGAATCTCTATATGGAGAGACGAACGGCAGCTTGCTCTAAATGTAGAATAATTTAAGCCAGTGGAGATGAGCAGAGAAAACAATGTTGTAATGTTCTAATACAATATTAATTGTATGTTTCTTGACAGTCATGTCGATTAAACGTCTCGGTATAACGTTCCAAAGTGACATCAAAGTGAAGGAGCACATAAGTTCGGGTGTAGGCAAGGGAAGTAGACGACTTTATTTATTTGAAGAGAGTTGTAGGAAAATGTACGTCACCTATACAGCATAGAACACAATGCACTTGTTCGAGCTGTTCTTGAAAACTGGTCACCCACTAGGTCAGATTAAAGGAAGACGTCGAAGCAGTTCAGAGGCTTGCTGCTATGATCGTTATAGTAATTCTCAAACGTCATGCGAGAGTTACGGAAACGTTCCTAAACTCAATTGGGAAGTCCTGGAGGGAAACATACTTTCTTTTCACGAAACACTGTTGAGAAAGTTTACAGAACCGCGGATTTGCTATACACTCCAGAACGATCCTACTGCCAAGCAACATCCATCTCGCGAGGTGATCAGGAAGACAAATGAAATCGCGGCTACTAGGGTCACTTATAGAAAGTCGATTTTGCCCCGCTCATTTCGTGCATATACGAGAAAAGGCTAGTAATGGGTGCAGTACGAGATGCACTGCGCCATGCAACGTATGACAGCTTAAAGAGCATGTATGTATACTTTCTGATCAAAAATATAGAGACACCTATGAGTGCACATTAGTATGGGGTGAGTTCACCCTCCACCTTTATGAGGGCCTGAAATATGCTGCGGACACTTTCATGGAAGTGTCTGAATGGTGTCTGGCATCTGATTGGCAGCCCATTCTTCCTCAACAGCTGAAAACTCAGAAGGTAGTGATGACAGATGCTCAGGTTTGGAGTAAAGTCGACGTATTGGCTCATTCTTGAGGACTTGGTTCGTGTCGGGGCTCCAGGTAGGACAGTGAATTTCAGTAATGCTGCCGTCCGCAAACCATTGCCTAACAAATGCTGCTTTATGACAGGGTGCATTGTCATGCTGACGCGACATCGTCTGCGAACTGTCCCTCTACTGTGTGCAGTGCACAACGCTGTAAAATGTGTTAATATCCTTCTCCATCTAGCGTTTTCTTAAGCGGATTAAAAGTACTAAACCCTGTCTACTAGGAACACCCCAAACCATAACACCACCATTTCCACTTTTCACTGTTGGCACTGCACAAGATGGAAGGTAACATTGTTCAGGAATTAGGCAAAACCATTCCAAATCACTCGTTCCCAGTCGTACACTGGCCAGTGGCTTAGCTCTATTTACGACCTTAAAAGTAACGGCAGAAATTTGTAGTCTATGAGGAGCTGCTCGACCATTACGCCCTGTTCTCTTTAACTCCTTATTCACAGTCGTTGTATTAAATGGACCCCTGGTAAGCTCTGGAAGTCATCAACTATTCCTTCCGCTGCTTTCATGAGGATTTTTACAGCTACCTTTCGCCACGTTCGACGATCCCTGCCAGTTTATCAGGTCTGCCTGGTCTCGGTTTAGCTGCGGTGATTGCTACGCTTTTTCGCTTTGCAACCACCTTACCGTCGTCTTGGGCAGTTTTAGAAAGGCTGAAATGTTCATGATATATTTGTTTCTCAGGTGACATCCAATGAGCCACTGTGCGCACTTGACCGACCTAGTCTCGCTTTATTACACCCGTACTGACAGCACAACACACTCCTATTGCTTTCAACTTACCGGTTCACCTTTCGTGATATCTAGAGTCGATTGTGCATTAAATTGGTGTGTCTGCATAACTTCAGAGCACATAGTGTACACGCAGATGGTGCCATGGTTTAATGACGGCTGTGCGAAATCCTGTCCTGTCATTCAGCTTCAGCACATCCGTGGTTTCTCTCAAAAGGACATTTCCCTATTCTTCACTTCGATCCTGTCCCCCATCAACGATGATGTTGTCAACAGGATATTTGGGAGTTAGTAAAAGTCCACTGCAGTGGACGAAGGAAAATTTTAGTAAAATTAGTGATGTAAGAAGGGAGTTCAATAAGTGATGCAAGACATTTTTTTCATACCGAAAGCAGGTTGTTTTTATTCAGGATTCAAATAGGCAGTATTATTCCTGACTCTGTTCGCCACAAAATCCTATTTTTCAACCTGATCTCCGTTCAGTGACACAGTCTTCCCCAACCTTACTGGGAGTGTCTGTATGCCAGCATCGCAGTTGGGTCCGCAGCTCGTGGTCGTGCGGTAGCGTTCTCGCTTTCCGCGCCCGGGTTCCCGGGTTCGATTCCCGGCGGGGTCAGGGATTTTCTCTGCCTCGTGATGACTGGGTGTTGTGTTTAAGTAGTTCTAAGTTCTAGGGGACTGATGACCATAGATGTTAAGTCCCATAGTGCTCAGAGCCATCGCAGTTGGTCGTCGTCGGAGCCAAAGACTTGCTACATCGATAACCACCCCATCATCCACTTACGCCTTCCCACGGAGATGCAGGATGAAGGACGAGGAACAACAGTGCAATTCTTCGAGAGCTGCAAGATAGCAAATGATATCTGTTCCTTTGGACACGTCCGAAAGAACAGTTACCATCGTCATATAGATAAGACTTACCGGCGAATGATCATCTTTAGTGCTGATGCACTCACGTTGCTCAAACTCTTACGGGAATCGATAGATTGACTGCCGCGAGTAATGATTATAGTGGACAGGGCCACTACAAATGTAGTGTGTGGACAGTGCGTTGAAAATGTGGGTCTCACGGGGAGCGTGCAGTCGCACTATCGTCTGTGACCTCGATGGATCAGTCGGATGGAGCGTCTGCCCGGTAAGCAGGAGATCCCAGGTTCGAGTCTCGGTCGGGGCACACATTTTTAACTGTCCCTCTTAACATTTATCAACGCCAGTAAGCAGCTAATGGTATGGATTTCGTAGTAATTTCACAGTCCACTGAAGTTATGCGAGCTCCTCTCGGGTGCGCAGACTTGTCGAGATCTATCTTGTAACGCGCAAGCGTTTCCATACAGATCATCAGTAATTGCTCTTTTCGATCTTCGGTTACGCGGCAATGAACCAGAGGGAACGCACCTCTGAGTGCCTCAAATGGTCGAGTGTGTCGGAACTACCATAGAGAGGTCCGAATGTGCAGCGAGGTGTTGATTGTTATCAATCGATCAACTCAGATGAGAGTCCGCACGTTCCAAAACTGCAGCTGTCACGGCTCCGTGCGGCCGCCTGGCTCGCGTGAGATGCGAGATATTTGCACGACGTTGTTACGAAGATGACAGACTGCTATCACAGCGGCTAACCGTCCTTTCGTTCAGTGCCACGTATCCGTAGACATTCTGCACGCGCCTATGAATATCTATAATGCTGTGCTTTTCTGCCAAAAGTAACCCAATGACACAGATAGCTCCTTGGTTCGAACGCACCTCCCTTCCAGACGACATTTTGAAGGCTGCATATACGCAGCCAACTATGAATTTCTTGGAACTATAGGGACTGAAGAGGAAGTGCACCACGATTTTTCCCAATAAATTCTGTGTTTTTCAACGGAAACTAGCCGAGAGAAGCAAATGTGTTGCATTAGTTGTTGAAAGCCCCTCGTAATATTGAATACTCTGAGACAGATTGGTTGATTAGTGGAGCATTGAAAACATTACTCACCCAGGCGGAGGATGTAAATTACGTACTTCATGCCCTACGGCCAGGTAGAAAGTTCTAATGAAATATAGTCGCATTCGGCGCGGACGCCGTAAGTCCGAGAGGTTGCCATGCCAAGACGGGGGCTCTGAACGGGAGTAATGGAGCATTCCGCTTGCTCCGCACGTGTGCCCCGCGGCGGGAGAATACAGGCCGGCAGGCGGGGTGGCAGTGCTCCTCGACAGATGGGGACTATCATTCTATTTGATGCGAAGAGTGGACCGAGATTCGATTCGCACTCGCGTGCGCCGGCTTTCAATCTTGCCGCCGCTCTGTCGCCCTCTGCAGGGAGATTCGCTGGGGAGAGTGGCCACGGCTGCCTTCGCCAGACGGGACTCGGCGAGAAAATATAATCCGCCCTCCAGAGTTTCAGGAAGTCTGCAACTGTCGCAAAGTATCAGCAATGTGACAACACCGCGGGAGAGTTCCGCCGTGACAGCTTCAAGGTCCTTTCTGTCGCATTCGCGCGTCAACCTGGGTTTGGGAGAACGTTGGAATGCATGTGTGTCTCATTCTTTTTGCGCTGTACTTGCCGACTCGCATAAAGTGAACGACAGTTCGCATCAGCGCTTCCTGATAACACAGCGAAAAAAGTGAGAGATGCGCTCACCGAACAAAAAATTGGTCACCCACAGAGAAATCATTACAAGCATCATTCGATACCGTGTAATTTCGCCCGTGAGCTTGATAACCGTTTCGATTCAGTTAGGAAGTGAGTCAACAACGTTGTGTAGGTACATCGCATCCAGGTTAAACCACTTGCTGAGGAATTAACCGTAATTCCATCAGATGGAGGGGATGCTAATGTCGGCGTTTTACCTATTGTTCCAACATGTCCCACAGATTTTCTATGGGGCTCAAGTCAGGTGATTTTGCAGGACATTCGAGCTGCAACAGGGCACTGGAGTTTCAGAAAATCTCTCACATATTCTTGTAGCCCCCTCAACTTTGTTCAATCAGCTTTGTTGTTGTCGTCTTTATGAGGCTCCAAATGTTCAGTGCATGCTATTCCCGTTGGAGTGTTTTCTGCTAAAAGGCTGAAATAGACCTTCATACATCGCCTTCAGCAATTCTGACTTGCCACAGGGTAGCAGGTGAAGAGAGGGTTAAGCTATTGGCCCATAAATAGCAACAAAGTGGTATAAACTATCTTGTATTGTATTGTGTGGAATAGGGGACCTAGAAACGAAGGAGAGGCTTCGTCCCCGCAGTAGCCCTCAGTGGTCCACAACCCCACAACAGGCTAGAGGAGTGCATTCACCGAACCCAGGGTTATTGTGCCGTTCGGCCTCCAGTGGACCCACCCGGGAACGTCTCACACCAGACCACCAGACTAGCTCTCATCCTTCTGCGAAACATGACGAGTCTCTCTTCGTTCTACAATGAGAATGCTATTACAAGTTTTCATGTTGGGTGGACCAGATTTTCTGTGCTCTGAAAGTACTGTGAGCTCATTATTTAAAAAAATAAAATAACACGGAGAAGTGCGAAACTATTTAACAGATTTAACTGACATTACAAATCAGATTTAAAAAAATACAAAATTATATTATTTAAATCAGTTACTGAATAGAAACGTATTACAAGTAACAATTTTAGTTCAACATGGAAACAATTCCAAAGGATTTCCATATCGCCCAAATAGCGGTAAGTATAGAAAATGTTGCAAACACCTATCGTCGGAGTGTGTATACGGATTAAATTAATGTTTTGTGATTATAAGCCAATGAGAGAATGTTTTGATACGGTGATCGGTATAGTAAATACGGTTGTTAATGATGAAGAATTAACTTAAAGTGTACCTTCGCAATCAGTTACAAATAAACCAATTAGCTCCGCCAGCTGTTAGTATGTGAATAAAGTACCGGGTGTCCACAATTAAACTTTCAGTTTCGAAACCCTATAGAAAGAAAACTACTGTTCGGAATGTCAAATATGAACAGCAAATTATTGATGCAGGGGAGACGTCATGGACAGTGCAGGTAATGTCGTAACGTAAATAGTGATGGAAGAAATTGGTTTTTAATTATCCCGGGCCGAAAAACCGCATAAAAAGCAACATGGCAGTGATATTTAATAGTCTTCGTACCAGATACCGCATAAAAAGCAAATTGACATCGGTTTCTGACTGTAGAGAGACTGGAGCAAGATTGTTCAATATGTTGTCCATCGTTTCATGCCATAAGTTGAAATCAATAAAGAGCAAGTTTCACAACAGTAGGGAGTGTCTTCGGGGTCACGTTCAGAATCCGTGCCTTCAATTCAGCTACGTTCTTAACTGAAGCACTGAACACAGCATTTTTCAGATAACCCCACAGCCATAAGTAACACGCATTCAGGACGGCTGTTAATACTAGCATTTCTGAAATGCCTACGCAGCAGTCGCTTCACTGGCTGTGCTTGTGCGGTGGAGCACCATCTTGCTTAAAAGCGATTCTACCCATACATTCGCGCCGTTGAAGGATTAAAACGATGTTGGTGCACCGAAGACTTTTATAGAGTTTACCAATAAAAATACAGGTAACAGGATCCTCGAAAAATACCGCATTACGATAAACTATGCCTTCAATACTCACCAAACAGTCACGTTCACAGAATGAAGTGGTACCTAATAATATATTTTCGGGTATTCCGTTGCTCATATTCTGCAGTTGTGCGTCTTGACATTTCCTTAGAGATGGAAATGGACTTCGTCTGGCCACAGAATGTTCCTTAGCAATTCATTGTCCACCTCCATGCAAGCAAGAAATTCCAGAGCGAACGTTTGTCTTGCAGCTACGTCATCGGGAAGCAACTCCCGAAAATGGGTGATTCAGAGCGGATAACAATGCAGGATATTTTATGCATCGCGCTCAAAGGCGTTTGGACAAGTTTGGACAAGTCCCCTTACACTGAATGTTTGCACACAACCGCTCGACGCTTCGTGCGGTGTTACGACCACATCCTTGAAAGACGTCGGATCTTCTGCTTTGCTCCTTCTGCCACATTCGACTTCAAAAGATTCTGTCATTTCGAATTTTGTAATTATTTTCTCCAGACCCTTGAGATCCAGCGGACCAATTTTGTTTTCATTACCCCTGAGTGTCCGGAACTTCTGCAGGGCTACCGGCGCATTGTCGCCGTTCTCGTCAAAGAGTTTTACCATCAGTGACCGATCCTTCACGAAGATAATCAATTTGGAAGTCTCGGTGTTGGAATGAGGAACAACAGCGTACCGCACTTCTCTTGGTGTGCATATTCTGACGCTTATAGCGCAATCTGTTTGTAAAATTATCGTTACATTTTTTCTTCCATGACATTTACTCGTGCGTCAATGTTATGTTGTGCAAATTTGACGTCATTGTGAAAAGTGGTTCTCTTTCTACAGCGTTGTGAAACTGGAATTTTAATTATGGACAACCTATACCTTATTATTACCGTTATTTCCATAAATAGCGTCTAAATGGATACATTTACTCCAGAACATGTTTCCAGCAATCCAGTTGGATTAATACATATATCAAGATCTTTTCCTTGAGCGTTGGTTATTACGTTTTACACAGACAGGTCGACTTTTGCTCGGGTGCTTGACTGCAGACGCAAGGTAGCAATTGGTTTTTTGGCGGTTACAGCCAGTGCATGGTGTCCATGCTGCTCTTCGGAGAAAAGTAGAGGAAAACAAAATCTGCCAACAGTGGACAAGTGCACTACAGTATCTGGATCAAACAAGACCAGACATTTACGAGAAGAGGCTTAATAGTTACTCCCTACACTCCGAGCCAGCCTTATGCAACCTTTCAGCAACAGACCGAGCAGCGGGTTGTCCCACAACTGGATTCAGTGACTCATCAGTCGATATTCTGCATTCGTTATACTTTTCATTCGATTCAACGGGTGCTGTGATTCTTCTTCACTTTCACTCAGGAAAGCAATATCATCAACCAATCTCATCATTGATATTCTTTCACATTGGATTTCAATTCCACTTGTGAACCTTTATTTCCGTCGTTGCTTCTTCGCCGTGTAGATTCAACAGCTGGGGCTAAATGCTACATCCCTCTCTAACACCCTTTACAAGGCAAGTACATCGTTCTTCGGCTTCACTTTTATTGTTCCCTCTTGGTTCTTGTACATACTGTATACTAGCCGTCTTCCCTCATAGCGTACCCCTATTTTTCTCATAACTTCAAACATCTTGCACAATTGCAATGTCGAATGCTTTTTCCATGTCGACAAATACTATGAACATGTCTTCATTTTCCTTCAGCCTTGTTTCCATTATAACCCACAGCGCCAGAACTGCCTCTCTGGTGCTTTTACCTTTCCTAAAGACAAAATGATAGTTATCTAAAACATCCTCACCTTTATTTTCTATTCTTATGTATATTACTCTTGTCAACAGCTTGCTTGGAGGACCTGTTAAAATGATTTTGCGATAGTATTGGCACTTGTCAGCTCTTGCAAACTTGGGAAATATATGAAGGATGTTTTTTCAGAAGTCTGATGGTATATCGCCGGTGTCATACATTTTAAATACCAACGTGAATGATCATTTTGTTGCACTTTTCCCAATGATTTTAGAAATTTCGATGGTATGTCACCTATCCCATCTGCCTTATTTGATTTTCAGTCTTCCAAAACTGTTTTAAAGTCTGATTCTAATACTGGATTCCCTTTCACTTTTATATCGATTACTGTTTCTTCTTCTATGACATCAGACAAATCTTTCCCCTCAATGTACTCATTCTACCTATCCGCTCTCTCCTCTGCATTTTACAGCGGAATTCCTAATGCACTATTAATGTCACCACCCTTGCTTTTAATCTCACCGAAAGTTGTTTTCACTTTTGTGTATGCTGAGTCAGTTCTTCCGATAGTAATTTCTTTTTCGAATTCCTCACATTTCATCTTAACTTCCCTTTATTTCCCCATTATTTCTTTCGTATGTCATTTGCATCTCTGCATTCCTGAATTTCCCTGCACATTTCTGTCCTTCCATCATTCGTCAATCAGCTGAATTATTTCTTACGTTATCCATGATTCTTCCGGAGTTACTTTCGTTAGACCTACGTTTGTCCCTCCAACTTCTGTGATTGCCGTTTTTGTAGATATCCAGTCTTCTTCAACTGAACTGCCTACTGATCTATTTGTTATCGCAGTACCTATGGACAGGAAACGTCAAGAGTATCTATTCATTCCTTAGACTTCCGTATCCTTTGTGCATGGATTCTTCCTGACTAGTCTCTTGAACTTAGGCCTTTTCTTCACCCTTACCAAATTGTGATCTATCTGTATCTGCCCTGGATATGCCTTTCAATGTATCTTATACATTTGATTTCAGAATCTGAGCCTGACAATGATGAAAACTAAGGGGAATCTTATCTCCAGGACTTTTCAAGGAATGCCTGTCTCTCTTGTGGTTCTTGAACAGGGTGTTCGCTATTACCATATGAAAGTATTAAACAACTCAATTGGTCTTTCTTCTCTGTCATTCCTAGTATCAGACCCATATTTTCCCGTAACCCTTTCTTCTACATACTTCCCTACAACCGCATTCCGTTCTCCCAAGACTATTATATTTTCATCTCCCTTTACGTACCGGAATACCCGTTCAGTATTGTCATATACTTTCTCTATCTCTTCCTGTTTTGCTTGCGGCGACGGCTTGTGTACCTGATGTATTGTCATCAAGTAATTTTCCCGAAATTCTGGAACGAATTCTCACTGTTAGTAACTTGTTTAATTTACGAATTTTTTATATGGATAGCTTAGTTTGCCACGAGTACTGCAGAATTATGGATTCATGGCTTTTTCCAACATAATGACGGCTGCCTCGCTTCCCTTCTTTTTTTGTTCGTAGCATCTCCGTTAATCTCTGTAGCCGTACCCCCTATCCATAAATATTTCGGACGTGCCACAACTGAAACACCTGCTGTGCGTTTCCAGCTCCGTTGGTGATCGATCAAGGAGGCGGGCAATGTTGCAGCTAAGCCATAGTTTATCTGTAAAATTGCTGGTAAGAAGGACGGATTTGTAGATACGCATGTGATCGATGGTGTCTCACTTTTTTATTTAATTAATCTCCTCAAGAGTTATGGCAGTCTTGGATCGTTATAGCCCAGCTCAACGTTACTGTCATGAAATTGTACATTTAAGTGGTGAGCTGAGGAATAGGCTTCATCTCCTAGGTAAAAATTACAAACGTGAGAGTAGGAGAGCTCAGAAACTTCTCCGATGAATTATTTTAACTTCTTTCTTTTTTTTTAATTCTTATTTTTTATTTATTTTTTTCCTTAGGTCAGATTGATCACTTCCTCCGTGCCTGCGCCTTTGGCAGATGTCTACCTGATCACCGCTTCGGTGCGGCCCACATGAGTTCTGTTAAAGTGCAGAACATCAGCTGGGGAAGTCACATACAAGAAGCTAACGTTACTAGTTCTAAAAGCATTTGAATTGCTGCTCAAGTAGTCTGGACAATAGACTTGGAACTAATTCAAAGACTTGCTATTGGGATAATAACAACACTCATGGAAATGTAACAGAAATTCTCGGGGAACATAAATGTTAATCGTCGGTAGGAGTGCGACTAACACGTCCCGCTCTCTCGCCTATGCCCACCAAAAGATTCATTGGAGTATTCTGTAAAAATCTTAGTTAATGTGATTAAGATCTGTTCGAGATTTTTGGCAAAAATATTTCCCTTTTGTGTATTACATACATATTTATGCACCACTAATGTTAAAAAACAAATACGTTCATCCGAAGGTTCAGTGGAGTATTGTCTACAAGTTTCAATTACATCAGTCAAGAACTTATCGAGACCTTTGATAACAACCATATGTCTGTGTGTGTGTGTGTGTGTGTGTGTGTGTGTGTGTGTATGTGTGTGTGTACACGATACAAGTAAGAGTAATACGTAACATTAGTCACGCCTTACGTTTATTAGAGCATCGTGAAGAAAATTCAAGCAAATCGTCAGGTATTTACAGAGATTTTTGGTAACAGTGCTAAACAACAACTTGTTTTAAATGTTACAATAGATAAAAATACGGACTATGTCCCTCAGAACGTTCATTAGAATATGGTGTAGCAATGTGAAGTAAATCGGTCAAACGATATTTTTGATAACAACGTTCCCGTTTTGTATGGCACATATATGTTTATATATTACATGTATTTAGAAACAAATAGCCTGAGTCCGTCTGAATGTTCATTATAGTATTCTGTAAAGGTTTGAAGAAACTCGGTCAGGAGCTTTTCAAAATTTTTAGTAACTACATTACACATCGACCTGTATTTGTGGAGTATATATACAGGGTGGTCCATTGATAGTGACCGGGCCAAATATCTCACGAAATAAGCATCAAATGAAAAAACTACAAAGAACGAAACTGGTCTAGCTTGAAAGGGGAAACCAGATGGAGCCATGGTTGGCCCACTAGATGGCGCTGCCGTAGGCCAAACGGATATCAACTGCGTTTTTTAAAATAGGAACCACCGTTTTTATTACATATTCGTGTAGTACGTAAAGAAATATGAACGTTTTAGTCGGACCACTTTTTCCGTTTTTTGATAGATGGCGCTGTAATAGTTACCAACGTATAAGTACGTGTTATCACGTAACATTCCGCCAGTGCGGACGGTATTTGCTTCGTGATACATTACCCGTGTTAAAATGGACCGTTTACCAACTGCGGAATAGGTTGATATCGTGTTGATGTA
This sequence comes from Schistocerca serialis cubense, assembly GCF_023864345.2. Taxonomy (NCBI): domain Eukaryota; kingdom Metazoa; phylum Arthropoda; class Insecta; order Orthoptera; family Acrididae; genus Schistocerca; species Schistocerca serialis. The sequence continues at coordinate 528,442,789 of NC_064642.1, forward strand.
TGGCTATTGTGATCAAAATGCCCAACGGGCGTGTGCTATGTATGCTGCTCGGTATCCTGGACGACATCATCCAAGTGTCCAGACCGTTCGTCGGATAGTTACGTTATTTAAGGAAACAGGAAGTGTTCAGCCATATGTGAAACGTCAGCCACGACCTGCAACAAATGATGATGCCCAAGTATGTGTTTTAGCTGCTGTCGCGGCTAATCCGCACATTAGTAGCAGACAAATTGCGCGAGAATCGGGAATCTCAAAAACATCGGTGTTGAGAATGCTCCATCAACATCGATTGCACAAGTACCATATTTCTATGCACCAGGAATTGCATGGCGACGGCTTTGAACGTCCTTTACAGTTCTGCAACTGGGCACAAGAGAGATTACGGGACGATGTTAGATTTTTTGCACGCGTTCTATTTAGTGACGAAGCGTCATTCACCAACAGCGGTAACGTAAACCGGCATAATATGCACTATTGGGCAACGGAAAATCCTCGATGGCTGCGACAAGTTGAACATCAGCGACCTTGGCGGGTTAATGTATGGTGCGGCATTATGGGAGGAAGGATAATTGGCCCCCATTTTATCGATGGAAATCTAGATGGTGCAATGTATGCATATTTCCTACGTAATGTTCTACCGATGTTACTACAAGACAGAATGGCAGAATGGCGATGTACTTCCAACATGACAGATGTCCGGCACATAGCTCGCGTGAGGTTGAGGCGGTATTGAATAGCATATTTCATGACAGGTGGATTGGTCGTCGAAGCACCATACCATGGCCCTCACGTTCACCGGATCTGACGTCCCCGGATTTCTTTCTGTGGTAAAGATGAAGGATATTTGCTATCGTGATCCACCGACAACGCCTGAAAACATGCGTCAGAACATTGTCAATGCATGTGCGAACATTACGGAAACGAACTACTAGCAGTTCAGAGGAATGTCGTTACACTTATTAGCAAATGCACTGAGGTTTACGATCATCATTTTGAGCATTTATTTCATTAATGTGGTATTTACAGGTATTCACACTGTAAGAGCATGCGTTCTCAGAAATGAGAAGTACACAAAGGTAAATGTATCACATAGGAACAACCGAAATAAAATATTCAAACGTGCCTACGTTCTGTATTTTAATTTTAAAAAACCTACCTGTTACCAACTGTTCGTCTAAAATTATGAGCCATATCTTTGTGACTATTAGCGCCGTCTATCACAAAGCGAAGAAAGTGGTCCTACTAAAACATTCATATTTCTTTACGTACTACACGAATATGTAATAAAAATTGGTGTTCCTATTTTAAAAACGCTGTTGATAACCGTTCGACCTATGGCAGCGCCATCTAGCCGGTCAACCACAGCACCGTCTTATTTCCACCGTCCAGCTACAAAAGCTTCCGTCTTTGTAGTTTTTTCGTTTTACGCTTATCTCGTGAGATATTTGGCCCGTTCACGATCAGTGCACCACCCTGTATATATATATTAGAAAATTTTGTAGCCTTTGTCAGTCTGAAGGTTTATTAGCATATCGCGTAAGAATTTGAAATAAATCGTTGACGAATTTTTCAAGATTTTTGCCAACAGTAATTCTTCTTTGTATACAGTATAAATGTATGTAATTATATACCATTTATATCCTGACGGAAAAAAGTCGCAACCCAAAAATAGAATTAGTGTATGTTACGAAATTTCAAAAATGGTTCAAATGGCTCTGAGCACTATGGGACTTAACATCTGTGGTCATCAGTCCCCTAGAACGTAGAACTACTTAAACCTAACTAACCTAAGGACATCACACACTTTCATGCCCGAGGAAGGATTCGAACCTGCGACCGTAGCAGTCGCGGGGTTCCGGACTGAGCGCCTAGAACCGCTAGACCACCGCGGCCAGCTACGAAACTTCGAGGATACGTCTGTCAAGGTAGCATATTCATTGATTATCATCGCTAGATCACATGTTAATGTAAGCGCGAGGTAAGACATTGCAATTATGAAATTTTGGCACATTAATAACCGGCGTAACTGTCAGAATCCTGAATGCAAGTGTGATAATGTGCATGCATTGTGTTGCACACTTGCCGGATATCAGTTTGTGGGATGGAGGAACATGCCTGCTGCACTTGGTCGGTCAATACAGAGACGGTTAATGCTGGTTGTGGGTGATGCTGGAGTTATCATCCGATGATGTCCCTTATGAGATCCACTGGAGACAGAACTGGTGATCGAGCACGCCAAGGCAACATGTCGACGCTCTGTACAGTATGTTTTGTTACAACAGCGGTATGTGGGCTAGCGTTATCCTGTTAAAACACCCCGGAATGTTGTTCAAGAATGGCAGCACATGTGGTCGAATCACCAGCCTGACGTACAAATTCATAGTCAGGGTGCGTGGGATAACCAATATAGTGCACCTGTTGTCATGTGAAATCGCACGCCAGAGGAAAACAGCACGTGTATGTCCAGAGTGTCTAGCACTCAGACACGTTAGCTACAGGGGTTCAACTGGACCCGTTATAATCAACAGACGGGCATCACTGGTACCGAGGCAGAACCAGTGTTCATAAGAAAACACAACCAACATCCATCCTGCCCTCCAACCCACTGAAGTCGCAAATGGCTGTGGTTTAGTGTCAGTGGAATGCACGCTACAGGGCGTCTGGCTCGGAGCTGTCCTTGAAGTAATCCATTGGTAATAGATCGTTGTGTCACTGTGGCGGCAACTGCTGATCAGACTACTGCTGTAGAACCAATATGATGCTTCAGAGCTGCGGTGTGCGTACTGTAAGACCTTCGGTACACACACCATCAGATTATTTGACTTGTCGCTCTAACGAAGTAGGCGAGTGTCAGCAGTATGTCTCGTGGTCTTGTTGTGGCGTGTTTATCTTCTACCGTTAGGTCAGACGATAGAAATGCCAATTGCTCGCTTAGAATAGCAGATTGACGGTGACCAACTTTAAACAGAACTTGATTAATTTTCAGACATATTCATTAAAATAATAAAAATCATAAACCTTAATTAACTTGATTCTGGATGCTAATTACAATTGACAATCTGAAGATCCTTTGGTCTTGGTACGTTAATCTTATTCTCACGTATCTCTGATACTTGACAAAGTGTCTATACATTTCTCTTCAGGGCTATGTACAGGAATATGATCATCTTATTAGGCGCAGACTGAAACTTGACTATAGAGTGGTACAGACAAATGCGGACTAATGCAGACTGGTGGAGACTGATGCAGAGTGAATAATCGGAGGTCTGTACACTCGTTATAATACCTCGCGCGTTCAGGTATCACTGCGCGAGTGTGATCCGCGAGGAGAAAAGGTTCTACGTTAGCAGCAATCTCATTGGCTGCTTTACATATTAATACGCGGATCAGCGGAAGCAGAATTTGGTCCAAGACAGCGCCATCTCGTAGTGCGGAGACGGACGAGCGCTGCGCCTGCGCTGTTGTGCTTAGCGGGGCGCGCTCTATTGGGAAAGTTGTGTACGCGCTAACTACGCGGAACTATGTAGACAACAAGAGCCATACAGCAAACATGACGGTCATCCCTGTCGGTAGTGCCGCTGGGGCCGAGCGGTTCAGGCGCTTCAGTCTGGAATCACGCTGCTGCTGCGGCCGCAGGTTAGAATCCGGCCTCGGGCATGGATGTTTGTGATGTCCCTACGTTAGTTCGGTTTAAGTAGTTCCAAGTTTAGGGGACTGATGACCTCAGATGTTAAGTCCCGTAGTGCCTGGAGCCATTTTTTAGTCCGAAGCCCGGTGTTCTTGCGACTGCATGTACTCGTAACCACCGCTGCCGTCGATGGTGTACAGTGTTTACATTTCTACCAAGTCATTCCCCAATAAATCAAGAGGGATTAGATAAATGCAGATGAATACGGATTAGAATGTGATATTTCACTTACTCAGTATGCAAAAAGAATATGACAGTAACACGCTTGTGTGGTCACGACGTAGTCTCCCGTACGCGGTGAGTAATTTGCTTGCGGAATATGTATGCAGATGTAAAGGACGACATATTCAGTCTCACAGAGGGAATAGGCGTGTCTGAAAAATAATTTAAAACAGAGCTGGGGCTGTTGTGCGGTAGCGCTGGTAATTTCGTTCGTGCTTATAGGCGGCCGAGCTAGCTCGGTCACCGCAGTGACCATGTTTTGGACAGCGGGCACCGAAAAACGTGTCGGCTATGAAGGCGCACACTGGCGGCGGCGAACCACACTGCCGTCGCCCTGCATTCCTGACGCCAGCCACGAAGTAGGCGCCTCAGCGTGCGTACAATGCATTGTGCTACGACACTTTCCACGTGTTGCGTGAAGCCAATGGAACAGCATGAGCCGGCCGTTGTGGTCAAGCGGTTCTAGGGTCTTCAGTCTGGAACGGCGCAGCTTCGAATCCTGCCACGGGCATGGATGTGTGTGATCTCCTTAGGTTAGTTAGGTTTAAGTAGTTCTAAGTCTAGGGGACTGATGACCTAAGATGTTAAGTTCCATAGTGCTCAGAGCCATTTGAACAGCATGTACCTCGCCGTTTTGTCCACTCCCTGTCCCTCCCACTCAAATGTGGTACTTAATAGTAACACGATAAATTAAGACCAAGTTTCCTTCGTGTCACAACGTGAAAGGTAAACAAGTTACCTTATTGCAGTTGACACGAAAGGTATTGCATTACAGGCAACGCTTTTGTCAGAATAATTCATTAGTGTGCCTGTGATAAGATAGGGTAAGCAGCCGCTTGAGGGCTCCGAATTGTACAGTGTGAAATGGTGGTTTGTAACGTAACTATGAACTATGTCGATGCGTGGAAACAGCAAGCTGTAATCGTGTTTCTAGTTGACGAGTTCGTCCACATATGCAGCACTTTCTTCTTCAGCACGACAATGCCAGAGCACAACATGCACTGCGAAATCTCCAACAATGGGACGCCTTGGATTCACTGACATCGATCATCCTCCGTACAGCTAAAGTTGGATTCCACATATTGCCAGAACTTAAAGAACACTTTCGAGCACATCACTTTGATACTGTTGAAGTATTGCAAGGTGAGGTTGTGGCTCTGTCAACGAAGTCAAACGTGTTTTCACATAAAAAATTAAGAGGCATTACTTTCAGGCATGGCCTCGTAGAACCCAAAACGGAAGAGCCGGTCCTCGGGATTAAAAGGACAATACCAATAATAGCAATACAACATAGTTTATACTAGGCAAAACAAAAGAACTGCTTTTCACTATAACAAAATTTAATAATAAAATATCAGTGCTTACAGTACCAAAACAGAATATGTATCTACGCTAGACGTCTGCAATCAAATGCACAGAGTAGTCTGTCGTGCTCACAGTCCTGCGAAATGAAGTGTCATTTATACAAAATTTTCTTCAGCCATTACTACTGTACGAAGTAAAATTATCTGGGAGGTTCACAACTAGACGTAACAAATCACACGTGAAACAACTTACAGACAACGTAAAAAAATGATGAACTTTTCACAGACTTGCTGCCCATAAATGCTACGTAGCAGTGCTAATTGTTCTATTTCTAGTAAGCCAAGTTCGGCCATATACCAGATAGGCATATAAACAACTTCTAGTGGCCCTTGTTACCGGCTGCATGCAAGACACTCCGACAGCCGGAGACCCAGCCCCACTCCGAGCTTTCCATGAACAACAAAGAGCAAACTTCCCGTCTCCGAGGTGACATCTGGCGGCCTGTATTACTTGCTCTCGTAACCTCACTCTCGTACAGGAAGCAGTCAACCACCATTCAGCAGCTGCCTCTCCGAATCCGTGCAGTCTGCTGTGGCTTCACATCACACTCTTCCACTCACTACGATAACATCATCTGCCCCATCCATGCATTACTGGGCTCCTGTCACAGGAAGCTAGCAGTCAACCGCCAATCGCCTTTCCAGGCGGACTCTCCCTGTGTCCTCTCTCGCCCTACCAACTGCAATCCGCAAGACAACGCTGGCCGGACCATGTTCCTTGCATAAAGAGCTACAGCAGATGGCTCCACTGCTCGCCAACCGATCCATGAACAAGCCACACCGGGACAAAGACTTTACTGAATGGCGCGACCAACAAGCGTTTATCGCCTCCTCTAAGTGTTGTCCGTCAGCTGGCTCCCACAGGTTGTGTGGTGCACACATCAGCCTTTTAACGCTTTTGGTCTGACACGCTCGTTGACTTGCGGCGACGTAGTGGTCGGCTGCTTTACTACCTCTGTGTTAACTATTATTTACTACTTCCCACAATACGTGGGAACGATTACCATCGTAAATCATCACTTTGGTATGGTGGCGAAAGCTATGATCATTAATTAGCTGTTGTTCCTTAGTGAATGGTCATTGACTAAGGCAACAGTTTCATGTCGCAGTTGATGAAACAACTGACATTTGCTACGGATTCGGAAATTAGAACAAGTCCGCAGCACCGACAGATCAGTGGTAAAACGGGACATGTGAATAGTATTGACAGAGTTTTGAATTATCCCGTATGAAGTTACGTTTGGGAGAAAGATGCTCCCGCCATTTAATGTGGTTGCATCACAAATTGACAAGGACGAAGATTCAATTCGTGAATTGGTCAGGACATTCAGAGAGTTACGGATCTTACGTTGAAAGTAAATACGAGAGCGCTGGAATAGCAGGTGGCAGCACTGAAATGCAGGCAGCAGTGAAATGCACTGGGAGATTATCACATTGTAAGGTTGGGCAGTACGTAATGGCTTCACTCCTGTATGCCCCAAACGTCGGACAAAGTTTATCACAAGGTGCCGTGGACCATACAAGGCGATAAGGATTATATGACTAGTCATTGTCAGACTCCAGTTGCCAACGAGATCAACGATAGGACATGTTGGACACCTACAACCATTCCAAGGTTCCACGTCGGTAACAGCAGACGTTTCCTAAGGGAGAGTGGCTGCAGTCCATTTTGCCAGGCTGCTGTACACTTCTAATAGCGATGAAGAGGATTCGAATCGTGTCATTGATTCACATCCTGGGCAGGGCAGAGAGGGGCGTTGCAGGATCAGTGCCTACACAGCACAGTGAGTTTTACCAGCCCAGAGGACGTAGTGATCACCAATAATAGACTGACGATAAGAATCGACTTTAACCTTATTCTTCAGGTGACAAAATTAGAACATTAGTTTGCTGGACCACGATGGGAGGCAAAGAGCAGAGTTGTAGTAGGAAAGTTATGGGAGCGTACTACAAGCGGCTCAAGTCTTACGAACAGTTACGTAGGAGATCCATGAATCAAGAGACTGCGCAGGAGGGGGTGGTCATGAGCGACGTTAGGACTCTGAGTCTGCAGAAGGGGTGAAGTAAATGGCGAGAGCCAGTAACTAAATGGTAGAGTGACATATCACGCTGCTGACGAGATTGCAACATGAAGTATTGAATTACACGTGCATCTTACGGACACTTGCAAATGAAATAATGAAGTACGCAAAGGCATCGATTGACACGGTGACTCGGTTCAAATGGTTCAGATGGCTCTGAGCACTATGGGTCTTAACTTCGGAGATCATCAGTCCCCTAGAACTTAGAACTACTTAAACCTAACTAATTAGGGATATCACACACATACATGCCCGAGGCAGGATTCGAACCTGCGACCGTAGTGGTCGCGCGGTTCCAGACTGTAGCGCCTAGAATCGCTCAGCCACTTCGGCCGGCGGTGACTCGGGCCTGGGAGCTATGCAGCGCCGAGGTGATATGACGGGCAGAAGGGTCACAATAGATGGGCTATTGCAGTCAGTAGCGGAAAGCATTTAGGACGAGCAAGTGGTGATTACGAGCTTGCAGGAAGCTATTCACCACGCCGAATACGCACAGCTGAGTCCTGCTGGACTCAAACCAGTATAATACCTGACACAGTTACGGAAGGTATAGCATGAATTTTTACCTGACATCAGACTCATCACGGAGCCTGATCAGCAAAATCTGCTTCGGTACCAAGGCAGTAGCGGGGTAACCACGCGGTCTTGGGCGCTTTGTCACGGTCCACGCGGCTCTCCCCCTCGGAGGTTCGAGTCCTCCCTCGGACATCGATGTGTTTGTTGTCCTTAGCGTAAGTTAGCTTAAGTTAGATTAAGTAGTGTGTAAGCCTAGTGTCCGGTTCCAGAGAGACTCACACCACCACCACCACCACCAACACCAACACCGAGGCAGTACTATAGTGAGCTGTGCGCAACTCGTGTTCATTCCGTTTATTGTTTGCCATCTTCTCTTACCGTACTGCCGCCTCGTTTTCTTATTCCATTTACTGGCGTCACTAACTTCATGCCTTACCTGCCCGTGAATGGCACCAGTAGCGCTTATAGATAAGTGCTCTGTCGTACTGTCTCTGGAGCGACCGATAGTACTTCCGGGTCGTCGTGTGTCTGGAAGTCAGTCGGGCACGGAGCAGCAGTCGGGGACGGACAAGCAGTGCAACGGGGACGGAGTGCCAGCGAGGTGCGGACAGCCAGTGCTCGCCTACTTCTGGCGACACACATGAACTGTCCGACGGAGGGAGATTGGAGCAGGACGACCGTTGGTTGGTCGTTCGGTCGGTCACCTCATCGGCCGACGTGTATTTGGTCGCCGACCGCTTGTGGAAACTCTCTCTTTGTCGAACTGATTCGTCCTTGTTGTTCCACAGTGATTGCTTTTACGATTGTTGGAGCTCTTGTGCAAGCGTGTTTACGTGGAACTGTGTGTAGCTTCAGTGATTTCCACTGAACAGATGAATGCTGTCTGCGGACTGGGGTAGGCAGTTGGTTGGTTGCGACAGAGGGAGTTGATTAGGTTGTTGGTTGGTTTTTCAGCCGTCCTTGGTCGTGTTCCCGCCTGATTATTTAGTGTTACGCTTGGCTGCCTGTCTCACCTAAACTGTTGTTAGAGATTCCTCCCCAGGCCTACACTTCCAACACTTCCGAGCACCACTGTTTGTTGTTGCGCCGGCAGCGGTGGTCTAGCGGTTCTAGGCGCACAGGCCGGAACCGCGCGACTGCTACGGTCGCAGGTTCGAATCCTGCCTCGGGCATGGATGTGTGTGATGTCCTTAGGTTAGTTAGGTTTAAGTAGTTCTAAGTTCTAGGGGACTGATGACCACAGTAGCTAAGTCCCATAGTGCTCAGAGCCATTTGAACCATTTTTGAACCACTGTTTGATGTTTGTGATTGTCATTCTATTTGGTTGCAGGTACTGTGCCGGGCCTTCAGCCGTGTATTAGTATTGTCTGTTTTATGTTTAGTATATGGCCTCCAGCCGACTTCATGACAACTGTTTTAAGATTAACGCTTCAGCCGTGTTTTATTTAAATTTCTTTTTGCTCTTTATTTAGGCATTTAGCCCTCCTTGTTTCAGAATCTGTGACCATAATATGTAAATCCTTGTCCGTAAGGTTTCACTTTTATTATCTTGAGTTTTTGAAACGACCTTCAGCCGTGTTCTGTAAAAGTTTATCTTAAGGTGTTCTTTAATTATTCTTGAGTAATTGTTTTGGCCTTCAGCCGACAAGATACTTCAAGTTTTCTTAAGATGTTTTGTCTTATTGTATTAAAGCTTATTTTTAAAGCCTGTCTTTTATAATGTAAAAAGTTTATATTTGGCTTTCAGCCGAAGAATTCATTTGAATTTTCCTTAACATGGGCTTTAACCGAAAATTGTAAATGCTTGGCTTCTAAAGAATTTCCTTATCTGATCTGAAATATTATTTCGGCTCGAGCCGATAAAATATTTCAATTCCGCTTTAGTAAGGCCTTGAGCAGTTGCTCTAAATCCTGGTGTTTTAAAAGGAATCATTTAAACTTATTCTGGAAAAGTTACTTGGGCCCTCAGCAGTGAATTGATCTTTGTTGTTTAAAGAGAAAATTGTGCAGTGGTTGGAGCAATGAAGTTGTGTGTTTTGTATAACTAAGAGTAGTTGACCTTGGCCCCTTTCCACAACCTGATCCGCTCTGTCCTGCGACAACCAGGATTTCAGATGAGAAATGGAAGAAACCATAGATGAAGATGAGGTGTGATACTGCGAGTAGAATTTAACAGAGCACTGATATACCTAAGTCGAAACAAGGCCCCCGCCGTAGACGACATTCCGTCAGATTACTGATGGCTTTCGGAGAGACAACCATGAGAAAACTCTTTCATCTGGTGAGAAAGATGTATGAGACAGGCGAATCACCCTACCCTACTGAAATTATGACACAGCTTGGAATTATTTGGTTTGTATGCGATTCCGATGTCACACTCTTTCAATCAGAAATATTTTCCTCATAATGAGTAAAAACAACTACGGGACATAAGAATTAATCTGTATGCTCACACAGCCGCTGTCTCATCATGTCAATGATCGTCGACGAAATATCTTCCTCTTTTCGTTTTGTTCCTCATTCCGAAAATCAAGAATGAAAGAATAACCTAAAAGAAGTAAAATGCGCACATCTGCATAAGTTAACATAGCAAACCATAAGAAGGTTATTGCCGAACAAGGCGAGGTATCAGGGAACGCTGCATAGGGGTGTGTGGTTTGGTAGAGGAAAGAAAGACTGACAGGAAGGTGGATAGTGGGGATTTTGGACGGGGAGGGGTAGATGGTAACGTTGGCAAGAAAGGTGATTAGAAAGTGTTGTGCCGGTATTATTGAATCTGAGATGCTTGTGTTGTGGACAAATAAAAAAAAAATATTGTTGCAGCCAGCCTAGCATCGACATACGTGCATTTGATCTGACCTTAACATGTTGGTTGTATCTGTAACATGGTTGTGTTCCAGCATCCTAAGCAAGGATAGCTGAACATGTTGCCCTCTTTCAAATAGTACATTTGAAATACCCGCAACACACTGCATGAAAAAATATTGTACTTCATACTACTCGCTCATTCAAAGTGTTTGGTTAAAAACAAAGTAATCATTTTGAGACACTATTTTCCCTTTATTGGAGAGTAATTAAATTAACAGATAAAACGTTAACTGATTCCTCCGTCGGTGCTTGGTAGAACACGACAATAATATGAAGCACGAAGCACGTTCAAAATGTTTGAAGGTATACTGTTGAAACTTTAACGATAATCCACATGACGCAGAATATCTCTCTCGTAGCGTTTGCCATTGGAGTTGGTACATCATCTCTGAGACGATTTCTTGTTTACCACTGTGTAACATAACTGTCGCGACTCTCTGTCACGTTTTTGTTACCCATAGTGATAGCAGCGCCCAAAGCGGTCAGCAAGCGACCTCCGAATGCGATGACGGATGAGCGTGAATGCTAACGTTGGTACTGATTTGTAAAATAGTTTCCACAACGTGAAGTGTGACGTAAGATACGACAATAACTATAAATGACAAGACATTAGTCATACCTTGGTTTCTAAGAACCCTGGGATCTGAGACATGGTATATTGTACGACAGTTTATATACAATGCTCTTTTAACGTACAGATATTTACTGGATAACGCTGTGTCCCTATAATAACAGAAAATTTCTAGAAAACCCACAAGACCTGAGTTTTTGCCGAAAGAAGTTTTTTATCTACCCAGCAAAGCACAGTTTTGCTCGCTACACTTTCAGCCATATCAGTGAATGTGGAAAGTAGGAAGCCTTTTCTTTATTGTCATCAGTATTTTGAATGGTTTGATGCAGCCGGTCACGAATTTCTCTCCCGTGTCAACCTCTTCACCTGAGAGTAGCACTTGCAACCTAAGTCGTCAATTATTTACTGGCTGTATTCCAATCTCTGTTGTCCCTGTCTTCCTTTACAGTTTTCACCCGCTACAGCTCCCTGTAGTACCATGGGAGTTATTTCTTGATGTCTTAACAGATATCCTATAATCCTGTCCCCCCTCCTTGTGAGTGATTTCCATACATTCTTTACCTCTCCGATTCTTCGGAGAACCTCCCAGTTCCCTACCTTATAAGTCCATATAATTTTCAATATTCATCTGCATCACATCTCAAATACTGCGATTCTCTTCTCTTCTGTTTTTACCACATTCCATGTTTCACTGCCATACAATTCTGTTTGCCAAACGTATAATCTGAGAGATTTCTTCCTGAAATTAGGGCCATATTTGATACTAGAGGACATCTCTTGGCCAGGAATGCCCTTTTTGCCTGTGCTAGTCTGCTGTAGATTTCCTTGCACCGTCCGTCATTGGTTATTTTGCTGCCTAGGTAGTAAAATTCCTCAATTTCATCTACGTCGTAACCAACAATCCTGATGTTAAGTTTCTCCTTGTTCTCATTTGTGCTACTTCTCATTACTTTCGTGTTTCTTCCATTTGATTGAATCCATATTCTGTACTCATTATACTGTTCATTCCATCCAGCAGGTCATGTAATTCTTCTTCATTTTGTCTGAGGATAGCAGTGTCATCAGCGAATCGCACTACTGACATCCTTTCACATTGAATATTAATTCCACTACTGAACGTGTCTTTTATTTCTGTCATGGCTTCTTCACAGTATAGATTGTACAGTAGAAGCGAAAAGATACGTCCCTGTCTTACACCCTTTTTAGTCCGAGCACTTCGTCTTGGTCTTTCACTCATATTATTGATTTCTTGTACATGTTTACTCATCTCTGGCTATAGATTACCCCTCTTTTCTTAGAATTCCCAACATCTTGTACCATTTTACCTTGTCGAACGCTTTTTCCTTGTCGACAAATCCTATGAACGCGTCTTCATTTTCCTTTAGTCCTGCTCCCATTATCAAGCGCAACGTTAGAATTGCCTCTCTGGGCTTTTCCCTTTCGTAAAGCCAAACTCATCGCCATCTAACAGATCCCGAATTGTCTTTTTAATTCTTCTGTATATTATTCTTGTCAGCAATGTGGCTGCATGAGGTGTTAAGCTTATTGTGCGATTATTCTCGCTACTGTCAGCTCTTGCAGTCTTCGGAATTGTGAGGCTGATATTTTTCCGAAAGTCAGATGGTATATCACCAGACTCTACATTATACGCAGCAACGTGAATAGTCGTTTTGTTTCCACTTCGCCCAATGATTTTAGAAATTATGATGACATGTTATGTACCCCTTCTGACTTTTTTTGATCTTAAATCATCCAAATAACTTTTAAATTCTGATTCTAATACTGAATCCCTTGTCTCTTCTAAATCTTATCCTTTTTCTGCTTCTATCACATCAAAAAAAAATCTTCCCCTTCATAGAGGCCTACAGTTCTCCCTTTCTACCTATCCGCTCTTTCCTCTGCATTTAACAGTGGAATTTCCTTTGAGCCTTTCATGTTACCAGCCTTGCTTTTAATTTTACCGAACGTTGTTTTGACTTTCCTATATGCTAAACCAGTCCTTATGACAGCAATTTCTTTTCCGATTCCTTCACATTTTTTCTTGTTGCCATTTAGTCTTAGCATCCCTCCACTTTTCATTCCTCAGTGGCTTGTATTTCTGTATTCCTGAATTATCCTGAGCATGTTTCTACTTCCTTCCTTCATCGATGATCTGAATTATTTCTTCTGTTAGCCATGGTTTCTTCGCAGTTATAATTTTTGGAACTATGTTTTTCTTTCCAACTTACGTGATTGCCCTTTTTAAAGATGACCTTTCCTCTTCACCAATACTGCCTAGTGACTAATTCATTACTGCCTTACATATGGCCATGAAGAATGATCTTCAGGTACGTCTAAGTGCAAATCCAACAAACTTGCGCACAGTCATCCAGCATGTAAATGCTGATTTACTTGCCTTATCAGACTGGACGCAGATATTAAGTTTGAAATGTGACCCATCTAAAGCACAGGCAGTCTTAGCCACTCATAGAAGACTTTCCTTTCAATACAGAGAATCTCTTCCACTATTAAATCTAAAAGCACATAAATAACCTTTTCTTCTTCTGCAAAGAACTTGGGGATAATTTTGAACTATCACTTAGCGTGGACTGAACACACAACTGCAGTCTGTGATAAGAAGGTGTCAGCGTCACTTCGCTCACTACAGGAATACAAAAAAGTGTTTCCTTTCGAACTTAAGAAAGAAGCTTGCAGAGTCACTTATACTTCCTATACTCGACTATGGTTGTTATTCTCCAAGGACTTTCGTACGAAAGCTCATGAAGGTTGGAACTGGCTGAATGCTTGTGCACGATAGATCTGTGACATTCGCTTTTTCGACCTATCACTCCTGCCTACAAACAGTTTTCATAGATACGTGCCATTAAGCATCGAGACTGTTGTACCCTATGCTTGGTCTATTGTTTTCTCAGTCACTGCGCTCCCTATTATGTATCGTCAACTTTTACACTACTATCTGAACAACACAGCAGAAACAACCGCTCTCAACACAATAAAATCTTCATTGCACCAGCACATAACACTACCATATTCTCAAAGTCATTCTCTGTATTAGAAAACCGACTCTGGGACAATCTTCCACAAAATATCAGAGAAACCATATCCCTTCCAATATTTAAAACATCTATCACAATAGCCATCTGCCCTTTACTCAGATCCACAGCTTATTCTCCCAGATTCCCTCCACCCCACAAATTCCCCACCACGTCTTGACAGCAGAGTTTTCTGTTTGTATTTTATTGATTCTTATCTTCTACTATCACTGTCACTTCTCCTTCATCTATATTGTATTCACTCTTGATAACTCTAATCATAGACTCAAATGTACTAAAATAATTTATGTAATTCCTTATGCCTTTCCCTATTTTTGTAACTATCTTTTCCATTATTATTGTTGTTACTATTGTTAGCGTCAACAACAACTATTATTACTACTACCATTGTTAATATTGTTACGACAGTTATGACTTTGAACCTTTTTGTGAAATGTTCGGTATGTGCTGTTCCTGGTCAGAATTAAGAGAATGCCTTAAGGTCCTAATGTAGACAGGCTAAATAAGCAGTAAACAAATTAACAATAATCTCTTTAACTTCAACCTAAACTTCATCACTACTACATTGTGATCTATGTCTATATCTGTTCCTGGGTACGCATTACAATCCAGTATCAGATGTCAGATGTATGATGTAATCTAATTGAAATTTTCCCCTATCTCCCGGCCTTCTCCAAGTATACCTCCTCCTCTTGCGACTCACGAACAGAGTTTTCGCTATTAGTAGCTGAAATTTATTAAAGATCTAAATTATGCTTTCTCCTATCTTATTCCTAGTACCAAGTCCGTATACTAAGTAACTCTTTTTTTCTGCTCTTTCCCCTACAACCGGATTCCGGTTAGGCATGTGTATTAGATCTTCATCTCCCTTTACGTACTGCTTTACGCCTTCAAGTTCCTCATATACTTTCCCTATCACTTCATCTTCATCATGCGACGTTGACATGTATATCTCAGCTATCGTTGTTGGTGTTGGTATGCTGTCGATTCTGATGAGAACCACCCTGAACTTTTCAATGTAACACACTCTCTGCCCTACCTTCCTATTCATAACGAATCCTACTACCTGTATAACTTTTTCTGATGTTAAAATTACCCGATACTCATCTGATCATAAATTCTTGTCTTCTTTCTATTTCACTTCACTGACTCCCACTATATCTAGACTGAGCGTTTGCATTTAGTTTTTCAGATTTTCTAGCTTCCCTATCACCTTCAAGCTTCTGACATTCCACACGCTGACTTATAGAACGCTGTCAGTTTGTTGATTATTCAGTGTTTATGTTATGGTACGTCTCCTATGGCAGTCTCCTCCTGGAGATCCGAATGGTGGACTATCCCGGAATCTTTCGGCAATGGACAAATCATCATGAGTTTCCACTACAGGCCACATACAGTGGTTTCGATTGCCTTCTGCATCCTTATTTCTTTGATCATTGCTGATTCTTCAGCCTTTAGGGGCATTTTCCCACCCCATGGGCCAGAGACTGTTCTGAATCTCTCTCCGCTCTTGCGCAGTTTTTTACAAGGCAGTTTGCAGAATGAGGGTGACGTTTTATGGCGGAGGTCATCGGCCGCCCTATATGAAATGTAGTATCTACATTATTCAATGTAACAAATAACCCACCAAACCCGTAGTTTAAGGGAAAACCACGAAGATGTGATAATAAAACTGAACAACTGACAGACGTCAGAGATATAGGTCTATAGTTTTGCGCCTCCAATCCTCAGCCCTAGTTCAAAGTGACCTCTGCTTTTTCCCAATGATCAAAAACACATTGTTCCTCCAAAGATCTACTGTACAGTGTTGCTATACCCTATGGAGAATTGTATTTGTATCCAGTCAGGTCCAGTGGCCTTCCTTCTGTTCAGCGATATAAGTTGCATATCTATCCCATGGTCACTTATTTTGATATCAGCCGTTTTGTGGTTAGTGTGATGGTTTAATAGTGGCACTAATGTGCGATCTTCCTTTGTGAAACAGTTTTGGAAAAAGATATTTAGTATTTCGGTCTTTTCTGTTTTCTCCTCCTTGAACCGTGAATATATTTTCAAAGAAAATACTTAAGAATTTATTTTATTTACTAGTGATTTATCAAGAACATTAACACATTTAGTCACACTATGTGAGCGTGTGGAAGTAGTTGCCAGGGAGTAACTGATGAAATCATATCCAATAAGCTAATTCCTTTTCAACAAATGGTAATTTATTCACTTTAATGGCGGCTAAAGCCTTTTTTGAAAGAAACAGATTTAAAATTATAATCAGAAAGCACCCTCTAAATATCAGGCTACAATTTATTCAGAGACGGAAAGAAACCATATTTGACTGTATGAGCTTTCGGGCAGAGAACCTTTCCACTCCCTTTCGACACGGCCGTAGTTATGATCGCTCACAACCTCTGAAAGACTATACTGGTGCAAATCTGCAACACACCAGATTACTTTTAGTTTAAAGTAAGTTTTAACAATTTACACAATCACGCAAACTATGCATCCCCGTAGGAGGGATGGAAATGGTACAAAACACTAATAATTAAAATATTAACTTTTACACCGAAGGTACAACTTGATTTTATGCTCTAAGAAAAGTCTTACGGTGAAAGGGTGGCAACTTTATATACTAAAATGATCATTTAAATAAAAGCGCATGAAATGGAATCTTATATAAAATAATACAAGGCTGCCCAAACATGTTCAGATGCTCTACAGTACACAAATACCGCCTCTCTAGATCATAGGAAAGGTCAAAACATATTTCAGATATCATGCCGTTACACTCCAAGCAATAAATTCGTTAACCACCAAATCCGACACACATGACAGAGGCAGCTCCGAACGACAGACAAACACTAACTGCCTAACAAATGCGGATGAGAGACAGACGAGCATGTTGGGGACGAGAGGCAGGCCAAGAAAACAAGCAGAATTCAGCAAGAGTTATCACACAACATATAACCAGTCATTTAACTTCTAGTAAACGGCGATTTCTCGAGAAGACCTGGCGCAGCACCCCCAAATCGCTCTCCAGAACCGTCCGCTGCCAGCCGCTTCAACAGACGCAGGAAGGAGCCCCGATATCCTGTCTCACGGCGTCGCAGCTCGCACCGGCCAGTCTGATGTCGTGGGTTGACTCCTGTTCATCTCGTGTCGACCGCGAAGCCACTACCCCTCGCTATACGGCGCGGCCCACTGGACTCACGTGGCGACCTCACATGCGAAGACGCTCAAGACGCACAAATCATTTTGTGTCTCAGTGCGCGACCGACCAACTGATCGATCCAACCGCCAATGACCATTGCCTGAGCAACTCGAGCAGACTGGCGGCCTAACGCGCAGACTCAGATGCAGGAACTAAGCCCCGACCGGGCGACCACTCGCTGAGTTCTCTTACTGCCGGAATGGAAAGACTCATTTATCCGGCTTTAAAGGTTGATCCGAACGAAAGACATACTAGCACTCCGGACGACAGACAGACACTAACTACCTCACAGCTGCGGACGAGAGACAGACTGACCCCCGACTGACCGACTCGCGAGCTCGTGGCACCCTTAAATGAACGTGAACAGGCAACCTTTCCCACCAGAGGGATACACCAAAGCTACGATTGCCACAGCGGCGCCACCGCCAGAAACGGAGGGCGACTGCTTCACACTACGCGCTGCGGCGCGCTGTTTAAAACAGCAATTTTTTACCACGGCTCACTCCTCTTCAGGAAATTATTATCAGAGTGTCCTCACAGATTGTTTCGAACCGTTTACTGATTTAAGGAAAGACCAAAACATTTTAGGATATTCTGGATAGTCAGTAGAGAGAATTTTACTTTCAGGTTCGTTGAAAGATTCATGGAGGGCTCTCCTTTTGCTAGTTTTGGCATCGTTTAATTTTTGTTTGGCTGTGAGGCTTCGTCTACTTTTAGATTTTCAGTGAAGCTCTATTGGCTTCCGTAGCAGTTTTCTAACACATCTCTCGAACCACGGCGGAATTTTTCCATCCCCTACAGCTTTGCTCTACAGATACCTTATTTTACAATGCTCTCGAATTGTCTATAGATAGTAAACGTTGTTAGTGCTGGAGATGAAATTTACGAGCTGATCGCTCATGTAATCTGATATCTGTTTCTTGTCGATCTTACTAAGCACAGAAGTCTTCCTGCCTTCATTTACACTCCTATATACAACAGCATTCAGTGATGCTGTAATGGCCTTATGATCACTGATTTTCTGTCCTACACTGATTGAGTCGAGAATGGTGAGACTGTTACCAGCACGTCTAAGACGTAATCTTCACGAGACGGTTCTCTGATAAATTGGCCAAAGAAATTTTTGGATAAAGCACTTCTAACAATTTCAAGTAAATCTGTACATATTACCCGCTGTAATTATTTGAGTTTCTCAGTATCCCGTAAATTAAAAAGTCCATGTGAAGCTATAACATGACCAGGATTTTACGGGAAATATTCTCCATGTTCTCCAAAAATGTACAAATGTGTGTGAAATCTTATGGGACTTAACTGCTAAGGTCATCAGTCCCTAAGCTTACACACTATTTAACCTAAATTATCCTAAGGACAAACACACACACCCATGCCCGAGGGAGGACTCGAACCTCCGTCGGGGCCAGCCGCACAGTCTATGGGTGCAGCGCCTGAGACCTCTCGGCTAATCCCGCGCGGCTCCATGCTCTTCCACAACTGTTCCACCACCACTGCTGCTGAGGCCATGTGAATCGTATGGGTGGTTTTCTGCTAAACTATGTGCCACAGAAGTTGAGTCGATCTTTCCAAGTCTCCATCTCCTCTTATTTTTCGATTCCCTAATAGTTCAGCCTGACTAAACAACATATCCTTTTCACATTGATTGCTGGTATTTACAGACACACCACGCAGTGTTTATTAGAAAGCAATAATTTGGCTATGTTGCTGTTATTGCGTAACGTGGATCTCTAATGGTGAAACTTTAGCAAAAAACGCACCAGTTTTCGTAACTACTAACTGCTTCCTACTCGCTTGCGTACGGATGTGTAATGTCACGCGTTTTCCTTTTTTCCAATAGCTATAGGCATTGCTGAAAGCGATAGGGTTATTGGTCTGTTATGCGATCCCAAGCACAAATCCTGATGACGTAACTTACGTCAGGCTATGCACCATTCAGTGTATAGTTGCATGTAAAATGTGGTGTCACCGCCAGACACCACACTTGCTAGGTGGTAGCCTTTAAATCGGCCGCGGTCCGTTAGCATACGTCGGATCCGCGTGTCGCCACTATAAGTGATTGCAGACCGAGCGCCGCCACACGGCAGGTCTAGTCTAGAGAGAATCCCTAGCACTCGCCCCAGTTATACAGCCGACTTTGCTATCGATGTTTCACTGACTACATACGCTCTGATTTGCAGAGACGACAGTTTAGCATAGCCTTCAGCTACGACATTTGCTATGACCTAGCAAAGCACCAGTCACTATAATTCCTATCTTCAAGAGCGTATTCTGAACAGATAATACTGTGAATCATGTACCGTCAAGAGCGACGTTCATCATTAATGGATTAAACTTAAGCATCAAACTAATTACGTCCGCTTTCCTTGTCGTGTTCCAGACCTCACGTCAGTATAGTTCTTCCCTCCTCACGCCAGCCTGCGTGAGCTAAAACGCGTGCATCTCGGCCTCCACTCGTAACACGGTGTTGGCTCTTCTGCTAACACAAAATAATAGTTGCTTAACATGAGAAAGGTTTTTTCTTCTTTCACAGAGTCTCAAACAGTTGCTGATTTCTTTCTATACAACAGTTTTTAAGTGATCAATACGTTCAGATAACTCAGAATAGACGGTTAGTCCCAATTACATCGACATAAAAAACCTGACACCCACTGGCACGTATTCTAGGACCGCTTAAGAAGTGAACTGCATTTCCGTGCTCAAAGTCCCTCGCTGTTGGCTACGATTAAAAACAGTCGTCAATCATTAATGAACACCTAGCGAAATGTATGATTACAGAGTCACCGTATGCGGATTTTATTACCAAAAATACGTCTCGTTCTGGAACTCGCTTGCAAGTTCTTTACTTTCTCCACTCTCAGATGGAAGAAGAATAACAAATGACGAGACATCTTTACAGATACTTTTTGGAATTAGGGTGTTGTTTGCTTCCTGTTTGCGTGTGCTTTCTGTTTGTGCGAGTCTGCCGAAAATATTCAATGCTCCTGCAGAGCACTTTCTACCGAAGGAACAGCACTGAGTTACGCTGAAGCAATGAGAAGGCTACAAGATCGCATTACATTTATAATAGCAAATCCAAGAATCTCGGATTTAAGGCATCTGTATGCTAACCAGGGGTAGGTAGTAAAGATAATGCTTTCGCATTCAACAAGATTTCCATAAAAGATTTCTTTCTGCCCCTTTCCGCCGTACGCATAAGAAGGCACTCTCGTTTGCATGCAAATCCAATATTCGGAGCTCTTATCAGCGCACCATCATAATCTGGAGCCGGCCGGCTCGGCTCCCGAGCACTGCGCCGAGACGCCGCGCTGTGTTCCGACTGCAGGTAAGGCGGGGGCAGCGTAGCAACGCCCGAGGCAGGCGGTGGGTAAGAGGGGGACGCCGAGACAGTCTGATTATACCGCCTCCCGACAGCTGATACTCCCCACGGTGCTCCCAGGCCAGTAAATCACCTCCCTTCCACACTTAGTGATAACATCCGAACACTGTGGAAAGCAGTTCGCTCTGTGATCTAATTCCTGCGACAGGCGAGAACGGGGTAAGGGATTGGAGGGAGGACGTAATTGTGCAATAGTTTCCAGATCCTCGTGGTATTCACAGCGTACACGATATGCTACTACAAAGTGCTGGTGCTTGATTAGTACTCTAACATGTTGTTTTGTAGGGCGGGCAACCACAGCCAGACTTCGACATTTTTCCAAAGAAAATTCCGCACTGGCTGTAACAATGATCTTTATTAAATCTGCGACCGGTTTCGCACCACTTATCGGTGCATCCTATCACGGTATAAGTGTATTTTTTTGTTGTAATTATATATTTTATGATTTTTGTTAGGGTGGCTTTAAATATTGTGGACTATCATGAGACTTTTAATTAACTTATACCGCGATAACACTCGTACGGACATCTGCTGCCCCGAGGTACGTACGATATAATATTTTTTAAACACAGCGTGCGACTCACCGCCTTCTAATAAACAGTTTGCGTGAGCGCTGCTATTTAGAAAAGAAAAAATGCGAATTCTTACGCAAACTGTAATTATTAAAATGAGTCTCAGGAGCTACTGGTTATTTACGTACCAAATCACATAAAGATTAACTGAGAAATTGCGTAATGTAATTATTTTCAATATTTCTTTTTCACTATTTGCAAGGCAAAATTGGAGAGAATGTCGTCTGCCGTTAGGCGGCCAAAATGAAACATACTGAACTCACTCAGTATTCTAAATATTAATAAACGAAATCTATGTTAACTCTTTTTAACTTTGAAATTAATGAAAGATCAAAATTGAGAAGTCTCTCGCATTTACATTTAATATTATGACATGATATTTTAATTAAATAATACAGTCAGCATAATGGCCGACTAAATCCTGCTAGGGGAGATAAGCTCCCTGTACTGCGAAGTTCTGTAAAACTTTGTTAATTATAATTGATAGTTGCGATCATGAGAGGTGACAACTAAGTCAATAATAGACACTTCCTAATAACAATTTCTATTATATTTTTCAAAATACAGATAAAACTTACGTTAATTATCAGACAGCACTACAATGGCGGCCTACCGCTAGACGAAACGAAACAGGAGAGTTAGTTCAATCAAAGCACTGTCTCTGATCTTCATGGCCTATGTTACACAGTGATTATACAAAAAAACTGTTTTGTTAATTACATCGATATTTGAGTTTAGATGATAATAACTTACGTTCTTTACTATTTGTTACACATCGCGTACACGTACATAGTCTTGAAATAATTTATAATTCATACGTCTCATAACAAAAACTTCCTTTCCCCTTCTCCAAATGTCCATTTATGTGACGTACCGTCACAATCCCCAGGCAATCTGTACAAAAAGTAATATAATAAGAGCTCGAGAGCTCATATAAACTATTCGATCCCCCAATTCTGAGGCGTAAACTGAACTTTTAAACAACCAGTTTTTTTTAATGAGACAAGAAAGTACTCACATACGCTATTTATAACATGGTAACGTTGAACATTGCCCTGTAGCCACTCCCCACCATTCACGTCGAATATACCGTCATCTGGTGAAAGCGGTAGTTAAAATTTAAAAACCTTTTTTAAAAATTTGTTAAATGATGGGAGCGGTAATGACCTAGAAAATACAAATAAAATACGATGCTGATAAAAGTCCTTTAAACACGAACGACGAAGAGCTCAAACGTTAGCATGAACAAACAGCGGAATTAGGGTCATGCAAACATATCAGAACTTACCGTGCAAGCTGAGAGGAGCCGCGCGGCAGCGGACACGGCCTGACTGGCTGGCCGAAACCCGGAAGGCGCTCACACAGTGGCACGAGGATCGCCAGAGGCAGGATGACGTGTACAAGGTGTGAAGAGTGGCGCGTGCTGAACATTTGATAAACAGTTCCTTATGTCTATTTTTTGAAAAGTCTAATACCATACTACGTGGCCAATATAAACAATGGCAGTCAGTTAAAACCATAAGAATGATAAATGTGGTGGTTCTGAATGCGTAAGGTCCGGAGTAGGCATAAAAATATATAGGACAGAACCTACTAACAAGTAAGGTACAGGGGTAAGGCTACCTGTTTAAGTAATCAAAATTTTCTAAAAGGAAATGCCTACCTGCGCGGAGGTAAGTTGTTCTTCTGAGAGCTTCAGTTTAGTGATAGTCTGTCGTGAGACGATATTAATAAATAATGCACTTGCTTTGACTTCTGTGTCTTGCATCTTAACAACCGAAGTTTTTATCTTACCATGTAACCTTTGAATAAATATGCGAGTGGCTTCACACGAACGGACAAAAATGGTATACCTGTGGTGTATTACTACTTCATGGCCCTTACAGAAACAGTTCCTCATTTGCTTCAGCTGAATTACGAAAACGAAATCCCTTCCCTGCATTTACAAAATGGAAGTCATTGGCTGCGCTGAGTTGGATGCACTGGTTCCCATCAAATTACCGCAGTTAAACACCGTGAAGTGTGGCCAACATGTGGATGGATGATCATCCGCATATGCTGCCACTGACAATTTTAGTTTACCTTTTTGGCAGAGGGAAAAGGAGGAGTGGTGGCGTAAAGTCCCTGATCTCCATTTCTTGTGCCAATCTCTTGGACTAAATTCCAGATCTCTTCACAATGCCTCATGAATGCGGTACTGTTGATGGTGATCCGTCCAACCCATTAGGACATTAAGCTCTGTGGCCCTCTAGGTGCTCTTCGAGAGCAATATGGTATGCGCCGGCAACGAGTTTCACCATTACAGACACTTCTACTTCACAGGTACACTTCCACACTCAACTATCATACTTAGTGAAGTAAAGGTGCCTGTGGGTAAGAATGATATGAAAAACCTTTTCAATTAGGCGGCTTGACCTGCCTCTCGCAATCTCCCAGCCATTAGTGTACTCGAATATAATTTGCTATATAAATTGTCATCAGTAGGTTGTAAATAAAATAAAATCCAGTTCGTTGTTTTCTTAAACATATTGATTTTAAATAAGATCGTTTGAATCAGGTTGTAAAGAAGATAAAATTTCTCTGGTCTTGTTCATAGCATTGTAAATATGTAAAACTACCCACGTTTCGGTCACTGTTCCAAGTGGCCTTCTTCAGGCTTTTTTGTTTATAGCTAAATGAGAAAACTGTTTCTTATATACCTGCAGACCTGGTATCTAATTCTGATAGGCTGTGAAGGACGAATGAGAGGGATGTTAAAAGTTCTTTATTGGTGTTTTTATTATTGCTTTTCATTGGTGGAAACCCGACACTTTGATTGGAGCTTGCATTACTGCTTGTGACTGGTTGAAAACGACGAATGGAAAAACCAGTGGCAGTTGTGATATGGCGTTGTCCTCTGCTCATGTTATTACTAAATGAGAGCTGTTCTTCAGTTCCGCGATAGGTTGTAAAATAATTTGTGCTACATACTTTAATGGTTTTTCTTGAAGATTCAATTACACTATTAAGACCCGATATTTCAGACGTAACATCACTAGCTACCAATGTTATTGAACAAATAACAACTTGGGGAATAAATTTTACACATTTTAACTATCAGTTACCGAATGGCAAAGTAAACACTTAAAATGAATGGTATTAATACCACGAAACAGAGAGAATTTTGGGAAAAATAGGATACATGAAACAGCACACACTGTCTGATGTAAGAAGTTAAGCAAATAAAAAGTGAGGAGGAAAAGAAAAGAATGTCCATGTTTTAAGAGAAAAAATGTTACTTCAGTGATTACCACATCGAGCCGAATTTGCTAAAAACGTGACATTATGGCCCACTTATCAGTATGACGCTGCCCTCCGTCTGGTCCGGATACGTGTGCTGATTCACCTGGGAAGCGTGTCAAAAGACGTTGCACCCTCTCCTGAGGCAATCTGGCCCACAAATGCAGCAGCTGATCCTTGGCAATCAATATATTGGCTCTGGAATGGAGATGACATCTGAGCTGGTCCGATACCTGGGGTCTTCCTTTCCACGGGAGTACTTCAGTATCACACAGACGTTTCACAGGAAAACGTGCCAAGCGTGGAAGAGTATTGTCATGTTGATAAATGGCACCACGATATTATCAGATAAGATATAACACATGAGGATGCGGCCGGCCGGTGTGCCCGAGCGGTTTTAGGCGCCCGAGTCCGGAGCCGCGCGACTGCTACGGTCGCAGGTTCGAATCCTGCGTCGGGCATGGATGTGTGTGATGTCCTTACGTTAGTTAGGTTTAAGTAGTTGCAAGTTCTAGGGGACTGATGACCTCAGATGTTAAGTCCAATAGTGCTCAGAGCCATTTGAACATGAGGACGCAGTCCTTGATGTACTGTTATGCTCCCAGAGTTAGTATGGCCAGTACCAGTCGTGGCATGAAGTAATACATCTACATCTACATTTATACTCCGCAAGCCACCAAACGGTGTGTGGCGGAGGGCAATTTCCGTGCCACTGTCATTACCTCCCTTTCCTGTTCCAGTCGCGTATGGTTCGCGGGAAGAACGACTGCCGGAAAGCCTCCGTGCGCGCTCGAATCTATCTGAGTTTACATTCGCGATCTCCTCGGGAGGTATAAGTAGGGGGAAGCAATATATTCGATACGCACCCTCTCGAAACCTGGACAGCAACCTACACCGCGATGCAGAGCTCCTCTCTTGCAGAGTCTGCCACTTGAGTTTGCTAAACATCTCCGTAACGCTATCAGGCTTACCAAATAAACCTGTGACGAAACGCGCTGCTCTTCTTTGGATCTTCTCTATCTCCTCTGTCAACCCGACCTGGTACGGATCCCGCACCGATGAGCAATACTCAAGTATAGGTCGAACGAAAGTTTTTTGAGCCACCTCCCTTGTTGATGGACTACATTTTCTAAGGAATCTCCCAATGAATCTCAACCTGGCACCAGCCTTACCAACAGTTAATATTGTATGATCATTCCACTTCAAATCGTTCCGTACTCATACTCCCAGATATTTTACAGAAGTAACTGCTGCCAGTGTTTGTTCCGCTATCATAGAATCATACAATAAAGGATCCTTCTTTCTATGTATTCGCAATACATTACATTTGTGTATGTTAAGAGTCAGTTGCCACTCCCTACACCAAGTGCCTACCGGCAGCACATCTTTCTGCATTTCGCTGCAGTTTTATAATGCTGCAACTTCTCTATATACTACAGGATCATCCGCGAAAAGCCGCATGGAACTTCCGACACTATCTTCTAGGTCATTTATATATATTGTGAAAAGCAATGGTCCCATAACACTCCCCTGTGGCACGCCAGAGGTTACTTTAACGTCTGTAGACGGCTCTCCATTGATAACAACATGCTGTGTTCTGTTTGCTAAAAACTCTTCAATCCAGCCACACAGCTGGTCTGATATTCCGTCGGCTCTTACTGTGTTTATCGGGCGACAGTGCGGAACTGTATCGAACGCCTTCCGGAAGTCAAGGAAAATACATGGATATCTACACCAATACGCTGGGAGTAACGCGGCTGTTCCTCTCCAAAACGTAGGAAGAATGTGACTGATGATGATATTAGCCACTGTCACGGATGATGATGATGATGAAGACAACACAAACACCCAGTCCCCGGGAAAAGAAATTCCCCAACCGGGCCGGGAATGGAACCGGGAAACCTGTGATCGACAGGCAGCAAGGCTAGACGGTAGACACGAGCTGCGGACGGAAGAATGGGACTGAGTCATACGTGCGGTAATATCGACAGCGGGTGCTTGCTGAACTTCTCTTGTTTTAGTTGCCTAACGAGGACTTCCTGGCGTTCCGCGAGGGAGCAGGCTTGTAGATATTTCAAGGGATGTAAAAGCGGATGCTACTTTGTGCGGCGTCTTATCTTGCTGGCTGTTCTGGATGCTAACAGGTATCGCTCGCTGAGGACAGAGGCTCGGTCGCCTCTTTGTGGTTGGTAATAATTTACCATGAAGTGCGTGCCTACGTCATATGGAGAACCCGTGCTTCTCTTCTCCCTCGTGGTCGGGTGGGGAGTGGAGGTTGCTCCTTCTGAGTTAGCGCAGTTCCCATTTCGGCCGCCTTGGTAGCATTTCATATTTCGCTAATGTCTGATGCAGAAACAAATCGTGAGCACGTTTTCTTGCATGTGAATAAATGTCGGACGTAACTGGCGAAAACCGAGCCCTTGTCAATGGCATTTGTTTTGGGGCTCTCGTTTATAGAACTGTGTCGTTTACGCTAGTGGCTGTTACTTTTCCGTGTGATCTCAATGTGGATCAGCATCCCTAGTAATAGGAACATAACTGAGCTATTATTAAAACAGTTGTAAAATGGCGTATATTTTGCCCAGTTTCATTATTACTTGGCTACGCGTAAATATAGGTTCTTGTAAACTGGATGACTGTTTCATTCTGATTGCTCAGCTTAAATCTATCTTAAAAACATGTACCTCCGATTACCTGTTAACATTAAAACACTTGTATGTTCAACAAGCATAGTTTTACCTGCTTTATGTTCACTGCGCATGGGGCTAAGATTCGTGAGCACTTTGTAATTTACTTTTGTTACATGAGTTCATTAAGTGATTGCTGCGTGTTGTAGAGTCTGAGCTGAATCGAGTAACTGTCTAATACAATCCTGGAAATTGAAATAAGAACACCGTGAATTCATTGTCCCAGGAAGGGGAAACTTTATTGACACATTCCTGGGGTCAGATACATCACATGATCACACTGACAGAACCACAGGCACATAGACACAGGCAACAGAGCATGCACAATGTCGGCACTAGTACAGTGTATATCCACCTTTCGCAGCAATGCAGGCTGCTATTCTCCCATGGAGACGATCGTAGAGATGCTGGATGTAGTCCTGTGGAACGGCTTGCCATGCCATTTCCACCTGGCGCCTCAGTTGGACCAGCGTTCGTGCTGGACGTGCAGACCGCGTGAGACGACGCTTCATCCAGTCCCAAACATGCTCAATGGGGGACAGATCCGGAGATCGTGCTGGCCAGGGTAGTTGACTTACACCTTCTAGAGCACGTTGGGTGGCACGGGATACATGCGGACGTGCATTGTCCTGTTGGAACAGCAAGTTCCCTTGCCGGTCTAGGAATGGTAGAACGATGGGTTCGATGACGGTTTGGATGTACCGTGCACTATTCAGTGTCCCCTCGACGATCACAAGTGGTGTACGGCCAGTGTAGGAGATCGCTCCCCACACCATGATGCCGGGTGTTGGCCCTGTGTGCCTCGGTCGTATGCAGTCCTGATTGTGGCGCTCACCTACACGGCGCCAAAAACGCATACGACCATCATTGGCACCAAGGCAGAAGCGACTCTCATCGCTGAAGACGACACGTCTCCATTCGTCCCTCCATTCACGCCTGTCGCGACACCACTGGAGGCGGGCTGCACGATGTTGGGGCGTGAGCGGAAGACGGCCTAACGGTGTGCGGGACCGTAGCCCAGCTTCATGGAGACGGTTGCGAATGGTCCTCGCCGATACCCCAGGAGCAACAGTGTCCCTAATTTGCTGGGAAGTGGCGGTGCGGTCCCCTACGGCACTGCGTAGGATCCTACGGTCTTGGCGTGCATCCGTGCGTCGCTGCGGTCCGGTCCTAGGTCGACGGGCACGTGCACCTTCCGCCGACCACTGGCGACAACATCGATGTACTGTGGAGACCTCGCGCCCCACGTGTTGAGCAATTCGGCGGTACGTCCACCCGGCCTCCCGCATGCCCACTATACGCCCTCGTTCAAAGTCCGTCAACTGCACATACGGTTCACGTCCACGCTGTCGCGGCATGCTACCAGTGTTAAAGACTGCGATGGAGCTCCGTATGCCACGGCAAACTGGCTGACACTGACGGCGGCGGTGCACAAATGCTGCGCAGTTAGCGCCATTCGACGGCCAACACCGCGGTTCCTGGTGTGTCCGCTGTGCCGTGCGTGTGATCATTGCTTGTACAGCCCTCTCGCAGTGTCCGGAGCAAGTATGGTGGGTCTGACACACCGGTGTCAATGTGTTCTTTTTTCCATTTCCAGGAGTGTACGTGGGCTGAGCATAAGCCATCATCTCATTCTGCCAACGAAGCCATTTTCAGCTTCCTTTGCTTCTGTTTTAAATTATTTTCTCAAAATCATTGGTTTTTAGTTCTCTTTTGATTTGTTGTATTAAAACTTGTGAACTTAACTTACATTCATTTCCTTACTGAACTCAAAAGATGGTCTCAGTCAGATGTTTCGGAATCTTAAACGTTTTCTTAAGTCTTTGAAGTATCATTCAAATTGTGGTTACCCTAAAGTCTGTTTTGCAGGTAGACCAGACAGTTGCCTCTGGGGCAAAGTTTACATGCTTATGGCATTCAAGTATTCAGATCTGCCGATAACTGAAAACAAAAGGATGAAAGGAAATATTTTCTGAAATATAATTTTCGTATTTTGTATACTCAGCCCCTCACCACTCTCAGGCGCTTGCTTCCCACCATTTCAGGGAACTGTCCCCATGGCGCAACCATACCCGCCGGCGATAGTCATCCGCGCTAGCGCAGAACCACGATTCATCGCTGAGAACAACCGGACGCCATTCGTCAGCAGTCCATGTGTTTCTGCCACGAGACCTATCAAAACGCAGTCGTTTCTTCTTGTGGTTTTAGTGGCAACATGCGCGTGAGACAATATTTCCCTAGTCGCCTCTTGCCAGACTCTTATCAATGGCGAGGGTTGACACAGGGAGCAGCAAGGCGTCTTCTACCTGTTACCGGACGTAAGTGCAGTTTTAAATGGGTTAAAATGTGCCTGATGCACAATATGACGATTATCGGTTGTGGTACTCAAACGTCCGTGACCAGAGCCTTGACATCGTGTGTTCGTGCCCTCACATTCACGTATAGCTAACATCGAACCGCTGTCACATCTAAATGCCAATCTGAATATTGCACGATTCGACCACCCGACCAAACGGAGCCGCACAGTGGGGCCACTTGCAAACTCTGTCAGTTGCTCATAACGTTGTCTTACACCAGTAAACAGCATCTCGGTGGTTACTCAACATGTGACGCAGTTCACGCCCCTTACTTATTTTACGAGTTCTGTTAACAATACTAAACACGAGAAATACTATTGCACTCTGGTGGTAGTTCTGCATGTCACAGAGAACAGTAATTCTAATCTTTTACTCGTACATATTCGCCGATGGTGTGTATGGATACGAAGTTTCATGCATATGCGACCATGTCTTCTCAGGTTTTTTTTTCTTTCGGATAGTGTGTAAGTTGCAGAAGCGACAACATACGTTCTTTTACTGACGTCCTGGGCAACATAGCTGTTAGAAAGTATTTGTTCACGGTGGTTTAATGGTATGCCGTAAATGATGCTTCTTATGACACTGTTGTACTGTAGCTCTGAAAATTCTATAGCGCACTTACCGACGTCTCAGTTCACATTACAGAGTGGAAGTACTCATACAGAATCTGTGTTTTTTAGTCGTAAGAAAATTTTTTAAGCAAATCTCGACGTAACGCGCACATTCACCAGCGCATTTGGTCCTAGAACAGCACCATCGATAACGATAATTTCTCGGTGAGATTACAGTACAGAACACAAGCCACATAATAATGACAAAGAGCAAAGTATGAGCATCCTCTTACACGATGATTTTTTTTTTTACAGATTAATGAAACGTTTTCATAGGTCGGATCCCTTTGTATTTCCAGAAACGATCACTACGGACGACAGGTCTCAGTTGTAACCCTGGAGAACGAGGATAGACTGGGAACCCAATTCAATGAGGAGCTCACTACATCAACAAGACCACCAGCACAGTAACTCAGGATGTCACGACGACATCTCCAGACGATAATGAAACAGAGACTTAACCTTTTCCCTTAAAAACTTCAACTGTGCCAGTCTTTGAATGGCAGGGATATGCGGCAGTGACATTCTTTTGCAAATTAGATGACAGATGCCTACATAAATGGAACAGTCGGTAAGGATTAGACCCGCTTTATTGATGAGATACACTTCGCTCTCCATGGGTGTGTCATCAAACATAAGTAGCCCTTCCGTGGTACTGTGAATCCACACGTTCAAGCTCCTGCAATGAGATCAGTAACCCCATATTATCTCGTAGCACACAAGAACTTTCTAACACCAATTCCGCACCGCACTTTACATTGATTAATTTGCTAGCAACAGTGACAATCACGATCTATATCCGGTTATCCCTTCATGAATCCATTTTAGCACGTTCCCGCATTCTAGCAGGTGAAACTGTGATCCCAGGTGTCTGGCTCTGCGAGACATTATTATAAACTCAGTTTGAGTGGACAGTTTCCGCTAAGGAGACGGTCGATTATGAGAACCCTTATTCATAGGCAGCTACAGTTGACACTTTCTCTAGCGTGACAGGAAACGTCAGTGGTTAAATTTCTACTGTTTCCTGTGGAGACTTTTGATGAATGGTGCATTTTTGGAGCTTTTCTTGCGTGTTGTGATCGTATGTGACACTATTGTTGTTGTAGTTAGTGTTGTTGCTGCTACTATATTCACTCCGAACACTGGTTTGGTGCAGGTTTTCACACTTTTCTGTCCTGTGCAATAATATTCGTGTTTGTATAACTACAAAATCTATATCCATTGAAACCCGTCTACTGTATTAACGCTATGGTCAGCCTCTACAATATTTATCTAAATACTTCCCAAAATTCACAAAATCAACTATTCGCTGTCGCTTCATAACCTTTCGAAAGGTATTAAGACATTAAAACTATTTCCGGCGGATCACCCGTATAAATCTCTCTCTAGTTAGGCCGATTTAGGTTTTCCAATATTTCCCTAAATTACCATGAAAGTGTCGGGATAGATCTCTTAATACTGCCGGTCAGATGTCCCTAACGACCACGTCATCGACGGACATTAACCATAACGTTCAAACTTTTTAGCCACGCTGTCAATAAATTTCTTTTCTTCCCAGTTCTATTCAGTAATTTTTCATTAGGTATCAAACCTATTCCTCTCCAACATTATTCTGTGATATAACTTTTATTGACCTTCATATTCCAATATGTTTTCAAAAGACTACTCATTCCGTGCAAGTGATATTCCCAGATCTTGGTCATCTCTGACAGAATACAATCTCATTGACAAATCTTAAAATCATGCTGATGAATGTTTCTTCTTATTGTAAAAGCCTTTTTAGTTACCTTTACTCGTTTTTCGATCTACAAACTGAGTAAACTGCGGCTGGCTATAATCATGCTTGACTCGCTACTCGTCGACCATCTCCTTTCGTGGGGTGCAGGTTGGTTTCTCTACAAACTGTAAATAACAATTGGCTGTCTGTATCTGATCCCTGGAAACCTCAATACCTTGTTGCGTGTCGACAACGTCAAGCGTTTATCTATATCTGCAGATTCTGTAAATGTGATTTGTCTTTCGCAAACCTATCGCCTGCTATAAATCTTGGGTTTGGTACATTCCAAAACATTTCTCTCAAACTCTAATAGATCTTCCCCAAGGTCAGCATAAGTTATACCAGTCTCACAGTAGGTAATTGATTTGGGTATTTTGTAAGCGTGATGATATATTAATCGTTCAGTAACACACACACACCCATCAACAAGAGCATTCCTTGGAACTGTGGTCATTACACTATCCTTGATGTTTGAGGTTATCTTGGTTGTTCAAACATCCTGAGCAGCGTCTGTAACGGTTTAGTCTTGTTGGTTCTCCATATATTATGAGCGAACATTATCTACTTGAGGCATGTAAGCATTTCAGTCCACAGCCGATTTATTCACTGAGTACCGCATCATTCGTCACATCTTCAACTCATTCGTCTTTCCTAACCGTACTATTTATTTTCGTTAAATGATCCATCTATATACGCCTTCAACCTTCAGGCGTCCGTTCATCGCTTAGTACTAGCTTGCCAACTGAGTTTTTCATCGTCACGCTGATGGTTATGTTTTCTCCAAGGATTTAATTAATTTTCCGTTATGTAGCATCTCTCTTTCCTTTCATCATACATGCTTCGACAGGTTTTTGTTTTTCATTTTGTTCCCTACCTTTTCTTGTTACGTCTGTCACCAGTGTCATTTTTTCTGTGTGTATTAATTTTTTTTTTGGTTCGGTAAGCTCCAATTTCATATTTCTTTCTCTCATCAAATACAGGATGATTCAGGAGGAGTAATTTATATTTTAGAAGGTAATAGTATACATTCGAATAGAGAGATCAGTTGATTACAGAAATAAGTTTCCGTTCTGTCTGCTGGCGCTTCTGTTGCTAAGGGTTGTCATTTCTTTATGTTGAACTTTTGATATTACACTTGAGATTTTTTTTTATTTTATAATTTTTTAATCATCACTCATCTCAGTAGTTTGATGTGATCCGCCATGAATTCCTCTCCTGTGTCAGCATTTTCGTATCAGAATAGTACTTGGAAACTACATCATCAGTTATTCACTAGATGTATTCTAATCCCTGTCTCCCTCCATAGTTTTCTTCCAATACGGCTCCCTCTGGTACCATTGAAGTTATCCCCTAATGTCTTAAGTGATCTAGTGTCATACTGTCCTTTCTTTTGATCAATGTTCTCCTTATAATCGCCGGCCGCGGTGGTCTACCGGTTCTAGGCGCTCAGTCCGGAACCGCGCGACTGCTACGGTCGCAGGTTCGAATCCTGCCTCGGGCATGGATGTGTGTGATGTCCTTAGGTTAGTTAGGTTTAAGTAGTTCTAATTTCTAGCGGACTGATGACCACAGATGTTGAGCCCCATAGTGCTCAGAGCCATTTGAACCATCCATATAATCCTTTCCTCGCCGATTCGGCTATCACCTCTCCACTCGTTACCTAATCAGCCCACCTAGTTTTCAACGTTCTTCTGTACTCAGACAACAAACTTGAATTTTTAAGCTGATTACGATTGTGATTTATTGGTCTATTCTGCTGCGTCGTTTTTAGTATGCCACACGTAGCAACAAATGCTGAGTATATCGATGGAAATGCTGCTGATGTTTATAGAAAATACCGCAGACGATTTCCTAGCCACAGAGCACGAGATTCAAGTGTGTCTACTCCTGTTTCCCTAAACTGTATAGACTGTTGCAGGACCCAACAGTCATATTTCACCACAACGTGCAAATCAACACAGTAACGACATTAACCATATGGGAGAACATAGGTGCGTCACTAAAGACACACTGAGTTCCTAACCGTTTCGGTGTCTAAAATAGAAGGATATTGTGGGCATTATAGTGCTTATTATTCACAATGGATTGAACAGCTTCGGTAAGGAGATAAATATGACAGGAATTTTGTCGATGGCTAATTGCAAATCACTGAGTAATTCCATTAATATTGTTTATTGATGAAGCCACTTTCATGCCGGACGATATTAATAACACTCGTAATAACTGATATAGGCGAACGACGCTAACTTACGTGCTTTTATAGACAGACCTGTAAGTGTGTGGTGCGGTATGTCTGATTTCAAACAGTACCCAACTCATACAATTATAGTTGGTGGTGGCTTCAGTTTACCCTTAATATGTTGCCGGAGGTACGCATGAAACATCATCCGAAACGCATTCTCTGAAAATCATTTCGAGCAGTTAGTTCATGAACTTACTCGTATAGTAAAGGCTGTGAAAACACACTCGACCTAATGGCAACAAATAATCCTTAGCTAATAACGAGTATCAAAACGATTACGGGGATTAGTGAACATAAAATTGTCGTAGCGAGACTGAATACCGTAACTCCCAAACCCACCAAACATAAACAAAAAATATATCTATTCAGAAAAGCAGATAAAAATTCACTTAACGCCTTCCTGAGTGACAAGCTCCACTCTCTCCAAATTGACAGTTTCGCTGTAGACCAGATGCGCCTTGAATTTAGGAAAATAATATCGACAGCAGTTAAAAGATCTACATCAAATGGATTAGTAAACGGCGGAGCTGATACACCATGCTACACAAAGCAGGTCATAGCACTGTTGCAGAAACAACGAAAAAAGGATGCCAGAATTTAAAAGAATCCAAAATCCTCAAGATTGGCAATCATTTACAGAAGCTCGAAATTTAGCACGGACTTCAGTGGGAAATGTTTGTAATAGTTTCCACAATGGAACTTTGTTTCGAAACCTGGTAGAAAATCCAAAGAGATCCTTAACATCCAAAGAGATCCTGGTCTTGTGTAAGGTATGCTAGCGGCAAGATGCAATCAGCGCCTCCTCCTCGTAATAGCAATGGAAATACTATTGATGACGGTGCTGTTAAAGCAGAGTTACTAAACACTGCCTTACGAAATTCCTTCACCAAACAAGACGAAGTAAATATTCCAGAATTCGAATCAAGAACAAATGCCAACATCATAACTCCGAGGGTATATGAGCAGTAGATATCCTCGGAGCAGTGAAGCAACTTAAATCACTTAATAATAGCAAGTTTTCCGATCCAGACTGTAAGTTAGGTTTCTTTTAGAGCATGCAATAGCTTTATACCTATCAAATACAACCACTCGCCCGACGAATGATCCCTAGCCAAAGACTGCGAAGTTGTACAGGTCAAAGCAACACTTACGAAAAGAAATATGAGTAATTCACTAAATTATAGGTCCATATCATTAACCTCCGTATGCAGAAGTGTTGTAGAAAATATATTGTATTCAAACAGTATAAATTACCTCCAAGAGAACGGTCTATTGGCACATAGTCAACACGGAATTAGAAAACATCGACCTTGTGGAACACAACTAGCTCCTTACTTAGACGAAGTATTGAGTGCTGTCGAGAAAGGATTTCAAATTGATTCCGTATTCCTAGATTTCCAGAAAGCTTTTGACACCGTACCTCACAAACGGCTTCTAAACAAATTAAGTTCTGATGGAATATCGTCTATGTTATGCTACCGGATTAGGGCAGCCTGTCAGAGCGGTCACAGTTCGTAGTAACTGATGGAAAGTCATCGAGTAAAACAGAAGTGATTTCTGGCTTTCCTCAAGGTAGCGGTATAGGGCCTCTGCTATTCCCTATCTATATAAACGATTTAGGTGACAATCTGTGCAGCCTTCTTGGGTTGTCTGGAGATAATGCTGTCGTTTATCGTCTAGTAAAGTCGTCAAAAGGTCAAAACCAACAGTAAAAGTATTTAGATACGATATTAGTCTGGTGCGAAAATTGGCAATTGACCGAAAATAATCATAAGTGTGAGGTCAACCACATGAGTGCTGAAAGGAAACCGTCAGACTTCGGTTACACCATAAATCAACCAAATCTGAAGGTCATAAGGTCAACTAAATATCTAGAATTTACAATTACGAACAACTTAAACGGGAAAGAACATACGGAAATTGGTGTGGGGAAGAAGGAACAAAGACTGCTTTTTATGGGCAGAACACTTAGAAGATGCAAAGGATCATCTAAAGAGACAGCCTACACTAAGCACGTGCGTCGTCTTTTTGGAGAACTGCTGCACAATGTGGGGTCATTAATGGCTAGAATTAACAGCACATGGAGAAAGCTCAAAGAAGGGCAGCTCGTTTTGTATAACCGAGAAATATGGGAGAGGATGCGACGGACGTGATTCAGAATTTGGGGTGCACATCATGAAAAGAAAGCCGTTTCTCGATGCGGCTGGATGTTCTCACTAAACTTCAATCAACAACTTTCTCCTCGGAATTCCGACCTACATATGGAGAAACGATCATCATAAAAAAATAAAGAAAATCAGAGCTCGCGCGGAGAGATACAGGTGCTATTTTTTTTCCGCGTGCTGTTTGAGAGAGAAATAACAGTGAATTGTTGTGAACGTGGTTCAATGAACGCTGTGCTAGTTACTTAGGTTTAAAAAAAAATGGCTCTGAGTACTATGGGACTAAACATCTGTGGTCATCAGTCCCCTAGAACTTAGAACTAATTAAACCTAACTAACCTAAGGACATCACACACATCCATGCCCGAGGCAGGATTCGAACCTGCGACCGTAGCAGTCGCGCGGTTCCGGACTGAGCGCCTAGAACCGCTAGACCACCGCGGCCGGCACTTAGGTTCGATATGCAGTGTTGCTATATAGGTGCAGATACAGCTGATTGGGTTTGTTGTGCTGCCGCATCTTCTTCCAGGAGTCCACTTCCCCGGACTTTCTTGAAAACGAGCTTCCAGTGTCGTTAGAGGAGGTTTCTTTGGATGCAAAAATCCGTATGTTCTTCCAGCACGACGGAGCCTTTGGACATCCTAATCATCAGACGACCATCAATTAAACCAAATACTTCAGGCGAGCCGAATCAGCAGAAATTGTCTTGTTTCTTGGCTTCCAAGGTCCTGTGATGCGACCGTTTCGGAATTCTGCCTCTAAGGACTGCTGCAAGGCGAAATTTAGAAAGAAACAGTAAACATAAAAAACTAATTCAATGTTTCTATTGCGAGTAGTGCGGCTCTCATAGAGGCCGCTATGACCACCTCAGAACAGCTACAGGCGGTGATGACAGGGCGATTCGAAACTGCATTTGGATGTAATTAATGAAAATGAAATTTTCAATTAATAATTTGCCTTTGCATAATAACTTTTGCATTTTTTTGTGTTACATTCTCAAGATGTATATAATATTGCTTCTCAAAACGGTATATACACGTAAAACCTAATGAGTTTAAAAGTTTACAATAAAGAGAAATTGCCACACATAAAAGCACCAAATTAATAATTTCTATCATCTACTCATCACCTAAGACAGTGTCCTCCGGTTAACGGAACTTCACCCACGGTAGGCGTTTCTCCAAAGTCCGTTTTTGGTGTGGTGGACGAAGAATGTTTCAGAAATTAACTCTCAATTTATTTAATGCTGATATACAGCCTGTAAAAATCATCTTTGGCCACAATTTCACTCAACTGTCTAGCTCTCGCTGACCACAGGAAACATAACGTCTAAACGCCTTGTTTACCCGTGACAAGTTCCTTTGACTCAAGTAGAGAACGATAATAACAGAAAAAGAATGATCTTTGACTCTAGCTGAAAATTTTCCGTGTTGCCGACTGTAGGTGTTTCCCTTTCTTTGAAAAACTTAAATCGTATCTGATAATCTAGGAGAAAATACGATGTACACAGAGTAAAATTACACTTGATAGGTAGCTGCGAATAAATAATAATTACTCTTAAGTGGATTAATTCCATCTAATATTTATGAAAATACAACAATAAAAATAGATGCATCTGTTTATACACATTATGAATACAAGGCTACATATTCAAGGTAAGTAAATCGGTCGTTGCAGTCGCCTGGAAACTAACATGACCAATTTGCTAGTAAGCAAGACGAAACAGGGATTACATTAAAGGTAATAAAGTAGGTAATAATGGTATGTACCTACCTTTTGATTACAAAACAGTATAATTTAAAGAAACTTTAGAAGTGTGATAATCAAAAATTACTATCGGATTAATCTTTGTTTCGACTATAAACGTTTGAAAATCAGCAGAGAATGTAAGTGACGCCAGTACAAAAAAGGAACGTATATTTTATTTGAACATTAATTTTAAAGAAAAATTAATTGTTCTAATGAGGGTAACACAGCAACACAGCGGCCACCAAGTAGTCATAATCCACTAAGTGAGGTAGGATACTAATCAATGCACAGGCGTAGCATTTCCGAGGAACCAAGTTCGCTACCAGACCGGCCATCCACTCTTAGGTTTCATTTAATTTCCTTGAATCAATGAAAGCAAATACCGAGATGGTTCCACTGAAACTCGCAATTCCTTCCCCCTCTTGCCCCTTACGACTTCCAGTTCTCTTTCTATCGACGTTTTCGTCAACGAGCCGCAAACCTGTATTTTTCTTTGCTCTATTTCCAACGAACTGAGGCGTGCAGAGTCTGTTTAAATGTCGGAATGCTGATATAGGCATAGTTACCGTAGTAAGGTTTCAAATATTTATTCATTGTTGAAGGTGTTTAAGGTGACTGGATAAATGCTGGAAACATATTTCAGTTATTATTGTAGATGAAGTAGATAACAGGAGATAAAAAAGGTTTACTTTGAGACTGCTTCTAGCTCGGTGCAACATGACAGTTTATAATACTTTTCTCTGTTAAAAGTGTTTAAGGTAGTTCGCGGTTGCAATGGGCGCTGTTTTCCAGCAAGAGCGGAAGGGGTCTCTCAGGTACCAGTGAGCAAGGTATACTCATGAGGTGTCACTGAGTCGGTGAGGAAAGTTCGTCATCCTGCATGAAAAGCAGCAACAAGGCCACAGGTGTTAAAAAAATTTTTAATTGATCCACTGTGAGGTATTCTTTACTCTATTACAATCCAAGTTCAGGACTTATTAGTACGCAAGTTTGAGAACTTTGCCGATGTTCCAATAACCAACCGTTTACAGCAAATATCAGAATGAAGTATACGATGTTTATCATATAGAAACTTGCTTTCGTCTGTCATTTGGTACCCTTGCCCGCCCGTAGTTGTTTCGCCTTTGTTGTACCACAGACAGTGGGCTCTCGACGACAATGAAGGACTTTATCAGCAGATGTCTGCTAACCCCTAGACGGCAAGATTTTGCCATCAAATGTTATAAGTGCCAGAATTTAGAAATGTTTGAGGAAGTTATCAGTGTTATTGCTTTTTTCCGACACATTTATCTTCCAGTTTTCATTTGTAGAAGACGCCGTAGGGCATTAAAACGACTTAGAAGCCTTATATTTGGCCTGTACAAATCATTGCAAATGCTGGATGTTTGCAACTCGTTTTCAGTTACCGGCTGCAGCGGAAATGTTTCCAACGAATATGTGGTCCCTGAAGGATTCGCATTTAATCAACGACGAGGCCACAGATCCAGCAGCATATCCGCAGAAATATTAAACAGACGGCTTCTGGCTTTATAACGCCACACGTTTCTGCAAAGTTCGCCAATTTCATTTTCGCTGGTTCGTGCCACAGCGGATGGTGGAGGTGGTGGTGGTGGGGCGGGGGAAGGGGTGGCCGGGAGAGGGGGAAGGGGGAGAGCAAGGCGACAAAACTTGTACAGCGCGAATGTGGGGGAGGAAGCGGCAGGGTGACAGCCGGCAGGATGAGCACCTGCAGACGCGACAGTTACCAGGGCAACGCGACGCAACACGAGGCGACGGGCCCTGAGCGCCTAAATGGCGGCAAGGTGCCAGACAGGAGTGCGTGCTACGACGTCAGAGCAGGAGGCTAGGGGTTGGGTGGCGGTAAAAGCGCCTGTGGGGGGCGGAGCAGGCTAAGTCGTGCGTCTGTCACCTCCGCTGAGCTGTGTAGAGAAAATATCACCTTCAGCAAGGTGGATCTTCTTCGGTCTTTTTTACCAAAACAACGAGAGAGGTTCGTTGTGCTTCACTGTGCCTTCAAGACGAATCCCATTATGAAATTCCTCACGAATACCAACTGTAATATTTTGCATTTGCCATTTCTTACTACGTAGTTTCGCCTGTACAGAGACTTTATAAACGCCTTATTCACACACGACGACTCTCGTTTCGGTTGCCATGTTATTTTCAAGTCATCCTGCCAGTATCGAGTTGGTGCATAAGTTATAGCGTTTTCACAGAAATACAACAGATGCGTAACAGAGAATTTACTCGTCAGTAACATATTCTCCTTTACTGTTTACGACAGTCTGTCAATGCTGCGGTAACTTCTCGACTCCACGACTGGAGAAATCACGTCGTTTTGAGGTGAAGAACTCGTCGAACCGTCTTCGAAGCGCAATATCGGCCACACAGGTAGTTCGGTAGTAGAAAAGGTGAAAATTCGAGATCAGGTGAATAAGGTGGGTGCGGAATGACTTCCTAACCCACTATATGTACAGTGTTGTTAGTCGGAATAGCAGAATGCGGGCGAGCGTTATCATGAACTAGCATCACTTGACGCACTGCTCCTGGCTGTTATTGTTGGACTGCTCCTGCAAGAGGTCTCAGTTGTTGACAAAAAATGTCAGCAGTGATGGTTACACCTCAGAGAAGCAGTTCATAGTACACCACACCGTCGCTGTTCCATCAGACGCATAACGTTGTCTTTCGTGAGTGCGCGCAGGTCTTTGTACGGTAAGTTGGAGCTTAGTGTGGTCTCAGCCATTCCTTTGTTTAGCTTATATTAGCACGAAGACGCAATTTCTCGTCACCAGTAACGATGCCGTGTACGAATGGTCGGTCATGTTCACGCGCCAATTGATGACGAGGAAGCAG
Source organism: Schistocerca serialis cubense (assembly GCF_023864345.2). Taxonomy (NCBI): domain Eukaryota; kingdom Metazoa; phylum Arthropoda; class Insecta; order Orthoptera; family Acrididae; genus Schistocerca; species Schistocerca serialis. The sequence goes on from NC_064642.1 coordinate 528,484,034, forward strand.
AGATTTACATATAGCCACCCAATGATTTTTGTAATTTTGGTTCTGATAATGCGGTACCCATACACCTGATTTTTTAAACTTCCCTAATGCATGCAAATGTCTCACGATGACGGAATGATCAGATTTGTCACTTCTTGCGTACACTGACTTGGATAATCGTAGATGAATGCATTTAAACGACCTTTATCAAAACCCGAAGGTCTTTCTGAACGTAGAGAGTCACTACTGTGAAAACGATCCTCCTTGGAACGCGAAATACGATATTTTTGCCGTGATTTCTCCTGCTCAAAATGAGAAAACTATACTCTTGCCGTGATCCGTCCAACGGAGTTATCCCTACCCACGGCGCTTGTATTTGTGGTTGTCTCCGCTGCTGTTACCTCTTCACAGAACTCACATCTTGGGAATGTTCCGATTTTTTCAACAGGCTCTCCGCTTTATAGCGTCCTCACCTCCACTCACTATCTCCGAATGACAAAATGACCTTAACTAACCTCAGTGAACTACAAATAAAAATAGCAGATAATAAAGAAACCAATAGAAAACAGAATACCAACATGCGAAACAAAAACGCTAAGAACATATGCAACAGCCAAATGGTTCTGTACAAAGTTATAGAAGTGTAGCTTCGTTGGGTCGCGTCTGTGTTGGTAATTATTGGCCTTGTAATTTATAGCTTAGAATACTGCGACCTGGACTTTTCTGAGTTGATTTCCGAGATGTTGTACCGTTAGAAGTTTACCCATGGTGTTGACTTTGCAATTAGCAATTATATTCATTTGTTAGGAAAGATTACTCCATTATCGCATATATAATTACAATGAGTTTACTGTCGTGCCAAATCAGTGATGACAGCTACATTACGAAGGTCGTGTTATAATATGTTTACGTATATAGTCCAACTAGGTGAAGACACGATTTCATTGCAGACACGATTGCTGATATATGCATTAATGTATCAGGAAAAACATTTTCAGTTCAGACTGTTTCACTTTAGACAAAATTCTCTACTAACACAGATAGGTAGACGACACATTACTACCTGTGAACGTAAATCAGAATGATATAGTCTATAAATGAGCCACCAAATACCCTACTGGCCGTTAAAATTGCTACACCACGAAGATGACGTGCTACAGATGCGAAACTTAACCGACAGAAAGAAGATGCTGTGACATGCAAATGATTAGCTTTTCAGAGCATCCACACAAGGTTGGCGCCGGTGGCGACACCTACAACGTGCTGACCTGAGGAAAGTTTCCAACCGATTTCTCATACACAAACAGCAGTTGACCGGCGTTGCCTGGTGAAACGTTGTTGTGATGCCTCGTGTGAGGACGAGAAATGTGTACCACCAAGTTGCCGACTTTGATAAATGTCGGATTGTAGCCTATCGAGATTGCGGTTTATCGTATCGCGACATTGCTGCTCGCGTTGGTCGAGATCGAATGACTGTTAGCAGAATATGGAATCGGTGGGTTCAGGAGGGTAATACGGAACGCTGTGCTGGATCCAAACTGTCTCGTATCACTAGCAGTCTAGATGACAGGCATCTTATCTACATGGCTGCAACGGATCGTGCAGCCACGTCACGATCCCTGTGTCAGCAGACGGACATGTTTGCAAGACAACAACCATGTGCACGAAAAGTTCGACGACGTTTGCAGCAGCATGGGCTATCAGCTCGGAGACCATTACTGCGGTTATCCTTGACGCTGCATCACAGACAGGAGCGCCTGCGATGTGTACTCAAAGACGAAGCTGGGTGCACGAATGGCAAAACGTCCTTTTTTCGAATGAATCCAGGTTCTGTTTACAGCATCATGATGGTCGCATCCATGTTTGGCGACATCGCGGTGAACGCACATTGGAAGCGTATATTCGTCATCGCTATACTGGCGTTCACCTGGCGTGATGGTATGGGGTGCCATTGCTTACACGTCTTGGTCACCTCTCGTTCGCATTTAACAGTGGACGTTACATTTCGGATGTGTTACGACCCATGGCTCTACCGTTCATTCGATCCCAGCGAAACCCTACATTTCAGCAGGATAATGCACGACCGCGTGTTGCAGGTCCTTAACGGGACTTTCTGGACACAGAAAATGTTCGACTGCTGCCCTGGCCAGCACATTCTCCAGATCTCTCACCAATTGAAAAGTATGGTCAATGGTGGCCAAGGAACTGGCTCGTCACAATACGCCAGTCACTACTGTTGATGAGCCGTGGTATCGTGTTGAAGCTGCGTGGGAAGCTGTACCTGTACGCGCTATCCAAGCTCTGTTTGACTTAATGCCCAGGCGTATCAAGACCTTTATTACGGCCAGAGGTTGTTGTTCTGGGTACTGATGTCTCAGGATCTATGCACCCAAATTGCGTGAAAATGTAATCACATGTCAGTTCAAGTATAGTATATTTGTCCAATGAATACCCGTTTATCATCTGCATTTCTTCTTGGTGTAGCAACTTTAATGGCCAGTAGTGTGTTAAACAACTTACAGACTGAAACAAAATTACTGATAGAAGTAGAACAAAGACTGTAAACTATATAGAGCTGACAATAAGCAATATTAACAACAACCACTGAGTCGAACTGTATAGGAAACCCACTATGACAGGTATTATCATTATCATTCACTAGTGTCATCGAAAATCATACCAACATGTGTTCTGCATATCAGTGATCAACCGAATCACGAACTTATCATTTGATACTGACACAAGATAGAAAGAAATAGAGTTATTACAATATGTTGCACAACAGATTGCTTTCATCCCTAGAATAGGACTCAAACTGTACTACTAATGCATACAGTCGAGAAAGTAAAACTTAAGTAGAGGAATAGGACTGAAAAAAGGAGAAAAAAATCATACAACACATAGAAACATACTTACGACGCAACATCACACATTGATAAAACGTTAAGCAAACCCAAGAATTTGGTTAAGAAATGAATATAGAAATGGAGTTGCGTAAGAATAAAGGAAAAAATACATTTTCTTCGTATGGAGCGCCACAACAGTATATTTCTTAAAGGACTTTTTGAAGTATTCTATCCCGGATCTTTTCTCACAAGTATTCAATTGTCAGTGGCGGACATACAGCACAGTAGGTGTCGATGTATTGTACTTTTATCCTGTTACTAAACAGCGTTTCTTAGCAGGATAACTATACAACACGTGGATGCCTACTGTGTTTGAAAATTATCAGCAAGCCCAAAACTGGCCTGTCGTGCAAGATATTATAATCTGAATACTTGTGAAAAACAGCCGAGGTGAAATACTTCAAAAATATCCTTTAAGAGAAGTAAAATTAGAACAACTAAACCCCAGTTTTCTCGATGAATGTACCAAATTTTACATCGTACAAACATATTCGAACTTTGCAGTTAGGTTTAAAGAACGCACTCGAAACTCTGAATGTAGTCAATTAACATTTTACGAGCTCTTCACAGCGAAAAACAAACATCACAAAAAACAGAAAATGCAACGAAAATTCTGCATCGCATACCCAAAGGGACTAGAACGAGTAGCCTGGAGGAACTCTAAATCTATATCCACACAAAATCGTAACCAGATAAAATATTTTAATGCATAGACTGAACTAATATTATTGACTTCCTGTAGTAAGAGAATAAGTTTCAACGCTTCTCAAAACAAGGAAATTAATTAAAAAGAACAGAATTCTCAGTACACATAAAGCTTTGCACCATATACGAAATCATATAGCAATTGAACATTTGTACCTGAGTTGTTATCGCTGATCTTCCGTGAATGTGAATGTGAACTCACTGCAAAGATATATGCGTAAGCGAATTTCTAAGGCCCTAATTGAGTCTAACGTGCTTTCTGGAAGCCACAAGTATCTGCATCGGTTGGATCTCAGTTGGAGGTCGCTCCCCTCAAACTCAGAAGTGGTAATGAGAACAGCTGTGCAGCGTAATAGCGTAAAGTTAACGATGGCTCTGACAAATGAGTTCGTGGTTTTGGTTCTTTCAAGAAGCACTAATAACCCCAAAAAAATGGAGGTTCATCTGTCTAGAGAAATAAAATACTAGTCCAGGTTGAAACGGATTTACTACAAAATGAGAAAAAAATTATATCGAAAGAATGACATACATATTGTAACGTAGCAAGTTATTACGAGATATCATTCGTTGCAGTAAGGCACACAGCCGTCTATCACGGTGGCTTCAGGATGGCTACGTTTTTTCTTCGCTCTGACTCACAGCGCTGCTGACGCTACCAGCCGTGAGAATGGTCTCAACTAACATTCAGTCGGTACGATAATTCATACCCCCTACCTATCAAAATAAATCATAGCAATTCTCATCCGATTTTGTTCAAATTTGGTACACAATCATTTGTTATTAAGATAGGGATCCTGTTAAAATTTCGTGTTTTTATCTATTATAGTAACGGAGATTGAGAAAATTACTAAAATGTCCTAAAACCGACACTTATGTTTCAAAGCTCGGTTAGGAATTATAACCAAATGTCTTTTATTTTCATCTGAAGTCATAACAAAGCTCACAGTATATGAAATCACTTAACTCGAATTTCCTTTTCAAAACTTTAATTACTCTACGTTATGTAGCATAAAAATGATTGAAAATTATTATTTGTTTATCATTTTGTTATGTGAATACAAGTGAATGAATGAGAGAGTGTAAGCGGGACATATGTTAAACCTTAATGTCATTTTATGTAAAACCTTATAAAATTGAATTGTGGGAAAATTGTGTTGCAAACACGATGGTGATGACGTATGTCGATGTGTGCTTGCTTTGGTAAGAGAGCAGCCAGGATAAAAGTGTAAAGCGGTAAAAGTTTCTATACAAATTTAAAGAATATTCAGCATTTCGTTGTACACTCCTGGAAATGGAAAAAAGAACACATTGACACCGGTGTGTCAGACCCACCATACTTGCTCCGGACACTGCGAGAGGGCTGTACAAGCAATGATCACACGCACGGCACAGCGGACACACCAGGAACCGCGGTGTTGGCCGTCGAATGGCGCTAGCTGCGCAGCATTTGTGCACCGCCGCCGTCAGTGTCAGCCAGTTTGCCGTGGCATACGGAGCTCCATCGCAGTCCTTAACACTGGTAGCATGCCGCGACAGCGTGGACGTGAACCGTGTGTGCAGTTCACGGACTTTGAGCGAGGGCGTATAGTGGGCATGCGGGAGGCCGGGTGGACGTACCGCCGAATTGCTCAACACGTGGGGCGTGAGGTCTCCACAGCACATCGATGTTGTCGCCAGTGGTCGGCGGAAAGTGCACGTGCCCGTCGACCTGGGACCGGACCGCAGCGACGCACGGATGCACGCCAAGACCGTAGGATCCTACGCAGTGCCGTAGGAGACCGCACCGCCACTTCCCAGTAAATTAGGGACACTGTTGCTCCTGAGGTATCGGCGAGGACCATTCGCAACCGTCTCCATGAAGCTGGGCTACGGTCCCGCACACCGTTAGGCCGTCTTCCGCTCACGCCCCAACATCGTGCAGCCCGCCTCCAGTGGTGTCGCGACAGGCGTGAATGGAGGGACGAATGGAGACGTGTCGTCTTCAGCGATGAGAGTCGCTTCTGCCTTGGTGCCAATGATGGTCGTATGCGTGTTTGGCGCCGTGCAGGTGAGCGCCACAATCAGGACTGCATACGACCGAGGCACACAGGGCCAATACCCGGCATCATGGTGTGGGGAGCGATCTCATACACTGGCCATACACCACTGGTGATCGTCGAGGGGACACTGAATAGTGCACGGTACATCCAAACCGTCATCGAACCCATCATTCTACCATTCCTAGACCGGCAAGGGAACTTGCTGTTCCAACAGGACAATGCACGTCCGCATGTATCCCGTGCCACCCAACGTGCTCTAGAAGGTGTAAGTCAACTACCCTGGCCAGCAAGATCTCCGGATCTGTCCCCCATTGAGCATGTTTGGGACTGGATGAAGCGTCGTCTCACGCGGTCTGCACGTCCAGCACGAACGCTGGTCCAACTGAGGCGCCAGGTGGAAATGGCATGGCAAGCCGTTCCACAGGACTACATCCAGCATCTCTACGATCGTCTCCATGGGAGAATAGCAGCCGGCATTGCTGCGAAAGGTGGATATACACTGTACTAGTGCCGACATTGTGCATGCTCTGTTGCCTGTGTCTATGTGCCTGTGGTTCTGTCAGTGTGATCATGTGATGTATCTGACCCAGGAATGTGTCAATAAAGTTTCCCCTTCCTGGGACAATGTATTCACGGTGTTCTTATTTCAATTTCCAGGAGTGTATTTTATTAAACAATATATTAGAAATTCAAATTGTAATGACGTAAATAATTATCTGATTAAGGGTAGCTAAGGCAAGATTTGGCGCGAGGATTATCTGGAAGGATCATTCTGATTGGTCATTCAGATCAACAGCCAATCAGAATTAAGCGGTACTCGCGCATGTAGTAACTAGAACGGCTTAAATTACGAACATTTTGAAGACAGTATGAAGTTTCAGAACAAGTTAGTTGAAGTTTTATAAGCGTGTGATCTTTTTGTCGTAGAGACAATTCCGCGTGGCATATTATGAGTTCTTGATGGAATACTTTGGCGAATACTTCTGTCATAGAAGACCACCGAAACGATCGAATTTTCAACTCGCTATTAGTAGTGGGTCAGTGACTGTTAGATCGCGAAATTAATCGCGGCGGACTTGCAGGAATTCTGGCTGCTTCTACGTGTGAAATAATGTTGCACAAACAGTGAATTTGGAATGATAAAGCATGTTCTTCTTTAAATACGGACTTGATAGCCATTTCATGTGCTTCCTTATGAATAAAAAGACGTTAATAGAATTTTCAAATGCTTACTGCAGTTAAACTGCATTCTCCTACCGCCTGCAATTTGTGAAAATGAACTTACAGGAACTGATTTGCAACTTGAGATACGCGGACTCTGTGTGGTACGTATTAGCTAGTGGTTTCATCAACGCTGCTTTACACTGCCTAGTGTGTATCTACTACTGCAGAGTGAAGGGGCGTCAGAAGGAAGAAATATATAGATGTATGTCAAATGTTCAATGAAAATGACAGAGAGAGTAAGGAGATGAAAGAACGACAGACCGACGCCGCCACGCCGCAATAGCAAGTGAAGCTACTAATCTTTATACGTAATTGGTAATATGAGTGAACACGTCATTGACTCATTCGCCATAGAAAGACCGCGAGGAATAAGGAAGGAAGAAATAAAGTTTTCTTACACATCACTGATAAAAGTAAAGACTGCGACAGTGGTTCATCGATCTCGTCAGATGGCACAGGATGTCACAAGCAACTGCGATATCTAAATGAGGCACTAATTAGCTGAGGAAGCCTAACCTAGACCGTTTTTATTCCGAAATCTTAATCTAAATCACGGGACTGGCGAAATATTGATAATTCTCATTCCGCTTCTACTGTGACGCGGATCTTTACCATGACACAAGCTGCAAGTTGGTGTGATGTGGGGCTTTGTCAACAGATTGAACGCAGGCACCACATTTCTCCCAGAGCTGTCGAATCACAGTCCATAGGTGGAGCTGAGACTTGGCCCCTCCCAGGGCTCAATCCAAGAACTAAGTGTCTTCTCTGAATTCTAGAACCAATGTGCCCGGTCAGCTCTCCCTAAGTTTCCCCTAAAACTCTCTTTTCCAGTGCAAATAATCCTTTAAATTTTGACCCACCAAAATGTTCGTAACAAAACTGCCAACACACTCCTCCTAGAAAAACCTTTATCAGTCAGTGGATTGTGTCTCCATGGGCACAGTCCCTATAAGTTAAGCACCAAATTCCTATTCTTCACACATGTAAAAATTTTAGTCGATCCAATAGTCTCCATTACTATAATCCTCAAGTGGCCTCCTATGTTTCACTCACTGATATTTCTTTAGTTGCTGGTAAGTCTTCCGTGTTGTATTGCCATGGTCCAAAAAACCTTTCGCTTCCGGACGTTTCGATCAGAGCTGTACTGGACATCTTCACGGGTTCTCCTTATGTCGTAGAGTCATTATGCGCTGTGACTGTTCGATTGCACATTTTGACATGGTTTTCGCATTTTGGGGAATACCGTTTTAGACTATGTTACGATGGTTTGAAAATGGGTCCCGGCTCGAAACTAGTCATCAAATGAACAAAAAAGTGAAGTTTGGAACTTTTGCTGGCTTTTCGTAGTGCTGATTAAGAGAAATTCTTGACTGATAGCTATTTCAGCATGCTGGATCATCGTAGACTCAAAATCAAGTAAGACAGCCGGCTGTGAAAGACTTCATTTCATAATTTTAATCCATATTCACCTACTACGTTTACTTCTCTTCCTTTTCCTACTGTCGAATTCCAGTCACTCATGACTATTAAATTCTCGTCTCCCTTCACTACCTGAATAATTTCTTTTATCTCATCATACATTTCATCAATTTCTTAATCATCTGCAGAGCTAGTTGGCATTCCAGACTGTTGCCCCTGCAACTACTGAAAAGTTTGCTGCCCATCTTCAGGAACCACACGTTTGACTGGCCTCTCACCAGATACTCCTCCGTTGTAGTTGCACCTACGGTACGGCTATCTGTATCGTTGAGGCACGCAAGCCTCCCCACCAACGGCAAGGTCCATGGTTCATGGGGGGGGGGGGGGGGGAGGGAATCATTATCATAAAAACTGAAAAAAATTCTTATTGTTGCACACTAGTCGGCCTCTATGCGATAACACCTGCGCCATTATTTTATCAATTCTGACAGTGACAACACGCGTCAGTTTGTTCTGTATTGCCTTGTCTTACTTTTATATTTTTCTTTTATATTTCACTGACGGATATGTGACATTTGGATACCGATTAAATAGTTCCATGCAGATTACGTACAACCTCAGTGATTGCGAGCATTAATCCATCATTTCCCACTTCTACTTTTTATCCTTTATGGGTAGGTTTCATGTGTGGAAAGTTTCGATCGCTGTGTGTGTCTGGGAGACGTAACGAGCTCAGGAAAGGTCAGACAAAGGTCGGTGACTTAAAGGTAGTTCATCAGGGGCGTTCGTTCAGTTCTCAGAGGCTTGCCGTTCCAGGTAATCGGGGCGTATGTGAGACGGATAGACTGGCATCCGCTTTTGAGGCAACCGACAGGGATCGCAGTAGCTTTCTCTGAATACGCTTGCATTCCCAGCAGGAGGGTATGACAGTACAATGACCTGTCTTTTACATGGGAAAAGAAATAGTTCACTGCAATGTAGGTGTTGCAACAAGAGGCTGTGTTCTCGTGGGATGAATGTCCCTTCGAGTTGTAGAGAGCGTGGGATGGATTTTTTAACACTAACCAAAACGGCCTTGCTGTTGTAGTACTGCGAACGGCTGAAAGCAAGAGGAAACTACAGCCGTAATTTTTCCCGAGGGCATGCAGCTTTACTGTATGGTTAAATGATGATGGCGTCCTCTTGGGTAACATATTCCGGAGGTAAAATAGTCCCACATTCGGATCTCCGGGCGGGGACTACTCAAGAGAACGTTGTTATCAAGAGAAAGAAAACTGGCGTGCTACGGATCGGAGCTTGGAATGTCAGATCCCTTAATCGGACAGGTAGGTTAGAAAATTTAAAAAAGGAAATGGATAGGTTGAAGTTAGATATAGTGGGAATTAGTGAAGTTCGGTGGCAGAAGGAACAAGACTTTTGGTCAGGTGAATGCAGGGTTATAAATAGAAAATCAAATAGGGGTAGTGCAGGAGTAGGTTTAATAATGAATAAAAAAATTGGAATGCGGGTAAGCTGCTACAAACAGCATAGTGAACGCATTATTGTGGCCAAGATAGATACCAAGCCCACGCCTACTACAGTAGTACAAGTTTATATGCAAACTAGCTCTGCAGATGATTAGGAAATTGATGAAATGTATGATGAGATAAAAGAAATTATTCAGGTAGTGAAGGGAGACGAAAATTTAATAGTCATGGGTGACTGGAATTCGACAGTAGGAAAAGGAAGAGAAGGAAACGTAGTAGGTGAATATGGATTGGGGCTAAGAAATGAAAGAGGAAGCCGCCTGGTAGAATTTTGCACAGAGCAGAACTCAATCATAGCTAACACTTGGTTCAAGAACCATGAAAGAAGGTTGTATATATGGAAGAACCCTGGAGATACTAAAAGATTTCAGACAGATTATATAATGGTAAGACAGAAATTTAGGAACCAGGTTTTAAACTGTAAGACATTTCCAAGGGCAAATGTGGACTCTGGCCACAATCTATTGGTTATGAACTGTAGATTAAAACCGCAAAAACGTGGGAATTTAAGGAGATGGAACCTGGATAAACTGAAAGAACCAGATGTTGTACAGAGTTTCAGGGAGAGCATAAGGAAACAATTGACAGGAATGGGGGAAAGAAATACAGTAGAAGAAGAATGGGTAGCTTTGAGGAATGAAATAGTGAAGGCAGCAGAGAATCAAGCAAGTAAAAAGACGAGGGCTAGTAGAAATCCTTGGGTAACAGAAGAGATACTGAATTTAATTGATGAAAGGAGAAAATACAAAAATGCAGTAAGTGAAGCAGGCAAAAAGGAATACAAACGTCTCAAAAATGAGATCGACAGGAAGTGCAGAATGGCTAAGCAGGGATGGCTAGAGGACAAATGTAAGGATTTAGAGGCTTATCTCACAAGGTGTAAGATAGATACTGCCTACAGGAAAATTAAAGAGACCTTTGGAGATAAGAGAACCACTTACATGAATATCAAGAGCTCAGATGGAAACCCAGTTCTAAGCAAAGGAGTGAAAGCAGAAAGGTGGACGGAGTATATACAGGGTCTATACAGGGGCGATGTTCTTGAGGTCAATATTATGGAAATGGAAGACGAGGTAGATGAAGATGAAATAGGAGATATGATAGTGCGTGAAGAGTTCAACGGAGCACTGAAAGACCTAAGTCGAAACAAGGCCGCAGGAGTAGACAACGTTCCATTAGAACTACTGACAGCCTTGGGAGAGCCAGGCCTAACAAAACTCTACCATCTGGTAAGCAGGATGTACGAGACAGGTGAAATTCCCTCAGACTTTAAGAAGAATATAATAATTCCAATCCCAAAGAAAGCAGGTGTTGACTGATGTGAAAATTACTGCACTATCAGTTTAATAAGTCACAGCTGCAAAATACTAACGCGAATTCTTTACAGACGAATGGAAAAACTGGTAGAAGATGACCTCGGGGAAGATCAATTTGGATTCTGTAGAAATGTCGCAACACGTGAGGCAATACTGACCCTACGACTTATCTTAGAAAAATGATTAAGGAAAAGCAAACCTACGTTTCTAGCATTTGTAGACTTAGAGAAAGCTTTAGACAATGTTGATTGGAATACTCTCTTTCAAATTCTGAAGGTGGTAGGGGTAAAATACAGGGAGCAAAAGGCTATTTACAATTTGTACAGAAACCAGATGGCAGTTAGAGTCGAGGGACATGAAAGGGAAGCAATGGTTGGAAAGGGAGTGAGACAGAGTTGTAGCCTCTCCCCGATGCTATTCAATCTGTATGTTGAGCAAGCACTAAAGGAAACAAAAGAAAAGTTCGGAGTAGGTATTAAAATCCATGGAGAAGAAATAAAAACTTTGAGGTTTGCCGATGACATTATAATTCTGTCAGAAACAGCAAAGGACTTGGAAGAGCAGCTGAACGGAATGGACAGTATCTTGAAAGGAGGGTATAAGATAAACATCAACAAAAGCAAAACGACGATAATGGAATGTAGTCGAATTAAATCGGGTGATGCTGAGGGAATTAGATTAGGAAATGAGACACTTAAAGTAGTAAAGGGGTTTTGCTATTTGGGGAGCAAAATAACTGATGATGGTCGAAGGAGAGAGGATATAAAATGTAGACTGGCAATGGTAAGGAAATTGTTTCTGAAGAAGAGAAATTTGTCAACGTCGAGTATTGATTTAAGTGTCAGGAAGTCGTTTCTGAAAGTATTTGTATGGAGTGTAGTCATGTATGGAAGTGAAACATGGACGATAATTTGTTTAGACAAGAAGAGAATAGAAGCTTTCGAAATGTGGTGCTACAGAAGAATGTTGAAGATTAGATGGGTAGATCACATAACTAATGAGGAGGTATTGAATAGTATTGGGGAGAAGAGGAGTTTGTGGCACAACTTGACTAGAAGAATCGATTGGTAGGACATGTTCTGAGGCATCAGGGGATCACCAATTTGGTACTGGAGGGCAGCGTGGAGGGTAAAAATCGTAGAGGGAGACCAAGAGATAAATACACTAAGCAGATTCAGAAGGATGTAGGCTGCAGTAGGTACTGGGAGATGAAGAAGCTTGCACAGCATAGAGTAGCATGGAGAGCTGCATCAAACCAGTCTCAGGACTGAAGACCACAACAACAACAACAACAACAACATGATAATGATTTCCCAATCTTCTAAGGTGAAATTTGTGAGAAGGAATTAGAAGCATTTCAGTTAAAATCAGCTTTTTTCTTTTATTTTTAATCAACACTTCAGTCATACTAACTCAGAGCTATTACACTCATTCACTCTAAATGGAAATTTGTGTTGAGTTTCTTACAGACGAGCATAAAAGAACAAAACCAGTTCATACCACGCTCATTCACTTAAGCATATTATTTTATCTCACATCGATTTTTTTTTTATATCTCTCTCTTACCGGTGTGAGTTCAGCAAATTATGAGCCCTTATGCACCCCAGACATTCACCCACCCAACCTAGTGACAGCTCATTGATTGTAACCCATTCACTCTCCTTTATTTTAATAATTAAACTTATTCACACTCATCCCTTCACTGTACAGTTTCGTATTTCATCACTTTCACTATCAGATATCATAAACAATTCACAGAGAATTATTAACGTGAATTGAAATACGAATAACTAAAACTCAGTAAAACATATACAGTGGACAACGTATAAGTAAGACGAATAATAAAAATCTCTATGAGCTTTATGTGTTCTAGTGATGTCGCGCAGTTGTTTCACTGAAATCAAGGTGATACGCCTGAGATTAAGAAATTTAAGAAGATTTGCAACATTCAATTTGATTACCTGAAACGAATGTGAAACTGCATACAAGCTTGATTAACGATTATGCAAATGTTTTGAATAAAGAGTTAAAACATAAGATCACATTTTTCAAGTATCCCTAACAAAGGGAAATCAGTACAGTAGCATTACTTATGCGACTATTGATGGAGTTTTAGATGAGAATAGTCTAAATCTTCATAAAATCAATTCCATTTGATATGTTCAAAAGTACTAACACAAGTCCAGCTGACAAAATTATCGTCTAACGTGCCCTTTTAACGAGAATCGCGCTAGAAAGGAAAAATAAATTTACAGCTGAAATACATAACCTTTCTAGAAGAAACCATGTAGTTTTGTTTCCAAAATATGTTCGTAACAGTTGAGCACATCTCAATTTGGCACACACATGACATATACAGATAGTGGCACGCCAGATATGGAGATGACGTAGACCAGTTTAATTAGCTTGGCTGCCTGTTATCGTTGTTTGCTACTGGCTGCATCCGATGTCGGATTTATTTTGAGTCGATTTATTTTGAGCAGAAATCTCTTTCATGGCGTGTTTTAGGCTAAACAACGCATCGCTGCCGCTTCGTGTTGTGGCGGGTTGACTAACGTCATGATCGAAGCAGGGCTACAACATTTATGGTTTGCCTGGATCTCGCAGAATCTCCTTATAAGTGTCTACATGTAGACTGTATACAGGTGTAATAGCTCAGGAGTTAGGTCTCTAACTGTTTTATCGTCAGTGAGGCGTTATTTTTATAGAATGTAGGGGAAATGTTTTGGGGGGAAACTGCATTACCAGTCATAGTATAACATTCACAGCCCATTGTAAATCGGAATTTGTCCACAGACCGTTGCTTCATCGTTAAAGGCTCATGTGTTTCCAATAAAGTAAAAAAAGAGTGTGAAGTTTTCGGCACAGCACTTTAGGTGAAGCAGAATGTCCACATTTGCTAGTGTCAGAAGGTGGTGTGTTAAAATGATGAGTGGCGCTCATACTGCTCGTCTTAACGATCTATGCAGAGTTATTAGCAATGTCCTTTCTATGCCATCATATAAAATTACTCCATGTCGGATGCACTGTCGCTGCTATGGTGTCCATTTAGAGCTCGACTCCGCAGGAGCAAACCTTTCCATAGTCCGCTACTATGCTTGTCACGCGTGACGCGTTTGTGTGCTTTAGACACACAGGGTTCTAGCCGCTCCAAACGCACGGCCGCCCCTTACGGACTGCTCGATGCCACGGTGCTTAATCCGTCCGTGAAAGTGAAAGGACAGGAAGCCGTCCGCTCAGTGTAGCTCTCCCTGTCTAGTCCGCCAACTTTTTCTCTCTCTCCCCTGCGTCTACCCAGCAGCTGACCTAGTCCCAGTGCAGGCCTCCCGTGGTGCACTCGGCCTGACCATCTCAGCTGCATTGAGGATACGCCTGCTTTTTAGAAGTGCCGCATCTGCACATGCCCAACATGATTATTATAACCTCACCTAAATAATTATTTAGACATCAGAGTAAACAGTTCTCCATATGAAACATAGATAAAACTAACAATAACTAGCCCCTACAGATTGCAAAAAAGTGTGGTGGCGATTTTGATCGGTCCTCTGTTTTCTTATACAACAAGTAGTGGAATACCGCTAAAACAAAAAAAAACTTAATTAACAACCATTGAAAAATTGGTGGTCATTAACTTAACTTTAATGCTACTGCTGTCATTACGTTCTATATTCTTTTCACGTAAGCGATAAGTTTACAGCTTACTTCAGTATCTCCCTTGTGACCAACTGAATTTATCTCTTATCCATAACAAGTTCCATTGGTCTTAAAAATGTCAGAAAACTTCTTCTGATGCCGTTGTTATTAGTTGTTAGTGGGATAGGTTAATATTCTATTTACATGACAAGCTACGTTCACCTTGACTGCATGCTTTCTAGTTATGTCATGCATTCACCAAATTAATGTATTTCGTAGAGCTACTAAAAACTACGAAATCATACACCTAATGCTCCCACCTGCCTGCGGCCTAGTAACATTCACTAGTCTCCACTTGGTATCACTCTCGGGGTCTTCCATTCCTTCTTGCAATATTTTCTTGCCCATGGCTTTGGCCTTCTCTTTAATAGTAGTAACGACGTGTAACTTACTTCTCCAAACAAACAAACAAATAGACCCAATTTAATAAACATAACAAATATAAACCGATCATTTATTAGAAACGAAGACATAATTTCACTTCGCCAAATACACGTAGGACAACAGGAAATGCCAAATGAACAAATTTCCTTACTTGCTCTTCTATTCATACCTCTGAATGGAGTTACCTCAGATTCGCTTCCTGGCTCCTCCTTTCGTTATCTTCCCTTTTTTGTGTGGGTCTTTCTTTGATATATCCTTCTCAGTACATCATTGTGACCTTGTATTTTTCTCTCTGGTCGTCTCATTAGCATTATGGAGCCTCCTTCCAGGCTACTTGGAAAGGTAAAATCAGAAAACATTATCATTAAATAAGTTTCGTATCAATGCCTCACTTACTCTAATATTCCACCGTAACCCGTAGCCACCTTATCCCTAGGTTCTCTGCTACGCAGCCTTATTTGCTATCGCCCCTTCTAATCTGTGTAAGACACGAAATCTTCCGTTACTAAGTACAACAAATAGTGCTCCTTCCGAGCTCCAAAATACCTCAGACTCTTCCTCTGACAACCTATCCAAATGCTCATCCAATTAGGACATTAAACGACAACTTGACTCCTTCCCTTGTACAATGGCGACGTAATTCACCTCTCTGCTTCTCTTCTATGGGCGACATAAACCAAAGAATCCCGGGCCGATGCTCTACTGCGAGGAGGAAAACGTCTTCTCACCTGCAACAATCTCACTCACATACACTCAAGCCAGCAGGCCATCTCGGAGTCACACCCTGAGTACGTCAACAAATAGCTACTCAGCTAGCACCAGTACTTCAAATAATGGTTCAAATGGCTCTGAGCAGTATGGGACTTAAACATCTGCGGTCATCAGTCCCTAGAACTTAGAACTACTTAAACCTGACTAACCTAAGGACATCACACACATCCATGCCCAAGGCAGGATTCGAACCTGCGACCGTATCAGTCGTGCGGTTCCGGACTGAAGCGCCTAGAACCGCTCAGTCACCAGCGGCCAGCACCAGTACTTCCACACATCATCTCACCCTCCACATATGCTCGATCTCTACACTACCCACCATGAAGTTAAAAGGAGAAATAACTACTTTCCCAGGCATTAAAAACTTCCAAGTTATTGGACAGAATCTGCGCAACATTTTAATTAGACAGCTTCAACACAACGGTAGGACACGGAATACCACAAAGCCCCAAAAATCAAGCTCACATCAATGTACTCTAGAGCAAAACAGATTTAGGATTCTCATACTATTAGTCACAAAGGTCTTATTACAAACCGAACTGTCAATACCTCTTATTCTCAGTCGACAAAACACATATTCAGATTACAAAAATTTGAACATATTTAGGCGAAGAAAGTTATTTTCCATTTTTCTGACGATCTCAGAGCCAGCTCCTCTGTAAAAGGTTTGATGTTGCTAACATGGTGTCATCATCACCATAAGTCGTTGTGCTCACTGCTGAGCGTCGTGTCCCCATGAACCAAGAAACTCCATCCCGGACGTTTGACGGCATCTCTTAGTGCCTGCTGAAGAGGTAGACCGGAGATCTTCTTGATTTGATCTATCCATTTGCTCGCTGCTCCTCCTCTTGGTCTCATGCCGTCGATGTTTCCTTGCAAGATTATTTTCTCTAGATTTTCTCCATCTCTTCTCACATTGTGGCCAAAGAACTGGAGAATTTTTTCGGTGACTCAAGAAGAAAGGCGTCTGGAGTTATCGAGTAATTCAATAATGGACACGTTTGTTGTTCTTTCGGTCCATTTTTTGCGTAGCATCCTACGCCAGCACCAAAGCTCAAACGCCTGGCCTTGAGTGTCCATGTTTCGCAAACAAAAAAGAAGACAGGAAACACGAATGTTTCAACTTGCCGGATCTTTGTGCTCCTTGCTATAGCCACTCACCCTACCGTATGTATGCCGGACGATTTGCCTTACCTTATCGTTTCTACTTGAACCGTATTTTCATTTTCAGCTCTCCAGATCCGCAATGGTTTATTAAATAGAGAGAAAAACTTGTGAGACTGCGTCTGTTACTTGCTATGAAGCTTGGTGAGCTTTCACCAATACTTTCTACCCTACTCTGTATCGTGATCGTCCCACCAGTATATTCTTTACTTTTCTTTACAGCGTGTTCCGTCTGGTGGATGCCATCGATATAATCCTCTTATGCCTTAGTAGATATCTCATCTGAAAATATATCAGCTCCCTGACCTGTTGTTCAAGAATGTTATCAGAAGAGTCAGTTAGAAAGACATAGCGTGATGAATGCTGCTTGACACGGTACCATATTCACAGGTGAACTTTTATATTCATAATCCTTTTTTTGCCTGACCTGGCAGTTCAGTATGCCAATGTCGAACCATTAACTGTGATACTGATGTGTATTGGCTGTGCGACACTGGTTGATCATCGATTATATGAGTATCATAGCTGTAATATGCGCTCTGTGAGCTGGCTATTCTTTGGTATCAAGTACTTTGCCATTTTCATGTAGGTAATAGTGAATTCTGCTTTTGTATCTATACAGTACGGATAAGTAGTGAAGGAAGTTGTTAACGAGCTATCCAGAGTCGTTTGCTATGACATGTTAACTGAGTGGACAAGAATTGTGAAGAGAAAGGAGTCAACTATTAGATCGCTGGTGATGCTCATATCAAATTACTTATTATCTATCGTCAAGGTTTCATTTAGAATGATGTGGGCTTCATAGGAATGTTGGATACTGCAGCTTACTACGTGGTCAATATTATTTCACATCTCTGTTACGAGAGATTGTCCCCATGGCACTGCATCGGAGATACAGGTCCTAGGGAACGTGGAGGTTATGAGGGTGAGACTGGCTGCTTCTCTGTGCTTTGTGAGTCAGGTCTAATGTCTGATAGGGGGGGGGGGGGGGGGTCATGGAATGGCTTCTAAGCTTTCGCACTACAAATTGAAAGCAACGACGAAGGGCCCTTGCACTTTTTCTAGGGTCAAGCGCATGATCGGTAGCTGCAACAAGTGCAAATTTTAGGGTCCAGCGAAAAATTTACAAGATGTGAATACTCACCGAAGTCATCAGGCCACCTGGATGTAGCCAGGACGATGGAGTGGCGATCCCAAAGAGACAGACCCTAGTCGTTGTCAAATCTTAGGTGAAGTCCTGCTGTGTTCCTGCTACTACAATTTCAGAACATTCTTCGAAGGTCAGAACATTTATACACGAGGACTGGTCCTATATGAAATGCGAAGTCTGACCACGAGTGCAACACAGGCCTTACAGCTGGATACTCTTATTCGGTGACATACACAGAGAGAGATTTTACCTGTCTGCTCGCCAGTGTCATAATGATACAAAACTACAAAGTCTTCATGGGAGCAGATCGGGATCACACTAAGGGGAACAGTGTGAAAGTAGCTACATGGCTACATTAACTGTGTGTTGCATAGATGCATTCGAAAAATGTTCACCCTCACCACAGAGCTTTGTAAGTATGGAGATGCTTTGTCTCACTTATCTTGGCTGGAAATGGCAAGACAGTGAACTGGTGTTACTGGGAAAATTTCCACAGGAATTACTCTGCATCAGCAGAAGAAGAAATATAGGATTTCATGGGTAGCTTAGCAGTTGAGTAAGAATTAGACAGGGGCTGAAACAAAAAAAATTATGTAACAACCAATGGCGGCTGCCCATTAATCTTAATTCATGGCACAGAACGACCGACTGTGTTTGTGAATCTTTGATGGTGGGAAGAACTGAGATACTTCAAATGCCGGAACTAGACACTACCTGTCGTGACTGGGACACCATCTCTCTGACTGCCCATTCTGTAAACAAATAATTCAATAGCAGGAGCCTCAGATGGCAAGAAACTGTCACTGTAAACGGTCAAGTATGATTTGTAATATCCGGCTCGATGATGCGAAACTACCTATGCGTAGCGGGAGAAATGGGGTAGAATGAAGCATCACAAAAACATCAAAGTATTCAAGTATCAAAATATTAAATAAAACAAGCAAAAATCATCACATTTACTCATAATCAATTACCGAGTAATGAGGTCATTCTTTATTACTTATCCATTACTACGTAAACCATGGAGAAAATTCAAGCAGAGGCCACTTATAACGCGGATGTTAAGTGGACAGAGCCAGGACATCTTTGAAAGAAATCTAAATAAAGACGATAATGCTTGTAGCTCACATGAAGTAAGAGGAGGTACCTGCGCAGAACCTCCTCATTCCTTACCTTATCAGTCCAGCTAAGTCTTAGCATTTGCCCGCAGCAACACCACATCTCAAATGCTTAGATTCTCTTCTGTTCGGTTGCTATGTTGAAAACGTACATTCTTCGGAACTTCTTTCTCTAATTAAGTCCTACGTTTGATAATAGCAGACTTCTCTTGCCTACGAATGCCCTTTTTGTCAGTGCTAGACTGCTTTCGATGTCTTCCTTGCTCCGTGCGTCAATGGGTATTTTGCTGCCTAGGCAGCAGAATTCCTTAACTTCATCTGCTTCGTGATCATCAATGCTGGTGTTAGGTTTCTCGCTGTTCTCATTTCTGATACTTCCAATTACTTTCATCTTTCTCGATTTACTCTTTATCTATATTCTGTAATCATTATAACATTCATTCCATTCAGCATGTATCGCAATTCTTCTTCACTTTCACTCAGGATAGCTAGTCATCAGCAATGACTGATATCCTTTCTCTTTCAATTTTAATTCTACTCCTGAACCTTTCTTTTATTTCTATCATTGCTTCCTCGATGCACAGATTGAGCTGCAGGGGAGAAAGACTACATCTCTTTCTTACACCATTTCTAATCCGAACATTTCGTTCTTGGTCATCCACTCTTAGTATTCCCGTTGGTTCTTGTACATATTTTATATTTCCCGTCTCTCCTCATAGCTTACCCCTACTTTTCTCAGAATTTATAATATCTTTTACTATTTTAAGTTGTAGAATGCTTTTTCCATGTCGATAAACCCTATGAACGTGTCTTGACTTTTCTTCAGTCTTGCTTCTATTTTCAACCGCAACGTCAGAATTGCCTCTCTGGTGCCTTTACCCTTCCTAAAGTCAAACTGAAGGGCCGCGCGGGATTAGCCGAGCGGTCTAATGCGCTGCAGTCATGGATTGTGCGGCTGGCACCGGAGGAGGTTCGAGTCCTCACTCGGGCATGGGTGTGTGTGTGTTTGTCCTTAGGATGTTTAGGTTAAGTAGTGTGTAAGCTTAGAGACTGATGACCTTAGCAGTTAAGCCCACAAGATTGCACACACATTTTGAACAAACTGATCGGCATCTAATACATCTCCATTTTTCATTTTCATTCTTCTGTGTATTTTTTGACATAAGTGGGATGCATGAGATGTTACGCTAATAGCGCGATAATTTTCGCGCTTGTCGGCTCTTGGAGTCTCCGGAATTGTGTGGATGATATTTTTGAAAAGTGTTCTTTTAGGTAAAAACAAGGCTCGAACTGTTTTATAATCTACAAATAGCACATATCAAAACAGAACTGTATTATTCCAGATCTTACTGACGATGCGTTAAAGAGAAGAAAGGCGAAACACGTATAGGAATTTTAAATTACAGTGCAGGCAGAGACAGTGTTTTTAATTTACAAAATTTTACCTCAGTACACAGTTTATCCGACTCTGCCTCCTGACCAGAGGCGAGCATGTAACGCCTATGCTCTTCACAACAAAACTCCGTCTTCAGGTAACAAGTGGCCCATCGGGACCATACGACCGCCCTGTCATCCTCAGCTGAGGATGTGGATAGGAGGGGCGCGTGGTACACACACTGCTCTCCCGGTCGTTATGATGCTGTTCTGTGAATAGAGCGGGTACTATTCGGTCGAGTAGCTCCTCAATTAGCATCACGAGGCGACCCGGATGGTCACCCATCCAAGTGCCGGCCACGCCCGAAAGCGCTTAATTTCGGTGATTTGACGGGATCCCGTGTTTCCACCGCGGCATGGCCGTTGCCCTCTTCACAACAGTTTATCAGTAAATGCACAGCTGCACACAAAAGTGCTCAATTTTGAGTGATGTAGTGGGGTCCTTGTATAGTGCAGATGTAAAATATAGAATGGGCGCTGTCCGATATCAGTGAACATAATTCAAGACAAAATAAAATTCACCTTAAGACAAAATAAGACACACCATCAAGGAATTACCTAAATGGGAATGAAAGCAGTTGGCGTGACATACATACACAGAGAAACAAATGACTACCGTTACATAAAAATTGGATGAATTATTCAAGAGAAAGAACTTCATAAACAGAAGTGATGCTCTGGGGTGTCATTTATTTTCACCGCAGGACCTCTTTGGTTGTCATCCATGGAACTCTTACACCACAGCGGTACTTCGACGATGTTCTACGCACCGTTTTGTAGCCCTTCCTGGATAATCATCCTGACCTTACATTTCAGTATGATATTGCCCGCCCACACATGGCGAGAGGTTCTATTACTTTCTTCGTGCTTGACAAACCCTACCTTGGCCAGCATGGTCGCTGGATCTCTTTCCAGTGAAGCATTTGAACAGGGTCCTCCAGCCAGCTCGGGGTTGTGACGAGCCAACCTGCCAATTGGGTAGCATTTGGCACGATATCCTTCAGGCGGACATCCAACAACTCTCTTAATCAATGCTGAGCCGAATAACTGTTTGCACAAGGGCCAGAGATGGACCAATGCGTTAATTACTTCCTCAGTTCGTGAACCCCTTTCCCTTGAATAAATCATCCATTTTTTTCTGAAATTGTAATTATTCTTTGTCTGTACATGCATATCACATCTACCGATTTCTGTCCCATTCGGATAGTTCCCTCCTGGTGCGTCATCTCTTTGTCTTAAAGCGTAAAATGTTTAAAATGGCATGCTACTGCTAAATTATGTAATCCCTGAGGAGGTATTTGACAAAGACTGCTGAACGGAAGGAACATGTGTATACTATTTCTGAGCCAGGCTTCTGCCAACTTTCACCTACTTTTACACATAGCCGTGAGCAATTGAGCTCGTCTCAAGCAAATAGTACGCTTCACACGTGTTGCTTGTCAACACAGTGCTGATACGAACACATCTAGGTTGTCGTCCGAACCCATGTCTTGGGGTGGTATCATTGATGGTTAAAAGCCTTCAGTTATCTGTTTGTTAGCTGTGGGTGTTTTGAACAGTGGAGTGTTACAAATGTGCAATGACGTACTAGAATTACTTAGTGACGGTACTGAAATGTGTCTTGTGGAGTTACAGACTACATCAGTTACGTGGTAGGTTGAAATGATAAATAAACAGGTGTCACAATGTCTTGTGGAATTACAGAATTCATCAACTGTGTGGTGGGCTGACATGGTAAACAACCAGATACTACAACATGATATGAAACGTATCTGCAAAGGAACATTTTTCAACCTCAATCTTAAATGAGCACTCTGTAACATTGCCAGTAGATGTATTAATCATTCGGAGCGTTCTCCAAGGACTCAAGAGGACGCTAAAATTTCATCTAAACAGACCAAACAGGCAGATTTTTGAAATCTATGGAACCAATTTCCTAAGCCGAAGGGCAGCCACAAAGGCTTGTACAAGTCGTTAGGTGCAGCAACAGCTGTTTTTGGCCAATCCTGAGGAGATGTCAGGATCGGATGATAGCATGAGTGCATATCAAGAAGAATACAATTCGTTGATCAGTTCAACGTTTCGTTAATACATGGGTAGGGCTGTAACCTTGTTTATTGCTCTCATGTCCACACACGGGCAATAGGTGTCCTCTCTTTTAATTGATTTCTTCAACACATGAAATGAAATAATCGTATGGCATTATTGGCCGGGAGGCCCCATGAGGGAAGTTCGGCAGCCGTATTGCAATTCCTCTTTAGTTGACGCCACTTCGGCGACTTGCGAGTCAATGATGATGGCATGATGATGAAAGACACACAACACCCAGTCATCACGAGGCAGGAGAAAATCCCTGACCTTGCCAGGAATCGAACCCGGGACTCCGTGCGTGGGAAGCGAGAACGCTATCGCAAGACCACAAGCTGCGGACTCCACAAACAGATTTAACCTAGAGCTGCCTGATAGTTGAACAATTACTGCATCGTGTTGCTGCTGGATTGTTTCTTCCATAACAGACTGTAACTGACACGGAATTTTGCATGTTTCAGGCCTTATATTTCTATCAGGAATTTCATGGTTTACAAAGATCAGTAGCCGGCAAGAACTGACTCTATCAGAATAAACATGAATAGTCCTCTAAAGATCGCTGTAAAAAGCTTCGTTCAGTGTTCTCGAATGAGACAACTCGTGCTGCAGTTGCTGCTTAAGGAGTACATGATTGTGTAGACTTCCTAGATATGTAACAATTTCCCCCTGTTCTCATTCTCTGAAAGAGTTTTTCATACTTATTTATCTGGTACGTACCAGACAGTATCATTCCTCTCGATATTGCTACATCTCATACCCAAAATTTGCTTAG
The DNA here is from genome assembly GCF_023864345.2 of Schistocerca serialis cubense. Lineage (NCBI taxonomy): Eukaryota > Metazoa > Arthropoda > Insecta > Orthoptera > Acrididae > Schistocerca > Schistocerca serialis. The sequence goes on from NC_064642.1 coordinate 528,507,722, forward strand.
TTACATAGAAATTCTTACTTTTTCTCCCATAGTTTCTGCTCTAGTTTCACATGCATCCATATTCTCCCGAGAACATCATTTTGGGTGAACAGATCAACCAGAAGAAATACCTTTCGGCTCTTTCATTTTGACTGACAACCAGAGAACTCTTCAAGAAGCTACTGTTTATTGCTAAATAGGTGGTTACCTTTAACACAAGGTACGCAGAGAATTGGAATTTCGGTGAATTGGCCCCTCCGTGGATATTCCCGTGTCTGTGAGGTACTCTTGCCGCTAATGCGGTGAAAATGAATTTGACGGTGACAGACCCGAAATGAATCGTGCACTGTTATTGATGCAGGAAAGTGTTTTCCAGGATGATATCAACATCAGGCCTTCTATGCCTTATAGCTTCCATTTTAAACTCGTAAGTGGTGACATTGTCAATTTAATTGGACACAGTCCTGCACGATTTGTTACTTTCCAACTAAATCCACTAATATGACAGCAGGCTTTTTAATGGCTGCTTGTCGCTGGGAGAAGGAAACACTAAAATTATAGGGTGCCTGTATCCACTACAATTCAGGCCAATTTTCCTTGCGCTTCACTCTTCACAGTCATATTTGCCATCTTCTTCGAAGCTCGTTAATTTACGGAGTTGACTAACTTTACTGGGGGCTGGGTGGGTGAATGCGTCTGGCTCCTTTCTCCTTTTCGGATTGAAACACTTGTTTCCTGGTATGGAGACCATAAATAGTGTATTATTAGATGCCTAAATTTCCAACAATTAGGATAGTAAGGTGATAAACACTTGTCGGCAGTGAGACCATCTCGCCTACCTCGTCCGCAAGCTGATTCATTGGTAAACCTGTGGCACAGTTAACTATTATGCGCCGGGTTGCCAATAAAGTGTCCACATGGACTGACTCTTAGAGAGAGGTAAGAGAGTAACGTCCAGTCTGATTTTCCAACTGATCCCAAAAATTAAAGTATCTACTTCTCGTGCCTGCTTCTCCTTCAAGCACGTCCTTACGGGTAACATCTCGACAAAGCGTATAAGCTATACATGAGGTAGCCCTTATCCCGTCTGCAAATGGTTCAGAATCTTCCCGTGTTCTTTGCCTAAGGTTGCGAAGTTTGTCAGATAATGATAATGCATGTGGCCAGGCCAGGAGCTCTACCTACTGCGAACCTAGCCGCCTGATGCACGTCATTTTATTTGATGCCATTTCGGCGACTTGCCTATCAGTGGCTATAAACTGATGATCAAGGCAACAAGACACCTAGTCACCGAAAGGAGATAATCTCTGAACCAGTTGGAAATCGAACCCGGGTCCAACACATTGCATTCTACAATGCCGACCACTCAGGCGGACAGTTTGACAGGTGAATGGCTAACACACAGCTTGGGAATACTGCTCTACTAAACCTTTTGGCAGAAATTCAAATAATACGGCATTTTTCAAGGCGTGGACTTTCTCAACATAAGCGAGAACACCCATAATGAACGTTCGTTCTACATACATTAGGAAATTATCCGTTCATGAGCAGAACCGCCTAATTTCACAGTCATTTTATACACAGGACAATACATTTTCTGTGTGTTTTCCTGAAAATGAAGGAATATAATTAACTGTTGGAAAGCTGCTGAACATTTCAGAAAGCAATACTCCCTCATAATCGAAGGGTAGTTCCTGTTGCAGTTTTGTACCTGAAAGCATTTTCTTCCAACGCCTCCAATACTCTCCTATTTTTCGTCGCCAGTCTCAATGCACCTTGCCTCCTTTTTTTGGCACCTTCACATCCTCGTCAAGTGTTTCCACAGCTGTGATAACTTCAAGTCTTCTAGGATCATTGAGAGTTGTCTGAAAAGTTATGTTTACTCCCAGTATGGCAACCTACTTTCCTAGTTTCCTGTTCTAACCTAATTCTAGATTTGGTGCCAGTTTTGCAGTTTTTTAGGAGGGGATTTTCACTCTGCAGCCGAGTGTGCGCTGATATGAAACTTCCTGGCAGATTAAAACTGTGTGCCGGACCGAGACTCAAACTCGGGGCCTGTGCCTTTCGCGGGCAAGTGCTCTATCAACTGAGCTACCCAAGCACGCCCCGTCCTCACAGCTTTACTTCTGCCAGTACCTCGCCTCCTACCTTCCAAACTTTACAGAAGCTCTCCTACGAACCTTGCAGATCTAGCACTCCTGAAAGAAAGGATATTGCGGAGGCGGGCAGGGTAGGAGGCGAGGTACTGGCAGAAGTAAATCTGTGAGGACGGGGCGTGAGTCGTGCTTGGGTAGCTCAGTTGGTAGAGCACTTGCCCACGAAAGGCAAAGGTCCCGAGTTCGAGTATCGGTCAGGCACACAGTTTTAACCTGCCAGGAAGTTTCATTAGAGTTTTTGTCAACAAATTTTGCACCTGCTCCTGGTACGCCACAAACGAGTCCAAAATACCTCCCTCTGCGACAATTCTGGTTTGCGAGCGTGTCAGAGGCATTGTTACGACGAAGGCGGACCTAAAAGTTAACAATAATGAACGAGAGGAAAATAGGAAATGAAATAAACCCTAGAGGGCGAGGCTGGCCCTTCTCGCTGCTAGGCAAGCACTTATATTCGCTAACAGTTCAGTGACAGGATGCAAAAGCAGGGGCTCCCGCTCACTCAACATTAGCAGCGACGTGTAAGGACGGCGATGGTTCAGTGCGTCGAGATTGTGTGTGACACCTGTGACACTCTGTTACACAGTGGTGGAGACTACAAAGACGAAGTGATATCGACCCTGGCGTCGACAACTCAACACCTGCAGCAACGGCAGAGAAGGAGGGCGCGCCGATTCTGGACGCAACCCGTCATGCGACACCAGGAGGGCGGCTATGGGCAGCAATGGGCGCCGAAGTAAAATGAAACTGCCATATGGCTGCGCAGCGGCTCATGGCTGACAGAAACTCATTATGCCCACAGGCAGTAGTAGATGCAGCAAATACCAGAGACAGTCCGCATGTAGCAGGATGGCCCGTCCACGCACTCGTGTGTGCCCGAGCGTTCGGCATTGGCCTTGTGTGCTGTGTAGCGAAGAGAGAGTCTGTGCATTTCCCAGCGCTGGCTAACATGAGCCATAGACGGCAACAGGACGCCAATCGTGGCACCTGCCCATGCAAACATCTGATAATGGCAGTACCCAGGTACCAGACACCAATATTCTGGATCGGATTGTGGGAAAACCTCCCACAGATATGAAACCAGATTTGTACAAGATGGCAGGAGTTGGTATTGTGTGGGCACTCAGGTCTGAGTGGTCAAGTAAACGAGAAGTCGGATAATTGCAAACATAAGCCACAGAGTGTTTATTCAAGAAAATGGGTACAAATCTGAGGCACCTATGGAAGCAAGCAGTGCTTGAGTAGGTGGCCACTAAGAGAAAAATGTGTAGAATGGTTTAAGAGAGAGGAAGAGATACGTGTTAGCTATTGCTGCCTTGTGAGCCAAGGATGGTGAAACAATCCCGCTCAAGGCATCCATCGCTCAGTTGACCTTACTGTGAGAATGTTAACAGGTCAGCAGCAGACGCTGAAGGCATGTGTAGACTGTGTGTGGTCCGATCAACATCCAAGCTTGTAGCAGAGAATTAAGAAGTCACACTAAATATTTTAAAAATCTACCGCATCTACGTGACCCAAGGAGGTGGTCCCTGCGCATATCATTTGTGGGTACAGCTTCTGCGTGCTGGTACTCTTTTTTTCCTCATAATGACAGTTCCCTTACATAAACGTACTGATCATGCCTGTGACACTGTTTTAGAGGTCCAGCACGGGTTCTTCTATTACTAAGCCCGTGTCAGCTTCTCTTTCATTCAACTGACAAACGTTTTGCATTGTTGTTTCCTCTTCTGTAGGGAGACCGGATTTCAAATAATCTCAGCCTGAGCCCTTGGTCTCTTTCACTCGTTCATTTCTGCCCTAAATCTGTAATGCACATTTAATGTATTCCTTCTTATAAATTATTAAAATGAGCATTCCTTTCATATCCCTAAAGTTACGACCACCTACTACATAGCACGAAATTACTCCACAGCAGCGATTCTGTGTAACATAGTTTCGAAAGCCCTTGGTAAGTTTCCGGAGGTAGGTGGCACCAGATGCCTACATATAGGCAGGAAATTACTGGCTGGCGAAATTGAGAACGTGGAGCTGGTAACGGATACATCTCAGATGTGCTCAGTCAAGTTCAGAGCAGGCGAATATGGTGTCCAAGACATCAAAGTAAGTTCGCTATCGCACTCCTCAAACCACTGAAGCACTGGCGTTGTGACATGGGCACTTATAAAACCGGAAAATGCCATCGCTTCCGAGAATGGCATCAAACATGTAGGCAGGCACATGGTCAAATCTAATGTTTACATAGGCCACAACTGACCTTGTTCCCTCGATTATTATTGTAGGTACCTTGAAGGTCAAGGTCAGCGACTCCCAGGAGTCTACGTCCAAGGCACACTGTTCCAGGGACGAGTTGTTTGCGCTGGATGACCGCTTATTTGGATACGGCTAATGAACACTTCTTCCCTTAGATTCATGGTCCGATCTAGATGATTTCGTGTTCACCACATACTTCTTGTGAAAATAGAGATATGCAAGGTTCATCTGGTATGGTGCCCCAAATTTAACAATGAACGTTGAACGCTGTGCTCCGGAACACTGGAGCCTGCAACAGCACTGCACTCTGTCGTCAGATCTACTGCCTACTCCGATTTACACAGAGGGCAAGATTCTGTCCTCCACTCTCTGTGGTCACCCGTGGATATCCAACACCTGGTCGCGTACTCCTGATTTCACCGTCTTTCACCGTCATATGTTCGGGACAGTAGCACGCGCACAGCTGTCCAGCTTCGCCGATTCGAGATTCTCGCTCCCAGACGCCGCCCCAAGACAATTGTCCTGTGTTAAAGTCATTAAAATCACACGATTTACCCATTTACGGCCCATATTGTCGCTAGAATGATTCTACATTGGTCTCTGAAATTATGGGTGTACCCACTTGACGCCACGTTTGTTGCAGGTACGCAGCAAAAGTTTCGCTGGAAAGCTCTGACGTATCCTCCATACAGTCCCAATCTCTCCCTATGCTCTGAAGAAAGGCATTCGCGGTCGTCGATTTGATTCGAACGAAGAGGTTCCCCACTTTGTATAATCATGGTTCGTTAGGCAGGCGCAAACATTTTTCAATGAAGTCATTTAGCGGCTTTCTCCCAGTGTGATAAATGTATAGATAGTTTTGGCTATTACTTTTGAAATAATAAACAATGTACTTAATTTTTCCGTCTGTCTCGTTTACATTTGACTGCCCCTTATATTACTACATTGACGAGAATACATCTCAGCTGAAGATTTCTCGTGCGATTTCGTTCACTTAGAGCGTCCGATGAAAGTCTGTATATCTTGATATTGGTCCAAACAGAATCTCACTCGATATTTGGATATTTTGCTTCTATACAGCTTCGTTCATGTTTCTTTCTGTGAAATATGATGCCTCTGGCCATTATCTGTCACCAAGTAGTGATCGTGTTGCTGTAGTAAGTTATTTCCACGAAATATATCCTCGTACTCTGCTGCCGGAGATTTATTTTTTGCACACCTACGGGCTCTTGGAGACTTCCAGACTACAGAATTGCATATATTTTAGACATATTTCTTCGTGCATTTTCTTTTAGAACAGCAATGGTCCTTTTTGTAGAAAGTGTAGAGACCTTATTATTTACGCCTAGAAATCCTAAACCTCCATTTTTGAGATCCCGAGTGATTGTTATTGTGTGCACTCTGAAATTTAATTCTTTCCGAAATTAGTTGATGACGGTTGAAATAATCTTTCTGGCCGTCATTTTGGGAAATGAGAGTAATTGAACCAAGCAGGCAGCTTTTGAAGGAATGTAAATGTTAATTAATTTTACTCTCTGAAGTTGGTTTATACTACGGTGCAGATAATCTCTTTGACTCTTTGAATTTGTCTTGACTTATTTCTCCAATTAACAACTTTCATCTTCATATAGGGTCAAATCAGATTTGTTCCAAGTGCTTTGTATTAGCTGAATAACTTTGTCTACGCGATGTTAATCTGTTGGAAGCCTTGTGGATCTAAATATTTGCTTTTCATTCGTGGTTGGTTTTGGCTCCCGACACAGGATGTTACTTTTTAATATTTGTTTCTGATTCCGAAATAGCATCGTAATTTTCGGAGTACGTCAACTAAATCTTCGACGAATTTGTGGGCCCTGATAAAGTTATTCTTGTCAGGCTGGCATAAAGTAAGAAGACGAGTGGTTGTAAGTAAAGGACTAATAAGAGGTTACGGAGAGGACTACTGAGAAACGTAACGTGTTAACAGTACCTGTCTTGTTTTCAGATAGTTTACTAATTTATTAGCTCTTATTTCCGTAGCAATGTTCTTAATTACATTTAGTACCCATTTTTCTCATATTTTCAGTGAGTAACATACGATCCACCTGGCTGAAGTAATTACGAAAATAAATAAACAGTATTGAACATATTATGTTAGCCGCGAAGACTAAAGTAATAACATCGCTGTATTCTGCACACATGACGGATATAAGAAGTACCAGTTTTGTCTCCATTAACAGAAAGAGGTTTCTCATTAGTCGGTAAAACATTAATGAGAACGAGTTTTTCACGTTGAGTTAAATTATTTCTCAATTCAAAAACCCGTTTTTAGGAGTCTTGTGAAATGTGACCTGGCTATTTATAAATGCGATCCGTCAGGACCGACCAGTAATATACAATGTGTGCTTTATGAGCTTTATGACCATCCACAGAAATATGAGACTCAACAGTTCGCTTTATTTCCATATCCCGTGACTGGATACTACTGGAACGTTATAGGTTATTCAGTCTTCACTGTTTCTCATTAATTAATCCCTCCATATGTGGAGAGAGTACCTTCTATTAACCGGTAATCAACTTCGATAGGAACATTGAACACTCTCACAGTTGCCTATTATAAACGACATAGGCTTTTCTTTTGGAAGCATTACTGATCGAATCGTCTCTGTGCATAAATTCAACTACAGTACTCACTTCCCCAATAGCTTGTCTACCGACAACAGACTAAATAGGTTTAACATATACACAATAATTCTCAGAAACTAATTGAGTGGTGCTGCTGTGCAGAGCAAGAATTTATTCCAGTTACCTTCGTCAGCCATTCGTGGATTTCCGGAGCAGTAGGTTGAACCGGGCAAGTTTCCATTGCGAACAAGAGGATCAGAATAATTTTTCGTACGGTATCAGCCATATTTTTCAGTAGCGAAGGAATTCCGGTCACAGCCAAAATTCCGCGAAATACGAAGCGTGGGTCAGACGATCACATTTGAAAAACTGTTTACCGTGTTCACAGCTGGAACCGAACTGTTCAATAGGCCTGTCGAAGGCAAACTGGAATTTATGTGCCAGCTGCTTGTCTAGATACTTTCAACGTCAGTTTACACAGCTTAGGCGGGATTGGTGGATACTCGGGTAGCGAAGGGGGAAGCGAGATAACGACACTTTTCATTGTAAAGGCTTCAAATTTGTTTCAACGAAAATTAAATAAGTTACGAACATATATGATTTCTAAAATTTAATTTTGTTGGTTAAAATTATGTTTAATATAACTTAGCACTGGGCAGTAAACGGCCATACTTCATAGCTTGTGGTAGAAGTGGGTACTCTATAGCCACATCCGGACAACGTCACATTTTCCGCTGGAGGCATGAGTCATACCAATTCCTACGCACGTCATCTATTTTCCATTCTGTGCAACCCTCATGGGACCACTTCTTACGTTTAATACACTTTTGCCAGTCATCTGATTTTCTTGTTGACGACTAGGTCTCCGTGAAGATAGGACAAGGCTTTTCATTCTAATCTTCAGAAGAGGTGTTCGCTTGAAACTTCTTCTGGGGTGCTGCTGCTCTTGCACTGAATCCTTGTATTAAGACTCTGTGATCACATCGCACTTCCCGCTCCGCCTGGCTGATAACGTTCGTTCTCTTGTAAAGATGAACCGGCTTCACACTCTGCGGTGGGACAATGAATGAAGAACTTGTTTGCACATCAGTCGACATACCAGACTGTGGAGAACAAGCAGTAACTAACTATGGTCTTTCTGTCGTACCTGGTGGCACAAATTCGTCTCCACCAAATACATCTGTATTAAGCGGGAAAATACCCGTCTTTGCAAAATCATATGTGACATTTGGCATTGTTGCTTCTCTAGCATATGCAAGTCCGAGTAACTGGGTTATCTGGCACTGCCTTGCCACTCTTGCCACATGACTGATGACCCATGTTCGAAAACCCTGACCGTAGAAAGTGCTTAATCATCATATGATACTGACGTCAAGAGATTGCATGGGTTTAGTGTGGTGGGAAGAGAACAGTCACGACACTGTGTTTCTAGCAGGGTCGATAACCTCTACGCGTAACACATGCACTGCATGGCCGTCAAGCAGCAGAAGAAGTGGTTTGCTCCTTGAAGGTTTTGTGTGAGGAAGTAATGCAAGTATTGGACGAAGGTTTCAGCTTACATGCACCCACTTGGACGACACACAGCTACTGTTTCTGGCGTTGCTTCATACAGCCTCTAAGAAATACTAGGAGCAATGTAATGGCCTGCTACACTGTAACAAATTGCCACTGTTACCAGCTGTCTTCGCTCAGCTAATTTCGAGACTTCCACCCGCCTCCTTACGTTCTCGCCCATGATATTTAGTGAAACTTTTGTTCTGTTATGTCAGTACCGCTTCCTCAACCTTATAAACGTTGTAGGTCGGGAATTTCCACTTCTCTAAGAAACTGGATATGATTTCAAAAAAGGTTGCAACTGCTGTTTGAGTGAAACTTATTGCACGTTGTGCTGAAATTGGCTCAGGTTTTTGTATGGGAGAGTGCCGGTTAAGAAAATTTCAGCCAATCTAGTCCAGTCATTTTTTTCTTTCGTATTCAACTCGTCAAATAATACGCCTAATTTCTGAGGTCTTTCGTTTATAGTCCCAATAAAAGGCATTCGATGATCTGAATGTAGCACACGAATTCGGGTTACTAAATATTGTTTTTAAGTTACACGTCCATTAACTGATAAGAAATATTAGTTCTCAGATAGTTCACATTATTTTAATAAAAAGCTCACACCTCTTTAACTGACAAAATAAGTCTACCTATTTCTCTGTATCTTCTAGAAATGTGCTATTCCTTATTATCTTAATTTAATCTTGTAATGTTGACTGTGGAACACCAGAATAACTGCCGCCTCTATGTATCCTATGCTTTTTGTGGAAATCTTTTCCAGTTGCTGTTGTCTTATCTTCCCAAATATAGCGATTGCTTTTATATTTGTACGTTAAGACTGTTAATTCTGAAATGATGACGATAGTGGTAATAATAAAATATATCTCAAATGAAGAAATATACATTCCTTAAGGGATAGTTAATCAAATTATTAATGAGAAAAATGGTATAAAAATAGGAACAAAATAATTTTAAATTGTACATCCAATTATAAAATTGTAGTTATTACAGTGTGTACACATACTCAGAATACCGTTGAAACTTCTTACCTCATACATACAAGCTATAAGTAAAGACGACGTCATGGGTTAATATCTAGTAGTTCCAGTTTTAACTCATTGCTTCTACTCGGTTTGACCCCAACGACACTTTTTCTGCAAAATTTATTCTGCATACCGCCTTTTAATATACAGTTTGAAAATGAGCCGACGATATTAGTTCCTTACTGAACACAAAAAAAATCTGAAAATAAGAAACAGAACCACAAAAATCTATCAAACTGTTTTGCTCAAGAACACTGCGTCTGACACAACGGAGCCTCGTGGCGGTACTGAAGCTACTGGCTGCTTTCGAGGTCTAACGGCAAAGAAACAACGTTACCGTCTCGTAGGGAGAAATATAATGGTCCCCGGTTTCTTCCATCTACCCTACTGTACCACATTTCACCTACGATCGTATTGTAGCTATCTCTTTCTGGAGTTAGGCATTTTAACTATTACTTCACAGTGTTTAATACCTCACAAAGTTTAGTGTAAATAATTCACTTTATTTATGAAGAAAGAATGATGTAATTATTTACAATATCAGAAGTAAACATGACTTTCTTTACACCACATTAAGTTTGTCGTAAGTATAAAATCGGATGCACAACGCTACCAAAAATTTTTTTGATGGCTTATCCACCGATATCTGACAGAAAGCAAAGTTAAATCTGAAGACAAACTGAAAACGTTTCTCCCTGTCTACTCCTTATACCCGTAGAAGATACCCTCACGAGGTTACAAACATTCAGGGGTGATGAAGAAGATAAATTTATCAATTTTAAGTAAGAGTCCCTGGACCGTAAGTGACCGTGTCGACTGTGGCAATCGTAAATCATTCTCATACCTCTGAGAGTTAACCTCTACTTCTGCAAGCACGTCGGAAAGACACAAATATCACACTAATCCCTTGCCTACATGTCGGTGCTTATTTACCCGAATCGGAATCGTACTGCGTTGTATATGCGCTGCAGCAGTGCCTTCAAACGGAAAGTTTTTTCTCGCTCCTTATATCAGTTTGAGGTAAGGGATACTGGTCCGACAACGATCGAATCGGAAGTCATAAGCGAAAATCATTGTGATACCCCTGACAATGGACCTCTTGTGCTTCAAGCTCTTTGCACTGCATGTCTTGGAAGAAGGTAGTAGCGATAAGAACAAGAGAAAAATGTCTAGTAAATATGGGCTCTATGGTACACTTTAAGAGCTATGAGCACTTCATCTCTCCTACCGTGAAACACATCTCATCTACTGAACAAGTGCTCTTAGCTTCTAAGGTATGCATTTCAGAGTCCATGCTCACTAGATAATTTTTTTTCTAGTTATGGTCCACACCACTTACTCCCAAGACGTCCACGACAAATGGCTTGCAGTAAAGGGTTCCACTATCAGAGATATTAGAACTATTTTCGCTTATGACTTCCGACTCGGTCGTTTCCGGTCCGGCATCCCTTACCTCAGACTGATATATGGTGCAGTCAAAATGTTTCCGTTTCAGGGCATTGCTGCAGCGTACATACAATACAACACGATTTCGATACGGATGAGCACTATGTGGTAAAAAGTATCCTGACATCCCGAAAACATACGTTTTTCATAATAGATACAGAGTTCTGCCTCCTACTGCCACGTACTCCGTATCAGCGACCTCAGTAATTATTAGACATCCTGAGAGAGCAGATCGGGGTGCTCCGCAGAACTTACGGACTTCTGTTGTGATCAGGTGATTGGCTGTTCCTTGTATCATACGTGTACGCGAGATTTCCACACTCCTAGATATCCCTAGGTAAATTTTTTCCGATGTGATAGTGAAGTAGAAATGTGAAGGGACATGTACAGCATAAAAGCATACAGGCCGACCTCGTCTGTTAACTGACAGAGACCGACGACAGTTGAAGAGGGTCGTAATGCGTAATAGGCCGACATCTATCCAGACCATCACAAAGGAATTCCAGAATGCATCAGGATCCACTGCAATTATTATGACAGTTAGGCGGGAGGGGAGAAAACTTGGATTTCATGGTCGAGTGGCTGCTCATAAGCCACACATCAAGCCGGTAAATGCCAAACAACGTCTCACTTGGTGTAAGGAGAGTAAACATTGGACAATTGAACAGTGGAAAAACGTTGTGTGGAGTGACGAATCACGGTACACAATGTGGCGATCCGATGGCAGGGATTAGGTAGGGCGAATGCCCGGTGAACGTTATTTGCCAGCTCGTGCAGTGCCAACAGTAAAATTCGGAGACGGTGGTGCTATGGTGTGGTCGTTTTTTTTGTGGAGAGGGCTTGCACCCCTTGTTGTTTCGCGTGGCAATAGCACAGAACAGGCCTACATTGATGTTTTAAGCACCTTGCTGCTTCCGATTGTTGAAGAGCAATACTAGGATAGCGATTTCATCTTTCAGCACGACCAAGTACCTGTTTATAATGCACGGCCTGTGGCAGAGTGGTTACACGACAATAACATCCCTGTAATGGAATGGCCTACACAGATTCCTGACCGGAATCCTGTAGAACATCTTTGGGATGTTTTGTAACTCCCAATTCGTGCCAGGCCTCACCGACCGGCATCGATATCTCTCTCGAGTACAATTCTCCGTGAAGAATGGGCTGCCATTCCCCAAGAAACCTTGCAGCACCTGATTGAACGTAAGCCAGCCAGAGTGAAAGCTTTCATCAATGCTAAGGGTGGGCCAACATCATACTGAATTCCAGCATTACCGATGGAGGGCACCACGAACTTGTAAGTGATTTTCAGCCAGGTGTTCGGATAATTTTGATAACAGTGTGAGACGAAATGGCAGCACTAGAAATGACATGAAATCAAAAAAGAAGTGATTGGTGAAAGGACTGACTCAGCGTATAGATAGTCAAAGTATTGTCTGTGAAATTAAAAGCTCAGAAGGACATTGAGAGTGGAATGAGAGTATCACTGTTTAATGCAGGAGAGAGCCGATAGGTCGAACGAGTACATTGGAGGGCATCTGTGAGTGGGAAGAATTGTCAGGTACGACAGAAAAAGAAAGTGGTGTGGATATAGAAGTGATAGCATTTAAGAGAGCTTTGACAGACTTATGATGAAACAAGGCAGAAGGAATAGGTACCGTTCCTTCAGAATTTCTAAAAGCATTGGAAGAAGTGGCAACGAAACGACAATTCACATTGGTTATGTGGAACGTGTGAATCTGTCGTATACCATTTGACATTCGAAAAAAATAATCTACACAATTCTGAAGAATGCAAGAGCCCCATTCTGCTCTCTTACGATGTCTAATGACTGTTGAGTTCGATGATATGGAATACCTGGCAGAAGGTGGTAGCGCAATGCACCTAATATGAAAAGCTTACGTTTTTGGGGGTGTCTCTTCTTTCCTTAGTGCTTCCACATTCTATTTCTTTCCGTACTGATCCTTTCTGACTCGTCTCTTGAACTTCAGCCTAATCGTCATCACTATTAAATTGTGATCTGAGTTTATATCTGCTCCTGGGTACACCGTCCAGTACATGATTTCATGATTTCGGAATCTCTGACTGAGCATGGTGTACTGTTGCTGGAATCTTCCTGTAATTTCCGGTATTTACCAAGTATATCTCCTCCTCTTGTGACTATTCGCTATTACTACCTGAAAATTATTGCAGAACTCAATTATTCTTTCTTCTCTCTCATTCCTAGTACCAAGCCCATATTCTTCCCTTTCTTCTATTCCTTCTTCTGCAACTGCATTGAGTCCCCAGTGACTATTAGATTTTTATCTCCCTTTATGTCCTGAATTATCACTACCTTTTCAGTATCCTCAAATACTTTCTGTATCTCTTCATCTTTCGATGTCGGCATGTATACCTGAACTATCGTTGTCGTTGAGGGCTTGTTGTCGATTGTGACGTGAGAAACACTATCACTGAACTTCATGCCCTCCCTTCGTATTCATAACGACCCTACTCCCGTTATACGATTTTCTGCTGCTGTTAATACTACCTTCTACTCGTCTGACCAGATATCTTTGTCTTCTCTTCACTCCACTGTACTGCCCCTCACTATGTTTAGACCGTCCCTTCTGAAATATTTTGGCTTCCCTACCATGTTCAAACTTCTGACATTCCACGCTCTGACTCGTAGAACGTTATCCTTGGTTATTCAATCTTTTTTCACATGGGTCTGTATAAAGAAAAACAACTGCGAGATTATGTAAAGTAAAAAGTATTGACACGATAAGTAGAATAGCAGATAAAAACAAAACATTCGAAGAGAAGTTAACATGTCAGAAGGAGCCACCAGAATTAGTCCGGTACGGGATCTGCAGGCCAGAAATTGAGATATAGAACTTATTGTGTTAGTGCTGTTGGTAGTGTTTTACAATGTGAAGAAAGTTGATAATGCGGAGAGGGCTGAAAGTTTCAGATCTGCGAAGAGGGCAACCAATAATTATAAAAAAGACATTATTACTAGCGGAAATTTTTTATCTCGTTACACCACATTCCTTTGACAACTTAGGAGTCGGTACATGTCTTCGTTTTTTGCGCAGTAGGCGAACGGTGAATTTGCTACCGTCAGCGTACTCGCAATCCAGAGATAGGATTCACGCACGAGAGATCAAAGACCCCTCCAAATGCCGTCCCCTTCTGCGCGTGATTTGAGCAGATGCAGTTACATTCAGAGCACGCACGAGAATTATGTCACCATTTATGGTGATTGGACAATTATGAAGGCCCTCGGCGCGAGGCGAAATAGACAGATGGAGCGCCATAAAGCCGTAATCACGCAAACTGATGGCTGCACTGGGGCGGCGCGGCGCACACCGCCTCCCCGAACCGCGAGTCGTGAAGGCCTGCAGCGGCCGGTCTCGTCAAACGAATGAGAAGCGCAGCTGGCTTTTGTACCTGGTCGTGCGAGTCAGGAATGTGTTAATTATTGGAACGACGTTTCATTTCCTTCCATTAGAACAAAAACGCAGGCTCAGAGTTCAACGTAAAATAAGCAAATTCTAACAGCTGTTACGCAAAGAACGGCCACTGTGAAATATTACTCATCTGTGAATAAGTGCGTCGCACTGGTACGAGGAATCGAGCCCCGGTTCAGATACCGAACATAGACCGGGATCGCAGTGTTACGTCGTCGACAAGGAGCAATCAGTGTGTACTTTGTAAACAAGGAAACTTAACACGACTCCGACTTATTAGGACGACGACGTAACTTCTCGACACCTACTTTCCCCACCTCCTACATTTGAGTCATCTTCCGTAGTTTCTCCTCGCTCAGAGCTTCTTGTAACACTCGGCATGTCTAACACAGACATCAAATATCTTCTTATAGTCCTATTGCAACTATGTAACGGTTTCTAGACTGTTCATTGTGAACTGCCATATTTCAAATGTAGACACTGTGAAGATAATTACTTTTAGAAATGAAACTAATTTCAGATTCTATTTAATTCACGACGATTTGGTGATACGATCTAGGCCATCCACTGATAGATATTTGCCCTACATCAAATTCTATATAAATTCATTGCACTTTGCTCATTTCTTTCCAGTAGATTATCAAAAGCTCATTGCTATTATTCATTTATGACTGAAGTATGTTTTAGAGGACGCTCTTTGAACTTCAAAAAGTGGCTCTCAGCACTATGGGACTTAACATCTGAGGTCATCAGTACCCTAGAACTTCGAACTACTTAAACCGGACTAACCTAAGGACATCGCACACATCCATGCCCGAGGCAGGATTCGAACCTGTGACCGTAGCAGTCGCTCGGTTCAGGACTGAAGCTCCTAGAACCGCTCGGCCACCGCGGCTGGCCTTTGAACTTCATTCATGAATTTAACCCAATACAGGTATGTAGAGCCTACTACGTCATGAACTAAGCTTTATACAAATGCAGTGATCTTATTGCTTGGAAAAGTTTCTTAATTTTAACATTAACCTAATGGCTGTGAATCACGCCCGAAAATTGAGACAACTTGCGCCTTATACCTATGATTTTGCACAACGGTCCGCCTCTGTGTACTTGTTTCACATCTCGTTGACTCGTTTTGGGATGAAATTCCTTCATACGCTGAAAGAACGATCATTACCAGTTATTACAAACGTATGGCAGTTAATATGCTACACAAGACGAGAGGGAGGACGATGGGACGAGAATTGGTGTAGATTATGCTACAGGTTTCCAAAAACATTTTCAGCCTCTTTCACTGCTTGGCAGACACTAAGGTTAAAAAGTAGCGGAAAACATGTGATTCCAACTACAGACGTTAATCTAAGAATATTTGGCTAATTGCTGAAGGTGCACACAATGTGTAAACACATGTTACTGTGATGGAAATTACACAAAGTTGTACATTAATCGTTATTACAAAAACACCGACAAATCACGAAGTGAGGGAATTAAAACGTTGTGGACAAACATCACCTCTAACAACGACCTTCAAACGGCCATGGACGTGTGTTGAATTATCAGCCGGTCATTAACCAAGTTATGGAGAAAGTGCAGGATCTGCGACTGCCGATTAACTACTAAACTGCAACCATAATTCGCGCAAATTAGTGGTTTACTTTCACTCAGTGATTAGCAGTATTTCAGATTTGTCTACCATATAATGCTGTGCTACAGATACCCTTTTCCAGGAGTTTTTACTGTAACATCTGGTACTATCAGACCACTTATTCTCTACTTCTACTTCTTCTTCTTCTTCTTCGATTTTTTCCACTAGAGGCTAGTTCTTTTGCCTCCCATTAGGCTTCGTACTCAAATCGAAAGTTATTAACCTCTTTTCATGCAATGTTCGATCAATAATAAGTTCTCACGACAGAGGAGGCTGTCGCTTTTAGGTCTTCTCGGTGCCCACATTAACAGCTTCTTTGGCTACGTGTCGTTCACTTTTTAACATGCCCAAACCACTGTAGACTTTTATTCTCCAGTCTCTTCGTTATGGACTGCATCACTGCCATATTATCCCTATTTTTAACATTTTCTTCCCATCTTCATTGATAACCTACAAGCAATTTGTCATAAAATATAATTCCACAGTCCTGATATTTTCTGTTTTTTATGAGGCAAAATTTCTGCTACATAAGTAACTAAATCCTCAATAATATCACCAAATAAACTTTTTTGGTCGGTTTGGTGAAGATGAGGAGGAAACATCAAAAATACTGCAAAAATTTATGGACTCCACCATTCTGTCGCCCACCGCTGTTTTGGTCTCAGTATCTTCGTCACTGGCGGAGTCACTGGATATAATTCAACAGACACAATTAAAATTTCCATACTTCCAAAAAAATGTTCATCTTCGACAACTACATCATCAGCATAAATTTGCTCTCTCATGTCGAAATTAATTCTTAGACCTCATCTTGTGTACTGATTCTGCAATATATCCGACATGCGTTCCATGTCTAATCAGCTGTTAGCGAAAATTATTGGTCGTCAGTAAAAAGTGTAAGTGCATTCTGCCCTGTTCAACTAACAGACCCGTTGCTGAACGATTTTTATACCATGCCTCCACAAGCCGTCGCTTAGTTTAATCATAAATATACGTCTGAGTGATGCTAAATGTTATTATCTTTACATAATGAAAAATATTATCTGCTCGATAACCTTCAAATCATGAGCTACACTCTTAATTTTTATATGAGAAATTAGTAAATTTACTCATGACACTTACGTTGCATATTCCTGCAGTCACTTTCAGAACTCAAATTAATAATCAGATTAATTTATTTAAAATATTGAACCATAAATTGCTGGTGTACCTATGTACCACCACAATAAAATAAAAACAGTGAATAGATGGGGAGTATGAATGACAACAGCGGCGTGTTTCAGTGTACAAAGTAAGTTTTATTTATCCTTTTGTAATTACAACTAGCTGATAAATCTTACATAAAAATGATAAAGACAAATCAGAAAAGGAAAGGTGTTTGATGGGCAAAGCATATCTTGGGGTGAAAGCTATTCAAATTCTCCCCTGAATTAATACATTTTATAACGTAATCTGACTTTGGTTACATGAAGCCACTGTGAGGTCCAACCCTTTTTAAATGGACTCAACTACGACCAAGTATAACATGATCTATGGTTCACCTGAGAACAGAGAGCTATGAATACCATTTAACGATCCTGATCTGGTGCTGTAGCATTTTACCCTTTCATCCTGATACAGGCGGCAGCAAGAAACGGCGCACTACGGGCGAAGAGAGGCGCGCTGTGGCAGCTTAATGTTCTGATGCACCCACGAAAATCTGCATACTACACACGCGTTCTGATTATTAGAACATGGAAAACTTCCCTATCAGAGCCCTGAAACCCTGGAAGATCTCAGTGTGAGGTGCACTCATTCGCTGGTCTGGTTAAACCAATTTCACTCACAGGCATGACGTATGTGCTGGAATTCTCAAACGTCAGTCGGCCGACTGAGGACGAATATGTTCACCCCTGGGACACACAGCATGTCCAAGATGATATGCAGTTTCACAGTCGGTACAGTAGGAAGCTGCCACCGGTCCTTAGTCCATCACAAGATACAGACTACAAGTCTCACCCACTAGGGGAAGACCTGAAGTTCTCCTCCAGTGGCGGACCAGAAGATTAAGAAGGCAAAGAATCACCACCACTTTCCACCAAGCCTCGACACAGGTGCCAAATTAGCAAAAACGAAACGGCCCCCACATTGCCAAAACCAATCGAACCATCCTCTATTCACTGAATTCCCCTCTTGACTGTTCCGTTGGCATGGTAGCCAATCCTGACACAGCACTAGAGTTCCACGCTGGGAGAGCAAGCCTCCAGTTTCCATATCCTGAGAGGAGCCAATCGGCGACTATAATTCTCTCTTTTCCGAAAAAGGACTGGGAAGGCATCGTTGTCATGGTAAGCATGCATCCTCCTAGATGGGACCACAGTCCGCCAAATATGGAGAGGTGTAATCATTCCAGGCCAACTATTTCCAGTTTCTGAAAGAAGGCCTATCAAGCTTCTCAGACAGTCGAGCCCATAAGATATATATTTATGTTTTTTGCCGCTAGCTAAGAGAAACTGGCTACTCCATGGTGTCAGGGGAGTTACAGTCTTGCACCAGCCACTCTATCTGTATCGTCCCAGCTTCTAACATGAGGATGCGCAGAGTTTTATGACCTTCCCACCATTTTCACAAAGGCGCAGTTTACAGCAGTCACTCTTAAGTGTCTTTCTGCGCCCACTTTCCACCAACTGACCGTCTTTACAACGGACTGCCGCTTGGCCTAGGTGAAATGTTTAGCGAATAGCTGCCCTCCAGGCCAACCCTAATCACAGGAGGAGAAGAGTGCTATGGTCAGAAGTCCCTTTGTAGGTATTACCCGACGAGAGCTGCCTCCCAGAACCACTCACACGGAATGGTCGCTGCACTCAGAATTTATGGCCCAAAATGCATCCCTATCTCTTCCTGTTCTCTGTGTCTCCACTGCCGCCCATCTGGCACAGGTTCTCTACAGGTTACACATGCAGTTATAGGCATATTCGACCCACAATTTCCTCACGTAAAAAGTCATAAACTCTGCATACCAAATGTAGTACTAGGCAGCACGAAGATCATGACCAAAAATATGAATATTAATCTGAAGTGAGAGACTGGCATGCCACGACGCACTTCTAGTGCTTGGTCGACACACATCATATAAAGTACTGCGGATAGACTGCACCCACGGAATGGTAAGGTCTTATGGGACCAAACTGCTAAGGTCATCGGTCCCTAAGTCTGCACGTTATTTAATCTAACTTAAGCTAACTTACGCTAAGGACGACACACAAACCCATTCCCGAGGGAGGACTCAAACCTCCGACGGGGGGAGCCCCGCGGACCGTGACAAGGCGCCTAAGACCGCGCGGCTACTCAGCACGTCACTGCACCCTTGCTTGAAAGCTCTGTTACTGAATAACACTTTCTTACACTATGCCAGTCTACTTGTGATATCTTCCTATGTAATATTTCTTTCTAAATAGAGGAAGTGTTTCACTTCCTCCACTATTGTTTGTTTCGCAATTCTCGTTTTAATAAAGTGATTCCTTTCCTCTCTACTTCTCTTAGTCGCCTTCAACTTTGGTTTTTTATTCTTAAGCTGTACAGTACGTTAAGTGTGCTAGATAAGGTGTTATGGCTAAAACACCCTCATCATTGGATTAAATATACTTTTCCAGTCATAGTGTTTGCACTCTGGGCCAGCCAAAACTGATAAATTCATACCTCAAATTCCGCAGTTTTCCAGTAGGTAAACCACTTTCATGGACCTATATTTTGAACAGACGAAGGAAACTTTTTCTCTGACTTGGCAGCGATCTGATGTATCTATCCATCTGAGTCAGGAGAATTTAGTGCTCACTAGGTCTTTTTTATTTTGGCAACGTAATCAGTATGTAGTATCCGTTTAGTACCCCATAAACAGTCTTCGCGACAGCTGAAATAAATCTCACGTTTCTGAAACAGTGCCACTGACTCCACCACAAGGCTTTATTTGCTGTTTCACTTCTATAATAGCAACATACGTCACACATAGTAATCCAATAGGTCCAAAAAGTCCTATTCTTATTTTACGTCCCCAAATATAATTAATCACGTTTGACTGGTGTCAGTATTGTAGAGGGACGAATCATGCTAAACGTATTATATGTAATAATCTACAAAAAAGTAGCTTTCTCTTTCGTTTTCTGAAATTTCTATGGAACTACGTATAGTGTACACCTTCATCCATAGATCATCAAATACACTAACTTCACTTACGTTGTGGTTGTTGGGGTGTCTAAACACAGTGGTTCCTTTCTGCTATTGTGTGACCTCACCTAGGGACCTGTCTTGCTGCGCCGATATAGGTTACTGGCACATACGTACCCCTTCACTGCCACGATATATATGAAGGATCCTCTAACTGCTAAGTACCAATTCCATATCGTATGCAGAGCTCAAAGCGAACATTGTGCACTTTTGAGGGGCTGGGTAATACTTTTCTTGGGTGAGATTACATGCAATTAGTCGATGTGTATGCTTTCTACTGTTTTAAGTACCGGGAGATACAGGACGATATAAACTATCCCCATAAATATTGAGTAAGACTTCAGAATTAACGGCAATTTTAGCACTGCAAGGTGGACACGGGACGTGTTTTGATTATAACTATGCAACGAAGCCCTGTTAATCCGACATAATTCATTATTGCCCTCCAAACGAATGAAAAATGTAATCATTAGATACGAAATTAAACAAGAATCACAGTTAATTCACTTTATTGCCTTGAAACACCGACAAATCAAAATTAATACCTTGACAAGTCTGGTTAAAGGTTCTGTGGTTTGATTCGAATAAACTGCTATCAGTACAAAAGAATAATTTAACTGTGAAGTCGTATCCTGATTACAGAAATGCTAGCATGAAAAGGCAGATAGCGGCTGAGCAAGGTACAGGTTTGCACCTATGGGCTGAACTGAAAGTATATTGATCGCTGACTCTGGAAGCAAATTTTAAAAATGTGCGGAGAAGTTGTCTGTCGGTGGACAGCCCTGGACAAGGAAAAGAGCCCTGGTGATGAAGTGATTTTGTACCGACTGCTTCCTAAAAGGAAAATTCGTGTTTTCGCGTTATCGTTCGTCAAGTCATTTATATGGTCTAAGCTATGGATATTAGTAGTATAGGGCAGTAAAGATATGCCTTAAGAAGAAAGCTGTCTTCTTCCCTGATACTTGTTTCAGGCAGCTGATCAGTGGAATGCTTCCTAACTCTTGGCGCTGAAATAGTGTTTCGTGCTCTCTTACTGTGTCCAGTGAGATCTTGACAGCACATTCCAGTATATCTCTATAACCTCTAAATTATTTATGTTAGCTGGTCCTCTCAGTTCTGACGCCGTGTTAAACATTTAGGTTTTGTAGTGCTTGAGTTTAGCGGCATCCCACGTCATCAATGATGGCCTAGCTCTCAGGTTCTCCTTCCAATTGCTAATGTTATCGGTTGGGGGCACCGTATTTCGAAGAAGCTCAACTTTCTATATCGTTTTCGTAACATCGCTCTTCAGGGCGTAGCCAAAAACGACATTTCTCCTCTTTCCACATTCACATTGTCAAAAACAGACTGTTCGAGGTCCTATACTGCGGGAGGTCGTATCTGTTTGACTTCTAGCGAACGGCACCCAGGGGTGAGTCTCCAAACCAAGGCCTACTGACCAAGTGGCATTGACCTTCGCCGCTGCCGGCGGGTGCCTTTTGAGAACTCTGCCTAGGGGCGGCCTCCATGTCAGATGTCAGATTAAGTGATCTGATGTGCCGATGTGCCGATGTGCTTGTAGGTCACTCAGTGTGAAGCATGTAATTCAGCATAAACACGTTAACTATGTTATTTGAGCACGGGCAACAACTGGTACTAATGCACATCTCATTTATCAATAGGGATTATTTATTCTGATGTGGTTAGTTTCTTTAGCGCTGGTTTATATGAGACACGGGATAGTTAAAAGAAATGATCGTGTAACAGCACCATTAAACTATGCTTAGCAAACAGCTAATCCTATGACTGTTACATGCTGAACCACCAATTATCATTAGTACTGACGAAATATCACTGCAGACTACCTTCCGTTAACCATCTGGCCCTAGAAGATACTCCTACATGTGGAGGGACCTACTGACAACAGAGCATTGACGAAGCTATTCCTACATAGTTATAACGTCATTGCGATCTTCACAGTACGAAGCGGTTGGCATGTTACTCATAGAAGCAATTACCATGAAGTTGAAGGAGAATGATAAGATCTTAGACGTACTAATGAAATACAAGAAAGCATTAAAATTCGAAATTATATAAGGGTGTCACAGTTAAGATTCAACCATGAAAGTTTTGTTGTGTGCCACCTACGGAAACTAGTAACGGACGTCATACTGCAGTAATTGCTGAACTTTGGACACAAGATAAATCAGAGCTTCTATCTTCCGCAGACGTAAGGGCACTCAAATTGCTGTTGAACTACGATATATATTTCTAGCATTTCTTGCCTTATCAGATTTGTTGCTAAACTCAAGCTTTCAACGACCTCTTCTATCATCGTCTTCAGCAGTTATCTCTCATACTAATAGGCCGTGTTGTACTTTTGTATTTAGTACTACGTGACTCATCAAGACAAAGATAACGTGACGATGACAACAGATGTGCTCATCAGAATTTGAAGCATACAAATAAATCTAAAGCAGCCAGAAGTTCGGGAAACATTTATCCAACTATACTGGCACTTAAAACTACGTGCTCATACTCACGAACTTCTTTACTGTAAAGGGCGTCGAAATTAGAAAATGAATAACTGAACCAAAGTGTTGCGACTTTAAGAACAATGATGTTATTGTATGTGTGTGTGTGTGTGTGTGTGTGTGTGTGTGTTTGTGTGTGTGTGTGTGTGTTTGTGCTTATGAGAGTATGTGTACGCATTTCTCGGGGATTGACTGCAGTTGCGGGATGAAAATTTAGTGTATCTGGTTCAAATGGCTCTGAGCACTATGGGACTTAACTTCTGAGGTCATCAGTCCCCTAGAACATAGAACTACTTAAACCTAGCTAATCTACGGACATCACACACATCCATGCCCGAGGCAGGATTCGAACCTGCGACCGTAGCGGTCGTACGGTTCCAGACTGAAGCGCGTTGAACCGCTCGGCCACCCCGGCCGGCTTAGTGTATCTATCTATGCAATAATAAATAGTCGTAACTCTATAATGTGTATACATGCCAAATAAACTTTATTCGAGAACGTAACTATCACGTCTTGTTGAAAGGCATGTTATTATGAAAAATGACGTTTCAAAATTGAATAATGCTTTCGTAAGTCTGTATCTGCTTCAAGTGTGGCAGAAGAACTACATCTTAAGTAAATTAAAGAAAACATAAACATAGCAGAGATCAGATGGCTCTGAGCACTATGGGACTTAACTTCTGAAGTCATCAGTTCCCTAGAACTTAGAACTACTTAAACCTAACTGACCTAAGGACATCACACACATCCATGCCCGAGGCAGGATTCGAAGCTGTGACCGTAGTGGTCACGCGGTAGCAGAGAACGTCAGTTGCTTATTTATAACAATTAGATCAAAACATCTTCCTCACTTTTTGCTAATCAAACAATTTTACAATATAGGGAAAGCCTTTCTGGATGCAAAAATTAAAAGTTTACGCGTTTGTGAGGCGTGACGAGCGCGATACGAACTGTGAAATCGGTGTAGTGTTTGATGTATGTATTAAAAACGGATACAGACGTCAACGATTTTTTCGAAATGCTGGCAACAGGATTAAAAGTGATACCACATCAATAAATGCAGTTAAATCCTTATGATGTTTTCTGTTTAAAGACTACATTACCGAAGCGTGCAAATCACGAAACAACATAAGGACGTAATACTTAATTATTAGTGGTATACCTGGATCGTACAGTTACAAAATGAACACTGTTATATGTAGTTACCTGTTTCAACCGACAGAAGAGAAACCGTGAGTACGATAATGCTTAACAAACGTATGAAATATCGCTGCAACAGCTAAAAGGTGATTAGTGTGCAGACTTGGAACTGTACCTATACACAACGAAGTCTACGTAATAATACAGTTTGTTATGGAACTATCGCGTAGCTAAAACCTATTACAAAATGGACCACACATTACTAGCTTTGCAGACTTGACATAATTAATTAGTTGACGATTCCTGCGCTTTTGTTTAATCCTATTAACGTTAATGTTTTGTGTTCGGAATAGTTTATTAGCAATAGTCTTTAATGTTAGTGTCATTCATACAGGAATTAAACGTTTCTCGCCAATACAGATGATTCATTAGGGGTACTAGGAGAGATAATTCGTTGAGGTGGATATAATTTAGTTGCTGTAAGGATCATGTGAATTGTTACGAGATAAATAGAAACAATGCTTCTTGAACTTTTCCCCGTCTGATAGAACATTCAATCGCTTGGCAATTTCCATTTGTTTTAACTACTCGTGAATTCTACACCAATAGGAAAGATAAATGTGCTCAAACGAACATTAAGCCACTGACTGCGTGTGTAAAAATGCTCAAGGGATGAAATTATCAAACCGTAGATAATCTCTCTTGCTTAGAACTCAGTACGGCTGGCTAATGCTATGCGTGCTTCTGAACTTGGCTGCGTGGAAACTAGGGACGTCAGCATATAATCTTAGGGAATTCCCCTCTACGCGGTTTCTGTGCGAGTGAAGTATGTCGTCAGTGGCAATTAGTGGGGTGTGAAGATCGTATCTCATACTCATCTGCTATGTCAGGTAGCCGCGCAGTGTAGAATTTAATTGGTATTCATCGTTCTACGGAGATACGTAGCACATTCCTTTTCCGGTATCGTCTTGCAGGAATGTTTGCTGAGTTACCTAAATGAATGACGCTTCACTGGGCTCTGCGACCTCCTTGGTACAACAGCTGCTGTTCAGAATGCGTATTAGTTAAGATTGAACATAATATCCAGTGGTGCCCTTAAGCGAAAAACTAAACGTCTCTCCACTAGATGTACTCGTATACTAACTGGGTAGCGCATTTAGCCACTCAACGCGTCGGGGATAGTAATCCAGCGGATATTTTATCGTAAGACTGGTTGGAGAATAAAGGTAGGCTACACAATGGTATGCGTTACACTAGATCAACCTATAGCATCAGCGCTGAGCGGTCAACGCAGACAGGTTAACGGGAGGTACTGAGCTCATGGATGGAGACAACACTGGCAGTCAAAGCCGTTCCCCTCTTCCTTGTCAAGAGGACACTGTGCTACTCATCTCAAACTGTGCTCATAGTTAATGTCCAGTTACTCCTCCTCGATGCCTGGGCCACTTTTCTATCACTGATTCCACAAACAAACAACCGTCGTATCAGAATGTCCAGTATGAACTGAAGTGTTAGGATATTAGTGATCCCATTTCCCCAAGCCAATCATTTTGCACTGTTTGTGCCAATTCACTTGACGTCGACTTTTCCATTTCAGTTTTCAGCTATTTTTATGTGGGAGTTGTATGACGCCATACACAGCCACACAAAACGAACTTGGCAATATGGTTACACCTGTACTCTTGTTTGTCTCCATGCATCATAAGATGGGGTTCTTCCGGCCCTGTGGTTTAATTTCCACAGCAGGGATGTTGCATTTCCGAATTCAGTAACATTGGCAACTTGAGCTAAACAGCGCACAGCTCTTACACTCTCAACCACCCTCTCGCCACCACCCTATGAGACATATTGCCATTGCGAGATTCAGTGAGACACACTGTCCAGCTCTACACATTGTCTAACTGAATACGTAATTTTACAATCGTCTGTATGATACTTAGGCTTGCCTTGTGGAATATTAAGTCTTCCGCTGTTGAAAAGTATTAGCCACTTAGACCGCTACGGTCCATTCAGTTGATTTAATGTATTGTTGGAATTGTGTTGGACCTACCATACGATCTCTATTTGTGTTTTGCGCAGTCCATATTCAATGTGCGGCTATTTTCCCTTTACCATGCGCGTTACTGCTTCTTTTCAGGGGCGAAATTTTTTTCTGTTGCAGTATAAACTACTACTTAGGCCAAAGACATCCAGATAATCCACATTGCATGGTGAGTTAGGATTTTATATAGCAGATATGGCCTTAAAACAAGAGACCTTGCCCCAATAGGGACTGCAAAAGGTTACTGACAATGGAAATTGCATTGATACATTTTTCTGTACGTAAAATACTGAAACGAAATTTCTCGAATACAAAAATATGCAAAATTTCACGAACAAAGCGACATGTTGCGTCATTCAGAGCTTTACCATATTATTTAATTATTTGAAATTGTAGAGCATAATTATTTCGTTATACATGCTCCGTCCTTTTGAGAGTGTCCAACTTGGTACACGAGGGTTGTCCAGAAAGTACGGATCGGTCGAGAAATAGAAACCGCTGGGAAAATCCGGTAAAGCTTCGCACAGATGTGTTGGGCAGTATCTCTAGTATGCCCGTCGATCGTGTCGCGTCGCTCTTTTCAGTTTTGAGTGAACAGTGAGCACGTAAAGATGCGGAGGGAATAGCGTCTCCCACCAAGTATGAGGGTCTGGTTAGAGATTTCGCCTGTGTCATGCAGCCCACATAAAACAAATGTCAAGAAATTCCTTCTTCATGCCAATTCTCGGACGCACACTTCAGGGGCAATGAAGACGCTCCTGCAGCGTTTCCGATGAGAAGTGTTTGATCACCAACAATACAGTCCGTAGTTGTCTCCCCCTGAGTCTCATCTCTGCTCACAAGAACCGTTGGCTATGAAGACAAACTTTTTCCACAGATAACGAGCTGCAGACCAGCGCAGATAACGGCGAAAGCACTGGCGGCTGCTTTCTATGACGAGGATATTGGAAAGTTGATACAACACTACGACAAAACTCGAAGCTGGAGCGGCGACTACGTAGAGAAGTAAGTGGAAGCTGTACCTAACTGCTGCAAATAAAACGTTTCTGGTTTTCACTGTAGTTTCCATTTTGCGACCGATTGGAACTTACTTTCTGCGCAACCCTCGTATATTTACTATCTCCAACTAATGAAAAAATTAACTGTAATTTCTACCACTTCAAGATGCATACACTGATGAGCCTAAACATTATGACCACCTGCTTAAGAGCTTGTTAGTCCTCCTTGGAACGAAATGTATCTCTGATTGTGCGTATTATGGATCGGACAGTTTGCTAGTAGGTTTGTGGGGGTATGTAGCATTAGATATCTACACGTGGGTCACGTAATTCGCGTATATACTGCTGAAAGATGACACCATCGGAAAAAACGTCAAGCATAAAGAGGTGCAGATGGTTCAAAGCTGTCAGCGTGTCTTCGTTTAATATCACAGGTCCTAAGTAAGCGGAGGAGAACATCTCTCATATCACAATACTGCTCCCACCAGCCTGCTTCCTTGGCGCGCTGCTCGTTTCGTGCCGCCTTTCACCTCGATGGCGGCGTTTGTGGAGACGACCATCTACCTGGTGTACTAAAAATGCGATCAAGACAAGGGCCGACACGTTTGCGTTGATGGAGGGTCGAATCCCGATGGTCTGTGCCCACAAAAAGCGTAGCTGTCAATGTCGTTGGATGAACATATGAACACATAGGAGTCGTCTGCTCCGAACCTGTATGTTCAACAGTGAACGATGAACGGATGGCTCCGAAACACTTGTGCGTGGACCAGCATTGTGCTCTCTCGGAAGATGTTCCACAGATCACTTATCTGATCAGACAAGCCTCAGAACCCCAAGTTCGGTCAAGAGCCGTGGACGTCCAACCATTTCATTGTCCTACCTCTTTCCGTAGATGTGCACTACAGCTGCACGTAAGCATTCGATCAGCTTCGCCGTTTCCGAGATACTTTTCACATGCTCTACTTAATAATAATCTACCCTTTGTCTAAGTCGCTTATCTCGTTTGATTTCCCTATTTTCAGCCCATATCTTCGCTAGGGTGATCCTCCGTTCCGTGTCTGTTCCTCTTACATACTTTCGTTGTAGCGTCAGGTTCCCGCAACGCCACCAGATGGCATCCAACTTCCCTGTAGGCAGTGATTATAATGTTTTTGCTTACCAGTGTAGCGGATATGCATACAAACACAGTAAGAAATAAGAATTACGTGAAAAGTTTAATAATAGTTTTGTGATTACTCAAATACCTGAAAAATGTGACGCATATGTGACGCATATGTGACGCATATGTGACTGATGGAGAATAATGTTGTGTTGGCATTCTATTACATCAGTATTAGACCTCACACAGCCTTTATGATGAACGATGAAACTGTTTCAGCTCTACAGTCATCACACATGGGGAGTAGTACGCTTGTGGGATCCAATCTCGATGCTGTCATATGTCTGATCACAAATTGCACAAATTAAGGCTTATGTTGGTGGAGTTAGATCAAGCAAAATCGTAAGATGTTTCAGTTGTAAGGAATGAGACTACATACCTCATGCGAAGGAGCATCTGACTGATGCCCGAAGTATTATTGTATTAGTGCAATATGAAATGAGTAATTTGGACTTGATCACAATGCGGGTGTGATTTTAAGTTCAAAGAAAGTAAAATTAAACCTACAGTTAAAGCAGTCACTGTGCCCCGAACTCACACTTCGGAAATCAGAGTCATGTGGTCGTGGGAAGCAACTGATTACAATTACGCACACTGGAAGCATAGTGGGATCTGATGCTCATTAGTTTACAGCGGAGAGGTTCATTAATGCTATGATTTCCATAGAGTACAAGCATCTGTGAAGCCTAATATTTTGAATAACCTAATTCAAAAATGGCTCTGAGCACTACGGGACTGAGCATCTGAGGCCATCAGTCCCCTAGAACGTAGAACTACTTAAACCTAACTAACCTAGGGACATCACGCACATCCATGCCCGAGGCAGGTCGCGCGGTTCAAGACAAACGCCTAGAACCGCTCGGTCACAGCGGCCGGCTAACCTAGTTCGCTGTTTTCTTTGTGTGTATCAGATATTCCGTGGACGCTAATCTGCAAGAACAACACAGAGACGAATGAATAAACAAGTTTGTATGTTACTGTCTGTTTCATGTGGAAGGTATACGAAGTTTGTCAAAACACCGAAGTAATAATGTCTATAGCCTCGTTTCTAGATGAAAACACGCGTCAGTTATTCTTCGTTAGGAGTATCGTGAATTAGGTTGCGCCAATAATTTTAGCCCTTGCGCGGTGACATATAAAAGCATTTCGTAATTGTTCCCTCCACTGGCTCTGTCCCCTGTTAAGCAGTCGAATTCTCATTTCTCTTATAGTGTATAAAATAAATAGTGTTTCGTAATTCGTACAATCCTTCATTAGTAAATAAGCAACGAGTAACCATTTATCAAAGTAACTACATAAATAATATGAAGACTAATTCGTCCCTTATGTAGCGATATGTGGTCCAAATAACTTATTTAAAATGAAATATTTTCAATTTACTCAGTTGTTTTGTCCTCCGTTTCAGGAGGAGGGACGCGATAATCAAACGGCCATAAGACCTCAGTCGATTGCCACGACCTATGACCTTTGCCTTTTGCGTACACTTTTCTGGGAGCTCTCTGACGTGGCTGACGAAGCCATTTAAGAAAACACACACACACACACACACACACACACACACACACACATACACACACGCGCGAGAGGGCGCAAACACGCACACACGTTTCCACGAGTGGTACGGCATAAATCGCAGTCGCTACCGCTCTTAAGCGTGCTCGCCCGGAGCAATTTAAGGAGCGGGCCAACAAAGTGCTCGCGCTTCTTCACGCAGATAAAGTGCGTTCCTAACGAAACGCCGGGCTCGCAAGCAGCTGTTCTGCTTTCCAGTGAGCTATTACTCCGCGTGCCACTGCCCGTTTCTTCGAATTCTCAGTCTTTCACTAAGTGTCGAAGTGAACTAACAACGCTCTCCCCAAATAGGAAGTTTCGTGTAAATATACTCACTTAAGGAAACACTGCAGATATCTACTTAACACCAAATAATAGTCTAATTATAAAATACTGACCTATCACTTACATCTCTGTATAGTAATCACCGTAAAAATAAAAGCAATTTGATCCGTAAGAGAGATACGTCAGCGAGAGTATTTAAACGTTGACCACTTGCTCCTACCTGCTTAGGAGGATAAAAGTAAGCATTGAGTAGGGCAAGAAAGAAGTCGCACATGAAATTCCTCAAGAGTGATCCTCCACTTCCATTATCCGTACAATCCTCATACTGTCATTCTTCAGATTTATTACACTGTTTCAACGTCAAAATCACATGTGCATACTGGTAAAATTTTTTTTTCGGAAACAACTTTCCGAGAAGCTGTGAGAAATTCTTTTTTTACAGAACGAGATCTGCTCCCTGCTAGAAGGTGCTGTTTACTTTTTCTCCCTTCTTTTCGCTTTTCCTTCCCCTTCCTGAACCTTCCTCATTCTTCTGTTCTACACTGGTGATCTGGAGAGGATTTTTGAGTTTTGTTCTTCGTTCTGTCAAACGAAGAAAATTTGGCAGTAGGCGTGTTAGCTTGCACGCTTGCGGCTCTGAATTATAGGATGCCCGACGAAGTTCCTGGTTGTGGTTCCTTCGATGGACCAGCGTCTCCAGTGGTGTTCATGTACTTCATGATAACTGTAATTTCGTCTGTTGCCATTGGGCTAGAAGGAGCCAAATCCTCTCCGACAGATTTTAGCGTATTATTGAAACATTCTCGCCACTTAATGTTTTTTCTGCCTGTTCTACTGTTTCAGTAGACACTTCCGAAAAAATCGCTGCAGTGGCGATTTCACTAAGCCCGCCCGGTTAGCCGCGCGGTCTAACGCCCTGCTTTGCTGGCGGGAAGGCGTGCCGGTCCCCGGCATGAATCCGCCCGGCGGATTAATATTGAGATCCGGTGTGCCGGCCAGCCTGTGCAGGGACTAAAACGAGTTGCAATAAAATTTCGTTTTTTTTTCTCCTCACAAGTATTTGACTCTTTATTTCCGAATATGTAGCAACTTGCATGTGTGTGATTAGGCAGGAATGTAAGTGGATAGCTTTAATTGCTGCGAGTGAATCGAGGACCAATAAAATATTCATACTCTTCCTATTCACAAAGTTGACAACCGATCATGCGGTCGGCGGTATTGCGCGTGACTTCAGAATGACGTCATGTTTGCGGAAATGGTTGTGAAAAGAGCATAAACCAGCTACTTCCGATTCGTCTGCTCTAAGCAGAGAAACTTATCTTTCTAAGTGCGCAGTCGTAAATTTTGTACTCCAGTACTACATTTGGGCTAGAACGTAGAGAAGTACTTAGACCTTACACCCAGTTTGCTTGCTGGTTTATAACCCTCCGAACAGTTCGCTTCATGGATTCTACGTATATTCTCCTCAGTGGTGAAAAACAATTTATGTGCTTAGACCCTTAAACACTTCGTAGCTTACACTTTACAAGCCACACCTATGATCCTTGCTGAATATTAAGGATACCCACTTACCTACAATGTATAGTGTACAGTAGGTCATCCGTGAATAATAAGAAACACTTTCGAGGACCTCGTGGAATGCTATAGTGTCAGTTTATCGAAAGAGAAGCTTTTAGTTTTGTCTTCCTTCGAACAGACGTTTCGCTTTTTCAAAGAATAATTATTTCTTCATTCTGAAGACGAGATTTCCAGATTTTTCCGAAGTGTTTCAGTCCGTGTAAAAAGTCCTTTAAGTTTTTCGATGAAGACTCTTTGGTTTTTCCGAAGAACAGGTTAAATTCTACGGAAGGGAATTTTTTTTTTAGGTAAACTCTTCTGCAGATGATGGCTATAATGGTAAACTCGCAGACTACAGACCCAAAGATCACATGTTGAATGCTGGGTAAGTCCTAACATCATTATTCGTCACTTATCAATTCTTTTATCTGTGACAATATTTGTTAATGGGATAGATGGCAAGGTTTACCGTAATTTGGAGTATACGTTGAAACGTAGATCCCGCTATAACTGTCTGGACAAGTTGATTGAAAATGTGAAAGCCTACCGCTACCCCGCAGCACCAAAATAATGAAGTACTGCGCTGTTGAATCAAAACATTCGTGTTGATGACAGTTTAATTTGTTAGGTAATTTCAACGCTTTTTCTGGACAGAAAAGACAGAATAACTGATGATTTATAAGACAACGATTGTTCTGCTATGAATAGGTCTATACACATGCAACTGAATCTCTAAAAGAATGAGAAAAAGAAAACAAATCTGCCGTTTCTTTTTAAATGGAGGCGTTTCATCTTCTGCGTTTATCGATTTTGTGAATCAACGTGAAAACGAAGAATGAATGGATAGACAGGGATTTAAACACAGGTCCTAACGAACGCCAGCCCTGATTCCTACTCACCGTGCCACCACACTCGTTCTTCAAGCTACCGTGACACGATTCGAGAACGACTGGATGCTGCAGTGACTTGTTGAAGCTGCACGACGCCTGCGGGCTGATGTAGGCGGAGAAGTAGAGGCACACAATCGGCCAGTAGAATCGACCGCTGGTGAGAGAAAATGGCACACATCTAGGGTCCAATCACGGTTGGTTTAGATATGAGGAGAACGGATTGGAATGGGCTTAACGCTACACTGCACTGCGAGGCTTCATGAATACAGGGAAGTTAAGATGCACTGCAAACATTGCTTCGGGGTACCAAAAGATCACAATGGGAGGAGTTTCTGGGAGGAAAACTGCAATTTGACGTAAGGGAAAGTCCGTTAAGTTCTAAACTATAAGGTTAAAGGACCTACTGTCATGTCCACAGTTTCTAGACACAATGGTTCATTGACAGCTTCCTGGAGGGATTCAGTTGAATACCTACTAATAACTCTACTTCCTGATGACAACAGGGATTCTGAAACACAAGCAGAATTTCTAAGTGAATTGGATAAGTAACAGGACAATCAAATGTTAGCTTTAGCAAAACTGGAAAGGTACCAAGTCGGAATGGCGTCAATTGTAAGGTCATTAATTCTGTCTCATCTGACTGTTACCAAGCGAGGTACTGAGAATAGGTAGGAACCCGGCTATTTCGAAAAGAGCTCTGGGAGTAGAGTGAATAAAAAGGGAAAGGATAAACATCCAGCATCATCCAAGGGGTAGACTTATTTGCTTGTTAAACATCTTGGCCAAGTTCCGGGAGAGTCTGCTGTGTGACGGCTGCTGGCACACAGAGACCTGTTGGGTCTGAACCAATGCCAATATGCTCAGCGAGGCACCAGAGTGATGAATATTGAGCGAAACGAGAGCAAAGCATGTAAGATTTTTTTTCTGTTACATTGGTTCCTTCCTAAAGGTTCCGAATGCCTATGCGACTGCCGAATGGCAGGAAATGACACCCTCGTATTTGTATGCCCATCGAGGTAGAGCCTACTTTGGAAAGTTTGTTAAGACACAAAACTAGACCGAGCAGCCGTATGGATGAAATGAGAAGAATATATCGCAGTTATTGATAAATGTACACTTTCTTCCAAGTAAAACTATTACCGAAGCAGCAAATAAAAAAGCACAGAAAATATATGTACTGGTTTCCTTCCTTCTGTTGATGCATCACAAAGGGTAATCACCAAAGATATGGGGTGAATTGATGTATTAACACTCAAGAGCAGCTGCTAGTAACTGATTTCCTATGCTGTTATATCAGTTAACTATCATGAATTAATTAATGCAATAATATAATTTAGAGGATCTTTGACAGGGAATAATTCAGATAAATTACTAAAAGTAGCTACTGTGGGAGCTCTGCTAAATATTGATATCATTTTCCCATGGCAATTGTTAAGGGAATAGAGTTGTCGACACGATGTAAGAATGGAGCCAAATCTCCAGTGATCATTTGTGTTTCAATGCTGTTAGCATAGATAAATATAATTGTAGGGTCGATGTAAAAATGTAATCTATAGAAATGACTTTAACATAGATTCTTTTGAATTTTTAGGCACGGCTAAGGTCCTTATCAGGTGTTTACAGGCCATTTGATAGACAGTTTTGTTATAAGTTTCCTCAGTTTGAAGCATCCAAAATATTACATGCCTGTAACGACTCTGCTTTTCTGTTTGACGCTACAGTAGCATGTATAGTTGTTACTCAGGAGTTACGCTGTTAGCAACCCCGGACAATACTAATAGTATTTACTGATTGTGAACAAAACACAATATCGATCTCGCAGTCGTGCTGTTCATCTATATAGGATAGCCTTCTCAGACGTTCGCTGAAAATATTTCATGAAGCTGGAAAGGATCGAGTTTAGTGTCGGTCAACCATACTGGATAGCTTTGTGAAACACCTGATGAAAAAATAACTTTAGTTCAGGCATACATTCCGACGTCGCAAGCATAAGACGAATAGATAGTGTGTGAGGATACTGAACGGGTAATTCAGTAGGTAAAGGGAGATGAAAATCTATTAGTCATGGGGGATTAGAATGCGGTAATTGGGGAAGGAGTAGAAGGAAGGTTTACGGGAGAATATGGGCTTGGTACTAGGAATGAGAGAGGAAAAAGTTAATTGAATTCTGCAATAAATTTGATCTGGTAATAGTGAGTACTCTGTTCAAGAATCATATAAACAGTAGGCATACTTAGAAAAGACCGGGAGAAACGGGAATATTTCAGTTAAATCACATCACCCTCAGGCAGAAATTCTGAAATCAGATACTGGATTTTAAGGTGTACAGACGTGCACAGAAACAGAATGTAGTAGCAATGGAAAGTAGGCTGAAGTTTAAGCGAGTGGAAGGAAAGAATCAGTAACCAAAGAAATGTGATAAGGAAGTACTACGGAATGAAGAGATACGCTGCACCTTCTCTGAGGCTATAGATGTTGCAGGCAGTTCAGTTGAAGAGGCATCGACATCTCTACACAGGGCAATCACAGAGGTTGGGAAAAAAATGGTTCAAAAGGCTCTGAGTACTATGGGACTTAACATCTGTGGTCATCAGTCCCCTAGAACTTAGAACTACTTAAACCAAACTAACCTAAGGACATCACACACATCCATGCCCTAGGTAGGATTCGAACCTGCGACCGTAGCAGTCGCGCGGTTCCGGACTGAATCGCCTAGAACCTCTCGGCCACCGTGGCCGGCAGGTTGGGAAAAAAACATAGGTACAAAGAAAGCAACTGCGAAGAAAGCATAGGTCTCAGAAGAAATGCTGTAATTGATCAATGAAAGAAGTACTAAAGAGTTCACAGGAACTAAGAAGATATGGTTGCACGAAAAATGTGAAGAAATCGAATAAGAAATGGTGGTCTGAAGGACTGACTCTGCATATAGAAAAGTCAAAACAACCTTCGACGATATTATAAATGGTTCAAATGGCTCTGAGCACTATGGGACTTAACATCTGTGGTCATCAGTCCCCTAGAACTTAGAACTACTTAAACCAAACTAACCTAAAGACATCACACACATCCATGCCATAGGCAGGATTCGAACCTGCGACCGTAGCAGTCACGCGGTTCCGGACTGAGCGCCTAGAACCGCACGGCCATCGCGACCGGCGGCGATATTATAAACAAGGGTGGTACATTGAGTGCAATGGGCATTTCACTGTTAAATGCAGAGGAAAGAACGGATATTTAGTAAGGGTAGTTTGAATGGTGTGAGGAGGAATACGTCTGATGACGTCAGAAAACAAGAGGCAGGAGTCTATATAGGAGAGAGAGGTCATCCAACATCAGAATCAGAATTTAAAAGAGCTTTGGAAAACTAAAATGTTGAATAAGGCTGGAGAGATACATAACATTCCATCAGAATTTCTAAAACCATTGTGGGAAGTGGTTGGTGGATAAAATGTATGAGTCTGACTATACAGCGTCCGACTTTCGGAAAAACATCATCCACAAAAACCTGAAGATTGCAAAAGCCGACAAGAGGGAGAATTATCGCAGAATCAATTTAACAGCTCATGCATGTGAGTTGCTGACAATAATAATGGAAAAGAAAATTGATTGCGTTATGTGACGAAAAGTTTGGCTTTAGGAATGATAAAGGCACAAGAGAGGCAATTTTGACGTTGCGTTTGATGATGGAAGCAAGATTAAAGAAAAATCAAGACACATTCATAGGATTTGTCTACCTGGAAAAAGCGTTCGCCAATATGGAATGGTGCAAAATATTTGAAATTCTGAGATAAATAGGGGTGAGCTACAGAGACACACAGTAACTACAATACGTACAAAAACAGGGAGGGAACAGTAAGAATGGAAGAACAAGAGTGCTCGGATTAAAACGGTTGTAAGGCAGGGATGTAACCTCTCGCCTCTACTGTTCAATCCTTCCACAGAAGAAACGATGACAGAAATAAAACAGGTATGGAATTAAAATTAAAGGTGCTAGGATCTTATTGATAAAAATCGCTGGGAACATTGCTATCGTCCGTGAAAGTGAAGAATAGTTACAGGATCGGCTGAATGAACATTCTAATGAGTGCAGAATATGAATTGAGAGTAAATGGAAGGAAAACGAAAGTATAGAGAAGTAGCAGTATTGATAACAGCGAGAAACCTAACGTCAGAGTAGATGAAGTTAAGGAATTCTGCTACACAGGCAGAAAAATAACCAGTGACGGTTGGAGTGATGAAGACATAAGAAAGATACCGGCACTGGAAAATAGGGGATTCCTGGCCAAGAATAGTCTACTAGTAAATATTTAGACCTTGATTTGAGGAATAAGTTTCTGAGAATGTAGGTTTGGACAACAGCATTGCAATGTGGTGAAAGATGGACTATGGGAAAACCGGGATAGAAGAGAATCGAAGCATTTGAGATGTGGTGCTACAGAAGGGTGATGAAAACTACGTGTACTGATAAAGTAATAAATGAGGAGGTTCTCCGAAGAATCGGCTAGGAAAGGAATATTTATGAAAGCAATGACAAGAAGAAGGGACAGG
The DNA here is from genome assembly GCF_023864345.2 of Schistocerca serialis cubense. NCBI lineage: Eukaryota > Metazoa > Arthropoda > Insecta > Orthoptera > Acrididae > Schistocerca > Schistocerca serialis. Next base: position 528,544,715 of record NC_064642.1, read on the forward strand.
ATTCTAGGACATCCGTTAGTGGAGGGAGCTGTAGAGGGGAAAAACTGTAGATATAGACAGAGATTCAAATATATTCAGCAAATAACTGAGGACATAGGTTGCAAGTGCTGCCCTGAGATGAAGAGATTAGCACAGAACAGGAATTCGTGGCCGGTCACTTGAAACCAGTCCGAAAACAGATGACTAAAATAGTGTAAATTTCTAAAATAGTCACAAAAACTGTAAACCATGGTCGCAGTGACCCTAAATCATTTTCTGGAGACATTGCCTGAATATATTCGTAGAATACATTACAATGACATTGGGTTCTCATTTGCTAAGGCGGATTTAATTCACCTTAAACATATCCTTTTTCAGACACTATTAGTATTAATGGACCCAAAATTGGAGATTAAATACAAACTGTCACGGAAGCTTTTCAGTGATGACATTTGAAACTGATCCAGATCCAAAGGCGTTATTTACAGTTTAATAAGGCGAAGATGGTATTCTAATGATAAGCAAATGTTAGTCTGTTGAAAGATCTATGCGTGAAGCATGGAACAGCTACCACTGTCATACACTGAAGCGCCAAGGAAACTGGTATAGGTACGCGTATTCAAATACAAAGATTCGGAAACGGACAGAATACGGCACTGCAGACAGCATCGCCTATATAAGACACCAAGTGTTTGGCGCAGTTGTTACATCGGTTACTGCTGCTACAATGGTAGGTTATCAAGATTCAAGTGAGTTTGACACATTATCTCCGTGGCATCGATGGGATTTTCCCGTTCGACCATTTCACGCGCGTACCATGAATACGAGGAACCCGGAAAATCATCAAATCTCCAACACCGGTGCGGCCGGAAAAAGATCCTGCAGATCGGGACCAACGACGACTGAAGAGAATTGTTCAACGTGACAGCAGTGCAACCCTTCCTCAAATTGCTGCAGATTCGTGTGCTGGACCATCAACAAGTGTCACGCGCGAACCATTCAACGAAACATCATCGATATGGCCTTTCGGAGCCGAATGCCAGCTCGTGAACCCTTGTTGAGTGAACTACACAAAGCTTTCCGCCTCGCCTGGCCCCGTCTACACCGACATTGGTCTGTTGATGACTGGAAACATGTTGCCTGGTCGGACGAGCCTCACTTCAAACTGTATCAAGCGAGTGGACGTGTACTGGTTTGGAGACAACCTCATGAATCCATAGACCTTGCATATCAGTAGGGAACTATTCAAGCCGATGGACTCTCTGTAATAGTGTGAGGCGTGTGCAGTTGGAGTGATATGGGACCCCTGATAGTCTAGATTCGACTCTAACAGGAGAAACATACGTAAGCATCTTGTCTGGTCACCTGCGATTATTCATTGTGCACTCCGACGGACTTACGCAATTCCAGCGGGACAAAGAGACACCCAAGACGTCCAGGATTGCTACAGAGTTGCTCTAGGACCGCTCTTCCGAGTTTAAATACTTTCGCTGGCCGCCAAACCCCCCAGCATTACTGAGCATATCTGGGACGCCTTGCAGCGTGATGTTAGTAAGAGTTCTCCACCACCTCTTACTCTTACAGATTTATAGATAGCTCTGCAGGATTCATAGTGTCAATTCCCTCCAACACTACGTCAGACATTAGTCATGTCCACGCCACGTCGTGTTGCGCCACTTCTGTGTGCTTGCGGGAGCCCTACACGATATTAAGCTGGTATACCAGTTTCTTTGGCCCTTCAGCGAACCTTAGCTGAACATCTGGCAGAGAATTCGAGAAAATTGTGGTCCGATGTAAATTCGCAAAGCGGGTCCAAGGGTTTTGTCCAGCCTCTTGTTGTCTAGTCTGGCGTGGCAATTGAAGATAGTAAAACGAAATCCGAAGTTTTAAATGTCACATTTAAGAAATCGTACAAAAAGTAGAAAAGTACAAACGTACCGTCATTTGATCATCTGAAGTTCCCTTATGGACGACATTTTAATATACATCCCCTTTGTAGAGAAACAACTGAAATATCTGAAAGAAAATTGGTCACCAGTTCCGGACGAAATCCCAGTTCGTTATTACAAAGAATATACGAAATGGCTGTGCGATTTTACAAAGAATACTCTATGTATGTATCGTGAATCTCGTCGCCGAGCCATTGGTGTGTGTGTTGTCCATAGCGTAAGTCAGTTTAAGTTAGATTCAGTAGTGTGTAGGCTTAGGGACCGATGACCTCAGCAGTTTAGTCCCATAACCCCTTCCAACATATTTCCAAAAATTCTCGTCGAGCACTAAGTTCCAAACGACAGGGAAAAATGCAGGTGGCTCCTGTATATAAAAATGGTAGAAGAATGGAGTCGCAATACTACAGACCAATACCCCTAACTTTTGTCTGTTGTAGAAACCTTGAAGAAATCCGAGCTCCTATATAATAAATTTTCTTGAGACCGAGAAGCATAAGCTAACGCGAATGAACAAGAAAAACCAACTCATAATGTTCGCATACAGTATTAAGGTGTTCAGCTTGACACAGTCACGTAGTTTAAATATCTGGGCGTAGCGTTTGCAAGGCAATATGAAATGGAATGAGGACTGTGCTAGGGAAGGCGAATCGTCGACTTCGATTTGTTGGGAGAATTTCAAGAAAGAGTGATTCATCCGTAAAGGAGCCCGCATATAGGACGCTGGTGCGACCCATTCCTGAATACTGCTCAAGTGTTTGGGATCGGTACCTGGTCAGATTAAAGGAAGACATCGAAGCAGTTCACAGGCCGCTGCTAGATTTGCTCATAAGAACCACTAAGATAATATACAAGAAATTAGCACTCATACGGAGGCATTTAGACAGTCGTTTTTCCCTCGCTCTACTTGCGAGTGGAACAGGAAAGAAAATATCTGGCAGTGGTACAGGGTACCTACCGCCACGCGCCGTACGGTGGATTGCGGGGTATCTATGTAGATACAGATGTAGACGAAAACTTTTAGTGAGGACTAGAAATTATATTAGAAGATAAATTCCTGAAATTCTTTTCTTGCAGTTGCGGATTGACGCGTCATTCCTCTCGACACATCGAAATTAAACACATAACCAGTTTGTAGTTGCCAAACACTTCTTTATTACAAACACATGCTGTTAATGGAACCTAGAATAACACGATTGTAGTAAAAGGCACCTGGCCTACAGAACCAGCAGCAGTACTCAGATTGGAACATTAATGCATTTAAATGTGACAGACCCAGATCTTACAAAATTTAATGAAGCAATTTTCACTATTTATGTGGTGTCACCACCAGACACCACACTTGCTAGGTGGTGGTTTTAAATCGGCCGCGGTCCATTAGTACATGTCGGACCCGCGTGTCGCCACTGTGTGATCACAGACCGAGCGCCACCACAAGGCAGGTCTCGAGATACGGACTAGCACTCGCCCAGTTGTACGGACGACGTAGCTAGCGATGCACACTGACCAAGTCTCGCTGATTTGCAGAGCAGATAGTTAGAATAGCCTTCTGCTAAGTCAATGGCAACGACCTAGCAAGGCGCCATTAGTAACATTGCATGTATCTAAAGAGTCTCACTTGTATCGCCACAATCTCCAGATGTACCACAAGGATGGATTAAAGTTAAGTATTCCAGAAGCTACGTACTTTTCTTTATAGCATTCATTACTTATCCTGTTTCAGACCTCACGCCCATCTGCGCGAGCTTAGCGCGTGCCTTTCGGCTTCCTCTCATTGTGTCTAGGCTGTCTTGTCTAGACACAACAATTGACAACAATGTTCATAAAACCCCATCAATAAAATGTAACTGAAGGCTTCATGAATTACATAGGAACTGACTTTCACGCAACTCATATCAAATTCTAAAACCACTTCCATCGACTAATTTTGAGCAATTGTAACAAATTAAAGTTAAATTCAGATTAATACACTCGACTAAGCTCCTGTTTGGTATTACTCACAGGTACGATTTTCACATACATTTTATGGACAGAATATAATAATGGAATATTAAATGGTCTTAACATTTAGCCATTGCAAATTTTACGTTGAAAATTAGTGATGGAGGCAAGCAGACCGAAAGGTGCTACCAGATAGAGGAGATTCACGGACGAGAAGGTAAAATTGAGCTATACGCCACTTTGAGCTACAATTAAGCTTCCAGAAAGCCACAACTCTCCACCGTAAAGATGGAATTACAGGACACTAACAACGTAACCACAGACACTGATCCAGGTCCTTAAATTTCCCTCTTCCACCGTGATACCCCGATCGGTGTTTGCTCGCGTCCACCACCGCCAATTATCTGAAACAAACATCAGCGGCATACAATATTCTGGCGCATCAGACAGACAAACATATCTGACCAACTGGTTATAAATAAACCTTTAATTATACACGGCACCAATGAACCAAAGTATGACTAACCTAGATGAGCATTTGGCCAGTAACGGCTTTTCAAATTTGATTAGCCAATTCTCTAGAACAAATAAAGTAATAACATAGGAACAGGAAACAGAAAAATTATTTCGGCCCGCTCTTGAACGTCAGGAACACCCCTGCGTACTATTTGGCATGACCTCTAGCTACGCATTAAGCACGGCTTCAAGTCCATTTGTTGTGTGTAGCTAGCACTCCCGTCAACATATCAGGCGCCCAGACCAAGTACAGTGACAAATAATTGGAACAACCAAGGTAGTTTTCAGTGCACTCGGGTACTCAGTTAACGAAAACAGAACTCACCAAGAAACAATTCGACGACTCCAGTTCGTTCACTTTGAGTAACATGCAACAGACTGGAAGGAAATATGTTCTTCAAATCTACATGAAATCCCAATCACTATCGGCAGCGGATCTGCATTCCAACGGCTAAACACGCCGCAGCAGCTGCCCACGCTCCTTCGTCTTACCGACTCTGTCATTCGCCAGCACCACACGTCAGTGTCGCTCACACAACTGATACCCGAACTCCAGCCCCTGCAGAGCGCGCGTGCCGCAGTTAAATAGCCGTCCACCAAAGATGCGAAGACGACAAGCAGGCATCGAAAATCGACTCACAACGATCGGGATGACTATCGATGGAGATTGGCGCCAGCAGCACACCAGCTCACGGATATCTCATTTATCTTATTTAAAATAAGATAACAACAGCTGCTGGTAGGAGGACCATAATGCAAAGCTTCTACGCATATTTTGACAACCGTTATAAGTACTCATATTACGAGTGTACGCTGAGAATTAATGTCTCCGAATTATTTACTTCACAACTCTACATAACAAACAAACCCCTCCGTTTAGGCTCTGAAGGCTACGCGATAGTCGACCGACCTCCGAGTCATCATCAGCATCCATCACCTGACTCGGTATGGAGGGGCAAATGGTCAACACACGCCACCTCTGCCATTGTTGACGTTTTGACCTTCGAGCCGCTACATCTCCATCACGAAATACCTCAAATGGCATCACGGGGCTGAGTGCACACCGGTCCATTCCCCCTCACCCACGAAAAGTTCTTGGCAATACCGGCAATCAAACGCCGTCCCAAGATGAGTGTCTGCTTCGTTGACCAGTCCGCTATGAAATTTTATTTTCAATAAAAAATAGGTTATTAACATTTTACAACTTTATTTTTTAAACCTAATTATTTATTTTTCAACATAGATGCCCTTGAAACGAACTCGTTTCTCCCGACAACAGACCAGTTTGTTGGCGCCGTCACTCTAGAATGTTTGACCATGTTGACGAAGCCACAACCTCAGTCCTACTTGCACCACTTCATCGCTATCAAAGTGAAGTCCTCAACCCCGTTCTTTAAAAATGGTTCAAATGGCTCTGAGCACTATGGGACTTAACATCTGACGTCATCAGTCCCCTAAGAACTACTTAAACCTAACTAACCTAAGGACATCACACACATCCAAGCCCGAGGCAGGATTCGAACCTGCGATCGTAGCAGTCGCGCGGTTCCGGACTGAATCGCCTAGAACCGCTCGGCCACACCGGCCGGCGTGTGTTCTTTAACTGTGAGAAACAGATGAAATCGGATGGGACCAAGTCGGGACTGTATGGTGGATGATGGATAACAATGAACACAAGACGTGTGATTTGAACTTGTTATGCTACAGAATAGGGTTATCCACGTGTCGACGAACTCTTCGGATTCTAAGGTCTGTTGCACACTGCCATGTTACACAATGTAGTTCTGAGCCCTCTAGCGGCAGAGGTCTACAAATATGTAGACATGAAGATTGCTCAGTGTTGATAATAACTGTTTTATTTAAAGAGCTTGAATAGTTTTTGATAATATATTTGTAAGCATTACTTTTCAGAACACTCTTGTATTTACGTACATTTCTTTACGTAAAACAATAATCGAAGACTTCACGCATACCACAGGCAGTTGTAGATGGCTGTCATATACGAGTAACCATGTCTTCGTGCAAACAAACTGAGTAGGCAGGCAGACGGCAAACGGACTGTAGCTAGACAGATTACTGGGCAGTGCGCTCATGCTAAATCTTTAAATTTCACTTAAAAGATAGTTAAACAGCAAAGTTATCAATAGCAGTCGCCGCTTTTGTGGAGGACATGCGATTTACATGGATGTCATGCAAATTAATTCGTTCACTTTTCAGTGCTTTTATTCAAACCTACATGTGGAATGACAATGACTTTTTGAACGAAATGACTCTGAGAGATATTGTAGCAAATGTATCCCCTTTTTGAGCTGTTTTGAAATAATAAAACTACATATATGGAGTCCCACTGTCTGTAGAATTTCACTGAATTACCACATCACTGTCTAGGTTTCTGCTACTTATTTCTCAAGCCGTTTATGAGCTTGCCGACTTTGAGGAAGAAAGATAAAAAAAACCAGTTTCAGAAAATGGAAGGTTATTGAAACTCCCGTAACAGCACTGCTAGTCGTTCAGTCAGCCAGAGTCACATGAGAAACACCTCTGTCCTGCTCTGTATTCTGCGTCGCACGCACAGTAGTACAGTTCCAAGTACATTTGGGTGTTCGAGGTAAATGTTATGAAATCTCAGATAAAAGCGAGAAGACGATGGGCCAAACCAGACAACGTCAACAGCAAAGTTGATTTACAGTGTAGTACAGCAACAATAAATTTTTAAGAGCAGTATATTTCAGTGGTATGGGTTTTGAGGACTAACAGTGTTAAAGGGAACTCAATTAGGAGAAATCTGTCTTGAACACCCTCCCGGGTATGATGGTTTAGGTACTGCCCTGAATCACTTAAACCAGATCACGGACGACTGTCTTCTGCATACTCGTTAATTCCGAGACTTTACTTCGGTTCTGATGACATAGACGCTAACGATATACTTTTAAACTTCCTTCCTTCGTTTGCGGTAAATACGCATTTACGTGTGATTGTCATTAGTAAGAGTCCTCATTGTATGTCAGTATGTGAAACTGAATTTCAGGAAGTGTTGTGGAAATGTTGATTTTGTTTTCACTAATAGATACATTGATTCAGGAGTAAGGTTACTTTATACAGGGTATTACGAAAAGGTACGGCCAAACTTTCGGGAAACATTCCTCACACACAAATAAAGAAAAGATGTTATGTGGACATGTGTCCGGAAACGCTTAATTTCTTTCTTTGTGTGTGAGGAATGTTTCCTGAAAGTTTGGCCGTACCTTTTTGTAACACCCTGTATAATTTACAACTACAGTAATGATGGAACGTAGAACTAAATGCATTTGGTCCATATTTAACAGGCGTCTGCAGTGGCATTTCGTGGCCATAATGTGATTTATGGGCTGGCCAGCTACTGAGGAGGCAGTATCTGGCGGGAAAAGTTGGAAAGACGGGCTGTCCGTCATGCCTGAGTAGCTCAGTCGGTGGAGCATTTGCCCGAAAAGGCAGAGCTCCAGCGTTCGAGTTACGGTTCGGCTCACAGTTTTATTCAGCCAGTTACTTTCAGATCAGTGAATATTCCTCTGCTGAGTGTAAAATTAATCCCGAAAGCAGTAAAGCACATTCTAAAAGCAGTGAATTATGCAACTGCCCAACTCCAGAAAGGAGCAAAATGCGGCAAGAATTTATATGTGTATGTACAGTTAATAAATTAAAGTCCTGCGCTAACTTTTTCCGTCTGCATTTGGGATAATCCGAGGAACTCATGTTGGGATTTTGATACGGTTATCACTATTCGGCATACTGGTACCTGAGGAACATTTTTATATAATACACTCCTGGAAATGGAAAAAAGAACACATTGACACCGGTGTGTCAGACCCACCATACTTGCTCCGGACACTGCGAGAGGGCTGTACAAGCAATGATCACACGCACGGCACAGCGGACACACCAGGAACCGCGGTGTTGGCCGTCGAATGGCGCTAGCTGCGCAGCATTTGTGCACCGCCGCCGTCAGTGTCAGCCAGTGGCATACGGAGCTCCATCGCAGTCTTTAACACTGGTAGCATGCCGCGACAGCGTGGACGTGAACCGTATGTGCAGTTGACGGACTTTGAGCGAGGGCGTATAGTGGGCATGCGGGAGGCCGGGTGGACGTACCGCCGAATTGCTCAACACGTGGGGTGTGAGGTCTCCACAGTACATCGATGTTGTCGCCATGGGTCGGCGGAAGGTGCACGTGCCCGTCGACCAGGGACCGGACAGCAGCGACGCACGGATGCACGCCAAGACCGTAGGATCCTACGCAGCGCCGTAGGGGACCGCACCGCCACTTCCCAGCAAATTAGGGACACTGTTGCTCCTGGGGTATCGGCGAGGACCATTCGCAACCGTCTCCATGAAGCTCGGCTACGGTCCCGCACACCGTTAGGCCGTCTTCCGCTCACGCCCCAACATCGTGCAGCCTGCCTCCAGTGGTGTCGCGACAGGCGTGAATGGAGGGACGAATGGAGACGTGTCGTCTTCAGCGATGAGAGTCGCTTCTGCCTTGGTGCCAATGATGGTCGTATGCGTGTTTGGCGCCGTGCAGGTGAGCGCCACAATCAGGAATGCATACGACCGAGGCACACAGGGCCAACACCCGGCATCATGGTGTGGGGAGCGATCTCCTACACTGGCCGTACACCACTGGTGATCGTCGAGGGGACACTGAATAGTGCACGGTACATCCAAACCGTCATCGAACCCATCGTTCTACCATTCCTAGACCGGCAAGGGAACTTGCTGTTCCAACAGGACAATGCACGTCCGCATGTATCCCGTGCCACCCAACGTGCTCTAGAAGGTGTAAGTCAACTACCCTGGCCAGCAAGATCTCCGGATCGGTCCCCCATTGAGCATGTTTGGGACTGGATGAAGCGTCGTCTCACGCGGTCTGCACGTCCAGCACGAACGCTGGTCCAACTGAGGCGCCAGGTGGAAATGGCATGGCAAGCCGTTCCACAGGACTACATCCAGCATCTCTACGATCGTCTCCATGGGAGAATAGCAGCCTGCATTGCTGCGAAAGGTGGATATACACTGTACTAGTGCCGACATTGTGCATGCTCTGTTGCCTGTGTCTATGTGCCTGTGGTTCTGTCAGTGTGATCATGTGATGTATCTGACCCCAGGAATGTGTCAATAAAGTTTCCCCTTCCTGGGACAATGAATTCACGGTGTTCTTATTTCAATTTCCAGGAGTGTATTTAGAAGTGGGATTAAAGTTTTGGGTTAAAGGATTTCGGCGACAAAATTCGGTGACACCTTCGGAATTGTCAACGAGGAAAAAGTTGAATAGAATGGACAGTCCATCGTCAAAGAATTTTATCTGAGAGTATATGAAGGAAGGATAAAAGTAATGAGGTGTAGCAGACATGACATTAGCGATAAACGTAATATAGAAAGGTAGTAGACGACATGAAAGTGTTCTGCTACCTTGCAACTAGCGTTACGAATGAAGAAGGAAACAAGGAAGACAGAAGAAGCAGATTAGCATAGCAAAGAGAGGCCTTTCTAGTCAACAAATTTTTGTTAGCGTTAATATCGACTTTAATCACAGGAATAAACTTCTGGGAATGTGCGTTTGGAGCATAGAGCTGCGTCATGAAACAACGGAAAAGAAGAGAATCGCCGCGTTTGATGTCTGTGGTGTTTCGGAAGAAAGCAAACGTTTTGTGGGGAGAAGAGAAATGGAGAGATCATCTGCTGAACTGGTGAAGAAAGGAATGAGTGGAAAACACAGGCAAGAAGGTGGGATAGGATAAGAGACCATGTATTAAGATAGGCAATAACTTACACGGTTAGTTCAAAAAATGGTTCAAATGGCTCTGAGCACTATGGGACTTAACTTCTGAGGACATCAGTCCCCTAAAACTTAGAACTACTTAAACCTAACTAACCTCAGGACATCACAAACATCCATGCCCGAGGCAGGATTCGAGCCTGCGACCGTAGCGGTCGCGCGGTTGCAGACTGTAGCGCCTAGAACCGCTCGGCCACCCCGGCCGGCTACACGGTTAGTGGAGGCAAATATAGAGAAGAAAACTCTGGGGAAACGCCGGCCGCAGTGGCCGTGCGGTTAAAGGCGCTGCAGTCTGGAACCGCAAGACCTCTACGGTCGCAGGTTCGAATCCTGCCTCGGGCATGGATGTTTGTGATGTCCTTAGGTTAGTTAGGTTTAACTAGTTCTAAGTTCTAGGGGACTAATGACCTCAGCAGTTGAGTCCCATAGTGCTCAGAGCCATTTGAACCATTTTTTGAACTCTGGGGAAAGTCGGACGTTGGAGTGCATCAGACATATATATGAACCGTATTCACAGGGAATGACGACAATGAAAATTTATGCCAGACCGAGACTCGAGCTTGGATTTCCCGCTTTACGCGAGCAGTCGTCTCAACTGGATTGGTTATCCGTGCAAGAGTCCAGCCCAGACCTAAACATCCATATGTCGTCATTCTTGCGTCACAGCCTGTACTCGTACGCACATTATGTGATTCCCATACTGGGGAGAACAGTTTGATTAAAAGTCACTGCCTGGTGTCGGCGGATAAATAAACACGTCAAAATAAGTTTTCAGTCCCCTCGGTTACGAGAGTCCCGGAACCGGTACAGAAAATTGGAACAGAGATTAACATAAACATCACTTCCGCCCATTTTATTGCTCATGAAAACCACACGTTGCATGTTGTACCACCATACAGCGAGACCTCATGATGTGGTAGTCAAGATTGTTGTAAACACCAGTACCTCTAATACCCAGTAGCACGTTCTCCTGTATTAATGCATACTATCCACAAGTTCATCAAGGCATTCTTGGTCCATATTGTCCCACTGCTCAACGGCGATTCGGCGTACATCCCTCAGAGTGGTTGGTGGGTCACGTCCACAAACAGCCACAGTTCCTACTCTGAGACAAAAATGGCTCTGAGCACTATGGGACTCAACATCTTAGGTCATAAGTCCCTTAGAACTTAGAACTACTTAAACCTAACTAACCTAAGGACATCACACACACCCATGCCCGAGGCAGGATTCGAACCTGCGACCGCAGCAGTCCCGTTACTCTGAGACGAAGAGGTTAGCGCAGCGGTATGGAAGTCCTGGCAGAGAACATCGTACCAACTAAACTTGGAAATAAATCTGCATAAAACCGAGATATTGTCTCTTTTTATAGTCATGGTGATTTTGCGAGAGGAGCGTGGGGAAAGTAATACGTTTTCTTAGTTTTGTTGAGCACGTTCTTTACGTTTTTGTAATAAATCTGTGCAAGATACACAAAGCTTCTATTGAAACCTCCTGTTGTATCTGCTACCGAATTGGCAGATATTACGAAAGAGAGGCGTTATGCATCACGGTGTGGATTACTGTTGCAATCCTCAGAGCAAGCGATCCTACAGCAGTTAACAGATATCTTGCATTCTCCTACATATGTCATGGAAAAAGACTAAGAAAGTATAAATAAAGTGATAAGAACTAGTACGGAGGTTTTCCAGTAATTCCAAATGGCTTGAATTTCTGAGTAACGAGCAGTGCTCGGAAATGGGTGGAACGATGGTTTTGTAAGACGCCTCGTTCGTCGCTCAGTTACATTTGCTTAGCATTTTTCGAATATCTGACTGATGACTAACTTTCTTAAAAGCACATGATTTGTAGTTCACTTTAGGTTGCTCTGCACGCATAGTCCTACGTAGTTTCCGACTATTACTGTATCTAGGGACCAAATGTATTATCAGGCAGTAACGGAACTTACCCTTTTTGCGCTGTATTTTAAGGTTTTTTATTTACGTGAATGAAACAGTTCCCGCGGTTAGCAGATTCATGTTCTGTTTAGTGACTATTACCTTAAATACGTAATGTATCATGCACGGTTATTTTACAAATTTATAAATGTTTACAAATTAGGTCTTGTTCTGTTTTCTGACTATTACCATGAATAGGTAATGTATCATGCACGGTTAGTTTACAAATTTTACAAATGTTTACAAATCAGGTTGAAATGAAGGGAATCAGGCGAGCAAGTGATGGTTTGGATCTGATGAGCCCAGTGAGACAGGGCGACGGAGAGACCAAAGTGCAATGCACCTCAACAGTCAGAAATAACACCACGAGATAGACGCTCACCAGCACAATGAATTCTCAGACTGAACGCTCTTATGAATTACATGTTGTATGGGTACTGAGTTTTATAATTTCAACCGCATATTTGTGAAAGAACTGTAGCGAACTTCCAGAGATTTACGCGCTTTGTTAGGCTTCATCAGAAATAATTTCATGGAATTGCTAAGACATAGTCAACTACAAATGAAATGTATGCTGTTTATGTACCTTGAAGACAAATTACATTAAACCAAAAAGTGTTCTTGAAAATAATTACTTTATCTATTTTACCTGATTGTATTACATATTGTAATTTTACGGCAGCATCCAGGGTGTGTATGCTTTGGTTACCCGGAAGAGCTAGAAAATAACTACGCGGTCTGGAGTTAAATGTTCATTTCGAGCGGTTGTAAAAGTCTTCCGTTCAGCCCACTCCGCCGCAGCCATATGCCTACATAGCAGCTCGCCGTTGCACTGCAATGATCCACGCAGCTTCATACACGTCGTATGAATGATTATCATAAAGAAAGGAACTAATGAAGCATTACGGGAACCACGAAAGTGTAAAAGAAAAGAAGTAAACAAATTTTCTACCACAAGTCAGTGATTGTGGGTTTGTGTATATGAAAGTGCGATGATCAGATTACTTTTCAGATTTTAATAAACATTTTTGGAACAGCGATCAAAAAATGGGTATGACAAGTCTTATTGTATTTTATTCTTATAAGCATTTTGTCATATTTTATTGTCACTCTGGTAAGTTTTCTATTACTTTCTAAATTAAATTACAGGTCTGTTGATGATCATGTGATATGACCGAAACCGGTCACCTAAGTTCTTGTGGCATACGTGGTGCGATCAAGACTGAATTTTAAAAAGAAAATTTTTTAAAAACTTTTCAGATTGATGATATTTTTGGTGATCAACACTTGAAAGTGAGTGTGCAATTACTGGTGTGTACCGACTGACGGAATCTACACAGTCTACGTCAGGCTCTTGAAGGCTATTTACTTTGCTAATCGTATATTTTATTGCTTTAACAGTGATGAAAGGAATTAACGACAGCATTCTGAAATTTATTTTATCGCTAAATCTAAAGTATCTATTCTACTTTATGATTGTGTGGGTAGGGCGTACAAACGTATACACCACTTACAACATAATTATTCGAGATAATTCTGTGCTAGAGAACCTTTCCGCTTTCAGTTAGAATGATCACAGTAGCACGATCACATAGAAATTCTACAGTAGTACACACCAATACACAGACCGACAACACAAGTAAAAGATATGGGGGGGGGGGGGTTTGTAAGCGTCATTCCAAAGATATTTCAGTAAAGTTTCACCATTTTAGCATCGCTTCAGTGTCGAAGTACAAAGTCAGGCCTTAGAAAGTTGGGATTTTAGCTGGCTGATGGACACTGGTTATAAAGTGGCAGGTGTAGCAATCTGTTACGAGACTCCCATCCAGCGCCCCTGCGGCATTCTGAGAGATGGGACGGCGGAACGACGCCGTTACCGACAGAAATGTTGGAAGTGTTCCAAATGGCGTTAATAAATATGCAACCGCGGGGCGCGAGTACAGAAATAATAATTTTCGGAATTATCATCCGCAGTCGCGAGTTTTGAACAATGCCTACCGGAGACAGGCTGGTCGCCGGGCGGAATAATTTATCGGCCGTGAATACGTTTTTATGACGGCGGCGGCGGCGGCGGCGGCGGCGGCGGCGGCGGTGGCCCCTAAATAAAACATCAGCCTCGGCGAGGCGTGGAGGGGTTGCGGGGGTGGGCGTCGTGCCGCGGTCCACCCCGATGTGTGCGCGCACGCCCCCACCACAGGGCGACAGCACGCAAACACACACGACTCACCACCCACTCACCCCCTACCTCTCCCCCTGTCCCACCGTGCTTCAATTTTCACTTCGTAAAACACTACGCCTGCCTTAATTTCACGCCCTTCTCTTTGTCGGCTACCAACGTCGACCTTTTCATAGAATAGGTCAGTTTACTTTTTCCTTTCACTATTTAGAGAGACATATTAACCCCAGCAATACAAAGGCATTTTCCATAACATGCATTACCAAGGGAGGCGATCGGGGACTGTACTTGATGCCCACCATAAAATACTTAGAAAACAAAATTCGTTAATAGATGTTGAATTACGCCAACAACATACTTTTTAAGGTGGGACTGATCCGTAAATATGTTCACGAACCTGAAAATACTTTTTAGCTCACTCTTAGCAACATGAACACGCTTTCAATAACGTGAGTTACCGACTTTATGAACACAACAAAAATTTTTAAAATGCAAATTTCGTTTATTTATGTTGGCCTTGTAAGTAGGCTGTTTAGGTTTTTTTACTGGTAACGCCACGTAGCGCTCTGTATGAAAATCACTGGCTGTGCTGTGTGCAGTCTGTGGCTGGTTTTCATTGTTGTTTGCTATTGTATTGTTGGGCAGCTGGACGTTAACAGCGCGTAGCGTTGCGCAGTTGGAGGTGAGCCGCCAGCAGTGGTGGATGTGGGGAGAGAGATGGCGGAGTTTTGAGAGCGGATGATCTGGACGTGTGTCCATCAGAGGCGGTAAATTTGTAAGACTGGATGTCATGAACTGATATATACTATGACTTTTGAACACTATTAAGGTAAATACATTGTTTGTTCTCTATCAAAATCTTTCATTTGCTAACTATGCCAATCAGTAGTTAGTGCCTTCAGTAGTTAGAATCTTTCATTTAGCTGCCAGTAGTGGTGCTCGCTGTATTGCAGTAGTTTGAGTAACGAAGGTTTTTGTGAGGTAAGTGATTCATGCAAGGTATAGGTTATTGTTAGTCAGGGCCATTCTTTTGTAGGGATTTTTGAAAGTCAGATTGCGTTGCACTAAGAATATTGTGTGTCAGTTTAGTGAATGTCTGAGTACGTTCAGTTTTGCTCAGCTGTTTGAAAATCAAATAACGTAAGATGTTTATCAGCATTCTCAAAATACCATTTAGAGACATACAGACCTGTAAGGTCCTGGACCTGGTCCTGCAGGATCAAAGAATGATGTGTTTAGGTTTCAGTTTGTTAGTAATATGGTAATACCTCCTGATAAAACAAGAAGTGAAAAACAAGAAGATGGGCTGTGATGCCTACAGACCAAACAAATAAGGGTGTTTGGTCTAAACTTATACTTTCTGATGCTATATTAATTGCTATTATAATAAAGTTTACTGCACCAAGAACTGATGAGGCATGTGCTAAGTGTAATGAAAAAATGGCTAGATCTATAGGTGCACGTTCCCAACCTAAAATCAAATGCAAAGTAGGAACCAATCTAGCCTCAAAAAAATATAAAAAGGAAAAAGGCTTAATCTAGCAGATGAACAATAAAGTATATTTATTAAAATCAAAACTATAAAAACAAAAAAATTGGAATGATATGAACTTAAATAAACTGAATCCCACTGAATACAATATTCATGGGGGAAAGTGGCGTCTACTACTGGGACTTAAATTTTTAGATCAAGTGTTAACTGAACAGTTTAAAACACGTGTGGAACATGGTAGAAAAACTCATTCAAAACAATGAATGTTTTTTTCAAAATTTTAAAATATAAATTGACTGACTACACACTACTATGTTTTCAGGTGGTGGGCATGAAGTACCCCTTAACGCTCCCCCCCCCCTCCCCCTTTCATACTGTGAGGGTTAAAGATACATGTGAAGCAATATTGATCCTAATACTTGTCTTAAAGTAGAGGCATAAAACGCTAGTCTATATTTACAGCAAATGTAGATGCAGTGTATGCTTCTCACGGTGTTGAGTGCAATACCCTCTCAAATACACCGCACGGCTGCTACGGTCGCATCTTCGAATCCTGTCTCGGGAATGGATGTATGTGATGTCCTTAGGTTAGTTAGGTGTACGTAGTTCTAAGTCTAGGGGACTGATGACCTCAGATGTTAGGTCCCATAGTGCTTAGAGCCATTTGAACCACCTCAAATACTGATGGAAGCAGGGATAAAAAAGAGACACCGAAAGGTTATCTACGATCTGTATAGAAACTAAACAGCTGTTACAAGAGCCGAAGGAGACGAAAGCGAAGAAGCATTTGAGAAGAGACTAAGACAGGGTCATAGCCTCTCCGCGAAGTTGTTTAACCTGTACATTGAGTAAGCACTATAGGAAACCAATTTCAAAGGGAATTAAAACTTTGAGAGGTGAAATAAATTCTATGCGATTTGTCTACGTATACATGTACATCTGTATCTGCATAGACCGTAAGCCACCGTATGGTGCGTGGTGGAGGTTGCCTTATACCACTACTAGTCAACTGCCTTTCCGTCACACACGCAAATGGAGCGAGGAAAATCCGTCTATCTATATGCCCCTGTATGATCCCTGAGCTCTCTTAACTTCATGATCCTTAAGCTATATGGATGTTGGCTGCAATAAAATAGTTCTACAGTATGTTTCAAATGTCTATTCTCTAAAATTTATCGATAGTGCTCCACGGGAAGAGTGTCGCCTTTCCTCCAGATATTACCATTTAAGTTCATGTGGCAACTGCGTAATACTACGGGTAACAAATCTAAGAGTTCGTTTCTGACTTGTTCCAATGTCTTCCTTTAACCTGATCCGTTGGGATCCCAAACACTCCCAGTACTGCGAATTCAGTTGCAATACTCTTCTATAAGCAGCCTCCCTTATAGACGAGCCAAAATTCTACTAATAAAACTAAGTCGGCCATTGGCTTATCCTACATGCTCGTTCCATTTCATAACTCTTTGTAAACTTATGCCTAAATATTTAATCGAGATGACAGTCACATGCAGCACACGACTTACACTGTGTTCGGATATTATGGGATTGTTTCTCCAACTCATCTGCATTATCTAAAATACTTCACCAATTTAGAGCGTGTCGCCATTCATCACACCAACTAGAAATCTTGTGCAAGTCATGACGCATATTCCAATATTCACTTTACGATAACACTTCTCATACTCCACAGCGTCATCAACAAACAGCACAGATTGTTGATCAGTTTGTCCGTCAGATAATTTATGTAAACTTCCCTGGGGCATTCTTGATGACACCCGTCTCTATGACGAACACTCATCGTAGAGGACAACGTAAGGCGTTCTATTACTTAAGAAGGCTCCGAACCACTCACGTGTCTAGGAACCTGATCCTTATACTCGGACCTTCGTTGAAACTCTGTGGCAATGTAATTCTCTCGAAGTTTAGAAAAGACTTGGAAGATCAGTTGAATAAAACAAGTGTTATATGGACACCTACAATGGTAAAAAAGGGGTAATAGGGTTTAGGAGACTTAAATCAGGTGATGCTGATAGAATTAGGTTAGGTACCGAGACACTTTAAGTGGCAGATAAGTTTTGCTACTTTGCCATAAAAATAGCCGACGATTTCCGAAGCAGAGAAGATATAATATGAAGTCAGGAAATTCTAAGTAAAATGTTTCTGAAAAATATAAATACGCTAACATCAAAATATAAATATAAATGATAGAAAATTTTTGTGAAGGTAATTGTACAGAGTGCAGCCTTGTTAGGAAATGAAACGTGGATGATAAACAGTGCTGATAAGAAGATGTGGAAGCATTTGAAAAGTGCTGCTGTAGAGGAATGCTGAAGGTTACATAACAGATCGAACAACAGCTGAGGGTGTAGTGAATAGATAGGGGTAAAAACATTATTATACAGCTTGACTAAGACAGGGGATCGGTTGTTAAGACACATCTGTAACTCTAAAGCGGAAGTCTATTAGATAACGGGAATAACAATGTGGCTGTAAAAGTTATAGAGGGGGGAACAAGGCCTGTATACGGAAGCAAGTTCACATGGATGTAAGCTGCAGCAGTTTGACGGAGACAGAACAGGTTGGATTGGAGAGTTGTGTAATTACTCTTTGAACTGCAGACCACAATATGTGTCAGGTCGTCCAAGTTCTTTCTAATAGCAACTCGATCACTTCGACATCTACGTTGTTCTACTGGTCTTTACTGGTCTTTATTACGAATCATTGAGAGACCCCTAAAGCGGAGACATGAGCGTGTACAATACCTACGTTGGCAACACTACATTTCAAAATTATTTAGATATAATTCCTGACAAACCCATCAGAGATGTTCTTGTGGTCTCATATCGAAGACTGATTTGACACAAATGTCCGCTGTGGTTTATCCAGAGCGTGCCTCTTCATCTGTGCATAATTACAGCAACCTATACCCAGTTCAATCTGCTTACTGTAGGCAAGTCTTGGTCTCTCTCTGCACATTCCCCTCCGTAACCAAAACTGACTATTCGTTGATGTCCTAGGATGTGTCCTGCCAACCGATCTTTCCTTTTAGTCAAGTTGTTCTAAGGTACAGCTTTCTTCCCAATCCAACTCGTTAAATCTCCTTCAGTTAGTAACTCCCATTTAATTTTCTGCTTCTTTTTGTAGCACCATATTTCAGAACTTATTACTTTCCTCTCACCTATACTGCTTATCATTCACGTTTCACTTCCATATAAGGCTAAACTCTAGACAAATAATTTCAGAAAAGACATAAGACCTACATTAGATACTACATGTTTGTCTTTTCCAGAAAAGATTTTCTGCCTCTCCACTACTCTCAGTGTCTAAGTTCCTTACCCATCACCTGACATAATTTTACTACACTCTAATACCTTAAATTACTTTTATTGATGTTCTTTTAATCAATTTTGAAATCACCGTCCGTTTACTTCAGTTGATTTCACAATTTCTTCTGTTGGGTCTCACAGAATTACAATGACACTGAAAAGGTTATCGTTTCTTCTCCCCAAACTTTAGTTTGCTTCCTGAGGTTTTCTTTTGTGCAGATGAATTCATCTATGTATGCCTTAAGAACTCTCGAAAACTCGAATTTTTATAATATTGAATCGAACGTTCTAATCTGCTGCAGTGGTTGGTCACGGCACGCTCGCGGCACTCTTAGCGAACTGCAGTGGAAGGAAGTAAGATTTGATTTAACGTCCGGTCGACATAGATTTCATTAGAAACGAAGCACAAGTTCGGATTGTCTCAAGGGTAGGGAAGGAAATTGCTCTTGCCATTTCAAAGGAACCATCCCGTCATTTGTCTGGAGCGATTTAGGGTAACCCTGGAAAACCTAAATCTTGACGGGCGGACGTGGGTTTGAAGCGTGGTGCTCCCGAATGCGAGTACAGTGTGGTAACAACTGCGCAACCTCGCTCGATGAAGTGCAGTGCGCGAGAGAAATCTTGTGACGATTGCTTCGCGAACTTGCTTCGAAACATTTATTGGTGGACGTGAGTTTTTCCTATGTACTGCTAAATAATGGTCTCCAGCCTGACTTAGTCTCGCGAGAAACAATTAAAATAGTCAATCTGTAGCAATCAAACTACGTTCAGAAGACTCGCAGATCCGACTACTGGACTGGGTTAACAACACTGCAGTCAATGGCTGTACCGTCACCAACCGGTTTCTACCATCTCCTCTCTCAACAACACCGGACCACAGTCCAAGTCAAAACAGTAAAGACATGTGCAGGATCGTGTTTTATCATAAAGATAAGAAGCCTCCTGTTTTCTGCAACCGAAATTTATTTTTGCGTACTGATATGTTTCGCCTTCTTATGTCAGTGATCTGCAGTACAATAGAGCTGACTCATGTGACCAAGATCAGTGCAAACATGTGCAGTTTTTTACAGTATAGGTTACGCACAAAGAAGTATTTACCTATACCATATGCGCTTAGCACTCATAGAACAACAATTGGTTGGCCGAACAGGACACAAAAATGAATACCGCTGAAGATGCCTAACATGAATAAAGGGAACGTGCCTCGTACTCAAGAACATATTTCAGTTGCAACAGACGGAAGTTTTCTTATCTTTGTGATAAAACATTAGTGAACTTATTATTAGCATCTGAGGAAAATGTCTGGAAATACTTGAACAAAACTAAAATAATTATTCTCTAATAATCCTCACCAAGTCAGCTTCGTTCACTAAAAAACACGTCCAGGTAGGCAGCTGTTCCAAGCTCTGCTCGGCGGCGTCTTGGTACAGAGACCGTATACGTTCACTGAACTGCTACCCCCCCCCCCCTCCCCCCCTCCCTTTCAGACGGACAACTTGCTAAGCAGGTTTCCACGCCAGCGTACAGGAACCCACGTCCAAACACTTTCTACACTTTCCATACGGAGAGAACAATTTTACTGCCAATTAACTACACTCTCGAAATACGTATCTCAAGATCATCTCCGCCGAAGAGAGCTCAAAACTGACCTCCTGCTGCCACCATGAGGTCTTCCGGCCGATTCCGCTATTTCGTTCCGAGTTTGTGAGATCTGTGACACTTCGGCAAAAATGGAATGTGGTGATACTTCTTCAGAACCCAATACATTTCAGACACCTTTTTCTTTTTTTTCTGCTCCGTTATGTTGTGGACAGTGCACCCAATTAGGTGTGAGGTATTTCAGTGTCACCTCACCATTTTTACTAGTACACATAAATGGATGAATTGCTTTAGAAATAAAACTACGTAGTGGATACAAGAAGTAGCATGCGTGTCACAGCCCCAGACGACAATATGTCTAGTGGCGCATAATCAGCGAAAGTTGCATGGCAACATGATTGTCAATAGTATATTTATTAATGATATGTTGGTTGGTTGTGATCTACCTGCTGGGAGAGCCAGCATTTCCAAACTACATAAATTTTTAACTGTGTCAGAATATATGGCATAATTTTGAAAACGATGAGGTACGTTACCTATATGTAACTATTGTATTTATACATGGTGAATATTAATAAACCTAACAAACGGCAGCGACGGATTCCTCACTGGAAATGGAGAAATAGACCAAAGAACTGAGTGAGTCATGTTTCTGTTACGTATGAAGGAACGAATGCGTGGTTTTGTAAACGTGTTGGAGTTTCATACATAATTCATGACGAATTTTCCAGAAGTTGAGATATTTACACTATTTTGCACTTCAAGTGCTGGTCGCATTTTCGTGTCACAGTAACTTTTCATCCCTATTGCCTCATGTAGCATCCAGGAGATGCAGGCATCATCGATTTATATTCCAATAATTACCCTAGATGACAGCTGAGGACATGTTCTTTTGGTGTCTTTGGACGCGGAATTTCTGTAGCAGTATCCTTTTACTTGCCGCCCGGTTAGCCGTGTGGTCTAACGCACTGCTTTCCTGGAGGGAAGGCGTGCCGGTGCCCAGCACGAATCCACCCCACGGATTAGTGTCGAGGTCCGGTGTGCCGGCCAGTTTGTGGATGGTTTATAAGGCGGTTTTCCATGTGCCTGGGCGAATGCGGGCTGGTTCCCCTTTTTCCGCTTCAGTTACTATCTGTCGGCGATTACTGCGCCAACACTTTCTCCACGTTACACTGGTCTGGTGTGCGACGTTCCCGTGAGAGGGGGCGGGGGGTTCCAATGGGGTCCGAACCGCACATCAACCCTGGGTACGGCGTGGGGCCTCCGGCATGAGTGTGTGTGTTTGTCCTTCGGATAATTTAGGTTAGATAGTGTGTAAGCTTAGGGACTGAGGACATTAGCAGTTCAGTCCCATAAGATTTCTCACACATTTGAACATTTCGGTGTGGGGCGGCGGTAAAGTGAGTGGACTGCTGTAGCCTGTTGAGGGGTTGTGTACCACTGCGGGCTACGGCGGGGATGAAGCCTGTCCGTCGTTTCTAGGTCCCCGGTTCAATACAATACAATATGAAATCCTTATACTCTGCAAAGAAAATATGTCTCAAAATGGTTTCTCCTAAGGTCAGATCTAAGCAAAATCGACACATGTGTATGAGCAGTAGTGATAATTAGAAAGAGGGTAAAGAGCTTACAAGTCGCGCTAATGATGAAAACAAGCAAGTTTTGATCATCTGCAACACAGGCCTTGCAAAGTGTAGGACGAAGAACTAAAATTTTGTGTTAAAATGTGCATACTGTTTTAATGATGGTGTAACAGGAATAAATAATGTACTGGGAAGAGTAAGAGCCAACTGATAACCAACAATAGTACGGATCGTCCTGGGTGCGGCCGTCGGCTAGCGCTGGTAACTCACAATAGTTGGCCACAGTTCCGTTTTTCAGGCTACCCGTGTTGGAGACTTTCTCTTAACCCCGTCAAACGGTGATTATCTGTCCTAACACGGCTGTTTCCAGAGACAAGTGATTACTGCAGGATGTTCGGTTTTCCCTAATTTCCTTGTTTGGAGAAGGAGACGAGACAGCGAGGTCATCGGTCTCATCGGATTAGGGAAGTACAGGAAAGGGAGTCGGCCGTGCCCTTTCAAAGGAACAATCTCGGCATTTGCCTGGAGCGATTTAGGGATATCACGGAAAACCTACATCAGGATGGCCGGACGCGGGATTGAACCGTCGTCGTCCCGAAGGCGAGTCCAGTGCGCTAACCACTGCGCCACCTCGCTCGGTAGTATCAGCATCTTACAGCAGTATTATGAGTGGTAACAGAAAATGGCCACTCCAAGTATTTATATTTTCCACTGGGGACTGGTTAGCTGAAGGCACATTAAAATAATCTCGCGAAACGGGTCGGGGTCTTGGAAAGCGATCAGAACACTTACTAGCGCGGAGTGGCACTTCTGCAGAGGGACATTTCTGTGGAGCCTGGCGCTCTTGCTTGGATAGGCGGCTTTTCGCATCTACGGTGAAGGCAAACTACGAATTTATTTCCTATAACTGTGTAGAATGTCGTGCTGTAGTCCACAACACGTGTCATTAGGTATCAGTTTTAATACATATACACTCCGAAAACCACCGTGAGGTGCATAGCAAAGGATGCGATGTACCACTACTAGTCATATCCTCTCCTGTTCCACTCGCAAGTAGAGTAAGGAAGAAAGGACGGTCTAATAGCGTATTTACCAGCCCTGGTTTCTTGAATCTTACTTTTGTGGTCTTTATGCGCAATAGTGCCTTACCGACAGAGCATCGTCTCCCCTCCGAGTATTCCCATTTGATAACATTTGAAGAAGTACTTCAAGTCGGCCGTTGTGGCCGAGCGGTTCTAGGCGCTTCAGTCCGAAACCACTCGGCTGTTACGGTCGCAGGTTCGAATCTTGCCTCGGGCATGGATGTGTGTGGTGTCCTTATGTTAGTTAGTTTTAAGTAGTTCTAAATTCTAGGAGACAGATGACCTCAGATGTTAAGTCCCATAGTGCTTAGAGCCATTTGAACCAGTTGAAATAGTTCAAAGCTAAGATCGCATTCAAATATTTATTTTGAACTCATTACCGGTTCCAAAAGTGCTTTGCTGCCATCTTCGGATCTGCAGTAAGACATAGGCACACATTTAATTTCTAAACATTTTCTATGCCAGCAGTAATGAAATATACAGGATGAACATTAATAAAACCGACAAACTGCCAGGACAAATTTCTGACAGTAAATGGAGGAAAACAAGGTTTTATGGTTATGCGTTCGGAAATAGACGGTGCGCGTGCAACGACAACAAATCGTTCCCGAACACGGTACGGAGCTGCGTCGCATCCACGTCACAATAGATCTTCAGAGGGGCCTCAATGGGATGGCAGGTGACAAGGATAGTAGCGATTGTCATGCAGGATACACACAATCGTACTTTGGTTTACACCGTGTTGGCGGGCCACTTGCCTGGAGCTTGTATCATGGTTCGTCTCAATATCCTGCAGAACCTGATCCTCCAAATCTGGTGTACGCACAGTTCGCCGCCTCCCTGCACGTTCGCCTGTCGGAAAGGACCCATGATCAAACGAACGCCCACAAAATGGCTTTAAATGTCGTGCGATGTGGTCGGTGTCTGTAAGGGTACTTGTTTTGCTATAGCTGTGGTGCTTCTCGCCGTTTTCCTTCTACTTGGCCATACACAAACATCACCTCGGCTTGTTCCCGACATGAGAATCGGACCAGTCTGCTGCTTACGGTACGCTGCATCCGTTGCACATCCTGCAAACGCACAGGGAACACACGGCACGTGGTTGGAGGAACAGTCATTCCTCAGAGCCCTCTGCAGTGGCGGAAGGATACTGCTACAGAAATTCACCCACCCAAAGAGACAAAAGAAACGTGTGTTCAACTGTCATCTAGGGAAATTATTGGAATATAAATCGAAAATGGCTGTATCTCGTGGATGATATAAGAGGTTATTGTAACCTGAAGTGTCAAGCAGTGTAGACATCTCAACTTCTGAAAAATTCGTCACCAACTTTGTATGAAGCTGCAATACATTTGCAAAGAAAAAAAGGAATTTAATGTGTTTTAGATGCTGATTTCGCATATGTGGAAAAAGAACGAGTATGACGACTATTTAGAGACAGCTTCGTTCATTTATACGTAAGAGAAACATGATAGTCTCAGGTCATTAAGTCACGCCCCACTCTTAGGTCCATTCACGAGCGAGAGCGCTGACGGTTTACGGTCCAACGCGCCAATTCTCTTGATGATTAACAAAACTTAATAATGACACGGATCTTACGGAAACCCTATGCCGCAGCAATATGTACATATTCGTCTATTCACGCTCACAAAAGCAACTGACATTTGTAACGGGACGTGCCCTTCCCTTTACCGAACATACACGAAGATTTATGGGTACAACCTCTTAAGTATGTACACTACTGGTCATTAAAAATGCTACACCACGAAGATGACGTGCTACGGACGCAAATTTAACCGACAGGAAGATGATGCTGTGATATGCAAATGATTTGCTTTTCAGAGCATTCACACAAGGCTGGCGCCGTTGGCGACACCTACAACGTGCTGACATGAGGAAAGTTTCCAACCGATATCTCATACACAAACAGCAGTTGACCGGCGTTGCCAGGTGAAACGTTGTTGTGATGCCTCGTGTATGGAGAAGAAATGCGCACCAATCACGTTTCCGACTTTGATAAAGGTCGGATTGTAGCCTATCGCGATTGCGGTTTATCGTATCGCCACATTGCTACTCTCGTTAGGCGAGATCCAACGACTGTTAGCAGAATATGGGATCGGTGGGTTCAGGAGGGTAATACGGAACGTCGTGCTGGATCCCAACGGCCTCGTATCACTAGCAGTCGAGATGACAGGCATCTTATCCGCATGGCTGTAATGGATCGTGCAGCCACTTCTCGATTCCTCAGTCATCAGATGGGGACGTTTGCAAGACAACAACCATCTGCACGGCAGTTCGACGACGTTTGCAGCAGCATGGACTATGAGTTCGGAGACCATGGTTACGGTTACCCTTGACGCTGCATCACAGACAGGAGCGCCTGCGATGGTGTACTCAACGACGAACCTGGTTGCGCGAATGGCAAAACGTCATTTTTTCCGATGAATCCAGGTTCTGTTTACAGCATCATGATGGTCGCATCCGTGTTTGGCGACATCGCGGTGAACGCACATTGGAAGCGTGTATTCGTCATCGCCATACTGGCGTATCACCCGGCGTGATGGTATGGGGTGCCATTGGTTACACGTCTCGGTGACCCTTCTGTTCGCATTGACGGCACTTTGAACAGTGGACGTTACAATTCAGATGTGTTACGACCCGTGGCTGTACCCTTCATTCGATCCCTGCGAAACCCTACATTTCAGCAGGATAATGCACGAACGCATGTTGCAGGTCCTGTACGGTCCTTTCTGGATACAGAAAATGTTCGACTGCTGTCCTAGCCAGCACATTCTCCAGATCTCTCATCAATTGGAAACGTCTGGTCAATGGTGGCGGAACAACTGGCTCATCACAATACGCCAGTCACTACTCTTGATGAACTGTGGTGTCGTGTTGAAGCTACGTGGGCAGCTGTACCTGTACACGCCATGCAAGCTCTGTTTGACTCAATGCCCAGGCGTATCAAAGCCGTTATTACGGCCAGATGTGGTTGTTCGGGGTACTGATTTTCCAGGGTCTATGCACCCAAATTGCGTGAAAATGTAATCACATGTCAGTTCTAGTATAATATATTTGTCCAATGAATACCCGATTATCACCTGCATTTCTTCTTGGTGTAGCAATTTTAATGGCCAGTAGTGTAGAAAGTTAACACAAGGAGACATCGCTCAGCAACGTTCCTTTTATCATGTAAGTGTCGAGTTCACCGTCATTAACTACATTATCAACAGGTCTCGGAATATGCTGAATTAATAGTGCTTTGTAGAAATACATGCTGTAAGCAGAATTCTACAACCTGAGTTTCAACTTCTAACAAGCACTACATAAGAGATAGTGCCGCAAAAATACAAAGTGCTATAACAAGTTTCTTTATATATATCCAGTCATCAGGCGGACTTGAAAACTTAAATGATATACACCACATAGTAAAATATGTTTCACCTGTAGTTTGCGCTTTGGAAACAATGTGGTATGTGTACAGGACGACGTCATATGATGTTTCCCTGCACACAATCCTCATCACTAACTAGATGTGTAAGATGTTTTACGATAATAGATGAGTGGTAGCCGTTACATCTGCTGCGGTTACAACACAAGAAAAGATGGGTACACTGTAATCAGAATTCAAGTGGATGCCAGGTCGGATTAAGTTGTAGAATACACCAAAATTATAATCCAGACACCAGGGTCCAACAAATCTTTCAATAATCCGTAGAACATTAGCTCCATACATATTACAACTGAAATCCAGTAAAAATCCCGGTCGCGAAAGTATTGTGTAATCGAAGTAAAGACTTAGCAGAGGTTCCTGGAGGTGTCTGGACGCGGCTTGGCGGTCGGGTTACACCTATGCCTTGACGTCAGGGACCAGGCCTATGTGGCGGACCACCTCTTACCAGTCACCAGACAGATTGTTGTTAACAGACATCACAGGGTATCGATCTCTCTGTCAGAAGAAAGAGGTGCAACCATTTGATTTTAAACATAAAAATCTACAAATCTGTGACATACATTTTTCAAAAAATTGTAACTGTGCCTGCGAGAATACATAAAAATATTTTTCTGTCATATCTGCGGAGTGTAAACTAATAATAATGCTCGTCAGTCATCTGATTTGATGCGACTCGTCACAAATTCCTTTCCTGTCCCAGAGTCTTTATCTGACATTAGCAAATACACCCAACATCCTGGTTTATTTATTGGATTTATTTCAATATCTGTACTGCCATACTGTTTTTGCCTTTTACGATTCTTTCTTGTAGCGTGGATGTTGTTTCCTGATGTATTAACACATGTCCTGTCATCCTGTTCCGTCTTCTTGCCAGTGTTTTCCTCATTTCTGTTTCCTCATTGATTCTGCGAGAAACCTCCTCATTTAATTAGTTCTATAATTAGTTTGTCATATCTACCAGAATTTGTCTGCATGTATCAGAAAATCCGACTATTTGAATATTTCCATAAGTAAAAGGAGGCTGAGAGAAATGAATATGACACTCAACAGTATGTGAAATGGAAGTATTTGTGATAAATTATAATCGTGCCTCTCCCCCTGTCCTTATGATCGATTCTGATCATAATAGTAACCACAAGTGAGTTGCTGAGGAATACTCCGTATTGTAGAACACTCAGTATAATATCGTTTATTGAAACTGAACTACACTTCCCTAAAAATCACTATATACACACACAACAAATAAC
The DNA here is from genome assembly GCF_023864345.2 of Schistocerca serialis cubense. NCBI lineage: Eukaryota > Metazoa > Arthropoda > Insecta > Orthoptera > Acrididae > Schistocerca > Schistocerca serialis. The sequence continues at coordinate 528,572,805 of NC_064642.1, forward strand.
TTGTAGACGACCATTCATCAAAAGCGTGGATGAGGTCCTTCGGAGCTGGTCCTAGCTCGGCGAGGAACTGGCTGTACTGCTGTTGCACTGGCCTTATAAAGTCGGCGGAGATCGGCGGAGTACTCCGACTTTCCCTGTATCTGTGAGGCGACCTCTGCAGAAAAAGGTTCGCATTTGTCTCTAGCAAGTTCTGTTTGTTTTGAAGAATTGTTTTCCTCTTGGTTGCGCCTGCAAGTGTTTGTGTATGTTATATGGTACACAGGGGGGCCTTGAGAGTAGTCTGCCGGGCAGGGGCCGTCTGTAGCAGACGTAACAGTTACATAATGCGTAATGTTGACTGTGCGAAAATTAATTTTCCTAGGAAATAAGTAATGATTCTGGACTGGTAAATATTCAGTGTCAGATGCGATTTTAGGCATACCCATTTTGATTTTCAGTAACTTTTCTGGGTATGTATTCATATCATCATTTTCTCATACAGACCATTGTATATTCCACTGTTGCAAGCAGCCCTGTCACGTCTGATCTAAAAGTTGTCAGTACAGTAAAATGACTCAATAATTATATATCTGGGTGCGTTTTAAAGAGTCGGTGGCCGTTTCCAATAGTAAAGTGAAATAGAGTATGTATGTACATTGATGTAAAAATTGTTCTGTAAGGTAAAATGATGCCGCAATTATATATCTGGGAAACTTTGTAATCATCAATTATAGTTTTCAATAGGAAAGTGAAATAAAGTGTGAATGCACGGTAACGGTATACTAACGCTCGGTACAATACTAAATGTTCGTATTCGTTCGTATAGCAATGCACAGAAAGGGCAGCCATCAAGTAACCCAGTTCATTAGTTAGTGGGATAAGAAAACTGCATGTATGAATTTAGAGAAACTTCTTGGGAGAACGTTTTTATGCTGCAAAGTATTGATTACTGTGAACTGTATTCAGTAAGTAAAGCAATAAATTTTTTTCTGAAAGCAGGTTGGTTTTATTCAGTATTTCAATATACCATGTTATTCCCCATTATTCTGGCTACAGAACCCTATTTTTAACATAATCTCCGCTCAGCGCAATGGCCTTATGCCGCCTTACTGGGAGGCCCTCTATGTCCGCCTGGTACCACTCTAATGGTTGACGTTAGAGGTATCTTCCTGCTGTATCAGTAACCTTACTACCATCCAGGTACTGTTTCCACGTACTGCATCCTTCTTTGGGCCGAACGGTTGGGTGTTGGAAGATGCAAGATGTAGGGTGGATGAGGAAGAAGACGTCTTTCAGTATCACAACTCGTGTGTCAGCACTACCAACAGAGACGTCCTGTTGAGCAGCGAGACTTGATTGTGATCTATCGATCACATAGAACGAGAGTGTCCGCACGTTCCAACGCTGCAAGATGCACAGCTGGATGCGGCCACCCGACACACGGGATATCGGAAAGGTTTCCGCGAGCTCACTGCAGTGATGGCAGACGCCTCACGCCACGACTCACCGTGCTTCTGTTCACTGCCACGTCACTGTAGACATTCTGCAAGTGCCTACGAATGTCTGCAGTGCTCTGGTTTCCCGTCAAAAGAAATTCAGCTCCCGCCTGGAATGCACTTCCGTTACAGAGGCGATTTTTAAGGCAACGAAATAGCCCCGTCGCCTATAGGAACTTCGTGAAATTATAGAGGCTGAAGCGAGAATATTCCACGATGGCCCACATCAAATTCTGCAATTTTTTCAGTTAATGTTGGCCGGGAAAAATAAGTGTTGAGTTACTTCTTGAAGTCCCTCGCAGTATGACTGTATATTGCTGGGGCTGCCACTCTGATAAGCAGCCAAGAGGTAATTATGTAAGATAATCGTATGAACTCTCGCACACTGTGTGCCCACAACACGTCACACGCTTAGCAGTGCTGAATTTACGGACTTCCGAGCAAGGGTTCTGGATTGATAAATGACCAGATTGCCGTCCTGGACATTGTCTGAGTGTGTTTGCTATACTTTGCACATACGGTCTTAAAAAGAAACAAATACCAATGTGAACTGACGGGGATCCCCATGGCAGCAATCCATTCCTGAAGACAGTGGATGGTTGCACAAGGCCTAGTAATGAAGCGTCTGAAATCAGTAAGAGAACAATACTACGAAGACAACGAATAAGAAGGAAAAGAATAGACTCCCCATCATCAGCATGTTTTATACGTTTCACTGACATGACAACATCGCAGAAGGCTAGTCCTTAACCTACATTACCTGGAATCTCCTTCAGAACCGAATACTTTTCGCGAAATTTAAAGACAAATAAATTAGATGGAGGAAACAGAAAAACGACTTCTCTTAAGCAAGTGTATTAGACCCACATGAGTTTAGCATCCACACAATTGTCAACACCTTTCTTAAAGAGACCCGAAGTTTCATTAAGTGATAGACTTCCTCTTCTCTTGCAAAGGCTGTACTTATATGCGCATCTAACTCTCAGATTTTTTTACGTGGAAGTATGTGATATACAAAAGTTCTCATGACACCAATAAAAGTAGCTAGCACTCGCAATACCTAGAGGGGGGTGGAGGAGGTTTGTTTTTGTGCCTTCATTTTGAAAATATCGTAATCTAATCTGGTACTTCATATTTTAAAATTTAGAAATATATATTTATTGTTTTTAATATTTCTTGTATGATGTTCTGATCTTTTCACGATATCTCAACCCCAAAAATTAAAAGGTAGTAATGAATATGACTTCTCGCAACAAATGTTATATCCATATTATCTGGCTGAGGACCCGTCTTACACACCTACAAAACGTTGAAAGGAATGTTGCCAATAAATATCAACGACCATTAACGAAATTTATAATTTTAAAATTTTTTGTGGTGGTTATAAAGTGCCCCTCCACTCTGCAAACGCTACTGACAACCAGCTGGTGTTGCTGAGATTGTGCTAAAAGATATTTTCAGATTCTCTGCCCCACTTAAAACTATTTAAAAAGTATCTTTTTAATAAAAGCTAGACACATCTAACGAAATTATTTTTTTAATATATTTTGAAGGTGGGCAGAAAGTATACCTTCCCTCCCCCTTTTCTTGGTATTACGCGTCACAAAAAATGCGTTGGTACTGCTAAAACTATATAATATTTTATTTCTGTAAAAATTGTGATGTGAATCACTGCAAATCTATAAGTAACATTTGCATAAAAAAGCTAGTGAATTTATTAAATGGAGAAATGAAATTATGGAAATTATCACTTGATAATGTGTTCATGTATTTCTCATCAGTTACGTCTGTTTGGAATAGGTAAATTGTGTCTTCATCCATTGTAGACCAATTAATAAATTGCTAGTTGTGCACAACCCGTTAATGGTATTATAAATTAAGGTTAGAAAAATTGCTGACTTTGTGAAAATGATTGATTCTGACACGTTAACTGGTTTGGTGAAAGAACAAATATGATGCAGCTCTTCTTAACATTACAGCAGAAGCACCTTAACTATTACTTAGTACAAAATCTGTGTGAGGCAGAAATACATCTCTTCTTTGAGAGCACAGGTATTAAAACGAACGTCACAGATATTTCGAGGAAAGAACCAAAATTTTGCTTGATACGTAATAATAAATTTCTTTCACACCCACCGTAAGAGCAGAGACGTGGGAATCTGCGCTTCCAGGCTCACTCGGCAAATGAATGTAGTCCCTCCATTATTTTATTTGTGATTACATTTTACGCAAAATTCATAAATTTGCATGACATGAACTATACACTTAGTGTTATGGTCAACACACCGATATCCGTATTGGCTGAATAAAAGTCGAAGAAACTCTGAGACCTTCGAGATACCTAACCTTCAATGATACAGCTGAGAAGAGTAAAATATACGAATTTCGGATGACCTTCAATGTATTACGCAATGTCACTGATTTACATCCTACATCCAGAGTAAAAAACATGGTTAGAACCTTTAATATAATATATTTCTCTCAATTCAGTTTGAGTCATCCGCAATGGATGAGATTATAAACAGCTGAATACACCTGCCAGTGATGATTACATTTAAGGTAACACGAGCTACAGGATATTCGGTTCTTTCTTAGACTGTAACATGCGGATCTTTAATAGCAGGAGGCGAATCACATGCCAGCGTGGATTTCCAAGCACAAATTTTTTTGCTTTGATTCGTATAAAGTTAACACTCAGAATAGACTTATTGCCCGTCTTGATTGCATTAATTTTTTAAATGTCCTGTTTCGGTTCAACATCAACCATCCTGAGATCTGTAGAGAACAGTACAATAACTACTCATAAAATGCTCTACCACACACAGATGTCAACGTCAAGCATGAAATGCACCAGGACGTACCTGAACGTATCGGTTACAAAGGTAGCTCGTACAGAAAATTTACATGGCATGTCGCATAGCAAAATAGTGATTTACTAGAATCCACGTTTGTAACTTAGCCAATAAATTTAGCCAATAAGGCTACTGTCGACAGCAAATGTCTAGTACATTTGTCCCTTTTGAATAAGGAACATATATGCCCACACTGAGTTAGTAATTATTTTTGTTTTTGTGGTAATAATACGGTTCTTCGACGTACTTAATTAAAATCTTTTGCTTGTCGAGGTTAAAGGCCCCTACACATGCACAAATTTATCGTCCAACTAAAGGACCGACCAATTCCGTGGCCGCCTTCACACCTCCCGACCGACTGCACTTAGCTATTACAGCGCTGCCCTGTTGTTCTCATTTGTTTACCTCAAGTTCATCCAGTTTATGTTTTACGAGATCCCGTTTGGTTTTACAATGGAAATGGGAGTTTGCAATGGCTTGGCTGTTATAGAGGTAACAAGGCCAAAAGAAGCTGAGAGAAATCTGTGACCAGAGAAGAGGCTAATGCAAACAAAAAAATTCACCCACGCTATGTCGCGTAAGGAGCTGGGAGCCGAAGATTTTCATAATTGACTAAAAATGTATGAAGAATATATTTCGGAGAGAAGTCTTCTCTACGATCATGATAGAGGCTATAAGCTCCGAGGAGACGCTGTTCGCTACATTACGGTTTCTAGCGAATGGCAGCAGTCGAAAGGATATCAAATTCAGCGCAATTATATTTTGTGAATAAACTTCCATTGACTTTTTATAATTCGATTTCTATTTTTTATTTCCGATACGTGTCGGGAATGGAATCTAGGATCTAATCTGTCTGTATTTCGGTTTTTAGCTTTCATTTCTGAAGAGTGTGTGAAAGAAGACCTAAAATCCGAAATACAGACGGTCGATAGGCTTTAAGTAGTAAAATATGTATATTTTATTCTCTCTGTGTGTCGCATAAACCGTTAGTGATTCATAAAAAAAGAAACAAGTGCTTCATTCCTTGCATCTCCTCTCATGACGTGTCTCTCAAACTTCTCCAGTCTTTAAATTTCTTCAGAAACTCTGTCAAACTACCGTCCGCCTCGCATTCTGAAGAACAGCATTTAACCCCACGCGCACTGACGAAAGACGAACTTATGACGGGCGGTTGGCGCGACAGCGCTACACGAGGCACAGTTCGTTGCGTGAAGAGGTGGGCTGATGCGGGGGCGGGGGGGAGAGGACGGAAGGTCGACTATCGTGTGGTGCTAGCCACCCGACAAGGAGAGTTCATCTGTCGACTGGTCAAATCGCCTACACACGTCCAATACGTCGATCGATCGGTCGGTTGGTGCGTATGTAGGGCTTCAACAAGAAGTTAAAAAAACATTGTAAAATGTTAGTAAGTTAAAGGACTGACGGTCCCATAACTATGTGTTGCTGTAGCCTTGCCCTGATCATGGCTCGCTGTCTGCTGTATTGGAACTGAGCCGTGAGCCAACGTACGCAACAATCATCGCCTTCAAATGGTTCAAATGGCTCTGAGCACTATGGGACTTAACATCTATGGTCATCAGTCCCCTAGAATTTAGAACTACTTAAACCTAACTAACCTAAGGACAGCACACAACACCCAGTCATCACGAGGCAGAGAAAATCCCTGACCCCGCCGGGAATCGAACCCGGGAACCCGGGCGTGGGAAGCGAGAACGGTACCGCACGACCACGAGCTGCGGACAAATCATCGCCTTGTCGGCATAGCTGTTAAAATAGGTACTACGATCGAACGAACTCTGCCTGCTCAGGAGTAGATTCGGATGTTGCTTTTTGTGAATGTAAATCCTCAGAGACGTTATGGAATCGTTCCTTCTGAGCTGTACGCAGAATGTCAAAATTTTGCTCTGTGATCGTGATAGGGAGCATTGAGGTTGCCGTAAGTGGCCCAAACGCTTTTATGTTCTGAGAGTATGTGTGCTCACTTCATCTGATATCTAGGTTTGTCACCGTCTGTCCTCTGCACTGTTTACTACAGGCATTGCATTTTATCGTGTAAACACCTGAATTCTGAGACTTACTCCTACTATTACAGCTTTTATGGAGAAGCTTGAATTCGACATGATATATGTACAAAAAAATCTTCAATTTTTGCTTTAGGGAAATATCTCTTGATTTTGTTGGAACTCTCCTATTGTAAGTTAAAGTCCCTTATAATTTGCTGTTACTCTTAGCTGCCACTTGATATCGACGTATTTGTTTTAGGTGCTGCTTCTTTATCTTAATATAAATTTTCAGCACCTTTCTCTTGCACCCTTTTACAACGGCCACTTGTTTCTGTGCTCCCTTTTGGCTTAACTGCAATCTTAATACTCGCACAACATCGCATTAATACGTGCCAAATTGGTTCTTTACATGTATGTTTTCTGTATACGATACATTCATATTCTCCGCTATTCCTGTGCCATATCCAAGCAGTTTATGCGGTTATCCTCCTCAAAGCCCATGGTTAATTCCATTTTCACGTGCTGAGGACTCATTTCATGTGCTACGATTTCAGTACTGCTCAGTCGTCTTTGTATAAAAATATAATTATTTACATATCTCCAGTAACATTAGATTTTATCTCTAGTGTCAGGATTTTAGTCAAAGAAATTGTTTTCCAATTGATTTTACAAAATTAGTGGCCAGGCACCAGATAACCCTCCACAATTTGCCAACGCATCTTTCTGTTGGTAAATTTTATTATTGAATGTGAAATAATTGAATTATGACACCAGTAACAACATTTTCACTAGTTCAGTCAATTTCCATATTGCTATTTTTTGTATGCGAGGAGAACTTTTTTTAATGATTTCTATCGTTTCTTTCTCAGGAATATTTCTATGGATATTCGGGATGCCCAATGACCCACGCTGAGGTATTCCTGTACAAATACCCGTAATTACCACGAAAATTCGTAAGTGTTCTTAATATTGAAAGATTGACGATATGTTTCTGCTGGTGCTGTACTTCATAAGATATTTGCTGTTGTCTGCAGACGTGAGGTAATTTAAAAATTACGGTCTTCTGTACCATTAAAAACCACTGATCACTTTTTTTCCTACTGATGTAGCGTCCTATCTTAACCCCAATGCACTGCTCCGAATCCTATTCTATTCTCCTTTATCAGAATGGGTCTTTATTAGACAATCGCTACTTGTGACTGCGTTCAACCGCTATAGCCCACTATTTTTATTCAAAATCATAGTAATATACAGTATAGAACAAGCACGATAAATCCATAAAAAAACCAATGAAACACCTTCTGTCTTTGTAAATATTGCTTAGTACAATTTCATTTACTTCTAAATAATTACAGCTTTGATTTTCTCGAACTGGTTATGGCCATGTTACGCTGGTGCTATTCGAATCTTTGCCTTTCAGATGTATTCATGAAGATGCAAATAAGCTTTCGCAGGAGTAAACTCAACAATATGTAAAGCAGTAAAGATTGTAAAACCTTAAGGATGGTTGTATGTTTCTAAATCGGTCTCGGGGTGGGGGCACCTGTCTTCAAAGGCCTTTACAGTCTTACGTCCGTGATTACGGAAGATGGCCACTGTTACCGCAACCGACTTAGCAGTGCGTAGTCTCTACCTGCTGGAATTACTGAATTACCCGTTCCAGAAACGGTTGTAGAGTTTCAGATATTTGTTATCGATAATATAATAATAATGTCGCAGAAGAAGCTGAGTAGCTCCGTTGTGTAGTGGCTATGATATTAACTGTTGCATGGAGGGTTGTGAGTTCACAACTCACCTGGACTGTACAGTTTTAATTGCTATATGCGGTTCGAGTACATTCTAGAAGTATCCACAATGTCAAGTATCATTGTACTGGATTGTTATGTACCTGTGTATATACTGTATGTGTTCTGGCCGGAGGCAGTTCGCTCCGCGCTCTTGAATGTGCAGGTGCTGAATAAACCTTCGTTAAGTGTTCGTCATTGATCTAATTACACTTTCTTCTACGTGACACAACTCTGGTGGAGACGCTCGGTATTGTAACTTGTGATAGCGCACATTATCGACGACACAGTGGCTCCCATCAGGCCACGACAGAGCCGCCGTTTACGTGGCGAGAAAGCCGAGTTCGAGCCATATTCAACAGATCGCACTCTATCGGAGACGAAAAAGAGGAGGTTACGATGACAGCAACTGTGTGCCACTACATGAGACATCCTTCCGGGTTCTCTGGTGACGATGGCCAAGATCCAAACAAGTGGCTGAAGATATATGAGCGCATAGCCAAATTCAACAAACGGGATGTTACCGTGTGTTTGGCTAACGTATTTTTCTACTCGGAGGGCACTGAAAGCAATGGTATGAGAACAACAAGGAGGAGTTCACAAACTGGGAAGTATTCCAGGCGGAACTGCGCAAGTATTTCGGCGACACACAACGACAAAAGTGCAAGGCTGAAGATAAATTGAAGTGCAGGGCACAGCGTCCAGGAGAAACTACAGCATCCTACATTCAAGACGTCTTGGAGCTGTGTAAAATAGTGGATCCCAGAATGAAGGAGGAAGGTAAGGTTTCACATCTCATGGAGGGCGTTGCTGGAGACATGTATCAAGCGCTACCCCTGAAGGAGGTTTCGGAAGCAGACGACTTCATAAAATGGTGTCAGCGTATCGAGACAATGCATCAAAAAAAAAAAGAAAGTTTAAACGGCTTCCAAACGTAGTATCAATGTCTGTGATGAAGAAAGAAACTGATTTCACAATTGTTCTTCGTCAGATAATGAGAGAGGAAGTTCAGAAGGCAACTTGGATTGCACGGTGACGAAAAATCCGAGACGCTTCAAGAGGTCATAAGGGAGGAAGTGGAACAGACATTGAACCCCATCTCTCGTCCTTCATTTCCCATTAAAATGGTGAAAAAGTCAAGATCCAGGCGGAGTTACGTTCCTACAATGCCACATGAGGAACCTGTTTGGGCACAAAGGAAGACTGATTTCTGGAGGACCCAGGATAATCAACCAGTATCTTTCCAACGTGGACGACCGGGACATGTGGTGCGGTATTGTCTAGAAAGGCGGCGGATATTTGATGACGCCCGCGCCAGAAGACAGCAGACAGGTCTTAGCCGACGCCAACTCCGGGACGACGAAGATGAACAAGAAGATGTGGGTGCAGGACGACGTAGGTCACCATCGGCGCAAGGTAGCCGCTGGAGAGGACGCTCTCCAACACGCCGATCAAGGTCTCCATCCCCGTTTAGAAGCTCCAGCTGATCACCTAGCCGCCGCAAGCTGGAAAACTAAAGCGTGCGATCTTCCTTGGAGGTGACGCAGCCGAAGAGAAAAATCCTCCGCCGTCGGTCACTACAAAAAAGATAGGAAACTACGTCGATATCCTCATGGATGGCCGACCAGCCCAAGCTATTGTGGACTCTGGAGCATCATAGTAAGTCATTTCGGGGAAATACCGTCGTCAGTCGCAGAAAACAGTATTGGGCGACAGTAAAACATCTCTGCTGAAGGTGGGTAATGGGAAACACGTAAAACCTACAGGAAGATGTGCCATTCGTGTAGGTATACACACACACATACACATCCCTTAAAATTCATTGTCTTACAAGAGTGTAGTATGACGTCATTCTCGGATGGGACTTCTTGAAAGCTTCTCAGGTAATTATAGATTGTGGTCGCTCGAAGATTATGCTAGAGGAGATGAGATACTGTGAACAGGAAGATGCGCATCCGAGTGTGTGGAGACAATGTGTGCTGGATGAAGTGATCATTCCTAAAGTCAGCGCTAGAAAGGTAACTGTCACGTGTCATGCCATGCATCAACCAATGGTTCTTGTAGTGGAATGTAAGAGAAGCATGCCACTGAAGAATAACTTCGTCATCCCAGCCTCTGTCGTCTCCTTTAAGAACAGATTCTGTGATTTGTGGGTAGTTAACTGTCGTTGAGAACCCCAGATCCTTCCAAGACGCATGTGCGTAGCAAACGCTGAGCCGTTAATTGAAGAACAGCTGAGTGTCATAGAAACATACCAGGCCGAGTCTGCGGGCGAAATTAGCGCTACCACTACGAGACAAGATATTCTAGCTCGACTATCACCAGACCTACCTAACGAACAACAGAAAAAAAAGCTACTTGACATTCTTCAAGAGTTTTCTGAATGCTTTAATCCACAGGTGAAGAGCAAATTATACAAACCGACGGTGAAGCACCGGATTAGCACTGGAGACCATCAACCAATAAGCCAGAGGGCATACAGTGTGCCAGCAGCGGAAAGTTTAATAATTCGCGGCGATGTGGAGAAAATGATGAAGAATGTCATCATTCAGCCTTCGCAGAGCCCAAGGTCGTCACCTGTGGTCCTCGTCAGAAAGAAGGATGGCAATTGGCGCTTTTGTGTTGATTACAGGAAGCTTATGAAGATAACTAAGAAGGACATTTCTCCTCTTCCATGAACTGTCGATATACTAGATTGTCTGAAGGCGGATAAGCTTTTCTCGACCATGGACATGTACTCGCGATACAGCAAATCGAAGTAGATGAGGCTGATCGTAATAAAACTGCATTCATAACCGCTGAGGTCCTGTATGAGTTTAAGGTAATGCCGTTTGGTTTGTGTAATGCACCAGCAACTTTTGAACGGATGATGGATAATCTTCTAAGGCACCTGAAGTGGACGATGTGCCTTAGTAATTTAGATGACATTATAGTGTTCTCAGAGACATTTGATGAACATATAAAAAGACTGAGGCCTGTTCTTAAGTGTCTCCAACAAGGCGTACTTAAATTTAATCGAAGAAAGTGTCTCTTTGGAGTTAAAGAAATCAAAATACTTGGACACCTTGTGTCAAACGATGATGTGCGGCCAGAACCAGAAAAGGTGAGATCTATAACGGAATTTCCTATTCCTAAAAGTGTCAGATATATGAGAAGCTTCCTCGGATTATGTTCTTATTACCGTCGTTTTATCGAAGAATTTTGTATCAAAGCTAGGGCATTCCAAGAGTTGTTAAAAGCTGATGCTAAATTTATCTGGGGTGGTGCTCAACAAGATTCTTTCAATGTGCTGCGAAAAGCTCTGACGACTGACCCTGTACTTGGGCTGTATGATGAGAGAGCACCCACAAAACTAGACACAGATGCCAACGGGTATGGTATCGGTACTGTTCTGGTGCAAATTTCGGATGGAAAAGAGAAGATTATAGCCTATGCTTCGAGGACACAAAAGCTAAGAGAAACTACTCAAATACTGAAAGAGAATGTCTTGCTGTGATCTGGGTCATGTGCAAATTTCGACAGTATCTCTATGGAAGGCCATTCACAGTTATTACAGACCATCACTCACTTTGTTCGTTGACAGGTCTTAAGGATCCAACAGGACGACTCGCCAGATGGACACTACGTCTTCAAGAGTAAGACATTACCATAGCACACAAAAGCGGAAGGAAACACCTAGATGCCTACTGTCTCTCAAGAAACCCTGTGGAAGACCATCAAGTCTTTGATGAAGATAGGGACTGTCTTGCTGCACTCCAGGATCTCTCAGCTGAGCAGAAGAAGGACGCCAAGGTATCTCAAATTATGCTTGCCTTCAATCGGTCAGAGGATGTGAAAGGACAATTTAAGGTACTTAATGGATTATTTTGCAAGAAAAACTTGGATCCGTTTGGAAAGAGGTGGCTACCAGTGATTCCTAAGCACATGCTCTTATATATTCTACAGAAATTCAATGACACCTGAGGCCGGACATCTAGGATTTATTAAGACATACGATAGAAACCGCAAGAGATTTTTCTGGCCAGGTTTATTTAGTGCCAGAGGAGAAAGGCAGTTCCTCAGAAACCACCTGGCCGACTCATACCAATTCCACCAGCCGAAACTCCTTTCCAGCGTGTTGGGATTGACCTCCGCGGGCGATTTCTAACGTCTGCTAGTGGCAATAGATGGATTACTGTTTGCACTGATTATCTGACACGCTATGCCATTACAAAAGCCGTGACAACAGCCGAAGCATCCGAGGTAGCCAAATTCATCGTGGAAGACATTGTATTAAAACACGGGGCCCCAAGGTCGTTAATTACGGATCGAGGGAAAGTATTTCAATCGTCTCTTGTGACAGAGATAAACCGTCGGTGCAACGTGACTCATCACATGGCGACTGCCTACCATCCGCAAACTAACGGGCTTACTGAACGCCTTAGTAAGACCTTGGCCGACATGCTATCAAGGTCCGTCAATGTCGAGCAGAGCAACTGGGATGAGGTGCTACCTTTCGTGACGTTTGCCTACAACACCGCCAAACAAGACACCGCAGGATTTACGCCATTTTTCCTCGGGAATGGGCGTGAAGCGACAACGACGAAGGACACTGTGTTTCCGTTACATCCGGATGACGTGGACGACGACTACATCGGCCAGGTGTTAACCAGAGCTGAGGAAGCTCGGCAGTTAGATCGACTCCGTACGCTGCAGGCTCAAGAAAACTATCGCCGAAGATATGACGCGAACCGCCGCCCTATTGTCTACCAGCTTGGTGACCTCGTCCGGATCTTCACTCCTGTTCGGTAGGTTAGTCTCTCTGAGAAACTCCTTAGGCGTGTGGAAGTGCTGAATAAACCTTCGTTCAGTAAAGTTAGTGTTCGTCACTCATCTAATTACACTTTCTTCTACGTGACAATACAGTCTATGTTGACTTTGATTGCCGCAAAACGTGTTCCCAGTTTTTAAGTTAACCCACTGCTGCAACAGCAATCCTTCCTGTTGGATTTTAAAACTAGTCATTGCAGCACAAATTGCTTCTAAATCAATAACCAGAACTGTTAAATTGACAACGTCTCAATAGACACTTTTCATATTTATGAAGAAGTACTTGTCCTTAGTGATCTCTTCGCTATAGTTTGTGCTTCACCCTTGCTGCCTCGTTATAGCAAATTGCATACTGATTTTCACTTAGTATGAGCATTACAGGCGTGCTGATTCGGATCGACCGTCGATTTGCAAATATCGATCTCACGATATGATAACTTGCATGGTTATTCCATAGCCTTTGTAACAGCCGGGAAGGTATAGCTCTAATTTTTATTTCAACTTTAATACATTGCATTATAACCTGGAATTAGTCTTTATATTTATTAATTGTTCACAACCATAATCTGCAGGATCGTCATCGCTTAATAGAGTAGTCGTGATATCTCGAACCCATGATTCAATTATTTTTCATTTACGCTTTGTAATATCTTGTCTTGTTAATTTGATAATATTTCCTGAATTATCTCTCTTACACTACACCGAGTAATTTCCAATACTACTTTAATGACATAATAACGCAACATATCTGTGACTGTTAAATCTGTTATCGCTGAAAATCATTACGCTGAGGACCAAAAACAGTACAAGTATCTTCTAATGCAGATGCATTAGATATGCGAACCTCTGTCATATCCCTTTGTTCAAAATAGTATAAAGTTAAATTGTAACACATGTCAATGTGATTAATATTGCTGGGTCATTACATTTAATATTGGGCATGCTTACTACCTTACATTACACGTTATGGTGAAGAATAAATGGTTTTGGCAGCTGTAATTATAATCTTAAACACTGTACATGAGAGGTTTAGGGAAGTCATTCTTCATTAGGATACTTCGTAATAAAACTGAGATAGAAAGAGCAGAGTTTAACGTGCTCTCATCAGTAAGCAAAATACTGAAACCGTTTAGCAGGTAACCTAAACTGAAAGAGATAATCGTTGTGTAAAACTCTCGTGAGGTTTCCTTGCCTTTTGGAGGGATAGCTTTTAAAGTATCTCCTCTCCTCTGTCTCGAAAAGGCGTAATAAGCGGCGAAACTTTTCTCCTAGCTGGGCACAGTACTAACAAGCTTTCCTGTATCTCCTTTCAAACGAAAACGCTTCGTCTTGACATACTATACCACTTGCAACATCTTTCTTGACTTGTGTAACTATTGAAAAAGAAACATTTCTACATTATTTGGAGAGTCATTCGTAAACTACATGTGCTTGTACCGAGAAGGTTGTGCAATACTCAAGATATTACAACAGCAAATAGGATTAGGATCCAATGTTCCGCCTACGAGGACATACAGGGGGGGGGAACAGAACGAGCTCGAACTAAGGAATGATTAAGAGAATCGTACGTCTTCTTTTCTAGGTCCGTCTAGGCAGCTGCCTCAAGCGACTTAGACATCACGGAAATCCTAAATTTGAATGATTATAAGGGATTTACTATTAAAAACATTATTGATCACGATTCATTTATCAAGGTGACCGGTTTAGACCACTGCTGTGGTCATCTTCAGACCATTGAGTAGGAACTCTTTCTGTTGGAGAACCACTACTCTAGTGAGTAGTGCTCTGAGGACAGCTGAGCAGATTCAGAGACTATTTTTAACATTTATTCATGTCGGTCAGATTCTATTTCTTGAACCTGATTCCTTGAGCCTGTGGTTTTATTTTTTGAAATAAACTTCATTTGTATACCCGGGAAAAACCTTCCATGTGTGTCGGTTATCTCCAGTAATTTTAGAGAGACGATTTTCTGTTTGAGCTTCAACTCACATATCCCGTTAGAAAAGTCGATCTTTGCGTCCTTTTCTTGCAAAAAATAAAACCCTAAAATACAGTCTACTATCAGCGCATCAATTATGAGGAGCGTGCATTCAATCGCTACATTTCCAAATTCTATCTCTAATTGGGCTTGTATTTTCACGCTTCTTCTTCTCCCTCCAATCGCTCCCAAAACCTTACAATTGCTAACCGGCAATATTGGCACCCGTTTTGCTTTAGTGATCTGTCTAAATAAGTCCATAGAAATCACGTTAATATCAGACCCAGTATCAAATATTGTGTTCACTGAAATACCTTCGATTAATACTTTAACGGCAGGTTTTATAACAGCGGGATGTTTGGTGCTGTACTTAGTGTCCTCGTTATACAATTCATTTCTCATGTCAGTGCCATCATTGTACCTTAACATTTTTAATCATAAATCAGAATCGTCCCTATCTCGCCCACCCGCCTGCACTTCGGGACTTAATGCGGCGGTAATTTGTTTTCCGCTGGCTGAGAAATCGGCCGCATTTCGGTATCATTTACTTCATCGATTACTATTGGTGGCGGATGCTGTCGCCAGTTTTTGTTTTGTGTCGTTTCGTTATTATTGTAGCATCCTGGAGTGAACGTACGTTCCTGCTTCCTATCCGCAGTACCTTGTTTCCACCGGCCTGTTCTACCGTAGCCGTACGCGTTGTTATTGTCTTGGCTTTGGTACGCCGAGCTGGGTTCTCTGCCAGCCGGCTCGCGACGCTGAATATTTCCATTCCTCCACGACTGACTGTGATTTAGAAATCTTGCCCGCACATCTTCCTGCATCAAATCAATTGCATCTAGGATGGACATAAACTCATCAATGTTTGCGCCTGGGACGTGAATAAATTTTTCGCGTATATCAATAGGCATCTTACTCTTAAGAATGCACAACAAATCTTTACGCGAAATTGGCTCGTCCCAGTATTTCGTTTTATTCAGATACTTCTCGAAATACTTTCGGAGCGTTCCTTTCCTATAACTAAACTGTTCGGGGCTCAATACAGCCTCACGAAGTCGTTGCTGTACCCCTAAAGACCAATATTTCGCGAGAAACCTTTTTTCAAACTCGTCATACGTGGAACATTTTTCAATGACTTCAGTGGCCCACAAGACCGCATCATTTAACATGAATCGACTTACGTAACGCATCTTTTGTAATTACGTCCATTTTGAGGGTAACGCCACGAAAAGAACGAATAAATACTACTGAGTGCACCCCAGGTGAGAATGACTGACCCCTCCTGTGTTTGATAATGTTTTCCTCCATAATGACATTTACATAAGGAGTCGTAGCCCCCGGTAATGAATGTGATTCCTGATTCCGAGTTGCCTCAGAATTTACTTCGGTGGCTTGCCCCCGCTTTTGTGTACTAGCCTCCACTACGTTCTCTCCAAGTGTCGGTGTGGAAACATCACTCTTGACTGCCTCTTTAATATCGGTAAGCTCATTACTAAATTTGTTTGACTGCTCATTTACTCCCCTTCACCATTGAGATAATTCCTGAGTAATTTGCATTTTTACTTCAGAGATCTGAGCAGTTGGATCTATCGATTGTCTTTCTTGTTCTTTTGAAATGAAATTTACGGCTTCCTTTACCCGAGAATATATTTCTACAGATATTTTCGTATGCTTTCATGCTAATTTGTCGAGTGTCGTAGACAATCGATTTACTATGACCTCGAGAGCGCCTTGATTTCCTTTTAACTGTTTTACATCCGAATTTAAGTCTCTGACCGCGTCCTCGTGTTCGCGTCTGAGATTTCTTATTTCTTGATCCATTTGAGTTTAATTTTGAGAAATTTGCCCTATCTTACGAGACATTTCGCTTACTTGTGCCGACACTGATTCCTGACTTTTATGTATGTCATCTACTCGTGTATGTATGTCATCTACTCGTATCGACGCGGTTTCCTGTTTTTAATTCATCTCACCTACTTGAAAAAAATATAGCGGAGATGGTACTCGTCATGGTTCGTAAGTGCTTTTGTATACTGGGAAGATTTTCAGCGACTTTTAATTCCTCAGTCTCACTAGTCTCCAATTGTACTTCACCTACTTCCTTTAAATCCATGATTACACACGTCAATTTCAAATCTTAGGCTAGTCGTCACACGAAATACGGATAAATATTCAGGGACGCATGTCCGTCATGCTTACGCGGCGGCCTGTTTTGATCACACTTGGTCGTGGTTCCACTTATCTACAGCACTACCCGCTACGCTACGTAGGAAAGGAAAATTGTTCACTAAGTATCCGTTGGAAACTATTCACTACATTTGGGTGTTCTACAGGTAGATAAACCATTAGGACAAAATAAAGTATGTTGCTCACCAAATAACTCGTTTAACCAGCTGAACCGTCGATTTTGAAGAATCCATTTATAATTACAATTGCTCATACACTCGTTTACATGAAAAAGAAAACAGACATAGGTTAGCAGAATGCCAGTTTTTACCAGAAAAATAGAGATATACATATAACTGCTATTTTGAAGAATAAATTGTGAACTTACTTTAGAAATAGGCTTTAGCGAAATCAATTTCTGAGTTGGGTTGTTTGAGGAAGGAGACCAGACAGTGAGTTCATCGGTCTCATCGGATTAGGGAAGGATGGGGAAGGACGTCGGCCGTGCCCTTTCAAAGGAACGATCCCGGCATTTGCCTGGAGCGATTTGGGGAAATCACGGAAGCCTAAATCAGGATGGCCGGACGCGGGATTGAACCGTCGTCCTCCCGAAGGCGAGTCCAGTGTCTAACCACTGCGCCACCTCGCTCGGTTTTAGCGGAATACCTCCGGTGCCTCCAGTGTGACGTATATTTATATATATATATATATATATATAATTTTTCGTTGCCTCCAGTGCGACGTATAATTTTATATATATAAATTTTCTTGCCTACAGTGTCACGTCTTTCAGTGTCACACAAATTTTTATTTTCAAAGGGGATCACTTAAGACTATTTCCATGGGTTCGCCCCTCAAATTTCTCCCTCATATCACAAAATTGTCGTCTGATGTAGTACAAACTGAAAAAATAAATTCCTTTAAAAACACAGTTTCGTATATAATTTACATTCAAAACTTTACACCTGTATCACAGAACAAATCCTACATCGAGAATACTTTACACAAGTTTAAGGGAAGAAATGCTTCTGATAATTATTACAGTATTTAAAGAACATCGAAATATGAATAGGCTGCAATGAGCAAACATTACATGAGACTATGTTAATCAATTCAAATGTAAGAAGCTAAGGAGCATATTATTAGCAAAATGAGAAATCTGCAAAAGTGAAATGCCAAAATGAGCACTTCTCAATTGGGCGTAAATCAAAACAATCATAATGGCTGAAAGAGAGCACAATAACATGAGCCATAAACGAATAAGAGCTAAGCAACTAAGCGAATAAGATAATAGGCAAAAATGAGGTGACAACAAAATGAGAGCTGGCCGAACTCCATCGGCACTTGTGTACTGTTGCGCTCGTGGCGGCACCTCGCGGCCCGTACGCAACACGCGCTCCTGCGATCGCAATGCACTCTTAGCGCTCGCGGCGGCGTCTAGCTGCCCGTACGCAAGTTGTGCGATTGCTGTCGCAGGTCGACCCTTAATCTACGATGTTCTACAATCTGACAAGGAGACGGCACGACCGTGGGGTCGAGGATTTGTCCGAAATTTTGTGTAGTGAAAGTGGACCCCTAACACCTCACGTGGTTAAAATATTAGGACGCACTACTCGGAAAATCCCGAGAAAAATCGATCCAAAGTTTCTTAGGTGCCTTATGAGTGTAAGATGTTAGTCCAGTGCTGAGTGATTCTCTGGCACTTTTTTCCTTCTGTTTCATTTTCTTTTCTTATTCCACCAATTATTCAGAAAGTTTCTCAAACCTACATTATTTTAGCTCAAGAACGTAAGGTTTTTCATTCATTGAAAAATATACGTGCTCGTTGTTCTACTTCGTTTTATTGGGTTTCAAGGTTTAAGGGGCCTTTGTAAGGGTCCCCTTGGGATTACAACGGTCATCTGCGCATAGGACTGTGCGCAAGCCGTGAGAAGTAAACGGCAGTTTGTTTTTAGATTTCGTCGTGAACAGACGTGCCTGTTTCAAATTTCAACATGTTATTCCGATCCGAGGTTAAACATGTCGACTAAAGAAGTTGCTGGCTCATCTGGAATTGGAGAAGAAGTTCCTGAACAATCCATTCATAGTGATCTATAAAAATTACGATTGAAGGACGTAGTGGTGTATTATGAAAAGCTGTTGACGGAAAATAATTTAATTGCATCAATATCTTCAGAAGAAATCTCTCGCGATGCTATGTTATTAGCCGGAGAACTTTATAATAATACACTGGAATTTTGGGTGAAAAAACATTCGTAACTGATGAGGAACTAATTCACGCTCATGAGGATTGCGAAGAATGTGAGGAGAACGACGAACAGTTCGATGTGCCACAAAGTGATTGGTCTCCAGACGAATATAAATTGTCACCGAAAAGATTTAAAAGTGACATGATTCCCATTGCCTACAAAGTCAAAGTCGTGAATATTGCTGAAGCGCACCCCACATGGTACTTGGCGACACTGAAAAAAAAAAAAAAAAAAAAAAGGATGCCGCCAATTGAAGAGAAAAGAATTTCTTTCACACTTTCACAATGGGAGAAACATATTAAAAGTGGTGGTACGCGAATGGATAAATATGAGGCCATAGATTCGTGGACCTACAACCGTTTTGTGGAAGCAAGACAGCAATATCAGCAAGTCGCGACAGGAAATATACAGCAATGGGCATTGGCTGCGGCTGCACAATTCGTCGATTTCAAATTCAAGGCGTCTGATCGATGGGTCACGGCATTTAAACACAAGGCACAGAATTTCATAACGCAAGATCACAAAACTGGTTTCGAAAAAAGAAGCGGCGTCAATGGAGGACATCCAGGCGTCTGCGGAGACCTTTCGTCGGCAGAGGTGCTGTTTAATCCCGCAATACCTTGAGGATTATGTGATAAATACTGACCAAACAGGTAAATGCATGTTTTCTGCGTACAAAATGTTTTTACCGATGTGAAGTATATATATTCAAATTTAATTATAGAAAAAGATATTTATATACACATTCGAATATTGTTTAATATTAAAAATACTATTGTTTTAGGATGAAAATATCAATCTGTTTTCAACAGGACTCTCACTGAAAAAGGGAGTAAAACAGTTTTCGTGAAAAAGTCAGATTCGAATAAAGTGACGTATTCGTACACCGCACAATATTCAATAACATTATCCGTAAAACTGCTCCCACATGTCTTCATATGCTTACAAGAAGCGACCGGTCATTTCGGACCTCGTATTCACAAATTAATAGATGGCTATGCCAATATTTATACGAACGTCATCGTAACATCATCGAAGTTCGGAAAATTAACAACAGTTTTATACATGGATTTTCTACGGAAATGTTTAAAATCTTACGTCGGGGAGAATAAATATTTACTTCTGATTGACTCTTGGGGAGGTCAAACGAATCCGGTAATATATGATGCATTTTTCAAGATGACGAAAGTATGCCAACTTGGTCTGTAAAAGTTATACCTCCAAAATGCACTTATTTCGTGCAACCTTGTGATCTTTACTTTTACAGGCAAGTTAAAAATTGCAGCGCATTGTTACAGGAGAATCGTAAAATTAATTCCCTGGAAGATTGTATAAAAATTCATTCTATAATTCACCATCAATTATCGTCACCAATCTTCCGAGACATGATTCAATATGCCTGGTTTGCCTCAAAATTATCAGAAACTCGAAACATTTTCGTAAATGTTAATGGGGCATGTTTTTGTACAGATTTATTGCAAACGACCTGTGATTGTAAAAAATCTGCTTTTATATGTCACGCAAGATGTCGCAAAAATTATTGCTTTGTTTGTTTTTACGATAATTACCACTGCGGTTCTTGTTTATAATTATTATATGTATAAAAATTGAAGGTTTCCCAATCGACTTTGTTATTCTGATTAAAAACCCAATGATTCTCCTTATGTACTTTACAATGAAAAATGGAAACCCCACCGCCATGAATTGTGTTGTTGGACAAAAAGAAAATAATTTTTATTCAATAATGTAACTAATTTGTTAAAGATAATGTAGGGTTGGCAAACTTTTGAATAATTGGTTGAATAACAAAAGAAAATGAAACAGAAGGGAAAAGAGTGCCGGAGGGGGAATCGAAACCGAGACCTCTGGCGTGAGAGTCCGACTCCTAACCATCTAGCCCAGACGGCTGCTCGACAGGGGACTAGCATTTTGTATTCATAAGGCACCAAAGAAACTTTGGATCGATTTTTCCCGGGATTTTCAGGGTAGTGCGTCCTAATATTTTAACCACGTGAGGTGTTAGGGGTCCTCCTTCACCACACAAAATTTCGGACAAATCCCCGACCCCATGGTCGTGCCGTCTCCTTGTGAGTCATTAAAGCGTCTTGTACTGAGCGTTGATTTCCCGTTTCATTAAAGTGATTTCGTTCAGTAGATGTGCCACACAAACACTCCCTGATAAGTAAAGGATTGTCTACGAAGTAAATGCCAATTTTACCTTATTCTTGGCTGTGGCCGTCATGGACAAAACTTTTGGTCAAAAAATTTATTATTGAAGCGTGTAGTTGCTCTGAAGTAGTCTTCTTGAACCGTTTGTTACTGAAACAGGAGGCCTCCTGCAAACATATTAGAATTTTTAGGCACTGAATACTTCAAAGATCAAACTGTTGGTGGGTGTTTAAATTCTGTATCCAAAGCTTTTTCTTTTAAATTTTTTGGCTTGTGAGCCGACATTTAAGATTTTAAAGGGTGTAATTTTGTGTTAAAGGGTCACTGTTACTGAGACTACGTTTAACAGTCGTTTGTAATTCTGAATCTTGCAAGGGAAAGCCCTGGCGTTCGGATTGCTGATTTATTCTAACTTTGTACACTTGTAGTAGTCCATTAGGACAACGTAGTGCGCAGACAGTAAGGGGTACTACTTAGGCGATTTCGAAAAAATAGCAAGAGAATTTTTACACGTCAGTGGTGTACCGGCGCGTTACGACACTTGTAAGATGTCCATGACTAAGGAATTTATTGTTAGCGCACTCGAGCAGATGTAACTTCGATGGATTACTCTCGCGCTGCCTGCGTTGTATAAGCTACAATAGAATCGCAGACCATAAAGCACTGTCGGCAGTAGTAGTAGTAGTAGTAGCTTGCAGTCGGGCTCTCTCGTAGAGAGCAGTTGTCGAGTTGTATAGCTCACAGAGAGCGCTTGCGTCCTAGACTTCGGACAATGCAGTCCAGTAGTGGTGTTTCGTAGCTCGAGAACAGCAGTAGAGTTATGGAATTGCCAAGGCCGGTCGTGGAGAACGATGGCGGTGCCTGAGCGATTTAGTAAAAGGTAAAAGCAAAGTATTATTGTTCTTCATTGCCGGCCGCATATGTTAATTGCAACAACTGATTTTTGTACTATTGTTATATCAAAGTCCCATGTAAATGATTTCTAAAAATCTTTCAATAATAATCTTTCTTATAAAGATAACTTTTGACAGTCATTCATCTGAATTTAAAGTTTTTTACTAATTTCTCCTATCCATAGTCATGCCGATTATCGTGTTTTTCATACATAACAAAATCTAGTGGCCAGTATTGCACTGTGCTGTGCCAGAAAAATTTCTTACAGGAGCAGATATATACGCGTTATCCGGCGACATCATTGAGGTAAGAATTTTCGGTTTATTCAGCACTGCTGACGTCCTGATTTACCAGTTTAGATTCACAGTCAGTTAATTATTGAAAGATTACATTACGAGATTCCTGTTGAAAAGTTATATATGAGTCACATTTTTTTAGGAGCTTAGTCACCTTTTTATTGGGAGGTTTCGGAATTTATATGTTGGGAGGTTACACACTGAGCACCGGGTGGCGGCGCTTGAGTCGTTCCCGTTCAAGCTCTGTAAGCGGTGGTCGCTGGATCGAGTACCACTATTTTCTTTACTACATTTTGTTCATTAATCGTCATTTTATGTCAGACATACTACATTTGAATTGCAGTATGCTAAAAATACACGTGTATTTGTATGACCTTTCATTGAATTTTCAATGTTACTTGCTTGTTTCCTACACAACAAATATTTTATTTGTTACTATAGATACGGAAGTGACCAAACGAATAAATTTTCCCTGAAAATATATGGCTGTCGTGATTTCCGAAATCCCTTATACGTGCAATCCGGTAATATATCGAGAGTTCCTTTGCACCTAGATGCTTCGGTCTGCAGACAGGGGTTTGGAGGACGAGCGGCAGGCTTGGAAAGCCCAGGCCAAACATTTCTACATCTATACCCATACTCCGCAAGCCACCTGACGGTAGTAAATAAATGTCTAAATAATTTCATTTCGTAGTACAATGAGTTACAATATGCCAGAATGAACATGTAAATGTCGGGCCTGTTTAAGACATTACAAGTTAGAGGAAGACATCTTTGACATGGAGACGGTAAACATAAATTGACTGTATCTACTGCTTCGAATGAATGTAATTTTCACGGCTGCACAAAAGAATCTGCAGAGTTTCTAAGGAAAAACAAAGCTCGTTGGCACCCTGAAAAATTCTCATCCTTCCTGCATTTTGGATGTAAATTTTGCGTAATGCAACATTTTCCTAAATCTGGTCGCCGGAAATTGGCGGTGTACGATTTTACGTATTTTAATAGCATATTCACGAGAAGCAAGTTGTTCTTCGTTGTCAATCAAATACGAAGTAGTCTGAAGACGCTTGATAATTTTTTTAACCTGCGTATAGAAATATAAGTCGCACGGTACTCGTTGAAATAATAATTAGCAAACTCCCAAATAACATTGTAAATTCTATAAACGTTCAAGCAAAGACACATATATTTTCATCATTTTATATCCAAATGTTATATGTACGAAATAATATGACTATAGCTAAAAAAAATTAAATAAAAACCATGAACGTGACTTGATCCAGCGATTAACCGATTACGGAACTTTAACGTTAACTACACGACCGCTCGTGATCATGGTCGCAACGCACCGGTATATCACTGTAGCGTAAAATTTCTCTTGAGATTTTCACGGAATCGCCGGAGTATTACGCCTTAATAACTAGCACATTGCAATGTGGACTATTATAAGTGGACATTTTTAAATATATACGTGATCCGAACATCGTGGCCTTCCCTTATTAGTCTGTTGTAGCGATTGGTCGTTAGCTGACTTTATGTACGAGCCCGTCTTGGCTGTTGCATCATTCTGTTGTGGTGAATGGGTAAGTCCGCTGTTATTGTTACCTAATTCGCGTATCTAAACACATTTTGTAAATAGTGCAGCCAGATACATTTAATTTTGTGATGAATCGACTGTTAGTTAGTTTTTCTCACCGAAGGCGGCTATTTAAGAAAGAAATTGTCAAAATGTCTGTAAACATTGCAACCTAGAATTAAATATTTATTTAATAATGAATTGTAAATTATTCTTTGGCGGAAGATGATTATCTGAGGATTTTGGCCTATCAGTTCACTGATGTACAACCTAATTTATTAAAATAAATGTTGTGCAATTTTTTCCATGCCAATGTGAATGCTGTTTGAAATACAACTTTTTCGCGTGTTGTGTCTTGCCGCTCCCACCCAACGCTGATTACGCTGACGCCAATGTAGCTTATCAGATTTCATAAAGTTTTCAATGAATATCAATTTGTGAGCCATTTGCATAAGTCCTTAGTGGTGCATCTTTTTTGTTTCTTTTTTTGTCTTTGAGTGTAAATCGTTATAAACTTTTACGATCTCCAACATCGTAAAGAGGTTACTTGTGGACAGAAAACTTTCGGGACATGCGTCCCCCACTGTTCCCCCAGAAACGGTGCAGTATGCATATGGCATTTGTGACACTAGAGCTGGCTGGCTGACGACCACAGCTTTGCCATATAAAATCCTAGAGACGTAGATCAGAAAAAGCAAATAAGGTTACGATGTAAAGACGCATCGTGAATTCGAAAGGCCTGTCACTTTCGCGTTTATCGCTCTAACTATTCACATACGTGTTACAACGTATCGGCAAACGCCCTGCCTCAGCACACTTGGATGTAATCTTTGCACTTACTGAAATTTCATTCAAGGGGTCCGAACTCAAAGTTCACGTTATGTCATCTTCTTTCATTCCGGTTGTACCTGGATCATCTAAGGGAATTAAGACGAATTCAAGGATAGTTCCTTATTGGAGATACAGTCCGATTTCCCATCCTGCCTTTGTCCTGTCCCACTACGTCCTCCATCTCCTTGTTTACAACACAATATCCAACCACAGATCGTCTTTAAATTAAATTACGGTTTCAGGATGTTAGCGTCACCACAGAACGCCAAGAAGAGGTTTCAGGATCGTGGTAGCTGGCGTGAGAAACCCGTTCCCCTGGTTCATGTACTCATAAACAGAGTAGTGTCTACAATATATTTCATTCGAATTTATGTAGGCCCTGCAGTCGGCGTCGCGACGGCGGGGGTTGACTCTGATGGCCGTTTTAATGACAGCAGGCTCGCGTGTACGCCTGCTACGCTGTTAGCACGGAGTGGGGATGAGAAAATCCGACTGCTTAAAGTAATACCGGTATTTTAGTTCTGGATAACCGGTATTCTTCGGTATTTGGGTTTGGTACGCGGTCTTGGCTTTAACAGATATTTTAATCTTTTAATTAATAAGCGGGTAAAAACCGAAATTACAACCTGCCATAGCAGCAGTTCTAAAATTTTTGATTGTTAAATAAATAGGTTTTAAAAATCAAGGGATTTTTATTCATATATTTTCCATTGATTTGAAATATTGTTTTATTATAGAAAATGGGAGCACTATTTTAATAACAATGCCAACAGAAACGAGCAACAAACACAGTGCGTAAGAACTGATACAGCAGTTCTGACCCAATGTATCTGTTACTTTGTGACGTGGCAGTCTTGGTGGTATGCGTGTGCTGCAGGATGCGGGACTTACACCATGCGATCAAATTGGTAAATTGGTAGTTTCTCGCTGATGTCACCGGACGTTAGTAGTATTACTCAGTGGCACTACTCCTAGTCTAGAAGTACTCCTGTTATACTAAGTGCGGTATCAGTGAAGTACAATAACCCGTTTGTTTTAAAAGATTAAAGACTGGAGGAGCCACAACAAACTTGTGTCATCATGTAGCGAAAAAGCTTAAAACTTCTGCTATTCATAGTGTACAATGAAAGTAGAAAGCTGCTCTGTTGCCTATGTCTACATGGTATGACTATCTGCTTGTATCTTTTGAAAAAGGACATATTAACATCAAAAATAGTATTCAGCCTCTGTTTGCACACTTTAGCACTGACTATTTGTAGCGCTCAAATAGAGGTATGATCCTCGCTTACATAAGGATTTTTGAACAGAGTTTCAAAACATTATATTACTGGTCCATTTTTATAGTATTCAACCGCTTATCACTTTTCAAGAGAAGCAGTGATCGGTTGGAATACAAAGTTTCCTTCTATTTAACTTTTTAGTGCAATATTTTGAGTCTGTGTGTCTTGAAACTGAGGGAGTCAATGTCTTGCGATCCTTGTACGATTTCTACGTTCATTACAGGGAATAATATCAACGAAGAACCGAAAATCGGTTATTTCAGAAACCGGCTATTTAGGGGGGTTTTAACTCTCACGTTAACCGGGCGTTGAGAAAATCTGATATACTACTAAGAACGCCTGACGTTAGATTCACTCAGTCGTGAACTACTGATACAAGACCATTGGTCAGTGCCCAGGAGTCGTCTGGAGGTAGCTAACAGAAATCCGCGGACAGCCGCCAGTTCAGTTAGAAGCAGCATCAGGTCATGAAATGAACCCAAAATACTGACTGTGCCGGCTGATGTGGTCAAATGCCGAAACGTGTTGCTCATTAATTACGTTAAGTGGTGAAGAAATATTGTGAGGGGCAGCAGTATTCGGTAAACATTCTCATAGCTGTAGATCTGGCTGGATAACACATATCGGGACGAGGGCTGGCCTGAAGTAGTTCTCGGTGTAGGCAGGAGTCGGCCTTTAAAACGACGTTTGTACCGCTGGTGCGTTCGAAGAGACCTATATGAAGTTTCCTTTGGTGGCAAACCAGGGATTCGCAGGTATATACAAGCGTTTGCAGAACGTCTACGGAGACCAGGGACTGAACAAAAGCACAGAGAGTCGTTGGGCGAGACATCTGTCATCGTCACAACAATTTCGCGCAAATCTATCTGATCTCCCGTGTGCCTACTGCCTACACATAGCTGTGTCTCCTGCAATGCTGGAACGTGCGTACACTCTCATTCGAGGTGATCGACGGATCACAATCAAACACTTAGCTGCTTAACTGGACGACTCTGTTGGTAATGCTGTCATGTTTGACCGCCGGTTGGGTTGCTCAAATTTTTGCCCGCTGGGCTCCTCGCTGCCTAAGAAAACACCGTGAAGAGCGACGAAGAACCATCTGTGCTAAATTGATTGCGTGGTACGAGGCTAATCGAGGCCATTTTTGTCGGACATCGTCGTAGACGACGAAACATGTATTCACAACTTTGAACCGAAAAAAAGTGCCAGCGCACGGACTGGTGCCACACCACCTCTTCCACATTCTCTTTGATGTATTCCGTCACTGGTATCTTGGTCTATTTTGAACGTCTAACGGGATTTCCGAAATCCTAATTTGGTGTTCCCGATAAAATTACGTTGAAGCAACGGCAACAGACATGGGAAACCCATTACCTCAGTAAATAAATGAAAATGACGTGCTGGTATATTATAATGCACAGTGCGCGAAGTTGTGAGACAGGGAGGTTATTCACAGCTGGATCGAATACGCGCTGTGGCTTAACGACCATTGGTCTGTTACGTCGACCAAATGACGGCCTGGTTCTCAACTACGGTACAGAAACCGTTAAAATTTTGTATTACATACAGCAAAGTTTATAATCGACATTTACACGATTCACACATTATGCTCACAACGTGTTATGTGTATCACAACCAGAAAATTCCTTGCGGGTCCACATTTGGCACTGCAAAAAATTCTTTCCGAGTCTCCACCTTAATATCACGGGAAAATTTCGCCCGAAAATATATATTCTACTTATTTCCAGGTTGAGAATGATTTCCGACTCTCTCTTCGTAAGAGCTCCACTACGTCTGAGTACTAGAGTTTAGAAGTTTGCGTCTCTTCCCTCCTTCCAAGCGCCTTTGATGTTTTCTTTGCGCTGAGATACCTTCTGGCAGACGTTGATTACCATTTGGATTCTCTTGCATTGAATCTTGCTTCCAAACTCTTTTTGTGGAGTGAGGAACTCAGAATGCGTTCCGAAATCTTCGCTCCACCACCCCTGATCAACAGTACCCTTCTAAAAATAAGCTGACTTCGCGAATGTGGTGAACGAATGATTTGTAACATATAAAACTACAAATAAATCTCAGAGGTGGAAGACACCACTTCAGTTGTAAGGTTATTTTTATTTTTAAGTGCTTAAATCACGACCCGTTTGTGCCAACATCATCAGTTGTGATACCGAGAATAATCAAGACACAGAAGCTAACAATAATTCTTACACGTAGTGGTTCATCAGAAAAAACAAAAACCAGTTCGATATAACACTTAAGAAAACAGTGGACGTGCTAGGTGCGGGAAAAACTAAGTCAATGCCAAAGCGACACCGTACTGTGTTACGGAAGACTCCTTGGGTAAAGAAATATGCAATGACACCAATACATTTACACTGTGTGTTGTGACCCCGGGCGCCGAGATTGACGAGTATAGTACGCAGTGTACCACAAACGAGTGAAGCGCTTTAGTAGTTACACGGAGGAGGAACGAAACTGGTAAACCAAATTGGCAAAAGTACTGCCCTCTATTGACGGAAAGAATAAAGCGGGAACAACTAGCACGGCAGTTCACAGTTATAATTAGAGAATTACATGCAAAAGGGGAAAAATTACAATAAAGTTTCATGGCAAACCTTAAGAGTACATTATTAGTGGTAAAGGAACATCATGAACAGAGCCAGTACAGTACTGTAGTAAAACTCCTAGCTGGAAGCCGGCGGATTAATGTTTGTCTGTATGACGTAAAGCACAATGAATCTGGTTTTCCTCTTTCCAAGAGTGGCAGGCAAATTTTAAATTTAGTGGGGACGCGTATGGCGATGTGGAATAGCGTACCACAGTGATAAGTTAACATTCCAGTGCCACTCCTACTAAAATCATCTAGCTACTAACCAGAATGGAAAGTAGCTAAACTATAAAGACAAAGTAGCTAAAACTTAAAGACCGCACTATACAAAATAATAGCTATCAGCAATAGCTCTAAAGGGGTATATTACAAATAGGAGCAATTAAAAAACGGCTAAACAAAAGCCGGTGATTCAACAAGGCTTACGTAAGATAAGACGTGCGACAAATTTTGCATCTTGAATTACCGGAAAATTTTAATTTAGTGAGGACACAGAAAATGACTTACAATAATGCGCGGTAGTCAGAGGATATTAAATTTTAAAAATGTTGCATTGTATTGAAAGAGAACATTTTACTGCTATGTAAAAAAGAAAAATGGGTGGACCTCACTACAGAAAATAGGCTTATGCCGTATACATTTACCCAATCCAGAAATACGTACAATAATAAGAAACCAGAAGGAAAAGGAAGTGAGGCAGGACGCTGCTTCAGAAAAGAAAAGTTCTTCAATAGGACTGCATCTTCAAGTGAAGTTTGCTCATTCAAAATTCCAGACGAACCATTGTTCACGCTTCAGATAATTTCTATTTCTTCTAAAATATTTAACAGCGGCCCTTACCTTGCATATTTTAAATGCTCCGATCTAAAATAAGAAATGGAATGACTATGATCCGTCAGGTGCTTAGTGAGGACGGATCTAAAATTGCTACGATCCTATTTTTCTTGTAACTTCGAACATCTTGCACCATTTTACATTGTCCAACACTTTTTCCAGATCGACAAATCCTGTGAAAGTATCTTGACATTTTTTAGTCTTGCTTCCATTATAATCTGCAACGTCAGATTTGCCTCTCTGGTGCCATACCCCTTCCTAAAGCCAAACTGATCGGCATTAACACATCATAAATTTTCTTTTCTATTCATCTGTGTCTTATCCTTGTCAGCAACTTAGATGCATGAGCTGGCAGCTGATTGTGTGATAATTTTCGCTCTTGTCGGCTCTTTCAGTCTTCAGAATTGTGTGGATGAAGTTTCTACGCCAGACTCATACATTCTGCATACTAGTATGAATAGTCGTTTTGTTGCCAGTTCTCCCAATAATTTTCGAAACTCTGATGGAATGTTATCTGTCCCTATTGCCTTATTTGATCTTAATTCTTCCAAAGCTCTTTTAAATTAGGATTCTAATACTTGATCCTCTATCAATTGTATATCCTCTCCTGTTTTTTCATCTATCACGTCATATCACAAAACTTCGCTCTCATAGAGACTTTCAGTGTATGCTTAATAATGACCTTCTGCGTTTAACATTGGAGTTCTCTTCACACTTTTAATGTTATTACTATTGCTTTTAATTTCTCGAGGGGTTGTTTTGTCGTGTCTGTATGCTGAGTCGTCTTTCCGGCAATCTTTTTTTTTTTTTGTTAATTTCTCCATATTTTTCATGCAGCCATTTCCCCTTAGCTGCACTGCGCTTCCTATTTAGTTTATTCCTAAGTGACTAGCATTTCTGTATTCCAGAATTTCCCTGAACATTTCTGTACTTCCTTCCTTCGTCGATCATCTGCAGAATTTGCTCTGTTACCCATGGGTTCTTCGCAGTCACCTTTCTTGTACCTATTGTTTCTTTATCCCCAGCTGCTATGATTGCAATTTTTGGAGATGTTCATTCTCCTTCAACCGAATTGCCTAATGAGCTGTTCATTATCGCAGTATCTATAGCCTCAGAGAGTTTCAGACATACCTCTTCATTCCTTAGTACTTCCGTATTCCATACCTTTGCTCATTAACTCTTACGAACTTCTTGAATTACAGCCTTTCTTCATCACTACTAAATTGTGATCTGAGTCTACATCTGCTCCAGGGTACGTCTTACTATCCACTATCTGATTTCGGAATCGCTGCCTGACCATTATGTGCATAACTGAAGTCTCACCATACCTCTCAGTTTTCTTCAACTGTACTTCCTCCTCTTGTGATTCTTGAACAGAGTATTCGATATTACCAGCTGAAATTCATTGCAAGAACTCAATCACTCCACCTCCTTTCTCATTCCTAGTACTAAGCTCACATTCTCCCGTAATCCATTCGTGTACTCATTCCCCTAAAACCACATTCCAATCCCCCATGATTTTCGTTTCACTTTACCTACTGAATTACCCTTTAAAATCATCATATAATTTCTCTGTCTCTCCATCTTCGGCTTGCGATGACGGAACACGCATCTGAACTATCGTTGTCGGTGTTGATTTCCCGTCTATTCTGATGAGAACAACCTTAGTCACTGAATTGTTCAGAGTAACTCACTCTACGCCCTACCTTACTATTCATAAAGAAATCCTACTCCAGTTATAACACTTTCTGCTGCTGTTGATATTAACCTATACTCACGTGCGCAGGATTCCTTTTCTTCTTTCCATTTCACTTCACTGTACCTCAGTATATTTAGACTGAGCTTTAGCATTTCCCTTCTCCGATTTCCTATATAGGCCGAAGTCACCACTCCTTTAGCATATGTGTCAGAGAGCCTCAGGACCGTTGTAGTTCTATATCTGCGCTCACTAACCACCTGAAGGATCATGATTATTCCATTTCGGATATTGGACTGCAGCATTTTGCACATTCAACGTAACGGCCCTGTTTTAAATATTTTAGAAGAAATAGGAATTATCCGAAGCATTACCCCTTCTGGTTTCTGATTATTCTGCCTTAAACATGCATATTTCTGAATTCTGTCATTTCCGCCATTGCTTAGTTAGGCTTAGCTATTACACAGAATATGCCTATTTTCTATTGTGAGGACTTCAAGGTCCACCCAGTATCCATTTCACACAGCTGTAAAATGTCGTCTTTCAATAGGACTCTGCATTTCTTTAAATTTTTAATCCTCTACTATGGCGCATTCTTGTCCTCTTTCAATACAAGTCTGCATTTCTTTAAATGTTTTACCCTCTACTACGGCTCGTTATAGTACGGTAGTGTTAGGATCCTGAAGCTCCGGGTGCAATTTTGATATAAAAGTGATATCACATTGATATGAAAATTAATTAAATTTATCACTTATTTACCCCCCACCCAACGACACCCACACCCACCCCCTACCCCGGCTGACGTCATGTGTTTCTCTCAACATTCACGTAGTTTCCTGAACTCACTCTCCTCTCCGGTCCCTCCCCCTCCTTCACCACAACACACTGTATCAGCGGGAATTTCGAATTTTGGCCCGAATTTCGAATTTTGACGGGAATTTCTTTGCCCTAAGGCTGTGCTTACGTACCACCATGCCATTCACCCTGGAATTGGCGAGAAATTAAAAATGTCCTTTCCAGGACTCGAACTCTGATCCTTGAGGACGGAAAACCCAAGTGCACTCCCCAACACACGAAAACTGCACAGATGCGGGAGAGGAAGATTAGGTTAGCGTACTTTATTTATTTTTGTTGCGAAACTGAAATAAAGATCGGCCCTAATTACGGAATTAATCGTAAAGAACGGCCCTAATTACAACGCCTTACAACAAGTGTTACCACGCTGGGAAAGACATTTCACAATACCACTCGAAACTAGTGGCACACACACTGAAACTCTACCTCTCACCTGCAAGCAGACGGGAAAAAGGCTGGTGTGTGAGGTACTACCTTTACTTTCTTTTAGTTTTGGCAAGAAATATATTCAAGATGCTGATGTGGGACGCAGAGGAGTTTAATAATTGTATTACCTGTAAGCACACAACTGAGGAGTGTGTGTTTCGCTGTTTGACGTCAGAGTTCGCTACAGGCGCCTGCTCGACAATCATCCTTCTAGTGACATAGAAGATAGACGAAAGGCAAGAAGAGAACGCTTCTTGTAATCTGTTAAACGAATTTCTCGGAAAGGCTGGACCCATCTAGAACAACAACGCAATCCCGACATTTATTAATCGGTTTTTCCGACGTCCTGTGATGGGAAGACAGGAAGCCTTCTGCCTAAAGTGACCACAGCCCCAGTCGTATGTGAAGGCAAAGTCTTCCTCATACAGTTAGGAAGAGGGGGGTTCTATACTTTCTACTTTCTTAGTCTTAACTGTCTTTCAAGGTCATCTGATTTCCCACTTTCCCCATACGATGTACGTCGACGTGGATAATATGCTTGAACCAAAACTTTACTAACGTTTGCATATACATTTATATACAGATAACGACTGTTTCATTACTTTCTTAAGCCTATTTTTAACACAGTCCTATTTAATTTTTTACTTATAACTGAAATTCACATCTGAATCATCTATTTCTTTCTCCAGTCAGTAATTTGAGAAATACAGACAAGGTATGTTTTCGAATTCCAATATGTATCTAGTTTTTTTTTACTTTTGAACTACCTCATTTATGGCTTTAACAGTTATTTCTGTTCCTTACGGCAGGTATTCTGGAGGAGAGCATTCGGGGAGTTTAATATTTTTTTTTTATTCCCTGTATGACACTGTTGTAGTAACACTCCACATCTTCCTGGGTGTAGGCTGCCAGCTCTTCTGGTCCACATTCTTGCCGAAGTTACGTATTGAACTTTAAGATTATAACTTTTGAAAATGAATTGCCTTTAATGGTTGTTATTTCGTTGTGTTTAAGATCTGAAAACGGCTCTTCCGTTGCTAAGTGTATGACTTCAGGCCCACCATATAAAGATGTAATGTATCCATCCTTTTTAAGCAGATCCAAGGAGGAATGCAGTTCGATAAACAGATTTTTCGTGTGTCCTTTAACATAGTGAACATGCTCCAGTCCGCCGTTTTCGGCCAGTACTCCAACATATGGCCACTAACCACTGCTCTTTACACTAAATGCGATTATCTTGTATCCACCGCCATAGCCAGATTTCTTCATACACTATGTTTAAAGCCATATGTAAAACTGTCTTGCACACCCGCAATAGCATCTTCCTTTTCTATTTGCAGCTTATATTCTTCCATTATAGCAATTGTCGTCTATGTATACTCTAGTTTTCTTTCTTCTCTGTATTTGTCAAATTACTGACTGCAGAAAGAAATAGATGATTCAGATGTGGATTTCATTTATAAGTCAAAAATGAAATTCGACATTGTTAAAATCTGACTTAACAAAAAGAATTAAAGCGTTGTTTTCTGTATATAAATATATATGTAAAAGTTGCTAAAGATTTGTTACTGGAATGTTGTCTTGTCTTATGCACTAATCTACCAATCTTATCTTCTGAGGTCATCAGTCCTCTGGAACTTAGAACTACTTAAACCTAAATAACCTAAGGACATCACACACACCCATGCCCGAGGCAGGATTCGAACCTGCGACCGTAGCAGCAGCGCGGCTCCGGACTAGAGCGCCTAGAACCGCACGGCCACCGCGGCCGGCGGAAGTGTTACAGCCGTAAAAACAATGTATTAAACTGCTGATGGAGGATCAATACAAGAACCCTCTCTTGCCACTGATAGTCGGCTGGATATAGTATTCTTTCAGCAGAGTCGACAAAACTTTACACATATCTGGGCAAACAACTTCGAGCACTGTCCATGTGGTCCAATGGAGCGATAAGTGTGTGTGTAATATGCTCGATGTCTAGACACAGACGGTATCTGTATTTCGATATATCGGAAGAGAGACGCGTGGTAAAATCTTATAGGAGGTTCTATTATAAGGAGTGGTACAACTGGTTACAGTTTGGCAGCCAATAGTTCTCTTAAAATTACACCGATATTGCTTATAAGAGTAATAGAAATGGACTGTATCTATTCTCCTGGAATCATGACTTTTAATTATTAACGTCACGATTTCCTGTTTAAAAACCAGGTGTCACCACAAGTCCTCTGTTATTTCAAACTTCCTAACCTCTAATTATAATGAAGACACCACTTAAATTTTATCTCATTGTGGAACCTAGGAACGATGGTGTTTCTTTCCCGATATGTGAGTAGGTTGCGTGAAAGAGGCTGTGATAATGAAATTGATTACAATACTAGAACATATGAATCTGCTGTATAATCAGAACCTTTACAGACATGTCGGTAGAGGGGAGTTACGGAGAAAAAATGATAAATGTAAGTATGCCTACGGTAACTGGTTTCGATGTAGCGGAAGACAGAGAGACACAGAAAAATCTATGTGAAGTTCTAGTACAAGATAGGTTCTCACGATTTGTTTCGTAATTTGCATTGTGGTGTAGCTTTGCACTGCAGAAACGGGAGTTGCCATAGTACACAAAACAGCAACATCCTCTTGGATTACAGCATGTTGATGTCTAACGTAAAAATGATTGTTTTTCCGAACATATGAGCCAGTGGTGTGAAAGGTTATATTCTCTAATGTTATGTGTCTGAAATGTTTGTAATACACACGTGCTTGCCATTTTATTTCTAGTCATTTATAAGAGCATGAGAGACGCTCACAGGTCATGTAATTTGTCCATCAAGCTGAAAGAAATCGCATAACACACGTTTTTTCTTTGGAGTTTAAATTCTCATTTTTTCTTTGCTCCAATGATGGCTTCGAAATAACAAGAATATTATGCGGTGATCAGTAATGTTCGCAGCAAAATAGTGGAAGTCTTTTTTCCCTAGTTTTATGGAGGGTGGATATGTGTATGTCGAATTGTATACATTAGTCTATCGTAAAACGTACCTATTTTGCTCATTGACTAAAAGAGAATAGACTGTGCCTGTTCTCGTGGAAAGAAGACATTTATTATCGTCGTGATTTTGGTCTCTTTGTAATAGATGCTCGATTATAAGATATGCGGTGACTTTCAATACAACTATTCTCCAATGTAAAAGAGCGGTGTGGGGGACGGTCCAACTCGTGGTCGTGCGGTAGCGTTCTCGCTTCCCGCGCCCGGGTTCCCGTGTTCGATTCCCGGAGGGGTCAGGGATTTTCTCTGCCTCGAGTGGGTGTTGTGTGATGTCCTTAGGTTAGTTAGGTTTAAGTAGTTCTAAGTTCTAGGGAACTGATGACAATAGATGTTAAGTCCCATAGTGCTCAGAGCCCTTTGAACCATATTTTTGGACGGTCCAATGTATATGGTCTCCTGACATAGATGTGGGGACCAGGCGGTGTCATCAAATTTCCCTTTTGTGTTGGCCAACGGCCATCGCCTCAAGGCAAACTGGGTGCCACCAGCGTCCACGGGGCTATAGCGGAAGGCCGGGTGTAGCCTGCGACTGCGAGGGGATGGCTGTGGGCGCAGAAAATCTTTGGGCAAACGGCGGTAGCAGTGACTGTTTGAAAAAGCCTGTGTTGCCCCCCCCCCTCCTCACACACCTTTT
This sequence comes from Schistocerca serialis cubense, assembly GCF_023864345.2. Taxonomy (NCBI): domain Eukaryota; kingdom Metazoa; phylum Arthropoda; class Insecta; order Orthoptera; family Acrididae; genus Schistocerca; species Schistocerca serialis. The sequence continues at coordinate 528,609,263 of NC_064642.1, forward strand.
CTGGAGGATGGAGGAAGGAAGGGAAGGATAATAGGGATAAGCGGAGATAAGAGGCCTCAAATTTCGGCAGTTTGTGATTGTACATCAATGACAACGCATGTTCAATTACGGCCTCTCTGCAATCTTCTGGGACGAACACTTGTGTTGCATTATGACCCATTCATTATGAGTGTTGGCTTTTTCATGGCAACCTCGAAGTGTATTTAGAACGGTGATACATTTCTTTCCATCAGTTGTGGTAGTGTGTGTGGCCTTCAATTGCCTGGGTTGCTGAGTGTTATGGGAGCAGCCGCCTGTAGCAAACTCTGATGTCGAACAGTGATTCAGTTCAATATATTGCCCACCAAAAAAACAAAATAGTGATAGTACCTTACACCCCAGCATTTTTCCCACCAGCTTGTAGGTAAAGGGTAAAATTTTGGTAATCTTGCCACTAGTTTCAAGTAGTATTGTGAAATTTTTTCCCAACAGGATAACACCAGTTGTACGGCATCTTCAATTTTTGAGCTGCATTGCGATTTTAGGCAGTCCTTGTGTAGTATTATGCGTATAGTTAAGTAATTAGGGCCGACCTTCACTTCAGCTTAAAATAAAATATGGCGTTTCAGTGTTCGATCGCTATTCTTTATTTTCAATTACCGGTTTCGGGCTAGCTGCCCATCTTCAGATCATATATTGCAGTTACAGCAATAAAAGTAAATTTACTTTACTTATGACAGCGAACCGATTGTTCTGTACGGACAAGTTACTCTGTAACTGCCGGCCGGTGTGGCCGTGCGGTTGTAGGCGCGTCAGTCTGGAACCGCGTGACCGCTATTGTCGCAGGTTCGAATCCTGCCTCGGGCATGGATGTGTGTGATGTCCTTGGGTTAGTTAGGTTTAAGTAGTTCTAAGTTCTAGGGGACTGATGACCACAGATGTTAAGTCCTCAGAGCCATTTGAATTTACTCTGTAACTGCAATATATGATCTGAAGATGGGCAGCTAGCCCGAAACCGGTAATTGAAAATAAAGAATAGCGATCAAAGACAGAAACGCCATAATTTATTTAATGAACGATCGCGGAATTCCGATTAAGACTGTCATGTCTAGTTTTGATTTACTTCAGATTCTCATCCAAAATAAACAAAGCATTGTAACCGAAACTTTCTCTCTTGCATCTAGGCAATTTCCATGAGCTGGGTGTGCATTTGGTCTCTTCATCCAGTAGGACCAGGGTTCATATCCCAGAAAGGGCACCGCTATTTTTAATTCGACCCCAGTTCCCAGGTGAGGGGTGGGATGGGACGTCATCATAGGCCTGGGACAAAGAAATTACTACCAAAATTCTAAATTTCAGCCGAAATGCGAAATTTCCACCTGTAGGGTATGTGGGGGAGGCGGTGGGGTAGGGGTGGGGAAGTGTGTGGGCTCTGGAACCCATGTGCAAGATGAGAAAAACACATGACATGATCTGTGGTTGGGGGATGGGCTTTGTTGGGGGGAATCAGTTGATCAATTTGATTAATTTGCATATCAATTTGGTATCGTAAGTGTCTCAGCATCATCATCTCCCTACTGCTTAGTAATTTTCTGTGTCCTCACTAAATTAAAATGTTTCCATCATTCATTATGTAAAATTTGTCTCACGTTTTATATTATGTAAGCCTTGTTGAGTCGCCGGCCTTTATTTAGGGGTTTTTGAATTGCTCCTACTTTTAATGTGTTCCTTGAGCGTTATTGCTGCTGTCTATTGATTAGTAAATGAGTTTTTAACAGTGTGGACTTTAAGGATTAGCTGCTTTCCATTCTGGTTAGTAGCGAGATGATTTTAATAGGAGTGGCACTGCAATGTTAACTCATGACTGTGGCATGTTTTTCCACATCGCCCTACGGGTCCCCACTAAACTAAAAATTTGGGTGCCGCTCGTGGAAAGAGGAGAAACAAATTCACTGTGTGTTACGTTATACAGACAAGCATTAAGCCACTGTCTTCCAGCTAGGAGTGTTACTGCAGTACTGTACTGCCTATGTTCAATATGTTCCGTTACCACTCATAAAGTACTCAATGTTTTTCATGAAAATTTCTTGTAATTTTTCTGCTTTTGCATGTAAATCACTAATTCAAATTATGAACGGCTGAGCTAGTTGGTCCCGCATTGTTCTTGCCGTCAACAAATGTCAGTACTTTTGCCAAGTTGGATAACCAGTTTGCTTCCTCCTTCCTGTAACTGCTACATTTGCCGCGCACGCTTGCGGTTACTGCATACTATACATCTCGACGCTCGGGTGCACAACACACAGTGTAAATGTACCGGTGTTCATTACAGATTTCTTTCTCCAAGGAGCCGTCCGTAGTATAGTTTGGTGACACTTTCGCACTGACGTAGGTTTTGCCGCACCTATCTTGTCCGCTGTTTTCTAAAATGTTATATGAAACTTCCTTTTTGTTTTTTTATAATTTACTGCTATGTGTAAAAATTATTGTTAAATTCTGTATCTCGTTTAATTTTGGTATCACACGTAATGATGTGCAAAATGTGCCCGAAACCGGTCTTGGTTTAAGTACAGAAAAATAAGAAGAGCCTTATGGCTGAAGCCGTTTTTTCAACTTTACTATAATGCTCAGTTTCGGATGTTCCTCCAGCTGGATTGTTTGTACAAATAAATAGCCTAAAAGGGACATGAAAATCTAACACCAGAGCATCAAATAAAAAGTTCAGTCCCGCAAAATTTTTCGAAACTTTGCAGTATGGAATTTCAGGTGTTAGGTTACAATGCAGACTCTAACGTCTGTCATTTCATGACGTAAGTGAAACTAGCATCTGTCGTTTCATGACGTCAGTTCAACCTCTGAGGAGACAATTTAACTAACACCTCCTTTTTGCACTACAGGTGGGGAACATTCATTGATTTTCCATAGTCCCCTATGTATTGCGTGACCACCTCTTTGCCCTATGTGCTGTGAGAATATTACAATTATTCCATTCATCATTAACAACGATCAACATAGTTTTGTTGCTGAGGCGATGAGTAAGCCTTGTTGAAGGTACCAGAACATCTAAAGTCACGAAACCGGTTCCAGTGCGTCAGAGTACGGGCTTTTGTTGAAGTTTCGAGAACGTACCTTCACCGAGGAGTCAAGCAGTATATTGCTCCCTCCTACGTATATCTCGCGAAAAGACCATGAGGATAAAATCAGAGAGATTAGAGCCCACAGAGAGGCATACCGACAATCCTTCTTTCCACGAACAATACGAGACTGGAATTGAAGGGAGAACCGATAGTGATACTCAAGGCACCCTCCGCCACACACCGTCAGGTGGCTTGCGGAGTATGGATGTAGATGTAGATATTTGTACTAGTTTTTATTATATTAAGCTATGGTGCTAAGTAATTCTGATTATACATGACCGTGTGGTAGTAACAATGACATACCGATAGTTAATGTGTGGTATGAGGACAATCCGTTATGTCGAAAAATCGTTTTCTAGAGTATCTGTAATTGTACCGCTCCACAATTTCCATTTAATTTCAAACACGGAAAATTATGCGTGGAAACAGCAACTCATTTTAATAAAATTATAATCATAAATAAGTTTGCTTATCGTGTGACGTGAAATTGGCGTCACCGCAGTGAGGGAAGGAGGAACAGAAAAGCTGGGGTAACAGCAGGTGGCGAGGGGGGGGGGGAGGGGGGAGGGTGCGGGGTAGGGGGTTTGTAGGGACAGTGGTTGGTTAACGGCCGCATCGGACAACCCCATTAGTGAACATTCGTGTTTCGCTGAGGTCGACGATGCCTGACATTCCAATCAGTTCCTGTTAATATAAATTCGATATCGAATCTGCGCTTTTTCCAGAGCGTACATGGAAGCGAGAAAGGTTTCATTTTTTTTTTTTTCACATGGGGCAGCAACCTTCTGTCACTTTACCTGAAAGGGAAATGGTTTAACTTTTGTATAGGAAAGGCGGCAGCCCCCGTGACAGACCGGTCAGCGTGTCTGACTTACACGGGGCGTAGGACAAAACCTCGGCCAGTGAACATAGCTTGGTCCTCTGGACATGATAGCAAAGTAATTGGTTTTTCTCTTCTATAGAGAAAAGACGACTACCGTCAGTGGTGAAATTCCAAGTTCAATTACTACCTACGAGGCTGTTATAGACGAAGAGAGTGAGGTCCATATTTGCTACTGGACGCTTTACTCCTGCCCTTACTTCTAATCCCCGTTAACTGGTGTCGTCCGCTTTTTCGTACCAATATTCCCAATGTTCATATTTGGACCATTTGTATACTGAGCTAGGGATGTGGAACACTGGCGCTTGATCAATAATCTACAGCATCTCTCACTAACGTCTCATAGTAGGTTGTTTTTAATAACTGCTGCCCGGGAGTTAATTTTTCACGTAGAATAAGTTGAGATAAAAACTAGATGAAAAAAACACGAAGACAAGCGTGGTGAGAGACTCATCGAAGCAGACACAATGAAGGGAGACATAGATGTCATAAGAAAAATGTAAGACTACTTCCTACTTCCTATCGACGACTTCGTAAGAGTTCTAGCTAGGAATGGGCTAGGATCCAGAATGAAAGCCATTAATGGAAGTATCCTATCACTTGGCTTAAAACAGGTAGGGAAACCATTGACATCATACAGCTGAAATGCCAGTCATGGATTTGAAGCCCTTTCTGCAGAATGTGAATTCGTTGTCTTTGCACTGCTTCAATTGGCTCAGTCATTAGAAAGTCGTTGTTAGGATGACGATGAGCCTTCCTAAGAGGCTGGTGTAGTCAGGGAGAGCTCTTGACGTGAAAGTAACTTTCGAATATGCTGTGTGAGAGATGATACCATCGTGATATTTTGAGTCATACGGTGATAAAATGAGGTGGCGCCGCTGATATATTAGGACGATGTGGTGGACACAAAGTAGTTCAGATGACTTGCGAGCGGTGAATGATTGTGTATAGTGACGATTTTTTGTACGTCAATCCTTTTGGCAGGAGGTCGCTTAACGTATGGCCGCTCGGTATTGTAATAAAATGAAACGCTTACAGCCGTCCTTATCATATTACTTACTGTGTGGGTACCAATTTCGGCGCTTCACTACGCCATCTTCAGGCCGTAGTTGATGCTGATATGTGGATAGCCCCTTCAGCATCAATACGGCCTTTAGATGGCGCACTGAAGAGCCGAAATTGGTAGCTACACAGTAAGTAAGATCATAACGACTGCTGTAGGCGTTTCATTTTCTTACATATAGTGATGATGGTGAGGGATTGAATTTGACATTCTGATAGTAGCACAGCTCGGTTGGGATGATTAAAGTAGCGTGGTCGAACTGACTGAATGTAATCATGAGAATTATACTATTGTGAAAGGTAAGCGTTGAGGCAGATTTGGTATTGAAGTAAGGGCAAGTGCAACGTGCTGAGTACAATGTGGGTAGTTAGATAAGTTACCGTATTGAGCGTGTTACGTCACCAGTAGTCAAATATAATATAATTTAGCACGACATGTTTCGAGACTACGTTATCCCATTATTAAACGCTTGAAGGTTCTATGCCATTAGATAGTGTCAAAAGTAAAAACCAAGCTCCGTACATGCAGTGTCAATAATAAAACTTTGCTTGGAACCTCTCACGTTGGCGTGTTATGCTCTCAAAGTACAAAAGTTGTAAACAGGTAACTTACTCCTGAAACATGTTGTACTAAAGAAAATAACACATTTGACAACTAGTGGTGTAACATTCTCACCACCGACCACGAGACGGATATATGGTGGCTTCACAACACTGAAGCGATGAGGTTGTTACGGTGAGTGATACGTATTAAGGAAAGCACTGGGATGGAATAGGGGAGAGGCGGTGCGACGTGGTATGTTGCCAATTTAGTACACAGTCGTGTCACTTAAATAACCAGTCACTGACAGCATGTGGTAGCTCTAGAACTGGGAAGCGTTTGTAACGCGTGTCGGGGCATGCGGAATACTGTGCAGTTGTAGCAGTAATGCTCATTGGCTTCCGGGTCAAGGAGGAAGCGTTTTCGAAACGGCAAAGTTCAATTTTTGGTGTGCCACCGAGGTTGCAGTATACCGTTAATGGCAACACGACACTATCCAAAACTTGCGCACAGGCAACTGTGCTGCACCACGTGATATATGACAGGGATGAACGATGATTGGATAGATGTGTGTGGACGAATAGACAAGCAACTGCAGAGCAACTGACCAACCAGATTAACCAAGAAGTTTCCTGACAGAGAAAGTTGCTGCGTATGGGCCTCGCAATAGACGACTGCTGTTCGTCAGCGACAGTCTGGAATTTGCACGCCATTATCGCACTCCACTGAGTGGCGACAGGTGGTATTTAGGGTGAATCATTTTTTATGCTCCATTGGATGAAGGCCACTGGTATATATGGCGTGAAACGTCCGAAAGCCAACAACCTGCAACAATCCTAGGAAGGGTTCATCTGGAGGCATTCCCTAGGTGGTCTCGTCTTTCTGGAAAGCAAAATGGATCCACACAAGTATAAATCTATCCTTGAGGACCATGTCCACTCACAAATGAAGTTTCTTTTTCCTTGGAATGATGGCATCTACCAACAGGACGATGCAGCGTGCCACTCAGTTTGCAGTGTACCTGCATGGTTCGAAGTGCAGCAGGATGAGCTTACCAACTCCCCTGGATTTGAACCCAGTCGAGAATATGTGCGACCACATCAATCGGGCTGTTCCCGCCATAGATCCTCAGCCGTGAAACCTAGCGCAGCTGGCCACGGCGATGGAGTCTGCATTGTTTACATCATAGTCGGTGTCTTCCAGAAGCTCACTGAACTCTTTTCTTGCACGACCGCGCTGCAAAAGATGTTTATTCATTCTTCTGACAGGTAGTCGCATTAGTGTGACTGATCCAAGTGGTTGTACGGTGATCGATATATGGTGTTATATTGTCTCGAGGTTGGTGTGGAAAAGTGCATCATGGCGTCGATGGTATGGAAATGTGAGATGTGGTGACATCAAAGTTCTGAATTAGTGTATGAAGCTGAAGTGGTTACCTTGGTGTTATAAGAGAGATGTATAGACAATAAATTGGTGGTTATGGTACAGTTATGGAGTTGTATTCATGGTGACATGTTCACGCTGAAATTATGTTTACTCACTCACAGTGACTCGGTCATGGGGGGTGACGTTGTGACTTCCTTGGGTTCACATGGTGAGTAATTAATTTTGATAGTGGAGTGGTGAGTGGGGTGAGGTGGGAGACATTTGGTATCATATCTTTCATAGATTGACGTGGCAGTGACGTCATGAAGTTGTGAAGTAGATGTTGATATAATACTGAAGAGAGTGAAATGAAGATTTCAAAGTATTTTGTAATGTCCGACAGAATAGATATCTTTCCCCGCCCCTCTCCGCCACAAACACACATAATTCAAGTTACATTAACTAAACCGAGTGTTTGAAACGCCCAGCGCCTCCTGGAGTACATAGCTACACTCATTCGTGAAAAGCTTTCTGGAGAGACAGAAAAAAATTTGGAAGACACGCATTTCCTTCTCATTCAGTATGAATGCCTTGCATATTTTATTCTTTTTGCAATTGTGTCATCGTTTTACAATTGAAGTGGGATACCTGTATGACTAGACAGTTTTCTCTGGTAATAAATATTACTCTGTTCATTGAGAGAGGATGGGCGCAGGATATTTAGCGTTATTTGTGAACCCAGTGTAGCAGTCCCCCTGCAGTGACCTTGATGGAATTCCTTTCCCCTCGTTGACCATTACTATAGGCAGCATGTGGGACCAGATTGAATGCTATGTAGTGGCTACTTAGTAGTCTCAGAAGTTTTAGTGCCAACCCTGAAACTTCTCATTCCCTTTTAACGCAAAAAGTAGCCCCCGTCTCGAAATTCTGACCATCTTATCAAGAATCACGAGCCATTTTTCGGTGTTCAGGAGGCTACCCATAACGGCATTTTGCTCCATGGCAGTCGCATAGCCCCTGATTGGCCGGGTCAAGGGCTCGCCAATTCTCGCGACTCAACGGTCCCAACTATCTTTTGGAGACGTGGAACCTCGGTCAGCTCTGTCCTTTTCCTGCTCACTGGTGGAGGCTTGAAGTGGTGATGTTGATATCGGCAAGCATCTGTGTACCCAGTGAATGCCAGCTTAGTTGGTTGTAATGTACATAGAGCACAAGGGATTTGTAAGTGAGAGGGCACTATTTTCTTTTATTGTATTTGTTAAAAACAGTCTTGGTTGCAATTTTAGTTTTTTTACTTCTCAACGACGCGTTTCGCCTTATTTAGGCATCTTCAGGATATCTTTTCTAGATGGACGCGAGAGGCACCAAGATCTGCATAACGCGTTCCCGTTCACGTCTCCTGTGATCGGGAACGCGTTATACAGATCTTGGTGCCTCTCGCGTCCATCTAGAAAAGATAACCTGAAGATGCCTAAATAAGGCGAAACACGTCGTTGTAAAATAGAAAAAATTAAAATTGCAACCAAGACTGTTTTTAACCAATACTGTTAAGCACTGGTTTGCTGTATGCCACATATGGATTGGAAGAATTGCTATTTTCTTTTCGTTTCTCACATATTTTGTTTCGTAAATTCGATTATTCGCGAGTAATGTTGGACTCGGCGTCTGACCTTCATCCGTTACGAGCGCGAGGTCAGCTATGGGCTATATCAGACTAAAGATTCTTGTTCTCGAAGTTGCAGTGTCGCCTTCGGCATCTCTTCTTTCGTCTTTTTCTTACGATACGCAGGTGCAATAAAAGCTCTAGACTGTAAGTTCTCGAAATGGACTCATGCTCCTTCGTGCTAGAACACGTGATCACGTAGCTGATATTGGTCTTGCATACTGCTAACTCCAAAGCAACTTCTTAACTTTGCAGTGATTGTGTTTTATTCTCTTAAACCAGTGTTGCTATGACGGATATTCTCGTGAGTCACTTGGTTTTCGGTGGTTAGGTCATTTTGGCACTTTCTTATTCTGGTACTTATCCTTTACTCTGTTTAGTCTACGGTAGTGGCGAGTGCATGATGGTAATTCCTCTCTCTTGTAGAAATGGCAGCGTATCTACGTAGTCACAGCGACCACAACCATTATTCCTCTTACCGCCACGCCTCTTGTTCTTCGACATTGTGGAGAGGGCACACTACTGAATCAAATTCTCCTACGTTTTGCAAAAATATTTTCAGATCTGAATGGGTGGAAATAACGACCTTATTTGTATTTATGCAAGATCTCGTTTACGCTCTTTCGGCAATAAAGATATGCTAACGTCTATCTGCAGTCATCAATTCAATGAAACTCCCCTCCCACATAAGAGAAGCTAGCAAGGCACCATTAATCCTTATGATTAACAAATTAACTAATCATTAAATGCATTGCTTAGTCGGTCTCTGTAAGGTTGTGCGAATCTCGCAGTTTTCTTTGTTGGGGCAGTCTTTTTTCTCGCAGACCCGTTGCGACCGTTGCACTTACGGAACAGTTTATACCTAAATCAAATTCTTCCTTTCCGAATAAAGGAAAAGTCATGGCTCACAGAGAGTCATGAACAAGATTCCACCTGTGATGAAAGTTGGTAGCCTTATCCTGAATAGGTGATAGGGAGTTTGAATGAAGTGAGTATCGCCTATTCAATAAATTTATTTGTTGAGCAATTTTTCCACAATTCCCAAAGAAAAGTACTTAAAACAAATAAGGCACTCATTTTAAGTCCTCAGATTTCTTTGCAGATGGTGTAATAATGCAATATTTTAGTCCATCTTCTGGATTCGTAAACTGTCCTGTGGCGTCATATTTTCTCTTATTAAGAAGGAGAAGAAAGTAAAATCGGGGAAACGTGCAGGCCAAACGGTAACGCCTTCAGTTCTACATAGTGATTAAGGATGACGTGGACTGACAGAGTCATAAGGTTCAAAAATGGTTCAAATGGCTCTGAGCATTATGGGACTTAACATCTATGGTCATCAGTCCCCTAGAACTTAGAACTACTTAAACCTAACTAACCTAAGGACATCACACAACACCCAGTCTTCACGAAGCAGAGAAAATCCCTGACCCCGCAGGGGAATCGAACCCGTGAAAAGTCAAAGGGAAGCAGTGAGCTATGCACCAAATACCAGATACATATCTCAAGTATCACCTCGTCTGGAAGAACAGATGGAAAAACTATAAGGAAGTTTGCATATCTGTTACGCGTTGTTGCCCTTCCTGCAACCAGTTCTTGTTCACTCGTTGTGTTACTATATCTGTTATGCACCACTCGTCGGAACGCATTTGTGTATGCAGGTAAACTGATGCCTTTTGCCTTTCTTGAGCATTCTCCTTAAAAATAATAGAATATTTGAGTTCTTTTAAGAAATACTTGTTCAAAGTAACTAGTATCTGATATACATTAACTACAGAGAACAGAGTACTACGTGAAAGTCCTCTTATATCAGAATCGCGGTGAAGCAACTCGTTGTCTGCTCCTTAGCAACTGTGACCAATTTGCCGATCTCAATATGAAATCAGGAATTTTGACATTTCTCAGTCAGTAATTTAATGATCAAATCAAATAAATCCTAAGATCTAACTAATTCACGTAGAACTACTGTGTTCATCTGAATCAGCAAATATAATAGTGAAATGACCCGGAAAGTGCGATTTCGTAACTATGATGTGTTCGGAAATACAGTGATGAAGACATACTGAGTATTAAACTGTTGTATCATACTGTGAGTGAATCACGCTGAGTGATATGTGGCGAGTGTGAAGGCATATTACTATAAACATAGCTAGGTCTACTTCGGGTCTTAAGGTCGATTCCACAATGCCACGTTTTGTAGGCAATAATATCTCGATTGGCGAAAGATTCCTGTCCTGGTAGAGAATCGTTTTCACTGCGTACAATAGCGAGTGTAAACCATCCACTACCAGAATTTTCAGTTCCGGCGTCGAGGGTAAAATTTACTCTACAGCCACGGAAGAGGACAGGTCCATTCTATACGACACTTTGAGCTGTGCCGTAAACTCCAAGTTTATTCTCGATGCTAATAATATGTTTGTAGATAGGCATGCGGTGGCGGCATTGACGATGCACACGTCGACGAGGCATAGTGCTTGAATGCTGTTGGAGATAGAGCTCACAGCGGAAAGGTTCTGCTGGTCTTCGCTGCCCGCTTTTATACAGAGCGAACGACCTTGGTTACGTAACGCAACTGATAATGGACTTAGACTGAGCGAGCGCTGACACGAAGGCGTCCTACTAACAGCACGCGTACTTTGGTGCGCCGAGCCAGGCCATGCGGGTTGCGTCATCCACATTCATAGGCGCCCAGCGGGCAGCGCGGCACTATGTTTTAGAATTTTTTCAAACTGTTGCATCCTTGAACCCCCGTTCACCAGATGTACATCTACAGGTTACTGTGGTCACAGAAAAGTGTCGTATTGGTTGGAACTATCTTCTTCCGTGGCTGTAGAGTAAATTTTAGCCTCGACGCCGGAACTGGAAATTCTGGTAGTGGATGGTTTACACTCGCTATTGTACGCTGTGAAAACGCTTCTCTGCCAGGACTGGAATTTTTCGCCGATCGAGATATTATTGCCTACAGAACGTGGCATTGTGGAATCGACGTTAAGACCCCAAGTAGACCTAGCTATGTTTATAGTAATATGCCTTTTACATTGTATACACGCTCCTGTAGAGAAGTTAGTAATGATGAAAAAATACACGCATGGATGAAAGGACTTGGCGTACTTGCAGAAAATGTAACTGTAACGGGAGATATTACTCTGTACTTTAATTATTAATAAGGTGTGATCTGTGACCTCAGTAACCTGTAGATGTACATCCGGTGAACGGGGGCTCAAGGATGTAACAGTTTGAAAAAATTCGAAAAGATAGTGCCGCGCTGCCCGCTGAGCGCCTACGAAGGTGGGTGTGGTGGAGCTGATACGTGGCGCATGTGTTTAGAGGGACAAGGTAGGGGAAAAGTAATGAATGTTACATTATGAATGTGATGTGGCGAGTCTCATGATTGTGGTGTGACGAATATGACGTAGTGAGTGTGATACTGAGTGTGGCAAAATGAGAATGACATTATGTGGGTGATATGATGAAGGTGATACAGGGAGCATAGTGCGAGGGTTGCCGAGAAAGTAATTCACCGCACCTTTTTTCTCAGCCGAAAGTAATGCTATGAATGCGAAACGTTACGTATGTATTATCTGAAGTCTCCTGAGTGAGTGCGCCAAGTTTGCATCGCTTCCGACAAACAGCGTAGCTGCAGGACAGTTTCAAAGTGGCGTCTGTAAATGGCGTAAGTTACAAGCAACGTGTCGTCATTGAATTTCTCAATGAATAGAAGGAAACTTTGGGGAATATTCACAAACGCTTGTGCAAAGTCTATGGAGCATCTGTTGTCGACAGAAGTACAGTTAGTCGATGGGCACGGAGGGTGAGGTCTTCAGAAGGCGGTTCGGCGGAACTCCACGATTTGCAGCGGTCGGAGAGACCATTCACGGCTGTCACAACTGGCATGTTGCAGCGAACATTCACTTGTTTGGGCCATTAGAGGCTGCCGTTCGTGGAAGACATTTTGAGGAGAATGAGAAGGTAAATCACACAGTGAAGCATTGCCTACGCCAACTGGTCAAGAATTGGTACCGACAGGACATACACGCCCATGTTTCGCGCTGGTGGAAGGCCATAGAGCGGGATGGAGGTTACGTGGAAAAATAGGGTGTGTAGATAAAACACAATTCTTTCGCATATGTAATTCTCATTATGTTCATTGAAGAATTGTTGAAGAAAAAGAAATGCGGTGCTTTACTTTCTGGGCAACCCTCGTATGAGGAAAGTGTTATGAAGGGTGAGATCTGAGTAACATGGCGAGTACGTCGTGGTGGTTTGTACCCTCTTCTCCATACCTACATAGTTTTTGCTGTATCGAATGCGTCTCTGTTACTTATTGCCCTGATGTGAACAGGAAAGAAATTGTTAGGGGAGCCAACAATAATTATAGCTATTTTCTTTACTTTAACCCATATTTTTTAAGATAATACGAATTGTCGATATTACGCATCACACCGTTTTCACTTGTTCATTTTCAGAAATGGAAGTGTAGATTCAGTGGGCTAATAGTAATGACAAAGAACTCCGCAGATTCGCTTAGTCGTCACTAGTCAGACAGTAGTGCAACAAGTGGCTAGACGACTTGCTCTAGCTCGTTAATTATCTCGTCCTCTTCCGAGAAATTTACCGCGTGGAGTTGCGGAATTATGCCTCACGCAGTGCATTTGAGACCATTGAAGTAGCCTCGTTGCAATAATGTGCGTTTGTCGATTTACAACATTAAGACACCTTATTCCAACAGACAGTTCAGTCCAATAGGCAAAACTCTGTACTTTAAGTGATTCAGTATTCCGGTTCAACGTAATGAAATCTCGTCACCCTAACGAGATAATGTGAAGTACAACTACGTGCCAGACTCTGATTCCCGATAATGTTGTTAAATCCTTAAATAACGTGCTTTGTCTTTCTTAATAATACTAAATATACGTCTTTTTATGAATTTTAATGAATTTGCAGTGTTATATTACATTTATGTAAATATTTGTGGCAAGTTCTAGAATTAATAAATTATTTTGATAAAGTAAGGGTGATATAGTTTTGTTATTTGTGCATGATATCTGATTACCTTATGTACGAAATCCATTAACTGGATTGCATAAACATTACCTACGAAAAAAAAAAAAAAACGGTGAAGGTGGTCAGAGATTGTTCACGATTAAATCTCATATGACTTATTGAATTTAACAAGCTTTCCATTTGCGCTAATTGTATGGATCCAGGGTTTCAAGTTAATGTTCGACTGTCTTTATCCATAATATATCACTTTACTGTATCGATTATTGATATAAGTCTTCCCAATCACGTCTTCCTTTTCTATGCTGGGTGTCTGTCTAACTTCACAGCCGGCCGGTGTGGCCGAGCGGTTTTAGGCGCTACAATCTGGAACTGCGCGATCGCTACGGTCTCAGGTTCGAATCCTGCCTCGGGCGTGGATGTGTGTGATGTCTTTAGGTTAGTTAGGTTTAAGTAGCTCTACGTTCTAGGGGACTGATGACCTCAGAAGTTGTCCCATAGTGCTCAGAGCCATTTGAACCATTTGAATCTAACTTGACCGACGCCAAATAACACTCTGTTTCCAACCATGGTGGCATCGGGGAGTAGGGGGGGGGGGGGGGGGAGGTGGGGATTTAATTACCATGACTGCCTATCATGAATCTTTGTTCATTACGAAGAAATGAACAGCTCTACGTCTGCCTTAACAGCACACTATATTTATTTCATATTGCACTTCTTTCCTACGAAAATGTTATGAACCATATTAAAGTGTGCCATTATTAAAACGTAGCACAGAATTGGCTTGGAACCTCTTGCAGCATCACTCAGGGTACCCTAACTCGCCCACTTGCTGTAGTTGATAGTAAACAAACGATAGCAACTGGAAAATACAAGCCTGTCAGTCCTCTTCAGTTTAAGGTTTGTGTGACGAAAATATACACTGACGAAGAGTAAGTAGGGATGCTACTCTTATATGGAGAATGTAAGTTAGTGGAACATTAACTGGAATAGTGTTTTCTTAATTACTGTGTCGGAGTAGGAGCGCAACATACTTTCTGTGTACAAACTGAACTATGAATTACATACGGTGGCAGGGGTTAACATATGACATCATCAAACCTTCATTTCTTTTATCACTATCTCCCCCCCCCCCCATCCCTAATGAGTTACCCTCCCCTCTCTTAAGACATGTCACTGCAGTCCTTTCCATATTTCTCTCTGCTCTCTGGCGACTGCTGTCCAGGATTTTACCAGCCATTAAAAGGAAACGGAGAATCAGTGTGTATCCCACAGCTGCCATCCTATCAACATTCACAGAATACACAAATCTGCGTCAGTAGAACACACAAACACACGCACATTTAAGGCTCTGAATCAATCCAGCCACTAAAAAGAAACAGCTAATGAGTAAGTATCCCAGATTGGCCACCTTGATCTCTACACATCACTTGATACGAGGCACAATAGACCATCAAACTAAAGACCACAAATGTTATTTCCATGTCTATATTGTCTGGGTCATTTATCAAAATATTCAAAGAAAATGACAGTAGCAACGTATCTTAGAGGATACAATTCACTTCAATCCAAAGAAAACTGTGCGCTCTCAAATAAAGTGTCACAGCGTTACTTTCAGAAGTACAATGCCTGTATTATATATGGAAATACGTAAGATGTTGACAATAGTGCTCTGATTTAGTCGTTAATCCTTCCACAGCGACGGACATGCATGTACAGCTGGCAGGTAGACCGCCAAGACACCCAAACAAAGACTGCCCACGGGGCTACAGGCATTCAGCTACGTCCAGCAGGCAGGACTGCCTGACAGCTAAGGGATTTCAACTAATCCTGGGCGCAGCACCAGGTAAACGTGCACATTTGAGTGGCTACTCTGTGTTGTCTTTCTTTTGTTTGATGAGACGAGATCGCATGTATGTATGTGGACAAGGAAATCATGGAAATCCTCTACGTATACCTCTACATCCATACTCCTCAAGCCACCTGACGGTGTGTGGCGGAGGGTACCTTGAGTACCTCTATCGGTTCTCCCTTCTATTCCAGTCTCTTACTGTTCGTGGAAAGAAATATTGTCGGTATGCCCCTGTGTGGGCTCTAATCTCTCTCATTTTATCCTCATGGTCTCTTCGCGAGATATACGTAGGAGGTAGCAATATACTGCTTCACTCTTCGGTCAAGTTATGTTCTCGAAACTTTAACAAAAGCCCGTACCGAGCTACTGAGCGTCTCTCCTGCAGAGTCTTCCACTGGAGTTTATCTATCATCTCCGTAACGCTTTCGCGATTACTAAATGATCCTGTAACGAAACGCGCTGCTCTCCGTTGTATCTTCTCTATCTCTTCTATCAACCCTATCTGGTACGTATCCCACACTGTTGAGCAGTATTCAAGCAGTGGGCGAACAAGCGTACTGTAACCTACTTCCTTTGTTTTCGGATTGCATTTCCTTACGATTCTTCCAATGAACCTCAGTCTGGCATCTGCTTTACCGAAGATCAACTTTATATGATCACTCCATTTTAAATCACTCCTAATGCGTACTCCCAGAAAATTCATGGAATTAACTGCTTCCAGTTGCTGACCTGCTATATTGTAGCTAAATGATAAGGGTTCTATCTTTCTATGTATTCGCAGCACATTGCACTTGTCTACATTGAGATTCAATTGCCATTCCCTGCACCATGCGTCAATTCGCTGCAGATCCTCCTGCATTTCAGTACTCCTCATGAGTACTAATGACGAAGATAGTTGTGATGCTTCGAACCAATCTTCGGACGAAGATCTGGATATCGCAAGACCTGCTATTGCATTTCTAACACCACCAGGAACTTCATTAGAAGACTCTTCTCCTGAATAAAGGAAAGATCACTGGTACGCAAAACTTCATCACGAAAAATGGTGCTTGACAGGTCGGACAAACACCCTGTGACGAAACGCCACAGAAATCAATGTGGGATTTTCGACGAACGTATTCATTAGGGCAGTGTGGCAAAATTCGGCGCTAATGGGCTATGGCAGCAGACGACCCCCGTGGATGACTTTGCTAATAGCACGACATCGCCTGCAGCGCCTCTCCTGGGCTCGTGACCATATTGGTTGGAACCCCAGACAGCTCGGGAACCGTAGCCTGGTTAGACGAGTTCCGAATTCATTTGCTAATAGCTGATGGTAGGGTCCAAGTGTGGCGCAAACCCTACAAACCATTAGTCCCAAGTGCATTGTGTAAGCAGGTGGTGCCTCCATAATGGTATCGACTTTGTTTACATGGAACGGACTGGCTCCTTCACATGAATCGTCATTGACTCGAAATGGTTATGTTGGGCTACTTGGAGACCATTTAAAACCATTCATGGACTTCATGGTCCCAATTTAAGGACGGAATTTTTATGGATGGCAACGCGGGCAACAGTGTTGTTCGCAATTTGTTTGAAGAACATTCTGGACAATTAGAGAAAATGATTTAGCCACCCAATACCCATCGAAAATTTATGGGACGTAATAGGGAGGTCAGTTCACGCAAAAATCCTGCACTGACAACACTTTCACAATCACGGATGACTATAGAGGCAGCGCGGCTCAGTGCTTGTGCAGGGGGCTTCCAGCGAAACGTTGAGTTGATTGCACTGCGAATTGCTACACTATGCCGGGAAAAATGAGGTCCGACACGATATTAGGAGGTACCCCATGGCTTTTGTCACCTGAATGTGTATCTCATAGTGGAAGGCACAAGATAAATAATTCGAGAGGTCGTAGTCCCATCTCCACACTTAGTGGTAGATGAAAGTCTGCTACTTTTCAGTAGTAGGCTCATATTTAACCGTATATACACAAAACGTTGGCGTTTAGGCATTAAAATTATCATCCTTTGTGACATACAAAGCATTGTCTAGATATCTGTTTCCGCAGATATAGAATCCTGAAGTGCTGGAAAAATTGGTAGAAGTGACTTCCTTGCTGCCGTACTTCGAGAAAGGTCATAACACTTACCTAAAAAACTGGAATTCTACGGTAGTGCTACTTACCCAGAAACTTGAAATTATAGGCCCGAATTATTCTATGGCTTCACGAAAAAGGTACCAATGCCATCGGTACAGTGCACAAAAAATGAAATATTTTCCACGATTTCCTAACCATCTGAAACAAGGGACATACAGTTCAAGCCCAATGGAACACTGTTGGCACTAAACTGGGTGGGCAGTAAACGGAGTTTGGATGCTTTTCACGGTAAATGGACCTAGGTTTGTTCATACTGAAGAAAAGTGGAAATTAAATGGGCCCAAACAAATTGACACACTATTGTCTAGTTAGCTATAATACGTCAGTCAGTGCTGTTGATTAGACAGCAAAAACAACCGAAGGTGCTACTGGTAAAATCCTACTTGGAACTAATCAGGAAGTAGCTGGATAAATTTTATGCACAAGACGATAAAACCGAGATCCAGCGGACACCAAGAGGTGAAACTCCATTTCGATTGAAAAATATAGGAGAACATTAACCATGGTTCCTCGGACAACGAGAAACAACATATTCCACAGAGACGCAATAAATGTTTTGAAAAATACCACACACAAAGGTAATATTAAGCTATTTCGTAACTAAGTATGCGTCAAGAAAAGGATAGTAAGTGAAATAAAAAGAAAAATATTAGAAAAGGAAAAAACACAAAAAACGGGTTTTTCACCCAGCCAGCAATTGTACACAGGCTGAGTCAGAAAAGAGCAAAGGAAACCACGAAACCAGATCGTTCTGAATCTGATGACCCGAAAGAGAATACTTGGTGCTGGAAGTAGGAAAACTTCTATTATCAGACTTCTTGTTATGTTCAAGTTTAGGATTTAATTATAAATGAATCAATAGATCTATTCCAAAAGAAATCATACCAATAATTCTCCTGTCTAGTTCCCCGTTATGGTAAATTAGACAAAGCGGTTTTCGGAGTTCAATAATTGGGTTTTATTTATGGAGATATTAGGAACTGTCAGAGCTCTGAACGTCTGTAATACGAACCTCTCACTTTAAAACTTCTTATTTTGAAACTTATTTGTTCGAAGTTAATGAAATTTTACTAGCTTTCAGGCACCTATATTAGTAGCGTACATCTCAATTTACAGAATTTTACAATCACAGATAAGAAATGTCTGATCACTTTTGGAATGTAACTTTTTCTCAGGATAAATCACGGAAAACCTAAATCAGGATGGCCGGACGCTGATTTGAACGGTCCAGTGTGCTAACCACTTGGCGTTTGCAATCACGAAGGAGTTGAAATACATTTGGCTATCAGTAAAGTTATTTATTTGTCAGCCACTTCATGCAAGGCACGTTGGACTCTTTAAATGTCACAATGTTATTCCCATGTCTAAAGACTGAACATTACATGTCAAAATAGATAAAGATATAGCCACTAGTGGCGTAACTTACAGATGAAGAAACACCAAACACTTAATTTTGGACTCTCAAATTAAATACCACAACGCCACTTTGAGGTCTGATAAGAAAATATATATATATAGCTAAAATAGTATGCTAAGCTGGCAAGGAAGTAATAACTGATAATTCCTCTTGGGCCTACTTCAGGATATGTAACCGCTGCTACCAAAACGAGCGTTCATCACCTGACCAGGCAGAATTTTAGGCCTAAGTAAAAAATGGCATAAGGTTCTAACTAGAAACATAAAGCAATGTATGAGGCTGGCTAATATAGCATTTTTATTACCTTTGATAACGGGCTACTCGAGGCTCTGATAGCGTTGGTATAAAAGTAAGCTTTAATCACTTGAGCATTCATCAGGATATGCTCTATAAAACTATAACTGACATTACTGACTGGTAAATATAGCTTTTTTTATTGATTTTAATCTTGAGAATATTTGCGGTTATGTTCCATTGGTGCTATAAAAACAGGTAATTGAGTAATGTTGCTACAATTGCCAATCAGAACTACGATACCAAGTCTCTCTACAAAAGTTTACATATTGTCCCTCTTTTCCCCTCCACACTTACTACATTATATGAAGATGTATAGCACGTTTAGCCACCACTGTCATATCCGTTTTGGAGTTATATGTAATGTGGTCTTTTACTTAAGCTTCATGTCTTAGAAATAGGCAAGAATAACTACGAAATTCACTAAGTACGATGTACGGTATTACCTCCATAAACACTTAAATGGTGGCAACTCGGTTTGCTTCTGTTACACTCGTTTCACATCCTCTCAGATGTGCTAGTATGATGGACAAGGCTATACAAGGAGGAAAGTTCGATCTGTGAATGCGAACGAAATTCAGTCTTTGCACCAAAGCAAAATAGCTCTTTAAAGAAACCTAACGATATGGTATTACTTACCAATTAAATGAATCTGTCTTCTGTAATAGTACGAAACAGAGATGGCTCACATATTGGCGCTAATGATCTGACCTAGAGGTTAAGGCGCATTTATTCATGAGATTGGTGTGTACTTTGTACCAAAGCGGAGTAGAATTATGAAGAAACCAAAAATCGTCTCTATAAATAGTATATCTATGAGGACTACTGGGTACTTTATACATAAATACAGTACTGAAGTATGTAGTATCACTAATAATTACCCAATGTGGTCACTTATGCAAATGCAATGACCTCAGAAAACAAAATGAGATTAGTCCCCCCCCCCCCCCCCCAAAACCTATCGCATGACAGGGCAAGCCTCCATCCACCACCTCTACCTCCCTTCCCCTCTTCAGGCCCCTCTCCACCCGTCTCCAGCCAATCACACCCTAGTAAAGTGCTAGTCAAAATCAAAGATGGCACATCCAACCTATTCATGATAGTTGTAAATAAAAGAAAATAATCCCAGATGGCGGAACTAACCCAGCTGTACTTTCTACAATCCCCCCTCCCGTTTTCCAACCAGTCAGTTTAATATTAAAGTGAGAATGCCATTCGGAATCCAGGTGCAAACTTCTGGTGTTAAGTTCAAAGATATGCATTATTTCAAAAATCTTTTCTTGAAAGTTAAAGACATCTGCTTGAGATGGCACAGCACTGTTGGCTCAGATTTGTGTGAATGTATATATGCAACCACACACACACACACACACAGAAAATATATTCTTGCATACTTATGATTTACACTCCAGAATTCATATCTCGCTCTCTTTCCACCTCCGTTGCCTTATCACTAAATTTCAGATTTCATGTGTGTGTACAAAATTATTTCCATATCTAACTTGTCGTTGTAATATAACACAGCGGGAATGATAGGAAAAATGGCTTACTATGAACGCTGGGTCATCCCATTCTCTTTTCGATCAGAATATGACTTGATTTTATTTCATACGATGATGCAGCTAAAATACTACGGAACTGGTCGTGCTTTTGTCTTCAAAATGATATATCAAGGATGTGGCTGCTCTGGCTACAAAGTCTTCTGCACAGAAAATGGCTACAGGCAATAAATGTTATTATAACATTTTTTCACAGGAAATTTTAACATTTTATGGAAATGCCGTGTAGCTAGGGCCTCCACTACCAGGGGCGGACGACATTTTACGATGGCACACGCCCGTTTTTTCCCAGGAAAAATTCTATGCACATTTAACTGACTCTTCATATTAAAGACAGTCAGTAGCATATTGGTTAGTAACAAGAAAGAGTCTGTACATTTTATGAAGCTCAGCAGGAGACAGAAGTTTTCTTTAGTAATGTATGCGGATATAGAATGCATATTAGAACCAATTGTTAGTTGTAGTCGTAGCAGTGACTCTGCTTCGTATTCTGACCATATACGTTTTCGTAAATCATGGAGCATTGCTTACGACATACACTGTGGCTATAACCAAGAACATCAAGTTTAATTTATACGGATACAGCGGCGGCATGGAATGGTTCAGTGAACAGCGGCATGCATTCACTGAGAGAGGCAATGTCTTTTTATTGCAAATGAAAAACATGGAAATAAGTTTCGAAGAGAAATTAGAATTTCTCTCAGCAGAGGTTGCCATATTTGCAGGGAACCATTTGAGAAAGGCAGTACTGAACACAGAGACCACTTTCATTTGACTGATACGTATCGAGGCACAGATCATCCCAGCTGTAGCGTGAACTGCAAGCCTCTCAATACAGTGCCCGTTATATTCCACACTCTGAGCAATTCCGATCACCATATATTGATCACTAATATTTGAAAACCAAAAAAAGTTAAATTAAATTCAGGTGGTGTCTCTCTTCCAATAGCGAATATTGATCTTTTACGAAAAGTGTTGCCAGGTTGCACCCAGAACAGCCGGCTGCGGCGGTCTATCGGTTGTAGGCGCTCATTCCGGAACCGCGCGACTGCTACGGTCGCAGGTTCGAATCCTGCCTCGGGTATGGATGTGTGTGATGTCCTTAGGTTAGTTAGGTTTAAATAGTTCTAAGTCTAGGGGACTGATAACCTCAGATGTTAAATCCCATAGTGCTCAGAGTCATTTGAAACATTTGAACATATTCTCCTGGTGATCGAATTTTAATGCAGTTAACAACAGGAGAATTTTTCAGTATGAATATGTCCGCAACGAATCGATTTTACTGTAATATCACCTGCCCCCAGGCGAAAAGTATTGTAGCACTGGGCAGCAAAATTAAACTTTTTGTTTGTTAAATGGAAACTGAAAGGTGATTTATATGGAGTCTTGCGTGCTGATTTCAAATTTGGTAAGTTTTTTTCTACTCGGCATGGAGTTTTTAAGACATACATTTCAATTCAATGAACTTATATATTCATTTAGTGCCGAAAAAAGTTACATTTTTCTGTGTAGTGCCTAGAATAAACTGTTCTGTGATTTTATGTGCTATCTAGATTGAGGTTCATCTCTTTTGAGAGTCCACCAGTAGTCAATTAACATCCTTTGGCTCCAGTTAACTTTGTAACGGGTTTCCACCGTATATATTTCCTCATGGGAACGTTCACCACGTTCATTGCTCAGACTGACCAGGTTGGAACGGAAGAAGTCTGAACGTGAGTGCAAGAAATGGAGTTTTAGAGACGTATCGTAACCAAATTTCCTGTAATTATCAATATACTGAGCAACAAGTTCTTCATAGTTATCAGTCTTATGGTTTCCCAGGAAGTTTTTTACAACACTTTGGAAGGATCTTCATGCACTTGTCTCAGCTTCATTCATACTGTCTTCGAATGCAGAATCATTCATTAGTTCCCTTACTTGCTGACCAATAAATATGTCCTCTTTGATTTTGGCGCCACTGATCATACGCAATTTGGCTTTGAGGAACTCAAAAGCAAATCTTTGCTAGTACGATCCATCGCTTTGACTAAATCCTTGGTCAACTCCACTTGATGTGTAGTGGTGGAAGATAAATAATCTCTGACTTCAAAAGAGGTCGATTAACTACATTTTTCGTCCCTCTCTGGGTCCATTGTTTCCGAAGATAGTGGTTTTTCCTTTCCCTGCTGTTCCAGTGACAAAGGAAACAACATAACTTTGCATATCCTAGTTGTAACAAGAAAAAGGGCTATAACCTTTAGATCACCACATTTATGCCATTTATAGGTATCATAATTTGAGCTGTTCGTTCATTTCGTGATACCATTCCTTCATATACGTAGCGTATGCAAGAGGGATGGAAAGATACTGGCTGTCATTGTGTCATTGTGCATTGTGCAACAGGAATGTTTTGAAACTAATATTAGAAGATTCAATGAAAAATCGCTATTCATGGGGATTTTCTGACGTCCCCATGGTTTGAAATAAACTCTCCACATCATTACAGTACACCAAGATACCTTGCTCGGAGAAAAGGTGTTCAAAGTGTTGTTGCCTTTTACCAAAAAAAGACGTATATTTGCATTTTTACCAGAACATTCCATTCTTTCAGCAACAATCTCAGCTTGCGTTTTCATAAGGCATTATCGCGAACCAGAGCGTATAATTGAGACTGTGTACTCACAATAGGTTCAGTTGAAGTGTTTGTGACGAAAAACAATGGATCCTCCCTTTCACTACTAGAATGTAGCTCAGCCTCGGAAAATTCATAATCCTTGGTCTCATTAATATCTATACTTCATCTGGGTAGGTTTGAACTGTGAGGCATAGACCTTTTAACTGAAGCAAGGTCGAATACTGGACAGTGTACTCAGTCTTCATTGTTATTCCAAAAATCTGTGTAATGTAGGAGTAGCAGTCTGTTGTGCGATTCTGTGGTGCTCTCCAAACCATGGGAACGCCAAATAGCATGAGACGAGATTCGATTTTCAGCCACCGACTTTTCAACGTCATACACGAAGCATAAATATATGTTGCGCCCAGGATTTATCCTGATCGCCTACCTTACAGCCAAAATAAGGTTCATGTGATATTCTTATCAGTGGAGTTACATTCCTCTTTTGAGATTTGAAAGTTACCTCTCCACAGATGTATCATAAACTGTTTCGGCGGTTAAGACATGCACGGGGAAAATGCACTATATACGAGCAAAAACTAATAAACAGCGTTTATAGCATTTCAAACATTGGCTTTTGAATTCACTGATATAGACTTCGGTTGAATATTCTTCTAATAAGATGATATTGTTTCAATACAGTGGTACCTGCAAATAATAAAAACAAATGTTAGTATGCAATAATAAGTAATATAGCTACATATAACAGTAAAAAATGCTAATATGAAATAATAAATAATTTAGCTTAAAATATATTCACATTATGACAGCTATTGGAGCCCAACAGACCAATTCTGACTTAATATTCAGCATCAGCAGACCAAAGCACACAACTGTTTCTCAGTGAATTTCATTTACAGACGAAGCGATAAGAATCACCTATCCAATTACCAGAAAGCTTGCAGTGCACGGAATTTATTCACGTATAAACCAACTGGCAATGACTCCGATTTATATTTGGAATCTCACGTGCTATCCATCGCCAATGTCATGGCAAACTTCGGTAGTCTTTGTTTTAGAACATATGAATTGGATTCTACACATAACATTTCTTCTACTGGCCTGATGTCGGATTCTCTGCTGAAAATTACTAAATCAAAATAGCAGCTTAATACAAATAGGGAACAATTGTAGTCTGCTGAAAGAGGCATTAACAGCATTACAGTTTCTGCAGACAGCCACCTGTGGGTGTATACTCAAAACGTCTTCGGTCCCGGGTTCGAATATTGCCGGCACGGTAACTCAGCTTGTTCGGTCAGAGGGTTAGCTGCTATCTGTAACATAAAAAAACTGAGTTAATGGATCGAACGACGAACTGAAATGGGTGTCTTGCGACGTCCGCCACGAGCAGATGCAACATACGAATACGAACAAAATAAGATTTAAAAAATACCAACGCTGCCTAAATTTTGATTAATAATGAGCATTGCCGACCGAAGACATCCGGCGAAAGAAGTCACCGTCTTTTTGCCAATGGCCTTGTCACAGAGGGCGGAGGAGCGGAAAGAGGTTCAGACCACTCTCTTGTCCTAGAGCTGGGAAACTCCCCTTAAAGGCGCAATGTTCAAATGTGTGTGTTTTCCTAAGGGACCAAACTGCTTAGGTCATAGGTCCCTAGACTCAAACACTACTTAAACAAACTTATATTACGAACAACACAACACCCATGCCCGAGGGAGGACTCGAATCTCCGGCGTGAGGGACCGCACAGTCCGTGACATGATGCCTCAGACCATTCGGCCACTACGCGCCGTAAAGGCAATTGAAGAAAAGTTTCATGATTATATCTCCATTGGCAAAACATTCCGGAATAGTCCCCATTCAGATCTCTGGGAGGGGACTGCCAAGGTGGAGGTTACCATGAGAAAAAGATTGAATAACCACCGAAAGGATAACGTTCTACGAGTCGGGACGTGGAATGTTAACAGCTTGAACGTGATAGAGAAACTACAAAATCTGAATAGGAAAATGCAAAGGTTCACTCTAGATATAGTACGGGTTCCTGAAGTGAAGGGGAAAGAAGACAAGGATTTCTGGTCAGATGAGTATAGGGTAATATTAACAGCAGCAGAAAATGGAGTTGGATTCGTTATGAATAGGAAGGTAGGGAAGAGAGTGTATTACTGTGAACAGTTCAGTGACAGGGTTGTTCTTATCAGAATAAACAGCAGACCAACACCGACAACAATAGTTCACATGTTGACGTCGCAAGTGGAAGATGAAGAGATAGAGAAAGTGTATGAGGCTATTGAAAAGGTAATACAGAATGTAAAGGGGGATGAAAATATAAGAGTCATGGGAGACTAGAATGCAGTAGAAGAAAAGGTTACAGGAGAATACGGGCTTGGGACAAGGAATGAGAAAGCATAAAGACTAACTGAGTTCTGTAACAAGTTTCAGCTAGCAATTGTGATTACTCTGTTCAGGAATCACAAGACAAGGTGGTGCGCTTGGAAAAGGCCGTATGATATGGGAAGGATCCAATTTGAATACATCATGGTCAGACAGAGACTCCGAAATCAGATATTGGATTGTAATAAGGTGTACCCAGGAGCAGATATAGACTCAGATCACAATGTAGTAGTAATGAAGAGCAGGCTGGAGTTTAAGACATTAGTCAGGAAGAATCAATACGCAAAGAAGTGGGATACGGAAGTACTAAGGAATGACGAGATATTGTTGAAGTTCTCTACAGCTATAGTTACAGCAATAAGAAATAGCTCAGTAGGCAGTACAGTTGAAGAGGAATTGACATCTCTAAAAAGGTCCCTCACAGAAGTTGGGATGGAAAACATAGGTACAAATAAGGTAACTGCGAAGAAACCAATTGATCGATGAAAGAATGAAGCACAAGATGTTCCGGGAAAGTCAGGAATACAGAAATACAGGTCGTTAAGGAATGAAATAAATAGGAAGTGCGAGGAAGCTAAGACGAAATGGCTGCAGGAAATATATGATGAAGACATCGAAAAAGAAATGATTGTCGGAACGAGAGACTCAGCATACAGGAAAGTCAGAACAACCTTCGGTGAAATTAAGAGCAAGGCTGATAACTTAAAGAGTGCAACGGCAATTCCACTGTTAAATGCAGAGGAGAGGGGGGATAGGTGGAAGGAATACATTGAAAGCCTCTATGAGGGGAAGATTTGTCTTCTTTGATAGAAGAAGGTATAGGAGTCGATTTAGAAGAGATAGGGGTTCCAGCATTAGAATCAGAATTTAAAAGAGCTTTGGAGGACTTGAGATCAAATTTGGCAGGAGGGATGTATAACATTCCTTCAGGATTTCTAAAATCATTGGGGAAGTGGCAAGAAAACGACTATCTACGTTGTTGTGTAGAATGTATGAGTCTGGCGGAATAGCATCTGACTTTCGGAAAAGCATCATCCACACAATTTCGAAGACGGCAAGAGCTGACAAGGACGAGAATTATCGCACAGTCAACAGCTCCTGCATCCAAATTGCTTAGAAGAATAATATACAGAACAACGGAATAGAAAATTGAGGATGCGTTAGATGACGATCTCTTTGGCTTTCGGAAATGTAGAGGCACGAGAGAGGCAATCCTGACGTTGAAGTTAATAACGGAAGCAAGACTAATGAAAAATCAAGACACGTTCGTAGGATTTGTCGACCTGGAAAAAGCGTTCGACAATGTAAAATGGTGCAAGCTGTTCGAGATTCTGAAAAAAGTAGGGGTAAGCTATAGGGAGAGACGTGTCATACGAAATACGTGGAACAGCCAAGTGCTTGTACTAAAATCTGTGCACGACAAGGATGTAGCCTTTCACTCCTAGTGTTAAACATCGACGAAGCCATGACGGAAATAAAAGAAAGGTTCAGGATTGGAATTAAAATTCAAGGTCAGAGGGTATCAACGATACGATTTGCTGACGACATTGCTATCTTGAGTGAAACTTAAGAAGAATTACATGATCTGCTGAATGGAATGAACACTGTGATGAGTACAGAGTATGGATCGTGAGTAAATCCAAGAAAGATGAAGGTAATGAGAAGCAGCAGAAATAAGAACAGCGAGAAACTTAACATCAGGATTGATGGTCACGAAGTAGATGAAGTTAAGGGATTCTCCTACCTAGGCAGTAAAATAACCAATGACGGACGGAGCAAGGAGGACATCAAAAGCAGACTAGCAATGACGAAAAGGGCATTCCAGGCCAAGAGAAGTCTGCTAATATTAAATATCGGCCTTAATTTGAGGAAGAAATTTCTGAGGATGTAGGTCTGGAGTTCAGCATTGTGTGGTAGTGAAACATGGATTGTGGGAAAACCGGAACAGAAGAGAATCGAAGCGTTTGAGATGTGGTTCTACAGACGAATGTTGAAAATTAGGTGGACTAATATCGTAAGGTTCTGCCCAGAACCGGAGAGGAAAGGAACATGTGGAAAACACTGAAAAGGAGATGAGACGGGATGATAGGATATCGGCTAAAACAAGAGGGAATGACTTCCATGGTACAAGAGGGAGCTGCAGAGGGCAAAAAATGTAGAGGAAGACAGAGATTGAAATACATCGAGAAAATAATTGAGGATATAGGTTGCAAGTGTTACTCTGAGATGAAGAGGTTGGCACAGGAGAGGAATTCGTAGCGGGTCATAACAAACCAGCCAGAAGACTGATGACTAAAAAAACAGCTGCTAACATTAGATTCGTTGTCAATTGTTCCACCGGTCCAAATTTGGCACTGTCGCGTCTTCTGCTCCACAGTGGGTGAGACAGCCCTTTTCCCAATTCAAACACTTCTACCACAGCGTATTTTAATTCCAGACGTTACAACTTCTGCAGCACGCAAGCAAAAGAATACCTGGTTCCTTGTATATATATCAAGTAACTGATAGGCGAATTATAAAGATTCTCTTAGTTAGGCGTAAGGCATGTCGTGCTGTAATTACGTTCTGGGAAGAAGAATACTGCCGGCCAGTGTGGCCGAGCGGTTCTAGGCGCGTCTGGAGCCTCGCGGCCGCTGCGGTCGCAGGTTCGAATCCTGCCTCGGGCATGGATGTGTGTGATGTCCTTATGTTAGTTGGGTTTAAGTATTTCTAAGTCTAGGGGACTGATGACCTCAGATGTTAAGTCCCATAGTGCTTAGAGCCATTTTTGAAGAAGAATATTACTGCGATGGCGACGGCGGCGACGATGACGTCGTCTCTTGTGGATGTAGCAGCAACAACGAGTTACTGCAACAGGTATTGTGAATTTAAAATACGCCAACGTGATGAGGTACCTAGAAAAATTGGAACAACACTAACGGAAGAAAATCACAACACCAGCAAGGAAACGTGCAACATGAACGAAAGTTCGGAAGGCGTGTTTCTACATCTTAAAGACGTCAATTCAGATTTCGCGCTAGTGGCAATGAAATGGCACTTGTAGCACCGCTATGAGGATGCAAATAGGGTTGCTTTAAGTACACTCTGTAACAGTCGTGAGCGTTAGTTACCTTTGAGACAGGACCTGGTGAATTGATATTAGTCAAAAATTCCTTTAAGGTGACAAAGACGCCTTTCACCTCACGGACGCGTACTATATCTAGAGTGAACCTTTGCATTTTCCTATTCAGATTTTGTGAACACGACGCTATTATCAACACATCACTAACTTTAAACGAGGCTGTGTAATAGGCCTACGTTAAGCTGGATGTTCCTTCTACGTTACTGCAGTAAGGTTTGCAAGAATGTAGCCACTGCACATGGTTGTTGGCAGCAGAGGTCACGAGAATGTTCGGCCTCAAGAACACCGGGCTCAGGATGGCCACGTGGCACTACCGAAAGGGAAGACCAACGTGTTCGGCGCGTGGCTGCATCTCATCGTACTACACCTGCAGCAGCAATCTGAACATCACTTGGCAGATCAGTGACGCAACTAACTGTTACATACCGGTTACTTCTAGGACAGCTCGAGCGAGACGCGCTGTAACGTGCATCTTACTGACCCCCAAAGCACTGCCATTTGCGACTTCATTGGTGTCAATCAAAAGCTCATTGGAGGGCAGGTTGAAGGTCTGTTGTGTTTTCTAATGAAACTTGGTTCTTCCTCGGTGACAGTGACTGCCGTGTGTTGACTACGAGGAGACCAGTTGAAAACCTGTAACCAGACTGTCTGCGTTCTAGACCCACTGGACCTGCACCTCGAGTTTCGGTCTCGGGTGCAATTTCGTATGACAACAGAAGCAATCCCACGCACTTTGACAGCGAATCTGTACACCAGTATGGTGATTCCAACTGTTGGGCTGCCAGTCATGAACAGCATTCCAGGGGGTGTTTTCCAACAGGATAACACTCGCCCACATACCACTGTTGTAACCCAACATCCTCTACATAGTGTCGACATGTTGCTTTGGATGTTCGACCACGAAATCTGTCTCCAGTCGACCACCTATGGTACATCATCGGACAATGTCTCCAGCGGCATCCTGAACCAGCATTAACCTTTCCTTTATTCACCCATCAAGGGCTACAGGCATCGAACTACATCCTGCCAATTTACATCCGTTACTTGTACAACACAATCCATGTACGTTTGCATGCTTGCATTCAACATTCTAGCAGTTACATCAGTTATTAATGTATCAGCATTTCACATTTCCAAAGTCTTATATCGCGCTTACATCATGTGTGATATTGCAATGGTAATCATTTCAATATATTGCCAAGACAAATGTAGTCCCTAAGTTTCATTACTGTAGACTAGTTATTTTTTGATGATGCAGTTTTTCCTGTCAGTGTACCAGGCATCAGCAAACAAGTACTATGGTGTTGTTGCCGCAAGTATTGCATTTGCCGCTTTCCAAATTCTCAAGGAACACGATCCAAGCTCAGATATACTCGTACAATCACGGAAACTCGTTTTCTGCTACCGAGAACAGTTAAGCGCACCTCCAAGCTCTGTGTCGCAATTTTACGTTTCGTGCACTCTTTCAGGGGTGCGTGATAATCCAGATGTATATTACGCACCACAAAACTAGTCAGCAATTTCCCATTGCCTTTGGAGTAAGATATGCACCACAGATGGACGATATTTGATGCACTCTGCAGATGTAATGCTGGCTCTGCAGTTCGGCCTGTATTTTCAGTTTTTCTGTGGAATCTAATGGAAACATGTTATGCAGATCTGATACAAACGCCACACAGAATGTGTAGGTATTACGGTCCTCCTTCTGTATATGTATGCACCGATCGTCAAGGATTGGTTTTATCAAATTACTGCAATCAAATGATAAACTCAAACGATGAAGCTTCATTATATTTTATAAACAATATGAATCGAGAGAATAACTTTTCTCTGCGGTGACATCAGACTACATTGAAATTATGGAGTTCTCGTTCTTTTACTCCTCCAGTGGAATACAGCATTAATCATTACGGTTCATATCAATCACCCCACGCAAAAAAACGTTAGAGCGTCGTAAATGTATTTCGCTGTAGCATAATTTTGGCTTCCCGAATCCTGCCTTCGCAGCTCCGAATCAGCTCACTCGTACTTGTCAAC
Organism: Schistocerca serialis cubense; assembly: GCF_023864345.2. Lineage (NCBI taxonomy): Eukaryota > Metazoa > Arthropoda > Insecta > Orthoptera > Acrididae > Schistocerca > Schistocerca serialis. Next base: position 528,640,313 of record NC_064642.1, read on the forward strand.
GGCTTCAAACACCAAAGCAAAACTGATCGTACTGGTATCCCAAATGTGGTTTTCTTTACCGCACTGCCCCAAGCAAATGGAACTTCAATTTGACTCTCCAGCTACTAATTAAATATGTTTTATGTCACATTCAACTGACAAGGTGGTAATATGAGGTTTTTTTATACAAAATAATGCACTAGTCTATTTTTTACGTCACGTCGAAGTCTTATTACGTTTCCTTGCGATCGTCTTGGAACAATTCTTTTTCCTGTTGACAACACAGAACAATCTACAAACACAGTCTGATAAATTAGTACGACTTCAGAAATCAGTAATGAACGAATCTATCTATTGGCATACATCCAATATTAGTAACATATTGTACGAGAAAAACGCGATGTAGAGTGTTTCTTCATCGCTTGCTGACATTATTTTTTTCCTAGAGGCACGTCATAATTTTAGGAATATAATGTTCTTCCCAGGATCCTACATGAAATGTGTATCACTAATACTGAAGATCATACGCGCTTTAATCCTCCAGAAGTGACATTCGATATTATCCAGTAAGGCGTGGTTTATTTATAGCACTTTAGATTCGAATTTATATCAACTAGGTATTGAAATGTTTGATATTTATATAAAACAAACAAAACATAAAAAACAAGAAATCCAATAGGGCATGGTGCTTCGCCTGATCGTTGTATGTCTTGATGATTTTGACAGATGCACAATAAAGCGAAAACATAAAGTTCCGCCTATACAAGGAGAATAGTCAGAGAAAGCAGTGATCACATGGAATTATTTTATAGTTTTAAGTATGGAAAACAATTCATGCAGTAGAAGTGCTGACAGGTGACGAGTATTCGGAGAAACGCAACCAGGTGTGCAGGCAGCAAGGGCCACGTGACGGTCTGGCCGGCGACCCACTCTACAGCTGGAATTCAATATGAGCGTGCCGGAGGTGCGTATCATGATGCTTTGTCATACACCACCAGGAGCTGTTTATAGCTTGTGAATATATAATAATAGCTAGCCTACATAATAGCTGATGCACAGGGCAACACAATGTTCCTAGGAAATAAGGACGAGAAATATATTTTCCAGAAGAGCATTCTGCTTCCGGAGCACGTCTGGAAACTAGATTTTCACGTAAGATAAATTCCAGAAGAGCATTCTGCTTCCGGAGCACGTCTGGTAACTAGATGTTTCACGTAAGATAAATTCCAGCACCTTTCACTGCAGAATCAAAGGGAGTTCACACAATAGGCTCATGAAAATCAGTCTTCATTTTTTTACAAGTTTATCGTTCTCCATCAGCATTGTATTTTGCAGCCGAAACTGGCATTACACTTTCATGTAGTGTCAGTGACACAATTCAAGAGCCCTTTTTCCAATTAAAACACTTCTACCACAGCGTATTTTAATTCCAGGCGTTACAACTTCTGCAGCACGCAAGCAAAAGAATACCTGGTTCCTTGTATATATCAAGTAACTGATAGGCGAATTATAAAGGTTCTCTTAGTTAGGCGTAAGGCAAGTCGTGCTGTAATTAGGTTCTGGGAAGAAGAATACTGCCTGCCAGTGTGGCCGAGCGGTTCTAGGCGCTTCAGTCCGGAACCACGCGGCTACTACGGTTGCAGGTTCCAATCCGGCCTCGGGCATGGATGTGTGTGATGTTCCTAGGTTAGTTAGGTTTAAGTAGTTCAATATCTAGGGGACTGATGAGCTTAGATGTTAAGTCCCATAGTGCTTAGAGCCACTTGAACCAATTCAAGAGATCCAGGCCTTTTCCTATAGTTCAACCGCAACGCTTTACTGCGTCACAGTAAAAAAGACACAGTGCCCGCAACATACAACCAGTTCACATTTGTCCCTACTGTACATTACAGAAAAAGAGACAACATATGGACAAAAGTTATGAGTTAGCAGAAGATGGATTTCAAAGAATAACTGTATAGCGCTTTGCTGCTGTGGACGTGCATTCATGGTCGGCTCTGTCGTTCCCCAACTGCTGTGGACGTGTGTAAGCCCACAAATTCTCACTGATGCACGCGAATTATTTCCGTATCACGGTGAATAATAGTTTAGAGTATTGGTCACACAAACTATGTGCCTCTTCGTATGCTGCTATCTTGCGAAGCCATAGTTCCCATACCTTGAACCATTTATGAGATATGACGATTGTCACTACCAAAAAATGGCCTATGTTCAGGGATAGAACGGATGCGTCATGCGCGACCGTCTGTCGGATGTAAAACTCAATAGCTAGAGACCAAAGTTAGTTACCGCTCTGTTCTCAATTTTTGACAGAATTTTGATATGTTACCTACATTTCATATACTGCAGCGTACGAGCTATAATCAAGCACACGTTAGGTTAACTCGGAGCATTTTTGCCTCTGCAAACTACAAAATTTCGTGACATGTTTTATTTAATTTGATGCAGTGCAGTAACTGTGACCAAGAACGAAAAGAAATTCAGTTCTTTACAGAGCAGAAATACCATACTATAAAACCTGAAAAAACCAATTTTTCTCAGCCAATAGTTTTGTTATAATCGTTTAATAAGCATTTCACAGCAACTGGTAAGTGCTCATTGACACAACACGTGCGACCGTCCATCGGATGTGAGACAGCGATATGGTCTCAATTTTTAATAAAATTTAGATGTCTTATCGCCATTTAATTTACTGCAATGTGCGAGGTAAAAGCAACTGTACACAAGGTTTACAAAGTGAGTATTTACTTCTACAAACTCTTTAAATTTAATCCTTTTTTTAGTTAAACGTATGGCACTGTAATTATAACGGTTAACGAAACGAAATTCAGTCGCTTATCTAGAAAAGATATCAGCCTGCAAGAGGTGCTAAAACTAAATTTTTTTCAGCGAATAGTTCTAAAAAATTCGGATGATAAACAGCGGCCGGAAAGCCGCCTCTCAGCACCGGTAGCAGCATTTGCCCAATAGTACAGGCACGACAGAGTCGCGCTCAGAATGAAATACAGGTAGCACATCTGTAGCAGCGAGAGGAAGGAAAATCGTAATGTACGAGCATCACACCAAATAACAGAATCGTTTTTTATACATTAAATTATGACGTCATACAGATTGTCTCCGCAATTTTATTTTTCCCCAGTGTTTCTATCTCTTCACAACGGTATAAATTTCTTTTCTACATTGAGGTCATTTTAGTTACTCGAAGCACCAAAAATACTTCAGCTGCCGCAGTTCGAATATATTAGTCATACATTTTTGATTGACGTTATGTGGGTCGCTAAGGAGCTGGTAATGCCAGCTTCAGAGAAAGCTTGGTAATTTTTTGTCTTTCAATTGAATATTGTGAATGATTCGCACTTAACGGGTGACAATGAATTAGTGAATTTATGTTTCTGAGTCCAGGAAGCTCGAGAGAAACTACAACTTATCTTGTCTCTTTTGTTGCGAAGTACACACGTTAGTCTTTACTGGTGCAGTGATAGAGCTCTGAATGTTGCAGTTGTTTTCTAGCATGGTGGCAACGTTCTCGCACCTTATAGGGAATGCTGTGTTATGTGATGGTTTTGATGTCGCTGGAGACGAAATTTTTACCTCTTCTGTGACAGAATCGCCGATCTGTTTCTGTAAATGATAATTTATAATTTATCTCGTACACACAACTTCGTGACTACAATATTTTATCGCGTAATTCCCCTCCCCTTCGTTTCTCGAAAAATGTTCTTGAAAATACTGGGAACGCAGTTATGCGAGTAGTAGATGGGTACCTCCAAGAATTCAGAAAGGAAGGCAAACGATGTATTAGGTACGTAAAAGCTATATTTACGGTAATCTGTGAGAAATGTGGTACCTACGGGTACTTATTTTGAACTTAATCAAAAGATCTGGATTCATACCAAGGTTTCGTTATGTCTACAGTGAGGATCAGCAGTGCCTTTTTTCTTTGTTTCTTTTCTCTCAGTATTCTGCAGCCTCGCTTTCGTAACTATCATCACCATTTTCAAGCTCAGATAACACATCATTTTCTTCATTTTCACTATTCCACAGCATGTCGTCCTCGGAACTGTCAATAGCACTTTTGGAAGAAACGCGTGTCTCGGATACCCATCTGATGGTCAGCTTTGACGTGAAGTCTTTGATCACGAATGTAACCTTGACGTACACCATGAACGTCTTAGGGGAACGCATAGCACCTGATATCTGCGAGCTAGTGTGCCACTGTTTGAAGACCACCTGTTTCTCGTGGAAAGGGGATTTTTGTGAGCAGACGGACGGTTTAGCTAAGGGTTCCCCTCTTTCGTCAGCCGTAGCTGACATTTTTATGCAAGCGTTTGAAGAAACAGTACTCCAGTCCACACCATTACCCCCAGAATGGGCTACGATACGTTGATGGCACCTTTGTTATGTGGCCACACGGAAAAGAAAAGCTCCAGAACTTCCACCAACATCTTAACCAACAGCACAGCAAAATTTGCTTTACCATAGAGATAGAACAGAACGTTGTAGTGCCTTTTCTGAACGTGGATGTTTACCGTAAGCCTGACGAGAAGCTTGGACACAGAGTTTTTGTAGGTACCACACGGACAGGTATCTGTATGCATCCTCCCACCACCATCCTACGCAGGAGAAATCGGCCCTGCAAACTTTAACTAAGAGGGCCTACAGGATCAGCGATGAATACAATTTGATAGCTGAACTACAGAACCTCAAGTCCATTTTTGGAGCTAATGGCTACCACGTGAGGATGATACACAAAACTATGGCGCCGGAGGAGGAGGGCAACAGGGAAATGCAGAACGAAGCACAGAACACCGTCCTGCTATCATACGTACAAGGGGTCACTGAACGTCTGGGCAGAATTCTCCATCGGGCAGGTATTAAGCCGTTTTTTCGTAGCAACAACAAAATAAAAGACGTTCTGGACTCATTCAGCAGCTAGCAATACACCCTGAGGACAGTCGCCGAAACGTCGGAATTTTATGGTTGACAATGCGGCCTGCAATCCTAGAAGTTTTTTATTGACTGTGATTGACAGCACAAGACGTGCAGCTTTTTGGAAATCTCTTTTCAAAAATATCGACACTAATTATCTACCATTCACGCATTACCCACTCGCACATCGTCGGTATTGATGGCTTCCTTACCTCGCCTCCTGGAGTCATCTGATGACATCCCGTCGCCATTCATTTTGAATAAAGGCGTCGAGGATTTTCTTTGAAACGTGTGTTGACGCTGACATCTAAACGTTGAAGAATGGTCGTTAAAACTCCAGGGATAACAACAGAATGGGACTTCATCCGTTTAATTTTCTCCTTTACTGCTTCCACTAGGTGACCCAGTGAATTCCACGTGGGGTAGTCTCCTTTGGTAATGTCTTTCTTTTAATGATGACATACGGTGCAAGTTCATTGCCGTCTACCGTACTGCTCAACATCACTGTGCGTCTTAGTTCCTCCGCTCCAGTCGTCTTCACAAGGACACTTTTTGAGCCAGCTGGACCAACGGTTGTGTTATGGGGCATATCTGAAAAACACTTGCTTCTCGTAGAGTCACCAACTTGGGAACGCAAATAGTCATATTGCTGTTGTATTACGTAACGATGGAACTCTGTTATCTTATCTGTGTAGTGTAGAGGTAAATGTTGGCACAAAGATGTTCTCCTTCGTAGGCTGAGATTTTGCAGTCTCACAAAACAAATCACTCAACCATTGCTTACTTTAAAATCATTTCTATCAATGTTAAGCGAGGCAGCTATCTCTCGAGTTTTGTTCTGTATTATTTCGTAAGAGACAGCACCATCATAATTACTAAGTTCATTGACATAAGGAGTTGGACCATTATCAGTTTAGGGATATTTCCTTGTTTTACCCCAAGGAAAGATTTGGAGCTTACGTTTGCAGCTTTTTCGCTCCACCAGTACCGTACTCAATTAGGACCAACAGATAAATATCTGCAGCTTTCACTCCGTGTGCATCGGTGGTAGATAACACATTAAAATTTTGTGGTGTAGTTGTATGTTTCAACATCATCACGAACTGTAACAAACTGACCGAAATACATCTGCAACTTCACTTGTCCAATGTATGGTATGTTATGACAATGGAAATATTTTATGCCAATTACCGCTGTGTCCATTATTGTCCATTGTCAAGTCATTTGAAGTCTGCTCCAGAAAGAACGAACCAGGAGAGGGAATTAGGCGCTATATTAATAGCATGTATTTTTAATGATGAAAAATCGTAGGGGAGGGGAATGTGCGAGGGGGGGGGGCAGCTTATGCCACAAAATAGGTTAATTGTGGTAATGAATAATTTGTTACGAGGGTTTCGTTAGACTCCAACTGCTACATTTCCATAATTCCATGCTAGCTCTGTACTGTTACTTCACTACGACAGCTGACTGCACTTGGTACAGGCTGTTTAAAAAATAGACACATGTGCATAACATATTCCTAATTCGTGGCGATTAGGACAATCTTGTGTCACGGATATTTTATTTTATAGAAACAGACATCCGTCGAAATTTTATCATGATAGGTTTTACTTAAGCTTTGTTACTACTTTATAGCTTTTCCCAAATAGTTCATTGAACATAACACGAAAACAAAGTGGAGAAATTAATAATGCACAGTATATTTCCCCACATTATCTTAAACAGTTTAACAGTGCTGTGAAAATTTCTCAATTTCAATCTAGTAGAAATGATTAGTTTGGAACTAAAATAGTCATCAAACAAAGTTTGAGGCGCATTTTCGTTTGGTTGTTCGTAGAGAAGCTTAAGAGGTAAGCATTGGAGGATAGCAAACGACAAGCTAGTTTTGTGCAATCAGCCGAGTGCTCTTTTATATTGCGACCGCAATGCATGTCTGCTAATGACTACAAAGTCAAACCTCAATGGACGTCTCTGGGAGCATTTCATGTTGGACAATACCTCTGTTTGGGCCACGAAGTACATAATATCACCGTTGTAAACTCACACAGATCGTCGCCTGTGATTCTATTTTTCTTAGGCCTCAACTACTAAATTTTTTTTATTACATTTAACATGACTGTATCATATATCGTCATCAGTCACGAGATTCGATAGGTGGGCACGGCACCAAATGATGTTCAATATCCGTTGCTTACAGTTACAGTATGCAGTGCCAATACACTCTTGTTCAGGAGTATGGCGGAGCAGGGGCGGTGGAAATGGGGGGTGGCCTATAGCCCCCCCCCCTCCCCAATGCAGTATCATATTACTGGATAAAATAAATTCAGAAATCGGCGACTGTATTACTCCAACAGATTCAATCATTATTTTTATAATTGTCCAGTAATATACGTTGCAATGTATTTCAAACACATTTTAACAAAAGAATAAGAGCAGCAATAGCTTACTATCTAAACCAATAAATATCATTTAACTAAAAATGGGCGTCTTATTATTTATTTACGTACCGGCATATGTTTTACCCTGAACTCCAAAACTACTTTCAGCAAAACCAAATTTTACCAGTTTGCCGGTAGAGGACCCCAACTCTCCTTTTGTTAAGCAGTATTCCATTTCCCAAACCCCTTCCACCCCCCCCCCCCCCCCAAACACACACACAAATTAGCCCCTCCCCTTCACCGACTTCTAGAATCGCTCCTGTGATGGCGCAAATTACCATGTGACCATACTAATTAAAATCTGTGACATCCCTAAGTTGTTTTAGACAAATGCTGCGGTGGCATCTATGTCCACAGGACATTAAGTCCTCATCTTCACACGTAACCTTTCCGCAAGTTCTGAACATCTCCCACAGGTTATGGCGAATTATTACCGTCAAAGTAATCTAACTGAAACGGCACAAATGTTAGAAGCTGTACCGACATTCTAACTATCCTCCCGTGGCCATCATTTCACTATGATAAGTGAACAAAATGTCTTAAATGTAAGAGTTTTTCAATTTGTTGCTCCGTTTCGTAACTCGATATGACGAAACTTCTCATTCTATTCAAATATGCAACTTCCAGTAAGTTATGATAGTAACAGGGCTCGAACTTCAAATAAAAAAATGACAATTGTAGGAACATGCATTAGGACACGCCAGACAAAACCGCCACAAATTCATCCAGCAAGTTACTTATCTCAGATAAAATTTGTTGGTAATGGTATGTCTTCAGTATTCATTGTATCAGATGCTACATGAGCAATAGTCACACTGCAATTGAGAAAGATGTTTATCACAAAAAATCAAACCACACTACCCAACAAATAAAATCAGGGCCGAACACGTATCAGTCTGTATTTTGTGGCAGATCTAGTTAGATTGCAGTTACAATAAAGCCGTCACCACTGTTGGACATTTTGAGGTCGTTTTAACATCATATTGGTCTATATGACTCTCTACTAAACGCACTGATGATGGCTATAGCGCAACGGAAATCTAGCCAGGTCGGTGACGTAATACAGACTGTTATGCGACTGACTGCTGTGTTCAACCCAGATCATAACTATTTCACAGTCGCTGAGCACAACCTTTCGTAATGGAATCGTACCTGATTGCAACAATAAATAATTTATCACTTGCAAATGCCAGTGGTGCCACGTGTGCCGTAGATCATGTGCTCAATGCGCGAAGCTTAGTGTTCACGTGAGCGGGCAATGGCTGATCTCAGGCAGCCAGTGAGCAACGGCCGTCGTCTCCCGCTTCAGGAGGAGACTTGAGCAACAATTGATCTGCTCAGGGCTGTGAGAGCGGGGTGACAGCGATTAAACAACCGGTTTTGGTTGTATCGGTATCTTTTCCTTTTCAGTTTAACTGGACTTTTGAAAACGCTTAAAATATCCGCTCTCTGTAATACCCGATTTTCAACTTTTTATTGATTTTATTTCCAGTCAGAAATGTACACAACGAAAATAGATAGAAAAATTCCCTCAGACTTTTGCATTATACGTCTCGAGGTATGCAGAATCAAAATATCAAATAGATTTGGCAAATTAAAAAAACCATATGTCCACAGTTTTTATCGAAATGGAGTTGAACATCAAGCTACAAAAAATGCAAAGATTCACCAACGGATTGTAATTTTTTGAAACTCTTCTCAAAAATCTTGTTATAATCGAGGATCATGCCAGTATTTGTGCGCAACGATTATTCAGTGCCAGAGGTTGAAATTTGTGGTTGGGGAGCTATTTTGCGTTTTCCATTTCCAAGGGCTAGAAGCAGATACGTGCATATTATGCAGAGAGAAAGATCAGATCAGTTTAGTTCATTTATATTTTTATAATAAACTAGGGAAGAATTTTTAAGTTTTTATAATGTTGCCAGAAATTAATTTCTTTTTATTATTTCACAGAAATGGCTGGTAAGTAATAAGCTTGCGTGCAGAATTTCTAAAGTCCTTTTCTTTTAATTATTGCAAATGAAACCCCTTTTTTTACTCAAATATATTTGATTTTTAACAGGAATTTTAATACAGTTAATTATTTGTAGACATAAATAATAATTATTTTTCAAGAAATTCAGATGGACAATTTAAATACTACGAGAAATACATTTACCACGAACATGTGCTTCACTATATTTAAAACTGCAATACTGAATTAATCTAATGCGAAATATTTCGTGCCCGGGCTGTCTATAAATACTTGTTCTATAAAGTGTTGATCTTCTCGTCACGGACAGTAACATCCAAAGACGGATCTATAATAACCTTATATTTCAAAGCAATGGAAATTTTGTAAATAAATATTTATGCCGTTGAAGATGTAGATACTTCTTTGGAGTGGGCCATTATTTTTGACTAGTCAGTGAGGTGTACACCATAACTGACGTTGGGCTATGTACATAAATTAGATATTTACAACAAAATAATACACTGAGATTAGAGACAGTTATCTCAGAACAATAATATTAAATTCAAATATATTCTACTTCCTTTGAAGTGTTTAATTCTCGTGCAGTCATATATTCTCCAATAGTGTAACCACACTTAACACAGTGTTAAATGGATTTTTATTCTCAGCTTCATCTACCTTTAGTAAATTCGCAATTCAAACTTGTCTGTACACATCTTCTAGTTAGAATCGTTACATGCCAGAACATGTTAACAGCAACTGAACTTCACATATTTTAATCATTCTGTATCTTACACAAGAAAATTCTCTGTAGCTTAGTTGATACACACCCAGTAGAGCAAACAAAGATGTAACTTATCTACTGTATGCAATTAGTTTTGTAAATATTTCTGTGATTTTATGTTTGTACCTGTCACACGTAAGCGTGTCTGTGTATACACATGTACGGAATTGAGTAACCTGTCATAGTCAAGAGCGGAACTGACACTGAAGCAACCTCCGGCGCCTGTTTCATATTACAACTCTTAGCAGCGTGCAGTGGGCTACGTTTTATAGCAATAAGTTTTACTGACAGGTAACACTGTTATGCCAGTACCAATACCTGTAATTATTTAAGGGATGGGAAAGATCCATTTTGGTTTAATAGCCGTGTTAGAAAAGCACTACGCGAAGAAAGAGCTCTTCATCTCACATTCGAGAGACGTAAAAACCTAGCTGACAAACTAATGCTGAACGAAGAGAAAATGAGCGTAGGGAGAGCAATGAGAGAAGCGTTGAGTGATTTTGAAAGTAACACGTTATCAGTCGACCTGAGTATATCCCTGAGAGATTTTGGTCGTATGTAAATTCAGTATGCGGGTCAAAATCATCTATTCATTCTCTCAGCGACCACACCGGCACCGGAACGGAAGATGACGGAGAGAAGTCAGGACTACTGAATTCTATATTCCGAGGTTGTTTCACCGCGGAAGATCGTAATACTTTGCCTCCATTCAGCTATCATACCAACATCGAAATAGCATTGAGATAACCGATCGCGAATTGAAAAGCAGCTGCAATTGCTCAGTAGTGGGGGGCTTCAGGACCAGATGAGATACCTGTAAGATACTATAAAGGTTATGTGCGAAAGAACTTGCTCCACTTCTAGCAGTAATTTATCGTAGATCGCTTGAGTAACGAAACGTATCTAACGACTGGAAAAAAAGCGCAGGTTATTCCCGTTTTTAAGAAAGGCCGTAAGACAGATCCACACAATTATAGACTTACATCACTGACGTCAATCTGTTGTAGAATTATGGAACATGTTTTGTATTCAGGAATTATGACGTTCTTGGAAAATGAACATCTCCTCTATAAAAGTCAACAGTGATTCCGCAAACATGACACCCACAGTGCAGTGGACAACGGTGCTCAGGTTGGTGCCGTGTTCCTTGATTTCAGTAAAGCATTCGACACCGTCCCACATTGCCGTTTAGGGAAAAAAAAACAGTACGAGCTTACGAAATATTGGAATAGACCTGTCACTGGATTCAAGTCTCTCTTGCAGATGGAACTCTATACGTCGCTCTTCACGGAACTAATTCGACAGATGTAAAGGTAATATCCGAAATACGACGGGGAAGTGTGACAGGACCGTTGCTGTTTACTATTTATATAAATGATCTAGTAGAAAGCGTCGGATGCACTTTGGTATAGACAACTGTACCATCTGCGAATACGCAGATGACGCAGTTATCTATACAAATGTAGCAACGCCTGAAGACAGTAAGAATTTGCAGAACGACCTGCAGAGAATTGATGAATGGTGAAGGAAATGTAACTCATCCACGAAAGATGTGGAAAGTCCACTGGCAGACGTTACAAAAGAGGCGTTATGCATCACGGAGAGATTTACTATTGAAATTTCGGGACAGCACTTTTCAGGGGGAGTCAGACAACATATTAGTTCCACGCACATAGATCTCGCGTATTGACCACGAGGAGAAAATTCGAGAAATTAGAGCCAATACAGATGATTACCGACAATTATTCTTCCCCATGCACTATTCGCGAGTCGAACAAGGTTGGAGGGACCAGATAGTGGTATCGAAAGTATCCTCCGCCACACATCAATGGGTGGCTTGCGGAGTATGACGATGTAGATGTAGACATTATGTGGTGTTAAATATAATTTTTAATGTTATTTTATATGGCGAGGGTATTTTGCCTTTAAATCTGTTCATTTGTTACTACATGCAACTTTTGTAGATTTTATGATGGAGACATCGGTGGTCGGTGTCGAAAGGACATCAAGTTAAATGTGGTTGCAACCGGTTGGCTGAGTTATACATATCATACTTTTGTGCTGTTGATGGTTCACACACATTTTTAAATTGTAATATATTCCACAGACTCTCACGCTGTTATGTTCTTATGCTGTTCGCACAAGAGTTGTTACGTGAGATTTGGCATAAGTAAAACATATCTAAATGTGACAATTGGCACAAACAATACCGGTTGTGAATCAGTTGATATTGAGCAAGTATCACTTTCGGGCATAGTCCAAGATACTGTATCATTCTTCATATTTACCATTGCACTCTCTTCCTTCTTTTAATGAAGTTCAAGTTACATTTCAGCTTTTGTGCCTTTGACGAGTGTCCTCTTTCTTCAAGGAGTAGTAAGTCACTTTCCCCCGAAGTGTCTCATCTTGACCCACCAAATGTAATTGTGGAAAACATTTTATGAAGGTTATTCTGTATTACATTTCTTTGACATTACTCTCTGGATGTTTGACTTAAAAGCTTTGTATAAGCGACTAATATCAACCCCTTGCAACTATGGATGTTCACAGGTACACAGTTACTATGAAGAGGTCTCTCTGGCAGCCTTTTTATTTATTTTATATAAAACCAGTGTTTTGTTGAATATGAATTTTCACTAATTCCTGTAGTTCGCTACACTTCTTGGAAATACTTTACAGAAATTTGCATCTTTTGAACATTGAGGAATTGAAAACACTTTGAAATCTAAAACGAAGAAAAATTTGCAGTTTATTTTTATTTCACGTATTACAGTAGTAGCACCACATAGTTACCTCTCTACTCACTCACACATTATTATCAGGAACATAATATTACGGATTCGCAACATAACTGTATGGAAAAAACATTTCAGTTACGACACATTGTAACTGGAATCAGCTTTGAGTTTATTACTCATGGTTTCAGTCTTCGAGCGACTGTTCCACCCCATAATTCTGTCAACGAAACAAATTCTCGAAACATTCATTTTAACAGTCAAGTAGAAAGTCCGCATTCTTATGAGGTCCCGAATAAAATTTTGCTTTCAGCCTGCATGCATTTCACGCAGACCCTCCTATAATTCTACTACCAAATCAGAATACCACACTGTTGACACGGATATCTTGTTTTCTGCGTCAAGCGAGAACAACAAAAGGCTGATGTTTTTCGGTTTTCAAAAAATTACTACTGTAGTTGAGGCTCATATTTCCACAACAGCAAGTTTTGTCAGGGACTTTTCGGAATCTGGTGCAGTCCAGATAGCTGTAAGACAATGTTGAGTCGGCTTGTCCTCACTTTTTTCTCCAGCAAAAACATCATTATGATCTTGCCGAAAGAGTAAGCCTCTCCATCGTCATCACTTGTCACATCATCACTTTGTGTTTCCTTCTCCGCATAAGTATCATGATCACTAAATACATTATCACTGTCATCAATGAGAATTCACTGAGGCGTTCTTGAACACCCATATCAGTCTCGCATAGAAAACGTTGCATGTAAGTTCTGTGTTTCCTCACCACGAAGAAACGCTATCGTTCAGCAAAAATACAATGCGCAAACACTAAGGTGCCTCTGTGAGAACTCTCAAGACCAAACAATGCCAAATTTCTGGAACGTGTAGCTTGCCATCCAGTAGGAAGGTTCACAGAAGTCTACTTAACCTCAAAGGAGAGTGTGAAATACCGAAAGACAGAAAAACTGTAGCTGTCTGAAAGACCACCCATAATAGTAAAGGGTTAAGACAACTGAGTGTGAAGTTTCTTTTGTGGTATAGTACTTCACTTTTTTGGTACAGATGTAATATGTTATTCTATCTGTCGAACATCATTTCCTGTATGCTTACAGTTACATGAATCACCACGTTCATTATGGTGCGATGCTTCAACCATTGTTAGTTTCTTGGTTAGTGTGGTTAACCGCCTCCAAGGACGTCCATGCCACTACAATGATCACCGTTTCCATCTGGAACACTACGTACAACACTTGCTCGGCAGATCTTTCCTCTCGATTTTCACGTTTACCATTGCACTTCCATATGACTGGTAGTATCTGAATCAAACCCGTCAAAAATATGCCTTGTGCTTTGGATAGGCCATCAAGACATCAGAAATTAACCTAAAAAAGGAAAAGTATACTATTTTTGTTTAAAATAAAATATATCTGATAACCATAAGGACATCAAAATTTCTTGTTATTGACTTACTTACAAATTGTAGCACTGTTCCCAAGCACGGCAACAAATTCCTTAGCTGGAAAGACTAATATCTACCTTTGGTAGTCATAATTTTGGGAAACTGTTCTCTCGGAACCTGTAGCATATTTGGCACCTTTAACTACAGTAATTTTTATGCATTCTTCACAACACAACAACATTTATACGCATGATGACGCTTATTTTCATCTTCCATAGCGGAAACGCATACAAAACACAGCAGAACAATCAAGAAAAATAAGACAAGGTGGGAAAATACTGTAATTCGACGTTGGCTATGAGACAGCTTCAGACTGATGAAGGCAGTGGAGATTCCACATATACCATCTGTTAGCTGCCGTTACGTACACAAGATTAGTGATCACGCGTTTACAGTACAGGACGAATAAGGGAATTTTTTTAAAGCGATACATAGCACATTTAAAATGACAGAACATCAATTTTTTTCTACTGGACGAAAAGCCCCGCTGTAAACAAATATTTTTACAATGAACTTTGAAATGGAAATACTGTTCAGAGGTCCTGCAACAGCCGCGAACGTGCACCGAATAAACACACGACAGGAAATAAATTAAACATGCGATATTAGCGCTTTATGAAGACAAATGTGCATAAAACATAACAGCTGTGATTGGGAACAGCAGCGCTTGCATTTACGCCTTTCGTCTCGTTCATACGTTTCACCATCAGGTGTAATGTGGCAAGCTACACGCGCCATTATTGCGATAAAACGACTCATTGGAATGCAATGAAAATCCGCTTGTATGTAGATAAAGGTTGTACTTCTAAACTTCGCAAATGAAGCTTCTGAAAGTTGTTACAATACTACTTCTATACGTCTTCAACGTTGGCAGTCGCCAAAAAACGCTCGAAAAAGCCCGTTTTCTTCCGCTTTACAACTAAGATGTAATGCTCATACAACAAATAAAATCAGGTACCTCCACAATTCCGTGGTCAGTTCCATATTACACAAGGGCTTTCGGATACTTTCAAAAGCTAGTGTGTTTCAGCGGAATCTTTCAGTTGGTTATCAACAAAAAGTAACAAATTGGAGCGTTGAAGTTGAACTTATTCGACTACGTTAAATTGGTTACTCCATCCACTTGGAGAAATGAAAAATAATTACGCATGAGAAATCACTGGATACAAGACATTTTCTTTTACGACATCTTTGTTCACACTTGAACTTTACAAAACAGTCCCCCTCGAGAGATAAGTGAACGCACTGACAAATTACTCGTCCCTAAAAGATTCATGGAGAGTTAAAGACCGTCTCAACACATCACCCAGTATTTCAGGTAAGCCGGCCGTGGTGGCCGGGCGGTTCTAGGCGCTACAGTCTGGAACCATGCGCCGGCCCCGGTGGCCGTGCGGTTCTGGCGCTGCAGTCCGGAACCGCGGGACTGCTACGGTCGCAGGTTCGAATCCTGCCTCGGGCATGGGTGTGTGTGATGTCCTTAGGTTAGTTAGGTTTAAGTAGTTCTAAGTTCTAGGGGACTTATGACCTAAGATGTTGAGTCCCATAGTGCTCAGAGCCATTTGGAACCATTTTGGAACCACGCGACCGCTACGGTCGCAGGTTCGAATCCTGCCTCGGGCATGGATGTGTGTGATGTCCTTAGGTTAGTTAGGTTTAAGTAGTTCTAAGTTCTAGGGGACTGATGACCTCAGAAGTTAAGTCCCATAGTGCTCAGAGCCATTTGAAACAATATTTCAGGTAACAGAAGTGAATCGCATAATGGACAATTGAAGCAGGAATATATTTCGAAGTTTGATGACGAGAATCACGGTTACGGCGAACAGGCTGCCACAGCTATATAGAGGAACTTTATGAGAATGGAAAAAAACGACGCCAAATACAGCGCTAAGTATCGGAAAGATCCGATCCTCACCATCACCACCAACACCAAGGCGTTCCGTGTGTCAGACCTGTAATAAGGTGACAGAAGGTGCAAAACGGATTCAACCGTATGCTTCAAGTGCCTGGACGGTGGTGAGCTTTTAGTTATTCCGTTACTAGTGTTTTACAGCAGAACAGCTGTACTTTACTTCTGTCTTCTTTCTGCTGTCTCATCTAGCAGGGTGCCAGATAACTGAAGACCTTTGGCGAAAATATCAGGGTCTTATCAAATGAATAAACGCATGTTACGATTCTTCCTTGCTTTATGCCAGTGTCACTGCTTTTCAGCCACTTTCCTTTTCAACACGGCTGGTAGTTTTTTAACTGACTCTTAGCAGAATTCGTATAACTTTGAGAAGCGTGTGAACTTATAAAACGATAGTTGATTTCTAGACAGGCGTGTTACACTAATAAAAAGTGAGTGGTAATGAAGTAGTGAGTTATCTACCGTCTCGTAAATTTCACAGTAGTTAATTTTATTTGATCGAATAGTCCTGTCTATTCATAGTGGTGCAAAATCACACAAATTCCTTACTATATTCCGACAAGAGCTCTTTTTAATGCACTGTTAGAATTGGGCAAATCTGTTGATTCCGACGATATACGGGATGGTCCATTGATATTGACCGGGCCAAATATCTCACGAAATAAGCATAAAACGAAAAAACTACTAACAACGAAACTCGCCTAGCTTGAAGGGGGAAACCAGATGGCGCTATGGTTGGCTCGCTGGATGGTGCTGCCATAGGCCAAACGGATATCAACTGCGTTTTTATTACATATTCGTATACTACGTAAAGAAATATGAATATTTTAGTTGGACCACTTTTTTCGCTTTGTGATAGATGGTGCTGTAATAGTCACAAACATATGGCTCACAATTTTAGACCAACAGTTGGTAACAGGTAGGTTTTTTAAATTAAAATACAGAACGTAGGTGCGTTTGAACATTTTTTATTTCGGTTGTTCCAATGTGACACATGTACCATTATATCTTTTACGACATAAGTAATTTCAGAGGGGTTTGACGAATATATGGAAATGAAATTTTTTCCATATCATGATACAAACAGTTCGTTTTCTTCCGTTTCTAAAAGAAATTTGGGAACGTCGGCCTTGTCAACGAGTAGTGAATATAACTAGCTGCACTCTGTAGGATGTTTGCTCCATTGTGACGAGTTTCCTTTGTGTGCAGTGGCCAACCGCTTGTTGTAAGGACATAATAAATACAGGCGCGGAAATGAGTGTCATAAGATTGCAAGTTTATACAGCAAGTGTAGTTGATGCGCAACCTAGTGAACCTTTTTTCGATCTCTAACAGGTCTGTTAACTGTACTCAGATTAATTGTGACATGTGCCCCATGTAGGAACATTCGGCATGCTTTATATGTAATTTACTCAGTTAGTGAAACAGCTATTTAGACATCCGTTCAAATGCACAGAATATGGCACATACTTTTCTAACGTGTGTGTTAATGATACGGTTTATTGCAGCCTAACTTGCTCAGTTTGTTTCTGTGGGTTTAATAACAGTCCGCGGAATTGTTGACCCATTTTTGTGTCATAAAGTGTATTGCGTTTTCGTAAGTACAAATGTGCAATCAGTAGAATATTAAATATATAAGAGGTCCTATTTCGTAGTGATTTTCGTTATAATAGCATCTCTATAGTACCCACTATTTCATAAAAGCAATATTTGTCAACATTCAACGCGGGGAGACACACATACGGACGTTTAGGGCCATCAATGGAAACATTCGAAGATGTGTTTCTCCACGAAAATTATTGTAAACTGACATGTTCTACGATTACTAACGGGAGATTTTTCGCTGCTGATGGAATCCAGTTGTCTTATAGTTGTGATGTCTGCGTACGTCTGTGTTCTCAAACCATGGAGGTATCTCGCCACACAGTGAATCGTAAACCCATAGTATACCTCCAACTAAACGACAGGAGAGATGTGAGTGGTACAGACAAGAAACTGGTTACTACAATATCTCTGAATAATAAATTCTGGCTGTATGACACCAAGGTGTACACTCCTTGTAAAGATATATTGGCCTGTTTTTTGTTTCAATACGCTTTTAAATGAGAATGTTAATACACTCTTAAATGAGTATGTGGTACACTGAAGAGCCAAAAAACTGGTACACCTGCTTAATATCGTGCAGGGCCCCGCGAGCATGCAGAAGGGCTGCAATACGATGTGGCATGGACTCGACTAACGTCTGAAGTACTGCTGGAAGGAACTGACACCACGAATCCTGCCGGCTGTCCATATATGCGTAACAGTGCAAGAAGGTGGAGATCTCTTCTGAACAACACGTTGCACAGCATCCCAGATATGCTCAACAATGTTCATATCTGCGGAGTTTGGTGGGCAGCGGAAGTGTTTAAACTCAGAATAGTGTTCCTGGAGTTACTCTGTAGCAATTATGGAAGTGTGGGATGTCGTATTGTCCTGCCGGAACTACCCAAGTCCGTCGGAATGCACAATGGACGTAAAAGGATGCAGGTGATCAGACAGGATGGGTGACCATCCAGGCCGCCATGCACTGTTGCCATTTTTCGGGGTGCGCGCAGCCTAGTGATGCCAATTGAAAAGCTACTCGAGTGAATAGTAACGGCTTCGGTCAAGAATACCATCATAACGACCAGGAGAGCGGTGTGCTGACCCCACGCCCCTCCTATCCGCATCCTCCACTGAGGATGACACGGCGGTCAGTTGGTCACGGTAGGCCACTCGTGGCCTGAGGATGGAGTGTTATTACATATAAACGAAATCATATTCGTTCGTCAGATCGGAAGCAGCAATCAAAATCCCCACTTAGTTAGCTTGGGAATGATGAGGGATCTACAGAAAACTATTTTCAAAGAGATTTCGCCTCCTGGCTCTCGTCTGGTGCTGACCGGCGCCCTCTTGTGCTGTGGAGAATGTAAGTTTCACTCAGACATTAGTGGAAGGCAGTTTCAGAGCGGTTCGTATTTAGCTCATCTGGTCACGCATCTTGTATGCCAATTATCTATGATGAATACTTGTCTCATTTATCTTGTATTTGCTCACAACCCAGATGCGCGAGTTTTATAAATTTTGCTACAAGTAGTCCTCCAATTGAACCCGAGTCCCACAGAATTTAGAGTCATTTTACTTCAGTTTTTAACAACCTGTAGAACATTGCTCTGTTGTATTCATTGTCAATTATTGAATTGATTAGATTAATGTAATATGACTTTCATTCTGAGATGCCTTATGCCCTACGACTTCTCAATGGACAGGCGATCCTCCAATCAATACTTATTATAAAAATGTATGTACTATTGCGTGTGCATAAGTATGATCCAAATCTCCTCTTTAACTACCATGCCGATTTCAAACAAACTTGGGAGACATATCCCTTATTGTCAGGTAACAATTGCTTTCGTGGAAATTACAATCTACTTACCACAGTTTAGAACACAAACACTGAGATGCATGAAAACATGCCGCACCATTCATAAAGTTTTAATAAATTTACACTTCAGTATTAAGATAATCCTACAATCGAGTCAAGGGAATCCCTGACAGATAGAAGCAATTTTGACAGCATACAATTTATAAGCGCAAATGACTATAAGCGAAAACAATAGCCGTTATGGAGCTGTGAAGGGGTTCCCGTAGAGACGTTTACAAAATTTCATTGCAGACACGCGAAGCAGCCGTACTTATTCATTTATACATTATGCTTATATCTTTTACAACTTTCGTAATTACAAAGGGGTTTGACGAATATATGGAAATAAATTTTTTTCTGTATCATGGTACAAACAGTTCATTTTGTTCCGTTTTTATAAGATAATTGGCAACGTCGGTCTTGACACCTAGTAATAAATATAATCAACCGCACTTTTAGGATGTTTGCTCCATTGTGACGGGTCTCCGTTGTGTGCAGTGGCCAGCCACTAGTTTTAAGGACACAATAAATGCAGATGTGTAAAAGAGTGTCATAAGATTGCAAGTTTATATAGTAAGAGTAGTTGATACGCTACCTGGTGAACTTACTTCGAACACTAATAGGTCTGTTAACTGTACTCAGATTAATTGTGACATGTGCCCCATGTAGGAACATTTTTCATGCTATATATGTAATTTACTCAGGTAGTAAAACTGCTATTTGGACGCCCGTTTAAATACACGAAACACGGCACATAATTTCCTAACATGTGTATTAACGATGCGGTTTATTGCAGCCAAACACGCGCAATTTGTTTCTGTTGGCTTAACAATAGTCCGCGGAATTGTTGACTTACTTTTGTGTCATAAAGTGTATTGCGTCTTCGTAAGTACAAATGTGCAATCGGTAGAATATGGAATAAATAAGAGTGCCTATTGTCGCAGTGATTTTCATTATAATAACATCTCTATTGTAGTCACTATTTCATAAAAGCAATATTTGTCAACATTCACGGCGAGGAGGCAAACATACGGACGTTTAGGGAAATCAATGAAAACATTCATTTCCGACCAACACTATTCGAAAATGTGTTCCTGGACGAAAATTATCGGAAACTGTCGTGTTCTGTGATTATTAACTGGAGATCTTTTGCTGTTGATGGAGTCCATTTGCCTTATATTTGTGACGTCAACGTACGTCTGTGTTCTCAAACCATGGAGGTATCTCGCCACACAATGAATCGTAAACCCATACTATACCTCCAACTAAACTACAGAAGAACTGTGAGTGGTGCAGACAAGAAACTGGTAACTACAACCTATCTTAACAATAAATTCTGACTGTATGACACCAAGATGTACACTCCTATTGGTATAGCTGTTGTGAAGATATTACGGCCAGTATTTTATGTCAATACGCTTTTAAATGACAACGTTAATACACTCTTAAATGAGAATGTTGTACACTGAAGAGCCAAAATACTGGTACACCTGCTTAATAGCGTGTAGGGCCCCGCGAGCATGCAGAAGGGCTGCAATACGATGTGGCATGGACTCGACTAACGTCTGAAGTACTGCTGGAAGGAACTGACACCACGAATCCTGCAGGGCCGTCCATATATGCGTAACAGTGCAAGGGGGTGGAGATCTCTTCTGAACAACACGTGCACAGTATCGCAGACATGCTCAACAATGTTCATGTCTGCGGAGTTTGGTGGGCAACGAAAGTGTTTAAACTCAGAAGAGTGTTCCTAGAGTTGCTCTGTAGCAATTATGGAAGTGTGGGGTGGTGCATTGTCCTGCTGGAATTACCCAAGTCCGTCGGAATGCACAATGGACGTAAAAGGATGCAGGTGATCAGAAAGGATGCTTACGTACGTGTCACATGTCATAGTCGTATCTTGACTATCAGAGGTCTCATATCACTCCAACTGCATACGCCGCACACCATTACAGAGCCTCCACCAGCTCGAACAGTCCCCAACTGACATGAAGGGTCCGTGGATTCATGAGGTTGTCTCCATATCCGTACCCGTCCATCCGCTCGATACAATCTGAAACGTTACTCGTCCGACCAGGCAATATGTTTCCAGTCACCAACGGTCCAATGTCTGTGTTGACGGTCCCAGTCGAGGCGACACGCTTTTGTCCTGCAGTCATCAACGATACACGAGTGGGCTTAGGGCTTCGGCTCCGAAAGCCCACTTCCACGATATTTCGTTGAATGGTTCGCACGTTGACATTGGTTGATGTCCCAGCTTTGAAATCTACAGCAATTTGAGAAAGGGTTGAACTTCTGTCACGTTGGATGATTCTCTCCAAGCGTCGTTAGTCTCGTTCTTTTGCCGGACGCAGCCACGTCATCACCATCATGGAAGACAACAATCATGAAGGGATGGAGGGGCGAGAAACAATGTTCCTTCTAAAATATAGCGTATAGATAAAATATGTTTACAACTAAAGACGTTTATAGCTTTAAAACTTTACTAGAGACGAACAAATTGTTTTCAGCACGTGATAAGATAACTCAAAGACTTCTACGCACCAGGTGGCACAATTCTGACACATAACTGAACTTGAGAAGTCGATAAAATATGGACGCCACAGGAGAAAGCTCAGTGTGCCGCCTGGTTAATACAGACAACGTCCGATATCCGAGTGCAACGAAACTTTCAAACACGGTTGGAAGGTAGCCATACCAACTAGTCGGACTTGGCGTGCGTCATCTATGGAAATAGGTAATGTTCTCAACAGAAAAAAGGCGTTCGCCTATCGATTTCAAACGCAACATGTGTGAAGTATGGCAGGCTTTTGCAAGGCGTCCGACATAATGATGCGTACCGCTGCCGGGGAGTTGGGAATGAGACAATCAACAGTGCACAATGTCTTGCTTAATAGGTTGCAGCTGTATCCCTACAAAATGCAGCTGCTTCAATCAATGAAGCCTATGGACAAATCTCAGCTCGAACTATTTGCAGTGGCTTTACGAGGGGAGACTGATACAAACAAGGACTTTTTGGAAAGACTGATTTCTGTAATGAGGCAACGTCTCATGTATCCGGCAAAGTGATTTGTTAAAAAAAATGGTTCAAATGGCTCTGAGCACTATGGGACTTAACATCTGTGGTCATCAGTCCCCTAGAACTTAGAACTACTTAGACATAACTAACCTAAAGACAACAGACACATCCATGCCCGAGGCGGGATCGAACGTGTGACCGTAGCGGTCACGCGGTTCCAGACTGAAGCGCCTAGAACCGCACGGCCACACCGGCCGGCTAAAGCGATTTGTCAGAACACTGCTGTATGGGTTCACAGCATCCTAAATTTACACATTAAATGGAAAGTGAAGTCCCAAGGACACTGTTTAGTGCCGACTGATGAACAATTGCTTCATATGTCCATTGTTTATCATCGAGTCTGCTGTCAACCGTGGTATCTACATGGATATTTTACACAGTCTACAGTGCCAGTATTGGAACAGCTGCAACCATGTGTCATACTCCAGCAGGTTGGGGGGCCACCCCACTGATCCCTAAATGTCCGTCAATTTCTAGATGAAAAGTTTCAGGAGAGGCGAACTGGTCGAGATGGTCTAGTTCAATGGCCGCCTCGATGGCGTGCCTTCATACCACCAGACTTCTTCCTGTGCGGTTTTATAAAGA
Organism: Schistocerca serialis cubense; assembly: GCF_023864345.2. NCBI lineage: Eukaryota > Metazoa > Arthropoda > Insecta > Orthoptera > Acrididae > Schistocerca > Schistocerca serialis. The sequence goes on from NC_064642.1 coordinate 528,663,603, forward strand.
AACTGGTGTACCGAAACAAGATTAATCCCTAAAGGCATTCGCAATACATTTCAACATGTCAGACTCGAGATCTTGAATCGTCTGTGGAGAGAAACGCAATTCCAATTAGATATTATCCATGCCTTTAAGACTGCATACATTGAGGCATATAAATGAGAAAACAAAACTTTATGAGTTATGTTGTGACACGTTGTAAACCATTTCGTAATAACTAGCACAGTTTTGAACACATCAAAGGCTTAAGAAGTAAAAATAATTTTTGGACACCTTATTTTCAACATTCCACCTGAAACACCAGTTGTATGTGTGGAAATTGCACCCATATGAGAAAAACTGAACCCGTTGCAGTACGCATTCGCACTTTTATGCCGTATTTTTCCTATGGTAGGCATACTGCGGATATACGCTTCTCCTCAACATGTCACCTCGGAAGTTTACGCCCCCAAAACCACGAAAAGGCACGTTACGTGAAAGCAGACCGGCGAGTGGCCCACAGCGTATTGTCGTCGCCGCCTTCCGCGAGGGCAGGAAGCCGCAGGGAGCGGAGTCAACTTCTGAGAGGGCCATAAGAAGGCCCCCTGGTAGCTTGTGGCGCGCACAAAGCAGCCAGAGGCAGTTTCCGCCCAGTATGAGCTGCCCGTGAAATATGGCCTCTGCCCGCTATCGCGGGAAGCCCACTGAATTAGGGGATTAGCAAGAACTTGCGGCATCTAATGTCGCGCCGCCCCCAGCTCTGGATTAACCGAGCGTCCTGCCTCCCGTTTCCTGCGTCATGGCCACCCCAGGCCTCGTTTCCGCACTATCCTTCACGCTTATACGCAATTGTGATGAAGATGCACAAGCAGCCCCCATGTAAAAGCAGCTCCTACTGCCGCGTAAATCTCTCAAAAAGTCCCCTCATCACCAAGTCGTTAAAAAGTTCGTGACTGGATTTCATGTACGATACAGCGCCTCCTAAGGCAATTCCGAAGGCTTCGCAAGGCCGTTATGTCCACGACGTTTACGGTGGGAAAAGAATGCGTAGTGCCTGTGAATAGAAATTGCTGTTTCATTTCTTCGCACAGTTTCCTTGAAAATACTGAATTAAAACTGTATTAAGACCAAATAGATCATTCACGTAAAGTGCCATTACAATTCTGCAGTCTACCTAAGCTGTTATCTTTGTGAAGGCATCGTTAAAAATGATAAGGATGATTTTCACGGCGGCAGAAGACGAAAATGCACTACCACATCTTACTCGAAAACAGACTGATGAGGAAAAATAAGGACGATAGTAACCTACGCAAGATGTCCCCACAGTCGTTTAATGAACAAAGTAAGATCATATGGACTATCAGACCAATTTTGTGATTGGATTGAAGAGTTCCTAAAGAACAGAACGCAGCATCTCATTCTCAATAGAGAGAAGTCTTCCGAAGTAAGAGTGATTTCAGGTGTGCCGCAGGTGAGTGTCGTAGGACCGTTGCTGTTTACAATATATATAAAAAACCTTGTGGATAATATCGGAAGTTCACTGAGGCTTTTTGCCGATGATGCTGTAGTATATCGAGAGGTTGTAACAATGGAAAATTGTACTGAAATCCAGGCGGATTTACTATCAATAGACGCATGGTGCAGGGAATGGCAGTTGAATCTCAATGTAGACAAGTGTAATGTGCTGCGAATACATAGAAAGAAAGATCCTTCGTTAGTTAGCAACAATATAGTAGGTCAGCAACTGGGAGCAGTTAATTCCATAAATTATCTGGGGATAGGCATTAGGAGTGATCTAAAATAGAATGACTATACAAAATTAATCGTCGGTAAAGCAGATGCTTGGATGAATCCTAAGGAAATGCAGTCCTAAAACAAAGGAAGAACGTACAATACACCTGTTCGCCCACTGCTTGAAAACTGCTCACCGGTGTGGGATCCGTACCAGATAGGGTTGATAGAAAGATATAGAAGATCCAACGGAGAGCAGCGCTCTTCGTTACAGGACCATTTAGTAATCGAGAAAACGTTACAGAGAGGATAGATAGACTCCAGTGGAAGACTCTGCAAGAGAGACGCTCAGTAGCTCGGTACGGGTTTTTGTTGAAGTTTCCGGAACAGACCTTCACCGAGGAGTCAAGCAGTATATTGCTCCCTCCTACGTATATCTCGCGAAGAGACCATGAGGATAAAATCAGAGAGATTAGAGCCCACACGAACAATACGAGACTGGAATAGAAGGGAAAACCGATAGAGGTACTCAAGGTACCCTCCGCCACACACCGTTAGGTGGCCTTGCGGAGTATAAATGTAGATGTACATGTAGATATGACTTTACTAAGTAACATAGTTCGGCATGGAAAATGCCTAATCGGAATTCCGTTTCTTTCCACGGACGATTCAAGATCTCGGGTTTGACATGTTGAAATGGTGGTATGAAGTCAGGCGATCGTGGCGGCCATTGCCAGCTGGAATATGACATTGTTGCAGGTGTTCCAATAGTGGCTATGCAGACTCTTGTAAAATGTCCATGTAGATACGACGGTTGACAGCAGGTCAATGGAAAACAATGGACGAATGACATAATTGTTCATCAGTCCTTGGGACTTCGCTTTCCATTTCATGTACCGTTAGTACAAATAACTGCTAAGTGTAGTATACAAGGCAAGTGAAAGGAACCGCAACGAGACGAATAGAAGTAACACTTTCATTCAAATACAGATAACTGAAGTCTTCGCGATTTATGACACTCCTCTGGACATTAGAATAGGCGGGATATAGTTCTTTGTAGGGTGTGTGGCAAATAAGGACGGCAGTGGATGCTCTGCAAAGTGCTTCCGTGGTGGCCACAATGTTGGTAAGGAGTTCTTGTGATAGGGCATTCCTTTCCTCCAGCAGCGCGATTTACAAATGTTGGATGGTCCATGGTGCATGTGGACATGCTGCAGTACATCTTCGCAACCATTCCCACGAGTTCTCGATCCGATATAAGTCGGTGGAACTGGCAGGCTAGTGCACTAAACAAAGATTATCTCGTTCCGGGGCCTGCGCCACCTGCGGAGTTCGATGCGACTGCGTATTGTCATCCATAAATATGGAGGCAGGGCCGAATACACTCCTGAAAACACTCGAACTGGGAAGGAAAACACTGTCACAGTGACGATGAGTGGTGAGTGTTCCAAGATTTGGAGGTCAGTACTGCCGTGCAACATGATGCCCCACGCTCCATAACATCTCGACTCCCAAACCGATCATGTTCTTCAATGGTCCTTGGTGCATTACGTACCCTTACACGGCGAGAGATGGGAACATGTACCACACCCTACACATTGCCGAACATGATTGTCTGAGTGATCCATGTGTTACAGTGTGAAGTGGCATGATGTTGCATGGGCGTACTGACAGCCTAATTTTAGAATAGGGTACACTCAGAGTTCAGTATTATTTTTCCTGTGTTCTCTTTCAACATGTGAATCTTTTGAGGGTTGCATTAGGTTCTGCCTTCATTTTTATAGATGACAACGTGGCCGCACTGAATAGCACAGGTGGAGGAGGTTTTGGAGCGGGGCGATATTCGACGGATGTGCTGGCCTACCCCTTCCATCAATTTAAATCCCACCGAGCACATGTGGGATGCACTGCACGCTACGATGGGTCCAGAAGCACCAACGAGCTTGCAGCACTAGTCAGCCAAGTAAGTGAAGAAATACAACGCCGTACCATAAGAATGCTTTATCTTTTATCACGCCCTCGTACGAGGCGTATTCCGAAACTAAGAGCCGATCGGTCACGTCTGACTTTTTATAACTGAGCACACAGTGAACACATAAAAATTCCTAGAAAACAGTGTCTCCCGGCAAGTAGGAGCGCCTGTTAGAGATTTCGCCTGATTGTATGCTGCCCACACAACATAACTGTCATGCATTTTCTTCTTCGTGACAGTTCTCAGCCGTTCTCTGCAGGGGCAATGAGGACGCAACAGCAGCGTTTTAAAAGGGAAGTGTTTGATCGACCTCCACACAGCCCAGACTTTGCTCCCTCTTATTTTCCTCTCTGCTGACATGAACGTTGGCTATGGTGTCAACGAACTGCGGATCAGCGTACATAACTGGCGAGAAGTGCAGGTGGCTGCCTTCTATGACGAGGGTATTGGAACGTTTGTATAACGCTACGACAAATGTCGTAGACGGAGCAGCGACTATGTAGAGAAATTGCTGTATTGTGTGGCTAACTATTGCAAATAAAACACTTTTGATTTTCACTGTGGTTTCCATTTCGAGACCGATCGGACCTTACCTTCGGAATACGCCTCGTATATTAGCGCTTGATGTCCCAGCACAGCAATATAACCACTTTTAGGGACAATTCCATAGCTCGTCGCAGCCTTGGGATTGTGGCGGCTGCGAATGTACACAAATTTGCCAGACAGGATTTAGTATACGCTTAGGAGCATCTAGCGTTCACAGTCAATAGCAGAGGGATACCTGAGCAGGATTCGCATACGTTTTGTGTCCTTAATAAACCAGTTTGAAAATAACCTTACTGTTTATTTAAAGTCCACATTACTTCGCTTGTCCAAGTGATGTAAATTACGAATATACATATTTTTATGATTTAGATAATAAATTACCTTAAATAAATCCCGGAGTTCTGGCTCTGACGGATCAGTCGGTACCGAGCGACCGCTGTGTTATCCTCTGCAGTTGGGTGTGGTACGTTAGGGCATGGGGTCAGACGTTATGACAGTTAGTACACACTTGTGGTCTAAGATACCTTTCCGTGTATTTGATGCATACAGAGTAAAGGAAATTCAATGGAATATACTATACCTTGTAAACTCCCCACCGTAATTTAAAAGGAAAGAAATATGACAATATTTAATTATGAATGCTAGACCCGAGTGTAACCTCCCCACAATAATTTTAAAAGAGTGAGACAATATTATTTAGTAATGCTAATGGACATTGCTCTAAGCGTAACCTGCCCACAATGAAATGTACTGACAATGGCAACAAAAATGTGAAATTCGCAATCTGACTCAAATATAAATTCTTCACAAAATTTAAAGTCCGTTCAGTGACAAGAAAATACAATTAAACCGAAATATCGGTCTTTGGCCCTGTGTAAAACAATCAGAATTAAAGTCTTACCTCAGAATAAATGGATGTCACATTTCTGCTCTTGTTGTTGCGCACCGCTTGGAGGAACTGCATTGCAAATAATAATATTCTCTTTTTTTGTGATTTTAGTGAAATTTTTCTTCAAAAGAAGTGGAATGAAATGGGAAGTGCAACGAAATCTTTAGTTCAATAAAAAAATAAATTTTTGAGAAAATGCTTTTGAAATAAAAATTATTATTGGGGGACTTGTTGGAGAATAATTACAATAAATAAATTTTTACATTATCTAATGATTATATTAATTAATAGTATACCTTATTCACCATCTTGACCAGTGTTGCCGACCGCCTACATCACACAACCGCACTGGGCTGCTACTACTGACCGACCGCTCTCCATGACGACTATTAGCGTACTGCTCTGCAACTAAACAGAGCTACAGACTCACAACGACTAACTGACAGACTGAGAACCGCTCGCAACACTCGCGCGGTCAAGCGCAAACTCTCTGGTCACAGATGCTACAATGCCTCGCCATCGCTGATATGTTACATACGTGTTTCATAACCCTCCACTGGGGGGGCAAAAATTTGGCAGCGATGGTGAGTCATTTGGACTTGCCAAGCGCGGCAAAATTTTTCTTTAATTAACAAAATCCTACAACTTACAGAATATTTAAATGTTGTGCACACGCACTAAGTACAAAATATATCAGACAAAGACAAAATGTGAATACAAAACATAGTAGCAAATCAGAAAAATGTATATACAAATTTTTGACAGATAACAAAGTGCACAGGCACTGAAAAAATTCTTTAGCATATTCAGAACAAATAAACAGACTGGCAAAAAATATTATGTTGACAAGTGACATGAGTGCACATGCACTGCAGTTGAGAACATATCAGTAATTGATGAAATGTATGTACAATTAGTAACAATTGGCATAAGTGCATTCGCATTAAAGTATTGAATATACAGAATAGTAGAAAACATATTGAAAAATGAGATAAGTGTACAGGCACTGAAGTTCAGTAGAAAACATATTAACACCTAACAGAAGTGCACATGCACTGTAGTTAAGAACATATCATAAAAATAAAATTGTATATACAATATAAAAGACAAGAGTGTACATACGTATACTGTATACTGTACTTCAGAACAAATCGAAAAATGTCTTTAGCATTTTCGCAATAAATAAACATAATGACAAAAAATCATGTCCAAAGTGCACACACACTAGAGAAATGTCTTTAGCATTTTCACAACAAATAAACATAATGGCAAAAAAATCATGTCGACCAGTGCCACAAGTGTACTCGCACTGGAATTCAACAAATCGAAAAATGTATAACCTATGAACATAAATGATGTTACCAAAAAAATTTTTTCTTTATGTGACAAGAATCAGGATAGGAAAGGGAAGGATTGCATCATGGTTGTAGCACTTTAGATTGCACACAGCTGCTCTGAAAGTCCATATCTTTCCACAGAAGTGCAACACCAAGTGACACAACTTGAAGTTCTTTTCCCATCAGAATTTATCAGCGTACCCAAGACACTGAATTGTCGTAGCAATATTCCATGTTTTCATTTTGGCAGTACATTAGGTACACCAAACAGTGCGACCATACTAACGTCTTCATCGCTCACGGTGGTGGACAGCATGTCGTGTCAACACCACGCTCTTACAAGGCACACCCACGTAGAATTAGTGCAAAACCAAAGATAGTGCTCCATGATCACTAGGATAAACAGGACAAATGGACATTGCAGTAATTCAGGGTAGTCAGCTTATGAGGTGAAGGACATCAAGTCACATAATATTGACAATTACAGTCTTCATGAGTAGTTTGTGGCATTCATAGCCTAGTTATTGAACATTTCTGTACCAAGTATGTAGTATTACAGAAAAATGTTCATTAGTTGTTTTACATAGAATCAGTAGCCTTCTTTTCCTGGTTACAAAGTATTATGAAATAATCGCATTCTTTTCAGTTACAGAGTATAATTAAGAATCATTAACCTTCTCCTAATTACAGTTAATTCATCATTTGTCATTCCAATAATAATCATTAGCCTTTTCATAATTACAGTTAATTAATCATTTGTCGTTAATTAATCATTTGTCTAATTACAGTTAATTAATCATTTGTCTAATTACGGTTAATTAATCATTTGTCGTTAGTTAATCATTTGTCTAATTACAGTTAATTAATCATTTGTCGTTAATTAATCATTTGTCATTCAAATATAGTAAGAATCATTAGTCTTCTCCTAATTACAAAGCATTATTAAACAGTACCATAGTTAATTAATTATGTGTCATTCCAATCTATTAAGAATCACTAGCTGGCATCATGGGTAATCGTATTACAATAAACAGTGGCGGTCCTTGGCCAGTTACAAAGTATATTTAGTATGACAGAATAATGTTCATCATAAGTCTTAGTTGAAAAGGAGAGTCAATTATTGGCCTAGCATTAACATAATACATTGAGTGATACAAATTATTGGCACTCATTGGCCATTAACCAAAACATGAAAACTCAACATGGGAAAAAAAGGGCTAATTAATGGCATAATTAATAACAATTCTTCAAGTGACATTAATTATTGGCACTCAGTGGCCAGCAAGTATTGAATAGAATCATCATTCAGTATTATTCAGATTATTACGAAGTCATTATTAAAAATCAGTTAATTACAGTCATAGCATTAATAATCATGGGCATTACAAGTACTCATTACAATAAACAGTGGCAGTTATTAGCTAGTGACAAAGCATTATCTTAAATATATACTTTTTTGTTGTCTCATTAAGAAGTCATTACTGAAGAGACATACTATTCAGAGCTAATCAGTATTATTCAGAATTATCGTAAACTTGTGACATTATGTGGGACTGGTAATACCTCTTTTAGCAATGCATTGCGTTGGGATCGACAATTAATTGGTGAGGCATAACACTATTTGTTTTTGACCTATTGCTGCAAATGAGGATAGGTAACGTCATTCGTCATGAGTCAGCTGTAGCAAGGTTATGTAACAAGGCAGTTTATGTGATCACATTTATAAGTGATAGACACAAATGGGTAAAAATACAAAAATGCAAGTACTAGAACAGGTATAATAAGTAACAGGTTTAGTCAGTATCATGAAAAACTTCTCCTGGAAAAAATACAAAAACGGATTATTGACCTGAAGGAAGAAACGCACACTATGCTGAAAAGTAGTGAACTTCGAATTAACAGGTAGTGAAGTGTGTATAAAAATGTGTTCCATAGCTGTCCTTTCCAAAACTTTCAGTCATCCTACTATGCAATGTAACACCTGCTGTCAAAGCAAACTGCAACAAATACTTAAATAACTACGTAGCATAAATACATAACTTCAACATTATCCTCATCTGTAAAAAAAAAACTTCATTATCCATATCATCATAACTTCACTATTATCATCATCTGTAAAGAAAAACTTCATTATTCATAACATCATATCCTTCATCATTATTCATCAGTATTCATTATCATCTGCAAAAAAAAAATCACTTCATTACTCATTACATAACTATTCCTTATCTCTAGCATATTTCATCACTAAAACTAAGATGTGCAGTTCAGTCTGACAGCCTGCATCAATCACCTTGTATTCTGAAAGAAAAAATTAGTTAAGACTGCTATTCTGTGATGAGTATAGTATATTCTTGTTAATGTTTGTTAATCCTGATCCATTTACTCTCTTCCTCATAAAGTTATTGCATCTCCTTTCGTTTATCCCGTAGGTGAAATTCCCATTTCTGTTGAATTTGTTTCTTACATGCATCATTTCTTTCTGAAATTGATGACAGAGATTAATGTCCTGCATTTAAATCATATACCCACTAAATAAGGACTGGTTTATGGTAACATACTTAAGCATACAGCATAACATGACAGAAAACGTAATATGTCAAAGACATTGACAGTGTTCAGATGCAAAAATGTACACAGAATATTACAGTGCAGCAGCAAAAGGAAAAATGTAAAACAGTCACGATGTTGAGATATCATAGTGCAAAAAAAAAATGTCAAAGTCGACTGGCGTGTGTTATATCTTAACTATTTCACAATACATACAAACAAAACTGGAGTACAATCATATACACAAAAAAGTGGAAAATGTGCACGGTCTGATGTGTAACGACAAGAAAAGCGACCTGCTAACCTTACCTTGCCGGGCACTTGCCAAGAAAAAAAAATACGATAATCATCAGTAATTAGTCACGTGAAATAATTGCGTTAGTAAATGGCATCATAGTGTGTTGAATCATACAGTGGTTTCACTCAATAAACGGTTTAATGTTTGAGATATGGTGGTTGCCTTTCGATTTTCTAGTTCTCAAAGTTTCGACGTGTACAACATTGGGGTGAGGGATGCTGCGAATCCGATGCGGACCTGCGTATAGAAGTTCAAATTTACGGCACTTACCTTTTAATTTGCTGGATAAATAGTGTGTACGTACTAGTATCTTCTGTCCAACGTGAAAGTCGCGGCGTGTACAAACCTGTTTTTGCTGTCTTCTCCGGCGCTCTGCGGCACGTTTGATGTTGTTCAGCGCAATGTCAATTATTTCGTGGTGTCGTAATCGACGAGATGTAGGAAATGTTATTAACTCTTTAATTTTGTTAGGTGGTTCAGCATTTTTCAGTATAACAGACGGAGATAGCATAGTGGATTCATTTGGTATGGAATTAATTACATCTTGGAATGAGAGTATGTGTGTATCCCAATCAATATGTCTTTTGTGGCAGTATATTCTACACAGTTTACCAATTTCTTTCATTAATCTTTCACAGGGGTTCGAAGAAGCGTGGTACTTGGATATATAGATCGGAGAAATGTTTCTAGCTCGTAACATGCGTGTCCATACGCTACTACGAAATTGTGATCCATTATCAGAAATTACTTTCATAACATGCCCTACATGAGATAGAAAATGTTTTACAAATGCTTTCGAAACAGTTTTGGCAGTAGCTTTGCGTAACGGAGTGAAAGTAACAAATTTTGAAGTGAGCTCAACAGCGACAAATATGTAGCAAAAACCTCTGTTAGTTCTCGGAATCGGACCAAAAATATCTACTGCGGCCATGTGTCTTAATTTAACAGGTATAATGGGATATGAAGGAGGAATATGTGAAGTGGTGTCTGATTTAGCTTTCTGGCAAATTTTACAAGACGCTAAAACTCGTCGTATACGTTTCTCCATGTTAGAAAAATAACAGTTCTGTCTCAGTATAAGAAAACATTTTCGTGCTCCGTAATGTGCGTAACTTAAATGAGTGTACCAAATTAATTTGTTGACCAGTTCGTCAGGAATGCATAATAACCAGTTGTTGCTGTCAGGATGAGGGCGGCGAAACAGAATGTCATTGCGCACTGTGTAGTGGTTCCTAATCGTAACATTTTTTCTATCTTGCCAAAGGTGTTTAATTTCTTTCCACACATTGTCTTTATTTTGCTCCTTTGCTATGTCCTGTAATGACGATGAAATAAAGTTTTCAAATGCAACTTGCTGAATGTACATGACACTGAAATTTGTTTTGCAGAAGTTGGTTGCTACGTCTTGCTGATTGTTGCCGAGAGAACGCGATAGTGCGTCTGCTATAACATTTTGTGTGCCAGGAATGTGAACAATTGTAAAATTAAATTCCTGTAAATAAAGTTTCCATCTACTTAACCTGTCGTGAGTAAATTTAGCCGAGAGTAAAAATTGTATCGCTCTGTGGTCTGTGTAAACGGTGGTATGTCTGCCATAAAGAAAGTGCCGAAATCTCGTAAAAGCCCATACAACACATAATGTTTCAAGTTCTGTAACGGAGTAATTTCGCTCAGCAGGTGACAGAATGCGGCTTGCAAATGCGATGTTTTTAATTATAGTAGAACCATCTTCTTCAATTTCCTAGAAAATGTACGCCTAAAGCGGTATTAGAACTGTCGGTGGCAATGGAAAAATTTCTAGTAAGATCTGGGTGCGATAAAAGTGGTGCATTCAACAAAGCATGTTTCAAATAACATTCTCGTGAGCAAAATTCTGCGTGTCAAAAGTAATGTTTGCGTTACTGTATTATGCAATCTGTGCTGTATCTGGTTAAAAACTATCGTATGTGTTATTATTTACGGGAGAATGTTGTGGCATATCCACTATATGAACTGTTCTGTTATTTCTTACTGACGTGTTATGCTATGGATGACACTTATTGTCTGTTTCATTCATGATTATTTGTTGTTGCTGCTCATAAGATCGACTGTTATTAAATGTACGCTGAAAATTGTGCTCATCTTTTTTTTTTTTTTACGTCTGTCATGATAGTAATTTCTATACGGCGCATTGCGATACAAGTTGAAATGGTGTGTTATCTGTACGTAGTTATTTCTTTGCTGCCATGCGTTACTATTTGTTGGAGCTGGGACTATACGTGCACGCGGCGAAACATTAAAGTTCGGTTGACCTTGTAGACTGCATTGTTGGTTAGGTATGCTAAGCGGCTGACTTTCATGCTGTTGCGGTGAAAAACGTCTATTGTTACAGAAAAATGCGTTTGCTGTTAATTTTACACATACTGATGATTACGATTTTTATCTGTTATTTAAGTTCTCGTGATTCTGGAGTGCCTAATGAAAATTGTCACATTCGGTAAAAGTTGTCACATCCGGTTTTCACTACATATTCTTAATTCTAGATAGAGCAATAGTTAAACAGCAGTTTTGATAGATATAAAGGATAGTAGAAGAAAAGGCAGCAGTGCAGAAAACTAAAGATGAAACAGCACTACTACAGCTCGGGGCCCTATGCTCGCTACGGCACATATTCATTAAAGCGTAATGAATCCCCTGAGGTCAATTACGCACTGCAAATACATTTCAGCTTTTGCGTTGCAGGCAATGCCGGTAAAATTCCAAAACCAAATTGTTGTAACCATGTTAATTCTAGTTTCTGCATTATAGGCAATGCTGTTGTAAATACAAAAATAAATTGTCGCATCTGGTTCAAAGCTAGCGTCTGTATTACAGGTAATAGCGGTGAATGTACAAAGATAAATTGTCGTATACAGTGCAAAGCGTGTATCTGTGTTCTGCCATTATTAAATTCCTTAGATTTTCTTACAAATGCAAATTGCTCGAAATCTACGTTCTCGTCATTGAATTTGAAAACACGTTCAGGTTTGTGTGTGAATCTGTTCGTCTGTGTCATTTCGGATTTCAAGTTGCGTAGCTTTTCAGATTTTAAGTCACGTGGCTTTTCGGATTTTAAGTCGCGTAGTTGCTGTAAATTGCTCAAATTATACGCACTGCGTAAGTCTGACAAATGCTCATAAAGTGGCGTCTGTTGTGGCATGTTATTAACTGAAATGTTTTTCATCTCTGTTACTTCTTGTTGTAAATTTGATAACTTCCTACGTAACGTGTTGTTAGATGAATCGATCTCATTAATTGTCTGCTGTAAATTTTGAAATTCAGGTGTTTGGATAAAAGAAACCGGTGCAGTATCGTCTGATTTATTGTCATTAGTATTTCCGATAACATCAATACGACTGGCCAATTCATCACATTTTTCAGTCAGTATTTTAACCTGATCGTCGGTTTTAGAATCAGACGCATTAATCTGTTTTTGCAACTTGCGCGTAGTTTCGCTCAGTTTTTTAACATCAGCTTTGATAACATCACAATCCTGTGTTAGATCTAATTGTTCGAATCTATCTGTCACTGTTTGAATATTTACTGTGTGAGTATCTGTTTTTGATTTAAGGTCAGAAATTTCATCCCGTAATTCCGCGTTCAATTGTTCTATGGTATTAATTTTGTCGGACACTGTAGTAATATTATTGTCTACATACGTCTTCGCTTTCGCGAATATTTTACGTTTGTCCTCTTGTCTTTGTGCAGTGATTGTTTCCATGACATGTCGTTTTACTTTGTTTTGATCCTGAATAAATCTGCGGAAACGCGTATCACTGTTCTGTATGTGCTGATTAAAGCGCTCGTTAATCTGAGTGTTCTGCTGTTCGAATTTCGCGTCTATCTTTGCGTCCATAGTGCGCGAAAGTTCTACCGTCATTGCTTTAAACTCATCCCGTAATTGTGTAGCTTTTTCAGAGCATTGTTTAGCGACTCCGCTAATTTCGTCCCTGAGTGTATCTGTTGCGGCTGTTTGCATTTCTCTTAATTCCTGCGCAACAGACTTAATTTCTTCGCTATTTTTTTGTGAACAAGCCTCAATTTCTACGCGCAACTGTTCCTTAGTGTCATGGCACTGCGCAACAACGGCTCTAATTTGTTCACTAAGCTGTCTCGAATTGTCGTCTAATTTTTCATTTTGTTGTCTGAGCTGTTCACTAAGTTGTTTGAAATTCTCTTTAAATTGTTTGTTATCTACACTCTGTTGTTTGACTTCTTCATTAAGTTGTTTGAAATTGTTGTCCATTTTCTCACTTTGCTGTTGTATCAAACTTGTCATAATTCGTACCAAGTCAAAATTAGCGTTTATATTATCTGTACTGTTTAGTGGTGGATCTGGTATTGTCTCGTTTTCTGTAACCATTTGGTTATTCTGAGATTTACAAAAAGGTTTATCCGTCGGATGTACACTGTCACACATTATTTCGGAATTAAATGGATCCGTCGTACTCTCACTACACTGACCATTGTCATTCGAAAAATTTGTTTGTATGTTACATGAATTTTCCAAATCGGGTGTGTTAAGCTCGGCAGCGCTCATTACAATAGAGCGTCCCGCGTCATCAATTGTCGTCAAATTAACAGACGAGACAATTGAGTTCGTTTGTTCATCATTAATATAAAAGTCATCACTAGTGGATGTAATGCACAGATTGTTAGTGAACGCAGGATTGTCATCATTACACTGCGTGTCACATGTCCTATCGGTAGAGTCGTTTGAGCCGGTAATTTCGTTCGTAATACCTCGCGATACACTATTCACAGTCTTTCGCGGCATTTTTGCAACAGTCACAAATATTCACAAAACAATAAGCACAAATGCAAAAGCAACACACAAATACAATAGAGCAACGAATTGCCGTTGACCTGTAGAAAAAAAGTTACAAGTTAATAAAAGCGTTGCGCCAAATCCTAATTATATCTAAGCAAACAAGAGCAGATATCTGACTGTTGTTCAAAAGACTCTCAACGAAATACGATCCTGGACTGGGTGTCGCCAAGTGTAAACTCCCCACCGTAATTTAAAAGGAAAGAAATATGACAATATTTAATTATGAATGCTAGACCCGAGTGTAACCTCCCCACAATAATTTTAAAAGAGTGAGACAATATTATTTAGTAATGCTAATGGACATTGCTCTAAGCGTAACCTGCCCACAATGAAATGTACTGACAATGGCAACAAAAATGTGAAATTCGCAATCTGACTCAAATATAAATTCTTCACAAAATTTAAAGTCCGTTCAGTGACAAGAAAATACAATTAAACCGAAATATCGGTCTTTGGCCCTGTGTAAAACAATCAGAATTAAAGTCTTACCTCAGAATAAATGGATGTCACATTTCTGCTCTTGTTGTTGCGCACCGCTTGGAGGAACTGCATTGCAAATAATAATATTCTCTTTTTTTGTGATTTTAGTGAAATTTTTCTTCAAAAGAAGTGGAATGAAATGGGAAGTGCAACGAAATCTTTAGTTCAATAAAAAAATAAATTTTTGAGAAAATGCTTTTGAAATAAAAATTATTATTGGGGGACTTGTTGGAGAATAATTACAATAAATAAATTTTTACATTATCTAATGATTATATTAATTAATAGTATACCTTATTCACCATCTTGACCAGTGTTGCCGACCGCCTACATCACACAACCGCACTGGGCTGCTACTACTGACCGACCGCTCTCCATGACGACTATTAGCGTACTGCTCTGCAACTAAACAGAGCTACAGACTCGCAACGACTAACTGACAGACTGAGAACCGCTCGCAACACTCGCGCGGTCAAGCGCAAACTCTCTGGTCACAGATGCTACAATGCCTCGCCATCGCTGCTATGTTACATACGTGTTTCAACCTTTCGTGTGATGCATACCGTGAGTCCCTTACAAATCTAAGAGCTTATTGGAGCTGAATCGTAGACGAATACAAGGAAAGGCAGATTTCACTTCGAGATCGTTAGCATAAATTTTGTTAGCTGTGTTCCATTTGCTTCTCGGCTGTTATTTGCGAGTTACAGTGTAAGCAGTCTCACGTTGAGTGCTAAGGAAGCCAGGCTGCAACGGAGTCTTGCTTTACGACCACACATAGAAGGCTGTGCTTACGTCGCCTCATGCTACGTCTGTTAATTGGTATCGCAGGGATTGGCTGTGCAAATGGGTACACTTGGAACAAAACATGGAAACGAGTTGCAGTCTGAAAGTAGGCCCCTTACAGACTTTGAATGCATTACGTAGAGCAAAATAAACGATTGTGATAAACAATGGGAGGGAAAGGGTGTCACAAACGTCAGTAGGTGGCAAATAAATTTATTATGATAATTAAATCATTCCCAAACTAAAGTGCCATGAATCTGCTCAGTAGTAAGCATTGTAGTAAAATAACATTCTTCCTATAAAACGTAGCTGGAAAATAAATAATTTCACTGCCATAATAAGTAAATTCATTCAAAACTCCACAAAACTACTGAAATTGATGTTTTAGTTTAGTTTGTAACTAACACTTGTACTGTAACGCAGTAATATTTCATGTTGTTAAGTCATATCATTACATTATACTTAAATAAAATATACATCTTGACTGACGTCACGCAGTTAGTTTCTGCATGTTACGGATTAGTGATGTTATACATTTCCGTAAGACATATTTCAGAAAATATTTCCGCCTTTTACTCAGATTAAGAAGCATTTCTTACGTCGAGAAGAACATGCGAGAATTGAATGAACTATTGATCCACTATAAACAATGAACCGCCAAACGAGGCTACTGGATCAAAAGGATGGCGTCAACAAGAAAAAAGCTAAAAAGCGTTACGTATTTAAGGAAATACAAGTGGCTTACAGTAGTGTATGTGAACGAGTAATGTTGTTTTGGAACTGTTTCATCATTTGTTCAGAAACTGAGCTCGTTTGATGTTCTTTCTGTTGTCTTTCGTGTTGCATTTTGTGTTGGGAAAGAAGTATTATTAGTTTCAGATATCCTGCAATTAAAAACATAGTCCCTTAATCGTTTTAAATAATTAGTAAAATGCCTTTAATAAACTTTTAGGCTTAAGAAACTCCATTCAGTGTGTTAAAGTTCCCAAATCTGGTAATGCATAAAGTATAGACTCATATTAGCACTATCGGCATATTGATTGTACTTTTGACGTAGGAACTAGGAACTACTTACAAAAATTTGCAGTATTGCACCCATCAGTATATACAATACATCATAGTATTAGTACATTTGCTATTTTTTACTGTGGGCACCAATTTTTTTATTATATCTCCAAAAATGTTTATGTTGTATTTTTTCAGTGGTGGATATCATGTAGCGAGTCAACTGCCGCAATGAAATATGGACAACGTTTTAAAAAATCTAGTGCACAAAAGCAGACTGCATATTGTTGAAACTAAGGTGCTTCAGTTATGTAATGAACAGCATAAGTCACACGATTAGGGCCAAATTTTCCTACCAGTAATTATGGAAATTTTACTGTGATGAATCATTATAAATACTGAATCTCTGTACGAACAAAGTCAAAGATTAAGAAAACAAAGTTACAGATTGAGAAACTGCAGTAATTACGGATAATCTACAGATGTACGAATGCTACTTGTTTATTTAGGTCAGATTGGTAGCGAAATGGAAGCCACAGAAAAAAATGGAAAATGTTTTCTTTGCAACAAGTAGCTGCACCTTGCAGCTACACCTCTGCATAGCCTTTGCTCCTATTTAGACATCTGTCGTAGCGTTGTAAGAACTTTCCAATACGCTCGTCATACACTGCTTGACATTTGCTAAGGAATAACCAGTTGTTAGTGAGCAACTGCTAACTGCTACGCAAAAACCTTCAATTGCTACGTATCACCCAATCAATGAATGTAAAATAAAATATAGAGGACAGAACGTGTTAACTGCAGCGAAGCCCTTGCACCAACGCTGTGTGTACGTTCGACAGTTCATGCAGTTCAGTGTTGGACGGAAGTTACTGTGGAATCGTTGAGTACGACATTCCGTGTCTCACAGCAACATATCTGCAAGACGTCTGAGTGCTTAAGACCGTGGACGGAACGGTCAGAGACTCACTACTGTGGCCAAGTAATGGTCGTGCCTAAAAGTGTCATTTGGCAATTAAATATGGCCGCTGAGGGCGCATAAGCTATCCAATACTGCAAGACGATTGATACGTGGCTCTTGTGGCGAAAACAAACACACATCTCACTTCTAGGCAATCACAGCAGCGCTCGCAGCCGTTATCGGCACACGTGTCTCTGCCAGAAGCATTTCGCAGCGATTAAACCAGGCTGGTTTGTGTGCCTGGAAGGCTATTAAAGGCGACCTACTTCAACAACGCCGTCATTACTAAGTAGTTCGTTGGTGTATGGGTCTACATCTACATCTATATTTATACTCCGCAAGGCACCCAACGGTGTGTGCCGGAGGGAAGAACGACTGTCTGAAAGCCTCCGTGCGCGCTCTAATCTCTCTAATTTTACATTCGTGATCTCCTCGAGAGGTATAAGTAGGGGGAAGCAATATATTCGATACCTCATCCAGAAACGCACCCTCTCGAAACCTGGCGAGCAAGCTACACCGCGATGCAGAGCGCCTCTCTTGCAGAGTCTGCCACTTGAGTTTATTAAACATCTCCGTAACGCTATCACGGTTACCAAATAACCCTGTGACGAAACGCGCCGCTCTTCTTTCGATCTTCCCTATTTCCTCCGTCAACCCGATCTGGTACAGATCCCACACTGATGAGCAATACTCAAGTATAGGTCGAACGAGTGTTTTGTGAGCCACCTCCTTTGTTGATGGACTACATTTTCTAAGCACTCTCCCAATGAATCTCAACCTGGTACCCGCCTTACCAACAATTAATTTTATATGATCATTCCACTTCAAATCGTTCCGCACGCATACTCCCAGATATTTTACAGAAGTAACTGCTACCAGTGTTTGTTCCGCTATCATATAATCATACAATAAAGGATCCTTCTTTCTATGTATTCGCAATACATTACATTTG
The DNA here is from genome assembly GCF_023864345.2 of Schistocerca serialis cubense. NCBI lineage: Eukaryota > Metazoa > Arthropoda > Insecta > Orthoptera > Acrididae > Schistocerca > Schistocerca serialis. The sequence continues at coordinate 528,681,929 of NC_064642.1, forward strand.
TCTATGTTAAGGGTCAGTTGCCACTCCCTGCACCAAGTGCCTATCCGCTGCAGATCTTCCTGCATTTCGCTACAATTTTCTAATGCTGCAACTTCTCTGTATACTACAGCATCATCCGCGAAAAGCCGCATGGAACTTCCGACACTATCTACTAGGTCATTTATATATATTGTGAAAAGCAATGGTCCCATAACACTCCCCTGTGGCACGCCAGAGGTTACTTTAACGTCTGTAGACGTCTCTCCATTGATAACAACATGCGGTGTTCTGTTTGCTAAAAACTCTTCAATCCAGCCACACAGCTGGTCTGATATTCCGTCGGCTCTTACTGTGTTTATCAGGCGACAGTGCGGAACTGTATCGAACGCCTTCCGGAAGTCAAGAAAAATAGCATCTACCTGGGAGCCTGTATCTAATATTTTCTGGGTCTCATGAACAAATAAAGCGAGTTGGGTCTCACACGATCGCTGTTTCCGGAATCCATGTTGATTCCTACATAGTGGATTCTGGGTTTCCAAAAACGACATGATACTCGAGCAAAAAACATTTTCTAAAATTCTACAACAGATCGACGTCAGAGATACAGGTCTATAGTTTTGCGCATCTGCTCGACGACCCTTCTTGAAGACTGGGACTACCTGTGCTCTTTTCCAATCATTAGGAACCCTCCGTTCCTCTAGAGACTTGCGGTACACGGCTGTTAGAAGGGGGGCAAGTTCTTTCGCGTACACTGTGTAGAATCGAATTGGTATCCCGTTAGGTCCAGTGGACTTTCCTCTGTCGAGTGATTCCAGTTGCTTTTCTATTCCTTGGGCACTTGTTCCGATGTCAGCCATTTTTTCGTTTGTGCGAGGATTTAGAGAAGGAACTGCAGTGCGGTCTTCCTCTGTGTAACAGCTTTGGAAAAAGGTGTTTAGTATTTCAGCGTCACGCGTGTCATCCTCTGTTTCAATGCCATCATCATGCCGGAGTGTGGATATGCTGTTTCGAGCCACTTACTGATTTAACGTAAGACCAGAACTTCCTAGGATTTTCTGTCAAGTCGGTACATAGAATTTTACTTTCGAATTCACTGAACGCTTCACGCATAGCCCTCCTTACACTAACTTAGACATCGTTTAGCTTCTGTTTGTCTGAGAGGTTTTGGCTGCGTTTAAACTTGGAGTGCAGCTCTCTTTGCTTTCGCATTAGTTTCCTAACTTTGTTGTTGTACCACGGTGGGTTTTTCCCGTCCCTCACAGTTTTACTCGGCACGTACCTGTCTAAAACGCATTTTACGATTGCCTTGAACTTTTTCCGTAAACACTCAACATTGTCAGTGTCGGAACAGAAATTTCCGTTTTGATCTGTTAGGTAGTCTGAAATCTGCCTTCTATTACTCTTGCTAAACAGATAAACCTTCCTCCCTTTTTTTGTATTCCTATTAACTTCCATATTCAGGGATGCTGCAACGGCCTTATGATCACTGATTCCCTGTTCTGCACTTAAAGAGTCGAAAAGTTCGGGTCTGTTTGTTATCAGTAGGTCCAAGATGTTATCTCCACGAGTCGGTTCTCTGTTTAATTGCTCGAGGTAATTTTCGGATAGTGCACTCAGTATAATGTCACTCGATGCTCTGTCCCCACCACCCGTCCTAAACATCTGAGTGTCCCAGTCTATATCTGGTATATTGAAATCTCCACCTAAGACTATAACATGCTGAGAAAATTTATGTGAAATGTATTCCAAATTTTCTCTCAGTTGTTCTGCCACTAATGCTGCTGAGTCGGGAGGTCGGTAAAAGGAGCCAATTATTAACCTAGCTCGGTTGTTGAGTGTAACCTTCACCCATAATAATTCACAGGAACTATCCACTTCTACTTCACTACAGGATAATCTATTACTAACAGCGACGAACACTCCATCACCGGTTGCATGCAGTCTATCCTTTCTAAACACCGTCTTTACCTTTGTAAAAATTTCGGCAGAATTTATCTCTGGCTTCAGCCAGCTTTCTGTACATTTAACGATTTCAGCTTCGGTGCTTTCTATCAGCGCTTGAAGTTCCTTTACTTTACCAACGCAGCTTCGACAGTTGACAATTACAATACCGATTGCTACTTGGTCCCCGCATGTCCTGACTTTGCCCCGCACCCGTTGAGGCTGTTGCCCTTTCTGTACTTGCCCAAGGCCATCTCACCTAAAAAACCGCCCAGCCCACGCCACACAACCCCTGCTACCCGTGTAGCCGCTTGTTGCGTGTAGTGGACTCCTGACCTATCCAGCGGAACCCGAAACCCCACCACCCTATGGCGGAAGTCGAGGAATCTGCAGCCCACATGGTCGCAAAACCGTCTCAGCCTCTGATTCAGACCCTCCACTCGGCTCTGTACCAAAGGTCCGCAGTCAGTCCTGTCGACGATGCTGCAGATGGTGAGCTCTGCTTTCATCCCGCTAGCGACACTGGCAGTCTTCACCAAATCAGATAGCCGCCGGAAGCCAGAGAGGATTTCCTCCGATCCATAGCGACACACATCACTGGTGCCGACATGAGCGACCACCTGCAGATGGGTGAACCCTGTACCCTTCATGGCATCCGGAAGGACCCTTTCCACATCTGGAATGACTCCCCCCGGTATGCACACGGAGTGCACATTGGTTTTCATCCCCTCTCTTGCTGTCATTTCCGTAAGGGGCCCCATTACAAGAACAGTGGTCCAGAGTGATGTTCTCCGACGGATTCCGCTACACTGTGGCAAGTGCCTCTGTCCACAAGTTATTCTGAAGAGAGAGAGGAACGTCTTCCACGCCACAGAATGTTCATGAAAGTCGTCGGTACGGTCTAGGCGTTACGATGTGGGCAGGCATTACGTACAAGGACCTAACACAGCTGCATATCTTTGAAAGATGGATCGTTACAGCAAAGCGGTGTATCAGGGAGATTATTATGCATCACGTCCATCTGTTTAGCGTAAGGTAGGTCACAATTCTCTCTTGATGGACGACGATGCTCGCTCAAGTAGGGCCGCTGAGGTATCGGACACATTGGAAATTGAAGCTGCTGAGCATATGGAATGGCCTGCATTCTCCCCGATCCTAAATCCTGTAGGTAACGCCTTGTGTGCCCTTGGCAGGCGTTTTTTTCATCGAAAAGTCCCACTCCGAAGTGTGCAAGAACTGAAAACTGCCTTGAGAGAGGAGTGGTACAGTATTCCTCAAGGACTACTCAACCGTTTTGTAGCCAGCGTGAACAACAGGTGCAAAATGTGCATTATAACTCAAGAAAGGGATATTTCTTACTAAGAGTCCGATATCGAACTTCTGAAGTCTGGGCCAAACATAAACGTTATTTATTTGTGTTATCCTACTTTCCTGTCAGGTGAAATCTGTACCATTCTTCGTTATAAATATAAAACTCCACGCCTACGTTCATTGCCTGTGATTATTTTGTCTACAATGTCTCTGTTCCTTAGCATTTCTCACGTAGTGTAAAATTCAGTCGCCTATGCTTTCTGCGAGTTCTCTACTTTAGTCTGCAGCTTGTTGTCTGTGCTAAAATGTTGTTTTCACAGCCAGCGGTTCATGCGAGCTCAGATGAAACTCAGAGGGAGTCGAGTACGGGAGAATGATGGGTCATCAAACACTTCCAATCGAAAATATGCAGGAGCGTCTTCATTGTCCTTGCAGTCAAAAAGACGGAAATCGATTACAGGTAAGGTATGTGGGCTGCATGAAATCAAGCTAAATATCTCAGGAGGCAGTCATATTTGGTGGGAGATAATATTTTTTAGGCATCTTTAGGTATTTACCGTCCGCTCAGAACGAAAAAGAAACAGTTGACCCGAGAGATGGGCATACTAGAGACACTGCAAACATTTGTGGAAAGCTTCATCGGATTTACACTGTGGCTTCCATTTCGCTACAGATCAGACCTTAATAAACTAACAGCCATCGCATGATATACCGAATGTTTCATACGTCTTCATATAATTGCTGACACTAGTAGAGCGGCGCAGCTCTTCTAGTTTTAACAGCAACATGTACATGCAGAAAGATGGGCTTGCTATAAATATTTGTCCAGCAGTGGCAATAGCTGATATTTATCTCAACAGTATAGAAATTATATGTTTGCAAAAAATCCCCAGATAGAGAACAAAACTGTTTGTTAAAGTAGGCACATGGTTGACTCTGTGATACCGTTAGATCGCTTAGCACATGAGGATCTTCAGTGGGGAATTAGTGAAGCAAAGTTCACTGTACATTACCAAAAAGAGGACAATTAAGTAACTCGACATCAGAATAGGTAGAGGAAACAAATGATATAAGTTTCAGACTTGTGGGCACCTAGCAACGCATTTGTAGCCATCATGTTAACCTAAAGAACACAAAATGTTTTACTTCAGAGCAATGCTTAACATAATATGTCAAATGTCCCTAGATCAGAATGACTAAAATCACCTAAAAAATTAAAACTACAGCACAAATTACTGGCATTGTATTGCAGTAATTGATAACATCTTAAATAGCACTCCAAACAAACAATTTAAGGTTAGCAGTAACTGTGCTACCAGTGTTATTCTTCCTCCACCAGGCCTGACAAACAAAAAACCTAAGCATACTAAAATACCATTCATAAGAACTGTATCATATAAAACTGCAAAGTAATTTCATAGTACCAATGTGAAATGAGTTTCTTGCATCATACACACAGACAGAATAGGGGATACAAGCTGTCACAAATAATTACGAAGTGCGTAGTACACTAGGAATTTAAGGGTTGGTTTTGTTCAGCCTACAAAGATCACGTATATGTAGTCCGATTAAAATTTCTAAGCAAGTCAGCATTAGACGTTGCTACACAGGCGTGTGAGAGTAACACAGTCAGACAGTTCAGCAAACGAGGAAGTATTACACATTGTCAACAAAGGTAAAATGATACATGCTGAAAAGGCACTGAAATCAACACGCACAACTAGACATTCAGCTATTCTTTTCTGAAAGCAAAGAAGTTAGGTAGCGAACAAAAAGTTACTCAACTTTCAAAATGTTTAATTACAAATGTGTTGGAAACACTAAAAAACACTACATTTGTAATTCTGAGGCCCACATCCCTGCAACATTCACAAAGACTTGCATTAATACCTGCTTTCATAATCTGTACTCCCATCTGCAGTGATCTTTAGCAGTATTACATAATGTATTAAAGGCAATAAATCTATAATTATGCCACCTCTAGGGGCGGAGGAGCGGATAGAGGTTCAGGGCACTTTCTTGTCCTACGGGTGGGAAATTGCCCCTAAAGGCGTAAGAATCAGCAATGATCAACGACATGAGGATGCAGAAGGCAATGGAAACCACTGCATTAAAGACACGTAACGTGTATCCACAGGACATGTGGCCTGTAATTGAAGAAGTGTCATGAGTGTCCTCCCTGCCGCCGTTGGATAAGCAGCTGCAGCAGCAAGTCGTATACTCCTAGCTCACTCATTTGTTACATAGTTTAGTTCTTAATTTCTTTGCGTGTTTTTGGTACTTGCATTGTTTAATTCATACATTTCGGGCGTATTATAGTATTTGAGAGTTGTAGCATCGCGTTTTAGTACCTGAATAGTGTAAATTCGCGAAGTCGTTCGTCTTCTGTTTTTGTTTTGAACGGCCAGTGTCGGTTGGTCACAGTCAGTGTGCTCCCTGCTGCCGTTGGATAAGCAGCTGCAGCAGCAAGTCGTATACTCCTAGCTCACTCATTTGTTACATAGCTTAATTCTTAATTTATTTGCGTGTTTTTGGTACTTGCATTGTTTAATTCATAAATTTCGGGCGTATTATAGTATTTGAGAGTTGTAGCATCGCGTTTTAGTACCTGAATAGTGTAAATTCGCGTAGTCTCCTTCCGCCGCCGAGCAGTGTCAGCAGTGCGCAAGTAGCAGCATTACTGCATTTACTAGGCAATCTTGTACTTTAATAACCGTTTAAATTTTGTCGATTTGTTTGCGCTCTCTGTAGATTAGTTCAGACGTTCTTTGCAAAACAGTTTTTAGCATGGATAGGGACTGCAACTGCTGTGTTCGGATGCAGGCTGAGTTGGCATCCCTTCGCTCCCAGGTTCAGGCAGTGTTGGCTTCGGTCACACAGCTTGAGGCTGTTGCCAAAGGGCATCACTGTGGGGGTCCGGATGGGGGTTTGTCGGGGACGGCCAGCTCGTTCACGCATCCCCCGATCGGACTACGACTGTGGTTGCCCGGTAAACTGCCCGCATTGAGGCTGATCCCTCACCTGTGGTAGAGTGGGAGGTCGTCTCAAGGTGTGGCAGGGGGCGAAAGATTCCGGAGGGCTGAACGGAAGGCCTCTCCAGTTTGTCTGACAAACCGGTTTCAGGCTCTGTCTCAGGCTGATACTGATCTTCGGCCTGACATGGCTGCTTGTCCTGTTCCAGAGGTTGCCCCTCAGTCTGCAAGATCCGGGCGGTCGCAGAGGGTGGGCTTACTGGTAGTTGGGAGCTCCAACGTCAGGCGCGTAATGGGGCCCCTTAGGGATATGGCAGCAAGAGAGGGGAAGAAAACCAATGTACACTCCGTGTAAATACCGGGGGGAGTCATTCCAGATGTGGAAAGGGTCCTTACGGATGCCATGAAGGGTACAGGGTGCACCCATCTGCAGGTGGTCGCTCATGTCGGCACCAATGATGTGTGTCGCTATGGATCTGAGGAAATCCTCTCTGCCTTCCGGCGGCTATCTGATTTGGTGAAGACTGTCAGTCACGCTAGCGGGATGAAAGCAGAGCTCACCATCTGCAGCATCGTCGACAGGACTGACTGCGGACCTTTGGTACAGAGCCGAGTGGAGGGTCTGAATCTGAGACTGAGACGGTTTTGCGACCGTGTGGGCTGCAGATTCCTCGACTTGCGCCATAGGGTGGTGGGGTTTCGGGTTCAGCTGGATTGGTCAGGAGTCAACTACACGCAACAAGCGGCTACACGGGTAGCAGGGGTTGTGTGGCGTGGTCTGGGCGTTTTTTAGGTTAGATGGCCTTGGGCAAGTACAGAAAGGGCAACAGCCTCAACGGGTGCGGGGCAAAGTCAGGACATGCGGGGACCAAGCAGCAATCGGTATTGTAATTGTCAACTGTCGAAGCTGCGTTGGTAAAGTACCAGAACTTCAAGCGCTGATAGAAAGCACCGAAGCTGAAATCGTTATAGGTGCAGAAAGCTGGCTTAAGCCAGAGATAAATTCTGCCGAAATTTTTACAAAGGTACAGACGGTGTTTAGAAATGATAGATTACATGCAACCGGTGGTGGAGTGTTCGTCGCTGTTAGTAGTAGTTGATCCTGTAGTGAAGTAGAAGTGGATAGTGAATTATTATGGGTGGAGGTTACACTCAACAACCGAGCTAGGTTAATAATTGGCTCCTTTTACCGACCTCCCGACTCAGCAGCATTAGTGGCAGAACAACTGAGAGAAAATTTGGAATACATTTCACATAAATTTTCTCAGCATGTTATAGTCTTAGGTGGAGATTTCAATTTACCAGATATAGACTGGGACACTCAGATGTTTAGGACGGGTGGTAGGGACAGAGCATCGAGTGACATTATACTGAGTGCACATCCGAAAATTACCTCGAGCAATTAAACAGAGAACCGACTCGTGGAAATAACATCTTGGACCTACTGATAACAAACAGACCCGAACTTTTCGACTCTTTAAGTGCAGAACAGAGAATCAGTGATCATAAGGCCGTTGCAGCACCCCTGAATATGGAAGTTAATAGGAATATAAAAAAAAACGGAGGAAGGTTTATCTGTTTCGCAAGAGTAATAGAAGGCAAATTTCAGACTACCTAACAGATCAGAACGAAAATTTCTGTTCCGACACTGACAATGTTGAGTGTTTATGGAAAACGTTCAAGGCAATCGTAAGATGAGTTTTAGATAGGTACGTGCCGAATAAAACTGTGAGGGACGGGAAAAACCCACCGTGGTACAACAACAAAGTTAGGAAACTACCGCGAAAGCAAAGAGTGTTTATCTCCAAGTTTAAACGCAGCCAGAAACTCTCAGACAAACAGAAGCTAAACGATGTCAAAGTTAGTGTAAGGAGGGCTATGCGTGAAGCGTTCAGTGAATTCGAAAGTAAAAATTCTATGTACCGACTTGACAGAAAATCCTAGGAAGTTCTGGTCTTACGTTACATCAGTAAGTGGCTCGAAACAGCATATCCAGACACTCCGGGATGATGATGGCATTGAAACAGAGGATGACACGCGTAAAGCTGAAATACTTAACACCTTCTTCCAAAGCTGTTACACAGAGGAAGACCGCACTGCAGTTCCTTCTCTAAATCCTCGCACAAACGAAAGAATGGCTGACATCGAAATTAGTATCCAAGGAATAGAAAAGCAACTGGAATCACTCCACAGAGGAAAGTCCACTGGACCTGACGGGATACCAATTCGATTCTACACAGTGTACGCGAAAGAACTTGCCCCCCTTCTAACAGCCGTGTACCGCAAGTCTCTAGAGGAACGGAGGGTCCCAAATGATTGGAAAAGAGCACAGATAGTCCCAGTCTTCAAGAAGGGTCGTCGAGCAGATGCACAAAACTATAGACCTATATCTCTTACGTCGATCTCTTGTAGCATTTTAGAACATGTTTTTTGCTCGCGTATCATGTCACTTCTATAAACCCAGAATCTACTATGTAGGAATCAACATGGATTCCGGAAACAGCGATCGTGTGAGACCCAACTCGCCTTATTTGTTCATGAGACCCAGCAAATATTAGATACAGGCTCCCAGGTAGATGCTATTTTTCTTGACTTCCGGAAGGCGTTCGATACAGTTCCGCACTGTCGCCTGATAAACAAAGTAAGAGCCTACGGCATATCAGACCAGCTGTGTGGCTGGATTGAAGAGATTTTAGCAAACAGAACACAGCATGTTGTTATCAATGGAGAGACGTCTACAGACGTTAAAGTAACCTCTGGCGTGCCACAGGGAAGTGTTGTGGGACCATTGCTTTTCACAATATATATAAATGACCTAGTAGATAGTGTCGGAAGTTCCATCCGGCTTTTCGCGGATGATGCTGTAGTATACAGAGAAGTTGCAGCATTAGAAAATTGTAGCGAAATGCAGGAAGATCTGCAGCTGATAGGCGCTTGGTACAGGGAGTGGCAACTGTACCTTATCATAGACAAATGTAATGTATTGCGAATACATAGAAAGAAGGATCCTTTATTGTATGATTATATGATAGCGGAACAAACATTGGTAGCAGTTACTTCTGTAAAATATCTGGGAGTATGCGTGCGGAACGATTTGAAGTGGAATGATCATATAAAATTAATTGTTGGTAAGGCGGGTACCAGGTTGAGATTCATTGGGAGAGTGCTTAGAAAATGTAGTCCATCAACAAAGGAGGTGGCTTACAAAACACTCGTTCGACCTATACTTGAGTATTGCTCATCAGTGTGGGATCCGTACCAGATCGGGTTGACGGAGGAGATAGAGAAGAACCAAAGAAGAGCGGCGCGTTTCGTCACAGGGTTATTTGGTAACCGTGATAGCGTTACGGAGATGTTTAATAAACTCAAGTGGCAGACTCTGCAAGAGAGGCGCTCTGCATCGCGGTGTAGATTGCTCGCCAGGTTTCGAGAGGGTGCGTTTCTGGATGAGGTATCGAATATATTGCTTCCCCCTACCCATACCTCCCGAGGAGATCACGAACGTAAAATTAGAGAGATTAGAGCGCGCACGGAGGCTTTCAGACAGTCGTTCTTCCCGCGAACCATACGCGACTGGAACAGGAAAGGGAGGTAATGACAGTGGCACGTAAAGTGCCCTCCGCCACACACCGTTGGGTGGCTTGCGGAGTATAAATGTAGATGTAGATGTTGATGATCTCTCTATTGGCAAAAGATTCCGGAATAGTCCGCCATTCGGATCTCTGGGAGGGGCCTGCGATGGGGGATGTCACCATGAGAAAAAGATTGAATAATCAACGAAAGGATAACGTTCTACGAGTCGGGACGTGGAATGTCAGAAGCTTGAACGTGGTAGGGAAACTAGAAAATCTGCAAAGGGAAATGCAAATGCTCAACCTAGATATAGTAGGGGTCAGTGAGATGAGTATCGGGTAATATCAACAGCAGCAGAAAATGGTATAACAGGTGTAGGATTCGTTATGAATGGGAAGGTAGGGCAGCGGGTGTGTTACTATGAACAGTTCAGTGACCGGGTTGTTCTAACCAGAATCGACAGCAGACCAACACCGACAACGATAGTTCAGTTATACATGCCGACGTCGCAAGCTGAAGTTGAACAGATAGAGAAAGTGTATGAGGATATTGAAAGGGTAATGCAGTAAGTAATGGGGGACGAAAATCTAATAGTCATGGGCGACTGGAATGCAGTTGTAGGGGAAGGAGTAGAAGAAAAGGTTAGAGGAGAATATGGGCTTGGGACAAGGAATAAAAGAGGAGAAAGACTAATTGAGTTCTGTAACAAGTTTCAGCTAGTAATAGCGAATACCCTGTTCAAGAATCACAAGAGGAGGAGGTATACTTGGAAAATGCCGGGAGATACGGGAAGATGTCAATTAGTTTACATCATGGTCAGACAGAGATTCCGAAATCAGATACTGGATTGTAAGGCGTACCCAGGAGCAGAAATAGACTCAGATCACAATATAGTAGTGATGAAGAGTAGGCTGAAGTTCAAGACATTAGTCAGGAAGAATCAATACGCAAAGAAGTGGGATACGGAAGTACTAAGGAATGACGAGATACGTTTGAAGTTCTCTAACGCTATAGATACAGCAATAAGGATTAGCGCAGTAGGCAGTACAGTTGAAGAGGAATGGACATCTCTAAAAAGGGCCATCGCAGAAGTTGGGAAGGAAAACATAGGTACAAAGAAGGTAGCTGCGAAGAAACCATGGGTAACGAAAGAAATACTTCAGTTGATTGATGAAAGGAGGAAGTACAAACATGTTCCGGGAAAATCAAGAATACAGAAATACAAGTCGCTGAGGAATGAAATAAATAGGAAGTGCAGGGAAGCTAAGACGAAATGGCTGCAGGAAAAATGTGAAGACATCGAAAAAGATATGATTGTCGGAAGGACAGACTCAGCATACAGGAAAGTCGAAACAACCTTCGGTGACATTAAAGGCAACGATGGTAACGTTAAGAGTGCAACGGGAATTCCACTGCAGAGGAGAGAGCAGATAGGTGGAAAGAATACATTGAAAGCTTCTATGAGGGTGAAGATTTGTCTGATGTGATAGAAGAAGAAACAGTAGTCGATTTAGAAGAGATAGGGGATCCAGTATTAGAATCGGAATTTAAAAGAGCTTTGGAGGATTTACGGTCAAATAATGCAGAAGGGATAGATAACATTCCATCAGAATTTCTAAAATCGTTGGGGGAAGTGGCAACAAAACGACTGTTCACGTTGGTGTGTAGAATATATGAGTCTGGCGACATACCATCTGACTTTCGGAAAAGCATCATCCACACAATTCCGAAGACGGCAAGAGCTGACAAGTGCGAGAATTATCGCACAATCAGCTTAACAGCTCATGCATCGAAGCTGCTTACAAGATTAATATACAGAAGAATGGAAAAGAAAATTGAGATTGCGCTAGGTGACGATCAGTTTGGCTTTAGGAAAAGTAAAGGGACGAGAGAGGCAATTCTGACGTTACGGCTAACAATGGAAGCAAGGCTAAAGAAAAATCAAGGCACTTCCATAGGATTTGTCGACCTGGAAAAAGCGTTCGACATATAAAATGGTGCAAGCTGTTCGAGATTCGGACAAAAGTAGGGGTAAGCTATAGGGAGAGACTGGTCATATACAATATGTACGACAAGAGTGGACGATCAAGAACGAAGTGCTCGTATTAAGAAGGGTGTAAGACAAGGCTGTAGCCTTTCGCCCCTACTCTTCAATCTGTACATCGAGGAAGCGATGATGGAAATAAAAGGAAGGTTCAGGAGTGGAATTAAAATACAAGGTGAAAGTATATCAATGATACGATTCGCTGATGACATTGCTATCCTGAGCGAAAGTGAAGAAGAATTAAATGATCTGCTGAACGGAATGAACAGTCTGATGAGTACACAGTATGGTTTGAGAGTAAATCGGAGAAAGACGAAGGTAATGAGAAGTAGTAGAAATGAGAACACCGAGAAACTAATCAGCAGGATTGATGGTCACGAAGTCAACGAAGTTAAGGAATTCTGCTACCTATGCAGCAAAATAACCAATGACGGACAGAGCAAGGAGGACATCGAAAGCAGACTCGCTGTGGCAAAAAAGGCATTTCCGGCCAAGAGAAGTCTACTAATATCAAATACTGGCCTTAATTTGAGAAAGAAATTTCTGAGGATGTACGTCTGGAGTACAGCATTGTATGGTAGTGAAACATGGACTGTGGGAAAACCGGAACAGAAGAGAATCGAAGCATTGGAGATGTGGTGCCTTAGACGAATGTTGACTGATAAGGTAAGGAATGAGGAGGTTCTACGCAGAATCGGAGAGGAAAGGAATATGTGGGAAACACTGATAAGGAGAAGGGACAGGGTGATAGGACATCTGCTAAGACATGAGGGAATGACTTCCATGGTACTAGAGGGAGCTGTAGAGGGCAAAAACTGTAGAGGAAGACAGAGACTGGAATACGTCAAGCAAATAATTGAGGATGTAGGTTGCAAGTGCTACTCTGAGATGAAGAGGTTAGCACTGGAAAGGAATTCGTGGCGGGGCGCATCAAACCAGTCAGTAGACTGATGACCAGAAAAAAAAATACATACCGTGGCCTGGGTAAGCCGTAGCACATCGTGGATCATGTGGCTGCTGTAGAAAACAGGGTGGACACCAACCCAGCGTGTACGCCAATCACTGACATTCTCCACATCGGGTGCATGCGTTGCTTGCTATTTCGTTTTCTTTGGCCGCGGAAGCCTATGAACCTACAATAATCCGTCATCTTCCTAATATTTGTCTTAAGTTGCAACTTTCTGAAACATTCTGCAGAATAATAGCTGGGGGTACTAGCACTTCACGGTCACGTAGACAGTTGAGAAAGATATGTACCCTTTGTGGAGGAGTTCTGTCCATACGAGAGGGAGTACGTGAGAACACAAGATGCCCGCGTCGTACCGTTGTGTGGTCAGAGTTTCCTCAATCACAAACCGCCGTGACCTGAAGTCATACTCTATGACTTCCTACACGCTGATCCCAGGAGTAATGCTGTTGTGCCTCTCCAAAACATTGGAAGAAAGGGTCCTCTGTCAGGTCGCCACATTGCTCGCCGACGATGGTTGTCCACGGTAATTAAGAACCACAATTCCTCGCTGAACACAGTGCAAGGACACTTATCTGCAGTCCATGCTATCCAGTCACACTAAGAGCCCAAACGCAGGTGTTGGTTTTGTGATCAACATCGTATACATAGGACTTTAATCTAGTAGTCCGGCTGCTAATAGTCCCTGACAATAACGTGGAATGACAAGATGTTGCAGTGCTGCATTCCTCTTCTCGGATTGCAGGCTCGGATATGAATTGATTATGATGTGCTTGCGGCATAATACGGCAGTCTTCCTTCATGATGGTGACAGTAGTCGCCTGGAACCTCAGCGACAAGTATACCTGACCTCGCATTCCCATGTAGTGCAACATCGAACCACTCTTACATCCCGGTGTCACACAGATACACATGTGATCAAAAGTATCCGGACACCTGGCGGAAAATGACTTACAAGTTCGTGACGCCCTCCCCCCCCCCCCCCCCCCCCCCCATCGGTAATGCTGGAATTCAGTATATCGTCGGCCCTCCCTTAGCCTTGATGACAGCTTCCACTCTTGCAGACACACGTTCAATCAGGTGCTGGAAGTTTTCATGGGGAATGGCAGCCCACTCTTCACGGAGTGGTGCACTGAGGAGAGGTATCGAAGTCGGTCGGTGAGGCCTGCCACGAAGTCGGTGTTCCAAAACATGCCAAAGGTGTACTATAGGATTCAGGTTAGCACTCTGTGCCGGCCAGTCCATTACAGGGATGTTATTTTCGTGTAATCACTCAGCCACAAGCCGTGTTAAAAGATGCAATCGCCATCTCTGAATTGCTCTTCAACAGTGGGAAGCAAGAAGGTGCTTAAAACATCAATGTAGGGCTTTGCTGTGATAGTGCCAGGCAAAACAACAATGGGTGCAAGCCCCCTTCATGAGAAACACGACCACACCATAACACCACCGCCTCCGAATTTTACTGTTGGCACTACACAAGCTGGCAGATGAGGTCACCGGGCATTCGCCATACCCACACTCTGCTATCGGATTGTCATGTAATTTACCGTGATTTGTCACTCCACACAACGTATTTCCACTGTTCAATCATCCAATGCTTACGCTCCTTATACTAGACACGGCGACGTTTGGCATTTACCGGCGTGATGTGTGTCTTATGACCAACCGCTAGACCATGAAATCCAAGTTTTCTCACCTCCCGCCTAGCTGTGATAGTTCTTTCGGTGGAGCCTGCTGTAGTTCGGAATTTCTGTGTGATGGTCTGCATAGATGTCTACCTATTACACATTACGACCCTCTTCAACTGTCGGCGGTCTCTGTCAGTCAACAGACGAAGTCGGCCTGTACGCTTTTGTGCTGTAAGTGTGGCTTCACGTTTCCACTCCACTATCATATCAGAAACAGTGGACCTAGGGATATTTAGGAGTGTGGAAATTCGGCGTACAGACATATGACACAAGTTACATCCAATCACCTGACGACACAAGTTACATCCAATCACCTGACCTCGTTCGAAGTCCATGAGTTCCGCGGAGCGCTCCATTCTGCTCTCTCACGATGTTTAATGACTACTGAAGTCGCTGATGTGGCGTGCCCGGCAGGAGGTGGCAGCACAATGCACCTAATACAAAAAAAGTATGTTTTTGGGGGTTTCCGGATAATTTTGATCACATAGTGTAAGTATATTACATTATTCACCAGCTGTCAAAATGGAGAACTAAAAGTAGGCCTGTTCCTAAGTTTGTCAGGCGCTGAGAACGTTGTCTTACTATAGCACGTAGTGTGTCCGAGTTTTTGACAGTGATCACACAACATCTGATGCCAGTCATGTCTCTCATATACACTACGAACCCTGTTAACAACACTTAACACGAACGACACTAATGTATTCTTGTGATTGTTCTACGTGTCACAGCGAGTTTTCTGTATGTGTGTGTGTGTGTGTGTGTGTGTGTGTGTGTGTGTGTGTGTGTTTGGAGCTTACAAGCGCTCCACGTCGAGGTTATCAGGGTCCTTACACATATTAAACGAAAGAAATGTGTATAAAATTGTAAAATTGTTGTCACACAGTGAGAACGAAACCTATAAAATGACACTCATTTACTCGCTCCCATCTCACTCGCCTTGTTCCACGCAATCACTCTATCTCGCAGGCCTTAATGCAACGGAGGAGGGTGAAAGGTGCTAGACAAGTGCTTAAAACATATGAGAAACAACGGAAAATCTAAGACACAGGGAAATGTGACTGTCTGACCACTTGCAAAAAACGTGGGTGAGCCAGTCACCCTGTTAACACATTAAGAACATCTCCCTAGAATTTGCGGAAATGAGTTGGACAAAGTACAAAACCTTAAAACTCTGTAACCACATTCATTTGAGTGTCACTTTAAACAGAGCGCAGATCTGACGGCAAGTCTGCCAATGCCCTCTGGACTGCCGCTTCCCTCTGGACCCAAAATAAGGTACAGTCTAGTAAAGTGAACTCACAGTGATCTGTACGACATAAGCACCATACATTGGAGGGTTGTCGACCCAGATCAAGAATCCATGTTTCAGAGAACCGTGGCATTCATCAAGAAGAATAGGGTGTACGCCACGGCCTCATAATGGGTTTTACTAGACCAGCTTTTTATCTGTCACTTCCAGCAACTCTCCCATTGTTCCATGACTCTGTACCTCAAAAGTGAGGAGATAGCCAGGAGGGGGATGGCACACTGAACTAACTGAGGATCACTAATTGCATCATTGTCTGCTACATCTGTCCTTTAGTTCCCTGCAATACTCGTGTGATCTGGCATCTAACAGAAAGACACCTCCTTCCCCAGCCGTTGTTGTAGGAGTAAAGTGCCCTGGACATTGTGAACTACTCGTACTTTATCTACTGGCTACAAGCGTTGCAGAGAGTTAAGGATACTCAGAGAATCCGAACAGACAAGGAATTTAGCACTTGAAGAACATCTCACCTGCTCCAGTGCCCGCAATATAGTATAACATTCGGCGTCGATTACAGTTAAGTCTTGAGGTAGTTGGAACTCGAGGACACCATCAGAGAAAACAACAGGATGCTCCCTGTTTTGACTCATCCGTAAAGACCACGCAGAGTTGTAATGCTCAGTTAAAATTTCATGAAGTAAAGCATGGAAACATTTGCAGGAGTGCAACCTCTTCTGTAATGCACAGAACCTAAAATTATTCAGGGTCTCTGTAGTAACCACGGTGGCAGGCGGTTAAACTGCTGAATTCAGTGACTCCTTCATTCGGATTCCAAACAGATTTGTTGCTCGAGAAAGATGGGAGAAAAGGCATCATGGAGGAGGACGAGCAGCAGTCTGTCATGCAGCTGAATTCGGAGCTGCTAGGAACTTACATGCCTGACGCACCGTAAGTAGCTGCCGCCAGATGCTGTGTGTTGGTTCCCTGGCCTCAGCGCAGAGACTGCGTATGGGGCCGGTCCTGCAAGCACCTGTGGCCAGATTAATTCCCTCACAATGGATAGTGTCAATAATCTTCAAGTAAGAAGCCTTCGATGCCCCATGTACTGTGCATCCGTAGTCTAGGTGTGAATGCACAAAAACCCTATAAAATAGTAGTAGACGGCACCCTGTCTGCTCCCCAAAACCTGTGGTTAAGGCATTTTATAATATTCATTAGCTTCTGGGTTCTGGCTCTCAGGTGTGGTAACCATGATAGTCTGGATTCAAAAATGATGCTCAGAAACCCCACTGAGTCTTTAAAATGTGGAATAGTGTCCCTCTATGGGAATAAGGGAAGTTAAAAATATGACGATAACGATTAAATTGAACGCAAACCTACTTATTTGACCACTCTTATGACCTCTGCACTGTAAGTTGCAACTGACGAGTCACTATTACGACTCTGGAGGAGGAACAAAAACCAACAAAATCGTCCACAATTGAGGGACATTGTACAGGACTGCGTATGGTATACGTGACTCTACTGATGACTATGACAAAGAGGCTAACATTTAAAACACAGCCCTGAAAGACACCATTCTCCTGCTTAAAGCGATCGGACAGCGTGTCACGAAGTCGGAATGTAAAAAACCTTTGAGACAGGAAAGACCGTCTGAAGATGTGGAGGTGCCCACGAAAGCCTCTTCATGCAGTTGCGTGAGTATACTGTGTCTCCACGTAGTATCATACACCATACTGAGCAGCTTCTAGCATGGTGAGGTTGTCGACAGTGGACCAAAATCTCCAGAATCCACACTGAGAGCGGCTAAGGATGTCCTCGTCTGTAACTACCAGACCAGACAACGGTTAACCTTTCCCTCCGTAGTGATTCCTAAACAGCTTGTTAACATGGTCCTATAGTAAATACTGGGACATGTGCGGTCGTTTCCTGGTTTGAAGAGAGGTACTAAAATTGCCTCTCTCCACAATTTGGAGAAGTGATCTGTCTGTCATATCAGATTAAACAGGAAAGGGCGATTTCCTTTGCTGGCAAACTTCGAAGCATGTAGTACCGGATTTGTCCTCGACCGGGTGCAATATCGTGAGTCTCGGAGCCGATTCTAGCTCTCAGATGAAGAAAGGTTTGTTGCATGTGAATTGTGGGATATGAAGTCCAACTTGCCCCTCTGTACAGTGGTTCAGTAGCAACGAAACGCCAGAGCCTATCTTGAATTGGCAGTAGTATTTGCAAAATGTTCTGCCACCGTCTGGGCAATGTCTCTGGGCGTTGTTTAAAGACACCCCTGTTTCAGTACTGCTGCTATTGGTAAACTACTGTGTTTACCACAAACCCTCTTGATGCTTCCCATACGTTTGTAGAAGAAGTGGAACGATCGACTCAGTGCAGGAACGCTCGCCACGACCATTTTTTGCTCTCCTTACTTACGTCGGGACTTGGTCCTTGCTGTTGGGTGATACTTGAACTGTCAAAGAGCCACACCCCAGACCTGGATTGCAGAGTGGCACTCACTAGTCTACGAAAGTACAGCATGACTCCTAGGATGATCTGAGGACTTTGGGATGGTTAAGTCAGAGCTGCGATGGATCACTCGTTTAATGTCGTCCATCCATTCCTGGACAATGCTGCGGTGTTCAACAGCGGCCAGGTGGCTGAACCGCAACCAGTTAGCCCTGATGACTATTCATTTTGGTGCCTTCTCTTTAGGGAATGCTCCATACAGCAGGTGAATGTGGAATGGGAAGTGGTTACTAGAATGAAGGTCATCAATTACCAACCACTGAACAGAACCTGCGAGGGCTGGAGAACAGAAAGAGAGGTCGATTCAGAGAATGACCCAGTGTAGTACAGAAATGAGCATGAGCACCTGCACTGAGGATGCACAGCTCATTTCACTTCATGAGGCTCTTGAAAACCTGATCCTGTAAGGAAGTAGAGGTCGAGTTCCACCAGACAGGATAGAAATTGAAGTCTCCCAGTAGTAAAAATGGTCGTGGGGGCTGTTCCAGCCTTAGAGCCTATTGCATCTTGTGGAGGTTGATACAGCGAGCAAACAGTATCCTCTGACACATACGAATTTCAACAGCAACTGCTCGTGGGGTGGTAGCCAAAGGAAGGGCAGAGGAATAATGCGTGTTACTGACAATCACAGCAACCCATACCTTGGCTCTGTCCCCAGTCACGTCATCCTTTCGGTGAATGGTATACATCCACAGCACAGAGACAGCAGTAGCTTCAAAATGGGTTTCTTATAGACACAGGAATGGGTGCTTACAGTTTCAGTTCCTCCACATGTGCCTCAACTCATTAATGTTATACTCTAATATGGGAGCCATCTACAATGAGGATTGCACTTTAACGCTGTCTGGGAGTCGTAATGGGTAGAGGATCAGTCTAAGGCCAAATGATTGCCATAGTCCGATGTCTAGGCTCTATCGAACAGTCAGAACAGACGTCAAGTAGGATGACTTAGACATCGACAGACTGGTTAGTGTTTGCTTGGCATTAGATTTTTTTGTCCTTAGTAATGGAAGCATTGGATGGTGGACCACGGCCTTCGCTGATGTGGGAGGAAGTATAGCCTTTGAAGTAACTGCAGCAGCACAAGTGCACTGGCGAAATAAAGTAAACTCCATCATAACAGGCGTTGGAAGGCCCAGCGGCACCGACCGGCCGCCGTGTCATCCCCTCAGACCAGCGGCGTCTATGGATGCGGATACGGAGGGGCATGTGGTCAGCACACAGCTCTCCCGGCCGTGTCAGTTTTCGTGACCGGAGCCGCTACCCCTCAGTCAAGTAGCTCCTCAATTTCCCTCACAAGGGCTGAGTGCACCCCGCTTGGCAACAGCGCTCGGCGGAACAGACGGTCACACATCTAAGTGCTAGCCCAGCCCAATAGCACATAACTTCGATGATCTGACGGGAACAGGCGTTACTACTGTGGAAAGGCCGTTGGCGAGTGCACTGGGAAACGCAGATGTTAATGCTGACACTAGTAATCTCCGTTTTTCTAGCAGCATCGGTCTCTGAACTGGCTGTATAAGGAGCTAGCAAACTTCGTTGGCTGCAGGTCTGATAGAAATTTTCGGTCTCGCCGTATGAGATATGTTTAGTTGTTTTGATCTCCTGTATCTTCCTTTCTTCAAGGAAGACGCTGCAGTCCGAACTCCAGACAGGGTGATCCCCAGACTAGTTTACGCGTCTTGGAGGAGACAAACAACAAACACCTTCATGGGTGGCCTTAACACATTTGCCGCAAGCGGCTTCTCCCTTACAATCTAGGATGGTGTACCAAAAGCGCTGACATCTAATAGAGCACTCAGGAGTAGGGAAACAAGGCCGCTCGCTGAGGTGAAGGGAAACAGCCCTAACTTGCTCTGGAAATCTCGTGCTCCTGAGAGTCAGTACAAACGAGTCTGACGTCACAAGATCGCCATCCACCCTATTCATTACGTTCTGTACATCAGCGATGCCTTTCTGGGATACCTCAGCCTTTAGTTCTTCTTGGAAAATGTTAACCTGATTTCTGCAAGTCACAACACCTTCGCTATAGTTCCACTTTCTGTTGCATACTCCCCGTGGCATTTACCTTTTTGGATGTTCTGTACTTGTTGAGAATAAGATATTTCTACCAACAGCATCCTATTTGGCAAGCGCTTGACAGACTTTGGAGTTCCAGCGATTCCCTCTAACCCTTACTGTATGTAAAAAGGTGTAACTTTCTCAAAGCTTCCCTCTTTCTGTTAAATTATAAGAAACACATTACGTCCACCAGAATACATTCTGTTGCGCGATACTGAGAGAGTCTCTGTAATACCCAAGTCTGGAATACTGGCTACAGGAACCCTCTTGTTTGAGTTGTTGTTAATACCTACCAACGGCCCACTCTTTTCGCTGGGAGGAGGAAGAAAAGCTATCGGAGTTCATTACCAGTCCCAAGAGCAGCTGTTTTTTTCTTAAGTCATCAGTCTTCTCAGTGGTTTGTTGCCACCGGCCACCAATTCCTCCCATGTGCCATTCTCTTCATCTCAGGTTAGCACTTGCAACATATTCCCAGAATTATTTGCTAGGTGTATTCTTATCTCTGCCTTGCTCTACAGTTTTTGCCGTCTACAGCTCCCTCTAGTACCATGGAAGGTATTAACAGATGTCCTATCATCCTTTCTCCTTGTCAGTTTTTTCCACATATTCCTTTCGTCTTCGATTCTGCGCAGAACCTCCTCATCCCTTACCTTATCAATCCACCTACTTTTCAACATTCGTCTGTAGCAAAAGCTGAGATTCTCTTCTGTTCTGGTTTTACCATAGTCCATGTTTCGCTACAATACAATGTTATGCTCCAAACGTACACTCTCAGAAATTTCTTCCTCAAATTAAGCCTATGTTAGATACTACTAGACCTCTCTTGGCCGCTGTTCTCATTTCTGCTACTTCTCACTGCTTTCATCTTTCTCCTATTTACTCTCAGTCCATATTTTGTACTCATTAGACTGTTCATTCCATTCAGCACATCATGTAATTCTTCTTCACTTTCACTCAGGACAGCAGTGTCAAAGCGAATCTTGTAATTGCTGTCCTTTCACAATGAATTTTAATTCCACTCCTGAACCTTTATTTCCATCATGGCTTATTCGATGCACATATTGATCAGTAGGGGAGGAAGACTACACCCCTGTCGAAAAACCCTCCTTAAACCGAGTCCTTCGTACTTAGTCGTCCACTCTTATTAGTCCCTCTTGGTTCTTGTACATATTGTATTTTATCCGTCTCTCCCTACAGCTTACCACTGTTTTTCTTTGGATTTCGAACATCTTGCTCCATTTCCAGGTCTACAAATCCTATGAACTTCTCTTGATTTTTCTTTAGTATGGCTTGCATTTTCAACTGCAACGTCAGAATTGCCTCCCTGATACCTTTACCTTTCCTGAAGCCAAATTGATCGACATCTAACACATCCTCAATTTCCTTTTTCATTTTTCTATGTATTATTCTTGTTGCCAACTTGGATACATGAGCTGTTAAGCTGATTGTGCCACAATTCTCGCACTTTTCAGTTCTTTCCGTCTACGGAACTGTGTGGATGATATTTTTCCGAAAGTCATATGGTATATCGCCAGACACATACATTCTACATAATAGTATTTTTGTTGGTACTTTTAGAATTTCTGATGGAATGTTATCTATCCCTTCTGCCTTATTTGATTTTAAGTCCTCCAAAGCTCTCTTAAAGTCTGGTTCTAATACTGGCTCCCCTATCTCTTCTAAAACCTGTCCTGTTTCTTCTTCTGTCACATCATACAAATCTTTCTCCGCATGGAGGCCTAAAATGTACTCTTTCCACCTGTCCGCTCTCTCGTCTGCATTTAACAGTGTTATTACCGTTACACTCTTAATGTTACCACCCTTGGTTTAAGTTTCATCGAAGGTCGTTTTGACTTTCTTATATGCTGAGCCAGTCCTTCCGACAACCATTTCCTTTTTCAATTTCTTCACATTTTTCATGGAACCATTTCGTCTTAGCTTCCCTGCAGTTTCTATTTCTTTCATTATTCAGAGACTTTTGTTTCTTTATTTCTGAATTTCCCTGAGCATTTTTGTAGTTCCTTCTTTCATCGATCAACTGATGTATTTCTTCTGTTACACATTGTTTCTTCGTAGTTACCTTCTTTGTATCTACGTTTTCCTTTCAAATTTCTGTGATTGCTCTTTTTAGGATGTCCATTCCTATTCGAATGTACTGCCTGCTGAACTACTCCTCACTGCTGTACCTACAGCCTTAGAGAACTTCAAGCGTGTCTCATCATTCCATATTACCTCCGTAGCGGTATCCGGCGTTTCACCACCGTGGCACGCGGTTGTCGCTGCAGCATGCCCAGATCTTTCAGTGACAACAGGACTGGCGGCGCTTACCAGACCCAGCTCAGGAACCCCGAGGTGAAGCCCGTACCCAGCAAACAAACGTTGAGCACCTGAGCGCACAAAGAATTGCAATTCTATTCATTTACATGCCCGCCAATGACATGGATTTACACTAAGTTATATTGAAAGTCAACCACATCTACTGAGTGCTACATATACTTAGCCAAGCAGCGTAGTCCGCTTATGAAGCGAATGTTAATTCACTATAATGTTAGATCATGTTGATGTGCTACTACTCTGCATCTAACAAGCGTTACATAAAGTATTTGTAAATTTTTAAACACAAATGTTGACACAGTATTGATTTCGTACCATATAATACTTACATACAGGGTCAGTCACGTAAGACGTAACACCCCTTCTATCGTGTCAATGGTTACAAATATCTAAACGCGGATTTCGGCTAATGATAGAGCATCTAAGGGCACATATTTTTTTGATGGATCCACATACTTTTTATAGCAAGATTCTAATTTTTGAGAAGACAATTACAGTGATACAGGGTTTGTGAATATTGACGTGGAAAACTGTCGCGAAGAACTCGAGAAATGTCCTATAATTTGCGAGCACGGTTGTCGGAAACGGCATCTGCGTTGCAAAAGCGGGCGTCTCGGACCAGGCTGTGTGGTTGGATACAGTAAGGCTGCCCGAAGCTACGGAAATAAAGCTTCATCTCCCCATGAAACAACTAAAGACTTAGATGCAGGTTCACTTACTAATTTTGTATGTGGAAATACGACGTAGTCTTGAATCAAGCATATCACAAGGGGCGTAGGGAAACTATTTCACATTTATTGAGCTGAAACAGAGTAATAAACGTTCGTTCTTAAAAAATAAAAAGGGCTTATACGCTGCAAAAAGCAATTACAGTAATAAATATCTAAATGTTAGAAGGAGGAATTATCTGCATTTTCCTGTATGTTGCTGTGTACTTTCTAGAGGTGAAATAAATGCTGTGCGATAACTGCCTTTACCAAAACTGCTCTAAATTGTATCATATGGGATACATTCGTTGAACTAATTATTTCATTAAAAATACTTTGGTGACTACTTTCACATCGCAAAATATATTTTCTTCACAAAAAGTCGTTTCATGCTGAACGTAATCTCATAATGATAGTGTTACCAGCTACGTACAAAACATTCTGTCGACATATTTGACATTGCAGCGTAATTTAGTACACATGCAAATGAAATAAACAGTTTACTATCAATGTTTTAGTAACACCCCAAATCAAGTAAATCCAAAAGAAATAAGCTTATACTTTATTTAAGGATGTGTTGTAACTGTTGACCATGGACTGAAAGACACATTTGCGATCCCCGTTTGAATGAACGATGAGCAGGCGTAATTACAGTGGATGACACGGTGGAGCAGGCACTGGCAACACATATTGTGTGGCGTAGTTGGGTCTCATCGTAGCCTGCATCTTTGAGTGCTCCCGAAAGAAAAAAAATCGGGGGACCTTGCACGCCATTTGACAACAGAATTTCCTCCTAACAAATATACAGGAAAGTTCTCGTTCAGTATTTGCATTTGAATTTCAACAAGGGACGACTGAACTGGAAAACCGTCTTGTTGCACCCACGCACGCTGTAGAAATCCAGTTGTACCTCTTCTAGAAGAACCGGCAGAACGTTCGTCATAAAGTGTGCATACAAAGGGTGCGTAGGATCATCTCTCAGCTGCTGAAGCGAAGACCGACCAAACTCTGTTCGATGTTGGCAATCACGATAATGGAGTGCCTGATATAGTGACTGATGATTGGAATGGAAATCGTGTTGATGCAAGATGCGAATGACACTCGACCGGCTGATTCAAATGGCTGGTTCAAATGGCTCTGAGCACTATGCGACGTATCTTCTGAGGTCATCAGTCACCTAGAACTTAGAACTAATCAAACCTAAGCTAAAGACATCATACACATCCATGCCCGAGGCAGGATTCCAACCTGCGATCGTAGCGGTCGCTCGGCTCCAGACTGTAGCGTCCAGAACCGCACGGCCACTCCGACCGGCCGGCTGATTCCATTTTCCTTGAAAATACGTTGTGTACCACTTTGCGTATTCATTAGCGTCGTAGACAGAACAGCTTCTTCATTTTCTCTCTCAATGGCTGTCTTCTTTCTTGTTCTCTTCTTGAAGTCCAAGCAGTCTGTCAGCACTAGCGTTGTAATAATTTGCCCAACTGCCTGGTGCGTCGGTCGTTGGCGAACCGGATCGATA
The DNA here is from genome assembly GCF_023864345.2 of Schistocerca serialis cubense. Lineage (NCBI taxonomy): Eukaryota > Metazoa > Arthropoda > Insecta > Orthoptera > Acrididae > Schistocerca > Schistocerca serialis. The sequence goes on from NC_064642.1 coordinate 528,706,794, forward strand.
ACCCTATTCCGCTGTAATGTTTTTATGGCATTCCTTGCACAGTCACCACATAAAGGTGTTATATCCCACTTCTCCTCAATGTCATACAAGTTGAACGCAACGAATATGGAAGATATGGGCGGTCTGCAGCGCAAACAAGTAAACAACGTGTTCACGAAGTACGAGAGCTCTGTTAGAGTTTGCACCGCTAATGCCGATTCCGGCCACAGTGTTCTCAAATTCTAGGCCACATCTCAATTTTTTTTTCTACACGTTTCAACGTCAACATTAATAAATCCTTTATCACTGTAACTGTCTACTCAACAATAATCGAGTGCAGTTATAAAAGGTATAAGTTTCCATTAAAAAAAAAGTACTTGCTTCTGTATCTCCTGCGCTAAAAACATTAGCCAAAGAAAAACATACGTGCCCTCGATGCGCCAATATTTGCTGAGAACCGCTTTTCGATATTTGTAACAGTTCACGAAATAAAAGGGACGCTACGATTTACGGTTTTCAAGTCTAGAAAATGGCAAACTTACGAAAAACCGCAAGGACAGTTAGGGGAGGCTGTTACTCGGAAATGACACACCTGAGTTTTGAACTAAAACAATGAATATAAACCCCCCACTACACTAGCACGAAGTGTATTAAAATTAGATCTTACAAGCTCAATTTGCACCTGACAAACGTCTTTGCCATCTATGGTCAACACTATCGAATAAACTGAAAATCTAGAGCTTGTGTGGTGGAAGCAATAATTTACAATGATGGAACCTCTGTCCGTGTATATCTCGAAATTCTGTGGCACATTGCCTGAATTGCTGGGGAATTTTTACGTAATACATTTACGCGCTGTGCCAACGTTTTTATAGCAGGAAATGAGAAAATTACAAAATAAGCGAATGAAACACGTTTTCTATGAAACAAATCTGAAACAGTCACACAGCTAAGGTACACGTGGTAAAATGTGTGAACAAAAGAAAAGGTGTAAGACCAAACGTATTATAAATTCAGTTAAATGTCTGAATAAGCAAAGTATACAATGTTGAGAGTCACGGATAAATACAAACCTCGGATTAATACATTTCACTTCTCCTCCGTACATCATACCACAAGAATACGTAAAAATAAATTTACAAGCTGCTGTAAAATGACGTTGGGAAAGAAAGAATCTGTTTGTAAGTTTACTGATATTTAACCGAGAAAGGGGTTGGCATCACCAGGTGTTCTGATGAGGTCAAAAGCAACAACAAAGGTTTCAAAATTTCCGTGATAAGTCCAAATGCAAAATGCAGCGCGCTAAATGACATGCTTTTACGCAACTTCAACGCTCTCACGATTTCCAGTTACGTCAATACAACCTGAATTCTTGCAGCTTGTTGCAATTACACCATTGTGTTGAGAGGTGGAGGTCGAATTCACCTTTACTAAATAGTGAAGACTAAATAACTTCTGCTAGACATAGGGGAGACAGTACTTCGTGCTTTAACCTGCATGGCGCGTTCAACCGGTAATTACTGGCCCAGCGCTCCGATTGGCCGGCGTCTTTACAGCTCTGGTGTCTTCCTAACAGAAATTTTTCGATTCCTGTTTGCAAAGACGTACCGCACTAGCGAATCATTTGTGAGTTGACAAGTGACATACGTATGATGCACAGGTGCGTCATTTATGAAAGATGTTCGCGACATGGCTTCAGCATTTCAAAACCTGCGTGAGGATGACATACAAGCAATGTAAACGATACATTTCACTATTATTGTAATTTCGGTAGGCACATATATCGTAAGGAAGAAGTTGGTTCAAGTGTTGAGAACAAGTAAAGGATCTGTTATTTGTTTTGTGATAATGTAATTGTGTCTTTCTGTACATGAATGTGAAAGCACGTGAAACAGGAAGAGTAAAACAAAATGAATTCGAGGACGTAAATAGTCATTGGTTTCCGCAGTTAGTCACTCTGTGACACTATTGTACTAAGCGTAAGTCCCGGAACCCAATACCACCTACAAGCTGCCTGTCCAGCGGTTTCCAGAAGCGAAAAAAATTAGATTTTAACATTTCGGGAAATTATTGAAAGAATTCAAGAATTTAAACTGCTGCCACAAGCTATTGTTACAGAGGAATGATCTTATGTTAAAAGTTTCACAGAATATGACGAGACTTAGTGTTAAAAATTGTGTGTTATTCTTTTGTCAGTGTAACTGACTGCGCGCAAATACCCGAATTTTATTCATCCAGTATTTGAGGATGAGAGACCTTAGTGACTTCCAGCAAACTTAACATATAATTTCGAAGCATTAGGAAAATATTTCTCTCTCATAACACGCCACAAATCCATGTAAGGCAAAAAGTTTATCGCTTCTACGTTTTTGCATTCATGCACTAAAACTTCTGCATCAGACGTGTTTTAATTTATTACATTACTGCTAACTTTATTCGCGGCACTCTTTACATGCAGTATCTACCTATATCACGTAACTTACCTGTAAAACTATGTCATTGTACGAGATAGTACAATGGATACATCATAAACAATGAGATGTGAGAAAGACAAGCTTTTGCTTAAAATGGCGCGCAAATTACCCAGTTTATATTTATCTGTTGTTTCATATTTGACGCACTTGGCGAATTCCAACACACTTTGAGCATAATTTAAAATATTTCTCAAACTTTTTGTCGCTAAAATGCTTAATGTCAAATGTTTACCACGCTAACACGTTTGTAAGGTAATTAGCTGTTTTATACATGGGAGTTCGAGCTCGTAAAAAATCGGGTCTCTCCTGGAATTTGTCTCAATGCCGCACCGTACCTATCCTTGAAGATATCAACTCCACGATAAAGGTCGCACGGGAAACTCTTCCCAGTTTTTCCATTCGTATTTACACCTCTACAGTTTCATCTTAGTCGATTAAGTAAAATGTCTGGGCTGCTCCTTCGAAAACGATACAGACGATTTCCTCCGCCATCTGCGTCCTATCGGAGGTTATGCTTCGTCTCCAACGGCCTTGTCGCCGACGCGACGCTAAGCCTTAATCCTCCTTTCCTCGCACGTAATCCTGCCGCAGCAGCGAGCGTTATCGTGCGGCAGCAGTCCCTTGACGGGGCGCCTCGGACAAGTCCTTTGCGACCCGCAACTTGCCACTATGCTGATTGGGCGATGGTGGAGTTCGCGGTCCATTAGTGGTGGGGAGCGGTGGCCGGGCAATCCGGTAAGAGCCGCCGCTTCCACCTGCCGGCCACGCCACTTCGCCGGGCCGTCGCTTTGATCAAGTCACCTCCAAGCCGCAGGCTTTCCAACTTCAGTGGATTCACTGCGCAGGTTCGCGCTACCTTCGAAAGGCAGATGGGAAACTAATGAGGTTCGCAATAATCCAGTTTACGTAACGATGCCGAGTAATAACAACAACAATAACAATAATGACAATAATAGTACATGGGATTTAACACTACAAACGCATTATGACCAAGCTACCAACAGTCATTAGTCTCTCTAGATTTGGCGAGCGCTGCTGCTCCAAAACATTGTAGTGAATCCAGACACATTATAAAAGTGCACATGTGTGTGCGTGTGTGCGTGTGTGTGTGTGTGCGTGTGTGCGTGTGTGTGTGTGTGCGTGTGCGTGTGTGTGTGCCTGTTCGTGTGCGTGCGTGTGTGTATGTGCGTGTGTGTGCGTCCGTGTGTGCGTGTGCATGTGTGTGCGTGAGTGTGCGAGTGTGCGTGTGCGTGTGCGTTCGTGTGTGTGCGTGTGTGCGCATGTGTGTGTGCGTGTGTGTGTGTGTGTGTGTGTGCGTGTGCGTGTGCGTGAGTGTGTGCGTGTGCGTGTGCGTGTGCGTGTGCGTGTGCGTGTGTGTGTGCGTGTGTGTATGTGCGTGTGTGTGCGTCCGTGTGTGCGTGTGCATGTGTGTGCGTGTGCATGTGTGTGCGTGAGTGTGCGTGTGTGCGTGTGTGTGTGCGTTCGTGTGTGTGCGTGTGTGCGCATGTGCGTGTGCGTGTGTATGCGTGTGTGCGCGTGCGCGATGTAATTAACAAACCAGTTTTTGGTATAATCTCTGTGTAACATAAGCCATGAAGATCAGAGACAATGCTTTGATTGAACCATCTCTTCTGTTTTGTTTAGCCTAGCAGTAGGCTGCCATTGTAGTCCTGTTTGATAATTAACGTATGTTTTATCTGTGTTTTTGAAAAAAATTATTGAAATCGTTATTAGAGAGTGTGTATTATTGACTTAGTTGTCACCTCTCATGATCCCTACCAACAATTCTCATTCACCAAGATTTTTACAGGACTTCGTAGTGCAGGGAGCTCATCTCTCCTAGCAGGATTTAGTCGGCCATTACGCTGACTGTATTATTTACTTAAAATTTCATGTCATAATATTAAATGTAAATACGAGAGACTTCTCAATTTTGATCTTTCATTAATTTCAAAGTTAAAAAGCGTAGTAATAAATTTCATTTACTAAAATCCACAGCACTGAATGAGTACAGTACGTTTCATTTTGGCCGCCTAACGGCAGACGCAATTCTCTCCAGTTTTGCCTTGCAAATAATGAACAAGAAATATTGAAAATCATTACACCCAATAAGCTCTGCAATATCTCAGGTAATCTTTGCGACATTTGGTACATAAACAAACAGTAGCCCCTGAGACCCATATTAATAATGACAGTTTGCGTAAGAATACGCATATTTTCTTTTCTAAATAGTACCGCCCACGCAAACTATTTATTAGAAGGCAGTGAGTCGCGCGTTGTGTTTAAAAATTATTATATCGTGCGTACTACGGGCAGCCGATGTCCGTACGAGTGTTATCGCGGTATAAGTTAATTAAAAGTCTCATGCTAGCCCACAATATTTAAAGCCACCTCAACCAAAATCATAAAATATAATTATAAAAATAAAAATATATGATTATCTCGTGATTAAGTGGCCACATGCAAACATACATATACACTTATACCGTGATAGCGCGCGTACGCACGTGCTCCCGAGTGTTGCACATCTTCTCCTAAACCAGAGGATAGATTTCATCCAAACTTTGTACACATATACCTTATGGCCAGGCGACAGTCGCCGTGGGGGTAAGAACCGCCTACCTATCAGAGGAGTGGCACTGGGGATGGAAAAGAAGCGTAGCCAGCATCACGTGAATTCCCACGCTTCATTCATCCACCATTCGAAAATAAGAGCGCTGGACTTGCAACAAACTTATTGTGACTTCCGGTTCACATCAGACATATGTTAATCTGCTATAAACTATAAGCCTACCACTCTTATTCTTTTGAAAATGAAGTTTATTAACCTGGTTCCTTCCATCAAATGTACACCTAGACACTGAATATTACCCTTTAATAACCCAAATTAACCACATATTTGATGTCTCGGAGATGGCAAAGCTTACGAAAAAGCGTAACGACAGTGTGGAGGGGTCTGTTACTCGGAAATAATGCACCTGAGTTCTGATCTAAGACATTGAATATAAACCCCACAGTATACTAGTTGAAAGTGTGTTAAGATTAGGTCTTAAGAGCTCAGTTTGTGCCTGACAAATGTCTGTGTCTTCTATGGACTACAATATCTAGTAACCTGAAAATATAAAGCTTGAGCTTGTGTGGTGGAAGCAATAACTTACGATGATTCCATCTCTGTTCCTGTATATTTCCAAATACTGCGAAACGTTATCTGAATTGTTGGAAAATTTTTTCACAAGATGTTTACAAACGGAGCTTATTTCAGACATTTACGGAATTTTTTTCTCGGCGATAATACCCTATAAAACGGTGAAATGAAAAATGTTCATCACTTACTACTTTCCCCCTGTTCGTGCAATAAAAGTACTGCGTAAGGCATGACGCTATAATTTATTGCTTCTTTATTAGTAACTGTATTCGCGACATGCTTTACAAACAGTATGCACAATTACCACTGCAGAATTATATCATTGTGTGACACATATTTCAGGAGACATCACGTCATGCATGACCTTTAAATTTATTACTTCCATGTTACTAATTCTATTCGCAATAAATTTCGCAGATAGTATCCACCTACGCCGCTGAATGTATCTACAGTATCATATTATTGTACGGTACATAGTTCAGGAAATATAATGTCATAAACAGTGAGATCCGTGAAAAACTGCTGCATCGAGCACGACGCTTAAATTAATTGCCTCGTTGCTATTAACTCTATTCAGAATTCATTCGACAGTAGGCAGTATCTCCACATGCCGCTGAATATACCCACAATATTTTACCATTGCACAACACGTACCTCACGAGATAAGACGTCATAAACATTAAGCACAAGGTCAGAAGCTTCGCGCTACGGGCGTGGACGCACAGATATAAATAAATACATGTGCCACGCAAGTGTTCTACGTTAGTTGATGAATAAACTTACTAGTTTTAGAATGTTCTTTGTTTTACCCCTTGACCGTGTGAGGGTAGTGGTGTGTAGTATCTGTAAGTGGTTGTTCTTTGAAGGGCGACAATGCCCAGTGGCGCAGAGAGTTGCAAGCAGAGGCATTTGTTTGAGAGGCTGTGGAAGGTGTAGGCTGCGTGAGCCAAAGGCGGTTGCGTAGCGAAGGATTTATCTCTATGTTTAATAGTTGTGGTACACAGTTTGAATAGTAGTGTGTTTATGTTTGAGCAGTGTGATAAAGGAAATAAATTAAATTTTACCGGTTCTTAATGCGTTTCCATCAGTTAGACCACACCTTTGCATGTAACAATAACCGAAATCTCGATATACACGGTCAACTACAACCAGAGGATTCTAACATAATAATCATTAATTAACCCATATAGTCTCCATAGATGAAGGGAGCTTATAACCGGTGTCGACTTTTCTTTTGAAGTCATTTTGCAGTGGAGTCTTAAGCTGACACTATTAATTCCGTGAAACGTTTCACAACTGGCTATGACGAATGTTACAATACATGAAATAAAATGACTATAGGAGCTTTTACAAGTAAAAACTTAAAGTTTACACAGCTACCCCATACTTCCAGAAAAACTAACAGCTTTCAAAGCCTGGCAGTAGACAAGATTTATAATTTCATTAAGTCTAGAAGATACCAATCAACAAAAAAAATACTAACAAACTAAACAAAAACAATTTCCATTGCTTTCTTAGTACGGCCAGGCGCCTTATAAGGTTACCAACCCTTAAAAACAAAACATAATATACACGACGTGTGTATATCACAATTCCACTGCTAGATCTTTTATGAGGGGAATCAAATGGAAACCGAAGACACGCCGCAATGGGAACATTGAATGGTTCCCTTCAAGAGCATTTACCACACGCGCTAAGACGTTCGTCCCACTGGGAGACGAGACGATATATTCATCTTTCGTAAAGCGCTGTCGGCCGCCGACGGATCGACAACAGCACCCACTCTCGCACTTGCTCGTCCGACCGAAACCGACGGCACGCGTGTCTTTCTTCAGATCGCCAAACATCTGAAAATCACACAGTGAAGGTTCCGAGCTGTACGTAGGATGTTTGTGTTTCCCAACCAAATAGCTGAAACATAATCTTCGTCCGATTGGCAGTGTGAGGACGGGCGTTATCGATGATTCCGTTCGACAGCATTCCCGGGCGTTTTGACTTTTATAGCCAATCGTAGTTTCTGCAAAGCACCTTCGTAGCCCTGCGCATTAACTGTGGTTCCACGCATGAGGAACTCGACTAGCAGAGGGCTTCCTGCAGTCGCAGAACAAGATCCTCATGCACTTATCGGAACTTGTGTGAACTGCTTTGGATTTACTTGACAGGGATCGTGTGTGTTTCTACAGTTGGCTTTGCTGTTGCCCTGATGCTAATTCCGTTGGACACACGCACTCTGTTGCACAGTAACACCTACCATTACATTGGCAATCGGACGATGGCCACGCTTCCGCGATTTAGTTGGGAAAAACTGAAACATCCTCCGCGCAGCCCGTTTCTTTCAACATCAGATTTTCGTATCTTTGGTGACCTGATGAAATACATGCGTGGACATCTGTTTCAGTCGGACGGGGCAATGCAAGAGTGGGTGCGTTTGTGGATCTGTCAATGGCCGATCACGTTCTACGAAACGGCAATTCAGCGTCTAGTCCTCCCGTGGGATAAATGTCTTAATGAATGTGGAGTTTACTTTTGAATGGAACCATTCCAAGTCCAAATTATGGCAGGTGTTCGGTTTTGATTTGACTTCCCCTTACAACACAAAAAGTAACAACGCTAAAGCGGTGGCATACACAAAACCTGCTTCTCTGATTGTAATATTAGCAAATGCAAAGGAATTTCAAAATACAGCCTAGGGAACAGATAGTGTTAAAAACGAACAGCACTGGGAGTAAATCAACCTTCTCAGCTTACCGGATAAAGGACAGACAGAAGCTGCAAAGTATCGAGAACAAGCTCGTAACTCTTCATAGAATGAGGTACTTCATAAAGAAATATGAAGAAATAGAAGTTCAGATCCACCTGTAAAAGTCCATCGAAATTACGCTCAAAAAGTAGTGCACTGTAAGTAACACGTTTCCTGAATGTACGCCACCTCGTGGTTAACAGTGTCTGGAAAGGTAGGGAGCCTGGGCTTCGCATGCAGAACGTACTTTTTTCAAACATGGGCGCATAACAAATCAAATTAACTATAGAAAAAAAATCAGAACATTACTCTTCGCTGCAAGAGAATCACAACTGGTCAAAGTGCCACAGCTTAATAGAAATATGTATTCAGGCAAAATTAATGATAAGAGAAATCAGTCTTCATCTTCAAATGGTTCAAATGGCTCTGAGCACTATGGGACTCAACTGCTGAGGTCATAAGTCCCCTAGAACTTAGAACTAGTTAAACTTAACGAACCTAAGGACATCACAAACATCCATGCCCGAGGCAGGATTCGAACCTGCGACCTTAGCGGTCTTGCGGTTCCAGACTGCAGCGCCTTTAACCGCACAGCCACTTCGGCCGGCAGTCTTCATCTTCAAAAGCTCTATAGGGCATATACAAAGGGTCACTAAGTAATTCCTATTTCATTTTTTTTCAAATAAGTTTCAAATACGACTACTCGACAACAAATTTCAACCATATATGAATACTTTTACAAATATATCTATTTGGACCTACTTTGTTGTAACCCTGGCCCCAACAGCGCAACAATTATTAAAAAACAATTGAGTCTGAGAACTTTAATAAAACAGAATATAACAGGACAGTGAATACTGGACAACACCATAAATAAATAATACTGTTGGTATAATATTACATACTTTTAACGTTACCTAAAGGGCACACATTAGCAACATAAGTAACTCTAAGCTTAATGATAATTCACAAGCGAGAGGGACGAAGGAGAAATTTCATTTTCAGCAAGGCCATATAATTTCCCAAAACTGAACACTAAAATGTACAGCTTGAGGACACAAAATTTGATTTGAATAGGCAGTCTCATGCCAGACCCATAAACGAAACTTTCCTGGCTGGGGGCATCATTAGGGAGAACAACACCCGGAAGAAATCAAATGCTTGAAGAACACGTCATTCAAACGCGGATCAGGCACAATATAACATTCCACTCACACTACTAGGCTCCCGCAGCAGAACAAGCATAGTGAATATCTTTACCAGTAACAGAATTACTGTTGAGAACCCTCGACTAGCAAACACATTTCACTCCGTTGCTTCTCGCAGGTTAATTCCACTGGCTACCACAGCTGGCAATCACGCTAGCACGTAACCGTCACTTCCACACGTAGCTTTACCGGAAGATGACAAACGTAGCTTGCACGAGCGCACCGCTCTAAGTACGCAGGACAGAGAGAGAGAGAGAGCTAGACTCCTGTCACTTGCAGACTGCACCTGCTGTTTACCCACGCCGCTCCGAGGTTGCACCACACACACTGTCAGTCGCCAGCTGACACTGCCGCTGCCGACACCAAGTACCAGCCGACGCTGCGCCCACTGCGTTGTTGTCCAAAGAGAATCCACATCCACAACAGCACCTGCTGCAACGCTTCTCTGGAATCGATAACCAGAGTCCTTCCCCGAATGGCTTATTTTCTTCCCCTAATCAGACGCAAGGTGGCCGGGTAGGTGAAATATGATAACATACGTACAGAACAAGAACACAGTAAAAGGGTCTTGCCCAAAACCGTAGGCAGTGGTGTGAGGTGGGGGAGGTATGGGGGCAGAGGTGCAGCAACTATAACTGACAGAACTTATACAGAGTAGTTGAGAGAAAGGATCGGACACCTAGGTTCGAAACGAATCGTCTGTCGCTGCTGCACTTATTACAACAAGTAAAAACAGTATTAAAATAATCATACCATAGAGCGCCAGGATGCCACCGACGTACTAACTAAACTAGCCTTAGCATGTGATAAAGGCACTCAGTTAACATTCTGCATCTGCAGAGTCTTAACCAGGATTTTTAGGGGGGTAACGAACCTTAGAACTTCCCATGGCCCCGTAAACTGGGAAGACAGCTGCGAAATCTTACCCGCCACCCTGCTAACTGCATAGAAGTTTTTCCCAAAGACCCTCTATTAAAATTTTAATAAATCACTGTATTAAAACAAGCAAAACTTTCACATTGGCCGGCCGTGTGGCCGAGCGATTCTAGGCGCTTCAGCCTGGAACCGCGCGTCCGCTACGGTGGCAGGTTCGAATCCTGCCTCGGGCATGGATGTATGTGATGCCCTTAGGGTAGTTAGGTTTAAGTAGTTCTAAGTTCTAGGGGACTGATGACCTCAGATGTTAAGTCCCATAGTGCTCAGAGCCGTTTCATACTGAAACAAACCCTGAGACAAGGTAAAACACATCGGATCAGAACAACACATACCACCGAAATTCATTAATATGACTTCACAAAATGCTACTGCAGGCAGGTATCTCCCAACACAGCAAAGAACCACTGCCGTATTAAAAAGAAATTAGGTTTAGCCCTGGAAGTTTAGTCCGCTACGGTCGCAGGTTCGAATCCTGCCTCGGGCATGGATGTTTGTGATGTCCTTAGGTTAGTTAGGTTTAACTAGTTCTAAGTTCTAGGGGACTAATGACCTCAGCAGTTGAGTCCCATAGTGCTCAGAGCCAGCCTGGAAGTTTAGTAGAATATTAACTTTCATTCAGGATGGGTACTCCACTAAAGTAATGGAGTAAATATGTTTACTAGTACCGGTTCAGTAAGACCCCTTACGTAGTAAAAATCAAAGCAAAAGGTACACACCTTCAGTTAGACAACTACCCACAGAGATGGTAATCAAATTTTAGCGAGATCAGAGCCAGAAATACACTGACAGAAAAAAAAAATCACTGCATGAATAAGATATTGTGCGACATAAACGGAAGTTGTTAGGCGTGTTTCTACATCTGATAGACGACATCTGTTCAACATTCGCACCAGTTGGGTAAGAGTAACACTACTGCAGCCACACTGAGGATGCAAATGAAGTTTGCTTCAAATACTCTCTGCAACGATCGTGAACGTTAGTTTCGTTTGAGATCGGACGTGATAAGTTGATGTTAGTCAAGAATGCTTTTAAGGTGACAAAGACGCCATTGGCACCTCACTTAGTTTGAACAAGATAGTGAAATAACAGGGCTTCGTGAAGCTGGATGTTCCTTCCGCGATGTTGCAGAAGGACTTGGCAGGAATGTAGCCTCTGTACGTGATTGCTGGCAGCGGTGGTCACGAGAGTATACGGTCCCAGGAAGACCGGGATACGGACGTTCATGTGGCACTACCGAGAGATAAGACAATCATGCTCGCCATATGATTCTGTCGCATCGTACTACATCTGCAGCAGCAATCTGGGCAGCAGTTGCCCCGCAGTGACCAACGAATTGTTACGAATGGTTTCTTTCTAGGACAGCTCCGACGCAGACGACCCGGAGCGGGCATTCCACTGACCCCAAACATCCACCATTTGCGACTTTAGAGGTGTCAAGCGACAGCTCATTGGAGGGTAGGGTGGAGGTCTGTTGTGTTTTCTGATGAAGGCTAGGTCTGCCTTGGTGCCAGTGATCGCCGTGTTTTGTTTAGAAGGTGGAGTGTTGAGCGCTTGCAACCAAACTGTCTGCAGCCTAGCCAGACTGGATTTACACCTGGAGTTATGGTATGACGTGAGATTTCGTATGACAGCAAAAGCACCCTCGTGGTTATCGCACGGACACTAACTGGAAATTAGTATGTCAGTCTATTCAGTGGATCCGTTGTGCTGTCATTCATGAACAGCATTCCAGGTGGTATTTTCCAACATCATAACGCTCGCCTACCAACACGCTCTACAGGGTGCGATATGTTGGCTTCGCCTCCTCGATCACCAGATCAGTCTCCAATCGAGCACATGTAGGACACGATCAGACGACAACTTCAGCGTCATTCAAATACAGTATTAACCGTGGCTGTATTGATCGACCAGGTGCAACAGGCATGGAATTCTATCCCACAAACAGATGTCGAGCACCTGTTCAACAAAATGTATTCACGTTTGCATGCTTACACCCAATATACGGGTGGTTACGTGGTTATTAATGCACCAGCGCTTCAAATTATCAATAGCTTCACTTCCGTAATCTTGCAGTGTTAATCATTTAAATACACTCATGCTCATAAATTAAGGATAATTGCAGAATGTGGTGCCACACAGCGTGAGACTACACAAAACTGGTGCTAACAGCATAGGCACAAAGGGAACACACACGACACTGATCTGTAAGTATTGGTCATAATTTGAGAAAACCGTCCCGAAACACATGTGCTACATAACGCGACTGTTTCCTGTACATGTACCCCTACATCAATATGAAATATGATCACCATGTACACGTACACGGACCGCACAACCGCTTGGCATATTCTGGATCTGGTTCTGGATCAGGTGGTCGAGCAGCTGCTGGGGTACAGCCTCTCATTCTTGCACCATTGTCTGTCGGAGCTCCTGAAGTATCCAAAGGGTTCGAAGACCTGCAGCGATACGTCGACCGAGACCATCCCAGGCGTGCTCTATAGGGTTTAGGTCTAAATAACTGGCAGGCCACTCCATTCCCTCGTATCTTCTGTTTCAAGGTACTCCTCCACATGGCAGCTCGGGGGGCCGTGCATTATGATCCACCAGGAGGAAGGTGGGACCCACTGCACCCCTGAAAAGGAGGACATACTGGTGCAAAATGACGTCCCGATACACCTGACCCGTTACAGTTCCTCTGTCAAATACGTGCAGGGGTGTACGTGCACTAATAATAATCCCACCCAACACCATCAAATCACGACCTCCATACAGGTCCCTTTCAAGGACATTAAGGGTTTGGTATTTGGTTCCTGGTTCACGCCAGATGAAAACTCGGCGAAAATCACTGTTCTGACTATACCTGGACTCGTCCGTGAACATAACCTGTTACCCGTGTTTTATGTTCCGTTTTATATTCCTGTTCTGGGATTTTTCTTGACACCCGTCTCCCTATGTTACTGAACGGGCGCTGAAGACCTTGCTGTCGTGCGCCCAAAAAAAACCCTCTACTACTACTACTCTGGGACCACAGATCCAATGACCATGTACTGTATTCTTGACACCAGTCTTTACGGGCTCTCTTGTGACCAGAGTTCAGTGGAATGCACATTGCAGGTATCTGGCCGAATAAACCATGTCTGTTCAGTCGTCTGTAGACTGTGTGTCTGGAGGCAACAGTTCCAGTGGCTGCGGTAAGGTCCCGAGCAAGGCTACCTGCAGTACTCCGTGGCCGTCTGCGGGCACTGATGGTGATATATCGGTCTTCTTGTGATGTTGTACGCTGTGGACGTCCCGTACTGTAGCGCCTGGACACGTTTCCTGTCTGCTGGAATCGTTGCCATAATCTTGAGATCACACTTTGTGGCACACGGAGGGCCCGTGCTACGACCTGCTGTGTTTGACCAGCCTCCAGTCTACCTAGTATTCTACCCCTCATAACGTCATCAATATGTGTTCTTCGAGCCATTTTCAACACACAGTCACCATTAACACGTCTGAAAATGTCTACACAATTACTCGCTGCACCGTACTCTGAAATGCACGAAGACACCTCTGCGTATGTGGACTGCTGCCAGCGCCACCGTGCGACAACTGCAGGTCAAATGCACCGCATGGTCATACCCCGAGGTGATTTAAACCCGCACCGTGATAACTGCAGATCAAATGCACCGCATGGTCATACTCCGAGATGATTTAAGCCCGCAAACCGCCAACCAGAGCGTTGTTTTACCATGTATCAGCATTATCCTTAATTTATGGGCATGAGTGTATATTACCTAGACAGATGTAGTTCCGAAATTTCACCACTCTACATTAATTAGTTTATGCTGTTGTGACTTTTTCCGTCAGTGTAGTGCAAAATACTATTTGTAATATGCGACTGTCAAATATTAACGGAAGCAGAACCGAGACAGAAATTTGGCGTGGCTACACTAGGTTAAACAACTGGGCAGTGTGATTAATTTCTCAACTTAGCTCCATTAAGGCATCTTATGAATAAAGTAAAGCCTTTTAGTTGCAAGTCAACGATGTGTTTCAGAAGAGGTATTACTTACAATAAGCTGGGCTCGGTTCCGTGGTGTATGGTGTAGACAATATGAAAAATCAGAATCACAAGGTCCATTTCCTGTATCACACGGGACACAGATATACTGGTACACGTATACTGGACAGAGCACCTTGAGATTAGAGGACAGATCGTCCTCACAAAGTACAGTAAGGAACTTCAGATAAAGCCTTAACTACCTCGTCACAGGAGTGACTAGATCACATGAGGCTTTTCAGTTTTGTCAGGGCCCTCAATCAACACAATCAGACTTAGACAAGCAGCTCGATTAGTACCCCAAGATCAGTTACACACAGTCACTGGGAAATAGCTTAACAATCAACCTGATATAGTTCACTGATTCTATTGTGATTTTGAGAAAAATAGGGTGACCAGGAGAGCGAGTACAAATGGTTCAAATGGCTGTGAGCTCTATGGGACTTAACTTCTGAGGTCATCAGTCACTTAGAACTAATTAAACCTAACTAACCTAAGGATATCACACACATCCATGCCCGAGGTAGGATTCGAACCTGGGACCGTAGCGGTCGCTCGACTGCAGACTGTAGCGCCTAGAACCGCACGGCCACTCCGGTCGGCGACAGCGAGTACAGATACGGCTCGATCATACAACGAAATAATAGCCGTTCAGCCAAAAAAATAAATACCATAATTCCCGAGTATCAGTGTATAGAAGAACAGCAGCCTCAGATAACAGTGATTGCACCATACAGCTGCCGTTCAGGAAGCAGCAGGACGAAGTCCACAGGCACATCTTCTAAGCAATAATTACCACCAAAACTGACACAGGGATCTTCCAGATTCGCAAATGTCGAGAGCATATGATATCCAACCGTCACGTCGGAATAAGTTTCGCACCGGTCATTACTCACCGTTGAGCTTGCTCCCCACTGCGGCCATGCTTAAAACGTCTGTCACAAGACGGTGGCGGATATAAGGCTCGTCGCAGAACCAACAGCAGCTATCCAGTAAAACAGAGGCAACTTTCGATAGTGTCCAAAAACGAAAAGCGTAAACCGTACGGCACGTGAATATTGGTCTTTGCACATTTCCTATTTTCCCTAAAAACGCTGTGGTCCCGTTCTTCCGGGAATCGATCGTCAGTAGACCACAAATTGGAAATGGGAGACTACACCCATATGCTAATAAACAGTTCAATCGGTGCCATCTTGTGACACTCATGGGTGGCAGTATTAGAAGCAAATCAGAGCCAACGGAGATACTAATGCCACCTAGCCCGATCCTCATGGTAACAGACAGTTAAAGTGACCTCGAAATTACTATTTGCCCTTTCGGCAAAAGTCACCTGGAAGATACGTGGTGTTTGACGACCTGATGAAAGGAAAAAAAAATCTTTTAAAATCCCTCGTCGCAAACGCCGCTATATTGTCACTGACGATAGCTTTCGGAGCCTCAAGTGCCACCGATAATCGACAAAAATACGTTCTGCGCGTTTGGCCTATTTACTCGATCTTACTGTGCCTTCTTGCGTATTCATGTTAGATTTACTGATTTCGCATATATTGTGATTACTTACCAACCGCATAATGTCGTGTTCCATCCCCTTCCAATTAAAGTATTATTTCCAGAGTATGTAGAAAGATTGACAGATGACCCCCCTCCCAATGATAGACTCATTGTAACACAATTGGAAGCAATTCCTTGGGAAGCACTACCTTATCTTTCCCTTCTCTACAATCCTTACAGAAAACTATCCACTTTTTAATGCAGTATGGTGCAGACCATTTTCTAAAGTTTGTTTAATACCAAAGATGTCGGGATCGTCCTTTTGGTAAACAGTCAAGTTAAGAAATAACACTGGTAACTCAGTCAAGATCGTGTTAAGATAATGCTCGTTACCCACAACCTTGATGGCTTCCTTATGGTGTTCAGTGCAAGACTCGTTCTTATCATCTTCCACATCATCTTGTTTAAAGAGCAATCACAATCATATTTCCCTTTCCCCTAATTTGTTTTTTCGCATCATACCTGAAGTCAGAAATCCTTGCGGCTCACCTTGCCGTTCCACCCATTTTGCATGGCCTCCCAAGAACCCAGCTTAGGGCTTGTCTATAAATCTGAAGACAAAACCGCTTGTACTCCACGTTAAACCTAAACCTTTCCACAGCAAAAACAACTGCTCTGGCTTTTAACTCTTATACAGTATATTTTGCTAAAGAGGTGACGAGGCACATGTGCTATCGGCCTTTTCTAGAGTTCATCCATTTGTAATAATCAGTGCTAGTATTCTTAGGTGCACACCTATTTTCTTAATTTAGACTAAAGCTCTTCAACCACACTGCGAAATTTTGTCTCTTGTTTCGAAAAAATATTTATAATACCCCTTTCTTTTTTTGGGATCTTTATCACTTCTTTCCTCTTACCATGTCTCTAAAACCCTTTTTTCCCTTTTTTCTGTTACTATGGCTTTTCAGTAACATTCTTCACTGATTTTTTTTAGGGTAAAACGCTTGAGAGCTTAATTTCATTTGTGTATGTTTTGAATCAATACAAAATACACTCCTGGAAATGGAAAAAAGAACACATCGACACCGGTGTGTCAGACCCACCATACTTGCTCCGGACACTGCGAGAGGGCTGTACAAGCAATGATCACACGCACGGCACAGCGGACACACCAGGAACCGCGGTGTTGGCCGTCGAATGGCGCTAGCTGCGCAGCATTTGTGCACCGCCGCCGTCAGTGTCAGCCAGTTTGCCGTGGCATACGGAGCTCCATCGCAGTCTTTAACACTGGTAGCATGCCGCGACAGCGTGAACGTGAATCGTATGTGAAGTTGACGGACTTTGAGCGAGGGCGTATAGTGGGCATGCGGGAGGCCGGGTGGACGTACCGCCGAATTGCTCAACACATGGGGCGTGAGGTCTCCACAGTACATCGATGTTGTCGCCAGTGGTCGGCGGAAGGTGCACGTGCCCGTCGACCTGGGACCGGACCGCAGCGACGCACGGATGCACGCCAAGACCGTGGGATCCTACGCAGTGCCGTAGAGGACCGCACCGCCACTTCCCAGCAAATTAGGGACACTGTTGCTCCTGGGGTATCGGCGAGGACCATTCGCAACCGTCTCCATGAAGCTGGGCTACGGTCCCGCACACCGTTAGGCCGTCTTCCGCTCACGCCCCAACATCGCGCAGCCCGCCTCCAGTGGTGTCGCGACAGGCGTGAATGGAGGGACGAATGGAGACGCGTCGTCTTCAGCGATGAGAGTCGCTTCTGCCTTGGTGCCAATGATGGTCGTATGCGTGTTTGGCGCCGTGCAGGTGAGCGCCACAATCAGGACTGCATAGACCGAGGCACACAGGGCCAACACCCGGCATCATGGTGTGAGGAGCGATCTCCTACACTGGCCGTACACCACTGGTGATCGTCTAGGGGACACTGAATAGTGCACGGTACCTCCAAACCGTCATCGAACCCATCGTTCTACCATTCCTAGACCGGCAAGGGAACTTGCTGTTCCAACAGGACAATGCACGTCCGCATGTATCCCGTACCACCCAACGTGCTCTAGAAGGTGTAAGTCAACTACCCTGGCCAGCAAGATCTCCGGATCTGTCCCCCATTGAGCATGTTTGGGACTGGATGAAGCGTCGTCTCACGCGGTCTGCACGTCCAGCACGAACGCTGGTCCAACTGAGGCGCCAGGTGGAAATGGCATGGCAAGCCGTTCCACAGGACTACATCCAGCATCTCTACGATCGTCTCCATGGGAGAATAGCAGCCTGCATTGCTGCGAAAGGTGGATATACACTGTACTAGTGCCGGCATTGTGCATGCTCTGTTGCCTGTGTCTATGTGCCTGTGGTTCTGTCAGTGTGATCATGTGATGTATCTGACCCCAGGAATGTGTCAATAAAGTTTCCCCTTCCTGGGACAATGAATTCACGGTGTTCTTATTTCAATTTCCAGGAGTGTATTTAACTTTCAGTTAAGGTATCCTTAGCTTGTAGTAAACACGTGAATAGTATGGATACCTCTTTCACTAAACGTGGGACTTGAAGCACACTTGCAACATTGGAAAATAGTTGAGTGTACGACAAATCATCTTTCTGTCACTTTAAAATAATGAATAACCTACAACAGTGCAAATGATAATGTGTTAGCTCTTTCAGTCCTTTCAATTTCAGTAGCCCGCTGGTCGTAAATGTGAGTTTGTTCCTGAACGAGTGTATTACTAGATTTCACAGTGTCGAATGGTCCAGTGCTTGATTTCTTTTTCTGACTCGGGGACTCAAGCTAGGGTTCTTAGAAACTGATGGAATGTGAAGGTGTGTACTACTTGCCATTCAAATATTTTGTTAGATCAAATCACCAGTGAGATCACGTAAAACAACACACTTCCAGCTGAAGACAACAATACTCTTGAAACAAAGCTATCATGGAAACCTGTATTACGAAATGCATTTGAACAGCGTTCTTCAAAAAGCCATCCTGCCTTCATGAGGTTTCTTCAATAACAAAGATATCAGTCCTATAGGAGACTAAGAAAGTCCTGCAAGGGTCCTGATTACAAAAAGAACTATAAAAATAATCAAATTGAAAGTATGTGATTGTGATGTTGGAATCACTCTAGATGTGACCATACGCTCAGGGGAATGATATGATTTTAGCAGTTTAGTTTTTCTCTCGACAGGAGAGAATGTTAAGTCCACGTTGTTAAAAATGTATGAGCTACAGAGAACCAGTGTCTGCACAGTAATGTAATCAAGCACGGACTTTGTTAAGAACTGTGAGCTAATGGTATTAGTTTTAGAAAAGTTCTTCTAATAGATGTGGATCAGGCTCCACACATGGTTTCAGCTGTTAACCAATTGAATCTTCAGTTCCTTAAGTTGAAGTATGTGGCATTATTGGTCCATGAGATTCACAGCGTTTGTGAATCCGTAAAGGAACGAACACGACATCGCAGACCAATTCATCTCCGCTCTGGAAAAGATTCTACTGAAAACTCCGAGTCATGATGTTGCATAGAAGGAAATCACTAGCCTGCGCTTTCCAAATTCCCCAGCAAGTTTGGCTGAGTGTGCTGTTACGTTAAGTGATGAGAAGATGAACAGAGTTTGCAATTTCTGTGGATCCAACCGACGCAGGGGAAATTTCTAAGGTACATCAACTTCTGCTACTGGAGAGAAAATACACTATTTGCGGACAGAACAATTTTGTGTCCATAATTACAAGTACATGGGTACAGTTAATAAACGATTAGAAGGACAAGGCATTGAAAAGGAAAACCAATGGGATCGTTTTACACCCGTGAGGGAGAAGTTAGATGGCTTTGTCAAACACAAACTTGAGTATTTTGTATTCAGAAGAATCCGGATATTGAGGGATGTGACACATCTACAAAGCTGCATTCAGAGTGCAGACAAAGTTTGTTCGACTTGATGATGTGGATGTCGAAAGAAGCTACAGCATCTACGAAGAAATTCTATTTGCTAATAGAATCAGACTTATTTTTAGAAATGTAGGACTGCTTAATGTCCTGAAGTAAAACAACTTCATTTTTTGCCTTCTTCTGATGAGTCATGGTTTGTTGCAATTGTTTGTAACTCTATAAACTAGAATAAGAAAAAGAGAATTTGTTTAATTAGTTGAGAAGTGAGATTGTGTAAAAGCCCCCCTGTCTCCTCTTGCAGGCACTAAACGATAACACGTTCCCGTACTCTGCAGCGTCATCAGCAAACAATCCGTCATATGCCGTACAGAAACAGAGAGGTCCTACCGTTTCATGTGTTATGAAAATGATAGTAACATGACTTTTACCTCCACAATTACGTCCTGTTGTCACAAACGAATGTATGTCTTTTTAACAATGTAATATAGACCTAAACATGTCACTTTATTTGAAGTGTAAGTTCAAATGTAGAAGTTTTTCATTGACGTAGAAGGTGAACTCGTCGTGGCCAAACGAGGATAATCGTTAAAAGTCATTGTTTATTTCGTCGAAGATATTATTTGACGGAAAAATGAAAACTACGTCATTAATTTACTGTTGGGTGCTAAGGAATCGAAAACTTCAATGTAGTACTTCAGAATGGAAGTGTGGCTCCCAAAGGTGGTGGATTAAAGGAAGACAAAATAAAATATTCTTTTTTAAGATGGGGTATTAACAACGAAAATATTACTGAAGTTAATCTCGTGCAAAATGAAACGGGCCCAGAAAATGTTTTATGTCCCTTAACATAGCTTTAAATTTAGAACGTAGATTGGCTTGCCCACCTTAAGGTGCATAAAATATTTTCCAGACCACTTTTACTTTGCAAGCCGTGCATAAATGATATGTCTATACTATTTGTCAAATTCATTGTGATGTCTTGAGAGACAATGCGTATGTCGTATTACACTGTAGGAAATATTGCAACCGGCCACAAGTTTTTGACATGATTTTATTGTACGATTACTAGTTTAGAGCTTGATCGCTTGGTTGACGGTAGCGTTCACTTCCTAGCAAGTTTGACATTTGTACCTTCATGAAAAGTTCTCCTTTAGATACTGTAAGACAGAGGTTTGATTTTCTTTTACAATCCCCGGTCACTGAACTGAAATAAATACAAGATCTTGTATTTCGTTCAGTTCACCGATAAGCATGAATTGTAAAGGAAAATCTACCTTCGTTCTTACAGTGTGTAAAGCAGTGCTTTTCGTAGAAAGAAAGAAGGAAGGAAGATTGGGTTTAGCTCCCCGTCGACACCCAGGCCATTACAGACGCAACGTAAGCTCATATTGTGTCACGGAAAACCTAAATCCAGATGGCCGGACGCTGGTTTGAACCGTCGTCCTCCGGAATGCAAGTCAAGTATGCTAACCACTGCGCCACCTCGCTGGGTGGGGTTTCCATGAAGATAACAATGTAAAACTTGGAATGAAGTCAACGCTACCATCTGACGATGGCCTCAGGCCCGGAACCAGTAATGGTACAATAAAATCATGTAGAATCTGGCTGGCTGCAATATTTTCTACAGTGTAAACTACGATGACAGCTGCGATATCCTGTGATAAAAATGGATAGAATAATACATCGCATTGCAAGAAGTAATAATGACTGTGTTTAATTTCAGACAATACACTACGGAATGAGACAATTATTTTAAAAAAAATTACTTCTTTGGCGGAATGAGGCGAGCAACAGAGGAAGGAAATTGCTAGTCAAAGTGGAGTTTTGTGTGCAGCTTCAACCGGAGTAATTGCGAGAAAACTTCTGAACTGAAGGAATCTGCTCAACATAGAATCGCAAGAAAATACAATACGCACAAAGGAAAGAGGTTTATACTCCAATGAATCAATTTCTAGAGTGACAGCAGTTTCCCAGGTAACCGCCTCACTTGACGCGCTGCACAAGTATGGATCTGAAGAGCTACGAGATCGGTGTCCATCTCTAGGCACAGCAGCCCACCGTGGCTACTGTAGTATCCGCCGCAAAGGCCCCACGGGCGGGACCGTAGCTAGCTGCAAGCCTCGGGGGCAATTACGCGCAATGGCCGTCGCAGTCGGCCGCAAGATACTAATTGAGTACACAGCTAATGGACCCATCTATCAAATTAGCGTAATCCCTGATGAAAGTGGTAATCCTGGGAGGAGAAGGGGGGTATTTGGTGGGAGGGGTTATCAGCCGTCTTACCTTCCCTCCTCCTGGCAGGAGCTGTATCTGCGCTCCTCGCCTACTGCCCCTGCTCACCGTAGGATTTGCACCCGTCCAAACCACCAAGGCCTCTCTCGAAATGACAGGTACCCCTATTAAGCTCATTGTCTGCTGTCAGCGTGGATTGTGGAAGCAGTTCCTGCCAATGCAGAAGCTCTCTCTAATCATCACCGGTGTAATTCATCATCTAACTATCACAGATGTAAATACAGCACATAAAAGGAAGAAAATGGAAATATTTGCACATCATCTTAGAAGACTGCTCACATCTCCCAGACTCTGATTGTAAAGAATACTTAAAAGACTGAGAGTTTAACTCATAATAGCACTGCTTTACACATCTCCAAATCGGAGTTTGAACATAAATTTTTCTGCTGCCAGACATAGTTTAACAGTCCGATTGCTTTGCTTGTTTGAATAGACCTGGCTCTAAATGGGAGGAAAGAATTGGCCACTAGTCTCAGCTAGTTTCGACATGACATGGTAGCATTGTACTTGTGCGTACATTCGATGTTCTGGTGGATGATGTCCTCATGGTATGATGATTATTAAATAGTCCGAACGAGAATGCGTAGAACAAAAAACTGTGTTCGTGATCTAGTATCGTCGGTGATTACTGATTCGTACTTAGCACATATTTCTGCTAATAAATAACTAAGGCTTGGCCAGTTTGGAACAAGAAGAGTACAACATGGAAGCTTCTCAGCTGCGTAGTATATACCTATATGATGTGTGAAAAATGCAAAGTAAACTTGTACTTGAATAAAGATAAAATCTGACCCCGTTCATTTCCACACCTGTCAGCTATACACTAACTTAAATTGTGGAAACACACTGTCGTAAGCTTTTGCCACTTTACTTCAAATCCTTTTTTTATAAGCTTTTGCTCATTATTACTAGGTTCCTATGTGTTTACATTTATATTCAGGTACTGATAAATGTGACTGCACTTAATGAGTGTTTCGTATTGCTATATACTTGCTGGCGTCTGGTTCCCATGTCAGAAACGATACGGGTTATTACTGTCAACAGTTGTGTTTAATTCGAGTTTCTCATTATCAGTGTCTGTACAGGCTCAGTTTTAGTTTGACATGGTCTGCACAGCTGCTGATTTTCGTTATTTTGATTTTTCTCATTTTAAATGCTGGAATGTTAACCTTCATTCAGCACTTTTAATAAATGAACGTCAGTCACTCACGAAAAGTTGCAATATATAAAATAATGGAAATGCTGTTCTGGATTGAACAAACACAAATTTTTATTGTTTAATACCGAAACGTGTTTCACTGATGTTTCGCCAACGTCAGAGAGTTCATGTATTTTCTGTCAAGTATCGCAGGAGGATATTTTGCACGACAATGTATATACTTTTGAGATTATGGGATTTACATTTATAACGTTATTAGCATCATAAATGTGTAACTTAATATCACATAATGGTTTTATGCTGGCAGCTTTTACTTGCTGTACAGATAATATATGTAATGTTATGTTCATTTACTAAACTTTTAGGCCTAAATTGGAACTATTTTTTCCAGCTTTGCTAATGTTAGATTACAGTACTTTCATTATATTATATTCTGCTGCTAACACTGATTTCAGGTTTTGTTCTTTATCTATCGTTTGTTGTTGTGGTCTTCAGTCCTGAGACTTGTTTGATGCAGCTCTCCATGCTACTCTATCCTGTGCAAGCTGCTTCATCTCCCAGTAATAATTTTTCCGGCCTTCCTTGCCTTCTACAGATTATGTAAACTGTTCCGTCTAACACGCAGTGACTTTTCGTATCAGATATTCACTCATTCCGTAACCTTGTTTCATATGTTGCGGGTGGGAATTTTGTAATGACCGCAGGCCTAGGTGCGTGCGTGCGTGGGTGCGTGCGTGGGTGCGTGGGTGTGCGTGTGAGCGCGCGCGCGCGCACGCGCATGTGTGTCTGTGGTTGGGTGGGTGTCTGGGTGGGTGGGTGGGTACATTATGGTTCTTATTTGTTTAGAGCTCAGAGCGTGAATCCATTGCAGAATAGTGTGCATTCATTATTTATTACTTTCCTCCTGTTGCGACTTTTAGTGTATAGTAGTTTCTATATGAGGCTATCTGAGAATATTTACTGCAGCCAGATGTGACTGAGCAGACTCCATTTCCCTGAATGCGTGTCACTGAATTATAGCTTGTACAGCTGTCTGCCTGCGCAGCTAGGTAGTAACGTGCTTGTTTCCCGTGCAAGCGGGCCTGGATTCGAATCCCGGTAGGGTTATAGGCTCGTGGACTGGGTGTTGTGCTGTCTTCATTATCATTTCATCCTCATCACAGGCTGCGGGTTGCCCAATGTGGCGTCGAATGAAATAAGACTTGCACATGGCGGCCTAACTTCACCGAAAAGGGCCTCCCGGCCGACAATGCCATATGCTCATTTCTATTTTTTTGTTTGCACAACTGGGTAAAAAACAGCATCGACTTGAATTCAACGACGTATTACATTTATTAGTATTGGTATTTCACTATGTAACTGTATTTTTTTCTTTGTTCTTAGTTACTATGAGTTTGACTTACCAGTTTTATAAAACTGGTAAAACTTGATCAGATAGTGTACAGCAAATTGTGGCTGTGAACCATGCATTATAGTTCTGAGTTTCTTACCAAATGTTGTGCAAATCTGAGTTTTGCGTTTAAGATTTTTTAGTAATTGAATGCCACTGGATGTTCAACTTAGACAACTGAATTTTTATTTAATGCCTTAAAGACTTTTCTTATTACAAGCCTGGAACAGATGTGTGGAGTTATTTTACAAAAACAAATTTCTTGCTTACTAATCAAATTCGCAACTGTTTTAATGGCTAGTGGTCATTATTCTTCTCAACATTCGTTTGAAGTATTTTTTGAACTGTTTACATTATTAATTACCAGTGGAAGTTATTCTGACATGGGACACCACAATGAAAATTAACCCATGGTGCTGACTACATAAAATGATTGCGAATATAGTAAAATTTACTAACAACATTTATTTTTTAAAGAAAAGCAGACATAAATTATAGTTATTGACTGAATACAGTAAACAACTAACATTTGGGTTAAGAGAACAATGGACAAGGATCCTGTGTGGCAGAAATGAGTCAAGTACTATGGTCCTAAAAATGTGGATA
This sequence comes from Schistocerca serialis cubense, assembly GCF_023864345.2. NCBI lineage: Eukaryota > Metazoa > Arthropoda > Insecta > Orthoptera > Acrididae > Schistocerca > Schistocerca serialis. The sequence goes on from NC_064642.1 coordinate 528,732,149, forward strand.
ACGCAATCTGAATTGATCTGACGCTGAGCAGACTTTGATAATCTACAGAAGTCTAGATAGGTTCCGCTGCGAGCAGCTGTATGCCCTAATAAGGCTGTAGCAGCAGTATGTTACCCTGTCTGTTTCGTGCAGCAAAACAACTTGCAGCTGGCGAGATGTGTGCGGCAGAGATGAGGCGTAAGGTGTCACCTGTGATTCGATCGCGGCCACGAAGAAATGCAAAATCTCACGGTCTAGCGATCAGGCAGACACATCGCAATTTACTCTCCACCAGAGCCCTGAAATCGTGGTAGATTTCAGTGTGTGATCCACCCGTTTGCTGGTCGTACCAAGGACCAAATTGGCTCACTTATACGACAGAGCGCACTAGGATACCAAAGTCAAGACTGGTAAACCAAAAATGAATAAGTGGTCCCTCGGCAAACGAGTGGTCCGAGACGTTTGAAGTGAGACTGTCAGTAAAGTAAGAACTTCACCACAGGCTCTCCAGTCTAACTACTTGTAGGTGAAGTCAGTCCTAGGACAGATCCCAAGCACCAACCACACATGCCAGAGCTTCGACCAGAAGATCACTTCCAGACCGAAATCCAGAACCCGAGTGCCTCGCACCTCTCCAGATAAAAAATTTCCGTTTTTCCGCAAAGTGCACGAACGACACCGCCTTCACCCCATCCTGAGCCAATCACAGGGCTTTAGAGGCGCTACATCTCCCCTCCTACACGACAGCACAAACTCATGTCGAACCAGAGCAAGAGTTAAGAAACCTGTGTCTTTGAAAAAAAAAATGAACTGCCAGTTACTGGATTTTTTAACTTTTCGTGGAGAGAGAAGATGTTTCTCACCGAAGCAGGGTGACTTCCCGTGGCAACAAGTGAACGGATACAATCTTATCGATCTTTACCAAAATCGCCAGTGCGTTGGAGCATGTTAGTCCTAGCTATGACGTATAATAAGGATTCTATCTCTAAACGCGTTTCAGACACAGGTGTTTCTTATACAACCAAGGCGGCCGATAGAAGTGAGTCACAGGCCTATTTGCAGTATCAGTGAACACGAAACATTCTGAATTTTTATTACAAGTGGCTCTGCACACAATGCCTGGTTTATGACCCCACTGTGTAGACGTGCCCCTTCAGTCTGTCACCCCCAGCCCAGCCTTGGGCTGGTACCAATGCAGTTATAGTGGCATTGTCCTGCTGGAGACCTGTCTCGACTAGGGGCTGCTCTGACAGCCCTGTATGGCTGTAGAGATGTTCGATAAGATTTACTAATGGATGGGCTCACCGCCAATTGCTTTAAACTTCCAACACGCCATTTCTACGAACTAAAAACCATAATATCTCATGCTTTTAGCGCCCTACCAAGCTCCATCAACGTCTGCTCAGGCCATTAACTTTATAGAGTCTCACTCAAGGTGCATAAGGTTGTAGCAAAATCTTTAATAATTTTCCGTATATGAAAAATAGGTGAGACAGTAACTTGAGGTACAAAGCCTATTCCCATGTTACAGGATTTGTTTGAAAATATTAACGATAAACCACAACTGGTTGTTCAAGACCAATGTTTTCAAAACTTTAATCTTGTTTGTCTGGCAAAATAAAATGTCCAGTAAGTGCCTCATCTTACTGTTCAAAGATCCCTGCTTCCTAGCTGATCTGCTCCATGGTTAACTAGAACCACTCTAGGTGTAATATCAAAAGATGTGGTTCTTGTGCTTGTGGGTATGGTTCAAATGGCTCTGAGCACTATGGGACTTAACTTCTGAGGTCATCAGTCCCTTAGAACTCAGAACTACTTAAACCTAACTAACCTAAGGACATCACACACATCCATGCCCGAGGCAGGATTCGAACCTGCGACCGTAGCGGTCGCGCGGCTCCAGACTGTAGCGCCTAGAACCGCTCGGCCACGCCGGCCGGCGCTTGTGGGTATGTTGGTGTGTGTGATCATTTGTATCAGCTCCTCGTTGTTCTGTCAACTGCTCGCTGTCAATATATAGTGTCTCTGTATGTGTGATGTCTCTAGATAGGTGATATGTAGGCGAACTAACAATTTTGCGTTTGGCCTTATTAGAATATCCTGTGTGTGAATCTTTCATAAGCTATTTAATGTTGATCCCTTAGGATTATTTTGTTTTAGGCATTTCATTTGCTATCTTGTGCACATGTTTTTAAAGGTTTGTGTGTATTTCTCTGTTATCTCTGTGTTTGGTCACTGGTTAACTTTATGATATTTTTGCCCTCTATAATTTTCGAAGTAGTGTGCTTCTCTTCTTCCTGTTTCTTTATGAGTCGTAGTTAGATATGCTTCGCCTTTCTACTACCAACTGCAAGCTTACGCAACAGTAGTCATTAGTGGCGGCACAGCAGTTTGTTCGCTTGCGCACACAAAATTTTATTTCAGCAGTTTTGTCTTTGAATTTGTTGGTGCATTGTGTAATAGTTAATTGAACAGTGGTATTTTCAGGATAGCGGTGTATTTTAGTGAAATGTTTTCGTTCGTATTGCGACAAGGATGACGCGGGCACAAAAGAAAATGGAAAAGAATGCAGATGCTACTGCAAACGCGAACGCAGATACGGTTCCGAACATGAATGTAGAAGCGGTTTCAAACGCAGTTACCGAAAATTCGGAATAGAGAGTAGAAAATTCTTTTGAGAATATTGAGATCCGGGAATTTTTGAACAATACTGCGGAGAATCGGAATACAGGCGATCATTTGCCAACAATGCGTGATGAACAACTGTGTGCTACACGCAACTTAGGACATGACAATACAGTGACGCAAGCCGAACTCATTATAAGAAATTCCAGCGTTGCTTCCGCCTCAGAAGTGCAGAGTAATTTTGTTTTCCCCACTTTCGGTGGAAATTTAGGTCTCGTTGCCACTCCGATAGACCAGATTAATTTTGCCTTTCCTTCTGTTAGTGGAAATGCAGGTACTGCTTCTGCTTTAACAGAGTAAGGTTGTACTCCCTGCCCCCCAGTACTGACGTTTTACAATTATTACTGAGTAAACTCACTAAATTTAATGACAGACAAGAGAGTAAACTCACTGAATTTAACAACAATAATGCACAGAATTTCAAAACGCTTCAGAACGAAAGTAACGAGAATCTCACGTTGTTTCGGGGTGAGGTGAATGACAATTTAAATAGTAAATTTGAAGAAATGACCAGTCAGTTGAAAAGTCATGTACGTGAAAAATTCAAATCAGATATTAATAATCTTGTATCTCGACTTGGGTTACCCCTTATTTTTCGATATGGTTTTCTTCTTCACTTAAGTTTCCTGAAGAAATTTAGTTTTCTGTTTGGATGTTAAACAAGAAGACTTCTTTTTGATAGTCTAAGATCGATCGCCAGTGCTCACTCTATATCTAATAGATTGCTTCTGACAGAAGACCGTAAAACTAGTTTTGTTGTAATTAAATTTTGGTGTGATGCAAGATAGTAGACAATTTCCTCTGCAACATACAATTGCTTGAAACTGATCATATTTTTTTTACTTAACACTTAAATCTATTTACTTACATATGTTGTAAGTATGTGTGATTCAATTTTTTTACATATGGCTTCCCGTTTATAAATTGTCACAAAAATTACTAATATTCATTCACGATGGCATATATCGTTAGAAAAATTTACAGGGGCCAATTCTGATGTAAGAATACTGCTCAAAACACTGTTTTACACTTTTCATAGAAAGTGTTCTGAGTCCAATGAAAAAACTCAGTCAGTGTATTAGGTCAAAATAGCTCAATTCTGGTAATTTGTTAAATCTAAAATATGACATTTTAATGAATATAGTTTGATTAATTAAGACATAAAAAAAACAAGAATCAGTAACTTACATAATACTTCACACTGTTAGGACGATTTGGCTTCTTTATCAATTACATCATTTCAATTTTCTAACACAACTTTTGCATCTTTTTAACTCTAGTACCAGAATCTCAAGAAGAAGGGACAGGATGATAGAATACTTTTTAAAACATCAGGAAATTACTTCCATGATTCTAAAGGGAGTTGCAGGCAGTAATACCTATTGGGAATTGTAGCATGGCAGCACTTTATAGAGCAATACAATAGATAAAATTTTCAAAGCCCCAGAGGGAAGCCATCTCGCTACATTACGGTAACGTCGACAGAGGCGGCCGTAGCGAAAACATTTCGCCACCGAGGCTGGGTCGGGGCAAAACACAACATCGGCGTTTCTGCCGAGCCAGGCATCAAACTTCTGCTGAATGTAGTGGGTCAGGGCAGCCAAATAGGGTCACATCACCTTCGTTATGTGACGAAAGAAAGGACAGCACGAATGCAACAAGAGCTTGTACTAACCAGTTATACATAGTAACGACCTCGGTAAATAAGCACGGCAGAAGGAAAGCTGCTGATACCTTCATAATAGGAAGCAATGTGTAGCCATGAAGAACGATGTCAGATAAACATTAGCCGCTACTTCGCTGCATAAATAACCCAACAGTTTAGTTTGTAAGGCAGTCAGTCAGACGGATCGATGGCATACACAACGTTCGCTCTTGACTGCAGTAAGGTGACGTCTGGCGCAAGTCTGTGGCAGATTTCCTGCACTCTGCGGAGAACAACAGCCTCTACTGAGAGAGATGCCTACCTCACCATAATCACTAGTCGCAGAGTTCAACATCACAGTCTGCTTTTGTCTCAGATGGGAGAGCCTGGAAGTCTTTCCACCGTACCAGGATCAGGACACCAGCGTTCTTGTCATTCTGGCGGACTGAATGGGGCCTACCTGGACGTTAGGCCTGTATCTTCGAACATATCGGCTACTTGGCAACCGTCATTGCGGTACGACGGAAGACGAAAAAGGGTGGTGTGCAGGAGCGACAGAGCACCTCCCCAGTCAGAATGTGTAAGTTCAACACACCCACCGCCGCGGTACAGCCGGAGCTGGGGCCACCTCAAGCGGCGAACCGCCAATGCTTCAGCCGGCTGGAATGATGTGTGAGGTGTCAGCTGCCGTGAGCGAGCTGAGGGCCGCTTACAACGCGACTCCTCAGCGGGCATTGACAGACGATGCCAATCACGAGGCAAGGTGCTGCCAGTATTTTTATGGAAATAAATAACTAATTCTGAATCTCCTTTCACTGTGCCAGTCAGTGAACACAGGTCACTACTGTCCTCGCGAGGAAAACTAGCAAGGAGTGAAGTGTGAGAGGGTCTCCTGCCACAGAACCAACTCTGCTTACGCCCTCCCAATAATCGCCTCTTCAACATTTGTTTCAGAAGTGGGATTATTACCTGTGTTTGACCATCTGTCAGACAGCATTGTCTTTCTCTGTTTTCACCCACACTTAATATTATCCCGCCGGTACACACCACTGCTGGATTCGAAAAACTTTTTCTTAAACAACACTTTAACAAGCACAAGTGTCTGTGTCGAGTGCTGAAAGCACCACCTTCCCCTCTCCACTCTGAGAATATATGCAAACAGTAATTGAGGAAATTGCATGCAATTGCTACTCTAAAGACGTTGGCAAAGGATAGGAGCTTATGATGACCAACATCAAACCAGTATGAATACGTATGGCCACAAAAAATAAGTATCCTTTTAAACTGGTCCAGTCAATGTATAATAATCAGACAGTCTGTGACAGTCAATCAATTCTATTTGAATCCAATGACTCTTGCTCAATACTGATCAACGTTCCTCTCAGAATCCTATACATGACAAGTTGAGTCAGAATTATGTAATTCTAATGTATGACTTAGTTGACATCTTAAAAATAACATCATTATCCAACATTATAAAAGAAACCATTACAGCCAAACGTGCAAAGTCTTTAAGCGATTTATGGCAGCTACTAGCTCAGTGATGGGAGCAAGAAGTGCTAGTTTACTTCCAGATGATACTGTGTTGCCTGTATTAGTTTCTGAGTAAGAGTGTATTCGTGGCACTGATGTTCGGCCTAGTGAAGTGCAGAGGAGGAAATGGTTTTATTTGTGCTGGAAGCTTATTTTAATAAACATAAATTACATGCAGTTCTTGTTTGATTTTTAATACTGAACATCACCTCAAGCGCCAAATAAAGTCGTGAGCCTGCAACTCTGCTGAAAGAGACGACCACAAGGTTAGTATGTGAACTGAAGTTATTTGAGAAACCACTAAATGGGGCTTCAAACTATTTAATTGGGGGGGGGGGGGGAGCAGGAGAGGCACCATAGGACATTTTAATTTCCAATGTCTATGCATTTACAAACAAATTAATAAAACTTAGTCATAATCTCATAGCAGTGGAAGTTCAAAAATATAAAACTATAATTTTTTTTAGCATGTGAAATTTCATCAGGTTTTTCACTTACTATTGGCTACATTTGTTACCATAGGTACATTTTTCTTCGTAAGTAAGTGAGATTCTTCGATGAATTTCGCATAGAATATAAACCTTACTTGCGGGTGCATGAAACCCTAGAATTTCTTTAACTTATTAAAAATGAATGAGCTGTTACATTTTAAACTTCATGTTCAGCAAAAAACAAAACTTTACACTTAATTATCTCAGGTTTTACCACAGTTTTTAATACATTCGGAAAATTCTAGAGTTTTGCATTAAGGAGTTCGTGTTCAATAAGGATAACAAGTATGAAAGTAATAGCACGTTTGTTTTTTATGTTACATGGACCTAAATACTGAATTTGTGTTTTGTGGAAAATGCCCATTCAGTTTCTTCTTGTTTTAGACATTCTTTTAGAATGTCCACCACCACAAGCAGGCTCTTTTTGATTTTATAAACCAGTTTTCGTCCTTTACACATACCTATGATGCACTCTTCTTTATGTTATCACCTCCAAAAATTATCTATGTGCTTTCACTACATGCTCTCTGTCTAACGCACACACAAATCTTTGATTTGTTCACTCCGGGCTTAATTCCGATTATCCGTAAAACATATTTCCTGCTTCTTATACTATCATTAAAACATGAAACTGCATCATAAACACCAACAACAAGTGCAGTTCTTCCCACAAAAATGGTTTTTGTCAATCTTTCCAATACAGATTGGTTAAAACTTTAATTTAGGTTTTGGGTACCGCCATGAAGACAATTCTTCAATAAGTTTTCATTTGAAAGGTTCCCAAATATGGGTTTGATGGCTTCCATTACAGCAGTTGACAAAGAACTCCCGCGATGAAATTCTCCACTGCCAGCAACTGACCCTTGGTAGACACAGCACGATTCACTTCCTTCTGAGCACAAGTTGCGGATTGGATTATTGTCTGTGGATATTTTGTGGAAGTGTAAGGTCCAAACTGCTTGCTTCATATTTTTCAAGTCCCCTGTGCCCTATTTCCAAGCCGTAATATATCTGTAGATTTGCGATTTCTACAACCGTCAGTCTCCATCTCCCTTTTATTTCCTTCCAACCAGATAATTTTTTTCCCTGACAAATCTTGTCTCAGCCTTCTCACTCTAGTGCCAAGTCTTTTATGTACATATCTCAAACATTTTGTCTTCTGCACGATAGTCTCAGCTCCATGTGGAGTACATTTTTGAACGTCAAGGAGAGCTTTGCTATCACTGTCACAAAGGTACTTCACATTTCACAGACCACGGGAGGAGCCATATGTGGTAAGCAAGCTGACAACTTCCTGCACTTCCATACCTCTACTTGAGTCTTCATACTTCATATTACATTCATGATCTGGAATCCCTTTCACACAACTATGACAAACTTTGTTCATCACTTCAACATCTAGTTGGTTCAAATGGCTCTGAGCACTATGGGACTTAACATCTGAGGTCATTAGTCCCCTAGAACTTAGAAGTACTTAAACCTAACTAATCTACGGACATCACACACATCCATACCCAAGGCAGGATTCGAACCCACGACCGTAGCGGTCGCGCTGTCCAGACTGAAGCTCCTAGAACCGCTTGGCCACAGCGGCCGGCCAACATCTAGTACTTTGCAGATGTTGTTGTAACATCACTATTCAATGAAGTGTGCACTCGTTTTGGCAGGTACCATGAAAAGCGGCCACTATGTCCCTATCATCATCATTTACGATAATAGACTCTTCTCCAGCACTTTTCATTGATGGTTCTGCAGCTTCTCTTACAGCCCCAGGGAGTAAGCCATAATATTTCTCAAATTTTGCTGGAGGAGGTGGAAAATTCATCGCTGCACAGTGTTCTTGTTGCCTCGTGTCCCCTACAAATACAGCACATGCCATATGTTACTCTCAAATACGGATGAGAACCTTTACTTACGATTTTAGATGTCATGCAAGACACACCAACGTTGCATTTGCTGCATTTCACAGATAAATTCGTTTGACGAACAGGTTTCGGGCGTTATTTGTGGCTGACGAAGTCTCTAAGCCAGATGCAGTCGTCCACCCTGTTCCAGAGGAAGCTTCTCGGTCCACAAGGTCTGGTCATTCACAGAGAGTGGGTTTGCTGGTAGTTAGGAGCTCCAATGTTAGAAACGTAATGGGGCCCCTTAGGAACATGGCTGCCATGGAGCGTGAAGGAAGCCAGTGTGCACTACTTTTGCATAGCGGGGGGAGTCATTCCGGATGTGGAAAAAGTGCTTCTGGATGCCATGAAGAGTACAGGGTGCAGCCAACTGCAGGTGATGGCTCATGTCGGTGCCAGTGACCTTGGTCGCTTTGGATCGGAGGAGATTCTCCCTGGTTTTGGGTGGCTAGCGGAAATGGGAAAAACTGCCAGTCTCGCTAGCGAGTTTAAGGCGGAGCTCACCATCTGCAGCTTCGTCACAAATGCGAATGTGTCCTTTGGTGCAGAGCCGAGTGGATGGTCTGAATCAGAGGCTCAGGTGGTTCTGTGACCGTGTAGGCTGCAGATTCCTTGACTTGCGCCATCGGGTGGTGGGTTTCCGGGTTCCGTTTAATAGGTCAGGAGTCCACCACACACAGGAAGCTGCTGCACGGGTATTGGGGGCTGTGTGGGAGGGACTGGGCGGTATTTTAGGTCTGAGGGTCTCAGGGAACCACAGAAGGGGAGTCCGTCTGAAAGGGGACGGGTAAAACACAGTAAGGTAGTTGTAGATACGATCATTATAATAGTTGTAAGTTGTCGTAGTTGCGGTGGGAAAAAACCAGAGCTTCAGGCCCTAATAAAAAACACTGCATCTCAAACAGTTATAGGTACAGAAAGCTGTCTAAAGCCGGAAGTAAGTACAGCCGAAATTGTTTCAAACGATCTTACAGTGCTCGGAAAGGATAGATTAAATACAGTTGGAAGTGGAGTATATACATTGCTTTCAAATGTAGTTTGCCTACTAGTGAAATTGAAGTAGACATTTCCTGAGAAATAGTATGGGTAGATGTTATACTTGACAATCGGACTAAACTATTAATTGGATTGTTTTACCGACCCCCCCGACCCAGAAGATATAGTTGCTGAACATTTCAAAGAAAACTTGAGTCTCATTTCGAATAGGTACACCACACGTACAAATATACTCGGTGGTGACTTCAATCTACCCTCGATATGCTGGATACAATATACGTTTAAAGCTGGCGGCAGGTATTAAACGTCATCCGAAATTCTACTGAATGCTTCTTCAGAAAATTAATTTGAGCAATTAGTTCGTGAGCCCACTCGAAGCGTAAATGGTTGCGAAAGCATACTTGACCTCTTAGCAACAAATAATCCTGGACAAATAGTGAGTATAGTGCCGAATACAAGGATTAGCGATCACAAGGCAGTTGCTGCTAGGTTGAATGCCGTAACACCCACAACCATCGAAAGGATACCCAAAGTATATCTATTTAAAAAAAAGTTGATAAAAATGGTCTTAATGCCTTTCTAAGAGACAGTTTGTACTAATTCCGATCTGATCTTGTAAGTGTATAAAAGATGTGGAAAAATTTCAAAGAGATAGCATCGACGGCAATTGAGATATACCAGGTGAACAAAAAGTCAGTATAAATTTCAAAACTGAATAAATCACGGAATAATGTAGATAGAGAGGTGCAAATTGACACACAAGCTTGGAATGACATGGGGTTTTATTAGAAACAAAAAATACAAACGTTCAAAAAATGTTCGACAGATGGTACTTCATTTGATCAGCATAGCAATAATTAGCATAACAAAATAAGACAAATCAAAGATGATGTTCTTTACAGGAAATGCTCAATATGTCCACCATCATTCCTCAACAATTGCTGTAGTCGAGGAATAATGTTGTCAACAGCACTATAAAGTATGTCCGGAGTTATGGTGAGGCAATGGCGTCGGATGTTGTCTTTCAGCATCCCTAGAGATGTCGGTCGATTACGATACACTTGCGACTTCAGGTAACCCCAAAGCCAATAATCGCACGGACTGAGGTCTAGGGGACTTGGGAGGCCAAACGTGATGAAAGTGGCAGCTGAGCACACGATCATCACCAAACAACGCGCGCTAGAGATCTTTCACGTTTCTAGCAATACTTTTTTTTGTTCTAATAAAACCCCATGTCATTCCAAGTATGTGTGTCAATTTTTACCTCTCTATCTACATTATTCCGTGGTTTATGAAGTTTTCAAATTCATACTGATTTTTGATCACCCGGTATGTAAACCACATAAATTAATGATGCTACTGATCTCCCATGGTACACAAAACGGGTCAGATCACTGTTGCAGCCAAATTTAAAAGAACGCAAAATCCCCAATATTGGCAAAGTCTTACAGAAGTTCCAAATAAAACGCGTACATCAATGCGAGATGATATTAACAATTTACACAACGAAACTCTGTCCCGGAATCAGTCAGGAAACCTTAAGAGTTTCTTTTCATACATAAGCACACCAGTGGCAAGACGCAATCAATACCTTCACTGCGCGATAATAACGGTGAAGTCGCTGATGACAGTGCCACTCGTTATTAAACACGGTTTTCCGAAACTCCTTCACCAAAGAAGACGAAGTATATATTCCTGAATTCCAATCAATAACAACTGCCAAGATGAGAAACATAGAGGTAGATATCCTCGTGTACCACAGCAGGTTAAATCACTTAATAAAGGCAATGCCTCCGGTCCAGATTGTATACGAGTAAGGTTCATTTCAGAGTATGCTGATACCATAGCTCCGTGTTTAGGAATTATATACAGCCGCTCGCTAATAGAAAGATTCGTTCCTAGAGACTGGAAAACAGCTGAGGTCACACCAATACACAAAATGGGAAATAAGAGTAATCCGCTGAATTACAGGCCCATATCACTAAAGTCGGCTTGCAGTAGGGTTCAAAAATATGTACTGTGTCCGAACAATGTAAATTATCTTTAAGAAAAAGATTTATTGACACATAGTCAGCACGTGTTCAGAGAATATCGTTCTTATGATACACAACTAGCTCTTTATACTCATGAAGTAATGAGTGCTGTTGACAGGGAATGTCAAATTGCTTCCACATTTTTAGATTTCCAGAAGGCTTTCGACACCGCAGGCCGCGGTGGCCGAGCGGTTCTAAGCGCTTTACGCCGGACGCGCGCGACTGCTACGGTCGCAGGTTTGAATCCTGCCTCGGGCGTGGTTGTGTGTGGAAGCCTTGGGTTAGTTAGGTTTAAGTAATTCTAAGTTCTAGGGGACTGATGACCTCAGATGTTAAGTCTCATAGTGCTCAGAGCCAAGTGAACTATTTGAACTTTGGACACCGTTCCTCACAAGTGTCTTCTAAGCAAAGTGATTGCCTACGAAGTACCGCCCCAGATGTGCGACTGGATTCGTGATATCCTGTCAGAAGGGTCGCAGTTAGTAGTAGTAGACGGAAAGCCATCGAGTAAAACAGAAGTAATACCCGGCGTTCCCCAAGAAAGTGTTACAGTCCCTTTATTGTTCCTGATTTATATTAACGACATAGGAGAAAATCTGAGTAGTGTTCTTAGATTGTTTGCAGATGATGCTGTCATTTACCGCCATCAAAATTCATCAGATGACCAAAACGAATTGCAAAATGATTTAGATATATGTATGGTGCGAAAAGCGACAACTGACCCTGAATAAAGAAAAGTGTGAGGTTATTGCCATGAGTACTAAAAGAAATCCGTTAAATTTCGATTACGCGGTAAGTCATACAAATCTGAAGGCTGTAAATTCAACTAAATACTTAGGGATTACAATTATAAATAGCCTAAATTAGAACGATCACATAAATAATGTCGTGGGTAGAGCAAACGAAAGACTGCGTGCGATTCATTGACAGAATATTTAGAAGGTGCAACAGATCTACCAAAGAGACCCTTTATACCACACTTGTTTGTCCAGTTCTCGAGTATTGAGTGCCGTGTGTGATCCGCATCAGGTGGGACTAATGGATGACGTCTAAAAAGTTCAAATAAGGGCAACTCGTTTTGTATTATTGCGAAATAGGTGAGATAGTACCACAGACATGATACGTGAATTGGAGTGGCAATCATTAAAACAAAGCGTTTTTCGTTGAGGCGGGATCTTCTCATGAAGTTTCAATCACCAATTTTCTCCTGTGATTGCGAAAAACTTCTGTTGGCAGGCACCTACATAGGGAGAAATGATCACCACGATAAAATTAGAGAAATCAGGGCTCGCACAGAAAAAAAATGTAAGTGCTCTTTTTTCCTGCGCGCCGTTCGAGAGTGGGACGGTAGAGAGAAAGCCTGAAGGTCGTTCATTGAACCTTCTGCCGGGAACTTTAATGTGAATAGCAGAGTAGCCAGGTAGACGTAGATGCAAATGGCCTTTCCCGGCACTGTCATTTTTCATCACAGAAGCACACTGCGCACCAAAGCAACGCTTGCACATAACATGTATTATCTCCTAGGTCTATGTGAACAATTAACTGTTTCAGGACATTGTAAAATTGAACAAACAGAGGTAATAAAAACACACCATGCTGACTAATTACCCGAGTTTCAATATACTGTGGGTTACACCAAAGGAGCTGCAGAATGCAATTCTGAACAATGCTTATCAAGATGTGTATCTGGGAACAAAGTTCCCACATCCTTGTTACAAATCGTAGCTAGTCAATATCAAAAGTACAAACTATAAAGATGGTTAAGTTTTTTTGTCAGCATTGAAGTCATCAGAACACTACACATCATGTTGCAGAAGAAAAACTGTTACATTACAAAAAAAGATTGAACATTAAGAGAAATAAAGTATGCCTGCACACGACGTTCGTTTTTATGCTGATACCTGAAAGCTATCGTCAATATTTTACATCTAGGACGTAATAAATACTTTCGTATTTATTTTTACAGTGATGTGTTCATTAAGTGGAAAACCAAACAGAGTGCACAGTAGTTAATGTTGAGATAAATGAAAATCCTAAGGCTATTGTTTAACAGGAGGGGTGTCATGAAAGTGTGGGTGCACGAAACAAATCTGATCATCAATCACAAGGTTACTTTTTGATGTTTTAAGTCAGATTGCGTCAGATGAGTAAAAAGAGTTCTTGGCATAGATTAACCGTCTGCTGCAATATGATATTCGTTTTTTTCTTGCGAAAGGTGAACATAACACACAACGTTCAAGCTTCAATCCCACTGACAGAGGCTAAAACGTTCAATACAGTTCTTCCAACTTGCAATCGGCGTTAATACCAAATTTAATCATAGTAAAGAAAATTTTCTTTTATACTATGGAGTTAATTTGAATGTTCCTCCCTTAAATACGAAAGGTATAATTTGTGAAATGCTGTATGCATTCAGTTCCGAGACTGCCAGTTAAAAACACTCTGTATCTTAAAAGCAGAAATAATTTTATTGTATTATATAAAAAATACGGTGCTGATATTTCTAATATAAAAAACGAGCCTATAGGTTGATAATGAGGAACATTTTATTGTTTTTACATCTGAAATACTGTACGATAAGTAAGAACGTGATCAGGTTAAGCAGTAGATAAATTTATGTAACAATAAGCTAAAACATATACGTATATCATATATGAACAAAAGAAAAATGCAGTTACAATTAATAATACGTCGAGACACCCGCAGCGTCGACAAATACTTCCCAAATCTATTGATACAATAAAACTGGGATACCTAATCATTTTATCATAATATGAGAAATGTACCACCGTAACACATTCCTAGTAGACACAATTTTATAAAATAACCTCAAACCGTACAGCCGCTCTTAACTGTAACAGATTGAAATATTACTCTCGAACGAGTTTCAATTCACAACTTCTTTATTCACGACTTTACAACATTCAGTTTACGATATATGATATTTAAATCCTCTGCAATCTGTGCAAACCATGTGCCAGGAAATGTGCTCGAACATGCTTAAATTTGGTACATACATAAAAAAGCACAATCACATCTCCTGCCTTTTATCGTATGGGTGGAGCAGCTGCAACTATGATGAAGAATATGTTTTCATTCTTTTTCACTGCACAATAAATACCAAAAATCGATACTGCAAAAATATAGCCAAATAATGGTTACTTTAATGTACTTTTGTTTCTTAGATACGTGTGAGGAGATCATCAAATATGTAGAATAAGTCATAAACCAAGAGTACATAGTGTACATTTCCGAAAAAGGGCACAGTACTAATGTCTATTTCAGTGATACTGCTTCAAGAGATTCTCTGTGATATAGAAATAACTGAAAAACCTTAAATATACTTTCATTTAAGAGGTAGTAACAAAAGTGTCATAAAACATATAAATTTACATTAAACTGAGAAGTATATGATAACTCTTAGACTATTGCAGCTAAGCACCATGAAACAGGTTATCAGTTTACAACATTTATTTTCATTGTTCAAATTGCTACACTGCAGATGTGCAAGATTAAGAGTTTACGTAAAATTTGTTATTTTATGTAATTAGTGACGTACAACAAGCCGTTTCATTGAAAAAAAAGATAAATAGTTAGCGTGATGGAACACTATCATACACCAGAAACAAAAATACTTGAATCATGTCACAAAAAGGCAAATGTGACCCTGGCAAGGTCAGGGATGTAAAAGAAGGGAACTAGCTCACTGCGCTGGGGAAGTAGGGTTAAGGCATACGAAAAACGTGGATATGTCAATGTTATATGTACTGTTTCGCCACAACTCTTCAATTCATACATCGAAGAACCAACAAAAGACAGGATCAGATGTTAAAATTCAAGGTGAAAGGATATCAATGGTAAAATTCACTGGTGACATTGCTACCCTCAGAGAAAGTGAAGAAGAATTACATGACGTGTTGAGTGGAATGAAGAGTGTAATGAGAACAGAATATGGATAGAGAATAAATCGAAGACAGGCTAAAGGAATGAGAAGCAGCAGAAATGAGAACAGGGAGAAACTTAACGTCATAATTGGGGATCACGAAATAGATGAAGTAAAGGAATTCTGCTACGTAGGCAGCAAAGTAATCCATGACGGACGGAGTGAGGACATAAAAAGCAGACTAGAGTTGGCAGAAAGGACAGTCCTGGGCAAGAGAAGTCTACTAGTATCAAAAACAGGCCCTAATTTAAGGAAGAAATTTCTGAAAAATGTACGTTTAGAGCACAGAATTGTATGGTATTGAAACATAGACTGTGGAAAAACCGAAAGAGAAGAAACCGAAGCGTTTTAGACATGGTTCTACAGAAAAATGTTTAAAATTACATAGACTGATGAGGTAAGAATGAGGAGGTTCTCTGCGGAATCGACGAGGAAAGGAATGTATGTCAAACACTGACAAGATGAAGGGACACGATGTTAGGACATTTGTCAAGACTTTAGGGAATAAATTCCATCGTGTTAGAGGTAGCTCTAGAGCGTCAAAATTCTAGAGGAAGACAGATATTGGAATACATCCAGCAAGTAATTGAGGACGTAGGTGACAAGTACTATTCTGACATTTAAGGCTTGGCACAGGGGATGAAGTCCTGACGGGCCACAACAATTTAATCCGAGAACTGATGACTCAAAAATAAGTCAGTAAGTTTTTATTTAAATGTCTTTGAAACCGCCAGATAATTCCTAACTCTGCTGAGAACATATTAGCCTGTTTTGTGCTATGGTAGTGGCGTTCTTGATTCTGGTACCTAAATTTTTATTTTACTTTTTACGTGTGTGTAGGTTCGCTAATCGGCGGCCAACAATTGGTACAAGGAAAGAACAATTTATTAGCGAAGCTATGCGGCCCACGGACGAGAGCACGTCGCGGCCAGGCAGGCTTCCGCGGCCGCTACAGACGAGCCAGGTGCTTCAACAAACGATCGGATGTGGTTTAATGCCAGTACGGTGGAATTTTAGCTATAGACTGTCGCTTAAGATTACAGACAATACCCCTAGAAATGGTGAAGTGTCAGACAATCTGAAACATGGCTTCTTACAGCTCTTTGGAAGACTGTAATAATTTAGAATCAAATACTTACGCAAATCTAAAGACATTCGCAATCACAGAAAAATAAGGCACAAGTAATGACACAACAATATTCCTATATGTTTAAATCTACAGAAGTTAATATTTCACGGTGAATAAACATTTACACTTTTGGCTTCTGAATTAGAGCTTTTCATCACTTCATGCGGTTTCAACAAACGATATCTCAGACGATAGCACTGCACTATAGTTATCATCCTTAAAAACTAGTATCTGTATCTATTACATTTATTGTTTTATGACGTCTTTTATATCTTTTTCATTATGATAATGTCTCTCAGAACTTCGTATTCTCCCGATTACGAAGCAAATGAACACAATATCAGTACCTCATATTTTGTCATACTTGTGTTTTTATTTAATTAACAGTTTATCTTTTTGCCAGTAACTTTATTTAATTGTTGATTGCCAGTGATATTAAAAACTACCTAATTTAAAAGTGGTCAGTTCAAATGGTTCAAATGGCTCTGAGCACTATGGGACTTAACATCTATGGCCATCAGTCCCCTAGAACTTAGAACTACTTAAACCTAACAAACCTAAGGACAGCACACAACACCCAGCCATCACGAGGCAGAGAAAATCCCTGACCCCGCCGGGAATCGAACCCGGGAACCCGGGCATGGGAAGCGAGAACGCTACCGAACGACCACGAGATGCGGGCAAAAAAGTGGTCAGTGACATGTGTCAGGGGACACCACAACTGAAAAGAGAACCAAAAGACGCTTCTGTCAAGAAGGCATATATAACTGTTTAAAAATATTTAACGGCAATCTGTTGTCATTTATTGAAGAACAAACTTATATTTATGTTCCTTGTCCATGGTCTGAGTGAGACCGAATGTTTTGAATATTTATTTTATTTAAATATTGGTGTAAAATAATCGTTTAATGTGGGAAAGGGCTCAGTACAAGTCAAATCGTGTCTGTAGCACATAAGAACGATGCAAAAAGGTGGTAGGGCCTTCAGCCAATGGAAGAGCAGACAGCAGCAGAATACTAAGTGAGTCAATCGGAGACTATAACTGTTATAACAAAAATCTCAAGAGAGCGTTTCCAGGCACTTTTACGTGTGTTCTGGAAGGAGGCAGACCTCCGCAAGGTAACAAGTGGTATTCGGTCGTAGAGGTGTTTGGTTCTGTGTGGTGAACGGCCGCTACCACACTTTGATGAACCAGAACATTATTACCACCAACAGCTATCGATATAAACCTATCCAGATCGTATCGTGTCACCTGGCGAGGAATGATGTGCATTTATTATCAGTGGGCGTGTTGTCCATGTATAGAATGGGGAAGGGACACAATCTCTCTGTGTTTGACAGAGGACAGTGGCCCGGAACTCCACGACTTGTCAGATGTTGGAGGACTGCCGTGAGGAGTATCTTCAACGTGTGTCGAAGCCAAAGTAAAAGCAAGTACATATGTCGTGGGATTGGTTGGCCACACCAGATTACAGATGTTGGGTATCATAGACGGGTCAGACTGGTAAAATAGAACAGGTGGCGAACTGTGGCGGAACTAACATCAGATTTTAATGCTTGGTGGACTACAAGTGTATCTCAACACACAGTGCACCAAACACTTATGCCAATGGGCCAATGCAGGTGGCGACCGATCCATACACCAATGTTAACACCATCACATTAGCAACTATGATTGAAATGGGCACGTGACCATTGGCATTGGATGTTGGCATAGAGGCAGAGCATTGTGTGGTCTGATGAATCCTGATACCTTCTTCATCAGGCCGAGATGAGGGGGGTGGGGTAGGGGACGGAGGGGTCTACATATCTTTGTCTTCCAGGGGAACAGCTACTTGGCAACTAAACTGCGTGATGGAGACAAGCTGGCGGAGGCCACATTATGCTCTGGGAAAGGTTCACTTGAGCATCTACATGTCCAGTGGAGCTCTTTCAAGGTTCCGTGAAAGCCAAGGACTATTGTACATTGGTTGCAGACTATATATTTCCGTTCAAGTCGATCACGTTTCCCGATTACAGTGGCACAATGCGTCATGTCACAAGGCCAGGAGACTGATGAAGTGGTTCGAGGGAAGAAGTGACGGGCTCCAATTGATGTGCTGCCCCACAAAATCGCCAGATCTGAACCTGGCCGTACACATCTCGGACGTATTGCACGGGCCGTCAGAGATCAACCCCCCGTCTCAGGAATTAAAGGAACTAAGGTGAACTCGCCAGATCTGAACCTGATGGTACATATTTGGGAAGTGATTGAACGTGCCTGCAGAGCTCGTCGGCTTGTGTGCGCAGATGGGGTGCCAAGTCGCTCCAGCGACGTACCAATACATACGTACCAATACATCATCGCTTCCATGTCACGAAACGTCACCGCCGTTATTCGTGCCAAAGGTGGACATACGGGCTATTAAGTAGGTGGTCATAATGTTCTGAGTGATCAGCGTGTTTCCAGAGGTCTGAAAGTTCTCCAGAGAAGGACACTTGATTTATGGAATCAGAATGGACAAAGTATGAAGTACCATTCTTTCTATCGCTTGTGTTAATTTGTAAATCATAATGTTGAGCTCTGAAGTGTTTTGAGCTTGTGAATATTTCGTGTATTGCGATTGCGAAATTAACTCAGTATTCGCGTATTTTGTTGACTGTTTAGTCTGGGGATTTTACTACCGTTCTCGTAACGCTCTCAATGTAGCTTTACTTCATTTGATAAGTGGATTTTTGGTCTGTATTTTATCTTAACAGCGTAGCACCACTTTGTGCTTATTTGAGATGTCCTTTCTTGAATAAACATTGAACAATCTAATCCTCTGACACCTACATCAATTACACACGGTAGAGTAGAAACCTTTTTATGAAAATTGTTCAGTTACCTTTATTATGAATTTCTGTGTAATTTATTAACTCCCAGTTGTAACCAATGCCTAGACTACTAGACTAACTAACTGCTTAATCACAGCCATAGGTTGTTATTTGCAGCAAACTAGCTGCTGGGTGCGAAAACAGCGTGTGGTTCAACTCTTGAGCTATTCGTTTTAAACAGAGCCTTATTCAAATACTTAAAGCACGATTAATCACAGGTAAAGACGAAACTGGTTGCATGTATGGGATGCTGTTTGGAAGAGCAACTACTCAGCAATAATGGTTAGATTCTGTCGCATATTCTACCACAGTTTACCCGTTAGACTACCATAGCTTGGCTGCCGATAGAGATTTTTCTTGACTTGAGCGACTACTGATCCTGTATAGGTTTCTTCATTGTCTTTCGAGCAATGCTGCTTGAGTTGGACACCGTGAGTCTGCGGTTAGCTGCCTGGAACGGCTAAAAGTGTCCAGTATAGTCTACTATGCCCTTAGAGCACAGAAACCTCTCTACCACGTCATGTGCCTGCAGGAGGTTTACTGTTTTATTTTTATTTTTTCGTAACTTTTATGTTCTATTACTCAAAAAACGGTGAAAGTTAATGACTAGAGAAACTACGCTAGAAAATTTTGGTGTGAAATGTTGCAACAACCGATTAGATATGAGGGTTATTTACTGAAATGAGCATAAGAACTGCAAAACAATGTATTCCAGACAAAATATAATCAAATTTTTAGTCCTGCACGAAAACTGACGACCTAAAGTTTGTTTTATCTAAAAATAAATTTTGTGCAGGATAGTATAGTAGTTTCTGAAGGAAACGGAGTAAAATATTTTCTACTGGTTAGAAATAAGAAGACTTTTCTTTGACAATTACCTTTATTGTAATTTTCAGGTTAGTTTTTTGGCGTGATCATCGATAAAGTATGAAATACACTCTCTCTCAAACAGTATATTTATTTTATCAGTGACCGGCGATATTCTGGTTTGGTGCCTAGCTTTGCACATCCAAAGATTTATCGATGATTGTAAGCCATTGATAAATAAAATCTTTGACATATAAATAACGAAACTGCAGTCAACTGTAAAAACCAAACTTTTAATTTTATTCACGGCAGCGTTTAAAATGCAACGTAACACTTTCCTGTGCAAACACGTAATTTTTCGCAAGTAAAACCAGATCGACGAAAGATTTTTGCAAACGATTCTTATAATTACCGTAAGAATATATTCTTTATTATCAACTTGTATCACTTTAAAGTGTCGCAGCACGTGCAATTCGCATAAAACCAGATTTGACGTGTATTTTATGTACAACTTTAGGTCACCATATCCTTTCAAGTGATACTTTCACAAAACTACAGGAAAACCATTAACTACAAATCTGAACTGATTCGCACAAGTCTGAAACACATTAAGTGGCGCGCGTAGAAGAATTAATTTTGCACGTAAAATCGGAGCGAAACTCGATTTTTAAAAGAGAGTTTCCAATTTAATCGTGAGAAAGCATAGTTTGCTTTTCTGATTCCCTCTGAACCGTTTCTGCACATTCAGTTCACGAAAGAACGAATTTGGCGTGCTACGTTTAACTTGACTTTAAACAATCATATCTCGCCAATGGATAAAGATTACTGAATAAAAATTTTTCATTTTGACTTCATCCATTAATCCACCTTCATACGAAGTTTGATCCAGACCAGTTTAAAGCATGGAAGTGGCGTGCTTCAGGAAGCTCCCAGAAAAATGAAATGTTCGTGCATAAAATCCAAATGAAGCAAGATTTTTTTCAAAGACTTACAGTAAGGTCCAGTACAACGATGAGATAAATTTGAGCCCTCAGTCTATCCCCAAATTGGAGACATTTATAGATTTTTTTCATGTAAAATCTGAACGGTTCACAGCCGTTAGGGTGGCATCTTGCCCAGTTCAACAAATGACCATACTAGCTTTATTTGTAGGAAGAAACTGACATAACTTCAGTTTGGAGATAAATCAAATGTCGCTTGCGGGAGGCTACTTGAAAACACTAAAGGTTCTTGCTATATACAAAGCGCCTGGAAAGTGACACACGTCACTGGTAACCACTGTCCGCGAACGGGAGCTGATCTGAGCGGCCGAGGTTCGCAGCAGCGTGGCTTTTATTCACTCCTTGCAGGGGGCGCGCCGGGCGCGGCGCGGTATAATTCTGCGTGCCATTGGCCACCGTTTCTTCACCGCCTTCTCTAGTCTTGCTTTCCGCATCTTCGTTCCGCGATTGTGGCTACACCAGAACAATTAGCTGATAATTAATATCAGGCTAGTTAAATTTTTTGGCCAAAGGACTTAATCGTTTCGCTCAGTTTGCCTGGGCCCCAGCTCCGGTTCGTCATAGAAATCCTGCTTAATGCACTGTAACGTAGCTACTGCAACACAGATATTGGAATGGCTACATAAATGGCCGCTGGTCTGGGACAAGCCACAAGCTTTTTCCCCGTTGTTTCTAGGTCAAATAGGAACCAAAAATATAACCCTCAGAAAAATAGAAAGAAAAAAACATGCATGTCCGAGGGCTGTCTTTTCGTATGTATTGTTACAGCGCTTCCACACTGTAACGATTGTTCCCATAGCTACACTACGGATGTTAAAAAGTTTGATTTGATGTTCCCTTCACTATTTTATGTAGTAGCTAACATATACGTCAGTCAATTTTACTAAAACAAAATCGACAATGGGGCAGAAGAAGTTGGTCACAAAAATTTCCAGTATGCTCATCTTTAACTTAGCGTAATTAGTAGTTAGTTTCATGGTTGCTGACTGGAAAGTTATTGAATAACGGACACCCTTATTGACAGCATGATACTTGTGAATCGGTGGGAAGCATTTATATGCACGCAATGAATCACGCACAGTTATGGCAGCACTTCTACATCTACATCTACATCTACATCTACATCCATACTCCGCAAGCCACCTGACTGTGTGTGGCGGAGGGTACCCTGAGTACCTCTATCGGTTCTCCCTTCTGTTCCAGTCTCGTACTGTTCGTGGAAAGAAGGATTGTCGGTATGCTTCTGTGTGGGCTCTAACCTCTCTGATTTTATCCTCATGGTCTCTTCGAGAGATATACGTAGGAGGGAGCAATATTCTGCTTGACTCTTCGGTGAAAGTATGTTCTCGAAACTTTAACAAAAGCCCATGCCGAGCTACTGAGCGTCTCTCCTGCAGAGTCTTCCACTGGAGTTTATCTATCATCTCCGTAACGCTTTCGCGATTACTAAATGATCCTGTAACGAAGCGCGCTGCTCTCCGTTGGATCTTCTCTGTCTCTTCTATCAACCGTATCTGGTACGGATCCCACACTGTTGAGCAGTATTCAACCAGTGGGCGAACAAGCGTACAGTAACCTACTTTGTTTGTTTTCGGATTGCATTTCCTTAGGATTCTTCCAATGAATCTCAGCCTGGCATCTGCTTTACCGGCGATCAACTTTATATGATCATTCCATTTTAAATCACTCCTAATGTGTACTCCCAGATAATTTATGGAATTAACTGCTTCCAGTTGGTGACCTGCTATTTTGTAGCTACATGATAAGGGATCTATCTTTCTATGTATTCGAAGCACATTACACTTGTCTACATTGAGATTCAATTGCCATTTCCTGCACCATGCGTTAATTCGCAGCAGATACTCCTGCATTTCAGTACAATTTTCCATTGTTACAACCTCTCGATACACCACAGCATCATCTGCAAAAAGCCTCAGTGAACTTCCGATGTCATCCACAAGGTAATTTATTTATATTGTGAATAGCAACGGTCCTATGACACTCCCCTGCGGCACACCTGGAATCACTCTTACTTCCGAAGACTTCTCTCCATTGAGAACAACATGCTGCGTTCTGTTATCTAGGAACTCCTCATCCAATCACACAATTGGTCTGATGGTCCATATGCTCTTACTTTGTTCATTAAACGACTGTGGGGAACAGTATCGAACGCCTTGCGGAAGTCAAGAAGCACGGCATCTACCTGTGAACCCGTGTGTATGGCCCTCTGAGTCTCGTGGACGAATAGCGCAAGATGGGTTTCACACGACCGTCTTTTTCGAAACCCATGCTGATTCCTACAGAGTAGATTTATAGTCTCCAGAAAAGTCATTATACTCGAACATAATACGAGGGTTATTCCAAAAGTAAGGTCCGATTCGCCGTAACTATTGAAATTTGGCGCCAATGACAAAACACGCATGCGCGCCGACTCCCGGCAAGCCTTGCGCGTCAAACGCCGCCATTCGCTTTGTTACTGTTGCTGAGTGTAGTTCACAGTGTCACTTTACAATGTTTAAGACAATTGATCAGCCCGCCGATTGTGAAGTAAGGGCAGTGATACGGTTTTTGTCTGCAAGAAACAATTCAGCGGCGGAAATCCATCGGCAGATTACTGAAGTGTACGGTCCTAACATAATGAGCGACAGTAAAGTGCGCAAGTGGGTGCGAGCTTTTAATGAAGGACGGGATAATGTGCACGATGAACCACGGTGTGGCCGACCATCAGTGATTTCAGACGATTTGGTCAATGCGGTTGACAAAAAAATTCGTGAAGATCGCCGATTCACTATTACAGACGTAGACATGCATTTTCCGAATGTGAGTAGAACAACTTTGTACAGAATTGTGTCTGAACATTTGAAGTTTCACAAATTGTGTGCCCCTTGGGTTCCCAGGCTGCTTACTGAGCCCCAACGAATGAAAAGAATGGCTTTTGCTCTTGATTTTTTGGAGCGATATCATAAGGAAGGTGACAGTCTTTTAGATAATGTTGTCACAGGGGATGAGACATGGGTTTCTCACATCACTCCAGAGTCTAAACGTCAGTCAATGCAATGGCGTCACACGTCATCGCCAGTCAAGGTCAAGGCAAAGCAGACAATCTCAACACATAAGGTTATGGCGACTGTGTTCTGGGATAGACGTGGAGTATTGTTAGTCGACTTTATGGAGAGAGGAACAACGATTAATAAAGCCGCCTACTGCGCTACCCTGACTAAACTTCGACGTGCAATCCAGAATAAGCGACGTGGTCTTTTGTCGTCTGGAATCTTGTTGTTGCATGACAATGCCAGACCCCACACTGCAAATGAAACGCAAGCTCTGATCAAGAAATTTGGATGGGAACAGATGGACCATCCTCCTTACAGTCCGGACCTGGCGCCAAGTGATTTCCACCTGTTCCGTTACTTAAAGGAGTTTCTCGGCGGCAAGCGCTTCGACACAGATGATGAAGTGAAAGAAGCAGTTAAGGACTGGTTATCGTCACAGGCAGCCGATTTCTATAACATGGGCATTCAAAAGCTTGTTGAACGATGTGACAAATGTTTAAATAAGTATGGAAGTTATGTAGAAAAATAGATAAAGATGTAAGGAATGTAAATAAAACAATTGTTTTGAAAAAACATTTTAGTTTTGATTTTTTTTTTTATAACCGGACCTTACTTTTGGAATAACCCTCGTACGTGTTCCAAAATTCTACAACTGATCGACGTTAGAGATATAGGTCCATAGTTCTGCACATCTGTTCGACGTCCCTTCTTGAAAACGGGGATGACCTGTGCCATTTTCCAATCCTTTGGAACGCTACGCTCTTCTAGAGACCTATGGTACACCGCTACTCTGTGTAAAATCGAACTGGAATCCCATCAGGTCCAGCGGCCTTTCCTCTTTCGAGCGATTTTAGTTGTTTCTCTATCCCTCTATCGTCTATTTCGATATCTACCATTTTGTCATCTGTGCGAAAATCTAGAGAATGAACTACAGTGTAGTCTTCCTCTGTGAAACAGCTTTGCAAAAAGACATTTAGTATTTCGGCCTTTAGTCTGTCATTCTCTGTTTCAGTACCATTTTGGTCACGGAGTGTCTGGACATATCGTTTTGATCCACCTACCGCTTTGTCATAAGACCAAAATTTCTTAGGATTTTCTGCCAAGTCAGTACATAGAACTTTACTTTCGAATTCATTGAACGCCTCTCGCATAGCCCTCCTCACACTACATTTCGCTTCGCGTAATTTTTTTTTTTTTTTTTTTTTGGTTGCAAGGTTTTGGCTATGTTTATGTTTGCTGTGAAGTTCCCTTTGCTTCCGTAGCAGTTTTCTAACTCGGTTGTTGTACCACGGTGGCTCTTTTCCATCTCTAACGATCTTGCTTGGAACATACTCATCTAACGCATATTGTACGATGGTTTTGAACATTGTCCACTGATCCTCAACACTATCTGTACTTGAGACAAAAATTTTGTGTTTAGCCGTCAGGTACTGTGTAATCTTCCTACCTTTTTTAATATTTCTATTTACGGCTGAAATCATCGATGCCGTAACCGCTTTATGATCGCTGATTCCCTGTTCTGCGTTAACTGTTTCAAATAGTTCGGATCTGTTTGTCACCAGAAGGTCTAATATGTTATCGCCACGAGTCGGTTCTCTGTTTAACTACTCAATGTAGTTTTGACATAAAGCACTTGTGCTGTTGACCGACTCTAGCACGTTACTAAACTTGAGACGAGGCATTACAAGTAACCCTTCATTCGGCCTTACAACGATAAAGTGACGAACGTGTCTCATGCAGGAGTAGACACAAGCTGACCGTGAGTAATGTTTCAAATGCTCAGGATAACCCGACAATGAGATTAAAAAGAAAATGGATTTCCGAACGTAGAGCCGTGCGGTCTAGGGCGTTTTGTCACGGTTCCCACTGCTTCCTCTGTCGGAGGTTCGATTCCCCCCTCAGGCATGGGCGTGTGTGTTGTCCTTAGCGTACGTTAGTTTAAGTTAGATTAAGTAGTTCGTAGGCCTGGAGACCGATGACCTCAGCAGTTTGGTCCCATAGTCCTTGCGACGAATTTCCAATTTCCGAACGTAGAGTTCAACCAACTTTTTTCTAAGATACACATTCTGAATATTCTATACATACTTCTGTTACATTACTGCTTTCACCTCCAAATAGAGTAAACGAGAATAGTTCCTCATTAATGTTAGCTTGCTGAGAAACATTTGTGCCAGTATATATTTTAAATAAGCCTAAGAATTTTATTTTTTCTTCCGGGGTACGTTTCCGTGCACAAGAGCGCTGAAAAGACGGTTGCAATTTACACTGTCTTTACCGGCCGCTGTGGCCGAGTGGTTCTAGGCGCTTTAGTCTGGAACCACGCTGCTGCTACGGTTGCAGGTTCAAACCCTGCCACCCTGCATGGGTGTGTGTAATGCCCTTAGGATAGCTAGGTTTAAGAAATTCTAAGTCTAGGGAACTGATGACCTCAGATGTTAAGTCCCAAAGTGCTTCGAGCCATTTGAACCATTTATACTGTCTTCAATACTGTTGTTAGGTCCCGAGCTGTCTAAGGCGCTGCAGTCATGGACTGTGCGGCTGGTCCCGGAGGAGGTTCGAGTCCTCCCTCGCGCATGGGTGTGTGTGTTTGTCCTTAGGATAATTTAGGTTAAGTAGTCTGTAAGCTTAGGGACTAATGACCTTAGCAGTTAAGTTCCATACGATTTCATACACATTTGAACATTTGATTTCTTGTTAGGTCCATCCGTATTTATTGCGGTTAAATGGCGACCAAATGATTTTTCGACTTCTTCTAATAGCTTCGTCATCAAAAATCGCTTTTTAAGCAAGTTGTCTGCTATTCTCATCAAAAAATAAACCACTGTAATTCTAAAACAGTGCACATTTCCGCACCAAATGTATAAATATTACTTAAGTTATTAGACACATTTTTATAGCCATACATATTTCATAGTAGGCAGGTACAACCTCTCCGTCTGTAGTTAAAGTTATGTCTGGTTTAATTTTGTGTGAAGTCAAATTTCCTCCTTGGAAAGAAGTTCAATCCGTATGCAGATATACACTGTGTATTCTAACTAATGGCGTAAACGCATACAGTTGAAAGTACACGATACTAGAAGCAAAAAGGTCCAAGTACACGCAGGGTTCAAAATGCATACTTTAATAGCTACGAGCAATTTTTCATCTTCGATCCTGTGCAGCAAATCTCTTCTACTACGATCTCTCTGCTTTCCACGTTTTGGGAACTAGTAGTATGAACCAAAACAAAAAAAAAAATGTCTAGCAAAGATTTGCTCTGAAATGCATACCTTAAAAGTTATGAGCAGTTGTTCATTAGAAGAGCCGTGTTTCCAAGTAACGAAAATGAGCACGTGCTCATAGCTCTTAAGGTATGCATTTTAGTGCACATGTTTACTGCACATTTTCCTTGTTTTGGTCCACATTACTTCACCATCTGTGATGGTACCTGGAGCATGTGGTCTGGAACAACGAGGAATGGGATCGCATACTCTGATAGCAGATTCAGTGCTAGGGATTCTGGACGTGCCCTAATATGGTGAGAGGTGCTAACAGGTAATGCGCCCAGGAACATTGTCAAACGTGTTCATTTTGGTGGTCCAGTTGTTACACGTTTCGAAAACGTACCTCCAAATATTCGAACACGGTACTCTCACCGTTAAACGTTATTCCAATGTACGTCTTTTCAGCGGTTCATTCAGCCCCGACTTCATTTTTTTGGAAGACAATGCCCGACCTCATCGAACAGCACAGGTGGAGGAGCTCTTGGAAAGAGAGGACATTCGGCGAATGGACTGGCCTGTCCGTTTCCCGACTGGACTCGCATCGAGCATGTGTGGGATACGTTGGGTAGACGTACTGCAGTACCACCACAGGCGCCAAGGTGCGAGCTGGTGCCAGTGCCATAGAGACTCGCCACTTGCGCGACTTCCAACAGCGCTAAGGCCGGCACTGAGGATCAAGATATCGACTTCGCCTCTGCCAGTTCCAAGCCGAGTACAATCCACGAATGACCGGACGACTACGGCGTAACCTACTCTGAGTGTAGAGCAGCTCTCGCTCACTTGACTATAGATCATCGTTCAGAGCTGACTTAGGCAGGGAACCTCGTTTAGTGAACTCTTAGAAGTGAACAGACAGTTGTTGTAAATTGCATTTGCTATGTTTTGTGAAGTTACCTACGATTATTTCCACTTAGTCACTGAGAGCCTTTTTTGTGTTGTATTACAAGCAATGTTGCAGACTGAACGAGACACAAAAATAAGTAAAACTCATTTGTGTGTCGTTGTTACTAATTTGTTGGAGTGTTGTAGAACCTTCGTTCTCCTATCCTGTTACCTAACCATGGGGAACAGCTGCTGTGTAATAGTGGCAGGGAGAAACCGTCTTAGCGGTGTACTGTACCAAGAACTGTTTCACGAACTCACAAATTCAGCCTGTCGCAACAGTGGTAACTCGGCTTCCACGGCAGTAGCGTCGAGGCCTTTACAAAACAGGTGACGAGGGTATACAAAATTAAGCTCCCCATCGGAAGAGTTGAAGTTGTTCTGTACAAAACAGGGTATGTCCATGACATAAACAGACAATTTATTTTAATCTCTAGCTTATGGCACGGAGCGACAGCACATTTTTTTTTTAATATGACAAAATTATAAAATGGGGGACGTTTTAAACACAGATTTAGTTCCGTCGTCTGTCTTTTTTCACATTTTTTGCGATACTGTAACTAACGAATAAATTAAAATAAAATAGTCTATTAATTCTTACGAACATGACTAACGAGTAAATCAGCCAAATTTCAGAAAGATACTTTTATTAGTGTGCATCCATTCCGCCAGCTTGAGATACAGTGTACAGCTGAAGGAATGGACTACGGTCATACTACCAGGTGTACCGGTATGAAATGAGCGTTAAGATGCAAATGCGTCGATAGGGAATATTTGTTGTGAACGAGCCTTAATTTTTTTTGTTTGGTTGGTATGACATCTGTCAAAGATATTTAGTATACATCAAGTCATGGAACAAACAACATGTTTTCATCGTGTTAACAATGTCGAATTTTGTACCAGAATGAAATGATTTGGGGAAAGCATTAATTTTTTGTTGTCATTTGAAAAAAAGTGCTACAGAGTCGCATCGAATGCTTGTCGAGGCATATGGTAATCATGCTCTATCAGAAGCAACATGCAAAAGATGGTTTCAACGCTTCAGAAATAAGGATTTTGATGTAAGAAATGAAGAACATGGAAGACCACCAAAAAGGTTCGAAAACGCCGAATTGCAAGTAATATTGGATTAAGATGATACTTTGAGTCAGAAGCAAATGGCAACAACGCTAAATGTTGCACAACAAAGAATTTCTGACCGTTTGAAAGCTATGGGAAAAATCCAAAACTGTGGAAAATTAGTGCCAAATGAATTGAGTGAAAGACAGATGTAAAACCGAAAAACCATTTGTCAAATTTAGCTTCAAAGACATGAAAGAAAACCTATTTTGCATCGAATTGTTACTGGCGATGAAAAATGGATTCATTTTAAGAATCCTAAAATCATGGGTTAATCCGGGACTACCATCAACATCGACTGCAAAACCTGATCGATTCGGCAAGAAGACAATGCTCTGTGTTTTGTGGGAACAGAAAGGTGTGGTGTATAGTGAGCTTCTAAAACCCGGTGAAACTGTGAATACTAATCGCTACAGACAACGAATGATCAATTTGAACTATTCATTGATGGAAAAAAGACCAGAATGGGCCAGAATATAGGGCAAAGTAATTTTTTTACACGACAGTGCACCTGCACACAAAGTAAAACTGGTTCAGGATACAATCAAAACATTGGCTGGGAGCTGCTACCCCACCCGCCGTATTCACCAGACTTGGCCCCTTCCGACTACCATTTGTCATCATCACTGGGACAACAATTGGCTGAGGAACATTTCGATTCCTACGAAGAAGGCGAAAATTTGGTGTCTGATTGGTTTGCTTCAAAAGACGAACATTTCTATTGGCGTGGTGTCCACAAAGGTGGTCAAAATGTATAGAAAGCAATGGTCTGTACTTTGAACAAAATGTTTTCACTTTTCAATTCAAAATTAGTGTTTCATTTTCACAAAAAGAAGTTCATTTCATAACGGTACACCTGGTAATAAAGACATATTTCTGCAATTTAGCTTTGAAGATATTGTTTGGTATTAATAGGCTAATCTTTTATTTTAATTTATTCATGAGTTATTGCAGAAAATGTGAACAGAAAACACGTGACAAAACTACATCTTTTTTTCTAAAGTCTGTCAATATTCTATAGATTAACGAAATAGTTCTTTTAATTTCAAACAAGATTTTGGACAGCGCAACCAACTTCAACGCTTAGAACGGGCAGCTTAATCATGACTAACTTCTTTTTTAAAAAAAAAACATAAATGAGAAAATGTTGTCCTTGAATCAGTACAGATTTATTCATGAGATTTTCAAAAACAACTCGTGACAATCGCTTATTCTTTAGGCTGACAGAAGAATGGACCCTTAAAAGCCATGTACCATCCCTCGTAATGGCCAGGAGACCATCAAAAACCGCGGTGACTTCATTGTAATTATTGTCTTTCAATAAAAGTGTTCCTTCTGTTCGTCTGACTGCGTATTTCCTTCATTTACCATCATCTGTACTATAACGAAGTACTCCTTTCTGTACATCACCCAAGTTTCATCGAGATATGTGACTTGGCAGTGACACATCATGGAAAGTTACTTCCGTTCTTAAGTTTTGCACACCTCTGTTTTTCAACGATGTTACTGTCAATCAGCGCACTACTAATATTATACGCTTATAGGACTGCTTTTTCGGCTCATCTGCTTTAAAATACGCGTATATGCACTTAAAATCTAATGTACGACGTACATGCAATTATAAAATATGTTCTGTTTAGCCATGACTGCCCGCTTTATGAATAAAACTTGGATTTATTTGTTGTGAAAACTAGCATATGTTTAGAACGGAGTTTGACATACATTTTTTTTATGCGTGCTAGGTCACTTCAAAACGATTTTGCTGCCGAATGCGGCAATTGTTTTGATATGAATAGACGCTGTCATTAATAATCATACAGTCCTGGTGAAATAATAATGTAATTAATCAAAATTAGTATCATAACTGTGGAAGTAACGCGAGTACTTTAAAGTAAAACACCAAACGAATGTATAGGTAATATCTGACTGTTGCCGTTCGTTATACAGAGTTTACAGACGGTTCACTTTTGTGCTTCGTAGCGGCTGTCGGGTGTAATTAATAACCAACGTTTGTGGAGATTGAGCGTTGGATCTCAAAGGACTTGCTCCTCCTATTGTTTGCTACAGTCTGTAGCGAATTATGGAAGTTGGAGCTCCTTTGAGGAAGTCAAACAGGCCGTCTGGATAACCGTTAGGCATTAATTATTCCAGACCACAGACGATAAACCAGGAAGCCGGGCCCACTATGAATCCTGCAAGCGAGGGTAGCTGAAGCGGAGGTCACCTGATGTGCATTACACGAAATTACAGTTTTAATATGAAACCATTTTCGCACCCCATAAGCTACTCCTTTTAAGTGACGAAGTCAGTTACGAGAGGCTATACAATTTCCCAAATATTATTGCAGTTTGTCGTTTATTGATAATTCGAGACGTTCTCCATCGCCAAGACGGAAACATAGTCTCTGCGGGTGTCAGGTTGCAGAGAAACAGATAAAGGTGACATTATGATATTCTTCTAAACACACTGCACTAACAACAGTATACAGGTTTTGTACCGAAGCGTAATTACGACACACAACAGCCAGGCTGTCCTCACCATAAGTAAATTCCTGATTGTTGTCCGTTAATACAAGTAAATGAACGTATTAGAAAATACAATGATTCTCTTAGGTTTAAAAATCTCAGTAAATTGCCATCAAGTTTCTTTATTTTTCATTGATAATTCATTTTATTTTCTTAGTTAGTGGGTCAGAAGTATATGTGTCTCACTTCAGCTGCCATACTTACCTCATTTACGTGCTGATTCAAAATTTCTTTAATATATCGATGTTGTTTCGAAATACAGGGTGACACAGAAAAACGGGAACATTTCGACAATCCAATAAAACTACTAGTGATGAAGGAAAGAAATTGCATTCATAGTAACTGACAGCTTACAACTTTGCCATTTACGGAACATTGATGGCATTTATATATATTTTTAAATTTAGATGGCGTCCTACTATACGAATACATTCGTGAAATCTGCTGCTGACATTCCTCATTGACCGCTGCAACGTGTCAGCTGGGATACTGTGAACTGCATCCCGAATTCTCTGCATTCTCATCCAGGGTTTTTGGTCGAGTCATGTAGACCTTGCTCTTGAGGTAGCCCCACAATAAAAAAATCACGAACAGATAAATCTGGCGATATAGGGGGCTAGGAAATGTTACCGAATCGTGAGATCACACGGCTGCCAAACAATTCTCGCCCATAAGCCACTGGTTCCCGTGTAGTGTGTGATGTTGCTCCGTGCTGTTGAAACCAGGCTTCCTGAACGTTTGGAAAGTAGTCCAGCGCAGGTGTAACGAAAGTCGCAACATCTGCACGTAACGATCTCTATTAAAAGTTATTATATTTCCCTGTTCATTTGCGAAATACTGCGGTCCGATAATCCCAGGTGATGAAACACCACACCATACTGTCCCTTTACCAGCTTGCAAAGGGCACTCATGAACGTCATTAGCAGTTGTGATTGCCCCGTAACGGTAGCTCTGTTTATTCACATTCCCTTTGAGATGAAAATGAGCGTCATCTGATATCCGCACCTTGTTTAGAAATTCATCTTCTTTGTTCATTTCTGTAATCATTTGTTGACAGAATCCTAATCGTAACTGGTAATCGTTGTTCTTCAATCGTTGCACCATCTGTAATTTGTACGGATGAAATTTTAAATCAAGCTGAAGTATTCTGCGAACACTCTCCCGGGACATTCCAAACACTGATGCTTGCTTAAGAACTGAACGCCGTGGCCTCCGTAAGGGCTGGGGAACGCAAACTTCTTGGTCATCCTGTTGCTTTCTTCTTGAGGGGACATCCTGTCTCTTCACAATTATTTATACAACATTTCATCGCGTGTTTCGGCGGAACAGCATCATGACGTCCTAAATTACAAAAACGTTGAAACTCCTCCTGTGCCGCTATCAAACTATCATTGTTTTTATAAAACATTTTTATGGCTACCGCACGCTGTTGTCCGTTCCACTGATCGATGGTTACTGAAATGGCGCACTGTTTACTCGCTAACTTTCACGAATCCGCAGTGCTGTCACCTGCCCATGGCTGCCACCACTCATTTCGAACATTCCCGTTATTCTTGTCACCCTGTATTTGAGGTCAGCGACCAATTTGTAAATTTATGAAATAATTTCAACTGCACAAGCCAGTTTTTATTAATATATATTAGCACGATTGGTTTTTTCAGCATATAGCCACCTTCAGGTGCACTACAGTTACTTGTTGTATGGTAGGTATGTGTATGTGTTAGAACTATCCCCATGAGCAGTCACAATAAAGTACTGGACTTTTAAACTAGGCCGTATCTGTGGATTTTTTTTATATCCCAGAAAATAACATGGAAAGCATCTAACCTCCTATATTCAACACAATAAACACAGACACATTTAGCTTACACAATTTAAGCACAACAGAAATGGATTTAGCATAGCATCTGTGCAAACGTTAAATGATAAATGGTTCATCAAGAAGCAGCCGAAAAACTGGATTATTTTTTCCTTTTTTTTTTTTTTTTAGCTTAGAGCTTCCAGCAGTCTGAATGAAGATATCGTCTCAGATACGTAATCATTTATTCTAAACATGAAAGAATAACTGAATCAGTAAATTAATGTTATAAATACCATATCCACTTAACATCTAAGGAAAACGCTTCATCATTCCTTAGCACCACGTATGTGGTTATAATTCAACCAATGGTGTTCCGAATGCTGCAGTGCGGGCTGTATACATCATAGGACGCTGAAACATCGTTGGTATGTTCGTTAATCGGAGCAATCGCCGAGTGTGCTGAAAAAATCAGTTCCGCTCCCTGCCACCAGGTGAAAATAGTGCGCTGCAAGTAATCATAATGTGAAATGTTTCCTGTTTTGACGTCAGTATGCTGTTTGTTACTTGGGGACACGTGCTGACTGTTTTACACAGTGACTGTTGACGTAGAGTGTTAGGAATGAACTTTTACGTATGAAGTGCAACGGCTGTTGACACAAAGGATCGTGCACTGCTGATAAATTTGTGTCATCCGAACGGTAGATACAGCAGCTCTACATCGCAAGAATATCGCCAACAGAAACCTACGGTAATGACTGCATCTTTCCTGATTTTCATTTCAAGATGTGCGGACTTCCAGATAACACGACACAAATCCAGTGAGTTCTTGTTATGGGCTCATCTGAAAGATAGTGTCTGTCGGGGATGTATCTGGACTCTTAATTTGATGGATAGCACATCATGCCATATA
The DNA here is from genome assembly GCF_023864345.2 of Schistocerca serialis cubense. Classification (NCBI taxonomy): domain Eukaryota; kingdom Metazoa; phylum Arthropoda; class Insecta; order Orthoptera; family Acrididae; genus Schistocerca; species Schistocerca serialis. Next base: position 528,766,704 of record NC_064642.1, read on the forward strand.
GCTCTGACTACATCAGTTACGTTGTGATCAACTGCTGACCACGTCTTTTAACAGATGAAGCTTGTTGCAACTTGTAACCGTATGCTAGTAGACATTCTAGAAGACCATTATCATACTTTTGATGGTTACTCCCATTCTCCTGCACTTGCACCACATGCTGACTTCTTAGAGCACCATATTTTAATCTGGTGGCAGAGTATCGAACTATTACTTTTTTCAGCATATTCGTTGATTAAATCAATTAATGAAACTGCCTATGATATTTCAGCAACCTGCAATGTATACAGTCAGCACTGCCATACATGGACCAATGTCAGTTTAACTATAACCAACTGGTACCTTGACAAAGAAGAGCTGCTCTGTGATGGTAGATGTCGACCTAACCTTCCTGCTTCTGACACAGAACTGAGTGGAAAGGGAGAATATTTGTTGCTAATGTTTTGCAATTACAAACATAATTCAGTGAGCTGCTTCTGATACATCACAACATTCAAGTGCCGCAGATGGGAATAGTTGGCCACTGCTGGTTCTGGGCTAAAACTTTGAGCCAGTACATGGCAGCACATTCCTATCAGCATCAGCACTTCCTTATCTCCAAAGCTATAGCGGGAATCCTGACACCAGTACTAGCACATCTGGTAATGTGCAATGGCCATAGAGGGGGAGTCAGATATGAATTACCTGAATTGCCTGAAACACTGAACATTTTTCCAGTTATATTCTCATCACAGACTTCGAAAAGTTCGTTTAAGGATTGGCTCACCAGCCACTTTTATTTTCGGTTTCTTTATTGTCATTTCATCTCCATAGCCCTATATGGGTGGGAGGGGGTCTGTCACTGGTACGATATTCCACTATTCAGGCAAGAGAATTTTCAAAAATATAATAAGGGTACAAGAAGAATATGAGGACAGATTTACTATCTTAAATTCAAAAACAAAGACAGATATCCAAAAAACGAACATATATACATTTTAAAAATAAATTGCAATATAGTGATATTCTTGTAGGGAAAGCACTGAAGCACTGCACTTTCGCTTAAAATCTAAAGAAGCTGGCGTTGCCGATATCAGCTTCCAACTTTTCTGAGACGAATATAAGTAGTTCAGCAGCATTTGTAGAAGACTGTCACCAAAATATGGCACTGTGTTACTTGCTTGTCATTTAATATCATGAGTTTAGTTATATGTTTTAGAATGGAAATATGAAGATGTTTGGAGAAAAAAAAACAGTAAAACTTTTAGCAAATGGATATGGGAGGTGTGTGTGCTTCAGAAAAAGTATGACATTTTTACATTATGTATCACTTTAATACACTTTGCGGCATGTGTTTAGCATTTACAGCAATGGAAGTTTATCATACGATTGTGCTCTGTAAGGGAATGTCTTGAGTTAGGCGTTTGGTATTTTGCATTCTGTCTTAGGAATTTGGCATTACGCCCTAGCCATTAAGTCTTATGTACAAGCCTCTAGGTGACAGCAATTCCAGCATTAGGCATTACATATATTGTGCTTAGCTTCAGCGCTGACGGTTGACTGGGACTGCAATCAGAGGAAAACGCACATGGCTGGCTTTGGTGTGAGTGTATGCACTAGGTTGGTTGCTTCTGCAAAATACCAATGCATAGTCCACTAATAAATGAACTTTTTCTTTAAACAAAGATATTATATTTATTTATTCAAAGTTTAGGGTACTTGATCAGAAACACCTGGGGCTCTCTGGCCTTCATGTCTTCAGCAGACATGGCGCTGCTCTGACCGCTAACAATAAGAGCCATCCCTTTCCGGTTGTACCAGGAGGCACAGTGCTGATTCAACATTCTTGATGTTCTCAGACCTGGCTGATACCGTGAGGAAGCTTGTAGATCCAGCCTGTCTCTCAGCTTGCACCAGCAGAACGTAGCAGCCATGGTATTGCTGTGCTGAATCGTCAGTTCTCCAATTCCTCTCCTGCTTCATGTGGTGCAGTGGTGTGCATTTTGATTCCAGTTCGTGACTGCTACAGAACAATGGTACCAGAGACATGGTCGAAGGAATGAATGGTAGCTTCTCGTTACACAGTGTATGCTGTTTTCTCAGAAATTAACCACACGTGTCTGTACAGTTTTTGTCGTGACAGCTCTCGGTCACAACAGTATCAATGTTTACACAAAAATACATGTTTCAGTGTGCACCCTGTTGATAGAAAAAAGAGAAATTATATTTCTGCCGACCAGCACAGTGATGCTTCCACCTATTTGGCTAAATAATAATTCTGTGGGTTGGAGGTACAGAACACTACGTCGATTTTTGGCGAAAATGAAATTATTGTCACATCTAATATCGGCGGAGTTACTGTGCAATGAAATAACACCAAGTCCACGGCACCTCAGAGATATACAACACCATCTGAACGTAGTGCTGTACACTTCCGCACACTCTGATGGCGCTAGCGTGAACTAAGATGAGCCCAGTCAGTTTTACATGGGATTTGACAGCGTTATTTTCAGTGAGTGTTCCGTACAAGTTAATAATCATAAATCCAAACCCTCGTGGGTACAAAATTATGATAGTAATTAAAGTCAGTAATAGTGCTGCATCAATAGGTAAGCTATAATGTTTTCTCCAGTCGTTATATTGATGAATATTGTGATCTATAAACATAACCTAACTTATGAGACATTTGTATTTCACCAGACGAGGAACCATTCTGTGGTCTGTTGTGTTTCAAAATCAAATACTAATCCAATTAACTATCCTACTATTGGTAGCAAAGAAGATGTAGGGGAGCATTCAAATAACGACGAACTGGATGTCGCCGATTGAGACAAATCCTATGAACCTTCAAGTGAGTCATGATCTGATTCGGATGACAATAACAGTATACGGAACCAATCAAAGAATAGGTTAAAAAACAACAGTAATGTTCAAACTGTCACAAATGAACAACAAATACGGAATATACTAGACGAAGGTTTCTATTTATGCAGTGATAGTGATCGTCCTGTAAAAAGTTGTGCAGCTTTAGAAACGACTAAACGTGTGGTAAGGAAAGTAAACAATAGAACTAATACTCCACAGCTTGGTAAAAAGCGTGTAGTTAATGCTGACGAATGGAGACGTAACGTCTGTAAACGCCAAGTAGATGGTGGGAAGGAATATGTCAACATAAAAGGTGGGACTGTTCCTGCTAAACTACTGCAGCCTCCGTGAATGTGTAGGATGAAAAGCTAAGAAAAACTGCCTGAAACTGAAAGACAGGAGATTTTTCATTCATACTGGCACGAGGAAGTGTCAACAGACATGAAAAGGCAATTTGTTGGCGCGTGTGTTGCCCAACGTAGTGCAGCTCGTTCAAGAAATAGAAACTTAACCTCGAATAAGCGTAAAGAAAACACTCTAAGCTACTATTTTACTGTAAATGGTGGACGAGTTAAGTTGTGCAAGATTGTGTTTTTTCAACAGACTTTCTACCTCGAATACAGATGTAGTAAACATTTTAAAAACTATGGAGCCAGATGTAGTAGTAAGAAAAGATCCAAGCAGAAAACCACCTGACAAAAACGTTGAACGCATCAGATACGTATTTCATCTTTCCCTCGTTATGAGAGTTACTACAGTAGGGAACAGAGTGTTAGGAAATACTTAGGACCAGAACTGAGCATACAAATAAGGTATGACCTATACATAGATTGTATTCAAAAAATATTGACCCAAGATAAGGGGTAAAAAGAGCTTTAAGCAGACATCTTTAATAAAAAGTTCAATTTATCATTCAAACCACCTGAAAACGACACCTATGATACATGTGATATGTTTCAACCAAAGCTGAAAAGTAATCTGACTCCAGAAGATAAAGAATTTGTTGAAGCTGAGCATATTCCTCATCTGAATGAATCATAAAACAGGTATCTTCTAAAAAGCAATTACACTAACTAGGAAAGAGGAACAACACACAAAGTGTAAACCGGAGACCTTCAGAAATGTTTGCCATCCTCACTCATATCAAATAGTACTAGCTTCTATAAAAGGAAGCATTGGGCCTTAAATTTTTACCTTGTATGATGCATCAGATTCCTCAGTTCACTATGTGATGTGGTATCAGTCAATAAGAGAGCGAGGTGGAAACGAAATTGCATCAGCAATTTTGAAGTGAGCAGATAGTGTCATACCTGACAGTAACGTGGAAGAAATCACACTTTGAGCAAACAACCGCTATGCACAAAATAAGCATGAGAATATTATAATGTTTTTTTTCTGGTTACTACATAAGTATCCACAAATTATAACCATAACTCAGGAGTCTGTACTAAAAGGCCATACCTATATGGAGGCTGACAGCATTCATGCGTTGATACACAGGAAACGGAGGAAATTGAATAATATGACATTTTAACAACCTGGGACTGGCAACAATTGGTAAGACACCATTCTAGCAATCACATTGTTCATAATATGGAACTTCAAGATTTCAAAAGTTTTAATTCACTGTATGCCACAAAAGACTCTGAAAGGCCTCCCCTTGTTCAGAGGAAGATGGACATGAAGTAACGGCAGATTTGAACCAAATTTGAGATGTTCCAAGACCTATTTCGCTGCAGAAATATAATGATTTATTGGCACTGTTGTCACATATCCGTTCAGTCTGTCACGCATTTCATAAGAACCTAGGACGTACACGTAATACAAACGTATCAGACTATCCAGAAGAAGACAAAGTTGTGATATAGGACCAAATGTGACATTTATTTTCCTACAGCAAGTTGTACCACAATGTGAGTAATATTCTGTTCATGTAATATATTCTTACAATGAAATTAATGGGACTGGGTAATATTATTCGTTAAATACCAAAAGCATTATGCCACACAATGCAACACGTTTATGAGTGATATACAACACCATGTCCATTATATATCTGCAAAACCAGTAAAAAATTAAAAAAAGTCTACTACATGTGAAGCAAAATGATACTTAATGTTCAAAGTGTAAACTGACCAAATTTCGATACGGTGATGCTATTAATAGGCACGATATTTAAGGGAGAACACAGTAAAACACCTTCAAACTACTCTCCTCTAAAATTTAGTAAATGTTACATAGTACCCTGTACCCCTGACCCACGTAACTACTGCAGCAACATTTGTAGAAGACTTACCAAAATATCGCACTGTTACTTTTTTGTCGTTTAAAATCATGTGTTTAGTTATATGTTTTAGAATGGAAATATGAAGGAGCTTGGAGAGAACAAAAAACAGAAAAAATTATAGCCAATAGGTATGGGAGGTGTGTGTGTGCTTACAGAAAAAGTATGACGTCTTTATATTACGTATCGCTTTAATACATTTTTCGGCATTTCTTTAGCATTTACAGCATTGGAAGTTCGTCATAGGATGATAGTCTCAAAGAGAATGTCTTGAGTTAGGCGTTTGGCATTTTGAATCCTGTCTGAAGCATTAGGCATTATGCCTTAGCCACTAGGTGTTTGCCATCATGCATTAGTCAGTAGGCTTTATGCAGAAGCCTCTATGTGATAGGAATTCCGGCATTAACATTACATATACTGTGCTTAGCATGAGCACTGAGGGCTGACTGGAACTGCGATCAGAGAAAGATCATCGCATAGTCCACCAATAAATAAAATTTTTCTTCAAATAAAAATTTTGTATCTATTTATTCAAAGTATAGGGTACTTCAACAGAAACACCTGGAGTTTTCTGGCTTTCATATCTTCAGCAGACCTGGTGCAGCTCTGACCGCTAACGAGAGAGTTGTACCAGGAGGCACAGTGCTGAGTCATCATTCTTGACGTTCTGAGCCCCGGCTGATACCGAGAGGTGCCTTGTAGACCCAGCCCGTCTCTCAGGTTGCACCAGCAGATCGTAGCAGGCATGGTATTACTGGGCTGAATCGTCAGTTCTCTTATTCCACTCCTGCTTCATGTGGTGCAGTGGTGTGTATTTTGATTCCAGTTAGGGACAGCTGCAGAACAATAGTACCAGAGTCACGGTCGAGGGAATGAATTGTAGCTCCTGGTCACACAGCGTATGCTGTTTCCACAGAAATCGACCACACGTGTCTGTATAGTTTCTGTCGTGACAGCTCTCGGTCACAACAATATCAACCTTTCCACAGAAATACATGTGCTAGTATGCACTCTGTCGAAAAAACTGAGAGATTATATTCCTGCCGAGCAGCTCGTTGATGCTCCCACCTATGTGGGCTATAAGTAATATGGTATCCATCAGTGTGATTATTGTACAAGTGGACAGCCACAGGAGCATGTCGATATGAATTCATTGATAGTGAGGTGCTTTTTGTAACCCCCTGCAAGGCTTGCGATGTTATCTATAGACGTCCGGTTCCCTACTATAAAGGTGAGAAAGGTTGTTACTCTCTGTGGGGAGGCCAGGCCATTTGTTGTGGAATTATTAGATGAGAAAAATATCCTCACCACATGGAACTGCACCTGCAAATTTAAAACCCATAACAAAGGTGCTCACATCTGTTACCCATAAGATTCATGTGACCATTCTATATATACATATTATGGATAATAGGCATGTGACTACCCTATATACATATACTGACGGAAAAAGTAATTAATGTAGAGCAATGAAACTTCGTGAATACATTTGACTATGTAACATACGTAAGTGAGATTGGGTTCCATTAGTAAATTTGTGCACAACGACCATACAACAAGTATTGCAGACAAGGAACACTCCAGCAACGGTTGTAAAAATTTGGAAGCGTTTTCTTTATTGTTGCATATCGATTCCAATCACAGAGTGATCATCTTCATTGCAAGACTAAGTTCAGTGGACTCATACAGTCAAGTACAAAATATAACTTCAGGCATAGTGAAGAACATGACAACCAGCAGGTAAGATTGAATGTGTTCCATTAGTGAATTAACTACTCTGACGAACCAAAACATTGTTAACAGCTGTTTAGTACCGTTTTGGTCTACCACTGAAACGCAATACAGCAGCGATTCTGTGTGGCACAGATTCGACAGGTTTTCAGTAGTTTTCCGCTGGCATGTGGACCAGAGTGTCTACGCACAGATTTTGAGGTTCTCGGAAATTACGTGCCAGTGTTTTTAGACGCCGAGCTGGTACTCAAAAGGCGTATCAGATGAGTTATAACGGGTCCATATCAGTTGAATTTCGTTGACAAAACGGCATCGTCAGTTCACTATCATGCCCCTCAAACTACTGTAGCACGATTATACCATTTTCACACACACTTACGCGGACACACAGTTACCCCGACAGAAGTTCCTTTAACATCGCGGTAGATGTGAAACATGATAGGATGGAGATGATCTGTCATAATTTTCACTGGATCCACAGCTGTTGTGGTGCTGTCGATTAGTACTAGGGGTGTGGTGAAAGACCACTTACATGTCATCCACACCATACTACTTCTCGCAATAGCCTACATCCATGGTGCAGTGAATGTATTGAGCAGCTGTTCGCCGAGATGACGGCGTTCCCGGACTAGATAATTGACCTTTTGTAACAAGGAAAGCTATCCGTGAGACCAAACTACCAGTTTCAATTGATCGGCGGTCCAATCTCTGTGATTCTGTGTCCATTGCATCCGTAACTGCAAATGTCGATTGATCAAAGTGGGAAAAAAATTGGGGTCGTCTGCTGCAGTACACACTGTTGAACACTGGGCTGCCCGGGTACTTAACGGCGCTCTGCAAAACACATGTACAAGTACTTGGACTGTGCTCTGTAGAGAGCTTTCCCACAGATCGCCGTCTATCCTATTTTACAGAGTGGGCAAACCTCCGTCATGCGCGTTGTGTGATAAAGCATAGACGTCCAGTAACTTGTCTCTTACTGGTTGTTTCATCGTCCTTCTACCTCACGAGAGTAGCATTGCAAACAGCCGACCGTTCCAAGAAGTCTGTTTCAACCTGCCAAACAGCAGACAAACCGTTGTCAATGTCGCTTATGTTGGTCGATTTCCTCATTTGCGACTCGTATCTGTGCGTGCTAGAACGTTTCTCCGTTCGTAGCTAATCTGTCTGCATCTCCACTAGGCGATAGTCAGTGACTTGGTGGGCAGTGGTCATTACGTATTCTGACTGCAGGTTCACATGAAGATAGCTTTATAGCCGAAACAGGAGCAGTCAAAACAGGAAATATAGGAAAGTTCAAATGTAAAAAATGTTACCATTTAGACAATTCAGCATCTTTACGACTCTAAAAAACAGGACAATTAAGTAAATATTACGTTTCATGTTTTCCTTTGTTTTTTTCGTACTAATGGACTTTCTCAAAATAAATATTGTAGAATGGATTAAATATGAACAGTATAATCGAAGTACGTTGCAGAGCAGGCTGATTGATTACATAGTAATCTTCGAGAAAGCGTTGATCGACACCGCTTAGTTCACGTTCGTCGAAACAGTTCATCGTAAAATTTTTTGAGTAAAAGGTTTGTACCTCGATTCGCAGATTTAGTACCCATAAATATGCCAGTAATAAATTTCCTTTCTTTCATTCAGTTATCGTGAATGAGTTGAAGATAATGAATAATGATTACCAGACACACAGACTGAGTAATATAAACGTCGTTAACAGATCCAAATTGGTTGAGAGTCTGACTATAAAAGACGCAACGTTCCCGAGCCACTCTGTGATGTTAACAGAAACAATCAAGTTATGAAACCGATAACACCGCGCAAGATTGGAATACATTATGCGTTCATCCATTATGAATAGTTTGATAGCTTTTACATGACGGAACTATTCCAAATATTATTAAGAGGCGTTGAGTGCTTATGGTAATGGAAACATTAATTTTGCTGGCGCCAAGCACCCTGTTGAATATTCAAACATTGTATGTATCGAAAAGTGTTGCTTCACAACAGTTATGAAAATTGCTACTGCTGCTTTGTACGATGGTCTATTCTATCACATAAAAGCCTGTTTTCAACACGCCTTGTTGCGTCACAAACATACACGTAAAAAAAAAAAAAATCGATTATATATTTTCCAGACAGTAAATAAAGATACTGATATTTAGTTCACGGGATAAGAGCTCAGTTTGTAAAATCAAGTCGGTGAAATGAAGACATTTATCAGGAGCGCTTTCAGGACACAGATAACAATTTTCTTCAATATGACAAAGAACACGCGCAACACAACAGTCGTACAACATCTGAAAAATCCTCTTAACCTTCTGCAGCTATGATTTTTCTGCTCTAACAGCAGCTATTGTTTTCAACACGTTCTGGAAGTGATGATCTCTTTTAAATAGATAATAGGATGAAATATACTATTCTTCAAGACGCATGTAGACAATCTTCTAACTCTTAAGTATAATTTTTAAAACATAAATCCAATCACGATGATACACGTCTCACACCAGAAACACACTCCCTGTCTCTTGTTCATAGCTTTGTTGCCTCAGTCCTGGTTCTTTAGAAGTGAAGTCAGAAATAATTGTCGCTACACACAAACGGTTTATAGAACCACTTCCGGACCATTTCTCTACCATCCTCCTCCCCCCCCCCCCCCCCTGTTTCCCCCCGTATAGGACATGCAAAAAATGAACACCTAAATATTTCGGTGCGAGCTCAGGCTTTCCTTATTTTATCGCAGTGGCTATTGATTTCTATGTATGTGGAGGTCAACAAAACGTTTTCACATTAGGAGGAGAAAATACTTAATTTAGATTTAGTTATCTCGTTGCAATGAAAAATGCCTTTGTTTTAATGACTGCCACCGTAAATCGCGTATCGCATCCGTGTCACTCTCTGCCATATTTTCCGATAATACCAAACCAAGTGTCCATCTCTGAACTTTTTCGATATCCTCCATCAATCCTGTCTTGTTTGGATCCCTAACCGTGAGATGGACCACTGTAGTGTAGACAGTCTCTTTAGTAGATCTGTTGCGTCTCGTACTCCATAGTTCGGCTTTTCCGCAATAGTTTCTGCTATACGTTTCCAATTTAAGTTTGTAACTGTAACGCCTAGATATTTAGTGGTGTCTACAACCTTATTTATCATGTAACCCCCTGTATCTCAGAATGTGTCTTAACAACTGATTCCTTATTTTAGTAAAGTTGTGGCACAAACTTCACGTCTCCCCATTCAGGTACGCCGTCTACCTATCTAATAGAATTCTTGTGTAGCGCCACATCTACATATACATGACTTTCTATTGGGGAGAAGTGTGAGAGGTAAAAAGGGTACAAGGAAATCAAGAGATAAATACAGTAATCAGATTCGGAAGGATTTAGGTTGCACTAGTTACTAGTTTTTCGGAGATGAAGAGGCTTGCACAGGATAGAAGGACATGGAGAGCTGCATTAGACCATTCTTCGGACTGAATACCACGACAACAAAGTCATGTAACCACAGTTTTAAGTATATTTTCATATCCGTATGAAGTATCTCTTACTCCTTAATGTTTAGAGCAAACTGCCTCTTTCGCACCCTGCAAATATCTTGTGGGAGTCCAACGTTCTCGAGGACGTGGGACAGCGGCTGATGATATAAATAAAGAAAACGGACGATCACAGCCGTATCATCAAACAAAATTATTTCAAACAACTACTTTCGGCGTAACACTTACGCCATCTTCAGGTACACTATAAAGCAAAAAAGTATTGTAGGACCCACATAATACTAGTTGCTGTGGATTGCATGTGTCGGGAGTGTATACTGTACAACGTGTTGTCGCCCTTCTCTGTAGAACACATCGTACAGTATACACTAGTATTATATGGGTTCTACGATAGATGAGCCAAGGAATGAAAGTACTCTTTTGGTTTATAGTGGACCTGAAGATGGCATAAGAGTTGCGCCGAAAGCAGGCGTTTGCAATAAATTTCGTCAATCATATGGCAGTGGTGGTTCGATTCCTTTATTCCTACACATACCTTATCTGTATCAATTTCCACTCTTTCACATACAGCACACCTGACTCCATTTGGACTGCTTCGCATGCACTGGGCTCAAGTTCCTGGAACGTCTGTAATTTTTCGATAGACTGGAGGTACACCAGTGCCTTTAAATCTCTCCACTGCTAGATATCCAACGAATTTAAATCAGGTGAACGGATAACGGGCTTCCTCGACCAGTCCATTACCCACGGACCGTTGCAGAGAGCGTTGTCCCATGTGACGTAGAGAATAGGGTGGTTAATCATCATTCATACATGACAGTCATCCTTCTGAAAGGGTGATGTTCTCCAATAGTGTTGCTAATTCATCGCGCCGAAATCGATGATAAACAGCACCTTCTGTCATCAGTTTGGCAACGTGTATGACACAATAAGTGAATCACCGGCTATTTATGCCCATACAATGGTACAGAAGCGATTGTGGTACCTTATCTCTATGATTGCTCGTCGATTTACTTGCGGCCGCGAAGTGTGTATTGGTGAAATTTACTATGCATCTGTTGTGAATCCTGCCTCATCTGTAAACAGACCACCAAATTCTACACATTATAGACACAAGTTAAATGCCCCAATCTCAAAAGGTATTGATTCCTGGACATATAATTGTAGGGACTTTTCTTCAAGTTTTTTCCAATACTATCTCCTGTAGGAATACTGTATTTGAAGCTTTTTATTCCTTTTTTAATAGCAGAGATCCTGTAACACTGCCTTGAAGAATTCCAGATATCGTATCTGCCTCAGTCGATGACAATACGAAATGTTACCATTCTGACAGGAAACTGTAAATATAGGCGCACAACTGAGACGATACTCTTTAGGAACACATACTGATTAGAAGCCACTTGTGAGTAGCGGTGTGGGAAGCCTTCTGGATATCGAGAAATATGGAATCAGTATGAGATTTCCGTCCGATAACAGTCTTTCGTGTAAATAAATGGCCAGCTGAATCCACGAGAATGATAACGAGCAGCCACTCAGAAAGACCCTCTGTTCCTCACGTGACAACAGTTGAAAACTGCTCGACATGTGATTGTATATTACTGATTCCTTGAACTTCCTCAGACAGCAGACCCTCCATTGCAGTCTCAGCTACATTGGAACTGAAAACACTGCTCTGCATTCATTATCTGTGGTGGTTTTACCACACTGTTTTTTACAAGGTACTAGGAGAGGACACGACAATCGAATTTCTTTTACTTTTTTTTAATGTATTGATACCTGAAGTTCAGAACTCAAAAGTGAATCACTTAAAGCAAGTAGATGCAACTCTAACAAATTCTCGAACAAATCGACTTTTTCCGAACACATTTAATTCGCTACAACAAGGCCAGCAACAACAATAACAAATATATGGCTCTCTAGTAACATGTTCGCTTTCTATGTGGGTGCTCTGGGTTCGATTCCTAGCTGATGCATTCTTTTAAATACAGATGAATCTTCTACGAACATTTCCGCGAAGTATAAAATACAAAAAGAAGAAGAAAATATAATTGCAATTATTTTTAAAGCAAATATCTTTATTAACAATCCTTCATAAATGATAGGTAATTAGGTATTTATGTTTTCAATGAAAATTGGATTTTTGTGTATGACGTGTAATTCGAAATAGGAAGGTGTACATTTTTCATATAAACGACAGTTACGTATGTTGCAATTAACATATATTTGATTAATTTTATGTTTAAAAGATATATGTATCCGAACTTGCGGTAAAGGCCGCCATCCGGTCACCCACACTTTCAAATACGCGCGTTGCCAGTTACACCGCCACGTTTGATACTGCCGCCACCTAGACGTCACGGGGGCGCTTTCACGAGCGAGTACTCCGCTGCTAATGAGATGCAAGCATTCCCTCTCCGGTGCTCCAGCTGAGGATGTGCTTAAGTTCGAACATTCATGTACTGACGCCATTTCGTGTTTTTGCCAGTTGAATAACATACACGGACTTTCATGGTGGCTAGGGCTCGACGTCTTCTGAATAGACATTGTATTGAAGAGCGACGGATTTATAAATCTTCTGTATCTGTACGTTTTTATACATTCAGATCTACGGTTAGTAACTGACGCTAAAGAAAGGTATGTATTACTTTTCTTTGTTTATGAAGAGCATGTTTTCCTCGCTGTTGTATCCACTAAAAAACCACTCAGCGCGCAAAGAACGTATAAGGAAGAAACGTCTTCAGAAGGAAAATGGGCCCTCAAATACTTGTGGGCGACATGCACATTCTGCTAGACAAGAGCCTTATCTCAATATGTAACATTACGAGTGAGCATGCTCTGCGGAAAGTTTTCGTAATTATTGTCAATCACATTTTGTTCCTTTTCAGGTTGACACTTGTAACTGTTCTTTAATAAATCTTCCTGGCAGATTAAAACTGTGTTCCGGACCGAGACTCGAACTCGGGACCTTTGCCTTTCGCCGGCAAGTGCTCTAGCGACTGAGCTACCCAAGCACGACTCATGCTCCGTCCTCACAACCTTATTTCAGCCAGTACCTCGTCTCCTACCTTCCAAACTTTACAGAAGCTCTCCTGCGAACCTTGCAGAACTAGCATTCCTGAAACAAACGACGTTGCGGAGACATGGCTTAGCTACAGCCGAGGGGATATTTCCAGAATGAGATTTTCACTCTGCAGCCTCGGTCCGGCACGCAGTTTTAATCTGCTGGGAAGTTTCATATCAGCGTACACTCCGCTGCAGAGTGAAAATCTCGTTCTGTTCTTTAATAATTTATTCAATAGGTCCATATCCCTTCTGGAGAAAACTACTTTATTTTAGTGACTCTTCAAAGGTATTGATTTCTGGACATATAACTAAGGAAATTTTCTTCAAGTTTTGTCCAATACTACCTCCTGTAGTAATACTGTTTGTGAATGTTTGTTTTCTTTTTTAATATCAGAGGTCCTGTAACACTGCCGTGGCGAATTCCAGATGTCTTATCTGTCTCAGTCGATGACAATACGAAATGTTACCTTTCTGACATTTCTCTAATTTGCCGAAGCCGTAATAATCGGTAATAAACTTTTAATTCTGCAACTGGTTAGTTGTTTTTCCAATCCTTTCAGTTTCTGCATGGTCCGTTGCGATACAGCACCGACGACTACAGGCGAAATGGTGGAAATTATCGATCACGGGACAACAACAGCTCGAACTATAAAAGGAGTAACCAGCCACCATGGGAGAACAGTGGTAGGCGAAAGGCAAAAAGGAACCAGGAGAGAACAATGAAATCCAAACCAGTTCCAGCGGGATACCGGACAACCACAGCAGCAAAGGAACGACTGGGAGAGCTACAGTCAATGGCAGCAAGAAAACCAACAAGATCATCATATCCTGATTAGGCCACCCACTCCGTCATAGGGGCAATTTGCAGCAGATTTCAATTGTCGGCCATCAACAAGTGTCAGCGTCGCTGTCGCTATATTGACGGTCCTGCCTTGGCTCGAGGTGTAGGAGTTTAAGCTTGACTAAGCTATTCCTCCTCAATTCCTCGCTGTTAGGGATGTTCTTGCTCAGGTTTTGAATTGGACCCTGGTTATCTGCGAAAGAAAGAATTATCTACCAAATGAATCCGGCGGCTCCTTATTCTTCTCCTTCTTGTTACTTCCGGGCTGCCTGAACTCGATCTTCTTCAGGCGGGAGAAGTCAACTGGTAGCGTCTGTTGCTGGATGCACAGGACGGCTTGGCCAGTCATGTACCACCAGTCCTCGTCGGTGAAGATCGGATGCTCGTTTATCAGCTCCAGATCTGCACGCCAGACGAGTTCCCTGCCGTTGACCTTCTGGTTTAGGGGTTCGCACCCCCAGTGGAACAGATACGGTTTATGGGGTAGGGGAGAGATATTGGTTACCGTGAAAGGATAGGGATTGCCATGATGGGGGTAGCTGCCGTCGCGCAAGGAATCTGCGATCTTGTTGAGTACCTCCCTCACACAATTCCTGTTGGGGAGGGGAAGGCACTCACTGGAATGGCTCGTCTTCTTCTTCTCCATCGGTTTCAGTGGGCGTATCCTCTGTCGTCTGCGTTTCCGCAGAGACAGGAGTGACGGCTGCTTCCGAGGGGGCCGTCTCCTTGTTGTCGGTGGTTGTCCCCAACTCCATGACCACCTCCCTAGCAACCTGCGTTGCCGCGTCGGCCAGGGAGGCGGTCGTTTGTGTTGCCGCGTACTGGTGGGGGTCGGCGCCACATATGGTGACGTGCGAGACGCGAGGTACAGGGCGATCCTCAGTTGTGTAACCTCCCGCCGCGTCTCGTCTAGTTCCGCTCTCAGGACCGCCCTCTCCTGCGCCATGGCGAATTTGAGCGCGGTCATTGCGTCCTCGTTGGCTTCTCGCAGTGCTGGCGGAAAGCGTCCTCGTCGTCTTTGTGGCGCAGCACGCTTCCCCTACTAGCTAAAATTTGCTCTTGTGGGCCACTAATTCTAAATTCCTGACAGTGCATATCAAATAAAAACAGTTCTAAATCACCAAAAAGTGGAAGAGCCATAGATAATCTACCATCCTACAAATTCAAACAACTGTGTTCTCAATCAGGAACAATCAACTTGTGACACAGAAATCACAGCAACAAATGAATAACAATACAAACAAGCAACACACATAAAATTTTCCATTTATCAGTGGTTTTAGTGAGAGCAGTTATAATGGTTACATGAAACTAATTTACCTCAGTGCACCAACTTAAGTAAATGTTAACTGATGGCAGTACAAATACGTCACAAAAAGTTAACAGTCCCCTGAGTGGCAGCTGGTTGGCAAAGACTAAGGTTTCTATGATTGAACTACACACCAAAAAAAGTTTGGCATCACCTCAGTTCCGAGAGTTCTGGAACCTGTACAGAAAATTGGAATAGAGATCAACATAAACATCATTTCCACTCTTATTATTGCTCATGAAAACGAAACATTGCACGTTGTTTCAGCTCACAGCAAGACCTTCAGGGGCGGTGCTCCAGATTGCTGTACAAACTGGTGCCTCTAATAGCCAGTAGCACATCCTCTTGAATTGATGCATGCCTGTACTCGTCGCAGCATACTGTCCACAACTTCATCAAGGCACTGTTGGTCCAGATTGCCCCACTCCTCAAAGGCGATTCGGCGTCGATACCTCAGAGTGGTTGGTGGGCCACACTGTCCATAAATTGCACTTTCAATCCATCCCAGGCATATTCGGTAGGGTTCATGTCTAGAGAACAATCTGACCACTCTAGTCGAGCGTTGTCGTTACCCTGAAGGAAGTCACTCACAAGACATGCACTGTGGGGGCTCGAATTGTGGTCCATGAAGACGAATGCCTCACCAATATGCTGCCAATATGGTAGCACTATGGGTCGGAGGAAGGCATTCACGTATCATACAGCCGTTGCGGTGCCTTCCATGACCACCAGGGGGAATCTCCACCTTGCTGCACTCGCTGGGCAGTTTGTCTAAGGCGTTCAGCCTGGCCAGGTTGCCTCCAAACACGTTTACGACGATTGTATGGTTGAAGGCATATGCAACACTCATCGTTGAAGAGAACGTGATGCCAATCCTGATCGTTCAATTCGGCATGTTGTTGGGTCTATCTGTACCGCGCTGCACAGTGTCATGGTCGCAAAGATAGACATCGCCTTGGACGTCGGGATTGAAGCTGCGCATCATGCCGCCTATTACGCACAGTTTGAGTCGTAACACGACGTGCTGTGGCTCCATGAAATTCGTTATTCAACATGGCGGCGTTGGTGTCAGGTTTCCTTCGAGCCATAATCCATAGGTAGCGGTCATCCACTGCAGTAGTAGCCCTTGGGCGGCCTGAGCGAGGCACATCATCGACAGTTCGTGTCTCTCTATATCTCCTCCACGTCCGAAGAACATCACTTTGGTTCACTCCGAGACGCCTGGACACTTCCCTTATTGAGAGTACTTCCTGGCACAAGGTAACAGTGAGGACACGATCGAACCGCGTTATTGACCATCTAGGCATGGTTGAACTACAGACAACACGAGCCGTGTACCTCCTTCCTGGTGGAATGACTGGAACTGATCAGCTATCGGATCCCCTCCATCTAATAGGCGCTGCTCATGCTTGGTTGTTTACATGTTTGGGCGGGTTTAGGCTTCCCCTAGCTAGGTTTCATGGAAAGTGAGCAGAAGAAAAACTTGGTCTTCCAATTCAGACTCCAGTGTGGAATGGGCCTTCTGTTTCAGATTCTGGTCTAGAGTAGGTCTTCCTATACAGGCTGCGGTCTGGAGCGTTGTTATTCACACTCCGTACTGGAGAGGATTCTGGTCCTGACTTCTGGTATGACTGGGTTGCTCTCGGGACACCTGTCCTGAGCGTGAATTCGCACTAGCACTGGTCTTGACAGGAGAGCCATGGAACATACTTAGCTGTACCAACAGTTTAGACCTCAATCATCTCGAACAACTCTCTGTGCCTAGGGCAATTTTAAACATGAAAAGTCGGCAAGCATGAAGTTTGATCACATTGCGCGCACTGCTGTAGAAGTGAGTGAAATTGGTCCATGGTATGACCGGCGCACGTGAATTCTACAAGCTGGTATCTGACGAGATTTTAGGGCCTTTTTAGAGAACAATTGCGATCCGTCTAACAGATCGCCAGCCGCGACTTTGAATAATTCATACCTGTGATAGCGGATTATAGGCACTCCACATCACTTTTCTGCAGATGCTAGAATCTCGACTGTCACCTGAGACAGCGCCCAACATCGAGAAAAGGGGTATTGTATTGGGGATCCGTTTTGTAAGGGTAAACAGGATCACAGTCCTACCACTTGTTCTCAGCTGCACCGAGTTAGTATAACTTCTGTGTATAATAAATCCATCAAAGTCCATTTAGTGTCACTTAATTTCAGTTTGCTTTGTCTTTGTTTTGGATCAAAGTATATACACACATCAAAAAAAGTTTTGCATCACCCTGGCTCCCAGAACTCCTAAGGATAGACGTTGACTGAGGATATTGTATCACAGACACAGTCCCTTTCACTGTTCAGAGATGTCACTAAACCCGCCCAAACATGTAAACAACCAAGCATGAGCAGCGCCTATTAGATGGAGGGGATCCGATAGCTGATCAGTTCCAGTCATTCCACCAGGAAGGAGGTACACGGCTCGTGTTGTCTGTAGTTCAACCATGCCTAGATGGTCAATAACGCGGTTCGATCGTGTCCTCACTGTTACCTTGTGCCAGGAAGTACTCTCAATAAGGGAAGTGTCCAGGCGTCTCGGAGTGAACCAAAGTGATGTTCTTCGGACGTGGAGGAGATATAGAGAGACACGAACTGTCGATGATGTGCCTCGCTCAGGCCGCCCAAGGGCTACTACTGCAGTGGATGACCGCTACCTATGGATTATGGCTCGAAGGAAACCTGACACCAACGCCGCCATGTTGAATAACGAATTTCATGGAGCCACAGCACGTCGTGTTACGACTCAAACTGTGCGTAATAGGCGGCATGATGCGCAGCTTCAATCCCGACGTCCAAGGCGATGTCTATCTTTGCGACCATGACACTGTGCAGCGCGGTACAGATAGACCCAACAACATGCCGAATTGAACGATCAGGATTGGCATCACGTTCTCTTCAACGATGAGTGTTGCATATGCCTTCAACCATACAATCGTCGTAAACGTGTTTGGAGGCAACCTGGCCAGGCTGAACGCCTTAGACAAACTGCCCAGCGAGTGCAGCAAGGTGGAGATTCCCTCTGGTGGTCATGGAAGGCACCGCAACGGCTGTATGATACGTGAATGCCTTCCTCCGACCCATAGTGCTACCATATTGGCAGCATATTGGTGAGGCATTCGTCTTCATGGACCACAATTCGAGCCCCCACAGTGCATGTCTTGTGAGTGACTTCCTTCAGGGTAACGACAACGCTCGACTAGAGTGGCCAGATTGTTCTCTAGACATGAACCCTACCGAATATGCCTGGGATGGATTGAAAGTGCAATTTATGGACAGTGTGGCCCACCAACCACTCTGAGGTATCGACGCCGAATCGCCTTTGAGGAGTGGGGCAATCTGGACCAACAGTGCCTTGATGAAGTTGTGGACAGTATGCTGCGACGAGTACAGGCATGCATCAATTCAAGAGGATGTGCTACTGGCTATTAGAGGCACCAGTTTGTACAGCAATCTGGAGCACCGCCCCTGAAGGTCTTGCTGTGAGCTGAAACAACGTGCAATGTTTCGTTTTCATGAGCAATAATAAGAATGGAAATGATGTTTATGTTGATCTCTATTCCAATTTTCTGTACAGGTTCCAGAACTCTCGGAACTGAGGTGATGCCAAACTTTTTTTGGTGTGTAGTTCAATCATAGAAACCTTAGTCTTTGCCAACCAGCTGCCACTCAGGGGACTGTTAACTTTTTGTGACGTATTTGTACTGCCATCAGTTAACATTTACTTAAGTTGGTGCACTGAGGTAAATTAGTTTCATGTAACCATTATAATTGCTCTCACTAAAACCACTGATAAATGGAAAATTTTATGTGTGTTGCTTGTTTGTATTGTTATTCATTTGTTGCTGTGATTTCTGTGTCACAAGTTGATTGTTCCTGATTGAGAACACAGTTGTTTGAATTTGTAGGATGGTAGATTATCTATGGCTCTTCCACTTTTTGGTGATTTAGAACTGTTTTTATTTGATATGCACTGTCAGGAATTTAGAATTAGTGGCCCACAAGAGCAAATTTTAGCGTAGAATTGTGTGGCACTGCCACCAGGAGCAACCGAAATCTCTCAGGAGTAGAAACCTGAATGCATACTCTCTAGAAGCAAGACACATTTGCTCCAAAGTAGTGAAAATATTCTAATCTCATCACAAATGGATCGATGTCAGATCAGTAGCATTGATTTGGAGCAAGTTATGGAGAACTTCCAGTCAACTGTAGCAACTGAATTTGTAGTTAATTCGAACGTCGATTTCTCTGATAATGACGGGGAACTTCAATCAGACAACGAACGCGAAGATGAAACTGCAACAGAGCGCCAGGTAGAATTTGCAGGCATGGCAAAACGTACAAGTAGCGAGCATGGTGGCGCTGACTCACAACCAAAACATCACAGAACAAGGTAATCGCGTTAGAGTAGTCCCGGCTTCTTGAAAGTGTACAACAAGTTAACAAGGGAGTCGACGGTGTTGAAGAGCTAGAAATCGCCAAGGAAACATTAACTGAGACGCAAGAGGTCACGAACAAGGCTAAACGCGACGCCAGAGCGGTAAGATCAGTAACCCAAGGTGCACGCCAAGATACTGTTAACTAAAGAACAAGTAAACCAGGCCAAAACTGATATGCGCAAAACCAAAAAGCTTCTTGCTTCGCTCCAAAACCGAAAAAGAAGGATGGCCCAGAAAGCACAAGAAAAAATTAGCGAGAACAAGGAGGTCATCGAACAAATCGAGGAGAACCAGACAAAAATGTCAGAGGCTAAAGAAGAGCAGACTCAGATCACCTCACAGCAAAACTAGCTAGTGAAAGGCGTCCAGGAAGGACGTCAGCGGTCTGCGCAATTAGAATCACAGACTCGTACGACTTCACTCCCTCACGATCAGCGAAGGAGAGAACAGCATTTATTACGACATTTCGATGCCCAGTATGAGGCTAAATCACCAATGCAAAGGAAAATTCAACAGGAGGTCATGGGGCGCATGGCAGAGTATGTATGACGCGAAGAATGGCAGAAACCGAATCTGAATACAAATGTGTACGTCTTCAGCGAACGTAAATTATTACTCCAGGAATCTGACGACACAAGAGGAGGCCGTAACAGGGCAGAAGGATCATTTGGACACCAGTTTATGGAGATGCGTGCTGCAAAAGCAAGAGAAAATTCGTTCACATGGAATGTCGAACTATTCGACCACAAACATTTCTTATCCATTCAGAAAATCCAAGTGCACAAAGATAATAACGGTATGAAACTTCCTGGAAGATTAAAACAGTGTGCCGGACCGAGACTCGAACTCGGGTCCTTTGCACACAGTTTTAATCTGCCGGGAAGTTTCATAGCAGCGCACACTCCGCTGCTCAGTGAAAATTTCATACTAGAATAACAGTAGATCACATCAATAGAGTTGGATAGCCCAGTATGATAAAGTGCCACCTGAATCTTGGAGAGATCGATTGCGGAACATATGCACACTATTGCTGAGAGCTATCGCTCATATAAAGAGTTCAGGGACACATTCCTTAACACGAGGGCTGTCCAGAAAGTAAGTTACGATCGGTAGCGAAATGGAAACGACTATGAAAATCCGATAAAGCCTTGCAAAGATGTGTTGGGCAGTGTCTCTAGTATGACTCTAGGTAGAATTATGTCGCTCTTTTCATTCCTGAGCTCTTAGTGAGCGCGTAAAGATGTTATAGAAAATAGTGTCTCCCGCCAAGTACGAGAGCCTGGTGAGAATTTTCCCCTGAAGCTATGCAACCAACATTACATAACTGTCGTGCGGTTTGTTCGTCAAGACAATTCTCAGCCTCATTCTGCATGGGCAATGAAGATGTTCCTGCATTGTTTCAACTGGAAATGTTTGGTTACCCACAATACAGCCCGTAACTGTCTCCCACTGAGTTTCATCTCTGCTCAAACTAACCGCTGGCTATGAAGACAACATTTTGGTACAGACAACGAGCTTTAGGCCAGCGAATTGGCGGAAAGCACTGGCGGCTGCGTTCTATGATGAGGGTATTGGAAAGTTGGTACAACGTAACGACGAATGTCTGAGTCAGAACGGCGACTACGTAGAGAAGTAGCTGAAAGGTGTAGCTAACTGTTACAAATGAAACATTTCTGATTTTCACTGTGATTTTCATTTCGCGATCAATCGTAACTTGCCCTCTGGACAGCCCTCGTACATATTGGTCGCAAGACACGCAGGAAAGAATTAAGCGGGATGTTATGATGGGCAAAGACCTAGAAGCGTCATGATTTCATAGTCCGGTGAAGTTCTTAGGGGGAATAGTTAAGAAGAATAGGTTTTTGGACCATTCTAACAGTCCCAAGAAAATAATGAGGCACCGTTACGTCAAATTATCTCTTCACTACTAACAATTTCTCATCGGAGGGTGCAACGATTCTATTGAATCCTTCAAGAGCGCGCTGCGTGATTTAGACTATGTCAACGAGATACACAAAGCAAGAGGCAGCGACAGACACAGTGGCAGCTGTTGGCAAGACACGTCAAACGACCGACTACAGGTGAAATGGTGGACCACCATGGGACAACGGTGGTAGACGAATGGCAAAAAGAAACCTTGAGAGAACAACGAAATCCAAACCAGTTCCAGCAGGATACTGGACAACCACAGCAGCAAAGAAACGACTGGGAGAACAACATTCGATGGCAGCAGGAAAACCAACGAGATCATCATGTCCAGATTAGGCCACTCAACGCGTTTTAGGGGTAACGAGGTAGAAGTCTGTGTAGAAACGGACGCTCTGTTGCTGCGAACACAATTAAAAAAAAGGCCACAGGAATTATTTGAACTAGTAAAATCAACATGCTAGAATACGAAAACACTAGATTTGTAGAATATTTTGTAGCAGGTGAGGTTAGAATCAATAAGTACGTAGATTTTCAATGGATTAGCAAATTCTAGGTGATGTTTTGTAGCACGATCTACATTATTCGTTTATCGAATTTTTGAGAATCATGTTTGTAGATAAATTGTATTACAAACAAATTTAACTGCAGGAACTAGTTAGGACCCTCTATCTCTCACTCTTACATCTAGGGGATGGGCAAACTTATGGAAACACTAAAAACAAACAAATTACTCTGCGTTGTAGCAGGGTGTAAGAAAACACCTTTGGCCTTCAGAACTGCTTGCAGTCGCCTGGGAATGTTTTCCGCAAAATACTGGCACGTTAAGGTAAGAATGATGGAAGTCGATAGCGATCACGCGCCATTCTTTCCAAAGTAGACCACAAGGCTCAGATCTGGTGATGGCCAGGGGAGACGCGAAATGTCATCCTCGTGCTCAAAAAAGCAGTTCGGAACTAGGCGAGCTGTGTGGACAGGGTTCTTGTCGTCTTGGAACACAGCATCACCATGGCGAATTAAGGCTGTACCACAGGGTGGACCTGATCAACCAAACTCCTTGGCAGAAATTCGACCTTGCAGAGTAACCATGGGCCCCATGGAATATCACGATATGGCTGCCCAAATCCTCATCGAACCCCTGCCACGATCCACTTCTGTAGCAAGAATTCGGTATCACCGTTTTCTTCACATATGGTTCAGTTCGTGACACAACTAGGTAACACAGTATGTTATTGTTTAAGTCGACCAGAAGTTGGAAAAAGTCGAAAGAAATCGGTACAAATGACTTTCTTCCTTTGCTTCATAGTCTTGCTTTTACCGCTTCGGCACCACATTTCCCTGTTAAAGTAGTTGCGTACTGATGTGCGTTTTTCGAATTCCAGCTACTGAAGTCAAAGCTTACGGAGCTCCTTTCGGATTGTTTTGGTGCTGAAATGGTTCGCGCGTGCGACATTCAGTTCTGTACGGACTTTTACAGCTACTTTCCATTTAGATTTCGTCACATTCATCTTAAATGACCGTTCATTACGATTGTCCCGCAACATATTTGTCCACAGTGACCTGGCGGCTAAGTTTGTTCCTCTATCTTTACATACGATATGAATATTCGATACGACACCTCTTGAATGAGCAAGCACTTTGTCTACCTTGGTTACGGAAGCAACCACCAAACGAGCTTCAATACTACGCGACGCTTTACTCTGTAAATATGTCTTTGACGGTCTAGCATACTACTTCTGTTTTGTTATGTAACGTGAAACAAAGTACGGGTTTCATTGCTTGTTTGATTTTCTTTGTAATGGAAATGGAAATGCCGTGTCACTAGGGCCTCCCGTCGGGTAGACCGCCTGGTACTAGTCTTTCGAGTTGACGCCACTTCAGTGGCTTGCGTGTCGATGGCGATGAAATGACGATGATAAGGACGACACAACACCCAGTCCCAGAGCGGAGAAAATCTCCGACCCAGCCTGGAATCGAACCCGGGCCGTTAGGTATGATATTCCGCCGCGCTGACCACTCTGTAACCAGCGGCAGACTTCTTTGTAATGACTATGTGCAATGTGCCTTGTAAAATTAGATGTAGTATGCAATACAGTTGTATGAAATGAGATGCGAGAGCCTAATCGATAGTTGCAGTCGAACAACGACATTCAGAAGATGTGCAGTGTCGTGGTGTGTCAGCGGTCTAGTTGTGTAATCGTGCTGGACAGAGTCACACGAAAATTCAGGGTCGCGTTGTTATTTTTCAGTCACGCCCTAAGCTAAATCTCAACGTGGACGTTATGGAACAAAATGTTACACTTTGTGGGTGCTGTGAGCTTCGTGCAGTACTGTAAACAGCAATGAGAACGTCTCCGCAAATGGACTGGGATCTTCGTTGTGGGAACTGAACTGTTTGCATTTAAGTGAGTTGCACAAACTAATGTACTTCAAAATATTTATCTCGTTTGCTACGCGCCCAATTGCTATTCACGTCACAACATTAACTGTCGCTGTGGAGACGCACAAACTGATTGTGACTTGTTGCACTGTTGTCCCCAGATCTGTGAATTCGCGATCGTGAGTACTAAAAATATTCGAACTGTAATATCGAAATCACCGGGTCAAAGTGAACCATATACTATTTTATAACTGTGTAAGCTACGTTATAAACTCAAACATGTGTGAAGGGAACTTTGTAATCATACGAATAGGGATGTGGATTTATAATTAAACAACTACATCTTACCGGTATATAAGAAATGAAACGAAGAATGAAATAAACACCTAGGGAAACACATTTCAAGCAACAGGATATGCCTGCTGCCATTTCGCAACCGATTGGAACTGCTTTAATTATGCTGCGAGTACCAACGAGCCACCGTAGATATCACAACACTTCGTCTTGAAAAAGGTAAGCTGCAAGGACAAGCGCTCTCCTCTAGGAAGACAAGGAACATTTTAACAGTTCCAAGTGTAATTTATTTTTGTTTTTTTAACCATCTTTTCTCAATATTTGTTTTCCGTAAGAAACTGTTGTTTTTATAACGTTTGGGTGCAATCAGTGTTGATACAGTTAATTTCTCCATAAACAGTAGTCATTAGTATTTGCAGTTGTATCTTTCTTTATATTTTATTGCAGTTGTTATTCATCCCTTGTGTATTCTTATGGAGGGGTGTGTTTTATGAATGTGGGTGCGTATTATCAGGCGTATTTACGTGTTTTGTTGTGGTGTGTGCCAGCTCGCGTAAGTTGCGGCGTCCACCATTAAATACTGAGTACCGTCCAATCACAATTAGACAACTCTTATGCTATTGTTGAAAGATAGGTTATAGTTGGGAAAGTTGAATGAGACGACGGCAGTTAACTGCGTAAACTGTGTTTACGTTCAATGAGAAGTAGTATTACGACGTACTCACGACCAAGTGCAAGTTTACTTGGCTCTTACAAAAAAGGAATCCAACCCTATCCGAACAGGCCTTGAAGGCCAGCGGTATCGATCGTACGCTGCGTCATACTCATTCTCTAGGCGTCACCGGATGTAGATATGGAGGGGCATGTGGTCAGCACACCGCTCCCCGTCCGTTGTCAGTTTTCGTGACCGTTACCGCCATTTCTCAGTGAAGCAGTTCCTCAATTGGCCTCACATGGGCCGAGTGCAGCCCGCTTGCTAAAAGCGCTCGGCAAACTCGGACGGTACCCATCCAAGTGCTAACCAAGCCCGACAGCACTTAACTTCGATGATGTTGTGGGAAGCGGTGTTACCACTGCGGCGAGGATGTTGGAGTTTGGCACTTACACTTACGACTAAACAAAATTATGGCCAATTCTTTAATTAATTACAAATTAACCTACGAGCGTTTCTGTGTTTTATGTTCTTTTTGTCACGTTGACAGACTCTGACTTGGCTACTTTTGTTAAGTTTGGAAGTAAAACGGGTTCTTTTAAGTTTAAATAACCGAAATTCACAATCAAAATTAACGCAGGGTAGATCTCTGAGACCCGTTTTCTTCATATGTGACTGAGTTCGTGACAGGACTAGGCAACATGGTATGTGATGATCTGATTTCATTGCACTACTGAGTCGTTTTCTTCACATACTACAGGGGAGGGTTGTACTACATTGCACCAAGCACATCGTAACCACTTCACATCTGACGTCTACTATCCGATTACACGTAATGGTCCCCTGCAACATTCTATCTCATTCTGCAGCCGGGCTCGGGAATTAACGACACGTGCGTAGGGTGCCGTTAACACTACAACACAAACGACTGCCTGTGGAGAAGTGCCATTAGCGGAATCCATGGGCTGCTGATGAATGCTGTAATTTTGCATTTAGCAATGAATCGAGATTCTGCACTGTCATTTGGTTCAGATGGAACTAAGCACCATGGGACCTAACATGTAACGTCATCAGACCCCTAGACTTAGAACTACTTAAACGTAACTAACCTAGCGACATCACACACATCCATGCCCGAGGCAGGATTCGAATCTGCAGCAGTAGCAGCAGCGCGGTTCCGGACTGAAGCGCCTAGAACCGCTCGGCCACAGCGGCCGGCTCTGCACTGTTCCTGATAACCATAGTCGGCGAGTAGAGAAACGATGTGGAGAGGTCATATTGTTCCAATTTCGGAGATGTACACAGGTATATCTCCTACTGTTATGTTAGGGGAGCCATCGAGTATGACTTCAGGTCATGGCTGGCTGTGGCTGAGGGAACTGTGATGACCCAGTGGGACGTCACGGCCATCCTGCGCCCTCATGTGTTATCTAACACACGGCAGTATCGTGGCGCCGTTTTTCAATGCGATAATTCTCGTCCACACATGGCCCGTGTGTCCACGGACCGTCCGCGTGATGTGGAAATACTCCGATGGCCAGCAAGATCTCCAGGTCTCTCCCTGCTAGAACATGTCTGGGACAAGCACGGACGTCATCTACAATCCAGTGGCAGTATCCAGGTAATCAAGTACTAATTACAACACTTGTAGGCCAGCTTGCCTAAACAAAGGATAGAAATGTTTGATAGCACGTTACCATAACGAATCAGCGCATGCATCAGGGACAGGAAGGTGCAGCATTAATTCTGTGTACATTTGACTAGATTTTGTAATCACAGAAATTGCACCACATTACCAGTAAACCTGTGTAGTTTCATTTCGTTTCCTCCTGCCCTGTTTCGTGCTTCACATTGCCAGGCGGTGTACTATACAACATGACGATAGATAAAAAATATTTTGTTATAAATATGGCAACTAACATGATGCTTGGATATTACCATTTTCTAGATAATGAATAATAATAATGAGCGTATGGCATTGGTGGCCGGGAGACCCCTCGCGGGGCGGTCTGGCCGCTGCTCCAGAAGTTCTTTAACGCCACTACGGCGACTTACGAGTGAATGACGATGAAATGATGATGAAAGACACACAACAGCCACTCATCTCGAGGCAGAGAAAATCCCTGACCCCGGCGGGAATCAAACCCGTGACCCCGTGTGCAGGAAGCGAGAACGCTACCGCAAGACCACGAGCCGCGGACATTTTCTAGATAAATAATTTTGGTTCTAAAACCATTTACGAAGTATTCGGTGTACGTGGTACGTCATATTGGTAATAAATAAAGATAAAAACATCTCATGTCGTTCTTTGAACTACCAACACAAAATTAGTTTTCCCATGTCCCAGGGCCAATAAATGGCAAATCGATTGAATCTCAGAAATTCGAGAAATTTAAACGGAGTATTAAGTATTCAGATGTGCCTGCATAAACCAGAGCGAGCAGGAAGACTACTGAAAGTTTCCGCGCTTTTTATTGTCCTACGAAGTGTGGCTGTTAAATAGGATGATGCTGTCACAGAGTAAGAACGCATGCATGAAAGATGAACAACCAATATCTGTGAAGCGTGACTGCTTCTCAGCCGAATGCAGCATCTCTGGTGTTTGTTGCCAAATCATTGTGGCCGTGGCCTACGTTTCTGAAGGAGATATTTTGTTATCCCGGAAAAATGATAGATGTCATAATAGAGCTACTAAACGACGTGGAATGTCACATGAAATTTGGAAAAAACTGATAGTCAAACCTATTTTTTACTGAAAGAAGTGTATGGCGAAGACTGTTTATTACGTCCGCGAGATTTTGGTGATTCAGTCGTTTTCAAGATGGCCGAGAAGACGATGAAGATGACACACGCCTGGCATGCCCTTCAACATGGAAGTATCGAAATAGTATTTAATGTGATTCGATCTGACTGTCGGTTGAGTGTTTGATCGATTGCTGAAACTGTAGCTATTGGCAAAGAATGCGTAAAGAAAATTTTACGCAGCCAACGTAAAAGTATGTGCGAAACAGGTGCTGAAAATTCTCACGATCGAACAAAACGAAGCTCGTGAAAATGTTTGTACTGACGCTTTGAACACCACTGAAAATGATCCCAATTTCTTGGAAAGAGTGATGACATGTTACTAAACTTGGTTCTTCACTTATAATCTATAAACTAAGGGCCTGTCTATGCACTGAAGCACCTATCTTCACAGTGAGCAAAAAAAGTTCGAATGAGCAAATCAACATTCAAAGCGCTGATGATTGTTAAATTCAAGGAATTGTGTACATTCACAGGATACCTGAAGGTCAGGCTATTGATCAAAATTATTACCTTGAGGTTCTTGGTCCACTCCGTGAGAAAATAAGAAAAAAAGACCCGAAATGTGGAAGAACTAGTCATGCGTTCGACATCAAGACAACGCACTAGCTAGTACTGCATTGTCTGTTAAAAGGGTTGCAGCGAGTACAGCGTCACGGTGTTTAACCACACGCCTTAGTCACCTAACAACATGTGACATTTATCTATTGCGCACGTCAAATCCGCAATAAAAGAAGCAAGATTCCCGCCCGTGAAGCAGTGAAAGGAGTTATGGCATACGGAATCAAAGAGCTCCAGCACTTTTTTCATGAATGGAGCGACGTAGGGATGAAAGAGGGGAGTGTATTGAGGGTAACAACGTATGTCTCTGAAATAAAATTTTTACATGAATAATTACGTTATTTTATAATCACAGCTAGGAAACAGATTTCCTTCTTGAGCCATTGTTCGTTCTTGCCGTTTACAGAAAAAGGTTTACGTAATCGGAGGTGATAGTTTTATCACTGTTGGCAATGTGTGTTTCACAATTTCTTTCACTATTTCTCGTGCTTCAGGACGCCATTAATTTTCCCATGTCCATCGAGCGCTGGCTGATACAAGTCAAATATATCACTGTTCAGCGTACCAACATTATCAATTTTCTTTCCTACTTGATTCGCGTATTTAGCGAGAAAATTACTGTATAAATGCCTCTGCAATCGCCCTAACCCCTCTCATCTTTTTCTAGTGATACTTACACGAGATATACTGCAGTGGTAGCACAGAAGTCGCAAGTTTACCCACTATGTTTTCGTGGTAATTAAGTCATCTTCTTTCCCAGTAACGATCTGCTAACTTACATTCTCCACAGATGATTAGCAATCCCGTCTAATCTTTGTTTGCATAACTTGTTCTCATACAAACCTTCAACTGAAGACGGTTGACTGAATGACCAGCGTGCATTTTCTTGGTGTTTTCATTTGTCTACCCTCAGCTCCAGCAGGTTAACTAGTTATATTATCCTAGGCACCTGTACTGTATACCAGTATAGGGGAGTTAAAGCCAAGATTGTGTTCCATTCTTGATAGAACTGTGTTTACGCAGAGTTGTAAAAGTGCCAAAGGCTACCCTAGCCGATCATAAGTAAGTGTAGGCTACGCGATATTCCCAGTAGACATGGTCAGTTAAGATACTACCCTCATTGCCTTTACTTTAGGTGTGTCGTATACCGATCGGAAGTTACCTCATTTCACTTTGTTTACGTATGCCATCAGTGTCTCCCTAGAGCCCCTCGAAACATGAAGCGTTGGACCGTCTAGAGACTGAGTGAATATATACAGGGTGGTCCATTGATCGTGATCGGGCCACATATCTCACGAAATAACCGTCAAACGAAAAAACTACGAAGAACGAAACTTGTCTAGCTTGAAGGGGGAAACCAGATGGCGCTATAGTTGGCCCGCTAGATGGCGCTGCCATAGGTCAAATGGATATCAACTGCATTTTTAAAATAGGAACTCCCATTTTTACTACATATTCGTGTAGTACGTAAAGAAATATGAATGTTTTAGTTGGACCACTTTTTTCACTTTGTGGTAGATGCCACTGTTATAGTCACAAACGTATGGCTCACAATTTTAGACGAACAGTCGGTAATAGGTAGGTTTTTTAAATTAAAATACAGAATGTAGGTACGTTTGAACATTTTATTTCGGTTGTTCCAATGTGGTACATGTACCTTTGTGAGCCGGCCGAAGTGGCCGTGCGGTTAAAGGCGCTGCAGTCTGGAACCGCGAGACCGCTACGGTCGCAAGTTCGAATCCTGCCTCGGGCATGGATGTTTGTGATGTCCTTATGTTAGTTAGGTTTAACTAGTTCTAAGTTATAGGGGACTAATGACCTCAGCAGTTGAGTCCCATAGTGCTCAGAGCCATTTGAACCATATGAACCTTTGTGAACTTATTTCTGAGAACGCACGCTGTCACAGCGTGATTGCCTGTAAATACCACATTAATTCAATAAATGCTCAAAATGATGTCTATCAAACTCAATGCATTTGGTAATACGTGTAATGGCATTCCTCTTAACAGCGAGTAGTTCGCCTTCCGTAATGTTCGCACATGCATGCTGACGCATGTTCTCAGGCATTGACGGTGAATCACGAAAGCAAATATCCTTCAACTTTCCCCACAGAAAGAAATCCGGACACGTCAGATCCGGTGAACATGCGTGCCATGGTATGGTGCTTCGACGACCAATTCACCCGCCAAGGTCAGTGATGTTCCACTTGACGCAGCATCGTGGATTTTGCGTTACCCAATATTGCGTATTACGCCAGTTTACGTTGTCGCTGTTGGTGAATGACGCTTCGTCGCTAAATACAACGCGTGCAAAACATCTGTCATCGTCCCGTAATTTTTCTTGTGCCCAGTAGCAGAACTGCACACGACGTTCAAAGTCGTCGACATGCAATTCCTTGTGCATAGAAATAAGGTACGGTTGCAATCGATGTTGCCGTCCGCGGTGGTCTAGCGGTTCTGGCGCTGCAGTCCGGAACCGCGGAACTGCTACGGTCGCAGGTTCGAATCCTGCCTCGGGCGTGGGTGTGTGTGATGTCCTTAGGTTAATTAGGTTTAAGTAGTTCTAAGTTCTAGGGGACTTATGACCTAAGATGTTGAGTCCCATAGTGCTCAGAGCCATTTGAACCATTTTTTTGCAATCGATGTTGATGTAGCATTCTCAACACTGTCGTTTTTGGATTCCCGGTTCTCGCGCAATTTGTCCGCTACTGATGTGCAGATTAGCCGCGACAGCAGCTAAAACACCTACTTGGGCACCATCACTTGTTGCAGGTCGTGGTTGACGTTTCACATGTGGCTGAACACTTCCTGTTTCCTTAAATAACGTAACTATCCGGCGAACGGTCCGGACACTTGGATGATGTCGTCCAGGATACCGAGCAGCATACATAGCACACGCCCGTTGGGCATTTTGTTCACAATAGCCATACATCAACACGATTTCGACCTTTTCCGCATTTGGTAAACGGTCCATTTTAACACGGGCAATGTATCACGAAGCATATACCGTCCGCACTGGTGGAATGTTACGTGATACCACGTACTTATACGTTTGTGACTATTACAGCGCCATCTGTCACAAAGCGAAAAAAGTGGTCCAACTGGAACATTCATATTTCTTTACGTACTACAAAAATATGTAATAAAAAATGGGGGTTCCTATTTTAAAAAAACGCAGTTGATATCCGTTTGACCTATGGCAGAGCCATATAGCGGGCCAACCATAGCGCCATCTGGTTTCCCCCCTTTAGCTAGACGAGTTTCGTTCTTTGTAGTTTTTCGTTTGACGCTTATTTCGTGAGATATTTGGCCCGGCCATCATCAATGAACCACCGTGTATAAAGTGACGTGTAACTTAAGATCATTAGTAAGCGACGAACATTCTTCAGTAAGCGTCTTTCGGAAGTTTGTGAATTCAACATCACAAGAAGCACAGAAAATAGGACAGAATTCACATCTGAGAGCTGTAGGTTGATACGTGTATCATCAAACAGTGGCTACTTGTCTAGATATAATCTCCAGAAGCGTTGACTCTTTCCGCGATCTATCAAACGAGTGGTTCAAGAACCTTTACAGAGGTCAGAAAATTTTATGGACCACTCCTAAAACAACTAATGAAACGTCGATGTCTTAGGCTGCGACCTCACCTGATCAGAAATATAATCTCTCGAACGCCACATCGTCCATTTCATTGGACACTCCTACAACAGTTTCTGACAGACGGAAATGACGTCGTCGCTAGATCAGTTTTTTGCTTCAGGAGCCTCTTTATCAGTCTTAGAGACCAAATACTGGAGAAAGCTTTTTATATAATTCGGCCTGGCTATGAGCCACCTGACCACCGTGCTATGGGTACCACTTTACTCACTACCGAACATCAACGTGTTGTCATGGATAAGATTATATGTTCAAATACTCTCGCTGATGAACGGACAGGTGTGTCCTGACGCCAAATGATCGTTGTCCTTATCGTTACACCAGAATTAGTTCTCCTCAAGACTATTCGTGCTGGTGAGTGCAGAGAAACAGCACAATTGAGAATATAAAACATACAATGGAGTAACATTGAATGATGCTCGGTTCTAATTATGTGGAACACAAACGAAAAAGCAAAAAACAAATAGAGGTTGTCCTCACCCGGTTTCTCTCTTACATATCCAGCTATATTTCTTTCCTTACCAGGGATGCCAACAACCTTACCAGTAACCGTACCATTTACTATGTCTTTTATGTATGGCACCAAAACCACCGAACAGTAGTTTTTTAGAGCACGACTGCTTGCTTGGTGAATGGTGCACCGATGTAAGTTTTGGAACTGGTAGTCAGCAGAGGAAGTGAATCACCGAAAAAAATGTAGGAAGTCGTTTAAAAAAGACGTACTGCTGTTCACGTATTCGTAACGAACAAAGAAGACAGGCATCTCTTCTGCTAAAAGTCACCCTGGTAGCTACATAACAACTGTTTCGCAGGAAAAGG
Organism: Schistocerca serialis cubense; assembly: GCF_023864345.2. Lineage (NCBI taxonomy): Eukaryota > Metazoa > Arthropoda > Insecta > Orthoptera > Acrididae > Schistocerca > Schistocerca serialis. The sequence goes on from NC_064642.1 coordinate 528,799,831, forward strand.
CATAGGAGTAATGATGGGGAGGCACATGAAATTAATGGAAAACGAATTCACAGTTTCTTTTGGGATCGCTAGGCTCTTTGTTGCGGGTCCGATGACCTTTAAAAGCAAATTTAGTCGAACAGAAGAAATAGGTCTCTACATAATATTTTCGACACTTCTGAGAATGATCAGAAAACTCTCATACCTTCTATAGACATAAACGTCGTCTTTCAGATTATTATTCCGAATTATAGTGGCGGTCAGTGGGCTGCAAATTAAAAGAGCTGGTACGTCTGTCTGAACGACCGCATCCAGTACTTTGTCTCTTCAGAAAATTTCTTGAACGAGAAACAAATAGCCTTTAGTGTAACAGCAAGTGACATAATTCAAACCATGACATAACACAATTTTTTAATCATACCAAAATATAAAAACTTACTCGCAAATATGCAGTATTTAATGTTATCTGCAGGAAAGACAGTAGTTTATGAAATAAAATTAAAACGACGTTCTTATCTTAATTAATGGAATTACAGACCAAGTCCTTTCTTCTCTCCTTCCCTCCAGAAAAGAGGTCAATTCACAAGCCCATTAAGATTACATCCATTCAAAATTGATTTTTATATAGAGCACCTAGCTAACGCCCTGTCTCTCTTCTTTCATTATGTTTCTTGTGAAAGCATTTATTCTTTTCAGTGTGGAGAAACCCCTATTGCTTTCTGCTGTTCTCATTGGTATTATACAAAAAATTCGTAGAAATTTCACGGATTCCTATAAAGCAGGTTGTAAATTATTATCACAGATACAGGTCAGAAGTGTTAAATCTCCGTTTGCAGTTTTGGCATAGTTTCTACTGTATATGATTGTCAGCTCCTGTAGCAGCTGATTTTCGTTTAAGTCGAAACATTTGACTATGGTCTGAAATTCTTGGTCCGGAAATAACAGGTTATGTTTTGGAAATGAACTTGGCCGCAATAACACAGCTGCCAACAAGTGATTTCTAAATACGAATCGCATTTCAAAGTTAGTCATAACAAGGTCCCAGACTTCTTTAGCAACCGTTTTGTGGAGTCCACAAACCGAAAAGGTTTTGCCAGCGGTCTCTTCATTTCCATTCCCGTTACCCTAGCGGTTATAGCGATCAAGAGAGTTTCTCGTCAGCTGTATCGTTGACTAGAGATCAAATACATTCTTAAGAGCTTTCACACCATAAACATCTCTCTGTTGCAGCTTATTAAACAAAATGTCGCATTGTGGCAGGACCTTACTTAAAAACTAAAGCCTAAATAGTAACTCCCTGTCATTGTTGAGTAGTTCCCGAAGGCCAGCTGCTTTCCTAGCTGTTGAAAAATCACTGCTACCATCACCCTCATTGATTGTAAGGCACTCAATTACTTCTTTCTTATACTTAAACAGGGTGCTCACAGATCGCGTTTTAATTTTCCAATTTGTGTCAGAATTTCTCGGAATTCGTTTCTTCACAAAGATAACCAATACGGCAATTCTTTTCTCTGACCTTCAGAAGAAATAAATTTCCCCATAAGTTCTTTGCTTTTTTGTTGTACAATGCTCTACAGTGAGACTGAGCTTGTGTACAAAAATTGCTCTTTCATACACTGCTTTCCCTCTTGCATACCGCTTGTAACTGAAGCTCCATCATAGCTCTGAGCTATCAGTTTGACTGGAGTATCGATAATCTTCAATCTGTTGTGTTCCTTGAACCCATCACTACTTATTCTCCGAGATGCATGATCTTTGGCTATTATGAAATTTATGAATCTTTCAGGCAAGCCCCGTATCATTCATACTGAACAATAAATACGAGTCGAGACAATACTGCGCAATCTGTCTTTTCATCAATTTAAGTTGCGACGTAATGTGTCTGTGGTATTTCTTTAAAATTCAAATGATGGCAACTGCATATGCAGAGTGCAGAAGATCGTTCTGAATACTTTCGGAAAGCACCAAAAATACAAAATTAATCCTTTTACAAAGTGTTCCTTTAACCTGGAATTCAGTTTTGCCACCAGATTGACGAAGCCAAGAAAAATACCAGAGTTCTCTGAAGTATCTGTTTCGTCATTCCCCTTTAGTGCAAGTTAAGACTTCCTACAGAACATGATACAGTCGATCAACTTGTTAAGGATGTAAGCATTCTTAAGAACATCTTGATTAAACTTCTTAATCCGCATCTGTAAGTTGCATCCAGTTGACTTCTTATTTCGAAGTGAGACCTTAGTTTCTCCCGGTGTATACACTGTTCAGATTAGTTACGGGAATGCTGCCGTGTGACGTCGTCGACAACCGCCAATATTTCGACAGCAGCAAACCCAGCCATTTTCACGGCAAAAGTGGAGCAAGAAAGCGCTGTGCATGCGAATTTAAAACGTCGGCTCTCCCACAAAATCGTAAAGATAACGCACACACATACTGTAAACAGTAGCACATACACTATAAGCAGTATCGGCATCAAAAACAAAAGGTGACCGGCGTCAGATGTTATCGATAGTGAAACTGATAACCAAACTCGGAATCTAATATTATTTTTCGACGTTCTGTAATAAATCTCACGGAGAAAGCTATTGACGACAGAGCATTTCCGTGCTAGGGAAAGGTTTACATTTTGCCCCATCTCCCAAGCGTTTGAAAGTGGTTACCTTTATCAGTTCTGTTGAACAAGCTGTTTTTAAACAGTCCCTAAATGTTGCAGAGGAGCGTAGGAGGGAGATATGTTGTGTGTTGACTAGGGCACGTCCACCCAATAGTAACATCACAGGAGCTGCGAGGGCTGCATTACGTTCACTCACAGTTGATTGCTGTTGTTGTTGTCTTCAGTCCAGAGACTGGTTAGATGCAGCTCTCCACGCTACTCTATCCTGTTCAAGCTTCTTCATCTCGCAGTACCTATTGCAACCTACATCCTTCTGAATCTGTTTAGGATATTCATCTCTTCGTCTCCCTTTACGATTTTTACCCTCCACGCTGCCCTCGAATACCAAACTGGTGATACCTTCATGCCTCAGAACATGTCCTACCAACCGGTCCTTTCCTCTAGTCAATTTGTGCCACAAATTTCACTTCTCCCCAATACTGTTCAGTACCTCCTCATTAGTTATGTGATCTACCCATCTAATCTTCAGCATTCTTCTGTAGCACCACAATTCGAAAGCTTCTATTCTCTTTTTGTCCAAAATATGTATCGTCCATGTTTCACTTTCATACATGGCTACACTCCTTACGAATACTTTTAGAAATGACTTCCTGGCAGTTAAATCTACACTCGATATTTAAAAAAATTCTCTTCTTCAGAAACGCTTACCTTGCCATTGCCAGTCTACATTTTATACCCTCTCGGCTTCGAACATCATCAGTTATTTTGCTCCCCAAGTAACAAAACTCAATTACTACTTTGTGTGTCTCATTTCGTAATCTAATTCCTTCACCATCACCCGACTTAATTCGACCTCATGCCATTATCCTCGTTTTGCTTTTTTTATGTTCATCTTTTATCCTCCTTTCAAGACACTGTCCATTCCGTTCAACAGTTCTTCCAAGTCCTTTGCTGTTTCTGACAGAATTACAATGTCATCGGCGAACCTCAAAGTTTTTATTTCTTCTCCATGGGTTTTAATTCCTAATCCAATTTTTCTTTTGTTTCCTTTACTGCTTGCTCAATATACAGATTGAATAACATCGGGAATAGGCCACAAACCTGTCTCACTCCATTCCCAACCACTGCTTCCCTTTCATGTCCGTCGACTCTTATAACTGCCATCTGGTTTCTGTACAAATTGTAAATAGCCTTTCGATCCCTTTATTTTACCCCTGCCAACTTCAGAATTTGAAACAGAGTATTCCGGTCAACATTGTCAAATGCTTTCTCTAAGTTTGCAAATGCTAGAAACGTACGTTTGCCTTTCCTTAATCTATTTTTTTAGAGAAGTCGTAGGGTCAGTATTCCCTCTCGTGTTCCAATATTTCCACGAAACCCAAACCAATCTTCCCCGAGGTAGGCTTCTACTAGCTTTTCCATTCGTGTAAAGAATTCGTGTTAGTATTTTGCAGCCGTGACTTATTGAACTGATACTTCGGTAATTTTCACATCTGTCAACACCTGCCTTCTTTGGCATTTGAATTATTATATTCTTCTTGAAGTCTGAGGGTCTTTCGCCTGCCTCATACATCTGGCTCTCCAGATGGTAGAGTTTTGTCAAGGTAGGCTCTCCCAAGGCAATCAGTAGTTCTAATGGAATGTTATCTACTCCCGGGGCCTTGTTTCGACTTAGGTCTTTCCGTGCTCTATCACACTATTCACGCAGTATCATATCCCCCATTTCATAGTCATCCACCTCCTCTTCCATTTCCATAATATTGACCTCAAGTACATCGCCCTTGTATAGACCCTCTATATACTCCTTCCACCTTTCTGCTTTCCCTTCTTTGCTTCGAACTGTGTTTCCATCTGACCTCTTGATATTCATACAAGTGGTTCTCTTTTCTCCAAAAGTCTCTTTAATTTTCCTGTAGACAGAGTCTATCTTACCCCTTGTGAGATATGCCTCTACATCCGTGCATTTGTCCCCTAGCCATCCCTGCTTAACCATTTTGCACTTCCTGTCGATCTCGTTTCTAAGACGTTTGTATTTCTTTTTGCGTGCTTCATTTACTGTATTTTTATATTTTCTCTTTCATCAATTAAATTCAATATTTCCTCTGTTACCCAAGGATTTCTTCTATCCCTCGTATTTTTACCCACTTTCACAATTTCATCCGTCAAAGCTACCCATTCTTCTTCTATTTCTTTCTCCCATTCCTGTCAATCGTTCCGTTAAGCTCTCCCTGAAACTCTCTAAAACCTCTGGTTCTGTGAGTTTATCTAGGTCCCATCTCCTTAAATTCGCACATTTTTGCAGTTTCTTCAGTTTTAATCTACAGTTAATAACAAACACATTGTGGCCAGAGTCAACATCTGCCCCTGGATATGTCTTACATTTTAAAACCCGGTTCCTAAATCTCGCACTATTATATAATCTATCTGAAACCTTCCAGTATCTTCGGGCCTCTTCCATGTATACAGCCTGCTGTCATGATTCTTGAACCAAGTGGTAGTTATGATTAATTTACGCTCTGTGCAAAATTCTACCAGGCAGCTTCCTCTTTCATTTCTTACCCCTATTCCATATTAACCTATTCCGTTTCCTTCTCCTCCTTTTATTCCTTTTCCTACTATCGAATTCCAGTCATCCATGAGTATTAAATTTTTGTCTCCCACCACTACCTAAAAAGTTTCTTTTATCTCATCATGCATTTCATCAATCTCTTCGTCATCTGCAGAGCTAGTTGGCATATAAACTTGTACTACTGTGGTACACGTGGACTTCGTGTCTATCTTGGCCATAATAATACGTTCACTATGCTGTTTGTAGTAGCTTACCCGCATTTCTATTTTTTTATTCATTATTAAACCTCCTCTAGCATTACTTCTATTTGATTTTGTATTTATAACTCTGTATTCACCTGACGAGAAGTGTTGTTCCTCCCACCACCAAACTTCACTAGTTCCCACTATATCTAACTTAAACATATCCATTTCCCTTTTTAAATTTTCTATGCTACCTGCACGATTAAGGGATCTGACATTCCACACTCCGTTCCGTAGAACGCCAGTTTTCTTTCTCCTGATAACAACGTCCTCCTGAGTAGTCACCGCCCGGAGATCCGAATGGGGGACTATTTTACCTCCGAAATATTTTACCCAAGAGGACGCCATCATCATTTAACCATACAATAAAGCTACAAACCCTCGGGAAAAATTACGGCTGCAGTTTCCCCTTGCTTTCAGCCGTTCGCAGTACCAGCACAGCAAGGCCGTTTTGGTTAGTGTTACAAAGCCAAATCAGTCAATCACCCAAACTGTTGCCCCTGCAACTACTGAAAAGGCTGCTGCCCCTCTTCAGAAACGACACGTTGATTAGGATATTGTTATTTTACCAGCGGACGAGGGCAATGCCACCGGTGTTTTGGAAAAGCGGGATTACGTTCAAAAGATGCAGTTTTAACTGTCTGATTCAGTGTATCGCTGGATCGGTGCTGACCTCACAAAGAGTATTGACAGTAAGACTATCAGCCTGCTGAAGAAATATTCCGTACCGCAGGAGACCATCAAGAGTCCGATTCTTACTGTGCTCTTCCTCGTACGTTATATGGCCTCCTCAAAGTCGACATGGAAGTGGTTCCTCTTCCATGGTGGTAACATTGGCGATCCGACTTATTCTGTAGCAAAACGCCTTGTTACCCTGTTGAGTCCTATAGGTCGGTGTGATCAGCAGATGAAGAACTCGGCGGATTTCTTGCGTCGGTTAGAGGAAATGCGTTTGATTGAGACTGATATTCTTGTAAGTTTTGGTGTGGTCTTCACTCGTTTTTCTCTGTCTGATTTGTTTCTATTGATTGACGGCAGGTTTGGCGTTTGAATTAAGGAATGTATTTCGACAAGTGTTGACTTTCACTTACTTTTTATTCAGTGACCAGTACCACGAAAAGACAAATGGAGTTGCGATGGGAAGAACATTGTCACCTATTATTGTCAGTTTGTTCGTGGAAGATTTCGAGCAACGTCCTTGGAGGCAGCGGCTTTGAAATCTGCGTTCCTTTTTCATATGTAGACGATACTTTATCCATCGCAGTGGGAATTTAAACGACTTTTTAGAAGACCAGAATGCGATTCACCTGAATAATCGTTTCACGATGCATGTGTAAAAGGATGGTTGTCATCCGTCAGTGTGTTGGTCCGGGAGATTGTGGATGGTAAGTTGGAGCATGCTATTCATAGGAAGCCTGTTCACATTCATATGTATCTTCAATCAACTATTCGGCTCAACTTGGAGGGTACTTAATACTTTGGTTCACAGGGACCGTATCATCTTTGATCCTGAGCGTTTATCAGCTGTGTGATATCGTCTCGAAGTCACTTTTCGTCAAAATGGTTCTACTGAAAGACAGATTAGACATGAATTGCGCTAGCGACCAGCTGTGCTCCTGGTGACTGACAATGATACCGTCGTGACACCGAAGTCTACGACTTTTTTGCCGTACGCAGGGAGCATTACAAAGAGGACCAACATCTGAGTGAAGGGTCCTTTTAGGTTCCGGAAAGGGTGATCTCGGTTTGCGTAAGGCGGTTATTTACCTTATCCCTTGCAGTTGTGGCATGTCACACACTGATCAGACTATCAAGACTGTGGAGGACCGGTGTACTCAGCATAAGCTTAGAGCAGTCTAGCGCACCATGTTGCCGAACACTACTTTGGCAACGTTCACCATACGGAATATATAAACACGGAGATTCTGGCATGCACTACCAGCTACTGGAGTAGTGTTATTAAGGAAACTGTGAAATTAAACAAGCAATTAACGATATAAATAGAGATGGTTATTATTGTTTAAATTTTAGATGGAATACAGCTGTCTCACTAGTCAATAAAACTGAGGGACATAGTTTACGCTACCTCACCCGCTGATTATTAATATCACTATCGGTAACTTCTGACGTCGGTCATTTCTGATTTGTGTTGGCGCTAGTGTTAACAGTCTGTGTGTGTGTGTGTGTGTGTGTTTTCTGTATGGTGTTTCTGTGAGGACCGACATTTTAAATTCGCTTACACATCGCGTACTTGAAGCAGGTTCGACTTGAAAATGGCAGGTTGTCCTGTCGAAATATCGGTGGCTCATCTAATATTGACTTCGCCAAAGAAAAGAAACTCAGACGCTATGTTTTTGTGCACTTCCCTCTGTTTGTGTTTTCAACTTCATCACCTAGGTGTTTAATTAGCTCATCGGTGGATCAAGGATGCTTGGCAATATACGTAAAACTATTTTTGCTATTTCATGCATTTGGAGTCTGTAGACTTTTGAAATAAGGTTTTGACAGACCTATTTTTCGCAGTTCCATCATTTCGTGAAACATAAAATTTTTACGTCAATGTTTAAAATATTGTTCACACTATTTACACCATTCATTCTGAACAGGAATCTAGAAAATCAGCCAATAGGCTGCACTTCCAAAGAACCTGATTCACAACAAAACAACTATACTAGTTCTATACGCAGAGAATTATTCAGCTTTCAGAAAACATAGTTGACTTGTTCTCTTTACCCGTAAATTTCGTCCGCTTTGCGCGGACGCCGTCCTAAGCTGCCTAACATGAACACAATAGCCCCAACCAGCTCCCAGTACCACCACGGTTCCAGACGCGTCCACCGCCTGCTTTTAACTGCTGTGATGGTTTGCCGATAGTCCGACAGTCGCCCCATTCTCAATACAATACACTGATCATTTGCTTACATGACTTTTCAGTCACCACCTTTCCAAAAATTCTTAATTTGCTTACGCGGGTTGGTGATATATGAAAATTAAACGAGTCGATTTGGTATTCACGATTAGTGCATACTGCAACCTTTCACACAATTGATATTGCTAGGAGGGCGCCACCGCAGGGGCCACTGAGAGGAAGAAAAGGCCACTGGAAGCCTAGAAGAATAGTAAAGTGTAATGCCCGAACCAACCACTAAAGACATGTCTGACCAGTAATTGTTATTTTCAACTAGGATGCACATCGTTTTACTGGTAGCATGTAGTACATCGGTTCTGGATAGTTCTAAATTAGAAAATAAAAAAAAGTTACACCTATCCCCAGAAGTGAACTCGAATAATCGAACGCGATGCACCATCCACTGCACTAGTTTGGGCACAACAGTGACAGAGTAATGAACGAAGATAGTTGTCAGAGATTTAATTACAGAGTGCTGTATACGTATTTATCATTTTACAAGTACACAGAGGTATTTACAGCCAAATGAAAATGTCCAAATTTGTACAAGAAAAACCAGTCAAATGTCGCAAATTTTTACTGTTTTTTGCTTACACGATACTAGTTTCTGGCTGAGACCCATTTGCAAATCATCGTAACATAGTCAAACGTCAGTCTGTTACGATGATTGACCGAAGTTGCTGACCCACAGCTACTCCAACACGCTAGAAGTTCGTAATGTCCAAATTTGAGAATCAGTCCAGAGCACTCAAAGCTACTCGGTGTGAGGTCCTCAGATCACCATCAAATGCTCTAAGCGAGCACTCCTCGACAAGGTGATCTATCGTTTGCTCCTTAGCTTCGAAGTCACAGCCAGCAGACCATCGGAAATTCCTCTTCTTCAAGGTGTAACCACATCTCAGTGTATTTACAGAAGGTGATGTCTCGCAGCTCTTGTATGTTTGAAGAATGTCATATTACCGCCTTGAGCTACTGGTAAAATACTTTCTTTATGCAGCAAGTTTCAGTCATCTGACCATCGTCAGTTTCATAAACATGATACTGTAAATACTTCAACGCTCACCTGATGGTGGTAGGACTGCTGAAACTGATTGCGTTAATAACGCCATTTTACCAGCTGGTCAAGGCGGCAAAATGACATTAGGCCGTCCTTATGCGGATCAGCTCCGCCTAAGTTTGGCGCCGTATCTGGAATCATTCATCGTTCTTTGTTGAGTCTTAAGTGAGGTTAGCATTGTTGGAGGGTCGCGATTTGAATGTCACGTCTAAAGAACTGTTATATTCACAATAAACCCAAGGGGATTTGCGTGACTTCAGCCGAGTTGTTGCACTGGGTCTTCTAGGATATTGCGCGACGGGTAGTCCTTTTAAGGAGTGATCTTCTGGAGCCAGTTTACCTTATCTGCTTTCCTCCTTTGAGCTTGCGGAACAATGTTAGCTAGGACACGGTTGCCAAACTGCCATTCTTTCACGTTCAGTTTCTACCAGAAGTATGCAAGAGCTGAAATTCTGGTACATACGAGGGTAATCCCACATGTTAGGTCTCCTATTTATTTATAAGTACATAGACCTGTTTATTTCTGCAACGGTTTACAGAAATTTACAGCTTGAACGTTTAGTTATTTTTTGACATAGTCACCATTTCTGTGGATGCATTTTTGTAGACGCTATGGCAGTTTTTGTATGCAAATGTCATACCAGCTCGCCGCCATGCTGTTCAGAAAGTTACGAACCTCTTCTTTCACCTCGTCGTCGGAGCTGAATCGCTTTCCGGCCAAATGTTCTTTTAACGTAGGGTACTGGTGATAGTCACTGTGCGCCAAGTCAGGACTTTAGGATGAGTGGGTGATTATGTTCCACTGAAACTGTTGCAAGCGAGCAACGGTTTGCCCAGCGATGTGTGGGCGAGCGTTGTCATGGAGAATGTGTACGCCCTTGCTCAACATTCCTCTTCTCCGTTTCTGAATTGCGCGTTTGAGTTTTTCTCAGAGTCTTACAGAACCTGTCAGCGTTAATTGTGGTTCCAGCGATTCAGCTCCGACGAGGTGAAAGAAGAGGTTCATAACTTTCTGAACAGCATGGCGGGGCGAGCTGGTATGACATGGGCATGCATAAACTGCCACAGCGTCTGCAAAAATGCATCGTCAGAAATGGTGACTATGTCGAAAAATAGCTAAACATTCCAGCTGTAAATTGATGTAAACCATTGTAGAAATAAACATGTCTATGTACTTATAAACAAACAGGAGACCTTAATTTTGGGATTACCCTCGTAAATTTTTGTATAGTGATTCGAGTATCGAATTTTCGTTATCCTTATGTACAGTATTTTTTAATCGGTAAGAGACAAGTAACCCTCACAAAACTACCTTTAAATCTCATGATTTTGTTCTGTTGCAAACAGTGCGCTGAGTTTTATCAACATGGAATTCTTCAGTCCAGTAACAAATCTTGCCCTGTACCTAAACTCTTATCGGATAAAATAATTTCGGGTTTTGGCGTATGTCATTGTGCACTGCTAAAAGAGTTAAACCGCCAACGTTTCAGTCGACTTGCTGCAGTGCCCTGAAGAGTATAGCAGCAAGTCGGCCGAAACGTCGGCAGTTTACCCGTTTTAGTAGTTTACCACGACGTGGGTCAATACCCAAAATTACACCGAAGTGCCAAGGAAACTGGTATAGGCATATCTTTTCACAAACAGAGATATGTAAACAGTCAGAATACAGCACTGCCGTCGGAAACGCCTACATAAGACAACGAGAGTCTGATGCAGCTGTTAGATCAGTTACTGCCGCTACAATAGCACGTTATCAAGATTTAAGTGAGTTTGAACATGGTGTTATGGACGACGCACTAGCGATGGGACACACTACCTCCATGGTAGCAATGAAGTGGAGATTTTCCCGTGTGACCATTTCACGAGTGTACCGTGAATATCAGGAATCCGGTAAAACATCAAATCTGCGGTTGGAAAAAAACCGGCAACTACGGGACCAACGACGACTGAAAAGAATCCTTCAGCGTGACAGAAGTGCAACCCATACTCAAATTGCTGCAGATTTCAGTTCTGTGCCATTAACAAGTGTCAGCGTGGAACCACCCAACGAAACATCATCGACAGGTGCTTTCGGAGCCAAAGGTTGACTCGTGTATCCTTGATGACTGCACGACACAAATCTTTACGCCTCGTCTGGGCCGTCAACACCGACATCGGACTGTTGATGACTGGAAACATGTTGCCTGGTCAGGCAAGTCACGTTTCAAATTGTATCGAGCCGATGGACGTGTACGGGTATGGGGACAACGTCAGGAATCCACAGACCCTGCATGTCAACAGGGGACTGTACAAGCTGGTGGGGGGTCTGTAATGGTGTGGAGCGTATGCAGTTGGAGTGATATGTTACCCCTGATACGTCTAGATACGACTCTGACAGGTGACACGTACGTAAGCATCCTGTCTGATCCTCTGCATCCATTCATGACCATTGTACATTCCGACGAACTTGGGCTATTCCAGCAGGACAATGCGACACCTCACAAGTCCAGAATTGCTACAGAGTGGCTCCAGGAACAGTATTCTAAGTTTAAACACTCCCGCTGGCCACCGAAAGCCCCAGATATGAACATTATAGAGAATTTCTGGGTTGCCTTGAGATGTGCTGCTCAGAAAAGATCTCCACCCCCTTGTAGTCTTACAGGTTTATAAACAGACCTGCAGGGTTCAAGGTGTCAATTCCCTCCAGAACTACTTCAGACATTAGTCGAGTCTATGCCACGTCGTGTTGCGGCGCTTCTGCATGCTCGCACCCTACACGATATAAGTCAGCTGTACCAGTTTCTTTTGCTCTTCAATGCATTTATCCAGAATGACTCCTGCAGTGGAAGCGTACGACCTTAAATCCTAGTCTGCGACTGCTCAACGTTCCTGCCTCCAGGCGAGCCGCGCAGGGCAGCCGACGAGTCCCAGGAGAGCACGGCGGCAGGTGCAGCAGCAGCAGCCGCCGCCGTTGCGAGGGGAGGAGGGCGTTGGCAGCCCTGCGCGAGGTGGGGCAGCTGACCCCTGACCCAGGCGCGCCTCCGCCGCCGCCATCGACCGCCGCAGCCCGGGTCAGGCACGGCTCTGCGCGGTTATCAGCCGGCAGCCCAGGCTCGGAAACTGCGCGGGCGACGCTCGCTCTTCACGCTAATCGCCGGGCGACGCCGTCGTTGGCCGGTATCGGCCGCTGCCAACCGTGCCATCCCACGTGCGCATAATCAGATGGGCGTTAATCGTCCGTAGTAGGGGAAGAGAGAGGGCAGGTGAGTGCGCACCGACGCGCTGTGGAGCTCATCAGTTACATGTCGTCAGGATTAAGCATTCTGCGACGTTACATATTGTCCTAACTGGTGCCCTTTAAATCAGATTTAGATATTCAACCGGATGGCCATGCATGGAATCTAATATTCACTTTTAAGTAGATGGGAAGATGTGATCCGTACCAATGGATAACACAATCGGACGGCATCGACAGCGTACACACTGAAGTGATAAAAATCATGTAGTGTGCACTTATACAGTTGGCAGTAGTATTGCGTACACAAGCTATAAAGGGACACTACATTGACGGACCTGCCATTTGTAATCAGAAGATTCGTTGTAAAGGTGTCCGACATGATTATGGCCGCACGACGGAAAGTAACAGACGCAGATCAGGAAATGGTGGTTGGAGCTTGGCGCACGGGACATTCCATTTCATAAATCGTTAGCGAATTCAAAATTCCGAGGTCCAAGGTATCAAGCGTGTGGCAAGGGTTACCACATGTCAGTCATTACCTCTCACCACGCACAACGCAGTGACCGACGACCTCCACTTAACGACCGACGGCAGCGGAGTTTGCGTAGAGTTGTCAGTGCCAACAGGCAAACAATACTGCGTGAAATAACGGCAGAAATCAATGTGGGGCGTACAACGAGCGTATCAAAATATGGTTCAAATGGCTCTGAGCACTATGGGACTTAACTTCTGAGGTCATCAGTCCCCTAGAACTTAGAACTGCTTAAACCTAACTAACCTAAGGACATCACACACGTCCATGCCCGAGGCAGGATTCGAACCTGCGACCGTAGCGGTCGCGCGGTTCCAGACTGTAGCGCCTAGAACCGCTCGGCCACCCCGGCCTGCACGAGCGTATCCGTTAGTAAAGTACGACGGAATTTGGCAGCAAACGACCTACGTGAATGCGTTTGCTGTATAGCGTCCCCAGTGCTATATTACGAAAAGACTTAGAAAACGGTATTTATAAAGAAGAGACATTTAAAATTTGAATAATAAGGGGACACTATCCGGTCAGGCGAGCATACATTTTTCTCTATATTACAATAATTTCTCTGTGTAAGTTTTGAGGGCAAAGAAATATAACAAAATGATTTAAAGAGACGACAAGATAGGCTCTTTTGTTAATTTGTGGTCGTTTTCACTTTTTCTCTTGTCTTGGTCGTGTGTGGAAGGAGATCTTACGAGTTCTGGCAAATGTAAGCATATTTGTACGAATTAATCATATAACGTATTGATTTAATATCATTGTTCACTTTTAATTTGTAAGAGGTGATCCCGATTTCATGTCCGCCTTCCTTGAATTAACCAACATTCAAGTAATTTACAGTTCAACAATCGCAGCGGCCGATGCAGCCAACGACGCCATTACGTGGCGATATTAACTTACAAAAATATAGATAGCGGAAGCGAAAAACTCGCCCGCTATTAATATAATATTCATTCTTCTCCACAGCCGCCCGACGCTGCAGAAAATACGTAGTGTTAAGGTTCTTATTTTCAGTACCACAGCCGAGAGCCAGAGCCAGGACTCCGACTATAATGCTATGGTTAACGGAGGTAAGAAAAAATATTCTCGCGTGTGTGTGGGCCGCAATTGTAATTAAAAACTAAAGATCTTTTGCTTTAAAGTGAGCTGACTAGCCGAGGAAATTAATATTAAAAGATTATTACATTGTTCAGCTTATATGCTCATGTTATAGGATTCAGTGAGTCTAACGTTCATTAACGTAACAAATAATTTGAGATTAATGTTGTTAAAAAGGAGAACTTAAGGAAAGCATTTAATCGTAAATTAAATTTGAATGAAATATCATTTTTATTAAGGCCCACCACGTAGGTCGGCAACAATCAAAATAATAATAATAATATATTAAATTACGACGGACGCGAGAGCTGACAGCACAACATCGCGAGCATCGCCTCTCCTGAGCCAATGGTCTCATAGGTTGTACCCTCAACGACTGGAAAACCATGGCCTGATTTCGATTTCTGTAGGTAATTACTGATGGTAAGGTTCAAGAGTGCCGCAGACCATCATGAAACTGTTAGCCCACAGGGCACTGTAAAACCTGGTGGTGGGCTGTTTTACATGGAATGAACTATGTACTCTGGTCAAACTGAACATATAATTGACTGGAAATGGTTATATTCGGTTACTTGGAGACCATTTGCAGCCATTCATGGACTTCATATTACCAAACAACAATGTCACTTCACTGGGCCACAATTGTTTGCAACTGGTACGAAGAACATTCTAGAGAATTCGAGCGAATGACTTCACCACCCAGGTCGCCTGACATCTATCCCATCGTATATTTATTAGACATAATCTAGAGGTCACTTCATGCACAAACTGCTGCATCGGTCACTTCAATAGTTATGGATGGCCACAGAGACGGCATGGCTCTATACATCTCCAAGGGAATTCTGTCGACTTGTCGAGTCCATACCGTGTCGCTGTGGTAAAGGGGCACCCGGTATCATGGGCAGTGAAATTGTAGACGCTCTCAAGAAGACACTTCTGAAACAAGCTCCTTACATAGCCCTTTTCCAAGATGTGCGGCAGCAGATCGGAGCTGTGTGTAACAAAAAGTAATGCCCTTCTTAAGAACAAAGGGGAAAACAGCGAGCGCAGGCTACAGGGAACATCACCCGTTTGAAATTAAAACTGTAGAACCGGCACAAGCCGCGTGTAATTTATATTATGCGTATTTTATATTATGTGCTTCCCTCGACCAATGTGAGCATTTTCACAACTGTAGAAATACGATTCACCGCTATATAATTGCACAAGCCAAACACAGCACTCATATACATTTAGTTGCACGGCGTTTTTAATAATTTTAATGAGCGTTTACAAGTACGAAATAAATAACTTCTGAATTTAAAATGTTTTCATAGCCATGTATGAATTTCAGAACTGTGTTCATGCCGGTAAAAGTGTCCGTAGAGCCAACATGATATGATCTCCGTAATTTCCGTCCGGCTTAAATATGTAAGTTCTGTGCAGTTTCAAATTGTAATCTTCATTGGTGTGAGTAAATATGTATATATGCCAACTACGTTCTTTGTAAATGAATAGGTACGTTGTAAACACTTACCTCTTCATATACGGCACTCTAATAGTTGTATATTTATATAAGAAGAATCGTGCCATCACGAATGAATGGTATTTTTAATCTAATCAAATATATGTCAGTTTTAATGCCATTAATAACCTTTCATATACACGACATGTCTATTAAAACCCGTAAAAGTGGCAAATGTAATTTTAATTTGAAATTTTACTGTGTCTCTTTAAATTATTTTTATAGCCAGATACGATTTTTAGACTGGTACGTGTGAGCGCCCGAACAAACTGAGGATATTTGCCATACTTTATTGGTGACGATGTTTTGTGTAATACATAGCTTTACATAAGGCTTCATGAGGTAGTTTCAACGAGAGCATATATCGATAGGCACAAGAAATTGTACGTCTTGCTGTTTAACCTTAGAATGCATCTGATCAGACAGTTTACATTAACTGTTCAAAATCCAATATTTATAACGGGTGCCCTCTGCCATGTAAGTAAGTTATCGTTTGGTAAGTCGAATCTGTTAATTTATCTTATTGTATGGTGGTGTAACACATTTTGTTCTCACAGTTCTGAAGATGCTCGCATTATTAAAGTGAAACATGTAAAATAAGGAAATACACTCATGCTCATAAATTAATGATAATTGCAAAATATGGTGCCACACAACGTGGCACTACATAAAACTGGTGCTAATAGCATAGGCACATAGGGAACATACACGACACAGATCTGTAAGTCCACAGTATTGGTGCTAAGTTGAGAAAACCGTCCCGAAACACATGTGCTACATAACGCCACTGTTTCCTACGCGTGTACCCTGACATAAATATGGGATATGATTACCACTCACACGTACACAGGCCGCACAACGGGTTGGAATACTCTGAATCAAGTGGTCGAGCAGCTGCTGGGGTATAGCCTCCCATTTTTGCACCAGTGCCGGTCGGAGGTCCTGAAGTGTCCTAGGGGTTTGAAGACGTGCAGCGATACGTCGACCGAGAGCATCCCTGACGTGCTCAATGGGGTTTAGGTCTGGAGAAGAGGCAGGCCACCCCATTCGCCTGATATCTTCTGCTTCAAGGTACTCCTCCATGCCGGCCGGAGTGGCCGAGCGGTTCTAGGCGCTACAGTCTGGAACCGCGCGTCCGCTACGGTCGCAGGTTCGAATCCTGCCTCGGGCATGGATGTGTGTGATGTCCTTAGGTTAGTTAGATTTAGGGGACTGATGACCTCAGATGTTAAGTCCCATAGTGCTCAGATCCATTTGAACCATTTTATTCCTCCACGATGGCAGCTCGGTGGGGCCGTGCGTTATCATCCATCAGGCGGAAGTTGGGACGCACTGCACCCCTGAAAAGGCGAACATGACGTCCCGATACACCTGACCTCCTGTTACAGTTCCTCTGTCAAAGACATGCAGAGGTGTACGTGCACCAATCACAGTCCCACCCCACCCCACACCATGAAACCACGACTTCATAAAGGTCCTTTTCAAGGACATTATGGGGTTGGTAACTGGTTCCTGGTTCACGCCAGATGAAAACCCGGCGAGAATCACTGTTCAGACTATACCTGTACCCGTCCGTGAACATAACCTGGGACCACTGTTACAATGACCATGTACTGTGCTCTTGGCACCAGGCTTTATGGGCTCACATGTGACCAGGGGTGGAATTCACCTTGCTGGTTTCCGGGCCAGTAAACCATGTCTGTTCAGTCGTCTGTAAACTGTGTGTCTGGAGACTACTGTTCCTGTGGCTGCGGTAAGGTCCCGAGCAAGGCTACCTGCAGTACTCTGTGGCCGTCTGCGGTCACTCACGTTGAGATATCGGTTTTCTTGTGGTGTTGTACACTGTGGACGTCCCGAACTGTAGCGCCTGGACACGTTTCCTGTCTGCTGGAATCGTTACCATAATCTTGAGATCACACTTTGTGGCACACGGAGGGCCCGTGCTACGACTTGCTGTGTTTGACCAGCCTTTAGTCGCCTTAGTATTCTACCCCTCATAACGTCATCAATATGTGTTCTTTGAGCCATTTTCAACACACAGTAGCCATTAGCACGTCTGAAAACGTCTGCACACTTACTCGCTGCACCGTAGTCTGTCTGACATGCACCAACACACCTCTGCGTATGTGGACTGCTGCCGGTTGCCACCGTGCGACGACCGCAGGTCAAATGCAACGCATGGTCATACCTCGAGGTTATTTAAACCCACAAACCGCCCACCAGAGCGTTGTTTCACCACGTATCAGCATTATCCTTAATTTATGAGCATGAGTGTAGTTACATGCGACTTGTGACAGCTTTACAGTTATAAAACGGAAGATGTCACGTACTACAGAGCATCAATGCACAACCGCGTTAGTGCCTTGGTGCTTCGCCCGTCAGAATATTCCACCTCTGCCTTAACCATAGATGGTGTCGACTACAGTTTTATAGCTGTCCCCTATGTGGCAGTGGGAAGCAGGGCACGGGTCACATAATTTTGATTGCCCACTGCAGTTCCGCGACAACCACTTTAAATCAGTTCACAATGCTCCCTGAACAACAACTTCCCATAACAACAAAGACAGTACTTGCAACGAACCATTTGTCGATATACAACCGTACCGACGTACAAAGTGAATCACAACTCTACTGACAGACTCTCGGAGTTGTTAATATGGACCAAGACAACAACAAAAATACCTTAAGAGCTACGAGCACTGTAGCTTTTGCTTCTGTGCGACGCATATCTTCTACAGAAAGCTCTTTGCTTTCGATATATTGAGAGGTGGTGGTGCGGGCCGAAACAAGAAAGCCCAATTTAGATGGATGGATATGTTGGTAAGGGCGCACGACGGAAAGGTCTTCAGCGCCCGCGCGAAAACAGTTTGAAACGAGCGTCGGGAAAATACACTAAAATCCTATAAAACAGCACGGAAACGAAAAGTAACAAAATGTGGGAAACTGTGTTTGTACCCACACGGAAGCACAAAACGAAATATCATGCCAATATTAAAACATTAACTAAACAAGAACAAGGTGGTAGCAGGAGTTAAGACAATATGGAGTAAGGGCCTGGCTGACTGAGTGCAAGAATAAGAAAGGTTGATCTAGCCACTCTGCAACACACTTAAACCTCCGGCCTAAAAGTTAAGGCCAGAGTCCAGACACATCACAAAACATTAAAACTTTAGTCACACTCGTCTCATCATCAGTTAAAATTAAGGGCACACCTCAGCGATATTTGCTTCTGCCCTTGCAGCGTGGTATAAAATGCACTATGTTAAAATATGGTACGCAGCGATTTTCAGGCCACAAGCATTACAAAACGGGCGATCCTGACGCCATAGTAAAGGAACGCCACAGACGGATAGAAAAGTTGAGCTTAAAGTAAATGCCATAAGAGCCATTAACTGTTGTTTATGTTCGCCACCGTGAAAATCGTGTCTTTTAATGAACGTGTGCTCATAATTTTTAAGATATGCAATTTAAAACCCATATTTACTACACGATCCTTTTTCTTGTTTTGGTACTTAGTACCTCCTCCCAAAATAGGGAAAGCAAAGAGCTTGTAGATGAATACATTGTGTTTCACTGTATCAAAGATGAAGGAGTGCTCGTAGTTCTTAAGGCCCTATGTTTTAGTGCCCATGTTTACTCGACATATTTTTTCTCCATTCGGTCCATACTACCGACTGTGAAAGAATGTTGGTGCTGTTCTGGTTCACCCTGTACAGCTGTTTAGCTGCTGATCAAATTATAATTTAACTCTTGTGTTTAAAACCTAGTCTAAACATTAGATTGTTCGCTTGGAATCGCCCCGAGCACAGCCTTGTAGATAGCAGTCGTGCTGATCTTTTAGTGATATTTACATTTATATACGCTTGGAATACGAGTCGTTTGTATGTGTGTGACTGAACATGGCTTTTATTTACTGAAATGAGTGTTTTCCGCTGTAATTTGTAGCTAGTCATGAATGAGAGGCTGGCTGAGTAGATCATGTCAAAAGGGAAAAATCTTACTGCTATTTCATCATCTTTCCAAACAGCAAACTTTATCCATGTATGAGGGCCGTATTTTTTGATTTTATAAAAGCAATGAAAGAAATACTTCTTATTGTTTCCAAAATACTCTTCTTCACAATTATATAACTATTAGCTAACTGCATAATTCATCACAAATGACATTCTAGACGCGTGCCTAACAGGCTTCCGGTAATACTTCATGTGACAACTTGCCCTGTTCAGATTGAATAATGCAGAAACCATTTGTATGTTGCTGTCTTATTTTTTGCTAAACAAAAAGAGACGTAAATTTGTACAGGCGTGGAGGCCCGCTTTTAATATATTTACAAACACAATGAAGAAAAGCCGGCCGGTGTGGCCGTGCCGTTCTAGGCGCTTCCGTCTGGAACCGCGTGACCGCTACGGTCGCAGGTTCGAATCCTGCTTCGGGCATGGATGTGTGTGATGTCCTTAGGCTAGTTAGGTTTAAGTAGTTCTCACTTCTAGGGGACTGATGACCACAGATGTTAAGTCCCTTAGTGCTCAGAGCCACAATGAAGGAAGTAGATTTTTCTGTGTGCCCAAATATCACTATTGCCTATGTTAGAACCAGTTCTGAAACCTTTTTTGACACTCAGTTGTTGGTATATTAAAAACATGGTTTTTAGCCATTTGAGACGGTTCAAATCGCTGACTATACCTTTATTGTTTGACATACTGAAACAAAAAGAAACTCGTTATAGTGTTTTCCATACTGTGTGACTGTTGATGTTTTCATAACGAAGAATAAATCGTTTACGATTTTTCACCCGATTTCACCGATGAGTTGTGGCAAACTAGCTTTGGCGTATCATTCAGGAGTAACCGTCCTCGAACCTCTAAAGCAATCATGGTCGACATGTAGGTGTACCTAAAGAAAAAAGTAAACATTTTCTTAGAAGTGCTTCACGGAAGAACCCCTTCTCTTTGTTACGGTTTATCTTGGAACACCCAGCTGACTGCTGCTCTGTTTCCTGCTAGTGCGGCCGGCCAGAGTGGCCGAGCGGTTCTAGGTGCTGCAGTCTGTAACCGCGCGACCTCTACGGTCGCAGGTTCGAATCATCGGAATCCTCGGGCATGGATATGTGTGATGTCCTTAGGTTAGTTAGGTTTAAGTAGTTCTAAGTTAAGTCCCATAGTGCTCAGAGCCATTTGAACCTGCTAGTACGAAATTAATCCAGTTTTGACTACAGTCATTATGTCCTGTACGGTTTTTGCATTTTTTTAGTCCAATTTTGTGAGATCTCCTTACACCGATTAACAACGGCTTGTCAGAATCTACTATCGAAGCATCATACACTGTAGAGCCCAAGAAGCTGCTACACCTGCGTAACATGGTGTAGGGCACCCGCGAGTACGCAGAAGTCCAGCGATATCTGTGAACGTTGCTGCATAAAACAATGTAAGAAGAAACTTAATTCCTTCAGCTATGCCAATGTTTAAAGAAATCGTCTTAACGGCACTAATTCATGGTTTGTGAATCATTTACCTGCCATACTATGCCGCATTTCGCTGGTTGGAAGGCAAAAACCTTAGTGACAAATGTCACAGAAAGAAAAGGGGGACGAAGCGTCTCCCACTGGAAGGTCATGTTGTTTTATTTAAATGATTACCAAATCAGGTAAGACGAGCATTGCGGTTGTCAGTATAAACGCATTGCTGTTGTCAATTGTTGTCAGTATGATGTTGCATCGCTCTGGGCATGTAATGATGGGCCCGTTTAGGTCAGACATATTGTATACAGAAGTGGAAGAGAGAGCATCACTAAATTCTACAATCCGTATGCATTGCATACACACAGAAATTACTGTTACAGTGTACTTATGGAGCCCAATGAGTGAACTGCATGTTTTCCGGTGAGAAAGAGCAGTGGCAAACAGACTTCGCTACATTAGGTTACTTAAACTGGTGTCACTCTGAGCTAGAATTTATGCTCAGCGACTAAGTGTAAGGACAATGAGTCGGATGCGGGTTTTGCAGCTGTGCAATACTTTCCTACATTATAGAAGCGAATATTAAATTTGAACTAATATTGCGAAAATTTTGAACTTGGGTAGCTCTGTCATACACAACTTGAAACAGGTCACGTCGACCAAATCATTTGGAAGAACTGACAGCGACGTATATCAGAAGGCAGTAAGATCCCTTGGCTTTTGGTTTGGCAGTATTCGACAGCCATTTCTAGGCGCAAGTAAATGAATAAAGGCAGCGCGTTTTTGTTATCAAGTAACGTCTTCATCAATTTCTTTAGTTTTATTGTAATCTAAGAGTAATTGCTGATGTTCGGTATTAACATGAAAAGGATTCCGTAAAGAGGGAAAGAACCCCTTCTTGGGCAACTACTTCTATAATGACCAAAAGGCCTCAAATGATCATCAAGCACATGTGTTCCAGCAGCGGTATGAAGAAAATGATAATAATAATGGCGGTAATAATCGAATTATCCGGTAACTTCACACTTCATAGTGAATTTTCTCGAACTAAGACATATCCTGAAATAGTGAAAATTTCAAAATGGCTTCACATCGAGGCTATGATGCCTAGAAGAGTCTTTACATCCTGCTGACATGAGAATAGCATAATCTCCGCTTCAGAAGCTTGCTTCTTCTTAACCATTTAATAGACTCGCATTTTTTCCACCGTGACTAATTTTGTAAGCTAAGCACATCATCTGTTACAGCCCACTCCTGGGGCTGGGAAATGTGGCCACAATGGTCTGGTGGAACGAACTATCACAAGTGCAATGCAGGTATTCTGACATTTACTTTTAAGAGGCACAAACAGATTTACTTTACCTCTCGTAACCTCAAGAGAAAGATGTTGTAATCCAGAATCCGCATTAAACATCACGTTCCTTCATTCCCAACTGGGCAGAGCCGGTTTACGTTGGAAAATGACATAGGTGGAGGTCAGGGTAAACATAAATACTGTCACCAGTAAACTTACTTAGATTAGAAAATTTTATTTTGTTTGATGAACCGATGGCCATTTAAAGGAACAGGGCTCTTATTTTACTTGTACTTGACTGAACTAGAGACGTTGAAAAATTTGGTGCTGGACTGTGATTCGAATTCGTATCTCCTCTTTCGAGGATCTGAATCTCTCGGAACAGTATAGTTGGATCATTTCGTTCCTTTTTCCAAGACAGCAGTCTTCTCTAGGTCTCCTCCAAAGGTAAGTATGTGTGTCAGATTCCTGTTCCAGTATAAAAATATTCATAATTTCATTTCAAGCCCTATCACGTGCACCCCGGCCTGCTAGTGGAAATTAACGTGCATTTTTAATGTCTGTTCAGGTATTGCTAACAAACACGCATAAATCTTACTGTTGGTGAGTAAGCAACTGATACTTAAGCTATATTCGTGGACGATAAAGAAGAACGATAGGAGTGCGGTTCGATTGTCGCTCAGGCACAAAAATTTGTATCCTTATTTTAGTTTCAAACACCTAGCAGCTGGTAAGAAAAACCGATACGTAACATTTGATTTTACTTAGTTAACAATCCGATTACGTTTTGGGTTCGTATATCCGTCACAGGACTTCACATCATGCACTTCATCTTTAAGTGCATACACACTTTGTTACTGCTGAATGGAGGTATATCAGACGTCTTTCGTGGTTAGTTAACAGTGATGAAAGGGTCTTGTTAAGAGACCCGGTTTATTACAAAAACTGTCGTCTTTTATTTTCAAGTTTTGATTTGGTTACTGACATTGGCGAAAATTTCATTAATTCATCACTTTTCACAGCTAGTCAGCAATATGATTAGATTAGATTAATACTTGTTACATAAATCATGAATACGACATTTCGTAATGATGTGGAATGTGTCATTTTAATGAAAGATTTCCTTACATACCGGTAATAAATTTCTTTACAACAAATTATACCCTCTCTCTCACTCTTTTTTTATTTCTCTCTCTCTCTCTCTCTCTCTCTCTCTCTCTCTCTTCTCTCTTCTCTCTTCTCTCTTTTTCACTCTCTCTCTCTCACTGTCCCTCTCTCTCTCTCTCTCTCACACACACACACACACACACACACATTCTTTTTTTTTATTTGTTTGGTGTGCTCGAATACTAGAAAGGCATGAAAACGTCCGTGAATAAGTTTCGTAGCTTTAGGTACAATTACGAAAGAAATATAAAAACAACTATGTGAGTTACTGATTTATGATGCTTAGTTTGCAGTCAGTTCTGAGTATTATTAGTAACTGCGCTCCAGTCCCTAAACCTAGCTACAGAAATGAGAATCAGACGCATTACGTATTCCAGGTGGTAGCAACCGCGTCTTTGAGACGCCAGCTATTGTCACTTCCCAGCCCACTGTAGGACCACATCAGCTCGTCTTCTTCCTGCTGGTACTGTAACTGAGATTTGGCAACAAGGCAAGGTATGTTTGGCAACGCTGTGATCGACGAGTTACCTACTTGTGTGCACGGAATTAAGCCACAATGTTCACTTGATTTTTCCTGTCATTTCCATTGCATAACTCGAGCTATTAAGGCTTGAGGTGTAGCGAAACATTGTAAATTTACGGTTTTCAGTCCAGGAAAGCCGTTGCACGCGGAAATCGCAACTAATCTCGTCCTTTAAATAGCGGTTTGCGAGTTCTAGTCACTATTCGCCTTGTAATAGGAAGGCTTAACACTTACCTCTTCGCTAGCTCCGTGGGCATATGCTGACTTGTGCAAGCGCGTCTGTTATGGTTTGCAGTTCCAGTCTCACTGACTGTGACTTTTTTATCCGTTCTGTGAAAGAGCTACATGAAGTCAGAGCAAACTTCGATAAGGAAAACGCAAGAAAATACTTTCAGCTCATAGTGCAATGTTGAAAAACTCACAAAGCTGCACAACAGGTAACGCTTCTTTCCGCTGCTGACAAGGAAATTTTGGAGTTTTGGGAATACATAACTTTATTTGTGAAACAATGCACATGCAGTTTATTGATTACATGCATGTAGAAAACTTGTTCTGAGTTAAAGCAGTTAAACAAGGTTTGAAGAAGAATAAAATGCCACTACCAGACGACAGCTAATGTAGAAAATACTTTTCTGACTATTTTGGAACTATGCGCTCGCCCCATACATAATACAAAAGCTTCGAGATGCATCTGCTGCCTGGCCATCTATTAAACCTGAAAAGAACAAATTGTAGCGGAAGTTAGCCCTTTTTCCACATGCGGCTATTATGTTCGTAGTTCCATTAAATTGATAACTTCAGAAGACAGCAGAATTGCGTTTTAAAAAATGCAGCAGCGAATGTAATACGACTCGCGACGTCTTATCCACTCTGCGCGACGCTTCCCGTTACGTTAGTAGCTATGATTTAGCTACAGCGTGTCCAGAAGTCAAGAACAGTTCCTCCAGAACTTCCACATTCCACAGTGCTGTGAGATAATGCATATGGCCGGATCTAGACTTCTGAGAGACAGACAGTTACAGCTTTTCTTATGCACTGCACGACGTTTTCAACAAATAGATAAGGCAATAGAGTAGCTGAAATGGAAAGGAACACTTCCTACTTAAATTTCTGCGTCGTACACTGTTGGCAGTTCTGTAGTTACGTGATTTTATTTCGGTGATTACAAAATAGAGTCGAATGTATGCACTGGGTCGCCGAGGCAGCTAGTTTATGGTGATTCGGTCAACAAGGCAAATGAATGTAATGAACATGCGGCAAACCACCACAGGGAGCCTGTGTGTCAGAATTCTCATAGAGTGTGCCGCAACGGTGTTATGATAGAAAAATGAGTCTACAAGAATGACATTTGGTGGTCTGTTGGATTGCTGATAGGTTCCTATGATGGTGGTCTGAGTTCGATTCCAGTTTCTGCCGATAATTTTTAATAGGGAGAGAGAGATTCTATTCTCTTTTGGCTACCCCAAGTGAAGAAAGTATAATGGCATTGTGGTCTGAAATTCACATTAAACATGGTATTCCTTCTCTACCAAGTATACGTTAGGTGGAACCACAATAAAGTAAGGAGTGGCTACATGTAGAAACTATCACCAGTAACCTTTCTTATACTAGTTATTTCTAGTGACGAAACAAACGCTACATAGGGTCGCAGGACACTTATTCCATCTTTTATTTGAGCTTCTGTACGTCGATAAAATTGGTTCTGAATTGAGAATGCAACTCAGACCGCCCTTAACACGGAATTTGATCCCTTCGTGACAATACAGCTCGACTACAATTTGTTGTTTGTTCAAAACTGCAGATTCCTCAACAAGTCCACATACTGCACGTGAATGGGTTCGAATCCTGCCCCGGCACTAAAGTTTTCGTTATGTATTATCAGGCTCTAGCATGAGAGCACCTATCTGTTGGTGGATAATAATTTTGATCATTAATGCATTCGTTGTCAACACTAACGATATCTGACGTTTTTGACTCCTAGTGAGACACAGAACTATTTGAGATATCACTGTAAGTTCAGGGATGTTACTCCAAGCTGCTGGAGGAGAAAAATTCGGTAGCTGACGTCAACAATGATACGTGTGGGGTTCGATTCCCTGTGAGCAATGAACTCTTCGTCATATTATGTCTAGTTCAAACATGCTCACATGTCGCTGCTGGTGTAACAAACCCGTATCTAACGTTCGTCTTCTCTAGAATATAACAGCGATAGGTGCCAGGTAGGAGTCGTGGGAAGTAAAAAATTAATGTTTCGTCTCGTCATTTCAGTTAAAACATCTAGCTGCTGCCGAGAAAATCCGCAATGTCACAGTTGATTATGCTTCGATAACAATCCGATTAGGTTCTGGGTTCGAATCCCTGTCCCACTCAAAGCTTTACTTCACGGCATTTCAAGTTAATTACTTGTGAAGAAGCAATACTTAACATCTCTCGTAGTTCGTTAGCAGGGACAATAGTTGCTGGGTAGAAATTCGCGTCCGTTAAAAATGTTTACGTTACGTCATTTAAAGTTGATATTCGCTAACTGATACTGTCTAAAATCGAGGTATATCACTATCGTTATGCCTAGTAAGGAATGACTGTTAGTTTCCGCCAGTCACGAAATCTTAGTCTGCATGACGTGGGTTTGAATCGTGACACTTGAAGTTCATACATATTCTCTTAAATTTTTAATGTCATTTTGTGTTAAATAACAAGTACGGTATGTTACTTTGAACAGGAAATCATGAATACGACGAACTTACTACGTGCATTACCTATCTGACGTAATAATGAGAGTGGTAACATTTCAGGTATGTCATTTATTGGAATAAATGTGAGCTTATAAGCCTTAATGACAGTCTTATCTGTGATAATGTGTTCCCTGATATTTGTAGTATCGTGGTATTACTTTACATCTTGAGTTCTTGCGATACAGAGCAGAGTTTTGTAGTGGTGGCTTGCTGGAACCATTTTCATTAGTCAAACGACTGTAACAAGGAGCGATTAGAGGACCTGCTAGACAGCTGCGTTATGCAGGTTGCATGTGAATCAGGGGAATGCTATTCAGGTCGTTCGAATACTTTTGAGCACAACTGTAGATACTGTCGTTTATTACACACACATTTTACAGAATTATAAAAACAACTAACATTAAGTTAATTGGCAGCTACAGTTAACCAAAACTAACTGATCAGATTTTAAGCAGCTGTTATTAATTAAAAGCACTGGTTGTATAAACCCTATTGGAGGGGGGGGGGGGGGGGAATGTGGGGTAGGGGAAGATCAAGAGGCTAGGACATACACGGACGTTACTTTACTTGGATAGGATTGTGCTATCGTTCCACTCCTTAAGCCTGCAAGAGACTGGACCGCTTTCACAGCGTCGAACCGGCCAAATAATCTCAGACTCGCTGATAGGTTTTCCAAAATATCATGCCCACTCACAAAAACAACTTCTCAGGGCAGGCTATAACCGACAGGAGAAACCAGACTTGACTCCTTCACAGAGCCGAGTAGTTCTCTCGTGTAGAAGCCAGAATTCCAAACCTCCGCGCCCCAGACGACTCGCTCCGCACACCATACACTCCTGTCCAAAATCTCCTAGCATCCCTGCTTTTGTCCCCACCGATGTTACCACCGGTGTACGTCGAAAGTAATCCAGGCAAAGATCGTCAACGAGGGATGAAATCGATTGACGGCCAATCCCGCATGGCTCAGTCTCCCTCACTGAAACTCAAAGGCGGGGCGTGTTGATCACCAACCTGACTAAAATGTACTCTAGATATCTTCGCATTCAAAATTCATTACGGACCAAGAAATTAACTGCACTCAGAAATCTTAAAATTTTACAGGTTCCTGTAAAACGGTGATCCAGTTCATTAGAAGCCGGCCGCTGTGGCCGAGCGGATCTAGACGCTTCAGTCCGGAACCGCGCTGCTGCTACGGTCGCAGGTTCGAATCCTGCCTCGGGCATGGATGTGTGTGATGTCCTTAGGTTAGTTAGGTTCAGGTAGTTCTAAGTCTAGGGGACTGATGGCCTCAGATGTTAAGTCCCATAGTGCTTAGAGCCATTTGAAGCAGTTCATGAGAAGGGGCTACTGTAGCCTTGGCTCTGACATTAAACCCGCCAACAAACAAACGTTCTCCGATCTTCTCCTTGAATCCGTGTCTCCCGCAGTTGTGTCTATGCACCTGACGCCTACCCGCAAGCTCCACATTGCTTCTCGTGGGGGGGGGGGGGGGGGGGGGGCTCGTTGCGGGAGCAGCCTGTCAGTGGTCCAAAGATCGATCTGTGGCTGAAAATTAACCAGCTAAAACGGGATATCCCATCCACCACCACCAAGATGTAACTGTTCCCGACCTCTCCCCCCTCCCCCCCCCCCCCTGAGGTGCGTGAAAGGGATCCTATATAGTCCACAAAGAGACGGTCAATGCGCCTGCTCGCACAAGCAGACTCGAGAATTCACTTGTCTTAGTAAAAATTGAATTTCTCTTGTTTGCGTAACTGACACCCCACCGCCCACTAACTGACACATATCCTTACAAAAATATGGTTCAACTGGCTCTGAGCACTATGGGACTTAACTTCTAAGGTCATCAGTACCCTAGAACTTAGAACTATTAAACCTAACTAACCTAAGGACAACACACACATTCATGCCCGAGGCACATTCGAACCTGTGACCGTAGCGGTCGCGCGGTTTCAGACTGTAGCGCCTAGAACCGCTCGGCCACCCCGGCCACATAGACAGCCAAACCACATGTTGTCTGCAGACAACCCCAAAGGAACGAGATTAATCTCGTAAAGGTTCCACTCAGTACAAAAGGCAGTTATTGATTTGAAATCTTTGGTCAAAGGTATCTGATGATAGGGCTCACTGAGGTCAAGTACAGAGAACCAACGGGCACGCGCGAACCATATGAAGCAATTGTGAAGATTTGGCAACGAACCTGAGTCGAAGACGACCTTCTGGGTCAACCACCTATGATCCACAACGGGCCGATAGTCGCCACTCCGTCCTTTAGGAACAAGAATAATTGATGAATCGTAGGGAGAGGACAAAGTTCTAGTGTCATCATCCAGGAGCATGTTGTTAATTAGCGAGCACAAAATCTTCATCTTGTCTTGTAATAATCAATAAGGCACCTGACAGACTGGAGTATCGTCAACCAAGAGAATATTATAACTGATCGTATTAGTGACGCCTAATTTGTTAGTGAGGACATCGGGAAATCG
Source organism: Schistocerca serialis cubense (assembly GCF_023864345.2). Lineage (NCBI taxonomy): Eukaryota > Metazoa > Arthropoda > Insecta > Orthoptera > Acrididae > Schistocerca > Schistocerca serialis. The sequence continues at coordinate 528,829,202 of NC_064642.1, forward strand.
GGATAACACGTTCGACAGTTCCCTAGCCTCACCACGTTTCAAATGATCAGTGGCAAACTCAGACGACCCCAACTGTTCATTATTAATCGGTTGAGAGCGCCAACACGAACACAATGCTATCCTTTCTATAGCACAAAATTTCATACAAAAGGAGCGAGGTTTATAAACAAAAACCAAACCGGTATGCTCAATGAAACACAGGCCACAATGAAGATAACTGACAAATTCTTTGCAACGATAAAGTCGACAGGCCATGTAAAACCCTGTATGGCTAACAAGCTCCGAAATTCTCCTACCGGAGGTAACTCTTGTCCATTAAACACACGACCTCTCTGAGATGAAGGATGCAGGGCAGGCACTCTACATAAAATTCCCAAATTCGAGGTACCAATTATAATCTAGTAGTGAAACAGAACTCCCAGAATCCAAAGGAGCACATACAAGCTAATTATTCAAGTGGCCAGCCACATAATGAAGTATCATATTCCGCACTGCTCTAATGTTGGAGCAGTTCTGAACAGGAAGATAGGTACCTCTTCCCGACGGTGCTCTATGGCGTCAGATATTCGGACGCGGCCCCCACTTCACCGGACATGGCCGCACAAAATGTCTACTATCACCACATCTGAATCAGACCTTAGTTTTAAGCTGATCAAGAGCACAGCCTGCGGCCTTGTAAGGGGTCAACCGCCCCTTACGTATTGAGAAGAATATATCTTTGTCTCACACTGGTCGCGGTAGGCACTGTCGATGATCGGGCGTCCAGTGCGCCGTGTTGAGACTCTGAGCAAGTAAGTTGTTGGCTGCTAAGCGAGCAGTGCAAATTTCGGCAGGAGGTCGATTGCGTTTACAATTGTTTAACGGCTGTCTGTGCCACCCAAAGCCCCCACCCATAGCCGTCCTGCTGTGGGAACAACAGTTGTCGTCAGATCACCGAAGTTAAGCTCTGTCAGGCATGGCTACTGCTTGGATGGATGACTGATTGGCTTCGTCTTGTGCTGTTCGCACATGGGGTGCACTCAGCCGTTTTGATGCTAATTGAGGAGCTATTTGATTGAGAAACAGCGGTTCTAGGTCACGAAATCTTAAAATTACCGGGAGAGGGGTGTGCTGACGCTATGCCCACCCGTATCCACATCCGATGATGGCTTTGTGCTGATGACACAGCGCCTTTGTGGTAGTATTGGACGTTCCGAGGCGTGTTCGGACAGAAAGAACGTCGGTCTTTGGCCTGATTCGACTAAGTGAATCTAAGTAAACCTCATCTGACGTCTATCATTTGTATGAGGCTGGGACACGGATGTTACTCTGCATGTTTATCACGGAATAAAATGCCTAGTTCTGGAAGTTGTGATCAATATCAAACTGATGTGAGTGATCAGAGATATATAAATTGTAGACATATAACACGCACAAAGTACAAGGAGGCACCAAACGTGCTGCACAGCTACAAGTGTTACCTCCTTATTCTACAGATTCAGTGAAAATAAGTATAGTTCTATTGAGGAATACTTTACGGAGGCTAGGGCACGAATTCAAAGTTTTTACTCTAGATCCACTTATTAGAAGTAATTTTATGGAGAGAGTCCCGTCTTTGGAATAACGCATTATACTTTGTGTGCAGACTCAAACTACCATAAATAGCATACTTCATATGAAACTATTCTAGGAAAAGATTTAACATAATGCAGTGGTGTAGTTAGGCTCCATATTATATTTTACTATTTACAACGTTGAGTTTGTTCGGTCAGCTTATTGTACTTAAAAGTTTTGTGCTTACTCTTTACAGTTATAATGGTTGCTGGCTGTATGGTGGATGTTCGCTAAGGCCATTATATTCTAACTCACCTACAGCAAATAAATCGTATGTTCGTCTGTGAAAATGGACTCGATAAGCAACCTGAACTATCAGTAATCTGAATCTAATCTACACAACACTGTATTTGTGGTGTATGAGTGTCAGTTTCACTGTCATTTAAGCCCTCAACGGATCGTTACATGAAAAACTTAAAACTAACATTTGGATCTGACTCCGTATTTGAATATGAAATTACAAGTGATACAGAATCTAGCTTGTGCAACGGAATTTATCAGATCAGAGTACATGACATGTTGCGGTGTGTCAGTGTTTCTGTTTTGGCCCTAAGTTTTGCATACATCTCTTTAGATGACTGCCTTTTACCAAAAGGTTCACGGCAATTCGCAGCAGCATGCAGCAGCAGCGACTAAAGCCTATTGTTACTAAGAATGAATTAAATAAAAAGGAGTTAGCTTGGGTCCTGTTACCTACTAAATAACTTGTAAGATGAGATTTCATAAATTAAGTATATTTAAAAACTTCTGAAATCACTATGACCAATAATTGTATGAGAAGCATTAATAATGGCGAAACGGCTGACATTGGCCTTATACTCGTAAGTATCAATAATGGCTGAGTGCCAGATTAACAAATTAGTTTAGTTTCAAAGTTAGGCTAAAATTTAATAACCACAGAATATTTATGAATTAGATGTGGAGAATAATAATTATATAATACTGCCGAATTCTGAAGAAGATAGGTTTAAACTTATCGAAACCTAGGTAAAGATTACTTTATCCTTTGCAACGGGTCGGCTGTTTTTAATCTAATTAATAATAATTATTGTTTGGAGGATAAGGAGGCTTCTTTACCTGTTAAGCAAAACATGGGATTATTGCAAACTTGGACTAACAGTCACAGGCCTAAACCAGCAGTTGCGCTTTAAGCTATGCTCGCGAATTTTACCTTAAATTCCATCTTCAAGCGTAGTGAAGCCATCTAAATCTCTGATGGCTATACAAATGAAATCAGGCCTTGAATATGGTAAGATCTGCCACTACCAACGTGAGAGCCGCGTGACATGTCTTCTGCCTTCGAGCTCTCGACCAGCGCTCCTGAAATCCTATTCTCGCAGACAGACCTGGTCTTACGACAATGCTTAGAACTGCGCTCCCATGTTTCGCCCTCAGATTGTTACTATCCATGTCTGAGTGCTTATTCATTTACAGTCTTACACAATGCAAAGAATAGCCTTAAGTTGGCTATATTGTTTTCGATGCTCAATGTAATGGAGATTTCTGGCACACTCCTTACAATACGTTAAGTTTCAACATCGTTCGCCAACAGAGAGCGTAGTGGCAAAGCTACCAGAGAGCCGCCTGTGTCTGTCGTTTCATAGGGAATGCTCACAGCCAGAAGACTCAGTGTGGTGCAAACGTGTGATGCAAGCAGGCAGCACGGAGCCGCGCTCGTGCTTCCTACAGCCACCTGATCATGTTTAAAACGGGTCAAACTGTGGCTCCTGAGTGGAGCGATGGTCTTTTAGGAGAATTGTGACAAATTGGACGTGTCGTGTCAGTTGTGCAACGATGCTTGTATCAGTATTAAAGTGAACATGCTCACAGCCATAGACGAGGTTCTGGACGTCCATGCAGCACAGAAGACAGCCAGTATCGTCGTCTTGTAGGGGCAGCAATTACAGGTCGTAAGGCTACGATACCACGGATAAGAGGACTGTGAGCACAGACTTGTCAGCATGAACACCTCTAGCCCAGTTTCCACTCACACCACAGCATCGACGAGCACGGCTCGACTGCTGCTGTCAGTGGATCGCTTTGAAAAGGGAGTGGCAGGCATGTCTCTAATCGAGCACACGTGGTTGGTTGGACTGCAGAGAAAAGGAAAAAACTACAGGGTCATCAGTTCCGAGTACGCGTGAGACATGACTCGTGTGATTCATCAACCAACAACACATACAGAACTACGTGAAAAAGTCGAGCAAGCGTGGCATAACGTATTCCAGGACAGTATTCACCAACCTTACGACTGACTGGATGCGAGAGTCAGCTTGTGTATTGCCATCTGTGGAGACTACACTACGGACTAACGTAAGTTTGCTGATGCATTAGCTCCATACTTAACAATCATATACAACCGTTCGCTCGACGAGAGATCCGTACCCAAAGACTAGAAAGTTGCACAGGTCACACCCATTTTCAAGAAAGGTAGTAGGAGTCCACTAAATTACAGGCCCATATCGTTAACGTCGATATGCAGCAGGATTTTCGAACATATATTGTGTCCGAACATTACGAATTAACTCGAAGAAAACTGTCTATTGACACACAGTCAACATGGGTTTAGAAAACATCGTTCCTGTTCAACACAACTAGCTCTTTATTCACATGAAGTGTTGAGTGCTACGGACAAGGGATTTCAGATTGATTCCGTACTTCTGGATTTCCGGAGGCTTTTGACACGGTAGCACACAAGCGGCTCGTAGTGAAATTGCTTGCTTATGGAATATCGTCTCAGTTATGTGACTGGATTTGTGATTTCCTGTCAGAGAGGTCACAGTTCGTAGTAACTGACGGAAAGTCATCGAGTAAAACAGAAGTGATTTCGGGCTTTCCCCAAGGTAGTGTTACAGCCCCTTTGCTGTTCCTTATCTATATATACGATTTCGGGGACAATCTGAGCAGCTGTCTTCGGTTATTAGCAGATGGTTGGTGGTTGGTTGGTTGGGGAAGGAGACCAGACAGCGAGGTCATCGGTCTATTCGAATTAGGGAAGGACGGGGAAGGAAGTCGGCCGTGCCCTTTGAAAGGAACCATTCCGACATTTGCCTGGAGCGATTTAGGGAAATCACGGAAAACCTAAATCAGGATGGCCGGACGCGGGATTGAACCGTCGTCCTCCCGAATGCGAGTCCAGTGTCTTACCACTGCGCCACCTCTCTCGGTATTAGCAGATGACGCCGTCGTTTATCGACTAATAAAATCTTCAGAAGATCTAAACAAATTTGCAAAACGATTTACATAAGACATCCGAATGGCGCGAAAAGTGGCAGTTGACTCTAAATAACGAAAAGTGTGAGGTCATCCACATGAGTGCTAAAAGGAACTCGTTAAACTTCGGTTACACGATAAATCAGTCTAATCTAAAAGCCGTAAATTCAACTAAATACCTAGGTATTACAATTACTAACAAGTTAAATTGGTAGGAACGCATAGAAAATGTTGTGGGGAAGGCTAACTAAAAACTGCGTTTTATTGGCAGGACACTTTGAAAATGTGACAGATCTAATAAGGAGACTGCCTGTACTACGCTTGTCCGTCCTCTTGTAGAATTCTGCTTCGCGGTGTGAGATCCTTACCATATATGACTGACGGAGTACATCGTAAAAGTTCAAAGAAAGGCATCACGTTTTGTATTATCCTGAAATATGGGAAAGAGTGTTACAGAAATGATACAGGATTTGGTCTGGACATCATTAAAAGAAAGGCGTTTTTCGTTGCGAAGGAATCTTCTCACGAAATTCCAATCACCTACTTCCTCCTCCGAATGCGAAAATATTTTGTTGACACGGACCTACATAGGGAGGAACGATCACCAAGATAAAATAGGGAATTCAGAGCTCGCACGGATAGATATAGGTGTTCATTCTTTCCGCGCGCTATACGAGATTGGAATAATAGAGAATTGTGTAGGTGGTTCGATGAATCCTCTCCCAGGCACTTAAATGTGATTTGCAGAGTATCCATGTAGATGTAGAAGTGTTCCAGCATGGTTTTATATCTGTTACCTCAGAACTACTTGTGCTTTTGATTTTAAAATGTAATCATTTCATGTTCCCCACATGAAATTTTGCATCAGTAAATCTTGAGTGAAATGAAATTCTAAAAGTGCGTACCAATTTTTTTCCGGCAGTGTGTAGCGAACACTATCAGCAAATTTGTTGGACGCAGCTTCATTTTTTCGACGTAATTACTAATACTTCATGACTATCCTTCGTAATTTTTGGAAAGGAGGCACTTTCATTGATGTCTGTCCTGAAGCGATGTCGGTGCAAGGAAATTCATTCATTTCATCCGATTCTGAGACATTTTTGATTCAACATTGTTGCTGATGTCTGATGAGTAAGAACGATAAGGCCTAGTGCTTGACAAGAATAGCGAAATTAAGCCACAACGCTGCCACGAAACATTTTAGCCAGCTGCAGGAACAGCTAAATAAAAGAGTGAATTTGGGGGCTACTAAACCTTCTGTAGGAGCTGGTCAACAGTAAATTTTCTGTTTTGCAGCGCATACGTTCGGCTGCCACGCTGCGGGCGATCGCTGCAGCCGGAAGTGCAGCTCATTCCAGCACCGGACGGTCCATGGTCTCTGCCGGCCACTGAACGCGCATCAATTATTCCGGCTACGCGTGCAAGGCCATTAGCTGAGGGGGGGCGCTGCGGTCGAACAACGCGTGTTTGCCTACCTGCGGCCAATTACTCGCTTAAACAATGCAGACGCGTCGAGCAAACAGCTGTTTGCCGGCAGCTCACAGCAAGGAGCGGGAAGCGGGAGCTGCGGTACACGGCCCAACCCACCCCTCTCTTCCCAGTACCCACGTTTACTGTCTGCCTTCGGTCTTGCAGACGGCTTTTTGCCGTTTCCGCAACTGATAACTGCAGCCTCCAAAGCTGAGCATACAGCTGCTCTCTCTCTCTCTTCCTCTCTCTCTCTCTGTCTCTCTCTCTCTCTCTCTCTCACACACACACACATACACACACACACACACACACACACACACACACACACACGCACACCCACACTTGAAATATCTCGGAAACTATACACCGGATAAAAACAGAAGAATAGTTATAATTCCAAGTTACAGTTCCAACTTGTTTGTCTCGGTGTGGGACATCCAACGATAGACATCCAACGATACCACACTTGATTCGCTACCCAGTTGCCTGCGTGGGAGACCGGCGGCTACTTTGAAATTTTCAACGGGAACCCCCCTTTCTTACTGTAAATTACGAGTCTACAGGGAAATCTACATACATTTTGTATGAGGGGTTTTCTTCGTTTCGCCACAGATGGCGCTGTAATCACAGGAACAGAAATGGATTCTGTTGTGTCTAGACAAGACAGCCTAGACACAATGAGAGGAAGCCGAAAGGCACGCGCTAAGCTAAAGCATGATGGCGTGAGGTCTGAAACAGGATACGTAATGAATGCTATAAAGAAAAGTACGTAGCTTCTGGAATACTTAACTTTAATCCATCCTTTTGGTACATCTGGAGATTGTGGCGATACAAGTGAGACTCTTTAGATACATGCAATGTTACTAAAGGCGCCTTGCTAGGTCGTAGCCATTGACTTAGCTGAAGGCTATTCTAACTGTCTGCTCTGCAAATGAGCGAGGCTTCGTCAGTGTGCATCGCTAGCTACGTCGTCCGTACAACTGGGGCGAGTGCTAGTCCGTATCTCGAGACCTGCCTTGTGGTGGCGCTCGGTCTGCGATCACACAGTGGCGACACGCGGGTCCGACATGTACTAATGGACCGCGGCCGATTTAAAACTACCACCTAGCAATTGTGGTGTCTGGCGGTGACACCACATTCCTCCCCCGCAAATCGGCGAACGGTCGTGTTATAAGGCTTCCGCCCGCCGTGGGGAGGACCCCATGTTGACGTATGCGATGAGGTGAGGAGCCTAACAACAGGCGAGGCTGTGCCACCCGCACCCGGCCATTCGGTCCGAGGGGAGCTAGGAAACGCCTGAAAACCTAGTCCAGGGTGCACGTCAACATGCGGTGTATGCGCCCGTAAAGAGACAGGAGGGGCCGAAGGGTCGACCTCCATTGCGTCGGGGTACCCGACGCGCGAAGACGCCATGTGGTCCGGAGCGGGGAAGAGTTCCATGGCGGAGGACGGCTGGTCACGGGAAGCGATCGGAGGCGCGTGACCCAGGGAGGCGCTTGGCGGCTGCAGCGAAGCGTCCACTGCAGGCGGCGCCGGCTGGAGGACAGGCGGCGGCGGCGGTGGCTGCGGCGGCGCGTCGCCATGGGGCAAAATGGAAGGCATCGTCGGCAACACCTGGGGATGAGGCGAGCCAGTAGATGGGTCCCCAGGGCGCTGACCGGACGGCACCGTCGCTGAAAGCAGACGGGGAGCGGCAGAACCCGTGCGACGACAGAGTCGCAGCTGATTGAGATGCCGACGCACCTCACCAGAGGCCCCCAAAACCAAATACATCGCGCGGCCGAGGCAGCGAAGAATGCACCCTGCGAGCCAACGCCGTGAACCTCGATAGTTGCGATAGAATACAACGTCGCCTGGAGCAAAAGCAGAAGTCTGCCGCTGCACAGGAACCCGATGCGGCGGGTGCAGCAAAGACATCTAGGTTCGATGAGGACGACCGTGGAGCAACTCAGCCGGCGAGCGACCATCTCGGGGCTGAGAGCGATACGATGACAGAAAGAGCAACAACGCGTCCTCCCTAGAATGCGACTCTTTCAACTTCAACTTCAAAGTTGAAAGTCCGGACCAATCGTTCAGCGGCACCGTTTGACTGAGGCGAAAACGGCGCGGATGTCAGATGTTGAATACCATTGGCCTGGCAGAATGACTGAAATTCTGCGGACATGAATGGTGGGCCATTGTCGGAAACAATAGTCTGCGGAAGACCTTCAATGCAAAATATAGCAGACAACGCTTGGATGGTGGCAGTTGACGTCGTGGAAGACATCCGGACAACAAAAGGAAAATTACTGAAGGCATCTACCAGAACCAACCATCGAGCATTCCAGAATGGACCAGCAAAATCGATGTGCAAGCGTTGCCAAAGGGAAGTGGCTTTTGGCCATGCAAAGACTTTCCGCAGCGGTGCAGATTGTTGTTCGGCACACGCCATGCAAGAAGAACACATATTCGTAATCGCAGCATCGATTCCGACCCAAGTACAGTGCTGACGAGCAAGTTGCTTCGTTCGCACTATACCCCAATATCCTTGGTGAAGAAGCCGCAAAACAGAGGACTGTAACGAACGTGGGACCACGACTCGGGACTGATCATTATCAGAACGCAACAACAAAACACCACGTCGAACAAAAAGTCGCTCCTTGTGAGCAAAAAATCGGCGAACCAACGGATCCTCGATCCGAGACTTTGACAAAGGCCATTGCGTAGCAACAAAACGCAAAACGGTAGCAAGGACAGGGTCAGCAGCTGTGGCTGTAGCTACACGACGAAAATCAATCGGAAACGATTCGACCACGTCATCAGTTTCCGCATCAATGAACATGCAAGCAAGTTCGGAATAATCGAATGCTCTATCCGCAGCAACAGGCAAACGGGACAACGCATCGGCGTTTCCGTGCTTAGCAGTGGACCGATACAAGATATCGTAGCGGTACTGCGAGAGGAAAATAGACCAGCGAATGAATTTCTGCGCTGTACGCGGGGGTACAGGCTTGCTCGGATAAAAAGAGACGTCAAAGGTTTGTGGTCTGTGATGATGGTAAAGTGACGACCATACAAGGAATCATGGAACTTAGTAACACCAAACATGAGAGCCAAAGCTTCTTTCTCTATCTGTGAATAATTTCTTTGCGCAGACGAGAGCAATTTGGACGCAAAGGCAATAGGGCGATCATGCGACCCATCTCTGTGCGCAAGCACAGCACCGATCCCGAAATCCGATGCATCTACCATCAACAAAAGGGGTTTCTGGGGATCGAATGGCGTAAGGCAAGTATTTGAAAGCAACGCCGATTTCAACTGGCGAAAGGCGCGTTCGCATTCCGTCGTCCAAACGAACGGAACACCTTTACGGCGTAAGCGATGAAGCGGAGCTGAAAGGGAAGAGGCATTGCGCAGAAAGCGATGATAATAGTTAATTTTACCCAACACACTCTGCAGCCGCTTCAAATTCTGCGGCGAAGGCAAGTCTTGTATGGCACGGAGGTGTTCTGGACTGGGATGGACGCCTTGGGCATTGATGACATGTCCCAGGTATGGTAAGTCACGAGCAAGAAACACATATTTGTCCTTCCGCAAGCGAAGACCATTGTGTCGCAACACTTGAAATAATGTTCGTAGGTGTGCGAAATGCTCATCTGCTGTCTTTCCGGAGATCACAATATCGTCCAGATAGTTCACTGCAGTAGGGATCGACGCACAAACAGTTTGTAAATATTGCTGAAACAATGTAGGGGCAGACGCACACCCAAATGGCAGTCTTTTGAATCGGTACAAACCAAGATGCATGTTAACCACCAAGACGTGCTGGGAATCCTCGTCCACTGGTATTTGCAAGTACGCATCTGCTAGGTCCAACTTTGAAAAATATTGGCCCGGGCACAGTTTATCAAAAAGATCTTCCGGGCGGGGTAAAGGATAAGTTGCAATCACTTATTGTGGATTCACTGTTGCCTTGAAGTCCACACAAAGTCTCAGTTTTCCGGAAGGTTTTGGCAAAATTACTAAGGGTGAGGCACAGAGAGAAGCCTGCACACGTTCAATTACTTTTTGTGATTCTAAATCGTGTAATGTTCTTGCGACCTCATCATGCAATGCGTGAGGAACATTGCGCGCTCTGAAAAATTTCGGTTGCACGTTGACTTTCAGTTCCAAATGTGCTTCATAGTTCTGAGCGCAACCTAAGCCCGGTGCAAAAATGTCTGCAAATTCTTCACACAGACGAGAAACACTGTCTGAAGGCACAGTCTGATTCACTGATAGGACCTGATTTACTATAGACATGTTAAACAACTGAAATAAATCTAAACCAAACAAGTTCACTGCAGTAGAAGAACGAAGAACGTAAAATGACACAAGTTTTGTTTGTCCCTTGTATGTTGCAAGATGTGTGCACTGTCCTAACACAGGGATATTCTGACCTGAATAACTATTTAACTTAACATTTGCGGCACGCAACGGAGGTTTGCCCAGTTGTTTGTACATGTCGTGATTGTTCAATGACACAGCAGCTCCGGTATCGAGCTGGAATGGTATGACCTTGCCATTAAAGTCCAAATCTACAAAAAGTTTATTGTCCTGCTGACGACAAGAGCGACTGTCTCGTGCAATTGGAATTGATACAGGTACAGCATCACTTGCTAATTGATGTGATTTCCGGCGACATCGACGCACACTTTGTGTGGGACGAACACAGTCACTGTTAGAGACAGTGGCACTGGACGAAGTGGAATTAACTACATGACTGTCCATGGGCGAAGGTTCACGAGCCTGAGTATTCTTGGTTCGATTCCGGCGCGAAGCAAAGGGCCTGGAATGGTTGTGATTGTCTGATCTGAGCTTTTTCTGGCAAACTCTTTGAACATGTCCTTTTTTATTACAGTAAAAGCAAATAGCTTGGCGTGACAGGCAATTTTCACGTGAATGTCTAGTAGCACACCGCGGGCATGATTTCACTGCATTTGTATGCTGGCGTGGCACACCTGGTTTAGAGCGTGGCGGCAGGAGCGTGGACGTGCGCGAGGGCAGTTTATCGGTCCGCGCTGCGCGCCCGGCGGGCCGGTTAATGTGACACACGTCTGGCGAAGTTGCAAATGATTCCTGAGCAAAGTCAAGTGTGTTTTGTCTATCCAATATGTCTATCACTTGTTGAAGGGAGGGATTGACGAGTTTCAAAATCTGTTCCCGTATGCGAACATCAGAAACGTTCTGTGCTATTGCATCACGTACCATAGTATCTGAATAAGGGAGTCCACATTCACACTCAAAAGCACAACCCTTGTAAGGCCTTGCAACGTTGCAACCCACTCCCTATTAGTTTGACCAGCCGTACGTTTTGTACGAAAGAAAGTATACCTTTTTGCAACTACATTAACTGTTTCCTTGAAATAGGCATCTAAAGCAGACAAAATTTCTTCGTAGGACAGAGTTGCTACGTCGCGTCGGGGAAATAAGTTCACTATCACACGGTAGGTTTGCACCCCTACACAAGACAATAAGTGAGGCTGCCGCTCGTTACCTTGAATTCTGTAGGCTGCGAGATGAAATCCAAACTGGCGTGACCACTCAGTCCATGTTTCCAAAGCTGGTTCATAGGGACGAAATGGGGCTGCAACTGCATGTAGTGGCTGCGGTAGCGGTGAAGCGGCGGCTGCCGCATCGTTTTGCAGTGCACGTTGACCCTGGACGAGCTGCCCAAGGGCATCCAATAACGCCTGCGTCTGCTGATTCTGCAAGCGATAAAATTCGGACAGTACATCTGGCGAAGCCATGACACAAGTAAATGTAAGCAATTAGAAAGAACAAGACCCTTTCCGTTGACTCGTCGCCAAAAATGTTGTGTCTAGACAAGACAGCCTAGACACAATGAGAGGAAGCCGAAAGGCACGCGCTAAGCTAAAGCATGATGGCGTGAGGTCTGAAACAGGATACGTAATGAATGCTATAAAGAAAAGTACGTAGCTTCTGGAATACTTAACTTTAATCCATCCTTTTGGTACATCTGGAGATTGTGGCGATACAAGTGAGATTCTTTAGATACATGCAATGTTACTAATGGCGCCTTGCTAGGTCGTAGCCAGTGACTTAGCTGAAGGCTATTCTAACTATCTGCTCTGCAAATGAACGAGGCTTCGTCAGTGTGCATCGCTAGCTACGTCGTCCGTACAACTGGGGCGAGTGCTAGTCCGTATCTCGAGACCTGCCTTGTGGTGGCGCTCGGTCTGCGATCACACAGTGGCGACACGCGGGTCCGACATGTACTAATGGACCGCGGCCGATTTAAAACTACCACCTAGCAATTGTGGTGTCTGGCGGTGACACCACAGATTCACAATCGTGATAAGCGAGTTGCACTCAATGCCTCTTGAATATCCAAAGGTACGTGGGACACCATTTCCACGCCTGGAGGGTGGCCTTCTAATTGGAAACCCCTTTCTCAACGTTGCGTTCCTCCGACATATGGAACAGGGGACTACTCGACGCGCCGCCGCGGACGTAAACCGAAATACGACGTATCGTAACAGGCAGTACACTGCGACCGGAGCTTACGCATCACGCAGACGCATATCAGATAGCGGCTCTAAACATTGCAATACATACACAGTGTTTATTGCCTGCACACCTACCCATCATTTGGAGAATAGACGTGCAAGTGGACGATGAATGTTGCAACCACAGAAGAAAAAACTGAAATAATCCTGATTTACGGAGAATGTAGGAGAAATGTTGAGTCCCTCTCTCCTTGTGTGCCGGGCGTTTTCCAGAGAAAGCTCGCTCACGTACGTTCGTTCTTTCTTTGACAAGTTTGTGAACGCCTTTATATCTGATGGCAGAGTACAGACCGACAAAAGGAAACGAAGCAAATATGTTACCGGAGAAGGTATGAGACAGCTGTACTAGCGGCAGTGCCCCACAACCCACGAATAAGCGCAGGGCAACTACGCCGCGATACCAGTGTGCCCGTAGGTAGTATTATCGAAGTACCGCATCGTCGTAAGTATCGTCCATATGACGTGCCACTACATCGAGAACTTCATGGCACCGGTTTCCGTATCCGGGTAGTGTTATGTGAATTAGCTCGTCAGCAAATGCAAGCGACCACCACGTTCTTTCCCGTGATACTATTTTCGGGATGAGTCTACATTCACAAACCATGGTAGTCATTACCGGGATAACAAGCATTGCTAGAGTGTAGAGAATCTCCACTGGTTACGGATAATTGACCATCAACGTCCTTGTTCGGTTTACGTACGGTGTGGCGTCAGGGGGAACAAACGTGTTTTATCGACGGCACGATGAATGGACGCAGATGTCGAAAGTATTTGAAACGGGAACTACCGTACTACTGCAGGATGTTGCCCTGGACGTTCTACAACGTAAGTGGTTTCAGCATGACGGTTGTCCAGCGCATTACACAAATGAAGCACGGGAGTTATTAGATCGTGTTTACACTGGTCGGTGGATCGGCAGAGGTTGCCCTATCAATTGGCAAGCTAGGTCGCCGGATTTGACGTCGCCGGATCTCTTTCTGTGAGGTTATTTACAAGCACCAACGAACGCCAGCAGGCATTGAAGACATGATCGACCACATCAGAAACGCTTGTGCTGACATTCCCGCAGATATGCTTCTGTCCTGTGTACGGTCATTTGCAAAGCGGATCAGTAAGTGTCTTGAAGTTGGCGGTAGAGAGTTTGAAGCCTTACATTAATTGGAAAAGTAGTGTAGCATTCGCCTCGAGCCACGGTCACAGTGGCGCGTCCAGTAGTCCCCGTTCAATATCTAGGAGGAATAGAACGTTGCGATTGCGGTTTCCAGTTAGAAGCCATGAAATACTGGGCTGTCCCACACTCGCAGCATAGAAGTTGGGCCCCACGTGCCATTGGATATTCAGGAGCCATTGAATACCATGTCGTAAAACACGATTGTGTACTCATTTGTGCTCCTCCGATTACAGCGCCATCTGTGGTGAAACGAAGAAAACGCTTCAGACAAAACGTGTGTAGATTTTGCCGTAAAATCATAATCTACAATTTAAAGAAAAAGGAGGTTCCTATTGAAGATTTCAAAATTGCCCTCCGCGCCCTCACAAGGGATGGGGTGGAAGGTTGAGTGTGGTATCATTGGATGTCCCTCTCCGAGACAGACAAATTGGAGACAAAACGTTTTTTGATCTGATGTTTAGTTTTCGAGGTATGTCAATGTCTTCAGTGAAAAATCAGTAGAACAGCGACAGAAGGGATGGAGAGTATTCAGGACACAGTAAGTGTAGGAAACAGAGACATTACTCTGGTCCATGTGTGGCTCGTTGTTTCCATACCATGGAAGGCTGCGACGTTTATCGATAGAAACCAACCTAGACCCCGGGCTACGTTACACATCAGTCTGTCACCAAAACCAAGAGGGGGATAGGAGTGGGGGGAGGGTCGAAAGGCAAAGCTAACGCAGACATTAAGCGTCTAAAATTTTAGAACTGAGAACGCTAAAAACATTAACCATTCCCGAAGTTAATACACACAGCGTTAAATATCTGTCCAATGAGTCTTTTGTTGTGATAAAATGTTGGCGGACTGATCTTTAACGCTGTGTGTATTAACTTCGGGAATGGTTCATGTTTTCGCTGTTCTTAGTTCTTAAATTTTAGACGTTTTATGTCTTGCATGAGATAAATTTACAGCGTCAATGAGTTCGCGGGGTAATGCACGGATGTTTCCGTGACGTCACAGATACTGTGCTGCGATTGTGGTTTTTGGATGAATAAATAAATACTGAATTGCGATAAAATGTGGCAGTGACGTAGAAAATAGTCTTCATTGGCCCATATTCTCTAGCATATTCACACAATCCAATAAACTTAATCCCGCGAAAGAGAGCTCTCATACGCATGTAAATACTAATTTTACAAATGTAAATCTGTTGAATAATAAAGGAACGGTAGCAGCAGGATATCAACCCACTATCTTTGATATTGAAAGTCTGCAGCCGTATTCAGTACACTATCATAAAGTGCTGAGGTTATGTGTCTTATATTACATAATCCTCTAACCGCTGAAATTTCACTGCCGGCCGGAGTGGCCGAGCGGTTCTAGGCGCCTCAGTCTGGAACCGCGCGACCGCTACGGTCGCAGGTTCGAATCCTGCCACGTGTATGGATGTGTGTGATGTCCTTAGGTTAGTTAGGTTTAAGTAGTTCTAAGTTCTAGGGCACTGATGACCTCAGATGTTAAGTCTCATAGTGCTCAGAGCCATTTCAACCTATAGTGCTCGGAGCCCTTTGAACCATTTTGAAATGTCGCTAACTGACATTTAATTATAAGAATTGCAACCAAGAACGTCAGGTTTTTGGCATTTCTTCAATGCGCCATTGCCTGAAACTGTATACTGTCATAACAAGTAAGTTACGATATGATAACGAAATACGAAAATATCGCGACCAATTACATGATGTTTCCTTATTACAAATCTTACCAATGAAGGCGCTGTTTTGAGAGATCCTCATTATGCTGCTACTTAGAAACGTCATGATTCATAAAACCAACCAAATATGGGCTTCAGCTGATTGGGATGAAACCAAACGTCGCCTCTCTCAACTTCAGCTTGTGACGTAGACATGACTAGACGCGACGTAGGACAGCAAAGCTGAAGCGACGGTGGGTTTGGGAAGTCGATATGATCTGAACTCTGTAAAAGCAACGCCCAAAACATCTTCTACAAAGAGCTTGACAGGCATCTCAAGGCGCAGCCTTAACTACTACATGTTTCAAAATCATCAGTCGATATCAACACTTCAAAAAACATCGACTGTCATTGTGTAAATTCGTGCGAGGAATATTCCAAATGCGTACTGATAAATTATCTAATCCATAGCTGAGAAATGTATTATAATGTATTCTCTGGGGCGTCTCCACCTCATAGCTCCTAAGTATGAGCCGCAACTACTCTATCTTAATCTTCTTCAGTTTTGCGTAACACTTATTTTCCAGTGGATAATTTACCAACCATTGCAAAGCCTTGATAGTAAGAATATGAAATAATTTGCTACACCCATAACCATGATTACAGTACTTAGATATTAACTGTTTTGCTCTCAGTTACAGTACAACGTGTTCTCCTAGTGATAATTATACGGTGAAGTCTTCTTAAAAATGGTTCAGATGGCTCTGAGCACTATGGGACTTAACTTCTGAGGTCATCAGTCCCTTAGAACTTAGAACTACTTAAACATAACTAACCTAAGGACATCACACACATCCATCCCCGAGGCAGGATTCGAACCTGCGGTCGTAGCGGTCGCGCGGTTCCAGACTGAAGCGCCTAGATCCGCTCGGCCATTCTGGCCGGCAAGTCTTCTTAACATTGCCGTTATCTTGCAATCACTTCCCCCTCCTAAGTTTACGTTCGGACTGACAAACTAACTATTTTGTTATTGTGTATTTCTCAGCCATCAAACGTTGATGGTAATGGAAAATCGTGCACTGTGAAATATCAGTCCGATATTTGTCAAATTTTGTGGAGATAGCCATCACATGATGGGTATTGAACGACTAAACTGATGTTAATAATCAAAGAAAGTGAGAGCTGTGACCCCTGCCGCCAGGAATACACGCTTGTACTCGTTACAACATGGAAGCAAACAACCTTGAGGATGGTCTTGTCATCGAAACAGTGACACATTTTCTTTTCCGGAAAAAAGTCCGCGTTCGTGTTCAAAACAGTGACCGATATTGGTTCCACGTCAGCCATATTCAGACGCAGAGATAAAATACAAGAGCTAACCAACATATAATCTACGATAACGTTGGTATTATACTACATCTGTAGTCAATTGTACCAGAACGTAATTGAATGTGTCTGTTACAAGAGTAACCGGTTGAACTTAGTAGAAAAATAGTAGAATAATAGTGATCTGGTAGCATCCAGGTCATTCACACAGCAACTGCCAGCGGATGGCGTCGGGTGCATATTCACTTATGAAAAAGAAAAACACATTTCTAAATTAAATAATTTTTTGAGAATACCTTCATTGGAAATCCTTCTTACAGTAGAAACGCTACAAAAACGTAATTCGAACTGCAGACAGCGCCCGTATTAAAAGCGTTGCTATAAGCCTGTCTGGTCACTGCGAGCTTCCTGCCGTAGCTGTGCCTTCAGTGGGGCGCCTCGAACCAAGAGTCATCTGTTAGCAGCAGCCGGGAAAGAGCCCCTAGCAGGAGCCTCTCTCCCCCCTCCGCCCACCCCCGCCACAGGTTCCAGGCACAGCACACATGCTCCCACCGTTCCACCACACGTTCTCTCACTTAGTGCCTTGAACAGGCATAAACTACAATCAGTGACCCAGTAAGTCTTCATAATGTTCTGATTCGATTCGCTCATCCAAACTCGGATCCGGATATTTTGTGACTGTAAATTCAGAGCTCTGCGAAGATGTTAAGGAATATTACTGTAGGTAGTTATATATTAAATTTTATTTGATGATGGTTCATATGGAACCGCAATCGCTCAAAGCTTTTAAAATGACAGCTGTCCAGACGCAAAAAAAATCTGTTGTTTCCCGTAATACTGCCAGTTCATGAACACTGGTCGCTCGACGCTGGGACTAAACATAGGTCTTTCCACTGCGTCCCAAAAGTGCTGTATTAACGGAAACTCTTGCGACAAAGAAGATCAGTCAAGTAAGTGTCTGTGCATTCCACAAAGTATTTGCGGTGTGAGCTGCTGTGTCGGGTGTTGGATAATATTGGTGCATTATGCTACTTCTTCCGTGGTGATGAATGTTATGACAACAGTGTATACTATTCTTGCCTCATATTCTGCATTCCTTCAATACTGCTAAATAAGTCTAGCTGTACAGTCTAGCTGCATCGTCCAAGCGGCCATGACACTCTCCTTCCCGACTGGTGTGTCTATCCGTGTTCCCAGAAGAGTATGGATAGATACCCTATCGTTCCTAAGCCCGATACACCAGTCTGTCTTCTTAGCATCTTGCATAAACTTCAAAAACGCTTGCTGTGCGTGAGATTACTGTCCCACAAGGAGCTTCAGAACCTCAACCAGAGCCAATTCGGCTCCAGAAAGGGCAGATCTATAGAGGAAACAATTAATTGTACACTCATAATTGTGGAGAAACGTGTCAGCCAGTAACTCGTAGACATTATGGTTGACATTTCGAGCCTACAGTATTTCACAAACTGTGGTGGCCCGTAACGTTTACCCGCCTGAGACAATGCCAGACCCCAAAATGTTTGTACCAGAGTTCCTTATATTACTGTGGGGGGCGCACTGTGGATTGGGCTCAACATCCAGAAAGTAGTTAGACGAATCACTAATGGTTATCCACAGAGATCTATATGCGAACCAATTTTCTGGGACCTTACCTTTAGCCTTTGGTGACAACTCTGGCTAAAATCCCTAAAGTGTTAACAGTAAAGGCCTATGCCGATTCCATACTGTTTGTGGAGGCAGAGAAGTCAATGGCCAGGTTCGTAAGGAAAGCTTGTTATGGGCTTGCTCAGATACTAAAGTGGTGCTCAGATCATAAATTAGAAATTGCAGCAAGTAAGGCTCTCTACCTGTTACTTAAAGGAAGGGTCTCCCCCTCATGGAATCCTACTGTGATATTCAGGGGAACTTCAGTGCGACGCAGTGTGATATGTAAATATTTGGGCTTACCCATGTACGAGAGCATAACTTTCACAGACACATACATCTCAGATGTGTCAGAAAGCTAGTAGGGTTATGCACAAGCTGGCAAGATTGGGCACCATTGATTTTAAAACTCGTTTTCAACAGCTTAGACTCTATCGTGATGCAATTCTCAGAGGAATCTGAAGATTTGCTGCCATCGTCTGAACACACTTATTGAGATACAATCGATGCAAGTCAATCCTAAGGCTTATGCAGAGGAGCATGCCACTGAAGCTCACGGGAGGCTATGGGACAGCAAGGGTTGAGGCACTATTAGTCATGTGAGGCATGTGCTCAATGGATATCTGTGTCAGATATAGAGGGTCTGTCCACTGGCCTCGCGAAGGGTGTCTTAACAGGGTGAAAGACACGACAGGTCGGGAAATAACAAACAAGCATTAAAATTGTGGAAAAACTCTTGAGTTGACAAAGACACTACCATAAGAGATCACAGGATCTATGATATACTTCCAGATATCAAGGGAGGATTCTTATGAGCCATGTAAATCCATCTAGAGGTATGAATCACTGCCTGATAAGCCATGGACCACACCATGAATATTTTTTGCAGGATAAAAAAGTGAGACAAATATGTGTGCATGTGTCTACATTGGTACATCAGAGCATATTGTGCTATAGTGTCCACTATACGAAGCTTTGTTGACGCAAACAACTGCCAATGGTACACTAAGCTACATAACTAGAGAAAACCGCAAATGGCAATTGGTGAACAAGGTATCATAAAACGTATCTGGGAGAGAATTTATAATATTTTTAACGTCTGAGAGAAACTCAGTTGGAAGTGATAATACAGCAGTGAATATTGTGAGTGAATGAATGATATCAGCGAGGATTCACTGACGCCGGAATTAGTGTCTGTCTACATCCTGAAGCAATGGATATGCGACCAACAACGTGGAAGCTACAGGAGAACCGGTAGAGCAGATGGGAACGTTTATCTGATGATTTATATAGGTTTCCCAGCAAGAGCAAGTTGCCGGAGAGTTGGTGCAGTGACTCCGTCACAATCGTCTCGTTTCGCTAGGATTGCAGACGACGGTGCAGGAACAAAGGTGGGCCCGTTTTTCTCAAGGCTACTGGATGGAGGGTTCACAAATAACTGTTTGGGAATAGTATGAGATTCCGGGACTCCTGTTCTAAAGATCTGGCATGCTACCCTCGGCAATCGGGGAATCATTACCATAGAAATTAGTAATGCTAACATTAGTCATGGATTTAGAATTCCGCGATTAGAGCTTCCTGAAAAACTGTTCTACCTTAACCTCGATTTTCCCAGTGATTATGATTAGGAACTGCCTGTAACCCAACTGCTGCGTTGGTGCTGAGATAATTGACAAGTGTAGTGTCATGGTGTTTTTCCTTTTCATTTAATATATGTTACTTAATATCTGTTTTTACGATTAATTTCACTATTAAGTATGATTGAATTTTAAATTTTGGAATGAACGTTAACAACAATTATATATAACTTTTATAACTATGTGAAAATACGACTCGCGTTAAAATCCATGTCGCGTGTGCTTAAATTGAAAGCCATTATAAATTAATAAATAAAAAGTCTGTATTCACATGCAATTTCGTACGGTGTTCCGAGCGTTGTACTGTCGCATCTACCTGTGACCACTGCAAAGCTACACTTTCCGTGATGGGTGAACGCCTGCGTGTAAGTGTTCAGCATACAGGGGCAACACCGAGTGACACTTAGAATTTGTGGCGTCTCTGGAGGTACCCTAGATAGTTTAATGATGAGGAAAATACACCTCAAGAACAGGAAATCAAGCTTTGTAACATGGTCGGGGTACAGAGTTTTTGTTCTCATTTCAGATACAATCTGTAAGTATCCTGCAACCTAATTTCCAAGTAGACCATCACCGAAAAAACTCCTCTATGTATTTAATTCTTGTCAGAAGCCTGCCAATCTTTGACCACAAACAACAGTGCGAAAACGTTTGTCATCAACCGCATTGTTTGTCACGTAATCTGTGGCTCGATATGATTCCACTTACCTTTCCACTACATTTCCGTTATGGAGGTGTATGGAGTCTGTTAATAGTCAAATGTATTGATCTAGTAATCGTACCGATATGCATCTGACTACGTCCAAGCCCTCTAAGCAGACGCCGATACATATATTGCGCAACGGTTCAAGGTATCATTGCTTTGAAGCTATCATGGTGTAGCTCAATAAATAATCAATCTCTTTACGTCATTAACGGCCAGTTCGTATCCTTATACACGCCATAAGGAAACTAAATCATCAAGCAGGGACTGACAATGCCATACCACCTCAGATACAATAACGTAGAGCCCGGCAGGCGCAGTTTCGTCGTCCTGTAGCGTGACTTACGATGCATTTACAAATTTGACCCTCTTACCCAACAGCGACTCCTCATAGGCGACTTACTTAGGCAGGAATAAGTTAAAAATTCGTATCAGTGGTAATCACAAAACGTATATTTGTTATTACTCCAGAAATGCATGCATGGGGAACATGGAGATTTCAAATAAACTTCTGATCTGGTACATTAATGATGATAACAAACGCTGAAAACTAGCGTAACTTGAAAAATCTGCTAAATTTAACACATTCACATCTGCTTGATTTCTGAATCAGCGTTATTAAGAAAGAACAAAAACAAAAATAAAGGAAAAAAAACAGAAACATTGCCAATATGTTCGTTGAATGACAGAATGACTTACTAACTCCCGATCGAGGGTTAAATATGGGGCGCGAACGTAAACAGAATCGTGTGATTGATCTCATTCTAATCGTCACTTTGCTGCTTGGTTCATAGGAGAGCTTAATCAGGCACATTGCCTCTGGATAACACACCAAACGGCGAGGAAAACAATAACAGTTTACTTCATATCTCTGAGTAGAATAAAAGGAGAGGAGCGACGTGTACTTCTCGTAATCGATTCAAAAATATATAGCTCTTTCTCCACCAAGAGAAAGAAAGATAGTAGTGTACCCTCCCTCAATGCGAGTTCCAATGTCAAGCACTACTTCTCTTCGGTTGAGTGGAGCAGCATCATCTGACCGCAGTTTGTCTGATACCATCAGTCTTCCAACGGCCTCTTCCGGCTCAACACTGCCTGCTCACCTGCCCAAACAAATCCACAGTAACAGGTACTTCATCCATGAAACTGCCCAGCGACGACTAACACACAATAATACGCACTGCCCCACTTAGGACTGCCGACGTCTGACCACAACAGGCTGATTGGCTCCGTATAACTGCCTTCACTTATTGAGATTCTACCTGATCACGCGGCATTATGACGTTCTAGCAGTTCAATGGCCGAGCTCCCACTCCAAAGACCACAAGCAAGACTTAAGTACTTCCCATGCAGGTGAGATAAACACCGAAACCGATCGACGTGCGATCGGGAAATTAAGACAAAGAGCTTTCTCGTAAGCCATGCGAAGTATAAGTGATAGAAATTACAAACGGCTGTTTATGTACTCAAGGCTACAAATTCCACAAATATAGATTTGTCCATTACACTGCACTTAGCCTTTCGACAAAAGTTCAATAAGCTGAGAGACGATAAGACTTCTGTTCCAACAGCTGGTCTCTGCCGGCCGATGTCGCCGAGCGGTTCTAGGCGCTTCAGTCTGGAACCGCGAGACCGCTACGGTCGAAGGTTCGAATCCTGCCTCGGGCATGAATGTGTGTGATGTCCTTAGGTTAGTTAGGTTTAAGTAGTTCTAAGTTCTAGGGGACTGATGGCCTCAGATGTTAAGTCCCATGGTGCTCAGAGCCATTTGAACCATTTTTGAGCTGGTCTCCTCTTCTTGATTAAACGCCACGGATGGGTGTGAAGAGATGAAAGTAACGTGCTCCGTATTACGCTGAAAGTCACGACAACCTTATAAATTTTATCTGCGAGTGCATTGCAAGGTACGACTCCCGTATTAATGCCACGAATACATTCCTCTTTATACGGTATTTGACCCATGATCCACGAATGAACATCTAAACGATCTGACTACTTTTTAATGAAATATGAGGTCATCAACAAACTTTCATAACGTTACAGATTATTAAAGGGTCTTTTAACACGAAGTAAATGAAGACAAATTGCAAACAAGGTTTTCAACTGTCCTAATACAACCTATCAGTGTACGTGCATTCCTCCTTGTACGAAAAACCTGTGCAATGCAGAAGTAACTACACACGGCATGTTCTAAAACCTGTCGCTAGAAAATGGTTTCATTTGAAAGCAAAGACACCCGTATTCATTACTACAACAAGTGTCTTGAAGTTGACTGCAACTAGCACTCACGTTGCTTAGCTACAGTTTCTATACAGAATCGGAAAAGGCAGTTTCCAGAAAGATTGATTCTGCTGAAGGCAGCATTTCCAACTGTCTGACACTTGTACTTGGTGCTCGAAAGAACAAAGTTTAAATGAGCACATGTGCAAATGAGCAGTGAAGATAGTAGGTTGGTTGGTTGTTTTGGGGAAGGAGACCAGACAGCGAGGTCATCGGTCTCTTCGGATTAGGGAAGGACAGGGAAGGAAGTCGGCCGTGCTCTTTGAAAGGAACCATCCCGGCATTTGCCTGGAGCGATTTAGGGAAATCACGGAAAACCTAAATCAGGATGGCCGGACGCAAGATAGTAGGACTGAAACAATTACTTCCCGAGTAAGTAATGAGAGATTTGATTTTATATTCACTTATCATGCAGAAAATGGATACGTAATCTCATAAATGACACATACATATATACCCCACGCGATCACGTGGCTGTACAGTTCCACGCATTTACAAAGACAAAAAAATAAGATCTGTTTTCTCTGTGATCCGCGAAATATTATTTAGAGAGTAATGTGAAAGACGACCGATATGCCCGGATGCGTTAATGAAATGTAGTTATTGATTCTCGCGTGTTCAAACGTGTGTTACTAAGTATCGAAAGATGTAATCTAATTAAAAATGTGCAACAGAGACGGAATAATAAATAATAATTACTTAAATTTTGATATTTCTCTCTATGTTCCCTCTTTACGTGATGTCTCTTGAGTGACTAAAGTCGTACAGCACTAAGCATAATTGTCACTATGATGAGCACGATTCTGCAATATTAATCAATTACTCCTAGTGAATTGTCGTGGACATCTTCTCACTTCGGAAACATTTTTGACATTACTTATGGGTGTTTTTGCAGTCTTGAGGACTTGACGAAATTTGGTGAAGCACATACAAATTGGAGATTCGAATCGATTAGAAATCCGTGCTCGGTTAACGCAGTGCCATAGAATAGCGATGATCCAATACAACTCCGACTCACAATTTCAACCTATTAAAGAGAAATCAATAGTGACTGAAATGTAGAACTTGCAATTGTTAGACGAAATCCTGAAAGCAAAGATAATTACCAGGCCCTTCAAATGACTCACAAACTCCTGACAATGGATAGCCGTTACTAGTATTTATTCACATTTTATGACAATATTTTGAGTTAGTGGTCGTAAAGCCAATGGTTAGCGAAAATAATCTCTTATTTCGCTGTATAGACCGTTATTAGTCGTCTACATCTACATCTACATCTACATACATACTCCGCAATCCACCATACGGTGCGTGGCGGAGGGTACCTCGTACCACAAATGTCATCTTCTCTCCCTATTCCACTCCAAAACAGAATGAGGGAAAAATGATTGTGTATATGCCTCTCTATGAGCCCTAATGTCTCTTATCTTATCTTTGTGGTCTTTCCGCGAAATGTAAGTTGGCGGCAGTAAAATTGTACTGCAGTCAACCTCAAATGCTTGTTCTCTAAATTTCCTCAGTAGCGATTCACGAAAAGAACGCCACCTTTCCTCCAGAGACTCCCACCTGAGTTCCTGAAGCATTTCCGTAACACTCGCGTGATGATCAAACTACATCTTCCCAAAATTCTACCAATGAACTGAAGACGACTATCCGCCTTCTCTACAACTGCCATTACATGCCCCACAACTGCCATTATATGCTTGTCCCACTTCATATCGCTCTGCAATGTTACACTCAAACATTTAATCAACGTGACTGTGTCAAGCGCTACACTACTAATGGAGTATTCAAAAATTACGGGATTCCTTTTCCTATTCAGTCCAGCACTGATCTATTTCAAGGGCATTTTTCTTTGCCATCATCTCCTCTTAAATATCAATTGCTTAGAAGCCATACTGGGTAACTAGCATCACCCTGCATTAAATACTTTTACCTATTATGTTACTGCCCTATATGGAAGCTAGTACTTAATTAGTGATGGCAAAACTACAGAAAAATGTGAGAAGTAAAACAGAGAAGAAAGATATAGAATAAACATACGAATACTAATGAACTAGCAAAAAATTATAGCGTTTAGACATTCAAAAATGTTGTTAATATGGCAGAGCTCTACGTACAGGAAGGTAAACCACACAACAGCCTTTGGAGAACACTTTATGAGGTCATTCAAGTCACTTGAATTCTTCTTATAGGGGAATTCACTAATAATACTGTATATTGTTTGATATTTTGCTCCATACTCACTTTCTGGGCTGTGTACACTCTACCTTTTATAAAGAGATGCTTTGAATCTTGCAACCTGGTTCTGATTGCTTGATGCAGCTCCAGATCTTTCTTGGCAGCTGCAAGCCTGTAGGTGGTATGGTTGGGGCAGTATATTTAGCCAGACCTTGTCAAGTACCCAGTGTCCAGTTAGCTTAACAGTGCTCCTCTAAACCACAAAGAGTAGGTCAGTGGAGGCTGCCAAGATACCACACAGGCTTTCTAAATCCAAGCATGCTATGTCAGAAGACAAGAATCTTGTCGATTGGGGAGATTGTAAGAACTGATTCCTTGTATATTTTATTGCATTCTCTTTTCATTGCCTGTTGGCCAAGTTCTGGTGGTGATATACTAGGTAAGATATGAAGCCAGGGAACTAATCTTGATTTGATGCCAATAACAATTCTCACTGTGTTGTTTAACTGGATACCAATCTTGCTGAACGATTCTGTCTAACCCGAGCAAGTATGCAGTATTCAGCAACAGAATACATAATCAATTGGACACCATGTGTAAAGTGTCTGATTACACCCCCTAGCATGTGCCAGTCAGCTTTCTGATAATATTCTTTCAAGATTTAATTTTTTGTTCAGATATTTCACGAAGTTTTCCAAATGTCAGAGAGCAGTTACATATTAAGACTATGTACGGAGAACAGGGTTAAATACATAATAATATGAACTATAACAACTTGACAAGTAATTGAGATATTCCCTGAAGTATGTTTCTACAAGTATGGTAACTCAAAATGTTTCTTCACACACCTAACACCTCGATATGTGCATAATTTGTGGCACAACAGACATCTAATCCATATTTCAATTCTCTGCAAGTGTTTTGCAGCATTGAAGACTTAAAATTTGAGACAGCTGCTCATGCACGATTGTACAGATCTGGTGCAAACTGGTATCGGCTATACTTTATTCTTGATAAATCCTCACAAAAAAAAAAAAATCAACTGGCATAATGTCTGGGTTTCTAGAGGGCCAAATAATCAATTGACAACCTCTCCCAATCCAGCAACATGGGAACTCTTGATCCAAAAAATCCCTCGCAATGTTCTTGAAAAGGTGTGGTTCACCACCTTGTAGAAAGGTCACGTCATGAGGAAGTTGGTGCAACAACATACGTAGACATACTGTGCCAAAACTGAAGGCTCCACAAAGAAGAATGGGCCTATAAACCTATTCTCCAACAATTCAACCACATATTCACTGCCACAAGCAAACCAGCAATAAATGTCTCAAGTTATTAAATTTTATATAATGATATGCTTAACCTAGGCACACTGTATTTACGATGTGGGTAGCAGTTTAATAAAGCTCAAAAGAAGTCGATATTGTGCTTATGTTGTTTACATGGAATATAACATCGCTTTTGTTTATTGGCTTTTGGGACAAAAACTCCATTGTTTATATGAGGGTAATCCCAAAAGTAAGGACTCCCATTTTTCCACAAGCACACAGACCCGCCCACCTCCACAACGGCCCACACCACTCCACAGCTTGTACTCCCAGCCACCCTCGACACAATCACCACCTCCGTCAACGCATCCCTGTAGACGCCGTGGCAGCCCCCGCACGCCCATGTCACACCAGCCCGCCGCCATACCGCCCAGAAAGTCACGAACCTCCTCCCCCAACTCGCTGTCGCAGCTGAATCACTGGGATTGTCGATACGACAATCTGCTGTCACAAAGCAATCTTATTCGAATGGCAATCTTTTTTCCCTTTTTGGTCACCATATACTCTCTGGATCACATTAACGTCCGTTCCTTAACATGGCAGTAACGTATCCTTCGCCTCATCTCTTGCATAAGAGCTTTGCTTCTCTTCTGTGTTCGTATTTTATGGTTCACACATCTGACTTCAGCCTTTGGGTAGAAGAGTATGCTACAAGTTTAATTTCCTGCGTAATGATGTTACCATTACTTCATTTATCCAGGTGTTAGCCTTTCAGCTCCTAAAATAGCGTCTTTACACGAAGTTGTTAGAGACAGAGCACAAGTCCGAACGTGCAAGAATCGGTCCTGGCCACGTATAATCAAACACGTCACTATTCGCTTGGAGAATTTTGTAGAAACTGGGCAGGTAGACAGAAAAGGACGGAGGGACGGGAATGGAGAGGAAACCGTAAATATTATGTACAAACGAGAATTACAGTTCTTTCTTCCGCGCTACACCGTCCAATGTAATAACCGCGACACCACTTCAGTCGTTGGAAATCTTTAGTGGGCATTTAGGTGTGCTCTAGCAACAAGTTAGTATTCCTTGGATGCAAAATATAAGCTCCAAACCACCGACTTCATGTGTACGCCTTAGGACGCCATACCTGAAGTTTAAAACTAGATATTTCTAAGTTTTTTTCTAATGTTAGGTTAAGTAACATCATACGTGTACGGTACTCATTTTCTGTTTAGACTGATCTATATAAAAGAGTTAGGTACAATTTTAGGGCAACTTATGATGAAAATGAATTCGAAGTTGCATCGTTACCAAGAATAGGTGGAAAAAAGAATCTGGAGAAATATTTACAGAGCTGCCATTAAGATCAACTAGAATATAAAACTGCCAAGGTACAAGACGAATAGGATCAAAATTCCCGTCCTTTCATCTTTTACTAGCTACCTGTCTATAAAACATTTGAGATAATAGTGAAACTGATTTATAGTAGACATCCAAATGAAAGCGAGACAGGTGGAAAGAAAAGTAAGTTCAAAAATGGTTCAGATGGCTCTGAGCACTATGGGACTTAACATCTGAGGTCATCAGTCCCCTAGAGTTAGAACTACTTAAACCTAACTAAACTAAGGATATCACACACATCCATGCCCGAGGCATGATTCGAACTTGCGACCGTAGCAGCAGCGCTGTTCCTTACTGAAGCGTCTAGAACAGCTCGATTACAACGAAAAGTAAGTAAACTATTTTATTACTTCATAATTAGTCACCATAATAGTTAATACATTTGCCCCACTGTAAAGCAAAACGGTCAATGCCTCCATGAAAAAATATTTACAAATGCATACAGAAAAATAACAGCATAGAAGCGTACACCCACATGTGGCCAAGGTTGTTTTAACTATGCTGCAGAAGTTTTACTGAGAAGCTCTTACGCATCCTCCATACAGTTCCGGTTCCTCCCGTACGTTTTACATACTTTTGGAGCTCTGGATAAAGACATTCATTGCCGTCGATTTGTTTCGGACGAAATGGTACGCGTCTGGGTACAACCGCGGTTCCGTAGGTAGTCGCAAACATTTATCCGTTATGGCACTGACCGTTTTGTCTCTCAATGGGATAAATATAAATACATTTATAGTTATTAATTTTGTAGTAGTAAGCAGTTTATTTACTTTTATCCATCTGTTTCATTTTCGTTTGACTACCCCTTTCATTTGCAGGGTAAAGACTAATTCTCTTCCGACTATTTCTCACTTTCCATTGTAACCTGAGAGGCGAAGTTACTCGATCACTGGATTAATTGACCATATGATACACAGAATCCTGCTAACGGCAAAGAACACGAAAACAGTATATTGTCGAATGTTTAAAAAAGTTAAGTAATACATTATAGTAAAAGGCTGTAAACTACAGAGACGAACTCGCTTCCAGAAGCGGTGAGTGAGGCCAAAAGAAGCCTTTCAACTTAAGTTTCAATACATGGAGCTGAATATTACTGGACACAGACTTTTTACAATTTTTAGTCAGTATTTTTAGTATTTGAACTGTAGAGTTTGTACCGGAAACTTCTTAATAATTTTTTTTATTTAACTTGCAGTAACAGGAAGAGGGTGAAACTTCTACATTATTTGATTCTGAAACTGCTGAGTGAAACTGAATGTACTGAGCCTACTTTCTTTTTACTTGTTCTTATCATCTCAAAACTGACCCACAATATCCTGGCGCAACGCAATCTGACGGCTCAGAAGTGATAACCTGAGTTCAAAAAGTTAATACAAAAGAATGGCCCTGAATTAGAAGAAATCTTAACAATAACCCGTACATTTCATAAGTCACTTACCTCACAGAAAATCTTCGTTACACGAACCATAGCAATGCCGCAAGCACCAATACTGCCAGCTAAATAAAAGATTCTAACAACTGAAAGCTCTAAATACTAATAGGCATGTGGTTAGCAAAGGAAAGATTTTGTTCCAGAGCAAACAATGTATTTACCAGATTTTACCTTAATCAAGTGACAACCAGTTCAACCGAAAAAGTATATAATCATCAGTAATAAATCTCCATGACGGAAACACATTCAGACCGTCCGCTCCCGCTAATACTGCAAACCTACAACACTGCTAATTATTAGCTTCTAACCTCCATCACTCACACCCAACTTCCATCACTGCTGACTGTTCACCTCCAACTGCCAGTCCGACCAGCCACAGAGTCTCGTACGAAATGCGCACAGTACTATTAGAGTTATTAATGCAGAGCGCTACATAGCGCTGCCAACATACAAACACATAAACAGCCTACCTACATACTGTATTTAGTCATCGAAAATAAATGTTTATATGACATAGTTAATGGCACTATTCATTTAGCGACTGCAGCATTTGCTTTCGAATAAATCAATATTAACAAGGACAAGACTTATGAAAAAAGTGCTTTGTCAGTAATGAGCAAGAAGTCGAAGGTGCATCGAACTATAAACTTTCTTCCTTCAGTCAGTGTTTGTGGCTCACCAGTACCGCTTCACTATTCTGCCATTATTTGAACATGTTTTCAGTACACCGCATGCGAATTATATTGCATACAGTGTATTGTAATGTTTTACTGCGGACACATTGACGTAATTGCTACAACCAGTTTCAGGCACAATCCGTTTCAACCCATGCGGATAGGCGTCCGTGTTAGAGCGCCGCTTCCGACACGTGGTAATGCGCAGGCCCCGGATCGAATCAACCCGGCGGATGAACGATGAGGGTAGGTATGCTGGCCAACCTGGATTGGTTTTCAGTCGGTTTTCCACATTCCACTAAGTTAATAATGGACTGGTGGTGAAGACCCGCTTCAGTCACACGAATCGCTAACAATTAGTAAACTGCCACTCTCTTTTACACTAACACTACAGAGACAGTTGGGTACGTTTATTTCATTCCTGGATTTAACGAGGTGGTAATAGAAAGGAAAACGACTACCCCTTAAATAAAACATGCTAGTCCGTTTTCATCCCCAGTACACTGCGCCGATACCGGAAAAAGGCAAAAGGAAAATAAAGCATAATTCGTTTCAGACATTCTGCTTTATTGTAAATGCCAGTTTACGGCCAATATCAGGTTATCGTTTACTTTCCTTGGGTACATGTCTGTGGCTAATAGTAGTGGGTGTGGGTTCTTGTGTACTCTTGTGTGCGTTTATTCGCCCTTGCAGTTACGCTTCAGTTCCCGATGCGCTTTTACGTACTGAATCGAGTTCACACGCTGCGTGTTTGTGTATGAGTGTGCGTGAAATTAAAAGAGAGAGGAGGGGGTGGGGGAGAGAGAGAGAGAGAGAGAGAGAGAGAGAGAGAGAGAGGGAAGGGAGAGGAGTGAAGGGAGGATGTGCAGATGGACTTCGAATGAGAAAAGGCGCTTACATATCGTTCACCCAGGCAACTGCTCTCTGAGAATACACCGTACGGCAAAATTTATTTTCTCTGTTTCTGCTCGTTACAAGGTGGGTCTAATCTGCGTCTGATGTGCTTGTTTATTACTCTTGATCTCTTTTTCTATGCACATTATGTCATTCTGCTCTGGTGTTATAAGTGGTCATCAGAGATCAAAATGTTCGTGTTAAGTTCGAAGTCCAACAGCTATACCACACGGTGTATTACTTTCATTTTCACTCTTTTCTACTTTTGGTTGAATCTGCATCACTCTTCACACCATTTTACTGAGCGTACGTCTGCAACGTTCAACAGTGTTAAAGATTGGTTGAGTCACTCTTCATTCTACTTGATTCCACGATTATTAGAGGTATAGATTACAGAATATTGACGTTGTAAGACGTTTATTATAAACGGCATTCGTATTATGTACCAATACAGGCGTTGCGAAGCTTTCTTATATTTCCATTTTATGACCTGAGGTGGCAGAGGATACGCTACCTAGACTTTCACGCATTGAGGGAAATCTGAACAGCGTCCACTACATCAACAATGTTTCTTAACTTGCAGGCCATGTTTCAGAAAAGTTGCGCTTTGTTAAATTTGGTGAGAAATGTGTACGTCTTCTTCGACAAAGAACTGATGACAGCGCATTCTTGGCTTTCTTTTTCATCTTGTGTCTTGCTCATCGAACATATCCAGAACCAGAATGAAAAAGCTTTCATCATTGCTCAAAAATGGTGATTATGTCCTGGGCATATTTAAGGATGTAAAAGAAGGGAACTAATTTTTTGACTTGTCTGTCACCTTCAAAGCCATTTAAATCAAAGCATCTTGATATATTCTCGCCATTTTACTTCTTAGTTTGGTATCCATGTCATGTAAAGTAACATGATACATGACGTCATACCCCCGCAAGAAATCCATCCACTGAAATTTTATCTCTCCTGAAAAACTTACGTAGTTATTATAAATATCGTCTTCAGCCGTATCATATTATGTATTGTTTACTATAGCTGGCGAATATTCTAGATTTTAAGCGCAGGATCAGAAAATTTTGCTTATAAATTGCAAGAAGCGGGCGTGCCGACACCTTACGGCTAAAAGAACTCGCTGTACTATGGTGGTACAGTTAACTCGTAAAGACGTTTTGATGTAAATGTCTTTGAAGCTGCCTGATAAATCGAAGAACTAGTTCCGTTCATTTACTTCCCTAACTCTTCCGACGACGTATTCGTTCCTTTTTGTGCTATTATACCAGCGTATTTGTTCTGGTTTACAACTTTCACTTTACCATAACTTTATACCACCAAAGTTTGGCAACCGATCTACTTTTTTGTTGACTCGGCCGTTGGGTTTCTTTATTGCCTTTCGAACCACGTTGCTTACATAGTGGCAACGCATAAGACTTTCACAAGGCAGCAGAACAAGAAACTTGTCTTTTGCACGTAAAACGTCAGTAAAGCAAGATTTTTGAAAGTCTTCAATTTTATCGTATGGAAGCATTTTTTATTTAATTGAATGTCTTTAAACGTTTCTGTGTATTCAGTTTACGTGCTACATTTACCACGACTTTAAGCCATCGTATGTCGACAACGGATGAAGAAAATCCTTTTGACTTGATCCATTTATCTACTTTAGTGCAAAAATGCAAATGACCGCTGGCACGGGTTACACCAAAACGTGTTCACCCCATCTTTCTAGTTCAAATAGGAAGATAGCACCAACTCCTCGCGCCCACTTAAAAAAAAAAAGAAAAACCTTGATTCTCTGTGCGAACCCGAACTTCCAAGACATTTCGTTGCTTTTCTTCATGATCTACTGTTAATTGTTTGTTAATTCATGCACAAAACACACGAAGGGATGATATAAATCTGTTAAATTTTACGCTCTTTTTTGTCAGTCTGAGATGGACTGGAGAATGGAGCAGGGTACCGGCAGTAGTGCTTGTTCTGACCGTGAGTGTGTCACTGAAGACAGCACTGCATTTTAGTTCTGAATACTGGTATGATGGCAACACTGGTGGCCACAATATTTGAGTTTATCGTACATGTGCTTCTTGACAATTGCTGCAGAACACGTGACCAGTGACAGTGAAAGAAAATATAAAGGGAGGGACGTGTTAATTGCAGTGAAGCTGGCTCTGAGCACTATGGGACTCAACATCTGTGGTCATCAGTCCCCTAGAACCTAGAACTACTTAAACCTAACTAACCTAAGGACATCACACACATCCATGCCCGAGGCAGGATTCGAACCTGCGACCGTAGCAGTCGCGCGGTTCCGGACTGCGCGCCTAGAACCGCGAGACCACCGCGGCCGGCTGCAGTGAAGCCTCCGCACCAATTGAGTGCTTATGGCCGTGGACGAGCAGCTGAAAGGCTAGAAGTCGGTCAGAGTATCACTGCTGTGACTGCAGTAGCGCGTGTGTCCACAGGTGTCATCATGCGATTAAAACAGGCCGCTGACAGTAGAAATGCTGTGCGAAAGCGTGTCTGTGGTCACAGACGGACCATCAAACCGCCAAGACCAATTTTTTAAAATTATTTTTCCCTTTACGTAACAGTTTCTTTCTGCTTGTCTCTGCCCTATCAGTTCTCATCAAGTTTTTCTAAGTTTTTATTTTTATTTTGAGAAGTTATGCTCCAGCGCTACTGACATTTATTGAATATGAGATCCTCCTCCTAGTGGCTTAAAGGGACGGATATTCACTTCCAGCCACATCGATGCAGACCTCGCAGCTCTTACTGGTTCAGGTGTCCCTGTTACAACTGTTTCGTGGCGACTAAATCAGATTGGGTCGTATGCTCAGAAGCTTGTTAAATGCAACCCACTTCAACTACGTCATCGTCGAGTTCGCTGGTAAAGGGAGCGTGTTGGTTGGGATCAGTAACTGTGGTTCAGAATGATGTTCTCCAACAAATTCCGCATCACTTTGGCAAATGACTCAGGCCAGTAGTTAGTGCGGAGAAATAGGGAAACGCGTTACACGCAACAGAATGTTCATGAACGTCACCGCCCTGGCCTTCGTGTTATGGTCAAGCAATATGCACAACGGCCGAATGCGCTGCTTATTTACGCGCCAGGTACCATTACAGCACAGTGGTAGTGCAGGGAGATTATTATGGATCATGTCCGGTGTGGTAGGTCCCGACTTTTTGTTTATGGACGACAGTGGCTGCCACATAAGACCGCTGAGGTATAAGGATGGAAAGTGAAGATAGTTGGTTGGTTGGTTGTTTAGGGGAAGGAGACCAGACAGCGAGGTCATCGGTCTCATCGGATTAGGGAAGGACGGGGAAGGATGTCGGCCGTGCCCTTTGAAAGGAACCATCCCGTCATTTGCCTCGAGCGATTTAGGGAAATCACGGAAAACCTAAATCGGGATGGCCGGACACGGGATTGAACCGTCGTCCTCCAGAATGCGAGTCCAATGTTGAAGATAGTGAACGTATAGAATGGCCTGCGTATTCCCCGTACTTACACCCTATAGAGCATTCTGAGATGCTTTTGGCAGACGTGTTTCTCAACGAACTCCCCCTCCCCGATCCGTGCAAGAACTGAATACTGACTTGAGAGAGGAGTGCGGCAAAATCCTTTACTCCTTAATAGTTTGGTAGCCAACATGAATAAAAGGTATAAAATGTACATCGCTGCCCCAGGTCAGCACATTTCGACCATAAATATGGTAGGCTGGCCTGTGCCAAACGTGAACGTTATTTATACATCTTAATACTGCTTCCCATGCGGTAAAATTAGTGCCATTTTCCGATATAAATATACCGCTCCGCACCTATTTTCGACTGAACTATGGTTCATTGCCTGTGATTATTCTTGCCCAACAATGTCTCTGTTTCCAGAATGAGATTTTTCACTCGGCAGTGGAGTGTGCGCTGATATGAAACTTCCTGGCAGATTAAAACTGTGTGCCGGACCGAGACTCGAACTCTTTGCCTTTCGCGGGCAAGTGCTCTACCACTGAGCTACCCAAGAACGACTCATGACCCGTCCTCACAGCTTCAATTCTGCCAGTACCTCGCACACTCCTCTGCACAGTGAAAATCTGATTCTGGAAACATCCCATATGCTGTAGCTAAGCCATGTCTCCGCAATATCCTTTCTTCCAGGAGTGCTAGTTCTGCAAGGTTCGCAGAAGAGCTAGTCTGAAGTTTGGAAGGTAGAAGACGAGGTACTGGCACAATTGAAGCTGTGAGGACGGGTCGTGCGTCGTGCTTGGGTAGCTCTGTTCCTTAGCAGCTGTCGAACAGTGTGTTTCTATGGGAGTTACGGATTTGCGTATCTTTTGATTGAGACTGTCTCATGTACTAGAAAACAAAGGTACACAGGAATCAGAATGTCCCCACAAAAAAAATGAGACTCTGTTCGATTCCACAGTATGACATTTAAAGTTTATGACCTCAGTAAATGGAGATCACATGCCTTACGAGACCCTCTAACTTATATACCTTGTACAGTTCGGTACTCGCAACGATTTGTATTCCATCACGGACATAACCTATAAGTGGAAGACAGTTATTTGTGTTATTTTCGTAATCTCACTAGATTTTATTGTAAATGTTGTGTGGTTTAGTAGTCATAAACTGTGATCAGTCTAAGTGCTTTTCATAAAAGATTTCAGCCAGAAATACTGTGGTTTTCGCGCTGGAAGTGACAGAATAATTTGAGATTAGCGCGGTAGGTTTTCTTTTACTGCATAACTTCTGGCTGAGATCATTTATTTCAAAGACTTTGACTGATCACGATTTGTAAAAGACCTGGAGATGATCATCGAATGAATAAAAAACTCGTCATAATATTTCACAAATACAGCAGATATTTTGAAAATAAATATTTCTGAATAACATCTCTAATATAGCATTAATTACGGTCACATTTAACTTTTTTAGCATTATTATGTTTTGTCTGTGGTTTGTGCGCAATGATTTCTCCGGGCGTGTTAATGCTACGTTATCGTTTAAAATAAATGTCAGGAGCTTTCATCAGCTGCAAGACTGAGTCGCAGTACTGACGCTGGTAGTGTCACACGTTTTGATAAAGTCAGATTGTGGGGCTCGAGCACTCAGTTACCACTTGTTAAGTACTGTGCCGTCGTGATATGAGACTATTGACCTCGCCTCTTGTTTCATAAAGCCAAGATCGACTGCGACCTCTTGACCTATTCCAAAAGACTTTGACAAGCCAATGTAGCACCTATGTTTTATAAGCCGAGTGTGCTCTGATTATATTCGTGTGATTCAGGCACTGTAATGTTATTTCCACAAGTTCCTAGGATGACAGCTAGACTGTCGAAACCGCTCACTGAGGAAATAAAATTATTTCAACAAGCGAACTTGACTGCAAAATTCTTATTTATCAACAAATATCATATCGCGTCAACCAAGATGTGCAACTTATATTCGCAATCGATTGCTTCAAATGAAAACCCCTTAGTAAGCTACAACCAAAAATTCTACGTAATTCGTGATTCTGTCGTAGCATAACAGATACTTTTGGGCACTACATAAAATTGCTTGAAACTATTCCTCCGTTTCTGTGTCCATGTTCTTACTTCTATTTAATTCATAAACTTTCTTCGTATGTTTAAAACTTGCGTACTTCGTTTCTCCTTTAGAAGTGATTACCAGTTTCACTAACATGAACCGGGAGTCAGGGCCAACTCTAATTCGCAGTTACATGATGCGCTGCGTACCTTAAGTTTGGCCCTTTTTTAGAAAAGCCTTTTAAAGCAAGTATGATATGTCCATCGAAGTACGAGGTCGAAATATCTCGATTCTGATATCTATTTTTGCTTGGAAGACGGCGATTTAGTTGGTATTAAGTAATTAAAACTTCGACAAAGATACACAGACAACTATCGTAATACTTAGCCTCGACTAGACCCAATTCGGATTTGTAATTCTCTGATCAATCTGAATATTCTGATGTATATTACAATAATGATGTGTTTGATTTCTGTTTAGGTATTTTTCTAATAATCTTGGTTCTGTATGTTTTCACCCCTCCCCCCCCCCAAGACCCCTATTAAAACAACTGAATCATTGTACTGGGTGGTTAAAATTAAAGTGTAGTGTTAGATGTATTTCCCATATAGCACAGAAAAGTGGAAGATACGCTAATCCGTTAATGCGAAACTTCTTTAAGCCTGTAAAAGGTGTTTCCCTTTTTGGCCACCAGGTACAAATCTCGCGCTATACTCTGTTTGCATGACAGTACGACATCAAAGCTGTCATTTGCCAAACCATCGCATGAGTCTATATTATGGCTCTCGAGAAGAGAGACCGAGCACTGTTAGTGAAACTGTTTTAGGTCAAAGGCAGCAATTACAGTCCTGCATTGAGAGAGTATGATAACGAAATTCGAAAAGACGGACGAGATTGGTGCGGCACCTGGAGGAGGAAGGTTTCCTACCCCGGCGGAAGTCATTGATGAGGTTCCTGTTGCCGTAACAGCCCATGGAGCACGTACCACGGTTAGTGCTAGCAGACATGCGGTGTAGCGAGAATTATCCATCCCATGGTCAACAGCACGGGAGGTTCGATATCTATATTACTCCAGCATCTGTGCAAGATCCAGATGGTGCAGCAACTGAAACCTCATGGTTGTGGGCTTTCGGGAAAAATTAATGGTGTCCCTCAACTACGTACCCTCAGACTCAGAGTTGAAATTTTAAAAGTTTTGGTTTGTTTCGTTGTTTAGGGGCTGGTATACGTATTTGCCACATTACAAGCCAAATACTGCTAAGTCTACAGTATACAATATGAATCGAATGGTCGTAGGTTCTTATCATTCGGCAATTACGAATTTTGAATGTAGCATGGAAATTTGTAAACGAAAGATTCCAATTAAATAAAATCTACAAAGTTGTTAAGGCTTTCGTGGCCACTTGTTGACAAGCTGCCTATTGGCTTCTGTCTCGGGTTCTTCGGCCGACGTTCATCTAATGATTTTTCTGACGTTTTGCCAGCACGAGTGGCTGGCATTGTCAAAGCTTCACCCTCCATTGCCGGTGGTGAACTGGAGGCGAGCTCGCGGCCGCAGACTATATGTACCTGGCGCGCCAACGTCCGAGGGCTTCTCCACGGTCATTTCCGTTGCGGTTCTCCTCTTGCTACCTGCGACGGTCGTTCGCTGCAGTACGGGCAGCCAGGATCCGTTTACCTTAAGGCTTTCCTCTTTCTTGTTGAAACTTGTTCAGAGAAACTGTAGAAACCCAAAAACACGCGAACAGTTTCAACAAGAAAGAGGAGAGCCTTAAGGTAAACGGATCCTGGCTGCCCGTAATGCAGCGAACGACCGTCGCAGGTAGCAAGAGGAGAACCGCAACGGAAATAGCCGCGGAGAAGCCCTCGGACGTTGGCGCGCCAGGTACATATAGTCTGCGGCCGCGAGCTCGCCTCCAGTTCACCACCGGCAATGGAGGGTGAAGCTTTGACAATGCCAGCCACTCGTGCTGGCGAAACGTCAGAAAAATCATTAGATGAACGTCGGCCAAAGAACCCGAGACAGAAGCCAATAGGCAGTTTGTAAATAAAATCTGCAGGTACTATTTTTAAATGATGAATACCTTTAAGAATGCCGTTTATTACTGCAAAACACTTTATTGGTGTCCATGGTCCAGCAATTAAATAAAATATAAGTTGAGTAACAGGGAAACAATACATTCCTATTATAAATAATTGGTTATGAGCAAGAACACAGCTCGTGAGATATTCACTTCTAAATGCATATTACGTCTTCACTACAGAAGGATCGGAAATATCATTAGTGCACAAGTCTGCACAACGAAATATTTCTATCTCCCGCGACTACACGCAAACTGGTCAACACTCTCCAAGTATCTCCTGCGACCGTCCGTTGCGCCTTCACATCCATCACTCCCTGTCCTGTCCTACCTGATCCTCCTCCCCCAACTTCCATCCCATCTCGCCTACTGTAACAACGAGCGCTGTGGTTGGCTAGAGCTCTCCCGCCATGCCTCCAAGCCAACACACACTCACAAACATATTGAAACACATACAAATTACTGGATTTTCATTTAAATAACTTGAAATGACATAAATATTCATACTGCTGGACAATAAACACGCTCTAACACACATTATTAAATAACCAAATATCAAAGAAGTAGAAACAAAAGTAGGCCAGTAGTCTAATGTATCTGTACTTTCTAAAACACAATAAATATTTGACCAATTTCGTCATGAATGGTATATATCGGATATAAACAAAAACATAGACGAATAAATATATTTATAAGCATCCTGCTACCGTTTCTCGTGTAACTGTAGAGTACTTATGGCCTGACGCGATCAATAGTAATCAGCCTCTTCGACCTCCAATAACTCATGTACTAATCAAGTTACATGTCTGTAATACATACTAATTTACGGTTGCACTAATAGCTTTCTAAAGACACGTCGATCGCAAAATCGGATGAACCGTTTAGATTTTGGAAATTCGTTCCTTGGTCTTACTTGTATAATTTACAGTCAGATACTAAACATTAAACTAATAAAGATATTGAAAATCTGACTATACTATCAGAATTGTGTAAATAATGGTAATGTACATGTTCTTTTTTAAGGTATTATGATTCCTCTGGCTATTATTAATTTCTACATGAACTGTGAAATGTCTGCCATTATGGTTTCAAGAAGTCCGCCATCTTTGGCACTCCCGGCTTACGAATCTCCTTCATCGACACAAAGCACAGTCCTCGACACAGCGTCAACATGGAATTCCCAGCGACACAGTCAGCTTGGATCACGCAGTGGGGCTACCCATCTTGCTCTGGCTAATGTTCCGCGGCCCGTGCAGCCACACCAACTCCGAACTTAGAATATTTTCAGGGTGCCACAATTCGCCCGTTACCTCACATGGTCCATAGCAAAGTTCTGAAGTTTCTCTTCGGTTCCTGACTCGGATCGAAATCGATAACATGCGTGATGGAGTGACAAGGCACATTTTACACAACAGGATGGAGTGAATACACAAAACAGCGTGTTGTGAACGAAGAGCCATTGCACTAGCCATATGTCACTGTGTGGTGTGGACTTACAACCACGTTCATTCTCGGTCCGTTGTTCTTTGAAGGGAGTACACCCTGAGGTCATGACAGGTATATTGCTACGTCTGAGGGTTATCGAGACCTTCTTGCAAGACATGTGATTCCTGCTTTGTAAGAGCGCAACTGTGTGAAAACCCCTGTTTCTATCAATATGTGGCAATGCTTCATGTCGCTTGCCCAGTGAGGGGTCTGCTCAATGCAAAAATCCACAGACATGTTACCCCAGAAGTTTTCATAATGCAGGATCTGAAATATCTGCTGGTCTGAATCCACGTGACATTTGGCTCTGTGGATATCTAAAAGAATGTGTGGTGTCACCGCCAGACACCACACTTGCTAGGTGGTAGCTTTAAATCGGCCGCGGTCCATTAGTACATGTCGGACCCGCGTGTCGCCACTTTCAGTGATAGCAGACCGAGCGCCACCACACGGCAGGTCTAGAGAGACGTACTAGCACTCGCCCCAGTTGTACGGACGACGTAGCTAGCGATGCACACTGTCGAAGCCTCGCTCATTTGCAGAGCAGATAATTAGAATAGCCTTCAGCTAAGTCAATGGCTACGACCTAGCAAGGCGCCATTAGCAGTATATTGTCTGAAACTATAGAGTCTCACTTGTATCGTCAATAGCGATGTACCAAGGATGGATTAAAGTTGAGTATTCCAGGAGCTACGTACTTTTCTTTATAGCATTCATTACGTATCCTGTTTCAGACCTATCTCTATTCTGCGTGAGCTTAGCGCGTGCCTTTCGGCTACTTCCGAGTGGCGTGGTTGTCTTGTTACGCCACAGCAGAATGCATTTACCCGGGGGCACATTCGGTCTGTGCTTCATCTGAAGGTCTGCATAGAGGAACACGTAACTGAGATCCTACCAGATCTGCTGCGAGCAACTGTCGATAACGTCGTTTTATGGATGCAGAATCTCGTCGACGTCTCTGATGCCCTTATTGAACAAATGGTGTAAGCGAGAGCTAATGATGAAATCAACATTACGTCTTTCTCACTTGTGTGACCTTCTCTGCCCACGTCCCATTCCTAATCCATTACACATGGAAACATTTCTATGCATCTTTCTTGCATTCGCAGAGCCAGATTTGCAGCTGGTGGTCGAAATTGGAATTAATCTTTTTCACAGCGTTAATCGGTTCCACATTAGCGAATTAGAATATCTACAGTTTTGTTGCCATACGATAATTAGAGCCTGCACTGGACCTCTGTTATGAGCTGCTTGTTAAATATGTCAGTCCAATATCCATAAACACTGTTTGCATGGAGGCAGAACAGGTAACTTCGTGAGGCACCCCCAACCTGATTTTATGCACTAAATCATCTGTATAGTTGATGGCCAGCGAAGTTTAAAATTACACGAAACTAAATTTGATTCCTATAGCACCCCATAAATTTGATGTAGAGGAATGGTGGTATTAGCACTACAATAAAACAAGCAGCTTAAGCTGAACGCAGGCAGTTGTGTGGAGAGTTCTTGCATGATATCAACAGGTGAAGCACATAGACTCTTTGACAGCCACAGATGTATGCGTATTTCAAGACAGCACTGTATTGTTTCCTCCTATTGTGTAGGTGGAAACACTGATGCAGTCACATTTTCCAGTACTTTGTACTGTTGTTATTGTTTTTGTAGTGAGTAATAATAAACAAACTGTTGTGTAACAATGCAAGAGCTACTCTACAAATACCACTCGATTTTGCCACAATGCAGACACAACCACTCACCTAACATCTCTCATTACTGGGCTGGAGCCTCCAGACGGTTCTCACAAACATGGAAAGCTTCCTGCTTCTGTACCAATTCATTAGGCGCATTGTATACGTCCGCCGATATTGTGGACAGCTGCTATAGGGAGCGTTGTCAGTCGTGGACTAAATAGCTTTCACCATGTATTGCAGACCTGGATGCTTCCACTGAGAGGCACCAGACAATGATGTGTGTACAGTCACACAGTCATGAACCAGCACTCTGGCAGTTCATTTCAGCGCCTGCACTCAACTCAGTACAGTACGCTAAAGACCGTTTTCTTCCTTAGCAGTCGGTGTTTATGGAGTAACTATAGTATCAAGTGTGTCTCTTACATGACATTAAGTGATAGCATCAAATACTTCTAAAAGACAAGTTATTTTAGACATCATTATATTAGGTTTAGACCATCAAGCGCACACATCAAACTGTACCAAAGTAACAATTTGTAACATGCTCTTAATAAATCTTATTCGTAATTTCTTGTTGTGTTGCTGTTTCCATTATAGAGAGCCTTCTGCTACCATCTATGCTTTGACTGAATTAATACCAGTTACTACACTTAGAACAAAAATATTAGTTGTTTTTGTTTTTCAACAGGCGAAGGTCACCTTAGTGTTGAAATGCATCTGCAGACTAGCAACACTGTACAACCAAAGACATCAAGATAAGTATGTGGTCCAGTCAAATTAATGTAAGCACCACCTGTGTACAACGTCAGCGTGCAACAACCATTCACAGACGGCAGATGGCAGCACTAGTGGTGGAGGGTATACAAAACTTGTCAGGGGGACACAGTATACAGTGCAGTCTTTCTCATAACGCAAAAACAGAGCGATTTATCTGACGTCCAAAAGGGTATGGTCATTGGCTTTTGGACCAAGCATGGAAGCATTTCTGAAACGACTAAGTTTGTAAACTATTCGCGTGGTTAAAGTATTCGGTGCATGGAAAAAGACGTTATCCAAAACCGGTACTGAGGCAACTGTGGTACAGCATGGGTCACAGATGACAGGGGTCGATGACTATTGTGGAGGTGACCGCCCAGATGAACCAAGAGGCTACCAGCAAGGTCTCCTCAACAATAACCCTCCAGCGGACGTTGATGTATATGGGCCTCTGCAGCAGATGCCTGGATCATGCACCCATGCTGATTGCTAATCAGTGGCGACGAAGACTGGGATTTTCACGCCAATAGAGCAGCTGCACGTCTACGGAGTTGCGTCAGGTGGTCATTTCAACTGAATCACTTTTTATGTTTCATCAGACAGGTAGTCTTTGGTGCGTACGGCTGTGTGACAACTGTCACAAGGCTGTAGGCTGGAGGAGGGAGCTTTAGGGGCTGGCGTTGCATTCTCTGGATGATATCCTCAGTCTGGAGGCACAAAGGATCAACAAAAGTATGTAGCTATCCTTGAGGACCATGTCTACCCCTAAGCAGGATGGCATCTACTAGCAGAAGAATGCAGAGTTTCACACCGCTCTCAGTGCACGTGCGTGGTTCAGAGAACACCAGGATGAGATTACCATACTCCCCTGCCGACCAATCCTCCCTTGGGACTTAAATGAAATCGAGATTCTGTGGGACCACCTTGGCACAGCTGGATGCTCAAACGTGAAACCTAACGCAGCTGGCCAC
Source organism: Schistocerca serialis cubense (assembly GCF_023864345.2). NCBI lineage: Eukaryota > Metazoa > Arthropoda > Insecta > Orthoptera > Acrididae > Schistocerca > Schistocerca serialis. The sequence continues at coordinate 528,872,807 of NC_064642.1, forward strand.
TGCAGTGAAGTTGAAACGCCCCTTAGAAAATTAAGTGTGACTGTGCTGAAGAAACTCTTACGTTATTTGATACGGAGACAGCTGAGTAAAACTGAACGTACTCAGACAAAAAAAAAAAAAAAAAAGGCTCTGACCGCTATGGAACTTAACATTTGAGTCCCCTAGAACTTAGAACTACTTAAACCTAACTAACCTAAGGACATCACACAAATTCATGCCCGAGGAAGGATTCGAACCTGCGACCGCAGCGGTCGCGCGGTTCCAGACTGAAGCGCCTAGAACCGCTCGCCCACGAAGGCCGGCCCGTACTCAGACAGTTTTCTCTTTACTTATTCTGATCATCACTAAACTGACACACAATATTTTTAGCGCAACGCAATCTGACTTTCAACAATCCCTACAAAAGAATGGCCCTGACTGGCAATAACCTATACCTTTCATGAATCACTTAACTCACAAAAATCTTCGTTACTTGAACTACTGCAATACAGCGAGCACCAATAGTGCCAGCTAAATAAAAGATTCTAACTACTGAAGGCACTAACTACTGATAGGCATATTTAGTAAATGAAAGATTTTGGCGGAGAACAGACAATGTATTTACCTAAATAATGTTCAAAGTCATCATATATATATAAAAATTCGTGACATCCATCTTTATAAATTTCCTTTTTCTGGCGGACACACGTCCAGATCGTCCGCTCTCGAAACTCTGCCATCTCTCTCCCCACATCCACCACTGCTGGCGACTCACCTCCAACTGCCCAACGCAACGCGCTGTTCACATCCAACTGCCCAACACTACACAAGTGAATATTCCAACAATGCCAACCAGCCACAAACTGCACACAGCACAGTGAGTGATTTTCATACATAGCCCTACGTGGCGTTACCAACATATCCTAAACAGCTCCGTCGGTTGCTTCCAGAACCTCATAGACTCCCTTCCTACACGTCCGTGCTTGCAAAAAGTGATTATTCAGGCTCGCGACAAATTGTTACAGTAATGTGAGTTGAGCCCGTGTATCTGTGGCGGTTGTGGATTTGAAACTCTGGTTTGCATATTAAACTGTAGGCAGATCTCAGCCCTAGAGGCAGCAAAAGGCTAGAGCATTCTCAGGTTGAAATATCCTGCCCAAGCGTCCGCTGTTGGTAGTTAATTTGTGTAATAAGCATCTATGTAGAGGACGTAGTAATGCCATTTCGAGGAAATAGGCCGTTTGCTGCCACTAGTCCGGTCGCTAAATGAGGTTAACAGCGCGTTACGCTGCGGGCCTCGCTCGGCCGTGCGCTAGCTCTGCGTCCGGCGGCGGTGCTGAGCCGCGCAGCGCAGCGCAGCGGTTTGTGCCGGAGTTTAGCGGCTCTTTGTTCGCGGACGGCGGCCACGGCGCAGCCCATTGTGCGAGGGGCCTGTTGTTAGCGCCAGCAAAGTCAGTGTTTGCCGCCTCCCTCCTGGGGATGGCCGCGACAGCTGGCCCGCGGTGCGCTGCTGTGCGCCCCGAAAACAGCCGCGCGGGCGCGCACGGCGCTCAAGTGAACTGCGGCCAGTACATTACGTGCAGGAACTAGGCTGCCGACAATGGCGACTCGCGAGCGTTCGACCGCATAACACAGCGGCCGCAGCTATCACGTGAACACAGGAAAAAACGGTTTACATACGCGGTACAACGTACTCAATTAGCTCATAAATCTGCAGCATTGTGTGCAAATTTCTTGGATGTGAACTGTGAGGACGACATTTATCAGCAGTACACTTATGGAATTAACAGACGTCGAAAGATGTCTCACAGTGACTCCTCCTCTTGAGGAATATGGTGACATACTTAGATGTTCTGTCCGTTTCTCTCTCCAGGCGTGTTTCAGCACCCTTGATGTTTCTCCTGTTGGTATTTCCGAGGCCTGTTCAGAAAGTAAGCTCCGATTGATTGCCAAATTGAAACCACGGTGAACATCAGAAATGTTTTACTTGTAACAATTAGCTACACCTTTCAGCTACTTCTCTACGTAGTCGCCGTTCTGACTTAGACTTTTGTCATAGCGTTGTACCAACTTTTCAATAGCCTCATCATAGAAGGCAGCCGCCAGTGCTTTCCGCCAATTCTCCACGCTGGCCTACACCTCGTTGTCTGTGTCAAAATGTTGTCTTCAAAGACAGCGGTTCATGTGACCAGAGATGAAACTCAGGGGGGAGACAATTGCGGACTGTATTGTGGGTAATCTAACATTTCCATTTGAAAACGATGCAGGAGCATCTTCATTGCCCCTGCAGAATGCGTCTGAGAATTGTCGTGAAGACGAAACAGCACTACAGTTATGTAATGTTAGCTGCATAGCTTCAGGCGCAATTTCTCACCAGGCCCTCGTACTTGGCGGCAGACACTATTTTCTAGACATCTTTACGCACTCACTACGGGCTCAGAAATGAGAAGAGCGACGTGATGCTAACTGGGGTTATACTAGAGACACTACCCAACACATCTGTGCAAAGCTTTAACGGATTTTCATAGTCGTTTCCATTTCGCGACCGATCGGAGCTTACTTTCTGAACGCCCCTCGTATTATTCTCCTCAAAAGAAACTCCTGGGCACCAACTATATGAATCATCGAGCGACTTACGTGTTGAACGTAAGGTCATTCCCTCACCACAAAAATTTATGTCTAAGGAATTATGCTAATACAGCTATGAACCCGCCAGGGTATCCGAGAGCGCTAATGCGCTGCTTCCTGGACTCTGGTAGGCGCGCCGGCCCCGGATCAAATCCGCCCGGCGGGTTAACGACGAGGCCCGGTATGCCGGCCAGCCTGGGTGTGGTTTTTAAGCAGTTTTCCACATCCCGCTAGGTGAATACCGCGCTGGTCCCCAAGTTCCACCTCAGTTACACGACTCACAGACATTTGAAAACATCCACACTACTTCATGACTTACACTAGATGCAGACAGCTGGGGTACACTACTTCCTTCCCGGGGGGTTTTGAGTGGCGTCATTAAGGGCATCCGGCCACCCTCTGAAATTAACACTGTCAAATCCGTAATAACAAAGCCGACCCAGCGTTGGAACGGAACACAGGTACTGAGAAAGAAAGAAAGAATTGCTAAATACAGCTATTATGTTCGTTGCAAACGGTAGCCCAATTCGTAGGTTCATTTGTGGATACACTTTCCAATTGATCCGTTTGTTACCTGGATAACGTCAAGGTGAAAATTTCTCTTCATGTCTGTAACAACATCTCTTCCGTCACCGCCTCTACAGCGCCTCGTATTCACATCGTGTGTTCACAGCAGGAACTGGAGAAGTGAAAACTTTATCCTTAATGCAAACCTACGAAAAAGTCAACAGGGATACTCTATTCTTAACGTCGTATACATGACGTTGGACCGTATGTACTGAACCGGAAATGTTTCATCCGGGAACTGGCGAACAAAGCCTGCCGCCTCTGTTCACCACCACCAGTTCGGCAGTGCACCCTTACGTTGAAACATCAACAAGGGAGCGAGATAAGAAGTCAGATGCTGTGAGATTACAGGCAGACGTGTATTCATGAGAAACTCATGACCTGAACGACCATTTGGTACCATTTTTATCTACTACCGTTCCATACTTCCACTGGTAAAACGGAACCCTTGTACGATCATATTGTGTTCTGTCTGTGTGTCAGTCTGACTACAAAGGCCTCTTTTTCGCAGGAACGGGTAAAGTTCCAAATTGAAATTCATGTCAAATATTAAGATTTATCTTCCTTTGGCGGTGTAGTAGGGTAAGCTTTTAAGGTTCTGAGTCAAAGAAATCAAAATATACTGCCATTTTTTGATATTCCGAAACTCGCTCATCAAAACTTGTAGGGTACTTCCCCTTCACAGAGAATCATGAAATATAGCAAGACGGAAGGTTTCACAGTGCAAGTGAAGTAAAAATGCTAAAATTGTTAATTATAGATTTTGTCACGTAAAAAATATTTTTGCAGCTATAACTTACAATGAATTCGTAATTCTAAATAAAACCTCAGGAACTACTGTAGGAATTTTGACCTGGTTTCAGTAATATGGACAGTGATACATTACAAATGTTCATGAATTAACATGAATATTTCAAGCTGAGTGACTTACGATTTCTGAAGTATGCTGCCGCTGTAAAAACGACGCCATTGCCATCCAGCAGCTTCTCTCAAGAAGCGCTAGTATCGCAGGTCCTTTACAAAGTGCTCATTCTAAACAGAATCATTCCCTGACAAGTCTATTCCTATGACACGTACAGCACCCGTAATCAATCAAGTCATAGTAATGCTGGTAGCTGACACAAGGCTGCACTTCCATTGTTTGGGATGAGGTCGATGATATCCTATTAAACATCCATTGAAGTATTTCGTACAACAATTCACATCGGCATAACAACAATAGCCCTATGGCCAGTTACACCATTTTCTTCTCTGGAGACTTTCGTCAGATCTTACCAGTAATAGCACAGAGACAAGAATATACGATGTCAACGGATACCATTCAGTTGTTAGTTAGCGTCGCATGTTAATATAACTACAAAATTAATGAAGTAAATGAAAAACTACAACAGCAAACGCGACATAACACAAAAATTTAAGCTCAGAATTTAAAAAATTCTCGTAAGACTTGAAATTCCAGTACAGGTATCTTGCTGGTATCGATATCGATAACGGGCAAAAATCTCCGAGATTCTCGATTTCTGGGAAGTATGAACTATCTATGTATATAATTTTCTTCGGAATCCTCGGAGGGTGGGTACTACTCATTTAATACGACATGCTCAGTGTCATCTTCCCTCCCTTGCGTCTAAATCAGGGCCTCAAACGTTCTCAATACAATCAGTTTCAGTAAACATGATATAACTCATGTTTAATATAAAATACAACATAGACATTCTCGGGATAGTTTACATGTAACTTCAAGAGTCTTCCAGTTGAGTTCATTCAGTTTCTCTGTGACACTCTTCCATGGATCAAACAAACCCAACGAGCGAGGTGGCGCAGTAGTTAGCACACTGGACTCGCATTGGTAGGACGACGGTTCAAACACGAGTCCGGCCATCCTCATTTAATATTCCGTGATTTTTCTAAATCGCTTCAGTCAAATGCCGGGATGGTTCCTTTGAAAGGGCACTGCTGGCTTCCTTCCCCATCCTTCCTTAATCCGATGCGGCTAACGACCCCGCTCTATGCTCCAAAATCAATCATTCGTGCTGCCCTGCTCTGTGTATGTTCAATATGCTCCTTAGTCCTATTTGGTACGGGTCCCACACACCTGAGCAGTATTATAGAATCTGTTAGCGGCGCGGGATTAGCCGAGCGGGCTAAGGCGGTGCAGTCATGGACTGTGTGGCTGGTCCCGGCGGAGGTTCGAGTCCTCCCTCGGGCATGGGTGTGTGTGTTTGTCCCTAGGATAATTTAGGTTAAGTAGTGTGTAAGCTTACGGACTGATGACCTTATCAGTTAAGTCCCATAAGATTTCAAACACATTTGAACATCTGTCGCACTAGTAATTTGTAAGCAACCTCCCTAGTGGACTGATCGCACTTCCCCAGCGTTCCCTCAATAAACCGAAGTCTACCTCCTGCATTATCCACGCCTGAGCCTATGTGATCATTCGATTTCATATCCCCACATTGTGTTACCTCCTGGTATTTATATGACTTTGTCGAATCCAACAGTGACTCATTCATATTATAGTCAGTTATAGGTACAGTGATACATTAGAAATGTTCATGAATGTAACATAAATATTTCATGCTGACTGAGATACGATCAACTGAAGTATGCTGCCGCTGTAAAAACGACGCCTTTGCCATCCAGCAGCTTAAGGCTGCCCCACTACCGCACCAAGGAGCGCTAGCATCGCAAGTCCCTCACAAAGTGCTCATTCCACATAGAAACTTTCCCTGACGAGGCTAGGCCTACGACACGTACGTTTCGTGAAGAGCACAATTTTACATTTCTGAACATTTAAAGCATGTTGCCAATGTTTGCACCACATTGTAATCTCATCACTATCTCATTGAAAATTTGTGCAGCTTCTTTCAGACAGTATCTTATCATAGACAACTGCATCGCCTGCAAAAATTCGGAGATTACTACTAATATTGTCTGCAAGGTCATTAATATACAACAAACAGCAACGCTCCAAACACAAATCCCTGGAGCACACCTGATGTTCTCTACAACTGACGATAACTCTCCATCCAAGACTACATGCTGTGTCCTCCCTACCAAAATGTTCTAAATACACAATTTCACTTGATACCCATATGATCGTACTTTTGACAACAAGCGTAGGTGAGGTAGTGGGTCAATTGATTTTCGAAAATTAAGAAATACAGCATTTACCTGACTGCTTCATTCAAGTCTTTCAGTATGTCATGTGAGAAAAGTGCGAGTTAGATTTCACATGATCGATGTTGCTGGAATCCATGCTGGTTCTACTTCTACATCTGTACTTCGCAATCCACGCTACAGCGCGTAGCGGAGGGTACCCCGTACCACTAATAGTCATTTCCTTTCCTCTTCCACTCGCAAATAGCGCGAGGGAAACAAGACTGCCCGTATGCCTCCGTATAAGCCCCAATTTCTTGTATTATATCATAGTGGTCTTTAAGTGGAATGTATGTTGGCGTCAACAGAATCGTTCTGCAGTCAGCTACAAATGCGGGTTCTCCAAATTTTCTCAACGGTGTTCCTCGGAAAGAATGTCGCCTTCACTCCAGGGCTTCCCGTTTGAGTTTCCAAAGCATCACGATAGCACTAACACGTTCTTCGAACCTACCGGTAACAAATATAGCAGCCCGCCTCTGAATTGCTTCGATGTCTTCCTTCAAGCCAACCTGGTACGGATCCGAAACACTAGAGCAGTGCTCAAGAATCGGCCTTACTAGCGTCCTATACGCGGTCTGCTGTACAGATGAATCAAACTTTCCTAGAGTTCTCCCAACAAATCGAAGTCGACGATTCGCTTTCCCAACCACACTCATCACATATTCGTTCTATTTCATATCGCTTTGCAACGTTACTCTCAAATATTTAAACGATGTGGTGGTGTAAAGCAGGACACTACTAATGCAGTATCTGAAAATTACGGGTATGTTTTTCCTACTCGTCCGCATGAACTTACATATTTTTGCATTTAGAACTAGCTGTCATTCATCACACTAACAAGAAATTTTGTCTACGTCATCTTGTATTCCTTTACAGTAACTCAACTTCAACACATTACCACACTCCACAGCATCATCACCAAACAACAGCAGATTGCTGCCCACAATGTTCGCCAAATCATTTGCGTGTATAGAGAATAATAGAGGTATTATCACGCTTCCCTTGGGCACTCCCGACGATACCATTTCTCTGAAACAATTGGTTCAGATGTTTCGCAAGTGCAACAGAGCATACAACTGTGCGCAAAACGTATGGAAGCGTGTTACAGAGGCAGAGAGCAACAACCAGGGCGGAAATTATTATTGTTTTTGTTTTGTGGATGGGCACAACTACGGAATACTCGAGTATTTTCTGACGAATGACGAAACTTGTTTGGCGAAATATCATCGCTCACATTTATCATTAAAAAAACTGGACAAGTGGGAGTAGGAGACATTCTCAGAGGGTTCCTTCCAGACTTAGTCATCTATGTAGATTGTTCATCCACACTGACTCGGAAGATTTTTCCGTTTTATTGATATAGGTACTAGCAATATATCTGTCTCGGGAATTTCAGTATCTTCGAAAAGTTTTTCATTTTGAGTTTAAATTGTATAATTTCGCATTCGCTATTTTAATTTTTCATTTACTTTTTTAATTTTGCGGTTACATTAACATGCTACGCTAAATCATGATTGGAGATGAGGAGACTTCGTCTGTTCTCGTCTCTGCGTGATTCCTTGTAAAATCTGGCCGAAAGCTTTCTGAGAATAAACCAGTTCAGCCGACGATAATGCTATTGTCGAATTCCTGTGTGAAATGCTTCTACGGATATTTTGAAGGATATCTGGACCTCATCCCAAACAATGAAAGTTAGTCCTTCATCGGTTATCAGTATTACCTTAATGTGAAACATCACAGGTGATGTACGTTCATAGGAATAGACAGAGAGGGGATGTTTGTGTGTGGAAGGAGCAATGGAAAGTGGCCTGCGATGGTAGCGCTGTCGTGGCGCGGTACTCGGGCTGCCTTACGCCTCTCACTGCTTGATACCACACGCTTCATTTTCACAATGGCAGGGGCCTTCACTTCGTCGTAACTCAGTGAGTTAGCACGAAATATTTCTGTTACATTCACAAGTATTTCTCGTGTATCACTGTACCTATTACTGAAAACCAGGTCAAAATTCTTACAGTTGTTTCAAAGAGTTCTGACAGATTACGAATGCCATGTAAGTTTGTAATGCCAAAATTAGTTATGTGGTTTGATTAGAAATTAACAATTTTTGGAAATTTTCCTTCGTTTGTAGTGTGAAACCTTGCTTCTTGACAATTTCATAAGCCGAGGCCATCGGGTAGTACCATATACACTACTGGAAATTAAAATTGCTACACCACGAAGATGACGTGCTACAGACGCGAAATTTAACCGACAGGAAGAAGATGCTGTGATATGCAAATGACTAGCTTTTCAGAGCATTCACACGAGGTTGGCGCCGGTGACGGCACCTACAACGTGCTGAGATGAGGAAAGTTTCCATCCGATTTATCATACACAAAAAGCAGTTGGCCGGCGTTGCCTGGTGAAACGTTGTTGTGATGCCTCATGTAAGGAGGAGAAATGCGTACCATCACGTTTACGACTTTGATAAAGGTCGGATTGTAGCCTATCGCGACTGCGGTTTATCGTATCGCGCCATTGCCGCTCGCGGTGGCCTATATCCAATGACTGTTAGCAGAATATGAAATCAGTGGGTTCAGGAGGGTAATACGGAACGCCGTACTCGATGCCAACGGCCTCGAATCACTAGCAGTCGAGATGACAGGCATCTTATCCCCAAGGCAGTAACAGATCGTGCAGCCACGTCTCGATCCCTGAGTTAATAGATGGAGACGTTTGCAAGACAACAACCATCTGCACCAACAGTTCGACGACGTTTGCAGCAGCATGGGCTATCAGCTCGGAGACCATGGCTTCAGTTACCCTTGACACTCCATGACAGACAGGAGCGCCTGCGATGGTGTACTCAACGACGAACCTGGGTGCACGAATGGCCAAACGTAATTTTTTCGGATGAAGCCAGCTTCTCTTTACATCTTTACAGCATCGTGATGGTCGCATCCGTGTTTGGCGACATCGTGGTGATCGCACATTGGAAGCGTGTATTCGTCATCGCCATACTGGCGTATCAACTGGCGTGATGGTATAGGGTGCCATTGGTACACGTCTCGGTCACCTCTTGTTCGCATTGACGGCACTTTGAACAGTGGACGTTACATTTCAGATGTGTTACGACCCGTGGCTCTACCCTTCATTCGATCCCTGCGAAATCCTACATTTCACCAGGATAATGCACGACCGCATGTTGCAGGTCCTGTACGGGCCTTTCTGGATACAGAAAATGTTCGACTGCTGCCCTGGCCACTACATTCTCGAGATCTGTCACCAATTGTAAACGTCTGGTCAATGGTGGCCGAGCAACTGGCTCGTCTCAATACACTAGTCACTACTCAGGATGAACTGTGGCGTAGTGCTGAAGCTGCATTGGCAGCTGTACCTGTACACGCCATCCGAGCTCTGTTTGACTCAATGCCCAGGCGTATCAAGGCCGTTATTACGGCCAGATATGGTTGTTTTGGGAACTGTTTTCTCAGTAGCTACGCACTCAAATTGCGTGAAAATGTAATCACATGTCAGGTCTAGTAAAATATACTTGTCCAATGATTACCCGTTTAACATCTGCATTTCTTCTTGGTGTAGCAATTTTAATGGCCAGTAGTATAGGTTTTGTTGTGAATGTGCGAGTATGAAAAAATTGCAGTATATTTTGATTGCATTGACTTAGAACCTTAACTTGTTACATCCCAACGCGGCCGGTTCTCTCCACTCCTTCCTAAGAAAACTAGGGTTTGAGTTATAGACACAGACAGACAACTCAGTGGTTCTATAAGAGTTCCATTTCGCCGCCTGAGACACGGTACCTCATGACTGATTTAGTTATGTGTCGAACACTTACGGAGCATACATTTGAATAGAAACGGCCAATTCTTCTCGAACTGATGTCTGAAAAAATTCATGAAACTGCTTTGGTGTAGTAACAAATCCCAAAAATACTTAGATTGGGCTATTCAATGAAACTACGTGGAATGACCGTGGTTGAGATTGTCTGTGCCAATTCACACAAATCACTGTTGTTTATGACAACAAACAGGTCATTATATTACTTGAACCTTCTTTTCGAAATGATACGGTGTGACTCAATATACAGGATATGTATTCATAAATAGTTTTAACAGTAATGAAGATATTATGTTTGTCCCACTCTTGCAACTACTCTTAAGACAAATTTTTTCACAGGGTGCAAGTGTTTGGATATATTTTTCTATGGCATGGAAGGAGTTGTTCTGAAGAATTGATTTTGGTCAAATTTAAAACTTGCTTCGGTAGGTGTCATAAATTTTATATTTCGGGACAAATGATCAATCACATCCGTTTGTGCGTATTTTACTCCTTTGAACAACTGAAAGCTTTAATAATTGTTAATGAAAGTAACGTTTTACTTCTGCTGTTATATGAGTTATGAACATCATTGTTCTTCTCAAATTATGACGGATTGTTTATGAAGAATTTCACATGAGACAATTTTTATATTTTGAAGGTGCAGTTGAAATACCAACTCCTTTTACAGATACTTAGATGATGACTAAGTGGGACCAACACATATTATTCTTACTGCTTCTTTTTATCTAGTCAGTAGTTCCTTTCAAAGCGATAAGCCAATTTCGAAGGTCAGAAGATGATATTAGTTTCAATCATTTTGGAATATTTTCAATTTTCTTTCTTTTCTTTCACTGGTGCCATGTCCCGCACTGACGCAGGGTCGGAATTGTTAGGAAACGATTTGGCAAGGTTAGTATAAAGGGGTGGCCGGATGCCCTTCCTTCCACCTTCCCGTACCCCCCCAGGACTGAATTAGTGTACCTCAGCTGTCTGCGTCTAGTGTAATTCATGGAATAGTGCGAACGTGTTCAGATGTGGGCGAGTCGTATAACTGAGGCGGAACATGGGGACCCGCCTGGTATTCACTTAGCGGGATGTGGAAAACCGCCTAAAACCACATCCAGGCTGGGCAGCACACCGGCCCTCGTCGTTAAACCGCCGGGAGGATTCGATCCGGGGCCGGCCCGCCTTCCCGAGTCCAGGAAGCAGCGCGTTAGCGCTCTCGGCTATCCTGGCGGGTTTTGGAATATTTTCAATGCGTTATGTTAAATACATGCCAAAAGCCGTTTATCAAAACCAAAACCATCCACAAGTATACATTTCTTGATAACATCCGGCTTTTTTTGTGAATAAATTCAAGCGCAGTTCCTTGTCATGTGCATAGCGGCTCCGCGTGAATGCGAGGGCTATCCATTTATTAAAGTCTGATCGGATTCAAAATGAAAACCAGCGAAAATGCGACGAAGCTTTCGCAGATATCTTGCCCACTGTCTCTAGCAGGCACGTCGATGGCGTCACGTCCCACTTTACAGTTCTGAACGCACATTGAGCACGTACAGAAGCCTGGAACAACAGCGTCTCCTACAAGTGTGAAGTGTACGCTGTCATACGATATCTTCATGCTGAGGGGTTCCTCCCGATTTCGAGCATTCCACATAACGTAAATGTCAAGCATGACAGAAAAGAGCGGCAGTGCTCCAGGAACTTCGAAGCAGAACTTACAAACGTTCATGATGGAGGTGACCTGGGAAGGAAGACGCCTTGAGTGAATGGATCAGGCGATTCAAAAAATCGTTCAAATGGCTCTGAGCACTATGGGACTTAACATCTTAGGTCATCAGTCCCCTAGAACTTAGAACTACTTAAACCTAACTAGCCTAAGGACATCACACACATCCATGCCCGAGGCAGCATTCGAACCTGCGACCGTAGCATATAAACGTGTTGCATATAAACGTTTTTGATTTTCACTGTGGTCTCCATTTCGCGACCGATCGTGCATTGGATAACAAAGTAGCCCTTGCTATAAAATACACGCTGTATCATCAGCTTCAACAGACGACAACCAGAATCCAACAGAAAGATTGCATTTGATAGTGTCTTATCCGAGGAACTAGTAGACAGTTATTTGCAGGACATCCAGCTTGCAGGCCAGCGGTCAACTGAACGAGTCACCTGGTCACTAGATTAGTTCCAAAATTGAGCTGCACAGATGTCACCTTCCAGATGTAGTAGCGACGACTATCACTGACTACTTTGTGTACCATCATCTGACTCCAGTCTGTGTACGAAGTCTACGAACCTGACGTTGTGGACGAGAAGCGTGCAAAGAAATTCACTCTGTAGCTAGGAGTTCGAAGTTCAGTTCACAGACGTACGAATTGTGACGGAAGTTTCTTTGTTGATAATTTATTGGTTTCTTCGTTTAATTCACGTTACGTAATTAAATATATAAAAACAATACATATGTAGTTTCTGTTGAATGTACATATGCAGTTTCTACTGTATAAGTTCTATGCCAAATTAAATTAAGGCAAAACCGTAGGAATAGGGAATGGAGACATGTGTGTGACGGCAATAAGACAGAATAATGGGTTCCTAAAGGACTAGTTGGTGATAGGACTTGTGAATGGCACGGAAAGTTATAATAAAGAAGATTACTAGTTAATTATCGGTATGTAAAATAGTGTAAAGTGATAGAACACTAACGGAGATCGATCTGTTAGATTGGAAAATAGCTGCTACAGAGCGACTTTATGGTGTCCTAGATTTATTCAGTTAAAATGGTTCAAATGGCTCTGAGCACTATGCGACTTAACTTCTCAGGTCATCAGTCGCCTAGAACTTAGAACTAATTAAACCTAACTAACCTAAGGACATCACACACATCCATGCCCGAGGCAGCATTCGAACCTGCGACCGTAGCGGTCGCCCGGCTCCAGACTGCAGCGCCTAGAACCGCACGGACACTCCGGCCGGCAATTCAGTTAAACACTATAACGTTTCAGAAGATCCTCTACATAAATACTGCTGTGAAAAATGCATTTCCTTTGGAGTGTCAGCAGATATTAGCGATTTAGTTACTGGTATGTGAAGCTGGAGTCATCCCAAACCAATACCGCTCATCACTTCTCTCACACGACGTCTGTTCTGGACGGAACGAGCCGATTTGTTACCCGTTACAAACAAAATTATTTTTAAAGTAGAACTTAACGTTCTCATTCGATAGAGTGGTCTCACGTTAGTCCAGAGTGATATTCGTGTTATCGATATGTGTTAACTGGGACAGCAAAACACGAAGAATAATCAGTACTCCGGTAGCAGTCAGCACGGGTCAGGTCAGGCCCTCTCCTCAGCAATACTAGTTGTTCTTCATGTTTTCCTGACACTGTTAATACACATTGATAACACGTATATATCTCAGTTCTATCGAATGGGCACGTAAAATTCCGAGCCTCCCAGTCCACACTGGGTGTCGCATGACAGACGTAATGAGCAGTATTTGTTTCTGCTGACGCCAGCTAAACATAGCAAAAACAAAATTGAAAATATCTGCCGAAACACCTGGAAAAGTGCGCCTGACGTCTCTTAGGAGAGAAACCGTGGGAATACAATGGCAATGTGAGGGTATAATGTGGATAATTTCCTGTCTTTAATATTGAACAAGTCGCTCATTTGCTTAAATGTAAATTGAACGTGCGATCTTATCGAATGGAACCAGTATGTGGCATTTCAACTCTTTCCTTTTCATATATCCCATCACAAACTGTTTTTACATATGTTGGACTTTCTGAGACTGCTGTATTAAAACGATCCTCACACATACAGCTTCATCAATAACTTTAGCTATCAATACCTAATGTGCAAGGAAGAGGAATCGCTGCATTGGATATATCTTCAGAGACTGCAGGATCACATGTAAGCTTCATGCGTAACGAGGTAGGTGCAACTTACTTCATATATCAATGGGGTCGAAAGACACTGACACCGAAAGTGAATAAAAGTAAACAGTATTACGGGTAAACGGGAAGAACCAACAACAGATCAAAAGCTTGAAATTAGAAGTAAAAGATTCAGACATCCAAGATCGCTATAGTACAGATTTATTTTGATTAATGGGTTCACCGAGCTACGCTGCCATCTTCGGGTGTTATGCAATACATTTCAGTGAATCTCGACCATGTGCACCTTACACTGGGTCACATCATAAAAAAGAGATCACATGTATCACATGGTCCCGGTTCACTGAAATGTGACGCATAAGATCCGAAGATGCCACCATAGCTCGTTTAAACCGGTAATCAAAATAAATGCTCTAATACGGCTATCTTGGCTATCTGAAAGTTTTATTTCTAATTTCATCGCTCCCATACTTGAAGAATGTCGAACATATACAAGATTCAAGGCTTACGTCTCATACCGTATTTCATCATTCAATTTATTTTAGAAGCACTATTGGAGGAGAAGGTTCTTGAACAGTTGTTATATCTACCAAGTTGCATTGTTGCTGTAAAGCATATGTTCAAAACGCTGATAATCCATACTCGACATTAAACTGCTCTTTTCCTCGTTTTTTGGCTTTAAGTTAATGTGTGATCTACCTCGTGTGGTTTATCAATTCTACCAACAGAAGATCGTCAGAATTAGGAAAATTTAACTCATGTCCATGATTTGCATATAGAACGTCTACATTTGCGTTTTGATTTCATTTTACTTGCGAAGTAATAATAAGTAGCGGAACAATATTAGCAGATGAACTAAAGGTAAAAAAAAAATTCTTTTAATGGCCGCCTACGTCGCACAGTAATTGGTGTCCTGTAACAGTGGTGGAAGATCCCGGATTCGATACCCAGTAATTTCTCCAATTTTTTCTGAGCTCGGAAGGGATGTAACCTGGTACACTCTTCCTCTTGAGTCAAGATGAAGATCTGCTTCAATAAAGACGTAGCGGCCACATCAGGATTCATCTACAGGAAATAACGGTTGAACGGACTAGGAACCTGCCGACCATGTGTCGCCCGACCTTAGCTCGCTCCCCGTATTGCTTTTAGGCAGCCCTAATTCGTGATTCCTGTTTGCGTTTAACTAAGTTAAAAAGCAAATGGCCAACATAATTACATAAAACAGCGAAATAATAACTTGTAGCTCTGGATATGTAACTGTGTTTCTCGAATTACTGTCAGTGAATAATCTTGCTTCAGCCAACCGAAATCTTTGGCGATAGATAAGTATCGTATCACAGGCATTATTGGTCTAAACAATATTTCAATTTTCTGGCGTAACAACAAATAATCAGGGCTCTTACAATATGTCTGATTGAAGTGAGTACTATATGACATACACTGGTAACTTTATTTTGATCTGTATGCGAGAAGTGGTACTGCTATGAGCAAATATTTGTTAGACACAACGTAGGAGAACAGGCTTGTTATGAGAGAAAGAAAAAACGTGCTGTATGTTATTTAAAAGTGACAGTAGTCACGTTTAACAGTGAGTTTTTCTGTAAACAGGACCACTCATTTTATCATTTCATTGTATCGCTGTTCGTCATACCATCAGCGACTCCGAAACCTGATCCTGAATGGATGCGTTATTGGATTAGTTATTTTTCATCAGCAATGGCGATCTGTTTCGGGACGCACAACAAATGAGCGCGTGCACGTCGAAACGAAATTTGCGGCTCCATTACACGTATTAAAACAATGCTTCATTTGTGAACACAGCGCTGCAATTAACCGCCCTTCGAAAAATAACCATATATCAAACGCAAGTCTAACTCAACGAAATAGCAAAATTCCTCTTTGAACCGATTAACATTCAATAGTAATCGAAAGTCACGTACCGGTAATTTAACGATGAATCATGGCTTTAATATCTGCAAGAACTACGTCCCTGGATGCGTATTTCCCAGGAATATTCGTGAAGCTACATGGATGTGGTTTTCCTTTGGACTCTCAAAGCTGTATCAGGTGAATCAGGTGAATGTCTGAACGGCTCTATTAACAGCTGTCAGGTGGTGTCTTCCATTATACTTTCCGAATATGTGAATGCCATAACGGTGGGAGCTTAGAAACCATTCTTCCTAGCTTCACAAACTGAATTGCTTCAAAGGATACGGTGTCTCTTAACTATATGCTATAGCATAAAATTCTTACCATAACCACCATCAAATGAACGTACTTCATTCACATTTCCTTTAATCATCAACGCACTGAGCACGTAATTCGTAATTCCCATCTGCCGTCTTCATACATCAGAAGTTCAATTTTCCTAGGTAATACTGAACGGGTGGTTCATTCTCCTAATTTTAGTGCTATCTTTGGATCATGAAATGCGATTACAATATACACGATAGAGCTATCGCTACAGAATTATCAATTTTATTCTTATTAATCATATATATTCATGTTCGTTATAAGTTTATCACTGCAGAATCTTGTAAAACATGAGAGCAAGTTATGAACGTTTTATGAAAGTGTATATCAGAAGCGTTGGTGATTTTGTGGATAGAGTATCCTATGGATCATGAAAGAGACTCAGTGATAACGAAAAATATATTCTTTGACAACGTACTAAAGATATTTGGAAAATTCGAGTCGTACCCGTCGAAATACAAGTGTGTTACAAAGAGAGAAAGAGAGAGAGAGAGAAAGAGAAACTAGGAAGTCGTCGGAAGTTATCACACGGCATAGACGAGAGCAGTTACGAGTCCCACTGCAGGAGGCAGGGGCTCTAGAACACTGGCTACTAATATTAGGGCAGCGAGGTGTCTGGAAGAATAAAGTACTACAACATCCCGTCTACATCAAGGTCATTAGACACGGAAGACATGCTCGGAAAGTATAGTGAACGGGGATGGAAAACGGCCATTTTCTTTCAAATAGTATTTATCTGAAGCGATTGAGGAAGATCACGAGAAACCGAAATCTGAATGACCAGACACTCATTTCAACCGCTGTCCAACCGAATGCGAGTCCAGTGTGTTAACCACTATCCCATCTTGCGCAGTAGTTTTTTGAATAGTACTGCCAACCAAAATAATTTCTGTATGAAATGAAATTGTAGACAGTTGTGATCGTTATCCTAAGTAATTATCACCTTAAAAACAAACCATGTCGTACTATAGTCCGCAGCTCGTGGTCGTGCGTTAGATTTCTCGCTTCCCGCGCCCGGTTTCGATTCCCGGCGGGGTCAGGGATTTTCTCTGCCTCGTGATGACTGGGTGTTGTGTGATGTCCTTAGGTTAGTTAGGTTTAAGTAGTTCTAAGTTCTAGGGGACTGATGACCATAGATGTTAAGTCCCATAGTGCTCAGAGCCATTTGAACCATTTGTCGTACTATATATAGCATGTAAATTTTAAGTTGACAAACCAGAATAACTTGAAAAATAAGCTTCAGACGAAAAAATCTGTAGAATCAAAAGTTGATTATTTTCGATGGGGACATCTGCTAGTGCTAAGATTAGCCCGCCACCCCAGCCCATTGGGGGGGGGGGGGGGGGGGGGGGTTGGTAGGAGGCAACTTTAAAATTTCCAGTGGGAACCCCCATTTTTATTGCAGAGTCAGATACTATATAAAAACTACGTACATTTTGTCTTAAACATTTGATTTGATTCTTGGTAGTTGGCGCTGTAATTCAAGTAAATCTATGTTCTCATTTTTGCGTGGAAAATGATTACGGATAAATAAAAAATACTTATTTACTTCATATATTTTGATTCGCTAAAACTAAAACTCTCCCTCTCTCCCCACAGGGTGGGGTTTGAGAGAGAGGAATTAAAGTTTTACAAATGTTGACCCAAATATTAATTTTTTTCGCAGATTCGGATTGGCTCAACATTTGTAAAACTCTAATTCCTCTCTCTCAAAGCCCGCCCTGTGGGGAGAGAAGGAGAGTTTAGTTTTAGCGAATCTAAATTTACGAAATAGATAAGTATTTTTTTTTTATCCTCAACCATTTTCCACGCAAAAATGAGAACATGGGTTTTTGAACACGGACTTTCTTGAATTACAGCGCCAACTACCAAGAATCAGATCAAATGTTTAAGACAAAATGCACATAGTTTTTATGTAGAATCTGATTCTGCAATAAAAATGGGGGTTCCCATTTGAAATTTTAAAGTTGCCTCCCGCCCCACTCTCAAGGGGCTGGGGTGGCGGGCTAATCTTAGCACCAGCAGATGTCCCCCTCGAAAATAATCAACTTTGGATTCTACAGATTTTTTCGTCTGAAGCTTATTTTTCACGCTATTCTGGTTTGTCAACTCAATATATATAGTGGATGACGAATTGGAAGTATGATTTTAATTTGTAGTTGATGTACGTGATATGCAACCAGTCGCTTTTTGCTTCTGATGGCGTAACGTACTGTACTATATTTTCACAAACAAAAGCCCAATTTGTGTACATACCAAAGGATTTCCACAGTGACCTGTATGTGCCACAAACCATAGTAACTGATTCACTCTGTAATTACGTAATAAATATTTTATCTGTAGCTTTGTGATCCGTATTACATGTACGTTGCTAGCGTATGGACACACCTACAAGTGATAATGGTTACTGGCGTTTATTATTTATGCTTGTAAATATCTTATTATGTAATTTAACTAAATTTCATCCCAAACAACGTTCAGTAGAAAAGTGTAATATATAAATACTATATTTGCATGAGGTTTTTTTTTTTTTTGTTAATTGTCTCAAATTTATATTATCAGAATGAATTTGTCATTGATACCAATAGGTAGTACAATAGTATCATCCTATTAACGTAACGGTCTTTCAGTTTCACACACATTTCGTTAACTTATGCTTTAACGTATGTTATTTTCGCCAGCGTTACAATCATAGCTTACCTGCAGATGACCCACAATACGATGTTCTGTAATACTGTACTTCCAGCTTATGATGACTAGGCAGTTGCTAGGAATCTAGTTAATGGTAAAATAAGTCGTTTCTCATTCAAAAAGTGACGTGTTTAATGACCTACCAACAATGAGATGGGCTTGTTGATGACACCATTTTTCTGGAGTGGAATTAAAGGGGTCACCGGTCAACCTGAGTGGGGCTTTCATGCGGATTCTCCCGCTTGTTTAGGCTAATGTTGTGATGATACCTAATTTCAGGGTACACGAAACATAAACGGTGCAGATGGGACAACAACCAACAGAAAGCTCACACGATTCACTTTTTCTCCCTTCTCCCACTCCCACGTAGCCTCAAAAGTTAACTAACGACTACGGCAACAGGATGTGCCTAGGCAACTTAGTTTAAATACAGGGATTAACTTGTAAAAGTGCAGATATTTCTGATGGTGACATTAAATCAGTAACATCATTCACAGATTAATAATTATGGCTACTGGAGCTGATAAGTTCTTAGGTTGGGTAGTGCTTTTATGTACATACGGCAAAAGCAACTCATTAATGCTTATTTTCTTAATGGGCAGCAGGTCAGGTGTTCTAGTGTGGATGCGTGGATGCAAATGGTAGTCCATATTTCTTGTCGGAGAAGTTTGGGAAATTGTAAGACCAAACTGCTGACGTCATCGGTCCCTAAACTTACGCACTACTTAATCTAACTTAAAGTAACTTACGCTAAGGACAACACACACACCCATGGACGAGGGAGGATTCAAATGGCTGGCTCTGAGCACTATGGGACTTAACATCTGTGGTCATCAGTCCCCAAGGGGAGGATTCGAACCTCTGATTGGGGGAACCGTACGGGCCGTGACGAGACGCCCTAGACCGCGCGGCTACCACGCACGGCTCTTGTCGGAGCTGTCAAAGTTCGTTATAACTGATGTAAAGTCATCGAGTAAAGCAGAAGTGGTTTCTAGCTTTTCCAAACGTATTGTTATAGGCCCTCTTCTGTACCTTACATATAAAATCGTTTTAGGAGACAATCTAAGCAGCCGTCTTAGGTTGTTTACAGATGATGCCGTCGCTTACTGTCAAGTAAAGTTATCAGAACATCAAAACAAATTACAAAACGATTTAGGAAAGATATCAGTATGGTGCGAAAATCGGCAAGTGGCGCCAAATAACGAAAATATTGTAGTCACCCACATGAATGCTAAAAGGAATTCGTTAAACTTCGGTTGCATCCCAAAACAATCAAATCTAAGGGTGGTAAATTACGGACAACTTAAATTGGAGAGAACACACAGAAACTGTTTTGGGAAGGCCGAACCAAATACTGCATTTTATTGTCAGAACACTTAGAAGGAGGAAGAGTTCTACTAAAGAGATTGCCTGCACTACGCTTGTCCATCCTCTTTTGCTGACTGGTGTGCGATCCTTACCAGATATGGTTAACGAATACATCGAGAAAGTTCAAAGAAGGGCGACACGTTTTGTATCATCGAGAATCAAGAAGAGAATGTCACGGAGAGGATACAGGATTTAGGATGGACATTATTAAAACAAAGGCGTGTCTCATAGCGGCGGAATCCTCTCAAGAAATTTCTATCACCAACTTTCTCCTCCGAATGTGAAAATATTTTGTTGTAGCTCCCCTACATAAGGAGAACCGATCATAATAATAAAACAGGCGAAATCAGAGCTCGCACGGAAAGATATAGGTATTCTTTTTTTCCGCGTGCTATTCGAGAGTGGAATAACAGAGAAATACTCTCTAGGTGGTTCGATGAACCCTCTGCAGTCACCTAAATGTGTTTCGCAGATTACCCACGTAGATATACATGTAGATGTAGACTGCGTAGTTCTCTAAGGGATGCATTTACGACAGCGAAGAAAACATCAGGTCGTAAACCTGTGGGAAGACAGTTTGACGCAGGGAGAAAACAACCAAGATACTAATCTGTGTAATTATTAAGGTATCACGTACAAAAATATTAACACTTATGCCTGTAGCATCCAGTGTAACTGCCATGTCATGATATAGAAAGGTAACTCGCGACCATGCGAAGACCTATTAACAAGAAGACGACGACGGAAAATAACGGATGGTTAAGACGTTTCAGTTCACCATACTTATTAAAAGACTATCGATGTGCCAAAAGTATCTTTAGCGTAATAGAAACATAGTGTAGTAGATCTTCCCTGAGGGGCTAACTGCTATAACATTTCATCTTTTCATTATAACGAAGTTTGAGAAGCAGGGCGGACTTAACGTTATTTACTCATACGTGTGTGTTAATGACAGTTAACTGTTAGAAACAAGAGTGCTATTCTGCATGCGCATCTGTTAATGACAGTCATCTGTTAGAAACAAGAGTGCATAGAGACTTTATTTTGGTGGACTACGCGCCTGTGGGACTGACCTGGACAAAATGGCTAACGACCATCTTCTCCATCCGGAGTTCTGTATTTTGGAGGACCGAGTCTCCCATCCTTGTCTGGCCATCTATATTTAGTTTTTGTCTGCTTTCTCTAAATTGCCGTGATGACTGGGTGTTGTGTGATGTCCTTAGGTTAGTTAGGTTTACGTAGTTCTAAGTTCTAGGGGACTGATGACCATAGATGTTAAGTCCCATAGTGCTCAGAGCCATTTGAACCATTTGAACCCTAAATTGCTGTAGTCGTTTGCTGGGACGATTTCTTTGAAATTATGTTTTCCCATCCTTCCCTAATCCGAGATTGTATTCGGGCTTCAGTCTCTGATTACCAGGACGTCGATGGGATGTTAAAACTCTAATCTTCAACGTGTGGACAGTATTTATAAAGAAAACGCGGTACTTTATAACTGGTACTAGTTGGAATGCCATAGGTGAGTGTTAGAAACCTACAGTTAGTAAATATACCAAGAGGTATTGTTTTAGCTTCCCTTCTGTGCACCAGGGAAGTTCTCAGTCATTAATACCAGGGCCGCCATCTACTTATTCATAACGTCAGTGGAAGAGATTTGTTTTTTTTTTCCTTTTTTGGTAACATGAATCGTGTTAGTAATTTTCAACATATCATGGGTAGTCGTCAATGTTTTAATTACATAAGCCTTAACTTTTTTAAATTTTTGATTTCCATGGGAAGGTACTTACGTAAAGAGGGATCGGTAGTGTAGAAGACTAACACATAAATCTCCCAAAAGTTGGTATTCTAGAACCATTTTATAATTGCTGATTAAGAAAATTATTTTAATTTTTTTTTTTATCATTTCAGGATTTTTCACAAAATGAAATCTCATGTTTCGTAGACGTCAATAATCTATACACAAATATTAAAATAAAATTTCAATTAGTGACTAAAGTCAA
The DNA here is from genome assembly GCF_023864345.2 of Schistocerca serialis cubense. Classification (NCBI taxonomy): domain Eukaryota; kingdom Metazoa; phylum Arthropoda; class Insecta; order Orthoptera; family Acrididae; genus Schistocerca; species Schistocerca serialis. The sequence continues at coordinate 528,895,173 of NC_064642.1, forward strand.
ATACTTTTTGTTTTATTATTTAACCACACAATAAAATACTACAACAGTTGTAATAACAGTATGAATAGCCTGTCACATTTAATATTCGAACATTGCCAGTTATGATATCCATGCAGAATTTTCAGCTTTACTGTCCCTCTTGAACATTAAACTACTGAATTTTATCCATAATGGATGCAGCTGACTTCTGTGAGTGTCTCTTTATCGGCGTAGTATAATGACCGCTACAAGTCACAACAGAAGGGAATTTATTTAAAAAACGAACGGTTTCGCTCTTGTGCCCATCTTCAGGTGGTTTACATTAATTTTCATACTCTTAGTTGGAGATCACTGTTAAAAACAAGTGCTGATAACTAAATAGACACAACTGAAACAGTTGGAAATAGCTCTGCAGCATGTATTAAAAATATTACAGTAGATATAATTGGCTACTATAGCTGTGTGTAAGTACTTCAGCTATATGTAATTACAATTAAATTTTTCGCTCATGTCTTTCAGCCACTTCCAACTGTTTGAGTTATGTCTGTTAGGTTATTATCACATTTTGTTTTCTTTTTTATTTAAACATTGATCTCCGACACTGAGTATGAAAGCATAGCAACTGGATTGTTACACTCGTGCTACAGCCGAGTTTTTCGAAATGTTTCCGCATAGTTTTCTCAAAAGTCTCGTATTTTCGATGTTTTAACTCCTAGAAAATTTTTAAGCTACCTGTCTAAAGGACATTCATGCATCTTTTTCCCTAACATTCATTGTATTCTCAAATTCGTGGTCCTTCATCAGTTTGTAAGTTTGAGGATCGACAAAAATATTCAGGCTTCATCAATACTAATTCGATACGAAACGGTGAAACAATTTTCTTTTGTTATTTGGTCTCGATTCATGTAAAGGTGTTTCTAATACTTGGTACAAAACGTCTCAGCCGGCCGCTGTGGCCGAACGGTTCTAGGCGCTTCAGTTCGGAACCGCGGTGCTACTACGGTCGCAGGATCGAATCCTGCCTCGGGCATGGATGTGTGTGATATCCTCAGGTTAGTTAGGTTTAAGTAGTTCTAAGTTCTAGGGGACTGATGAACTCAGAGCCATTTAGAGCCATTTGAACCATTTGAACAAAACGTCTCAGATGTAGCCAAACTTTACACTCTAATGCTTTTCTTTTCCCCGGTTATTTTACTAAGATAAAAAGCAGAAATTTTTTGTAACCAGCTTGTTTTGATAACAAAATCTTATAACGAAAGATAAAATAAATTGTATTTCATTAGGAAAATGAAAACTGTACATGACAGAAGAAAATGAAGAATAGTATTGAGATCAGAATTTCTTTTAAACAGGTTTATTTTCAGTCATTCGATGTCATATAGACTGGTGTTGTGACCTCGCAAAATAAAGTTGCGTAATTAATTTCTTCTTCGTTACTAGGAGCATTTCTACAGTTCGGGAACAAATTCAGATCGTCACACCACTGTACCGTAACACGATGCAGGCCATCTGGATTGGCCAGACGCAACTGCATCGTTTCCGCTGCTGGTAAAAGCGAGATACGGCGTGTTACGGTACTGTGGTGCTGGGATTGTTGTACGTTCCAGCACTGCAGAGATGTTTCTGCAAACAAGAAGAATACTAATCACTTATCCTAATTTTGTCGATGATGGTCATAAAGGCTTAATGGCTGCACTTCATATTTGTCTTTGAGTTTTATACACTTTTGGATGCGCTAGAATCTATCTTGCAAATTTGTTTTTGACGATACTGTTGGGAACATTCACTAGCTTACTTGACCGATAGGACTTCATCAAAATCATAACAATAATTCATCAAATGAAACCTTCAGCCGAAAATTTTCGCAGCACTGCTTCTACAGCCACCTCTTGGTCACCTCTTGTTCGCATTGACGGCACTTTGAACAGTGGACGTTACATTTCAGATGTGTTACGATCCGTGGCTCTACCCTTCATTCGATCCCTGCGAATCACTACATTTCAGCAGGATAATGCACGACCACATGTTGCAGGTCCTGTACGGGCCTTCCTGGATACAGAAAATGTTCGACTGCTGCCCTGTCCAGCACATTCTCCAGATCTCTCACCAATTGAAAACGTCTGGTCAATGGTGGCCGAGCAACCGTCTCGTCACAATACGCCAGTCACTACTCTTGATGAACTGTGTTATCGTGTTGAAGCTGCATGGGCAGCCATCCAAGCTTAGTTTGACTCAATGCCCAGGCGTATCAAATCTGTTATTACGGCCAGAGATGGTTGTTCTTGGTATTGATTTCTCAGGATCTATGCACCCAAATTGCGTGAAAATGTAATCACATGTCGATTCTAGTATAATATATTTGTCCAATGAATACCCGTTTATCATCTGCATATCTTCTTGGTGTAGCAATTTTAATGATCAGTAGTGTAGCTAAATGAGACTTCCTAGCACTCGTGGAACACGGCCTTCGAGCTACTTTTTATTTTCTTCTGGGACAATATCTTCCAGACAGAATAGTAAAGACGTATACCACAGACTAATACACGTAGTCGCGCCACTCACAGCTGGCCCAACCGAAAAACACAGCCTTACAGTATACTGAAGTTTATTGTCACTAAGTAGTGTTTCGTTTATTTCGTTTATCGCCATTTAAGCGCTCCATCTCTTTTCGTTAGTACATAATAGTTTTCAGTTACTTGGATCTGTATAATTTTCTGTTTTGTTTATTCTTTTGTCAATAATGCACAGTTCAATAACTGGTGAGCCGTTGGCCTCTGGTATTATGCCTTCTGCTTCCACAATGTTTTCAGATCGTAAGAAGGGACAACGATTCATCGTGACGGTATTGAATAAGGAAGTGAGGAACATTATAAAATCATGTGATCTAGAAGCAAGGCAGGAAAGTAAAACAAGGTTAATCTAATTGCTGCCTGTTATGGTGACGTGTCTCTGCAATCTGTTACAAAAAGTCGACAAGGCGTAATTTGCAAAAGTATGATCCCTTTGTGCTCCTTGCTAAAAGCTTCCAAGATATGAAGTAATTTTCACTGTCACTACTTGGACATGGATGTAATTAGAGACATTGCACTACGTATATGTGGACATCACATTTCCACTGCAAGCTGGAAACAGTCAAGAAGCCCTCAAGAACAACAATGTTTTAATCGGCTCGTCGTAACGAGAAAAAGCATATCAGTGGTTTCATACACATTATCAGCATTAATAAACTAATTATGCAAAAGGCTACCCAAATAAAGTAGTGGTCATTGTTATTCCGAAAGTATGAGTATCCTTCAAAAGAATGGTGATTTGATATATTTAATTTGTTCAAATGTATTACTGGCAAAAGCAGATCTACTTTCATGAACTCTTCTTCTCAGAATGCACACTTGGCTAGCTTCCGGATTCCTGTCGCGCGGATTATGATGCCGACGATGCAGTGACCATCGTATTGCGTGACGTATCAATTTTTTACTTTTCTCAATAGCAACTACTTTATTCGCAAATCACACGTTGTCAGTTTGGCAACCCGTAGGTGAGTAACCAGCTTCTGGAATGTGCGTGTCATTCCGCCTGAGCTGTACACTCGTCATTGTTTTAATACTGCTCGGATGAAGAAAAGGAATAACATCCTTTCGTAAGTTTCCATTCCAGTCGTTCAGTGTTAAAAATACGATGGGTTACGGCGATTCGACCGAAATTGCAACAGAAGTGGTGATTTATTTTTGTGTGAATTTTTAACCTATTCTCATTCGAAAAAGCATCACCATTTATGAGTAACAGCCAAATTTCCATTGTCGACAGATTGAAGTGTACTTCTTTTGCAAATCACGGTATGATTTGCACAAACCCATTTTTGCCGCAGATATTACGACAGATGGGTTGTCGGGTTGTTTTGGGGGAGGAGACCAGACAGCGGGGTCATCTGTCTCAAGGGAAGGATTGGGAGGGAAGTCGGCCGTGGCTTTTGAAAGGAAGCATCCCGGCATTTTCCTGGAGCGACTTAGGGAAATCACGGAAAACCTAAATCGGGATGTCCGGACGCGGGATTGAACCGTAGTCCTCCCGAATGCGAGTCCAGCGTGCTAACCAATGCGCCACCTCACTCGGCATTGTGACAGAATTCTGAAACAGTGTGTCCCATGAAACAAGTAAATTGCGACCAGAGAGCTCAATAGCATACGAGAAATCTCATTGTGTCGGCTTGCGGTAACATAAGAGAAGAAAGTTCGTGTTTATTTTCATACTAGGAAACTATTGTTTCACTAGCTGTCGATAACTCTTAAAAAATTAGCCACTGGGGCGAAAAAAATAAAATAGAAAGTACAACTTCTAATATGTCGCCAAAGATAAGAAAGTTCAGTGTCGAGCGTCTAAGACGCGGCAGTCATGGACTGTGCGGCTGGTCCCGGCGGAGGTTCGAGTCCTCCCTTGGACATGGGTGTGTGTGTTTACCCTTAGGATAATTTAGGTTAAGTAGTGTGTAAGCTTAGGGACTGATGACCTTTACAGTTAAGTCCCATAAGATTTTACACACATTCGAACATTTGAACGAAGTTCAGTGTGTTTTCGAACTGCAAAATACTCTCCACCTTGTGCGCTATCATTCGCCAAAATATCGTTTCGATGTCTCGAGTGGTTTAGGAGATATGATGGATGTTCTGAATATTTCATCCTCGCGAGCGTGAGATCGGAAGTGAACGCGCTACTTAGGATCCATTTTCTCGAGATCGGAGACAGATACAGACCTCCTCCCAAATCTAAAGAAAAATTCAATATGTTGGCTAAATTTCATACGCAGCAACATAAGGTGAAATACGCATCAAACACAAAATAATAATGACCCGTATTTTTCATTCCAAACTTATCGAATTTTGCGTTGTGTCATACAAAAATATGTTTATCACAATAAGTATGACCAGTAACGAGAAGATGAGCACTTCGCCATGGAGCTGACATACAACGCTACAGGTGAGGCAACCATCAAATATTTTTGCTGAATAGTTTCCGTAAAATCGTTTAAGACAGATTTCAAGGTGTACGCACTTTGGTTCTGTCAGCGGAACGCGTGCGTCGCGCTGTAGTGTCGTGTCACGTCACACGTGCTGTACGCGCCTCCATTTGCTCTTAGCTATCTGACTAATAGCTGGAAAGACACTAGCGCCCCTAGCGGCGAGAAAGCCAGGCTTAAAATCAATTTTGCTGCTTATTTAACGAAATAGGTACAATACTGTTGCGTCGCTATAATTACTATATGATGAAGAGAAACGATTCATCGCGAAATAAATGTAAAAAGTGAAGAAAGTCACTGATTCAGTTATGCAAGCCACACTGAATAATGAGGAAATACCTCCGAATATGTCTGTAAATACAGCTTATTATGCCGAAAGCAAAAAAACAGAGAGACTTATTTCATGCCTGAGAGGTACGTATTTCTGTTGCCGTCTGTGCGTAATAACGATTGGCCATTTTCCCTGACGCTCAATGACTCTGTACGGAGTCTAGTAATTCACACATTCTTATACTTCGCTAGACTTTCTAATACAAGAATATTTCTGTGAATGTAATTAATCTTCCTTTAAAAGTGAATATGTAGTAGATAGCTGTCGTTCGTGGCTCATATGCAGTAACAATTATGCTATAATCCTGTGCGTAATACCTGAATAGGCGCCGAAGCACAAGGCCGCTGCACCAGCGCGTTAAGCTTCAAACAGTCTTCCAGCGTTAGCTGTGCTGGTCGGCCACCAGAGGTCATCTGCGATGGACCACGTGACCAGCGCATACAGTGCAACATCCGCCTCACCGCCTACTGGACCTCTCATCTCTGTAAGCACAGTGCAGCAGGCACTCGTTCCGAGGTTGTGTTCTTACCGTTTACTTGTATCAGCTTCTATGTTTATTGTTCTTTTGTGCCGGCCGCTGTGGCCGAGTGGTTCTAGGCGCTTCGTCCGGAACCGAGCGGCTGCTACAGTCGCTGGTTGGAATCCTGCCTCGGGCATGGATGTGTGTGATGTCCTTAGGTTAGTTAGGTTTAAGTAGTTCTAAGTCTACGGGACTGATGACTTCATATGTTAAGCCTCATAGTCCTTAGAGCCATCTGAACCATTTTGTTCTTTTGTTTGTGGAAGAATAAACTTTGGTTGATTATGGCTGCAGTTCAGTTTGAGTCTTGCATTGCAGCACAGTCGACGATGATTGGGGTGTTAACTTCCGTGTGGTCGGTCTATTTTGTTGTTCCTTCAGTTCTCATGGCTCAGATCTCTCTTCGACAACGGCAGGCTCTTACTGTTGCTCTCAAGAACTTATCGGCCACATTGTCAATGCTATCTTCCACGACGCCGGCGTAGCCGCCGCCTTTTCCCCTTTCTGACGATGTGGCCAAAATAGGGAGGCTTACGTGAAGCGGATTTGGCAACATTTCCACGCTTTTGGGCCGGCCGGAGTGGCTGAGCGATTCCAGGTGCTACAGTCTGGAACCGCGTGACCGCTACGGTCGCAGGTTCGAATTCTGCCTCGGGCATGGATGTGTGTGATGTCCTTAGGTTAGTTAGGTTTAAGTAGTTCTAAATTCTAGGGGACTGATGACCACAGAAGTTAAGCATCATAGTGCTCAGAGCCATTTGAACCAAGCTTTTGGTGTCACTGATGCAAGCATGTCGAAGTTTTTCTTCCTTTCTTCTATTTCTCCTCTGATCTATCAGTTGTTCTGCCAGTTAGCCCGCTCCAGGAACCTACAGTGCTTTTGTCTGACGAAATGTGTGAGCTGTCAAATTATCTCCGAAGAGGCACGCATGTCATTCAAGCGCGTGTCAACTTCTGTCGCTATCAGAAAAGGCCCCATCAGCCCCATTAGTCCCACAGGGCTTTGGCGACCGAACTCCACGGCCTTAGTCTCAAACGTCAGCTTGCTAACGATGTTAATCATGATTCCTATACTGATTTTATGGTACGTGATGCCTTCATTTGGTTGGCTCCTGACAAGGAGGTGCGTGAACTCGCATTACACTGCGAGAAGCCATCTGCAGGCGATAAGATTGTGGATTTGATGTTATATCGTCGCGGTGTCACCTTTTCCTGGTCGTCGTCCATCGATTAGTTCTCGGAGAGGGGGGGAGGGAGGGCATAAACAACAACCACAGCACAACGGCAGCCCTCTGCATTCCCATCTTGCCCATAGTGTTTCGTGCAACATGACAGGACTCCGTGCCGTAAGCGCTGGGCTGCTTTCAACAACTGTAGAAAAAAAGGACATATAGTGTCTGGGTGTCATTCTCAGCTCCCAACTGCGGACATGCACATGGATGTCAGTTGTGTATCTCTAGTGCAATAACAAACTGTATAATGAAGTGCAAGTGACGGACAAAGTGCTCGGTCTATGAGTGGACATTTGTACAGACGTGACGTTACTCAGCAGACAAACGTATTTGGATGTGGCATCTCGAACGTTGTCTCTGGTCACTCCACGTATGGAGAGTTACAAGAGACAACATGTTCCGATTTTGGGTCGATTTACGGCTCCCACTATGTATAAATCCGTGGTTAGTTCCTCGACGTTTTGGTGGTGGATTATGCTGGCACCGACAGTTTGTTCTGTCTGGTTGCTTTCAAAGCAGATACGGTGCACCTCGTTTCCGACCAGATCCCTTACCAGTAGTTAGACTCTCTGTGTTCGGATATTTTGTCTCTTTTACGTATCTGTTAAGTGTTGCCATTAATTTTGCAGTCCACGTTACCCTGAAACCTAGGGATCGACTGCAATTTTTCCGTGCGTGCATATTCCAGTGGCTTTGCAATACTACAGCCTACTACATCGAGTGAGTGTTTTACTCCCGTCGTGACTTTTAAAAAACCAACTAGTCAGCGTCACCTGTGTGATGACTTTAAAATTTCATTTAATTCTCAATCTATTACTTACAACTGCCTTTTAGCCCCGTAAGGACAGTTTTCACCAACATGTATTGATTGGAACTCTTGCACTGACCGGTCCGAACGCCTGTAATATATTACCAAATATTGCAATTTCATGCACCTCGAGATGTGATTTTAAAATCTCGAAACCGGTCGTGGTTTAAATAAACGTTAGTACAACTGAAGCGGATCGCTTTAAATTAATCAGTTACTGTTGTCCTACGTACCAAATCTTGTGCAAAGATCTCAAAGCATGTTCAGGTAAAATTGCCAACAATTACAAATTAATTCCGACTGTGCCCACGTGTGCTCATCCCCTCCATGTTTTGCTCCAGAAGAACATTCCTTTTCGATGGGCGCGGTCTGCGAGTACTCGTTGACGCTTTTGAAATCTAAATTACGAGTATATTTTGCTCTTTGTTTAGCTACTTTCCATCAATGCCGCTGTCTGGTTATGGCTATGGACGCCTGTCGTCATAGCTTCACGGCTGTCCTCACTTATCGCTACGAGAATGGTTCAGAATGGTTCAGAATTGCCGATAGCTTACGCATCAAAACGCTCAATTCCGCTCAGCAGCGCTACTACCAAGTTCAAAAGGAAGCGCTTGCTCTTGTCTAAGCCTTCAAAAAGTTTCATGTGTCCTTGTATGGACATAAGTTTCACTTCATAACAGACCAAAAGCTCCTGGTTCCGTTGTTTAATTCTTCTGCGTCGTTGCCCAAGAAAGCAGAATATTGCTTCCAGCGTTGGGTTTCGTTTCTGTCTCGCTACAACTACGAAATTCATTATCAGCCCACCGCGCAGTTGGCCAATGCCAGTGCAGTGTCCCTGTTTCCGGTAGGGATAGACCACTTTTAATCAGCATGAACTCCTTTATTTTCGCTTAGATGTTGAGGTGCAACGTAAAGTGGAAGGCTTTCCTATTATGCACATCCGGATTCCAGCTGCTGTCGCTGCCGACCGGGGTTTGCGTGAAGTTGTTCACTTTACTGAGCAAGGTTACCCTACCTCCGGCACGGCTTCAGATCTTTACATTACTATTTTTCCCTCCATCATAACATTTCGGAGTTAGACGTTGTTGTTATCTTTCCTATCGCTGCGGCCGGATGCGCTTCAGCTCCTATATAAGCGACACTGGACGTCTCGCATACCAAGTCATTGACTTATCGACGAGCGCTTTGGCGTGGCATCGTAGATGACATGGTACGCCATGTCACGGCTTGCCGTAAGTGTGCTACCCTACAGGTGGCTCTACGAGCAACGCTCAGCAGCTTTTGCTAGAACACGTCCATGTTGGTTTCGTGGGACCTTTCCTAAGTTCTTACTAGTTGCTGGTTGTCGATAATTTCTTTAATTTTCCATACACGATTCCGTTACTTTGATGTCGGCCACGGCCACGATTGAGGCCTTCTCTTAAATATGTTCTGTGGAAGGATTGACTTATACTTTTCACGGATAACGGTCCACAGTTTGTCACAGATGTTTCATAATTTCTGCGACTGTCAAAGTATTCACTAGGTGACTGCTCCACCTTTCCATCCCCATTGTAACAACGAGACGGAATGTCTCGTACATACACCTACGTCCGATTCAAGAAGTACATCGCAGACTCCTCCATGGATGATGCTTAGACACGCTTTTTAAGATCCTACATGTTTACGCTGGCGGGGGGTCAGAGTCCAGCCGATATGCTCAACAGTCACGCACCCTCTGAAACCTGCTCATGCCACCCCACCAACGTCCGTCAGGGCGATTCTCATGTCGCTTCGCCCCCACCTCTGTGGCCTGGGTTCGGGGGTTTAGTCGCTGACCAAAGTGGATTCTGCACTTGGTCCACTGCTGCTGTAGCCGCGTCGCTGCTTAGTGGTTCACCATTGAGAGGCTGGTGGCGAGCCACCACAACAAGCTGCATCTTCGTTATGTAGTATGATAAATACCCGAATCTTTTTTATTCACCCGGATATGCGAGTAACTCATATGCATTAGTGAGAGGTCGGCAACACCGGAGGGATTCACACGTTCATAGCACTGTACGAAAATGCAAGCGGCGCTCATATACATGTCCACAACAACTCGGGGACGGTATTGCAGGGCGTGTATCCGCGCTCACAGTAGCGGAATGGCTAATGACTCTGCAGACAATATTTGTAATTATCTCAGAACTTTTGCAGAGGCTGCGAGTATCTATAATGAAATACTGTATGAAAAAATGGTGTACAAATATTAATCGAAACTTGACAAGATTTCAAAATAATGCAAAGACTGATTAGTAACTCTAAGTCTTCAACAATGTAAAATTATGCAGTTAAAAAAAAAAGAAAAGAAAAGCCTTAATATCTTACTGCTAAAATATCAACGGGCCACATTTGGAATCAGTCAATCATACAAATACCTGGTTGTAACAATTTGTAGGGATAAGAAATGGAATGATCTGTATGACACCTAACAAACAGGAATAGTATGCGATATTGAACGTATACAGAGAAGGACAGCATGAAGGGTCACACGTGTATTTGACCTGTGAAGGAGTGTCACGTCAATGCTGAAGGAAACGAACTGGCCGACACTTTAAGATAGATGCAAATTATTCCAATAAAGTGCACGTAACAAGCTTGAAAAAAAATCATTAAATAATGAATGTAGGAATGTACTACGATCCCCCACATAATGCTGTCGTAAGGTTTTCGAGGACGTAGTTAGATTAATTGTAATATGTACGGAGTGGTTTACAAAATTTTCCTGTGCTCCATATCTGAGTAAAAACTTAAGTAGTCCTAACAATTGGTACAATGGGAAGTAAGGGTTGCAAAGAATTCCTCAGTGTTTTGCAGGATACATATGTAGATATAAAGAGGGCGACCCAGCTGCTTCTTTCTTTGGGTTTCATGCAATACTTAAGACCTTCAAAACACTCTCGTGAAATTTTCATATTCTCCTGCTCATTATATGCAAACTCTTAGTCCTACATAAATAAATGAACAGGACTTCTTGTAGGCAATTTAACGTAGGGATATTTTGTACTGGGATACTTCTCCGATGGTGGAAACGATTTTCGAGTTATTAATGACAAACACATTTGAAGGCCATTTTGTATGTTTTGTATGAATAATTGGAAAACTGTATCCACTAATGAAAACGTATCCGAGTGCAAAATTTAGCTGTATTAAATGTCCTACAAGAAGGTCCTGTCCATTTTTTGTGAAAGAGTAATTGTTTGCATATAGCGGGGGAGAGAATACGAAAATCTTGCTCGTGATATTCGGAGGCGTTGCTGGTTCGGTAAAACCCATAGGTAGGGTCCGTTGAATCACCCTGTAGATGCAGATGTCTACTCTTAAGTACTGACTTCCACTGCCGTCGCATTGAAATTGCGTCCTGATCTGTCCTTTACACATGAAGTAATGGTTTCTGGAACTAGCCAATAATATTCTCTGTTTTACCTGACTGTGCATCACTCGCATAATGCTGACATCACTGTAAAAGTTAAACATGGTAATTGTGGGAAGAAGATTACATTACATATGAAACCCACAGTTTTAATCATTTTTGGGTTGCAGAGTGTTATTAATCGCTTAAGTTCTCGCCACCAGCTATTAACTGTGAATGTAGAAGAGCAGGTGACGACTGTACCGTCTATGTCAAAGACGATACACATATCGAAGAAGAATGGGCGAAACACAGTATTTTGCCTGTTATTCATCCTCGAAATTCGCACTTATCTTGCACCATCTACGTGATTCTTTATTCGTTAAAACTTTTTTAATTCAGCGTGCACACTTCCGACCTAACAAAAGGGCACACTCAGTTCCGTCCCTATGTGGCCGTCGCTACCTTTCGACTCTCCCAGGTTTGTGACCTGCGGGGCATAGCCAACTGGCGTTCCTTCAGCACCGTGTCTCCAACTACACGTCACGCTCTACGTGAACACAACACGGTGTTCACGTGGTAGTCTGGCGAGCACAGTAATTAACTGGTGCTTTAGTAACCCAAGTATGTAATCAAAGGGGCACTGAGCACCAGGGAAAATTCATATACCAATTTTCGTCTTAAAAATTTAAAAAAAAACCTGCGTTAATCAAAACTTGAGATGATATTTGAGGTGTCCAAGGTGTAATGGCACAGCGAAGCGGCAGCCGAAGCTGATACTAGTACTAGTAAGGACGGCCACTTGTACCACAGAATGCCGTGTGCCAGACCTGTGTGATTTTCCAACACGGCAGTGACGTGGAGTCAAGAATACTCAGTCAGTAACAACATTTCTCATTCAGTACGGCTTCCGGATAAAAGGTCGAGGTCTGCGTCCAGAAACTGACCTTTTCTTTCTGCTGCTTTCTTAGATACCCTCTCAGTACCCTGTTATTTTATACCTTATCCATCAACTTTAGTTTTAGCATTCTTCGTTAGCATCACATTTCCAATACTTCCAATCTTTTACTGTCCAAATTTCAGTGGTCCACGAATCTTTTGCATACAAAACTATGCATCAGCAGCACATTTTGAAGAACTTTTTACTTAGTTGCTTTTGATACCAACACAGTTCACTTACAGAAGAAAGTTCCCTTTTCGAGTCCTTTTCTTCACTTTAACACGATAAAAACACTTCACAAAAGGAATTATCGTGATGGGACCGAGGTCGGTAGAGGTGATGTACGTTGTGACGGTACGTCACATAAATGGACATTTGGAGAAAGGGAAAAGAAGTTTTTTTATGAGACGTGTGAATTATAAATTATTTCAAGACTGTGTTCGTGTGCGCGATGTATAACAAATAAGGAAGATTGTAAATTATTATTATAAAAACACAAATATCGATGTAATCAACAAAACACAGTTTTATTGTATAATCTCTGTGTAACATAGGCCATGAAGATCTGAGAAAATGCTTTGATTGAACGGGCTCGCCTGTTTTTGTTTCGTCTAGAGGTAGGCTGCCATTGTAGCGCTGGATAATATTTAATGTAAGTTTGGTTGTAATATAGTAAAATATACTTATAATTGTTATTAGAAAGTGTGTATTACTGACTCAGTTCTCACCTCTCATGATTGCTACCATTAATTATAATTAACAAAATTTTTAAAGAACTTCGTAGTGCAGGGAGCTCATCTCCCATAGCAGGATTTAGTCGGCCATTTCGCTGACAATTCATGTTATTAAATGTAAATGCGAGAGACTTCTCAAATGTGATCTTTCATTAATTTAAAAGTTAAAATTAATTTCAGTTACCAAAATTCACAGCACTGAATGAGTTCAGTATGTTTCATTTTGGCCGCCTAACGGCAGACGAGATTCTCTCGAGTTTTGCCTTTCAAATAATGAACAATAAATATTGAAAATCATTACATTCCGCAATATCTCAGATAATCTTTATGTAGTTTGGTACATAAATAACCAGCAGCCCCTGAGACCCATATTAATAATTACAGTTTGCGTAAGATTACGCATATTTTCTTTTCTAAATAGCAGCGCTCACACAAACTGTGTAATAGAAGGCGGTGAGTCGCACGTTGTGTTTGAAAAATATTATATCGTTCGTACTTCGGGGCAGCCGATGTCCGTACGAGTGTTATTGCGGTAGAAGTTAATTAATAGCTTCATGCTAGCGCAGAATATTTAAAACGACCCCAACTAATATCATAAAATATAATTATAAAAATAAAAATATATAATTTTCCGATGAAAAGTGGTCACACACATACATATACACTTATACCATGATAAGTGGCGCCGAACTTGGGGTTCGAATTTTTATATACCAAAGATATATACAGAAATATTGAGTACATAAAATTAACTGAGGTGTAGTATTTATCAAAAATTGTACAAAAATGCTAGTCAATATTTATATGTATGTAATGATTTATATGACGCAAGATCCAATACCATTATGTAACATTGTTCTATGTACCCAATATAAAAACTTTCACCTGTACGAAACTGAGGCAATGAAGATAACGTACAGAAATTTCCGGTACAGAATCCACCCGAAATGTGAGGTTCTCAAATTCCTAGACAGGGAGGTGAGCAGCCTGTGATGCATAACGTATCAGGCAATGTTGAGTAGCATCAACAGCTAATATATGCAAGTACGTGCGCCAACAGCTGATATCTTGACTGCACTTATAGCACAATTAGATATAAGAGAGAAGCAACGTGAAGAGAAAGAAATGCAAGAGCGCGTGATTCGTGATAACTGAGCGGAAAGCAGACACTCCGCAGCGCAGGCCATGGCCCAATTGCAATTCGAAGCGCAGCCAATAATGTGGGCAACACCTGGTAGACGAAGTAGTGGACATAAGTCAGCATGTAAATGTACCACTTAATATATGTCGGGGAGAAAAACTGGACTGCGAGAGAATGCAACCTCTCGCGCCAACGAACTGTACAGGTATTGTCGCTGCAAACGAGGCCGGAATGCTACCAATCGTAGCACAAATAAAACATGAAGAATCGTTAATCAGACGCCGGCAATTTCAAACATTTAACGATGAAAATAAAAGAGTGCATCCCGTAATTTTCGCAAAGAGTTTTCGAAACGTGTTACCTGTGTCATTGACTGAACATCAAAAAATTCACTTCGTGATTAATGAAATTATTATTACGGGAGACGCGGCACTGTGGGCGATGGAGATCGCGAAACAGTGTCCGACGTTCTCCGAATTTGAAAGCAATTTCCTAGCCAGATGCTGGTCTAGATCTGTACAAGAGCGGCTACGTAAACAGGCGTACACCCTGAACCCTTGAACTCTCGTTGTGGTAACCTAAGGAAATACTTTGAACGATGCTTGAACAAGACGAGGTATTGGGATGAACACATGCCAGCGAGAGATGTTTTACGAATACTAAAAGGCAAACTACGAATAGTGATTAGGGAAAAATTTGTGCACGTACCAGATACCGAGCTGGCACTGTTCATGGCAACAATAGATTCTTTGGACTTAATATATGAAGATACCCGGCAGAATGAGCAAGGGAACACAAATAACGGTCAAGGTAGTAATAAAGCAAGAAATCAGGGTAATGATAGCCCTCGTAAAAGTGGTTATGGCTAAAATAACGAATATTCGCACTCGGAGAACCTCCATAAGAAGGCGAACTCAATGAATAATGAACCGTCCGCGAATAACAACTGGATTAGCAATGGTTATAGTGCGAACCAGTATGTCAGCATAAATCTGTCTCCACCAAAAATGTGAGGAGACAATTATAACCGAAAGAGACGGAGCGAAGGGGGAGGAAACTCTAACTTCGTAAACAAAAATATGAGTACACGAGCAGTGGCAGGGCCAGCGAATTGGCAGGCACAACAAGCCATGCCAACATGTCATGTGCCTGTCAATCATATTAACGTTATTCCGATGCCACCGCCCCCACCTCAGCCACCGAATAGTCAGCCACATGTGTATGTCGCGCATGGTACATCGCAAACTGTAACTGACGGGATGAAAATCACAGATGTGACGGACCAAGTATCGGCAGGGTGCGACAGACCGTCAAACTCCTACCGACCTCTGTAAGCCCTTCCCAGACGGTCTGCAAGGTTAAAGAGGGGGGAGGCAGAATGTGGGTGTTTATTTACTCCGTTATAATGACGGATGCGATATGGAAGAATAATTAACAGTTGATCCGCGATCGGCGGAACAACATGAGGTAGAACATGTACAGGCTGCATTCAGAGCATAAATAAATGACATAGAAGTGACAGTAATACTTGATACAAGGGCGAGTGCCTCTTGCATAGATGAGCAGTTACTTAAATGTATAGATCGTGTAAAGAAGTTACACAGTTTGCCAGTGGAAAATAGTAAGGTCGTAGGTGTACTACGGGGCAGAGTGCAAGTGATAAGGAATCAGGTGCAGGCTGAGATTGCCATGGAAAAAGAAGCTGTATTATGCTCGTTCCTTGTGGTTAAGAATCTTACAGTTCCTTGTATACTGGGAATACATGCGCTGCGGGAAATGAAGGCTAGAATTGACCTCTCCCGGGCCAACTGCACTTTATCCTATCGCAACCGACAAATTGACCTGCCACCGATAAGGACTCCGGACGCGTATATAAATTACTGCCGGAATGTCCGAGTAACTGTAAAAGATCCAGATACTTTATCTATCGATGACTATATCACTAATGAAAACAGTAATGAACAGGAACCCGATTGGGAGTCGGAAGCTGTCACTATCAAACAAGAAATTGAAGAAAAAGTAGCCGAATCATGTTACTTAAGCCTGTCACAACAACATGACTTAAGTCAACTATTAAATCAATTTATAAAAGTGTTCTCAGAGAAACCAGGAATCATTAAGGGATGTGAATTTGACATGCAGGTGAATCCCCATAAAACATTCTGTCGTGTTACCTACTCCATGCCGTGGTCGAAAAGACCAACCGTGGGAGAAGAAATCCAAAGGAATATAGCTAGTAAAGATTTATTTCATGTATGTTTGATTTTGTGTATTTGTTTATTATGTATGTAGATGTGGTAGTTTTTAAGTATGTGTATGAGTGAGTAGCTTGTGAATGAAGATCATGCATTTAAAAGTATGCAATCAAACAAAGTATTAGTAAATGAATTCGCGTAATGGCACTTTGCACAAAAGTGGAAATGAGAGAGAGACATTATGCATGGTTGTCGCAAACGCGTACTAACAGCGGATCATTGACCGAATGCAAGAAATAGGATGATTCAACTCTAAACGGGATAATACCTGAAGGTATGACAGATAATTAACATCTATTCAGATTCCAGCTTGGAGGCGCTTGCAGTTATACCCATACAAGCAAGGCAACTGCGAACGCAGCAACAATAAAAGCAATGAATCAGTGTTGAATGAATATAATAGACTTGGTCACTGTTTCTATGTTTCGATACAGTGTATCGATACGTGGAACTGTTTCAGTGTTTCGAAACGGCTATGTCTCACTGTTTCGAAACAGTGGTGTCTCGGATACCGGGACCAGATTCGATCTCGAGCCAGACACAGAAACTGTATCGCTGTTTCAAAATAACACTGTTTCAGTCCACTTATGCTTGGAACGGACTATTTGTATCGAAACAGTGACTTTTCATTTCGCTCTGTCTCGGACGAGATTCGAGCACGGTACAGATACTGAAACTCATTTAACATCTCACTTCATGAAACACTTTCAAGTGTTTCGAAATCTTTTTGACACACAACAGCACGAAGCTTAAGGTTTCCGAAAATAAAACTTCGTTTCTAATTGACTGCCCTATTCGGAAATGGAGTAACATCTGCTTTATAAACACCAACAAACAATAAAATAACGCACACTATTCGCATTGAAAATAATAAAAGTGCGAAAAACATTCAGTCAAATAACACATCTCTTATAGCATACAGGTGCTGCAACTAATGTCGAGCTTGATAAATATATGAAGATGCCATTGATACACAGATCACAAGATCCATTAGTGTGGTAGAAAGAAAATCATGCTTTGTTTCCTACGCTATTTGAAATAATGAAACAACGTCTGTTATGGCCACCTCCGTTCCATGTGAGCGCATAATTTCAAAGCAGGGGCAAACAATGACAGACAGACGATCCCGTCTTTCAAACTAAAAAGTATCAAAAACGATATTTCTAAACTACAACTCAGAATAGGTACAGTAGATAAACTCAGAAATTAAACATTAAGATTTCAAATGATTTTGTTCTTCTCTGGCCAATGTGCACTGAATTTGTATTTGACTGTATTTTGTTTAGTTCACTAAATCTTACATGAAGCTACCTTACAAGAACAGTTTTCTCAGATTTGTTGCACGCAGAAGACACGTTTTTGCTGACCATTCAGTAAGTTTTATTTTTTGGATATGTCTATTTGTGTGTTCGTGAATTATTATCTGATTTATGTATTTACATGTTTGTGTGTTGTGAATGTGCTATGTTTGGTTATTACACAATATACTCATCTTAATACTTGTGTATCATAGGTAATTCTCAGGCAAATCAACAACGGTACTTTGATACTTTTGTTTTTGGCATTCAGATACTGTGATAAAAATTGCATTTCAACAGCAACTTAACTTATCAATGATTTCCTGGGGAAGTTTGTAATAAATTGATAATATATCTGCTTGCTGTGAGTACTTGAGAGAACTCCACATACCTGTACATCAAACAAAATTCCTTAACAAGAACTGTAAGTGGAATAGAGCCAGATCTTCCATGATATAGGTATCATCAAGGCATTACACTGTATGAATTGTTTTAAATTTTAGTCTGGATTTTACTTCAAGGGAACATACCGAAAACAATGTAAAATTTAACTGTGAGTAAGAAAAGTGGGAGTGGCACACTCATAAATGTTAATTCTGTGCCTCGCTTCCCAGAATGCTATCTCAATAAATTATATTCCATGATATGCCTTTTCAAGCGCACGCTGACAAAACCTATCAAAATTAGGCACTAGAATACAAGGAAACGAGTTTGGCAAAATCTGTAATGTCAATCATACAAACTCTGACCTCAGCCAATTGGAAAATATGGAAGTCACATAACATGAAAACAGCGCATTTTCTGCAGGAAATACGAAACTGATTAGCGCTCTCACACCTCATTTGTGTTTATATGACAATGTTTATACAGTAGACACTCAATATCATATAATGTGTAGGCCTATACAATTACGAAATACAAACTGTTTCACTGTTTCGAAACATTATATTGTACTGTCTCATTTGTTTCGAAACAGTTATGTGTTTCAGTTTGCCCATGTCTAGAATATAAAGAATATATGTAAAAAACCTACTGAACTCACGAGTCCAGAAAGACCAATTGGTCGACACTTTAAATAAGAGGTGCCAACTAGATCAATCCCTTAGTACAGAGTGATAAGACGTATCTAGAAGGAACTCTGATTTGTATAATGTATAAAATATTATTATGTAAAGTAAGAGCCATACTTCTTATGTAGCTTAAGCAATAGGTGTTAAAATATGTTCCAATATACCAGTGAGACTATCCGGACGCTTAGTTAATACAATACGGATAAGTTGAATCAATAATTGGAATGTGAGGCAAAAAGTGAACAGTAAACTGTGTGATAACGCACTGAGTGTTGACTGTATTTAGCAGTGAAAAACTGTTTTTGAGTACAGTGAACTATGATAAATAAAATTAACAGCATACATGGTGGTTCCTTCCGTAAGAACCAATTTAATATGCGAAACAATACTGACATCCATAGTGTGGAAAAATCTTTCTGTGAAAGGAATACTCCCAGTGGACTGTGAATGGACGTTACGGCTAGCGCACAGCGAACTGCGGATTCAGGGGCCGACAAACGCACGTTAGAAGCGACGCAGGCCAAACTTAGTGAAGTGAAAAGCGTCACAACAAGGTACTCGCATGAACACTCACCACAGTGACAGTGTGTAGCGCTGAGTGGTTATCACTTAAAAAAAAACTAAAACAATGATTAAATCCGAGTAGTGAAATGTGTGAGTCCATGCATACAAAAACAGTAAACACGAATGACTATGGAGTGCTTGAAAACTAATAACATTTCCTTCAGCACTTGCGATATGTGTATTTGTCTTCTTTTGCTGATGAACTGATACGCGGTCGAATATTTTCATGTTACGCGAGGCGAGCGGCCGGCAGATGTTCCTGACTGCACAGCTGATGCGCCGCGCCTGTCGACTGATCGTCAGCTGTCTGCGCGGACGTCACAGCCCAGGTTAACGAACTGTCGCTAACTCTGACAGGCGGCCGCACGTGCTTCTGTCGTCGACAACAACGATTCGCCGACAGTTCAACAATGCACCAGCGTCGACGATTCTTACTTCAATGCAATTTCAATTTGTAATTATGGTTGCCGACGTATTAATAAACACCGACTACAATGTAAATTTGTAGCAGACATGATGTGCAAAGAACACAGAAATTAATAACAGTGACTATATACATTTCTTATTCTTCAAAAATGGTTCAAATGGCTCTGATCTCTATGGGACGTAACTTTTGAGGTCATCAGTCCCCTAGAACTTAGAACTACTTAAACCTAACGAACCTAAGGACATCACACACATCGATGCCCGAGGCAGGATTCGAACCTGCGACGGTAGCGGTCGCACATCACGAGTTTCTTATTGTGATGTGTATGCGTACGTGAAAGCACAGACAAACATTATTCACCAAGATGAACTTTAATAATATATGACAAACGTAATGTATACGTAATTTCAATTAACGTCTATTTCCTGTTGTAACGTATGTATATATAGATATATATATATTTCTTTATTGATTAATTCACTGGACATATTATCAGCATAAAGAATACAAAGAGAGACTGAATGTGAACAATCCGAAGGCTCTGGGCGAGGTTTTTGACTCGTTTTTCCTTACACCTGTAACCCCAATGGGGGACCGTATGCAAATTCGTACCGGGTGTGTAGGATTCCGGATTGCTCACATTCCTGATGAAAAAGAGAGTTGGAACTAGTAGATGAACTCACCTGTAATATTGAGATCGAAACATATCTAAAACATACGAACGATATAGTACGAATGTAACCATACATGTAACTTTGACTTGCCGGCCGGTGGGGCCGAGCGGTTCTAGGCGCTACAGTCTGGAACCGTGCGACCGCTACAGTATCAGATTTGAATCCTGCCTCGGGCCTGGGTGTGTGTGATGTCCTTAGGTTAGTTAGGTTTAAGTAGTTCTAAGTCTAGGGGACATATGACCTCAAAAGTTAAGTCCCATAGTGCTCAGAGCCATTTGAACCATTTTTGAACTGTGACTTGAACACAAATGTACCTACCCCAATAATGCAAACATGAACACTTAAATAATGATGATAGACGGTAGTGAGACTGAACATAAAGTAGTAAACCACATTACGTAACATAAATGGACATTTGGAGAAAGGGAAATGAGACGCGTGAATTATAAATTATTTCAGGACTGTGTATGTGTGCGCGATGTATAACAAATAATAAAGATTGTAAATTACTACTATTATAAAAACACAAATACCGATGTAATAAACAAAACACAGTTTTATTGTATAATCTCTGTGTAACTTAGGCCATGAAGATCAGGGACAATGCTTTGATTGAAAGGGCTCTCCTGTTGTTGTTTCGTGTACAGGTAGGCTGCCATTGTAGCGCTGGATAATATTTTATGTAAGTTTCGTTGTAATATAGTAAAATATACTTATAATTGTTATTAGAAAGTGTGTGTTATTGACTTAGTTGTCACCTCTCATGATCACAACCATTAATTATAATTAACAAAAGTTTTACAGAACTTCATACTGCAGGGAGCTCGTCTCCTCTAGCAGGATTTAGTCGGCCATTACGCTGACAATTCATGTTATTAAATGTAAATGCGAGAGACTCCTCAAATTTGATCTTTCATTAATTTCAAAGTTAAAATTAATTTCAGTTACCAAAATTCACAGCACTGAATGAGTTCAGCATGTTTCATTTTGGCCACCTAACGGCAGACGAGATTCTCTCGAGTTTTGCCTTTCAAATAATGAACAATAAGCCGGCCGCGGTGGTCTCGCGGTTCTAGGCGCGCAGCCCGGAACCGCGCGACTGCTACGGTCGCAGGTTCGAATCCTTCCTTGGGCATGGATGTGTGTGATGTCCTTAGGTTAGTTAGGTTTAAGTAGTTCTAAGTTCTAGGGGACTGATGACCGCAGCTGTTAAGTCCCATAGTGCTCAGAGCCATTTGAACCATTAATGAACAATAAATATTGAAAATCATTACACTCCGCAATTTCTCAGTTAATTTTTATATATTTTGATACATAAATAACCAGTAGCCTCTGAGACCCATATTAATAATTACAGTTTGCGTAAGATTACGCATATTTTCTTTTCTAAATAGCAGCGCTGGCGCATACTGTTTATTAGAAGGCGGTGAGTCGCGCGTTGTGTTTTAAAAATATTATATCGTACGTATTTCGGGACAGCCAATGTCCGTTCGAGTGCTATCGCGGTAGAAGTTAATTGAAGTTTCATGCTAGCGCACAATATTTAAAGTCACCCCAACCAATATCATAAAATATAATTATAAAAATAAAAATATATCATTACCCCATGATAAAGTGGTCACACACACACACACACACACACACACACACACACACACACACACACACACATATATATATATATATATATATATATATATATATATATATATATATACACGTATACACACATACATATATGTACACTTATACTGTGATAACGTGTACAGACATACAAATTATTACAGTTTCAGAAAAGTTGGATAATTTATTCCAGACTAAGAGCTTCACAAATTGAGGAAGTCAATAACATGTTAGTACACGTGTAGCCCTCCTGCAAGTATTTACCTGGTTTAACGTTGAGTGATAGATTTGTTGTATGTCCTCCTGAGGGATATCGTGCCAAATTTTGTCTAGATGGAGCGTTAGATCGTCAAAATCCTGACGTGTTTCGACAGCCATGCTCAGAATACTGGGAATGTTCTCAATTGTGGACAGACACGGTGAGCTTTCTGGACACAGTAAGGTTTGGGAAGCACGAAGACAATCAGTAGAACCTCTCGCCGTGCGTGGGTAGGCTTTATCTTGATGCAATCTAATTCCAGAATTTGAAGCATTATGGGCACAGACGTTGAACAAGGTCGGAATTTTTATGATCTAACGTAGTAGTTGGACAGAATTAGCCACGATATCCCTCAGAAACACATCCAACAAATCTGTCAATCAATGTCAATCCAAATAACTGCTTGCATAAGGGCCACAGATGGACTAACACGTAACTGACTTGCTCAGTTTATGAAGTTCTTCCTCTTGAACGAATCATTCAATTTCATTTGTTTTCTGCACATATACATCACACCCACCTACCGACTGCGGTCCCACTGGAATAATTTCTGTGTGGTGAATCGGTTTTTTGTGTCTTAGAGTGCATTTAGATATCGTCCTTACGAGTGTCATCGAGTGTAACCTTTCTTCTGGTTTAGGTGAATTCTTGCATTACTTCCTGTCATCTATCTCCCGTTTTGTATGTTGAGCAAGTCGTTTGATTTCTGCTAATATACCAATCTTTAATCTTGTTGTACCTACATTTCCTCGCCAGGGTATATGGCGACATTACGCACTAAGCTACTGCTGACGTCAGTATAAACGGGAGAGCTACTGCGATCGAAACGTATGCCACGCATATCAATAATGACAACTAATGAAACGAGTACTGTTCTATTTTCAAAATACACATTGGTTCAATGAGACACGAATATTCAACTTCAAGAGATCGTTGTTCAATATTCCCAGCATGTGACAGTCCTTCCCTGAGGATAAATCCACTACAGTCTTCTTTCTGCCGTTGGCACTTCCGTCTCGGTGTCTTGTGCTGCCGAAAAGCGGCAGATCCTTCTTCGGACAGCTGAGCTGCAATTAAATGGGGCGGTAGCGTTGCCTATCTCTCGCTGGCACACACTCTCGAACACACCTCGCCAATTAAGCTGCAGAGCGAGGCTTATGTACTGGTGCGCAATGATACTAAGCTCCGCACTGTTCCGCGTGACGTGACTTGACGTGACGTGACGTGAAACATATTTCTCTATGCCACAGACGTCTGCAGCATGCCGCTAGAATTTCCTGAGAATCGCTTCGCCTGGCAAATGGGCCGTTCTGTTTACCTTTTGTTGTTTGAGGGAAGTCTAACTTGCAGGGGTTGCGATTCAAGGTCACAAAAGTTCTTAAGCCCCATTTTGAACTAACGAGGAGAACAGGGAAGTGCCATCGCCCTGTTTCCCAGAAACTTTGTTTGGTGGAAGACAAATAAAGGAACACATGTCTCGGTTTATCCGTAGATGCTTGACCTTTTCTGAGAAAACGACGGTCAAAGTTTCCGCCGTAAATGATATACCTTTTCGCATGTGGTATTTTCAACCGAAGGGGTTAGCGTCGTGGCTTAACACTTTTGCAACCCGTGTACCAAACTCGATTATTGTCTCTGTTTTATTTTATATTTCTTCGTTCATTTACCCATATCTGTAGAAGATGCTTCTTACAAATTAAAGGATTCAAGGGCGTTAAATTAACTTTAAAATTACAATCGGGTTTAACAGTAAGTGTCATAGATTATGTAATGTATGTTTGTTTTGTATTATCTGGGGTTACAACTATTTTAAATTCTCATGTTCGTATATTTTATTTCTATACCAATTATTATATTAATTTTTACATTTTGTTCGTCGGGTTACTCCTCATGAAGATTTGGTGCATTCTCTTGGACGATATCGATCATAGAAACATTGGAAAGAAACGAATTTAGAACGCTATGGGCGTCTCGGGAAGGCATTTATTTGAATGAATCTCACTCTGGAAAGAAACGTCCTTCACACTGTTGAAGATTTCACGCGCTGGCAATAATTTAGAGGCAAATCACGCATAACGCATTATTAATCAATTTCAAATAATTTTCTAACTCATTGTTTCTGTTTTTCAGTTCATTCACCACACAGACAGTTAAATTAGACGAATAATGACAACGTTGTTTCAGCATACATCGCAAAACGTTCGTGTAGTGATCATCTGCAGACGTGGGCAGATAAATAAAAAACACAGTCGAGTATCGAACATTTTTGATGAAGTTCCTGTTGTGTATCTTGATGCACGGTGCTCAGATTGTGTGTGTGTTTTTACAATCGATATCCTCCACGGGATCCATCATATTGTCCAGATGAGTAATGAAATGTAAGAATTAATATAAGAACTGATATAAGAGTAAAATATTAGAATACGACTATTTAAAAAGTCTGTAACCCCTGAAAATTCCAAACACACATATTACTCAATCTATGACACTTATTGTGAAACTCAACTGTAATTTTACAGTTAATACAACGCCTTTGTATCCCTTAATTTGATAAAAAAAATTCGTGCAATAATCTTATATGGACATGGATAGATAAAGGAAAGAAATAAAATAAAGTAATATAAAAAAGAAACAACTGGGTTTAGAACACGGATTGCAAATGCATTAAGCCGCGACGGTTACCATTGTGCCTTCGTTTTGACTGGCGCTACCTCGTGCTAAAAGGCATGTTAATTAGGGACTAGAATTTGACCGTTGTTTCCCCAGAAACGGTAGAGTATTTGCGGATAAACCGAGACATCCGTTCACTTATGATGGCACCTCTTCCATAACCAAATTTTCTGGAAAAACTGGTGATGGCACTTACCTTTTCTCCAGATAAGTATGTACATTTTACGGTTCATTTTATTTTGATTCGATGCCATTCATATTAGTCACCTAAAACATGGACCACTTTTATTTCGTCTCCTAACTACAAATCGAAATTTTGAAGTAGGCGTGGTTCTTTTGAAACTAACCACTTTTCAAGGGTATTCGGAAGCTCTAGAAAGCATAATACAGTGATATAAAGCTTGTTAAATTTGGGGCTGAAACTGTTCGCAAAAGTGTCCGTGACATGTCTAAAACTAAAAGTCAAAGCATTCGGGATCGTCTATGGCTGTGTGAACATTATCAGTCGGGGCTCTCATGCAGGCTCCATCGTCGTAAACGGCAGAAGGATAGACCTATGCTGCTACGATTAAAAATGTGATTTTTGATATTCCCCAAGGTAGTGTTACAGGCTCTCTGCTGTTCCTTATCTATATAAACGATTTAGAGACAGTGTGAGCAGCCGTCTTACGTTTGTCTACAGCTGATAAACGAGTCAAATCATCAGAACATGAAAACAAATTACAAAACGATTTAGTAAAGATGTTGTATGGTACGAAAATTGACAACTGACCATAAATATTGTGAAGTGTGAGGTCATCCACATGAGTGCTAAAGAGGATCCGTTAAATTTCGGTTACACGCAGGGGCGCCGACTTATAAAAAATATTGGGAGGGGGGGCATAGTGGGGGTCTTGCCCCGGGAAATTTTCTGCATCTCAGATGAAAAATAGTGAGTTTTGAATTTTTTTTAACATTTTAGAGTCATATGATCAAAAGTAGAGGCCTGAAAACTGGACTCACGATAACTCGACACTCCGGGAAACTCAACAAGCCTGACACATTATTTGGCTTTGAAAAAAGAAACAAAACATAAACAATAAACGGTATTTTCGTAAAAAGGTAATTTAATTTACAGTAATAATCATGCTTATAGTCTATTACAGAGCAGTGAATATAAAGCTCTGAAACGACTGAAATTATATTTAAATAAAATCTAAACTATCATTAAAAGATTAAATGTAAAATATTTCTGTCACGCAGTAATAACACATTGATTAATAAGTGCAATAGCTAGTTTAAGTTTACTTTGATTAAGGCTCAAGGTTCATTAAATTAAAGCAATATCTCAGAGTTAATGTATGAATACAGTTAGTAAAGTTAATATAGTATACGTAATATTTTCAGTCAAATAGTATGTAAGTACCTGGTTTTAATTGGGTCTTACACCCTAAAAATATTTAAATATTTGAAATTAACTAATACAGTACTATAGTAATATAGTACTCAGCTAGTACTAATATTTCTAAACTGAATGTTTAACATTATGTTTGTATTTGATTCATGTAATTATCTATTTTACAAAGATTTTTAATATTGCTCTAAATGCCATTATTAGAGCTACAGTATCTTTAGAAAGGTGCAAATGTCGACCGTCTGACTGGATTACTGAATATGAAGTCGTTGATGACTGGTCGGATATCCAATTCATCCAAAACATCTTGGTGGGCATGAAGAACAGCCCGATCCACGATTTCTACCATCATAAGACTCCGCTTCAATCATGCCTCTTTCCCACAACATCTACATCGGATCAACGTTTACAGTCACCAGCATGGGAGTGTGATCCTGAGTCGGAAGCTGATGTCAACCACATCTTATTCATGTGCCCTAAATTTGACCGTGATCGGTTGGTCTTTCTGAAGACATTGCTGTGTATGGGATACCATCTTCCTCAATCAGATTCTTCTCTTTTGTGTACTAAGGACGATCGTCTATATAAAGTGATAGTTAACTTTATCAAGAGTACTGGTTACAATCTGCAGGTTTTAATGGTGTACATAAATTATAAATATGTTTTGCTGATGAAGATATTTCAGAATTAGTGTGAATTGTAAGCCAAGGCAGTGTTAATTATTTTCCCATTCAATTGAATTCAATTTTTAAAACATTATGAACAATACTGTACAGTTAAGCTTTTTATTCTTGTAAATATGCATTTCAGTATTTGTTTATTCAATTATGTGTACATTGTCACTATGTGTTGCCGATGGCTAAATTGAGTACACACTCAAAGGCCAAATAAAAAATAAATAAATAAGATAAAATAAAACAGCCAAGTTGTTCAATCACTTCTTTTCCATTGTTGATCGGAGATACGACTTCAGACGTCTAAGGGCGCTAAATCACCGTCCTACTGTTGCTGTCGTGATTGGAACTACTTGGAGAAACTTAAAGCATTTCACTACTCCACATAACATTTCTCCAAAAATGGTTCAAATGGCTCTGAGCACCATGGGACTTAACATCTATGGTCATCAGTCCCCTAGAACTTAGAACTACTTAAACCTAACTAACCTAAGGACAGCACACAACACCCAGCCATCACGAGGCAGAGAAAATCCCTGATCCCGCCGGGAATCGAACCCGGGAACCCGGGCGTGGGAAGCGAGAACGCTACCACACGACCACGAGATGCGGGCTAACATTTCTCCAACTGCAGGCTCTTGTGTAATGTACTTTCTTACATCACGCATATTTTGCAAGACCAGTTGTTTCTTATTAGCGATATCGGCTAACATATTCAAGTATGAGCACCATCTCTCAGTGTCTAGGTCATTTTTGAAAAACTCAGTTTCACCTCTGTTTACTAAAAGCAAGCACTCTTGTTCAACTGCAAAGACTTGTGTGAGTCCAGTGAAGCACACCGCTCAGAAATGCAAAATTGTACCGTTTCATAAACTTCAATGTAAATAGCTTTGTAGTATTCCTTCGGAGTTTTGAAAGTGTGCTGTGAGCTGGCTTCGTTGTCTTACTACTTATTTGGTATACTTCGATTCCGAGGAAGCTAAGGATAATCAGCTTATGACGGTTTATCTTTTAAACACAATTCCCGGAAGTGTTCCAAACTATCATGCCTTTCATTCAATATATAAACCAAGCCCTTACATATTTTTTCCAGATCAGCGACACTTAGATGAGGGCATGAATTTTTTCTTTGACTTCCTCTACTGGGTTCATTGCATGTCAATAAAGACGTAAAAAGAAATAAGTCTTGAATTGTAACATTAACTGAAGGTAGCCTGCACATTTGTAACCAGCCTCTGTTTTGTCCTCTGCCGAAACTTTTTCAAAAAACTCTAGAAGTTCTTCAAAGTTTTTCAGTATTCTCAACATACTGGAAGCTGGCTTAGTCCATCGAGTCGGGCAAAGACGTCGTAGACCAGCTGGGTCTTTGGCGTTCTCACACCGTATGCTTCTGAAAAGTCCCATCCTTTTGTTGGATACCCGTACGGTATTTATTAAGGCCTTGGCTAAAGCCTTAATATCCCTCATAGACGTAAGATGACGCCGACTACCAAGTCTAAACTGTGAGCAGTGCAGTGCACATAACGTACTTTTGGTTGTATATCGAAAACTAACATTTTTTAGTCTTTTGAACTTACCTCTTATATTCGAGGCACCATCACATCACTGTCCTCTTAAGTTATCCATTGTCAAACGAGCAAAAAGTCTTTTAAAATACTAAACAGAGTTTGCGATTCAGTGTTGGGGGTCTCGTATAAGACAATAAAGTCTTCGTTGATGATTAAGGAAACATTGACAATACGGATACAAATGACACTTGTCGGTGAATCGAAGAATCTCTTGTTTCGTCAACCATAATAGGAAAATGTTCAGTCTTCTTGACTGAAGCCAATACCTTTCTCAACACAACCATGTCCAGTAGATCAATGATACCCCGAACGCCCTAAGCAATCTTTAAACTCAGGTATGTCATTCTTTCAGAGTTCCAACAATTGAAAAAAAATTGAGTTTACGTGTTCGTGCCCTCTAATTGCTAGTCCTTGTAGGCACTGATATTGCGTGATAGTAATAATTGTGTCAAGAGCTACACGGCCTTTCTTCATATCACTATCTAACTGTTCATTCAATTTCGAGGCCACACTTCGGTTAGTGATAGAATTTAGTTTCAGAACACCTTCCTTATGCGTAAACGTATTTCCATGAATGAGATTTTCACTCAAGAACTGAGTGTGCGCTGACGTGAAACTTCCTGGCGGATTAAGACTGTCTGCCGGACCGAGACTCGAACTCGGGACCTTCACCTTTCGCGGGCGAGTGCTCTACCAACTGGGCTACCCAAGCACGACTCACGTCCCGTCCTCACAGCTTTACTTCTGCCAGTACCTCGTCTCCTACCTTTCAAACTTCACAGAAGCTCTCCTGCGAATCTTGCAGAACTAGCACTCCTGAAAAAAAGTAAATTGCGGAGACATGGCTTAGCCACAGCCTCAGGGATGTTTCCAGAATGAGATTTTCACTCTGCACCGGAGTGTGAGCTGATATGAAACTTCCTGGCACATTAAAACTGTGTGCCGGACCGAGACTCGAACTCGCGACCTTTGCCTTTCGCGGGCAAGTGCTCTACCAACTGAGCTACCCAAGCACGACTCACGCCCCGTCCTCACAGCTTTACTTCCACCTGTACCTCGTGCCCTACCTTCCAAACTTCACAGAAGCTCTCCTGCGAACCTTGCAGAAATAGCACTCCTGAAAGAAAGGATATTGCGGAGACATGGCTTAGCCACAGCCTGGGGGATGTTTCCAGAAGTAGATTTTCGCTCTGCAGCGGAGTGTGAGCTGATATGAAACTTCCTGGCACATTAAAACTGTGTGCCGGACCGAGACTCGAACTCGCGACCTTTGCCTTTCGCGGGCAAGTGCTCTACCAATTATCATTCTGGAAACATCCCTGAGGCTGTGGCTAAGCCATGTCTCCGCAATATCCTTTCTTTCAGGAGTGCTAGTTCTGCAAGTTTCGCAGTAGAGCTTCTGTAAAGTTTGGAAGGTGGAGGCAAGGTACTGGCAGAAGTAAAGCTGTGAGGACGGTGCGTGAGTCGTGCTTGGGTAGCTAGTTGGTAGAGCACTTGCCCGTGAAAGGCAAAGGTCCCGAGTTCGAGTCTCGGTCCGGCACACAGTTTTAATCTGCCAGGTAGTTTCGTATTTTCATGAAGATGGAATTTTTCCAAAGCCTTTTTCCTGATAGAAAACCCTACAGAAGTAAATGCATCTTCTTTTTTTGAAGGAAATTGTAATAGAAATTTAGCATCTGTCTCATTGCAGGTTTCGCAAAAAACTTTTTCGGCAGATGCTTCATATTCTAGCCATGTATATTTGATGAACCAAGAATTCTGAAATGATCTTCCCTTACCTGATTGTCCAGGTTTCGGCTGTGAACGTTTCTCGCCTGAAGACGACAAAGCAACTGACTACACAATAATTGCTGGAGGTTGACTTTCAGTATCATCAACTTCCAAGTGCGCCTTTTTGGTAACAAATGTATCCATTGCAAACGTAATTCACAATACACTAAGAGACTTAAGTAAACGAATAAAATATAGTCGTATAAAATAGTCCACTGGACACTAATGGCGCAACACTAAACACGTCTGCAGCATGCACTGAACGAAACTATCCACACTGAATGACTGCGTCAGCAGGGTGGGCCTTATATAGCCACGGCGTCGTAATGTCTCGAAGCGTCAGGTCGACGTGAGGCGGAGGGTTCCAGGCGCTTCTGCTCCGGTCCTTTTGATGTCATCTCGGCCGCAACACAGGTCCGCCAGCACCAGACTTTACCCGAAGGTTCGCGCACCGGGACAAATTCTAAGTGTGCCCGCAGCACCGCAACACTATCATGATTCACACAACACGTTTTCAGTTAACCTGCTTAGTACCGTAATATGTATGTTAAAGGATAACTATTGTCACACATGGAAAATAAAAAATTCCAACATAAGTTTGTGACTTTACAAAGCATATATATAACTACGCTTGTTCGTCCTCTTTTGGAGTATTGCTGCGCGATGTGGGATCCTTACCAGATGGATTAACGGAGTAAATCGAGAAAGTTCAAAGAAGCGAAGCACGTTTTGTGTTATCGTCAACTATGGGAGACAGCATCACTGACATGATAGAAGAACTGGAATAGACATCATTAAAACAAAGGCGTTTTTCGTTGTGGCGGAAACTTCTCGCGAAATTTCAATCACCAACTTTCTCCTATGAAGGAGAAAATATTTTGCTGACGCCGACTTACAAAGCGAGAAACAATCATCATAATAAAATAAGGGAAATCAGAGCTCCCACGCAAAAATCCAGGTGTTGGTTTTTTTCCGCTGGTCGAGATTGGAATAATAGAGAATTATTGTGAAGGTGGCTCGATGAACACTCTGCCAGGCACTTAACTGTGGTTTTCAGATTATCCATGTAGATGCAGATATAGATGTATAAGATGCACACTATGGGATCAAAGGTATCCGGACACCCCCAAAAACATAGGTTCTCATGTTTGGTGCAATGTGCTGCCACCTACTGCCAAGTTACTCCATATCAGCGACCTCTGTAGTCATTAGACACCGTGAGAGAGCAGAATGAGGTGCTCTGCGGAACTCACGGACTTGGAGTCACTCTTGTCATAAGTCTGTACGCGATATTTCCATACTCATAAACTACACTAGTTTCACGGTTTCCGATGTGATAGTGAAGTGGAAACGCGAAGGGACACACGCAACACAAAATCGTATAGATCCACCTCGTCTGTTGACTGACAGAGACCCTCGACTGTTGAAGAGGTTCGTAATGTGTAATAAGCAGACATCTATCCAGACCATCACACAGGAATCCCAAATTGCATCAGGATCCACTGCAAGTACTATGGCCGCTATGCGACAGGTGTGAAACGAGGGCCGGCCGCTGTGGCCAAGCGGTTCTAGGCGCTTCAGTCTGGAACCTCGCGACCGCTACGATCGCAGGTTCGAATCCTGCCTCGGGCATGGATGTGTGTGATGTCCTGAAGTTAGTTAGGTTTAAGTTCTAGGCGACTGATTACCTCAGATGTTAAGTCCCTTAGTGCTCAGAGCCATTTGAACCTTTTTTTTTTCTTTTTTCTTTTACATCCATACTCCGCAAGCCACCTGTCAATGTGTGGCGGAGGGTACCTTGAGTACCTCTATCGGTTCTCCCTTCTATTCCAGCCTCTTATTGCTCGTGGAAAGGAAGATTGTCGGTTTGCCTCTGTGTGGGCTCTAATCTCTCTGATTTTATCCCCATGGTCCCTTCACGAGATATACGTAGGAGTGAGCAATATTCACTCCTTGGTGAAGATATGTTCTCGAAACTTCAACAAAAGCCAGTGCCGAACTACTGAGCGTCTCTCTTGCAGAGTCTTCACTGGAGTTCATCGATCATCTCCGTAACGCTTTCGCGATTACTAAATGATCCTGTAACGAAGCGCGCTGCTCTCAGTTGGATCTTCTCTATCTCTTCTATCAATCTTGTCTGGGACGGGTCCCACACGTATTCAAGCAGTGGGCAACAAGTGTATTGTAATCTACTTCCTTTTTTTTCATTGAGAATGACATGCTGCGTTCTGCCACACATCACGTCGGTAAATGCCAAACGACGCCTCCCTTGGTGTAAGGAGTGTAAACATTGGACAATTGAATAGTGGAAAAACGTTGTGTGGGGTGACGAATCACGGTACGTAATGTGGCGATCCGATGGCAGGGTATGGGTATGGGTATGGGTATGGGTATGGGTATGGGTATGGGTACCCCGAATGCCCGGTGAACGTCGTCTGCCAGCGTGTGTAGTATCAACAGTAAAATTCGAAGGGGGTAATATGGTGTGATAGTGTTTTTCGTGGAGTAGGCTTGCACTCGTGTTGTTTTACGTGGCACTATCGCAGCACAGGCCTACATTGATGTTTTAAGCACCTTCTTGTTTCCCACTGTTGAAGAGCAGTTCGGGGATGGCGATTGCATCTTTCAACATGATTGAGCATCTACACTCCTGGAAATGGAAAAAAGAACACATTGACACCGGTGTGTCAGACCCACCATACTTGCTCCGGACACTGCGAGAGGGCTGTACAAGCAATGATCACACGCACGACACAGCGCACACCAGGAACCGCGGTGTTGGCCGTCGAATGGCGCTAGCTGCGCAGCATTTGTGCACCGCCGCCGTCAGTGTCAGCCAGTTTGCCGTGGCATACGGAGCTCCATCGCAGTCTTTAACACTGGTAGCATCCCGCGACAGCGTGGACGTGAACCGTATGTGCAGTTGACGGACTTTGAGCGAGGGCGTATAGTGGGCATGCGGGAGGCCGGGTGGACGTACCGCCGAATTGCTCAACACGTGGGCCGTGAGGTCTCCACAGTACATCGATGTTGTCGCCAGTGGTCGGCGGAAGGTGCACGTGCCCGTCGACCTGGGACCGGACCGCAGCGACGCACGGATGCACGCCAAGACCGTAGGGTCCTACGCAGTGCCGTAGGGGACCGCACCGCCACTTCCCAGCAAATTAGGGACACTGTTGCTCCTGGGGTATCGGCGAGGACCATTCGCAACCGTCTCCATGAAGCTGGGCTACGGTCCCGCACACCGTTAGGCCGTCTTCCGCTCACGCCCCAACATCGTGCAGCCCGCCTCCAGTGGTGTCGCGACAGGCGTGAATGGAGGGACGAATGGAGACGTGTCGTCTTCAGCGATGAGAGTCGCTTCTACCTTGGTGCCAATGATGGTCGTATGCGTGTTTGGCGCCGTGCAGGTGAGCGCCACAATCAGGACTGCATACGACCGAGGCACACAGGGCCAACACCCGGCATCATGGTGTGGGGAGCGATCTCCTACACTGGCCGTACACCACTGGTGATCGTCGAGGGGACACTGAATAGTGCACGGTACATCCAAACCGTCATCGAACCCATCGTTCTACCATTCCTAGACCGGCAAGGGAACTTGCTGTTCCAACAGGACAATGCACGTCCGCATGTATCCCGTGCCACCCAACGTGCTCTAGAAGGTGTAAGTCAACTACCCTGGCCAGCAAGATCTCCGGATCTGTCCCCCATTGAGCATGTTTGGGACTGGATGAAGCGTCGTCTCACGCGGTCTGCACGTCCAGCACGAACGCTGGTCCAACTGAGGCGCCAGGTGGAAATGGCATGGCAAGCCGTTCCACAGGACTACATCCAGCATCTCTACGATCGTCTCCATGGGAGAATAGCAGCCTGCATTGCTGCGAAAGGTGGATATACACTGTACTAGTGCCGACATTGTGCATGCTCTGTTGCCTGTGTCTATGTGCCTGTGGTTCTGTCAGTGTGATCATGTGATGTATCTGACCCCAGGAATGTGTCAATAAAGTTTCCCCTTCCTGGGACAATGAATTCACGGTGTTCTTATTTCAATTTCCAGGAGTGTATTCATCATGCACGGCATGTGACGGAGTGGTTACAAGACAATAAAATCCCTGTAACTAACTGGCCTGCACAGAGTCCTGACCTGAATCTTATAGAACACGCCTGGGATGCTTTGGAACGCTAACTTCGTACCATGCCTCACCGACCGACATCGATACCTCTCCTCAGAGTTGCACTTCCTGAAGAATGGGCTGCCATTCCCAAAGAAACCTTCCAGAACGTGACTGAACGTATGCCTGCGAGAGTAGAAGCTGTCATCAAGGGTGGTCCAATACCAAATTGAATTTAAGCGTTACTGATGGAGGGCGCCACGAACTTGTGTCAAATTCAGACAGGTGTCTGCATATGTTTGATCACATAGTGTAGAAATTTACTTCTCCACAACTGAGGATTGAGTAGGGCACTCATGTTGGAACAACACGTGTTGTCGCTCATGCAGTCGTATCTCTTGTAGAACCACAGGCAGAATGTTCACAAGAAAATGTGCAACAAAATTTATATTTAACTTTCTTGAGATGAAATAAGGCCCCCTCAGTAAAATTTCCTACAAAGTGCACCATATGTTTGCACGCCACAGCCGTAGCTTTTATACCTGACGAAGGCAGTGTGGATTTTCTGGTGCCCTGTAATAAACGTTACGTAAATTTACAGTACCGCAGCAAGTAAATGTTGCTTTACCGGGAAAGACAGTACATTTTTAAGGAGGTAGCATCGACCGTCAGGCACTGAAGAACAAACCGACAGAATTCTACACGACATTGAAAGTCATGACCTTGGAAGGCGTGCTGCTTTGCAGCATACGAGTGACACTCACTGGGTGGATCTTACACTGCTTCGCGATACGTCTTATGCCGTCAACCGGACTGAAAAAGGTCATAGCAGCACCGGTTTCTTGGTGTGTTCTCCCGGTTGCAATCTTCTTTCTCGTCCATTGGTCGATGATAAAGCTGTATTACAGGGTTGACGGTACCTCCAAAATCACCCAGCGCCTGACCTTGTTCTTTGTGTCTGGTGCTGCTCTTGGTTCCCCTGTTGCGAACTATAGAGGTCATGCGGTGGTGGCTGATGTGCTTCCCGAGATATGAATGGCTAATGTGCTATAAAATGAGACGGTTAACTGTTTTTTTTTTCAGCTAGTGCAACCCCTTGGCACGACGAAGACCAACGATACGGGTAGTATCCCGACACTGCCGTTATATAAATTGTAGATACAACTTATACGTGCCAGCGTGCAAGGAATCTTAACTCAGCAGTGAGTTGTAGACACACGATACGTTTCGCGCAAGTTCTGCAGCAAGCGAAGTAAATAGTCGGAAGGCTTCATACATCTAAGGCGGCTGGCATGGCGATGTTTACTATGGAATAGCTGATTCCGGCCGACTTCTAGCACATTTCGCTGTTACTTTAACGCAGAGTTTCAACGTTAAAATTAAGAAGCATTACATCAGTATATTCGGTTATCAAGAGGCTGCCAATTCCGTTAAAAATCGTAGCATTTCACGGAAAAAGCTTGGTTCTACAAAAGTTAAGACTATTAACTACGCAGCAAAACTGCCTGCCCCTTTGCACATTATCATTTTCCAAAAATCTCGTTTCGATATCTTGAACCATTTATGAAATATAATTGGGCTAGTTCTCTCTAATTCACTCGACACGACATTTCCATTCGCTTCCTTTCCAACAATTATCATTTTACAAAATTTGAAGTGCTGACCATAAACACTTGGGATTAATGTAGTCGCAGCATCCAGCTAAACAAACGAGAAATAATGATTGAACTATTTCTGCTAGTGCCCTCTAACACAATATTGGTCAGCAGCAAATTTTTCATGAACCATATTAACCAAATTGTACCGATATAAAAAAAATGGTTCAAATGGCTATGAGCACTATGGGACTCAACTTCTGAGGTCATAAGTCCCCTAGAACTTAGAACTACTTAAACCTAACTAACCTAAGGACATCACACACATCCATGCCCGAGGCAGGATTCGAACCTGCGGCCGTAGCGGTCGCGCGGTTCCAGATTGTAGCGCCTAGAACCTCTCGGCCACTCTGGCCGGCTGTTCCGATAATCGTAAGCATATTAGCTAGTCCCTTGAGTTAGACAGAATTCTGCTGAAACTACACAGTGTCTCAGATGCAATTATTGTGTTATTGTAGTAATAATTCTAACAGAATTGAAACTTCCTGGCAGATTAAAACGATGTGCTGGACAGGTGTTCAAACAAGGAACTGTTGCCTTGCGTTGGCGAATGTCCTACCGACTGAACTATTCACCCACGACTCCACCACCCGCCCTCACAGCTTTACTTCTCCCAGCACCTCACGTCCCAACTTTCGAACATAACACAAGTTATCCTATTTGTTTTGCGGGGATAGCATTCCTGGATGTAAGGATAATACTAAGAAATGGCCAACTACAGATTAGGTGAATTTTCTCAGCATGAAATTTCACTCTGCTAGGAAATTTACGACTGTGGTATCACGAGAAACCCGACGAGCCGCCAGCACCCATAGGGAGCCAAAAATTCTGAAGATGGTCTGTACATAAGCCTAAACATATTAATAAACAAATGTTATTGTGGTCTCGACTGTCTATTTTAACTAAATTAGGGAACTTTCATTGAGGAGTGAAAAATAATCTTGGTGTAATGGGAGTTTCAAAAACACATCAGATTTTTAGCGTAGTGTTAAGACTACTATTAGCATAAACTTGTGAAAACCGCCTATTGTTGTAGAAATCATTCTGGTATTGTGATAAATTAATATTTTAGCGCATTTCTCACTTAGCAAAATAAAATTTATTGTATGCATCATCGTAGCAACTATAGATCGTAAGTTATGAGACAAAGGAAATGCCACAGTCATCCTTGAGAGACGCGACTACGAACAGAAGATGCTGCAATTGCTAGACGATCCAGCATATCGGAAAATCAACACAGATCCGACCAGGAAGATACAACAAAGCACCGCCACCTTGCTGAAAAATGACGCGCTCGAGGACAAGGACATCAAAAGACCGGCAACGTTCGGCGGTAGCTCCGAGGATATATGGTCTCCCAAAAACGCACAAACAAGGGATGCGACCCATAGTCAGCAACATAGGGGCACCGACGTATCTTTTGACACAGCACTCAGCGGGCATGGTAAGACCTTATGTGGGAAAATGTGCGCACCATATCCGGAACTCGACGGACTTCATTGGCCGCCTGAAGGAGATGACAGTACAAGAATCCGACGTTATGGTCAGCTTTGATGTCGTCTCATTATTCACACGTGTCCCGCTGGAAGATTCTCTCCACTTAATCAGTGAGAAATTCGGGCCTGAACTGACACAACTCTTCAGGCACGTGTTAACATCGACGTACTTTGTCTTCAGCGGTCAATACTATGAGCAGACCGACAGAGTAGCCATGGGGAGCCCGCTCTCCCCAGTGGTGGCCAACCTGTTCATGGAGAGTTTCGAAGAGTAAGCACTGGAAGCCGCCCAACTGAAACCTGTATACTTCTTTCGCTACGTGGACGACACGTTCGTCATCTGGCCACATGGACAGGAACATCTAAATTCGGTCCATAGTAACATTCAGTTCACGATGGAGACTGAGAAAGAAGGAAAACTACCCTTTCTTGATGTCCTAGTGGAACGTAGGTCTGATGGCTCACTGGGTCACAGTGTGTACCGAAAGCTCATACACACTGACCTGTACCTACATGCGTCCAGCTGCCACAATCCGGCGCTGCTTAATGGAATGCTCAACACCTTGGTACATAGAACACACTCGATCTCTGATGAACAGAACTTGACAACGGAGCTCAAACACCTGGAGACCGTGTTCCGCAAGAATGGGTATGGCAACCGCCAAATCCAAAGGGCCTTCCGACAACAGAAGTGCAGCAAGAACCGAGATGAAGAACAACCCGAAGAAGAGAAGCAAGCTCTGGCCTTTCTGCCCTTTGCTGGCAACGTGTCGTCAAAGATAGGGAGACTGTTAAGGCGACACAAGATTGACACAGTCTTCCGGCCACCAGCAAAGATTCGTGACCTACAAGGAACGGCAAAAGATGACGTAGGGCTGAAGAAAGCGGGCGTATACAAAATCCCGTGCGGCTGTGGCAGATCCTATATCGGCCAAACAGTTCGCACGGTCGAGGACCGATGCAAAGAACACGAACGTCACACCCGCTTACGCCAACCCAGCCATTCGGCCCTAGCAGAACACTGCATTGAAACCGGACACACAGCGAAATTCGAAGAGACAAAAGTCCTGACTGCCACAAGTGCCTACTGGGACAGTATCTACAAGGAGGCCATATAAATTCGAGTAACAGATAACCTCATCAACAGGGACACCGGGTTTCTACTTGGCAAGGCCTGGAAACCGTTATTAAACACCATCAAAGAGCAACGGCACGAGCGGACGCGAGATCCTTCCGCCACGGCGGACGGAGATGGACTGCGCCTACCACTGGGCGTGGCTGCAGCTTCCCCCACCCCTCCCACCAAGCGGCGCCCCGCCGGCCACCCGCGCCGGGGTACGACTCGGGACCCCGCGGACATAAATACCACGGACACAGCGCAGACAGATCATTCCATCAGCACCACCTGATGATGGCGGAACGGTTATCCGCCGAAATATCGTGGAACTTCGACGAACGGATCCGGCTGGACACCCGAGAACCTTGGATACAGATCGTAAATTATTTGTTCGAAAATCTAGCTACGCACTGCAGTGAAGTTTATTATAAATAAGGGGAATAGTCCTGATTTAAAACCTCCAATATTTTTTGTGATAAATTGTCTGAAATTATTTTCTTCGTATCGTTGTCGTATTGATTTTAATCTGCTTCGTAGATATGGCAAGAAAGGAAGCTTAACGCAGTTGTCTGCGTTGTTGTTATTACGGTCTTCAGTTCTAAGAATGGTTTGATTCAGGTCTCCTGCTACTCTATGCTATGCAGGCCCCTTCAACTCCGAATAACTACTTCAATTTGCATCACTCCGAACAACTGCTACAATCTGCATCCTTTAACATCTGCATACAAAATTTACCTCTTTGTCTCCCTCTGCGATTTTTACACCCACAATTCACTCCAGTACTAAATGGGTGATCTCTCGATGTCTCAGAATGTATCCTCCCATCGATTCCTTCTTTTATTAAAGTTGTGCCAGAAAATTATTTCCCCACTTTTGTTCAGTACCTCCTCATTAGTTATGCAGTCTCAGTATTCTTCTGTAGTACCACATTTCAAAGTTTTTGCTATCTTCTTGTCTCAACTCTTTATCATCAGAGATTCACTTTTTTACGTAGCAACGCTCCAGACAAATATCATCAGAATTTACTTCCTATCTCTTAAATCTACATTCGATGGTAATAAATTTCTCTTCTTCAGAAACGCTTTTACTGCCTTTGCTAGTCTGCTCTGTCTGTCTCGTTTCCCAATTTAATTCCTTCAGCTACACTTCTTGTAGTCCCTTATTTGGTTTTTGTTGATCTTCATGTTAGACTCTCTTTTCAAGACACTATTCATACTGTTCAGCTGCTCTTCCAAGTCCTTTGCTGTTTGTGATAGAATTGCAGTGTCATTGACACACACCACAATTTCCAATATCTTCTCCTGCAACTTTAATTTGTTCTCCTAATTTACCTGTGGTTTCCTCTACCGCTTGGTTAATCTACAGACTGAATAACATAAGGGGGGGGGGGGGGTAGTGTACTACGCTGTGTCTGTCCCTTCTCAACCACTGCTTCCCTTTCATGACCCTCGAATCTTATAACTGTCTCCTGGTTTTTGTACAAGTTGTATGTAACCTTCCACTCACTGCATTTTACCAATGCTGCCTTCAGAACTTCAGTGTACTCCACTCAACATTTTCAAAAGCTTTCTGCATGTCTAAAAATCCTATAAGAGTAGGTTAGTCTTTCCTTAAACTATCCGGTTAGAGAAGTCGTAGGGTCAGTACGGCCTCGTGTGTTCCTACATTTCTGCGAAATCTGTATAATTATCTGTGCAACGTCACTCAACACAGAAATAGTCTGAGTGTTTTCGAACAATTGCGGTCTTCTCTTGGCTGAAACAACCACCTATGATTTAGGGCGATGTCTGTGTATGGCATCGTTAAACGGAAGTTTTCTTTTTTCCAGAGAAGATACTACGACGATCTCTGATATGCAACACTTCATGTGACTGTGAACTATAGCAAAAACACACACACACAATTTTTATCTTTCAGCTTGGGTAATGGACAACATTGTCCCAGAAATAAATAATGACCGTATCAGTCCATCAGTCCAACAAAGATTTTCGAGAGGTTTTCTTTGGTTTTTCTGGTGAATGCCGGACTGGACATCCTGTCGCAAATGCGTCGCACTGAAATACTCTCAGGCTCGTATGAGGTCAGAATGAATGGTAAAAAGATTACGACGTAACAACAATCAAAACAGTAAATTGAGCAATTCAACAACAACAATAGGGATTACTCGCGAATAAAAACAAATTTATTTCATTGCAGAGAAGATTAATATCATATTACTAATTCTCTTCTTATTTAAATAGATAATGTAAGTGTTGCTACTGGTTTGATGGTTCCGTGATATTTCAAAAGCACTGCAGTGACAGATTCCACTTCCAGTACAGAGGAATGTGTCTCATGCAAGTGCGTTGTGCTGTGCTTACGTCAGAAGTTGTCTCTTTGGAAGTCGCAGAAGCAGTGCATTTAAATTTTAATTGTTCTATGAGGCATGAGGTAGATCAGCCGGCAATACAAATACATGAAAACTTAGTGCACTGAATACTGCATCAGCACTGGAGTGCGATGTACGTACAGAATACATGGTGGGGCTCGTAGCTTCTGAAGGTAAGTTGGTATGCTGAGTTCATCTTCAACCTGTTCTATGTTTGGTCGGAATAAGCCCGCAGCCAGTAGTTATTCCAGAAGGTAATTTAACTGTTGTTATAACTGTGCCTTACTGCAAGGTGCTGTTCAGGGAGTTAGTTAATTACCCTCCGTCTAACTCTTAAGAGTCTAACTTTTTATTCCAATAGCGTGACGCATTCAGGTATTTATAACGCACTCTGTTTTGCATTTTCTCAGTCAGTCATTGCTTATCATTTTCATTCCCCTGAACACATATGGCAGTACCTTAGAAAAGCAGCACAGGAATTTTATCTACATCGAATAATCGGTCTCGATACACCAGATGAGCTCTTGCATGATTACATGTGAAATTTTCGGAGTAGAAGATATTTACATATAAATTGCGTTTGATTGGTGTAGCTGTGTCGGTATACATGAAATTGAGTCTTTCTTACCAAAAAACTACTCGTAAACAGTGAAAATCATAGTCGAGACAAACCAGATGTTTCTTTGTCTGAAAGCTAAATTTGCGTAATTTAGATGCGGCAGACCCTGAGATCGTCACACTTATTATTTCATTAGCTCTACCAGTGGTTACGTTTATTCCTCGACTAAGTATTACTGTAACATCTTGTGTCCACAGAATTTTATACTTAGTTTCTTCTATTCAAATTGCTCCATATCTACAAACTATAAGAGCGTTTCGTACCTTGACTCTCTGGTTTCTGGTGCCGTAGCCGGAATGTAATTAAGTTTCTTGCTTCTTCATCTGTTTCTGTCGTCTTTCCTAGAGGTATGTAAACTTCTTCCCTCTATTCATTTGCATACTCCGTTAGTAGCTTGAAAACTTTCTGGCAGATGCATCTAGTTAAGCTTATTTAAATGCGGTGGAATTTTTCTGCGACAATGCTTTAGAGACTTATTCGCTATGATGTACCATTTATGTTTTGTATTTGGAAATTTCTACATTGGTGTATTTCCTCAGCTTCTAATGCATTGTTTGATATTTAGTGACGGCTGCACCTGTTGTCACACTGAATTGTTAGTCTATAATTTAGCGATAATATCTGCTGAAACATGATCAGACTTTTTTTCTCCTCGATGCAAAATCAGAATTTAATCTCCTCTTTTATATAATGAAACATATATCTATTATTGTATTTAGTGGGTTGGCTGGCTGGTTGGGGGCAGGGGACCAAACAGCGAGGTTATCGGTCCCGTCGGATTGAGGAAGGATGGGGAAGGAAGTCAGTTGTTCCCTTTTAAACAGCCATCCCGGCATTTGCCTGAAGTTATTTAGGGAAATCACGGAAAACCTACATCAGGATGGCCGGACGCGGGTTTGTATTTAGAGTGACAAATTATGATCTTGTGCCTTTGGGCCCTTTCTCACGTCGTACCAAGAAATACCGAAAGGTATTGCTAAACGTTTATGGGCCCTTTCTTACGTCGTACCAAGAAATACCGAAAGGTATTGCTAAACGTTTATTACTAAGTTCGTCATTTTTTATGTGTACTTACGGCTTAGTGAAGTACACATCTGCGATACTACTATGTGAACACTCTCTGTGACCAACGCAAATAGTAATGGTGATCAACAATAATTTTTCCAAAATAAAATCAGATGAAATATCATATAGCTCTTAACCGTTTTTTTTTTACTAAATTTAGGAAAAAGGAAATTGTTAGAACATGGGGTAACGTCAAACCCATGCAATCAATTAAAGTTTTCTCTACGCCCAGTGTCTCATTTTCGAAGATAAGAGACAGCTAGTCCATTTTTGCATAATCACTGAACTAATTACGTTCCTCACTTATTTTTTCTGATGTACATTTTTCACCGTGTTCGGGACCTTCTACTCGAGTTGGCATCTGAACGAAGGACTTTGTGCACGAACTTACCTCTCGTTTCCATCCCACAAATATTCGATGGGATTCATGTCGGATGATGTCGGTGGCCAAACTATTCGCTCGAATTCTCTAGAATATTCTTCAAGCAAATCGTGAACAATTGTGGCCCAGTGACATGGAGCACTGTCATACATTAAAATTCCATCTTTGTTTGGGAACATGAAGACCGTGAAAGGGTGCAAATTGCCTCCAAGTAATCGAACATAGCCAATTCCCGTTAATGATCGGTTCCGTTGAAGCGGAGGAACCAGTCAACTCCTTGCAAACACAGCTCACACCGTTATGGAGCCCCCACCAGCATGCACAACGCCTTGTTGACAACTTGGTGCCACAGTTTCGTGGGGTCTACGCCACACGTGAACACTACCATTAGCCCTTAGCAACTGAAATCGTGACTCATGTGACTACGCCAAGATTCTCTAGTCGTCCAAGGTCCAACTGTTATAGTCACAGGCCCAGGACAGCTCTTCAATTACTGACGTGCTGTTAGAAAAGGCAGTAGCTTCGGTCGTCTGCTGCCACAGCCTACTGTTCGGATACGTTCGTCGTACATCCCACATTGATTTCCGTGGTTATTTCACATTATATTGCTTGTCTGTTAGCACTGACAACTCTACGCAAAACACCACTACTCTTAAGTGAAGACCGTCGGCCACT
Source organism: Schistocerca serialis cubense (assembly GCF_023864345.2). Lineage (NCBI taxonomy): Eukaryota > Metazoa > Arthropoda > Insecta > Orthoptera > Acrididae > Schistocerca > Schistocerca serialis. Next base: position 528,938,979 of record NC_064642.1, read on the forward strand.
GTGTTGTCCGTCGTGACAGGTAATTCCTGCAATCTAATATTCTCGAGAGACTCTTGGCACTGTGAATCTCGGAGCATTAAATTTCGTAACGATTTCCGAAATGGAATGTCCTATGTGTCTAGCTCCAGTTACCATTCCGCCATTCCGTGTTCACAGTCTGTTAATGCGCGTCGTGCGGCCATACTGTCGGAAACCTTCTCACGGCCGGCAGCTGTGACCGAGCGGTTCTAGGCGCTTCAGTCTGGAACCTATTATTTGTACACTCGTGATTCATGCAAAAATGTTTCAAAAATGATTCAAATGGCTCTGAGCACTATGGGACTTAACATCTGAGGTCATCAGTCCCTTAGAACTTAGAACTACTTAAATCTAACTAACGTAAGGACATCACACACATCCATGCCCGAGGGAGGATTCGAAACTGCGACCGTAGCAGCCGCGAGGTTCCGGACTGAAGTTCCTAGAACCGCTAGGCCACAGCGGCGGGCCAAGAAGCGTGAAACAGGAAACTTACTGAATATGGGCACTGACTTACGTCATGGACAAGCAGACGTTATTTTAGGATCGAATCATTAATAAGTCCTAAAATTATTAAACAAATAAGTATTAAAATGTGTGTAAGAAATTATTTGATGTGCAGTAGTCAAGAGTCGGAAAAAGTAATTACCTTCGTTAATGAACCATAATAACATGACATGTCTGCTTTATAGTGCGGGTAAAACTTGTGGCTTCCACCTTATTTGAAGAAGCGGGGAAGCCCAACAGTTTGTCGCCTGTTCCTGGTTACACCGACCTGCGATGTCTCTGTGTAATCTGCTCGTAGACTTCGCACGCTTGCAGCCGACCGCCATAGCTGTTTCCGTGACGCTCAGTCCCAGTCGCAGGACCATTTGCCAAAATCGCTTATTTCACAGGGTTGTCTAATCGTCCCTGTTTCGCTTCTGCACTAGTAGTTTTCTTACCTAGACACGCCCCCACAATGCCAGCTGGCCGCATTCGATCTCGTTGTGGGCGGGACTCATGTTTTCAGAATGAGATTATCACTCTGTAGCGGAGTGTGCGCTGATATGAAACTTCCTGGCAGATTAAAACGGTGTGCCGGACAGAGACTCGAACTCGGGGCCTCTGCCTTTCGCGGGCAAGTGCTCTACCAACTTTTTTTTTTGCTTACATGGCAGACGCTCTATCCACTTTTTTTTTTTTTTTTATAAAAAGAGAAAAAATTTTCACTCAAGGGAAGACTTGAACCAAAGACCTCTTTTTTTGTTTTTTTATATTTTTTTGTTAGTAACAATAATATCTTTTTATTTATTCATTTAATTTTAATGTCCCAAAAGAAAAATCATATATAAAAAAGAAGGGAAAGAAATATAGGGCTGAAGTGACATCCTCGTCACTTCACTGGGAGTACATCCTATCCCTCGAAAGAACGTAAACCTGTGACTCCCCACCGCTTCGGGGGGTTGTGAAACATGCTGCCTAGAATGTTCGCAAAATGCGTTTTATATTTAGAGTGGCGTCGGATGATTTCGTGTTGTTCTAGTAGATAATGCCAATAGTCCATGCCCGATATCAAGGTCCGCGAGAGCACGTAGTGCGATGCGTGTCCTCCAATCCATCGGATTGCCGAAGTTTTTTGTGAGGGGGAAAAATACAGCGTCAGGGAAAAATAAAGCGTCCGTCGTGATCGTTGATTCGTCGGTGCGTCGGAGGAGGGCCATGACGCGTTGCGTCAGCCGCCAGACATCCTTTGCCTCACCACACTGCAGGGAATGTTCGTCGGTGTCTTGCATGCCACATATAAGGCAGAGCGAGGATTCTACCATGCGAATGTCGTACAATAGTTGGCGGTTGACTGTCTTGCGGTTGATTAGTGCATACCATGACGATCGCGCTGCTGTGGTGAGGAGAGGTGTATGGGCAGCTCGCCAAATCTGTCGCCAGTTTCGTGATGGGTATTTAAGTTCGACGACATTGCTGCCATGATGACGCCGCAAGTATCGATATATCTCACGGGTAGTGGGGATTCTTGTGGAAGGTATCTGTTACTGAACATAACTAAAATCAACAAAAAATCGCGCGACGTGAGAAAAAGAGGGCGAGATTGTGCCTACCGTCACCGGTGGTTCAAAGGACGTGAGAAGAAGAACATCCAGGATTGCCGACGTGATGGCGTGTTGCCGTTGGTTCCAAGTGCGTATCGTCGCTCGCAGGTATAGTGCTAGAGCCTTGTTCCGTACATCCGTGAGGTTAAGTCCTCCAGAATGGTGTGGGAGAGTTAAAGTCTTGTATTTGATCTTAAACAACATTCATTGGCTGACATAGTATCCAAAGGCCGCCATTAATCTGTCAGCAATACCATGTGGCATTGGCAGTACCTGCGCCAGGTGCGGCAGTCTCGAGGCCAGGTGAACATTAGTGTAGTCCACCCTTTGGAGGAGGTCGTGCGTTCGGAGTGAACTGTTGCGTATGTGCAGTCGGACGTTCTGGAGGAGACGTCCATAGCTCGCCGCCGCCGATTGCCGTAGCGATCGGGTGAACAATACACCTCAGCATCGCAAGATGTCCACCGTCGTAAACGGACTGTGCAGAGCGTCCAGCCCTCGACCGATGTGCATGATCTTGGTTTTATTCACGTTGACCCTGCTTCCTGCAGCTACTCCGTACGTAGTAAGAAGGGTAACCACCTGACTTACGTCGTTCTCCGACCGGACGAGTATCCAAGTCGTCGGCATATGCACGACACGTGAAGGAGCTCGCACGGAGTCGGACGCCTGTTAGAGTCCGTCGAAGAGTCTGCATCAATGGTTCGAGCGCTATTGTAAACAGTATCATCGACAAGGGACATCCTTGCCTAACTGAGCTACAAACAGGAATCGTTCCTACCTCCCTGCCATTGACTCTCACCGTCGAAGAAGCGCCGCGAAGGAGGCGCATGAGGACGGTAATAAAATCCTGTGGTATCGCCATGCATCGCAGGTCGAGTCAAGGAAATCATGGTTGATCCTGTCAAAGGCACGATCAAAATCCACCGATACGAACGCCGCTCGCATGCGACAAGCTTCCGTCATGTAAATTACGTCACGGTATTCGCCGAGAATAGAATGTATGTTGCTCCGAACCCCTAGACAAGCCTGGTCTGGTGGTATTGATCCTTGCCGCCAACATTCGCGCAAAGATCTTTTAATCAGTATTGAGCATCGTGAGCGGTCTAAATTGATGGGCGCTGACACTCGCTGTCGATTTCGGTATTGGTATAAGTAGTCCCGCTATGAACTGCGACAGAACGTCCGTGTCAGGGCCCAATAACTCATTATACATCAATACCAACTGGGACATCATTAAATCCGCAAATGCGCGGTAAAATTCGAGTGTCAACCCATCTGGTCCAGGGGATTTATGCACCGCACCCTACGCGAGTGCGCCCCGGATGTCATCTTCCGTTAGGGGTTCCAATAGCGCCTCTGCATCCGCACCATCCACCTCCGTTTGCACCTGTCGCAAAATTTCTTCTCCTGTCCGATTGTCCGTCGGCGTCCCAGTGAAAAGGAGGCGGTAATGCTCCAGAAACTCAGCAGCAATGTCCTGTTGTGACGTCAAGGGTCGACCATCGTCATCATGGAGGACTGTGATTAGGGTTCGGCGATTACGCGCATGTCCCTTGGACACATGATGCATGCCAATACGTTCTCCATCGACGTTGTCCAAGCACCAAGCACGGATCGAAAGTCCCTCCAGTCGACGTCTCGTGATCGATAAAATGCAGGCCTGAATGCGATGTACTCCCGCTTGACGCTCGGGCGATGGGGCCCTGGAGGACAGGTCGCGGAGCACCATGTAGTAACAATCAAGTGTATCTCGGAGCCATTTCGCTTTTCCCTTACCATACGTGATGAGAGCTCTTCGTATCGCCGGTTTTGCACACTGCAGCCACCACGAAAGAACCGTACGGTGCATCGGCAGACGGCGAGTGCAAGTCTACCATGTTTCATCGATCCGCTGGCGACATTGGAGATCCACCAATAAGGATGAATTAAGTTTCCAGGAATTACGACTCCGCCAGACCCTCTGCCGTAGGAGGGTTAACGCGCATAAATATGCAAGGTGATCCGTAAAAGCTGTGGGCCAACGTTCAGCAGCCAACTCGTGATCTTTTAATCCGTCAGAAACATAATTCCGATCCAGCCTGCTCGCCGAGTGGCTAGTAAAATACGTGTAGCCCTTTCGCTGCCCATGGATCTTTTCCCACGTGTCCATAAGGGCCATGTCCCGGCAGATCGTGTTCAATGCGTGGCACGAGCTGAAATTAGGAGTTTGATCCTTCGGTGTGAGTACACAGTTAAAATCACCCCAACCAAGATGTGGTCATACCTCCCATGGAATAGAGGGGCAATCTCCTCCGAGTAGAATCGTGCACGCGCCTGTCGATTGTCAGATCCGGAGGGTGCATAGATGTTGACGATACGAATGCCGTTCATGGTCATAGCCAAACCCCGAACCGAAGGAAGGTAATCGAGGTCACACATCGCAAACCCTTCCCGGACTAATATTGCTGTGCCACGTCCTCCATCTGGAGTCGGCGCTAGGTAAGTGTTGTATATATGCACGTCGGGAAAAGCAGCATTGCAGGTTTCCTGCATCAGCAGAATATCAACGTCTGTGGCGTAAATTATGTCCCGGAGAAGTTGCATTTTTGCAAGCGAACGTGCGGTGTTAATGTTCACTGTGCCCACCTTATATGCTTGGTTCGTCGTCGTTGTCATGCTCGTGTCATGTCATTGAGAACTCCAAGGGCTTTAGTCCACTATTCGTGCTCAGAGGGGTGCCCTCCAACGGGCTGCCCTCCTTTGTTGTCGTTCCGTGGTGTATATCCTGTAGGTGGGTGGTCATCATTAGGGGGTGGCAATTCCTGTATGTCTTCGACTGGTTCCGCCCAGTCGCAGTGGTCATCCATCCGAGAAACGTCCTCTGGTGTATTTCGACGTGGCTGCTGGGACATTGGTATCCCTGACTCCTTCGTCGGCAGCGCTGGGTCAGTCGGTGTCGATGAAGAGGGACCATCTGAAAGGCAGGACATCCGGTCACCATCTGACGGAATCCTGTCAGCGTCCTCTAAAGGCACGTGTTCTGTGTCAGATAGTTCTTCGGCTAGGATATCTTCCGTGTCCCCTAGGCTAGGGGGGACGTGTCACCCGAACTATGGCGACGCTTTTTGCGACGCTTCGGAGATTGCTGTTTGCGTGCCCTGCCCTCTGCTGCCTCACTGTGTTCGTCGATCGTTCGTTGGTCCGTTGCCGGCGCCACTGTCTCGACCTCTACTTCCACGCCGTGTGCTTCATGTGAGTTTTCGGAAGGTTCCTCCCTCAACTGACGTGACGTGGGTGTAGTGACATTCTCCGAGTCACCTCCATGCTCCCGTAACTCGCTCTGCTCTTGCATAAACACGTCCTTGTCACGCTCCGAACTGGGCAACACCTCCCGGCGAGCCACCGACACGTACGTCATCGGCAGTTCCGTAGGAACTTCTCGCTGTGACGCTTCTCCACGTGGCAGTTGCACGACGCGGCGTTGTATGCACTCCGAGCGGATATGTCCACCACAGCCAGAACAGGTGCGTGGCTGGCCATCGTAGATCACAATAGCTCGACATCCGCCAATGTATAAATAAGACGGGATATGTTTAGTAAGGACGATCCGCACCTGTCGCACGCCGTTTAGCACAGGATAGGTACTAAAACTTGCCCAGCGTTCAGGCGTATGACTAAGTACCGTTCCATATGGTCGCAGCAATTCAGTAACCATCGATTCTGGCACCTCAAACGGCAATTCAAAGATCCGAATGACCCTCACACCCAGTCCTGAAGGAGCTACTGTTACATCGCTGATATGGCCATCAGAGGGTCGAAATTTAAACCCTCTTTGAGCAGCGGAGAGCTTTCACACGCTGCTTCATCGGTCATCTTTACGTACATTGTACTGCTTACAATGGACAGGTGTATTCCAATTATGTCTTCAGCAGGTAAACGAACTTCTTCCCTCAAAAAACGCTCTATTTCGAAAGCTTTGGGTCTGGCAAATTCGTTGTCGAACGTAAATTGGAGCGTAGTCTTTCGAAAATTGTGCGCCATGGCGATCGAGTCAGACAACAACACGCGGGAGTACCGGCGGTTCCTCGTCCACGCGCGCCCGCGGCCGGGACAGCAGTTCCGTGCAGCGCCACCGCCTAAAGCAGACTGTGCAACTGAACTACCCAAGCACGACCCACGCCCCGTCCTCACAGCTATACTTCTGCCAGTACCCCGTTTCCTACCTTCCAAACTTTACAGAAGCTCTCCCGCGAACCTGCAGAACTAGCACTCCTGAAAGAAAGGATATTGCGGAGACATGGCTTAGCCAAAGCCTGGGGGATGTTTCCAGAATGAGATTTTCACTCTGCAGCGGAGTGTGCGCTGATATGAAACATCCTGGCAGATTAAATCTGTGTGCCGGACCGAGACTCAAACTCCTGATCTTTGCCTATCGCGGGCAAGTGCTCTACCAACTGAGCTACCCAAGCACGACTCACGCCCCGTCCTCACAGCTTTACTTCTACCAGTATCTCGTCAACTACCCTCCAAACTTTACAGAAGCGGATCACCGTCGCAAGTACGGTAATATGCTCCATATTGCATTCAATAGAATGGGGATTGGATAGCTGTACGAGTTCTAAAACCTCCCCCCGTTTATGTAACTAGCGAATACTTGGGCTCAAATACCGTATTGATCTCCCCCCCCCCCCCAAAAAAAAAATCAATGTTCCTTTACAGTCAATGTGAGTGGTGACGGATGTGGGGGCGGCACCGTGGCCAGGCCTCGGACTAATTGACCCCTGACTTCCTTGCCACCATCTGCCTGCCACGCTCATCGCACGGCCATTGCAGTGGCTTCAGTACTTACACATAATAAAAAAAAGTTGCATTCATGATAGGTTCATATAAACAAAAAAAAAGGTGGCCAAATGGATAAGGCATCGGACTAAAAAAAAAAGTTAAAAAAAAAAAGAAAAGGTGGTCTGATAGATTGATGGGAAAGAAAAGCTCCGTGGTAACGTCCTGACCCGTGAAAAAGCGTCTGCACTTGCCCGCGAAAGGCAAAGGTCCCGAGTTCGAGTCTCGGTCTGGCACACAGTTTTAATCTGCCAGGAAGTTTCAGGTCTCATGCTGTTTTGGCTCGTTAGAGTAAGTGACTTGGGAATAAAATCCAAGGAAATTCAAGGAAACTAAAGGGAATTGGCTACATGGAAAATGGTTAAGAATCGGAAAATAAATGTTCATAAAAGAGTAAATGCCAAAAGCTTTGCCGCAATTATAACACCGTTCCCCGTTAACTGCTGAATTTGAGCACTGGCGGACAATGCGATCAATTGGATGGAAGACCGTCCGGATTTGCGGATCACTATTGGCGAGTTGGGCGTACGCATCCTCTGCTGTGAGGCCAAGTTAGGAGCTACTTGAATGAGAAGCAGCTGCTCCGGTCACGAAAATCGACAACGGCTGGCAGATCGGTGTGCTGACAACTTTGCCCTCCAAATCCGCATGCAGTGGCACCTACCGGCTTAGGATGACACGGCAGTCGTCGGAACCGTAGGGCCTTTTGAGGCCTGATAGAAAACTGAAAAATTTTCGGAAAACAAAAAGTTGGTGTTAATATTAAGGAGGCAAAAGGATATCCACTGCTATACGCTTGGGATTGAGTGGAAAGAGTATGCTTTAGGCCTCTATAAAAGGAAAATCTGTCACAGCAGACCGTAGAAGATGAAAGGTACACTGGTTTGGGGAACACGTGGGATCCAGCAGTACTAGACTAATTGTTCACCAGAACACTTGCGAGCAGGCAAATCAAAACGGACAATTGACATACCTACGGAATTCCTAAAATCGATAGAGGAAGAGTTAGCCTGGCTGTGTGTAGAATCTATGACTCTAAGATATCCCATTCGACCTTCTTATGAGTGTCATCGACACAGTCACAAAGATAGCAGGGGCATATAACTGTGAGCATTTTTGACTTGAATCCCGTGGATCCACGTTGGTGACGGTAATAATATACAGGAAAGCGGAAAAAAGAACTGTTTCTATTACATGAAGATTAGTATGACTTTAGCAAAGGTAAAGTTCCAAACGATAGAGGGAATAATTAGGAATTAAAACACGACCTTCCATAGAATTTGTCGATCTAGAAAAGTTTATCGATAGTGTAAAGCTGTGCAAAAGTTTTGACTTCATTTTCAAAATAAAGCCTTTTGGGACAGGTAAACCTTCTGAATGGTTTGATTCGGTCCGATAAGGGTTTCCGCTGGTGCACCTGTTCGTTCATATTAAAGTAGCACCTACACCCAGCGTCTCAGTTCTTCGCAATCTCGTATTTCAGTCTCTGGCTTCTCTTTACTTATATAATTTTTGTCATTAATGGCGTCGCTATTACAATGAGCCTACACAGAAATGGACAGGGCAACACTTAATTATTACCTACTGAAACAATACAGGATATTCAAAAAAAATACGCACTACAATAATTAATCTCATATGTATTCAACTAAATAATATTCCTACTACAAATAACTGTATCAGTTGCAGACAGTGAAAATTTAACGTCGGTCAATGAGGACCACCGAATCGACCAGACAATGAAACAAAAACCACTCATCCTTATTCTACAAGAAAACAGAGATAATAATATTTGTAATTGTGATAGCACGGATAACTCTTCACCGCTGTTAGGTCTCTGCAATTTATTTCTACTTTGTTTTACCGGAGGCAATGCTATTAGTCCTATCTTGACGTATGAGGGGTCCCACATCACTCCAACTGCACACTCCCCACACCATTACAGAGCCTCGACTAGTTTGAACAGTCCCGTGCTGACATGCAGCGTCCATGGATTCATGAGGTTGTCTCAGTATCCCTACACGTCCATCCGCTCGATACAATTTCAAACGAGACTCGCCCGACCAGGAAACATGTTTCCAGTCATCAACAGTCTAATGTCGGTGTTGACGGGCCCAGGCGAGGCGTAAAGCTTTGTGTCGTGCAGTCATCAAGGGTACACGAGTGGGCCTTCGGCTATGAAAACCGATATCGATGATATTTATTTGAATGCTTCATACGGTGACACTTGTTGATGGCCCGGCATTGAAATGTGCAACGATTTACGGAAGGGTTGCACTTCTGTCACGTAGAACGCTTCTCTTCAGTCGCCATTAATCCCTTTCTTGTTGGATCATTTTCCAGCCGCAACAGTGTCCGAGATTTGATGTTTTACCGGATTCCTGATGTTCACAGTACTCTCGTGAAATGGTCTTACGGGAAAATCCCCACTTCATCGCTACCTCGGTCTTGTCGCTGGTGCACCAATCTCAAAGTCGCTTAAATCTTGATAAACTGCCATTGTAGCATCAGTAAGTGATCTAACAACCAAGCCAGACACTTGTTTTCTTATATAGGCATTGCCGACCACAGCAATGTATTCTACCTGTTTACATGTCTCTGTATTTGAATACGCATGCCTGTACCAGCTTTTTTTGCGCTTCAGTGTGTTTCAGTATTTCATTAATTGGTTTTCTATCCTTATTTCTGAGGAAGAGACATGGAACTCCACAGAAAACGAGTGGAAAACTGTCTCAGACACTATTTGGTTGCCGGGCCATAGGACCAACGTCGTTAATCTGCTTCACGTATTCTATCCGCGTGTGGGTCAACCCTCAGTCTCACAAGCTAGAAGGTTGCGCTTTACTCTGCAGAAGGAAGTGTGTTGCTTTCTAGAACAACAGATCTTGGTACAGATAACGCGTATTTCACGCTGTAGCATTGCATTTGGCAGCCTCAAAGAGCTGACGACTGCTCCTTCTTCCACCTTTAGGGGCAATTTCCCACCCAAAAGATTAGTTTCCAGACACGCAACTGAAGTTTCATCTGAGAATCTGTGAGAGGTCCATGACTAAGGAATTTATTGCTAGCGCACTCTAGTAGATGTAATTTCGATGGATGGATCACGCACTGCCTGCCATATGTAAGCTATAAGAGAATCTCAGACCAGAGAGCGGTGTTGGCTGCAGTAGGAGCTGTGTGGCAGTAGGAATAAGTAGTAGCTAGGAGTCTGGTGTATCGAGTTGGCTGGGCCGGTCGTGGGGAGCGATGGCGGAGCCTGAGCGTTGTAGTTTAAGGTAAAAGCAGCCTCGCGCATATGTACTATTGTAATATCAAGTCCCATGTAAATGTTTTAAAAAAACTCTTAATAACAATCTTTCTTATAAAAGTAAACTTTTTGACAATTATTCATCTCAATTTAAAGAACTCACTAATTTCTCTACATCTACATCTACATTTATACTCCGCAAGCCACGCAACGGTGTGTGGCGGAGGGCACTTTACGTGCCACTGTCATTACCTCCTTCTCCTGTTCCAGTCGCGTATGGTCATCCAGAAACGGACCCTCCCGAAACCTGGACAGCAAGCTACACCGCGATGCAGAGCGCCTCTCTTGCAGAGTCTGCCACTGGAGTTTGCTAAACGTCTCTGTAACGCTATCACGCTTACCAAATAACCCTGTGACGAAACGCGCCGTTCTTCTTTGGATCTTCTCTATTTCCTCTGTCCACCCGATCTGGTACGGATCCCACACTGATGAGCAATAATCAAGTATAGGTCGAACGAGTGTTTTGTAAGCCACCTCCTTTGTTGATGGACTACATTTTCTAAGGACTCTCCCAATGAATCTCAACCTGGTACCCGCCTTACCAACAATTAATTATTTCATGTGATCATGCCACTTCAAATCGTTCCGCACGCATACTCCCAGATATTTTACAGAAGTAACTGCTACCAGTGTTTGTTCCGCTATCATATAATCATACAATAAAGGATCCTTCTTTCTATGTATTCGCAATACGTTACATTTGTCTATGTTAAGGGTCAGTTGCCACTCCCTGCAACAAGTGCCTATCCGCTGCAGATCTTCCTGCATTTCGCTACAATTTTCTAATGCTGCAACTTCTCTGTATACTACAGCATCATCCGCGAAAAGCCGCATGGAACTTCCGACACTATCTACTAGGCCATTTATATATATTGTGAAATGCAACGGTCCCATAACACTCCCCTGTGGTACGCCAGAGGTTACTTTAACGTCTGCAGACGTCTCTCCATTGGGAACAGCATGCTGTGTTCTGTTTGCTAAAAACTCTTCAATCTAGCCACACAGCTGGTCTGATATTCCGTAGGTTCTTACTTTGTTTATCAGGCGACAGTGCGGAACTGTATCGAACGCCTTCCGTAAGTCATGGAAAATAGCATCTACCTGGGAGCCTGTATCTAATATTTTCTGGGTCTCATGAACAAATAAAGCGAGTTGGGTCTCACACGATCACTGTTTCCGGAATCCATGTTGGTTCCTACAGAGTAGATTCTAGGTTTCCAGAAACGACATGATACGCGAGCAAAAAACATGTTCTAAAATTCTACAACAGATCGAAGTCAAAGATATAGGTCTACAGATTTGCGCTTCTGCTAGACGACCCTTCTTGAAAACTGGGTCTACCTGTGCTCTTTTCCAATCCTTTATAACCTTCCGTTCCTCTAGAGACTTGCGGTACACGGCTGTTAGAAGAGAGGCAAATTCTTTCGCGTACGCTGTGTAGAATCGAATTGGAATCCCGTTAGGTCCAGCGGACTTTCCTCTCTTGAGTGATTCCAGTTACTTTTCTATTCCTTGGACACTAATTTCGATGTCAGCCATTTTTTCGTTTCTGCGAGGATTTAGAGAAGGAACCGCAGTGCGGTCTTCCTCTGTGAAACAGCTTTGGAAAAAGGTGTTTAGTATTTCAGCTTTACGCGTGTCATCCTCTGTTTCAATACCATCATCATCCCGGAGTGTCTGGATATGATGTTTCGAGCCACTTACTGATTTAACGTAAGACCTGAACTTTCTAGGATTTTCTGTCAAGTCGGTACATAGTATTTTACTTTCGAATTCACTGAACGGCTCACCCATAGCCCTCCTTACGCTAACTTTGACATCGTTTAGCTTCTGTTAGTCTGAGAGGTTTTGGCTGAGTTTAAACTAGCAGTGAAGCTCTCTTTGCTTTCGCAGTAGTTTCCTAACTTTGTTGTTAAACCACGGTGGGTTTTTCCCGTACCTCACAGTTTTACTCGGCACGTACCTGTCTAAAACACATTTTATGATTGCCTTGAACTTTTTCCATGAACACTCAACATTGTCAGTGTCGGAACAGAAATTTTCGTTTTGATCTGTTAGGTAGTCTGAAATCTGCCTCCTACTACTCTTGCTAAAAAGATAAACCCTCCTCCCTTTTTTTATATTCCTACTTACTTCCATATTCAGGAATGCTGCAACGGCCTTATGATCACTGATTCCCTGTTCTGCGCTTACCGAGTCGAAAAGTTCGGGTCTGTTTGTTATCAGTAGGGCCAAGATGTTATCTCCACGAGTCGGTTCTCTGTTTAATTGCTCGAGGTAATTTTCGGATAGTGCACTCAGTATAATGTCACTCGATGCTCTGTCCCTACTACCCATCCTAAACATCTGAGTGTCCCAGTCTGTATCTGGTAAATTGAAATCTCCACCTAAGACTATAACATGCTGAGAAAATTTATGTGAAAAGTATTCCAAATTTTCTCTCAGGTGTTCTGCCACTAATGCTGCTGAGTCGGGAGGTCGGTAAAAGGAGCCAAATATTAACCTAGCTCGGTTGTTGAGTGTAACCTCCACCCATAATAATTCACAGGAACTATCCACTTCTACTTAACTACAGGATAAACTACTACTAACAGCGACAAACACGTCACCACCGGTTGCATGCAATCTATCCTTTCTAAACACCGTCTTTGCCTTTGTAAAAATTTCGGCAGAATTTATCTCTGGCTTTAGCCATCTTTCCGTACCTATAACGATTTCAGCCCTATTGTTGTAAAGAAAACTCAGTTGTTTCTTTTTAAACATGACAAATCTATTGGCCAGCATTGTACTGGGCTGCACCAGAAAAAATTCTTTTAGGAGCAGGTATATAAGCGTTATTCGGCGACCTTATTGAGGTAAGAATTTTCAATTTATTCAGTATGATCTTTCAGGGCCATGACGCAGCACTGCTGACGTCCAAATTTGCCAGTTTAGAATCACAGTCAGTTAATTATTGAAAGGTTATATATATATATATATATATATATATATATATATATATATATATGAGTCCCTTTTTTTAACTAGGTGGTTAGACACATTTTTTATTGGTAGGTTACGGAGTTTATCTGTAGGTGCCGGCCGGAGTGGCCGTGCGGTTCTAGGCGCTACAGTCTGAAGCCGAGCGAGCGCTACGGTCGCTGGTTCGAATCCTGCCTCGGGCATGGATGTGTGTGATGTCCTTAGGTTAGTTACGTTTAATTAGTTCTAAGTTCTAGGCGACTGATGACCTCAGAAGTTAAGTCGCATAGTGCTCAGAGCCACTAGCTGTTGGTAGGTTACGCTAAATGTGAATGTTATACATATTTTTTCTGTTGGGTAGTTACACTGAATGTGAATTATGTAATCATAATTTTTTATCTGTTGGGAGGTTACACTAAATGTCAATGCAATACATAATTATTTTTAATTGTTGGGAGGTTACACTTGTCGACAACCAGCCAGGATCGTATTTTTTGTGAATTTCTGGGAAGTAGTCAGTTATATATCTGCTCTTATTTACTTAATGTAAAATGTAGTTTGCATCTGGCGCAACGCATTTACTAATTTGTCACTCTTCCTTTCACAGATCTTCGGCAATTTATTGTTCTTTGTTTTTATTGTATTTGTTCCATTTTTGCTTTGTATTTGATTTTGTGCTTATCTTTGACTTGTGAAAATGTCGCGAAAAACTGCTAACAGTACATCGCGATGTGCAATGAGCGAAAAAGCCGACTTGAATAATTTGACCAATAATACTGGCGACACTCAGTGCCATAATGACAATCCTCTAATCACAGACAATCAGTGCGTGCTGACCACCAGTTCCCATTTTATTTCAAATGATGAACAAACAAATTAAATCATGTCCACACTAAATTTAACGACAACTGATGAGGCGGCACGTTCCGTTACAATGAACGCTGCCCAGTTTGACACACCTGATTTGCAAAATTTACCCTGTGAACAGATAAATGTTTCTAACGAAAATGAACAATGTAGTCAACATGCGTCAGATGTATTTGATTCCGACATAGTCACCCACAGTGGACATCCGATTAGCAAACTTTTTCGTGAATCAGACAATGACCAAATGGTTACACAAAAAGTGACAAATGCAAATATACCATCACACAGCACAGTGAATAGGGTCCCTAATTTAGGCTTGGATCAAGGTATGGCATTATTGCTACAACTTAATGAATCGTGCAAACAAGTGAATGAAAAATACGACAACCCTCTCAAACAACTTAATGAATCGAACAAACAACTTAATGAAAATCTCAAACAGTCGAATTAAAAACAAGACAACAATTTCAAACAACTTAATGAAAAACAAGACAATAATTATAAAAAACTTAATGAATCGAACAAACAACTTAATGAAAGTTTGAAACAGTCGAATGAAAAACACGACAACCTTAATGAACAGAACAAACATCTTAGTGAACAGATTACTGCCGTTGCCTTGCAACGTCATGATACTAAAGAATAATTACGTGAGGAAATTAAGGCTTGCGCTAGGAACAGTAGTGAAGAAATTAGATCTTTTGCGCAGGAATTACGTAATACGCATGCAGACACAACAAAATTACTTAGAGATGAAATTAGTGCAGTCGCTTAAGAATGTTCTGAAAACGCAACACAGTTGCGCAAAGAGTTTAAATTAATGTCAACAGAACTCTCACGCACTCTGGATGCGAAAGTCGATAAGAAATTTGAACAAGAGAACAGCCAAATCGACGAACGTTTTAAAGTGACAAAAAATGAAAAATGATTTAGTCTCTAACACGTCAGAGCATGAGCCACATCTTGAACATTTGTCACATTCACACAGCCAGTGTACTTTACAGAGAGTACGTGA
Source organism: Schistocerca serialis cubense (assembly GCF_023864345.2). Classification (NCBI taxonomy): domain Eukaryota; kingdom Metazoa; phylum Arthropoda; class Insecta; order Orthoptera; family Acrididae; genus Schistocerca; species Schistocerca serialis. The sequence goes on from NC_064642.1 coordinate 528,954,055, forward strand.
CTTAGAATCCGAACAGACACAGACAAACAGATTATCATACAATCCTGAACCAGCTCAGTGATTCAGAGACGATAATTTTGATTACAAACACTTTCTATCCGTGTGAAAATTGAAGGTATTTAAAAATGACAGAACACAAATACACTCTTTGGACTGGATACAACAATTTGCTTTTGACCGGCATCACCTGTAACGCAGAAACTAAAATATATTTGCAGCGCGTAAGTGACATCAGGGGATTCATTACACTTCGATGAATATGTGAACAAGGCCCCGAGCCGTAGTAGTGCTATTTCATCTTTAGTTTTCTGCACTGCTGCCTTCTCTTTTATATCTGTCAAAACAACTCTTCAACTAACGAGCTATCTAGGATTAAGAATGAGTAAAGAAAACCTGATATGACAAGTTTTACCGAAAGTGACAGTTATCATCATACGCTCCAGAAATGACAACCATCAACAGTTTAATAGCAGACAAAATTTTAAATATCAGTATTGTCGGGTTCAGCTAAACTGGTGGCTGTCCGACCTTTGCTTAACGTGATTCAGAAGAATGAAGACCTTCAGTTGAGCAACAATAACTTTATTGCGAGCGCGTATCTGACAACGCCTGGCATGCACGGACAGATCGGAGCTATAAAATTTGCTTCCGGCCTATACAGAGGATCCTTAATCCTCGGAAACTTCCGTAGTTAGGAGAGAAAACAGTACTCGTCCACACAAGTCAGGAGGCACGGAACTACTCACTAACTCAAACAACAAGGAATTCAGGTGGCAGGTCATAGCAGCGACAAACACAACATGACGGAAATTTAAACCAATCAGAGAATATTCCATGACATTCATTGTTGGGGTCATACGCCAACAGTCTGTGAAGACGATTCTGTTGTTCACAGCGACACCCTTCACGACAGTACATTTGTTTCAGCTCATACGTGCATTTTTCCCAGTTAACATATTGCTCAAATGGATACAAATTCAATAAAGCAAGAACTTCCCCACGGGTGTTGTTAGCCCAAAAAGATGCTACAACTTCTTCTTTCACAGGACAAGCATTCACTCCTCGAAGTCTGTGTGCTGGCAGTGGCTGTTCCTTATGCTTTGCTTGTGCATCTTGAAAAAGCATAGTTTCTGAAACGTCCTCCTTCAGTAGCTGTGCTGTTGTACTGGTTGTCCCTTCAGTAGTTGTTATGTGAGTATTTGTAACAATAACTGTGTCAGTTGTAATTTCAATCTGATCAGTAATAAGATCTGGCACAAGGCTTGATCCCATAAAGCTGTCTTCTGTAGAGTCTTCAATGAAATTTGTGCTGTTATCTTGAGCAGTAGTTGTCAGCAGTGTGCTGGCAGGTGTTACAGTTGTATGCTGGGTGGTATTATACTTTGAGGAAAAATTGGTAGTGGTTAATGGAGATGGCTTCAGATTCTGTGTCGTGTTCTGTGTAGTGCTCTTAGTGTTTGTAGTTGTTCCTTGAGGAGCTTCAGTTGAGGTAGATGAAGAGAGAGCTTCTTGCTTCTGTTCCTTTGTAGTGGCACTTGTCACAGGAGCCTTATTTCTGAATGATGTTCTTCGCGATTCTCCTAGCTTCCATTCATTGTCGTGCATGTAATTCACATCATTGGACACAATTTCAGCTCTGAGGACGGAAATGTGTCTTTCTTCACCATACATTCTTCCCATCAGGCCATGGTTCTTCTGGACAAATCGACGAACTGCATGCCAGGGACTGTGCACCATGATTGCTTCTGAAAGTCACATGGTGGTTCATGAGATTTAGATGTCCTGCATGGTTTTGCACATGACGAATAGCCATCATATGCATGTAAAATGTGAATGCAACTTAGAATAATCGGCGACCTTGAATTAGCGCGTGGGAGCGTCGCTACAGTATCATCAAAATTATCAGCATCAGCATTTTGGTAATAACACAGGCTTTTCCCCCAACAACAACACCAAAACCAGCCGGTTAGCATACCTAACCAACATGAAATTGTGCAAGGTCAACCAAACTTTAATGTTTCGCTGCCTACACGTATAGCGTCGGCTCCACCAAATAGTAACGCACAGCAACAAGAAAATCAGTATGTACAGAAAAAACATTTCAATTCCTATCACAATGTGCCGTATAGTAATGACTATCATAACAGACATAATAGTAATGAGCACAGTTTTCAGCGTAACAGTCTGTCTTACCAGCAGCAGAATCATCCGCAACAACAGATTATCATGAATGAACCAGACAGTCGGTATCATCCCGAACCTAATACGTCAGGAAGAAATAACAGAACAGTACAAACAGTTGAAATGCCACAGCATCCTCCCGCTAATAACAGCACGTCAGAAAGAATTTGACTAGATGCAGTACAGGTTGCATCTTCCAGCAACGTAAGCAATACTTTTGACACACAGAATCAGGTTCACGAAAATGTTAATACTTTTGACGACATACTTTTTCATGAAAAACCAGTTATTCATAAAAACCATATCCCACACTGTCATTAAAGTAAAGATTGGATCATCGATATTTTCAGCAGTAATCAATTCTGGATCACCTATGTCAGTTATAAATGTAGAAACTTTCAACGACAGATCATAGAGCTATACAGTTTTTACTTTCCGCTAAATTTACACATTACGGGTTAAGCACATGGAAACTTTATTTACAGGAATTTAATTTTACATTTGTTCACATTCCCGGTACATAAAATATTGTAGCAGACGCACTATCCCGTTCTCTCAGCAACAATCAGCAAGACATCGCTACCAACTTCTTCCAAGCAAATTTTAGCCTCATGTATATTCAGCAAGTTGCATTTGAAAATTTCATTTCGTCGTCATTACGAGACATAGAAAATATTTTCTTGTACTGAGACAGAACTGTTATTTTGCCAACATGGAGAAACGTATTAGACGAGTTTTAGCGTCATGTAAAATCTGCCAGAAAGCTAAGCCGGTGTTTCCTGAGGCTGTAAGCTTTTTCGTACTCGTGAAATCACAAAGAAACTCACTATATGTAGAAATGTACTATCGTCTGTGTCAAAACTCAATCGTTTACTTCCTTTCAAATGCTCTAATGTTTTAGGGTTGTCTCAAACATCCTTTCATTTAGATAGCGCCATGGATTAAAATGAATTACAAGCAGATAATTCCGGCGAACGAGGCAGCCACATATCACTGCTTATTGTGTGTTCTTCTGTGAAGGTTGTACACTATCTGATGAGGTGTGTTCGGACTCCCCTTTCTGACGCAGAATACACCACTAAATGTCACAAGAGAGTGGACCCGCTTGTAAAAGAGACGGAGAGTGTTGCAGTGTCGACCAAGAGAGCTCAGTGATTTCGAACGTGGGTAGTTACTGAATGTTACCTGAGTAACAAATGCGTCAGAGACATTCCCAGCCTCCCAAAACTGCCGAGGACGACTACTGGTGATGTGATTGTGAAGTGGAAATGCGATGAACAACGACAGTAAATTAAGTTTTCCGAGGCACCGTCGAGTATTTGCAGAGGGTGATTGTAAGAAATTGAATAGAATTAGCGGACGGAATCACTCTTGAGTTGTAAAATAGTATGGGCGGTCCAGCTGTCACAACAACTGTGCGTAAACTGTTAGAATGAATGGGGTACCATACTCGAGCAGCTTTTAATTAGCCGCTTATTTGTGTAATAGATACTAAGTGACGCTCTAGGTGGTACAAAGAGCGACCCCACTGGACCGTCAAGGGCTGGAAGTGATGAATCGCGTTCTCTCCTGTGGCAACACGGTGGAAGTGTTTAGACGTAACCTGCCATCATGAGTACTGCCAACGGTGGAGTACGGAATGGGTGGTTTTGGGATATGAGCGCTGTTTGCGAGGTTATGGCGTTGTCTCCTTATTGCATTTTATGCTAAAAGCGGATGGATACGAATGCCTTTTACAGCATTTCGTACTGTGTACACTAGAGAAACAGTCGGGAGACGATTGTTGTCTCAGCTTGTTGGTGCACCCTGTCTTAAAACAACATTTGTAAGAGAATGATTTGTGGAAAACAACATTCCAGAAATGGACTGTCCTGCCAATTGTCCCGTCCTGAACCCAATGGAACACCTTTGGTGTGTGCTCAGAATGTTGATATGACTGCAGATCCCGGCATACTGCAACACTAGCTTCCCTGGCTTCGCCACTTGGAAGAATGGATTGCCTTCCCACCACAGACATTCAACTACCTTCTAGCAAGTTTCATCAGCGGAGCCCAACCCGTCATTAAGGCAAAGGGCAGACAAAACCCATATTATTATCTTTAGTATGTGTCCATGTACTTCTTGATTTGAGTGCATACGAATACGAGACTAAGACAGACGTGTGGCACTCAGCTCCACCTTGGTCCCAAAAACAGTACCGTCTTTCATGTTTCTTTCGCTAAGAGCAGTTGATCTCAAACTTCAAAGATGTTGTTGTTGTTATTGTGGTCTTCAGTTAGAAGACTGGTATGATGCAGCTCTCCATACTGCTCTGAACTGTGCTAGTGTCTTCACCTCCGAATGACTACTGCAACATACATCCTAATGAATATGGTGGCCGAGCGGTTCTAGGCGCTACAGTTTGGAACCGCGCGATCGCTACGGTCGCAGGTTCGAATCCTGCATCGGCCATGGATGTGTGTGATGTCCTTAGGTTAGTTAGGTTTAAGTAGTTCTAAGTTCTAGGGGACTGATGACCTCGGAAGTTAAGTCCCATAGTGTTCAGAGCCATTTGAACCATTTGAACCTCCCTCTAAGACTTTTACCGCACACTTCCCTCGGATACTAAATTGGTAATATCTTGATGTTTCAGAATGAGTTCTTTCAACCGATTCCTTCTTTTAGTCATGTTGCGCAACAAATTTCTTGTCTCCCCACTTCTAATCAGTACCTCTTCATTAGATACATGATCTACCCATCCAATCTTCAGCAATCTTCCGTAGGACTACATTTCAAAACCCTCTATTCCCTTCTGGTCTAAACAGTTAATCGTCCATGTCTTATTTTCATACATGGCTTTAAGAGAGGACTTCCTTACACTTAAGTCTATAATCGATGTTGACAAATTTTTCTTCTTCAGGAACGCCTTTCGCGCCATTATCTGTCTGCATTTTATATCCTCCTTACTTCGGCCATCATCACTTATTTTGCAGTCCAAATAGCAAAACTCATCCGTTACTTTAAGTGTCTCGTCTCCCAATGTAATTTCCTCAGCGTCATCTTGTTTAATGCGACTGCATTCCCTGCTTTTGTTCATGTTCATCTCATATGCTCCTTTCAAGATGCTGTCCATTGCGTTCAACTGCTCTTACAAGTCCTTTGCTGCCTCTAACAGAATTACGACGTCGTCGGCAAACCTCAAAATTTTTATTTCTTTGCCCTGAACTTTAGTTGGTACTCCAAACTTTTCGTTGGTTTCCTTTAGTGCTCAGTGTGCAGGTTAAATTACATCCGGAATAGGTTACAACACAGTTACATTCCCTTCTCAACCACTGGTTCCCTTTCATGCCCATCTACTCTTGTAACTGCCGTCTGGTTTCTGTACAAGTTGTAATTAGCCTTTCACTCCCTGTGTTCTACCCCTGCTACCTTCAGAATTTCAAAGACAATATTGCAGTCAACTTCGTCGAGACCTCTCTCTAAGCCTACAAGTACTATAAGAGTAGCTTTCCCTTTCTTAACGTATGTTCTAAGAGAAGTCGCAGGGTCAGTATTGCCTCGCTTGGTCCTGCATTTCTGTGGAATTCAAACTGATCTCCCCTGATGTCGACATCTACCGGTTTATCATTTCTTCTGTAAGAAATTCGTGTTACTATTTTGCAACCATGATTTATTAGACTGATAGTTCGGTAATATTCACACCTATCAGCGTCTCTTTTCTTTGGTATTGAAATTATTACATTCCTCTTGAAGTTTTAGGTTATTCCACCTGTCTCACACATCTAGCACACCAGATAGAATGGTAGTGTCGTGGTTGGCTCTCCCAGGACTTCAGTATTTCTGACAGAATGTCGTCTACTCCTGGGGACTTGTTTCGAATTTGGTGTTTCAGTGCTCTGTCAAATCTCAACGCACTGCCATATCTCCCATCTACCTTTATCTAATTCTATTCCATTTCTATAATACAGACCGCAAATGCATCTTCCTTGTGTAGATCTCCTGTATTCTCGTTACACCTTTCAGCTTTCCTTTCTTTGTTTGTGATTGATTTTCCATCTGGGTTCTTGATATTCATACAGCTGCTTGTCTTTTCTCCAAAGACCTCTTTCATTTTCCTGCAGGCGGTGCCTATCTTTCCACTAGTTGTATATGTCTTAAAGATAAACGTCCATACTCACACTGCTCACAAAGACCATTGACCGATAGCTCGACTGCCGGAAACAAGACCACAAAATTACAGTTTTTTACTGTGCAATGGAATAGAATGCACAGTAGACCAGTAGAGTCCACTATGGCTGTGCACATGGCTAGAAATGCGAAACAAAGGTTCATCACTCATAGAATACAATGTCATTGCTGTTTTCTTCCGCAAACTTGAAATGCAACCACTCTCTTTACTTCCGTCACTTTTCCTTATGAGCTGGAGATAATGCCTGTAAACACGACAACCGGTAAGGTTACTGACGCAGGGACTTAAGTACAGAATGACAGGATGTATGTTCAACGCCTGCCTATGGTGGAAGCCACCTGATAATATTTGCTTCGAGGTAGTAGCAACTTTCTGCATATTGCCTGCAATCGCTTCCGGAGCTCGAACTCAAGGCTTACGGCCATACATAGAATCCGCTAGTTTGTTATATGCTTAAGAAAAGGAGATTTTTCCATATATACACTACTGGCCATTAAAATTGCTACACCACGAAGATGACGTGCTACAGAAAGGAAGAAGGTGCTGTGATATGCAAATGATTAGCTTCTCAGAGCATTCACACAAGGTTGGCGCAGGTGACGACACCTACAACATGCTGACATGAGGAAAGTTTCCAACCGATTTATCATACACAAACAGCGGTTGACCGGCGTTGCCTCGTGAAATGTTGTTGTGATACCTCGTGTAAGGAGGAGAAATGTGTACTATCCCGTTTCCGAGTTTGATAAAGGTCGGATTGTAGCCTATCGCGATTGCGGTTTATCGTATCGCGACATCGCTGCTCGCGTTGGTCAAGATCCAATGACTGTTAGCAGAATATGGAATCGGTGGGTTCAGGAGGGTAATACGGATCGCCGTGCTGGATCCCAAAGGCCTCGTATCACTAGCAGTCGAGATGACAGACAACATGTCCGCATGGCTGTAACGGATCGTGCAGCGACGTCTCGATCCCTGTGTCAACAGATGGGGACGTCTGCAAGACAACAACCATCTGCACCAACAGTTCGACGACGTCTGCAGCAGCATGGACTATCAGCTCGGAGACCATGGCTGCGGTTACGCTTGACGTTGTATCACAGACAGGAGCGCCTGCGATGGTGTACGCAATGACGAACCTGGGTGCACGAATGGCAAAACGTCATTTTTTCGGATGAATCCAGGTTCCATTTACAGCATCATGATAGTCGCATCCGTGTTTGGCTACATCGCGGTGAACGCACATTGGAAGTGTGTATTCGTCATCGCCATACTGGCGTATCAGCGGGCGTGATGGTATGGGGCGCCATTGCTTACACGTCTCTGTCACTTCTTGTTCGCATTGACGGCACTTTGAACAGAGGACATTACATTTCAGATGTGTTACGATCCGTGGCTCTACTCTTCATTCGATTCCTGCGACACCCTACATTTCAGCAGGATAATGTACGACCGCATTTTGCAGGTCCTGTACGGGCCTTTCTGGATACAGAAAATTTCCGACTGCTGCCCTAGCCAGCACATTCTCCAGATCTCTCACCAACTGAAAACGTCTGGTCAATGGTGGCCGAGCAACTGGCTCGTCACAATACGCCAGTCACTACTCTTGATGAACTGTGGTATCGTGCTGAAGCTGCATGGGCAGCTGTACCTGTACACGCCATCCAAGCCCTGTTTGACTGAATGCCCAGGCGTATCAAGGCCGTTATTACGGCCCTGAGGCGGTTGTTCTGGGTACTGATCTCTAAGGATCTATGCATCCAAACTGCGTGAAAATGTAATCACATGTCAGTTTTAGTATAATATATTTGTCCAATGAATACCCGTTTATCATCTGTATTCTTCTTGGTGTAGCAGTTTGAATGGCCAGTAGTGTACATGTGTAAGTCAATAAATAGCTCGCGAACTGTGGTGTAGACATCAGAGCAGCCCGTAGCGGCCTGAAATTTATTTTTCTTTTCAGTATACTCCCCCTTTACACTTAAACTCTTATTCCATCGCTCGAAAAGACATTAAAAGCCTGCAGCATAGAATTAATGTGACGACGTTCGCATCTAACGAGTGACTCCACGGGCTAGAACAAGTTTATTTGCTTCCTTAAACTCCTGGCATCCACACGACCAGTGCGTCGTAGGGGTTGTAAAATACTCCTGCAAAGGGAGGCCATGGGGCATCCCAGGCTAATCAGGACGCTACTTTGTGACAAAGATTTTCATGATATACAATTTTAACCACATACGCAACGAATTTTGCTATGAATGTCCTCTGCGGAGAATCCCTTGGCTCAAAAACATTGCATTGTTCTAGTCGATACACAACAGGCCTGCCATCTTGGTCTGACTGCTTACCATTAAGCGTTGGCCGTGGGAAACTTTGTATCGGCTATCTTTCATGCGACATGTGCTACCACCTTCATGATACGTACAGACGAGAAATTTCAGACGACATGCGCCATTCTGGCTTTTGTGACGTATTTATTGACTGACCCTCTTACTTCAATTCGGGAATTGTTTGTGAAAAGTTATGTAGATATTCTGCATTGTTGCTGTGGGACAAATCTTAGTCAACACATCATCTAAGCAAAGAGCAGCGTTGAAGACATGTACGACTAGGTCCCACGACAGCGAACTCTACGGAATCGAATCCGTGGCTGTACACCTTAATTAAGGACAGTGCAATGTTATGTCTCACAGTAAAGAATTACTATTATACTGCAATGCTAATGTTCCTGAAAGATGTTCTGTAAGTATTTCGAGATTAAAATATTATGACAGATGCTACTAAAAATCGTATCCCAATAGGTCTCGTGGTTACCACAAATTGCTGACGTTTGCGAAGAAGATTATATAATTCAAGTTTTGTGACGAAGATATTAACGAAAATTAGCAACTTTATGGAACTTACGTGAAATTGCATAGTGAACTGTCAAGTACTACCATAGCACGTTTCTTTTTATTTCCATAAACAGAGCAACATATAATTATTTTAATGTAAGTACGATAAAGCACATTATCTACTATATGTGTTACAACGTAATGAAACTACGAGTACATAAATGTCTGAAACGGGTGGCTAAAAGTTTAAAGTAATATGAACTTGAAGAACAGCACTACTTTTCGTATTAGTAAAGTTGAAAGCAATATGAATAATTATATGGTTTCCAATGTGCGATAAATATGAAAAAACCCTTCGTTGACACTATTTTATAATTATAACAGTCACATTTCGTGCATTGCAATACGTTACTGGTAATCAAAGAAACCTGCGGAGAGGATTCACCGAGATTTGCAAAGTACTCAAGGATGTAAATCTCATTCAGTGTAGTGACATACCCTTAAGAAGAAATATTATTTTATTACATTGCTAATGTTGATTATAAAATTTCCCAAATCGTTAATTTCAGGAGTTTCATTGAAGGTATTCTTCAATTGAGTTAAAGGACTTTCCGAAAAGAATGTACTCTAATTAAATCTTGAATTTCATCGCATATCCCGTAAATTGTGTACCCATGTATCTGGCTGCCCTCTGCACTGTTAATCTCTAGAACACATTCTAGAGATTGTTTGGTCGTAGTATTATATTGTTGGTTTTCATTATTTTGTAAGGAAAGATAGATACTTATGCCGACATTAGCGCGTATGTACGAAGCAGCCATCAAACTATCTTTGATGTTGAATAAATGTCTGCTGATTGCAGAACTAATAGTAATGTAATACTAAGAATACTCTTATGTGTTCTGAAAATACTGCAATTATGATTAGTGTTTTCCCAAAAATTTATTCTGTTACACATTAATGAATGAAAATAACCGGAATGAAACGATTTCATCACTTTTAAATCCCAGATATCAATAGTGATACATACTGCCACTGCCGGTGAATTGAGGCACTTCATTAATTAGAGGTAGCAGGTTTTCCAGTTAAGGTGATGATCTATCTCTGGCTCAGGTACTTAGCACTTTCTACATCTTGTACGAGTATTGAAGTTTTGAGCGGAGAAGCTTATGGAATGCTGAGAACGTGCTCACTTGTATGTATGAGTCTTCTCAGAGTTTAATGATAATCTTTCTGCGATGATCAATCTATTTACGTAATGAAACTCCACATATGTTGGTATTTTCAAACGTTTCATAAGATGCCCCATTAGTAAGAGTTATGGTACTATTCTGACATCTTTTTTTACGGCATGTGAGGTGTAAAAATAATGAGAATGGAACTGTTTTTCTCAGTAGCGGCGTACATAGGGAAACACGCGTAGTGCCTACATTATCTCCGAAACTGCGTTGTAGCGACTATTCATGGAAATGTGCTGAGGAAGAAGGTTATCTCACTGGATCGGAGACGAGCCTGGAGACCAACGTTTATAACGTATCGACTCAAGTTCCAGCTGCACAGTAACCGTTACTGCGATCGCCGGGTCCTCGTTAATCTCCTCAGTTCGAACAATAACGACGCTCTGGGGGATTATAAAGTAATCCTAAGAACGCCAGCGGGCCGTTTAGTTTCCATCACGGCCACCGGAGTGCGCCAGCGCGGAGAGTGCAGAGCCGACGAAGTGAAAGAGGCTTGGACTGCTCCTACATCACGGAATTCGGCTGACTAATCCTTTTTCCAATAACGGACTTAATTCTATTAAGCGCGTCGGTACTCAAACGGGATGAACATTTTGGGACTAAATCCATTTGCGATACGCGGGCGCAGGTGGCGCCGGCCGCAGCACGCAGCTTCGCGGAGCTGTCACACTTAGGGGCGAGCCTCGGCTGACTTCGGCCCTGCAGGCGGATTACGGTGTTGTGAATGTGTTGGCGGAAAAAAAATCCCTTTTAAGATGTGCTTCACAATCGGCCGCATTATATGGTGCAGTCAATGACAGCTCTCTGATTTTCCTGAATTTACTGGAAATTTTGCGTACATTCGACATCATATTGTAAAGCCGAGGACAGAATAATTATGAAGTCGAGAGAGCATCCCTGAATATAGATTTACTACTTTCCTATTTCCTGCTTGTTTCGATTTTTTATGTAGAACGCGGAACTTAACAACTAATTTCCTGCGCTTAGACGCTGCGGTAACTTACACCCCAGCTATCAAAAACTCGTTTACGGTAGAGGACTGCAGCACCATTCCCCCTTTCAATTATCGAACAAACGCAAGGGTGACTGACATAGTGTTTAGTGTTTCTGAGATTGTAAAACAGTTAAGATTCTTAGACGCCAGGAGGCATTTGCCCCAGACGGTATCCCCGTAAGATAATACACTACTGGCCATTAAAATTGCTACACCAAGAAGAAATGCAGATGATGAACTGGTATTCATTGGACAAATATATTATACTAGAGCTGACATGTGATTACATTTTCACACAATCTGGGTGCATTTATCCTGGAAATCAGTACCCAGAACAACCACCTCTTGCCGTAATAACGGCCTTGATACGCCTGGGTATTGAGCCAAACAGAGCTTGGATGGCGTGTACAGGTACAGCTGCCCATGCAGCTTCAACACGATACCACAGTTCATCAAGAGTAGTGACTGGCGTATTGTGACGAGCCAGTTGCTCGGCCACCATTGACCAGACGCCTTCAGTTGGTGAGAGATCTGGAGAATGTCCTGGCCAGAGCAGCAGTCGAACATTTTCTGTATCCAGAAAGGCCCCTACAAGACGTGAAACATGCGGTCGTGCGTTATCCTGCTGAAATGTAGGGTTTCGCAGGGATCGAATGGAAGGTAGGGCCACGGGTCGTAACACATCTGAAATGGAACGTCCACTGTTCAAAGTGCCGTCAATGCGAACAAGAGGTCAGTGAGACGAGTAACCAATGGCAACCCATGCCAATACGCCGGGTGATACGCCAGTCTGGCGAAGACGAATACACGCTTCCAATGTGCGTTCACCGCGATGTCAGCAAACACGAATGCGACCATCATAATGCTGTAAACAGAACCTGGATTTATCCGAAAAAAATGACGTTTTGCCATTCGGCCACCCAGGTTCGTCGTTGAGTACAGGCGCTGCTGTCTGTGATACAGCGTCAAGGGTAACCGCAGCCATGGTCTTCGAGCTGATAGTCCATGTTGCTGCAAACGTCATCGCACTATTTGTGCAGATGGTGGTTGTCCTGCAAACGTCCCCATCTGTTGACTCAGGGATCGAGACGTGGCTGCAAGATCCGTTACAGCCATGCGGATAAGATGCTTGTCATCTCGACTGCTAGTGATACGAGGCCGTTGGATCCAGCACGGCGTTCCGCATTACTCTCCTGAAGCCACCGATTCCATATTATGGTAACAGTCATTGGATCTCGACCAACGCGAGCAGCAATGTCGCGATACGATAAACCGCAATCGCGATAGGCTACAATCCGACCTTTTTCAAAGTCGGAAACGGGATAGTACACGTTTTTCCTCCTTACACGAGGCATCACAACAACGTTTCACCAGGCAATGCTGGTCAGCTGCTATTTGTGTATGAGAAATCGGTTGGAAACTTTCCTCATGTCAGCACGTTGTAGGTGTCACCAAAGGCGCCAAACTTGTGTGAATGCTCTGAAAAGTTAATCATTTGCATATCACAGCATCTTCTTGTTGTCGGTGAAATTTCGCGTCTGTAGCACGTCATCTTCGTGGTGTAGCAATTTTAATGGCCAGTAGTGTATGTTCATTATGCTACAAGTATGGCACCATTCTTATCCATCATCTATCAGAGATCATTGGAACAGCGGACAGTTCCACGGGACTGGAAGAAGGCCCAGGTCACAGAAATCTATAAAAAGGGTAGACAATCGGACGCACATAATTACCGTCGAGTTTCATTGACATCGCTTTGTTCTAGAATCATGGAACATATTTTGTGTTCGGACATAATGACCTTTCTAGACTCTGAGAAGCTCATCTGCAGAAGGCAGCACGGTTTTGGGAAACAACGGTCATGCGAGACACAGCTGGCCCTCTTTGTGCACGATATACAAAAGGCTCTAGATACCGGCTCCCAGGTTGATGCCAAATTTCTCGACTTTCGAAAGGCGTTCGACTCAGTTCCGCACTGTCGCTTGCTCCTGAAAGTGCGCCCTTACGGTCAATCAGATGACATATGCGGTTGTATAGAAAGTTTTCTAACAGACAAGGAGCAGTATGTCGACCTGAACGAGGTGACTTCAACAGAAACAAGCGTAACTTCAGGTGTGTCCCAGGGCAGCGTTATAGATCCGTTGCTTTTTAGATTTACATAAACGATCTGGTTGATGGTATTGACAGCGCATTAGACTGTTTGCTGATGATGCTGTAGTCTACAGGAAAGTAGTACCACACGAAAGTTATGAACAAATCAATGAGGATTTGCAGAAAATAAATGCGTGGCGTAATGACTGGCAGTTATCTTTCAATATTAGTAAGTGTAACCTACTGCGTATAACAAGGCGAAAATCCCCATTAATGTACGAGTACAAAATAAATTCCCAGTCTTTGGAAGCGGTAACATCCGTCAAGTATCTGGGTGTGACTATTCGAAATGATGTCAAATGGAACGATCAGATTACACAAGTAACGGGTAAGGTGAACTGTAGATTTAGGTTTATTGGTAGAATCCTGAAGCGATACAGTCCTTCAACAAAGGAAATTTCTTACAATAGTTGTTCCTCCAGTCTTAGAGTACTATTCGTCTGTGGGACCCTTATCAGTTGGGTCTGATTGAAGAGACTGAGGAGGTCCACAGAATAGTGGGAAGATTCGTGATTGGTACATTTAGCCATCGCGAGAGCGTTACAAATTCCTTAGAAAGTTTGAACTGGGACACACTTGCAAATAGACGACGTGCTAAACGGAAGGAGCACTCCGTCTTCAGGCCACGAGTGAGGTACCGGGACCATCCGACCACCGTGTCATCCTCAGAGGAGGATGCGGATAGGAGGGGCGCGGGGTCAGCACACCGCTCTCCTGGTCGTTATGATGGTATTCTTGACCGAAGCCGCTACTATTCGGTCGAGTAGCTCGTCAATTGGCATCACGAGGCTGAGTGCACCCCAAAAAAGGGCAACAGCGCATGGTAGCCTGGATGGTCACCCATCCAAGTGCCGACCACGCCAGACAGCGCTTAACAACGGTGATCTCCGGGAACCGGTGTATCCACTGCGGCAAGGCCGTTGCCCAAATGGAAGGGGCTGCTCACTAAATTCCGAAATTCGATCTTCACCGAGGATGTAGAACACATAGTATTAACACCAACTTTCAAATCGCGCAATGATCACCATTCAGAGGTAAGCGAAATTAGAGCTCGTACTGAGGCGTTCAGACAGTCGTTTCTCCCTCGCGCGATGAAGATGCAGATATAGTAATATTCACGTTCTAATTCCCTTACCCATATACAGTTTAGTGAAACCTGGCTAAAATTTCACGATTGATCTTTTCATTACAATTCGTTGAACTACAGCGCGGCCATGAAATATTAATATAGTGTCATATCTACATATTACACTAAGGTGACAAAAAGTCATGGGTTAGTGATATGCACATATACAGATGGAAGTAGCACCGCATTCACAATATATAAAATGACACTGCATTGGTGGAGGTGTCGTTTTTCATTCAGGTGATTTATGTAAAAAAATATCCGAATTGCTTATGGCCGCACGACGGGTACTAACAGATTTTGAACGCGGAATGGCAGTTGGAGCTAGACACAAGGGACATTCCATTTCGGAAATCGTTACGAAATTCAGGATTCTGAGATCCACACTGTGAAGAATGTGCTGAGAATACCAACAGTCAACACAGTGGCCGATGGGATTCACTTAACGACCGAGAACAGCGGAATTTGTGTAGAGTTCTCAGTGCTAACAGACAAGCAACACTGCTCGTAGTAACAGCAGAAATCAATATGGGATTTACAATTAACGTATCCGTTAGGACAGCGAGGCGAAATTTGGCGTTAGTGGGCTATGGGAGCAAACGACCGACGGGAGTGCCTTTGCTAACAGCACAACGTAGCCTGCAGCGCCTCCCCTGGGCTCGTGACAGCATCGGTTTGACCCCAGAGAAGTGGGAAAGCTGGGAGAGCTGATGGTAGGGTTCGCGTGTGGCCCAAATCTCACGAAGCCATGGACCCAAGTTGTCAACTGGACACTTTGTAAGGAGGTGGCGGCTCCGTAATGGTGTGGGGTGTGTTTACATGGTACGGACTGAGGCTTGGTTTTCTTCAGCTACTTGGAGACCATTTTCAACCGTTCATGGACTTCACGTTTCCAAACAAACATGGAATTTTTGTGGACAACAAAGCGCCATGTAACCGCGCCACAAGTGGTCCCTATTGACATGAAGCACATTCTGGACAGTTCGAGCGAATGATCTGGCTTTTCTGATTGACCGACATGAGTACCATCGAAAATTTATGGGATATAATCGACAGGTTAGTTCGTTCACAAACTCCTGCACCAGCAACACCTTCGCAAGTATGTACGGCTATAGAGGTAGAAAAGTTAAATATTTCTGCAGTGGCTTCCAACGACATGTTAAGTCCATGTCAATCAGAGCTGCTGCACAACGCCGGGCATAAGGAGGCCCGACACGATATTAGGATTTATCACATGACTTGTGTCACATCAGTGTAAGTTCTAGTATTTTTTTTTTTCGTTAGAAGGCAAATAATTCTTCTTTTTTAATTCCAAAAAATACTTTGTCGTTTGTACGAGTACCATGATAATACTTATTATTGTTGTAGTCATCCAACTGAAGAATGCTTTGATGCTGGACTTGAAGCTCGTCTGTTCTGTGAGAGTTTCCTCATCTCAGCGTAGCGATCGCAGCCTACAATAAGGTGAACCTGTTTGTTGCTGTAGTCAAGCATTGCTCCTCTCTACACTTCTTACACGTCACTCTCTCCTTCGTTACGTAAGTAAATATTTCCTGATGCTTCATATATCTTCTTTCAGTCAATTTGGCAAACAAATTTCTTTTTCCTCACATTCGGTTCAGTACCTCTGAATTAGGTCCCTCGATCTACTCATCTAACCTTCTGCATTCTTGTTGAACACCGTATTTCCAAAGCTTGTCCACTGTTGTGTCTGTACTCCTTATCGTGCAGATTTCACTTCCATATAAACCTGCATTCCAGACCAGTGGGCATCAAACTGCACCCCCTAATTAAGTATTCGTGCGGCCCACGGTTCACAGCCGTATTTTATAACAATATGCATTTAACACCTAATAGCGGAAACCAAACAACGTCAACTAACTTTCTGCCACGAAGGGCTCTCAACAGGGGAAGTGTCCAGTCGTCTCGGAGTGAACCAAAGCGATGTTTTCGGTCATGGAGGAGATACAGAGAGACAGGAACTGTCGATGACATGCCTCGCTCAGGCCGCCCAAAGGGCTACTACTGCAGTGGACGAACGCTACCTATGGATTATCACTAGGAGAAAACCTGACACCAACGCCACCATGTTGAATAATGCTTTTCGTGCAGCCACAGGACGTCGTGTTACAACTCAAACTTTGCGCAATAGGCTGAATGATGCACAACTTCACTCCCAACGTCCATAGCGAGGTCCCCCGCTGCAACCACGACACCATGCAGCGTGGTACAGATGGGGCCCAACGACATGCCGAACGGACCGCTCAGGATTGACATCACGTTCTTTTCACCGATGGGTGTCGCAGATGCCTTCAACCAAACAATCGTCGGAGACGTGTTTGGAGGTAACCCCGTCAGGACGAGCGCCTTAGACACACTGACCAGCGAGTGCAGCGTTGTGGAGATTCCCTGCTGTTTTGGGGTGGCACTATGTGGGTCCGACGTACGCCACTGTTGGTCATGGAAGGCGGCGTAACGGATGTACGATACGTGAATACCATCTTCCGACCGATAGTGCAACCATATCGGCAGCATATTGGCGAGCCAAACGTCTTCATGGACGACATTCGCGTCCCCCTCGTGCTCATATTGTGAATGACTTTCTTCGTTTGGGATAACAATGTCGCTCGATTAGAGTGGCTGGCACGTTCTCCAGACATGAACCCTATCGAACATGCCTGGGACAGATTGAAAAGGGCTGTTTATGGATGATGTGACCCACCAACCACTCTCAGCGATCTACGCCGAATCGCCGTTGAGGAGTGGGTCAATCTGGAATAACTTGTCTTGATGAACTTGTGGATAGTATGCCACGATTAATGCAGGCATGCATCAATGCAAAAGGTCATGCTACTGAGTATTAGAGATACCGGTGTGTACAGCAGTCTGGACCACCACCTCTGAAGGTCTCGCTGTATGGTGGTACAACATGCAATGTGTGGTTTTCATGAGCAATAAAAAAGTGCGGAAAGGATGTTTATGTTGATCTCTATTTTAATTCTCTGTACAGGTTCCGGAACACTCGGAACCGAGGTCATGCAAGAAGTTTTTGACGTGTGTACCAGTTTCTCCCAGCCGTTGTTGTAGTGAGCCGAGGTGTTACGTGATGTCATAATTAGAACAGGGACTGACTACCGCGCCCTCCTCCCAGCTTGTAGGCGTACCGTGAAGCGGATTTTTTAAAAGTGATCCGAACTTCAAACTGATTTTACATCCAAACGGTACATTTCCGGACATAGGTCCTTATCATAACTTCTTCTACCAAGTCCACTTTACAACCCGCAGAAGCAGTGGCGGATTCACTTATAGGCCCACTACACAAGGGCGTATAGGCGGTATCTTAAAGGAGACAGCATTTTTTGCTCTGAACTCATTTTAACCTTTTACGTTTTAAAATAACTGCGCTTACAAACGACAAAAGTTATTAATATTGTTGAAGAACTTGTTTGTTTAAATAAGCCTTACGAACGAAATTCGACAATAGAAGCTCGGAAATATACATAGTTTACTTAGTGACTGAATGGAAATTTAGTTTTCTGTCTGGTATCATCTTCATGATTGTTCAAAATCTTTGTAGTAAGCTGTCAGGACGGCAATCTACAATACAATGTTTGAAACATTATTTCTCCGAGAATGTTGTCAGCTTCAACTTAACCCTACTATATTTTTCCCGTGAAAACACCGGGATCACTGAAAAGCTGTGACAAACTCATCAGCAGTTTCTTAAATACTGTAACATGTGTCGGCCTCAGTATGTAAAACCCGACTCTACTTAAATTTCTTGTAGAAATTACGGGGAAGTATTAAGTCAACCCTCCATTACTGTGATGAATACACCCGTTTAACAAAATATGTAGATACTAAAAATGTTTTAAATTTTTATACATATGTTTATCTGGAAACAATATCTAATAATGTGGGAAACACATTTAACAACAGATTAAAAATTTTATTTACTTACTTACTTAGTTACTTTTTTTCGAAAACAGAAGAAGAAACTAACTTTAGTATTTCCCATTTATTCTGCTGCGATCTGCACGATATCAACGTTCCCACTCTGTGTAATCGAGTAGTACGTGGCGTTGCAAATTTTATATTAAACTTCTTAACTGAGCTTCTGTCTTCGAGGATAGGTTATTTTTATTTTATATTCTAACAAAAGGTGCATTAGCGTGTAGATATAATAGCAGTGTTCACACAAATGACAACACACAACATCAACTGCCAACAAGACTACTTAAACTCTGTAGTCTGTCTTCTCTGCCCACAGAAACCGCTAAAATGTTATAAGAATGAATGGGATAAGAGTCGATTCAGCACACCTCACTTCAAGAAACTGCAAATATTATTTGCGTTTTAAATTAGAAGGACAGTGTCAAGAATATTCAGAACATATTTGTGTCCCAGCTAAAATTCTGGTGATGAGGGAAACAGAAGCCAAAAAATGGACTGTCCCGCTTTCTTTACAAGACGAATTCCAGCGTACAGGTGTGCTTCTATTGTTCACTGACAACAGAGAAACAGGCGACAATGAAATTAAATTATTCTGCATTGTCGTTCTTTCATAGCACAGTCGCGTAATCAGAGTTAGTCAGTTCATCGCTCCTTGTTTAAAGGAAAGATGTTTGTGCCTGTGTGCCGTGTTTAAATTTATTAGCTTTGTGCTCATGTGCTGTGTAGTACGACTGGAACTGGATACAGTCTTTCGTTCTTTTAATAATTTTTTTCTTTTGTTTTGACTGTTGGTTGACAGTTTTGCAAGTGCCTTAACATGAATAACAGTGAAACAAGAAAGGTGCAAAATTAAGTGGGGTGGTATTTCGGAAATTATCGAAGGAAAAGCGAGAACGAGAAGCCAGTGTTCCAAAAACGCTTGGCAGACTAGATAAATTTTTGGCAAAAAAATGTTGCTTTTTCGACTTCGAGTTCAAATAGTGCAGATGATATTTTTGGCACTGCAGCTGTTGTAAAAGAAATAACTACAGACGACACAAAAGTCAAATATGAAGAAAAGCAAATTGTTCCTGATTTAGAGTTTCACGAAAGTAACCTCGTTAGCGGCCGAATTGGCCATGCGGTTAAAGGCGCTGCAGTCTGGAACCACAGGACCGCTACGGTCGCAGGTTCAAATCCTGCCTCGGGCATGGATGATTGTGATGTCCTTAGGTTAGTTAGGTTTAACTAGTTCTGAGTTCTAAGGGACTAATGACCTCAGCAGTTGAGTCCCATAGTGCTCAGAGCCATTTGAGCCAGTAACCTCGTTAGTGATGATCCTGCAGAATGATGTTTCAGTGTATCAACAACTGACATTCTCTTAATCAAAATTGTGAAGGTGATTTTTCTAATTCAGGAAGATCAGTTGGCGATAAAACGAGATATTTGACCAAAAACATATTTTACCGTAAACTTTTAAATGGTGAATCAACTTTGCGTGATTTTCTAGTATACTCCTGGAGCAGCGGTGCTGTTTTTTGTGCACCATGTAAATTGTTCGGAGGTAAGGCCGCGATTGCTACTAATGGTATTGCAGATTGGAAAAATATTTCAATATTTCATCTCGTCATGAAGATTCACTTGAACAGAAAAATTCTCAGTTATCACTCTTAACAAGAAGAAAGTCACTCGAAACAATAGACAACCATTTCTACTCATATGATGAGACAGAAAAAATGCACTGGTGCAGTGTTTTAAAAAGGGTGTTTGCAGTAGTGAAGAAGCTAACAAGTAGTGGAATTCCCTACGCGGATACGTTGAAAGATTCCATTCATTACATAGTGTTCAATTTATGATGTCTCTTGACATTATAGCCAAATTGGATCCTTTTGTCGCAGAGCATAATGAACTACAGGGAAATCCAGGGCTACCTTCCTTCAACAACCTGTGATTTAATAACAGAGCTTCTTTCTGAACGAATAAAAAAAAGTTATCATAAGTCAAATAAAACTGGCCAGATATTTCTCTACAATAGTATATTCTACTGTGGACATTTCATATATTGATCAGTTATATTTCATATTAAGATATGTGACCGAGAATGGTGAACCTGTTGAAGGTTTGCTTCTGTTTTTATCAAACCCGGGACACCATTCCGAAAACTTAGCTGAGGCCGTACTGAAAGTACTGTCTACAAATCCATTGATGTTACTGACTGTAAAGACCAGTCACAAGACAACGCAATTAATATGTCAGGAACTTACACTGGTATATAGCCACGCATTAAGCAACGAAATACGAAAGCGCATCATGTGCCGTGTACAGCACATTCATTGAATTTAGTCGGCACTAGTGCTGCAAGCTGTTATCGGTAAGCATGTTCATTTTTCAATGTAGTGCAAAATCTTTGTAATTTACCTCTGCTTCTACACAGCGCTGAGATAAACTTCTTTCTTTCGTGAAACCAGGAAACAAAACAGTAAAAAGTTTATCGAAAACACGTTGGTGAGCAAGAAAGGAAGCGTGTGTAGGTCTATATAAAAACTGGGAGGGCGCTATCGATGCCCTCACGCATATTGCCAATAATAAGTTTAAAAAAAATACATGTGAGGAATGAGGCTTCAGCTTTAATGAATCAACTCGGCAGACTAGAAACAGTATTCATGATGGCAGTTTGGAGGGTCATACTCCAGAGATTTAATAGAGTAAATCTGAAATTTGCAAAGTGTAAATATTGATACTAAAGTAGTGCATGAATTGTATAAATCAATTTAGGATTTATTGGATCTATTCGTGGCATGTTCGACTATTATAAAATAAATCCTTGGTAATTTTGACTGATATAGACTACGAATGCACCTACAAAAGATAAAGAAAATGCAAACTTCATAATGACGAAGAAGCGGACTCAGAAGAAGTTTTGCTGACTGGAAGGGAAAAATTTAGAGTCCACACATTTCTCCCAGTAGTCGACAAATTGTACGCTGATAATTAGTGAGGGGGAAGGAAAGCTATAGAACACTGTTGGACTCCTTCAGAGTTTTCAGTAACTTTAAGAACAGCTCACCTGAAGATATTGCTGAACGTGCAGCAAAACTCCAAGCGTTATTTGACACAGATGTAGAGTCTTCCTTCCCTAGTGAAAGCGTACATTTTGCGGAACTTTCGAAATCTTTTGAGATTAGTGATATACCAGTCGAAATGAGTAAATTTTTACGAAAAGAGTGGTTACAGTTCGTGTTTCCGAATGTTGACATTGCTCTTAGGATATTTTTGTGTATTACACTTACAAATTGTTCAGCACAACGCTCGTTTTCACCTCTTAAAAGACTGAAACCGTACCTAGGTTCTACGTTGTCTGAGGAGGGATTGAACGCCTTGTACACTCTACACATTGAAGTCGACCGACCTCCTAACTGATAACCGACTGAGCTATGAAGATATGATCAACGAGTTTTCTGCCGTGAAGGGCAGAATTAAACTTTGCTGACTGG
Organism: Schistocerca serialis cubense; assembly: GCF_023864345.2. NCBI lineage: Eukaryota > Metazoa > Arthropoda > Insecta > Orthoptera > Acrididae > Schistocerca > Schistocerca serialis. The sequence goes on from NC_064642.1 coordinate 528,976,171, forward strand.
TGAGTTTGTTTATTTATTCATACTCGTATTAGCTTTAAAAATTCAAGATTATAATGTGGTTTTTATTATAACTTAGAGCACATTCATTGGATTTACGAACTACGTATTACGTTTTTATTTTACAATTACCGATGGCAGGACGCGAAACTAAATCTCGTTTAAGTGCAGACGTGACCGAAGGCGCCAGACAATACTAAAAAATACCGGAATGACCCAGGCCGCTCGGCGCTGTACAGTCAAGTCATATTGATACTGTAGTATATTGCAACAGATGCGTATTCTTGCCGCCTGCTGAAACGTATAGTTATGGCGGAAATATACGTTATCGGGGAGTACGCTCAGACGAAAAAGTATTAATAAATAACGTAGTTTAGGTCTGTCGATAAATACGTAAAGGCTTTGCCATTACCGTTAGAAAGAGCTGTGGTGAGAGCAGAAACTGCAGTACAAAACTGTTCAGCGCTTACATGGATTAAAGTTATTGTGTACACTTATTGTGCAGCATCTAGCTACACAGATCCTAATGCTTTACACGTTAACTATTACATTATAAAACAAATTTGATTTTTGCTCACTAGTCGGTAAAATTACGTAATAGCAAATCCAGTTCTGTGTTTGTTCGTCTGTATTTAGTTATTAGTACATGCATCGAAATCTCTATTTGGTTTTCATTTCTTACGCTTCCATATATATTCACGTATTAATACCGAAAGTTGTCTCCTACACGCTCTGCTGAATTTTTAGGACATAAAAGATAAGTTATTTTCCTTGTGTTCGTTTGTGCTGTCTTGCGACAGAAGACTGTGTTAACACAATGCAGTTTTAAGTTTGTTTTATCCGCTGCCGTTGTGATGACCTCAACTCACAGGAAAAATAATTATCAAAATCTGAGCTGTGAAGTCATCCAAAATTCTAGTTGGAAAACCACACTCTTTGTTATACTTCTCAATTGGTCACGATCCCACTTTGTTTATGAACTGAAAACTCTAATATTCACGAGAAAGTGCTCCAAAATTAACCTGAACCGACAAAATTGTGTATATATCCTCTGAAACTTCAAAGGAATTAGAAAAAGTGACAAAGTTTCGTGAATCACACACAATACTGCTAACAATCGCATGAACACTGAGGGGTTTCACCATACATCTACCAACTTTTGAGTATAACCAGTGTCTCTTAATACTACGATTCATGGCAATACAATATCATAAACTTTTATTACTGGGTAAAGGGTCACTACGTGATTTGACAGCTGACATTTATAATTCCCGCTCATGTCAGAAAAAGCGCCAATACGGGAATAGCAGCTTTTTACATTATTGGTCAGAACGCAAGCAATTATGGCAGTCGCTGTAATTTTCGCGCGAAGCCATATTTCGCGACAAAATACTCTTATTAGTTAGTGTCATATATCTAGTCTCATAATAATACATAAAACTACATAAAATAACTACAATGATTTTGACATGCAAGGAGAATTAGTCCTAATGAGAGGAAGAAGTTTATATCTATGGTGTTTCAACAATGACTACCAGGCAACTTTTAATTCACTGATTGTAATTTAATTTTCGTTAGCAGAAAGCAAACCAACTAAACAAAGAATTTAATTAAACAGAGTCTGTAATTCTTATACTTTTAATAAAGAAAGAAAGTTTCTAGGTCAGGGGATAGCGTTCAGCGAAATCCCTTAACCATTTGTTACATGTGAAGCGTTGTGTTAGGCAGCACGATGTCGGCGGGTTACGATGATTAGAGCAGGATACAGACAGTTCCCCTGGTTAATCGTCTCCGGCGAAACGCAAATAAAGTTCCGGCACAGCTGTATCATTAACCCCGTGGTGATTAACAAACCACAAGACGCCAGTATACGAACGTTGTTGACATGTCCTCTCTTTCAAAGTACATGACGTAGACATCGCTCGTTTTTACACTTTATGCACTGTCCGTAACGCTATCGTCCATAATTACACGGTTCGTCACATTCATATAGTCTTAGCCACAAATACACCATAGAATTATCATGTATGTGAAGCACACCGTAAACAATGTCCACTCTGTTCTCGCATTTCAAACTTCGACAACGTCACTGAAAGCCAATTATATTGCACAGTTAATTAGTCTTCACTTTCATGGCTTGATATAATGTGATATACAACAGTTCCACCACCCAAAACCAATACCAGCAAAGTTCATTCGAATAAAGGCACAGTTCGTGTCGGCCACAACAGAGTAATGTTAGCGGCACTTTCACAATCCGATTTATTTGCTCTTAAAGTTCGCTGTCGATGGCATTACATACCGCAGTGGCAAAGAGACTTAATAATCTGATAGTTCAGTATCACTGTCCATACAATTACGTATGCTTTTCATGAAACACAGTACTATTTTTCCCGCGCACGCTTCACAGACACGCCATTCACCATCCCCTCTTCTACGCAACAACCTTTCAACTCTCGATATCACTATCGCTGTCCCCTGTCTATAGATGTTATATCGTTATCGTAAATTACATAAACCTTTATAAATGTTATTGACTGCATTAATCACAATTAATAATATTCCAAAAGAGAACTTTAGAAACCTTAGCACAGGTACAAAGCAAGAAACACATTTATCCATTGGCAAACGAAACAATCACAATTACATCTTGACATTTAAAAACCACAGTAGACTGTTACATAATCACAATTAGAAATGCCCATATGAACAAAAGAAAAAGAATAGAAATCCAAAGAAAATCACGAAAAAAATTTTATGTGCGTAATTAGCAATGCCTTCACACCGTACACCAAGTACAGTTCAGGAGCCATATTACATTTTGATTTAGCGCGTTTAGACCACTGGCTCGTCCTTTCAGAACAACGAATAGCAGAGTACGGAAACAGCTCACAGCGCTCATACCCAAAACGGCAGTTGTGAAGTGATCGTGTAATAGTTATTATTTAAAACACGTTTTTTTTGGAGTGCGTATATAATATGGTGTGCCTAGGGGTGCAAAATTTTTAAATCCGCCACTGCACGTGCCCACTGTAGAACTACACTACCAGTAACAGAAGCGACCAATAATGGTAGAAGTGCAATTTCTGGGTGCTTTTCAAATTACAAAGACCTGTAAGGTCGATGTTTTGTTTAAAATTTTCTCGATCTACTTACCACCGCGCAAATGGGTTAGCACGGACAGAGAAGTTTACTGAAACTGTTGTAGATGTTAATTGCAACTACAATGCGATTAATATTATATTGCACTTGACATTTAAGAGCACGTGTTGTCTGTAACTCACTTTGCCAATCGTATATTGCAGTCCAGCGTATTAACCCTGCCGACGTGCCCTCTGTTACAACAGTCGGTGCGCCGCTATAGGTGGTAACGCGGTGCTTGGCTCTCGTCGGCTGGCAGGTACAAAGTAATTTTAAAGGTATTATAGTGAAAGTACTGTCCCACATGATAGTCAATACTCCGCATTTAAAAACGCATTATGGCACGTATACATCTGATAGGTTTACCTCGTGATGACTGGGTGTTGTGTGCTGTCCTTAGGTTAGTTAGGTTTAAGTAGTTCTAAGTTCTAGGGGACTGATGACCATAGATGTTAAGTCCCATAGTCCTCAGAGCCATTTGAACCATTTGGTAGGTTTAAATATGGACGAGAGAGCCAAATCGTACATAACATGAAACATTAATTAAATAGACACTTGAGTTTACCGGTAAAGAATAAAAACACACCATTTGCAGTTGTTTGCTGCACTTGACTTCTTTGTCAAATCAGAAATATACTGGAGGAAATATAGTAGGAGTCGAAAAGTTGGCCGGTCACCTCACGGACGATCGAGTGGGGTAGTAAGTGGTTAGCACATTGGACTCGCATTCTGGAGGACAACGGTTCAAATCCGTATCCAGCCATCCTGATTTGGCTTTCCCGTGATTTCCCTAAATCGCTTGAGACAAACACCGGAATGGTTCCAACGACAGGGCACGGCCGCTTTCCTTCCCTAATCGTAGCTTATGCTCTGTCCCTAATGACTTCCTCGTCGACGGGACGTTAATCGCTAACCTCCTCCCTCCACCTCAGGAACAAAGCTGTGTTGCCGGGTGAGGGGTATTGATAGGAAGAAGGGTTCTCTCGCTTGTATACCGGTGCTGCCCACTCACAGGCATGTGTTCTTCATTCTGATCTGCTGTTGTAACATGGATTCGTGAGTACGCATTACAGAGACAGTCGTCCCTAAACCCGGTACATACATGTAGCAGCGAATATGAAATTAAATTAAAGCTGATCTAGTACAACGCCATCAGTGTCAGAAAAATGATATTCGAAACATTTGGTAAACATTTCTGATCGTATCTTCTAATGTTAATGAATTTAAATGCAAGTACAATTACTGTTATTGATCAATTAATCATCTGCTAACAGAGACAGCAAAACAACGCATCCTCAGGTTATTACAGTGTCACAACTTTAGGGTCACTGAAGGCGGCAGTAATCTGAAGTGGAGAACTAGCGACGTAAAGTGTTCCGAATGGTGCAGATTTTTAACGATCACTAGTTAGAAGAAGACTGCAGCCAAGTTTTGGCCCCGTAACTGTAGCGAGTCTGTGCTACGGTGAGCACTGGAGTAGGATAGTCAGGGCAGCGGTGGTAACCACGATACCACTGTGTTGAAGTGGTTAGCACATCTTCATGAAAATCTAAAGACTTATGTTCGAGTCCTAGACGAGGTATACATTTTAATTTATTGCTTCAGCTTCTGGCATCATCGAAGTTAAAGTTGAGACTTGGATGTTTCCTGGAACATGTAATTCCATCAGATTACTTTACGTAGGTTACGAGTTAATAATAAGATCGACACATTTGCGGACCGAAGTGCCATTCCGCAATGTCAGTATTGTGTCTTGAGCAAGAAAATTTGACGACTACTGTTACATGCATAAAGGGAAATCGGCACATGTTGCTCCTGATATAAGACGACGTCAAACGCGCCAATACGTTATGAGATGATTAGGTGAAGCAGAGCCTTTGCTTCGGTCTTCAACATACCCTGATCTCAACAGACAAAAATTACTAAACCAGCTTGTAGACCGCGCATTGGAATTACATTCTCCCAACATCTTCTGCATCTATAAAAGACTCATCCGATCCATGCTCACTTCTGTCCAGGCCCAGCGCACGGTCTTAATCTAACAAGAAGTTTAAATCAACACACACTCCGCTGCAGAGTGAGAAATCAGTGTGGTAACGGCGCAAGGTGTCCTACAGTTCAGTCTGAAGGTGGATCGACGATTCGCAGCTGAAATTGCACAAGTGGAGAAGAAGTGGTTTAGTTGTGTTTCCGGAACTTCATGGATCTATAAGTAACTATTATATACATTTTATAAGAAAAACGTTTTAGAATAAGCTCAGAACTGGTGTACCGCCTTCCATGAGTCTCATTACGTCTTCAGTGACTGTTTGACTGAGACGAACATGGAAAGACTGTATTGCATGTGGTGAAATAAATGAGTAATTCGCACAAGTACCTCAGGTCTGGTAGTAACAGCTGTAATATGGGCGGCAATAGATCTAACAATCTGTAAGGAAATAAGATTGCGGTATTATTTTATTTCGTGTCAGAAGCAAAAAAAATTAAAAATATGGTTCAAATGGCTCTAAGCACAATGGGACTTAAATTCTGAGGTCATCAGTCCCCTAGTCTTAGAACTACTTAAACCTAACTAACCTAAGGGAATCACACGCTTCCTGTCCGAGGCAGGATTCGAAGCTGCGACCGTAGCAGCAGCCCAGTTCCGGACTCAAGCGCCTAGAACCGCCCGGTCATAACGGCCGGCGTGTGAGAAGCAGACTAAAACATTATTATATACATTACTGCATTACATTACTACATACATTAGGGTTTATAAATGAAACCAGTCAGTAAATAAAATAGATACATAAACACATAGATTATACAAGCAAACATTGGTTAATTTAACCATACAATGGATGCCCAAAAATTTGCAACGTCCAATGCACTTTGTGTAACATTTACCAGACCTTCCATAGTGCACACAGTTGGAGGTAGTGTGTATTGTAGCAGATGTGATGCCATCTACACGGCAGTTCCACAGCCACACTTGAGAGACTCAACCTGGAAGCCCCACCTCTACAGGTTCCTCTTCGATCTTGTACCAAAGGAGCTCAGGCGATTAAGTGATTTCCACGTGGACCATTTCTCTGAGTGGCCTAAGTAAAGAGCTTCAGTTGGAATCAGCCACCCCTCCAGATGGAGGCCTGCCATCTCTTCTCCCAGTGTTGCTGTGGAGTGTCAGCGAGTGTTTCTGTGCTGCGAAGAAGGCTCTTTCTAGACAGAAGTCTTTCTGTGCCGGTTGATAGCCATGTAGTGGGTGGGATTTGGATGTTCATGCCTTTTTCATTTCATTTTGTGTCCCATCGGATGTCCGGAGGGCCTAAGCCGGATAAGCAGTGCAGTTTTTCCACGGGTGTAGCTGTCAGTCAACCCGTGATGATGCGACGTGTCTCGTTCAGAGCAAAATCAACTTTCTTGGTATGTGTGGATCTGCACCATACTGGGCAAGCGTACTCAGCTGCAGAGTAGCATAGGGCTAATTCGGATGTCCGCACTTTATTTGGCTGTGCTCTCCATGTTGTCCCTGTCAGATTCCTAACAATATTGTTCCTGGCAGCCACTTTTTGTTTTGTTTTTAAGCAGTGTTACTTGTATGTGAGAGCACGGTCCAGAGTGACCCAGAGATATTTTGTTGTCTTTCAATGCGAAACGACCCCTTAGAAAAATTAATGAATGATTGTGCCGATAAACGTCTTACGTTAATTGATTTTCAAACAGCTGAGCAAAACTGAACGTACTCAGACATTTACTAAACTGACACACAATATTTTTAGCGCAACGCAATCTGACTTTTAATAATCCCTACAAAAGAATGGCCCTGACAAACATTAACCTATACCTTTCATGAATCACTTACCTCACAAAAATCTTCGTTACTCCAAGTACTGCAATACAGCGAGCGCCACTACTGCCAGCTAAATAAAAGATTATAAATACTGAAGGCACTAATTACTGACAGGCATAGTTAGAAAATGAAAGATTTTGATAGAGAACAAACCATGTATTTACCTTAATAGTGTTCAAAAGTCATTATATATATATATATATATATATATATATATATATATATATATATATATATATATATATATATCAGTCCATGATATCCAGTATTACAAATTTACTCTTTCTGATGGACACACGTCCAGATCATCTATTCTCAAAACTCCGCCATCTCTCTCCCCACATTCACCACTGCTGGCGGCTCACCTCTAACTGTGCGCTGTTAACATCCAGCTGCCCAACACTACAATAGCAACAACAAAGAAAATCAGCTACAGACTGCACACAGCACAGCCAGTGATTTTCATACAGAGCGCTACGTGGCGTTACCAATATAAAAACTTAAACAGCCTACTTACATAGCCCCCATGCTCCCCACAAAAAATTTTACAAATTGTTTTGGGCAGTAGCCAATACAGATTTGAAAAAAAATTTCATAATTACAATAACAAAGAAATCAAATGCACACACTTATTGCTACAATGTTGGTCAAAAGCTAAAATTTTCAAGACAGTCCTGATCATTCATCACAGTAAAACTGCAGTGTTTTTTTTTTTTCTCAAAGTCTGAGCAGTAAAGAAAATGCACACGGAAGTAGTGGATTTCCAGGCAGTCTTGAAGAAGTAGTGTTGTCCTTCCAACGGAAAGTCAATGCTGACTCTTGACATGCAGACAGGAAATGAGCCACAACAGAGCAAACCCACAGCATAGTCACTCGAAGTTGAAGTATATTGGTAGATAGGTCTTCACAGAGCAGACCCACTGTAGTCCTGGTAGAGATTACAGTATTGGTGGGCCACCAGAGGTGCAGACCCACTGCAGTCCTTGTAGAAATAATGGTATTGGTGCGTCATCAAAGATGCAGACCCACTGCAGTCCCTGTAGGGACGGCCAGCAGCCATCTGTTGCGACTTTGCAGGTGCACAATCTCCATCGAAGAGTCTTGTGGCCAATATAGCAAGTCTATGAACCATCACTTGTGCACTCACAAAAAAAATTTTTTTTAATGTCCTTAGTACCGGCAATGCTGTTATCCAGTCCCTTGCTGAATTGTTAACACACGTGCAAACACTAACAGTCCCAACTTCTCATCTACTGAGCATATACTATGACCAACAGAAACGTGTGCAGTGAAATGTAACTTAATTTGAAGAACTGGTGTCTGTACAATTATAAATTTACAACATAAGAATACAATTGCAAAGGTACAAAATACATCATTAAAGAACATAACAATACAGATAACATTTGTAGTAGTACAGGCTTTACAAAAGAACAGAAATAAACAGATACATCAGTGTTACAGGAATTATGACATAAGTAAATACATAAAAGGTCAGAATAACTTTCGAAACATCAACTTCACACTTGAGCATTAAAACAAAACAGAATAAATAATGTCTGAACACCTTTACAAAGTAAATAACATATTATAAATGCAAATTATGTTTGAGGATAACAGTATTCCTCATCATTGATAATGTAGCTGAGTATTAGAAAAATTCTACAACATAAGTCTTATCAGATAAACACATAAAGACAGGAAGAACACAAATACACAAGATACACAGACACATAGTGGAATAACACAAAAGGAAAGGTCAAGGTTCGTTTTCAGTGTAACATTTGGTAATGCAGTCCAACCCAAAACTTCATTTCAAGATATTTCCTCTTATTTCACTTTTTTTAAGTACCTTGTCAATGCATTTCTTCCAATTCCTCACAACTCACTCTCTTATATAGTCTATCCCCTCTTAAGCTAACTTAAATCTACCGAGCTCAGATGCTAAACTAAGGGATGAGGCAATGCAGCACTACAAAGCAATTAACACAAACAGCAATGACAAAAAAATGCAAATTGGCAAAGCAAGCAGCAGTATATCTAAATTAGCAAAGCAAATGCAACATTACAACTAATATAAGGCAATGTGCAGCAAATAAGAAAAATAAATCAGTAGTAAAACTGGCTTTACAGAGCAATACAAAGTGAAATTAAGTAGCATTATGCCTGGCAAACAGCAGCAGCAAATGCAATAACTTATATCTAAACATGACAAACCCACAAGCAGAAAAAATAGTACACTAAAGACAACAAAGCAGATAAGGGAAATGTATATTCACATCTTAATGTCTAGGGATTAAAGTGGTGCACCACAACTTATTCTACAAAAAAATTGCCAAGTACTTGAAAATAAAATTATGTATGCAGTTACTGTTATTAGTCCCTTCCTATTGTTATTTCCTTTCCAAGTGCTCCTTTTTCGAAGACTGTGGATCATAAAATTATTATTTAACAGATCTGTTGACAGAAAGTTTTCACATTAGCAAATGCATGTAATTTTATTTTATAAAACCAATGCTGCAACATAGCTGGAAACCAGATATCAAATGAAATAGCCAACTGTCTAAAGCGAAGCATAAAATTATCGTTCAATAGTCATGTGGCATTTCATAAGTTAGTAGAAATACTCTCAACTCTCGTAGAAAGACACTAGTCATATACAGGTGTGCAGATGTAAGAATATTTCCCATCAGTTCATAAGCATTTCAGTAAGTAGCACAAAGTACGTGCTCCACAGTGTAATCATATGTTTCCAAGTTTGAGCGTGTCTTATTTGCAACGCTTTCTATAAAGAAATGTCAATAGCGAGGTTATTGGCGTCTTTTTTTCCACCTAATGACTTTTTCTCCAGGCAACTATCGCTCAGCTGGGCGTCCACAACACATTACGTCAAGGTCACTTAGCTTTCTTATCGAAATATTTACAACAGCAGTTTGCGCTACAGTGACAGTCTCATAAAGGAATTTCACAGGTCAAGAATTTGCGTTTCTAATATGTAGAAAGAAGATCCTATAAATATAACAATGCCCAAAAAATTTTCATCGGCATTGGGATACATTCACCCATATACACACATTTCACAACTCTTCAAGTACGATTCTTGGTTTCCAACATCCTTTTTCACAAATCAGGGTCGCTAACCACTACTCATTATTCATATACATATAAACACGTAATCACATTCCTCATATACGGTATCATCATCTTATTGATCATAAACATACCTCAACAGCATAATACACTTTGTCATTGTAATAATAACATCATAAAACCTCAGCTAAATCTCAAACGCGTCGTAGTTTTCTGCAATAATGTCAAAACCTAAAAAAATTCTCTGCTCATTTCAGTAGTGTCATCTACCTCAAACGTACTTTAAAAATCATGATCCCATACCAAATACATCATTCAAAGCTCTCATAGTATCACAATGGTTTCGAAAAAATATGAAGAGTTCACAAAGTACAGACAAAATACAATTTCATAAGTGTGAAGTTATCCAACTGTGTGATTACATAAACATCTGTCACTGATGTAGTAAAATAAATGTTTGTCTCTCTCAGTTAAATGATCAGATAGCTGTGTAATTTATGTCTTAGAGAAACATGGTACCGATGTGTAAAGTTGTATAAACGAATACCATATTAGCTAGGGCTCCTTGTGCTTGTCAAACAAATGGTACACGAAGTACGCGTGTACCCCCTGAGGATTAATGTAATTATACCCTCAGGTGTTACAGATTACAGCAATTGAATGAAATGTATCATGGAAAACCTTTGTATCGTTGTAATTCAATAATCTTTAAAAATAAATGTTTTAAGTACAAAATTAATCACTCAAATACGTGTCCTTTAGCGCTAAATGTGCATCTTGCTGTAAGATAATTCTGTGAAAGTGTCGTAGTTATCGTCCTCCGAAAGCTAAGTTCTGCAGAATTCAATGTACTTACCTCATCATAAACAAAAGTGAAATTCTATGCATATAGATATCGTAGTTATTACGTACATTACCTTGATCAAGAAAGTACTATACTGTAATGTATTGTTGTGCTACGAAAAAGGCTAACTCATTGTAGCTATACCACAAAAGTTACTACTAAAACATGTTTTACTTTCCAGAAGAATTCAGAAAAACTGTGCAGATATAAAACAGATACAGCACAAAATCAATAATGCAAATTGAGTCACACATTAATAGCGTCGTGATGTAATCGTGTATCTGTCAAAGAAATCAAATACTATGTCATCTTTAATCTCATAGTAAGTACTTCAAATAAAGAATGTCTTTTCAAGTAAACCAAAATGTTGTATTAAAATCTCATTAGCAGTGTATGTTTTAAGTATGTAAGCCTTATAGCCGTTATGTAATCGTGCAACTAACAAGCAAGGATGTACACACAAAATAATACTATGTCGTCTGTTCACTATAACATTGCATTCGTAATTTCTGTTCAAATAAGTTGCCCAGGTTCTTGACTGGATAATTAACTTCAAACATTGTTGCATGTTAACAGTTTCTAAGTCTCACAAAGCATGTTAGTAACGTTAAGTGAAAAATTTTATGGCAAAGACTAAGTTAAAAATCAGATTATCTTTCAATAAACGGTTTTACATGTGAAATGTGGTGTAAACCTTTACTCTTCCTAGTACGCAGAGTGTCAACTTCAAAGCAATTATCATGTTGTATACGTTGGTAAGGAATGCAAAAATTTTTCTCAAGGTTAGCGTCTATGTTATTTTTCGCTGAGCCAGCTGGCGCACATGGCTGCCTGCGGTGCGAATCATTGTCCGTCTCTTTGTTGGCGCGTGTCGTTGTTAGGATTTGGAGATCTAACTTCTACGAATTCACCTTGTCGATAGGGCCTTGCCCTGTTTGAATCCCACCAGTTCTGATGAAATTCAGGTCTGTCGTTATGATTATATTGTCTGTCGTCATGTCGGTAGATTCCATAATTTATTTCTTGTCGGTCACGTGGTGGAGAATTTCTCCCTGAATCGTAACTACGCGGTGGACCGTTGCATCTGAAGTTATTCTGTCTCCCTTGATAATAATTATTTTGGTTTCCATAACGTCTGATTCTCTGATTTTCTCTTTCATATTCATTACTATGGAAATGCGATCTTTCTCTGTAATTATTTTTACTCTGCCAACGGGTGTCATACGGGTGGTGTCTGTTTTGGTCACGATTTGCGTTGTAAGCATAGCCTTGTCGTGTCCAGTTATTATTTCTTTCATCGCGGAATTGTGACAGTTGTGACGTGTAATTGTTGTGCTCCTGTTTTCGCGTTCCACGATTGTCAGTGTCAATTTCCAATTCTTGTAAGAGTCCCTGAAAAGCTTCAGTGTCGTCTTTGCAACGTCCTGCCAAAATAATATGTCGTAAATGTTCAGGCAATTTGATTAAGCAAATGCGGATGAGTTCTGAGGGGCTGTAAGGATTTGACAGGTACTGATTCTCGTGCAACATGTCTTCAAAATATTTCACAAGACTGGAAAATACAAATTGTTCGAAATGTTCAATCATTATATTGCTATGCATTACTCGGTCTTGTGTAGCTTGAAACCAATATGCTGAGAGGAAGGCATGATATTTTCCTTCACTGTGACAACCGTGAATGACCGATCGCATTCTTACAACTGGGTCATTCTCTAAGTAGCCACACATAAATTCTAACCCGTGCTCCAATGACCTGTTGGGAGGAAAACATTGAGAGAATTGATGAAGCCACGCTTGTGGATGAATGTCGTTGCCAGAATTCTTAAATGGTTTGAATTTACATGTAGTAATGAACAGCTTATAGTGAAAATCATCATGTCGGCGAGTCGCATATCGGTCATTGTTACTTCTTTTCGGCGGTTCCATCTCAAAATTCGGTGTACCTTGCCAATTTCTTTCATTATTTCCGAAGTGCCCTGTATTATTATTTTGTGACTGTTCGGTATTTCTATGTCCCTCTTCCCGTATTGGAGCGCGAGTATCCTCTGAAATATGTAATTCTTATATTACCTGCATCAACTGATCTTGTACTTCCCGGATTTCTCTTTTGTGTTGCGTATTAATTTGACTCTGATTTTGTTTGAATTTCTTAATTTGTTTATACTGTTCTGTGTCAGTGAAGGCGGGCTACTTTCTCTGATAGTGAACTTATTTTCTCAGTGTGTTTTTCTGAACCAAGTTTCAGAGTGTCAATTTGTATTGAAATCGTATCTACTGCGTCTTTTAAGTTTTCCTGAGTTTTTGCAAGTTGCGTAACCGAATCGGTAGATGCAACTGAGTCAATTTTGGCTTGCAAGATGTCGTGATTTTCATGAACAATAGTTTGCAGTTCCTTTATGGCTGCTTCATGATTCTGTGATGCATTTTCATGACGCGAAAAAATAGGTTGGAAATGCTCACAAATTTGTGTTTGTATGTCATTACAGACATTTTGACATTTCGATTCGATTTTAAGTAACTCAGCAGTTAAACCTTTACGTGTTTGTTCAAGTGTGGTGTGTAACTTTTGAAGGTGTTGCAATGACTGTTTCTGATTTTGTTCCATTGCGTCTAACTGTTGCTGTGTTTGTCTCTGGGGTTGTTCCATTGTGTATAACTATTGCTGTGTTTGTCTCTGGTGTTGTTCCGTTGTGTCTAACTTTTGAAGATTTTGTTCCATTGTGTCTATAACTGTTGCTGTGTTTTGTTTCATTTGTTGCATTAATTGCAATAATAACTTATTAGTGTCTGGAATCTGTTCCTCTATGCTTTTCAGCAGTGCATTTGCACCGGCAATATTCACATTTTGACAAGCAGAAAATGTGTCTTGACTTATTTGAGAAAACGGTGAGGACGCAAAACCTGAATCTACAGTATTTACAAGATTGTGTCCTGTCATTTCGGGTTCCTGAGGTGAGCTGTTTCCGACCGATCAATCGATAATGCTTCCCTGTTCACTAATTGTTTCACTGTTTACAGCATTATTTGTTGCCTGGTCCATTTCCCTATACAGAGTTACCAGATTACTATTCCGAATAATTGTTAATTCATTACACTACTCTCGTCTTCACTGTCATTTCTTAATTTACTTTGGAGCCTAGTGTTACGTTTTTCACACGCCATAATTATCACATATTTCACACGATAACAAGAAAAGCACAATTTGAAAAGCAAAAACAAGAAAACACATTAGCATTGCACTGAAAATAATATCTCGTTAATTGCAAGCGCAGCTGCGAAATACTTGGTGCAAATCTACATGCATGCCACAACTGTTTTACTGTACAACAATGAAAAACTGCAACTACAAAGAAGATTCTCTCTACAATTATGCGCTAGCAATAAGCAATAGCTACACTAATTTCACAACTACATGAAAATATTATAGGATCCCAGTGAGGTATCCTGGCAGGGTCGCTATATGAAACGTCCCCTTAGAAAAATTAATGAATGATTGTGCCGATAAACGTCTTACGTTAATTGCTTTTCAAACAGCTGAGCAAAACTGAACGTACTCAGACATTCACTAAACTGACACACAATATTTTTAGCGCAACGCAGTCTGACTTTTAATAATCCCTACAAAAGAATGGCCCTGACTAACATTAACCTATACCTTTCACGAATCACTTACCTCACAAAAATATTCGTTACTCCAAGTACTGCAATACAGCGAGCGCCACTACTGCCAGCTAAATAAAAGATTATAAATACTGAAGGCACTAACTACTGACAGGCATAGTTAGAGAATGAAAGATTTTGATAGAGAACAAACAATGTATTTACCTTAATAGTGTTCAAAAGTCATAATATATATGTATAACAATCCATGATATCCAATGTTACAAATTTACTCTTTCTGGTGGACACACGTCCAGGTCATCCACTCTCAAAACTCCGCCATCTCTCTCCCCACATCCACCACTGCTGGCGGCTCACCTCCAACCGTGCGCTGTTAACATCCAGCTGCCCAACACTACAATAGCAAACAACAACGAAAATCAGCTACAGACTGCACACAGCACAGCCAGTGATTTTCGTACAGAGCGCTACGTGGCGTTACCAATATAAAAACCTAAACAGCCTACTTACAAATGTTCTAGAGATGTTCCTACCCAATCTATCTGTAAGGTTATGCTAGTCTGTTTGTTTCTCAGGTTAAGAGCGCAGGTCTAGGTTTTAGATGGATTTGGTTTCAGCTAATTGTCCCTTTAATAGACACACAATTTTTTAAAGCGTCAGTGAGCCTCTGCTCCACACTCTGAAAGCTATATCCTTGAGCTGTGATTACACGGCCATCTGCATATATGATGCTTTGTGTTCCTTCTGGTAATGGCTGGTCGTTAGAGTGTAAACGGTGTGGGTGCCAGCACACTGTCATGTGGCAACCCGTTTTCTGCTGCCCCCATCTGCTTCTTTGACCGTGATATTCCTCAAAAATCTTCGATTCTGCAGTAGATTTCTAATCATTCAGATTAGGTGATAATTGTTCTTCAGGTTGTATAACTTCAGCAACAGGAGTCTATGGTTGACAATGTCGTAGGCTGCTGAGAGATCTATAAACGCAGCTCCTGTGATCTGCTGCCTTTCAAGCCGTTCTCGATATGTTGTGGCAGCTTCAACATCTGTCCTGTGCAGCTCTTCCCATGTCTGAATCCTTTTTGTTGGAGTATCAGTAATGGGTCTACCATACCTGTTACTCTTTGTAGGATAGGCTTTGCAACACCTTATACAGGTGCCATAGAAGGGTGATAAGCCTATAGCTTTTGGGGTCATCCCGGTTTTCTCCTGGCTTATGTATAGGTACGATTTTTGCTTTTCTCCAGGATTTAGGTATCTTGCAGCTCTTGATAAAATTAGTCATTAGTTCGAGTAGCTAGCACTTTGCGCCTGGACCAAAATTCTTGATCTGTTCAGCTCTTATATCATCTACCTCTCCTGCTTTTCCGACTTTGCACTTGTTTAGAACCGAGTCGAGGCCGTTCAGGCTGAAAGGTCGAGTCAGAAAGTTTGCCTCTTGCTCGCATTCCCTTTCCACGGTTCTTCTCACGATTCTGCTGGTGGGGTCAGGTTTACAATTTTTTAAGAGCTGATATGCAGTCTGGTCTGCCTTCACTTTTGTGTGGGTATTTGATTAGGAGAAATCGTTGTTCAGACGTTGTAACAATCTCCAGGTCTTTTGGCTGCTTCTACTCATCTCACACTCTGGCATCAGTTTAATACACTGTTCTCTCTTCGCCTCAGAGATTGAGGAGAGCTACGGGATAAGTTTCCTCGCTATAAGGATTTTCTTCTTATAGCCGGTAATATTTGTCCAGCAGAACAGCTGTTTCAGGTATCAAGCCTTGCAGATACATTGGCCTACACCCTCTCGTAATTGATGCCCGGGAGCGGTATTTTACAGTTTGAGCGAAGCTATCATACCCATCAGGTATGGGTGGCACAGACCTAAACTGCTTGCCCAGCATGTTAGAAAATCTCGTCCAATCAGCTTTCTTGAAGCTGTATCTCCGCTTGAAACTCACCTCCTTTGACCTTATTGCTGGGAGAACTTGACACAGCAGTGACCTGTGTTGCGTCTTTGGTATGGGCGAGCACACTGATTTGAAGCATGGCTGTCCGATGTTTTCACTCACAAAGAGGTGGTCAGGGTTAAATCAACGCTGCCACCTGCCACTGTTGAAGAAAGGGGTTAGCTTACTGTCTTGTATAAGAGCCAACTGGCAGGATTCAGCCCAGGACAAGATTGCTTCCCCATTTTCATTACCTTCAGAATATTCCCATACGTGACTATGGTAGTTAAAGTCAGCGATCACTGTAGACGTCTTGCTGTTGTGGAAGTTCCTAGGTGGTGCAAAGGAAAATGCTGCGGAAGGGGGCTTGTATTGAGCGGTAACCACACAATTACTCAGCTCCACTGAAATAACTTCGATATTATTTTCTACAGAGCAGTCAGCACTGATTATCTGAAGCCCTGGTCTTACCAATATGGCGCTTCCGTACTGAGAGTACGGTATTTCTGCAGTTAGCTTCATGCCCGGTATTTATGGTCGTCTCTGTCGCTCTTCTCTATGGGTCTCTTGTATGCATAGACGTCGCATTTTTTGCCACGGCATAGGCTGGATAACAAACGGTCCTTATCAGAGCCAACTTTGACAGTGATTTGTATAAATATTTAAGGAGTATCATCAGTCAAAGATTCCGGTTAGGCTGCTATGGACAGTATTACTGTAGCCAAAACAGACACGAATCCAATACATGCCACTGTTTGAAAAACGTGATCTTTTACCGCCGAGATCTGTTGATAAATATCATTTACTGAACAGCAAGTTCCGGTTCATCAAATTCATACAACTTATAAATCATATCAGGCGATTTAAAATGAGTCACGTCCTATAATAAAGTCCATGAATTCGTCACTATTGTCAAACAGTAATATAAATTACATCGTAAATAACAAAAATGTGCGAAACACTGAACTGGTTATATAAACAATAAGCATTGTTGTTATGGAGGCATTCTACATACTGCCGTATTTGACGAATACATGGATTTTATTATTTGACGCAGTTGTTCACCAGGAACCGCTATAGCTATAATTCAACAAGTATCTGTAACCACTGTATATTCTCTTGGTTTTGACGTTTCGTCGAAATGTCCGTTTGTTATCTCTGGAAAATCTTCCTACCAAAGGTTATGAATATCACTTCACTCACTTACTGAAATACAGACTCACACTGGACCGTTTACTTTGAAAGTGGTGCAAGTGCATTTGTAGTCTATAGCTGTGCCGCCGATAACATGATTCTCCGCGAACGGGAAACGAGATTGAGCGGCAGGTCGATCAGCCTTAATTGCATCCCAATTATGCTACTAGCAAAACAGGGACGTGAGATGTATTACCTATCAGCCAGGCGCAGCGAACAGTGAACACAGTTATTGTCTGTGACACTTCAGTGAGAGAGCTTTCTGAACAAATGTGATAGTGCAGAAGTTATGGTTATTTTAGTAATTGTGAATGTATTAAAATAGTAGCCTTGAGCGTGTGAATCCGAAAGATTTATCAGCGCCGGCGTGAGCGTGTTAAATACAAGAACAATTACCGTTGTTCATCAGTTTACCATCTGCTCGCACTTATAACACATTAACGCTTTGTCAGGCAGATCAATATCACAACTTTGGGTGGCCGAGTGTGGCAGCAACAGAAAACAGTTGACACGTAGTGTTTCGAATGGTGCCGAATTTCAGGTACCAAAACTTGGAGGCCGGTGGCCAAGATAGCGGAATCTTATTATATCTAGTGCATCGGGAGCCCGTAATGTACTAATTTATATAGATGACCGATTATTAATACTAAGATCGAAAGTATATGCGGCCAGAGGTATCTCCTCACAATGTTACTATTAGTCGTTGAGCAAAGAAGTTTGATGACCACTGCCCCAGACTGATACTTTTTCAGAAATGATATTCAACCATACAAATTTTTATTTGATGCTAAAAAATTATTCGTTTTGAGTATTGCGTCTCTCGCTATAGACAGTTTGCATTATATAGCTTCTCTCTGTTTTGGTTCGGCTATAGAAGTTATCGTTTGTGGCTCATTTCCTATACTAACTCTCTCACCATAAACTAATTTAATTCCCCTACAGTATATAACCTTCATTTACTTTTGTTGATGTTCCTCTCATAGCCCCTTCCCGAAAGTCTTCGCGTCTTTAAACTGACCTCCCTACTTCTTTACTGTCTCAGTCAGAATTAGTTTCATCAGTAAACCAGAAAGTTGTTATTTCTTCTCATTCTACTTTAGTCCCGTACATTGAAGGTACAGAGGCTTACATTCAGATTCCGCACTTCATCTTTAGACGTTTTTTGTGATACCCATACTCTGCTTCATCTCTGGATGAAATGCATCACGCATTTTGTGGCACACAATTGTCATAGGCAATCATAAGGGTGTTCAACACTGCCTAAATCACCCATGGCTTGGAGTAAAACTGCAAGGTGGGTACTATAAATAAGGTTAAAATCTGAAGCTGAATTATTTGGCGTTATGCTTCTTTACCTCTCGCGTAGGGAGTACCTTTACTAAATTAGTCAATCGTCTCTTTTCCCAATTTCTCTCCATACAGACTGAGTAACATGGGTATACGATGCAGCCTTGTTTTAGACCCTTAACAAGTATCGCCTACCATTCAAGTTTCTCGGCTCTTACAATTGCAGTCATGTTTGCGTACAAGTGGTAGATCGCCTAGATTTTTCTGTATTTATCCCTGATAACTCCAGAATTTCAAAGAGTGTATCCCAATTAACATTTTCAAAGATTTGATCCAAACTTAAAATTACTGTAAATGAATCTTTGTCTTTCTTCATTGCACCTTGAAGATAAGTCAAACGGTCAGGATTGCCCAGATTGAATCTTTATTTTACCCGAATCGAAACCGACCTTTCCACCGGTCTCCTTCTACATGATACAGTCTAAGAAGGCCACTTTGGAAGACATTTCTGCAATTCGAACTAACTTTCTGTAAGATTAGACGAGCCACGATTTATTTCAGTTCCTTCTTGAGGTTACCATGCCAGTTGTTCATAGCGATTGTCGACATGGCTAGAACATTTTAACATCTACATCCAATCCACATGGTAACTCCGCAATTCACACTTAGCTGCTCAGCCAGAGAACCACTTACAGACCACTTCTCGACTGCTTTACTCGCAAATATCACGTGCGAAAAATGGCCCCCATATTCCTTGCGTGTGAGCTGTGACTTCCTTCATTTTTGTGATTTAAATAATGAAAATAGCACCAGTTACTTGCTTTTTAATGCTTAGCACAACGCGTTTGGAGAATTTATTCCCAGTTTCAACAGCATGTGTTCTTTTTCATTTTTTACGTAAATGTGTTCCGTGAGTTAGTATGTGTGATTTTTTGCCCCTCTCGCGACTTTTTGCGCTTCGACTGCAATCGGAAAATGGAATAAAATGAATCTTTGAGTGTTTTTAATTGCTAATATTAGAAACGTTATTTTTGTTCGTCTACTTACAGGTACTGTGCGTTGAACATCACACACACATGCTAATCGTCAAATACACTGTTTGTTTACAAAATATGCTACAAAGATATAATGACATTATGGTTTCACAAAGAGTTTGTACACAGTCTGAGTTGTTACACAGTCTGGGATTATATATATATATATATCCGTCCGGCTTATATTTGTAAATTCTGTGCAGTTTCAAATTGTAATCTTCATAGGTGTGAGGAAATATGTATATATACAAATTATGTTCTTTGTAAGTGAATAGGTATGTCGTAAACACTTACCTCTTCATATACGGCACTCTATAGTTGTATAGAGGGTGATCCATTGGTAGTGACCGGGCCAAATATCTCACGAAATAAGCATCAAACAAATAAACTACAAAGAACGAAACTCGTCTAATTTGAACATATTCATGTAGTACGTAAAGAAATGTGAATGTTTTAGTTGGACCACTTTTTTCGCTTTGTGATCGATGGCGCTGTAATAGTAACCAACGTATAAGTACGTGGTATCACGTAACATTCCGCCAGTGGAGACGGTATTTATTTCGTGATACATTACCCGTGTTAAAATGGACCATTAACCAATTGCGGAAAAGGCCGATGTCGTGTTGATGTATTGCTATTGTGATCAAAATGCCCAACGGGCGTGTGCTATGTACGCTCCTCGGTATCCTGGACGACATCATCCAAGTGTCCGGACCGTTCGCCGGATAGTTACGTTATTTAAGGAAACAGGAAGTGTTCAGCCACATGTGAAACGTCAGCCACGACCTGCAACAAATGATGATACCCAAGTATATGTTTTACCTGCTGTCGCGGCTAATCCGCACATCAGTAGCAGACAAATTGCGCGAGAATCGAGATCTCAAAAACGTCGGTGTTAAGAATGTTACATCA
Organism: Schistocerca serialis cubense; assembly: GCF_023864345.2. NCBI lineage: Eukaryota > Metazoa > Arthropoda > Insecta > Orthoptera > Acrididae > Schistocerca > Schistocerca serialis. The sequence continues at coordinate 528,997,051 of NC_064642.1, forward strand.
ACAAGATTGCTCCCGTACCATATTTCTATACGCCAGGAATTGCATGGCGACGACTCAGAACGTCGTGTACGGTTCTGCCACTGGGCACAAGAGAAATTACGGGACGAAGCAGATTTTTTGGACGCGTTCTATTTAGCGACGAAGCGTCATTCACCAACAGCGGTAACATAAACAGGCATAATATGCACTATTGGGCAACAGAAAATATACGATAGCTGCGACAAGTGGAACATCAGCGACCTTGGCGGGTTAATGTATGGTGCGGCATTATGGGAGGAAGGACAATTGGCCCCTATTTTATCGATGCCAATACAAATGGTGCAATGCATGCTGATTTCCTACGTAATGTTCTACCGATGTTAGTACAAGATGTTTCACTGCATGACACAATGTCGATGTACTTCCAAGATGATGGATGTCCGACACATAGCTGGCGTACGGTTGAAGCGGTATTGAACAGAATATATCATGACACGTGGATTGGCCGTGGAAGCAAATACCATGGCCCACACGTTCACCGGATCTGACGTCCCGAGATTTCTTTCTGTGGGGAAACTTGAAGGTTATTTGGTATCGTGATCCACCGACAACGCCTGACAAAATGCGTCAGCGCATTGTCAATGCATGTGCGAACATTACGGAAGGCGAACAACTCGCTGTTGAGAGTAATATCGTTACACGTATTGCCAAATGCATTCAGGTTGACGGACATCATTTTGAGCATTTATTGCATTAATGTGGTATTTACAGGTAATCACGCTGCAAGAGCATGCGTTCTCAGAAATGATAAGTTCACAAAGGTACATGTATCGCATTGGAACAACCGAAATAAACTGTTCAAACGTACCTACGTTTTGTATTTGAATTTAAAAAACCTACCTGTTACTAACTGTTCGTCTAAAATTGTGAGCCATAAGTCTGTCACTATTACAGCGCCATCTATCGCAATGCGAAAAATGTGGTCCAACTAAAACATTCATGTTTCCTTATGTTCTACGCGAATACTTAATAAAAAATGGTGGTTCCCAATTTAAAAAACGCAGTTGATATCCGTTTGACCTATGGCAGCGCCATCTAGCGGGCCAGTCATAGCGCCATGTAGTTTCCCCTTTCATGCTAGACAAGTTTCGTTCTTTGTAGATTTTTCGTTTGACGCTTATTTCGCGAGATATTTGGCCCACTCACGATCAATGGACCATCCTATATATATAAATATATATATATATATCCTGCAACTCTCTCCTAACTTCTCCTCCCTACAATTTACCGAAGTTGGTTTAAATAAAACTATCTGGCTGTGTTTTCATCTGACCAATCAGGGTCTCAATGTTTACCTTAAGCTCCGCCTACAAAAATTCTGTCTATCCAATGAGAAACGATGTACTTCTCGTGGTGGGGCAATGTTTTTAAAGTTTGCCACGTAACAGAGACTCGAAAAAGTCTCACGCTAAAACTTACAGCTGGTGTGGTCCTTTTAGTGTTATATATATATATATATATATATATATATATATATATATATATATATATATATATATATATATAAGTGCGTGTGTGTGTGTGTTTTTGTATGTTTGTAAATTGTAAAGTGTATTTTTACCACTCTTAACTACTAAATTATGGATTACCTCTTTTTAACGAGGTAATGTACATATTTCTGAAAATTATTAGCTATCATATGCAGGAGGAAGATCAGAGGAAATTTTCTGAGTCACAGTCCAGTTTGTCATTGAGAATTATTTCTCCATGCATTTTGTGGTGTACAAAAATTTCAAGCTCCTGCATTAAATCCATTTATGTAATTTTTGTGGAGTATATTTAGGTATGTTTTCGAATGGGTGTCCAATGTTGTTTATGGTGTTTGTCCTATGTAGTTGTCTGAGCAAGTTTTTCATGTTATTTTGTACATTCCTGAGTCTGAGAATTCACCATTGTACTAGCCATACTGTTGATTCTATTATTGGTTCCTTCTAAACAGCCAGGAATCTTTTATCCTATTTGTCTTTCCATAATATCTATCGCTTAGTTGGGGCAGCCATTGGGCACTTAAGTTTGCCTAATGATGTGTAGATCTTTCTCCCTGGCGTGTTTGTATGTTGAGAATCTTCTAACATTCTGCGTGGTGTCTGTTTGTTCTATATCGTGTCTCCCTACCACTTTCGCGCAACGACGCTCTGAGCGTGTTTTTTGGAGAAATGACTGCTTTGAACCTGGGACCTGTTGCTGGTACGGAGACGTCAGACCACACATGACATGTAGAGTTCACAAGAGTTCAGTGAGACTAGCGATGATATAACGAAATACTTAATGATTTCGGCGTCAGCTCCACTGCACTCCCTGTAAAAGAATCTTAATGCTAACTAAATTTAGTGGAAGAGGTTCAAGGCTTTCCTATTTTTAGTTAGCTGGTAAAATAACGCCGAAAAAGCAGTTAAGTTTACCATTGGAAATTTTATTCTACTCACAAATCATTGTTTATAAATTGCACTATTGATAAAAGGAAATGTTTTAATACAGGATGGTAAAAACCAACTGCATTCAACAAAAATGTGAGTGAATATTCCCTGAATGGGTTTCCAAGTTCTACAATGGATTGAAGGATGACCTATGCCATATCACATCTATAATCTAGGTTTAAATTAAGTTTCACAAAAGAGAAAACTATCAAAATGGTCTACAGTGACCCTCAATCATAATCAATTACTTATATAACTTGTCGTAAATTACAGTGGCTGATGCGGCTTCTCAATAACTATATAACAGAAAAATCATCGCGTTTCAGATTTTTACTTCAAGTGGCAAATGTGAACACCATGAGCTTTAATTGATGATCGACACTAGTATTACGCAAAAAGGGGGTGTAACAGATGAGACTTCTGCAGTTCTGAGTGAAGCTTTATGCGCTGTTATGCGGCATCGTGTGCGTTCATTACCTTGTTGGTGTTTGTCAGGGGGCGGCAGCCAGCACAGCTCCGCTTACCTCGCCGTCTCGGAAGCAACTCTCTCCTAACTTCTCCTTACCGCAATTTACCGAAGTTGGTTTAAACAAAACTATCTGGCTGTGTTTTCATCTGACCAATCAGGGTCTCAATGTTTACCTTAAGCTCCGCCTACAAAAATTCTGTCTATCCAATGAGAAACGTTATACTTCTCGAGGTGGGGCAATGTTTTTAAAGTTTGCCACGTAACAGAGACACGAAAAAGTCTCACGCTATAACTTGCAGCTGGTGTGGTCCTTTTAGTGTTATCCTAAGATCTATACTGTTCTTCTGGAGGGCTCTATCCTTTAGCATGGGCTGGGGGGTCGTCCTGACGTAACAGAGACACGAAAAAGTCTCACACTAAAACTTGCGGCTGGGGTGTTCCTAGTGGTTAGCTGGCGATGTGGGTGTCCGTCCCTTATCGTAGGGCCTTCCAGCTTAACACGGTTCTGCTCTCGGCTTCTGTTCTCGTTTCTCCCCTCGGAACTGCATCTGTCTCACAGTGGGAAGGTATGACATGCATTTAGGCATTCTTATGTTAGTCTGTGGTATTCCATTTGCTCACTCGTTACTCGTATTACTTTGGTTAATTTAATGTCACGACTTATTCGGAGCTATGTGACATACTACTGAATTTGCTTATCATGTCAGGGTTTTCATGGAAGGTGTTGGATTTGCCTGAAACCTTACATATCACCACCCTTCGAAGGTAATTTTTGCACTGAAGTTAGGCAATGATTGAATCGTTGTCTAAGCTAGTCAAAAATTATTCTGTTATCTAAATTTTGTTGCCTACTGTTCAGCTGCATTATTCTGTTCTATGCTTGTTTGTATTACTAATTTATATTTTTATATTCTTCCACATTATTATCAAAAATATGTTTATATTGACAAGGGGAGAATGTTTTTATTCTATTATAATTATTATTTTTTAATTATTTTCTTTCTTTATTTATTTGTGAAATTTGTTTCTTAAGAAGTTTGTTATCGAAAGTGAGGAGTCTTTCACATCGATATTCTTAGAAATATTGTTTTTATAAATGTGGTAATTAAGTAAAATCTATTCCTAACACATTTTCTAAATATCATGTGCAAGCAAAATGTTTTTCTTTCTAGACACTCATTTCAACATTTTTACACTAACATATAAGAATTATTTCCATGAATTGCTTTGACAAAGAAATATACGTACACAAGTATTGAGATATTATCCTAACAAATGGTACAAATGTTAAAAAAAGGGAAAACACCCAACAAGATAATTTTTTATTCTTGGTTTTATAAGGAGAAAATAAGTTATATATATTTATTCTTTTATTTTTATGAGGAGGAAATAAGTGGTATATACTTTTAGTGTTTATTATTCTTTACTTTTGTTCTTGATATACTGTCTATTTCAGAACAAATGACTTATTTTTATCGATAGTCCATTTTTTACTTAAGTCCATAGTCAATGACTGTTATTTTGTAGTTTATTAGCTGTCTGGTGCACTTAACTTATTTAGTTTTTCACACATTTCTTTTGCACAATTCCTACATCACATAATTTGATTTCACACATTCACACAATCCTATGAATGTTTAAGCATGAGGTTGGCGAATGTTTTTTGCACGAATGTGATGGACTTGAGCGAGATGGATGTGGGCAAGTATTTGATGTACAGCTTCATTCGTCATTCCTTGTTGGCTTTGCAAGTGTGTGTTGCTGTTGTGGAGGTCCCATAATGGAATGGAGCTGTGAGTGCAGAATCTTGTGGTTTACTGGCATTGTATGTGTGAAAGTCATCGTTATGTGTCGCTGAAAGCGGTCGTTTTTCGTTGTAATACCTCACAGACGACTAGTTTACTATAGGATAGGGATTTGGGAAGGTATGCCGTCTATTCTTCACCCATCTTCTTTCTTGGTCTCAATCTTGCGAATCTTCAACTTCTGTTCTTCCTGCTTTTTCTCTGCTTCTTACTTGCTTCTTGGTTCTTCTCTGGACAGGATATGAAAATATTTATTGATAACTAGTCGCTTTGAAATTCTCCTCTTAGTAATAGATTGATAAATTGTATGGGCATGTCATTTTTACTTTGTGGAAGTTTTCTTCAGTTTCGGGCATCAGCGTGCTGTGTAATAGCAGTAGTGTGACTTTTACACATATTTATTTGCCAGTGGTGACTTTCCCAAGCGGTCTTCTCATCTGGCCATTGTTTGATCGCTCCACTGAGTTGGGGCGTTCAGAGACCCTTCTGGCATTCTGTGTCCTGTCGTGTCTCTGCAGGGTTCCGCCACTGTGTAGTTCCGTGTTCTGTTCCAGCAGGGTTCTGCCACCCTGTGGTTCAGCTTGGCAGCAGATTTATTTACTGTCCACTTCAGCTATCCTCTGTTGGTCTCGCTGTCCTTTCCCTTCTCTCGACGCTTCTGCCTTGTAGGAATCGTGTCTTGCTAATTACGTCCTTTTCTTTCTTGATACTTCTCTCGTTGGAACTTGTGGGTCGTAGCATCTGGTCTTTGTTGGAGTTTTTACAATGGTTCTTACAAAAAGATTTACTTATAATCATCTAACATATGTCTAGTACCTACATTGTTTTACACCTTCTTAAAAAGCTTTACAAATATCGGTGCTCTTTCCATGTTACAATTCTAAGATATTTTGAGTCTTAACTTCTACAAAAATCCTCCAAATCTTTTTTTTATTTTTTGTGTAGTGTCGTGGTGTAGAGCATTTTAGTATTTCATGCTGTTAGACTATCTACACTATATCCCTTCATCTTAATCTATGGTACTATTGGTGTTATTTTAATTTTTGTTTTTATTGAAATTGCTTTCTTTTTCCCACCTTCCTCTCTCTTCATTCTTCTTTCTCCTGACGATCTTATCTGCAACATAATCTTGAAATATTGTGCTGATTATTTACCAGTAATAAAATTAATCTTCAAACTTGTACTGTAAGTGTTTAATACTGCCAGTCTTAGGTGAAAATACCTCTGCTTTATCTCGTAAAATACCCTCTAATTCTCTTTTACTGTTTTCCGAAATACCTTGAACTTCTTGCAATTTTTCGTCGATTTCTTTATGGACTTCTAACATGAGTTGAGGCGATTCCCCCTTTTGTGCATACCATTCTAATTCTTCACCCTCTTTATCTCGCGTCATTCTTAATTGTTTGTTTATAACTGGTATTTCTTCTAATTTTAGCTTCTGCTCAAAGAGAAGTGTGACATTCCCGAATGTTACGCTACCTTTCCCCATATTTATTATCGCTCGTCTCTCATTTAAAAAATCTGCACCTATAATTAAATCTGCAATTAGTTTAGGTATAATCACGAAGTTGGCTTCGATCTTTTGACCTTCACATGAAAGAGTTAACCTTGTTTGTCTCGTAACTTCCGCAGCATTGTTTCTAGTAGGACCTCTTACCTTAATCTTACGTGTTTTCAGAACCGGCAATTCCTCATTGGCATTACACTGCATGAATAAATTTTCTGAGATCGCAGTCAGTACACTTCCGCTATCAATTACAATATTGACTGGGATATTCTTTACCATGGCCTTCACAATTAGTTGAATTTGAAAGGGTTGGTTCTGTTCTTCTTCTTCTTGCATCAACGAATCCTCCACTGAATCATACATGAGTCATTTTAGGAATTTCCCTAGTGAATTCGAACTTTCTGTAGGATAAGCTTTGACTGCTACTTCTCTCTCATTTCCTCTTCTCTATTTCTTCCTTCATTTACGCTTCCTTCAACATCCTCTACTATTTCCTCATCCTCGTCTATCTTCCCCTTCTTCGTCGCTACTTCCCCATAATCGCATCTAAATGCTCTAATTATCGCTTCGTAACTTCCTTCATTATATACGTTGGGTTGTGTGCCCACTCGCAACTTATTTTCAACTTCTGTCAACTGCCCATTATCCTCATTGAATTCGCTTTCCCTGGTTTCCATCTCAAATAGCTCTGCAATTCTCATTACTTCGTCCTTTCCTGCTACATTCGTTGTGCATGCCTCTGGTAATTCATCTTCCTCATCAGTATTCTCCCAATTAATTTCGTCCCAACACGATACTGTTATTTTCTTGCCTTCGTTTTCATCTGGTCAATGCGGATTTGATTCTTCCCTCTTCTCTCCTCGTGATAAGATTTTTACTTCTCTGTTCAAGGTGCTGCAATTGTCCTGGGCGGTGCGTCATTCTCTTTGGCATGGGCGCTTAGCTGTCAATTCGAACGTTTATCGGGGTTTGGTGGTCTTACCTCCACCTCTTCTATCTGTATTCTCTTTTCTTGTTCAGCTTGTTGATATTGGTTTCTTTGTTGATAATTTGTCGGTCTATTGGTTCTCCAATACCTGTTCCGGTTGTCGTTATTCCCTCTGTGATAGTTGTTGCCGTTCCTGGGTGAATTATAGTTATTGCCATATCCTCTTCTAAATCCATAACCGGTTCTTTGTTGAAATCTATTGTCGTTTCTTGGTGAAAAGTTATCAAAAAAATGGCTCTGAGCACTATGGGACTTAACTACTGAGGTCATCAGTCCCCTAGAACTTAGAACTACTTAAATATAATTAACCTAAGGACGTCACACACATCCATGCCCGAGGCAGGATTCGAACCTGCGACCGTAGCGGTCAAGCGGTTCCAAACTGACGCGCTTAGAACCGCACGGCCACACCGGCCGGCTCGAAGTTATCACAAGGGTCGTAATTATTGTTTCTTCGGACTGTGTCTTGTGGATTGCACTGCTTTTTGCTTTCCTTTTCACGTGTGCTTCGCCTTTTTCTTGCGTCATCTTACGAAAATATAAACTCTAGTTGCCTTAGAATACCTTTAAATGCTTCGACGTCAGTGCCTCCGTGACCTACTAATGATTGCTGGTATTTCAATGGTAGCTTCATCGCGCATAATTTAATCACTGTACGGTAATTCTAAGCATCGATTTTTCTTTGCCATTAATTCGAAAAATTTCATGGGACTCTTCTCTCCTGAATTTTCAAAATATGGGTTCTGTAATAATTCGTATTTCACTCTGTTCTGTTCTGTGCTTCGCTGGACCAATATCGTGAGAGAAACTTCTCTCTGAAATCTTCGTACGATCGGCATGTCACTGCAACATTTTGCATGGTTTCTGCGACTGTGCCTGACATATGTGCACATATAAAGTCTAATTTTTGTGCTAGCGTCCACTGTTCTGGTAATCCTACTCGGAACTGATCAATAAAAGTTCGTGGATGTAATGAGTTTCCTTCTCGATAGTGTTGAAATTTTCTGACTGTGAGGAAATGGTCGTTGTCGTACTTCGTCATAGTTCCATATGAAATTCGACATTCTTCGCCACTTTTGTTTCTGATCATTTCTGCCGTCATTCTTTCCGGTTGTTGTAGATCCATTGGATATTGTCCACTGTAACTTTCGCCTACCCTTGCGTAGTATCGTTGGAGTGGTACGCAATAATTTTCTTCCATCGGTTGTGAACGTGTAGCTGAATGCATTGCACTGTACTCATCGCGACCTGGCTTTCCATTGTCAGGTATTGGTTCGGTATCTTGTCTGGCTAACCTTGCTGCTTCATTGCACGATCCAAACCGTCTTGAAACATACATGTGTGGTACCGCATGTGTTTGTGATGACGTTTGTTCATCAAGAATTTCGAAACGTGTTTGTTGCTGTGCAGGCTGTCTGATTTCACATATGTTACTATCCGCCTCTGATTGGAATCGCAAATGCGTAATATCTTCGTTAATTGCTTGTTTTTCCGGTGCTGTTACAGATACGTATGTGGTTGCAGACTATGTGCTTGTTCGATCCTGTTCACTACGCTCTTCAATGGTTTGCAACAACTGTGTTCGCAATTTCTGAAATTGTCGCTTCGTTTGCGCTTCTATTTTGACTATGCGGTTATCATATCTTTTCAGCGCTGCTTTTGTGATACGTTTCTGTAACACACTGTTTTCAACAACTTCACGCGCTGTACCTGCTGCTTGTCTAGTAATTTCGTTTATCTGTTTCTCTACTTTCTTGACTTCTCCATGGGTAATGTTTTGATCTCGTCCTGAATGTCATTACGCAATGTTTGTACGTCCACTTGAATCTTATCAGTGTCTGTTCTCAATTGATTGTGACCTGTTATTAAGTTTCCTATCACTTCTCGAGATTCTTTTGCCTTGTCTTCAATATGACTTGGGTGTAACTGAATTTTTTTGTTTTGTTCTTTAATCGCACGCATTTGTCTCGTGGTTTCTGCATTCTGAATTTGAATTTGGTTCACTATGTCTTTATTTTGCCTTGTCATGGTTTCCGTAATTTGTTGTAATAATTCTGCCAGACTGGTGGGTCCTATTGCGTTTTCTTCCGACGTCCTACGCTCTGTGTTTTCGCCCAAGTGTTGGTTCGCAACCGATTGCATTGAACTGTGCTGTGACACGTTTCTACTCGCATTCCTTGCACTCTGTGGTGAGGGAGCTCTGATCACTTGTACTATGGGTTCTACGTATTCAAGACGCAAGTTAGAATCCTCATCGACTGTCTCTCTACTTTTCTGCTCCTCTTTCGTATGCTGACTTACGTTTTCTATGCCTTGACTGACATTATCCTCGTTATGGTGCGTTATATGTCCTATTTCTCGCGATACTGCATCGTCTGTTGTACTGTCCTCTTTTCTCTGTCCATTTTCATGCTGGGTTTCTACCTCAATTCGGTCAAGGTCTCGATCTGCCATTGCTAATCTTTCCGAATCCCTTATTTTCTGTTTTAAAAGCAATTCACGCGCCCTACTTCAAGTCAACATGCGCTCATACGAGCTCACGCATTTCATAAACTTTTTGCACACACGACTTGACACTTATTATACCCAAGACTGACAATCCATTCACTTACTTGTTGGGTCAGAACCAACTTGTCAACGCTGTATCCGCCACCTGTGCGCTTGCATTGAGAAGAAAACATAATTCTAACAATTTTTAAAATTCATAACTTAATTATGCTATTGTCTCTGCTAGAATGTCTCACTATCTATCGCTGCAGCTAATGTTTTCAACTATTTATGCCTTACAAAAAAACTTTTTTTTATTACGAGTATTTTTTAACAGGATATTTTTCTGACCTAGTTAGGCATGTGGTCAACCTTCAATCCCGGTATTTTACCATCCTGGCAGGGTCGCCATTTTCTAACATTCTGTGTGGTGTCTGTTTGTTCTATATTGTGTCTCCCTACCACTTTCGCGCAACGACGCTCTGAGCGTGTTTTTTGGAGAAATGACTACTTTGAACCTGGTACCTGTTGCTGGTAAGGAGACGTCAGACCACACATGACATGTAGAGTTCACAAGAGTTCAGTGAGACTAGCGATGATATAACGAAATACTTAATGATTTCGGCGTCAGCTCCACTGCACTCCCTGTAAAAGAATCTTAATGCTAACTAAATTTAGTGGAAGAGGTTCAAGGCTTTCCTAATTTTAGTTAGCTGGTAAAATAACGTCGAAAAAGCAGTTAAGTTTACCATTGGAAATTTTATTCTACTCACAAATCATTGTTTATAAATTGCACTATTGATAAAAGGATATGTTTTAATACAGGATGGTAAAAACCAACTGCGTTTAACAAAAATGTGAATGAATATTCCCTGAATGGGTTTCTAAGTTCTACAATGGATCGAAGGATGACCTATGCCATATCACATCTATAATCAAGGTTTATATTAAGTTTCACAAAAGAGAATGGTCTACAGTGACCCTCAATTATCTTTAATTACTTATCTAACTTGTCGTAAATTACAGTGGCTGATGTGGCTTGTCAATAACTGTATAACAGAAAAATCATCGTGTTTCAGAATTTTACTTCAAGTGGCAAATATGAACACCATAAGCTTTAATTGATGAGCAACACTAGTATTACGCAAAAAGGGGGTGTAACAGATGAGACTTCTGCAGTTCTGAGTGCAGCTTTATGTGCTGTTATGCGGCATCACGTGCGTTCATTACCTTGTCGGTGTTCGTCAGGGGGCGGCGGCCAGCACAGCTCCGCTCTCCTCACCCTCTCGGAAGCAACTCTCTCCTAACTTCTCCTTACCGCAATTTACCGAAGTTGGTTTAAACAAAACTATCTGGCTGTGTTTTCATCTGACCAATCAGGGTCTAAATGTTAACCTTAAGCTCCGCCTACAAAAATTCTGTCTATCCAATGAGCAACATTATACTTTTCGTGGTGGGGCAATGTTTTTAAAGTTTGCAATGTAACAGAGACGCAAAAACGTCTCACGCTAAAACTTGCAGCTGGTGTGATCCTTTTAGTGTTATCGTAAGATCTATACTGTTCTTCTGGAGGGCTCTATCTTTTAACATGGGCCGGGGGGGTCGTCCTGACGTAACAGAGACGCGAAAAGTCTCACACTAAAACTTGCGGCTGGGGTGGTCCTAGCGGTTAGCTGGCAACATGGGTGTCCGTCCCTTATCGTAAGGCCTTAACACGGTTCTGCTCTCGGCTTCTGTTCTCGTTTCTCCCCTCGGAACTGCATCTGTCTCACGGTGGGAAGGTATGACATGCATTTAGGCATTCTTATGTTAGTCTGTGGTATTCCATTTGCTCACTCGTATTACTTTGGTTAATTTAATGTCACGATTTATTCGGAGCTATGTGAGATACTACTGGATTTGCTTATCATGTCAGGGTTTTCATGGAAGGTGTTGGATTTGCCTGACACCTTACAATCTGTTTGCTCGATGTATCATCGTTTTGTATATAGCTTTCTTGTGTAAATCTGGGTAATATGATATGGCAGGTATCGTGCTGCAGAAGGTGGTAATTTTTCTGTACATCTTGAAACTGTGCCAATTTGTATTTTCTTCTGTACACAAATCTAGAAAATTAAGGCTATGGCCTTTCTGGTATGTGGCTATGAAATTTCTTTCTTGTGTACATTGTTGAACAAATTTACGATGGTATAGGGGGTACTGGTGTCGTCCGTGTCAACCTTGTGTAAAATTGAGGAATCGTCTACATACCTGTGTTTTTAGTCAGGGTTCTTGGCTTCCGGATATTTTATGGGTGGTGTCTAAAAATTTCTGCTCATCCATATCTGGTACAATGGAAATACCTAACATAGGTAAAATTTCCAAAAAAATAGCGAACATATTTAAGTCACATAAAGTGAAACTAGTTCTCATCACAAACAACAAGCTACAACAGAAACGTGTCCACACCGTAAACAATAAAAAAATATGAATTCTCAGATGCAGGAATACAAAAAACAGCATGTAAAACTTGCGCAGGTTACTACATAGAACTAGGTGGCAGGAATTTTCGAACTAAGTACACTGAACACATCAACTAACCAGTTTACAAAATCAGTATTAGCGACTCACGTAAACAACACTGCACATCCATTCGAAAACGTAAAAGATAATCTGAAGCCACTGCAGCGCTTCCATACAGCTCATAAAGTGTATTTAATGGAGCAGCTTGAAAATTTTTTACCCTACAAAACGCATGGAGAAAAAATTCTCAATGACAAATTAGGTATTGAATGAGTGAATTTCTTCAAATGTTTGTCATACATCCCTGCATGCGATAACTGTAACCATTTTCATAAATATGTACATTTCGTCATTAGAGAAAAAGATAATCGACAATTTAGTAGTCCGCAGTGGTAAAAATAAAAATAAATATATCTTCGAAGGTCTCCCAGCAATGTTGCATCCAAATATTATTACCATCTGTTCAGAATTCTCGCGAAGTCTCTCCAATCTCTCTCCATTAATATCTTCACTGTCCTCTCAACAGCTAACGGATTTCAATTGTAATTTCACAACGTCAGCAGTATCTTCTTTCCAAGGTTTTACGCTGTAGAATGTTATCAAAAGTTATTAGTGGAGTCATTTATGGATTTGGATTTTTCGGGTAATGGGTTGACATCCAGACACATGCTGACAGTCGTTCTAAACGCAAATTTTGATGATTCAAAAATGTGTGTGGCTCTGTCAGATCCAAGACATTTTCTTTATATTAAAAAATCAAATGAGATTTTATATTAATTCGTTTTGTAGATTAAATTCAAGCAATAGATTAAATGCAAAGCATTTTTATAAAACCCATCGTGTAAAATCTGGAGATAAAAATAAAGGGAGTTGTCATGACGTCATAAACTCGGAGCTAACGTCCGCCATCTCAGGTGCGCCAAAATATTACCTTTAGGTGATTTTATTCTTTCGACTTGTGAAAGCTGTTTGATAAAAATGTCAGAGAGCGTCGTGTGTGGGAGTACTGATAGCTCTGGTCGTAGTCTAAAGTCCTTGGCTGGGAAGTGTTTCGTCATGTGTGTAAAATACATTTCCCAGAAGAAAGCAAATGAACGTTAAATTAATAAAACAGGTTCCTGGGGTAATATGCTTCATTGGTTGAAACACTAAGAAACGGAATATTCTGGTGAGCCATACAAATTTCTTTCTCAGTCACAGATTTTCTGGACTTCAAAAGTTCGGAACGTTTAATCTCGTAAGACTTGTCTACTTTCCTCTTAGTGCAGTTCATAAGTCATTAGACGTTGTTTCTGTTTTTTCAAAGGTTGTAACTCGGTATCTTTCTAGTTGTTTATCTGTACATCAAGTTTAGAACAGTCGGCTCCAAATTTGTCACACACTGAACACTTCCGCGGTACGCAAAACCTATGTTGTTCGTTGACATAGGATCTGGAGGATTTTTCTCTGAATATGACAGCTGCAACGTTCGAATATCGTGAATGATATGATGTGATTTGCAGCTTCCGAGTGTCAATATATGTTGCTGCCCTTTACACTTCAGATTTCTCATTTACATTTCTTTGGCATAGTGTAAGGTTTTGTTCTGGTCTCCTCATGCCCTTCCCCATTAGTAGTCAGAGCCTTCTTAAGAGTAATAAGGAGTATGTTTGAGATGCCATTAAATGCCAAGAATGCTCGTTGACATAACTGAACATCTTGTATTTGTGCATCTCTATTAATATGCACCTTATCACACAGGTACAACCATGACATGCAGCTTCATTTGGACTTCCTTTTGGTGTTCTTCGCATCACAGGGTCACTGTTAGGTCTAGACGGGTGAGGTTGTGTCTTAGGCAGCCATTTGATTGAACTGCTTCATTAATCTATATCTTCCTATAGTCGGAAAATTCTGAAAACATCGCCATCGTAAGCACTTACAATCATCGAGCATAAGGCGATCGTTTTGAAGACAGAAAAACAGGCCAACCTTTTTGTTTTCCTTGTACTTGTATTCTGCACAGGACCGGAATGTTCATCATGATTCTCCGACATATCTTATGCCTTCGTTTCACTTAAGAAGTAGCTTTACGCTCTATCTCAGTAACAGTAATAACAGCAACATATGAGTATTTCTGCTCAACTTACCAAGAACAACTCTTTTTCCAGGATACTTTAGATGCACAATGTGGCGCAATTTTATACCGGACTTTGCTTCATTACTGAACATAAACAATGTAACACTTCGAACTAGATTACAATTTGTATGCGAATGGCAAGTATTGTTGGGAAGCCAGTAGCACGGAACATTTTAAGACTAAACATAAAAGGAGAAAAGAAAACTCTAAGTAGTAAATGGACTTAATCGTTCTTCCTCAGCATCGTGTGGACCATGATCGTTATTTTGAAGAGCATCAAAACTTTAGCACAGGTTTTCGAGCACCTTGACCGTTCTTTTAAAAAACCAACCTTACCACGTTACAGTACTTTCTTTCCTCTATAACATAGCATTACGAACATATTTTAAATTTTGATCGATCTTGGTCGTTATTCCCGTGTGTCCCCCATATATACATAGTGTTTCTTCCTATGCACTTCTGTCCATGACAGCATATGGCAAGTACGAATTTGAAATAGTGTATGATGGATGAATGAATACAGACAAGCAGCAGATTCATGGCCGCCTACTGTTGTTATGGTTTTATCATGAATCTTGGTGTAGGGTTATGTATACCGGAAACCTCAAAATGAAATTCAGAAGTAAAAGGTAGCAAGTTATTTCTAAATATCTGACACAGGAGGTCCTGACAAGAAATGTCCTGGGAAATGAAGGAACTAGGCTGTTGTTAAAAAGGTTCAACAATTTAGTGTGAAAACCAGATGTGAAACTACACGCTATTAATTAAATCTTTGTTCAAAATATGTCTGACAGCTGTTTAAGAAGCTTGTAAATCTTGCAGAAATCAGGCTACCATTACTAAAAAAATCATTATATGCTTTTTGAAGCAGAATATCCGTTTACAGAACATAGGATATTGAGACCATTCCAGTCTCACAATGCGATATGTTACATTGACTTACATAGGAGATATTAGTTTAAATACTCATTAATACCGTCAGAACTGCATACCGTTGACATTTATTGAATTTCACACTGCTGAAACATGCTGTCAAAAACGGATTACAGTGTTTTGCTATCTTGGCAACACACGAAATAACGCATCATCGGTTAAGATTTCAAAGCTAGATGTCGAAACTACAAATACGCTGACGTACTGACAGTCTAATAAAACCTGAACTCAGTTCTGCCTAGAGGTGTACCCCCATGTAGTTATGTTCCTTCGAGATTTCAAGAACCTTTCACTCTGTTCAAATCCGCAAGTCATGGTAGCATGCTTTACGCATTTCTTCCTTCATTGCACGCATTTATGGCCTAGCAAAGAAATGATAGGTAAGATCTTTAGCAAACGTGAACATTAAATACGTTGTGCATATGATTTGAAAGTTAAAAATGTACCGAGTAAGAACAAGTACCAGTAAGAAAACAAGCAATATTTTTAATGTTCTAGCATCATCTGTTAATGATGCGAGTACAGTAAAAGAGTATTTAAATTGATTACGAAAGCCTCTTTCTCAGATCAAATACTTCTCTTCTTGGATGTAACAAACGTGTAAACTACAAGAATGTTACATTAATAGTGAGAAATACATTGTACTGGTGGATGAAATACGTGATTACGAAACGAGAATATTTTGAAGCTGCCTCCCTGACACGACGTTATTAGCATAAGCACTGTCGCGAGCACGCGACAGAAATTATGAACAAAACACAATAGGAAACAATCTCTAAGTAAAAAGTAGCTTGTTAAAATTTTGGGACATAAAGCATGGCGGCACTGGTTTCACAGCGACGTACGTTAATTTTACCTCCATGGTGTATAAAATGAGGATGGACTGTATTTGATATGCGAGCTATCTTTGGTGACCACACATCTTTGTAAATTGTTGTGAAGTAGATTTCCTACTGCACGATGGAGATGTGGAATGGTCGTGATTGAAATGAACGGTAGCTGAAAGACTTTTCAGTACAATGTCAGTGATAAATTTTGAGTCTGTCGAAATTTGTTCAAAGTCTAAGCTCCTCATTTCATTCAGAAATATTTAAAGAACATGACGTATTTGACATTATCCCATAACAGAAAATACTCTAAGAATCTTTTTGACAGTAGGCTACAATAAATAATTCATCGCAGTGCCATTTATCAGGTACCTAAATAATTAGGTGGTACTGTTGGTTCTCAATTATTTATTTTAAATAGGTCATTTATTCGCTCTGTTGGAATACAGTGCACCTAAATCTTCCTTTATTGTGTTTCAGCAAGAACGGGAGTGTGTCACCTGTCGCTCCTCTACTTTACAGATCATGAAAATTTGGCTTAAGACTCTATTGCTTCACTACATTTCTTCAGGGATTTTATACACTGAAGCGCAAAAGAAACTGGTATAGGCATGCGTATTCAAATACAGAGGTATGTAACAGGCAGAAAACGGCGTTGCAGTCGACGATACTGATATAAGACAAAAAGTGTTCTGGTGCAGTTGTTAGATCCGTTACTGCTGCTACTATGGCAGGTTATCAAGATTTAAGTGAGTTTCTACATGGTGTTATAGTCGGAGCACGAGCGATGGGACACAGCATATCCGAGGTAGCGATGAAGTGTGGATTCTCCCGTACGACCATTTCACGAGTGTAAGATACTACAAGAACGGAACCAGCGACGACTGAAGAGAATCGTTCAACGTGACAGAAGTGCATCCCTTCCGCAAACTGCTGCAGATTTCAGTGCTGGCACATAAAAAAGTGTCAGTGGGCGATCCATTCAACGGAACATCATCGATATGGGCTTTTGCAGCCGAAGGCCCACTCGTATACCCTTGATGACTGTACGACACAAAGCTTCACACCTCCACTGGGCCCATCTACACCGATATTGAACTGTTAATGAATGGAATCATGTTGCCTGGTCTGACGAGCCTCATTTCAAATTGCACTGAGCAGATGGACGTGCACGGGTATGGAGACAACCTCATGAATCCATGGAGCCTGCATGTCAGCAGGGGACTGTTCAAGCTGGTGGAGACTGTAATGGAGTGGGGTGTGTGCAGTTAGAGTGATATGGGACCGCTGATGCGTCTAGATACGAGTCTGACAGGTGACACGTACTAAGCATCCTGTCTGATCACATGCAACCATTCATGTCCATTTTGCATTCCGACGGATTTGGACAATTCCAGAGGGCAATGCAACACACCACATGTCCGTAATTTCTGCAGAGTTGCTCCAGGAACACTTTTCTGATTTTAAACACTTCCGCTGGCCACCAAACTTCCCAGACATCAACATTATTGAGCATATCGTCGGAGGCTTACAAAGTGTTGCACAGAAATCTCTGCCCACTCGTAATCTTACGGATTTCTGTGTAGCCCTGCAGGATTCATAGTGTCAATCCGTCCAGCACTACTGCTGACATTAGTCGAGCCTATGCCACCTCGTACTGCGATACTTCTGAGTGCTCCCGGGGGCCCTACAGGATATTAGGCAGGTGTACCAGTTTCTTTGGTTCTTCAGTGTATGACAGACTAGCACTAGACTGCATAAGTTCTCAGGAGGTTTAAAGAAAACCTGACAAAATCTTTATCAGCCGTGAAAAAGCTTATAAAGAAATGGCCTTTAATATTGTGTAGAAATAATTGAAACAGTACAGTGTCAAGCCTATAGTTGGCACGACAAATTTTATGCAATGTTACTTATAATCCGTCTTGATTGCAAAAATGTTTATTCACATGACCGATTTGGGTTCCTCAAGAACCATCTTTAGATGTGCAATTTCGGTTAGAGGAGTAACCCGTCCACACAGTAACCTTCACATGCTGCGTCACAGGCAGCATACGAAGGTTGCTACGTGTGGACGGGTTACTCCTGTAACCGAAATCGCAGATCTGAAGATGGTTCTAGAGTAACAGAAACCGGTCATGTGAATATACGTTTTTGCAATCAAGACGAATTATAAGGAACATTGTATAATCAGTGATTTCGGTATGCCATCAGACATTATCTCTGTTTTTACAAATTTTATGCACGGTATATTGCAAAACTTGTCTGGTTTTCGGGTATTTTGTGAAACAGAACGTATTCCTTCATTTTAAAAAACTCTTAAAACCAGTACTGTTTATGTCACTGCTAGCATAGGCACTAGATATATTGTTTCTGATAAAAAAATGAGATAGGAGCAAAATCACGTATTCTGAAACGAAATAGAAAAAGAAAAACGTCGGTATAGGTGCAGGTTTTTTTGTAGCACTTACATAATGAGAAACTTTGCTTATGAAAACAAATAAGGAATGAGAAGATCCATTTGTAATGTAAGAAGGAGAATTGCGAACGACCGAGAGCAAAAATCCAGAAAAATCATGCAGTCATTGTATTGACATTATAACACTAAATTTGGTAAATACCAGTTCAAAATATTAAGGAAGACTATAGATTTGATGAAGGAATTTATAACATACTGAGAAGATGGATGCATACTGACAGGACCGGAAACAATGAAAGGAAAAAGCTGTCTTACATGGGAAACTGAAAGAAGCTGACGTATACGGATACCCATTGTCATAAGTATAGTTAACTGACTGACAAAATGAAGTGAAGCAGCCAAACGACAAGGTCGGATGTCAGTGTCAACTGACTGATTAGAGTTGCAATTCTCTGTGACAGGCATAACGAACACCAGAATACATCAGTGTTGGTCGTGTTAAATATTGTCAGGCCTGGTACTTTATAGAAAAGGTGTGAACATCAGATGCTAAGTGATCACTGTGCAGTACATAGAGGTGTAGAATACTCTTGGGAGAGAGCCTTATCAGCGCCTAACACAGTCTGAAAGAAATCTCATTGTGAGTCCATTACGCAGGCCAGTAGATTCGTGCATTATCCAGATTTGTTGGACACCCGGATGTGACCGTGGCCAGATGGACTGCATGGGAACGTGAGTGCAAGCGTACTCGTCGTCAGGGTTCCGGCCGACAGTGTCTGACAACCACAAGGAAGGATTGCTGTATTGTGCGCCGAAGCACATTGTAGTCCTATGACATAAGCGCCTACCATCCGAGAACGAGTAAAGAACCATCTGCATCTTTCTGTGTCATTTTGTACCATCGTGCACTAAAAACAGCTGGACTATGGAATTACGAGCCTAAGAGTACACTACTGGCCATTAAAATTGCTATACCACGAAGATGACGTGCTACAGACGCGAAATTTAACCGACAGGAAGAAGATGCTGTGATATGCAAATGATGAGCTTTTCAGAGCATTCACACAAGGCTGACGCCGGAGGCGACACCTACAAAGTGCTGACATGAGGAAAGTTTCCAACCGATTTCTCATACAAAAACAGCAGTTGACCGGCGTTGCCTCGTGAAACGTTGTTGTGATGCCTCGTGTTAGGAGGAGAAATGCGTACCATCACGTTACCGACTTTGATAAAGGTCGGATTGTAGCCTATCCCGATTGCGGTTTGTCGTACGCGACATTGCTGCTTGCGTTGGTCGAGATCCAATGAATGTTAGCAGAATATGGAATCGTTGGGTTCAGGAGGGTAATACAGAACGCAGTGCGGGATCCCAATGGCCTCGTATCACTAGCAGTCGAGATGACAGGCATCTTATCCGCATGGCTGTAACGGATCTTGCAGCCACGTCTCGATCCCTGAGTCAACAGATGGGGACGTTTGCAAGACAACCACCATCTGCGCAAATAGTGCGACGACGTTTGCAGCAACATGGACTATCAGCTCGAAGACCATGGCTGCGGTTACCCTTGACGCTGCATCACAGACAGCAGCGCCTGCGATGGTGTACTCAACGTCGAACCTGGGTGCACAAATGGCAAAACGTCATTTTTTTCGGATAAATCCAGGTTCTGTTTACAGCATTATGGTGGTCGCATACGTGTTTGGCGACATCGCGGTGAACGCACATTGGAAGCATGTATTCGTCATCGACATACTGGCGTATAAACCAGCGTGATGGTATGGGGTGCCACTGGTTACACGTCTCGGTCACCTCTTGTTCGCAATGATGGCATTTTGAACAGTGGACGTTACATTTCAGATGTGTTACGACCCGTGGCTCTACCCTTCATTCGATCCCTGCGAAACCCTACATTTCAGCAGGATAATGCACGACCGCATGTTGCAGGTTCTGTGTGGGCCTTTCTGGATACAGAAAATGTCCGACTGCTGCCCTGGCCAGCACATTCTCCTGATCTCTCACCAATTGAAAACATCAATGGTGGCCGAGCATCTGGCTCGTCACAATACGCCAGTCACTACTCTTGATGAACTGTGGCATCGTGTTGAAGCTGCATGGGCAGCTGTACCTGTACACGCCATCCAAGCTCTGTTTGACTCAATGCCCAGGAGTATCAAGGTCGTTATTACAGCCAGAGGTGGTTCTCCTGGGTACTGATTTCTCAGGATGTACGCAACCAAATTGCGTGAAAATGTAATCACATGTCAGTTCTAGTATAATATATTTGTCTAATGAATACCCATTCATCAGCTGCATTTCTTCTTGGGGTAGCAATTTTAATGGTCAGTAGTGCAGTTTGGCATTAACTCCACAAGACATACGGCTGCGTCTGGAATGGTATCATGATGGAAACCATGGACTGCTGATAAACCGCGACACGTTGTGTTCAGCGATGAATCGTAGTTCTCCACTACTCTGGATGACCACTGTCGGCGAGTATGGTAGCAACCTGGGAAGAGGTCACATGCTTCCAATGTTTTGGAGAGGGGTAGCGGTGTTACTCCTGGCGTCATGGTGTGAGGGATCTTAGTGTATGACTCCACCTCATGGTTGGAGATGATTAAGGGAACTCTGACGGCACAACGGAACGTCATGGACACTGTGCGTCCTTATGTATCACGTCTCATGGTACAGTACTGTGGTGCCACTTTTCAAAAGGGCAACCCTCGTCCACACATGATACGTGTCTCTATGACATGTCTGCGTGATTATCCGATACTGTCGTGGAGACCATGATCCCCAGATCTGCCCCCTAACGAACGTTTGTAGGACCTGCTGTGGCGTCAACTCCATCCCAGGCCAGTATCTTAGACATCAGGGATCAGTTCTAACACCTGTGGTCCAGCATGTCTCAGGAAAGTGTACGACGACTTCACACACCCTTCTGAATCGAATCAGTGCGTGTATCCTGGTCAGAGTTGGTTTCCTCCTCCATTTCTGCGTGCTTCGCCTTTCTTGTCACGCACGCTATGAGGGAATTAGTTACTTAGGAATACGTAGTAAACTTCATTTCCATGTCACAGAATCTGCAGCGGACGTTTAAAGAAAATAGTATTATTGCAGAGCCTCCAAATCGCCACTAAAAAATCACATCACGTTTAGTGAACATTTACATCATTCACGTCAAAGTTTATGTTTTACTGGCGTGAGGAGTTGTACCAAACAGGCAAGAGCAGTAGCAATAACACGTGTGTAACACAGCACGATGAGCAGTGAGGGATCTTCACGTCCACCTCGGTATCTACGCAGTTATCGTGACAGACTTCTAAGTGAAGGGGCCCACGTTTGATTCCCAACCGGGTTGGAGATTTTCTTCGCTCGTTGAGTCGGTGTTATGTTGTCTTAACATGGTCAGAGATTTTCTTCGCTCGGGGAGTCGGTGTTATGTTGTCTTAACATCCGTATCGTCATAACTGACATTACCCTGCTAAGAAGGCTGAATGGGCACGGCCCGAAAGTCAGTAATTTGAAAAGGTAGTGTGTGTCATCATGTGGATACCATCGCAGTTGTTCACTTTATTATAGTTACATCAAGCATGTAACGTTTTGGATTTCACAAGCGCAGTTTCGATGGGGCGCCAACATCCTGAGTAAGGAAGTTGACGAAGAGTGCTTCGTGAGCAAGGAAGAAGTTAGATGATATTATTATCTTACCAGAGAAGATTTGGACTGTAGGCGTACAGACCACACCACCGATGTAGCTGGATTTTCAAGGGAACGGGAAGCAATTCTTAGGCAGAGAACCCGACTCATGCCTCTACGAGAGCAAAATAATTTCGCATGTACCATGTTTTCCAAATTTTATAAATGTGGCACAGTAGCACTCGATTTAAGTAACTGTGACTAATTGAAAACTTGGGGTGAATTGTTAAATTTTTATAATCATAGAAGAAGAAAAACTAGCGGAAAGCACCAGTTAACTGGAAATGAATTTTATATCGGAAACGTTTATTGGTACGGAGTTACTGGTGTCATCACGGATTTTTCTATACAGTAGCTGAAAGAACTGACGTCACTGTAGCAAACTGCCCCCAATATGGAAACGACATAGTTTCGTAGCCGTTATAAACCCAATAAAACGGTATTGCTCGAACAACTCTGTGGCACGGATATAAGGCAGTTAATGGTATTGCAAAGTATTACGATTTTAGCTCTGTTCCCGATAATATTGACAGCGGAACGTTCCATTTATTCACTGGCTGTTCTGTTGAAATTAAATCAGTTACTCTTTCCTGGAGAACATTCTCAGATGGCTGTTTTAGTGCGATTCAGAGCTAGTCATTTATGGTCTCGCTTCCGGAATGTTATAATGAATACAATACAGCTGTCACATAATACAGAAGCCAGAAGTTAGATGACGTGATTGTTGCATATGGTTCAACACATGTGGAGCTAGGATCAAATGGCGTCTATTCGTCGCATCATTAAATCAACTGAAGTGGTGCCGGAATATTTCCATAAGCAACGCCACAATCGGTTTCCAATGCTAGCAGTGTCCAGTCTTAGTTTGTTCACCATCTGTAATGATACGACAGGAATGAGATATTCAACGTTTAAGTACGTTTCGTTTCATCTGATGGTGTCCTATAACTTACTTAGAATGAATGTCAGTAGCAGCAGCGCACAACTGAGCAAAAAGTATGCCTCTTATGAACCTAGAAAAGTGACAGTCTTGTAAACATTGTGAAGATTTCACAAAACTGTATTATGAGAAGTGAAATTCAATCAGTTAAAGTATCTTATTTCTGAAGTTAAAATTGCCGTGTTGTGTTAGAGACACCAACACACTAATGGCCAAGACATTATGAGCACTGACTACCCCTCGAGATAGAAAGCCACATGATGGTGCTTTGTGCACGTTACTTGGTAAGAAAAGCATGCAGGCGGAGCAGAGACGAATGGGAAATCATTCGAGCAATGATACTGGTCGCAAACAGGGAAATCCACTGATTAAGACAAGGTGGCAGATGGTTACTGCCTGGTGAATGGGAATAGCCTAGCTCGATGGCTCTTAGCGTGCTGCTTTTGAAAAAATCAGTCTAACTTCGTTGAAGGACGACCTGACCATTAACAGATGACTAGTTCCTGGACGTTCAGGCCTTATCACGGAATGCGGAGATCAGAAGCTTCCCCACTCTGCAAAGCAGGATATGGTGCTATCTGGGACAAATCTGATGACAGAGTACAAAGCTAGTGCAGACACAAGTATTTCGGAGCACACCGTTTAGCCCACATTGTTGAACGCTCCGCAGCAGACTACGGCAATGACGTCCTTAAGACATCGACATTTACGACTGCACTGGGGATTACCGAGATTCGACTGTAGTTCAGTGTGAATGTGGCATCTGGTCGGATAAATAATGCATCTTGTTAGACCAGATCGATGATCGTTCTCGGCTACGCCATCATGCAAGCAAACGGCTGCTCGAAATATGCACCGTGCCACGGACTTTGGCGTGGGGGCAGTGTTACGTTATAAGGGACATTCACCGGGTCCCCATGTGACATGTAGCAATGATAGATGGCGCCGTGACAGCTGTGGAATGCGTGAACGTTATTGCGGACGATCAGCATCCCAACATGATTGATGACTTCTCCCACAGCGATGGCACATTCCAGCAACATTCGTATCGCAGATCCATAATGCTGTAACCGTAGGTTGAAGAGCATGATAGTGAACTCACATGGACTTGTTGGTTACCAATATCACCTGATCTGAACCCTATGCAACGCATCAAGCATGTTATCGCACTTCAACTCCGCCCCTACAAACAACTGTAATGTGTGGGACTTGCATGATCGGTGAGTGGATAGCTAGTACCAACAACCAAGGACTTATCGAATTTATGCCACGATGTATTGCTGCTGTCTTGAGTTACAAAGTGTTATTGGCACGCTATTACGAAGGTAATAATAATATTTCAGCTCATCACTGTATATAAAACGTGCAATCTTGCTAACAACATCTTTTCATAAATATACATGGTGACTATTTGTTGCATACGAATACCTTGCTAAATGTACGTATAATTTTCAGACTCAAAGTTCCCCGCAGCTCATTTTGCTTGGCCATCGGTTGAGCCAACAGTTTAGGTCCAAATATTTTGTTTGTAGGGGGGACTCCGGAACATCGACTGCGGCCTAAAATAGTTCATTGTGTACAAAACAGCGCTTTTCGTACTAAAACTGAAGAAGTTCTTTTCTCAATGGTTTTACGTGTTCTGTGGGATGCTGAACCCTCATTTCATGTTTGCTGCCTTTTAGGAGGTTGGCCTCATAATGAAAAAAGCAAAGAACGAAAAATTTTCTCATCGTTTTCGGCTTTTCCCCTGTATAAAGAAAACTTTCCGTTTTTCGTTAATCACGACTCAATACTAAATTAAATTAAGGAAAATTACGTAAAAAATCTACTCATTATGTTTGATTTTTTTACCAATGGTATCGGTGCTAGAGCGTGCTGAAAAACTGAGATATTTAACCCTTCTGCGACAGCGTAAAAAACGCCTCCCACCCTCTAGAACACGAAATTTATTCCTGCTATCAACAGAAACCCCCAAACCACGTGCAATTACATTAAGTTTCCTACAAGAGGCATTTATAACGTTCAGTTTCCTCATAAGAGGTATCGATCAAAAGTGTCTTATCAGCCCTACAGTGAAGCGACCCGTCGCTGTACCAACGGTGTATTATTTGTACATTGAAATGAGATTATTTCGAATGAACTGACGGGAGAGCCTTTTGGATTAAAACATTATATTCTTAACATATCAATAATGCGAC
This sequence comes from Schistocerca serialis cubense, assembly GCF_023864345.2. Lineage (NCBI taxonomy): Eukaryota > Metazoa > Arthropoda > Insecta > Orthoptera > Acrididae > Schistocerca > Schistocerca serialis. The sequence continues at coordinate 529,022,398 of NC_064642.1, forward strand.
AGTGAATAGAAAGATGAATATGAAATTTGTATGTAGTAATGAACATGTGTCATGAAATGAGTGAATGCCGAGGCCACGACTTCCTGATCATTTGGAGTAGGTTCTCCATCTGGGAAAGAATGAAGACTTTAGTGGCAGAATATGAACACAGAGTTGTCTAGAGAACTATCGGTGTGTGGAGGTATACCTTCACTTATGTCACACGTGCAGTTTTTTTTACCTGTCTCCTTGGCTTTTGGAGGCTCAGGCAATATATCGTCGGCACTAGAAGACTTACGTGAAGGGTCTTGCGCTTTTGAGGATCTAGCAACGCGTAGCGGGCTGTGAAACGTTCATGCTGAACAGTGAGTTACTGCGGTTCTTCAATTGAAAAGAACTGTAACTGTAAGATTGAAAATGAAGTGATGGAATGGCATTGATGGCCGGAAGTCTTCACTCAGGGAAGTTCAACTGCTGAGTTTCAAGTCTTTTCAGTTGACGCTGCGCTGGGCGACTTCCGTGTCGCTAAGGATAAAATGATCAGGACAACTCAGCACCAAGATTCCGAGCGGAGAAAATTTCCGACAAAGCCGTGTCTGCTGCCAGGCAGTAAGACGCGCTGAACGATTTTTTGTCCTGATCACAAAATATTTGAGCGGGGTTGGGAGGAGAAGAGCGAAGCTGACAGGGGGGGGGGGGGGGGGGGGCAACCCGAGGCCTGGCCGCGACATCTCCACGCCTCACCCACAACCACGGATATGACGGATGACGCGAAAGGAATTGGATTCAGGTAACAACAACAGTACTTTTTCTTTTTTTTTAATAGACTCAAATAGTCTCGACCGCGAAATCATATATTTTGTGGTAACCGGTTTCGGTCAGTCTTTGACCATCCTTGGAACGTCATACCATGACGGTAGGTGGTGGTGGTAAACGGAGCGGCTGTTATAACTTCACGAGCGTCAGGTGCACAAGCAGTTGACTTAAGCTTATCAGTACTTAGTGCATTCAGTAGCTATAATCTTATATTTAGCTGGCAGTAGTGGCTCTCGCTGTATTGCAGTAGTTCGAGTAACAAAGACTTTTGTGAGGTAAGTGATTCGTGAAAGGTATAGGTTATTGTCAGTCAGGGTCATTCTTTTGTAGGGATTATTAAAAGTCAGACTGCGTTGCGCTAAAAAAATATTGTGTGTCAGTTTCGTGATGATCAGAATAAGTGAAGAGAAACTGTTTGAGTACGTTGAGTTTTGCTAAGCTGCTTGAAAATCAAACGACGCAAATAACGTAGAAGTTTACCAGCACAGACAGTCTCATAATTTTTGTAAGGGGACGTTTCATATGTCGACCCTTAGTCAAGGATACCTTACTGGAATCTACAGATTTTTTTCTTGTGGTTTGTGTAATTAGTGTATTTATTCTTTATTACTAGCGCATAATTGTAGAGAGAATCTTCTTCGTAGTAGTAGTTTCTCTTTGTTGTACTGTAAAACAGTTGTGGCATGCATGTAGATTAGCACCGAATATTTCGCAGCTGTGCCTGCAATTAATTGGAAATTTTTTTAGTGCTATGTTAATGTGATTTCTTATTTTACTCTTCAAATTGTGCTTTTCTGTGTTATAGTGTGAAATATTGTGACAATTATGGCGTGTGAAAAACGTAATACTAGGCTCCAAAGTAAATTGAGAAATGACAGTCAAGACGAGAGTAGTGCGGTAGCACCACTGTGCAATGATTTAACTACGTAATGTTCAACACAGTAATTTGGTAACTGTTCATAGGGGAATGGACCAGGCAATAAATAATCGTGTAGACAGTGAACAGCTACTGAACAGGGTAGTATTGTGGATCGATCGGTCGGCAACAGATCGCTCCATGAACCCGAAATGACAGGACATCATCTTGCAAATACCGTAGATTCAGGTTTTGCGTCATTACCCGTTTTTCAATCAAGTCAAGACCAATTTTTTGCTTTTCAAAATGCTAATATTGCCGGTGCAAACGCACTGCCGAAAAGTGCAGAGAAACATGTTTCAGACACCAGTACATTCTTATTACAATTAGTGCAACAAATGGGACAACAGATTCAAAATTTAGACACAATTGAACAAAATCTTCAAAATTTAAACACAATCGAGGAAATGCTTGAACAAACGGTTGAAGATTTAACTAATGAGATACTTAAAATCGAATCGAAATGTCAAAAAGTCTGTAATGACATACAAACACAAATGTGTGAGCATTTTCAACCTATTTTTTCGCGTCATGAAAATTCATTATAGAATCACGAAGCAGCCATAAAAGAACTGCGAACTATTGTTCTTGAAAATCACGGCACCTTGCAAGCTAAAATTGACTCAGTTGGATCTACCGATTCGGTTATGCAATTTGCATAAACTCAAGGAAACTTAAAGCACATAGCAGATATGCTTTCAACACAAATGAACACTCTGAAACTTGTTTCAGAAAAACACACTGAGGAAATCAGTTCATCATCGGAGAAAGTAGCCGACCTTTCGGATCAGTTCACTAACTTACCTACAAAGGTAGATGATGATCTGAATGACGCAAGACCCATATCCTTCACTGACACATAAAAATATGAACAAATTAAGAAATTCAAACAAAATCAGAATCAGATTAATGCACAACACGAAAGAGAAATCCGGGATGTACAAAATCAGTTGGCACAAGTAATACAAGAATTATTTCAGCCGACACTCTCGCTCCAATATGGGAAGACGAACATAGAAATACGGAAAAGCCACAAAATAGTAACTCAGGACATTTCGGAAATTATGAAAGAAACTGCCAGGGTGCACCGAATTTTGAGATGGAACCACCGACACGATGTAACAATGACCAATATGCGACTCGCCGTCATGATGACTTAGACTATAAGCTGTTCATTACTACACGTAAATTCAATACACTTAAGAATTTCGGCAACGACATTCATCCACAAGCATGGCTTCATCAATTCTCTCATTGTTTTCCTCCCAACTGGTCATTAGAGTACAGATCAGAATTTATGTGTGGCTACTTAGAGAATGAAGCAGCTGTAAGAAGGCGATTGGTCATTCGCGATTGTCACAGTGAAGGAGAATTTTATCATGCCTTCCTCTCAGCATATTGGTCTCAAGCTACTCAAGACCGAGTAAAACATAGCATCATAATGATGAAACACTTTGAGCAATCTGAATTTTCCAGTCTCGTCAAATATTTTGAAGACACGTTGCATAGGAATCAGTACCTGTCAAACCCATACAGCCCCTCAGAACTCATCCGCATTTGCTTAATCAAATTGCATGAACATTTAAGACATATTATTTTGGCAGGACGTTGCAATGACGACATGGAAAGTTTTCAGGGACTTTTACAAGAATTAGAAATTGACACAGACAGTCGAGAATGCAAAGACATGAAACCAATTATTACAGATCACATCCGCCACAACTCCGAGATGAAAGAAACAGTAACTGGACACGACAAGGCCATTCTTAAAACGCAGATTGTGGCCAAAATAGACGCCACCCGTATGACAACCGTTGGCAGAGTTATAATAACCACAGGGAAAGATCACCTCTCTGCAGTAATGACTATGACAGACACAATCAGAGAAACAGACAATATGGGAACCAAAACTAATTATTATCAAGGGAGACAGAATAAATTCAGACACAACAGTCCACCACGCAGTTACAAATCAGGCAGAAATTCTCCATAACTTAACCGACAAGAAACAAACTACAGAAACTACCGACATGACGACAGACGATATAATCATAGCGACAGACCTGAAATTCATCAGAACTGGCGGGATTCAAACAGGGCAGGGCCCTCTCGTCAAGGTGAATTTGTAGAAGATAAGTCCCCTAATCCCAATAACGACGCGCGCCTACAAAGAGACAGTAGACAATGACTCACACCACAGGCGGCCACGTGCGCCAGCTGGGCTTCAGAAAAATTACATAAGCCAACCTTGAGAAAAATTCCAGTATTCTTTACCGACGTATATCGCATGATAATTGCGTTCAAGTAGAATCTGTGTGTACTAGGAAGAGGAAAGTTTTACACAACATTTCACATGTAAAACCGTTTACTGAGAGATAATCTGCTTTTTAACTTAGTCTTTGGCATAAAATTCTTCACTTCACGTTTCTAGTACGCTTTGTCACACTTGGAAACTGTTAACATGCAACAATGTTTTCAAGTTAACAATCATGGCAGGAACCTAGGGAACTTATTTAGACAGTATTTACAAATGCATTTTTGTAGTGAACAGACGACCCAGTGTTATTGTGTGTACATTCTTGCTTGTTCGTTGCCCGATAACCTAATGACTATAAGGCTTACATACTTAGAACATATACTGCTAATGAGATTTTAATGCTACAATTTGTTTTGCTTCAAAAGAAATTCTTTATTTAAAGTACTTTCTGTGAGATTGAGTATGACTTAGTACTTGGTTTGTTTGACAGCTACACGATTATATCACGACGCTACCAATGAGTGACTCAACTTACATTCTGGCTTTTGTAATCTGTCTTATATCTGCTCAGTTTTTTCTGTATTATTCTGGAAAGTAAAGCATGTTTGAGTAGCAACTTTTACGGTATAAAAATGGCTCTGAGCACTATGGGACTTAACTGCTGTGGTCATCAGTCCCCTAGAACTCAGAACTAATTAAATCTAACTACCTAAGGACATCACACACATTCATGCCCGAGGCAGGATTCGAACCTGCGACTGTAGCAGTCGCGAGGTTCCGGACTGAGCGCCTAGAACCGCTAGACCACCGTGACCGGCTACTTTTAAGGTATAGTTTCTGTAACACAACAATACGTACTTTTTTTATCATGGCGATAAGCGTAATAACTACGATATCTATACGCATGGCATTTCACTTTTGTTTATGATGAGGTGAGTACATTGACTTTTGCAGAACTTTGATTATGGAGGACGATAATTACGATATTTGGCACATTTTTGCCATTAAATGATGACAGAGATTATCTTACAGCAAGACACACAGTTTAGCACTACAGGACACACATTTGAGTGATTAAATTTTGTACTTCAAACATTTATTTTTAAGGATATTTTGAATTACAAAAATACAAAGAAGGTTTCCAGTGATATGTTTCGTTCCATTGCTGTAATCCGTAATACCTGAGGGCATAATTACATTAATCCTCGGGGTTTACTTGCCTACTTTGTGTACTACGCGTGTGCCAAGCGCTAGGAGCCCTAACAAATATGGTATTTGCTTATACTACTTTACATATTAGTACCATATCTCTCTAACACAGAATTACACAGCTATCTGATCATTTAAGAGGGACAAACATTTTTTTTTACTAGGTCAGTGAATTCACACATACGAAATTGTATTTTATCTGTACTTTGTGAACTGTTCATAATTTTTCGAAACCATTGTGATACTATGAGAGCTTAGAACGATGTATTTTGAATGGGATCATGATTTTTGAAGTACGTCTGAGGTAGATGACTTTATTGAAGAGCAGAGAGCATTTTTTAAAAGGTTTTGAGATCATTGGAGGAAGCTACGACGATTTTGAGATTTGATTGATGTACTATGATGATATTATTATGACTACAATGCATATTATTTTGCTGAGGTATGTTTATGATCAATAAGATGCTGCTATATGAGGAATGTGATTACATGTTTATATGTATATGAATAATGGGAAGTCGTTATGGACACTGGATTGTGAAAAGGATGTTGGAAAGTAAGAATCGTAGTATAATAGTTATGAAAAGTGTGTACATGTGTGAATGTATCACATTGCTGGCGAAAATTTTTGGACATTATTATATGTATGGAATTTTGTTTCTACACATTTGTAATATAAATTTTCAACCTGTGAAATTTTTGTATGAGACTGTCACTGTAGCAGAAACTGCTGTCATAAATATTTCAGTAAGGAAGGTATGTGACCTTGATGTAATGTGTTGTGGGCACCCAGCTGCATGACAGTCACCTGGAAAAAAGCCATTAGGTGGAGGAAAAAAAGCCATTAACCTCGCTATTGACATTTCTTTGTAGAAAGCATCACAAATATGACACGCTCATACTTGAAGACATATAATTACACTTGGGAGCATGTAATTGCAGATATTTACTGAAATGCCATACTACTAGTGAATGATGTTTCATACCTTGCTTTATGTATATACTTGCCTATTTTGTTTAATATCTAGTTTCTACCTGCACTGCAGCATTGGTTAAAATAAAATTTGATAATAATTTTATGAACTACTTCCTTAAAAAAGGGAGCAGAAATAGACATTTCCCTTCACAGGAATTGCATACATAATTTTTTCAACGATTTGGTTATTTGTTTGGTATAGTAAGTTATCGTGATTCATCACTCTAGTCTTAAGATGTGACATAGGTGCTAGACATTTCCTATCTTCACTGTAGTATTTTTTCTGCTTGAGCTTTGTCATGTTTAGGTATAAGTTATTGCATTTGCTGCTGCTGTTTGCCAGGCATAGTGCTACTGAATTTCATTTCGTATTACTCTGTTAAGCCAGTTTTACTACTGATTTATTTTTCTTCTTGGCTCATGTTAGTTTTAATGTTGCCCTTGCTATGCTAATTTAGGTATACTGCTGCTTGCTTTGCCAATTTACATTTTTTTGCCATTGCTGTTCATGTTAGTGGTTTTGTGCTGCTGCATTGCCTCGTTCTCTACTATATATGAGCTCAGTAGATTTAAGTTGGCTTAGGAATGGGTAGACTATATAAGAGAATGAGTTGTGATGAATTGGAAGGAACGCATTGAGAAGCTATAAGAGAAAGGTATGGCCAAAAAAGTTGTGTACAATGAAGGATAATTATTTTGAAAGAGGTTATGAACAGAAAAGCAGGGTTTACAGGCAACAGGCTTAGGTAGGGTTTTCTTGGAAACAAATGATGAACTAAGGAAGATCTCCAAAGAGTAAAGAAAATTTTGTTTGCAAATCAAATACTATAAACACTCAGTACCAAATGTTACACTGAAAATAAACCATGTCCTTTTCTTTTGTGTTATTCCAATATGTGTTGGTGTACCCATGTGTATTTGTGTTCTTCCTGTCTTTGTGTTTATCTGATAAGAGTTATATTGCGAAATATTTCTAATACTGTGCTACATTCACTATGATCAGGAACACTGTTAGCCTCAAATATAATTTGCATTAATAATATGTTATTTACTTGGTAAAGATGTTTAGACATAATTTTTTCTGTTCTGTTTCAATGCTCATGTGTGAAGTTAATGTTTCGAAAGCTATCCTCATTATTATATTTATTTACTTATGTCATAATTCCTGTAACACTGGTGTATATGTTTATTCCTATTCTTTTGTAAAGCCTGTATTGCAACAAATGTTATGTGTTTTATTATGTTTTTTAATGATGTATTCTGTATCTTTATAACTGTATTCTTATGCCAGAAATTTATAATTGTATAGACACCAGTTCTTCAAATTAAGTTTCATTTCACTGCACACGTTTCTGTTGGTCATAGTATATGCACAATATGTGAGAAGTTAAAAAAAGGGGGGAGTGTTGGTGCTCACACGTGTGTTGATAATTCACCAAGGGACTGGTTAACAGCACTGTTTGTTCAAAGGACATTTCAAAAAATTTTTGTGATAGTGCACAAATGGTGGTTTATGGATTTGCTATATTATCTGCAAGACTCTTCGATGGTGATTGTGCACCCGCACAGTCACAACAGATGGCTGCTGGCCATCTCTACAAGGACTACAGTGGGTCTGCCGCTTTAATGGCCCACCAACACCATCACCTCTACAAGATATATTGTGGGTCTGCTCTGTGATGACCTACCTATCAATATTCTTCAAAACTTCGAGTAACTCTGCTGTGGGGTTGGTCTGTTGTGGCCCATTACCTGCCTGTATGTCAAGAGTTAGCATTGTCTATCCATTGGAAGGAAAACACTACTTCTTCAAGACTGCATGGAAACCCACTACTTCCGGGTCCATTTTCCTTCACTGATCAGACTTTGTGCAATGTAATTACTACTGCGATGGATTATCAGAACTGTCTTTAAGGACTGTGACAAAATTTTTGCTTTTGAGCAACAGTGTATCAATAAGTATGAGCATTTGATATATTTGCTACCGTTAATATAAAAAAAATTGCAAATAGTTATTGGGCACTGCCCAAAACAATTTGTAAAATGTTTTGTGGGGAGCGTTGGGGCTATGTAAGTAGGCTGTTTAGGTTTTTATGTTGGTAACGTCACGTAGGGCTCTGTATGAAATCTGTGACTGTGCTGTGTGCAGTCTGTGGCTGATTGGACTCATTGTTGGAATATTCACTTGTGTAGTGTTGGGCAGTTGGATGTGAACAGCGCATAGCGTTGGGCAGTTGGAGGCGAGCTGCCAGCAGTGGTGGATGCGGAGAGAGAGAGAGAGAGATGTCAGAGTTTTGAGAGGTTACTATAAACGGACGATCTGGACGGCAGAAAAAGGAAATTTGTAAAGGTGGATGTCATGAATTGATATATATATATATATATATATATATATATATATATATATATATATATATATATGTGATGACTTTTGAACATTAATAAGGTAAATACATTGTTAATACATTGTTCATTCTCTATCAAAATTTTTCATTTGGTTACTATGCCTATCAGTAGTTAGTGCCTTCAGTACTTAGAATCTTTTATTTAGCTGGCAGTGTTAGCTCTCGCTGTACTGCAGTAGTTAGAGTAACGAAGATATTTGTGAGGTAAGTGATTCATGAAAGGTATAGGTTATTGTTAGTCAGGGCCATCTGGGCCATTCTTTTGTAGGGATTATTGAAAGTCAGATTGCGTTGCACTAAAAATATATTGTGAGTCAGATTAGTGATGATCAGAATAAGAAAAGATAAAACTGTTTGAGTATGTTGATTTTTTCTCAGCTGTTTGAAAATAAAATAACGTAGAAGTTTACCAGCACAGTAATTCTTTAATTTATCTAAGGGGACGTGTGTTGAAACGTTTAGATTTCCAACCAGGACACCATTTCCACAATGTGCCTAATTGATGAAGAAAGACTAAGAGGTGCAGGAAGAAGAGACAAAAGCGTACAATAAGCAGCAAAATGGAAGAAAAGACCAGTGAAAAGGAAACTAACACTGGAAAAAGAAGAGGATGCTGATAATCCATCATATGGGGCAGCAATGTATTAAAAAAGTTTAGAATCCATTTCTCGTAACTTTAAAATTTTCATCTTTGAGGAATATTTTCTCAAAAACTGCTAACAGTATTTCAATGTAATATATACACAATCTTGTTTACTTCTTTTCCTTCACGTTTACAACAAATTGTAAAAAAATATTTTATAATTCAAGAGTTATACAAAAAAAGTGCAAAAATATAGAGAAAAATTAAGCATCTGTTTAAAAAAATTGTAAAACAAAAACTAATAAATATTTCTTAACGTGACATTATAACTTTGTAAAGAAATATTCACTGAACATGTAGTCCAAATTTTAGAGCAATATGTTCAATGGTTTTAGAAAAAATTGTTCCATCTATTAGCTAAAATTAACATGGAGGAGATGGATCGTTCCGGCTCCCCTTAAACCAGTCTTCGAACTGAAGATCACAACAACGACAATAATAACAGAAAGGTAAATAACAGGAACTGCCTCATTCAATTTTGTATTTCAATTGGAGCTTTTAATCTGTATCATATGAGTTGCATGTCCATGTACAGGCGTTCGAAATCCAGTGCCTGATATAACAGGGATGTTACAGGAGACAAAAAAATATTATTTTGTAAAGCAGCCATGTGTCAGAGACCCATATTGCCTGAGCGCAGACCGTACGTAGGTAATACTCGAATGAGGTAGAAAAAAATCGCTGTGTCCAAAGTTGTTACACAAAATGTTAGTTTGAGGTGCGTAGTACGAGTATTTTATAACGTCATGCTCTTAGACTCTGAGTCAGTAATCGGCGCGCACCACTAGTGCCAGCATGACATTTGCGGCGTCAACATGGAACACTGCACACAGGGAGAACTGCAAGACTTGCACTTTCTTTTCGGTGCGACTGAAGTCAGTAGTCGAAGAGCTCAGCAAATGTACCGCGAACGTTTCCGTGCACGTAGATGTCCACATTTTCACACGTTTACTGCAATCCCTGCTCGACTGGGGAAATGCTGGCGTTGACGGGAAGCAAGTTTAATGTGGGCAGACCACAGACGGTGTGTACATCTTACGCTTGAGAATAGTCTAGAGAAAAGCAAACGAGCAACTGTTGCCGTGCTCGGTACACACCATAGTTCAGAATGTGATGTGTTTCGTGAACAGCTGCTTCATCCTTAGCATCCTATAGTACAGGCCATGGGACAGATGACTGTCAACCTCCTCTTGAGTATGTTCGCTATTTACTGCAACAGGCTAATTAACTTCCTTGTTTTCCTGAACTTGCTAACTTCACAGATGAGGCTCAATTTACTGGGAAAGATATTTACAATAATCACACTTCGCAAGTATGGTCCAACGAAAACCCATGTTTTACAGTTTTGAGAGGTCATCACGGACGTTTGGAGTAAACACGTGGTCCAGTATCATGGGCGACTACTTGGTCATTACTTTGTGCCTGCTTGACACAGGTGGACAATGTGCAGTGTGTGCCGGAGGAGATACCTCTAGATATGAGAAGATGGATTTGGTTTCAAAATGATGTGACGCCAGTGCACTTCGCGGAACTAGTCCGAGCTGTAATAACCAATAGTTTTGGCCTTTGGTGGATCGGCCGAAGAGGTATTGTACATTGACCTCAAAGGTCCCCGATCTCACCCCATTATACTGCTTTCTCTGGGGCTACATGAAAGCCGACGTGTTTTCTACTCCTGTTGAATCGGAGGCAGAATTGACTGTAAAAATTCTTGCAGCAGCCGCACAAATAGAGAGAAAATGGTTCAAATGGCACTAAGCACTATGGGACTTCACGTATGAGGTCATCAGTCCCCTAGACTCAGAACTACTTAAACCTAAGAACATCACATACATCCATGCCCGAGGCAGGATTCGAACCTGCGACCGTAGCAACAGCGAGGTTCCGGACTGAAGCACCTAGAACCGCTTGGCCAACGCGGTCCGCCAAGTGGAGAACACACCTCACTTTTTTCAGTGAACACAGGACTTACTGCTACGTCCATACCGCCTCTGCACTGAGGTAAGTGGCGCTCATTTTGAACGTTTATTGTAATGTAATAGTGATCAGAGCAATAACGCAATGAAAAACACTTAACAACATTTTCTTCTCAACCAAGTACAAAAATTTCCTTCATACTCCTCAGTACACCGCCAATATGCGTTTCCGACACATGTTTGCTTTACGAAATATAATAAAATTATAAACAGCCGACCAGATGCAATGGATAAAGAAATTCTTTACCTAGGTTTCGACAAATATAAATTTGTCTTCTTCGGAAGGTAACCTAAGGGCAATGAACATCATAGCTTACACTAGAAAAGTATGAAACTTACAAGCCAAGAATAAATTTTAAGACAAATTAGAGAACTCTTGCATTACAGAAGTATGATAACGACTACTGGTACTTACAATTTTACATTAGTAAGGACTAATGTACCATCGCCGTTTTTACAATTGCTGGCATAGATCCATGTGTCAAAAATAAAACATTGCCCTAGAATTAGGGTTTGTCATGTTGATATAAAATAGCTCATGGATCTTGCAGAGCTCACAGCCGACTGAGTGTGATCGGCGAGCGTGGTTACTCTGAAAACAGGGCAGGTGGCGCTTGTGCCGAGAAACTTGTGCTAAATCGCGTACAAAGGCAAAGTGTAAATTATCAATGTTAATAACGTCCTTGGGTAGAGTAACAATAAAAGAAGGAAGGAAATTAACACTCCCGTTACAACAGTATGGAAGCATTGGTACAAATATTGTAGTTATACATTAAAAAAGGCAAGTGGCGCTTACGCCGAGAAACTTACGCCCAGTGGCATATAAAGCCAAAATATAAAAAAAATTTAAATTACTATATTAGCGAAGCTCACAAACGGCATAAATGTCAGAACTTGCTTCACCTGCCATTTTTGATGTATAACTACATTATTTGTACAATTTCTCCCATACTGTTATAACGTGAGTGTTAATTTCCTTCCTTTTTCTATTGTTACTCTAGCTAAGGACGTTATTAATACTGATAATTTACACGTTGCCTTTGACGCCATTTGGCACATGTTCCTCGGCACGAGCGCCACCTGCCCTGTTTTCAGAGTAACTACGCTCGCCGATTACACTCAGTCGGTTGTGAGCTCTGCAAGATCCACGAGCTATTTTATATTGACGTGACAAACCCTAATTCTAGGGCTATATTTTAGTTTTGACACATGGATCTATGCCGACAATTGTAAAAACGGCGATGGTACATTAGTCCTTACTAATGTAAAATTGTAAGTACCAGTCGTAGTTATCATACTTCTGTAATGCAAGAGTTCTCTAATTTGTCTCAAAATTTATTCTTGGATTATAAGTTTCATACTTTTCTAATGTAAGCTATGATGTTCATTGCTCTTAGGTTACCTTCTGAAGAAGACAAATTTATATTTGTAATTTCTTTATCCATTGCAACTATTCGGCTGTTTATAACTTTATTACGTGAGACCGTTGCTGATGTGCAACTATGTTTAAAATATTTACGAAATATATTTGTTTTTGTGTCTGTCATCATCCCTATTAGTTTGCACACAGAATTTTTGAATGCTCTATACATGTTTATTAACTTGGAAGACCGGAATACCAGTTTCACGCCTTGTGGCTGATGTGTGTGAGAAGTATACTTGGATAATGGAAAGGAATGAAGTTACGACCGACGAGCCCGACACGTTGTATATTTGAGCCTCAACTTTCTTTCAGACTGTATTTTTATGACCGCTTGCAGTTGTGTCAGAATAACGTTGTTTCTTCTTTATTTCTGAAATTTGCTGCCAGAAAAAAGGCGAGAGAGGCGACACGGAACGATGCTGCACTGTGCGAATGGAAACAGGACGGAGGCGATGTCGGAACGGTGACCACGCCAGAGCGAGGCCCGGTGCTGAGCCGTGCGCCCCTGGCGACGAAACAGCCACATAGCGGTGCGCAGCGGAGCGCGGGCCGTGCGGCGCGGCGCGGCGCGGCGGGGCGCACAGTGGCGGCAGAAAACAATGTCGGCGGCCGCGCGGGCGGACAATGGGCGGCGCAGTACGCGCGAGGGCCGGGGGTGGCGCCTATTGATCGAAGTGAGTGGCGGGCGGCCGGGAAGCGGGAAACGGCATCTCACTCGCCTCTCCTGTCCAGAGCGGAGACCTCCCCTGCTTCCGCACCAGAGGACACCCCGTAGTGACAGTCGCACCGAAAAAACATCCGACACTGAACCCTGCAGCACTTGAGCTGCACTTGTGAGGATCGTGTTTCTGAATGTTACCAAAACTTACGGTTTGCACGAATTTCATTTTTAGTGCCTGAGGACAGACAAAGCGTTTCTGAAGAAGAGAAATTTGTTAACATCGAGTATAGATTTAAGTGTCAGGAAGTCGTTTCTGAAAGTATTTGTATGGAGTGTAGCAATGTATGGAAGTGAAACATGGACGATAAATAGTTTGGACATAAAGAGATTAGAAGCTTTCGAAATGTGGTGCTACAGAATAATGCTCAAGATTAGATGGGTGGATCACATAACTAATGAGGAGGTAATGTATAGGATTGGGGAGAAGAGAAGTTTGTGGCACAACTTGACTAGAAGAAGGGATCGGTTGGTAGGACATGTTCTGAGGCGTCTAGGGATCACCACTTTAGCATTGGAGGGCAGCGTGGAGGGTAAAAATCGTAGAGGGAGACCAAGAGATGAATACACTAAGAAGATTCATAAGGATGTAGGTTGCAGTAAGTACTGGGAGATGAAGCACAGGATAAAGTAGAATGGAGAGCTGCATCAACCCAGTCTCAGAACTCAAGACCACAACGAACAACAAAAACAACAAGGACAGACAGGATGACGGTGTATTCATGATGACGTGCAGAATGATCGGAAATCAGAAATACTTCATTAGCTGGTGCAGCCCTTACTCACTGAGACTCTCACACAATAGCACTGACCTCAGGGCCTGACACTGGGATCATCATCCAGGTTTATGTTCCCCGCGACTTCACTAAATCGCTTCCTGAAAATGTTGGGATGGTTTCTTTGAAAAGGGCACAGGTAATTTCGTTGCCCATCCTTTCGTAATCTGAGCTTGTGATCCTTCTCTAGTGACCACAGGACGTTGAACTCAAATGATCCTATTTCGAGAGGGTGGTCAGTCATCGACGATGCAGCCCTCAGTGGCAGGAAGCATTGTTGTTAAGGCGGAAGTACCTGTTCCGCTCAGCAAACTACAAAGGTTCGATGGCATTGCACTGTAATCATATTTCAGTGGCACTCCATCAGATGCTGATGCAGCACTGTCGTCTGAATACTGGACATGCTAACTGGAAGTGACAGGTGCATGGAGGCAAGATGGTGCACTGCCCAAAACCCAGGATATGAACGAAGGAGGCAGCATATGCAAGTACACAGCAGCAAAATGGTTCTAAACACTATAGGACTAACTTCTGAGGTCATCAGTCCCCCAGAACTTAGAACTACTTAAATCTAACTAACCTAAGGACATCACACACATCCATGCCCGAGGCAGGATTCGAACCTGCGACCGTAACGGTCTAGCGGTTCCAGACTGTAGCGCCTAAAACCGCTCGGCCACCCCGGCCGGTGCACACAGCAGCAGTGCATGTGTAGGCCAGACAGGTGATAGCTTGGCAGTAGTCATAAGTGATACCTGTTGATGCACAGACACTGAAACTGAAACCCCGTGAAAACTGGGACAGTTGTTGCCACTATGAAGGTTGCTCAGCTTGACTGTACTAATTCAAGCGTTAGGTCTAGGACCTAGCGCAAGTTATGGCCAGGAGTGGATGAGGCTAGGTGACCCATGCTGGACCGTTGTCTGTCATGGAGTACATTTCGACGTCAGTAGCAGTCGAAGACTGCATAGGCCACAGAGATAGATTTGGTCTGTAACTCTTAAGGGTTGCCTGCCCAGTTTTATTATGACTGTGATTCGTCTCTGGTTGTATAGGGACAGAGGCACCACAGCATCAGGTCAAGGTATGAAATAATTCAGGACGCTACTGCAGTAGCCAGAGGTCTTACACTATGCTGTCTCAGCTTTATTCCGCTCCTGGGAGGTTTCTTCACAAGAAAGCCGAGGATTCTGAAGTCTACAGGGAGACGTGTTGGTGCGTCAACTTGAACATCTGTCAAGGCAGGACACTTAGTAAGGTAGCTGTACGCGCAGAGGTGGTAATAGTTTCGCAGTCTTTGACACAGGGAACTTGATTCCTGAGAACATGCGTGGAGATTATCTCTTTGGGCTAACAGAGTGAGTGTTGCTACAGGCGGCCAGTGTGGCCGAGCCGGGTCTAGGCGCTTCAGTCTGGAACCGCGCGACTGCTACGGTCGCAGGTTCGAATCCTGCCTCGGGCATGGATGTGTGTGATGTCCTCAGGTTAGTTATGTTTAAGTAGTTCTAAGTTCTAGGGGACTGATGACCTCAGCAGTTAATTCCCATAGTGCTCAGAGCCATTTGAACAATTTTTTGTTGTTGCTACAGACAGATGACGTCAGCTGTGTGGCTCTGAGGACCATCAGAAAGACAGGCCATGGTGTATGCATCGCAGCACATGACACTGCTGGTCTTATGAATGCCAGAAGCAATCTCTGGCGGGGAGTGTCTACCTCAGACGAGATTAATAAGCCTTAACTGCAAATATAGATGCATGCAAGCTCTCGGCAGTACATGTTAAAAATAAGACCATCACTGAGTACCTTTACACTGACATACTGATTTCCTGTCGGCCCTGTATGGAGCTGAGCATTCGCCAAGTAGGCGGACAAGGTGTCGAGAGTGTTTTCAAATGTTCGTTGTCGGTCCCGCATCTCTCGTGGGCCACATGTGGCTGTCTTGACTCTGGTCGGGCATGCGATATACTTTTGACTGGTACTTTTGTCAGTGATGGAGTGGAGTTTTTCCTTTAGGATGCCACTTTCACAGTCTCGGGGCAAGCTGAATGAAGTAATATCCACTGAAGTGTTTACACTTATTGTGGTCAAAAACGTTTGAGCCATTCTATATTGCGGGTATCCTACATTGCGGGTCATGATGTCGAAATTTCGTTCATGGTTAACAGAACACAGTTTGTGCAGATGTTTCTCGATTAGCATACATGGACTCAAGAAATTATTATATCACTACTCATGCCCTTAATGCGGGAACCGGTCTTAGCAAAATATTGTTTAATTTACTAAATCAGTTATATGTTTTCATGCTCACGTCTAGGCATTTGTTAGTTCAACAGTGTTCAATCCAGATGCGTTCATATTTTCAGATACCAGTCCTTCAATCGTCTACGCGTTCTCAGTAAAAATATGAGAGTTAAATTGAAATAGGCTATTATTTACTTAATCCTGGATCTTTATATTTCAGTTTCACAACTAAAAACTGCTGAATAATGTACTGCTCATATGCATTACACTGCTCGCTGATTTGTAGTATGCTTACCCTCACAGCAAAATGCGTGATTTATTTAATCGTTTTCAGTAAAACCCAAGCGATTTTTTACTTGGAAACTTGCAACAAAATGCAGATATTGAAGCAAAGCAGAGGTGAGCTTCGTTATTTTTGTTGCACATATAAGAATTAACATTAGGGCTATGACAAATTTTACTCAGAGTATTCAAGGAGTAGTAATCATTTACACACTGGTGTATGGATTGAGATAACTATCAACTGTACATGCTTCTTCCGTACTTTAGTTAATATCTCAGTTCTAATTGTTGGGAAGCTATGAGTCACTGTTTCTAGTTCCTAACTTCCTAGTACATTCTGCAATACTGCTTTTAGAAAATTCTGTGCCATTATAAATTCATGGTGTTGCGCAATAAAGTTTCATACATAAAAAGGAGTGCATTCATATTATTTTCCTTTCACAATATGCTTGAGGACCATACAGCAGTAGCAGTAAGTAATAGCTTCGCTATTGCACGATCACAAATATAAAACTTTGCAGATTTCAACTTTAGAAAGAAGACTGCGAAAAACAGTGTGCCAGCTCTGTTGGGTGAATGTGGCGAAATTCTGACACGGAATGCTTTCATGGGGAGAAGCTTACAGGTGACCACTGCGTGAGTGCAGGCTTCTTTGCTACATAGACTATAGAAGCTGACAGAGCGTACAATGCGCTGAACATTTTACACTATACCGCTATAAAAGACTGCAAGTGTAGCCTCATTCTTGTATTTTTGAGTGTTAGAGCAACACGGCTGACGATACGTTTGCAGAGTAAACCGATATGATCATTCTGTATGGAAAAGCGACGCTGCACACCCGAACTGGACGCGGGCGTACTACACTCATGCTCATAAATTAAGGATAACTGCAGAATGTGGTGCCACACAACGTGGCACAACAGAAAACTGGCGCTAATATCATAGGCACATAGGGATCACACACGACACAAATCTGTAAGTCCACGGTATTGGTCGTAAGTCGAGAAAACTGTCCCGAAACACATGTGCTGCAAAACGCCACTGTTTCCTGCGCATGCACCCCGACATCAATAAGGATATGATCACCATGCACACGTACACGGGCCGCACAACGGGTTGGCATACTCTGGATCAGGTGGTCGAGCAGCTGCTGGGATACAGTCTCCCATTCTTGCACCAGTGCCTGTAGGAGTTCCTGAAGTGTCCCAGGGGTTTGAAGACGTGCGGTGACCGAGAGGATTCCAGACGTCCTCGATGGGGGAAGAACAGGTAGACCACTCTATTCGCCTGATATCTTCTGCTTCAAGGTACTCCTTCACGATGGCAACTCGTTGGGGCCGTGCGTTATCGTCCATCAGGAGGAAGCTGGGGCCCACCGCACCCCTGAAAAGGCGGACATACTGGTGCAAAATGACGTCCCGATACACCTGACCTGTTACAGTTTCTCTGTCAAAGACATACAGGGGTGTACGTGCACCAATCATAATCCCACCCCACATCATCAAATTACGACCTTCATACAGGTCCTTTTTAAGGACATTAAGGGGTTGGTATCTGGTTCCTGGTTCATGCCAGATGAAAACCCAGCGAGAATCACTGTTAAGACTATACCTGGACTCGTCCGTGAACATAACCTGGGACAACTGTTCCAATGAACAAGTACTGTGTTCTTGACATCAGGCTTTATGGGCTCTCCTGTGACCAGGGGTCAGTGGAATGCACCTTGCAGGTCTCTGGGCGAATAAACCATGTCTGTTCAGTCGTCTGTAGACTGCGTGTCTGGAGATAACCGTTACACGGGCTGCGGTAAGGTCCCGAGCAAGGCTACTTGCAGTACTCTGTGGCCGTCTGCGGGCACTGATGGTGAGGTATCGGTCTTCTGTTGGTGTTGTACACTGTGGACGTCCCATACTGTAGCGCCTGGACACGTTTCCTGTCTGCTGGAATCGTTGCTATAATCTTGAGATCACACTTTGTGGCACACGGAGGGCCATGCTACGACCTGCTGTGTTTGGCCAGCCTCCAGTCGCCCTAGTTTTCTACTCGTCATATGTGTTCTTTGAGCCATTTTCTACACACAGTCACCATTAGCAGTTCTGAAAACGTCTGCACACTTACTCAACACACCTCTGCATATGTGGACTGCTGACAGCGCCACCGTGCGACGACCGCAGGGCAAATGCACCGCATGGTCATACCCTGAGGTGATTTAAACCCGAAAACCGCTCACCAGAGCGTTCTTTCACCGTGTATCAGCATTATACTTAATTTATGAGCATGAGTGTACATCACGTTGAAGATAACCCGTCAACGAATACGCGGGCAATTGCACGTGCGCCGGCCGGTGTGGCCGTGCGGTTCTAGGCGCTTCAGTCTCGAACCGCGTGACCGCTACGGTCGCAGGTTCGAATCCTGCCTCGGGCATGGATGTGTGTGACGTCCTTAGGTTAGTGAGGTTTAAGTAGTTCTAACTTCTAGGGGACTGATGACCACAGATGTTAAGTCCCATAGTTCTCAGAGCCAGCAAATTGCACGTGCAACAGATATTTCTCCAGCACTGTCTGGTAAGATCAGTGGTAAATTACTAATAATAGTGGTGACGTTACCAACATATTTTCAGATGGTTGCAGCACGGAAACGGTATGTTTCCGGGCATGGGTCCCAGTTCAAAATATTATCTGCTCAGTTCCCTCTACTAGTGCTATATGTTTGTAAGAGGATGTTTACAGCATCATGTATATATACATTTTTGTGATAGCGTGACGGCTCAATGACATTTTCTTCAGTGCGGATGCACTAAAACCGTCCGAACTCCTACGGGAAACAACACTTTGCGAGTTGACGGTTTATGGGTGAAGGACGCTGCATTTTAGCATGCCATAAGTAGTAAATTTTGGTCGGCCAGCTGCCTTATCCGGATGGTCGAAGCGGTGCCGGCACGGTAGCTCAGCGTGTTCGGACAGTGGGTTAGCTATTCTCTGTAACAAAAAACTGGGTGAATGGACCAACGAAGAATATAAATGGGTGTCATCGTACGTCCGCTCCGAAAAAATTCAACGAACGATATCGAACAAAATGAGATAAAAAAACCGCTTAAGCAACCACTCATAAAAAGCGGGTAATCAGTGTGGGACTGCCAGTCCAGCACAAATTTTCAACTTTTTCTGTTACATTTCCGCAATACACTGACTGGCTGGAAGTCACTGGTCCCTCACCCACCATTCTCACTTCCGTTTTATTCCGCTATTTCATATACAATGAAAACGTTACAGCTGAAAAATTACTGGTTTCTGAAAGTATTTGTATGGAGTGTAGCCATGTATGGAAGGGAAACATGGACGATAAATAGTTGGGACAAGAAGAGAACAGAAGCTTTCGAAATGTGGTGCTATAGAAAAATGCTGAACATTTCATGGGTAGATCACATAACTAATGAGGAGGTATTAAATAGAAGTGGGAAGAAGACGAGTTTGTGGCACATCTTGACTAGAAGAAGGGATCGGTTGGTAGGACATGTTCTGAGGCATCAAGGGATCACCAATTTAGTATTGGAGGGCAGCGTGGAAGGTAAAAATCGTAGGGGGAGACCAAGAGATGAATACACTAAGCAGATTAAGAAGGATGTAGGTTGCAGTAGGTACTGGGAGATGAAGAAGCTTGCACAGGATAGAATAGCATGGAGAGCTGCATCAAACCAGTCTCAGGACTGAAGACCACAACATCAACAGGAGAAACTTTGATAACGACAGACAAAGTGAATAACTTCGAATTTGTACACGAAAGCGTCAGTACACGCAAGACAGTATTTATTGTGTAACAAGTCTTCATTGCTGAAGCAAAGTTATTTCTTTTTTTAATTAAAAGCTCTATGAACAATCCTACTGTTACAATTTTGGGCAGAGAAAATCCACAAACTATCGTGAAGCAACATCGCCATTCACCAAAACCTAACATGTTCCGTGCGATCTCACAGTTTAAAAGTTGTGGTATATTTATTCTCTTGGAACAGACCATCACGGGACACCATGTATAATTGAGCAATACTATGTCTACGACGAACACTGTCAACTTCATTTCTGAAAAAAATGGTGGTGTGGTAACTTTGAACGTCGATGATCATGAGTTATCAACACAACACTGAGAAATGGATGAATTGGATGCGATGTAGTCAATGGTGACAAATTCCTGCCATAGGCTGCACGCTCATCCGACTTGAAGACACGGCGTTGTTTGTTGTTAATATGAGTTACGTATTTTTGTGTTATTCTTACTAGCAAACTGCGATCTTACGTCAACAATGACTTTCAATTGTGTGACATATGAATGTGGAGTGGACTTCATTACAGGCTCGATATCTGCAGACGTACCATAGCGGAATACATTCACTGCTTGCAGTTAGAGCTCTATGAGTATCTCTGCACGACAGCAGATTTCTACAATGTTAGGAGGAACTCGCGCTAAAATAACTTGGCCCCTGAGCAGAAACGCGTTCTTTTTCTCAGGGCTTTCGGAGGCTGCCCCTTTGTTCTGAAGTGGCGGCTGACTCAGTTTGCTGTTGCCTGCCGGGCTGTGCGATTCGTCCGTTATGAATAAAATACTGCTTCTAGATATGAAAACGAGTTTTTCACTAATGCTATCACACAAGAAGAGAGTATTTGGCCACGAGGATGATATGCGGAACTTTCGTGTCTATCGTCTTATATGTGAAACTGGAGACTTTTCAAATCTGAGTATGGGTTTGTTTAATGGCCTTTGACAGCTGGTGAAGTAAGAGTTAATGTGGGTTTGCAACGGCGTAAGTGAACAAATGACATACTTTATTCATACTTGACATGTGATTCTCATAAAGCACTGATCTCTCTTTCCCTCAGTTGCTTGCTTTCATAATACAGTTCTATGATACTGTTATAACTGCAGCTGCGTTAACGTGTTAGTGTTTTGTCCAGTGAGGCTAATTTTATCGCAGCGACAAGTGAAATGTAGTTACTACTCTCAGTTAACTGCTGATGATACTTCGTTGAAAAAGAAATGATTTACAGGTTAGATGAAAAATATCGCTCCTTCTGTTGCAATTTGAGAGTAATCTTGTAACCCACCGTATTTTAGTAAGATTCCCTAGCTGTGGCTTCGCAAATAATGTTAGTGACTCCAAGAGCGCACATAAGATGGTTTGTAGTTGTGAAG
The DNA here is from genome assembly GCF_023864345.2 of Schistocerca serialis cubense. Lineage (NCBI taxonomy): Eukaryota > Metazoa > Arthropoda > Insecta > Orthoptera > Acrididae > Schistocerca > Schistocerca serialis. Next base: position 529,044,200 of record NC_064642.1, read on the forward strand.
GGGCAGAGGACGGGCTAGATCTGAAGCTATGAAGTACATGTAATATTTTGGGAGACGAATGGCAGCGAGTTGTAAGTAGCCATAAACAAGTTCCTCTAATTTCCTGCGTAATTTCGACTTTTCGATCATTTTCTTGAAAGAGAAGCATCTGACTACACTATATTTCCCCTTTCCCTACGAACAAGGGTGTGTGTATGAGCGCTAGCTCTTGGGTTGGGTATGGGCGCCCGTCCGCACGAAGTTGTTGTGTTGTAAAGTGTTGTGAGTTGCGTAATAAAAATTAAATACTACCACAAAAGTTAAATAGAGCATACAAATATTAAGATATGCTGTGAAATATGAATATTTATGTTGTAGAAAACACGAGAAACGCGATCTGACAACAAATGCTTAGGCATAGAGCCAAGTACATTGAACTTAATGTAGGCACAACAAAATTCATTTTACGTAGCTACGTATTTAAACATCAAACAGTATTTAATCATTCATCAATCATCTGTCCAAGAATTACATAGGATGTATGGTTCCATCCTATAGCCAAAGGGATATGATGGGGATGAGTCCTTATACCTGTAAACCACACAAAGAGCATAATCTTTACTGTTAATGGTTTGCATTGGTAGCGTATGATTAATTCTGTTCACTGTATCATGCCATATTTTGGGACAGATCTAATGAGACTTTAGAGAGTCAACTGTTCAAATGCTCAGAGAGAAGATTTTAAATATTTCTTCGCGTAATTTCTACTGAAAACGTTGCGAAACGATCTTTTAATTGTGAATCCATAGTGCACTAGCCTGTTCTTTATAATCGACTACACAGAGTCTATATGTCCTTTTTGATGGGGATTGTTCGAAGTTAAAAATTTTATCGAATTCATTCGTTCTTTGCTATCGAATTCCTTCGCTCTCATTGTAATACTTATACTAACAATTCACACATAAATAAAAACAAGGTAACATGCAGAACTTCTGTTCTCCTATATAGTTATTGGATAACCTATTGGTCATACCACAAGTATATGTTAATAAAATACGTCCTAGTATGTTATGCACATAGAGCAAGCTTGCCGATATTAATGAACCTGATATAGCCCACCAACAGGAAGAAAAAGAAAGGACAGAAGCTATACCATTTTACGAGGGGCTTTCAAAAAGTAACGATACTCTTTTTTTATCGGCCAATTTCTGTTAAAAAAATGCGGAATTTTCTGTGGGACATCGTAAAATATTCCCATTGCAGAGCGTATATTTTCATAAATTTCCGATAGGTGGTGGCGCCATACGTCGCCTTCAAAACGGCGTCTGTAACGCAGGTGAGTTCCAAGCAAAGGGCTGTCATTGAGTTTCTTCTCGTGGAAAACCGGAGCACCGGAGATATTTACAGGTGCTTGCGGAAAGTCTATGGAAACATGGCAGTGAACAAAAGCACGTCGAATCGTTGGGCAAGGAGCCTGTCATCATCGCAACGTAGTTGCGCCAACCTGTTCTATCCCCCGTGTGCCGGTCGGCCGCACATAGCTATGACTCCTGCAATGTTGAATCGTGCGGACACTCTTATTCGAAGTGATCGAGAGATCGCAGTCGAACACCTCTCAGCACAACTGGACGTCACTGGTGGAAGTGTACGCGAGGGCGCATCACAAAACTTCACTGGAATATTCTTCCTCATCTTTTCTACAGACCCGGCACTCACACATTCCGACTTCCGTCTGTTTGGCCCTATGAAGGATGCACTTCGCGGGAAGCAGTACATGGATGACGGGGTGGTGAAACATGCAGCAGGAGGTTGGCTCCGACATCGACCAATACCATGTTGTCATATAGGACCTCCCAGTAAGATTATGTCGAAATATAAGTTTTTGTAGGAAAAAAGAGAGGGACATAATATGGTGTACTGAAATTCAGAATTAAATTAACCAGTTTTCCTTACACGTCGCCTAACAAGCCGGAACTATCGGCATTCCTTGCAGGTGACTTTGCCTCCCCTGCTGGAAGAGGTGCCATTGATGATTCGAAGGGCTATGTGGCTGCTGTATGATGGTGCCCCAGTCAACTCCGCCGTTAACGTCCGGACGCATCTCAATCGTGTCTTCAGTGGTCGATGGAATAGGGGGAGGGGATCCGGTTGCATAGTTTGCTCTGTCACTGGATCTCAACCAGTGTGATTTCTGGTTATGGGGCCATCTCAAAAGATTCGTGTACGCAGAGCCCAATCCAAATGTGAAGCCATCGGAGCGCTGCCTTTGACACTGTTCGTATGCAGTCCGGCCGATGTGAACGTGTGAGACAGAACATGCTACGGTGCGTACACGCTTGCGTTGAGACACTTGAAAATCATTTTCAGCACATCTGTAACTGTTGCTGAATGGTACAGAGCGTATTAGACCGCAGTCTCTGTAACAATGTATGACTGAATAAATGATCTCCAGCACGGAAACCATGTATTTCCGAACATAATTTCATTAGACGTTATTTGTTCCGTATCCTCTCATCTATGAGGCCCTGGAGTTTTTACAGGTAGCAAAAAATCACCCTGTATATTACACGATGGATGTATAATGTAATAAATGAAATAACGTAGGTCGAACCAAATAATTCAGAGAAAATGTGCAAAATGTATCAGTAGACTGTTCTCAAACCAACGTAGACTTCATATTCTCAATACACTATTTCCAGCAAGACAATAAATCGTTTATAAAGCAGGAAAGGACGACATGTTCTAATATACAACAAGCCGGATTGAAAAGATATTACTACGTCATATAACGAGCTTTCATTTCACGAAAAGTGAGCGAACTATGAATCTTCGTTTCACCGTACGGAAGGATACCATTTCAGTTCTTTGTGTGTAGTAACAGCACGACAGCTGTGCAGATATTTAGAACGCACGAATGAAGCAGCCCACCTGTCGCTTGTTGGTCACCACGGAAAGTAACTGGAAAGATCTCACATATAATCTTCATCACGACAGAAGTTCCAGACCAGTTCACATCGACACCAGACAAAGTAAGAAGCTGAAAAGATCAAACTGTTTTCCGAAACTAAATCAGGAAGGGGATCCAGACGCAAAATGACGACACAAATACTTCTAAATAAAGTCGCCACATGGTTTCCTCGCCTTTAAATGTTTCCCATTGTCTGATAGCAAGAACAGGCCCCCTGGCCTCCAAAACTACAAAATTAATCATCGTAGTACAAACATGCAAAGCATTTCAAAGATTAACTCTAATTTAAGAAAAACAAAACTGTTGTGAGGTAGAACGAAATTACAAATTAACAGACAACTTACCAATATGAAAGAAATTTTTGAAAAAGTGCATTTGTGTATCACTACTGAATTACAGAAATTACATGCAATTTGATATGCCATAATTTATGTCATTCTGCTGTCTCATTATGTCGTTCGGCTAACGGCTTTATCAAAGAGTGCGTACATGCGGACAGACATTCAGGGTACGCTTTCGTTCTTAGGGTGGGAAACTGCTCCTAAGAGGTGGAAGAACCAGTAATGATCAACGGTATGAGGATTCAGAAAGGTAATGAAAACCAGTGCATGAGACACGCATAATCCGTGTCCACAGGACACGTAGCCTGTAGCTGAAAACTGTCATGACATTTTCTCTATTGGCAAAAGATTCCGGATTAATCAAAATATTCAAATATGTGTCAGTTCCTAAGGGACCAAACTGCTGAAGTCATCGGTCCCACGACTTACACACTACTTAAACTAATTTATGCTAAGAACAACACACACACACCAGTACCGGAGGGAGGACTCGAACCTCCGGCAGGAGGGGCCGCGCAATCTGTGACATGGCGTCTCAGACAGCATTAATCACCCATACGGATCTCCGTGACGGGTGCTCACAAGAGGGAGATGACCACGAGACGAAGAATAACCAACGAAATGATAACGTTTTACGTGGTGGGGAGTGGAAAGTTTGGAGTTCACACGTGGTAGGGAAGCTAGAAAATCTGAAAAGGGAAATGCTTACGCCCAGTCCAGATATAGTTTGCGTCAGCGAAGGGAAATGGAAAGAAGATAAGGATATCTGGTCAGACAAATGTAGGGTAATATCAACAGCAGCTGAAAACGGTATAACGGATTAGGATTCGATATGAAATGGAAAGTAGGACCGAGAGTGTAGTACTGCGAACAGTGTGGTGATAGGGTAGTTCTCTTCAGAACTGATATCAAATCAGGTCTTCATTTTGGCCGGAACGTTCCGGAACCGCGTTCCGGCACTTACCAGATAATTATTTTTGAACTCACTGGAACAAGTCGGGAGCAACGTAACTATGATTCGGCATTGCGCCTCCACCAGTGAACGTTACAGTTCCCAAGCTGTGATCGGTTATCTTTTGTTAACGTTACCATCAACCTCACACATATAGTAGCGTGGTGAAGTCTAAAGTTATCCGTGTCATTGAGAGAAAAATAGCGCGAGGAGTTTAATGATTATAAAGAATCCGCCTCGATTGCAAATAGAAACCGGATGTTGACCTAGGTTTCGGCGCGGATAACCACGCCTTCTGCGGAACACACTAAAACTACAAACTGCCTAAAGAGGCATGGTCCAACATTAATACAGAAGGCACAAAATGGCAAAAGACTTGCATAAAATGTAAGATAAACGGTACCTGTGTACAATGTCAATAGTTGTACTTAGCTCAAACGTCAGAAGTGTGCTTCCTCACCCCAGCCAACGTTCGGTGGGTCGCGGGCTCTCAGGTAAACAGAGGTGGCGCCGGCAGCTAGGCTGTGAGACTGTTAGAAAGGAACGCGCATACGCAAATTGAGAAATCGTCTTCTTCCATGTAATTGGCATAAAATGTGTTACTAAAGTTATCCGATGACCGGGTCAAAGGCGCAGGAAGTTAATCCGTGTGTATGTGTAATGTCCTAGCTCGAGGACAATTTTATAGAACTACAGAACTTTGATAGGCCGAAACTGTATATGTGGGACAGGAAATTCCACGGTGATCTAAACGCCTGCACGCAGGAAAGGCAAAATAGCATCAGCTAGAAGCAGGCTAAAAATATGGGGGATGTAGGAAGCTCAACGTCTCCCCAAAATATACTGGCGGATGTTTAGGTAAATCGTGCCATACTCGTAGATCGCCGATCATCAAAAAGAAACCTATTATGCAGGTGTTTAATAGTAGAATTTCTGACCTTTATGCTGAGAAAGATAGTTTGAATGAGAAGGTTTGTATGTTATACTTAAAAATTACAAAAGTTAGTACCAATTACTATAATTTCCAAATGGACTTATTTTGGTTAATGGCAAATGAATGGCTGGCGCTACGCAAAGAAGAGATTGCCAACAGTAACGACAAGAAGCTTGCTAGCTTAACTGGTAAGCTTAATGGAAACTTTAAAACAACTAGTGACAGTACTGCTATAAGTGAGCCTAAGTTCTTTGAGCGTATCGTCAATAAAACAGATATCGTATTCTCACCTCATGAGAATGCACATTTTTCGAAAGGACTGAAATTTAATATCGAACAAGAAACAGTAAAATCGGATACTTTAGAAAATATAATAGTGTATCTAAAAATTGGCCTAGAATATTCAAAAACGCCCAAAATTAAAGAAACAAATTTGGCTTAAGATTCTTGTAAAATTTTGAGTAATGGTTTACGCAATAGTCAAAAGGATGATAATGTTCGGAAGACCTTAAAAAGCATCAACAAAAAATTATTACAGAAGGACGCTCTTATTACGAAATCAGATAGGGGGAATTCTGTAATTATATCTATTAAAAAGAATATATAGATAAAACGGATGCATTTTTATATGAAAATGGGATAATCCCACACAACAATTAGCCCACCCCCACGCTCAAAAAAGAAATTAGAGTCGGACACCAGAATGTTAAAAGGTCAATAGGAGAAATTCGTAAAAAGTGGCTCATCAACATGAACCCCAAACCCCGTAAAATGAGAAGTCATTTTAAGGTCCATAAAATACATCATCCAATCCATCCAATCGTTGATAGTACAGAGAGCGCCTATCACAAATTGGCAAGGTACTTACATAATAAAATAAAAGATAATTTTTTTCTAAAAAATTATACGATAAAAAATTCCATTGAATTGCCCAGGCTTTTGGGATCTGTAACATGTTCTGACGAATCCAAACTCGTCACTTTCGATATAACAAGTCTATGTACAAATGTGCCTGTTGGCCAAACCCTCCAGATTTTAGAATGCAATTTACGTCACTATAAGAGAATATCGGACATCGATATTGATGAGATAATGAACTTGCTACAGATTGTCTTGAAATATAATTATTTCACCTTTAATAATAGTATGTATTCTCAACCCTTCGGATTAGCTACGGGAAGCCCACTAGCTCGTATTCTTTCTGAAATTTTTCTGAACTCTATAGAATTTGATTTTTTCTTCAGTAATGCAGTGATTCTGAGTAAAATAAAATTTTTTGCAACATATGTTGACGATACAATCTTTGTCATTAATGGCTCTCAAAATGATATAGACCACATACTTTCAATATTTAACGAATTTCATGAAAACATCAATTTCACGTATGAAATTGAGTCCTCTGTGAGGTCCTTCAATTATTTAGATCTCACCTTGACTATAGTGGACAGCCACATTGCTTTTAATATATATCAAAAAAATACATATTCTGATAACATTATTCCTGCTGACTCTGCACATCCGCAAGCCCAAAAAATGGCCTTCTTTCATTCAAGTCTACATCGTGCCATGGCTATCCCCCATTTCCCGGAGGCGCTAGAAACAGAAGTAGTTACGCTGGAAACTATGGCTAAAAATAACGGTTAAAATTCACAATTAGTAAGTCGAAGGTACAGTAAGAAAATAAATTAAAATAATAATACGGCTTCCAACTAGGTGATGTAGTAGATGATGAACCAATGGCAATTATATCTGTTCCTTTCAAAGGTATAATAAGATACAAATTAGCACGTTTACTTAAAACCTAAGGATTTAGAGTAGCCTTCTCCACTAATAATAATTTGAAAAAGAACCTAATCCACTCTTTACACTTCGCTGGTGATAAACTTTCTCAGTCTGGGGTATACAAAATTACTTGCGGTGACTGTCCGAAATATTATATCTGTCAAACAGGTCGAGCGCTAGCTACTAGATATAAGGAACATATTCTCACCAGGAGTTGTGACGGTACGCGAGGTTCCATCTTCGCTGAACATCTCCTACAAATGGCTCACGCGCCTAATCCCCCGGTAAGTACCGAGTTGCTTCATTCTGTTTTTAAGGGTATGAAATTACACATATTAGAAGAAATGGAGATTTTTAAACATCAATGGTATGACAAAAACTGCATCCTTAACGAACAACTCCAGTTAAAAAAACAAAAAATTTTTCGAAGGTTTTATCCCCTTGTTCAGTGCTTCACATTTTACCATACAACATAGAAGATAGCCGACGCATTTATGCGGTCGCTTGGTGTCACAATGGTCAATTCGTTCAGTCACGCCCTAGGTTCCCTTAATCTTAGTTATAACGGCAGCTCTTAACGCCTTATAATGAGTGATTCTTGTACATGTTCACAGTATTCTCACTACTTACAAGTTCCAATATTTCAAATATGGTCCAAATAGCCACTCTACATCTACATCTACACCCATACTCCGCAAGCCACCTGACGGTGTGTGGCGGAGTGTATCTTGAGTACCTCTATCGGTTCTCCCTTCTATTCCAGTCTCGTACTGTTCGTGGAAAGAAGGATTGTCGGTATGCTTCTGTGTGGGCTCTAATCTCTCTCATTTTACCCTCATGGTCTCTTCGCGAGATATACGTAGGAGGGAGCAATATACTGCTTGACTCCTCGGTGAAGGTATGTTCCCGAAACTTCATCAAAAGCCCGTACTGAGCTACTGCGCGTCTCTCTTGCAGAGTCTTCCACTGGAGTTTATCTATCATCTCCGTAACGCTTTCGCGATTACTAAATGATCCTGTAACGAAGCGCGCTGCTCTCCGTTGGATCTTCTCTACCTCTTCTATCAACCCTACGGATCCCACACTGCTGAGCAGTATTCAAGTAGCGGGCGAACAAGCGTACTGTAACCTACTTCCTTTGTTTTCGGATTGAATTTCCTTAGGATTCTTCCAATGAATCTCAGTCTGGCATCTGCTTTACCAACGATCAACTTTATATGATCATTCCATTTTAAATCACTCCTAAAGCCTACTCCCAGATAATTTATGGAATTAACTGGTTCCACTCGCTGACCTGCTATATTGTAGCTAAATGTTAAGGGATATTTCTTTCTATGTATTCGCAGCACATTACACTAGTCTACATTGAGATTCAACTGCCATTAGCTGCACCAAGCGTCAATTCGCTGCAGATCCTCCCGCATTTCAGTACAATTTTCCGTTGTTACAACCTCTCGATATACCACAGCATAATCCGCAAAAAGCCTCAGTGAATTCCGATGTCATCCACAAGGTCATTTACGTATATTGTGAATAGCAACGGTCCTATGACACTCCCCCGTGGCACACCTGAAATCAGTCTTACTTCGGAAGACTTCTCTCCATTGAGAATGACATGCTGCAATCTCATATCTAGGAACTCTTCAATCCAGTCACACAATTGGTCTGATAGTCCATATGCTCTTACTTTGTTCGTTACACGACTGTGGGGAACTGTATCGAACGCCTTGCGGAAGTCAAGAAACACGGCATCTACCTATGAACCCGTGTCTATGGCCCTCTGAGTCTCGTGGACGAATAGCGCGAGCCTGATTTCACACGATCGTCTTTTTCGAAACCCATGCTGATTCCTACAGAGTGGATTTCTTGTCTCCAGACAAGTCGTTATACTCGAATATAATACGTGTTCCAAAATTCTACAACTGATCGACGTTAGAGATATAGGTTGAAAGGTGGCTACACTGAGCCACAGCGCCAGAGATTGCGCCAAAGAGTATTATTCAGCCGCCTCCACTGGCAGTGCTTGGGGAGAACTCGTAGCAGGGAGTGCTTGTTGAGATGTGCTAGTGAAAAGTGCTGGTTGAGAACTCGTAGTAGTGTGCTTGCTGAGATGTCGCAGTGGAGAGTTCTTGTTGAGATGTGGTAGTAGAGAGTCGGTGTGGAGATATATTGTAATGATTAGAGTGATTTTCGTCAATATATGAAGGTAAAGGAAAAAAAAATTTCCTTTTCTTTTTATTATCTCAATGTCTTAAATAATGCAGCACTACAGGTTCAGTCAACAAAGCATCTGGCGTGTGTTCTTGTATTGGAGTGTAATTCTGGGTTTCTTGCGCAATTATAGAATTTCTAATTTTTTTCTATCACGTCAGTATAAATGGTATTTGAAATTTTTTGTCTTGTTGAAGAAGAACCGTGCCAGATGTGTACGTTGAGTCACACTCCCACACACAGAACAATTACACTTGTGCTTTGGTTTCGTAGGTTTTATAGTTGCTGGGGACTTAATTAATTAATTGTGTTAACAGGAAATTTTCATTTCATTCTTTGTTGTTGTTCTATGCAGTCAGATTGCGTACTAAAACTAGTCAGGGCCAACCGTTTACGAGACACAGCGTAATCGGACATACAGCTACCAAAAATTAAAATTTATTCTCATTTATTTAATTAAGCCCCCATGCACGTGGCGACCGCTGCTTCGGATCGTCCCTTGGAATTCTTCTGATTGTAAAAATAGTAGACAGTAGTATTGTTGTAGTGATTTGTAGTTTAGTAATTGTAGTCTATATTGCATGTGTAGATTTGGTAATTGTCATTCTTCTAATGGTGTTTCAGAATTTAATTTTATTGTCTTGTATACGCGTTTGATAATTTAGTGCAATTATTTCAATTGTTCGTTAATCGCGTTTGAGGGAAGCATATCGTGTGAATGGTATTGTTGGTGATAACGTGTTATATTCTCTGTAATTTTCGCATTGTGACGAGATTTGTATCTTTTGTAAATGATTACGCGATCAATGAAAAAGGCAAAATTAATGAATAGTGAGAATAACGAAATTGTTAACATGGCGAACTTGCCAACAGAGGAAAACAGTATCATGAATAATGTAGTGGAAAACAATTTAGTAAGTAGGGAAAATAGTCCGGAAACAGTTCAAAATTTTTCACAATCGAAAAATTCTCAGATTACGTGGTTAACGACAGAAGAAATGGAGCAGTTAATGAGTGCAATATTAAATTTCGGATCACAGTTGGAATCTGAATTAAAAACAGTGGGATCTGAATTAAAAACAATGGGATCACAGTTACGATCTGAATTAAAAACAATGGGATCACAGTTACGATCTGAATTAAAAACAGAGATGGAAGCAATGGCAACACGGTTAAGTTCACGAATAGGGACATGTTTCAACATGAAAGATGAATCAAACAAAGAAATTAGAGAAGAAGTACAACCGATTTTGAAGGCTCACAATAATAGCTTGATTTCAACAGAAATCAGACAAGAGGAACAGGGCAGGGAACAGGAACAAAGGGATCGCGTGATAGTACAGAAATTTCAGAGTTAAATTTACAATGTGAACACGATAAGGAAGAAATACTTGAGAGAATCGAGGAGTCCGTATCAAATGACAGATTAAATAACATAACACAACAATATGAACAGTTAACTACCAAATGTGTCGATACTGATACCCGAGTCGCGACACTTACGGAAGACGTAAATAAACAGAAAGGACAATTAAGTGACTCATCCGAAAGAGTTGAGGAGATCTCAGATAAATTGACAAGTCTTAGTTTAGCAGAGGGGTTTGAAGAAAGTAATTTATTTCATTTACGGGATGCAATAAGAGAGCGCGAGGCGCGTGAACTTAACAATAATCGACATTCGGACTGGAACAGTCGCGGTAGGTCTTTGTCGCCACGAGGCGAAAACTTTGACTATAAACACTTTTTGACTGTTCGGAAATTTAAGATCTTCCACAATTCTAAGAATGACATACATCCATGTGCATGGTTAGATCAATTTATGTACGCACTTCCGCCAAATTTGCCACTAAGTCACAAACTTGAAATTATGTGCGGCTATTAAAAGTCCTCAGGGGATTCACTACTCTAAGTGAATATGTGCCGTAGCGAGCATAGGGCCCCGAGCTGTAGTGGTGCTATTTCCCTTTTAGTTTTCTGTACCGCTGCCTACTCTTTTACTATTTTTTACATCTGTCAATACAACTCTTCGACTATCAATCTATCTAGAGAATCGATAAACAATAACCAGATATGACTATTTTACCTAAATGTGATTTCGGAAGTTACCGTTTGGACTTACTGTACCTTCAGCAGCATTCATTCGTAGTTTAAACGAAATTTTACCTGTTTATCGTCGTGACAATATTACTTCATATGTTGACGATATTCTTATTGCTAAACGTTCTTGGAGTGAGCACAACAAAATTTTGGATTCATTATTACGAATCTTTGCAAGAGTTGGCATTACTGTGAACTTGGAGAAATCTGAATTTGGTCGTTCTCAGGTGAAATTTCTCAGTCACATTATTTCTACAGAAGGTATTCTTCCTGATCCAGAGAAATTAGACGCTATTCGTAATTATGCTGTACCTACCATAAAACGTGATGTTCGTAGTTTCCTTGGTGTCTGTGATTTTCTTAGACGCTTTGTTAGATTGGACAATTTGGCCACACCTCGTTTTTGGGATCTATCTGGAAAGTTCTTTTTAAACGAAAATCGTTCGACAACTCGGTTTGGTTAGTTTGTATTCCTGATGAGTGGGTTAATAAGCTGATTTGGTATACGCATTTCAGTTATGCGCACTTTGGTCCCAGAAAATGCTTTCATAAATTACGAGAAAATTGCTACTTCAGTAATATGGAAAAACGTATTCGATCTGTTCTTGCCAAATGCAAATTATGTCAAAAGGCTAAGCCGCCAACAATTTCTCACAGAGCACCGTTGTTTCCTATCATTCCAGCGAAATTAAAGGACATGGCTGCAGTCGATTTGTTCGGTCCAGTGGTTCGTTCTACTAATGGTTTTGCGTACATTTTCGTAGCAGTGGAGTTGACATCAAAATATGTGTGTTTTACACCGTTACGCAAAGCAACAGCTCGTTCAGTTTCTAACGCTTTCATCAAACATTTTCTTAAAGAAGTGGGTCATGTTGATAAGGTTATATCAGATAATGGATCACAGTTTCGCTCTAAAATTTGGCTTCGTACTCTACGGCGTCGTAAAATTAAACCAATCTTCATTTCACTTTTTCACCCTCAATCTAACGCTTCAGAGAGCTGGATGAAGGAAATCAATAAATTGTGTCGTCTTTATTGTCATCAGAATCACAGAACTTGGGATCAGTATCTTCATATTTTTCAAAACATTCTGAATGAACTTCCTAATGACTCAACTTCTTTACCACATATACTGATTTTAAAAAACAAAGCACCGACAAATCGCGTATCTGAAATCGTTCCTTTTCCGCCTTCACGGAAACTGCGGCATTCTGAAGTTGTCAACCTGGCTCTACAAAATATTGCATCTGCGGCTGCTAGAAGAGAAAAATCAGCTAAACATCCTGGTCGTTTAAACATTTTGTCAGTTGGTCAGAAGGTGTTAATTAAGTCCCACCGTTTGTCTCACAAAGGAAAAGGCTTGTGTCGCAAATTTTTTCTGCTTCATAACGGTCCATATAGAATTCGCAAAATTATTCATGATAACACTGTTGAAGTAGAAACTCTTAAATCTCGGCGCTCTAAGGGAATACATCACATATCGAACGTTAAAATTTTTGTGGAATGACATACTTTTGAGAAACTAACAGCTAGATGTAAACACGCAGAGAATACAAGGATACCGCACTGTGTTTTGGCGGCGGCATATACTCAAAGCAACAGTCAAGTCCGCGCGCCGCACAAGGCAGTCGTTGACCGCAAACAATTGCTTCCTACGTCACGCGCCTACAGCTGATCAAGCGCTCAGTGAGAATGCACTGACAGCCGTAAACAAATATACAGTCTAATTTCTCCGACTAAATTCAGTATTAAACTATAGTGACTTGATGAATTATGTTATTAACGTTCAGTATTTTTCAGAATACGGTTGTATAAAATATTTAAGAACTTCAGGTAAATTCTGTGCGTGTCCGACGTTAAGACGACTTGCTATGGAGAAAATTTCAGAAAGAATGTGATTTCGAAGAAGAAACTGATAAACTAAAAAGGTAACTATTAATTGAGTTTATTTTTTCAGGTAACATATTTCCACTTAGGTACGTACTTTAGACGTAATTTGTTGCTCGCAATTACGTGATTCTTACTTTGTGCTAATTTCATGTTCTATGAATTTACTTGTGAAGCGACGTGCTTGCGTACATTAACTGATTTTGACAATGATTGATGACTGAATAGGGTTTTATTTGTATATATTATCCATCGCTTGGCTGCACTGCTTTTTCACTGATGTCATATTTTTCTATTATGTGCCTGCTGTGCTTATTTATTTAAATTATAATTGTTACCTGATTAATTGTGGTGACTGTGGTTATGTATGTAGGTTACACTTTGTCATTTATCTGCTTGCGCCTTCATGCTTACTTATTAAGATTACATATGAACATTTATTTGCTTATGCTGATATGATGCTAATGACCTGTTTATTATGTTAGATAACATATTTGCTATCTTGCTTATGGATTGCATATTTACACATTTCTGTTTTGTTGTCATAACTACTCTTCAATTTGGTATATAGAAATGCTGATATACTGTGTATGAACATAGAGTTTAGGTCACATTATTGTATTAATTATAGATTGTTCGCTTGGCAGAGCCTCGTTGTAAGAATTGTGCTGCATCCACTTGTTGACATTCTGTTCTCTACTGGTATATTTACTCGCTATTGCTTGTTTTGCTTACGCTCAGTGCCTTATATTTTTAAGATAGGAAAATGAACTGCTATAATTCGACGAACGACATTAGTACAAGAAACATCATAGAAGTCACATGAGCTGGAGGTTTTATGAAAGCTGTATAAATGTATGCTAATAGGAAGGAAGCTAACGACATGACATACCAAAACTAGGTTTAGACCATTGACAGTTATTACACTACATTTTTCGTGAGCAATTGAAATAGGAAGTGACACTTGACACAAGAAATACTCCACATGTTTGCTTCTGTTTGCCATAATTCTTGAAGTGGTGTACACACTGTGAAATATTATGATCATTCACACTCCGTAATCGTACTTAATTACTGAGAGTTATTCGAACTAAAGTCTGTTAGAGGTCATGTATGCATTTCTTTTGTTTATAATTCATAATGAGTAGAAGATTTGGGTCAGATGGATTACACTGAGGTTGTGTGTTGACAGTGTGTCTTCGGATTGTATGGGATGATGAGGTTTGCATTAGGATTTTATCTGTACTTGTTCGAGGAGACTGACTAGAGGAAAGAGTTGTTATGGAAGTGAAATAATATTGGTAATAAGGTTTATATGTATCGACGTATTGAAGAGGTATTATTGAGGTATTATTGAGATTATGTGAAGTTGATGATTATTGGAGTTTTTGTGGACAAGAGGTAAGGTAAATGCTATTAATGATAAGGTTTATATGTATCGACGTAAGAGGTATTATTGAAGTATTGAGATTATGTGATGCTGATGATTATAGGAGTTTTGGTGGATAAGAGGTAAAGTAAGTGAGGTGCATATTTTTTTTTTGTTGGTCTATATGGAACAAGGAGGATGAAGATAGCAGACTAGAACACTAAAGTGGAAGGAAGATTGTCTACACACACTTTGTTAAATCAATAAGCAGTACATTTTTTTTTTTTTTTTTTTTTTTTTTTGGAGAGAGGAAGTAATTGTATATCTTGGCTCACTGACAGTTGTTCAACAACCATACATTTTGATCTGGCTTGGCAAACATTGGTCTTGACATGATGACTATGACGTCGACTTAACTATTATTGACGGTTATACATTGCTGCCACTACTACTTGATACACATGATGAACATCAAATTTTGACAGAATTGCATTTACACAGTTAACACTATTTAATTACACAGTAGTACTTAATGTGGATGAAAGATGAGTGAGTGTGTTTTGTGTGTTTTCCTTTCCTAATCCTACCCACCTATCTCCTAAATATTATTTTATTTGTTTGTTGTGGCTTGCACTGGCACCCATAAATATTATAGGTTTACTGATATTTGAGTATTTGTAATAGTTAATATGACAATTATCTGATATCATTTGTGTGTTTATTAGAATTTATATGTTTAGTGTGTAAAAGCATTTGTATGTGTATTCAAACTATTGTTCATGCCTGAACTGTCTGATTACTGATGGTGAATATTATGTACTGTTACCTGCACTTGTTCAACATTGATGGGTGCCACTTAGAAATGTTTAATTTCTGCTGATGAGCTGTGTGATTAGTGATAGTGAATATTATGGACTGTTACTTGTACTTTTTCTACATGATTGGTGCCACTAGGACATGTTTAATTTCTGCTTATAAACTCTGATGAGCAGTGTGATCAGTGATGGTGAATATTATGGACTGTTACCTGCACTTTTTCAACATAATGGGTGCCACTTAGAAATGTTTAATTTCTGCTGATGAACTGTGTGATCAGTGATAGTAAATATAATGGACTGTTACTTGTACTTTTTCTACATGATTGGTGCCACTAGGACATGTTTAATTTCTGCTGATGAACAGTGTGATCAGTGATAGTGAATATTATGGACTGCTGTCTGGACCTGCTCATCATTGCTAGGTGCCACTAATGGGACTGCTTCTACTGAGATAATGTCACTTGTTGCTGTCTGCAACTGTTCAACATTGCCAGGTGCCACTGATGAACTGCTTCTACTGAAATAATGTCACTTGTTGCTGTGTGTACCTGCTCAACTTTACTGGGTGTCACTGATGGACTGCTTCTACTGAAATAATGTCACCTGTTGCTGTCTGCACCTGCTCAACATTGCTGGGTGCCACTGATGGATTGCTTCTACTGAAATAATGTCACTTGTTGGTGTCTGCACCTGTTGACCATTGCTGGATGCTACTGCTGGAACTATCAACTACTTGTTTTTTTTGAATAATTAAAAGCATTTTATGTGAACATTTGTATAAACTGATTTTTTGTGTATTGTGTAAACTATTATGTAAAGTCACATGTATGAAAGAATTTGTATTGCCAACTGTATTTTATATATTAGGTTATTAAAAGGTCAGTGCAAAGCCAAAATTTTATCTAATTATGTGATATTTACGTATTAATATTATCTTTTATTTTTGTCTGTATTTTTGTGGACGAATTTGGTGGTATTTTCACCACCAATGCTGGTAAAAATACCATCAAATTCTGGCCCGTGGAGGAGTGGCATATGAAAGGTGGCTACACTGAGCCACAGCGCCAGAGATTGCGCCAAAGAGTATTATTCAGCCGCCTCCACTGGCAGTGCTTGGGGAGAACTCGTAGCAGGGAGTGCTTGTTGAGATGTGCTAGTGAAAAGTGCTGGTTGAGAACTCGTAGTAGTGTGCTTGCTGAGATGTCACAGTGGAGAGTTCTTGTTGAGATGTGGTAGTAGAGAGTCGGTGTGGAGATATATTGTAATGATTAGAGTGATTTTCGTCAATATATGAAGGTAAAAGAAAAAAAATTTTTCCTTTTCTTTTTATTATCTCAATGTCTTAAATAATGCAGCATTACAGGTTCAGTCAACAAACTATCTGGCGTATGTTCTTGTATTAGAGTGTAATTCTGGGTTTCTTGCGCAATTATAGTATTTCTAATTTTTTTCTATCACGTCAGTATAAATGGTATTTGAAATTTCTTGTCTTGTTGAAGAAGAACCGTGCCAGATGTGTACGTTGTGTCACACTCCCACACACAGAACAATTACACTTGTGCTTTGGTTTCGTAGGTTTTATAGTTGCTGGGGACTTAATTAATTAATTGTGTTAACAGGAAATTTTCATTTCATTCTTTGTTGTTGTTCTATGCAGTCAAATTGCGTACTAAAACTAGTCAGGGCCAACCGTTTACGAGACACAGCGTAATCGGACATACAGCTACCAAAAATTAAAATTTATTCTCATTTATTTAATTAAGCCCCCATGCAAGGTTTATAGTTCTGCACATCTGTTCGACGTCCCTTCCCACTTAGTTATAATTATCCAAGTTAAATATGGTGATGCAAGGATGATTTTAGTCATATTCATTCCAAGTCCGAGCTCTGGCCTAAAATTAGGAAATAAATCCTTAACCTTTACTAAAAACGTTGAATTGACGTCGTACGTCTCTTCACGGTATTCACAAAACTTTGCATACCATTTTGGTAACACCGGATACCACTAATTACTTTGACCTCTGTCGGTCAGTAGATAATAAGGGCGATGAAAGCGACGTTGTAGATCCTTCCACGCATGTACATTAAGCCCATTACATTATTTGACCCTTCACGTCAACAGCAATTAGAACATAAAGGTAGTTTGTCTCATGGTTCTGTATCTCAAATACCTGATTTTAAAAAACTAGTTTAGCTTTAGGCTCTTGTTACGCTATTTTGGTACATATCCGATAGCACTATTCAAAACGACCTCTGTCGGTCATTAGATATTAAGGGCGACGAAGGCGACGTTGCACATCCTTTCACGCAATTACATTAAGCCTGTCATACTAATTTGACCCTTTTCTGGTGAATAACGCTTAGAATTTAATATAATAACTTCATACGCTTATCCAAGCGTAGTCATAAAATAGTATCACCGACCACAAAAAATTGAAAAATGGGTTATTCATCCCACGTATCTTTAGCTTCCTTCTAGCTGATGGTATTTTGTCTGTCTTGCGTGCATGCGTTTTGACCATCCGTGGAACTTGCTATCCCATGTATATAATTTCAGCCTATCCACGTTCTATAGTTCTATAAAATTGTCCTCGAGCTAGGTCATCATACAAACGCACGCATTAGCTTCCAGCGCCTTTGACCCGGTCATCGGGTCACTTTCGTAACACATTTTATGCCAATCACATGGAAGAAGACGAATTCTCAATTTGTGCATGCGCTTTTCTTTCTGACATTCTCACAGCCTAGCTGCCGGCGCCACCTCAGTTTACCTGAGAGCCCGCGGCCCACCGAACGTTGGCTGGGGTGAGGAAGCACGCTTCTGACGTTTGAGCTAAGTACAAGTATTGACATGGTACTCACGTACCGTTTAATTTACATTTTATGCGAGTCTTTTGACCTTTTGGGCCTTCTGTATTAATGTTTGACCATGCCTTTTTAGGCAGTTTGTAGTTTTAATGTGTTCCGAAAAAGGCGTGGTTATCCGCGCCGAAACCTAGGCAATCGAGGTGGATTCTTTATAACCATTAAATTATTCACGATTGCTGACACGCTGCAATGTCAAAAGGTCTCAACTTGAGGAGTGTTTGAACAGAATATGGTCTTCCATAGATCCAGGAAGTGCAAAATGGGTAAGCAGGGATGGCTAGAGGACAAATGTAAGGATGTAGAGGCTTATCTCACGAGGGGTAAGATAAATACTGCCTAAAGGAAAATTAAAGAGACCTTTGGAGAAAAGAGAACCACTTGCATGAATATCAAGAGCTCAGATGGAAACCCAGTTCTAAGCAAAGAAGGGAAAGCAGAAAGGTGGAAGGAGTATATAGAGGGTCTATACAGGGGCGATGTTCTTGAGACAATATTATGGAAATGGAAGAGGAGGTAAATGAAGATGAAATGGGAGATATGATACTGCGTGAGGAGTTTGACAGAGCACTGAAAGACCTATGTCGAAACAAGGTCCCGGGAGTAGACAACATTCCATTAGAACTACTGACAGCCTTGGGAGAGTCAGTCCTGACAAAACTCTACCATCTGGTGAGCAAGATGTATGAGACAGGCGAAATTCCCTCAGACTTCAAGAAGAATATAATAATTCCAATCCCAAAGAATGCAGGTGTTGACAGATGTGAAAATTACCGAACCATCAGTTTAAGCGTTTCTCAAGAAGAGAAATTTGTTAACATCGAGTATCGATTTAAGTGTCAGGAAGTCGTTTCTGAAAGTATTTGTATGGAGTGTAGCCATGTATGGAAGTGAAACATGGACGATAAATAGTTTGGACAAGAAGAGAACAGAAGCTTTCGAAATGTGGTGCTACAGAAGAATGCTGAAGATTGTATGTGTAGATCACATAACTAATGAGGAGGTATTGAATAGAATTGGGGAGAAGAGGAGTTTGTGGCACAACTTGACTAGAAGAAGGGATCGATTGGTAAGACATGTTCTGAGGCATCGGGGGATCGCCAGTTTGGTGCTGGAGAGCAGCGTGGAGGGTAAAAATCGTAGAGGGAGACCAAGAGATGAATATACTAAGCAGATTCAGAAGGATGTAGGCTGCAGTAGATACTGGGAAATGATGAAGTTTGGAGAGGAGAGAGTAGCATGGAGAGCTGCATCAAACCAGTCTCAGGACTGAAGACCATAACAACAACAACAACATAGATCCAGCTGTAACACATCTTAATTAGTAGAAGAAAAATGACATTCAAAGTATTTAGTAATCAACTAACTCTGCATGTCATATCATTTCGTCATTTGTTTTCCTAATTCTCCAGGAAGTGGGAACTGCACGTGATCACGATGGGGTAGGAATACCTTCATCGGCATTCATCGCTAAATGCTTTATTAATTAATGTTGGATACGCGTTCATCGAGCAACTGCAGTTTAACTGTTTAAACATTACGACTTGCAGCAGTTGTAAGCAAGGCGTCATAGTCAAGAAGGCTACCGACTTTAGTCAACACGTACGGAGCAAGAATAGGGAATAAAGTGACACTGCTACGGGGACAGACGGTAGCACCTGATGTCTGTATTAAATCTTGCGCTTTTATTGTTTTGATAATAAGAACTTGTTTTGAAAGCTTGAATTTGAGAAGAGTATTTGGTAAAAATGATTTCCCATCGTAAGTTTTATCACGAGTTTTCAGTGATCGAAATTCTTTATTTTTATGGCCGGGAAGAGGGAGGGGGGCGGTGAGGCGGTTGTGTGAATCGAAAAAAGATTAAACGCCGTATCAAACTAACACTGACAACAATCGTTCAGGTATAAATGCATACGTCGCAAGAAGAAGATGACGAGAGAGCGAAAGTGTATGAGGATAGTGAAGAGCTAACTCAATATATAAGCGAAAGCACGTAGAGGGAGATGACAGTCTAAAACAACATTGGAAGGATTGGAATGTGACTTAGGGGAACGATTAGTACGTGGGCTTGGTAGAAGGAATGAGAGGAGGAGAGAGAGTAATTAGATTCTACAGTTAATGTCGGCTAGTAATAGCGAATACTCTGCTCAACAATCTTAAGTGGAGGAGATATATTTGGAAAGTGGCAGGAAACACATCATGGTCAGACGGAGATTCCGAAATCAAGTATTGGATTGTAAGGTGCACTCAGGAGCAAATACGGACTCAGACCACGGTTTAGTAATGATGAAGAGTAGACTGAAGTTGAAGAGTAACGTACATAAAAATCAGAGTGGAAAGGAGTGTGGAAGGAGGTGTGTTTGAAGTTCGCTGTAGATGTGGGTGCTGTGGTAAGGAATATCAGAACGGACAGTTCAGTTGAACAGCAATGGACGTATCAAACACGGATATCACAGAAGATGGAAGAACAAACATAAGTACAAGGAAGATAACTTGCCTAATAGATGAAATACACAGACAGAAAGAAATCGCAGCGCCAAACAAGAGTTGTGCTACTAGATGCCGATACAAGGAGCACTCATTTCCCAGAAATGCCTGTGCACTGGGACAGATTTAGCAAACGAAAAAGCGTGGCTTGTTGCTGATAGCTGATATATTTGAGGTTTTGCACGTCGCCCTTCACAGTAGTCCGTTAGACATTTTGGAAGAATTCTAAATTTATATACATCGAATCTGTCTGTCGCATCGGTTTCGAACTACGAAGGAGTTTTTCGGTAGGAATTGGTTCTCAGGTTTATTCGAAGAAAATCTTCGAAATGTATGTCGTACTTGACCCAGTTGTTATGAGACTGCTTAGATAAGCCATAATCACCTAAGATTCATGAGCTATAATCGATACAGCCATTACACCTTAGTGTACGTCAGTATCTTCCGCCGTGTAAGATGGTACCACCATTTGCATTGGTTGCATTGGCCTTTCTTATTCGGCTATCTTGCCTGGCTGCTTTATAGATTCACTCCACCCCAAGAATGGAAGCCATTATTCTCGCAGGCTGCTGCCGCTACAGTGTACATTCCTCTTCGTCTAGCTCTTTTAATTACAGAAGCTGCGTAGTGCATCGGTACTGTGCGTTCCACCAACATTAATACTTCACGCAATTCATGTGACTTACTCTACAGTTTTATCGCGACATGCAAATGTTTCCTCGCCATGGGTTCCACATTATGGGCACAGAAATTTAACTTCTCATCTTGCATATAAACTGAAGAGAAAAAGAAACTGGTACACCTCCCTAACACCGTGTAGGACCCCCGCGAGCACGCAGAAGTGCCGCAACACGATGTGGCATGGATTCGACTACTGACTGAAGTAGTGCTGGAGGGGTTTGGCACCATGAATCCTGCAGGGCTGCCCATAAATCAGTAAGAGTACAATAGGGTGTAGATCTCTTCTGAACAGCACGTTGGAAGACATCCTTCATATGCTCAATAATGTTCATGTCTGGGGAATCCGTCTTTCCATGGATTCATGTGGTTGTCTCAATACCCGTACATGACCATCCGCTCGATGCAATTTCAAACGAGTCTCTTATGACCAGGAAACATGTTTCCAGTCATCAACAGTCAAATGTCAGTGTTTATGGGCCCAGGCGAGGCGTAAAGCTTTGTGTCGTGCAGTCGTCAAGGGTACACGAGTGGACCTTCCGAAAGCCCGTATCGTTGATGTTTCGTTGAATGGTTCGCACGTTGACACTTGTTGATGATCCAACACTGATATCTGCAGTAGTTTGCGGAAGGAATACACTTTTGTCACGTTAAAGGGTTCATTTCAGTCGTCGTTGGTCCCGTTCTTGCAGAATCTATTTCCGGCTGCAGCGATGTGGGAGGTTTGGTGGATTCCTGATATTCACGGTACACTCGTGAAATGATCGTACGGGAAAATTCCCACTTCATCGGTACCTCAGAGATACTGTGTCTCATCGCTCGTGCACCGACTATAACACCACATTCACTCACTTAAATCTTGATAACCCACCATTGTAGCAGCAGGAGCCGATCTAACAACTGCGCCACACACTTGATGTTTTAAGCCCGTATTACACTATGCGCCAAGATCGTAGACCTATGCACCAGCGCCTCAAGCATCCATATCGGTAACTACAGGCTGGTTCACGCAGATCTGTTATACCATCTACGCGGGATGTACCTGGCGTGCATGCGCAGTAGACAGTGATAACTCGCAAAACGCAAACAAAACTGTCTGATCTCTTGTAAAGTCGTTCGTTCTACTGCGCGAAACCGTGTGACATTGCAACACCATCCGTTCGAATTATTTATCTGACTCAAGGTACCTATTTCTTAAGAAAATGTTTATCATTATTTATTAGGTAACTGTTATTCTCTTATGTAGGATTCTACTGTTCTGAATTACAGACTCAACAGATAGTTTTATATTACGACACTTGAGTACATAGGAATATGTATTTATACAGCATTTTGCACACAGAGGACCGACTTGTCTTTGGAGCTATTACCCTGGTAGTGACAGTAAAATTTCGGATTAGGGCAGAACGACGTCGAAAACAAAAAGCCAGACGTTGTTGAGTTCGATCCTGGCTGAAAAGAAGGGACAAAGGCAGAGGGTTATTTTCACTGCATATGAAAGAACTGAGGCTCGAAGATGCGGATGAATTTTGGAGCTTCGGGAGGATGGACATGGCCTGATTCGAGAAGCTACTGTTTATGATAGAAGATGGAATTAGCAAGCGTGAGACAGTCATCAGGGAGGCTGTCTCAAATTCTCGAAAGTAAGAATCAAATCATATGTTTATAAGTTTCGTGATCATACCACCTAGATCACGAATAAAATACCGGTAAATGCCATGTTACGATGCAGGCTGGATGTAACATTACATTTCCTGGCGACTGGGGAATGTTTTAAGACTTTGGCTTTTAGCCACAGAATAGTTCATCCCACTATTTCAAAAGTAGTTGTGGATATATGCACTGCAATTTGCAACACTTTAAAGGACCAATACTTAAAGGCGTACTTGTGTTATTTTTCCAAGTTTGGGCTGTGTATATGCGTTATTCAGAGTTTTGCAGTCCTCGTCTGTCGCACTAGGCTAAACTGCAAGGACTTTCTCCCTTTCACTGCCAGTTTCTCATTTCTGGCATGCTGAAATCAAACAAGAGATGCAATCAGATCAAATGTGAACGTTCGTAAACTAAGGCATTGCGATACAAATCGAGAATCGCCATATAACTTTATATGCATATTACTCAGAAAGAAACGATTTCCGATGCACCTTATTATGATACAGCAGGTCATACATACACCTTTCCTCGCTGTATACCTGATTTAAGACGCTTAACGCCTCTTTGCTCCACTTCATTTCTATAATACGAAGCTATCAATACAAAAAATCCTTTTACAAACAGGTAGTAAAAAACAGTCTACTGGAAAAAGTTTCTTTTCTGCATTTATGAAACCTGATTACTGAAGAAAAATGCGGAAGATCCCAACACGAAAAATCCCAAGTACGAAAGTCTGAAATTAGCCATTACCGGCCTAACAGTAACCAAACAACAAATAGAAAGCACTGTGGTACACCCTTCTGCGATTGCGCGAGTTATAGCTGCCTCCTGCTGAAGCGCTGATTGACGGCAGTTTAGAACCTCTCGCTATTCTGGCGCGTCGCTAGATGGCTGTCGCGCTAAACCAGTCCAGCTCGTGGCGCATCGTCGTGTAATACCCGCTTTCAACAGTTATTGCCGACCGCAGTTCCGTATCCTGCCTGTTTTAGATATCTCTTTATTTGAACTCGTATGCCTATACCAGTTTCTTTGGCGTTTCATTACAGTTGTATTACATGTACAGTACATTGTGGTTAACCTTACGAAAGTTGAACGATTATGTTTCGCTACCATTTCCAAGACTTTTTTTTTATTAGATATGGTCCTGCATTTCTATAGTGTTATATACGTCCGCCTCCGGTAGCTGAGTGGTCAACGCGACAGAGTGTCAATACTAAGGACCCGGATTCGATTCCCGACTGGGTCGAAGATTCTTCTCCGCTCAGGGACTAAGTATTGTGTTGTCCTAATCATCATTTCATCCCCATCGACGCGCTAGTCGCCGTAGTGGCGTCAGATCGAAAAACTGGCACCCGGAGATAGGTGTATCCGACGCAAGGCCCTGGTCACACGACATTAACTTAACTGTTACATACTTTCCCATTACATTCTGCGTAACTACACGTCCAACCTGAATCCATTAATTCCGAAATAGTGTCACTAATATTTCAGCGTTCCCATTGCGTAGGCATCAATTTGCGTCCCTAATGACCCAAACTCAAAATCCTGAACTACAATATACTAAGAGATTTTTGGCTGTCCTCAAGCACCTACTTCAAGATAGGCTGTTATGCATTCCGATATTATAACTTAAGGCTTTTTAATGTAAAATGAAGAAGGAAAAGAGTCTGTTTTATTTCAAATTGTTGCCACATATCTAGGCTCTTTTGTATATCATCCATTACATGTTCCTCTATTGTAAGATGACTAAAGCTGGTCAGACTCTTTTAAGATCTACTTTTTTTTATCCCAGTAAACTGAAAATAGCTGGACTACTATTAACATCTAATACTATACCATCATATTTTTAAAAAAAGATTTAAAAAATCCTTTTTATTGTAATAATAGCTTCCTTCCTTATTTCAAGTTGTTGCCACTAATACAGGCTCACTTAAATGATTCGAGTGTATGTCATTTATTGTCTGTTCGACTAGTCTAATATGACTAAATTTGGTAATAGTTATGTAACACTTTATGAAGCGATGGTTGTAAAATTATACTTTTACAACTCATATTTTACTTCTGATCTGTATCTTTGTTATGTTTATATTGTACGACACCAGTTAATGTTTGCAAATCTGTCTTCAGTTTTGATTATTGACTAACGGTTAACACCATAAAGTTGTTCACGATGCTACCAGACGACGCACGTTTTACGCTATCAATAAATAAGTTTCTGCTCCATACACGTAGCACAAATGTACCTTTGTCAAGTTGTTCACTATGTTCTGACATGTAATTCATGGCAATGTATAGCTGTTTGTAAAGTTATTCCCTGACTTTATTTCTATGATCTGTGCTAGCGCCGCGTACGGGCCTTCGTTCACTTCTTAGACAGTCTTTGTGAGCTTTTTACTAAAGTTTGATTTAAATTTAAGGCCGGCCGGTGTGGTCTAGTGGTTCTAGGCGCTTCAGTCCGGAACCACGCGGCTGCTACGGTCGCAGGTTCCAATTCTGCCTCGGTCATGGATGTGTTTGATGTCCTTAGGTTAGTTACGTTTCAGTAGTTCCATAGTGCTTAGAGCCATTCATTTAAATGTAAGTACGACATTAACTGAAATTTCTGCATATAATTTACTGAAATGCATACTCTTGTCATTATGTACATATTTGCTGTCCTCGTACCCTTTATTCCACGGCTTCAGTCTGACGACGAATTTTAAAACCGGTAACATTCAATAAAATATTGTGCAATCAAGACGCTTCTATAATTCGAAGTTGCGGAAGCTATATGATAAATACAGGGATCCACTGTTACAGTCAGAATTGGACAGAGCTTTGAAACACTTGAGATTAAGTAAGTCAGAAGGGACAGGTAGCATTTCATCGAAATTTCTAAATTCACTGTGGTGAATGGCAAACAAACTACTATTGAAGTTGTTGTGTAGATACTCTGAGAGTGGCAAGATACCATTGGACTTTCGTAAAAATATCATCCACACAATTCAATTCCCAATATTTCAAGAGCAGAAAAGAGCAAGAATTATCGAACAATCGCTCATTCAATCAAGCTGTTGACAAGAATAACATACAGAAGAATGGAAAAGAAAACTGACGATCCGTTAGATGACAAAGAGTGTGGCTTGAGGAATGGTAAAAACCTTGATAACAAGCAATATTGAAGAAAAATCGAGGAACGTTCATAGGATATGTCGACGTGGAAAAAGCGTTCGATGTTGTAAAATGGTGCAAGATATTCGAAATTTCGGGAAAAATGTGAGTAACCTATAAGGAAGGGCAGGTTGTGTATAATATGTAACAGAGCCAAGGCGGACAATAAGATTTTCCTTCCAGAAGTGTAGTACTTGGATTAAAAAGAGTCTATGGTAGGGATGCAGTTTCTCGCCTCTACTGTTCAAACTATAAATCGAAAAAGCGATATCGGAGGTAAAAGAAGAGTTTAAGAGTGGGATTAAAATTCAAGGTGGAAAGATATCAATGACAAAATTTGCTGATGACATTGCTATCCTCACAGATGAAGAAGAATTACAGGACTTCCAGAATGGAATGGACAGTCAATGAGTGTAAATCTGGACTAAGATTAAAGCGAAGAAAGTAATTAGAAGTAGTGTAAATGAGAATAGTGGAAAGCGTAGCTTCAAAACTGGGGATCACGAATTAGATGAAGTCAACGAGTTTTGCTACCTAGGCAGCAAAATAAGTCATGATGAATGAAGCCAAGGAGGACGTAAAAAGCAGTTTAGCACAGGCAGAGAGGACATTCCCGACCAAAGGAAATCTACATGTATCAAACTTACGCCTTAGTTTGAGGAAGAAACCTCTGAGTGTAAGGGGTGATTATGATTAAACTGAGGGTGTCCCAAGTGCTGCAGTGCGGCTGTTGCAGGACGTTAAAACGTTGGAGATATTTTCATTATTCAGTGCTCCCGCGGAGTACGCAGAAAAATAATTGTTCCATTGTGTACCATCACGTAAAAATATGATGCTGTAAGCCGTCAGATTGTGGTGTGGGTGCAGGACAAGGGGAAGAACGATGAAACATATTATATGGTTGGGTTTCACATGTTTATTAGAATATGGTCACAAGTTACAACGTTTGTTCATTATGGTCTCCCGACTCAGCAACATGCTGCATCCATAACACAGCACGAGCGACATTTGGTCGCAGCATATCATATGCAATCAGAGAGATATGTCGTCTTATGCTGTCGTTTAGGTCAGGAAGATTCTGAACACGTCCCTGGTAGACCCTATCTTTGAGTTATCCCTACAAAGTCTGGGGATCTGGGAGACCACATATCTTGAAACTGCCTAGAAATGATGTGGTCGGTACCAAAGGTTTCTCGAAGCAAATCTTTCAACTGGCAGGAGACTGTGGTGTCGCCCCACCTAACATGAAAGTAGTGTTATGGATTCAGTTGCGTTCTTGCAAATCTGGAATCACGTGTTGCACAAGGATGCCCTTACAACGTGCAGATGTCACTGTACACGTAACAGGCCTTGTGGTGGTACACCGCATAACGTGATAAAAATGATAGTGAATAACTTTGCAAACATACCAAAATTGACATCGTAACGAAATAAATACTATCGCTGAAAAATAACAAAGGCTCTGTAATCAATATGATCTGCGAATGTAATAGCAATCTCTATTCTTTTGCAAAAAGATCGCTCTCTCTCTCTCTCTTCCCTCTTGTTTCTGCATAGTGTAAGAAGCCATTTTGTGACGAGGCCCGAAAGCGTGAAAGTTTCATCTAATATTTAGCCTCAATATAATCAAATATTACTTAAAAGTCTTTCTAATGTTTTTCTGTACCATCTCCTACATTCATGAAGTGATAGTTTTAATACTTTATGCAAATTTTACGGGGGAGCATTGGTGCAGAGGTCAGCGCCATGGTTCTAAATGATAACGGCCCAGTGTCGTAATACATAACTTATTATTCGCTAATTTTTACAAGTAAAAATAAATTTAAATGTAGGAGATTTTTCTTAATTAGTGTTCCTTCCTTTGTAACAGTAAAAGTAATGTTTTATTCAATACTGAATCACATTTGAATAAGGCGAGTTCATTAAATTTTTTCGATCCCCGCTTAATGAAAATGGTAGAACCTTCTTGGCGATGCATACAAATAACTGTAAATAATAATTCAGACAATCAATTTTAACTTAGTTTTATACAGTTACGTATCTGGAATATATTGTGTTCGTGGTGTCTTTTAATATAAAAACATCGTGTCGAGAAAACTAGGTGCGAGAAGTACCACAACTGAGTAACTGACATAAACAATTTTCCAGTTGTGAAGCAGGCAGAATACCACTAACTCCAACTTTTCAACACATAAAGAACCACCACAGCCTGTGAGGTGTAATCTCCTCGAAGAAGAAGCGACCGAGAATGAAGGAGCTTTTTAATACGCACAACACAATCACATAAGCTGATTGCTGTGTATGTTCCATCACGACATGTGGCGGAGCAGGACCCTTTATGCAACAATTCTATGCATTCTCGGTACCGTGCAGAGTATCATATGACTCGTCCGTCCAAAGAATATTCCCCAGCCACGTATCATCCATACCTATACCCGACAAAAAAGAGAAAATGAGAAGTCGCGGCGTTGTAGCTTGCTCCTGGGTCTTCATTTGCTGCACATTCTGAATCTTGCAGTGATACCAGTGCGCCACTAAATCTTTCGCACTGTTGAACGGCAGGGGGGGGGGGGGGGTCGTAGAGGAGGGGATTCGAATTACCGTGACATAGGTCGAACACAGCCTGCAGAATTTGAAGCATGTGCTGCCCCGTCGGCTGTAGCTACAGCTTCAACAACTGCCATGAGTGTAGCCCACCTCCCTCTTTCTGCTGCGCCACCTAATTCATCAGTTTCTTCATATTTCTTGAGCATATCTCTTAGCCCATTTATTGACATGAGTCTTCTTTGCAGCTGTCTCTGTCGACGACATTACCGCAATACAGCGCTGCTGTTGGTGTTGCTATGATAAAACAACTTTACCTGCAGTGCACGGTCTTTCTTCTCAACAGTGATAGCGTTTCGCATGCAGCACTTCAGCTATGTCACTTCACAAAAGAAATCAACGCGCATCGTCAAGCGACAAACAGCATATTGAGGTCAAAACAGGAAACATTTCATGTTGTGGCTGCTTACAATGCCATATTTTCACCTGGTGGCAGAAAATGGAAATATTTTTTCAGATGTATACAGCCGGCACTGCAGCTCTAGGAAAACCGTCAGTTTAATTATAGCCACCTAGTGCATTTGGAGCACAACAGTGTATGCTAGCGAATAATGGACTTTGGGAAAGCCGGAACAGAAAAGAATGGAAGCGTTCGAAATGCGGTGCTTCAAATGGTTCAAATGGCTCTGAGCGCTATGGGACTTCACATCTGAGGTCATCAGTCCCCTAGAACTTAGAACTACATATACCTAACTAACCTAAGGACATCACACACATCCATGTCGGAGGCAGGATTTGAAGCTGCGACCGTAGCGGTCGCGTGGTTCCAGACTGATGCGCCAAGATCCGCTCGGCCACATCGGCCGGCCTGTGGTGCTTCAGAACACTATTGAAAATTAGGTGGACTGTTAAAGTAAGGAAAGAGAAGGTTCTCCGCATAATCGGCGAAGAAAGGAACATGTGGGAAACACTGCTAAGAAGATATGTCATGAAACTTCCTGGCAGACTCGAAATCGGGACCTTTGCCTTTCGCGGGCTAGTGCTCTACCAACTGAGCTACCCAAGCACGACTCACGCCCTGTCCTCACAGCTTTACTTCTGCCAGTACCTCGTCTCCTACCTGCCTTCAAGAAATGTCATCATGACAGGGCACATGTGAATACATCAACCAATAGCTTCCATGGTACTAGAGGGAGCTGTAGATGGTAAAATCTGAAGAGGCAAACAACAAGTAATTGAGATGTAGGGTGAAAGTGCTGCTCTGAGATGAATCGGTTGCCACACGAGAGGAATTCGTGGCAGGCGACGTCAAACGAGTTAGAAGACTGATGATAGAAAAAATAAAAATAAATAAAAGTAAAACTGACCGACTCATTAAAATCTGGGAAATCACCACGGAGTATCTTTAAAACTTCTGATCATGCACTCAAGTACAGCTGAAGGACTTTCGTCTAAAGATCTGCTTTGTATTGAGAGAATAGGAAAGTATGTTGGCTATATGTACAGATAAACTATTACTGAATCTTTTTGAGTCCAGCAATCTAATACAGTGCTTCTTCCAACAAGAATACAGTAACCAGTAGCACAGTAAAGCTCCAGTCATCATAAAATGTTGCCTACGGGAACATAACTCATAGAGATTAATAAACTGTTTTGTTTCAAATCATAATGCACAACTGAACTGCTTAAAAAAAGTTTTGTGCCACCCTTAGCACATCCCCCTTTTAAAGCCACTTTCTCAGCTCTCCTTTCGTCACGGACAATCGCTACAGACAGCCTGCTGTATAATGGAGGTGGAGTTAATCTTGCATGCACGACGCTGTTCAGTACACTGTGCTGTATCTCCAATCGTGAAAGGCACAATGCGACTTGTGGGCGCTGCTCAGTCTGTCAACATGCCTCGAAGGGCCTGATGAGCACGACCTGTGTGTGAATTATGGATCGTGTATACTCCGATGACAATGTGTAATGATCCAAGCGAGAGCGCGTATAGACGGTCATTGAAGCTCACCATGTTCGCTGTGTGGGGTATGCGACTTCTCTGGAATGCCGAGAGGGGACATTGGCGGAGAAGATGAGTTAAGCAGTTCCGCCGTTTGTAAAATTAAGTCCGGGACTGCAGCGAGCATGACCAGCATTCCTTGTGCCTACTGGCTGGTCCCAACACTGGAAGACAGCTTGAGCGGTGACTTGTGTGTGAGCACGCGCGTCTGCCTTGGACCCACGTCTGTGTCGACATTCAGGCAGCGCTGTTTGTGTGGAACTGTTTCCAGGAAAGAAAGGCTGCCTTTTTTTTTATTAACATTGATCTACGTCTGTTACGAATGTCCCATGAGTACCTCCGAGAAAAACTGCATGGTGAGTAATTTGTGAATGTTAGACTTACTGTGTCTTTGGAGCGCGACGGTGAGTCTGATATATAATGGTTCGTCGTGACACACATTTATATCCGCCGTCACCGGAATAATAGTTGACCGAGCTTGAATATCGAGTTGAGCTTGCAGATGAACAAACTGAAGCTGTACTAATCTTATAGTACCATTTTTCTCTGTATAGAGTTAACAGCATTCTCCGATATTCTCTGGGCGGTGGCGTGATTTACGAGTTCTGTGTACTGGCTAGAGGCGTGTCCCTGCCAAGATAAGTTTTAATTTTATAGTGTTTAAGACTGTAACTTTTAAGTTCGTGGCTAATTGTGTGTTTTATTTGTTGCAGTGTCGGTCAGTGTTGTGTGGGTTCATAATTACTGTTGTTTTGCATTTTAAATTTTTTAGTGTTTAAGATCATAGTTTTTAAGTCTGTGCCTAAGTGTGTGTTTTATTTATTGTAGTACTGGTCATCTTTTGTGGCTTTATAATTACCGTGGTTTTTAGGGCCTTGCTGGTCCGTCAACAAAGTCGCAGTCAATCTGATGTTAACAGAACGAATAAGCTCGTGAAAGGCTATTGGCTGGGATCCATGCATCTAAAAAATGTTCAAGTGTGTGTGAAATCTTATGGGACTTAACTGCTAAGGTCATCAGTCCCTAAGCTTACACACTACTTAACCTAAATTATCCTAAGGACAAACACACACACCCATGCCCGAGGGAGGACCCGAACCTCCGCCGGGACCAGCAGCACAGTCCATGACTGCTGCGCCACAGACCGCTCGGCTAATCCCGCGAGGCGATCCATTCATCTGTCTGAAGCTTTGAGCCGGCCGCGGTGGTCTCGCCGTTCTAGGCGCGCAGTCCGGAACCGTGCGACTGCTACGGTCGCAGGTTCGAATCCTTCCTCGGGCATGGATGTGTGTGATGTCCTTAGGTTAGTTCGGTTTAAGTAGTTCTAAGTTCTAGGGGACTGATAACCACAGCAGTTGAGTCCCATAGTGCTCAGAGCCATTTGAACCTTTTTTTTTTTTTTTTTTTTTGAAGCTTTGAAGTGTCTGTAGCAAGGGAGAAGCCATTTGGTGGTAACCGCATTCTGAACGTAAAAAATAAAAGCACTAAAAAATTAAGTTTAACATTCGTCATTACTTAATTAAGGCATTTTGGTGCAACTTGTTGCAACTTGGTATTTCGGCAAATTGTTTGGTGTCTTTGGTATGTTTCTTTCTAAAAATCGCCGTTGAGTAAGTTTCTTTATTTATTTGTTATATTCACAACGTAATTCTTTGAAACAGTAAGTCACACTCTGAACAAATGTTGGTAATTGTTCTTTTAATTTATATTATCTCTCAAAGTACTGTTTTTTCCTTAAATACCATTCCTTAGATAATTGTTAGTGGCACTGCATTCCCTTCTTGTTCAATAGTTAGCCATCAGCGTAATCAGTCACTGGTTTCCGAAGTTTCATGTGCGTTTTAAATTCCGTAATTATTGATGTTTTCCATTAAATTTTTTGTAAGTTTGTTAAAACAACTATCAATAAAATCTTGTGAGGTATTCTTGGCAAACAAATTTATTCCTGGCAGTTTCGACTTCAAATCTTCCCTCCGATCGCCTTGTCACAAGTGACTGTGGGTACCATTTTGGAGGCGATTGAGATGGGTGTACTAATCCAGAGTCCACAACACAATCATTTCGTCATCAATGCGTCTATTAAGGACAGCAGAATAGCCCCCTGCTTTTCTTCCAAGCACTTTGGTCAGGACGAAGAAGCTATGCAAGAAAGTACCTGGAATGGAATTTGGATAAATGACGTCGGGTTCGCTTCACCGACAGGTACGGGATTTACTTGACGCCTCATGATCGTCGTGGATGTTTGTTGATGCAAAGCGCCTTAAGCAAGCCGTCCCACAACCTTAATAGCAGAATGTACGGGTTTTGGATAACTTTCGCCGCTGCTGAGAGTAACTTGAGGACTGTGCTTAGTTGGGAGAGAGCACTCACTGGAAATAAGGTTTTCTGTTGACTGTTGATCTCAAGTTGATGTCACAGTTCTGGATTTCCGGAACGTTTTTGGCACCGTTCTTCCTAAGCAACTTCTAATGAATTTGTGTCCCGATATAGCATCATCTCAATTGTAAGAAAGCATTCATAATATCCTACGAGAAAGGTCACAGTTCATAGTAACATTACAGTTATTATTAAAAGAGAGCAGCCATCTGCTGAAGCCGAATTGGTTTCTCGGGTTCCCCAAGGAAGTTCAACAGGTCTTCTATGTTTTCAGTCTATATAAACGATTTAACACATAATCTGAGCAGCCTGTTCCACAGCATGCAGTTGGCACTGTCATTTACCTTCTCTTAAAGTTATCAGAATGTTAAAATGAACTGCTAAATGATTTAGAGAAGTGACAACTTATCATAATGAAAAGGGCGAGGTCAACCACATGAATACTAAGAGGAATCGATTAAATTTCCGTTACACGATAAATCGTACAAGTCTAAAGGCTGTCAATTCAGTTAAATTTCTACGAATTACTGCTACGAACAAGTTAAACTGGAACGATTACGTAATAATGTTGTGGGGAAGGCAAACTAAAGATTCGTTTTACTCGTAGAACACCTAGTAGATGCGATAGGTCTGCTGAAGAGACTGCCTACATTAGCTTCTCCACTCTCTTCTGGAGTACAGCTGCGCGGATGGGATCCTTCACTTTCCACAGTTCTCCTCCGAATGAGAAAATATTTTGTTGACTCCCACCTACATACGGAGAAACGAGCACTGTGATAAAACAGGAGGCCGCAGAGTTCACGCAGAGAGATTTACGTGTCCCTCCACCTTCCCGAGCAGCTTCTCCCAGTGGCCAGGAATCATCCGACTTGAGAGATCTGCGGTCTCTGCTGATGTCAACCCGACAGAATGCGTTAGGTTCCAGATAAAATATGCAGTGACTCACACACTATACATGGTGGTCCATTGATCGTGACCGGGCAAAATATCTCACGAAAAAAGCGTCATACGAAAAAACTACAGAGAACGAAACTTGTCTAGCTTGAAGGGGGAAACCAGATGGCGCTATGGTTGGCCGGCTAGATAGCACTGCCATGGGTCAACCAGATATCAACTGCGTTTTTTTAAACAGGAACCCCCATTTTTTATTACATATTTGTGTAGTACGTAAAGAAATATGAATGTTTTAGTTGGAGCACTTTTTTCGCTTTGTGATAGATGGCGCTGTAATAGTCGCAAAATATGGCTCACAATTTTAGACGAA
The DNA here is from genome assembly GCF_023864345.2 of Schistocerca serialis cubense. NCBI lineage: Eukaryota > Metazoa > Arthropoda > Insecta > Orthoptera > Acrididae > Schistocerca > Schistocerca serialis. The sequence continues at coordinate 529,078,557 of NC_064642.1, forward strand.
CAATTGATAACAGGTAAGTTTTTTTAATTAAAATACAGAACGTATGTACTGTTGAACATTTTATTTCGGTTGTTCCAATGTGATACATGTACCTTTGTGAACTTATCATTTCTGAGAACGCATGCACTTGCAGCGTGATTACCTGTAAATACCACATTAATGCAATAAATGCTCAAAATGATGTCCGTCAATCTTAATGCATTTGACAATACGTGTAACGATATTCCACTCAACAGCGAGTAGTTCGCCTTCCGTAATGTTTGCACATGCATTGACAATGCGCTGACGCATGTTGTCAGGCGTTGTCGGTGGATCACGATAGCAAATAACTTTCAACTTTCCCCACAGAAAGAAATCCAGGGACGACAGACCCGGTGAACGTGGGGCCATGGAATGGTGCTTCGACGACTAATCCATCTGTCATGAAATAGCTTCAACAACACGCGAGCTATGTGGTGGCCATCCATCATGTTGGATGTACATCGCCATTCTGTCATGCAGTGAAACATCTTGTAGTAACATTGGTAGAACATTACGTAGGAAATCAGCATACATTGCACCATTTAGACTGCCATCGATAAAATGGGGTCCAATTATCCTTCCACCGCCGACGGGGTGGCCGAGTGGTTGTAGGCGCTACAGTCTGGAACCGAGCGACCGCTACGGTCGCAGGTTCGACTCCTGCCTCGGGCATGGATGTGGGTGATGCCCTTAGGTTAGTTTGGTTTGAGTAGTTCTAAGTCCTGGGGGACTGATGACCTCAGCAGTTAAGTCCCATAGTGCTCAGAGCCATTTGAACCATTTATCCTTCCTCCCTTAATGCCGCACCATACATTAACCGGTCAAGGTCGCTGATGTTCCACTTGTCGCAGCCATCGTGGATTTTTCGTTGCCCAGTAGTGCATATTATGCAGGTTTGCGTTACCGCTGTTGGTGAATGACGCTTCGTCGCTAAATAGAACGCGTGCAAAAAATTTGTCATCGTTCCGTAATTGCACCCAGTGGCAGAACTGTACACGACGTTCAAAGTCTTCGCCATGCAGTTGCTGGTGCACAGAAATATGGTACGGGTGCAATCGATGTAAATGTAGCGTTCTCAACACCGACGTTTTTGAGATTCTCGATTATCGCGCAGTTTGTTACCTACTGATGTGCGGATTAGTCGCGACAGCAGCTAAAACACCTACCTGGGCATCATCATTTGTGGCAGGTCGTGGCTGATGTTTCATATGTAGCTAAACACTTCCTGTTTCCTTAAATAACGTAACTATCCGGCGAACGGTCCGGACACTTGGATGATGTCGTCCACGATACCGAGCAGCATACATAGCATACGCCCGTTGGGCATTTTCATCACAATAGCCATACATCAACACGATATCTACCTTTTCCGCAATTGGTAAACGGTCCATTTTAAGACGGGTAATGTATCACGAAGCAAATACCGTCCGCACTGGCGGAATGCTACGTGTTACCACGTACTTATACGTTTGTGACTATTAGAGCGCCATCTATCACAAAGCGAAAATAGTGGTCCAACTAAAATATTCATATTTCTTTACGTACTACACGAATATGTAATAAAAAGGGGGTTTCTATTTTAAAAAAACTCTGTTGATATCCGTTTGACGTATGGCATCGCCATCTAGCGGGCCAACCATGGCGCCATCTGGTTTCCCCCTTCAAGCTGGACGAGTTTCGTTCTTTGTTGTTTTATCGTTTGATGCTTATTTCGTGAGATATTTGGCCCGGTCATTATCAATGGACCACACTGTATAACCTCCGGAGAACTGCTGTCGTAGAGATGGACTGGCGTCAGCACCGAAGTCCTAATCACCTTTTCGATAACATGCCAAGTAGTCAACAAGCACGTGACGAACTACGGTGTTGATCAAAAAGTTATGTACACTATGTGATGAAAAGTATCCAGACACCCCTACGTTATGCATAGTTCACCACCTGACATCGCGAGTGGTTGACCAGTCAGCATAAAATGGAAGCGAGGATAGTTGCGTTATCAGTACGGAAGCAGTAACATCAGAATGTGTCCGTCAGTAGAGCTCAGTGGACTTGCCTTTGGAAGTCACAGTGAAGAGGAAACGCGAAGGAACAGCCACAGGTAAACCAAGACTGTGGAGCATTGCAAAGGATGGTTATAAAGAAACACATGAAATTAGCGAAAGGAATCGCTCGTGAGTTCCAAAGTGCTACCAGCGGTCCATGTAGAACAATGACAGTGCATGGGGAGTTTAAAAAAAAGTACCTCAGTCGAGTAGTTCGTCGTACGCCACACATTCCTGTAGTTAATACTAAGCTACTCTTGAGGTGGTGTCAAGAGCGACGTCAGTGGACAATGTATGATTGGAAACGACTGATTTGCAGTTATGAATTATGCTATAACCCGTGATAAGCAGATGGAAGGATTTAGGTTTGGAAGATGCCCGGAGAGCGTTACCTGCCATCATACACACATCAAAAAAAGTTTTACATCACCCCGGCTCCCAGAACTCCTGAAGTCAGATGTTCACTGTGGATATTGTATCACAGAAACAGTCCGTTTGACTGTTCAGACAGGTCATTAAAGCCGCCCAAGGATGTAAAAAACCATGCATGAGCAGCGCATATTAGATGGAGGGGGTCCAACAACCGATCAGTTAAAGTCATTACATCAGGAAGGACGTAAACGGTTAGAGTTGTCTGTAATTCAACCATGCCTAGACAGTTAATACCGCGATTCGATCGCGTCCGCATTGTTACGTTGTGCCGGGAAGGTCTCTCAACAAGGGAAGTGTCCAGGCGTTTCGGAGTGAACCAGAGCGATATTATTCGAACATGGAGGAGATACAGAGAGACGGGAACTGTCGATGACATGCCTCGCTCAGACAGACTATGGGCTACTACTGCAGTGGATGACCACTACCTACAGATTATGGCTTGCAGGAATCCTGACAATAGCTCCACCATGTAGAATTACGCTTTTCGTGCAGCTACAGGACGTCGCGTTATGACTCAAACTGTGCGCAATCGGCTGCATGATGCGCAACGTCACTCCCGACGTCCATGGCGATGTCTATCCTTGAAACCACGACAGCATGCAGCGCGGTACAGATGTGCCCAACAACATGCCGAATGGACCGCTGAGGATAGGTATCACGTTCTCTTCACCGATGAGTGTCGCATATGCCTTCAACCTAACAATCGTCGTAGACGTGTTTGGAGGCAAACCGGTCAGGCTGAACGCCCTAGACACATTGTCCAGCGAGTACAGCAAGGTGGAGTTTCCCTGCTGTTTTGGGGTGACATTATGTGGGGCCGACGTACACCGCTGTTGGTCATGGAAGGCGCCATAACGGCTTTACGGCACGTGAATGCCATCCTCCGATTGATAGCGCAACCATATCGGCAGCATATTGGCGAGGCATTCGTCTTCATCGACGACCATTCACGCCCCTATCGTGCATATCTAGTGAATGACTTCCTTCAGGACAACGACATCGCTCGACTAGAGTGGCCAGCATGTACTCCAGACGTGAACCCTATCGGACATGTCTGGGATAGTTTGAAAAGGGCTCTTTATGGAAGACGTGACCCACCAACCACTCTGAGGGATGTACGTCGAATCTCCGTTGAGGAGTGGGATAATCTGGACCAACAGTGCCTCGATAAACTTGTGGATTGTATGCCACGAGGCTACAGGTATGCATCAATGCAAGAAGACGTGCTACTGCGTGTTAGAGGTACCGGTGTGTACAGCAATCTGGACCTCCACCTCTGAAGGTCTCGCCGTTTGGTGGTACAACATGCAATGTGTAGTTTTCATGAGCAATAAAAAGGACGGAAATGATGTTTATGTTGATCTCTATTCCAATTTTCTGTACAAGCTCGGAACTGTCGAAACCGAGATGATACAATACTCGCCAACAGTGAAGTACGCAGGAGATGGTGTTACAGTAAGGGGATGTGGTCCCCGTATGCGCTTTTTTAAACGCTAAATGCGGAAGGATATGAATACATTTTTCAGCATTTGGTACTGCGTGTAGTAGACAAAATGTTCGGAGACGATGATTGTATCAGCGTATCATAAAGCAGCATCTGTGAGGCAATTGTTTACGGATAGTAGGACTCCTGAAATAAACTGGGTGCTTAGAGACCCGATTTTAATACAGTGGAATAATTTTGTTGTGAGTTATAACATCGCTTCCATTACATATCCTGGCGTCCATCACGACTACGTTCTCTGGTTCTTGCTGAAGAATGGGCTGCCACTCGTCCAGAGATATTCAAACTCCTCATTGAAATTGAAGCCAGCAGATTTGAAGCCTCATAAGGCTGAAGAATTGTCACGTCCCATGCTCAAGTCCACTAGTAGCCGTCCGGATATATTTGATCAGAAATAGTAATGTTACGCAGCTGAAGATTTTGATTTCATTGTTGCGGAAAAATGCGCACTTTCGGTTAGACTATCGTTATTGCGGTTATTGTTTAGTGTTTAATTAACAATAAAGGTTTTTTTCTATATCTGAAATAAGACTTAATGCCCCGTTCGACTCACACCGTAGAGATCATCAGCCTATCGAGAATTAGGTAATTCGTCGTTCTCTTGAACCGCTTAATGCAAATACAGGAACGGTTCTTTTGTAATGAAATGACTGATTACCTTTCATATACTTGTATTTCTTCTGTTTGAACTTGTACTTCGTTTTTATTAACTTTGTCACGGACGAGACAACAAAACTTAATCTTCTTTTTCTTTCCTCCTCCTCCGCTACTTAATCTATCGTGTCATGATTGTTGTAACCACGTTTTAATGAAAATGGGCTAGGTTCCGGATTGCAGCATTGCATGGAAAATTAAATTTTCACAGGAGATTTAAAATCCTTACTAATAAAAGCGCTGCGCTATACGTTTGCTTGTACGCAGTGTTTAAGCCTAAGTGGCTGAGTGGTCTACTGCCGTTTTCTGCCCAAAGGTATCGTTATTTCAAAAGTGAAGGAGAAATGTCATTGTACCAACCCCTTGCCATTGTTAAACAGCCGAGATTAAATATACCCATGAAATGTATTCGCAGTAGCGAATGGGAACAATTTTCAGCTGTACAATGGGTTGACGACAATGAAAATTTGTGCCGAGCTGGGACTCGAACCCAGATTTCCTGCTTATCGCGAGCCACTTCGGCTATCCGAGCACACAGCACGGCCAGCCCCAAACGTCCAAATCTTGTCGTCCATTTGTCTACAACCTGCACTCTTACATTCACCACGTATATTCCGGTACAGGAGAGACACTTACTTTGATAATCACTGACACAGTCAATTAAAGTGTTTCCCGTGTGGGGAAATATACGTAATGAATGTACATGTGCAGATTGTAGACATGTGGACGACGACATTTGGAAGTTGGAGTCTGACGCGTAGCGTGTCTGGTTAGACGAGGTGGTGAAGTCGACCACTCGCGAGAAGCAGGACATCCGTGTTGAAGTTCCAGTCTAGCACAAATTTTCAACGATGCCATTCTAGCAGACAGCTGAAAGTTGTCCATGCTCGATGACAGTTATTACACTAGATGAAATAAAATCATCATGAGTTCTGCACGGTTTGTATTAGGGCGTTCTAACTGCACGGTTGTCCACAGGATATGATTGGAATTTGTATTATTTGGTTTATAGACGAAGCCCACTTTCATTTAGATAGGATAGTCAATAGACAAAATTGGCGCATTTAGGGGATTGAGAATCCACAGTTCGCGATCTAGAAGTCTCTTCACTCTCAACGGGCGATTGTGTGGTGTGAAATGGCCAGTCACGGAATAATCAGTACGATATTCTTCGATGGCACGGTGACTACCGAACGCTACGTGAAGGTTTTGGAAAAAGATTTCATCCTCATTATCCAAAGTGACCCTCTTTTCGACAAAATGTGGTTCATGAAAGGCGGAGCTAGACCCCATGGAAGCAGGAATGTGTTTGATATCCTAGAAGAGCACTTTCTGGACCGCAATCTGGCTCTGGGGTACCCAGAGGCCACTGGCATGGGCCTCGACTGGCCGCTAAACTCCTCGGACCTGAACTCATGCGACTCCTTTTTTGTGGTGCTATATTAAAGACAAGGTGTGCAGAAACAACCCCAAAACCACTGCTGAGCTGAAAACAGTCATTCAGCAGATCATCTACAGCTTAGATGTTCCGACTCTTCAGCACATCACACAGAATTTCGCTATTCGTCTGCTCCAGATCATCATCAACGTTGGCAGGTATGTTGAACATATATGAAGTCTTCACGGGTTGTCAGCCGAGTGGCGTCGTTGTCTTGTAGCAACGTTTCGATGGAATGGGTCTCCGTTATCTTAAGGCGAAGTGTCGGGATATCGTCTCTCTCGTCTTATCTTTTTCTTTTCCCTCCTTGGGAAAGGAGTTTGTAGCCTGTTGGCTTTTACTCCACAATGTGTGTTGAGAGTGTGTTTTGGCTGTCTGTGTATTGTGGTGGTATTCTGGTGATGACTAGTACTTGCCTGAGGTTGGCGAGATGTTGGATAGTTTAAGGATTAAGGATTGGTATTAGGATTTCAAGAAGTTTGGGATTTTTCTCTTCGACTTAGTCGTCGAAGATCGTCATGGGGCGTTTTGGCTTATTGCGAAACGCGTCATTCCGACCTAAGGAGTGGATGAGGTTATTTCCAGATCTGGGAGAGCTCTCATAGGAAGCCCAAGCCAGATTTTAGAATCTTTCTTTGAAGAGTTCGATTTCGGTAGTGGTGTGCAGATCGTCGGTGGGGAATCCCATGGGTAGGTACAGTGCCCTTCTGAGGGCGTGGTTCTGCAGCCTATGGAGTTTGTCCAGGTGCTGCTTTGCCGCGTTTCCCCAGACAGGAAGCACATACTCCATTACATTTCGTTAGTCTCGAGTCCAAGTTTACGCCAAGGTACTTGGCGGATCTGCGCCAGGTGTGTCGGGATACATGTAAGTGCTGATGAAGGGGGTCGGGGGGGGGGGGGGGCGGGGCGTTGAGGGGTTCCTCCTCTCCCAAGTCTCTGGGTGATCAGCATAGCCTATGTCTTTTCAGGATTGATGGTGATGCGCCAGCGACGGACCCAGGTTTCTGTGTTATCTAAAACCCTTTGAAGCCTACGAGTGACCAGGTCCTAATCACATTACGAGTGTAAAAGGCGGTGTCGTCGGTGTACTGTGCGGTGTGCACCAGGGGGGCCGTGGGAGTGTCCGCAGTGTACAGGCTGTACAAAACGGGCCACAGGACCGATCCCTGTGAGACCCCAGGCCGAATACCCCTTTTGGTGGAGGTGGCTGTTTCTACCTTGACAGTGAAGGTTCTATTCGTGAGATAGCTTTGGATTAACCTGACCATGCTCCCAGGGAACCCCTGTGTATATAACTTGTACAGTAGCACTTTATGCCATACGGAGTCGAAGGCTTTGGCTACATCATGTAGCACTATTGCACAGCAGCCTCTGTGACTAAAGCCCTTTGTAGCTGCTTCCACCAGTCTCATGATCTGCTGTGTGGCGGAGTGCTCCTGTCGGAATCCGGATTGGTGATGTGGTTTCATATGGGTATAAGCGGGAGGCGCTCATAGATCTTGCTGAGAGGTGGCAAGAAGCTAAACGGCCTGTAGTGCTGCGTTGTTAGGCATTATGGTTCAGACCATGAACCTCGTCATGGAAATGATGAAGCAATTCAGGGAGGCCCAGAAGGAGAACACTCAGTCCCGCATCGCTACACTCTGCGACTTCCTCAGTACTTACAAAACCCCATCATGGATAGACGACCAAATACGCGAAGTCTGGCAATGTGCGTCTTTAACGCAGACGGCACTGTCAATCAAGAGGTCGAGTTCAGGGAACTTATGAAGGAGTTCTCCATCGACATATGCATGATGGGGGAAACCTACTTAAGACCGGGAATAAAAGCGACAGTCCCCAACTGTGTTAGCTACCATAAAGATAGGCCAACCGAAGGCAGAGTAGTGGCCATATACATAAAAAGAGGGATCCCCCACCACCACGTATTCATACCAGCTACCAATAAAATCGAAGCAGTGGCCATGGAAGTAACCACTGCCACCGGACCCCTAACAATCGTTGCAGTTTACCGACCCCCACAAGACGAGATAGACGAAGGAGAAATAACTGCACTAAGGCAAATTGAAGGCAAACTTATAATAGGAGAGGACTTCAATGCCAAACACCCTGACTGGAACTCGAGAGTAATCTCCAGAGCAGGCGCCAAACTGCAACGACTAGCATGTGACCACCATTTTGAAACATGGGGTCCGGTCAAGCCCATACATTTTCCAAAATATGGAAGTTAACCCCTATGTGTTAGACATAGCCCTCACTAGGAGGATCGTGGGGTTCGTGCAGCAAGGACAATCAACAGAATGTCCTTCGATCAGAACCCAGAGTTTCCAGAGGTCGATGTGAGAGAATGGGTAGCACTCCCATGGTACCATACGTCCTACAAACGTACAGACTGGGAGCGATACCGAGAAACTGTCACCTCCAGTATCGCTCGCGCTCCGCCACCTACTGCCGAAACAGTAGAACAAGGGCTACAAGACCTAACAGGAACCATCTTGCAGGCAGCAGAAGATGCCACTTCTCCACAAAGGGATGGCCCGCCGCCGCAAGTACAACTCCCGGAACATCTACTAGCCCAAATGCGTCACAAGAACAGAGCGGCAAAAGAGTGGAAGATCACCAGAAATCAGACCACCAGACCACCAGAAGGCTGCTCAATCGGCTACAGAGAGAGCTGAAGGTAGCTGTCAATGAGCACAGAAACCAGCAATGGCAAAACCGCCTCACAGCCCTCAAAGTAGACGATCACACTCTATGGCAAGCAACCAAACAATTTACCAAAAGACGCGCTAGGCTGCCGCCACTGTCCAGCGAGAGGGGTCTGGCCTATAGCCATGCTGAATAGGCGAGCGCCCTCACCGACAACTTCGAGAAGCAGTTCCAAGTGGCAGAACTCAGAATGAAGAACATGAAGAGTTAGTCCGTCGTCAACTGGATGCCTTCCTCAATGCTGAGGAAGATCCAGAGGCTGCCCCACCCACTTTTCGCCCCCGATGATGTGGCAAAAGTAATTAGGTCCCTCCCTACAAAAAAGGCGCCAGGACACTACAGTGTCACCAATCAGCTAATTCAAAACCTTATGCCCTCAGCTATCGAACACCTCGCGAACGTCTTCAACGAGATTACTCGTACCCGCGAGTACCCAGCATACTGGAAACACGCAGAAGTGGTTGCGATACACAAACCAGGGAAAGACCCTTTATTCCCGCAGCACTACAGGCTGATTAGCCTCTTGCCAACTCTCAGGAAGATCTATGAGCGCCTCCTGCTTATTCCCATACGAGACCACATCACCAAAGAGCGACTTTTGCCGCATTTCCAATTCGGATTTCGACAGAAGCACTCCGTCCCACAACAGATCATGAGACCAGTGGAAGCAGCCACAAAAGGCTTCAGCCCTAGAGCCTACTGCTAGATAGTGTAGCCAAAGCCTTCGACTCAATATGACAAAAGGGCTACTATACAAGTTACACACACAAGTGTACCCCGGGAGCATAGTCAGGTTAATTCTAAGCTTTCTCATGAATAGAACCTTCTCTGTCAAGGTAGAAACTGCCACGTCCACCAAAAGGCGTAATCGTGCTGGGGTGTCACAGGGATCGGTCCTGGGGCCCGTTTTGTACAGTCTGTACACAGCAGACGGCCCCCCTGGTGCACAGCTCACAGCACGCTGACGATACCGCTTTTTACACTTGTAATGCGAATAAGGACCTGGTCATCCTGAAAAGACACGGGCTATATTGATCACTCAGAGTCTGAGGAGACGTGGACCCCCTCAACGCCCCCCCCCCCCCCTGTACAACTGCACCTACATGGATCCCATGGATCCAAACTGCCCAGGCGCAGATCCGTCAAGTATCTCGGCATAGCCTTGGACTTGGGACTAATGTGGAAATCGCATATAGACGAGATCCACAGGAAGGTTTGCGGCAGAATGTCCATCCTATACCCAATCCTCAACACAATCAGCTTCCTTGCCTTCTCTGTAGGGCTAAACGTCTATCAGGCCCTCATACGGACAGTAATGGAGGATGCGTGCCCTTTCTGGGGATACGCGGCAAAGCAGCACATGGACAAACACCTAGAGGCTGCAGAACCGCGCCCTCAGGAGTGCACTGCACCAACCCATGGGATTCCCCACTGACGATCTGCACGCCACTGCCGAAATCCCACTCCTCAAAGGAAGATTCCAGGATCTGGCAAGGGCTTTCTATGAGATATCTTCTAGATGTGGAAATAACCTTATTCAATCCTTAGGTCGGTATGACATGTCTTGCTACCACTTCAAACGCCCCATGATGATCTTCGACGAATAAGTCGAAGAGAAAAATCCCAAAAATCCCCAAATTCTAACCCCAATCCTGAATTCTTAAAACACCCAACATCTCGGCAACCTCAGGCAAGTACTAGGCACCACCAGAACACCAACACAATACACAGACTGCCAAAACAGTCAAAGACAATCACACACACACAACGCACACTGTGGAGTAAAAGCCAAAAGGCTAAAAACTCCTCAAAACACTTCCCCAAGGAGGGAAAGGTTTAAAGGTGAGAGAGAGATATCCCCACACTGAGTGGCAATCAAGGGTTGAGCATCTCTTACTCTTACTCTCGCACCTTCAGCCATAGGGCGCCGCTTGCACGGGTGACAAACCAAGAGTATCGTCGGCTTTGCTTTTATTAAAGCATCGGCGGGAACTCAGTTCAGGTCTGCAGTAAGCGATTACGGCGGGGAGGATATTTTGCTTGGCGACGCCTGACTGCAGAATTGTTATGTTCCTTTTCCTTTTTCGGAATGTCGAGCTGCAATGGTGTCTTTGGTTGCCGCTGAGCCAGGCTCTGCCCCCCACCCCCCTCCTCCCCCCTTCCCAACCAAGGTTCAAGGTTAGGGAAAACGTGGGCCAGGACCTGGGAATCCTGCCGCGGAACCGATAACCCGTGAAGACTTCATATATGAAAGTCTGCACTCACATATATACTCAACATGTCATAACGTAAATACGAATATCTGTGGTGACTTTTCCATGTTGCACAAAATGTGTACATGCCATATTTTGTAATTAATTTGCTTTTTATTCGCATAGTTCAATAATTGTCACCCTGTGTTTGCAACTGCGAGTACATTTCATGTATTTCACAACAGTCTGTACCTTCGGACATACATTCACTGTGGTACTGTACTTTGAACTTCTACATCTACATCTACATCCATACTCCGGCAAGCCACCTGACGGTGTGTGGCGGAGGGTACTTTGAATACCTCTATCGGTTATCCCTTCTATTCCAGTCTCGTATTGTTCGTGGAAAGAAACATTGTCGGTATGCCTCTGTGTGGGCTCTAATCTCCCAGATTTTATCCTCATGGTCTCTTCGCGAGATATACGTAGGAGGGAGCAAAATACTGCTTGACTCCTCGATGAAGGTATGTTCTCGAAACTTCAACAAAAGCCCGTACCGAGCTACTGAGCGTCTCTCTTGCAGTCTTCCACTGGAGTTTATCTATCATCTCCGTGACGCTTTCGCTATTACTAAATGAAGCGCGCTGCTCTCTGTTGGATCTTCTCTATCTGCTCTATCAACCCCACCTGGTATGGATCCCACACTGATGAGCAATATTCAAGCAGTGGGCGAACAAGTGTACCGTAACATACTTCCTTTGTTTTCGGGTTCTTCCAATGAATCTCAGTCTGGCATCTGCTTTACCGATGCTCAACTTTATATGATCACTCCATTTTAAATCACTCCTAATGCCTACTCCCAGATAATTTATGGAATTAACTGTTTCCAGTTGCTGACCGGCTATATATGTAGCTAAATGAAAAGGGCTCTTTCTTTCTATGTGTTCGCAGCACATTACACTTGTCTACATTGAGATTCAATTGCCATTCCCTGCACCATGCGTCAATTCGTTGCAGATACTTCTGCATTTCATTACAATTTTCCATTGTTACAACCTCTCGATATACTACAGCATCATCCGCAAATGCCTCAGTGAACTTCCGATGTTATCCACAAGGTCATTTATGTATATTGTGAATAGCAACAGTCCTACGACACTCCCCTGCGGCACACCTGAAATCACTCTTACTTCGGAAGACTTCTCTCCATTGAGAATGACATGCTGCTTTCTGTTATATAGGAACTCTTCAATCCAGTCACACAATTGGTCTGATAGTCCATATGCTCTTACTTTGTTCATTAAACGACTGTGGGGAACTGTATCGAACGCCTTGCAGAAATCAAGATACACGGCATCTATCTGGGATCCAGTATTTATGACCCTCTGAGTTTCGTGGACGAATAGCGTGAGCTGGGTTTCACACGATCGTCTTTTTCGAATCCCATCCTGATTCCTACAGAGTAGTATTCCAAAATCCGTGTAAAGTATTCGCTTAACTAAGGGGTATAAAAATCAGTAAACTGAGCAACGATTAATCTGTATATCGACTTTTTCCAATTTTGTCCCATTTTTTCTACAGTCACAGTGTTTTTCTCAGACATTACGGCTAATTTAATCTTGCTACAGAGGAGTTGCTGAGTCATCAAATGGGCTCAAATGGCTCTGAACACTATGCGACTTAACTTCTGAGGTCATCAGTCGCCTAGAACTGAGAACTAATTAAACCTAAGTAACCTAAGGACATCACACACATCCATGCCCGAGGCAGGATTCGAACCTGCAACCGTAGAGGTCGCTCGGCGCCAGACTGTAGCGCCTAGAACCGCACGGCCACTCTGGCCGGCTTCTGAGTCATCCATTGATTCGTTTTGTGATTCATCTGTGGTTTATCAAATTCTTGTACAGTCCGGTCATCGCTTGTTGTTACTGTAAAGAAACTTACAGTTTGAAATAACAGCTTTTTTGTCGAATATTCGGGCAATCATATTTATAGTGACACTGATTTTTCATGTGTCGAAAACTGTCAGTAGCTGTTGTAATTACCTAGTATGCCATGATCGCACAGCAAATTTGAAGTCCCTACGCATCTGGCAGTTGGTGCCAACGCTGGTGGTGCTTTCCCACCACGTCAGGGGCATACGGAACATCAATGCAGCCGAGCACGGCCCCACCGGTGATGAAGAGCGGGCGGACACGAGACTTCGTTACGGTGTCCTGTGTCGAGCAGAGGATGGGTCTGAGATGGAAGCCAGCGCCCGGGAAGAGAATGGCGAGCAACTCCAGGACAGCGGCGTCCAACACTCAGGTGGCGCGCCGGCCGGTATTGTCTTAGCCACTGGGTGGTCTGTTCCAGAAGGTTTGCGACAAGCGGCGGAACGTCCAGAGCTTGGAGCCGAGGCTGTGGGCAGTCGCTGGTTCACAGCTTAGAAACAGCGGCCCCGAGCGCACGGGTCTATCCGTTTGGCACTGCTTAGTTCCAAGAAGTTTGTCCTTGACTCTTTTGGGGAGCAGCGGCGCAGCCTCGTCTGGCAGCTGCATAGCTGAATGACAGCTGGCGGCTGTCGACTCCACGAGAGCGTCTCCGCGCACATGAAGAGTGGGCCAGACAGCTTTTCTCCGGTTCCTGGAAAGGCAGTGCCTAGAATGCGCGGACGTGCTGTGACTAGCGCCGTGTTCTCCGCACACAACATTGCTCAAGGAAGCTCACAGACCTTGGAGTGTTCACATAATAACATTACCGCCTGTAATTAGGTGAAATTCCCTTTGTATTCCATACCCGATTTTCGGGAACATTAAATGTTTCATGCGGCTGGTCCCGGCGGAGGTTCGAGTCCTCCCTCGGGCATGGGTGTGTGTGTTTGTCCTTAGGATAATTTAGGTTAAGTAGTGTGTAAGCTTAGGGACTGATGACCTTAGCAGTTAAGTCCCATAAGATTGCACACACATTTGATTTTCTTAAATGTTTCGTGAAATCATTTACTGGAACACTGATTTTGGTGGTGGCTATATAGGAAAACTAGGTCCTACTTTTATCTATGTTGTAATCACATTTCTTTCGTAAATATCAAGAAAGATAACAATACTTTTAGCATAAATTTACTTCAAAACTTCAAAAAAACTATGGCATTCTTTTAGCTTGGAAACAATTCGTTTTGTATTTTACTGACCGTCAAATGAAATGAGGTTTACTTTCGTAATAATTGCACTGAAAATTGGAAATTTGTGTGGACCAAACGGCTGAGGTCATCGGTCCCTAGGCTTCCACACTATTTAATATACCTTAAACTAACTTACGCTAAGGACAACACTAACACCCATGCCCAAAGGAGGACGCGAGCCTCCGATGGTGGGAGAGGTGCGAACAGTGACAAGTCGCCCCCGACTGTGCGGCTACTTCGAGAAAAATTGATGACTACAGGTTCTTGTGAATGTAATATGCACATAGAAATTACACACAATATTCCTTTTGAAACAATCATAAACTAAACGAAAAGCTTCCGTATTTAATTTCCTCATTTTCATGAATGAAATCTAACTTTTCTTTTTATGAAAAATGAAAGAGGATCTTCATATAACATGGTCGTAATTAGCGGATTACTTTTTGTGGTTTAATGAATAATCAATCTACCCACCTAAATTAAACTCACTTTTATTAATGCAGTTCAGCGGCAGCGATCAAGGAAGACGTAATTCCTAACAAGACCTAATCCTAAGAGAACAAAAGGGGAAGGGAGAGCTGAGGCACAAGAGATCTTTTCGCAGTTGTCATGTTCTTTTTAAAATATTCTGTCATTGTTATCTTTGCGTAATTTTTACTCCGTTCTTGTGCAAGATTCATGTATCGCTGCATTACGTAGCTATTTAACTAAAAAGAAAATTAAATATGGTTTCAGTTAAGCAAACGAGAGGCTTGTCATTTAACATTAGCAGTACCACTTGGGTTAGTATTTACCCATGAGGGTTTGTCGAGGACGCTACTCCGTGCCATAATCATCGTAGGGCCAAACGCTCTCGTGACTCTTATTCATGTACGGGTTTAAACATTTCATCGAAATTTTATCCTCCCCCCCCCCCCCCCCCCCCTCTCTCTCCAGCCCAGCTAAAAGTATCAAAAACTTACCTCTTATACATGAGGTACCAAGTGGGTCATTTTTGACCCAACACCAGTTTAACGCAATTTGATACCAATAACACTGGTTTTCAGACTCTAAGTATATTCTGGGCATGCTTTGACATTATTCACGATATACTGAAGTAAGTTACGACAGTTTAGGACAAAAAAATCCGAAATATGAAAAATTCGCCGGGCTTTCGGTTCCCTAAGGACTGGAGGTATGCAGTCATCTAAGGTTTCGTTCTATTTCATCAAGGAGACAAGGAAACTAATAAATTTGGTCTTGATTCAGATCAATGAAATCTATTTAGGGACAACTGCACTAACTGCTCCAATCCAGGCGAGAACATGACTGTCGGGGAGCAGCTGTATCCTTGCAAAAATGCAGGTGCTCGTTCATACAGTACATGCCGAATAAACTTGACAGGTATGGGACAAAATACTGGCCTTTATGTGATGCTGAAAAGCGCTATATCCGGAACGATTCACTTTACCGTGGTAAATATGAAACTCGTGATCCTAGCAAGGGTCTTGATCATCATGTCATTGTGAAGTAGGCACAGCCATTCCTCAACTGTGGTCATAACATCACGATTGGAAACTTCTTCACCTCCATGAAACTGGCGGATGTGCTGAAACAAAAAGTAACAGGTTTAGTTGGCACTCTTCGTAGATCACTCAAAGGGGTCCCTACTATCGAGCGCAATGGAAATGACGTACAAGTCTTCATTCATTGTACCAAGGGAAAAATTTAAAAAAGAGATTATTCTGAGTAATATGCGTACTGGATATCAGGTCAATGAGAATACTGAGACGTAATTTCAAGAGACTGTGAAATTTCATGATGAAACTAAGGGTGCAGTCTATATTACTGACTAAATGACTAGACACTACCGTATCCGAACTGGCATCAAATGACTCTGAGCACTATTGGACTTAACATCCGAGGTCATCAGTCCCCTAGAACTTAGAACTACTTAAACCTAACTAACCTAAGGACATCACACACATCCATGCCCGAGGCAGCATTCGAACTTGCGATCGTAGCAGTCACGCGGTTCCGGACTGAAGCGCCTAGAACCGCTCGGCCACCGCGGCCGGCGAAGTGGCATCCACTGACGACCTGTGCATGTCTTTTACAATGTTCTTGTCATTGCCGTCATCAGTGCTCACACAGTTCCTAATCTCTAACAAGATTTTACAGCGAGACTTAATCCTCAGAGAAACATGAGTTTGCTGGCGTCCACAAGCTGCAGATGGGGGGTAATCTCCCTTTACAGGCACTTGATACCGACGCTGGTAAATCTGGAAAGTGGGAAGGTTTATCAAATTCAGGTTCCCTGTGAAGAACAAAAGGGTAATAAAGCATCACACGTATGTTTCAAGTGCAACAATTATGCGTGCAAAAGATGTGAAGTCAAAACTCTTGTCGAATGTCTAAATTGTGAGCTCATCCCCGCTTAGAAAATTCTGTCCACTCATTTGTTCCTAAATATTTTCAAATAGATAAAATCTAGTGAGGTTATCATGGATTCCGAATGTGCATTAATCTGGGTGAAATTGAGTATCAAAGAAAGGTAAAAAAATCGTGATCGGATGCTTTTGTAGACCACCTGTGTTAGGATCTGTAGTTGCAGAGCACTTCAGATAGAACTTGCAGCATATCAGTAGTGATTTTCCTGATCATGCCGTTGTTGTAGGGGGGGGGGGGGGGTGACTTCAACTTTCCAGGTGCAGATTGGGAGTGTTATGCCATCAAAACTGGTGCCAGGGACAGGAAGCGTGTGAAATTGTTCTGGATGTCTTGTCAGAAAATAACCCTGAGCAGGTAGAGAACCAACTCGCGAGGGTAACGTCTTAGACCACTCGGCAACAAACAGACCTGAACTTATCGAATCAGTTAACCAACAGAAAACTATCAGTGATCATAAGGCTGTGACAGCGTCTATGAAGACGGGTCCTACAGGGAATGTTAAGAAAGGTAGGAAGATATTTTTGCTCAGCAAAGGTGACAGGATACATATTTCAGAATATCTCAGCAGTCAGCATCTAATATTCGGTGATGAGGACGAAGATGTGGAGAACAAATGGAAAAAATTCAAAGGCATCGTTCAATATGTGCTAGAAAAGTAAGTTCCGTGTAAGGTTTTAAGGGATGGGAAAGATCCACTATGGTTCAATAGGCGTGTTAGAAAAGCGCTATGTAAACAAAGAGCACTTCAGCTCAAACTCAAGAGCAGTAAAATGGTTCAAATGGCTCTGAGCACTATGGGACTCAACTGCTGTGGTCATAAGTTCCCTAGAACTTAGAACTACTTAAACCTAACTAACCTAAGGACATCACACACATCCATGCCCGCGGCAGGATTCGAACATGCGACCGTAGCGGTCGAGCGGTTCCAGACTGCAGCGCCTTTAACCGCTCGGCCACTCCGGCCGGCCAAGAGCAGTAAAAACCTAGCTGACAAACAAAAGCTCAACGAAGCGAAAATAAGAATAAGGAGAGCAATGAGAGAAGCGTTCAATAATTTTGAAAGTAATACGTTGTCAACCGACCTGAGTAAAAACCGTAAGAGATTTTGGTCATACTTAAAATCAATAAGTGGGTCAAAATCGGACCGAAACGGAAGACGACGGAGAGAAGGCCGAAATACTGAATTCTGTCTTCCGAAGTTGTTTCACCGTTGAAGATCATAACACTGTCCAGCCATTCAATCGTCGTGCGAACGTTGGAAATGGCAGATTTGGAGATAACCAATCGCGGAACTGAAAAGCAGCTACACTCGCTTAGTAGTGGAAATGCTGCAGGACCAGATGAAATACCTATAAGGTTCTATAAAGATTACGTGAACGAACTTGCTCTCCTTCTGGCAGTAATTTATCGTAGATCGCCTGAGTAACGAAAGGTACCCAACGACTGGAAAAAAGCGCAGGTCATTCCGTTTTTAAGAAAGGCCGTAAGGCAGATCCACACAATTATAGACCTATATCGTTGACTTCAAACTGTTGTAGAATTGTGGAACGCGTTTATTGCTCAAGAATTATGACGTTCTTGTAAAATGAATATCTCCTCTATAAAGATCAACATGGATTCCGCCAACAGAGACCCTGCGAAACTCAGCTCGCTCAGATCATCCACGAGATCCACAGCGCAGTGGACAACGGCGCTCAGGTTGATGCCGTGTTAATTGATTTCAGTAAGGCATGTGACACCGCCCCGCATTGATGTTTCATGAAGAAATAGGAGCTTACGGAGTATCAGAGCAGACCTGCGATTGGATTCTAGGCTTTCTTGCACACAGAACTCAACACGTCGCTCTTAACGGAACTAAATCGACAGATGTAAAGGTAATATCCGGGTACCACAAGGAATTCTGATAGGCATTATCAGGAAAATCACTACTGATATGCTGCAAGTTCTGTCTGAAGTGCTCTGCAACTACAGATCCTGACACAGGTGGTCTACATAAGCATCCGATCACGATTTTTTTACCTTTCTTTGATACTCAATTTCACCCAGATTAATGCACATTCGGAATCCATGATAACCTCACTAGATTTTATCTATTTGAAAATATTTAGGAACAAATGAGTGGACAGAATTTTCTAAGCGGGGATGAGCTCACAATTTAGACATTCGACAAGAGTTTTGACTTCACATCTTTTGCACACATAATTGTTGCACTTGAAACATACGTGTGATGCTTTATTACCCTTTTGTTCTTCACAGGGAACCCACTTTCCAGATTTGCACAGGTCGTCAGTGGATGCCACTTCGCCGGCCGCGGTGGCCGAGCGGTTCTAGGCGCTTCAGTCCGGAACCGCGTGACTGCTACGATCGCAAGTTCGAATGCTGCCTCGGGCATGGATGTGTGTGATGTCCTTAGGTTAGTTAGGTTTAAGTAGTTCTAAGTTCTAGGGGACTGATGACCTCGGATGTTAAGTCCAATAGTGCTCAGAGTCATTTGATGCCAGTTCGGATACGGTAGTGTCTAGTCATTTAGTCAGTAATATAGACTGCACCCTTAGTTTCATCATGAAATTTCACAGTCTCTTGAAATTACGTCTCAGTACAGTAGTAGATTTCTTTTCCTATGTGTGCGCAATATGTTACATTTATTTACATTCAGGGTTAACTGCCAGAGCCTCCACCATTCATCAGTTCTCTGTAGGTCTTTTTGCAAATTCTTACTATCTTCTGGCGTTGCTACTCTGATACAAACATCATCTGAGAATAGTCTTAAAAATCTTCCGACGCTTTCTACTAGATCATTTATACACGTTGTGAACAGCAACGGTCCTATCAGATGACACCTATAGATGACACACAGCTTGAGACAGCGTCTGCCGTAAAATAACTAGGAGTAACTATCCAGAGCGATCTTAAGTGGAATGACCATATAAAACAGATGGTGTGAAAAGCAGACACCAGGCTCAGAATCATCAGAAGAATCTTAAGCAAATGTAACTCATTCACTAAAGACGTGGCTTATAAGGCCCTCGTTCGCCCGATTCTTGAGTATTGTTCATCTATCTGGGATCTCTGTCAGGTAGGACTGATAGAGGAGATAGAGAAGATCCAATGAAGAGCGGCACGGTCGTCACGGGATCGTTTAGCTGGCGAGAGAGCGTTACGGAGATGCTAAACAATCTCCACTGGCAGACGTTACAAGAGAGGCGTTGTGTATCACGGAGAGATTTACAATTGAAATTTCGGAACAGAACTTTTCAGGAGGAGTCAGACAATATAATACTTTCCCCCACATGCATCTCGCGTATTGGCCACGAGGAGAAAATACGAGAAATTAGAGCCAATACAGAGGCTCTCTTAGCGAATGGAGCAGGATTGGTGGGATCAGATAGTGGTACCGAAAATACCCTCCGCCACACACCATTAGGTGGATGGCAGGGTAAAATGTAGATGTGGATGTAGATATTTATAATTCTAAAGTGAAACTGTTTGTTCCTAGCTTTTTGTTCCTTTACTGCAATAAGCAAGAAAATGTACAGAGCATTTTAGCCACTTGCTGCATTTTAGAATCTTTTAGAAATACTCAGTGTTTATCTTATTTGGCTGTAAAAGCAAAAATACTCTTAGTACTCAAAACAACAGTATGTTTCTATGCCCTTTCAATCTTCTTATAAAGAAAAACTGTGTAACATTGCTGTACTTACTTGTTTTAATGATGTTCGATGAAAGCCTGAGGTATTCCTTGCGTAAAATTTATTATTAAAGAAAGGTTCATTTCTGAAACTTTTTTTTTGACTGTGTGCTACTCATTTTGGAGACCAAACTGTCCTTTTGTTGTACTTTAGAGTCTTTCTGAATGTATTGTTAACATGCGTCACAGCAAACTCCACCTACATACATATAAAACGGAGGTTTCCTACTGTGCGTCCGAAGTGACCCACGTGGTACTTCAACGGATACGGCGAAGTCCGGTGCCTTTAACGTTAAATATTGTTTCTCTCGATATGGGAAAAGATTCGTTAAAGTCTGTATGTGACGCCACAACCTAACGGTCCTCGATACTTGTTTGGATCGAGGGGTGTACCTCATTGTGTGGTAGTTGTGATTTGAAATTGTGCGTCTTATTGCTTAACACTTATTTACAGGTGATTGCTGACGTACCCTGTGATCTTGCCTGCCTTGCTCTGCCTCATTCCAGTCTGTTTCTGGGAAGGTCTCAGTTCCCACTGATAGTGTTGAACCATTCGACACATACATCAACAGGTCCCCGTTCACTGAATCGACAGCTTTAACGAATCGATTTCATAGAGTACCTGCTACAGATGGGAAAAAATCCCGTCTTTTACGTACTCCTGCAGAAAAAATCGCAAGGTATGAGAGCTGGTGACCAGGGAGGTCAAAAATAATAAGCAAAATCTTGTTGTCCACCTCTTCCAATCCACTGGTGTTGTTACGATAATGCCGTGACTCAAGGTGAAAGGGAGCCAGTGCGCCATAACCCATAAAAATGAAATCATAGGAATTTTCGTGAAGTTGAGGAAACAATCAATTTTGCAAGATGTCCAGGTATGACATTCCTGTCACAGTTTCCTCCGCAAAAAAAAAAATTTCATAAACTTTGTGGGCAGAAACGGAAAGAAACACCTTCAGTGTGTCCATTTCAAATTCGACGACCCAAAATTGTTACATAATTGCGGTTTACTTTAGCCGATAGATGAAATGTGAATTCGTACGAAAAGATGAGTCTTTGGAAATAGTGTCCTCTGCCATGTCCTGGAGAACGGAAACGCAAAATTTGTATCTTTTGTGATGGTTGCCGAGAGGCAGTTGCAGCAGTAACTGTAACTTGTAAGGCTTCATGTGCAGATGGCGTTTCAGAACACACCAAACCGGTTGTTTGAGGGAGTTGAAGTGTCTGGTCCGGCCATCTTGTGGATATCGGAGAACTCCGTGTGAATGCATCTCCGGTACACTAGACATTTTCATTGGACATGCATGACCGATCAGTGCTCTTCACTTTGCATATGCTATCAACTTCCAGCAATTTTTTATACAAGTCATAAATCTGAGTGTGCCTAGGCGGCTTCTTGCTGAATCAACGGCGGAATGCACGTTGAAATTGAACAGTGGATTGACTTCGCACAAATTCCAACGCACGAAATGATTTCTGTTGTGGTGTAGTTACCATATCGCTGCAAACACAACGCAGCTGAGTCAAAACTTTGAACCTTGCTCAATCCAGTGACATGCGCAATAAGTTCCTATATTTTACAGTTTGTAATAAACAACTGAAATTTGTTGTTTCTTTTTGAATCACACTGTACTAATTCAGAACAGTTCCACATTCACTGATCAATTAACGGAACAACAGACGTAGCTAAATCACGTCTTTTCTCTCTACAATTATCATATCAGATACCGTCCTTTTAGAATGGCAGATACCCTCTCTCATATCAAGGAATAAATATTGCGATCCCATACCTTCTGTGAGGTGCTTCTACTGCCAAGCGCATTCCTTTGATATTGGGTCTGTTTGCCGTTTCATCTCTATGAGTTTCCTGCAGGCACAGTACATCCCATTTTTCTGATTGGCATAGTTGCGATATTACATCCTCTTTATTCTTGGTGATTCCCTCGACGTTCAAGCTGACGATCGTCATGGTTGGCCCTGAAGAGGACCTGTTTTTGTTTTTGGCTTTTGAGGGGAAAAAGAGTCGATGGTGGAATCAGAAAAATTGGCTCGCCCAAGGGAGCGTGTTGGTGCCAATCCTATTCAACATATATACAAATGGCCAACCAACTCCAGACAAAACCAAAACTTCTGTACATGCAGACGACCTGGCAATAACAGTTCAAGGCAACAGGTTTGCAGCCATCGAGGAGAAACTAGAAACCGCCCTTTATACAACGTCAACCTACTACAAAAAGAATTCTCTAAAACCCAATCCCTCCAAAACTCAAGTGAGTGCATTACATCTGAAGTCGACGCAGGCAAAGTACAGACTCAATGTTACCTGGGATGGGACATTACTAGAACACACAGATACTCCCACCTACCTTGGCGTCGTGCTGGACAGAACATTGACATACAAATATCATTGCGAAAGAACACGCAAAAAAGTAGAAGCACGAAATTCCCTAATAAGAAAGCTGTCCAATAGCAAATGGGGTGCCAAACCTACCGTGGTCAGAACTTCAGCCTAAGCTTTGTGCTTCTCAATTGCCGAATATGCCTGCCCGGTATGATGCAGATCCGCCCACGCAAAAAGGTAGATATTAGCTTGAGTAAAACGTAAAGGATAGTGACAGGCTGCATGAAACCAACCCCCATAGAAAATCTTCACAGGGCCGTAGGTTTCACAAACCCTGACTCACGTAGAAAGCCCATGAACATACCGAGAAGCTAGAACAAACCTTTGATGCCTGTCACTCAATATTTGGCCTAGAGTGTGGCCCCAGCAGACTCAAATCCAGACGCCGTTTCCTAAGTTGCGCCTTAGATGAGCCCCCCATTTACTATCCACTAAGAGAGGACCCACCAAGCGGTGTTTCTGGTGATTGGAAAACCTGGAGAATGCTTAACCGCATCAGAATTGGGGTGGCTCCTGTGAAACATAATCTGATCAAATAGGATTTGTTGGACGAAAATAACGACAAATGTGACTGCGGCACTCGACAGGACATGGAACATTTTCTACAATGCCCTGCCTGCCCCACAGATGCACCCTCGACAATCTATGGCTGGCTAAAGAAGAAGCATTGGACATTGCCCAATACCGGGCAAACAAATCGTAGTTTCCGGACACGAAAAAGTAAAGTAAGTATCAAGGAATAAAACCTAGCGCATGGAGCGTAGAAGAGAAGTACATGACATTAACATAGCGTCTTTGGTCTGTACAGTCTCATACTGAAGTCCACTGTTCTGTTAATTCATAAATATCATATTATAATATTATCTTATGCCTGTTTGATTAGGATTTTATTGTTAACTTGTTGAGTTATTCCTTGATTTAGGATTTCTACTATGGTTGAGCCAGAACTGAAATACGAATTATGAGAACTGAAATACGAATTATGAGATTTTGTAAGATCGTTGGATGATGGTTTAGTTCCCCCGTTAGGGAATTATTGGTTATTCCCTCTCTGAACATTTCTTGGTATTATTGTTTTGGACATTACTGTTAATAAATGCAAACAAATTAGGTTTTTCTTACAAGTATTGTGGTCTTTTTAAGTAATTGGTTTTGGAAACGTTTTACATTTTAACGACTGTGTTTTGTAGTAGTGTTCTTAATGAACGATTCACTGCAATATTGTAACTACGCCTTCACAACCCCCAGCGTACGTTGCTGCTGAATTCCAAATCCACCACACCGCAACTTCATCTGTGCTTTCGCCGATTCGTGATACACGGGTGGAGATCAGATTGCAGTGTCCGTATTGTGTCGGTATCAGCTGCTGCTTCGTTGCATCACTAGTGAAAGCTCGCAAGTAGATTATCGAACAATGCGCAGTGTGACGTGGTTCCATTCCAGCGGAAACTTATATCTTGTATCACGTTGATTAACTACCTGCCCCGCAGCGCATCCTGTATCAACCAGAGTTTTACGGATCTGGGTTCAATGACAGATTAATGGACAGCAGAGAAACGAGTTGGCTGTCGCGGTGACCTTTCGCGTCGACGCAGGATATCGGCGGTAAATATATCAGCGCACCGGCGACAGCGCTATCCGCACTGGTAGTGGAAAGCTCTCTGTGTGGATAGTTCGCTGCGGCAACGCAGATAGCACTAGGTTCAAAGACGCGCACATCATCGTGGAATCACTTTGCTTTTTAGTGACGTAAAGGTTTAAAATTTGATGAAAACTGAAAACATGGTTCTGGTATATAGAGGATCTGCTCTTTCTCAAGCTAAACCTTCCACTAACTCTCCCCTTCACTTAAAATTCTTTAAAAGCTCTATCCCTATGTTTACCAAAGTAATAAACCAGAAATTAACTTTCTTATGGGGATATTGACGTTTCCACTCGCAAATCAGAATGGTGCACAGAAGCGATTTTCGTTTTTAGTTTTTTGTCCTTCTCACAAGATAGGGAAACCTATGTAGAAAAGTTATACTACCGCCTGTTGAAGGACATAGCCCCGAAACAGCTTGTGGACATTTTTGTCCATCCAAAACTAACATCCTCTCATTTTACATACCAATGAGATAAAATAGATTGCAATTTTTTAAATTCAATTTGAAAGAATATGTTGTGCATGGGAAGGACGTAATTCAGAGTTTTACTAAATGCGTTATGGACAACGTGACTGTGATTTCCTTTCCGACTTTGCTAAGAACCCGTATAAACTGAAGTAAAAACACATGATTACACCATAATTTCCCCCCGCCCCCCTTGTAACTCGGGTGGGCGACCGTGGAGCCAACTTTGCTTTTCATTCGGATCTGCTGGTGCCAATCTCTTGCCCTTCAGTGTCGTCGCTCTTAAATGCTCAACGCTTGTGACCTTCACGTTACGGTTCTGTTGACACTGTTTTACATGCTTCTTTAGACACACTGACGGCGTGATTCTTCATATTAAAGATAATGTTTATCCAAATTTCGCCCCAGTAGTATGCATCACCAATGTGAGGTTACAAATCAGGTTTGCTTTAAACGCACGCTGTAACGATCGTGAGAGTTAGTTATCTTTGAGATATCACGTGGTGAGTTAATGTTAGCCAAGAATGCGTTTAAGGCGGCGAAGACGCCATTTTCAACACCTAATAAGTTTGAACGATATCGTTTAACTGGGCTACTAGGAGTTGGATGTTCCTTCTGGGATGTTGCAAGAAGACTTGGTAGGAATACAGCCACTGTACATGATTGCTGGCAGCGATGGTCATGTGAAAGTACGGTCGCAAGATCTTGCTGCTGAAGGCTATATGGCACTACCGAGAGGAAAGACCATCGTGTACGGCATGTGGCTCTGGCGCATCGTACTGCATCTGCAGCAGCAATTTCAGCAGCAGATGGCACCACAGTGACGCAACGAACTGATACAAACCGGTTACTTCAAGGACAGCTCCAACCTAGACGCCCTGTAGCGAGCATTCCGCTGACCCCAAACCACTACCATTTGCGACTTTAGTGGTGTCAAGCGAGAGGACATTGGAGGACAGTGTGGAGGTCTTTTGAGTTTTCTGGTGAAAGCTGGTTCTACCTCGGTGCTAATGATGACCGCGTGTTGATCAGGAAGAATCCATTTGAAGGCCTTCAACCAGTCTGCTTGCTAGACACAATGGACCTACACCTGGTGTTATGGTCTGGGTGCGATTTCGTATGACAGCAGGAGCAATTACATAGTTATCCCACGCGCCTTGAGACCAAATCTCTACGTCAATCTTGTGATTCTCTCTATTGTGCTGCCATTCAAGAACAGCATTCGCGGGATAGTTTTCCAACAGAATAACGCTCACCCTCGTACTGTTGCACGGTGTCGACATGTGGCCTTGGCCTGCTCGATCACCAGATCTGTCTCCAATCGAGCACATGTGGTATATCATTGGATGACAATTCCAGCGTCACACACAACCAGCATTAAAACGTCGCTGTATTAATTGACCAAGCACAAGAGGCATATATCTCCATCCCACAAAAAGACATCTGGCATCTGTACAACACAATGCATGCACGTTTACATGCTTGCCTACCTCGCGCTTACATTAACCAGTGATCTTATAATGATAATCACTTAAATATGTTACCTAGAAAAATATATTCCAAAAGTTTCATTATTCTACTTGAATTATTTTTTGGTACAGTGATTTTTTTTTTCATCACTCTATGTTTAACAGATTTCGTAGCTCCGCACTTATAAGTACAGTGCAAGCAACTCTAAATCTGTGATGTTGAGACATTTCTCCCTTGTCTATAGCCGGCCGGGTTGGCCGAGTGGTTCCAGGCGCTACAGTCTGTAACCGCGCGATCGCTACGGTCGCAGGTTCGAATCCTGCCTTGGCCATGGATGTGTGTGATGTCCTTAGGTAAGTTAAGTTTAAGTAGTTCTAAGTTCTAGGGGACTGATGACCTCAGAAGTTAAGTCCCATAGTGCTCATAGCCATAGCCTTGTCTATAGACGGTGCCTCGAACAAAACTAGAGGAAGTTTTCCCTTCCAGTTTGCTTTAATATCTGTGCTTTAACAGTTTTGTTTGAGGGCCTGCGTTCTTCATCACCGTTCGTTCGCAAATCGCTGATGCATGCATCTAAAAATGTATCGGGTGTTCAGCTTCCGCTGCCCTGGCCACAAGAGATCACAAGTTAAAAATAATCAACTAAATTACAGGTACCAGTAATATGCGACAATTTCTTATTTCTGACAATATTATTATCTATTGGTCTGTATTCATGTTATCATCTTCGACAAAGTTCCATTCAGAGATCGTACACTTATACCACTGCTTTTACCTATCTCCGAAACAATTTAGGAACTCGATCTTTGCAACAGCTTTTACCTCCCACTACAAAACAATTTTAATTTTATTTATGCTTAGAAAGCGACAGCCCTTTAATATTCGGTTTTATTTTTTGGCGTAGAGAAAATTCGCTTGGGGACATGTATGGCAAGTATAGACTCTGGGCTATGACTAGTGTGAGCAGGTGCATTATTGTCTTGCAACAAATGTGAATTGTTTCACAAAACTCATGCAGTTTTTTTGAATGCTTTTTCATAAAAGGCATGGAACTAATAAATTATTGATCGATAGATCTTGTGAGTAGTTTGGCAATATACTACATGGATTACATTGTCTACATTTGTGACGTCATGTGAGCCTGGTCAGTGACCTACCCATGATGTCATAAGCCACGTCGCTTTATTTGTTAGTTCATCATTGTAAAGGAACAAGTCGTGCTCCTTTTCAATGACGTCTTAAAGGTGTGCATAGCACGAAATATAAAATTTGAAGACGACAGGTGGTGGTAATTTTAAAAATTAAAGATTCAGCCAGTCACCATTCAAGATGGTGGTATTCAATAAAGCATTGAAATTTCTGTGATGTAAGGAGTTACGAGAGAGGTATAACCACCTCCACTTTACATTTGTAGACTCAGCGAAAGCAAAACTTAACATTTCGAAAACTGCGCTCTACTCCATTCTTTTATTATAATTTTAACACATATTCTCTGATCCGTTTTCATATACAATAAGTCATCTGATATATTACTAAAACACATGAAACCTTTTTGATAGAAGACATAGACTACATAACCGAAATACGTTGCTGTGACGACTGTCAACACAAAAACGAAAAAGTAGAGCGAATAGAACTATTGTTACACGAGAAATTATAAGATCTCATTATTTTCCGAACATACCTCGCATGTAGACAGGGTTTACTGTCAGAAGGGGATGGTAACACCTGTTACGTCAATCGTCTCAAAACATTTTATCATTAGATCAAGTCCCTTAGAGACAGAACATGAATGAATCTGCATTTCAGCTGGCATCCGCTGGTTACACAACTCATGCAGTGTTATCCACGTTTATATAGGTAGCAACGTAAGTACACAGTGATTCGGTGATTAAAAGGAAATACATAATTTATTAATGAGGCAATAAATTCCTTGAAAAGTTCTGCGATCACTATATATTTCACGAATGATACTGTCTATACAGTTTAATATATTTTTATTTATTGCGATGTTCGGGTCACTGATAACACTAATCCAGAACTTAAAATTGAGACGCGGGAGATAAATTTCAATTACAATAAAATCTATGTTCGCTTAGGCATGGATTACAATGCAATTCGTATTGAATTTTGATCTGCTAACGGTATTATCATGACGTTACAATAAATGAAAAGCAATCTAAATAGTATTATTCGTAAAACAGATAAAGCTGACATACTATAGATTTCAGCTACATAGTTTTACAGGCGCGCGCACACACACACACACACGCACACACACACACATACACACACACACACACACACACACACACACACACACGGGTCCAGAGGAATGTCCGATGCTAGCCGTCGGTTTTCACCTGTGATGTAATGGCTGCTGTGACGTTACGATTTGGTGCGTATTTTAAATTGAATTTCAGTGTAGCCTTACATTCTAACAGTCGTAGTCTCGTTGGTTATACAGAAAGTAATTTGTTAGTCTTTGCGCGTGATTTGAAAGTGCTTTTCAAGTCTTAGTAGCATCGCGAAAAATCTGCCAAAGAAAGAGAGTTCATTTTCTCTTTCGTAAAGGAGATGCATTTTCCTTTGTTTAATTTTTGCTATTAGTTTTGTTTCTTTCATTTTGTTTGACGTTTGGTTTTAAAGTATTAGGAAGGCTTTTATTTAGTGGTTCATAGATAGTCTTGATTTCTTCGACGTCAATCTGTTGGGGATAATAATCTGCTATTGATAAGTACTGGTGCGAATCATACTATCGTAATTTTCATTCCTACACAAGTGACTTGCTGTATGGTTGTTCTGCATTATGTGCTGATTGCAGCAATTGTTTGACGCCGGTGTTAGCAAATTTGTAGGTAGAAATTGAGTACTTGTCGAGGAGGAACTGACGTGAAAGAGAGGTATATTTTTTGGATTTGCTGAAGAAATTGCGAATTTCAGAGAGCAAAGAGTGAGAACAACTTAATGCCGCGGTAATGAATTGGTTTAGCCGCAGGTCTAGATTAGAATGAAACGTGCCGATCTGGATGTGAGCTGCCACAGCCAACGAATCCTCTGGTGACACACTGCTCTTAAGTTAGCGGAGCCAAAGAATCTGACAGCGGAAAAGCTTTCTGTGGTGACAGACTGATCTGTAGCTTAGCACGAGGTCTAGGTTAGGTTATAATTAACAGTTTTCTTGTTGAAGTCAAGAAAACTATAATCGGTTCATCATAAGAATAAACCTGACGTAAACAAATACAAACGAGATGACTGGTCAGAAACCGTAGCACACGTACACTGGGGTTGTTACGCTCTTGGAAGAAGGCCCTACTTATGTATTAGATATCTTATTACTAAGTTACGTTAAATAAAACTTTAAAATAACCAAATGTATTAACAGCCATCACGTTTTTCTTAATCGCGCTTTAGCTAGGTTTTTTTTATTTCAAAAATCGTGTACAGTCACAGCCTCTGCAGCGTTGTGCTCTGATTGTCGCACTGTTAATGTATGTTATGTAGTGAACACGTGCGTGGAACACAGTTAAAAAGTGCCGAGAAATAGGCTGTTCTTAATGTTTTTCATAAATTTACGGAGATAATCGGCTTTGAAACTATCCCAGGGTTGTACGTAACGCAGGTGATTAACAAACGTATATTGAATGATGAGCGCAGCCGGTACTGTAATGGAATGTCAACCAAATGCGGTAATTCGTGTGTTGGTTCTCCCTTACTTTTTTTCGCATTCAATTTGAAATACCTACATCTCGTAATTATAAAACTCAGCATCATTTTTTTATAAATAATGCACGTCTTCTTGTTTCTAGTTACATATTGGACGCGAAATTTCTGTTTCTATTTCAGTACAAATTCTTAATTATCGATGTTTTATGAAAGACTGTTCATAAAAGTTGTTTAAATTTAAAAAAAAAAATAATTTTTTTCAAGGCAAAAATGAAAAACCAAATCCTCTTTATTTATACTATGTCCATCGTTTTACACCACAGAGGCAGATAAGTACCGTAGAAACATGAACAATCATTTTCACAGCATCGAGCACATCATACAAATGCTGCATTTTTACATTTGCTACTGTACCATTACAATAAGAACACAACAGAACTGATCTGGAGCCAAGATGCGGGATTTGGCCCGAGAAATAACAAGACTGTTAAGCTGTCAGACTTACTGGAACTAAAGCACGCAGCTTTTTCACACGTCACTGCCGAACGCTGGCGGAATATAGAACGGCTTGTCATAAAAGAAGAAGAGAAAATGCTGCGCGTGGTTAGCTTCGTAGATTCTGCTGTTGATAGGCTCGTTATCAAAGTAGTAGGTGACACTTCCTGAACTAAAATGTATTTCTCGGATTCGGATAAGGAAGCAGCTAAGAGATTACCAAACGACTGTAAGCAGTATTTTCAGTGGCTTCAATATTTAACTACACGGTGAAATCCTTCAGTACTCTCTTACGTTACACATAGCTTAAGCAGACAAATTACCCTGTGGTTAAGTCAGGAATTTTCATCATTGTTGTTTTTAATTACAATAGTACGTCAGCTAAAAACGATAACGTGCTGCGGTTTTCGTCTAGTCGTCAAAGGAGCGTATTGTGGGAGATTTGCAGTGTATTATTTCATTCTGCTCAAAAATTAAATGTCATTCGAAGCTGTATTGCTCCTCTGCTCGTCTCTTTTTTCGTGTGAACTGCAGCTGGCCATGTCACTGCAGACTAGTTGCACCAGCTGACCGGCCAGTGCTCTGCAAGTTAAAAGCGCCGGTAAAGCTGTTGTCCCTTATTAGCGCTAGGTCGATGAGCGCGTAACGCACAGCACATAACGTACCCTTATTATCGTACTTGACAGTACTCGAGACAGCTTGGCTGCAGTCCCAGGGGAAACGGAAATCCAGTGAGGTTGCAGCAAACGCGGAAGAATACATAATGCAATGTTTACGCCAGGTTTATTCTTATGATGAACAGTTTGTACATGTTTTAATAGACTCACCTGCAGTGTACCATGAGATATGTGTTAGGTGTAATGCGCAAATTTCGTTCAGGTATCGAACGAATACCAACACGAATGTACGATGCTGGTTGATCTGTTTCGTGTATCATGATCCATGATGCGCTTCGCAGTATCATACTTGGATTTACGACTTTGGCGAATATTTGGATTATGTGGTTCTATTACGAGTTATTAGTACAAAACTGCAGGTGATATTGTCTACGAATGAATATTGTTATCGGCTGACAACATACTTAACGATTTACCGTTGTCAGTTTGTTCGTTGTGATGCTTGTTTGGCTTAGTTCCCAGTATGAGTCAATCTACGAGGGATCATTAATTAGAAACATTTTTCTGTTTCCGAGTATAACAATTATGAGTTACAGTTATTCCCGAACCAAATATTATTTTCGAGACTCAATGGAGGCGTTTTCAACTGTAGCAGACCTTGGAAAAGTAGCTAAGCCTGTAAGTGTATTTCTAGTTCATATTTTTGTGTGATAGTTTTGACTCTTTCGTTTTGTAACACAGGTTTTTTTTCCTGTTACATGAGCTGTATTCTGAGAAAATTAATGTGTATTTTTCACTTTGGTAGTTTCTGAAGTTTTCAACAGATACCAGTAGTTACAGTTCTCGGTTATCATTCGATTTAGTTTCGAACAGTTCATCTACAGCATTTGTAAATTCTTAACGAAATTATGTTTTGATAGAAATGAAATATAACTGAAGTGTATATTCGAATAGTTTCCATTTTTACCAGAATCATTTCTTTCCACTTCACAATTTACGTTCTGACGTCCATTATAGCGGTAAAGTGCGAATTTACGCTAGGGCCTACTCGATCCCTTTTTCTTTCTAAAAACTATTCCTTTCGTTACAGTATTCGTAATTCGAAGTGTTTGTTTTGTGACTTCGTTATTTTGTTTTTTACTCAATGTTTCTGTCTATTACGTTGAAGAAATTCACATTGCTATGACGTCACATTGAGCATAATATTTACGGCGTATGTCGTATGTTTCTTACGTCACTCGCCAAAGCCAACGACTCGTGTGGATGACTCCTCCTTACCTGTCTCTCTCTCTCTCTCCCTCTCTCTCTCTCTCTCTCTCTCTCTCACACACACACACACACACACACACACACACACACACACAACACACACACACACACACACACACACACACCACACACACACACACACACACACACCACCCTGGATGATAGCTCTTCTAGTGGAACTACATCCGATCACTCCGTATCTTCAAAAGTAAAAGATTTCAAATGTGAAGCTTCTACGTGTTATAATGTTCCAGCATAAAACCTGTAGTTAAGTTTTACTTAGAATCAGTTCGAATGAATCAGATATTTAGTACAAATATTCTCGTACAACGTCTTTCAAAACCTAAAACACATCTCCATTATTTGGCTATAAAAAAGCTGTCTGGATTTTCCTAAACGGTATCGTAGTTAACGTGTTCTTTCTCCATTGGCCGGCCGTGGTGGCCGTGCGGTTCTAGGCTCTCAGTCCGGATCCGCGCGACTGCTACGGTCGCAGGTTCGACTCCTGCCTTGGGCATGGATGTGTGTGATGTCCTTAGGTTAGTTAGGTTTAAGTAGGTCTAAGTTCTAGGGGACTGATGACCTCAGATGTTAAGTCCCATAGTGCTCAGAGCCTTTTGAACCATTTTGTGCGTTTCCACGGAAACAACTGCCACGGGACACCGATTATTGAATGTGAAACTGTCTCTGCCTCGGAGGTTCTCGACCATCACTGGCAGAAACACTTTTTAAAACATAATGTAGCGAGAACAGTCTAGGAGCCAATCACAAAAAGAAATCTAATTTGTTCTCATAAAAGAAGATTGGGTGTAAAATCAATGGAAAAATGGTGCGTGTGACTTTGAACGAGAATTTCAACTGTCTTCCACCAAGTTAACTTAAATGTTGAATCTCTAGTTTGGTAACGTATCTGGTAATAAAACTGCAAACAAAATATAATTATATCTTAATTCGCTCAATGTAAGACCATCTAACGCTTTCAAAAGATCCTTGAGAATAGAACTCATGACGTCTTTCTTAATAGGAAGAAATCAGTACTACAAAGGTGTGTCACAGAGGCGTTACTTTTTGCTATGCATACAAAATGTCTACGGTGTACGTAATAACTTAGTGGATCACGTCTAGAGTGGGCACGTTACAGACAAAGTTGTTGTCCACAGCATCGTTGTAACACCATACAACTGAAATCAAATTAAGAAAGACTCGTAGAAGATCTGAGCGGTGCTGCGGCTCGCGTTGGTGCTATTGTAGGTTTCCATCCTCTGTTGGAGGCCAGACTGTATCGTTTACCTAACATGTTGTCCGCCCTGGTAGCTGAGTAGTCAGCGTGACAGACTGTCATTCCTAAGGGCCCGGGTTCGATTCCCGGCTGGGTCGGAGATTTTCTCCGCTCAGGGACTGGGTGTTGTGTTATCCTAGTCATCATCATTTCATCCCCATCGACGCGCAGGTCGCCGAAGTGGCGTCAAATCGAAAAACCTGCACCAGGCGAACGGTCTACCCGACGGGAGGCCCTAGCCACACGACATTTCCATTTATACCTGACATGTTTGCGGTTGTTTGTCTTCTTCTCGTGTTGACTGGAGCCACTTGGTTTCGCAAGCATTGCCTGTCCGCTAGTGGCAGCAACGGCGTTATCGATATGTAGTAACTGTGCTCCTATCTTTGGGGTGACGTAGTTGTTCTTCCGGGTCGTGTGAGTGAGCAGTTCGGTTGGGGAGTCTGGAGGAGCCAAGAATGCAGTGCGAGAATATGCCGGGGCGCTGGCGGCACCCATGCGCTGCCAGATGGAAAGGCTGTGGTACACGACCTAGTCGTCAACCGGATCCAACAAGCCTTAAGTTGAGTGGATTTTAATTCGAGTAGTGAAACCTCCACCATTGTAAGATCTCGCGATTCTCCAGTGACTTCGTGTTGCTGGTCGCAGTGTCACCGTGACGAAGAGCAGCGAGTGGAGTGCTTGGGGAAGGCGGATCTAATTAGCTTTCCTCGACTTCTTGTTACTAATTGTTGCAGTCTGGATGTTACTGTTTTTTTTTTTTTTTTTTTTTTAATTTCAACCAGTGGTATTTTTCATGCCTGGTGACCACTAACGCCCCGCAGTGTACCGGTACGTTTCCTCGCCTTGCCGCTGCTGTCTGGAAAGGCGTGTAGTTTTGTCAGTTTCCTTGATTTGTAGGTCGGTTGGTGTTTCTTCTATTCTGGTAGTAGTGGTTCATATCTCCTTTCGGACGCTCTAAACACATCAATCAGAGGATAAAGTGCTGATCGCCGATTCCGTCCTTGGCGTGGTGTTTCATCGTTGCATTGGGTATCGGACATTAGGTGGGTTCAGCAGATTATCGCTAGTCATTCGTTAGATGGCCACTATTCTGAGTTACCATCTTGTGATGTGAATGGATCTCTTGGCTGCCTTTCTCATTGCTCGCGAAAGTGTTTTTGGCCTGATCTACTCAGAGGTCGATTCCTGGAGCACCGTCTGTGACTGGCCCTTGTTCTTTTTATTATTGAGTCATTATTTTATTATTGTATTACAAAGTTACCATCATTTGTCCCACCTCTTTGGGGATCAGTTGTTCTTTTGAATAAACGTTGTTGTTGTATTTGCTGTTTTATTGTATGTTCTAAATCATTAAATCATTTTAAATATAATTGCCACGCTTGGCGTTTCAGAAGTTAAACGGTTGTGCTACCAAGTTTATTATCATTTTGTGACACCTGTTTGGTAATCAGTTCCCTGTATTTTAAATTAACTTTTGCTATTGCATTGCTGTTTGACAGTATGTATGTTAAATTTTTTATAATTGCGATTCTTGGCGTTTAAGGCCTCCAGCCATGAAACAATTCTTAATATATTGCCAGTGAGGCCTACAGCCGTGAAACAGTTCTTAACTTACTGCCATTAAGGCCTCCAGCCGTGTGCATGATTACGTGTTTTAAAATCGTAATTAGGTAATTGTATTTTAGCAGTGAGATTTAAGATCTTTGGTGATTTGTCTTTAGTATTTTAATAACCGTAATTGTATGTTACAACAAGTTTAAACAATTCTTAATTTATGATCATTAAGGCTTTCAGCCGTGAAACAATTGTTAAATTATTGCCATTATTTTAATTTGTTGTTGATTTTAAAGAAATTTTGTGTGATGAAAAAAGGCCAACCAATAGTAACTGATTACAGCCCCACCCACAATCTTAAGCGAATCCTGCCTTCTTTGACTACCAGGTTTCAGATCAAATATTGGTTTGCGGACTGACGGTGGACCAACAACGTGGATAAAATCTGACGTTTTTTTTTGTAAATGAGTGGGTGGTTAAGATCGTTACTCTTCGATCACGCTTTGACGATAATTCACTTGTTACATCATCGGCGTAATATCTTGGAGGAACTGTCACCACCTAATCCGAAACGACCGCGTGAAGCTAGTACTCTCTGACGTTAATTGGAAATATTGTAAAGAAAGTATCATGCAAATACAAAATGCTTGACGGGTTATGTATTGTAAAGAAAGTATCGTCCATAAACAAAACGCTTAACGGCTTATTATGAACTACTCCTCGTTGAGAGGTGCTGATTCAGGAGAGTGAATGGAAGTCACATGCGGAAGCCAAATTAATCTACGTTATTAGTTCAAATGGCTCTGAGCACTATGAGACTTAACCCAGATAATCCTGACGTCCTTCTGGAAGGACGACGTCAATCACTCTTGAAATTATTTGGTTTTGCGAATAACGCATTGTTGCAACGGACTGTGACGCATTGTTATATGAAGTAGGCAGAGTCAGCTGCGCCCTGCGAGTCAGTATGACGCTGTCGTTCATAGTGAGTGAGAAACTGTGTCTTGAAAATGGGGCCGAGTTTACCTTGGACGAACTGACTGACCTTGTCATCGTTGGGTATGTATATTTTCTTTCGTATTGCGTCAATAATTCTGAAACTTGTCAAATAATATCTTAAAGAATTAGCCTGTATTATTTATGGGATCATATTACGATTGAAAGTTTTCGTCAGTTGCAGTTCAATAATGTTCTTCCAGAAGGACGTCAGGGTAATAAGTTGTCATTTTGTATTCACAGAAAGCGATGTACACTGATGGAACTTTTGACATGTTAGAATCAAAAGATGAGGAAATACCCAATACTGGTGTGAATGTAACATTACACCCTCCTCTAAATTCAACTGTTGACGTAACAGATGAAGATCTGGATGCTGAAGAAAATCCAAGTGTAGATAAATTACCAGCAAGTCAGCTCAGTGCTACTGCGCTTTGTGATTTGGCCATTTCCACCAATGGTAATGCTGTGAATGCAACAAGCAAACAATCCTTTACCTCTGATGTTGCTCCAGGACCCTCCAGCAGTACAAAAACAGCAACAATAACATCAACAACCACAAATAAACCAGCAAGGCTATCGAAGAATAAAGTTCTAAACCTCAAGAAATATAAATGGAAAGGTGGTGAAATAGTTAATCCAACACCTGCATGGCCTCTACTGTTCACAGTTGCAATGAAGAA
The DNA here is from genome assembly GCF_023864345.2 of Schistocerca serialis cubense. Lineage (NCBI taxonomy): Eukaryota > Metazoa > Arthropoda > Insecta > Orthoptera > Acrididae > Schistocerca > Schistocerca serialis. The sequence continues at coordinate 529,115,371 of NC_064642.1, forward strand.
AGGGCGAACACTGCTTGAATATTTCTAACAGTTTTTTGATAACGAAGTGCTTCAAATGATGGTCACTTACGCAAATCAGTACACAGCAAAGAGAAATACACTAGATGATTATATACGAAGACAGTAACTTGTTCTCCAAAGGACAGTTACTGTTGATAACCATGCCGCTCTCCCCTGGAATAAATGATGGCTATCTGACAACCTCAGCTGCCGACAGGTGTTGTTGATATACCTCGTTGTGGACAGCTGAAAATGTGTGCCCCGACCCCGAGTGGGTGGGCAAATGTCTATAAGGTACAATACATATGTGGAATTGTGGACAGTTGGGAATGTGAGTCTCACGGGAAGCTTGCTAGGGATAAGTCCCTGCAGTCGCGCTATTCATCTGTGTCCTCGGTGGCTCAGATGGATCGAGCGTCTGCCATGTAAGCAGGAGATCCCGGGTTCGAGTCCCGGTCGGGGCACACATTTTCAGCTGTCCACATCGAAGTATATCAACAACACCTGTCGGCAGCTGAGGTTGTCAGTCAGCCATCATTTACACTAGGTGACTGGTCAGAAGATGAGATGTTGATGTTTATTGCAATACTTCTGCTAAGTGGATATGTAACAGAGTCAAGCAGAAAGATGTACTCTCAATCAGACAAAGTGCTGCTCATTAGGTGCCGAATGAGCGTCTTGTAGTTAATGTTTTTGGAAGGCCGCTATTTTATTAAAAGTCAGTGGACTTTGAATCAAGAACAAGTTCAACTTTTAAGTACTAAAATGACAAACGATCTCGATGGTTGCGTCACCAAACAAACGCTTCCAGCTTAATTTAAACGGCCTAAAGTTAATCGTGTGGTTTGATTGAAGCATAAGAACTAAGAGATTTACCGTTTTACAATATGAAACATGTTTCCAATGTAGTACACCAGTTATTATTACCAAAAGTTGTAGCGAATATACTTGCATCGGTCTCGTGATGATGCCAGAAAGGGAACAAGGAAACAGCCTAACGTCGCTTCTTTCATAGGTAGGATAAATACAATCCGCAACTAGCTGCGTTAAACGCTACTTTCGTAGAACGTGATTAATTGTCTGTTCATACAGTAGAAAGGTGTTTCAATATGGCTGTTAATACTATTAAAATATAAAACTGAATGAAAATTTCAATAGTCCTCTGTGGCTGTATTAATTTAACTCGATTAGTGACCCGCACAACAGGTTTCAAAAGTTGTAAGTTGCATCTTTTGTTGTATATCTGTACAGAAAAATTCATAAATTAATGCTGTGATAATGGCGAAATGAAGTTACCTGAGATATGCTAAAGTACTAAGTGAATATACTGACACAAGGAAGAAATATATTACGGATCTATTTAGGAAACTAGGGGTTGATCATATACGCCCCACAAAGAACGGACCTATACGTATTTAAGAAATATGATTTGTAATTTTATGCTAAAGGAGGATTACTTCCTAATGCTATGTCATATGGTTTAGGGAGTTATTAGAGAATGCTGCAGAGTAACATTTAGTGTGGCTAGACAAGGTTCTCAGAACTCCTCAACTGATAAAGTCCGTCATCAGTGATGAATGTCCAGTCCAAAAATGACGGAACAGATTTAGGAATCGTAAACTGATCCTCGATTTTAAACAGTGAAGCAGTAACTAAAATGAAAGGCAGATGGTGACAGTTCCCTTGTAAAGTGGAACAACTGCCAAAACCTGAACCGACGTGTCTTAAAATAACAAATTATCATCACTTCAACGATTAAAACGTGTTCCTCTCCACCTATAACATTTATGAGCACACTGTCTGTTGTTTTTCATTGAGTTTTATGTTTCAATAGTTTTAACACCTCTATTTGAGCACCTTTTGTACTCTATGTCTTGTTTATCAATCTTGTATAGCTATTTTAGCTGCGGCTGCCCCACTTTTAAAATTATCTATAACATTTTCATAAAACAGTTATTGGTATTATGACGTAGGTTACAAATGTTAATTTTCCAGAGACTTAGAAGTAGCTTTTTCTATAGTTCACTGAATGCAGTTGCCCCGATTCCTCAAATAATTTAACTAAAATAACACTAGGAAGTGTTACGAAGCAGTCCGTAACCAGGAATAGCACTTCAAAGTGTTATTATAATGTCCCTTAAGGGTTATTCATTCAAGTACAAGGGGTCATCTTTGTGGTTTTATCAAAATATGTGTTGTACAATCAATGGTCAGCGTTGAAATGGGATTCACAGGTGTGACATGTCGTTTCCGATTTGTGAACGCCTTTTTGTGGAACGAAGTACACCCCAGACCGAATGAACTGTAATGAGAAAGCATCGAGCAATTGTTGAGTGAGGTCTTGTATTGGTGCACTCATCAAGGTATTGAATATTTTGTGCTAACTTCGGTACAATTTATGGAGAAGGCAATAATTAGCCTTTCTGCAATAATAAGGCGTGGAACTGAAAGATTTGTTTTAGCCTGTCTAGCGGAATGAAACTTTTTCACTCGGTTTTTGCAACGTATGTACCACGTAGATAACTACTTCCGAGTTAACTTCCGATTTATCTAATAATTTTTCGTTCTATCTGTGTGTTGTGGTTTTCTAACTTGTCACCACATTTGCTACTTTTTTATAGGGTCTGTTTTTCTCTGGAAATGGAAATCCAAAACAATTTTCCAAAACGTATCCCTATGCAGAATTTCATGTTCTTCAATCTTCATTTCTTTCAGATTATTTCTTACATTTTAAACGTGGCTGTGAGACAGCAAGCGTATATGAACACGATCTGTATAATACATCCAACAAGAAGTTGCAGCCGGTTGGGTCTTGGAAACATTCACGCTAGGGAGATTTTTTGCAACTGACTTGTTCAAAAATTCTCTTACTTTTCTGTTTTCAATTGTCTAAACCAAATGACCGTAAGACATCAGTTTACATTTTCTCATCGTTACATTTAGATGTTCAGTTTTCTTGCTCAGACATTCCCTACTCCCGTATCCGTATTCACCTCTATATTCCATTAGCCTCAATATTTTTCTTGGATTTTTCGTCGCTTTCTTTTAAATGTTTTCTGTTTTTCCTATGTTAGTCAAATCCTGACATTTGACTGTGTATAAACATTATGGTGTCCTTTTTGTAACACAGTGTAGTGCAAACTCTTAGTCAACTGAAAGGCCATTATCATTCTCCTGGCTCTGAGTTATTAGATTCATCGTCATGGCCATTCTTCTGTATTCCCTCACCATGTTATTTAAATTCATTGACGTTTTGAAACTTTCCGTTATCTGAAATTTGGAGCACCTTTTATATTTTTCATACACACTGTTTCTGTGTAAGCTTTTAGAAGCCCTATCTCTTTCGGCATTTTTTCAAGTTGTTTATTTTTATTGTTACCATTTCTATGTTTCTGGAAGGTATTGCGAGATCGCCGGCAAAAGGTAAACAGTGAATTTTGAGACTACTGTTTTTGTAGCCCAAATGCATCTGGTCTTTCACTACAATTATTCTGTGATCTTTGTCTTATTCTCGGATCACCTTTTCAAGAAATCTTCTTCTCTTACACCTATTTGCGGTTCGAAAGCATAAGATATATCTGCTAAAAATTTAGCTTTAAATTTTTTTCTATATTATTATCTGCCGAATTATCTTTCTTGTTTTGTCATACACACCAGAATGTTCCAGTACTGTACACAGAGAACTTCTGTCTAGAGAGCCATATGGCTTTATGGAGCCCACAATCTGAGAGATATAGACTTGCATCTTGCTGTTCTCTCTTAGACTATGATCTTAAAGAGTCAGGATCCGTTCCACATGCGATCTTCTCCTGAAATTTACGTCGATACTCCTTGTTCTTGTCGTCTACCTGATTCTCTGGTCTATTATGTGGCGCTTTATGACATTGTAACTGGTAAAATGATTTTCTTCTGTAGTTGTTAGTATCAGTATTATCTCCTTTCTTAAGCACAATATTAATTAAGACACACTTCCACCCCTCTGTAATTTCTTCTGTTAGCCATATATTATGGATTATTTGCTTTAATACAAGCAACAGATTTCCATCAGCCTGTTTCCACAATTCTGCGACAATTTGATGTGCAGCTGCGGCTTGTTATTGGTATCTGAAGGTCATTTTTATGTGATGGATCATACCTTCCATCTATTGGAGTTTTAAACGACAATGTACCTTTGTTACTGTGTTTCCAAAATCAAATCATATTTTCCTTCTCTTCTTAATGTTCAAATAATTTTAAGAGACAAACTTTATGTTCTCAAATGTTAGATAGTGGCCTTTTTTTAACCTTAAAATTTGTGACTTCGGTTTTATTGTGAATATCGTTACGTTGTTTATGAGAAATTCCCGAAGGAATTTATTTGGCAATTTCCACGTTTTCTTTTTGTGAGGCACTCTCTTGATAATTGTAGGCATGAGTTTGAGTTTGAACGATTGGTGCAATTCTATAAGTCTTTTCCCATTTAAATTGTTTGTGTGCTGGAAACACTCAAACATTTTGTGACGTCATATCTGATTCCTAATTTAGCAGTAAATCTCTAACCAGAATTTTAATACCATTATTTGGAGATTTCTGGCTTTCACATTCTGGCATTTCTGTTCTCCTCCATTTTCTTTAAGTTCTTTTTTCATAGACATAAATGTGTCCATTAGTAGTAATTAATGAATAGGTTTTGTTTGCACCTCTTATTGCTAGAATAAGAATCCTTCCAAATGTGGATGTAAATTCTTTCCCTGAGTCAGTAACTCCCTTGTTTACAACAAAAGCTGTCCCCAAGTAAGGTATGCCTTTCACCGTACATTTTCCTGGTTTACTTTTACAAATCCTATAATTCCCAAACTCCATCACGTATTCACCTTAGATTCTTGTTTCCTACAAAGCAAAAATACTATGTTCCGTTTATCAAAGATTTTGGTAAGCTGTTATTTTCCTACTTGTAAAAATGTATTGATATTTGATATTCCAAGTACATATTAACGTTTCAGTTGTGTTTTAGAATTCCCGTTTCCAGTGTTCCCACTATTTATCGCCCATTTGAGTTGGTTTGAGCGCTACAGAATCCAATGGCGCAATTGCGTTGCTTGGTGCAGTGGCAGATTCGCGTTTCAGTTCACCGCCTGTAGTATTTTCTTCCGCATTACTTTCCGTCATCATAGTCCCTGAAAGTATCTGGAAAATGCATTTCTGCATTCCACAAATTAAGACTGAGGCTGCGAGTCCCAGAAATTATGACAGACGCTCCTGACAAAGAGGCTAGACGATAGCCAGAATACCGCCCAGTGCAGTAACAGTCGCATCTGGGTCTTAAATCCTATTTTACAGTTAATGCGGTCTGTACCAGGTATCTGGATCGTTTAAAATATTTGCATAATACGGAAACCTATTATTTGTGACGAATAAAATTAATGTTTCAATGGTAATAGCATGAATGTGTCCTGTGTAATTCGAACACCTTCCCTATTTACAGGACACGGTTAGTTCGGTGCCAGATAGTGTGTCACGTGAAATTTATGTGAAAGAATGTCACTGAACCCTGACTCTCTTTCATGAGCAGGATGGGAATCAAACCCGGGACCCCGTGAACCAAAGGCAGCAACGCTAACCACTAGACCACGAGCTATAGACCTGAACTGGTAAGTCCATCTCACTAAGTACGGGATCAGCACATTCAGGTGTATAAGTTTTGAAGTGAATCGAGCTTGAATTTGCATATCTCATATAGTTTCCTTGAAATTCACCATAAACGTAATTACCTCAGCATTTGATGGGCTCACACATAGTAAAGGAACGTTAATAATGAATTTCCATGTCCAGTGTGAAATTCGAGTCACAAACTTCAGCTTTAAACGGAATTACCCCGCTTGCCATAGAGGTTGACACTGTGTACTGCTATCAGAATTCAGTCTCTAATTACATAATACGTATCCTCCTGTAGTACAGTCTAAAATTTATTTATTCAATTTATGCGTTTTTACGTACATAATTTGGTAGGCAATATTCTGTAATTGGGCATTTGGCGGTCATACACGTTGTATATTCATAATTGATGTGGGACAAACAAAAAATTTGCGTACATTTGAATTTAGAAACCCAATACTTGTACAGCAAACTTGACGGCCTTGTTTACGCCGGAGAACGATTGCTAATGATTCTCGGCATTGATAAAACTTTAATTTCCCTGGCTGTGTAACAGTGAGTCAGCAGGTAAATCGGCATAACTGATGAGCCGTAAAACACTTTGGAGGTCAGCGGCTCGCATCTATGCCCATCCACATCAAACGTAACTGCCAGTGGCGTCTACTGAACTTTCCAGAACTAGCACATCAGTGCAGCTCATTCTGCGTAATACTAGATTACGATAGTTCCTTGATTCTTTTACCTTCATTTAATCTGACGTGTAAGCGGTATTTTAGCTACAGAACACTTTGTAAAATTTCAAGTCCAGAAGCCCTTTTAGTCACAAGCTGTACATGTATTTAACCATCCTGAAAGCATAAGTCGAATAAACTCTTAGTCTAAATGTTTGTTGAATTGCAACAATAAGTAATTAAAATGATGGACGCATAAAACCAGCTTTCTCCCCCCCCCCCCCCACACACACACACTATTATTTAGGGTGACTGAAATATCAGTGTCACCCACAACATAATGGTTGAAAAGCCTTCAAAAAAAAGTGAAAGTGTAAACACATGATAAGTTACTGTATGCTTCCTCGCTGTGAAACGGCTCACTTTCGGCATATGAGTAAGATCGAACGGGGAAAACTGACCGTCGTTCGGTTGCATGTATCTTTAATGACATGACATCTCGATTCGTACAGGGCATGTTCAAAAGCCATTCGACAGCAGAGGTCACAAGCAAGAACGAGGGCATACCAAGCATTGTGACCACAGCTTAGGAAGAACACCAATTTGTCACATGGCCTTAGCAGTCCGTATAGCTTCAGCCACAGTGCGTTTTCAGCAGTAGTTGTGCATCTGTCGACTTTAACGATGCAACTCCGAGTGTTGAGGGCTCCGTACCTAAATAGGTAAAAACATAACCCTTGTTTAATCGCTTTGTTATCCGTTCATCTGTCTATCTGTCCGCCGAAAATTTATGTCACATAAGTACAGTCCCTTGGCAATGTAAAAAATTGAACCTTCTGCGTCAGTTGGATCAAATGATACGGTCATTTATGTCATGAACTTGGATACTCGCTAACTCACTCATCAAAACGTGTAGTGTAATTCCCGTTGACTTAGAATCATAAAATTTGGCAAGAAACACTGTAATACAGTAAAAGCAAAGCAAAAAAAAATCTGTAGTTATTAATCTCTAATTATATCACACGCATAATCTGTTTTTGTCGTTTTTTATACTACTGTGTCTCTCTGTTCATCAGTATGTTATGACGCCTTTTTCTCAGAAACTGTTAGACGGATCTTTGGCCTCTTGGTAGTGTAAAACAGTTAAGCCTGAGTCTGTTATGACGCCTTTTTCTCAGGAACTGGTCTTCGCATTATGTTGAAATTTATGTCACATGCTGAGGTCTGTGGTCCCTTGGTGGTGCAAAAAAATTAATCTTCACAATCAATGCAGTGAGAATATACGGCCATTTATGTCACATGTTGTCACACTCGCAAACTCATTCATTTAAAAGTATAGCGTACTTCCCGTTGACCTAAAATCACGAAATTTGGAAGATGCAAGGTTCCACAGGACAAGCAAAGGGAAAATATCTGAAAATTACCATTTGTAATTATATTAGATGAAAAGAAATATTCCTTTTGTCATTTGTTATCCGACTTCAAAATTTGGATAAAAACGTGCTCCAATGGCCTGGAATTCCTGGAATCCGTATCTTGCAAGCAGCAGTGTCGAAACGGAGAAAAATCGTCGAGATTCTCGGTTCCGCGGTGGATCAACTGTAATTAATATAGTACTGAGCTCTCAGATCGCGAGTATTACCTTTAGCTGGCCATTTTTTTTTACTATCCGGAAGCCACCAACTTTGGACTCAAATGAGAACTTGGAAATTATCTCTGGTATTCCAGGTAATGAAATTTACTATTAGCGAAAGAGTCCCTATTCAACATGTTCCACAGTGTTGGTTGCTTGGATGTTAAGATACTACCATATAGAACATAGTATGAGGAAATACGCGGTGGCGTACATCACAAACCTGAAGTGAGAGTGCATGCGGTGCTGTTGAATAAACCGCATGAAATTGACTCATACGCATCGATGGCAGTGTCAGCAGCACTTCTCTCTTGGTCTTCTATCCGTAAGCGCCAAATGCAAGAATTAGATTTTGCTTCCCTCTACTCAACCTGAAAAATGACGAAACAACAATGGAAATACACTACTGGCCATTAAAATTGCTACACCACGAAGATGACGTGCTACTGACGCGAAATTTAGCCGACGCTGTTGGCGGCACCTACAACGTGCTGACATGAGGAAAGTTTCCAACCGATTTCTCATACACAAACAGCAGTTGACCGGCGTTGCCTGGTAAAATGTTGTTGTTATGCCTCGCGTAAGGAGGAGAAATGGGTACCATCACGTTTCCGACTTTGATAAAGATCGGATTGTAGCATATCGCGATTGCGCTTTATTTTAACGCGACATTGCTGCTCGCGTTGGTCGAGATCCAATGACTGTTAGCAGAATATGGAATCGGTGGGTTCAGGAGGGTAATACGGAACGCCGTGCTGGATCCCAACGGCCTCGTATCACTAATAGTCGAGATGACAGGCATCTTATCCGCATGGCTGTAGCGGATCGTGCAGCCACGTCTCGATCCCTTAGTCAACAGATGGGGACGTTTGCAAGACAACAACCATCTGCACCAACAGTTCGACGACGATTGCAGCAGCATGGAAACCATGGCCGCGGTTACCCTTGACGCTGCATCACATACAGGAGCGCCTGCGATGGTATACTCAACGACAAACTTGGGTACACGAAAGGCAAAACGTCAGTTTTTCGGATGAATCCAGGTTCTATTTACAGAATCATGATGGTCGCATCCGTGTTTGGTGACATCGCGGTGAACGCACATTGGAAGCGTGTATTCGTCATCGCCATACTGGCGTATCACCCGGCGAGATGGTATGGGTTGCCATTGGTTACACGTCTCGGTCACCTCTTGTTCGCATTGACGGCACTTTGAACAGTGGACGTTACATTTCAGATGTGTTACGATCCGTGGCTCTACCCTTCATTCGATCCCTGAGAAACCCTACATTTCAGCAGGATAGTGAACGGCCGCATGTTGTAGGTCCTGTACGGGCCTTTCTCGATACAGAAAATGTTCAACTGCTGCCCTGGCCGGCACATTCTCCAGATCTCTTACCAATTGAAAACGTCTGGTCAATGGTGGCCGAGCAACTGGCTCGTCACAATGCGCCAGTTACTACTCTTCATGAACTGTGGCATCGTGTTTAAGCTGCATGGGCAGCTGTACCTATACACGCCATCCAAGCTCTGTTTGACTCAATACCCAGGCGTATCAAGGCCGTTATTTCGGCCAGAGGTTGTTCTGGGTGGTGATTTCTCAGGATCAATGTACCCAAATTGCGTGAAAATGTAATCACATGTCAGTTATATTATAATATATTTGTCCAATGAATCCCCGTTTATCATCTGCATTTCTTCTTGGTGTACCAATTTTAATGGCGAGTAGTGTATGTACAGGAGATTGCGCAGAGGCGTGAGGCTCATTTACTGCTTCACGGCCACTCGCGGACGGAACTGGCAGCGCTGAAGACTGACGGGCTATTTGCAGTGGCTTCCAGCATCCTGTGGTAAATCTCACCCCTTCGGGTGAAGACGCACGGCGCCTGGGCGCCCACTCCAGTACGAAAGGGTGTCCGGCTCTACCGATCTGGTCTCGTTCTATCGCCCTCCAAGACAGGAGTCTGACCACTGCGGAAATGACCCACTAGGCAGTCCGCGGCTGGAGAACCACTAGATCCAAGAAGGACTCGGCACAGTAGGTGGTGTGGTGGTGGAGCCTCAACCTCATTGGCGGCTGTGTGCTTTTCCACATTGCTCGGTCGCCTGGAGTAGCTCTCTTCGGCCTGTAGACGCTGCCGGACAGCTGATCCCTCTGTTCAAATTAATCTTTATTTATACTGGCTCATGGTGCACATGTTCTGCAGTGGCGACTAAACAATTGTGGTGGTGCTACACTATGAAAGATCCGCTGATGCCACTGTTATCTTCATTTGAGAGTGATGAAGTAGTACAGAGACTGCTGAATTCAGTGAAGAGTCTGATGAACACAGAATAATGAAGGGGAGTAAATCGAGTAAAGAGAAGCTGGCGTCAGATTTACGAGAAATTTAATGCCATATTTGAGAATCACGAAGTAAACAGATAGCAAAAATGATAATAATTTGGAAGCAAATGAACTCATCTTGGATGAAGCAAGGAGAGTATAAGATGCAGACTCAGTCAGGCAAAGAGAGCACTCTTCGCTAAAAGAGTTGTGCTAGTATCAAACACAACTGTTGATTTGAGGATGTTTGGCCATATGTAACTAGATGTGGTGTTACAGATGACTGTTTGAAATTAGGTGGACTGATAAGGTAAGAAATGAGGACGTTCTCCATAGAATCGGCGGGGAAAGGAATATATGGGAAACACCGACAAGAAGAAGAGAGAGGATGATGGAATATCTGTTAAGACATTAGGGAATTCCTTCCTTAATATTAGGGGGGGCTGCAGAGGGTAAAAACTGTAGAGTAAGACAGAGATTGGGGTACATGCCGCAAATAATTGAGGACATAGCTTGCAAGTGCTTCTCTGGGATGCTAAGGTTGGCACGGGATAGGAATCCGTTGAGGGCTGCACAAAAAAAATTAAAACAGAGAAACCTAGTTTAAACATTGATTAAGACAGCAGCTCGATCACGAGATACTGTTTCTCGCAAGAAGTGAGATATTAATTGTAATATCCGAGAAAGCCTCGTGGTCGTTCAGAATTGTTCAACTTGGCACTAGATCCTCTCCATACATCTCTAAACTTTCTAACTTAGAGCATGAAAGGCACCAAATAGATGTTACAGTTCGATACTGAATGTGATTATCACGTGACACAAAACAGCACTTACAGTGATGTACACTGCTTTTACCCATGGTACCTTTCTCCACGACAGGAAATGTACGAGTTTCTTCGTGCCAAGGTGATACAGAACAAAATAAGAGTTCAGAAATTCGAACTGGGAAGCCACGTGATGAATTTTCAGGTTTTGCAGATATTTGTATGGTGAAACCACAAGGGATCGCCTTTTATTTCAGCGGGAGAAGCACGTAAATAATGGTTGAAGACGCCATGTCGAGTGACAAGTGCTGACACAATTTTTAGAGAAAAAAAATAAAGAACTTTGTGTCCGCCTAAGACACACAAAACACTGCCTCGAATTAAAGGCGGTATTGCCAATTTATACATCATATTCGGTTTGCACAGCGAATGATCTTAATGTTTCCCGTCACTCTAAAATACATTAAATATTATTTAGTGAGGACTGTAATCAGAATAGGTTTAGCCGTACTATATTCGTGACATTTATTTCAGATTACAGTTTCATACACACCTCATGCTACGTATGAAACACTTTCTTTAATTTCCCATTTACTTTGCGTCAGGTTGTGTCAAACACTGGCACAAAATTCTGTTAACGTTATAAAGTAAGCACTGCTCGACAAAACAATTGAAGCACCTATGAGAGGAGGAGCAGAGGAAAAGAAACTACTTGGGTTGAGAGGCACTGATTACAATATTGAATTTATAAAGGACTTAGCAGTATGAGGCCATCATTTTAATAAACAAGGCCGCTGCGACTTTTAGAATTCTTATTGGAGAGCACTACCGGTTTCCCAAATTTAATCTACCTCTTCAGGTGCTTTTAGTCAGAAGATTAATGGTTCTATTTAAACTGGATAATGCCATTCCCAACGATGGAATCAAGGTTTTTATAGCTTATGACTCACGAATGTGCGAGCGACTATGATAAAATGTATTTGGGGCTAAGACCATCCCCTATCTCCGTTGTAGACTGCCAGGGGAGGAAGCGTTGCTGTTGCCGGCGCCAACAGCTTTCTGCAGCGAAGCCTACGTGGGAACCCGCGCGTGCGCTTTCTCTCCAGTCTGTCTACAATGGAGGTTGAGGATGGCCTTAGCCCCCAATACATTTTATCACAGACGCTCTCCCATTCGTGAGTCAGAAGTTTTAAATACCTGGATATAAATGTTAGGAATGGCTTTATCCGATTTAAATAGAACCATTAATCTTTTGACTTGAAGCATACGAAGAGGTAAATTTAATTTGCAAAACCGGTCGTGCTCTCTAATAAGGTATGAGCTAACTTATAGGTACGACGTTGCGCGCCCTCTGGTCTGGTTGCATGCAGGGACTCGCCGAGGAAAGAGTGTCACGAAGACGCCTCTCCTGGCGGTTCCTCTTCAAAACATTGAAATTATGGGACCTATCCTTACGTCATTGCTATAATCGACAACGATGGTCACCTGCGTTAATGCAGTAATGCGATTCATTGCTGAACACAGTGCGATGCCACCAAGCAACAGTTCATGCTTCCCTGTCACGATATCAACCCAACCGCAGTCGTTTCTATTGTGGCGTTAACGGCAGACCGCTCCTGGGACGGTAATTCCGTAGTGTTGTCGATGCTAATCTTCAACTAGTGGGGCAGGATGACACTGAATGCAGCAGAGAGTCCATTAATTTTTCTTTGACGGCAGGTGCTGATATGAAGAGGACACGATGTGCTTGGTGCACTATATGGCGATCCTCCTTAGTGATGGTCAGACGTGGTCGACGGGAAGGACTTTAGGACTTGTGTAGTTGCTCTGACATTCCCATGCAGTCGACATCAGGTCACTGCCACATCCGAATACTCCACAAATCTGGATGTTGCACGATACAACCTGCTGAGTAAATGGAGACGCCCCTCTCACACTCCGTTACGTGCTGATAACGCTGACTTACACGATTACATAATATCTTTGTCTCCTCGACTGTGGTCGCTCAACATCTCACGCTGTTCACCCCCCTTGTATATCCTACCAAAACCGGTAACAACACTAAACACGAACAACACTTACGCAGTCTGGTGGTTGTGCTACCTGCCACAGGGAACTGCCATTATAGCCATTTACACATCACCAGTGGTGCATACTTCTAAGCAGTTAAATTAACATGAGACCAACTCTTTCCGTGTGTCACTTCTTTTGGCGGGCAGTGTATTTTAGTGAAAGGAAAGAGAACTTTGGTACACATCATGAGGACATGAATAGCACTGGATGCAGAAAAGAGTCTGACTTTCAATGGACACATTACAAGGGACGTACAAATAATTTTACTCGTCTCTCGTAGATACATTTCCAGCGAAAGTGTTCACAGATTTTCTTCTCGAATGCTGAAAATCGCTTTATGCACAGTAATTGTGTTATCTACTAGGAAGGATACTCAGTACATATTGATAGTTGTCAAAACAGCCGATATTCTCCACTGTTTCCACTATCCACTGTCGTAATTTTCCCTGCCCCCCTATACCTCCGCATCAAAAATGGCTCTGAGCACTATGGGACTTAACAGCTTTGGTCATCAGTCCCATAGAACTTAAAACTACTTAAACCTAACTAACCTAAGGACATCACACACATCCATGCCCGAGGCAGGATTCGAACGTGCGACCGTAGCAGTCGCGCAGTTCCGGACTGAGCGCCTAGAACCGCTAGACCACCGCGGCCGGCCCTCCGCATTCCCCATTCACTTATCTCTCAAGATTGGTTTCCTGGTAACTGCACATTAAATCGATTCCAAATTTGTTACAGTGCTGTATAATTCGTCATTTTATTGCTGTATTTGTTCTGTGTCGTCATCATTAGCTATCACCGAGTCTGTGTTGGTTCGTATCGATTTCGTTTCAGGTCTCCAGACTGTGCTCGTATGAATTAATTCTTCGCTTCATTATCTGTGCCAATACCATATAACATGACAGTCACTTTCCGTGTAGGTGGGAACAAATGTATATAACGTAATTTTTAATAGTATACATCTCTCAAAATTCTTATTCCGGACAATGCTCAGTAGGTACACAATTTCTACGGGTTGACTCTGAGACTCCAAACTATTAAATCATTGCCTTCTAGTTAATATTCACGTATTTAACGTAATTATTTTTGGTGTATTTATTGTGCAGCATTTACACCTTTTCCCTTATTTCAACAACCTTTAACGACGCAGGTAGTTTTTTACAAGTATGTCAGTACATTTAAACCTTTAATTTACCCAAAATTAAGACAGTCTCAAATATAGAAAATTATTCTTTTGTCAAATTATGTCCTATACTTTATCTCAGGTTATTTACGATCAATAATCCTTATTTGGCAGAAAAATAATATATTTGACATAATACAACTAAACGCCTGAAACGAATAGTTATTTACAATATCTACAATGTTTTCAGAGTGATGGCAACTGTAGTGTTAAACTGTAGTGAAATAAAATTATACATTATGTGATTTGGAATACATTACGGTGCCTGAATACATGAGAAATACAAATCAAGACTCCTTTCTCACACACAAATAGTGACAAGGAAAATCGCCTCAAATGAACTGTTACTGTTGTTAATGTTATAGACGGGCTTTCCTCAGTTGCTGATAATTTGTACTGATGTTAATAAGCTTTGGTTAGTTGCAATACTTTTGATTTTTCTGTGCTGTTTTATTTTATTTTATGAAAAGGGCTGTAATTCATTAACAAAGAATGTATTTCATTTCTTACGTTGAGTCTTGATGTAAGGCACTGAGTATATTTGCTGCTCACCAGTGTCTAAAGATATCTACACACCCCGAAAAACTTCCGGCTGCTGTCAGCCGGGTCCTTCGAGTGAGAGTGTCGGAGAATTTTTCCATTTCTGCCACTTTCAGATCCAGCGAAGCGTTCGCGCAGATACGAAAGTCTTATCAACAGTGTTTTACACAATACTCTTGTGCACATTTATTAATCCTAGTTTTCGCTTAGTGGTTCCGATTGTAGCAGTTGTAATATTTTTGTTGCTCATTCAGCCCACGTCCAGAAGCCGTTAAGCGGCTACTAGCATGTTTTATATAGTTCATTATACCACTTATCTCAACTTCCAGACTCTTAATTTCGTCTTTCGCACTTTAGAACTGCTGTATACATGAGGAGTAAAACAACGTGTTTTACGTATAAGATAGGACACCGTAAGAGTAATAAGATTGCATTTCTCGGCTCTCTTTCACAACAACAATGTTTCATGCGACCCCGTGGCTTCGTATAAGTCTAGCTACATGACTTCTACTCCTTCGGAAAGGTTTATTGTTTTACGACAAACTTGCGGCTCTGGCAGCAATAAAATCACATTCATTTTCATTAGATAAACTTTGAGAAAAAATAATATCATTAGACATTTACAGTCTACACCAAATTTTGAGATATTCCTGATAAGTGCTAGGAATTTATTTCCGATGGTAATAATTACCGTAGAATAATAAGTATCTGGACATGACTCTCACAGTCGAGTTATAATAAACATCGCCAAGATTTTAGTAGATGTCAGAGACCCTACATGCATAAATTGTTCTCTGTCCTCAGTTAAAGCTGCAACGTGAACTGAAGGTTTTAACGGTACTAATGAGTTAGGGAAACTGTCGAAATAACTTTCTAATTATTTCCTTGTTGATGAGGTGTGATAGGAATTGTAGGTACTTAATCAGCTGTAAATGAAGTGGTGTTGTTGTTGTGGTCTTCAGTCCTGAGACTGGTTTGATGCAGCTCTCCATGCTACTCTATCCTGTGCAAGCTTCTTCATCTCCCAGTATCTACGGCAACCTTTCCTTGCCATTGCCAGTCTACATTTTATATCCTCTCTACTTCGACCATCATCAGTTATTTTGCTCCCCAAATAGCAAAGCTCCATTGCTATTTTAAGCGTCTCATTTCCTAATCTAATTCCCTTAGTATCATCCGACTTAATTCGACTACATTCCATTATCCTCGTTTTGCTTTTATTGATGTTCATCTTATATCCTCCTTTCGAGACACTGTCAATTCCGTTCAACTGCTCTTCCAAGTCCTTTGCTGTATCTCACAGTATTACAATGTCATCGGCGAACTTCAAAGTTTTTATTTCTTCTCCATGGATTTTAATACCTACTCGACTCTTATAACTGCCATCTGTTTTCTGTACAAATTGTAAATAGCCTGTCGTTCCCTGTATTTTACCCCTGTCACCTTTAGAATTCAAAAGAGAGTAATCCAGTCAACATTATCAAAAGCCTTCTCTAACTCTACATATGCTAGGAACATAGGTTTGCCTTTCCTTAATCTTTCTTCTAAGATAAGTCCTAAGGTCAGTATTGCCTCACGTGTTCCAACATTTCCACGGAATCCCAACTGCTCTTCCCCGAGGTTGGCTTCTACTAGTTTTTCAATTCGTCTGTAAAGAATTCCCATTAGTGTTTCGCAGCTGTGACTGATAGTTCGGTAATTTTCACATCTGTCAACACCTGCTTTCTTTGGGATTGGAATTATTATATTCTTCTTGAAGTCTGAGGGTATATCGCCTGTGTCATACATCTTGCTCATCAGATGGTAGAGTTTTGTCAGGGCTGGATCTCCCAAGGCTATCAGTAGCTCTAATGGAATGTTGTCTACTCTAGGGGCTTTGTTTTGACTTAGGTCTTTCAGTGCTCTGTCAAACTCTTCACGCAGTATCATATCTCCCATTTCATCTTCATCGACATCCTCTTCCATTTTCGTAATATTGTTCTCAACACAGCGTCTTTGTATAGACCCTCTATATACTTCCTTCCAACGTTCTGCTTTCTCTTCTTTGCTTAGAACTGGGTTTCCATCTGAGCTCTTCATATTCATACAAGTGGTTCTCTTTTCTCCAAAGGTATTTTTAAATTTCCTGTAGGCAGTATCTATCTTAACCCTAGTGAGATAAGCCTCTACATCCTTACATTTGGTCTCTAGCCATCCCTGCTTAGCCAGTTTGCACTTCCTGTCGATCTCATTTTTGAGACGTTTGTAACCCTTTCTGCCTGCTTCATTTACTGCATTTTTGTATTTTATCCTTTCATCAATTAATTTCAATATTTCTTCTGTTACCCAAGGATTTCTACTAGCGCTCGTCTTTTTACCTACTGGATCTTCTGCTGCCTTCACTACTTCATCCCTCAAAGCTACCCAGTCTTCTTCCACTATATTTCTTTCCCCCATTCCTGTCAATTGTTCCCTTATGCTCTCCCTGGAACTCCGTACAACCTCTGGTTTAGTCAGTTTATCCAGATCCCATCTCCTTAAATTCCCACCTTTCCGCAGTTTCTTCAGTTATAATCTACAGTTCATAATAAATAGATTGTTGTCTGAGTCCACATCTGAGCCTGGAAATGTCTTACAGTTTAAAACCTGGTTCCTAAATCTCTGTCTTACCATTATATAAACTATCTGATACCTTCTAGTACCTCCCGCCTTCTTCGGTGTATACAACTTTCTTTCATGATTCTTTAACCAAGTGTTAGCTACGATTAAGTTACGCTCTGTGTAAAATTCTACCAGGCGGATTCCTCTTTCATTTCTTACCCCCAATCCATATTCACTACAATGTTTCCATCTCTTCCTTTTCCTACTATCGATTTCCCATCACCCATGACTATAAAATTTTCGTCTCCCTTCACAACCTGAATAATTTCTCTTATCTCATCATACATTTCATCAATTTCTTTGTCATCTGCAGAGCTAGTTGGCATATAAACTGTTACTACTGTAGCAGGCGTGGGCTTCGTGTCTACCTTGGCCACAATAATGCGTTCACTATGCAGCTTGTAGTGGCTTACCCGTACACCTATTTTTTTATTCATTATTAAACCTACTCTTGCATTACCCATATTTGATTTAATATTTATAACCCTGTATTCACCTGACCAAAAGTCTTGGTCCTCCTGCCACCGAACTTCACTATTTCCCACTATATCTTACTTTAACCTCTCCATTTCCTTTTTTAAATTTTCTAACCTACCTGCCCGATTAAGGGCTCTGACAGTCCACGCTCCGATCCGTAGAAGGCCAGTTTTCTACCTCCTGATAACGACGTCCTCTTGAGTAGTATCCGCCTGGAAATCCGAATTGGGAACTATTTTATCCGAGAGGACGCTATCATCATTTAATCATACAGTAAAGCTTCATGCCCTCTGGAAAAATGACGGCTGTAGTTTCCCCATTCTTTCAGCCGTTCCCAGTACCGGCACAGCAAGGTCGTTTTGGTTAGTGTTACAAGGGCAGATCGATCACTCATCCAGAATGTTGCCCTGCAACTACTGGAAAGGCTGCTGCCCCTCTTCAGGAACCACACGTTTGTCTGGTCTCTCAACAGATACTCCTCCGTTGTGGTTGCACCTACGGTACGGCTATCTGTATCGTTGAGGCACGCAAGCCTCCCCACCAACCGCAACGTCCGTGGTTCATAGGGGAGAAATTAAGTGAATGATGTATTTATCAGGGACTGCAAAAAGTAAGTCGTACTGCAAATGTAAGTTACGAAGTTATGGCAGAACAAGTGACTTTTACTGAATGCAGTATTACGCTATAGAGAAAGACAGATACATGACTACTTTTCCCCGTAGTCACCAAATCTCTGAAAGCTATGGTCGGAATCTTCTACCAGTTGTTGAATTCCTCGACTATAGAAATGCGCACCTTGATAACGAGAACCGCTGGGGGACCATCCTAATCACTAAGAAACCAGTTTCCCCCCCTCCCCCTACCCCTAGGTGTTCTTTCAGCTTGAAAAACATAAAAATCACCCACATTCGTGCGGCCTTGGTCAAATTGTTTGGTCAAATTATTGGCCCACTTTCATTAGAGCAGGTCGCGATATTTCATTTGGTCCATGCATCACTAAAATCTTTATGTGCAATTTAGATGTTTCGTCCATAAGAATCCCACCGTCTTACGTATTTCTACTTTGGAGTACGTTAGCAGTAGTTGGGCCGCTTCACTCCCCCACTGTGACGGACCTTTCATCCGTACCGCACAGAAGAACTGTGTCTGCAGGAAACTCTGACGATTTATTCTCTTCTGACGACGTGCCACGGTTGTTGCACAATGGTCTTAGCGTCAGACGCTATGTGAAACTTACCTCCTGAAGTCTGTAAGCATAATTGGTAGAAACAGAAGACATCTCCCTGAGTCACTGGCAATGTAGTATTTGAAATATGTCACGAAGAGATTGTTGAAAGGAAAACAAAAGGAATTTAGGTTTAATGTCCCGTCAAAGTCGGGGAAATCAGAGACGGAGTACAAGCTCCGGTAGGCCAGCAGTTGCGCGGAAGGAATCCGCCCTGTCCTCTTACACCACATTAGCTCGGTCTTCTCACTTACTCAAAGGTTTTCTGCAGTAATTCAAGACCATAACTCAGCAGTCTGCAGCAAGATTTAGACCTTTCAGTGTCTATATCACACCAGCAGCAGAGCTGTATTACAAATTTTACGTGTCACGCTTAGATTCAACAGGCTTGTGTTCTGTGCAACAGGGAAACCGCTCGGGAGCGTCCCCAGATTTATAAACAAGTATCTGGCTTATAGATTTCATTGTATACGGTGTCTGACTTCTGTAGTGTCAAACAAATAATTGCCAGTTATTCTATCCAAGCGACGTGGCCCACTAGTTTGACACTGGATTCGTACTGAGACAGTCTGGGGATCAGCTCCCTGTCCAATCACTCACACTTTTCCATGGTATCCCTAAATTGTGGAGGGAGGATGTCGAGTTCGTTTAGTTGAAAACGAGATGAACCTTTCGGCGGTCTGGTCCATTCCGAATACTTGTTTCGACTCCAATAACATAATCGTCGACGGGTCGCAATACTTGCAATCTACCTTTTCCTTTCCAATTTGAGAAGTTGACTGTAGATAAGCGAAGCAGAATATGAACTGTTGGCTGATGAACAAGTAACACCAGACATGGTTCTTGAACAGTGGAGGCGTTAACAGGCGATCACACCGCTTGGGGGAGTACTTTTTTTGAGAGAGACGTTGTAGCAGCATGCACAAAATCAGTTGTTTGTTTAAGATAATTATTTATGAAGCTATGAAAAAGTTTAGCAAAAGTATTTCACGAACAGAATTCTCAAATGCCATTTTTCTTGTAAATCTCGTGTCAAACGAATCCACACAAAATCTGATCTCTAATTCATAGACTTTTTGAAATGCAGTGCATCCGTTCTGTGAAAATGACGTTTTAATGGACTCTTGAACTCGTGCTCTATTATCGACAGGCCACGCAGGAATTTCTGTAATATTTAATTAAAACGTTTCATTAACAGTTACCATGGAGGGTGAAAAAGAATCTAATGACAGTATTATCGAAATATTTTCAGCGTAGGTAATTACACTGAGAGTCTCTATGCGAAGTCCCTCCTGTGAGACATCCCTCCCAATATCCGGGAAAACAATTTCCAAAATGACTACATTTAACTGTACGGTAGGGAATACTGTTCCTGCAGTTTTGTGTGGAAATATCTATCAACTGTAATTTCGGATTTGTTTAGTATTCATTTACTTGACGTATCAGAATAACTATATTACTTGACGTTCGAGGAAATACATTAGATTTAGAAATCTTGAAAACTAGTTCTAGTTATACTGTGCTCATGCGAGAAACTATACCAGCTTTCCATTCATACAGGACTAAGTACGTTTAGTACCCCATGATCTAGTGGGAGCGTCTTTGACTACTAATCGCTTGACATGAATACCGGGATCGACTCCAGCCATTCGAAAATTTGGGAAAGAGTCATCATAAATGGCAGGAGAGGACTTGCGGCGAAAAGAAGCCACCCTTGTTCTGTCCACAGCCTTTTCAAACAGGATGGGAAACTACCTCCAAAGGGCAAGAATCAGCAAAGATCAACGGAATGAGAATTAAGAACCCTATGGAACCCACTGCACTAAGGTGAAACACGTATGTAACATAGCAGCGATGGCGAGGCATTGTAGCATCTGTGACCAGAGAGTATGCGCTTGACCGCGCGAGTGTTGCGAGCGGTTCTCAGTCTGTAGCTCTGTTTAGTTGCGTGCTGTACTCTGTCAGTAGTCGTTGTGAGTCAGTAGCTCTGTTCAGTAGTAGTCGTCGTGGAGTACGCTAGTAGTCGTCATGCAGAGCGGTCGGTCAGTGGTAGCAGCCCAGTGCGGTTGTGTGATGTGGTCTGTCGGCAACACTGGTCAAGATGCTGAATGAGGTATACTGTTAATTAAGATAATCATCGGATAATGTAAAGTTTAATTATTGTAATTAATTTTCAACAAGTGCCCCCAATAATAATTTTGATTTCAAAAGCAATTTTACATAAAATTTTTATTTAATTGAAGTAACTATTTCGTTCCACTTCTCTTAAACAAAAGTTTCAGTTTTCAGTTAAATAATAAAAAAAAGAAGAATATTATTATTTGCAATGCAGTTCCTCCAAGCCGTGCGCAAGAATAAGAGCAGAAATTTGACTAGCTGTTATGATGAGGTGAGAGTTTAATTCTGATTTTTGCACAGGGCCATAGACCGATATTTCGGTTTAATTGAATTTCATTAGCACTGAATTGTTTTTCATTATTTTTGTGGGAGCTTACACCAGAGTCAGATTGCGAATTTCACATTTTTGTTGCCTTGGTCAGTACATTTCATTGCAGGGAGGTTATTCTTGGCTCCTATTCATTTATTATTTCTGTCTTTAAACTTTGGTGGAGAAGTTACACTTAGCGCAATGTCCATTGGCATTCTTAAATAATATTTCTGTCTTGTAAATTTTTGTGGGGAGGTTACAAAGGATACAACGTTTATTTACAGGTCATGTGATCTGTAATTGACATAGTGTTATAATCCCTCTATTAGCAACAGATTCCAAATTAGTCCCCCTTTCGAACCTCCAGGAAGAGACTGCCAAGGTAAAGGTGACCACGAGAAAAAGTTGGGGTAAACAACGAGTGGGAAACGTTCTACGAATCGGGGCGTCAAATATCTGATATCTGAGAGTGGTACGGAAGCTACAAAATATGAAAAGGGAAATTCTTAGACTCAGTCTACATAAATTACGTATGAATGAAGTAAAATGGATCGAAGGTAAACGAATATAGGATAATATCAACAGTGGCAGACAACTGTCTAACGGAAATAGTATTTGTTATAAACAAAATTATAGAGCAGAACGATAGAGCTATTGTAATCAAACAGACAGTAAATGTACTCCAGAAACAATAGTGCAGGTATACATGTCGACGGTCGGCCGGAGTCGCCGTGCGGTTCTAGGCGCTGCAGTCTGGAGCCGAGCGACCGCTACGGTCGCAGGTTCGAATCCTGCCTCGGGCATGGATGTGTGTGATGTCCTTAGGTTAGTTTGTTTTAAATAGTTGTAAATTCTAGGCGACTGATGACCTCAGAAGTTAAGTCGCATAGTGCTCAGAGCCATTTGAACCATACATGTCGACGTCAAAAACAAGAGACAGAGAAAGTATGTAAGGATATTGAAGGGGTAACTTGATATGTTTATTTTTTATTTATTTATTTATTTATTGTTCCGTGGGACCAAATTAAGGAGAAGTTTAAATGGTTCAAATGGCTCTGAGCACTATGGGACTCAACTTCTGAGGTCATTAGTCCCCTAGAACTTAGAACTAGTTAAACCTAACTAACCTAAGGACATCACACACATCCATGCCCGAGGCAGGATTCGAACCTGCGACCGTAGCGGTCTCGCGGTTCCAGAGTGCAGCGCCTAGAACCGCACGACCACTGCGGCTGGCTAAGGAGAAGTCTCCACGGTCATGCAACGAGGCAATACATGAAATTGTAACACGATATTAGAAACAGATAAAATGAAATATAAAAAAAAACATATTCAGGTGACAAGTCTTAAGTTTAAATGAAGAAAATCAACAATGTAACACTGGAATATGCTTAATTTTTTAGCTCTTCCAGGAGCTCCTCGACAGAATAGAAGGAGTGAGTCATGAGGAAACTCTTCAGTTTAGACTTAAAAGAGTTTGGGCTACTGCTAAGATTTTTCAGTTCTTGTGGTAGCTTATTGAAAATGGATGCAGCAGAATACTGCACTCCTTTCTGCACAAGAGTCAAGGAAGTGCATTCTACATGCACATTTGATTTCTGCCTAGTATTAACTGAGTGAAAGCTGCTAACTCTTGGGAATAGGCTAATATTGCTAACAACAAACGACATTAGGGGCTCTGAGCACAATGGGACTTAACTGCTGTGGTCATCAGTCCCCTAGAACTTAGAACTACTTAAACCTAACTAACCTAAGAACATCACACACATCCATGCCCGAGGCAGGATTCGAACCTGCGACCGTAGCAGTCGCGCGGTTCCGGACTGAGCGCCTAGAACCGCTAGACCACCGCGGCCGGCAAACGACATTAAAGAAAATATATACTGTGAGGGCAATTCAGAATTCCCAGATTTTTGAATAGGGGTCGACAAGAGGTTCTCGAACTTAGATTAGATTAGATTAGATTAGATTAATACTAGTTCCATGGATCATGAATACGATATTTCGTAATGATGTGGAACGAGTCGAATTTTCCAATACATGACATAATTAGGTTAATTTAACAACATACTTAAGTTAATATAACAACTTTATTTTTTGTGTTTTTTGTTTTTCTTTATTTTCTATTTTTTTATTTTTTTATTTTTTTAATATTTTTGTTTTTTTTTTCTTAATTTATATCTAAAAATTCCTCTATGGAGTAGAAGGAGTTGTCATTCAGAAATTCTTTTAATTTCTTCTTAAATACTTGTTGGTTATCTGTCAGACTTTTGATACTATTTGGTAAGTGACCAAAGACTTTAGTGCCAGTATAATTCACCCCTTTCTGTGCCAAAGTTAGATTTAATCTTGAATAGCGAAGATCGTCCTTTCTCCTCTCACATATAGCTCGAACAGCCCGTTTTTGAGCCAAAAACACCCTTTTTGAATCAGAAGAATTACCCCAAAAAATAATACCGTACGACATAAGCGTATGGAAATATGCGAAGTAGACTACTTTTCGTGTTGAAGTGTCACTTATTTCAGATACTGTTCTAATGGTAAATAAAGCAGCATTTAGTTTCTGAACAAGATCCTGGACATGGGCTTTCCACAACAGCTTACTATCTATTCGAACGCCTAGGAACTTGAACTGTTCTGTCTCGCTTATGATATGCCCATTCTGTCTGATTAAAATATCGGTTCTTGTTGAATTGTGAGTTAGAAACTGTAAAAACTGAGTCTTACTGTGATTTAGCATCAAATTATTTTCCACAAGCCACGAACTTATTTCATGAACTACATTATTTGTTACTGTTTCAAAATTACACACAAGATCCTTCACTATCAAGCTGGTGTCATCAGCAAACAGAAATATTTTTTAATCACCTGTAATACTAGAAGGCATATCATTTATATAAATAAGAAACAGCAGTGGCCCCCGCACCGACCCTTGGGGAACGCCCCACTTAACAGTGCCCCATTGGGACTGAACATCACTACCACTCTCAATATTGCGGAGAATTACCCTCTGCTTTCTGTTCTTAAAGTAAGAGGCGAACCAATTGTAAGCTACTCCCCTTACTCCATAATGGTCCAACTTCTGCAGTAATATTTTGTGGTCAACACAGTCAAAAGCCTTCGTTAAATCAAAGAAAACACCTATCGTTCGCAACCTTTTATTTAATCCGTCCAAACCCTCACAGAGAAAAGAGAATATAGCTTTTTCAGTTGTTAAACAATTTTTAAAACCAAACTGAACATTTGACAGCAAATTATGTGAATTTAAATGCTCCAGTAACCTTGTATATACAGCCTTCTCGATAACTTTAGCAAACACCGATGGCATAGAAATAGGTCTAAAATTGTCAACTTTATCAATGTCTCCCTTTTTATAAGGTGGCTTCACTACCGTGTACTTTAATCGGTCAGGAAACCGACCACTCCTAAAGGAAAAGTTACAGATATGGCTAAGTACTAGGCTAACATACATAGAACAATACTTCAGTATTCTGCTAGATACCCCGTCATATCCATGAGAGTTCTTGGTGTTTAGTGATTTAATTATTAACTCAATCCCCCTCTTGTCAGTATCATGGAGGAGCATTTCAGGTAAAAGTCTCGGAACACTTTTTTCTAAGAGCGCTATATGATTCCCTGTTGGGACTAGGTTTCTATTTTGTTCACCTGCTATATTCAGAAAGTGATTATTAAATACTGTACATATATGCGACTTATCAGTAACACGGACATTCCCACTACGCACTGATTCTATATCCTCGGCCTGCCTCTGCAGCACAGCAACTTCCTTTACGACTGACCATATGGTTTTAATTTTATACTGAGACTTAGCTATTCTATCTGCATACCACATACTTTTTGCCTTCCTAGTAACATTTTTAAGCACCTTACAATACTATTTGTAATGGGCTGCTGCATTTAGATTTTGACTGTTTCTAACGTTTTGATATAATTGCCACTTTATTCTACAAGATATTCATATCCCTCTTAGTCAGCCACCCAGGCTGCCTGTTTGTGCTAGTACCCTGTTTTAAACGTTCTAACGGAAAGCAACTTTCAAAGAGCATGAGAAAAGTCTTGAGAAAAGCATTATATTTATTGTCTACTGTATCAGCGCTATAAACATCTTGCCACTCTTGTTCCTTGATAAGGTTTACAAAGGTCTCTACAGCAACTGGATCAGCTTTCCTGAACAGCTGATGACTATATTTAACACGTGTTGCAGCACAAAAATCTTTTAAAGTTAAAATTGGTGCATCATGATCTGAAAGGCCATTCACCTTTTTGCTAACAGAATGCCCTTCTAGTAATGAGGAATGAACAAAAATGTTGTCTATGGTTGTTCTACTGTTCCCTTGCACTCTCGTTGGAAAGAATACGGTTTGCATAAGATTATATGAATTAAAGAGGTCTACCAGCATCCTCTTCCTTGCACAACCACTTATAAAATTAATATTGAAGTCAGCACATATAACTAACTTCTTGTATTTCCTATAAAGTGAACCAAGAACCTCCTCTAGATTTAGCAAAAATGTTGTGAAATCGGAGTCTGGGGATCTATAAATAACAACAGTTAGAAGTTTAGCTCCGTTAAATTTAACCACACCTGCACAACATTCAAACATCTTTTCAGTGCAGTACTTTGAAACATCAATTGACTCAAATGGGATGCCGTTTTTCACATACATGGCTACTCACCCACACCGCAAAGAGCTCCTCGAAAAGCTGCCAGCCAACCTGTATCCTGGTAAAGGAAGCCTCTGAATTATCTCCTTATTTAAGAAGTGTTCAGATATACCAATAATTTCAGAGTCAACATCTATAAGCAGTTCACTAACTTTATCTCTAATACCTTGTATATTTTGATGAAATATACTAATTCCCTCATTACTCGGATACCTAAGCTTCGTCAAAAGTGGTTCCGTTGTTAGAGAGGCTTCCCTTAGGCAGGAATACCTATCAGCTGACTTCAATCTAAAAAAGGTGCAGCTCTAACACCCACTACTGCAGGAATTTTCCCATGAGTGATCCCACCAACCCCACCTATGCTGTCACCTATAAGCTTTGCCAACCTCCCCTTCCCATACCTGTTGAGGTGCAGGCCATGTCTAGTGAAACCCGTCCTGCTGATAGACTCCACCGACACCACTGAAATGTGACTCATGCTTTCTGTCATCAGCGCACCCCCAAGTCGCATGTTATTACGCCTGACGGCTGTATTAAGATGAGGCCGATCGTGATGCTGAAACAGTTCCACGAAATGCACATTCGTGTTGCCAGTCTGAGTCGCTATCTTTTCCAGGTCACCATCTACGTTATACTCCCCATCCCTATCAATACTATTACCAGCCCCACCCACAATCACTACCTGATACTCTTTAGTAAAATCCCTACATAACCCCCCTATGTTAACAGTCACCTGAGCCAACCCTGCATTAGGCTTCACAATGCTGGTGACCTGGTACTCACTCCCAAGCACTTCCTGCAACTGCTGGCCTACACCTCTGCCATGAGAACTACCTAACAGCAGAACCTTCTTCTTCCTCTTAGACTTTTCAACTGTTCTAGGCACAGTAACTACTGAGGTCTGCTGCATACTTCCTAGATCTACAGCTACTAGAGATTCCTCCCCACTAGACTCTGACAGTTGGTCATATCTATTGTAAACACCAATAGTAAAACTATCTGAAAATCTTCTTCTCCTAGCAGATCTCTTGCCAACAGCCAGCTCCCATTCCCCAACCCCCTTCTCCCTTCTCATCCTATCTAGCTCCTCCTGTGGGTTTTTCAACTGCACCTGAAGGGCACAGATCTTACGCTCCTGCTCCTCTATCAACTTACTCTTGCTACATAACCTGCAGTTCCAGGATAGGATCTCACCAGAATGCCCACTAGCTTCCCCACTGCATTCCCCCCAGTGAAAATACTTCGAACAAGTCTCACACCGCGATCCACTACTCACGAACCTACGGCAAAGCCCACACTTCTCACTCATGGTAAAATTTTACTTTTTCTAAGTTCCGCTACTACAATAAGAAGATGATAAAATCCTGACTACACTAATCACAAACTTACTCTACAAGGGAAGTAACTACTATTATTAACAGTATTAATAAACGACAAATGTGAATATAACAAAAGACTATTACAGAAAGAGAATCAAACGTCTAATGACACAGTAACGCAGCTGAAAACAGTTCCCAAAAGGTTCTTCTGAAATTATTTCACCAGAAAACACCAAGAACACCGGTTGAAGACTACTAAGGTTCCTAAATAAACCACTATACACAAAAAATTAATTAGTACTTAGCTTTCGATGCGCCGCTACAGCTGCAACTGGTCAGCGCGGAATGTAAACACAGGAAAGAGGTTAAGTTGCTCGATACGAAACACTCACAAATATCAGGCCACAACACAAGAAAGGCAGAGGTGAATGAAGAAACCACTAATACGTCACTTATATAGTAACTATTATCACAAAAACCGTTAAAATATGTATCTGCTTAAAATATGTAAAAAATGATCGTAACCTACTAATCATTAGAGATTTGAAAGTGCTAGTAGGGATAAGGAATAGAAATCAGAGCTACAGTAGAATATGGGTTTGGAAGTAGGAATGGGAGTGAAGAAAGACTAATTGATTTGTGCAATAAATTTCAGGTAATAATGGCGAATACACGGCTTAAACATCACAAAAAGTGGAAGAATACTCCTTAAAGGCTTGGAGACATAGGAACATATCTCTTGGATTACATCATGGTCTGACAAACTTTTCGAAATGAGATATTAGTTTATGAGTCATACCCAGAAGCAAATAATATAGACTCATACCATAATCTGTTACTGACGAAGAGTAAACTGAAATTATTGAGAATCGTGCAGAAGAATCTATGTGGAGAGGAGTGGGATGCTAACAACTTGTCTATAAGATCAGAAACATGTTTCTTCGACGATGACATGTCATATAGGCGGTTCAGATGTTTTGTAATATTTCAACAAACAGTGAGGATGGCTATAAAGCCGAACCCATGGTTGTGTGAAATAAATAAACGATTTACTGTCAAATGGCGGAAATTTCTTTCAAAAATTCTACATGACTGTGCTCTCCCACAGATAACAACAAGGCAGTGTAGGTAAGCCAGCAAAGATTTACATGAATCGTACCCTTTCTTCTGAAGCTCACGGACAATCTAGCAATTACTAGATGCTTTTGCGTCTCAAACTGAGTGCACTGATAACTTTGGAAAGATACTAGGTTCTACACGGGATAGTAATTTGCAGTCTTGCTCGTAAATATGACTGCTTGCAGACACTGTCAAGCAGATGTAACATGAATATCTGTCTTGCAAAACAGCAGACACATTGGAGATATTTGTTACAAGTTTCCACTGAATCGTCAACCAAAGGAAACTTAGTGGCATCCAACGCTGGCGTAGATAGGACTAGTGACATTCCTGTTGACTAAGTAATGTCCCTGTATCCTATACATTTCGGCAAGTCGACCTGCTGTCACTGTAGTATCTCGAAATGTCTCTGAAAATGGCCGTTGTTGTTACCATCTCAACTATATTTGCTACTACCATAATTCAGTATACTACTCGTCTATTTCATGGTTATAACATTCAATCGTTTCAATTCCTTGTCTCCACTTTACTATCGTAACCTGACATTAAATAAGCAGATCTCTGTCGCTAGCCACATGTAGTCTGCAAACGAACGTCGGCGGTATGTTGACCACCGAAAACGCAATAGAAAGTGAATGTTACTACTACAAGTCACTTGTGCACAAACTACGCGTTATGAACAAAACCTGACTCGCCTTAATAAATAAGACACACGGAGTTCCAAATGCAAAAGTCCAAGTCGAGAAAGCGAGAGAGTTGGCGCACGAAGTCTTGAATAACAGATACAAATTGCCAATCCTCCTTCAAGAACGAGTATTTCATTCCTGTAGAGGTCAACCGTCCATCCTCATGTGACATGTTCGCAACACCTGTAGTTGCAGCTACAGCATTTTTTCGTTCGATTATTTTGCTTAGGCTGTCAGCCGGAAAAAGTTTCGAAAATGTTTGAAGTTATATCTAAGTTTGCTGGAAGTGCCATATTGCTCTCAGTCTGAAATACTTAAGAATATCTCTGAGTAATTTGTGCGCCACGAATCATTCTGCCTGGAGACATATACACAATTTCTAACTTCAGTATTTGACTTATTGCGTTAGACCTTTAGCCTACGATTATAACTTTTTGTTGGTATATTATAACGGTACTTTAAATTTTGAATTCGGACACTAAATATATGAAACACTGAAACATCAAATTTTTGTTGGCCTTGGAAACTGTTAGATAGGAAAGATGCAACTGGGATCTGGTGACCGGGTAGCACTTTTAGTCATTTATTAATACATTCTTCTTTCATTACTTTTGGAATAACTGTCTTAAAAATTCTGATAACTTCTGTTTACTGTGAACATAAATAAAAGTAAATATCTATAGTTTTCATTATAATACAATAAACTTTTCACCTTGGAGAAATATGAAAAGATATAATACGTCTTTGGAACATACTGTAATGGGACGCGAAATTAAGGCGTCACCCATCCACAAGGATCTGCTCAGTTAGCAGGTAAATATAAGTTGAATTTACTGTTTTGTTTATGTATTTGTAATATTATGTTATGTTTGTAAAATATTTAAAGTTTTGTGTTTTTGATTTGTATGTTTCATGTTTGAAGAGAGCAGCGCAACTCGCGGAAACAGCATCTTCACTGCCGGAACCAGAAAGAAAATTGCTGGCCACTAGACGTCGCGGGTCAACGGCCAAGGAGCAGCAGAAGATCCTGTGACCGGGTTGTTGCGTCGAACCTCCAACATTCAAATAAATAAAAATTTGTGATTTTCCATTGTAATGACGTCACAGAATGTTTAGTTCATGTTGTATTTTGTTCAGTTCTGTTTTGTCGAGTCTGATGTTCACATCTGTATGTAGCATATACGAAGACAATAAAACATTGTATGCTCTAAAGCTTAAATACGTGTTCGAGATTTATTTATGAAGAGTTATATTGAGGAAGAATTAGTACCGAATTTTTCCAAGATATTAATTTCCAGAAGAGTTTGATTTCGATTTTTGAATCTTAAAGGTTTTACAGTCTGATTTTAATATGGGAAAAATAAGATAACTTGCAAGAATATAATTTCCAAGAAGAAACAAACGACATCTAAATTTCAAAAGTTTGCGCAAACCAGTTGGACTGAGTGACCTAATTTTGCACAAACGACTGAACTGAAGGTGTTTTAATTACAGTTTCGTTCAAGAATCATTTATACAGAACTATAAAAGAATTTAAATAATATTTTGAAGTGTTTTGTAAACGACGTAGGTGACGAAGTCTGCACATGGTCATATTTCAAACAAAACTCATTGAGTCATAGGCGTCGTTACACTACAATACCACAGCGCGGGATTAGCCAAGCGGTCTCGGCGCTGCAGTCATGGACTGTGCGGCTGCTCCCGGCGGAGTTTCGAGTCCTCTCTCGGGCATGGGTGTGTGTGTTTGTCCTTAGGATAATTTAGGTTATGTAGTGTGTAAGCTTAGAGACTGATAACCTTAGCAGTTAACTCCCATAGGATTTCACACACACACACACACACACACACACACACACTACAATACCGTTCTCCATTTGCGTCCCTTTTTTTAATCTCATCACTCTCACAAAGTCCAGGCAGTACCAGCAGTGATGCTGATACTTTTTTGGTCTCTTATTGACTTTCTACCCAGCTTCTGTCTGAATTCCTGAAACCCGATATTCGTACTTTTTGTTTGCAAGAGCCCTATATTAATGATGAATTCTGATTGATTAGAAAGTATTTAATTCTTTTCTTCTCAGCGTTATTGCCAGGGTGTTCATATCATCGGTCAATATCTTAAAATTCAGGATTTCAAATCATTCTGTTGTAAACTGGGCCGACAGAGGAAATGCTGTACCATACTCAATTATTTTGGTTACGATCTGTGGCTTGTAAGCTCAGAGATGGCAGTTCCATCACGTTTTTCCTTCAATGGGCTATTAACCCATTCAGGCACAAAATTAATTACTCCGTCTAGCCTTGCAGACATACCGTATTACGGGGATATGACTTGAGCAAGAAACGGTAACAAGAAAAGTGGTTTAATGGAGCTTGGAAAGTTGCCATCTGGAGCATTAGGGGACATGCTCTTAAGAACGTAAAACTAGATAAACGTTAGAGAGACAAGGAAATAGATTTTGCAGGAATTACAGAAATAGAGGAGGTAACACCTGGAACTAAATATATATACGACTATATTATGGTCTACAGCGGAGTAAAGCAGGAACAAAGAGCAAGTGAAGGCGTTACCATCTACATTCACAGAAAAGGGGTAGATAAAATACTGGACAATGAATATTTAAATGAACGCAATCTACTAGTAGGAATTATAGGACCAAGAGGAATCCTAAGAATAACAGCAAGTTATGCCCCAGAAGATTGAAGAACTGAAGAGTCCAAGGACTTTCACAAGTGATCTTAAACAGATACAATAAATACCAGATTTTGATTATGGGAGATCTCGGGGCTGGAACTGGAAATACATCAATTCAAAAAATAGTGAGCACATGTTGAGAAAACGTATGTAAACAGACAAGAAAATGATCGTATACGTGTTAATCATATAGGAGCGAATGAATAGATAACTCATTATAAAATATTGTGGTATGATGATACTTTAATGGAGACATTACCTGAACAAAATGTCACAAAAGGCCTGGACGTTGCTGATATGAGAGAGCTGGCGGAAGCTATAAAAGATACTAAAAAAGGGAAAGCCACTGGTTTAGGTGGTATTAATTCGGAACTCTAAACGTATGGAGCGTTGTTCCCGTAGATAAGACTTTTTCACATATTTAATCAAAGTTGGAGAAATAAGAAGTTACCGAAAGACTGACTGAGAGCCAATGTGATATCTACCTTTAAAGAGGGCGATAAAACATCCTTCTTGACAAAAACTTGAATACAAAACTTAAAAATATCATGGAAAAGTTAACATTCGAGGAATAACAGGTTTCAGGAAAAGACAGTCAACAATTGACAACGTTTTTACACTGCAACTAGTTATAACAAAAAGACGAGAGTTCAATAGGGATACCATCTAGCTTTTGTGGATTTTGAGAAAGCTTTCGACAATGTGAATAAAGAAATCCTGTGGAGTATCGTGGCTGAATGAGGTTATTCACCTCACCTCATAAATGCCATACGAAGACTATACCTAAACCGAAATTGTAATTGATATGGGAAATATAACAACAAAGCCAGTGAACACAAACAAAAGAGTACATGGATTTCTCCAACACACTTCAATATACAGGGTGGAGAATTATTGTGTCACGAAATTTTAACCCTGGATAGTTGATGCCAGTGGGAACCAAAATTACTAATGTTGTGTAGGTCGACGACGCACAATTGTTAAACTTCGGAAACTATGCAACACAAGCTCCGACTGGCCGCGGGAGTGCCCTGTTGCCGTTCGTCGGTTGACGGATAGTGCTACGGTTGTCGGTTCACAAATACAAACGTCCCTCGCCCCGACACTGCCCCAACGTGATATGAGTTGTCCAGAACATACGGCAACGGGGTAAACCCATGGGCAATCGGAGTGCGTGGCGCCAAGTTTCCGTAGTTTAAAAATTGTGCGTTGTCAATCTACACATTAGTAATTTTGGTTCCTACTGGCATCAGCTATCCAGGGTTAAAATTTCGTGACTCAGTTTTTCTCCACCCTGTATATATATGTATACTGAAACGCCGTAGAAACTGGTATTGGCATGCGTATTCAAATAGCGTGATATGTAAACAGGGAGAATTCGACGCTGCGGTCGGCAACGCCTATATAAGACAACAAGTGTCCGCCGTGTTTGTTAGAACGGTTGCTGTTGCTACAAAGGCAGGTTATCAAGATTTAAGTGAGTTTGAACATGGCGTTATAGTCGGAGCACAAGCTACGGCATACAGCATCTCCGAGGTAGCGACTAACTGCGGATATTTCCATACGACCATGAAAACGAGTGTACCGTGAATATGAGGAATCTGGTAAAACATCAAATCTCTGACAACGCTGCGGCCTGGAAA
The DNA here is from genome assembly GCF_023864345.2 of Schistocerca serialis cubense. Taxonomy (NCBI): domain Eukaryota; kingdom Metazoa; phylum Arthropoda; class Insecta; order Orthoptera; family Acrididae; genus Schistocerca; species Schistocerca serialis. The sequence goes on from NC_064642.1 coordinate 529,149,116, forward strand.
AGATTCTGCAAGAACAGGACCAACGACGACTGAAGAGAACTGTTCAACGTGACAGAAGTGAAACCCTTGCTCAAATTGCTGCAGATTTCAATTCTGGGCCGTGAACAAGTGTCACAGAGCGAACCATTCAACGAAACATCATCGATATTGGCTTTCCGAGGCGAAGGCACTCTCGCGTACCCTTGATGACTGCATGACACAAACGTTTACGCCTCACCTGGGCCCGTCAACACCGACATCGGACTGTTACGGCCGGACGCGGTGGTCTCACGGTTCTAGGCGCTCAGTCCGGAACCGCGCGACGCTACGGTCGCAGGTTCGAATCCTGCCTCGGGCATGGATGTGTGTGATGTCCTTAGGTTGGTTAGGTTTAAGTAGTTCTAAGTTCTAGGGGACTGATGACCACAGATGTTAAGTGCCATAGTGCTCAGAGCCATTTTTGAACTGTTATGACTAGAAACATGTTGCCTGGTCGGACGAGTATCGTTTCAAATTGTATCGAGCAGATGGACTTTTACAGGTATGGAGACAACCACATGAATCCAAACACACTGCATCTCAGCATGGGACTGTTCAAGCTGTTGGAGGCTCTATAATACTGTGGTGCGTGTGCAGTTGAAGTGAGGTGGGACGCCTAATACGTCTAGATGCCACTCTGCCAGGTGACACGTACATAATCATGCTGTCTGATCATCTGTATCCATTCATGTCCATTGTGCATTCCGACGAACTTGGGCAGTTCCAGCGGCACTGGGCGACACCCCAGACGTCCAGAATTGCTGCAGAGTGGCTTCCGTGACACTCTTCAGAGGTAAAAACTTCCGATGGCTATCAAACATCCCAGGCACGAACATTATTGAGAATATGTGGGGTACCTTGCAACGTGCTCTCCACAAGATATCTCCACCCCCTCGTACTCTTACGGATTTATGGATAGGCCTGCAGGATTCATGGTGGCCATTCCATCCAGCTGTACTTCAGACATAAGTTGAGCCCATGCCACGCCGTGTTGCGACACTTCTGGGTGCTCGTTGGGGCCCTTCTCGATATTAGGCGGGTGTACCAGTTTCTTTGGCTCTTCAGTGTATGTACGAGGTTATCAGCAAATGGAAATTGTTGAACATAACTGGAGTTTTTTTCAGATCGTGTCTCTAGACTAAATGCAGTTTCATATGCAGATGGCCTACCTCTGATAAAAGACACTGAAGATGACCTTGAACAGGGATTTTATATGTGGGAACATGTACCCTGAAATTACAACCAAACACTGGCAGTAGATAAAACGAATGTGATATGATTTCAGGGCAGACAACCAATAAGGTTAAAAATAGTCTTGAATATTAAAAAAATGTTCAAATGCGTGTGAAATCGTATGGGAGTTAACTGCTAAGGTCATCAGTACCTAAGCTTACACACTACATAACCTAAATTATCCTAAGGACAAACACACACACCCATGCCAAGGGAGGACTCCAACCTCCGCCGGGATCACCCGCACAGTCCACGACTGATGCGTCCTAGACCACTCGGTTAATCCCGCGCGGCTGAATAATAAAATCTCGAAGCAAGTTTTACATATGTGGAAGCACTGTAAAAGCTCCGCAGAATAAAGACAGGAAAGAAACCCACCTGAAGATTTATAAAGGAAACAGCAGTACCGACACTTACTTATGGAAGTGAAGCATGGAGAACATCAACACATCAAGTGTTGAATCAGAGACTGATATGGTTCTGCAACTGTGTAGCCTCGACTTACGCAATCGGGTGGTTGCGTTTCGGGTTCCTCTAAAGAGGTCAAGAGTCCACTACACCCAGGACGGGGCTACACGGGTAGCAGGGGATGTGTGGCGTGGACTGGGCGGTTTTTTTAGGTTACAGGGTCTCGGAAAAACACGAAAAGGGCATCAGTCACAACGGGTGGAGCCGAAGACAGGGAAGACGTAGATGCAGGAATCATAGGTATAACAGTTGTAAGTTGTCGTAGCTATGTTGGGAAAGTACCATAGCTCGAAGCGCTGGTAAAAAGCGCTGATGGTCAAATCGTTATAGGTACCGAAAGCTAGCTAAAGCTGAAGATAAATTCAGCCGAAATTTTTGCGAAGAAGCTAACGGTTTTCGGGATAAGTAGACTGTTGGCGGTGGTATGTTTGTTGCTGCTTGAAGTAGTTTACATTGTTGCGAAATTGAAGTAGATAGTTCCTGTGAATTCGTATGGGCAGAGCTCATTCCTGCCAACCGGAATAAAATGTCAATTGGATCATTTTACCGACCTCTCAATTCATATGACACAACTGCTGAAAGGTTCAAAGAAAACTTGAGTTTGATTTCAGAACATCTACTCCACTCATATCGTTACCTTTAATTTACACCCTTTATGCAAGCGAAGATACATGTTTGATTCCGGAGGTACTTATAAAACATCATTCAAAATTGTGCTAAAAGCATTCTCTGAAAATTATTTCGAGTAGTTCATGAGCCCACCCGAATAGTAACCGGCTGTGGAAACACACTTGACCGTGTGCTAGTACCGAGCATCAAAACGGATACAGGAATTAGTGAACACAGGGTTGTCGTAGCGAGACTGAATATTCTAACCCCCAAATGCTCCAAAAGTAAATGAAAAATGTACCTATTCAGAGAAGCCGATAAAAATTCGCTTGACGCCTTCCTGAGAGACAATCTCAACTCCTTTCACATTAACAATGTATATGCAGAGCAGATGTGGCTTCAGTTCAAAGAAATAGTGTCGGAAGCAATTGAGAGATTTATACCAAATAAATTAACAGACGACGGAGCTGATCCTTTGTACGAGACAACCGGTCAGAACACTGTTGCAGAAACAACGAAAAAGACATGTCAGATTTAAACGGACACCAAATCTCCAAGATTGGTTATCTTTTACAGAATCTCGAGATTTAGCGCGGACTTCAATGCGAGATGTTTGTAATAGTTTCCACAACGAAACTTTGTCTCGAAACCTGGCAGAAAATCCAAAGAGATTCTGGTCGTATGTGAAGTATGCTAGCGGCAAGCCGCAAAGCAACATAAATCACTTAACAAATGCGAGTCTTCCGGTCCAGATTCGGTAACAGTTAGGTTCCTTGAAGAGTATGCTGATGCAATAGCTCCGTACTTAAGAATCATATACAATCGTTCACTCGACGAAAGATCCGTATCCAACCACTGGAAGGTTGCACAGGTGACACCAATGTTCGAGAATAGTTGTAGGAGTAATCAGCTAAATTACACTTCCATACAAATAAGGTAGAAATGCAACGCGAATTTTGAACATATATTGTGTTCGAATATTATGAATTACCTGGAAGGAAAGGGTCCATTGACACACCGTCAACACGGATTTAGAAAAAATCGTTCTTGTGAAACACTACCAGTTCTTTACTCGCACGAAGTGTTGAGTGCTGTTGACAAGGGATTTCAAATTGATTCCATATTTCTCGATTTCCGGAAGGCTTTTGACACTGTACCACACAAGCAGCTTGTAGTGAAATTGCATGTTTATGGGATATCTTCTCAGTTATGTGACTCAAATTGTGATTTCCTATCAGAAAGGTCAAAGTTCACGTTAACTGATGGAAAGTCATCGAGTGAAATAAAAGTGATTTCTGGCATTCCAAAGGTAGTGTTACAGACGCTTCGCTATTCCTTATCTATATAAATGATTTAGGGACAACGAGGGCAGCTGTATTAGATAGTTTTTCCGGGTGATGCTGTCGTTTATTGTCTAGTAAAGTCACCAAAATTTCGAAACAAATTCCAAAACGATTTATAAAAGATTTTTGTCTGGTTTGAAAATTGCCAGTTGACCCAAAATAATGAAAGGTGTGAGATCATCCACATGAGTGCTAAAAGAAATCCGTTAAACTTCGGTTACATGAGCGGTGAATCAAATCTAAAGGCCGTAAATTCAACTACGTACCTAGGAATTACAATTACGAACAACTTAAATTGAAAGGCACACATAGAAAATGTTGTGGGGAAGGCTAACAAGAGAATCCAGTATACTTAGAAAATGTAACAGGTCTACTAAAGGGTCTGCCTACACTACGGTTGTCCGACCTCTTTTAGAATACTGCTCCGCGGTGTGGGATCCTTACCAGATAGGCCTGACGGAGTACATTGAAAAAGTTTAAAGAAGGGCAGCACGTTCTGTATTATCGCGAAACGGGGGACAGAGTGTCACTGAAATGTTACAGGATTTTGGGTGGACATCATTAAAACAAATGCGTTTTTCGTTGCGGAAGAATCTTCTCACGAAATTTCAGTCACCAGCTTTCTCCTCCGAATACGAAAATATTTTGCTGACGCCGACCTACGTGGGGAGAAACGATCATCATAATAAAATAAGGGAAATCGGAACTCGCACGGAAAGATATAGGCTTTCGTTGTTTCCACGCGATGTACGAGGTTGGAGTGATAGAGAATTGTGAAGGTGGTTCGATGAACCCTCTACCAATCCATGTGATTTGCAGAGTAGCCATGTAGATGTAGATGCAGTTGAAGAAAATAGAAAATGGGCTCAAGAAAAGAGATTTCTAAGTAAATTGGGAGGGTGTACAAGAGGAGATCGTAAAAGAAATGAAGATGTAAGTAAACATTTGGGAATATGCAACCCAAACGAGAATGTAAAGGAAAATAGGAGAAAATGGAAAAACAAGTAGACTGGATGGGTGGAGAAAGATTTCCTGTACAAGCTCTAACTTATAAATTTTGTGGAAGAAGAAGTGTGGGAAAACCATGCAAGTGATGGATACCGTAACAGGCAGTTTTCTTAACCTTCTAACGGTAAGGTGAAGTTTCCTGACATAAACGGTAAGGTGGGGTTGGATCAGACCCCACCCTCCAAATATAGATTTTTCGGGGTAAAATAGAAAATGAATAATGGGAAAAAGTTTTATTATCAATTAAACACCTATAATATTTGTTATAACAACAAGTTTTTTTTTATTTTTGTAGTCAATAAGTAAGAATATAAAATACTTCGGAAAAAATAGGAACTTGATTACAAAAAAATACCTTAATAGAAATATTCTCTATAAAATTATTGAAATCATAGTAAAAATCAATAGATTCAGTCATCAACAAGGAACTTTAGAAATTCTAAAGATAGGAACTAAATGAGAAACATCTCTTACTAATTGTAGAAAATAATTATTGTGTCAGCAGTTTCGAAATATAAAGTTCTCGATAATAAATGTCTTTGTACACATAATGTAATAGGAACAAATAATAAATGTATAATGTTATCCTGGAAACGATATCATACATTCCTTAAAAAGACATATTTTACACAATTTATCACATCTCAGTTTCTTTACAGCCAGGGCATATAATAACTTTATGCTCCCCACATACAGAGCGATTACACTTACTACAAAAAGCATTCCCCTTTCTATCTTTTGATCTGTCAAAAAAATCACATCTTTTCTTTAGTGGCTGTGCTTGGGTAGGCATGTCTAATTCGATTGGTTCTTTTTCTAAAAGTTTTCCAATAGACGAACGGAGCTCACGGGGAAGATGTGTGTTATTCAACCTCTTTTCCATACGAGGTTTTGTCAAAGAGAGCGCAAGATTTTTGAGAAATGATATTCTCGCGTCATTTCAAAAGCTGTCCATTTTGCTATTGCTTTTGTAAGTGACAAAACTATTTATAGCAGCGATGTCTAAAATAGAGTAAAAGTACCTCATGGGCCATCTTCTCGATTTTCTTTTTGTGTCCTGCTGTGGCAAAGCATATCTAATACATCGACCCCTCCTCTAGTTAGATTGTAGAACTTCACAATTTCAGGCTTATTTGATTTTTCATTTATCACTCCAGAGAAGTGCTTAGACGATATCAGTAAAACTTTTTTTTATTTTACTTTGCGGTAAATGACACCAAAGTTTAGTCGTCCTGATACATAAATGTTGAAGAGCCTACTGGAGTCGAAAGCAGCATTGATGGTGGTATTTGCGGTTTGTTCGTCCTCAATGTAGCTACAAATGTGAGTATCTTTTGGAAGAGGGCGTCAGTCACCTCCAGTGAGGAGAACCAATTGTCCGCTGTAATGTTTCTATTAGAACCCCTGATAAATTTCGTCAGGCGCAAAACATACTGGGCAGGTAAAGGCAAATCTCCAGGTCTCCTCTTTATTCCGTTGTCCTTGCCAGTGCACGGAATGCCATGCAAAAAAAAAAACAGAATATCCTTGCGTCGCATAGTGACATTATTTTCAACCCATATTTGTCGGATTTCGACGGGATTATACGTTCTGAATGAACAGGCACCCCGAAAACTCAGTAGAGTCTCATCTACTGTGACATATTCAGATGGACTGTAATTTTTTTTTCACTGTTAGATTCAAACATGTCCCACACTTCTCTGAAAGCCGCAAATTTGTCGTTGATTTTTCTTGCCTCTCTGGTGGCTTTATCATCGAAGCGGAGGTTTTCTAGAAGAAATGCAAACCTTTTCTTGCACATATTGCAACGGAACACTGGAGGTCCATAGGTTGCTGAGAACATCTCATCTACACTGAGCATAGAATTTTTTAGGACACCACTCATGAAGAGAAGGCCCATCAATCCCTTTTATTTTAACGCTCTCTGTTGGTGAATGAAACCACTGGATCGCATTGTACTTTTGCCTAGATTTCTCGATTTCAAGATTTTTGTACAAAACAATTTCTTCTATAAATTTCGAATCTATAAACAATAAAAATATTTCCAATTCACTAGTGACTCCCCTTGCTTCCTCACGTGGACCAGGGAGATGAGTAATAATATTTGACACTGGTGTCCTAGAAAATTTTGAATGGATGAGTTTGTTGGTCCATATTGTCTCTAAGTCTTTACCTAGCTCAAAATTTCTCTCATCATCTACATCTGACTGAGAATTATCAAACTCGACTGCTCCTGCCGCACAATGAAATACATCATCCTCGTCATCAGTATTAGATAATACATCATCCTCGGTTTCTGAACAGTTTTCTGCATCGATATTGTCGCCATCCTCTGACTCAACCTCCTGTCGGAAACATCAATATGGGGTTGAACCCCGCCACAAAAGAAACTAATAAGTGTGACGTAAACAGTAAGGTGGGGTCGGATCCAACCCGAGCGCGGGTAATGTAGGTTTCAGATAGAGAGGGTAGCTGTAGGTCACTCACCAGACTGACGTGGAATCCTCGGCGTTATCGGGACGACTGGCTGGTAGGGTAGCTGGGACCACAGCGCTCTCAGGAAAGGGAGTGGGGAGTTATAAACAAAACAGACTCGCTGGGGTCGGATCCAACCCCAACCTTACCGTTAGAGGGTTAATACGTAACGTGAAGGAGAAGAAGAAGAAATGTGTCACACGCTTTGCATTGCGATAGTATTCCTGTTCGTACATTTAACTGAACCTTCATTGTGACCAAGTATTACCAAAAATTTTAATCCTTCATGAGTACCGCACAAGATACAGTTTAGGGTGTGGCACAATTATCTTGACTCGTATTGCAACGTGGGCACTCTCAATTTTTTAGTAAAAGGCTCTGTGCCGTGTCATCACTTTATAGTTAACTGGGTATTTCTGTGACGTAATGTAACTGACTAAATAAAAACTTGACGGAGCGCTGAGTACATTATTTTCCACCTATCCTTCGTAAGGGTTCCCAGTAACAATCCTTACGTCAGATCCTTTCGAAAGAGGGTTTCGTGAGCGACCACTTCCTTCATGACTGGTTTGTACCTCCTTAAGATTCGTTCAATAAAGTCTACCCAGGCTCTATATTTTCACTCAGATGACTTACGATGTATGCTTCTGAATATTTGACGGTGCTGACTGGATACAGTGACACTCTGGTGATCAAATGATAGAGAGAATTATCGTGTAATTATGCTCATTATATTATATTATATTATATGACATTGTAATTCTATCAGAGACAGCAATGGACTTGGAAGAGCAGTTGAACGGAATGGACAGTGTCTTGAAAGGAGGATATAAGATGAACATCAACAAAAGCAAAACGAGAATAATGGAATGTGGTCGAATTAAGTCGGGTGATGCTGAGGGAATTAGGTTAGGAAACGAGACACCTAAAGTAGTAAAGGAGTTTTGCTATTTGGGGAGAAAAATAACTGATGATGGTCGAAGTAGAGAAGATATAAAATGTAGACTGGCAATGGCAAGGAAAGCGTTTCTTAAGAAGAGGAATTTGATAACATCGTGTATAGATTTAAGTGTCAGGAAGTCGTTTCTGAAAGTATTTGTATGGAGTGTAACCATGTATGGAAGTGAAACATGGACGATAAATAGTTTAGACAAGAAGAGAATAGAAGCTTTCGAAATGTGGTACTACAGAAGAATGTTGAAGATTAGGTGGGTAGATGACATAACTAATGATGAAGTATTGAATAGAATTGGGGAGAAGAGGAGTATGTGGCACAACTTGACAAAAAGAAGGGACCGGTTAGTAGGACATGTTCTGAGGCATCAAGGGATCACAAATTTACCATTGGAGGGGAGCGTGGAGGGTAAAAATCGTAGAGGGAGACCAAGAGATGAATACACTAAGCAGATTCAGAAGGATGTAGGTTGCAGTAAGTACTGGGAGATGAAGAAGCTTGCACAGGATAGGGTAGCATGGAGAGCTGCATCAATCCAGTCTCAGGACTGAAGACAACAATAACAACATTTATATTTACGTACGTTGAATGTCAGCCGTAAGTCACTTTACCAAATTATAGTCGTCTTCAAGGCCTCTTGTATAATGGGCGATAAAAATTTCCGATTGAGGTCGTACAGACCAGTCGTACAGTCCAATCAGGCAAAATCGCTGTGTCCATTGACGCACTCATGCATCTAGCTGAAGACATCCGTCAGGTAAAACGCCGTGTCCTGCTACGGGAAGAACCACGCAACTTGTCTGCTGCAAATCCTTAACCGATATGAATAATCAATCCTTCAAGGCCTTTTTAAGGGACTGAAGGGATGATAATCACATGGGAAGAGGTCAAGACTATAGGGAGGGTGCGCGAGTGCCTCCCACTTGATATCCACAGTGGATGGATGATTCCTCACAACCAAGATAGGATAATTTTAAGGAAAAACGCATGGAAGGTGAACCCACGTATTTCGTAATTTGTTGTTTCATGGAATACAGTTTATTGCTTAAGAACAATATCACAGCTACAATTTAAAAAACTTTATTAAAAGAATAACAACGCTCACAATCTTAAAAAAAGTTGAAGAGGCTCAATTCATAAAGAACAAATTTTAACAATTCATACCATTAAGCACAGGGCTTAAAAGCAGGAGTATACAGCTCCAAAAAACCGCTCCCAGAAAGCAGCCGGGCCATAACATTATGCACTTTTCGAAAGACGCTTTTGTCAATGGGTTTCCCCATTTGCGAACAATATCGTCGTTAGAATGATTCTCTATCCGTCCCTGCTCCACTTACGTACTTTCCCCACTGCCTTAATTGCATGTATCGCCACCAAGTGGCATTCACTCTCACGGTGGCCAGTGGTTACAAGGCTTTGGATCATCACTATATAGGGTGGTCCATTGATAGTGACTGCGCCCAATATCTCACAAAATAAGCATCAAACGGAAAAACTACAAAGAATGAAACTCGTCTGGCTTGAAGGGGGAAACCAGATGGCGCTATAGTTGGCCCGTTAGATGGAGGTGCCATAGGTCAAATGGATGTCAACTGCGTTTTTTTTAAATACGAACCACATTTTTTATTACATATTCGTATAGTACGTAAAGAAATATGAAAGTTTTAGTGTGGCCACTTTTTTCGCTTTGTGACAGAGGCCGATGTAAAAGTCACAAACGTAAAAGTACGTGGTATCACATAACATTCTTCCAGTGCGGACGGTATTTGCTTTGTGATGCGTTACCCGTGGTACAATGGACCGTTTACCAATTGCGGAAAAGGTCGATATCGTGTTGATGTATGGCTTTTTTTTTTTTTTTTTTGGTCATCAGTCCACTGACTGGTTTGATGCGGCCCGCCACGAATTCCTTTCCTTTGCTAACCTCTTCATCTCAGAGTAGCACTTGCAACCTACGTCCTCAATTATTTGCTTGACGTATTCCAATCTATGTCTTCCTCTACAGTTTTTGCCCTCTACAGCTCCCTCTAGTACCATGGAAGTCATTCCCTCATGTCTAAGCAGATGTCCTATCATCCTTTCCCTTCTCCTTATCAGTGTTTTCCACATATTCCTTTCCTCTCCGATTCTGCATAGAACCTCCTCATTCCTTACCTTATCAGTCCACCTAATTTTCAACATTCGTCTATAGCACCACATCTCAAATGCTTCGATTCTCTTCTGTTCCGGTTTTCCCACAGTCCATGTTACACTACCATACAATGCTGTACTCCAGACGTACATCCTCAGAAATTTATTCCTCAAATTAAGGCCGGTATTTGATGTTAGTAGACTTCTCTTCGCCAGAAATGCCTTTTTTGCCATAGCGAGTCTGCTTTTGATGTCCTCCATGCTCCGTCCGTCATTGGTTATTTTACTGCCTAGGTAGCAGAATTCCTTAACTTCATTGACTTCGTGACCATCAATCCTGGTGTTAAGTTTCTCGCTGTTCTCATTTCTACTGCTTCTCATTGCCTTCGTCTTTCTCCGATTTACTCTCAAACCATACTGTGTACTCATTAGACTGTTCACTCCGTTCAGCAGATCATTTAATTCTTCTTCACTTTCACTCAGGATAGCAATGTCATCAGCGAATCGTATCATTGATATCCTTTCACCTTGTATTTTAATTCCACTCCTGAACCTTTCTTTTATTTCCATCATTGCTTCCTCGATGTACAGATTGAAGAGTAGGGTCGAGAGGCTACAGCCTTGTCTTACACCCTTCTTAATACGAGCACTTCGTTCTTGATCGTCCACTCTTATTATTCCCTCTTGGTTGCTGTACATACTGTATATGACCCGTCTCTCCCTATAGCTTACCCCTACTTTTTTCAGAATCTCGAACAGCTTGCACCATCTTATATTGTCGAAAGCTTTATCCAGGTCGACAAATCCTATGAAAGTGTCTTGATTTTTCTTTAGCCTTGCTTCCATTATTAGCCGTAACGTCAGAATTGCCTCTCTCGTCCGTTTACTTTTCCTAAAGCCAAACTGATCTTCACCTAGCGCATTCTCAATTTTCTTTTCCATACTTCTGTATATTATTCTTGTAAGCAGCTTCGATGCATGAGCTGTTAAGCTGATTGTGCGATAATTCTCGCACTTGTCATCTCTTGCCGTCTTCGGAATTGTATGGATGATGCTTTTCCGAAAGTCAGGTGGTATGTCGCCAGACTCATATATTCTACACACCAACGTGAATAGTCGTTTTGTTGCCACTTCCCCCAATGATTTTAGAAATTCTGATGGAATGTTATCTATCCCTTCTGCCTTATTTGATCGTAAGTCCTCCAAAGCTCTTTTAAATTCCGATTCTAATACTGGATCCCCTATCTCTTCTAAATCGACTCCTGTTTCTTCTTCTATCACATCAGACAAATCTTCACCCTCATAGAGGCTTTCAGTGTATTCTTTCCACCTATCTGTTCTCTCCTCTGCATTTAACAGTGGAATTCCCGTTGCACTCTTAATGTTACCACCGTTGCTTTTAATGTCACCAAAGGTTGTTTTGATTTTCCTGTATGCTGAGTCCGTCCTTCCGACAATCATATCTTTTTCGATGTCTTCACATTTCTCCTGCAGCCTTTTCTTCTTAGCTTCCCTGCCCTTCCTGTTTATTTCATTTCTCAGCGACTTGTACTTGTGTATTCCTGATTTTCCCGGAACATGTTTGTACTTCCTCCTTTCATCAATCAACTGAAATATTTGTTCTGTTACCCATGGTTTCTTCGCAGCTACCTTCTTTGTACCTATGTTTTCCTTCCCAACTTTTGTGATTGCCCTTTTTAGAGATGTCCATTCCTCTTCAACTGTACTGCCTACTACGCTATTCCTTATTGCTGTATCTATAGCGTTAGAGAACTTCAAACGTATCTCGTCATTCCTTAGTACTTCCGTATCCCACTTCTTTGCGTATTGATTCTTCCTGACTAATGTCTTGAACTTCAGTCTACTCTTCATCACTACTATATTGTGATCTGAGTCTATATCTGCTCCTGGATACGCCTTACAATCCAGTATCTGATTTGGGAATCTCTGTCTGACCATGATGTAATCTAATTGAAATCTTTCCGTATCTCCCGGCCTTTTCCAAGTATACCTCCTCCTCTTGTGATTCTGGAACAGCGTATTCGCTATTACTAGCTGAAACTTGTTACAGAACTCAATTAGTCTTTCTCCTCCTCCATTCCTCGTCCCAAGCCCATATTCTCCTGTACCCTTTTCTTCTACTCCTTCCCCTACAACTGCATTCCAGTCGCCCATGACTATAAGATTTTCGTCCCCCTTTACATACTGCATTACCCTTTCAATATCCTCGTACACTTTCTCTATCTGTTCATCTTCAGATTGCGACGTGGGCATGTATACCTGAACTATCGTTGTCGGTGTTGGTCTGCTGTCGATTCTGATTAGAACAACCCGGTCACTGAACTGTTCACAGTAACACACCCTCTGCCCTACCTTCGTATTAATAACTAATCCTACACCTGTTATACCATTTATTGCTGCTGTTGATATTACCCGATACTCATCTGACCAGAAATCCTTGTCTTCCTTCCACTTCACTTCATTGACCCCTACTATATCTAGATTGAGCCTTTGCATTTCCCTTTTCAGATTTTCTAGTTTCCCTACCACGTTCAAGCTTCTGACATTCCACGCCCCGACTCGTAGAACGTTATCCTTTCGTTGATTATTCAATCTTTTTCTCATGGTAACTTCCCCCTTGGCAGTCCCCTCCCAGATATCCGAATGGGTGACTATTCCGGAATCTTTTGCCAATGGAGAGATCATCATGACACTTCTTCAATTAGAGGCCACATGTCCTGTGGATACACGTTACGTGTCTTTAATGCAGTGGTTTCCATTGCCTTCTGCATCCTCATGCCGTTGATCATTGCTGATTCTTCCGCCTTTAGGGACAATTTCCCACCCCTAGGACAAGAGAGTGCCCTGAACCTCTATCCGCTCCTCCGCCCTCTTTGACAAGGCCGTTGGCAGAATGAGGCTGACTTCTTATGCCAGAAGTCTTCGTCCGCCAATGCTGATTATTTATCAAAATTTAGGCAGTGGCGGTGATCGAACCCGGGACCGAAGCCATTTTGATTATGAATCAACAACGCTACCCCTAGACCACAGTATGGCTACTGTGATTAATACGTCCAACGGGCGTGTGCTATGTATGCTGCTCGGTATCCTGGACGACATCATCCAAGTGTCCGGACCGTTCGCCGGATAGTTACGTTATTTAACGAAACAGGAAGTGTTCAGCCACATGTGGAACGTCAACCACGACCTGCAACAAATTATGATGCCCAAGTAGGTGTTTTAGCTGCTATCGCGGCTAATCCGCACATCAGTAGCAGACAAATTGCGCGAGAATTGGGAATCTCAAAAACGTCGGTCTTGAGAATGCTACATCAACATCAGTTGCAACCGTACCATATTTCTATGCACCAGGAATTGCATGACGACGACTTTGAACGTCGTGTACAGTTCTGCCACCGGGCACAAGAGAAATTACGGGACGATGACAGATTGTTTGCACGCGTTCTATTTAGCGACGAAGCGTCATTCACGAACAGCGGTAACGCAAACCGGCATAATATGCACTACTGGGCAACCTAAAATCCACGATGGCTGCCACAAGTGCAACATCAGCGACCTTGGCGGGTTAATGTATGGTGCGGCATTATGGGAGGAAGGATAAATGGCCCCCACTTTGTCGATGGCACTCTAAATGGTGCAATGTATGCTGACTTCCCACGTAATGTTGTACCGATGTTACTACAAGATGTTTCACTGCATGACAGCATGGCGATGTACTTCCAACATGATGGATGTCCGGCACATAGTTCGCGTGCGGTTGAAACGGTACCTAACAGCAGATTTCATGGCAGGTGGATTGGTCATCGAAGCACCATACCATGGCCTGCAAGTTCACCGGATCTGACATCCGTGGATTTCTTTCTGTGGGGAAAGTTGAAGGATATTTGCCATCGTGATCCACCGACAACGCCTGACAACATGCGTCAGCGCATTGTCAATGCATATGCGAACATTACGGAAGGCGAACTACTCACTGTTCAGAGGAATGTCGTTACATGTATTGCCAAATGCATTGAGGTTGACGGACATCATTTTTAGCATTTATTGCCTTAATGTGGTATTTACAGGTAATCACGCAGTAACAGCATGCGTTCTCAGAACTGATAAGTTCACAAAGGTATATGTATCACATTGGAACGACCGAAATAAAATGTTCAAACGTACCTACGTCCTATATTTTAATTTTAAAAACCTACTTGTTACCAACTGTTAGTCTAAAATTGTGAGCCATATGTTTGTGACTATTACAGCGTCATCGATCACAAAGCGAAAAAAGTAGTTCAACTAAAACATTCATATTGCTTTACGTACTACACGAATGTGTAATGAAAAACGGGCGTTCCTATTTTAAAAAAAACGCAGCTGATATCCGTTTGACCTATGGCAGTGCTATCTAGCGGGCCGGCCATAACGCCATCTGGTTTCCCCCTTCAAGCTATACAAGTTTCGTTCATCGTAGTTTTTTCGTTTGACGCTCATTTCGTGAGATATTTGGCCCGGTCACGATCAATGGACCACCCTATATCGCTAGCGAACATCGCAACGCTTCGAAACTGCTAACACGTATGGGAAATGGATATAATTCTTAATCTCCTTCTTCCCTGCTGTGTCTGCGGGAAGGCTGTTAGAAGCACCGGTGTTCAGGTACCAATGATCAGAATATTTGCATTTACACACCTAATACCACGTATACTTGTACAGATGAACAGCAACAGTCTTATAAGACGCTCTGCAGGCACATTGGGCGCTCCTTTGAAATCTGATGATGGTTCCCTTTTAATAACGACATTCTCTGGTATGTTAACTACGAAGTTGTGAGGGTCCTATATCTTCACACATCATAGACGTTTTATATATTAGGACATTTTTGTCAAGTTTACACTTCTTCTTGTGGTCCTATGTCAGTTTGTATCTGCGGTCGTGCAGCAATCACTGGTTAAACTATTTCCATTTCTAAAAAACAATATTTACGTGCATACAATAGATTATAATTGTTCGCTCTGGGCGCTTGCTGGGCTTAGAACGGGAGAGGTATTTAGCATTCATGAGATGCGGACGCGTCGATATTTTTATCATGGCACATTATCATAGTAATTTCTATACAGGTATGATTCATGACTCCAGATCAATGAATCGCGCAGTTTTTCTTGCTGAAGTAATGTTTTGTCTAAAAAAATTTCTTGGAGGCCGTAGCATATAGGAATTTAGCAGGCATTGTGTTTTCGATTGCTGAAATTCGTATAACAAACGAAACAATATGTGAAAAGCTTGTTACTTCTAATAGAGACTTATAACCCAAGGATTAGAAAAGGGTAAGACAGGGCTAGAATTGGAGTAGGAAAGGATGAATGTGACGTTACCATTTCGGCGGGAAAGAGAACAGTTTAATTAAATTGCATTGGTGTTAAGTTGCAATGTTACAAAGTATTTTGATTACTATTCGACGGTTCGGAACTGTATCGAAGGCCTTTTGGCAATCAAGAAGCACAGTAGTAATCTAAATGTAGCCATTTACTGCCTTTAGGATCTCGTGAGCGAACGGATCAAGCTTTCACGCTACTGCTGCTGGGCCTATATTTCACGCTTATGACAAACAATGCGGGTTCTCATATTGTATTTATCTTATCAGACATTTCTGTCTGTATTGCCATAGGTACAACACCATCATTATTGTCCAGCTAATCTCTCCGGTCCGTAATATGTCCGAAATCTCAGATTTTGATGGTGTTTATTTTTGGTTTCGGCCAGGTTTCTCTTGGAATTATTTCTAGCGCACTACTGCCCTTAATATCTGTGAGCCAATAGAGGATATTAATCAAACGCTTTTGCAGTTGTCTGTTGTTAGTCTTACTTTCCTGATTTTTTTCTAGATTCTTAAAGGTGTATTCTTCTCCTAGAGTTCGTACCTATGTGTTTTCAACACATAATTGCTTCTAGGTGCTAACAGAAATAATGTCATGTGCACCTTCCACCTACTCTTCCAGCAAAGTACCAGTTTCCTAAATGTCAGGCATGTCAGTCTTACCCCGTGGGACCGTTTAATTCTCTACACTATTGCGAAGATCAGATTATCGATGACTGTGATCGTCACAGAATCAATGTTCGTTTAAACCTGCTATCCACTTCCGAATAAAAGCATCTCAGCATATTTTTCGGACACTGCTGCAATCGCGAGCTGTGATTAATTATCGACAACAGATGTCTTCAACACTTGAACCAAATGTCGGCACAAGTTAAAAGTGACTTCGGAAACCAGATGATGAATGTCTTTGGTTAACGAATTGCAGCTGGCAGGATACGAGTACAAAGTTTTCCGCGCTACTGAGCTGGGTTATCAGCAGTTCCTGATCTATGCTAAAAAGAGGCTACACTATTCCACGCCACCCTGTCTCTTCAAACACAGGAAAAAGCAGAGAAATTAAGACTAAAATGTTAATAATTTTCACACACAGAAGCTAGTAAACGATCTAGGAAATCACGTACTGTAGTAGGTAAATAAACTAACAAACCTAGTAATTTGTCGGCTGACTCACAAATGTAACTGCTATCAACAAATAAAAGATACCGAAACCGATTCAACATTTGGACATTTCATTTCCAAATGCTCCATGAGTAGGAATTCTTCCCAGGTTTCATATTTTGCAATATTCTGTGAGAATGTAAATAGACCGCGCCGGCGGAGTCGTACCCGCTTTTGTCGCTGCAGTTCTTGGAAAGGGAAAGGAGCTATATTGCGGTGAGGCGTAAAACAAGATGGCAGAACAGGTGTATGTGTCATAAGCAGTGAAACTGTGCGGGTTACGAATGTAGTTTAAGTTTTGAGAACGTGGCAGCCAGTAGCATCAGCAACGAAATTGCAAACGACAAGCTGTGTTGAAATATCAGGGTTGCTGCAGCAGATAGGAGGCGACACGAGCCCCAGAATATATTGCTGTGTAAAATAAAGGAAACCCAGTGATATTCGTGCAGACTTCAAAACTAGTTTTGATTTCTCTTATACTCTACATAATTGTCCTGATCTACTTTTGATGTTAACAACACAAGGCTAAATGCATTTAAGAGGTAATTCATTAGTCTGTAACGACAACAAAATTCTTTGTAAACACGGTTTTTAAATCCGCAATGCCACTCTCGTTGTATAATCACGTTTACTCCAGGTTTTTCGTGTGCATTGACGATACGGCTTTTTGTAAGCAATGTTTTACACACCCGTCACCACTGTCATGTAGCGTTATCCCTCTTTTTTATGTCTCTTATGTTGTGGATAGTTGATCTGATATACACTACTAACCATTAAAACTGCTACACAACGAAGAAGACGTGGTACAGACGCGAAATTTAACCGACAGGAAGAAGATGCTGTGATATGCAAATGATTAACTTTTCAGAGCATTCACACAAGGTTTCCAGCCGATTTCTCATACGCAAACAGCAGTTGACCGGCGTTGCCTGGTGAAACGTTGTTGTGATGCCTCGTGTAAGGAGGAGAAATGCGTACCATCACGTTTCCGACTTTGGTAAAGGTCGGATTGTAGCCTATCGCGATTGCGGTTTATCGTATCGCGACACTGCTGCTCGCGTTGGTCGAGATCCAATGACTGTTAGCAGAATATGGAATCGGTGGGTTCAGGAGGGTAATACGGAACGCCATGCTGGATCCCAACGGCTACGTATCACTAGCAGTCGAGATGACAGGCATCTTATCCGCATGGCTGTAACGGATCGTGCAGCCACGTCTCGATTCTGAGTCAACAGATGGGGACGTTTGCAAGACAACAACCATCTGCACGAACACTTCCACGACGTTTGCAGCAGCATGGACTATCAGCTCGGAGACCATGGCAGCGGTAACCCTTGACGCTGCATCACAGACAGAAGCGCCTGCGATGGTGTACTCAACGACGAACCTGGGTGCACGAATGGCAAAACGTCATTTTTTTGGATGAATCCAGGTTCTGTTTACAGCGTCATGATGGTCGAATCCGTGTTTGGCGACATCGCGGTGAACGCATTCTGGAAGCGAGTATTCGTCATCGCCATACTGGCGTTATCACCCGGCGTGATGGTATGGGGTGCCATTGGTTACACGTCTCGGTCACCTCTTGTTCGCACTGACGGCACTTTGAACAGTGGACGTTACATTTCAGATGTGTTACTACCCGTGGCTCTACCCTTCATTCGATCCCTGCGAAACCCTACATTTCAGCAGGATAATGCACGACCGCATATTGCAGGTCCTGTACGGGCCTTTCTGGATACAGAAAATGTTCGATTGCTGCATTGGGCAGCACATTCTCCAGATCTCTCACCAATTGGAAACATCTGGTCATTGGTGGCCGAGCAACTGGCTCGTCACAATACACCAGTCACTACTCTTGATGAACTGTGGTATCGTGTTGAAGCTGCATGGGCAGCTGCACATCCAAGCTCTGTTTGACTCAATGCCCTGGCGTATCAAGGCTGTTATTACGGCCAGAGGTGGTTACTCCGGGTACTGATTTCTCAGGATCTATGCACCCAAATTGCGTGAAAATGTATTCACATGTCAGTTCTAGTTTAATATTTTTGTTCAATGAGTACCCGTTTATCATCTGCATTTCTTCTTGGTGTAGCTATTTTAATGGCCAGTAGTGTACTTTTGGTCTCATGCAGTTTCTGCAAACTGCTAGTAGCTATTATTGTATGTTTTCTTTTGCTCTAGACTATCAAGTCTGTAATTAGTTCCACGAAAAGTTTATTTCATGTGTAAATGGAGTAACTATTGTATTAAGTGATATTGCATTTCGTTTTTAAGCTGGCCTTGTAAATACGAGTACTTATTACTTTATACTCTCACACTTAAGGTCCTTACCTTAGATTTAAACTATGCCCTCGATAGAAGCTAAGAAGGATACTTACGCGTTTCCTTCTTTCGATGAAGGGCGCTGGCTGGTCAGCCCAGAACAGCGTTGTTTTCTGCATTCACTGCATACTGTTGGCTGTGGTTATTCCAGTCACAGCCATCCAAGTGAGACATTGTACTTATCTATTCGATTGTGTTCCCTTCTGTATTTTTCGGCCGATAAAAAAATTTAATTATGGCACCAGCCCATTTCAACGTCTTTTTGAGCTTTATTTACAAAGACTGTTGGTGAATACTCGACGTGACAGTTACTGATCATACATTATGTACATGCTGTAGTAACTTTCATTATAGTTTATGTGTTGTTGAAGTGGAGGACTCCTGAGGAAGTTCAAATAGAGTAAAACTAGCTCAGGCTTGATAAATGCACCTGAATGAACGGCTGTGGTGTTTTCCTAAATATACACAAGAAATTGTGTTTTGCTGAAATAAGAAACCTCAAAATATTTTTATTATAACCAAACTCGGACGCAAATAGTTTCTACAACGATAATCTCAAGATGAATGGAGCTTCATAAGGATACTGATAAATTAAAGGCAATGAGGTTGCGCATCATGGAGTTTCCAGTTCTTCAAATTGGGGAACTGAAGAAGCAGTACGATTTAGTGGAACGTATCTCGAATATCTTCGTATGACGAGTACACTGTAATATACTACCTGGTCACAAGGTTCCGAACATCTGTCACTGTATATTAATACGGCGTATATCCACCATTCCCCTTCTTAACGGTTTAAAGTCTGCTGGGAACACTTTCAGTGAGGTGTTTTAATGTATGTGGAGTTATGGTAGCCAATGCTCCCTCAAGAGGTGATACCAGAAAATGTAGTCATGATGGACGCTGGGGTCTGCAGCGACTTCGATGTCTTAACTCATACCTAAGGTCATCTACTGTGTTCAGGTCTAGCCCGTTTCAGGAATGTCATTGTCCACAAACCACTGCCTCACAGATGCTGCTGATGACAGGGTGTCATGCTCATACAGACAAGCCAACGTGTCGAAACTGTTCCTCTCAGCACGCAATACACAGTGTTGCGAAATGTGTTCAGATGCTTCCGGTTTTCTCGTTTTAAAGTGAATAAAATGAAATACGCGCGACCTGACGAACGTTTGTTGCAACCGAATGTGACGACAGTCAGTGTCCAGTGCAACATAGGTTCTGCGTATTGGTTCCCTCCCGTGTGTTACCACAGGTAGTTTGTAAGTGTTCCCATTTTCCTGGAAATGCGGGACATGTGGGGGGCATATTTCTATTCTGCCACATCAAACCAGTACACTGATATTCTGTAGCTGTCAGCAGGCATAATGACTTCAAAAGATGTCGTTTTCTTGGTGGCTATTCTGTCGTGACTTCCAGTGGTGAATCCCACATTACATGAGAGTGTTCGGATACTTTTGGTCAGATAGTGCATATGCCTGAAGAGTAGACAAACTGCTACTACGAATGGAAATATTAGTGAAACAAGATAGGAAGCAGGGTGTCAATCAAAAGTTGTACGACAAAGTAGCGTGTTATCAATATATCCACACGAAGATAGTCCAAATCCACGATGAGATCACACAACCAGCTGATTAGTTTTTAGATTTATGGTTGATCAAGACAGTGTTTGCGTGGGTAGCAAAACCAATAGACAAGAGATTAAAGATACCTTACATTACTTCTGGTTATCTAAGTAGCGTTTTCAAAGCTACCCTTTAACTGCGTAGCAGGATGTCTAGAATCAGTGTCGTTGCTACTTTTCACTGTTGGCTATCGGACACGGCATTTCGATGCAAGGATCATTCACTAACTGGAGTTACTCAGTAGACATTGCAGAGATACATCTGGAGACTGGGAGTGCCAGGAAAATAAAAGATAAAACTGGAAAGGGATACATAATTCCGACTCTAAATAAAATCAATAGGAGATAAAACAGCTACAATTCTCTTCCAGGTTTAAACAAATCAGAAGTTACTGAGTTGACAGTCTAACTGAAAGTGGATAGAAAAAATTTAAAAAATACGGACGAGAATCATTAATGCCTAATGACGAAGATCGTAATACATCGGACATTGCAGATGCGCTCTTCAACCAGCAGTAGATCTTCACCACGATCACGAAGATGAACTATATCCTAGAAACATTGTTTTCCCAAATTGATTACAACTTTTGATGTCTTTTTTTACGTAAACTAAAACGTAACACAGACTTTTCGATAAATCAATCTTTAGTAGAGCTTTGAATTTTACAAATAGAACCCACAGAACTGTGATTTGGGCAAAGTATTTCCAGTTATTATTTAGGGTGCGGTTTCCACTTACCACTTCTATCTTACTATGAAGGAAACCCCTCCGAAATATTTGATTGGATACTGAGAATCGGATCTACATTTAATTGGTTGCTAGGACACAGTTTTTCACTCAAAAATATCTAAGACTTTAATGAGTATTTTACTTGAAATTTTCTGAATTGCACCTGACCAAATTTTGATCTTTCTACTCCCCAATACTACTCCTGCAATTTTCAACGCTTTTTGACATTCATTCTACTGGATCTATGCCTTGTGCGTACTCAGCCAGTTTCCAACAAGACAAATGGGTTATGTGGGCACAGAGCTTGGAGAAGACAGCTTCCAGATGACATAGGATGGCCGCACTCTGCCCGGCAATCAGGCAGCAACTCTAGCGCCACGAGAGGTCACTGGCCTGCAAATCTTTTCTCCTCCTCGGCCGACCTGTCAGAAAGTAGGCCCTGCAGTATGCAGGCTCCAACACAGTAATTAGGCTGGCACGCAGACTACATTCGGCCAGGGTCCAACAGTGAAAGCGTTTGCACACGCTCATTCTGGAGCCGCCGCTATGACGACGACGACGTCCACGACGGTCTTCACCTCCATGAGCTGCCGCCTACGGACCTCAACCATTCATGGTGTCCACACTGAAGAGACATGACCTCTGACACCATGACCAGCAATTGGACTTTCTAATATTTGTCTTTGTTTTTCATCGGAATTATGACGGACATAAACTTTTTTACATCCCTTCAGGATTTTAAATTTGCTCGTTCTCTAGGGATTTTAGTTTTTGTAAAGATCTTCCGGACATTAATTGAGGCTTGCTTAGCTGTTAGGCACTGGATTCTGGATCTTTGAATTTAGTGTGACATTTGCAGGTCTTCAGCATTCAGAGTTCTTTCGAAGTGTTCAAATGTGTGTGAAATCTTACGGCACTTAACTGCTAAGGTCATCAGTCCCTAAGCTTACACATTACTTAACCTAAATTGTCCTAAGGACAAACACACACACCCATGCCCGAGGGAGGACTCCAACCTCTGCCGGGATCACCCGCACAGTCCACGACTGATGCGCCTAGACTACTCGGCTAATCCCGCGCTGCAGAGTTCTTTCAGTATTCAAGCAGTGACTTGTTCTCAATCATTGCATTTCAAATTAATTCCCATCGGAGAAGCTTGTTTATATGTGTTTCAATAAACTTCATATATATTGTATACTTGCGTATTCTTCCTGCGATTCCTTCAACAGGCACATCATATTCTCCGCCTTAGAATACGGAATGAGGCTTCAGATCTGGCTTGTTGAAAACCACGTTCAGCTAAATCTTCAGGGAGGTGAAAGACAGATGAGTCTCATTTGGACTCTCTTTTATTTTGATTGCGGGAGAAAAGTTATTCGACAAAATATCTACGCAGTGAGTAAATGAGCTTCTCTTGGTGTGTCAAATAGAGTAAAGTCGATGACTCGCAGTGCTGTGTACACCACCAGGCCAAGAATCCTGCATTTTGTTTTTTTGTTTTTAGGTTTCTCATCACTACTCCTAAAGGTGCAGTGGGCTGTTCCAGCTCTGACCAATTGTACAGTCAGGGACTTTTCAGCAAGCTACCAGGCCAACTGATAGTAGGTTAGACGGAGTCCCAATTGGAAATATGCTGATCGGAAAAAAATCGCAGCACCAAGAAGATGTTGTGCGGCATAAAGCGAAGTCGATAGGCGTGTTTCTACATCTGAAAGGTGATGTCTATTCAGATATCACGTCGGTTGCACAGGATCGGCACTAGTAGCGCCTCTATAAGCATACAAATCAGGTTTTCTTTAGAAGCACGCTCTAAGAGTGGTGAGCGTTAGTTACGTTTGAGATTGGATGTTGTAAGTTGATGTTTATCAATAATTCCTTTAAGCTGACAAAGAAGTCATTATTAGCAAGTCATCGAGTTTCATCGAGATCGTGTAATATGATCAAGAGAAGCTGGATGTTTCTTCACGATATTGCTGAAAGATGTGGCAGGAATGTAGTCAATGACATGACTGCTGGCAGCGGTGGTCATGAAAATGTACAAGAACGGCCTCCACACGGCGGCATGGCACTAACGTGAGGGAGGACCATCGTGTTCGGCGTATACCTCTGGCGCGTAGTATGCATCTGCAGCAGCAAACTGAGCAGCAGTTGGCACTACAGTGACATAACGAACTGTTACAAATCGCTTAGTTCAAGGCCAGCTCCAAGTCCTCTGCTCTGTAGTATGCATTCTACTGACACAAACCACAACCATTTGCAACTTCAGTGGTGTCAAGCGAGAGCTCACTGGCGGGCGAGTGTTGATTAGAAGGGGGCCAGTTGAGGGCCTGCAACCAAACTGTCTGCCTGCTAGTCACACTGGGCCTACACCTGGAGTTATGGTGTGGAGTGCGAGTTTGTGTAAAAGCAGGGGATCTCTCGAGGTTGTCCCAGACACGCTGACAGCAAAGTTTGTACGTCAGTCTGGTGATCGACCTGTTATGCTGACATTCACGAACAGTGTTCCGGGGTATGTTTTCCAACAGGATAACGTTCGCTCGCATACGATTATTGAAACACGATATGATGTCTTGACCTGCTTAATCACCAGATCCTTCGGCAATCTAGCACATGTGGGACATAATCAAATGAAACTCCAGCATCATCCACAACCAGCACTGAGCGGGGAAATGCTGCAGGCAGAGAACCCAGTCCAACAAACTGACATCCATCACCTGTTGCACGTTTGCATGCTTGCATTCAACATTCTGTGATTACATCGGTTATTAACGTACCAGAATTTCACAGTGGCAATGACGAATCTTCGTGCTTTAGTCCGGGACCGCGCGACCGCTACGGTCGCAGGTTCGAATCCTGTCTCGGGCATGGATGCGTGTGATGTCCTTAGGTTAGTTAGGTTTAATTAGTTCTAAGTTCTAGGGAACTGATGACCTGTGATGTTAAGTCCCATAGTGCTCAGAGCCATTTGAACCATTTAAATGGCTTATCTAGCGCTTCTATTACCCTTTGATCCCGCATTTTAATCGCTTGTATGTTACCTAGATAATTGTACTCCAGAAATTTCATTACCCGACATTAATTGTTTTTTGGTGTTGTGACTTTCTTCAGTCATTGTATTTGAGAGGGTATATCCATTCCGACATTTATCTTAGTCTACAGCCAAGGGTAAAATTCCAAAAACGGTGGTCGCAACTAGTTGAGGCGGTGGCATCGATTCGGGGATAACATGACTGG
Organism: Schistocerca serialis cubense; assembly: GCF_023864345.2. Classification (NCBI taxonomy): domain Eukaryota; kingdom Metazoa; phylum Arthropoda; class Insecta; order Orthoptera; family Acrididae; genus Schistocerca; species Schistocerca serialis. The sequence continues at coordinate 529,173,803 of NC_064642.1, forward strand.
TACAAAAAATATGAATAGCTGGAATAAGTGTCGTTGTTCATGTTCACTGCCAGAGAAGACAAGTGGAACAGCCAGAAGGGCGGGGGGAGGGGGGGGGGGGGGAGGGAAGAAAATTAAATTAAATTTCACAGGTCGAGACGGTACAAAATGCTATTGCCGTGATTTCCAATTCGAGTCAAAGTTCCTAAGATCTAGGTAGAATGAGCCCACTTATCAGTATAACGTTGCATCTATTCTGGTCTGGTTACACGCATTAACTCGTTTGGGGACGGTGCCTTGAAGCCGCTGTGCCCTCCGCTGAGGCAAGCTGGTCCACATCTGTTGTAACTGGTCCTTAGTGTCCTTATTTCAAGGAGAGCTCCGTGTCATATGCCCTGTAGAATGCATTCCACTGACCCTAACCACCGTAGTTTCCGACTTCATCGGTGTCCTGCCACTTGGACAGAGTTGACACCTGAACTGCCCCAGAGATTATCCATTGGGGCAGATATTGGGATCTTGCTCACCACAGTATAGTCTCAGCATAGCCCAGAAAGTTCAGAGAGAGACCCTTGTCATGCGTTGACTAACATCGTCCAGGTGATGAATAGCACCACGATGCAGTAAACTGAGACGTAACACCTGAGTACGCAGGACGTGAAATACCTTTGTGCAGTCAGAGTTCCCTCAGTAGCTACCAGCAGTTACCTGAAGTCATACCCGATGGCTCCCCACTCCATGACGTCAGGAGTAAGAGCGCTATGCTTCTCGATTGCTTCTGACGATTGTCCGCGATGGTGCAGAACCATGATTTGGCCGAGCGGTTCTAGGCGCTTCAGTCTGGAACCACGCGACCGCTACGGTCGCAGGTTCGAATCCTGCCTCGGGCATGGATGTGTGTGATGTCCTTAGGTTAGTTAGGTTTAAGTAGTTCTAAGTTCTAGGGGACTGATGACCTCAGATGTTCCGTCACATAGTGCTCAGAGATATTATGAGAACCATGATTCATCGATGCACACAAAGCGATGCCATTCCTTAACAATCCGTGCTTCCCGGTCACGGCAATAAGCTAAATGCAAACGTTTGTATTGCGATGTTAACGACTGCCAGGGCATGGGACCGTATTTCTCTAGTCTGGATGCTGTTAGTATCCGACCAGTGGTGCAGGATGAAACAGAAGGTTGGAGGGAGTCCATTACTTGTTCTTGAATAGCGTGCGCGGAGGTGAAGCGGTTACTATGTGCTTGGAGCACAACAGGCCAACCCTGCCTTGCGGTGGTCAGACGAAGTCGACCGTAACCTTGACGTCAAATATTCGTACCTCCATATTCGCATGCACTGCCCATTGTTACAACCGAAAGCCCCACAAATCCGATTATTGCATAATTCGACAATATCGACAGATGGATACGGCGTTGCCGTAGTGGTAACACCGGTTCTCGTCAGCCAACGGCCTTGCCGCAAAGGAAACACCGGTTCCCGTCAGATCACCGAAGTTAAGCGCTATCGGGCTGGTCTAGCACTTGGATGGGTGACCATCCGGTCTGCTGAACGCTATTGGCAAGCGGGATGCACTCAGTCCTTGTGAGGCAAACTGAGGAGCTACTTGATTGAGAAGTAGCGGCTCCGGTCTCGGAAACTGACATACGGCCGGGAGAGCAGTGTGCTGACCACATGCCACTCCATACCGGCATCCAGTGATGGCTGTGGGCTGACGATGACACGGCGGGCGATCGTTACAGTTGGGCCTTCATGGCCTGTTCACGAATAGAATGATGGATACCAATCAGGAATTCTCTTTGAAATACTCTCAGGTGATGGCAACTCTGTCTTACTGGAGTTGATGTCATCTCCATGTGCTTTACACTGATCATCCAACATCTGCCACTGTTAACGTTCCTGATACCCCCTAGCAGGCCTGCTAAGGACACTAAATATGAACAACACCAAATCGCTTTATTGCCATTCTGTCACAGGGAATTGCAGCTCTTATCATTTACCTACCCGTCCGATGTGTGTAAGTATATCAAATTACACTGACATGTGCACCACATCTTCTGAATGCTCTACTTCTTATTTCAGGCAGTGTACTTACACGGTAAAATCAGTGCCTTGTTCGTCATGTCCTGTGTGAATTTACTGCACATCTTTGCTCTATATAATCTATACTCCGAACGCGAAAGGCAGTGAACTCCGTTTCTCTCAAAAGACAAGTGGGTGACTTGAAAGGATTTCAGTACTTTAGTCTCTACAAGCGATAGTACGAACAGATTAATCATAAAGAAACAAAACTTTATTCAGGCCTGTTCCTAAGGGAATTGGAGTGATAAATATAGTTGAATATTCCCACAGACCTAATAAAAAAAAGTTCTTTAACCTCCAAATCAACGGAACTGATCTCGTGCCATTGTTAAATATATGCAGCTAAAACATTGTTTCCACCATTATTGTCTCACAGATGCATTTAGCTTTCTGCTCCGTGTTTTTTTATACCACTTTGAGCATCATGTGGAAATAGGGAGAAATTCGTTTAAAGCAGGACAGATCTGTGATGCATCTCTATATAAAAAGAAATTGGAATACTGGTCGTGCAATATTTCGATTGCGCAGTTCGATAGGCAGAGATAACGAAGTCCGCTTCCGCCAGCCAAAGCCATTTCGCTGTTACTTGCTAATAACTGTCGAACTTAAAAAAATCTGATTTCAGCGGCTTTGGAAGCAATTCTGGAAGGCACTGCTTTTTTCCCACACAGAGCTCATGAGGAGCGGAGTCATTGACTCAAATTATCACGGACAACGGGATGATATCTAGTGCCTGCTGTCCAACGTCTAAGGAAAAAATACCATTACACTTTCAGCATGCGATTTGAAACTTAAATACGTTACCATGCACAAAAACTATGTGGAATGTAGATTTTACAGCTTTACTTAACGAGATGTACTGAGGTGACAGGGTATTGATGGCAGTTCCATTGCTGGAGCTGTGATTTGTACGCAGCTAATTTTTTTGGAAAGGTTTCCGAAGTGATTATGGCATCACGACGGGAATTAACAGACTTCGAAAGCAGATAGTTGGAGCTATACGCTTGGGACATGCAACTTCGGAAATCGTTAGGGACTCTAACATTCAGAGACCCACAGTGCCAAGGGTGTGCCGAGAATACCTCGTTTCAGGTATTACCTCCAACCTCGGATAACGCAGTGCCCTACAATTTTCACTTAACGATCGAGAGTAAGACGTTTGCGTAGAGCCGTCATAGCTGACAGGCAGGAAACACTGCATAAAATAACCACAGAAATCAATCTAAGACGTATGGTGAACGTAAGCCTTTCGACAGTGCGGTGAAATTCAAGTGTTGAGACAATGCCAGCAGACGACCGACATGTGTCCCTTTGCATGACATCGTCTGCAGCGCCTGTCGCTGGCCAATGATAATATCGGCCGGACCATACACGACTATTAATCCGTAGGGTAGTCAGATAAATCACGATTTAAGTTGGCAAGAACTGATGGTAGAGTCCAAGTGTGGCCCAGACTCCACAAACCCATGGACCCAACTTGTCAAGAAGGCCCTGTCGAAGGTGCTATTGGCCCCATAATGATGTGGGTTGTGTTTACGGAGAACGGACTAAGTTCTCTGGTCCAACTGAAGTCCATTGACTGGAAAAGCTCATGTTCGGCTACTTGCAGAGCATTTGCAGCTATTCATGGACTTCATGTTGCCAGACAAAGTTGGAATTTTTATGGATGACAATGCGACACGTCACTGTGCCACAACTGTTTGTGACTGGTTTGCAGAATATTTTGAACAACTGGAGCGAAAGATTTGGTCACTCAGTTATGGAACGCAATGGAAACGTCACTTCGTGCACAGAATACTATGCTGGCAACACATCCACATTTATGGACGGCTGTAGAGGCAGCATGGTTCAGTATTTCTGCAGGGGAGTTTCAGTGACTTGTTAAGTGCATGCCACGTCGAGTTACTGCCCTACTCTAGGCAGTAGGGAGTCCGACACGATATTAGGAGCTATTCTATGACATTTATTACACCAGAGTATGTTCTTGCAGACGTTTCACGTTCTAACAGACTGCAATTTCTCTATAACGTAATCACTGGTGCTTCATTGATGGTTTGTATATCCACTATGTATCGTAACTAACAACTAGAGAAACAGGAGTCATTAAGAAGGATATGTGAGGGTGATAATAATGGAAGAGGAAGACCAATTACGTTTATACCTGCACAACTATTATGGCCACATTCGAGGTAGGTTGACAAAGCAAGAGACGCTACCTCATCTCATCAGTTTATTTACTTCAGTGGTGTAAAATACATCCCGCACCGTTTGTTTATCTGGGTCACTTCAGAGAATTCAGTAGTTTATCATACTTTTAGTAACAATAGGACATCTATCAACATTATCTTACAAGATTGAACATTTCTGATGCTAGGTAGTATCTAAACATTGCGGATAATTTGGGCGCAGATGGTTTGGATTACATTGAGTTCCCGCTATGTATCTCGCTAAACATCCTTCTCGGATCGGTATAGCAAATGGTGGCCACTTCAGTGAATTGGTTAATTGTTGGTGAGCATATTATCACCGCCGAGTCTCCATGAGTTTCAGGTTTTTCGATTGATGACCTAGAAGAGTAGCTGCAATAAAAAGGAAAATTAATTCCTTATTTGTCTACTTCTGTATTCGTGTATATTGATGGATTGTTCATTTAAGAGTTCGTCTCTCATTGTGAAACAGTCAATAGAGATCTATCGCAAATTTCTAAGATGTTTGCGAAGGACATCGGGAAAAAAGTTCACAGAAGTAGAATATTAACGACTGGGGTCTCCGCCATGACAATACATTACCGCATACGCTTATATTGCTGAGGAATTTTCGAGTAACAAGCGAAATCAAAATGACACTTATTTTCCACCCAATGTTCTTTCCAGCATTTAGTGCGCTTCTTTCTACCTCCAAAGATGAAAAAAGGTGAAGGGGCCAATATTTGGCACAGTGGAGGAAACTTAAGCGGACCTGAGGATGGTACTAAACATTATAATATAGGCAAACTTCCAGGACGAATTTTAAAGGTAGCCAAAGCAATTGCCTGCTTGTATTCGCTCGCATAGAAAATGGTTTTAAGGTCATTGTGCATTGAGTATGACAAATATGAGAGGCGTAATAATTTTCATTAGTGTATTTCGTACATGGTGTCCCGCTAGTGTGAAAATTTGAAGTATCTCATGAACTACATATCAGAGGCAATTTAAACCTGGAGAGGTTTAAAAAGTCAGTCAGCCGGTAGCAAATAAGGTTTTTATTGACACCCCTGACTTGTTGTTGTGGTCTTCAGTCCTGAGACTGGTTTGATGCAGCTCTCCATGCTACTCCATCCTGTGCAAGCTTCTTCATCTCCCAGTAACTACTGCAAGCTACATCCTTCTTAATCTGCTTAGTGTATTCATCTCTTGGTCTCCCTCTACGATTTTCACCCTCCACGGTGCCCTCCAATACTAAATTGGTGATTACTTGATGCTTCAGAACATGTCCTACCAACCGATCCCTTCTTCTAGACAAATTGTGCCACAAATTTCTCTTCTCCCCAATCCTATTCAATACCTACTCATTCGTTATGTGATCTACCCATCTAATCTTCAGCATTCTTCTGTAGCACCCCATTTCAAAAGCTTCTATTCTCTTCATGTCCAAACTATTTACCGTACATGTTTCACTTCCATACATGGCTACACTCCATACAAATACTTTCAGAAACGACTTCCTGACAGTTAAATCTATACTCGATGTTAAATTTCTCTTCTTCAGAAACGCTTTCCTTGTCATTGCCAGTCTACATTTTACTTCCTCTCTACTTCGACCATCATCAGTTATTTTGCTCTCCAAATAGCAAAACTCCTTTACTACTTTAAGTGTCTCATTTCCTAATCTAATTCCCTCAGCATCACCCGACTTAATTCGACTACATTCCATTATCCTCGTTTGGCTTTTGATGACACTATCCTTTCCGTTCAATTGCTCTTCCAAGTCCTTTGCTATCTCTGCCAGAATTACAATGTCATCGGCAAACCTTAAAATTTTTATTTTTTCTCCATGGATTTTAATACCTACTCCGAATGTTTCTCTTGTTTCGTTCACTGCTTGCTCAATATACAGATTGAATAACATCGGGGAGAGGCTACAACCCTGTCTCACCCTGACTTAATTTTCGATAATTATCTTCTTCAGAAATTGTAATGGATCCTAAAAATTACATTAGTAGTTACAAAAGTATGGTTCCAAAAAAAATTGAACCAAAGATAGAAGTAAAAACTGTAGAGAAAAAATTGTAGGATAAGTGTACTCACTTGTTACAAGACATACCCTACAAATAAACAGAATAGAGCCTAACGGCTTTTGTCGTATGAGACTTTCATCTTCAGAATAACAAACGACAAGAGACTGCTTAAGACTACTGAGACACAGCATTTCAGGTGTGGAGATTGTAAAGTCTACCAGTCCTTAACCTGAGGTTTTGTCGATTGACTTAAATACAGTAAAACACAAAAATGACATTTGGTTGTAATAGTATGCGTAGGGTAAATAACAAAAGTCAGATGCATAATTTTTCAGGCTCTAGGGCTAAGGAAAGATACATGCAGAGAGCTCTAAATACATGTGTGTAAGATGTGCTCGTTGACCGTGTTGAGTAGCTTATGTACTTTAAAACAGAAAATGAAAATTCTGCCATTGTTAATATGAAACATACAGAAAATTAAACAATATAAATGTGAGTTTAAAATGGAATATGAAAACGTTTTTGTAAAAGAGTAACACTGCAACAAATTTCGGTGTGCACACAGTAAAAAATGCTATCAAAAGTAATAAGTAGTGATAAAAAGTGAGGTAGTGACGAACTGAAACTATTTTTTTTTTATGAAAACATTTTTGCTAAAGCGGAGAAATCTTCAGATTTGTAATAAAGAAGTTTGTAGACAGTAGATGAAGCAGAAAAGCTAACAGATTTCAGATTCAGATTAGACTCAATAGCATTACAAGGGAAATGTGTCAAAACAGCTAAGCTAAGCTAAGCTGGCTACTGTCATGTAACAATTTGTACGTGAACGTAGGTTTGTTGTTAGCTCTTGCCCACCGTACATCCAGTCGAATCCTAAAGTCGTTATCTGCAGCACTATAGAAATTCCAATTATTTCATCTGGCCATACATGCCAGAAATTGTATTCATATCTTGTCGACTGCCATATAAACTACCGAAGAGAGGGCGCGTGAGCCTGACCTGACTACAATAGTTGGGCATGGCAGGTCCTGATATCAAACAAGCATCCCTGCGATTAGTTTCACATCCAACGATTGATCGCAAATATGAAGGGAGTCTTTCACTATTACTCGTAATTTTCGAGCCATATTCATAACCTGTTGTTAAATGCGGGTGACTCTATGAGTCAATCTTAATGTGTCAAGGTAGCTCAATGTTAGAATGATGTTTCTGGCAAGTCTTCTTGCCTTACAGTGACAACGTTCGTTCGTTGTAAGCTCCATCTTTGGAAGTACATTGAGAGAACAAACAGAGTAAAGTCGCAAAGTCCCGTTCACGGCTGGAGACGCAGAGTTCTCTTCTGGATTTCATTGCGAATTCAGGTTAATTTTTACTTTCAGCATAAATGTGGATGTACATAGAGAATTTTAACGATCGTAAAAGTATAGAGAGGAATATTTCCGATCAAATACCATTTGGAACTCCTGAGGACGGTGCAAAACATTTTAGAGAAGTTTCTGTCTGCGGAAGCCAATGCTTTGCCGAGTTATTTCATACAGTGGTCAGAATGCTAAGGACCATAATAATTATTAACGAAAACTGTTAACAACTGTCTTGTATGACACTGAGAATTTATTTTGTAACAACAACGGGAATAGTTTGCTAGATATTCATCCATGTAGCAAAGGTAAGTAAATTGCTTATCTGTTTTAATTTCAGAGCTTTCTCATTTTGACACCCTACAATTTAACAGAAAGTTCTCGAAGATAGTGTTTGTCTAATACCTGGTACTAGTCTCAGGAAAAATTACATTGGAGTAAGGGCACAGGTGTACTGTTATACCGTGATATACATATTAATTATATACGAATGTGATCCCCAAACATGTATTAACGAAACTTATCATTTCCTTGGCACACTGTAAACTCAAAATAAATATAATAAAATAAAAACATGAAGTAAGCTCAAGCACACCTAAAGACTGCGAAAAATTTTACATGTCAAGAGAGAAAGTGAAGGAGAAACTATGTGACACGATGAAGAAAATGTAACAGATATATGATGATCACTTACTGCAGGCTCGGAACGTCACTGAGCAGAACTAGCTTTCGACGCTAGAGGAATTATAAAAGATACGTTGCCAGAGTCATCTGTAATTTTTCGCCGTCCATTGGAAATTCCATTAAACAGCCTCTTAATTAATACGTATCACTCAAATCTATTTCAAATTCAGTGCAAAGTAAGTTATTCTACGCCGCACGCAGGAGAAACCTAAATCTTACGAGCACTTTTAGTTCGTCGTCCTCGACTGCGCAAATGCATTTCAATTAGATCTTTTATACGAATGCGTGCTGTCTTTTCTTTTCTGACTTAAAAAACTAACACAATCGTCTATACATCGCTGATTTGCTTTGTATAAGGTATACACAATGGCTATCTATACGGATGGCTACAAAATTGCAGCGATAGTAAGAACTAGCTGAAACAGGATTCGTGACCATATTTTTGTTTCCCCCTGAACCTCCATGTCTCTCATCCAATAAATTTATTGGAACCGAATATTTCTTACTAGCATCCTCGACTGTCATTTCAATGAGACTGACTTAATCAGCTATTTTCATCTTACTCATGTCCTGAGTTACCCATCTTTACCTGTGAATAAGCTCTACAATCAAACAAAGAGAGAAAAAAAAAGACGACGCACCACGAAGGAATTATCCGAATGGGACGGAAGTTGGCGGCAGGTGTACGTATTCGGACAAACAAACAAACAGTTGGAATTTCAGAAAAAGAGCTTGACAATCTGAGTAAGTCAGTATCGCGTTGGTCTACATCTGGCCCTTATGCAAGCTGTTATTCGGCTTGACAATGATTGACGGAGATGTTGTATGACCTCCTGAGGCCTATCGTGCCAAATTCGGTCCTTTTGACGCGTTAGATCGTCAAAATATGGAGCTGGTTGGAGAGGTCTGCCCATCATGCTCAAAACAATCTCCGTTGGGGAGAGATCCGGCAACATTTCTGGCAGAGGTAGGATTTGGCAAGCACGAAGACAAGCAGAAGAAACTCTCGCCATGTGCCGGCGGACATTATCCTGCTGAAAAGCAAGCCCAGGAAGCCTTGCCATGAAGGGCAATAAGACGGGGCATTGAATAATGTCGATGTACGTGTTATGTAAGGTTCCTGCTGGTGACAACCAAAGGAGTCCTGTAATGAAATGAAACGACTCACTAGACCATCACTCCTGGCTGTCGGTCAGTATGGCGGGCTGCGGTCAGAATGGTAACCCATCTTCGTCAGAGATGTCTCCAGACAAGTCTTCGGGCTACAGTCTCTTTGACTGGAGTGGAATTGTCTTCATTGCTGAGTCCAGTGAATGAGATGGTTCAGTGGTTAGCACACCGGACTCGCATTCGGGAGGATGACGGTTCAGTTCCGAGTCCGGCCATCCTGATTTAGGTTTACCGTGATTTCCGTAGGTCGATTCGGGCAAAATCCGGGATGGTTCCTTTGAAAAGACACGGCAGACTTACTTCCCCTTCCTTCCCTAATGTGATGGGACCGAATCAACTAACCAATCATTGGTGACTCCCGCTTCAAACTGTTTCCCTATGACCAGAGAAGATGTGTCTGGAAACGCGCAAGACTACAGTGGGGTACCAATCTGACTATCATCTGCCATACGGCTCGACAACCAGGGGTGATGATACGAGGTGCCACTTCATTTAATAGCAGGAGCCTTTCGGTTGTCATCCACTGCACCCTGGTACATGGCGTTTTGTTTCCCTTTACGGCAAGTCATCCTGGGCTTACATTTCAGCAAGATAATGCTACCCGTACCCTGCGAGAGTTTCTACTGCTTGTCTTCGTCATTGCCAAACCCTAACTTGGCCAGCGTGGTCGCCGGATCATTCTCCAACAGGGAACGTTTGGAGTGTCAAGGGCGTGGCCCTTCAACCACCTCCGGACTTTGACGATCTAGCTCGGCCAATTGGATATAATTTGGCACAGTTTCCCTCAGGTGAACATCCAACAACTCTATCAGCCGGTGCCAACTGACTGCATAATGGCCAGACATGGACCAAAGCGTTATTGACCTCCTCAACTTGTGAAACCTTTTCCCATCAATAAATCATCCAATTTTTCTGAAATTATTACCTTTTCTCCTGAATGTGTAAATCGTATCTACCGATTTACGTCCTGTTCGGGTAATTCCTTTATGAAACTTCCAGGCAGATTGAAACTGTGTGCCGGACCGAGACTCGAACTCGGGACCTTTGCCCTCCACGGGCAGGTCCTCTACCAGCTGAGCTACCCAAGCACGACTCACGCCCCGTCTTCACAGCTTTACTTCTGCCAGTACGTCGTCTCCTCGCAGGAGAGCTTCTATAAAGTTTGGAAGGTAGGAGACGAGGTACTGGCAGAAGTAAAGCTGTGAGGACGGGGCGTGAGTCGTGCTTGGGTAGCTCAGTTGGCGCCGGCACGGTTGCTCAGCGTGTTCGGTCAGAGGGCTAGCTGCCCTCTGTAATAAAAAAAAATTTAAAAAAAATGAGTCAATGCCTCAACCCTGAACTTGAACGGGTGTCCTGGGACATCCGCACCGAACAAATGCAACGAACAAAATCGAACAAAATGAGAACAATTAAAAAAAAAAATAAAAGAAAGTTGGTAGATCACTTGTCCGTGGAAGGCAAAGGTCCCGAATTCGAGTCTCGGTCCGGCACACAGTTTTAATCTCCCAGGAAGTTTCATATCAGCGCACACTCCTCTGCACAGTGAAAACCTCATTCTGGAATTCCATTATGGTTTGTCTTTTTTTTTTTTTTTTTTTTTTTTTGCTCAGAATGCAATTTAATACTTTTTGGTCTGTATTAAAAAACTGTTGTATTTAAAACTAAAACTAATTTATATTTGAATAACTATTAGTTACAGTATCTGTAGCGTATAACTGTCGCTACATAACACAGTATCATTATTTTTCGTAACTCTTCCACAGCAGCGTGTAGGTAGTTTCAGCTCGGTGTCTTATTGCACACGGTTGGAAAACGTAGAACAAACAGTTTGAGGGCGCCGAAGCCGGCGTTTATCGCCAGACAGGTGAGCAGGGCGGGTCCGCTGCAGCGCCGCCGCGGTGCAGGTCCACCGCAGACCGCTGGCTGGTCCGCTCCGGCGTCGCGTTTCGGTGGAAGGGCGCGCTCGGATAGCGGACACCGCCATTAGCAGAGATGCGCAACGGCGGATAAATTAAACGGGTGCCGATCGCCGGCTGCCTTGTAATCCTGGCGCGGATCAGGTGGGCTCCGCGGCGCCGAGTTATTGTGTTTAATTGAGTGCAATCAGCAGCCGGCCGCGCCAGATTAATCCGCGCGTTATTGCTCCGCTGTGCGCTGCTCTTCCATCACCAGCGGACGGCTAAATCCGACGCGTTGTCGCGCCGCGCCGCATCAATTATGCAGTTCCCGCGGCTGTCGAGCAACTTAAATCACGCGATCTGGGGCGGCAACTCCGGTCCGCAGCCGGTAATTCACGGGCGTGGTGGGATGTGATCCGTGCCGCCGTCGGAGCCGCCGTGCGTGCTGCTAGCTGAATGTGGGCGCTCGTAGCACGGTGAAAGGTCAACAAAAGCGCCAGTCGGAACTGACCTCTATGTAAACGTAATACAAGAAGAACCAGAACTCAGTTAACAATATTTCAGAATGTTCAGGGGTATTTTCTGAGCATTTTGGTACAAGGGTATTGTAGCTGCCAGTGGTCCACTATATAATACTAGAAAACTTTCGGGCCTGACCGATCCAAATATTTAAAACGGGGGTTTTAATGCAAATTAAAAAAATTAGAAACATCACACGTAATTAGATAGTGAATATGGCTTTCAAAAAGGCTAAAACACAACAGACACCAATAATTATTTTGTGAAATCAAAATCAGTTCCGCCTTTGACAATTCGATGAAAGTTGCAGAATTATTCTGCGACCTCACAAAAGCAGTTTACTGTGTATAGCATCACTTGCATTTGAAAAACATGGAAAATATACAGAGTTGGGGATTATACTTTAGATTGGTGCAAGTCATATCTCACGAACAGGGTAATGATATCGTGAAGAAGGGAATTCCTTTTCTGAATGGATGACTATTTCACAAGGCGTTCCACAAGGTTCAATTCTGGGTCGAGTTTTGTTTCTACCTCATGAAACAAACTTGACCCTAAGCATAAATTCACACACCGTTTTGCTCATCGATGATAATTCTGTCCTTGTCGACAGCAGTGACTCAGAAAAGATTCTCTCAACCGTCGCAAATCTACCAGATTGTTTAGAAAACTGGTTCCAACTAAATGGACTGAAATCTAAGATTGGAAAAATACATTTACCGCAGTTTAAAAGTAGGAAATGAAATCCTCATTAATTGCACAAATCAAGAACTGAAGGAAGCGGGGGTGTCTAAAACTGGAATGCATCTGGACCAAAATTTATCCCGGTTTTCAAACATGAAATACTTAGCAAATATTTAAAAAAGGAAGAAGAAGAAATAATTAGCAAATAAATTAAACAGCCTCAGCTTTGCAATGAAGATTCTGTCATATTCGTCTAGCATAGAGGCGAGAAAAGTAGTTTTTCACACCTGTTTTGAATCAGTTTTAAGGTATGACATTATTTTTGGGGTAACATAAGCAAAATGATTAAATATTAAAATTACGAAAATCAATAGTCAGAAATGATGGGTCTCGATCTTCCACCATAATCGAGTCCATCAACATGAGGTGGCTAATATGAGGTGGCCAAGGATGTGGAAACGTGGGTTCTACTATGCCAAGACTGCTTGGTAGCTACAATAGGAAAACACAATTAGCAGTAGTACAGAATAAGAAAGTATTTATTACTTAACTTTGTTGTAGTCCATGATCAGTTTGTTGACAATTCTAGAAGACGCGACTAGACTAAGCGTCTGTAGAATGACATAATTTACAAGTCACGAATCTTGCAGTGACGAATTAATCTCTCGTAATCTTGAATGATGAATCCGGTGAATTTGTAGACTAACTTGGAACGGAGCTACAAAGACTTGATGGCAGCAATGACTGAGCTGCAGACGATGACTAACATCGGCGCTGGCTGACCACTAAGCGCGGCTGCGAACTGTATGTGGTCGTATGACTGACGACATCACAAGAAATATGTGTAATGCAAAACCTAAAGAATTCTGTCGCCCACTGTTAAAAAATTTAAAAATATTGATAAGTCCCTGTTTTTACATTTACGAACTAATTAATTTTGTTTGCAGTAACTCGTAGCTGTTCATAGACAGTGATTTTAAACGTCAGTACCTTACTGGAAACGAGGGAAATTTCATGCTTACCACTGATTAAATAAAGCTATATGTACAAACTCCGGAATACATAGCCATGAAAATTTCCAATATTCTAAAGAAGAAACCATACCATAGTATGGAGGTAGGACAACTGAAACAAGAAGTGCGGAAGTTATTAGTACAGAAATGCTATTCTTCCTTATAAGGGTTAGATCCTGATCCAGTGGAACTATCAGGATGTGGTAAGGAGAGGCGTGTGGTCAGCAAACTGCTCTCCTGGCCGGATTGGTTAGCAGACGTGTTGGCCCTACTACTCGTTCCTGTAGCTCCTCAGCTGTGATCACATGTACCACTTCTCCCACCAAGGAAATGTTCCTCGTAGTACCGGGAATCAAACCCGGGTACCCGGCATGGCGGTCAGCCGCACTGACTTTCCAGATCTTACATTACTGAAGTCGGTACACACGCCCGTGCCTTATTTCGATGTCTTGGGGCTACTGCATTGTGAACCCTTCATTTTTCGTTATTCAGTAGTTTCCTTCTTTAATTTGAAGCTTGATGGTTGCGAACAGGATCATTTATGGTGTCAAAAGTTCGTCTTGGACATTTAAAAGCTAATCATTATGGAGTGTCAGTTAAAATAAAATGAACACATTCGAAATATTATAGTCTTGGTGTTTAATCATGGATTTAATCCTGCAGAAGTCACGACAAGAATTTGTTGCTCGTACGTGAGGCAAGTATTTGCAGAGAAGTCCGAGGAGAGCAGGAAAGTAGGTTTCTATTTATCCCAGAAGGAAAATTCGAATTGTGTGATCAAGAACATTCTGTAACACCTTTTGTTGTTGACGAAAGCCACCTACATTAGTGGGTTCATTACGTCTCATGCTAAACAAAGCGGCGTATGGGAGAAATTATGGAATGTGTCACGCAAACGTAGTCTATCATCTAAATTCATTAGTAACATGAGCACTACTTGTGTTGATCGATACCAACAAAAATCAGCAAATAACTGTATGTTCGTCTTTACTGTCCCTTTACCGTTGCGCTTGTCACAGTCACAAGTCATTCCTTGGGAACATTGTTACAGGTGACGACCAATGGCGCCTGTAATGTGAACTTCAAGAAGAAAGAGGAATGCCTTAGCCCATTAGTCTGTTAGGAGATCTCAGTGATTTCGAACGTGGACTACTCATTGGAAGTCACCAGAGCAACAGATCTAACAGGGACATTTTAACCCTTCTAAAGCTACCCAAGTCGACTGTTGCTGATGTCACTGTGATGTGGAAACACGATGGAACGATTACAGCTAAACCAAGACCAAGCAAACCGTCGGAAACGGACCGTCGAGCATTGCAGAGATTGGTGTAAAAATCGCATGAAATCACCGGAAGGAGCTACTCGGTAATGAGCGTAAGGCTGTAGATAGAGAGATGTTGAATGAAATTCGTTTTGCAGTCAAGAGAGCAATGCCTGGACTCTTCAACTACTCCGGCGCAGAATATTGTCTAACGATCTTATGTTATGCTAACCGGGGACCTAGAAACGACGGAGAGGCTACGTCCCCGTTGCAGCCGCAGTGGTCCGCAACCCCATTACGACTACCGCAATCCACTTCACCCCTCCGCCTCCCCACACCGAACCCAAGGTTATTGTGCGGTTCGGCCCCCGGACCCCCTAGGGAACGTCTCACACCAGACGAGTGTAGCCCCTATGTTTGCGTGGTAGAGTAATGGTAGTGTACGCGTACGTGGAGAACTTGTTTGCGCAGCAATCACCGACATAGTGTAGCTCAGGCAGAATAAGGGGAACCAGCCCACATTTGCCAAGGCAGATGGAAAACCGCCTAAAAACCATCCACAGACTGGCCGGCTCACCGGACCTCGACACAAATCAGCCGGCCGGATTTGTGCCGGGGACCGGCACTCCTTCCCGCCCGGAAAGCCGTGCGTTAGACCGCACGGCCAACCGGACGGGCGAAACGATCTTACTTAAAACTCAAAGAAACTCTGGTCATATGTAAAAGCTATTAGTGTAACCAAAGTTTGTGCCCGGTCACCCGTGGGCCAGACTGGAACTGAAATTGAGAGTAGCAAAGCGAAATCAGAAACATTTGACTGTTATGAAATGTTCCTTTACGAAGGAAAACCCAGTGGTATTGCCCCAACTTAATTATCGTACAACGGAAACGATGAGTGAAACCGAGTTTAGCATCAGTGACGTTGAGAAACAGCTGAAGTCGTTAAAACTGAACAAAGCCCCAAGGCCCCATGGTATACCTACTTCACTCAGTTCCCAGTTAATGGTTAAGTTGGCTTCTCTGTTAACTGTTGTTTATCATAGATTCATCGAATAAAAAATTGTGTCCAGTTGTTGGAAGGAAGCACAGATAACACCTGGCTACAAGAAAGGTAGCAGACGTAATCCACAACACTGCCGTCCAATGTCCTTGACATCAATTTGTTGTAGTGCTTAGAGCATATTCTGCTCTCAATCATAATGAGGTAACTCGAGCAGAACGGCATCCTAGCACGGATTTTGAAAGCATAGATCTTGTAAAACACAATTCTCACTTTTCTCACATAACATCTTAAGAGCCATGGATCAAGGCAATCAGGTAGCTGCATTATTTACCGATTTCCGCAAAGCATTTGACTCAGTACCACCCCCACGCTTAATATCAACTGCACGATCACAAGGGTACCAGACAAAATGTGTGACTGGACTGAGTATTTCTTGATAGGGAGAACGCAGCATGTTATCTCGAATGAAAAGTCGTCGGCAGATGCAGAAGTAACTTCGAGTGTACTCCGGGCAAGCGTGTTTGGTCGCTTCATCTTCATGATGTATATTAATAATTTTCCGGACAATGTTATTAGTAACCTCAGATTTTTAGCAGATGCAGATCGTGCGGATATCTACAACGAAGTACAGTCTGAACGAAGCTGTACAAATATGCAGTCAGATGTTGATAAGGTTTCGTAGTGGTGCAATGTCTGGTAACATGCATTAAATGTTCAAAAATATAAAATTGTCCACTTCACAAAAGGAAAACAATAGTGTGCTACTAATATAATACTGAGAACAGTTCAGTGACCGGGTTGTTCTAATCAGAATCGACAGCAGACCAACACCGACAACGATAGTTCAGGTATACATGCCGACGTCGCAAGCTGAAGATGAACAGATAGAGAAAGTGTATGAGGATACTGAAAGGGTTACGCAGTATGTAAAGGGGGACGAAAATCTAATAAACATGGGCGACTGGAATACAGTTGTAGGGGAAGGAGTAGAAGAAAAGGTTACAGGAGAATATAGGCTTGGGACAAGGAATGAAAGAGGAGAAAGACTAACTGAGTTCTGTAACAAGTTTCAGCTAGTAGTAGCGAATACCCTGTTCAAGAATCACAAGAGGAGGAGGTCTACTTGGAAAAGGCCGGGAGATACGGGAAGATTTCAATTAGATTACATCATGGTCAGACAGAGATTCCGAAATCAGATACTGGACTGTAAGGCGTACCGAGGAGCAGATGTAGACTTAGATCACAATATAGTAGTGATGAAGAGTAGGCTGAAGTTCAAGACATTAGTCAGGAAGAATCAATACGCAAAGAAGTTGGATACGGAAGTACTATGGAATGACGAGATACGTTTGAAGTTCTCTAACGCTATAGATACAGTAATAAGGAATAGCGCAGTAGGCAGTACAGTTGAAGAGGAATGGACATCTCTAAAAAGGGCCATCACAGAAATTGGGAAGGAAAACATAGGTACAAAGAAGGTAGCTGCGAAGAAACCATGGGTAACAGAAGAAATACTTCAGTTGATTGATGAAAGGAGGAAGTACAAACATGTTCCGGGAAAATCAGGAATATAGAAATACAAGTCGCTGAGGAATGAAATAAATAGGAAGTGCAAGGAAGCTAAGACGAAATGGCTGCAGGTAAAATGTGAAGATATCGAAAAAGATATGATTGTCGGAATGACAGACTCAGCATACAGGAAAGTCAAAACAAACTTTGGTGACATTTTAATGGTAACATTAAGAGTAACATTAAAAGTGCAACGGGAATTCCACTGTTAAATGCAGAGGAGAGAGCAGATAGGTGGAAAGAATACATTGAAAGCCTCTATGAGGGTGAAGATTTGTCTGATGTGATAGAAGAAGAAACAGGAGTCGATTTAGAAGAGATAGGGGATCCAGTATTAGAATCGGAATTTAAAAGAGCTTTGGAGGACTTACGGTCAAATAAGGCAGAAGAGATAGATAACATTCCATCAGAATTTCTAAAATCGTTCGGGAAAGTGGCAACAAAACGACTATTCACGTTGGTGTGTAGAATATATGAGTCTGGCGACATACCACCTGACTTTGGGAAAAGCATCATCCATACATTCCGAAGACAGTCAGAGCTGACAAGTGCGAGAATTATCGCACAATCAGCTTAACAGCTCATGCATCGAAGCTGCTTACAAGAATAATATACAGAAGAATGGAAAAGAAAATTGAGAATGCGCTAGGTGAAGATCAGTTTGGCTTTAGGAAAAGTAAAGGGACTTGAGAGGCAATTCTGACGTTACGGCTAATAATGGAAGCAAGGCTAAAGAAAAATCAAGACACTTTCATAGGATTTGTCGACCTGGAAAAAGCGTTCGACAATATGAAATGGTGCAAGCTGTTCGAGATTCTGAAAAAAGTAGGGGTAAGCTATAGGGAGAGACGGGTCATATACAATATGTACGACAACCAAGAGGGAATAATAAGAGTGGACGATCAAGAACGAAGTGCTCGTATTAAGAAGGGTGTAAGACAAGGCTGTAGCCTATCGCCCCTACTCTTCAATCTGTACATCGAGGAAGCAATGATGGAAATAAAAGAAAGGTTCAGGAGTGGAATTAAAATACAAGGTGAAAGGATGTCAATGATACGATTCGCCGATGACATTGCTATCCTGAGTGAAAGTGAAGAAGAATTAAATGATCTGCTGAACGGAGTGAACAGTCTAATGAGTACACAGTATGGTTTGAGAGTAAATCGGAGAAAGACGAAGGTAATGAGAAGTAGTAGAAATGAGAACAGCGAGAAACTTAACATCAGGATTGATGGTCACGAAGTCAGTGAAGTTAAGGAATTCTGCTACCTAGGCAGTAAAATAACCAATGACGGACGGAGCAAGGAGGACATCAAAAGCAGATTCGCTATGGCAAAGAAGGCATTTCTGGCCAAGAGAAGTCTACTAACATCAAATACCGGCCTTAATTTGAGGAAGAAATTTCTGAGGATGTACGTTTGGAGTACAGCATTGTATCGTAGTGAAACATGGACTGTGGAAAACCGGAACAGAAGAGAATCGAAGCATTTGAGATGTGGTGCTATAGACGAATGTTGAAAATTAGGTGGACTGATAAGGTAAGGAATAAGGAGGTTCTATGCAGAATCGGAGAGGAAAGGAATATGTGGAAAACACTGATAAGGAGAAGGGACAGGATGATAGGACATCTGCTAAGAAATGAGGGAATGACTTCCATGGTACTAGAGGGAGCTGTAGAGGGCAAAAACTGTAGAGAAGACAGAGATTGGAATACGTCAAGCAAATAATTGAGGACGTAGGTTGTAATTGCTACTCTGAGAAGAAGAGGTTAGCAAAGGAAAGGAGTTCGGCGGCGGGCCGCATCAAACCAGTCAGTAGACTGATGACCAAAAAAAAAAAAAAAAAAAGGTTCTAGGGGACTGATGACCACAGATGTTAAGTCCCATAGTGTTTTTTTGTTGTCTAGCGATCCCAGAAAGCGGGTTCCCTAAACACCTCATATGTGATGATTGGGCAGGATTTAACAATTTCAGTCCCTCTATCCTTCCTGCACATAGGCATATTGACTTCCCTCTGCACTTAACTACGGAAGGCTGCTTCTTTATAAGCCTGAAGATGGCAGGAATCACCAGGGATCACAGAATCAGTTGTTGTCGGTTTGTTGTAAACGGCGAATGTGTGCTTATCGTCCTGTTTTCAATGTTCAAATCAAGAACTTGTAAACTGCTGTCAGTTTCATGTTACATGGGTAAATTTAATATTATTAGGAGCGTCGTTGAACGTTTTTACGATTTCATCAATAACTTCATCGGAAACGTTAACAAGCAACACAGTGTCGTCTACGTTAAACGATTTTACTCATAACGGGTTTTTCAGATTTTTCAAAGTTAGCCTTCTATGACAAAACTGTCCGCCATAGACCCTGGAATGCTTGACACCCTGCCTAAACCATTGTCTTGAATAAAAAACTTACGAATGAAGTAGAACAGTTAACACTTTTAATCAGCTGTGATAATTCAATGAATTCAATTGTACTTGTTTTGAAATTTTACAGTATTTAAGGAAATTTCTCCCGATGGTCTCTGTCATCAACCGGAACACTGGAGTACACACGGCAATATTCTGAACGCACAAGTGAAAGACAACGAAATGAGAGTACTTAGCGGCTTTGTAGGGTTATTTTATTGCAAGTACATGATTAGTCTGTAATGGCAAGTTTGCAATAACTCTTTCAGGAAACAGCTACAGGCTGACTCTTCTAGGCTTAAAAAGTAAGGTAAAGTAGGCAACCAATAGACCCGCATTATGATTCAGGCAACAGCACAGTAATATTACGGATACGTCAGTTCACAACAACCCCTGAACCTCTGCAGAAGCCTCAAGTAAAAATCTTGGAGCCCACAGCAGAACCGTAGGACGCTGCCTGCATAGTATGCGGTCTGAGATGGGACAACCAATTACGTATGTCGCCGGTTTTAATGTAAGACGAGAACGCACAGTGTTATTTCCTTTTGTTCTACTTCATCTTGTGAACCCAACTATTATTGTTATTGGCACATTTTTTAATGTTTTAATTTATCGAACTAAGTTTTATAACCAGATGAAGAAAAACATTGTCTTTCGAAAATCGTTATTGAGCTGCGCGTGGGGCATAAGTACGGTTAAATGCTACCAATTATTACAGTATAAACGTAACAGTTGTTACCTCACAGTCGTAATGGAGAATATTAAATTGCTGTTATTCAACTTTCATCTAGTTCTTCGCCTGAAAATTAACGAAGTCTTTAGAAAAATCGTTTCTTCTTTACTAATAACGAACAAACATTGACATTGACATAAGGATGATTAAGGACGACTTTTTTCAATTTTTTTTCTATGGTGCGTGTTAGGTTACTAATGAGGAAAGATGCTATTTCCTAACTCTGTTTTCCACACGTATACCACATGGAACTGCACTGTCGGTCGCAGTGTGTAATTCATACCAGCCGCGGACACTGTCAGTCCTGTTACATTCAAAAAACCGATCAAGATCCCAATAACACGCTCTAGTGGCCAGTAACAGACGTATGTTAGAGTACTGGGCTTTAGCTGTCTAAATCAGTTCTTTCAGCTTTTTTATAGACGACAGTGACCAGAGCTGCTTTTATTAGCGCTGAGCTGTTTGTGTCACGTGAGATTTTCAGTACGCATTTTCTGTGCGAATATATTTATCAAAGCAGTACATTAAAGTAGGCAGTAGTTCAAATATGAGGGTTGACACAAAATAACCAATGGCCGTTTTTGTTTATAAGAGCAAAATTATTTCCGTATGAAACAGACATCGTCGTTCTTTACAGATGCACAACAGTCCAACGCAAATAACCACAGCGAAATATTAAACATCTACACAGTATGACGTACGTCAAACACCACAATATGTTTGCTGTATGTTTTCCTTTTTTAATAGCCTGTGCTGCAACGCTAGTGTGATAACACTATCGTTCAATACCAACGAAGCGAAGCATTTTTCATTCACTCTTCATGTGGGGTGGGTCGAAAAGGTCGTTTGCTGAGGCAGTGTGGTCCACAGAGGGCATGAGGTAATATGTGTGCTACCCTCAATGTAGCTGATACCGTGTTTACGAGTGCCAATTTCGTCTATCTCTCTCTATATGTCTTCCGTGTACTATCCGCTGGAGGTCAAAGTTCAACATCCGATCGATGGCCCACATCGAAAGCCTTCAGCTGTACGCACTCTGTTTAACTCTGAAAACTCGCTCAGTTGGTTTCCTTGTCATAAACTCTTCGGAAGTACCTTAATAAGGTCAGAAAATCCTTCCCTCCCGCATATCGTTCAACTTAATCACAGCCTATTATCTTAAAGTGTGTGCTACGTTGTAATGTCTCTGTATTTAATAAAATTTTATTCTCCGAGTAGATTATAAATGAATTACGATAGACATTTCATTTAAGTGTAAGTTTTGCTAACAATTACAGTATGCTGAGCATAATTTCTGAATTATAATAATTAGTAGGAGGTGCGTTGTTCTGTTTGGGGTTTTTTGTTGAATCTTCATCAGCTTTACTTCTTTACGAATTAATATCGCCCTTTTCCACATCTACATCGATACTCCGCAATCCACCTTACGGCGCGCGATGGATGGTACCCCGTACCACTACTAGTCATTTCCTTTCCTCTTCAATTCTTATGTAGAACAAAGGAAAAACAATTGTCTAATGCCTCTGTATGAGGCCTAATTTTTCGTATCTTATCTTCGTGATCCTTACGCGCAATGTATATTGGAAGCAACAGACTCTTTCTGCAGTCAGCTTAAAATGCCAGTTCTCTAAATTATCTCAACAGTATTCTTCGAAAATAAACTCGCCATCCCACTTCCTGAAGCATCTATGTAGGACTTGCGTATTGTTTGAAGCTACTAGTAAATAACCTAGCAGCCCGTCTCTAAACTGCTTTGATGTCTTCCTTTATTCCGAACTGGTGCATATGACAAACACTCGAGCTCTAAGCAAGAATAGGTCGCACTAGAGTCTAGTTTACAGATAGAGCACACTTTCCTAGAAGCCTCCCAATAACCCGAAGTCGACCATTCGCCTTTCCTACCACAAATCTCACGTACTCGTTCCATTTCAGATCGCTAGATATTTAAACTACGTGACTGTGTCAAGCAGTACACTTCTAATGCTGCACACGTACATTGAGGGGTTTGTTTTTCCTACTCATCCTCACTAACTTACATTTTTCTGCGTTTACAGCTAGGTGCCATTCATCACAGCAACTACAAATTTCGTCTAAGTCATCTTAAATTCTCCTAAATTCACTCAAATTCGGCGCCTTGCCGTACACCACAGCGTCTTGAACAAACAACCACAGGGACCCATGCAACCTGTCCGTCAAATCATTTATGTATATAGTGAACAACAGAGGTCCAATCACATTTCTTTGGAGCGCTCCTTACGATACCCTTGTCTCTGATGGACGCTCGCCCTACATGACAATATACTGGATTCTGTAACTTAAGTCTTCGAGCTATTCACATATCTTTGAACCTATTCCATTTCTCACACTTTCTTTAATAGCCTGCAGTGGGACATCGTGTCAAATGCTTTCCGGAAATCTAGAAATATGGAATCTGCTTGTTGCCCTTCCCCTATACTTCTCAGTACGTCATGTGAGAAAAGAGCTAGACAAGTTTCGCACGAGCGATGCTTTCTAAAAGCTACCTGATTCGTGGACATAAACTTCTCGGTAGCAAGAAAATTTATCAGTTTCGAACGCAGAATATGATCGAGGATTCTGCTGGAAGCCGATGTTAGGGTATTGGTCTATAATAGTGTGGGTGCGTTCTTGTGCCCCTCTTGTATACAAGAGCAACAAGCGGCTTTTTCCAGTCGCTTGGGACTTTGCGCTGGGCCAGAGACCCACTATAAATGCAAGGGGCAAATGCCGTAGAGTACTGTTTAAAAAACCGAATTGGAATTCCATCCCGACCTTGTGACATATTTGTTTTCGACTCCTTCAGTTGTTTCTCTTCATCAGGGATGGTTATTACGTGTCATAAGATAGTCAAACGGCGTTATGATAGTACGATTCTACGGCACGAGCGATTTCTTGAAAGTGAAATTTAGAATTTCGGCTGTGGCTTTGCTATCTTCAATTGCTACACAAAACTGATCAACATGTGACTGGATGGAAGTCATAGACGCACTTAGTGATTTTTGAGAATGATACTAATAATCGTTCGTGAATGTGGTAGTGCGTTAAAAAAAGAGATTTTTATTATTTTAGGTGTTATTCGGTAAGAAGGATACTATCATTTTTAATGTTCCATAGCTTTCGCTTACTCCATTCGGTGTACTATCACGTTTTTAATGTTCCATCGCTTTCGATTACTCTATTCGGTGTACTATCTGAATGACTTACTGGATCTGACTAGCATCGTGTGGTGAAGATTTACAAGTTTCCTTATAGCTATAGATGAACGTCACCCTCTCAATCGATAACTGCCCATTTCCAATGTTATCACCTCCAGGACAGGACATTATATGAGGGTTACGTCAATATGCTACTTTAGAATACAACAAATCATCAGTGGATGCTAGACGCGTGTCAGCCAAACATTTTTTTTTCTTGGAGCCTACTCTACGAGGGGCGCCCAGTAACTAAAGCAATACGTTTTTGTCTGAAAGTAGACTGATTTTATTCAGGATTCCAATACATCATATTATTCTCCGCTCTTTTGGCTACAAAACCGTAGTTTTGTACTTAATCTCCATGTAATGTGACCGGCCTGTAAGCGCACAACGTCGGAGCCAACATCTTGTCGCCTCAATAACCTCGTCGTCACTTACGTATTGCTTCCTGCGAAGTGCACACTTCATTTGGCCAAATAGATGGAAGTTGGAAAGTGCTTGATCTGGGCTGTAGGGTGGATGAGGAAGAACTGTTCAAAGAAATTCTATGACTTCTCGAGTATGCTGACTTGCGTGGGGCCTTGTGTTGGCATGGAGAAGGAGAAGTTTGTTAGGAATTTTGTGGGAACGAACACGCTGAAGTCGTTTCTTTAATTTCGTGATGGTGGCACAATACACTTCAGAGCTGATCGTTTCAGTATGATGGAGGACATCAAACAGAATAGCTCCATGAGAGTCCTAGAAGACAGTCGCCATGATTTTACCGGTTGAGGGTGCAGCTTTGAACTTTTTCTTCGGAGGAGAGGTGGCGTGGCGCCACTTCATGATTTTCCATTTTGTTTCCGGTTCAAAGTGATGATTTCCCACAAAAACTGTCAGAATCAGCTTTGAAATGCGCAAGCAATTCCGCACAGGCGGTTCTTCGTGGCTCTATGTGAACCTCTGTTAGACGGCCAGATACTCGGCGGATTCATACCTTCGAGTGCCCCAACTGGTGCACAAGTGTGTCAGCACTACCAAATAGAGACGTACAGTTGAGCAGCGAGGTGTTTTAATGTGATCCGCCAATCACCTCGAACGAGAGTGTCCTCACGTTCCAAACACTGCAGGAGTCACAGGTGAGTGCGGCCAGCCAGGTTTGCGTTGCCTCGTTGCAGTGATGACAATCGACTCGACCAACTCACTATGCTTCTGTTCAATGTCGGGTCTCCGCAGATATACTGCAAGCGCCTAGTAGTATCTGCGATGCTTGGATTTCCACCGAATGGAAGTGACAGCTCTGTGCTTGAAACGTACCTCCATACAAAACCCATTTTGGGGGCCACGAATCGCACCGTAATCTATCGGAACTTAATGAAACTATAGGGGCTAAAGTGGAAATGTTCCACGATGTCCCGCAATAAATTTCTCATCTTTTCAGCCGAATTTGGCCCAGAAAAGAATTTTTTGCATTACAGGGTGTTTATAAATGAATATCGGGGTTTTAACGCTTTATAATATTTATTACATTAAACTTACAGTTATAAATTATATGTCAAATGAAAGAGCAACGCCGGCCGGTGTGGCCGAGCGGTTCTAGGAGCTTCAGTCTGGAACCGCACGACCACTACGTTCGTAGGTTCGAATCCTGCCTCGGGCATGGATGTGTGTGATGTCCTTAGGTTAGTTAGGTTTAAGTAGTTCTAAGTTCTAGGGGACTGATGACCTCAAATGTTCAGTCCCATAATGCTCAGAGTGATTTGAACCATCTGAAAGAGCAACTCAAGACAGTTTTGTTGGGCATCAGTGTACATGCGCAGCGCGCAATGTTTCCGCCGTAGTAGCGAAGATGGAGACAAGTGAACAGGAAGTGTTCCTTGTTTTGCAGTTTGCAAAGACCGAATCTGTAGTTACTGTGCAACGTGCGTTCTAGCTGAAGTTCGGTTGTGATCCCCCAAGTGATAATAACGTTCGTAGATCGTATCATCAGTTTGAAGATAGCGGCTGCCTTTGTAAATGGAAGAGCACAGGACGATCAATAGTTTGTAAAGAGACTGTTGAACGAGTGTGAGTCGTTCACTCGTAGCCTAAAGAAATCACTCCAGAAGGCTCGTCGTGAATTACAAGTTCCCGCGTCCACTGTTTGGAAAGTTTTAAGAAAACGTGTACAACTACGTCCTTACTGTTTACAGTTATTACAGACCCTAAAGCCGGCAGACCATGGAGTACGTGCCAACCTCGCAAACGAAATGTTGTTCCATGTCTATGAAGATTTTCTGGATCATGTTGTCCTCAGTGATGAATCGACTTTTCGCTTTAGTAGACATGTTAATACTCACAGTGTGAGCATCTGAGGCTCAGAAAATCGTCACAAGGTGGTACAAATGCAACGACATTCCCATAATGTGACTGTTTTTGTGCCGTGGCCCAGCAGAAAATTTATGGGTCTTTCTTTTTATGTGAACTTACTGTGTAACTGGCACTTCTTACCTTGATATACTAGAGCAATAGCTCTTCCCTCAGTTGGAAGAAGATGAGCCAGAGAACTTTATTTTCCAGCAAGATGGTGCACCACTTCACTGGCATGGCGAAGTACGCGATAGGTTGAAGTTCACTGTACCCAAGCGCTGGATAGGCCGTAAGGGGCCCAAATGGTTCAAATGGCTCTGAGCACGATGGGACTTAACATCTGAGGTCATCAGTCCCCTAGAACTTAGAACTACTTAAACCTAACCAACCTAAGCATATCACACACATCCATGCCCGAGGCAGGATTCGAACCTGCGACCTTAACAGTCGTGTGGTTCTGGACTTAATCACCTAGAACCGTTCGGTCAGCGCGGCCGGCGCAAGGGGCCCAATGACAGGGCTTGTTTTGCATGGCCTCCACGTTCACCCGACCTAACGCCATGGGATTATTTTC
This sequence comes from Schistocerca serialis cubense, assembly GCF_023864345.2. Taxonomy (NCBI): domain Eukaryota; kingdom Metazoa; phylum Arthropoda; class Insecta; order Orthoptera; family Acrididae; genus Schistocerca; species Schistocerca serialis. The sequence continues at coordinate 529,200,492 of NC_064642.1, forward strand.
CTTTGGGGCTTCATAGAGGATCGTGTGTACATGCCTCTGCCACCAGCAGACCTCCCTGAATTAAGAAACCGGATTGAAGCCGCTGTTGCTAATATCACTGAAGACACACTTATCAACGTTTGGGACAAACTCGGCTATAGGCTTGATGTATGCCGTGTGGCAAATGGTGCTCACATTGAACGTTTATAAGGTTCATGGTAAAACTGTTTTAGTAGCTTTTTCATTTGACATATCATTTGTAACTGTAAGATAAACATAATAAATATTATAAAGCGTTAAAACCCTGATATTCATTTATAAATACCCTGTATTTTCTGAATGCCCCTCTTCTTCAAAAGCTTATTTTGTTCTTTAATGCCGGCCGGGATGGCCGAGCGATTCTAGGCGCTGCAGTCTGGAACCGCGCGGCCGCTACGGGCGCAGGTTCGAATGCTGCCTCGGGCATGGTTGTGTGTGATGTCCTTAGGTTAGTTAGGTTTGAGTAGTTCTAAGTTCTAGGGGACTGATGACCTCATAAGTTAAGTTATTTAATGGGTTTGATACGGTTATGCCGACGAACTTATGTAATACATGCGTATTTATTTGAATGAGCTTGAGCCGTGGCAGCTTCCTTCTTTCAAAACTCGCGCCGTGCGCGTTAGAGAATCAGGTGTTCTTCGAAACACCTGTGGGTCGTGGCCGTGCCACCGCGAGCGACTCGGCCGGTGCTGTTAACGGCAGTGTGGTTAGCGGCGGCGCTTGGACTGATTCACCGTGTGGGACCCAGATTTTTTCACGTTGTCCGTTAGGATTTGGTACGAGGCCTGTTGACACTGTGGTTCTCCGATTTTATCCCCGAGTGCACATTTATGTAGCGATCATGGTTGTGTGTGTATTTCTTGAGCGCCAAAATTTATTCCATTTGTATGTTTAAATCATTTTCTCACATCTGGGGATGTAGTTTATATTAACCAATGTACAGAGAGTCTGGTTTTCCGGAGAGTCTGTTTCACTAGGCATTTTGGCCAATAGATTACGAGATCACTGTTCTGACTGCTGGCCGTGTGACCTTGCAGCTGGTTAAGCACGTTAGTTAGGGTAAATTCACAGAAGGCTAAATTAGTGGTGTCTGGATCTGTTTCCGGTCCCATTATCTTGCCTCCCGGTGCTGAGCAGATTGAAGAGGCTGCAATACTTGAGATGTGGTTCTAGAAAGCGTATGCTCAACAGAAACTTCTGACAGGGTAAAAGTATTTGAAATAGTATAAATGATTGTCGATTCCGTGTGCGGAGATCTGTTGACGTTGGTGGAAGCGGTACCTGCTAAGGAAAGTATTTGCTGACTGAATACCCGATTACGGGAGTAGTGTATTTCAATCTTACAGCTGTTGTGACACAGGCTGAGTACAATGAACCTGTTGGTCCCATAGTTCTCTTGCGGACCTGCGGCCTCTGTGCATCGGCTCCAAAGATCCTCTTTCCCGAGCCTGCAGCCTCCTGCATCACCTCACGCCGCAAGGAATTATGTTACGTACCTTTGTTACTGGCTTCTGCTTCAACAAGTGTAATATTTGTTTTTGTTTTCTCTGTTCCAAAGAGACATCATCCTGTCTCGTGTTTTAATTAATGTGATTTAAGAGTTTCACTCTGTTGGGTTAACGTTTTATATGGCCGTCGATGTCCATTGCCCAGATTGCTAAATGTCCTTCAATTTTCTCATCTGGTGCTGCTCAGGTTTAAATCTCTGAAGATCCTTTATTGGCTGATTATTAATTCCTTAGATGTTTTGTTAAAGTTTTGTCAGCTGACACTGGCCAAGTATTTAATGAAAGAGGCTTTTAAATGTAAAGGTGGTCATTAATCGGGATGCATGCATACGTAATTGTATTTATTATCCATCATGTTATTTTCTTCTTATTAGTCTGGATCCCGTTTGTACATTTGAATTGTGGTATAAGACTCTATAAAGTCAGCTGCTTGTCTTTATCAGAATATTTACGCAGCGTGTTGGCACTGGTGACTTTTCATTTTGTTAAATGTGTTAAATTCAAAATTATAATTTTATTTAAGGGCCCTGTGAACTTGTTTTTAAATTGTTAAGGAACTCTGTTTTAAATTTATTGAGTGGCAGTATCTGTTTGGTATATGCTGAATGTTTCTTTAATGTGAAACTGGAAATTTGCACTTTATGATTATTTTGCTTAATGTGAAACTGGAAATTTGCACCTTATAATCGTTTGTAACAGTTTCTTTTCAAATATTAAATGATATTTACCTGAAGCCCGGTCCAGTATTTACATGTAATTTATTCTGGGCACCTGGGCGTCGTTTGAGAGCTCGTTATTGTCTGTAAAATCTTATAAACAAGTGATTTTACTATAGCTGACCTCTTTTAAATGAAATGGATTAATGGATTTTAAATAAATTTCCCTTAATAGTATACACACAAACTTTATATATATATATATATATATATATATATATATATGTATATATATATACTCCTGGAAATTGAAATAAGAACACCGTGAATTCATTGTCCCAGGAAGGGGAAACTTTATTGACACATTCCTGGGGTCAGATACATCACATGATCACACTGACAGAACCACAGGCACATAGACACAGGCAACAGAGCATGCACAATGTCGGCACTAGTACAGTGTATATCCACCTTTCGCAGCAATGCAGGCTGCTATTCTCCCATGGAGACGATCGTAGAGATGCTGGATGTAGTCCTGTGGAACGGCTTGCCATGCCATTTCCACTTGGCGCCTCAGTTGCACCAGCGTTCGTGCTGGACGTGCAGACCGCGTGAGATGACGCTTCATCCAGTCCCAAACATGCTCAATGGGGGACAGATCCGGAGATCTTGCTGGCCAGGGTAGTTGACTTACACCTTCTAGAGCACGTTGGGTGGCACGGGATACATGCGGACGTGCATTGTCCTGTTGGAACAGCAAGTTCCCTCGCCGGTCTAGGAATGGTAGAACGATGGGTTCGATGACGGTTTGGATGTACCGTGCACTATTGAGTGTCCCCTCAACGATCAACAGTGGTGCACGGCCAGTGTAGGAGATCGCTCCCCACACCATGATGCCGGGTGTTGGCCCTGTGTGCCTCGGTCGTATGCAGTCCTGATTGTGGCGCTCACCTGCACGGCGCCAAACACGCATACGACCATCATTGGCACCAAGGCAGAAGCGACTCTCATCGCTGAAGACGACACGTCTGCATTCGTCCCTCCATTCACGCCTGTCGCGACACCACTGGAGGCGGGCTGCGCGATGTTGGGGCGTGAGCGGAAGACGGCCTAACGGTGTGCGGGACCGTAGCCCAGCTTCATGGAGACGGTTGCGAATGGTCCTCGCCGATACCCCAGGAGCAACAGTGTCCCTAATTTGCTGGGAAGTGGCGGTGCGGTCCCCTACGGCACTGCGTAGGATCCTACGGTCTTGGCGTGCATCCGTGCGTCGCTGCGGTCCGGTCCCAGGTCGACGGGCACGTGCACCTTCCGCCGACCACTGGCGACAACATCGATGTACTGTGGAGGCCTCACGCCCCACGTGTTGAGCAATTCGGCGGTACGTCCACCCGGCCTCCCGCATGCCCACTATACGCCCTCGCTCAAAGTCCGTCAACTGCACATACGGTTCACGTCCACGCTGTCGTGGCATGCTACCAGTGTTAAAGACTGCGATGGAGCTCCGTATGCCACGGTAAACTGGCTGACACTGACGGCGGCGGTGCACAAATGCTGCGCAGCTAGCGCCATTCGACGGCCAACACCGCGGTTCCTGGGGTGTCCGCTGTGCCGTGCGTGTGATCATTGCTTGTACAGCCCTCTCGCAGTGTCCGGAGCAAGTATGGTGGGTCTGACACACCGGTGTCAATGTGTTCTTTTTTCCATTTCCAGGAGTATATATATATATATATATATATATATAAAGTAAAAATGCAACATGAAATAAAATTTTGTGTTATTACAAACTTAATTTTGTGATACGGATATGCCACTCTTTTAACTGAAGAGAGAAAGATACAAAACAATTGGGCTCTTTTATATCTTTTCAGTACTAACTCTACTATTCGTTCTGGCGTAACCACAAGCACTGGAACGAAGATGAAGAACGCAAGAGAAGAGACGGCGGTGAAACGACGTCGGCCAATGGTGTGCTGACCAGGACCGCACCACGACGGGAGCGGCCTCTACAAAAGGAGAATATAAGCGCCGCTACTGCAGGCCTCGCCCACTCAGCATTCACTGAGTATGGGCTTAGTATTCGAGCAGTATTAATCTTATTTGCTTGAATTGTTGTATAGCATTCCGAGAAGGCAGTATCCCTTAGGCATCGTATAAGCGGCGAGTAGGCAGGACCCATCATTAGGCGACGAGTATCCGCTGAACCCAGTACCAGACGGCCAACGGCCATGGCATTCTGTTTTCTTGCTGTCGCCTTAATTTTTTCTTGTCTTTACTTTGCAGGGGAACTTATTGCCTTAACAGCTTCTTGTCATTTTCGCTAATTCGTCTTTTCAGGTGGGTGTTGCTTTAGATGTCACACAGGTAACGCAAATGTTTCAGTTCCAGACACAGCACAATTCTGCACACCTCAACAAGGTGCAGCAACCACTGGCCAAATTTGCGTGCCCGACGGAACAAGCACCTCCTACATCAACACCTACTGCTATACCGCCTTTTCGAGAGTTTAGCGAACAAGACGAGGACTGTCTCAAGTAGTTGTCCTGATTTGAACCACACGTCATAGCCTGCAATGTACCAGGTACTGTGGAACTTCCATACCTATTATCGACAATAGGAAGTGCAGTGTTCAGATTAATTCAAAAACTCTTTCCTAACGCTGTTCCGAGTGAACTTCTGTATGACAATGTTATCTCTTCGCTGACTGTTATGACCAACAAGTGAATGTGGTAGCAGCTAGGTATCAATTCATTCATTACAAAAAACCGCCTGAACAAATTTATCGCGAGTGGGTAACAGATTTGCAGGGAATGACAAGGAAATGCAAATTCAGATGTGCTTGCAGTGCTTTATATTCAGATATTATGTTGCATGATGCCATCGTTTACAATGTACCTGGTATCAAACTTAAAGAACGGATACTGAAAGATTCCGATCCATCATTTCAGCAGGTTGTGCAAATACTAGATCAGTACGATTCCAGAGTTTTGTTGGGTCACACTTTTGAGCAGCCAGCTATTAGTTGGGTTGAGTCTCTTGCTAATGATCACCCCATTCAGCAACGATGGCTTACGTTAGCCACGCTGAGGAGACAACTCTCCACGCCACCTAATCAGTTCGCTAAACAGGCGGCTATACAGGCGAACAGAATTAAGTCTTGCCCTAGATGTTATTTACGGCACAAACGCCAAGAGTGCCCCTCCTGACAAGCTCAGTGTTATGCTTGTAGTAGGAAAGGACATGTGCAATCCGTATGTTTGCAATGGAACAAACATAAGAATGCGGCCCACTCAAAAAAATCTAGCCACAAGGCCCGTGTCATTAATGCATTATAGTCCATGTCTGCAACTAGTAAGCGTGCAGTTTCGTCAGTGATACGTCAGTCAAACAAACTTCTTATTAATTTACTTATTTGTGGGAAACGTGGGAAACTTCATTCGGACACAGGTGCCTCTGTCACATTGCTCAATTTTCGCGTATATGAACTGTTACGCTCCCCGTGCCTGTGTAAAACTTGCACGCAACTGACGACTTATAATGGACAAGACATTCCAGTTTTTGGAACAAAAGTGCCAAATCTCACATATGTCACGAGAATAAAAGCAATGTATCTGTTCGTAACTGATCGGCATACACTAAATTGGAAAGGTACGCCGACCGCTGTGGAAGAGCGGTTCTAGGCGCTTTAGTCTCGAACCGCGCTACCGTTACGGTCGCAGGTTCGAATCCTGCCTCGGGCATAGATGTGCGTGATGTCCTTAGGTTAGTTAGTTTTAAGTAGTTCTAAGTTCTAGGTGACTGATGACTTCAGATGTTAGGTCTCATAATGCTCAGAGCCATTTGAACCATATCCATTGATTGTTTGGGCATTGTATATAGCGAAGAACATTACTGTGTGCGTGTCGCCCATCGCTTTCGACACTTGTTGTAAGGACAAAGTATTGTCAATCTGCTTTATTGAAATAAAACCGTTAATGTTATTTGTTTGAATTGTTGTATAGCATTCCGAGAACGCAGCACCCCTTAGGCACCCTGTAAGTGAGATTATTCACAACTATAGTCACTGTGCTGTTGTATCCTTACGAACCACTTTCACTAAAACATTTAACGTACAGGGTGCGTGGTCACTATGACTGGTGGCCTTATGGACACCCTGTTATAAAAAGGAAGAGTAGGAGCACTATGGTTGGCTTCCTCTCTTCCTTCTCTATAGATCTTATAGACTGCCTTTGATAAGGCCTACATGTCGCTGAGGAGCAAATAATGTAGCCTAAGCTTTTGTTCTCAATTTATATCTAAGAGAGGACAAAACACTGAATATAATCTGCTTTTCTCGTATAATTTAAGTAATTAATTGATAAATTATCATAAGGAATTTTTCTTTTTAAAAATTTAGTATTTGGGAAAATATTACTAAAGTTTTCAAACTGATTATCGACAAGACGCCGCTTCATAAAATTGATACGTTACTCCAGAACACTTTTATTAGTTACTTCATTCTTCAGTCCGAATCGCGATATTTGACATTTGTTTATAAACCATAGTTATTATGCTTTGAAAGTCAACAGATGTTTTTAAACTAGTCACTTTTCCAGCTAGTTTGCAATTTACTACATTATGGCTCCGAGCACTACGGGACTTAACTTCTCAGGTCATCAGTCCCCTAGAACTTAGAACTACTTAAACCTAACTAACCTAAGGACATCACACACATCCATACCCGAGGCTGGATTCGAACCTGCGACCGCAGCTGTCGCGCGGTTCCAGACTGTAGCGCCTAGAACCGCTCGGCCACACCGGCCGTTACTTCATTAACTTATCTGTTGTTTTACTTAGGTTATTGAGTAACCTTTGTAAGTTCTATCTTTGTATGGCTCAGTTATCGTTGGATTAGCATGCTAAAGACATTATTTGTTCGAAGCAGTTACTTTACTTTGCTTTGTCACCCACAAAATTAAAAAGTCCGTTTTACTATAGCATACAATGCTCTACAATCTGCATTCCTTAATGCTTTCGTTTTGTGATTTGTTGTCTATATGTGTCAATATTTATCTGTTAACTGACCATCTGCCTTAAGCAAGACCATGCGTTTCTCAACCCTTTTTACGAGATGTGAGGGAATTACACACCAGTTTCCAACGGTTTTACCTCATGTCAGCCTACTGTCTTCATTGCTCCTATTTCTCCCCATTTTCATTTATACAAATATTTCATTTTCCTACACATTTCGACGCTTCTTTCTCCCTTTCATATCTGTCAGCCTACTGGCCTCATTACTTACACATATTTTTGTTGTGATGCTCACACCATTTTCACACATCTCTTTTAATTATTACCAAAACGCTTTGGCTTGCTCCCATTGGCTCCACAGTATTACTGTCTCTTATCTACAAACAACCTTACTTCAAACATGAAAAGTATTCAATTATGCCGTGTTTATTCTTTCAGATTCTTGGAAGTTCCGTCTTCAGTTACTTCTCTTAAAGTATGTGTATTTTTTTGCTACAAATTAATTTCTGCGGATCTTAGTTTCAAGCTATGACCTTAGCCAATGTTTTTCTATCAATGGTGCTCATAAGTTACCCATTGCTATTTTGACATTTATAATTTACTACTGTAAACTACCTCTCATATTCTCTTATAAGTCATCATTAGAGTATAGTCATTTTGGGAACTATTCTTACTTACCAAGAAGATATTATAATCTAGTAGCAATTGTACAACAAGAAGGCATATATTTCTTACTTACTATACATAAAACAGAAGTGAATGGAACTTGAAGGGGAAGTAAACTTTCATCCAGCTGGTACCGCACAGTATACCAAACTGAGTATCCGCCAAGGAGTGGCAGGCTCCATAAAGAATCTAATTACTATAATCTTTGAAAGGCTTCGGATTTACAGTGTTTCGTAAACGTAGTTCTCTACTACTTCTCGAGTGTTGCAATGGGCATGCGTCTGTCTGTGGCATACCTATTGAGTGTAGATTAGCCTCTATTTCCTCAATGACATAGATACATTCCGCATTAGCAAGTAGCATATTATTCCCGAATTCAGTATCCTCCTGCGAGTATCTCTTATTCCTTGTTACGCTAATAGGCAGTTCCCATGTTTCATTATTACTGCTCAATGAAAGGCTCCATAATAACTCCAGAATGTGATAAAGTTAACAATTAGTGGCTACGACCCAAGTCAGTCGTTTCTTGATATTTAATTAAAATCCCTGCGCCACTCAACATTTTGACACTGAACCCAAACATGACTAAACAAGGTTGATCTACGATTATTACGTTACCTATACCAACTGGTATCAAATCTCCGTGATGTACTTGTCTAGAGAATTTTCCAGTAGCACCTATTATTCTCAAATCACTCAATTTCATCACAGTTAACCCACTGTTATTAGGAACAGAATGAAAAAAATGCTTGCTTCAAAACTCTTGCTGTGTCCCACCATCAAGAACACAACGCACTATTGTTCATGAGATTTTAGTTTTTATTGTAGGGTTAGTTATTCTGATTTGAACAGGTTCCTCATGAAAGTCTTTTAATGAATCTTTTTCAATCTGTCTCCAGCTAAGGAAACTTCTTTCAGTTGCAAGTACATTTACACTTAGATTCAGGATGTCATCAGCCTCTGCATCCACAGCTGCCTGTTTTAACCTGTCCTCCAATTTTAAATCAAAGCCCTTGCCGACTTCCTCTACTTTCGTGTCTTGCACATCAACTTAACTAGTCTCTGCCTTTGAGCAGCTACTTCACTGTGCAATCTTGCTTTCTGTAACACTGTTGTCTGCTTTTATAGTTTGTGGCATCTTCCTTCTCATCTGATTCAAACCATTTAATTTGCTCTTCCCTATTACTTGTTTTGTATTCTTTTCCCATGTTGTCCCATTTCTCTAACGAGTTCAAAATACTGTCAACTAAATAATGAGAGCGATTTAGCACACTACTAGTACTATCTGTCTCTATTCACGCGATTCAGAATCAGATCGGGTAGTATTCTGCTCCACGTTTTCTCTCATTTTATATTTCTGCGTTCGTCATAATACTTATTGAGAAACTGCGGTGGCTATCTACCTTCTCTTTCTCTAATGCTGCCTTGACCTTGATAATTAAATCACGTATTCTGAACCTCCATAGTTCTAACATTCACGTCCCAGTGTCATTATTTCGGCTGTTTATGTAACTGCTAGAGGACCTATTATTATTCTTCACCTACTCCTCAAGAGCAGCTACTCTTTCCGCTCGCTCCAGACACTCAATGAGTCCATCCACATTACTTCTAGATGCGGAAATGATTCTTTTATACCATTACCAACCCATGTTGCCTTCTAGTCCCATGATCATCATTTCCAGTTTCATCTTTTTAGTCAGATGTGACAGCCATGCAAGTCACTTTCTTTAACTGATTCACGACCGGGAGCAAACGTTTTACCACTCCAGAATTCTCTCAAAATATCGATCTGTTTGTTGTGTGACCAGTACTTATTAAGGAATGTAGTTTTAAATTCAGGAAGAGTTTGGCATCAAATCGTGACGTCTGATGACCATCGCAAAGCATCTCCTGACAAATGACTTCCTATGAAAGAAATTTTATCGCGTTCTGTCCATGCATCTGGTAAAACATCCTCAAAAACATTCCAGAATTTTAACAGATGAGTTTGTTTGTCTGGTTCAAAACGTAAAAAATTACAACATGCAAGAAAAGCTGCGTAAACTGAAGCATCATGCTGTACGGTAGTATTCAAAGAGCTGCCAGAGGTTACTCTGTTTTCTGTTAGTAGCTCTAGTATTTAATTATTCTACTTGTTGTTCTACTGCCTCTACTCCGTCATAAAAACTTTTATCAACATCGCCAAATAATTTAACACAATTACATTTTATTTTCGTAATGTTCTTTTGACTAGCATTTACTTTATTAGTTACTTCATCAAACCTATAAGAACAAAGATTGGATTCACTACCTATTCTTTCTGACAACGTCCCCTCCATACGATTATTTGTGCCTTAGAAATCCTTACGAACTTCACCAATCTCAGTTTTGAGAATTCGAGTAGATGGAATTCAGTTAACTGTTGCCCTACTTTGACTTGTTGGTCATAGTGATTAGAATCAATTTTATAATTTTAAGTTACTCATTTCTGAGGTCATTTCGTCCTTCAGTTCCTTAGTACGAGATTTAGTCTTACTTAAGTATTTACTACTGGATTACACCTTATTGTTCAGGTCTTTGTGATGAGATTCTATTTTAGAAAGCAGTAACTACAACCTATTTCGAGCCCCTACCTTACCACTTGGCATTTCAGCCGATTTCAAAAGAGTTATTGGCATTCTCTGACGTGGCTGAATTTCATAAATATTGAACTGAGTTACATTACCTGAGAACTCAACAAAGTCTACTTCTTTTTAACTTCAAATTCGACCACATCATCATCAGAAATTGTTTCTAACTTAGGAACCTTCAACATCGCAGCGGGTGAGCAATCGTTGGTTAATGACCCGCTCTTAATCATTGACAAAGATCTTCTTAGGCATTTGTGGGTTTTATTATTCTTCTGAAGAAGATGTAGTTATCTACGCCGAAACCTGGGTTAACACTTAACACTAGGTGCTTTCTTAGCAATCGAGGCGGGTTTTTAGTTTTTTAATATGTTTCTAACTTCACAGTAACATTAACATTTACCTCCGATTCTACTTTCGGCAAATCAGTTTTAGATTTTGGATTTACTACTTTGTCAGAACCATCCTCTTTAACCTCAATTTCTAATGCTGATCGTTAATCGTCAGCATGTGGCTCCATCTTAACTTTCATATCATTCTTACCAGTAGACTCCATTTCAATAGCAAGTTCAAAGTAATTAATAAACACATTAATTATTATTGACTTAACTCAGTTGCTTGACCTCGACGAGTGATGCCAGCTCGGTGTACCGGCGCTGCGACGCAATGCAGGCAGCAGCAGCTATGGCGGTGAGGATTGCGGAGCGTATCGCCTACTGCAGTAGCTCCAGGGCGGCCTGGGCAACGGTGAGCGAGAGCAACAGCTTTCAGGTAACCTGCAGGTACACGCATCACTGTGATGATGAATCGTATTTTTCTAACCTCAGCGCTGGCAGTGGCCGCGATGTTGTACCATAACATTCACAATTTACCTTCCACACTCTCGATCAAATTTAACACTGTTCTCTCACTCGTGTGAGTGCCTACCGATTTCCCAGTTTTGTTCCGATCACTTTCACGGTTCACTTTCCTAGCACACGATACAGTATATGTGGGGCGATGGGTAGGAATCAGACGGTCTGTGTTTTTCGTTATGTCACTATGAAGAGACTCTTAACTTACCTGCACCTGCTTTCCACCCACCAATGCCGTTTGCAAGAGTCTGAAAACTATTTTTATGGTCAGCCAGAGAGAGATAGATAACATATTGACCATAAATTTCAGTCTGTAAGTCCACATTAACGTTTGCACTCACTGAAAGAAAATTTTCCTACTCGCTAATTACTCAGTGGGATCAGGAACTATGACTAAAAAATAAAAGTTTCGATTTTTAAGTGATAGCTATAGTCTGTAAAAGTTCACATGCACAAACTGTAAGTCTTAGCATTGTAACTATTATCCCTAGCAAAAACGGCACTATTAACAGTTCAGAGGTGACCTCTACGGCAAGTTCCAAGTTACATTACCTGTCGCCCTAACTTCTAATCACCAAAAGTTAATTGCCCGCCTGAAAAGTGGGAAACGATATTGCCACTTGCCATGCGATTTTGCCCACATGACTGGTGGCACACAAACAGCTACTGCCTTGAAATATAAGCGATCAGGACGGTGTACAGTCCTCGTAAGTCCTCTTCCTTCTTTTACCGCAAACCCATCCAAGTTCTGGTACCATCTGAGGCACACCCCACTCGGTCATTTGTCTGGCGCAGACAGTTTCATTTGTTAGTGCGAAGTGTCTTTTCACACTGCCTATCCTGCTCTATATAATGGACGCAGCCGACAGCCGAAAGCAGCACCTGCTATCAGTCACCCTAGGCACAGTTATCAGTATCCCAACGGCCTTTTCTCAGACACGTGTTAATAATAGCTCCTTCGTTTAACAATTCACTATCTTGTTAATTTTTTTGGAAATATTAATGTTTGCCTTAGTTACTGAAAAAGTTTTAGTCCCACCGCATTTAAATTTCGCCATCTGCAGTTTTAAATGGAATCGACGTTGGAACGTGACCTCTAAACTGCCTTCCTAAGATTCCTTGTAATAATTGTTATTTACAATACCATGTTGAAACTTTGTACGTATGTATTATTGCACGAAACTAACAGAATTTTGTAATCAGAGCTTTCTATTACAAGTACCATAATCTACCACTAATAAGGGCATTTTCGTTCAAAGTTCGGTTTTCAGTAAATAATTTGAAAACTAATAGATGTAGCTCGTTGGTGTCATATATACAGGGTGTCCCACTCAAACCTCTCTGATTTCAAGGACCCAGGAGAGCAAAACCACAATATAGAAATAATGAAAAATGCACCAACTGAGCCACCCAAGCACGACTCACGCCCCGTCCTCAAAAGTTTGGAAGGTAGGAGACAAGGTACTGGCGGACGTAAAGCTGTGACGACAGGGCGTGAGTCGTGCTTGGGTAGCTCAGTTGGTAGAGCGCTTGCCTGCGAAAGGCAAAGATCCCGAGTTCGAGTCTCGGTCCGGCACACAGTTTTAATCTGCCAGGAAGTTTCATATCAGCGCACACTCCGCTGCAGAGTGATAATCTCATTCTAAAAATGCACAAAATTGTAGAGCATCTCAAAGAATTAATATTCCCGCATCATAAGTATCGTCGGTAGAGTACAGCATGGACGCATCAAGTGAAAATGGCGACTCCACAGCAGCATGCGCAACCAGTAGTGTGGTTTCCAAAAACAAAATCGCCGATTACTGTGCAAAGAAATTATTGTCGTGTGTATGAACGTGATCCACCTAACGTGAAATCAATTAAGGAATGGTATAGGAAGTTTCTTGCAACAGGAAGTGTTCTGAAACATTCTGGGGGTGCACGTTACAGAGTTTCAGAAGAGACAGTTGAGGACATCACACAAACGTTTGTCAGAAGCCCACACAAGTCAATTCGTCAAGCATGTAGGCAACTTGATATACCTTGATCAACATTGCATCGTGTAGTTCACCAGCGTCTTCGTATGTGTGCTTACAAAGTGCAAATTCTGCAACATCTGACGTCGAACGACAAACAACGCCGACAACAATTTGCTGCAGATATGCTGCAGTGTACTGATATGGATGCCAGCTTCCTGGGAAGATGTTTACCCTGAGATGAGGCAACCTTTCATGTGTCAGGAAGGGTTAATAGACATAATGTTCGGATTTTGGGTTCACAAAATCCGCAAATTGTCATTGAACACATTCCTGATAGCCCTAAACCAAACGCCTGGTGTGGTCTAATGCACGACAGAATTGTTGGACCGTTCTTCTCTGCGGAACAAACATTGAATGGTTCAGTGTATCAGGACATGTTGGAGCAGTTTGTATACCCTCACAAGACTTGCAACCCAACATCATTTTTCAACAAGATGGAGCGCCGTTGCATTGGTCAACGGCTGTTCGCAAGTTCCTGGATAGTAAATTTTCTAATACTTGGATCGGACGCGGGTGACCCATTGCCTGGCCACCACATTCACCCGACATTACGCCGCTTGATTTCTTCATGTGGGGATTCGTGAAAGACCGCATGAATGCGACCAAAGTGGACGATATTCCTACGTTGCGACATCGTATCACTAATGCGATTGCAACAATAACACAGGAAATGTTACAAAGAACTTGGCAAGAAACTAAATATAGACTCCGTATTCTTCGTGCTACAAATGGTTCACGTGTAGAGGTGTATTGATGATAAATAAATAAATTCTTCGAGATGCTCTAAAATGTGGTGCATATTTCACTGTCGTATCTACTGTGGTTCTTCTTCCCCTAGGTCTTTGAAATCACGGAGGTTTGAGTGAGAGACACTGCATAACGTTTTACGTGAAACTGAGGCTATATACGGATTTTCAGCTTCCTCAGTGTAATATTTAGTTTTTCGTAAAAACGAAAATTTTAGCCAAACCATGGCCCAGATGAAGTTGACATTTGTAATTTTTAATTGCGACATACGTTTGCAAATTCTGATCAGTTTTTAGCTTTGTAATTTTGTTATTTAACGCCACCTATTATTTACTTAAGACTTTATATTTTACCTAACATTTTCATTTGATCATTCTGAACCTTTACAATGTTATCTTTAATTTGTTTAAGCATACACAGACGAAGTTTGGAGAAGTTATTGTAATTTTCAATTTCACCTTTACATTACGGTGCTATCCTTTGTTTATTAAGTACTGTAGCGCTATAAAGACGTGGCTCTGGAAGTAGTGAACTGGGGTAGGCCGCAGCACAGTCGTTCAGTTCTGTACCTCTTACAATGATATAGCGAGTGTTTCGCCTCAAACTGACCCTGCAACTTACCTTAGAAGATAGAGTAAATAAAGGCATATCTATGTTTACAGCATTCGTAGACTTAGAGAAAGCTTTTGTCAATGTTGAAATTATGGAGGTAACAGGGTTAAAATACAGGGAGCGAAACGCTATTTACAACTTCTATAGAAACCAGACAGCTGTTACAAGACTCGAGGGGCATGAAAAGCAAGCAGTGGATGAGAAGGGAGTGAGATGGGGTTGTGGCCTATCCCGTGTGTTATTCAATCTGCACATTCAGCAAGCAGTAAATGAAAGAACAGAGAAATTTAGAGTTGGTAATTCAGGGAGAAGACATTCAGGATGCCGGATTACATTGTAATTGTACCACAGCCAGTAAATTACTTGGAAGAGACCTGAAAGGAATGGACTACTGCTATTATAGATTTTGCATCAATATTCATCCGGTACTCTGATTCTGGCATTCTGTCCAACTGAAGGTTTTTTTTACTTAATGCTGCTTTCAGTTTGTTGGTCTGCAATTGATAACTTCCTTTTGGCTGTTTCTCGGATCAGTTTCACTTTATTAACACTGTTGGCAGTTGCCAGCATCTCGTGGTGCAGGTGTCCCTTTGTTAACTGTCGTCATATCCAGTGTCTCTGGTGCTTCCTCACCTGCTGCAGCCGCGCTTTCACCCTCCGTTTCTTCTGTTCCAGTACTTGATTCACTGGCATCAATTCCCTGACCGTCATTTCCAATTTCCTGTGCCGGCCAGTGTGGCAAAGCTGTTCTAGATGCGTCAGTCTGGAACCGCGTGACCGCAACTGTCGCAGGTTCGAATCCTACCTCGGGCATGGATGTATGTGATGTCCTTAGGTTAGTTAGGTTTAAGTAGTTCTAAGTTCGAGGGGACTGATGACCACAGATGTTAAGTCCCATAGTGCTCAGAGCCATTTGAACCATTTTTTTAACCAGTTTCCTGTGAATCAGTGGAACTGGTGTTTATCATTGTTTCCAAGTCGACAAAAAATGTTCAAATGTGTGTGAAATCTTATGGGACTTAACTGCTAAGGTCATCAATCCCTAAGCTTACACACTACTTAACTAAATTATCATAAGGACAAACACACACCCCCATGCCCGAGGGAGGACTCGAACCTCCGCCGGGATCAGCCGCTAGTCCATGACTGCAGCGCCTTAGACCGCTGGGCTAACCCCGCGCGGCTCCAAGTATTCAGTGTTTATATATATATATTTTTTTTTAAATCACGTGGAACAACTGAGGTCGCAATGCCAATTTTCGTTGGAACTCCAAACATAGCTTCATATGTTGAACATCTGATCCCTTCATGACGAGCCCTATTTTTCATTGCTTGCACAAACATTAGCATTTCAGGTAATTCTGAAGATTCATTTGTTTCCATCCAAGTTGATAACATATTTTCTGTATCTTGGTTTCTTCTTTCGCCTGATCCCTGAGGCTGACTGTGCCTCGGCATCCCGTGGACTATCTTTATATCACTCGAAAACCCACATGAACTTTGAATGACTTGGTTACAAAACTCTCTACCATTATCAGAATGAAGAATACTTGGGGCACCAAAGGTGGCAAAAATGTTCCAAAGATGATATTCTACTTCATCATCATTTTTCGGTATTAGTGCGGGGGGGACAACAAATTTTGTCAAATGATCTTGGTGTACAAGTTTGCCTGCATGTCGATTAAGTCAATTTGGCAGCGTGAATTCATTTTGATGTGTATGATACGTTTCACTAAAATACCCCTTTTTAATGTATTTTGCTTTTTCTGGAATGGTTCACATAATTTCAAATAAGTAACTATTGATTCAACAGTCACATTTTTGTACTTACGATTCAGTTACACAACCATCCACGTTGGGCTTCCATGTCCTATGGCAATGCGGGTCTCGTGTAGAACGTTAAACAGTTCATCAAAACGAACGTAATAATGAATTCCTTCTTTTCCAGCAGACACCGGTGCTATGAGTTCCTCTTCACGTAAGATGTTGAGAACATCATATCGCTTGAAACGTCTTTAGTGAACAGATTTTTTATTGGAAACTATTTTCGTGTTTTTTATTTCACTTAAAAGAATATTATATTGCTCAGCAGTTACACAAAATATTTTTCCTCTTCTTATTCACGGATTCAGTTAAGAGTTCGTAAAATTCCCGCCCTCTCATCGGCATTATGAAGAAGGTTTCGGGATTCATCAGACTAAGTAACGCTCAGTCACTCCCCCAACGTCCAGTGACGATGGTCACGTGCCCATTTCAGTCGGAGTGTTAACATTGGCACATACAAGGCTCGTCGGCTGCGGATGCGCATCGTTAGGAGTGTTCGGTGCACTGCGTGTTCTGAGGCACTTGTTCTCAGCCCAGCATTGAAGTCTAATGTTAGTTCAGCCACAGTTCACCGCCTGTTCTGTTTTACCAGTCTTCCAAACCTATGACGTCCGACATCTGTAATGAGGGGTGGCCGCTGAAGCCCCCAACGTCTGGACGTGGTATAACCTTGGTTTCGCCACATATTGGAGACAGTAACCACAGCACTTCTCAGACACGCTACAAGCTGTGCAGTTTCCGAAACATTCGTGCCTAGACTTTAGGTCATCACAATCTGCCTCGGTCAAATTCACGAAATTTCTGTACAGATACATATTATTAATAATTTCCAATAACGTGTTACATATATCTGTCTTCGTTTCACGATCTGTCCAGTAATGTGATCCGTTCAAATAATGTTTGTAATCTGTTTTCTGTTGATGCGCAGCTTCATTAGCCTAAGAATTGCCTTATACACTGTACATATTTGTAATTAGCTAAACTAACTTTTAACTTTGTGACGTAGGATTTGGGCGGAGTGGGTTGCGATCTCGATATTCTGCAGACGTAGAAACAATTTTACGAAAATATTTTTATACATAAAATGTCCATCATGACGAGTGTCAATAAATAATACAACTGAACTTCATCTACTGTTCATTTACAGATCTTTAAGGCATGGCTCGAAATAAAACGATAATAACACAAAATGCTTTCAGCACACTGTAATCACAGTTAGAAAAGTAGTGCCAACCACATCAAGATATGGTTGTCGCCGAGAGACACCAAAATGGCAAATTAAATTCGGCTCCACTTAGAACTCGCAAAACATCAGAAGAATGCACTGTAGCTTAATTACGGCTTACTTACATTTGCACTCTGCTAAGTCTAGAACTACGAGCGCTCCCATCACCAACGACTTAAAAAGCAATGCCACTACGGCACAAGACAGTATTGCCTACGCAAATTTCGTATTACAAACTTCTGTACAGTGGCAGCTACAAAATCAGTCACGAAGACACTCGATGGAAATAAGATGTACTGGTAACCCTGTCTTATAAATCCATGAACATTCCCATGCTATAAATACGCGTGTTATCAGTCATATTATATCTTATACCACTTGCTGTCAACTAAATGTAGGTATGACACGTGGCCAGTTAATCGCCTTCGACCTATGGGAATGGTAACAACTGTTAGTGATTACATAAAAAATTAGAAAGGTATGTAGTCATTCGCCCATACTGTTCAACTTGTACATTAAAGAAGCAATGACAGAAATAAAAGAATGGCTTAGAATTGGAATTTAAATTCATGGTGAAAGGATGTCAGTGATAAGATTCACTGATGACACTGCTGTCCTCGGTTGAGGTGAAAAAGAATTTCCCGATTTGCTGAATGGAATGGACAGGCTAATGAGTACAGACTTGGGTTTGAGAGTAAGTAATGATAGTAATGAGAAGTAGCAGAAATGAGGACAGCGAGAAACTTAACATCAGGATTGGTGATCAGGAAATAGATGAAGTTAATGAATTCTGCTACCTAGGCAGCAAAATAATCCATGACAGTCGCAGCAAGGGGGACATCAAGAGCGCTGGCAAAAAGCTCATGCCAGGGGGACATCAAGAGCGCTGGCATAAAGCTCATGCCGCGAAGAGGAGTGTGCTGACATCAGCACAGGCCTTAATTTTATGAAAAAAGTTCTGAGAATATGCGTTTTGAGCACAGAATTGTATGGTATGGAAACAGCGGCTGTGGGAAAACCGGAACAGAAGAGAATCGATGCACTTTAGATGTGACGCTGCTGACGAATGATGGATAATTAGATGGACTGATAAGGTAAGGAATCAGGAGGTTCCGCACAGAATACGAGAGGAAAGGAAGGCATGGAAAACACTGCTAAGAAGAATGGACAGGATGATAATATATGTGTTAAGACGTCAGGTAATAATTTCCATCATACTACATGGAGCTGTAGAGAGTAAAAACTGTAGAGAAAGACAGAGATTGGAATACATACAGCAAATAATTGAGAACGTAGCTTGCAAGTGATACTCTGAGATGAAGAGGTTGGCACAGTAGGGGAATTCGTTTCAGGTCGCATCAAACCAGCCTGACGAAAAAAAAGAGAAAGGTCAGAAGCAAATGAGTAACTGTAAGTGCAGCACCGGTATAAGCGAGAGTGCATGTTATACCATCGTGCTTATCAAGCTTGGGGGTAGGGAGGAGAGAAAGGGGCAACTCGAAGTGTGAAGGGTTCAAGACAGGAGGAAAGGGAGCTACCTAAGCGAACCAACCAACGAGCCAACGAGATTCGACACATTTGTGAAGGAAGTAACTCAAAAAAGATTTTATCTGATTCTTGCTTGTTACGAGCAGTTTGGGACATTTGACAGACGGGTGTAATATAGAACATAATATGCAATGAAGAGCGGCCCGTATCGTCAATGATTCGTTTCGTATGCCACTCCAGTGGCAGGAATTGCGAGCGAAGCGTTGTGTGCCACTAAAAGAATCGCCTTTAAAGTCTCGAGAACGTACGTCCCACAATAGTTTGGAAAAATATTTTCTCTTAGCACATACATTTCGGATATTTACAAGGATGAGAAAATGAGGGAAACTCGATCTCGTCGGAGGTTTATCGACAATCGTTTCTCTGGTCACCTCACGCGAACTTACAGTAAACAGAGGAAGTGGTAGCAGCAGTAGTGGATCCTTACGCCACACACCATAAGATAGCTTGTGGAGTGAAGATGATGTTAGTTAGTTAGTTACATGTTCCATATATTATTTGAACGATTCTTTTATCGAAATGATGTGGAACGAGTCAGTTAGCAGGAAATGTATACACGATTATTGTTAACATCAATGAACTATTAAATATTTTTAGTGCTACCCTTACAACTACATCTATATTTTTTTTCTTTTCTTTTGCTGGCTGTGAGAATTTTAGCAGAAATCCGTCAGTGGAATAGAAGGAGTTGTCCAGGAAAATAATTTTAAATTTGATTTAAGACTTTCTTCGCTACCTGTCAGACATCTTTGACAATGGGTATTAAAGATCATTTTTCTATTTAGTGTTGTAGGTATGGACATCATTATCCTTCTCAAATTGTTATGTATTATTTAAGAAAAATTTCATTAGCGAATCTGTGTATTGTGACGACGCAGTTAAAATGCGTAACTCCTTGAAGAGGTACCTACATTACGTCCATGGGTGAACCCCACATATTACTCATATTGCTCGACTTTCTGCAATCAATTTTCTTTCTAAGTGATTATTTACCCTATAACATTATTCTGTAAGACATTATTGAGTGGAAACAAGCAAAATGTGTTAAGAGGTTCATACATTTGTTTCCAAGTTTAGCAAGTATATAAAGAGCAAAAGTAGGTGTACTTAATTGTTTGAGAAGCTCAGTAATATGCTTCTTCCAGTTCAAGTTTTCATCGAACTGTTTGCCCAAATGTCTGAAACATTCTACTGTATTTACTGACTGCTGTTCATGTGCTGCACGAACTGTTGGTATGGCTCTGTTCTACAGAACTGAATGCAGTTTTTTTGTTTCAAAATTTTGTGAGAATCCATTTTCAGAGCATGACATAAAAATTCTTTGAGAAATGTAATTTACCAACTCTTCTGTCGCTATCACTCAAAACTGTTTCATTATAACAATACTATCTTCTGCAAGAAGTACCAGTCTTAATTACTGAATGTTACTTGGAAGGTACTTCAACTATACAGTATCAGGAATAGTAGTGGACCAAACATTGAACCCTGTGGGACTCCCATTGTAATCTTACTTTCATTAGTCACTAAAAGTTTCTACACTTCCGATATCGTCTGAATTTTTCAACACACCATTTACATTCCGCTTGTAAAGTATAATTCAAACAAGCTGTACACAAAACCATCAATTCAATAAAACATGAATTTGTCTAAGGCCGGCTGGGGTGGCCGAGCGGTTCTAGGCGCTACAGTCTGGAACCACGTGACAGCTATGGTCGCAGGTTCGAATCCTGCCTCGGGCATGGATGTGTGTGTTGTCCTTTGGTTAGTTGGGTTTAAGTAGTTCTAAGTTCTAGGGGACTGATGACCTCAGACATTAAGTTCCATAGTGCTTAGAGCCATCGTCTAAGGAAGTAACACAATCTACACAATAAAATGCCTTGGATAGTACCCAAAAAATATCAATCCATAGACTGGAAAGTTGTAAAGATCAGGAAAGGTAGTAGGAGTAATCCACTAAATTACAGCCCCATGTAAGTAATGTTGACACACAGTGGGAGTTTGGAAAATATATTGTGCTCGAAAATTTTGAATTACCTCGAAAAGAATGGTCTATCTTCTCACGATTTTCTCTTCTGTCTCCATCTGACAATGTCCCATATAGTTTTAATATTTATACCTGCATTATTTAATTATGTCAGGACATTTTAACGATTTTCATTAAAAGTAATGTCCGTTCTTGTCTTACTTAGAGCTTAACATAAATTTTCCTCTCCAAAATAGATGAAATTTTAATTCCTTTTGTTATCCTCAAGTTTTTTTTTTAATGAATCTTCTGGATAATTTTTGGAAAACAACTCCCAAAATTTGAGACGAATTTACTGTGGAATAAATTGAATTTGACATAAGCATGTCTTCTACATATACCTCATCCCATACCACGCCTTATACCTTATTTTTAAAACATTTTATGCGGTTCTGTATTGTATGAAACTGCCTCTGGTTTGTAAGATGTCATTCTGCTTATGTCCATTAATTGCGCATCATGATCATATTTTCAATTAGCAATTGGGTATGAATCAATTGTTTCAGGCGGAGTACTGTCAATAAAATATTATTAATCAGTGTCCTACAATCTTACTGCACACAAGCTGGAAAACTGACTACTAACATTAGATAGAAACACTCTAATAATTACTCTAGTTCATTTTCGTGTTAGTTCCTTTAAGAAATCCATCTTGAAGTCTCCGCAGACTACTAACTGTTTCATCTTGCCTGACAGGTAGCTCAGTAACTGATGTAGATGTCTCATAAATAGTGGAGGTTTCCTAGTGAGGATGTGGAGACTGTTACAATTATCAAAGAAATATTCTGCAGGATCGACAACAAGGACATGCTTGTAGGTTCTGATCGATATAAAAACTAATTGTTTCAACATTTTTGGCTTTGTTTCCCACTTTTAAGTAAGTTTTTACCTCTCCTTTTTCCAAATTCTCCGTCCCTGTAGTTACATGGTGTTCAGACAGACCAAGGTCAACTATCAGTTAAAAATGTTCCACATCTTGTAGACATACTATAAGCCCATATATCTTGTTTTTCTATCATCTAATGTTTTCTTGAAACAAACTGAATTTACTTTTCTGGTAACTTACATGTATTATGGTCTTGTACTGCTTTAATTTCTTTCTGTATTCTGATTTCTTTCAGCACTCTCTGTCTGTATCTGGACTTTAATGTAACTGAAGTGCCCCTTTGATTCCAGCAATCACAGGATTTTGTCTTGTGTGCTTGTGCCCCACTTTATACAAGGTGTTCAGCTGATCTTTCCTTCCGTCTCATATTCAGGTGCAGGCTATGATTTGTGTATCCCCATCTCCCAATCGCAGAACAGGCACAGCACAGATATGAGTCTTAGTTTCAGAGAAAAGCAATCCATTCAGCTCTTTGTTCAGACAGCTAACATCCGTGTTAACGCAGGGCTGGTCTTGTCGCTGCAAAATCTCAACAAACTCAACAAGAATTTGTGCCGTTGTTGCTCATGCTTCATCCAGGTCACATTTGAAGCTATATTCTAAGTTGCTAGCCAAGCTGTTTCCGGCTCCTCCTGTTATACGTGCCTCATGCTCGCCATCAAAACCTCTGTACAATGCACCTATTTCCTATGTCACATTCCTAAGCTTGGAGCTAGGTTTCACGTTGCTTGTGACCTGATATGCTATGCCTAACTTTTCCTGTAGCAAATGGCCTACATCTGTCCTGAAACTGCTACCTAGAAGCAAAACTCTTTTCTTTCTACGTGACTTTTCTACAGACCTAGCCTTAAAGCACTTCCTACGAGCCTTCTGCGCCGTGTTAAACTAAAAAACTGGTTGGAGTTCTTCTAATTTAGGTAAAAAATTGATTGGTAACAGGTACCTGAAAGGTAATCTCTGAGGTTTTTTTTTCTTTCTTCTTTTTTTTTTTTTTTTTTTGCCCATCTGTTGTCGCTTTCTCCTAGCTCCCATTTTCTCTTCTTCCCTTCAGCCTATGTAATTCAGAATATGCCATTTATGCCCCTAGGTCCAAGTCTTTCTTCCCTCTTTCACGATTTACTTGTCTCCAGTACATAATCTAGATGGTCAATGTGGAGTAAGAGAGAGACGGACACTCAGGCTTGAGGGAGATGTTACAGCCTGCTCTGCATGCGAAGTTTTGTCGTCAGTCTTGCATGGTCGTGTCAGATTTGTCAAGTAAAACGTTACGTGTGGACGGAAATTTGACAATCCTACATGAACTGAATAAAGTTTTACGAAGTCGCTGAAGACAGGTGGGCTCGAGCTCTGTGTACACGCAAAACTGCCGATAAGTTTATTGCCCAAACTTAGCTCTGCTACTAGTCTACTCTCTGTGACGATAGGGGTTCCAGCTGTAACAAAATGGTGGACATGCGATTCAGGATTCACGAATTTCTCACGGAGTTCATGGAGCTTTACCAAAGTCTTCCTTGCCTCTGGCAAGTATGCCTTAAGGATTAAAGTAGCCGAGACCAAGAAAACCAGGCATGCACCACTTTGATTAAGAAGTACAACGATGTAGCTCATGAGGCAACACCAAAAAGATCAACTAATTTCGAACAGTTTACACTAAGGAGAGTGTGGAAATGAAAGCGTCCAAGAGATCTGGTGCTGGAACGGAAGAAATCTATAAACCTTCTATGTGGTACTTTCGTTTACGTTCCTTCCTGAACTTCAAAGATCACTGTCAGTAAGAGGGTACTTTTTACCCTTCCACAACTGGGAAGTAGTGTTTCTGTGCCATTTTACAGTTTATCTTTTTTTCATGAATGTTTTGTGTTTTTGTTGCTTTTAGTCAAAATGGACAACGAAGAAAGAGAGGTGAGCGTATACGTCGTTGGCTGGCGGAATTCTGAGACAATGAAATCGACTTTACGCCAGATGGCAGCGAAAATGGAGATTGTGTAATTGAGCGCAGTGGCAATAGTGGTACTGTGCAAGATGCAAGTGAAGTCATTGAGAAAGAAGATAATATTCCACTAAATGAGGTACAAAATACTGCCCACAATGCTGCGTTACCAGAATTAGTCGAGCGATCAGAAAGTCAGGTACTCTGTTCACTTTATTTTGGTAAAGATGGATCCAAGTGGTGCTACAACAAGTTCGGACCTATTCTGAAAATATCATCAGGCAGATACCTGGCATGAGTTTAGTGGCAATATTAGCAAAGTAAGGGGTTGAATACTTACAAAGAAAATTTGCTTAGTATTATCTTGAAATACATAAACTCGCAAATTGCAGAAAGTAAACCTGCTTGTGAAGTACTAGCAAATCACTATGTAATCTCCAAACAGATAAATTCCGTAACCTCCCAATAAAAAAGTGACTAACCTCCTAATAAAAATGTGACTCATATAGAACCTTTCAAAAGAAATCTCGTAATGTAACCTTTCAATAATTAACTGACTGTGAATCTAGACTGGTAAATCTGTACGTCAGCAGTGCTGCGTCATGGCCCTGAAAAATCATTCTGAATAAACTGAGAATTCTTACCTCAATGATGTCACCGGATAACGCGTATATGTCTGCTGCTATAAGTAATTTTTCTGGCACAGCCCACTTGAATGCTGGCCACTAGATTTTGTTATGTATGAAAAACAACTGATTTTCTTTACGATAATCGGCATGACTATGTACAGGAGAAATTAGTAAAAACTTTAAATTCTGATGAATGACTGTCAAAAGTTATCTTTATAAGAAAGATTATTATTGAAAGATTTTTGAAAAGATTTACCTTTGATATAACTACAGTACAAAAATCAGTTGTAGCAATTAACATATGCGCGCGGCAATAAAGAAAAATAATATTTAGCTTTTACCTTATACTACATCGCTCAGGCACCGCCATCGTTATCCAAGGCTGGCCCTGATAATTCCATAACTCTACTGCTCTTCTCGAGCTACAAAACACTACTGGACTGCATTGTCCGAACTCCAGCACACAAGAGCCCTCTGTGAGCTATACAACTCGACAACTGGTCTCTACGAGCGACCTGACTCAACCGCCCGACTGCGATCTACTACTACTACTGCTGCTGTCGTCACTGCTCTCTGGTCTGCGATTCTATTATAGCTTACATATCACAGACAGCGCGTGAGCAATCCAGCGAAGTTACATCTGCTCCACTGCACTAGCAATAAATTCCTTACTCATGGACCTCTTAACAGCTATTTTACAAATGAAATGACCATGAACGAGATGAAGGCTTTTATCGACTTGTTGTACATTGCTGCATTTTACCGGTCAGGAAGGTAGAGCACCGTTGACTTTTAGGCTTCAGACGCAACAGGCGTTGAAATATTTCGGCTGACAATGACACGGAAATGTTTTCATTTTATACAAAGTTGTCTTCGTTTTGACGACAAATCCACAGATGCAGAAAGAAAACAGTTGGACAACTTAGCACCAATACGTTAAACATTTGAGACTGCAAGAAAGCCTATGTACTAGTAAAATATACAACTATAGATGAAATGCTGCTTGCATTAAGATTCAGATGCAGATTTAGACAATACATTCCGTCAAAAATGGGCCAAATATGGCATAAAAATATTTGCCTAGGTCGTCGCAAAGAATTTCTATATCTTCAACCTCGAAATATATGTTAGGAAGCAGCAAGAGGGACCGTTTTCACTTATTAATAACCCGTTTCATGTGGTGAACCGGCTGGTGCAACCCATTTCAAAAACAAGCCGTAATGTGACTTTTGATAATTGATTTACCGCCTATGAACTAGTGCCATATCTGCTGAGAGAACATAAGCTAACTTTTTTGTCAACAGAGCTTAAGAACAAGAGACAAATCCCTCCTGAATTTTGCAAAACTCGTGGTAGAGGGATCTACTCACCTAAGTTCGGTTTCGAAAAGGATATTTCACTTGTTTCTCATATACCAAAGAAAAACAAAGTTGTTTTGCTCGTGTCTAGTCTTCCCCACAATGTTGAAATTGATGAATCGTCAGGATATAAAAAGAAACCAGAGATAAACGTGTTTTATAATTCTACGAAAGGTGGAGATGACATTGCAGATGACCTGTCAGCGACTTGTGATGTAAAACACGGTTCAAAAAAAGATGGCCTCAGAATGTCTTCAACGCAATACTGAACATGGCCAGCATAAATGCTGCTATTGTTCAACGATCAAATAACAATCAAAACCAAAAGCATTGTAATTTCATAAAAACACTAGACCGTGTGCTCGTCATTGAACACTTGAGTGCCCGACAAGAAATACCTCAACTGACAGAACTTTGCGTGATAGAATTAGTGGAGAATCTTCACAAGAATCGACTGCCGGAGCCAAAGGTGTACGACAGTGAAATCAAAAGTGTCCCTATGCTAGACACCATGTCATAAGTAAATTTGTCAAGAACACATTGTTCCATTCTGCCAACAATATGCTGTGGCCAGAGATGATTAACAGCTTATGTCGAAAGTTTACCGTTCATTTTGTGTTCGAAGAAAATTTATCTCGTAAATACGTAGCAAAAAATCCGAATTACTGATGAGAATGTATGTTTTTGTAGATTTCAAGAAATATGTAACGTTAGGAGCTGTTAAAATGATTATTTTGTTGTAGACTTTACGTAAAAAGTAACAAAGCATTTGTACGCTTAATGGTGTTTATTTCTACGTTGATAAGGTTACATGCGTTAACAGTTTACAGTACGTTTCTACACCCACGTGTAAGTGATTGCTCCTATCTTCTTGTTCCCTCTGGCTTAAGGGAGAGGAAGGGGGAGACAGACAGGGCGGAGGAGAGGGAAAGTCGGAGTTGGGGAGAGGGAGAGACAGAGAGAGGTAGTGAGGCAGGGAGAGGGATAAGGAGACGGAGGGGCGAGAGGGGGATAGGGATAGGGGATCGGAAATGATCCTGTAGTAAAATTGTTATGCTATATTCGTGGGGAGCTATACTCGACCGACTCGGTGCGGGCACGTTGCTGCAGAACAAAAGATAGGAGCTGGATAAAGCTTGTTGTTGCTTCCGGATTAGTATTTCATTTCTGGCCAAATTCCGGAAACATAGCGTACGGGGGCTGCTGCAGTATGGATGCCGGGGCTGATTCCGCATTCAGCAGAGCGGCGCGGGATCCGCCCCCCAGATTGGGCTGCCGGGGTCCGCGACCTCCAGGGAGGCCGGCCGGCGTTCCGCGCGCCGCCCCCGCCGCCCCACGCAGCGCCGTGCTGCTGCAGCTCGCTGCTTATCGCCACCCGGGGAGCCATCAGCGTGCCCAACAAGCCTGCTACAGCGGCTGCGCCCCCCCCCCCCCCCACCCCCGAACGCCCTCACAGAGCAGCTGCCGCCCGGCGTCAGCGTCTCGTGTCGCGATCGTCTTCCGCCTGTCGCCGTCACGGGTGTGGTACCAGCAGTAATACTGGGTATTGTGGCGTCTGCGAATGGAGCTAGTCCTGGCTTAATGCTCCAATAAACAGGTCTGCATGCTCTTGCTGTTTTCTTCGAGCAGATAACCCTCTCCAACATTCTTTCCTTATTCTTCTTTGTCATTGTTTCTTTCCCTCACCCTGACGAGTCGACGAGTTTGGGATGGTAGCGCTATATTGTCTCTCTTCAGCGATAAGGGAGAATATCTTTTCAGTATTCACCCATAGTCAACATCATTGCGGTGGCCCCGCAGGCGTTAGCTGGGATAGATACCGGGGAAAAAAACAGACAACGCCCGAAGGCCAATACCTTGAATACGTGGAAGTTGTGGGGAACACGGGCAGGCACCGTTTCTCTAGTAAAAGTGTTTTTTTACCTTTAAAATTTTACAACTTTATTAACTTGACTTTAAAATGATAAGTAGTAACATTCGTTTTCATGAACAGCAAGATCGTCAATATAGTTTCTTAATGAAAATTTCTGAAGCATTATTTAACCAACAGTCTCTCGAATAATAACAGATCAAAGAACAGCTTTCAGAATCAATTTACAACGCTTGAAACCCAAAATCCCATTTTAATCAAAGGAAAAACAATACGGTTGTCTAATACAAGGTAAAATAAATGATTATAACGGCACATGGAATTACTGAAAGTTCCCTAGGTATCTCCTGTGATCTCTAAAAGCAATAAAATATTGATCACAAAATTTTAATTAAACAACAACTTAAATGCAATAAAATCTGATTGCTATCAATGTACACTTAAACCCCGTAGCCTCTACGGTGCACACCGCATCACAAAATATTTTCCTTCCTTTTAAACACTTTACACCATAAACCTCCCTACATGTGATGCATACTACACTCAAAGAATTATGACAAATAATTAAGCATAGCTGTCATAATTAACCAGGTATGTAAATCTTTTCCTTTCAAAATAAATAAAAACACACAAATCAACTTTTAAGCTCAGTGGTTACATCCGTTAAAAAATAATATAGAATACAAATCTTCTGATTTCGTCGTGGTCATGCGTTGCTGTGCACCGTGTTATCCTTCAGGATCACATGCGGCACGGGAACGAATTTCCACGATGTACAAAACATTGATACGGCGCAACCAACTTAAAAAATTGCATACTGGGATTACACGTCGATATGGATGCGGCTCGCAAATCTTAAAACGGATGAAGGAGTAGATGCAGTACTACTGAACACTTCGACTATTCCGCACCGCTCCAAACAGCAGTACGTTGAGGTTGACAGGAGACAAATCAACAACTGTTGCAAGGCAACCTCAGCAAAGGCAGTAAGAAAATATTAGAAGCTTTAAACTCCACACCAAACCACAGAATGACACCCCAAGCTGAATTATGAAAATACTATCGGCGATTTCGCCACGACAAGTAGAATCGTAAAATACCATAACAAGTGAGCTGAAATTAACACAATTCATAGTGTCTGACTAAAAAGCTTCCCTGTCAATCTTTCCATTACTACAAACACTTAACTGTACCTCCAAAGTTCACTCGTGGACACTACCGGAGTGTCAAATACACGCTGTAACTGTAGATAACAGAGTTTAACATGCTGGGGGTTTCTTAATAAGACAAGCAATGATTCGGTCCCTATCTTGGCTCCACCTTCGATTCAAAACAATCATTTACTTTAAAGCAGCTAAATAGATGACAATGCCGATATCAACGCTCTCCTCCCAAGCAGCGCTCTAACTAGAGACTGCATTACCGAAGCAAAGCTTACACCACTCAAGTCTCATATACGCGCCATCAACGGGCACCTTTTTAGAATTCTTATGTTCACCTCATTCACCAAATCTGCCGTAATTCTTCGTCGGAATCCAAGGGCAGAACCAAGAAATCACTTCTCAGCCCTTGAATGACCACACGATGACCGCCATCTGGATAACACCGGCCCTTCACACTAGGATCTTCGAGCCCACGACGTTCCGTCCCCAACCGACTGCTTCCGCGCGGCCCACCGACCAAGCTGCCTTGCCTTCCAGCACCGACGTCGCTCCTCACACACAGCCCACAGCTACCTCACAGCAACCGTCTTCTTCCTAGTTCTGTCGCCTAGCGGCGTGCGGGAAGTCAACTCGTCAAAGATATGCGGCGGCCAGAGACTCCAAACCGATCTAGATACTGACATCATGGTGAATACTGAGAAGGCGGGTAATTTCAAAAATAAAACAAAAACCTAACGAGCTCAATCATAGTGATAAATTTGCTCATACTGCCTAGTTCTTTTTAAATTTGACTCTGTTTCCTAATAAATGAAAGAATATCATACATCCTTTCAAACGTTGAAGTTTCGTGAAGTTGCGTGACCCCCTCGCATTCTGGAGGATTCTTTTTTTTCTTTTTGTTAGGCAGAGTGTATGTACACTGGTGTCAAAAACTAAATCAAAAAACAGCTATTTCCCCATCTTGTGTGTAGAGAAGGGAGGCTGGAGGGGAAGATTCATTAGTTATTTTTTCTTGTTATGATTCTGATCTTTGTTTGTTATTGTTTCAGTGCCTAACACGATCAGTGAGTTATTGCTTATATGGATTTAGTCATTGAGTACCTTCGTTTTCATTGTAATGACTGTTTGCTTATTAAAAATTTATTGCATTGTCAGGTACTTTTTGTCATGTTTATTCACACTAATAACTGACATGTCATCTTCAACGTTGTATGATTGAGTGTCCATGATTTATCCAGGTGTTCGGCGAACGCTGAATGACTATTTTCACATTTCTACTCTTATATATTCTTTACATCTAGTTATGAAGTTCCTACCTGTCATCCCCAGATATAAAGATTTACATTCCTAGCACTCTAACTGGTATATACGTGCTTCTTTGCATTTATCTGGCTCGTTTGTTGTTTGTAAATGTTACTGGAGTGTGTTTCTTGTTCTCTAAGCTATGTGCAATACCTGTTTCTATAATTTATTTGCAGTCTTGCGTGTTACTTTGTGTTTACAGTGCACCATTTTTTCTGTTAGTCTAGTCATGAATGTTACTGTTTTATGTTTTCGTTTGTGGTATCAGTCATTGCGCAACATTCTGAGTGCTGGATGCGATGCTCCAAACTTTTGAGGCGAATTGCATTTAACATGACATGACTTTCCCGCTATCTGGTACACTACATTATTACCGAATTGGGCCGGCGCTGTGGCCGAGCGGTTCTCGGTGCTTCAGTCCGTCACCGCGCTGCTGCTGCGGTCGCAGGTTCGAATCCTGCCTCGGGCATTGATGTGTGTGATGTCCTTAGGTTAGTTAGGTTTGAGTAGTTCTAAGTCTAGTGGACTGATGACATCAGATGTTAAGTCCCATGGTGCTTGGAGCCATTTGAACCATTTTATTACCGAGTCGTCCGTTATGCGCCGTGAATACTGACACCCGACTGTGTTATGTTCTCACGAACATCTGCTCTATTTCATAGCACCACCTAATGAAATGTTCTGATCATCAAGTCCATCAGTACTGTCAAAAATAGAAACTATTGTTATAAAAAATGTAAAGTCAATTTCGTATTCCTTCTGGGGATGTCGTGCAGTGCCTGAAATACTGTAACAAAAACCATCTAAACATCTCCACCTACCTGCGAAAGGTAATGTTAGTTCCTTTCCCGAATTTTTCGTGAAATTAAACCCTGACCTGCTGGGGAGTAGCGCCTCCTGCGGCACAGAGGAAACGCGAAGACATTCACAGAGGCCAATCTGATCAGAGAGGCCCTAACTTCCAATATTAGGCTCCAGCAGGACGAGCAACTTGCTGCTTAATCTGCATGCTAACCTGGCTCAGGAAGCTACAGATCTAGATCTAGCGAGCTGGCGTCCAATTAAACGCTGCACAGCTCTTCATCATTTTATTTCACATACGTTGGAATGTGAAGACAGTACAATTACAGACCAACAAATGCTGCACGTATGCACTAACAAATATAAAATGATCAACTTGCGTCCTTACAAATGGTTCAAATGGCTCTGAGCACTATGCGACTTAACTTCTGAGGTCATCAGTTGCCTAGAACTTAGAACTAATTAAACCTAACTAACCTAAGGACATCACACACATCCATGCCCGAGGCGGGATTCGAACCTGCGATCGTAGCGGTCGCTCGGTTCCAGACTGTAGCGCCAAGAACCGCACGGCCACTCAGGCCGGCCGTGTCCTTACAAACCACACTACGTTTCAGCTTACCAGTTTCTTCAATCTGTGGTCTCACAAGCCACAATAGAATTTAGCAGAACTTTACCGGCACAGTACCGTCCAGCCGAATCTCCATGATATCCCGCGCCTGCAGCATCCTGGCTGACTCTAGCTGTTTTTGCAAGGTCTTAGGTAATGGTAGAGCTGTACAACGGATGCATCGATAATGTTTTCCGGATCGCCTCAGTTCATCACATACCCTTTTCGTCCAACTACAACAACAACCGCGAGAAACTGGTACGTTCACGACTAGGATGGTTGACTGTGTCGTTTCACAGTGGCGCACCAGGGTTTGTGGACCGTGTGTATCAAGGCATGCGTCTGGGATACACCTGGTGCAACGAAAAGCAGGGTCGCCCCATGGAGCAGCTCAGAGCTCATTGTCTCCTCTGTGGCGTACCGTGAACTGGTAGATTTGAAAGTGATTCGTTCTTCAAAATTACTTTGCATCCAAATGGTACAGCCGGCCGAAGTGGCCGTGCGGTTAAAGGCGCTGCAGTCTGGAACCGCAAGACCGCTACGGTCGCAGGTTCGAATCCTGCCTCGGGCATGGATGTTTGTGATGTCCTTAGGTTAGTTAGGTTTAACTAGTTCTAAGTTCTAGGGGACTAATGACCTCAGCAGTTGAGTCCCATAGTCCTCAGAGCCATTTGAACCATTTGAACCAAATGGTACATTTACGGTCATGAGCTTCTTGCCGAAACTTTATCTGATGAGCACCCTCTACAACTCCTAGAAGTCCTATCAGGAACTGTGAAACACGCTGTGTGTTCCATTACGCTCTGCTCTAGGATTTTTGTGTTTGCTGTATAATTCCCAGCCGAAGAAATACAAAGGACGTTCAAAAAGCTTTGCACAGTCGTCTCTATTCTTTTTTGTTTTTTTTTTTTCAGGAGGAGAATGAAATTTTTTGTGAACATACTTGGAATATTTTGCTTTAAGTTGGTATATAAAAGTATTTTCTTTTAGTTACAGGTGAGCCATGATGGACCGTGAAGTAGATGTCAGGTTGCGTCAACTGTTGGTGATGGAGTTCCTCTTCAAGATCGGCGTGGACTCTGCCACATCGATTCACAGAAAGTTGCTCTGTATTTACGGGGAGGACACCGTGGTTCGCAACAGTATCCAGCGGTGGTTGGTGATTTCTCTCTACTGGACAATCCACGATACAGTAGACCATCTATGACAGTGAGTGGTGTGAATAAGGAGACCATTGATCAAATTATCCAAAATGACAGATGTGTGACGACACATCAGCTTGCTGAAATGACTCATTTGTCATTGAGTAGTGTGGTATCACTGGTTTTGTATCCCGCCTGGAAGGCGGCGCGTGGGTCTGCTCCTGATAACTGAAGGGTAGGCCGAATGTAGGATGTGAGTAGGAGCAGGAAAAGGTGAAAAACTCTCGGTACTGCTCTTAGAAATGATTTTACTATATCACAATATTAACTGAATACATAACTTTGCACTGAGGTGCGAAGCCTTAGACCCTTCGTAAGTAGTACATAGTCTCAAAAGCAAACCAACACCCTGTGAGGTTGAAGCGATGTTTCCAGGCCGTCTGCTCTTGATGAAATGGGACAGAATCTGCAGCAGAGCTCACAGAAATGCACAGCTCCTGCTAGAGAGCGCTGTCGTCGGTGTCGGTGTTGTAGTGCCAACCTATGAACTTGCACCTACGCCGTGGCATCGTAGCTATCGATACCACAACTGGTACAATCACTAGTTTACAGAAAAATCTGTGCATGTTGGATCCCTAGAGTATTGACAAGAGAAATGAAAACGAGGAGGAAGAATGTGTGCGAGGGTCTCATGAAGACCTTTACTGAAGAGTGGAAACACTGTTTTGACGGCGTCATTACCCAGGATGAAACATGGTTGTTTTTGTCCGAACCTGGGAGCAAAACCCAATCCATGGAGTGGCGTCATCCGGGTTCCCCTAGGAAGAAGAAACCAAGACTTTCACGAACAGAAGGCCGACAGCTGATGGCCTCCTTCTCCTGGGATCAGTGTGGTGTCAGTTTCATCGACTTTTTGGAACCTGGCTCCACAATTAACCGGGGCCGTTACTGTTTGTCATTGGACAAGCTGCGACGCGCCATCAAGATCCACAGACCACAGCTTCAGGATCAGCTCATCAGACTACACCATAACAATGCCAAACCCCTTCCAGGACTTATGACTCAGGAGAAAATCAGGAAAATGGGCTGTAAAATTGTTCCTCATCTTCCCTACGGTCGGGACTTGGCTCGGTCTGACTTTTACTTCTTTGGTCGTCTGAAGGCCCACCTGAGCGGTAAAACATCTGATAGTGAGAAAGACCTTATTTCATGTGTCAAGCGATGGTGTAAATGTCAATCCCCAGAATTTTACCAAAATTCATTTACATCATGGAAGGGACGTTGGGCCAGATGCGTCACATTTGATGGAGGCTACATTGAGTAGGCTCAATGTATAGCTAAATGTCCCAAGTATGTTCACAAAAAATTTAATTCCCCTCCTGCAAAAAATAAAAAAAATTGGAAACCACTGTGCTAAACTTTTTGAACGCACTTTGTATATTTTTATGATGATATTAGAAGCAGACTCCGTTAAGGAATTCTGCTATGCAGGCAGAAAAATAACCAATGACGGACGAAGCAAGATGGACATAAAATGGTGACTAGCAATAGCAAAATGGCCAAGGGAAGTCTACTAGTATCAAACATAGGCCTTCATTTGAGGAAGAAATCTCTGAGACTGTTGGTTTGGAGCACAGTGGTGGTAAAACAGGAACTGTAGGAAAAAAGGAACAGAAGAAAATCGGTACATTCGAGATGTGGTGCTACAGATGATTGCGGAAAGTTAGGTGGACCGATAAAGTAAGGAGTGAGGAGTTTCTCGTTTGAACTTGGCGAGGAAAGGAACATATGGGAAACACTGACAAGAAAAAGGGACAGGATGATATCTATTAAGACATCAGGGAATAATCTCCATTGTACTAGAGGTAAATGTAGAGCGGAAAAACTGTAGAGGAATACTCCCAACAATTAATTCAGGACGTGGGGTGTAAGTGCTACTCTGAAATGAAAAGGTTAACGCAGGACAAGAATTTGTGGCGGGCCGCATTAAACAAGTGAGAAGACTGGTGACTTACAAAAAGGAAAAAGAAATTCCAAATAAGTTACTAATTTTTGTGATGCTATTCCTACGTACGTATGGAAATTGCAATCACGATTAGTGACCGAAGACGGTTTGTTTTGCTTTCTACGAAAGGAATAGTCTTGTCAATGGTTCAAATGGCTCTGAGCACTATGGGACTCAACTGCTGTGGTCATAAGTCCCCTAGAACTTAGAACTACTTAAACCTAACTAACCTAAGGACAGCACACAACACCCAGCCGTCACGAGGCAGAGAAAATCCCTGACCCCGCCGGGAATCGAACCCGGGAACCCGGGCGTGGGAAGCGAGAACGCTACCGCACGACCACGAGATGCGGGCAATAGTCTTGTCAGGAACCCTGACAAAATTGATCATAACGGTATGTTTACCTCTCAAATTATCTGTATTGCTACTTGTATTTATGACTCGACCAAATATAACTGTCAGTAAAGTTTGAGTTCGGTGCAACGACACATTGCAGTAGACAGCATTTCATCTCCTAGGTTAGCAACTACCTGAAATGGAATTTACTGTGAACCCTCTGGGATGAAGGCGGGGACTCATTGCCGTTGTGGAAATGAGCGACCCCCGCGAACAGCAGTGTGGCTACGGGCAGAATCCTCGCCGGCTCTCGGAACCCCAATCCCCCACACGGCCGCGCACACAGACACACACGGACACACGTGTGCAGCCGGCGGCGGCTAATGCCGCACGCAGACCACGTCCCAGTGTGCAAATGCGCCGCTCCGGTCGCCATGGAGACGGGGCTACTTGGCCGACTCCGGCGCTGCGGATACTCCCTAATTAAGTCGGGCGGTGTAATTCCTGGCGACACAAACAGGCTGCCGCAATTACGTCCGGGGACACCTCGGGCTGCGGTCTGCAGCCCTGCCCCAGTGGCCGCTGGCTGCCCGAGGACCGGGGGCCGACGATGGGACCACCGACCACCTTCCGTGGAGGCACTCTGTCCCTGCCAAGCATGGAATAAAACGGGCTGTGAATATATCTACGACATAACGCAGCCACAATTACAGTGAATACCGTGGCTCCCGGGTAGCAGCTTTTTCCTTCATACGGAGAAAAAGAGCAAGACTGCCACTTTGTTTCCCGAACTCTTCACTGTGTTCACGAAGGACTGTGCCACATATTTTTGAAAGTAATCTGTTCTTTGACAGATTTGACGGTGTTTTCCATCTTTTCCACTTTTATGCGTGTGCATACAGATTGAAGCGACTAATGAAAATTTTTATCAATATCGGGACTAATCTTCATTCGTCTCCTCAATCTGCATACGCAAGACGAATCACCTAAGACTTGCATCGCAAATATTGGGGAAATGAGAAGAGCAATTTGTTATGCGGTTTCCACGGAATGAACTCGTAATCAGGGGCTCATATTGTTAGTCAATAAACTGACTGTAATAACTCTTGGAAAGTGTATTTTTGGGCAACCATACACTTTTCAAATGGAACAATGCCTATTGAAATTAAGAAACTGGAAGTAGGGTAAATTAGAATGTCAATGGTGTTTGTTGCAGTATTTTAGTGCGTGTCATTTACGAGATTACGTATTCTGAAAAGATCCCACATCGACATTTTTGCAATAGCTCTGGTGGACCTCACTAACAAACAACACAGCTGCATACCCTAGTTATGTGGAATCTGACCAGTGACGAGATAATTGACCGTCACAGGCTATGTTCAGAATGATCACCAGTGAGCCGTGGTAAAATTTGCTGTTTTGAAGAGCGCGCCGCAGCGCGTAGTGTGTAGCGGTCGCCCTCCGTTTCTGGCGGTGGCTCCGCTGTAGCTATCGCAGGTTTGGTGTCTCCCTCTCGTGGGAAAGGGGAAAGGTAGCCTGTTCACGTGCATTTAAGGGGCGCTATGAGCTCGTTAAGCGGCGAGTCTGGGCAGTTGGTCAGCCGGGTCAGTGTGGGGCAGTCAGTGTCTGTCGTCCGGAGTGCTAGTATGTGTTTGGACGCTAGTCTGCTCGAGTTTTTTCGGGCAATGGTCATTGGCGGTTGGATCGATCGGCTGGTCGGTCGCGCAATGGGACACAAGATGACTTGTCCGTCTTGAGCGTCGGCGCATGTGAGGTCGCCACGTCAGTCTAGTGGGCCGCGGCGTATAGCGAGGGGTAGTGGCTTCGCGGCTGACACGACAGCAACAGGAGCCGACACCGACATCGGTCTGGCCGGGGCGAGCTGCGACGCCGTGAGACGGGAGATCGGCGCGCCTTCCTGCCTCCGTTGAAGCGGCTGGCAGCGGACGGTTCTTCAGGAGAGAGTTTTTTTTTGGGGGGGGGGGGGGGGGGGAGAGGCTGCGCGAGGTCTTCAAAAAATGGTTGAAATGGCTCTGAGAACTATGGGACTTAACAACTGTGGTCATCAGTCCCTTAGAACTTAGAACTACTTAAACCTAACTAACCTAAGGACATCACACACATCCATGCCCGAGGCAGGATTCGAACCTGCGAGCGTAGCGGTCACGCGGTTCCAAACTGAAGCGAGGTCTTCGCCAGACATCGCAGTTTATTAGAAGTTAAGTGATTCGTGATATGCTGTTTCATTTACTTGTTAAATTCTACTTCTTTTCTTGGTCAGTCTCTCGTCCCCAGCTTGCTCGTCTGTCTCTCGGCCGCATTTGTTGGGCAGTTAGTGCCTGTCTGTGTCTGTCGGTCTCCCGTACGTTAATAGTTGCCTCTGTCATGTTTGTCGGATTCGTTGTTAACGAATTTATTGCTTAAGGTGTGAAGGCCGAACTCCTGAAATATGTTTTTATCTTACCTATCATCTTGAGAGGCGGTATATGTGTAATGTAGAGCATGTTTGTATATTTTATGTAAGACCGCATTTTATGGGTTTTTATTTTAATAGTCATTTTAGTATATAAAGTTGTCACCCTTCCACCGCAAAAGTTTTCTTTTAAAAACAAGTTGCACAGTCGGTGGCAAGTAATTTTTTTGATGTGAGTGTTTTGTACCATTTCCATCCCTTCTACGGGGTGCATAACTTACGTGTTTGTGTGAGGTGTTAAAATTTTTAGTTTAAAGTAATCTGGTGTGTTGCAGATTTGCACCAGTGGTCTTTCAAAGGTTGTTGTGAGCGGTCGTGACTACGGCCAATTTAAAAGGGAGCTTCAAGGTTCTCAGCCCGAAAGCTGATACTGTAAAAAAAAAAAATTTGTTATTTCTGCCTCTGAATAAATTGTAACTTTATATTTAGAGAGTGTTTTCTGATTATAATTTTTAAACCTGTTTTTTCTTTTTAAAAAAGAAAGGGTCTTTAGGAATAAAATTTCCTTGTTGAAAGAAATTTGTTTTCTTCAGTTAAACACTGGCAACTACTTCCACGCTCACGTAGTATGATTAAATGTGTTAATGTTCTTGATGAATAGCTAGTAAATAAAGTAAATTCTTTAAGAAAAGATTTTGAAAGGAAATTCACGGTTCAACGAGGTGTCAATACCCTCTTCCAGTCTGGTATGGAACTGCTGTACACGTGCTAGCACTTCAACAGAGATGTCTGAGAAGAATGCAGAATACATCCTTTCGTATCATCTAGTGTAGTTGGTATTTCCTTGTAAATCGAGTCTTTCAACTATACCCACAGGAGAAAGGTCTACAGGCGTAAAACGGGGAAACGAACCGGCCAAGGTACAGGTCCTCCGCGTCCAGTCCAACGATCTGGAAACAGTTCGTCAAGACATGCTGTAGTACTTCGTCCAGTGCACGTTGGACAACCAACATATGGGCATTACAGGTTCCTCCTAATCTGCAAAGAAACGTCTTCTAGCATTTGTGGAAGATGGTCTTTCAAGAGGTTGCGATAGAAGTGCGCGTTCAGTGTTTCGTTTATGAGAAACGGACCTATTAACTTACGGTTCACTATTCCAAACTAAACGTTTACACTCCATGGACGGTGACGTTCCACCTGATGAAGCCAACGTGGATTTTCAACACACCAATAGTCCATGTTTCGCCGTTTTACCTGGCCTTGACTGGTGAATGTCGCTTCATCACTAAACAAGATACAAGACACACCTATAGTACCCTGTCTTAATACCCATGTACAGATGTTAACATGATTTTCATAATCGTTTCCATGGAGCTCTTGTTAGAGAGAGATGTGATAGGGATGGAACCTATGTCGATGGAGATTGCGTAGGACACTTGCCTGACTCATATAACTTACTCGTGAAATGGTACAGGAGCAAAAGTGCGGTTCTATTGTGTGAAAATTGCTCAACAATAGAACGTTCTATTCCCGCAATATTTGTGGGCCCAAGTATTAGATAATTCACCCTGTATACGTCATCGATTTTTCAGCTCCAAAGAGTGGTATTGTGCCGTGGCGGCTTTTTCGTAATGTTTCGATAACACTAGTCTTCGATCTTTGACTGACATGTGCAGCGCCCTCTGGTGAGGCGGCTCCCGAAGTGGTGGCCGATTTGGTGGGCAGTGAGAGCTGAGGAAGGAAGCTGTAAGAAGCTTTCTGTGGGGTTTCTTTCCTATGGTGTTAGGTGTTGGCGGACGCCAATAATGGGGTCATGTTACCCCGTGTTAAGATATTGAGTACTGACGTGGCTTGTGCTGTGGTTTATCAGAAGAGCGCCGAGCTGTCAGGTCAGTATTCATCGTCATTTTGGTCTGTCTTCCTTCCTTTTGTTGAGTATGTATGCCTGTGGCTCCGTGATATCCGAAAGGCAATGAGATTCCAAGATCTGGTAGACATTTTAGACTGATTCATAGGCTAATATGTCCTCATAATTTGTTTTACTTGTTAACATTACGTATCCGTGGAGCTCGTGAACCTTTAGCCAGTGTAAAGCGTCGTATTCTAGAAGAAAGCTTATTTTGAATGTTGGCGGTGTGCATCAGTCTATGCATAATATTGTTCTTGTCCGCCTGGGGTGTAGGGCTAGTTCGCGTCCGTAGTAGAATACTACACGTGCACCCTGGGTAACGCTAAATGAACTAGCACTAAAGGCAACCAGATAATCCAGATAATCCTGTGCTGGATCTCCTGGTAAACACATCATGAGTGATACCGACCAAATGAACGATGAAGAATTGACTAGAGCACTCGGACCGTGCCTCCGAGTCTGCCACCTAAACATTGAAGGCATAAGTAGGAGCAAATGTGAATTTCTCCAGAAAGTTCTCACTCAGAACAAAATCGACGTAGTCGCGATACAAGAGACTCATGCGGAAAGCATAGATCAGCTGGCCTCTAGAGGAAAAATCCCTGGATTCGAGACACTGGGAGCCACCTATCACCGCAATTACGGCGTGGCAACCTACATACGAAATAAGATAGAAAATGCTTCCCTGTGTAAGATATCTACAGACAACAACATACATGAAGTTGCTGTCAAAATTGGCGAGACCACTATAGTTAACATCTATAAGCCTCCCGGCTGTCCATGGCCTCCAGAAGTACTCCAAGAATATCCCCACCCTGCTATCTACGTAGGAGACTTTAATAGTCACCATGAGAAGTGGAAGTGCGCACGAAACGACCAGAACGGTGAATCCCTGATGAGCTGGAGTGAGGAGACTAACACCCACCTGATTTTCGACGCCAAGGACCGCGGAACATTTCGATCAGCAGCATGGAAACGAGATTATAAACCTGATTTATGTTTTGTCACTAAAAACAAAAACAACCATCCGCTAGCCGCAACTCGTGAAGTCCTGTCTGATTTCCCACATAACCAGCATCGCCCTGTTATCTTAAAAGTCGGAATTAACATCCCAATCATAAAATCCTTTCCTCGCCCACGATGGAATTTCCAGAAGGCAGACTGGGCCACCTTTGCAGAAAACCTTGACAAGTGTCTAGGTTGGATACCCCCGACTAGGGACAACTATGACAGATTTGTGGGAGCAGTCATCGCCACGGCTAAGAGGAATGTACCCAGAGGCTACCGGAAAGAGTACATCCCTGGCTGGAATGAGAGATGCGAAGACCTGTACCAGGAATTTACCGAAACCAACAACCAAGAAATCGCGGACGAACTGTTGCACAGCTTAGACGCAGCTCGACGGGAAAAATGGATGGACACCGTGGAGAATCTAGATTTCACTAAATCCAGTAGGTAAGCATGGACCCTACTCCGTAACCTGGGAGGCAGTAAACGTAAAATAAAAGACACCTACCCGATAACCCCTAACAATGTGGCCGCACACATAGTTAGAACCTCAAGTGCACCAAGGGACAGAACACACACCACGACCGTCAAACGTGAATTAATATCCTTAAAACAAAGGGCATCGCCTACCTCCGAATTTTCCCAGCCTATCACAGCGGAAGAAGGTGCAGCAGCCTTGTCAAAAATCAAAAGTGGCAAGGCTCCCGGCTTCGATGGCATCCACCCGGAATTCCTACTTCACTGTGGAAAATATACTAGAACATGGCTCGCAAACTTCTTAACAGATATTTTAGAATTGGGTAATATCCCACACCAGCTTAAACGAGCAAAGATTATAGCGATACTAAAGCCAGGCAAACCTAATGACATGCCCCAAAACTACCGCCCTATCGCTCTGCTGAACTGTGTCTATAAGCTGTTGGAACGTATCATCTACAACAGAATAAGCGGAAAAATTCTTGAAGTGGTACCGATTGAACAGGCAGGTTTTCGACCCAACCGCAGTTGCACCGACCAGATCCTCTCCCTAGCAACTCATATAGAGGCGAGCTTTCAGAAAAAACTCAAAACATCAGTAGCCTTTATTGACCTATCAGCCGCTTATGATACTGTTTGGCGACAAGGCCTGATATTTAAGTTGCTGCGGGTCATACCATGTAATAAGCTGGCCAACCTCATTGATAACATGCTCACAGATAGAAATTTCAGAGTCATAATGGGCGACTTAAAAAGCGACCAAATGAAGCTCA
Organism: Schistocerca serialis cubense; assembly: GCF_023864345.2. NCBI lineage: Eukaryota > Metazoa > Arthropoda > Insecta > Orthoptera > Acrididae > Schistocerca > Schistocerca serialis. The sequence goes on from NC_064642.1 coordinate 529,242,420, forward strand.
ACAATGGTTTACCACAAGGCTCCGTTCTGGCGCCATTGATGTTTAACCTCTACATATTTGACTTACCTGAAACCACTTCTCAAAAATTCGGATATGCCGACGTCTGGGCAATAGCTGCAAGAGGCAGATCAATGGAGGCAACGGAAAACACATTAACTGCGGATCTAACAAAGCTGGGAGATTACTTCCGAAGGTGGAGATTACGGCCAAACGCGACAAAAACGGAGGTGACATGCTTTCAACTCGACAATGCCCAAGCAAAAAGAAAGCTCAACGTTTATTTCGAAAACAGGCAGCTAAACCATAATAATTACCCCAGATATCTAGGCGTCACCTTTGGCAGAACCCTAACATTCAAGGAACACCTACGTAATACAGCCGCAAAACTTAAAACTCGAAATAATATCATACAGAAGCTATGTGGGACCACATGGGGCTCTTCCGCGGCTGTACTGAGATCTTCGGCTCTGGGACTTGTCTACACAACAGCAGAATATGCCGCACTGGTATGGCTAAACAGTAAACACACAGGCTTGATCGATGCTCAACTAAACTACACAATGAGGATGATATCAGGAACAATAAAGCCAACGCCTTTACACTGGCTACCTATACTGAGCAACATTCCCCCAGCGGACCTGCGCAGAGAGAACGCTCTCATACGCGAGTATGGAAAAGTGCTGAACAACGAGAAACTGCCAATCCATAAGGATGTTCCTGCCCTGGAGATGAACAGATTGCGCTCAAGACACCCCTCTTTAAAAAAAGGCAAAAAATACGCATCCTATCAACCTGGATTATGGCAACCTCTGGAAAATGCGGTGGAGAGAATCTGTGCCCCAAAACCTGCAGAATATGCCATGCATCAATGTCCAACCACCAGGATTCAATTTGCCAAGGAAAACTTGGACGACCCTGAATCGAATTCGGACAAATAACGGCAGATGTGCAGACAGCCTCCATAGGTGGGGTAAAATCACCACCCCGAGATGTGACTGCGGTGCGGACCGGCAGACGATTCGTCACATCGTGGAAGATTGCCCTCTGAGACGTTTTGCAGGAGACTCCAATGAGTTTCTGACGGCGACTGAAAGTGCAATAGACTATGTCACAAATCTGGATGTTTGTTTGTGAACTTTTGTTTGTTATATACACTTTTTTTAAACACTTTTATATCTACAACTATATGTTACACACTGTGACTACTCTTTATTTCTGTGTCTTATGATTTTTATGTCTTTTCTATATGATATGTTATATGCCATAAGCTAAATAAAATGTCCGCCTCCCATCAATTCTGATTTTTAAAGTAAATAATTGGTATTGGGGCACAGTGAAATGATCAGTATTGCCAGTTACATCGGATGTTTAATTGATCATGCCAGAATGTGTGCCAGTTTTGATATTTTATTGCCCTATTTATAATCTGCTTGTGTTGCTATGATTTCCATTAAGCTAATGCTAAAGGCCTATGCCACTTCAATACTTATGTAGTGCGTCTGTTTTATTTAAGTGTCTCTGATAAATTTTAGTCTGTCTCAGGGCGCATTTGTTTTCTCCGAACCGCTATGGCTGCTCCAGTGGTTTGCTAAAAAGAAAAAATCTGATATTACTACTTCATTGCTGCAACTATTATTTTTTTAAATATTTGTACATGGTTCTTAAATCTTTTGGTTGTCATGGTTTTTGGTAAAGGTTCAGACTAATTCTACACTAAGTGTTATTTATTTGATGCACGACTGGGTGTTGGAATTCTAATTAAACTTAATTGTGCTGCAGGGAACTGTCGATAATCTTTTGTACTCCATTGCTGGTAACTGTTGTCCACGATCTGGCCCCACTTACGCCCCGCCGACTTGCTTAGCCGGATGTGTGGTGTCACCGCCAGACACCACACTTGCTAGGTGGTAGCCTTTAAATCGGCCGCGGTCCGTTAGTATACGTCGGACCCGCGTGTCGCCACTGTCAGTGATTGCAGACCGAGCGCCGCCTCACGGCAGGTCTAGAGAGACTTCCTAGCACTCGCCCCAGTTGTACAGCCGACTTTGCTAGCGATGGTTCACTGACAAATTACGCTCTCATTTGCCGAGACGATAGTTAGCATAGCCTTCAGCTACGTCATTTGCTACGACTTAGCAAGGCGCCATTATCATTTGCTATTTATCTTGTGATGCATGTACCGTCAGACTGATGTTCACCAATTATGAATTAAAGTTAAGTATTCCAGTAGTTACTTACGTTCTTTGCTACTATAAATTCCCTTACCTGTTCCAGACCTCACGCCAGCCTGCGTGAGCTTAAACGCGTGCCTTTCGGCTTCCTCTCCTAGTGGCTTGGCGGTCTTGCCAAGTCACAACAGGATGTCTACGTCATTTGGAGTGCATACAGTCAGCAGCTTTCGCCACTCTGTCGTTAGCACTCTTTCCTCCAACCTCACCAGCACTATGTAATGTTCCTGTTCAAGTTAAATTTATACTTAGAATAATTCTGAACATGTATTCGTTAGTTTGTGGCCTTCACCTCAAGCGAATTTTGATGTGCGTTGAGATTCCAACATATAACTTAAAATGTTGTTACTTAATTATTCTTGTGTTACTGGAAAATGTGTTAAATCTTCAATTGATGTGTGTCTTTTCGCACAAAATTTTCTTGCCTAGATATTGCTGTTGAAATTTTTCTCATTGTCTTAAAGATGTTTTTAGTTTCTTTCAGTGAAGTTCAAGTAAAGTTTTAGTCTCCCCATCTGGTGATTAAGGCGCTTCTGATGTATTCTGGTAGTGTTGTTTAGATTCACATCTGCCATCATTACACATCATTTCAACTTTACCCTTATTTCATTCTGTGTCTTAGACAGGCCGTGTGTCTCGTTCAAGAACTTAAGTACCTTGGATTAAAGTTAATTTTAAATTATCTGTAAATGATTTAAACTAGCATTGAATTTTAAATGAGTCTCATTACTTGGGCCTTTAATTTTAAAAAAAAGGGCTTAACTGGCTCTCTCGCTTAAACTGTGTAAAACATATTGGTGTGGAGTGAATGAGGTATGTAAATTCACCACTGGTTCAGCCCTTCCAGGTTTTCCTTCCTGGCCGAGTTAAGAGGCTCTAATTATCGCATTCCAGCTATCCGGAACCATGTAGTTTCATTTGATTTTCCTCTTTTCGTATGTAGAGAAAATGTATTTGTATCTATTTGACTATTACACCCAAACAAACTCTATAATTTCTTCATTTTCTGTTCTTGCTCTGATTACACCTAAGACATTGGTGAGCCAAAACATTATGACCACCTGCTTAACTGCGTGTTGATGCACCTGTGGAACGCGTTACAGCAGCGGTTCTACAAGGCAGAGATTCGACAAATCATTGGCAGATTTACGGAGGTGTAAGTCAACGGGTGAGTTGTGGCGTCCTGGAAATATTCTATGTTCGGAAGCAGTGGCCGCACTGACGGCTCGACCAGTCCGGGCCCAGCAGCAAACACGTGGTGCCGAACGTTAGCCGGGCGAGAGGGGGGTGGGTAGCCCCAGTGCGTGGTCCATCGAGCACATGGCAGGGAATTCCTTGGTGTCGCTGTGCGCAGAGAGGGCCAAGGATAGGGGATTTTGTGACACCTTAATGGCAGACATTTTACAGTTCGTATATAAATTAATAGTAGCCAGATGAATCATGATACCTCAAAAAGAATTGTGTACATTACTATTATTTTCACGCAGATTCTTATGGTGTACTCAGATTTTCAATATATTTGTTAGTTTAAAGCATCGAATTTCCAAAATCTAAACCGTTCGTTCAATTTCGTCGATCTATGTGTCTTTAGAAAGCTATTAGTGTAAACCTAAATTGGTATGAGTTATAGGCATGTAACTTAAATAGTAAATGAGTTATTGGAGGTCAAAGTGGCCGATTACTATCGATCGCGTCAGACCATAAGTACTCCACAGTTACACGAAAAAACGGTAGCAGCATGCTTATACATATATTTATTCATCTATGTCTTTGTTTATATCCGATATATACTTTTCATGGAGAAATTGGTTAAATATTTACTGTGTTTTAGAAAGCACAGAGACGTTAGGCTACTGGCCTACCTTTTGTTCTATTCCTTTGATGTATGTTTATTTAATTTGTTTATGTTTCTAATAATGTGTGTTAGAGCGTGTTTATGGTCCAGCCGTAGGAACAGTTATTTAATTTCAAGTTATTTGAATGTAAAACCCAGTATTTCGAATGTGTTTCATTGTGTTTGTGTGGGTGCGTTGGATTGAAGACATGGCACGAGCGCGCTAGCCAATCACAGCGCTCATGAATGGAGAGACTGGATGGAAGCGAGTTCGGGAGAGAGGACAGGGGAGTACCGCACAGGACGCGAGGAGTGCTGGACGTGAAGGCGCGACGATCGGTCGCGAGGAAGGACTTGGAAGAGTGGAGCGGTTTGCGCATGGTCGTGAGAGACAGAAATACTTCGGAGTTCGGACTTGTGAACTTATGATATTTCCGAGGTTTCTACAGTGAAGACGTTGTATGCGTTTAGAAGTGAACATCTCACGTTCTATGTTGTTGTTCATAACTAATTACGTGAAGTAGGAACCTATTGTTTCCCTGTAATTCAACTCGTATTTTATTTAATTGCTGGACCATCGACACGAATAAGTCTTTTGCAGAAATATATTGCATTCTAAAAAGTACTTCTGCTATCGTACTCATCATTTAAAGTCGTTAAGATAGTACCGGCAGATTTTATTTAATTTTAATCTTTCATTTATAAATTTATATGTTACATTCATAATTCCCAATTTCCGATGATAGGAAGCTTCGACCATTCGATTCATGTTTGTATTCTTATCGTATACTGTAGACTCAGCAGTATTTGGCCTGCAATGCGGCATCTATATATACAAGCCTCTAGACAACGAAACCAGCCAAAACTTTTAATATTTCAACTGTGAGTCGGAGGGTACATAGTTGTGGGCCACCACACCATAACATCTTTTATTTTGTTTGAAAGCCCACAGAGGTTTCGGGCTCGAAAATTGTCACAAGTCGCCTAATGACTGTAATCTATGAACTGGTGGTCTGTGGCAATGGAGCCAGTGCCAGACACTGTGCCATATGTTTTTTATCGAATTAAGGTCAGTTTAATGCCCAAGGCATCTGAGATTTAATGCAGTGTCAGCCACCGTAAGACATCCTAGCCAACCCGTCCTGGTTTTGTTATTGGTGGCCGGCCGAAGTGGCCGTGCGGTTAAAGGCGCTGCAGTCTGGAACCGCAAGACCGCTACGGTCGCAGGTTCGAATCCTGCCTCGGGCATGGATGTTTGTGATGTCCTTAGGTTAGTTAGGTTTAACTAGTTCTAAGTTCTAGGGGACTAATGACCTCAGCAGTTGAGTCCCATAGTGCTCAGAGCCATTTGAACCATTTTTTTGTTATTGGTGCCTTAAAATTTTCTTTGATTTGAAGATCTTTCAATCCTTTAACTATAGATTGCTAAACCTGTACATTTAAAAACCGTTCTTATCTTTCGGTTCCGAAATTGTTAGTGCCCAAATGGCGCTCCAAATCTTCCATAGTAGTTCTGGACCTGTAAATTTTAGTATGTTGTCATTCCCGTTTGAAAAATTGCTTGTGACAAAGACTAACAGACTGGTGAAATACTGAACATCTACGTGTTAAAATTTTTGTTAATGTTTCTTTTCAGCAAGTTCTAATGCCCAAGAGGCTTCTGTCTGTAAAATACTGAACTTGCAAAATATTTAATATTGTTACCTTCGTGACTGAAAAGTTGCTAATCTCAAAAAGCTCCTCCAGTTGTATGAAATTCTCAATCTGTAATTTTTTTAAGCGGATATCAATCGGTTTCTAAAATGCTTATGCCAAAAGGCGCCCTCATTGTTTTAGTCGTAATCCTGAACGTGTAATTTTTTTCTAAATAAGACCACCTTCTTTGTTTGAAGTTTACTTTCTAAGTAGTGGTTGTTAAATTTTATGGTAATTCTCTTTCTATAATTGCAATGAACTCGCATTTGGCTGGTTAAATTTACGAGTGCCTAAAGTGCTCTCGAGTTGTAATTTTACGAATGTTGAACTTTTTATTTTTAAGAGGCATTTCTTGTCCCGTAAAACAAAGAATATATTGCAACTGCTTAAATGGTATTAAAACCGCCTTATGTAACCTGTGTTAACTTCCCTTAAACTTTTTATTCTGTCAGGGCTACTTTGTTGTAAGTTTGGTCTTTCTTGTTTCTCGCCCTGAAATCTAAGACAGTCACTATTGATTTGTATGTTATTGATCTTTAGAGTATATCTTGTTAAATAAAGGATTACCGACTGTTGTGAAGCAACAAATGGCGTTCTGTGAACAAAGCCTACACCTCCTTCCGCCCATTAATTTGTTGTCGTATCCTGGTGCGTCCACTGAGTTTTCAATGGTAGCATAGCGTGGTTGACCTCTCCTTAGAGGTCATTTGTTGCTGTTTATGTCTTATATTGGCTCAAATATGTTATATTTGTTTCAATCTGGGTCGGCGTGATCCATTTCGATCAACATTACCATAGTCAACATCGGCGAAGTAGGTGTAGTAATTTATACATGTTCTTCTGGCTTACAGGGACTCGACTGAAATTTTAATTTCCTTAGTCAATAAATCCACCCACAAATGGTTATCGAAAACGCATCCTGAACTTTCCCATAGGAATAATTGTTCGGCTGATTTAGGGGGGCTCCAGCTTAGTCAATCTTAGAAACAGGCGGTTGATAAGTTACAGGTTGATGTTCAGAAATTGTTAGTTTCAAGAAGTACCTTAGGGTTGTAAGAGGAAGTCTTTAATAACGAGGCAGCATCATCAACTCCGGCCACTTTAAATGAACGACTCCCTTGGAAACTGAAGCTCATGTGGCTTCCACCTTTGCCAAATGCCTCAACCCGATTACGTATATGCTGAAGATGTATCAGTGTTGTCAGTCGATCAGTTAGCTCAGGCGGAATGAGTATTATGGTTAATTGTACGTTTCGAACGTCAGGCTGACTCTCTTCAGGTATCTCATACCGTTATTCCCAGTTATTCCCGCAGCTCCTTTGATTGTCTGGCTGCGGTCCTCCGAGGTTGGGATAGTCAGATTTGACACGGCGTAATATCGAAGAGAAGTTGTCATCACATACCCGTGGTGAATTAGCACAGGCACATTACTGACGCGCCGGCCGGAGTGGCCGAGCGGTTCTAGGCGCTACAGTCTGGAACTGCGCGACCGTTACGGTCGCAGGTTCGAATCCTGCCTCGGGCATGGATGTGTGTGATGTCCTTAGGTTAGTTGGGTTTAAGTAATTCTAAGTTCTAGGGGACTAATGACCTTAGAAGTTAAGTCCCATAGTGCTCAGAGCCATTTGAGCCATTACTGACGCATTCAGGCACCGAATGAGACTTTGCTCCCCCAAATAAATCGCATTAGCACTGCTTGCTCCACTACAGATGACCGTTGGATACAGGAGGTCGTTTTTAGCATTTTAGATTGGATGAAGCCCAAGGACCGGACAATTGTTATCTTGCGAATTAAATCAGTTAGTCGGTTCGATGGAAGCCTTAAGGTTTAATGATGAACAGCGTGGTCCAGCTCGGGGAGGGCGAGCTTCAAGTCTTCCCTCGCCTAATGACACTCGTCCTAACTTATCTTTGGTGTGATCGTGGAGGCGATGCTTCCGCTGTGGATCCAACGATCATATGGTGTGGGATTGTTCTGTTGAACGTCCTTCGAGAGCTAGTAGCTGACACCATCAGAAAAAGGGGAGGGGCACCGTTCGCAGAAGTGTCTGACCGGTTATGCCCATATCATCACTGCCAAGGGTACTCCGCTCTACTTTTTTTGCGTTAGTTTGTATCAGGATCCATTTTGTGCCTTGTTAGATTACGGTACCGCCGTTTCCATTCTTAATTACAGTTGTTATTTAGAGTTCAGGGACATTTGTAAATTCCCTCCCATACGCTCTTCTTCTCAGAGATATCGTACCGCCAACGAGCAAGAGTTACCTCTGGTTGAGTAAATAAAGGGGAAATTGACTATTTGTGGTTTCTTTTGGCAGATTACATTTTTTTATTGCTAGGAGTTTCTGTTGCACTAAGCCTTGGATGTTACTTTATATGGTGTACTGGCCTAGTGCTTGACTTTGCTCTTGACACCTTCCTTAAATTTCCTTCTTCAGAAAAGAGAGCACTGTTTTCGTGCCGTTCTGCCATTGGTATCAATTCTGTCCAGCTGCGGGGCCCGAAATTTGACGTCAGTTATTTGGAAATCAATGAGGACCGTGAATTGTTAAGCGTTTGCGTGATTTTTTTGATGTCTTTACTGATAGGCTTGTTGCTACAAATCTCATCCCGTAAAATGTCCGTCTTACTGACAATCTCCCGGTACGACAAGCGCCATATCGCCTCTCCCCACCCAAGACTGAGACAAGGGTGTTATTAGATCACCCACTTCTCCTTATGACTCCCCGATTTTTTGGTTTGTAAGTATCGAGAGAATGATTACAGGGCAGTTATTGAATATCGTGTCACAACGCCTTTACATAGTTTTCAGGTGACTCTTATTTCACAGTGTTAGATTTAAATCAGGCGTATTATCAAATACCTGTTACTGAAGAATTCAAGCAGGCCACCGCCTTCTGTACTGATTGGAAGCTGTACGAGTTCAACAGGGTTCCTTTTGGCTTGTCAATTGGTGTTGTCCTGTGCCGGTTGTCGGATCATGTGTTGGGGAATTTAAAGTTTCGTTGTGTCCCTAACTACTTAGACGATATGATCTTTTGTAGGTCCTCGTTCAGCGAACATCTTTAACATCTTCATTAGGTTTTGATCATTGCGGAAGGCAGGTCTGACCGTTAAAGCGTCGAAGGTCTCTTTGGCCAGGCGCCAAGTTCCCTTTTTGGAGCGCTTTGAGGCCGTGACGGAATTAGTTGAGCATGAATGCACGGTTGGCCTAAGGATCTTTCACCCTCTGGTAAATACGAAATTTCTAGGTTTACTGGCATGGCAAATTACTTTCGCAAGTTCGTGCCTAATTTTGCCCAAATCGTTGACCCCATGTACACTCTGCACAGGAATGGGCCAGATTTCGTGTGGTGAGAAAGCTAGCAGCCCGCCTTTGACGCAGTTAAAAGCGCCTCAACTAATACCCTGGTGTTAATCATCCGTAATTTTGATGAAAGATTCATTGTCCAGATCGAAGCCTACAATGCTGGCATTGCTGCGGCCTTGCTCCAGGAAGATGGAGGAGTAAGACGTCCCTTAATTACATCTCTAGAAAACAGGCGGGGCCCGAACTTAATTTCTCTGTTCATGAGTGTGACATGCTGGCTGTGTTGCTTGCTATCGACAAATTTAAATTTTATTTGGAACACCGGGTGTTAGATGTTGAGATTGACAACCAAGTCCTCTAATAGAGTCCTTACTCGGCCTATAAAGACAGGAAAGATCGCGAAGTTGTTCATCCGTATCTCTGTCTTCTGTTTTGAAGGGCACCTATTTGAGGTTCTGATAATAGGTCTGCTGACACACTTAGTCGGATGCTCCGAGAGGATAGTGAGCCATCCCGAGACAGTAGTTCTTATGGGCAGTATTCTTACTGATGTTTTCCACCTCTTTAGCGATGTGCAAGGTAAACAAGATAAAGACCATGACCTAGCATTCATGAGTGAACAGCTTTTGGTGGGAGTTATGGTCCCAGGTTACACCTTTCACAAGGGTACTCCAGCTGAGAAGTAGGTAGGCTCGTTCCATCGATTTTCCTTAATTTTTGTTGGCGGGAGGCTACTTAGCCATCCACAAAACTATTGCGTTGATTCGGCATCATGTCACCTGGTGAAACCTTTCCAAGGGTGTTCGCTGCTTGGTGGGGGAGCGTGATCTTTGTAAAATAGCTACGCCAATCCTTATCCATGCAAGGGCCTTCTCTGTTCGGAACGTGAGCGACACCCGGTGGATAAGTTCTTCATTGATTACGTGGCCATTACCCCACACTAAGGTGGGCAACCGTTACATTCTGGTTGTCGAGAAGGCCTTCTCCCATTTCCTATGGCTTGTTCCTACTTGGGCGGTAACGGCATCTGTAACTGTTTACCACATCACCAACATAGTTTCTCTGTTTGGTCCTCCTACGGCGGTAGTAAGTGATAAAGCACTGGCCTTCGTTTCCACGGACCATAATCGTTTCTTTTTCGACAATATCAAGCATCTCACCACCACCACCCCCTATTAGCTGCGGCCCTCCTTTGCCGGAAAGGATAGATAGGAATCCTAAGGCTACCCTTATAATTTACCACACGAGTTCTGAGGCAAGTGCGATAGTTCCATTCACTTGATAAACTTTGCTTTTAATTCCAAACAATACGAAGCCTATGGAGTGGCATCAGCAACTCTCGTGCTTGCCTACCCTCTGAACTATCCCTTATCCAGCATTTTAAATATTAATGACTCAGTAGGCATAGCCGGAGGGTGGCGGGGGGGTGGGGGGGGGGGCTCAGAAATATTCTAATAGCCCACAATCGGCTGAGGAAACGTTAAACGTTTTTATCAGGGTAGGAGCTCCTTTTAGGGCTGGAGACAGAATCTTCGTGCAAAACATCGATCTGGCGGAGGTTCGGCAGGATCTGGTTCTAATAATCGTAACCCATGATTTGTAGGTCTTTAACAATTTTGAGGGTTCTGAGCTCAGCAAATACCATCGGCCGTAACCCGCGGACCGGGAAAACCTTAAGGACAAGTGTTAGCCAGGTTAAGTGCACTAATTACCCTGCCCGTGGTGAAGAGGAGTGGTGTTTCCATTTGTGCTGGAGGATGAGCCATGATGGCTAGTTTCCTGTCTTCGCTTACTGGTGCAATCTGTGTTCCTGTCACACCGCCAGTTGGCGCTTCGGTCGTCTTGTAGTTGGCTCTTCGGTTAGAGGAATTCGGAGGCGGCTTCTTGACCGACGGTAGTGCAGTGAGGTAAACGTGCGTCTGACGTTTGGTGAGCGTGCCATTACCGGGCATGATCGGCTGCTGCTCGACCGAGTGGGCGGCTACTTGTTCAGGGCCGTATTGGTGTGGAATGTTGTGCTCAGCGCTGTTCTGCCTGGTGACTATTTGGATGAGGGAGTGCACGTCTGCTGACGTGGGAATCGTGATCACATTGATCACTCTACCTTATTTTTGGGTAAGGTATTTCTGTTTATGGAATTTATGAAACGTCCTGTGGTACTGCTCTTGCTCCCGATTGGCTGGTTTGCACGCTGGTCTCCGTCATTCCGTACTCAAGCTACTAAAGCCACCCCCCCCCCCCCCCCCTCTTTGTGAGTTCCCTTTGTGGATGATATAGTGGAAGGTATTGAAACTGTTTTCGTTTTTATTGCAATTTGTTCAGCATTTCAGTGTCCTTTGTCTTTACACTGCGGTAGTGAAATTAATTTGCTAGAATATGTTCTAGGGTCTCACATATACTAGTGACCACTCAGGTTGAATATCGAGCCTGACCTTTAAGATGGAAAGTTCTCGCTTGCCAGACTTGTGCGTGAGTTGTAACATCGAGCACGATCGTGACGAGCAAACGCCACCGGCCAGATAAATGTTGGCTCGTTTTCAACTCGCGTTTGGAGGTCTTGGTATTACTACTGTGATCCCGTGCTTAAGTATTAGAGCTTAAGCATTTCTTGCTACTTCTGAAGTTTATTTAAGTAAATTAGCTTCTTGGTGGTATTGTTAGCAGTTGGCTGCTTAATACCATTAATTTTTATTGTAGTCATTGCTTTTAAACTATTAACCGGTTAATCACCTTTGATCTAACTAATCAGCCACTGTAACACTTAGATGTTGGTCATTTTTGTACTTTGTGTTGTCATGTTGGACCTTTGAGAATTATTTATTTTTTATGCTCAGTCTTGCATGAATTATACATCCGTTTGTTTGCCCTCGATTTCCGAAGTTGTTTGTAGACTTGAAGCCGTTGGTCCAGGCGATTCATCCACTACCCGCCGATTCACCGGGCGCGGCTAGTCCACGTCGGCTGTGTGTGTGCGGCGTGGTGTTCCAATATCTGTTTTGAGGTAGCCACTGAGGCTGCGTGGCCTCCTTGCTTGCTACGACATGTTTCTGTAAGTTAAGTTCTTAATCTTAGGGCATTTAAATCAGTGTGTCCGCTACCCCAAGCTGTCCAAGCCTTGTCTCCGCCAGCCCGTCCTTGTCTTGTTATTCCTGCCTTACATTTTCTTTAATTTGAAGATCTTTTTAATACTTCACTTTTGGATTGCTGAACTTGTAAATTTTAAAATCTTTTTACCTTTCGGTTCCTAAATCGCTATTGCCCAAAGGACGCGCCAACATCTTTCATCGTAAGCCTAGACTTATAAATTTTATAATATTGTCATTCCTGTTTGAAAAACTGCTCGTGGCAAAGAGACTATCCAGAATGGCGAAATATTGAACATGTTAGTATTACAAATTTTTGCTACCGTTCCTGTTTCAGAAAGTGCTAATGCCTAAGGGGCTTCAGACTGTCAAATGGATCAAATGGCTCTGAGCGCTATGGGACTTAATATCTGAGGTCATCAGTCCTGTAGAACTTAGAACTACTTAAACCTAACTAACCTAAGGACATCACACACATCCATGTCCGAGGTAGGATTCGAACCTGCAACCGTAGCGGTAGCGCGGTTCCAGACTGAAGCGCCTAGAGCCACTTGGCCAGACTGTCAAATACTGAACGTGTAAAATTATGAAAATTGTTACCTTCCTGTATGAAAAGTTACTTATGTCAAAGAGCTCCACCAGTATTGTGAAATGCTAAACCTGTAATTGCGTATGACAAAAGCGCCCTCAAATTATTTTAATCGTAATCCTGAACTTGTTGATTTTTTCTAAATAAGGGCCACCTTCCCTGTTTGATGTTTACTGTCTAATGCAGGCTGTTCCAACCGAGCTCCAGGGAGCCGGAGCGCTCCGGAGCGCTCACTGCGGCAGCTCGGAGCCCGCGTGGAGGGGGAAAGCGAACTCTCTGCCCCCTGGCCGCATGCAGCCGTAATAATCTGTGCTCAATGACAGCTATGACTAGCCGCGGGAGCCCTGTACCTCTGTTGGAGGATACCTTTCTATTCATTGAGAGGCATGGTCGACCGCGGTGTTTTGTATGTCATAAAGTATTTAATTCTGCGAAGAAGTACAATATACAGAATTAAATACAGTCAGGTAGAAGGCGTTACACGCAGAGAACTGGTAGCCAGGCTTAAGAACGACATACCAGTAGACGTATGTTTAAAAACGGATTCGTAATGCGGAGGGTATCAAAACATGCAACATAGTTCGTGTTCTGTAATGCACCAAGAGGCACTGTGTGCTGAAACAGTAGAGCTAGGTGGCGTAATGAAAGATGTCGTGAAGTGTGTGAATTTTGTGCGTCGTCAAAGGATTCCTGAAAGATGTGGAAGCGGAGTATGGGGATATATCTTACCACAGTACAGTTCGTTGGCTGAGTCGTGGAAAAGTTCTTGATGTTTTCTTTGCCATTAGTGAGGAAGTACCCCTTCTCTAGAAATGAAAGGGGAAGAAATGCGTTGTCTGAAAGATATAAAATGGATATCAGACCTGGCGTTCCTAGTTGACATAACTATGCATCTGAATAATTTAAATCTGTCATTGCAGGGCAAAGGGCAGCTAATCGTTGACATGCACGACCAGATCAAAGTGTTCATGGAAAAGTTACGTTTATTTGAGAGGCAGATGAGTAATGGACATCTAACGTTCTTCAATCATCTTGCTTCTTTAAAACTACCTGAAGGTACTACTTTCGGCGATTACCAAGCAAACTTAAAGCAGCTCATCACGTCGTTTGAAACACGATTCCGAGACCTCACTAGTTTGGAAATGGAACTTAAGGTGTTCAGCACTCCTTTTTCAGTTTCCACCGATGACTTGTCATCGTCACTTCAATTGGAGATTATTGATTTGCAAAATTCAACTTTGTTGAAAGAGAGGTTCTACAACACGTTGTATTTGTCACGATGGTAGTGTTCATTACAGAAAAAACATTTCCCAAACTTCACAACAATGCCGCTCATATCATGTGCATGTTCGGATCTACGTTTTGATGTGAGCAGCTTTTCTGAGCAATGAAAACTGTTATAAAGTAAGGAACGATCGCTTCTTCAGGATGCAACAATGAAGGCCATCCTCCGCATTAACGCTGCGAACACTTTGACGCCTGATATTTCCGATCTTGCAGTGAAAAGAAAATTTCAAAGTACAAAAAATGGTTCAAATGGCTCTGAGCACTATGGGACTCAACTGCTGAGGTCATTAGTCCCCTAGAACTTAGAACTAGTTAAACCTAACTATCCTAAGGACATCACAAACATCCATGCCCGAGGCAGGATTCGAACCTGCGACCGTAGCGGTCTTGCGGTTCCAGACTGCAGCGCCTTTAACCGCACGGCCACTTCTTCAAACTAGAGAGGCCCAATAAATTTAGTATGCAATTTCTTGTAAAACATTTGTTTCCTATTTATTTCCTGAAGATCCTATTTCCTGGTGTAGCACGTCACCACGTCTTAGCAACTAAGAGTGTGAGGTTGTCGATCTTGTAAGACGCAGCTGGCACATCAAAACGCTTGCCTTGCCGCCTGCCTCAGCCAGCCGTGCCACGTGCCGGCGTGCCGGCATACTTGACTGGTTACAGCGAGCGACACGGCTCCCTGGAGCAGGGAGCGCTCCGCGGCTCACAACGGAGCCCACGAGCTGGAACAGCCTGATCTAATGAGTAGTTCTCAAATCGTTATGGTAATGCTCTTTCTGCAACCGTAGAGGAGTCACATTTGCGTTGTTGAAATTTTAGGAGTGCCTAAATGGCTGTCAAGTCATAACTTTAACGAATGTTGATCACGTTATTTTAAAGAGGCATTACTTGTCCTGTAAAACAAAGGAAATATTGCAACTGCTTAGAGGGATACTTAAACCGTCTTATGTAACTTGTGTTAACTTGCCTTAAACTTCATGTCCCGACGGGCTATTTTATTTTAAGTTTGGTCTTTCTTGTTTCTCACCCTGAAACCAGTCTCAAACAGTTACTATTGACTTGTATGTTACTGATATTTCAACTATAGCTTGTTAAATGGAGGATCACTAATTGTTGTAAAGCAATAGACGGCTTTCTGTAAACACAGCCTGCACCTTCCTACCGCCCGTTAAGTTGTCGTGCCCTGGGCGTCCTCTGAGAACTCAACATGAACATCAGTTGATTATCATGCTCCTCAAACCATAGTATCACGAGTCTATCCATGTGACACCGGAGAATGCCACCACCTTTAGAGAAGACATGCAGCCTAAGTAGATGGTGTTCGGAAATACTGTTCTGCACTACTATTCATGAAGTCCACAGGTGTAATGGTGCTTTCGGTCAGTACCATAGGACCCTAACATAATACGGGCACTACCAGCCTGCATCTGTGGCGTAGTGAATGTTTCGTGCAGTTGCCGACCAGGATAACAGCACGTCTGGACTCGACCATTGACCTGGTGTAACAAGAAAAGGGATATCAGTCCATCAGCTGACACGTTTCCACTGACCCACAACTCAATCTCGGTGATCCTGTACATATTGCAAAAGTAACTGAAGATGTCGTTGCATCTACTTAGCAACACTTCTGGGTCCTCTGCTGTGAAGTGCATAGGTATCAGAAACGGCGTGATTACGAGTCTCATATTATCGGTTTCATACAATACAAATCAACACGCTGCTATTACGTCAGCGCCAAGTTGACTTACATCTATTCCACTGAAGTTCCTTGAGTATGATGAATCTGAGAACCGTGGCACTGTGGTCGCTTCCTACTTGTTACCTCGTTGTCTTTGTGAAGTGTGCTTGAATGAGCTACTCGTGCCTTAGTACTAAGTTAAGTGCACGACCAAGCAGTTAAGTAGCACAGAGAGGGTGAAGTGATCGGTTTTGGTACCAGCTGGCCTATGACGCAGGACGGAAAGTGGAAATTAAGTGAGGCAGTGTATAAAATTGCAAAATAATGTGCTCCATTCTGATATCTGTAAAAATTTCAGTGCATTACTACTTCAGACAAATAACATATAAAACTCGTTCAATCCAATTAAAAACGGTGTACTGATGTTTACTGCACCACCATCATGATAAAACAAAATTTGCTCTGTCAGGTGAAAACTGCGCACAGAGAAATCTCACTGTTCTGCCCAGAGGTCAAAGGACGCACTTTTGTATATACTTGCTGTCATAGAAACCTGAATTCGTGGGGTAACAGTAATTTGTGAATTGTATCATTCACTCACGTAACTTTTCCAAAAAATACTGTGAATTTATTCCAATAACTCATCACCGTTTAGAGAACACAGTCCATCTTCTTATCATGTTACTTCACACTGCCTTCACAGACTCAGTAATGTGCCGAAAGTGTATGTCAGTGTAATTGTTAGACATTCTCTGAATAGAGACTAAATATTAAACTAAATTAACAGCACTGTTCCAAAAAGATTTATGCTTGCAGCACTATATATACACATTCATATGCATACACGTACACTGGGGTAACAAAAGTCACGAGGTATCACCTAATGTCATGTTGTGCCTTCTATTTCCTGACAGAATGCAGAAACTCGACGTGGCAAGGACTCAACGAGTCTTCAGAATTCCCCTGCAAAAATATTGATCCATGCTGCCTCAGTACCATCCATAATTGCGAAAGTGTCTCCAGCGGAGGATTTTGTGCACGAACTGGCCTCTCGATTATGTTCCATAAATTTAAGATGGGATTCATGTCGGCCGATCTGGGTGGCAACATCAGTCGTTCCAATTGTCCAGAATGTTCTTCAAAGAAATTGCGAACAAATGTGGACTGCTGACATGGAGCACTGTGATCCGTAAAACTTACATCGTTGTTTGGGTGACATGAAATTCGCGAATGTCCGAAAATGGTCTGCAGGTAGCAGAAAATAGCTATTTCTGGTCAATGATCGGTTCAGTGGGACCAGAGGACCCAGTCCACTCCAAGTAAACACAGCCCACACCATTATAGAGCACCATCAGATTGCAAGTACCCCAGACCCGAGCGTTACCATCACCTCTTATGAACTGAAATTAGAACTCGTCTGACCAGGCCATAGTGTTCGTCTTCTAGCGTCAAACCAATACGCTCGTGAGTCGAGGAGAGACACTAAAGGTGATGTGGTGTTAGCAAAAGCACTCACTTTGGTCGTCCGCTGCTCTAGTCCATCAACACCAGATTTCATTGCACTGTCTAAGGGATACATCCTTCATATGTCCCACTTTGATTTCTGTGGTTATTTCACTCGGTGTTTCTTGTCTATTAGCACTGTCAACTTTACGCGAACGCAGTTGGTGTCGCTCATTAAGTGAGGGCCATGGGCCGCTTCGTTGTTTCAGAAGTAATGCCTGAATTTTGCTATTGTCGGCACACTCTTGAAACTGATTCTGGGTGTATTAAATTCCCTAGCGAATTCGAAAATGGGATGTCCCATGCGTCTTGCTCCAACTACGATTTCTGCATTCAGAGTCCATTAATTCCCATTACGCAGCCATAGTCACATGGGACACCTTTTCTCACAAATCATCTGAGCACCAACGGCAGCTTCACCAATGCACTGTCCTTTTATACCTTGTGTAAGTGAAACTACCACAACCCGGAAATGTGACAATCGCTATCACAGGAATATTGTCATCTGTTTGTTAAACACATACACACACACACACACACACGTCTATGAATACATATACAGGCAAACACACATACATTTATACATACATACCTACACTTATACATTTATGTATATATTTAAGTAGACAGAGATGCACGCATACACTGACAGAAACAAGAACTGCAACTCTGGGGACGGCTTGTGGAAACTTAAACGTAAACTGGCAGTCATGTTACTACATCTGAAGTAAGAAGTACACAGAAGTACCTAAGAAACCTGGTATAGGCTTGCGTATTCAAATACAGAGATATGTAAACAGGCAGAACGTGGCGCTCCGATCGGAAACGCCTGTATAAGACAAAACATGTCTGGCGTTGTTGTTAGGTTGGTTACCGCTGCTAAAATGGCAGATTATCAAGATTTAAATGAATTTGAACGTAGTTTTACTGTCGATGCATGAGCGATGGGAGACAGCATCTCTGAGGTAGCGATGAAGTGGGAATTTTTCCATAGGACCATTTCACGAGTGTACCGTGAATATCAGGAACCCGGTAAAACATCAAATCTCCAACATCGGCGACGACTGAAAAACATCTTGCAAGAAAGGGATCAAGACGACTCAAGAGAACCGTTTAACGTGATAGAAGTGCAACCTTTCCACAAACTGCTGCAGATTTGAATGCAGGGCCATCAACAAGTGTCAGCGTGCGAACTATTCAACGAAACATCATCGTATGGGCTTTGGGAGCCATGGCCCATTCTTGTACTCGTGATAATTGCACGACACAAAGTTTTACCCCTCGCCTGGGTCCGTCAGCACCAACATTGGACTGTTGATGACTGGAAATATTTTGCCTATTGGGACTATTCTCGTTTTAAACTGTACCGATTGGATGGACATGTACGGGTATGGGGACAACCCCATGAATCCATGCATATCTGCAGGGGACTGTTCAAGCTGGTGGCGGCTCTGTAATGATGTGGGGCGGCTGCAGGTGGAATGATATGGGACCTCTGATACGTCTAGATGCGACTCTGACAGGTGACACGTACGTAAGCATCCTGTCCGACGGACTTGACCAATTCCAGGAGGACAATGTAACACCCCACACGTCCAGAATTGCTACAGAGCGGCTCTAGGAACACTCTTTTAGGTATAAACAATTCCACTAGCCACTAAACTGCCCAAACACGAAAATTATTGAATATAGCCGGGATGCCTTGCAACGTGCTGTTCAGAAGATATCTTCAACTTCTCGCACTCTTACGGATTTATAGACAGCCCTGTAGGATTCATGGTGTCACTTCCTTCCAGTACTACTTGAGACATTAGTGGAGTCCATGCTACGTTGTGTTGCGGCACTTATGCACGCTCGCGTGGGCCCTATACGATATTAGGCACGTATACCAGTGTCTGGCTGTTCAGTTTTTCACATTGATGCCAGTAGAATCACTATGATGATGCAAACCACGTTCGCATTAAAATCGCACTGTAACGATTGTGAGCGTTGTTTACCTTTAGGAATGTACGTGGTGATTTGATATTAGTCAAAAATGCCTCAAGGCAACAAAGGCGCCATTAAGAAGATCTCACTGGACATGGTCGTGTTATAGGTCTACTCGAAGCGTGATGTCCCTTATGCGTAATGCAGAAAGACTTGGCTAGACTGTAGCCAATATACGTGATTGCTTGCAGCAGTGGCCATGAGAATATGCAATCGCAAGAAGAGTGGTCTCCAGATGGCCACTTGGAACTACCATGGGGAAAGACCATTATGTACAGCATGTGGCTCTGGCACATCGTACTTCCTGTACCAGCAATTTGAGCAGCATTTGACACCAGAGGGCCACAGCGACCTGTTACAAAGGGAGTACATGAGGATAGCTTCGATCCAGTCGCCCTGTAATGCGCATTCCGCTGACTCCAAACCATTGCCGTTTGCGACTTCAGTGGTGTCCAGCGACAGCTCATTCGAGGTTAGGGTGGAGGTCTGTTGTTTTTCTGCTGAAAGCTTCTTCTTCCTCGGTGCCAGTGATGGCCATTTGTTTTATAGGAAGCCAGTTGAGCACTTGTCCCCTTATGAAATGAAATGGCATCCCAGACCATCACTCCAGGGCGTCGGGCTGTATAGGGGACGACGGTCAGGTTGCTACAACACTGCTGTCCGGGGAGTCTCAAGACACGTCTTCGCTGATCAAAGGGGCTTGTTTCGAAGCGGCACTCACCACTGAAGATCAGTCTAATCCAGCCACTGAGATTTTAGGAAGAAGACGTGTCTGTAGACGCCCCAGGCAGCAGTGGTATACCAACCTCACTATCACCCGCAATACAGCCGACAACCAGGCGTGATGGTCTGGGACCCCTTTTCTTTCCATAACTCGACCGCTTTCGTACTAGTCATTCGCACAGTCTTAAAGCACAGCAGTACGCCGACTATATTCTGCTACCCGTTTTGTTGTCCTTCATGGCAAGCCATCCTGAGCTTACATTTCATCAGGAAAATGTCCGCCCGCACACGGCGAGAATGTCTATTACTTGTCTTCGTTTTTGCGAGACCAGTAAAATCGCCGAATCTCTCCCCAATTGTGAATGTCTGGAGCATTACTGGCAGGGCCCTTCCACCTACTAGAGATTTTGACCGCCTAACGCGCTATTATTCAGCTTGGCATTGTTAGTGCCGCAATAAATTTCAGCTGTTGTTGTTATGGTCTTCAGTCCTGAGACTGGTTTGATGCAGCTCTCCGTGCTACCCTATCCTGTGCAAGCTTCTTCATCTCCCAGTATTTACTGCAGCCTACATCCTTCTGAATCTCTTTAGTGTATTCATCTCTTCGTTTCCCTTTACGATTTTTACCCTCCACGCTGCCCTCCAATGCTAAATTTGTGATCCCTTGATGCCTCAGAACATGTCCTACCAACCGGTCCTTTCTTCTTGTTAAGTTGTGCCACGAACTCCTCTTCTCCCCACTTCTATTCAATACCTCCTCATTAGTTATGTGATCCACCCATCTAATCTTCAGCATTCTTCTGTAGCACCACATTTCGAAAGCTTCTGTTCTCTTATTGTCCAAACTATTTATCGTCCATGTTTCACTTCCATACATGGCTAGTAATAGCGAATACTCTGCTCAGGAATTACAAAAGGAAAGGCCATGAAATACTGGAATTCTCCAGTTAGTTTACATCACAGCCAGACAGAGATTCCGAAATCAGGTACTGGATCGTAAGGCGTACTCAGGAGCAGTTGTAGACACAGATCACAAATTGGTTGACTGAAGTGTAAGACACTAGTCAGAAAGAATCAATGCTACTGAAGCTCTAAGGAATGAAGAGATACGCTTGGTGTTCTCTGAGGCTGTAGATCCTGCAGTAATGAATAGCGCAGTAGACAGTTCAGTTGAAGAGGAATGGACCTCTAAAAACAGCAAGTTGGAAAGAGAAACTTAGGTACTAGCAGGGTTAGAGCGAAGAAACCACGGATAATAGAACAAATACTTCAGTTGATTGACGAATGCAGGATGTACAGCGGAATTCAGGATCACAGAGATACAAATCATGCAGGAATGAAATAAATGGAATGTGCAAGGAAGCTAATACGAAATTGCTGCATGAAAAATGTGAAGAAATAGAACAACAAAATGTTTGTCTGGACTCACCAGACACAAAAGTCAAATCAAGCTTCGGCTAAATTAAAAGCAAGGGCGGTACGTTTAAGAGTGCAGTTGGAATTCCACTGTTAAATTCAGAGGAGAGAGCGATTAGGTGAAAAGATTCCATTAAAGGGCTTATAAATGATAAGGACATGTCTGATGACGTGACAGAAGAAGAAACAGGAGTCGTGAGGGAAGTGATACGGGATGCAGTATTAGAACCAGAAAGACTTTTGGAAGGCTTAAAATCAGATAACGCAAAAGGGACATATAAATCGCTATCGGAATTTCTAAAATCGTCGGGAGATGTGGCAGCAAAACGACTGTAATTGTTGCTTTACATGATGTATGAGACGGGCGATATACCATCAGACTTTCACAAAAAAAAGTCATCCACACATTTCCGAAGATTGCAAGATCCGACAAGTGTGAGAATTATCGTGCAATCAGCTTTACAGCTCGTTCCTCCAAGTTTCTGACAAGAATAATATAAAGAAGAAAGGAAAAGAAAGTTGAGAATCTTTCAGACAACGTTTAATTTGTCTTTAGGAACGGAAAGGCACCAGAGAGTCATTTGTGACGTAGCGTTCGATAATGGAAACAAGGCTGAAGAAAGGTCAAGACACGTTCACAAGATTTGTCTCACTGGGAAAAGTTTTCGACGGTCTAGAATGGTGCAATATGTTCGAAATTCTTAAAACAATGGGTGTGAGCTATAGGGAAAGACGGGTGATACACAAGATGCACAAGAACCAAGAGGGAACAATAAGAGTGGCAGACCTACTGCGAAGTACTTCGATTAAAATCATGTAACACAGGGATGCAGCCTTCACCCCCTATATCTATAGCTCGAAGAAGCAATGACGGTATAAAAGGAAGGTTTAAGAGTGGGATTAATTTCAGGGTGAAAGTATATGAACGGTAAGGTTTACTGATGACGTTGCTATCCTCAGTGAAGGTGAAGAAGAATTACAGAATATGTCGAATGAAAGTGTCAGCCTAATGAGTACTGAATATGGACGGAGAGAAAATTGGAGAGAGACTGAAGTCATGAGAAGTAGCTGAAATGAGAACAGTGAGCAACTTAAAACCGAATTTTGTGATCTCGAATTCTGCTACGTAGGCTGCGAAATAATTCACGATGGATGGAGCAAGGAGGATATAAAAAGCAGACTAGCATCGCCAAAAAGGACATTCCTCCAAGAGAAGTCTGCTACTATCGAACATTGGCCTTAATTCGAGGAAGAAATTTCTGAGAATGTACATCTGGCGTACAGAATTGCATGGTAATGTAACATGGATGAGAGTCGAAGCATTTGAGATGTCGTGCTACAGTAGAATGTTCAAAATTAGGTGAACTGGTAAGGCAAGGAATCAGGAGGTTCTCTGCGGAATCGGCGAGGAAAAGAAACTATGGAAAACATTGACAAGGAGAAGGGACAGAATGGTAGGACAAGTGTTTAGATACCAGTAAATAACTTCTATGGTATTTGAGGCAGCTGTAGAAATTGAAAACTGTAGAGAAAAACAGATCGGAATGCGAAATTTAATGGCAGATTAAAACTGTGTCCCGAGTTCGAGTCTCGGTCCTGCACACAGTTTTAATTTGCCAGGAAGTTTCATATCAGGGCATTCTCCACTGCAGAGTGAAAATCTCATTCTAGATTGAAATACATCCAGCAAATAATGTGGACGTAGGCTACAAGTGTTACTCTGAGCTGAAAAGTTTGGCACAGGAATCTAAATTCGTGACAGGCCGCATCAAACCGGTAGGAAGACAGATGGATAAAAATAAATAAATAATTAAATAAGAATGGTATGACTGCAGTCGTCTAAAACAATCATATTGAGTAAGTTTAAGAGCGTTTAGATGTGCTGTAACTCGTCTAACTATGTGAGAGAAGTATAGGGGGTTGTAGTATATTCCTAGAGTCATCTTTTAAAGTTGGCTCGTGAAACGTGATAGACAAGGTAGCTCCCTCCTTTTTCCAAGAGTCTGCCAGTTCAGTTCATTCACCATGCCTGTGACTCTCTTCAGTGGGCGAAACAAACTTTTTTGTCTAACTATTTATTGTTTAAGCAGATTCGTACTCTTACTAACTGCCGTTAGTAGTTTGATCATAATAACAATGATTAAGTGAATAGGAAAAAATAATTGCCCTTGCAAGTACGAGAGGAAGCTGAAACGTGGCTCATAGTCTAGCGAGAGGGAACCAGTTCGATTTTACATAGAGTACGCGAAGGATTGGCAAAAGGCACATCTCATCCCCGTTTTGAAGAAGGGACGTCGAATAGATGTGCAGAACTATAGAACTATCTAACGTCGATCAGTTGTAGAATTTTGGAACACGTGTTATGTTCGAGTATAATGCCTTTTCTGGAGAGTAGAAATCTACTCAGTAGGAATCAGCATGGGTTTCGAAAAAGACGATCGTGTGAAACCCAGCTCGCGCTATTCGTCCACGAGACTCAGAGGGCCATAGTCACGGGTTCCCAGGTAGATGCCATGTTTCTTCACTTCCGCAAGGCGTTCGATACAGTTCCCCACAGTCGTTTAATGAACAAAGTAAGAGCATATGGACTATCAGACCTATTGTGTGATTGGATTGAAGAGTTCCTAGATAACAGAATGCCGCATGTCATTCTCAATGGAGATAAGTCTTCCGAAGCAAGAGTGATTTCAGGTGTGCTTCAGGGGAGTGTCGTAGGACCGTTGTTATTCACAATATACATAAATGACCTTATGGATGACATCGGAAGTTCACTGAGGCTTTTTGCGGATAATGCTGTGGTATATCGAGAGGTTGTAACAATGGAAGGTTGTACTGAAATGCAGGAGGATCTGCAGCGAATTGACGCATGGTGCAGGCAATGGCAATTGAATCTCAATGTAGACAAGTGTAATGTGCCGCGAATACATAGAAAGATAGAACCCTTATCATTTAGCTACAATATAGCAGTCAGCAACTGGAAGCAGTTAAATCCATAAATCATCTGGAAGCAGGCATTAGAAGTGACTTAAAATGGTATGATCATATAATGTTGATCGTCGGTAAAGCAGATGCCAGACTGAGATTCAATGGAAGGATCCTAGGGAAATGCAATCCGAAAACAAAGGAAGTAGGTTACAGTACGCTTGTTCGCCCACTGCTCGAATACTGCTCAGCAGTGTGCGACCCGTACCAGATAGGGTTGATAGAAGAGATGGAGAAGATCCAACGGAGAGGAACGCGCTTCGTTACAGGATCATTTAGTAGTCGCGAAAGCGTTACGGAAATGATAGATTAACTCCAGTGGAAGACTCTGCAGGAGACACGCTCAGTAGCTCTGTAAGGGCTTTTGTTCAAGTTTCGAAAACATACCTTCACCGAGGAGTCAAGCAGTATATTGCTCCCTCCTACATATATCTCGCAAAGAGACCATGAGGATAAAATCAGAGAGATTAGAGCCCACACAGAGACACACCGACAATCCTTCTTTCCACGAACAATACGAGACTGGAATAGATGGGAGAACCGATAGAGGTACTCAAGGTACCCTCCGCCACACACCGTCGGGTGGCTTGCGGAGTATGGATGTAGATGTAGATGTAGCTTAGGTAGCTGGCATTTTAGCTATGGTATGTTGTGACGGGGGAATGTTTAAAGGTCAGAGTAGAATATTTATTTGCTGAGTCTCTTTGAGCTTTAAGTACCGGATTAATTTGTGTTTTGTAGCGGCCACAACATCAGATTCATATTCTGCTGCGAAGAGTGTAGGGATGAAAGTTCTTTCTGTCGAAAGCAACTGCCATTACGAACTTGAGACTTACGAGGGATGTGAATCCGCCACGGACACTGGAAGCGAGTGCATAGGCTGCGCTGATTTGGCATTGGGGTGCGGCGAGCCGCTGCGCGGCGGGAGATGGCAAATGTCGGCGGTTAGGCCGCGCGGCTAGCAGCTGGCGCTTCTGCTGCTGCTTTCATTTGATACCGGCAGAGGCCGCACCCGCTAATGAAGAGCGGCCAGCTCGTTAGCGCCTCCACCCTGCCCGCACCTAGCAGCATACCGGCCGCGTGTTTGGCAAGCGCACGACTTTCCGCGTCCAGCCGCCCGACGTGTCATCTCTTTCCCCACAGACGGCCCTCACAAATTTGGAGCCGTTTATTATCGTAAATTCGAAATTCGCAGCCAGTCTTTAAAAAAAAAGTGGGAAAAGACTTTTTTCGCCAAAAGTTTACTTTTAACTGACTGTGGTGCGCATTTCCGTACTCGTTTAAAGCCGCTATTCCCAGAAGATACCCACGATGAATCTGTTTCACCATGGTTTTGGAGAACTGCGAAGTACTCAGAAAAATGGCATATTGAGAATGTAACACATAGCTGAATCAACCGTGGTTAATAGAGAGGGTTCACCGCAGCACGTGTGAAGGCAGAAAGTATTGTACACCACTGGCAATTACAATTGCCAGACAACGAAAATGACGTGCTACACACGAGAAATTTATCCGACAGGAAGAAGATGATGTGATATGCAAATGATTAGCGCCGGTGGCGACTCCAACAACATGCTGACATGAGGAAACTTTCCAACCGATTTCTCATACACAAACAACAGTTGACCGGCGTTGCCTGGTGAAATGTTGTTGTTATGCATCGCGTAAGGTGGATAAATGTGTACCATCACGTTTCTGACTTTGTTAAATGTCGGACTGTAGCCTACCGCGATTGCGGTTTATAGTATCGTGACATTGCTGCTCGCGTTGGTCGAGTTCCAATGACTGTTAGCAGAATATGGAATCGGTGGGTTCTGGAGGGTAATACGGAATGCCGTGCTGGATCCCAATGGCCTCGTATTACTAGCAGTCGAGATGACAGGCATCTTATCCGCATGGCTGTAACGGATCGAGCAGCCACGTCTCGATCCCTGAGTCAACAGGTGAGGACGTTTGCAAGACAACAACCATCTGCACAAACAGTTCGACGACCTTAGCAGCAGCATGGACTACCAGCTCGGAGACCAAGGCTGCGGTTACCCTTGACGCTGCATCATAGACAGGAGCGCCTGCGATGGTGTACCCAATGACGATCCTGGGTGCACGAAATGCAAAACGTCATTTTTTCGGACAAATCCAGGTTGTGTTTACAGCTTCATGATGGTCGCATCCGTGTTCGGCGTCATCGCGGTGAACACACGTTGGAAGCGTGTATTCGTCATCGCCATACTGGCGTATCACCCGGCGTGATGGTATGGGATGCCACTGGTTACACGTCTTGGTCACCTCTTGTTCGCGTTGACGGCACTTTGAGCAGTGGACGTTACGTTTCAGATGTGTTACGACCCGTGGCTCTACCCTTTATTCGATCCCTGCGAAACCCTACATTTCAGCAGGATAATGCACGGCCGCATGTTGCAGGTCCTGTACGGGCCTTTCTGGATACAGAAAATGTTCGACTGCTGCCCTGGCCATCACATTCTCCAGATCTCTCACCGACTGAAATCGTCTGGTCAATGGTGACTGAGCAACTGGTTCGTCACAATACGCCGGTCACTACTCCTGATGAACTGTGGTATCGTGTTGAAGCTGTATGGGCAGCTGTACCTGTACACGCCATCCAAGGCCGTTATTACGGCCAGAGGTGGTTGTTCTGGGTACTGATTTCTCAGGATCTATACACCCAAATTGCGTGAAAATGTAATCACATGTCAGTTCTAGTATAATAAATTTGTCCAATGAATACCCGTTTATCATCTGCGTGTCTTCTTGGTGTATCAATTTTAATGGTCAGTAGTGAATTTCGATAGGTAGCGACGAGGGTATTTTGCCAGTGGAGGTGCATTTGCTTAGCCAGCTCACAAGGGAATTTCTCCATCGCACTCTCCTCAGATTTAGTGCTAAGGTGGGCCATACACAGATACAGATCAAGCATGAAAACAGGAAGAAAGTGTACTGAACTGTGTAAGAAAAGCAAACTAAAAAGTGAACGGCCCAAACTTAAGAAGTGCAATATCAAACAAATTTGAACAGCTGTCCCGTCGTGGTTAAGTGGTGACAGTGTTGGACTGTCAACTGGACGAGCCGTGTTCAATTCGTCCTGTGTCAGCGTTGCAGCATGCTGGATTTGGACGACCACCGGCTGGTCTGCGGAGAGGCGTTGGCTGTCTGGACTCTATCAAAGAAGATAATAGCGTTCAAGATAGTATTTTTTCCAGATGAATCGTATTTTTCGCGTCATAAAACGAACGCTGTGTAGTATATCACAAGTATGCCGGTCCATTGCGTATATGGAAACTCACATCTGAACGTACAGGATTACTGGAAATAAATGCAAGATGGACACACAAAACTGTTACGGCTACGAAAGTACAAGGACTGGTATGCAAATTTCCTATGAATGGCTTTTATCGATCAGTCATGTATTTGAGGTGTGCCGGGTGCGCAAAGATGAGCGGGTGGTGCTGTCGTTGTGGAATCGAACAAGTAAAGTGATCAGCTAAGGAAAACTAGGCGAGTATGCGACCCAGGATGAACTAATACTCGCACAGCTAGCAATGGAATGTTTCTTTAAATTACGTTTTAATATCTACAAATACTTTTCTTTAGGGTACCGGAGGTGGCCCCAGTTTGACTTTGCGTTATTGCATGCTGCGTGGTAGGAGGCAGCGAGGTTCCTTCCAGGACAGTTAAAATGTATAAAGCTACTATGGTTTTGTGAATAATAAAGGTTTCTATTTCTCCTACCTTCCTTAAAAACAAAATTAAAAACTAATAAAAAAGAAAAAAACAAAAAAATCATTATAGTGCCATTTAATTTTATGTTTTTTTCACAACCTTATGAACTGTTCTTCCGGTCATTGAAATGTTTGTTCTCTTTCTTTAGTTTTGGCAATTGTAACACTATTGGTTATAGGTTATGAGTCAATACATTACCGTCGCAAGTAAATTTGATGAATAGTCAGAGCAGGCGAGACACCGCATGGACATCTCACAGAAATGAAAACAACAAACTGGCGTCCACTATGTTACAATAAAGGAATTCAAGAGTAGAAACGTCCAAAACGCAACGCACCTTTAAAAACGTTAAAAAAATGTTTTAACAGAGCACGGAGAAACTGTGTGATTCTGAAACTTGCGTTCATTTGTTGGAGCTTATGCGACAAACTATTATCATCATTGCCTTCGGAGTGATGACATACACATTCATACGAAAACCTAAATCCGGCAGGGAGGCATCTCACACACCAGGCTAACAGTCAGGTGCGACGATAAGAGATTCCGATCATATGACACACTTACTGCCACTAACAGTATGTATGACATACCAGACGTGTTTTCCGGTGGAGGATTCGGTTGACCTGTCGGGTTGTCATCAAACGTTTGCGGTTCCCATTCGAAAACCACTTCTTTTCGGCTGCTAATAGGGTAGTTGTGGAGAATCAACTGTCATTATTGGTCCCTTCCTTACACGTCGTTGTCGCAAACGGACGATACACAAGAACACAGACGCAAATTTGAATACAGTGACCAGCGAAGGAAAAAAAAAAAAAAAAGACACAGGACACGAGGTTCGCCCTTTCGGCAGTCCAACACCTTCGCCATTTTCTTTCATTTTGTTCATTATATTTGGTCATAGCGGACATCACATGACATCCGCTGAAGTTCGTTGTCGATCCGTTGACTCAGTTTTTTATTATAGAGACCAACCAGCTCTCTGACCGAATGCGCTGAGCTAGGACGACTGAACCACGGTGACATAGTACTTCACCCTGCGCTAGAATGCAGTTTTTGCCCGTAAACCTGTCACTGTATCTAGTTTACTTCTTTTTTGACAATTCAGTACACCTTCTTGCTCTTTTCGTGCTTGATCTGTGTTCAGCTGTTAACGGGCTGTCCACTGGGCCCTCTTACCACTAAATCTGAGGTGGTGCGATGGAGAATTTCCCTTGTAAGTTGAGGTGGAGCAAAGACATTGAAGCAGGTAGCTGCAGACGCCGCTCAAGTGAGGGGATATACAGGTTATAACGAATACACGTGCAGATATTTTCGTTTGTGGTACTTTAATATGTACACATACTCGTGCGTTGCTTATTTCTTCCCGCCTCGAACAGTATTTCCACAGGCACGTCACGAACTTTACGACCTGACGTTTTCTGTACAGTCGTAACCGCACCACTAACGAGGAGAACACTGCATGTCACATACCCGATTTCCCAGAAACTTAGTTCAGTGGAAGAGGAGCAAAAGTAAGCGAACACTAGTCCTGGCTTACCCGTAGTACACGAAGATTTCTAAGAAAATAACCGTCAAAGTTTTCGACGTCATTTACGTGCCTTTTAGAGCGTGCTTACCTCATCCGTACTAGTGACACAGTGGGTAGCGTTGCGGGCTTCCACGTTTGCGTCCCATGTTCTAAAGCCGATTATTTTCATTCCATTCTTTTAATTTAACTGCCCACGTCCGTACAAGTTTACTATACGAATGTTTTTCATCAAGTTGGGGGATACAAGGCCATTATATTAAATGAAGAATTGCAACTGGGTTCTCACTAACTGCGTACATTTATTATGTTATATGTTTGTATGTGTATTTTCTGGGGCCACAATCTTTTTATATTCTCATACACTGTTCTTATATTTCATTCTTAACTTTAATATTTAATTCTTACGTTTATTCTTCAGGAAGATTTGATGCATTCCCTTGGATGATACCGACCGTGGAAAAACTCTAAACACAGAAATTCGAAGCAACACAACTATAACATGAAGCCAAGTTTGCCACAGTGACAGTTCCCTGCATGAATCCTACTCTGCAAGAATTGTCGTTAACATTACTGAAGATTTGAAGCGTTGGCAATAATTTCGCAGCAAAGCACGAATAACGAATCACTTCTCTGAAAACTGGCGCTTGCAAAGACACACTACAGGAATTTCACTAAAAACAATTTCAAATAACTTTTCCATTCATTTATTGTTAAATTCATTCATCACACATACAGTTCATAGACTAATAAGGACAATGTTATTTCAATATACACTGTAATACGTGTAGTAATCTTCTACTTACAAGGATAGAGAAATGGAAAACTAAAATATAAGTAGTAATCTGGTAACGAATCTGGGGCGCTAAAGTGTGAAGGCCTTGTGGTATCCTCTGTCCCACAGCTTCAGTCCAGCTATTTATTCGGTAAAATGCAAATAAAGTACCTTGAAATCTGGTAGTTTCTCAAAAAAGGTCACGTATCTATGGAAAATCCGAAACATGCTTCACTTATTTTGACCCCTGTTCGACTAAGCGACGTTCTTGGGAAATCGAGTTATGACGCTTGCCGTGTGCTCCTCGTGGACTTTGCCTGTCAGTGTAGGCTGACATTAGCATCCATGTCTCCACACTTCAACACTGAAGCTACTGCCCAGGGGAAAATAAGTGTTAATGCCTTTCTCTTACCCATGTACTTTGATGTACTGCCCATCCTAAAGACATACACCTTGCAATAGCTGCAATTGTGAGTCTTCAAATGACATAAACACTGATGTAATGGTCAGCACACCGACCTGAGTCACCAGTAGCAGTATCTGCACTTACACCTGTTGTTGTTGTGGTCTTCAATCCAGAGACTGGTTTGATGCAGCTCTCCACGCTACTCTATCCTGTGCAAGCTGCTTCATCTCCCAGTACCTACTGCAACCTACTTCCCTCTGAATCTGTTTAGCGTATTCATCTCTTGGTCTCCCTCTACGATTTTTACCCTCCATGCTGCCCTCCAATACTAAATTAGTGATCCCTTCATGCCTCAGAATATGCCCTACCAACCGATCCCTTCTTCTAGTCAAGTTGTGCCACAAATCCCTCTTCTCTCCAATTCTATTCAATACCTCCTCAGACCGAGCGAGGTGGCGCAGTGGTTAGACACTGGACTCGCATTCGGGAGGACGACGGTTCAATCCCGCGTCCGGCCATCCTGATTTAGGTTTTCCGTGATTTCCCTAAATCACTCCAGGCAAATGCCGGGATGGTTCCTCTGAAAGGGCACGGCCGACTTCCTTCCCTAATCCGATGAGACCGATGACCACGCTGTCTGGTCTCCTTCCCCAAAACAACCAACCAATACCTCCTCATCAGTTTTGTGATCTACCCATCTAATCTTCAGCATTCTTCTGTAGCACCGCATTTCGAAGGCTTCTATTCTCATCTTGTCCAAATTATTTAGCGTCCACGTTTCACTTCCATACATGGCTACACTCCATACAAAACTTTCAGAAACAACTTCCTGACACTTAAATCTATACTCGATGTTAAGAAATTTCTCTTCTTCAGAAACGCTTTCCTTGCCATTGCCAGTCTACATTTTATATACTCTCTACTTCGACCATCTTCAATTGTTTTGCTCCCCAAATAGAAAACTCGTTTACTACCTTAAGCGTCTCATTTCCTAGTTTAATTCCCGCAGCATCGCCTGATTTAATTCGACTACATTCCATTATCCTCATTTTGCTTCTGTTGATGTTCATTTTATATCCTTTCAAGACACTGTCCATTCCGTTCAGCTGCTCTTCCAGGACCTTTGCTGTCTCTGACAAAATTACAATGTCATCGGCAAACTTCAGAGTTTTATTTCTTCTCCATGGATTTTAATTCCTACTCCGAATTTTTCTTTTGTTTCCTTTACTGCTTGCTCAGTATACAGACTGCATAATATCGGAGATCAATATACAGAATGAATAACACCGGGGAGAGGCTACAACCCTGTCTCACTCCCTTCCCAACCACTGCATCCCTTTCATGCCCCTCGATTCTTATAACTGCCATCTGGTATCTGTACAAATTGCAAATAGCCTTTCGCTCCCTGTATTTTACCCGTGCCACCTTCATCATTTGAAAGAGGGTATTCCAGTCAACACTGTCAAAAGCTTTCTCTAACTCTAAAAATGACAGGAACGTAAGTTTGCCTTTCATTAATCTATTTTCTAAGATAAGTCGTAGGGTCAGTATTCCAAGATTTCTACGGAATCCAAACTGGTCTACCCCGAGGTCGGCTTCTATCAAGTTTTCCATTTGTCTGGAAAGAACTCGTGTTAGTATTTTGCAGCTGTGGATTATTAAAGTGATAGTTCGGTAATTTTCACATGTGTCAACAACTGCTCTCTTTGGAATTTGAATTATTATATTCTTCTAGAAGTCTGAGGGGATTTCGCCTGTCTCATACATCTTGCTCACTAGATGGTAGAGTTTTGTTAGGCCTGGCTCTCCCAAGGGAGTCAGTAGTTCTAATGGAATGTTGTCTACTCCCGGGACCTTGTTTCGACGTAGGACTTTCAGTGCTCTGTCAAACTCTTCACGCAGTATCATATCTCCTATTTCCTCTTCATTTACATTTTGTTAATTTTCCTACTATCAAGTTTCCTCTCCCTTCACTATCTGAATAATTTCATTTATCTCATCATACATTTCCTCAATCTCTTCGTCATCTGCTGAGCTAGTTGGCATATAAACTTGTACTACTGTGGTAGGGGTGGGCTTCGTATCTATCTTGGCCACAATAATGCGTTCACTATGCTGTTTGTATTAACTTACCCGCATTCCTATTTTCCTATTCATTATTAAACCTACTCCTGCATTACCCCTATTTGATTTTGTATTTATAACCCTGCATTCACCTGACCAAAAGTCTTGTTCCTCCTGCTACCGAACTTCACTAATTCCCACTATATCTAACTTTAACCTATCCATTCCCCTTTTTAAATTTTCTAACCTACCTGCCCGATCAAGGGATCTGACATTCCACGCTCCGATCCGTAGAGCGCCAGTTTTCTTTCTGCTGATAACGACGTCCTCCTGAGTAGTCCCCGCTCGGAGATCCGAATGGGGGACTATTTTTCCTCCGGAATATTTTACCCAGGAGGACTCCATCATCATTTAACCATACAGTAAAACTGCATGCCCTCGGAAAAAATGACGGCTGTAGTTTCCCCTTGTTTTCAGCCGTTAGCAGTACCAGCACAGCAAGGCCGTTTTGGTTAGTGTTACAAGGCCAGATCAGTCAATCATCCAGACTGTTGCCCCCGCAACTACTGAAAAGGCTGCTGCCCGTTTCCGGGAACCACACGTTTGTCTGGCCTCTCAACAGATACACTTCCGTTGTGGTTACACCTACGGTACGGCTATCTGCATCTTTGAGGAATGCAAGCCTCCCCACCAACGGCAATGTCCATGGTTCAGGGGGGAGAGGGGTTTACACCTGTTGGACCCAGTATATTTTGCGAACATGATGCCTCCCCACTCACCTGCACTGTCCAACTCAACTTCGCTTTTTCCTTTGTACCACTTCACTGCAACCAAGCTATAAGATTTTCTATATACATAGTTTACCATGGAGGGAATTCGTGGAGCATACACTACCGGATGGAGATTTCAGTATATAGAGAACAATGCACCTCACAGGGCTGTATTGTGTATGAAACGCTGCACCTAGTCAGGAGCAGGGAGGGGTAAGTTGCTATGTTCCCGAAAAAAAAAAGAAAAAAGTTTTGAACCAGGAAAGAATTTATTTATCCAAAAATAGTACTGCTAATAGTTATGTAGAAGGCTGTTCGTAAAGTAAGGTCCGATCGCTCCCGAAATGGAAACCTGAGTGAAAAATCAAAAAATTTCTTTTTAGTTGCAACAGTTTGCTACACTTTCCAGATATTTCTCTACGTAGTCGCCGCTCTCACTTAGACATTTATCGTAGCGTCGTACCATCTGTCCAATATTCTTGTCATAGAAGGCAGCCATCTGTGTTTCCTGCCATTTCTCTACGCTGGTTTGCAGTTCGTTGTCGGTGTCAAAATATGTCTTCATTGTTAGCGGATGGTGTGTGTCTTCTTCGCTAGCGGTTTATGTGAGAAGAGATGAATATTAGAGGGAACCAAGTAGGAGCTGTAGGTTGGGTGATCAAACACTTCCCATCTAAAACGCTGCACAGGCATCCTCATTGCCGAGAACTTCCATAAAGTAGGGAATGCATGACAGGTACGTTATGTGGGATTGAATGAAATCAGACAAAATGTCTCGGTGGGCACCCATACTTGGCGGGAGACACTATTGTTCTAGGCATTTTTGTGTACCGAGCGAGGTGGCGCAGTGGTTAGCAGACTGGACTCGTATTCGGGAAGACGGCGGTACAAACCCGCGTCCGGCCATCCTGACTTAGGTTTTCCGTGATTTCCTTCAATCGCTTCACGCCAATGCTGGGACTGGTCCTTTGAAATGGAACGGCCCACTTCGTTCCCCATCCTTCCCTAATCCGACAGGACCGACGATCTCGCTGTTTGGTCCATTCCCCTGAATCAATGAACCAACCAATCATCTTTTTTTGCACACTATGCGCTCAGAACTGGAAAGAGCGACGTGACGCGATCGACAGGCATATTGAAGACTCCGCCCAACACATATGTGCAAAGCTTCATTGTATTTTCACTGTAGTTTCCATCTCGTGACCTGTCGTATCTTTCCGAATAGCCCTCGTATTTCTTTAGCTAAAAAGGTAAACTCCGCCCCAACAGGTCATGAAGGTCTAACGGTACCGACCGGCCACAGTATCATCCTCAGACCACAGGCGTCACTGGATGCGGGTATGGAGGCGCACGTTGTCAGCAGACCGCTCTGACAACTGTGTGTCGGTTTATATTTCTACAGCTGTCCCTTAGTAATTCTGAAATACGTTAATAATGCAAAGAAATGAACAGTATCATTTTTAATCAGAAAGTGAACGAATTAAGATAGAAAACCATTGTGCTTCACCTCACTCTGGCCGTAGATTATCAAGCACAGTATTAACTGAAACAGAGAGAAAAATATTTCCATTAGCAAATGTTACATAGCAATAAAGGAACATGAATAGACATGTACTTATAAAATCAGAGCAATCTTTGAGCCGCAGTCAAGAACCACGATCAATAAATAGGCAATGATGAAAAATGAGAAAATAAATTTTAGAAATAACGCCCAACTGGCTCAGCTAAGGGTAACACATTGATCCCTGCGTACCAAGCCAGCCCATACAATCCTCCTATATTGTAAGTACAAATATACCCAGTAAACTGGAATATTTGTAACATAATGAATACAATTTTATAGCATAATGTACGATGTTTCTCTTTTTAAAAGTAACGTTGTTGTTGTGGTTCTCAGTCCAAAGACTTTATGATGCAGCTCTTCATGCTTCTCATCTCTCAGCAAACCTCTTAATCACCGAATGACTATGGCAACCTACATTATTCTGAATATGCTCACTGTGCCAAATTCTTGGTCTGCCTCTACCATTACTTTCCTCCCCTCCCCCACACTTCCCTCCCATACTAAATTGGTCATTCCTTGATGTTTCAGAATGTGTCACATCTATAGATCACTTCTTTCAGCCAAGTTGTGTCACAAATTTCTCGTCTTTCATGATTTATTCAGTACATCTTCATTAATTATGCGATATACCAACTCAATCTTCTCAGTGTTCTGTAGCACTGTATTTCGGAAGCTTCTATTATCTTTTTGCCTTAACCGTTTATCGTCCACGTTTCAATACCATTCATGGCTACAATTCATACAAATAACTTCAGAAAAATCTTCCAAACACTTAAATCTATATACGATGTTAACAAATTGCTACTTCTTCAGAAACGCTTTTCTTATCATTGCCAGTCTTCGTTTACATCCTCTGTACTTCTGACAATAATCAGTTATTTTGCTACCCAAGCAGGAAAACTCCTCTCCTACTGTTAGTTTCCGGTTTTCTAATCTAATTCCCTCAGCGTTACCTCAAATAATTCGACTACATTCCATTACCCTTGTTTTGCATTTCTTGTTACTCACTATGTATCCTTTCAAGACGTTGTCCATTCCGTCCAACTGCACTTTCAAGTCCTTTACTGCCTCTGACAGAATTAAAACGTCGTCGGCAAAGTGCAAAGCCTACAGTGCTTTAGTTAATACAGGAAAATCAAGCATGCCTCTACGCAGATTGCACATTATCGACGTAAATCATAATATTCGTAAATTACCCACAGACGACAAAGACAACAGGCAGAAGCCCACATGAAACAAACCGAAATTATAAATGTAACCACCGGTAAACGTCTTGGGTTAACTGAAGAATGGGATACAACCCGTCAGCTTTGACCAATGACGTCATAGTTTACCCATAGATATTAATGACTTTAGTTTCAAGCCATAGATAATAAATAGGTTATCTTCTGTGGTGAGACGTTATCACTGCAAATGGAAATAAATGAATGCGTTTTTAAAAGACAGCGCTAGACAATGTGTTAGATTTATCTAAATTTAAATCATTTGTTTATTGCAATTCATCCGGTACTTATTTTCATTCTTAGTGAGTCTGAGATATTTTGGAAGAATTGTTTTTCATTCTGGACAATTTTTACTTTTTGATTTTCGTCTGTAGGTATTAATTTATCTAGTCTATGAGTACGGAAGACTTGAAGCAGGATTCGTCAACAGTATGGAATACAAATTTTACATTGTCACTTTTTTTCCACTTCACTAGCACTACTATTGCTATGACATTTTTCAGTCGATACCAGCACTATCCAAGGCGAAAAGACCGGCATGTGAAAAATTTACATCCAATCCTTCACTTCACCTCTACAGGTCAACTGAAGTACGGGATACAAATTTTACTGATGTAGGCTTTTTCGCCATCGCTAGCTCTACTATGACTACTTTGAGTCGACCCTATTAGTATCGAAGACGAAAAAAAAAATCGTATCCCACTTCACTAGTATTAGTATCCTCTTCTTCTGTTAACCTATACAGATCAGCTAAAGTATGGGATACAAATTTTACGTATGTCACTCTTGTCTCCTTCATAGTACTAGTATCAAATGAATAATAGGATGCTAGTAGTAGCGGACCTACAGAGTGCAAGTGAAGAATAGGATACTAGTGCTAGCGAAGCCGAATAAGTCGATATACGTTAAATTTGTATCCTGTACTACAGTTAACCTACACAGATCAACTAAAGTTTGGGAAACAACTCATACATGTCAACTTAGGTATTCCATGATAACATTATTTCTGTTTTTTTTTTTTTTGTTCTTTTTTGCACTAGCGTCTCACTCTTCAGTTGAGCTACACAGGTCAACTAAAGAATAGGATACTAGGATACAAAGAAGCAATATACTTAACATTATGTTCGAAATATGAACTTACATGATATTTCCCTACTATCTGTTTTCTCTGTCCTGTATTCTTCATGTTTTCGCGGCACAGTAACTGTTCCCTTAAATTTTGGGCGTGTAGTCGCAGAAATTCAACTTTTTCCTCTAATATTTCGGCTGTATGTCGTGCAGCCATCTTCAGGATGAACGGAAAGACTGATGCTTTAGACCTCGCTCCGTCAGTAACTCGCGACCGCGCCACTGCACGTACGGCTACAGATATACAGGGTCCATAGACGTTGATCAGCTATAAAGAAGCACAAAGTGCACGAATTATATCTGAGGCTGCGCAGTCGATGTATTTTTCCGAGCTACGCTGCTGCGGCGTCTTTGTGACTATTACAGAAGGCGCCAGGTTTCGCCACGTATCCAAGCTGAAGCCGCTATCTGTATTAATGAAATTCGTCGCCAAGCCAATTTCAATGTCTATTTCAGCATCAAGCTCCAGAAATACGATGCAGACGCTAAAAGTCGACATTTTCATGCAACACAGTGGCCAGTATCAATACTGTTAGTTCTGTCACAGCCGATTTATTTACTATAAGAGGCGGATGTACTTGCAGTGTTCCGTCTTTCATGAACTGCAATAATCATATGTTCGAAGTAAGAGGGGGCACATTCGCAGGGGATCTTGTAAACCTCAGCCTACTGGAGCAACAAATCATCGTTAATGGAACATAGGAGAAGCGCTGTCATCGGTGGATGACGAAAAATGGCTTTTATTTCGTGCTTGCTGGGGATCCAACCTATTTTTGACGATAGGATTCCCGCTTATAGCAGGAAAGCCATGGAATCAAATATCTCTCTTTGCCGTCTTCTCCATTGCTTATGGCCACTTTTGGTTTCATTCATAGCGCTTTACGTACCTGCAGTGGAAAACACTCGTTGGCTTCAAAAACTCTCTTTAAGTATAGGAGCTCGTCCTGCAGAGTGCACTCGTCAGCGTATGAAGTGTGCTCTGTGAACTGAAGTTCTGAGAACACTCATGACCTGCGAAGGCGGGTGGCAACTACTTGCACGCAAATATAAATTTTATAGGTCTGTTTCTGATATACAGTATGTCCCAAGGTGTCATCGTTTTTGTGCCGAACCAAAGAGTGAAAAAGTGGAAGTATACCTCCTTTCGAATTACCACTGTAAACTGGATGGAA
Organism: Schistocerca serialis cubense; assembly: GCF_023864345.2. Classification (NCBI taxonomy): domain Eukaryota; kingdom Metazoa; phylum Arthropoda; class Insecta; order Orthoptera; family Acrididae; genus Schistocerca; species Schistocerca serialis. Next base: position 529,281,102 of record NC_064642.1, read on the forward strand.
TTCAGATTCTACAAAAATTCTTGTAATCTATCTTCACCATGGGGCCACATTACAAACGTGTCAACGTATTTCCAAAATACTGTGGCATTAAGATAGCAGATTCCAGCGCCTTTACCACCAAGTCCTCCACTAATGAATAGCCACCAAGGGCTACAAAGGACTAACCATGGCGACACCATCATTGCATTAAAAAAAAATTCGTTACTAAATAAAAATCTTAAAACTCACAGTATTTGAACGTTGTGTTGACAAAACTTTGATAAATGAAATGTGTGTGATTCCCTATGGGACGTAACTGCTAAGGTCATTAGTCCCTGCCGGCCGGAGTGGCCGAGCAGTTCTACGCGCTACAGTCCGGAACCGCACGACCGCTACGGTCGCAGGTTCGAATCATGCCTCGGGCATGGATGTGTGTGATGTCCTTAGGTTAGTTAGGTTTAAGTAGTTCTAAGTTCTAGGGGACTGATGACCGTAGAAGTTAAGTCCCATAGTTCTCAGAGCCATTTGAACCATTTCATTAGTCCCTAAGCTTACACACTACTTAACCTAAATTATCCTAAGGACAAACACACACACCCATGCCCGATGGAGGACTCGAACCTCCGCCGGGACCAGCAGCACAGTCCGTGACTGCAGCGTCCAACACGTTGATAGCAGTCCCCTGGTAAAATACAGTACAGTGTCGAGGCTCAGTGTCCTCTGATTAGTTCGGTGTACAGAGGTTGTTGTTGTGGTCTTCAGTCCGTAGACTGGTTTTATGTAGCTCTCCATGCTACTCTATCCTGTGCGAGCCTCATCATCTCTGCATAAGTGTTTCTCAGTCTGCTTACTGTGCTTGTCTCTTGGTCTCCCTCTACGACTTTTACCCAACACACTTCTCTCCCGTCCTACACACTTCCCTCCCGTCCTAGATCCATTGATACCTCAAAGTGTGTCCTATCAACCGATCCCTTCTTTTGGTCAGGTTTTGCCACAAATTTCTTGTCTCTCCAATTCTATTCAGTACCGCATTATTTACGTGACTACCCATCCAATCTACAACATTCTTCTGTAGCAGGTTTCAATAGCTTCTATTCTCATCTTGACTGTTTACTACCTGTGTTTCACTATCATACGTGACTACACTCCAAACGAATACTTGCAGAATAGACTTCCTAAATCTTCACTATATATTCACTGTTAATAAATTTCTCTTCTTCAGAAATGCTTTTTTTGGCCAATGCCAGTCTCCATTTTTTACCCTCTCTGTTTCGACCACAATCAGTTACTTTGCTACCGAAATAGCAAAATTCATCTACTACTTTAAGTATCTCGTTTCCTAACCTAATTTCCCAGTCATCACCTGACTTGATTCTTCTACATTCCATAATTCTCGTTTTCCTTTTGTAAATGTTCATCTTTTTTCTTCTTTTCAAGGCGTTGTCCATTGCGTTCAACTGCTCTTCAAAGTCCTTTGTTGTCTCTGACAGAATTACCATATCTTCGGCACACCTCAGAATTTTTATCTGTTTTCCCTGAACTGTAATTCCAACCCGAAATTTTTTTTTGTTTCCTTTACCGCTTATTCAATGCACAGACTGAATAACAGCCGGGACAAGTTACAACCCTGTCTCACTCAAGCAATACTTCCCTTTCATGCTTGCTGGCCGGGGTGGACGAAAGGTTCTAGGCTCTACAGTCTGGAACCGCGCGACCGCTACGGTCTCAGGTTCGAATCTTGCCTCGGGCATGGATGTGTGTGATGTCCTTAGGTTAGTTAGGTTTAAGTAGTTCTAAGTTCTAGGGGACTGATGACCTCACCTGTTAAGTCCCATAGTGCTCAGAGCCATTTGAGCCTTTGATGCCACTCGAATCGTATAACTACCGTCTGGTTTATGTGTTAGTTGTAAATAGCCTTTAGATCTCTGTATTTTAGCTCTGCAGACCTGAAAACTTCAAAGAAAGCATACCAGTCAGCACTGTCAAAAGCCTTCTCTTAGTCCTCAAATGCCTTTCCTTAACCTATTTTCTAAGATAAGTATTAGGGTCAGTATTGCCTCACGTGTTCCTACATCTGTCTGGAATCCAAACTCATCTTCCCCGAGGTCGGCTTCTACCACTTTTTTCCATTCTTCTGTAAGGGATTCCTGTTACTACTTTGCAAATATGACTTATTAAATTGATAGTTCGGTAATCAATAGTTAGGAATTGCTTTCTTTGGAATTGGAATTATAACATTCGCTTTGAATCTGAGGGAATTTCTCCCGTCTCATACATCTTGCACAACGGATGGATGTGTTATGCAATGGCTGGCTCTCTGAGTTCTGATGGAATATCGTCCACTCTCAGTCTCTCAGAGCTCCTTCAAATTCTTCGCATAGTTTCATATCTCCCATCTCATCTGCAACTAAGTTAACTCCACTTTCTACAATATTGGCTACAAGAACATTTTCCTTATATAGGTGCTCTATAACTCCTTCGACCTTTCAGATTTCCCTTCTTTGCTTAGGATTAGTTTTCCGTCTGAGCTCTTAACATTCATTCAACTGCTTCTCTTTACTCCAAACGCGTCTTTAATTTTCCTGTAGGCGGTATCCACCCTTCCCGTAGTGAAATATGTTTCTTAATCCTTACATTTGTCCTCTAGCCATTGCTGCTTAGCTATTTTGCATTTCCTGTCATCCTCATTTTTGAAACGTTTGTACTGTCTATCACCTGCTTCACTTGCTGCATTTATATATTTTCTCCTTTCACCAGTTAATTTCAGTACCTCTTGACTTATTCAAGGATTTCTACTAGGGCTTATCTCTATACCTATTTGATCCTCTGCTACCTTCACTATTTAATCTCTTAAAGCTACCCATCCGTCTTCTACTGTAACCCTTTGCTTTGTTCTAGGAAACCGTTGCCTAATGAATTCTCTGAAATTCTCAGCAACCTCTAGTTCTTTCAGTTATCCAGGTTCCCTTTCCCTAATTTCTTACCCTTTTGCCATTTCTTCAATTTTGACTTAAAGTTCACAAAAAACTGTAGTCATAGTCCACATCTGCCCCTGGGTGTGTCTTACAATATAAAATCTGGTTCGTAAATCTCTGTCTAACCATTATATAATCAACCTGAAACCTTCCAATGTCTCCAGTTCTCTTCCCCGTATACAACCTCCTTTCATCATTCTTTAACCAAGTGTTAGCGATGACTATATTATACACTGCGCAAAACTCAACTAAGCGACTTCCTCTTTCATTCCTTTCCCCTCAGTCCATATTCACCTACAATTTTTCCTTCTCTTCCTTTTCCTACTATCGAATTTCAGTCCCTCATCACTATTAAATTTTCGTCTTCCTTAACTATGTGAATATTTTTTTATCTCGTCATACCATTCTTCAATCTCTTTATCTTCTGCGGAGCTAGTTGGCATATAAACTTCTGCTACTGTGGTGTGTATGGGCTCATTTCTATCTTGGCTATAATAATTCATCCACTTTGATGTTCATAGTAGCTTAACTGCGTTGTTATTTTTTATTTATTATTAATTCTGCTCTTCATTTACCCCTGGCTGACTTTTATTTATAACGCCGTATTCACCTGACCAGAAGTCCTGTTCCTTCTGTCACTTCACTAATTCCCACTATATCTAACTTCAACCGACCAATTTCCATTTTTAAATTTTCTAACCTACCTGCTCAATTAAGGGATCTAACATTCCACGCTCCGATCCGCAGAATGCCAGTTTCGTTTCTCCTGATGACGACATCCTCCTGGGTAATGCCCATCCGCAGGTCGGAGAGTGGGGCTAATTTACCTCACGAATATTTTAGCCAAGAGGAAGCCATTATCATTCAACCGTACAGTAGAGCTGCATGCCCTCACGAAAAATTACGCTTGTAATTTCCAGTTGTTTTCAGCCTTTCGCATGACCAGCACAGCAAGGCCGTTTTGGTTGGTTTTACAAGGCCAGGTCAGTCACTCATTCAGACTCTAATCCCTGCAGCTGCTGGAAAGGCTGCTGCCCCCTTTCAGGAACCACACGTTTGACTATCCTCTCCACTAAAACCCAACAGTCTTTGTTGCACCTATTGCTGTATCGCTGAGGCACGAAATCTACCCCACCGACGGCAAGATCCATGGTTCATGAGGGGTTGGCAGCAACAAGTCAAGGGCGAAGACACAAACGCTACACACCAGATTTCTGGAGCTTGTACCCTAACCACTAGTCCCGATTGACAAAAAAACGTTTAACTGCCTAGCGACCTTAGTTTGAGATCTCAATAATTTCACTCCCGTGTGGGAATTCGAAAAGGAAAGCCACCGACATTTCTGAATTTGATTGGCAACTATGCACATATTCTCCAAGAAGACAAAACTTAAATGGCCGCCACAATCGCATCCAGAGTGGTCATCATTTAAAACAATAGTTAGAATGTTCGCAATAAGGTAATAAACTTCATGCTGCTGACCATTAGAAAAGTGAGAGATGGCGTAGCGACGTAATATATCATAAAAATGTGTCATAAACTATGTTCGTCTAAACCACCTACGTTTAAGGGTGCAGGTACTGTCACATACAATAATACAACTTCACAACACCAAGTCACCCTCCTACAGAACTGATCATATTTTAACATTGCCAACAGAAGATGAATAATACAAAATGTTATATTGCCTGTGATTCCCAGCTGATGACACCTATGGATTCAACCTCAGACAACACCCATGTCGTTCTACCTTGAACAGGGACCTGTGGCGTTCTTTTAGTACTTTTTAGCCGCTTGTGATGTCAGATAACGTAACTTATGATTCAGGTATGCTCATGCTAACAATGGTTCCTAGAATACCAACTAGCGGATTGTGATCCACTGATTGAATTCAGTTTCAAATATCTGTCCATCTTCGCGCAGCATTAAGATGAGTTTTGCAGCAGTCAATATGAAATTAAACAAAACGCTATCATTTCTTCCCTACTGCCTCTATCACTTATCTTCAGACTTTAGAAACAGACATAGTCAGGGAGACAGCCGGTCAGTGCCACGTGAAAGAGGTAACCGAAGAGTACTTAAGTTGATTTATAGAATGTGTGAAAATGGATGTTTCATATAACCTAAAAGAATTTTTTTTAGCTGCTTAGTTAGTTACATGTTACCTGTTGTCTTATTGAGATAGCTTGGATAATGTGGTAAGAAAAGAGACCTGTTTATTTCAACAATGGTTTACATCAGTTTACAGCTTGAACATTTGGCTATTTTTCGACATAATCACCATTTCTGTCGATGCATTTTTGTAGACGCTGTGGCAGTTTTTGAATGCCCATGTCATACCAGCTCGCCGCCATGCTGTTCAGAAAGTTATGAACCTCTTCTTTCACCTCGTCGTCGGAGCTGAATCGCTTTCCTGCCAAACGTTCTTTTAACCACTCCAGAAAGTTTCCTGTTCGGCTGCAAAGCGATGAAGAAATGCGAGGGAAGCATCAACTCGTTGCCGCATGTGTTCTTCAGCCAGCATGCGTGGCACCTATCTTGCGCACACTTTCCGGTAGTTCAATGTTTCCGTTAAAATTCTATGAGCGATGCTTCGGGAAACCTCAGGAACCAACGTGCAGAGATCATCCAGGGTGATCTGCCGATCTTAAAGCATGCTTTGCTCAACCTTCAACACTGTCTCCTCAGAAATTGGTGGTGTCCCGCTTCTTTGTTCGTCGTGAATTCGGTCCGACCAGTTGCAAACTCTCTACACCACTTACGAACATTTTTGACATCCGTGCACGACTAACCATACACTTCTTTCAATTGGCGATGGATTTCAATCGGCGGAGTGCCTTTTGCGTTCAAAAACCGAATAACTGCGCGCAGTTCGCACTTGGCGGTAACATCCAACGGCAGCTCCATTCTCAACGGCTGACGAGCCAAGACTGAGCGCGGCGTGTGCATGTTTACACACAGTGCGTGAAGCACTCTTCATAACAGTGTGACCGACTGCCACACAAACAGAGTTCTGTACTTATAAAAAAAATAGGAGACCTTACTTTTGGGATTACCCTCGTATTAATGTAATGTTTGTGTAACTATCAGTATGCTTATTAACTAGGACTTCCTTCAAGTGTTTGCTTTCTGAAGCTCCATCTCTTCTGCTGCGCGACTTCCCGCTCCTTTGTATAAGTTCGTCGTAGGCTATCACTCTAAAGGAAATTAGATTCCTCGGAATAGAACTTTCGCAATTTGTCTATAGTATGACACCACTATCGATTGGAATCTGGTAGTATTATCCGCCCAAGAAACACCTCGAAAAGGAGCAAAATATTTTTGCTTCGAATAAAATTTTCCCAGAAACTTTCTGACCGCACACAGGGTCGTGAACTTTCTACCAAAACCCATCCATCCGAACGTCTATTCCGATGTGAGACACATAGACACAGTATCACTTGAAATGATTAAATAACAATGTATTTTTCATTACTCTTCTCGTACAGCATGAATTGGCGTTCGCATTTTACTTATTTGGATTTTATCAGTTCATTAATTTCTGGAATTCCAAACATTTATGAGGTGGTTTGCTTCCAGCCATATATTCCATTAGCTTAATAAAAAATTCAGTACACGTCTACCTAGTCGGATAATTAACGCCAGAGTGAGTCATTTCTCTTCTGTCACTGCTTATTTTCAAAAACCAGAGAGAACCGCTGCACGTCACGTCACAGAGTGCATGGCTTCTCTCTCGCAGTCACATCAGAGATTGTCCGTTATGTAACTTTTTTGTTCTTTTCCTTTGTGTTCTTTTGTTAATGTCCCCTTTACGCGTCGTATTGTGTAAACTGTCCAACGCTGTTAAAGGAGCACCGTTCTTTACTGCTTATGTATCTGCACCGCGACGATGGACAAAATGTTGTGATGCGATAGACGGCGTATTGTTTAAAATATCCAACGGTGTTTCAGGTGCTCCATTCATTACAAACATCAGACCTTCACCGTTGGAAAGATTGTGATAGGACAGGTGCTCCTTCCATTACAATACAAACATCCGCACTTCACCGATGAAAAAAAAATAATCATGTGCTAGGCGCTACTTTCATTACAATATAAATATCCGCACTTCACCACTGGAAAAGATATTATGATGGAGTAGGCCATCCATTCATTACAAGATAAATATATACACTTCACATAAATTGTTTAAAATGTCCAATGGTGTCTCAGGAGCTCCATTTGTTACACTTGTCCGCACTTCACCGATATTATTTAATCTGTCAAACGGTGTCCCAGTCGCTCCATTCATTACAATATAAATATCCCCACTTCACTGACGGAAAAAATATTGCGATGTGATAAGCGCTCCTTTCATTGAAACATAAACATTGGCACTTCACCAATGGAAAAGATATTGTGATGCAATAGCCGCTCCATTCATTACAGTATCCCACGGAGCGAGGTGGCACAGTGGTTAGCACACTGGACTCGCATTCGGGAGGACGACGGTTCAATCCCACGACGTCCGGCCATCCTGATTTAGGTTTTCCGTGATTTCCCTAGATCAGTCCAGGCAAATGCTGGGATGGTTCCTTTGAAAGGGCACGGCCGACGTCCTTCCCCATCCTTCCCTAATCCGAGCTAGTGCTCCGTCTCTAATGACCTCGTTGTCAACGGGACATTAAACACCAATATCCTCCTCCTCCTCCTCCATTACAGTATCAAAATCCACATTCCACGATAATTGTCTAATCCAACAGTGCCTCACGAGCTCCATTCATTAAAATATAAATATCCGCAGTTCACTGATGGAAGTATTCTGCGATGCTATGCTAAAGATGTATAACATCAAACTTTTGAAGAAGTAACATCCACACCTACACGAAGATAGCAAGCACCAATAAATGCGAAACCTATCGTACCATCAGATGAACATCTCATGCATAGAAATTGTTGACAAAATAATACACTGTTGGAAAAATTATCGCAACACCAAAAGGAGGTGTGCGACATAAACGGAAGTTGGTAGGCGTGTTTCGAAATCTGAAACATGATGTCTGTTCAGATTTCACGCCAGTGGTGGTAGTACCACCACTATGAGGACGCAAATTAGGTTAACTTTAAATTCATGGCCGGCCGGTGTGGCCGAGCGGTTCTAGGCGCTTCAGTCTGGAACTGCGCGACCGCTACGGTCGCAGGTTCGAATCCTGCCTCGGGCATGGATGTGCGTGGTGTCCTTAGGATAGTTAGGTTTAAGTAGTTCTAAGTTATAGGGGACTGATGACCTCAGATGTTGAGTCCCATAGTGCTAAGAGCCTTTTTTTTTTAATTCATGCCGTAACGGTCGTTAGCGTTAGTTACTTGAGAGATCGGACGTGGTGTGTTGTTAGTTAAGAATGCCTTTTGGTCGACGAAGACCCGTTTATCAGTACTTCACTGAGTATGAACGAGGTCGTGCAACTCCAGGAAAACTTTTTCAAGATTACACTGTATATGATTGCTGGCAGCAGTGGTCACGGGAATGTATTGTCGCAAGAAGAATGGGCTCCGGATGGCCACATGGCACTACCTAAAGGGAAGACTTTCATGTTTGGTGTACGATTCTGGCTCATTGTACTGCATCTGAAGCAGCCATTTGAGAAGCAGTAGGTACCACAGCGGCACAACCACAGCGGCAAGTGACAGCTCACTGGTGGACGGGTTGAAAACCTGAAGTTTTTTCTGATGGAAGCTGGTTCTGGTTTGGTGCTAGTAATGGCCGTGTGTTGGTTAGGAGGAGGCCAGGTGAGGGACTGCAACCTAACTGTATGCATGCGAGGCACACTCGACCTACACCTGGAGATATGGTCTGAAGTATGATGTAGTATGACAGCGGGAGCACTCTCGTGGTTATCCTGTGCACCCTGACTGCAAATTTGGTACGTCAGTCTGGTGATTAGACCTGCTGGGCTGCCATTCCAGGGGATGTTTTCCAACAGGATAACGCTCGCGCTGGCCGGTGTGGCCGCGCGGTTCTACGCGCGTCAGTCTGGAACCGTGTGACCGCTACAGTCGCAGGTTCGAATCCTGGCTCGGGCATGGATGTGTATGATGTCCTTAGGTTAGTTGGGTTTAAGTAGTTCTAAGTTCTAGGGGACTGATGACCACAGATGTTAAGTCCCATAGTGCTCAGAGCCATTTGAACCATTTTTTGATAACGCTCGCCCACGTATTGCTGTGGTAATCTGTAACCCAACATGCTCTACAGAGTGTCGACATTTCGACATATAGTCTTGGCCCACACCATCACCAGGTCTGTCTAAAAATCAAGCACATATGGGACATCGTCGGACAACTCGAACTTCATTGACAACCAGCATTAACCATCCCCGTATTCACCGACTATGTGTAACAGGCACGGAAGTCCATCCCACAAACTGACTCCAGCACCTGTGTAACAGAATGCAAGCAGTGCTTGCATTCAACATGTTGGCGGCTACACCGGTTATTATTGTATAAGCATTCCACATTTGCAGTGGTATATCTCGAGCTTACATTAACCTGTGGTCTTGCAGCGTTACCCACTTTAATACGTTACCCAGACAAATATACCCTCAAATTATCATTGCTCTACATAAATTATTTTTCCTTGTTGCGAGTTTTCTCCGTCAGTGTATTTTATAGTTTGAAGGCAAAGACATTAAAGATCCAGTTCTGATGATGTGCTTAATACTGGAAGCAAGACTTGTTCTGAGCATCTATCGATCTATCAAAGCGTTCGGTAGTGCAAAATGGAGTAATATGTTAGAAACTTCCAGGAAAATAGGTGTAAGTTATTACTGGGAAAATTAAGTTTTAGGCAATATGTGCATCAACCAAACCAGAATATTAAGAATGTAAAATCACGAACGAGGTGGTCAGATTTAAAACGGTATAACAGAAGGATGTACTCATTCAAACCAAGTCTTCAGTCTATGCATCGAAGAATCGTTAACGGAAATAAAAATAAACTCCGAGACTGGGATTAATGTTCAGCATGAAACAATGTCAATGACAAGATTCACTAATCACTTTGATATTCTCAATGAAAGATTGGAAGAGCTGCAGCATATGCTGAATGAAATGAAAAGACTAATGAGCACACTGAGTGGATTGAAAGTAAATAGAAGAAATATGTTCAGTGACAAACTTAACATACAAATTTAGGACCACGAATTAGACGAAGAGAAGAAACTCTGCTACCTCTTACGCAAAATACCATACTACGACGAAGTAGGGAGCACAGAAAAAGCAGAATAGCCCAGGAAATGAAGGAAACACTGACCACAACAAATCTGTTGCTGTGGGGCATCGGATTTAATTTTCTTTTTTTTTTTTGGTCATCAGTCTACTGACTGGTTTGATGCGGCCCGCCACGAATTCCTTTCCTGTGTTAACCTCTTCATCTCAGAGTAGCACTTGCAACCTACGTCCTCAATTATTTGCTTGACGTATTCCAATCTCTGTCTTCCTCTACAGTTTTTGCCCTCTACAGCTCCCTCTAGTACCATGGAAGTCATTCCCTCATGTCTTAGCAGACGTCCTATCATCCTGTCCCTTCTCCTTATCAGTGTTTTCCATATATTCCTTTCCTCTCCGATTCTGCGTAGAATCTCCTCATTCCTTACCTTGTCAGTCCATCTAATTTTCAACATTCGTCTATAGCACCTCATCTCAAATGCTTCGATTCTCTTCTGTTCCGGTTTTCCCACAGTCCATGTTTCACTACCATACAATGCTGTACTCCAGACGTATATCCTCAGAAATTTCTTCCTCAAATTAAGGCCGGTTTTTGATATTAGTAGACTTCTCTTGGCCAGAAATGCCTTTTTTGTTATAGCGAGTCTGCTTTTGATGTCCTCCTTGCTCCGTCCGTCATTGGTTATTTTACTGCCTAGGTAGCAGAATTCCTTAACTTCATTGACTTCGTGACCATCAATCCTGATGTTAAGATTCTCGCTGTTCTCATTTCTACTACTTCTCATTACCTTCGTCTTTCTCCGATTTACTCTCAAACCATACTGTGTACTCATTAGACTGTTCATTCCGTTCAGCAGATCATTTAATTCTCCTTCACTTTCACTCGGGATAGCAATGTCATCAGCGAATCGTATCATTGATATCCTTTCACCTTGCATTTTAATTCCACTCCTGAACCTTTCTTTTATTTCCATCATTGCTTCCTCGATGTACAGATTGAAGAGTAGGAGCAAAAGGCTACAGCCTTGTCTTACACCCTTCTTAATACTAGCACTTCGTTCTTGATCGTCCACTCTTATTATTCTCTCTTGGTTGTTGTTCATATTGTATATGACCCGTCTCTCCCTATAGCTTACCCCTACTTTTTTCAGAATCTCGAACAGCTTGCACCATTTTATGTTGTCGAACGCTTTTCGAGGTCGACAAATCCTATGAAAGTGTCTTGATTTTTCTGTAGCCTTGCTTCCATTATTAGCCGTAACGTCAGAATTGCCTCTCTCGTCCCTTTACTTTTCCTAAAGCCAAATTGATCGTCACCTGGCGCATTCTCAATTTTCTTTTCCATTCTTCTGTATATTATTCTTGTAAGCAGCTTCGATGCATGAGCTGTTAAGCTGATTGTGCGATAATTCTCGCACTTTTCAGCTCTTGCCGTCTTCGGAATTGTGTGGATGATGCTTTTCCGAAAGTCAGATGGTATATCGCCAGACTCATATATTCTACACACCAACGTGAATAGTCGCTTTTTTTGCCGCTTCCCCCAATGATTTTAGAAATTCTGATGGAATGTTATCTATCCCTTCTGCCTTATTTGACCGTAAGTCCTCCAAAGCTCTTTTAAATTCCGATTCTAATACTGGATCCCCTATCTCTTCTAAATCGACTCCTGTTTCTTCTTCTATCACATCAGACAAATCTTTACCCTCATAGAGGCTTTCAATGTATTCTTTCCACCTATCTCCTCTCTCCTCTGCATTTAACAGTGGAATTCCCGTTGCACTCTTAATGTTACCACCGTTGCTTTAAATGTCACCAAAGGCTGTTTTGACTTTCCTGTATGCTGAGTCTGTTCTTCCGATAATCATATCTTTTTTGATGTCTTCACATTTTTCCTGCAGCCATTTCGTCTTAGCTTCCCTGCACTTCGTATTTATTTCATTCCTCAGGGACTTGTATTTCTGTATTCCTGATTTTCCCGGAACATGTTTGTACTTTCTCCTTTCATCAATCAACTTAAGTATTTCTTCTATTATCCATGGTTTCTTCGTAGCTACCTTCATTGTACCTATGTTTTCCTTCTCAACTGCTATGATGGCCCTTTTTAGAGCTGTCCATTCCTCTTCAACTGTACTGCCTACTGCGCTATTCCTTATTGCTGTATCTATAGCGTTAGAGAACTTCAAACGTATCTCGTCATTCCTTAGTACTTCCGTATCCCACTTCTTTGCGTATTGATTCTTCCTGACTAATGTCTAGAACTTCAGCCTACTCTTCATCACTACTATATTGTGATCTGAGTCTATATCTGCTCCTGGGTACGCCTTACAATCCAGTATCTGATTTCGGAATCTCTGTCTGACCATGATGTAATCTAACTGAAATCTTCCCGTATCTCCCGGCCTTTTCCAAGTATACCTCCTCCTCTTGTGATTCTTGAACAGGGTATTCGCTATTACTAGCTGAAACTTGTTACAGAACTCAATTAGTCTTTCTCCTCTTTCATTCCTTGTCCCAAGCCCATATTCTCCTGTAACCTTTTCTTCTACTCCTTCCCCTACAACTGCATTCCAGTCGCCCATTACATTTTCGTCCCCCTTTTTATACTGCATTACCCTTTCAATATCCTCATACACTTTCTCTATTTGTTCATCTTCAGCTTGCGACGTCGGCATGTATACCTGAACTATCGTTGTCGGTGTTGGTCTGCTGCCGGCCGGAGTGGCCGTGCGGTTCTAGGCGCTACAGTCTGGAGCCGAGCGACCGCTACGGTCGCAGGTTCGAATCCTGCCTCGGGCATGGATGTGTGTGATGTCCTTAGGTTAGTTAGGTTTAATTAGATCAGAGTTCCAAAGCGACTGATGACCTCAGAAGTTAAGTCGCATAGTGCTCAGAGCCATTTGAATCATTTGTTGGTCTGCTGTCGATTCTGATTAGAACAACCCGGTCACTGAACTGTTCACAGTAACACACCCTCTGCCCTATGTTCCTATTCATAACGAATCCTGCACCTGTTATACCATTTTCTGCTGCTGTTGATATTACCCGATACTCATCTGACCAGAAATCCTTGTCTTCGTTCCACTTCACTTCACTGACCCCTACTATATCTAGATTGAGCATTTGCGTTTCCCTTTTCAGATTTTCTAGTTTCCCTACCACGATCAAGCTTCTGACATTCCACGCCCCGACTCGTAGAACGTTATCCTTTCGTTGATTATTCAATCTTTCTCTTTGGTAACCTCCCTCTTGGCAGTCCCCTCCCGGAGATCCGAATGGGGTACTATTCCGGAATCTTTTGCCAATGGAGAGATCATCATGACACTTCTTCAATTACAGGCCACATGTCCTGTGGGTACACGTTACGTGTCTTTACTGCAGTGGTTTCCATTGCCTTCTGCATTCTCATGTCGTTGATCATTGCTGATTCTTCCGTCTTTAGGGGCAATTTCCCACCCCTAAGACAAGAGAGTGCCCTGAACCTCTATCCGCTCCTCCGCCCTCTTTGACAAGGCCGTTGGCAGAATGAGGCTGACTTCTTATGCCGGAAGTCTTCGGCCGCCCGGATTTAATTTATTGACTTCATTTCTGAGACTGTACGTTTGAGGCACAGTACTGTAACCCTATCCTGAACTGTGGGAAGGCCGGAAAAGAAGAACACATCCTGTCGCTTCAGGCGTGGTGCTATAGAAGAGTGCTGAAAATTAAATATACTGATAAGAAATGAGGAAGTTCTGTGCACAATCGGTGATGATAGGAACATGCCGAAAACATTTAAATGACGAGGGGAACCGGACAGTATGCTAGTACATGAATTATGACACCACTAGAGGAAGCTGCAGACGGTATAAACTGTAGAGGAAGACTTAGACTGGGTGCACTACCATAAAAAAGCAGTGAAGTAGCCGTAAGGTCATTTGTTTACAAATTTGTACATATATACTTAATCGGCGGATACGTAAACGATTAGATTGTTGTTAGTGCTTATCGTTGTTACCAGGCCTGGAAGATTATACAGGATGTTACAAAAAGGTACGGCCAAACTTTCAGGAAACATTCCTCACCCACAAATAAAGAAAAGATGTTATGTGGACATGTGTCCGGAAACGCTTAATTTCCATGTTAGAGCTCATTTTAGTTTCGTCAGTATGTTCTTCCACCTACGCTCAATGGAGCACGTTATCGTGATTTCATACGGGATACTCTACCTGTGCTGCTAGAACATGTGCCTTTACAAGTACGACACAACATGTGGTTCATGCACGATGGAGCTCCTGCACATTTCAGTCGAAATGTTCGTACGCTTCTCAACAACAGATTCAGTGACCGATGGATTGGTAGAGGCGGACCAATTCCATGGCCCCCACGCTCTCCTGACCTCAACCCTCTTGACTTTCATTTATGGGGGCATTTGAAAGCTCTTGTCTACGCAACCCCGGTACCAAATGTAGAGACTCTTCGTGCTCGTATTGTGGACGGCTGTGATACAATACGCCATTCTCCAGGGCTACATCAGCGCATCAGGGATTCCATGCGGCGGAGGGTGGATGCATTTATCCTCGCTAACAGTTTGAACATTTCCTGTAACGAAGTGTTTGAAGTCACGCTGGTACGTTCTGTTGCTGTGTGTTTCCATTCCATGATTAATGTGATTTGAAGAGAAGAAATCAAATGAGCTCTAACATGGAAAGTAAGCGTTTCTGGACACATGTCCACATAACATATTTTCTTTCTTTGTGTGTGAGGAATGTTTTCTGAAAGTTTGGCCGTACCTTTTTGTAACACCCTGTATAATGGGTCTGAATACCGTTAGATGTTGAATGGTCACTGTGAAGGAAGTGCAGCTGCAGCACGCTTGAACGAGATAGTACAGGAATTGGCCCTGGCCTCTACAATGGACCGAACGCCGTCGGACGACAGCCAAAATTATAGAAACAAGAAAAACAAGTAAATAAGTTTTCAATGAGTTAACGGAGTCGTATCAACAACACTTGGAAGACTGGCAGAATATAAACACAGTTCTTAATACAGTTCCAGAGCAGGAAGTTTGATTGCCAGCCACAAATTCTACCAAACTTGCAGAGCAGGAAGTTTCAGTGCCAGCCACAAATTCTACCAAACTTGCGCCTTGTGGGCGAGGGGTAAACAAGTAACCATCATGTGGAACGGAGCACTAAATCCAAATCTAACACGTTCGGTTGGTAAAGGACCACTGATTAACAGGAGATGGAACATTACCTTTTGAATAACATTACAGCCTTGTATAAGATAGTAGTAACGAACGCAAAATAATGTCCTAAGTGAAAGAGCTTTGATAATGAAGATTAAGAGGCCCCACCCTTACAAACAAAAAAATCACAGGCAAACTTGGTGGTATAAACACCTAATAAGACAAGGAATGAAATTGGGCACTTCAGTAATAATACATGCAGGACGTGACACATGAAATATACCAATTTAATATAGGTATAAATGGCCGCCGCCACAAACCCTACGCTTTATAGCACCCAAATTGTTAGGTGGGACCGAATTTGGCAAGTAACACTCAGATTGGAGCATTAAATAAGAAACACATTCAGTAGTTTTATAGGAGGGCATACACAGCTTTCCTGCCTAGAAACAGAAGTGGGATCAATAACCAGAAGTCTGATATGGAACCGGACATGACCTCGCCGCCAACTTCCAATTCGGCTGCCTCATCCCGAATGAACTGTCTCACCTTCCCGGTCTCGCTGTCACACTCGCCATCGATCTCTGCGCGAACCACGCCCTCCTAAGACAAAGATGTTCTACAAGAGACCATGACGCGACATATCGATCTCGCAAAACTTCAACCGGGAAACACGGGCTGCAGGATCAACAGCGTCGTATGACGTTCAGCAACGGCTTACACGAGATGACCATAGCCAGCGAGTACAGCGGCAACCCTTTGAGAGGTCCCAGTCTTCCTATATTGTGGAGAGCCACACTGGTTTTATTCCTGGCGTCGTACTGAGTGAACAAATGGCTGTGACTTCTGATCATGACGCAGAACGGCACGTCACGGACATCCTGCAATTTCCCAACAGGACAATGCTCGTACACACATAGCACCTGGCTCCACGAAATGTCTGCGTGATGACGAGATATTACGGCTGCCTGCAGTATCCCGTGCTCTGTCCGCGACTGAACTCGTGTGGAACGATCTTGGCGTTAACTCCGTCTCGGTGCCAGTAGGCTACCCTGTTTATCGAGCACCAGTTACAGCAGTTGTAAGTCAGATTGCCTCAGTGGAGGATACAACGGCTTCGTGGCACTCTTCCCAATCGTGACAGTGCATGCGTCCAGAACAGAGGGGATACAGTGTTACGCTGATAAACGGGGTAATACTGCAAAGTTATTTGTAAGTTTGACTCGATTTTGCGGTAACTGGAATAAAATCAGTTAGTCTGTCAATCCGTAAGGTTTCATTTCATTTCTTCCTCTCCTTTGCAGTGTTTCACATTTTTGTTAGTTAGTGTACTTACAATAAACTGTTGAGGATTTGGCGTGCAAGTGGCGCTTTGAGATGAACTGTTTGGCGTCGGGGAGAAATTCGTCGTAGGTCGCATCAAGCCAATCAGAAGACCCGTAAAAATTAGGAAATTAGAGACCATTTTAACGGCCCTTCGTAATAAAGTGGCACACACGTACCTATCATTTAAGGGCTTAGCCAACATCTACATCTACATATATACTCCGCTAGCGGTGTGTGGGGGAAAGCACAGTTCGTACCAAAGTCATATTCCCCCCCTCTGTTCCACTCGTGGTGCGCGAGGGAAAAACAATTGTCTGAACGCCTCAGTACGAGCTCTAATTTCTCTAATCTTTGAATGGTGATCACTGCGCGATTTCAAAGTTGGTGGTGATAATATATGCTCTCCATCCTCGGCGAAGATCGGATTTCGGAATTTTGTGAGCAGCCTCTTCCGGTTAGCGCGTCGTCTATAGCCAAGGGTGTCCCACTTCAAACTTTCTATGTAACACTCTCACGATGTACCAGTCACGAATTTTGCCGCTCTTCTTTGGTCCTTCTCCTTCTCAATCTCTTGAATCAGACCCAAACAGTAGGGGTCCATACAGACGAACAATACTCTAATACTGGACGAACTAATGTATTGTAAGCAATTTCCTTTCTTGAAGGACTGCATCGCTTCAGGACTCTACCAAATACCGCAGTCTAGAGTTCGCCTTGCCCGTTACTTGTGTAATATGATCATTCAATTTGAGATCATTTAGAATAGTCACACCAAGATAGTTGACGGATGTTACCGCTTCCAAAGACTGGGCATTTATTTGTAACTCGTACATTAATGGGGATTTTCGTCTTGTTATACGCAGTGGGTTACACTTACAAATATTGAGAGATAACTGCCAGTCATTACACCAGGCATCTATTTTCTGCAAATCTTCATTGATTCGTTCACAACTTTCGTGTGATACTACTTTCCTGTAGACTACAGTATCATCGGCAAACGGTCTAAAGCCGCTGTCAATACCATCAACCAGATCGTTTATGTAAATCGTCAAAAGCAGCGGACCTATTAAGTTGCCTGGGCCACACCTGAAGTCACGCTTGTTTCTGTTGAAGTCACCCCATTCAGGACGACATGCTGCTCTCCGTCTGTTAGAATATTTCCTATCCAACCGCATATGTCATCAGATAGACAGTAAGCGCGAACTTTTTGGAGCAAGCGACAGTGCGGAACTCAGTCGAACGCCTCTAGAAAGTCGAGAAATACGGCATCAACCAGGGAGCCGGTATCTAGAGCCTGTTGTATATCATGCACAAAGAGGGCCAGCTGTGTCTCGCATGACCGCTGATTCCTAAAACCGTGCTGGTTTCTGCAGATGAGCTTAGAAAGATCATTATGTCTGAACACAAAATATGTTCCATGAGTCTACAGCAAATCGATGTCAGCGAAATTATGTGCATCTGATTTTCTACCCTTTTTATAGATTGCTATGACCTGGGAATTCTTCCAGTCCCATGGAATTTTCCGCTGTTCCAGTGATCTCTGAGAGATGATGGGTAAGAATGGTGCTACATTTGTAGCATAGTCAACATATAATCTTACAGGGATACCATCTGGGCCAAATTCCTTCCTGGCGTCTAAGGGTCTTAATTGTTTTACAGTCCCAGATACACAAACACTATGTCAGCCATCCTTGCGTTTGTTCGATGATTGAAAGGGGGAATGGTGCTGTAGTCTTCTACCGTAAACGAGTTTTTGAAAGCAAGGTTTAGAATTTCGGCCTTCTGTTTGTCATTATCCGTTACATTACCCGTACTGTCAGCAAGAGAAGGTATTGAAATATTTGTTGCGTTCATATATATTACGTACGACAAAAAATTTTTTGGGGCTATTTTTAGAATCTGCAGATAAAATGTTGCTTCCACATTCGTTAAAAGAATCTCTCATTGATCTTTTGACAGCCGCTTCCATTTTGCATAATTTCTGTTTGTCAGCGGAGCAGTGACTACGTTTAAAACGACTGTGTAAAATTCTCTGCTTTCTCAGCAACTTCCTTATATGTTAATATGTTTGTTGTACCAAGGTGGATCCTTTCCCTCCCCTATATTTTTGCCACGCACATATTTCTCTAGTTCGTGGTGGACAAAACCTTTAAATTCCGACCAAAGATGCTCAATATCTTTGTGTCCTGCGGTGAATGCTTAGAGCTGACTATGAAGATTCATTAATGACACTTTTATTAGCTTTCCCTAACAAGAAAATTCTTCGCTGTTTTTTTTTTTTTTTTTTTTTTTTTTTTTGCAACTTCCACTGACATAGGAATCACAACGAAGTTATGGTCGCTAATACCTTCTTCCAGTCAAAAAAGTTCAGGTCTGTTTCTCGCCAAGATGTCTAATATGTTCCCATCTCGAGTTGGTTTTCTAACCATTTGCTCAAGGTTGTACGTTGAGAGCGCTCCTAGAATAACTTCACAAGAGTTTTTGCCTCTGCCCCCTGTGATAAACGTGAAATTTTCCCAGTCAATGTATGTCAGCGAGGGTCAAATGTGCGGAGGGTTTGGGAGAGTGGAGAGTGCAGCAGTTTGTTTCCACCCCACTTCAAATTATCGCCCTAAAAAGCAAAAAAATGGCTATAGCCTTCAACCAAACAGGCATCTTGTCCGTACCGTACAAGAATGGCACATCTACGCAGAATCAATTTAACGAAACACACAATACTTTATGAGTATTGACTACTAGTAAGTGTACTCAGTGACATCTGTTGTCCCGGCCACCGTGGCCGAGCGGTTCTAGGTGCTTCAGTCCGGAACTGAGAGACAGTTACGGCCGCAGGCTCGAATCCTGCCACGGGCATGGATGTGTGTGATGTCCTTAGGTTAGTTACGTTTAAGTAGTTCTAAGCTCTAGGAGACTGATGACCTCAGATGTTAAGTCACGGAACCATTTTTTTACATCTGCTGTAAAATCATAACTATATTCTTTTAGTTCTACTAACTGAAACTGGCAGATAATTTTGGGCTGTAAAAGCTTCCAGTAGTGTTGTACATTCACAATTCTTTTCCTTTCATTACCAGCCAGTGTCAAAAAGCAGCCTCAATAAATAGTACATACTCTAAAGAACCAAAGAAATTTGCACACCTGTCTAATGTAGTGTAGGGTCTCTTGCGAGTATGCACAAGTGCCGCAAAACGAGGTGGCATGGACTCGACTGTCTGAAGTAGTGCTGGAGAGAACTGACACCGTGAATCCCGGAGAGCTGTCCATAAATCTGTAAGAGTACAAGGGGGTGGAGATCTCTTATGAACGACACGTTGCAAGACATACCAGATGTGGTCAATAATGTTCATGGCGGGGTAGTTTGGTGGCCAGCGGAAGTGTCGAAACTCGAGAGAGTGTATCTGGAGCCACTCTGTAGCAATTCTGGACGTATGGGCTGCCGCATTGTCCTGCAGGTATTGCCCAAGTCCGTCTGAAAGAACAATAGACATGAATGGATGCAGGTGATCAGTCGGGATGGTTACGTACGTGTCATCCAGGGTACACGAGTGGGCGTTCGGCTCCGAAAGCCCATATCGATGACGCTTCGTTGAATGGTTCGCAGGCCAACATTTGTTGATGGCCCATCATTGAAATATGCAGTAATTTTGGGAAGGATTGCACTTCTGTCACGTTGAACGATTCTCTTCAGTCGTCGTTGGTCCCGTTCTTGCAGGATCTTTTTCCGGCCGCAGCGATGTCGGAGATATGATGTTTTACCGGATTCCTGATACTCACGGTACATTTGTGAAATGGTCGTAAGGGAAAATCCCCTTTTCATCGATACCTCTGGGATGCCGTGTCCTATCTCTCGTGCGCAGACTATAACACCACACTCATTTATATCTTGATGACTTGCCATTGTAGCAGCGGTAACCGATCTAAGAACTGCGCCAGACAATTGTCTTATAAAGGCGTTGCCAAGCGCAGCGCCGTATTCTGCCTGTTAACATATCTTTGTATATGAATACGCTTTTCTATACCAGATTCCTTGGGGCTTCAGTCTATTTTGCATTGTGCTATTTGTCTTGAAGGATATATTAGGTTTATTCATGTATATGTTTTCAAATATTTTACTAATCTTACGTCTGCAGTTGCTTGGTATATTGTGCTGAGACATTTTGTGATTCAGTGGAGGGATGAGTTTTCTTATAGGAAGCACATTGCGTGTTACTTGTATTTTCTGGTATTGCTATGTATGGATTCGTTTAATTTTGCTGCCTTCCATTTGTACTTTTCTTCTAATGGTGTTTTGTGGTTTATTCACAGTCTTGCCGTTGTGTCTACTATTTTGTTCTTGGGTCATGATCATGTTTATTTCTTCTGCGTAGTGCTTTCCGTTTAGAGGTGTTATACACAATCTGCATACCACACATCTGATGGCTGCCATTTTTTTGAGGATGCAGATGGTTCGACTTCTTGTGTATTATAACGTCTGTAACTGTTTCCTCTCTGAAAATATTGAAACTGAATCTGTAATTAGATTTCGTGATAGTATGTAAACGTACGAGGCTTGGTCAAAAATTCCAGAACATTCTACTTTCATGCCAGTGGTGTATTGGATCGAAATGCTGTTGGCATCTCTGCACACACCCGTGTTTAATTGCAACTGTCGCAAGAGTCTTTGTTGTATGTCTGTTAGTTATTGTGCAATACTGTATTGAGTAGAACGTTGTGTCGGGCAGTTTACAAATTTTGAGACGGCACTGTCAAAGGAGCAACGCGTGCGCATTACATTTTGCGCGAAACTCAAGAAAATGTTTACAGACACACACCAGATGATGCAGGAAGCCTGCGGTGTTGATTGTTTAAGTCTTTCTCGGTGTTACGAGTGGTTCACATGGTTTGAAACTGGCCAGACGGAAGTTACAGACGACCCTCGTTCAGGACGCCCTTCGACGTCTACCGAAGACGCTCATGTCAGTGTATTTTGATCTATTTAACCTAAGTTATGTATCCTTCTGAACTCACATTTTAATATTCACCTAAAGATTGGACATACCTGCTAAATAGGAGTAGTGCTTCTCTTTGTGGAAATATATAGTTCTTACAGCTGTTGCTGATTTTGTCACTGACAGTGAATATCAGGTATGGATGTCCAATGAAGAGAAATGGATAGCAAAATTTTCGTTTTCTCCTCAACAAAGCACGCCTGCACATGGCAAATCGTACCCCAGAGCTACTACGCGATTTTGAATGGGAAGTGTTTGATCAGCCACCATCCATCCTGGACGTGGCGCTGAACGAATACCATCTCTTCCCAAGAACAACGTCCCAAGACGTGGCTCGCTACATAAAGTATTGATACTGACACCGAACCGCACGCCGGTATAAACAAGTGACTTCAGTAGAAAGTGGCAGATTTCTACTGACATAGTGTTGAAAAATATGTGCCACGGTATGGTAAATGCCTCAGTTTGTAGGGCGACAATGAAGAAAAATAGCTTAAGGGTGTACGTCCGAAGACTGGTTGTATGCAGCTCTCTACGCTATTCTATACTGTGCAGACCACTTCATCTCCGAGTAACTACTGCAAACTACATCCTTCTGAAACTGATTACTGTTTTCATCTCTTGGTCTCCTTGTACGACTTTTACATCCCAGTCTTCTGTTCACTACTGAACTGGTGATCCCTTGATGCCTCAGAATGTGCCCTTCATTTAGTCAAGATGTATCAAAAATTTCTTTTCTCCCCAACTCTGTTCAGTACCTCCTCATTGGTTATGTGATCTACCCATCTAATCTTCAGCACCAAATTTCAAAAGCTTCTGATCTCTTCTTTTCTACACTGTCTCAATTCCATACTCGGCTACACTCCGTAAAAATACTTTTAGGACGGATTTTCTGACAAATCTATACGCGATGTTAACAAATTTAGCTTCTTCAAACAAGCTTTCCTTGCCATTTCCAGTTTTTTATATCCTCTGTGGTGTCACCGCAAGGCACCACACTTGCTAGGTTGTAGGCTTGAAATCGGCCGCGGTCCGTCAGTAGACTACATATCGGACCCGCGAGTCGCCACTGTCGATCCTAGCAGACCGAGCGCTGCCACTCGGCTGGTCTTAAAGCTAGCGCACTGCCCAGCTCTACAGCCGACATTAATAGGAATGGTTCACTCGTTATAGCGTCAGAGATCTCAGTTGCAGAGACGCTAGTTAGCATAGCCTCAGATGAGTAGCTGCGACCTAGCCAGGCGCCACACACAGTTTATGCATTGCCAATTGATCTATATGTGTGAAGCAATCAGAATTGTAAAGCAGTATTCGCAGTTCAGTCTACAACTGCACTTGTAAATATTATTATACAAAGTCAAGGTCGACGTTCATCGCTGATGCTGAATTAAAGCTAAGTATTTAATTGCATTCCTGTCTACTAACATTCTAGTCATCTAAGATGTTCCATATACATCCCTTCAAGTATAGTTCATTGAACCTCACGTGCCGGCCGCTGTGGCCGAGCGGTTCTAGGCGCTCCAGTCTGGGACCGCGCGACCGCTACGGTGGCAGGTTCGAATCCTGCCTCGGGCATAGATGTGTGTGATGTCCTTAGGTTAGTTAGGTTTAAGTAGTTCTAAGTACTGCCGGCCGGAGTGGCCGAGCGGTTCTAGGCGCTACAGTCTGGAACCACGCGACCGCTACGGTGGCAGGTTCGAATCCTGCCTCGGGCATGGATGTGTGTGATGTCCTTAGGTTAGTTAGGTTTAAGTAGTTCTAAGTTCTAGGGGACTGATGACCTCAGATGTTCAGTCCCATAGTGCTCAGAGCCATTTGAACCATTTTTGAATTTGATCCTCACGTCAGCGTACGTAATCAACTCGTGCAATTAATGGCCACACCTCGTGATCACACTAAGAGTCAAATTGTGTGAGACAGCCGGGTCACCCTTTTCCCATGAGGCCCACAGTTCCGCCTCGTACATAACATCCCCACTACTTCGAGCATCATCAGTTTTTTGTTTCCAAAATAGCAAAACTACTTTACTGCTTTAAGTGTCTCATTTCCTAATCTAATACCCTCAGCGTCGTTATTCTACTATATTCCATTATACTTGGTTTGGTTTGGTTGATATTTGTCTTACATCCTCCGTTAAAGATACTGTTCATTCCGTTGAGCTGCTCTTCCAAGTCCTTCGTTGTCTCTGACAGAATTACAATGTCATTTAAAATGTGTATGGCAACGGCCTTGCCGCAGTGGATACACCGCTTCCCGTGAGATCATCGAAGTTAAGCGGTGTCGGTCGCGGCCGGCACTTGGATGGGTGACCACCCAGGCCACCATGCGCTGTTGCCATTTTTCGAAGTGCACTCAGGCTCGTGATACCAACTGAGGAGCTACTCGACCGGTCAAAGGAAACCGTCACAACGACCGGGCGAGCGGTATGCTGACCAAACGTCCCTCCTATCCGCATCCTCACCAGAGGACGGCACGGCGGTCGAATGGTCGCGATGGGCCACTTGTGGCCTGAAATAGGAGTGCTTTTTTAAATGTGTATAATAAGATTTTGTTAATTTTTTTTTTAAGAACGTCCCTGAATTTAACAACTTCTCTCACACATGTTTCTATACACACTTTTGGGTTACACCTAAATTTCCAAACCGAATGACAGTTTACTTTGAAGTTCGTATTTTGTTGACAATCTGGAACGGTGAGAAGCTGTAGCTTTTTTGGTTTTTTGCCCTTAGAGAGCCAATTTCTTATTGTGCCAGCGTTTTTGCTACACGTGTGAGCGACCATCCCAGTATCACTTTTAAATTCACGATCCTGTGCAGGAGAAAGGGGAGCAACCGGGACTTGGCTAGGCCGCTGACGATCCAGGTAGAGAGCGCAGTCAGTCGCCGGCGCCGCCTCCGCGGCAGGTGGGACGTATTTAATCAGCGGCGCCCGCGGCCAGAGAGGCAGGTCACGCGCGCCGCCGCGCTGCCTGGGGACGCTCACGCGCCGCCCGCCGCGCCCCCGGCGGCCCTAACCCTAACCCTAACCCTAACACAATTAGGTGCCCGGCGATGACCGCGGCGCCTGCGCGCCCGCTCTTCCATTCTGGTCTTTAACGGCGCCTGTTTGCACGTCTCTGCCGGCAGAGGCGCGCCCCAGCTCCAGACGTTCTCCCGACGATTGGAAAATCGGGCCAAATGCTATTTCCAGACCACTGTGGCAGGAAAAAAAAAGAAAATAGAGGGAAAAAAAGAAGCTGCGACAGTATCTCGGAGCGCGAGGAGAATTCTGCTCACGAATAGTGCTGAAAGAGGTAAAATGTTGGCGAAATTCCGTGTTCGAGACGAGCAAATAACATTCGAAAGCTTATCTTTCCCAGCAGACTTTCCATTCTTCACCTTCCCGACGCAGAAATAGCTGCTTTCAGTTGCCACGTCGGGCACGTACATATGAACTGACATTTGGTAGCTGTGTATACGGCATAATCGAAAAACTAGAGCGATTCCCGGAATGATGAAAAGCTAGAATGCAATGTGCAAAATAATTCAGAAAAAGACGTAAGGAATAGAAAAATGTAATGGATTCTGTATATTTTTCCTACCCTTGCAGCAAATCCATTTATATTCGTTTATCCGCTTTGTTCGTGAAGGGCAAACTCATCGGAAACTTTACCTGGGAACATTAAAACTTGACATATAGACTAGCGTTCTTCTCGTTACAGACATAACTGTGTTCCGCATGAATTTTGTGGTATAGAACAATGCCTACAGCATTAAAATAGTTTTAGTTTTGTGCAGTCTTGGCTGTCGAAGCTGCGTAAGTTTCACGCTTAGCAATTCTAGCAGATTATATATATTTGACATTGCGTCAGTGGTTTGGGGCGAGGTGAAAGCTATAATTTTCGTGAAGCTTCACGTTTGTCAGGATAGCTAGCAATTCTTTGTATTACTACCACCGATTTCCACAATGATATCGGATCTTACAACATTATCAGCCGATGTCATCATCGCATCTTGTGTGGATCACGGGGTCCCGAGCTCGATCCGTGGCCTGGTTGGGGATTTTCTCTGCGCGTTGTCCTCATTATTTCATCATCATCATCATTCATGACAGTGGCTAGATTAGACTGTAAAAAAGATTGGATTGTGTAAATATTGGGACTTTGTACGGGTGCTGATGACCGCGCAATTGAGCGCCCCACACATCAATCATCATCATCGGATCTTATAATAATGTTACAAGATCAGATGATAACCTCATAGATCTGTCGAAACCGGTCGTAGCAATAAAAATAATTGCCAGCAATCACAGCTAACTTAATTCTTCAAGAATAATATAATTTTATATCTCAGATAACAATGTCCTTCCAGAAATGTTGTGGGCTCTGTACGGACAGTAAGCCTATGCTGCATCTCGAGAAGTAGTTATAACAGCATTATTACAAAGCCGTAGGTAGACTGCCTGTGATGCAATGTTTGCAGCAAATAATGTCAGTTTCGAAAATGTTTACCATTCAGAAACATAAATGTAAAGCTCCAGATGTCGCGGACCTGCAGTTAATTGAAGGTCAATAAGATGCATAGATTCAACAATGCATCTAGTAGGCTATAAAGTGAAACATACTCATATTTTAACTTTTCATCATAGTGGATAGTGAAAACGAAGCCATCTGATAATTTTCAATTATGAGTAAAGTAGCATCCGGCTACAAGCATGGATTCTATTTTCTGTATTGCGTACTTGATTTAGAGTCTATCAGCCCCGTCTTTAGATGCACCGTACCCTAAACATGTAATCGATATTATGTATTCTTTTCTCTGGCATCGTCGCTGGCTCTTATCCCCAATCAGTAAACATGCAAGACCGCCTCCACAGCAATACACAAAATGACATATCAGTGGTCGGCAGCAGACTACCTGTGTCGTATTAGATGTTTTTGCAAGAAAGAGTACTAGACTGAGTGTGTGTACTGTAGGAATGAGAAGGGCCACTCAAAGAGGAATTCAATTTTCACCAAATCATGGTTTTGATAGAATCTTTTCACTTACATATTTTGAATGTATATGTTATAAAGTAGCCGGCCGCGGTGGCCGTGCGGTTCTAGGCGCTCCAGTCCGGAGCCGCGCTGTTGCTATGGTCGCAGGTTCGAATCCTGCCTCGGGCATGGGTGTATGTGATGTCCTTAGGTTAGTTAGGTTTAAGTAGTTCTAAGTTCTAGGGGACTGATGACCACAGCAGTTGAGTCCCGTAGTGCTCAGAGCCATTTGAACCATTTGTTATAAAGTATCAGACTGTCTTAGCGGCCCCTTATCAGGTAGAGGGCCCGTACAACAAACTAGCTAGGTGGGCTGCTGACCTTCCTTCAAGAGCTCAGATGAAAACATCGCTAGTGGATGTAAACATCAACAGACTTCCCGCATAAACACGGCAATATTTCATAAAAAGCCATGTGACAGAGATCCTACCGTTGAAACAAATGTGACTACGTGTAGCACTCTGCCGAATCGACGTTATAAGCACGCTAGCAGAGGCAGATCGGTAGTGTGTATCTACAGCAAGGACAGCAACGGCCAATATCTACGCCGGCTCCAGCCTAGTAGACACTCGTCGTAGCCTTCAGTACAAAGTTGTATCTTTGCAATTGTCCATAGTAATATTTTGTTTATTATTTTCGTTTCATTCTTTTGTACTCTTACTGGTTTTTGACACCACAAGAATTGTTGTTCCTCTTTTTTTTGCGTTTGGAAATTAGTGCACGCCAAGAAGGCGTTTTAGTTGTAATAAAATGTGTTCAAACTTGATCCTTAGTTTTTTCCTGCCGGCAACAGGGCGCTACACAGACCAAATACGTTTAAAGTGTCTGAAATCTTATGGGACTTTTAACTGCTAAGGTCATCAGTCCCTAAGCTTACACACTACTTAACCTAAATTATCCTGAGGACAAACACACACACCCATGCCCGAGGGAGGACTCGAACCTCCACCGGGACCAGCCACACAATCCATGACTGCAGTGCCCTAGACCGCTCGGCTAATCTCGCGCGGCTACGTTTAAAGGAAAAAGAAAATAATGTATTGCAACTATATTAATTTTCCTGAAGGCTTACACAATGAACAGTTTTCCGTATCTAAGCGAGTACTGTGGTCATGCCATCGTAACAGGATTCCATGTTTGTTTCCCTTATTTTCCGAGTTATTTTCCATGCATATCGGTGTTCTACCGTATAGAGCAGTACCAAGCGGCTACTGATGACCGTTTTCAGTCGCACTTTTGTATTAGGCCAGATACTACACAAAGGAGACTGTTTTAAATAACGTAACTTAATTAATTCAAAATTTTCGCAGCGCGATAAAATAGTGGGTGACAGCTTTGGGTATAAAAGAGTTTAGAAGTCATTTTTGTCTGTTGTATTACGCGTGTTTTTTTGGAATTAACCAACTCTCATTGGGGTAAACACTTTGGGGCCACTTTTCCCGACGAATAGTGTGGCCGCTTTCCCCGATCGGATGCCACGTTTCCATTAGTGATCCATAGGAAAACCTATTAAACAGAAGTTGAAAATATGAAACTACAGTAGGAGCCAAAATTACTTCAATGAGGCAGTAGAAAGTCTTACCTACCTTATAAGTGAGGTACAAATAATAATAGAAATGATTTATTTCACCCAACAACTCAGAAACAGAGCTGTTTTTACTTAGAAATAGCGGAAAAAACTTCCTCTTTCAGTCTCACTGACAACACTGATGACATGTATTGGAACTGGTCTGACCACTTATCGGCAGGCGACAACGCTGTTCGGGTCAAAACATTTGCAGTGGTTACTTTTCCGAATGCCGGACATTTGCCACGACGGACATTTGCCACGCTGGACATTTGCCACACTTGCCCCTTCACCGGGTAGCGATCCCTCAGGTAAGGGGCGCCCTTCCTCGTACTTCTTCTGTCCGCTTTCAAACCGCCGTCTCCACATCTTACTCGATACAACCATTACGTAAGGGACCTCCTTCTTCGACATCTTGGCCAAATACAGAGCTTCTTTTCCGAAATAGAAATATTTATAAATTTTGGGAAACGAAAGAAATTCCGACGATTATGTCAGTATGTAATTAGTTCTGCCAAGTATAAATATAGATTCCTCTGTCTGTACGGTAGATTGCTTTCACGCTTACTGATTGCGATAGAAACAGTCCATCGCCGTGGGAGCAACAAGAAAGGAACGATGTAAAGAGAATGCGAATGTACGCTAATCTTTTTGATCACTGCATTCGTGCATACTTCAAGACAACAAGGAAAGAAGAAATGGGTATGTGAATGTTTGAAAAGGAGAACGACACATTCCATATTAATTTACTCTCTAAAATGCGATATCCCTTGCGGCGAAACATTAGTTAGTAAAGTGTAGCGGGACAATGTTCAAAACATGACTGAAAATACGTTCACTAAATAGGGATAAGAACATCTATGATTGACATGTCACCTAAAGTCGACGTACAATTTTAAAATGTTAGAAACAAGGAAATGAAGTTATACAGAATGCTATGCTTGTAACGTACGTTGTTGTTCTACATTGTTAGCTCTGGTATTTACAGGGTCACAGAGAAAGCATCCTAGGTTTTGGAGGGAAAAGCCGTAATTGTAATGATCTGCACTACAACAGAAACAAGAAGCCCAACTTAAGGAAAAATAATGTAATGTGTTTTCCAGCTCACAAGCGACTTTGAAGCAGATAGTTCCCGTGACTTAGTATGGGCAGAGGTTATATTTGACAACCGGAATAAATTAATAACTGGCTCCTTTTACCGACCCCCGGTCTGAAATGAAACAGTTGCTGAACAGTTCAAAGAAAACTCGAGTCTCATCACAAATAGGTACCCTACTCATACAGTTATAGTTGGCAGTGACTTCAATCTACCTTCCGTATGTTGACATGAATATATTTTCAGACCCTATTGTAGATAGAAAACAACTTCCGTAATTGTTCTAAATGCTTTTTTAAAATTATTTTGAAGAATTAGTTCACGAGGCCATTCAAACTGTAAATGGTTATGAAAGCACACTTGATCTCTTAGTCACAAATAATCCTGAGCATCACGACGGATACAGGGATTAGTGAACACACAATCGTAGCGAGGCTCAATTCCGTAACAAAGAAATTCACCAAAACTAAACGCGAAATATATCTATTTATAAAAGCAACTACAAATTCAGTTGACGTCGTTCTAAGAGACAGTCTCCAATCCTTCCAAACTATGTAAGTGAAGACCATATGTGGCTTAGGTTCAAAGAAATAGTATCAACAGCACTCGAGAGATTCATACCAAATAAATTAATAAGAGACGAAACTGATCCCGCTTGGTACACAAAACACGACAGAAAGCTGCTGCAGGAGCATCAAAAAGGCAAGTATAATTTAGACGAACGCTAAATCTCCAAGATTGGCGAAGTTTTACTGAGGCTAGAAATCTGGTGCGGATTTCAATACTAGATGCATTTAACAGTTTCTACAACGAAACTCTTTCTAGACATGTGGCGGAAAATCCAAAGAGATTCTGGTCCTATGTTAAGTAAACCAGCGGAAAGGCTCAGTAAGTACCTTTACTGCTGGTCGGGCGGCGGGTGAGGAGGAGTAGGAGGAGGACAGGGAGACAAGGGACCCAACTCTTTAGAGCAGGTAAAACCGTGGTAAATGTCCGGCGTGGCAAATTTCCGACGTGGCAAATGTCCGCACACCACTATTCCCGTCCTGACCATTTTCATACCTTCCCCTACCGATCTTACTACTCGTTGGTAACCTACATAAAGTAGTACATTATATTAATTAATAACAGTAACTGCCATATGTGATACGATCACAAATGTTTACTAAATGTTTTGTACGTCATTTTTCTCTTACTCATTGCATTGTATTACAACAGCCTTAATTGGATTTCGGTACAATGGAGAACCAGCCAAAATTGCAAATACCACTCGATTG
Source organism: Schistocerca serialis cubense (assembly GCF_023864345.2). NCBI lineage: Eukaryota > Metazoa > Arthropoda > Insecta > Orthoptera > Acrididae > Schistocerca > Schistocerca serialis. The sequence goes on from NC_064642.1 coordinate 529,311,691, forward strand.
CTCATTCCGTTTCTGACTACGATACAGTGATTGGAAACTGGATCCTGGACCGAAACTAGTCATAGTCGTGGAGTGAATAAAAATAGCGAAATTTGCAACTTTGGTTGGTTTTTGGTTGTACTGATTAACAGATGTTGCTGAACCACTGCTATTCCAGCGTGTTGGATATTCGTTAATTTGATTCCATATAACTTGCTACAAACGTGTTCCACCTTTGAAGTTGGCCGTCTCTATGATGCGCCTTCACGAATCCGTGTAACTTCCGTCTGACATTTATACTACAGCAACAGATCGATGCTAGCTGCGCACGCTCTTGAGTTGTCAGCTATGGAAGAGAAACAATAAATAGAGTATTCCCCGTGTCTGTCACTTCTATTAACCCTGCACTGGCCGCACTACATACCACTCTGCCCCGGACGTTAGCGGCAAATTTCACTTAGCTCACCGGCAAATTTCACTTAGCTCACCGTCGAATTCACCAAAGTCAATTAATATTAATCACATCTTAAAATGTTACTGTCTCTCTCACTATTTTTGTTTTTTACTGAGCAAGAAATGCAGGCTCTTAAGAAGTCTTAATGTTAGTCGACGTTTTTGGATTCTACTGTTAGTTGCTAGAAGCATATTATTATAAAATACAGCTGAGAACCGCTATTTGACGATCACTTAATTAATTGTTATCTGTATTTAAAAAATTATGCCCTGCTGTAAGTATTGAATTCAGAACAGGTAACATTTACGCAAAACATTTCAAATAAAACTGCGGTAAAGGCATATCAAATTAATGTTGCAGTTCTGCTCCAGATCAGTGATTAACGTACTCTTCACTAGCATGTAAGTAGGCTGTTTAGGTTTTTTTATTGGTAACGCCACCTCTGTATGAAAATCACTGGCTGTGCTGTGTGCAGTCTGTGGCTGCTTTGCATTGTTGTAATACTCGCCATTGTAGTGTTGGGCAGCGGCAGCTGGATGTGAACAGTGCGTAGTGTTGCGCAGTTGGAGGTGAGCCGCCAGCAGTGGTGGATGTGGGGAGAGAGATGGCGGAGTTTTGAAATTTGTCATGAACTGCTATATTTATATATGATGATATCTAGGTAAATACATTGTTTGTTCTCTATTAATATCTTTCATTTGCTAACTATCCCTATCAGTAGTTAGTGCCTTCCATAGTTTGAATCTTTTATTTAGCTGGCAGTAGTGGCGCTCGCTGTATTGCAGTAGCTTGAGCAGCGAAGATTTTTATGAGGTAAGTACATCGGCTTCTGCAGAACTTAGCTTTCGGAGGAAAATAACTACGACACTTCCACAGAGATTATCTTACAACAAGATGCATATTTAGCGCTACAGGACACGCATTTCAATGATTAATTTTGTACTTAAAACATTTATTTTTAAAGATTTTTGAATTACAAAGAAAGTTTTCCGTGATACATTTCATTCCATTGCTGTAATCTGTAACACCTGAGGGTATAATTACATTAATCCTCAGGGAGGTACACGCTTACTTTGTGTACCATGTGTGTGGCAACCACAAGGAACCCTAGCTAATATGGTATTTGCTTATACAACTTTACACATTGGTACCATATTTCTCCAACACAAATTACACAGCTATCTGATCATTTAATTGAGAGATAAACTTTTTTTTATTACATCAGTGACAGAAGTTTACGCAATTACACAGTTGGATAACTTCACACTTATGAAATTGTATTTTGTCTGTACTTTGTGAAATGCTCATATTTTTTCGGAACCATTGTGATACTATGAGAGCTTTGAATGATGTATTTGGTATGGGATCATGATTTTTAAAGCACGTTTGAGACAGATGACACTTTTGAAATGAGCAGAGAATTTTTTTAGGTTTTGAAATTATTGGAGGAAGCTACGACGATTTTGAGAATTGACTGAGATGTTATGATATTATTTTATACGACGATGTGTACTATGCTGTTGAGATATGTTTATGATCAATAAGATGATGCTACCGTATATGAGGAATAAGAAGTATGTTGGAAACCAAGAATCGTACTTTAAGAGTTATGAAATGTGCGTAAATGCGTGACTGTATCACAATGCCGACGAATATTTTATTTGGACACTTATATTTATAGGATTTTCTTTCTACAGATTTGCAACGCTAATTCTTGACCTGTGAAATATTTTTATGTGAGACTGTCACTGTAGCGGAAACTGCTGTCGTAAATATTTCCGTGACCACCTGCACGTAATGCGCGTCGCGGGCACCCACCTGGGCGACAGCCGTCCGAAAAAAAAAAGCCATTAGACTTTCAGCGGCACAGGTAGAAAAAAAAGGGGAGGCCATTATCCTCGGAAATATTCTTACATCTGCAAACCTGATAATGACAAGCGTCTTTCCACGAGAGTTGAGAGCTACTGACTTACGAAATGCCACATAGCTATTGAATGATGTTTTTATGCTTTGGTTTGCGTAATTGCTTATTTCATTTGACATCTGTTTTTCAGCTGTGTTGCAGCATTGGTTTCATAAAATAAAATTAAAAGCATTTGCTAATGTGAACACTTTCTGTCAACAGATCTATTAAATAATAATTTTGTGATCCACATTCTTCAAAAAAAGGAGCACTTGGAAAGGAAAGAACAATAAGAAGGGACTAGTAACAGTAACAGTAACTGCATACATAATATTCTTTTCAAGTACATGGTAATATTTCTTTTACAATAAGTTGTTGTGGTGCACCACTTTAATTACTTAGACATTAAGATGTGATTATACATTTCCCTTATCTGCATTGTTATCTTTAGTGTACTATTTTTTTTTCTTGAGCTATGTCATGTTTAGATATAAGCTGCTGTTTGCCAGGCATAGTGCTACTGAACTTTAATTTGTGTTACTCTGCTAAGCCAGATTTATTTTTTTGTTTGCTGTGCATTGCCTCATATTAGTTGTAATGTTGAATCGCTTGGTAATTTAGATTTACTGTAGTTTGTTTTGTGATTTTCCATTTTTTTCATTGCTGTTTTTATTAATTGTTTTATGTGCTGCTGCATTGCCTCATCCCTTAGTTTAGCATCTGAGCTCAGTAGATTTAAGTTAGCTTAAGAGGGGGTAGACTATATAAGAAACTGACTATGGAGAATAGGTAAAGAATGCATTGAGAAGTTATACAAAAAAAAGTACAGAAAACAGGTTTAGGTAGGATTTTCTTGGAAATAAATGTTGAGGTGAGAAATGTGTGAACATATAAATACAGAAAGCATGCTTAGATAGAATTTTTTTGGTGGTAACAAAGGATGAAATAAGAGGAAAGATATATGAAGTTTTGGGTTGGACTGCAGTACCAAATGTTACACTGAAAACGAACCCTATCCTTTCCTATTGGTGTTATCCCACTATGTGTTTGTGTACCCTTGTGTAGTTGTTTTCTTCCTGTCTCTGTGTAGTTTCATAGAATTTTTTCCTCTTTTAATATTAAGCTACATTCACTATGATGAGGAATACTGTTATTCTCAAATATAATTGGCATTAATAATATGTTATTTACTTTGTAAAGATGTTAGACATTATTCATTCTGTTTAAATGCTCATGTGTGAAGTTGATGTTTCGCAAGTTATTCTGATCTTTTATGTATGTACTCATGTCATAATTCCTGTAACACTGACGTATATGTCTATTTCTATTCCTTTGTAACGCCTGTTTTACTACAAATGTTATCTGTATTGTTATGTTCTTTAATGATGTATTTTGTACCTTTGTAATTGTATTCTTATGTTATAAAATTGTAATTGACACCAGTTCATCATATTATTAACTTGTAAGTTACATTTCACTGCACACGTTTCTGTTGGTCATAGTATATGAATAATATGTGAGAAGTAGGGACTGTTAGTGTTTGCACGTGTGTTACTAATTCAGCAAGGGACTGGATAACAGCATTGCTGGTTCTAAGGACAATTCCAAAAACTTTGTGAGTGCATAAGTGGTGGTTTATGGACTTGCTATATTCTCCGCAAGACTCTTTGATGGTGATTGTGCACCTGCACAGTCGCAACAGATGGCTGCTGGCCGTCTCTACAGGGACTACATTGGGTCTGCATCTTTGATGACCCTCCAGTACCATTATTTCTACAAGGACTACGGTGGGTCTGCTCTGTGATGATCTACCCACCAATACTCTTCAAAACTTCGATTGACTCCGCTGTGGGTTTGCTCTGTTGTGGCCCATTACCTATCTGCATGTCAAGAGTCAGCATTGTCTTTCCGTTGGAAGGACAACACTACTTTTTCAAGACTGCATGGAAATCCACTACTTCCGTGTGCATTTTCTTTTACTGCTCAGACTTTGAAAAAAAATAACACAGCAATTCAACGATCAGGAATATCTTTATGGACTGCGAGAAAATTTTTGCTTTTGACCAACATTGTATCAATAAGTGTGTGCATTTGATATCTTTGTTATTGTAATTATGAAAAATTTCTTCAAATCTGTATTGGCCACTGTCCAACACAATTTGTAAAATTTTTTGTGGGGAGCAGGGGGGCTATGTAAGTAGGCTGTTTAGGCTTTTTTATTGGTAACGCCACCTCTGTATGAAAATCACTGGCTTTGCTGTGTGCAGTCTGTGGCTGCTTTGCATTGTTGTAATACTCGCCATTGTAGTGTTGGGCAGCGGCAGCTGGATGTGAACAGCGCGTAGCGTTGCGCAGTTGGAGGTGAGCCGCCAGCATTGGTGGATGTGGGGAGAGAGATGGCGGAGTTTTGAAATTTGTCATGAACTGCTATATTTATATATGATGATATCAAGGTAAATACATTGTTTGTTCTCTATTAATATCTTTATTTTGCTAACTATCCCTATCAGTAGTTAGTGCCTTCCATAGTTTGAATCTTTTATTTAGCTGGCAGTAGTGGCGCTCGCTGTATTGCAGTAGCTCGAGCAGCGAAGATTTTTGTGAGGTAAGTGATTTGTGAAAGGTATAGTTTAATGTTAGTCAGGGCCATTCTTTTGCAGGGAATTTTGAAAGTCAGATTGCGTTGCGCTAACAAAATATTGTGCGTCAGTTTAAGCACAGTCATGTAGAATTGTTCAAAGGGGACGTTTCAAGCAAAAGTATCGTTCCCACTTTTACCCTTCTGCAGAAGACTTAATAAGACTCAAATGTGTGTTGCTGACGTTATTCGTCTGATATTTTATTTTAATTTTTGCTTAGATGGAGATTGTCAGTGCATTAGATTCGGATCTGTGGTATTATTATTCCAGTCACTCTCATAGGAATGTACCATATCTCCTGTTACGTATAGGCGCATGTGAGTATATTACGACCATATTTACGACCATTAACTCGTTAGAAGAATTTTTTTTCTTTTTAAATCAGAACAGCGCCACAAGGCGGGTTGTTAAAAGTGCATTTTGAAGTATACTCCTATTCTATGACTATTCTCCTTCCTTCAATTAAGTTATGTTATTAACATTTTTCGGTGACAGACTACGTATCTCTAGCATTAAGTGCTGAATCTAATTGTGATGAGTAATGTACTTTGGTAGAAGTATTTTATTGAAGCTGTATTAACCTTGATGAAAATGAAGTATTTTTAAAACTTCGAATATTTTTTTTTGTATTCGGCTCAGTAGAATAAAAGAAATCATTGTAAAAATATTCACCCAAAATTATTTAGGGCAAAAGTGTGCTTTCTTCGCAAAATTTTCAAGTGAGCAAAGTTGGGACTAGATGGGTTTCTATCCAGCGTATAGGATAAACCCGCCCATGAGTTACAAAACACTATCGCGAGCCACTGAATTATCGCTACATTTGATGTGTGGTATTCCAGATGGATGCTGAAAATTAACTAATAAGAAATTAAGTACTCTGTATAATTGCCAGTGAAAGGAACAATTACAAACACTAATTATAGAAGAAGGCAACAGCCTTGCCGACATGGATACACCGGTTCCCGTCAGATCGCCGAAGTTAAGCGATGTCGGGCTTGGGCGGCACTTGAATGGGTGACCATCCAGGCCGCCATGCACTGTTGCCAGTTTTCGGGGTGCATTCAGCCTCGTGAAGGCAAATGAGGAGCTACTCAACCGATTAGCAGCGGCTTCGGTCAAGAATACCATCGTAACGACCGGCAGAGCGGTGTGCTGACCACACACCTTTCCTATCCGCATCCTCATCTGAGGATGAGACGGCGCTCACATTGTCCCGATGGGCCACTTGTGGCCTAAAGACGGAGTGCTTAATTATAGAAGAACGAACTTGGTGATGTTATATGTGTTGAAGCATGATGGAAATATAGAGGGTGAAAAACAGTTATTGGAATATAAAAAAACAATTAAGGACATTAAGTGTTATACTTTGACAATGAGATGAAGAGGTTGGCGCAGAAATAGTGGTTAGGAGCTGCGTCAACAGAGGAAAAAATAACTGTCAGCAAGTCAACAATTAATGTAAACCACAGGTCTCTTACTGGATTCATCCCTGAATACGTACTAAGAGTTCGTCTGCAGAGTTTCCTTGTACTCCTCGTTCTACCGTTTTAGTTGTCCTCCTACAATCAAATAAGTTGTTCATGGCAATAATAACAATTTACCCTCATTCATGTAAAAATATGAGACATGGTGCTATGCCAGCCAGCTCCTTATGCAAGTCTATGATGTGGTCTGTTTGCTCCCTGCGCCAGCGTAGGCAGCTATTGGCGCGCCATTTAATGGCGGATACGTGCTCGCGAGCGCGCGCCCTACATTTACGAGGGCACTGAAATGTGTACGGGGACGGGACGGGACGAGCACTCGCTCCCATTTCACGGAGATACGCCGCTGAATTCCACCAACTCATTATCCGCCGCTCGCCGACTAATGGCGAACGGGAGGCAGCCAGCAACGGGGGCCGGATTTCGCATCAAACAAGGCCAATTAACAGCAGATGCGCGCTCCATAACTCGCAGCCAGACCCTCCACTCAACGAGGCCCCTTCCTTTGCCGGTGAAACTCGTCCGGCGCATTTCTGCAATTCATTTAGTACCAGTAATGTCTACCACCACATATTAAGCACAGTGATCATAATTATGTTCATTTCAGACAGCTCGTTCCTTGTGGAATGGACGAGAAATGTGAAATCGCATTACATTATCGAATTTCTGTACTCAGTAGTGATGAAATGAATACCAGGCTGCTGGAAATAATTTCCATACATACAAAACATTGATCCCATACACGCGTTTCCATACGTGTATACGAGGAACCTGATTGAAGAACGAGTATAATTTTGAATACTATCGCTTCCTAAAGGTTACACAGAACTTTTCTTTTTGTACTTACAGGCATGTTAGAACATCTGTCGCCATAACATTTACTGCATCATGTGTTATTGGTTTTAGGGCGCCATCAGGTCTTGCCGGTGAAACATATTGCTAACTCTAGTTTCTTGCAGAATATGCGTGTAAGTAGGCTGTTTATGTTTTCTTATTGGTAACGCCACGTAGCGCTCTATATGAAAAATCACTGGCTGTGCTGTGTGCAGTCTGTGGGTAGTTTGCATTGTTGTCTGCCATTGTAGTGTTGGGCAGCAGCAGGTGGATGTGAACAGCGCGTAGCGTTGCGCAGTTGGAGGGGAGCCGCCAGCAGTGGTGGATGTGGGGAGAGAGATGGCGGAGTTTTGAAATTTGTCATGAACTGCTATATATACACTCCTGGAAATTGAAATAAGAACACCGTGAATTCATTGTCCCAGGAAGGTGAAACTTTATTGACACATTCCTGGGGTCAGATACATCACATGATCACACTGACAGAACCACAGGCACATAGACACAGGCAACAGAGCATGCACAATGTCGGCACTAGTACAGTGTATATCCACCTTTCGCAGCAATGCAGGCTGCTATTCTCCCATGGAGACGATCGTAGAGATGCTGGATGTAGTCCTGTGGAACGGCTTGCCATGCCATTTCCACCTGGCGCCTCAGTTGGACCAGCGTTCGTGCTGGACGTGCAGACCGCGTGAGACGACGCTTCATCCAGTCCCAAACCATGCTCAATGGGGGACGGATCCGGAGATCTTGCTGGCCAGGGTAGTTGACGTACACCTTCTAGAGCACGTTGGGTGGCACAGGATACATGCGGACGTGCATTGTCCTGTTGGAACAGCAAGTTCCCTTGCCGGTATAGGAATGGTAAAACGATGGGTTCGATGACGGTTTGGATGTACCGTGCACTATTCAGTGTCCCTTCGACGATCACCAGTGGTGTACGGCCAGTGTAGGAGATCGCTCCCCACACCATGATGCCGGGTGTTGGCCCTGTGTGCCTCGGTCGTATGCAGTCCTGATTGTGGCGCTCACCTGCACGGCGCCAAACACGCATACGACCATCATTGGCACCAAGGCAGAAGCGACTCTCATCGCTGAAGACGATACGTCTCCATTCGTCCCTCCATTCACGCCTGTCGCGACACCACTGGAGGCGGGCTGCACGATGTTGGGGCGTGAGCGGATGACGGCCTAACGGTGTGCGGGACCGTAGCCCATCTTCATGGAGACGGTTGCGAATGGTCCTCGCCGATACCCCAGGAGCAACAGTGTCCCTAATTTGCTGGGAAGTGGCGGTGCGGTCCCCTACGGCACTGCGTAGGATCCTACGGTCTTGGCGTGCATCCGTGCGTCGCTGCGGTCCGGTCCCAGGTCGACGGGCACGTGCACCTTCCGCCGACCACTGGCGACAACATCGATGTACTGTGGAGACCTCACACCCCACGTGTTGAGCAATTCGGCGGTACGTCCACCCGGCCTCCCGCATGCCCACTATACGCCCTCGCTCAAAGTCCGTCAACTGCACATACGGTTCACGTCCATGCTGTCGCGGCATGTTACCAGTGTTAAAGACTGCGATGGAGCTCCGTATGCCACGGCAAACTGGCTGACACTGACTGCGGCGGTGCACAAATGCTGCTCAGCTAGCGCCATTCGACGGCCAACACCGCGGTTCCTGGTGTGTCCGCTGTGCCGTGCGTGTGATCATTGCTTGTACAGCCCTCTCGCAGTGTCCGGAGCAAGTATGGTGGGTCTGACACACCGGTGTCAATGTGTTCTTTTTTCCATTTCCAGGAGTGTATTATGACTATTAAGGTAAATACATTGTTTGTTTTCTATTAAAATCTTTCATTTGCTAACTATGCCTATCAGTAGTTAGTGCCTTCCGTAGTTTGAATCTTTTATTTAGCTGGCAGTAGTGGCGCTCGCTGTACTGCAGTAGTTCGAGTAACGAAGATTTTTGTGAGGTAAGTGATTTGTGAAACGTATAGGTTAATGTTAGTCAGGGCCATTCTTTTGTAGGGATTTTTGAAAGTCAGATTGCATTGCGCTAAAAAATATTGTGTGTCAGGATAAGCACAGTCATGTATAATTTGTCAAAGGGGACATTTCATATGTCGACCCTTAGCCGAAGATACCTCATTGGAATCTTCTGATTTTTTCTTGTAGTTCGTGTAATTAGTGTAGATTTTGTTTATTGCTAGCGCGTAATTGTAGAGTGAATCTCCTTTGTAGTCGCAATCTGTCATTGTTGTTGTGGGAAGCATGTAGATTTGCACCAAGTATTTCGCAGCTGCGCTTGCCATTAACTATATATTATTTTCAGTGTTATGTTAATGTGTTCCCCTATTTTTCCTCTTCAAATTGTGTTTTTCTGTCTCGTCATGTGAAATATTGTGACAATAATGGCGTGTGAAAAACGTAATACTCGGCTCCAAAGTAAACTGAGAAATGACAGTGAAGACGAAAGTAGTGTGTTAGCGCCACCGGGTAATGAATTAACTAATGTTCAACATAGTAATTTGGTAATTGTGCATAAGGAAATGGAGCGGGCGGCAAACAATGGCACAGGCAGTGAAACAATTAGTGAACAGGGAAGCATTATCGATCGATCGGTCGGCAACAGCTCGCCTCAGATATCCGAAATGACAGGACACAATCTTGCAAATACTGTAGATTCAGGTTTTGCGTCCTCACCATTTTCTCAAATAAGTCAAGACACATTTTCTGCTTGTCAAAATGTGAATATTGCCGGTTCAAATGCATTGCCGAATAGCACTGAGGAACATGTTTCAGACGCCAGTGCATTGTTATTACAATTAATGCAACAAATGGGACAAAAGCTTCAAAAGTTAGACATAATGGAACAAAATCTTCAAACGTTAGACATAATGGAACAAAATCTTCAAAAGTTAGACACAATGGAACAAAATCAGAGACAAACACAGCAAAAGCTTCAAAAGTTAGACACCACGCTTGAACAAACACGTGAAGACTTAACTACTGAGTTACATAACATCGAATCGAAGTGTCAAAAAGTCTGTAATGGCGTAAAAACACAAATTTGTGAGCATTTCCAACCTATTTTTTCACGTCAATGAAAATGCATTACAGAATCACGAAGCAGCCATAAAAGAACTGCAAACTATTGTTCATGAAAATCACGACACCTTGCAAGCTAAAATTGACTCAGTTGCATCTACCGATTCGGTTACGCAACTTGCAAAAACTCAAGAAAACTTAAAGGACACAGAAGATACGATTTCAACACAAATGGACACTCTGAAACTTGGTTCAGAAAAACACACTGAGGAAATAAGTACACTATCGGAGAAAGTAGCCGAACTTTCGGATCAGTTCACTAATTTATCTACGAAGGTAGATGATAATCTGAATGACACAAAACCGGTAGTCTTTAATGACACAGAAGAGTGCGAACAAATTAGGAAACTGAAACAAAATCTGAATCAAATTAATACGCAACACCAAAGTGAAATCTGGGAAGTACAAGATCAGCTGACACAGGTAATACAAGAATTACGTATTTCAGAGGACATTCGCGCTCCAATACGGGAAGAGGGACATAGAAATACGGAACAGCCACAAAATAATATCACAGGGCACTTCGGAAATCATGAAAGAAATTGGCAAGGCACACCGAATTTTGAGATGGAACCGCCGAAACGTTGTAACAATGACCGACATGTGACTCGCCGACATGATGATTTTGACAATAAGCTGTTCATTACTACACGTAAATTCAAAACATTTAAGAATTCTGGCAACGACATTCATCCACAAGCGTGGCTCCATCAATTCTCTCATTGTTTTCCTCCCAACTGGTCATTAGGGCACAGATTAGAACTTATGTGTGGCTACTTAGAGAATGAACCAGCTGTAAGAATGCGATCGGTCATTCACCATTGCCACAGTGAAGGAGAATTTTACCATGCCTTCCTCTCAGCATATTGGTCTCAAGCCACACAAGACCGAGTAAAACATGGCATCATAATGATGAAACATTTCGAACAATCTGAATTTTCAAGTCTTGTGAAATATTTTGAAGACATGTTGCACAAGAATCAGTACCTGTCAAACCCATACAGTCCCTCAGAACTCATCCGCATTTGCTTAATCAAATTACCTGAACATTTCCGACATATTATTTTAGCAGGACGTTGAAAAGAAGACATTGAGGCTTTTCAGGGACTGTTACAAGAACTGGAAATTGACACTGACAATCGGGGAACGCGGAAACAGGAGCACAACAATTTCTGGTCACATCTGTCGCAATTCCGCGATGAAAGAAATAATAACTGGACACGACAAGGCTATTCTCACAACACATATCGTGACCAAAACAGACACCACCCGTATTACAACCGTTGGCAGAGTAGTAATAATTACAGGGAAAGATCACCTCTCCGCGGTAGTGACTATCACAGAGACAATCAGAGAAACAGACAATATGGGAACCAAAACAATTATTATCAAGGGAGGCAGAATAACTTCAGACGCAACAGTTCGGCGCACAGTTACGATTCAGGGAGAAATTCTCCGCCACGTGACAGACAAGGAAGAAACTATGGGATCTACCGACATGACGACAGACGATATATTCGTAACGACAGACCTGAATTGCATCAGAACTGGCGGGATTCAAACAGGGTAGGGCCTTCTCGTCAGAGTGAATTTGTAGAAGTTAGGTCTCCTAATCCCAATAACGGCGCGCGCCAACAAAGAGACAGACAATGACTCGCACAGCAGGCAGCTGCGTGCGCCCGCTGGCTCCGAGAAAAATAACATAGGACGTTAGCCTTGAGAAAAATTTTAGCATTCTTTACCAATATATACAACATGATAATTGCTTTGAAGTTGAAACTCTGTGCACTATGAAGAGTAAAGGTTTACACCACATTTCACATGTAAAACCGTTTATAGAAAGATAATCTGCTTTTTAACTTTGTCTTTGCCATAAAATTTTTCACTTTACATTACTAGTATGCTTTGTCAGACTTAAGAAACTGTTAACATGCAACAATGTTTGAAGTTAAATATCCAGTCAAGAACCAAGAGAACTTATTTAAACAGAAATTACGAATGCATTGTTATAGTGAACAGACGACACAGTGTTGTTATTTGTACATTCTTGCTTGTTAGTTACACGATTACGTGACGACTATCAGGCTTACATACTTCGAACATGTACTGGTACTGCTAATGAGATTTTAATGCAACATTTTGGTTTACTTGAAAATACACTATGGATTCAAAGTGCTTTCTGAGACATACCAGATGAGACAGTGGTTAGTTTATTTGACAGCTACACGACTATATCACGACGCTACTAATGTGTGACACAATTTACATTGTTGCTTTTGCGGTGTATCTGTTTTATGTCTGCACAATTTTTCTGAATTCTTCTGGAAGTAAAACATGTTTTAGTAGTAACTTTTGTGGTATAGCTACAAGGAGACAGCCTTTTCTATAGCACAACAATACGTTACAGCACAGTACTTTCTTCATCACAACAATAAGCGTAATAACTAAGATATCTATACACAAAGCATTTCACTTTTGTTTATCATGAGGTAAGTACATTGACTTTTGCGGAACTTAGCTTTCGGAGGACGATAACTACGACACTTCCACAGAGATTATCTTACAACAAGCCGCACAGTTTAGCGCTACAGGACATGCATTTCAGTGATTAATTTTGTACTTAAAACATTTATTTTTAAAGATATTTGAAGTACAATGATACAAAGGTTTTCCGTGATGCATTTCATTCCATTGCTGTAATCTGTAACACCTGAGGGTATAATTACATATATCCTTAGGGGGGTACACGCTTACTTTGTGTACCATGTGTTTGGCAAGCACAAGGAGCCCTAGCTCAGTGACAGATGTTTACGCAGTTACACAGTTGGGTAACTTCACACTTATGAACTTGTATTTTGCTGTACTTTGTGAACTGTTCATATTTTTTTGGAACCATTGTGATACTATGAGAGCTTTGAATGATGTCTTTGGTAAGGGAGCATGATTTTAAAGTACGTTTGACGTAGATGACACTATTGAAATGAGCAGAGAATTTGTTTTAGGTTTTGACACTATTGGAGGAAGCTACGACGATTTTGAGATTTGGCTGAGGTTTTATGATGTTATTATTACGATGATGATGTGTATTATGCTGTTGCCATATGTTTATGATCAGTAAGCTGATGCTATATGAGTTATTTGCTTATGCTACATATCTGTAATGATGAAATATTGAAGAAGTGTCGACGAATAAGGTAAGGAATAATGAGTAGTGGTTAGGGACTCTGGTTTGTGAAAAAGGTTGTTGGAAACCAAGAATCGTACTTTAAGAGTTATGAAATGTGTGTGTATGCGTGAATGTATGACAATGCTGGCGAAAATTTTTTGGACGCTATTATATTTATAGGATTTTGTTTCTACAGACGTGTAACCCAAATTCTTGACCTGTGAAATATTTTTATATGAGACTGCCACTGTAGTGGAAACTGCTGTCGTAAATATTTCGTTAAGAAAGGTAAGTGACCTTGACGTAATGCGTTTTTGGCGCCCATTCTTTTGTAGGGATTTTTGAAAGTCAGATTGCGTTGTGCTAAAAAATATTGTGTGTCAGGATAAGCACAGTCATGTATAATTTTTCAAAAGGGACGTTTCATATGCGGAGCGCAATGCAGGTTCCACACCTGTAATATTGATTCAGAATAAAACGACAACCAGAGATGCACCTCTGTTTCCAATTTAAATAAATAAATTGTGCCGGTATTCCTAACAAAATTTTCGAATATACTGGCTTACAGGACACTGGTGGCACTGAAATTATTCTCTGGACCGAGAGCTTCCGGCCATTGTGGCCGAACGGTTCTAGGCACTTCAGTCCTGAACCGCGTGCTGCTATGGTCGCAGGTTCGAATCCTTCCTCGGGCATGAATGTGTGTGATGTGCTTAGGTTAGTTAGGTTTAAGTAGTTCTAAGTCTAGGCAACTGATAACCTCAGATGCTATGTCCCATAGTGCTTATAGTTATTTGAACCATTTGACCAGGAGCTGGCCAAAACCTGCAGAAGTAGAAAGATCTGAAATATTAACCGAGTCATGGAATGTACATCGGAAAGACAGACTCGACGCCGTAGGAAGGGGCAGGGCCCACTGTAGCCAACAAAAGAGTGACTGTCAAGTTATCTGGACGCGTATAGCAGATCTAGTTGAAATACAGTTAGTTTTTCAATGTGTTTGCCGGCTACCCGATTCCGCCGTGACAGTTTCAGAGTCGTTAAATGAATGTCTACCCTGAATAGCGCGTAAATACGCAGATGAAGCAGTATTAGCCATAGGCGACTGTAATCTACTGAGTATAGGCAGGGCTTTCTATGGGGTACATACAGGCATTCTTGGGAAATACTTTTGAACACGTTTTCAGAAAACTCTCTCGACCAGCATGTTCTACAGTCTGCACGCAATGGAAATAGACCTAGTAACTACAAAAAGGCCTGGCGTTTTTGCTAGAAAGAGCTGATAATGTCTAGCTTCCCATTTAGAAAATGTCTGGAAATCATTTAGCTCTGGTATTGTGGAAGTAGAGTAATTATGGCCAAGGTTTGAACAGACTGTAAACCGTCGCGCTATGAGGAAGAATGTGGCAAGTAAGTGGATAAAGGACGGAAGACACCCCTTCTCCGTTTAGTTATAATAAAAAAGAAACCTAAAAAAATGCCGAGGACGCATAGAATTTGCACTCCCGTTCAAAAGAAAACATGCAAGTGACGACAGGAAATGCTATATCAGATTCGTGAGTCAGCAAGAAGGTCGAAGCATGAAAGCCGGCCGCGGTGGCCGAGCGGTTC
Source organism: Schistocerca serialis cubense (assembly GCF_023864345.2). Classification (NCBI taxonomy): domain Eukaryota; kingdom Metazoa; phylum Arthropoda; class Insecta; order Orthoptera; family Acrididae; genus Schistocerca; species Schistocerca serialis. Next base: position 529,326,863 of record NC_064642.1, read on the forward strand.
TAGGCGCTTCAGTCTGGAACCGCGCGACCACTACGGTCGCTGGTTCGAATCCTGCATCGGGCATGGATGTGTGTGATGTCCTTAGGTTAGCTAGGTTTAAGTAGTTCTAAGTTCTAGGGGACTGATGACCTTAGCAGTTAAGTCCCATAGTGCTCAGAGCCATCTGAACCATCTCTAGCATGAAACATGCAACAACTACCAGCACAATACCTTAGCAAATGTGAAACGGTACTACTAGTACGCTCCATGGACGCAACTCACTTGTGAACAGCATGAATGACAGTTACGGATAGATAATGAATTATTTAGTTAAATACAAATGACTGTCAACGTGTCCGCCTGCTTGGGAAATGATGACGAGGAACCGGCTGCAGAAGAAGAAACTGTGCATGCTGATCTGCCACCAGTTGAAGGTGACAGTGAAGGTGCTAAATTGTGCTACTGCTGAAGACCCATTTTTTGAATGCTGTAATTTATGACTGCAATTATCTGTCACCTTATTTATGTCATTTCATTGTATCCATTTTTGTTACTGTTTTTGTGGAATAAAAAAAAAGTAGTTAAGGAAAACAAAAAAAAGCCGTGTGGTAACGTATTCGCGTCCTACGCAAGCGGGTCCGGGTTCGATTCTTGGTCGGCTTGGAGATTTTTTCCGCTCTGGGACTGGGTGTTCTGTTGTCCTCATCATCTTTTCACCCTCACCATCGACACGCAAGTCACCCAATGCGGTGTCGAATGAAATAAGACTTGCACTTGTCAGCCGAACTTCGCTGAATAGGGGCCTCCCGGCCAACGGTGCCATACACTCATTTCATTTTTTTACTGTTAACGTAACAGCAGTCTTTATTTTTGTTTCCATATTAGCATACCCCAACTTTTGGACAGTGGAATGGAACAAACCGGTGTTTTATTTCGATAAACTTCGTGCTGGGTGACACTTCGTGATCCTTTCCATGCCCATTCTATTGTGTGTGAGAGAGTAATGATGTATGAAAGTGAAAGAAATAAGAACTAGAAGGGCTTATGTAGGTCCAGAGGTAATTAGTAGAGTGGTAGGTTTCTCAGTGCAGAAACTAGCAGGGCTGAAACAGGAATAGCCTGTAGTGCTTGAGACAGATCATATGGTTAGAGCAGAGAAGCCAACGGTCTGCCCTCAGCCAATCAGAGCGAGATATTCGAACAAGGGACGTTGAGTCCGGTCAGGAGCCATCTGGGGTGAAACCTAACTGGAGCGTGATGGAGAGAGGACAAGCCGCGGAGGCGCTGCGGCTGCGATATGGGAAGACGTGGTAAATAAATGCGATATTCTACTTGATACGTTTCTGGGCGTTGCAGTTAGTTTCAGTCCAGGTGTAGAAGTACTGAACGAGGTGATAATTCTAATTTTGACAGACTGAGTGCTTTTCTAGGTCATAGTCCTTAGGGCTTTGTACTGGTATGAGCAACTAGCTCTTCGGGCGTCAAGATGAACAGAAGATAGCAGTACGGCTGATTTTCGTTATAGTATAAATTATTTCAATTCGTGGTATAAATTTTGTGGGGAGAAATTAATATTTTAGCCAATTTTCTTTGTGATGTGTATCAGGTCGAATGTTGGCGCGGTTTTCCTCGTGGCACCTTCAGTGTCCAGAGAAATGCATTCTGTGAGCAAATAAGGATAGGAAGTAGTGTAGATTAAGGATAGTTATTCTGTTGCCGTAAAATATTTTGTGAATTTTGAAGTGTTCCTTTACGTGTTGTGTTCGCGCCACGTGTCATGCCGATAGGGATTGTTCGCAGTAATAGTAACAGTATTTCGCTTTTGTAATGTTCTTTCGAGTTAAAACATTAAGCTGAATTTTCTGAAGTGAGAGGGGTGTGTTTTCTGCAATTTTTGTAAATTTCCAGGTGGTTTTCTTTGTATGAACATCAACGGTTATTGCTCACACCACGCGACATGTGAGGGTGGCTCCAGGCTTAGTAGAGACATGAGCAGTGTACTTAACCACTCCGACAACATATTAGTGTAATTCTTAGTGTAACCATTTTATCGTCTCTCGTAATTTTTGGAAGTTTTGTGACTGGTTTGTGATCGAGTCCGCCACGTTTACAATACTGGACAGTCTGATCACGTCTGCGCTTCATTTGGATAATTACTCAGTACTTAATTATTTAGAATGACCACGGCCTTCAGTCATCTCTGTCGTGTTAAAACCAGAGCTTTTGCCGTAATATTTCCGATGACAAAAGCGTCTTTGCTCGCTTTTGCATCTTGCGCTGGAATCGGCTGAGCCGCGACGGCACAGATTGCAGCCATTATATGTAGAATCGCACTTTAATCCGATTTACTATCTAATAACTTTTTGATTTTGTTTATTGAACTCTGAACTTGCAGTCCATTGCGTACCCATCTGGTTTTTCGCATTTGCGCTCTGAGTAGCCAGTAGAATATCGGCGCTGTGAGTAAATTTAAATGAAATTATCGCGTTGGTTAGAGAGAACAGAAGTTCATTTAGATCTGTGTGTGAAGTCAGCGGCGTTTAGAATCAAATGAACTAGAGTTTTGTTTAAAGAATAAATGTGAAATCCATTACAGTCAAAATTATGAAGTTGCAACGGAAAATGACACCCCGTCCTAACCAAATCCACTCAAAAACAAAAAATAATTCATCAAAGATACACTACTGGCCATTAAAATCGCAACACCAAGAAGAAATGCAGATGATAAACGGGTACTCATTGGATAAATATATTATAAATTTTCGCGCTATTTGGGTGCATAGATCCTGAGAAATCAGTACCCAGAACAACCACCTCTGGCCGTAATAACGGCCTTGATAGGCCTTGGCATTGGGTCGAACAGAGCTTGGATGGCGTGTACAGGTACAGCTGCCAATGCAGCATCAACACGATACCACAGTTCATCAAGCGTGGCGTATTGTGACGAGCCAGTTGCTCGGCCGCCATTGATCAGACGTTTCCAATTGGTGAGAGATCTGGACAATGTGCTGGTTAGGGTAGCAGTGGAACATGTCCAGAAAGGCCGTACAGGACCTACAACATATGGTCGTGCATTATCCTGCTGAAATGTAGGGTTTCGCAAGGATCGAATGAAGGGTAGAGCCACGGGTCGTAACACATCTGAAATGTAACGTCAACTGTTCAAAGTGCCGTTAATGCGAACAAGAGGTGACGGAGACGTGTAACCAATGGCACCCATACCATCACGCCAGGTGATACGCCTGTATGGCGATGACGAATACACGCTTCCAATTGTGCGTTCACCGCGATGTCACCAAACACGGATGCGACCATCATGATGCTGTAAACAGACCCTGGATTCGTCCGAAAACATGACGTTTTGCCACCCTGTATGTGTTGGTTGGGTGCGCGAGGATAGTTATCTGTTGCACGCTTTGTTTCCATTAGAAGTTATCAGATTGATTTGGCATTTATATGAATTGCCTAGCACCCGTGACAGCAGTATATGGTACGAGAGGCATTTGATAGCAGAGGAACATAATTTAAGTGTATTAAAACCATGGAATAAAGGTACGAGCTTGTGCTGCATGTCTGGCAAATTAAAACATTACGACCTCAGCCTAAGGGGTAACCGCGCAAATGATCTAGCCGAGAACGCGGGAATCTTCTGGTCCCAAGTAAAATCGCTAAGCGGGTCGAAGATTTCTATTCAGTCATTCGTTGACCAATCTGCAATAGCAAAAGGAAAGGTGCAGTTTTAAATTTAGCGTTCAATAAATCGATCACGCAGAAGGATCGTACAAACATACCGTCGTTTATATGTGGTGTCTGTTCTGTCGGACATGTCCGAAAGAACGGGCACCACAGATACATAATTAAGGCGAAGACATCAATGATATCTTCAGAACTGATGCACACCAGGCTCGAACCTTTACGGAAAAATGCCGTGAATTATGAGGATAATGAGCAAGGGACACTACATTTAGTAGCTTGTAGTCAATTTGAGAATTTGGGTGCGACGGGAAGCGTGCTAGGGATAATGTGTAGGTGCGATGACGACTGTGTCCGGATGACGTAGTGGTCAGCGCATCTGCCTAGTAAGCAGGAGTTCCGCGTTCGAATGCCGGTCCGGCACAAATTTTCAATTTTCCCTATTGATTTAAATCAAAACGCGCTCGCAGCCAACACCTTTAATTCCTTTGTGTCTTATCCCATCGTCTGACCATCGCACAGTCTCCTGTATGAAGACATAGGAATAGTCATCCCTGCTGTAGAGAAACAGAAATATTTCAAACCATATAAGTACCAACTTCCGGAAGGAATCCCCTTTTCGTTTTACAAAGAGTACTCTATGGCGTTTTCACCTCACATTAATCGCGAATTTTTTACTCAGCATGAAGACTGGAGAAAAGTGCATATGACTCCAATATATAAGAGGGATAAAAGAATTGACCAGAAAAATTACAGATTAGTCACTATCAATATTATCGGTTTTCTACAGAATTACTTAATATAATCTGTGTCCGAATATAATAAAGTTAGTTGAAGCAGAGAAACTCCTGTCCACAGAAAAGCACTGTTTTAGAATGCAATTCTCCTGTGAAACTAAGCTTGCTCTTTTCTCACATGAAATCGTACCAGCTGTGGATGAAGGGCAATCGGCAGATTCCATATTCCCAGATCTCCGAAAAGCATTTGACACTGAAACAAAGAGTTGCCCAAGTTACGAGCGTACGAGGTAGGTTCCCAGGTATGTGACAGGCTGGCAGACTTCTTAAGTAATATCACGCAGCACGTTATACTTGTCGGCGAGTTTTCATCAGAGGCAACGACTGAAAGTGGTATGTATGTTAAAAGATGTACGCTTAAACTGTGCGTTAGTTTCTTACTAACAATCTGGAAACTCTTCGATTTCAAAATTCCTATTACGAATTCTAGTCTAGATTTGGCGTAGAACCCTATATTAGAAAATAAAATTATTTATGCAAATTACTTTTTAGAATGTGACTTTAATTAATATGAAATGCATCTGATCATCTATAAATTAAATTGCAAAAATTAGTGATTTCAAGAACACTAAAATGACTAACTGTTACGTAATTTAAACGTAACTCTTATAAAAAACGGATCTATTGAATTTAAATGAATTTTCATTAATCGAAAACTGTTCCCAACATTCTGTCAAAATGTTAGTTTAAGCTCTACAACAACTTTTTAATCGGAATGAAGATCTCTACTTTCCTGCACTTCAAGAATGTTGTTGTTGTTGTGGTCTTCAGTCCAGAGACTGGGTTGATGCAGCTCTCCATGCTACTCTATCCTGTGCAAGCTTCTTCATCTCCCAGTATCTAATGCAACCTTCCGAATCTGTTTAGTATATTCGTCTCTTGGTCTCCCTCTACGATTTTTACCCTCCACGCTACCCTCCAATGCTAAAGTCGTGATCCCTTGATGCCTCAGAATATGCCCTAGCAACCGGTCCCTTCTTCTAGTCAAGTTGTGCCACAAACTCCTCTTCTCCCCAATTCTATTCAATACCTCCTCAGTAGTTATGTGATCTACCCATCTAATCTTCAGCACTCTTTTGTAGCACCACATTTCGAAAGCTTCTATTCTCTTCTTGTCAAAACTATTTATCGTCCACGTTTCACCTCCATACATGGCAACACTCCATACAAATACTTTCAGAAATGACTTCCTGACACTCAAATCTATACTCAATGTTAATAAATTGGTTTTCTTCAGAAACGCTTTCCTTACCATTGCCAGTCTACATTTTATATCCTCTCTACTTCGACCATCATCACTTATTTTTCTCCCCAAATAGCAAAACTCATTTACTACTTTAAGCCTCTCATTTCCTAATCTAATTCCCGGAGCATCACCCGATTTAATTCGACTATATTCCATTATCCTCGTTTGCTTCTGTTAATGTTCATCTTATATCCTCCTTTCAAGACACTGTCCATTCCGTTCAGCGGCTCCTCCAGGTCCTTTGCTGTCTCTGACAGAATTACAATGTCATTGGCATACCTCAATTTTTATTTCTTCTCCGTGGATTTTAATTCCTACTCCGAATTTTTCTTTTGTTTCCTTTACTGCTTGCTCAATATACAGATTGAATAACATCGGGAATAGGCTACAGCCCTGTCTCACTTCGATCCCAACCGCTGCTTCCCTTTCATGCCCCTCGATTCTTATAACTGCCATATGGTTTCTGTACTAAATGTAAATAGCCTTTCACTCCCTGTATTTTACCCCCACCACCTTCAGAATTTGAAAGAGAGTATTCCAGTCAACTTTGTCAAAAGCTTTCTCTAAGACTACAAATGCTAGAAACGTAGTTTGCCTTTCTTTAATCTATCTTGTAAGGTAAGTCGTAGGGGCAGTATTGATTCACGTGTTCAAACATTTCTACGGAATCCAAACTGATCTTCCCTGAGGTCGCATCTACCAGTTTTGCCATTCGTCTGTAAAGAATTCGTCTTTGTATATTACAGCCGTGGCTTCTTCAACTGATAGTTCGGCAATTTTCACATCTGTCAACACCTGCTTTCTTTGGGATTGGAACTATTATATTCTTCTTGAAGTCTGAGCGTATTTCGTCTGTCTCATACATCTTGCTCACTAGATGGTAGAGTTTTGGTAGGCCTGGCTCTCCCAAGGCTGTCATCAGTCCTAATGGGATATTGTCTACTCCCGGGGCCTTGTTTCAACTTAGGTCTTTCAGGGCTCTGTCAAACTCTTCACGCAGTTTTATATCTCCTATTTCATCTTCATCTATATGATAAGCTGAAATATATTAGTGCAACGTGGTTTGCCTTCTCATTCTTATTTCCTTTAAATTGCTGTTTTAGCAAATAAGTTTTTAACTTCCTTTTTGAAAATTGTAATTACTTTTCATGCAAAAGTGCAAGGTGTGACAGTGCAAATTTTACCAAACACATTTTGTGTCTGAACAATGGGGTTATGATTTTCGTCATATTTATAAATGTCAAAGTGAAATAAGTTCTTTAATGAAACAAAAGTAAACTCAAACTAATATGAACAATCCGCGTTGTCTTTCCTCGCATTGCCATACTCCATATTTTCTGCTTCTACAACATAGGATGTGTGGCGTAGACCATAATCGGCTTTCGTCGTTGCCACTCTCATCATTGTGCCTCCATACCAGAACCGCTGCTTGTCGCGTCCAAGGCAGAAGCGAGGCTAGTCAGTAAAGATGACCTGCTGGCAGTCTGCAGGGCTCCGTTCCGCGTCGTTGTCAACATCATGCCAGCTGTCTAGACTGTCCCTGCCCTTGAAAAATAAATCTCGTTTAAGAATACAATGTCCTTACTACAAAGTTTTATTTATTTCTTGACACACTCACTTTTTTATTGCATAGCCATAACCTATTTTGCCAGAATGGCCATATTCTGATGCTTCTTGACACTTCTTCATGACACAGTCATATAAGGTTTCGGACACAGTAGCCATCGTTAAAACCTTTTAATCGGTTCCAGTCCGTCAGAACATCGTGTGTGCCTGGTCTTGGTTTAGCTGCAGTTTTTTCTTCAGCTTGCACTTCAGTACCACGCCACCAAAAATCGTCTTGTGCAGCTTTTTTTAGTGACAGTACCAATCACCTGCTTTCATACATCTTGTGGTTCATTCAAACAGTGGAAAATCCAGGATGGAATGTAACAGCACTATGAAAAGGGAAGTTGCCACTCACCATATAGTGGAGACGCTGAGTCGCAAGTAGGCACAACAAAAAGACTGTCACAAATAAAGCTTTTGGGCAGAAAGGCCTTATTCAAAAATAGATGACACACACACACACACACACACACACACACACATCACACACACACTCAAGCAAACGCAACTCACACACGCATGTCTACAGTCTCCGGCAACTGAAGCCACACGGCGAGCAGCAGCACCAGTGCATGATGGGAGTGGCGACTCGTTGGGGTGAAGGAAGAGGTTAGGGTGGGGAGGGGGAGGAATAATGAGGTAGGGTCGGCGGACAGTAAAGTACTGCTCGGGAGCACGCAGGGACGAGGTGCAGTGCGACAGGGTAGGTATGTGGAGTCTGGAAGTTGGACGGTAGACAAGGGAAGAGGTCGGGAGAGCGGGAGGTAGCGGGAAGAAGAAAAGTAAAATACTGAGTGCGATGGTGCAATGAGGGCTGTATAGAACCCAACTGTCCGCCCCTGGTAGCTGAGTGGTAGTCTGTCTTCGGCAGTGACACAGTGCGGACCGTGTTGCCTGCCGGCCGCGCTGTGGTGCGCGCGCCTGTTTGTTTACGCCAGAGCAGCTTCGCGTGTGCGGTGTTCTGAGTCTAGAACGAGATGGCACACTCGTACAGAAAAACGGCCTTGAAGTTCAGTTTTGCGAACGACTATACACGACCAAAGGCACACGAGATCGAACGTTTCTTAAGAGAAGAGGTAAAAATAGATCCACAGTAAATCGTTGGAATCAATTTATCGATCGTTTCATGCGTCGTCTATGTCAAGCTTGTTGACGAGGCTGCTTGCGAAAGACTTCTACAACGATCACCGAACGGGTATCGTTTCTGTCACGCCGACGGGAATGTTGGAGCGCTTACGTTCGATCACGCGGGAATGGGGATCCGCACTATACGAGTCTTCGAACTTCCGTTTGAGGTACCGTCTGAACTTGTTACCGACGCCTTTCGACCATACGGTACAGTTCTATCCCATGTGGCCGAAACATGGACGAGTTTTACCACGTACCCCATTTTAAATGGGGTGAGACAAATACGAATAGAACTGCGAAAGCACGTCCCCTCTTATTTGTACATAGGGGGTTGTCGAGCGGTTATAATCTATGATGGGCAATCTCGCACTTGCTCGGGGTGCGGGAAAGAAGTTCACGTCCGCTCGGAATGCCTCCAGCGACGTTTAGTTCAAACCCCACGGGTTGACGTTCAGGCACCACAACAGATGAATGTCTTACCGTTGACCCTTGTGGAAGCCCTGAGAGGCGACGTGAGGGAGATTTCCGATGGGCACCAGCAGCTGCCCCCTATAGAGAACATGGACACCAACGGACTGGAACTCCGACCACCGGTTCCACCACAGCAGACACAGGACACCACACAAGAGATGCAGCTGACGGCCGCTCCAGGCTCATCCGTTATGGCTGCCAGTGCTTCCACCGAGAGCGTGATAGGCCAGGCCCAAGACGGAGGATACGCAACCCAAACAGCCGAAGCGGAAGCAAGGTAACGGAAGCAGTGTTCGCCGAAGAGAAGAAAGAAGCGTCGACTGACTTCTGCTGACGATAGCCATAGTCCCGAGGGGACAGTGGACGATAACGACAGTATCGACCTGAGACCAGTGGATTCAACAGATACCGAGATGACGGTGCAGGAATTACACAGCGACGATAACTTGAATTCTCCTTCTGGTGGCCGGAAGGCAGAAGTGGAGGTGACAATTGTCCAATATCAGAGCGGTGACCACGTTGCCTCCCATCCTTCGACCAGTTCCGGAAACATGCTGGGGGACTGGGCGCAAGAAATGGATCAACAGGAACAGAATGAAAATACGAACGTGACGATTGAGGATAGTCCTGGTCAGAGGCCGGGAGGGGTCGGGATATGTTGAACAACTTAGTGTGGTGAGGAGCGCCGGGGGTGCAGATAGACGCTTAATGACACCGCCCTACAACTGATGAACACACGCCAGGCGTAACGCATTGCAACGATAAACATTAATGGAATTCGGACACCGCTTAAAATTCAAATGCTGAAAGATATGTTGCGCGCTGCGGACGTGGATATTGTACTCCTACAAGAAGTGCGTTTCACATCGCCGCCAGAGTTCTACGGCTACGAGGCACATTATTCAGTGCACGATGAAAGTGAATGCGGTGTGGCGATTCTCACCAGGGAAGGAATAGGACTGGAGGACGTCATGTCTCTCCCTTCGGCACGTGGCATAGCGATCACTGTCGACGGCGTTCGTTTCATCAATTTACACGCGCCATCTGCCTCCACAAAACGAAGAGAAAGGGCGACCTTTTACACCGAAGAGATAGCACCGCTGTTCGCTGGACACTATGATAACTATATAGTGGGCGGCGACTTTAATTGTGTCGTCGACAAAATGGACCAAGTGCCTCATTACGTGCCAAGCATGGAACTGCGTGCGTTGATTACCGAAATGGCGCTGCTGGATACCTGGGAACTGCAGCATGGCGACAGACCGGGTTACACGTTTGTAACGGACACTTGGCGAGTAGACTTGATAGAGTGAATGTGGCACGAGCTCTACGGACGGCGATACTGGATGCCGAAATCTGGCCGGCGGCTTTTACGGATCATATGGCGTACGTCTGTATGATTTCACTACCGCGTCAGAAGATATGGCGGAGTTAGGGTCCCTGGAAAATGAACTGTGCGCTTTTACGTGACACTGCATGTCGCAGGTCGATAGAGGCGGCCTGGAAGACCTGCGTTCGCCGCCAACGAGCATACACCTCGGTTCTCCAGTGGTGGATCAAATGCGCAAAACCAACGTTACGGAGAACTTTGATACGATACGGGCAGGACAAATCGCAGTGGAACCGCACGACGGCTGATTTTTATTTTACAGCCCTGAAGGAGCTGATGACCCAACAACCATCCCCGAAAAGGCACACGGCCATGCGTAGGATAAAAGCCAAGTTTTTACAGCTGACGAGACAAAAAATGGAAGGTATAATGGTCCGGGCGATATTGGCGGACACAGTTACTGCCGAAACCCCCTCCATGCACCACGTAGTACGTGAACGCCAACGACGACGCAGGACATTGATCAGGGAACTAATCTCTGAAACTGGCCAGCAAGTTGTGAATCAGCGTGATATTGCTCATGTGTTTACTGACTATTTCCGCCAGTTGTATGGACCTGTACAAGTGAACCACGAGACACTACATGATGTCATTTCGGAAATGCCAGATAGAGGACCACCACTGGATGCAGAGACTTTCATCACAGCGATAACAGAGGACGAGCTGACAGATGCAATTGCCAGGGGGGCTCCGAACAAGTCCCCAGGACAGGACGGCTTCCCAACTGAATTTTACCGCGCCTTTGCATACCTCATGGGACGGACCTGGATTTAGATGTACAACGAACTCCTGTTACCACAGACTGAGATACCTGCCGAATTCACGGAGGGTATTATCATCCCAATACCCAAACCGCATGGTGGCAGAAGGCCAGGAGATTATAGACCACTCACTCTCTTGAACTGCGACTATAAGATTTTCGCGCGCATCCTTGGGGCTCGCCTACGGTCTTCAATTTCTGATAGACTCCTCATAGAACAAATTTGCCTCGGCGGTAAGAGTAACGTACATACGGCGCTCGGTGACTACCGAGATATCATCGCATTAGCAGCGGCATGCCGAATGCGTGGAGCGTCGCTATTGACTTCGATCATGCGTTCGACAGAGTGGATCACACCTTTTTGCATGCGGTGATGGGCACATTGTGAATCCCACAGGCCGTCACTCTAGTGATCATGCGACTGTTACACGGCGTGCGATCAAAGGTCTCGGTGAATGGACGGGGCACTGACTACATTGTTATTTCAAGGTCAGTTCGTCAAGGTTGCCCCCTTTCCATATTTTTGTATGCAATGGCTTTGGAACCCTGTCTATATGGTCTCCGAAGGCGGTTGGAGGGAGTGCCGTTGCCACAACTGACCTATCATTGCCGCGCTTATGCTGACGATGTGATGCTGGTGGCAAGGACAGGCGACGAAGTACGTACGGCGTTGGCATGGATACAGCGATACGGGATGGCGGCAGGAAGCGTGCTTAATCTACAGAAATCACGCTGCATGAATGTCGGTCGAGGATTCCAACCGGGGGAGGAAGGCCCGTTCATGTTAGTTAAGACCATAAAATGTTTAGGTGTTACATTCCACACGGATGTGCAGTAGACAGCAGCGGATAACTACCGACACATATTGAAGCTGATGCGGACAATGGTGCTGTTACAGAAATTGAGAGCGTTGGATATGATTCAGAGGGTGACCTATGTTAACGTATATCTAGCACCAAGACTCACTCACGTAGCGCATGTCCTGCCTTTAACGCGCACAATGGCATCACGGAAACAAGCAACTTTCGAAAACTACGTGAGTGTGGGACACCTGTTTAAGATTCAACACACAACGCTTACGCTACCATCTGGAGAGGGTGGACTTGGTCTAGTGAACGTATATGAAAAGGCACGGGCGTTATTCGTCAGTACGATTTTCCGACAATGGCGCGGTCAATTCCGCAATATCTCGGGTGCGTTGGCCGATGTACTAGCGCCCACTTCAATGCTGCACCCAGTCAATGTGGGACATATTTCACCGAAGCTGTCACATTTCAAGTCTTTTTTTTTTTTTTTTTTTTTTTTTTTTTTTTTGAGCTTAGCTATGTCAGAGATTCCTTCCCAACAACACGACTACCGACGACGCGAGATGTATGCCAGCTCTTACTGCGCCGGTGCCCCAGGAATACCCTGGAATAGAAGTACCCAGACAAGAACTGGCGACAGATATGGCGCGTTATACGGAACGTTTACCTCCCAACGTCGGTACGCTCAACATGGTATGTGGTGGTAAATAGGAAGTTCGCAACGAATCAACGGCGACACGCTATTCATTTGGCAGTCACTCCACTATGTTTAGGCTGCCCAACAGTGGACACTGATGAACATCGTTTAGCATGTAGTGGGACGGCTCCAGTGTGGCACTTAGCACAACAGATATTGGCGTTCCTGTTACGCTCCGCTTCTCACACAATTTCGTCAGACACACTATTTTTCCCCCAAGAATCTTATTTTCCGGTCCAAAAAACCAATGCAGTGACATGGGTACGGGGAATGGTGGTGGGCTACGTGTATCGGAAAAGGACAAAATTGATTTTTGGCTTTTTCTCCTGGATGGACACACGAAGCTGCAACAGCATAAGAGATGTGGGCAAGACTTCGATAATTACTTGCGACTTACATTTACCGACCCGCCGGCCAGATGGGGTGTGACGGGTGAGAGATGAGACAGACGAAGAAGCCGAGATAGACATCGATCACACTTACGGACCCTTAGTTAATTTCGAGAAGACCCAGTCTTACACCAACGTCTGGAGAACGAGTCGATAGATGGCTCTCTTGCTCTATCGAACGTCGGGTCGTGAGCAGGTGTCGCCCCCGACACGAATTTCATTTCATTGCTACAGGAGCATGTTTCTTTTGTATCTGTACTATCCGCAATATCTTCCTGCCTTTCATTTGGGCATTTTCAGTTTTCTACATTTCCTTAATTAATTAATTTTCTAATTAGCCACTATTTGTCAACATATGGACAGTGTAGACACAATTTATGCGATAGTACAACAAAATGTATGTCAGCAAAGGTGGTAAGCCTGACATTGGAATTAATAAAAAAAAAGATGGATAGAGCGTAAATTTAAAAAAAATCGGTCAGCGCGACGGAATGTCATACCTAACGGCCCGGGTTCGATTCCCGACTGGGTCGGAGATTTTCTCCGTTCAGGGACTGGGTGTTGTGTTGTCCTAAACATCATCATTTCATCCCCATCGACGCGCAAGTCACCGAAGTGGCGTCAAATCGAAAGACTTGCACCCGGCGAACAGTCTGCCCGACGGCAGCGAAATTTATTTATCACCCACCTGAGTCTGTTGTCTATTTTTTCTGAAGGCCTTTCTGGCCAAAAGCTTTATTTGTGATTTTCTTTTCGTTGTGCCTGTCTGCGACTGAGCTACTGGTCAATTCGTCATTACATAGGTATGTCCGGAAACTTTTGGTCAGATAGCGTAATATAGTATCATATATTATTAACTTCTAATGACTGGTTAAGAGCATTTCAGCGATTGGTTGTGGAAAGCGTGTTTACATCACAGGGCGAGGCCGGGTGCTGCGCAGAGAGTGAGGCGCCGCTGCGGGTGACTTACGATCCGGAAACGGCGTCAGTGCTGCGGCCGCTTGTCCTGATGCGCGGTCACCAAGTTACGTCATTAAAGTGGCTCGCGGCTGGCAAGTTTAACGGAGGGGAGCGGGGATCTGCGGACCGCAGCCTCCAACTTATAATGAGGCGGCGCTATCGGACAGCCCTGGCGAGCAGCGTCGCGGCTGGCGCCACCACTGCTGCGTCAGGGACACCACAGGACCGACGGCCACTCCACACAGAGGACTCTGCTGCAGCTGGACTAAATGTCGGACCCCAATACCATCCAGTAATACAGTACTGAAAGCGTTTATACACTACCAGAAAAAAATACAGCTTCCTCAAGAACAATGCCATTTGCTGACAAATGATGTGCCAGGTGATTCATCATAAATTCAGACCAAATGAAACACATTTCTCTCAGTAAAGGGTGCCGAAACAGTCGCATTGTTACGAAGTGTACCCCCACCTTCCCCCACTCCATCCGGCGGCAGCGCAAGCGTGTATCCTCCCATGAAAACCATCGTAAGATGCCGAGTGTTATCGTGTGAAACATTACTCCAACCACCTTGCCCCTGTTGTTGCAGTTCGACAGTAGAATCTGAGTTCCTGGTTCATCATGTCAGATGCATGTTCAATTGGCGATAGATCTGCTGATCTTTCTGCAGAGTACAGCGGCTGTATTGTCCTGCTGAAAAAGCAATCGCCTTCCTGTCGAAGGAATGGCAGTGGCATGGTGATAATAAGCAGTGTAATGAAGCGGATATGGGTTACTTTATCCTGCAGAAACATGAAATGTGACAGCCAGTGTGAAGTGACGGCCCTCCACATCATGAATACCTGGGTTGGGACCTCTGTGTTGTGGGCAAATTTACTCGTGAATAGGGCGCTCACAACATCTACGCTCGCATCCAGACATAACCTGCTCTCATAACTATAAACAACCCAGTGCTTTTCCATTATGCAGTCGATTCTTTCACGATATCATAGTAGCCCTGGTAGTGTCGTGGTATCAGCAGTAGCCTGGCCGGAGGCACATGTGACCCTAAAACTGCTGCAGGGAGACGGTTCCCAACGGTCGCTGATGACACAGAACGAGCAACATGTGCTCGGATTTCTTCCATGGACGATGTTCGGTTGGCTACTGTCACTATCAAAATGCGTCGATCTTGATGAGAGCTTGTTTTACGTGAACGTCCAGGAACTGGCCTACGTGTATAGGAATGTTCCACAGACTGCGGATGTAAACAGCCACACGTCACAGATACACTTCGCCCAAAACGAGCAGCCGATACGTCCATGAAGTGTCGTGCAGGTCAATGATGCCACACTATTTAAATGGCTCAGGTTGTCGACGGGGCAAGGTTGTACCCTAAAATGAATGTTGCATACACTGTTCACCCCTAATCTAAGCAATGTTACTGCCTGAAGAGTGGAAACAGAGGATCACAGACAGGCCACCAGAGCGGCATACGATAGCCGAAGACAGTGACAATTTAATCACCAACACCACAGCCCCTCAATATGCACATCTTATACCCTGCAGCCGTTGAACCAAATCCTTGATACTGTTGGATTATTTTTCCGGTACTGGAATTTCCCAAATTACTCAGTTAACATGTGGAGAATAAAATAGCTTGAACATTAAGGCTTTCTGTAATGTTCTCTTTAGCCTCTTTTATGTCGTCTCGTTGTCTCTGTAGAGCTGTACCATAGAAGCAAGGAGAGGATGTTGGTTGGTGGCCGGTATCCTCGTTCTATAACACAAACTGTACGCAATTAATAACTGGATTCTTTATTTATAAACAAAGAGCTACTTATGTATCCACGTGCTGTGGTACAAGCTCTCTTCTGAATAGTCCACGTAGCCTCAATGCTGTTGAAGTAGAAGTCTGCTATGTTCACTATAAGTTACTGTTTGCTACCTGTCTCTGTGCTAGAGGCTAAGTCTACGGCTCCTTCTCGGTGACACGCTGTATCTCCACGGCGTACAGATCCGAACTAACTGACGCAACAAGCTCGAACTAACTGACTAAACTGGCCCTCCGGTCCTCGGCAGCGATCCTAAATACTAACAGCTGAGAGGGCGTAGCCGGCGTGTTTCCAGTGAGTCTTGTCATTGGCCTCTATCGATACTCTCGTAACCTCTATGCCGCATGGTGAGCAGGCGTCACGGTACGCCAGTACACTTTCTAAAATAGGAAATAAGTCTAGAAAATTATAGTGTATTTCAAACTAGATTCTTGTCAGTTTGTTTCCTGAGGGCTAGCCCATGTGGATGGGCTTATGGCCTGAGCACCCGTAGAAAATATTCCAGCAATGAAAATGTGCACTTTCACAAGTTGATCTTACCTAACGCCAACAATGAATAGGACATGGTTCGCAGGTCCTCATGTCCAGCAAACCAAAGGAAACTGAGTGAAGCAAGACACAACTGGAAACATTGTCCACTAAGAAAAGAGTACCTGTAACTTCAACTATGCTGGACTTTGGAGGAAAAGTTGCCCTATTTGTGACATCTGGTAGCTATCATGGGCCTTAAAGCAACTGCATAATAAGTATCTTTCTCAACGTTACGGGCAATTGCTACTAAAAATTTGTGTTCTGTGAATTAAAATTACTTCAAAACTGTGCTAGAGCTGTCCAATGAACACATTTTAATGAATTTATCATTATTTTACTTAACTATTTTATATATTTTATTGTCATTATATTTAACATAACTCTTTTAACACTTTTCTGTCAACGGCCGTGCCGACGGGCATACACCGATTCCTGTCTGATCGTTGTCGGTCAGGGGCAGTACTTGGATTTGTGATTATCTGCGTACGTTGTGTGCTGTTCTCAGTTTCCCCTTTGCCTCTATGGCAGAGGGGACAGGAGGGTTGGTGCCATAAAGTCTCTGGTAACTTTTTCGCGCCAGTGCACCAGATTAAAATCCAAACTTCTCCACAGTGTTTCATGAAATGAGCTCGGATGATACTCCATTCTGCCGGCCGCGTTGGTCTAGTGGTTCTAGGCGCGCAGTCCGGAACCGCGTGCCTGCTACGGTCGCAGGTTCCAATCCTGCCTCGGGCATGGATGTGTGTGATGTCCTTAGGTTAGTTAGGTTTAAGTAGTTCTAAGTTGTAGGGGACTGATGACCTCCGATGTTAAGTCCCATAGTGCTAAGAGCCATTTGAACCATTTTGATACTCCATCCGTCGGATGGGATCATTGAGCCTCACAATACCGAGGGGAAAGGGGCGGGATGGTACTTTACGCCCACATTCTGCAAATATTGCAATCCCGTAATGTATTTTATATTTTAAAAAATTAAAAAAGTATTTATTGGTTTTAATGAGTTCTTATATCAGATTCCGTAATGGTTTTAAATTTGTCAGTAAAACTTGACACAAAAATTTAATGTGTATATGAAGACTGAATCGACGAATGACAATTCGTATCAAGGATGAGATTTTTTTTTCGTTTTTATTTTATCTTCAGGAAATACGAAGAAATCAACTAATGTAAATACCGGGTGATCAAAAAGTCAGTATAAATTTGAAAACTGAATAAATCACGGAATGATGTAGATAGAGAGGTACAAATTGACACACATGCTTGGAATGACATGGGGTTTTATTAGAACTAAAAATAATACGAAAGTTCAAAAAATGTCCGACAGATGGCGCTTCGTTTGATCAGAATAGCAATAATTAGCATAAAAAAGTAAGACAAAGCAAATATGATGTTCTTTACAGGAAATACTCAATATGTCCACCATCATTCCTCAACAATAGCTGTAGTCGAGGAATAATGTTGTGAACAGCAATGTAAAGCATGTCCGTAGTTATGGTGAGGCATTGGCGTCGAATGTTGTCTTTGAGCATCCCTAGAGATGTCGGTCGATCACGATACACTTGTGAATTCAGGTAACCCCAAAGCACATAATCACACGGACTGAGGTCTGGGGACCTGGGAGGCCAAGCATGGCGAAAGTGGCTACTCAACACACGATCATCACCAAACGACGCGCGCAAGAGATCTTTCACGCGTCTAGCAATACGGGGTGGAGCGCCTGGTTCTAATAAAACCCCATGTCATTCCAAGTATTCCGTGGTTTATTAAGTTTTCAAATTTATACTGACTTTTTGATCACCCGGTATTTCGTTGGCTGTGGCCACTTCTTTACTTTTCGTGATTTATTTAAGTTTCTTCTTAATTGTGAATTAAATAAGGAAAATTTTCATTTCGTGGAACTCACAAAAAAAGTAATAATGTACAAAAGTCCCTTTTGGTAGCTGTATATTCCTTCAACCTTAAAAAGTAAAGTAATTTTTCTTTCTTTTGAAATCCTTCGTGTATCAGTTTCTTCTAAAACTGTTGTGTATGCTTCGTTATAAAAGCAAAGATATCCGACATTTTGCCTAAATCCCATCGCCTGTTGTCTGTAGAAACTGAGGCTATGGCTTCTTTCGTAGAAAAAGTAGATAAAAAATGAAATAAATTTCCTCTTCTTTCGATATAGCATATTTTCTTTGGACTATCTGTATCCTACTTCGAGATCGTTAGGTTCATTTGAAATGCAAGTAATATAATGAGTAAACGTATTAATCTTAATTACATAGTGAATGTAGAGTATTCAACAATCTACACACAGATCTTAATATCTCAGATGCAGGGATACCATGCTCTTGTGTAATTTGCAAAATTTTTCCGATAATTTCATGGATCCTGTAGTTAGTAGTGTAATGTCAGTTGAAACTTGAAGTCTGATCAACTCGGTGATTTATATGTTATTATGTAGTGAACGAATTGACCCGATAGCCAGAATACCATATTGTTTTTCTGACACAAACGGTGCCATCCGCAGTAGGGACGCAAGTTTTTGTTGAGACTGTTCCCAGATTTCGCCTGCGTCGTTACACGTGAACCGGCGTATAGATGTATCCTGTTTATTATAACACTGGACTCGCATTCGGGAGGGCGACGGCTCAATCCCGCGTCCGGCCATCCTGATTTACGTTTTCCGTGATTTTCCTAAATCGCTCCAGGAAAATGCCGGGATGGTTCCTTTGAAAGGGCACGGCCGACTTCATTCCCTAATCCGATGAGACAGATGACCTCGCTGCCTGGTCTCTTCCCCCAGACACCCCAACCCCAACCTCTTTATTATACCTACCACAGTTCGTTGAACACGCAAGATGGATAGAGTATAACTCTGTGCATACTGGAATCGCTTCATTGACAACTTCATACCATTCTGTCCTGACATTTGACGTAAGCTGTTTGTGAACGTTCTTCCCCACCCAAGGCAAATGGACTTGAGGGCATTCAATCTGCATTCTGTTAGGATCTGAACTTTTCTTAATATGATGGCACCATTCCTTTGCATTACGCATTTTGTCTTCCGGAGTTACGCAGCTGTTCTCGTCTACAGAGGTTCTGAGAAAATTGGGCTTGGAATATATTTTGCCGATATCGACAGTTGGTAGTTGGCTGTCGGGCTGAATTGCTTTCACAAGTAGACATGTCAGGCTGATAGGCCTGAATTTTGATCTGTTAAGGAAACTGGGTATTCGTAATGCTTTGCATTTTGCATCGATACCTATTGAATCGATCCCACCTTCTTCAGACGGTAACTTTAGTGTGTTATATTTTACCTTGAAAATATTTCAACGGCATACGAAATATCCAATCGCTGATAGTAGATTTTCGGCTACTGGCGATAGTACCGGCAATATGGAAGCTATGTAACACACTTTCGGTAATATGAACTCGTTGATAAGTTTTACTTTATTTTCGCTTCCAATGTAGCTGCCGGCCGGAGTGGCCGAGCGGTTCTGGGCGCTACAGTCTGGAACCGCGTGCCCGCTACGGTCGCAGGTTCGAATCCTGCCTCGGGCATGGATGTGTGTCGTGTCCTTAGGTTAGTTAGGTTTAAGTAGTTCTAAGTTCTAGGGGACTGATGACCTCAGCTGTTAAGTTCCATAGTGCTCAGAGCCATTTGAACCATTTTATTTTCCAATGCAGCTCTATGCTGGCCCCAACTTTGTTCAACATCAAGCGCCAATTGACAGTCTGCATCCTTTGTACGTCTGAAACAAGGTCTAGCGCTAGACCTCGTGTCTTTGTTGCTAATGGTAACCATTGTTGTTATTCCAGCTGCAATCCTGTCCCTAAGATCATTATCTTGGATTTCTTACACTTGATCTCTGTTCCTGTCGTTGCACAGTAAGTGATCGCTAAATGTGTTGCGTGCTGTATCTGCTCTTGTCCCGATGCAAATGTTCTCAGATTGTTTGCAAATGCTGGATGTACGATTTTCTTTCCTAGTAAGATCAAGTCTGGCAATGAGCTACTAAGTTTCCTTGAGAGAGGTTCGACCGAAATTGTATATAGGGGCAATCCTGACTGACGGACAACTTGATAACGAATAGTCCTTTTAATTGATCATTGACCATGATGTTCGACTGAGCTCCTTGCAAAGGAGTCATGTTAGGAGAATTTGTTGCAGATTCCAAATTTCCTCATCCTTTAGGGCAGAAAACTGAGAAAGATGCGGCGGAAAGCTTCGAAAAATCAATAAGTATTACAGAACTCCTTTTTCTACAGATGTCCGTGATGCCTATTACGTCACGGAAATCACTCAGGTTATTGGTTATACTGCACCCTGGGACTGCGTACGTTTGGTAACCTCCTATCGTGTTTTTCATTACGCCCCTTGATTTTGCGTTTACTGCTCGAGCCAGTATTTTATAGTCAGCGTTCATCAAGGTTATCGGCCCATGGTTCAAATCGCTCTGAGCACTATGGGTTCAACATCTTAGGTCATAAGTCCCCTGGAACTTAGAACTACTTAAACCTAACTAACCTAAGGACATCACACACACCCATGCCCGAGGCAGGATTCGAACCTGCGACAGTAGCAGTCCCGCGGTTCCGGACTGCAGCGCCAGAACCGCACGGCCACCGCGGCCGGCTATCGGCCTAAGGGATTCTAGTTTTATGGGTGGATATTTCTACTCTTAGCATCTCGTGGAAGCTTGTAGGGAGGCGTTGGACATCCCATTCGTGGAAGCTTGTAGGGAGCCGTTGGACATCCCATGAATCACTGAATGCGTCTATTAGTTCTCATGTCAATATGTCTCAATGAGTGAGGGAGAATTCAGCTAGTATGCCATCTGTTTCTGGTGAATTTACTTTCGGGCTTCTCAATAGCGCTTCATATGTTCCCTCCTCTGTAGATTCTACACTGAGAGAAATTTTGTCTGATTCTGTCACCACGTCGTCACTATCGTCCAGAAAAACTGAATCGACCTTCTTGCCTACGTCGACGGAGAATAAAATCCACAGAAAGTTACAGCACTCATCTTTTGAGATCAGCCTATTTTTGTATTGTCCCTTATCCTATCTTGAGTTTCCCAATTATTTTATGGTTTGTCCTTTCCGACGTTCGGATTAGGGGGTACAGAGTCACATTCTCCTCATCAATAACACTGCCAGCTCAGGACCTCATATTCAGACTCTATAGCTTTCTTCTCTGTATTAACATTATCTGAGCTTTAATCTGCTCTATCTGTGAACTGTTAGTGCATACATCTCGCGTATCTTGAGACAATCCTCAGAGACACAAGAAATAAAATTCCTCTGTACTTCTCTCCCACACACTTTTGTTGTAACTATATTTTCCAAGCAATCTCCGTAGCTGGGGTTTCGCCTGAACCACCCACCAGTTTAATCTACTGGTGTATGTTTCCGGCACCCAAATTAGTAACTCCTCGTCTCTAAGTAAGTTAATATTTAATTTCCAGTATCCTTTTCCGAGAAATGTTGTTTACTTCTGTAAATTGATTCTGGTAATGTAATCACAATGATCGAAAAAATTTACAGGCCAGGCTTCTGACGTGGTGACGATACTCTTGTGAGATATCAATCCGGTCTATTTTGCTTGCTGGATGACTAGTACGTGTAATTTAATGAGTCTCCGTACGTTGCCTCCCACATTTAAGTTTCGTAACTTGTAATCGAATTCCATGCGTCCGTTGAAATTTGGCTTTTGGTCTTCTTTGCCAACAGCAGAGTTAAGATCACCATCAAATACGACTGTGTTCCATATAGTTGATGAAATAGGCGTGAGATCTCGTTCGAAAAATTTGGCCCTCGTCTCTCTACGATTGCTTCCAAAAGGGGTATGCAATTTTGCAAAAATTGTATCTTCTATTAGGGCTGGCATTCCCCTATCGCTTAATAACCTCCCAGTCTCAGCCACTTCTCTGTATCGGCAAACTGTCATTTACATCCGTGGTTGTTCTGCTCTTTCTGATGGTGAATCCGCAGATGCTTCAGCTGTATGTATCTCCATATAGACTTGGCTCCGAAGCACCACCATCGAGTCACCATGGTCGACCGCCATCGTGGATATTTCTGAATTAGTTGTTACAAACTGTCCGACCGCGATCGCACTGTCCCTTTGAGGGCCTGATGTTTGCTATTCGTTGCGTCGGCAACGTTAATATCAGCTGTGCTATCACCTACTGCTATACTACTGACATGGACGTGGCTGTTAGGTAAGGGGTTAGCATTACCTATTTCGAAACCGGTCTGACTCTTCGACTGAGTTCAGGCTTATTAGTTACAGTCTCGTGATCATTGATAGCAACTAAATTAGTTGCAGCTGCTGTGGCACTAATTGCTACCAGTTCTCTACTAATTCCCGCTAACATCTGGAAGTAAAATTTTACGTTTAGTTAGGTCTAGTTCAAGACGGAATTTTAGTCTGGGACCGTCTTGTTTGACGTGATCTGTGTCATTAGATGTGAAGCAAGCTGACTGTTGCCCCATGTATACAACGTATGCTTGGTAGCCCCCAGTACTCATAACAGTCGGGATCGGTTTATTTACTTTAATTTTGACATATCAGATTCCATTAGGGACGGTGAATGGATGAAGTTGTGGCCAGACCTTGTTCCGAATTGCTCGAACGTTTCCATGAGGCTGCAATTTGAGTTTCGTTCCCCCGTGGGCCAATTTTTCAAGTTGTCTCCGACTGTACTAACCACCAATGCGATAGAACCTGTCGCTAATGTGAACTCAAAGTGACCAGTACACTCGTGAATTACACACTCATTCACTGAAAGTGGCAGGGATATGACAAAGGGAGCGAAAGGCTATTTACAGTTTGTACGGAAACCAGAATGGCAGTTATAAGAGGCGAGGGACAAGAAAGGGAAGCACTGGTTGAGAAGGGAGTGAGACAGGGCTGCAGCTTATCCCTGATGTTATTCGATCTGTTAATTGAGCAAGCAGTAAAGGAAAATAAAGAAAACTTTGGAGTAGGAATTAAAATCGAGGGAGAAGAAATAAAAACCCTGAGGTTGGCCGATGACAATATAACTCTGTCACAGACAGCAAAGGACATTGAAGAACAGCTGAACGGAATGAGCAGTGTCTTGAAAGGAGGATACAAAATGAACATCAACAAAAGCACAACGAGGATAATGGAATGTAGTTGAATTAAGTCGGGCGATGCTGAGGGAATTAGATTAGGAAATGAGATGCTTAAAGTAGTAAATGAGTTTTACTATTTGGGGAGCAAAATAACTGATGATGGTCGAAGTAGAGAGGATATAAAATGCAGACTGGCAATGGCAAGGAATGCGTTTCTGAAGAAGAGAAACTTGCTAAGATCGGGTATAGATTTGAGTGTCGGGAAGTCATTTCTGAAAGAATTTGTATGGAGTGTAGCCATGTATGGAAGTGAAACATGGGAGATAAATAGCTTGGACAAGAAGAGAATAGAAGCTTTCGAAATGTGGTGATACAGAAGGTTGCTGAAGATTACATGGGTAGAACACCTAACTAATGAAAAAATATCGAATAGAATTGGATAGAAGAGAAATTTGTGGCACAACTTGACTAGAAGAAGGGATCGATTGGTAGGACATGTTCCGAGGCATCAAGGGATCACCAATTTAGTATTGGAGGGCATCGTGGAGGATAAAAATCGTAGAGGGAGACCAATAGATGAATACACTAAGCAGATTCAGAAGGATGTAGGTATCAGTAGGTACAGGGGGATGAAGAATCTTGCGCAGGATAGAGTAGCATGGGGAGCTGCATCAAACGAGTCTCAGGAGTAAAGACCACAACAACAAGAAGACGTGGCTACACTCTATACAAATACTTTCCGAAAAGACTTTCTGACACTTAAATCAGTACTCGATGTCAACAAATCTCTCATCTTCAGAAACGCTTTCCTTGCCATCGCCATTCTATAATTTATATCCTCTCTAGTTCGACCATCGTCAGTTATTTTGCTCCCCGAATAGCAAAACCGATTTACTACTTCAGGTGTCCATTTCCTAATCTAATTCCGTCAGCATCACCGTATTTAACTCGACTGCATTCCATTACCCTCGTGTTTCTTATGCTGATGTTAATCTCATATTCTCCTTTCAAGACACTGCTCATTCCGTTCAGCTGTTCTTCAATGTCCTTTGCTGTCTGTGACAGAGTTACATTGTCATCGGCCAACCTCAGGGTTTGTATTTCTTCTCCCTCGATTTTAATTCCTACTCCAAAGTTTTCTTTATTTTCCTTTACTGCTTGCTCAATTAACAGATCGAATAACATCAGGGATAAGCTGCAGCCCTGTCTCACTCCCTTCTCAACCAGTGCTTCCCTTTCTTGTCCCTCGCCTCTTATAACTGCCATTCTGGTTTCTGTACAAATTGTAAATAGCCTTTCGCTCCCTGTATTTTACCCTTGTCACCTTTAGAATTTGAAAGAGAGTATTCCAGTCAACATTGTCAAAAGCTTTCTCTAAGTCTACAAATGCTAGGAACGTAAGTTTACCTTTCATTAATCTATTTTCTAAGATAAGACGTAGGGTCAGTATTGCCTCACGTGTTCCAACATTTGTATGGAATCCAAACTGATCTTCCCCGAGGTCGGCTTCTACCAGTTTTTCCATTCGTCTGTAAAGAATTTGCGTTAGCATTTTGCAGCCGTGACTTATTAAACTGATGGATCGGTAATTTTCACATCTGTCAACATCTGTTTTCTTTGGGATTGGAATTATTATATTCTTCTTGATGTCTGAACGTATTTCGCCTGTTTCATACATCTTGCTCACCAGATGGTAGAGTTTTGTCAGGACTGGCTCTCTCAAGCCAGTCAGTAGTTTCAATGGAAAGTTATCTACTCCTGGGGCCTTCTTTCGACTTAGGTCTTTCAGTGCTCTGTGAAACTCTTCACGCAGTATCTCCCATTTCATCTTTATCTACATCATTTCCAAAATATTGTTTTCAAGTACATCCGCCTTGTACAGACTCTCTATATACTCCTTCCACCTTTCTGCTTTCGCCTCATTGCTTAGAACTGAGTTTCCATCTGAGCTCTTGATATTCATACAAGTGGTTCTCTTTTCTCCAAAGGTCACTTTAATTTTCCTGTAGGCAGTATCTATCTCACCCCTAGTGATATATGCCTCTACATCCTTACATCTGTTCTCTAGCCATCCCTGGTTAGCCATTTTGCACGTCCTGTCAATCTCATTTTTGAGATGTTTCCATTCCTTTTTGCCTGCTACATTTACTACATTTTTATGTTTTCTCCTTTCATCAATTAAATTCAATATATCTTCTGTTACCCAAGGATTTCTACTAGCCCTCGTCTTTTTACCTACTTGATCCTCTGCTGCCTTCACTATTTCATCCCTCAGAGCTACCCATTCTTCTTCTACTGTATTTCTTTCCCCCATTCCTATCTATCGTTCCCTTATGCTCTCCCTGAAACACTGTGCAAACTCTGTTTTAGTCAGTTTATTTAAGTCCCATCTCCTTAAATTTATACCTTTTTGCGGTTTCTTCAGTTTTAATCTACAGTTCATAATCAATAGATTGTGGTCAGAGTCCACATCTGCCCCTGGAAATGTATTAGAATTTAAAACCTGTTTCCTAAATCTCTGTCTTATCATTATATAATCTATCTGAAACCTTCCAGTATCTCCAGGCTTCTTTCATGTATACAACCTTCTTTTATGAGTCTTGATCCAAGTGTTAGCTATGATTAAGTTATGCTGTGTGCAAAATTCTACCAGACGGCTTCCTCTTTCATTTCTTACTCCCAATCCATATCCACCTACTACGTTTTCTTCTCTTCCTTTCCCTACTGTCGAATTTCAGTCAACCACGACTATTAAATTTTCGTCTCCCTTCACTATCTGAATAATTTCTTTTATGTCATCATACATTTCATTAATTCTTTGTCATCTGCAGAGCTAGTTCGCATATAAACTTGTACTATCGAAGTGAATCATGGACGATAATCAGTTTAGACAAGAAGGTTCAAAATGGCTCGGAGCACTATGCGACTTAACTTCTGAGGTCATCAGTCGCCTACAACTTAGAACTAATTAAACCTAACTAACCTAAGGACATCACACACATCCATGCCCGAGGCAGGATTCGAACCTTTGACCGTAGCGGTCGCTCGGCTCCAGATTGTAGCGCCTAGAACCGCACGGCCACTGATGTGTTGGCAGAAGAGCCAACACCGTGTTGCTAGAGGAGGCCGAAATGCACGCGTTTTAGCTCACGCAAACTGGCGTGAGGTCTGGAACAGTTAAAGGAGTTGAGTCTAATAAATAAAATACGAAGCTCTTGGAATACTTAACTTTAATCCACAATTGGAGAACATCGCTCTTGTTGATACATGAATTATAATCTCAATATAAACTGGTAATGGCGCCTTGCTAGGTCGTAGCAAATGATGTAGCTGAAGGCTATGCTAACTATCGTCTCGGCAAATGAGAGCGTATTTGTCAGTGATCCATCTCTGGAAAAGTCTGCTGTACAACTGGGCGAGTACTAGGAAGTCTCTCTAGACCTGCCGTGTGGCGGCGCTCGGTCTGCAATCACTGACAGTGGCGACACGCGGGTCCGACGTATACTAACGGACCGCGGCCGATTTAAAGGCTACCACCCAGCAAGTGTGATGTCTGGCGGTGACACCACAGCCACTCTGGCCGGCAGACAAGAAGGGAATAGGAGCTTTTGAAGTGTGGTGCTACAATAGAATGCTGAAGATTAAATGGGTAGATCACTTAACTAATGAGGAGTTATTAAACAGAATTGGGGAGGAGAGGAATTTGTGGCACAGCTTGACTAGAAGGGATCGGTTGGTTGGACACGTTCTGAGGCATCAAGGGATCATCAATTTAGTACTGGAGGGAAGCGTGGAAGGTAAAAATAGTAGAGGGCGGCCAAGAGTTGAATACACTAAGCAGTTTCAGTAGGATGTAGGTTGCAGTAGTTACTCGGAGATGAAGGGGTTTGCACAGGATAGAATAGCATGGAGAGCTGCATCAAACCAGTCTTTGGACTGAAGACCACAACAACAACAACATTAAGTTAGAGAAAATTTTCACGTAGTCAATCGACTCGTTTTAATTCAGTTGCACATTGTCTACTTGATATCTTGTCAGTTTCCTATAGGTAGTTACCAATATCTGAATTTGAATAGCTGTTTACCGCTCGTTGTCCTTGTCGGATTCCAGTTTCACAGTATTCTTCCGAGTTAAGCTTTCCATAATTGTTTACACTTTATACTTGTTCACACACTCGTATAAACGTCACTTTCCGTGGAAACGAACAGGATAATAGATGCTACACGAGACGGCGCCGACTGCACGCGACTTGTAAACACTGGCTGCTGCGCTCACAGGTAAACACCGCGTGTCCGACCTGGTACGACCGGCAAAGTGAACCTGGTGGTCGAACCGCGTCTCCTGCTCATTACGGAGTTACGCTATCCACTTTGAATAAACTTGTAGCTGGGATTCACAGTCATAAATTTTTTTTGAAGGACATCATCTTTCCGTCAGGCCTTAGGCCGATATTGCAGTAGTGCAATAAAAATTTATAACAGTAATTGGCGGAAAGATGATGTCCTTCATGAAAGCTATCCACTTTGTTCTCCTTCTTTTTCATTTCCTTTGTCGTTGCTCTCATCATTTGGTATGGGAGGACATCAAACGTCACCCCTTCACGTTCATCGTCAAATACATAACTTAGTTTAAAAAAAAATTACAGAGGGCAATCAGCTCTCTGATCGAACATACTGAGCTACCATGCAGACGCCTCTAAGCCATCTGGCACAGTGGCTTTGCAAAACTACGCTACCGTATCGCCTCCTTTCTCAATCCAAATTACAATCCAAACCTCAGCCTGTTTCGTATTCCAACTAATCTGTAACAGCATTGCACAGTGTCTCGAACAGCACTGGAATAACATCTCAGCATCGAATGAAAGGGGGATCTTAACTGAAACCCAGGCATAAGTGCCTTAATGAAAAGGAGCTTTCTGGTTCCACAGACGTTCCCAATACAGTTTCAGAGTCTCTGCAATTCTGTTCGAGTATTGGGGGAATATCAAGTGGACTGCGACGTGAATGGGAATGTTGAGGAAGGCGTGCTAGGGTTATCCGTGCAACTGTGTAAAGCCACTATTCCAGGATGGTATAGTGGTTAGAGCATATTTTAGGCGATATTCTTGTAGACAGAAAACACCAGTGACAGTGGACAACAAAACTCCAGACGCATCATTTCTTAAAGATAATTTCTGTTAACTAAAGTAGCACCAGTTTTACACAGATTTATTTTTCTTTATCCCGTAAAGAACATTTTTGTGACATTCTATTGTACAAAATTTTCATTAGCAAAAAGTTTCTTTGCCCTCGCGTAATATCATGCGCTTAGGTGGTTCAAAGGAATGACCACCGACGACATCTTCAGTGAATGGGAGAATGAGGAGTTTGATTTCTGGTGGTACTTGCAAAACGCTCACAACGCTCTTGAAAGCACGCCGAGGTACCGTACGCTCATATCAAATTATTTACGCAGTCTTTTTCCTAAATCACCCTCTAGATGAGCTCAGTGTGACGTTCCGCGCAGCATCATAAAGAAGACAGAATGTGCTGCATTTTAAGCATAGAGTAAGGAATGAAACTGACTGATAAGTGGCAAAGTGCACCCGTTGAGACACCAGCAAAGATGCATGAGTCTGCTGTAGACATTTTAAGCGACGTTCTTGGTGACGGTAAAAAGCCAGTGGCGGTTGACAAGAAACCTCCAGATGCACCATTTCTTAAAGAATGTTTATAGTAACTGAAATAGTACAAGGTTTATACAAATCTGTTTTAGTTTGTCCATTCAACAAGTTTTTTGTAGCATATTATTATTATTTTCGATTATTCCCATTTAAGAGAGCGTTTGATCTTGAATTCCTTTATGATGATTGTTTATGTTTTTTCTGAGCCCAAATTTTCTTCATGTGTTCACTGTGTTGTTTCTTTCGCTCCGCTGTCTATTTGCATCCTGGTCTCTTCTGTGTTGTGGTGTCAAATTTATGTTTTTTGATGATGTTCCTGAATTCAGTTCTATTTTCTGCATCGTTTACTGTTATGTGTGCTTGTCTGAGGTCCTCTTCAACTTCTTTTATCCATTTTGTTTTTCCCCTGACTGAGTTAATGACTTTAAGAATTTTGTAGCATATTGTTTTATAGAATCTTCATTTGTACAAATCTATGGATCATAATCTTCTAATAAAATTAATAAATAAACAGATAAAGGAAAAAAACTAAAAAATGTTGTAGAGCCGTGGGTCATACCACCATGAGAGAATTTTCGGGAATAATTAGGACAACGCCTGAAAAGAGACATTCTTCTTTTATGGTAGGATAAAGAAAGCGGTGCCAGTTTGGCTTAGATTTGTATTTCATTTTATTTCTTCTTATTTATTATTTGATCTATTTTTTTGAGATTACACTTAGATAAGGAGACAGGGAAAGATAAAAGAAAAAGGTGTTAATGGGACCGGTCGCGATAAGCGGGGGATAGAAAAAAAGTGAACGTGCGATCCAGCTTCGAATCCCGGCATTGGTACAAATTTCCTTTTGTGTCTCAGTCTGCGCGCACACACACACACACACACACACACACACACACACACACACACACACAAACACACTTTTTATTATTATTATTATTAAACTCGTGATCCTATGTGACAAGTTAAAATTGGGAGTAAAGGCAAGCTATATTTGTATGTGTGTGTGTGTGGGGGGGGGGGGGGGGAAGGAGTGTGAAAGACATCCTCTTAACGCTGAATGTGCTCCTGAACGTCAGAGTCAAAGTTTATTCGGGTTGGTAGTGATATTTATACCTCTGTCTTCTGTCATCTAACTGTACGGTAACTCGAGACACTCGAACAATCCTTCATTCCTTACTCTGCGAAACTATTATCACAACCATAGGTGGAAGTATAAGCGGCCAAAGAATCTACTGGCTAGGGCTTAACCACCTATGGCGAGCTAATATCGGTAAGCCCCTGCAAATCAGGAACATTGACTGGATATGCCAGCTGCTTTTACAGCCGACCAACAGGCTACAGCAGGGAAACCGACAATCTCACACACTAAAGCACACTGTGAATCAGATATATGACCTATCGGACACTGAAATATGTTGTACCTTACTGTTACAGGTATGCCGATGATGACCGAGACGTCAACAAAGGCAACCAGCAGCAGCCACCGAGTAACACCATCGCACAACGTCAAAGTTCAAACGTGCGTGATACCCACAACCAACAAAGCCTATCCTTGCATGACCTATCGCAGGTAACAAGAAAACCGCTACTGCTCTTACAACCCGACCCAACTATTGCAGAGATTTTTCCCCCATATCTCTTTCCATGACACATTTTTCCCCTCTGCCCTTCAAACCGCTACCCTTCGTTCAACTTTCGACCCAATCTGTCTCCAGACGAGCGCGTATTAATGGTTAACCTCAACCAGACGTACGCAAACATCGCAGTACACACATACTGCGACATCTCATTCTAGTGAAAACTACCGCTTATCCAGAGATGGCAGATGACCTATCGTGTTGGCCATCATGCCGGTGTGGGCGTGGAGGGCACCACCTCTTTCATAAAAAAATCGAACTCTTTTTTTACGTACTAATCCAACGGCGAGGTGAAAGGCACGGAAACACTTCAAGAAGTATTATCACGATGCTTATACACTATATGATCAAAAGTATCCGGACACCTGACTGAAAATGAGTTACAAGTTCGTCGCGCCCTCCATCGGTAATGCTGGAATTCAATATGGGGTTGGCCCACCCTTGCTTTGATAACAGCTTTCACTCTCGCTGGCGTACGTTCAATCACATGCTGGGGAATGGAAGCCCATTCTTCACGGAGTGCTGCACTGAGGAGAGGTATCGATGTCAGTCGGTGAGGCCTGGCACGAAGTCGGCGTTCCAAAATATCCCAAAGGTGTTCTATAGGATTCAGGTCAGGATTCTGTGCAGGCCAGTCCGTTACTGGGATGTTATTTTCGTGTACCCACTCCGCCACAGGCCATGCATTATGAACGGCTGCTCGATCGTGTTGAAAGATGCAATCGCTATCCCCGAATTTCTCTTCAACAGTGGGAAGCAAGAAGGTGCTTCAAACATCAATGTAGGTCTGTGATGCTATAGTGCCCGGCAAAACTACAAGCGGTGAAAAACACGACCACACAATAACACCACCACCTCCGAATTTTACTGTGGGCACTATACACTCTGGCAGATGACGTTCACCGGGCATTCGTCACACCCACACCCTGCCATCGGATCGCCACATTGTGTACCTTGTTTGGCATTTACCGGCGTTATGTGTAGCTTGTGAGCAGCCGCTCGACCATGAAATCCAAGTTTTCTCACCTTCCGCCTAACTGTCATAGTACTTGCAGTGGATCCTGATACAGTTTGGAATTCCTGTGTGATGGTCTGGATAGATGTCTGCCTATTACACATTACGACCCTCTTCAACTGTGGGCAGTGCTTCTGTGCTGCACGTGTCCCTTCATGTTTCCACTTCAGTATCGCCTCGGAAACAGTGGACCTAGGGATGTTTAGGAGTGTAAAAATCTCGCGTACAGACGTATTACACAAGTGATACCCAATCACCTGACCACGTTCGATGTCCGTGAGTTCCGCAGAGCGCCCCATTCTGCTCTCTCACGATGTCTAATGATTACTACCTGGCACTAGGTGGCAACACAACGCACCTAATGTGAAATACGCATGTTTTTGAGGGTGGCCGGATACTTTTGATCACATAGTGTATGTCACATTACGAAATATTTCTTACTTGTTGCAGTGTTGGGAGACAAGACGGAGGAAGTAAATAACCCTGAAAGGTACTCTGTATTAGGGAGAAAATCAGCAGACAAAAGGTGGGCTGGGAGAGACAAGGAAACAGAAACATTTACCCAGCAGTGGATATCATATGGCTAATGATAGGTGTAATAGGTATAATTATTTTGTGTCAGTTTTTACTTAACTTTTTAACTTTCTTTTTATAGTGTTTTTCATTATGTGATAGTAGTTCCTATAGCTGTACCTGAGCATAATTTACAGTAATACCTATGACTTATTTCTGTTGCCGCATCAGTCGCAGGTAAAACTTCCCAACAAGCCAAAATAAGGGTGCTAAAAGATATATGGCATGCATTCGGCAACGCAACGGACTACTGTAGCAGCATGTTCGCTTACCACGTGATATGGGCTACAGCCGCGTATGCATAGCCGTCTACGTTCCGGGAGGTAGACCTGCCACAACAGCCGAGCAGAGGGAGATAGATGCTCCTCAATCTGCCGTTAGCAGAACTCGTTCCGGGCTTCTGACCTCTGCCGGCCCCATGACGACACATACACAAGTTCAAGTTCCACTGTGTGGGTTAACAACCAGTGGTTCACTGAACAGCAGCATCACCTAGGCGAGGCCACTGCGGTATGACACGCCGCAAGACCTTATGATTCCGGGGTCTCGAACTGTTACCATTGAGAGGAGGCTCATCCGTATGTGTCATCGCCTGTCACTCCTACTGTCTCCAAGTGTCCTGGTTTCAATGAGGAGCAGCTGCACGCCTTTGCCGGCTGCCTAACGCTGTCTATTGTACATGCAACTTCGGTCACAAACTCAAGGACCGCTGACCTAACTCAAGCCTGGCCTCAGTATGGTCAGTTACTCTGCCAGCCGTGTTGCTTCAGTGTTCACGCACGCAGCCCAACTCCTAGACGCAGTTATTGATTTATTATACGGAGGCAGCACTTGATAAAAAATATTCCTATTGAGAGACCATTCGTGAATCACGATCGCTGCAGCGCTGGGAAGATCCAATCTCACAGATCCCTCAGACGTCACACTGAGGCATAAACTGGCATCCTGCAGGTGCTGGAGTCAGTCTTGACTACAGAGCTACCGCACCATTACATTTCATATTAATTTCGACGGAATTCCTATGTAAGTTAGATCGATGGCATAGCACAAAATCTCGGAGAAAATCATGGATTAATATGACATTAAAAGAAAATACTGACGAGGCTTTCGTCATTTTTAATGGTAAGGTCATTGACATAATCCGGTTTGATAATACTTAGAGATCATTTGTAAACGCTTTATTTCCTTTGCATTGCTGCTACGAATTTCGGACCTCCTTTCATATTCAAGTAGCTTTGTTCGCGGAGGGGAATAATGGGGACTATAGGAGAGTGACGCAAACAGTAAAAGGCTTCCAACGACGTAGCTGGGCATATAATGGTCATGGAGCTCTTGCCAACGAGTTTGCGTAGAGATTCAGAAAAATCTTATATAACACTGATAAATGGAAGACGAATTAGCTCCAACGTTTTGCCTGTAATAATTGTGAGCTCCACAATTTCACACTTTTGAGTCCTTAGGTGCAACACAGAGGCAGTCTAAATTTGATGAACTCATCTCACAACACTGTAAATCTTCTGCACCTAACAGTTTACCTGTGCCAAATTATTAGTCGAAACAGTTATTAAAGTAAATCATGCACATAGTTTTGCGTAATCCCTCATCATCCTAATGTTCCATTCTTCTTAATTATTTGTTTGAGTATTTAACAACCTCAGTTCAGTTAGCTCAGGTTACTCATAAAAAGGAACCTGAATGACGGAAAGAATAAATGTATACTGTATTGAAACTGCGTTGGGCATAAACAGTTTAACTTAACTGATCTGTCCATATTTCTTACGTGCAGCTAGTTCGTGTCACTGTTGAATACTGATAGAGGTATAGAATGAATGTGTTGGTTCGTATGACTGAGTCAGTATTTACCATAAAAGTTTTATTCACTCTGGATTTGAAACACTGCGATTGTCTTGTTAAATGTTTCAGGAATTTACCATATTTGATAATTTTCATAGTTTACGTTTACGGCATTAAAAAGCCTATGTCGTCACAACGTCTACCTCTTATATATCTCTGAATGTCTTTCAGTTTAGGTAATAGCACAGTCTTATAAATGCAGTCACGACACACTCTGGTACGAAAGTTGTTACCGTTCGACAGCTGGGACGACACTAGTGCTCCAAGCGGTGAGAAAGCAGACGGTCACATGTGTCGTAAGGATAATGCTTGTTTATTTTCTACTTAATTAACGGAGTAGTTGTTATATTTTAGCGTTCCCTGAGTTATTAAGTTACCAAAAGAGATGCATTATCGTGAAATATAAGTAAAACCAGCCGAATCACACTGATTCAATGACACAAGTTACAACTCATTCATAAAGAAATATTTTCGAATATGTCTATATTTGTAGCATATTTCGCTGAAAACAAGAGAATATAAACAAATTTCATGCATGAGAAGCATAGATTTCTCTTTTTCTCATCAGCATGTTGCTTGACACTTAAAACTTTTTTATGGTGTCCAGTGCTTTGCCCGTCCTTACACTTCACTCGGCTTTCTAATACGCGAATATTTTTGTAAATCTACATACTTTTGCTTCAAAAGCGAATGTGTTGAAGATTCTTGGCATTTTTGGCTCAGATTTAGCAACAATTGTGGAACTGGTTTCTCCGGTGTTGGGAAACAGTTTTATTATTTTGACGATGTATTATCACGTCTGTGTGGTTTTCCGTCAAGCTACAATTGTGGTGGCTTATTTGATAAGTTAAATAATATTCCATACATGTTTCCTATGTTCCACATTCACTGATGATCATGCACACGCATTACCTGTAGGATAATGCATAACAAAAAGCCGTGCAGCATTTTGGAAAATTTAAGTTGCTTCAGGTTACATGAAAAACGTAAGTCGCATTTTTAGGGGCACGTTAAAAATGTTTCAACAGTGTTTCGTCACCTGACTGTACTCGAAGCTGTAATAAGCCATAGAAAAAAAAATTAATTTGAAATCGTTTTTCCTACATTCGGCAATTCATATAATGTACAAATAAATTCACACGAAGCAAGTGATTCCAGCTTCCTCGGCACGTGGGTTAGCCGCGCTGTCTCAGGCGTCTTGTCACGGTCCACGTGGCTTCCGCCAACGGAGGTTCGAGTCTTCACTCGGGCATGTGTGTGTCGTCCTTAGCTTAAGTTAGTTTAAGTTAGATTAAGTAGTGCCAAAGCTTAGATACCGATGACTTCAGCAGTTTGGTCCCATGAGACCTTACCACAAATCTCCAAATTTCAGCTTCCCGCGATTAGTTTGTAGCAATTTTGCTACATTTCATTGATCAGTTCTTTTATACTCTGTGAAGCTATGTTTGTCGTAACATTAAGAGTAGCAGTTGACTTCTTGACTGCGTTACTCGTAATTCATATGGATTTTAGGAAGTTCGCGAAATTTTTTGCAACTGGTCTACAGATGGCTTATGAATGCCCCATGATGACTGAAATGCATTATATGTTAGCAGAAAGACACACACAACTTACGAAGTGCATATTTAGCTGCATTGGAATAAACCAATCATCGATATGATGACAGCCAATCCACTTGATGATCTCTACAAGAAATCCATTAATTTTGTTCAAAAATTCATTTGTGTGCATTGGAGGTTGATAGTTGATCTGTTTATTGACATTTTCGCGTACTTCACTGTTAACGTGCATCAGGTGTGTAGATCTCATCAGCCTTCTCACTGGTTTGATACTGCTCGCCACAAATTTCTCTCATGTATCAACTTCGTCATCTCAGAAGAGCACTTGCAACCTATGTCCTGAATTCTTTGTTTGGTGAATTATAATCTCTGTCTTCCTCTACCGTTTTTACCCCTTACAGCTCTCTCTGGTATCATGGAAGTTATTCCCTGATGTCTTAACAGATGTGAGTCCCTTCTCCATATCTGTATTTTCCACATATTCCTTTCCTCTCCGATTCTGCTCAAAACTTCCCCTGTTGTATGCTTCGCGCATTAGATCTTCTCACAGAATGTCTGCTAACCTCTTTTAAACTGGGAGTGCAACAACTTATACTACCTCAACATTTCCCAAATCTCATCATTAAATCATGGTAGGGCGTTTCCGTTCTTCATACACTTACTAGGTACATAATTCTCTAGACCTCGATTTACAACCCTCTTAGGCTTTGAACATAATTCCTCTGTATCCGTCTTACTGGAACTACATGATATCAAACTCACTCTTTAAGTGAGGTGCCAACAGCTGCTTATCTGCTCTTCAATATTGTTCAAAATTCTTCTATTTATGTAATTAATATGTTTAGGAGAATGAATGTTGTAACTACTAAAAAAACAACAATGAAATTATGTACATTCTTTAACAAAAATATTCGAAATGATCCAATTGCATATGTTTTTACGTATGGTAAAAAGAATTTAAATTATAATTCATAACACAGAATGCTTGCTGAAAATTTTTAAAGTGGAAACTGTAGTTCTTCAATAAATGGAAAAGTTCTCCAAATGCCTTGGGTGTGGTGAGAATTTTAAGTTTTTTATTCTTCTTTTTTTAATTTTTTAATTCCTTTATAAGTAAATAAGTCAATAAAATGTCAATTAACAGTAGCAATGAAAATCTATAAAGTGAACTTAGCAATTATAGTAACAGTTGTTTAGAGGTGTTCACTAAATTATAAGAATTGAAAAAAAATATATCTTATGTAATTTCAAAAGCTAAAATTTTGCCAGCTAAATTTGGAGAAAAAGTTGGATTACCTTTAGATGAAAAATATAAAATTTCTCTTCCAAATCAGTATACTAAGATTTTTAAAATCGATGATCATAAACTGGGTAAACTTGTAAGTCAGCATTTTGTTTATTGAGGTAAAAAAGTAACTAAAGACCTTCCATTTCATGTTATCAAATTCGAATAAGTTTTTAAAAGTTTTGAATTATATTTTTAAATTAAATTGAGATTTTCTTCACAATAATTTTCTAAGCTCTTTAACAGCTCAACTTTGGTCATCAGGCTATTTTCATTGTATTTTTTCAAAAATTCTTTTAATTTTTTTAAATTTTTCCGTAAGGGGGAACTATATATTTTTGGTTGGGGGGAAACTGAGAAATTGAGTTCTGGGTTTGTGAACTTGAGATTTGGTTTGCAAACGCTCTTTGGTCCAGAACATTCATGATTACTAGCAGTCTGGTTTATTTGTAGATTCAAAGTCTAACATATTTCCATTCCATATGGGCTGTCGATTTAGCTGCTCAAGACAGTTTTCAAAAACTTGTTCAGAAGTACTTCATGAGACTGTTCGTCTGTACCCCTGCAAAGAATCCATAGACATCCCAGACTATACTCGGTCAGTTAAACTCGCCTGCAAATAATAATGCATGGTGTCCATATTTATGTGTCAATGACCATAGACATTCTTTGAATATCTCTGAAACAGTCAGCAGAATCGTGTGGCCGGTAAAAATATCCAACATTTAGATTGGTTTCCACGTAGACCTGTTCAATGTGACCATATAAATAACATTACTCCCACACTCAACTCCGACCTCAATGGAGACAATATTCTTTTTTTAACTGCAATGAATGCTCTCGTATGGCTTCCCATCTGTCTTTCCAATTCACTTTCCGTGACTCTCTTTCCACTTCAGGTTTTAGCCAAATATCCATCCCAAGGATAATCTGAACACAAGAACTTTCCTGGAGGACAGTAAATTCAGGAACTTAGTTATGAAAACTTCGCCAATTAAATAATAAAATTTTGGAAGTCGAAAAGTCTTTACTCTGAAAGCTGCTTTATGTTGCCATTCAGAGGAAAAGAAAATGTGGCTTCAGACTACCCAAAGTTACTATTACAAAGTGTGAGCTTATACTTCTTAGACAGAAACATGCTCAAAATTTAATAAATATACTACAAGGAAAAGACAGGAAAAGAGAAACTCTTGTCTTGTTAGTCTGTGGAACCTGGTCAGATTAGAGCTAGAGCCTCAGTGCTGGCTCGCTAAACGAATGGCCACTTGTCTACAAAACAAAACAAATGAGCAACTACTACACTTCAGACTGAATGAATTTACACTTACAAAAACGCTAGGTTAAACCTCTTAAACAGAAAAAAACCTGTAAGAGTTAATTTCATAATTCGCTTTACGTATGTTTTACATCATCTTTAATCCATTTTATTGACATCTACAAGCACTTCACTATTCTACAATTCATAATTAAATGCCTGGGAGAGGGTTCATCGAGCTACCTTGAATCTATATCTACACTGTTCTACTCTAGAATCTCGAATAGCACTTGGGAGAAGCGAACATTTAAGTCTCTCTGTGTGAGCCATAGTTTCTCTTATTCTATTACAATGTTCATTTCTCCCTAAGTAGACTGGCACCAACACAATCTCTTCGTGTTCGAAGGAGATATTTGCTGACTGAAATTACATGTAAAGATCCTATCCATCGCGAAAAACACCTTTGTTTTAAAAGCTGCCATCCCAAATCACATATCATATCCATGGCACTCTCTCCCTTATTTTGATATGGTACTTTGTTCTTTTTTAATCACATGTTATAAAAAATTTTTAATCATTCAGAATACACATTATTTATGTGGGACCCATGAAACTGTATATTTGAGAGATAGTTACAGGCAGATCATTATTGATTTTTTAGACAGCAATAGTTGGCAGCTGACGAGAGTTAATATGTGCTTGATGCTGTAGTAGTGCCATGAGGACTTTTGGAGGTACTTTTGCTGACATAAGGCACATAGATGGTGTATGGGATGGCGAAGGAGGTTCAGTTATGGAAGTAGGATATGGACTGGTTGGCAGTAGATGACCATTACATGTCATAACAACCATCTTGACTTTAAGCTGGTAATGCTGCAGATGGAACTCCAGATCTCCACACAGCCAGAAGATGAAATCACAAGAAAGCTGCATGTCTTATTATAACATGTAAAATCTGAACTGCTCGTACATAGTACCTAAACAAGAAAGAATAAAGAATATGTAAATTACATTGTGATCAGTCTTCCATTGTCCTGTATTCGCTTTCCCATAATTAACATCACCTGAGATTATGAGCTTCAATAAAATATTTAACAATCGATTACGCTACAAAGGTAATTCATAACAAGTGTAGCTCATCATGCATAACCTAATGAATGTGTAAGTAACTTTGTTGCAGTCCCTGAGTTTGTGTATTAAATATTTCAATTTAAGACGAGGTTCTCATTGAAATGAGGAAAAAATAGACAAAGTTCAGAAACTTTTTGGGACAATGAAAAGACATATTAAGGATCTGTTTCGGGATTATGATTGGTCACACTTTGAAACTTATTTGAGGGTTACAATAGAAAACAAAAGGGTCTATGAGTTTGAAGCACACAGAATGCATGCATTGAAGCCTCTCAGGTTTTTCTGAAATAAAACATTGATAACATCAGGCGATACTACATTAAATTTGTGGCAGCGTATACTAAACAGAACGATATAACCTTAAATTTAACAAAATGGTGCTAGTTCGAAACTGGAGATCAATTTTTGTGGATTTGTTTTACTTTTTATTGTTTTACATGAAGGTTAATATTAAAAAATCAAATATATTATACATTTAAGGTCACAGGGAAAGTTTTTATTTTTCGGGAGTCAAAGATAAAATTGAAGAGGTTGAACTGTTTTTGTTGCTTGTTACAAGCAGTATTTAGACATCGTTCCTCGAGAAAAAGCTGTGTATGATTTAGAGAATTGTTAGTTCAATTTCCACAAAACTACATGTTACTGTACAGTTTTGATATCTCTGACCAGAAACTTGAAGTTATGGTTTCAAAATGGCTAATCGAATATGTCAGACCAAACATTATCCAGGACACTATATCAACCCTTTCGGAATTGGAGAGAAATTCCCTCATTCGCCTTGGCAAGAATCTGATCTGTCTGAGCTGAATATGTTGCATTCACCAGCCTGCACATATTGTTCATCACCTTCTTTGGAGAATATGTTTGCATGCATACGGAAATATAAATCACTTTGTGAAAGCACACCAATGCACGACAAGTTTTCTATCTTTTTTATGGGCTGCTTTTATTTATTTTTATTATGTATGAACATTTTAATACATAAATGAGCACTGAATGAAAATACAATCAACATATTAAAAGAAATAGGTGTTAGATTCACAAAGTAAATGTTTTTGGACTATATCCAATAGTTAAATGTGCAAACAGCACCTTATGTTTACTTTATGCGAAACTTTTCTATACATGAACACACAAATATGCGCTGATTGCAAATACAGCTACAGTTTATTGGAATTAAGTACTGGATTCACCAAAACTATTTTTGCCCTATATCCTATAGTTTTACGTTCAAACAGAACATTCAGTAAAGAATTACTTTCCTTGTACTAAACTGTTTCATTTTCATCATTGAACCACAGGATAAATTAATCACGTCTATACTGAAGGTAACACAGGGATCTTATGAAACTGTCTTTTATAATTTTTAATATTCCTCACACCAATGTACTAATCCACAATGGGCTGGTTAGCTTACAAATCTTGAAAATATTCTTGTTGGAAGTTATTTCAGTCTTGCATATAAATATAGGATGTTGATGTTTGTATTCATACAGACAGGAGGTATTAAATTTCAAGCAATATCCTGCTATTTTTCAGAAAGTAACCTTCATCTGGTTAGTTGTAACGCAGACGTTTTCTTTTCTGTATTCTTCCATTTTTGTTAACCTTTTCCATAACTAAAAAGGATAGTGCCACATTAGTACAGCCAGTGGTATCTACCTTCTGGTAGATAAACATGATCTTCTGATGATTTGAAATGTCTTCTTCCAGAAACTAATATTGACTCCTTGCCAAATAAAGCAAAGAAATAAAAGATAATAATATTAACATTGGATAGGTCTGTAAGTTTAGCTGGTTTTTCCATGTTCTTGTAAGACATTATTTTGTGCTAAGGTAGTGACTTTTTTAAATTGATTCACATCTGCACCATAATTTTAAACATGTCATATATGTCATTGTAATTTCTTTCTCCTCTTATCTCTGGATGTTCATATTCCATGTATGCACAATATTCTGTATAAGCAGTGGTGTGCCTTATAATCCAAATGGGGTAATTTTGCTTTCCTGCAAGGGTGTTGTATTTTTTTTCTGGTCAGGTTAACTCCACAACGTCAACGTTGTGCAGAACCATGAGTCAGTTATCGCCAGTCTACTTCACGTGTGCCATGATCATCCCAGCTGTACCACAGGTGAACGTGTGAATTAAGGTGTCTGCGTGGTTGCATATCGTACAGGCGGGTGTGGGACTAAGGTGGGTATTGTGGAGTTTGTCATTGGTTTGAACCTTGTCGTTGATGATTTGAATGATTATGTCTTCTCTACCATCTGTTGTGAGAAAGCTATAGATTTTCGCGTCGGTATAAGGTGATGGATGTTGTCAGCTTCTCGTATGTAACTGAATTCCCTATAGTAGACTCTACCATGCCGGTAAGTTATTAATACACTCCTGGAAATGGAAAAAAGAACACATTGACACCGGTGTGTCAGACCCACCATACTTGCTCCGGACACTGCGGGAGGGCTGTACAAGCAATGATCACACGCACGGCACAGCGGACACACCAGGAACCGCGTGTTGGCCGTCGAATGGCGCTAGCTGCGCAGCATTTGTCCACCGCCGCCGTCAGTGTCAGCCAGTTTGCCGTGGCATACGGAGCTCCATCGCAGTCTTTAACACTGGTAGCATGCCGCGACAGCGTGGACGTGAACCGTATGTGCAGTTGACGGACTTTGAGCGAGGGCGTATAGTGGGCATGTGGGAGGCCGGGTGGACGTACCGCCGAATTGCTCAACATGTGGGGCGTGAGGTCTCCACAGTACATCGATGTTGTCGCCAGTGGTCGGCGGAAGGTGCACGTGCCCGTCTACCTGGGACCGGACCGCAGCGACGCACGGATGCACGCCAAGACCGTAGGATCCTACGCAGTGCCGTAGGCGACCGCACCGCCACTTCGCAGCAAATTAGGGACACTGTTGCTCCTGGGGTATCGGCGAGGACCATTCGCAACCGTCTCCATGAAGCTGGGCTACGGTCCCGCACACCGTTAGGCCGTCTTCCGCTCACGCCCCAACATCGTGCAGCCCGCCTCCAGTGGTGTCGCGACAGGCGTGAATGGAGGGACGAATGGAGACGAGTCGTCTTCAGCGATGAGAGTCGCTTCTGCCTTAGTGCCAATGATGGTCGTATGCGTGTTTGGCGCCGTGCAGGTGAGCGCCACAATCAGGGCTGCATACGACCGAGGCACACAGGGCCAACACCCGGCATCATGGTGTGGGGAGCGATCTCCTACACTGGCCGTACACCACTGGTGATTGTCGAGGGGACATTGAATAGTGCACGGTACATCCAAACCGTCATCGAACCCATCGTTCTACCATTCCTAGACCGGCAAGGGAACTTGCTGTTCCAACAGGACAATGCACGTCCGCTTGTATCCCGTGCCACCCAACGTGCTCTAGAAGGTGTAAGTCAACTACCCTGGCCAGCAAGATCTCCGGATCTGTCCCCCATTGAGCATGTTTGGGACTGGATGAAGCGTCGTCTCACGCGGTCTGCACGTCCAGCACGAACGCTGGTCCAACTGAGGCGCCAGGTGGAAATGGCATGGCAAGCCGTTCCACAGGACTACATCCAGCATCTCTACGATCGTCTCCATGGGAGAATAGCAGCCTGTATTGCTGCGAAAGGTGGATATACACTGTGCTAGTGCCGACATTGTGCATGCTCTGTTGCCTGTGTCTATGTGCCTGTGGTTCTGTCAGTGTGATCATGTGATGTATCTGACCCCAGGAATGTGTCAATAAAGTTTCCCGTTCCTGGGACAATGAATTCACGGTGTTCTTATTTCAATTTCCAGGAGTGTATAATATCTTGATTAATTGGTGACATCATACTGCATGGCTTCCAACTTAGTGTATTGTCCTTAAATAAGCTCGGTGTGTCATTGGTGACAGTTTTTTGCATACAGTTGATTAGTAAGGTCCTACACTTGCGTCTGGCATTGATGAAACCAGCCCCTCTTTGTGAGTTGGTAAGCTCAACGTTTCGAAGTTTACTTTGACAATGTGGCCTCTCAGGACAAAGCAACAGAATGCCATCTGTATGCTGTCTGCTACTTGATTTGAGACAAGTGAGATTAGGCCTACGTAGTACATTCTGCTCACCAGAGATATACTGACTGTGTATACTCTTTGTAGGAGATCTAATCCACTGAATAAATGTATGTCGTGGCTCTGATCTTGTATAGCATGTCTATCCCGTTCTTTTGTCACGTCTGCACCCCAGCAGACTCAGAAATTTGTGTTGTGTCCTCA
Source organism: Schistocerca serialis cubense (assembly GCF_023864345.2). Taxonomy (NCBI): domain Eukaryota; kingdom Metazoa; phylum Arthropoda; class Insecta; order Orthoptera; family Acrididae; genus Schistocerca; species Schistocerca serialis. The sequence continues at coordinate 529,370,451 of NC_064642.1, forward strand.
TTGCACATCAATCGAGATGGGTAGCATCACCAACGCCTCCTCCTACATGGAGCAATGTCGTTTTCCTCTTTTATAGTTTCTTGCTGGTAGCCGTGTTAAAGTCGTTGACGAGGTTCTCCACTTCTATCAGATTGGGTTTGGATCATACTACTAAGCAGTCGTCGTCACCATAAGTAATGCAAGCCACTTTCTCCATTCCGATGTTGAATCCAAGTGATCGCTGGGTTATGCATACAAGTAAGGGTCCCAGCGCGATGGCGGACAACGCCACCGATAGGGGGCAGCCTTGGCTGAAAGCTCTCCTAATTACAGTTTAGTCAGACAGGTGGCCATTAATCTATCTTAGCTGGGCGTCTCCGACTGAGTGTGTCTCATGCCGACTGTGACACTGCTTCGAATAATGGGCTCTGGAAATTTTCTTACAGCACGGATGAAAAAGCTTTTCTTCTGACGATACTAGACACACATACGTTTCAAAAAATGCCGTAAAAATCGAATTTTCGTCCATTTTGAATGAGAACGTGGCCTTACATAATTAGATATACAGAATTTCAGCAGAGTGTTATACTAACAGAATCAGCGTTACAATGTGCTGGTTTCATTTTGATATTTTACACTCTATGGGTGAGCAAATGTTTGTGCGATTATCATTGTGAAAATAAGTGTTTAATGTTATTTCAGCCTTCTGTTCCCATGTGAAAAATGTTTAGTGATGAATCAGTACTGAACTGAGTTACCTCGTCTGGTTATCTGTCTTATCATAGGTAGGTTATGATCACCATCCTTGGAATTCCGAATAGTTCTAAATCTATTTCAAAATTCATTTTTTTCGTTTCCTGAATGAGCAGTATAGTGACAATGCCACGAGTACGCTGCACTGATTTAAAATCGCAGAATTATGCTGACGGATATCTGAATCACAAAATTAGATTTTATTTCTGTCGCTAACAGAGAGGTCGTGTAATCAGGACGACTTCAGCTGGCTTATAATACCACAACACATACCCAAATATTCTCTAGGTCGTGATGTTATTTCCATTAATTTCCCTTCAGCGCATCGAACTCCGCAGCTGATGACCTCGTGGAACGTGAGTGTACTCGGCGAATGATTTGGTCTGTCTGTACCGCGACTTAAATCTCATCGAACACGTGTGGAATGCGTTGCAGAGACGTATTGCAGCACGTCCACATGCACCAGCGACCGTCCAGCTCTTGCCAACCGCGCTGGTGGAGGAATGGGACGACTTACCATTCTTGTGGCCAGCACGGGACCACGTTGCAGAACATACATTGCCATCTACTAAGAACCACGTCCCTCCGTTTGTAATGTCCAGGAGATCATCATGAATCGCGCTGACGTCAGTGTAGTTATTCTCTTTGAATAAAAGTGTAGGTTCTGTTCGTCTAATTGCGTATTTCTTTCAGCTACTTGCCGTAATACGAGGTGCCATCTAAAATTTTCGGGACTGGTGCTGCCATCTGTTGAAAACCTCCCTTCCGACTAATGGTCACCATTACCCTCGAAGTAGTTCCCATCCGCATGTACACACTGGTCCCAGCGCTTCTGCCACTGTTCAAACGTTTTCTGCAAGTCCTGTTCTCTGACGGCGTTTATCACTACCAGCGATGCTTCTTGAATTCTCTCTAGAGTGTCGAACCGACGGCTTTTCAACTTGAGTTTAAGTTTTCGGAATAGCGCGAATTCGCAAGTGCCAAATCTGGGAAGTACGGTGGGTGCAGTGCAACCTCCATGTTGTTTTTTGCCAAAAAGGTCCTGGTGAGAAAGGACGTGTGACAGGGCGGGTTGTCGTGATGCAGCAGCCAGTTCCCTTGACGCCAAAGTTCAGGCCGTCGTCGCTGCACGTTTTCACGGAGCCCTCACAAAACGTCACAGTAGTACGGGTAATTCACATTTTGTTTGGGTGGTACGAATTCTTTGTGCACAATTCCCTTGGTATCAAAGAGAACGATGATCATGCTCTTCTCTTTGCTCTTCACATGTCTCGCTTTTTTTGGTCTTGGAGAGCCTGGGCTATTCTATTCGGACGATTGTTGTTTTGTCTCTGGGTCATAACTGTGAATGCAGCTCTCGTCGCAGGTGATGACCCGTGACGGGAAGGTTGGGGTCATCAGATGCGGTCTGACGAAGGTCCGTGCACACTTTAGCATGCTGTGCCTTCTAATCGGCAGTTAAGATCCTTGGCACAATTTTTTTGCGACAAGATGCATGCCCAATTTATCAGCCAACATTCGTAGACATGCCCCATAACCAATACCGACTTCATCTGCAAGGTCTTGAATGGTTCGACGTCGATCCGCATGGACCAGTTGTTGAAGTTTGGTAACAATGTTTGGCGTTGTGCGGCTAACAGGCCATCGAAAATGAGCATCATCTTCGAAGTCTGTACGGCCGGCCCTGAACCGAGCATGGCACTCAGAAGCAGGTGAACGGCTCATGCTCTGTCCCCCAAACACTTGCTGAATCATTGCAAGGGTCTCCGTAGCACTTTTCCCAAAATTCGCACAGAGTTTGATACACACGAGCTGTTCTGTTCTCGGATCTATCTTAAAATCGCCATACACCAAACACAGAGTATTACGGAAATCACTGTGTACACGCAACACTTCCTCCCAGCTGAATTCCACTCCGCACACTGACTCATCAGATATGGTGCTCTCACCACCTAGCGGTGTAAAGACCTACTGCTCCTACTTTCCAGATCACAGCACCAGTCCCGAAAATGTTCGGTTCCGCCACGTATAATGGTCCAAGTTTCATTCAGCTATGTTGCTTGGCAGCGGCACATAATACGAAGGTTACTTTCGTCGTTAGGTTTTGCGCATGGCCGTATTTGTGAGTAAGAAGAACTAGAGGCCAGACTGCCTCGGCCAATCAGTTAATACATACTTTGTGACTATCTATGTTACCGCGTCATACTGTAAAATCACTTAATGAAACCGACGTGCAGAAACTGTTTCATTGGTCTTCCTCTTAGTCTAGGAGTGTGCTTTTTTGTCCAGACTCCATTATATTTCGTCATGCCAGTTTTCTGAATTGACACAACGTCGCTACGTTAGAGAACCGTTTGTTCATCGCCATCCTGTGAAAGAAGGAGTGTCTATCTCGTGTTCCTAGTAGTATCCAGCCGCCGCCTGTGAGGAACCAGCAGAACAGCAAGTTACATGTGTAGCTTTTTATACGTTTAATTCTTAAATTCCGTGCTTATTTGTATATCTTATAGATGTAATCAACCGTTTTAGTATCTGTTAAGAATAAATTCCCGCAGTCGCTAGCACAGTTGTACTTTCTTTTGAAAGCTAAGCAGTTCAGTAGCTGATCATCATCAGGAAGGAAGGAAGTTACATACTTGGCGTTCGGTGTGAGTTTTTTTATAAACAGCTCTTAAGTTAGTAGCACTAGAATGTATAGGATGTGTCCGTACTGGCCGGCCGCTGTGACAGAGCTGTTCTGGGCGCTTCAATCCGGAACCGCGCTACGGTCGCAGGTTCGAATCCTGCCTCGGGCATTGATGCGTGTGCTGTCCTTAGGTTAGTTAGGTTTAAGTAGTCCTAAGTCTAGTGGACTGATGACATCAGATGTCAAGTCCCGTTGTGCTTAGGCCCATTTGTGCCATTTTGTTAGAACTGTGTGTGGACGTACGAGGAGATGGCCGCAGTTTGCCAGTAGCTGAAACATTTACCACTGTTAAGCGTCTTCCGGCTGTAGCGGTGATAGACAGTCTAGCGTGTCGCTTTTTTAGCCCACAACCTATGCTGCCGAACCACCTTACAGTGTACCCAAAGTGGTGTTTTCCCCCTTTCAGCAAATTGAGCACCGAGATGTAAATAGGGGTTTGCGTCGCTCGAGGCGGAGACTCAATGTGGAGGCTGGCAGTTTGGCCTCGCTCATTCATTCCGTGAGTGGACAGGTGGCCGCTCCTTCAGCTCCTTCATCAGAATCCGACCTGTCACACGAGGGAACAGGTCAACTTGTCGTCGGGAGTTCCAATATAAGGCAAAGTTAGACCCCGCAGGGAAACAGCGTCCTTGGCCGGGAAGTAACTCAATGTCAGCTCGGTAAATCTGCCGGGGGCCTCGTTCAAGATGTGGATGGGATTCTGCCTGTGGCTACCGTTCGCGCAGGAAGCAGTCGTCTGTAGTTTGTGGCTCTCGTCGGCAGCAATGACGTGTACCGTTTGCATTTTGGGTCCATCCTCATTTCATACGGGAGGCTGGCAGAAATGGTGAAAATTGCTCGATTCTCGCGGAGGGTGCAAACGGAGCTCGCGGTTTGCAGTAGCGTTCCCAGAACTGATCGGGAACCTTGTTTTGGGGCCGAGTAGAGTGTGTCACCCAAAAAATCCATCGATTCTGCGACGGTCATGCTGCAGATTTCTCGACTTGCGTTGTGTGGTGGAGAATTGTAGGACTCCCCTTGATAGGATAGGGGTGCGATATACAAAGGCAGCACTTGCTCGGTTAGTGCACATGAGGGTTGTTAGGCTAGGCGGTAGTTTGAGGCCTTCTGACGGACCCTCGCCCGTCATTACGGTGGGCAAAATCAAACCTTGCACAAAGCAGGCACTTAGACTGCCAATATTTTAACAGTAAATTGTCAAAATACTCGTGACAAAGATACTGAATTAATTGCCCTCCATGAAAGCTGTTGCTCCCAAATTATTTTCAGTGTCGAGATCTGGCTGAAACCGAGGTAGCAAAGCTTAAAATATTTGGTGAGGTATGAAACGTTTATTGAAAATACATATTACATGCCGTAGGAGGGAGAATGTTCATTGCAATCGACTAAAATGTGCGCCATATCGAGGTCGTAAGTAAGTGTGACAGTCAAGTTCCGCATGTAACAGAACACTAGGATCAGATATCGCAGAAATACCCATATTGTTGTTGTTGTGGTCTTCAGTCCTGAGAGTGGTTTGATGCAGCTCTCCATGCTACTCTATCCTGTGCAAGCTTCTTCATATCCCAATACCTACTGCAACCTACATCCTTCTGAAACTGCTTAGTGTATTCATCTCTTGGTCTCCCTCTACACTGCCCTCCAATACTAAATTGGTGATCCCTTGATGCCTCAGAACATGTCCTACCAACCAGTCCCTTCTTCTAGTCAAGTTGTACCACAAACTCCTTTTCTCCCCAATTCTGTTCAATACCTCCTCATTTGTTATGTGATCTACTCATCTAATCTTCAGCATTCTTCTGTAGCACCACATTTCGAAAGCTTCTGTTCTCTTCTTTTCCAAACAATTTATCGTCCATGTTTCACTTCCATACATGGCTACACTCCATACAAATACTTTCAGAAACGACTTCCTGAAACTTAAATCTATACTCAATGTTAACAAATTTCTCTTCTTCAGAAACGCTTTCCTTGCCATTGCCAATCTACATTTTATATCCTCTCTACTTCCACCATCATCAGTTATTTTGCTCCCCAAATAGCAAAACTCCTTTACTACTTTAAGTGTCTCATTTCCTAATCTAATTCCCTCAGCATCCCCCGTTTTGCTTTTGTTGATCTTCATCTTTATATCCTCCTCTCAAGACACTGTCCATTCCGTTCAAATGCTCTTCTAAGTCCTTTGCTGTCTCTGACAGAATTACAATGTCATCGGCAAACCTCAAAGTTTTTATTTTTTCTCCATGGATTTTAATACCTATTCCGAATTTTTCTTTTGTTTCCTTTACTGAATACCCATATAATGCCATATTAGTTGGAGGCGACTTTAACCTACCCAGTGTACACTTGGATGTCTAATGGATTCATTGCAGATGCACGGACAGGAAGTCTTATGAAGTAGTTTTGAACACGTTTACCGAAAAATGTCTTCAGCAAATAGATCGACGAACACACGCATTGGAACTATTTTAGATCTTTTAGCTACAAGCAGGCCTGACGTTTTCTACAGTGTCAATATGGAGACAGGAATTAGTGATCATGATGTCTTCATGGTGATGATGGTCACTACATATATCCTTCAAAACGGCTAAGAGAGTATTTTTGCAAGAAAAACTAAATAAGTAATTGTTAGCATCCAACGTAGAAAATGAATGGACATCATTTAGTTGCAACATGATGGACAAGAAAGATTATAGGCAAAGTTTAAACGAACTGCAAATCGTGCCCTGGAGAAATATGACCCACGTAGGTGTGTTATGGACAGGAAAGACCCATCAAGCTTGAATAATGAAGTTAGGCTATTGTTGAGGAAGCGGAGACCGTTACACTCTCGGTCCAAAAAAGAACGCGCAAATGACAAACGACTACCATCTTACCTTAGCAAAAGATCCGAGAAAATTCTGTTCCTACGTAAAATCGCTAAGTGGTTGAAAGTCTTCAGTCACTCGTCGACTAGTCTCGTGTATGGCAACAGAACAGACAAAAAAAAACCGAAGTTCTGAATCTCTCATTTATGAAATCATTCACGCAGCAGTGTCGTACAAACATTCTGTTGTTTGACCATCGCTCAGCCTCCCTAGAGAAGCCATAGCAATGCACATTTTTGGCGCAAAGAAGCAACCGAATGAAAACAAATAAGTCACCAGAAGCGGGTGGAGTTCCAGTACGGTTTTACAAACCTTATTTTAACTGATTAGACTCTTACTGAGTTTGTTTTTATAGCAAGTCTCTCGCCCAGTGAAAGGTCCCAACAGACTGGAAAAAAGGGCACGTGACTGCTATACATAACAAGCGTGAAACAAGGGCCCCCAAAATTTCAGATCAGTATCCTTACGATCCGTTTGCTGCAGAACTCTTGAACATACTCTCAAGTCTAACACAACAAATTTCTTTGAGAGAGCTTCAGTTCTCAAATCAGCATGGATTTAGAAATCAATGCTCGTCAAAAACTTGCCTTACCTTTTTCTCACAGGATACCCTGCGAAACACCGATGAACGGTAAGAGGCAGTTTCTACATTCCTTGAATTCCGTAAAGGGTCTGGCACGCAGACTGCTAACCAAGGTACAAGTATATGGAATAGATTCCCAGATATGTGAGTGGCTCGAGTACTTCTTACGTAATAGAAACCATTACGATGCTCTGGACGCCGAGTGCTCAACAGTGACAAGAATTTCATCAGGAGCGTCCAAGAAAGTGTGATAGAACCACTCTTATTCTTTACATACGTAAATGGTCAGACGTAGAGGGTGAGCAGCCATTTGCGGCTGTTTGCTGATGATGCTGTGGTGAACGCTACGAAGTCGTCGTACAGTGACTGTAAGATGATGCAAGATGACTTAGACAAAGTGTACCAAGTCTGCGTGACAAATTTCAACTTTCTTTAAATGTGGAAAAACGGAAGTTAATGTAAGTGAGTAGCAAATACAAATCCGCATTTTTCGAATACAGCATCAGTATGTTCTGCTTGACAGTCTTGTCCATTAAATGTGTAAATGTAACGTTGCAAAGCGATATGAAATGGAACGAGTGAGCCGTGGCGAGTTGTTGCAAGTGTTATTTTTTCATGTATCGTTGAGATCGAGTGTGCTTGAGCTAGTTATCTTTGCTTTTCGCGTGTCTTATCTTCCGGGTTGACGGGCGAAGCGAGTTGGTTGTTAGCCTTCGACGGGTAACTCTCGAGATCTCGTGACATTCACGGGGAGACGAGTGTCAACGGCTGCCGAACGAGCGTGATGACCGTTACACGTTGTGATGTGAAATTGGTTGGGCTTTTTGCCGACATGGGCAGCTTAGAGATACGAATTCTGTGACTTCACTGGTAACAAAATTTTACGGGAAGGGGGTGAAGCTGTGGAACCCGCTCCCTTGTATTGTGTACGTGATATGGAGCAAGTCGTCGTAATTGTTTGTTCACCGACGCACTCGTAGATTTTAAACTTTATTATTGTCGTGAGCCTTTAATAGTCGAACCTTAAGACGGTGTGGAAGAGTTCAGTGGCCTAGTTAAATGGTGGCCGTTATTTGAAAATTTTCTCAGAAGTTTCACTAGTGCTCTTGTAATCAAATGATTTTATGTTACCGTTTTTAAAGCGTGCACTCTATTAATACAGTTTTCCATGTGTAAGTGAGTCAAAGGTTGTGCCGAGTGTTTCCACGATAGCAATGTCTTCCTGATTCGGGCAGAAACTTTTGATTGTGCCAGCGCCTTGGCGGGGAGTGAAATATTATCCGAAGTCTAGGCCTGGCAGTGTTTAACAACCTGGCCACTACCAGAGTTGTTCACAAATCGCCTTCCAAAGTTTATTATTTATCTTCCTTCCATCAAAGCGGGTTAAGCTGGTAGATATATATGTTGTTTGTAACCTGTTTGTATATGAACTAGTTTTCTTAAATATTAGGGACTGGCCACTGGCTAAACCGTAAACTGCATTGCATCTGCTGAGTTTCTTGTGCAGATTTCTCTAGTAATTTTTTATTAACACGTCTGAGCACGTGAACATTTTTATTTTTTAAAGATCAGCGTGTCTATTGTAGTTCCTTTTATTTAAATTGTTGTATCATGTTATGTATTGGCATCTTAGCTTGACACTAGTATTCAATTGATACTAAGTCACCCTTTACCTGTAATTGTTTTAATTATATCTATTTTGAGGGAAGCCCTATATGGGGAGTTTGAAGTTCTGAAGTTTGTCAGGAACGCTGTTTTCTTAATTTGGAATTGTCTGTTAGAGTAGGGAGTACGTTGGGTTTCTAAGTGTATTTGCAAAGTTTTATCTAGTGGCTCGTCCGCAATTTGTAATTGTCAATTTTTAAAAGGGGTAATGTCAATAAACTGTCTTAATTATAAATTGTGACTACCAACCACGATTGTGTCTCGCTTCCTCTTTTATGGTATTTAAGATACGGTGTGTAAGTCTGATACGATTAAGGAATCACGTATCAACGAGCTTATAAGGACTGTAACAGGGAAGGCAAATGGTTGGCTTCAGCTTATTAGGAGAATATTAGGGAAGTATGGTTCATCTATAAAGGGCATCGCCGGCCGCGGTGGCCGTGCGGTTCTAGGCGCTTCAGTCCGGAACCCCGCGACTACTACGGTCGCAGGTTCGAATCCTGCCTCGGGCATGGATGTGTGTGATGTTCTTAGGTTAGTTAGGTTTAAGTAGTTCTAAGTTCTAGGGAACTCATGACCTCAGATGCTAAGTCCCATAGTGCTCGGAGCCATTTTTTTATAAAGGACATCGCATGTAGAACCCTACCCGACCATTATTCGATTGCTGTTCGAGTGCCTGGAATCCGCACCAGTTCCATTTAAAGGAGAATATCGAAGCATCTGAGAAAAATGTGGGTAAGCTACAGGTAAAGACGGGTAATATACAATCTGTACAAGAATCAAGAAGGAAAAATGAAAGTGGAAGACTACGAACGAGGTGCTCGGATTGAAAAGGATGTAAGACTGATCAAGAAGAAGAAAAGTAGCAGAAATGAGTTTAAATGGTTTAAATGGCTCTGAGCACTATGGGACTCAACTGCTGAGGTCATTAGTCCCCTAGAACTTAGAACTAGTTAAACCTAACTAACCTAAGGACATCACAAACATCCATGCCCGAGGCAGGATTCGAACCTGCGACCGTAGCGGTCTTGCGGTAGCAGAAATGAGAACAGCGATAAACTTAACATCAGTATTGGTGATCACGAGTTAGATGAAGTCAAAGAATTCTGCTACCCAGGTAGCAAAAATAACCCATGATGGTGGGAGCACGAAGGACAGAAAAAGCAGACTAGCATTTGCAAAAATCGCATTCCTGGCCCAGAGAAGTCTACTGGTATAAAACATACTCCTTAATTTGAGGAAGAAATTTTTGATGATGTATATTTGGAGCACATCATTTTGTGGTAGTGGGACATGGACTACGGGAAAATCGGAACAGAAGAGAATAGAAGCGTTTGAGAAGTGGTGCTACCGATGAACATTGAGAATCAGGTGAACTGATAAGATAGGGAAGGAGGAGGTTCTCTGGAGAATCAGCGAGGAAAGAAAAATGTGGAAAACACTGTCAAGAAAAAGAGACAGGTGACAGAACATCCGTTAAGACAACATGGAATAATTTCCATGGTACTAGAGGGAGCAGTAGAGGGTAAAAACTGGAGAGGAAAACACAGTGGAATACGAGTACATCCTACAAATAATTGAGGACGTAGGTTGCAAGTGCTACTCTGAGGTTGAGATGAAAAGGTTGACACAAGATAGGATAGGAATTAGTAGCGGGCCGCATCAAACCAATCAGATGACCGATGACAAAAAAAATGGTCGACGGAGTTCAGAGAGGAAAAGATAGCTATATTACTCGTAGGATCGATCAACATGCTAGTTTTCGGTGGTGTTTCGTGATCTCAAGTGGGTATCACTGGAGCGAAGTCAATCTTCTTTTCGTGGAACGCTGCTGATAAAATTTACAGAACAGCCATTGAAAGAGGACAGCAGATCGATTCTACTGCAGTACTGGATACCCTTCGCCATTTAGATGTCGATGCAAATGTTGTTTCTTGCCCGATACAGTGTGAGCCACAAACGACATTTTTCGGTGAATTGGTGGTACATTCCTGTTTTCCTCTTGTGTAGTATGGGTATCGCAGTGGCAATTTCCCGCTGGTAATGCCCTGATAGCTGGCAGCCATGAAGGCGCAGCCCTTCTGTTTATCTAGTTAAGATGTTTTAATGTTTCAGGGGTCTCTGTGATCAATATACCTGGCTGCTTGGCAAGAGTACAGGTTTCGTTGAATTTTTTTTTTTTTTTTTTTTTTTGCCACAGTTTCTCTATTTTTCTGAGAGCCGATTTGTTGAGCTACCAAAGTCAAAGGTGCGCTATTTCCTCTTCACTGTGGACGTGCAGAAGGTGGATCGTGAGTCTGGAGAAGCAGATATAGGCGAAACCGGCAGGTCAGTAGCGACATGCATTCGTGAGCACAAGCGCTCCTTTCAAAGTGCAATTGACCCTGCACGTCAATCGTGGCGGAACCGTCGGTAGCATACAGTGACAAATATTTTCATGTTTAAAGCAATGGGGCATGTTATAACTCAGAAATCGTTTATGTTAAAACAAATGTAAGTTATTTTAAAAATTGTTTGTTTCCTCAACAGTGCCATAGGAGCAGATCGGAGCTTCCAGACTGCTTACCATTAAAATTATAGCACGATGGATATGTGATGCAGCAAACGTCAGATCGGATTGAGGTGCGTTGCATGCTTGGATTTGCAACTGATTAGCCTTTTTGCAGAATCGCAAGCAGCAGGTGGCATTAACGCCATCTACAATGGTGTGAAAAGTTGCGTTTATGTCACCTCTAAACGATATAAATAGATGGTAGTAAAGTAGAAACATTGTAAGGAATACAGAAAGTAAACAATGCAAGATGCTTGATGGTAGACAAAAATGTTTTTTCCAACTTAACGGATATGAACACACATTTCGACTACTGGTTACTGTGCTCACTATGAGGTGTAACCACTTCTGGCAGGTTTGACTACGACGGTTCTAGGCCCTTCAGTCGGGAACCGCGCCGCTGCTATGGTCGCAGGTTCCAATCCTGCCTTGGGCATAGTTGTGTGTGATATCCTTAGGTTAGTTAGGTTTAAGTAGTTCTAAAACTAGGGGACTGATGACCTCAGTTGTTAAGTTCCATAGTGCTTAGAGCCATTTGAACAATTTGACTACGATGGGGCATGGTGTGAATGAATCCATCAATTTCGTGTTGCAACAGTCCTCATTCTTCTGGCACAGTTGCTCGCAAGTCTATGGAAGTGGCTAGTGAATGCAGATGTGATGTAACCCGTCTCCCTAGGGCATCCCAGACGTGCTCTTTGGGATCAAAATCGGGAAAATTAATAGACAGCGCCATGTGTGTCATATCCTCCATTTCAAGGACATCAGCCACCCGTGCTCTATGAGTTAGAGCATCACCGTCCATCAGTAAGAAATCTGGACCCACGGGACCTCGCAACAACCGCACGTGAAGTCCTAAAATCTCTTCACGATGCCTGACAGCAGTTAAACCTTGCCGATTCACCCTTACAATTTGATGAAGAGGTGTTCCAGTGGTCAACATAAACCCTGCCCAAACCATTAGGGATCCTCCTCGACATCGGTCCCTTTCCACAATGTTTGGGTCCGAAAATCGTGTTCCACGTTCCCTCCAGAAGTGACTTCACCGAGAATTACTCTCCAGACCTAATCGGGACTGATCTGTAACAAGAACATTTGCCCAATATTCGACCGTCCAAGTGGCACGTTGAGGAATCCACTCTAAAGTTCCCTTCTGTGAAGACGCGTCATAGCTACGTATAGGTCAGATTTCCGACTGTTAAGGCCACTCTGACGAAGCCTTCTGTAGACCGTTTTCCTCAATGCAACGCGTCCAGTAAATGCTGAAAGATCGCATGTCAGCTACAGTGCAGTGTTAAGGTGGTACCATAGTGCCCTTACGGCCAAATAACGGTCCTCCGTTTCTGGTGTTACATGTGGTATGCCCTTTCCTTGTCTTCGGAACACAGTTCGGTCTCTACAAACTGTCGCCACATTCGTAAGCAAAACAACGATACACGTTAAGCCATCGGGCCACATGAGTTTGCGACCGTCATGCGTTCTTTCTACGGTCCCCACTGCAGAGAGTGTGGAAGGTGTCTTCTCCGTGCCATAATGCAAAGTCTATGACTGTGTACACATCGATTGTGGATATGGTTCTCCGCGCCAAACACTACGCCGTTTGATAGGTGCCACGCGTCATCGTTGACGTGGTTATCCGTTGGCCGAAACACCATCTTCCGTGCACAACACGATCGCAAGGTCCTCTGCTGACAATCTGTATGATTACATCATGAATTAGACACAGGACGAGGAAATATCGGTTTGATGGTTTAGTTTTGGATACCAGTGTTCTTTCTGTATACAACGAAAGATTATGCGAGGGGTTTCTCATTTATTATCACTTTACACTGGTCAATTGTTTTTAAATAGATCTGTTATGCCTCGTTCAAGGAGAAAGGTCTACCATCACGTGCCAATCATTTTCAACAAAAAACGCCAGACGGCATATTTCCTTGAGTTGTCCTAATCTATATCAACACATCTGGCGTTCCAACAGCTTCTCGAGGTCTTTTACGCAATGAAACAGTCTATTCACTTTGAATAATAGTAATAATAATAATAATAATAATAATGATGATAATAATAGGGGCGATCAAAATGTTTTCGTTCGAAGATCGTACTGTCCAGAATCGTTATGCCACTCACAAATGTACTTCAAACTTGGTACACCTTCAGCAGGCCATTGAAACAACATAATGTGCAAGTAGTAATTACTCTGGAACTCGAGAAAATCGTAAGGGAAGGCGTACCTGTCTATTGTGTGAATTATGTATCTGTGCGTAACTGCTGGACGTTAGAGTTCATGGTAGTAAAGTTATGAGCGTTCGAGATTCGTAAGACGAACGTATATGAGGCGACGGTTCGACTACCTCTCAAACAAAAGTATTAATTTATTTTTTCATCACTGGTCATATTACTTAATTTATTTGACATTTGAGAGGTAATACAATGAAAAAAACCCTCGTGTATTTGCATGAAGTTTTAAGTTATGTTTTCCATGTCGGTAGGGCAAATATCATCCTGCAACATATGATGTTGAGAGCATATATGACGAGTATTTATACATTACTCTCATGCTGTGGCACGTTGAGACTTACTAGATTACTGATAGGGATATTGTCGTTCACATCATTATTTATCGAGCCTTTTACTTGGACTTTCCATGTTAAACTTTATATAAAAAAGTAAGTGTTTGCGGGATTCGCTTCCTGCGAAGCGCGAACGCTAACCAATTGACCACAGTAACTTCCAACTGCCAGTACCTTCGCACAGATACATCAGTTACTTAATAGTAGATGCGTAAAGCTTCTCTTGAGATTTCATCGGAATTGCTAGAGTAGTGTACCTTGCTACTTGTACATTACGTTGATGTAACGGTCTACTAAAGGTGTACAACGTTTGAAGTAAATCTGTGATCCAAACGTCGTGGCATCCCCTTGTCAGCCAAAATTTCCTTTTGCATTCAAACAACCATCCTACTAATACATCGGGAGGAAGATAGCATTTTGATACAACACTGTGTCCTGTAGCGTGAAGAAGTTGGTATCTGGAAGCTGCACGTACTCGTCCCACAGGAATCATCGAACCATGAAGGTATTTTTAAGAAATCGAAGGCGTGATGAACGCATGGGGTGGGATCAGAACTATAAAAAGGCTGTGGAGGTGTTCTCCCACTTGAATTGGCCCTTACCGGGTGAAGCTGACGTCCCAGAACGACCGACGTCTTGTGTCGAAACACGACCAGCACGGAGCTTCATTCGATGCCTACCGTCCATCGGCAGCACGTTGGTACTGTTTGAGCGCATTTGATAATAACGTCGCCATAGTTCACGTTTCCGCATTTAACGAACGCACGTCGGAAAGACACGAATTATAATTTTAATTAACATTGTGTTTATACTGGTTGCTGGTGAGGAGGAAAGTTAGTTATTAGTATTTTATTAATGATCTCATTGATAAGCAGCCACATCACAGTCATCACAGTCGCTCAAGAATGTTATAATTAAGCTTTACTTGTTTAATCAGAATCGGACGATTACTCTCCTCCTCCGCAATCTCGATGATTCGAAGTGATCTGCAATCCTGTGTAAATAAAATGTCTTGATTTTCTTGCGTTGCGTATTCAGTCGGGAAACCTCAGATTAAGCGGAAAGTTTGCTTTGATAGAGTTTAATTATCCGATGAAATAATTGAGATCTTGGATCTATTAACGGCAGGTTCGTTACCAATTCATCGGAAGTTCCCTTCTGATTACCAACGAACGACACCTCCTTGCAAATTTCCAATTAGAGAATACATATATAATGAAATTCCTTACACACCTTTGATGTAAATGCTCAGTATATATTTTCTTGAGTAGCATACAATATATTTTCAATCTCTTTCTTCCAGTAATCTCGATAGCAAAACAACAATTATTCAATGCGGCTATTCGGCACGGAGAAGATCCTTGAAGTCCCCTCAATACACCAGAGAGAATATTACAAAGAGTAATTATGCGCTCATGGAATAGTAATAGTACTGTACTACTTTGCCCATCGATTCTGCGAGTATATAGATGGTCAAGTAGGAAACGTAATTCACTCTTAGAATTGTGCAGGTATAATTAGTAGAATATAAAGAGATAACATAATGCCACATTAAACCCTACCTAACATGTCACTGGTTATATGCCCTCATCATAGTCGCGCTATGTTGCGTTTACGCTTCACGAACGCCCTGAAAGGAAACTTTTTAATTTCCCCTGATAAGATTTCGTTTTCTGCTACTTTTAATGGTTCACCAGTTTCGATTTCAGAAGCATCAATAGCTGAGTACACTGTAACAGTTCTCTTTCATACACCCGTACACATTTAGTTAGGACATTGGACAACTTCTTCCAAGCCTTTCTCCTCAACAGTAACGAATAACAACACTTTTGAAAACTGTTACGAGAAATTTATATTGCAGTTTCATAGCGGCTGAAATTCTATGTCGGCAACTGAAAGCATTTTACGCTATTTCTTTTGCCAAATGTCTGTTAAATTGTACAGTACCCTTTGGCGGAAGTCAGCATTTCAGATCATAGAAAACCCATTTTGTTGGCTCTTGCAGTCGTAAATTAGGAAGGACACTTATTCAAATAAATGGGGAGTTTTTACTTTCTTACGACCCATCCAAGAGCTCTAAGCACTGGGGCAGGTAACGCGCCCGACCCTTGGAGGCAGGAGATCGATCATTCGTAGCGCCGACTATAATCCCCTCCCACACTCCGACCCCCCCCCCCCCTCCCATCGTCCGACCGTTGAAACTTGTGGCCTCTCTCTACGCACTTGGTCCACTTCATCTCCCCCCTCCGCTTGTTTGTTATACAACGCCAAACTTCTTAAGCACCTATTCTTCAGAGGAGCGAACTAAAAACCATCCATAAAGCAAGGACGCCAAGGCAAAGGGACTTAGCTCGACAGAAGAAGTTTGCCGGCAGGAGAGCCCCGCGATATCTGTATGACACCCGCGGCTCGACGAGTCGCTGAAACTTGATATATTGGAAACATAAAGTTCCTCGCAATAACCGGCGGTTTACGGCCGGAGCGAAACAGTTGTAACTCGTCAGGTTTGAGCAGACAATGCTTCGCCTTGACGCCGGCGGAAAAGTTGGCCGGCATCGCGCGCCTCTCACCCAGCGGCAGACTTTTTAAGACCGCTGCCAGCAGGCGTCCTTCGGACCAGGTGCGACGGGACGACGCAGAAGACAATCTCGGCAGTACGTGTACAGCAGCGTCCATCCAATGAGACCTCCGAAATTCATGTCTTAATGTAACGAACCAATAACTTGCGCCTTACATAAAATACGCTCATCAAAAGTAATTGGACACCTGTTAGTGGAGATTAACATCGAAACGCTTCTAAGTTTGCCATTGTTACACCTTGAACTCTGCTAGCGGCACTTCCAGTATTGAGTCTTATTGTCTGTGGAAGAAAGGCAGCCCATACTTAATCAAGAGCACAAAGCAAGTTATGATGTAGGACGCTGGGGCTTGAGGCAAAGTCGATTTTCTAAATCCAAAAGTGTTGCTTTGGGTCAGGTCGAAACATTGGGCAGGCTGATCCACTTCAGGAACGTCATGTCGGCATTCTTATGCTGCTACTATCAGCGTCTGGAAACGTGTCGTCTCAGTAGCAGACAATGCTGAAACTTCCTGGCAGATTAAAACTGTGTACCAGTCTGTGATTCGAATTCGGGACCTTTGTCTTTCGCGGGTAAGTGCTCTACCATCTGAGCTGCATGGTTGGCAGGAGAGCTTCTGCGAAGTGTGGAAGGTAGGAGATGAGACACTGACAGAAGTGATGTTGTGTGGGGGGTGAGTCATGTTTGGGTCGCTCAGCTGGTAGAGCACTTGCCCGCGAAAGGTAACGGTCCCGATCCGATTTCGAGTGTCGGACCAGCACACAGCATTAATCTGCCAGGCAGTTTCATATCAGCGCACACTCCGCTGCAGAGGGAAAATTTCATTCTGGAATACACAATGCTGTAATATGTATTGATACCCTTTCTCATTTAGGGCAACAAGGGGACCACACCCTAACCACAAGAAACACACAGATGCCCAAATAACACTTCCTCCGTAAGTCACCGCCGTATGATGACAGGAAATATTGTTCGGGCATCTGACAAACCCGAACTTTTCCCTTAGATTGGCATAGGATATAACACGATTCCTCACTCCGAATCATTCGTTTCCAGTCATTCACAATGTCGTTGCTACACTACTGGCCATTAAAACTGCTACACCAAAAAAAATGCAGATGATAAACGGGTATTTATTGGACAAATATATAATACTAGAACTTACATGTGATTATAAATGGTTCAAATGGCTCTGAGCACTATGCGACTTAACTTCTGAGGTCATCAGTCGCCTAGAACTTAGAACTAATTAAACCTAATTAACCTAAAGATATCACACACATCCATGTCCAAGGCAGGATTCGAACCTGGGACCGTAGCGGTCGCTCGGCTCCATACTGTAGCGCCTAGAACCGCACGGCCACTCCGGCCGGCCATGCAATTACATTTTCACGCAATTTGGGTTCATAGATACTGAGAAATCAGTACCCAGAACAACCACCTCTGGCCGTAATAACGGACTTGAAACGCCTCGGCATTGAGTCAAACTGAGCTTGGATGGCGTGTACAGGTACAGCTGCCCATGCAGCTTCAACACGATACCACAGTTCATCAATAGTCGCTCGGCCACCATTGACCAGGCGTTTTCAATCGGTGAGAGATCTGGAGAATATGCTGGCCAGGGCAGCAGTCGAACATTTTCTGTATCCAGAAAGGCCTGTACAGGACCTGCAGCATGCGGTCGTGCATTATCCTGCTGAAATGTAGGGTTTCGCAGAGATCGAATGAAGGGTAAAGCCAAGTGTCGTAACACATCTGAAATGTAACGTCCACTGTTCAAAGTGCCGTCAATGCGAACAAGAGGTGACCGAGACGTGTAACCAATGGCACCCCATACCGTCACGTCGGGTGGTACGCCAGTATGGCGATGACGAATACACGCATCCAATGTGCGTTCACCGCGATGTCGCCAAACACGGATGCGCCCATCATGACGTAAACAGAACCTGGATTCATCCGAAAAAATGACGTTTTGCCATTCGTGCACCCAGGTTCGTCGTTGAAGTACACCATCGCAGGCACTCCTGTCTGTGATGCAGCGTCAAAGGTAACCGCAGCCATGGTCTCTGAGCTGATAATCCATGCTGCTGCAAACGTCGTCGAACTGTTCGTGAAGATGGTTGATGTCTTGCAAACGTACCCATCTGTTGACTCAGAGATCGAGACGTGGCTGCACGATCCGTTACAGCCATGCGTATAAGATGCCTGTCATCTAGTCTGCTATTGATACGAGACCGTTGGGATCCAGCACGGCGTTCCGTATTACCTCCTGAACCCACCGATTCCATATTCTGCTAACAGTCATTGGATCTCGACAAACGCGAGCAGCAATGTCGCGATACGATAAACCGCAATCGCGATAGGCTAAAATCCGACCTTTATCAAAGTCGGAAGCGTGATGGTACGCATTTCTCCTCCTTACACGAGGTATCACAACAACGTTTCACCAGGCAACGCCTGTCAACTGCTGTTTGTGTATGAGAAATCGGTTGGAAACTTTCCTCATGTCAGCACGTTGTTGGTGTCGCCACCGGCGCCAACCTTGTGTGAATGCTGTGGAAAGCTAATCATTTGCATATCACAGTATCTTATTCCCGCCGGTTAAATTTCGCGTCTGTAGCACGTCATCTTCGTGGTGTAGCAATTTTAATGGCCAGTAGTGTATTTACATTACTTCAGGCGTCGCTATTTATCGACTCTAGGAACGTGTGGGTTATGAGAAGTTGCTCGACTAGTGTACTCCATTCTTTTTAAATCCCAATGCACGTTCTCCTACAAGGAGCAGTCAAATGAAAACGTGACACATGGAAAAAAGTAAATGGACAGTGTATTATTTCAAAAGTAATTGCCGCAACTGTGAATACATTTATCCCAATGTGGGAAAGGACAGTACATGCCTTCATGAAATGACTTTGTTCAGGGGTCCAAAAATGTGGATATCGCATGGGGAGGAATCGGGACAATATGGAGGATGTGAAAGGGATTCCCAGCGAAACTTCTGTACCTACCGTAATGGAAACAACTTTTCCTCCTACATGTTGCCAAGATTGTTTCGATTACGCTACGAGAGCGTTGGGAAGCCTTTACACATCCATCATACAACCCCTATCTGTTCTTATGTATTTACAATATTACTGGAGCCTTTAAGAAAGACATTAGTGGCTGTTCATTTGGTGCGGTCGAAGAGGCATTCGCCTGGGTACAATCAGGTTCCGTACGTAAGCGCAAACATTTATCCATGACGGCGATGACCGACTTGTCTGCCACTGGGATAAATATATTTATATGGCGTCCGCCATTAAAATAATAAAAAGTTGACTTACTATTTTTTCCATCTGTCTCGTTTTCATTTGACTGCCCCTAATAGCTAGACTACAGACTGGAACTAGAGAGATATTCCTTTCGCTGAATTTCACATGACTTATTACAACGACTTTCCGCAGTGCTCAACGCTACCTATTCTTCAATACGCAAGGTCATCCTAGTCTTGATTTAGCTGTTTAGCGTTTCCACTTTACGGTCACATCGCCAATAACTGACTTGGGCTGCTTCAGAAAGGTTGAAATTATCAGAGATACACTTCTTACTGAAATGAAATCTAATGATTACTCTTCGAAAGCGTAGACCTCTCCTTACGGACTAATTCTGCTGTTACCACTTCTCCACTGGAAAAAAAAAAAAAACTTCTGTGTCTCATTTCATGCTGGTGAGTCCACCTTATGTTACATCCAGCGGTCAATTACACACGACATAGTGGTGTCTGGATATTTTTGATCAAAAAGATTGATACCTATCAATAGAAAACGATTACAGAAGTTAAAATTCATTTTCTATTCGTAGGAGGGTTTTAAGAAGACCTTCTTCAAAGTAGGAATTTTTTAAAGCCATACGATAAACAGAAACTTCGTGGCAGATTAAACTTGTGTGTCGGACCGAGACCCGAACTCGGGACCTATGCCTTTCACGAGGAAGCGCTGTGCCTACTGAGCTACCAAAGCACAATTGCGAACCATCCTCGTAGCTTTTATTCCGCCAGTACATCCCCTTTTGCCTTTGAAGGCAAAGGTCCCGAGTTTAAGTTCCGGCCCAACACACAGTTTTAAT
Organism: Schistocerca serialis cubense; assembly: GCF_023864345.2. Lineage (NCBI taxonomy): Eukaryota > Metazoa > Arthropoda > Insecta > Orthoptera > Acrididae > Schistocerca > Schistocerca serialis. Next base: position 529,390,788 of record NC_064642.1, read on the forward strand.
CTGCCATCTACCAGGAAGATTCATTTGGGCGCACATTCCACTACAGAATGAAAATTTCATTCTGGATGCATCAAAAGCTACAATGTGATATTAGGGAATGAGAAATACTGAAAATTACTGTTTCCTACGTGATTATAAGAAGATAATGGATAACCCCTAGCTTTCTGTTCATGACTACATCCCCAGTCCTACATACGAGTATTAGAGGCTAAAACATATACAAAAAACAATAAAACGGTTGTAGAATTTATTGATAAGGTGTAGCACACGTAGATATGTGTATTTCGTAGTCGTGCTCCGCTAGCCTCTGTAGTAGCAGCGGTCGTTTACTTTACTGGCTTTCCCTTCAGACACCGTCTCCTCTGTAGCTAATCAGCTCGTATCTCCCCATCATTGCCACGAAATGTCACTCCAAGCGGCAATTAAATTTGGGACAGAAAAATACACGTATTACATACTTATCAATCTATAATTATTAATTGTTTGCACGAGCCTACCTTGTGAATCATTCTATTACCGAAAATTGTATCAAAATTCCTACAGTTTTTCCTGAGAAGAACCTTCACATACATACTGGAAATCGCGACGTGTGACATTATTTATACAGACGCTTTTTTCTCTTTTGCAGAAAAGTTTATCTTGCTATTGCGAATCTGTGTTTTATATCCATTTTACATCTATGTTTACGTCTGCGTGACTACTCTGCAACCAACATTTAAGTTTAAGTCCATATGGTTCATCGGACCAGTTTCACATTTTTTCTCTACCGTACCACTCTCGAACAGCGTGCGGAAAAGACGAACAGTTAAATCTTTCCGTGCAAACTCTGAGTTCTATTATTTTGAAGATCGTTTCTCCCTATGTAGGTGAGCGTCTGCAGAATATTTTCGCATTCGGAAGAGATAGCTGTAAAGTGAAATTTCATGAAAAGATCTCGCACCAACGAGGACTGCCTTTGTTCTAATGATTGCCATCCCAAATCGTGTATCACATCCGTGACACTCTCTCCATTATTTCGCGATAATACAGAACGAGCTGCCATTCCCTGAACTTTTTTCTATATCCTCCACCACATTATTTGATATGGATTCCATACCACCCTGCAGTACTCTAGCAGAGAACGTACAAGAGTAGTGTAGGCAGTCGCTTTAATTGATCTGTTGCATCTTCTACTGTTCTGCCAAAGAATAGCAGTCTTCGGTTAGTGTGCCACGTGATCGTTCCAATTAAGTTGTTTGTAATTGTTATACCTAGGTATTTAGCTGAACTGACAGCTTTTAGATTTGTTTGATATATTGAGCATCGAGTAACTGAAATTTCACAGATTCTTTCTAGTACTCATGTGGATGACCTCACTCTTCTTATTGTTTAGGATTAACTGTTCCATTTACAACACGCAGATATATTGTCCAAGTCATTTAGCAATTGGTTCTTGAATTCTGATGACTTTACGAGACGGTAAATGACAGAAGCGACTGGAAACAACATAAAATAGCTTCTCCTCTACCATATGTATAGATCAGTAACAGCAAAGGGGCTATAACACTTCCTTGGGAAACTACAGATATTGTAGTGTATTGTATGTTAACCAAGGACCTAGAAACGACGGAGAGGCTCCGTCCCCGCCGCAACCACAGTGGTCCGCAGCCCCACGACGGCTGCCGCAGTCCACCCCTCCGCCGTCCCACATCGAACCTACGTTTATTGTGCAGTTCGTCCCCTGGTGAACCCCCCCTTCTCCCAAGGGAACGTCTCACACCAGACGAGTGTAACCCCTACGTTTGCGTGGTAGAGTAATGGTGGTGTATGCGTACGTGGAGAACTTGTTTGTGCAGCAGTCGCCGGCATAGTGTAGCTGAGGGGGAATAAGGGGAAACAGCCCGCATTCGCCGAGGCAGATGGAAAAGCGCCTAAAAACCATCCACAGACTGGCCGGCTCACCGGATCTCGACACAAGTCCGCCGGGCGGATTCGTACCGGGGACCAGGCGCTCCTTCCCACTCCGGAAAGCCGTGCGTTAGACCGCTCGGCTTTCAGCTTTTCTCAATGACTCGCTACTAATTACTACGAACTGTGACCCTTCTGACAGGAAATCAAGCATGCATTAGCACAACTGAGACGATACTGCATAGGCACACAACTGGGTTACAAGTCTCTTGAGGAACAGTTTCAAAAGCTCTCTGGAAATCTAGAAAAATGGAATCAGTTTGAGATCTCCTGTCGATAACTTACTTCTGCCCTTGTCAGTGTGAATAGTAGCAACAATATAAAGCTCTATGCCGACCATGACTCTAACATCGATCCCTAATATCCATGACATAAGAGAGTGATACAACTTCATCTGTGCAAAATCTGAAATCTTTGAGATATCGACCAATTTTTTACTGTTAAAATCCAACAGTATAGCAAAAGAGCCTCTTCGAAGCTTGTAACATATTGAGGAAAACAGATGGCTAAATGAAGAATGGAGTCGGTAACTGAGGCTAGCTGATGTAGTACATCTCATAGGCTTCTAGAGAATACCAAAGATTTAGCCTTCGAATTCCTGTCCAACATAGTTTATCCTGGCAACATGGCGCTCAGGCACCGCTAACTCCTAGCCTTCGAATTTATCGCAGTTATTTTTGCTTAATTTTTTTGAATCACTAGCCTTCTGACTCGTTTGACGGAGCCCACAACGATTTTCCCTGCTGTGCCAGTTCCTTTATCTCAGAGTAGCCCTTTCATCCATCGTCCTCAAGTATTCGTTGGATATATTCCATATGAGCCTACATCGTCAGAAATTTTCTCGTAATATTAGGGCAGATGTTTGATCAAAGCGGAATTTTTTTGGCCAGGAATGCTCTGTTTGCCTACGTTAGTCTGTTATTTACGTCTTTTTTGCTTCATCCTTTATATGCTATATTGCTGGAATTGCCTGTCAGTATTTCAGTATTCGTCTACTTACCTTTTATCTCTCCGCTGGGACCGTTGGAGAGGTTTCACGACTTAACAATTGTGGGCTCTCGACACCACAGTTTGTTTTAGACGAGGACTTTACTTATTGTTACGTTTTGTCAAAATTTCTTTGTTGTAACATCACATTGTAACATTACAAACAGTTCTCATTAGTGAACCACATATATCAAGAGAAAATCTAAGTTTTATTTTGTGTGAAAGAAAATTAACTATTATATATTTTGTCACATTTCGTATCCCATTGCTTTTTGGTACAATAAGTTTATTTATCCTTGTATAATTTGCATGCCGTTGTTACTCTTACATATTAAATATTTTCAGAGCATATCCATTTACTTGAACTAGCGCGCGCGCGCGCACGCGCTCTCTCTCTCTCTCTCTCTCTCTCTCTCTCTCTCTCTCTCTCTCTGTGTGTGTGTGTGTGTGTGTGTGTGTGTGTGTGTGTGTGTGTGTGAATGTGTGTGTATGTGTGTCGCACTCTCTCTCTCTCGTAATCGTATTCAGTGCTATGAAATACGCGTTATAGTTTTACTGTGCTTAGAAATGTTATGCCAGCGCAACGAATGAAGTACTCCGCAGTATGCCTGGAATGGGAACTGCAAACAAATTTTTCACAGTTAACGAATCTTGTTTTAGCTTTTTGTCAAGATTTCTTGGACGCAAAGTACACCTCTGACTTTTGTTGGCTGGTTGGTGATTCACAGGTGTAGCGTGCCTTCAAGCTCGTTGTCGCGTTCAAGTACAAGAAGGCAACAATTGCTCGGTTTCGAAGGCACCTCGTACGGTATGATCTTCCGTTGCTGTCAGAATGCACAAGCTGTTGTCCTAACTGCAACAGAAAGTGAGCCTCCTCTCATTTCAAACCAACCTTCTTGATGATATTACCACCATACAATCATTGCAGTGATAACAGCAATGTGCATGATATTATTAAACAGTACAATAGAGCAAGGTTAGGAGTAGCGTTTCATACCATAGGTGCCCTCAATTTGATCCAAGGTGTCAAAAAAAGCTCTTTTGTTTATGGTAATGCTCAGTTATTTCTGTCTTCTTTGCATCACCAATCACAATTTTTGGTGAGTGAAGGTAGGGGATACGTATAACTGCTGACGACGTATTTGGTATTTATGATACAAGTGATAAGCGTCAGGCGTCCGGGGTGGCCGAGCGGTTCTAGGCGCTACAGTCTGGAACCGCGCGACCGCTACGGTCGCAGGTTCGAATCCTGCCTTGGGCATGGATGTGTGTGATGTCCTTAGGTTAGTTAGGTTTAAGTAGTTCTAAGTTCAAGGGGATTGATGACCTCAGAAGTTAAGTCCCATAGTGCTCAGAGCCATTTGAACCATTTTTTTTTTTTTTTTTTTTTTTTGTTGAGCGTCAGCAAATTCAAAAGCACACGAAGTTATTTCTTTTGAAAGCTGTGGCTGAATCTTCTTAGGGATTTCTATCTTGTGTTTCCTTAGAGTTCCAATATAGGTTGTTTTCACGGCCAGCAGTTCCCTCACAAAATGTATTCTTCTAAAACATTCGTCAGCTACAACACTGCGGCCCATATGGAACATTTTGTAGTCAGAACTTTTATGATTCACGAATCCTGTTTTACTTCTCTCTGTGGGCTAGGCTGTTTTCTCTAGTAAATCTGTTCATTCAATGGAAATTCATTTCTAGAATCGCAACCCCAATATATTTTGTTTCACATTTTGCAGGTTTGATTTTCATGTATTGTCGAAATGACATTTCCGGCTCAATGTAGCAAGCTGTCCTTCACCAGTCATTTCAAAGCCTGGACTGCGTATGGAAGAAAGCCTTAAATGAACGTTTCCCAAACGTCTCTAAATGCAGCTAATTTACCATGAATCGTATGATCTGCACGTGTTCCCACATTGCTAAATCTGAGGAAACGTATGATGGCCTTAAATCTTTTTAGGCGCATTGTTGCACCGAAAACAGACCTACCATATTCCTCATCTTATTCTTCAATCAACATCTACCGCCATTATCTGTAAGCTTCAGAAATGTAAGCCTTTAGTAGGCCTCTAACTCTACACTATTTAATTCCTGCCATAGCATAGGTATAGTATTGGTATAAACCTCATTCCATTTATTTTGCACTCGCTCAGACTCTCTGTTAGTTTCCTTCACCACGACAGACATTGTATCCTGGGTAGTTTCGAGCGTATGATTTCTTTTATTGAACAAGGGGATACCGATTTAGGAGCAAGTTTATCCCGAACTATACTATGAGATCGCACTATGCACTTAGTTGGAGCGTCTACGCATCAAATCATTCCATTTTTCCCCCTGACACATTCCTTCATATTGTTGTCGTTACTTACTGTTACGCTCTTTTCATCATGAATGTTGTCATATTCATTATCTTTCCCTTCTTCTTCCATTACGTCACTGGCTTCTTGCTCGTCACTATATGAGGTCATGTAGTGATCACTATTTAGGGGAAAATGCTTTCACTATCGACATTAGCATCATTTCACATACGAAAAAGAATTGTATCAACCTCTTCATCCGAACAAGTTTTACATCAACCATGTAAAAAATATTTGTAATAGATTTAAAATCTTATCTAGGCTATCAGACAATAGCTTTTCCTCTAATTCCAACTATTTTCATACTTTAATACTTAATTATGTTACAATAACATGCCGTTTCTTTTTAGTGATGAGTCGTGTCATACACACAAAAATTGTAAAACTGGAATACAATTACTGAACTTACCTAATACAGTGAGACATCATCTGCTACATATGCTTTCGTCACATAAACGATGTGTCTGAAGCTCAACAAACGTGTAATCTTAATTGCAAACTTCAGCCAATCACTGGCTACATTGAATCGGTTACAACAACTGGGGCCTATGAAGACCCCAATTCTTAAACTAAGGATCATAAATTACAGAAATAGTTAATTAATGGTATTTTTGATCAGTGGTCCTTTAGATCGTAACTAGGAATGAGGTATCAGGCATCGTGAATATTGCAGGCTCACTAAGTAATGAAACACAAAAAGTGTAAGGGGTATGGGGTCCCAAAGAACACACTTGCCCAGCGGAGAGTTAAGAAGGGTGAATACCTCATTTCATAAGTGAGAGATCAATGAAATTTTTTATTTTATTTTACTCTACTAATTCCGTACGATCAAGATGATCAGCAGATCTCCAATGTTATGGAACGAAGCAGAGCTTGAAATTAACATCAGACTTGTTAATAATGAATCAAATAAAAGTTACACGAATCTCGTGCAGTCGAAAAGTTGCTGAGTACATTCTTACCTCTAGTAACATATAACACAGGAAACATCTTAATGTTTTTCCACTAAATCCCCAACAGAACACAACACTTACTAGGTACAGTTCAACAAATTCCTTGGCTCCACTCTCTCTGCACTCTTACCTGTGGGGACATTGAAAGCTCATTTGCGCAGAACCCCCGTACAAGAGGTACAGAGCGTACATACCCGTATTGTGGAAGGCTGTAACACGCAGTTCCGCAGGAGTACATCAGCTGCTTAGGGATTCAATGCGTCGGCGGGTTGACTCATGAATCTTTGCTAACGGAGAGCATTTTTCACCATTTCAATCAGGAAAGTGCTGCGCACTGTGCCGACACGTTCATTTCCTGTGTGTTTCCCACGATTACTGTGATTATGAAGAGAAGTAGAAAATGAAAGTGAACTCGGCCATATCTTTTTGTCACGAACCGCTAGACTCCTGAACCGTGAGCAACAAGAGGTCAGCGAACATACGCGATATATTGCTAGAACTGCGCGTTTCTTAGGTGAAAATAGCCTTCGTGCAAGGGAAGAATTTTACAAGAACGGGCGCGAAGTATAGCCGAGCGCTCTGAGACGCCCTGTCACGGTCCGCGACGCTTCCCCCGTCGGAGGTTCGAGTCCTTCCTCTGACATGGGTGTGTGTGTTGTCCTTGGCGTAAGTTAGTTTAAGTTAGATTAAGTAGTGTGTAGTATTAGGGACCGATGACCTCAGCAGTTTGGTCCCATAAGACCTTACCACGAATTTCCTAATTTTACACCAGAATACAGTGTCGTACACATAGACGAATGAAAATAAGCAAAATAGACTAATTATCATGTTGTGTTATCATATATTGCAACCACTATTCTAATGCTAAATATAGCGGCATTAACTCTTTGAACAAGATCCTAAGCAGGGGAGTCCCATTACAGCTTATCATCTATCTGAACATCTAGGAATTTTAATTGTTGACTTTAACTATTCATATGCCCATTCTGTGTAATGAGATTGTCAGTTTTCGCTAAATTGTGTCTTATGTAAACTGGAGATGGAGAGGAGAGGAAGGAAAGGGAAGGGTAGGGAAGGAACCACTGATGTCAGCTGTATCGGCACTTTATGTGAAATCTGCGGCGAGGACTGAAAATGTGTGGCGAAACTTTATTCGAACACGGGATCTTCTGCTTAGCAGCCAGTTACCTTAACCAGTGCGCCATCCGAATGCAGCGCTCATGGCATTTATGTAGATTATCTCGGTTTGCCCCTCGGCCGATCCACATTCCTACCCAGTGTGACGGGACGTCACATAAATATTGACATTTTTATCGGTTGTAAACAGTGAACAATATTGTTAAGAGTGAACCAAAAATTATTTGTATTTTATGTATTTGTATTTTATAAACATAATTAGTATAAAAGATACAGGTAATGTTCTTGAAACAACTGATATGCAGCGATAATTTAAAAGTAGCATCTTTATTTAAAACATGTCAATGAAAATAAAAAAAGGATGGTAAAGAGACGCGATTGTACGGCCGAAGAGGAAGGACGTACTTTATGGTACACACACTGTTTTGTTTCGCGATACGGAAGGCAGCCATTGAGCGACTACACCTATTTTATGTAAGTTATACGGTATTCTGCAAAAATAAACTAATTATTGTTATCAGAAAATGAATTTCTTTGTAATAGTTGCCACCTCAAATGTTGGCAGCGGCTAATTATTTTTAATAAATATTTTTACAGTAATTTGCGCTGCGGGAAGCTCATCTTCCGATGCAGCCTCTGGTCGGCCATTACGCGCCGAAATATTATTTTTCAAAGTGTTAACACTAACTGTAAATGCGAGAGATTTTGTTGTAAGAACCTTTTTAAACTGCAACCGATAGTTAATTTACGTTAAAGTTCATTTTTTAAATTATACAGATTCATTGAGTTCAGTAAGTTTTATCTTGGCCGCTCCACGGCAACAATCGAAAATCTCTCGAGCCTTGCTTTGCAATCAATAAATAGAAATTAACAAAATTACAGTCAATTCAGCTAACGGCAACTATATTTTAATAATCAAGTTCAAAATCCAAAGTTGGTACATGAATAACAGCGGCCCTTCAAGAACCCGTTTCATATCTACTTATGCACGTAAGTAAAAGTGATAAGAAAAGATAATATCCCCGAGAGAAAGAATCATGCTCTAACAAAAGAAATATTCACCTGATAACAAATGGCAACGTAAACCAGCTTCACCTATTCGCAGTTTCCGTCCATGCCCTCCACGCTCGCTGCTTTGAGTTTCCCGCAGGAGGTCGAACGTAACTGTGCATCAGCACTGAAGGTGCTGGGTTCATTGCCCATCGAGGTTAGTCAGTTATATGAATGCACACGATCATATAACTGTGTCTCGCAAACTGTTGTGTAGTAGCACACATTTATTTTCTACGACCCCTGCCCTACCTAATAAATTGCCTGCGTTGTTAGAACTGTAATACACTCCTGGAAATTGAAATAAGAACACCGTGAATTCATTGTCCCAGGAAGGGGAAACTTTATTGACACATTCCTGGGGTCAGATACATCACATGATCACACTGACAGAACCACAGGCACATAGACACAGGCAACAGAGAATGCACAATGTCGGCACTAGTACAGTGTATTTCCACCTTTCGCAGCAATGCAGGCTGCTATTCTCCCATGGAGGCGATCGTAGAGATGGTGGATGTAGTCCTGTGGAACGGCTTGCCATGCCATTTCCACCTGGCGCCTCAGTTGGACCAGCGTTCGTGCTGGACGTGCAGACCGCGTGACACGACGCTTCATCCAGTCCCAAACATGCTCAATGGGGGACAGATCCGGAGATCTTGCTGGCCAGGGTAGTTGACTTACACCTTCTAGAGCACGTTGGGTGGCACGGGATACATGCGGACGTGCAATGTCCTGTTGGAACAGCAAGTTCCCTTGCCGGTCTAGGAATGGTAGAACGATGGGTTCGATGACGGTTTGGATGTACCGTGCACTATTCAATGTCCCCTCGACGATCACCAGTGGTGTACGGCCAGTGTAGGAGATCGCTCCCCACACCATGATGCCGGGTGTTGGCCCTGTGTGCCTCGGTCGTATGCAGTCCTGATTGTGGCGCTCACCTGCACGGCGCCAAACACGCATACGACCATCATTGGCACCAAGGCAGAAGCGACTCTCATCGCTGAAGACGACACGTCTCCATTCGTCCCTCCATTCACGCCTGTCGCGACACCACTGGAGGCGGGCTGCACGATGTTGGGGCGTGAGCGGAAGACGGCCTAACGGTGTGCGGGACCGTAGCCCAGCTTCATGGAGACGGTTGCGAATGGTCCTCGCCGATACCCCAGGAGCAACAGTGTCCCTAATTTGCTGGGAAGTGGTGGCGCGGTCCCCTACGGCACTGCGTAGGATTCTACGGTCTTGGCGAGCATCCGTGCGTCGCTGCGGTCCGGTCCCAATTCGACGGGCACGTGCACCTTCCGCCGACCACTGGCGACAACATCGATGTACTGTGGAGACCTCACGCCCCACGTGTTGAACAATTCGGCGGTACGTCCACCCGGCCTCCCGCATGCCCTCGCTCAAAGTCCGTCAGCTGCACATACGGTTCACGTCCACGCTGTCGCGGCATGCTACCAGTGTTAAAGACTGCGATGGAGCTCCGTATGCCACGGCAAACTGGCTGACACTGACGGCGGCGGTGCACAAATACTGCGCAGCTAGCGCCATTCGACGGCCAACACCGCGGTTCCTGGTGTGTCCGCTGTGCCGTGCGTGTGATCATTGTACAGCCCTCTCGCAGTGTCCGGAGCAAGTATGGTGGGTCTGACACACCGGTGTCAATGTGTTCTTTTTTCCATTTCCAGGAGTGTAGTTGTAGGTGAGGGTAACTGCTGTGCGACAGAAACAGAACTGAGCAGAGCGCGGCGCAGAGCCTTCTCGGCTGTCGGGGCGGAATCTGGGCCGCCTTGCCCTCCAGGACGACCAGAGGCAGGCAGCTAGGTCTGCGGGGCGAGGCGCGGCGCGGACGTTCCTCAAGTGGGACAAATCTAATTGCCGGGAATGAGGTTAGCCCGCCTGTTGTGGTGTTTGAGTTTTACGGCCGGCGCCGGCGCGGGCCATTCTGAAATTACATTTTAAGTATTCATAGCGGTCCGCGGGCCGCGCCGTCCCAGCCGGGACACAAGTCAGCGAGTGCCGCGCAGCCGGAGGGGCTGACAAACCTTATGGGGTGCGCAGAGGCCGGCCTGCCTGCTGACACGTACCAGCCGCCCGCTCTAGTACGTGCTGCACGTGTGCACGCTTGTCACAGCGTCTCAGAACTCAACATTTAATGTCTTGCTAAGCCTTTTACGTAGCGAAAAGTGTGATACGTTGACGATGTTAACGGATAACCGTCTTCGGTTAATTCATATTTTGCGATTGTTACATTGTATAGTTACATTGTATGAACGGAATGGACAGTGTCTTGAAAGGAGGATAAGATGAACATCAACAAAAGCAATACGAAGATAATGGAATGTAGTCGAATTAAGTCGGGTGGTGCTGAGGGAATTAGATTAGGAAATGAGACACTTAGAGTAGTAAAGGAGTTTTGCTATTTGGGGAGCAAAATATCTGATGATGGTCGAAGTAGAGAGGATATAAAATGTAGACTGACAACGGCAAGGAAAGCGTTTCTGAAGAAGAGGAATTTGTTAACATCGAGTATTGATTTAAGTGTGAGGAAGTCGTTTCTGAAAGTATTTGTATGGAGTGTAGCCATGTATGGAAGTGAAACATGGACAATAAATAGTTTAGACAAGAAGAGAATAGAAGCTTTCGCAATGTGATGCTTCAGAAGAATGCTGAAGATTAGATGGGTGGATCACATAACTAACGAGGAGGTATTGAATAGAATTGGGGAGAAGAGGAATTTGTGGCATAACTTGACTAGAAGAATGGACCGGTTGGCAGGACATGTTCTGAGGCATCAAGGGATCACCAATTTAGTACTGGAGGGCAGCGTGGAGGGTAAAAATCGTAGAGGGAGACCAAGAGATGAATACACTAAGCAGATTCAGAAGGATGTAGGCTGCAGTAGGTACTGGGAGATGAAGAGGCCTGCACAGGATAGCGTAGCATGGAGAGCTGCATCAAATCAGTCTCAGGACTGAAGACCACAACAACAACAACATGGTAGTCTAGCGGTTCTAGGCGCTCAGTCCGGAACCTCGCGACTGCTACGGTGGCAGGTTCGAATCCTGCCTCGAGCAAGGATGTGTGTGATGTCCTTAGGTTAGTTAGGTTTAAGTAGTTCTAAGTTCTAGGGGACTGATGACCACAGCTGTTAAGTCCCATAGTGCTCAGAGCCATTTGAACCATTTGAACAACATGGTATGCACGAATATTAACATGTTGAACGCCTTGCTGCCTTCAGTTCTTGGGTAGTTGGGACCGAACACGTAAATCTCTTTGTTGCATTTGAACCGATTATTTTTTACCATACACGATATTCTTTGTTATTCTGACCCTGTCATTTTATACACTTTTTATGTTTGAGTATACATATGGTCCGTATCACCACCTGTGGGCATTTTGTTTTTGATTGTAAGGCATTTATTTCATTTCACATTTTGAAATAAATTGGCCAGTAGACGCCTCTCAGATGCAGAAATGGCTGAAATGCAGGATAATCTTGCTGGGTATGATGCCACAGGCTTCTACGATGACTTCACTGAAGACCCGAATGTTTCGCCTGATGGCGGTTTCAGTTGAAGTTCTGAGGACGATGATGATGAAGGTAATGCAGGATCAACCGATTCTGAGCCTAAGGATCACGTTCCTCTTGTGAATCTTTCAAACAGAAACAAATGGGAATCTGTAGTAGGAGACTAAATTCATTTTAGTTTCGTCTCTCAACATATTGGTGTTCATGATGTAGTTCAACAGATTCAAGGACTACCTTCTATATCTTAGTTGTAACACTTCATAGACGATAATATTATATTGCTATTAGCTGCTTTAGCAGTAAGCTTTGATGCTCGTAACATTGCAGCAAAGGGAACTCCAAATAGAAGGCTATCAGAATGGTTTGGCACCAATACTGACGAAATGCACAAGTTCCTCGGAATCATTCTCTGTAGGGACCTCATGGAGTTTTCAGAACTGAGGAATTACTGGACCAAAAGGAATGTATTAAAACGGAATTCCAAAAATAATAAGTCGTAACAGAAATGAGTTGTTACTTCTGATATTGCATTTATCAAACAATAAGCAAGAAAGAGATCCAGAAGACAAGCTCGAAATCTCACAATTTGTGGCTATGCTGGGGAAGAAATTCTACTTTCCTGACGATGTGGTTTGTGTAGACGAAATCAGTGTATTATTTGGATGTATTTGCTTTATGACAATACATCAATGTATTATTTGGATGTATTTGCTTTATGACAATACATATCTAGCAAAAGACATAAATATGAAATCAACAGTTCTAAACTTTATGTTAGTGAAAGCTATAATTTGTCTACACTAGCAAAGAAAGAGCAGACGATATATCTGTTGCCGAGAGGGTGGTAACAGAATTTACGGATGGACTCTTAAATAATGGCAAAACACTGTATACCGACAACTGGTACACCACTGTTTCACCGTCTAAAAGGCTAATTCGGCGAGAGAAACACTTGGTAAGCACACTACGTGCAAATCGAAAGAATAATCCCTCTGATGTTGTCAAGGCAAAACCAGAACAAGGGGAAATTATAGCCCAACAGAAAGAAGACGAAATTATAGTGCTGAAGTGGAACGATAAGCGAGACATGTTAATATTTAGTACGAAACATGATGACTGAATGGTCCAAGTTTTCGAAAAACGAAAAAGGAAGAAGTAATCCCGCTACGGTCATCGACAATGACCCAGGAAAGGCCTTTATCGACCTCTCCGACCTGGTGGGCTGAAATGCCTCATGCTTAAGAAGACCTGTAAACGGCACAACGAACTTGTCTTTTGTTTCATCACTTCTACATCTATTGTAAATGCTCTGCAGTTGTACAGTAAAGTTAACAACAAGAAACTGGTTTCTCGTCGAAGCACTCATATTCTACGTCGGATCCCATCTTGCCAAGACCGTCCAGCTGCAACCCTAAAAACTTGCTTAAAGAATATGTGGGGCTAGAAAGGGTTGGCAGGATAAGGTGCAGCCTACGTTATAAAATTATGACCTAATGGCAGAATGCTGTTTGTCCTCGCAAAAAAGCTCAATATCAGTACAAACATTCTGCCCAATCCTTCTATGGTTTTGTTGTTCAATGGGTTTACTTACAAAATACAAATCATGTTTCTGGGTGCACAAACGGGCTTGAATTAAGACACACCGAATGACTATGGGTAAGGACATGGACTGACACAGATATTTCATAACGCCGACCATTGGCGTACGGCGTTCAACGTCTTAATGCATTGACTCTATTCTGTTCTGTCTGGTTTTAAAATTTTTTATGTAAACACACAGCCAGTAAAAATAGAGTATCCTTTTAGAGGTATCACTCAAGATTTATTCTTGTAATAGTGTATGTTTAGCACACGTAACGATTACATTTACTGGTCAATGGCACAAGCTGTTCTGTGGTACCAGGTATCGACTCATGCCCAAACACTCATATTAGTACATCGTCTAGCCTCCACGTGAGGCAAGGCAGACGCTGACTGTGGCATCCAGTCGACCGTACACATGGCGAATACTGTCTTGGAATATATTATGCCACGTGTGTTTGATCTGTTCACGTAGTTCTGTAAGAGCTGTTGGTTGACGAGTCACACGAGTCACCTCCAATCCCATCATATCCCACACATGTATGAATGGGTTCAATTCCGCAGATCGTGCTGGTCAGGGATGTTGCTGAATTTCTTGCAGAACACATTGAGTTTCACGAGTAGTGTGTGGGCGAGTATTATCCTATTGGAACAACAAATCACGTTCCTGTTGCATGAACGGCGGAAGAACGGGTCTAACAACATTTTTTTCGTACCCAGCGCTGGTTACTCTTCAAGACATGCAACTTATCATTGTACCTTGATTTTTTTCACAAACTTCACTAAATGCACATGGTACAGAAGTATGTCTCACATTTGCCAATGGTTTTTCTTTTTATCAAGGAAATTGCTAAAATGTAGCATTAGTTTAAATTTTGTTTCACAATATCACTGCATTTCGTTTAGATACTTATTTCCTTTATTATTACAAAGGAAAATATCACTCTTTTTTTCCAAAACCTCTGAATAAAAAATATGTATAATCTAGTTAAACTAGTTAACAAATTATGTTTTATGAGCATTTTTGTAGCCTTCTAAGTGGTATTCATGAAAACAAAATGAAACATATAATTAACATGCCAGAATACTTTTCACATTATTGATCCTCAAAGCTCAATATCAGTACAGACATTCTGCCCAATCCATCTATGGTTTTGTTGTTCAATGGGTTTACTTACAAAATACAAATCATGTTTCCGGGTGCACAAACGGGCTTGAATTAAGACACACCGAATGACTACGGGTAAGGACATGGACTGACACAGATATTTCATAACGCCGACCATTGGCGTACGGCGTTCAACGTCTTAATGCATTGACTCTATTCTGTTCTGTCTGGTTTTAAAATTTTTTATGTAAACACACAGCCAGTAAAAATAGAATATCCTTTTAGAGGTATCACTCAAGATTTATTCTTGTAATAGTGTATGTTCAGCACACGTAACAATTACATTTACTGGTCAATGGCACAAGCTGTTCTGTGGTACCAGGTATCGACTCATGCCCAAACACTCATATTAGTACATCGTCTAGCCTCCACGTGAGGCAAGGCAGACGCTGACTGTGGCATCCAGTCGACCGTACAGATGGCGAATACTGTCTTGGAATATATTCTGCCACGTGTGTTTGATCTGTTCACGTAGTTCTGTAAGAGCTGTTGGTTGACGAGTCACACGAGTCACCTCCAATCCCATCATATCCCACACATGTATGAATGGGTTCAAGTCCGCAGATCGTGCTGGTCAGGGATGTTGTTGAATTTCTTGCAGAACACATTGAGTTTCACGGGTAGTGTGTGGGTGAGTATTATCCTATTGGAACAACAAATCACGTTCCTGTTGTATGAACGGCAGAAGAACGGGTCTAACAACATTTTTTTCGTACCGAGCGCTGGTTACCGTCCCCTCCAGACACACCAAAGGTGACCGGTAGTTGTAGCGTATCGCACCCCAGACCATAGGGCGAGGCCTTGGGCCAGGGTGTCTTGGAGGAAAGCACTTTGCGAGACAGTGCTCATCAGGCAACCATGCGCAAACGACTATCACCTGCGTGCAGGCAAAATCTGCTTTTATTGCTGAAGACTACGGCGCTCTATCCCATGTTCTAAGTGATCCTCTGAGGACACAAAAGCCGGGCGCGTGAATGCGGTGGTGTGAGTAGAAGACGGGCTAGAGGTATAGTGCTCATAATCCCACTGCTAACAACCAGTTTGCAACAGTTCACGTTGAGACGACTGAGCTCATTAAGTCCACTTAGCTGCCACTGCTTCCTCTTCAATACGACGATCCTAGCAGGCGTCTGTGCTACGTGGACATCCAGAACTTCATCTGCTGGTATGAGAATATTCACGTTACCACTTATACCAGCGTCGTTACACAAGATGCATATCCAACTGCTGTGGCAGTTCTCCGAAAGGACCATCCCGCCAATTGGAAGGCAACAATTTGACTTCTTCAAACTCCCTCAGTCGGTAGTTGCAAACACAAGTGCTTCTCTGTGGCACGGTTGCTGCTTGCTTCACGCCACCACTCTGAGCCTTCTGTTTGTGAGGATCTCCTATTAAAGGGTAGACTCAGATGGCGCTATGGTAGCTATGCCACTACGCTACCTGTTGGCGGATGATGATGAAATCATTATTAGTCCACCTACTATCCCACATGCTGGCATCGGATCAAACTTGTCGTTGCCTTTCCAGGTATACTATTTTTTTGCGGCACTGTATAATAACAATTCTTTGGCTGAAATGTAGAGTGATACAGAAGCGTCACCTTGCTCCAATAATGGGCGAAATGACTAATGAGCAAGACGAGTTGAACCATGGACAGGGGAACCACACTAATATAAGTTGAATACACATTTATTCCAAAAAATTATAAAACAGGGAATTAATTAATAAAACATTAGTGTACAGATGGTAGCCGATGTAAGTGCAGGTATTCCTATTTGTTATTCCTATTTGTTACTGAATACGGTGTACTGAACAACATTACATCAGTATTCATGTTATTTGCAGATAGCCATTACAAGTCGTATGTTTTTAAGTTGGTTTATATCTCCCAGGTACATGTGGCAAGAGCACGCCATTAATGTTTATTTTCCCCTGAACAGCAGATCAGGTGTTGAAGTGTGGACGTATGGATGCAAAACGGTTAGTCTTTACTGACAGGTGTAGTCCACTTGCAGGTGCAGTACGACCGTGCATTAAACATCAGCTCTCAAACTTTATGATGCATTGGTGGGAAGACTGTTCGAACAGAGAAAAAGAAACCAAAACTCAGATGTGTGTACATATTAAGGTACTACATATAAAAATATCTGCAGCTATACCCGTTACAACCTGTATATTCCTTATTAAGTAACGTGCTGGCTGTCCCATTTATCTTGATCACTCCACACATCTTTTTTTCTTCATCTATTGTATCTACAACTACACTCTGCAGGCCATCTTACTGTGGGACGGTGCTTTGGATACGACTGTCACTTCTCCCTTTCCTGTTCCAGTCAAGAAAGTTTTGTCAGAGCTCAAATCTCTCCAATTAACCTTCATGGTCTTTTCACGGTATATGCGTGGAGTGAAGCAATTAGTGGTTGATTCTCCCAGGTGGGCACGATCTCACAGCTTCAGCAGTAAGCCACACAACGTGAAGCAGAAAGCCTGTCTTCCAGCGTCTGCCGTTGTAGATGCTTCAACATCTTCGCGACGCTTTCGTGTTCACCAAATGAGGCTGTAACGAAGTATGCTGCTCTTCTTTGGGCCTTTTCTGTTTTCGCAATCCAAAGTGTCTAGCACGGACCCCAGACTGAGAAGCGATACTGAAGTACTGGCCGAACGAGGGTTTGGTGATCTACCTGCTTTGTTGGTGGATTACACTTCCAATGAACCTCAGTCTGGCTTTACATTTACTTATGATTAGTATTTGTGGTCGTTCCATTTTAAATCGCGCTGTGCGACATATAATGTCTCATGGACGTGATTATTTTTGGTAATTAGTCCTAAATGATAAAATGTTTGACAAGTCGCATTTATCAGCTTGATTTCCTTCCCTATATTTTTTATTCGGTTATACCCTTCTTCTCTTCGAGACTTGTTCAAAAGTGTACTCACGAAAACATGACGTTTTTAGCGCTAAAGTACTCAACCCTCGTAAATTTACGATTGCAGTAGGATATAGAACGCGATATTTTGTACTCAGTTTAGTACTAACGTACCACTGGATATTTAATAATTGTAATTAACTACTGCACATCCTATAAATTATTGCACCCTTTGAATAAAATGTAATAATACACTTAGCGATAATTTAGTAGCAATGTAAACATTTCGCCTTTGGTCTTCTATGGTTAAAAACGTAACACAGAACTACCATCACTCTACTGTATTAGCATACAGTGCAGGAACCCAACGTGACGTAACGCATCCGTTTGCAGACGTTGACAGCAAACAAATGAAAACACGGATAAGAAAGCATTATTGAATTTACTGCTCTGCTGATTTACGTTTTCCGTAAATGAGCAGCATTTCCACCGTCTCTTCTTTGGTTTGCGTTGTACTCACACAAACCTTCAATTGGAGTCGGTTGACTAATTTACCGATATACCGGTCGTACTGCGCCTATAAGTGGACTACACCAGTGAGTGTAGATCGACTATTTTTCGTCCACACTTCAACACCTGACCTTTTTCCTTGCTTTTCCATTCCGTTTACTGTCAACTCCAGCAAGTGCCGGGTACCCGCACTGTTTTTTAGTACAGCTAAGTCAAAGTGATTTTTTATTTCGTTTTTATAGCGATGTGTTTACATGTTACTGAGGAGAGGAAGGGAAGAACCCAAAAAATACGGGTTACTAATCAAACAACTGAACAAGTGCGAGCAGGATTCGCGCACTGAGGGTTCAGTGCAAACTTAATTATGAACACAGGTAGCTCATCCATCCAGCTCTATCGATGCTACCAAGAAATCGGTAACGAGGCTTCCCAGACAGTATCAAAATCTCTATAGTAGTTCCTCAGACTAGCCCGCACATACAAAAAGAAGCCTGCAGGAGACTTCAATTTGCACATGTACAGAGCCAAGATACAATAACGTATTTTCATTTACTCATTAAAACGTGACCACTTCTTACCCTTTACGTTTGCTTACAGTAATATTTTACGATTATGTTTTTACCTATAGTGAATACAATGTAAAGTCCAACAAAGAGAAATTTTTATGTCATATTATTACAGCTTAATAGTTTTCGGATTCTTTTCCTTTACTTGTACTGTGAAACATGGCTTCTTGTCAAATTTCGTGATTCTGAGTCAACCGGAAGTACCCTATATATTTTGGTAAGTGAGTGACAGAATGAACGTGTCTTTTGATTACATTGACTTTGGAGCTTACATTTTTTACACCGTCAAGGGATCGTAGACGTCATTTGGCGACGTAAATCTGAATCTGATACGCTTACCTTTCCTGAGAAGAAGGAAACTTAATAGAGGGAAAAACGGATAGATGAATAAAAGACAAAAATATTTTTTCGAGTGACATAATTACTAATCAGGAATGTTCGGGGATTTTTCTTCACCTGTGTAGTGAAGCCTAGCTCCCTTACAAACTTCATAATGCTAGGTAAATAGGAAGTATCCCGTAAGTTTTGGTGAGCGAGTTTGTATCAAAATACGCGATATAAAGAGCCGTATCCTTTGATCACATTGATTTAGAATGTTACACTTTAGTATGTGACTTGAATTTGGACTTGGTACGACAACACGTTACTAAGAAAAACTGTTCTTAATAGTCGGACAGACAGAGACACGGATGGACAACAAAGCGACACTGTTCGTTTTTACTGATTAAGGTGCATAACCCTATAAAGACGTACTCACGCTCATGTCTTCGTAACGACGACAGTCTGAAGCAATTGAATCATGCTGGTTAACGATAGCTAAACAACACCTACTTGATACATTTATTTATTTCCTTCTGGGCATAAAGCTATTTCGATTAGTCAAGATTAATACAACATCCATGATTGTTATGTTGGAAATGGATGTAACTTCGGCTGTCTCATTCCCAAAAATCACAAACTAAATTTTGTCTTTCAATATTCGAGCAGTCCTCATGCTACAGTATCTGGCATTTGATACATACTATCCTGTTTTATGGTGGAGTCTTAATGTAAAACTCGTGTAGAGATTTCCCTCTGTTCCTTTTAACGTCCTTGCCTCACCATGTGTGCTTCGTTACCAACAAACGTCTATTTCATAAGTGAACTTGATAGGTCACTTTCACTTTGTGTCCTGTGGCGTTATGTTTTTATTTAGAGCGTGGTCCTATTTTTAGGCAGTGGTTTGAAATCAAAAACACCTCGATTAATTTTCGGCGCGATAAGACCTACATTAGTTGCAGATAATGATTCTTCATTTTGCTGTAACTGGTGTTTGTTTGGAGATTCGTTGGGAGGCACTGTGGACTGGCTTTTAGATGCTGCAGCCTGAGCGGGAATACGTCCAATTTTGACATGATCTGTGACAAGAAAAAGTTCTGGCCGCAGGAAAATCAAGTTCGTCGAACACAAGTGGATTCTGATCCCGCATTCTTTCAATCCATTAACTGCATTACCGGCTACTTCTGTTGTCCAGCAATCATTGATCAGTAGATGCTCAAGGGATGATGAGCACTTCTATTTTGTCCGTTCATTTTTCCCCAGTCAGCTACGCTAGAAGTTCAGTGGGATTAACAAGAATAATACATGAATGAATATTATCTGTGAAACACATACAATGTGAGTTTGTCATGCACAGGAAGGAATTATAAAACATCTACCTTATTATTCCACAATATCTTTTGAACGTCTCAAAAATTGTAACACATCAGGCAACAAAAGTGCTGTTACGTAGCACCCATTGAACTGTGAGAGCTTTTAATCTCTGACGATGTGATGCGTTAATAGGCCCCTTCCATACAGATATGATCCTGAACCAATTGCCCCGCTCATTAACTCGCACCGGTCTCTCAAATTTCATCTCCATACATGGAGAAAAGAGCCACATCACCAGAGGTGAGTAAAAAATGTGTGTGTGCCCGTTTTGATGAAACTTGCATTAAATGTCGAAAACATTGTATGTGTTAGTCAAGATACAAAGTAGGTACCCTCAGCCGAAAAATATATGGACTAAATTAGAATGTGACAAATGTACGATGGAGTGCTACTAGTACTGACAAGTTTGTACATTCATCAGTAGTGTTAAGTAAGATCAGTAGCGTTAAGTACGATTTTATAGAAGTTTACAATGACTCACAGCCATCATATTTCATTAATGGCATATAGTAAGGCATTATCAGATTTTCGAAGAGTCATTACCGTAACTTCAGTGACATATTGGGAAGGAACGCTTATGATAACTCCCAACAGAAAGAAAGAGAATATAATTTGATCTCGTATTTTATGAAGCAATCATTACAAAATTAAATTCAATCGTACTATTTAATCCATATTACTGAAAGTAGACACTGTAACTTTCGAGTTTATCTTACCGAAGATATACAGTTCCTCTCCAAGCCACAGTAGACCCTAAGAAAAGTGCTTTAGCAATTGATCTCACCGAATGTAGCCCTGTACGGAACTAACTCGACTAATAAGTAAGAATTTGCGCAATGGAATCTCTCCAGTAGCTGAAATAGGAGATATTTTTATTACTAAATACCTTCTGAGGGGTCCACTTGTACATGTGTCCCGATTTTGTAATATATTTCAGGAAAAATGACATGAAATGGTTATCACATGTAGAAGATATTGTATCTTTGACACCACTGATGTTGCCTGAGTGGCAGAATCGATTGTAAGTAGGAGCTGACGGAGCGCAGTAGCAATTGCTGTTGCCGTTGCACTCTGTTAAAGGCAGGATGTAAGCCTACTAGTGGCTAGCTGTGAGAACTTAGCTGTTGGCCTGTGGACGCAGTGTAATACAGTTCTGTAAGCTAATGAAAGTTTATATGTTAAGTTTTAAGTATACAGCAACACAATGTGGATTTTGCTAATTCTAACAGTACCGTCCGTGGAGGAACCAAGCATCTTCCATCTGATTTAATGTATAGGTTGATTAGGTATACACCATTTGTGATATTTTGTGTATTTTGTAACCCTGATACAAGGAAGTTAAATTTCTGAATCTATTTTGTCAAACTATGGCAGACCTTTTGTCATATATCAGTCGAAGTATTGTTAACTACGTCAGTAAGTGAGAATTGTAGAAGAGTCGAGAAGTGCACTGATTCTGAAGTTAAAGTAAAATGTTTCATATCAGATTTTGTGAAGGAGAAACTTTATTTTGAATACAAGTTTCGAATTGAACAATTCGATCTTAGCATATCCCGTTCCATGTCGCGTTTATTTAAATCCAATGAATATTTTTTATAACAAATGATTTTCAATCAGAAAAAAATTAATATCTGAGAATCAGAAAAGCATTAATGTTTGTAACGGCTTTAATGCGGGCAGCACTACACAGTGCTGAGCCAATATCCAAAATTATCACTAAACATTAGCAAGATTATTCTTTTATCAACCCATCTACTGGCATTATTTGCATGAAGCTATTTTACAGCTATTTTACTTTGCTGTGCCAAGATTGAATATTCTCTATGCCTAGTGTGGAGAGAACAGCATGCCAGTATTACATCCGTTGCGACTCAAGAGCTGAGGAAAATGTATTTCATTGTTTATTTGCATAGGGAATTTTCTCAGTTTATTGCACAGGGCCACAGAACTCGGTGCTCGCGAGTCTGAGTAAATAACAAATGGATTGATTTCATTATAGGCATTACATCCTGGCTTTCCAGATTAAGTTGTTTAATTTTTCTTTGGATTACAGTAAAACTGATTAAGCACACCATTTGCTCAACAACACATTGCACAGTAAATTTCTGCAAGCAAACATTATGCACTGCATATCAATTAACAAACAGAAAAAAATTATTGAATAAAGAAAGTTACAACCTAAAAGCATTAAATCGCTATTGTCTATGTATCAGCTGGCAAGAGAAACAAAAAGTTAATATTTATTTTGCATGTAACTATTAACCGAATCGAAAAATTTATAATTTTGTCGTAATCTGTTCTTTAAGAGGTAACATCTTACTTTAAACGTTCAGCACAGTCTGTCATGAATGAAAGTTAGAAATTGTGGATGGGTCTTGAGGTAGTGTGACCCACAGCGGGCTAATTTCATAGACTATATTCTTCCAGAAATTTAGAATGAGAGCACTGTATGACTTACAACAAAGCGTACACATAACATCAAACCTTTTCAAAGCTTTTTCCCGCCCACAGCCCTCAAAAAACAATGAAAGGGAAAATAATTACGTCGTTTACTACATATTCGCTGTTCATGCAGTAAAACTTCAGTGTCAGACATGACGGTTTAATTTATTGTTTCTTTATTATTACATTAGTCTATCTATATACACCGCTTAAGCTTATCTCCCAAAGTAAATCATTGGACGAGAACAGATAAGGAAATATGATGCCATAAAAATTGAGATGTGTGAAAAACTAAAACGAAGTGCAGATATTTAACAGATTAACTCCTTTGTAAAGGGATCAGACGTTGAAGCTTTTAAGCACTCTTCTTGAAGGAATACATAGGGGGTGGGGTTGGTTTTGGTGGAACAGATTCCACAGAATGGTCCACAAAGGAAGATTATTGCGACCTTTGGAGGTTTGGGTGGTCGCACAGATGAGTCCCCAAAGTCTTGCTTAAATTACTATACTGCGACATTGTAAGGATGATGGCGATCAAATGTACATCAATATTCTTAAGGTGCGTCGTCAGCGACTGAAATCTCACAATAAAATACATGGCCACATGGCATTCATGGTAAACTATGAGCAGCCGGCCGGAGTGGCCGTGCGGTTCTAGGCGCTACAGTCTGGAGCCGCGTGACCACTACGGTCACAGGTTCGACTCCTTCCTCGGGCATGGATGTGTGTGATGTCCTTAGGTTAGTTAGGTTTAAGTAGTTCTAAGTTCTAGGGGACTGATGACCACAGCAGTTAAGTCCCATAGTGCTCAGAGCCATTTGAACCATTTGAACCAAACTACGAGCAGCACCCCAGACTGTTTAATTACTTAAACTACAAATGCGTGAAAAGCCACTTGAAGCAAGTATCAAGCAGATAGGGAAAGAAATAAGAAGTTAGAAAGTTCACGTGAACTTGCATAGAACTTGCACTATCAATCAACTATTACGTAAATTTCATTGCAAGTGCTTTGCACGTTGTTTCTGTCTTACCACACAACCTCACACCACTAACTTGGGTGGTTCATATATGTTATTTCTCCCAATTATTAAGAAAAGAGATCAACACATATATGAAACGTACTAGCTCAAAAAAAACAAAACACAGAATAACGTATCACCATTTTCCACGTCTTAACCATTGGCCCCAATCCTCGACCTTCTGGTACATAATTGGCAGTACTTATTTTTCCAGTATTATTAAAATAATTATTAGTTTTAATTAGTTAATATATGCCTCTATGTACTTCGTCTTCCGTGATTCCCGTCCACATCCAAGCTACAAGAGTTGATAGTTCCGCCGTACACGAACGCTCATTTACCGCCGTTGTTCCTCGAGTAATAGAAATCCTGTAAAGAAGTTGGTAATGGTAGTCCCCTGATATATACACAAATTTAAAAGATTTCTATTGTATCACCACACTGAGAACTCATAAATTCCTACAAATACGTACAATGTGTAAAGTCTTACTAGACTAATAGAGTATAATCTCTACCACTATCACAAGCCATGAATTGATGCCTTTGAACAAACTACAATAATCTGTTGCTACCTCAGTTGTTTGTTCGAGTGTATTAACTTAAAACAGAAAAATTATTGTGTTGACGACACTGCCATCACAATACTTCTACATTGTGTCTGAACCGGTTGTATTATTGAAATATGAAAAATAACGAGGAATACAAACTCCAATTGATAAATGATGGAAACTGAAATCAGCCGCGTCCTTTCAGTGGAACGATCTCGGTATATACTTTGATTTAGGGAAACAACCTAAAACGTGGTGCCCGAATGAGAGAAAGAGACGGACAGAGGGAGTAGATTGCTTCACCTCACTGAACCTTAATGGGTATGTTAGAAGAAACAGTTCATTTATATAATAATGAAATTATGATTTATTAACTAATTACTACAACTGATCCAATATTACAGGATTCATTACATCTTAATATATGATCCCATATCGTGCCCATTGGTCAATAGGCGCCATGTATAAATTACAGGACCATGGCATTTTCGTTTCAAAAGAAAAAGAAATGGTCTTTTCAACTTTCTACAAAGTTCTTTCAGTACACATGGGGCTGCTACTCGTAGGTGAAGTTTTAAATACTGACTGCAACTTTGGTAGTTACACCATTCAGTAGAAAGTAGATGAAGAAATTGATTTGCAGCCCCACGTGTAATAATGGAACCTAGTAGTGAAAGGTGAAGAGACCACTCTTCTTCTAGAAGGAAAAAGGCGTAGTTTTACAACTGGTACAAGGGATTTAGCGAGAAACGCGCATATGTGTTGTGATGTCAAACGTCTTTATTTATTTTCAGAGATTGTCGACCAAAACGTAGCGTGATTGGCCAGAGAAACTGCTAGTGACTAAGCACCAGAATCGTTGACACAGCAGGAATCTTTACAGATAGATACATTGTTAAAACCATTTACACACAAATGATGAAACTTTGTCATTTTAAAAAAATAGTGGTACAAATTTACATGAGGGTTAATTAATGGTATGAGAGGTTTATTGTCACATGCGCTCAGAGTGAAGCGAATAGGAGAATATACCTTATCTAGCACGAACATTAAGCAACTGCTGAAGATGTTTGTGGGTAAATTAATTACAATTATTAAAAGGTGGAAATTACCTCTCCCCAATACTGAAGTCACCCGAAACATTGGCGTGACGCTTGCGTCACCATTTTGAGTTATTGCTCAGGAGCTGGAGCATGACAGGCAATTTGCGCCGTCCTTTCGAGATTCTCCGCATTTATGACGCTTTTGGTATTTCTAAGTCAATTTCTTTCGATTCTAGTTTATTCCGATTCACACCTATTTCCCACATCCTGGGCTAAGGGTACGTTTCAGTACATGTTTATCTTGAATTGAAATCCCTTCATCGAACTGAAAATGTCATTTGCTATTCGAAGAGAACGTTTACATAATCTTTGGTGGCAGCTGAAGGTTGGCTATTTGTTTTGTTGACTGTCGCAGAATTGTTTGCAATTTTGTGAGCGGCAGCTTAGATATGATGAAGGAAGGGTGCTACTTACTTCGATGAATCTGTAGTTTTTATTTCCGAAACAAAACAAAATCCATATTGTACTTTAGATCACCGTCTGGCATACTGTGCATACTTCGTACACTGCTCCACTAGCGTAGTTTGTCGTTTTCTTTGCTAGTTTTCGCTATATTTTACTATCTTCATCGATATTGTTGCTTAAAGTTCAGGCTCCTTTTAGTGTTAGCACGATTTAAGATTAACACTAAGACTATGGTTTCAGAGAGAAGTACCACTTTTCGTCTAAATAATACGGATAGATGACGAAATTGTTGCAGCTCTTCTCGAAGATTTTCCAGGTGATAACGTCGTAACGGAATCAGAGGATCATAAATGCTATGAAACTGACGCAATTGATGCTGATAATAATGTAGCTTTAGATTTTTACGTAATTTTTGAAAAAAGAAATTTAGTTTTCGACGCAATCTTTGAAAGCTTTGACAGAATGTGCACCAAAAATACAACCCGGTGAAGCCTGTATAACGCGGATACTAACTGTGGCATACTACGGACAAAAAATAGTACCACCTTGTCTTTGATGTTTATCAAGGTAGAAATGAAACTCTGGAGAGGGAATTACAAAATTATTATTTATGAGAAGGGGTTATTGTAGGTTCATCAAAGAAGTTTTGTGATGAAAACAGATTTTCATATTCTTTTACTTGAACTGTATAACTGACCTATAATATTATTTTATTTTAAAACAGGGAAATTACCTAACAATTCGTTTCTGGATTGTATTAATATTCCTGAGCGTAAGTTATAAATTCGTCGCAACAGGGAGAAATGTGAGCCAACGTTAAACAATATCTCTGCGCTTCCTTGAATTGTGGACAACGACTGCACGTAATAATTTGCATTTCACTCATAGCAATTTTAATTAATATCTGTCTTTCGAAAAGCAGACTAATTTCTGTACAAGCCCATGCTGATGAGTAGCTTCGGTTTGGATGGTTCCGTTTCAAATACATTTACAGAATAAATGATCTACACCGCATAACGTAATAAAACATTGGGCTTCGTAAACAGGTGCCGGTTCTATTAAACGGAAGTTACAAGTAATGACTGTGAAAGCTGGAAATAATTTAATTGTGCTACGCAAAACCACACTAGCTTCCACTAGTACAATTACACAGATCACATTTAACTTCAGTTACTGCAGGATTGTATAGGATAGTAAAGAAGGTTTGCTGAATCTTTTCAATAATTATTATTTTAATCAAGAGCTACATTTATCGGAACAAAGGCGGCAATCGTACAGACCAGCGTAAGATCAAACCAAATACGGTAATGCAGTTAATGGCCAATTCTTTGTCGTGTACTATTGTATGTAAAATGATAATCTAAGGAGGAGCGCTAGCGCTATGTTTATTCTTATTCGTACACAAGCATGACACTGTATATGAATTATTAAAATTGTAAGCTACATTTATTTTCTTACTTTAATTACTTGAAAAATGAGAATCTGTCTTAAACTAATTACTGACTCTAAAAGAGGCACCACAGTTGACCTGCATGGAAAGTTAAAAGTAGAGAATACTTTGGCCTGTGGCTCTATAAGGATACATTAGAAAAGTTTCTTTCTTTCATACTCTACAAAAACGAAAAGACATGAGTCCGTCAAATGCAATCCTCTGGAAATGGGGTATTTTAATGGAAAGACCACAAATGTTTCGTCTAGCTTCCAATTACAGTGTAAGAAAAGTAATTTTTGTGTCCAGAAAGCAGAAGGATGGCAGAAAAATTAACCACATGCCTTCTTCTGTAGTAATGGACTACAATTGTAACATGAGGGGTGTGAACGATGACGAAAAATTTAGATCTGTTAATCTGCTGGAAATAAGATAAAAGAATTACTGGTAAATGCTTATAAACAGCACTGTTAGAAGTATGGGAAGGTTCCCATTCTAAAACTTGTTCCGGCACTTAAGGGTCAGGCGAATGCAAAGCATATCAGTTCCAGAACTGGAAGGCAGTTTCTGACAGAAAAGAGTACATTGAAAATCAAAATAATCCCAAAGGATCTTTGATTATGAAATAAACTTCTTAATTTTGTCACTTTTCCGGCAACGGTGGAAGAGGTGAGTATATAACAAAAGGAAGGTTGAGTATAGACCAAAATCAATACTTTTATTTTGTGGAATGTTTCTCTGCTACAATGAAAATAAAAATCTTTTGGCGGAATTTTATTTAGCAGCTATAAAATTAATGTCCTCATGTTCGCTGATCTCTGCCATTGTTGCATTAACACATTCTGATTCATTTATCAGAAAAAGTGCTGAGTTGAGAGGTGTTGGTCGGCAAGGCACTGGGGCGTCTGATGGTACTCAAAAGTACCTCTTATCTAAAATCGCAAAAATGTCCTCTTTTGTTTTGTTACTGTTCTCTTCCATGATTCATAAAATAAACTGGAAGATATATTTGTTTATGATAGTTGAAGCAGCAAATGGTTGAAATGAAACCAGCTAGAATTTATAACTTTGTGAAAAAGAATAAGACTTTGAAAATAAGCAAACATTACATGAAATAGCCTGCTCAATTTCCTAAAGGAAGTACGCAACTGATGATCGATATCTGAATGCATATTAATGCTGTTTAATTCCTACGTGTGAGATTATCCCAAAATTCTGAAATCAATATATACGAGACTTAAACCTACAGGGGAGAAGTGATGTGTTCCACAGTTAGTCTCGACCTTTCACAGTTATGCAGTAGAAAATTGGCAAGGACTGATGAATCTAACTTGCATGCACTTGAAACCTCATATAAAACGTGCCTGGTAGTGTATGAAGTAGTAAAATAATATAAAATTAATTAAAAACGTCGTATTAATGCAACGTCCAGGATTTCAACAAGTGAACTCTGGATACAAACCCATTCATGAAGAAGTTCCTTGGGCCAATAAGCTTAAATTGTGGCTGCGTAATAGGGGTGAGTGTAGGGAGGAGAAGAGAGGATGGTATGAGCAGAGGGTTGGTGATGGTGGTTAGAGGCGGACGGGAGACCAAAGTTTCTTTGGGCAATTTGCCATTATGAAACATTGTCTCAGGCTACAAAATATTACCACTGTCCTTCAACTCTCATTGCTTCTTTGCATAACAATGCGCACCACGATAAGCAAATACTGCATCTTCGTTACTGAGTGAGAATTCATTTTATACTCATCCCTGTTTTTTTTTCGTTTCTGTAGCCTAGTGTCAGAAAAAATAATGTGCAGAATAAAAAGGGTACTAGAGCAAATGCAAAAAAAAAAAAAAAAAAAAAAAAAAAATAGAAGCCAGAGAAGGATGTAGCAGGAAAGAAAGAATTGGAGGAGGGAGAGAGATACCTTGAACTGTACATCAGCCACAGTGATAGTTCTTCATGTTTTTTATAGTGCAAGATAAAACTGGTGTTATTACTCTTTTACGTAATAAGTGGATTTTAACGGTTATTTCAGTATCATTACACAATACTTTTGAGAAACATATAGCCGTCACGAACAGATGATTATGTTCCTTTCGTCATTGTTCATGAGTATTACCAAAGACGCGTATTTTCATTCTCCCTCTGTCTTTTTCTGGAATCCAGAAGTGCCTATCG
The DNA here is from genome assembly GCF_023864345.2 of Schistocerca serialis cubense. Taxonomy (NCBI): domain Eukaryota; kingdom Metazoa; phylum Arthropoda; class Insecta; order Orthoptera; family Acrididae; genus Schistocerca; species Schistocerca serialis. The sequence continues at coordinate 529,420,242 of NC_064642.1, forward strand.
AAACAGTTCGCTTCAACTCAAACTAACGCATTTTCAACATATAGTTGTCGGCTCTGCGTTTGTGTGTTAGAGTACTTCTATTAATTTGGATTACAGTAGTTTCAGGTACCAGCCAATTTCAATACCGATATAGCATGTGGTCCAATACTCTGCCTCCTATTTCACATGACAATTCCAGCCAGTGACGTCAGTGTTACAACGAGGAAACCCGCCAGTCTCGTCGCATATGAACGTGTGTTGTGTGGAAGCCACATCAGTCGCGTCAGGAACGGGAGCCTTTATGTCCTGCATAGCCATACATGTGGTTGCGCCAAACAATGATAATTCAAACCGGAGCCGGCGTACAGGATCCCACACGCGCCCTCATTCAGCTGCTGAGCCTCTTTAATTCCGCGGCATTGATGTGGTGACGTGTCGTGTTCTCCTTTGTCTCTACTCGTAACGCAGGGACGCTAGGTTCTGGGGACGCAGTGGCACCAGATGACGAATATACGGTTTAGCCTCTAGCCCTAAAAACAGGAGACCAATTCCGTGTGTGTACATTTCTGTGATTACAATGTTACTGTTACTCATTGACGAGATTCATTAAATGATTTAGCGCTTTCTCCATAAAAACTGAATTCCACTACATTCATTAGCAGTACAATGCGGAAAAGACACAATGTTCTCTGTATGTTTTGCTCTCGTGAGCCAAAACATAGTGACCTTTGCCCAAGCGAGATTTAATGCCGCTTGGTGGTAAGCAACGACGTGACGCGGTAGTGGTAGTTCCGGGTGGTTGTAATTAAGGTGCGGAGTTGAAGTGTGTGCCTTAACTATCGTAGGTCAGTGAAACTTGGTAGATACGCTAATGCATTAACATGAAACCGATTTACTATGAAAAAATTAGTTCCAATATTTGTCATCAGGTGCAAATATGGCGCTATAGGGCATCTCGTCAACGTCCCCGGTTCTCATATTGAACAAACTGTGTTAGCAATGCTTAATAATAAAATCACCATAACGCCTTTCTCATTTGTCTCACATTTTTTACCAACGTTCCGTTCCGAATTCATTGCATACGGAAACGTTTTTATAAGTCTTTCTTGCATTCACGACATCAGATATACAGCCGGTGGTCAAAACTGGAACTAATTTTTTTCCGCTCCACATTAATTCAGTAGAACGTCTACCAAGTTTCGCTACCATACGAAAATTACACCCCGCAATAGACCCCTTTCAGTAGCAGTGCTTTAACTATAACCATGCGGTATACAACCGGAACATACACGAATGGAAATCATTATAGCGACGTATAGGCAGCAATTGTGGAAATCCACAGACATAAGAGACTTTGACAAAGGGCAGATCGTTACAGCCCGGGCCTGGGAAAGACTGTTTCGAATATGGCGAAGCTGGTCAGAAGTTCGCATGCTACTAAATTTTAATTTCCATCATTGCTTCTTTGATACATAGATTGAACAATGCGGGCGAAAGACTACATCCCCGTCTCACAACCTTTTCAATCCGAGCACTTCGTTCTTGGTATTCCACTCTTATTGTTCCCTCTTGGGTCTTGTACATGTTGTATATTATCCGTCTCTCCCTATTGCTTACCCCTATTTTCCTCAGAATTTCGGACATCCTGCCACCGTTTGAAATCGTCGAACGCTTTTTTCAGGTCGACAATTCCTATGAACGTTTCTTGATTTGTCTATAGTCTTGCTTCCATTATCAACTGCAATTTCATAACTGTCTCTTCGGTGACTTTACCTTTCCTAAATCCTAACTAATTGTCATCTAACACATCCTCAATTTTCTTTTCCAGTCTTCTGTATATTATTGTTCTCAGCGGTATGGATGCATAAGCTGTTAAGCTGTTTGAGTAACAATTCTCACTAGTGTCAGTTCTTGCATTCTTCGAAATTGTGTCGATGATGTTTTTTTCCGAAAGTCAGATGGTATATATCCAGATCCATACTACGTGAACAGTAGTTTTGCTGCCACTTCCATTTTAAAAATTCTGATGGAGTGATATCTATCCCTTCCACCTTATTTGATGTAGAGTCTTGCAGAGCTCTTTTCTGATGCTTGTACTGTATCCATTATCTCTTCCAAATCGTTTCCTGTTTCTTCTTCTATCACAAGAGACCAGTCTTCGTCCTCATAGGTGCCTTCAGTGTACTCTTTTCAACTATCTGCTCTCTCATCTGCATTAACAGTGAAGCTCTCATTGCACTCTTAATGTAACCATCCTTGCTTCTAGGGTCACCAAAGGCTGTTGTGGCTTTTCTGCATGCTGAGTCAGTCCTTCTGACAATCATTCCTTTTTCGATTTCTTCACGCAACCATTTCCCCTTAGCTGCCCTGAACTTCATATTTATTTTATTCGTAAGTTACTTGTATTTCTGTATTCCTGAATTTCTCTCAGCATTTTTGTACTTCCTTCCTTCATCGACCAACTGTCGAACTTCTTCCGTTACCCACGTATCTTCACAATTACCTTCCTTGTACCTAGGTTTTTCTTTCCAACTTCAGTGATTCCCCTGTTTGAGACGTCGATTCCACATCAACTGAACTGCCTACTGAAATATTACTTATCACAGTATCTATGGCGTTAGAGAACTTCAAGCGTATATTTTCATTCCTTAGTACTTCCGTATCCCACTTCTCTGCGTATTTATTCATGACTAATCTCTTAATCTTCAGCCTGCACTTCAACACTACTAAATTGTGATTTAAATCTACATTTGCTCCTGGGTACGCCTTACAATCCAGTATCTGATTGTTGTCACATGTCTCTGGAAACCTTCCAATGAAAATGAAATTTTCATTCTATCGTGTAGCGTGCGATGATGTGGAGCTTCTTAGCAGATTAAAACTGTGTGCCGGACCGAGACTCGAAATCAGAACCTTTGCCTTTTGCAGGCAGTTACTCTCCGACTGCGCTACCTGAGCACGACTTGCGACCTGTTCTCTCATATTTACTTCTGGCAGTACCTCGTCTCCTACCTTCCAAACTTCGCGGAAACTCTTCTGTGAAACTTGTAGGACTAGCCCTCCTGGAAGAAAGGACATAGCGGAGATATGGCTTAGGCACAGCCGGGTGGATGTTTCAAGAATGAAATTTCAGCCAGTAGAGCATTTACCTGCGAAAGGTTGAGACGCGAGCTCGAGTCTCTCTCCGGGATAAATTTTTAATCTGGCAAGAAGTTTAAACTAGCAATGACTTTCGAGCGCTTGTCACACAGAATCGTCCATGTATTGCATTCCAAAGGTGGACCAAAAACATATTAAGCACGTTTTTACTCATCTGTCCATTATTTGCCATATTTCTTTTAAATTCTAACAGTTTTTTTTCTTAGAGAAAACATTTCAAGTGTGCTACTAACGGAATAACTTTACCTAGGGTGAACGCTTACAAACTGTACCAGTCTCATCATTTTTCTGATTTTGCTGGAATCTAAATATAATACTAATAATAACAGTAATGTGCAGTCTGTTCTCTACGACACATATGACCAATGTTTCGAAAATAAATTATCTGTGATTTAACCGGGTATGGAACAATAAAACAGCATTTGAGGAACTTAATCGTGTCTTTATCCTGGTCACTTCCGGAGATATTGCAAAACCGTTTTGAAGACATATTGGCACGTTTGGTTTGGCCAGTTTAAGTTTTGTTAGGCGTACTTTTGCTTTACTCGGATTCTTTGCCAAGGAGGGGTCCCTTGTAATGATCACCGCAGCTGGTGATGGAGTTCTGTTTCTTATTTTTTTACGGTGTTGGCATAGGCGAGATATATTGCGAACGTACTAACACCTTCCTACGACAGGTTTCTTTTGTGAGATTTGAAGGACTCAGGATTGTATAATTTAGAATTAATTTGTTTTGGATTTCCTGGGACTTCTTCTCTTGTCTCTTTATTCATTTCTTCTCTCTTATTTCTACCATTTAATTATGGACTGGATTTAGTCGCGACAAAGTCCGAATTCCGAAAAATATGTACATCCAATAGTCAAATTCCTGTTTCTTAAAAGCCACTAATAGGACTTTGTTCTGTAGCTGTCCTGCCGTATGAATCTCCTGAAAGCTGAGCATTTAGTTTCGACTAATATTGCGGTCAGGATTTGTGCGAAGCCATTTGACAGCTGCTTTGTTGTAATAATCAGCAAGTGACTTAAAAATGTTGGGTCTATTGGCTGTAGCCTGAGAGTTGCTAGTGGAAAGTATGATTACACCATTATCTTTAGCTAAAGCCGTATCGAAAAAAATCATATAGCACTACAACTGTTAGACCGACTGGCAGGATTAACGAACTGTTAAAACATTTATACCGCATATTATTTTAAAATATGTCTATACAACGTATAAGAAAGGAAAATAATTATTGTGAAGGTGTTTCGATGAACTCTATGCCAGGCATTTAACTGTGATTTGCGAAGTGTCCATGTAGATGTATAAAGTGCTGATACAATTTTATACACACAACATTTACTACACAGTGGCTGGGACGATTTGAGAAGCATCTACGCTGCATCATCACTGAATAAGTTCAAATGGTTCAAATGGCTCTGAGCACTATGGGACTCAACTGCTGAGGTCATTAGTCCCCTAGAACTTAGAACTAGTTAAACCTAACTAACCTAAGGACATCACAAACATCCATGCCCGAGGCAGGATTCGAACCTGCGACCGTAGCGGTCTTGCGGTTCCAGACTGCAGCGCCTTTAACCGCACGACCACTTCGGCCGGCCACTGAATAAGTAGAGTAATATGCTATATACATTATAAATAGGCTTCACGTACCTGTAAAGATGTTTAGCTACATAAAGAAAATATTTACTTTCGCAGGCCATAAAGTGAAATTGAACCGCTAGAAGCGAAAACTATAAACGGTCTATCGATCTGGTCACGTACAAAAGCTAGTACACATTTTGTGCAACATGCAGCATGGAGATAGTTTGCTAGATATCTTAGGATTAAAATTTAAATGTTTTACGGTTTGTATTATTTAATATTACATTTTTTATTTAGCAGATGTGCAAATTAGATAATAATTTCCAACATGCTCATTAATAATGTAACGCATATGTCTTCTTTCTGCTTTCTTCCCATTATTTTTAAATGTCGTCTCTTTCTTCCTACTGTTCCTAATTTCTAATTATTTCTTAGAATCTGAGAGTGAAAAGTCAAATCACTGGACATCTGTTAAGAAATAGCTAGTTTCATGTTCCCTTTAGATTTTGATGACTTTCTTCATGCGTTTCAGGAATTTAGTCTCCCATCCTAATCTTGTCTAAGCTGATGCCCTTTCTCATATGAGTTCGACGTCAAAGAGTTTTCATATACTTTTTCCCACTTACGTCTTCGCTTTTTAGTGTCTTTGCTTTCCATGTCCCTTCGATGTGTTATTCTAGGAATATCAGTGTGCTTCCAAACCAAAAAATTTGAAAGAAACGTATTTCCTAAGTGGTATCCTACTCTTTGGTATCCCTAGGTTCCATTACGTCATTTAATTGTGTTTGAGTACATTTCTTTATTTTCTGTCTGTGATTGAGGAACTTACAGTCTTTCCTAGAATAATTTGTTGTATGAATATTTTTTTCTAAGAACTAATTTCACCTTCCATCTTATATATATGCCTTGATTTTTCTTGTATTGTCGGTAGCTTGTTTACTTCAGTAAAATCATAATCAATTTATTCAGCTCAGATTTGAGAACTGGCTTTGGGCGGAATTATTTATACCATTCTTGTAATCCGTATGACGTCTCCTTTCCGGATGGCTGTATTTATAATTTAACTTTATGATACATAGTTCCCTGTGCAGTGGAGAAATACACAAGAGTTTCACTTTTATTGTGAAAACATCGTCAGTGGCATATTGTGTTCCTTTAACTTTATATGGTGTTTGTGAGTTGCAGTCGTTTCGATGCACCAAGCTAGATTATCAGAGGGCACGGTTCTTTTCATATTTTTATTACCGATTACTTCAATGGGGCGATAAACGAATGAATTTTCTGATGGCTCGAAATTCCCAATCACAAGGAATAGCGCTGCTCCCCGTGACTAAATTCCAAGTACGTGCATAGTGTATGACGGAATATAAGAAAATGATACATTTGATTATCTATTCACCTGATGAGCTTGCTAACCTTAGCAGCTTCATTGGTGATAATAGACAGGAGAAGGCATTTTTCCACATTAATATTTTGCTATGAGCGATAGAAATGATCGAATACTAATCTTTATAAACATAGTTATTTGCTGGCAAACGTTCATTTTTGATTATCTTCGTGATCAGGCTCTATAACTTTACGAAAAACGGTGGTAAAAAGAAATGCCCTCCTACAAGTGTTCCAAAATTGTAAACGTTGCAACCTGGGTTATTACATCCCCAGCTGCGCGTCTATAGAGTGTGTGACTTGGAGTCTGACAGGGCGGCACCGCGCAAAGTGTACTTATTTCTTCGACGTTGTGTATTAGCTAACATCAAATAATGTAGAACTATCAAATTAGTACTCCCACATGGTGCAAAATGGCCGCGACATACTGGGCTGAACCGTGGAATACGCCACTGCAGTGACACTATGTGTAAAATGTTGGGTATTTGTTTTAGTAAGAACTTAGAGATCTTCGTGTTGTGTCTTCAGAACTTACGAAATTTTTAGAACAGAATCATGTTTTGGATTGTATTTCATTTCGCAGGTTTCCAGAAGTAGGATCTTATTACTTTGCTACACAGTGACAAATGTTTTGAACTTTTTTCGCGTTTCCCACAATCAGAACATACAGCATCAGCGATAGAAACTTGAAAATTTTCTAGTGCTGTTTGCACTATATGTTAACTACCGAGTCAATCTTTTTTGCTTCAAGCACACTTCGTCCATAAGTTTGCAGTTAATAATTGATTTGGACGGAGTTAGCATACATTATTTGAACCCAGCTCTTACTTCACGCAGACTGCTTTTGAGTTTATACACAATCACATTTATAATTTTACAGTAATAATTACCGGTTTCAGCTCTCATGGCGGGGCACCAACCTAAGAGGGGCGCCAGACGCGCCCATACCTAAGATATGTGGACAGTAAATGTCACAATTACTAGCGGCCGCTTGGGCACTGAACTCACAGGCTCAAACTCAAGATATGTATGCAGTGCGCATCAAAGACACGAGTAAATGTAAACGACCGAAAAAAGAGGAACTGGTGGTGTGAAGAGGCGGGCGCCGAATGACAAGTCCCTTGTATGAAGAAATCGTCTCTAACCGGCTATTGGTACATACCTACACATCGAATACGGTGCTTCGCAAAGGAAGTGTTGTCATGAGAATTCTAAGACTAACACCAGGGAATCATGGAATAAACATAAAAATATACACTGCTGTAAAACATTAGTACATCCTTTTACAGGTTACCAATTCGCTCAAGATTTGTCGTTGCGAAAGTGCATATTGAGTACATGAAATGATTACATTTACAGATCAATAGCACAAGCGGTTCTGAAGTATCAGGTATAGACCCATGCTGAAACGCCTATGTTAGTACGTGGTATAGCCCCCATGGGCGGCAATGCAGGCATTGACTGGCATCCAGTCGATCGTACAGGTGGCGAAAAGTCCTGGGATATTTCATGGCACGCCTGCTCGAACTGTTCACGTAGATAAGCAAGAATTGTTGGTTGACGAGTCACATGAGTCACTTCCCACTCTATCACATCCCTCACGTGCTAGATTGGAGAAAAGTCTGGTAATCGTGCTGGCCTGGGAACTTGCAGTATGTCTTGCAGAGCACGTTGAGTTTCACTGGCAGTGTATAAGCGAGCATTATCATGTTTGAACAACATTTCACTGTCCTGTAGCAAACATGGCGAAAGAACGGGTCTAACAGCATTCTGCACGTACCGAGCGCTGGTTAGCGACCCCTCCAGAAACACCAAAGGTGAACGAGTGTTGTAGCTTATCGCACCCCAGAAAAAAAAGGCCTGGGATGGGACAAGTGTATGTTGGACGAATGGACTCTAGGACACAGCGCCCACCAGGTCTGAGGCGTACCCGCAAACGACCATCACTTGCATGCAGGCAGAAATTGCTGTCATCGAAGAAAACCACGGCGCACTGTTCCATCTTACAAATGATTCTTTGGTATCACCAATCGAGCCATGCATGTCGATGTCGTGGAGTGAGTAGAGGACGGGTTAGATGTTTACGTGTCGGTAGTCTCACTGCTAATAACCGGTTCCCACCAGTGGGTGCTGACGCGTGTAGAGTCACAAGTTCTGTTATGTGTGCTGTGGTAGCTGTACCATCTGCCAATGCTGCCCCTACAATACGACGATCCTGGCGGGCGTCTGTGGTGCTTGGACGTCCAGAGCCTCGTCTACGTATGAGAGAATTGTCATGCGACAACTGATACCAGCATTGTTGCACAACTGACGCAGCATCACCAACTTGTGTGTCAGTCCTGCCGCTCGGAAGGCAACAATTTGAGCCCTTTCAGATACGCTCAGTTGGCTATATGAAGCAAGAAAACGTCTCCGCAGTATCGTTTCCTGCTTGATTCACTCAGTTGCCCCACACTGAGCCTTATGACTGTGAGCGTTCCGTGTTAAATGGTAGACACAGGTGACGCCCTGGTAGCTATGCCATCATTCTTCTGTTGCCGGACGACGCTGAAACTATTGACAGCACATCTACTATCCCCTAGGTGACATATACTCTCATCGGATTAAAACCGACGTCGTCGTTCCAGGTGTACTAACTTTTTTCCAGCAGGGTGTAAAGATGTATGTGTCTAAAAACTGAATGATCGAAATAGTCTATATTTGGTACTAAAGGTGACAGAAGTGTGTGATTTGTGGTGTCGCAGTGGTGACTGTTGCTTCATTGTAGAAAGTAATGAAAATATCTAGCTTTTGTGATACTACGAGTAGTTGAATAATCTTGTTATATTTCTTGTAGTAGGATGCTTACGAGTGAAAACACAGAACAACATTTAACCAATAGAATTTTGCAATTTGCTGTCTAAACTCGAAAATTATTGCATATGCAGACCACCTAGCAGATCACTAATCATTGGAGTACATCTGGCAATCTTCGGAGCTTATTTCGTGTTCCGAAGCTGCCATTACAGAAGAAGGCTAGCGTGCTAATTACTGGCGACAGACAGTGTGAATTGTGGAGCATTAATCAACGAAATATTTGCATGGGTACTAGAAACAGTACTGTTCTGATGAAAGAACAAAAGGATGCATTATAACTTTGGAATTCGTGACAACTTGGAAGAAAGTCTTACGCGTAGTTTTAAAGCTATACAAGGACAAAAGGCACTTTCTCAAATCTTCTGGAAAGATTTGTACCAGGCAATCAAATGAAGGGCGTATTTCATTAGTGGTACAAGTCCATTTTTGTTCATTCTGAGATACAGAATCCTAAAGTTAAATGAGTGCTGAAAAATCTGCAGGTGAGATACCAGAAATATTCAAGTATATATACGTGAATATCTCTGGTATCTCAACTGCAGATTTTTCAGCGCACATTTAACTTTAGGACTCTTGTATCTCAGAATGAACAAAAATAGACTTGTACCACTATTGAAATACGTCCTTCAAATGCAGATAGAAATGCAACGTTGGCGAAACAAGTCGGAGCATGCATATCGATGCGTATAGAATAACCACAGACTAGTCCACAAAATAAAAGTCCATTAAACTTCATAAGAAGGGAGTGCATAAATATTTTAAAAATATGACTCACGTATGAGTCGCCCATACTCACAGAGAGGCTTTCCCATTTACTTAATTACTTGCTTGGTGGCAGTGAAAGCTTTCTCGCTGTACAGATATCTGATTGAGTGTTATAATCACACCACTCACGGAATTCATTAGGAAGCTAATGAATGCTAACGGTAGGGAATCGGACGTGCGGCGACTTCAAATCAGCTATTAACCCCCACAGTCACAGAAGTGATATAGCTGCTAGCTATCATTTGCAACTGGACCACGGCCGTCACAAGGATGTAATCCAATTTAGGAAGAGGACTTACCATAAGCTAACCTTTCAACTCAGCCACTCAGGAACCAGTGGCTCATATTTCTACGCTGAACATTTCTGCATCACGCAAACAAGATGATAAGATCACGAAATGTGAGTATAAGCAGATCGAATCACGTCAGCCACACGCGCCAAGATGTCAACTAGCTTCTCAACGGGTCGACTATGCAGCAGAAGTCTCTTATAAGGTCAAACAGTATGTGTTTCCATAAATGTACATATTTTAATTATTTTACTAACTTCATGCGAAAATATATGAACACATTTATTACTTACTTAATCTGACATTATATTTCCAAATCATGTATCAAACTTTAGAATCTAAATTGGTTAATGTGTATTTTCTACAATATCTGCCATCCAAACCAAACCAAAATATCGTCAGCCAAGTTCGTTGCGTCACATCCTGAAAAGTCCATTTACTAAGGACTGCTTGACATTTCTTCATGCCTTTTCACAAATACCGGGTGGTCAAAAAGTCAGTATAAATTTGAAAACTGTATAAATCACGGAATAATGTACTTAGACAGGTACAAATTGACACACATGCTTGGAATGACACGGGGTTTTATTTGAATCAAAAAAATACAAAAGTTCAAAAAATGTCCCAGAGATGGCGCTTCATCTCATCAGAATAGCAATAATTAGCATAACAAAGTAAGACAAAGCAAAGATGATGTTCTTTACAGGAAATGCTCAATATGTCCACCATCATCCCTCAACAATAGCTGTAGTCGAGGAATAATGTTATGAACAGCACTGTGAAGCATGTCCGGAGTTATGGTGAGGCACTGGCGTCGGATGTTGTCTTTCAGCGTACCTAGAGATATCGGTGGATCACGATACACTTGCGACTTCAGGCAACCCCAAAGCCAATAATCGCACGGACTGAGGTTTGGGGACCTGGGAGGCCAAGCATGACGAAAGTGGCGGCTGAGCACAGGATCATTACCAAATGACGCGCGCAAGAGATCTTTCACGTGTCTAGCAACATGGGGTGGTTCTAATAAAACCCCATGTTATTCCAAGCATGTGTGTCAATTTTTACCTCTGTATCTACATTATTCCGTGATTTATTAAGTTTTCAAATTTATACTGACTTTTTGATCACCCGGTATCTTTAGTAATTCATTAGTGGTATCTAAGTGTATCGTTGCACATAACAACTAACAACTGCAATAATTTCTGCTCTTTGCTGCCTATCGTTCAAATCTTTGAGGTACAACTGGATATGTAGTTAGCTATCTCGCATATTTAATTTGCTCTCTCTTCCCATACCTGAGAGCTTTATGTTCTTCTGGTCAGATGTAATTGTAATGGTGGTTGGTCTAGAAGTCCAAGGGAATCTTGAAGCTTTCATACACTCCTGGAAATGGAAAAAAGAACACATTGACACCGGTGTGTCAGACCCACCATACTTGCTCCGGACACTGCGAGAGGGCTGTACAAGCAATGATCACACGCACGGCACTGCGGACACACCAGGAACCGCGGTGTTGGCCGTCGAATGGCGCTAGCTGCGCAGCATTTGTGCACCGCCACCGTCAGTGTCAGCCAGTTTGCCGTGGCATACGGAGCTCCATCGCAGTCTTTAACACTGGTAGCTTGCCGCGACAGCGTGGACGTGAACCGTATGTGCAGTTGACGGACTTTGAGCGAGGGCGTATAGTGGGCATGCGGGAGGCCGGGTGGACGTACCGCCGAATTGCTCAACACGTGGGGCGTGAGGTCTCCACAGTACATCGATGTTGTCGCCAGTGGTCGGCGGAAGGTGCACGTGCCCGTCGACCTGGGACCGGACGCACGGATGCACGCCAAGACCGTAGGATCCTACGCAGTGCCGTAGGGGACCGCACCGCCACTTCCCAGCAAATTAGGGACACTGTTGCTCCTGGGGTATCGGCGAGGACCATTCGCAACCGTCTCCATGAAGCTGGGCTACGGTCCCACACACCGTTAGGCCGTCTTCCGCTCACGCCCCAACATCGTGCAGCCCGCCTCCAGTGGTGTCGCGACAGGCGTGAATGGAGGGACTAATGGAGACGTGTCGTCTTCAGCGATGAGAGTCGCTTCTGCCTTGGTACCAATGATGGTCGTATGCGTGTTTGGCCCCGTGCAGGTGAGCGCCATAATCAGGACTGCATACGACCGAGGCACACAGGGCCAACACCCGGCATCATGGTGTGGGGAGCGATCTCCTACACTGGCCGTACACCACTGGTGATCGTCGAGGGGACACTGAATAGTGCACGGTACAACCAAACCGTCATCGAACCCATCGTTCTACCATTCCTAGACCGGCAAGGGAACTTGCTGTTCCAACAGGACAATGCACGTCCGCATGTATCCCGTGCCACCCAACGTGCTCTAGAAGGTGTAAGTCAACTACCCTGGCCAGCAAGATCTCCGGATCTGTCCCCCATTGAGCATGTTTGGGACTGGATGAAGCGTCGTCTCACGCGGTCTGCACGTCCAGCACGAACGCTGGTCCAACTGAGGCGCCAGGTGGAAATGGCATGGCAAGCCGTTCCACAGGACTACATCCAGCATCTCTACGATCGTCTCCATGGGAGAATAGCAGCCTGCATTGCTGCGAAAGGTGGATATACACTGTACTAGTGCCGACATTGTGCATGCTCTGTTGCCTGTGCCTATGTGCCTGTGGTTCTGTCAGTGTGATCATGTGATGTATCTGACCCCAGGAATGTGTCAATAAAGTTTCCCGTTCCTGGGACAATGAATTCACGGTGTTCTTATTTCAATTTCCAGGAGTGTTTATTCATATATGCCCACACGGAAGTCAACTGAGTTCCGCTTCTCACACAAGAATTTGTACTACCTTTGCTGCTGCGGGAGATGGTAAGAAGCAGAGGACTGCTCGAGAAAACTTTCTTAGACTACTCGGGATCTAGCACAGACTTAAGATGATCTTTGGAAATGGATAATGAGGAGATGTTACTATGGTTCCGAAAAAATAGGCCGAAATTAATTCGCAAACACTATTTAATTATAAGGTAGTTACATATGCCGGGACTGATGGTTCTCTCGCGAACTAGCAAAGGAAAAAATTAACTACACATGTGTCCTACGACCAAACATTCTCTTAAAAGATTTTTTCTCACTACTGTAAACTGCGTATGAGTCTGTCAAGGTCTGCGTAATTAATTTCCAGACGCAGGAACAATCCCCATATTACAGCAATGTATTCACACACCAGACTTTCTGTGTGGTCGCTCAAATAACTTGTGAAGATACCATTGTCACTCGTATGCATATAAACAGCACTCATATGGCAGGCTAAGACTGATTAACAACCAAATTGCAATATCTCCCATCTCCTTCAAAAAATGTTGGACATGTCCTTCATTTCTGAGCAGTGCGTGACATTCTCACTATATTTGCAGACTATCCTCTTTATGAACAAAATTTGTTCCGTATTAATGGTGCAACCGATACTAATAGTCGAAAATCAGTCATAAACTATTTAGACTTTACGATAGCAAAACACTGACATCAGGAGTGAAAAACCATCAAGTTTTAAATTCAATAAAATAATTGCGAAACACTCTAACTACAGTAGTGATTACAAATACCAATCATATTACCACCACATAAATAAAACTAATTTCAGAATGTACATACACATTAATAATTATAACGGTATAAAGAAATGAATAAAGTAGGTAGTGCAGGGCACGGGCTTATTAATACATACAAATAACATGTAGAAGAATTACAGAGCTGACTTCACAGGCATATAGAAAGCAACTCCTAAATAAAAAGGTTACACTGAGTACCACTGGAAGCACAGGAAATACATACACAAGCACCGGAAAAAGGAAAAAGATTTGTTTATATTTTGTTTTCACCAACTAATAAGACACGTATAAGTTTAATGCTCTTTACGGGGAATCACACGTATGTCTTATGTTTTGCAAATGATAAACTGAAGTTTTGACAATGTACCCTGGGTTTAGGGGTAATAGTCAGAACCACATATATTATACTACAAGACTGACAATCATGAATATGAAAGAAAAAGAAGAAGCCATTGACAAATGGGGGTAGTTCCTTTTGTTCGTTGTGACACAAATACAAATATGGGCAGTGTAACAGCCCTAGAGAAGTGACTCTTCTTCACTTGATAATTTATTGGGGTAGTCCATACCAGCCAATCCAACAGCGAAGACAGTGAAGATGATACGATGTCCCGCTTATATCTTCACATGGCATATTAAGTTTAACGTCACCCATGTCAGTCCGCAGCTCGTGGTCGTGCGGTAGCGTTCTCGCTTCCCACGTCCGGGTTTCCGGGTTCGATTCCCGGCGGGGTCAGGGATTTTCTCTGCCTCGTGATGACTGGGTGTTGTGTGATGTCCTTAGGTTAGTTAGGTTTAAGTAGTTCTAAGTTCTAGGGGACTGATGACCATAGATGTTAAGTCCCATAGTGCTCAGAGCCATTTGAACCATTTTTCACCCATGTCACAGGTGGGTAGCAACATTTTGGTGACTTAATCATATCCTTACTGTTAGAGGCATGAAGGTCTCAACATCGCCCTTTAATGGTCGCTCTGAGTTAGGGTGTCATCAGCAGTTGGCCATTCAGTGCCCCTGAAACTGCAGCCTCAGAATTTTGGATTCTTCTGTGACAACTGTTGTTACCATGTCGCATCGTGCACATCGTCCACTTTTTTCTTATGATGCCCATCAGCTCTATTCTGTTATCGGAATGTTACCAGACTATTAAAAATGGAGGATTTAAGTATAACGTTACAAAGGGAGCTTGACTCATCTTAATACACATAAGAAAAAATGCTGTGGAAGACTCCTACTCCTTTTACAAGAAAATATTATTTCAAATCTAGTAGCATTAGCAGGTACATATACATATAAATTAAAACGAAACACTTTTAGAATTAAATCTTTTATAATCTTAATCTTCTACTAAACTTTTATAATTAATGAAGAATTTTACTTAACATCGTGAGAAAGACTTAAATAAAACACTTGCACATTTTTTCTTTATGTCAGCATGTGTAATATGTATGGTTCAAAATGACTGTCTAGGTATTATTTAGGTCTAAGCCATTGATGATCCATACCATTTTCCCATGACATCTAACACTAGTTTCACGCCACCCTATTTTTTCTATAGACAACTAGTTATCGCTACTCTACATACAAGCATTTAACTGCACTCATGCTCATAAACTAACAATAATGCTGATACATGGTGAAACAACGCTCTAGGGGGCGGTTTGAGGGTTTAAATCACCTCAGGGTATGACCATGCGGTGCATTGGCCCGCGGTCGTCGCACGGTGGCGGTGGCGGCAGTCCTCATGCACAGAGGTGTGTTGGTGCGTGTCAGAGTATGGTGCAACAAATAAGCGTGCAGAAGTTTCCAGACGTACTAATGGTGACTGTGTGTAGAAAATGGATCAAAGAACACATGGCGATGACGTTATGAGGAATAGAATACTAGGGCGACTGGAGGCTGATCAAACACAGCAGGTCGTAGCACAGGCCCTCCGTGTTCCACAAAGTGTGATCTCAAGATTATGGCAACGATTCCAGCAGGCCGGAAACACGTCCAGGCGCTACAGTTCGGGACGTCCATAGTATACATCACCACAAGAAGACCGCTATCTCACCATCAGTGCCCGCAGACGGCCACGGAGTATTGCAGGTAGCCTTGCTCGGGACCTTACCGCAGCCACTGGAACAGTTGTCTCCAAACACACAGTCTACAGACCACTGAACAGACACGGTTTATTCGCCCAGAGACCTGTAAGATGCATCAAGATGCATTCCACTGATCCCTGGTCACAGGAAAGCCCGTAAAGCCTGGTGTCAAGAACACAGTACTTGGTCATTGGAACAGTGGCCCCAGATTATATTCACAGACGAGTCCAGGTAAAGTCTGAACAATGATTTTCGCCGGGTTTGCATCTGGCGTGAACCAGGAACCAGATACCAACCCCTTGATGACCTTCAAAGGGACCTGTATGGAGTTCGTGGTTTGATGGTATGGAGTGAGATTATGATTGGTGCACGTACACTCCTGCATGCCTTTGACAGAGGAACTGTAACAGGTCAGGTGTATCGGGACGTCATTTTGCACCAGTATGTCCGCCTTTTCAGGGGTGGAGTGGGTCCTACCTTCCTCCAGATGGATGATAACGCACGGCCCCGTGGAGCTTCCATCGTGGAGGAGTACCTCGAAACAGAAGATATCAGGCGAATGGAGTGGCTTTCTTGTTCTCCAGGCCTAAACCCCATTGTGCACGTCTGGAATGCTCTCGGTCGACGTATCGCTGCACGTCTTCAAACCCCTATGACACTTCAGGAGCTCCGACAGGCGCTGGTGCAAGAACGGGGGCAATATCCCTGCAGCTGCTCGACCACCTGATCCAGAGTATGCCAACCCGTTGTGCGGTCTGTGTACGTGTGCATCGTGGTCATATCCCAAATTGATGTCGGGGTACATGCGCAGTAAATAGTGGCGTTATGTTGCACTTGTGTTTCGGGACGGTTTTCTCAACTTTTCACCAATACCGTGGACTTACAGATCTGTGTCATACGTGCTCACCACACTCTGCCGTTATCCTTAATTTACAAGCATGAGTGTATTATACAGCTATCTCACAACTCTCTTCTCTTCTATAAGGTTAGTCTTATAGTCTACCGGATGTCATCTACATATTCAAGCTGAAGGACTTACAAAATAACGTGTATTCATAAGCTCTTGTAAGAATGTGAAACTGGTGAAGAATTACTACATTAGCTCAAAAACCTAAAGCGTGTTGCCTGTCGATCGTGACTGCATCTACAAAAGAAAACATGATAAATATTAACGTGTATGTTTGAAGGCTCTTGTCCTCTCCATTCTTACACTCAAAGGAAATTTTCAATATAAAATTATTATGATAAACGCATTTCGAACAGTTTAACACCCTAGTGTGTAATGTCCTCTCAACATAATTACTCTAAGGATGGGAACCTACATGGAAATACATGGAAAAGATTTAGCAATATGTATCCTACCATATCTTATACGTAACTGCTATCACGATTGCAGCCAATCATAGCACTGTATCTGTAGTATCGTAGCTTTTAGATACTGATAGAACCGGCACTTCGATGAAGATTCCCGAGGGTGCTGTGAACGGCGCATTGAATATGGCAACCAACAGGATGACATGATCAATGAAGAACCCCCAGGCTGCCGACCAATAAAGACCGCCATGACAGTGTTGCGAGCGGTGGGCACCTGGGCACTAGTCTTGGAGATTAATTCTGTTTTGCTAGCTGGTGCCGAAAGTTACACAAAGTTCTACCGGCGAACATTCAGTGTACACGGACGAACGCCTGTGTCGCGCCCCTCCTATTAACTACGCACGACTGCCACAAGTTGTTACCAACGTAGCAGTTCTCCGGCAACAGGTTGAGAACTACTACTAATCTTTTGCTTGCCTATCTGGGTAACTACAGCGACAGATCCTTTGGCCACCTTCCTCTCATTTATCGGCAGCAACGAGGACATAACATTCGGTGCCTCGGAACATAAGGGCAGCCAATGAAAATCGCGATCAGAGGCCACAACTTACGCAGCCATCATTAATGCCTCAGTTTCACTCATCTGAAGAGGAGAAAGGGAATTAGGTTGAATACTTAGCCCAGTTTGAAGCTCACCTAGCTGTACACCAAGTACCAAGTACTGTTAAACAACTGTTTATCTTATCAACGACCGTTGTATCACTGTATAGGATGTGCTGAAATTCAGTCCCCAGTTTGCGGACAGAGCCAGTGAACTTTAAAGAGCTATACACGCTTTTGAACACATACCATGTGGAGGAAGTCCATGAACCGAGTTCCAGGTTTACATTTTTTTACTATAGTTAAGTCAGGAGTAACTTATAGAAAGTGGTTACAAGAGCTTACTAGGCAGCGTAAGTAGAAATGTGTGGCAAGTATTTTAGTCACATCGTGATACATGTAGTCTTTTTCTTTATTGTGTTTTACAAGCCGCACTTCTGACTAATTTGATGCCGCCCGGCACGAATTCGTCTCGTGACCCAACCTTTCCATCTCAGAAACTTACGTTCTCAAATGCTTGCTGGATCTGTTCCAATCGCTGTCTTCCTCCCCACTTTTTACCCTCTACAGCTTCCAGTAAGACCAAGTGAGTTACTATTTTATGTCTTAAAGCATGCCCTGTCATGCCAACCTTCCTTCTTGTCAGTATATTCCGTATATTCCTCTCCTATCCGATTCTGAGATCCTCCTCACTCCTTACCTTGTCACTCCACATAACTTTCATCACTCTTCTGTAGCACCACATCTCAAATGCTTCGAGTCTCTTCCATTCTGGTTTTCAGAGAATCCGTGTCTCAATTTTTCCTTCAAAATTAAAGCTTATATTTGGTACTATCCGGCTTCTCTATGGCAAGAATGCACTTTTTATATCTGCCCATTACAAGTTATATTGCTGTCTAGGTAGCTGAATTCGTTAACTTCGACTACTCCGTGGTCAGAAGTTTCCGTATAAAGATTCTTCCTATTGTCATTTCCGCTACCTCTCATTCCTTTCGTTTCTCTTTGATTTACATTCAATCCACATTCTGTACTCATTAGACAGTTCATTCTATTCAGCAGATCCTGAAATTCTACATCAAACTGACTAAGGATAGCAATGTCATCGGCAAATCTAATAATTGATATACTTTCATTTTGAACTGATATCCTTTCACCTCACTCATGAATTTTCTTTTATTCCCTCACTGCTTCTTCGATTAATAAATTGACCATTAAGAGTGAAAGACTAGAACCCTGTGTTACACTCTTTTTAACCCGAGCACTGCATACTTGTTCCCTGTTTGTTCTTGTGCATATTGTATACCACCTGCCTTCGGTATACCTTGTCATTGTTTTTCTTGGAATTTCGAATATCTTGCATCATTTTACATCGTCGAATGCCTTCTCAAGGTCGACAGATCCCATAAAAGTGTCTTGTTTTTTTTTCCTTTAGTCTTGCTTCTATTATCAACCGCAACGCCAGAACTGCTTCTCTGGTGCCTTTATCTTTCCTAAGGCCAAACTGGTCGTCATCTATCTAACTCACAGTTTTCTTTTCCACTTCCTGTACATTATTCTTGTCAGCAGATTGGATACGTGACCTGTTAAACTGACTGCGCGATAATTGTCGTCCTTTTGCCTATTATTTGATCTTACGTCTTCCAAAACCCTTTTAAATTCTGATGTTTTACTGGTTTCCCTGTCTCTTCCCTATCGCCTCCTGTTTCTTCCTCTATCACGTTATCAGACAAGTCCTCTCACTCACAGAGTTCTTCAGTGTACTCCTTCCACCTATTCGCTCTTTCCTCTGCATTAAACAGTGAAATTCTCATTATACTATCAATGTTACAGCCCTTGCTTTTAATTTCACTAAACGTTACTTTGATTTTTCTGTATGCTGAGGCAGTCCTCCCGGCAATCATATCCCTTTCTGTTTCCTCGCAGTTTTCATGCAGCCATTTCGTCTTTTCTTCCTTGCACTTTCTATATATTTTGTTCCAGAGAGACTTGTGTTTCTGTATTCCTGAGTTTCCCTGGACAGTTTTGTACTTCCTTCTTTCGTCTATCAATTGAAGTATTTCTCTGTTATGCAGATACCTTACTAGTACCTATGTTTCTCTTTCCAACTTCTGTGATTGCCCTTTTTAAAGGTCCGCTTTGCCCCAACTGAACGCTACTCATTATAGCAGTACTTGTAGCCTCAGAGAACTTCAAAATTACCCCTTCATTCCTTAGCACTTGCGTATCCAATTTCTTTGTCCAATCGTTTTTCCTGACTAGTCTCTTAAATTTCAGCCTACTCTTCATCATTACTGGATTGTAATCCTAGTTCATGTGTGTTCCTGGTAGCGCTTCACAAGACAGTATCTGATCTCGGAGTCTTTACTTAACAATGATGTAATGTAACTAAAATCTTCCAATAAACTCCGCCCTTTCCAAGTATACCTCCTCCTCTTGTGATTCTTGAACAGGGTATTCGCTATAACTAACTGAAATTTATGGCAAAAGTGAATTTGTCATTTTCCTCTCTCATTCCTAGAACAAAATTGATAATCTCCTGTCACCTTTACTTCCACTCATTCCCTCCAAACGCACTGGAATCCCCCAGGACTATTAAATATTCATCTTCCTTTACGTACTGGATTATCCGTTAAATACCCTCATATACGTTCTCCACCTCTTCGTTTGCAACTTCGGCATGTATGCCTGAACTATTTTTGTTGCGTTGGTTTCTTGTTGTTTCTGATGAGAACAGCTATATCAATGAAGTGTTCGCAGGAACTCACATTCTGCCCTACCTCGCTGTTCATAACGAATACTGTGTTCCAGTTATACCAGTTTCTGCTGCTATTGATAATACTCTATACTCATCTGACCTGGAATCATTGCCTTCTTTCCATTTCATTTCACTGACCAACTGTCTCTGAGCACTATGGGACTTTTAACAGTCCCCTAGAACTTATAGCTACTTAAACCTAACCTAAGGACATCACACACATCCATGCCCGAGGCAGGATTCGAACCTGGGACCGTAGCAGTCGCGTTGTTTCGGATTGAAGCGCCTGGAACGGCACTTTCACTGACCCCCACTACATCTAGATTGTTACGTAGCATTTTCCTTTTCAGATTTTCTAGCTGCCTTACTATGTTCAGATTCATTACATTCCCCGGCCCGACTTGTAGAACGTTTTCCTTTAATTTATTTTCAGTCTTTTTCGCATGGTAACCTCTCCTTTGTCAATCCATTTACGGAGATCGGACTGAGGAAATAGGTGAGAGTCTTTTGCCAACGGAGAGACCATCAGAACACTTTTCCAATTACATTCCACGTTTCTTCTGGACACACAGTGTGTGCTGTTGATGCAGGGGTTCCATTGCCTTCTGCGTCCTCATGGTGTTGAACATTGTTGATTCTTCCACCTTTTAGGGCAGTTTTCAACTCCAAGGACAAGAGAGTGTACTGAATCACTGCACGAGGGTGAATTTTTACGGCTGAAGTCTTTGGTCGTCTTTGGTCGTCATTGGTAGATGATTTTTATTCGAAAAGTAAGCGGGATCGAGGGCGTTTTGTTTACTAATCATAGGCACTGCCCCTATACCACGGGTGCAGGTCTTGCAGCTGCTTTTGCTAACTATTAACTATTAACTATCAACTATCAATCTCTTGTGCAATTGCGGTAAACAGTATCCAGTCAGTAAACATTGGTGTAGTGGCGTCCATCAATAGCACTGCGTGGACGCGTAAACAGGCCGCAACCAAAACGAGCGCACAGCAGCCGACTCTGGCTCAACAAAGCCAGCCACGGATACAGCTCAACTTACAGCGCTGAGACTCCGAGGCATTAACTTCGTTGAAGTCGCGGAGCGTTGTTTCCTTTGACTTATGTATCTGGTGTCACTCTGTCGTCTGTGTTTCTGCTATGTGTGTGAGGAAGACCTAAATTCTTCTTGTTACGATACGCTAACAGGTTGCAATAGTTAGCACAGGAGGCACACAAAGTTATTCTAGACATGGACAATGGGCCGTACGGAGAAGGCGGCTATCCGGTCCCTTTGCCGACACCCGTGGGTCATTCGACAACCGATGAGCAGCCACTACAATCCGCGGCCGCGGAAGCCGTGGAAGTGCTCAGTAATTATCCCGGCTATGATATCATCACCTTATCCGGCACCAGTGTTTCGGGTGCGCTACTGAAGTGGACCTTAGAGCACGAGGGAGAGCAGAAGAGCGATAATAAAGCAGCACTCGCCGTGGGGCACTACGATAATCAAACAATGGAAGTAGCCAGCCTGTTGCAGCAGTACGTAGATATGGCACCGGCATTAGAGAGCTACACAGTTGTAGACCCATCCCTCAATCTGCACTTGCCAAGCTCTTCGAGCTGCACCAACTAGTGATACAAGTAATGCTGTCCCCTCCGGTCATTCACCTTATGCAATCAATAAAAATAATTCTTATCGAGACAGTGACATTGTCCCTCCCTGTATATATGTGGAAGGATGTGCAGGAAACTTCGGTTGGCTGCATCCGTTTGCAGCTAGAAAGGTTTGTACACAACGAATTCACAGTGCAGGTAAGAAATTACAAATATCTTTTCAATAGGACGGAACAGAATCAAAATTGAACATCACTCTCCCAGAGCAGCTAAATTACTGGTAGAGTCTCAAGTATTTTCAACTCATCAACTGGAGGACTATATATCAAGTCACGTCATTATGTGCCAGAGTGTAATCAGAGAAGTTGACACCAGCTTAAATGAGGAACAACTCTTGCATGCGATAGTTTCAACCGATACCGTCATGCATGTTAGTCGTATGTCAAAACAGGTGATGAAGGATTTAAATGTCGATACCGCATTATTTGGCGCGTGTGTGGTTCAGTTTACCTCGCAAGTACTGTAAGACTTGTTACAATGTATGTGATCCGTTTCCCAATGGATATAGTACGTCCCTGCTGTGCGGCAATGTTTTAACTGTCTCAGATTTAATCATGAAGCAGGCAGTGCCGCTCTGCCATAAGGTGCACCAAAAATTGTGGTCAATCATGAGCAAGCCAACTCCCCGTCCATTCAGCCCGGTGTGTAAATTGCATTCGGGCGAACGAGGCGGTAAACCGGGAGCGCCCCAAGAACGCGCGCCAGAGGTGCGTTAAGAAATTCGCTATTAGGCAAGACGTCACTTATGTGGAAGCGGAGACGGCTATCTCACATAGTCCATATGCCAAAAGAGTGAAGGTTCCCCCACCTCTGCGTGATGAACTCGCCTTCCCAGCTCTGCCGGCTGAGTCGCACAAACTTACAGTCACAAAACAGCGACGCCAGTCAACGAGCCCGACGTACACACCCCGATGGACACCCTCTTTTAACGGAAGTTCCGCTCCGGAAATACAAACAGGAAAACTGCCCATTCCGGTGTCACTCACATTGCAAGACAAACCTTTTAATCACCAAAACGGCATCAAAGGACCAATCAACTCCGCAACGATACGCCAGATGATGCTAGAAACTCTATGGAAAGGTTTAAGACTGGCAAGCAGCGCACATGGGCTGCTGGAGTGGAACGCTGACCCCATTCGAGGATACAAAAATTTATTTTCACAACGTTAATTAAAACAGAGCACTGGTAACAATATAACGATTAATTAGCGCTTGCAAATCGCGGTGATCTACGCCGATTATTCCATTGTATAAAAACAATCCGAATAATTAAAAACGGCTGGTCCCGGCGGAGGTTCGAGTCCTCCCTTGGGCATGGATGTGTGTGTTTGTCCTTAGGCTAATTTAGGTTAAGTAGTGTGTAAGCTTAGTGACTGATGACCTTAGCAGTTAAGTCCCATACGATTTCACACACATTTGAACATTTTTTTAATAATTCAAAAAAATTTAAAAGGAAAACAGCCTTACGGCCCCAAATTTAAATTAATGAAACAATTACTTTACACAAATACAGCTTTAACATAACTGCAGATCTGAGCGAACTAGTTGTGAAATTAAGTCAATTATCGGGTCTTGTGAATATGAAAAACAACAATTTGTAAAAGCTATTGGGTTTTAAAAAATACTCAAAAAGCAAGCTCTAATATATTAACTATTATGGAAAACACTGGGCAATATGATGTTATGATAGTCTGAAAGATCTACACAGCAATCAGCACATTCTCGACATTTGGCGTTCCCATCGGCCGCGCGTCAGAATTCCGTGCTCGAGAGCTCAAGTGACTACAACGTGCAGGAGGGCCCACGTACACCAATAACGGCTTCTGCAACACACAAACCCAGAGTTAACACACAATTCAATAAAATACTTAAGCCAACTGCCAGCACTGGGTTGGGCGAAATACAGGAAGAGATGCTAAACGTTATAGTGTGACAATCGCAGTTACTATTAAAGCAATAGTTCATTAAATAATCTCCAATGACTTGAAACTTCACTTAATACATTTATAAACCACAACTAGCTCAATCCCCAAGGTTGGCAAAGTTTTACAGGAGTTCGAAATATGGAGCGTAAATCAATGTGAGATGCTCTTCATAACTCCCACAACGAAATTCTGTCTCGAAATCTGGCAGAAAACCCAAAGAGATTCTAGGCACATAAAGCACACCAGTGGCCAGATGCCATCAATAACTTCACTGCGCGATAACAACTGTGAAGTCACTGATGACAGTGCCACTAAAGCGGAGTTATTAAAGACGGTTTTCCGAAACTACTTCACAGAAGAAGACAAAGGAAGTATTCCTGAATTCCAATCAAGAACAAGATGAGAAACATAGAAGTAGATATCCTCGGAGTAGCGAAACAGCTTAAATCACTCAATAACGGCAAGGCCTCCGGTCCAGATTGTATACCAATCAGGTTCCTCTGGGAGTATTCTGATAAAATAGTTCCATATTTGGCAATTATATACAAACACTCGCTCACAGTAAGATCCGTACTTAAAGACTGTAAAATTGTTCAAGTCGCACCAATACCCAAAGAGGGAAGTAGGAGTAATCCGCTGAATTACAGGCCTATATCACTAACGTCGATTTGCAGTAGGGTTTTGGAACATATACTGTATTCGAACATTATGAAGTACCTCGAATAAAACGATTTATTTACACATAGCACGGTTGCAGAAAATATCGTTCTTGTGAAACACCACTAGCTCTTTATACTCATGAAGTAAAAAGTGCTATCGACAGGGGATGTCAAATTGATTCCATATTTTTAGATTTCCAGAAGACTTTCGACACCGTTCCTCAGAAGCGCGCGCGCGCGCGCGCGCGCGCGTGTGTGTGTGTGTGTGTGTGTGTGTATGTGTGTGTGAGAGAGAGAGAGAGAGAGAGAGAGAGAGAGAGAGAGTATCTGTGCGCGCGCACGCGCGCGCGCGCGTGTGTGTGTGTGTGTGTGTAACTAATATTGTGACACTGGAGATAAACATTGAATTTTGGTGTTGCTGTTGTGTTTTTTCATACATTGTAGGCATGAATTAACACTGTGACACTTGACAAGCATCATAGAACAATTAAGAAATCCAAATAGGTTATGGAGATCCAACGGACTGACTGGTCCCCGTGTTATCCTCAGCCCTTAGGGGTCACCAGACACAGATACAGATGCGCGTGTGTTCACCAGTCCAAACTCCCAGCCATTGTCAGTTTTCGTGACTGGGGCCACTACTTCTCAATCAAGTAGTTCCTCAGTTGGCTTCACAAGGGCCGAGTGCACCCCACTTGCCAACAGCACTCGGCTGACCCTGACCCCGTGACCTACCCAGTGCTAACCAAGCCCGACAGTGCTTAACTTCGGTGATCTGGTGGAAACTGGAGTCACCACTGCGGCAAGGCCATTGCACTGAACAATACAGATGTGAAAAATATTGAATTCGATCGTCTGTTGTGCCTTACAGAAAATATGGCGCATATATCGAGCTATGGACGTCCACAAGTGCCGCTTAAGCTGTGACTTCATGGTTTGAGCATTATATATACATGTATGTTTGTGTGTGTGTGTGTGTGGGGGGGGGGGGGTTGGTGTGTGTGTGTGTGTGTGTGTGTGTGTGTGTGTGTGT
This sequence comes from Schistocerca serialis cubense, assembly GCF_023864345.2. Taxonomy (NCBI): domain Eukaryota; kingdom Metazoa; phylum Arthropoda; class Insecta; order Orthoptera; family Acrididae; genus Schistocerca; species Schistocerca serialis. The sequence continues at coordinate 529,445,906 of NC_064642.1, forward strand.
GTGTGTGTGTGTGTGTGTTGCTGGCGTGTTATATATGTGGAAATAGTGCAAGTTACACCATAAACGTTCTTTTTGGTGAATACTTTTGAATATGGCAGAAGAAATTCAGATCGCTCACATTATTTTTATCATGGCCAACATCGTGACTCTGTGGCTACTTTGTGAACGGCTGTTTCGTTTTACTGGCTAGAAGGGACTGAAATGTGACTGGCTGTTCCATTTTAATGTCCACTAAGGCTCCAAGTGTGGATATCCGGAATGTGAATAATGTCGTGTGTAAGGGGTGAATAGTTTGTCACGTGATGGTGACAATGTCACAGGTAAGAGGGCATTGGGTGACGTTATTGCCCCTGCATGTAGGCTATTGGAGTGGCCCCTCTTGTTTCCTTGGCAAGTGTAAGCTGCTCTCGAATGCATACTGCCTTTTTACTTCAGACCTCCCCAAAAAAATTTAAAATATACTTCGTTCCTGAGGTCTTTAATTGTTCAGACATGAGCTCCCCCCTGCTCATGAATGTAATACCAGTACTCAAGCTCAAACTATTCTCGGGACCGACAATTGGCTAAAACCCGAAGTGGAAAGCTCTGAGATATTTAGTGACTTTTGGCGACTCATGGACGGATTAGAGGCCATAGGAGTGGGAGTGTTCGTTGCAGTTGACAAAAATATTGTGTCTACTGAAGTCGAAGCTGATTGCAACAGTGAACTTATCTGGTCACAAATAACAAGTGAAGATGATACCAAGTTAATTGTTGGATGTCTTTACAAGCCACCCGATTCTGCTGTGACAGCTCTAGAGTCATTCCAAGAAAGTCTACGGTCAACAGCGCGTAAATATCATGCAATACTACTTGAAGGCGACGTCAGCTTACCGAGTGTAGACTGGGATGTCTATGGTTTCATTGCGGTAGGTACAGACAGACAGTAGAGCGAGGTACTTTCTAAGACGTTTTCTGTAAACTGTCATAACAGAAACGGGCATTAGCGATCATGATTTCGTTATACCAACTACAGTTACGAAAGATAACAAATCGTAGTTTTGCTTGGGAGAGCATATAGGGAGATATTACCATCCCATTTAAACAGTGAACTGACATCACTTAGTTCCACTAATATGGGCGTAGAGGAACTGTGGGCAAAGTTTAAGTAGACTGTAAATCGTGGCTTGGAGAACTAAGTGCCTAGTAAATGAATTAAGGACGGAAAGGACCTACCGTCTTAAGCAGTTTCAGAAAATGATGAGGAAGCATGCTGTTGCGCTCTCAGCTAGAAAGAGAAATAGCAAACGATGACAAGCAAAGATTGGTAGAGATTAGTGCGTCTGTTAAAAGATCAATGCGCGAAGCATACAACTACTACCACCGTCATACCTTAGAATAAGATCAGGCGGAGAACCAGAGAAAATTTTGGGGCTATGTAAAATAGCTAAGTGAATCTAAGGGCCGGCCAGTGTGCCCGAGCGGTTCTAGACGCTACTGTCTGGAACCGCACGACCGCTACGGTCGGAGGCTCGAATCCTGCCTCGGGCATGGATGTGTGTGATGTCCTTAGGTTAGTTAGGTTTAAGTAGTTCTAAGTTCTAGGGGACTGATGACCTCAGAAGTTATGTCCCATAGTGCTCAGAGCACTGGACATGGTCTCAGCTCGATTATAACAAATTTTCTAAAGACCAAGAATCTTACGTCTGGGAATTTGCATGGTTTTAGAAAGCATCGCTTTTGGGAAACACAGCTTGCCCTTTTCTCACATGATATACTGCGAAGTATTGATGAAGGGCAACTGATTTCATATGTCTAGGTTTCCGGAAAGCGTTTGATACGGTGCCCCATTGCAGCCTGTTAAAGAAAGTACAGGCGTATGGGGTATATGTGAATATATGCGCGTAGCTCGGAGACTTCTCAAAAAATACACCCCAGTAGTTGCCTATGACGGCGAGTGTTCATCAGAGACAAGGGTATCGTTAGGAATGCTCCAGGGAATCCCTAAGTACGTAAATGATCTGGTGGACAAGGTGGCAGCAATCTTGCTTGCAGATGATGCTGTGGTGTACGGTAAGGTATCGGACTAGAGTGTAAGAGGATGCAAGATGACTTAGACAAAAGTTTTGGTTAGTGTGATGAATAGCAGCTAGCTCTAAATGTAGAAAAACGTAAGTTAATGCAGATAGGCAGGAAAAAAACCATTAATTTTCTGATACAGCATTAGTAGTGTCCAGTTTGACACAGTCACATTGTTTAAATATCCGAGCATAATGTTGCAAAGCGATATGAAATGGAAGAGCATCAGAGAGTTGTGGTATGAAAGGCGAATGATTGACTTCGGTTTATTGGGAGAATTCTAGGAACGTATAGTTCATAGCTCGGAGACTTCTCAATTAATACACCCCAGTAGTTGCCTATGACGGCGAGTGTTCATCAGAGACAAGGGTATCGTTAGGAATGCTCCAGGGAATCCCTAAGTACGTAAATGATCTGGTGGACAAGGTGGCAGCAATCTTGCTTGCAGATGATGCTGTGGTGTACGGTAAGGTATCGGACTAGAGTGTAAGAGGATGCAAGATGACTTAGACAAAAGTTTTGGTTAGTGTGATGAATAGCAGCTGGCTCTAAATGTAGAAAAACGTAAGTTAATGCAGATAGGCAGGAAAAAAACCATTAATTTTCTGATACAGCATTAGTATTGTCCAGTTTGACACAGTCACATTGTTTAAATATCCGAGCGTAATGTTGCAAAGCGATATGAAATGGAAGAGCATCAGAGAGTTGTGGTATGAAAGGCGAATGATTGACTTCGGTTTATTGGGAGAATTCTAGGAACGTATAGTTCATCGCCAAAAGACACCACATATACGACGCTAGTGCGACATGTTCATGAATACTGCTCGAGCGTTTGGAATCCGTACCAGGTCGGGTTTTAGGAAGACATCGAAGTAATTCAGAAGTTGGCTGCTACATTTGTTACTAGTAGGTTCGAACAACACGCAAATGTTACGGGCATACTTAAGGAACTCAAATGGGAATTCCTGGAGCGAATGCGACATTCTTTTCGAAGGACACTTTTGAGAAAATACAGATATTCGGCACTTGAAGCTGACTAGAGAACGAGTGTATAGTTTCCAACATACATACGTAAGGAACACGTATAAATTATTTTACGGTGGCGATAGAGTTTGGCGTGACAAGCAAAATTATTCAAGGACGACCGTTAATAGTGTGGGGTGTGTAGTTTTAGTTAGGCCCGTTATTGGCATTTTCGAGATTAAATTATGTGTTTCGTCGAATAAGACGAATAAAATTATGTAGAACCTCACGATACTTTCTTCTGCAGAGACTTCTAGAAGAACCAGAATAATACAAGATCTTTTACCCACACATTTAATCCCAAATTGTATATCCGAGGGATAGAGTTTATTTAGCACATCAGTAATTGCCCTCGTCAGTAAATCTTCATTTTCAGCAACCGTCACAAATTATAAATCTCTTCTATTGTTTTGTGAACAATAAATTACTGACATTCTCAATTAAATCATTAATTTACCTATCGAACTCTCCAGGAACTTCTGTGAAGAAAACTTTGTACCAATTGCATTAAGTGTTAATAATATTCTACACGTTAAAAGAGCTTTTTGTAAGGGCAAATACCTTCCTACAGTCTAGTCCTCAAAGGCCGGGTTCACACAAGAGAAACTTGCATGAAAGAGACTTAGCGTACTTTGCATATGGAACCAATGAAACGGGGAGGCTACAAGGTATGTTTGGTAAAGGACGGAAACAAAGTTGTTGGCGAAGTCCTGTCGCTTTCAGTATAAGCTAAATGAAGCGTAACACTGCCAGACATTGCAGTTCGCGTGTGGATAGTATCTCTCGAATTCAGCTACCGACCTAGACTCGGCAAGTTACTGTGAACCAAGCAAGACTGAGGCCATTTCTAAAGTGAAGTGTTTAGTTTCTATTATGCTCAATTGAAGATATTTCTGCGTGATTCTCTTCCGTTGTGTAATATTTTTCTACGAGTTTTAGGAAAGTACTATGTTAAAAAATTTGAGATTCACACTTTGGCTTCATGGTCTAATGAACATTGTTTCAATATCCTCTATTGTTATTTTGATTTTGGTAATTAATTCACCAGTTGCGTATAAATCACAGAATATTGATCATATTGTCATCTTTTGACCCTTGGGTCATACACTGCAATATCATAAACGTGGCCCAACCGAAGGCCGGATCACCTTACGCTGTATGCAAGGAAGACGGTACGTCATTTGAATAGAATTATCAGCACGAGTCCCTCTTTCATTTGTCAAACGAGCTGTTTCGGCATCGAGGCCGTTGTCAAGTTTCGCTATCTCAAGCGTCGGAAATCTGTTCAGACGTAAGACGCTTCGATAACGGTGACGGAGATCCACATGAAATCCACACGCATGGATCATTCGAACGGAGAGTAGAGGTCCTGTTACACTACGAACTCCAGTGACTCCGCGCTGCGTGGGAAATGTCGCTTAGGCACCGAACCCGGCGAGCTGAACCACAGGCGTATGAAATGCTTGCAGCTTTCCACACAGCAGGGCGGAGTCTTGTTCCTGCAGTGCAATTAGTTAACACTTAATTAACCATCTGGACACCTGTTACCTTTTTGCCTCTAGTCAGCCACTGCTACAGTTTATTATTTACCGTCACAACATCAACTCGTCGTCTGTTCACCCTTAAATTGTGTCGATTAATATGTATTTCCTCTAAAAAGACTTCCGATAAATTTACGCTATCTTGAAATGAGCGGATGAAGTATCGTTTAAAATTTTAACTATCAGGTTGAAAAGTAAATTTACGTAAATATTATTCTGTTTTTTTTTTTTCACTTGCACTTCTGCACTCGTGCCATAGTATCGTACAGGGTGGTTATAATTAAAGTATAGCTACTGAAATAGGTCCAGTTCAGGCTGTTATTATAGTATAGCAGGGAAATATGCTAGGTATCTTAATGAATTAATGCGGAACCGATTTACGGTGAAAAAAATTACTTCCAATTTGAGTTAACAGGTACAAATCTGCTGCTATACACTGAAAGACGGTATGACATCCATGGTGTCATTTGACAAGCTACAACCTGAGTGAACAGCTTGGCTATAGAGAAGAGAGACCGTGCGTTTCTAGCGAATATGCTTTATGTGAGCAGCTGCAATCAAAGTGCTACATTGAGGCAGAATCACCGACTGGAATTTCTGAGGAGGGGCCGAAGCCACTAAATAGTTTAAAGGAACGATAATGAAATTGGGAAACACGGGTGACCTTGTTGTGGCACCCTGTCCCAGTGGAGATTCGAGTCCTCCCTCGGGCATGGGTGTGTGTGTTTGTCCATAGGATAATTTAGGTTAAGTAGCGTATAAGCTTAGGGACTGATGACCTTTCCAGTTAAGTCCCATAAGATTTCACACACATTTGAACATTTTTTTTTGTCCTAGTGGGATTTATTCACGAGGTTGTTGTAATTGATGATGCAGCACGTGCCCTTAGTAGTGATCACGCTTGCGCAGTGTCACAAGAATTGTCAATCCCATAGTCGACAGTATGGGAAGTTCTGAGGTCTATTTTACAGCGGTGCCCATACAAAACCCAAACGGTGCAGCAACTGACACCTCAAAATTCGTTCTAAATTTGCTCTTTCGCTTCTAGCACGGGTCAAAGTTAATGACATGTGGGTGGGCAATATTCTATGGAGTGACAAGGCGGTTTTGCACTACAGGGTGCAGTGCATACACACAACTGCCGAGATTTGTGTACTTTTAAACCTCGCGTTGTGCATTAAGAGCCACTGCACTTGCCGTTTGGAAATTTTTTGTGAGGATTCAGAGACACGTTTATGCCGTTCTTATTCGAAGAGAATACACTCGGACAGCCTGTCAGTTGTTTAGTGACGTCTCATCGTTATCGAGTCGTCCTTGTACAGCATGCGATTCTTGCTTTGGAAGAGCTCAATCGTGTAAAAACAACTGTGGTCACGCAAGATGGTGCAACACCTCGTGTCACTCACACAGTGGATCTGATTAATGCACCGTTCCACTAACGTTTTATCTCTAGAGGTTTTACAGATGATTGGATATCTTGATCTGAATCCGGGTGAGCCGGCCGAGTTGGCCGTGCGGTTAAAGGCGCTGCAGTCTGGAACCGCAAGACCGCTACGGTCGCAGGTTCGAATCCTGCCTCGGGCATGGATGTTTGTGATGTCCTTAGGTTAGTTAGGTTTACCTAGTTCTAAGTTCTAGGGGACTAATGACCTCAGCAGTTGAGACCCATAGTGCTCAGAGCCATTTGAACCATTTTTGAATCCGGGTTGTGTCGTATCTAAAACAACACTTTCGGGCTCTACATTATCTGATGGCCAGCATAAAGGAACACATTGCTTAGAGTCCACCAGAACTGCTGTAAACACTGTTGATAAAGTGATTTTACGGATGCAGCATCTCGTCAACGTCTCCGGTTCCCTTACTGGAAAAACTTTGTAAGCAGCGGCTGTGAATAAAATCAGTCATATCTCTTTTCAGCGTAGGATTATACAGCGAACCGGTTGCAGGAAACTGTCTGGTACATTGACCTAGATTTCGACAGCTACTACAGGTGTTTCCAGCAGAATGAAATTTTGAAAAGCCGTAAAATTACATTGCGACGAAGCAATGGTCAGAATTTAGAGGAGCTATGAACAAGTCGAAAATAAAATAAAAACCCATTCCAGCCTATGCTACGTGGGCCTAGCTAGAAACAACCTCAGACTCTACTCTGATCTTGTTCCTAGTTAGGCACACTTGGCAAAGGTTGGAACGGGTTGAAACGTCCTCTTAGACAAATTTAGAAATTACTGTGCTGGAAAACCTCTTACATTATTTGATTTTCAAACAGCAGAGCAAAACTGAACGTACTCAGACATTTCTCTCTTTACTTATTCTGATCATCACTAAACTGACACACAATATTTTTAGTGCAAAAGAATCGCCCTAACGATAACCTATACCTTTCATGAATCACATACCGCACAAAAATCTTCGTTACTCGAACTACTGCAATACAGCGAGCGCCAATACAGCCAGCTAAATAAAAGATCGTAACTACTGAAGGCACTAACAACTGATAGGCATAGTTAGCAACTGAAAGATTTTGACAGAGAACAAACAATTTATTTACCTTATTAGTGTTCAAAAGTCATCATATATATATCAATTCATGACATCCATCTTAACAAATTTCCTTTTTCTGGCGGACACACGTCCAGATCGTCCATTCTCAAAACTCTGGCATCTCTCTCTCCACATCCACCACTGCTGGTGGTTCACCTCCAACTGCGCAACGCTACGCACTATTTCCATCCAACTGCCCAACACTACAACAGTGAATATTCCAACAATGCCAACCAGCAACAGACTGCACAGAGCACAGTGAGTGATTTTCATACAGAGCGCTACGTGGCGTTACCAACATAAAAACCTAAACATCCTGGTTACAGGATTTTTATTTTATTTTTGACTTGAGCACAAACTGCTCTAAATACTGGCCATTCCTTCCTCGCAGGGTACTGTTACTGCTTTTCAAAGTTTCACTCTGATGAAGACACACCTAGTAGGTGTCGAAAGTGTCGAAACTTAGGTCCATGTCCCAAACACTTACTTGCAAACGATTGACTGTATAATCCTACGTTGAAGCTATTATACTGTTGCTGACACACAGCCATGTTTAAAACAGCATTAAGTGTTTCCCAGTTCTTTGAAGTTATATGCCCTTGTCCCGCTCCTAATCTCTCACATATGGAAACATTTCTATACGTCTTCCATGCTTTCACAGGTCCAGTTGAGTACTTGGTGGCCAAATTCTTAACTATTTTTTTCAGCCGAAATGGGTTCAGCATTAGTGTATCTAACAAGTTTCACTGTAATATGACATTTACAGCCAACACTGGACTTCTGTGAGTAGCTGTACTTTAATTATAACTACCCAGTTTGGTAATATGCCGCTAGAAGAACCAAAAGGAAATGGTGCAGTCCATACCCAATTTATTAATAGGTTGCAGCACTTTGCTTTTGCTCCCCTAGCGACATGCTACGCTACTGTGGCGTGCAGATCTCGTGATGCCAACGTATACCGGGCCCATCGACATGGAAAACACCTCCGTTCCATCTCCAGGTAACAGGCGTCACTGCATTCGGATATGGAAAGGCACATGGCGAGCACACAACTCTCCCAGCTATAGTCAGTTTTTGTGACTGGAGTGGCTACCTGTCAATCAAGTAGCTCCTCAACTGGTCTCCCAAGGACAGAGTAAACCCCGCTTGCCAAAAACGCTCGGCAGACCGGGACGTTCACTCGTCCAAGCGCTAATCAAGCCGGACTTTGGGGGCTAACGGAAACCAGTATTTCCACTACAGCAAGGCCGTTGAACCTAAGGAAGCTCATCTGCGGGGAAAAAAAAAATATTTTTTCCAGTTGATAGTTAAAGGATTATGATTACCCCTCATACTTACCCTACGTTTAAGAGAAGAGGCAGCAAAACAATCGATTTTGGACCTTCGACGGGTCCAGTATATCACTCCGTTTTCAAGAATAACCTAGGCTATATGAACATGCTGTAGTACTACTGGTAACGTGGCACACTTCGTACTCCTGATCGTAGGGAAGTCCTCCAATTTAGGTTATCGGACAGTTCAGCCGTCGGTCGGTCGGCAGGTGACCCGCGGGCCACGACCTGGCCAGCGACCGGCCAGCCTGCCCTCCTGTAATTGCGAAGTAATGGGCTAATGAGGTGGCCGCGCACTGCTAATGAGCGCCGCGACTGCAGCGGCGGCGGCGGGGGCGGTAGGGGCGGCGAGGCGCCGGCCGGCCACCGCTCCCGGCCCCCTGCGCCCCTCGCCACTCCGCTCCGACGCGCCCGTAATGAGAGGCGGCCAACAGCCGGCGCGAGGCGCTTCGCCGCTTAACGAAATCGGCACAGCCCGCATTCTGACGTCACGACGAGACTGTGTCGCTAAATAGGTGGCCTTGGATCCTCTGTGCGCTGCGGACGTTACACCCTTTTCTAGCGTTGCTGGTAGGGGCTGTTTAAATGTGAGGATTGATACTTCAGTAGTGACAACTACACTGGCGAAAAAGATAAGAAAGAATTAGCACACCTGGAAATACCCTGTTTGTTTTGATGCGATGACGGCATTCGTCCTCCAAGGGACATCAAATGTACTGATAATGGTTTGAACGTCGTCCGGTAACAGGTAATGTAGAGGCCTTCCCAGCAGTTGGACGTGCTGCTCCAGTTATGCAACGAGGCTGGTATCAGTGGTCGCGTGTACATTCTCACACTCGTACAATAGATTCTGGAGCTACACACAACACAGACGCCCCCGCCAGCGTCGTCGTATTATGGGGGCAGCAATGGCAGTTCGTAGAGCTACTACAACTTGTGAATCCTTACAGCACGACCTATTGTCATTAGCTGTGGAACTATGGGTCCCTTCAGCCCGTATTCCACTCACATTATAGAATCGAAGTGCACGGCTCGACTGGTGCCGGCCGAGGATTACTTGGAATACGGAATGGGGCGCCATAGCCTTCATCAAAGAAAGCAGATTCTGCCTGCACTCAAGTGATGGTCGTTTGGGAGTGCGACGTAGACTTGTTGAGCACTGGCTCCCAGAGTACATTCATCCAAGATTTTGGGCTCACCACGTAGACTTGTTGAGCACTGGCTGCCAGAGTACATTCATCCAAGGTTTTGGGCTTACCACGTAGACTTGTTGAGCACTGGCTCCTACAGTACACTCATCCAAGACACATTGGCCCCACCCTAGGCTTTATGGTACGGGGCATGATAAGCTACAACCTTTCGTGCTGCTGGAGAGGACGCTTACCAGCGCTCAGTCCGTGCAGAATATTGTTAAATCCGTTATTTTGTCGTCACTGAAACAGGAAATTGATGTGTGATTCCAACAGGTTAATATTCGTTCATACACTGCCCGTGAAATTCTACGTGCTCTGAAAGACGTACAGCAGCCTCCCTGGCAAGCACGACCTCCAGACAGTTCCAATCTAGCACATGTGGGATATTATAGGAGCAGAAGTGGCTCTTGCCACTCATCAAGCATCAATTGTTAAAGGACTACCCTCAACTGGTCAAGCAGGCCTGGCATAAAGAAACCTGCGAGAGTATTTGTACAGTCGACTGGATGCCAGAGTCAGCGACTGCATTTCCGCCCGTGAAGACTGTACCACATACCAATGTTTCAGCATGGGTCTATACCCAAGAACCACTTGTGCTATTGATCTGTCAATGTAATCATATGGCCGCGCGGGATTAGCCGAGCGGTCCAAGGCGCTGCAGTCATGGACTGTGCTGCTGGTCCCGGGGGAGGTTCGAGTCCTCCCTCGGGCATAGGTGTATGTGTTTGTCCTTAGGATGATTTAGGTTAAGTAGTGCGTAAGCTTAGGAACTGATGACGTCAGCAGTTAAGTCCCATAAGATTTCACACACATTTTAACATTTTTTTGTAATCATTTCGTGTCCTCCATATGCACAGTTGTAACAATAAATTTTGAATGACGTGGATACCTCTAAAAGGGTGTACAGTTTTTCTTTTCTAGTAGTGTATAAACTAGAATGAAACGTGTTTAGGAGCATATCCAGCGTAAAACTCTACTGGAACTGCATCAGGGCCTGGTGCCTTTTTTGTTGTAAGTAGTCTGAATTGTTTCGCACCCTACAGGTGTTGCTGCTATCGATATTTCCCATTTTCGTGTCCGTGCAGTGATCAGACATACGCACGAGAGTATCGCTTTGGATGAGTACCTTTTTTTTTAAATGCGAAACTTAAAATTTCTGCTTTCTCTCCACTATCTTCGCTTTCAACGTCAGACACATCAACGATAACTTGAGCAGGTGGTTTGAAATCTCTCACTGACTTTACATGTGACCAGAACTTTCTAGGATTTTCGGACAGATCTTTCATCAGGTTCTGGCTGCGAAAATTGCAATAGGCTTCACGATGGCCCTCTCGCATACGAACATGTTGCCATTTATGTCACCGCTGTGTCAGTTTCCACGCAGTATCTTTAGTAGTGAGCGTGCAGTAGTTTTCGATTTCCAAAACATTCTCCGAATGGCGCCATTATACCAGGGCGCGTCTATGCTCTCAATTATTACTTGGAACGAACTGCTCCTGGTGGCAATGTGTAACTTCTTTCTGTGTTCCTCGTTTACCAGAACTGAACTAGAAGTCCTCACGGTATAAATAAGTTAATAGGTAGTCTGTATCAGTTCGATCAAACAGAAGCACATTCTTTGCATTCTTAATGATATTTTTTGCCTTTGGTGACTATTTTCCCGTTATAGGGATCACCAGACACCACAATGTTATGAAGTGTGTGAAAAAAGTAATGAGACTGACAACACTGCCAGCAATCTGGCAACGCTGTGTTGTTCTTCTTGTGTAGGCTGCTGTGCTGATTCATTCCAGATGCTCAGTCCGAGTTTCAGCTCCGTAGGGGAAGCACGTGATTTTTGAGAGAGCCATCTGTGAAGTTGTGTTTTTATTGTATGTTACAAAAACGGGACAACGGACCTTAGAGCCACTTTATGCCATGAAGTTTTGTGTTGTATGTGGGTATTCCGTGGGTGTGATCTTTGAAAAGTTGAAACAGAACTGTTGGGAGCGTCCCTTATTAAGAGCACAAGTTTTTCGCTGGCACAAATCAGAAGACTGAGAACACGTTTGCCGGCCTCTGTGACCGAGCTGTTCTAGGCGCTTCAGTCTGGACCCGCGCGACCTCTACAGTTGCAGGTTCGAATCCTGCATCGGGCGTGGATATGTGTGATGTCCTTAGGTTAGTTAGGTTTTAGTAGACTTGGGGACTGATGACATCAGATGTTAAGTCTCACAGTGCTCAGAGCCATTTGGACCATTTTTGAGAACACGTTGAAGACGAATATTACTCTGGGAGATCACTAAAATGTCGAACGTTTTGGCACTCTTCTGAGACTGTTTCTCCAGGACAAACTGTTCAGTCAAGTATTTTGCAAAGACATCCTTGAAAGGCTGTGGAAAAGCGTGGATCAGGGGAGATCAGATGAGACTGGACATTGCAGGTAAGTGTAAGTGCATGCTACAACGTGTCAACGCCCATATCACACAATTAGTTCCATCACGGAATTTTTGATCTCAAAAGGCATTCATATTGTTCCACAGGCCCCTATTGATTTGATCTGAGTCCTCGTCACTTTATTCTTTTCCCGAAATTGAAAAATGTCTTAAAAAGACGTCATTTTTGGACTGGCGGACATTCACAAGGTTGTGACCGACATGTTAACGGCCATACCAGTTGAAGCCTTTCAGCGCTGGTACCAAAACTAGAAACAACGACTCCGCCCTTACATAGCTGTCGAAAGGAACTACGTTGAAGGGCACAATATTGTTAAAAACAAGCTATGGTAGGTGCAGAATCAGCCTCATTACCTCTCTCACGCACCGAGCCTAAACATAGGCGGGAGTATTGTACCTGGAGGATGGTGTACCTGGGAATACACCATGTTTTCTGTTCGGTGTTTCAGTCTAGTTCCTGATTTCAAATTCACATGAGCAACTGCGCAATAGAAACCACCGTAAGCAGTTACCTAAATTTACTACTGTTTTTGTTGTTGTGAGACACTAGATTGTGTGTTTTGCAACGTTTGTGTATATTACCAGTTCTACATACTGAAGCTGTGTATAATATGGTAAAGTTATTTGAAAGATGTTATTTCTTCAGTTACACAGTTTTGCAGTGAGTTAAATATCGCATATTTTTTAAACTGGTTACATGACGTGTGGAAGATGAAGCCATGCTTCGTCGGTCGTGCATTATCTTATATCTTGAAACGGAAGGGCAGTTATACCAATGAATACGTGGTATTTGCAAATGTACTGAGTTTACGTAATGTCTATAGTCCCTGCCTTGAAAACAGAAATTTATGTTGGTTATCAATGGCTTCTGTTTCAGTTTTTAACTTTATAGAGTATATGTTTGATATTGCGTCAATCGTTGGGGGCGAGCTGAAACTTTTACTCTTCTTGAAGAACGAAGTTTTCACCATTATTTTTACGAGTATTAACAGTTTTGACAGATCTACGCTGTCATCATCGGATCCTGCAACCTTTTTAGAACTCCATAAGGTTATCCTCCATTCAGAGGCTGTTGCACGCAGCGACCGTTATTTTGATTTGTAAATAATAGATTTCAGCTATCAGTCGTCCTTTGGAATTTTTGTTGGCAGATCTACATTTCAGCTAGTAACTAGCCATTCCCAATGCAATATGCTAGCTGAAATCTAGATCTGCCACTAAAAACTCCAAAGGGCGACTGATAGCTGAAATCTATTATTTACAAATTGTTAGAACTAACGTTTTTTACAACACTGAAAGTCACATAATGATGTTGCGTCTAATTGTAATAAAACGTAGCAGGAAAGATCAGCACGACACAAATAAAATACCACTAAAACATACAACAAGTTGTGCTGAGAGTGTACCGGGACGTCAGTACAATCTGTTTTATGTTTTAATTGTGTGGTATTTCATTTCTGACATGCTGATGTTCCCCACCACTTTTTGTTACAAATTGACGCAACATCGCTATGTGACTTTTAGTGTCGTAAAAAGCATGTACATCTAATAATGATGCAAGATCTGATAGCGTAGATCTTTAGAAACCAGTAATACTAATACAAAGAGTCACTAGCTATCTTGGAAAATTTGATCTTCAATATTAATAAATGTTTTAATTTGTATTTGGTTTGTGGTAATTCTTCGCAATTTTACTTCACTTGATGATTATTTATTGGTGTACAGTTGAATAATAGTGTAACACAAAGAGTAAAACTATTCAATTCAATATTGACCAGATAATTCTCCATTGCAGCACTTTAAGTTTGAATAGAATACTTGTTCCTACACGACTATGTTGTAGTTTGGAAAAACCTTACTTTTCTGGACTTATCTTTGTACTTTCTGCAAAGGAATGCGGCATACGTACAGTGAATGATACCATTTGAAACCAGAATAAGAAACACATTACACGTCTATTACACGGTTGGCTACAGGAGGAAGTCAGAAAAGAAATCCCAGGTAGAACATTCTCCGCTGCCTGCTACTCTTCCATTTAATTACGCCAGTGTCAACGAGCTGTTTAGTATTGTTCTCGTTCCTCTTCGTGTGTGGACAGTCACGTACTTAGGTGTTTTCAAGTGACCTGTTTGGCTCTCGATTCGACATCGACGGCTTTGCTCTCTCTCTGCCAGCCTGTCGTGTCCCATACACTTTTACGAGAATCCGGTGCCGGCGGCGTAAAAAAGAATACAAGAGAGAGACATATGTGAGGCTGCGCTTTCAAAAATAGCGCCATCGCTCGCTGAATAATGCACGCCATTTGTGCATTCGCAGTCCTTTTTCCCTGCCAGAGGGACACGGCTGCGCAAGTGCAATTTCCACAGAGCACTCCGATGCATTATCTGAATGAACTAAAAATAGGAATCACGCTAGCATAATTGTGTACTAGTAGTGAACAGCCGAACCTCAGTTGCAATTACAGAGATGGGACGTAAAACCGTATTCTCCGTTCCTTCTTTTTCATCATACTGATTGACACTTACTCATGTTCTAGTTTTCCTCACGTGACTACAACACAGTTTTAGTTAGCTATAACTTTATTGTCGTGGTATGCTATGCAACATTTCTAAACGAAAAAGTGAAAATTTTAAAAATGATAAAATATAAAATACCAGATGCAGCACAGCGTCGAACCGATTGAAACGTGGTGTTACACAGCGGTACTAAAAATTAAGTGGCCAGACAGAATAAGAGGTGAAGATGTTCTCAGTTCTGTCGGCGACGACATGACTGTGTACGAAACAGCAGAAGATAACTCTATGAAAAAATTCGTGTTACGACCATAAGGAGTACTGTAGAGATTAAGATTTTTGGGGGAAGACAATATATTGGAAATATAATTGAAAACGTTAGGAGTGAGTTTAAGAGATTTGTATGGGAGAGAAAATCTAATTAGTTACGAGACTGGAAACTCAAAAGAAAGTTAACTTCACTTCATCCTGTGTGATTCTTTTTCGATCTCAAAATTCTATTTTATTCTTGTTTGTATTTACAAACTGAGTACGGGAGGGGGGGTGGGGAGGAGGGCAGTAGTAAAGATACCAAACTCACATTCCTGAATTCCTGATGATACATCGTTTAAACCTTCATCCAGGAAGACAAATTTTAGTTTTCCGTAGTTTCCGTAAATTTCTCAAGCCGAATAAAGGTTCGATTATGCTTCAAACATGCAACCGTTTCCCTTCCCGATTCCTGCCTATTATGTGTTCCTGCTCAGTCATTAACACCTTGCCGTGAACGAGACATTAAAGCCTAGCATTTTATCCTATTTCCTTTCTGGCTGAACCTTCGGAATGCGTAAGCTATGGTTACAAATTGCAGCTACAGCTTATGAACTACAAAGGAACTATCATTAATCCACCGTCCTACCTCTGCCTTAGATAGACGTTGGTTCATTAATTGATACCTCGAAAGAAAATTACCCATCCCATTTTTTTTTATTTACTTTCTGGATTTCCGCTTACACCACAAAGCCATATTATTCTTAAACAAAATTGTTCATGAATCATTAGTGTAAGAATATTTATTTGTTTGTTTGCATGCACACACATGCTGAAGACAGAATGATTTTTTTATGTGTTATTGAATCCTCTTATAATATTATCTCGTTTTCTTTTATTAAAGACACAACCGTTACCTTCTTGGTGAATAAGAAATTTACCTCTCTCCTTTCCGCATTAGACAAAAATTTAATTTAGCCATACTGAATACATTACAAAATTTTAAGTGTTACAACTTTCCCACTGATTGCCTCTTATAAATCATTGTTAATGAATACAGCAAGAAAATTTTATCATACTTGTTTGTAAATGCAATTTCCAATCAGTCATGTATTTCCCACAGTACCAACCGTGCACGGAGGTCAGCAATTGTGAGGGGATAAAGCTGTGTACATACGTTCGACCTCCAGAGGCAACATCTGCATACAATTTTGTCCCACCAGTCCCGAAATACGACGCGCTAGTTAGAAACGCGCAACTAACTAGACTCCATTCAAACAATAAATATCAATTCCGAACTGTGGTGTCCCACTGAGTCCCGTCGAAACAGCGTCAGCACCAGCCGACGAAAGCTTTCAATCGATTTCCGCTCTGTTTGCTGTTTGCTCAGTTCTGGGAACGGTGCAGTTTGAATCTCCTTTGTTTGTTCTTCATTACCGCGGTCGCCGTGCCTGTTTTCCGAACGGAACCCCATTGGATCACGTATCGCAGTTGTTATTCCACGAGAGAGAAAACGGAGCTGCAAAAGTGCTTTTCACTTCTATTTGTACAGAAAAAAATGCATCGAAGCCACTGCAGTAATATATACACAGGATTCAGTTACAGGGAAAGTTCATCCCACATAAGCAAGAAACTGCTGCTTTTTTAGAACACCCAATCTCTTAAAATACCAATGTAAATGGTCCGCAGATACTCTTCGTCTTTATAGACAATATAAGATACATTTTTCACCAGCGAGGAGAAGTTTTCAAACAGCACTTCAGTTCTTGTTGAGATCGATCTTTACTTCTGTAGTTACTCAGCCACTACTTATTTATTCAAAGTTCCCGGTAACGGTGGAGGTCCAATATATTCAGAGAAGAGATATTTCATTATACTTATGAAAGTGAAATTGTTTATAATCTACACTTCCAAACCACACTCACTTGAGGAGGAGGAGAAAGTGGAAAAAAAATTAATTTTTGTTTTGCTAAGTTTCCAGTATATCTACATCTACATCGATACTCAGCAAGTGTATTGTGGAGGATATTTATGGTACCACTGTTTCTCTGTACTTTTCGGTAAAGTCGTGTGATAAGGTAGACTGTCGGTAAGCCTCGGTATTAGCTCTAATTTCTCGAAATTTCTCGTTGTTGCCATTCCGCGAGACGTAGGAGGAAGTAACACGTTTTCTGAATCTTCTCAGAACGCACGGTCTCGGAATTTCAATAGCGAATCTGTCCGTGATGCACAATGCCCGTCTTCTACCGTCTTCCACTGGTGTTTTTTCAGTAACGCTGTCGCATCGACTGTACGATTTCGTAACGAAAAGCGCTGCTGTTCATTGCATCTCCTCTGGCTTTTCTATTTAATCCAACTTGGTAAGGGCCCCAGACGAGCAATGCTCAAGAAACGCTCAAACAAGTGTCTTTAATTCCCTCCTTTGGTGGATGGATTACATTTCATTAAGATTCTTCCTATGAATCTCACAAAGAGACGGCAGCTACTTTTCATCACAGATTTCGTCCAAATTTATGGTATACACCGGGCTTTCCAAAAATGAAAGTGATAGAAGTAGGACCTTCAAACGGCTAAGGGTTGAAAAAGAATGGTTTTTTTTTTTTTTTTTTTTTTTTTTTTTTTTTTTTTTTTTTTTTTTTTTTTGCGGCACGAGCCGTTTCTGTTGCAGCAGTTCCGCGGCAGCGGTTGGTGCAGCAGAAAAAAATGGAAAACTGTAAACCAAGGATCGTGGGGTCTAGTTGATATGCGGAAACTTATTATTTTTGAATTTTTCGTTTTTTACACAGCAAATAAATTGCAATATGGACTAAGTAACCCTCTTTTTTAGACAGTGCGATGTGCTCTGAACATTTTCATGAAAAAAAAGTGTCCAACAGTCTACGCCTGCCTACAGGAGAGTATTCCAGCTCTTTTCGATCCGAAAAACGATGTATGAGTACGGAGCTCAATAAAGAAATATCACCATTACTTCGTCAAAATCTCAGAAACTTGCAATAGACTTATACAAAAGTTTTGTCACAGATGTGATGAAGCCCTGCGCCCAGTACGCCTTAGATAAGTTCGTACCGACTAAGGTCCAAAGCGAGGGGAAAGATCCACCGTGGTATAACAATCATGTACGAAAGGTACTACGGAAACAAAGAAAGCTTCATCATAGGTTTAAGAGTAGTCGAATCATAGCTGATAAGGAAAAGCTGAACGAAGCGAAAAAGAGCGTAAAGAGAGCAATGAGAGAAGCATTCAACGAATTCGAACATAAAACATTGGCAAACAATCTAAACAAGAACCCTAAAAAGTTTTGGTCATATGTAAAATCGGTAAGCGGATCTAAATCCCCTATTCAGTCACTCGTTGACCACGATGGCACCGAAACAGAGGACGACCGAAGAAAGGCAGAAATACTGAATTCAGTGTTCCGAAACTGTTTCACTGCGGAAAATCGTAACACGGTCCCTGACTTCAGCCGTCGCACGGACGCCAAAATGGAAAATATTGAAATAAACGATATCGGAATTGAAAAACAACTGCTATCACTTAGTAGCGGAAAAGCATCCGGACCAGACGAGATACCCTTAAGATTCTACAGTGATTATGCTAAAGAACTTGCCCCCTTTCTATCAGCAATTTATCGTAGATCGCTGGAAGAACGTAAAGTACCTAGCGACTGGAAGAAAGCGCAGGTCGTTCCCATTTTCAAGAAGGGTCATAAATCAGATGCGAATAATTATAGGCCTATTTCGCTTACGTCAATCTGTTGTAGAATAATGGAACATGTTTTGTGTTCTCGTATTATGACGTTCTTAGATAATACAAATCTCCTTCATCATAACCAACATGGATTCCGCAAACAGAGATCATGTGAAACTCAGCTCGCCCTATTTGCCCAAGAAATTCACAGTGCCGTAGACACTGGCGAGCAGATTGATGCCGTATTCCTGGACTTCAGGAAGGCATTTGATACGGTTCCGCACTTACGTTTAGTGAAAAAAATACGAGCTTACGGAATATCGGACCAGGTTTGTGATTGGATTCAGGATTTCCTAGAAGAAAGAACACAACATGTCATTCTTAACGGTTCAAAATCTACAGATGTAGAGGTAATTTCGGGAGTACCGCAGGGAAGCGTGATAGGACCTTTATTGTTTACAATATACATAAATGACTTAGTTGACAACATCGATAGCTCCGTGAGGCTATTTGCAGATGACACGGTTGTCTACAAGAAAGTAGCAACATCAGAAGACTCGTACGTACTCCAGGAGGACCTGCAGAGGATTAATGCATAGTGCGACAGCTGGCAGCTTTCCCTAAACGTAGATAAATGTAATATAATGCGCATACATAGGGGCAGAAATCCATTCCAGTACGATTATGCCATAGGTGGTAAATCATTGGAAGCGGTAACGACCGTAAAATACTTAGGAGTTACTATCCGGAGCGATCTGAAGTGGAATGATCACATAAAACAAATAGTGGGAAAAGCAGGCGCCAGGTTGAGATTCATAGGAAGAATTCTAAGAAAATGTGACTCATCGACGAAAGAAGTAGCTTACAAAACGCTTGTTCGTCCGATTCTTGAGTATTGCTCATCAGTATGGGACCCTTACCAGGTTGGATTAATAGAAGAGATAGACAAGATCCAGCGAAAAGCAGCGCGATTCGTCATGGGGACATTTAGTCAGCGCGAGAGCGTTACGGAGATGCTGAACAAGCTCCAGTGGCGGACACTTCAAGAAAGGTGTTACGCAATACGGAGAGGTTTATTATCGAAATTACGAGAGAGCACATTCCGGGAAGAGATGGGCAACATATTACTACCGCCCACATATATCTCGCGTAATGATCACAACGAAAAGATCCGAGAAATTAGAGCAAATACGGAGACTTACAAGCAGTCGTTCTTCCCACGCACAATTCGTGAATGGAACAGGGAAGGGGGGATCAGATAGTGGTACAATAAGTACCCTCCGCCACACACCGTAAGGTGGCTCGCGGAGCATAGATGTAGATGTAGATGTAGATGTAATTTCTTCTGTTAATTGACTCGTGAATAAGGCAAAATTTTCACAACTGTATGACGAGGTTTTTCTAGTCGAAGTGTTCTCATCATGCAGTATTAAAGTGATTGCCTTCAGATGCTCTCCTGTGACGTTTATTTTTATCGTCAAACGAAAAATCTGACGAAACACTTCATGTTGCTCTTATCTCGTCGAAAGAGCGACAAAGGAATGTCATTGCGAGAAGACTGCATCACTTTACATCTCCAGTTACTCTCGATAATATTTGTTGAAACGGTGTGTTACACGTAGTTTGCTGCCAAACTGAGCGGTGAGAGGGATCCTTTTACGAATGTAAACCCAGTTCGTTTTTCTATAGGAATCTTGCACGAACCATGTGATTGTAGAAACGTTTGTAACGTGTGCAAGATGCCAAAAAAGTTACTGATCACTGTTCCCCCTGCTTTTTACGATGACTAACATACCAGTACGCGTAAATCATCAACTGTAAAATAATGAAAATATCAAATTTTACATACAATGTTCTCGTGTACTCCTTATAATCTTTTACTGGAAATTTGTTTGCAAACCCAAATTTTCTTTTGCCTTTTCTTTTCAAGCATTTAATAAAACTATTATTGTGGTTGTTGTGGTCTTCAGTCCTGAGACTGGTTTGATGTAGCTCTCCATTCTACTCCATCCTGTGTAAGCTTCTTCATCTCTGAGTAACTACTGCAACCTACATCCTTCTGAATCTGCTTAGTGTATTCATCTCTTGGTCTCACTCTACGATTTTTACTCTCCACGCTGCCCTCCAAAACTAAATTGGTGATCCCTGGATGCCTCAGAACATGTCCTACCAAACAAAACCTTCTTCTTATCAAGTTGTGCCATGAACTCCTCCCCAATTCTATTCATTATCTCCTCATTAGTTATGTGATCTATGCATCTAATCTTCTGCATTCTTCTGTAGCACCACATTTCGAAAGCTTCTATTCTCTTCTTGTCCAAACTATTTATCGTCCACTTCCGTACAAGGCTACACTCCATACAAATACTATCAGAAACGACTTCCTCACACTTAAATCTATACTCGATGTTAACAAATTTCTCTCCTTCAGAGACGCTTTCCTTACCATTGCCAGTCTACATTTTATATCTTCTCTACTTCGACCGTCATCAGTTATTTTGCTCCCCAAATAGCAAAACTCCTTTACTACTTTAAGTGTCTCATTTCCTAATCTAATTCCCTCAGCATCACCCGAAGCTACTCGACTACATTCCATTTCTCTCGTTTAGCTTCTGTTGATGTTCATCTTATATCCTCCTTTCAAGACACTCTCCATTCCGTTCAACTGCTCTTCCAAGTCCTTTGCTGTCTCCGACAGAACTACAATGTCGTCGGCGAACCTCAAAATTTTTATTTCTTCTCCATGGATTTTAGTACCTACTCTGATATTTTTTTTCCTTTACTGCTTCCTCAATATACAGATTGAATAACATCGGGGATAGGCTACAACCCTGTCTCACTCCCTTCCCAACCACTGCTCCCCGTTCACGCCCCTCGACTCTTATAACTGCCATCTGGTTTCTCTACAAACTGTAAATAGCCTTTAGCTCCCTGTATTTTACCCTGCCACCTTCAGAATTTGAAAGAGAGTATTCCAATCAACACTGTCAACAGCTTTCTCCAAGTCTACAAATGCTATAAATGTAGGTTTACCTTTTCTTAATCTAGCTTCTAAGATAAGCCGTAGGGTCAGTATTGCCTCACGTGTTCCAGTATTTCTATGGAATCCAAACTGATCTTCCCCGAGGTCGGCTTCTACCAGTTTCTACATTGAATAGAATTCGCGTTAATATTTTGCAGCTGTGACTTATTAAACTGATAGTTCGGTAATTTTCACATCTGTCAACACCTGCTTTCTTTGGGATTGGAATTATTACATTCTTCTTGATGTCTGAGGGTATTTCGCCGGTCTCATACATCTTGCTCACCAGGTGGTAGAGTTTTGTCAGGACTGGCTCTCCCAAGGCTATCAGTAGTTCTAATGGAATGTAGTCTACTCCCGGAGCCTTGTTTCGACTCAGGTCTTTCAGTGCTCTGTCAAACTCTTCACGCAGTATCGTATCACCCATTTCATCACATCCTCTTCCATTTCCATTACACTGTTCTCAAGTACATCGCCCTTGTATAGACCCTCTACATACTCCTTCCATCTTTCTGCTTTCCCTTCGTTGGTTAGAACTGGGTTTCCATCGGAGCTCTCAATATTCATGCAAGTGGTTCTCTTTTCTCCAAAGGTCTCTTTAATTTTCCTTTTGGCAGTATCTATCTTACCCCTAGAGAGATAAGCCTCTACATCCTTACGCTTGTCCTCTAGCCATCCCTGCTTAGCCACTTTGCACTTCCTGTCGATCTCATATTTGAGACGTTTGTATTCCTTTTTGCCTGCTTCATTTACTGCATTTTTATATTTTCTCCTTTCATCAATTAAATTCAATATTTCTTCTGTTACCCAAGGATTTCTACTAGCCCTCGATTTTTTACCTGCTTGATCCTTTGCTGCTTTCATTATTTCATTCCTCAAAGCTACCCATTCTTCTTCTACTGTATTTCTTTCCCCCATTCCTGTCAGTTGTTCCCTTATGCTCTCCCTGAAACTCTGCACAACGTCTGGTTTAGTCAGTTTATCCAGGTCCCATCCCCTTAAATTCCCACCTTTTTGCAGTATCTTCAGTTTTAATCTACAGTTCATAAACAATAGATTGTGGTCAGAGTCCACATCTGCGCCTGGAAATCTCCTACAATTTAAAACCTGGTTCCTAAATCTCTGTCTTACCATTATAAAATCTATCTGATGCCTTCTAGTATCTCCAGGATTCTTCCATGTATACAACCATCTTTTATGATTCTGGAACCATGTGTTACCTACGATTAAGTTATGCTCTATGCAATATTCTACCAGGCGGCTTCCTCTTTCATTTCTTAGCCCCAATTAATATTCACCTAATATGTTTCCTTCTCTCCCTTTTCCTACTATCGAATTCCAGTCACCCATGACTATTAAATTTTCGTCTCCTTTCACTACCTGAATAATTTCTTTTATCTCATCATACATTTTGAAACACGTATGTAACGTAGCAGCGATGGTGAGGCATGATAAAATCTTTGACCAGAGAGCCTTTTATCGTGGTTAGTCTGCGCTTGACCGCGCGAGTGTTGCGAGCAGTACGCTAGTAGTCGTCGTGCAGTACAGTCTGTCGATAGCAGTAGCTCCGTTCAGTTGCGCCCAGCAGTACGCTAGTAGTCGTGTGGTGTAGTCTGTCGGCAGTAGTGGTCTAGTCCTGTCACGGTCGCGAGCGGGACGCAGTCGGCGAGCGTCGACATGGCATTCTGGCCAAGATGCTGAATGAGGTATATTGTTAATATAGGTAATCATCAGATAATGTAAAGTTTATTTATTGTAATTAATTTCCAACAAGTGCCCCAATAATAATTTTGATTTCAAAGCAATTTTTACAAAAAAAATTTATTTAATTGAACTAACGATTTCGTTCCACTTCCCTTAAAGAAAAGTTTCAGTTAAATTTCAAAAAAAATATATTATTTGCAATGCAGTTCCTCCAAGCCGTGGGCAACAATAAGAGCAGAAATTTGACATGCAGTTATACTGAGTTAAGACCTTAATTCTGATTTTTTTGCACAGGGCCAAAGACCGATATTTCGGTTTAATTGAATTTTCATTGTCACTGAAGTTTCATTAGCACTGAATTGTTTTTCATTATTTTTGTGAGGAACTTATACTTGGGTCAGATTGCGATTCTCACTTTTATTGTCATTAAATTTAATTGCTAGGGAGGTTACGCTTGGCTCCCATTTATTATTATATTTTTTATTTAAATATTTTGTGGGGATAATATTGCTTCTTGGCTCCTATTCATTTTATATTTCTGTCTTTTTAAATTTTTGTGGGGAGGTTACAATTTCATTTATTTCTTCATCATCTGCAGCGCTACTCGTCATATAAACTTGTACTACTGTAGTAGGCGTGTGCTTCGTGTCTATCTTGGCCACAATAATGCGTACACTATGCTGTTTGTAGTAGCTTACCCGCACTCCTATTTTTTTTATTCAATATTAAACCTACTCCTGCATTACCCCTATTTGATTTTGTATTTATAACCCTGTATTCACCTGACCAAAAGTCTTGTTCCTCCTGCCACCGAACCTCACTAATTCCCACTATATCAAACTTTAACCTATCCATTTCATTTTTAAATTTTCTAACCTACCTGCCCGATTAAGGGATCTAACATTCCCTGCTCCGATCCGTAGAACGCCAGTTTCCTTTCTCCTGATAACGACATCCTCTTGAGTAGTCCCCGCCCGGTGATCCGAATGGGGGACTATTTTACCTCCGGAATATTTTATCCAAGAGGACGCCATCATCATTTAATCATATAGTAAAGCTGCATGCCCTCGGGAAAAATTACGGCTGTAGTTTCCCCTTGCTTTCAGCCGTTCGAAGTACCGGCACAGCAAGGCTGTTTAGGTTATTGTTACAAGGCCAGATCAGTCAATCATCCAGACTGTTGCCCCTGCAACTACTGAAAAGGCTGCTGCCCCTCTGGCGTCTGAACAGATACCCCTCCGTTGTGGTTGCACCTACGACACGGCCATCTGTATCGCTGAGGCACGCAAGCCTTCCCATCAACGGCAAGGACCATGGTTCATGGGGGGGGACAAACTATTAATGCATACAAAATATTGAGCATTATTTAGGTTCATTGGCACAGTAAGTAAGGCAACAAACAGTGAAAATAAAAGGAAAGTTTCCACATGGGGACTTGATCCGACGACCCTCGGATTGCCGTGTGCCAACAGCTGACTTGTAACTGCGCTAGCTCGCTCAACCCACGCCAAAATTTTATTTTTTATTTTTTCTAAATGCTTAGTCGTGTGGAGCTCCCACTTTCGTCACTTCTGGGAAAGACCTGCATATACCATAAATTTGGAGAAATCGATGACGAGTAGGCGCAGGCCTCTTGTCAGTATGGCTTGTGCTTTTTCTGCTACTGATTTTATGTCTTAATTCGTCTTAATAAGTCGTTCCAGAGGGTTACTTCTTTAATTTTGTTCGACAGTTACTGTTTGCAGTAGTGTCGTCTTAATAGCGTAGTCGTATAGTAGTAAATTACTTATCCTATGCACGTGTACCATATTAAATTTATTTACGTCCAGAGTCAACTGACAGTCTCTGCACCATCCATAAATCCTCTTCCTGAAAATAGCTACAGACTTCTGACGCTACTACCTTCTTATAGACAACTGGATCATCTGCGAACAGTCTTATAGTCCTTCCTACATTGTCTTTTATATTATTTACGTATATTGAACAGAAATAATCCTTTCACACTTCCTTCATGTTCTTCTGGAGTTACTTTGATATCCGTCGATTTCGTTCCGTTGAAGTGTTGAAAATGGTTCAAATGGCTCTGAGCACTATGGGACTTAACATCTGAGGTCATCAGTCCCCTAGAACTTAGAACTACTTAAACCTAACTAACCTAAGGACAGCACACACATCCATGTCCGAGGCAGGATTCGATCCTGCGACCGTAGCAGTTGCGCGGTTCCAGACTGAAGCGCCTAGAACTGCTCGGTCAACGCGGCCGGCTTGAAGTGTTGAGTTGTGTCTTGAAACTAATAGAAAATCTGCTCCGATGCCCGGTAATTTCTTATTTCTTTTAATTAAAAGGCCGTGCGAGACTATGTTAAAGTCCTTCCTGAAGTCAAGGAACACATCAACCTTAAGGGCGATGTCTCTAGAGCGCTGTGGATTTCATTGAGGAATAGAGCGAGCTGAGTCTCGCAAGACCTCTGTTTACAGAATCCATTTGATTTTAATACAGGAGATTTTACTTCGCTAAAAACGTCATATTACGTGAGCACAAACATCTTACATAATTCTCCAACAGTTTAAGGTCAGCGAAATAGCCTATAATTATGTACGTCTATCCTACCATTCTTCTTCAAACAGGAATGACCTGCGCATTTTTCAGTCGCTGGGTACCTTTCGTTCCTCCAGCACTCTACAATAGACTAATGATAGAAGGGGACAAGTTTTTTCGCATTACGTATGTTCAGATGCCTTTTGCACTACTAAGCGACTGTAGTTACTTTTCTATTCCACGATATGTTATCTCATTTGTCATTTTGACGTTCGTACGATGATTGAAAGGAGGTCCTCAGTGCTATCATTTGCGGTGAAACTGTTTCGGAAGAGCGAGTTCAGTATTTCGGCCTTCTCTCTGTCAGCTCCCGTTTCTGTGCTATTATGACCATTGAGTGGATGAATACATCATTTCGACCCGTTTAATGATTTCATAAGACGGAGGTTATCAAAATTTTACTTTCAGATTCTTTCACCGCTACTCTCATTACTCTCCTTACCCTCATTTTTGATTCATTCAGCTTTTGATTGTTAGCTAGCTTCTGACGTCTGTTAAACCAGTCAAGCAGGTTTCTTCGTCTACGTAGTACTTTCCTAACACGACTATTAAACCACGGTGGGTCTTTCCTATCCCTTATGACCCTGCTCGTAACATGCGTCTCTAAGGTGAATTAAAAGATGCTTTTGAATTTTATCCCATGGCTCTCCCCATATTTGTCCTCTTTACTGAATGTTTGATGTTGACTACTAAGATATTCAGCACTGGTATTCTGTCTCTCTTGTTAAGCAAATATATTTTTCTTCCTTTCGTAACAGTCTTTGAACCACCCATGGTCACTGATGCTATCATAGCTTTACGATTGCTGATGCCGTGAACTAGGTCAACTTATTCGAGAAGATCAGTTCAGTTTGTTGCTAGGTGGTCTAAGATCTTACTGTAATGAGTTGGTTCTGCATCTGCTCAAAGCAGTTTTCGGACAAGACATTGATATTAATGTCATACGAATCCAAGTTTGTGACATCATTCTTGATCGCACGACTCTTTCAACCTCTACCTGTTAATTTGAAATCTCCTCCGATTACAATAGAGTGATCAAGACTTATATTCATGAAATTCTGAAAGGTTTCTCTGAAGCGCTCTGCTTCTTCAGCTCCTGATCCAGGAAGTCTATAAAAGCATACAGTTACCATTTTTGACCCCCTTTTGACGCTAAAGTCTACCCATTATTTTAGCTTGGAAGTCCACAGTAATCTCTCTAGATATTACAGAATTTAAACATCCTTACAATATGTATTCCAATCTGAATATCTTCCATAGTTACTTCAGTTGATTTCACAACTTATCAGCTTTTGCATATCTGATTTTGAGGACACGCAACACAGAACATCGTGCTTTACACGTAATATTGCCTGAAAAGATGTTTGTTTCTGCTGCAGGACAGTAGTGTGAGCATTCTGTGTCATTATTAGTTGTATTTAGGATTTAATAGCAGCTAATCATCATTTAACCCAAACATGAAGGCATTCTCCTTGCTACGAACTTCGTATTTTATTTACCGGTGGTCTTCACATATGGTCTCATGGCTCCTTAGATTATGAGTGCACCTTGACCGACACCCTTTCGTTGATATCGACAAATTTTCTTCACTCACCTTTCAACTTTCTTCTGGCAAGATTCCATAATTTAGCTGTAACTACTTACTGATATTAATTTCCTATCTCCATATCTGTACCTATAACAAGCATCAATTCAAATCCCTTTTTTGTAATTTTTTGGAAAGTTATTTCCAAAAAAAATTGTCGTTTTCATGAGTACTGTAGTTATATACCCGCATAGTTCAGCAGTTTGGCTATGATCCAATGTTTTAATTTTTTCGTTGGGGAACTCTCCATTGCTGCAGTTTTTCGTTGGGGAAATCACCATTGCTGTAGTCTTCCTTTTTTACTAATGTGTTGGTTCCATACACCTGTTTTGGTGATCTACGTATTCTCTGTGTTCTCTGTGTTATACTTTACTGTCAGGTTTAATAACACTGGCATTTATTTACACTGCCTGGTATTAAAAGTGATTCATGCAGAAAGAGAGAGGAGTAGGCCTAAAGGAAATGAAACTTACCGGGTTGAGGGGATATGTGATGTTATTTTAGTGACTACGAAATCGAATCAAATTCACAATGACCTTGGTAGCATGAGCCCACTTGAAAATCCTGGATATTGGCACTGAGACGGATTTGACGTCCGAGGTGTTCTGTCCTCGAAGAATCTGGGAATCTTGCTGGCCATTTGCGTACTTCAGCATCACGCAGACATTTCATACAAACACGTGGCATGTGTAGACGAGCATTTTTTTTTTTTTTTAAATAGCACCAATGTACTGTAACATGAGAGAGAACACATGAGGACACACGATGTCCGTGACGTACGAGTGTGTCATCAGATTTCCCTAAGCCACTACCAGCCGTGAAATGTTAACAGCCGCTGGCTCTCCACGCACGCTTGCATATCCGAAGGAACATTGCATCGCACTGCTTAATAACACAGGCGCTGATATTGCGAAATAATTACCTAGTGCGACTGCTATTGGTCATAGACAAATTGTGAAGGATACACAAAGTGCTGTAGAGAGTCCATTACTTGATCTCTGGTGGCCGGTACAGATGAGAAGAGGCTACAAAACGTGGAGATCCTCGCTTGTACTCATAAGAGTGTTGAAGATGAGTACGCCTGCTCCCACGATCACATTCAGACCGATGTCGTGCCACTGCCTCATCTGAACGCCTCACGAAGCGGGTTACTGCGGCGTGATTCGACTAGCCGGCTCCTTTCAAACTGTCAGGTGATGACACCGCTGTCTCACACGAGTACGCGAATCTCTGTGTCTTTCACAGTGGTAGCTCAGTCTGCGATGCTGCTCACGGCCCTTATCTACCCTACCAGACCTGAAAATCACACTGAACACGAGCAACACGAATGCACAGTGGAAGACATTCAACCTGCCATAAAGAATTGCAGCTCTTGTTATTTACATATCCTTCAATGATGTGTTGGCATGCAACAATGTCTTCCGGGTGGTTCAGTTTTTTGTCTAGTCAAGCATATCTCAGATATTTCGTTTGTTCTACATCGACTATGTTGGTGCTTTTCTCTCTTATGTAATTGTTCGATACACTCTCTTTGCTTTTACAATGCGTTGTTTAGCAGGTCCCATGGCACGCAGATTAATTGCGTATGAAGCCTGTTTGTATACTTTTTTCCGGATATCGTAGTTTTACAATATACCACGTACTTCTATTTACACTTGCAGTTCTGTAATAGATGTTCACGGGGAACGGTGATATCCTGTTTTGTACGTTGTGACCTTGGCAAGGAGGTACCGTCATTCGTTTCACACACCCGCATCGACTGAGCTACAGCTAACTTTCTGCATCGCTTCTAGGGTTACCTCGTTCTTTACGCTTTGGACTTCGACAAAGGACGCAAGTGTACAGCACAAGTTAAGTTAACGAATTTGTTTTATGTGTATACTGTTGTCAATGAACAGGTAACGGATTTGGGACTGACGAGAAAAAGTCATTTAAAATGTAATTTTTATTCTCTTTCATTTGGAGAGATATCATGAGTCCAGAAGACATCAGATTATGTAGAGACAATATCGTTGAGAACATGAGACGATTTTAATGCATCATTTATGAAACAATGAGAAAAACTCAGTAAGTATGACCGATCAACATCTATCACTGTAGACAACAGAAATTTAACAAATAATAAGAATTAAGATTCAAAGTTTCACTCAAAGAGTAGTCTACAAGATTTTGAGTTAGTGGTATAACTGAGATATCAAGTAGTCTAGACTTATGAATAATTTGGGAGAGGTTCTGACGATATAAGTAAAATACTACGTATTGAAGCAGATGATCAGTGAAGTATGAATTTCGTGTACTTCTTTTGGAACAAATGACAATTCTTTAAGGTAGGAAACTTCTAACTTCTCAAACACACCAATAAACCTGGAGTACGAAGAACAGACTCACATGAACAGCACCATTGAGATACAAGAACAATATTCTCCAGTGAGATTCTAAACAGATGAGTATAGCAACATAACAAAATTCACAAAAGGCTTTCCTAAAATAGAATAACAATTTCAGTACCACTTCAAATAAATCGATGACAGAATGATGGCTGGAAAGATTTTTCTGTCAATGGAATTTCCGCTATAATGATAAATTACGCGTCCAGACACTCTGTATAAAGTATTCTACACAATTTCTTTCGCGTAACTATTGTAGCTACAGGACAAACATATATGAAATGTCAACAAGGTGACCTGACCCTCGGACAGAAAATATGAGTTGTTGGTTAACATTAAACCACGAACCAGAAGTAAATGTGGCTTCAGTGTAACTAATTATGGGGAAAGAAATCAGTTTTCAGCCGTCACCTCCAGAATAATTATGTGTTAACATTATGAGATTTTCACTCTGCAGCGGAGTGTGCGCTGATATGTAACTTCCTGGCAGATTAAAACTGTGTGCCGGACCGAGACTCGAACTCGGGACCTTTGCCTTCCGCGGGCAAGTGCTCTACCACTTGCCCGCGAAAGGCAAATGTTCCGAGTTCGAGTCTCGGTCCGACACACAGTTTTAATCTGCCAGGAAGTTTCATAATTATGTGTTATTTAATGACTTGTAATGAAATGTTACAACAAAAAATTCACTTTTCACTATTTCATTGAGACAAGTGCTTTAACTCCATTCAGGGTGTTTACCTAAAATTTCACTCCACTGTGTGTTTACATATTTGCTTTTGCTCGCAATACTGATGTTAGTCGTTGTGTTTCTCATCGCGACGTTTACGAAACCGGCGGATGAGTTACGGCTGCGCTGTAGCGATACACGAAATAGATTTTTGTGATTGCTTTCCTACTACTCCAGCAGGAAATTTAATCTACATGCATGTAGACCACTAAGTTAACCAGTTTACTAAACTGAATTACATAGCAACATTTTGTCAGTGAACAACGAAAAATCGTCATATCTCACTTTCAGCAGCTAAACTTCCCTAAAACACGGTAAAAACCCGTGAATATGTTATACGATGGCAACTGTGTTACAGAATTTTCGCACCTTTTATGTTTGTAACACGGCATTAAATTGCATCATTTATCTTCATAACATATGTCTTCATAATATACTCTTCAGCTCTTCTTAATAAGAACAGAGCGACTTAAATCAACCGATTTAAAGATACTAGACACAAATTATTATTCTCACGGAATAAGTGACTTGGCTTCATTTTCTCGAAAATGTGTTAATTACGAATGTGTTAAGAGCGATACTTTAAGTCGCAATGGGCAATCTGAATTACGTTTAATAAAATGAAGCGCAGGTTCTAAACGATGACATTGTTAGTAATCTCGGTAATGTGGCTTCAATGGTGGTAACGCAGACATCGCCCAAGGTGATTATTGCTGTTTATTCAAACAACACCTATCCAATTTTCCACTTGGCAATCTGTTAACAACATAAAGAGACAAAATTGTTAAGAAATAATGAAACAAGAGTCATTACTGGTACAAAGTACTTAATTCTTTGCACCAGTACACTGACAACGATACATAAATTTTAACCCATCACGATCAGAAGCAGGAAAGGTATAGAGGAAACTGACGTAAGAAGAAAGGCAGACAAATGATTAACATCACTTGAAAGATATGAACTTGATCCTTTCCTTTTGAAACAATATGGATTTATGTTTTACAAATAAGACTAATTTCTTTGTAACTAACTGCTCAGTGTACAGTCGGTTCAGGTAATTTACCAACGTAATCTTAATAGCATAGAACAAGCAAGGAAGTGATATGTCGTTCTGTTGACCCTGTTGAATGACACCGAAGTAAAAACATGAAAGTTTCTCACTAATTCCAAACGTCCAGAAGCGATAAATACATCGATCAGCCAGAACATTACGACCACCTAACTAATAGCCGGTATGTCCATCTTTGACAAGGACAACAGCTGCGACGCGTCGTGGCATGGAATCAGTGAGGCCTTGGTAGGCCGCTGGAGGAATTTGGCACCACATCTGCACACACAAGTCACCTAATTCCCATGAATACTGGGGAGGGATACAATGATCTCTGATGCCACATTCAATCACATCCCAGATGTGTTCGATCGGGTTCAGATCTGGTAATTTGTGGGGCCAGCACACCAATTGGAAATAATAACTTTGCTCCTCGAACTACTCTACCCCAATCCTGACCTTGTTTTGCTGAAAAATGGCACTGCCATAGGGAAACGTGATTGTCATGAAGGGGTACTTGTAGTCTGGACCCAGTGTATGATACTTCTTGGCCGTCATGGTGCCTTGCACGTGCTCCACTGGAACCATGGATACCCACATCAATATCCCTCGTGTATAATGAAGCCGCCGCAAACGTTTTTCCGTCCTGCAGTACAGGTGTCAAAGAGCATTTCCCTTGAAGACGATGGATTCGCGCCCTGCCATCGGTATGATGAAAAAGGTATTGGGATTCATCAGACCGTGCACCTCTCCGCCAATTGGCCAAAGTCCCGTACTGATGATCACGTAATCATTTCAGTCAGCAGTTGCCGATGTCGTCATGTTAATATTGGCACAATCATGGATCGTCGACTGTGTTCGGTGCACTGTGTCTTCAGAGATATTTATACTGTGCCCAGCATTAAAGACTGATCGGTGCGCCACAATCCGCAAGCCTACGACTACGGACATCTATAATGATGGATGGTCGGCCAACCCACGGAGCCTGGATGTGGTCTCACCTTGGATACGCCACGGGTTGAAGACACTCAGCACAGTACTCTTCGAACACCAGACAAGTCATCTAGTCTCCGAGGTGCTCTTGCCTAGCATCCAGGTCATCGCCATCTGCCCTCTGCCAAACTCAGATAAGGCAGCGCCCCCCCCCCCCCCGCCCCCCCACTCCACGTAAGGAGAGCAACCTCACTGATACTACATGTACTGTGCACGTGCCTGACTAGCAGTTATTCCTCGCCAGGTGACACTGCTATCGCCTGGATGGGCTTAGATGATTAGTAGATCGCTCATCATAATGGTCTGGTTGATCAGTGCACTTAGTGCCTTAAACAAAACAAAAATTCGAATGAGTATATCCGCAGTCAGAAATGAAGTTTTCAATATTCACGTTATCAAACGCACATACTGTTCAGATACGCGTAGTTAAAAGGTAAAATTTTATTTGATTATGCTGAATCGCAACGTTCAGCAGTTTTAAATTTCGTAAGGTGACAACATTTAAGTCATTATCGCAGAGAATAATTGTCCATTAAATTTAGTTCTTCTACTTATTTGACACGTAACACTAAAACACAAGTGATTAACTCCGAATATAGTTTTTCTTTTGATTAAAAGGCCTCATAAACTTGGATCAGTTATATTCTTTGTTAAAATTATAATTAAGAGTCTCAACTGGATAGGACTAGCGACAAGGGCATTGCAGGCGACGGGCTAGATATAGGACGGTTGACTTGATGGCGGATGCCCCAGGACTCGTCATCTTGGCCAGGACCATCCGGGGAGGTTAGTCGAAATTAGTGGACAGATTGTCACACAGGACACGGTTCCACGGAGATTATGACGATGTCCACATTCGGTGGATTACATGAAGAAGTGGAATGACTTGTCTAAGGATAGTTGCGCACACGAAATGCCTATGTGCGCGACAAGAAAAACTTATTTTAAGATACTGTTACTACATTTTCTCTTCGTCTGGTAATAACCATTACTACATGTATAAGAATTTATTTGTAAGAAATTCTCGTGAGTATGACTTGAGACCGTAACACTACTGCACGAACACAATAGTTTTTGCTACAGAACAACTTGTTTACAGAATACCGTAGACAGTTTCTATAAAAAATCGTCATTACTAATCATGGTCCAGTCAAGGAATAACTAAATATAGGCACACTATATGGTGTCTCTGCGCATCGCCTGTATCACTTTGTTAACTCTGAAACCTTTCGTGTCAATTCGTTGAACGTTAAGAGTGCAGGCGTCAGACATAGCGTAGACAACAATTGAGTTTACCACAAACAGTTCTAAACGGACATATCACAAGCAGTTGCGTAGACTGGATGATGTAAGTTCTATATCTTCATCCTTGCCTTAATTATAAAACACTTCATGTATTTTAGGCCTCACAAAAGAGTTGCTTCAACTACTATTCATTTAAGAATTCACCTCAAACGTATTACAAGATTTTATTTAACTATAGCTGCCTTTCTCTGTGTGGTGAGATAATTCGATTTATGTAAGTGACAATATATTCTGTCTCACTTCCGTTCGGATAAGAACACAGTTCACTACATGAAGTGTTCTCGTTAACCACACGTAGCAGGACAATGCCACCGATTCATTCATTAAAAGTTGAAAAATGTAATGGACTCCTAACCCATGAAATAACTCATGCCAAGCACCAAAGAGTGCAGAGAACAGTCTCACTAAAAGGGATGAAAAATGAAAATGTTAACCACAGAACGTGTGTGGAGGTAAAGTAGAAGTTAAATTTATTTCTTTGAAACTTGCACATAGCGTTCTACAGTATCTCTCACTTACTCAACGATCAGGTAATGTTTTACTATTTTGGTGTGAGGCTACTCACTTACTAATTACAAATAGGTACGCACATATTTACAAATTTCATGGAAATAAGAAATATGGTCCAATTAACGTGTGCTTCTCGAAGCTTCGCACTCTTTCTAAAATTTTAGGCAGAGGTACATGTGGAACATAAAAAACATCTTACTATTATTTACTAATTTACACTAATTGATAAGTTTCTTATTAGCTACTATTTTGTGGCGAAGAATTTCACTAGAATGTGGTCATTTTAAATTCACGGTTACATAGTTTTATCCTTATAAGTCAGTGGTTCTCAAACTGTGGGGCGCCACTCCGATGGGAAGGGGGGACGGGGGCAGGGTTGGAGGCGTGGGGGCGCCTTATGCAATGAAAAATTATATTCTTAGTAACAAACAATCAGGTTTACCATTTGTCCAACGAACGACATGGCGCTGACATGGTTTGAATTCCCCCGACGTCGGTGTTAACGCCAGACGTGGTCGACGACAATGAAACCGCTGTCACACTTGCAGCATTGTTTGAAATGATCCGTCGAGCTACGCGACTTCCTTCAAAGCCACCTAGATACAAAGCCTACGCACGCAAGCTGATTAGGCTTTGCTTCCTTCGATAGTCAGCGGAATACCCTTTGTTGCCTTCGCCATTACTGTTTCCGTAACTATACCGCACAGTACAAGGTTTGGCTCGTGTATCTCAATGCATCCTTACAGTGTTGACTATAATTATAGTCTTATAATTATAGACTTTGCGAGGAAGACTTGACTGCAGTAAGAAGCGGTGCCTGAATAGTGACAAACATCAAGACAACAGTGATCCTCAATTGGCGGAGGTGAGGGAGATACTGCAAAGACGAAAACGAGAAGTTATGATGAGAACTACATGTTGCTAATGTCCACAAAAAATAGAATCAATGGTGAAGAACGTCCTCAGTGTGTAGTTTGTTAAACGATTTTATCTGCTGATGGCATGAAACCTAAAAAGTTGAAACCGAGCCGGCCGGTATGGCACTGCGGTTATGGGCGCTTCAGTCTGGAACCGCGTGACCGCTACGGTCGCAGGTTCGAATCCTGCCTCGGGCGTGGGTGTGTGTGATGTCCTTAGGTTAGTTAGGTTTAAGTAGTTCTGAGTTCTAGACGACTGATGACCTCCGATGTTAAGTCCCATAGTGCTCAGAGCCATTTGAACCATTTTTAGTTGAAACCAAACATCCTGAATCAACAGGAAAATCAAAAGAATTTTTGGCAAGGAATTATACATTTTATATATCTACCCAGAAGAACTTTTCTAGGAAGACGAATGTGAGATCTAAAGCCCTTTTAGCCTATTACCAGTTTTTTCACAGTATTGCTAAATGCGAGAAACCATACACTGTTGCAGAAACTCTGGTTTTACCACTTGCGATTGATATAGCATCACCAATAGATTGGCGACTCATTTGCTCAACAACTGAAAAGTATTCCTGTCTCTAACGACACAGTGCGCAGAAGCATTTTAGACATTTCTGACGATTTACTCGAGCACTTAATCGATAAAGTGAGCAACAACTATCTTGCACTTCTAGTGGACGAACGAACTGACAGTTTATTTCGTTGATCAATTTAGCATTCGAGAGGAATTTCTTTTCTCTGAGACGATATTGAAAACAGCTAGAGCTGAAAGCCTTTTGGCATTCTCAATCCTTCTTTAATCAAAACTATATATTTTGTAATAGGTGTATTAGAGTATGCACAGTCGGAGATCTCTCAGTGTCTGGAATTCATGGTGGATTACAAACAAAAGTTAAAGCTGTAGCTCCTGATGCTATACAGACTCACTGCATGATACATCGCAGGCTCTGGCCGCTACAGAACGTAGTCTACCTCTTCATGAAGCTCGGAAAAGTTTATACAAACGTTATTAAGGCAAAATCTATAAATTCGACACTTTTTAAAGTGCTATGGATGCTGAACACGCTCAGTTGCTCTTTTTTCGTAGTGGTCGATGGCTTTGAAGGGGTAAAATACTGAAAAGAATGTTTGAACTGAGGAATGAAGTGTTCTGTTTTATAATGCAGAGCAGTCACTCCTTCTCAGACTGCTTCAACAACGAAGATTTTTTTATTTAATATGGTTACCTCACAGATATTTTTTGAGAAACTAAATATTCTTAACACTTCACTTCGTGGTAACCTGGCACATGTACTATCTTCGAATGAAAAGGTGAAAGCATTCATAAAGAAATTAGAGCTGTGGCAAAGCCGAATGGAGAGTGGCATATTAGATATGTTCTTTAGTAAAAAGTGTTACTATAGTACAGATAACCCGATACTTCCAATGGCGATAAAAGCTTGCTTTCTTCATCATCTTGCAACATTAAAAGTTCACTTCAAGAAATATTTCAGCAATAATTTTGAGAAATTTAATTGGATCAAAAATCCATTCATAAATGCTCATGAACCCTCATTTCTAAATATAGAAGAGCAATAACAATTTATTGAACTCACTTGTGATATTTCACTGAAGAGTAAATTTAATGAACTTTCTTTGTTGGAGTTTTGGATACATATTAGCAAGGACTTCCCAACGCTAAGCCAAAATGCAATGAAGATCCTGATTCCTTTTTCAACAACATACTTGTTCGAGACTGGATATTCGGCTTTTTCAGTTATGAAGTCGAACTACCGCTCAAAGATAATGTCACAAAGAACATCGAGCCACTCTTCCTGCTATTCCTCCACATTTTGAGATACTTTGTTCACAGAAGTAAATTCATCCATCACAGTGAAATTTTTAATTTAAATTTTTATTTCTCTTATAGTTCTTGTTTTCTGAATTGTAAAAAATGTTCATTTCTTAGTTTTTGAATAAATGAAAACTTGACAAAGATAAAAATTTTGTTCCATATATTCGTTATAATAAGTCATGTTATTTTTGGTTTCTGCTGCGTAAAATCCATTTGAGTTTGGTAAATATAATAAGGAAAAATGTAAAATATGACTGTTTTAATTAATACCAATAGGCTGGGGGTGGGGCTGATACTATTTTCCTAATGAAGGGGGCCCCTGAGGAAAACTGTTCTAAGTTAAGCACAGATCAGTCTGGATGACTTCTTAACCTTTTTTCATTCATATAATACAAATATATCGTGGTGAAATGCCCTTAATACACCTTTTATAGCGTCCGTTCATCATCAAGTAGCTGTTTATATGTGTTAAAGAAATAAATCCCCAGATGACTCATCAGATTACGTTTCACAAATTAAACGGTTTTCATAGTGCTTAGTGACTCATCAGAACATAAGGGGGAAACCTCACTTTAATCTACAGAATTACCACTGAGATTTATTCACACAAATTTTATTAATAAAACAGTATTTGAAAACTTACAACTAAGACTTCAGGCTAGATTATACATAATTATTTTATTACTTAGCACAGTTAAATCTCAATTTTCATGGCTATTAGCCACTGCATTACTCATTCATTCACTCAGATCTCTGTATCTCATACATATTTCACAAACATCAGTACACATTTGTTTGCTTGCCCATCAACAAACCCGCTTCCTTGAGAAAGGTTCCTTCGCCCCTTCCCGAAATTCCATACTCCCCCCCCCCCCAAATTTGTACCTACATATTTATTTGGGCCTTGTCTTTCGACTTCGTAAACAACATATTTAAAATGAAACTGCCCCCACTCATCCTGGTGATCCGTTGTTAAAGTATTATATCATGTTCGGCGTATTGTGTTACAGTCGGGAGAACGGTTACCACTTGGGTTTGCGTCAATCTCATTTTATTGGTACAAGGCGGGCTGCGCTCTGTGTGTCAAGTGTATCGCAGCGGTCGCGTCATTGCTTGAGACTCGGTCTTGTGACGTAGCACGCCAACAAAATTTTGCAAGCAGCTGCGAGACAGCTCTGACCCAGACTTTCACTTATATGGTTTTGAGGAAACAGATTACTAGAGTGCATTACATTAACATGAGTGTTTTCATTGGGTACTGGACTATGATAGGTATTTCATGTCTCCGCTACGTGAGTTACCTGCGATGTCATTTCCAACCTATATCTTTCTATGTATTCAGTTCTTTTTCTATGCTACCTATCTGATCATTAAGATGACTTTGCATATTTTCTTGCCATTTAGGTAATTCTTGCTTTAAAGCTTTCTGTATGTGCCCCAGTTCGTCTCTAACATTGCGTCCCGAAGTGCCCTGTTCGGAATACACCTTGGTAATAGTTCACTCCACAGCATTCTGTAATTATGATAATATTTTTTCTGTAATTTATTCGTCCTCTTCCCTTAAAATTCATTTAATATCTTTACATTATCAGTGGAGAGATCTTCTGTTTGGGTTACTATATGTGGAAGGGTGGATTTCAAAGTTTTTTCCTCTACTTGCAAAGCACTAAGGTTTTTAGTTACCGATTCAGGAATACCTAGAACGTTGTTTTTCTCGCCTGTAATCTCTCTCCGCATATTTTCTAAATCAGGTCGCATCTCGTTGGTCACGGGACTAGGAACCTCCGTTTTAATATGTGCGACCTGATTAACTAATTATTTTCTTGTTGCTTCATACTTGTTGCTTTATGATGGTAAAGTGATCTTCCATCGTCTACACTAATTGGTCAAGCAATATTTTTGTCTGAAGCCGGTCTGCGCACTTTGCAGTAACTATTACTAGTTGTTTCACACTCAAGTATTTTATGGTGCCGAGCTGCGTGTGAAGACCGTCTGTGA
This sequence comes from Schistocerca serialis cubense, assembly GCF_023864345.2. Lineage (NCBI taxonomy): Eukaryota > Metazoa > Arthropoda > Insecta > Orthoptera > Acrididae > Schistocerca > Schistocerca serialis. The sequence continues at coordinate 529,485,115 of NC_064642.1, forward strand.
ACTTTTTACAACTTAGCTGCATTATGATTAGTAATAGATTCATCTAACTGGATTGTACGGTAGCTGTACGGTGCCACTGCATTATTTAAATTTTCTGTGGCGAATTCAGGTACTGGTACCTGATTAGATTCAGTTTCTGTACCTGAATCAGCCACTTGCCAAGTTGGTGACAGTTTATCATTATATTACCGTACAATACAGTCAGATGAATCTGTTACTTACCGTAACGCAGTTAAGTTGTAAATAGTTTACAGATGGTCTTCAAACGCAGCTCAGCACCATAAAAGACTTCTGTGTTAAACAATTGTTAATCGCTACTGCAAGGTGCGCACGCCTAACTACTAAAACTCGCAATCTTGTGGAACTGTTTTACAAAGTATACTACAATTATATAGTAATTATATTCGCTTTCAAAGCCTCGAATAAAAAAAAGTTTTACAGCTACAGGAAGCAGCACTAGGCTGAATGAGTGGGGTACTGCTTTACCTTATGGTGTAGCTGCGAACAATGTGGATTTCAAAAAACTGCTAATTATAATTTTCATCGGATTTCCTTACTTTTATACACCTTTCTATTAATCAGTTTAATAATTTTTTTTATAAATGCCGTTTGGTTTTCATTCGCTACGATCCTTTCAGTATTATTATGTATGTTTTCTTTGGTTACATGAAAAATAATCAAATAATCAAGTAATAAACACATTTTGAAATAAGATTATATGTACTGCATATTATGATACGTCTTAAGTAGCCCTCTCAGAGTCGACAGTTTAACTCACCTAGGAGAGTTAAATTTACAAAAGGTATACGGATTTAAAAATACTTGGACACGAACTATTATCCACTCGAAATAAATGGCTTGGCTTCGTACTGTCGCAACCATGTGAATTTCGAATGTATCAAGTGCGGTAATTTAATTTGCACTAGGCAATCGGAATTACGTTTAATTAAATGAAGAGCGCGTTCCAAACAATTATTACAATTCGTCGTCACCTCAGTGAGATGCCGTCAATGGCGCCTACACAATCTTCAGCCAAGCTGATTACTGCTGTTTATACAACAACACACACCCAATTTTCCACTTGGTAACCTGTTAATGACGTAAGGGAGAGATTAACGTCAAGAAATAAAAAAACAAGAGACATTACTGGTAAAAAAGTAGACAATTATTCTGACTAATTCATTTAAACGACCATAAGTATTAACGCTCAACGGCCAGAAAAAAAATATCGAGGGAAGTAACGTAAGAAGATAGACGAATGTACGATAAACATCACTTCATAGATATAAACTCGGCCGCCTCCTTTTCAGAGAGTATGGATATATGTGTTACACACACAGAAAAGCACTCTTTTCACTGTAATCAACTATACAGTGTACAATCGATTCAGGTATCTACCAAAGTAATCGTAATAGCGCAGAAAAAGGAATAAAATATATTGCTATGTCTTTATAACTAGGACACTCTAAAAGTTAATCCGTGTCCGCTGCATATGATATAGATGCTTTTAACTCGTTTGTGTGACACTTCACACTGTACCATTGGATTTGGATTACAGCGTTCTGCAATCCTTGGCTCACATTCCAATAGCGTCTACACTGAGATGGCATGATCCTCATATCGTGTCGGATTCCTTTTGCCTGGCATAGTGCAGCAGCTCGAAGTAACATGTACTCATTAAGTCTTTGGAAGTCCCCTGCAGAAATTTTGAGCCATACTGACTCTATAGGCGTCCATAATTGCACAAGTGTAACCGGAACAGGATTGTGTGCACGAACTGACATTTCGATTGTGTCCCATAAATGTCCGATGGGATTCATGTCCGGCGATCTGGGTGGCGATATTATTCGGTTGAATTGCCCAGTCAAAGATCAGTTCCGTTGGACCAAACGAACAAGCCCATTCCATGTAAAGGCAGCCCTAACCATTAAGGAACGACCACCAGCAATCACAGTGCTTTGCTCACCACTTTTGCCTCGTAGGGTCTGCACCGCACTCGAACCCTACTATTAGCTCTTATCAACTCAAGGCGGGACCCATCTGACCTGGCCACAGTTCTTCAGTTGTGTAGGGTCCAAACGATATGGTCATGAAACCAGCCGGCCGCGGTGACTGAGCGGTTCTAGACACTTCAGTCCGGAACCGCTCGGCTGCTACGGTCGCAGGTTCGAATCCTGGCTCGGGCACGGATGTGTGTGATGTCCTTAGGTTAGTTAGGTTTAAGAAGTTCTAAGTCAAGGGGACTGATGACTTCAGCTGTTAAGTCCCATAGTGCTTAGAGCCATTTTTCACGAAACCAGGAGAGGCACTGCAGACGGTATCGTGCTGTTAGCAAAGGTACTGCCATAGCCCGTGACCGCCAAATTTGCCTCACTGGTCTAACGGATACGTTCGCCGTACGTCCCAGATTGGTTTAAAAGGTTATTTCACGCAATGTAAATTATCTCTCAGCACTGGCAACGGTCCGCAAACGGCGCTGGCATCGGTCGTTAAGTGAAGGCCGTCGGGCACTGCGTTGTCCGTGGTGAGAGGTAGTGCTTGTTATTTGGTATTCTAGGCACACTCTTTACAGTGTAGATCCTGGAATACTGAACTTCCTAATGATTTCCTAAATGAGATGTTCCATACGTCTAGCTCCAAGCACGATTACGCGTTCAGAGTCTGTTACTTCCCGTCGTGCGGCCATAACTACGTCGGAAACCTTTTCGCACTGATCACCTGCGTGCAAATGACACCTCCGCCAATGCACTGCCCTTTTATACATTGTGTACGCGATGCTATAGCTATTCTTATAAGTCCACATCGCTATCGCATGACTTGTTCAACTCAGGGTGAAAGTAAAGGAAACACGTTTTCTAAATTAAGCCTGTTACGATCTGCCGTCTGCTACATACGAGATGTGACCTATTATAGTTGCTCATGTGATCAGCCGTTCTCCAGTCCTTCCACTCGCTATTGCCGCTAGAAATTTCCTGATAGTGCCGCTGCTTCTTTATTCGAACAACTCTTCTTTCGATCTCATAAGAGCTTAATGGTTGCCGTACCACACACTTCAACTCCAGAAAAAATCCTAGGAGGTAATCGAAAATGCGTCTCGAAAATGCGTCCTTCCGCCTCAGAGGCAGAGATGCTAACCACTCGACAACGGAGGCTGTCTTCAGATTATTAATGTATTTTATAACGTAAAGCTTAAATTACGTCAATAGAAATTGTGCCGCTACCGCTCAGGTCCGTGCACCGTCTTAAGTATACTTACGGCGTACTCAACGAATGTGACAAAAAGAGTGTAACATTTTACCGCTTAACTTTACTGATATTTACTTTCGGCAAGGGCGTGAATAGGGCACTTATTGGCGGAGCGGACACAAGAAAGAAATCATGATTATCTGTGGCACCTGAATCTATACTTCCGCAAAATAATTCTCTGAACTCTGATTATTCATCAGCACGCGACTCACCGCATTGTTAAAATAGGATTGCGTGAGGCGCTTTTAGCATTTGTTAAAACTGAGGTCTACTTGGAGCGTTCATACTGACGAAACATTAAAAAGAACATAATCTCAGTGATTGTATGTCGTGTTATTGCTGCAAGATATCTTTACTGTAGTGAAATTTAATTAAAAGAAACTTTGTACTGAAAGAAAATATTTCTCTTTTTCTTAACGTAATAATCTTCGTCTTGCCGAAAAGCAGCCAATATCTGAACTTAAGGGAATGTTCTTACTTTTTACTTTCATACAACATGAAATAGTATATTAACTTTCTCTTCCTTAATAATTATGGTGCAAATCTTTTAAGGCGTCCGTTGATGACGGAAAGCAATAAAATTTATAATGAAATTTTTCCTACGGAAAATCTCTGCCAAGAATGGTCGATTGTTGGACCGTTCTTTTCGTTTATGCAGCGTGCTGAAAACCTTACAAAAAATATTTTTATTTCTGCATGAAGGTCACTCGGCATCTGAAGGGAAAGATACACAATCAGCATAAAGTATCATATATTGTTTACAATTCACTACTTACAATGCGTAATGGCTGCCGTAGCGTGTGTTATCTTCGAGACTAGAACAGAGAAAATGAATAATAACGCTGGTCTTTTTAGTTTCTTTCGTCAGCGAGTAAAAGAATAACCTATTAGCATAGAGATACTATACAGTTATAGAGTCTGTTTGTACCATTATTATTCCATTTTATTATAAATTACTAGTATGAGAGCTAATTACACGCGCATTTTCAGAGTTTTTTTACTACTTTCATTTTAATTTGTTTTGTCTCCCACTTTTCGTCGCACGTTTTAATCTTTTGTGCAATATATCGGTACAAAATTCATCACATTTAATATTGAAATAAGCTGTATTTTTCCCAGAAACAATTATTACTTAAAATTAGTCACAGCTGAAATAGCAATGATTAATAAATAATACCAAGCAGATACAATACTATCTCACACTAATCTTGCGTATTTGGTCCGTATGACGCACATGTGGCACCAATCCACAACAACTGAGATGAAATCAAAGTATTCACAGTATCAATGTGCAGGATGGCGTGTTGAAAAGAAAATCGTTTAACGTATTGCATCTTACGCGGTCGACCCTGGCGCTTCCGGAAGAAAGTTGCATCCCTCTGCCTCTAGATGGCTCTGAATTGTATCGTGTGATAGGACGGTGTTTAACATAACAATGTTGATGCTTGAGAAACGGTCAGAAAGCATGAATTCGAAGAGTTCGTCCAGACCTGGAGCATCCTCTCCTTCTTCATGACAAGGTCAGACCACACACGTGTGCTGCGACATCTGCAACTATCCGAAGCCCTTGGTTTATCGCTATCGATCATTCTCCATACAGTCTCGACAGGGCACCTTCAGTTTGTACTCTGATTCTCAAATTTCGAGGACACTTTCGAGGACTTCACTTTGATAGTGATGAAACCTTGCAACCAGAGTTGACGGTGTCACTCCGTCAACAAAGCCAACGATTAGGCAGTGGGATATCATCAAGCTCTTCTCTTGTTGGGATAATTGTGTTCGTCGCTAGGGTGACTATGTTAAGAAACAGTCGCTAATACCAGGTACGGGTTTGCTAGGTCCCAAGCGGTTGCCTCCCAAGGTGAGCGGGGAAACCTCCCATATATGGGTTTTCCTACAGGGCGGAGCCCTTCCACGCCCACAATGGCATGTTAGCTAACACAAAAGGTCTACAGCAATCTTTGCATATTGGCTGGTTGCCACTAAGTGAAGTCTCACAGGATGTGGGGACGCGATGTGTGCGAACGTCCCGTTATGATTAACCATTAATATGCACTCATCTGGATATAGATTGGGTCGAAAGTTGAACGAAGGGTAGCGGTTTGAAGGCCAGAGGGGGAGAAAGTGACAAGGCAAGAGCCAAGGGTGAAAACCTCTACGATTGTTGGGTCGGGATGTAAGAGCAGTAGCGGTTTTCTTGCTGTCTGCGACAGATCATGCAAGGGTAGGCTTTGTTAGTAGTGGGTATCATGCAGGCGGATACCTTTGACGTTGTGAAGCGGTGTTACTCGGCAGCTGCAGCTGTGTGCCGGTGTTGGCTTCCCGGTCAGCATATGCATTCCTGTAACAGTTGGGTTAATCATCCTTTAGTGTCCGGGAGGTCATATATCGGATTCACAGTGTAGGGTAATGTTAGCGGTTTGTTTGTGCGTTTGTGTGCGAGCTTGGCAGTTTCCCTGCTGTAGCCTATTGGTCGGGTTTGATAGCAGCTGGCATATCCAGTCAATGTTGTTGATTTTCAGGGTTTTGCCGATGTTGTCGGTTGTGAGTATATGTTAGCTCGCCTCAAGTTGTTATACTCAGGCTAACAGTGTCTTTCGCCGTTTATGTTTCTACCTATGGTTATGATCAAAGTTTCCCAGAGTAAGGGTGTAAGGGTTGTTTAAGTGTCTCGAGTTCCTGTATAGTCGTGTGGAACCAAATTTGGGTGACATGGGGGAAATTACCACCTGGTGCGACGTCTGCACTCCAGAGGCGCGGCCAGCTAATTGCATCTGAATTACACGTTAGGGGCGGCCTTGAAAATCGGATCGCCAATTTGTTCTGAAGCAGTTATGCTTCCCACTTTGAGTCATGATGTGTGACATGAAGATAAAGTGTTCCGGAGATAACAACTAGCCTCACCTTCGGTTCTCCAGGTAAGAGCTTCTTTAGGGTCAGAAATCCTAAGTCTACAAAACGAGAGAAGCAATACTTTCAAATATACCGGTATAGAAATAGAAGAAGAATTAGAAAGAATTAACTGCAGTGTTCTTGGCTTAAGTGATGTACTTCGTAAAGGTGAGACTAAATTCTGGATATCTTTTCAATCGCTATTATGAACCAAATGGAAAAACTAAGAAGTCGGGTTTTTAGTAAAGAAAACCATAGTAGGCAAGACAGCAGTGTCAGAAGAAACTCCTTCAAGCAGAGTTGCACGTTTGGTCTTCAAAATATCAGAAAAGTGTAAAATCCCAACAGTTCAAACATAAGTACTGACTTTTATTCACTCAGATGAAGAGATAGATATGAGTGTTTGTAAGAAACCTATGAAAAAGGCAGAGATTGCTTTTGTAAATATATAACTGGTGACTTTAATGCCGAACTTGGAAAGTACAAGGAAGATGATTCAGTTATTTGCGAATATCGAACAGATGAAAGAAATCACAGAGATGAGAGACTGGTTAACTTTGCAGAATGTATGAAAACATCTTCAATGAATATGTACTTCTAGAAATATCCTAGTCGAAATGGACAGAGGAGATTAAATTTAAAGTGGAAAATGATACAGACTTCATTCTTACCAGCAGGCCTCCAAACGTAAAAAATGCCTCTGTGCTGAACAGGTAGAATACAAGCTGTGGTCTTCGACTAATAAGACCAAGAATTGATCCGAATACAAAAAATGAAAGACTGGAACTAATTAAAGTAAAAGAAATTATATTTTAGAAGTCTCGAAGAAAGGAAGCACGAATTTCAAGAAAAGATCATGGGAAAATTAAAAGAATGTGGAGCAGAAGCAGTAAGAAATACTCTAATAGCAACTGAAAAGGTGACTTGCTTGCGCAAATCTCAAAACAATCTAAAGAAACTGACAAATACAACGATAAGATTGATGGACAAAAGAAGAAAAATAAAAGTAGAAAGATACACAAGCAAGATAGACTATACAGAACTGTGAAAGACTCAGAGAAGGAACATGAAAGATGGCATCAACAGCATGAAGGAAGTACGCGAAAAGCCAGTCTTGAAAATAAATCTAGTTTAAAGCAGGCCAAGCGGAAGCTAATGATTGGAAAGAATCAGCGTTGGACGCGAACCAAAGGCAAATCACAGGTAAGAATGAACTACTCGAATGTACTGAGAATTTTTATAGGAACCTGTACAGTAAATTCAATAAGGATAATCTTAGTCCTAGACGAGTTTGATAACTCCGTTCCCCCAATCTCAGTACGCCCCTCAGAAGACAAGTTTTTATTAGAATTTAGTCTACCAGACTGAGGACTACACTTGACATCGCCCAACACAGTCAGGAAGTTGGGTTCCGTTCAGGGTTTAGTACAATCGAACATATCTTTGCGAAACAATTAGTAGAGCAAATGAGTACCATCTACCTCTTTAGCTTGCCTTCATAGATTCTGAAAACGCATTCTATTTGATCAGTTACTCAACGGTGTTTGAGGTCCTAACAGATCGGGGAATCGAACAGACCTATACCAAAGCCTTATGCAACATATACAAAACCAACACACCGTTTGTGAAAGTAGTTGAAGAAAAGAATGGATTTCCCATCGAAAATACAGATTCTAAAGTATATTCGGTAGCAAAGGGAATGCAAATTGTGGGAAAGAGGTTGAATAATTTGATATTATACTATTTGCAAATAGTATAGAAGTACTTAGAATACTAGTTACTGACCTTGCGTGAGTGTACTCTGAAGCTGCCCTAAAAATGGACTGTGATAAAACCAAGATCATGTTGCATGAATCGACACCAGAGTGAAATACACTGAATCGCAAAAGAAACTGATGTCGGCAAGCGTATTCAAATACAGAGATATGTAAACAGGAAGAATACGGCGATACGGTCAACAAGTCTCTGGCGCAGTTATTAGATCGGGTACTGCTGGCAGAATACGGCGATACGGTCGAGAACGCCTATGTAAGTCAACAAGTCTCTGGCGCAGTTATTGGATCGGGTACTGCTTCTAAAATGGTAGGTTATCAAGTTATAAGTGAGTTTGAACATGGTGTTACAGTTGGCGCTCGAGCGATGGAACACAGCATCTCCGAGGTAGCGATGAAGTGGGGATTTTCCTGTACGACCATCTCACGAGTGTACCATGAGTCATGTCTCTGACATCGCTGCAGGTGGAAAAAGGTCCTGCAAGAACGGACCAACGACGACTGAAGAGAATCATTCAACGTGACAGAAGTGCTACCCTTCCGTAAATTGCTGCAGATTTCAGTGCTGGGCCATCAACAAGTGTCAGCGTGCGAACCGTTCAGCGTAAATTCATCGATATGGGCTTATGGAGCCAAAGGCCCTCTCGTGTACACTTTATGACTGCAAGACACAAAGCTTTATGGGCCGCCCGGGATCAGCCGAGCGGTCACAGACGCTGCAGTCATGGACTGTGCGGCTAGTCCCGGCGGAGTTTCGAGTCCTCCCTCGGGCATGAGTGTGTGTGTTTGTCCTTAGGATAATTTAGGTTAAGTAGTGTGTCAGCTTGTGGACTGATGACCTTAGCAGTTACGTCCCATACGATAAAAAAAAAAGCTTTACGCCTCGCCAGGGCCCTTCAATACCGGCATTGCACTGTTGATAACTGGAAACATGTTGCCTGGCCGGATGTGCCTCGTTTCAAATTGTATCGAGCGGATGGACATGTACGGGTATGTAATCTATAATGATTGAAACACGACGTTTGAGTGAATACAAAACGCAATATAAGGTCTTATGCTACACCGTGCAGTATAAATTTCTCAACTTGCAACTGTTACACTGTTCGTAAACACAACAGACATTGGCTGCCTCCACTGCTCTCAGTATCCACCGTTCAGTAACTTCACCCTTACAATTTCCGTCAGCTGCCCATCAATAAAAATCGATACTTAAAAGCGAAACAGTGTTCTGTACAATACATCAGTTACTAACTAGTTTTCACCGTTCATCGACTGCGGCTGTGGCTGCCGTCTTCTTCTGGCCACTGAGTAAACACACCCTCTTGTCTCAGGCACTGTTTCCATCTTCTTTGCTGGCCACCAGCGATCCTGGTATCCTCCGAACTGTAGCCCGCAGCGACTGCTTGAACCAGCAGAACCGAAACCAAAACAAGTGCAGCCATCGTCCCTATATAGCCTAGCGCAGCCCCATGACCAGGCCGGCACAGTATTATGTTTCGCGGGGGATGGCGGGGTGGGGGTTGGAAATTGAAAAGCTAATTGTACCCAGTGCGACTTTTTATGTTATAATATAGTTAAAGATTGGATTAAACCTTTTAACAGATCAGACTTGTGGACAAGATTGATTTGTTGTTTCCATTCACCTTAAACGATCCATAAACCTGTTAATAGTCCAAATTTCCGCAAAACTACTATATTAATGTTTATTCAATTTTCAGTAATATTAATGAATTATCAGTCTCACATGGTACGCAGTAGAAAAGCAAAGACCACGAAAAATTCAAAGAAACTATCGAAAGGTTACAAAGTAAAGGAATTCGTCGAGGGGATCGAGCGAAAATGTCAACTATAACGTTGGGGTTCACATTCATATGTCAGTTAATGGAGAAGTGTGCCAGTTCGTTCAGCCGCTCTTCTTTCACTATAAGTTTTTAGTCGACACAGGCAGCTAAGACTTCGCTCACAACTACAGGTTCATACAGGAAGGACAATAGATATTTGAATCAGTGTTCGAATGTTTGGGAAGAGAATCTCGGAACAGATCCCTGTTCCTTCGAAAGCGGTCTTCGGCTTATCACTTGCTCAACATTTCGTCATTTTTTCTTCTCTCTCACGATTTCACGTTTTACAACACTTCCTGAACTTGGGAGGTGATCACTGGAAAAGAAGTCCCACGATTCTTTACAGAACATAAGGGAACGATGCGGGAGACCCGCACCGCTTTACTAGGCAAGGTCCTAGTGGAGGTGGTTTGCCATTGCCTTCCTCCGACCGTGATAGGGATGAATGATGATGATGAAGACGACACAACAACACCCAGTCATCTCGAGGCAGGAAAAATTCCTGACCCCACCGGAAATCGAACCCGGGACCCCGTGCTCGGGAAGTAAGAACGCTACCGCGAGACCACGAGCAGCGGACCACGTATGTCAATTGTGTACTATATTTCTGAAAAGGTGACTTTAATAATGAATTTCGGGACAAGGTGTTGCAACATAAGACAATCATTTAGATGCTTGGAAAAAGTTCTGACGATTCACTGTGTAACATCTCAATGTAAAGGGCGTAAAGACTAATGCAGAAGTATTCCTCAATTGTTAAAATGATAAGAGCTCTCACGTTGTAGTAATCTTCCAACCAGACATGGCAATCGGATGTAGACATAAAAGACCTCACCGAGCTTGCAACCTACAGACATATCTGGTGGAATTCATGAATAGAATTTTGCCTTCTTCTAGCAGTTTACTAACGACATCTTCAACCTGGAACTAGAGAAATATTACGTTTTTATTTCTGTGAATAATTTAGCTAATACGAATGTTGGAAACGCGTTTCGTTTCAGACATAGAGCCTATTTCGAGAAAAAAAGAATATATATGATGATAAAAACAGTTTCTTTCATGTTCATATTACATTTCCCAATTTTATCTTCAGGTCAGTCAATTTATGATATGCAAAATCAGCAGTATCTTATGTAATTTAAATGTCAGTTTGTGGAGACTGCAACTCGATAGAGATTACAAGCAGAAGTGATGCAAATGTTTCGGTGACACACAGAGCAGCAATGAATCCAAACTCACCGGTTGCTGTTAGTAGCTCATTTGCGTGTGATGAACTAGTCAAGAGTTCTTTACTTACATTCTCTAGTGTGGCAACAGTTGGTCTTAGAAGTTCTTTAAATCTTACCACGCTAGAGTAGTTTTCAATGACAGCAAAAAAAACAATACTCTGTCTTCCACAGAAAATGAGAGTTTTCATGATACGATGAACTAGGACAATTTAAGTATATAATTAGTCAATAATATTTGTTTAGTTAACATTTTCGTTTCCTACGTTGTATCTTTAGGATTTAGTTCATAAAATAAATACTGATTCGTCTTCCTGGATACTACTTGTTGTCAGTTATATGCGGTATGTGAATCCATATTTCAAAAGTCAATCGAAGTAGGAAACGAACTATGATAGGAATGGATTTTAACACGCCTCTTGCGATTTACTTGACCGGTTGTTTATACCAACTGTTGTTGACAACATTATTACCTTGGTTCTTATAGCAGGAAATGAAACTTTCGGAATGAACCTCAGCATTGAAAATTAAAAGTCACCTGTAATTACTGTTAATAACAGTTCCATTCAAAATGAAAGTGTGGAGAATGCAGTCGGTGTTATTCCAATTATATAACAATAGCGTTTAAAAGTTAATTTCATTTGAGTTTAATTGTTAAGTTAAATTGAACTGTATTATATAAAAAAGAGATATAATGAAAATCGTTATTAAAAATTTCCTTCAGCAGATTTTGCAGAAAGTTGTTAAAAATTTGTAATCAGTACCTGCTTCTTATGAAAGCCCTTAATAATTCCATGACTTTCTTCTACTTGCGCAGTGGTATTCTGACGAATGTCTGTAATTTTCATGTGCACCTTTAGCAGCAGTTTCTTTAGCAAACACAACCGAGTTCACATAAAAGACACTCTCTTTAGCGGAGCTATATGCGAACTGCGGAAAAAAATCCAACTATGAAAGTTGGAAAAGCCTGCAAGTACATAACATTCACATTAAACATTCATAATAGGTCTTCTAATCTCGAAATGACTGATCTTAAGCAAGATATAACTGATGTAGGACACATTGCTACCTTATCTGTTCTTCACTAATCTGGTTACAGCTAGAAAATTGTATGTCTCACCAGTTTTCCAACAGTTTGTAAGGAGCGCAAGCTTTACGCTATCGGGTATATTTCATTTTCCAACATGGTAACCTGTGTCAAGGTGATGAAATTCGAATGGCTGATCCTCTTCATTTGTACTTCTTTACATAGCTCACTGACGTCCAGGTGTTTCTTATGTAACCCAGTACTACTGTTCGAAGATGGTAATGCTTTGTTAATCACTATATGTGGATCTTCAGACATGTCTATCACAGAAGAGCCTGTTCCTTTCCGTTTTTCAAAAACCAATTTAATCAAAGACAATTGTCTTTTCTTTCCTTTCTCCTTTTCACTCATATTGAAGCTTGGATATACGTATTTGACTGCTGCATTTATTTCAATAGTTGACACAAAAATATTGGGCTCTTTAAGCAGTTTAGCGTTTCATGTATCACTTTGTCATTGCGACGCAGAATTAACACACGCAAGCAAACCACTTACGTCAAACGGTTCACACTACCAACACGCACAGTCGAAGCACTTGTCTGTAACTTTCTCTGTAGCACTACTGTTATGACTTAAGTGAAGTTACTGGGCGTGACAAGTCGGCTCAACTCTTTGAAAAGAAATAAAGGAACAAGAGCATACTGTTGTGACTTGGCAAGACAGCCAAGCCACTATGAGATAGCCGAAAGGCACGCGTTTAAGCTCACGCAGGCTGGCGTGAGGTTTGGAATAGTTAAAGGACTTGAGTCTAGTAAAAAAAGTACGGAGCTTCCGGAATACTTAACTTTAATCCATAATTGGTGAACATCGGTCTGACGGTACATGCATCACAAGATAAATAGCAATTGATAATGGCGCCTTGCTAGGTCGTAGCAAATGACGTAGCTGAAGGCTATGCTAACTACCGTCTCGGCAAATGAGAGCGTAATTTGTCAGTGAACCATCGCTAGCAGAGTCGGCTGTACAACTGTCTCTCTAGACCTGCCGTGTGGCGGCGCTCGGTCTGCAATCACTGACAGTGGCGACACGCGGGTCCGACGTATACTACCGGACCGCGGCCGATTTAAAGGCTACCACCTAGCAAGTGTGGTGTCTGGCGGTGACATCACACATACTACAGCCATTGTCATGTTAGCTGCATTACTGGACTGTACTTAATACGTTGCCGCGATTGTTTCCTACGTGCCGTGCCACTCTGTACTACTTTGATATGCATACGACCATTACAATCGTAATTCACATATCGCCAATAATGTCCGGGTATTGTAGTCTGACCCTTACTCATCAGTTATAAGTGAAGTTAGGGTTGCAATATATTTCAGTATTTCGCAAGGCAATTTCAGTATTTCGCAAAGTAGAGGAGTGATAAAAATCATTACAAATAGCTTAAAATTAAAATCGCTACATACAAATATCCTTCCCTTAGTTGGACAAAACGTGGAGTTGATCAACAAAATATCGCTCAAACGGAGATACTCGCATTACATTAAAAAACGACCGCAAAATTCTATCATTAATAACCCAAAAGGCGACATATGGCACAATCTGGTCACCCTAAGCTGAGCTTCTGCATCGCTGTAATGAAGTTCATTATTTATTAGGTTATTATTTGGTCACTGTCTTAGAACTGAAGAATGGACTCAGCTCTCACTACGTTGGTTACTCTAAATGAAAATATTTGAAAGACATAGGGGTGCTGCTCATGTGCGTAGACTTATTCCCAATGAAATACTCAGGTCGTGCCTTCCCCTTGCGAGATTATCATTTAATTTAACCTACCTAGATAACGGAAACACGACTCTGAAATAAGGTCTTGGGGACTAATCTTGTCTGTTATTTGGCATTAGTGGTCACGAATTCTGTCTGATGTTGTGTTTATGAAGAAACAGTGATCAAAGCCCGGTTGCTGCGATTTACATTTTCTAGCTAGCTCTACTTCAAAAAGGGTTGTGTTCCAAGGCTAACTCGGATCTGCGCAGAGCATTTGATTCTCAGATTCTGTATTAAGTAATGACTAATGATGGTCTTTTGCTGGCTTTGGAAGAGATGTATCTTCATATCTGGTCAAGTAGATTTTTGTGTCTTAGTAATGTACACAGTGTGGATGAAATGTTTAATGCCATTTCAATTTTGAAGAACAAAATAAAGAATTAAATGATTCCCATTACTCACAGTAATTTCAGTAACTGGAGATGTGATTGCGAACTTGTTTCTATCTACAGTGCAGCTGAAGTAACGAAGCAAAATATTGAATGCACTGACTTAACAAACTGCGTTCTTGATTGATAACACATAAACACACACACATTACATTAAACAAATTGAAAATTTACTTCCAGTAGCTAACTGCGTCGAACGCTCTCTTATAATCTCTAATTATGTGACTTTTATATACTGGCAGAAGTAAAGCTGTGAGTAGCGGGCGTGAGTCGTGCTTCGGTAGCTCAGATGGTAGAGCACTTGCCAGCGAAAGGCAAAGGTCCCGAGTTCGAGTCTCGGTCGGGCACACAGTTTTAATCTGCCAGGAAGTTTCATATCAGCGCACACTCTGCTGCAGAGTGAAAATCTCCTTCTGGTGTTAGAATTTTGTTGAGAAATTTACAGATCGTCCTCACTCATATGAGCATGTTTACAAAGACAATTATACTCCTCTGTACGCCGACTGAGGTGTCGTCGTCTTTAATAGTAATTTTAATCAACCTCATTGTGTACATGACGCAATGTATGGTCAGTGAAAATGGAAATTAAAAAGATGTTGTAGTACCATTAAAAGTGTCCTTTTGTTTTGCACGCTCATGTTTTTCTTTTTTTATTTACCTATTTTGGCTTTCTACATAGAGAGTTTAGAGATTTAGCTGGATATATTTCAGTCTCCGTCCTCCTCTGCAGCATTTACCATCTACAGCTCCATCTGCTACAATGGAAATAGTAACCTGATGTCTTAACAGAAATACTATCATTCTGTCCCGTCTTCTTGTCAGTGTTTTCCATGTGTTCCCTTCCTCACCGATTCTGCGTAGAACATCCTGATTCCTTATATTATCAGTCCACCAGTGTTCAACATTCTTCTGTAGCACCACATATCGAAGGCTTCGATTTTCTTCTGTTCTGGTTTTCTCACAGTCCATGTCTTACTGCCATACAATGCTTACTCCAAAAAGTAGATTCTCATAAATTTCTTCCTCAAATTAAGACCTATGTTTGATTCTAGCAGGCTTCTCTTGCCCACGAATGCATTTTTTGCCAGTGCTACTCTGCTTTTTATGTCCTCCTTGCTCCGACCGTCATAGGCTATTTTGCTGCCTAGATAGCACCATTCCTTAACTTCGTCTATATCTTATTCCCCAATTTTAATGTTAAGTTTTTTGTGGTTCTCACTTCAGCTACTACTCATTGCTTTGGTCTTTCTTCGATTTAATATCAGTCCATATTCTGTGCTAGACTGATCATTCCGTTCAGCTGATCCCGTAACTCTTCATCACTTTCACTGAAGACAGCGATACCACCAGCGAATCTTGTCATTGATATCCTTTCACTTTGAATTTTAAACCCACACTTGAACCTTTCTTTCACCTTACTCATTGCATATCAGATCAATAGATTGAGCCGTAGGGGAAAGAGACTGGACCTCTGCCTTACGCCCGCTTTAATCCGAGAGCTTCGTTCTTGGTCTTCCACACTTATTGTTCCCTCTTGTCTATTGTACATATTGTATATTACCCGTCTTTCCCTATAGCTTACCCCATTTTTCTCAGAATTCAGAACGTCTTGCACCACCTTACATTGTCGAACACTTTTTTTTAGGTCGACAGACCTAACGAATGAGTTTCGATTTTCTGCAATCTTGCTTCCATCATCGACTGCAACGTCAGAACTGCCTCTCTTGTGCCTTTACCTTTACTAAAGCCACACTGATCGTCGTCTAACAAATACTCAAATTTCTTTTCCGTTCTTCCGTATATTATTCCTGCCAGCAACTTAAATGCACGAGCTGTTAGCTCACGGTGCGGTAATTCTCGCCCTTGTCAACTCTTGCAATTTGCGAAATTGTATTCGTACATGGATGAAGATTATGGGTGAAATATTTTCAGTAAATGGCAATGACGTCTAATAGACGATCTACAAGTTATTTCATTCGTGGGTTATAAATATTTTCACAGTTATCGTGCATCAGTTTCAAATACTAAACTTGGAATGGTATCCTGCAGAATGGTGAAACCAAGGTTCATAGTGTGCTAACTTTTCGTGAAAAGGAAGCTGATTATAGGATAGAATAATATCTTTTCAACATTTCGTGTTGTAGATTCACATTTACCATCATATCCTGCGGAAATGCTTTGTTGTCTTGCCAGAAGTCGTGTACTGAGAATATGTAGTTCTGTTACTCTCTTCGAGAAACGTACTTATATTAGCTACACTGAGGACATGTGTGGGCTTTGTGAATATCTGCACTGTTTTCAGAATAACTACTTCGTTCAGTGCAAGCCATTTCACCTTTATCTTACGTGACGTAGCCAGTTGCTGCCGTGGCACCATCTTGTTCACAGATATTATTACAGGACTTATCACATCTGTGCTCAGAGAAGCACATACATTTAACTTCCTTAATCGTATACTACCAGGGGCAACCCATTAGAAGTATACTTTCTGTTTGCTGCAGGAATAAGATTACAGGTGAACAAAGGTATGCCGTCAGATGCTGTTGTGGAAGACTGATGATTTCTGAATACAATACGCAGTTTTCTGGTATATTAGTGAGATATTCTGTGGATGACTTGAATGCGAGTGGCACACTATCTGTAATATTATATGGAGATTTTATTCGTAAACCGTATTCTGACTTATGTGGTTTGAATGAATACTCGTCTAATCTTCTTTCTGCCGCGTCTCTCGCATTCAAGTTTCCGTCTCCTTCTACGATGCCAGTCATCTTGTATGGCTCCGTCCTGCATCGAACCCCTCACTCCATCGTTCCATTGTAACTGGACTCTTCCTCTTTTTCTGTATCATGGCGGTCTCCGGTGTAGTATTTCAAAAGGCCATCTTTCCTCTGGCATTATACTAACGAGGAGAACACGGTCAGTGCCGTTATTCGATTTCCCAAACGTCGCTCAGTGGAAAATGCTTCGAAATATGGAAACACGTGGCTTCATTGATCCGTAGATACTCCACCGTTTCTGAGAAAAGGACGGTCAAAGTTTTCGAGGTACTTTATGTTCTTTTGTGGGGAATAAGTAGCAGTAACGTAGGGCCTAGCGTCTCGACTTTAAACTGTTGTGGCCCGTTTTTGAAACGCGATTATTAATTTGATATTTGTTTTTGTTTTTCATTTATCTACCAACGTCCGTACTTGATTACTGTACGAATGTTTCCTAGCGTATACTGAAATCACCTTGTCATTATTCGTCTATTATTTGTATGTCTGGTGAATGGATTTAAAAGATATATAAAAAAATAAACACAATAAATGAATGGAAAATGTATTTGAAACTGTTTTAGGTCTAATTATTGTAGTGTATCTCCATTCATAATCAACTGCAAGCGCCAGTTTTGGGAAAAGTGATCTACTATGCGTAGTTTGCCGCAAAACTGTTCCCAAAGCGTGAAATCTTCAGCAGTATTAACGACGTTTCTTTCCAGAACGAGATTCATACGAAGAAATGTCATTGTGGCAAACCTGCCGTCGCGCCATGCTCGTGATGTTGGGAATTTCAATCTTTCGAGCTTTGCTACGATCAGTACCGTCCAAGGGACGCTCCAAATCTTCCTGGGAATCTTCCCAACACGTAAAAGGAGGGGCGGCTCCGAAATGGACAGTAGTCACTACCCGAAGCCTGTTCCCTCCCCCAGGAATCAAGAGAAGTGTAGGGAATTAGTAGTAGTCGAGGTGTAATGTACACCAATGAGACAAGGGTTTTCTCTTATGTGTTAACACGACCATGCGTAGCAGGTAACACGCATCCCGGGGAGGAGAGAATGTCAATTTTACAGTCGGTGGGACTATTGTTGTAAATTTTCTCGGATAAGAAGATTCCAATGACCGGAGAATAATCTGTACTAACCATGAAAGTACTTGGGCTCGAACAAACACAAATACATCAAAATCGTGTGAGAAATAATGTAAAGGGTCTCTTATTGCACTAGTGATAGTCCCGCATCTGCAAAACTCTGCAGTCGTCCGTTAGAGGCCTCTGCGTTTGCCATGCCGCATTGCACACTGACCTGCCGGTACGCCAGTCGGGACCAGTAGGGACGGTGCAGTGTGCCTCTGAAGTTGCGTTTTGTGACATTATTTGTGTATTGAAGCGTCAGATGGCTCGGCGATTGGTAATCAATCCTGCTAATGTATTGCGATTGGTTGAGATGAAGTTACGAAGAACCCTTTTTCGTGAAGATGGTATTGGTGTAGAAGACGAATCATTCGCATTTTTTCTGGTATGCATTATAGTGCAGAAATATGAGCATAAGTTAGAAACAGATACTGTTGTAACACTAACACATAATGATGATGATAGGGATGATAATGACGAACAACTCAATGCAAACGGTAGTGCTACGGCAAGTGTGGGAAGAGGCGATGGAAGCAGTGACAGTGAATACCAACCGTCTCCCAAGAAGAAGGTTAAAGTTGCAAGTATCATCACGGCGTTTGATGACAACACACTGGAGAACATGTATGATGACTATTACGTAAGAGGTTTCGACACATACGACAAGCCTCAGAAAAGATACCCTAAACTAAAGTCTAACAGCAATATTAAAAACATACTGGATTACGAGGCAAAGAAAAGAGAAGGAAATACAGTTTTCAAAGGAAATCGTACACTGCTGTTCAAGGCCATCAAGGAGCGTGTAATGGCGAAATTCGATGAAGCGCGAGAATGCGGTTCCGCCGTTCATTATTGGCATTTGCAACATTGGGCATTGGACGTTGCCAGAATTCTCGGGTGTACAAACTTTACAGCTTCACTAGGATTTATTACTAATTTGAAAAAGGAGATTAGGATAATATCATGCCGTATCACTACGCTCCAAGCACGAAAAGATAAGGATGACAAAGAAGAGCTGATTGAAAGAGCTGAAACGTTTGTTGCTGACGTCAATGAGCATATCACGGGAGAAAACATCGATATTAGTTCTGTATGGAACTGTTATCAGAGTCAGTTCAACTATGAACTTTCTTGTGATAACACTATCCATGAAAGGGGAGAGAAACACTGTCGCGATGTTGCTATCAGTTAGCTGTGCAACACATAGTTACACGATTGATGTTGCTACATCAATGGGCGGACGATTGGCAGACAAACTCTATATTTCCTTCCAAGAATCCAGTGGAAAGTTTGGACCCCGCGTGTCAAGGGAAATAGAAACGCGGTGCCCTCCAAATGTCGTCGTCGATGCAAGTGTGAGTGGGAAGATGACGAAACAACATCTGAAGACGTTTTTTCTGTCAGTTTTGAATCCACATTTGTCCAGAAAATCATTAGTACTTTGTGACTCCTGGTCTGGACATAAGGAAGAGCGAGTACTACTGGAAGCATCTGGCGGAAAACATGTAGATTTAAAAATCATTCCGCCTAAAACTACCAACCACGCACAACCTCTGGATGTGTATTTCTTCAGGCAATATAAAATATATGCCAAGAGAATAACAGACTTCATTAAACTACGTTCCAGTAATATGCAGCCGAAATTGCACGACAGATTCTTTATCATGAATATGCATTCTGTCATTTACAATCAGTTATCTGCGGGAGTATACAGACTAATGCTTCGTTACGCATGGCAGAACGCTGGCTACGATATTGGTGAACCAGTGAACCACTTCAAAAGTGTCATTGACATGGCGTTCTACACTGATATTATAGAATGTGCTAATACGCCATGCGATCAGCTCGCATTCCTTCACTGTGCGTTTTGCAGTCATTCGTATTGTTTGGAGTATTTTATTGACATACCGCATTTACATTTATAGTTAAGATTGCTGCATTGCGTATGGCGTCTACAATTACATCTACAGTGATATCTAGAGCATGACTGCAGAGTTTTGCAGAGAAACGACACCCACCAGCACATTCAGAGGTACATAATGGTCCTGTAACCCAACGTTCATACAGATCTGTTTGTTCGAGCCCAAGCACTTTCCTGGCAAGCGTGGAAAATGCATGGATCAACTGCTCGCTGCAGTAACACTCCAAATCCGGCGTGTATTAAGAAAATCAGTACAAAGAACATTAGAGAAAAATGGTCTGTCTTTGGAATTCCGGACAACTGAATAAAGGCATTCATTGAGGAAGTGCCAAAATTCAAGGAAATTGTTCTCGCCGTCAACAAACAAGTATCGAGCTGCCTGTCCACAAATGCACTTCACAGAGTTCGTCTTCGTTTGTGGGAAGTATTCCGAATCCCGAAAGAGGAGCAGATGAGGAGATATCTGATGAGGAGTCATACCGGTAATAAAAGCCAGCACCCGTCACACCAAGAAACACCTATCGCCGATCCTTACACCAGGCAATGCTCGTCCGTGTCCAGAACATCACAGGCGACACATATTGGCGTGTCAGCAAGGTGAATCCCATGAAAGCATGACATAATTACTTCCCATTGATCATTAGGCATGAGACAGGCTGGACGTCAGCGGTAACATACGAAGCACGCATTGATCGCCACACAGAACTCCGGATGATGTGGGGTTGCTTCCCCTCAACCTCATTCGGTGTCTTGTCCTAGTGGAAAAAGCCATAAAAGTATGTTCCTTCGCTGAGGGAATTGCGTTGTCGACACAGCTCAGTTCGAGTAAAGAAAAGTGGAAGAAGCGGGTTAGGGGCTGTGAGAGAATGTGGAGGACGCTTGAGACAATGCCGCCACAGCACCATGATACAGGCCTAAACAGCCCCTGCATAGCGGGAAGGTGAGAGCCTCGTAACGAATCGTGAAGAGCAATCCGTGGAAAACGTCCGAACCCAAGGGCGCTAGCATATGGCGGGAAATGGATGGCGGAATGGGGAATGTCTGTGTCACTTGGGGGATACATTAGCATATTACGTCCCTTGCAGAAGGTCAAGGGCTCGTAAATGATGGTCTAAGAGCACAGCTCGTAATTGGAACAGCGAGTAATCGCGAGCCGCACATCAGCCGTGAAATCGTGTCCTAAGCATCAGACAGTAGCACCTGCACGCTGTGGAACAGCACTGCCCTCAGGGAGACCCACACATACAGCCATAGCGTTAAGGCAGCTACCAGAAGCTTCACTGTAGGTGGAAACCTACGCCAAGGACTTTCTGACCTCAGCACTGCTACAATTAACGAGGACAATTTCGTCCTCATAAGCAGTGCAGCAAAAGACATGGCCACCTACATACATCCCAGACAGGCATTGACGGAGGTCACAGAACGAAGGTTCCTTATCAAAAGCACACAAAAATTCAGACAGCGGTCAGCCGTGGCACACCAAACGACGGGTCAAGACGGGAGAGCGTGACAGCCATTGTAGAGTACACAGGACCCGCTCCATGAAGGAGACACCTAACGACGTGGAACTCAACTGAAGTAAGATCGTGCTCACTTTCTGTGGTCCTCAGCAACACAACATCTTTTGGCGGCAGAGTATGACAGCTCAAATGTGTCATGGTCAGAGAATAAAAAGCACCAGACTTTAGTAGCCTGCGTATATATCTAATCGAGGCGACTGAATGAACGGCTAGTGAAATAGGCAAGCCCCAGACGATCACCATGAGCATTCTCCCCAGTGTCCACATGGTTGAACCGCTGGACAATTGCTGCTGGTGCCACGCAAGGAAAGTGTAGCGGCAGTTGGCCTTTGGACGTTTGGATGAAGCTGAAGTCGCCTGCCATGATCAATGCATCCTGCCGACTCAGTAAGAAAGGCGTGACCATCTGGGAGAAGAAAACGAAACGTTCGTGGCGGCGACCCTAATCAGATGGCACACATAAGTTGATGATCGTGAGAGCTATACCTTGGACATCTAGTAGACAGCCAATTGCAACAGCGAGGATACCGTCACGTAAAGCCACCGCACTACCAGTAGCAAAGAATGAAGACATGTGCCGTAAAGGCGTGGGGAGCACAAAAAGCTGAGCATGCACCTCTTGGAGGAAGGCAGTGTCAACGTCTACGGCATGTAGCATTTGATGGAGCAATTCCGTCAGTGTTATTGACATTGACCATGGCTATTGCGATACATTTGAAAAGCTGCAGTCGCCAGGTAGGTGCGTGATTTACACATGTAGGGTACCACCGTGGAAGGGCACGTTACTGTGAAAGGGGTCGACCCACCAATGATGTGCCATCGCCTTGTACATGTCCAGAGCTTCCACCCTCAGCAATGACGCCGTCCGCCCAAGAGACAGAGGTCTCACTGGGCTGGTTCAGTGGATCAGTTTCAGAGGTGCACCCACACGTAGCGTCAGACACAGAAAAATGGGAGGAGGGGATACCGTAACAGTCGTAGGCGGGGGAGGATTGGTGCCCATAGGTGGTGGATGCTGACCAGAGATGGTGGCAG
Source organism: Schistocerca serialis cubense (assembly GCF_023864345.2). Lineage (NCBI taxonomy): Eukaryota > Metazoa > Arthropoda > Insecta > Orthoptera > Acrididae > Schistocerca > Schistocerca serialis. The sequence goes on from NC_064642.1 coordinate 529,507,705, forward strand.
GGAGAGACGTCGCGCCGTCCAGTGGGAGGGCCCCAATCCTGGGCACGCATCCAACGTAGATAATCGTCAGGAGAGCTATGCTACTGTGCCTTCCACTTCCTTGGCGATCGTCGCTTCCTAACAACCTGCTCCACGTCGGATGGCAGTCGCCTGTCGTCCGACATGTGGCCATACCGCAGAAAAGCGCAGGTCAGTGCAGTTCCATGATCAACAACCATGTGGTCGGGACAGACGTCTTATTGCTGCTGACGGCTATCGTCCGTTGGTATTTCCGCCGCCGGCAGTGCAAGAGAGACAAGAGAGACGTCCATCGTGTCGTCCCATTGATTCAAAGTGGACACAGAATGCAGCCCCACTGTGGACTCGTATGATAGAGGTAATAGTGGGTGCCGCAGAGAGAGCGACGTCTCCGATCGTCGTCTAAACCAGTCGGCAGAGACATTCTGAATGGACATGGCTATCCTGATCACAACTTGATCAAGTGCTCGGATGGCAATTATAAATTGACAGACAACGACCATCAAGCGTTTCGGAGGGTGGCCGCAAAACACCACAAGAAAAGTAAAGGCAAAGAATAGTTCATAATTTCCAAACTTGTATCAGTAGTCCAAAATATGATTCATATGGCTCTGAGCACTATGGGACTTAACATCTGAGGTCATCAGCCCCTTAGAACTATTGAAACCTAACTAACCTAAGGGCATCACATACATCCATGTCCAAGGCAGGATTCGAACTTGCGACCGTAATAGCCGCGCGTTTCCGGACTAAAGTGCCTTGAACCGGTCGAACACAGCGGCCGGCTCAGTAGTCCAGCTGGACAGTGGATAACTGCAAACGAGACATCTGAAATATTGAATCCCGTTACACCCCGTGGCAATCCAATAGAAGCATTTGGGCTTTCCAAATGCCAAGAGAACTTTACCGGCCATGATGTGCAGTTCGAACAGCGCCTTTCGTGGCTAAGATGTGGCACTCTCAAAGCGACGAAAAAATGCCACTTGCACGCTTAGAGTAGCAGATTGACGGTGACCAACTTTAAACAGAACTTGATTAATTTTCACACACATTTATTAAAATAATAACAATCATAAACCTTACTTAACTTGATTCTGGAAGCTATTTATAATTGACACTCTGAAGTTCCTTTGGTCTTGGTATGTTAATCGTATTCTCACAAATCTCTGATACTTGACAAAGTGTCTATACATTTCTCTTCATGGCTATGTACAGGAATATGATAATCTTATCAGGCGCAGACGGAAACGTGACTACAGACTAATGCAAACTAGTGCAGACTGACTAATTGGAGGTCTGTACACTCGTTATAATACCTCGCGCGTTCAGGTATCACTGCGCGAGTGTAATCCGCGAGGAGAACTACGTTAGCAGCAATCTCATTGGCTACGTAACATATTAATACGCGGATCGGCGGAAGCAGAATTTGGTCCGTCTCTAAGACAGCGCCATCTCGTAGTGCGGAGACGGACGAGCGCTGAGCCAGCGCTGTTGTGCTTAGCGGGGCGCGCTCTAGTGGGAAAGTTGTGTAGGCGCTGACTACGCGGAACTATGTACACAACATGGCTTCATCTAGATATATTTCGTGAAAACATTTAAAAGTTTCCTTCATAGTGGAATGAAGCGAATGGTCAGTTGACAAAAGCAATTAGTCACAGAGACCCAGAAGGGCTTAAAAATTTGCTTTGAAATTCATCCCTTTAAAGAAATGTAACCAGATTAAGATCAAAACCAATAATCACACAGCGGCAGAGAGCTTAGAATTTTCTTTAAAATTCTCACTTAAAAAATTTACAGCAAGTTCTAAATCAACAATCACCAAGTGCCAGAAGGCTTAGAAATTGCCTTGAAATGTTTTATTACTACAACAAAATCAGGATCAATACAGAGCCCCATAAAGTTTAAAAACACTCCTTTTCAACAATTGACGATTTAACAGATCAATATATTTTACAATTCCTCCAAAACAATTTAAGGGAGTAAATGCCCGCTTAAGATAACTAGGCCACCGTGTTGACTACCAGATGTAAAAACATTCACAGCAGAAAGGCCCACGTTTAACTTAGTGGAATTTAGTAACTTTCTATTGGCTTGAAGGCTTTGCACGATTTTGAGGCTTGATTCCGGGAGGGTAATGAAGGCAAGGGCAAATTTAATGAGGAACGGAAAACTAAGAGGATTCCCAAGACAGAGGGGCGCAACAGGCATAAAAACATAACTTAAGTTACCGACGGCCCGCAGCTGCAACTCGGCACTGAACAGCGGTCCCAATTGGATCCTAGTATCGGCCTCCGCCCGGAACAGAGCCCGTTTCCTCTCTCGTCAAGGCGGCCGGCTGGTGAGGCGCACAGAAACAATTTGTTGGCTGATCGGACAGCCAGGAGCTGGGTCTGCATACAATATAGCTAACTAGCCCAGGCTGCAAAACTGACAGCCTGATGTTAGTGTTAGGTCAACACAGACAGTAAGTACGTAAAACACTAGAATAATTCTCCACTTGAACCTTCTGCAACTTACCGAGCGAGGTGGCACGGTGGTTAGCACACTGGACTCGCATTCGGGAGAATGACGGTTCAATCCCGCGCCCGGCCCTCCTGATTTAGGTTTTACGTGATTTCCCTAAATCGCTTCAGGGAAATTTCGGGATTATTCCTTTGCCAGGACACGGCCGACTTCCTTTCCCATCCTTCCCTAATCCGATGAGACCGATGACCTTGCTGTTTGGTCTCTCCCCCCCAAATCAACCCAACCCTTCTGCAAATTTGTTCCCCTATTTTCTAAAAAATTTACAAAAACTTAAATAGGATTATAGCAGTTAAGTCCAAGGAGTGATATAAGATAACTGCAATAAAACTATTACTTGTCCCCAAAACTCTAGAAATATCTACATATACTGACAAAAATTTAAAAGTACAACAAATTGCTTCCACAAATCCAGTAATCGAACAGCGTTAAGATTGACTGGCTTCTCAAATTTTCCACTAGATACCAACACTGCACCTTACCGATATAGGGCATTCATCAACAGTCCTCAGCGTCTGCTACATGACTGCGGTCTCCCTGAGCGACTAGGGCTAACGGACACCCCACTGGATTGGCGGCATAATTCTAAAACACAATACAACATCTATTAGCTAGATACTTCACAAATACACCAAAAAGGAATATCACAAACAACACAAATAATACCAAAATCCGTCACTGTGCAGCAACAGGGTGAATTGTAAGTAATTATGGGCACAAAGAACACAGAAGTGGACGAAAGACATAATACACGTCGTCCGCTGAGACGACCGACCAATCAACCAACGGTCGTTCCCGATGAAATCACAGGCAAGGGAAAAGGTACCATGCGAACAGCTTGTTACGCGGATGTCACTTCGTCGGACGGAAACGCAATGGGTGGCGGTGGCTTTTGATTAAAAACCAATGGCATCAGCCTCTGGCGGAACAGAGCCTTTGGTCACTTCCCGCACAAACGGCCAACCATCGTCGCGACCGCTTTAGCTCGGAGACCTAACTTCCTCCATGCACGGTCCAAATGAGGCACGCCGCAAAAATTCTTTCGCCTCTGTCGCGTAAGAATGGCATTAGTAGCGTCACCATGAGTAGACAAATCAAGTTTGCTTCAAATACGCACTGTAACGATCTTGAGCGTTAGTCATCTTTTCAGTCTGGACATGGGAAACTGATGTTACCCAAGAATGCCCTTAAGGCGGGAAAGACGCCATTAACAATACCACACTGAGTTTGAACGAGATCGTGTAATAGAACTACAAGAAGTTGGATGTTCCTTTTGTACTTGATTGCTGGCAGCGGTGGTCACAAAAGGATCATGCTCCGGACGGCTACCTGGCACTACCGAGGACGAAGAACATCGTGTACGATGTATGGTTCTGGCGCATCGTATTCCATTTGCAGCAGCAGTATGAACAAAAGTTGGCACCACGGTGACATATCGAAGTTCAAAAAAATGGGTTTTTTCAGAGACAGTCCAGAGCCAGAGTCCGTGTAGTGTTTATACCACTGACCCCAAACCACTGCGGTTAGCGACTTCATTAGTGTCAAGCGAGAGTTTATTTGAGGGCAGGGTGGAGATCTGTTGCATTTTCTGACGAAAGCAAGTTCTGCCTCGGTGCCACTGATGTCCGTTTGTTGGTTAGAAAGAGGACAGTTGAGGGCCTGCGACGAACCTGTCTGTGTGCTAGAGATACAGGACTTACATCTAGAGTTATGGTCCTGAGCTCGATTTCATGTAAGAGCGGGAGCACTCATCCTGACTGCAAATTTGTACTTTAGTCTGTTGATTCGACCTGTGTTGCTGCCATTCATGAACAGCATTCCAGGGGATGTTTTCCAACAGGATAACGCTCGACCACATACCGCTGTCGTCACCCACAGGTTGTACATGGTGTCGACATGTTGCCTTGGCCTGCTCAAATGTGTCTCCAGTCGAGCGCATCGGACGACATCTCCTGCGTCATCGGACGATAACTCCAGCGTCACCCGCAAACAGCATTAACCGACCCTGTATTGACCAACCTAGCGCAACATACAACTTCATCCCACAAACTAACATTCGGCACACAACGCATACATGTCTGCATGTTCGTATTCGACATACTGGTGGTTACACCTGTTACTAATGTACCAGCATTTGACATTTGCAGTGACTTACCTCGCAGATTCATGAACCTGTGAAACTGCAGTGTTACTCACTGAAATGTGTTACCTAGACAAATGTATTCACGAAATTTGATTACTCTACATTAATTATATTTTTAGTGCTATTCTTTCCCGTCAGTGTAGAAAGCACGAAGAAGAACTACTTATCTTCACATAACGTAAGTAAACGGTGAATCTATGTAGAAAGTGTACTGAACAGTTGTCTGCTTTATTTCGTTTGAGAAGAGACTGCGAACTACAGCTGCATTACGCACTTTCTTGCAAAATGCAACAGTTATAAATATTTCGTACATACACAAGTAAACCGTGAACAGATAATCTATCTTTAATTTATTTGATGTGAAGGCTCTGACAGTAAAGAAACTGGTGCCACACTACTGAAGTACGTCACTAGGTGGGCATCCATTGTTGTGTGCTTAAAATAGTGTCGGTACCTCAGTCCTAGCACCGCCCAGACTCATTACCTATTTAAAAGTTGTCATACGTTTTCAGTAGCGATTTCATTGACGGGAGGGCACTTCGGTGTGAGGCAGAAATTATTTATTTTTCAACACTTAATTTTTTGTATCGACAGTATCGGAACTGCCATCTTGTCCTTATACCGTGGAGTGTTAAACATCTGCTACACGGCGACGCCAGCGACTGTAAGCCACATCAGCGTCATGTGAGCCAAGAAAGCATTTCTGTTTTGGATCTCTGGCGCCGAAAATAGTTTTACTACACATAAAATACACATTTATCTCGTAGCAAAATCTTTGTGTGAACATGAAATAAAATGAGATCCATGTAAAGGACACTCAAAATCAAAGCAAATAAAAACATATCAATGTCGCATACATTTTGTTTTCACTCAGACTTGAAATACTCCCGCAGTTTTAAGTTGCTGTCACACTACTAAAGTTGACTGTGGAAGGATACATGCTTGATGTTGAAGTTCTACGTTGACCAGTTACGTTAGCTGTCTCTGCAGAGGATAATATAGTACTTCTTTGGAATAACTGATAAAGATATTCATGCGCAATAACCCAGTTCCATACAGTCGACCGATATAATGGGTGATCCTAAACAATCTGAAATTCTTGCAAGGGTGTTATAGGGTAAGTCGTGACGAGAAATAATTATTAAGAAAAAGTTCGATACATGGGACTCTTTCCGAGTTAATTAGCATTGACGTTAGCCAATATAACCGTTGCGCATGCAAATTCAAGTGGTCCATCAGGTTCAATTAGTGTCAGTTGTTCTCATAGCGTAGATAACATTGCACGAGACTACTAAGCTTTTGGCTAGGATTCGATCCTTACTCCCGACCCATGTCAAATTTTTGTGTCACTCCCTTGTTGGGTTCTAGGAAACCAAATTTAGAACACGTTTGGCAACACCTTTTCTGGCTGGCCGTTTGAATTTGCAAACGGTTAGTAAAACTACATCATATTATAAGCCTTTCACTTGCTGTTCGTAGTAACATTTTAAAAAGATGCATTGTTATTTCAGTGGTACGCTGCGCGGAGTGACCACGCGGTTTGAGGCGGCATGTCACGGATTGAGCGGCCTCACCCGCCGGAGGTTCGAGTCCTCCCTCGGTCATCGGCATGGGTGTTGTTCTTAGCATAAGTTAGTTTAAGTAGTGTGTAAGTCTATGGACCGATGGCCTCAGCAGTTTGGTCCCTTAGGAATTCATATACATTTTCACATTTTTTCAGTGCCATTTCTTAGGGCTTCTTCCATGTAATTTTGCACCAGTGCTATTTACACAAACAGTGTTCAGACATAAATGAATGTAAATGTTGTGTGACTAGTGCCTCCCGTCGGGTAGACCGTTCGCCAGGTGCAAGTCTTTCGATTTGACGCCACTTCGCCGACTTGCGGTTCGATGGGGATGAAATGATGATGCTTAGGACAACACAACACCCAGTCCCTGGACGGAGAAAATCTCAGACCGAGCCGGGAATCAAACCCGGGCTATTAGGATTGACATTCTGCCACGCTGACCACACAGCTACCATGGGCGAACTATGTAGTCATACAGTTTCAAGAAAGAGTTTTTAATTAATGTTACGTATTTTAAACATTGTAAGTTCCGAGATGAACAGAAACAAACACCATTGGGATGACTTAAAATGCTGACTTCTCTCCAGACCTCAGCGCCCTCGACAGACCTTCTCCAGTTTCGGCTCTTGACGAAAAATGCGCTACCTTTCCTCCACAGACAATCAGACACCTCATAGAAAGTGTTCCCACCAGAGTGCAAGGCGTCATAAACGTAAGGAGTGGCGCAGTCCATCATTATGTCCACTAAGAAGTGTCCAGACACCCTGATTAGACAGTGTAGGTATGTCTTCTAAAACAATGTAATATGCAAGGGGCATTCGGTAAGTAATGCAACACAACTTTTTCCTCGGCCAGTTTCGACTGATAATATGTAGAATTTTTTGTGTGACATCGTGAAATATTACCGCTGCAGCCACCGTAGTTTCATGAAGTTTCGAAAGGTGATGGCGCTGTGCATGGGGGCTTAATTAAATATATTATTGAAAATGATTTTTAGTAGCTGTCTGTCCGATTACGCAGTGTCTCGTAATCGGTTGGCCCTGACTAGTATTATTACGCAATCTGACTGCAACAAACAATGTAAGGAAATTTTCGTAAACACAGTTAATTAATTAAGTCCCCAGCAACTAAAAAACCAACAAAACCAATAAGCACAAGAGTCACTGTTCTGTATGTGGGAGTGTGACTCAACGTCCACATCTGGCACGGTTCTTTTCCAACAAGACAAGAATTTTTAAATACCAAATATACTGACGTGACAAAGAAATTTAGAAAAACTATAATTACGCAAGAAAACCAGAATTACACTCTAATACAAGAACACAAGCCAGATGCTTTGTTGACTGAACCTGTAGTGACGCATTATTTCAGGCACACAATTAATAAAAGAACATTGTAGTTTTTACCTTCATATATATTGACGAAATGCACTCATTACAATAACATCTGCTATCTCTCCCATCAAATAACTGCATAAAACATGGAACAACACTCTTTACTACCACATCTCACTCCGACTTCACGACAAGCAGTGCCCACTAGCACATCTCGGTACGAACTCTTAACACACACTGTCCTCTACGAGCTCTCTGCTAGCACTGACTGCTATGAACTCCCGACAATCACTGACTGCCATGAACTGTCAACACGCACTGTGGAGGCGGCTCTTTGGCGCAATCTCTGGCGCAGTGGCACAGTGTAGCCACCTTTCATATGCCCCTCCTCCACAGGCCAGAATTTGATGGTATTTTTGCCAGCATTGGTGGTGAAAATACCACCAAATTCGTCCAGAAAAATACAGATAAAAATAAAAGATAATATTAATACCTAAATATCACATAATTAGTTAAAAATTTTGGCTTTGCACTGACCTTTCACTAACCTAATATATGAAATACAGTAATCAATACAACTTCTTTTCATACATGTGACTTTACATAATAGTTTACACAATATACAAAAAATCAGTTTATACAAATGTTCACATAAAATGCTTTCAATGATTAGTTTATACAAAAAAAAGATACTAACAGGTGACATCTTTTCAGTAGAAGCAGTCCATCAGTTGCACCCAGTAAAGTTTAGCAGGTACACCCAGCAACAAGTCACATTAATTCAGTAGAAGCAGTTCATCAGTGGCACCCAGAAATGTTAAGCAGGTGCAGACACCAACAAGTGACATCATTTCAGTAGAAGCAGTCCATCAGTTGCACCCAGTAAAGTTTAGCAGGTACACCCAGCAACAAGTCACATTAATTCAGTAGAAGCAGTTCATCCGTGGCACCAGCAATGTTAAGCAGGTGCAGACACCAACAAGTGACATCATTTCAGCAGAAACAGTCTATCAGTTGCACCCAGCAATGTTGAGTAGGTGCTCACAGCAATAGGGGACATCTTTTCAGTAGAAGCAGTCCATCAGTGGCACCCAGCAATGTTGAGTTGGTGCAGACAGCAACCAGTGACTTCATTTCAGTAAAAACAGTTCATCAGTTGCACCCAGCAATGTTGAGTAGGTGCAGACACCAACAAGTGACATCATTTCAGTAGGAGCAGTCCATCAGTTGCACCCAGCAATGTTGAGTAGGTGCAGACAGCAACAAGTGACACCATTTCAGTAGAAGCAGTCCATCAGTTGCACCCAGCAATGTTGAGCAGGTGCAGACAGCAACAAGTGACATTATTTCAGTAGAAACAGTTCATCAGTTGCACCCAGCAATGTTGAGTGCAGGTGCAGACACCAAAAAGTCACATTTCTCAGCAGAAGCAGTTCCATCAAATTCACTAGCACTGATCACACTGTTTATCAGAGTTTATGAGCAGAAATTAGTGGCACCAATCATGTAGAAAAGGTGCAAGTAACAGTCCATGATTTTTTTTTACAGTCACTGATCACACAGTTCATCAGCAGAAATTAAACACGACCAAATGTCACACATCATGTTGAAAAGTGCAGGTAACAGTTCAGAATATTTATCTTCACTAATCAGACAGTTCAGGCATGAACAATAGTTTGAATGCACATACAAATGCTTTTACAGTAACATACAAATCATAACAAACACACAAATGATATCAGATAATTGTCCTATTAACTATTACAATACACAAATACCAGTAAACCTATAATATTTATGGGTGTCAGAGCAAGCCACTACCAACAAATAAAATAATATTTAGGAGATAGGTGGTTAGGATTAGGAAAGGAAAACACACAGAACACACTCACTCATCTCTCATCCACATTAAGTACTACTGTGTAACTGAATAGTGTTAATTGTGTAAATGAAATTCTGTCTAAATCTGATGTTCATCATGTGTATCAAGTAGTACTGGCAGCAATGTATAATAGTCAATAATAGTTAGTCAACGTCATAGTTATCATGTCAAGACCAATGTTTGCCAAGCCAGATCAAAATGTACTGTTGTTGAACAACTGTCAGTGAGCCAAGATATGCAATTACTTCCTCTCTCCAAAAAAAAGTATATACTGCTTAGTTATTTAACAAAGTGTGCGTATAGACTATCTTCCTTCTATTTTAGTGTTCTAGTCTGGTATCTTCATCCTCCTTGTTCCATAAGACCAACAAAAAATATGCTCCTCACTTACTTTACCTCTTATACACCAAAACTCCAATAATCATCAACTTAATCTCAATACGTCACTAATACTTCTTCAATACGTCGATACATATAACTCTTATCATCAATATCATTTACCTTACCTCTTGTCCACAAAAACTCCAATAATCATCTACTTCACATACTCTCAATACCTCAATAATACGTCGCTACATATAAACCTCAGCACCAATATCATTTCACTTCCATAACAACTCTTTCCTCTAGTCAGTCTCCTCGAACAAGTACAGATAAAATCCTAATGCAACTTCAATTCAGCATCCCATACAATCCGAAGACACATTGTCAACACACAACCTCTGTGTAATCCATCTGAGCCCAATCTTCTACTCATTATGAATTATAAACAAAAAAATGCATACATGACCTCTAACAGACTTAGTTCGAATAACTCTCAGTAATTAAGTACGATTACGGAGTGTGAATGATCATAATATTTCACAGTGTGTACACCACTTCAAGAATCATAGCAGAAGCAAACATGTGGAGTATTTTTTGTGTCAAGTGTCACTTCCTATTTCAATTGCTCACGAAAAATGCAGTGTAATAACTTTTAATGGTCTAAACCTAGTTTTGGTCTGTCATGTCGTTAGCTTCCTTCCTATTAGCATACATTTATACAGCTTTCATAAAACCTCAGCTCATGTGACTTCTATGACTTTCTTGTACTAATGTCGTTCGTCGTATTATAGCAGTTAATTTTCTTTATCTTAAAAATATAAGGCACTGAGCGTAAGCAAAACTTGCAATAGCGATTAAAAATACCAGTAGAGAACAGAATGTCAAAAAGTGGATGCAGCACAAATCCTACAACGAGGCTCTGCCAAGTGAACAATCTATAATTAATACCACAGTGTGACCTAAACTCTATGTTCATACACAGTATATCAGCATTTCTATACACCAAATTAAAGAGCAGTTATGGCAACAAAACAGAAATGTATAAATATACAATACATACGCATAGCAGCAAACATATATCTTACGTAATAAACAAGTCATTAGCATCATATCAGCCTGAGCAAATAAATGTTCATATGTCATCTTAGCAAGTAAACATGGAGGCGCAAGCAGATAAATCACAAAGTATAACTTACATACATATCAGCACAACTAATCAGGTGACAATTATAATTTAAATAAATAAGCACAGCAGGCACATAATAGAAAAATATGACATCAGTGAAAAAGCATAGCAGCCAAGCGATGCATAATATATACAAATAACAACCCTGTTCATTAATCAATAATTGTCAAAATCAGTAAATGTGCGCAAGCGCGTCGCTTCACACGTAAATTCATAGAACATAAAATTAGCACAAAGCATGAATCACGTAATCGCGAGCAGCAAATTACGCCTAAAGTACGTACCTAGGTGGAAATTTGTTACCTGAAAATAAACTCAATTAATAGTTACCCTTTTTTTTTTTTAGTTAATTAGTTTCTTCTTCGAAATTACATTCTTCCTGAAAATTTCTCGATAGCAAGTCCTCTTAACGTCGGACACGCACAGAATTTACCTGAAGGTCTTAAATATTTTATACAACCGTATCCTGAAAAATACTGAATGTTAATAACAAAATTCATCAAGTCACTATAGCTTTATACTGAATTTAATCGGAGAAATTAGACTGTGTATTTGTTTACAGCTGTCAGTGCATTCGCACTGAGCGCTCGATCAGCTGTAGGCGCGTGACGTAGGAAGCAATTGTTTGCGGTCAACGACTGCCTTGTGCGGCGCGCAGACTTGACTGTTGCTTTGAGTATGTGCCGCCGCCAAAACACAGCGCTGTATCCTTGTACTCTCCGCATGTTTACATCTAGCTGTTGATTTCTCACAAGTATGTCATTCTACAAAAATTTTTACATTAGATATATGATGTATTCCTTTAGAGCGTCGTGATTTAAGAGTTTCTACTTCAACAGTGTTATCATGAATAATTTTGCGAACCCTATATGGACCGTTATAAAGCAGAAAAAATTTGCGACACAAGCCTTTTCCTTTGTGAGACAAACGATGAGACTTAATTAATACCTTTTGACCAACTGAAAAAGTTTTTAAACGACCAGGACGTTTCGCTGATTTCTCTCTTCTAGCAGCCGCAGATGCAATATTTTGCAGAGCCAGGTTGACAACTTCAGAATGCCGCAGTTTCCGTGAAGGCGGAAAAGGAACGATTTCAGAAATGCGATTTGTCGGTGCTTTGTTTTTTAATATCATTAGAGGCGGTAAAGAAGTTGAATCATTAGGGAGTTCATTCAGAATGTTTTGAAAAATATGAAGATACTGATCCCAAGTTCTGTGATTCTGATGACAATAAAGACGACACAATTTATTGATTTCCTTCATCCATCTCTCTGAAGCGTTAGATTTAGGGTGAAAAAGTGAAATGAAAATTGGTTTAATTTTACGACGCTGAAGAGTACGAAGCCAAATTTTAGAACGAAACTGTGATCCATTATCTGATATAACCTTGTCAACATGACCAACTTCTTTAAGAAAATGTTTGATGAAAGCATTTGATACTGAACGAGCTGTTGCTTTGCGTAAAGGTGTAAAACACACATATTTTGATGTCAGTTCCACTGCTACGAAAATGTACGCAAAACCATTAGTAGAACGAACCACTGGACGAAACAAATCGACTGCAGCCATCTCCTTTAATTTCGCTGGAATGACGGGAAACAACGGTGCTCTGTGAGAAATCGTTGGAGGCTTAGCCATTTGACATAATTTACATTTGGCAAGAACAGATCGAATACGTTTTTCCATATTACTGAAGTAACAATTTTCTCGTAATTTGTGAAAGCATTTTCGGGGACCAAAGTGTGCATAACTGAGATGCGTATACCAAATCAATTTATTGACCCACTCATCAGGAATACAAACTAACCAAACGGAGTTGTCGACCGATTTTCGTTTAAAAAGAAGTTTCCAGATAGATCGCAAAAACGAGGTGTGGCCAAATCGTCCAAACTAACAAAGCGTCTAAGAAAATTAGAGACACCAAGGAAACTACGAACGTCACGTTTTGTAGTAGGAACAGCATAATTACGAATAGCATCTAATTTCTCTGGATCAGGAAGAATACCTTCTGTAGAAATAATGTGACCGAGAAATTTCACCTGAGAACGACCAAATTCAGATTTTTCCAAGTTCACTGTCATGCCAACTCGTGCAAAAATACGTAATAATGAATCCAAAATTTTGTTGTACTCACTCCAAGAATGTTTAGCAATAAGAATGTCGTCAACATAAGAAGTAATGTTGTCACGAAGATAAAGAGGTAAAATTTCGTTTAAACTATGAATGAGTGCTGCTGAAGGTACAGTAACTCCACATGGTAATTTCCAAAGTCACTTTTGGGTAAAACAGTCATATCCGGTTATTGTTCACTTACTCACTAGATAGATTGATAGTCGAAGAGTTGTGTTGACAGATGCAAAGAATAGTAAAAGAGTAGGCAGCGGTACAGAAAACTAAAAGAGAAATAGCACCACTACAGCTCGGGGCCCTATGCTCGCTACGGCACATATTCACTTAGAGTAGTGAATCCCCTGAGGACGTTAATAAGTTCAAACAGTAATTTTCGAAATCTCATTTAGGTAAATAGTCAAATCCGGTTATTGTTTATCTACTGTCTAGATAGATTGATAGTAGAAGAGCTGGTTTGACAGATGCAAAGAATAGTAAAAGAGTAGGCAGCGGTGCAGAAAACTAAAAGAGAAATAGCACCACTACAGCTCGGGGCCCTATGCTCGCTACCGCACATATTCACTTAGAGTAGTGAATCCCCTGAGGACATTAATAGCTGCACATAATTTCAAGTTTGTGTCTTAATGGCCAATTTGGTGGAAGTGCGTACATAAATTGATCTAACCATGCACATGGATGTATGTCATTCTTAGAATTGCGGAAGATCTTAAATTTCCGGACAGTCAAAAAGTGTTTATAGTCAAAGTTTTCGCCTCGTGGCGACGAAGACCTACCGCGTCTGTCCCAGTCCGAATGTCGATTATTGTAAAGTTCGCGCGCCTGGCGCTCTCTTGTTGCATCCCGTAAATGAAATAAATTACTTTCTTCATACCCCTCTGCTATCTGTGAATCTAAGTTTCTTCTACTGTCTTTTCCTACTATTTCGCCTTCAATTTGTTTGACTTGCTTCCGTAATGCCTCAAATTCCTTTTTCACGCGTTCATTAAATTTCCCCTGATTTTCAACATGCTTATTTATGTTCTGGTATTCTTCGGTTTCTGCAAATGGCAATGGAGCTGTATCATCCGAATCTCTGTCCCCATGTAAACTAAGATTTGTCAGTTTATCTGAAATTTCCTCAACTCTTTCCGATAAGTCACCTAATTGTTCTTTCTGTTTATTTACGTCTTCCGTAAGTGTCGCGACTCGGGTTTCGGTATCGTCACATTTAGTAGTTAACTGTTCACACTGTTGCGTTAAGTTATTTATTCTGTCATTTGGTACGGATTCCTCGATTCTTTCAATTATTTCTTCCTTATCGTGTGCACGTTGTAAATTTAATTCTGAAAATTTCTGTACTATCACGCGATCTCTTTCTTCCTGTTCTCTATCCTGTTCCCTTTGTCTGATTTCTACTGCAATTAATCTATTATTGTGAGCATTCAAAATTGGTTGCACTTCTTCTCTGATTTCTTTCTTTAATTCATCTTTCATATTTTTGAAACATGTTCCTATTCGTGAATCTATCCGAGTTTCCATTGTTCCCATCCGTGTTGCCATTGTTCCCATATCAGTTTTAATTGTTCCCATCTCTGTTTCTAAACGTGTTGCCACCGTTTTTAATTCAGATCCCAAATTTAATATTGCACCCATCAACTGCTCCATAGTAGCCGGTTCGCAATTCTTTTCGCGCCTAACATTTCCCGCAAAACCAGTTTCCTTCGTAATAGCTGTAAAGCTATCTGTGTTCGATACTATTCCAGAATCTTCTATCGTTACTCTCGTATTCTGTGAATTTTCTGATTGAGAAAAATTTTGAAATGGTTCCGGACTATTTTCCCGACTTATTACATTGTTTTCCACTTCATTATCCATCATACTGTTTTCCTCTGTTGGCGAATTCGCCATGTTACCAATTTCGTTATTCTCTCTATTCATCATTTTTGCCTTTTTCATTGATCGCGTAATCATTTACAAAACATACGAAAGATTCGTCACTGTACGAAAATTACACACAATGACTCTTTATCTCCAACAATACTATTCACATGAAATGTCTCCCTCAGACACGATCAATCGAACAATTGAAATAATTGCACTAATTTGTCAAACGCGTATACAAGGCAATAATTTAAATTCTGAGAAAAAAATATCATTAGAAGAATGCCAATTACCAAATCTACACATGCAATATAACCTACAATTACTAAACTACAAATTACTACAACAATACTACAGTCTACAATTTTCACAATGAGAAGAATCCAAGGGACGATCCGAAGCAGCGGTCGCCACGTGCATGGGGGCTTAATTAAATATTATGATAGAAAATGATTTTTAGGTAGCTGTATGTCTGTCCGATTACGCAGTCTCGTAATCGGTTGGCCCTGACTAGTATTATTACGCAATCTGACTGCAACAAACAATGTAAGGAAATTTTCGTAAACACAGTTAATTAATTAAGTCCCCAGCAACTAAAAAACCAACAAAACCAATAAGCACAAGAGTCACTGTTCTGTATGTGGGAGTGTGACTCAACGTCCACATCTGGCACGGTTCTTTTCCAACAAGACAAGAATTTTTAAATACCAAATATACTGACGTGACAAAGAAATTTAGAAAAACTATAATTACGCAAGAAAACCAGAATTACACTCTAATACAAGAACACAAGCCAGATGCTTTGTTGACTGAACCTGTAGTGACGCATTATTTCAGGCACACAATTAATAAAAGAACATTGTAGTTTTTACCTTCATATATATTGACGAAATGCACTCATTACAATAACATCTGCTATCTCTCCCATCAAATAACTGCATAAAACATGGAACAACACTCTTTACTACCACATCTCACTCCGACTTCACGACAAGCAGTGCCCACTAGCACATCTCGGTACGAACTCTTAACACACACTGTCCTCTACGAGCTCTCTGCTAGCACTGACTGCTATGAACTCCCGACAATCACTGACTGCCATGAACTGTCAACACGCACTGTGGAGGCGGCTCTTTGGCGCAATCTCTGGCGCAGTGGCACAGTGTAGCCACCTTTCAGCTGTACGGAGCATCCAAAATAATGTCTGTAACGAAGATGTGTTCCAACAAGAGAGCGGTCACTGAGTTTCTTTTGGTGGAAAATCGGAGCATCGTAAACACTCATAGGCGCTTGCAGAATGTCTACGGAAACTTGGCAGTGAACAAAAGCACGGCGAATGGTTGGGCGAGGAGTCAGTCATCATCGCAAATAGGAAACGCAAACGCGTCCGATCACCTGCGACTGCTACGGTCGCAGGTTCGAATCCTGCCACGGGCATGGATGTGTGTGTGTGATGTATTTAGGTTAGTTAAGTTTAAGTAGTTCTAAGTTCTAGGGGACTGATGACCTTAGAAGTTAAGTCGCATAGTGCTCAGAGCCATTTGAACCATTTCAGCCATCTCTGTGGGATTGCTTGCACTGAACGCCCATCGTAGACGCAATGTAACGGGTGATCATAAAGTCAGTATAAATTTGAAAACCTAATAAACCACGGAATAATGTAGATAGAGGGGTAAAAATTAACACACATGCTTGGAATGACATGGGGTTTTATTAGAAAAAAAAAACAACGAAGTTCACAAAATGTCCGACAGATGGCGCTTGACAGCAAAACGTCAGTGACTGCGCACGACAATCGTATATAAAAGGAGCTGTAATGAGAGAGAGAATCAGATGCCCCAGCAGTCGCAGCATGTTGACGTTACCTGAAAAACCGCTTTTAGTGAAGCTGTATTATCAGAATGGGGAATGTGCTAGTTCAGCGTTACGATCCTATCGCCATAGGAAGGGGATTCGAACGGGTAAAGACCCCGTATTGGCCGACCCAGCACAAGGCGTAATGCTGCTGAGACAGTTCAGGAAGAATTGGAGACTGTAGTGGGTTCGTCTATGCACGGGGAAGTCAGCGCCTGTGCAGTCGCACGTCGCACCGGCATTGCATACACTACTGTTTGGTTGGCATTGAGGCGTACCCTCCGATGCTATCCGTACAAAATCCATCGGCATCATGAACTGTTACCTGGCGATTTAGTGAAGCAGAGGACATTTGCGATGTAGGCGTTTCAAAAGATGGCGGAAGATGACGATTGGTTGAGTAACGTGTTGTGAACCTATTAAGCTCATTTCACGCTCCGAGGGTCTGTGAACGCCCACAACTGCAGAATTTAGGCTACCGAAAATCCTAGAACTGTCGTGGAAACTCCATTGCATGACGAGAAAGTCACGGTATGGGTTGGATTTACCACATCTACCGTTATCAGACCTTTTTCCTTCGATGAAACGCGTGATCCTGGTTTTGTAACTGCTACCGTGACGGGTGAGAGGTACGCCGATATGTTACAGAATCGCATCATCCCCACCTGGCTGATAAACACCTGCTGGAACGTACGATGTTTATGCAGGATGGCGCTCCACCCCATATTGCTAGACGCGTGATAGATCTCTTGCGCACGTCGTTTGGTGATGATCATGTGCTCAGCCGCCACTTTCATCATGCTTGGCCTCCCAGGTCCGCAGACCTCAGTCCGTGCGATTATTGGCTTTGAGGTTAGCTGAAGTCGCAAGTGTATCGTGATCGACCGACAGCTTTAGGGATGCTGAAAGACAACATCCGACGCCAATGCCTCACTATAACTCCGGACATGCTTTACAGTGCTGTTCACAACATTATTCCTCGACTACAGCTATTGTTGAGGAATGATGGTGGACATATTGAGCATTTCTTGTAAAGAACATCATCTTTGCTTTGTCTTACTTTGTATGCTAATTATTGCTGTTCTGATCAGATGAAGCGCCATCTGTCTGACATTATTTGAACTTTTGTATTTTTTTGGTTCTAATAAAACCCCATGTCGTTCCAAGCATGTGTGTCAATTTGTAGCTCTCTATCTACATTATTCAGTGATTTATTCAGTTTTCAAATTTATACTGACTTTTTGATCACCCGGTAAATATTGTCAATGTTCTGTCTTAGCTCCGTGGATGTGTATGGCATGAGACTGAAGGATATGATTACGTGACGGACCAAAGCCGATGTCTGGTATCGATGGAGTCAATCGATACTTCTCTTTTACTTGTTATCCTTGCATTAATTAACAAACAGGTACATTATTTTCAGCAGTTATGATAAACTCGGAAGTCATTACGGGATTTTTAATTAAATATAATCTAACGATGCACGAATGTGAGGGCGAGCACGGGCGCGTCTGTCCGCCCAGTGCAGCACACAGCTGGGACGCCACGCCTCCCACAGAGATGGCGTATAATCCTTAGCTGTGACTCCCGCTACACGACAGGGCTGATCCTCATAACACCCTAATAGTCTCTGCAAACGACGGGCTCAGTGGGACGTGTGACTAGCGCAGTCTCTGCTTCTGTTTTGTGCTCATAGTCCACTTTCCTCTAGTGACATGGCAACTGTTCGAAGCGGACGGAAGAGGAGTCTCAACAGACGCTGGTTCAGCTTTTGTCGCTATGTTACTTTGTGAATAAGTTGGTGTTACATGTCTTTACAAATATTGCAAGAAAAGCTAGACTTGGATTAGATAAATTGAGGAGCTTGTCCTTAGAAAAATGCAGAATTCTTTCCACTACTTTTATTTTATACGATTTTCAATTTATAACTATTTCTTTTCTCACAGATACAGTGGTCAAAATAAACGTAGAGTATTGCCGAAACTTTGGTATGAACGTTGCGACCCAGAAGTACTTTATGATAGCAATACATTGGTTTGTTTTTGATGCGGTTCCAGAGGAAACAGTCCAGGTTTCTACTGCGAGGGAACAGCATGTGCAGTCTATGCGAACTGTATGATCTGAAAACATTACAACACTTGTGCTGAGTGTCAATACGAGAGTTTGCCGAGAGCCGTGGCCGGGCGGCTCTAGGCGCTTCAGTCCGGAACCGCGCTGCGCTACGGTCGCAGGTTCGAATTCTGCCTCGGGCATGGATGTGTGTGATGTCTCTAGGTTAGTTAGGTTTAAGTAGTTCTAAGTTCTATGTGACTGATGACGTCAGATGTTAAGTCCCCCAGTGCTCAGAGCCATTTGAATCAATACGAGAGTTTTTTGGCTTTAGAACTGCTCAATTAGCCACTCCGACGGAGCACGGAATGAGACGGGTGTACACGGTCAGAGGCCCGGTATTGAACCTCACCCATGTATATTTGTAGTTATTGTTTGTTCTGCTGACGGCTCTAAGCACCTAATACCTGAGGTCATCAGTCCCTTAGATAAAGAACTACATAAAACTAAGGACATCCACGCCTGTAGCAGAATTCGATCATGCGACCGCAGCAGAAGCGCGGATCCGGGCTGAAGCGCCTAGAACTGCTCGGCCACAGCCGCCGGCTTCGATTTACTCTCAATCAAATAAATGTCCTTATTAGACCGTTCGTTCCATTCAGTAGATCCTGTAATTCTACTTCACTTTCAGTGAGCATACCAACGCCATCAGTGAATTTTAACATTGAAATCCTTCTACCTTTATACCACTATTGAACCTTCCTTTTACTTCCGCTCTTGGTCCTTCGATGTAAATATTGAACCGTTGGGGCGAAAGGTTACATTCTTGTCTTACACCTTTTTTAATCCGAGCATGTCGGTTTGTTCATTCACTTTCATTTTTGCCTCTTGGCCCTTGTAGATACATTACCAGTCTCACGCGATACCTAACCCCTATTTTTCTCAGACTTTCGAACACCTTGCACGATTTGACATTTTCAAACGCTTTTTCCAGATGGACAAATCCTATCAACATGTCTTGATTTTTCTTATGTTTTGCATCTGTCGTTAAAACTTGTCATCTAACACATCCTCAGTTTTCTTTTCCTTTCTTCTACGCATTATTCTTTCAGCGTCTTGCATGTATGAGCTGTTACGCCGGTTGTGTGATAATGCCTGCACTCGTCAGCTCTTGCAGTTTATGGAATTGCGTGGATGATGTTTTACCGAAAGTCAGATGGTATATCGCTCATCGCTCACACACACGACGTACTAAGTTGAATAGTCGTTTTGTTGCCAGTTCCCCCAATGATTTTAGAAATTCTGATGGATTGTTACCTGTCTCTTCTCTCACTTAGTCTTAAGACTTTCTAAGATCTTTAGTATTCTGATTTTAATATTCGATCGCTATCTCTTCCATATCGGATCCCGTTTCTTCTTCTATCACGCCATCAGACAAGTCTTCCCACTCATAGAGGCCTTGAATGCACTCTTTCTACTTATCTGCTCCCTCTTCTGCATTTAACAATGTAATTCCCATTGCACTCTTAATATTACCACTCTTGCCTTCAGCTTCACCGAGTGTTTTTCTACATGCTGAGCGTTCCTTCTGACAATCACTTCTTCTCCGAATTCTTCACATTTTTCATGCAACGATCTTGCCTTAACTTCCCTGTACTTCCAGTTTATTTCATTCTTAAGTAAACTGTACTTCTGTCTTCCTGAATTATCCTGAACTTCTTTCTTTCGTCACTCAACTGAAATATTTCTTCGCAGTTACCTTCCGTGTCACTATGTGTTTCTCCTTAACTTCTGTGATTGCCCTTTTTAGAGACGTCCATTCCACTTCAACTGAACTACCTACTGAGCCACTCCTTATCGCAGTATCTTAAGCCTTAGAGAACTTCAAGCGTATCTCATTTCTTAGTATTTACATATCCCACTTCGCGCGTTGATTCATCCTGCTTAGTCTCTTAAATTTTAGCCTACTATTCATTATTGCTAAATTTTTATCTAAGTCTATATGACATAATACGTACATAGTATTATTACACGCATGCAGTTCCTGACAGGTCAGTTCAATATATTACCTAGGTATACTAGAAGATATTGTCTGAAAACAGCTATACATCTAAACTGAAATGCGCTGGTGACCATTCATGTTAGTTAACTGGTTATTATTTTCAAGTTCCATGGTTCGTTTGTGCGATTAATCATAATGATGTGGAACGAGTCACTTTTTATTCACCTTAAAAACGGAGCATAAGATGTTTTAATTTATTTTCTGATTTAGCAATGCCCCCTGTCAGACAGTATATATATCTCTATAACTGATCAAAAAATTTGTATGCAGCATTGTGCACTTCCTTTTGTGCTAATGAAGGCTAATTTGGAATAACAACTGTAATTTTTTATGTTGTTGTAAATATGAACATAAACTATTGCTTTTGAATTGTAGGGAATTTTTTACAAAAACATCGTGAAGTAATAAATATATTGTGCCCAAGTCCTTAAACAAACGGCTACCAAATGATCGTTGATGAAAGTCACATAATATTCTTAGAGCACAGTTTTAGTTATGAAGAAATTTGTTCTTACAGATGACTTACCTCAGAACAGTATTTCACGTAACATTACTGTATGAAAATTCCCAACATACGTCAATTTAATGATTTGTCTCTCCGCGCGATTAACTATTATTCGAAGTGCAAAAGTAGCTGAAGTAAGTGGCTTTAGGAGAGATAGAATACGTTTTTTGTACCCTACTTATTACTTCCTTGTCATGTGCTACATTCATTACCTACAGATAAGCAGAACTGGATATGTTGTATCTTTTTCAAATTGAGTGCGAGAATATGCGCAGAAAACAACTGAATAATAATTTTAAAGACACCATTTACGATTTATTCCGTTGTTGTATGCATCTCTGGGTTCCTTATAGTAGTAGTGTCATTCGCAAAGCAACTAATTCTGCTCGCTGTATATTAGACGGAAGGTAGTTTACATATATGAGAAACAATAGCGGTGTTATCTATGAGCATTGTCGAACCCCATAGACGATTTCTGCCCTCTTACATTGTTTGAATTATGAAGTATAACTTTCTGAATAGCTTTGGTTAGATATGACATTATAAAATGGTAGGCTACACCATCAGCTGCGTACAACATCGGTTTATCTAGGAGAATATTGTGATTCACATGGTCAAATGCCGTAGACAAGTAGCAGAAAATATGAGCACGTGCCGTTTTGTTACTTAATGCTTGTAAAACTTGGTGAGTGAAAGTGAAAAAGGCGTTCTCTGTTAAACAACTCTTCTGGAATCCAGACTGCGATTTACTGAGGATCATATTGCTGCCTAGGTTAGCTGCGATTCTAGAATACACTACCTGCTCAAAAATATGGGAAAATAAAGCGTGACAAACTGTTAGGGGCACATTTTCGAGCAGTGCGGTTAGTGTCTTCGGAGAAGGAGAGTAACAAACGCGCTTAGGTTTTCGAGGATGATACACAACACTTTCACTCCAAGTCGGTGTTGACCATTAGCGGCATCCGTACCACGGCGAGTAACAGCGTGCTGGTGATAGATACAACGGCGATAACCGCAAAACTTTGTTGTAGAGACGCGTGCTGCCACATTTCATTAATGCCTGTAACTCACTACCAAACTCTTATCCGAAGCGCCAAAGAAACTGGTATAGGTATGCGTTTTCAGATACAAAGATATGTGAAAAGGCAGAATACGGCGCTACGGTCAGCAACGGCTTTATAAAACAACAAGGGTCTGATCGTTCACTGCTGCTACAATGGCGGGTTACCAAGATTTAAGTGAGTTTTGTCGTTGTGTTGTAGTCGGCTCACGAGCGTTGCGACACAGCATCTCTGACGCAGCGATAAAGCGGCGATTTTCCAGTACATCCATTTCAGGAGTGTACCGCGAATATCAGGAGTCTGGTAACACGTCAAATCTCCAACAATGCTGCGGTCGGAAAAAGATCCTGCAAGAACAGGACCAAAGACGCCTGAAGAGAATCGTTCAGCGTGACAGAAGTGCAACACTTCCGCAAACTGATGCATATTTCAATGCTGGGTCATCAACGATATGGGTCATCGTCTATATGGGCTTTCGGAGTCGAAGGCAAACTCTTGTACCCTTGATGACTGCGCGACACAAAGCTGTACGGCTCGCCTGGGTCTTTCAACACCGACATTTGACTGAGGCTGACTGGATACATGTTGCCTGGTCGGCGAATCTCGTTACAAATTGTATCAAGCTGATGGACGTGTAGAGGTATGGAGACATAATGAATCCATGGACCCTCCATGTCAGCAGGGGAGTTTTCAAGCTGGTGGAGGCTCTGTAATGGTGTGGGGCGTGTGCAGATCGAGTGATATGGGACCCCTTCTACGTCTAGATATGACTCTGACAGGTGCCTCCTACGTAAGCATCCTGTCTGATCACCTACATCAGTTCGTGTCAATTGAGCATTCCGACGGGCTTGGGCAATTCCAGGAGCACAATGCGACACCTCACACGTACAGAATTGCTAAAGAGTGGCTCTATGAACATTCTTCTGAGTTTAAACTCTTCCGCTGGCCACCAAGCTACCCAGACAGAAACATTACTGAAAATATGTGGATTGCCTTGCAATGTGTGTTCAGAAGAGATCTCACTACGTCGTACTTTTACGGATTAATGGACAGCTCTGCAGTATTCATGGTGTCAGTTCCCTCCAGTATTACTTCAGATATTAGTCGAGTCCATGCCACGTCGTTTTGTGGCACTTCTGCGTGCTCCCGGGGACCTACACTATATATGACAGATGTGGTTAAGAGGTCATTAAATTAAAATATCCACTCTCCTTTTCTGTGAAAAACCTCTGGATTTCTCGAGTGCAAATTCTGGGCTACAGAGCTCTCTCAGAATGTGACCTGAAGTAACGTGATAGCCTATTCCCCGGAGGAAAAAAGGCAAAGCCGGCACAGGAAAGGCGAATTTACTGTGCGGTTTTAAACGTCGCTTAAAAAGCAAGAATACGTTTAGGCGGCACCAGAATTCCGCCGAAAAGGGGAGACCGTCTGCGCTTGCGGTAAAGCCGACGCCCGGACGGATTTTGTTGGGCTGCGAAAACTACCATTTAGAGTAAAATATTTGTTGCAGGACCGTGCAGTAAGCTTATTTGCATTTAAAACGTTTCTCACTATTAATTTCTCTTCCATTTACCGCCTCAAGAGACTCAAAAAACCTCGTGTAATCCTACCATAGCGACTATTTCTTTCTGGTCTGAACCCATCTCCATCCTTTAACAACAACAACATATGTTAACAACAAACCTATAGGAGGCTATTATAATACATTATGCCGCATTTATTTTTTACGTTCTTTAATATGTATAGCAAAATATCGTTTTAGGTGCTTCGTATTTGACGTTTCTGCCGCACGGGTGCGAAATTTCGAATAATTCCGGCAAATGGCAGAGCCGTATTGAGTTGTCGAAATGACACACGTTAAAAGCAAAGTACTATAACTAAACTGTTGGTTGCGGAAGGTGCAAACGTATATGTGCTGTGCATGGCACTTTGCATTTGTTAAGAATAATGTTGGGAGATAAAGGGATTGAATTTTCCAGGAAGTTCCGTCGAAGTCCATACTTTCGACGTGGTGGATCTTGAGGATTCCATTATTCGTACAGACCGTTTCAGAACAAGGAGAAAATCAGTCCTACTGCTATAGGTGTGCGTTGGATGTGCGCATGCTGTAAAGAGATGGTTACGAGTACAGCGCACGATCTTTCACCACAGAGACTACGTACACTTACGCAACGCAGGCAAAAGGCCATAGAACATGGACACTATGCAGAAGAAATGTATATTTCAATGCTCATTGACACTGTTTCCTAATTCTGTCTCTTAGAACTAGCACGTTTTGGCTTAATAATTGTGCTGCATTATTTATCGAAAGTTCATTGTATTTTCACGGATTGACGGAGAACTAACGGCATTACGTCTAGCGTTTGATATTGAGCGTGCGATCAAGACATTTCTGGTTAATATTTAACAATGGGTTACGGTATAACTAAAAAACGGAACATTACTCGGAACACAACATACACGTTAACTAACGCACTGAACTTTAATTTGTCTGTTTCCGACTTGGCAAACAAATGGTAATGAGATGGGGAGCTATTAATATCAATGGGGGCTACTCTGGGAAGAAGGTAGAGCTGGCAGAGGCTGCAAGTAAGATGGGGCTGGACGTTTTAGCTGTTAGTGACATTCGGGTAAGGGGTGAGAAAGAAGAGGAAGTGGGAGAATACAAGGTCTACCTGTCAGGAGTCAAAGCAGGAATAGCACAATGGGGTGTAGGGCTTTACATCAGGAAAGAAATGGAACCCAGCGTAGTTGCAATAAGGTATGTAAACGAACGACTGATGTGGATAGATTTGACAGTGTCTAGCAAGAAAATTAGGATTGTGTCAGTATATTCACATTGTGAAGGGACAGATCAAGATAAGATGGATAGTTTTTATGAGGCACTCAGTGATGTAGTTGTTAGAGTAAAGGACAAGGACAGTGTTCTGTTCATGGGTGGTTTTAACGCCAGGATTGGAAATCGAACAGATGGGTATGAAAAGGTTATGGGTAAATTTGTAGACGATATGGAGGCCAACAGGAACGGGAAAGAACTCTTGGATTTCTGTGCCAGTATGGGCTTAGTAATCACAAACTTCTTTTTTAAACATAAGAACGTTCACCGGTATACTTGGGAAGGCAGGAGAACCAGATCTGTCATTGACTATATAATAACAGATCAGGAATTCAGGGAGGCTGTGAGGGACATACGTGTATTCAGGGGATTCTTTGATGACACTGATCATTATTTAATCTGCAGTGAAATTGGGATTGTGAGGCCGAAAGTGCTGGAGGTTAGGTCCATATGTAGGAGGATAAGAGTGGAGAAACTTCAGGATAAGGAAATCAGGCACAATTACATAACAGCGATCTCAGAAAGGTACCAGTTAGTTGAATGTAGTCAATTACAGTCATTGGAAAAGGAATGGACAAGGTACAGGGACACAGTACTAGAAGTGGCTAAAGAATGTCTTGGAACAGTAGTGTGTAAATGTAGGATGAAGCAAACAGCTTGGTGGAATGATACAGTCAAGGCAGCCTGTGAAAGGAAAAATAAGGCATATCAAAAATGGCTACATACCAGAACCCAGGTAGACAGAGAAAGTTATGTTGAAGAAAGAAACAAAGCCAAACAGATAATTGCAGCATCCAAGAAGAAATCGTGGGAAGACTTTGGAAACAGGTTGGAGACTATGGGTCAAGCTGCTGGAAAACCATTCTGGAGTGTAATTAGCAGTCTTCGAAAGGGAGGTAAGAAGGAAATGACAAGTATTTTGGACAGGTCAGGAAAACTGCTGGTGAATCCTGTGGATGCCTTGGGCAGATGGAGGGAATATTTTGAAGAGTTGCTCAATGTAGGTGAAAATGCGATCAGTAATGTTTCAGATTTCGAGGTAGAATGGGATAGGAATGATGATGGAAATAGGATCACATTTGAGGAAGTGGAAAAAAAAGTCAATAGATCGCAGTGCAATAAAGCGGCTGGGGTGGATGAAATTAAGTCGGAACTCATCAAATACAGTGGAATATCAGGTCTTAAATGGCTACACAGGATAATTGAAATGGCCTGGGAGTCGGGACAGGTTCCATCAGACTGGACAAAAGCAGTAATCACACCAATCTTTAAGCATGGAAACAGAAAAGATTGTAACAACTACAGAGGTATCTCTTTAATCAGCGTTGTGGGTAAAATCTTCTCAGGTATTGTTGAAAGGAAAGTGCGAGTATTAGTTGAGGACCAATTGGATGAAAATCAGTGTGGGTTTAGGCCTCTTAGAGGTTGTCAGGACCAGATCTTTAGCTTACGGCAAATAATGGAGAAGTGTTATGAGTGGAACAGGGAATTGTATCTAGGCTTTATAGCTCTAGAAAAGGCATATGACCGGGTTCCTAGGAGGAAGTTATTGTCTGTTCTACAAGATTATGGAATAGGAGGCAAACTTTTGCAAGCAATTAAAGGTCTTTACATGGATAGTCAGGCAGCAGTTAGAGTTGACGGTAAATTGAGTTCATGGTTCATAGTAGTTTCAGGGGTAAGACAAGGCTGCAACCCGTCTCCACTGTTGTTCATATTATTTATGGATCATATGTTGAAAACAATAGACTGGCTGGGTGATATTAAGATATGTGAACACAAAATAAGCAGTCTTGCATATGCGGATGACTTAGTTGTGATGGCAGATTCGATTGAAAGTTTGCGAAGTAATATTTCTGAGCTAGATCAGAAATGTAAGGACTATGGTATGAAGATTAGCATCTCCAAAACGAAAGTAATGTCAGTGGGAAAGAAATATGAACGGATTGAGTGCCAAATAGGAGGAACAAACAAAGTTAGAACAGGTGGACGGTTTCAAGTACTTAGGATGCATATTCTCACAGGATGGCAACATAGTGAAAGAACTGGAAGCGAGGTGTAGCAAAGCTAACGCAGTGAGCGCTCAGCTACGATCTACTCTCTTCTGCAAGAAGGAAGTCAGTACCAAGACTAAGTTATCTGTGCACCGTTCAATCTGTCGACCAACTTTGTTGTACGGGAGCGAAAGCTGGGTGGATTCAGGTTACCTTATCAACAAGGTTGAGGTTACGGATATGAAAGTAGCTAGGATGATTGCAGGTACTAGTAGATGGGAACAATGGCAGGAGGGTGTCCACAATGAGGAAATCAAAGAAACACTGGGAATGAACTCTATAGATGTAGCAGTCAGGGCGAACAGGCTTAGATGGTGGGGTCATATTACACGCATGGGAGAAGCAAGGTTACCCAAGAGACTCATGGATTCAGCAGTAGAGGGTAGGAGGAGTCGGGGCAGACCGAGGAGAAGGTACCTGGATTCGGTTAAGAGTGATTTTGAAGTAATAGGTTTAACATCAGAAGAGGCACCAATGTTAGCACTGAATAGGGGATCGTGGAGGAACTGTATAAGGGGGGCTATGCTCCAGACTGAACGCTGAAAGGCATAATCAGTCTTAAATGATGATGATGATGCTGATCCAAGGTTTCATATATAATCAAAGTGTGATTGTAGTTTTTCTATTCTTTTTTTCCTTCAGTGTTCTGACTAGTCTTATGCATCCGCCACGAATGCGTCTCTAGTGCCAACCTCTTGCTTTGAGCTTGCACCCTGCTTCCTCAATTTTTTGTTTCGTGTATTCCAGAATTTTCCTTCCCCAACAGTTTCTACCCTCTACAACTACCTCTAATATCATACTCACTACTCCTTGACATCTTAACACATGTCCTATCATCGTGTTCCTACTTGTTGCAACTGTTTTCCATGTGTTCCTTCCTTCGCCGATTCAGCGGATTCCATGTCCTGTCATTCCACATAGTCTTCAGCATTCTTCTGTAGCGCAACAGACCAGACTCTGAATTTCTCTTCTGTTCGGGATTTCCTATAGACCTATATTTCCTACCGTACAATGCTGTGCTCCAAATGTACATTCTCAGCAACATCTTACTCAGATTGCGGCCACTGTTTAATACTAGCAGACTTCTTTTGGCTAGGAATGCCCTATTTGCCAGTACTGGTCTACATTTTGTATACTATTCCCTACGTCCGTCATGCATTGTTCTGGATCTAAGGTATAACAATTCTTTCACTTCATCTACTTCTCGGCCCTCAGTTTTGGCGTTGAATTTATTGCTAATTTCACTTTGGTGCCTCTCATTACTTCTGTCTTTGTGCGCGTTACTCTCAACCCGTATTCTGTACGTATTAGACTGTTCATTCGTATCATCACATCCTATAGTTCATCTTCACTTTCACTAAGCATAATAACAAATTATCGATATCCTTTCAGCCTGGATTTAAATCCCACTTCTGAAACTTTCGTTTCTTTCAATTATTGGTTCCCCGATGTACAGATTGAACAGTAGGGGGAAAATACAACATCTCCGTCTTTCATCCCATTTAATTTGAGCGAATCGTTCATGGTCTTCCGTACTTATCTTTTCCTTTTGTTTCACATGTATATCCTATTACCTTTCTTTCACTGTGGCTTGCTCCTATTTTTCTGAGAATTTCGAACATCTTGCACCATTTTATGTTGTCGAACGTTTTCTTCAACTCTACAAAAGCTAAGAACATATCTTGATTTTTTTTACGTTTTTCTTCCATAATCAATTGAAAACTTAGGGATTGCTTGTCTGGTGCCATCACCCTTCTGAAAACTAAAGTGATCGTCACCTAATACATCCTCAATTTTCTTTCCCAATCTTCTGTGTATTTTGTCAGTTGCTGGTTTGCATGAGTACGTAAGCTAATGTGATAGTTCTCGCACTTATTTACCTTTTCCGTCTTCAGGATTATGTAGGTGATATTTTTAAGAAAGTCTGATGCCATGTGCCTAGAGTTAAAGATTCTAAACATCAACTTGAATAGTCGCTTGGCTGCCACATTCCCCAATGATTTCAGAAGGAGTGTTATCTGTACCTTCTGACTCATTTGATCACAACTCTTCCAAGGCTCAGTTAACTTCTGACTCCAGTACCGGATCCCCTACGTTCTCGACACCAACTCTCATTTCTTCCTCAATAACGTCATCTGTTACGTCCGCAAGAACCTTCAGTGTACTCCTTGCACCTATCCTCTGTGCTTAAGTGTCATTACCATTGCACTCTTCAATGTTAGCGCCCTTAATTTTAATTTCACTTTTTGTGTACTGAATAGGTCTGAATGGAGTGTTCATCGTCTGCGGGAATCCGTACAACCGCCGCTAACTCTGCACAGCGCCACCAATCTGTGTGGCGCGCCCTGCCGGCTGTGTCCCCTGAGCTGTGGACGGAGTTTGTCGTGGAAGCGATTTCATCGAGTACCGCCAAATATGGTAGAAGAGACCATCAGCCGGTCTCAACCGCAACGATTGCGGGTAAGTGTTATTTCTCGTTAAATTACTGATAATGAGCCGTGGTACATAACAGCGGCGATCAATAAGAAATGTAACACATTTTTTCCGGTAGCAGGTTGGTTTTATTCAGCATTCCAATACGCCCTATTGTTCCTCACAATTTTGGCTACTAAACCCTATTTCTCAAAATGATCTGCTCTCAATGCATCTACTGTACTTTATGTTACTGGGAGGGCCAGCATGCCCACATGGGTAACACTTCACTGATCGACGTCGGAGCCAACGTCCTGCTCTATCATCAACGTCCCCATCATCCGCATACTGTTCCCCACGGAGTGCATCTTCCTTTGGGCCAAAGAGATGAAAGTCTGAAGGTGCGAGATCCTGGCTGTAGGGTGAATGAGGAAGAGCAGTCCAATGAAATTTTCGAGCTCTTCTCTCGCGCGCAGACTTTTGTGAAGCCTGATCAAGGAAGTTTGTCTGTATTTGTGTGGCGACGCAGGCGCTGAAGTAGTTTCTTCAACTTCCTGAGTGTAGCACTGTAAGTAGGCTGTTCAGGTTTTTATGTTGGTAACGCCACGTAGCGCTCTGCATGAAAATCATTGACTGTGCTGTGTGCAGTCTGTGGCTGGTTTGCATAGTTGGAATATTCGCTATTGTAGTGTTGGGCAGTTGGATGTGAACAGCGCGTATCGTTGCGCAGTTGGAGGTGAGCCGCGAGGAGTGGTGGATGTGGGGAGAGAGATGGCCGAATTTTGAGAGCGGACGATCTGGACGTGTGTGCGTCAGAAAAATGAAATTTGGAAGTCATGAACTAATATTTGAGAGTGTCACGACGTTCCAACGTTTCAGAAGCTGTGTGTGGCCAGCTGGTACGCCGGGAGGTCGGACAAGTCTGCGCGACTGTGTCGGGATGATGACACAGGCCTTGCCAAACGTCTCACGCTGCTTTTATTCACTGCCAGGTCTACGTAGACATCATGCAGGGTCATATGAATAACTGAAGTGCCTCGATTTCTGCCCAAGGAATCTGTGTCAACTCTCTGTATGGCACGCACCTCCTCACAGACGCCATTTTGAAAGCCACGCATAGCATCACCACGTATCGGGACTTCATGGAACTGTAGCGGAATATTGCTCAATGTCCCACTACAAATACCACCTTTTTTCGAGAGAAACTGGTAATGTTGCCTTACTTACTGAACGTTCCTCGTTTGCATGCCGTGCTGATTTGTTTCCTGGTGTCCAGCGGCGAGCTTACAAAAGAACCTCCCCATCGCACTCCCCTCAGATTTAGTTATAAGTTGGCAAAGTGGATGGGCCTTGAAAAACTGAACACAGATCAATCGAGAAAACAGGAAGAAGTTGTGTGGAACTATGAAAAAAAGTAAGCAAAATATACAAACTGAGTAGTCCATGTCCAAGATACGTACATCAAGGAGGATGTCAGCTCAGGAGCGCGGTGGTCCAGTGGTTAGCATGAGCAGCTGCGGATCGAGAAGTCCTTAGTTGAAGTCCTCCCTCCTTTTTATTTTTGTTTTGACAAAGTTACAATCTGTCCGTTCGTTCATTGACGTCGCTGTTCACTGTAATACGTTTAGTGTCTGTGTTTTGCGACCGCACCGAAAATCCGTGCGATTAGTAGACGAAAGGACGTGCCTCTCCAATGGGAACCGAAAACATTTTATCGCAAGGTCATAGGTCAACCGATTCCTCTACAGGAAAACACATCTGATATATTCTATACGTCACTGGTGACGGCATGTGCGTCACATGAAAGGGATATGTTATCGACCCACCTAACTTGTACACTTGGCGAATGGGTAAAAAGATTCTTCTACCTTGCCCGATTTAGGTTTTCTTGTGGATGTGATAATCACTCCCAAAAAAGTGATCGCATCGGACGGACGGACGGGCAGGTAATAATTGTCTGAAAATAAAAAAAAAATTAAACTCTTCGCTCAATGGAAGACTTGAACCAAGGACCTCTCGTTCCGCTTCTGCTCACGCTAACCACGGGATCACGGCGCTCCTGAGATCAGACTACCCTTGATGTTGCCTATCTTGCTTATGGACTACTCAGTTTGAACATTTTGCTTATTTTTTTCATAGTTCCGCATAACTTCTTCCTGTTTTCTCGATTGATCTGTGTTCAGTTTTTCAAGGCCTATCCACTGTGCCAACTTATAACTAAATCTGAGGGGTGTGCGGTGGGGAGATACCCTTGTTCCCTTGTTAGTAGGACGCTGAATCAAGGCCAGTGGTGCATGGGTACTTGGCGTCTGTTGGTGGTTGTGTACTGCCGTTGAGTCTTGTTTAGAGCTTGCCTCTTCGTAAGGAACTGACTGCTGACCTCCATGCGAAGGCGTTGAACGGGTATATGGTTGCGTTTTCCGGAACAATGTGACATCACGTCTAGGGAAACCGAGCTTTGCTTCGTGTCATTATTTCCACAATTACGCGAATTTGGTTGTTTCGGACACAAACTTTTACTCTCGCACGCAGACCGCCTGAACGCGCAGCTGCCAATTGCATTTCTTGGTTACGGTGTATCTCTTGCTTTTGATTAACGCTGTTGGATTACTGGCACTGGTATTGAAGCTTGGTAGTATTCATCTGTTATAGTGGCTGTTAATTCTGTGCAAGCTGTGACTTGGTGAAGACGTGCGCTGCACGTCATCCTGGGAGCGTCATATTTGGGTTGGTAGTTTGTAATCAGAAGACCTAGCAGAGCAGTGAGTGTAGTCGCACAAGCATTGGCTGAACATTTATTCGTTGAAGTGTGCCTCCATCTGCTGTCTGATCGAGGCCCAGTGTATAAGCGATGAAGGTATTTTGTCTGATTTCGTGTGTGCTGGGAATTCCCAAGAAAATCACTGCAAATCTGTGGGTAGAAAATTTGTTTTCCTCGTTGGTCTGGCTGCGAGTGCTTGGTGTTTTGCAGTTATTTCGTCTCGGGTGGCGATTTTTGTGAAACTGCGAGGGTTGGTTATTACGCACGGCATGTAGTAGTTAGTACGGTATATTCGTCGTGCTCAGTCCTAACTGTACTTCAAGGAATTGACGTCGAAGCCTGACCGTTGTCTGGTTCCTAATTAAGGTCCTACTTGAAGACTTTGCTGACTCGAACTAATATCTGCATGGGAAGAAAGGGCTACTCCTCAAAGTAACTAATGTGCATTTAGCATCGCGGATGGCACTGCCTTAGAGTGAACCGATTGGTGAACAGTTAGTCATCGATAACTTGAGTGAAACTATCAGCTAATGTTTGCTACAGAAGATGCACTAGTTGGGTTAAAGCTTGCAAAACGGTAGTGCTGGTGGGGATACGTCACCATTAACTTTCATACCTGGAAACACCGTGTAGTTACTATGTGTACTCTAACCAGGCTTGTTATTGATTGTTTTGACTAAAGTAACTTGTTTTGATTATTCATTTGTGCTAGCTTTTTTTGGTGTGATGGTGTGTGGGGAGTGTATGTCAATCGCCAAAATTTTGGAGGGTTTGAAAATTTATTTTCACGGTTTTAATGGCCACCGAGACCCATGGTTTCATTATCTTACTGAAGGCAATCGTTTCGAGTGTTTTAGGGAAATATGATTAGTTTAAACGATTATGGAAATATAATTACGTTGGCTTCCGCGGCCAGAGTCGGTTGACACAGAAGTTTTCTGAATATCGTACCCCCTCATAATGCAAAAGAATATACTGGAGAAA
The DNA here is from genome assembly GCF_023864345.2 of Schistocerca serialis cubense. Classification (NCBI taxonomy): domain Eukaryota; kingdom Metazoa; phylum Arthropoda; class Insecta; order Orthoptera; family Acrididae; genus Schistocerca; species Schistocerca serialis. Next base: position 529,541,251 of record NC_064642.1, read on the forward strand.
CCATTGTTTCGGGAAGGGATACAGTGGCCGGCCTTCTTCTGGGTGTACTTTGTAATTAGGTTTTCGGTTTCTCCAGTACAGTTTTTGAAATTATGGCGTCGGACGATACCTAGAAAACTTTTATGTCAACTGATATTGGAAAATATTTAGTTAATTGTTAAAAATATTTACAGTTCATACACGCGTCCTGATGGTAGTTTGCCACTGAATGTTTAAAACATCCACTGATGCGAAGTTTGCAGTGTTGCCGTGAGGAGTACGTCGATTAGAAACAGCCATATTATTTATATAGTTTTTCATTTGCAAACTGTGAATCGTATCTGTTTGCTTGTCACCTACAGCTATTCCGCACTTACGATATCACCGGCTCTGGCAACCAGAAATCAGACGTCCCGAAGACACAGGTAGACTAAATTTTTCATTAAAGATTTAAATAAAATAGACATTCAGCTCAAAAGGCTACCAGTCAATACAACCCAACTCTCATCTCTTCAGCCACCCTTTTTGGTACAAGTGCTACTGACGACTATTTATTTTTCAATTTCGACAAATTCTTCCAGCGCTAGATTCGCCTTACCTTCCCCGTATTTCCCGTTTACTTCATTTCTTATATTTCTGTGTTCCTGAATTTCGCTGACCATACCTTTTAGTTCATTCATTCACCTTCTTCTGTTATCCAAGGTTTCCTCGCTGTTGCTATCATTTTCTTTCCAATTACTATGATTATCAATTTCAGAGATGTCCATTCTATTTTAATTGACTAAGGTATTCATTACCGCGTTATCTGCAGACTCATAAGTTTAGGAGCATCTTATCATTCTTAATTACTTCAATATCCCATCTGTTTTGGCGTTGATTCTTCCGCACTGTTCGCTTATACTTCTTTACTAAATTGGGATCCGAGTGTGCGCCTTATAATCCAGTATCTGATATTGGAATCAGTTTCTGACCATTATGTAATCCAGATGTAATATTCCCGTGTCTCTGGGTATTTTCTATCTCCTCTTCCTCCTGTGATTCTCGAACACGTTATTTGCTACTTCTAACGCATGTTTATTCCAGAACTCAATTTGTCTTTCTCCTGTCTCAGCACTACCACCAAGCCCATTTTTTCAGTAACTCTTTCTTCTATTTGCTCCCCTAACACCGCCTTTAAGTCCTTCATGATTATTAAGTTATCATCTCCTTTTACATACTGAATTACACATTCAATATCCGCATATAACTGCTCTCTATCCCCCCTCCCCGTCTCTCTCTCTCTCTCTCTTTCCATCTTCTGCTTGTAACATCGGCATGTATACCCGGGCTACTGTTGCTGGCGTTGGGTTTCTGTAGATTCTGATGAGAAAAACCCTATGATCGAAATTTTCCCAGTAACTCACTCCTCTCCCCACATTCATTTTCGGAACTAATTTGGCTCCCGTTATATCACTTTCTGCTACTGTTGGTAATACCCTATCCCCGTCTGACCAGAAATTCTTCCTGTCTTACCTTTTCCTTCAGGATCTAGCTGTCGTCTTCGGATCGTCTGGAAATAATATTACTGAGTATGAATCGCACAACCATAGCGAAATCAAGTATATACCGGTCTTTGAGGAAACAAAAATATTTCAGCACGCGATCTTGGCTGCAAAAATTCTTATTTATCACCAAGCATTTTCTAGTGGTTCACACCCTCTTGGCAGTCCCCTTTCAGAGATCCGAATGGGTGACTAATCCGGAGTCCTTTAAAACAATAGAGAGATCATCGACACACTTACAGGCTACATATCGTGTGGATGCAGTGGTTTCTGATTGACTTAAAAATGAACATGAACAATCACTACCGCAAGAAACTTTTTTTTCATTTCTTGATGTTACCGGTTTCGAATTGACTTACATCTGACACCATGGTGGTAGATTGTGGCTTTGAACTGAGCTGGTGCTAGAATCCACGAACGCTAACTGCTCAGACCCTATGAACACAGTTAGCGTTCGTCGTATCTAGCAGCCGGCCGCGGTGGCCGTGCGATTCTGGCGCTGCAGTCCGGAACCGCGGGACTGCTACGGTCGCAGGTTCGAATCCTGCCTCGGGCATGGGTGTGTGTGATGTCCTTAGGTTAGTTAGGTTTAAGTAGTTCTAAGTTCTAGGGGACTTATGACCTAAGATGTTGAGTCCCATAGTGCTTAGAGCCATTTTCGTATCTAGCACCAGCTCCGATCACAGCCACCATCTGTCATCATGACGTCAGGTCAGAAGACGGTCTAAAACAGATCGAAACCGGTAACCTCAATAAAGAAATTTCTTGCGGTTATGACTGTTAATGCTCATTTTTAAGTAATAAAAAAACCGCTGTGCTCTAAGATAAATGTTCTCAAAATTAATGGTTTCTAATTTGTCTTCTGTATCCTCAACCCGTTGACCATTATTGATTTTTCTGTTTCTGATGGACTGTTTGACAAAGCCGTTGGCTGAATGAGGGTGTCTCCTTAAGCCGGGAATCTTCGGTCGCCACTGTTCATGATTTTTACTGAAAATCTGAGCAGTGGCTGGGTCCGAAACTGGAAACCAGATCATTTGGATAACTACTTAAAGACGCTACCCCTAGACAATGAACTCGTAATCATCTGTTGCGACCTGGAAACCATAAAAGACGTGTGCCCATGAGCGTCAGTAAAGGAACTTATTCGGAAAATAAGGCATAATCATACCATTAATTATAACTTCAAAAGGAAACAAATTTCGTCCTTAAAGGTACATATATACATTTATGATAACCATTGTAATCCGCACAGTACGTTAGTATACCGCTAGAGGAAACAGCATGACGCAAACCATAATTTAACCAAAGGGCAGCTACATTTTGTTTTGCTCCTGCAATGACAGGCTATAGCTCTGTAGGACGTGAGACATTATCCAGAAAACTAACTTAAAAAATAATTATGTATCTTTATTTTTTTTAGAGATAACTAAAATCTACCTCTCGTATATGACACCCACATTTGCAATATGAAAACTTACCTGACATTTTGGGCATGTGCACTGCCCACAGAAGAGGAAAGACAATTTTAAAATAATTACGTGAGACCGTACTGACATAGGCAAATGAGGAGCCTGTTTCACAACTTGGGTGTCAAACTAATCTATTCCTGTAGAGCAATATCACACTTTAACGTCGGTCCCACCAGTTTAAAAGCCTACAATTTTTAATGACTGGCGCCGGCCGCGGTGGCCGTGCGGTTCTGGGCACTTCAGTCCAGAGCCGCGTGACTGCTACGGTCGCCGGTTCGAATCCTGCCTCGGGCATGGATGTGTGTGTTGTCTTTAGGTTAGTTAGGTTTAAGTAGTTCTAAGTTCTAGGGGACTGATGACCTCAGCTGTTGAGTCCAATAGTGCTCAGAGCCATTTGAATCATTTTTTTAATGACTGACTGTCGGGCAGGTCGCGAGCATGGTTAACCCAGAAAGATACAAACGATCTGTGTAGCTTCATCGCTTGTCCACTTCTCTTAGTCTGAGTGAGTCCGAAATGTTTCTTTTTAAATAATTAATAGAATATACGCCAATTTTTAAATTAAGGCGAGATACACTAAGAATTTATTTTTTCTGTGTAAGTAAATCTGCAAAATAAGGAGAAAATATCACGATTTAATGAAAGGAATATAATTCATTGTTGTTCAGCTAAAGAATTTTTTAGAGAAATGTTTATGTATCGAAAACGTAAAGCATGTGGCATTATATAAAAGCAGGAGCTGTGAGCTTTGTCTCTCTCTCGTTTGTTTTCGGTGGCTGTTGCTTTTGGATTAAATAAACAGGAGATATGAGCTCTCTCTTGTTTGTTTCCGATGGCTGTTTGAAAAATCTAAGTGTCGCTCTGTAACGTTTGGAAAATAATTACACTAATTAATTTCAAAAGCCATGTTTTAAATAAGACTGTACTTTCATCTTTCATTAATTCCACATATCAAAATATTACGCTACATTTTAGAACTTTTTCGGGCTGCAGCGAAGGAAAGTTGCCGACGAATTGTTTGGTGGCCAGCCAGAACGCTACTAGTGTTCAATCAGGTATTGCTTTATAAAACTTTTATTTCAGCGTCCCTGAGATCTCTTTTACCGGTCTATTCTATCAATATCCGAGCAATGTAATTACGCAAACTGCGTAATTTTTAGATCGGTCACTGGCATCTAAAGAACGCTGTCGGTCAGCGTTCTCTTAATTCTGATGGGAATCTGATCCTGGTTGGCGGAATATGTAATTTCATCATTCACATGTAAAAATTTTGTATGCACCATTATATCATTTTAGAAGCTTGCCACCAGTAAAAGCAATAAATTTAATATTACAACTGCTTTAAATACCAGTAATATTAATTAGCCCCAAACATGTGGCTCGAACAAAAAATTGTGTGATGTCGGTTGATGCATGTTTGTTCTATTTTTCATAAATCGACTGTATTGTTCGAGACAAGAAAAATCTGATGATGGCTACACGAAACATGAATTTAAGTAACTGATGTAACGGAATTAAAGCATACTCCAAACAGCAACACGGAAAGAAAGGAATGGTTGTGAACATGTTAGCAGTTGCCTCTGCTTTCGTAGTCTGCAACGCGTAGCTCATCTAATTATTGGTCAGTTTTGGATTTTATGCATTTTGCGTAGTTTGTAATTGAAGTAGGCATTGTTGTCAAGTTCTATACTAAGATGGCTACTTTTCCGCTGCGCGCAAGCGGGATAGAAACGAGTGATATTGTCATTTTATTAATACAACAATTACTTTCCGGTCAGTTTACGCTAATTATTCTGTGCACTCTCAAGAGATTTTATTTCAAAGTATATTTTCAATTTGTGTTATGACGATGGTAGGTAAACCTGAAAACATGTATTCCGCAAATAAGTGTTCCTGAAAATAATGTCGATGGTGGTAACAATAGTACCGATCCGACGGTGGCAGAATTCGATGCTCAAAATGTGGAGGCAGAAGCTAATACGCCGGCACAAGCAATTGAAAGTGCCGAGCAAATACCTCCTCCCGTAGTAGATCGTTTTTCTGTTATTCTATAAAATTACTGACATGATTAATGGTTGCGATAAGTAAATGTTAAAGACAATTAACGCACGCGAGGAAGAGCTTGCTACACGCATACACAGCAACCTTTCTAAAAGGGATGAGTAATTGGTTCTACAAATCTCTATGCAGGTCAATACTACTGTTGCTGAAAGTGATTTAGCGCTGACATATCAAATATCTTGACTGAAGGTGACAAACAATTGCTCACTCAAATTTCCACACAGGTAAATGAGGAATTAGTAAAAAAAATTACACTGGTTTAGGAACGTAAGAATTTACCATAAACTGTTTCCAAACTGTCAAAGGATGTGGAAACAGTACAATCAACACAGGCGACGATCGTTGATACGCTGCGCGAATTAGTACTACGTGTCGACAGGCTGTCTGTAGAAAAAAAATTAAAGGCTAGATGAGCAGAGTGAAAAATTAAAATACCGAATTCGCCAAGTGCCTTGAGCAGAAAGACAAAATGCGCACCAGTAAAATAAATTCAGAGTGGAAAGGCGCAACACAACGCCCTGGGAGCGAAGCGATGGCCGAACTCGGCACAGCAAAACAAACGCTCCGCTCTGAAATAGACCACATAAAGCACATGATACATCACGACCTTCCACAGTGGCGAGACAAAGTTTCGTGACAGGTAAGTGAAGTGCGACGTGCGGTGGAAACAATACCATGGCCGTCACGAGAAGCATCGAGTATCGATATGCAAATGCAGGACGCGTATATTGCCGGTCCACAATACCCAGGGACATACTTAGAACCGCACCACCCTGTAAACCCTGCTGTACAATAATCGCGTGATGAGATGGGGGCAGGTTCAACCTTAATATAGATCCTTCAGGAAGAAAGCGTGTTAAAACATACATAATTTCAGGTCTCTATCCCAGACAAAAAACAAGTCCATCCCGTAGTTTATATACGTTCACTCCGCAACTTATTCCCCAGGTCATGGAATGAGAGGCAAAGAATACAATTCGTTGCCCCACATATACAGGGAGACGGTGCTTTATGAGCTACCGAAGTAGCAGAGAACTGTACACATTTACAACGATTTTCTTGCGAGATGCTGGTCAGCGAGCATACAAAAACGCCTTAGAAAACAGGTCTTCACAGCCCATAAATTTACAATTCAAATCAGGGTGGACTTCGGAAGTATTTTGAAAAATATTAATTTAACGAGATACTGGGACGAATCGGTTGCGCATCTTAAAGGCAAAGTTGCCTCTCCACATAAGGGAAAAGTGAAAGTCCCTGATTTTGACCTTGAACACATTTTGTCAGTGCTTGATGCCATGCACCTAAAAAAGGAAGATGGGAGACGCAACACTGGCAACAATGGCTCGCAGTCCTCAAATAGGAACGGACATGGCCACAATAATAGCCGTAACGGTGGTCCCGAAGTAACGGCGGAACATCGCAAACCGTACACGCACACCAGAACGGCAGCAATGGTGGTCCAAAAAGCGGACAGGCATTCTTTCAAAGGCGAGACGAAATGGTAATCGGTACCATCCCGGTTATCAAAATTACCGAAACGGGAACCGAAAAAACAATAGGAATCAACACCACAATAATCAGTGAAAACCGAAATCGGAATAACTACAAACAGGACGTCCGGATAGTCGATGTGGTTCAAGCGCCACCGACGACAGCGTCCGGGGCGTCAAACTAAACGCGACTGTGTCGAGCTCCCTGATGCCAGTCGCGGGATGGAATGGCGGCAATGGTTGGAATGAACAGATAAACACACTCCGATATAACGATGACACTGGCATCCGTCAAAAGCTATATAATGAGGTAGACAACAATACTGGAGGTCCTTCGGAGTATGTAAAAGCCGCTGTTCAAGCAGTTGTAGGAGGTATTTCCACGGCACTGATTTTAGATGCCGGTGCAAACATAAACGTAGTAGAAGCTAATTTCTTCAACCCTCCGTTACTCGCGCGAAAATTCGTGACATCGTCACTCGCGCGAATGACTGGTGTCATCCACAAAGCAAGAGGTCTATTTGAATATTTTGAACGGTCTTTATGACTGGTTTTATGATTTTTTTTATTAAATCTAAATATAATACATTTAATATTTGTACACAGTATAATATATTCCAACGTTTGAAAAAGTTTTACCATTCGAAGAACAATATCTTCAGCTGAATTACTGGCATTACATGGTCCCTCTCGTTGCTTACCGTCGTACGGTACTAAATTGAAAGTGTAAGCAGTTTTTACATCAACGAAAGCAAACACTTTTAACTGATACTTTGCTCGTTTACTAGCAATATATTACCTGAACGGGCAGTTTCCTCTAAATGCCAAAAGCTGTCATCAACAGTAAGATATTCACTAGGTGAAAAATATTTTTGGCAATTGTTCGTGAATAGTTCAAGTACCTCTCTGATAGCTCTGATAGCAGTCACTTTCCCTACGAGCACCTTTATCACGGATATTATCAGACCTCAGACATCTCAACAGAAATCTGAATCCGTTTTCCCTTATGCTTACATAACATGTTTCAAGTCCGTTTTCCTTTGAGTTACCCCGCAATTTCGATGTACTCTTCCTAGAACATCTCAAAGATCCACATAGATATAACAAACCAATGAAAGCTCTGATCTCTATCGCATCTGTTTCTTTAACGTCCCTTTCCCTAGAGAAGTTACCACGAACTTAATTGATGTATGTATTAATGCATGTTGCGATACTGCTTATTATGTTTTCATTCAAGAACAAATTCAGAATATCAATCTCTGTCTTTTTTGTATGAGCTTGATTTTTTGGTCCAGGCAAATTCGTAATAAAATTACAAAAATGGTTCAAATGGCTCTGAGCACCATGTGACTTAACGTCTGAGGTCATCAGTCCCCTAGAACTTAGAACTACTTAAACCTAACTAACCTAAGGACATCACACAAATCCATTCCCAAGGCAGGATTCGAACTTACGACCGTAGAATACAATTACAATATATGCTTCTAACACTGGTAGGATATTTATTTTTCCTCCATTTAGTTATTCCATCTTTCCCTAAGAAAATGCGCATCCTCTTGAGTTACTTCTTCCTGTGATTCATATTCATCATTTTCTGACACTTCTTGTTATGTCCCTGAACCATGCCCGCTATCATGAACAGAATCCTCATCCTCTTGAGTCAGCGCTATCACTGTGTGCATCTTCATCACTCAACTCACTGAATCTTTCAGCCCGTACATTAGGATCTCTACTAAACTCTATCCAAGGTTTTATGCCTTTGACATTTCTTCCACAATTCAAAAATGAAAGGAATACTACGTAACATGGATGGTAACTGCAAGCAGTTTCATTACGTCTAAATTTTCGCACATCAAAGATCGACTGAGTCTAGGAAAGCAATAAAGTAATACAGACTTACTTTGTTTCAGATTGTGGCAGCAGAACTCCATACTATAATAATGTATCATAAACCATGTATCTTTCGTAACTGAAAGCCGACAATGATTGGAGCTAACAGCCTCAGATTTAATAGAAAGGTACTGAAAATGGCGCGAACTCAGTCCAGCCCTGTCAGAGAAAATGGAGAGGGAAAGTCATGCGGGTGACGAATGTCATCCGCACGAGCAACGGAGGGTTAAGAAAATTGTGCAGTCTGTAAAGATTCCGACACAGCAGCTCAAAACTGCGCGGTATCTGGTGCTATTGGTGCCAGAGGCCAGACTGTTACATTGCCTGTCTAGTAGGCATGGTACTTCATCCGGGAACGGGACGTGAAGACCGACCTCCCGCATAGGAAATGCCATTTAAAGTTAGGAGTTTGTTTTGAATCTGATAAAAAGAAAAACTAAACACAGAAGACCGCGCCTAGGAAAGCAAGATAATATTATCAAGAATAAAGTGCAGACCATTCACAGTATACGAAGCTTGTGCCTGAACTAAAGAACAGTTGGTAAATCGAAATAGATTCTTCGCTCATACGGTGCAAATACGATGAAGCGAAATCCTTATAGGATGAACAGAAAATGGAATTACGTATCTTACTCGAGAAACACGTCGAGGTATTTTCATTAAAGCCTGGCGTGATTAAGGATTATGTTTATCGGATGGAAGTCATACCACATAAAACTTACTGCCAAGCAACCAATTCCGTCCCGTGGTCCAAAAGGGAGGCTGTCAAACAGGAGCTTCGGAAGATGATACAATAGGGTGTTCACCATACAGCAGGCCATTATTAACTGTGGGCAAGGCAGGCGGAGGGGTGGACCTTGTTCTTGATGCACGATCTATCAACAAAATAATTGTTCCAGTAAGAACCAGGCAGGAGGTTTCAGAGGAGCAGCTACAGAAATTCCACGGAGTTCGGTATCTGCCATCGATAGACCTACTCTGTTAGTTCTGGCAAGTGCCGCTCTCAGAAGATTCGCGGAAATACACTGCTTTTATCTTCGCCGGAGGATCGTACCAATTTCGAGTTCTTCCCTTCGGTCGGTATTTATCTCAGCACTAGATACAGTTTTAGGATCCGAATTGTTAGACAAGGTCACATTATATGTAGACGATTTGCTGATCGCAACAGCTGCCTGGCAGGAACACCTGTCTTTATTGGACAGGGTGCTCAATAAGTTTTCAAAGTACGGAGTTACTGCCAGTTTGAACAAGTCTAAATTCGCAAGGAACCAAATCAAATTCCTTGGGCACATCATTTCGACTATAGGAACTTTGCCTGACCCCGAAAAGATTAAAGGCCTTAGCAAAATTCCCGCCTCCATCAACTAAGAAGCAGTTAAAGGCATTTCTCGGCTTCGCATCTTTCTTCAGGAAGTTCGTGGCCGATCAGTCTATGAACGATCCTGATTCGCTGAACTTGTTGAAAAAGAATGTTGTATGGCACTAGTGCAACAAATGTCAGGAGGCATTTAACAAAATCAATCAGGCACTGGTAAAGTCGAATATCTTGAACCACCCGAACATGTAGAAGAATTTCTGCATCGTGACAGACGCGTCCTGTTCCGGTTTGTGGTCGTGCTTGTTTCAGGAAGACGACGTCGCCGGCAAACGCGAAATTAAGGTGATTAGTTTTCGCAATCCGCGTGCTCACGGAAGGTGAAAGATCGTACTCAGCCACAGAATTAGAGGCATTAGCTGCGATTTGGCTCTTTTAAAAATGTTCAACTACCATATTCATGGTGAACATGTCAAACTGAATTGTTACCATCAGGCCTTGGGTTTTCTGCTGACGTGTAAGTTCTCACACCAGCGACTAGCCAGATGGACTCTCGTATCACAGGAGTATGATTATGAAGTAGTCCATATCAGTGGGAAGGACAATGTGGTAGGGGATGCTCTATCCAGGCTACCGTAAGACCTGCCTGAATATTCGGATCTTATAGAACAAACGGCGCATTTCAGGGTACTTTTAATGAAAGATCCACTGCATAAACACTATTATCTAGAAATGTGCAGAAATATAGACACACTACAGGACGCAGATACAAAATGGGCGAAAGTAAAGCGCACGCTCACTAATCATGTCACAGTACTACCAACTGCGCAATACTGTACTGTTTCATAGGCAAAGAAACGAAACTGACTCTTGGTGTGTTTGCATTCCAGACAGATTTCCAGAACGTGTTACATGGCATACACATGTAACACGGAGACAGTTTCGAGAAATGCACCGAGCGAGGTGGCGCAGTGGTTAGCACACTGGACTCGCTTTCGGGAGGACGACGGTTCAATCCCGTCTCCGGCCATACTGATTTAGGTTTTCCGTGATTTCTCTAAATCGCTTCAGGCAAATGCCGGGATGGTTCCTTTGAAAGGGCACGGCCGATTTCCTTCCTCATCCTTCCCTCACCCGAGCTTGCGCTCCATCTCTAATGACCTCGTTGTCGACGGGACGTTAATAACTAATCTCCTCCTCCTCCTCCTCCTCCTCGAGAAATGCAAACGATGGATCGCCCAATACTGTTACATTCCAAATTTGCACCGGCGCGTGCATCGTTTGTTACGCACGTGTACATTATGTCAGGAAAGTAAACCATCTAAGCTTTCTAACAAAGTAGCTCTGCATCCTATACTGAGTCAAAAACCTGGAGAAATTATTTCGTTCGACGTATCTGGCCCACATCCACAAGAAAGAGGTGGAGTAAAGCACTTGGTCGCCTTGTACGACTTATTTTCAAAATATGTGCGACTGTATGCCACAAAGTCCGCCACTGCAGCGCCCATAATGAAACGGGTCAAGGAAGATTATATTCCGAGATTCGGAAAACCGGATGCCATATTGTCCGATAGCGCACCAAATTTCACGGGCAGGAAATGGAAAAGTTTTTTTGCTAGACAATGGCATCAAGCAAGTTTTAATAAGTAATTTTCACCCAGAATCAAATCCTACTAAACGGATTTTTCGCGAATTCAACCGCTTCATTACAACGCATATACCTCACAAGATAACCAAATGGGTTGAATTCGTTACGCCAGCCGGCCAGAGTGGCCGAGCGGTTCTAGGCACTTCAGTCTGGAACCGCACGACCGTTACAGTCGCAGGTTCGAATCCTGCCTCGGGCATGGATGTATGTGATGTCATTAGGTTAGTTAGGTTTAAGTAGTTCTCAGTTCTAGGGGACTGATGACCTCAGCTGTTAAGTCCCGTAGTGCTCAGAGCCATCTTTTTTCGTTACACCATTTCAGCAAACAATCTGCCGCACACTACCACACAGCAAACACCAGCCTCGCTCATGTTTCATGCGCCTGAGAGAAATGGGTGAATACTCTTCCCCAGTTAACAGAGTAAATTGTCACGTGAGGAAAGAATTAGGCAAGCCTTGGTTGCTCTTAGTTCAGCAGCCGCTTTGAGAAAGACAGCTTACAATAAGAAACTGGGAAAGATGTAAGAATTCAAAATTGGAGATAAAATCTTGTTGAGAACACTATAAATCTTCTTTTATTAAGAAAAAACAAGAAATGACAACTAATTTTCACTGGTCCATGTAAGATTGTCCGTATACCTCATGAAGAAAGTTACCTATTGGCCTATCCTGAATCGTTCTACATCTGCATCTACATCCATACTCCGCAAGCCACCTGACGGTGTGTGGCGGAGGGTACCTTGAGTACCTCTATCGGTTCTCCCTTTTATTCCATTCTCGTATTGTTCGTGGAAAGAAGGATTGTCGGTATGCCTCTGTGTGGGCTCTAATCGCTCTGATTTTATCCTCATGGTCTCTTCGCGAGATATACGTAGGAGGGAGCAATATACTGCTTGACTCTTCGGTGAAGGTATGTTCTCGAAACTTTGACAAAAGCCCGTACCGAGCTACTGAGCGTCTCTCTTGCAGAGTCTTCCACTGGAGTTTATCTATCATCTCCGTAACGCTTTCGCGATTACTAAATGATCCTGTAACGAAGCGCGCTGCTCTCCGTTGGATCTTCTCTATATCTTCTATCAACCCTATCTGGTACGGATTCCACACTGCTGAGCAGTATTCAAGCAGTGGGCGAACAAGCGTACTGTAACCTACTTCCTTTGTTTTCGGATTGCATTTCCTTAGGATTCTTCCAATGAATCTCAGTCTGGCATCTGCTTTACCGACGATCAACATTATATGATCATTCCATTTTAAATCACTCCTAATGCGTACTCCCAGATAATTTATGGTATTAACTGCTTCCAGTTGCTGACCTGCTATTTTGTAGCTAAATGATAAAGGATCTATCTTTCTGTGTATTCGCAGCACATTACACTTGTCTACATTGAGATTCAATTGCCATTCCCTGCACCATGCGTCAATTCGCTGCAGATCCTCCTGCATTTCAGTACAATTTTCCATTGTTACAACTTCTCGATACACCACAGCATCATCCGCAAAAAGCCTCAGTGAACTTCCGATGTCATCCACAAGGTCATTTATGTATATTGTGAATAGCAACGGTCCTATGACACTCCCCTGCGGCACACCTGAAATCACTCTTACTTCGGAAGACTTCTCTCCATTGAGAATGACATGCTGCGTCCTGTTATCTAGGAACTCCTCAATCCAATCACACAATTGGTCTGATAGTCCATATGCTCTTAATTTGTTCATTAAACGACTGTGGGGAACTGTATCGAACGCCTTGCGGAAGTCAAGAAACACGGCATCTACCTGTGAACCCGTATCTATGGCACTCTGAGTCTCGTGGACGAATAGCGCGAGCTGGGTTTCACATGACCGTCTTTTTCGAAACCCATGCTGATTCCTACAGAGTAGATTTCTAGTCTCCAGAAAAGTCATTATACTCGAACACAATACGTGTTCCAAAATTCTACAACTGATCGACGTTAGGTCTATAGGTCTATAGTTCTGCGCATCTGTTCGACGTCCCTTCTTGAAAACGGGGATGACCTGTGCCCTTTTCCAATCCTTTGGAACGCTACGCTCTTCTAGAGACCTACGGTGGCTGCAAGAAGGGGGGCAAGTTCCTTCGCGTACTCTGCGTAAAATTGAACTGGTATCCCATCAGGTCCAGAGGCCTTTCCTCTTTTGAGAGATTTTAATTGTTTCTCTATCCCTCTGTCGTCTATTTCGATATCTACCATTTTGTCATCTGTGCGACAATCTAGAGAAGGAACTACAGTGCAATCTTCCTCTGTGAAACAACTTTGGAAAAAGACATTTAGTATTTCGGCCTTTAGTCTGTCATCCTCTGTTTCAGTACCATTTTGGTCACAGAGTGTCTGGACATTTTGTTTTGATCCACCTACCACTTTGACATAAGACCAAAATTTCTTATGATTTTCTGCCAAGTCAGTACATAGAACTTTACTTTCGAATTCATTGAACGCCTCTCGCATAGCCCTCCTCACACTACATTTCGCTTCGCGTAATTTTTGTTTGTCTGCAAGGCTTTGGCTATGTTTATGTTTGCTGTGAAGTTCCCTTTGCTTCCGCAGCAGTTTTCTAACTCGGTTGTTGTACCACGGTGGCTCTTTTCCATCTCTTACGATCTTGCTTGGCACATACTCATCTAACGCATTATGTACGACGGATTTGAACTTTGTCCACTGATCCTCAACACTATCTGTACTTGAGACAAAACTTTTGTGTTGAGCCAACAGGTACTCTGAAATCTGCTTTTTGTCACTTTTTCTAAACAGAAAAATCTTCCTACCCTTTTTAATATTCCTATTTACGGCGGAAATCATCGATGCCGTAACCGCTTGATGCTCGCTGATTCCCTGTTCTGCGTTAACTTTTTCAAATAGTTCGGGTCTGTTTGTCATCAGAAGGTCTAATATGTTATCGCCACGAGTCGGTTCTCTGTTTAACTGCTCAAGGTAGTTTTCAGATAAAGCACTTAGAAAAATTTCACTGGATTCTTTGTTCCTGCCACCCGTTATGAACGTCTGAGTCTCCCAGTCTATATCCGGCAAATTAAAATCTCCACCCAGAACTATAACATGGTGGGGAAATCTACTCGAAATATTTTCCAAATTATCCTTCAGGTGCTCAGCCACAACAGCTGCTGAGCCAGGGGGCCTATAGAGACATCCAATCACCATGTCTGAGCCTGCTTTAACCGTGACCTTCACCCAAATCATTTCACATTTCGGATCTCCGTCAATTTCCTTCGATACTATCGCACTTCTTATCGCTATAAACACGCCTCCCCCTTCACTGTCCAGCCTGTCTCTGCGGTATACATTCCAATCTGAGTTTAGGATTTCATTACTATTTACATCTGGTTTCAGCCAACTTTCTGTCCCTAGTACTATATGGGCGTTGTGACCGTTTATTAATGAGAGCAGTTCTGGGACCTTTCTGTAGACGCTCCTGCAGTTTACTATTAGCACATTAATATTGTTATTCCCTGTTGCATTTTGCCTACTCCTACCTTGCTGCGCCTCAGGAGGCGTCTTGTCGGGCCTAGGGAGGGGATTCTCTAACCTAAAAGACCCCCATGTGCACTCCACACGTACTCCGGTACCTTTGTAGCCGCTTCCAGCGTGTAGTGCACGCCTGACCTATTCAGGGGGACCCTACATTTCTCCACCCGATAGCGGAGGTCGAGAAATTTGCACCCCAGATCTCCGCAGAATCGTCTGAGCCTCTGGTTTAAGCCTTCCACTCGGCTCCAAACCAGAGGACCGCGATCGGTTCTGGGAACGATACTACAAATAGTTAGCTCTGATTTCACCCCGCGAGCGAGGCTTTCCGCCTTCACCAATTCCGCCAACCGCCTGTACGAACTGAGGATGACCTCTGAACCCAGACGGCAGGAGTCATTGGTGCCGACATGAGCAACAATTTGCAGTCGGGTGCACCCAGTGCTCTCTATCGCCGCCGGCAGAGCCTCCTCCACATCTCGGATGAGACCCCCTGGCAAGCAGACAGAGTGAACACTGGCCTTCTTCCCCGACCTTCCCGCTATTTCCCTAAGGGGCTCCATCACCCGCCTAACGTTGGAGCTCCCAATAACTAATAAACTCCTCCCCCCGTGTGCCTGCTCGGACCTTGCTGAAGGAGCAGCCACATGTCCACTCACAGGCAGAGCGGGCGATGCCACACGGCCAGCCTCCACATTGACCCTCCGCCTCGTGCGCCGCGAACGCCGCTGAACCCGCCACTCCCCTTGGGGAGAGGGTGGCCCAACCGCGCCCAGTACACGCGAAGATGTCTCGACAGCAGGGACAGTGGGTGAAGCATGTAACACCTGGGGTGTACCTTGCGACGCACCAGACTCCCCACTGCCGCTACACTCCGAGGCAGCAGCCTGAAGACGGCTGACCGCGGCCATCAACACGCTCAGCTGTTCGCGAACAGTGGCCAGCTCCTCCTGCGTCCGTACACAGCAGTCACACATCCTATCCATCCTAAGAAATCAATTTACTGTAGAGAGTTAATCAACTTTTAACTAGACTGCTAATTCACTAAAGGCTGCTGTTTATTAACTAAACTGTGGTTGCTAGGCACTTCTTGTAGAAAACAATGAAAATAGCACTACCTGTCTCTGGACTGTATTGAAAACAAACACTAGCACTACTGGCACTATGGCTGACTAAAGGGACTCTCTCTGACTGTATTCAAAACAAACACGAAATCTACGGAACACTATTAATAGCACCCGACAATTAAAGCTTCCTAAAAGCAAATACACACGGAAGAAGAAGTGACAAGTAAGAAAAATACAGTTAATACTTAAATTAAGGTAGCTCGCTGCACAGCAGACGTGAAGCAGACGGCAGTTACGACGACGCTGAAAGTTGAAAGTTAAAGGACTTTATCACCAAAAGGGTCTGAAGAAACATGTTTAATAACGATACTTGCACAGATGCCGAAGTATTTTGTCTTTTCTATTTTAACTACCACTGTGTATGGTGAATACATACTCTGCTTGAAGTTTTATGCTGAACCTGTCATACTATTACAATCTATTGCAAAAGGAAGAACGTGTACTAGTGTACCAAAACTAATGGACATAAATATTACCACATATATAATATATATCACTAGAAGGTGATAAAACTGCTGACGTTTGTTTGACATTACGAGCAATAAAGATGTTTTAGTTTTAAGTATTTTCTGAATATAAGTACTAGTTAGGAAGTTATTCTGTGTGTTTTCATGAAGGTAGGTTTGTTGTCATTAGTGATGAGAAAGTATCGGCTATGGCACCAAAACTGTGAAATATAGAAATGAGTCCTGAGTATTTTGTCAGTAAAAAATATATATTTTAAGCATTAGTTATATGAAGCCTATAAGTTTGACAAGTTTAGTACGGAAGATATTTCTGTATAGATCATTTAAAGTATAGAATAATGAAAAGTGATAAAAAAGGGCCAAATGAGAACTAAAGTTATTTTTGCATAATTTGTTGCCTAGTACAAACACGAACAGATGAACTGTTACCTGAAACTAAGTGTATATAGAGCAAGAGGCAGTAATATTCAGTGTAACTAGTTATCTTGTCGTAAACAATTTTTTCTCAAGTTTAATTTCTATGGAACAAATATGTGATGCACTTATACACTGAACACTACGAAGTATAGGACAATTAGTTAAAACTGACAGTTAACTGCACATAAACAGAGTGGGTACTCTGGTCCCATTTGTGCTATATATGGCGACACTAAACTGAGCTGATCATTTATTGAAAGAAAGATGCACAGGCCATGTAATAACTACACTCAGACGGTAAATATTAGTATCTAAGCAGCATGAAAGATAGTATTTCTAGCATACAAGTCAATCAGAAGCTAGCATAAGGTGCTACTGGACTGATATTTTATTTTGTATGTGAATATTTATGTGTATGCTAATCTCTTGCTTATCTATTACATGTGAGTTGATATGAATTATATTTTGAATCAGAGAATTGCTATGCAAAAGTATGCTGGCACAATTTCATCAGTATGATCCATTATATGTTAAATTATCTGAGATCATGAGTTATGTGAGTTTATGCAGAGCAGGAGTTAAGATTTTTGCCACATGCGATTTCGGAGGCATGTGTTAATTTGACTGTGTTTTGCTCATTGCCGATCCGTATCCAGAACAGGATTATTTCATGAGTACATGGTAACATGACGATAACCTAGGTAATAGTACTCAATCTATGAAATATAAGAAGAGGAAGTAAAGAATTTTGTGAACATCAGACCACGAGCAATGCATTGTAACAAACACGGCTTAACATACCCAAACCACACGAGCGACACATTATTCGT
This sequence comes from Schistocerca serialis cubense, assembly GCF_023864345.2. NCBI lineage: Eukaryota > Metazoa > Arthropoda > Insecta > Orthoptera > Acrididae > Schistocerca > Schistocerca serialis. The sequence continues at coordinate 529,558,985 of NC_064642.1, forward strand.
GTAAAATACGCCACTTGTAAGAAAGACAAATGTAAAAACTACGGTATGTCAGTTAATTTGTACAAGAAGTAAATGCTATCCAGGGAACGAACAGACTGGTGTGGATAAGAAATAAGGACTCATTTATTTGTGAATGTTTTTGTAATGAAGATGGCGACGTCAACTGGTAGGCAATGGTCGCAATAGGGCACTCGAGTGAGTGACATTGGGATCCAAAGTATATGAAGTAAATAAGTGTTGCATAAAGTGAACAGTTCGCATGTCAAACTCACCGTTAACTGCATGCCAGACAACGCAGTCAGAAGTCCGGTGCACATGACTTGTCTTCGGTGTGTACACGCATGTTGACACATATATCCACACACAAGTGACTTAGTGAACTTACAGAAGGTATTATTGCACTGGCGAGGTAATAGACAAGTAAGAAACTGCCTTTTTTCAATAAACATCGTGTGAAAGCGTGCTTAATTGACGCCGCTCACAAACTTTGCAGGTATACACTGAATGAAATTTTTTTTAATTTAACGATTCTAAGCAGTGACTCCGCAGAGATGTTCTTGAAATGCCTGTGGTGATCACTAAAAAGCCTAAAAGAGTACTGTTTGTTGACGAACTCAGCGGTCAAGAACTCGACTCAATTAGTTTGAAAACACGCCACGATCTGTCGACAGTGGTGCCAAGTAGAAACTAGTGATAAAGTAAGTTCCCTAAAATAGACCTGGATCGCAAGAACAATACACATGCAAGACAATAATGAAAGTGAGACCATTGTACTAATAAAATTTTTCCCTAAGGCAGCTCTACGATACAGAACTAATTTTTGTAGAGATGATACTGCTTTGCTTTGATTTTCATGTAACAACGGCCGCCGCCGTCGTCATATATATGGAACAAGCATGAGTGGAGGCGTGGCAAGCCACGCCCGTTAGCACGCGTTCCAGCTACGATGGGCATCTAGCTGAGCTGCGGGTTTCCTGGAACCGCCGGCAGAGGTCACCACATGACCCGACCGTCCCGCTTCCAAAACATTTTGTTTCGCTCCTGCAGTGACCTGCTCCAGCTCTGTAGCGACGCAGTGGCACTGTACACTAGGACGTGAGACATGAGCCAGAAAACTAACTTAAAAAATTCTTACGTAACTTTATTTTTTTAGACATAACTAAAAACCACCTCGTGTATGACACCCAAATATGCAGTACGAAAACTTACCAAACATTTTCGGCCATTTGCACTGCCCACAAAACAGGAAAGACAATTTTAAAATTATTACATGAGCCAGTACTGAAATAGGCAAATGGGGAGCCTGTTTCACAACTTGGGTGTCATACTAATCTGTTCCTGTAGAGCAATAACACACTTTAACGTCGGTCCCACCAGTTAAAAGCCTACAATTTTTAATGACTGGCTATCGGGCTGGTCACGGGAAGGGATTACCCAGTAAGGTACGAACAATGTGTGTAGCTTCATCGCCTGTCCGCTCCTCTTAGTCTGACCGAGTCTGAAATGTTGCTTTTTTGAATAATTAATAGAATATGCTCCAATTTTTTGGTTCATATGGCTCTGAGCACTATGGGACTTAATATCTGTGGTCATCAGTCCCCTAGAACTTAGTACTACTTAAACCTAACTGACCTAAGGACATCACACATCCATGGCCGAGGCTGGATTCGAACCTGCGACCGTAGCTGTCACACGGTTCCAGACTGAAGCGCCTAGAACCGCACAGCCACATAGCCGTCTAGCAATTTTTTAATTAAGGATACAATACATTAAGAATTTATTTTTTCTGTGTAAGTAAATCTGTAAAGTGATGAGAAAAGATCACGATTTAATGAAAGGAATATATTTTATTGCCGTTCAGCTAAACAATTTTCTAGAGAAATGCTTATGAATCGAAACTGTAAAGCTAGTTGAAGGCAGTCGCCGTAATTTGCTTTTGGATTAAATTAAAACAGGAGCTATGAGCCCTCTCTCGTTTGTTTCCGATGGCTGTTTCAAAAATGTAAGTGTCGCTCTGTAACATTTGGCAAATAATTACGCTAATTTAATTACAAAAGCTGTGTTTTAATTAAGACTGTACTTTCCTTTTTCATTAATTCCACATATCAAATTATTTTGCTACATTTTAGAACTTTTTCTGGCTGCACCGAAAGAGAGTTGTCAACGAATTGTTTGGTGGCCACAGCCGAACGCTCCTAGTGTTCAATCGGGTGTTACTTTATGAAACTTTTATTTCATCGTTCCTGAGATCTCTTTTACCGGTAAATTCTATCAATATCCGAGCAATGTAATTACGCGAACTGCGTAATTTTTAGATCGGTCACTGGCATCTAAACTATGCCGTCGGTCAACGTTCTCGTCGGTCTGATGGGAAACTGGTGCTGGTTGGCGGAATATACAATTTCATCATCCACAAGTAAAAATTTTGTATGCACCATTATACCATTTTAGAAGTATGCCACCAGTAAAAGCAATCAATTTGAAATTACAAGTTTTTTTAAATACCAGTAATATTAAGTCTTCCTAAAACTGCCTGCTAAAACTTCTCACGTACTGTGTAAAACTCTGACTACACTGATTTATACAAATACTCAATATGATTTGCTCCAAACTGTCTAGAAGTTGAAGCTAACTGTTTCTAAAAAAATTGTAGTGCTACCCTGAATGTAACCAGACTTCTGAAATAAAAGTACATCCGAACTTGCTAACAAATTCCTGGGCAAAAATTGTATTTTCACGTACCTCGTATCATGAAAAATATTTTTTCAGATTTGTAGAAAGCAGTGTGTAGCTTACAGCAGCAAAGAAATATCAGATTACGACTAAAAATTCCGTACCACAAAGTGCAGTGTGTGTGTGTGTGTGTGTGTGTGTGTGTGTGTGTGTACATAATAAACTGAATGAAGGGTGGGAATTTTAACTGATAGGAAATGAAACTCTACACCCCAAAGTGATGCTCTGAAAATCAACTGAATACACACAGTAGTATTTATATCACTTGACTTTACGAAATAACTTCAGGCGACGGGAATCTCACATTCCTTTCAGAGCAATGCATACAACAATTCTACTATCTTAGTGTCGTTACTGCAGTCTCAATAGCACAAAACAATACTACGTGCTTGTGTGTTCACCTACATCTCTCAACATTCCAGAGTAACTCACAAATAATCTCCTTAGCTTCTCTCTCCATAATTTCATGGAAAGTATTCGCACTCCAATTCCATCAATCTCATATCACCAAAAGAAAATTTGGTGATCATTCTACAAAATACGTTTGCTTCTCAACACTGCTCAACTTAGCATGTGTGTAAATTTGCTAGTACTCTCTGGCAGAGCGGTGTAGCAACGCAAAGATATTGTAGCAATAGTCAAGGATTACTCAGCTGCACGGTTTTGCTCTGTGTGAGCTAAGCATATCGATATTTGCGTAAGAAACAGAATTTACACAGTAATGAAAATAAAAACCGCACATCTCATGTGTTACGGCCAGTATTCATGCTCCTTCTATTAAGACATAAGTCCGGTTCTGCTCACGTAAAGGGATCGAGACAGTGCTGCATGAGGTAATCGAAATCGCCACTACGCTGGGCTGGTGTGCCATCTCAGCATTATTCCGGTCCTATAAGCGAAACCTTACGGGCAGCAGACTGGCCTGCCTGGCCACAAGTTGTGATGCTTGGTACGGAAGACGCTAACGCAACAAATACTGCATAACGAAATCAACTTACATTTAGATTCAGGTACCCACAAAAGTAATAACATGGCATGGGGGTAGTGCAGTCCAGGCTTTAGTCGGAAAGGATGAGCAACACAATTTAAACGTCAACGAACGCTGTAAATTCACGCAATGCTGTTGAGATAACCTTGGTTTGAGCACCAGTGCCTAGAAATACCGAAATAGAGTCGACTAAGACAGCGAAGCATGACTCACGAATTCTTATCAGCAAAGTTATTCTCATAGTACTGAGGAAAAGTAACACTCCAAAATTTTCTAAAAAAAAATTGTAATTGGAGCATAGCGATCGGTATAAAATGCTAGAAATCAAATAAAAACAGTCTCGATCACGTTTTCTGATTTTTTTATTTATTAGCAACCGTTTTCAGTCCTTTCCTCAGACCTTCATCAGGCTTTCCCCCGCCATTGTGGCTGCTTGTAGCGGCAGACGGAGCGAAATCCGTAGAAGTAATGTTGTCAGACTAACACAGACAAAGAAAGCACTCCTAACCAAAATTAGTCTCCTAGTATTAGACATGGCTCTTAATTGTAGTAAAAATACATTTGAACACATGTCTGAAGCCAAAGTTGTACGATAGTGAATAATGGACTGTAGGAAAATCACAAAACTCAGAATGGAAGCGTTCGAGATTTTATGCTACGGAAGATTGTCGAAAATTAGCTGAATTGATAAGAAATGAGGTTTTCAGTAGAATCGGCGGGGAGACATGTGAAAAACATTGACAACAAGAGGCAACAGAATGAGAGGACGTATTTTAAGACATTCGGGCATAGCTTCCATTGTGCTAAAGGAATCTATAGAGGGTAAAAACCGAAGGAAAAGACGGAGATTGGAATACATTTAGCAAGTAATTGAGAGCGTTGGTTTGAAGCGTTACTCTGAAATTAAGCCTAGAAGTCCATAAAGCGCAATACCATGGCGGGGGGGGGGGGGGGGGGGGGTTTAATTTGTGCTCAGCATAAAAAACTAAAATAATTTCGCTGAATATGTTTAACTTTTATTAACAACGCACTTTTTAAATATGTACTGATGTATAACTAGGGTACAGAACCAGAAAGTAGCTCTCAGCACAATGTTAATAACACACCTCGCATCCGTGGTCTATGGGTAGCGTATTTTATTTGTAATCGAAATGGCTTGCGTCCCGGGGTCGAACACACCCACCGCTTACATTCTGAATAAAAATCATCACCACTGTCGGCCGAAGACTTCCGGCGTAAGAAGCCACACTCACTCAGTCAACGGCCTTGCCAAAGACGGCGGACTAGCGGACAGACGTTCACGGCAGTCATTTGCCCTTAGGGCGGCAAACTGTTCCTAAAGGCGGAAGAATTAGCAGTGATCAACAGCATGAGGACGCAGCAAGCGATAGAAACCACTGCATGGAAGTGACACAATGTGTATCCACAGCACATGTGGCCTTAGTTGAAAAAGTTTACTGATGATCTCTCCATTGGCGAAAGGTTCCCTACTTGTTCCCCGTTCAGATCTCTGGGAGGCGCCTGCCAAGTGGAGGTGATCATGAGAAAAAGATGGAATCACCAGCGAGTCGGGGAGGACGTATGGCACAAGTTGGAGCGTCGTGAGCAAAATAGGAAATCTCAGAATCAAAATGTTAAGGCTTAATCCACATATAGTGGGCCTCAGTGAAGTAAAATGGAAAGAGGACCCTATTTCTCATCATATGAGTGTAGGATAATATCAACAGCAACAGGAAATGCTATAACGGCAGTAGGATTCGTTATGAATAGGAAGGTTGGGCAGATGAGTATTGCTATGAACAGTTCAATGATGGGATTATTCTCGACAGACTCAACACCAAACCAGTTCCCACAACAACAGATCATACAAGACGATGTCGCAAGCCAAACACAAAGAGAAGGAGAAAGTACATAAGGATTTTGATCGGATAATTTAGAAAGTAAAGGAACATGAAAATCTACCAATCATGGGGGATCGCAGTGCGGTTGTAGGGGAAGGAGTGGAATAAAATGTTGAAGGAGAATGTCGGCATGGTAGTGTAATTGCGAGAGGAAACAGACTGATTTAGTTTTGTGGTAAATTTCAGGTAGAAATAGCGAATACTCAGTTCAAGAATCGCAAAAGGAGGAGGTATACATCGAAAAAGCCGAGAGCTACGGAAGGAATTCAATTATAATACATAAGTATGAGGCGAAATCAGATGCTGGATTGTAAACTTACCTAGGAACAGATACAGACCTCTATCACAATTTACTAGTGAAGAAGAGCAGGCTGAAGTTTAATAGATTAGACAGTAAGAATCAATGCGCAAAGTAGTGGGTTACAGAAGTACTAAGGAATGAGGAGATGCGCTTGAGGTTCTCTGAGGCTGAAGATACTGCGATAAGGAATTGATCAGTAGGTAGTTCACTTCAAGCGGAATGAACATCTCCAAAAAGAGTAATCACAGAAGGTGGAAGGAAAACCGTTGCTACAAAGAAGGTAACTCCGAAGAAACCATGAGTAGCAGAAGAACTACTTCAGCTGAACGATGATAGAAGGAAATTCCTGAAAACAGAAAAACAGGTTACTTAGGAATAAGAGAACTAGGAATTGAAGGGAAGCTACAGTGAAATGGATGCATGAAAAATGTGAAGATATCGAACAAGAATTGATTGTCGGAAGGACTGACTCATTATACAAAAAAGTCAAAACAATCCCCGTGAAATAAAATGCAAGGGTGGTAACATTAAGAGACTAATGAAAATACTACTGTTAGCTGAAAAGAAGAGAGCGGATAGGTGAAAACTGAAGGCCTACATGAGGCGGAAGACTTGTCTGAGGACGTGGTAGAAGGAGAAACAGAAGTCGTTGTGGATTTACTGGAACCAGAATTTATAAGAGGTTTGGAAGACATAAGTTCGAATAAGCAGAAAGAATAAATAAAGTTCCATCAGAACTCCTAAAATCATTGGGTGATTAGCTGATGTCGTTGGTATCCTCAGTGAAAGTGAAGAACTAAAGGATCTGCTGAATGGAATGAACAGTCTAATGAGTACTGAATATGAATCAAGAGTAAATCGAATAAATACGAAAGTAACGATAAGTAGCAGAAATGAGAGCAGCGAAAAACTTAATATCAAGATTGATGATCATGAAGTACGTAAAGTTAAGGGACTGTGCTACCTATTCAACAAAATAACCTATGACGGACGGAGCAAAGAACAGTACTGGCCAAAAGAGCATTCCTGTCCAAGAGAATGTATCAGACATAGGCCTTAATTTGATGAAATAATTCATGAGAACGTAGGTTTGGATCACACCATTGTGAGGTAGTGAAACATGCACCGTGGAAAAAAGAAGAGAATCTCGACGCATTTAAGATGTGGTGGTACAGAAGAATGTTGAAAATTAAGTGTAGGCCTACTGATAAAGTAAGGAATGGGGACGTTCTCCGAATAAGGGCAAGGAAAGGAATAAATGGGTAACATTAAGATGAAGAAGAGACTGGATGGTAGGACATATGTTAAGACATCAGCGTATAATTACCATGGTAGTATAGATAGCTGCAGAGGGTAAAAACCGCAGAGGAAAACAGAGACTGGAATACACGCTGCAAATAACTGAGGACGTTTGATGAAATTGTAAACAAAAAACAATGCAATACTAATACATTTTTCGTAATGTTTTTCACCAAAGGAATGGTTACTTTGTGGCCAGTACAAAATAATTAAAAATATATAAATTTTGTTAAGTTTCGCTGACTTTCTTTCACAACATACGTCTACAAAAAGTCACATTCAGTACTAGGACTTAAATTTATGGGTTTAGTTGTAGTGAAAATTTTAAAACAGTTACGGAATCTGATACAAGATATTATCGAAGACGATATAATTCTTTTCAGACTTTTAAAATATAGTGTACCACACTTGATTATGATATTTTCAGAAGATGAGCACGAAGTACCTCCCATCCTCTTTCGCCATTGGTATTGCGAAGGTTAAGCGTTTGGCAATGTTGAAGAACTCGTAACGTGCCGTATCAAACCACATAGAAGGCAGACCATGCGGAAATGAACCTTGCAACACTAGTCAAGCAACGGATCACATCCTCAAAATTACATACGATTATATGATCCTTGTGGGTAAAGTTGGAGACATTTTAACGACTACGAGGAGTTATTGGCTGTCATTCATCTTATGCACCGTCCGCAAATATAATGGAAAAAGGGAGAAAAGGGTTTGGAACCCCACGTACTTCGCACGGTACGGTGGTTTACAGCTTAAAACTGTAGAAGCAGATGTCACTGAAGGAAATGAAACAAAGTTTCAAAACTGGAATTGTACCTAAGGGTAAAAGTATAACAGTGGTAAGATTGAGAGATGACATTACTATCTCCGTGGTGAAAGTGAGGAAGAACCACAAGACCCTTTCAATCGAATGAACAGTTCGCTGAACAGATTGTGAGAGTGACATGACGTTATTGAGGAGGAGCAAAATAATGGGGAACCACTTAATGGGAAAAGTGGTTGAGTTCTCATACATTAGTAGGGAAAGTAATGGACCTTGGAAACAAAATAACGCACAGCGGACCAAATACCAAGGACGCAAGCAGTATACTGTAAGTAGGCTGTTTAGGTTTTTATATTGGTAACGCCACGTAGCGCTCTGTATGAAAATCACTGGCTGTGCTGTGTGCAGTCTGTGGCTGGTTTGCATTGTTGTAGGCTATTGTAGTGTTGAGCAGCTGGATGTTAACAGCGCGTAGCGTTGCGCAGTTGGAGGTGAGCCGCCAGCAGTGGTGGATGTGGGGAAGTGAGATAGCGGATTTTGGAGAATGGATAATCTGGAGGTGCGTCCATCAGAAACAGTACATTTGTAAGAATGGATGTCATCAATTGCTATATATATTATGACTATTAAGGTAAATACATTGTTTGTTCTCTATCAAAATCTTTCTTTTGCTAACTGTGCCTATCAGTAGTTAGTGCCTTCAGTAGTTTGAATATTTTATTTAGCTGGCAGTAGTGGCGCACGTTGTATTGCAGTAGTTCGAGTAACGAAGATTTTTGTGAGGTAAGTGATTTTTGAAACGTATAGGTTAATGTTAGTCAGGGCCATTCTTTTGTAGGGATGTCTGAAAGTCAGATTGCGTTGCGCTAAAAATAATGTGTGTCAGTTTAAGCACAGTCATGTATAATTATTAAAGGGGTCGTTACAATACTAACACAGACAAAGAATATAAAAACATAGAAAATAGGCCTTAAAATCAGAAGGAAAATACTGAAATAGTACGTCTGAAGCTCAGTAAACGTAGAGGTAGTTACTGAATTATTGAAATTTCGGAAAAAAAATTCGGGACGTTTGAGATATCGTAGTACAGAAGACAGCAAAAAATTAAGAGGACGTGTAAGGCAAGAACTGTGGTTTCCCACAGAACTGGAGAGGAAAAAGCTATTGTGCTAGAAGAAGTGACGAGGTGACGTGACATGTGAAACATATGGGAATAAGTTCCCTTGTTCTAGAGAGAGTGATAGAGGGAAAATATTGTAGAGGATGTTGGAGGACGTTGAGCGTAAGCGCTGTTTTATGGCACAGGTGAGTAAGGCGTACTGGCCGCATAAATTCAAACGATATGGTCTGCCAGAAAACTTAACTTGATACTCTCATGACATGTAATGCGGATATTTGTGTGTTTGGGTGAGACAGCTGAAGCGAGATTCTCATAAATGTCCTTGGCATCGGTTCTGAAAAGAATGGAGATTTCCATTTTACGGAGTAAAACGTACTTATGTTCTCTGATTTAAACTCTTCTGCAGTCAATTATGACTGAATGCGAACGAAACAGTTCACCGGGTCGGTCTCTAGAAACATAGCGGTAATCTGGGCACGTGACGTCATGTGAATGAGATCTATATGCTGGTGGTTTTCCGCTACAGTTTGTAACGCGACACGAACTTCTCCGCAATATTTTGGGACTAACGCCACAGTTTAGAAAGCAAACTGAGGATTTGACCACGGTGGTTCAAATGGTTCAAATGGCTCTGAGCACTATGAGACTCAACATCTGTGGTCATAAGTCCCCTAGAACTTAGAACTACTTAAACCTAACTAACCTAAGGACATCACACACATCCATGCCCGAGGCAGGATTCGAACCTGCGGCCGTAGCGGTCACGCGGTTCCAGACTGAAGCCCCTTTAACCGCACGGCCACACCGGCCGGCTGACCACGGTGGTAGCAGCGCCATTTTGACGACCTGGAGGGATAGTAACAGCGAATACTCTACAATTATTTCAAGTCGAGCATTGATTGACACACGCTACACGTAGATACGCCAATGCCCTGTATACACAACAATTAAACAATGACTGGCAATTTAGCAATTGTCGTTGGACTCGGTCACTTCACAACATTTATTCACAGTGTAATGCGTATAAATACACATTTTGCAATTAAAAAAAAACTATTTGTTTAATTCTGATATTTTGTATCTCCGTAAAGAACTGCTGCAGTCTGCTTTATTTTTTTTTTAAATACATCGTCTCGTTTACCCATATTAAGCTCTTAAAACAATATGTAATTGACTGGAAAATTCTATTTACCAACCGTGTCAACAAGCTTTGCGAACAACGGCTCTGAGATTTTTTGCAAAGTTAAGAGGAATGGATGTTTCCTGCAACGGGCTATACAAGTGTCGGCTAGAGAACCGTGAAACATGGCTGTTTGCCAACCCCATCCACCAGGTCCCCTGGTGCGCAGTCAGTCGCCTGCGGGTCTAGGTGTGAGGGCAGATGCACTAAAAGCTGTAATTTCTGTTCTGGTGCTACAGAAAACGTACTCGTGGCTATGGTAAATGACTAATTACTCATGCGGTATGTTGTTTTATCTTATTTCAGAACCATAAATAGCCTTAACTGTATAACATAATAACCATTGAAGGGGATAGCAGCTGTTGGTGGAAAAATAAGCAACCTCTCTCGTTACATATCGTACCACTGAGCGCGATATTATGGGATTCGAAACAGGGCAGTGTGAATGTGCTACCCTGCCGCACTACCTTGATGCTTGCATTTTCACATAGGAGAAGATAATAAAAATGATAGACCCACAACCGAAACGTGCATCTTAGACGTATATCTTCTTAGACGCTTATTGCACACAAATGTAGGCCTGTATCGTCGCGCATTATATCTGTTGTAGAATTATGGAACATGTTTTATTATCAACAATTATGATGAAAATCTCTTCTAAAAATCAACATAGGTCCCGCAAACAGTTCCTCAACGCGCTCTATTCTTCCTGTTCGTTGATGCGGTTGGCTGTAACAAAGTAGCAACGCCAGGAGACAGTATCGATTTCAGAATGACGTAGAGGACTGGCGATGGGTTCTGGCTGTGGTACCTGACCGTGAACGTATACAAATGTAACATGTTGCATGTACAAAAGAAAGAAATCCACTTTTGCGGGACTATACTATTGTTGACAAAGTGATGAGACAGTATCTACCGTAAAATATCATGGGAGTAAACTACCCAGAGTGACAAGTGGAATGGCCACACAAAAGAAATAGTGCGAGAAGCAGATGCCAGACTGATAAGATCCACAGGAAAAATCTGATGGAAATTTAACTCTTCCACGAAGAAGTGGCTTATAAGGCGCTTGTTCGATTCCTGACTCGTGTTAATCAATATCGGTTCCTTAAGAGGTAGAAGAGATAGAGGAGATTCAAAGAAGAGCGGGACGTTTTGTCACGAGATCGTTTAGTCGGCGTGAGAACGTTATCGAGATGCTCAACGAACTCCATTAGCAGACGTCACAATAAAGGCGTTGTGCGTCACGGAGAGGTTTGCTATTGAAATTTCGAAAGCACACTTCCGGGAAGTGTTGGACAACATATTACTTCCTCCTACATACATCTAGCATAATGTCCACGACGAGAAAATTCGAGCAATTACAGCCAGTACAGAGAGGATTACCGACAATCATTTGTTTCACACGACATTCGCGAGTGGAACAGGATAGGGAGATTATTAGCGATGTGGGCCGGACAGATACAAAGCAATTTTAAATGCGCAAAATCTGGGTATTTATAAAAAAGTAATTTTTAAGTTTTTACTGCTAGAGTATATAATTTACCGATGTTACAAGTTAGTAAATGTTGACATTTGTCTTTATTACTAATAATGAGAGGAAAGAAGGAAGAAACAATTTTTTTTATCTAGCATAACAACTTGCTGTGCTAAGGAATGGCGCGTGTTGCTGACAGCCACTTATCATTTATAATGTCCTTTTTATTTTTCCCAATTCTACTCTTCACTGTCGGTCTCTCTCTCTCTCTCTCTCTCTCTCTCTCGCATTCACTTTCTCTCTCTCTCTCTTCTCTCTCTCTCTCTTTCACACACACACACACACACACACACACACGCTCACCGCTGAAGAACTGTAATGTCCGAAGGCTCACCGGCCACTTGACCATATTCTTCTTCTGTGCGGATGCACAACAAGTGCCCGAACTCTTACGTGAATCGGCAATGCGCCGCGAGTAATGAGTATAATGGGCGGGGGCACTACGAATGTAGTGCGGGACAATACGTTGAGAATGTGACTGTCGCGGGAGGCGTGCCAGAGACAACTCCCTGCAGTCGCGCTATCCTCTGTGTCCTCGGTGGCTCAGAAGGAGCCGGCACAGTAGCTTAGCGTGTTCGGTCAGAGGGTAACGTGCCCTCTGCAATAAAAAAAACTGAGTTAACAGATCAACAACGAACTTAAATTGATGTCTTACGACGTCCGCCCCGAGCAGATGCAACGAACTAAAGCGAAACAAAATGAAAAAAAAAGAAAGGTGGATAGAGCGTCTGCCATGTAAGCAGGAGATCCCAGGTTCGAGTCCCGGTCGGGGCACACATTTTCATCTGTCCCTGTTGACGTATGTCAATGCCTGTAAGCAGCTAAGGGTTTTGATTTCATTGTAATTTTATTCCCTGCAATGTGAGCAACATATACATAGCACATGCGATGTGAAGTTTCTTAATTTATTATTTAACTGCACAATAGATGCCTACTACCTCTCGTCATGAGTGAGAAAATGACTAAAGATTTCGAGAAATACAGTGTAATCAACAGAAAATTATTTTGCATTCCTTTGTAGATAACAATGACAACTAGTTATACAAAAAGTATTAATATTAAGACTTCCGTAATTCAGTACCTCATACTGAAATAAGATGGTTAGTTACGGACAAATTTAGTAATGTATGCGCTATTCAGTCTCAAAGTGTGGTACATCATTGTACCTAATAAACAGCGATCTAATTTGGATGCCAGAACTTTCTGCTCGCATTGTGCGCTTGTATGTTGTTGCGATCTGTTACCTCGAAAATCGAGCAGCACGTAATTAAAGTGGCACTAGTTCCATCTCTCCACACATCGTTTGAATAGTTGTTGTTAATGGACTGTGGGTATTTTCGAATTCACAGTAAATGCGATGGGTATACAGTTATTAGTAAATACTACTATTTCCATTCGTCACTTTAGCACACAGTGGCGCAGTTTATTAATCGAAATCCACACGAGCCCTTTATGTGGTGATAGATTTATTACGCTTGTGCAGAATTATATGCGCCAGCTGTAGGAATGTAATTAAGGTACGTCATACTTGCTTTTATTTCAACATGAATTATTCAGTTTGGACGGCAGCTAGACTGGTGGAAGTTGACCTTTACAAAATTGTATTCTTCTGTGAGGTGTTTAACCTATAATGACTGCCACCTCCCTATCGCAAGCAAAATTTCCATTCTATTTGTAATAATCTCAGTAGAACTTCTCTGCGTTTTACTTATTGAGACCACTAGAATACAGCTGGGTACATGTTTACTCTGGAAACTTTAGCGCATTTCTTTACCATTTGGTGCCTAGCCAGAGTCCTTAAAGTATGAAACGACGTGAGACTGCTTACGTTCATGACCAAAGTGATCACTGATTTTTCTTCAGAAATTGGTTTCACTTCAGTTGTAGCAGCAAACTGTCTTCCAGTAATAACACTGGTAGATCGAAATTTCTTGCTTCCTAAGGCGTTCTGCTATGTTCGTCCGTGACCTGTCAACTTTTGAATCTCCGATTGAAGACCTCGGTGTAAAAAGGGGATTACTCCACTTTCCCATAATATAGAGGGTAGTCCATTGTTAGTGACCGGAGCAAATATCTCACGAAATAAGCATCAAACGAAAAAACTACAAAGAACGAAACTCGTCTAGCTTAAAGGGGGAATCCAGATGGCGATATGGTTGGCCCGCTAGATGGCGCTGCCATAGGTCAGACGGATATCAACAGCGTTTTTTTTTTTTAAATAGGAACCCCTATTTTTTGTTACATATTCGTGTAGTACGTAAAGAAATATGAATGTTTTAGTTGGACCACTTTTTTCGCTTTGTAATAGATGGCGCTGCAATAGTCTCAAACGTATAAGCACGTGGTATCAAGTAACCTTTCGCCAGTGCGGACGGTATTTGCTTCGTGATACATTACCCGTGTTAAAATGGAGCGTTTACCAATCGCGGAAAAGGTCGATATCCTGTTGATGTATGGCTACTGTGATCAAAATGCCCAACGGGAGTGTGCTATGTGTGCTGCTCGGTATCCTGGACGACATCATCCAAGTGTCTGGACCGTTCGCCGGATAGTTACGTTATTTAAGGAAACAGCAAGTGTACAGCCACATGTGAAACGTCAACCACGACCTGCAACAAATGATGATGCCCAAGTTGGTGTTTTAGCTGCTGTCAGGGCTAATCCGCCCGCACGTCAGTAGAAGACAAATTGCGCTAGAATCGAGAATCTCAAAAACGCCGCTGTTGAGAATGCTACATCAACATCGATTGCACCCGTACCATATTTCTATGCACCAGGAATTGCATGGCGACGACTTTGAACGTCGTGTACATTTCTGCCACTAGGCACAAGAGAAATTAAGGGACGATGACAGTTTTTTTGCACGCGTTCTATTCAGCAACGAAGCGTCACTCACCAACAGCGGTAACGTAAACCGGCATATGCACTACTGGGCAACGGAAAATCCACAATGGCTGCGACAAGTGAAAGGTCAGCGACCTTAGCGGGCAAATGTATGGTGCGGCATTATGAGAGGAAGGATAATTGGCCGCCATTTTATCGATAGCAATCTAAATGATGCAATGTATGTTGATTTCCTACGTAATGTTCTACCGATGTTACTACATGATGTTTCACTGCGTGACAGAATGGCGATGTACTTCCAACACGATAGCTCTCGTGCGGTTGAAGCGGTATTGAATAGCAGATTTAATGACAGGTGGATTGGTCGTCGAAGTATCATACCATGGCCCGCATGTTCACCGGATCTGACGTCCCCGGATTGCTTTCTGTGGGGAAAGTTGAAGGATATTTGCTATCGTGATCCACCGACAACGCCTGACGACACGAGTCAGCGCATTGTCAATGCATGTGCTCACATTATGGAAGGCGAAGCACTCGCTGTTGAGAGGAATGTCGTTACACGTATTGCCAAATGCATTGCGGTTGACGGACATAATTTTGAGCAATTATTGCATTAATGTGGTATTTGCAAGTAATCACGCTGTAACAGCATGCGTTCTTAAAAAAATGGTTCAAATGGCTCTGAGCACTATGCGACTTAAATTCTCAGGTCATCAGTCGCCTAGAACATAGAACTAATTAAACCTGACTAACCTAAGGACATCACACACATCCATGCCCGAGACAGGATTCGAACCTGCGACCGTACCGGTCGCTCGGTTACAGACTGTAGCGCCTAGAACTGCACGGTCACTTCGGCCGGCATGCTTTCTCAGAAATGATATGTTCACAAAGGTACATGTATCATATTGAAACAACCGAAATAAAATGTTCAAACGTAGTTACGTTCTGTATTTTAATTTAAAAAACCTACCTGTTACCAACTGTTCGTCTGAAACTGTGAGCCATATGTTTGTGACTATTATAGCGCCATCTATCACAAAGCGAAAAAAGTGGTCCAACTAAAACATTTATATTTCTTTACGTACTACACGAATATGTAATAAAAAATTGGGGATCCTATTTTTTAAAAAACGCAGCGCTATCTAGCGGGCCAACCACAGCAGCCACTGGTCTTCCCCTTCAAGCTAGACGAGTTTCGTTTCTTGTAGTTTTTTCGTTTGATGCTTATTTCGTGAGATATTTGGTCCGGTCACTATCAATGGACCACCCTGTATACCAGACAATACAAGCTGGAATATGATCCCATTATCACTTCGGTGGAAGAAAGAGATAAATACTGGGGATATCCATATTCTACACTGAAGATATACGATCCAGTCACATGTCCGACGTCGTATCTGTAAAATGTGAATTACTCTCTTTTTGACCCGAGGTCTTCAATTAGGATTTTGAGTTCCACATGTCGATTAATTAGGTAAAAATTCTCGTTCCTATAAACGAATTCCATGGTTACAAGTAATGTGCTGTTATCTCTCGTAGAGTCTACTAAACTCCTTGTTTCTTGGCGTAGCTATAGCCTGGGATACAACTTTCCCTATATCTTCTGAAACGTCCCTTGTACATCCAAATTTTACAACACTCAGGGCAGGTCTTAGGCATGAGCAGAGGATGCTTCCGCACAGGGCAACGCTCTTCTAACGGCCCCGCGCAAAACATTGGAAGTATATTTGAAAGCTGTCATCCGTAATTTTGTTGTAACAGACAAATTGAGAAAATAAAGTAAGGTTTCTCTGAAACTACTTTAAATGTGATGTAATTCAATTATATACCCAATGTGACACGAATGTGGCCACTGGAGTATGTTCCAGAAAATTATGCTTGCATCGGAATCGAGGGAACCAGGGGCTATGATACTGATGCGCTGTAGTAATATCTATTGTCAACACTTGACTGTTGCTTCTGCGTAAATTAAGAAGTACGCGAGTCATTTTTTCTTAGCTCTTCTCCGCGCCCTTTCTGCTCATTGTTTACGCTAACAATCAAGCATTACATTCTTCCGTCAGCAGGTGTTTCATATAGAATGATTTGTTCATTATGGTCAGCTTAAACGTACGGTACGACTCCAGTTCACGCCGTTTCACGTGTTATGTGTTCATTCTGTGTGAAGATACAGTGTTTCACTTCCTGTGAAGTTAAAAGTGTCAACAGGGAAATGTCTCGTGAAAGGGACAGATTTAGAAAATACGTTTCAGGTGCTGAAAAGATCAAGAAAAAGCTACAACATGGACAGTTATTGAACTCACAAAAAGAAGCTTTCGATAAATTTCTTCGACCAATAACTTCAGTGAGGCAAAAGTGTACTTAGAGGACAACGTGGTAGCCTCTCATCGTTTTTCTTTAGATACAGGTGAATACGAAGCATTGTAATGCGGACCTCCTGCTATCCCACATTCAGGTGGCATAGTAGTATCAGTGGTGAAGTAATCAGAAATTCGATCACAGGCACTTTGCCTAATACGTTAACATCCTCCATGATAAATGAAACTGTACAGGAAGGACCTACTAAAATTGTACATTTTTAGTATCCCTTAAACGAAAATATAATGAAATTTTCAGCTAACTTTTATTTAAGAACTTTAACAAATGGAGAAAAATGGGATAGTAAATGGCTTATGTATTAGAATCTACCGACACTACCTTTTTTGTTGTAAACTTCTTGGATCTCCTTCAAACACGCAGTCAAGTGATGGACTCTGGGATTGGGATCATTTAGAAAATAGGCATCAAGAGTATTAACAAACATTTAATCAAATAAACTGTACAAAAAATGGAAAGAATGTGAGCTATGTTTTAAACAAAAATGTGGTATTGATTTAACTGACCTTGAACTGCTGGGAAAAGAGAAGGAACATAGACGTCAGGTTCTAAAAAGCATTATACTCACTGTTAGGTACTTAAGTCAACATAGTATGGCCTTGAGGGGAACCAGTAACAAGCTCTACCATGAAAATAATGGTAATTTTCTGGATTTGATCGAAATGAAAACGGAATTTTACCCGTTTTACAGAAGCATTTAAGGCTGTTAAAATGCAAGGAATTCATGATCATTATCCAGGGAAAAACATTCATGATGAAACCACAAGTTGCTTGCCAACAAAGTGGAAAACAGCAGTGTTAATTTTGGAAACGAAAGTAATTTTTTTCTGTCATACCTGTTAGTACTCTTGATAAAGCCACACTGAGCAAAAGACATTGATTCTTAGGTTTGTAAATTTAACAGTAGACGGAGCGACTGTAGAAGAGCGCTTGCTCGACTTCCAGAACGTCACTTCAGCGATAGGTGGAATTTTGACTGAAAGTAGATCAACTAGCATTCTATATTCACGATATGAAAGAATATCGAAATGAAATAGTGTTCAGGCCAAAATCCTAAAAGACACCCTAAGAGCATTATATATGACATTTTTCAGCACAGTCTTCATTTTGTATTCTACATCTACATCTACATTTATACTCCGCAAGCCACCGAAAGGTGTGTGGCGGAGGGCATTTTACGTGCCACTGTCATTACCTCCCTTTCCTGTTCCAGTCGCGTATGGTTCGCGGGAAGAACGACTGTCTGAAAGCCTCCGTGCGCGCTCTAATCTCTCTAATTTTACATTCGTGATCTCCTCGGGAGGTATAAGTAGGGGGAAGCAATATATTCGACACCTCATCCAAAAACGCACCCTATCGAAACCTGGCGAGCAATCTACACCGCGATGCAGAGCGTCTCTTTTGCAGAGTCTGCCACTTGAGTTTATTAAACATCTCCGTAACGCTATCACGGTTACCAAATAACCCTGTGACGAAACGCGCCGCTCTTCTTTGGATCTTCTCTATCTCCTCCGTCAAACCGATCTGGTACGGATCCCACACTGATGAGCAATACTCAAGTATAGGTAGAACGAGAGTTTTGTAAGCCACCTCCTTTGTTGATGGACTACATTTTCTAAGCACTCTCCCAATGAATCTCAACCTGGTACCCGCCTTACCAACAATTAATTATTCCATGTGATCAATCCACTTCAAATCGTTCCGCACGCATACTCCCAGATATTTTACAGAAGTAACTGCTACCAGTGTTTGTTCCGCTATCATATAATCATACAATAAAGGATCCTTCTTTCTATGTATTCGCAATACATTACATTTGTCTATGTTAAGGGACAGTTGCCACTCCCTGCACCAAGTGCCTATCCGCTGCAGATCTTCCTGCATTTCGCTACAATTTTCTAATGCTGCAACTTCTCTGTATACTACAGCATCATCCGCGAAAAGCCGCATGGAACTTCCGACACTATCTACTAGGTCATTTATATATATTGTGAAAAGCAATGGTCCCATAACACTCCCCTGTGGCACGCCAGAGGTTACTTTAACGTCTGTAGACGTCCCTCCATTGATAACAACATGCTGTGTTCTGTTTGCTAAAAACTCTTCAATCCAGCCACACAGCTGGTCTGATATTCCGTAGGCTCTTACTTTGTTTATCAGGCGACAGTGCGGAACTGTATCGAACGCCTTCCGGAAGTCAAGAAAAATAGCCTCTACCTGGGAGCCTGTATCTAATATTTTCTGGGTCTCATGAACAAATTATCGGATGAGGCAAAATCTACAGAAAAAGGCACTCCAAGAGCATTATATATGACATGTTCCAGCACAGTCTTGATCTTGTATTATCGGATGCGGCAAATTCTACGGCAAAAGTCCTCACACTTTCTTAATGTAATTCAAAGAATATACATTTTTATCATTGCATCAACTCAGTGAAGAAGTTTTCAGATACTTGACTGGAAAGTAGGGTGGAGATCGTCAAAACTATGAGGTACCAGACAAGTGAAATCAGAGATGCCCTGCTTGAAGTGAGCGACAGCACTGTTGAGTCAAAACAAGAGCGAAGGATACTTGCTTTCTGTGATCGAATCAGATAGCATCGAGTTTATTGTAAGCGTTGTCATACGGTATGACCTTCACTTTGCCATTAACGCAGTAAGCAAGACACTTCAAGCAGAAAACAAGCACGCGAATGTAGCAACTAAATCCTTCGAAAGTATAGTGAAGTTTATTAAGGATTTTCGTGAAGAAGGTTTTGTTAATGAGCAGATAGCAGCGAAAGAGGTAGCTGAAAGCTTACAGATTGAACAAAAAGTTGTAGAAAAGAGAATTGGCAAGAAGGTGAAGGAATTTGATTGAGTTTGCAGAACTCAACTTTCAGAGGAGAAATACAAAATCGAGTTTTTATACCTTGTCGTTGACACAATGTTAAAAAGTTTGAAAGAAAGGTTTTGCCTACTAGCTAAGTATTCCTAAATATTCGGCTTTTTGTTTTCCCCAAAAAGTTCAAAATACATACAGGATGAAGAATTGAAAATTCTATGTAAAAATCTTGATAACTCTGTACTCGGCCCTCAAAGAATTATTAGATAAAACGAACCTTCAGAACTCCCCGCCCCCATCCCCCACACACAGACACATACATACACACATAAAAGTAAAAATAAATATATAAATATATGCAATAATAGTAATAATGATGAAGCCCCACACCCACTCGCTCTCTCTCTCTCTCTCTCTCTCTCTCTCTCTCTCTCACACACACACACACACACACACACACACACACACACACAAACACACACACACACACACACATACACATACACACACACACACACCTCTGAGACATTCAAAACAACCGCCAATGACATCTTCAACTGTTCCACTGTCAACCAGCTTGTTTTCACACCTTAGACTGCTCCACTGTCCGCCATCTTGTTTTTACTATACATAACTTGACAATGAAGAAGATGACGAAGGAAGAAAACGTAAGTGAAACATAATGCAAATAGATACACACACATACAACCCTTTACAGAAATTATTATTTCTAGGCATAGCCATAACAGCTAGGACTTCGTAATCTTTGCGTAAATATTTTGCCTACATCAAATTGTATATAGTTGCAGATGACAAACTGTAAAGAAAAATTAACACTGTAAACACATAACATAGCAGGAAAACCATACCATGTGGTAAGAAGGTATAAATATATAATTTGATGTGCTCTTCAAAACTCTGTAATTATGATTTAGAAACTAATATTTACATGTATTTAAACAGTAGTGGGACGACAGACAAAACTGTGTTTTGCTAAGGGTGGACACCACAAAAAAAGCAACTTCATAGGATTTGTCGACCTGGAAAAAGTGTTCGACTGTGTAAAGTGGTGCAAGATTTTCGAAATTCTGATAAAAGTAGGGGTAAGCTGTAGGCATAGACGGGTCATATACAATATGTACAAAAGCCAATAGGGAATAATAAAGAGTGGACGACCAGGAACGAAGTGCTCGTATTAAAAAGGGTGTAAGACAAGGATGTAGTCTTTCGCCCCTACTTTTCAATCTGTACATCGAGGAAGCAATGATGGAAATAAAAGAAAGGTTTAGGAGTGGAATTAAAATTCAAGATGAAAGGATATCAATCATATGATTCGCTGATGACATTGCTATCCTGAGTAAAACTGAAGAAGAATTACATGATCTGCTTAACGGAATAAACAGTCTTACGAGTACAGAGTATGGATACAGAGTAAATCCAAGAAATATGAAGGTAATAAGAAGTAGAAGAAATGAGAACAGCGAGAAACTTAACATCAGGATTGATGGTTGTGAAGTAGATGAAGTTAAGTAATCCTGCTACCTGGGTAGTAAAATAACCAATAACGGACGGAGCAAGGAGGACATCAAAAGCAGACTAGCAATGGTAAAAGGGCATTCCTGGCCAAGAGAAGTCTACCTGTTTCAAACATAGGTCTCAATTTGAGGAATAAATTTCTGAGAACGTACGTCTGGAGTACAGCTTTATATGGTAGTGAAACATGGACTGTGGGAAAACTGGAAAAGAAGAGAATGGAAGAATTTGAAATGTGGTGATACAGACGAATGTTGAAAATTTGTTGGACTGATAAGGTAAGGAATGAGGAGGCTCTGAGCATAATCAGAGAGGAAGGGAGTGGGAAACACTGACAAGAAGAATGACAGGATGGTAGCTCACCTGTTATATTGAAATGACTTCCATGGTACTAGAGGGAGCTGTGGAGGGCAAAAACTGTAGAGGTAGACAGAAATTGGAATACTTCCAGCAAATAATTCAGGACATACGTTGCAAGTACTACTCTGAGATGAAGGGAGTCGCACGGGAGAGAATCTGGTGACGAGCCACATCAAACCAGTCAGTAGAATGATGGCAAAAAACAAATTAAGATTCCTTCTGAGATTAATTGTATTCCTGTCAAAACAGTAGGTATGCAATAGTAACAGTTTTTTGATTCATTGGTAGTATGTCAATGACGAAACTTAGAATTCTTTTGAAAGTGACGAGTGTGTATAACCTGTTTTGGTGAAGGCGGGAGGGGGGAAGGGGGGGGGGGGGAGGTTGCGGGAGAGCCCCGCATGGAAGTTTTGCACATGGCCCTGCGCCATCTAATGTCGGAACTGACAATACTTACGGTTCTGCTGCGATATCAATTGAAATTGCATGTTACTGTAACCAATCACAATTTATTTCATTTCCGCTATACGTTTCATCATCAACTGATATTATTTCAGTTACTCAGATGTATATGCTATGATGTAACCTGTGGTCAGGGGAACCATATTTGAATTTTAACCAAATCGTCCGAGGTCCTGGGTTTGAACCCCATCACGTCTTAAATTCTGAATAAAAATCACCATTGGCTACCGAAAACCTCCGACATAAGAAGTCACCTTTACTCTGCCAATGGACTTTTCAAAGGGGTGGTGGAGTGGATAGAGGTTTAGGGCATTCTCTTGCCCACGGGGTGAGAAACTAACCCTAAAGACGGAAGAATCAGCAGTGATCAATAACATGAGGATGCAGAAGGCAATGGAAACCCCTGCCTTAAGGACAAAGTGAATCCACTGGACCTGTGGCCTGTAACTGAAAAAATGTCATGATGATCTCTCCATAGGCAGAATATTCCAGAATAGTCCCCATTCATATCTCCAAGATGGGACTGGCATAGGGGAGGTGATTTTGAGAAAAAGATTGAATAACCAACGAGAAGGAAAAAGTTCTATAAGTCAGGGCGTGGAATGTGAGGAGTTAGAATGTGGTAGGGAAGCTAGAAAAGCTGAAAAGGGAAATACTAAGACTCAGTCTGGATATAATGGGGTCAGTGGAGTGCAACGGAAAGAAGGCTCTTTGGTCAGATGAGTATAGGGCAATGTCAACAGCAGCAGTATTAGTTATGAATAAGAAGGTGTGACAGACAGCGTGTTTTTTTGAATAGTTCAGTGATAGGGTTGTTCTTAGCAGAGTCGACAGCAAACCAACGCCGACAACGTCACAAGCTGAATATGAAGTGATAGAGAAAGTATGTGAGGATATTGAAACGGTAATATAGTGCGTAAAGGGAGACGAAAATCTAAAGTCGTGAGGGAATGGAATATAGTTTATGGGAATTGGTAGAAAGGCCTACGGGAGAATGTGGGTTCGGTTTTAGAAGTGATAGAGGAGAGACACTAACTGAGCACTGTAATAAATTTCAGCTAGTAATAGTGAATTATCGGTTCAAGCAACGCAAGAGAAGTAGGTATGCTTGAAAATAGGCGAGATACGCGAAGATTTCACTTAGTTACACCATGCTCAGGCTTAGATCCCGAAATCGGATACTGAATTGTAAGTCGTTCCCGGGAGCAGATATAGACTCAGATCACAAAGTAGTAGTGATGAAGACCAGTTTGAACTTTACGAGATTAGTCAGAAGAAACAATACGCAAATAAGTGGGATACGGAAGTACTAAGAAATGAAGAGATAAGCTTGAAGTTCTCGAAGGCTACAGGTACATCAATAAGGAGTAGCTTAGTAGGAAGTACAGTTGAAGAGAAATGGACATCTCTATAAAGCGCATTCACAAGAATTGGAACGGAATACGTAAGTACCAAAAAGGTAACTCCAAAGAAACTGTGCATAACAGAAGAAGAACTTCATTTAATCTATGAAAGAAGGAAGTACAAGAATGTTCAACGATGTTCAGGAATAAAGAAACACAGTGGGCTAAGGAATGACATAAATAGGAAGTGCGGGGAAGCTAAGATGGAATAGATGCATGAAAAATGTGAAGATTTTGGGATGGAAACGATTGTCGTAATGACTGACTCAGCATACTGAAAAGTCAACCTTCGTTGAAATTGAAAGCCAGGGTGATATTATTAAGAATGCAAAAGGAATTCTACTGGTAGATGCAGAGGAAAGAGCGAATAGGTGGAAAGAGTACATTGAAGGTCCTATGAGGGTGAAGACTTGACCGATGAGGTAGAAGAAGAAACAGGATCAGATTTAGTTTCGCTATAGGAAAGGCAGTGGCACCAGAGAGACAAGTCTGACGTTGCCGTTCATAATGGAAGCAAGTCTAAAGATAGATCAAGACACATTCATAGGGTTTGTCGATCTGGAGAGAGCAGTCGAGAATGTCAAATGGTGCAAGATGTTCGAAATTGTGAGAAAAACAGGGGAAGCTAGAGGGAGAGACGGGTAATGTACAATATTCAAATGGCTCTGAGCAGTATGGGACTTAACATCGGAGGTCATCAGTCGTCTAGAACTTAGAACTACTTAAACCTAACTAACCTAAGAACATCACACACATCCATGCCCGAGGCAGGATTGGAACCTGCGACCGTAGCGGTAAATATACAATAAGTGCAAGGGCCAAGACGGAACAGTAAAAGTGGACGACTAAGGACGAAGTGCTCGGATTAAAGAGGGTGTAAGACAGTGATGTATTGTTTCGCCCCTGTTGCTCAATCTATACATCGAAGAAGCAATGATGGAAATAAAAGGCTGATCCCGGCGGAGGTTCTAGTCCTCCCTCGGGCATGGGTGTGTGTGTTTGTCCTTAGGATAATTTAGGTTAAGTAGTGTGTAAGCTTAGGGACTGATGACCTTAGCAGTTAAGTTCCATAGGATTTCACACAGATTTGAACTTTTTTTTGAAATAAAAGGAAGTTTCGAGAGCGGAATTAAAACTGAAAGTGAAAATATATCAATGATACGATATGTTGATGACATTGCTATCCTGAGTGAAAGTGAAGAACAATTACATGATCTGCTGATTAGAAACAACAATCTAATGAGTACATAATATAGATTTAGAGTAAATCGAGCCCGCATCTCGTGGTCGTGCGGTAGCGTTCTCGCTTCCCACGCCCGGGTTCCCGGGTTCGATTCCCGGCGGGGTCAGGGATTTTCTCTGCCTCGTGATGGCTGGGTGTTGTGTGATGTCCTTAGGTTAGTTAGGTTTAAGTAGTTCTAAGTTCTAGGGGACTGATGACCATAGATGTTAAGTCCCATACTGCTCAGAGCCATTTGAACCATTTTTGAGTAAATCGAAGAAAGACGAAAGTAATGAGAAGTATCAGAAGTGGAAACAGCGAGAAGCTTAACAACAAGACCTATGGTCACGAAGCAGATGAAGTTAAGAATTCTACTACCTAGGGAGGAAAATAGACAATGACGGACAGAGCAAGGAGGACATCAAAAGCAGACTAGCGCTGGAAAAAGGGGCATTCCTGGCAAACAGAAGTCTGTGGTAAAAACATAGACCTTAATTTTTGGAATAAATTTCTGTGAATGTACGTTCGGGGCACAGTTTATTATGGTAGTGAAACATGTTATGTGGGAAAAGCGTAACAGAACAGAATCGTAGCTTTTGAGATGTAGTGCTACAGAGTAACGTGGAAAATTAGGTGGTCTGATAAGATAAGGAATGAGGAGGTTCTGCGTAGAATCGGAGAGGAAATGTATGTGTGTAAAACACTGACAAGAAGAAGAGGCAGGATCACAGGACATCTCTTAAGACATCAAGTAGAGGGAGTTGTACAGTGCAAAAACTGTAGGCGAAGAGAGAGTGGAATACATCCAGCAAATAATGAGGACGTAGGTTGCACGCGCTACTCTGAGATGAAGAGTGTGGCACAGATTAGGAACTTGAGGCGTGAGAGGGGAGAGGGCGGGGGGGAATTCGTGGCGGGTAGCATCGACCCAGTCAGAAGACTGAAGAGTGAAAAAAAAAGAAAAATGAAAAAAGACGCCTATGTATTGCACACCATCTGATAAAAATTAAAAAATACCCGGACGACTCTATGTAACGCAATATTGACCGCTTGACGTCCTGAGAATGGACCTACCAGTATAAACGGACGCAGAATGAACTAAGTTGTCGGTACAGAACCAATAACCGCAGAATGAGTTTCTTAGGAGAGATCAGTAAGTTTGAACCTGGGCTAGTCGTGAATGTGTCATGTGAAACAATTGCACCAGGGACAAATGGTTCAAATGGCTCTGAGCAATATGGGACTTAACTGCTGAGGTCATCAGTCCCCTAGAAATTAGAACTACTTAAACCTAACCAGTACCCGTGGTCTAAGGGCCAGCCGGCACGGTAGCTCAGCGTGTTCGGTCAGAGGGCTGTGTGCTCTCTGTAATAAAAAAACTGAGTCAAGGAATCAACGACCAACTTGAACGGATGTCTTGTGACGTCCGCCCAGACCAAATGCAACGAACAATATCGACCAAAATGAATTTAAAAAAAATGGGTAGCGTCTTTGATTCATAATCAAAAACGTCTTCGGTCCCGGGTTCGATCCCCGCCACTGCCTAAATTTTGATAAATAATCAGCATTGGCGGCCGAAGACTTCCGGCCTCATTCTGCCAACGGCCTTGTGAAAGAGGGCGGAGGAGCGGATAGAGGTGTAGGTGTAGGATTCGTTATGAATAGGAAGGTAGGGCAGAGGGTGTGTTACTGTGAACAGTTCAGTGAACGGGTTGTTCTAATCAGAATCGACAGCAGACCAACACCGACAACGATAGTTCAGGTATACATGCCGATGTCGCAGGCTGAAGATGAACAGATAGAGAAAGTGTATGAGGATATTGAAAGGGTAATGCAGTATGTAAAGGGGGAATAAAATCTAATAGTCATGGGCGACTGGAATGCAGTTGTAGGGGAAGGAGTAGAAGAAAAGGTTACAGGAGAATATGGGCTTGGGACAAGGAATGAAAGAGGAGAAAGACTAATTGAGTTCTGTAACAAGTTTCAGCTAGTAATAGCGAATACCCTGTTCAAGAATCACAAGAGGAGGAGGTACACTTGGAAAAGGCCGGGAGATACGGGAAGATTTCAGTTAGATTACATCATGGTCAGACAGAGATTCCGAAATCAGATACTCGATTGTAAGGCGTACCCAGGAGCAGATATAGACTCATCTCACAATATTGTAGTGATGAAGAGTAGGCTGAAGTTCAAGACATTAGTCAGGAAGAATCAATACGGAAAGAAGTGGGATACGGAAGTACTAAGGAATGACGAGATACGTTTGAAGTTCTCTAACGCTATAGATACAGCAATAAGGAATAGCGCAGTAGGCAATACAGTTGAAGAGGAATGGACATCTCTAAAAAGGGCCATCACAGAAGTTGGGAAGGAAAACATAGGTACAAAGAAGGTAGCTGCGAAGAAACCATGGGTAACAGAAGAAATACTTCAGTTGATTGATGAAAGGAGGAAGTACAAACATGTTCCGGGAAAATCAGGAATACAGAAATACAAGTCGCTGAGGAAAGAAATAAATAGGAAGTGCAGGGAAGCTAAGACGAAATGGCTGCAGGAAAAATGTAAAGACATCGAAAAAGATATGATTGTCGGAAGGACAGACTCAGCATACAGGAAAGTCAAAACAACCTTTGGTGACATTTAAAGCAACGGTGGTAACATTAAGAGCGCAACGGGAATTCCACTGTTAAATGCAGAGAAGAGAGCAGATAGGTGGAAAGAATACATTGAAAGCCTCTATGAGGGTGAAGATTTGTCTGATGTGATAGATGAAGAAACTGGAGTCGATTTAGAAGAGATAGGGGATCCAGTATTAGAATCGGAATTTAAAAGAGCTTTGGAGGACTTACGGTCAAATAAGGCAGAAGGGATAGATAACATTCCATCAGAATTTCTAAAATCATTGGGGGAAGTGGCAACATAACGACTATTCACGTTGGTGTGTAGAATATATGATTCTGGCGATATACCATCTGATTTTCGGAAAAGCATCATCCACACAATTCCGAAGACGGGAAGAGCTGACAAGTGCGAGAATTATCGCACAATCAGCTTAACAGCTCATGCATCGAAGCTGCTTACAAGAATAATATACAGAAGAATGGAAAAGAAAATTGAGGATGGGCTAGGTGACGATCAGTTTGGCTTTAGGAAGAGTAAAGGGACGAGACAGGCAATTCTGACGTTACGGCTAATAATGGAAGCAAGGCTAAAGAAAAATCAAGACACTTTCATAGGATTTGTCGACCTGGAAAAAGCGTTCGACAGTATAAAATGGTGCAAGCTGTTCGAGATTCTGAAAAAAGTAGGGGTAAGCTATAGGGAGAGACGGGTCATATACAATATGTACAACAACCAAGAGGGAATAATAAGAGTGGACTATGAAGAACGAAGTGCTCGTATTAAGAAGGGTGTAAGACAAGGCTGTAGCCTTTCGCCCCTACTCTTCAATCTGTACATCGAGGAAGCAATGAACAGCGAGAAACTTAACATCGGGATTGATGGTCACGAAGTCAATGAAGTTAAGGAATTCTGCTACCTAGGCAGTAAAATAACCAGTGACGGACGGAGCAAGGAGGACATCAAAAGCAGACTCACTATGGCAAAAAAGGCATTTCTGGCCAAGAGAAGTCTACTAATATCAAATACCGGCCTTAATTTGAGGAAGAAATTTTTGAGGATGTACGTCTGAAGTACAGCATTGTAAGGTAGTGAAACATGGACTGTGGGAAAACCGGAACGGAAGAGAATCGAAGCATTTGAGATGTGGTGCTATAGACGAATGTTGAAAATTAGATGGACTGATAACGTAAGGAATGAGGAGGTTCTACGCAGAATCGGAGAGGAAAGGAATATGTGGAAAACACTGATAAGGAGAAGGGACAGGATGATGGGGCATCTGCTAAGACATGAGGGAATGACTTCCATGGTACTAGAGGGAGCTGTAGAGGGCAAAAACTGTAGAGGAAGACAGTGATTGGAATATGTCAAGCAAATAATTGGGGACGTAGGTTGCAAGTGCTACTCTGAGATGAAGAGGTTAGCACAGGAAAGGAATTCGTGGTGGGCCGCATCAAACCAGTCAGTAGACTGATGACCAAAAAAAAAAAAAAAACCTAACTAACCTAAGGACATCACACACATCCATGCCCGTGGCAGGATTCGAACCTGCGATCGTAGCGGGCGCGCGGTTCCAGACTGTAGCGCCTAGAACCGCACGGCCACTAAGCACCAGGGACATTTCAACCCCTCTAATGTCACCCAAATCGACTTGTGGTGAGCCGCGCAGGATTAGCCGAGCGGTCTAAGACGCTGCAGTCATGGACTGTGCGGCTGGTCCCGGCGGAGGTTCGAGTCCTCCCTCGGGCATGGGTGTTTGTGTTTGTCCTTAGGATAATTTAGATTAAGTAGTGTGTAAGCTTAGTGACTGATGACCTTAGCAGTTAAGTAACATAAGATTTCACACACATTTGAACATTTTTTGACTTGTGGTGATGTAATTATGCAAGCGAAATCAAGACCATGCAGGCTAATATAATAAATGACAGTAACCGTAGAGCATTACAAGGGTGTTGCAAAATTATTCTCATTAAATCAACGGAAGAAACACTACTATCAGCAGTCCAACTAGGATAATGATGCGCACAACGTGTCAGGCAAATTGAGTGGGAGGGGGGCGGATGATCGAGCAGGTCGTCATTAATTATAAATATCTAAAGTTACTTATAAAAGACACTTGAGATGGCGAAAAAAACGATGACACTGGACAGTGGTTGACTGGAGACGAGTTGTTTGAAGTGATGAGTCACAGTATAATCTGTGACAACCCGATGGAAGGATTTGGGTTAAATGAATGCCTAGACACCTTTACATAGTATCATGTGTGTTGCGAATAGTGATGTCTGGGGGAGGTGCTGTTACACTAGTGGGGTGTGGGGGTGTTTTTAGTAATTAGTGTATGGTCGTCCAATTGTGCTTAAGAACTCGCTAAATGTGGAGATATCTGAACACACTTTCCAGGATTGGGTACTGCGTACAGTAGACACCTCAGAAACGACATTGTATCACCTTGAAACTGCACCCCGGCATAAAGCAGTATTGGTGAGGTAATTGCAGACAGTAGCATTTCTGAAATGGATTGATTTGCCCATGGTCCTAACCTGAAACCAAACGAACAACTCTGGGTCGAGTTAGCGCGTCGACTTCCCTCCAGACCGTTGTGTGTTAACACCACAACCTTTCCAGGTTTTTTCTCCTCACTAAGGATAGGCTGTCATTCCTCCACAGACATTCAGACACCTCACTACAGAGTTAAAGACGTCATAAGAGTGAAGATTGGGCACACTCCATACTAATCTCCACTAACTATTGTCCAGATAATTTTGATTAGATAGTGTACGTACAATTTCTTAGGTAACGTGTGGAACTTTCTTCTGCTTATTAATTGACAATAATCCACATTATGACGATATGTAGCCCTCCGAAACGTTTGTAGAAAATAAAATATAGTATGACTTAACTGCAACTTGTAGCTTCCGTTGATAATGAAAACAGCTGAATGATCGCTGTATATACGGTAATAAATTTTCATCCCTCTGCTCTTGCTATTTAAGCAGACCAAGTGTGTTAAAACAAAGATATTCGGTATGGTTACCTGACATGATCGTTCAGTGGAGGAGGCGATCTACAAATCCGTATTGTATTCTTCTTTTGAGAACCAATTCATCTGCCAAGATCGCTACGATAACAAACTTATTGGATTGCTAGTGTCGACAATATGTATTACCATCAATAGAGGTATTAAAAGAAAATATGTCGAGTTGCAGGCTTACAGTCGAAAAATAAAAATGTATTAAGACATACACAACAACTCAATGACGAAAATTACATACCAATGAAACCAGGCCGTGATAGTTTGATGTAACACCGACGTGTATTCTAGGCGCTTCAGTCTGGAACCGCGCTGCTGCTACGGTCGCAGGTTCGAATCCTGGCTCGGGCATGGATGTGTATGATGTCCTTAGGTTATTTAGTTTAAGTAGTTCTAAATTCTAGGGGACTGATGGCCTCAGAAGTTAAGTCTCATAGTGCTGAGAACCATTTTTTGAACCGACGTGTAACAGTTCACAAATACAACTGCTTACGAAGACACCACTAATAAAACGTTCACTAACATTACAAGGTGAAATCAGAGACCATATATTCCGTGTCGAAATACATTTGTTTTGATGTCCTCTACAATATGTACATGCATGCCGATCCCCATAAATATTATACGACGGTCGTCGTCTTCCGCTTCCGGCTTCCATATTTTCCCATTTTCTTCCTGAAGGCCCTTGAAATCATGGCATGTTTAACATCTTGCATCCATGTTCTAGGTGGTCTTTCACGTTTTCTTCCCTCTTTTGATTCCCATTCGCAGAATCATTTTGATCCTCGGTTATCATCAATCCGTTATAGTTGGCCACAGCAAGCTCAATGTTTTGCTTCTATGGCAGCCAGAATATTGTCTTTCTCTTCTATAATTTTCCGTTTTCAATCATCTCTAACGTGTTCCAGTATGGAGGTGCGACAACTTATTCGCCAGAAATCCATTGCAAGCGACATCACTTTATTTTTCTTCTTTTGGTTAGCTCCCATGTTTTGGTACCATATGCGGTGATACCCACGACGATTGACATATGCAGCAAGACATTCGTTCCTTTAGTAATTTTATCACACCATAGCAAAGAAGTATGTTGGACAATTATTCTTTTGCCTTGGTCAGTTTTATTTGTGGTGTCGTATGTTCTTTTTCCGTTCGTTGAAAAAATGGCGACTGAGTGATTAAATGTACAGTCATTGCTGAATTTGCGAATCCTAAATCGGGTGTAATAATAAACACAAAAAATACGGAGTGCGTGGTAGTGGGAGAATATGACGGAAAAGATACACCGCGCAGACGTCTTCAACCTTATCCACTTTGCCCTTCGCGCATAACAACGTAACCCTCCTTGCTTTTAATTTCAGCGAAGGCTATTTTGCTTTCCAATAAGCTGAATCAGTCCTTCCGATTACCATTTCTTTTCCACCATTCCGCCTTGGCTTCCCTGCACTCCCAATTTATTTCACTGCCAAGTTACTTGTACTTCTGTATTCCTACATTTCCCTGAAAATTTTTGTACTGAATTTTTTCGTCGATCTACCAAGGATTTTACGCATTTGCCTTTCTTGTGAACTTGTTTGTCTGTCGAACTTACGTGTCCGCTGGTTTGAGAGATGCGAATTCCTCTTCAATTGAACTTTCTCCTGTGATATTTATCTGGGTTTCTACAGCCTTAGAGAACCTCAAAAGCGTCTCATCATTCCTCAGCTCTTCAGTATTCCACTTATAGGCAGATTGCTTCTTTCAGAGGAGTCCGCTTTTCATAATTACTACGTCGTGAAAGAAACCAAGTGTAAGGACTGAAGATGTTAGAGTCCACATTGGAAAAGAGTAAGTAGATGGATACTTGCCGCTATATGTTGATCGTCATTATGACCAGGACTTGATCGATGGTGGGTGGCGCACGAATCACAATGGAAGAGCATGCGTTTCTTCCAAATAGTCTACAGTGATGTTTCTCAAAAGCACTGTGTAAAGTTAACCTCTGATTAAGATGAACTTTTACTCTTCGATCGTCCTCAAACAAGAAGGTACACAAGCAGCCACTCGACCGCACTAGATTCCCTTCGATTTCGATAATTCTTCAATTGTGTCTTGCTGCGACCACCAGGACAGATGTATAGTATTTGTTGAAAGTATACAGGCACTCAGCTGTAGAGAAATAGATGATACCTCTCTTACGTACGTCGTATGATATACAACCTACGTTCACGGATTCCAGAATATAGTACTTTCTTTCCAGCAGCCGATGTTATCAGACATATTAATCTTTGAACTTATTGATCCTTTTCTATCTCTAGTGACATCAATCTGCCGGTTTTAGTTCAGTCAGAGTTTTTATGCATAGCTTTACTAACGGAGCTTCATCTCATATTACGTGAGATTCAGAAATCTGAAATTCAGGATTCATTTCGACATTATTACACCTCGCAAAAATGTTCTATAGGGATGAAAACAGTTTCATACTGGACAAATTAGAGAGCTTTAGCTTCTTCCAGCGTGCTGAATCTTCAAACAACTTGCGGAATTGTAGCAACACATAGTCCTGAACCACCGTAGAATATTATCTATAAACCCTCCACTCTTTTTAAGATAACTTTCTAGTTTAAGCTCAACAGCTTCCTCAATAGCACTGTTCCATTAATCGGGAGTGCAGCCCAGAATATCGGTGTCGTTTCATTGCATTAAATGACATCAACCAAGGCAATGTTCTGCAGTCACATATTTGCCCGGCTATTCTAATTGTGCGATAAGCTTATCCTTTGTACACGTGCCCTATAATGTCTTCAGATCTGAGCGATGCGTAAGACGTAACAACTCCAGAGGGTAAGCTGACTGTTGGAAGACAAATTATGTGGATTAGTGACTTCAGACTGATATGAGTAGTTGTCGGAATCCGGCTGCTCAGTATCGAAGAGTACTCAGTATCTAGGCGGTTTCATATCATATAAGACGCGGAAAGTTCGTCAGGCAAGTTACGCAACCATAATATCACCTGTCGCCGCACTAGATATCGTGCAGACAGATCAAACTTTTATTGCGCCGCCGACTATCCGCTCCGTGAATCTGGGGACCTTTTTCCAAGTAGTAGTACCAAGAGGACTGGTTTCATTCTGACTAAACACGATGTGAACAATGGTTTTGGACTATCATCTGTATGGTATGTTCTCAGTTTGCTTAAAGCGGCTGTTTACCGTATTCCCGGCAGTTTAGGTAAGTAATACATCAGGCCTTAAGGACTGTTTAACACTGATGTTTACAGCATAGGTGCTACACATGCTTAAATAGCCGGGTAAATTTGCGAATGCCGTATATTTACCGATCTCTCGATAGAAAATAATCAGAGACTATGGCGTGTACCTCCATTTATTCGGATAACGTTATAAAGCAATCTGTTGGGAACAAAGTAGCAAGTGACCGTATGAACATGGACGTCGATTTTTGATTGAATTTGCTTGGAATTCTGCTCTCTGTCTGTCCAAACAACGTAGGGACAGAGCTGGGGCTACCTGGCTCACCTGTTGTTGCTTAGTATTGATAACGTCTGATATTATTTCCATATTTGGTTGTATGTAGACATATTTGGTAGTATGGGTGTTTATTTTAGCACATTTCTGTGAATACAGTATACGATCAAAAGCATCCGGAAACCCCCAAAAACAAACTTTTTTATATAAGGTTCATTGTGCTGCCACCTACTACCAGGTACTCCATAGCAGCGACCTCAGTAATAATTAGACATCGTGAGAGAACAGAATGGGGCGCTCCGCGAAACTCACGGACTTCGAACGTGGTCAGGTGATTGAGTGTCACTTGTGCCACACATCTGTACGTGAGATTTCCACGCTTCTAAACATCCTTAGGTCCACTGTTTCCGATGTAATAGTGAAGTGGAAACGTGAAGGGACACGCACAGCACAAAAGTGTACAGACCTGACAGAGACTGCCGACACTTGAAGAGGGTCGTAATGTGTAATAGGCACCATCTATCCAGACCATCACACAGGAATTCCAAACTGCATAGGGATCCACTACAAGTACTATGACAGTTAGGCGGGATGTGAGAAACTTGGATTTCGTGGTCGAGTGGCTACTCATAAGCCACACATCACGCCGGTAAATGCCAAACGACGCCTCGCTTGGTGTAAGGAGCGTAAACATAGGAAGATTGAACAGTGGAAAAACGTTGTGTGGAGTGACGAATCACGATACACAAAGTGGCGATCCGATGGCAGGGTGTGGCAATGGCGAATGCCCGGTCAACTTCATGTGCCAGCGTGTGTAGTGCGAACATTAAAGTTCGGAGGCGGTAGTGTTATGGTGTGGTCGTGTTTTTCATGGAGGGGGCTTAAACCCCTTGCTATTTTCCGTGGCACTATTACAGCACATGCCTACATTGTCGTTTTAAGCACCTTCTGGCTTCCTACTGTTGAAGAGCAATTCGGGGATAGCGACTGTATATTTCAACACAATCGAGCACCTGTTCATAATGCACGGCCTGAGGCGGAGTGGTTACGCGACAATAACATCCCTATAATGGACTGTCTGCAGAGAGTCCTGACGTGAATCCTACAGAACACCTTTGGAATGTTTTGGAACGCCGGCTTCGTGCCAGGCATCACCGACCGACATCGATACCTGTCCTCAGTGAAGCACTCCGTGAAGAATGGGCTGCCATTCCCCAAAAACCTTCCAGCACCTGATTAAGCGTATGCATGCAAGAGTGGAAACCCTTCACGGTTAAGGATGGGCCAACACCATATTGAATTCCAGCATTACCAATGGAGGACGCCACGAACTTGTAAATCATTTTCAGCCAGGTGTTCGGAAACTTTTGATCACATAGTGTATACGAGTGCTTATTTCTGCGTACGCCGTCGTTAGGTATCGTGCTTAATGCATCTCCACCCACGAGGGTTGAAAATGTCAAGCACAGCATGCAATCTCAGTTTTCTTTAGGGCCCTGAAACTAACGAGGTGTTCACTTGTCGAAATAGCGACTGCTGTTAAGACTGGGGTTTTGAAGGACGCCATCGCCGCACGGTATTCGGTTGATCAGATTAAAGTGCGTGTAAGTTAATTCTGTATGGAATCTGAACCTAGCTCCTGCCGTATTCCACCTCGGTGACCAGTATTATGCCATCCTGCTCGGTGAATATATTTTGCAACTGTTTTAGCGTCACCTATCGATGAAGAGTGCAACCGACTGTCCGGTCACTCATATTTTGGTTATTAGCAATCTCAGTGAATCCATAGATTAAAATAACGCTATACGTTACTAACAACTAACATAGCAACACTATGAATGCATCACGCAACATACTTCAGTTTTTCATGCATAACTAGACATAAAAACTGTAAGTATACCACCGCATCTGTACAAAGAAGAGAGCCGTAATGTCATTCACATTCCGTATATAAAAAATAAAATACAGTAGATTTTCTATTCAGAAATTGCATTTAAATATCGTTAGTTCGTGAAAAAATCGCTTTATACATCGAGCGAGAAGGAAAAACGTGCACCACCATAATACAGAATTAGACAGCTGCACGATTGTGTCATAAATGCGATTTATCATACCGTGATATTGCAGGTCGTGTTGGTCCAGATCCCACGAGCGTCATTCGAATATCGAATCGATGGATTCAGGAAGGGTCAAGTGGGGACTTGGAGGCCACACTCGACTAGCACCTGATAGGCACACATGTTGTGCTCTCGGCCGCCATGCAGGATCGCACATTAAGTTATGTATGTGTCACGTAATGGACAAAGAGACGAAGTCTGGACGTCCAACGCACCACACCGTCTTTCTTGAAGAGTCCCAGTTCTGTGTACCGTATCACGATGTACGTGTGCATGTGTGGAGGTTACGACAAGTGCAAACGTTTCCAGATTACTTTAGAATCGTCGTAAGAACGAAGCACATGAACCGAAAGTAGTAGATAAAAGGTGCAGCCTCCCTTGGTTCTGTAACTAGTAAATTGAGTGAAAGGCGTTATGTTTCTGACTTGTTTCCGCAAGTGGCAAGTGACTATGCCCTAGCTTCAAGTTCTCCAAGATGATTCTACCAACAAGATAATGTAAGACCACACGTTGCCAGTACCATTCTGACGTAAAATCGAAACAGAAGGTTGTTGCCCTGGCCAGCACATTCTCTAGGTTTCTCTCTCGGTGAAGTCATCTCGTCGTTGCTTGACCAGAGATTACACTCGCGTCTCTATGATTCATGACATCCCGCGTACACCACGAGCAGAACAGAATAATGCACCTGTATTCGTCATCCAATCTCAGTTGGCATGACGTCCAGTTGATAGAGTTGTTGTTGTGACTCCGTTTACAAAGCTTCACAGCCACAAATAACCTACAAGTCGAACTTTGTATTCTTTCTTCAGTGCTATGCAGTGTACACTCAATAAGTAAAGCGCCGTTACCATTAATGGGTTTTCCGTCGTTGCTTGTCAGAACATAACAAAAATAATAATTTTCCGCAAAACTACATGTATTTTGTCACGAACCGGCTTCTGGATTCTCAGGCTATCTTCAGCTGAGAACTGAATGTCGCACACACAGATAAACATGATGTATGGTTCAAATGGCTCTGAGCACTATGGGACTTAACATATGTGGTCATCAGTCCCCTAGAACTTAGAACTACTTAAACCTAACTAACCTAAGGACATCACACACATCCATGCCCTAGGCAGGATTTGAACCTACGACCGTAGCGGTCACGCGGTTCCAGACTGAAGCGCCTAGAACCGCACGGCCACACCGGCCGGAAAACATGATATATGATTTATACAGATATCATTTGTACAAAAGATACAAAAATCAGTGTTCACTTTAGAGAACACTGTGTTTTTATCACTTACAAATAAGTACATTAACTAAAAAAATAGGGCAACCAATTTTTTTATATGAAATTCATTTACAGAAGTTGAGGAAGAATATGAATTTACTGGCTAGTCTAGCATTTGTAACTAAAATTTAATTTAACGAAGAGGAAAATGGAAACTGAGTCTGAATCAATTTCCATTTTTCCCCTTTCTTAATTTTCGTTACAAATGATAGATTCAGACTGTTAATTCATCTTACTTCTCATTATTGTTAAATGTGCGTCCATATAAAAAGTTCGTTTACGCCCATGTCTTTTTAGTTAATAAAATTATTTCTATGTGACAAAAAAAAGTAAAAAATGAAAACGTAATATTTTCCTACGTGAACATTTTTGCTTTATATTTTCTGTACAAATAATATCTGTGCAAGTCACACATCATGTTTATCTGTGTTTACGACATTTAGTTGTCACCTGAAGATGGCCGCAGAAGCCGAAAGTCAGTTCGAGACGAAATAAATATAATTTTGCAGAATATTAGAAAGAGTATTTCCTTTTTAATGTTAAAATACTCATTACTTAACATCAGAACTTTACAGACAATACTGAAATTCAGAATTAATTATTTTTAACTGTCGTTATTAGTTTCCACTAGATCGATTACCGAATGCGTTACTTGCATTAGGCTATTGCGTTTCCATGTGCAAAGTGAAGAGGATAGGTATGCAGAATTTGTCTCTCTGCTTTATATAATGGACAAGTGAAAAAGGCTCAGAGTTTCCTCTATTCGGTAGTATCTACGAATGCATGCAATAGCGAAACGTTTCTGATAGGGGTGCGGAGTAACGGCGCGCCACAGGCCTTGGGCGGCGTGCGAATTGCTGCCGGCAATACACGAGTGCGGAGGCGTGTGTGAACTGGCGCCTATCAAACGGCTGGCGCGCTTAACGAGGAAGCGCTTGCCTGTAATGGGAGTGGCGATCCGGCGGCGCAAATGCCGATACCACTGAAAGCCGGCCGGGCCTCTGCCGCCCGTACCGGCAGATGGCCTCTGTGCTCCGCTACGGTCACGAGTTGCTCGAAATTCAGCTGGAAAGTAAGATACGCCCTTTGGGTCTGACATAACGAGAAAAAAGCTTAACGAGGGCACGCCTGTTTTTATGTCTCTGACTCACTACATTCCATATGTGTCTCTAATTGTTAATGCAAAGTGATATACCAAATGCAGACCGCACTACGTGGCTCGCTTCCAATACTTCATTAGTGGCTCAGGACACAGAAACCAGGTTTTTCCAACTCGTAGTGTACCAAGAAATTTTCTCTATAATGAATACCTGTTAATTCATTTTACAGGTTGATATTTAAATC
This sequence comes from Schistocerca serialis cubense, assembly GCF_023864345.2. Taxonomy (NCBI): domain Eukaryota; kingdom Metazoa; phylum Arthropoda; class Insecta; order Orthoptera; family Acrididae; genus Schistocerca; species Schistocerca serialis. The sequence goes on from NC_064642.1 coordinate 529,597,690, forward strand.
ACAAAAATCTTTAAATAATAAATAATTAAGGTAACAGCATTCGTCAGCTTTTCATGATAGTCAAAGTTGATATATTTTTGACCACGTTAGACATGAAAATTTTTAGTTAGTATTGAAGTGGTGATCTAAAAGTGGAAGCCAACAGTTTTGACATTCATTGACAGCCAGAATGTTACAACCTGCTATCGATATAAACCCGTCCATGTGGTAGCAGCGGCACATGGTGAGGAATGACTGGAAGTCAGAGACACGCACGCTGCATTTAGTATCAGAGAGCGTGCTGTCCGTTGTAGAAAGGGGAGGGCGCGCGATCTACCTTAGACCGAGGGCTGATTTTGATGGCTTGGAAGCTCGGCACGACCCTTTCGGAAACTGCTCGACTTTTCGGCTGTTCGAGGAGTGCTGTGGTGAGTTTCTTCAACACGTGGCGAAACCAAGGTGAAACCACGTCCAGACGTCGTAGTCTGGACAGACTGGTAAAACAGGACAGGATGCGAACTATGGCGAAACTAGCAACGAACTTCAATGCTGGGCAGAGCACAAGTATCTCCGAACAGACAGTGCACCGAACATTCCTACAATGGGCCTCCGAAGTTGACGACCTATGCATGTACCAATCTTAACATGACGACATCGGCGATTACGACTGAAACGGGCATGCGACCATTGGCACTGGACCTTGGTGCATGGTTCGATGAATCCTGATACCTTTTTCATCATACAGATGAGAAGGCGCGAATCCGTCCCCTCCCAGGGGAACAGGTCATTGACACCTATAGATCGGGAAGGAGACAAGCTGGCGATGGCCTCATTATGCTCTTGGGAACATTCATGTTGATACCCATGGATCCAGTGGAGCTCGTGCAAGGCACCATGACGGCCACAGAGTACCATACACTGCTTGCAGACCACTTATACCCCTTCAAGATGATCGTGTTTCGTTACGTCAGTGGCATTTTTCAGCAATATACTTGTGCCGTATTAGAAGATCACGAGGGTGGAGGAGCCGTTTGATGAACACCGTCGCGAGTTCCAGTTGACGTGCTGATCTTCCGTTCGTCAGATCTGAACGCGATGCCGGCCGTTGTGACCTAGCGGTTCTAGGCGCTTCAGTCTGGAACCGCGCGCCCGCTACGGTCGCAGGTTCGAATCCTGCCTCGGGCATTGATGTGTGTGATGTCCTTAGGTTAGTAAGGTTTGAGTAGTTCTTAGTTCTAGGGGACTGACGATCTCAGGTGTTAAGTCCCATACTGCTCAGAGACTTTTGAACCAATTTTTTGAAAGCGATCGAACACATCTATGATGTGATTGAACGTGGCGTTAGAACTCATCGCCTCCTTGTCCGTAATTTACGCGATTTCGGTTACTTGTGTGGGATGTTGTGGAGCCACCTCGCTCCAGCTAACTACTAAGGCCTCACTGCTTCCGGGCTATTACGCGTCACTGCTGTTATCCGGCTATTAGGTAGTTGGTCGTAATGTTCTGGCTGATCAGCGTAGAGCCGTTTCAATGTCTTTTCCACGTAAATATCCAATACAACACTGAATATGTTTGAGTGTTTGACACAATTTGCTGAGGTTATTAACTAGATTTGTATCATGGTACTTACGATTTCAAGAGCTGTCACCTACTATTCTAAAATATTCATTCTAGTTGTAGGTGCAATACACAGTTATGGTCATTACAATTTCAACTTCTTGAAAACGGCACTGTAGCATGAAGTATGTAAACGTCTGGAAGCTCAAATGATTAAATAAAATGGTTGAAATGATTCTAAGCACTATGGGCCTTAACATCTGAGGTCATCAGTCCCCTAGACTTAGAACTACTTAAACTTCACTAACCTAAGGACATCACACACATCCATGCCCGAGGCAGGAGTCGAACCTGCGACTGTAGCAGCAACGCGGTTCCGGATTGAAGTGACTAGAACCGCTCGGATTGAAGTGCCTAGAACCGGCCGGCTAAATGATGAGCATTTCAGAGCGCCCACACAAAGAGGGCAGGTCTCATGTTCTGTGTATAACGAAAGATATCACGTAGAGGAATCGCATTTGAACTTTGTTATTTCTTTTCATGTAAGGTCTTGTTATGCCTCGTGTAAGATGGAAATAAGTCTACAAGCATGAGTCAGGATTCGACACCAGTAGTATTGTGACCTTTCAAGACACCGGTTTATTGTCTTGTGTTTTGATGCTCGCGTTGGTCTGCATCCCACGTCTGTCTTGGTAATATTCAGTCGATGGACTCAGGGGGCCGTACTCACAGTCATGCAGTATCTCAGCAGCTTCACATGAGTAGCGCCCGAGAGGACAGACATAATACTCGCTTGCCCATGCGGCTTATTCAGAAAGATTACGCAAATTGAATCGTGAAATAGGTTTGCTTGCACCATGACAGTTACCCTCAGGACAGTGCGGTGGCCTTGGGAGTACGACGGGCTATTTTCACGTTCTTTCTTCGTTGATCCATTATGGACCATGGAACAACGGCTGGCATGTATTTGTTGATGCACTAATTAACCTGCAGCCGTAGGTATTGTAGAAATTTATTTTATGAATTTCTTATGTGCTATCAGTTTCGGCATTACATTGATGCCATCTTCAGGCCCCACACGTCATGGTCGTAAAATCGTTATACACGGAAGGAGCCATATAACTGAGCCCGTGAATCAATTGTCCTGCAACAGTTCTTGGTGGCCACTGTGTGTTGCCCGACCACCAAGAGCTGTTGCGTAACGATTTGATTCACGGATCCAGTTATATGGCTCCTTCCGTGTATATCGATTTTACGACTAAGACATGTGGGGCATGAAGATGGCATCAATGTAATGCCGAAACTGGTAGCACATAAGAAGTTCATAACATAAATTTCTACAATACATACGGCTGTTGGTAAATTATTGCATCAAGAAATATTTGCACGTTGTTGCGGCTTGTAAGGACATAGTAAATTCAAGATAATCACACACATTGAATACACTGATTTGCCAAAACATTATGACAACCCGCTTAACAGTTTTTTATCGTCTCTGGAGTGAAATACATCACTGATTCAGCGTATCAGAGTTTCAACAGTTTGTTGGTAGGTTTGCTTGCCGCGAAGGCGGGACGTAGAACATCGTTGACGTACCGATGTGCTCTAAGTGTGCCTCGGATGACAACCAAAGGGATCCTATGAAAAGAAATGGCAGCTCAGACCATCACTCCTGGTTGTCAGGCCGTATCGTGGGAAACAGTCAGGGTGGTATCCAACCGCTGTCCGAGGCGCCGCCAGACAAGTCTTCGCACATCATCGGGGCTCGGTTCGAAATGGGACTGATCACTGAAACAATTCTGCTCCAGTTGATGAGATTACATGTCGAAGACGTGCCTGTATATCGTGTGATTCATGCTTTTGATGAGCCCAAATGTATGGAAACTGCTGTTTTCATCCAAAATGTCGCACCACTTCCTGTCACTCGCACTTGCACAATGCAACCTTCCACGAACGCGTTTTCTCCAAAGATGCATTGCCTGCAAGACCACTTTATCTGAATCCATGTGACTTTTGGCTCTGGGTATACTTAAAAGAACGCGTTTACCGGAACGCACTCGCTGTCTACCTGATCTAATGCTCAGTTCCCACCAGACCTGCTTCGATCAGCTGTTGATTATGCCATTTTAAGGATGCAGCATGTCGTCGAAGTCCCTGGTGCAAACTGTACAAGCAGTAGTTGATAATAAAATCAACATTAGGCTTTACTCATTTATCTGACCTTTACCCGTTCCTAATCCAAAACATAATGAAAAATTTCTATGTGTCTTCGTTGCATTCTCAGCCCCAAATTTGCACCTGGTGGCCAAAATGTCCTCCGTGAGCCTGACACATATGTTGCATGCTCTTTATAAACATGTGGAGGTCACCCTGTAGTTTCCGTTCCCATTCTTCAATGGGAACCTATAAGAGTCCTTGGAGTGTCTGTGGGGAAACGATTACAAACACTAAGCCAAGCATGTCCCATATGTGCACGCTGGGGTTTAGGTCGGGACTCGCAACCGGCCATTCGATTACTTCTGTGTCCAGGCTTCGTGAGACATTCATGCTGACGTCCGCCGCATAGACCCTGGCACTAGAAGGAATTCAGGGCCACCACCATGTGGAGCAGCCATCACATGGTCCACTAGGGTCTGTTCGATTTACTGCAGAGCTGTAAGGCTACCACGCACAATAAGACCCAAATGGCTGTCAACAATGAAGCCTCCACTCAGCACCACATAACCTTGGAAATCTGTCGATTTCCTGGACAACGTCTGGTAGATACCGCTCATTACTGGTCTCGCCACATGAACATGGCCTTCACCTAAGGGTCAGTGAACATCTAGACTCGTCTGTGCATAGTAAGTTTCATCAGTGACCAGTTGATATGGGAATAGCAGAACTGCATGTGATCTGGAAGATATTGTCGTGTCAAGAGGGGTACTCGAAGACGACGTCTGGGTGATAAGGCTCTTTCTCGTAAACTGTTCATTACAGTCTTATAGGACGTAGCGGCTTCAGTTGCCCTTCTAAGGACGTCTTGCAGTGCTCTGGCGATATCCGTACGATGCCGCATCACAGAGGTCGCCAGATATCGGTCTTCACGTTATGTTGTAATGCGTCGGCGATCTTGTCCAAATCGTCTTGTGCGCTGACTTGTTTTCCTGTAGCGAACCCACATCCTGTGGATGGCACAAGGAGAAGCATTGGCATCTGCGGCAACACGACCGTTAGTCCATTCTTCTTGAATCATCAAATTGACCATCCTAGCAATTTTTGCTGTATTCAGATGTCACATTGCATGTTTTCGGCTGAATACAATGGCCAAAAAAAGGCAACAGTCATCTGTGCATCTCACTAAGAAACATTGGGACACAGGTATTCAATTCCTTCTAAGGGATCCCCTGATAGTGTAACGCGTAACGCAGCCAGTAGATGGCGAATGATGCTAATTGTGTAAGTCTGCAGGCTTTCGTGGCCTTTGTCACTGAAGTTAAAATCTTCTGAGTTATTAGGTCGCGTCATGTCTCTTCTAAAATGATCGACATTTCGACCCCTCTGCTGGGATCTTCCTCAGGATCATCTGGTGTCCACTACTGCTAGAACACTGTCAGAGACGAGTGTTGCGTCCTCTTATAAACGGGGAGTTTTCGCGCGTTCGTGCTGAAGAAGTAATAGTATAGGTTAAAATTCATATGGCTACCATTGGTGGGCCATAGTTACAGGCTAATATTCCCACTCTGATGCAGAAGAATGGGTGTTGTTAGTTAATAAACCAGAATATTTTAACTTCGATGCTAATTGTTACTCTGAGAGCGAAGATCTCAAGTCCTGCAATATTATTACAGATCTAACATAGCGGGCGTTGATATATGGGTTCCATAATTCTTTTGAACAGCGTATGTCATTAATAAAACTACACGTAAGGGTACAAAACTTGCAGTACGTGTGTTTAAACTATTTTGTTGTAACACGAAATGGGGGTAACGGCCTTGCCGCAGTGGATACACCGGTTCCCGTGACATCACCTAAGTTAAGCGCTGTCGGGCGTGACCGGCACTTGAATGGGTGACCATCCAGGCCGCCATGCGCTGTTGCCATTTTTCAGGGTGTACTCAGCCTCGTGATGCCAATTGAGAAGCTACTCGACCGAAGAGTAGCGGCTTCGGTCAAGAATATCATCATTACGACCGGGAGAGCGGTGTGCTGACCCCACGCCCCTTCTATCCGCATCCTCACTCGAGGATAACACGGCGGTAGGATGGTCCCGATCGGCCACTTGTGGCCTGTAGACGGAGTGCTTTTTTTAACACAAAATTGGGTGTGCAATCAACCTGCTATCAATATTCCTTATTATGAAAGGTGTTTAAACAGCGAAACCCGACAGCCGGCGCATATAAGTCCCACGATTCATCAGTAGAATGAGGCGACCAACAGTGGTGCTCTTGAAGAGGAAACACATGAGTGGTTCTACGTCGTCGTTTCAGACGAGTCCCACCTCTGTGTACAGCGTCACAATCGACGTAACCTTGCGTGGAACCTGCGCGAAGAACGAAAGTTGTCAGACTGCATTCGTCAGAGACCTACGGGTCTACCACCTGGCCCGATGGTATGGAGTACCACTGTGACAGAACGCGATGACCCCTGCGTTGCACAGTCAGTGATTTGGGCAGCTGCTGTTGCGTTAATGACGTGTTAGGGCTGGTGGCGCGCTATATTTTCAAGGCCTCTGTGATATCTTTTTAGTAACACAACACAAGATTGCATGTAGCTTACGCTGTAATGGATCACCTTGAAACAGGCGTTCTTCGATTGGCCGACACGTTGTCCTTATTTCCCGTCCATTGACATCCCGGTCATGAGTTGCCGAAAGACTGGTTGGCGTCCATTCACCATCTGCTATGAATGATAAAATGTGGCACAGAATTGACACAACATTGAATTATATACCTATATCTAAGAATTTCTGCATCTACTCTTCGCACGATCCTCTAACATCTGAAGATAGCTATCGACAATATCTGTACCGATCTGTGTGAACTATCAAAATGGGTGCAGGATATAGGGTTGAAACTCGACCAGTGAAAAACCCAAGTGGTACTGGCTGGTCAATCTAGCTGGAATCCCGCGAATCCCTACCATAATTAATCTAAATAGGACAAATATCAAGCTCTCTCCTTCAGCAAAGAGCCTGGGGGTAATAACTGACGAAAATATAAATTTGATTGAGCACCTAACTGCAGTGTGCCGGAAGGCACCTGTATCTCTCCATGCTCTGCAAGAATGTAAAATGCTATTCACTCTTTACCTTAAGAAGAAACTTGTGCATGTACTTGTATTTGCAACTGCTGATTACAGCGATGTTGTACTGCAAGGACATTCTCGGGAAAGCTCTCGGAACCTGGAAGTGGTTATGAATGCCTGTGTTGGTCAATCGTGTGATGTTCGACTATTTCATCCATATTTCACTATCACATGTGCAATCATCCTGGCTGCGTACAGACAAGCAAGAAAATTTCCGTACCTTCTTCTCCACTGTCCTATCAACATACACTGTCTATCATGTTTCTCCTCGACCTTGCCGTTCTTGTCTGGACAACGTCACTTAAACATCCGTTCGCATCAGAGAAAAATCCTTTCTGTCCCACTCCATCGTTCAGTGACTTTGTTGAAGCCCTTGTTAGTAGCAGGAACGCGACGCCAGAAAAACCTCCCTTCTCCCATGTGATATTAGAGAAATGAATAAGATTTCCAGCTCTGAAAGACAGTTAACGACATATCTACGAAACCAACTATAAGGATTACCAGTGTCGCTATGCACACTCATTACCCTGGTTGAAAATGGTTCAAATGGATCTGAGCACTATGGGACTTAACTTCTGAGGTCATCAGTCCCCTAGAACTTAGAACTACTTAAACCTAACTATCCTAAGGACATCACACACAACAATGGCCGAGGCAGGATTCGATTTTGCGACCGTAGCGGTCGCGTAGCTCCAGACTGTAGCGCCTCGAAACGCTTGGCTACTCCCCTTACCCTGGTACACGTTTCTTGGCACCCACATGTTTCTCTTTTTCCAGTATTCTCAGCTGGTGCAGTAACTTTAAATTTCTTTTCCCCAGAACTCGCCAAATTAGAAACAGCTATCTTGTGTCATGGTAAATTTCATTTATATCTGCCACAACGATTATTGTTTTACTGTCATTATTATTATTTTGGATATTGTCATTATTATTATTGTTACTATTACTATTATCACTGTTAGTGGCAGCAGATGCAGTAATATAAGTACTGCCAGAATTAACTGTATTCTGTCATAGTATTATTTACCCTCGTTGCGACTTCAGGCACTCAAATCATTTTAACAGTTAAAACTGTCATTTTTCGGGAATTAGAACGTAAATAAAGTATGTGTGAAACCATGAACCGCCCGACGGCCCTAATGAGTTCGCGTTAAATAAACAAGTAAAATATAGGTACAATAAATTAATTTCAGTCTCTAACTATCCTTCCTTGTGTTGCAGTGTTAGTGACAAGAATTGTCCGTTGCGAGTTGTAGCCAGATTTGAGAGTAGTCACCACAATGTTACGATGCCACATTCTCTAGGTATAGTGTTAGTGGCTGCATTATATGTTATATTCACTATCAATTTGATGTATTATTAAGTATCAAACGTGAGATAGTAAACAGCTAGAGATGAAACGTCATCCTTCCTCAGTTACTATTTCAGTTATATTTACTTAGTAGATAAGAAAAATTCCGCCTTTGGAAACGAAATTGTTATTTTGTCTCTAACCAGTATTGTTTCGCCTATTCAACCCAGGTATCAGTCTTGGCTTCTATTTTTCTGTGGTAGGCCAAACTACACTGCACCGTGAATTTACTTTCAAAACTTCTTCTTAAGAATTTACTTTATTTATTAGCGATTCATCAAGAACATTAACACATTTAATCACACTATGTGAGCGTAGAAGTAGTTGCCAGTGAGTAACTGATGAAATCAAAATGAAATTGCTTTTAACAAATGGGAATTTTATTCCTAAAAGCCTTATTTTTTAAGAAACAGATATAAAATTATAAGAAGAAAGCACCCTCTAAACATCAAGTTACAATTTATTCAGAGGCAGAAAGAAACAAATTTTTGAGAGTATGAGCTTTCGGGCTGAGAACCTTGCCGCTCCCTTTGGCACGGCCGTAGTAACGACCGCTCACAACAACCTCTGAAAGACTTCACAGGTGCAGATCTGCAACACACCAGATTACCTTAATGTAAAAGTTTTAACAATTCACACAAGCACACTAACTATGCACCCTGTAGAAGGAATGGAAATGGTACAAAACACTAAAATTAAAAGATTAACTTGCCACCGAAGGTTCAACTTGATTTCAACTTCTAAGAAAAATCTTACGGTGGAAGGTTGGCAACTTTATATACTAAAATGACCATTCAAATAAAAGCCCATAAAATTCAATCTTATATAAAATTCTACAAGGTAGGCCAAACAAGTTAGGATGCTCTACAGTACACAGACACCGCCTCTCAAGATGATAGGCAAGATCAAAACATATTTCAAGAATTAGTCCGTTACACTCCAAGCAAAAAAATTCATTAACACACCAAATCCAACAAACATGACAGAGGCAGCTCCGAACGACAGACAGACTCTAACTGCCGGACGGGCGAGCAAGCTGGGAACGAGAGACTGACCGAGAAAACAAATAGAATTTACCTAGAGTAAATCACACAACCAATCACCAATCACTTCTAATAAACTGCGATTTCTGGTGAAGACCTGGCGCAGCAGCCCCACATAGCTCTCCCGACCCGTCCGCTGCCAGCCGCTTCAACGGACGCAGGAAGACGCGCCGATCTCCCGTCTTTCCAGGTCCGCACCAACCGACCGACTGCCCGCTGCTCCGTCCGCGACTGCTGCTCCGTCGCGACTGCACTGCTGGTGCGTCTCCCACTCACTTCCAGACACACGACGGCGGAAATACGACCGAAAGGACCGAGCCAAGCTCCACAAGATGGTAACTGGAAGGGGCCCAGAAGTGCTCGGAGAACCAGTTACACCACGGCGTCGCAGCTCCCACCGGCCAGACTGATGTCGTGGGTTGACTTCTGTTGCTCTCGTGTCGGCCGCGAAGCCACTACCCCTCGCTATACGGCGCGGCCCACTGGACTCACGTGGCGACCTCACATGCGCCGACGCTCAAGGCGGACAAGTCGTCTTGTGTCCCAATGGGCGACCGACCAACCGATCGATCCAACCGGCTTTAAAGGTTGATCCGAACGTCAAACATACTTGCACTCCGACTGACAGACAGACACTAACTGCCTAACAAATGCGGACGAGAGACTGACCCAGACTGACTCCTGACCCACCCAGAACGAGCCCAGACTGACCGACTGGCGAGCTCATAGTGCCCCTTAAATGCACGTAAACAGGCAACCTTCCCGCTTTCCCACCAGTGGGAGACACCAAAACTACGATTGGCCCAGTGGCGCCACCGCCAGAAACGGAGGGCGACTGCTTCACCCTACTCGCTGCGGCGCGCTCTTCAAAACAGCAATTTTTACCACAGCTCATACACAATTTCTTTTTTTCCACGTTGCTCATGTGCAGTGTGCAACAGGGAAGTTTATGTGTTGTATATTATATAAATTTGACCTATTAGTGGGCAACCCGCAATGTATGCGTCTAGTGCATGCAAAAGAGCATATGGCAACATGAAAACCATTTTTTTTTTTTTTTCGGTCATCAGTTTACTGACTGGTTTGATGCGGCCCGCCGTGAATTCCTTTCCTGTGCTAACCTCTTCATCTCAGAGTAGCACTTGAAACATACGTCCTCAATTATTTGCTTGACATATTCCAATCTCTGTCTTCCTCTACACTTTTTGCCCTCTACAGCTCCCTCTAGTACCATGGAAGTCATTCCCTCATGTCTTAGCAGATGTCCTATCATCCTGTCCCTTCTCCTTATCAGTGTTTTCCACATATTCCTTTCCTCTCCGATTCTGCATAGAACTTCCTCATTCCTTACCTTATCAGTCCACCTAATTGTCAACATTCGTCTATTGTACCACGTCTCAAATGCTTCGATTCTCTTCTGTTCCGGTTTTCCCACAGTCCATGTTTCACTACCATACAATGCTGTACTCCAGACGTACATCCTCAGAAATTTCTTCCTCAAATTAAGGCCGGTATTTGATATTAGTAGACTACTCTTGGGCAGAAATACATTTTTTGCCATAGCGTGTCTGCTTTTGATGTCATCCTTGCTCCGTCCGTCTTTGGTTATTTTACTGCTTAAGTAGCAGAATTCCTTAACTTCATTGACTTCGTGACCATCAATCCTGATGTTACGTTTCTCGCTGTTCTCATTTCTACTACTTCTCATTACCTTCGTCTTTCTCCGATTTACTCTCAAACCATACTGTGTACTCATTAGACTGTTCATTCCGTTCAGCAGATCATTTAATTCTTCTTCACTTTCACTCAGGATAGCAATGTCATCAGCGAATCGTATCATTGATATCCTTTCACCCTGTATTTTAATTCCACTCCTGAGCCTTTCTTTTATTTCTATCATTGCTTCCTCGATGTACAGATTGAAGAGTAGGGGCGAAAGGCTACAGCCTTGTCTTACACCCTTCTTAATACGAGCACTTCGTTCTTGATCGTCCACTCTTATTATTCCCTCTTGGTTGTTGTACATATAGTATATGACCCGTCTCTCCGTATAGCTTACCCCTACTTTTTTCAGAATCTCGAACAGCTTGCACCATTTTATATTGTCGAACGCTTTTTCCAGGTCGACAAATCCTATGAAAGTGTCTTGATTTTTCTTTAGCCTTGCTTCCATTATTAGCCGTAACGTCAGAATTGCCTGTCTCGTCCCTTTACTTTCCCTAAAGCCAAACTGATCGTCACCTAGCGCATTCTCAATTTTCTTTTCCATTCTTCTGTATATTATTCTTGTAAGCACCTTCGATGCATGAGCTGTTAAGCTGATTGTGCGATAATTCTCGCACTTGTCAGCTCATGCCGTCTTCGGAATTGTGTAGATGATGCTTTTCCGAAAGTCAGTTGGTATGTCTCCAGACTCATATATTCTACACACCACCGTGAATAGTCGTTTTGTTGCCACTTCCCCCAATGATTTTAGAAATTCTGATGGAATGTTATCTATCCCTTCTGCCTTATTTGACCTCCAAAGCTCTTTTAAATTCCGATTCTAATACTGGATCCCCTATCTCTTCTAAATCGACTCCTGTTTCTTCTTCTATCACATCAGACAAATCTTCACCCTCATAGAGGGTTTCAATGTATTCTTTCCACCTATCTGCTCTCTCCTCTGCATTTAACAGTGGAATTCCCGTTGCACTCTTAATGTTACCACCGTTGCTTTAAATGTCACCAAAGGTTGTTTTGACTTTCCTGTATGCTGAGTCTGTCCTTCCGAAAATCATATCTTTTTCGATGTCTTCACATTTTTCCTGCAGCCATTTCGTCTTAGCTTCCCTGCACTTCCTATTTATTTCATTCCTCAGCGACTTGTATTTCTGTATTCCTGATTTTCCCGGAACATGTTTGTACTTCCTCCTTTCATCAATCAACTGAAAACCATAGAAAAATTAAAACCTCTCATGATGCCTCTTTTGAATACGCTACGCACCCAGTTGCAAAAGACGAAGTTTTTCTTTTCTACTAGATAAACACAGATGATAAGTAGACATCTTCTGCTTGGGCTCCACAACCTCGATGAATTTGAAGGATAATATCTTTTCTAAGAGGCTGCTGTTATAAAACAGCACTTTATGCTGCACTATGAGCTGGTTTCGATCTTTGCTCACTGTGAAATGCGCTATGTGTGTCTAATACACAAAAAGTCAAATGCCGTTGACAGTTCAAATATCCCACGGCTGTTAGAGCATACGACCCCGGAAAGTAGGCATCTACTAATCAGACATACACACAGCCGTTTGCAGATCCATATTTATACACTGGGACAATTATATACACAGGAATTACGCAGTTTTAGTATCCCGTCAAGAGTACCTTCTATGCAGCTAGTCAGTTAATACAGCTAGGTAACACTCGACGTTATAATGGTCTGTACCATCACTGGCCCTCCATTTTTCTTTTTTGATCTGTATGTCCCAAGATTTCTTCCTAATTGACCGAGCGTCGTCTAACTGTATTTAATCGTGAAATACCTATACTAAAAGGACATTGGCCACTCGTTTCAGCGCTTTCTAATTTAATAAATTTGCGATCATTCTTGTAAATGGCTGAAACAATCATCATAATTCCCCTCAAGGTTTGGGCCTATCGGCTTTTTGTATATCAGAATTGGTCACGCCATCTCTTGATATGACAACCAAGGTTTCTCTTTTCCGTTGAGTTATACTGCGCTGCAGCTTTAGTTGCCCTATTATTAGAAACATATTGGACATGGTATTTCCAGTTCAGTTGGTATTTTTCAGCTACATTGGTAATAGGTTTGACCCGTGGCGCCATTGAAATAGTACAGTAGACTGATCTGTCTGGCGCCACTGGCTCAGGTGTAGTAGCGACTATCCCTCATGCGGCCCCATTGCCAATATCTATGAGGAAGAGTGATGTTGGTGGGTTGTGTCCTTAGAAGGTCTTTGCTTGCCGGTATATATACGGGGTTCGCCGGCCCAAGTAGAGGCATGAAGTTGGGGATTTTGCAAAAACAGACATAATGTCTTATGGGATAACAGCAATCAGTGATTTTATGTTACTTTAAATCCGTCTTGATTGCAAATTTTTTTTATTATTCATATGACCGGTTTCGGTTCATTCAGAACCATCTTCAGATCTGATAATTAAGTTACAGGAGTAACCCGTCCAATTCAGCATGTGAAAGTTGCTGAATTGGACGGGTTACTCCTGTAACTTAAATATCAGATCTGAAGATGGTCCTGAATGAACCGAAACCGGTCATATGAATAATAAAAAAATTTGCAATCAAGACGGATTTAAAGTAACAAGTTGGGGATTGGTGGTGACGTCGCGACAAGAGGTGGTCACGAAGTCCGTGCGACCCAAGCCACGAGTTACGCAAGGGAGTGCCTGCGTATAGCGAAGATACCGGAATACTTTACCGGGGTCAGCGTCGACTGCAAGCAGCAGGCCGACATCCCGTCGGTTGGTTGCCAACATTCGCGTCAGACGACCGCCCGTGGCCTGGCTGCCCTCTTCAACCTGTCTATCATCGGCACCACTCAGTAACCGCTACGACGGACCGTGGATCCATGGAACTGCTTGCTGATAAATGGGAGTAGTGGTTCAAATGGCTCTAAGCACTATGGGACTTAACATCTGAGGTCATCAGCACCCTAGACTTAGAACTACTTAAACCTAACTAACATAAGGACATCACACACATCCGTGCCCGAGGCAGGATTCGAACCTACGACCGTAGCAGCAGTGTGGTTCCGTACTGAAGCGCCTAGAACCGCTCGGCCACAGCGGCCGGCAAAGGGGAGTAATATTCTGTAATCCTCGTGATGATTTGTGTCGTTGTCTACCTGCCCTCGTTATTATTTTCTGGTGTGTACCCGACCCTCGGAGTTTTACTCGGTCGGCTCTTTGGTCGTAAATATATGCAGTAGTATTGCACTAAAACACTAGTTGTAGTTTGAAAACCTGTCCCTTTATTATATTGACTTTCCTTTACAATTAGCAGCCGATCATTAATGTTATATTTAATCAGCTGTTGGTCATAAATACAACCGGAACAATTATACTAAGGCACAGGTTGCCGTTAAACAAAAGAGAGACCTTGTGGTTATATTTAGCTGTTAACTGGTTCAATTCTTTGATTGTAATTGCATTTCTCTGTCATTAGTTATAATCTGAACAACCTGTTGTATTAAGCTGCTGTTCGTTTCCGTGTTTGAAAGACCGTGGTTTTATTGGTGTATTTTAGCTGAATCTTATGCTTCCGTCGAGTGAGCTCTCTTGTAATAAGTGTTCACAAGTGATGTTTTAAGACGTTCCTTCAGAGCGGTCTTAATAGCTGACTGTCAGTTTAACTTTTAAAATATTAACAGCCAATGCCTCCAGAGCTTTAGTCAATTGTCAGAGGGGCCGGTTTGGGGGTCCATTTGCACCTTGGTTGCCGATTGAAATTAAGAGGTTGGTTGCTTTGAAGTAAGCCTTATCCTTGTCTTATTGTTTGCTAAGCTGTTTAACCTTTAAGCACAGGTGCGCATCTTAACCCCGGACCTTTCGACTTACAACTTTCAAATTAAACGTTACGTCATCTGTTTTGAGTAACTGATTCGCTCTTGTTATCAGTGGTGCTTATATAGTTTTCATGTCCTGCAGAAGGAAACACCCCTGTTTGACCCGATAACTGGCGGGCTGCAGGTCCGGCCGTCTTGTAATCATTGTCATATTGTTTGCTGTTTTGTAATTCAGCACTTTAGGTCGTTTTTAAAAAGATTAAAAGCTTATACAGGTTAAGGTTTAAGCTCAAAATAATTTTGCAAATTTGTTCATTTCGTTAAAGAAAATGTTATCTGTAAAACACAGTTTATATATTGCTAAATAAACAGCTTGTGTGAAAAGAAAGTTATATTGGTGGGTCCGCCCTTCCACGTTTTCCTTAATTCCAGTAAGTACCATGTATCTACTTTCAACATTTAGTTCCCGTCCATGGGTGTTTATTTTACGGTCCAATTATGAATACACCACTACAAATTATAAGCATTAGTCCATTGTAGTCTCGCACCTCTCATGTTTCATTCACGAGTGATGGAAATTTGTCACAATGTGAATTCTATTAATCAATTATTTAATGTTTGGTTAAGTAACTTCGGTGATGAGCAAGATCAAACTATTTAATTTTATATGGATTCCTTCTCCATTCTGGTGGCAGTTTTGCATGTGAAATTTTTGAAATTTGAGTCCAAGATGAGCCACGGTAGCCAGGGAGGCCCAGAGCAGTAATTCGATGTCCTGCCCAGCTCCTCCTCCCTCCATCCCCGCCCACCCCATCTCTACCACGGTACTACTCGGCTCACCTTTCAAAGTCCAGAGGATGAGGCCAAGTGTCCGCTAGCGATAGGTTCATTGCTACGGTCCAAGTATTGTTTAGCCCAGGCGCCTGGGAGTCGCATTCCAGAAGTTTTTCGCAAAATGTGCTCCGTGCATTATTACGTCCTTGTCACCTTTCCGAGTAGTCGTATACCGCGCCATGACGAGGACCTGCACTAACGCAAAATCTTGCTTTCTGCTAGCTGTGCCGTCTGATCAAAAGAACTCTGCTTTTACCAACAGGTAGCCTTAGTAAAGCGTTCTGAAGGGGAAAGTCAGTCACAGATATTGCATGAGAAGCGAAGCACCTGTATTATGTTCCGGAATTCTTTTCTGCCGTTGTACACCAATGGGCCGGCTTCCTGGCACTGATTTACGCGGGGTGAACATCCTCTTGTTTAAAACGTGGTAAGAGAGCTCCCTATTGGTTAATCGTAAGAAACAGCTGAGACGGAGAAGTCGGTACTCCAATTTCCAAGAAATTCCGAAGTACAGGCTAGGATATTGGATTACGAGAAAACTTAATACAAGGATTCTTGTGTAACAGAGAACTGTTTAAGAACTGGAAACGTGGGAGCTAGACGAGAGGTTACATTGTACAACTTATGCTAGGTTGGGAACAAGTTATCCTGTTAGCAAAAATATCATTGGGCAGCATTTTGCTGAACCTTATTCGTTAGCACACAGGAATTGCGAGAACTTGCAGAGAGAAGTCTGTTTTATTATAAAACACTTGGTCTGAGTGTTCTCGCGAGATCACTTCTCCTTGGGAGTCTGAAGAGGAAACATCATAGGGGTTAATTTGGACCAGTGTTTCACTTCATAGTTAGATGATCTCGCTGTTTTCTTTGAGGTGCAACACCCATTTCTAATGCTTAGGCAGGTACTCCTGTCTTATTAGTAAACCGTTACGCTACAATTTTATTAAAGCATATGAGCTCAGCCCAACCGATGCGGATCATTCTGGCATCCACACGGGCATGTCAGAAGCCCAGTGATCACCTCAGACAAAGCGGAGAAACTTCATCTAGCGATTCATCGTTATTTGTCAAGTGTTAGGGTCCAACATTCGCTACCGTACAGAAGCAAAGGCCACGCTATTAGCTTCTAATACTCTCTCACTTGTTCACTTGTTTGTGCCTATATAACTATTTTGTCTCTTATGGCTGCAATCTTTGAAATGTCATCACTTCTGTTTTACCTGTCGATTTTCTCATTCCATATTTAGCAGCAATTTGACTCAAGTTACATATTGCAAATTCAAACTTTTCTTCATATTCTACTATTATAAGCTGATTATCAGCAAATAGCATCGTCATTAAATCAAAATTGTCATTTCTAAATGTGTTACTTAATGTAATTAACTATTTATGAAATATATGGTCGATATAAACATTGAAAAAGATTGTTGAAGATCGTCGTTCATGTCTATCTCCTTAGTGTCGGCAGACCATCTCATTCGCTATAGTATGGATTTATTTTATTATTTTTTATAATAACTGAATTTCCGTAATCAGTTGTTCTGGAATTCCCACTTCCTTTTGTGATTCTCATAGCATTTTCCGATTCACTTTGACAAACGAATCTTGGTATTTGGTATAAACACAATAACTTGACAATCTAGATTATCTTGGTTTTCAGTTACTTGTGGCAAAGTGAAAAGGTAATCAGAACATGACCGACTTTTCTAAAACAATCTTATACCTCTAACAGACGTGTAATTGTGCATTATCATTTAACGGCTTTCGTGTAAGTAGGGCATACCGAAGCTTCATTCCATTCTTCCCACACGTGGCTGCTCTGTTGTTGCTGTTGTGGTCTTCAGTCCTGAGACTGGTTTGATGCAGCTCTCCATGCTACTCTATCCTGTGCCAGCTTCTTTATCTCCCAGTACCTACTGCAACCTACATCCTTCTGAATCTGCTTAGTGTATTCATCTCTCGGTCTCCCTCTACGATTTTTACCCCCCACGTTGTCCTCCAATACTAAATTGGTGATCTCTTGATGCCTCAGAACATATACTACCCACCGATCCCTTCTTCTGGTCAAGTTGTGCCACAAACTTCTCTTCTCCCCAATCCTATTCAATATTTCCTCATTAGTTATGTGATCTACCCATCTAATCTTCAGCATTCTTCTGTAGCACCACATTTCGAAAGCTTCTATTCTCTTCTTGTCCAAACTATTTATCGTCCATGTTTCACTTCCATACATGGCTACACTCCATACAAATACTTTCAGAAACGACTTCCTGACACTTAAATCTATGCTCGATGTTAACAAAATTCTCTTCTTCAGAAACGCTTTCCTTGCCATTGCCAGTCTACATTTTATAATCCTCTCTACTTCGACCATTATCACTTATTTTGCTCCCCAAATAGCAAAACTCCTTTACTACTTTAAGTGTCTCATTTCCTAATCTAATTCCCTCAGCATCACCCGACTTAATTCGACTACATTCCATTATCCTCGTTTTGCTTTTCTTGGTGTTCATCTTATATCCTCCTTTCAAGACGCTATCCATTCCATTCAACTGCTCTTCCAAGTCCTTTGCTGTCTCTGACAGAATCACAATGTCATCGGCGAACCTCAAAGTTTTTATTTCTTCTCCATGGATTTTAATACCTACTCCTAATTTTTCTTTCGTTTCCTTTACTGCTTGCTCAATATACAGATTGAATAACATCGGGGAGAGGCTACAACCCTGTCTTACTCAGCCAGTGTGAAACAATACTCTGTAGTCGACTTATTTGAGTAGAGTTGCGCTATCCTCTGATGTCCGCACTCATGCCAGGTCACGATCACTGTAGAAAAGCGCGAGGCCAAGATGCGTTACGCCTACAGCAGGCAAAGAACAAGATGCTAGAAGAAAAGATCTATTATATTTGTTCCAAGCCACGCCACGGACACAGGACCCGTTTTCACAACTCAAGCTATAACTTTCCAAATGTAGGCACAGCAGAACGATACCGTGTAGGGGCTGCACGGTATGTTACGGAACAAGTCCAGGACAGGAACCTATCTCCATAACTACAATACAACAACGCCAGAGGGCTTCGATGTTACAAGAGCCAACAGCCATAACGAGGACACCTCTTCGGGAGCATACGTGAGTATGTACGTTGATGATTTGCAATGTGAACTTCTTGCCAAGAGCTTCACAACATTCAGGAGGTTAGATGCAGTCGAACATGTCCAAATTGGTCACGATAACACGACAGAGGTTATTCGTTGCAGTTTGCCAACCCACAAACTCACAGGAGCGGCCTACCGGCGAACGTAAAAACACGTAACTCTCACTCTCTGCGGCGTCTATCTTTAACTTTTCCGAACAGGAACGTCCATCGCAAAACATTCTTAACACACTGTTTACAACATCTGTTACATCACATGTATAGGTCTCGCTGTGGCCGATCATGAACAATAGTAAGTACCGTTCACATTAAATGAGACACTTCACGTAATTGCCCCACTATCGATATATCGGGAATAAAGATGCGATTCAAGTGCGGCGACTGAGACACCTACAGTCTCTAGATTCGAGACGTGCGATTAAGTGCGGCAGTTCCGGTCCTTTAGTTCAGCTTACAACGCCGCAACTTACTCCGTGTCGCCATGGCGACGCGCTGCCTCACAAGCAATAAAGATGCATCTGGGCTGCATTCTTCGAAACACTTGTATATCTATATAAACAGATCGTTCGACAAAGGGACAAATCAGTAGTGAGTAAGTGACATACGGTGAACAAGTTTCCCTGCTAGCAAGTATCGACACTAGTTGCTGATTTTTGTAGTTATCAGTTTTACGAACGAAGGATAGACATTGCTGATGCTGATTTTTTTATCACATCCTACCGTCATACCGAGCGAGGTGTCGCAGTGCTTAACACGCTAGACTCGCATTCGGGAGGACGATGGTTCAAACCCGCATCCAAGGGTACAGATTTAGGTTTTCCATGATTTCCCTAAATCGCTCCAGGTAAATGCCAGTTCTCTGAAACGACAAGGCCGATTTCTTTCCCCACCGTCCGAACTTGTACTCCGTTTCTAATGACCTCGACGTCGACAGGACGTTAAATCCAATCTTCCTTCCCACCTACCGTCATGAGGGGTTTCAGTTGCAAACCTTCACTAATAATTCCCTTTTGGTGTTTTCCTTCCACATTATTGGGGACAGCTGACAATTACAATCTTTGTGAAACTAATGGCTATTTTAAACCGCTAAACACGGTGGAGGTGAATGTAAGTTTTATGAACAGCGTTTACACGTGTACTCATTTCTAGCCAAAAGTATATATTGTATGTGGGCTGTTTAGGTTGTATGAAAATCGCTGACTGCGCTGTGTACAGTCTGAGGCTGGCTGGACTCATTGTTGGAATATTCGCTTGTGTAGCGTTGGGCAGTTGGATGTGAGCCGCCATCAGTGGTGGATGTGGGGAGAGAGATGCCAGAGTTTTGACAGATTACCATGAGCGGACGATCTAGACGTGCGTCTGTCAGAAAAAGGAAATTTGTAAGACTGGATGTCATGAAATGTTACAAATGGCTCTGAGCACTATGGGACTTAACATCTGTGGTCATCAGTCCCATAGAACGTAGAGCTACTTAAACCTAACTAACCTAAGGACATCACACACATCCACGCCCGAGGCAGGATTCGAACCTGCGACCGTAGTGGTCACGCAGTTCCAGACTGAAGCACCTAGAACCGCACGGCCACACCGGCCGGCGGATGTCATGAACTGATATATATTATGACTTTTGAACACTATTAAGGTAAATACACTCCTGGAAATTGAAATAAGAACACCGTGAATTCATTGTCCCAGGAAGGGAAAACTTTATTGACACCTTCCTGGGGTCAGATACATCACATGATCACACTGACAGAACCACAGGCACATAGACACAGGCAACAGAGCATGCACAATGTCGGCACTAGTACAGTGTATATCCACCTTTCGCAGCAATGCAGGCTGCTATTCTCCCATGGAGACGATCGTAGAGATGCTGGATGTAGTCCTGTGGAACGGCTTGCCATGCCATTTCCACCTGGCGCCTCAGTTGGACCAGCGTTCGTGCTGGACGTGCAGACCGCGTGAGACATGCGGACGTGCATTGTCCTGTTGGAACAGCAAGTTCCCTTGCCGGTCTAGGAATGGTAGAACGATGGGTTCGATGACGGTTTGGATGTACCGTGCACTATTCAGTGTCCCCTCGACGATCACCAGTGGTGTACGGCCAGTGTAGGAGATCGCTCCCCACACCATGATGCCGGGTGTTGGCCCTGTGTGCCTCGGTCGTATGCGGTCCTGATTGTGGCGCTCACCTGCACGGCGCCAAACACGCATACGACCATCATTGGCACCAAGGCAGAAGCGACTCTCATCGCTGAAGACGACACGTCTCCATTCGTCCCTCCATTCACGCCTGTCGCGGCACCACTGGAGGCGGGCTGCACGATGTTGGGGCGTGAGCGGAAGACGGCCGATACCCCAGGAGCAACAGTGTCCCTAATTTGCTGGGAAGTGGCGGTGCGGTCCCCTACGCCACTGCGTAGGATCCTACGGTCTTGGCGTGCATCCGTGCGTCGCTGCGGTCCGGTCCCAGGTCGACGGGCACGTGCACCTTCCGCCGACCACTGGCGACAACATCGATGTACTGTGGAGACCTCACGCCCCACGTGTTGAGCAATTCGGCGGTACGTCCACCCGGCCTCCCGCATGCCCACTATACGCCCTCGCTCAAAGTCCGTCAACTGCACATACGGTTCACGTCCACGCTGTCGCGGCATGCTACCAGTGTTAAAGACTGCGATGGAGCTCCGTATGCCACGGCAAACTGGCTGACACTGACGGCGGCGGTGCACAAATGCTGCGCAGCTAGCGCCATTCGACGGCCAACACCGCGGTTCCTGGTGTGTCCGCTGTGCCGTGCGTGTGATCATTGCTTGTACAGCCCTCTCGCAGTGTCCGGAGCAAGTATGGTGGGTCTGACACACCGGTGTCAATGTATTCTTTTTTCCATTTCCAGGAGTGTACATTGTTCGTTCTCTATCAAAATCTTTCATTTGCTAACTATGCCTATCAGTAGTTAGTGCCTTCAGTAGTTAGAATCATTTATTTCGCTGGCAGTATTGGCGATTGTTGTATTTCAGTAGTCCGAGTAACAAAGATTCATGAAAGGTATAGGCTCTTGTTAGCCAGGGCCATTCTTTTATAGGGATTATTGAAAGTCAAATTGCGTGGCGCTAAAAAATATTGTGTGTCCGGTTAGCGATGATGAGAATAAGTAAAGAGAGAACTGTCTGAGTACATTCAGTTTTGATCAGCTGTTTGAAAATCAAATAACGTAAGAGTTCTTCCGGCACTGTCATTCTTTACAGACAAAGGGGAAGTTTCAATATCTATATGAAGCGAATTCTTATGATTCTGTAGCTAATGGTCGCAGCAAGGTAACACAAAACAGTTCGGCTAGCTGAGCTTGTTTGAAACTGTAACTGCTTTCAGAGTAGTTTAAGCCTGTGATGATGTCTCCAACACTGAAAAACGAAGCGTTAGGCAGAGAATTACGCCTTGGACCACGGCCTAACGCCCATTAAGCAAATATCAACAGTAGCATAAATACATACAATCAGTCCAAACCTATAGGTATGTGGTTTGTTCCTCTAGGTTTCCAGTTACAATTTTTTTAGTATACTTCTTTTTGAAAATAACCCCACAAGCTGTTCATACATTTATTTTCTGTGTCTGTTCTTTTACACTATCTTCCTTCCCCCCCCCCCCCACCCCCCACCCCCCTATCCCACCTTCCCATGAGTCGGAGTTGATAGTTGGCTGGGGGAATAGCAGTCCAGTCTCCCCCAAGAGCCGAAACCAGAGGACTTAGCGGTGTTGGACGCTGTGTCTCGAGCGAAGTTAACGTTCTATCTCATCCTAAAGCTGTTCCACAGAACTCAGGTCGGGGGCTTTGGGCATCATGGTTCATTTCAGGAGCGTGATTGTCCACAAAAGGTTGCCTCCCAGGTGCTGCTTTATGACAAGGTACAAAGTCACGCTGAAACAAATGGTCATCATCTGTGAACTTTTCCTATACTGTGTGCAGTACAGGTTTAGTACTTGTTAATCGCAATAAGGGGAGTACCAAAACCACTCCAATACTGTCCCACCTCCTCCGTACTTCCCGGTTGGTGCTACACATGCTACATAACACTCTCCAGTCATTCAACAAATCCAGATCCATCCATCAGAATGCTACAGACTATAAGGTGATTCATCTCTCCATATCACTTTCTCCAATCATTCACTGTCCAGTGGCGTCGTCATTTACACCACCTCAAGCGGTGCTTAGCATTGAATACAGAAATGTGTGGCTTATGAAGAGCTGCTTGGCAGTTGTATCCCATTGTACTCGCTAGGCAGTCACTTTGCTACCTGGACTGCTGATAATACACTGCAACTCACAAGTAATACTTGCAGCTGGTTTCATGCGATTTTTTACATCCACCCTCCACAATGCTGGACGATCGCTGTGCATCACTATATATGGTCTTGGTCTATATGTGGTTGTTCCTTCGCGTTCCCACTTCAGCCACATAACCAAGAGTCGACTTGAGTTATACGACCCTGATGGATTTGTTACTCAGCTAACATCCAATGAATAGTCCATATTCCGAGTCTCAGAGCTCTCCTGACGGAGCCATTCTGCTATTAACGCCTCTCTATTGACAACATAACATTTATGCCTCCTTTAATACTGCTAGGTCCACCTCTCTTGACATCTACTGGTCAGTTTGGCATTTCGTAGGGGTTCCCAATACCACAGGTCAAACAGTATATAGCATAAGTACACTACTGCCCATTAAAGTTGCTACACCAAGGAGAAATGCAGATGATAAACGGGTATTCATTGGGGAAATATATTATAATCGAACTGACATGTGATTACATATTCACACAATTTGGGTGAATAGTTCCTGAGAAGTCAGTACCAGAGCAACCATATCTGGCCGTAATAACGGCCTTGATACGCCTGGGGATTGAGTCAAACAGAGCTTGGATGGAGTTTACAGGTACAGCTGCCCATGCAGCTTCAACACGATACCACAGTTCATCAAGAGTAGTGACTGGCGTATTGTGACGAGCCAGTTGCTCGGCCACCATTGGACAGACGTTTTCAATTGGTGAGAGATCTGGAGAATATGCTTGCCAGGGCAGCAGTCGGACATTTTCTGTATCCATAAAGGGCCGTACAGGACCTGCAACATGCGGTCGTGCATTATGCTGCTGAAATGTACGGTTTCGCAGGGATCGAATGAAGGGTAGAGCCACGGGTCGTAACACATCTGAAATGTAACGTCCACTGTTCAAAGTACCATCAGTGCGAACAAGAGGTGACCGAGACGTGTAACCAATGGCACCCCATACCACCACGCCGGGTGATACGCCAGTATGGCGATAACAATACACGCTTCCAATGTGCGTTCACAGCGATGGGACCATCATGATGCTGTAAACAGAGCCTGGATTCATCCGAAAAAATGT
Source organism: Schistocerca serialis cubense (assembly GCF_023864345.2). NCBI lineage: Eukaryota > Metazoa > Arthropoda > Insecta > Orthoptera > Acrididae > Schistocerca > Schistocerca serialis. The sequence continues at coordinate 529,621,830 of NC_064642.1, forward strand.
TTTGCCATTCGTGCACCCAGGTTCGTCGTTGAGTACACCATCGCAGGCGCTCCTGTCTGTGATGCAGCGTCAAGGGTAACCGCAGCCATGGTTTCCGAGCTGATAGTCCATGCTGCTGCAAACGTCGTCGAACTGTTCGTGGAGATCGTTGTTGTCTAGAAAACGTCCCTATCTGCTGACTCAGGGATCGAGACGTGGCTGCACGATCCCTTACAGCCATGCGGATAAGATGCCTTTCATCTCGAGTGCTAGTGATACGAGGCATTCCGTATTACCCTCCTGAACCCACCTATTCCATATTCTGCTAACAGTCATTGGATCTCGACCAAGGCAAGCAACAATGTCACAATACGATAAACCGCAATCGCGATAGGCTACAATCCGACCTTTATCAAAGTCGGAAACGTGATGGTACGCATTTGTCCTCCTTACACGAGGCATCACAACAACGTTTCACCAGGCAACGCCGGTCACCTGCTGTTAGTGTATGAGAAATCGGTAGGAAACTTTCCTCATGTCAGCACGTTGTAGGTGCCACCACCTGCGCCAACCTTGCGTGAATGCTCTGAAAAACTAATCATTTGCATATCACAATATCTTCTTCCGTCGGTTAGATTTAGCGTCTGTAGCACGTCATCTTCGTGGTGTAGCAATTTTAATGGCCAGTAGTGTACAATACCAATACGGCACAATTTCCTTTCCTGTTTGTCAAGCACAATTTTGAGCTTCCTTTAGACATTCATGTTTGTTAAATTTACTTTCTTTACGTGCTTGGGCTCCATTTGCATTACTATATGCTGCCATAAGTCAACAACGTTTGGAAACAAAATCACAAACAACAACTAAATTTTTTTAGACACGGAACACTAAAATCATATACAGTGAGATGAAAAAAGTAATGGAAAACCCCCGACATCGCGTTGGACCTCCTTTTGTCCGATATAGAGCAGCACCTCGACATGGCACGGAGTCAGGTAGCTGTTGGAAGTTCCCTGACGAGATACTGAGCCACGTTCCTTCTACAGCCGTCAATATTTTGGAAAGTGTTGCCAGAGCAGGATTTTTTGCACGAACTGACCTTTCGATGTGTCCCATAAATTTTGGCGTACTTCATATCGTTCTGGATGGCCAAACCATTCGCTGGAACCGTCCATAATGATCTCCAAATAAATCACGAACAATAGCGGCCGTATGACACGGTGCATTATCATCCATAAAATTTCCATCGGTTTTTGGGGACATGAAGTCCATGAATGGCCGCAAAGTCTCAAACTGCGGAACATACATTACAGGCATACATTTACAGCGAATGATCGATTTAGTGGGGCCAGAGTAAACAGTGCATTCCATGTAAACTCCGCCCATACCATTATGAATTCATCAGTAGCTTGAGCAATTCCCTGTTGACACGTTGGTCCCATGGCTTCCTGGGATCTGCACCACACTCGAACCGTACGGTCAACTCTTACGAACTGAAATCGGGACTCGTCTGATCATGCTACGGTTTTCCAGTCGTCTGGTTATGAGTCCAGGAGAGACACTACAGATGATGTTGTGTCATTAGCAAAGGTACTCGTGTCAGTTGTCTGTTCCTTAGCCCATTTTCCTTGCTTTTACACTTGTACGTCCCACATAGATTTCTACGGTTATTTCACGCAGTGTTGTTTGTCTGTTAGCACTGACAACTCTACGCAGCCTCTGGTTCTCTTGGTCGTCAAATAAAGGCCATCGGCCAATGCGTTGTCCGACCTGAGAGGTAATACCTGAATTATGGTATTCTCGGCACACTTTTGACACTGTGGCTCACGGAACTGTATAATCAGAGAGACAGCAGAAATTCCAAAATCTGTCAACGCACCATCTTTATCGTGGGACTGGTTCTATACTCTGCGGAGACACTGAAAATAGATCGGAAAAACCTACTAAATGCACTGGAGCTCAGAAAATCCTGCTGTATGAGAGAGACTTTAGGCCTTAGGAAGAATCATGACAATAACTGGAAAACCAGGAGAAGCAGGAAAGTGTGTCAGCAGACTGAATTCCTGAGCGGTTCCATACGGAAAGAAAACCTAAAGTTTTACGACTGTATACAAAGCATGTACGCAACCAGACAGACAAAGAGCATACTTATACGCTATGAGTATTCCGTCAAAAAATGTACTTAGGAGATATTTTGACAACATCAGGAAAGGCGTAACCCATTCTGGCAGTAGACTCCATACATTACAGAAGTAATATTGAGCAATGGGTCATGGGGTGAACACACAAACGACATAAAGAAAGAAGGAATACTCCGAAGAGCGGGGACAGCTGATGAAATATTACTGACAAAGACAGAGGGAATTAAAGTGTGGTCCTAAGTAGGGCGAGTACTATTTTCAAAAAATCCTTAAATTTATACACAAGAGCAAATTGCCCTCATGTTTATGCACATTTAGTTTATGAATCTTGTACCAGACGATGCGATTGGGAAGTGGACAGCTGTGTTCTGCGACTGAAAGCCGTCTGAGGCTAAGATAATCTTGTTTTTAACTAAGTTTCAGATTTTATCAACATAGAATTTTCAGTCTTCGGAATCTCGCTAGAACTTAGACCTTCCAACGCCTTGAGAGTGAACACGGCTCCAGATGTCAGAACTCGATGCAGTTCGACCAGAGCGTACCACGTACCCAGTGAGTAGTATTGGTTGCTATGAATTGGAAGACAAATTAATGGCCACTCACTAACCTTCATCCAAGACGACTCCAAAGCTAGAGCGCTCATTTGATTTTCAAAACTTTAATGACAGTAGTGTCACTTATAACTAAGGTAGTAGCAGTTTGTGGTAGGATATCGCTTATAACTAAAGGGCAATATCGCTCTTGTCACAAGACGGCACTAGCTGTAGCTTATCTATGTTCTGAGTAGACAACAGAGAATATCCCCTCTATAAGGCCATAGGCCTGGTAAGCATACGGTAGTAGCCTTGCTAGAAGTCAGTGATCTAACTCTGCTTCACTGCCAGTATAATGAGAACAGCTCTAGCTGCAAGCCTTCGCGGTTAACCACCCAAGATACCTGACTGAATGAAGAGGATGAACTGCTATAAAGAACACACGTTGCTCCTCAGAACTTGTTGACAGTCATGAATACAAGCCACTGATCAATACAAACCAGTAACTTAAATTAGCCACCCAAACGCGCGTGCCATCAGCATATGGGATCCTCCAAAGATCGCGTACTGTAACGCAGTCAGCACCTCGCATCGATATCACATAAGATAACGATGTATCGCTGCATACTGCAACGACAAATGGGAGACGCTGACGAAGCCATACCCACTATCAGGTTCGCAGCACCACCGAACCGAGTTGCCGCTACACAGCCAGCTAAAGCAACACTCAGCCCAGTTCGTGATCAACGATTAAAACGACAGCATCGACTTACGCAGGGCACCAGTACACATTATGTCTTATGATACTGCAGTGCCTTTGTTGTTCCTTCGAGCTTGCGTGCATGTCCGAAGGAATACACACTGAAGCGACTACAGCTGTTATGAAATAAATAAAATGTTTTCCCATTTGCGAATACGAACAACCATCAGCTATATAATGGAATAACGACAGTGAAAATTTATGCCGGACCGGGACTCGAACCCGAATTTCCCGCTTATCACGAGAGGGAAATCACAGGTGCGTGTCACAGTCCTCCAAAAATGTTCATTGTCGTCATTCCATTACACATTACTTTTACTTATCTTCATTGACAAAACATGTACATAAAATTCAGGCTTCAGTGGATGTAATTCAACTGCCATGGCAGAGCGCCTTCATGTACAAAGGAATCGGCAAAAATCTTTCTGGATGCACACCTACGAATTCGTTGTGGAATGTCGTCATGAACTGATGGATATCCATTCAGTGTTCAGTGCATCTAAATATTAGAAACCATCACTCTTTCTTACATAGTTGTGTAGAACACCACATGCCTTAACAATGTCTTTCTCGAAGTCAACGTCCACATTCAGGGGTCTGTGAAAGATACTCCAGTTATTTGCCATTACCCCGAAGGTGCAATCTACGAAACGTTTGCTCGAGAACGACGATAGTTGAATACTGCTTCTTTTTTTTTATTTGTATCAAGTCGCAGACGTACGTATGCACACATAATTCTGTGTGACTGCGAAACTGCGTCACCAGCAACACATACTTAAGGCACTGTCGTTTTGTTCATGTCTGAAATGTGTTTGCCTTTCGGAATGTCCAAGTTATTAGACAGTATTCGCTTATAGAACACTTATTGTCGAAATACCGTTGAGTCAGCACATTTATCATACAGCGACAAATTTATAGTTTGAATTACAAACAGCCATTAACACAATAGAGAAATATTTCTTGTAGTTGAAGAACATTGATGCACTGTTTCCTGACTTTTCAGTTTTCTTTATCATTACACACTCACTTAAAATTAGGTTAAAAAAAAAAAAAACCGTGGCAAACTTTAGTTGCCTCATCAGTGTTTAACAACACACGGTTTTCTTTCCCGCCATCTTGTACAGCATTTTGGATGTAAATTGCCCTAGTGCACTGGCGACCGTTAATTACTTCCTTTTCGGTCATTAGTGTAGCTTTTGGATTCATGACCAGTGGTACCCCTTTGTCTCCAGTGTTGTTCGTCAATGAATGCACAAAATAATTTTCATTTTCCAAATTATAGCCCTGTTCGGTTTAATTACTTTTATTTTTAGTAGACTTTCCATCAGAAGGGTCGGTTGTACACTTTCCTCCTACTTGTCAGTATCACTTCTTACAGAAAGATAGCCTTATGCGATTAGAAGGAATCCAGTAGACATACACACGATCCACGGTCATATTTTATATTTTGTATCGATAGGCCGATTAGTAAGGGGGAGGTTACACATACTTGCTTCAATATCTCATTTTTCACAAAAGTGAAGAGGATTAAAGATGCATTAAAATTGCTTGCTCATCTGCGTACTTTCTTCTTCTGAAAACTTCTTTTCGGTATCTTAAAACTATAGCGTACGTTTTTAGGTTGGCAGCGTCTTAGTCTGGTGATTGTACTCACGAAGAACTATATTTAACAACTGATTTACAAAACATAAAATACTTCTCATTAACAGAATAGTGATGCAATCAGAATAAAGCAATATACCCTTCTGCAGCCCATAATGATCCTGAAGGAGGGGTGAAAAAAAGGAATACATCCAAAATATCTTCCTTACCAGGAAAAGAATTGAAATACAACCTTTGCCCTAGCGAACATAATCGGGCAACAACACTATCAGGTACAAAGTATGGTCCTCGGCCGTAAACTGTAAACAGACAAAACTTTCGCAGTTAAGCATAGACTTTCCAAAAGTGTCTTAAAATTAACTAGCATCATCTACATAATCCATACCTACAGTCGGGTCTACTACTACTGCAGTTAGCTACCACAACAAGGTACTCAAAGTGGTCTACCAACCTGCCTACACATATATCCCAATAAACTCTTATGCGATAAAACATACAGCTGATTACTCACACTGAATTAATAACCAGTTTAATTTTTAGTACAAACTGCGTCAACAAATTACATATGTTCAAGTTGCACTTCAAACAAAATTGCTTTCTGTTCAAGTGAATGGATTATCTCACAGTGTGTAACTTAAGAATTTATTTTGCTCTCTCAAACGGCTCAAATTCGTCATCAACATAATTTTCCCGGTCTATTTTATCTGTCTCGGCGGGACTGAGTTACCTCCTTTTCAATACCCTTCCGGTAACACTCCATTCTTTAGCTTCAGCCATTATTGGATTTCGGTCACGGTAGTTACACCGTGTACGAAATATTATTATAGCTTGGTTACCGGTGCGCTTCACTGTCACAATCTGAAACAAAGTAAGTGTATGTCACTCTACTCTTTTCCTAGATTCAGTCTTTCATGTGCTTAGTTTTCCTCGTGTGGAAACTACTTACATTTAATTTACATTCTACTTAGAATACTTATCTAAGAAATGTTCTCTTTACTTTTAGTTTGTGGTATTTCAAAGGTAAAAAGACTTGCGACAGATTTTAGCAGAGATCATGATGTAAGGTTCCATGAGCTGAGTGTTTCAGATGGTGAGAGTGATACTGCTGACTCAGAGAACGAGGATTGTGTACATGAAAACGTTCTTGATTCAGGAACAGAACAAGAAGTACCATAAAATCACAGGAAGAAGTAGTTCAAGAGTACGTTTTCTTGTAGGAAAAGATGGAATAACTAAATGGAGGAAAAGTGAATGTGGTATCAGTAATAGGAAAAGACCTTGCAGTATTACCATGCATTTAGCTGGACCAAAAATGAAGCTCGAATAATAAAGACAGAAATATATATTCTGAAAGTATTCCTGCATGAATAAATAATACACATCTTAGTAACACGTGCTAATATTTACATCAGTGAAGTTCGTGGTAATTTTTCTACGGAAAGGGGTACTAAAGAAACAGTTGTTACAGAAATCAGAACTTCCGTTTGTTGTAATACAAGTATCTTTGTAGTGTCTGAGATGTACTAGAAAAAATTTATCGAAATTGTGGGGTAACTCGAAGAGCAACGGACCTGAATCATGTTACGAAAGCAACAGTGAAAAATGATTCAGATTGCTGTTGAGATGTCTGAGGTTTTGTAGTGTCTTTGATAGAGGTGTTACGAGAGAGACTGACAAGATGGCTGGTATAAGAGAAGTACAGGAGCTATTTATGTATAACCACTAAAAATATTTGTCGACCAATGTATACGGAACTGTATGTATATTACCTGTATTATATTTGGATTTAAATAAAACACTCCTTCTAAAATCATTCGTGGACATTGTGCGGAGAATCCAAAAACACCGTATATGTTGTGGACGGCACCTATCACCCGTGTGAGTGACCCTGTCAGGCATTATTGCACGAGTAACGGAAGGTTAATAACTTGTCATATGGACTCCTGTGCAGAATTTTCTTCACTGAGAATACACCCACAAGACACTGGCCTGAGTCTTGCACTAAATCACCAGGTAAATTGCGAAGGCACTGGGATAGTGCTCCTCTTGATATGCAGAAGCCCCTTTCTCTGTCTTGACTGCGACCGCTGTCTGTTGGGCCAACATAAGCCACCAAAGGCTCCACTAGGCTGTTGTGTCTACAAAGCGACCTCACCAGCGCTGACCTTTAGCGGCGTCTGACGGACCGTACCACAGTGCACATGTCGGTAGCTGCTCTTCCTCTTGGCGCCACCCAGCACTCGGTCGTTCATTTCCGAGCAGCAGCTGACCACATTGACATCCGTACTTGCCTACAGCTCGGCGGACATGGTGGCACTCGAGGCAAACACGTGTCCACGCCATCTGCCCGCTCACGGCTGCAGAACTACACTCCGCTAAACTGGCTCTCGAGAGGAGGGAAAGGACCATGTCGCTCGACACACCACAAATATTTCACGAAATGCAAGGTATGTTTGTATACACTGACACAGTGGATTGAATAACTCTCCGTCCAGCAAGCTTAATGCTCAGACGAAGCATCTGTTTGTCATCTCATAGCTCTGTTATTACGAGTTACGCATAATATAAGTGTTACATGTGCGGAGCTTAGGCGAAGATGTCGTATTTAAATATCTTCTTCCACAGGCCTACGCTGTTATCCATTTATCAACTAGCTTACAAACCTCCCCTTGTCAGGTTATTCATTACGCCAATTTTCTGTTATCAAAACAAAACAAAATAGACTGTGTAGGTAGCGAAGCACTGAAAACATTTCATGTCCATGTATTGGTGAAAACGTTTGAAATTGTGAAACGTTCGTACAAAGAAACATGCATAACGTACAAATGTATAAGTAATTATCGAACTTAAGAAACGTGATTCCGGAGAGTTCTGTATGATGGGCGCAGCTGCTTCCCGTGTCTAAAACCCTATTTTTAAACGTTTTCATCGCAATGCCCTTCCATAGCTATATAGACAGCTATCGTTTTTGTATACAGCCGTCTACACTTCGCATTGAATGCTGTTAAAAGTGCCGCCACATGTCAGGGATTTTCTTAAGTTGCCTCAACTGCAGGAGTGTCTTAGTAGTAAAAAATAATTGCACTGAAACTCCATGCATGATACGACAGTTTCTCACGTATCTCAGTGTTTATGACGACATATCCCTTGAACTGTGTGTTGTACAGTGATGGATTTCTGTAGGTACATTCAGTGATATATATGGATAGTGTCTGCTTAATGCGTTGCGAAAAGAGTTTGTTGAGAAGAAGTAATAAATTTAAACGTCATACACAATGCGGCAAAATTTCATCTTGCACCAGTCGCTGTGTTTATGACTTCAAGTCTCCTGAACTGACGGTTTTTACAGCAACAATGATTGTGCCTGACAGTAAGGCATACAAGCACCAACTTAGGTTGAAGGCGGTTCAGTGTTTTAGGAGGAGATGTGGTGTATACGTACACATACATAGATACATATATGTATATGCTTTTTTTTATAATTTGCATTACTTCACTCTCTATTAAACTGCACGGCGAAAGACAGGATGCCCGCTAAGGAACGTTTAGCATTAGTTTCTCAGTGACAGACATCCATTCTATCAATTAATATTCCTATACTTGAGCCTTGTTTGATCATATGAAAGGAAGCTATTCCATTTTACTCATTTTACCGCCATAGAAAATCAGTATTTCACGCAAATATGTGGCGAAGGAATAATAAGCCTTCCTCTCGAAGAAAGGATGTTTCAATAATAATATCTAACAGAGGGAGTAATTCATGGTCTGACTAAAAAGCGGTATGTCATAAACTTGCTTCAAAAAAGAATGTCATTCTGTTACATATGTTTCCGAACTGCAAATAGCAAAGGAGATGTGCTGATTTTCATTTAACCGTACTAAGTTTCCAAACAAGGACTTCGCCAAAGTGACATATTTTAATTGAGGTATAGGGTTCTCTTCAGTCAAACTGGGCGCGTGTTATCTGTTTCCCTGGACACTGCTACTTTAAAAGAAAATAAAAGCCCAAACGTAGCTCTTCCGCTCCAACAATGGTTAAAATTTGCTGTAACCAAAACTGCGACACGTTTCGAAATTTCTCAACTTCAATTGTTACTAAAAAACCTAATACGTATTTTAATTTTAAAGTCTACTTAATTTATAACGCTTTTGCTATTTGTAACGTACCATTACGTTTTTCGCCTTAACTGTGAGACTATAAAAATCTTCCTTAATAACATTTCAGCTGATGTTTTCGTACTGAAATACACGTATCCAGAAAATTACAGATTTTAAATAGTGTTCATAAGCATTTAATGTTTGATATAAAAGCAATATACATAAAAAATGTATAGCAATTAAGTGAAACTTGATGTTGCTTCTTCGTATATGTCAAACTTCAGTAAATGGCACAAAATTTTATAGGTGACTTATGTAAACTATTTTGATGACGTGTTAATGTATAATTTCTCCCAACATGCGAAGCGCCGCGCCTGGCGTAGGCTACTAAGTTTAGATTAGATTAGATTAGTACTTGTTCCATAGATCATGAATACGACACTTCGTAATGATGTGAAACGTATCAGGTTAATAAAAGGTGTCCATACAAGATATTACATTAGACAAAATATTACTTGACACTCAATAATTAACTTTTTGAGGTTGGGAAATTACCCACTTACTATATCCAAAAATTCATCTAATGAGTAGAAGGAGTTTCCATTAAGAAATTCATTTAATATCCTTTTAAATGCTATATGACTATCTGCCAGACTTTTGTGGCAGCATAATTTACCCCCTTCTGAGCCAAAGTTAGATTTAACCTTGAGTAGTGAATATCATCCTTTCTCCTAGTGTTGTAGCCATGTACACTGCCATTACTTTTGAATTCGTTCAGATTGTTAATAACAAATTTCATAAGAGAATATATATATATTGTGAGGCTACAGTGAAGATTTCTAGCTCTTTAAATAAGTGTCTGCAGGATGATCTTGGATGAGCTAGAGCAATTACTCTGATTACACGCTTTTGTGCAATGAACACTCTTTTACTCAATGATGAGTTACCCCAGCATATGATGACATACGAAAGCAGAGAATGAAAATGGGCGTGGTAAGCTAATTTACTCAGATGTATATCGCCAAAATTTGCAATGACTCTAACAGCATAAGTAGCTGAACTCAAACGTTTCAGCAGATCCTCAGTGTGTTTTTTCCAGTTCAACCCCTCATCAATGCATACACCTAGAAATTTTGAATATTCTACCTTAGCTACCGATTTCTGATCAGAGTCTATATTTAATAATGGGGTCATTCCATTTACTGTGTGGAACTGTATATACTGTGTTTTGTCAAAGTTTAATGAGAGCCCATTTGCAGAGAACCACTTAATGATTTTCTGAAAACCATCGTTTACAATTTCACCAGTTAATTCTTGTCTGTCGGGTGTGATAGCTATACTTGTATCATTGGCAAAAAGTACCAGCTTTGCATCTTCGTGAATATAGAATGGCAAGTCATTAATATATATTAAGAATAGGAGAGGACCCCAAACCGAGCCTTGCGGCACCCCATTCTTGATTGTTGCCCAGTTTGAGAAATCACCAGTTTTTTGCTCTTTAAAAGTCCTGTACACATTGCATTAATGGATGATACCGTTTTCGTGAATAAGAAGCCATATTTATTTCATAACATTGTGTGATGCAGCACCGTAAGTAGCCATGGATGAATGCCGTGTTTCATTTAGATGATAATAATTTGAAGGAATAACTATCATTATCTTTTTAAGATCTCACTAAACAAGGCAATTTCAATTTAGATTTCTGTAACACGAAACAGCTAATCATGGCTATACGTGACGCTTCTGCTTTCATAGACACTCCATGCGAAGCATATACCATACGAATTTTATCTGCACTTTCTGAGAGAGGTATCACAGCAGTCTGCGTAGCTTTGGGGGGGGGGGGGAGGAAGTGGGGGTTGGGGAAGAGTAGCTACCTGCGCTCCTCCAACTCACTCTGAAATCCCATTACGTAAAATAAACGCAGATGGTAAGGGACAGAAGAGCCAGACATAATAAGAGGAAGTAGCTTCGGGACAATGCTCCAAATTGTCGAGTGATACCAATGACGCTCGGTTTAAAAAGAGTTTCATCCTTTTCTCTTTGGGATGTATATAAGTAATAACCGTTGTCAAACAACAGCTTTACAAACTAAGGCTGTGTACTGAATTTGAGTTAGAATATGGGGTTTATCTTTTCATCCATTGTGGCATACGTGTAGCTGTCAGTACAGTTAGCATAGAACTCATGCATGCGATCTGCATAAGTCTGTTTCTGAGTGGCTTTGCTCTTCGTGTGCTCGCACCAGCGCGTGTGGTAGTACCATAAACGTAAATCACCTGTTACGCATTATTCCTCTGTATTGTGATCTAATCTCACTTCAGTAACTCACCAATGAGCTACAACGAACAGTATGCTTACCTCGGGATTCAGACAGCTTTTGTCGCCATTGTTTCCATCTGTTGCTGCTCTCAAGTGGCATTCCAGTGGCATTCTGTGCTATTTTACGCAGCGTTAATATATTGTATAAGCTGCTGGCTCAGTGACGGATTTTATGAGAGTGACGGATTTTATGAGAGTGACGCCTGCAGTATGGATCCGCACACGCCGTTCGCTTACAACTGAGGACCTGAGGACCACGTGATTACGTTGCAAGGTTTTTCTGAATACCCGAAAACGACAGCGCTCCTCGTTCCATACAAAATAGATAATGGAAATTTTTTAATAAATTAATATTGCATAAGTAGTCTTAAAATAGCAACAGCAATGGCATTCCATTGGTAACAGTATTACAACTGAATTCCAACTTACAGAACAAATATTATACACGTATTGAAGGGTAGGTTTGTTTTACTAACTAGCACTTACGAGCCTCAATAACCTTCTTTGCGTTTGGAATTAAACGTAAAAGGGTCGGTTTGTATTTCTCAGATTAGAGATTAAGTAATTTAGGAATTCCAGTTATTTTTGATGTTTTAATAAGTAACAAAATTCGCAAAGATACGTTGACGATAAAGCAACCAGAAACAAAAAATGTGACATGTAACTCTTTGGAATACACACCGGATATTGTGAGACAGCTTGGCTGTACCAGATTCGACAACTAACTGCACTTTAATTTCAACGGAATCCCTAGATTATACATAAATTTAAATAAAATATAGTAGTCTTGACTATCTCAATCTGACAAAGGCAGATTGTATGTGACAGAAATATTCTTAATTGCATGGGTGTATAACGGCGTTATTGGAAGTCAAGTCCCTGATAAAGATAACGATAGCTATGATTTGTATAGCACACTAACACCCGTCAGAGCAGCAAACATATTTATACTTATAATAAAATCAAGAATTTTGAAACATGTTTTGTATCTGGGCCATGAACAAGGTGATGGCTAATGCTGTAGAGGGAATTGAACTACATGAACCTTGTCCAACGGCGTGACTATTTTCTCCGGCGGCAGAGGTCAATATCATTGGTGTGTAGTGTTGGTGTCACTAGAGGGCGAAAGGAGTACGTGCAAGAGTGCCGTTGGGACAACAACCTGGTGTAGTGGTGGCTGTCTTTCCCAGCTGGATGCACAGCCTCGCAGTGAAGATAAGGGATGGCTTTGGTACGTCATTAGGAGTACAGCCTGAGTGCTTTAGCGGTTTGTGGTGGCATCTTGGTGGCCTTGTTTTTGAGGAGGTGCACCATGTTACGTGAGGATATGCACTAAGCGTAGCCAATTGTAAGTAACTTTCTGAACGGATGTCGGTAAGTCCTGAGTAACCTCGTCTTCATGTTTATGGCACATGGAGTGTGCAGCAGTGTGTGTCATTCGAGAAAGCATTCTTAGTTGTATCAGTACTCATGGCGGATGCGATTGACGAAAAAAATGAAATTCAATTGTTTTCCGCTACAACTGTTAATCAATTGCTCATTATAATTATCCGGGCTTTTATGCCTTGGTCGGTTGATGAATTCTGTGTCAACGTTGCGAATTGACACAGAATTTATCAGTCGACCACGGCATAACAGCCCGGATAATTATAACGGACATGACATTTCCGGCTGTGAAAGTCTACATGTTAATCAATTGTTCAATGGTTTTAATAATTGATTCTGTATGGAATTCTTATCACTGAAGTAGTGAATCACTCTTGTCGAATAAGATTTCGTTTTCAATTACCTTATGTGAATTAATTGTCATACTTGTAATTGAATATCAATCTATCTAGCCATAAGCATGAGCAACTTGTTAGCGTTGTTGGTAGTTGGCTGTCTCAGTTGCTGGGTATCGTTAGTAGTAGTAGTGCAAATGAAGTGCGAGGCTGTATCTATGATCCTAAATAAGTTGAAGTATTATCTCTCTTTCTAACTTTGCAGTTATCGTGTATGATAAGAGCAGAGTGATTGATGTTTTCAATTGTTATATTGTTGCCTAGTTGTATGTTGTAGGACCAGACTGAATTTGTTCCGTATTTGACGTTTTCTTTTTGTAAAAAGGTAGTTCGGGTTTGATTGCTACAGTCCTACTAAAGTTATTGTGGAATGCAGAGAATTACATTATTTTACGGTAAGTGGTTGCTAGTTTGTTAATTGGTGTTTTAGTGGGAAATAAGTTATTCCTAAACTGTGCCACAATTGTGCCCAAACCCCAGCCACAACCTATCTCGTAAATCCGAGGAGCAGGTAGCAGAGCAGGGTTGCGCATTGTATTGGTGAGGGCACAGTCTGGTAGCCTCAAAACACAAATTAGAAATTTTGTCGTTTTCCTCTGTGGTGTTACACTCATGACAGTGAGGGACATGCTGCCACAGTTTGGTTTAGGAAGGAAGACTCCACATATGATGTGGTGGTGCTTGGGTAGATACCACCTAGCATGCTGGTAGAGCTCTCCCAGCTGTTACGGCTGACCAGGGATGAGCCGGTATGTAGCACTATCGGTGTTGTTAGTGCAGCCCTCACAGAATTCGAAAGAGTGGTGCAGTTTTTGCAATGTGAACTTCATTCATGGGGAGCACGCCTGCAGATTACAAGCTAGCACTATACGTTATAGGAACAGGATTCGTGATTTGTTAGGATTGGTAGTGAAAGAGAACACTTCGTTATTAAATGAGTTCTACGTGAGATTTGTCAGGTTAGAAGCGATAAGCCCAGATTTATTTTCAGTTTCTTCACTGCAAGGGAGTCATACCAACTTGAAGAGAGTAATTAAAGATGGCTTTATTACTAAAATACAATTGTCAGTAGAGGAAGCTGTAGGTTGGAAAATAGCAGCAAAATTTAATATTAAGTATTTCTCTATTGATTCCATACCTGTTACTGTGAAATATTTTTATAACATTGTATGGTGACAGAGCAGAAGGATGTTTTTCTGTTGTGTGACATGTAAATTCACAGTTAATGTATCCATACAGAATGATTAGTTTGGCAAATAGGAAAATGTCCTCATAGTCACAGGGGATATATTGGCGAGAGTTCATCAACAAGCACGCAAAAAGAGTAGAACCTGTATATGTAGTGAAGAAGTTAACAGAGCCACATTTCTCGTGTGAACAAGCATTAAATGAATATTTTTGATAATATGTTGACAGAGTTTACATTAATGCGTGAACATTTCGTATCACACACAAGTAAGCCCAGGTGCTGGCTAATACTTTAAATGACATTAAACCATATGATATCGTGGATGATGTTCATGCAGGCTCCTTGACCTTTTAGTGATTTAGAGCACTCAGCATATCTGACGAGGGAATTCGGTATGTAAAACAAACTAGAGTGAAGATCAAATGATGAATGTTGATGGGAGATGTGTAGTCAATTTTACAGTTGTTTTATATGTACTACTACAGGAAAGTTCCGAAGAGATTGTCCACAGCAAAAGAAATCAAATTGTAAAAACAGCTGATGACGTTCAGGTGTAGAAAACTATACGACTTCTATCGCTGCCGCAGATGGAATAAATGCTAGGTCTGTGTGTTAGTCTGCCGTGAAATTAATAATGCGGCAGTTCAAAAAAATGGTTCAAATGACTCTGAGCACTATGCGACTTAGCTTTTGAGGTCATCAGTCGCCTAGAGACTTAACTTCTGAGGTCATCAGTCGCCTAGAACTTAGAACTAATTAAACCTAACTAACCTAAGGACATCACACACATCCAAGCCCGAGGCAGGATTCGAACCTGCGACCGTAGCGGTCACGCGGTTCCAGACTGAAGCGCCTTTAACCGCACGGCCACACCGGCCGGCAATGCGGCAGTATGTGGGTCACTAGATACTGATTGTTTTGTCACTCTCACAAGTAAGGAGTGGTTTCAAATTCTCCTGGCAGTGTGGCATGTCGGGTCTTTCAAACTCTGTTCTACATCTCCGAAGAGTTCATATGAAAGTGTATAGGTAGAGATATTCAGAGTAAACCTATCTCTATGAGCAAATCCCCGTAGGATACCAAGTATGGCGCTCTATATTCGAAGCCAGTGGATCACCAGATGGAAAGAATGGACTCAAATTTTGTAGGTCCGTTTCCTAGACCGTGAGCAGAAAACAAATATACTGTTGTATGCGTGGACGCCACTTAGGATTTTGTTTCCTACTAGTTCAGTGAGCACATAATTTGCTTTGGTTGGTTACAGGAGGTTTTTGAAACGTTTTATCCTTGCCGAGTACTACGTTCTGAAGTGCTGCAGAATTTACCTGCATAGTCTTGAGGGAGTTCTTGTTTGCGTTAGGAATTAAGCAGTACACCGTAACATCTTATTACCCAAATCCGTCATTTGTAAAGAGAACTAATCGTAACCTAAGAGTTGCTTTGATAGATTATCATTAATCCAACCCCACTAGATTACGATAAAAGGAGTTACCAATGTATATGTTTAATATAGCGAGG
This sequence comes from Schistocerca serialis cubense, assembly GCF_023864345.2. Classification (NCBI taxonomy): domain Eukaryota; kingdom Metazoa; phylum Arthropoda; class Insecta; order Orthoptera; family Acrididae; genus Schistocerca; species Schistocerca serialis. The sequence goes on from NC_064642.1 coordinate 529,637,753, forward strand.
AACGAGATGCATGAGAGTACCAGAGAGTCAATAATGTTTGCGTTCAGGACTAATTCCTTACTAACTAATTTCGGATAAGGAAAGACATCTGCAATCAGATCAGTGAAAAATAGCTGCCTAGGAAGTAGAATTCCTTAACTTCATCTACTTCGCGACCATCAATCCTGATGTCAAGTCCTAGCTGTTCCCATTTCTGCTACTTCTAATTACTTTCGTCTTCCTTCGATTCACTCTCAGTCCATATTCTGTAGCCATTATACTGTTCATTGCATTCAGCAATTCATGTAATCCTTCTTCACTTTCACTCAGGATAGCAGTGTCATCAGCCTCAGAACATAAAGTAGAAGTTTTGTCTTGTTTTCCACTGTGCTATTTGGCTCGTGGCAGTGAGGGACATGCTGGCACCGTTTGGTTCTCTTAAGAAGGAGTAATGTCACAGAAAAAGCTGAATAAAGCTGTCTCTGTGGGCTAGCTGTTATGGTACTAGACTGATGCATAGAGGGTCATGAGTTCTGAACTCACCTGACTGGTAAAATTTTCATTTATATATTCGGTTCGACGACATCCTAGAAGTATCCACAAATACCAAGAATGATTGTGTACTGGAATGTTCTGTAACAGTATATATACCGTATGTGTTCTGGCTGAAGGCTGTTCGCTCCGCGCTCTTGTATGTGCAAGTGCAGAATAAACCTTCGTTAAATAAAGTTAGTGTTCGTAATTCACCTCATTACACGTTCTTCTATGTGAAAACAATAATCCATCTACTGCCACTAGCAGACGTTGGAAATCGTCCGAGGAGGTCAATCCCAACACGCTGGTAAGGCGTTTCGGCTGATGGAATTGGTATGAGTCGGCCAGATGGTTTCTGAGGAACTGCCTTTCTCCTCTGGCACTCTCGACAGTGCAACACATAGTGACGGACACTCCTAAATAAACCGGGCCTCAAAAATCTCTTGCGGATCCTATCGTATGTCTTAATAAATCCTACATGTCGGGCCTAAGGTGTGTCATGGAATTCCTGTAGAACATCTAAGCGCATGTGTAGGTATCACTGGTAGCCACCTCTTTCCAAACAGTCAAAGTTTTTCTTGCAAAGTAATCCACTTAATACCTTAAATAGTGCTTTCACATCCTCTGACCGAGATAATTTGAGATATCTTGGCGTCCTTCTTCTGCTCAGTAGAGAGATCCTGGAGTGCAGCGAGACAGTCATTATCTTCATCAAAGTCTTGATGGTCTTGCACAGAGTATCTTGAGAGACAGTCGGCATCTTGGTGTTTTCTTCCACTTTTGTATACTATAGTAATGTCATACTCTTGAAGACGTAGTGCCCACCTGGCGAGTGGTCCTGTTGGATCCTTAAGACCTGTGAACCAACAAAATGAATTATGGTCTGTAAGAACTATGAATGGCCTTTCGTAGAGATACTGTCGAAATTTGCACGTGGCCCGGATCACAGCAAGACATTCTCTTTCTGTAGTTGAGTAGTTTCTCTCGGCTTTTGTAAGTGTCCTAGAAGCATAAGCTATAATCTTCCCTTTACCATCCCATGTGTAGTTCTGTAGGTTTTCTCTCATCATACAGACCAAGTATAGGGTCAGTCGTCAGAGCTTTTCGCAGCACATCTAAATACACTTGTTGAGCACCACCCCAGAGAAATTTAGCATCGGCTTTTAATAACTCTTGGAGTGGACTGGCTTTGATACAAAAGTCTTTAATAAAACGACGGTAATACGAACATAATCCGAGGAAGCTTCTCACATCTCTAATACTTTAAGGAATAGGAAATTCCGTTATAGATCTCACCTTTTCTGGGTCTGGCCGCACACCTTCGTTTGACATAAGGTGTCCGAGTATTTTGATTTCTTTTGCTCCAGAGAGACATTTTCTTGGATTGAGTTTCAGTCCGCCTTGTTGGAGACACTTAAGAACGGCCCTCTGTCTTTTTATGTGATCATCAAACGTCTCTGAGAACACTATAATGTCATCTAAATAACAAAGACACATCGTCCACTTCAGATGACTTAGAAGATTATGTATCATCCGTTCAAAAGTTGCTGGTGCATTGCACAAACCAAATGGCACTACCTTGAATTCATACAGGCCCTCAGGGTTGATGAATGCAGTTTTCTCACGATCAGCCTCATCTACTTCGATTTGCCAGTACCCCACGTACATATCCATGGTTGACAAAAACTTAGTCCCCTTCAGACAACCTAGTGTAACGTCAATTCGTGGAAGAGGATAAACAGCCGTTTTAGTTATCTTATTAAGCGTCTTATAATCAACACAAAAACGCCAACTGCCGTCCTACTTCCTGACGAGAACCACTGGTGATGACAAAGGCTGAATGATGTCATTCTTGATCATTTTCTCTACCTCGTCGCGAATTATTCGACGTTAAGTTGCTGACACACGACATGCTCTCTGACTTATATGTTGACGGTCTCCAACGCTAATCCGGTGCTTCACCATTGATTTGTCTAATTTGTTCTTCACCTGTGGATTGATGCATACAAACGACTCTTGAAGAATGGCAAGTAGCTTCATCTGTCGTTCCTTAGTGAGATCTGGTAGTAGTCGAGCTAGAAGATCTTGTTTCGTAGTGACAGCGCAAATTTCGCCCACAGACTTAGCATGGGAGGTTTCTATGACGCTCAGCTGTTCTGCAATTAACGGCTCAGAGTCAACAATTCACCGAATCCGTTCTTAAAGGAGACGACAGAGGCTGGGATGACCAAGTTATTCTTCACTGGTATGCTTCTCTTACATTCCACTAAAAGATCCATTGGTTGACGCATGGCATGACACATGACAGTTACCTATCAAGCGCTGACTGCAAGAATGATCACTTCATGCAGCGCACATAGTCTCCATACACTTGGATGCGAATCTTCCTGTCTACAGGATCTCATCTCCTCTAGCATAATCTTCGAGCGGCCACAATTTGTAATTGCCTGAGAAGCTTTCAAAAAGTCCCATTCGAGAATGACGTCATGACTACACTCTTGTAAAACGAATTCTCTGGACCACTTATACCCTCACGAATGACATATTTTCCTGTAGGTTTTACATATTTCCCATTATCCACCTTCAGCAGAGATGTTTTGTTGTCGACGAATACGGTTTCCTGCAACTGGCGACGGCAGGAATTGAGAGATTTGTACCAAATAAATTAACAAACAACGGATCTGATCCTCCTTGGCACACAAAACAGGTTAGAACACTGTTGCAGAAACAACGAAACAAACATGCCAAATTTAAACAGACACAAAATCCCCAAGATTGGCGATTTTTTACAGAAGCTCGAAAATTAGCGCGGACTTCAATGGAAGATGCTTATAACAGTTTCCACAGCGAAACTTTGTCTCGAAACCTGGCAGAAAATCCAAAGTGATTCTGGTCGTATGTGAAGGATGTTAGCGGCAAGAAACAATCAATGCCTTCTCTGCCCAATAGCAATGGAGATACTATCGAAGGCAATGCTGCCAAAGTAGATTTACTAAACGCAGCCTTCCGAAATGCCTCCACAAAAGAAGGCGAAGTAAATATTCCAGAATTCTAATTGAGAACAACTGCCAACATGAGTAACGTAGAAGTAAATATCCTCAGCCTAGCGAAACAACTTCAATCACTTAATAATAGCAACTCTTCTGGTCCAGACTGTATACCAATTAGGTTCCTTGCGGAGTATGCTGATGCATTAGCTCCGTACTTACAATCATATACAACCGTTCGCTCGACGAAAGATCTGTATCCAAAGACTGGAAAGTTGCCCAGGTCACACCAATATTCAAGAAAGGTAATCTACTAAATTACAGACCCATATCGTTAACGTAAATATGCAGCAGGATTTCAGAACATATATTGTGTTCGAACATCATGTTTTACCTGGAAGACAACGGTCTAGTGACACGCAGTCAATATCGGCTTAGAAAACATCGTTCCTGTGAAACACAACTAGCTCTTTTTTCACATGAAGGGATGAGTGCTATTGACAAGGGTTTTCATTTTGATTCCGTATTTCTGGATTTCCGGAAGGCTTTTGTTTGACACCGTATCACACAAGTGGCTCATAGTGAAATTGCGTGCTTATGGAATATCGTCTCAGTTATGTGACTGGATTTGTGATTTCCTGTCAGAGAGGTCACAGTTCGCAGTAATTGACGGAAAGTCATCGAATAAAACAGAAGTGATTTCTGGCGTTCCTCAAGGTAGTGTTATAGGCCCTTTGCTGTTCCTTATCTATATAAATGATTTGGGAGACAATATGAGCAGCCGTCTCCGCTTGTTTGCAGATGACGCTGTTGTTTATCGACTAATAAAGTCATCAGAAGATAAAAAAACTTCAAAACGATTTAGAAAAGACATCTGAAAGGTGCGGAAAGTGGCAGTTGCCTCTAAATAACGAAAAGTGTGAGATCATCCACATGAGTGCTACAAGGAACTCGTTAAACTTCGGTTACACGATAAATCAGTCTAGTCTAAAAGCCGTAAATTCAACTAAATACCTAGGTATTACTATTACGAACAACTTAAGTTGGAAGAAATAGATACAAAATGTTGTGGGGAAGGCTAACGAAAGACTGCGTTTTATTGGCAGGACAATAAGAAAATGTAACAAACTTACTAAGGACACTGACTACACTACGCTTGTCCGTCCTCTTTTAGAACACTGCTGCACGGTGTGGGATCCTTACTGACGGAGTACATCGAAAAAGTTTTGTATTATCGCGAAATATGGGAGAGAGTGTCACAGAAATGACACAGGATTTGGGCTGGACATCATTACAAGAAAGGCGTTTTCGTTGCGACGGAATCTTCTCACGAAATTCCAATCACCAACTATCTCCTCCGAATGCGAAAATATTTTTCTGACACCAACCTAAATAGGGAGGAACAATCACCACTATAAAATAAGGTAAATTAGAGCTCGTACGGAAAGATATAGGTGTTCATTCTTTCCGCGCGCTATACGAGATTGGAATAATAGAGAAATGTGAAAGTGGTTCGATGAACCCTCTGCCAGGCATTTAAATGTGATTTGCGGAGTATCCATGTAGTTGTAGATGTAGATGTACTTCTCCGAAATGACTGAGTATGATGCTCCAGAGTCCAGAAGAGCTTGGGCTGGTCGGCCATCCATAAGGATAGCGACGTAGATTACTGTCATTTTGGTAGTGATCGACGACGGAGGATCTTTCTCTTCGGCGGCCTCACCTCCAAGGAAGGTTGCACCCTTTAGTTTTCCAGGTTGCCGCGGCTAGGTGATCTGCTGGAGCTTCTAAACGGCGATGGGGACCTTGATCGGCGTGTTGGGGAGCGTCCTCTCCAGCGGCTAGCTTGCGGCGACGGCGACCTACGTCGTCCTGCGCCCACATCTTCTTGTTCATCTTCGTCGTCCCGGAGTTGGCGTCGGCTAAGATCGATCTGCTGTCTTCTGGTGCGGGCGTCAGCAAATATCCGCCGCCTTTCTCAACTATAGCGCAACACATGTCCTGGTCGTCCACTGTGAATACATACCGGTTGGTTATCCTGGGTCCTTCGGACGTCAGTCTCCCGTGCTGCCCAAACAGATCCTCATGCGGCATTATAGGAACGTAACTTAGCCTGGGTCTCGACTTTTTCACCGCTTTAAAGGAAAATGAAGGACGAGAGATTGGGTTCAATGTCTGTTCCACTTCCTCCCTAATGACCTCTTGAAGCGTCTCGGTTTTTTCTCACCGTGCTATCCAAGTGCCTTCTGAACTTTCTCTCTCAATATCTGACGAAGAACACTTGTGAAATCATGTTCTCCCTACGTCACAGACATCCATACTACGTTTGGAACCTGTTCAAACTCCTTGCGTGTAATTCTTTTTTGATGCATTGTCTCGATACACTGGTACCATTTTATGAAGACGTCTGCTATAGAAACCTCCTTCAGGAGTAGGGCTTGACACATGTCCTCAGCAACACCTTTCATGAGATGTGAAACCTTATCTTCCTCCTTCATTCTAGGATCCACTATTTTACACAGCTCCAAGACGCCTTGAATGTAGGTTGCTGTAGTTTATCCTGGACGCTGTGCCCTGCACTTTAATTTATCTTCAGTCTTTCATTTCTGTCGTTGTGTGTCGCCGAAATACTTGCCTGGAATACTTCCCAGCTTGTGACCTTATCCTCTTTGTTCTTCTACCATTGCTTGGCAGTACCCTCAAAGTAGAAAAATACGTTAGCCAAACACACGGTGTCATCCCATTTGTTAAATTTGGCTATACGCTCATCATCCCATTTGTTAAATTTGGCTATACGCTCATATACCTTCAGCCACTTGTTTGTATCTTGGCCATCGTCACCAGGGAACCCCGAAGCAAGACTTACGTGGTGGCACACAGTTGCTGTCATCGTAACGTCCTCTTCTTCTTCTGTCTCCGATAGACTGCGTTCTGTTGAATATGGCTTGAACTCAGGTTTCTCGCCACCAAAATGGCGACTCTGTCATGGCCTGATGGGAACCACTGTGTCGTCGATAATGTGCGCTATCACAAGTTCCAATACCCAGCGACTCCACCAGAATAATATCACGTAGAAGGTGTAATTAGATGAATCACTAACACTAACTTTATTTAACTAAGGTTTATTCAGCACTTGCACATACAAGAGTGCGGAGCGAACTGCCTCCGGCCAGAACACATACGGTATATATACAGTTACAGATCATTCCAGTACAATCGTTCTTGGTATTTGTGGATACTTCTAAAATGTCCTCGAACCGAATATAGAAATTAAAAAAGTTCAAGGTTGTTTTGTACTCACGACCCTCTTTGCAACAGTGTAGTGTCATGACCGCTACACCACAGTGCCGGCGCTACTCAGCTGCTTCTGCGGCAGTATCATTCATATCTTTTCACCTTGAATTTTAATTCCACTCTTGAAGCTGTTTTTTATTTACATCATTCCTTCTTCGCTGTACGGAGGCGAAAGATCACATCTCTGTCTTACACCATTTTTAATCCGAGCACTTCGCTCTTCCCTCTTGGTCCTTGTATATATTGTATATTACGTTTCTCTCCATATAACTTACACGCATTTCGAACATTTCTCACCATTTTACGTTGTCGAATGCTTACTCCAGATCCTATGTACGTGGCTTGATTTTTCTATAGTTTTGCTCCAGTATCAACCGCAACGTCAGGATTGCCTCTCTGGTGCGTCTACCTTTCCTAAAGCCAAACTGGTCGTCATCTAACGCATCTTGAATTTTCTTTTCCATTCATCTGTAAATTGTTTTTGCCAACAACTTGAGTGCAGGAGCTACTAAGCTGATTGTGCGATAATTTTCGCACTTGTCAGGTCTAGCAGTCTTTGGAATTGCGCGGACGATACTTTTCCGTAAGTCAGATGGTATGTCGCCAGACTCATACATTCTGGACACCAAAGAGAATACCCGTTTTATAGCCACTTACCCCAACGATTTTAAAAATTCTGATGGAATGTTGTCTGTAGTTTTTGTCGTATTTGGTTTTAAGTCCTCCAAAACACTATTGAACTATAATTCTAATAATGTATCCCCTATCTCTTCTGAATCGACAAATGTTTCTTCTTCTAGCACATCACACAGATCTTCCACCTCATAGAGATCTTCAGCGTACTCTTTCCACCCTTTCGCTCTCTCCTCTGCATTTAACAGCAGAATTCCCGAAGAGCTGTTAATGTTACCGTCCTTACTTTTAATTTCACCGATGGTTATTTTGACCTTCCTATATGCTGAGTGAGTCCTTCCGACAATCATTTCTTTTACGATGTCTTCACATTTTTCCTGCCGCCATTTCGGCTTAGATTCCCCGCACTAACGCACTTCCTATTTATTTCATTCCTTAGTGACTTAAATTTCTGAATCACTGAATATCCCTGAACATTTTTGTACTTCCTTCTTTCATTGATCAACTGAAATACTTCTTCTGTTAGCATGGCTTCTTCGGAGGTACCCTCTTTGCACGTGTGTTTATCTTTCCAACTACTGTGATTACCCTTTTTAGAGATGTCCATTCCTCTTTAACTGTGCTTCCTGCTGCGCTACTCCTTATTGCTGTATCTATTGCCTTAGAGTGCTTCAAGTGTACCTTGTCATTCCTTAGTACTTCCGTATCCCAGTTCTTTGCGTATGAATATTCCTGACTAATCTCTTAAACTTCAGCCTACTCTTCGTCACTGTTAAACTGTGATCTGTGTCTATATCTGCTCCTGCGTGCGCCTTACAGTCCACTATCTGACTACGGATTCTCTGTCTGACCATGATGCAATCAAACTGAAATCTTCCCGGATCACCCGGCCTCTTCCAGGTACAGTACTTGTCGTTCTTGAATAGAGTATTCGCTGCTCCTTGTCTCAAGCCCATATTCTCCTGTAACCTTTTCTTCTCCTCCATCAACTATAACTGCATTCCAGTCCCCAATGACTATCGGATTTTCAACTCCCTATACATACTGTATTATCCTTCCAATATCCTCCTGTAATTTCGCTACCTCTTCATCTTCAGCCTGTGACCTTGGCATGTACACCTGAACTATTGTTGTCCTTGTTGGTTGCTGTCTATTCTGATAAAAACAACCCTATTACTCAACTGTTCACAGCAACACACTCTCTGCCCCACCTTCCTATTCATAACGAATCCTATTCCCGTTATACTATTTACTGCTTCTGTTAATATTTCCCTATCTTATCTGGCCAGAAATCCTTGTCTTCTTTCCATTTCACTTCACCGACCCCTACTACATCTAGATTGAGACTTTACATTTTCCTTTTCAGCTTTTCTAGCTTGCCTACAGCGTTCAGGCTTCTGAAATTCCACGCCGCTACTCGTGGGCCTTTATGCTTTCGTTCGTTATTCAATATTTTTCTCGCGATCGCCTCTCCTTTGGCAGCGCCCTCCCGGAGACCTGAGTGGGGCAATATTTCGGAATCTTTGGCCAATGGGATCATGGCACTTTGTCATTTACAGGCCACATGTCCTGTGGACACAGGTAAGTGTCTTTAATGCAGTGGTATCCATTACCTGCATTACCCGTGGTCTAGGGCTGCCGGCACGGTAGCTCAGCGTGTTTGGTCAGAGGGTTACGTGCTCTCTGTAATAAAAAAAACTGAGTTAATCGATCATCAACGAACTTGAACGGATGTCTTACGACGTCCGCCCGGATCAGACCCAACGAACAAAAGCGAACAGAATGAGATTTTTTTAAAAAAAGAAAGGGTAGCGTCTTTGATTCATAATCAACTCGTCTTCGGTCTCGGGTTCGATCCTCGCCACTGCCTAAATTTTGATAAATAATCAGCATTGGCGGCCGAAGACTTCCGGAATAAGAAGTCAGCCTCATTCTGCCAACGGCCTTGTCAAAGAGGGCGGAGGAGCGGATAGAGGTTCAGGGCACTCTCTTGTCCTAGGGGTGGGAAATTGCCCCTAAAGGCGGCAGAATCAGCAATGATCAACGACATGAGGATGCAGAAGGCATTGGAAACCACTGCATTAAAGACACGCAACGTGTATCCACAGGACATGTGGCCTGTATTTGAAGAAGTGTCATGATGATTTCTCCATTGGCAAAAGATTCCGGAATAGTCCCTCATTCGGATCTCCGGGAGGGGACTGCCAAGGGGGAGGTTACCATGAGAAAAAGATTGAATAATCAACGAAAGAAAAACGTTCTACGAGTCGGGGCGTGGAATATCAGAAGCTTGAACGTGGTAGGGAAACAGGAAAATCTGAAAAGGGAAATGCAAAGGCTCAGTCTAGATATAGTAGGGATCAGTGAAGTGAAGTGGAAGGAAGACAAGGATTTCTGGTCAGATGTGTATCGGGTAATACCAACAGCAGCAGAAAATGGTATAACAGGTGTAGGATTCGTTATGAATAGGAAGGTAGGGCAGAGGGTGTGTTACTGTGAACAGTTCAGGGACCGGGTTGTTCTAATCAGAATCGACAGCAGACCAACACCGACAACGATACTTCAGGTATACATGCCGACGTCGCAAGCGTAGGGGAAGGAGTAGAAGAAAAGGTTACAGGAGAATATGAGCTTGGGACAAGGAATGAAAGAGGAGAACGACTAATTGAGTTCTGTAACAAGTTTCAGCTAGTAATAGCGAATACCCTGTTCAAGAATCACAAGAGGATGAGGTATACTTGGAAAATGCCGGGAGATACGGGAAGATTTCAATTAGATTACATCATGGTCAGACAGAGATTCCGAAATCAGATACTGGTTTCTAAGGCATACCCAGGAGCAGATGTAGACTCACATCACAATATAGTAGTGATGAAGAGTTGGCTGAAGTAGAGTAGGCTGAAGTTAAAGACATTAGTCAGGAAGAATCAATACGCAAAGAAGTGGGATACGGAAGTACTAAGGCATGACGAGATACGTTTGAAGTTCACTGACGTTATAGATACAGCAATAAGGAATAGCGCAGTAGGCAGTACAGTTGAAGAGGAATGGACATATCTACAAAGGGCCATCACAGAATTTGGGAAGGAAAACATAGGTACAAAGAAGGTTGCTGCGAAGAAACCCTGAGTAACAGAAGAAATACTTCAGTTGATTGACGAAAGGAGGAAGTACAAACATGTTCCGGGAAAATCAGGAATACAGAAATACAAGTCGCTGAGGAATGAAATAAATAGGAAGTGCAGGGAAGCTAAGACGAAATGGCTGCAGGAAAATTGTGAAGACATCGAAAAAGATATGACTGTCGGAAGGACAGACACAGCATACAGGAAAGTCAAAACAACCTTTGGTGACATTTGAAGCAACGGTGGTAACATTAAGAGTGCAACGGGAGTTCCAGTGTTAAATGCAGAGGAGAGAGCAGATAGGTGGAAAGAATACATTGAAAGGCTCTATGAGGGTGAAGATTTGTCTGATGTGATAGAAGAAGAAACAGGAGTCGATTTAGAAGAGATAGGGGATCCAGTATTAGAATCGGAATTTAAAAGATCTTTGGAGGACTTACGGTCAAATAAGGCAGAAGGGATAGATAACATTCCATCAGAATTTCTAAAATCATTGGGGGAAGTGGCAACAAAACGACTATTCACGTTGATGTGTAGAATATATGAGTCTTGCGATATACCATCTGACTTTCGGAAAAGCATCATCCGCACCATTCCGAAGACGGCAAGAGCTGACCAGTGCGAGAATTATCGCACAATCAGCTTAAAAGCTCATGCATCGAAGCTGCTTACAAGAATAATATACAGAAGAATGGAAAAGAATATTGAGAATGCGCTAGGTGACGATCAGTTTGGCTTTAGGAAAAGTAAAGGGACGAGAGAGGCAATTCTGACGTTACGGCTAATAATGGAAGCAAGGCTAAAGAAAAATTGAAACACTTTCATAGGATTTGTCGACCTGGAAAAAGCGTTCGACAATATAAAGTGGTGCAAGCTGTTCGAGATTCCGAAAAAAGTAGGGGTAAGCTATAGGGAGAGACGGGTGATATACAATATGTACAACAACCAAGAGGGAATAATAAGAGTGGACGGTCAAGAACGAAGTGCTCGTATTAAGAAGGGTGTAAGACAAAGCTGTAGCCTTTCGCCCCTTTGATCTGTACATCAAGGAAGCAATGATGGAAATAAAAGAAAGGTTCAGGAGTGGAATTAAAATGCAAGGTGATATCAATGATACGATTCGCTGATGACATTGCTATCCTGAGTGAAAGTGAAGAAGAATTAAATGATCTGCTGAACGGAATGAACAGTCTAATGAGTACACAGCATGGTTTGAGAGTAAATTGGAGAAAGACGAAGGTAATGAGAAGTAGTAGAAATGAGAACAGCGAGAAACTTAACATCAGGATTGATGGTCACGAAGTCAATGAAATTAAGGAATTCTGCTACCTAGACAGTAAAATAACCAATGACGGACGGAGCAAGGAGGACATCAAAAGCAGACTCACTATGGCAAAAAAGGCATTTCTGGCCAAGAGAAGTCTACTAATATCAAATATCGGCCTTAATTTGAGGAAGAAATTTCTGAGGATGTACGTCTGGAGTACAGCATTGTATGGTAGTGAAACATGGACTGTGGGAAAACCGGAACAGAAGAGAATCGAAGCATTTGAGATGTGGTGCTATAGACGAATGTTGAAAATTAGGTGGACTGATAAGGTAAGGAATGAGGAGGTTCTACGCAGAATCGGAGAGGAATGGAATATGTGGAAAACACTGATAAGGAGAAGGGACAGGATGACAGGACATCTGCTGAGACATGAGGGAATGACTTCCATGGTACTAGAGGGAGCTGTAGTGGGCAAAAACTGTAGAGAAAGACAGAGATTGGAATACGTCAAGCAAATAATTGAGGACGTAGGTTGCAAGTGCCACTCTGAGATGAAGAGGTTAGCACAGGAAAGGAATTCGTGGCGGGCCGCATCAAACCAGTCAGTAGGCTGATGACCAAAAAAAAAAAAAAATCTATTACCTTCCGAACACACATGCCGTTGATCATTGACGATTCTGCAGTTTTCCGCTCCAAGGACAAGAGAGTACCCTGAACCTCTATCTACTCCTCCGCCCTCTTTGACAAGGCTTTTGGCAGAATGAGGGTGACTTCTTATGCCGGAAGTCTTCGGCCGCCAATGCTGACTATTAATCAAAGATGCTACCCCTAGACTACGGGTGCAGACCAATGACTCTTGAAAATACGTGCTTGTCTGATGGTCTACCTAGACGTTCTCAGCTGTGTGATGGAGAGCACACAATGGCACTTGTCCAAACTCCTGCAGTTAGCTGTGGCATATAATACGGACACGTCGGATATGTAATACTTTTTGTATTTGATACACCACTAGAGATCAATTTGAATGCAGAATATGACACATTCAATAATTACACTGCAAGGAAACCCTCAACTTCTCGGAAGATTGTAATGTGATAAGCCCCCGCCCAACGCAGAAACACGATCAACTTGCGACCCTGCATAAAGTCCTGATTCAGCCGACATCATTGGTTTCTTCCCTTTAATTTCTCCTCAATCCATCTCCAGTTTCATAATACTACATATCACAGCTACGATTTCTAAAATAACAGACACCACGCATTCATTCATATGACTGATTCGCCTCGATCGGCAATGAATCCACAACCTTCAGTATGGCTGCATAATTACGTTCCGTCTGCCTCGGGAATCTAAAACTAGCGTGCACGTAGAACATGGACGGAGACTGCGGACAGGCGTTTCTAGGCGTGTCATCCAGGGACCGTGCAGAGATGGTACGTGCATGTAGGATTAACACTGTGTCCAGATGGCGCAGTCGCTAACGCACCTGCATAGTAAACAGACGATCCTGTTGTCGAGTCCCAGTCCGGTACACACTTTCGCTCGTCGCCACCGGTTCCGCATAAATCTAGATGCAGCTGTTATCATTAGTTTCTTCCCTCTACTTTCTCCCCCCTAGACCTTAAATTTACATAATTGTCGTATGTCTCTGGTGCCGGTCAGTCTAGCGTGACGCGTAGCACCAACGGTTGCCACTGGTCAAGCTGCGTAAACAATGCAAACACATCAACTTAGAAATTCTGTTATTAATGTTGTGGACACACCACTTGAGTCGTGTAATATGCAAAATCACTGCTGGACGCAGACGTCTGAGCTTAATTACATGTAATAGGTGCACAACTACCACACCACAGCTAATTAGTTACAGACAGTATCAGGACAATGAAATGGATAAAATTTTGAATATTAATAGCGCATAAGGCAATTAATTTACAACACTCAGAGACACACCGTTTGATCTGGTTGAGTGATCACTATTTAATAACACCATGTCATATAATTATTTTGTTTCAGCTGCCAGCTGCGGTTAATTAATATTGCCGCCAGCCGCACTGCCATCAGTGTTTAGTAGCTGTTAGCCCCACTGTCTAGCGTGCTGCGGGTCGCCAGTTAAAATCTGATCACCAGTAAATAGTTCTTGTTTAATATTGTAGAAATTTCTTTTGTTTGTGATGTATGCGTATTCTGGAGTATAGTTAACAGCAGTCCCTATCCAGGAGGCAGTTCCGTACGGCTTGTTAGTTGACTTCCATATTAAAAGTGCTTTTAGTACTGGATGTTGTATAGAGTAGCCCTAAAGTCTGTTACCATTTGAAAGTGTACTAAATCAGGAATAGTGGAGGTAGAGAGTTCAAAACTGACACACATGCTTGAAATAACGCAGAGTTTTATTGAAAACAAAAACGAGTGCAAACATCGGCTAACAGATGGCGCTGGACATTAACAGGTCAGTTTTATAGTGACGTATGAAATGAGCTGTAGTGGGTGAGGGAGTCAGATGCCCCAGCAATCACGGCATGATGACTTCACCACAAAAGGCAGTGTTAGTGATTAATGTAAGCTAGTTCTAAATGTAGAAAAATGGCAGTTATTGTGGATGAGGAGAGAAAACCAACAAATAATGTTCGGATACAGCGTTACTAATGTCCTGCTTTACACAATCACATCTTTTATATATCTGGGCATAACGATGCGAAACAATATGAAATGGAACGAGTATGTGAGGATTGTGGCACGGAAGGCGAATGGTGGACTCTTGTTTATTGGGAGAATTCTGGGAAATTGTGGTTGATCGCTCATAGGATGCTACTTCAATCTATCGTGAGTACCGCTCGAGTGTTCGGGACCTGTACCAGATTTGATTACAGGAATACGTCGAAGCAATTCAGAGGCGGTTCAAAATGGTTCAAATGGCTCTGAGCACTATGGTACTTAACGTCTGAGGTCATCAGTCCCCTAGAACTTAGAATCACTTAAACCTAACTAACCTAATGACATCATACACATCATTGCCCAGGGGAGGATTCGAACCTGCAACCGTAGCGGACGTGCGGTTCCACACTGAATCGCCTAGAACCGATCGGCCACTGTAGCCGGCCAAGAGATAGCAACCATGAACTTCGACCCAGTATGTCTGGAGGTGATAGGTAATGCTGGAGAACATAGCGCTGCCGTCAAATGGTCATCCACCATCAGACTAAACCAGGTACAAACAACTCTTTCATAAAGTACGAGGGAGGATGAGAAAGGAAACGCACAATTTTTTCTCGCCTGATACTGCAGTTGAATTGTTGAAATTTCACGGCGAAATAGTCTGACGTTTGCTCAACAGAGGGTATTTTGTTTTCGTGTGCAGCTCTAACGAGAGAGGCCTGATCTACGCAAGAAACATGGTGCACATGTTACTGTCGTCAACTTGTGAAAGGAAGCGAAGCTCAGTTTGACATTTGTGGGCCAAAGGACATAAACCGAGAGTAAATGACAGGTACATGTGTTAGCGTGTATGGGAACGATTGTATGGACCGTAGCAATGTCTCCATGTGGTGTACATTCTTACAAGAAGACGTGTGAATCGCAGTGATCCACCACGCTCCAGGCGACTGGTAACAGCTGCAACCCCGCAGAATACCAAAGCCACTGAGGTAGCAATTTTGAACAATCCGGCGTGTGCAACTTATCGCAGCAGCTCAGCATTTCCTATAATGCGGTATACAATATTGTTCATGACACGTTGAAATTTCGTAAAGCGAGTGCTCACTGGGCGTCTAAGAAGCTGGCAGACAACCAAAGCGCCAGTGAATGGAGACAAGCTTGGATAACTTAACGCGCTACGCCGCAGAAGGACACTGCTTTCTGTAAGAAATCGTCACCAGGCCTCTAAGGGATGGAAACATGCTGGTTCCCCAGAGGAAAAAGAAATCACTGCCCCAGTCTGCTAGGAAAATGCTTGTGACAGATTTCTGGAATGTGCATTGTGTGTTATTGGTAGACTTTGCGGAACACGGGACCATTATGATTGATGCAGCCTTCATTAAAACATTAGTTAAGTGGCGTCGTGCCCTTCGTGATAACAAAATGGTTCAAATGGCTCTGAGCACTATGGGACTTAACAACTGAGGTCATCAGTCCCCTAGAACTTAGAACTACTTAAGCCTAACTAACCTAAGGACACCACACACATCCATGCCTGAGGCAGGATTCGAACCTGCGACCGTAGCGGTCTCGCGTTTCCAGACTGTAGCGCCTAGAACCTCACGGCCACTCCGGCCGGCTCGTGATAACACAACAACCATAATGAAGACGGTGTGAGTTTTCTTCAAGACAATACTCGCCTCCATGTTGCTGCTCCTTTTCGTGAGAAAACCGCCAAATTCGGCAAGAAGGTGATTCAATATCCACCTCACAGTCTGGGCCTTGCACCGTCAGACTTCCATCTGTTTGCTCCCATGAAGAAATTCCTGGCTGGCCAACGCTTTGCCACAGATGCAAAAGTGAAAGCAGCAGTCCACAGATGGCTATGCTCCATCCAAATGCACTTTTACAATCAGGGCGTACTGAAACTGGTAATAAGTGGGAGAAATGTGTTGAGAAGGTTGGTGACTAGGTAGACAAGTGGGCATAATATGTTAAGTTCATTTCTACCGTTTTGTTTTGTTACTTGTAAAATTTTTTATAGTAACATTAATGTGCATTACTTTCCGATCTTCCCTAATATAATGCCCTGCAGAAGAACAAATATTTGGAAGACGGAAAGCAGCGCGCCGATATATTTCCACTGTGGATGCACTGTACGCTACTGCTAAGAAAGGAGAGTGTTTGACAGGTATTACGACGCAAGAATTCAATAAAGTCCAAAGTATACCATTATAGTCGGCCCCTTTGACTAAACCCAGCGCCACACTGTGGACAACGTCGCTACCAAACATGCAGTATCGAGTTACATGCCGCTCGCCTAACACGATAATTCAAGAAAACTGAGCGAGGCGACGATCTATGGCGATTGACTTCTACAAATCAAAATCCTCCGTGGACTATGGTTACTAAGATATCAAGACATCTCATCGGGGTAGTAATTGACGGCCAATCTGTCTGGATATTTACCGACTCAGGGGCTTCTTTCCCTATAATGTTGAATGCTTCTCTTCTTGAAGTACAAAGTTTAAAAAGAAGTTTACGGCATCCAAGTATTGACGGCTTCGGCTATGCATGCATCGATGTATCTGATACTCTATACATGGAGTGTACAGAGACCTGAAGAGACCATAAACGAGATGCCGAAACTGGTCGTGTAAACAAAACAATAGAGTTTGAAAACGTAAGTCTGCTTGGTGATTTTCCCTTGGTAACTAAAGAAGACTATGTTCCGTGACATGGAGGTGATTGTGATGAAGGTCACAAATGGCTACAATCGACAGAATCCTGTACTGCAAGAGTAGACATGGATGGATCTTCTTGTAGGTATAACTACCATTAATACACTGTGGAGCTTCAGAGTTCCAGATGGAAGAAGATTTTCCAACAAGCACACGAAACAAAAGCTGCTCTCTCTGGTGGTTTATCCTTGAAGATACAGTCGTCATCCAGTCGTAATCTACATGATCAGTAAAACTGAATTTGTTAACGACTGCAAAAAGGAACTCAGATTGACCGGGAGAAAACTACTTAACAGCGATGAAAATAATCATTGTAGATGGTCAAAGACAACTTTGGGTCACTAATTCTCACGTACTGTCATAACTCATCCGTAAACGTATGCGTGTTTCTTGAATCATCAATCTTCTGACTTGTGTGACGCAGCTCGCCACGAATTCCTCTTCTATGCCAGCTTTGCACCTGTTGTAGCAATTCCGACCTACGTCCTGAATTACTTGCTGGATGTGTTCTAATTTAAGTCTTGCTCCACAGGTTTTACCCTCTACAGCTATCTCTAATAACATGTAAGTTATTCCCTGGTATCTCAACAGATGACCTATCATCCTGTCCCTTCTTAGTGTCTTCTGGCCGATTCTGCAGAGAATCTAATCATTCCTGACCTTATAAATAAGTCCACTACATTCTCAACATTCTGTAGGGCCACATGTCAGAGTCTTCGAGTCTCTTCTGTTCTGTTTGTCTATCATAAAATGCTGCGCTCCAAACGTACATTCTCAGAAATTCCTTCCTCAGGCCTATGTTTGATACTAGCAGACTTCTCTTGGTCAGGAATGCCCTTTTCCACAGTCTATTCTGGTTTTCATGTCCTCGATGCTTCGTCCATCGTGGGCTTTTTGGTGGCCTAGGTAACAGAATTTTTGATATTTTCTACTCCATGATCCCCAGTTGTGATGTTAAGTCTCTCTGTGTTCTCATTTCTGCTACTTCTCCTTATTTCGTATTTCTTAGATCTACTCTCAATCCATGTACTCTATATATCAGACTGTACATTCCATTCACTATATCATGTGATTCACCTTCACATTCACTGAGGATACCAATTCATCAGCGAATGATACTATTAATTATCTTTCACCCTGCATTTCATTTTCACTCTTGAGCCTTTCTTTTATTTCCCTCACTGCGTCTTCGATGTGCACGTTGAACAGTACGGAGGAAAAACTACATCCATAATTCACACCCTTTTTAATCCGAGCACTTCGTTCTTGGCCTTCCTGCCTTACTGTTCCCTCCTGGTTATTGTACATATCGAATATTACCCATATTTACCTATAGCAAACCATTTTCTCCAGAATTCGAACAGCTTGCATCATTTGACATTGTTGAATACATTTTCTAGGTCGACAAATTCCATGAACGTGCTTTGAGTTTTCTTCAGTCTTGCTTCCATTTTCAACAAAATAGTCAGAATTGCCCATCTCACGCCTTTACCTTTCCTAAAGCCAACTGATCATCATCGAACAGATCCTCAGTTTTCTTTCCCATTCTTCCGCATATTATTCTTATCAACAAATTGGATGCATGAACAATTAGGCTGACTGTGCGATAATTCCAGCACTTTTAAGCTCTTGAAATCTTGAGAATTACACTATTTGATCAAACGTAACAGGACACCTGGCTGAAAATGAATTACAAATTCGCCCTCCATCGTTAAAGCGGGAATTCAGTATGGTGTTAGCCCACTACTAGCCTTGGTGACAGCTTCCACCCTTAGAGGCATACGTTCAATCAGCTGCTGGAAGGTTTCTTGAGGAATGGCAGCCCATTCTTGACGGAGTGCTGCACTGAGGAGAGGTATAGATGTCGGTCGGTGAGGCCTGGCACGAAGTCGGTGCTCCAAAACATCCTAAAGGAGTTGTATAGGATACAGATCATGACTTTTTGCAGGCCAGTCCATTACAGGGATGTTATTGTCGTGAAATCACTCCACCATAGGCCGTGCATTATAAACAGGCGCTTGATTGTGTTGAAAAATGCAATCGCCATCCCCGAATTGCTCTTCAACAGTGGGAAGCAAGAATGTGCTTAAAACATCAATGTAGGCCTGTTCTGTGATAGTGCCACGCCAAACAAAGACGGGTGCAAGCCACTTCCATGAAAAAACACGACCACACCATAACAGCACCGGCTCCGAATTTTACTGTGGGCGTATGACGTTCACCGGGCATTCGCCATACCCACACCCTGCCATCGGATCATCACATTGGGTACCGTGATTCGTCACTCCATACAACGATTTTGCACTGTTCAGTCGTCCAACGGTTACGCTCCTTACACCACGCGAGGCGTCGTTTGGCTTGTACCGGCGTGATGTGTGGCTTACGAGAATCCGCTCGACCGTGAAATCCAATTTTTTCCACCTCCCGCCTAACTGTCAAAGTTATTTCAGTGTATCCTGATGCAGTTTGGAATTCCTGTTCCAAGTGTTCTCTGTAGGTCAACAGATTACGTCGGCCTGTACGCTTTTGTGCTGTTCATGTCCCTTCATGTTTCCACTTCCCTATCACATGGGAAACAGGGGACCTAGGGATGTTTTGGAGTGTGGAAATCTCGCCTACAGACGTGACACAAGTGACACACAATTACCTGACCACGTTCGAAGTCCATGAGTTCCGCGGAGCGCTCCATTCTGCCCTCTCACGATATCTAATTGAAACTTCCCCTTTGAACAATTATACAGGACTGTGCTTAAACTGACACACAATATTTTTAGCGCAACGCAATCTGACTTTCAAAAATCCCTACAAAAGAATGGCCCTGACTAACATTAAACTATACCTTTCACAAATCACTAAATCACTTACCTCACAATAATCTTCGTTTCTCCCACTACTGCAATACAGCAAGCGCCACTACTGCCAGCTAAATAAAAGATTCAAACTACTAAAGGCACTAACTACTGATAGGGATAGTTAGCAAATGAAAGATATTAATAGAGAACAAACAATGTATTTACCTTGATATCATCATATATAAATATAGCAGTTCATGACAAATTTCAAAACTCCGCCATCTCTCTCCCCACATCCACCACTGCTGGCGGCTCACCTCCAACTGCGCAACGCTACGCGCTGTTCACATCCAGCTGCCGCTGCCCAACACTACAGTGGCAGACAACAATGTAAACTAGCCACAGACTGCACACAGCACAGCCAGTGATTTTCATATTGAGCGCTACGTAACGTTGCTAATAAGAAAACATAAACAGCCTACTTACATAATGACTACTGAGTTCGCTGATATGGAGTATCTGGCAGTAGGTGGCAGCACAATGCACTTAACATGCTACTTTTCATCACAGAGTCTATGTGTATCATGCTTTTGTGGAAGTCTGATGGTATATCGCCAGTCTCATAGATTCTAGAAACGAACGTGAATAGTCGTTTTGTTGGCACTTCCCCGAATACTTATATAAAATCTGATGGAATGTTAGGCTACGTGTTCCTTCTGCGTTATTTCATCTTAAGGCTTCCAAAGCCCTTTGTAATTATAAATCTAATACTCGATCCCCTATCTCTTCCCTATCGACTACTGTTTTTCCTTCTATCACATATTCAAACATGTCTTAAACCTTGTAGGGGTCTCCAGTGTTCTCTTTCAACCTATTCGCACCATTAAACAGTGGAATTCCCGGGGCATTCCTAATGTTATCGCCCTTGCCTTTAATTTACCCGCAGGTTGTCTCGAGTTCTCTCAATGCTGGGTCCGCTTTTCCGACAATCATTTCTTTCTAACTTCTGTGACCATCCTCTTTAGAAATGTCCATTTGTCTTCAACTGAACTGACTATTGAGCTACTCGTAAATCATTACCTACAGCCGCAGAGAACTTCAAGAGTGTCTGTTTATTCCTTAGTGCTTCCTTATCCCACTTCTTTGTTCAATGATTGCTGCTAACTAGGCTCCTAAACTTCAGCCTACTTAGCCTACTCTTCATCACTATTAAATTGTGATGTGGGTCTATATCTGCTCCTGGTTACGCTTTACAGTTCAATATTTGATTTCGGAAACTCTGCCTAACTATGATGTAATCTAACTGAAATCTTCCTTACCTCCCGTCTTTTTCCAAGTATACCGCCTCCTCTTGCGATTCTCGTACAGAGCGGTCGGTATTGCTAGCTGTAATTTATTACAGAACTCAGTCTTTCTCCTCTCACGTTCCTCATACCAAGCCCATATTTTCCCATAACCCTTTCTTCTGTTGTCTCCATTACAACCTATTTCCAGTTCCTCCCTCCCCCCCCCCCCCAATGGCTATTAGATTTTCATTTCCCTTCAAATACTGAACTTCTTTTCAATATCCTCTTATGCTTTCTCTGCCTCTTCATTCTCTGCTTGCGACGTCGGCGTGTATGCATGAAATGTTGGCGGTACTGGTTTGCTGTCTATTCTGATGAGAACAACTCTATCAGTGAATTGTTCACAGTAACTCACTCTCTGCCCCACCTTCCTATTCAAAAGGAATGTTGCTTCCTTTGTAACCATTTCCAATGCGTTTGACATTACTCTATACCCGTCGGATGAGAAATCCTTTCTTAGCGCCTTTCTGTTTCACTTCATTCAAACTCACCATATCTAGACTGACCCTTTGCATTTTCGTTTTCAGATTTTATAGCTTCCCTAGCATGTCCAAAGTGCTGACATCCCCGCCATGCTGCAAAATATCATCATTGAATCTTCGGAGTTGGACCTCTCCTGCCGCCCTTGTGAAGAAAGAGTAAGGCATGTATCGTTTTTGCGTCAACTAATGATGACTGAAAAAATCTATTAATAAAATATATACCCATCGTCGTTCGTTTACAACATTATTGGCTACTTGAAGCGATCGATGTATTTCTAAACTATGGGCAAGCAGACAGGCTACTGACATTTCGAGACTGACGAAGATGACTGAGAAAATCTATTTCATAACGCTTTACAGCCTCTGTGAGTTCCAGGTTATGCCATTAGGGCTATGTAATGCTGCATCCACCTTTAAATGGACGACGTGTTTTTGATATCTGGATGACTTTGTCGTTTATTACGAATACATTTGGAGAATATTTAAGCCACCTACCAACAGTGCTCGAGTGACTTCATACCGCAGGCGTATGCCTGAATCAAAAATAAAAAATTAAAAAAATACATGTTGGTCACTTAAGTAGTAAATATCTTGGTACACCCAGTTAAGGACGATGGAGTTCGTCGATACAGAGAGAATAAAAGCACTTGGAATACTCATGATGTACGAATGTTTTTCAGAACGCTTTCGAAATACTCCCAAGTCATAAAGGATTTCTGTACCCTTGCAAGAACTATTTCAGAGAGGTGACAAATTTTTCTGGACTTACGTGCAACTAGTCTTGTCCTTACGGAGGCGTTATTATCAGTTCCAGTCCTACATAGAATGATGGGAATGTCGAGATTGAATTTCTTATCGACGATACCTGCTATGAGATAGGTGCAGTTTCAACGCAACAACTAAGAAGGTGCTGAATAGTTGATAGCTTACCCTTCCAGGATACTCTCCAGTTCCGAAATGAACTGCTCTATAACCGAGGAAGAGCGTCTTTCAGTTATTTGGGCTATTAACAAACTCTGGCTGTATTTGCTTGGCAAACCATTCAGCGTTGTAAAACTTTATTCAACGCATGGCAGGTACACCACAGCAAGCAGTAATACACGATGAAGAAACAAACAGTCTTAATTGTTGTTGTTGTTGTGGTCTTCAGTCCAGAGACTGGTTTGATGCAGCTCTCCATGCTACTCTATCCCGTGCAAGCTTCTTTATCTCGCAGTACCTACTGCAACCTATATCCTTCTGAATTTGCTTAGTGTATTCATCTTTTGGTTTCCCTCTTCGATTTTTAACCTCCACTCTGCCCTCCAGTACTAAATTTGTGATCCCTTGATGCCTCAGAACATGTCCCTTCTTCTAGTCAAGTTGTGCCACAAATTTCTCTTCTCTCCAATTCTATTCAATACCTCCTTATTAGTTATGTGATCTATCCATCTAATCTTCAGCATTCTTCTGTAGCATCACATTTCGAAAGCTTCTATTCTCTTTTTGTCTAGACTATTTTCCGTTCACGTTTCACTTCTATACATGGCTACACTCCATGCGAATACTTTCAGAAAAGACTTCCTGACACTTAAATCTATATTCGATGTTAACAAATTTCTCTTCTTCAGAAACGCTTTCCTTGCCATTGCCAGTCTACAGTCTTAGTTATAGGGCTGAAATTATTATTTGTTTGCCAGTGACGAATTTCACATGATCAGGTATCTTCAGATTGGCTGCAAATGGGATACTGAGCACACAGAATGGCCCAGCAAATAATTGCGCTCGTCAAATAATCGGATCATACAGAACCAAGCAATGTCTCCAAATATTTCACGATGACAGTTATTTGCTGGAAGATTCTGCATGTTCGGTATTTCATCTGCCTGACACCATCTAATATCAGCCAGTCTGAAGACGCCTGAAACTTGACACTTGCGTCAGGTCGACTAGTAAGGTGGGTACGATACTCCAGGAGTACGACGTCAAAGTGATATATGGAAGCAGAAGCAAACACAAGGACGCCGACTGCTTTTCAAGATATCCCCTGCTGCAACACAGCTGTGTGGATGAGTCACCACTTCATTAAACGACATTGCTGCTGAATAGAAGAATGATCCACCACTGCGAAGTCTGGAAGAAGAAGGAACCAACCAAGTGAGAATCCCAATTAATAAAAATGGCATTGTGTAAGAAAATCTTTGACTGAATAAGGTGGAAATTGCTCCTTGTCATCCCAGCTCGTCTGCATCTAGCTGAAGCATCTGGTCACCTGAGAGAATCAGAAGTAAGTATCATTGGCCAGATCTCTACCTATACGTTACACTATGTGAACCACTGTAAAGAATGTCATCAACGAAGTATATGCTGCAAGTAGCGCCATTCCATTGGACTGGAATCTATCTCTTGGGGAGGTTGCCGAAGTCGAAAAATGGGAATCTTACTCGCTACAATTCCACCAAAGCTGTGCCTATTGCCAAATCTCTGGAAATTGTTGTCCCTCTGTGTTTCATTCTGAAGCATAAGGCTCCACTTGTGATGATCTGTGTTGCTAGAAAAAGTTTCCACTCGAGACTAGTAACAGAGGTAATAACATGTAGCTACATCTTTCCCATTATCTGCCTAACGTTCACAGACGAATGACTTTACAGGTTCCTTTATTAAGGCTTTGGTAGATACACGAAACAAGATACTACGTGCTTCACACTGTTCTTTATTTTCCATGCTCGTGAGGATGAAACGACAATGGATCCGCTGATCGCATTTCGACCAGAAGACACTCAGAATGACTACGTGGAACATCTCATCGCGTTGGCTGGTGGAAAAAGAAGGCTGGCTTGCATGCGGTCCCTGAACGTCCAGAAGGAGGACTGAGATTACTTTTACAGCAAGCACTGGTCAGTGAGATGCTGCCAGGGACACTTGGTATGGATTTTTACCCGTGCGCAGAGTGTGTTACTGTGGAAAAAGCCACTACAATGCTGTTTTGAGCTGCATCGTGTCCTTCGTCACCTGTCGCATTTCACAATGTCGGATTTCACGAAATCGAGGATTATGACCTTTCATCACGAAGGCAAAACAGCATACTCGTCGTCTATGAACTCTGTATGAAGCCATACTTCAGTCCTGAGGTGCAGATATACGTTTTGGGCTCGTAGATCGAAGAAAACGAAGGTGAAATCGATGATCATTAAGCTTCGATGCTCATCATAATGAGGAGGGCGTGACAACACTCAAATGTGAGGAGCCACCTACACTGCCGTACTGATTGACAGTATCTAGATCTAGGATCCTTTAATCGACTCTTAAAGGAATCTTCAAAACAAAAAAGAAACACAAAAAATCGGGTCTGTTTCTCCAAGAGAGGAAACAATGGCGCAAGCTAGAACTGCTAGCGTCGCTGACTGGCCTACTGCAGATCGCCAGTTCAAATCCGATCACGAGCAAGTGTTTGCGTCAACATAGAATCGTTTTAGTATACCGGGTGTTTCAAAGTTTTTGCCACAAACGTATAGGGGAGAGAAATCACATCATGGGGAACAACTTTTGTTTGAAACAAAACGTCCGCTGACACTTCCCGATTACCTGAAGTCGTTAAGTCATTTAAGGTAGTTTATGCCTTTGAGAGGCCGGCCGCGGTGGCCGTGGGGTTCTAGGCACTACAGTCTGTAACCGCGCTGCTGCTACGGTCGCAGGTTCGAATCCTGCCTTGGGCATGGATGTGTGTGATGTCCTTAGGTTAGTCACGTTTAAGTAGTTCTAAGTTCTGGGGGACTGATGACCTTAGAAGATAAGTCCCATAGTTCTCAGAGCCATTTGAACCATGCCTTTGAGAGGCCATAGGGCATAGGCATTCTGCGGCATTCGTATGCAGTGTGTGTTGCCAACCATCCACTCATCTGGTCTGCGGTAGGGCGGACAGAAATGCAGTTCCTGATTCGTTTCTAAAATATGTTTCTTTGCTTAGATTGTCATCCTTCGGCTTTGCTTGTTAAAAATCTCCCTACAAATTTAATGGGGTACGTAATATGCTGCACACCTGGTTAATAGACCCAGCTGCTTCGGTGAATTCTCGTCGTCCCAGAGCTGAAAAATACTAACGGACGTCTAGCGTCACTGAGAAGTGCTATCGAACATTTGGTCTCTATCAGAATTTCTTACCATGACGTTTGCAGCAGAGGCTTTGAAACGCCGTGTGTAAAGTGTTGCAGACAAGACAGGGTATCACGCAGGATCTCACCTTTTTCCTAAATAAACAATTAAGAAATAGGAAGTACGAGAGCCTGCATAGCATATAGAGCAGACATTTCCTTTCAAAATTGTTGCCATATACGTAACGATGGTCACATTGGTTGAAAAGGTGTACAACAGAAACTATAAAAGTCAAAAATATGTATATCATGATTTCTTCCATATTAATTAAGTAACCTACACTGAAGAGCCAAGGAAAGTGCTACATCTGCCTAATATCGTGTAGGACCCCCGCGAGCACGAAGAAGTGCTGCAGTATGACGTGGCATGGACTCCACTAACGTCTGAAGTCCTTCAGATGACTTCGCAGTGTCGAATAATGAACACCATCAGCTGTACAGTGGAATGACGGCATTGAACAATTGTGCCGGACTGGCACTCTAACGCGGATTTCCCGCTTATCGCGAACGGCCGCCTCACCATTTGGCTATCCGTGCACGACTATAGGTCACACTCAAACTTACATATGTCGTCAACCATACGTTCACGATCGCAACACAAAAGCAACAACCTTGGATTAAACAACAATTCCCTGAACAGCTTGTCGTGATAGTAATTACCAGTTACACATCAGATGGCAGCAGCCCATTTACGCTAATGAACTTTCATGGAATTATTGTTCCATGATTAACAATGGAACGATAGGGACCGTTATAGATGAAACGGCAGAAGCCAGTTTACACAGATGCAAATTTCATAGGATTACAGGAATGCGATTACAATAAAATGCTTTCAGTGTTAAGTATCTCAAGGACTAAACTGAAGAAAAACTTAACAGTGACAAAATTGACTTACAGACAGTAAACGACACCCTTGGAAAATGCATTCATAAATGGATAATAGAATAAGCAACTTTAAACATGCAAGTCTTTCACCTGAAACACAACTTAGCCAACGTCTGGAAAAGACAAGCAATAAATACATATACAGAAATTCCGTTTGAGTTTGTGGTTCTTGGACCAGTAAACTTATCTTACAAATATATCTGATCTCCAGGCGCCAGCCAGGTACAGACACGAACGCCGTACGTGACAGGCGGCGTGGACAGCGGCCAGTTGTCCCGCTCGATCACCAATTGTCGGCCCGACCAATAGTGCGAGGCATACAAATCTCAGACCGATTTTGTTTCACATATACTTCCTCAAACAGTATTAACTTCAAAACAGGCAACTGCTATTGGGTACAGTCTGACAGTATCTAGATCTAGGATGCTTTAATCGACCCTTAAAGGAATCATTAAAAAACTGGTCTGTTTCCCCAGAAGAGGGATCAATGGCGCAAGCTACAACTGTTAGCGTCGCTTACTGGCTTGCTGCAGCTTGCCAGTTCAAATCCGATCACTAGCAAGTGCTCGCATCACCTTCGGATTGCTTTAGTATACCGAGTGTTACGGAGTTTTGCCACAAACGTATAGGGGAGACAAATCACATCATGGGGAATAACTTTTGTTTGAGACGAAGCGTCAGAGTATACTAAATAGGAAAGACACGCAAGGTGCCGAAGACGTAGGTCAAACCCTCAACCGAGGCTCAGAACGACAAATTTTAAGAAATTATGATCCAATAAACGCGCGTCCCAATGCGATAACAAACACGCTACAACTTAAACTCCTTAAATGAATAATTCTGTCCCAATAAATCGAAATCAGTGCAGTTAGAAAAATGACAGATAAAACAATGTCAGATTATCATCAAAACACGTTAAGCAAATTGTCACTGCCTCCAAACAGTAAACAAATCACACTCAACCACAGGTATTTTAAACAAGCATTTCAAGTCACATTAACATAAGATTACCTCACGGAAAGGGATAGATCCATTAATTAGTCTTAAAATAATTACACATCCTTGATGGACAAAAGCATTCAAGACGCTACAGAAAGATCTGGTAGAATGACCATGGATCGGTATATGGGTCAGATCAGTGATACACAGTGTTTTGTGAAACAGACTAAACACTAAGATTAGGAAACAATACACAGTAATCCTCAAGTTTTAAATGGGAAACCCGAATATCAACGCAATAAGATGCCAAAAAAAGTTACTACTGTCAGAATGGCACAATAAGTTTCGAAGAGGCGAACCAGAAGATAAATCATACACAGAGTTTCGTGTTTGTGAATCAAGCAATAATCTGTCTCATGCCCATCACACTTGCAACACGGAGGGCAGAAAATGTGTCTCCAACGAATGATGTAAATACAACGATATCACCTTATTACACAAGTGGAAGTTTGTATCCAACAGCGTCGGAAAGATAGGTCACGAGTCAGCACCCGCAACAACATAAAAGCATCAAACTGCTATTCCCCCATCCTGTGTCTAATTCACGATGTAATCACAGAAACTGTCAACAGATGTCGTTAAGATCGTGTTCTGCACGGAAGATGGCATTCCGATCAACGGGCAACAGCACCAGCAATAACATCAGGGCATCTATCAAGCGGGAAGGTGTTTGCAGGTAGTCCCACATTCACAGTACGGCTGTGGAGGGCCATAGGAAGAATGGAGGCAGGAGAGCTGCGAACTGATATGGCCCGATGGCTTAGTGTGAATCGTCCTGTTGTTTTCCGGCTGAGGCGACAGTTTGTAAAGACCGAAACTGTGTCCCGGAGACCACGGCACGGCTGACCGCGTGTGACATCAGAAAGAGTGGACCGTTATTTGGCTGTAAGTTCATGACGCTAACGCCATAGTACTGCATGGCAACTGGCTTGTGAGCTCGCAGCATTCCTCGGAGGTGTTGTACTGAGGCAAACGGTGCACAGAAGAATTCAGCAGAGTGGCTTTCATTGTTGGAGACCCGCTGTCTGTTTACCTCTGTCCCCTCTTCAACGAAGGGAACGCTTAGAGTGGAGTCGTCAAGAAGGCCACCTAGACGGCCGAACCGTGAGCCAATGTTCTTTTTACAGATGAGTCCCGGATTGGTCTGGAGAGTGATTCTCGACGGATTCGCATCTGGAGGGCACGTGGAACACGATTTCGGACCCAAACATCATGGGAAGAGACCGATATCGAGGACGATTACTAATGGCGTGGTCAGGGATTACGTTGATCACTGGAACACTTCATGAAACGTTATGGGTGAAATGGCACGATTTAACTGCTGTCAGGTACTGTGTGGAGACCTAGGGATCTCATGCGCGGTTGTTGCGAGGTCATGTGGGCCCCGACTTTATATTGATGGACGATAATGCTCGGCCTCATAGAGCATTGAAAATGGAAGATGTTGCACACATGGCGTGGCCTACTCGCTCCCTCGATTTGAATCCAATAGAGCATGTCTGGGATGCACTAGAAAGACGGGTTGAATCACGTCAGCATCCATCAACCACTCTCCAAGACTTGTGAGCCGCTCTACAGGAAGTATTTGTGTTACTAACATGAGATTGATGACATCATTCACAGCATATCCCGTTGTTGTCAGGCCTGTATGGTGCCACAGGTGGCCACACCCCATACTGAGCGCATTAAACAGTTGTTAGAATGTGTGAGCAAACCCATTAAGTTGGGAAAAAAGTAAGAACATTTTTGTTTACCGTCGTGCATATTGCAGTTGAATACGTTTTGTATTACTTACATTACTTCTACTTTACTGTCACCTATTTACACTGATTTTTGGTAAAATAAACGCCCACCAAGATTTCCTGTCGTGTACGCCATCAACCACACGTCGTTACTAACTGCTATTCACTACGCACTTTCGCTCGGCCGATCCTCTCTCGTGAGCGCCGAAGGGGGTACGATCTCTGGAGAAGTATCGATAGGATGAAAGCGGGCACGGCTCAAGATCTATCCTCGTGATCGCAGTCGTTATCATTCATCAATGCATTCATAGTTGATCACACAGTCTAAATATGGCATGGACTACGTATTAGTGCCACTTACAGCATTTATATTTAGTTATCAGTTTCTGTTTGCAACACAAGAAAGCAGGGCTTCTTCTGCTGTAACAGAACTTGCAATGTCTGAGCAAAGATAGTAGTGTGATATGCACTGAAAGACTGTCGGTGTCGGGGGAGGGATAGCACCATTCTGTATTCAAAATTAGGTTCGTCAACACCAAGTATGGGGCTGATGTGCTGTTTTATATGAAGCACTGTAAAATATATCTGCTGTCAATCCTTTGACTATCACCGCTGATGAACTTGACTTTCTAAACAGTGCTAGTATGTGCATTATACACCGCGCATGAGTGAAGAACAATCATACAGCTGACTGCGAAAGTAGTTTTACAAACTAAAGTATTTTTTCTTTCTAGCGTAGTAGAGAAACTGCGTGTGTAAAACTCCAGTTCCTATTCATAAAGCATCACGCACTGTAAATATAGAAGATATTAACATTCAAATGCTAAAACAAGATTTTTCGTGGCTTTGTGTTCAATGCGGAAAAGTGTTTAGCTGTCACATGCAAATTCGTTGGTTTTCCTTGCTATTTAATTGATGTTTCAGAACTGAATGTGGAAATGAAATACTTGCTTCATAGGGAGAGCTTTACAGGTCCTCAGTACGTTGCTGCTTTTCTAGGGAACGATAGTTATGTTTGTCTTTATTACATTGATTGTTCTGCGAAGGATATATTATTCTCATTGTGTATAGTTTGCGCACAGAATGCAATTCAGTGCCATTTCGCTGTTATTAAGGCAGATAAAGCTGTCATAACTTGGACAGCTGATGGAGATAGGTCATATATTTACTGAAACTATAATAACCTATCGTTTTCAATGGATAATATTCTAAGAAGTGTTGAAGGTATAGAATGTTTATCATATTCTTATGCGTCCACACTGTGTGGCAGCGTAAAATGTAAAACGATTTGTGCTTCAAATGAAAATGCTCTGCCATTTGTTGAATGAAAATTAAAAAAAATAGTGTTTATGGTAAGATTTCCATCTACCTTTTTTTTTTTTTTTTTTTTTTTTTTTTTTTATCGGACGCATCGTCATCTTCGGCTGATGGGACTGTCTGAATATGGCCTAAGTACATGACGAAACCGGTAATTTTAATAAAGTACCATCAATATCAGATTGTTTTTTCACTGATTTTAATATATTATTACTTCTTTGCTGTATACATTACAGAGAGATTAAGTTTATCGATCGTGACAAAGTTGAAGATGACGCAGATGTGGAAATATTGTACGTAATTTGTTGAAACTGTGTGCACACATGTGAGATGAAATTTAACGCCAAGAAGAATTGGAAAGAAAGAGAGGGAGAGAGAGAGAGAGAGAGAGAGAGAGAGAGAGAGATAGAAAGAGAGAGGAGAAAATTTATTATTGTGCATACATAGGAGAGACGATTATGAAGCAAATATGGAAATATTGTACGCCAATTTTTGATGTAGTATGCATACAAGTAAGATCAAGTTTATTGATATTTAGAGAGGTCATATTTAAAGAGGTGGGAAGAGACAGAGGGAGAATGAGAGTGAGAGAGAGAGAGAGGGGGGGGGTGGGGAGGGGGGATTTTAGTGTGTTCTATAAATCAGAGAGAGATGATGAGCGATCAGGCAGAGCGATGAGGTAGATGTGGAAGTACTGTATATATCTTTTCGATGTTGTGTACTTAGGTGTAATATGTACACTATTTACAGAGATGGAACGTTACATTGTGTGTATGTGTGTGTGTGTGTGTGTGCAGTTCAATAAATTTGAACATGGTTCCAACTGAGGCGAAGCTTATATACCGTTTTCGACAGTGTAACTTTTAGTATGAACTCATTTTACGCATTTCAAAGCGAATAACACTGAACAGACTCCACTTTTACCCAATTCAAGTGAAGGTTACATATTTTGAGATGTGGGGTTGATCATTTATTCTGTTATTCTGCGCAACGGATTAATCTGAGATGTACCCTTTACCCTGTGGCTCCTGCAAGATGCAATTTCCACCCCCACACTACTACAGAAGTCAGACAGACGCTCCTAACGTTCTAAAGAGAAATTCCTGAAAAACTTTCAGCAGTAAATATCTTCTGGAGTCGTACGCTCTAAGGAAATGACACAGAAATTCTCAAAATATCTTATGTAACTAGTGGGATACCTGGGTACTGGAGTAGTTCTAGCTAGTATAAGAAAAACATGAAACTAACGAAAGTTATTATTTATTTTGCAAAAATTCTGAGAAATCACAATGACACTTTTAGTTATGAATTGAACAAGTTATATCCTGGTTCATTTCGGAATGGGAAGTTACCTTTCAAGGATAGGACTCGCTAATGAAATTTCTACACAAAGTTTAAGATGGTTGTTAACTTGGCAGAATGGCTGAGAGGCGCGCCTACTCAACTTGAATAATTATCCTTTAGAATGTTGCTAGGTATGGTAGAGGCTGTCGCGTGTGAAATGCAGTGAAGTGTACTGTTGTGGAGGAAATATGGGGCTCACAATAGCCGTAGCGCACAATACCGTAAGCTGCGATGACTGCTGTCTGCGCCGCTCGCTGCTGACAAATAAGATAACTCTTGTTCCATCTGGATTGACCTTCGCCAATCAAACTCTCCCTATGCCTTGATGAAGTCAAGGATTCCTATTCACCCCTAGTCTAACTATTGGCGTGGTACACAGGTCAGATAACCAGTCCACCGCGATGCCACTCAAAATTCGCTCGCAGGCGTTTAACTATAACTCTGTCTGTTCACACCGCACAGTAAGAGTGTCGGCCAACACAGTGAACAATGCTTAATCGCAAGGACTCAATATAGAGTAGCACTTCGATTCGCTCTCGACAGAGGTGCTCTCCCAATGAAGTACTGAGGAGAGACTTGTTCCTCGTTCCTAGAGCGACAACGGAACGGCGCCTCTCCACGCCAGACGTGAAGGGGTATTCTTTCGGTCTCTTCCATTATTCCTTCAGCTCAAGGCGTCAGAAATATCGTCTGCCAATCAGCATTGCTCTTCTAAACCGGGAGAATGGCATTTCATTTAAGGCGACAATCTGGAAACCTGTAGCATTGGCGTTTGGCGTTTGCTGTCTCCCTGTGAAAATCTTTGAAACTGCATGCTATGTGTGAAGAATGTGTAGGCTGGCCGCTCCCACACAATGTAGCGGAATATGTTTTTAAGCCGAACACGGGGTTTCCCCTTGTCACTCGGGCCCACACTGTCCGCTACATGGGCGGTCACCGGCCGACATAGGCTGGGTCGTCCTCTGAAGGGCCTGCCGGCCCATTATGTGGTTTCTCTCCCGCATAAAAGCTTTTGTCAGTGTCGTGTCTGGAATGTATGTGCGTACGTAGATGGAAATCTTACCATAAACACTATTTTTTTTAATTTTCATTCAACAAATGGCAGAGCATTTTCATTTGAAGCACAAATCGTTTTACATTTTACGCTGCCACACAGAGTGGACGCATAAGAATATAATAAACATTCTATACCTTCAACACTTCTTAGAATATTATCCATTGAAAACGATAGGTTATTATAGTTTCAGTAAATATATGACCTATCTCCATCAGCTGTCCAAGTTATGACAGCTTTATCTGCCTTAATAACAGCGAAATGGCACTGAATTGCATTCTGTGCGCAAACTATACACAATGAGAATAATATATCCTTCGCAGAACAATCAACCAGTTTATTATACTGAAATAAAAACAATTCAATGTAATAAAAACAAACATAACTATCGCTCCCTAGAAAAGCAGCAACGTACTGAGGACCTGTAAAGCTCTCCCTATGAAGCAAGTTTTTCATTTTCACATTCAGTTCTGAAACATCAATTAGATAGCAAGGAAAACCAACGAATTTGCATGTGACAGCTAAACACTTTTCCGCATTGAACACAAAGCCACGAAAAATCTTGTTTTAGCATTTGAATGTTAATATCTTCTATATTTACAGTGCGTGATGCTTTATGAATAGGAACTGGAGTTTTACACACGCAGTTTCTCTACTACGCTAGAAAGAAAAAATACTTTAGTTTGTAAAACTACTTTCGCAGTCAGCTGTATGATTGTTCTTCACTCATGCGCGGTGTATAATGCACATACTAACACTGTTTAGAAAGTCAAGTTCATCAGCGGTGATAGTCAAAGGATTGACAGCAGATATATTTTACAGTGCTTCATATAAAACAGCACATCAGCCCCATACTTGGTGTTGACGAACCTAATTTTGAATACAGTATGGTGCTATCCCTCCCCCGACACCGACAGTCTTTCAGTGCATATCACACTACTATCTTTGCTCAGACATTGCAAGTTCTGTTACAGCAGAAGAAGCCCTGCTTTCTTGTGTTGCAAACAGAAACTGATAACTAAATATAAATGCTGTAAGTGGCACTAATACGTAGTCCATGCCATATTTAGACTGTGTGATCAACTATGAATGCATTGATGAATGATAACGACTGCGATCACGAGGATAGATCTTGAGCCGTGCCCGCTTTCATCCTATCGATACTCCTCCAGAGATCGTACCCCCTTCGGCGCTCACGAGAGAGGACCGGCCGAGCGAAAGTGCGGAGTGAATAGCAGTTAGTAACGACGTGTGGTTGATGGCGTACACGACAGGAAATCTTGGTGGGCGTTTATTTTACCAAAAATCAGTGTAAATAGGTGACAGTAAAGTAGAAGTAATGTAAGTAATACAAAACGTATTCAACTGCAATATGCACGACGGTAAACAAAAATGTTCTTACTTTTTTCCCAACTTAATGGGTTTGCTCACACATTCTAACAACTGTTTAATGCGCTCAGTATGGGGTGTGGCCACCTGTGGCACCATACAGGCCTGACAACAACGGGATATGCTGTGAATGATGTCATCAATCTCATGTTAGTAACACAAATACTTCCTGTAGAGCGGCTCACAAGTCTTGGAGAGTGGTTGATGGATGCTGACGTGATTCAACCCGTCTTTCTAGTGCATCCCAGACATGCTCTATTGGATTCAAATCGGGGGAGCGAGTAGGCCACGCCATGTGTGCAACATCTTCCATTTTCAATGCTCTATGAGGCCGAGCATTATCGTCCATCAATATGAAGTCGGGGCCCACAGGACCTCGCAACAACCGCGCATGAGATCCCTAGGTCTCCACACAGTACCTGACAGCAGTTAAATCGTGCCATTTCACCCATAAAGTTTCATGAAGTGTTCCAGTGATCAACGTAATCCCTGACCACGCCATTAGGAATCGTCCTCGATATCGGTCTCTTCCCGTGATGTTCGACAGCATGAGGATGCAGAAGGCAATGGAAATCACTGCATTAAAGACTCAATGTGTGTTCCCATGACACGTGGCGTTTGATTGGAAAAAAAGGCTTGATGACCTCTTCCTTGGTAATACATTCCGGAATAGTTCCCCATTTGGATCTTCTACAGCTACATCTATGTGATTGCTCTTCTAATCACAATAAAGTGCCCGGTAGAGGGTTCAATGAACCACCGGGAGGGGACTGCCAAGGGGCAGGTGATCATGAAGAAAGACTGAATAATAAACGAAAGGATAACGTTCTACGAATCAGGGTGCGGATAGTCAGAAGTTTGAACGTGGAAGGTAATCTATAAAATATGAGAAGGGAAATGAAAGTGCTCAATATAAGTACAGTGGGGGATGGTGAAATGATAAAGAGAGAAGACAATGTTTTCTGGTTAGGTGAGTTTAGGGGAATAATCAGAGCAGTAGAAAACGATATGTCAGGAGTGTGGTCCGTAGTAAATGGGACTGCAGGGTAGAGAGTGAGTTACTGTTAACAATACAGTGACAGGGTTGTTCTCATCAGAATAGACAGGAAATCAACGCCGACAACTATAATTCAGGTACACATGCTCACGTCGCAAGCAGAGGATAAAGAGACAGACAAATTGTACTATGATACTAAATGGGTAATGAATACGTAAATGGAGATGAAAACATCTAGTATCGGCAGACTGGATTGCTGTTGTAGGAGAAGGACTAGAAGACACTGTTACAGGAGAATACGGTCATGGTGTTAAGAATGAGAGAGGAGAAAGACTGAGGTAGTAACAGCAAATACCCGGTTCAAGAATCACAAGAAGTGGAGGTATATTTGGAAAAGTCCAGAAGATATCGTAAGATTTCAGTCAGATTGCATCGTGGTCAGAAGGAGATTCCGAACCCAGATATTGGTTGCAAGGCGTGCACAGTAACAGAGAGACTCAGATCACAATTTACTTATTATGAAGAGTATGCTGTAGTTCAAGAAACAAATCAAGAAGAATCAGTGTGCAAAGAAGAGGGAAACGGAAGTACTGAGGAATGAAGAGATACGCATGAATAGCTCAGTATGAAGTTCAGAGATGTGTAATCACACATGTGTGAAAGAAAAACATGGTTATAAGGAAGGTATGTGTGAAGCAACCATGGTTAAGAGAAGAAATACTTCAGCTGATCGGCGCAAGAAGGAAGTACAAAAACGTTCTGCGAGATCCAGGAATACAGTAACAAAGTTATTTATAAATTAAACAAAGGGGAAATGTAAAGAAGTTAAGGCGAAATGGCTGCATGAAAAACTTGAAGTAGTCGAAAAAGAAATGATTGTTGGAAGGACTGACTTAGCATATAGCAAAATAAAAAACAACCGTCAATGAAATTAAAAGCAAGGGTGGTAGCACTAAGAGTGCAATGGAAATCCCTCTGCTATTTTCGCAGGAGAGAGCGGACAGATGTACAGTGAAAGTCTCTGTGAGGGGGACGACTTGTCTGATGACGTGACAGAACAAGAAACAGGAGTCGGGAGGAAAGAGTTAGGAGATCCAGTATTAAAATCAGAATTTAGAGGACCTTTGGAAGGCTTACCATCGTATGTGGCAGAAGGACGCCTCTGCATTTTTTCTTTAGGGGATTTGTAAAAGACATTTTTGTAAAGACGTTCCAATTACACCTGAAGATATGCGAGAGAGAACTGTCAGAGCATGTGCTTCGATAAGTGCCTAAGTGACAAGGAATACCACTCAATCCATGATAAGAAGATTGCACCACTGCCCTGGTACCAATGGTTATCACTTCGAACACGTTCTGTAAATAGACGTTCATGCCAGCTTTTTGACCTTCGTTACCTTCAAATACCTTACTGTTACACGTCATTCGATTCGTCACGATAGCCGCTATCAGAAAGTAAGTACCAAACTATAGCATCCCATTTAAAGAAAAACAGAGTTAACCTACACATCTCTGACGCGACCCCACCTAGCAACAAAAAACCAACGTCATATTACGGCCCCCGTTGTCCCATGCAACATTTGTCCCACAAACTTTTCACCTCCTATCATGCTTTCGGAGTTATTCTAGGTGGCTGTAGTTACTGACTCACCCTGTTTGTACTCTAAAACGCGTAGGTTGTGAATTAGCGTCACTTACGCAACGCTTGCTATAAGGAAAGCTTCTTCCAAGAGAGTCAGAAGCCTTCCTTACCCCAAGTGTTGCGTAATTTACGCTAGTGCGCTAGTATCCCACCAGCTGTGCATTGGTGAGTTAATACCACCAAATGACAACAGCCCTGTTGTGCATCTTCTAATTACTATGAAGGTGAAAGTAAGTCTGAATTAGCGTATATATATATATATATATATATATATATATATATATATATATATATATATATATACGCTAATTGAGATATATATAGGGTCAGTCGCGTAAGACGTAACACCCCCATTTTCCGTTGGCGATTGCGCGTATCGACAAACGGTGTTCGGCGAATCATAGCCGACTATGGGGCACATACTTTGGTAGATGCACAATAATCAAAACGTTTATATTGACGGAGATAATAAGGCAAGAAGATGTTTTTTAAATGGGACGCTATACTTTTTTTACCATCATTCGAACGCTCTGGAAAAGACGCGTATAGTGATGTAACGCATGTTGCTATTGTGATTCAAACTTCGCTTAAAAGACGCTGGGAAATATTGTACGATTGAAGATTGAAGATCGGGAAATATTGTACGATTGAAGATCGAGGCGGTCGGATGCGGCTGCAGACTGTAAACACGCCTCGCGCGACCCGCAGGCCGAGTTGCCGTGCTCTATGCAGCATGCACGGCCCACGCTACGTATGTAAACCCTCATCCGCCCTCTTTTAAGGAAAGTTTGAATCACAATAGCAACATGCGTTACATCACTACACGCGTCTTTTCCAGAGCGTTCGAATGATGGTAAGATAAGTATAGCGTCCCATTTAAAAAACATCTTCTTGCCTCATTATCTCCGTCAATATAAACGTTGTGATTATTGTGCTTGTACCAACGTATGTGCTCCATAGTCCGCTATGATTCACCGAAAACAGCATGCCGATACGTGCAATCGCCCCCGGAATAAAGGGGGTGTTACGTCTTACGCGACTCACCCTTGTTTCGGTTGCCATTATTTTCTTCTGAAGAAGACATTTCCATATACGTTGAAACAGTGGCGAAGGGGTTTTAATAAACCCTCCATTTTGCAACTGGCTTGTTGTTAGTATTTCTACAAGAAGAACCCCGAGAGACATAAATTTAAACGTGCAGAAGTGGATTAGGATCCAGGGAATCACTAATGCAAGTGTAGTGTCTTAAACTTGCGCCACCTCGTTCGGTTAAGTGTTTTTGGAGTGCCTTAGCGGCATCGTTTGTCAAGTACGGACTTGCATCTGAAAAAATAACTGAAACATGGAATATTATTAGTACATATGGCGAAATGAAATTTAGTACACATTAAAAGTAATGAAAACCGCCAGGGCAACATGAACCTCTACCTGAAATTAATCGTAAACGTACTATAGTTGTAGTCAAATGGAGTTCTCCAAATTTTCGCACATTTACGTCGAAATAAGCGTACTGAAGGGAGTGTAGTTTAAACGTTTCGGTTTAGTTTTTGAATAATATGAAAAGCGGGTGGAGATGATGTGCTATTCTTTTCACTCACCAACGCGACGCAATTTCGCGCTCCCATCAAGAATTCGTTTCACGTCCCGCCGCCAGTCAGGGAGAAGAGCCATTCTTCAAGAGCGCCGCGTAATAACGTTAAACAAATGAGCGCTGCACCAGCTGGCAGGCAGCGACGCTGTCTGACGGCGGGAGACGCCTGAACTCTGCTCCCCCCAGACGTGTCAGGCAGTTTCCTCGTAATGATAATCTCCTACAAAACACATCTTTACTGCTAAACGGCCAAAATGGATACCCGAGACCAGTTGCAGGTTGCCTATACACCGACTTCCAGAACAGAAGTGCTTTTCAGTACTTCACATAATTACTTACCTAATTTGAAAATTTGGTATGCTACTTATTAAGAAGTATTCCCTAACGTTATAAGTTAATCACAATCACTCATGTAGTAAGGTTATAAAATGTGTATACAGCTTAACGTAGCGTAACTCAAGGCACGCAGATTACCCTGACGTTATTCTTCAAGTTTTTAGAAGGAGAATATTTGGCTACTTAGAATTAACTTCTCACATTGTTTGAACCCTTCAGGAAATTTTCTCGTTGAAACCCTCCACAAAGCAATGAAAGGTGAAAGAAATATGATAGGATTAGAAAATACCAGCCAACTAATAGCTGAATTAACGGTTTACTAGTCCATGACCATATTAAATTAATTGTTGGTAAGGCGGGTGCCAGGTTGAGATTCATTGGGAGAGTCCTTAGAAAATGTAGGCCATCAACAGAGGAGGTGGCTTACAAAACATTCGTTGGACCTATACTTGAGTATTGCTCATCAGTGTGGGATCCGTACGAGG
This sequence comes from Schistocerca serialis cubense, assembly GCF_023864345.2. NCBI lineage: Eukaryota > Metazoa > Arthropoda > Insecta > Orthoptera > Acrididae > Schistocerca > Schistocerca serialis. The sequence goes on from NC_064642.1 coordinate 529,677,478, forward strand.
TCGGGTTGACAGAGGAGATAGAGAATATCCAAAGAAGAGCGGCGCGTTTCGTCACAGGGTTATTTGGTAAGCGTGATAGCGTTACGGAGATGTTTAGCAAACTCAAGTGGCAGACTCTGCAATAGAGGCGCTCTGCGTCGTGGTGTAGCTTGCTGTCCAGGTTTCGAGAGGTGAAGTATCGAATACATTGCTTCCCCGTATTTATACCTCCCGAGGAGATCACGGATGTAAAATTAGAGAGATTCGAGCGCGCATGGAGGCTTTCCGGCAGTCGTTCTTTCAGCGACACATACGCGACTGGAACAGGAAATGGAGGTAGTGACAGTGGCACGTAAAGTTCCCTCCGCCACACACCGTTTGGTAGCTTGCGGAGTATGAATGTGGATGTAGATGTAATACGGTTTCGACAAATATAGTCTATTTCAGAAGGAAAATGGGCTTGTTGAAAAAATTATTACAAAATAGTTACAAATCTCAACAAAAGAAGGAAACAAATTCAATAAGCAAGAACTACTAACATTTTTAGAAGGGAATACTCATTCATACAATCTGACAAGATCGGTCGTTGGAGCCATAAGTCTCTTGACTAGTACAATGAGCACGTCAACCACAAAAATCAACAGTTAAAATGCTTCACTAAAAATAGTAATCCAATACTGCAGGGCGTAGTCGCACAACTTTAAAAGAAAACACAAGTGACATTGATGCAACAGACATTTAGTACGGCATATGTAAGTCTGGTGACATGGGCTGACAGTATGATGAGCAAGCATTGGCGACAGGTAAACTATGGCATGTGGCAGTTACTGTGCGAACGAGTGCACATTAGTGCACTGGACAGCCGATCCTTGGTACATGAACTCATATTGCATTTAACGAGCAAGCACGCTCAAGTAAACAGTGCTGATTATTTGCATACGATTGCATACGAGCACGAGAAGAGCTCGTAAGTAAGTACAGGAACGTGCCATGCAATAGTGCATGAGGCCAGTACACTTAATAAAACATGTTAACGTAATGTATAAAAACTAACATGAATGAAAGATATTAATAAGAAGGAATGTAACAGATTAAAAAGGTGTGACCCGGGAGGGGGACGGGGAGGGGGAAGAGGAAAAGAGGGAATTATGACCTATCAAGTAACATACTAAGCAAGGTAGCCGTGAATGATAATATGGTGGGCTGTTTGGCTGTTATTTTCCAACCCTATCAAGTTTCTAGATAGGGAAAACTTTATCGCTTCCTCCATTTTCGCTGTTCATGCATAGAACGTCAGCATTTGGCATGACGTTTCAGTTTATCACTTCCTTAAAATTTCTTCTATTCGTAACAAATTTTGCCGTCAGTATCCACATATACCACTGAACGAACTACAAAATGGTACCATTTTAAAATTCACAGTCTGGAGATATGACGATATAAGCAATGGGATGCGTGAGAAACTAGTTTCTCTTGAAACGGATTGCAAATTACCCAGACTTTACTCATCCAGTGAATAATCTAAAACAAATAACACCAACAACACTGGTATTTCGTTCATAATGTTCAAAATATTCTGCCAATAACCGATAGAACAGTCAGTCAAAGCAAATGACACCAGCATAATTAGGATATTGCACCTCAACTATAAAGGTTTCACACGCTTAAAGTGAAATATTTAACACTTTGACTCATTTGCAAAGGATGTTTGAAGGCGTTTTAAGCATGAGAGTTCAGTTACTTAAAGAATCGCGGGTAGGGCTGCTGCTTGTGTCAAAGAGAACAATGTGATAACATCATGATTCAGCAGAAAGTCGATACCAGTAAGGTTTCTTTCTCTCTCTCTGTTTGAGTAAACCTTCTCCCAGGTCTTCAAATCCGACGTTAATAGCTCTGATCAATAAGAAGATCATAGTAACCCAGAACGTCACATGAAATACATGTTATAATTGCGTTTTGATAATTTGATGTTTCCCCAAATAACAGCACAGTGGTACTCACTAAAATCTATGGTAGTCATAATGAAGGATAATAATTATACTGTTGAAAGGAAATTCTGAGCACTTGGGCTCATTGGCCAAATTCTGGAGAGCTAACACAAATTTATTCTTATGCTTGACAACAGGAAGCCAATGTGAAAGAATAGTTCAGGCTCTGGTCTCTCTTTCAGGACGTTCAGATTACTCTTTAGCTATTGAAATTCAGGTTTTCCACTGTTTCCTTAAATTTGTAAGGCAGTTCCCGGGATGGTTCAATTGAAAAGGACATGGCCGATTTCCTTCCCTATGATTGTGCAGTGTAAACTCCTTCTCTAGTTTCTGAGTTGTGTTCCTCATTTCTGCGTACCTGCTTACTAGCTTATAACTTTGATCATTGTTAGAATATTTCACCTCTGCTTTTCCTTTCAATTATTTTTGAATGCTATAGAATATTATTGGCTAATCCTCCCCTACTTTTGTTAAGGATTTTAAAAATAAAGAAACAGGATCATGTGAATCATTACTGGACTTTGCCTTATCTAAAGAAATATTAAGTTTTATTGTTACAAATAATTTATAAACAAGTCAAATGTCTCCCAAACGGAAGAATTCCATCTCACGCTTGATAAGATGGAAGTCTCATTTTCAATTTTTTATTATTCTCGCTTGGTCTCTCTACCTATAGTTTTCATCTGTTTGCGTTCTTCTTTCCTGTTTTTTACAGAATTTGGTGCATTTCGTTTAATCTGTTGTTGTTGATGTCCACAAATTCCCCCAGAAAGATTTGATTTCTCATTGTTTGGGATTTCATTTAGAACTGCTCCTCCCCAATGACTTGCCTTATTTCTTTAGTCTTTATGAAGTTAAACTTCTCTGATTCAAATGCCTATTTCCTATTCTTCCTCGTACTTATTTTGTCACTTATTTACAGGTGTGAAAATGTACACCTTTCACTTATCGTGTCTTCTGTTCGTATGCGTTTACAACGTATTTCTCTGACAATAATCCCTTTCTAAGTTTTCTGTAGAATTTTGTAATGAAGGTAAAATATTGCACCTATAGACAGAAAGAAATCAGTAAAACGCATTACGGGAATGTAGCAGGTACAACCCATTCAAAACATTATAATTAAACTAATAAGGCAACGATACTAAAGAAACCCATCTCTGGTTGGTTTGTGGGAGATGAAGGGACCATACGAAACCCATCTCTTGCTTGCTAGATTTCTTATCCTACTTCCAGTTATGTATTTTGTATACTTAGCTAAAGAATTTTTCATTGGTTATGAATGATTCCTTCCAACGTGAATGATTCACATCAATGTGAAAATTCAGCCATTTCATCGAAATGACTATTCTTTCAACAACAGATTCGTCCTGATCTGATACATTGCTGGTCAACAGGTCACCATTGTACAGCATTCCACTGAATACGACGTACAGCTGTCGTTTCCTAAGTTATAGCCCAACGTCGACGTCTTCTGGTCTTCAGAGCATCTTCTGTTTCACAACTGACACGGACTTCAAATCAACATTTCGTTTTAATTCCATTCCTGAATCTTTATATTATTTCTTCCATTGCTTCTTCGCTGTATAGATTCAAAAACAATAAAGAAAGACTACCTCCCTGTCTTACACCTTTTTAATCCGAATACTAAATTCATCGTCTCTCATTTTTATATTTCCCTCTGGGCTTTTAGACAAAATGCATATTACTCTTCTCGGACGGAATTTAGTTTAGTTCTTAAAATATAGTAGAAAGTATAGAGACAAATAGTTCAAGAACAAAATCACAACCGTATGTTAAAATGTAACTCTCATTAAATTCAGTCATATGAATGTATTACATTAATTTCCTACAACACAGATTCTGGTAGACATTACATAACCTTTATAACTGACTAAATGATATTAAAAAATACATATATTTTTCGAGAACAACGTTAAGTTAAAAAATTTCGCTAACTTCTTAGCGCAGAAGTCTAATCAGATCAAAAGTCTATGAAATTAAACTGCAGTAGAGTACTTAAGATCTTTTTTACCTGTAATAAGACCCGTCTTATATATAGTTATATGAAAGGCATTAGTAACTAAAGGCATTTTTCCAGAAAGACTGAAAAACGTCATTGTAAGGCCTCCCTTTAAGGAAGGTGTTGAAAGAGATGCCAACAACTAGTGACACGTTACACTGCCGATGTTCTCCAACATTTTTGAGAAGGAGAAGTATTAAATAGTGTAGTATCTCACCATAGCAACAAAGGTGTCCTTAGCAAATCACAGTTTGAGTTGCAGAAGGGTTGCTCTACTGAGAAATCACCACATTTTACAAGCATTAAATAATATTAAATAATAAAACAGCGGCGGTTGGTATTTCCTCTAAGGCATTTGACTGAAATACAGTATTCTCCTAGACAAAACTGACGTTTGATGAGATTGACGTTATAAGGGACCAATGGATAATGTAGTATCTAAACAAAGAATGCAGAAAAGTGTAGTTAGTAACTAAAGCAATATAGTTCAGAGACGTAACTCTGAATGGGAAGAAATCACGTTCGGAACTTCCCAAGCTTCACTGTTAGATGCACTACTGTTTCTCATAAATGTAAACGATCCTTCGTCTAATATACAAGCATATTAGTTCATTTTGTCTGTGACACTAGTATCGTGATTGCATCCTTACCTCCCATTTGTAGTAGTCAGCATTAAAGCTGTTTTTTATGCTCTGTTGTTCTTCAAGCCAATTTGCCACCAGTTACTCGCTATTGTTTTATATTATTATTTATTTTGTGGGCATCAGAGATTTTTATGTGATATTTTGTCTTCATCATACCTCATTCCGTTTGTCTTGGCAAACAACTATAGGAATCCTATCGTAATGTAAAATAATTTTATATTGCCCGATATGTTAACACATACTCATTATATCAACTTCTGTATTCACAAAATAGTTGCTCAAAGTATAACGCTCTTTATGACCGTGGAGTACCATGACAATCAGACCAAAGGGGGTGGGGGGAGGGGGACGGGGAGGGGGAGGGAAGTATTTACGTTATGCCCAATATTTAATTAACTTTCGTTGCGTACTCTTATTCCTATCTGGCATTATTTACCTTCGTTCTTCATAATTGTTCAATTGTTCTCTTATTCTCTCCTTACTTTCATTGTTGGACCTGAAAGGTTGGAAGCTTCTCAATTGTGAAAACTACTATTGTGAATTCGAACAAAGATTTAACTGTTTCATTGATAAAACGGATTTTACACATTTTCACAAAAATGATTGACATTAGATTTTTACACAAATATCCAACGCAAAACAGCTTATTAACTCCAAATCTGGACTTTAATTGGTCTCCTAAACTAAATTTACTTGCACAACACTATTGGGATGTGGTAGATGGGAACAGCAGAAAAATAAAAATTCTGTCATCATTCGTCACACGTTATCAACCAGAACACTCTTCTCATTACGCAGTCGCTTAAACACTACTAAGTGAGGGACCAAACGCATAAGACTACCAGATGCTATCACTGCAGCGTCTCATGATATAGACCTTTACAATTTCTTCCAAAAATGATCGAAAAGGTAACTTACATTAGTTATTTAAATGTCGTATAGAAACCTACCTACCTTGGCTTATTATCATTACCACACAACCTATCGCACTTTAACTCATAACTAAAACCCAACTTTAATACAAATATAATCAAATATACTCAGCATTTGTCTTCCTCTCGTAATTCTTGTAACCGTTTGGTAGCAGTGGATCAAGCTGCCACATATTTGGAGTAAGCTCCATTTATCTGACTACAAATACAGGCACTAAGCCAAAGCATAATTGGTGAAGAAAAATCAGAAATGACCAAAATATCACTTCGTATCAAATATAATTTCTGTTTCCAGTTTTTCTTCCAAGATCTAAGATTTTATTCCCCCCGTATAGTAGCCAGTACACTCATGGCCAATTATTTGGTGTTAAAACCCATAACAAAAACGTATATACGAACACATAAAACGTTCAAAATCACTTTCATTACGCATCCACTTCCTGAAACACATTACATAGTACCCAACAAGCTTTTTAGCTAGTAACAACTACAATGAACTGTGTCTACCGCACTTGGTTCGGAATGTAGATGCCCTCGCTCCACAAAGTGAACCACCTCTAAATCCAAATAAAATTTCTTGAAAGTTATTCCGCATGACTCTCAGCTCCGGTAAACAATGTAGCGGGTAATTCAACTACATCTCAGAGAATACAGATGGTCAATATGTTACAACCATGTGATGTAGTACGGTGAACAACACCACAATACAAAGAAAACTGCAAAAGTATGAAAATCCCTGAATCCCTCCATTGACAAGTATTCCTGACGTTTAATATATATTTGAGGTAGGTAACAAAATTAGAAACCCCACATTATAAGCCACGAACACTCAAAAATTATGTTACTTTTCATCCAAAAAACACATAAGAATATTTCAGAATGAAGTATTTTACTCCCGCTTTTACTTACTGAATATTCAGCTTAAATTTACCCAAACGTAAAGATGGAAGGCTGAGGCCGTGAACCACATTAATTACCACTTCCTAACTAGCTAAATGATCAAGATTAGTAAAAAATTACACCATCTTCTGATATTTGCATGTCAACACTGACTTTAATAAACACAATTCTACCCTCATCGGCGATTATGTAGCTCATTTTGCTACAGCATTGTCTTACCAGAACGACATCACGCTTGCAGACTACTGCACACATCAGCTCCCGGCGACAGAGTGACGAACAAGGCCACCTGGTCGACAACCTACCCATATTTAAAAAACTGAGGGCGGATGATAGCCCACAATGTCTGACCAGCCTAACTCCCATTGGAATATCAATATTGATTGAAGCACTTCTAGCCTCTTTGCTCCACCCTCTCTTCTACTCTGTCTTCGTAAACCACCAACTTCTACATATCTTTGGTTGGTCGTCTGCTAGTTGTCTGAACACACACTTTCATTTGTTCATACACCAGCCACGAAGGGGAGGAAAGAATGAAGGAAGTGCGACAAAAGAGCTAAAATAAAACACTGCTTGCAGACATTTACTCGTTCTACTGCCCATGGTGTAATGAAGTATTCCTTTGAAGCTTGAAACTTTGCTACAAAAGTTATTTTCATACGAAACTTCTTGCAAATGTTTGAATGGAGTGTACTTCCCACTACTGCTTCATAATAAATCCAAGCACAGGTACCGAACGAGAAGAAATGAGGAACATATTTCTTAAAAGTATAAGTATCACTGAATGGTTTCTCTGCGAATCGTCTCATCCTCAATTTGAAACAGCACAACATATTTGTTCTGCACATTTAGGAGTATTACACGAATCATAAGTGTAACAATTGGTGAAGAAATAATAAACAGAGTGGGAACCTCAAAATTATCATGGATCCGTATTGGCGAGAATTTAAAGTGAAAAAACACATTTTGTAACTACTAAAAAACTTAGATGAGATACAGACAAATCAGTAAGCTGACATAATTTCCAGGTTTTCATTTAATAATGTCATATGGAATAAGGTTCAAGGGTAATTCATCGTTAAGGAAGAAGGTCTTCATTGTGCAAAAACGTGCTATAAGAGTAAAATGTGGTGCTCACCTACGATCACCTTTTACACATCTGTTTAAAGAGTTGGGCATTCTAGCAACTGCTTCACAGTATGTTTATTCCGTCATGAACTAAGTTGTAAGTAATGATGTACGTAATTACAGTACCAGAAAAAAATGGCATGTCTTTAGCACATGAAGGGATGCACAATGCTGCAACAATAAATTTGGATAACTTACTCAGTAATATAAGATTTCTGAGTGACAGCAAAGTAAAATTTGAATACAAACCGAGAAAGTTTCTCCTTGACAACTCCTACTCCGTAGAAGAATTTTTATGACTAATGTGTAATGGTTGTGGGTAAGAATATCTAACTCACATCTGTATATCTTTTTTTTCCTTTTATGATCAAAAGATAAATAAAAGAAGATTTAGAAATGTTCAGAATCAAGCTGTACATACAAATTAGTTTGAGATGTGAATGTAAAATGATTCCATTCACATTATTACGATCTATCGTGCAAAATGATCCATGGAACATGCAACAGTAACTAAGTAATAACTTGCTTTCAACTTCATCTCCCTTGTACAGAACCTCTGTATATTCCTTCCACGTTTCAGCTTTCCCTTCTTTGGTTAGGACGGGCTTTCCATCTGAATTCTTATTATCCATACAACTGCTACTCTTTTGTCAAAAGGACTCTTTAATTTTCGTGTAAGTGGTATCTATATTCCCCCTAGTGAAGTAACTATGCTATTGATTCTTTACATTTGTCCTCTAGGCATTCCTGCTTATCCAATTTGCACTTCCCATCAACATCATTTATCAGAAGTTTGTATTCCCTTTTGTCTGTTTCATCTGCTGCATTTATATTTTCTCCTTTCATTAGTAAAATTTAGTGTCTCCAGTGATATCAAAGGATTTCTACAAGGCATTGTATTGTTACCTATTTCATCCTATTCTGCCTTCAATATTGTGCCTCTCAAAGGTACCCATTCATCTTCTACTGTATACCTTTCCACTGTTATAGTCAACAGAGGCCCCTAATGCTATCTCTGAAACTCTCAAGAACCTCTGGTTCTTTCAATTTATTCAGGTTCTATCTCTTTAATTTCCTACGTTCTTGTATTTTCTTCAGTTTTAATCTACAGTTTACAATCAATAAATTCTGGTCAGAGTCCGTATCTGTCCCTGGAAATGTCCAATTTAAAATATGGTCCGAAATCTCTGTCTTACCGTTATATTCTCATGAAATCAATACAAAACGTTCCTGTGTTTCCAGCTTTCTTTTACATGTGCATACTTCTTTCATGATTCTTAAACCAAGTGTTAGCGATGATTAAATTATGATCTGTGCAAACTTCTACCTGGTGACTTTCTGTTTTTTTTTTTTTTTTTTCATTTCCCCCAGTCCTTACTCCCTTACTCACCTACTATTTTGTCTTCTCTTCCTTTTCTTACTATCGAAATAAAATCACCCGTCACTATTAAATTTTCGTCTCCCTAAACTATCTGAATAATTTCTTTTACCACGTCGTACATTTCCTCAATGCCTTAATCACTTGCGGAGGTAGTTGGCATATGAACTTGTACTACTGTGGTAGGGTGGGCTCCGTGTCTATCTATGCTACAAAAATATTTCCACTATACTGTTCACAGTAGCTTACAAACATTCCTATTTTATTATTCATTACTAAAACTTATCCTGCATTAACTCTGTTTCATTTTGTGTTAATAGTCCATACTCATCTTAGAGAAAGTCCTATTGTTCCTACCACCGAACTTCACTAATTCCCACGATATATAACTTCAACCTATCCATTTCCCTCTTCAAACTTTCTAACCTTGCTACTCGATCAAAGGAGCTAACATTCCACACTCCGATCCATATAACACCAATTTTCTTTCTCCTGATGACGAAATCCCACTTAATAGTACCCGCCCTGGGGTCCGAATGTGGGAATATTCTAGCTTCATAAAATATTACGGAAGAAAATGTCATCATCATTTAACTATATAGTACAGGTGCATGCCTTCGGGAAAAATTACGACTGTAGTTTCATGGTGCTTTCAGCTGTTCATAGTACCAGCACAGCAAGCAATTTTTTGTCGATGTTACAGAGCTAGGTCAGTCAATCAACCAGACGTCTTCCCCTGCAACTATTGAAAGGCTGCTACCCCTCTTCAGGAACCGCATGTTTTTCTCGCTTCTTAATAGATAACCCTTAGTTGTGGTTGAACCTACGCAGTTAGCTGCGTCGAGGAGGCAAGCAAGCCACCACACCAACGGCAAGGTCCATGGTTCATATGGGAGAGGAAATCTCACTATTGTCAGCTGCTTATAATATTCTATCCCAGTGTTTTATCGATGAAGCACAGAAGTAACGCAAACCAAATATTGGACATATCAGATGGGATTCAGACCAGACCGTTCGCAACCAGAACAAATCCCGAAACTAAAGCCAATCCTATCAGAAAATTTGTAGCAGAAACTTAGTCTACACATTTGTTGATTTAGAAAATTTCTATGACTTAATTGACCGCGAATCACTTTACCAATTATTAAAAGATCTGAAAACACTTGCACTCTTCCAAACCGATACTGACAGACGCAATCCAAGGCTAATTTAATGGTGCAAATATCAGATCCTTCAGAAACCGAAACGACAGTAAGACAAGGAGATGTGCTCCCTCTATTACTTTTCAACTGCGACCTTGAGACAATGATACATGAATGGCGCAGATACAATTCAGTTCACAATATTGACCAATCACTTCAGGCAGAGGCGAACTATCTATGGACTGCCTAACATTTGTAGGTAATTGAGCGATCTTAGCTCATGAAATTTTGTCGGCCCAAAGTCAGAGTGAACTTGTAAAGAAACTGGTTCTCTACTTCTAAAAAAACACTTTTAAATAATAAAACATGACCCATACCAGGAATCTGATTACCCCTGTTAGTCATGAACGAAAAAAGAAATTGGCATAGTCTTTATCAGAACGTGCAGAATCTTATGTGAGACCAATAAGACGTCAATTTTAATCTAAATATGGTATGCCAATGTTTATGTAATAAAAAATTAAATTAGGTAATTCAGTACAATTATTATATAGATGCGATAAATCACTTTAACGGGGCCAAATGAAGAATCAAAGTCAATACAATTTCAGTAAACCTTCAAAAGTAAAAACAAATTATTCTAGGGGCCTACATAGACATCGCGCATTTGCTAGATGCCCATGAAATACGTAATTTTGTTTTGAAGCTGACAGCCAATGAGAAAATAGGTACAGTTTTCAAGCAGTAAAGGCGGACAGCATCAGATGGTAATATACGTAATTTTATGGTATCTAATTTTACTACACAAAAAAAACAAAATGTGTACTCCTTCCAAAAGAAGTTACAAACAAATAGTAAAATAAAATTATAATGAGCAGCAAAATGTATGAGAAGAATTTTGAAAGAAAATTATTAATTGAACTTTAATTTGGTGGGTTTTCAACATTGTCAACAAGACGAAATAATGGAAAGAATATTTGTTGGGACTAAACAAAATTGAGATATTGTGACAGCATTTTTAAAAAGTTAATTTAATTGCAACTGTCTTTAATTTTGAAATGAGAGAGAGCGTAATAATTTTCTTTCGATGTCTTAACTGTTGCTGCAGGCAGTGCGATGACGTCAGTGGTGCTCCGCGCGGACGATGTGTGAAGTGAATCCTGGTTCGTGGCGTGAAGATAATGATGGATCCCCCTGTTTCATTAATATTCCAGTTACGGCGGTGGTCCACGTCTCCGTTGTAGTCGAATCAGCTGGCAGCACTGGCGCGATAATAATAGTTCCAGTATTCGCGTTGTCGTTACGCGCGTGACGTTTTGTTATTAAAAGTTTATTAATCACGCGGTGCGGGTAGGTCGGAATTATGCAATGTCTTTAGTATTTACGATATATATCCGGTTAATGCCAATACTTCGCACAGTTCTTTCACCATGTTGTCACAGGAAAACAGTCACATGTGTTCAACACTATAACAGTCCGTTAAACATCAGTTCAATTTACGTCGTCGTCTTTAAGACAGTTTGGACGATATAATACATTTTTTTAATCAAATCACAGCACTTCTTTTACTTAACATTTTGGTTTCTTCCACTTTCACAGTTAGTGTTTCCACACGACAATGGTGTCTGATTCATGGCTAATTGTCACAAGTTCACACAGTTGGTAAAATCGTCACCGCAAACACTCGATGTACTTCTCAGGTTTTACTCTTCACTTAATAATGCACGATCTCCTGTTAACACAGTGGACGCACTGTAATTAATTGTTCCTCAGCGTGACACCGTCCTTCACGCCAAAATTTGCAACGTTTTTCACCCGCGAACCGAACATGATACCACAACTCGCACGCTCTCTATCGATAGTCGTTCGCTCTCTCTCTGACACAGTACATCTCCTAGCCTAACCAAAGATTTACAAAGCATATAGAACCAGAACATTCATATTCGTACAATATAGACTATAAAACAGTAGCAAAATGAATGAAGAAACAATGTGACGTATTAACAAATAAAGAATAGTTGAAATAAATGATACATACGTACTATGACAAGGTAATGCACGAAAGAAAAAAAAAACTATCGACTTTCGGGGAAATCAATGTCTTTACAAACTCTTGAAAAGACGGGAGAAAAGTCTATATCCGGACATGTTTTGGAAACACTAAATACATGATATGGAACAAACAAGCAGTAGAGTTCATGGAGACCAAATATTGCAAAATTAACCGCGTTCCACAATTTAAGTATCTCAATGAAAGCGATCAGGAAGGTGGAAATGAAACGAAACGAATGCAAATGAAAGTAGATACCAAAACGTGGGAATTGCATATCGATTTACCCAAAATATCTAAAACAAGAAAAGTATCACGAAGCACACAATATTAAGACGTTAAAATATGGAAATTAAACCAGACTGACTCTTTGTGTAGAAACACTAATTTTGAAAAGAGAAGCAGACATCGGAAACATTGAGGAAAAGGAACATAAAATCGTAGGATAAATTCTATGCACAAAACATGTGGAGGAAAAGTATCAACTCCTAGACAAATAGGAAATCAAATAATATACACATCTCCACAGTGACATTAGATAACATAACTTAAGACGCTATCAACACATTTTAAAAGAATGAACTCAGACAGACTCAAAAAACAATTATTCGTGCTTTGACAACGTGATTAAAGCCAAACCGAACACGATGGAATCGAGTAGCTAGATCGAAACTGATCTGAAGTTGGCAGGAATCAGACCACAAGATGTACAAAACCACAAAATCCTTTGGCCTAAAATGGCAAGTTAACCAAAAGCAGAACCCAAAGAAAAAGGCTAGAACAACTTGGAATGAAAAGAGAGAGAGGAAGTCTACAGGAAAATACTGGAAGAAATACGGGCACAAAGGAATGCCAACTCCGACTTCTAAATATTTTGCGTATTCCTGATGACCTTATTCGCAAATAATATAATAATAATATATAATAATATCAATAATATATGTACTATTTCTTATTTGGAAATTCAGAAATGACAGTTGTGTTAGAGAATTTTCTCACTGATTTCTTACCGAATGTGAGTAATGACAACTAACAGAGATGTACGGTTGAACCACAGAAGGATCAAATTTAGTGGCGAAGTTACTTTTGAGAAGGAGACAGTTACCGTGTGTAGTAGGGTAATATTAGCAAATAAGCTTCTAGAAATAAAACAGAAATAGATAGGGATGATAACAGTAATCAACAAAGTGACAGGCATTAAGGGCCACTGTTGGGCAGAAGCGAAACTGCTACGATATTTTGAGAGAGAAGCTACGCAGCAGATAACCGATGAAACATGAATCTCTTCTTGAATGGTTTTTGGGTTAAGACGCAGGCTGAAGGGTTATTAATCCGAGTCCGTTTGCTTGAAATGGACACTGAGATGGAGAGATGTTTAGCGTTATTCAAAGGTCTCTTACTCTGCAAATCAGTGACTTCTATTAACCTTACCTGGCAAGAGTCCCAGAGCAAATCGCAGGATTCGGTCGAATTCGTGACATTTCTCCAGTTGGTTTCGGACGAATTACACATCTCTAAATCTTCAAACCAATCTCAACCTGGCATCTGCTTTTCCTACAAACAGTTTCGTGTGGTCATTACATTTTAGGTCGCTCCCGTGAATTAGTCTTAGATATTTTAGTGTTGCTACAGTTTCCAGTGCTTTATTGCCAACAGTGTAATCTAACAATAACGCTAGTTGACAACAAAATTGTTTTCTTAGATGTAAAGGGTATTTCTAGTATATTTTCGATTGTGGTTTTGAAATTAAACGTGCAGTTTTACCAAACTGAAAATTTATGTGGTATATTCAAATTATAGGTATTTAGTCTTTATAATAATAGCGGTACTGTTATGTGATATTTTGCAATGCAGTCAGCAACAAAGAGTTGTTTTATTTTATAGGCTATAATCCAGCTACCGTAAACTAGGATACTTCAACCACGAGGCTAATCTTGAGCCCAAAAACGAAAAAAGTACGAATGCACTAATCACGGTTTTGTATCCCACATGGAAGGCGGAGCGTGGGTCTGCTCCTGAAAACTGAAAGGTTGGGCGAATGACGAAAGCGAGTAGGAGCAGTAGAGGTAAAACACTTCGGTACTGCGTGTAAAATTATAGATGTTTACTATAGGCAAAAACAAGTTAATAAATGGTTATGTAACTTTGCAATGATGAGAACGTAGGTGCGAAACCGTATTTCCGTCGTAAGTAGTACAAAGTCTCAACAGCAAGCCAACACCCTCTGAAGTTCAAGCGATGTTCCCAGGCCGTCTGCTCTTGATAAAATGGGCTGAATCTACAGCGACGGTCGTAGAGCTCCACAGTGCCGGCTAGATGGAGCTGTCGACGATGTCTCGTGGTGCCAGCTTATGAACTTGCACTTACGCCTTGGCTATCGGTACCACACGCGGGGATCTGGCCAACAGTGTGGCTATACCAAGAACCTCCGCTTCCTCTACTAAGACAAGCACAGTTCAGAAAATCTGGCCAAGTAGAAAGCTTAAATTTGGGGGGAAAAACCTACGTTATGATTCTTTGGAGAATCCTTCGAAAATGCTCCTGCCTCCGCTTCACCTACAAGTCAACAATATGAAAAAATTTGTTAAAGGCTTACCAAAACATGCTGACACATTGAGCGAGTAAGTTTCAACGGCTGTCAGATGATAAGATGATAAAAAGAGTTCCCGTCAGCTCTGACACTCGGAAATTAACGAAAGGTGAAACATTGGAAGAAAAAATGAAAGAAATTAAAAGGTTACCTTGGAGTCCTTTAAGGAATCTGTTAAAAAGTTCGTTGGTAATTATGAGAAAATACCAAAAAACGTGTTGCATAACTTTAAAGCTTTGGGTGCCTCGATGACGATGAAGCTTCATTTCCTGGACTCCAATGTCAGCTATTTTACGGAAAGTCTAGGCGCTGTGAGTGAGGATTAGGGAAAATTTTCCACCGCGACGTTAAAAAAATAGAGCGGAGGTATCAGAGCCGATGGGATGTCACCATGGTAGCCGGCTGATCCTTGATGGTTCGCATGGTGTTTTTCTCCGGTAGTGCACAAAAGAACAAGATCGCAATGGAGATTTGAGGGATAAAGGAGATACAAAGATTTGTGTCATTGTGTTCGTTGTGATGAACGTAAGACTTTATTACAGCGTTAGAAGTATATTAATTTACTATGATTTTAATAAAGTTTTTTTTAATATGCGCTTTGTATTAACTATCTGGACCTTCATCATAATTCTTTGAAGGAAACATGTGTGATAGAGGGAAACTCTTAAGATTTTTGAACTTAGCGTATCAAAAAACTTAAGGAATACCTAACATAACGAAGTGAAAACTACATAGTATTGATATGTAATAATATAATTCTGAAGTATGTCTAAGTCTTAAATTTCCAACATGACACGTCCAATCAGCAGTTTGAGTTCATGTGCTGCACTTTATACATGAAATAAAATATACAGTTTCAAGCTGGAATCCTCGCACTTCGTTCAGGTTTGTTAACTAGACAGTAATTACGTGCATCTAACGTATAGTAGAATGGCATCAGTTCTGAAGTATTTCAATTGAAACGATGTGGGAAACTGTACTGCTGCCACTCACCTACAGACTTATTCCCCTATATTATTATTAGCTAACCCTGAATTAAAAACATAGTAACTATAGTGCAATTACACTAAAACATAACAGCTGGAATAATGCCGGTATTGCAGCTTAACAGAATTCCTTAGCAAATCTTAAAGGAGCAGAGTCATATTGTTGAAGTCAGTAAATAAACGTGAGGAAGTGAGATTTGTACGTGTGGGATCCTAAAATTTATTTACGACAACCTTCAGGGTCATTAATTTTAGAATAATTTAATGTGATAATAAATGAAAGTTACACAAATCCGTAACTACTGTATGCACTAAGTTAATAATCATGCAGTATGACATCACTCTAACCCATACTGTCACAAATTCTATTAATTCAGTTACCAAAATCTTGGAGGTAGCAAATGTTCATTGAAAAATTAGTGTTTCGAGATGAGCAATGAAACCTGGTATGTACTCATACAGCGCACAGGATAAGGTTACGATTGTGGAGGGGGCCTTAAACACTTACTGTGAGTTGCACAATCAAACACACAACTTTATTTTTCTAAGAACCACTTATTTACACATTGCTTTAAAAGATCAGAATTAGACAAAACGGCTGAAGGCTGAGGTGCTTTCTGGGCTGAGGGTCCAAAACCATATCTTTAATAAGAATGGCTGAAGTCGTGGCTTAGAAATCAAACAATTAAAAATAGAAGGTATAAAGCTTTTCTTAATAAACATGCAAATGAAAACAATTAGCGGCTGAAGGCCTACACTACACCGCTAAAGGACAACTAAAACATTAATAAACAATTTTTTAAACAATAAATTAATTTTTAACCTTACAACAGAATGGCCGAAAGCCTAATTGAAGAAATATTAACTTATTGCATAGCTGAAGGCCACAAACAAATCTGAAATATGAAACAACAGCTAAAGCCTGAACAACAAGTCACACAAAAAATTGAAAATAAACCCATTCCTTCTTATAAAAAATTTTCCTTTACAGAATACATACAGCTGAAGGTCTTATTAAAAGGGGTTCACATAAATCCTCGGCTGAAAGCCACACATAACACATCGAACAACTAACGGCTTAGGGCCTGGTTTACAAACAATTTCAGATAGAACACCGCTGCTGCCACCTGCAGAAGGAGAGGATAACAGAAAAATCGCGATAACCATGAGAACCTAAACACAAACTAGCAACCAAGGTTTAATCCAACACGTTGCATGAACCAGCTACGGCTCACAAATTACAAATTTTAAGGAAAAAATATATTTTAAATAAATCAATCTTAAAATTTTAATTAAACACGGCTGAAGGCTTTTATATACAGTTTAAAAGAACTGAATTAATACACGGCCGAAGACCTCGCACAATACTTCAAACTAAAATGAAAAGGAAAATCTAAAACATACAGACCAAGTGGTGCTCAGAAATGTTCCAAGCATCGGCCTGATAACGTAGCTCAATCGCAAGGTGAGGTGAGATAGGCAGCCAAGAGTAGAATTTAAGTAATCGGATGGCTACCCAAACAAGGGATGGCCCAAGGACCGAACAACAATTTAACCAATTCCCTTCCATCCGACAAACAGCACGATGATGGAAAATATCGGCTGAGGACGCGGATACGAACAGCACTATGCCTTCAGAAATTGGCGTTTAAAAAGAGCATAGGGAACAATAACTACTCTAAGCAAATATGAATCAAACGACTTAAAAGGCTGTCGAACTACATGCCGTGCCAGACAGCATCAACACAATGAGGAAAGGCACACTACTGGAAAAGTACGCTAACGACCAGGGCAGGTCACTGAAACATCAACGGCCACAGGACAGAAAATACCACTGGCGCACTTCACTGCGAAGTAACAGTCAATTTAATAATTAATTACATTATAGGAAGACAGCTGCAAGATTTAGCCGACTTCAACACATCATACGTTGCTGCTAGCCCAAAAACTCCAGGGAGCAACAACCCGAAAATGAACGAAGAGACGCCACAATAGTTGAGGTTTGTATAACTGGTTAACTGATCACTCAGCTTCTGCGTCGTGGTTAGTTGGGCAACGAAGTTCGTCACTCTCGCATCTAGCGCCTCACGATCCGACAGCCTGTGCATGCTGCCAGCGGTCCTGGCCTAGCCATGTGCCGGGGATACTTCCTTGCTGCTCTGTCCCAACCAACTCAGTCAATCCAGCACGCAGACTGCATTAAAATAACTGCTTAGCAAAAACACACAAGCTACACACGGTTGTGCGAAAACACTTCCACAAACAACTCAAACCATACTAAAACAGTCACTGTGGAACAACAAGGACGAATCACAAGTCGACACACTCAGAGCACCCAGAAGCGCCGCCGACCAAATACACATCGTTCGACGAGACGACCAACCGAACGACCAACCAAGGTCGTCCCCACTCAAGTCATGTGTGTCAACAACCGTCGGGGAAATCATGGCTGTCCGGACCTCACTGTTGCTCCGTGGCGACTGACTGACCACCACACACACCACCGCCACCCAGAAATACTAGCGGTCACACCAAAGATTGCACGGCAGTACTCTTATCGATAAACGCTGGTGCTGCCACTCACGGGCAGGCAAGGCAGCAACTTATTGAGGGCAGTAAATCGAATAAGAAAAGGGACAGCAGTACCACAAAGAGAAGATGTCAAGTTATAAATGGCTTGAAGATAAGCAGTACTTGGATCAACCTCGCCCCTCCCCCCCACCAAAAAAAAAAAAAAAAAAAAAAAAAAAAAAAAAAAAAAAAAAAAACATCAATCCGGGGGTCACATGCCAAATTGAAATTGACCAGGAGCTCCTTAACGAAAGCAAAGGACAATGACCATGAAAAGCCTCAAGCAAGATACTCGCTCGGTCCCATCCATGCAGAGGGAACACCTCGCCACTGGGCACCCAACATCCCTGCATCACGAAGGGACCGACCTACGTCTGCAAGATGACCAATTCAGGTACCATTGCAGGTTCAACAACGAAAAGAAGCGAGATACCCACTAAAAGCCAACCAGGCAGAGGGAACACATGCTGATAGGCAACGTGACATCCCTACACTGCAGGAGGTAACGTTATAAGCCTCACAAGATGGCCCACTTCAAGAGCTATTTGAATCTGACAACGGAAACAGCTAACAGCATTTAAGGCAGTAAGATAATGTCTTGGAACTAATGCGTTAACTGTGCTCGCTGACTGCCACTAGGTTGAGTGCCCTCCAAAACACAAATGGTGTCCTCAAGGCCTGTAATAACCTTAAACAAACCTCAATGGCTGCTTCTGTCTCACCCGCCACATCCGGCATGACGTCATCCGGGTGAAGAACGGTAGCACGCAAACGGGCCACTAAGTCCGGAACGCTGCCCTCAGTACACTGGTACCTTATCGCCAACTCACAAACAACGTGGTCCTTCCTCAACAGGCCAATCCCCGGGCACTGCCTGACCACCATTAAAATCGGTTACCTGAAAATCTTAACAACCAAGACAATATGGTGCAACACTACAGAAATACAATTCAAACTAACAGTAACTGTAATTGCAATATCACATTCGTAACCAAGCTCTGCTACCGTTGAAACCTCGTTGGTAGGTACTCAGAGATCTCACGGGATAAGGTTACGATTGTGTATGGGGCCGTAAACAGTTACTGTGAGATGCACAATCAAACAGACAACTTTGTTTTTCTAAGAGCCACATATTTACACATTAGTTTAAAAGATCACCATTAGACATTACGGCTGAAGGCCTAGTTAAAGAAAGCTTGAGGTGCTTTCTGGGCTGAAAGCCCTAAACCACACTTTCAATAAGAACGGCTGAAGTCCTGGTTTCGAAATCAAATACAATTAAAAATAGAAGGTAAAATTTAAAAAAAAAAACACATGCTATTGAAAACAATAAGCAGCTGAAGGCATACAATACACGTCTGAAGGACAACTATAAAACACATTTATAAACATGTTTTTCTAACGAAGAAATTTCTTTCTTGAAACTTACATCAGAATGGCCGAAGCCTAATTAAAGAAATACAGTATGAACTTATGACACGGCTGAAGGCCACAAACAAATTTAAAACAACGGCTTAAGGCCTGAACAACAATTCAGACAAACAATTTAAAACAAACCCCTTCCTTCATATAAAAAATGCCTTTAAAGAATATCTTATTAAAATGGGTTCATGTAAATCCTTGGCTGAAGGCCACACATAACACATTGAACAACTAACAGCTTAGGGCCTGGATTACAAACAGTTTCAGACAGAACAAGTTTTAAGGAACAAATACTTTTTTAAATAAATCCATCTTCAAAAATTTAGTTTAACGTGGCTGAAGACCTTTATGTAAAATTAAAAAGAACTGAATTAACACCGGGCCGAAGGCCTCGCACAATACTTCAAACTAAAATGAAAATCACAATCTAAAACAAACAGAAGAAGGGGTGCTCAGAAGTGCTCCAAGGGTCGGCCTGAGAAGGTAGCTCAAACTTAAGGTGAGGTGAGAGAGGCAGCCAAGTGTAGAACTTAAGTAATAGGATGGCAACCCTAACTAGGGAAGGCCCCAGGACCGACAAGCAATTTAACCAATTCTCTTCCATCCGACCAACAGCACAACGATCGGCCGAGGACGAGGATACGAACAGCACTACATCTTCAGAAACAGCCTAGGGAACAATAACTACTCTAAGAAAATATGAACCAAACAACCTAAAAGGCTGTCGAACGACACGCTGTGCTGGACAGTATCAACATGACGAGGTACGGCACATTTCCGGAAAAGTACACTAACGACCAGGGCAGGTAACTGGGGCATTAAAGGCCACTGGGCAGAAAATACCGCTGGCGCACTTCACTGGCAAGCAACAGTTAATTTGATAATTAATCACAATATGGGAAAACAGCTGCAAGATTTTGCTGACTCCAACACATCATACGTAGCTGCTAGCCCGAACGGCACACGGAGCAACAACCCCCAAATGTACGAAGACATGTCATAATAGTTGAGGTTTGATAACTGGTTAACTGATCACTCAACTTCTGCGTCCAGGTTCGGTGTGCAACGAACTTCGTCGCTCTCTCAGCTATCGCCTCACAATCCGATAGCACGTGCGCGCTGCCAGCGGTCCTGGCCTGGCCTAGCGCCATGGATACTTCCGCGCCGCTCCGTGCCAGCTGACTGACTCAACCAAACACGCAAACATCATTAAAATAACTGCTCAGGCAAAACCACACATGCTACACACGGTTGCGCGTAAACACTTCCACAAACAACTCGAACAATACTAAAACAGTCACTGTGGAACAAGAACGAATCACAAGTCGACAAGAACCCAGAAGCGGTCGGCGACCAAATACACGTCGTCCGTTGAGACGACCGACCGAACGACCACGCAAGTCGTGTGTCGGCAACGGTCGGGCATGTCATGGCTGCCCTGACCTCACTGCTGCTCTGTCCCGACTGACTGACCTGCACACACACCACCATGACCCAGATATACTAGCGGTCATACCAAAGATAGTACGACAGTGCTCTTATCGATAAGCGCTGCTGCTGCCACTCACGGGCAGGCACGCCAGCGACCTAGTGACGCCAGTAAATCGAATTAGAAACGCGACGGCAGTACCGCAAAGACAAGATGTAAACTAATAAACGGCACGAACATGAACCATGCACGTCTGAAGCAAGGCAGCGCCATCACAATGGAGGAATAACAGCCAACAAGTCGCTGTCAGGGGCGAAGCGTGGCATTGTTTGTAGGGTAGGCGGGGAATTACGAATTTTGTAGAAAGAAAATAAAAAATATTTGATCAAGAACTTGTAAGACAAAAAAACTGCAAAAGGAAGTTTGTTGCATTTTTCTATCAGGATTGCATGAAACTACTACAGAAGTTGTTATACATAAATGCTTAAAAAGATTAAACTACGACCTATTAATAAAAATGTAGCTCGTGGTAATCTTTTGTAAAGTAGTTCTATTTTCCTGTCCTTCTTCTGGACGTAGACATCAACAACACGACATATGAACTACCGTCATTTGGTTGAAGATTTCACAGTTCCCTGGTCTCTAGCCAAAATTGCCAAGTTTGACAGTCTGTAATTTGTCTTTGTGTTGCGAAGATATGTTATGTTGTTGTGGTCTTCAGACCAGAGACTGATTTGATGCAGCTCTCCATGCTACTCTATCCTGTACAAGCTTCTTCATCTCACAGTACCTACTGCAGCCTACATCCTTCTGAATCTGCTTAGTGTATTCATCTCTTGGTCTCCCTCTACGATTTTTACCCTCCACGCACTCCTCCAATACTAAATTGGTGATCCCTTGATGTCTCAGAACATGTAACATGTCCTACCAACCGACCCCTTCTTCTAGTCAAGTTGTGCCACAAGCTCCTCTTCTCCCCAGTTCTATTCAATACCTCCTCATTAGTTATGTGATCTACCCATCTAATCTTCAGCATTCTTCCGTAGCACCATATTTCGAAAACTTCTACTCTCTGCTTGTCTAAGCTATTTATTGTCCACATTTCACTTCCATACAATGGCTACACTCCATACAAATACTTTCAGAAACGACTTCCTGACATTTCAAACTATACTCGTTGTTAACAAATTTTTCCTCTTCACACACGCTTTGCTTGCCATTGCCAGTCTACATTTTATGTCCTCTCTACTTCGACCATCATCAGTTATTTTGCTCCCCAAAAAGCAAAACTCCTTTACTACTTTAAGTGTCTCATATCCTAATCTAGTTCCCTCAGCATCACCCGACTTAATTCGACTACATTCCATTATCGTCGTTTTGCTTCTGTTGATGTTCATCTTATAATGTCCTTTCAAGACACTGTACATTCCGTTCAGCTGCTCTTCCAAGTCCTTTGCTGTCTCTGACAGAATTACAATGTCATCGGTGAACCTCAACATTTTTATTTCTTCTCCAAGGATTTTAATACCTACTCCGAACTTTTCTTTTGTTCCCTTTATTGCTTGCTCAATATACAGATAATAATAAATAAATTGTGATCAGGACTGCTTTTGATATTAAATATTTTTAACACTTGGCTCACTATTCAGTCCCACAATGTATTCAAAAGTAATGAAAGAGAAACAGATTAAATGTGCATGAGAAAAACCCCAGTAGTGTGAGGCATCCATTGGCTTCCGGGAGGTACTCGCGGAATTTATTGCATATCAAAAAGCTTTGTTTGGAAAATACTGCATGAGTGCGAAGAAGAAGATAAAGAAACAGTCTGATGATTATCTTGAAATACTGCATCCTATGTATGATATTTAAATAAATAATGTATGTATATATAATCTCAAACCATGTTGTATTTTATTTCATACCTCCCTCATTATATTCAAAGTATTACTCTTATTAATATCATTATTTTTCAATGCGACACTTGTAATGATGCAGCAGCAAACAATTACCCCCTAACATCACCTCGCCAGTTATTGACAAAATCAGTGATAAAGTTACTCTTCATGGGTAAAATATATACAGTTGATTTCTCAGTGTAACCAATATAGCTCAGTCGATTAAGTGATGGAGCTGTATTGGCTATACATGCTATTACCGTCCCTTCAAGTGTATCTTTCTATATATCCCAACTGCTTGTCAGCACCTAATGTTGTTATTATCATGGCAGAGTGGGTGAAACATCCTCATCACAAAGACTTGTTGTCGGTTACTTGTCCTTTGAAGATGCGAAAGAAGACCTGAAGAAGAAGAAGAACGGAATTCTCCTTCCTAATAATATAGAGCAATTATTGTAGGTCCATCCAATTGTGGCAAGACTAATGTCTTCAAGACGCTGCTAAGTCGCGTAGATGGAGTCCGATTTGAAAATGTTTGTGTATTCTCAAAAACATTGTTTCAGCCTAGTTATCAGCTATTACAGGAGATATTGCGCGTTGTAGATGGTATTACATACACGACATTCATTGAAAGCGGTGATGTCACCCCACCTGAAAAAGCAAAGCCAAACATTGTCTTCATATTTGACGATGTCGCTGTGGAAAACCAATACCAAATTCGACAATACTTCTGTTTCTGTCGTCATATGGGCGCTGATGTATTTTATCTAAGCCAGGCATATTCCAGAATCCCGAAAAGTTGGTTAAGGATAATGCAAACCTCATTATAGCCTTTAAACAAAACTATCTGAATTTAAAACTCATTTACGAGGCACATGTAGGAACTGACATGTCGTTCTCAACGGACAAATTCGAGCGCATGTCTAGCTCTCAACCCGGGAGAATGGGTGTACACAGACAGAACATTCGGCTGTACATGTAAGAGAAAATTCAGGCTACTATTGTGCATGAAGTTGGAGGTATACGACATGGGGCTAGAGACATATTACTAAATTCTTCTGAGAATTATCAATGCGCTAAATGAGTTAGTTAATGAAATCGGAAAGAAAGTAACAGACATAACTTGAAAGGTCGAGGTTATTGAGGGGAAAATAGATGTAGAGTTCGTTGTTATTGAGAGCAGGCACATAGTAAGGGGGAGAAGAAAAACAGCGTATGTATAAAGCCTCACGCTGCGGAGACGTCTGATCAGTATACACCGAGATGTCAACGAAGCAGAAAGTGATTCAAGCGCGGAAATCGGTTCGATAGAAATTATGGTAGCTAAGGCTAGGGCATATGGATCGACAGAAAACACTAAGAGAGGCCTTTAAGCTGGTTACTGAATCTCTCCGGAAGCTCTCAGCAAAAACAAATCCACAGATAACTATGGTGTTGCCACTGACGAATTCTCCGTCACGCTCCTGGTCAGATAGATAGAATATTCGACGTTAGCAGAGGGAGACCGTACATGTTAGGCATGCAACCTATAAATGTAACAGATGATACAATACAGATAGGTGATAGGCGGTTTGAGAGAACACCTGGCTTGATGAATCTTATTTTCGTAAGACCTACCAAAAAACATAAAAATTATTCAGTTAATGATAAGGAAATGTACTGTGAAATACTGTACTTGACTGATGCACATAAGATCACAAAATGTCTGAGCTAAAAGAAATATAAAACTATTATAAAACAAATACTTGATTGTGAAAACAACAACAACACCAGCAGCAGCGGCAATGGTACTGACATTGATCATTAAGAAGTGATCAATCTAATCCTGCACTAAATATGTTATGATGACATCAGTGAGCTTATAGATGAACTACGGCTGCTCATGGCATCGCTACTGCAGGTAATACAGCTCATTCGAATGCGGCTGGTTCAGTAATCTCCGAGCTTAGAGAGAGAGGTATCATCGAATACGTATGGAGTCAGCAGATTGAGAGCTGCACAAACCAGCACGCAACACATTCCCTCTTAGGCATGTTATGAATATAACTTTGGAAGACTTATGGCAAGCTGATCTTGTAGATATGAGGGAATATTCACATGAGAATAATTGATTCAAATGTATTTTAATTGTTATTGACGCACACTCCATATTTACCTTGGCATTACCTGTTAAAACAAAAGCTGGTAGAAATGTCGCGGATGTGTTTGAGCGTTTGGTGCAGGCAGGGACGAATCGATGCCCAGACAACCTCCAAACCGATCACTGTGGAGAGTATTACAATAGGTATTTCAAGACCATTCTGCAGCGGTACGGAATACATGACTACTCAACATTCACTCATTTGAAGGCAAGCATCGTGGAGAGTCTGAAGAAAAAAATAAAGGTCGAATATGGATGCGTTTTAACCTTTGTGGCTCATACAAATGGTCAGATATCCCGCCAGAAATAATTGTTCAGTATATTCGAACCAAACATAGCACAATAAAAATGAGACCAATTAACGTTCGTGATAATGGACCCATGGATACCGTGTACTATCGCTTTATAATGCTGGATCCATGCAGACAGAAATTTACTGTAGGTGATTTGTTACGTATCTCAAAACACAAGAGAGAATTTGAGAAATAATATCCACCGAACTGGTCGACAGAGATATTTACAGCTTCTAATGTGCAAAGAACGAATCATAGAACTTATATGTTGAAGGAAACGCTTGGAACGAGGTGATAAGGGGGTTAATTTGCTCGACGAAGGGTGTATGGAACATGACATTGCATACGCTGCAAATAAAGATCTATCAAGTCGTCACATTGAAGACAGAACTTTAGCTGATAAGGCTAATCCGATACGGAGAAGAAAGGATATTGGTATAGATGAACGCGTCGCAGCATTTGCAGCTGATAAAACCATGCAAGGAGGAATTGATATGGGTTTAGGAGTGATGAATTTCAAGTGAGTTATGAGTGCTGGACGCTGTGAGCTAAACAAGAACAAGTATAAGGGTGGGAAGCAGAGCTGTTTGAAGAACTGTATCCTGACATCGATGTACGCAGCTAAAAACGCACTGAAGCAGAAAGGTGTGGGTAAGAGAAGAAGAGGATCGGTTAGAGTACCTCGAGTTCTACCAATACCCAAGACGTCTGGTGGAATTCTTCCATTCCTTATCCCAGCCCTCTCCGCGCTCTCTGCGGTAAGGGTCCTCGTTGGTGGTGCTGCAGCTATTGCTCGAATGGTGAAGAAAGTGCGAAATTCCCCAGATATGTTAGAAGAGGGAAGAAGACATAACCGAATGATGGAAGCCGCAGCCATCGGAAAAAGACTGTACTTGGAACCGTACAGAAAAGGGCTTGGTCTATTCGCAAATTTAAAAAAATGCCCATTAGCGGTCCTGCCAGATCGAGCACTCGCAAATACTGAACTTCTTAGGTTCGTTAGAGACAAATTCAACATTCCGAGATTCCTTGGTGTGTTTTGGCAGGATACATTACCGAAGACTATGTGGAAAACTGGTGACTGCGATATTGTGAATTTAAATGTTGCTGGTGGCCCCGGATCACACTGGGTATCATATGTCATGAAAAATGCAGCTACCATCTTCTATTTCGACTCATTTGGTGGCCTGCAACAGCCAGAGGAATTACAACGATACTTCACTCACAGAAGACGTGTGTTCTACAATTATCAGCGCTATCAGAACTTTAATACATATCTCTGTGGACAAAAAAGAAGAAGCATGCTATATATGGATGAGCTTTAAACATTCCTTCATAAGTTGAGGTTCAGATGCAATGTCATACACTTTGACTTTAAAAGAGCGATCATTTGTCGTGCGTGCAAATTACTTCCCACCAATTGATTTGAGCAGTGGTGAATGGAGTATTGCATTGACTGGACTGCAGACGTACAACAGCATCCCAAATATCACTGAGACTAACAAAAAACTCCATCTTGATATTAATAGTGAAAAAGACATTGTGGAAATAGATACGGGTGCATACGATATTTATGATTTAAACGAAGTCTTAAGCAGTCTGGAAAAGATATTGAGCTACGTGCAAACATCAGTTCACTTAAATCTGAAATAAGGACTGTAAATGCAACGATTGACTTTAATCTGAAAGGTTCAGTAGGGCGCTTATTGGTTAGCACAGAAGGGCAAGTTTTGAAGAAGGATCCAAGTAAATTTTACAAGTCAGATCAGACTGTGGACACGCTTCCCGTCAGCACAATTCGAGTCGAATTCGAGTGTAACATTGCGACGAACTCTTATCTCAACGATAGTGTTATTCATACTAGTTACGGATTCTTCCCCTCTTTTGCAAAGGGGTTACGATTGTTGAGACTCCTGCCAATGCAATATACCTTCCAGTGACAACTCAGACATTGGAGTATTTGGAGCTGCATATTGTGGACTAGAATAACAAACTTGTTGACTTTCGTGGTGAGGAAATCATTGTACGATTACATCTAAAGCAGGATGGGCGTACGGTATGAAACAAGTGCATGCAATACACAGCACGTCACTTCAGTACCGAACCGCAAAGTGGTAACACGTGCGAACTATGAGTTTCTTAAATCAGTTGGCTTGAAACCTCGCAATGACGTCCTCACTCAATATAACCAGTCCAGCAGACCATGATGAGAGAATTATACGTCAGGAATGCTTCTCGCATAAACCTTACACTTCAACCACGTTTAACAAGGACGATGAAATTAGGATTATAATTCAGAACCAAGAAGCACTGATGCTTCCATGCAAGAGTTCCATATGTCTAGTGGGGTCATTCAAGAAATCCCACGGCAGCGATACATCGGGATCCAAGCTTACAGGTAACACTTTAGCATTCCTGTTCCAAGATATACGCTATGAACTCAATAGGTCTGAGATCGACCGTAAGCGCAAAGACATCAACCCTTAAAAGATACGTCGCTGCATCACCAGCGGATTTACATGGTTTGTAAAATGCGTCGTGGTTCATAGACGATCCGGAGAATAGAACAGTTGCAGAGTACAAGTGATTTACTGCACGCATACCTCTAAAAATGCTTATGGGCTACTTTTAGGACATGAGAAAGATTAAAATGAACGCTAAACAGGAAATCATTCTTGTACGGATTGCGACGGATAGTAACTCATACTTTCAAGGAGCTCAAAAAGAGAGTGTGATCACAATCAGCAAAATAATATGGAAAATGCCTCACATCAGTGTATCAGACGAGGAGCGTTTGAAGGTTTTAAAATTCCTGAATTCTGGTACATTTCTATCATTGACATTTCGCTCTTGGTAGGTTTTCGAGTACCCAGTGTTACCGATTGCGAGCAAACAAACATAGGCTATTGAAACCCTTTCGCAGCAAGAGACACCTAGATTTAGCGCACTTGCGTTTCAGGCTGATAGAAGAGGTAACATAGCAAATGATTCCACTGTGTTCGACAGCTGCAAGTTAACTACTGCCAAAATCTACCTGAATTAGAATTCTACCCATACGACAATTTACAGCTACAGTGGAAGGAAAATGTATACAGTCTAACATATGAAATGTATGCAAGGTTTCGTGCTTCTTACTATGAAATTGCTGAAGGAGGAGGAGGAGAGTGTCTACTTAGTCCACGGAAGTTCAAGGAGCTTTCACCCATCATCGTAATAGAGTGCTCGAAACAGAAATAGATAATTAAGTCTGGACAATTTGATGTGCGAACTGAATGTAGATCTTTGACAAATTTTCCAGAACACACTGCCGCGTATCCTTTAGTTCTACATGACCGCGTGATCAACTACTGCTCGCTCACCGGTGTTGCTCAACAAACTGTATAAATGAACAGGTACTGCACTATACCTAGAGCATTTCACAATGGCATCTCAAGGCGTGAACATCATTGCAGACACTCAGGGTCCCTATGATGGTGAGTGTCGACAGTTCATATTTAAAGATGTTGCATTCGCAGTGTACACAGAAAATGTGGGAATAATAGTCATTCTCAGCAAACATTGCATCACCGAGGTCTTTCAAGTATGTGAAGTGTGCTAAGACACGGAAGAGTGCAAAGTGATTAACAAATTTGTACCATGAAATTCACTGGGATGATCCTTGCATACCCTATAAAGGTAAGGTGACGGTGCTTAAATTATTCGATCACACGGATACCATCATCTATGTGAAGGGGAAGATCCCATGGATGCGTCGAATCTTTAAGTTTGCTGCTATTCAAGACCTGGAATTCTACGGTTGCCCAACCTTCCATCGACTCAAGAACATGTATGCAAATAGAGTTGCTGTATCTGCTTATGAAAATGTAAAATTACTTTTAAGTTGGAAGAGAAATAAATGAATTTTTACCTCACAATCTCTGTGTTCTAGTTTCCTTTTCAACCCTGTTCCCTCTTTGACAGTGTACTGTTTTAACCACATGCTATGTATGTGGTTTTCTTCAAGCAGAGGAGATATAATTTTAGACATATCAGCTATATATGTTTGGAAGCAGACACGGTCATGTGCCTCCTGCTTCCATAACCCAATTCATGCTGCAAAATAGGCGTAATTCCATGCAACCATTCTATATGTTTTTTAATCTCCCATTTTAAATTTCACTTCCTTAATAGTACTCATCTTCAGCAAAACTAATGTCATTTATGACCTGCACAGCCTTTATATAAATACACATACACAATGCAATAGGGAATAGAGTTTTCGTAAATAACAGAAACAAAGATGTACAGTAACGAATCATACTTCGTTTATTCATTTCACACAAATACAATGTAGTTCTTGAGGTACAAATAACTACACTGTAGTTCTTGAAGTACAAAATAATATTCTTGAGGTATAAACTGGCTCCACCATTCCAATGCAGACGTACTTGTAACTTTCTCGCTACAATACTAACACTGGTAGGTAAATATTTTTTATATAAATCTACACTAAAAACTAATGTGGAGATACTTTCTTTACTACAACTAAATTCCACAGCCCCAGTAGCATAGCTTTTACAGTAATTCTGATGGACTGTGCACGCTTAGAATCTAACTTCAACAGACCCAATAGTGAAGGTTTTTACAATAAAAATTGTGATGGACTGCGAGCTATATAGATATACAGGGCTATTACAAGTGATTGAAGGGATTTCATAAATTCACTGTAGCTCCATTCATTGACATATGGTCACGACACACTACAGATACGTAGAAAAACTCATAAAGTTTTGTTCGCCTGAAGCCGCACTTCAGGTTTCTGCCGCCAAAGCGCTCGAGAGCGCAGTGAGACAAAATGGCGACAAGAGCCGAGAAAGCGTACGTCGTGCTTGAAATGCACTCACATCAGTCAGTCATAACAGTGCAACGACACTTCAGGACGAAGTTCAACAAAGATCCACCAACTGCTAACTCCATACGGCGATGGTATGCGCAGTTTAAAGCTTCTGGATGCCTCTGTAAGGGGAAATCAACGGGTCGGCCTGCAGTGAGCGAAGAAACGGTTGAACGCGTGCGGGCAAGTTGCACGCGTAGCCCGCGGAAGTCGACGTATAAAGCAAGCAGGGAGCTAAACGTACCACAGCCGACGGTTTGGAAAATCTTACGGAAAAGAGTAAAGCAGAAGCCTTACCGTTTACAATTGCTACAAGCCCTGACACACGATGACAAAGTCAAACGCTTTGAATTTTTGGCGCGGATGCAACAGCTCATGGAAGAGAATGCGTTCAGTGCGAAACTTGTTTTCAGTGATGAAGCAACATTGTTTCTTAATGGTGAAGTGAACAGACACAATGTACGAATCTGGGCGGTAGAGAATCCCCACGCATTCGTGCCGCAAATTCGCAATTCACCAAAAGTTAACGTATTTTGTGCAATCTCACGGTTTAAAGTTTACGGCCCCTTTTTCTTCTGCGAAAAAAACGTTACAGGACACGTGTATCTGGACATGCTGGAAAATTGGCTCATGCCACAACAGGAGACCGACAGCGCCGACTTCATCTTTCAACAGGATGGTGCTCCACCGCACTTCCATCATGATGTTCGGCATTTCTTAAACAGCAGATTGGAAAACCGATGGATCGGTCGTGGTGGAGATCATGATCAGCAATTCATTTCGTAGCCTCTACGCTCTCCCGACTTAACCCCATGCGATTTCTTTCTGTGGGGTTATGTGAAAGATTCAGTGTTTAAACCTCCTCTACCAAGAAACGTGCCAGAACTGCGAGCTCGCATCAACGATGCTTTCGAACTCATTGATGGGGACATGCTGCGCCGAGTGTGGGAGGAACTTGATTGTCGGCTTGATGTCTGCCGAATCACTAAAGGGGCACATATCGAACATTTGTGAGTGCCTAAAAAAACTTTTTGAGTTTTTGTATGTGTGTGCAAAGCATTGTGAAAATATCTCAAATAATAAAGTTATTGTAGAGCTTCAATCATTTGTAATAACCCTGTATATACACTTAAAAACTATTCAGATTTGGATGACTAGCAGCAGGTGAAAAACTTAAAAGCTATTTTATTTAAAAGACGCACATGGAGTATATATATACAGGCTACACATACGTTGTGTATGAAATAATAAATCGATTTTTTTCTGTTTATCCTTTTTTAAATATTTTTTGTTTGTGCATCTTTTTAGAATTGTCTTCCTTTCACACACATGATGTGAACCTGTCACCCATCCGCAGCTGATTTGCCTTTGCGTGCCCATGGATACAGTGGCAAAGTCCTCCATAGTACTTTTTTTTTTTTTTTTTTGAGCATTGAGTCCCAAGACAACCAAGGTGCAGTGTAATAAAACGCGGGATCCAGAGAATATGTGGCCATGCATAGACTACGGAATATCTCGAAAGCGTCCACAAGCAAGCGCACGTCTGTGCCCATGTAAGGCCGTGCATACTCTCGTAAAGATGAAATATTGAATTCCTGCGAGATATTCACGGCATGCTCATTCTGTGCATCCATTATGGCATCGCCTGTAAGGTTGCTGCAAAATGCCGTTATGTCGGGTAGCCTGATTTCGTTGATTTTCGCTGTGTTATCCACATACTCATATGGGGAAACCCCCTTCCTAGTCACGTGCTGAAACTTTTCCTCGTCGCGAAATGCAGCTAAAGTGATATGCATATCCTTCCTAGGCAGAGTTTCAACGAGTTTCTGGAGTGGCGCCTGCAAAAAACGTAGCATAGCAAGGAAGCGGAGGGTATTTCTTGGCGTTATTCGTTTGGCCAAACCGAAATCAGCCAATTGCTCAACTAGAAAGTGAGCGTCATACCAACAAATTGTGGAAGGAAACGGGTATGTTTCTTGGTAGCTGGTACTTCGGATTACACACATTGTAAGCTGCATCACGGAACTTCCCCGAAAGATGACAGTGGTCCCTAGGAGGAGTTTCCGCCTTTCTGTCTAATGGTAGCCCACAGACATGACAATCAACCACATTATTGTACAAATCTTCATTCTCTTTCGATTTGGTCGTGGGAACGTTGTCGCTGTAAGGCTCATCAACCTCCCATGAAAGATTTTCGGGCTCAGTGGGCAGCCTAACCGCAGGATTATCCTTGACATAAGATTTGCAGCTGTTAATACTGGAATCACAGGACGATACAATTTGGTATGCTGCCGCATATGGTACGTGTTTTCCTGTAAAGGTAATGTGTGAGGCTGTAGGGTCACCTTCACAGTGGGTCACAGGAGAATTCAAAGTCGGTGTACAGTCTCAAACGGGCATCGCTCCTGGTGGTGAGCATTCTAAACTTTATGAATTTGTTTTCCTCAGTAGGCATAATATCAGGTACCGGATCCTTATAAGCACAGTCTACTAGATGCGCCGCTAATAACTTTTCAGAGGAGAAATACTTCAGCACTTTAAGAAAATATGTTTTACAAGACAATCCGTTGATAGTTGGGAGGAAAGGAGACAGGACATGTCTTTGACCCAAACATAGTGACAATTATCACCTCCAAAGAAGAGCAACATGTTCACCTGCAGCTCACACTCACGGGAAAATTTTGAGAAATGGTGGGGCCGACAATAATATGCTTCTCTTGCTCATCTGACTTGCTGTTCTTCTCCAGGCCATAAACTTGAACTGATATGTTGATATTCTGCACCTCAAATTTAGGTATGTCCTGGGTCTTGATGGTGAACTCGGTACCATAAAAGTTATAATACCCACGAACATTATCAACTACATGGTATGTAGACGCTCAGGAGGATTTCTGTAACTGTAATTTCTTTCGTAAGCCAGGTTTGACCACGCAAAGAAGCTTGATCTTTTCTATTTTTGACATTAAAGCATGCCCTCTTGTTAGCTATATCTTAAGGAAGATTGATATAGCTTGACTCTCCATTTGCCTTATCCTAGACATGTTTATGGATGTCCAGGAGTAGTATTCAGCTGAGTGCTTTAGCTGACCCTCTGACCTCCGTCTCGGAAAACTGGGCGAGTATAGCACTCAAGGTGGATTTACGAAACCACTCGGCGATTGACGCGCTCCGAGTAATCACGCAATTTTCCACCAAATATAATGAAGAGTTGTCTCTTCAGAACCAGAAACAACTTCGTGGGGGTGTGATGATTCGATGCAGAGCACTGCACTGCATTTAATGGTGGGATACCGCATATCATTGATTACCTCGATGAGCTCCGTTTCTACAACAGTATAGCACGCCTTTAGTAACCTCCCGCTAGGTTCCCAATCCTGGTGAACGAGATTAGCTACTCAAAAGCGTCTGCAATCACCGATATTCTAACTGTGGTATGGTATCATTGACCTGATGTCCATCACTAAAAGGATGGGAGACAAAATTGCCACTAGTCACAGGATCTTCTGTATTACTATTAATACTCTTCTGAGTCCACCCCGTTGATAATAGTGTTGGTGAGGGGCAAGTCGGTATGCGCCGAGGCACACTTACGAGTACCTAACGTTTACGCCGATTCTGACGAAGCTCATACGATGTTGATGATGACAGAAAAGGATGTTGCGGTGCTACCAGGTCAGAGCGATGGGAACAGCCAGGCTGCAGCAATGGTTCCCAATGCTGCTGTAGACCTGACCCAGTAACTTGTGGAGGTTCGTTACTCGGCCCACGGACGCCAGAGCGGTGGTGCCGGGGTGGCGGCACCGGCGGCGGCGGCGACGGAGGCTTCCCGCGCAGCGAGTAGCGGCGCCCTTATAGGCGAGGCGTGCCTTACCGATCGCCGCTTTGGTGAGGATTAGCCATCACCGGTATGTGCACAACACCATGTTGAGATTGCTGAGCCGTGACCTCTGTAGAAGAAGAGATAAAATAAATAATAGTTAAGTACATTGCTCACTGCTGCTGGCACGGTGAAAGAATGAATTCTGACGATCAAAAGATAGTATGCAGAGTGAGTAATTACCTTTTCCGCTCTGGCTTCAGGGCATTAACACTTCATTAGGCGACTTCACCACACCCTCAAAAAAATCATCATCATCATCACCTAATAGGGCCACATCAAAGGGCCTTTTTCTGACCCATTCAGGCAGGTCCTCATCAGAATCTGGCAATTGGTCTGTCTCTCCTACAACAATAACAACAACAACAACAAACAAGATATATAACCCGATTCTTACAGAAAAGGCTTCCTATACTACTACTGCTACCACTACTACTAGAGGCACATACAAATGTAATATTTTTTTCCAACTTACCACTATGCTGCTCAGGCATCTTATTATCTGCTGGTGGCTGTTCCTGCACCTGATGATGATAAACCTCCAGCTGCCTGTCCTACAAATCAAACTCCTGTAGAGTTGTTCCTATAGTGGTGCGAGACATAATTTTATTTATTTTGAATGTTGAGTTGGACAGAAAGATCACACACGGATATTGTTTTCTATACTTGCTTGAGTGTTGATGTTGATTATTCACAGTTAAAGGCTGTTCCACGTAGTGTTGCTGCTGTGAATAGTTCTTTTCAGTCCCCAGCTCTGCCTGCAGCTCAGCTTCCATTTGCATCAAGTGAGCAAGAGAGGAAAAAAAAAAACAAGTATGAAATAAGAAAATTTTGAATCGCTACTATACAAGAACAAATTATAATGAAAATTATACTCACATGGCAATTCTGGCTGTGAACCAAACTCAGGAGGCTGGACTCCGAAAGTTTGCCACGGTCCGGTCCCCTCCTGTCTCTCGTTACACCTCAAGAGAAAATCGTGGAGTTTTACTATTACAAGAAGACGGAATTAATGAAGTGAATTTAAATACACACGAAAATTTACACTTAGAATAGCAATTATTTACTCACTTGGTAATCCTGTCACCAGAACTCTAGGCCTCTTGCTGCTGCACTCTGAAGGTTGCTGCAGCTACCTCTCTTCATCTTGTGGAGAGAAAACAGGAAGTACACACAGAGAGTATGGAATGCACAACAAGGCGGACAGCAGCAAACTGAGGATGATAGAGGTTGGTTTTAGGTTTATATATAGACCGAGGCGACCAATGAGAGAGCTTTATTTGAATGTTCAGCCAATGCGAAGCTTTTGTGGAACGTCACTATTTCTGGAAGGGCTTGATTCGACCATCATCTCCCTCCCTCTCCAAGTAACAAGAATGCTTTTATGATTAACGGTATTTTCGCAGGTGTGCACATACGTGATGAAGGCTCTTAGTGGTGAGTTTACCATTTCTGAGACATATGTTGAAAGCAAGATATTACGATTTCTGGGAAGGGTAACATGTGATGCCTCTTTAGGACCATCATGAAGAATGCAGTCGGTGTTATTCTGGGCTATTTTCGTTTACAGGTCCCGTTAGGACCAGAATTTCCATGCAGGAAAGCTGAGACATCACAAAAGCTGTTACAAAAGCGACCGTTACTACTTCTGCAGCACTTCACAATTTCCGAGAGCTCGACTGGGGTCTTATTTACATAACCATGTGATGTCAGTTTAAGATTGAGAACCTTTTAGATGCACCTGCGATGGTGAGTCGCTACGCTAGCGTTTCGCAGCAATTCAGCAGCCACACTGGACGGGTAAACATGCATTAATGGCTAGACGCAGCTCGTATATCCCGTTAGGATCGCTAGGAACAGTACACCCTGTGCTATTCTGAGAAGCATTGACACAGATTTCTGTAGTGTAACCTGTGACGTTAGTATCCAGAGGTAAAGAGGTATCGCGCCAGCAGTGGTAAACATGCATGAGTGGCCCAGATGGTGACTTGGCCCTTATATAAATAGATATGTGACGTCAGTATAACACTCGAAGAAATCTAACTGTATACCCGAAAATGGATGAAACTTTCACCTGCTGTCTGTAGGCGATAGGGCCCTGCGCTCATCTGTCCAGCGGAGGCTCGTGGCGTCGTCGTCATATGCATGCATTGGAGCCTCTGATACATTGCAATTGATGATAGTTCGAAAGCGTTTTTTAAGTGCACTGAATGTTTGTGCTCTAGATTTAAGAGTATTTTGCTGGTCTGTACACTATGTACTACGTTATTTAGACACTTTACGAGTGGTGAGCATGTCTGCAGAGCGTTTTACATTCGTTATTTTGATAATTTTAGCGTTGTTTCCGTGTCTGCACCTCAGTGTACTGCATTCTTTCTGTGATTTACGAGTAGTTTGCAGCTCTGTGTGCTGTGTACTGCGTGATTTCGGTAATTTACAAGTTGTTTGCATGTTTGTACATCAGTGTACTGCATTGTTTCGGTATTTTATGAACAGTTTACAGGTCTGTATGCTGTGTAGCGTGACCCCAAGCACATCAGGGTGAGTGTTTTGTATCAGTGTAATAAATGAACTACGTGAAATCCACCCCTAAATAATTTGTTCAAAAGTAAATAAAGTACAGTCCTTCCTCACTCCAGCAGCCCAGCACTGGCTGAGTCCTATTCCCACTATCCCCCCACCCACAGACCACCATCTTGGAATATGTCACAAAGGGGGCACCAGCACCCCCTGGTGGCAGTAATGTGTACTGTATCAGTTGGACTCCCGACCTCATGGTGGACACAGAGGATGGAGCTACTGCCTCAGAATGTTTAAATAAAGACTGCTAGTGTAGGTAGCGCAAATCTATCGGCCGCCATCTTGCAACCGCCATCTTGAATAAATATGGTAACATCGCAGAGTGGAGTAACACATAGGTTGTCCCACTACGCACGTTATGGTAATGGTATGATGTCAAGATAGCTTGATTTCAGAGAACCAGGTTTTTCGCAGAATACTCGGGTGTATTGTGCCATAACGTTCTTTCTTCAGGTTGTGTGGGGTAGCCGTGCAGTC
This sequence comes from Schistocerca serialis cubense, assembly GCF_023864345.2. Taxonomy (NCBI): domain Eukaryota; kingdom Metazoa; phylum Arthropoda; class Insecta; order Orthoptera; family Acrididae; genus Schistocerca; species Schistocerca serialis. The sequence goes on from NC_064642.1 coordinate 529,714,772, forward strand.
TGATGCACCTTGTCATGGTCGATGCAGCTCCCTCAGTCAGAGGTTTGAGTCCTCCCTCAGGCATGGGTGCGTATGTTGTCCATAACGTAATATAGTTTAAGTTAGATTAAGTAGTGTGTAGGCTTAGGCGCCGATGACATAGCATTTTGGCCCCATAAGATCTTACCATAAATTCCAAATTCCTTTCTTCAGACTGTTGTGAGATCTCCCACATATGTGACTGTTGTTGATGAATCTTTTTATTCACACCATCAACAAAATCTGTTTTTGGGAGGCAGGAGCAGTAAGGGCGGCTATCAGTCACCCAACAAACTGTGCCGTGTGTAGCGCTGTCATGCCTATCTCTTGCCAAAAGTTCGTCTTTTGTCACTGCAGGTGGAATTTAATGCGGTTCTAATATACATGATAATGTGCGAGGTGGACAAAACCCTAATAACAGTGTTGCTGGAGAAATTTAAACACTTGGGGCTATTTGTGCGGGACGTCGTGTGAGGAGTACAGGAATATAGATCTAAGATTATGTATTCCGACATTAACTGTCATCAGGGAGTGTGAAAATGAAATTTAAAATCTTTATTTAACACCACAAACCCTTGTCAAGCCCCAATCATTAAAAAAATAAAACTTTTAGAATGTTGTGTTACTAGTCGTTTTCAAATGTAATCAGAAACTTGGAAAACTGCATTAATAATTGCCACAGATTTGTGATTCCATTTGAGAATGACGACTCAGTGCGTCTAAACTAGTAATGCAACCTTTTAAAAATTTTAATGAAGCAATGGAAAATATTATTTAAATTTAAATTTAAAATTTTTATTGTTCTAGTGACTGAGTTGACAACCGTGTGTGATGCTAAATAAACGTTTAAAATATAGGTCCAAGAAATGAAACCTTCTTTTCATTTTTTTAAATGATAGTACAAAATCCGAAGCATATTCTATCGAAATTGTTACGGATGTCATAAACGATCATGACGGAATATAGTTTCTGCCATAATACGAGTGACAAAACAAAGTGTTTGTATTTCCATGCTGGAGAGTGGTATAAACGCATTCTCTGTCGTGTTATTGTATTGTTGGTACTTTTTTCAATCTTTGTTTTCCCTAATTACCTCAGAAATTTTGTTCGGCAATGATTTTGTGAAGGGTTGTAGCTCTTGCGGTGAAATTGTGTCCCACTCATCCCGTATCGCACTTTTCAGCTCACATACGGCCTGAAATTACCTTCCGTTGCGATAAACACGACTAGCAAGTACTCCGCAGAGGTTTCTCCAGGGTTCATACTCGAGCTCCGTGTAGGCTCGGGTAAGAAAAGAGCAAGACATAAATATCTTTATCTACAAACTACTTCTTTGGTGAGAGGAGAAACATGCACAGATGCATCATATTGTTGAAAAATTACAGTTTTGTTCCCTAGGTACTCATAGTCTGCCCAAACCACAACACTTCCACCACCGCCGCGAGGGGCAGCCGCGTGGTCTAGAGCCCCTTGCCACGGTATGCGCTGTTCCCACCGTCGGACGTTCGATTCCTCCTTCGGGCATGGGTGTATGTGTGTGTCTGTGTGTGTGTGTGGGTTTGTGTGTGTGTATGTGTGTGTGTGTGTGTGTGTGTGTGTGTGTGTGTGTGTGTGTGTGTGTTATCCTTAGCGTAAGTTAGTTTAAGATATATTAAATAGTGTGTAAGCCTAGGGACCGATGACCTCAGCAGTTAGGTCGAATAGGAACTTACCACAAACTTCGAAGAAGTTACTTCCCATCACGAAAATTTCTGCGTACTCTTACCTACTGATATGTTCTCCTATCATGCCAGTACCACAGAAGTTCATCCGGTCTATCTAAATTAAACTTCCCATTCTGAAGTCCATTACACACCCATTTCAGCAAACTCCTATCAAACATGATTATGATCGGGTGTTAGAGCAGATTTCTGTAGTCGTTCATTGAATGCATGATAGTTGCCGCTTGACAAAATTTGTCACTCAAGTCTGGCACGTACTGGCAACTGTAAATAAGGAACATGTAGGTAAGAATAATGTCTCAGATAATTTTCTACTTTGCCCATATTTAGTCTAACGAAATTTTCAGCCACAATACTTGAATGGTAGAACATTTTGCCGATTTGACAATTAGAGGACCCCATTTCCTTGTACTTACCAAGTTTTGCTCTTTCGTATCATGATGTTTCCCACATGCCAATGTCTCAATCGTAGTTTACGTACGCAACATGTATCGTGTGTCTTGTTTCCTATCTGCAGTAAAAGCACATACGGGCACACTAACACCCCACAGAGTCGACTGTCGTTATATATACACTGAAGATCTAAAAAAACTGGTACAGCTACCTAATATCGTGTAAGGCGCCAGCGAGCATGAAGAAGTGCCGCAACAGGACTTGGCATGGACTCGACTAATGTCTGAAGTAGTGCTGGAGGGAATTGACACCATGAATCCTGCGGGGCTGTCCGTAAATAGGTAAAAGTACGAAGGGTGGAGATGTGTTGTGAATAGCACGTTGCAAGCCAACTCAGATATGCTCAATTGTCCTGCTGGAACTGCGCAGGTACGTCGGAACGCCCAAATGACCTGAATGGATGCAGATGATTAGACAGGATGATTACGTACGTGTCACCTGTCAGAGTCGTATTTACACAATCAGAGGTCCCGTATCACATCAACTGCACACGCACCACACAATTACAGAGCCCTCCACCAGCTTTAACAGTCCCCTCTTAACATGCAGCGTCAATGGAATCATAAGGTTTTCTTCGTAACGCCCATCCACTCGATACAATTTGAAACGAGACTCGTCCGACCAGGCAACATGTTTCCAGTCATCAGCAGCAAAATGTCGGTGTTGGTGGGGCAGGCGGGGCGTAAATATTTGTGTCGTACGGTCATCAAGGGTACACGAGTGGGCCGTTGACTCCGAAAGCCCATATCGATGACGTGTCGGTGAATGCTTCGCACGCTGACACTTACGGATGCCCCAGCGTTGAAATCTACAGCAATTTGCGGAAGGGTTGCACTTCTGTCACGTTCAACTATTCCCTTCAGTCGTCGTTCGCCCCATTCTTACATGATTTTGCCCAGGCGTAGCGATGTCGGAGACTCTTGATATTGACGATGCACTCGTGAAATGGTCGTACGGGCAAATCCCTACTTCATCGCTACCTCGGAGATGCTGTGTCCCATCGCTCGTGCGCCGACTACAGCACCACGTCCAAACACACTTAAATCTTGATTAACTGCCATTGTAGCTGCAGTAACAAGTGGGCCAGACATTCGTTGCCTTAGGCGTTGCCGACTGCAGCGCCGTATTCAGCTCTGTGTTTGAATACGCGTATCAGTTGGCAACAGCCTTGTCGCAGTAGTTACACCGGTTCCCGTGAGATCACAGAAGATAAGCGCTGCCGGGCGTGGTCGGCAGTTGGATGGGTGACCATCGAGGCCGCCATGCGCTGTTGCCATTTTTCGGGGTGCACTCAGCCTCGTGATGCCAATTGACGAGCTACTCGACCGAATAGTAGCGGCTTCGGTCAAGAATACCATCCTAACGGCCCGGAGAGAGCTGTGCTGCCCCACACTCCTCCTATCCGCATCCTCCATGGAGGATGACACGGCGGTCGGATGGTCCTGGTAGGCCACTCGTGGCCTGACGACGGAGTGCTTTATAGTGCTTTATGCCTATATCGGTTTCTTTGGCATATCAGTGTAGTTCCACTCTCTATCACCTGAATCGTTGATGTCTTCCTATATACTGTCCTACTGATAGCAAATGCGATACCATTTGACTGCATTTGTCGATATATTAAATCTCACACTATTGCACATACACTCTGCTCCTCCAACAGACAATTCTCTTACAAATATCCATCCTTTCATACTGGTTTCCACTACTGTACTGGCCTTTAAGCAGATGCGCCCTAGACATTGCGGCAGAGGAAGAAAAAAGCACAGACTGTTCGAGAGGAAGGAACTGGGCCAGGCATACTTGGGAGGCGACCGGCGGCGCGGTGCAGTACCGCCCCGGGGCGCTGCACATCCGGCCGGCCGCGATGCCTTATTCAGCGCCCGCTTCCAGGTAAACAAGGAGCGGCCGCCCGGGTGCGCCGTTTTACGGTCATTGCGCGCGTCGGCGAGATAAGCCCGCGTGCGCGCCTAATAATGCATGAGCCGACGCCCAATATCGGCCGCTATCTGCCTGCAGATCTCCGTAATAAAGATATACAGCGGGCCAGGGAGGAGAGGCGCTAGGAGCTCGCTGCGGCTGGCACTCACTCACACCACTGAGCCACCCCACCCTACTCCGAGTCACGACCTCCCTTGTCCTGAAAAAACTCTCCCGTCGCAAGAGCGCCAGCCCCGCCATCTGCGCTCCGCCGCATATTGGCGCCCTAGGCAGGCCCGTCGCCCGCTATCAGTTCCCTGTTTTTGCTACACAACGTCCCCACTGATTAGACCAAGTTGCGCTGCGTTACGGCCCTTGGGAAGCAGTCTCGCTGCACAGCCCGGCAGAAGCACCTGCTACTGCCTTTGACTTGTGAGTTTGCGTTAAAGTACAGGGACAACAGAAGACAGCAACGCCACACAGTGCAGCTTACCCTTAGAGTCTAAGTCCGATATCAGCGCATTACGTAACCAAGGTCATGCGTTCTGTATATAAGCGGGCAGTGCACGCCAGGGAAATCATTCCGCTGTGAGCTCTATCTGCAACGGCATTGAAGCACTATGCCTCGTCGACGTGTGTATCACCATCGCCGCCACCGCATGCCAGTTTACAAACACATAATTAGCTTGGAAAATAAACTTGGAGGAAATGGCACTGCGCAATCTGTCATTCTCAATGGACCTATTTTCTTTCGTGGTTGTCGACTTAATTTTTCACTTGATGTGGTGCAAGTGGAGCAGCTGGCAGTGGGTGGTTTACACTCTCAATTGTCCGTTGTGAGAATGCAGCACTACCTGGACTGGAATCTTTTGCCGACCGAGATGTCATCGCTTACAAGACATGGCACTGTGGAATCGACCCGAAGACGCAAAGTAGACCTAGTTTTGTGTATAGTAATATGCCTTTTACTATGTATACTCGTTCTTATAGAAAAATCTCTAATGATGAGAAAATACATGTATGGATGAAAGGACTTGGTGTACTTGCTGAAAATGTAACTGTAACTGGTGATATTGCATTGTACTTCTCACATTTTTTTAAAACTCTTGACTTACTAAAGCGTGAAATACGGTTTCTTTCAGGATCTCATCTGCAAACTTTGAAGGACGATAGTTCTCAAACAAACGGCCTTCTTTTCAGTTACAATTTATGAGTTTTGTAAGGGGATGCGTACATTTTAACCCCGCGGGATTAGCCGAGCGGTATAGGGCGCTGCAGTCATGGACTCTGCGGCTGGTCCCGGTGGAGGTTCGAGTCCTCCCTCGGGCATGGGTGTGTGTGTTTGTCCTTAGGATAATTTAGGTTAAGTAGTGTGTAAGCTTAGGGACTGATGACCTTAGCAGAGTCCCATAAGATTTCACACACATTTGAAAATTTTTCTTTTGTGCATTTTAACCATTTTCTTCGTTAATAGCTGTGGTAAATTGGAAATGGAATGCAGGTCATCGTAGCGAAGTCACTGCTAGTTTCAGTTCAGGCTATGCCCTGGGTCTTTGGTGTGCTTCCAGTTCCTCAGTCTTTGTCACACTGTTATACACTGAGGTGAAAAAAGTCATAGGATACTTCCTTTTGCGCGGGGTAGTGCAGCAACTCGACGGCATGGTCTCAAAAGTCGTTGGAAGTATCCTCCAGAAATATTGTGCCATGTTGCCTCTAAAACCGTCCATAATTGCAGAACTGTTGCCGGTGCAGCAGTATGTACACCATATGAGTTCTCGATTATGTCCCATAAATGTTGGCGGGATTCATTTCGGGCGATATGGGTGGCCAAGTCATTCGCTCGAAGTATCCAGAATGTTCTTCAAACCAGTCGTGAACAATTCTGGCCCTGTGACATGGTACACAGACCTTCCACCGTTATTTGGGCACATGAAGTCCACGAGTGGCTGAAGAAGGTCCCAAGTAGCAGACATTTCCAAACAATGTTCGGTTGAATTGGCCCAGAACTCCTAGTCAACTCCATGTAAAGACAGCCCATATCACTATGGAGCTACCATCAGTTTGCAAAGCGCCTTGTTGACAACTTGCCTCCATGGCTTCGTAGAGTGTGCCCCATGCTCGATCTCTATCATCGCAGTCTGTTAGCACTGATAAGCGCTACTGCTGTCGGTGGTAAAGTGAAGGCCGTCGGCTAATGCCAGGAATTTGGTATTCTCGGTACACTCTTTACACTGTGTATCTTGCAATATTGGATTTCCTAACGATTAGCGAAATGGAATGTCCCATGCGTCTAGCTCCGGCAACCATTCTGCGATCAAGTCTGTTAATTCGCTTCGTACAGCAAAAATGCACTGTCCCTTTGTACCCTGTGTACGCGGCACTACTGTCTTCTGTTTCTGTGCATATGGCTATCCAATGACTTTCGTCTTCTCAGTGCACCACACACGAAAGTTATCTACTACGTTGTGTAAACACATCTTTACCCATTTTAAAAATAATGTTGTAAATCCACCGTGTCTATCTGTTTGAACACGTTAATGACCAATACTGCTAGGCGAATTTTCATGGAGTTTCCACAGGTAGCCTGAGTGTAGTTTGGGGCAATATGTATCGGCTTTATTTCATTAAAGTCGGATTACAGAAAAAAAGAAATATTGTGATAATAAAGTTTTTATCTAAAACTTTCGTGACTGTCTGTTTGTCTGTTGGAACACGTTAATTCGCACAACTACTACACAAATTTTCGTAGGGATTCCAAACATAACTTGATCGCAGCTTGGTGCAACGTATATTCAAGCTATATTTAACCAAAACTGGACCACGAAAAAATATCGTTTTTTAAAGATTTAACTAAACTATGGTTTCTGTCTGTTTGGCTCTTTGAACACACCAACTCCCAACGTACTAGACGAGTTTTCATGAGTTTTTCACAGAAAGCTTCGGCATAGTTTGGGACAACATAAAGACTTTATTTCATCAACATCTAAACGCGGAAAATAAACGATATCACAATTTAAATCTTTATCTAATATCGTTTTCAGAGCTTAGTAGTTCAGACGTTCAATTATCACGCATAGTAACCCAAAGAACCTACAGAGGCATCTGTTATTTTATAGTGCAGCATTGAACCAATACATTCTTGTAGGTATGTTCCGTCTATACAACTAATTGAAGGCAGTTTGTTTATTGCGAAACGCGTTTCGCTTCTTTAATTTGGGAAGTATCTTCAATGGCGATTTCCAGCGCTGTTAACACATGCGTTTGGTCCCGGAGATGTATTCGTTAGTTTGCCTGCCCCAGCTGGCCTATTTCTGGGGTTCTTTCACCCAAATTTCTCACATCACATGTACTATTTGCACTTTCCATACATATATTTTAATCACAAAATGGAAAATGCAAATGACATGTGGGATGTGACCAATTTGGGTGAAAGAACGTCAGAAATAGGCTAGCTGGAGCATGAAAATTAACGAATATATCTCCAGGATAAATCGCCATTGAAGATGCTTCCCAAATAAAAGAAGCGCAACACGTATGGCAATAAACAAACTCCCTTCAATTAGATGTACAGACGGAACATACCTCCAAGAATTTAAAGCTACTGAGAAAAGACGGAAAATGGGAAAAATGACGAACCTATATATGATACTACTTTTTCCTTTTTTTTTTAGCTCTGTGACAGATATATTTTTGGAAGTTTAAGTCAGTGATAGAACTAAGGGCCTGAAACCAGAACAAATGAACAGCGAATTTACTTGGCTAGGATTTACAGGTTTACTGTTTTCGCTTTCTATACTGAAAACTTCCGATGACTTTTATTTATGTTCTTTGCGAGGAAAAACAAATTTTTTAAATTTGCTTTATGATTTCGGTGCCTACTCATTACATTTTGATTTCGTATTGTTTACGAATAAAAATGTCCAGTAAATGGTTGAGTCTTTCTGTATACACTAGAACATTTAAAAGACAATACTACATAGTCTGAAGTATTCAATGATGATTGCAAAGCTTAGCTTGGTGGGTGCAATGGTTCGCTGATCGAGAGCGTAATGCATTACCTCCCTCCTCAGAACCCTTCATGCACAGAGGCTTATAGTCATTCCTCTACATAGTAACATCATAGTAGCGGAAACTCTGACAGGTAGTGATGCAGGTGAGCGAGTTTTAATATCCGAATCCCGATTATTCCTAACAATTTCCCATTTCACTTTAAAGGAAAACAGTTCCTGGTTAGCTTATGTTATGCCGTGGCCATAAACAAATTGCGGGGCCAGACGCTGCATGTTTCAGGTGTGCTCCTTAGTGCCAGTTTCATCTCACATGGCTAATTCCATACGGCTTAGTGAAGCAAACAAGCCTTTCAGTTGGCAATCATACTACTTCAACAGCTGTATACAAAGAAGCTTCGTAAGCCAAAAATAAATTGCACACGTATGAAGCTATAAATAAATACCTAGAGTTCCTCAGTTAGTAGACAAACACATCAGTATTCATTAGACTTAATTTTTTCAATGTTATTTGCAGGTGAATTTCAAGAGCAGTGGCGCTTTTTCTGAAATGCATGACACACAGTTGTATTAACACTTCTTTATGAGTACCGGCTTCAGTATTGCACCATCTTCTCGGTTTGAAGAAGATTAATATTACTAACATTGACCCATGCGCGGTTTCATCACGAAATCAAGAGCCATGATCTGCCTGTCGCCAAGCATCTCGCCGGGGTACATCCGCGCGCTCTGCCGCGCTGACTTGTCGGGCCACGCATCAGCTCCCTCTCAGTCCTTAACCACCTATAACCGGAGCATGGCCTTCCAAGGACAGCTGCTGGCAGTCCATGTGGGACATGGACGCTATGGGCAGTTCCTGTATTCAAATATTATTTCGAGCTATTGGGTAGCACTCTTCTGCCACCTTATAATCCCGAGAAACATATCTCTGAAATTTCGCGGATGATGCATCTGCAACTTAATGTGCTGTTGAGGCTGCAGAATGCATGGACAAGGCAGAATTATTGAATCATAGTCATTGGCAACCATTGAACTTACTTGATAGTGTGTGAACTGTAAGAACACTTTGAGGTATCTGCTGAATTCTAGGGATTATTACATTATGTTTATTCATGATTCTTTTTTTAATTGGAAGCCTTGTGGTCGTTGTTGCTTAAATTTTACTTACACGTTTTTTTATGAAGTCAGCCCAGTCATTCGTATTTTACCTAAATAGCTCTTTTCCTGTTTACATACGGTATAAGTGTTATTTATTTCTGAAAATGTTACCGGAGAAATGTAACATTTGAAATTAATTACGGAACAGTCTAGATCAGAAGACACGTTTATTAAAAGTGATTAGTTTTGCACACAAAGTGATCATTTTCAAACATTCAACCTTTCGGACGGGCAATAGCTGTACACGGAACAAAAACCGTTGAGCAGTTGACTATCGTCATTCAACGGTTCCTACTCCACAAACAGCCGTTATCCGTCAGCATGGATGAACGTCTGCTGATGACCGTGTGATGATCGAATACACGTGCCTTGCGCTCTATTTCATAATAAATTCCCTATACGTTATGGCTATCCATTTGTTGTTAAATTTTCTGGGCTTGCCCGTCTCAGATATGTTGATTACCCACGTATTTTTCTTTCGAGCTCTTGTTAACTGAAAATTTTCTGTGTTTGTGGTAACGGCTGAATTTTCAGACTCTGTCTTATTGAAATAATTTCGACAGATCGACGCAACGCCATGCTTTCAAATGTTAACTGCAAATGTTTTCAATTTCCAATTATTTAATGAAGCTTCCCTGTAATTTTCTATTTTCCATTTACAAGGGTCTTTCAAGGAGTATCGCGACACTTTATTTTTCTCGATTTTCCCAAAAAAATTCAGTATTTGCTACGGGACATCGTAGTATATTCCAGCTTCAGCTCCTATAGCTTCATGAACTTCCTATAGGTGGTGGCGATATACACTATGTGATCAAAAGTATCCGGACACCTGGCTGAAAATGACTTATAAGTTCGTGGCGCTCTCCACGGTAATGCTGGAATTCAATATGGCGCAGGCCCAGCGTTAGCCACGATGACAGCTTCCACTCACGCAGGCATACGTTCAATCAGGTGCTCGAAGGTTTCTTGGGGGAACCCATCCTTCACGGAGTGCTGCACTGAGGAGAGGTATCGATGTAGGCGATCCAAAACATCCCAAAGGTATTCCGTAGGATTCAGGTCAGGACTCTGTGCAGACTAGTCTATTACAGGGATTTTAATGTCGTGTAACCACCACAGGCCATGCATTATGAACAGGTCCTCGGTTGTGTTGAAAGATGCAGTCGCCATCCCCGAAGTGTTCTTCAACAGTGCGAAGCAAGAAGGTGCTTAAAACATCAATTTAGGCCTGTGCTGTGATAGTGCCACGCAAAACAACAAGGGGTGCAAGTCCCCTCCATGAAAAACACGACTACACCATAACACCACCGCCTACGAATTTTACTGGCAGATGACGTTTACCGGGCGTCCGCCATACCCATACCTTGCCATCGGATCGCCACATTCTGCACCGTGATTCGTCACTCCACGCAACGTTTTTCCACCACTCAATCGTCCAATGTTTACGCTCCTTACACCAAGTGAGACGTCGTTTGGCATTTACCGACGTGATGTGTAGCTTGTGAGCAGCCGCTCGACCAAGAAAACCAAGTTTTCTCACCTACCGTCATAATACTTGCAGTGGATTCTGGTACAGTTTCGAATTACTGTATGATGGTCTGGACAGGTGTCTGTCTATTTCACATTACGACCCTCATCAGCTGTCAGCGGTCTCTGTCAGTAAACAGACGAGGTCGGCCTGTACGCTTTTGTGCTGTTCGTGTCCCTTCCCGTTTCCACTTCAGTATCACATCGGAAACTGTGGACTTAGGTTTGTTTACTAATGTGGAAATGTCGCGTACAGACACACAAGTGATACCCAAACATCTGACCACGTTCGAAGTTCGTCAGTTCCGCGGAGCGCTCCGTTCTGCCCTCTCACGATGTCTAATGACTACTGCGGTCGCTGAGATGGAGTAGGTGATAGTTGGTGGCAGCACAATGCACCTCATACGAGTAACGTATGTTTTCGGGGGTGTCCGGATACTTTTGATCGCATATTGTAAGTTGCCTTCAAAATGGCATCTGTAACGGGTATGCGTTCCAGGCAAACAGCTACTATTGAGTTTCTTTTGATGGAAAACCTGAGCATCGCTGACATTCATAGGTGCTTGCAGAATGTCTACAGAGATCTGGCAATGATCAGAAGCTCGATAACACATCATCGCAACAATGTCTCGCCAACCAGTCCCATCTCCCTCATGTTGGCCGGCCCATACAGCGGTAACTCTTGCAGTATTGAAACGTACAGACATTCGAGGTGATCAACTGATCACAGGCAAACACCTCGCTGCTCAATTGGACGTCTCTACTGGTAGTGATGACATATTCGTCTACCAGTTTGGGTATGTATCTGCTGGGTCCTTCGCCGCCGATTAGAAGACCTTACAAATCAAAGAAGGACCACCTGTGCGGAAATGGTCGCTCGTTACGAGGCTGATCTGGACAATTTTTATCGAATATCGTCACAGGTGAAGAGACATATGTTCACCACTTCGAACCGGAGTCAAATCGGCAGGTACTGGAGTGGTGGCACATCTTCTCTCCTCCAATGAAAAAATTCAATTTCGCATCCTTAGCCGATAAAGGAATGGTGACGACCTTTGGGACTCTGAACAGGGTATTCTGGTTGATGTCCTCTGTCACGGTGCAACGATCAACTCTGAAATTTACTGTGATGCACTCAGTGTGTGCGTCGACACAAAAATGCGAACGAAGTTCTCGATGACAACGCAAGGCCTCACACAAGTCTGCGCACCCGAGGAGATCTCACAAAACTTCACTGGACTGTTCTTCCTCACCCACCCTACAGTCCGGATCTCGCACCTTCCGACTTCCATCTCTTCGGCCCAATAAAGGATCCACTCTGTGTGAAGCAGTACGTGGATGATTTTGAGGTTATTGGTGCAGAAAGACACTGGCTCTGACGGCGACCAGCAGACTGTTACCATGCGGGCGTACAGTTCATCCCGACAACAAAGGATAAGGCCATCGCATGGAACGGAGGTTATGTTGAAAAATAGGTTTTTGTACCCAATCAGCGGAGAATAATATGGTGTATTGAAAACCTGAATAAAACCTACCTGCTTTCAGTGAAAAAAAGTATCGTCATACTTATTGAAAACTTTTCTACTTCGAGGGATATTATTAGATCTTCTGAGAAAACTGCTAATAAATCATATTTATTTTATATTTCTTTTACATTTATTTACCTTACGACTCCCAACTCCTCTCTAGCTACAGCGTTTCATACATCTCATAACAATTACGGAGATGGAAAACCGCATCCTAGACGTAAAATCTCCGCAGTAACTACCTAGATCTCTCCAGTTGCAGACATATTGAGGAGGTTAGGACTCTTTATCGGTGTATAGTAGACAGGGGGAACGGTGCTGATGTAACAGGCGGTTAAGAAGAAACGTGTGGTTTATGCATGATGGAACCCCAGACAGACAGAGTTTGAAGCAACTGTGCTATCAATTCTGATGTATTGTTCTAATGTCTGGAGTCAGTACCAAGAAGGTATTGGCAAGAGAGGAATGGTCGTAGAGCATGAACACACGCACTCCTAAGGCTACACGGTTCTGCACCTTAACACATTGTAATGTTTAAGCCATCTGGTTTCCGAAGTAGTAGTCATGCGGAGTGCTATGCTCTTAATACTCTAATGCAGGATACGTATGTCCAACATCTGATATACAACCATCTTGCAAGTTTTCTATCCCACTCATTACGGTGACAAACTTCAAGATGATAAAACTACTTCCCTCTACAACAAAGAAAAACATAGATTCTTTACGATACGTGCGAGATATACTTTCTGGAGTTGTATAGCGCCCAGTACTGACATCCAATTACGTTTCAGATATTTTGCTATGTTCGCACCAGTGTTATAAAACTCCTCTTAAGATGTCACTCATTTCTCGTATGCATTTTCACCTGCCGATGATCATTGTATAAAATTGTTATGAACATATCATTATTTTGGTACTGTAACAAGCTTGAACTCCGCAAACAGCACGACTGGGAAGCCATAGTGTTTGGGTTACAAAGAGTCTTTCTTCCTTTAGTGTGCAGGGTAGTTTTTTCATCACCTTATGGTTTGTGACCGTAGGGAGAATGTATGTCATGCTCTGGAAATATGTTTCTTACATTGGAACATTTACAGCTTTGCATTAAACACGACTGATAGGTCGGAAATAGCACAGCTCTTGCACTATAGCGTGATTAAGTGGAGAAACTTGTGGCCCTTGGAATGTTTTTATGTTCCACGATGATTTCTCTCGGTCCGATATCTTCTTGGTATGGACACCAAACGCTGGGATAACACCTCAGAATTGTTGACATAAATGATTTACATAAAATTTTTCAGTCGCCTTTTCTAAGTCACTGACAGAGGTTTGTGAGGTACTGCAAACCCTGCGTGTGTGTATATTTTCTCGACAGTTATCCTGTCTACGCAGTTAGTGCAGCATGCTAAGTAATATCTGAAATGTAATCGGATGTCAGCACTGGGTGCTATACTTCTCCGGAAAGTATATTCGGCATGTATCTGAAAGAATCTATGTTTTTCTTTGGTGTATAAGATGTAGAAAGAAGTCCTTTTCCCATCTTGAAGTTTGTCACCGTAGTGAGTGGGATAGAACACTCGCATGGTGGATGTATGGCAAATGTTCGGCGTACAGGTCCTGCATTAGTGTATTGTGAATGTTGCACTCTGCACGGGTAATATTTCGGAAACGATCTGGGTAAAACATTGTAGTGGGTTTAAGTGCAGAATCACGTAGCCTTAGGAGAGCATGCGATTATGTTCTGTGATCATTTCTCTCTTCGAATACCTTCTTGGCACTGACTCCAGACACCAGAACAATACTTGAGGCCCGGCCGGAGTGGCCGAGCGGTTTTAGGCGCTACAGTCTGGAACCACGCGACCACTACGGTCGCAGGTTCGAATCCTGCCTCGGGCATGGATGTGTGTGATGTCGTTAGGTTAGTTAGGTTTAAGTAGTTCTAAGTTCTAGGGGACTGATGACCTCAGAAGTTGAGTCCCATAGTGCTCACAGCCATTTGAACCAATACTTGAGGATTGATATCCCAACTGATTTACGTAAAATGTTTCAAACTCCGTTCGTCTGGATCTCCATCATGCATAAACCACACGTTTGTTTTTAACCGTCTGTTATATCACCAAAATACTCCCATATCTACTATACACCGTTGAAGAGAGCTAACCACCTCAACGTTAACGCAACTGAAGAGACATTGTGCACTTGGATGGATGATGTGTGTAAGATTGACGCAGAACCGTCTTCACTGAACGGCAGATACAGACTCAGCTCTCTCTGTTCCTTCATGAGAGGTGGAACGTGGTTGTATAGTACTCTTCTATTTCCGGTCAGTTGCAAACTAAATCGATGGCATTGTTACAGGTAGGGTTGGTCAATGACAATCCAAAGAGATCTTTCAGTAACTAACACATCCTATGAATGCGAGACCAATCTGTGACTCCGATCTAGATAGAGAAAGATGACCAATGGTAACTGTGAGTTCCACACTATGATCGAAATGCTAGAAATACGTAGATAACCTGCCTCAGTATATATCGCTATCAGGTACACTTTCGTGTATATGCCCGAGAATTATCAATGAATGGATGTACTGCAGAGTCATCTACCTACATTCACAAGCAACCAAGTCATCGGTTGACGTATTACGGAAAAGCTGTAAAAATTGGTGAAATTGACCTCAGCATCAGCTATGGCGCTTGTTACAGTACATCGCCCCATATCGACGGTGTCTTTTCCTTCCCGTCCGTTCATTGGTATGCTGTTGATTACCACATAGTGATTGACTGACGCCACCTGTTTGAGTTGGGTAGAGATTTGATGAGAGTAAACCTTCTGGGAAAGGCCAGCACCGAAAGAGTGATCTTGCACATGGCTGCAATATGAGGAATCAAAGCTCTTGGCCTCTTAAAAATGGAATAATGAGACATCTACTGCCCTGTTACTGTGTAAAAATGGTTCGAATGGCTCTGAGCACTATGGGACTTAACAGCTATGGTCATCTGTCCCCTAGAACTTAGAACTACATAAACCTAACTAACCTAAGGACAGCACACAACACCCAGTCATCACGAGGCAGAGAAAATCCCTGACCCCGCCGGGAATCGAACCCGGGAACCCGGGCGTGGGAAGCGAGAACGCTACCGCACGACCACGAGCTGCGGGCTGTTACTGTGTAAGATGAAATTAAATGTAGAGGTCATCACCTTCGAAAAACTATTTGGGAACGGTCCAAAAGCCCACAAACTCTTCCACTTTCAATATGTTTTTGTGAATAACAAACACTGCTTCTGTCTTTTATTTCAACCATCCTGTGTGCTGAGCAGCGTAGTTTATGCTGTGTGATCTTCAACTTTCTGTGAGAGACAATGGATCAAAGCATGTTAATGTCTGTTTAGCACCTGATGCACACCTCAAAGTGTTGGTAGAAAACCAAAAAGTATGGCTTTTGTATGTCCATCCTTTTAGCAGGAGATCTCTGGGACGACGGCCGTTTACTATCGTGACAAAAATTAGAAACACCTACAGCCGTCCTTCTGATTTTTTTTATGATGATATTCGCTGAAACATATCTTTAGATGTCGTGGTTCTCGTGTAAGTTGTCTGTTGATGGCTGGTGCGCTGACATGTTATCTGCGTATCCAGTAATGTTGGCAACTGATGGGTTATGCATGAGGATCATATCCACCTGTACCTCATCAAAACAGCCTGAAAATGACGCAATGAAGCGTTGAAACTGGTAGCGACAAAATAAAATAAAATCATAAGGACGGCTGTAGGTGTTTTTATTTTTTGTCTCGAAACTGTATGGCTATGTACATTGTTGTAGTAATGCACTGCTTCGATATGTTACAGAAAAGACAATGTATCAAACTGTTTGTGAAACAACAAAATAAGAACCGTCTCCATGTGACTGATGGGCTTCCTCCAGTACAGGTGACAGAACTTCAATCACTAGCCACCTGCTCCACTGCACCAATAAATGTGTATTTAATGGGATCACCACTTATGCTTGATATCAACAAATTGATATCAACACACAGACAGTATTTGTTACTCCGATATACTGGAAGAGAGAAATACAGTAAAGTCTTATTGACTTCGCAACCAGGTAACATTAGCGTGTTCTCATAGTTGGTAGTTTTACTCCGTTCGATGTTTCTTAAATAACTAGGGAAAAGAGAGACATGGTGCTGTCAACGAAGATTAGGTCATCATTGCACTGTCGTATTCTGGTGTGGTAATCGTATGAATCGTACAGCTCGATATTCATAGACTGTCATTCGTTATCGATGAATTGTAGGTGTTATGCATTTGAAATTGTTTGTGCAGTCCGCATATATTCTGCGTATTTGTGCCTTTTCTAGTCTACGTTAGTGTGCTATTTTTCTCGTTGTGATAGCGATCCATTACCGGCCTTCTACCTAATGGAATAGTGATGTCGGTATGTGATGAGATTCCAAGAGAATCAGCAGAGGTCTATTACTTGGTGGGGGATATCTCTTACTCGTCGTAATCTGGTGGCTTCAGGCGCTGTACATCGAAGACTAGAAGATTCGTGAGAATGCGACTGGTAAGCGATACTCTGACGAAACAGGGGTTTGAGAGGTGAGCTCCCTACCGTTTCTTCTATTGTCGGAAAACGTATTACAACCTCTCACATACGTCTTGCGTATGGAATGTAATGAGAAAATTAGGGGCTAATACAAGTTTTCTACAGAGAGACAATCAGCAGAAGAAGGTCTGTCTTTTGTTTTCTAGGTTAATCAGAGACAACATTTTTCTGTGAGTTGTGTGTGCATGTAAATGGATGGACTAACATCTTACTAGTTGGACTAAATTTACGTTTAGTTCTTTACATTTACTTCGCAAGTCATCGTACGGTAGGCGGCGGAGGGTACCTCTATCACTGCGGGTCATTCCCTTTCCTACCCTACGCGCAATTAGAGCAAGAGAAAAATACAACTTATGTGTCTTCCTACAAGCGCTAACTTCCCGTATCTTATCTTCGTGGTCCTTATGTGAAATGTATGTTGGCGGCGGTTGAAACTTCCTGCGGTCAGCTTGAGATGTCGCTTCCTCGAATAGAACATTGTCTTCCCTGCAGGGAATCCCATTTGAGTCCTCGAAGCATCCGCCCACAGTTTTGGCGGGCACCAATAGGAACGTTTTTACACTACCGGCCATTAAAATTGCTACACCAGGAAGAAATGCAGTTGATAAACGGGTATTCATTGCACAAATATATTATACTAGAACGAACATGTGATTACATTATCACACAATTTGGGTGCATAGATCCTGAGAAATCAGTACCCAGAACAACCACCTCTGGCCGTAATAACGGCCATGATACGCCTGGGCATTGAGTCAAACAGATCTTGGATGGCGTGTACAGGTACAGCTGCCCATGCAGCTGAAACACGATACTACAGTTCATCAAGAGTAGTGATTGGCATATTGAGACGAGCCAGTTGCTCGGCCACCATTGACCAGACGTTTTCAGTTGGTGAGAGATCAGTAGAATGTGCTGGCCAGGGCAGCATCGAACATTTTCTGTATCCAGAAAGGCCCGTACAGGACCTGTAACATGAGGTCGTGAATTATCTTGCTGAAATGTAGGGTTTCGCAGGGATCGAATGATGGGTAGAGTCACAGGTCGTAACACATCTGAAATATAACGTCCACTGTTCAAAGTGCCGTCAATGTGAACAAGAGGTGACCGAGATGTGTAACCAATGGCACCCCATACCATCACGCCGGATGATACGCCAGTGTGGCGATGACAAATACACGCCTCCAATGTGCGTTCACCGCGATGTCGCCAAACACGGATGCGACCATCATGATGCTGTAAAGAGGACCTGGATTCATCCGAAAAAAATGACGTTTTGCCATTCGTGCACCCAGGTTCGTCGTTGAGTACACCATTGCAGGCGCTCCTGTCTGTGATGCTGCGTCAAGGGTAACCGCAGCCATGGTCTCTGAGCTGATAGTCCATTCTGCTGGAAACGTCGTCGAACTGTTCGTGCACAGGGTTGTTGTCTTGCAAACGTCCCCATCTGTTGACTGAGGGATCGAGACGTGGCTGCACGATCCGTTACAGCCATGCTGATAAGATGCCTGTCATCTCGACTGCTAGTGATACGAGGCCGTTGGGATGCAGCACGGGTTTCCGTATTACCCTCCTGAACCCACCGGTTCCATATTCTGCTAACAGTCATTGGATCTCGACCAACGAAAGCAGCAACGTCGCGATACCTTAAACCGCCATCGCGATAGGCTACAATCCGACCTTTATCAAAGTCGGAAACGTGATGGTACGCTTTTCTCCTCCCTACACGAGGCATCACAACAACGTTTCACCAGGCAACCCCGGTCAACTGCTGTTTGTGTATGAGAAATCGGTTGGGAACTTTCCTCATGTCAGCACATTGTAGGTGTCGCTACCGGCGCCATCCTTGTGTGAATGCTCTGAAAAGGTAATCATTTGCATATCACAGCATCTTCTTCCTGTCGGTTAAATTTCGCGTCTGTATCACGTTATCTTCGTGGTGTAGCAATTTTAATGGCTAGTAGTTTATAAAGCTGTGTTCTGCTGGAAACATGGGTCTGCAGACTTATAAACGTTTGGTACGTGGCGGTGAGTAGTCAGGTACTTCGTTGCTGATCACTACTTCAGACGCTCCAGGATATTCCGAAAACAAATCTCAGAACTTTTTAGTTTGCAGGAGGGCTGAGGGGAAGCACATTGTTCAACACCCTGGTATTTAAGGAGCGACATTTAAACGCCCAGTCCTTCCGAGAAGGTTAAGGTACTTTTGTGAGTCTGGAATGATTAAGAGCTGTCTGGCATAGCGAGGGGTGAGTTGTCAGCCGGGAGCGGTACAGTCCTGATGCGCAGGCGGCGTTTCGCGACCCGCTGGCAACTGTTCACATGCAGTTCAATGGCACAGGCGTCGCGGGGCTGGAGAAGAGAATGAAACATCGTACAACCCCCCCCCCCTCCCTCCCCATAGACCGAGGGATCTCATCAGAATCTGTTCAGGAACAATATACCGAATTCAAAGTGACTTACTTCAAACAACATGAAAGTCAACTGAGAGACAGAACGCAATTAGCGTTGGATTTCTTCGCCTATTTGACGGCGGTTGCCACCCATTTTGGAGTCAGAGGAAGCGACTACCTAGCCTGAGAGAAGCCTACAGAGTAATGGTTACCTGGCGAGTGTAATCCGATTGCAGAAAAACAAATTACTCACCAATCTAAGGGAATTTCATGATTAATTCAATTAATTGGATTATCAATTGGGTATCAATGTCATGTCATCAGGAGACCAGCAGTGGGCGCAAGTGTACCGCTGATATGATTCAAGAGTTTGAGCGGTAATCAGAAGTTTTTTCGTTGCGGCGAGATCCTTTAACGGAATTTCAATCTCCCCTCTACACAAGGAGAGATGATCATGGTAATAAAGTCAGCTATACTATCGATTTCTTAAAGTGTTAACAATGTAAATTGATAAATGCAACTTTTCTGTGTTCTTATCTTGAGAGACGTCGTATGTGATGAGAGATTTGTATACTTTAAGAGAGTTGGAATGTGTGGGTCAGAGGTATACCATGGTCTTACCACTTTGTCATGAGCCAAAAATGAGTTTAGTATTCTACTCCTGTGATGTGGTTTGTGACATATAAGAACAGATTTTTCTACCTAATAAGAGAATACTTATGAGGAAATGTAGCCTACGTCCTAGTGTTGTTCGGACTTCCACAGCAAGTAACGATACTTTAGCGTTGTGTATACTCTTATACGGTACCATTTCTTCTGTGTTCGAAAACAAACAGGAAGATACCACACTTCATGTGAGAAACTCCAGGTGTATTGATAAAACAAGGTCCCTGTTTCGGATTTTTTAAACTGAGATATCTATGTCAGCGGTGGGACTGCAGTTAGTACAGGTCCAGCCTCTTTGTGCCGCGGCTTGTGGTGGGAGTGGTCGGCAGACGGAAGTAGAGACTTAAGAAGGTTGTCTTGAGCTGCAGTTTCTCGACTGGCCGGCTCTTCAGGTACACAATATACTTGGTAGATTGAGCTACACTAGAATGGAGGTGACTGGAGATGGCTAAGTAGTTTTCTTTTTCGTCTTGAGGCACCGTTGAGGTAAGTTAATGAGCGCTACATTCGTAATCGATATCTTAAGACATACTTCCAATGTTTCTGTTTTCTAGAATGCGACTTGCGACTTGTAAATAGGTATAAGTATGTTTAATTCCAAATTATGTTTTTGCAGGAGTCCTGTGTATAGGAGCATGTTACTACTGGCGCAAATGTGACCGTGTGTCGATGGTGTAATATTGTCATTACCGATCCTTATGTTCCTCCCACCAGCAGCTATTCACTTGTATATCGACAGCAGGCTACTCCCCTGCACTTCACTGACAGCCTGCTCTCCTTTCATTATTACTCATCCTTCCCATATAGGGCTCTTGGCTGGACTAGCTAGAGCAACTCTCCAGTGCTCAACTAATATCCGCTGCACATCTAACAGTTATTGACGAAACTGGAAGGAACTACTGTCTAATTCTTCGTTAATAGCAGCTCAAATTATTTAAATAAACAATATTCTGCTATGTGTACAATCCTATCTGGCAGCCCAGCCCAGACTGAGACTTTTTCCCATCAGTTTCCAGATAGGGGAGGGGAGGGAAGGGGAGAGGTAGTGGATTGTAGAGTGGGAGTGATATTGGGAGTAGGGGCAGCCAACATCACCATCTGGTAGTGGTGTTGTGAAATAGGTCAGTTGGTATCCGAACCTCAAGGTAAACACACAAAATTTGATGTTCCCACAAATAAATTTGAATTACCCGCCATGTCTTAAATTTCCCACAAATATATCAAATTCTCCATTTCCATAGGGGAGGGATGTGGAGGGGGAGGGACCCATGAGGCGTCTGAGAAAAACCCATGATCTCACCAGGGAGTGGAGGTGTAATTAACTGATAAATTAATTAATATGAGTACTTTATTTTTAATATCAAAATTGCACGCATGCTCTCCTTTGCCCACTACTCATGGTCTGTGGTTCCATTTCATTTCATTGCAGGATCCCTTTGGTTATCACCTGCAGTACCCTTACAGCACAGCGGTATGTAGTCGACATTGTATGCCTCATTATGTTGCCCTTCATGGCAAGCTTTCCTGGGCTTACACTTCAGCAAGATAATGCCCCCCACACTCTGCGAGAGTTTTTACTGCTTGCCAAACCCTAATTCAGCCCACAACGTTGCCGGATCTCTCCCCAATTGAGAACGTCTTGAGCAATACGGGAACACCCCTCGAACCAGTTCAGGATTTTAACGATCCAAAGCGCCAATTGGACACAATTTTGTACGGTATCCCTCAGAAGGAAATCCAAAATCCCTATCAACTAACTGGTTGCATAAGGGCCAGCCTTGGACGAACGCGTTAACGACTTGCTCGACCAGTGAATTCCTTTCTCTTGACTAAATCATTCAGTTATTCTGAAATTGCAAAAAATTAGTGGGACAAAATGTTGATGACTATATGGCTTGAGAAAGCCATCGTAAACTCGAAAGTCCTTAGATCTCTACTCATTTCAATTACCGTTTTATGTTAATTTTTTTAGTAACTAGTCCTTCAATTGGTTTGATATACCCCTCCAAGACTTAGGTTAACCTGTTCATCTTAGAGGAGCACTTGCAACCCCTGATGAATTTGCTTCAATCTCTGTCTTCACCTACAGATTTTACTCGCTACAGCTCCCTTTCCGACAGTGGAAAATACATTGAAGAGCAAAAGAAACTGTGCCGCAACACAACGTGGCATGGACTCGACTAATGTCTGAGGAAGTGCTGGGGGGGGGAACTGACACCATGAATCCTGCAGGGCTGTCTATAAATCCGTAAGAGTACGAGAGGGGAGAGATCTCTTCTGAGCAGCATGTTGCAAAGCATCCCATATATACTCAATACTGTTCGTGTCTCGGGGTGTTCAGTGGCCAGGGGAAGTGTTTAAAGTCATAAGACTGGTACTGAATCCACTCTGTAGCAATTCTGAACGTATGGATTGTCACATTGTCCTGCCGGAATTACCTAAGTGCTTCGGAATGCGCAATTGACATGAAAATGGATGCCCATGATCATGCAGGATGCTCACTTACTTGTCACCTCTCAGAGTGTCCGCCCTACGGGCCCGGGTTCGATTCGCGGCTGGGTCGGGGTTTTCTCCGCTCAGGGACTGGGTGTTGTGTTGTCTTCATCATCATTCCATCTCTATCCGGCGCGCACGTCACCCATGAAATAAAACCCATCCACCTCCCCAGGGGTCGTAACCCCTGCAACCCACAGAAGAGAAAGATGCTTCAGTAGCTGATAAGAATTTTTTGAGGATAAGGATCTTTATTAAGAATGGTAATATACAGTAATGTCACCTTGTTTTTTAATATAATTTGCTAAGACACCATCAATCTTGGCCCAAACATTAATTCTTTCATTTGCATTAACACGTCTCCTGTTTCTTGTATATATTGAAAATGGTTTATCAGTATGTACGACGCCTGTACCATAGCTCCTATCACCTTGTACACCAATAGAAAAAGGCGCGACTGGTATTGTTTGCAATGTGAGGCGTGCGGAACGCACATCCGGTCAGGAACCAGTAATGCCGCTGCCGCCGAATAGCATAGCGACCGCAGACTGCTTTTACTGGCCAAACACATCCAATTCAGTGACAATGAGTTTCTCGGACTCCGATGAAGAAAAATTAACAAACAGTGTGGCAAAATAATCTGTAACTTATGACGCAGGACATGAAGAATACAGAAATGTTTTAGTGAAAGATAACGTCTGGAAAGCTGTGGCACAAGAGTTAAATAAAACAAGTACGTATATTCAACCAATTATTTACTAACAAATAGATCCATATGTCCGTTAACAAATATTATATGAATATGTTAAAAAGGCAGCAATATATACAGGGTGGTCCATGACCGTGACCGGGCCAAATATCTCACGAAATAAGCATCAAACGAAGAGACTACAAAGAGCGAAACTTGTGTAGCTTGAATGGAGAACCAAGATGGCGCTGTGGTTGGACCGCTAGATAGCGCTGCCATAGATCAAACGGATATCAACTGCGTTTTTTAAAATAGAAACTACAATTTTTTTATTACGTATTCGTGTTCGACCACTTTTTTCGCTTTGTGATACATGGCACTGTAATAGTCACAAACATATGGCTCACATTTTTAGACGAACAGTTGTTAACAGGTAGATTTTTTAAATTAAAATACAGAACGTAGGTACGTTTGAACATCTTATTTCGGTTGATCCAATGTATTATATTTACCATTGTCAACTTATCATTTCTGAGAACGCATGCTGTTACAGCTTGATTACCTGTAAATACCACATTAATGCAATAAATTCTCAAAATGATGTCCGTCAACGTCAATGCATTTGGCAACACGTGTAACGACATTCCTCTCAACAGCGAGTAGCACGCCTTCATGCACTGACAATGCGCTGACGCATGTTGTCAGGCGTTGCCGGTGGATCACGATTGCCAATATCCTTCAACTTTCCCCACAGAAAGAAATCCCGGAACATCAGATCCGGTGAACGTGCTTCGACGACCAATCCACCTGTCATAAAATATGCTATTCAATACCGCTTCAACCGTACGCGTGCTATGTGCCGCACATCCATCATGTTGGAGGTACATCGTCATTCTGTCATGCAGTGAAACGTCTTGTAGTAACATCGGTAGAACATTACGTAGGAAATCAGCATACATTACACCATTTAGATTGCCATCGATAAAATGGCTGCCAATTATCCTTCCTCCCATAGTGCCAAACCATATGTTAACCCGCCCAGGTCGCTGATGTTCCACTCGTCGCAGCCATCGTGGATTTTCCGTTGCCCAATAGTGCATATTATGCCGATTTACGTTACCGCTGTTGGTGAATGACGCTAAATAGAATGCGTGCAAAAAATCTGTCATCGTCCCGTAATTTCTCTTGCTCCCAGTGGCAGAACTGTGTACGACGTTCAAAGTTGTCGCCATGCAAATGCATTCTCAATACCGACGATTCTGAGATTCTCTTTTCTCGCGCAATTTGTCTGCTACTGATGTGCATATTAACCGCGACAGCAGCTAAAACACCTACTTTTGCATCATCATTTGTTGCAGGTCGTGGTTGACGTTTCACATGTAGCTGAACACTTCCTGTTTCCTTAAATAACGTAACTATCCGGCAAACGGTCCGGACACTTGGATGACGTCCAGGATACCGAGCAGCATACATAACACACGCCGGTTGGGCATTTTGAGCACATAAGCCATGCATCAACACGATATCGACCTTTTCCACAATTGGTAAACGGTCCATTTTAACACGGGTAATGTATCACGAAGCAAATACCGTCCGCACTGGCGGAATGTTGCGTGATACCACGTACTTATACGTTTGTGACTATTACAGCGCCATCTGTCCCAAAGCGTACTATACGAATATGTAATAAAAATGGGGGTTCCTATTTAAACAAACGCAGTTGATATCCGTTTGACCTTTGGCAGCGCCATCTAGCGGGCCAGCCATAGTGCCATCTGGTTTCCCCCTTCAAGCTAGACGAGTTTCGTTCTTTGTAGTTTTTTCGTTTGATGCTTATTTCGTGATATATTTGGCCTGGTCACTATCAATGGACCAACCTGTATATTTCGTCTTACATGAATCATTATTTAAAATCCATTGTTATTCACAACCCGCTGTTAACTGCTGCCTCTTGCCGCGCCACAGAACCGTATTCACTGGAGAAAACAATCTGTAAGTTTTTCTCTAATTTCAAAACCATTGCTGTTTAGAAATTCTCCAAAACGAGAAAAGCTATGAAATTTGTTTTGGCTGGTTGCTTCGTTAACACTATAGCTATAAAACGGAATACCGTTTCTTTAAGATAACCGTCTCGCAGCTAATTGTGTAAACAACGTGCCGACAAAACCAGGTCGTCAGCCACGTCAGGCGCCATAGCAAAAGGACTATATAATGCCCTAAATACTTGGCTTAATAGCCGAAAGGCGTTTCCAGACACTCAACGAGCACCGCATAATCTATAATTATAGATTTCTTTGTCTCGATGTGATGTAGCAACTCTTCTGGGATAAGACTTCATCATATAATCACTGAGAGCAAACGATTCATCTCTAATCATGAAATGTCGTAATATCACAGCTGAGCCTGGCAAACAATTTGGTGGAGGTATATTAAACTCCTTTTAGGCTATTTTCTTGCCCATAGCCAATTTATGAAGTATACCGTTATCAGACTCATCTCCGTAAGCGCCAACATCAAGGCTAATGAATTTACAATTTGCTTCCACAATACCCAACAGAACAATTGAAAAAAACTCTTTCTAATTAAAAAACAGAGATTCACTTTTCTCTGGTACCATTATGCGAACCTGTTTTCCACCTATGGCGCCTACACAATTAGGTATATTTCATTTATGCGAAAATTCTTCTTCAATACGTCTGAAATCTGATTCAGTAGAAGGTTGCATCAACATGGGCACAGCGTCATTCTTAATATCTTCAAAACATTTTTAACAACTCTTGATATGTAAGATGGTGGTATACGATAGGCAGATGATAAAGACCGGTAATTTTCGGCTATGGCCAACAATCTGAAACAAACGAAAACATACAGCTAATATAATTTCCATTTACAGATGATGACTGTAAGACGAAGTGGAAATTTTCGAGGGACGGTTACCAGAGGTTCAAGAAGAAAAGCAAATCAGGAACGGCTTTGCTGCCTCAAAAATTTCTAAAAAAAAGACACGAGCAGCTATCGTTCCACAACACAGATCTGGAGGAACAGATATTACATTGACATCATCACAGACAACAGTACAAGAAAGCCAAGAAGACAGTGGAGATCGAACTCGTCAACTGGACCTTTCGGCATCACTGGAAGATTATACGGCAGAAACACAGACAATAGAAAATAGTGGTGGAACGTGTGTGGTAACAAGCGATGAACGTTATGTGCCAGCACGGAAAAGAAAACGTAGTAAAGTTCGTAGTAATGATGGTACGATATTAAAAATGTGGAAAGAAAGGGACGAAATGAGGCAAAATTTACTAAAAGCGTTTATGGAGCACAAAGACGATTATATTGACTTATTTTTCCGTCACATCATCACAGTTGTAAGGAGTTTTGCCTCCAGTTTATAAGGCAGAAGCCAAAAGAAAAATTAGTACGATCGTTTCTGATCATGAAATAATGGCTGCACAATGCAATACACGTCAGCCAAGTGATAACAGCAGCCCTTCAACCTCCACAACTCCCTCACAAAGTTTTGGAACTGCAGCACAATCTAATAATGTATAACATTTTGGGGGTTTACCTCCGCGTCAAATATAATTTTTCTTCTGCACTTATTGCATTTCTTGGGCACTGTGGTTTTATGTCATCTTTAATAAAACTGAGCACGAAATTAAACTGTCTTTTATTTAAACGACACTAGCTCCTGAAGATATTTTCATCACCTACCAAATGTCTTTTTATCAGTGCTGTGTAACTACCTTCTGAGTTCTACTTTATATAAAGGCTTTACGAGCTTTCGTCTTTTCCTGGAATGCATGCAACATTAAAATGTCATTGTTTTCCTCTTCCAATAACAGCGGTGGTGTTAACAGACATCTCGCCTCGCGCAGTTGTTCCCGGCAACTGCGTAGATTGTCGCTGCGTTTCGCAACCCACCGACTGCAGGCGGCAGCGTTGCCATCTGTCTTCTGCAGTCGCGGTCGGTCGCTGTCGCCGTGTTCGGGATCGCACCTTAAGGGCTCTCACGGCCAACGACGCCAAACACTCATTTTCATTTAACTCTCAAAGTCGTATCTAGATGTGTCAGCAGTCCCATATCACTCCAACTGCACATGCCCCACACCATTAAAGAGCCTCCAGCACCTTCAGAAATCAACTGCTGACATGCAGCGTCCAGGGATTCATGAGGTTGTCTCCATACCTCTATACGCCCTGACGCTCGATACAAGTAGATACGAAACTCGTCCGACCTGGATACATGTTTCCGGTCATCAATAGTAAAACGTCGGTGTCTATGGGCCCAGGCGAGGCGTAAAAGTTTTTGTCGTGCAGTCATCAAAGGGTATACGAGATGACCTTCGGCTCCGAAAGCCCATATCGACGATGTTTCGTTGAATGGTTTGCGCGCTGACACTTGTTGATGGCTCAGCACTGAAATCGGCTACAATTTGCAGAACGGTTGCACTTCTGTCACTTTAAATAATTCTCTTCAGTCGTCGTTGGTGTCGTTCTTGCAGGATCTTTTTCCGGCAGCAGTGATGTCAGAGATTTGATGTTTTACCGAATTCCTGAATTTCGCGATACACTCGTGAAATGGTCATATGGGAAAATTGCCACTTCATCACTACCTCGGAGATGTGTCGCATCGCTCGTGCGCCGTTGTAACATCACGTTCAAACTCACTTAAATCTTGATAACCTGCCATTGTAGCAGCAGTAACCGGTCTAACAACTGCGCCAGACACTTGTTGCCCACCGCAGCGCCGAATTCTACGTGTTTACACATTTATATATTTGAAAACGCATGGCTATACTTGCTTCTTTGGCGCTTCTGTGTATTTTCTGATGTCTTAACACGTGTCCGATCATCTTGCACCCTCTCCTTGTTAGCATGTTCCATACGTTCTTACTTTCGCTGTTTCTGTGGATAAACTCTCCTGTCCTTACCTTATCCATCCACTTAATTAACATTATTTTACAGCACCAAATCGCAAACGTTTCAGTCCTCTTTGTTCCGATTTTCCCACTGCCCGTGATACCATACAATGATATGCTCCATACGTATGTCGTTAGAAATTGTGTCCTCAAATTAAAACCTATGCTTCATACTAGTATTTCTTTTTCGCCAGGGTAGCCTCACTGCCTGTTCTAATGTCTTCTTATGTCCTCTTTTCTTCATCCGTCATTTGTTATCTTGCGGAATTCCTTCACTTAACGCCCGCCTGTTTCGTGGGCTGCAATTTGATCTTATCTCCAATCCAATTTCTGTTACACATTACTTTTGTCTTTGTTGCGTTTTTTCTCACTCCGTATTCTTTACTCATTAGACCGATCTTTCTATTCAACTCCCAACAATTCTTCTTCACTTGCACTAATACCATCAGTCAATCTTATCACTGATATTTATTTCACTCTGCATTTTCATCATACTCTTGAACTTTTCCTTTATTTCTGTCTTTTACGTATTGGCCGAGCGGTTCTAGCCGCTACAGACTGGAACCGCGCAACCGCTGCGGTCGCCGGTTCGAATCCTGCTTCGGGCATGGATGTGTGTGATGTCCTTAGGTTAGTCAGGTTTAAGTAGTTATAAGTTCTAGGGGACTGATGACCTCAGCACTAAAGTCCCATAGTGCTCAGAGCCATTTGAACCATCCGACTTTTATTCCTGGATGTACGTATTGAAGAGTAATGGGGAAAGACCGCACTTAAACACTTTTTAATTCAAACGCTACATTCAAGGTCTTCTCGTCGTGCTTTCCCTTGCTGGTTCGTCAGCATATTGAACATTATGTGCTTCATTTACAAGTCTATTTTTCTCCGAATTTCGAAATTTTTGCCTCATTTTGTATTATCAAAACGTTTTTCTAGATCAGCAAATCCCATCAATTTGTCTTAATTTTTGCTAAGCCTTGGTTCCATTATCAAGTACATCAGAAATGTCTCTCTGCTTCTTTTAACTTCCCTAAAGCCAAACTAATGATGAAGAAAGAGATCATTTTCTTTTCCATTCTTCTCCGTAATATTCCTGATAACAGCATGGATACATTTATTGTCAACCAGAGCGTGCGATAATTCTCATTCCCATCATCCCTAACTGTCTTCCGCATTGCATGGACAGTATTTTTCCGTACGTCTGGTGGTCTTCCGTCTCATAGATACTACAAATCCATATGAATAGTCGGTTGGGTGGTATTTCCCCCAATGATTTTAGAAACTCAGAACTAATTTTATCTATCTCACCTATATTATTTGAGGTCTCACGAACTTCTGCTGAACTCTGAGTGTAATGCTGTATCAACTATGTCTTCCATATCAACATCCGTCTCTTCTTCAACCACGTCAGCAGAAATTTCCTCCACGTCGCAGAAACTTTCATTGTATTTTTGTCACTAACCCACTGTCTCCTCCACGTTTAGCAGTGGAATTCCTCCCTCACTCTTAAGGGGCTCCGGAAAGGCTCAAAATCATGAAAAGTTCAATTTTTACTTTTTTGCGTTTTCTGAATCTGCAGACTATTACCTTTTAATAGATATATAATTTATTCAATTCCGAAGACTACAACTATTTTTAAATTTTTTTTGAAATGTGTTCTACATGGGCGTGACCCACTGTGGCGCTGTTAAACTGCTGTCAAATGGTGTTATTATTCACGTCCGTGTTCATCAGGTACATTTTAGTGATGTGAGATAGAGTATGTGTTGTGGCTAACCTGTGATGGTTCAATATATATCGCTGGTGTGATTGTCGATTGTTTCATGTTTATTTACTCTGTCGTTTTCTCGAAAATATTCGTAATTAATTCTGTTTCTTGAGTCTCTGTTTTGTTGAAGTATAATAATGAGTAAAAGTAAAGTTATTAGAAATCCTCTGAAGGCTTTTAAGAAAAGGAGAAATGTTGGAAAGCCAAAGGTATGTGTTATTACTGTAAACAATAAAGACGATAACCAAGTGAGTGAACCTAACCTCTCAAGTACACCTGCCCATAGCAGTCAAAGTGGGAAAGAAAATACTTCACAGAAGAAGCTTGGTTCAATGAGTGAAAACTATGAATGTTTTATGGGCGAATCAGATGTGAATGAAACATTTGATATGTCGGTTCTCAAAGGAACTTTTTCAAACTGTGTAAGATGTATTCATTGTAGTGAAGTTGGTCTGGAACTCTCCATAATAAAGCACGTAGGACTTGCTAGTGAAATACAACTGAAATGTGATAAGTGTTCATACATGACCACCTTTTGGAACAGTATTGCAGTAACTGCAACTGAAGAAAATGGTAGCAAAATCTACGAACACAACAACGAGCAATGCTTGCTTTAGACAAGGAACGCCTTCGGGCTGCAGACAGGGCTGTAAAGAGTCTAGAAATAGAAGCTAGAGTAAACAGGAGGAGGAACAAGAGGAAGCTGGAGGAGGAGTTTGCAGAGGATGAAGATAATCCATTCTATGGACCTGGAATGCACTAAAAAGTTAATCCAATCTTTGTCGCTCGATTCCCAAAACTTTTATTTTCTCATACTAATTACATGTTTTCTAAGGATCTTCCAAACATATTTGTTTCAAACTTTCAGTAAATGTTACACAGTACCTTCTGCATAATTTAACACAGCCTTTTTCCAAAAAACTGTATATCTTTGAATATATAAATAAAAAATTGCAAAAAAATGTTGTGAATTTTCATTACAATTGAAAAAAAAAATCATCTTTAATAACTGAACTAAAATTTTGTAAACTCCCTGTGTTAAGTTGTAGCCCATATTCCAATAAATAATCTGTAAAAAGTTCAACTTCCTACCTCAAATACTTTGTGAGGAAAGATGTAATTTATAAGCGTCATTTTAACATTGCAAGTATAGGGCATTCCGGAGCCCCTTAGTGCTGACGATTTTGCTTTTAATTTCACGGAAGGTTTCTTTGATTTTTCTTCATATTGAATCAGTTCTTCCGATGCCCACTTCTTTCTCTACTTCTGTGAATTTTTTTCTTGCTCTTCCTATTTATTCCAGCCCTAAGTGAGTTATGTTGCTGTATTATTGACTTTTATGAGCGTTTTTGTACTTCCTTGATTAGTCTGTCATTTGAAGTACTCCTTCTGTTACCGAAGGTTTCTTCGCAGTTACGTTGCTTGTACTATATTTGTTTGTCCATCTCTGGTGATTGCCCCATTTAGAGATATCTATTCCTCTTCAACTGAACTACAACTGTGGTATTCATTAGTGTCGTACCTACATCCTTAGAGAACTTCATATCACATCACCATTCCTCAATACTTCAGTATCTCATTTAGTTCCCCATTGATTCTTTCGGAAGATTTTCTTAAATTTCAGTCTACTCTTCACCATTTCTAAATTTTGATCCCTGTCTGTATCTGCTCCCGGGTACGTCTTACAATCCAATGTCCGATTTCGGAATCTCTACTCGACCATGATGTAATCCAGCTGGTATCTTTGTGTGTCTCTTGGTCTTTATCAATTACACCTCCCCATCTTTTGATTTTTGAAGCGTTTCTTGGCTACTACCGGCTGAAGTTTAATGCAATCTCTATTAGTCTGTCTCTTCTCTCATCCTACTACTGAGCTCGTAATCTCATGCGTCTCTTTTATTCCTTCCCCTGCTATCGAATTCTGACTCCCACGATTATTAGTCAAGCGCTCAACGTCCTCGTAAACTCTCTATCTTCATCCTCCGTCTCTGACCTCGGTATGTACAACTACATTATTGTTGTTGGCGTTAGTTTGCTGTCGATTGTAAAAATAGTAATTCTATCACTCAGTTGTTCAATTTAGCTCAGTCTCTTACCTACCTACCGATACATAACGAATCCAACTCGCATTATTCCATTTTCTGTTGCTGTTGTTGTCACACTATGTTCGACTGATCAGAAATTATTATCTTCTTTCCTTTCCATTTCACTTATCACTACTATACTAGAGTGGGCCTTTTCAATTTCCTTCTCATGTTCTCTAGAGTACGTACAACGTCCAGCCTTCTGATACTCCGCGCTACGGCGCGCAGAATGTCACCCTTATGTTGGTCATTCAAACTGTTTCTCAGCGTTATCTCCCCTGCTTGGCAGACACCTCTCGGAGATCTGAATGAGGAAATAAGTCATAGTCTTTTAAGTCTGGTGGGATCTTCAACAGTCAACGTGTTCTGTAGATACACATTGTCGTTGATGTAGTGGTTTCCATTTCCTTTTGCATTCTAGTGCATCATCATTGGTGACACTCCCGATGTTTAGGGCAGAGAGTCCTCTGAACCTCTAACCGAGCCTCCGTCCTGTTTTAAAAGACCACTGGCCACAAGGGGTTTTCCTTATGGTGGGATGTTGATAATTTTAATTTAAGATATAAGCCGTGACAGAGACCAAACCCAAGGCGGAGTCCGTTTTGATTAGCAGTAAAATATGCAACTCTTAAAGTACGACCTGAATAATGCTTAACATCTTTCTATTTTGATATGTTTCAATAGCTGTTCATATACGACTTAGTATAGTTCTAGCTTCTAGCTCTTAGGTTGTTTAACATCTTCACTCGTGAAAAGATCGTGACGTATCAGTGTCGCTGACCATCTTATGTTATCACTGAATTTTCTGTCTAAGTCTATGAATGTGTCTGTTCTGCGAAGATCATACAATGAAGGATTTCATGACCGGGTGTTTTAGCTGCTTTTGTGAAACATCGCGCGGTCTGCTGCGACCTTTCCATCGTGGCGGCTGCGGTGAGTTAGTGGGTGGCGGTTGGTGTGTTTGTGTTCGTGGAGGGAGATACAATGGGACGAAAGTGTACTTCTACATTTGGGGTGGAACCTGCTGGCTACCAGCTTTTTGCTCTACGACAATTCGCCGTCATGGCTAAGGTCTGTGGTCTAACTACGATAAACGGATATACGGTTGTAGGAAATCACAGCTATCTTAATGGTCCTACCTCGAGAATTAACAGTGATATACTCAAGGGATCTCAGTATCAGTTAACATTTGTTTTGCCTTCAGGTTTTGTTGGTGGCACTGCTGTATAAATTGCTTATAAACTACTTACCGTGCCAAAGGCCTCGCCGCAGTGGTAACACGGGTTCCCGTCAGAAAATCGAAGCCAAGAGCTGTCGTGTTGGCCAGAATGTGTGACTCTCTGGTGACTGTTGGCAAGTGGGGTGCACTCAGCCCATGTTGGGTCAGTTGAGGAGCTACTTGACTGAGAAGTAGTGGCTCCGGTCACTAAAGCTGACAATTGCCCGGAGAGCTGTTCTCTCCTCATTCCCGCTCAGTTTCCATCTAGCGATGGAGAATGCTAAGCAAAATGCTGGGCGTTAATATTTTTGTTCACAGCTTTTTACCATCCTAGAAAAGTGCATGCAGTTCTTAAAAAATTGAGCTACTCTCCTATTTCTCAGCTAAATGCCTTACTTCAGCTAATACTCTCGTCTCCGTACCTGTAGTTCCTGGAAACTGGCATCCTTACTTCTCCTATTCTGGTATCAGGCTGCGAGGGTCCTCTTACACCTTTTAACCTAGAGATAACTCACCCGACAAGTAACAGCACCGAAGACAGCGAAGAGCATTACAAAGAGATATGAAATCCTGTTCTGAATGCGGGTCTGTGACCTCTCATCGAACGGTCAGATTTTTATCAGTCATTGACTCTCTCTCGCCTAGCGTTCTCGGAAGGCGACTGCTTTGAAAGGCAGGCCACGACTCCCATTGTGGTCGGTCTCAACAGCAAGACTCTCGCCTGGAGCCACTGCACCGAAACTGGCACACCACGTACCTAAGTAAACTACGGAGAAAATTACACGCAAAGCAGGCACCAGGAAATAGAAGGAATTAACATACCATTAGACAGCTTAAGTCTGGCAATGAATGACATAAACCATGTAATTAATTATTTGAATGAAGTTCTGATATCAATAATTACTCTATAATTATTTCATGTCTGTTGTTGTTGTGGTGGTCTTCAGTCCTGAGACAGGTTTGATGCAGCTCTCCATGCTACTCTATCCTGTGCAAGCTTCTTCATCTCCCAGTACCTACTGCAACCTACATCCTTCTGAATCTGCTTAGTGTATTGATCTCTTGGTCTCCCTCTACGATTTTTACCCTCCACGCTGCCCTCCAATGCTAAATTTGTGATCCCTTGATGCCTCAAAACATGTCTTTAGACATTTCATGTCTAAAGACAGTTTTTCCTTATTAATCTTCTGATTGGTGTGATGCGCCCCATCACTAATTCCTCCCCTGTACCAACCTTTTCAGCTCAAGTAGCACTTGCAACTTATGTCCTCGATTATTTGCTGGATGTATTTCTGTCTCCGTGTTCCTCTACAGCTTTAGCGCTCTACAGCTGTCTGAGCTATCATTGAAGGTTATCCCAACGTCTTAACAAACGTTCTATCATCCCATCCCTTATTCTTGCCACCGTCTTACCCATACTACTCTCCTCGCCGATTGTGTGGAGAACCTCCTCATTCTTTATCTTAACAATCTATTTCTTTTTCAACATTCGTCTGTAGCACCACTTCACAAATGTTTCGATTCTCTTTTGTTCCGATTTTCCCACAGTCGATCTTCCATTACCATTCTGGACTCCAAACGTACATTATCAGAAATTTCTTCCTTAAATTAAAGCCTATGTTTGATACTAATATACATCTCTTGGCCAGGAATGCATTCTTTGCTATTTCTAGTCTGTTTTAAATGTTCTTTTGGCACCGTCAGTTATGGTCAATTTTGCGTCCTTGGTAGCAGAATCGTTTAACTTCGTCTGCTTAGTGATCCCCAATTCTGATGTTCAGTTTTTCGCTGTTCTCATCTGTGCTACTTCTGATTACTTTCGTCTGATCCTGTAATAATTCTTCATTTTCACTGACGACAGCTATGTCATCAGCAAATCTTACCATTCATATATTTCCACCTTGAATTTTAATCCAGTCTTTAACCTCTCGTTTATTTCCGTAATTGTTTCTTCCATGTACAGACTGAACAGTAGGGGAGAAAGGCTACATCCTTGTCTTACACCCTTACTAATCCGAACACTTCGTTCTTCGACTTCCAGTCTTTTTTTTCCTTCTTAGTTTCTTGTACATATCGCGATTTACACGTCTTTCCCTACAGGTTATCCCTATTTTTCTCAGAATTTCGAACATCTTGCCCCATTATAGGTCATCGAACACTTTTTCCAGGTTGCTTTTATTACTATTCTGAACGTCAGCACTTCCTCTCTGGCGCCTTTACCTTCCCTACTCCCAAACTGATCGACATCTGAGGATCCTTTGCTACTTTTCGGTATACTATTTTTGACAGCAACTTGGGTGCATGAGCTGTTATACTGATTGTACGATGATTCTCGCACTTGTCGGTTCTTGCAACCTTCAGAATTGTGTGGCTGACGTTTTCCCAAAAGTCAAATGATATATCACCAGACTCATACATTCTGCAAGCCAATATGAGTAGTTGGTTTGTTGCCGCTCCCCCTGTGATCTTAGAAATTTTGATGTAATGTTATTTATCCATTCTCCCATATTTCACCTTGACTCGGCTGAATGAGTTTTAAAGTCTGATTCTAATACCGGATCCCCGCACCCCCTCACAGATGCCTTCAGTGTACGCTTTTCACCTATCCGCTCATTCCTCTCCATTTAATTCCAATTGTGCTCCTAATGTTATCGCTTTGCTTTTAATTTTACAAAAGGTTGTTTTGACTTTCCTGTATGCTAAGTCAGTCCTTCCAACAATCATTTCATTTTCGATTTCTTCACATTTTTCATGTTTCCATTTCGCGTTAGCTCCCCTGCATTTCCTATTAATTTTATTCATACATGACTTTTATTTGTGCATTCCTGATTTTCTCTGAACATTTTTTTGATTACTTATTTCGTCGATTTGCTGAAGTATTCCTTCTGTTACTCATGGTCTCTTCGCAGTTAACTTACTTGCACCTATGTTCTTCTTCCAAGCTACTGTGACTGCCCTTTTTAGAGACGTCCATTCGTCTTCAGATGAACTACCTGCTGAGCTATTCATTGTCGCGGTATCTGCAGACTCACAGAACTTCAAACGTATCACTATTTCCTTGCTATTTGAGTATCCCACTTCTTTGCACAGGATTCTTCCTGAACATTTTTTATACTTTGGCCTACTCGTCGTCATTACTAAATTGGGATTTGAGTCTATATCTGCCTTACAATTAAATATCTCATTTGGGAATCTCTTCCTGAGCATGACGTAATCTAACAGGTATCTTCCCGTATCTCCCGGCCTTTACCATGTATATGTCTTTCTTTTGTGATTGTTGAACAGAGTATTCGCTATTACAAACTGATATTTAATGCAGAACTGAACTAGTCTTTCGCCTCTCTCATTTCTACGTCCAGTCCTATATGCTCCCGTAACACTGTCTTCCACTACATTCCCCTCAACCGCATTCCAGTCCCCCATGACTATTAGATTTTCATATACCTTTACGTGCTGAGTTACCCGCTCAGTATCATCATAAACTTTCCCTATCTGTTAACATCAGCCCTATCACTGAATTGTTCACAGTAACTCAACCTGTGCCCTATCTTCTTATTCATAACTAACCCTTATTCCGTTATAACATTTTCTGCTGCTGTTGATATTATCCTGTATTAGTCTGACCACAAATCTTTGTATTATTTCCATTTCACTTCGCTGACCTCCCACTATATCTATTTACCTTTCGCATTACGCTTTTCAGATTTTCTAGCTTCAAGCATCAAGGTTATGACATTCCATGCCCGTATTCGTAGAACGTTACCCTCACGTTGGTTATTCACTCTTATTCTCATGGTTACCTCCCCCTTGGCAGTACGTACCCACCTGGAGGTCCGAATCTTTTTTCAATAAGAAGATCATCATGACACTTATTCAGTTACAGGCCATAGGTCCTGCTGATCCAAAGATGGCATCTATTACCCATCGTGGTTCTGGACATTGTCGCTAATGCCACACGAAGCCACAAATTAAAAATGTATACAAACGGTAAACAATATTAAGGCTTCACCTTTACTCATTTCGAATATGACTACAGCTGGCGTGAAAAAAGTCTGAAAGTATGGTACTGCAGTGCATGTGTTGTTCTGATTACGGTGTAAAGTTCCTTAGGAGATGCAAATGGTTCAAATAGCTCTGAGCACTATGGGACTTAACTTTTGTGGTCATCAGTCCCCTAGAACTTAGATCTACTTAAATCTAACTAACCTAAGGACATCACACACATCCATGCCCGAGGCAGGATTCGAACCTGCGACCGTAGCGGACGCGAGGTTCCAGACTGTAGCGGCGCTTAGAACCTCTCGGCCACCCTGGCCGGCTTTGGAAATGCAGGCATGTTCAAAGGAACAGGTGCTGCGGCGACTACAGCCGTAATGAAATACATTAAATGAATTACGAGTTGCGAATCAGAACAACTGTCAGCTGTAGAATGGAATGACAACAATGAAAACCTGTGCTGGACCGGGACTGGAAACCAGATTTCCCGCTTATCGCCAGCGGTCGCCGTACCATTGTGCTATCAGTGTGCGACCCACGGCCAGATACAAAGTCCCATATGTCGTCAACTATGTGTCTACGACGCTGTACTCGTACATTTTCGCAACTGCGAATTCATTTAATGTATTTCATTACGGCTGTAGGCGCAGCAGTGCCTTTTCCTTTGAACATGCATGGCAGTCCAAAGGAACTTGGCATCGTAATCAGAATAACATATCGTATTAATCTGCCGATATCGGGCAAGCGACTTTCAAGTAGAAAACGTGGCCTGTACAGAAATATACCTAATGGATGCACGAATACTGGTAGTAGACGTCTGTTTGACGATGTTATGGAAGTTTGTGTCTGGCTGTGGGCCGTGCGCAGTAGCCAAATAGTAAGGCGACCGCTAGCGAAAAGCGGAAAATCCGGTTTCGAATCCCGGTCCGGCACAGATTTTCATTTTTTCCGTTCCATTCTACAGCTGATGGTTGTCCTTACTCGCAGTTGCGAGTTCATTTAATGTAAAACTCTGAAATAACACAATGGCTCGTTACAAAGCTAAAGTGACAGCCGTTCTACACGATTCTGGGCACCAGGTACGAGCTGTTGTGTGAATATCCTATATTCCTTCATGGTAGTGCGGCGTTCTCCAGGACCGATCGGGGTTGCGAGTGGAAAGGACATCGTCATGTTTCAATAAAGTTAATTTTGGCTGTATCATGGAGCATACACTCCTGATGTGGTGTTTCTGTAACTTCTCTGCATTGGCGGCCCCCAGTGGACCATCGGCTGGGCGGATTCGTTCCGGGGACCGGCACGCCTTCCTGCTGGGGAAGCAGTGCTGCTAGCCGCCGGGGCTCAGTCTCCCTGTGCGTCCCATACTTATTGGCGACGCATTAAAAGAGCGTCCAGCGTGACTGAGTTCTGTTCCGTAGCACTGAATTTCGCTGTACTGGATATTTTGTGAGCTGATAATAATTTCTTTCCTTCTGTCTGTGTTAAAATCTGGGTGCTGTGTCAGGTCTCAGATGGTCATGTGATCAATTACTTATTGGCGGACATTTGGCGTTTAAGTGAACCTTACCGAAGAAGATATAAATCGTAGGCTAACAGAGGAAAAGTGGGTTACCTGCCACAAACGTCGAACATAATTCGAGGAAGAAATTTCTGAAAATTCTGGTCCAGAGCACAGCGTCGTATGGAAGTTGTAAGCTTACTAATTTCATTAGTGCCTATGATTGGCATTGTCGGAGTTAAAACTGTCGAGTCTCTCTAGTCTGGGGTCGGCGAAGGGCGTCAGGCCCATCGTCAAAGACATCGAAGTTGTTACAGCACAGTTAGTTAACAGGAGAATCCAAACGACATCGCGAGTGTTTTCTGCAGAATGTATCTTACGTTGTATTTTTCATGTGATTGGAAGACCGACCGCTCGTGTCATGTATGGAAGTAGAATCATAATTTCAACAGCGTGCGTGTAGGAGCGAGAAATCATAGTGACTGATGTATGAAAATAAATTACAAAAGTGTCGTGAAACTTAACTTGAACTTATTCAATACTTTTTCACTCAGTAGGAGCAAGTAAAAGAAAAAGATTAGGGTATCATGTCCCGTCGACATCGAGGTCAGTCAGCGATAGTATATACTGATAATTACAGTTTTAATGGTGGCCGTACTAGTTACGGCAAATGAGTATCATTATTAAGAGACGAATACCACCAACGGGTATGAGCTCTACTATAATGAAACAGTCCGACTGCAAAAACTTAATTAAGCTGTGGTAATAATTTACCATTAGGGAACTTACATAGTGAATCGTGGACACACAAGGCAGGAAACAAGACGTGGGTGTGGTGTTATAGGGGAATTAGGTTCACACATAAAGTAAGAATTAAGGAAGTTCTCCAAAGAATCGGCGAAGAGATGAATGTATAGGAAGTGTTCAGAAGATCAAAGAATGACGCCCATTGTACTAGTGGGAGCTGTACAGAGTGAAAACAGTAGGGGAAGACCGAGAATGAGATGTAGCCTACAAATAATTGAAGACGATGGGTGCACGTGCTGCTGTGAGGTGCAGAGGTTGGCACAGGAGAGGAATTCGGGAGGGCCGCGTCTGACCAGTGAGAAGATTAATGATGCTCATTCAATATCAATTAAATGTTTTTTTTTTTTTTTATCGAAGCAGTGAGTAACCGAAAAATGTATTACCTTCGGTGTGGGAAATGGTAGAAGTTCGTGTTCCTTTTCAAACGTTACTAATTTTGTAGCAACGATCGGTTTTATTCATCTCAATCTTTATCATTTATATCGTTACGCTGTGTACATGAAAGTATGTATTCAAAATCATGCCCTGAATACGTGCCGTATTTCTACATAAAATTTATATCAAAGAATGATTTGTAACGCTATCTGACCGCTTTTCGTACAAGAAAGGAACATATTTAGAGATGTTTCCTACCTACACTTGCTCAATGCTATGAAAATTAGG
This sequence comes from Schistocerca serialis cubense, assembly GCF_023864345.2. NCBI lineage: Eukaryota > Metazoa > Arthropoda > Insecta > Orthoptera > Acrididae > Schistocerca > Schistocerca serialis. The sequence goes on from NC_064642.1 coordinate 529,754,905, forward strand.
CATTAATGAAAATTTAAATAAATTCTGTGTCCACACTCACTTTCAGTAAGTCCATAAACTGATTTTTATGAACTTGTTGATGCCCTACCCTGCAGACGAGTTACATGCAGTGAGCATACATGGTTAGTTTGTTAACCTATCATTTCGTAATTAGAAAGCTAAAAGGTATAAAGACGCATAGCAGTCACGTTGAACACAAAGCGATACGCAGCCACCCCATACAACCAGCACGTATTGCGTCACTTGGAATGATCGCCCCCTTGCGGTACATCTGTCAAACAGGCAGAAGATTTAGCACCAGGTTTAGAGAACATATTAGGGTTTGAAGCTCGAAATCTGCCTTGAGTACCCACCTTCTTGAGCAGAGGTATTTTGTCATCGATCTCACTAGTAACAACAGTTTTATCTCGAGAAAGCAAGTGAAACGTCCCCTTTGAACAATTAAACAAGACTGTGCTTAAACTGACACACAATATTTTTAGCGCAACGCAATCTGACTTTCAAAAATCCATACAAAAGAATGGGCCTGACTAACATTAACCTATACATTTCACAGATCACTTACCTCACAAAAATCGTGGTTACTCAAGCTACTGCAATAAAGCGAGCACCACTACTGCCAGCTAAATAAAAGATTCAAACTACGGAAGGCACTAACTACTGATAGGGATAGTTAGCAAATGAAAGATATTAATAGAGAACAAACAATGTATTTACCTTAATATCATCAAAAGTCATAATATATATATATATATATATATATATATAGGAGTTCATAACATCCACTCTTACAAATATCAAAACTCCGGAATTTCTCTCTCCACATCCACCACTGCTGGCGGCTCACGTCCAACTGCGCAACGCTACGTGCTGTTCACATCCAGCTGCCGCTGCCCAACACTACAACGGCAGACAACAATGCAAACTAGCCACAGACTGCACACAGCACAGCCAGTGATTTTCATACAGAGCGCTACGTAACATTGCCAATAAGAAAACATAAACAGCCTACTTACATATCCCCCATGCTCCCCACAAAAAATTTTACAAATTGTTTTGGGCAGTGGCCAATACAGATTTGAAAATTTTTTTCATAATTACAGTAAGAATGATATCAAATGCACACACGTATTAATACAATGTTGGTCAAAAGCTAAAATTTTCTCTCAGTCCATAAAGACAGTCCTGATCATTCATCACAGTAAAAGACAATGCACACGGAAGTAGTTGATTTCCATGCAGTCTTGAAGAAGTAGTGTTGTCCTTCCAACGGAAAGACAGTGCTGACTCTTGACTTGCTGACAGGTAATGGGCCACAACAGAGCAAACCCACAGCAGAGTCATTCGAAGTTTTGAAGAATATTGGTAGGTAGGTCATCACAGAGCAGACCCACTGTAGTCCTGGTAGAGACTACGGTATTGGTGGGCCACCAGAGGTGCAGACCCACTGCAGTCCTTGTAGAAATAATGGTATTGGTGAGTCAGCAAAGGTGTAGACCCACTGTGGTCCTTGTAGAAATAATGGTATTGGTGGGTCATCAAAGATGCAGACCCACTGTAGTCCGTGTAGAGATGGCCAGCAGCCATCTATTGTGACTGTGCAGGTGCACAATCACCATTGAAGAGTCTTGCGGAAAATATAGCAAGTCCATAACCACCACTTGTGCACTCACAAAAAATTTTTTTTGAAATGTCCTTAGAACCAGCAATGCTGTTATCCAGTCCCTTGCTGAATTATTAACACACGTGCAAACACTATCAGTCTCTACTTCTCACATATTGTCCATATACTATGACCAACAGAAATGTGTGCAGTGAAATGTAACTTACAAGTTAATAATATGATGAACTGGTATCAATTACAATTTTATAACATAAGAATGCAATAACAAAGGTACAAAATACATCTTTAAAGAACATAACAATACAGATAACATTTGTAGTACAGGCTTTACAAAAGAATCGAAATAACATACACATCAGTGTTACAGGAATTACGACATGAGTACATACATAAAAGATCAGAATAATTATTGAAACATCAACTTCACACATGAGCATTAAAACAGAACAGAATAAATAATATCTAAACATCTTTACAAAGAAAATAACATAGTATTTGAAAAATTCTGCAACATAAATCTTATTAGCTAAACACATGAAGACAGGAAAAAAAGAAATATACAAGAGTACACAAACACATAGGGGGATAACACAAAAGGAAAGGACAGGGTTTGTTTTCAGTGTAACATTTGGTACTGCAGTCCAACCCAGAAATTCATTCCATAGATCGTCCCTCTTATTTCAACATTTGCTCCAGCCAAAAAAAAATCCCATCCAAGCATGCTTTCTGTATTCTGTTCACATCCTCTTTCAAAATTAGTTTTTCTCCACTGTACACTACTTTTTTGGCCAAACCATTTTCTTATAGCTTCTCAATGCATTTCTTCCAATCCATCATAGCTAGTTTCTTATATAGTCTACCCCCTCTTAAGCTAACTTAAATCTACTGAGCTCAGATGCTAAACTAAGGGACGAGGCAATGCAGCAGCACAAAACAATGAACACAAACAGCAATGACAAAATATTCAAATGGCAAAGCAAGCTGCAATATTACAACTAATATTACGCAATGAGCAGCAAACAAGAAAAATAAATAAGTAGTAAAACTGGCTTAACAGAGTAATGTAAAGTGAAATTTAGTAGCAATATGCCTTGCAAACAGCAGAAGCAAAAGCAATAAATTATATCTAAACATGACAACGCTCAAGCAGAAAAATATTACAGTAAAGACAACAATGCAGATAAGGGAAATGTATAATCACATCTTAATGTCTACACTCAAGCAGAAAAATATTACAGTAAAGACAACAATGCAGATAAGGGAAATGTATAATCACATCTTAATGTCTATGTAATTAAAGCAGTGCACCACAACTTATTCTACAAAATAAATTACCAAGTACTTGAAAAGAAAATTATGAATGCAGTTCCTGTGAAGGTAAATGTCTTTTTGTGCTCCCTCATTTTTTTTTGAAAAAAATTATTATTTACTCGATCTGTAGACAGAAAATATTTATATTAGTACATCTATAAACTTTTATTTTAACCAATGCTGCAGTGCAGCTAGTAACTAAATATTAAACAAAATAGGCAAAGCAAGGCGTCAAACATCATTCACTAGCCATATGGCATTTCATAATGCAGAAAACAATCTTTCAACTAGCAAGACAATAGACATAAAATGTTTCTCATCATTTCATTTCAGTAAATATCATAAATTAAGAACTCTACAGTGTAATCATGATTTCAAGTTTGAGGGTGTCGTATTTATGATGCTTTCTACAAAGGAATGTCGATAGTGAGGATAATGGCCTCCCTTTTTTTTTCTACCACCTAATGGCTTTTTCTCAAGGCGGCTGGCACACCTGGCCGCTCACAACGAATTACGTCACGGTCACTTACCTTTCTTACCAAAACATTTACGACAGCAGTTTTCGCTACAGTGACAGTCTCATATAAAAATTTCACAGATCGAAAATTTGTGTTACAAATGTGTAGAAACAAAATCCTGTAAATATAACAGCGTCCTAAAAATTTTCGCCAGCATTGTGATACATTCATGCATATACACACATTTCATAACTCTTAAAGTACGATTCTTGGTTTCCAACAACCTTTTTCACAAACCAGAGTCCCTAACCACTACTCATTATTCCTTACCTTATTCGTCGACACTTCTTCAATATTTCATCATAACAGATATGTAGCATAATCAAATAACTCATATAGCATCAGCTTATTGATCATAAACATACCTCAACTGCATAATACACATCGTCGTCGTAAAAATAACATCATAACACCTCAGTCAAATCTCAAAAACGTCGTAGCTTTCTGCAATAATGTCAAAACCTAAAACAAATTCTCTGCTCATTTCAATAGTGTCATCTACCTCAAACATTCTTTAAAATCATGCTCCCTTACCAAAGACATCATTCAAAGCTCTCATAGTATCACAATGGTTCCGAAAAAATATGAACAGTTCACAAAGTACAGCAAAATACAAGTTCATAAGTTTGAAGTTACCCAACTGTGTAATTGCATAAACATCTGTCACTGATGTAGTAAAAAAAGTTTCTTTCTCTGTTAAATGATCAGATAGCTGTGTAATTCTGTGTTAGAGAAATATGGTACCGATGTGTAAAGTTGTATAAGCAAATACCATATTGGCTAGGGCTTCTTGTGTTTGCCAAACACATGGTACACAAAGTAAGCGTGTACCCCCCTGAGGATTAATGTAATTATACCCTCAGGTGTTACAGATTACAGCAATGGAATGAAATGTATCACGGAAAACCTTTGTATCATTGTACTTCAAATATCTTTAAAAAATAAATATTTTAAGCACAAAATTAATCACTCAAATACGTGTCCTGTAGCGCTAAATGTGCGTCTTGCTGTAAGATAATTCTGTGGAACAGTCGTAGTTATCGTCCTCTGTCAGCAAAGTTCTGCTGAAGTCAATGTACTTACCTCATCATAAACGAAAGTGAAATGCTTTGCATATAGATACCGTAGTAATTACGTACCTTACCGTGATCAAGAAAGTACTACAGAAAAGGCTGTCTCATTGTAGCTATACCACAAAAGTTACTACTAAAACATGTTTTTCTTTCCAGAATAATTCAGAAAAAACTGTGCAGATATGAAACAGATACACCGCAAAAGCAACATTGTAAATTGTCACTCACTAGTAGCGTCGTGATAAAATCGTGTAGCTGTCACATAAACTAACCACTGTGTCATCTGGTATCTCACAGAAGGTACTTTAAATCCAGAATGTATTTTCAAGTAAACCAAAATGTTGCATTAAAATCTCATTAGCAGTACTGGTAAATGTTCTAAGTATGTGAGACTTATAGACGTTACGTAATCGTGCAACTAACAAGCAAGAATGTACACACACAATAACACTGTGTCGTCTGTTCACAATAACAATGCATTCGTAATTTTTGTTTAAATAAGTTCTCTTGGTTCATGACTGGATATTTAACTTCAAACATTGTTGCATGTTAACAGATTCTAAGTCGGACAAAGCATACTAGCAATGTAAAGTGAAAAATTTTATGGCAAAGACTAAGTTAAAAAGCAGATTTTCTTTCAATAAACGGTTTTACATGTGAAATGTATTGCAATCTTTTACCCTTTCTAGTGCGCAGAGTTTCAGCTTCAACGAAATCATCGTGTGGTATATGTCAGTAAAGAATACTGGAATTTTTCTCAAGGTTAGCGTCTATGTTATTTTTCCCTGAGCCAGCGGCCGCACGTGGTTGCCTGCGGTGCGAGTCATTGTCTGTTTTTTGTTGGCGCGCGTCGTTACTGGGATTAGGAGACCTAACTTCTACAAATTCGTCTTGCCGAGAGTGCCCTGCTCTGTTTGAATCTCGCCAGTTCTGATGCAATTCAGGTCTGTCGTTACGATTATATCGTCTGTCGTCATGTCAGTAGTCCCTGTAGTTTCTTTCTTGTCGGTTAAGTGGTGGAGAATTTCTCCCTGAATCGTAACCGACGCTGGACCGTTGCGTCTGAAGTTATTCTGTCTCCCGTGATAATAATAGTTCTGGTTGCCATATTGTCTGTTTCTATGATTGTCTCTGTCATAGTCATTACCGCGGAGAGGTGATCTTTCTCTGTAATTATTACTACTCTTCCAACGGTTGTCATACGGGTGGTGTCTGTTTTGGTCACGATATGTGTTGTGAGAGTAGCCTTGTTGTGTCCAGTTATTATTTCTTTCATCGCGGAATTGTGACAGATGTGACCTGTAATTGTTGCGTTCCTGTTTTCGCATTCCGCGATTGTCAGTGTCAATTTCCAGTTCTTGTAACAGTCCCTGAAAAGCTTCATTGTCGTCTTTGCAACGTCCTGCCAAAATAATATGTCGTAAATGTTCAGGTAATTTGATTAAGCAAATGCGGATGAGTTCTGAGGGGCTGTATGGGTTTGACAGGTACTGATTCTTGTGCAACATGTCTTCAAAATATTTCACAAGACTGGAGAATTCAGATTGTTCGAAATGTTTCGTCATTATGATGCTATGTTTTACTCGGTCTTGTGTAGCTTGAGACCAATACGCTGAGAGGAAGGCATGATAAAATTCTCCTTCACTGTGACAATCGTGAATGACCGATCGCATTCTTACAGCTGGTTCATTCTCTAAGTAGCCACACATAAATTCTAATCTGTGTTCTAACGACCAGTTGGGAGGAAAACAATGAGAGAATTGATGGAGCCATGCTTGTGGATGAATGTCGTTGCCAGAATTCTTAAATGTTTTGAATTTGCGTGTAGTAATGAACAGCTTATAGTCAAAATCATCATGTCGGCGAGTCGCATATCGGTCATTGTTAGGTCGTGTCGGCCGTTCCATCTCAAAATTCGGTGCACATTGCCAATTTCTTTCATAACTTCCGAAATGCCCTGTGTTATTATTTTGCGGCTTTTCCGTATTTCTAAGTCCCTCTTCCCATGTTGGAGCGCGAGTGTCCTCTGGAATTTGTAACTTTTGTATTACTTGTGCCAACTGATCTTGTACTTCCCGGATTTCTCTTTTGTACTGTATATTGATTTGATTTTGATTGAATTTCCTAATTTGTTCGCACTCTTCTGTGTCATTAAAGACTACCGGATTTGTGTCATTCAGATTATCATCTACCTTCGTAGATAAATTAGTGAACTGATCCGAAAGTTCGTCTACTTTCTCTGATAGTGTACTTATTTCCTCAGTGTGTTTTTCTGAACCAAGTTTCAGAGTATGTACTGTGTCCTTTAAGTTTTCCTGAGTTTTTGCAAGTTGCGTAGCCAAATCGGTAGATGCAACTGAGTCAAATTTAGCTTGCAAGGTCTCATGATTTTCATGAACAATAGTTTGCAGTTCTTTTATGGCTGATTCGTGATTCTGTAATGCATTTTCATGCCGCGAAAAAATAGGTTGAAAATGCTCACAAATTTGTGTTTTTACGTCATGAGAGACTTTTTGACATTTCGATTCAATGTTATGTAACTCAGTAGTTAAACATTCACGTGTTTGTTCAAGAGTTTGTTCCAATGAGTCGAACTTTTGAAGCTTTTGCTGTGTTTGTCTCTGATTTTGTTCCATCGTGTCTAACTTTTGAAGCTTTTGCTGTGTTTGTCCCATTTGTTGTATTAATTGTAATGACAATGCATTGGTGTCTGAAACATGTTCCTCAGTGCTTTTCGACAGTGAATTTGCACCGGCAACATTCACATTTTGACAAGCGGAAAATGTGTCTTGACTCATTTGAGAAAACGGTGAGAACCCAAAACCTTAGTCTACAGTATTTGCAATATTGTGATCTGTCATTCCCGATTCCTGAGGCGAGCTGTTGCCGACCGATCGATCGATAATGCTTCCCTGTTCACTAACTGTTTCACTGTCTACACCATTATTTTACGCCCGCTCCATTTCCCTATGCACAGTTACCAAATTACTACTTTGAATATTAGTTAATTCATTACATGGTGGCGCTAACACACTGCATTCGTCTTCACTGTCATTTCTCAGTTTACTTTGGAGCCTAGTATTACGTTTTTCACACGCCATAATTGTCACAATATTTCACACGATAACACAGAAAAGCACAATTTGAAGAGCAAAATAAAATAACATAGCAATGGAAATAATGTCTACTTAATTGCAAGCGCAGCTGCGAAATACTTGGTGCAAATCTACATGCCCACCACAACTGTTTTACTGTACAACAATGAAAAACTACAACTACAATGGAAATTCTCTCTATAATTACGCGCTGGCAATAAACAAAAGCTACACTAATTACACAAACTACAAGAAATAAATCAGAAGATTCCAGTGAGGTATCCTCAGCTAAGGGTAGACATATGAAACGTCCCCTTTGAACAATTAAACAAGACTGTGCTTAAACTGACACACAATATTTTTAGCGCAACGCAATCTGACTTTCAAAAATCCATACAAAAGAATGGGCCTGACTAACATTAACCTATACGTTTCACAAATCACTTACCTCACAAAAATCTTGGTTACTCAAGCTACTGCAATAAAGCGAGCACCACTACTGCCAGCCAAATAAGATTCAAACTACGGAGGGCACTAACTACTGATAGGGATAGTTAGCAAATGAAAGATATTAATAGAGAACAAACAATGTATTTACCTTAATATCATCAAAAGTCATAATATATATATAGGAGTTCATAACATCCATTCTTACATATATCAAAACTTCGCCATTTCTCTCTCCACATCCACCACTGCTGGCGGCTCACCTCCAACTGCGCAACGCTACGTGCTGTTCACATCCAGCTGCCGCTGCCCAACACTACAATGGCAGACAACAATGCAAATTAGCCACAGACTGCACACAGCACAGCCAGTGATTTTCATACAGAGCGCTACGTAACATTGCCAATAAGAAAACATATACAGCCTACTTACACAAGGACCACACGTTAAGCATCCTGGAGGAGGTCGAAGTTATGAGAGCCATTAGTCGGTTACAACACCAGACTATGAATGGACAAACGGAGTTGAGACATCGTAGCATTTTGGCAAATTTCGACTGCCTAAGGTAACTGGACGTAATTGTACTTTCGTTACCCAATCCCCTTTATTCCTCCTCGACCTCCCTATTTTGCTCACCTCACCTCACCTACTCACCTCCTATGCATCCGCCTTATTTGTCTCAGGATTTCCACGTCTTCCTTACAAGTATGTTTTTAAAGTTTTTGTAAATTTCTTCAAATTTTATCGATTGTTTCTAAGTATCAAAATTCGCTACGGCATTGGATTCTTTTAACTATCAAAGTGAATAATTGTTAAACCATTTTTAGGAAACATCACTTTTAGAATTTCAAACTAAAAAAAATTTTTAAAGTTTTCATGCTTATCTAGTGGACTCTGCCAGGACATCAGTTTCGTTGCCCTAGCAACACTCTAGTTTTAACATTGGGGCGTTATTAACGAAAAATGTCAACTGTCACTATTATACTGACATTTTACAGATGGTTAACAAAGTTTCTGTACTTGTTTTTTTTAGTCATCAGTCTACTGACTGCTTTGATGCGGCCCGCCACAAATTCCTTTCCTGTGCTAACCTCTTCATCTCAGAGTAGCACTTGCAACCTACGTCCTCAATTATTTGCTTGACGTCTTCCAATCTCTGTCTTCCTCTACAGTTTTTGCCCTCTACAGCTCCCTCTAGTACATTGGAAGTCATTCCCTCATGTCTTAGTAGATGTCCTAATATCCTGTCCCTTCTCCTTATCAGTGTTTTCCACATATTCCTTTCCTCTCCGATTCTGCGTAGAACCTCCTCATCGCTTACCTTATCAGTCCACCTAATTGTCAACATTCGTCTATAGCACCACATCTCAAATGCTTCGATTCTCTTCTGTTCCGGTTTTCCCACAGTCCATGTTTCACTACCATACAATGCTGTACCCCAGAAGTACATCCTCAGAAATTTCTTCCTCAAATTAAGGCAGGCATTTGATATTAGTAGACTTTTCTTGGCCAGAAATGCCTTTTTTTGCCATAGCGAGTCTGCTTTTGATGTCCTCCTTGCTCCGTCCATCATTGGTTATTTTACTGCCTAGGTAGCAGAATTCCTTAACTTCATTGACTTCGTGACCATCAATCCTGATGTTAAGTTTCTCGCTGTTCTCATTTCTACTACTTCTCATTACCTTCGTCTTTCTCCGATTAACTCTCAAACCATACTGTGTACTCATTAGACTATTCATTCCGTTCAGCAGATCATTTAATTCTTCTTCACTTTCACTCAGGATAGCAATTTCATCAGCGAATCGTATCATTGATATCCTTTCACCTTGTATTTTAATTCCACTCCTGAACCTTTCTTTTATTTCCATCATTGCTTCCTCGATGTACAGATTGAAGAGTAGGGGCGAAAGGCTACAGACTTTTCTTACACCCTTCTTAATACGAGCACTTCGTTCTTGATAGTCCACTCTTATTATTCCCTGTTGGTTACTGTACATATTTTATATGACCCGTCTCTCCCTATAGCTTACCCCTACTTTTTTCAGAATCTCGAACAGCTTGCACCATTTTATATTGTCGAACGCTTTTTACAGGTCGAGAAATCCTATGAAAGTGTCTTGATTTTTCTTTAGCCTTGCTTCCATTATTAGTCGTAACGTCAGAATTGCCTCTCTCGTCCCTTTCCTTTTCCTAAAGCCAAACTGATCGTCACCTAGCGCATTCTCAATTTTCTTTTCCATTCTTCTGTATATTATTCTTGTAAGCAGCTTCGATGCATGAGCTGTTAAGGTGATTGTGCGATAATTCCCGCACTTGTCAGCTCTTGGCGTCTTCGGAATTGTGTGGATGATGCTTTTCCGAAAGTCAGATGGTATGTCGCCAGACTCATATATTCTACACACCAACGTGAATAGTCGTTTTGTTGCCACTTCCCCCAATGATTTTAGAAATTCTGATGGAATGTTATCTATCCCTTCTGCCTTATTTGACCGTAAGTACTCCAAAGCTCTTTTAAATTCCGATTCTAATACTGGATCCCCTATCTCTTCTAAATCGACTCCTGTTTCTTCTTCTATCACATCAGACAAATATTCACCCTCATAGAGGCTTTCAATGTATTCTTTCCACCTATCAGCTCTCTCCTCTGCATTTAACAGTGGAATTCCCGGTGCACTCTTAATGTTACCACCGTTGCTTTTAATGTCACCAAAGGTTGTTTTGACTTTCCTGTATGCTGAGTCTGTCCTTCCGACAAACATATCTTTTTCGATATCTTCACATTTTTCCTGCAGCCATTTCGTCTTAGCTTCCCTGCACGTCCTATTTATTTCATTCCTCAGCGACTTGTATTTCTGTATTCCTGATTTTCCCGGAACATGTTTGTACTTTCTCCTTTCATCAATCAACTGAAGTATTTCTTCTGTCACCCATGGTTTCTTCGCAGCAACCTTCTTTGTACCTATGTTTTCCTTCCCAACTTCTGTGATGGCCCTTTTTAGAGATGTCCATTCCTCTTCAACTGTACTGCCTACTGCGCTATTCCTTATTGCTGTATCTATACCGTCAGAGAACTTCAACCGTATCTCCTCGTTCCTTAGTACTTCCGTATCCCATTTCTTTGCGTATTGATTCTTTCTGACTAGTGTCTTGAACTTCAGCCTACTCTTAATCATTACTATATTGTGATCTGAGTCTATATCTGCTCCTGGGTACGCCTTACAATCCAGTATCTGATTTCGGAATCTCTGTCTGACCATGATGTAATCTAATTGAAATCTTCCCGTATCTCCCGGCCTTTTCCAAGTATACCTCCTCCTCTTGTGATTCTTGAACAGGGTATTCGCTATCACTAGCTGAAACTTGTTACAGTACTCAATTAGTCTTTCTCCTCTTTCCTTCCTTGTCCCAAGCCCATATTCTCCTGTAACCTTTTCTTCTACTCCTACAACTGCATTCCAGTCGCCCAAGACTATTAGATTTTCGTCCCCCTTTACATACTGCATTACCCTTTCAGTATCCTCATACACTTTCTCTATCTGTTCATCTTCAGTTGTCGGTGTTGGTCTGCTATCGATTCCGGTTAGAAAAACCCGGTCATTGAACTGTTCACAGTAACACACCCTCTGCCCTACCTTCCTATTCATAACGAATCCTACACCTGTTATACCATTTTCTGCTGCTGTTGATATTACCCGATACTCATCTGACCAGAAATCCTTGTCTTCCTTCCACTTCACGTCACTGACCCCTACTATATCTAGATTGAGCCTTTGCATTTCCCTTTTCAGATTTTCTATTTTCTATTTTCCCTACCACGCTCAAGCTTCTGACATTCCATCCCCGACTCGTAGAACGTTATCCTTTCGTTGATTATTCAATCTTCTTCTCATGGTAACCTTCCCCTTGGCAGTCCTCTCCCGGAGATCCGCATGGGGGACTATTCCGGAATCTTTTGCCAATGGAGAGATCATCATGACACTTCTTCAATTACAGGCCACATGTCCTGTGAATAAACGTTACGTGTCTTTAATGCAGTGGTTTCCATTGCCTTCTGCATCCTCATGTCGTTGATCATTGCTGATTCTTCCGCCATTAGGAGCAATTTCCCACCCCTAGAACAAGAAAGTGCCCTGAACCTCTATCCGCTCCTCCGCCCTCTTTGACAAGGCCATTGGCAGAATGAGGCTGACTTCTTATCCCGGAAGTCTTCGGCCGCCAATGCTGATTGTTTATCAAAATTTAGGCACTGGCGGGGATCGAACCCCTAGACCACTGGTACAATTTCCTGTACTTAGTATCCCATTATTCCTTCTTTCCATTCATCATTCGTGTAATCCCCTAAAGACCACCAATCATACGGTCGAGCCCCCACTTCATCATCGCATGCGAGAGGCGCCCCCAAGCAAGCTGTTTACTTTGTTGCCTTACATACAACAGAGCACGCGGCCATGTCCCCTGTACGCTGTCCCATGTACACTCCTGGAAATTGAAATAAGAACACCGTGAATTCATTGTCCCAGGAAGGGGAAACTTTATTGACACATTCCTGGGGTCAGATACATCACATGATCACACTGACAGAACCACAGGCACATAGAAACAGGCAACAGACCATGCACAATGTCGGCACTAGTACAGTGTATATCCACCTTTCGCAGCAATGCAGGCTGCTATTCTCCCATGGAGACGATCGTAGAGACGCTGGATGTAGTCCTGTGGAACGGCTTGCCATGCCATTTCCACCTGGCGCCTCAGTTGGACCAGCGTTCGTGCTGGACGTGCAGACCGCGTGAGACGACGCTTCATCCAGTCCCAAACATGCTCAATGGGGGACAGATCCGGAGATCTTGCTGACCAGGGTAGTTGACTTACACCTTCTAGAGCACGTTGGGTGGCACGGGATACACGCGGACGTGCATTGTCCTGTTGGAACAGCAAGTTCCCTTGCCGGTCTAGGAATGGTAGAACGATGGGTTCGATGACGGTTTGGATGTACCGTGCACTATTCAGTGTCCCCTCGACGATCACCAGTGGTGTACGGCCAGTGTAGGAGATCGTTCCCCACACCATGATGCCGGGTGTTGGCCCTGTGTGCCTCGGTCGTATGCAGTCCTGATTGTGGCGCTCACCTGCACGGCGCCAAACACGCATACGACCATCATTGGCACCAAGGCAGAAGCGACTCTCATCGCTGAAGACGACACGTCTCCAATCGTCCCTCCATTCACGCCTGTCGCGACACCACTGGAGGCGGGCTGCACGATGTTGGGGCGTGAGCGGAAGACGGCCTAACGGTGTGCGGGACCGTAGCCCAGCTTCATGGAGACGGTTGCGAATGGTCCTCGCCGATACCCCAGGAGCAACAGTGTCCCTAATTTGCTGGGAAGTGGGGGTGCGGTCCCCTATGGCACTGCGTAGGATCCTACGGTCTTGGCGTGCATCCGTGCGTCGCTGCGGTCCGGTCCCAGGTCGACGGGCACGTGCACCTTCCGCCGACCACTGGCGACAACATCGATGTACTGTGGAGACCTCACGCCCCACGTGTTGAGCAATTCGGCGGTACGTCCACCCGGCCTCCCGCATGCCCACTATACGCCCTCGCTCAAAGTCCGTCAACTGCACATACGGTTCACGTCCTACCTGTCGCGGCATGCTACCAGTGTTAAAGACTGCGATGGAGCTCCGTATGCCACGGCAAACTGGCTGACACTGACGGCGGCGGTGCACAAATGCTGCGCAGCTAGCGCCATTCGACGGCCAACACCGCGGTTCCTGGTGTGTCCGCTGTGCCGTGCGTGTGATCATTGCTTGTACAGCCCTCTCGCAGTGTCCGGAGCAAGTATGGTGGGTCTGAGACACCGGTGTCAATGTGTTCTTTTTTCCATTTCCAGGAGTGTAGATTGGTGAAGCGGTAAGTGCGTTTCCCGGGTTCAGATTTATTCCCATTAGCTTTATACTTGACGATTTTGTCTAGGTAGAGCAGCAAATGGTTCAAATGGCTCTGAGCGCTATGAGACTTAACTTCTGAGGTCATCAGTCCCCTAGGACTTGGAACTACTTAAACCTAACTAACCTAAGGAGATCACACACATCCATGCCCGAGGCAGGATTCGAGCCTGTGACGGTAGCGGTCGCGCGGTTCCAGACTGTAGCGCCCAGAACCGCTCGGCCACCCCGGCTGGCCTAGGTAGAGCATCCCTCCACTGTGTGGCAACCATTCCTGGTTTTACATTCTGGCCCAAAATAAGGTCTTAATAGTATTGATTTGTTTTCTTCGTACCAATAGATAACTATGATACGATTAGTTTTGGACCCATGCACTATATTGGAATTTGGCAGTTTTTAATTAGTGACATATCGTCTTTTAGCGGTGGTTTGTAATTGATAGACAACGAATGCTGGGAAAAATGATTCCGAGCTTTTTCACTCTAATTTTTTAATCATCTGATTACTATCATTTTACTACTCTCATGTAAGAATTTTTAAAATTTTTAGGATCGTAAAACAATATACCGTACCAGTGTATGTGTCAGGGTTGTTATTACTTCTGGATTTGTTGTTATTCTGGTATCACCTGAAAATGTGGCTCTGACGTCACGAAACCGGTAGTGACACAGTAATAAAGGATCAAAATAAAGCTGAAGAGATTATTAATACCCAAGGCGTTTTTAGTAGGCTTGTAATTCATAATACGGGGAAGGAAACTACTGTTGAAAGTTGTAACTGTGACAAGTAACTTTGATTGTATTTCACCATTACTTATCTATATCGTAAATATACAGTTGGACTAATGACTCCGGTATTAGTTTGTAGTTGTTTATACAACAATGTTACAATGTTTAGCTGTATTCACGTATATAAATTGATGGCGGAGAACTATTGGAGAAAATTAATTTCCCAAGAGTAAGTCGTAACATACTCTTATCTACAACACGTCCATTACATTGGTGGTCGAGCTTCATTTTCAAACTCCATTTGCAAACATTTTCAGTAGTGTAATATACAAGGTGGTCAAAATGGAACTGGCTTAGAAAATATTTCATGCACTGTATGACAGGCAATCAAACACACATCATGCGCACCTGGGGCAGATAACGGATATTATATTGCCTATCTTGTGGTGAATGAAATATTTTCAAAGCCAGTTTTATTTTGCTCACAATGTAGATACGTCTTCACAGTTCCATTTGGGTAACAAAAGTCATGGGATATCTTCCAACATCTTGTCGAACCTTCTTTTGCGAATCATAGTACAGCAATTCCACGTGGCATGGATTCAACATGTCGTCGGAAATCCCTGCACAAATGTTGAGCCATGTGGCCTCCATAGCCGTCCATAATCACGAAGGTGTTGCCGGTGCATAATTTTGTGCACCAACTCACCTCTCGATTATATCCCGTAAGTGTTCGGTGAGATTCATTCCAGGCGATATGGGTGGCCAAATCATTCGCTCCAACTGTCCAGAATGTTCTTCAAAGCAATCAGGAATAATTGTGGACGTTTGACATGGCGCATTGACATCCCTAAACATTCCACTGGTGTTTGGGAACGCGTAGTCAACGAATTGCTGTAAGCAGTCTCCAAGTAGGCGAACATAACTATGTCCAGTTCATGATCGATTCAGCTGGACCAGAGAATTCATGCCCATCCACGGGAACATAGCTCACACCACCAGCTCTTACCAATTGATATCGCTACTCATGTGACCAGGCAATAGTTTTCCAGGCGTCTACCGCCACGCCGATATGGTGACGAGCACAGGAGAGTCGCTGCAGGCAATGTCGAGCTGTTAACAGATGCACTCGCGTCGATCGTCTGCTGCCACAGCCCGTTAACGACAAATTTGGCCTCACTGTCCTAATAGAAACGTTCATCGCATGTGTCACATTCATTTCTGCTGTTATTTTACGCACTGACAACTGTATGCAAACGCCGCTGCTCTCGGTCTTTAAGTGAAGGCCGTCGGCCATTAAGTTGCTCGTTACGAGAGGTAATGCATGAAATTTGTCATTCCCGGCACAGTCTTGATACTGTGGATCTCGGAATAGTGAATTCCTTAACTATTTCCGAAATGACATATCCCATGTGTCCTGCTCCAACTACCATTTCGTGTTCAAAATCTGTTAATTCCCATCATGCAGCCGTGATCACATCGGAAAGCTTTTCACATGAATCACCAGAATTCAAATAATAGCCCTGCCGACGCACTTCCCTTTTATATCTTGTGGAACCGCCATCTGTATACGTATATAACGCTATCCCATTTCAGTTTAGTGTATTGTGCTTATGTCGACGGCATTTAGAATAACAACGCACCATTTTATTCTCCATCCTGTAACTTCATGATACGATTTTATATAGATAACGAACAGAATATTACCACATCAGACCTGATATAGCGTATGTGTGATAAAAATATATAAATCAGAGGTAAAATGTTACATGACACAGAATGAAAGAAATCTTCAATGTTCAAAATGCAGTCGACGAATACATATTAATGGTGAAGATGTAACCGTCACTTGTCAACTGAAAATGTATGCTAATGCGAAATATGTCTTAAGTGAGTTGTGTTAATAATAACGTGCCTGTTGGTGAATTTTTCACTTTTCCTTTAACGGACTGCGAAGCTGACATGTCAACATGGCGTACCTTTCCACAGTATGTGCCGATCGCCAAAAAGCAGTTTAAAATAGTTTTCGGCACGAATGATTGTGAAGAGAGCGAAGTGAAGTGGTTGGCTGCGTTTTGCCGAACCCAACGCCGACAGTGAAAAGCGAGCAATTATCGGACTGCAGTGCAGTTGCCGTTCCCAGACCAGGGCCGGCGCTCAGACAGCAATTACGGTCTTTGCCACCGCGAGCAGCCCGCGCAGAAGCAATGAGCATTATTAACACATGACCTCGTTCTGCCTGTTCACCTGTCACATCTGTCGGCACGGCCGACAGGGCCTCTGCTGTGTCAGCGATTCTGCTCGCCGAGCGTTCGTCGTTACTGTCTTGACAGGTGACTAAGATCAAAAACGGGAAAATTCATCACGGAAACTACCTGAATTCTCCAGTGGAAATTTCAAAGGCACTTTGTACTTTTAGTAAAGTTATATGATTTCTCAGTTGCTAGTAAGAAATCAGTGTTACTGCAGCTGTATGATTGCAGTAATTTTATGATAAGCGTGCGTCCTAACACTGCAGTGTAATCTGAACCATTAAAGTTTACTTTTTACCTAGTCATACCAGGTCTGAAAGGTTCTTCCTCTTAAAAATGAAGTTGTTACCACCTAAACTGGTTTTGAACACCTTCATCTATCATGTAACCAATATATAATGTTTCCGCAATACAACCAGTGACTAAATTACGACGATTGTGCCACTTTTTAAAAAAAATTCAGGCGATAAAATTCGAGACAGTGTGTGGTCTGCAACGAAAGTTATCTTGCCCAATCTCTATCTTAGGATCGACAACATGTGCACCTGTTTTTGGTACAGTTTCACTGACAAAATTTGGTCATATATATACATATATACATATATATATATATATATATATACATATATATATATATATATATATATATATATATATATATATATAAATCAAGCTATTTTGGACCTAGCTCTAAATAAGAGATGTGCTATCACTGAATGTAGTGGATGCAGTGAAACAACATTAATGATCGATAATTATATTTTAGCACCAGGATGGTTAAACTGGGACAAAATTAATCATTATACATCCATTCAAAATGTCTAAATGAAAGTATCAAGCATTTATTACAAAATGTAAGAGAATTGAAGATAAATTAGATGCTGAAATACTTACATTTATTAGCAACAATGATGAAATTATAGTATTCAATGAATGTAAAGATAAATCACTTGCAGTATTTAATGGTTTTGTAGGGGAAAATCAAGATGTTGTAAGAGAATATCCAATCAGAGTTAGATATAAAGGAATCGATTCTTTTTATTTATTTAGCTCAAACCCATTCAAAGATACCAAAACAGCTAATCACAGAAAATTTCAGATTTTTAAATATTTTAAATCAAGATGACACAAATCTACATCACATTTGTTGGGAATTTGTTGATGATGGTTTAAAATATAATGAATTCAGATATATGTGCCATAGTTGTTGGAATGATGATTTTGGATTTATAACTATAGACATGACACATAAATCAAATGATGGTAAATACAGAAGTAGAATAAAAGATTTCCTAATTGGTCCCACAATTTAACATTTCTTTTTATATCTTTAATGCTATGATCAATAATCAAATAACATGTTATTTTTGCAATAAAATACTTGTATGATAAAGCTTTACATTTTTAATTCATATTAAACATTAAAAATAAATCTATTGTTCTTTCCTTATCAGCTTCATTAAATATATGTACAATTTTGTCATTACAATCAATCTTCATCACTTTATATAGTTTACTGATAAAATATTTTTCTCAATATTTAGGATTGTTGTATTGTTTGATTATATCAGGATAACAATAATAACAATGGTTGCCATAGCTACACCACTTATTACGATTTGGACAATAATCTGCTTGATTATATTTGTTTAGATTTGGTATATCAGTAACATCAGCTCTTTGGATTTGTGGAAATCTTTCATGAGTGGTATCAATATCAGTTTTCAATTCATCATTCATATCATGTTGAATATTACTATTTCCCTTCGAATAATATCTATTTCTTTGATCTTGATTTATGTACAACTTACAAATCTCTCTTAATCTTCCAAATTGCATTAGAAATTCTGTTATATTGTTTAAGACTCTACATTTTGTACATTTCCTTGCTATGTTGACTAGGTCATTACCCATTTATTATATAGAAAAAGTTAGAAATTTGATCTCCATTTTTTGTTGTCTATTAATTACATTAGATTATTTTTTGAATATGAGAGTGTCTCATTTGAAAAGCTAATTTTTACCTTGTAAATTATGTAAATTCTAAAATCGATGAGAAATGTTTCAACAAGTACCCATTTTTATAGTTAAAAATTGTCATTATTAGGCATTGCGCAAGGACTTACATTAATATACTACTACTGATGGTAATGACTGTACCATGGATTTAACTTCCTTCGCACCCTCTTGAAAAAAAGTATGACCAGAGTGCAACTCTGGGTTGAATTTGCTCTGGTCAGACTTGTACAGAATTTGAGCCCCCCCAAACGACGTGCCTCTGAACTCGCACTATAAAATGTAAAATGACCTCATCAAGATCAGTTTTATGGTTTGTGTAGTGTCTAGTATTTAACTTGGTTATATTCAGAGATACAGATAAGTGTGCCTTTTAAAAAAATGAATAGTCATTTGGGGCTTGACTTATAATTCTGTAACTTTACTTCCCCACTCATTTGTAAAACCCTCTTTTGAAGGTGAGTAACATGGATAACCAGTCAATGATCCATAGCCTCTAGTACTTGTTGTAAAATCGAGCATTTGATTAACTTCATCTTATCACCTTTTGAGCCACAATGAAGAACATACATTTCACAGTGACACAGCTTTTTCAGTGACATAACTTTACAACATTTATGACAGATGGATGAGAGGGATCTTTTTCCCTTCTTTTCGTATTTCCAAGGGTCAACAAAAGATTTCTTAAATTCGAAATCTAATACGCTTTCTGAAGAAAGGACATTGACTGGGATGAAGGACTCCTCATGTGTTTCACAATCACATACACAATCATCATAGCCAATTGTCTTGTTCTATAACAGTCGTATGTCCATCCATACTGTCACAAGTCAATGCTACTAAGGTGTCTTTCAGTTCCACTTCCTCCAAACTGACAGAAATCTCAGAACATTCCATACTGCTGAAATGATCATATTGTATTCGGCGAATATTAGCTAGGTTAACGTTTGGCATCTTGGGTGGTAATCCAAAATGCTTTCCTTGAGAGAGAGATCTCGCAAAGCGTAGCGAGGTCTAGATATCGTGTGGAATGTACAGTTGCTTACTACACTGGAGTGTCAAAGAAACTGGTATAGGCATGCGTATTCAAATACAAAGATATGTAAACAGGTAGAATATGGCGCTGCGGTCGAAAACGCCTATATAAGACAATACGTAGGTAAGCATCCTGTATGACCACCTGCATCCATTCACGTGCATTCTGCATTCTGACGGATTTTGTCAATTTCAGCAGGGCTATGTGACACCCCACATGTCCAGAACTGCTACAGAGTAGCTCCAGGAACATTCTTTCGACTATACACACTTCCGCTGATCATCAAAGTCCCCAGACATTAACATTATTGCGCACATCTAGGATGCCTTCCAATGTGATGTTCAGAATGGATATCTACAACCTCGTACTCTTACGGATTTATAGACAACCCTGCAGGATTCATGGCGTCAATTTCCTCCAGCACTACTTCAGACATTAGTCATGTCCATGCCACGTCGTGTTGCGGCACTTCTGCGAGCTTTTGGGGGCTGTAAACGATTTTAGGCTCGTTAGTGTAGTAAGCGGCAGACGAGGCTGTTGCAGAGCTGTCGGCGCCAATGAGATGGCATCAGCATGTGCAGCTCTCGGCTGACTCGTGACCTGGGCTGTGTTGTCGCCAGTAGGGTAGAGAGGATAGCATAACACGAAACATACGGGTTGTCGCCCCTTCAGGGCCAGTGTGCGGGTTGCCTACCCTTAAGGAGCAGTGACGTTAGCTGGTGACGTATCGATCGCAAGATAGCGACCATGGTGATAGCTGAATACGCAAGTATTCTTATCCAAGATGGCGGCTTTTGACGGGAATTTCGAATTTTAGAGGGAAAGTGCCCGGCCCCCCTGGCGGGATTTCTAATTTTGGAGGGAAGATAGGTCAATTGGGCTGCCTTTAATAACCAAAGAAAATATCGGGAAAAGTAGGAGTCTTTTGGAGTGATGTTGCGAAAATTTTTCCCGGCAGAATCTTCATCATCATCGCAGTACCAGTCACCTACAACAAATTCTTTGTGATGAGAGTGCTTCACCCAGCCTTCCATGATACCTTCTGTGTTGGGTACTGACATGCAATACACTTATGTAGGACGATTTTGTCACAAAATTCGTGCTTAAAAGTGTGTAAACGTAAATTTACCTGCGTAAACATGTATTACGTGCATTTAGTGCGTAAATGTGCGTGACATTTCTATGTAGGATCATTTTGTCTAGAGAAATAAACAATTACAAATGTGAGAGTATGAATATATTTGTTTATTCATGATCTACAGCTGTACGTGTCATTATCATCAACTTCGAAAAAATGACTTGCTTCTTTTTTAATCGGAGCAACAGCAGTACAGTATTTGAAAAATAGCTGACTCTCATATCCCTCAAATTCTGCACATATATCTCGCTATGTTATCGGCGCATTACAATAGTCTGGTATTCCATCAGTAAATTTGAGTTCAACATTTTCCACGCCTATTCAGAGAATAGCACAAGACTTCGGCACTGCACTTATACAGGTACTAAAAGAATGATTTAGATCTCCTATGTGAATGATGCATGTGTGAAGCCAGGTAATGATATCACTGTATGCAGCTTGAACATATGGGAGCCATCTATTTAGTCTCTCCATCGTAGTAGTTATCGCCAAGACTAGATTGAAAAAGTTATCAACAGCCGAGAGCTGCATGTAAATGTCCTGACCCTCAGCACTTTTAACTGTTAGTGTAACATCATCATATATTGATAATATACTTACTGTTAGACCGTCGCAGTACATGCCCTGGTAGAAGTGGGACAGAACATATTCTGTAGTCATATGCTTCTTGATGTATATTTTTGTGCTACAGTGTTCATCCACTCGTAGCCTGAAAACCACACTTTAATATTTTTTGGCACATTTTCGAGCACACTGCCTTGTGAAACTTCAATTCCTACATGAAGACGTTATGAAACACTAATCGTTAACACACACCATGAGGAGAATAGTAAAGTTGGCGGTGCACTGGAGGTTGGTATCTTCTCATCCAGTTTGGGTGACGCTCTCCTCTCTCCCCTACTGTCACCAACTAGCTGTGTGGCCTTGGACCCTATGAGATGCTAGCTGGCCAACCTTGGTAGACTACAGGCCGCAAACTGCAGCATATCTTGGCTGCAGCTAGCAAGAAGCAGTGCCGGCAGGCCGCCCCCTGGAGGTAGTAACAGGTGTGTTACAAGTGCAGGAGTAAGGTCTTGGAGCAAAACCGGAAATTCTCGCCGATTTTCCAAGAGGATGACGTGCTTGGAACCCATGGCTATCGCACTTGATTGTGGTGCTCCCTCTAATTGTATAAATGAGGACTGAAAATAAAGACTTATGTTCAGTACAGGTCGAGTCCTTTTCCATTAGTTCTTAAGAAGAGGTGGCGGTCGGGTGACTTAGGTTAGTGGAGGTAGCCCTAGTGCCTTTTTCCCGCCATTTGATTTGGTTAGTAGAGGTAGCCCAATTGACCTATCTTCCCTCCAAAATTCGAAATTCCCACCAGAGGGGCGTGGCACTTTTCCTCCAAAATTCGAAATTCCCGCCAAAAGCCGCCATCATGGATAACGGTACTCGCGTCATCAGATGACGTCACTGCCCGTTAAGGGTAGGCAATCCGCACACTGCACGTGAAGGGCCGGCAACCCGCATGTTTGGATGACGCTCTCCTCTCTCCCCTACTGTCGCCAACTAGCGGTGTAGCCTTGGACCCTATGAGATGCTAGCAGGCCAACCTTGGTAGACTGCAGGCCGCAAACTGCAGCGTCTCTTGGCTGTGGCTAGCGAGAAGCGGTGCCTGCAGGGTCGCCCCGTGGAGGTAGTAGCAGGTGTGTTACAGCTTGTTGTAATCCATTTCTTATTTTCAAATAATAGTCTTCAGAAATAGCTATTAATGTACGATACAAGTTCTGAAATCACCGTTGGCATTTCTTGAAGAACTTGTCGCAGTGACTGTTTTCGGCGGGTAGCGCCCCAAACAGCACATATCCAACCATCGTTCCAACAGACCGGCGTTTAGTGATAGTACGTACGCTGTTTGACTGTTTATGAGATCTTCTCTTGGAGAGCCTACGGGGCGCAGCAAGAAGACAGTTACACAATACAGGCACCAGCGTCTGCAGGTGGCAAATTACTTACGTCTCTTTTTACAGTTTTAAAAGGAACTAATGGAGGCTCTGGACCGGCAATTTGAGAATCTTTTCATGAAGCCACGAATGTACTTGTAGCGACATCGAAATCTGGTAAGCAAACATATGAGCAATTCAAGCGATATTTCAGAGACGCTGTTTTTCAAAGTGCTGGAGAACATTCATTAATTCTGTATGCATGGTGTAAAAAGAACGTTACGTTGTAAGTATTTCTGTACTGATTATCAATACTGCAAGGACTTTGTATCATGGTAATGAATTAATCATCATTTTCAATTCAAAAAATACAACGATACATTAATAAACGAGAAAAAACCCTTTTACAACGTAATGTATCAGTTTAAAACGCACACAAAAACAAGTAAAACAGATAATTAGGATAATAATGGACGTTTAGAAATTTTAATTAGGTATGTTTCACATAGTCCGACAGAAAACTGCGTATAACTTATGTTCCAGGAATGGTATTACAGACCTACTTCATTCAACATGGATGTGGGCTGCGTGAAAGCTTTAATTTGTGCTGTCGCAAAACATTACATTTTGAAAAATTCATTAATTGTGGTGGGGTGTTTTCCAAATTTTCTAATTTTTTCAAACGTTGCTTATACAGTTTTCAAGAACTTTAGTTACATTTCAACGTTTGTATGAAACACATTTCTTATATTTCATGGTTCTGGAGGTATTCAGCCGTCCGGGGTGGCCGAGCGGTTCTAGGCTATGCAGTCTGGAACCGCGCGATCGCTACGGTTGCGGGTTCGAATCCTGCCTCGGGCATGGATGTGTGCGGTGTCCTTAGGTTAGTTAGGTTTAAGTAGTTCTAAGTTCTAGGGGACTGATGACCTCAGAAGTTAAGTCCGACAGTGCTCAGAGCCATTTGAACCATTTGAACCATTTTGGAGGTATTCCTTCCAGATATAATACACCAAATTACATTTCGGCGTGTGTTTAAAACCTGAAAATTGAAACTGGGTACAAACAAACAAAGATGTACTGTATTATTTTGCCCCTTTCGTATGCCGGCCCAGTTTCATCAGGATCGTTCATTGATACTTGGGAATGTTCCCGCTGTGACCAGTTACTCCCAAACACAGCAGTTTCTGATTTAACTGACAAAACCGTATTTGGTCTCCAATTATTCAGGTTATATACTCAGCATTATATCGTGAAGCGTCACAGTACAGAAATGCAACCTACATCTGTATTTACAGCTCCCACAACCATCGTACTTTTTTGCCTCAGGGAACGCAGTGTACCAGGAATATTTTCGTTCGTAATTCACGATATGCAAATTCCTTTCGTTAAATTACTAAATTTCTTAAACTGAGGATGTATATTGAATGGGGTAGTGGAACACGAAACCTCTAAATGTTCAGCCAAAAACTCACAGCGAGGTGCAGCGATCTTCTTGTAGCGCCTGTGTTTAAGCTTATTGCGAATTTCTGATCATCAGGATAGTTCACTGACACTTGGGAAGTTTCTCTTTTCCGTCGGCATAGCTGCCATGCAGCTGTCAGTTCACTGGCGTACATCGATAGGTCCCTAGCTAGTAGTCTTGTTGTACCGAATCCAAAGATTTTGGAATGGAAACACCTAATTTATCTGTTTACGCCGTGTTTTAGGAATGTGTTTTAGTGTCCAAGGAAGAGGTCGTTGTGTAGAGGGTAGGTTATAAAGTTTGACTGGCAAAATCACGTAGCATACTCGTGCAGATTAAAGTTACAGATACAGCGTGATAGGTCTCAGACCATTCCTAATCTCTTTCGTTTGTAGATTATGGTGACATGAATAGCAAAATCGCGCCTGACTAAAGAAACAGGGAGGACGTAAGAATTAGACAAAGACAACATTCCTCTCTAAAAGAATTCTACTAGGCCTCAATTTCGGAATGAAATTGTTGAAAATATATGTCTAGAGCAAAGAACTGAATGAAAATGTATTATGGTCTGTTGCAAAACCAGAAACCAAAGTATTTGAAATGTATGTTATCGAGGGATACTCAAATTTGTCATAGCATTTTTCACAGAATCTGCTAGGAGAGGAAGATATGGAAAATAACGCCTAGCAAAATGAACAGGATGACAGAACTTGTGTTCAGACACCAAGGATACCTTCCATAGAATTAGAGAGAACGATAGATGGCAGAAACTATAGCCGAAGACAGATTGAAATATGCAGGGTGAACATTAATAAGACCGACAAACGGCAGGGACGAATTCCTCACTGGTAATGAAGGAAAAGAGGTCCCATGAACATATGTCCAGAAATGGACGGTGTGCGCGCCACAACAAATCGTCCCGGAAACAGTACATCGCATACACAACACAACAAAACGGTTCAAATGACTCTGAGCACTATGGGACTTAACAGCGGAGGTCATACTAAGCTAAGGACATCACACACATCCATGCCCGTGGCAGGATTCGAACTTGCGACCGTAGCGGTCGCAAGGTCCCAGACTGAAGCGCCTAGAGCCGCTCGGCCACTCCGGCCGGCACAACACAACAGATTTTGAAAGTGGCCTATATGGGATTTTAGGTGGTAGGGGTAGCAGCAGTTGTTATGGAGGATACACATGATCTACTTTGACTTACACCATTTTGGTGGGCCACTTGTCTGCATGTTCTACTCGAGTTGGCCTCAACATGCCGCAGAACTCGGGGCTCCAAACCTGATACACGCACAGTCCGGCAACCTCCCTGCCCGTCCGTCGTCCTGGTAGGACCCATGATCACTCAAACTTCCAAAAAGGACTTGTTTTTTTTTTTCTTTATTGAATTTCAATTCCCCCCCAAGGGGGGCGGGCTGGCAGCAGCTTAGTATGCCGCTCTTCAGCCTACAGACTTTGTGAGAAAGATGAAGAGAATAAATAATAAAAACAGGCGATAAAATCGGAGACTTAAAGAGTAACATGGCGAAAAGAAATCGTGGAACTTAAAACAAAGAACAGAGGGATGATGAAGCTAATAAAATACATACGAAGCAGACAGGTAAAACAATAGACAGACAATTAAAAAACACGGCGACAGTCTGGATTCTGTTCGCAAAAGACATAAAATTCACACCTAGCGACAGCATGGTTTCCGTTCACAACACGAGAAAGACGAACAACACTGAATAGTCACTGGAACGCTGCCCGAAGAAGTTGTCAAATGCGACATACCACAGCCGAGAGCAGGTGGGGGGAAACTGGACAGATGATGGGAAAAAAAGGGGGGGTGGAAGGAGAGTAAAAGCGAAGGGGAGAACCGGGAAAGGAGCTGATGGAGGAGGAGGACCCATAAGAGGGGTGGGGGGCAGACGCGACAGGGAGTGGGGTAGGCAGAGGAGGGGAATACAAAAGGACTTGGGGGGGGGGAGAAGGGAGGTTGGGAGAGGTTTAGTGGGGAGAAAACAGGACGGAAGGGGGGAAGAGGGAGCCCAGGGAAAGGACAGAGGAAAGGAGGGGGAGTGAGGATCAGAGTTGATAGGAGGGGGTGGGGATGGGAGAGGAGAGGAGCAACCAGGGGGTGAGGGGGTGCAAGACGGCGGGAGGTGTAGAGGATGCGGATATGTTCGAGGAATAGGAGCAGATGGGGGAAAGGAATGAGATCATATAGGATCCACGTGGGGGACGGGAGGCGTATACAGAAGGCGAGGCGGAGTGCATGACGCTCAAGGATCTGGAGGGACTTATAGAATTTGGGGGGGCAGATATCCAGGCAGGACTGGCATAACAGAGGATGGGACGGATTAAGGATTTGTAGGTGTGGAGGATGGTAGAGGGGTGCAACCCCCACGTCCAGCCAGAGAGGAGTTTGAGGAGTCGGAGGCAGTTGTGGGCTTTGGATTGGATGGAGCGGAGATGAGGGATCCAGGTGAGCTGACGGTCAATGGTGAGACCAAGGTAGGTGAAGGTGGGGGTGAGGCGGACAGGATGTGCGCAAACAGTAAGGGAGAAATCCAGGAGCCGGAAGAAGTGAGTGGTACGAACTCCGATGATTGCCTGGGTCCTAGAAGGATTGAGTTTCAGGAGCCACTGGTGACACCATGCAGCAAAAAGGTCAAGGTGATTCTGGAGAAGGCGTTGGGACCGTTGGAGGGTAGGAGCGAGGGCGAGGAATGCGGTGTCATCAGCATATTGCAAGAGGTGTACTGGAGGGGGGGTTGGGGCATATCCGCCGTGTGCAGGAGGTAGAGGAGAGGGGAGAGGACAGAGCCCTGGGGCACACCCGCAGAGGGGGTAGAAGGTGTGGGAATTGGCTTTATGGATGGTAACATAGGAGGGGCGGTGGGAGAGGAAGGAGGCCACCAGACGGATGTAGTTGATAGGAAGGGCGTAGGTTTGGAGTTTAAACAGGAAACCGGGATGCCAGGCACGGTCGTAGGCCTTTTCGAGGTCAAGTGAGACAAAAATGGTGGCGCGACGGGAGTTAAGCTGGAGGGAGAGGAGATGAGTGAGGCGGAGAAGTTGGTCATCAGCAGAGAAGGAAGGTCGAAAGCCACATTGGGTGTTTGGGAGGAGGTGGTTTTGGTGGAGGTGGAGATGGATGCGCCGGGAAAGGATGGATTCCAAGAGCTTGCTGAACACCGATGTAAAAAGGACTTGAAATGTCGACAGATGTTATTGGTGTCTGTGGGAGTGCCTGTTTTGGTATAGCCGTTCTGCCTCTCTACCGTCTCCATCTGATTGGTCGTGCAAAAACACCATCTTAGCTTGTTCCCGGCATGAATACCGGACATTCTGTTGTTTGCAGTACGCTGAATCATTCACACAGCCTGCAACACACAAGGAACACGTGGCACGTTTTCAGAGGAACTGTCATTCGTCAGCGCCATCTACCGCGGCAACGATGTATTTTCAAACACATGTTCACAGGACTTCCTCTCCTCCATTTCCAACCAGGAATCCGTTCCTGCAGTTTGTCAGTTTTATTAATTTTCATTTCGCACACAGCAAATGACATTGGGAATAAGTGCTATTGTGAGATGAAGAGGCTGCCACAAGTGAAGAACATATGTTGGGCCGCATCAAAAGCGAGGAGACATACGTAAATTTCCAGTGTTTTCGGGTGTTCATCTTATTAAGATATCTTCAATATATTACAGATAAGATAACCTAGTCCACCTGCAGAAACGAGCGATTTAATCTTCTTTTCTACATCTTTAGTAATATACATCATATTTTTTATCAGTTACCCAGCAGGGTGGCGTAACGGGTAAGGCACTACATTCGCTTTCGGGAGCAGTAACATTCAAATCCCTGTCAGTCTATCCGAGTGAAATTTTTCTATGACTTTCCTGAATGAAGCCTAATTCAAGAATGGTCCTTTCGAAAAGATACGGCCTACAGCCGATCCGTTCCTGTACTCTACTTCCAACAACAAGTTCCTCGACGAAATGTACAACCATAATTTTGTCATAAACGAGTTTCGTATAAGAGTTGTTCTACTGATATTCTTATTGAACGACAAAATTTTGTGAGAGTTTTAGTGAATTCTGGTTATAAATACATTACTATGCAATACAAAGTTTATCTAACTTCTTAAGAATATTCCAGTTAATATCGTTCTTTCTGTTGTCTTTCTCTTTTCTTTAACTGAGTGTCGCAGAAATCATATGAGATCAGTCATCTTCCATAATTCATTTGGAGCAACACACCGAGTGAAGTGGTGCACTGGTACATTATGCAGAACGGCAGTTTAAAACTCTGTCCGACTAACCAGATCTGTTCTCTTTGCTCTAATATCACGTTAATAGAGAAACGTCACCATTATGTGGTTTATTCTATTGAAGAAACAGCGTAAAATGATGTTGGCAACGTACAACATGTTTTGATAAAAACAGCCAAGTTATCTAGCGACCAATGTCTAAATTCGAAAGCTGCTGTGGTACTTCTTTAGCAAAAATTGAAAGAATGACTATATATCTTTCACATTCCGCCAATCATTGATGTTGATCTCAAAGTTATGTTGTTGTTGAAGAATCAAGTTTTCCAAGATCGCTAGTAATTCTTTCTATCACTGTCACCGGTTATGACGGACCTGCGATGATAACAACGTAGCTCTGTGTAGAGCGGTAATAGTAACAGAAAGAATTACTCACAATCAAGGCAATCTTGAGTTTTCATGAATAATATGAAATTGTGGCTGGTGGGTGTTTGGTGTAGTACGCTATCAACATTGTGCGTCGAGATTCAGGTTGGTTAGCTGGTTTATTTGGGGGAGGGGACCAAACAGCGAGGTCATCGGTCCCATGGGATTAGGAAAGGATGGGGAAGGAAGTTGGCTGTGCCGTTCAAAGAATCATCCCGGCATTGGCCTGAAGTGGTTTAGGGAAACTACGGAAAACCTAAATCAGGATAACCGGACTCGAACCAGATTCAGGTATTCCGTGTTTACCCTAAAACACTGAAGACGAATTCCGGGATGATGATGGTTCAGTAGGTCACAACTGACTTCCTCACCCATCTTGACGATAAAACCTAATCGCATTTAATTGATCAACATGGGACGATGTGACACTACGCATTCCTTGAACAAGCGAAATTTTCATCAATGAGACGTTAATTCACTTTTTCACTCCATCCCCTCCTTGTTTTCGTAGTCTTCTCTTGGTTTTTCATTGCATCAGACTGGAGTTTTATGAGTACAGTATTTTTTATCATAGTTACTTGAACTCCCCATCCCCCTTCCTCCTCCTCCCCCCCCCCCCCATGAACCAGGGACCTTGCTGTTGATTGGTAGCCTTTCGCACCTCAGCGATACAGATAGCCGTGCTGCAGCGGCAACCACAATGGAGGG
Organism: Schistocerca serialis cubense; assembly: GCF_023864345.2. NCBI lineage: Eukaryota > Metazoa > Arthropoda > Insecta > Orthoptera > Acrididae > Schistocerca > Schistocerca serialis. The sequence goes on from NC_064642.1 coordinate 529,784,880, forward strand.
GTGTCTGCTGAGAGGCCAGGCAAGCGCGTGGTTCCTAAAAAGGGGCAGCAGCCTTTTCAGTAGTTTTGAGGGCAGCAGTCTGGATGATTGAATTGGACCGTCAGATACAAGAAATGAAACGGCCGAAATAGAATACAAACGTCTAAAAAAGGTTAAGCAGGAATGGCTTGAGGACAAATGTAACGATGCAGTAGAAAAGAGAACCACATGTATCAGTATCAAGGGCTCGGGTGGAAAAACCACTCCTAAGCAAAGAAGGGAAAATAGAAAGGTAGAAGGAGTATATAGAGTGTCTGTACAAGGGAGATGTAGGAAATGGAAGAGGACGTAGATGTAGATGAAATGGGAGATATGATTCTGCGTAATGAACTTCACAAAAGTCGAAATTAGGCCCCAGCTGTAGACTACATTCCGTTACAGCTACTGTTGGCCTTGGGACAGCCAGCCCTGACAAAACACTTCCATCTGGTGAGCAAAATCTATGTGACATACGAAATACCCTCAGACTTCAATACGAATAGCATAATCCCAGTTACAAATAAAGCAAGTGCTGACAGGTGTGTAAATTATTGAATTATCAGTTAAAGAAGACACCGTTGCAAAATACTAATACAAATCCTTTACAGAAGAATGCAAAAACTGGTAGGAGCCGACCTTGGCGAAGATTAGCTTGGACTCTGGAGAAATGTTGGAACACGCGAGGCAATACTGACCCCCCGACTTTTCATAGAAGATAGGTTAAGGAAAGGCAAACCTACTTTAATAGCATTCGTAGAATTAGAGAAAGTTTTTGACAATATTGACTGGAATAATGTCTTTCAAATTCTAATGGTGGAAGTGGTAAAATTCAGGGAGCGAAAGGCTGTATACAATTTCTACAGAAACCAAATGGCAGTTGTAAGAATCAAGGGGCATAGAAGGGAAGTTGTGGCTTAGAAGCGAATGAGACACGGTTGTAGCCTGTCCCTAAAGCTATTCAATCTGTATATTGAACAAGCAATAAAGGAAACAAAAGAAAACATGGAATAGGATTTAAAGTCCAGGGAGAAGAAATAAAAACTCTGAGGTTTGCCGATGACATTGTAATTCTGTCAGAGAGAGCAAAGGACTTGGACGAGCAGTTGAACGGAATGTTTTGAGAAGAGGATATAAGGCGAACATCAACAAAACCAAAACGAGGATAATGGAATGTAGTCGAATGTGATGCGGAGAGATTAGACTAGGAAATGAGACACTTAAAGTAGTAGATGAGTTTTGCTTTTTTTGGAAACGAAATAACTTATGATTGTCGAAGTAGGGAGGATGTAAAATGTAGACTCGTAATGACAAGAAAATCGTTTCTGAATAAGAAAAATCTGTCAACATCGAGTATAGATTTAAGTGTAAGCAAGTCCTTTCTGAAGGTATTTGTAAGGAGTCTAGCCACGTATGGATGTGAATCGTGGACGATAAACAGTTTGTAGAAGAAGAAAATAGAAGCTTTCGAAATGTGGTGCTACAGAAGAATGCTGAAGATTAGATGGGTAGATCACGTAACTAACGAGGCGGTACTGAATAGAATTGGGGAGAAGAGAAATTTGTGGCCCAACCTGACTAGAAGGAAGGATCGGTTGATAGGGCACATTCTGAGACATCAAGGGATCATCAGTTTAGCACTGGTGAGAATCGCGGTGGGTGAGGGGTAAAAATCGTAGAGGGAGACCAAGAGATGAATACGTTAAACACGTTCATATTAATGTAGGTTGCAGTAATTACTCAGAGATGAAGAGATTTGTACATGGTAGAGTAGCATGAAGAACTGCATGAAACTAGTCTTTGGACAGAAGGCCACAACGACAACAGTTACTTGAGGAATTACAGTGATTTTAGTATGATACATAGTACCAAACTCGTGTTAATAAAATTAATAATGATTCTTTGAATGTTGGTAATGTAAACTACTTTGCTGATGAATAACTAAAAAACTTTACTTCGAAAGAAGAATAGTCATGTTTGCAGTGGAAACAATACTTTTATTGACCCGTTTTGCCCTTCTGGGGTGTCATCGGAAAATTTTAATACCCTGAAAAAATTTGCATTCGTCGCATCTGTGGGATTGTTGCGTGTACCCTACATAACCAGGGATGTTTGCAAAGCAGTTGTGGCACAGATACACACATATTTTTCTGAAGGAGAGAAAATTATGTAGCCTGTACCAGCCAAAGACTTGGCCAACGAGGATAGTCCTGTGGGAAATTAGTTTCCATAATATGGATTGTTCTTAAGGGGCTCTTACTGTTGGCCAGTAAGCAGATTGTAATAATACTTTGTAAGAGTATTTACGTGCAAACGTACACTTTCTTAATGGAACAATGCCTTTCGATATTAACAAACTAAAAGTAGGGTAAATTAGGATGTCAGTATTGTTTGTTGCAGGATTCTAGTGCGAGTCGTTAACGAGATATCGTAATTTGAAAATTTTCCACAACAACACTTGTTTATGCCATTCAAACTGCATAGTTGCTATGTATGATGTTGTTATGTTTGCTTACAGTGTGCTTGTGTCTTACTGGGACGCATTGCGACTTGCTAGTCAGTTAGCGTGTAACAGTCCAAAGGAGTAGGTCGTGAGTGCACGATGGAATTTACCAATGCAGAAAAGCCGACATGCTCAGGGTGTATGGAAAGTATACGAAGCAAGTAGTTCGTTCTTGTGCCATGTGTCCGGCAAGATGTCTCATGAGACGTCAACCTCTTCAAAGCAAAATGGTAGTCTAACAGCCAGACAACTTAACAGAAGGAAACAGGTGATGACAGAAGACGGTGAATTTAATGTTGCTGCTGTTGCGGTCGATCCACACATTAGCTCCCGCTTAATCGCAGGAGGTAATGGCATGTGTCAGGCAAGTATCCTACAAATTCGTCATCGAATAGGTTCCATCCCTACCACATTTCTCTCCATCAAGAGATGCATGACAATATCTTTAACTTCTGTATATGGGCATTAAAAAAGGACGCTCCAGATGCGTCATGTGTCTTGTGTAAAGATGAAACCACATTTACCAATCACGGCGAGGTAAGCCGCCCAAACATACACTGCTGGTGTGTCGACAATGCCCGTTAACTTCATCAGGTGGAAAGTCAGTGCCCATGGAGGGTAAACCTGTGCAGGGGTATATTGAACCATCACCTCATAGGCCCATTTTTCGTACACGGAACATGTAAACCCGCAAGTATTGCAGCCTCCTAGCAGACCATCTTCTACTCATATTAGAAGATATTCTTTTGCAGACTAACAGGAACCTGTGGTACCAATATAATGTGTGTCCAGACCATAGTGCACGAAGTACTACTGCCTGTCTTCAGGAATTATTTCCAAATTGTTGGACTGGATGCAGAGGACTTGTTTCTTGGGCGGACCGTTCCCCTGATTTGATGCCAGTAGAATTTTTTCTGTGGGGATGCTGAAAGATGTTGTCTACAAGGACATAGCAATTATACCCGATGATCAGCAATGACGTATTACTGCAACCTACTCGGACAGCTTCGGTAAAACGCTATCAATCGTTCCATACCCGACTGGAAGCATGTATTGTCGCTGCCGGTGGTCAATCTGAACACAGCCTGTGATGTTTAGTTGTCTCGTTATTGGCCAGAATACACATAACTGGTGTATGCACTTGTGTTGTTCTTTAGTGTGTGCTACCACAGGTATCGTACAAGTGTCGGCGTGAAAACTTTTCAAAATACCGGCATCTCGTAAGTGTGTCGCACTACACTATTGTACATTCTAATTGATCAAATTTTTTAGTTTGTTAATGTGGAATGTCGGATCCCTTAATCGAGCAGGTAGGTTAGAAAATTTAAAAAGGGAAATGGATAGGTTAAAGTTAGATATAGTAGGAATTAGTGAAGTTCGGTGGCAGGAGGAACAAGACTTTTGCTCAGGCGGATACAGGGTTATAAATACAAAATCAAATAGGGGTAATGCAGGAGTCGGTTTAGTAATGAATAAAAAAATAGGAGTTCGGGTAAGCTACTTCAAACAGCATAGTGAACGCATTATTGTGGCCAAGATAGATACGAAGCCTACGCCTACTACAGTAGTAGAAGTTTATATGCCAACTAGCTCTGCAGATGACGAAGAAATGGAATAAATGTATGACGAGATAAAAGAAATTATCCAGATAGTGAAGGGAGACGAAAATTTAATAGTTATGCGTGACTGGAATTCGGTAGTAGGAAAAGGGAGAGAAGGAAAAGTAGTAGGTGAATATGGATTGAGGCTAAGAAATGAAAGAGGAAGCCACCTGATAGAATTTTGCGCAGAGCACAACTTAATCATAGCTAACACTTGGTTCAAGAATAATAAATGAAGGCTGTATACTTGGATGAAGCCTGGAGATACTGACAGGTTTCAGTTAGATTATACACTCCTGGAAATGGAAAAAAGAACACATTGACACCGGTGTGTCAGACCCACCATACTTGCTCCGGACACTGCGAGAGGGCTGTACAAGCAATGATCACACGCACGGCACAGCGGACACACCAGGAACCGCGGTGTTGGCCGTCGAATGGCGCTAGGTCCGCAGCATTTGTGCACCGCCGCCGTCAGTGTCAGCCAGTTTGCCGTGGCATACGGAGCTCCATCGCAGTCTTTAACACTGGTAGCATGCCGCGACAGCGTGGACGTGAACCGTATGTGCAGTTGACGGACTTTGAGCGAGGGCGTATAGTGGGCATGCGGGAGGCCGGGTGGACGTACCGCCGAATTGCTCAACACGTGGGGCGTGAGGTCTCCACAGTACATCGATGTTGTCGCCAGTGGTCGGCGGAAGGTGCACGTGCCCGTCGACCTGGGACCGGACCGCAGCGACGCACGGATGCACGCCAAGACCGTAGGATCCTACGCAGTGCCGTAGGGGACCGCACCGCCACTTCCCAGCAAATTAGGGACACTGTTGCTCCTGGGGCATCGGCGAGGACCATTCGCAACCGTCTCCATGAAGCTGGGCTACGGTCCCGCACACCGTTAGGCCGTCTTCCGCTCATGCCCCAACATCGTGCAGCCCGCCTCCAGTGGTGTCGCGACAGGCGTGAATGGAGGGACGAATGGAGACGTGTCGTCTTCAGCGATGAGAGTCGCTTCTGCCTTGGTGCCAATGATGGTCGTATGCGTGTTTTGCGCCGTGCAGGTGAGCGCCACAATCAGGACTGCATACGACCGAGGCACACAGGGCCAACACCCGGCATCATGGTGTGGGGAGCGATCTCTTACACTGGCCGTACACCACTGGTGATCGTCGAGGGGACACTGAATAGTGCACAGTACATCCAAACCGTCATCGAACCCATCGTTCTACCATTCCTAGACCGGCAAGGGAACTTGCTGTTCCAACAGGACAATGCACGTCCGCATGTATCCCGTGCCACCCAACGTGCTCTAGAAGGTGTAAGTCAACTACCCTGGCCAGCAAGATCTCCGGATCTGTCCCCCATTGAGCATGTTTGGGACTGGATGAAGCGTCGTCTCACGCGGTCTGCACGTCCAGCACGAACGCTGGTCCGACTGAGGCGCCAGGTGGAAATGGCATGGCAAGCCGTTCCACAGGACTACATCCAGCATCTCTACGATCGTCTCCATGGGAGAATAGCAGCCTGCATTGCTGCGAAAGGTGGATATACACTGTACTAGTGCCGACATTGTGCATGCTCTGTTGCCTGTGTCTATGTGCCTGTGGTTCTGTCAGTGTGATCATGTGATGTATCTGACCCCAGGGATGTGTCAATAAAGTTTCCCCTTCCTGGGACAATGAATTCACGGTGTTCTTATTTCAATTTCCAGGAGTGTATAATGGTAAGACAGAGATTTAGGAACCAGGTTTTAAATTGTTAGACATTTCCAGGGGCAGATGTTGACTCTGACCACAGTCTATTGGTTATGAACTGCAGATTAAAACTGAAGAAACTGCAAAAAGATGGGAATTTAAGGAGATGGGACCTGGATAAACTGAAAGAACCAGAGGTTGTACAGAGTTTCAGGGAGGGCATAGGGAACAATTGACAGGAATTGGGGAAAGAAATACAGTAGTAGAAGAATGGGTAACTTTGAGGGATGAAGTAGTGAAGGCAGCAGACGATCAAGTAGGTAAAAAGACGAGGGCTGGTAGAAATCCTTGGGTAACAGAAGAAATATTGAATTTAATTGATGAAAGGAGAAAATACAAAAATGCAGTAAATGAAGCAGACAAAAAGGAATACTAACGTCTCAAAAATGAGATCGACAGGAAGAGCAAAATGGCTAAGCAGGGATGGCTAGAGGACGAATGTAAGGATGCAGAGGCTTATCTCAATAGGGGTAAGATAGATACTACCTACAAGAAAATTAAAGAGACCTTTGGAGAAAAGAGAACCACTTCCATGAATATCAAGAGCTCAGATGGAAACCCAGTTCTAAGCAAAGAAGGGAAAGCATAAATGTGGAAGGAGTATATAGAGGGTCTAATCAAGGGCAATGTACTTGAGGACAATATTATGGAAATGAAAGAGGATGTAGATGAAGATGAAATGGGAGATACGATACTGCGTGAAGAGTTTGACAGAGCACTGAAGGACCTGAGTCGAAACAAGGCCCCCGGAGTAGACAACATTCCATTGGAACTACTGACGGCCTTGGGAGAGCCAGTCCTGACAAAACTCTACCATCTGGTGAGCAAGATGTATGAAACAGGCGAAATACCCTCAGATTTCAAGAAGAATATAATAATTCCAATACCAAAGAAAGCAGGTGCTGACAGATGTGAAAATTACCGAACAATCAGTTTAATAAGTCACTGCTGCAAAATACTAACGCGAATTCTTAACAGATGAATGGAAAAACTGGTAGAAGCCGACCTGGGGGAAGATCAGTTTGGATTCCGTAGAAATATTGGCACACGTGAGGCAATACTGACCCTACGACTTATCTTAGAAACTAGATTAAGGAAAGGCAAACCTACGTTTCTAGCATTTGTAGTCTTAGAGAAAGCTTTTGACAATGTTGACTGGAATACTCTCTTTCAAATTCTGAAGGCGGCAGGGGTAAAATACAGGGAGCGAAAGTCTACTTACAATTTGTACAGAAACCAGATGGCAGTTATAAGTGTCGAGGGACATGAAAGGGAAGCAATGGTTGGTAACGGGGTGAGACAGGGTTGTAGCCTATCCCCGATGTTATTCAATCTGTGTATTGAGCAACCAGTGAAGGAAACAAAAGAAAAGTTAGGAGTAGGTATTAAAATCCATGGAGAAGAAATGAAAACTTTGAGGTTCGCCGATGACATTGTAATTCTGTCAGAGACAGCAAAGGACTTGGAAGAGCAATTGAACGGAATGGACAGTGTCATGAAGGGAGGCTATAAGATGAACATCAAGAAAAGCAATACGAGGATAATGGAATATAGTCGAATTAAGTCGGGTGATGCTGCGGGAATTAGATTAGGAAATGAGACACTTGAAGTAGTAAAGGAGTTTTGCTATATGGGTAGCAAGATAACTGATGATGGCCGAAGTAGAGAGGATATAAGATGTAGACTGGCAATGTCAAGGAAAGCGTTTCTGAAGAAGAGAAATTTGTTAACATCGAGTATAGATTTAAGTGACAGGAAGTGGTTTCTGAAAGTATTTGAATGGAGCGTAGCCATGTATGGAAGTGAAACATAGACGATAACTAGTTTGGACAAGAAGAGAATAGAAGCTTTAGAAAAGTGGTGCTACAGAAGAATGCTGAAGATTAGATGGGTAGATCATATAACTAAAGAGGAGGTATTGAATAGGGTTGGGGAGAAGAGAAGTTTGTGGCACAACTTGACTAGAAGAAAGGATCGGTTGGTAGGACATGTTCTGAGACATCGAGGGATCACCAATTTAGTACTGGAGGGCAGTGTGGAGGGTAAAAATCGTAGAGGGAGACCAAGAGATGAATACACTAAACAGATTCTGAAGGATGTAGGTTGCAGTAGGTACTGGAAGATGAAGAGGCTTGCACACGATAGAGTAGCATGGAGAGCTGCATCAAACCAGTCTCAGGACTGAAGACCACAACAACAACAACAACAAAGTCAATAGCCGTTGTTCCATTTAAAGAAGTGTATGTTTGCATAAAAATACTCTTTATTAGCAATCTATTCATTTGTTAACAATACGAACCACTGCCTATAAATCCAATCTGCAAAAACTGCACATCTATTGCACTTTCCGGTGATTCACTCAGTATAAGATGGTGAAATATGATCAAAACGTCGAACGTCGCAGTTCTTCGTCACTTCTGAGAGCCACAAGTTTCCCCGAGAAAGATCTTGCAGGAGAACATCGCTCGATTGAGCAGTTGTAAGTACAAGTGTTCGTACAACTTTTCCTTCGTTGTATAACCACCTGTACCACGATTTATATAGAAATTATTTGTGAATAATGAGATATTGCTTGAACGGTTGTGGCAGCGACGCATGTGTCGTTTCCTCGAGCATTTGTGTCTCGTATATTCTGTGAGCAGTTTTATCCCGAGCGAATTACGAGGCCGCAGAGGGACTGCAATGTGTGGCGCACGCAGCGAGTCCTGTGGCCTGCGAGTGACAGGTGTGACGGCACTGAAGCGAACGGCTCTGAGTGGCCCCACGTGCAGCTTTGTCCATTGTTCCAGAGCGAACTGTTGGCGGGGCCGGACTGCCAGCCACTCTGCCTCTGAAAAGACAGCAGCCGGCTGCAGCGTCCTCGAACGGCCGCTGTGGAGTGTGCCTCCTGGTCACTCCGCGCTGCCAGCGTACTCGTGGCAAGTGACTGCAGAACTTTGACGGCGTCCCCAGCACCTACAATACACCTGCTAAAAGGTGTCGGCAACATGGTGGATACTGTGTTGTTTTTGTGCAAAATAGAAGTAAAAAGTGTTCGTACCACTTCCATAAGGGCGTGGAACGAATAACAAGAAGCAAAGCAGAAAGCCAGCTGCAGCGTCCAGTATGTTGTTGATGTTGTGGCTATGCACTAACTGGAGACTAAAGCGTGTAATAAGGCTAATGGAAGATGTGTGAAAGCCCGAAACGCGTTTTAGCTGATGGCTGGTTGCTGTACTTATTAAAATAATAACTGATAAAAGACAATTTGGGCAAAATTCCTACTATTTAATAAATCAGAGAGATGTACTTCGCAAATTTGAACGGAGATAACGAATTTTCATCGAACACTTTTTCACCTCAGTGTGTTTATTCATAAAATTATAATGCGGTTCTTTGCCTCACGTATAATATCAAGCCCATTCCGATAGCTATCACACGCAACGTCCCAAACGCATAAACGTGATAATATTGAGTCAGTGCAAAGTAATGATCAGCATTCACATTTTTGGTAATTGGTGTTGATGTTGTTGACGATGATGATTATGATGTCGTTGATGATGTTCGCAGATTTTATGATGATACACAGGACGATTCCATTATGGTTTTACAGACTTCCAGTAGTGACTAGGAAAATGCAAATATAACAATTTCAAGTAAGGGACTCTTGTCCGGAAACGACAGAGTCGAAATTTACGAGGGGTGATCAGAAACAAGGTTAAAATCCCGATATCACTGGAATTTCGTCTGTTATCGATAAATTAGAACTGTGCTTTCATTCGGATGGACAATACTAAGAACTGCACAAAATTCGTTACTCGCCACCTACAGCGTTTGTTGTAGGTAAACACAAATGGTGACTCATTTGCGCTACGGTCGCAGGTTCGAATCCTGCCTCGGGCATGGATGTGTGTGATGCCCTTAGGTTAGTTAGGTTTAAGTATTTCTAAGTTCTAGGTGACTGATGACCTCCGATGTTAAGTCCCAAAGTGCTCAGAGCCATTTGAACCATTTTTTGACTCATTTGGAAAACTGGTCTCGCGAAGAAATCAGTTGAATTATTCGATTTCTGTGTGCGGAACATGTAACTGTGGTTGAAATTCACCAGCAGCTGGCAGAGGCTTACGGAAGGACGATAATGTTTCGTCACTTGCCGCAAAATGGTGTCTGAAGTTAGCGGTAGGCAGATAAAACATTACCGACGAGAATAGCAGCTCGCGTGGAGGAACCGATTCAGGACAACAGGAGGATCGCGTTACAGCATTCGGTGATAGAATTCGGAATTCTAGGTAGAGATTTTTGTCAGATGTTCACGTTATTCTGTAGTACCGGGAAGTTTGTTCCTTGTGGGTTTCATAAAATCTGTCTAAAACATAAGGATAAGCTCATGGGGCAAGTCTTTAACTTTTGAAATGGTTCTCAACTGAAGCGAACAGTTTTCTTCACCGAACTGTCATGGGAGGTGAAGCAAAGATCAGCTACGGCTCCAGACGAAAGGAGTAGAAACACTCTTTTTTCTGCCAAGAAACGTTAAAGGTGATGCCAACTGAGTAGAAGGTGGTGGGCAAAATGTTTTGGGTGAGCGTGAGTGTCATACTCGAAGAGTTTTTGGAAAGAAACCGCTGACTGATACTGCAAGACCTTCAGACAACTATGAGAAGCAATCAGATGAAAAAAAAACAACCAGGATTTCTTCCTTCACGACAATGGGCAGCCTCACACAACTAAGAAGCCACCACGCTGTTGCAGTTTCTCCGGGACGTTAGCGACCACACTCTTTACAGCTGAGACCTCACTCCAAGCGACTTTCAGCAATTTTCGCATTTCAAGGAGCACCTAGGTGGCCGATGATTCACTCCAGACGAGGAGGTGAAACACTTCAGTATAATTTGGCTGAACACGCAGGATTTTTTTTTACCAGAAACGTATATTCAAACTCATCCCACGAAAGGAAGAGGGCCTGAACCTACATATACCTTTGACTGCAGGGTTTTTAATCTTAGTTTCTGATCACCACTCTCATAAGCAGAAACCGTTCTGATACCTCTAACAAAGGATTATATGTACCAGTACAGTTGTTTGCGAAGATAGTAAGGCAGGCACCTTTCAGAGGCGATAATATGGAAGAAAAGAAGACAAAATGGGCTGAAAAATGCACATCTTAAAGTGCTCCAGCTCTTGTTCATCCTCGATACTATGAAATACAGCTCTTCTTCTGTAAACTCTTCGAATTCTACATTTATGGAGGAGGTACTATTAACCGGACTAGACGGTATGTCTAGTAAATATGGGCGCAACAAAGCATACCTTAACAGCAATGAACACTCTTTCATTTTTGCTACTGTGGCACGTATCTCTTCTATTGAAGAAAGTGCCCAGAACTCTTAGCGTTTGGAGCCCTTGTTTACTTGGATTTTTCTTGTTTCGGTCTATACTACCAACTTTGAAAGTTCCCTAACCTACAATCTTAGCAACAACGGTACCAGTACATACGTTTATTCCACTGCCAGAGGTATCATAAAGATTTTAGCTTATGACTTTTGACTCTTTCATTTCTGGACCAGAGTCTCTTACCTTAAACTGATGCATTTGCCCTTCCCCATCAACCCCGAACGTTATTTATGCTTTGACACTTGTAATGAGAGGATTATTTCTACACCTAGCGCTTAGGTTGAGTGACCTCTCCCACACAAAATACGAAGGTCGGTGCGACTGAATACTTGGCACTGCACTGCTGTGTCACGAACTGACCAACTAGAGAGTGTATGTATGTATGTATGTATGTATGTAGTAGTTACTAGAGATAAAGGACATGGGAACATTTTAGTATTAGTATACCTCATCTACAGCCTGTGATATATGTAAAAGAATGCTAGAAGTCCTGGTACTACGCAAGCTCTCCATACGGAAGCATAAAGTAAAATTGAATTCACACTAACTCTGGTAGTTTACCGGTAATAATGCTACGTTATTTGAGATGACTATATTTGTCTTCAAAAGAGAATGAAAAGACATATCTATATACGAAATAAGATGTTTTACTATGCGAGCAAGCTTGTACATTTTGGTTTATACCATAGGCGTTTAGTTGCAGGAAATATCGATCAGTTTTTTCCTGGCACCACAGTTTAACTTCCTGTTCACTTCTGAAATGATCTAACATTACATTCAGCTTGTGACCAGATTCTTTTAGTTGGTCTTCTTCGTCATGTATTTCCCTTATTGCATCAGGGAGACCCTGGGACACAGTTTTCAGTTGTGTGACTTCAGTCTTTTAAGGCACCCTGCTGCACTGTAAGATTTGTCAGTGAAGGGGGCAGTTCATTATGCTCAGTGGCCATTCCAGATGACACCGTATCTTGTTCTGTCGACAGATTAATGTCAGTTGACAAGTTTGATAAGAGGTCATAACATTTTGCTTGGCTTACATTTCATTTTGTTGTAATTACATTAACATTCCATTTATCATAGCCCCAAAACTGCGATACATTGCCATTCTGTGAAACGGATACACTCTGACGCTGTAGTTACTTCGACCACTCATACATCAAAAGCTTTACAGTTCTCTTCCGGCTCCTAGTTGAGTGTTTATACTGTTTCGTTGTAAGAATGCATCAATACACGGAAAATGGCACCATGTAGTATCGATTTTCTTGCGCAGCAATGGGGTAATCTATTGCGGCTTAAAGTTTTATACGAAAGTGAGTTAAAATCATGTTGAGCAAAACCCACCAAGTATTTTTTAAGAGCAAAGCGCTCGGTGTTTTCGACTATATGATTTATGTTACTTGTTTAATTCTCGAAACAGGAGTCATGAGGTTTGTTTGGCCATAAATGCCAGATATTGTCTCGATAAATGAAGAACAGATAGTCTTCATTCCAACTGCAGTGGATGTTTTGAAACGACTATTATATCTAAGGTGGTGAAACTGGAAGTATTATGGTCTGCTAAATTTGGAGCTATTTGTGTGGTACTACATCTTAGCACCTTTCACTACATTTACAACTATGAGGAGAGATCACTCTCATTTTGCTATCATGCTAGGGTTTTTTCTTTTATGGGATTTAATAATTCACTTAAGAAAAGTTTAGATCAATGAATTTATTTCCGGGTGGTGAATATTTCTTTGTTGTTGTTGTGGTGTTCAGTCCTGAGACTAGTTTGATGCAGCTCTCCATGCTGCTCTATCCTGTGCAAGCTTCTTCATCTCCCAGTACCTACTGCAGCATACATCCTTCTGAATCTGCTTAGTGTATTCATCTCTCGGTCTCCCTTTACGATTTTTACCCTTCACACTGCCCTCCAGTACTAAACTGGTGATCCCTTGATGCCTCAGAAAATGTCCTACCAACCAATCCATCCTTCTAGGCAAGTTGTGCCACAAACTTCTCTTCTCCCCAATTCTATTCAATGCCTACTCATTACTTATGTGATCTACCCATCTAATCTTCAGCATTTTTCTGTATCACCACATTTCAAAAGCTTCTATTCTCTTCTTGTCTGAACAATTTATGGTCCATGTTTCACTTCCATACATGGCTACCCTCCATACAGATACTTTCAGAAACGACTCCCTGACACTTAAATCTATGCTCGATGTTAGCAAATTTCTCTTCTTCAGAAACGCTTTCCTTGCCATTGCCAATCTACATTTTATATGATCTCTACTTCGACCATCATCAGTTATTTTGCTACCCAAATAACTAAACTCCTTTACTTTTTTAAGTGTCTCATTTCCTAATCTTTTCCCGCAGCATCAGCCGACTTAATTCAACTACATTCCATTATCCTCGTTTTGCTTTTGTTGATGTTCATCTTATACCCTCCTTTGAACACACTGTCCAGCCCGTTCAACTGCTTTTCCAAGTTCTCTGACAGAATTACAATGTCATTGGCGAACTTCAAAGTTTTTATTTCTTCTCCATGGATTTTAATACCTACTCCAAACTTTTCTTTTGTTTCCTTTACTGCTTGCTCAATATACAGATTGAATAACATCAGGGATAGGCTACAACCCTGTCTCACTCCCTTCCCAACCACTGCCTCCCTTTTATGTCCCTCGACTCTTATAACTGCCATCTGGTTTCTGTACAAATTGTAAATAGCCTTTCGCTCCTTGTATTTTACCCCTGCCGCCTTCAGAATTTGAAAGGGAGTATTCCAGTCAACATTGTCAAAAGCTTTCTCTAAGTCTACAAATGCTAGAAACGTAGGTTTGCCTTTTCTTAATCTAGCTTCTAAGATAAGACGTAGGGTCACTATTGCCTCACGTGATCCAACATTTCTACGGAATCCAAACTGATCTTCCGCAAGGTCAGCTTCTACCAGTTTTCCATTCGTCTGTAAAGAATTCGCGTTAGCATTTTGCATCTGTTACTTATTAAACCGATTGTTCGGTAATTTTCACGTCTGTCAACACTTGATTTCTTTGGGATTGGAATTGTTATATTCTTCTTGAAGTCTGAGGGTTTTTCGCCTGTCTCATATATCTTGCTCGCCAGATGGTAGAGTTTTTTCAGGACTGGCTCTCCCAAGGCTGTCAGTGGTTCTGATAGAATGTTGTCTATTTCTGGGGCCTTGTTTCGACTTAGGTCTTTCAGTGCTCTGTCAAACTCTTCACACAGTATCATATCTCCCATTTCATCTTCATCTACATCCTCTTCCATTTTCATAATATTGTCCTCAAGAACATCGCCCCTGTATAGACACTCTATATAGTCCTTCCACCTTCCTGCTTTCCCTTCTTTGCTCAAAACTGAGTTTCCATCAAAGCTCTTGATATTCATGCAAGTGGTTCTCTTTCCTCCAAAGGTCTCTCTAATTTTCCTGTAGGCAGTATCTATCTTACCCCTCATGAGATAAGCCTCTATATCCTTACATTTGTCCTCTAGCCATCCCTGCTTAGCCATTTTGCACTTCCTGTCGATCTCATTTTTGAGACGTTAGCATTCCTTTTTGCCTGCTTCATTTACTGCATTTTTGTATTTTCTCCTTTCATAAATTAAATTCAGTATCTCTTCTCTCACCCAAGGATTTCTGCTAGTCCTCGTCTTTTTACCTACTTGCTCCTCTGCTGTTTTCACTATTTCATTCCTCAAAGCTACCCATTCTTCATCTACTGTATTTATGTCTCCCATTCCTTTCAATTGTTCCCTTATGCTCTCCCTGAAACTCTGTACAACCTCTGGTTCTTTCAGTTTATCCAGGTCAGATCTCCTTAAATCCCCAACTTTTTGCAGTTTCTTCAGTTTTAATCTATAGTTCATAACCAATAGATTGTGGTCAGAGTCCACATCTGCCGCTGGAAATGTCTTACAATTTAAAATCTAGTTCCTAAATCTCTGTCTTACCATTATATAATCTATCTGAAACCTTTTAGTATCTCCAAGGTTCTTCCACGTATACAACCTTCTTTCATGATTCTTCAACCAACTGTTAGCTATGATTAAGTTATGCTCTGTGCAAAATTCTACCAGGCGGCTTCCTCTTTCATTCATTAGCCCCAATCCATATTCATCTACTACGTTTCCTTCTCTTCCTTTTCCTACTGTCGAATTCCAGTCACCCATGACTATTAAATTTTCATCTCCCTTCACTACCTGAATATTTACTTTTATCTCATCATACATTTCATCAGCTTCTTCATCATCTGCAGAGCTAGTTGGCATATAAACTCGTACTGCTGTAGTAGGCATAGGCTTTGTGTCTATCTTGGCCACAATAATGCGTTCACTATGCTGTTTGTAGTAGCTTACCCGCTCTCCTATTTTTTAATTCGTTATTAAACCTACTTCCGCATTACCCCTATTTCATTTTGTATTTATAACCCTGTATTCACCTGACCGAAAGTCTTGTTCCTCCTGCCACCGAACTTCACTAATTCCCACTATCTCTAACTTTAACCTATCCGTTTCCCTTTTAAAATTTTCTAACCTACCTGCCCGATTAAGGGATCTGACATTCCACGCTCCGATCCGTAGAACGCCAGTTTTCTTTCTCCTGATAACGATGTCCTCTTGAGTAGTCCCCACCCGGAGATCCGAATGGGGGACTATTTTACCTCCGAAATATTTTACCCAAGAGGACGCCATCATCATTTAATTATACAGTAAAGCTGCATGCCTTCGGGAAAAATTACGGCTGTAGTTTCTCCTTGCTTTCAGCAGTTCGCCGTACCAAAACTGCAAGGCCGTTTTGGTTGGTGTTACACTGCCAGATCAGTCAATCATCGAGACTTTTGCCCCTGCAACTACTGAAAAGGCTGCTGCCCCCCTTCAGGAATCACACGTTTGTCTGGCCTCTCAACAGATACCCCTCCATTGTGGTTGCACCTACGGTACGGCTATCTGTATTGTTAAGGGACGCAAGGCTCACCACCAACGACAATGTCCATGGTTCATGGGGGGGGGGGGGAAATATTATGTTTTTGAAATCTTGAATAGTAGATGGCAGTGACACATTTGGTCGAAGTATAGGCCCGTCAATGTAGGCCCTAGATCCAGGCTAACATTGACCAGTTATTTTTTTTTTTTTTTACACTTGCTTCCTCTGCATTTTAGAATATGTTCTGTACGAATTAGTATGTAATCCTTTCATACTAGTATAATTACCACAGAAGTTAGAAAAGTCATGATAATCACATTTGAATCTGAAAATCGGACAAATTATGCCAGGTTTAGAGTAACTGGACCTGGTGTGGGGCTGGTGGTTGGATAAATTTCCTCATTCTCAGTGTTTGATCCAATTTCGCGAACTCAGGCTTCATGTTTTCAGTAGCCACATCAGCGAATTCTCAGTCGCTGGCATTATAATCTATATCACCACGCATTTGAGTTCTCATTTTTATGTGTCTCCATATTTTTGCTCCATATTTTTGCTTGTACAAACGAATTACTAATTATGACACATTATTATAAAAATTCGAGTAGCAAATTTCCTCATAGGACACAGGTCTTGAATACGTTAAGCATAGGAAAGGGAAATAGATAATGTTATCCTTACTTTGTACACATCGTTGCAATGAAGTTTATAAAGGCACATTTGCATGCCGAGCGTGAGTTTCCTCGGAAACGCGAGATATTAATTAAATAAATAATCAGTGACAAATAAATAAAGCCTATGGCACACAACTGCAGCGCTGTGTCGCTGATAAAACAAAAGCACAATTACGTTACTCGTATGTTTGATTAAGAAAGGAGAGCTCAGGTTGAAGTGGTGCGAGAAGCACGTATTTTATCTTATTGTCTGGCACACCGCCATATTTCATGTTATAGAAGAATACTGCGAGTTGCAACCATACTAGGCACTCGATTCTGAAAAGAATTTATATTTATAAAAGTAAGTAGGATTATGAACTGTAGGCTTATTCATTGAATATATCTGATTTAACTAACTGTGTAATTTTTTTGTTTAGTAGACAATCACCTCTGTACGACGTTTTGGCATGGCTGGCAAATTATTGTAATATTGAGATTTAGATTATGAGTCCGCACCTACCGCAGCAGTCTTTGGAAACGATTTAATTACGAAGTCCGATTATTTCAGTTTTATTTCACGGTCAACTACGAGTAACATTGCCTTTACGAAAAAGCCATTGTCAAGCGTCTGATACCGAATAATTAAAACCTGACGACTCATAGGAGAGACAATCATACATATAAAATAATTAATATTTTATTTTATTTAATTTATTTTATTAATTTTATATTGGCGACTGCGTGTCGGACTTGTTATTTTGTCATTTGTTACATTGTTCTCTTTGTTTCATGTGAAAAATCAACTTTCTGGACCTGGACTGGACTATATGAGAAATAACAAAAATCAGAAGATATTTGCCAATTATAAAATTTTGCGGGAAGACGCAAAGAAGCTTCCAGCAAAATAAGGTAAGACGCAGCATCTTTGCATTAGCAGGCTTGACCAGACGTATAATTCAGTGTATTAGCTTTTCAGTAGATTCTGTAGTGTTTCTTTTCCGCATAACAGTTTCAGTGATAAATTCCATTCTCAGTACTTTTCCTTAAACAATAACGTATACAACAATACCAATACACGAGTGTACAATATGGCCGACTTCTGTACGATATCATGTAACATGGCCAGCAGCCATTACCAATAACCTCAAATTCAGTTTATATTTTTAAATTAACAGACAGCCATTGTTGCTACGACCGATTCATGCTCAACTGTATTTTATTTTAAAATCAGTGTCAAATATTTTCTTGAAACATATATCACGTGTGGCATGGTAATAACTAGAAAACAATACGCAAAAATGGAACAGCAAAGACGTACTATTCAGACGCAATCCGACTCGGACGAGAGACAAATGTTAGCAAATGACTTTACGACAGCAACCGGTAGTGACGATTCATCAAACATTGAGGCAAGTGTTGACGAAAATTTTGACAATAGGCCTTCCACCACAAAAATTTCAAAGTCTCAATCAGAGCCCATGTTAATGCATGACGTCACGTCTAATGACGCGGCGGGGGCAGAGACCTTGCAAACGGCAAACATTGCCGACATGTTACAAATGCTAATGAAACAAAACGCAGAAAATATGGCAACCTTACAGACGCAAAATGAACAGTTAAAGACACAAAATGACGGAATCAAATCTGATCTCATAGCACTCAAGACAGGTAATGACACTTTATGTAAGCGTGTGGAACTTATAGACGCCACACTGACCAAACAGATGACTGAACTCAGTGCTAAATTTTCCCAGCTTAATACGAGACAAGAAAAGACTACAACTGACGTAGCACTTTTACAGACACAAGTAAAAAACCTTAATGTCACGTGTGAAGTTCTTACTGAACAAATTCAAACATATCCTTCAGTACATGACAACCTTGAAAAACGAATTACTGACGTACAGAATAAATTTGACAATGTTGAACAACACCTGACTGACATCTTACAATCTGATGCCACAGCTCATTTTCAAAATATTAATAAAGAATTTCATGATTGGGTAGTCAACAAAGACAAACATTTTGATAGATGCTTACGTGAAAATTTACCAACAATTGTGCACGACTCCGTAGCGCAATACATTACTAATAACAAACAGCTGATCAGTGACGCAGTACAATCCGTCACTGCACCCATGAGACAATTCACCGATCGACCACAGTCTGAATGTAACGAAAATAACAGTCAAAATGCACAGTTCAGGAACCAATATACATTCGAGTATGACACACACATACCGCACACGACAAACACACAAGAACAAAACACACCACGACTACAACACATACCACGATGTGCAAACACAAACACAAGCTATTATCATGGTAAACCACAGCAACATTATCGTAATTACTCGCCAGCTGGACATAGCAGTAATTACAGTGGGACAAATCCATATCATAATGCAAAGGAAGACGAAAGCTTAATGAAACACAGGCAATTTCAGATTTTTATCCCAGAAAAACGAACCATTCATCCGGTGATTTTTCTCAGATCTTTTAGTAACGCATTTCCACGCACTTGGAGTGACCGGAAAAAGATTTCATACATTGTCGGTTACATCCAAGGCGATGCAGCTGTCTGGGCATACAGTCAAGCTGACGTATGTACCACGTACAGTGAGTTTGAGCGTGCTTTTCTGAACAAATTCTGGTCGCAATCCGTTCAGGAGCGACTCAGAAGACAAATTTTAGAACCTGAAACTTTTAACAGTAAAAATGGTAACTTACGCAGATATTTTGAAAATATTTGAACATGGGACACTTTTTAGACGAACCAGTCGCAACGCGAGATATACTCCGTGCGTTGAAGGCCAAATTGCCTTTCAACATTAAAGAAAAACTCCTACATATCCCGGATGACGATTCAGATTATTTTTTAACAGCTTTAGATTCGGTTGACATGTTACTTGAAGATCAGCGCTTCGCGCGGCAAAACAGCAGCCACAATGTTTACACTAGTGGTATGCAAAACATGCAGGCTTGCCAACACAATTCTGGCGCGCCCACAGTTGGATACGCGGTACAACAAAAACAGCAAACTCACATGCCGTCTCAGTACGGAAATCAAAATCAACACGCGTATTCCAATACAAACAATAGTTACAACAGTAATAACATTTCATGCGGCTATCCATACAAAAGGCACCGCGGTAATAACTACAACGGTAACAACGGATACAAAAGGTAATAACAAAAACACAAACAGAAATAGAAATAATAATAACTACGAGCCAAGACAGCATCAAGGTTGGACTCGTAACGATCAGTACTTTCATTCAAACTCTGCTTTACCACCGCAGCCACCAGGTCAAAATTGGAGCATACCTTACGACCGACAGGTAAGTTATAATGCGCAACAGCAACAACAACCGCAAAAGTTTGGAGATCATAATAGGCAATATCCGAATGTGAATATAATAGAAATGACACCTGATGCACAACCTCAATCTGTGTCAGTACCTAGTACAAATGCTAATCCAACAAACTAGAAACAGTCACTACTTTGCCCCAGGTCGTGGCTGAAGAATCCTTGGGGGGCGGCTTCAATGTTAATCAGTCATTTGACATCACACTTGAACAACGGAATAATGATATGCCGAGTAATTCTAAACAAAAACTACCTGTTTTATTTATAAGATACAACCACAATGACAATATATCAGATGAACTTTTACAAGACAGTACACAATGTCGTTTAAACACAAATGAAATTGTTTTAGCATCCACTACTGGTGTAGTAGGTGGGATTCCAACTACTATTATCCTAGATACAGGTGCAGCTGTGAGCGTTTTATCTTTTAATTTTTATAAAAAGATGTGTGAACTGGAACCTGTGCCTGAGTTTCCTGCCCAAAACTGTAAAATAACTACTGCACTAGGTAATAAGTCATGTAGGGTTACGAAGCAAGTTTTTGTAAACGTTAAAATAGGTAATGGAACCGTACAATGGCCATTCCTGGTTGTACAAAACCTTGTGACTAATTGCATATTAGGAATAGATATTATGAGCGAGAAGGACTGCATTATAGATTTCTCCAAAGGTAAATGTATTTTAAATGATAAAAGCAGGGTAATTATTATTGATTTGGACAGGAGAACTCTAAAGCATGACAAACACTGTACAGGGTACAAGGTTCAGTTAGTAATTGACAAAGACATTCAAGACATGCAAACACACTCATCTGACGCAGAGCTAATGGACTTGAAAACATTGCTTGATCATAAGATAAGTGAAGCTACAGCTCTCAGTGTACATGAACGTATAAAACTACAGGAAGTGTTATCCAAATATTTACAAGTTTTTACCAAACGATTAGGTGTTATCAACACGTATGTGTACAAGATTGAAGTTAAGCCTCACAAGATCTTCTACCATAAGACATATAACGTACCGTTATCTCAACGACCTGCTGTGTGGCAAGAATTAAAACAAATGTTAGGCTGGAAGGTCATTGAACCATCCACCTCACCTTACTGTAGTCCTCTACTTGTTGTCAAAAAATCAAATGGAAGCATTAGGTTAGTGTTAGACGCACGAGCTATTAATGAAATAATTTTACCGGTTCACACAAAACCTGAAAATTTAGAGGAGCAATTACAGAAATTTCTAGATGCAAAATATTTTTCCACAATAGATCTCGCTAATTCGTTTTGGCAGGTGGGTATCACTCCTGATTCTCGGAAATATACTGCATTTATGTTCGGGGGGCGAACCTATAAGTTTTGTGTTCTACCCTTCGGACTGAATGTCAGCTATGGGGTATTCATTACAGCCCTGGATACCGTGTTTGGCGACGATTTAGTTGAGACAGTCACACACTATGTAGATGATATACTGATAGCTACACAATCTTGGAATGAACACGTTGACACACTTCAAAGAATTTTAGAAAAATTTGCACAAGCTGGAGTCACAGCCAACCTAAGAAAATCAAAGTTTGGTTGCAGTGAGATAAAGTATTTAGGACATATCATTAATTCACAGGGCATACGTCCGGATCCCAGTAAATTAGATGCTATCAGAAACTTTCCTAGCCCTCGAACTAAAAAGCAGTTAAAATCATTCCTTGGGCTATGTTCATTTTTCAGACGTTTTTTGCCACAACCACTTTTGAACAGTAAACATCTGCTAAATCTACTCAGAAAGAATCAAGTTTGGATCTGGTCGGAACAGTGCCAGAATGACTTTAATACAATTAAACATGCTTTAGTGAATGCTAACATATTGAGCCATCCAGATTTCAATTTAGATTTTTGTATGACTTGTGACGCTTCACGTACTGGCTTGGGCTGTTGCTTATTTCAAGTTGTAAAGTATAAAGAGGAGGAACAGATAAGAATTATTGGGTTTGCGAGTCGCACTCTAACTGAATGTGAGCGTACATACTCCACTACTGAGTTAGAAACACTTTCCATAGTATGGGCATTCAAGAAATTCAATTATTATTTATTTGGAAAACATACAGTAATTTACACCGATCACCAGGCCCTGACATTTTTGTTAACTTGTAAACTTGTACATCCTAGACTATCACGATGGGCAGTTACACTTCAGAACTACTCTTTTGAAATTAAGTACATAAGAGGTAAGGACAACACCATTGCAGACACTTTGTCTAGACTTCCACAAGGTATGAATGATACCAACAGTGACTTAGAAAATATAAATGACTACAGGATTCTCTTAATGCAAGACAAGCAGTATCACCAATATTATATTGATATGTGCAGAAACATGGCTGAATTACAAAAATCTGATCCTCACTGGTATAAAATAATAACATTACTGGTAGAAAAACACAATCATCCTTTGACTAAGTATTACAAGTTACACAATGATGTGCTATTTTACCGCCGACATCCAAATGCTACTAACTGGTGTGTATGCATTCCCAAAGAGTCTGAACGTAATTCAATTTGGCACACACACTTAGTATGGGGTCATTATGGGACAAAAAAGTGTTTAGCGAAGCTCAGTACATACTGTTATTTTAGCAATATGAGAAGAAAAATTTACAGGGAACTGAAAACATGTGTCATATGTCAAAAATCAAAACCTCAGAATTTGTCCACAAAAACAGATTTACATTCTATTTTACCTAGTAAACCCCTGGAAATTCTGTGTACTGACATCAGTGGACCGCATCCAGCAAGCTCTGGAGGCGTCAAATATATCTTAGCTTTTTACGATATATTTTCTAAACATGTTAAACTTTATGCTTTAAAATCCGCCACTGCAAGTGCTATAATACGAAGATTCTCAAGTGATTACCTGACGCACGTGGGAAAACCTAAAGCAATTCTATCAGATAATGCAGCATACTATTCTGGGTACAAACGGAGAAATTTCTTGAAGGACAATAACATTAAAAGTACATTTATTTCGAGGTTTAGTCCACAATGTAACGCGACCGAGAGACTTTTCCGAGAATTAAATCGTTTCATGAGGACCTATATTTCATCAAAACATACTAATTGGGTGTCCTACCTAAGTCTTTTCGAAGACGTACACAATAACTTAAATATTTACGATACAAATTACACACCTAACGAGATCATGTTCAATTGCAAACAGAACGATCAGTGGATAGAACCATTACCTAAGTTGTCAGACAAGGAAATCACACCTGAACAGAAAATAAAAGAAGTATTGACTACATTGACACATCACGCACATATACGAAACAAACATCAGAGAAACATAATAAAAAGAAAACAAAAATTCGAGGTAGGAATGCTTGTACTACTTCGTACTCATCATAAATCTGTTGCACTCAAACGACGCAACGCTAAGTGGCGTCTGCTATATGAAGGACCTTATATAATTGTTAACATACCGCACCCTGGTGCGTATCTGTTACAACATCGTAGAACTAACAAAATTATTGGGCTATACGCACACCGAGATCTTAGAGCATTTCATGCTGAATAATGTCAAAGTCATACCCATCAAAATATTGCTAAGCAACTCGAAAAACTCTGTTGCTACAACACAGATAATAAGTAGTATAGAAATTTTCATTTCAGCGTTCCAGACTCGCAGTTGAGGACAGAAGAACTTTTCTTTCAACGCCGCGGCTCCACCGAGAAGACTGAATATTAAAGTAAAATTTATGATTACGTAGCAGTGAATGACATATTAATTTTTCACGGAACATTTGTTATTGTAGGTACCACTGACTTGGTATGACACCTGACGAACTGACAGACGTCATCTGTGAAGCGATCTTTTACTTTGAGAAATAGATTAGACGCACATCTCTCAACACGAAAAGCATCTATCAGTAGTCAAGGCCACACAGACACTCTACACACACGCACAAAACACGAGGAATCGAACATTTTCTCTTTCTTACTATTTTGAATATTTATTGAGTAGTGAAAACGCCTGGTCTTGCCTACTGATGTAATGAATGTTGTGTCTAACCTATCTTAATTTCAGATGACATCACAAAAAACATCGATAATATCCCAGCAAAACCGCTAAAGAGGATGTAAATATCTGCAATTCATGTAATCAAATGTGACACAATGTAATAACCTATAGCTATGTAATGATGATGTAAACATGTTTATGTGCAACTGTATTATGTTTATGCTAAGAAAATATGTGACGTGTGTATGTATAATTACTTATTTTTTTAACTGATGTATCATGTAAAAATTTGAACAAAACGAGTGCCAAAAAGACATTGCATAGTGAACCTCTGTTCACGGACATTAACGAACATTACTAACTCTGCAACTACGCAGAAACCTATGTGAAGGAAACGGTTAATGCCATTCATTATGCATCGTACCTATGTAAACGCGATGAACGATTTCCTCGATTAATAACTACGAACATTTAGGTGAGCTATATTCAGCAAAAAACTGAAAATGTTAAGTCCATAATTCGTGCATCGTCTAGTGACATTACTACAGTACCTAACTTCAAGATGTTAACTGGATTAAATGGACACAAAGTGCCTGACCAGAAAACAACACGACGGGTGGAAGAATTTTGGTTGGAACTTCAGGGAATGAAATGTTCTCGAAATGTGACGGACACTCTTACCTGGACTGTCCAAGGATCGACGCCAGCTATGTGCCGTCCGAGGTTCTGCAACCAAGCTTCCACGGAATGTAAAAAACGAACTGCACGTGGACCAATTACTCGACGGGTCACGTCTGATCTGTAATAAGCAATGCTTTTACTCACAACGAACTGCATCACAACGACTATAATGGAAATGGGAAATGGACACGCTTATGTATTAATCACGTTGTTATACAACGATGTTACTGTGATCAAAAAACTTTACCACGACGATACTAACCTGTAAAAAAAAAAATTATTGTGCAGCAGATGAATATGAACTGTAATAATGACACGATGTGTATAGGTCAACGCACCTGAAAAATACGGACATTTTTCTTTGAAGTATTTCAAAACAATACTATGTAACCAAGAACATTCAACAATCTAAGTTGTATTGTGTTATAACGAATTTTGTAAATTTAAAACTAAGTTACCTGTCATAGAATGTAGTCTTCATATGTAATTTTGGTTGAATATTTTCTTTGTGCAACGACTGAGAAACGCGCGCACACGAACAATATGAACTGCAATACTGTGCCGCGTGATCTAACTGTACGACATAACGGCAGTCACACAGACGCTTCTGCGCATGCGCGCACTCTATCTGCCAACATAAGAACTTTTACGGCGCACCCGCGTCATTCAAAGTTTGTATATAGTGTGTATAATGTGTATAATGTAGGTCATGTAAATAGTTGTAGATAACTTAGATTTTCTTGTGCCTTTAGGTGAATTGCTCGCCTGCAGGTGTGTCCTTTCGCCTCGCAATTCAGGGGGCAATATAAAGGCACATTTGCATGCCGAGCGTGAGTTTCCTCGGAAACGCGAGATATTAATTAAATAAATAATCAGTGACAAATAAATAAAGCCTATGGCACACAACTGCAGCGCTGTGTCGCTGATAAAACAAAAGCACAATTAGGTTACTCGTATGTTTGATTAAGAAAGGAGAGCTCAGGTTGAAGTGGTGCGAGAAGCACGTATTTTATTTTATTGTCTGGCACACCGCCATATTTCATGTTATAGAAGAATACTGCGAGTTGCAACCATACTAGGCACTCGATTCTGAAAAGAATTTATATTTATAAAAGTAAGTAGGATTATGAACTGTAGGCTTATTCATTGAATATATCTGATTTAACTAACTGTGTAATGTTTTTGTTTAGTAGACAATCACCTCTGTATGACGTTTTGGCATGGCTGGCAAATTATTGTAATATTGAGATTTAGATTATGAGTCCGCACCTACCGCAGCAGTCTTTGGAAACGATTTAACTACGAAGTCCGATTATTTCAGTTTTATTTCACGGTCAACTACGAGTAACATTGCCTTTACGAAAAAGCCATTGTCAAGCGTCTGATACCGAATAATTAAAACCTGACGACTCATAGGAGAGACAATCATACATATAAAATAATTAATATTTTATTTAATTTATTTTATTAATTTTATAAGTTCATGAATATTATTTCCAGAATGATTCTTAAGTCATGTGGGTTAACATTTTTTGTTAATCCTTTCTTGATTCAGCATTTCCTTCAACATTACTTGCCGTCCTTCAATTTCGTATTGGTTTTCTCCCATTATACACCATTTCCGTCGGACGTGAAACAGATAAGAAAATTTGTAACAATGCAATTATAACAAAATTTTGTACACAGAACATTGATATCTCAAATTAAATTCCTGTAAAGAGGGTATCAATATAATGCTGGCAAAAATACCTGTTGATGTTAATTAAAACAATGATTCAAATTTGTAATTATGAAAAGGCAACCAGCATTACGTTACTGCAATAAAAGTTTATGAACTTAATTGTGGATACCTGACTTGTTGGATGCTGTCGTTAAATGAAATGCTTCCTCTGCTGTCTGTCTGACTTCATTGTACAGAACACTTTTCTCACCATGCTTGTAGACATTTCAGTGCCAGATATTATTGTTAAGCGGGAGGCTTGGTGTCACAACACCCTGTTAATATTATGTTTCAATGCAGTGAATTGATTTGCATCATGATAACGAAAATAACTGGACTTCATTAACGGAATTAAATTGCAAGCTTGACTAGCAAATCCTGAAATGAGTAAACCATACATGGTGTAGCTGCGTTACCAAACAAACCATTTCCCGCCCCTTAACAGGCCGAAATATCTACAAAAAGATGGAACGGAACACGAATAGGTTCACTAATACTTAATAAGAACGTATTCCGTATTGAGTTCAGCATTATTTCACAAGGATATTTCAGTACATTTCAGCAGATAAACTTTTCACTTGACTGCTCGAACAAGGAATAAGATTACTTTCATCCGACATTACTTAAGACATACATGTATACCTTGCATTTGAGAAAATGATTATATCACTGACTTTAGGGCAGAAGTGTATATTAAAATGGTATAGCGTCTTTTACTAACACTGTAATCGTGTTCATATTCAGTATTAAATTGGCAAATAGTGTACAAAGTTTGGTAAATCTTACTTTATTATTTCGTCACTAGAGAGTGTTGTATTTCTTTCTCTTATTCTTTGTCATCACAAAGACTCCAAACAGATGACGTACAATATAGTTAGTTGCTCCAGAATACCATAGATTTTTAATTGAGGAAATAGTAAAATTGTTTTGTTTTCAAGCGTAACAAACGGGTATCGAAAACATTTTCGCCTAATTGGAACATATCTTTCACTACCTTACTGTTTCTGTGTGTAAATATTGCTCGAGTTGTTTTGATCTTCAGTGCACCGGCATCACGAAAATGTAGAAAGAAACAGCGAGCAGTTGCTGTAAATAACAGTCGCTACAAACCATAACTGTGTTAGGAAAGTGTAGGATTCCGCGGCTGAAGCCCATTACAATAAAATACTTCTGGGTCTGGGACTGTGGCGTATGTGACCAAACTACTATCGTCTCAGCTGCTACTGCAGGCACCAGAATGAAGACTTCTGCAACGGCAGAAGGATTTTGTTGAAACAGAATGGTCCTATATACAACAGAAGATGGACTTCGTCCACTTCGAACAGCATGCAGTAAATGTAATGAATTCTGTTTTCGTATTATCCTTTTTGTCATTATTAGACTTTAGTCACTTGATGAAGTTTCCAACTTCGCGCTTTAAATAAGACCATTAAACAAAGTTTGACACTGGTCCTTCAATCATGAAAGACTACGGCTTATTTTCGCAAAATCTGCCATATCAAGGTTTTGGGGGCGATCGCTAGAGACAAGAAATGCTTGTCGTAGACCATTGTCAGATCGAACAAGGGTAACCAGAATAATAATATTATCTGACCTTAATTATTTGGGCCCGCATCTCGTGGTCGTGCGGTAGCGTTCTCGCTTCCCACGCCCGGGTTCCCGGGTTCGATTCCCGGCGGGGTCAGGGATTTTCTCTGCCTCGTGATGGCTGGGTGTAGTGTGCTGTCCTTAGGTTAGTTAGGTTTAAGTAGTTCTAAGTTCTAGGGGACTTATGACCACAGCAGTTGAGTCCCATAGTGCTCAGAGCCATTTGAACCATTTGAACCCCCCCCCCCTCTCTCTCTCTCTCTCTCTCTCTCTCTTTCTCTCTCTTTCCCTCCATACTGCTGGGCTGTACACCAAGCAAGACGCTGGTTCATCTTGGAAGTGACTGCCACAGATAACTGGAGTGGCATGGTTTCATTTTGGATTTGTTGAATCAATTTTCGAACGACGTTGTTGTGAAGGAACTTTAGTGTTGCCACAACGTTGAGTCTCTTGAATCTGAAGCACGATACTTTTCATTGCATGTGACAGGAGTTTGTGTCCTAGAATAGAATATCATATTATATATATATATATATATATATTTTTACTGCACCGTGTCAGCGAACTATTACTGAACAGTAATCGTTCATTGTCTCTCTAGTCGCCTAAGAATAACGAGTTCTGTCCTGTCAGTGGCAAGTGACATATAGGTTTATTAACTACTTACAGTATGTGTTTTAGTGTAACATTCAATTTGTTGCATGGTGTATGGAAAGTGACTACGTATAGCTTTCAACTGACCACACCTGTAAACTTCCAAATTAAAATTTATGTTCTTCTCACGGTGTTTCAATAAAAATACGTTTCCTTCTTGCCAGAATAACTGAGGATTAAAAATACATATACATCCTGACAAACATTGAGCTTGTAACTAAAAGAAATATTGAATTTATTTTGTGTGGACGGCACTGGCATCGAATTTTGACGACGATTAAGGGAATTGTGATTTTGTGAGCTCCCTTTTGTAGCTGTTAACTTTGGCTATTTGAATATTATAAATGAGCTCTGGGAACCAGATGAAAAATTCTGAATTGTTTTCTTTTATTTCAACAGACTGTTAAAAGTGTAGTTTGTCCAAAGTCACTCCAGCATATTCCACATCCCACACCATACTCACTACCGTATCGTACTGGACCACGAGTAAATGCAGGAATGCGTCCTTTGCAAAGAAGAGGTAGAAAGATTTTACAAACTTTTCACATTGTCTCAACTGTTGTGGAATTTTAGAATTGTTATATTATTCTTAAAAAAATCAGATTCGTCAAGATTCTTTGTAAATCTTTTTATTTATCTTGGTGTGCCTGATTTTATAAGAATAAAATAAGAAAGATTTTAGTTTAACGTGCCGTGAACAGTGACGTGTTTAGAGCCAGAGCACAAGTCTGGAGTGGGGGAGGGATGTGGAAGGAAATCGGGTGGGTCCACTTGAAAGAAACCGTACGAAAAATGAGTGACCTTATGTGCTTTGAACCGCCTTCTTCCAGAAGATTAATTCAGTGTGAAAGCCACTGCAGCGTCTCGCTCGACTATGGAGAAGAACTCACTTTTCTGTTTTCAGAATGAACCGTTACACTTCGGTTGGCAGTGGAGCAAGTAGCAGTACAATCTGTGTAAAGGAGGCAGTATTGTGATGTTGGGTCCTGGTGTCAGGGGCATCATATGATGTCCGACGATTGTCGTTAGTGGGTGGAGATATCATCTTAAAACTAAGAAATACAAAGGTTACTTATCTCACGTATGTGAGACTTTTCAGAGCTACTCTCAGCCACACTCCATCTTCACGAACTATAACGCACTTCGCCGCTGATTTATTGTGCTGGAAGAATTTGTAATGAGAGGAACTATCCAGTAGCGTGGAGACTTAATCGGGGTAGTCGTGGCCTGAATCTTTTGCGACAATTACGGGGTTCAGGTTCATTGGGGATATGAAATGCAGCCAGTTAGCCCAACCAGGAGATCTTCACCACAGGTTCTCTCTCTCTCTCTCGCCTTCGCTCTCTTTCTCTCCCTTTATGTCATCCTCCTTGTCTGAAAGGAGGTCGAATATCAAGATTACTACTGAATCACATATTCATCGAATGTTTCATCGCTTCCAATTATGCGATGTGGATCTATTATTTTTCTGGCTGTTTATGCCAAAGGGATGCAGGCCTACTCCATAGGTTTTGATAAGTGAAAGTGCAAGTATTAAAATATGTGACTTAAATAGCCGCATCTGTTGACTGAACTGACTTAGAAACTTCAGTGGTTTACACGTACAACGGGCCAAAGACCTCAGTATGTAACATAACTTTCAACTTGATTCGTCAGTATGTTCCTGAGAAAAGCGATTTTTAACTGTAAGACAGACAGAAGGACAAGAAAGCGATCGTATAAGGGTTTCGTTTTTACCGATTGAGGATCGTGATTCTAAAAAGAACAATGGCATTAAAGTATATTACGACCACTATAAAAAAATCATTGATGCAAAAAATCGACGTGTATCACACATAGAAGCATAATTGAAAGCAATGGCTAAGCAGAACGTCGCAAGATAGATATCCTTCATTAGGTATTTCCTGAGTCTCAGGAAACATCTGATGAAGAACCCGAGTTACGAAGTCGAAATATCGTGTTAGTAAGACGTGGACCACCGGCAATACACCCAATTCTACGATATGACATGACATAAGTTGTATTTATTTTATTGTATTAGTTATATTCATTTCTAATTGTTGATTCAATAAATGTACTTGACAATATTAATGTATCATTATCAGATGGCCTTGGTTTCCATGCCAAATTTCTGTTTGTTTCAGGCTTGTATTTTACTGTACCATGCTTAACTGACTTCTTTTCTTGTAATATAACTAAACTGTGGCCCAGATCACTGAGTTAACTGAATAAAAGAACGACATACAAATTGCTTACATTATAAACCAGAGACTCACTATGCATTTCAAGGAAGGGTATTTATCCAAATTCACCAGACTTTATCCTTCACATGTCTGAAGATAGAATTTGGGGTGAATCTTAACTCACACATTGCAACTAAATGTTTACCCTGACTGCGGGTGTATCTAGCGTTTTCACGTGGTCTGTGTATGTCCATCTTATCAGAGATGGTTGCGGAACTCAGCTTATCTTGTTTCACGTGGTTTCCGCTAGGTGTCTCAAAGGCGTAGCGGGCTCGCTCGCTGTATCTTTCGTTGCCCTACTTGCGATGGCGACGACGCTGCAAGAAAAGGCGTTTTGCTTTCTCCATTTGAGCACATCCAATTCAGTTACTACTTTTCGCCGTTGTTTTCGTCGAGAGTACGGCATTGCACCTCCTACATTTGACGATGACACCGGCAGTTTATAGCTGCTGGCTGTTTGTGTACAGGGAACTCCCGAGATTACTCTGTGTATTTGCTCAAGGCGCAGATCACCTTTAATAGAGTTCTAGACGTAATGACAGCAGTCTACTTCTCCAGACAGCCTAGAGTTACTCATCCATCATGAGCCTGTCTAGCATGTCATGCGGCTACTTTTGTGCTTCAAATCATAAACGATTCACTTGCTACAAGCCTTTCATGGTTACGGTAAACCAAAATATGTAGAGTTTTGTTAATTCAGTCTGTGCGTCGAGATGTAATGTAACAATTTCCTTTCCTATATTCCGTTCAGTGTTGAGACTACGTTCCGTTTTAGTGGAAAAGTGAATTTCCAGAACTTAAGAGTATGGGGAACACAGAAGTAGCACAGTAAAATCAGTCCTAAAAGGATTATTTACTTTCATTGACTGTCGAGAAAAGAATTATGTCTCGTTCATATCTTTACCGATACAACTGTTACAGGAAACACGTACGGAGAATTGTTCACATGTGGCTTTCTCTACAATTGTAAGAACTTGCTGAAAATTACAATTTTTAAGAAGACGGAGCATCATCATAATGGCACCTAAATGTAAGAACATTGCTTAAAAACGAGCGGCGTCAACTGTACTTCAGTCGTTAGCGGCATGTGGAAAGTGGTGTTCCACCATTAGCCTCCAAGATCACCTCTTTGGTACGGGTTTCTGAAAGATTCGGTATACATGGCCGGCGGAATGGGCACAAGAACAGGATAATCTTAAAGTAAAAGCAGAGATTGTAATTAATCTTGTTGAATGGACACTCGGAGCGAGCTACGAGGTACCCTGGTCCTCTTTCTTGTGGTCGCCTCTGCTGTAGCCAGTCCCGCAGCGCACGGGGTCGCAACACGCGACTAATATTACAACGCATGATGACCATCTTTTAGCACAAAACCTGCCGTGATCCTGTAAAAATAAAAGTTTTTTACTACTGAAAGGGTTTACTTACATACTTACTATTTAAACCGAACAAAACGTATATCACCTACGGCTACTAAAGTAACTTTTGCTTAAAGGCATAGAGCGTTTATATTTGCAAAAGATATGAAGTGAAATAACTTTGCATTGAATTTAGTGTTTAAGTCACTTGCATTAGGGACTCTAAACGAAGAAATCATTGACTTTTAATCCTGGTACAAGCTTTCCGCATCCCCTGAACTATTTTGAATAGAATGTTGTATTTTCCCTTTCGTGAATTACAGCCGACTGCTTTGATCTTCTCCACCGACTGTTATGCCTTTTTTTATCTAATTCTCTGTGTGACGTTAAGGTATGGCTTTGCTATCTCTTAAATATAGTAATTTTGTAAGAAAAATTTTATTATGCACTTCTTAAACGAACTGTAAAACGCAAACGTAGCCACTCTTGGAAAGAGCTTACTTTTTACTGAAGAATTTTATTCCCAAGCACATACTTTACATAGAAGAAATTTCTGCATTGCGATGAAAGATTACTCACGAGACAGTCGCGTTGTGAACAAGTAAAGCCAGCTGCGTGCACTGATGAAGCCTAATTCGAATCCTAAGAAGGAGAAGTTAGCTTACCTAATCACTGTTGCTATTTCGATAAAAAAGGCTTTGAATACCCCTTAATTTTGCGATCGTAAGTTGTTTCACTTAATGAGTGTCAAAAATGTGTTTTGCGTCATCAAGATTGGGAGATGAAATTCATTTATATCAATGGAAAACAAGAATTCGGCTGTGAAAATTACATTACAACCAGTCAGTAATATTTGTGGGAAAACCAATGACCAGGTGCTCCGACGAGAATTGGCTGTCTCATTCACATCCAGCAAGTCAGAATAATATTAATTAATTAATTCATTCATTCATTTCGTATAGGCCATCTTTGGACCACGGTATTTTAACTGTCGTGCTTTACATGTTCTGATGTTTGCCCAGTGCTCCCGCGTTCGTTCTCCGTGTTGCTCCTTCCTCTCCTGGGTCCAAGCCTTTCCTCTTTTTAATTTTGGCTTTTCTTGGAAACCCTGCCACGCCACAAGTTTCTCCTTGAGTGAGACACGCTCCAAGATGTCATCATGGGTGATCCCCATTTCTTTAAGATCTTTCTCCACCTCTGTGAACCGGGCCCATTCTGTTTTCTTTTCCTGAAAGTAGGTGATCATACAATTGGTGAGTCTTCCACGGCTCATTAGGGTCAGCTGTCCGTAAAACATATTCCTTCTTTTCCGGATGGTATCAGTTATGTTCTCTATGTGGGAACAATGATTATGACATCTTCAATGTTCCACATTCTGTTTGATGGGACCTAAGATCTTTCTCCAAATCTTCCTTTCCTTGGCCTCCAGTTTTCCGATTAGGCATTTTTGTTCAGTACTAGGTATTCAAAAGCGTACAAGACTTCCGGACGGGTAACACTGCAGTATTGCCTTAACTTTGCATTGAATAATACTGATGTTTTGTTGTAGAGGTTTTGGTTAAATGGAATGCCATTTCCATTTTGTTCATGAGTGATATCATAAGATGATCTGACAATAATAATAATAATAATAATAATAATAATAATAAAATGATAAGAATGATGAAGAAGAAGAAGAAGAAGAAGAAATCGGAGGGGCAGTAGGAAGTAATATATTATAAGATAGAAGTACAACTGTAGAGCACAAGCTCTGGAAAACAAAAAGCATGCTGTAGATGTTTTACCGCAAATATAAAATGCTTCGAAACTATAATCTGTAACAGTGCATTTCGTTAGGTTTGACAGTTTTCTCTCTTCAACGGTACCAACGTTCAGGAGAGTCGATGAATGAAATGATAAACGAAACAGTAACTCTACAATGTACAGAAACTATAACTCTGCGCATCTGTAAATTTTGGACGACGGGAACGGGCAACAACTTTTCTAAAGTAGTGTTGCTCTAATGGGACAAAACATCTTCTTCTTCTTCTACTGCCAATCTAGCACTAGGCCTTATGGCCTGTTTTCGTCCCTCCACCTCTTCCTCGACTTTGCCACACTGCTCCTTCCACTCTGTATTTCATCGCTTGTCGAGGGAGCCTCTGAGGTGACATGCGTAAAACATGCGCTTTCCAACTCCCCTTTCGTTGGACCACTTCTTCAGTTACTGGCCATAATCCCCCTCCCCCACTCGCGCTCTTTCTTCATTTCTTATTTTGTCTTTTCTTGTGCAGCCCTTCACTAAGGAACATAATTTCTGAAGTTTAAAGTCTTCTTAGGTCTTAATGTTCGACTTTCTGCTTCAACAGTGCTTTGGCTAGTGCCATGACCACAAAATTTCATTTGGTTTTCTTTACTCATTTTAGCCTTCAGTGTGGTTTTTATCGTGCCATATGTATGCTGAAACGTAACAATTTTTTTTTTATTTATGCCTTTCTCTTACACAAAATTTATGTCACATCGTACATAGTGGAAATGAAAAACTTGTTCTATTATTACATTGCTGAGGATTGTCTTGGTCCGTACGGGATACTTCCCTAAGGAAGCCATGTTGATAAATTCAGATTATAATTTATGCTTATGCTGTTTAATCTACGTACTGCTATTTGTAATTTGTGTTCAGCGTCTTGTGTGATTACCTGCTCGTCCTCAAAAAGCACTGTCCTCAGAAATTTATGCGAGACTTATTATGACAGGTCTTTGATCCAGAAGTTGAAAGAGTGCAGATGACATACAACATCCTTGCCTTACTTCCTAGTTTATTTTTATTTCTGGTGTCAGTTCTTTGCTAGTATCTGCTCTTACTCTTGTTTTTTATATAAATCTTGGGACACTTTTATAAATTCATGGGGAAACCTCTTTTCTCCATTACTGATTAGGTTTTTTTTTTGTATGGATTCAGAAAAATGCTTTTTCACTATCGATAAATGCTAGGTGTGATTATAAGTTGAATTCTCTTCTTTCTTGTATAGACCTAATTTGTTTCAATAGGAAAACATCGTCGGCAGACTATCCGCTTTACGGAAGCCTTCTTGCTTGTCTAACAAAATTTAATCGGAGACCAGTTAATGACACGAGAACGTATCCTTGGACATTACGATTCAGCAACACACTACCGCTGCGAATGCCTCTTTTCCTGCAGTCGGAATATAATAACAGCCTGCCGTCGGCGACGAACAGGATTCTCTTCTGGCGTACTCGACAGTGAAAGCCCAAAGGATTCGAAAGAGGGCGACGTGAAAGGGTTGTGCCATTCCGCTCGCATATCCAGCACACTGTGCCCCGGATTCCCTTCATTGGCTGCGTCCTCGGGTTACAAGGAAAGCAACTCAAGGACCGCTCGTTCTCTGCCGGAGAACAAAGCTCTCCGTTCCGACGCGCCTTGCCGCAGCTCTGCATTGTTCCCCGACTCGGGCGCACCTACGGAGGACAATACGCCAGACAGCGACTGTGCTCTGTAGCTCACAGGTAAACAGGAAACCCCACACCGCACCTTGTGCAGTGTGGAAAACGAATCATCCCAGAATAGTAGCCGGTGCCACCCTGTGGTTCTACTAACTCTACTTCCACAATCTGACAAACTGTACTTTCCCAAATACTGTCGCTCATTATAGCGACAAGCACAAACAGAATAAACTGTTGGTTTTAGTGTAGAGTGACAATTTATATTTTCACCTACGGGCTACCGGTTTCTGTATCAAATACCATCACCAGGCCGTTCCCTGGAGCGTAGCCATGCTGGCCTCCTTAAGTATGAGCGTATATGATACAAGTACTGGGGAAGCGAACTTGATGGCTGTGCTCTGGTTGCTGGCCTGATGTTGGTACTTAGTGCCGAAACCGACAAACAATAGGCCAAAATTGGAATTGCCATTATGGACTAAATCAAATGCCTTCTTCTAAATCTCGCCTAGTCCCAACAGTCTTGTATTGAATGTCTCCTTCACCTTATCTGCCTTACAGCTAAAAACCATTGCTGAACCAGGAACATGTTTCACGATTGGAAGAATGTTCGTGGTTTCGGTAAGGGTAACATTTCGTAATCAAGATTACATTTTGACAGTAAACTCCAGAAACCGCTGCTTGACTACTGACTAGCGTCATATAAAACAGCAACACCGTCATAAGACCCCACTGCATTTCAGCTGTAAAAATACTTAAGTCGGGTGAAATCCACTAGAGACTTTACAGCTTTTAATGCTCTAAGTCACCGGCTTTCCACTAGTTTCATGCTGTGTTACAGCTTTTTCTGAATTGCAGTAGTATTTTCATGTTTACGTAACTGCAACAGCGATAATTCTCTGTACTCTGTTTTCATACTCTAGTCCTTGTATGCATCTACTAAGGATTATAAAATAAACTCACAAATGGAAAGACTTCTAACATTTGAGATATATTGTTTACTATGGATTTAATAGAGGGTTTCGGGCATCGGAGGCTAAGAGATTACTACTATTGGACAAATAACGTCAGAAAAGGGTTTTCAAGAGAGACGGTTGTGATGTGAATCAATTTCCACATTCAGAAATTCTTACCAACTGACGTATGTATTGAACTGTGATCATTTAAGATTCGTGTAACAATTCAATTCTAATGGAAAGGTACTGAAGTCGGGCGTACCAGTGCTGCATATCCCAATTCAAAGCAACAAAAATCGGAGGTGTGATTATTGTTACAAACGCTTGCGTTTCCGGAGACGAAAATCACGTTTGTAGGAACTACTATGGGTTCCGTAAACAACGACTATGTCAAATCCAACTCACTCTGGTCGTCTTGGTATACATAGACTCAAAAACTCATTATTGTATGATTTCACGAGTGGAACGATCACTGGAAGCAGTAAATTTCATAAAATATCTGGTAGTATGTGTCCGGAGCGATCTAAAGTGAAATGACTACATAAAATTAATCTCTCTAGACTGAGATTCATTGGAAGAATCCTTACGAAATGCAGTCCATCAACAAAGGAGGTAGCTTACAAAACCCCTACAAGAGACGTGTTTTGCAGCTTGGTGTCGTTTTCTGTCAAACTTCCGAGAGCGTACATCCCTAGAAGAGTCAGCAAATGTATAGCTTCCTCCTACGTATATCTTCGCGAAAAGTCCATGAGGAGAAAATCAGAGAGATTCGAGCCCCCTTGGAGCGTTACCGGGAATCGTTCTTCCCATGAACCATTCGCGATTGGCACAGGAAAGGGAGAAGTATACTGCAGCACAAAGTACCCTCTGCCATAAACAACAAGTTGTCTTGCACAGAATGCATGTAGATGCAGACGTAGGAATTTGTTGAACGGCATGAGTTTGTTCACTCCTAGGCAACGTGTTAATGGCGACAATGTATGATATATTTATGTTAAATAAGAAGAAATTAACGGCTGAGTCATAACAAAAGACATCCCTTCGACCGAAGGGCAAACAAAAATTATTTCGGTGGGAGAAAAGGGTATTATCAAGTGTGCAGTATCGTAAGTTTTCCGCTCTTACACTATGGGGTACTGGAAGTAGTGAGAGGATGGAATTATTTTAAGATCTCAATATAGATTTTCGAACCGGCTTCTTGCAGCTCTGTCACAGAAAGAAAGAATCTGGACTCCATCAAGACTGGAAACAACAGCTAATGGAGCCGCCATTTTACATGACCCTCGCACATCGAAGGTTGCAAAGACCTGGAACATGGAACTTTCCATTATTGCCTTACTGCTGGTTAGAGCAGATAAATCACAATGTAAAGGACGAGATTAGTTGCAATATACGCATGGAACGATCTATCAGGATTTTAAACACTAAATTAATAACCAGTTTACACACCTTAAGTGAAAATCAGTCAGATTGTTCAGTGGAAATGACAAGAAAATCATCGAATGAATTTAGTGCGATGTATCTGTGCCATCCACGAAGTCACTTGATGGGCACAGAATTGCCAACCACTCTTTTGGGTGTTGCCAAATTTCAGTTATATTGCCAGCAGGAAGAAGCCGCCTCATGAGGCGATGTATTCCTTGAGCAGGTTCGGAATCGACTTCCATCTTGCATCTCAAACAGCTGCCGATGGCTGGAATACCAAAAGTATGTTCCATGAGTTATTCTGATTTCTGTAACTAGGTTTATGGACTAGAGCGTAGTTACGAATAAGACTCAGATGCATCGATTGCTAAATAAGCATCATGAATCAATAACTTCACAGTTATTTATATGTTTGTCTTATGTTTAGTGGAAACTGAAAAGCTCATTCAGCCGACACAAATCATTTTCAGTGCGTCTCCAGCGATTATAATAAACAATACGAGTAGGCTAGACGTCTTTTGACCGTTATGGACGTACAAAATGTTTTTCTTAAGAACTTAGCCTTCGTTTCTATCCCCAGAACGGATGAACACAAATGAAAAGACAACAGCACAGCAGTAACTGCAGAATGTGAACAAGCACAAAGTGACTCTGTAAGCTACAAATGAATTGAGATTCCAAATCAGGGAATTGTACAGTCTAAGGAAACATGAAAGAACCTTGGACAAAATAAACTAGTGAACATGTGAAGTGCAAGCACAATTCCAGTTTCTGCTAACATGAAAGAAGAAGACTACAGAAGAATGAACACAAAACTTTGACAGTACTCTCTATGATAATTTATCCTCAAGTTTTTCTATGATAATTTATCCTCAAGTAAAACTATCATTCAGCCTACAAATACAGAAAGAAGGCTACCTTAGTTTTCTCGTAATAACTGCAATACAACCGCTGATGTTGCTTTGTCAATACAAGTGAAAAGTACCAATGTGGAAAGGTTTTCAACATGCAGTACACTAAGGACAGAAGGAACCCAAAATAACGATACCTTCACAAAGATGGGCATGCAGTACACTTGAGACAGAGATAACTTGAAGTAAAGATGAGCGTGATGCTGATTTTCTACGCAGTACCTCACAATCGGAGCCGAGTGTTATTAATTAATTCCTGATGGTATCATATGACAGATGCCTCTAGGATCCCAAAATCTGAAGATGAGAATTACAGAGGTGCAATGCAGTGGTACAGATGGGCATTTGGTTCTATCATTTTCAGAGGCTATCCATACGCTGCTGACTCATGACGCCAAACTACATTACTTTATTTTAACAGTGGTCATTATTAGTGGACTGAAAACCAAACTTAATTTATGGCTGTGGAAGAAATGCTGAATAGCGTATGAATAGCTTCCACACACAACAGAGACCAACAATATGACCGTTAGTCCCAGTAGGATGCCGTATACTTGCCTATTTCTCCTTACGACTTAATTTGTTTCGCAACAGACTGTCACTTCGTTGTGGAGGCGCTACTACACAATCGTTCAAGCCAACTCTCTCCCGCCACGCTACATTCGCACTGTAGACGCTTATAAATTATGAAACTGGACGCAGATTAATATATACTTATCCAGTTTCCTTTGTCCACTTCTCTGACTACATAATTTTCTTTGGCTCTCAGGATGAATATTCAGGGTAAACTCGAATATTCCGTGAGTAATGGACCAAACTGGCTTACAGTTATGTTTCGACCATCTACGTCTGTTTCAGAGCGGTGGAGAATGATTTATAATCCTCTTCCCCTTTTCCGCTTCCCAGTATGTCACGATTTCTGACCCTTTTTGCTATCCTCGTAGGTGCTAGTATTTAATTTGTTACTAGTGGACTACCCTTATCACACTAAGCTGGTCACCTGTGTGTCTTTGTCACCCTTACCTTTATTGCTATAATTTATGACAAGAAATGACTGCCAATTTTTTTAATGATAGTCATAAGCCGGGTGGTGTGGCCGAGCGGTCCTAGGCGCTTCAGTCTGGAACCGCGCGACCGCTACGGTCGCAGGTTCGAATCCTGCCTCGGGCATGGACGTGTGAAATGTCCTTAGGTTAGTCAGGTTTAAATAGTTCTAAGTTCTAGGGGACTGATGACCTCAGATGTTAACTTCCATAGTGCTCAGAGCCATTTGAACCACTTGAACTAAGATAGTCATACCTTTAAACAAGCGCTATTTGTGACACACAATGCCTTTGAAAGTCAAAACGTTGCTGCCTCTGTATTTATGTCATCCTTATCTTTTTTGCAACAATTCATGACTCAGAATGGCAGCTGGATATTTTTCTGAGATAAACTTACCTTTATTATCATAGTTTATGATCCAAACTGGCTGACAAAATGTGATGTGTCTGTCAAGTTCTTAAGGATAAGTCAGACACTTTGACATCAATGTGGACATTTGAAAATGGCAGAAATGAAACAAAAATTTAAGAGATAGCATAGTCTACAAATGTACCTACCATTATTAATTTAGGAAACTCATGCTGCAGACATTTCCATCATTAAGTATAATACGCCTGATAGGTAACAACTGCTGGTGTTTTGTAACATTTAGTTCTGTTAAACAAGAATTAGAAACTCTTAAAGAAAGTAACCACTGTAAGGATCTTGCACTCACACTATAGAAAATTACTTGGATTCATTTTAGAGATCATTATCCAAAGACACGCATAGATTATCGTAACTGCAAAATTTTTAATGTTTTAGCAGTTATGGCTGTATATACACTCCTGGAAATTGAAATAAGAACACCGTGAATTCATTGTCCCAGGAAGGGAAAACTTTATTGACACATTCCTGGGGTCAGATACATCACATGATCACACTGACAGAACCACAGGCACATAGACACAGGCAACAGAGCATGCACAAAGTCGGCACTAGTACAGTGTATATCCACCTTTCGCAGCAATGCAGGCTGCTATTCTCCCATGGAGACGATCGTAGAGATGCTGGATGTAGTCCTGTGGAACGGCTTGCCATGCCATTTCCACCTGGCGCCTCAGTTGGACCAGCGTTCGTGCTGGACGTGCAGACTGCGTGAGACGACGCTTCATCCAGTCCCAAACATGCTCAATGGGGGACAGATCCGGAGATCTTGCTGGCCAGGGTAGTTGACTTACACCTTCTAGAGCACGTTGGGTGGCACGGGATACATGCGGACGTGCATTGTCCTGTTGGAACAGCAAGTTCCCTTGCCGGTCTAGGAATGGTAGAACGATGGGTTCGATGACGGTTTGGATGTACCGTGCACTATTCAGTGTCCCCTCGACGATCACCAGTGGTGCACGGCCAGTGTAGGAGATCGCTCCCCACACCATGATGCCGGGTGTTGGCCCTGTGTGCCTCGGTCGTATGCAGTCCTGATTGTGGTGCTCACCTGCACGGCGCCAAACACGCATACGACCATCATTGGCACCAAGGCAGAAGCGACTCTCATCGCTGAAGATGACACGTCCCCATTCGTCCCTCCATTCACGCGTGTCGCGACACCACTGGAGGCGGGCTGCACGATGTTGGGGCGTGAGCGGAAGACGGCCTAACGGTGTGCGGGACCGTAGCCCAGCTTCATGGAGACGGTTGCGAATGGTCCTCGCCGATACCCCAGGAGCAACAGTGTCCCTAATTTGCTGGGAAGTGGCGGTGCGGTCCCCTACGGCACTGCGTAGGATCCTACGGTCTTGGCGTGCATCCGTGAGTCGCTGCGGTCCGGTCCCAGGTCGACGGGCACGTGCACCTTCCGCCGACCACTGGCGACAACATCGATGTACTGTGGAGACCTCACGCCCCACGTGTTGAGCAATTCGGCGGTACGTCCACCCGGCCTCCCGCATGCCCACTATACGCCCTCGCTCAAAGTCCGTCAACTGCACATACGGTTCACGTCCACGCTGTCGCGGCATGCTACCAGTGTTAAAGACTGCGATGGAGCTCCGTATGCCACGGCAAACTGGCTGACACTGACGGCGGCGGTGCACAAATGCTGCGCAGATAGCGCCATTCGACGGCCAACACCGCGGTTCCTGGTGTGTCCGCTGTGCCGTGCGTGTGATCATTGCTTGTACAGCCCTCTCGCAGTGTCCGGAGCAAGTATGGTGGGTCTGACACAGCAGTGTCAATGTGTTCTTTTTTCCATTTCCAGGAGTGTATGTTGTAGGATTAGACGGTATAGGGGTGTTTCTTTCTCTAAACAAATGCCACACTGGGAGGATACCCACACGACACAATCATTGCGCTGTGTTTCATGGGAGGTCTGGAGTGGGAGGCAGCACTTCACACACAGTCGTTGCCACTTGCTACCACAAACTCTACAGCAAGCAAACTCTTCTGTCAACATATACAACGAGTCATGCCAGAGGAGCTGCTGTGGCTGAACGGTGCCTGTTGCCCCTCCTACCGCTAGGGAGCCCCATCTGCACTCCAGAAACACTTGTGGATAAACAGTTTACATTGACCCTCACATGCTCCGAACAGATAAGGAACTCCTCGCGCCACCTCATCAGCCGCTGCCTGATGTTTGTCTGTAGAGAGCAGCTACCTATCTTACACTTAAATCGCACTCTAGCCGCTCCTCTTAGTCATTCAAAAAATTTACAGGAATGAGACCTTGCTAACGTTCTGTCAGCCTAACGTACATACGACTCCCAGCACGGTCATCTTCTATATGACTCCACACAAAATTTGATTGCAAATTTCAAGAAAGAGCAATAACCATATAGACACTGCAAGGACCAAATACAGCGCCAAGATCACAGGTCTCCGATAGAGGCACTAAACGTTCCATCGTTGATTAAACATATCCCTCTCATTCCCCAGTGTTGTCATCAGCTTGAGGAGAGAAATATTCTGTGGAATCAGTACTCTGGCTAAACGAACGGCGATACTTTGAGAGTGATGTATAGTACTTAATAAAACCAGGTATAACTAAAATACATACCCATTGTACATGAAACAAGAGGATTATGTAAGTAACTTAGGTGTAACTGTCAACACGCAGGCACACCGGAATTCCTGTCACTTGTACTTCGCTTCAGTTAAGAACTAAAATACATATGTTGTGCTGTGGGGTGATCTGTGTGGTTGGAAATAAAGAACACACTTCATACACCCTCATCGCAGTACAGAGACTTTTACTGTTCCAAGATGACTTGTTTCAACAGTCTTATGCTGCCATCATCTGATCTTAAGGAACTTGTTATAAAAGTATCATGTTACATTTCATGAAATCAAAGAACGAAAGGCACTCCCCAATCATACATGTCTTGATAAAAAAAAAACACACAGTTGATGAAATTCACACTGCCGATAACATCGTACTGTAGTGTAGTGCTGTGTGGTAAGCCTGGAAGACTTATGTCTGATGCCGATATGCGTGGATGGTACAAAGATGTTACCAACTTCATGAATTTTATCAACTGTATGTTTTCCATTTATCAAGCTAGTCATATTGTGATTTGACTTCATGTAATGTAAGTTGACACTTATATAACAAGTTCCATAAGATCACACGACGGTAGCATAACACTGTTGAAACTGGTCATCACGCATGGATAAAAATTTCTGTAATGCAATCACCGTACACGAAGTGCGTTCTTCATTTCCATTTAAGAACTACAAAGATATGAATATCATAGGATTGGAAACTTCACACAGCTTTCGCATATGATGTTATATATATGCGGACTTATGTGGACTTTACCCGCGTTCAGATGTGTAAAAACCACTTACCATCTTACAATACGTGATGGGTAACACTTACCAACATCTGATTCCCGTCTCTCTTATTCGAGAGGGAAATGATACATATGGCTGAGTTTGATATTGTCTGTTTCGCCTAGGGATAGCGTATGTATGCTGCCACTTGGATAGTGGATATGTGTGAATTTGCTTTCTTTTTATACGTCCCTCATTTAAACCCCGTTCCTATTTCATTCGTGATTGTCGGT
Source organism: Schistocerca serialis cubense (assembly GCF_023864345.2). Lineage (NCBI taxonomy): Eukaryota > Metazoa > Arthropoda > Insecta > Orthoptera > Acrididae > Schistocerca > Schistocerca serialis. The sequence goes on from NC_064642.1 coordinate 529,829,147, forward strand.
AAACCTCTGTATTAACTCTGATTCCTCAAATTCGCTCATTGTACTCATTTTTCATGTCGTATGTCGGCAGAAGTGATATGTTGCCAGGAACATCCTCTCTTGGCTGTTAGGCTCTGATATTGTCTGTAGTTCTGGCGACACCTGTCTGAATCCCTTCAGATCTTGCTAGGGTGATAATAGGAGCAGAATCAATTACCCATGCTGTGCCTGATCAGCGGACTATGCTTTAGATTTTGTCAGCCTTTTCTATTAAAATGAGCCATAAAACGTTCGATTCTGACGAATAACACTACAAAAACGGTCGAACAAGTTTTGGGAGCCACTTCGTTTTCGGATGGGACACATTTCCTTAAGATTCCTCCAGTCAGTCTGAGCTGGAGATATGCTATTCGCTACGTTATATTTTATGTAGCTACTCCCCTTCAGGTTGCTCTAGATGATTATTCCTAAATAGTTTACAAGTTATGTACAGTTTTATTTTTGTGGGCGTCCCGAGCCTCAGTGCTTTTTGACAATGAATACATGATCCAAGTAGGTTGTAATCTGTTTATTATCTGTGCAGTCAGATAGTTTCAACCATGGGTCATTTTCAAGCACACATAGTACATTCATAAAATGGTGACATTACTTTATACACATATGCTGACAGCTTTAAATCGAATATCTGCACGTATGTGAAACAAAAACAATACAACGGTATACATGATTACGTCCGTTAGCTGATACACACAGAAAGCTGTCATATAGTAGTATAGGTCATATGGTACGATTGATGGTCGATAACATTAGGTAAGCTACTGGTACGATATTCACTGGCATATTATACTCGTTGGTCTCACGTGCGATGTCTTATTAAAAGTAGAGTATCGATCACTCATATGTCATAAGTCATGCCACATGCACTTCTAGAATTTATACTACAAAGTACAAACTACAAAAGATTATGGCAGGCTTCTTTATGATTGCGACGAATTATTTCTAGGCATTAATTTTTTGAAGTTTCATACGTCATGCAGTACATCAGTTGTGTGACCATCACTTTTATGAAGGAGAAGGGGCGAATTTGGATTGTACTGGAAAGATTTAAGGGCTGCTTTTCTTACAGCATTATGTAAGGGATGTTTGGAATTTTCATTTTATGTTTTTATAGTATACTAGAACTTTAACTAAGTGTATTATGTATGTATTTTTATGCTGGCTTAAAATATTTTGTCCGTCCTGTTAATAACTTGCAAATAGAGATTTTAGTTGATGGTTTCATCAAAAAGCCTGAAGGGGAAGTTTGACATATTTTTCGTTGTTTCAACATGACAATGAGTGATACAATTATAAGTGTAACGTGTCAAACGATTTACGAACTGTAAATCAGCTAGTACTGTAAGATCTAAAACGTGCGAGCTCTGAACAAAAGAATTTTGCTCAAAACTATAAGTACTGCTTCGAATCGCATCGAGTTGTACGTGAGGTAGTCCGGCAAATATATTTTCTAACATGCCAACGGATGTTAGATTTTTACGTGTGGCATGAGAAATGATATATGAGCTACGATTCAACTAGTACTGTGAGGCTTAACACGAACTTTAGATGAGACTAATTTCGCCAAAACTGTAGCTCCTATTTCTATATCCTATCACATTGTAAAGTAATTTAGATGTCTCATATAGGCAATCCATATTAGGCTCCTTCTCTTTCACGTAACACCTGTAGGTAATACCATTTTTACTGCAAGATATTATTGAAGTAACTGCACTATCTTTTTTTTTGCCATCCTGTAGTATTCTAATACTGCATAAAAGCTACAATGAAATTGCACCTAGTATATAAATAATCTGTTATTGGTTCTAATGTACCAAATGACGTACCATTTTTTAAAAAAAAATTAATAACTGGATGCGCTTATTACGACAGTAAAAATGTTTTATTTTATGAACTCACTGCAACCCTCATTAAGAAGTCCGACATAATCTTTTGTAGTTCGTACTTTATACTGTAAATTCTAGCCCTGCATGTGGCATGAAATACGCTGTATGTATATTGATGCTCTACTTTTAATAAGATATCAGATGTGAGACTAACGAAAATAATATAGCAGTAAATATTGCGCCAGTAGCTTTCTTAATGCTATTGACCATCCACTGGTAGGATTCAAAACATCTTTGATCAAACCATAACATCAGTGCTTATACTAAAATATGACAGCTTTGTGTATGTGCCAGGTAATGGACGTAATCATGCAAAGTTCTTTTTTTTGTGTCACATATGCACATAAATACGATGTCAACCTATACTAGCGATATAGTAAAATGTGTACTGAACCATGATACTGGAAATATGTAAGTAAGTTTTTTTGTCAAGTATTTGTAGAAACGAAAGATTGTAGACATTTAAGGTATAAACGAATGCCACAGTTTTATGATATAATACACTTTCTTCACAATGATCCAAGCTTGAAACTGGTTGATTGAACAGATGATAAACAGATTAGAGTCTACTCTGACCATCTTTCCAGTCTCAAAATTGTACGGGTGTTATAGTGTCCAGTGATTTCCCACCGCAGTGTAACAACATTGACTTGCGCCCGAGTCTCTATATGAATCATGGATTCTCTGTTGGTCGTTCTGCAACTCGCTACAGTCCTCAGGCAATGCTATTATCTTTCTACGGACAATCGCATCATCTATGACCATCGTCATGGAGATTTCGACATTATCCACTGGATCACTTATATTGGTACGGCTACTTCGTGGGTCAGCCACAGTCAATCATATGACATGATTTATGGGTAGTAGTGCTAATGCTCCATGCGATCCTTTTCTTTCTGCCGTAGAACAAATAAGTCACGACTTTAGTGGAACGTGTGTTTTGTGTTCAAAATATTATGTATTTTGATAAATAATAAAAGAGATAATTTAATTTTCACACACGATCGATTTTGTTTCGTTTTGCTCCAAGATGTCTACGTGTCCCACTCGCATGGGAGAGCCTAATGTACGGTACAGGACAGTACGTTAGGCAAACGGTATAGGACAATGCTGTAACTGAATGCGGTAGTTGGACGACATAGCACAGAGAATTATTCGGACAGCACAGTATTGTGCTGTACCCAAATGCAATCATGGGTTTATGTGGAGCGAGGTAGTTTTGCACTAGTTAGGGCCAGTGTCCAGTCTTAATACAGACTTCCTATACGCTTCATCGAACATTATTTCCATTTGTTACATACTTGTTGGATCTTCACACTACTTAAGAAGCTTTGACAGCTTTATTTGGTCAATAATTTGACCACATATAAGAAGGTAAAAATGACTGTATAACGACAGACTAGTATTTTCTCGTTTTCCCTGTGTTAGCAAAATTCCGTTTTTCTAAGGGCAAATATAATCAGCGAACTCTGAACTGTTTTTTCTGACATTCTTTAGTTACTGCTTTCTTCGTTACCCTTTCTTCCTCCTAGCTTTGATCAGTTAAGTCGTATATACTCATATAAGTTCCTACAAGCGAGAATAATTACTTATTTTGTTCACGCATTGACTCACGTTTTATTACCTGACATCACTAAGCTCATTAATAGGTTTTGACAGGTATACAAATGGAATTGTTGGTGAATCTTGTTATGTAAACTGAAATAACCAGCTAACAACGAATTGTAGTAATTACTTAGAGCTTGCTTGTTATTTAATTCTCAAGTCCGACTGCTAAGTGCGAATAAAACTGGCGCACTTGAGACAGTCCAAACTTCTACGATCGCGATAGTAAGGAGAGAAGCCAGTAGGTGCCAGTAGGTGGAAAATACAGACAGTGTGAACTGTCACTCACCAATCTATATAAGAACACGGGGGATTATTCAGTTGCCTTTAATAACTTTAATAACTTTAATGGATTGCTGGCACTCAGCAATCCATATAAGAACCCGGGGGTTTATTCAGTTGCCCTTAATAACTATTCTCTGTACATTGAGCAAACTGATAAAAGTTTCGAGATTCGCTTTAAAAAGCACCTCTGTCTGAACAGTTCGAAATCCACATTAACGTCTCATTTACGTGATAATCAACATTCTGTTTCGTCTCCTCACTAACTTGGAGAGACTACACAAACAGAGAAAGGTGTTTCAGATGTGGTCGATGAGATATATATAATAAAGTCCATAAGAGAGTCCCCTTATGAAAATCTCAACAACCGAACGTAGTTAAGACACCTAGGTTTGTTGGACAATTTCGACTATATGAACTTTTGAACTAATGGGTCTCAGGATTTAACTAGTTGGGTAGCTTATTCTTTTTTTATTTTATGTTCATTTTCAAGTTTACCCCCATTGCCGGTGCTCAAGTACGTCATCCTGATTCATTTCTTGTGTACACCGTTTTACGTTATAGAAATAAGTAGTAGGATTTTTTAAAAAATCACCTTACTACCATTATTTTATTTGTATCACCCACAACATATTCTTATATAATACAGATAACTACATCTAATAGTCCGTGTGGCGATCGCCATTCCTCAGCAAAGCACTAGCGGCACATTTGCCTTATCTTCCGTGTTGCCTGCGTTAGTTGATTTACTTAACCGTCTCAGTACTTGGACGGTAGCCAGCGCACACGCTCTGTCAGCATACTGGTTTCTTTTGTAGTTTGTGTTGGCAGCTACTACGATTACTAGTACGTTAACAGACACATTCAAGCGTGTCGGCTTCGAGTAAATGTGGCATTCAACATAAACTCCTTCCTTTCGATCATTGCTGACCCCAAATCGTGTTGAAAATAATTATTCAGTGCATTTTGATACATCAATTTTATTATTTTTCTTCACTAACTTCATTAATTTTTTATTTTTCAGTCCCTTCAGAACTCGATTTTTCGTTGGAAATCAATTACATAGGACATTGTCTGTTGTTAGACGTAGGCACGCGGAAGCATCTTCTAATCGGTCAACTAACAGTTCATATGATATTAACCTAGCCCAGTCCCGATTTTGTCAGTTTCTAAGCGTTTGCATGAAATTAGTCAGGGATCTGTTTCTGACGCCTAATTCCATTATTTCACTTCTATAGACTTGACGTACATTGAGCGCCAACTGTTACTCTGCGGCATTCCTTCATAGACCCCTATACCATTGTGATTTTATGACGTAGCACTGTAATGATCTTGTTTGTTACATACGAATAGCACCCTCGCCCAATTTTTGTGGGGCGCATTTGATCCACATCTAATTTCCTAATGGGATTCATAATATTTTTTTCTTATTTAAATTTGTTCAGTCAGTACTTTGAAAATGTCCAAGATAAATTAATTTCCCCATTACCAAAGTATAAATTTGTAAAAATTTCTGTACGGATACACAACAGTAGATGCCATTTAAAATCGACTCCAATAAATGCAGCTGTTGCGGACTATTTGACCTTTCACTCAATTGTCTGTTTTAAAAGTTTTAACACCTGTATGTAAACGTCTGTGTTGTACTGTATGAACGATCAATCAATTTTTTATATTAATGCGTTTCTGAGGCAACGTGGTTGACGTGAATACATTTGTTTGCTTTTTGTGCCATAGAATTTTAACGGCATCGTATCCTTAGTCATTGTTTTACTATGGCACTAGGTCGTATGAATCACAGTACAGTGCATGTTTTGTTTAAATAACTAACGTCAGTGTATTTCAGAAGAGTGGAAGTAGGAATGCTGCTTGCTGATTAACTAACTGTAACATAACCGTTGTAGTTGCTGCCTTCTTTGTTGCGCAGTGGGCAGTAATATTTGTCATGCAATTATCTGCAGAATTAATGTAATTGCACCAATGAACTCTCGAATTTTTTCCGTTTGCTCCAATATGTCTACGTGTCCCACACGCAAGGCAAAGCCTAATGTACGGTATAGGACAGAAGGTTCACTACACATGCGAAAATAGTACTATAACAGGCCTATTAAGTGTGAACCAAGTTCTGTTGAGTATTATTATTTACGCACAATACTTATTTCATAAAAAAATTGCAGCTACTCACTGTTAGTAACCCTTTGAGAAAACTGCAGTATAAATATAAATTGCAGGTACCCCAGGTCAAATTTAAGTTCATCTTCTAACAGCACTCCCTTGTAAAGCTATTATGGAAGTTTTACTTGTAATTTCATAGAACTTAACACACTCCGTGGTCGCTGACATTTTATAATCAACACTGTGTTGTTTTTTCGTTTGAGTTCCTTTGTTCTGAGGGTAGTGCCAACGACAGTGCTCTTAAAGAAAATTATTGTCTACCTTTATGATGATCAAAAGACATGTTACCTATTCATAATGTTGACATGATATTCCGCGCGGTGTGGCCCCTCCCGCTGGAGGTTCGAGTCCTCCCTCGGGCATGGGTGTGTGAGTTGTTCTTAGCATAGGTTAGTTTAAGTTATTTTAACTAGTGTGTAAGTCTAGGGACCGATGACCTCTGCAGCTTGGTCCCTTAAGAACTCACACTCATTTGAACATTTGAACAATTTTGAAATGTGTTTGATGAATGAACTTCTTTGTATTCAGTTCACTTAAGACAGAAAAAAAAGAAAAAAAATGCGAATTACTGGTTTTTTGTTGTTAGTTAGCAGTCGGTGCATCTTAGTATTATTCGTAACTACGCTCTTGTCCATAAACCTAGAATAACTACACTTTATAACCTACCCCTTTCAGACCCTTGTGTTTGAGGCGCAAGCTCGAAGTCACTTCTTAGCCCACTAAAGAAACACATCGGACGGTGAAACAAATTCTGCTGCTGGTAATATAAATGAAACTTGGCTACAATAGGTAGTATGTTTGGTAACTCTAATACCATGATGGCACCGATATATCCTGCCTAATTCACATGACCTTCTCTTATCATTTCCATTGAATAATGTGAGTGATTTTCGCTTAAGGTGTGATACCAGGACATCAGTTTAGGGCATTGAGCCCCGGAAGGACATTTCACGCGGAAATTAATACTACCTCATCATTTATGTTTCGAATTATTTGTCGTAACCAGTATTAAGGGAGACATGAATACTTACCGTCTTTGCTAGCAGTGAGGTAATTCGGTAGCTGTGTCGAGTTTGCATTGGCTCTTGGTTCCAGTCTTGATGGAGGCCCGATTTTTACCTCTTCTGTGGGCGAGCTCCAAGCAGTCAGATCGAAAATAAGTAAGGAAATCTTAAGAAAGCCACTCCATCATAAGTTCTCTCGCTAATTCCAGTACCCTTTAATGTAACAGCGAGAACTTTACGATGCTGAATATTCTATAATGACATTTTTAGCTTTTGCTGGCATAATTTTTGGTTTTTATGAACGTTTTGTTAAATTGTGGCACTGAATAATTTATTAATGGAGCTTTTATGTGCGTTTACTCCATCTGCCAAATTTCCATATTACTTGCGTATCACGCAGGACAAAATATAAACAGATATCGTGGTAAGTGTTAATTCATTCTTATTAGAGCACCCTAGATCACCAGAGTATGTGTTAGTAGGGTAACTTCCATGAACGGTTTTATTTGTAAAACAAGCTGAGTACATTAGTGAACAGTAGCAACACACAACTTCAGAACCTTGTCTACAAAACGAAAATCTCTCAAAAAAGTTCAACGGTGGCAGTTTGTTACATATGTTACTTACCGACAGTTCCTCCACGTGGAAAATCATTTACCACATCGATCTTTCTTGAAGCAAGTAAATTACATTTTCCTCAAATGAATTCGCAACTGCGAATAAGAACTAACATCAGATGTATAATGGAACGACGACAATGAAAATTGTGCCGGACCGGGACTCGAAGCCCGATTTCTCCATTACCTTATCATTTGGCTATCCGTGCATGACACAAACTTCGTCGTCAGCAATGCGTCTACGACTTGTACTTATACATCTATTACGTATATTCCCGTGCAGGTCAAACGTTGTACTTGAAAGTCGCTTGCCCGGGATCGGCAGATAAATAAAATATTGCGGTGCTTGCGTTATTCTGATTTCTTTGGACGAGAATGCAGGTCCAAAGGAAGTAAACATAATAACATAGGTACTGCAATATCACAAATTCCTTTCTAACCTGATTTGTCCAATAGCACTCGCCGCACACAAGATACAACTGTTTTGAGCCCTTCTGCTGCGCCAGTATCTCTATTAAACCTAAGAAAAACAGTACTCTAAAGTTACAAAAGCCATGGGACAGCGAAATGCACACATACAGATAGCGGTAGTATCACGTACACAAGGTATAAATGAGTAATGCGTTGGCAGAGCTGACACTTGTACTCAGGTGACTGACATGAAAAGGTTTTCTATGTGGTTATAGTCGCACGATGGGAGTTAACAGACTCTGAACGCGGAATCGTAATTGGAGCTGGACGTATGGGACATTCCATTTCGGAGAGTGTACCGAGAATACCAAATATCTGGCATTACCTCTCACGACGGGCAATGCAGTGCTCGACAGCCTTCACTTAACGACTGAGACAGGGGCGTTTGAATAAAGTTGTCAAGGCTAATAGACAAGCACTACGTGAAACAACCGCAGAAGTAAATATGGGACGTATTACGAACGAATACGTTAGGATAGTGCAGCAAAAGTTTGGGTTAATGGGCAGACGACCGATCCGAGTGCCTTTCATAACAGCACGTCATCGCCTGCGGTGCCTCTCCTCGGGTCATGACCGTATCGGTTGGATCCTAGACGATTAGAAAACCTTGCCTTGGTCAGATGAAACTAGATTTAGTTCGTAAGAGGTGAAGATAGGTTCCGAGTGTGGCGCAGACCACACGAAGACATTTATCCAAGTTGTCAATATGGCGCTGTGCAAACTGGAGGTGGCTCCATAATGGTGTGCGCCGTGTTTACATGGAATGGACTGGGTCCTCCGGTCCAGTTGAACCGATCAGCGACTGGAGGTCGTTATGTTCATCTGTTTGTAAATCATTTGCAGCCATTAATGGATTAGTTTGAAGAACATTCAGGACAGTTCGAGGGAATGATTTGGCTATCCAGATTGAACATTATGGGACGTTATCGAGAGGTCAGTTCGTGCACTACATCCTGTACTTTCGCAATATAGGCTGCTATAGAGGGAGCTTAGTAAATATTTCTGCAGGCTACTTCCAAGGACTTGTTGATCCCATGCCACGTCCAGTTGTAGCACTCAGCCACACAGAAGGAAGTCCGACACGATATTAGGAGGTATCCCGTGATTTTAGTTACCGGAGTGTATATCGCAAATGTTAAACATTATTCCTCTTGGGAATCTATTTTATAGCGCTTAAATAAGTACTATAAGATTCAAGCGTACTGATTCCAGTACTTAACTATGAGACAAATACTGGAATTTAAATTGCGAAAATTACACTTCGTAAGTGCTGTCATAAGAACCAAAACATTCTCTTCGTTTACCAATGCTATTACACACGGGTAATCGAACTACAATAAAAACAATGATAAGCTTATTAATCGGAGAGTACAAACGCGCTCAAGAATTGTGATAGCGCTCCTCGCCGTGGCACGATCACCTTGTCACACGGCAGCAGGCGGTTGGTGGTCGTTGTCCGCTGTAGGGCAAGGATACTCTCGAGCATGGACTGTTCCGATCTTGACGCAGTCATGTGTTCTGTCCTGGAAAGATTTTTGGAAGTTTTTGCTGTTTTGGATGCGTTAGAGAGTGAGGATAATTATCTTCGAAGTCCCGTTAGACTGATTCCTTTAGCAGACCGCCGAATAGCAGTTTTAAAAAATTAATGGGAAGAGTAACGACTTTATAGCTACATTGCGCGACGTTTAACACACGACCATAGCAGATACAGCACTACAAGCCCAGAATACAATACTTCCTCCAGATACTTTCGCATCCTACAGTATTGCCAGAGTGTGCAGATGTCTAGACTTGGAATTCTGAGGGGGAATAGGTGCTATCGGTGCCTTAAGTTGATGACTCGGACAGGCTCCATGGCAGCCAGCCGTCAGCCAGGTTTTGTGACACAGGCTGCACATAGACAATTCAAGTGGATTGCAAAACAGTTGGTTTCCTGGAAGACAGAGTTAAGCGCCCCCAGTTCGGTCGCAGGCTTTGAGAACATCAGTACTGATCTATAATAAAACGACACTTGGACTTCATTCTGCGAGTAGTAGTAGAGGGTAAATGTAATTGCTTGCAGGAGACACAGGAAGAACATCAAGCCACCTCATAACGAGAAGTTAGGTTACGTTTCCTTCCTTTTTACAAATAAAGTGTTCAGTTAAATCTGAAGTGTTATGTATAGATCATTTTGGATTCCTGCCACCAGTCATCACAACTTCTCTCCTTCCTTAATTGTGTCGGTGTTTGCTCCCACAGAAGCCGACACAATATCTGCCGCCGCGGATTCCGGAACCAAGGCTGCCTCCGCTCTTCGCCACTTCATCACCGTGCGTCTCTAATAATTCTCTCTTTTTCTTTCAGAGAAGCATTGCTACTAATTGTGTTCTGTATTGCAGACCGACCGCAACGCTTCCGCTATTTCTGTATTTGCCGCGCTTCTAATTATTTTGTTGCAATGCTCCTCTCATTACAATGGCCCTAATCGGCATCCCACACCACCTGTAACTACGCCTCCTGGTTGCTGTTGGCTTTGACCAAATGCAGTTTATTCAGTTTCAGAGCCACCAAATGTCGCAGACGATGACGACTGTTCTGCAGCTCATTAATACACAAGCCGTGCTGCATTAATTCTGCCACAACAGCATGCTACATCCACGACACTGCCTCCATGCATTTCACCATCCCGAGCTTTCAATGAACAACAAGAGGAAAGGAATGAGTACTATGCTCAGTTCGATGCTCATTGTGCTACACGTGAACGCAAGGCATTGTGAAACTTTCCTGTTCCTTGTCAGTGGCTAGCACAGAAGTTTACCACCTCACTCAGAAGTTACTGCTGAGTAGCTGGCCGGAATTGCTAGTTTTTGAAGACTTAATTTCCATCCTCACCAAGTATTAGGATGATCAGGTACATGTTGCTGCACCTCGTTAGACAATCTTTCGACTGCGAAAAAAGCCAGAACAGACATACTGTCAGTGGGTCATTGAACTTAAGGATTTGACACGACAATGTCGTTTTGAATGTAGCTGTGGACAATACTATATTGACGTGACGATTCTTGATGCAATTATGTACAATGTTCCAGGCATTAGTATTCGTGAACAAATTCTCAAACATTCTGATTCTACTTTGAAACAACTGTTACAAACTGTTGAACCCCAGGACTCGTGGGTTCCAATGGATCTGAGCACTATGGGACTTAACTGCTGTGGTCATCAGTCCCCCAGAACTTAGAACTACTTAAACCCAACTAACCTAAGGACATCACACACATCCATGCCCGAGGCAGGATTTGAACCTGCGACCGCAGCGGTCACGCGGTTCCAGACTGTAGCGCCTAGAACCGCACGGCCACTCCGGCCGGTTGGACTCGTGGGACAGAGCCATGGAAATCTTTGAGGTAGTTCCTTTCTGCAGTGTAGTACAAAGTGACAAACAGGTACGGCCTTGCGACTGACCACTGCACGCAAACAGGTCACCGCGCTCTGGACGGAGTATACAAGTGTCAGTGCATGGGTCTGTTGTGAAATCATGACCCTTCTGCTTTTCCGCTCATAAAAGACAACATTGCCCTTCGCAGAACGCAACATCTTTCCTTGTGGAAAGCCAGGTTATGCTTGAAACAAAAATAGAACTCTACCGCGATTGTTCTCATCAGCGTGGACTGCCTTCTTACTCAGTGAATTTAGTTTTTTCTAAACCGGCTACCGGTTCTCGTAATGACCAAATTCAGGATGTACCTTCACCCCGCCGGCCAGGGTGGCCGGGCGGTTCTAACAAGGGAAAATCCCCATCGCGCTCCCCTCAGATTTAGTTATAAGTTGGCACAGTGGATAGGCCTTGAAAAACTGAACACAGATCAATCGAGAAAACAGGAAGAAGTTGTGTGGAACTATGAAAAAAATAAGCAAAATATACAAACAGAGTAGTCCATGCCCAAGATAGGTAACATCAAGGAAAGTGTAAGCTCAGACGCGCCGTGATCTCGTGGTTAGCGTGAGCAGCTGCAGCACGAGAGGTCCTTGGTTCAAGTCCTCCCTCGAATGAAAATTTTATTTTCGCAAAGTTATGATCTGTCCGTTCGTTCATTGACGTCTCTGTTCACTGTAATAAGTTTAGTGTCTGTGTTTTGCGGCCGCACCGCAAAACCGTGCGATTGGTAGACGAAAGGACGTGCCTCCACAATGGGAACCGAAAACATTTGATTGCAAGGTCATAGGTCAACCGATTCCTCCACAGGAAAACACATCTGATATATTCTATACGACACTGGTGACGGCATGTGCGTCACATGACAGGAATATGTTGTCGACCCACCTAACTTGTACACTAGGCGAATGGGTAAACAGATTCTTCTACCTTGCCCGATTTAGGTTTTCTTGTGGATGTGATAATCACTCCCAAAAAAGTGATCGCATCGGACGGACGGACGGACAGATAATAACTGTCTGAAAATATAAAATTTAACTTTTCACTCGAGGGGAGATTTGAACCAAAGATCTTTCGTTCCGCAGCTGGTCACGCTAACCACGGGACCACGGCGCTCCGGAGCTCATGTTCTCCTTGAAGTTGCATATCTTCAGCATGGACTACTCAGTTTGTATATTTTACTTATTTTTTTCATAGATCCACACAACTTCTTCCTGTTTTCTCGATTGATTTGTGTTCAGTTTTTCAAGTCCTATCCACTGTGCCAACTTATAACTAAAGCTGAGGGGGGTGCGATGGGAGGTTCCCTTGTAAGCGCTACAGTCTGGAACCGCGCGACCGCTACGATCACTGGTTCGAATCATACCTCGGGCATGGATGTGTGTGATTTTCTTAGGTTAGTTACGTTTAAGTAGTTCTTCGTTCTAGGGGACCTCAAAAGTTAAGTCACATAGTACTCAGAGCCATTTGAACCATTTTGAACTTTCACCTCGCCCATGTGCTTTGCAACGAGAGTCAAACAAACTGTTTGTGAACTTAGTCATTGCCGGATGCTGTTGCGACTTCAGACAGACACTGGCGATTCAATGTTACTTAATCATACCACTTATGAGCAGTTGGGCCCGCCACAGTTGACGAAATATTGCACGCGCCTTATTGCATATAATGGTTTGGACACAGTCCGCGCAGATAGCTGAATGCTGCCGGCACGGTAGCTCAGCGTGTTCGATCAGAGGGTTACGTGCCCTCTGTAATAAAAAAACTGAGTTAATCGATCATCAACGAACTTAAACGGATGTCTTACGAAATCCGCCCCGAGCAGGAGCAACGAACAATAGCGAACAAAATGAGATTAAAAAAAAAAAAAGGTCAGCGTGACGGATTGTCGTCCTACTGGTCTGGATTCGATTCCCGGCTGCGCCGGAGATTTTCTCCGCTCAAAGACTGGGTGTTATGCTATCTTCATCATCATTCCATCCCCATGCGGCGCATTGGTCGCCCAGTATGGCGTCGAATGTAACAAGACCCGCAGCAAGAGGGCCTGACCTGCTACGCGAGGGGCCTCCCGGCCATTAACGCCTAACGCTCATTTCCATTTTCACTGTCCGGACACTTCAGTTCTTGCTACAGGTAGTTTGTCTGCCACATTCTGGTCTCACACCGGAACAGTGGCATTCGCAGTTTCGCGTTCACGAGACTGTAAAAACAGATTTTTTTGATCTGTTTAGTCTTCGTATTCTGTTTTCAACCCGAAAGACACTGTTACTCGCTTTACTGAAGAGTTATCTGAGTGATTCTCTGAAGGACAAGGCAGAGCAAATAATTTTGAGGCACAATGAAAGACAACGCGCAACCTAAGTTCTTCCCAGCACCTCCTGCCCCTCATGCAGTTATAGACAAAGTTGCAAGTGAATTTAAGAGTGCCAAGACAATGATGTTATTGCTAGTCAATGGGCTTCTCCCTTAGTAATCTTACCAGAGTCTTCTGGAAGACTTTGTATTTGTGCTGGCTTTAAATCCACTGCGAATCCCTAGATGATAACCGATACTTATCCGCCGGCCGGTGTGGCCGTGCGGTTCTAGGCGCTTCAGTCTGGAACCGCGTGACCGCTACGGTCGCAGGTTCGAATCCTGCCTCGGGCATGGATGTGTGTGATGTCCTTAGGTTGGTTAGGTTTAAGTAGTTCTAAGTTCAAGGGGACTGATGACCTCAGAAGTTAAGTCCCATAGTGCTCAGAGCCATTTTTTTAATACTTATCCGTTGCCTCACCCTGAGGAATTAGCGGACAGGCTTGGTGCAGGCCACTGTTTTTCAAATATTTACTTAAGCTCTGCATATCTGCAGATTCCGCTAGATTAGGAGTCTCAGAAAGTGTTTGTGATCAACATACATTTATGGTTGTTCAAATTTTTGCACTTACCCTCGGCAGCGCTTCCGCGCCTGCCATATTCCAACGCTGCTTCGAACAGCTTACTGCAAAAGTTCCATTCTGTTCAAGCTGCTTGGATGATACTGTGGTACCGCAGGAACATCTCCGTAATCTTCGTATGCTTTTCCAAGCACTTTCAGCTGCACTACTTTCAGTTGTCTGGACAAGTGTGCCTTTTTTTTCAGTCTGAAATTCAGTACTTAGGCCATATTATTAATAGCCAAGGTATTCATCCCCTTCATTCACATTTTCTGGCCATCCATCGTTTGCGTCCGGAAGAATGTGCCTTCCTTTCGACCAAAAAGTGTCAGGATGCATTCCTGAAACTTAAAAAATGCCTTGTTTAGTGACAGAGGCTTTGTTCATTTCAATAACACTAAGCCTGTGGTTTTGGCAGTGGACGCCTCTTCATACAGAATCGGAGCTGTGCTCTCGTACATGTTTGGTTCACAGGACAGGCCGATTGCTTTCGCCTCCAAGTTATTGACCAAGGGTCAGTGTAACTATTCTTAAATCGAGAAGGAAGCGCTGTCTATTATTTACGGCGTGACGAAGTTTCACCTTTATCTGTTTGGTCGGAAGTTTTACCTAGCGACGGACCGAAGCCACTTCTGTCTATTCCATCCTTCCAAATCTGTTCCGCCGCACACAGCTCAGAAGCTGCAACGTTGGGCTTTGTTATTGGCAAAGTAATAGTACGAAATTTGTACCGGTCCATGTCGAAGCACGCCAATGCTGAAGCCCTTTCTCGCCATCCTGTTGAACCTGATTCTGAATTCGACGCTACTGCCGCATCTTGCTATCGGCTCGATCTGCAGGACAATGAACTGTACAGATTTTTCTACTACACTAAAGTAAAATTGCTCAGCTCAAAAAAACAGTCCCTGGCTTGAAACTTTTGTTGTACTATATCCGTACTGCTTGGCGTCTGTCATTGAAAATTCCCTTCCATTCAGTACGGTGTGACTTTACTGCAAAATGACTCTGCACATTCGTGTGTGCTTATTCCTAAAGTGTTGCAAATGGTGTGTTGTGATTGCTCCACAAATTTCACTGGGGAATCATACGCACAAAAGAGTTAGAAGGTCGGCGTTGCACTTGGCCGAGCTTGGGCGCCCCCATTAAACAGATGACCTCACTGTGTCGCGCTTGTGCTAAATATCTCTCGTCCCCGCCGAAAACGTTTCCAGCTTATTGGAGTTCATACTAACTTTGTTGCTCCCTTTTGGAACACTCGTTGGCTTCTTATTGTTGACTCTTTCAGCAAATGTTTGTTTGCTGTGCCCATGAACCCGACGACGTCGTGTAGTGTCATTCAGGCTTTGTCATCAATTTTTTTGCTTCGAAGGTTCGCTTGAAGTGTTGTTTATAGACAACGGACCACAGTTACGTCTCAGATCTTTGAACAGTTTTGTATAGCTGGTGGTATCACTGATGTTACCAGTTCTCCGTTCCATCCTCAGTGGAACTGATATGCTGAACGGTTTGTGCGTACTTTCAAGCAACAGATGAACAAACTACGTGCCACCCACACACAGGAGCAAACGCTGCTGCTCTTTCTCGCGGCGTACCGCTCCCAGCCCCTCGATGACCCGTCGCCGGCGATACCGCACGCAGCTGCAGTTTCTGTGCCCACACCAGCGCACGCACCCCCCACACGCGGCGAGTATCGCTCTGTGCCCAACGACTATTCTTTTCAGAGTTTTTGGTCCTGCCAGACGCTGGGAGAGAGGAACGATTCTTAGAAATTTAGGCGCTAGACCTGCTGGGCTGCTAGAATGAGATTCGTGCTTGTCGATAACGAGAATTTTCTGCGGATTTTTTGTCTCCAGATTCGCATCCCACAAAGATCTTGCAGCCGGCACGGCCGCCCTCCAGGTCCTCTTCGGCACGGCCTGCGGAACCGATGGAGATAGACTTCGCCTTTGCCTCTGCAGGAGCTTGACTTCCCGGCCCTCGTCTCGGCGCCCGCCGTCGACCAGGTGCCGTCGTCGTCGTCATCATTGTCACCACTTTTCGTTGGACCAGCTCAGCAAGAGAGTGGGCGCCTTTTCGGGGGTTTTCTGACCGACGTTCCCTTCGGAGCGCAGAACAGACTTCAGGATGCTGCCTGGGGTTCAGCGTCAGTTCCAACTGCCATTCCCGGCTCCTCACTCCAATAATCTTCCAGCCCTCCCCCCTCCTCCCACCGGTTTGTCGTAAGATGGCTCCCTACACGAGAACGGTGAGGAG
This sequence comes from Schistocerca serialis cubense, assembly GCF_023864345.2. Lineage (NCBI taxonomy): Eukaryota > Metazoa > Arthropoda > Insecta > Orthoptera > Acrididae > Schistocerca > Schistocerca serialis. The sequence goes on from NC_064642.1 coordinate 529,845,800, forward strand.
TAATGGGGCATGGAGGGGGGGGGGGGGGGGTAGAGAGCAGGAGTGTGCCGACTTAAGACATCAGTTACACACCGACCAGCACAGAGCCACGAAATGGTATCAAGAAGGCGCTGACCCAGCGCCAATGGAAAGAGCGGGCAGCGCCATACCTCCAGGAAGAGAGAACTTAGTGCCTCCAGTTCAGTAGCAGACTTCGAGAGAACCAGTACTGGTTGATAGGAAAACGATACTTAGCCTGCTTTGTGCGAGTGGTAACAGAGAGTAAATGAAATTGCTTGCAGCTGGAACAAGAAGAATATCAAGCCGCCTGATAACGAGAGCTTAAGTCACGTTTATTTCCTTATTATATGTAATGTGTTCAGTTAATCTTCAAGTGTTATGTACAGATCATTTTAGACGCCTGCCACCGGCCGTCGTAACTTCTCTCCTTCCTTATTTTTGTCGGTGCTGGCGCCCACAGTAGGTAACATAAAACTGCCAGTATCTCTCCATGGCACCAGTCACTGTATTGCGAAGTTGGTGGTTCTGATCAGATGCAAAAGTCTGAAAGTCATCTTTTCCTTCATCCTCATAACTCTCCCATGTGAACATATAACAGTCGTGCCTCTGGAACCGCGCGACCGCTACGGTCTCAGGTTACCATCTTGCCTCGGGCGTGGGTGTGTGTGATGTCCTTATGTCAGTTAGGTTAAGTAGTTCTAAGTTCTAGGGGACGGATGACCTCAGAAGCTAAGTCCCATAGTGCTCAGAGCCATCTGAACCAACCAAAACATGGTTCACCCGTCTCAGCCTACATCATTCATTTTGTGTCGGCAAGACTGCCAGTGCCATAAGATAGGTGGGTATAAGAATTATTTTAGTGATGTTCGACGCAACGTACTACGAAGTTGTCTGAGGCTGTCATGCCAAAATTTTCTCTGTATGTTACACATCCGTGACATGGAAATTAGTTTATAGCCTTGTACTATGAACACTAACGTAGAGGTAATCCCAGGTTTGCTACACTAATGATTGAAAATTCTGTGGTTAATGAACACGATGTTAATGACCGTGTGCCTAAAATAGGGGGACTTTGATAAGCTGCTGATGGGAAGATACGTAAATACTCGTACGAGGTAAAGTCGTGGAAAACCGGTGAATCATTATTTCACATCGAAGCTGGACATTTAGAAAAAACTGAAAGTGCGCATGAAGATGGTAGTATGGAGGTCTACAGCTGCACCTTTTTATAGAAGTAGCATCTTCTTATATACTTTGGGGTCGAGGGCCTATCAGCGAGGTCATCGGTCCCATCGGACTAGGTAGGATGGGAAAGGAAGTCGATCGTGCCTTTTCAAAGGAAAAATACCGGCATTTCCCTGGAGCGATTTAGGGAAATTACGGGAAACCTAAGTAAGGACAACTGGGCGCGTGTTTAAACCGTCGTCCTCCCGAATGCGAGTCCAGTGTGCTAACCACTGCGCCACCTCATTCCGTTTTATGTAAGTACCCTGAAACTATGAGATGTACAGCTCTTGAGTTACTTATCTCACCGTTTACTATTCCTTTTATGATTGTTGAACCTACAGATAAATTCTAATAGAGGTACAGAACAAATTTAATATTGAACATACTAATTCTGATCTCTAGATTAGAAATTTTTTTTTGACAAATGCGCCTCGAAACTAACAGTTAACATCATTGAGTCACTCTCTTAAAAATTACGTTTGTGTGTTAAAGAAATATGAAGACTGTAATTACACAATTAGAAAAACAAGTGTACCAAAACTACATGGCATACAGAAAAATGGCTCATATAAGTGGATACGACAGCTCTCGAAATTTCGATTGTTGGTATGCGCTGCTGCGTAGTTGCAGAACTCACCACCTGCGGGCAGACGTATAAGAACGTACAGACAAGTCATCCGCTTCTTATTTTATCGTCTCATTCGTTCGCACCTACAGATAGTCATCCAAATGAACAGCTTTTCAAAGCGGGATGCTGTATTGCACACACATATATCGCACACGCGTGTTGACGTTCGCTTCATCACGAAAGGTGCCCATACCGAGCACCTGAAATGTGAGCGAGAAACTTGGACCGTTGTTCTCCCCATTGAGATGTGTCTGTTTTCCGTATGTCTTACAGTATTCGTGCAGTAGTCTTCTGAAAGCCTGGAAGTACTTCTGAATAACCTACAACCTTTCTGTGTCTTATATTTTCTGTCTCTAACATCACAATATACAATTGTATTAATAGTAAAAATTTCTAGTGAAATCTAGTTTTTGTCATATTTTTCAACTTCTACTGCTGCTGGCCACGCAGTTTATTGCAATGTTTTTGTAATATATCCATGATTTTAGGAAACCAGTTCAATTGATGCGGAACTTCACGGAGAAGTAATGAAACATTCTTCTTTTCTTTCCCTTTACTTGTAGATGTTGTACCTGTACACAGATAAGACGAAGAGAGTTTATATTAAACACTAGAAACATTCCACCACAGAAGGACGATGAAAAATATCTGCCGGTATGTAGATGTATTAATCATAGCAGGATATGAAAGAAGTTCTTAATAACACAGTGATCAGCGATGGGTATGAGTCTTCAGGGTATGTGGTACAGAATGTAGAACTACTGCGGTGGATGTTAAACAAGTAGTATGTGTGGCGTGTACTACATAGATCATGTCATTTAATAGACTTCTGCCCATTAAAATTGCTATACGGTGAAGACGGGATGTTAGAAACTCCATATCGGCAAGAAGTTTGTAACTCGGAGCAATAACATTCCTATTCTACGTATAATGAAAGATTACGCAGATCGTTTCTAATTCCGTGTGTGAAGCTCGTGTTATGATTCGTGTAAGGAGGTGAAACGTGTAGAAGTTTATTTGGAATTCGACGGCGACAGGTTTGTGGGTCACTGATACTGCAGTTTATCTTTACACAATATTGCTGTTCATGTTGATCGGGATCACATGACTGACATGTGAATGAGGGATCAATGGGTGAAGGCCGTACTCATCTCCACGCAGCAACACACAGGGCCTATGCGACCAGCACCCGGGAGGACTGACATATTCCAAAATGAATTTCAGCTCTGCGGTGAAGTGTAAGCAGACATAGTGTTTGCTCAGCCTTGCAGGATCGTAAGGGTACGTCATGCATCCAGACTCACAAAAGATGTTCTTTGTCGCAGCACCAGTATCCACATGAAAATGTCTGGAATACCTCGGACACTCTGCACGGGGACTGCCATTGCGATCTCGCTTAACGCGACAGCTGCGAGTGGGGCATCCACGGTCTTGCGCGCAACAACACTGGACACAGAAGCGGGACCACTTCATTTAAATGACGGTCATAGGCATAGGTCACAAGGGTAAGCACACAAGGCTGTGAAATTTGACTGTGAAACCAGAACAGCAATATCATTCACAGTTTGCATGACGACAATTTGTTTATAGAAGTTTAGTCACTGAACTCCTGGACACATCAAGCAATTTCTTTTCATGCATGAGATACTGGAATGTAATGGTAATTATACAGTAAACGTTTTGTAGTTAAGGAAGATACGTCACAACACTCAGTACTCGTAAAGCACATGTTCATACGAATTTCAAGAACTTGTAGGCTTAAAGAAATTTGTACTTTGTGATTACTAAACTACCTCTCAATAACAGTTATCTTTTCAAAAGATTTTTATTAATCTTTGCAGTTGTAGAAAAATATGCGTCGGCGCTTACCATACTCGGTTAGTAACTTTCCAATTAACAAATGTGATTAAGAAACGTGAGCTACCGCACTCATTAAGTCTGTAACTGACAGCAATTCAGGTTGCAAGACGTTTAAGATAAAAAGAAAGCATCACGACGGTTTACAAATGATTCATTATCAACAGTTCATTGCAAAGTAAGCTCCAAACTTAAAGTTTAACATCCATTAGAATAAAGCCAGATGTATTTTAGGTAGTAAGAGCACACAATAAAATAGTTATTGTTTTACATCTTTAGCCTCGAATCGTCAACAGACCGGCTTGAGATGGCTCGGCCTTTGCTTTTGGAAATTTGTGGTAAGGTCTTATGGGACCAAACTGCTAAGAACATCGGTCCCTAAGCTTACACACTACTTAATCTAACTTAAACTAACTGACGCTAAGGACGACACATACCCATGCCCGAGGGAGGACTCGAACCTCTGACGGGGTAGCCGCGCGGACCGTGACAAGACGCCTCTGACCACGCGGCTACCCAGCGCGGCGGCCTTTGCTAACACCAGTACGTTGACTGGCTAGTCCGTAAGAGAGCAGCACCGTATCTGCGGCCAACCAGGACACTGTCCTAAGCTCGCATCCGTTAATTGGAGATATGACGCATGCCAGTGGATGGAATGAACTACAATAGACTAATACTATAGATCAACGAATTATAAAACCCAAGGATGAAGAACTGCAGACGGGGAACAAACCAATCAGCACCTGAAGCTTGTCACTCCTCCCAGCGGTGATATTGGCGTCCAAACACCACAGACTTGAACACGAAGGCAACAACTGCACTGACCAGGGCCCGGGCCCCTTCTCGACTCCGCACACGCTACTCACCGCGTACCTTCCAAGTTTCTAATAGCCTCCGCTTTTGGCAGTGCAGCGCCCCTCTACATTTTGTGTCGTCACTCGTTGCTGATGTACCATTTGCTCCTTCTCTCAGACTTTGTCATGCCATATGCCAGCCAATTCTCCACGCAAGGATCTGGAGTGGTATATCGAATCGAGCGCCATGACTCACTAATATTTAGAGGCGAATATCAGTTTTGCATAAATCACCATGATTGACAGATCCGTCCACAGAAGCCCGGAGGAGTGATAAACGGAGCCATCTCATAGGCCCAGCATCTCACAATACGATGACATCTGGTTTGGAAGCCGGTAATACGGAAATCAGCTGCTACATTTCTGACATGTTAGGGCTGTTAACGATGTTACATCCGCTCGGTATCCCTAACGCTATAATTCAGAAAGATAACACCAGGATGCAGCGTGCTCATGCTGTCCTGACCTACCTCAATACAACTTAGGTTGTGCAATTGCTTTGGCTAACATGTTCCCCTTATTAACATGTTCTCAATGTTTGTCTCTCACTGAGATATTCAGCTCATTGGTTACTGATCGAGCAGTTTCTTCAAAGATCGAGAAGCCTTCGTTTTTTGTAAGACCATTCGACTGCTGTACATTATAACGACATACGTTGCTACTATCTCCACAACGTATGCTGGGTGGTTATAACTAAAGTTCATCTACCCACAGGGTCCCAGTGTGGGCTGCAATTGCATGACAGCGAAACTTCGTAGATATTCTAATGCGTTAATGCGAAACCGATTTATCCTGACAAAAAAGTCAATTCCAGTTTCAGCCACCTGGAGAATTTCCTGCGATGTGAATGTAAGAAAGACGTATAGACATGTTTCCATATGTAATGGATTAGGAACAGGACGTGGGTAGAAAATGTGAAACAAGGGAGACATACTTAATGTTGACTTCATTACTAACCATCGCTTACACAGTTTGTTCGACACGAGCACCAGAGATATGGACGAGATGTTGCAGCTGTAGTTCTGGTGGAATCTGAGTGACGTGTTCCCGTCTATTGGTTTTCAGATTACGCAGAGGCCGAATGTGTCCTCGATAAACCCGTTCTTTTAGATATCCCCAGAGCCAAAAGTCATTTGCGGGCCACGCATGTGGTAAATCTCTAGAGATAACACGTACGTGGAAGGTTACATTAATCAGATCTTTCACTGGGAGAGCGACATGAGGTGTTGCCCCACTTGAATGAAAACAGTACTTTCCACACAGAAGCGCTCTTCCAGAGCAGGAAGCATATGGTGTACAAGAACGTCCCGATAAGGAGCAGACTTGGCGGTACACCTGACAGGCTCTCTCTGTGTGTTCTCTTCAAAGAAGAACGGAACTTGTGATCCCACACCACGTAGGCAGATACGGCTATTGTAACGGCTCTTCGTGCACAAAACGTGGGTTAACAGTACCCCAAATTGGGCAGTTCTATGTGTTCACTGGAACTTTGGTCCGCTACCTTAGCTGAGCCGGCTTGTCACGCTGTGGGGAGGGGGGAAGAAGGGGGAGCGGGTCCGATTCCCGGCTGGATTGGAGATTTTCTCCGCTCAGTGCCTGGGTGCTTGTGTCGTCTTCATCATCATCATTTCACCCTCATCGATGCACAAGTCGCCCAAGTGGCTTCGCCTCAAAAGACTTGCACCAGGCGATCAGACCTACCCACCGAGAGGCTCTCGCCACACGACATTTCATTTTTCACTGGAACTTCGTGTAAAATATGCCTCGTCACTCCATAAAATATTATCCGGAAACATGTCATCAATTTCGATCCGTGCCAGAAATCAAAGAGCATATTTACAACGTTGCTGCGGATCTTGAGGTTTCAGTTGCTACACAATCTGGATCCTGTACTGTGCAAAACAGAGCGCAAAACTCTCTGTACTTGGTCACGGAATGCACAATACTCGTGACACTATACGAGCAGGCATACCCCGGTACATGTGCTGCATGGTCAATTACAGCAAAGCAACATTGTTAATTACTTCCACCGGGATAGAAAGCCTTCCTCTCCCAGGTGCCACACCAAGTTCATCTGTGTTTTCGGATTTCATTATTATTTTCTTTAAACCATTTAATTACATCGGGGATGTCCACAGGCCTTTCGTCCGGCGACACTCTTTCGATGTAGCAATGTAATTGCTGCCGCTCACATAAAAAAGTTTCACTAACATCACACGGCCTCACTTCTCGACAGCCAAACTGTACACTGATGTTATGGCTTGTCGTATGACAGCATGGATGTCGTTCGGCCACACAGTGTGCACGACCACATTTTCACCTGGTGGACACAGTTGGAACTAATTAGTTTTGTAGCGTAAATCGGTTCCGCATTAACGCATTAGCATATATAACAAGTTTCGCTGCCATGATATAATTATTGCCTACACTGGACCTCCGTGACTAGATGTACTTTAATGAAATACACACAGTGCTATGGCTTTTAAGCCTACAGATAACAGTGAAACGCATCGCGGTGTCTCCTAAGATGCTTGTTGTATCGTGGACAGTAACTAATAGGTAAATGAAAGATCACAACCTCGAGCCTTTGCACGACGATCTAGCCACGTGTGTTGGTACGACCTCCACCACCGTTCTTGCACTGCAATTTATTCGCGACATTACAGTCCCAGTGTGTTAACTATGATTCATTTTGCTCAATTTGCACTTAAATCTCAATTAATTTTCTTCTGAATGTTAACATCCGGCTTTTTAGTTGATAACTTTTTTACCTGTTAGTCTAATACGCGAACGGAATTCGAATTACTCATTTGCGAACCAACTTGGTAAATAATTGTGGTTTACAATAATCAGTTGAAAATTTTTATTAGGATAACAGACTCTAGTGATATTTACTTAAGGAAATCACTATAACTATTGTAAGCTTGCCATTCCGTTTGAAATTGAACCTGAATGACCACAAAAATTTATTAACCTGATTTCTGCTCTGAAATACATCTGCAAACACTGAGCATGAGCCTTTAACAAAGCACTATGACCACAAATGTCAACTTCTGGACATGGCAAAACTTATGCAAAGCTCAACGATAACGCTAGGGACTGGCGGTTACTCGGAAGTAACATAGGTGATATCTGAATTAGATCACTGTCTGCAAGCACCACAATATATTCTCTCAAAGTATTTAAAATTAGGCCTTCTGGGCTCAGTTTGAAGAGAAGAAGTATGATTGCCACTTATGCCTTACACTGCGCAGTAACCTGAAAACAGAGAGCTTGTGTGCTCCAAGCTAAAGTTTAAGTGACGGCGTCTTTGCTTCTGCATGTCTCTAATTAGGAGTACTGCTTTTGCGTCACCTTACCTGAATTGTTGAAAAGTTGCAGAAGACAGTTGCAAGCAAGCACGCGAAGTACAATATTAGTGAGTGGGTCACGTTTGTATAAAGCGTACAATATCTTAAGTATTCACACATTATTTTTAAGCACGCATGGTGGAATTTATGAACAAAGGTAAAGTTGTGAAACAATACATTTGCGAAGACCCAACGCATAATGATTCTAGTATAACGTTTGAATAAGCAAGCTACACAAAGTTAGTCGTCATGCATCAGCACCAACATCGGATTAAGCCGTTTAGTATCTCCTGTCAACATCATGGTACAAGTATTCTTAAAAATAAATTTGCAGATGTCTGAAAAATGCCCTTTTCAATGAGAGAATCTGTAGATCTTTTTGATGTGCGGATTGTTAATTGAGGAACAGAGGACGTAATATATTTTACGTCAGGTCCGAACACAAAATGCCATTCGAGAAGGATACGGTACTACGTAACACAAACACAATATAATTTCATATCACCTGAATACAACACAAATGATCGCTCCTAGCTGCCATCTCACCATTGCCCTTAAAGTTGGTGGTAGAATGCTCTGATCGAAAATACATAGGACAATTGTCTAAATGACTTCTGTTGCGTGGTCTTTCCAAGTAGGTGCACTGTTTTTTAAAACAGCACTAGGCGTCCATCTGGAAAATACGTGCCTAGCGCTCTGATTGCTCACAAAACGTGGCATGTACCCAACAAGTCGTTGGAAGTCCCCATCAGAAATATTCACCCATGGTGCCTCTACAGCCGTCCGTAAATGAGAAAGTGTTAGAATTTTGTTCACGAATTGGCCAATCGGTTATATACTATAAATGTACAATGGCATTCATGTCGGCTGCTGGAATGATCCAGAATTTCCGTCATACCAATAGCGAAGAATACTGGCTCGGTGACATGGCACATTGTCATCCTCTAAAACTCCATTGTGATTTGGGAATATGAAGTCAATGAAAGGCTAAACATGGATTCCAGGTAGCCGGACATAATCATTTTCAGTCAGTGATCGGTTGTGTTGAACCTAGACCATTCTATGTGCACACAGCCCACATTATTATGGATTCACCACCAGCTTGCACGTGACTTATTGACAACTTGGGTGCATGGCTTCGTGGGGCCTGCGCCACCCTCGACCCGTACCGTTATTTCTTACCAACTGAAATCGGGATTCATCTGGCCAGGTCACGGTTTTCCAGTCGTCTAGGGTCCAACCGATATGGCCACGAGCCCAGGAGAGGCGTTGCAGGCGATGTCGTTTTGATAGCAAAGGCAGTCGAGTCGATCGTCCCCTGACACAGCCCACTAACGCAAAATTTCATAGCACTGTCCTGTACGTCATACATTGATTTCTGAGATTATTTCAAGCAGCGTTGCTTGTCTGTTAGTACTGACATCTCTACGCAAACGCCGCTGTTCTCAGCCGTTAAGTGAAGGCCGTCGACCACTGCGTTATCCAGGATGAGAGGCAGTGCCTGGAATCTGGTATTCTCGGCACACCCTTTAGACTGCAAATCTCGCGGGAATATTGAATTCCCTAACGATATCCGAAATGAAATGCCCCATGTGTCTAGCTTCGAAGTCTGTTAATTTCCGTCATGAAGCCATAATCACGTTGCAGACCTGGGTAGAAATGACAGCTCCTCCAATGCACTGCCCTTTTATACCTGAGTACGCGATACTACTGACATATGTACGTGTGCATATCGCTATCCCATGACTTCAGCCACCTTAGTATATTGTCAGCCACCCGCTGCCTTCAGTTCGGCTGAGGCCAGTCCATGACAAAAGTACCTGTTTTGTTACGTGTTGGAAACTTATCTGTTATTAACGAAGCACATTTATTTGTGAGTACAGAGTGGCACAATGTAGAGAGAAGTAGCCGACGCGTTTCTCAATTCTCCCCGTCTTGGTAACTGGAAACTTTAGAGCATATTATATGTCTCTCTCTCTCTCTCTCTCTCTCTCTCTCTCTCACGGTGTGTGTGTGTGTGTGTGTGTGTGTGTGTGTGTGTGTGTGTGTGTGTGTGTGTGTGTGTGAGGCAATTAGCATACGTGGATTGGTATTGTCATGTAACATCTGCAATGTTTGTTGGTCGCCTAAACAGAACACTAGAATACAATACAGCAGTCACCACATGTGTAGAAATACAAAATTACACGCTGAGAGTTCAGGAGCCCTGAAAAGCATAGGCAAAAGGAACATAAAATTGAACTAATCTGCGGCCAGAGTGGCCGTGCGGTTCTAGACGCTACAGTCTGTAACCGAGCGACCGCTACGGTCGCAGGTTCGAATCCTGCCTCGGGCATGGATGTGTGTGCTGTCCTTAGGTTAGTTAAGTTTACGTAGTTCTAAGTTCTAGGCGACTGATGACCTCAGAAGTTAAGCCGCATAGTGCTCAGAGCAATTTGAACCATTTTTTTCTGTTGGCTGATGCCTTATGTCTACACAGCCTCCTGCTACTGGGCTTTGCCCCAGCAATAACCTTCCTACATGAACGGTAACCTCATAATCAGAATATTAAAAGGAAATGGAGACTGTAGTTATGTCAAAAGAAATTATATTTAGGTACTTTGTGATAAATGAATCTAAAAGGTGATCAGAGCACACATTATCGTCCAAGCTAATGCTGCAGACCCTTACTTAGAATATCCTGTGAAGAGAAGTTCTCCTGTTCATTAATCAATTAACTTGTGTTTCACTTACTATCATTTGCGGGAGCACTCTCGGGCTACTAAGTTGTATAGAGTAACAAAACTATTCATAATGTGCGGCTGGCTGCGAACATAACAAGCCGGGCGAAATTAGTGCAAAGTCGATTGGGATATGGGAATATCGGTACTCATATTCTTTTCTAGCGAACCATTTTGAGGTTTCCTACGTCACTTCACAAAAATGTCACGATGTTTGTTTCGAAAAAGCTGCGATCTATACTCATGCCATATCCCATGATACATGTGAAACAACAGCATCGACAACGGAATATGTAAGACCGTAGTACTGATTCAACTTTTTATGTTAAAACTGTAGATCACATGTAGAATAAACTGCGGGACACTGGAATCCAGAATAGAAAAAGTCTATGATCCATTGAAAACAACTACGAGACATTAAAACTGTGACTAGATCGTAACATCAATCCAGATCCCTAAAGTTCATTTGACTTTAACGACAACCAAGCGCTCTCCCCCCTTACGGGCCGCCCCCCCCCCCCCCCCCCACCCCCCACCAATCTCCACCACCGCCTTCCAGGCCACGTTAAAGTCTTAGTTAAAGCCTTAACGCGTGTCTCAGTCCTCTCCAATCTTTTCTGTAGCTTCTTGCTTTCCAGCTGGAAAGAAATCATTAGAACAGGCGACGAATTGTGGCCACAAGGACGAAGACTGGTTGAGATAGTATGATTGGTAACATGCTGGCCACAGTTAGAAATGTTAAAGCTTCAGTCCCTTGGCCAGTACTAACTTTTAAGTTGTCTCATCGTAGATTACTGATGCCATAGAAAAAAAAAAGAAAAAAAACCCTTGTGGGAAGTTTGACTGCAAAGCGTGTTTTATAAGTACCGTTTTCACATTACACAAACACAAGTGGATGTTATTACTACATGAGAGGCTATACATTAATCTTATTTTGAACATACGTTGCAGAAGTATTAAAGCTCTTTAAAAATGACAAAATTTATCAATAGCATGCTCATAAAAATCTACAGCCAGATTTGCAAAACACTACTCAATGGCAGTTTTGACGTCATTGCCATTATCGTTTTCGTGGCGCAGACTACCAAAATGTCTTTTAGGTGGAGTAACAATCAATCACCAGTGGATGTTAATCTGTGCCATTCTGATGGCGTTCAAATTTACTCCGCCAGATGATGCGATGAGGTCCTGTATTGGCTGAGATAAACGTGGGCGGACATAGCCATGAACGAAATAATACCTTCGCTGAACTTGCCGAGCATTTTTGATTATTAGACGCAGCTTTGTTAAGCTCTCACTCCATGTTTCAGGAATGCTTATGTTTCCCAGAGACAAACATTTATCCAGTGAGGTGACTTATTTTAGAATACAATGTTAATGGCTTCCCATAATGCAACAGTTTGCCTCAGCAGATACTGATAAGTCAACACATTATGACCACCTGCTTTATTGCCTGTTTGTCCATCTTTGGAACGAGATACTACACTGATTCTGCGTATCAGTGATCCGACAGCTTGTTGGTAGGTTTAGGGGGGTACATGGCCTTAGATATCTGCTCATAGGTCATGTAATCCGCGTAAATAATGAGCAGCTGATTTGCATATGCGATGATGGTGTCCTATAGCGATCAAAATGGGTTTCCAAGGATTTACATTAGTCAGTTTTCGTCGCCGAGACATGAAAGTGAGTTCACTACAATGATCCTGAAACCACTGTAGCGTGGTTATGACTCTGAGACACTGACAATTATACTACTGAAAGGTGACATTGTCGTCGGGGAAGACATCAAACATGAATGGATGCAGGTGGTTCGCAGCTGCATGCGGTTCGATTACTACCGCAGGCCCCATGCAACAGGAGGAGAATGTGTCCAATAACATAATACTGCCCACCCCTAGCCTGCGACCGTGACGCGTTGCACGTTTCGAGCCGCCGTTCATTTCAATGACGGCGCTAGTGGTGTCGACGATCGACCTACTGTAACCCGAAGAACCGACACTTTCTAGTTGATCAACGGTCACGTCGCAATGGTCCCGTGTCCACTGCAATCGTAAATGACGAATTTCTTGGGTCAACGTGTGAACACGTAGGCGTGGTCTGCTGCGGAGCTCCATGTTCAACAATGTACGACGAACCGTGTGCGCCAAAACACTTGTGCGTGCACCAGCATTGTGGTATTTCGGCAGAGATGCCACAGATCACCATCTACCATACTTTACAGAGCAGATAAATCTCAGAACCCTAGGTTCTGTGAAGAGTCGTGGACGTCCAACCATTTAGCGCCCAATGCTACTTTCACTGTCCTATCTTTTCCGTAGACGCTCACAACAGTACCGTGTGGAAATTTGACCAGCTTCGCCGCTTTCGAGATACTCTTTCATCGGTCTGCGTAATAATAATCTGGTCTTTGTAGAAGTTGCTTATCTCAATAGATTTCCCAGCTTGCACCCCCTATCTTCTCTATAGTGATCCTCAGTCCGCGTCTTCTCCGCTTATATACTTTTGTTACCGCGGCACATTCCAGCAACACCTCTAGGTGGCATCCAACGTCGCTGTTTGCGATGTTTTGGATTTTCAGTGTATCTTTCTTTGGTGACGTCGAATACCTCCATTCTATTGATTACTGTATCGATATTCCAGTCACCTACGTTTATCTCCAGTGACTAATTGCCTTAAAATTCATCACCTTTATTACTGTACCAATCAAAAAAAAAATACAACGTATGTGTTGCTCTATTGATTATACGGACTTCAGTCAGAGTTCAGTCTATCACTCGTGTATACATCTTCCACTAGTTTAAAAATTATTTCGTAAGAAACACTTCGTGAGAAATAGATGGGGATAAAACCGTAAAACTTCTGTTCTTCAGATTTTTCTCAACTGTCTTCACCAAGTCATCAGCGATGATAGATTGCAGTTTATATCGAATACTATACACATTTCATGAAACGCTCTAACCCATTTTCTTCTTACACTATCACTGTGTTTTCTCACAAAACGTCGCTAATATGCCTACGAATTTTTGCACACCATTTTTTCAAAATCAGAAATTAATCACCTATTACATACACGATGAGATTTTCAATAAGATTCATTTAACTCATAACAAACAAACATAAAATGTTCCGTTCTACGGCCTCCCACATACGACATGTAACTAGTCATCTACAGACGACAAGGACTAGTATTAAAAATTTTGTTTGACTGTGACGGGGAATAAACAGTTCCACAAAGAATCTTACAATCATATAAATCTCCATCACAGCTGCAATATGACAATTTCTCAACAAATATGAACACGCACGAATGTCTTCGTCATGGCGTCTATGGGTATACTATAAATGAAGCTGAATACGTGTATGCGGATCCCCAACAGCAGCGTTGCATCTGGCATTTATTAAATTGGTGTTGTTGTTCAGTCTGATGACTGGTTTGATACAGTTGCCCACACAAATGTATCCTGTACAAGCCTCTTCCTCTCTACATAACTATTACAACTTACTTCCGGTCGAATCTGCTAACTGGAATCAAGCATTGGCCTTCCTCTACAGTGTTTACTCCCACCCGTCAGTCCATTACTAAACTGTCGATTCCTTAACGTCTCTTATCAAAAGATTTCTTTTCTCCCCAATTATGCTGTGTGGTTCTTCATTTGTCAAGCAGAACCACATTTCAGAAATTTGTAAACTCATCTCGTGTAAATCGTTTACCAACCGCCTTTAATTTCAGCACTCCACAGAAATTCCTTCAGAAAAAACATCTTAAGATTTAATTTTACATTTTCTATTTTTTTCTGTTTTTTAGTTTCATATTTTTTATTTCCTTTCTCAAAAACGTTTTTCTTCTTCTCGCAGTTGGGGAGTTCTCGGTGAACATTGTTCAGTGTTCCAGCTAAGAACGTTTTATACTACTGAAGTTTCTTCGCAAGCTGAAGGGATGTATAGACCGTTGTGCGTGTGTCACGTTCCTTCATTGATACCTTCCACATACCTTCCACAAGACTATGGTCGGCGATCCTCCCCACGGAGATACGGGAAGGCATGCAAATGTCCTTGAATGCCACGCCTGCGCCTATTCAAAACTTGAATTCGTAATTCATAAATATGTTTGTCATTAATTGCCTGATCCTGCACCTTGCTTCCCTTGGAAGTAACTAATCGTCAGATGTAATATATTCCCTAGAGTGCCAACAGCCGAGGAAGTTTTGCACGAACTTCTACCATATTTCAGAAATAAGAAACTTGCTTTGAGATCGAGATGACTTCTCATCGGAGAGGGGAAATCCGTTACGATCAAGAGTTCTCTCTCTTGGCGTTGTACTGCTGATAAATTTAGGCTCCAAAGAACACGATCAAAGTTCGTTATCGTCTTGCTTACATGCTACCAATCCTTGCCCGTATTTCCAGCAACAACCCAAAAGTCGGTGGTGTTTTTTATTTATTTCTGCATCTTATATCCTCCCTCCAGACAACACCAAGATAAATATGATTGCGTAAATCGACACTAATGATGTTTGTTTACTTACAACATACTCTTTTGCAATTTTGTGATACTACGTATACACTACTGGCCATTAAAATTGCTACACCACGAAGATGACGTGCTACAGACGCGAAATTTAACCGACAGGAAGAAGATGCTGTGATATGCAAATGATTATCTTTTCAGAGCATTCGTACAAGGTCGGAACCGGTGGTAACAACTACAACGTGTTGACATGAGGGAAGTTTCCAACCGATTTCTCAGACACAAACATCAGTTGACCGGCGTTGCCTGGTGATACGTTGTTGTGATGCCTCGTGTAAGAAGGAGAAATGCGTACCATCACGTTTCCGACTTTGATAAACGTCGGATTGTAGCCTATCGCGATTGCAGTTTCTCGTATCGCGACATTGCTGCTCGCATTGGTCGAGATCCAATGACTGTTAGCAGAATATGGAATCGGTGGGTTCAGGAGGGTAATACGAAACGCCGTGCTGGATCCCAACGCCCTCGTATCACTAGCAGTCGAGATGAAAGGCATCTTATCCGCATGGCTGTAAGGGATCGTGCAGGCACGTCTCGATCACTGAGTCAACAGATGGGGACGTTTGCAAGACAACAACCATCTGCACGAACAGTTCGACGACGTCTGCAGCAGCATGGACTATCAGCTCGGAGACCACAGCTGCGGTTACCCTTGATGCTGCAGCACAGACAGGAGCGCCTGCGATGGTGTACTCAACGACGAACCTGGGTGCACGAATGGCAAAACGTCATTTTTTCGGATGAATCCAGGTTCTGTTTACAGCATCATGATGGTCGCATCCGTGTTTGGCGACATCGCGGTGAACGCACATTGGAAGCGTGTATTCGTCATCGCCATACTGGGGTATCACCCGGCGTGATGGTATGGGGTGCCATTGGTTACACGTCTCTGTCACCTCGTGTTCGCACTGACGGCACTTTGAACAGTGGACGTTACATTTCAGATATGTTACGACCTCTGGCTCTACCCTTCATTCGTTCCGTGTGTGTGTGTGTGTGTGTGTGTGTGTGTGTGTTTGAGGTTTACGGGCGCTGAACAGCGGTTTCATCAGCGCCCTTCATTCGTTCCCTGAAAAACCTTACATTTCAGCAGGATAATGCACGACCGCATTTTGCAGGTCCTGTACCGGCCTTTCTGGATACAGAAAATGTTCGACTGATGCCCTGGCCAGCTCATTCCCCAGATCTCTCACCAATTGAAAACGTCTGGTCAATGGTGGCCGAGCAACTGGCTCGTGACAATACGCCAGTCACTACTCTTGATGAACTGTGGTATTTGTGTTGAAGCTTCGTGGGCAGCTGTACCTGTACACGCCATCCAAGCTCTGTTTGACTCCTTGCCCATGCGTATCAAGGCCATTATTACGGCCAGAGGTGGTTGTTCTGGGTACTGATTTATCATCAATTATACACCCAAATTGCATGAAAATGTAATCACATGTCACTTGTAGCATAATATATTTGTCCAATGAATACCCGTTTATCATCTGCATTTCTTCTTGGTGTAGCAATTTTAATGGCCAGTAGTGTATGTATTGCGCGCGCGGTGTGTAGTGTAATATTTGTAGTGTATGATGATGATGAAAGAAGGGAGAGAGTGAAACCCCGTGCGGATACGTATCCTATTCCTCGTGAATAGCACTAAGGGGGCCGTCAAACTTAGCTTCCTCATCCGACGGATGGATGGCCATGAACAGCATAACAAGCCCTCACCACTGCAGCAGACACTATTTTTGTGGCTGTAATGTAATACGCGAAAGGTCTCTTCACGGCATGCGCACCCACTGTAGCCAGTGCCGAATTACTTTAGAGTTATGGGTACTTTTATTTTAGGTCAGAGCAGAGAACACCGTGTGTCCGGCGAGAAACGCTTGCGGCGTGCCAGCGAGGTGGCGGCGTGTTGGAAGTGGCTGCCTTTACGCGGCGGCTGCGTGGGGCCGGTCAGAGCTGCGACTGACATTGGGGCTTAAAGCGACGGCTCGCCGCGCGGCAAGCAGCCCCCACAAAGGCGTGCGGGCTTACAGACGCCCGCCAAGGCAGGGCAGGTGGCCGGTGCCCCTGTGTGACGGCAGGCAGGCGAGCCCGCTGCACGCCCAAATGGAATTTCATTGACGGCCGGCTGACGGCGGGCGACGCTGGCCGGCCCGCTGCAGGGATTAAACCGCCGCTGCCTCCGCCCACCGGGCTGGCCTTTGGCAAAGCGAGCGTGTTCCTTGCCAACCTGGGCCTCTTACACAGGCCGACTCACTCTCTTTCGCGCTGACATGGGATTGGTGGCCCACTCAAAGGAAATCGGTTTCTTTATGTCCTTCTCTCTCTCTTTCTCTGTCTCACTTGCTCTGTCTCACTTGCTCTGGCTCTCACAAAGACTGATACACACTCGCTTACAATAATGCGCACGCACACGTAAGCACACACGCCCACGCACATGCCAATATTTCAAGCGACAGAGAGGGGAAGTGGAGGGTGACCTCAAGCGCACCTGCACGACTTTCTGACGAACTTTACTGGAAATATTCCGAAACAGCACATATCATGACACTCCTGAAAAATCTATCATCTATTTTCGCAATACAGTCATGTTGGGGATGAGAAGATAATGAAATTTTTCTTTTTTTTTTTCAGTCTTCTGACGGTTAAGATGCGGCCCGCCACGAATTCGTTTCCTGTGACAAACTTTTCATCTCAGAGTAGCAGTTACAACTTACGGCCTCGATTATTTGCGGGATGTATTCAAACTCTGTCTTCCTCTACAGTCTCTACCCTCTACAGCTTCTGGTACCAAAGAAGAGTTAATCCTGGATGTCTTCTTGTCTGTGCTTCAGTGTTTTTTTCAGATTTTCCACGTCGATCCTGCGAAAAATATCCTCATTCCTTATCTTATCGGTTCTCCTAATTTTCAAACTTCGCCTGTAGTACCACGTTTTAGATTCTTCGGTTTTCATCGGTTCCGAATTTTCCCGTAGCCCACGTTTTACTACCATACAATGCCGTGACCCAGATTTCTTCCTCAAATTAAGGCCTATGTCTGACACTGAAAGACTTCTTTTGGCCATTAATGCCCTTTTTGCCAGCACTAGTCTCCTTTTCACGTACTCCATACTCCGTTCAAAATGGTTCTAATGGCTCTGAGCACTATGGGACTTAACATCTGTGGTCATCAGTCCCCTAGAACTTAGAGCTACTTAAACCTAACTAACCTAAGGACATCACACACATTCCATGCCCGAGGCAGGATTCGAAACTGCGACCGTAGCCATACTCCGTCAATCGTAGATTATTATGCTGACTAGGTAGCAGAATTTCTTCGTCTGCTTTGTGAGCCCCAACCCGCTTTACTCTCAGTCCATGTTCTGCACGAATCATGGCATTAATCCCTTTCCGCAGAACCCGTAATTTTAAGGTCCCACCTCGAAGAAGTAAAGTAAAAAATTATATTCCATCAGCACCACCTGATCACGGCGGAATGGTTGTTCGTCGAAATATTGTGGCATTTCAACGATCGGATCCTGAAATTCACCGCAGAATCACAGAAGCAATTATTTACTTGTCAGCAGGTACATGTTTAAATGTAAAATGTAAATTTTCGGGCCCGGAAATGTAACTTCTTAAAATATTCCTTGTTATCCTGCCACTGCTGGCTAAATTTCTTACTGAAACCCGACGTTTTGTCGCCCTCTGCGGAGGACTTCTTTAGGGAAACGTGTTACTGGCTGGAGAGGAGGCATCTTGACGACACGGAATATCGCTGTAATCCATAAACACACGCGAAAAATACAGGAACACCTTAAGCATGCAAAGAACGCTTACAAACCGCTGGAAGGTAGCAGTAATTTACGGGGTACATTGTAGAAGACATGTTATATACAAGAAAGATAGGCTGATGGTGGTAATTGGGAAGTTCAACATCGTGGTCAGCAGCGCCCGTACAAGTTCCATAACTCTCTGCACTTGCTGAATGATGATGGGATGTTAAGGACAACACAGTCACCCAGTTACCGGTCGGAGAAAATACCCGACCCGTTCGGGAATCGAACCCGGGACCCCGTGATCCACAGGCAGCAACGCTAGTCACTAGAAAATGAGCTGGGGACGCAGGTACTGATAGATGAGCTGTTTCGGACCATGATTTTCGGCCAGTGAATCACTTCATAAGACTCAGGAACTGTCAGCCAAAAGCGTGGAGCATGCAAGGCCACACGGTGAGGCCATGAAGATTAAAAACGCTATAGTAACTGTAACTGGAAGAAAAATAGTGTGAATCTAAATGGTATCAGGATAACGGTGCTGATAATGGTAGCGGACGACAGCAATCGACAACGTCCACCGCGATCCAGTCTTTAAAATGTGTGTCGTCAAGCCTCTACGCAAGAGCTGGCTTAAAACGGGATTTTACATCAGTCAGTAGCGAGCCAGGGTGCGCTGTGGGCTTTCGAAACATCTATAACCCCCCTGAAAACGTCTTCCGCAGACGGGGGTGAAGTAATGGATTTCAATAAAACGTTCATCCGATCACTGCATAATAGTCCGGAATGTTTTAATAAGGTACTAATCAGCGGTCCTGTCAATCTTTACGTCACACAACAGTAGCATTCCGCTGAAGGCACTAAAGCAAAACGGTATAGTTCATTGATACAGAAAAATATTACGTGTTAATCTGCTTTCGCCCGATCTAGGCGGCCGCAGCAGCCAGCAGGATTTGCCTAACACAGTTTTAACATTTTCACTACGAACACTAACAATATAGCGGACTGTACTCTAATTTATCATTGCGGTGCTCCATTTTCCTTTGGCACCTTAGCGGCAAGGATTTAAATGTGTATATTCGTTCCACTTGGCGAAAACAATAATCCATCAAAAAGTAAGAATACGTCACTTTTTGAACCGCCATCTTATTACTTTTCTGTATCAATCTTTTCACGTCAGAAAGAACACGTGAACTACGTCCTCTATTATTTGCTGGATGCATTCCAATCTCTGTCTTCCTCTACAGTTTTGATACTCAACAGCTCCACCTTGCGCCACGGTAATCATCCCTTGATATCTCAATAGTTGTTCTATCATTCTGTCCTCTTTCTTTTCATCGTTTTCCACACATTCCCTTCTTTCCCGATTCTGCGGAGAATCTCTCCACTTCTTAGCCTATCAGTCCATCTAATTTTCAATATTCTTCTGTAGCAACACATCTCAGATGCTGCGATTTTCTTCTGTTCCAGTTTTCCCACAGTGCATGTTTCACTACCATGCAATATCGTGCTCGAAACATACATTTTCAGACATGTTTCCACATCCAGAATGAGATTTTCACTCTGCAGCGGAGTGTGCGCTGATATGAAACTTCCTGGCAGATTAAAACTGTGTGCCCGACCGAGACTCGAACTCGGGACCTTTGCCTTTCGCGGGCAAGTGCTCTACCAACTGAGCTACCGAAGCACGACTCACGCCCCGTACTCACAGAAGAGCTTCTGTAAAGTTTGGAATGTAGGAGACGAGCTACTGGCAGAAGTAAAGCTGTGAGTACCGGGCGTGAGTCGTGCTTCGGTAGTTCAGTTGGTAGAGCACTTGCCCGCGAAAGGCAAAGGTCCCGAGTTCAAGTCTCGGTCGGGCACACAGTTTTAATCTGCCAGGAAGTTTCATGTTTCCACATATTACGGCCCATGTCTGATACTACTGGACTTCCCTTAGCCAGAAATAAAATTAATACAATTAATACAACACAAAGTAAAAAACACACGGTTCATAATAAACCAAATAACTTTTGACAAAAAAATTATATATATTGGAAAACAAACTTCACAAACTCCTAACAGAGAGCTCATTTGAACTGAAAATATTTTAACGTTGGTTTGTATTTCTGAAGATGGCTTACAACGGTTGAAACTAGTCACCAAAAATTGACGAATAATCAGCTTTTTCAGTATCGACTAAATACTAGTGTGCTTGACGGCGCTATCGTCTACCTCTCAGCTCAAGACGTAGCTGCTCTGATATACCCTAGGCAATGTTTTGTCGGAAATCAGGCAGCATGGAAAGGTCTCCATCACGCACGTAACCCGTTACGTGGAGCGCGGTTGCTGCGTCATAAAGTCAGATTCTTTCGGCGGTGTGAGTAAAGACACGGCGAGAGAATTAACGGGGATATTGCGCCACGGTGAATTTTATTGGCGGCAGTAAACTTTATTGGAACGTCTGGCGCCTAGACGTGTGTATGCAAGCTTATTACTCTCCGCACAAGAAGGCCGACGGTAGCGATAAATTTCAATTTGGAGAGGATTCACGGCAGTGGCTTGCTGAGGCTTGGAGCATAGTGGGTGAGACTAGGGCTGCACAGACAATGGCTTCCTCCGGCTTCTGCTTGTGGAAGTGCTACTCCCTATCAGAATATTTGCTGAATCCTTCTTAACTGTTAATTCGTAGCAATTGCTCAAAAGGAGCAGTGGAGTAACATACTCATGTTTAACATCGCCACTTTACGCAGCTACTCGCAGCGAAGTGTACAGGATGTTTCAAAATGAATATACTGGTTTTAAAGCTTTCTAGCACATATTACATTCACCTTACGATTGTATATAATACATCAAATGAAAGAGAAACACAAACAATTTTTCTTACAATTATTCAGTGTGAACACCGGTCACACGTCGAGTCAATAGGTGAGTTGTTTCAAAACCTTGGTTAATGCGTCAGGAATAACTGTTACAATAACACTGTTTCTAAAGTCGGATAGATCAGCTGGTATCGGAGGCACATACACATGATCGCATCAGATTGTGTGTGAACGTGAACGTCATGCATAAAATGCTGTGTCAACCGATCCCTTGCGCCCAATCCACCGATCGGATACAACGGCTTTTAAGCAGTCGCGTACAGAATCATGCGTGAGGTGGCGCACCATCTTGCACCCAAATAAAGATTTCTTGTTCAGCTTCTTCCCATTGAGGCACGGGCCATAGCTGTAGCACATCAAGATAAGAAACGCCAGTTACACTTGACTCACGGACAAAAAAGCCCGCAAACTTCCAGCTGGGATATTTCCTGGGGCTAAGCGTGAAAGACTCGCACTCGTTCAATACGTTTTTCAGTCACTCTTTGTCATTCCATTCTCTTCCAATTGAGCACAGTTATACAAACAAAACTGTTTGAGTTGATCTTTCATTTGGTGTATTATTAACAATTGTATGTTGAACGTAATAAATGCTACTACGCCTTAAAACCGGTATGTTCATTTTGAAAGACCCTGTATATATGGCACATACTTTTCGGTTGTGCTTTCTCGCAAGCTTATGTCGTCTTGTTATATTACAATTTAAAGAGAGATTATTGTCTTAAAAATGGTAAAGGTTGAAAATACCGCTACAGTTTTAAAGTTCTCATACGACCAGTTTCGGGATCTTATACGCCCGTCTTCAGGTGTCCTACTGAAATAACAAGAGACGGAAGATAATGTTTACATGCCGGAATAACAAAAACATCATTAAAAAATTTCGAAACATTTCAAAACCGCCAATCGAGATAGGTGCTGTGAAACCTATGTGAATGCGAAAGTGACACTAGACAGTGCTACGGACGACAGCCTGGGTGGAGAAATACACAGAGAACACCAGAACACTTACACTTGGTGCTGTGACCCCGGAGCGCCGCGGTGAAGGTGTATAAGGCGCGCTGCGCTACCTACGGGTGCAGAGCGTGGAGTAGCGGATGCGAAGGAGGAACTAAACTGGCAACAAGAGTTTCAAAAGAGCAACCATCTGTTCATGGGGAGAAGAACGCGGGACCACTATCCCGGCCGTTCACAATCTGAATTAATGGTTACATTCAAAATGAAGAAAAAACAAAAAATTACGTAAAAAATACACGGTTATCGCGCGCCACATTCATCAGTTAAAAGAGCATACACATGTGCCACTCCTGTTTAAAAAGCGTCTCGTTACTGACCAAAATGGAAAGTAGCGAAACCTTACAGTCTACACTGTCAGAAAGTAATATGCCGATTAATAGCTAGCGGAAATAGCGCTAAAAAGACAATAACATTAAATTTCAGCCTCCAGTTGCTTAAACAAAGAAACTTTACCTTGGTTTCGGCTATTTTAATTTAATTTTATATTGTGACATCTCTGAAGAAGGCTGCATTATTATAGCCGAAACCTAAGTAAAGTTTCTTTGCTTATGCAACTGGACAGTGAAATTTACCATAATTACATTTTACAGTTGCTGACTCTGCTGCACCATGCAGAAAATATTCAAACTAAAAGGACACGTTAAAAATAGGGTGAACTTAAAACCTGCTGTCTTAAGTCGACAACTAATCGAGGCTTGCATAAGATAAGAACTGAGACGCATTTTACAGTATGGAAGACACGTAAATTTTAAATTAGTGAGGACACAGATAATGGCGCACCACAATAATGCGCCATACTCACAGGATAAAATGAAAAACATGCAACTTCTGTTAATACAGGACAATTTTACAGCATGTAATGTGATCTGGGTGGACCTTTGCAGACCTCACTATAGGAAACAGCCATATTCCGTACATTCGTTAAGCCTATTGAAGGCCACAAAAATAATGGCAAAAAAAAAGCACTGACCAAATCAAAACATATACATGTATGGCGTACAGTATCAGGAACCAGAAAGAGAAGGGAATGAGGCTGGGCGCTGCTTCAAGAAAAAGGGTAACTGCGTGCTTAAGCGCGGTTTGCTCGTTCAAATTTCTATCTCTTCTAAAATGTTTAAAAACGGGCCTTTATGTTGAATATGTAGAATGCTGCAATTTGTATCTATATGGAACGGTTAAAATCCTTCAGGTGGTTAGTGAGAGCGGATTTGAAATTGTTAAGATCCTGATGCTCTCTGAACCGTATGTTAAGGAAGCGGCCAGTTTGCCATATGTATGCGGAAGGACAGTCACTACAGTGAATGCGATATTCGCCCGATTGTGCGTAGTGATTGTCTTTTCTAGTTCCATGGTGCTTGAATAGATGCCCGACCTTATGCAGAAGGCGAGTATAGCCCCCTCTTTTCTAAGCCATTTGCCAATTCTGTCAGATACAACACCTACGTACGGGATCCTACAAAAATTTTTTTATAGTTATCATTATAACCAGATGACAGGGTAATCCCCTACAGATCGTTGGAAGTGGCTTTCGATTGCATTTGCTGATGAAGAACATCGACAACATTCGGCTGGTAGCCATTAACGTGTGCTATAAAATTTAATGGTATCCAACTCGCGCTGGTAATTTTCTTTTGAGAGAGGGACTCTGGCCGCGCGGTAATACATAGAACGGAGAGCTGTCGTTTTTTGCTGCTTTAGATGAACTGAAGAGTAATGGATGTGAGAACTAGTCGTAGTTGGTTTTCTAAATGTGTTAAACTGAACTTTACTGTTCTGTAACAAAATTTCCAGATCTAAAAATGGGAGTGTAAAGCCAGAGTGGTATCGATCGCATCCTGAACCATGGGATGCATTTTGTTAAAGTCATGTTGAAAAGGTTGCAGCTGGGCGTCAGTTCTGTTATACAAAAGTATGATGTCATCGACGTATCTCTTGTAACAGAAGGTGTTGTGGGAGCTCTGCGCTCGTAGATAGCGCACCGCGCCTTGTACACGTTCAACTATGTAGTGCAGAATTAGCCACTAGACGTCAAGAGAGTCGGAACCGCCAGAGGGAAAAAAAAGACAGTAACAGCATAATGGTTCGCTCAGGAGAGCACAAGAACTCGAACGTGGACAAACATTTGATGTAACCGGAGCAACACCAGAGGCATTTCAACCCTTCTATATCTGCCCAAGTCGACGGTTGGTAATGTGGTTGTGAAGTAGAAAAGCGAAAGAACTACTTCAGTTAAGCCTAGATTAGCCAGACCTCATGCAGTGACGAACAGCAGCCGTCAAACATTGCGCATTGTAGTTGTAAAAAGTCCCATGAAGTAAGTGGAAGAAATATTCGTGCGTGCGTATTTGAGGTTTACGGGCGCTAAACAGCGGAGTCATCAGCGCCCAAAGAAATATTCGTAAGTTCCAAAGTGTGCTACTAGCAGTCCAGCAAACACGATGAACTTCGGTAAGAATTTTAAAAGAATGATGTGCAATGGTCCAGCACTCATCATAAGCCACATATTTTAGCAGTAAATGCTAAGCGATCCTTGAGATGATGTAAAAATCGATGTCAATGGACAGTGAATGACTGGAAAGACGTGTTTTCGAGAGATGAATCACGCTATATCCTGTGGCAATCGAATGCTTGTACAACGTTAGGTGTCGTTATGTGTAGTACGAGCAGAAAAATGTGGAGGAGGTGATGTTACGATATGGTCGTCATTTCCGTAGTTTGGGTTTGGTCCCCTTATTGTGCTCAAGACAACACTAGATACTGAAAATTGGAACACATTTTACAGCATGGCGTACTGCGTACACTATGGGAACAGTTCGAAAACGGTTATTGTTTGTATCAGCAAGACAAGGCACCCTGTTATAAAGTGCCATCTGTGAGGCATGGATTGTGGACAGTAACATTCCTGAAAAAGACTGACCTGAATCGAATGGAACAGCATCGGAATGCGTTAGACATCAACTTCGCTCGTAACCCCAGCGTTTATCGCTGCCATTATTGGTTTCGGCTCTTGAGGAAGAAGGGGCTACCATTCATTCATAGATATTAACACTTTATTGGAAGAACCTCCACCATATCCATCACAAAGGTGTAGTATGTGACACTCCATACTAAATTTCACTCATGTGCGTCCAGATACTTTTGATGAGATACTGTCATCCCCATACTTAACTGTGGTCACAAAGCCGTTGTCTCTTTCGGTTGTCCGATGAGAAGTTCTCATGCAAGATGGTCTAAATTCTGTGGAAAATAGGGGAAGGTCTATAGGGGGAGATCAGTAATATTCAGCATGTACAAGAGCTAAGGGGGAGTAACCAGAGTGGAAGACCAAGAGCGAAATGCTCGGTTTAGAAAGTGTGTAAGACAGGGACACAGTCTTTCGCCCCTACTGTTCAATCCTTACGCCGAAGAAGCAATGATGGAAATAAAAGAAAGGTTCAAGACTGGAATTAAAGTTTAAGGTGAAAGGATGTCAATCATAAGATTCACCTATGATATGGTTATCCTCAGTGAAAGTGAAGAAGAATTACAAGATTTGTTGAATGGAATGAACAGTCTAATATGTACAATATGGATTTAGAGTAAATCGAAAAAGGTCGAAATTAATGAGAAGTAGCGGAACTGAGAACAGCGAGAAAATTTACATGGGGATTGATGGTCACAAAGGAGGTAAAGATAAGGAATTCTGCTTGCTAAGCAGCAAAATAACCGATGACAGATGGAGCAAGGAGCATATCAAAAGCGGACTAGTACTGGCACAAAGGGCATTCCTTGCCAAGAGAAGTCTACTAATACCAAACATAGGCTTTTATTTAAGGTAAAACTTACTGAGAATGTACGTTTGCAGCACAGAATGAACAGTGGGAAAATAGGAACAGAAGGGAACTGAAGCATTTGAGATATTGTGCTGCAGACGAGTGTTGAAAATTATGCGGACTGAAAAGGTAAGGAACGAGGACGTTCTGCGCAGAACCGGAGAGGAAAGAAATTTACGGAAAACATTGATAAGAAGAAATGGCAGGATGGTTGAACATCTGTTAAGAGATCAGGGAATAACTTCCATAGTATCAGAAGAATCTGTAGAGGGTAAAAAACTGTAGAGGATGACAGAGATTGGAATGTATCCAATAAATAATTCAGGGCGTAGATTGCAAGTGCTGCTCTGAGATGAAGAGGTTGGCACAGGAGAGGAATTCGTGGAGGGCGGCATCAAACCAGGCAGAAGACTGATGTCTCATCAATGTAAACGTAGGCTTCCGCGGCCGTTGTCACAGTATATAAAATTCTTCTGGCTTTGAGTCTGCCTTATCATTTGTAGAATTCCGACGTTTCGCGACTGTTGCAAGGCGCCTTCCTCATGGTGTATTGCTAATAGCAGTTACCAATACAGCCTGAGGAAGAAGCCTTGCAACAGTGACCGAAACGTCGGAATTTTACACATGACAATGCAGCCTCAAACCCAGAAGAATTTTATTGACTGATGCTCATCATTCACTGTTAGCATGCAGACTGGCGTTTGTACTATAATGAGCCGTTTATCGGATGAGAAGATGTGCATTATACCAACAGATTTGTGTAGTATACACTTTATCACACTTGGTGTGATAAAAACTTTCAAGCAGTTGCTCGTTAACACAAGTGAACTCCCTGAGAAACACTATTGCTACGTTAAAACGGATGTGTTCAGTGTAGATATCTTAAAAATAAACTGAGTTAATGGTTGCACAACATTCACTAATATTTGATTGTTTCAATTCTTCTAACAAACTACGAAAATTGTGTCGCATTCGTTTTAACGATCAGCGCTGTTCACATGACGATATGGATCACGTCATTCACCTTCAAACATGCTTGTTTTTACGACACTGAGACTCGCGTCTTCCAGACGCTACAGTTCGTGTGGGATAATGTAACATTCTTAATTATCACGTTTTCTTTCAACTGAACAAGTAATTCAACTGATATTGGAGTATTCTCTCCACTGAAATACAATTACAGTGTACTACGAATGTTGGAGTACATACTGATGATTATTTAGTGGATTTATTAACCAGACTTCTGAAAAGATACTAAATTGGGGCAAGTCTTAATTCACAACATGATAGACTCTGAACGATTTTTATTAAAATAAGAATCCTGACATAGTCACGTAATAGTAACCAAGAAATATGGACTCAGTCAAGTGATAATCTTGAGAGCATACGTTTATAACATGCCAACGTGTGACGTATAGAAAATCGGAAAGAGCTGCTCTAAAACTGCTATTAACTGATCAACAATGATTCAGAAAAAAATACACACTCCTGCACAAAAATTTATACTCTGAGCAATACCTGAGTAATATCTTGCCTTTAGAACCAGATGAAAGAATCAAAAGAAGGCAGAAAAATTTCACTATGTATCTGAATCCTAATAACAGATTTTGCCTTAGATAGTGAGAGAATTGAAGATAATATCCAACCTAAGATTTAAGACTGGAAATGATGAAAGACGCCACACTTCAAACACAGGTGAGTTAAGTTAAAAATAAAAAACTTTAAAGTTCAAAAGAAACTGAATCTTAATAACAGATCCTAATAACAGATTTTGCCTTAGATAGTGAGAGAATTGAAGATAATATCCAACCTAAGATTTAAGACTGGAAATGATGAAAGACGCCACACTTCAAACACAGGTGAGTTAAGTTAAAAAAAAAAAACTTTAAAGTTCAAAAGAAAATAAAGCATCTGATGGAATGTTCAGAATAAAACTACAAGGAACTGGAAAGCATCATTGAAGTCTAAACCTTAAGACGCTGGACTAGTATCGGTTGTCATAAGTGTATTGTAACATTCAGTTAGTGCTATGTATCTCCTGAAGGCCCTCACATTATTTCAGTGTTTCATAAATGATACAAAGCTGGTTCTCATCAGGTCACCGACAAGGGGATCTTTATTATAAGATCTAAAAGATTCCTTTCGAAGACCATGCAGTGGATCGGTATGCCATTCACGCAAAATCAACGAGAGCTTTGAGGTAACCATCCCACCGACACACAAGATTAGGTAAAACAGAGTGTCCTGCAGCGTGAAGAAGTCCGTAACTCCCCGGTCCGCCTGGTACACCCCCTCCCCCAACAGGAATCGTCGATCCTTTAAGGCCAGTTTTTAACGGGCCGAAGGTGCGATAATCTCAAGTGGAGAGATCAGGACTACATAGCGGATGCTCGAGTGTCACCCACTTGACCTGACGTAAATTCATTATTACGACATTTTCGATATGGGGACGAGCGTTAACATGAAGCACCTCACGTGGTGGGGTGGTTATCGACAGACATGCTACCCCATACGAATTCTTCATTCTTAGGTGGACGGTGTAATGGTTCTTTATTTACGTGACCATTACGGCACTCCAACCCCAGTTCTCGATACCAGTAATATCGTACTACTTTTCTGAGAAGTAACAGACATATTTTTGTGACAATATTCACATTTGGTTTTATTAATGTATAGGTACGCCGATGTATCGATATATTACAGTGATATGGTTCTTGTGTGTATTCATTTCTGTGACACTGTCATAATCTTTGACTTACTTGTAACCGTTTTGGCGCGAATGCGCACAGAGCAGTCTTTGTTTCACTCTGCAGAAGTTAAGTTGATATTTCGCTTTGTAAAAGAACAGTGAAGTCTTGTGTTTGGTTAAGGTGGAAATTAAATGTATGAAGATTGATTCAAAACTCTTTTCTTGATGATGTGACAATTAAGAAGAAGTAAATGTGAATTTTCAAATAAAAATGTGGACCGTGAACACCAAGTCAAAAATTATTTCTACCATACCATTGTTCTGATCCGAGATTGTTTGATTATTAAGAATTTCCTGAAAAACGCATTTGTTACATCTTCAAATATTGCTAAAATACTTATCTGGACCTTCTAGCAGTCAAAATGGAATCACCCTAGAATCAAGAAGATGAGCCATAACAACTTCGACGAAATCTACGTGGGAATCCATTCAAGATAAGTGCCAAAATTAATGACTTTTTTACAGTGACTTAATTATTTCCATTCTGACGGTACCATCCACAGTCAAGAACTTTGTTGTTGCCCGATAAAGCGAACATACGATGCGTGAGCAACATTATTAATCTGATTTCTAACCTACTTTGCAAGTGGTGGCATTGTTAGAACGGTTACCACTGTTTGCCCATTGTTAGCCAGAAGAAGAATAGGAGCAAGTTGGTCCCGTTCGGACGCATTTGGTAATAACGTCACCATAATTCACGTTCCCGCCTTTTGCGCACGTACGTTGGAAAGACACGACTGCCACACTAACAGCTTGCCTACATGTTTATATACCTGCATCGGTGTTGCGTCACGTTGAGTATGAGCTACAGCAAGGCCCTCAAATCGAAACTTAGTGATTGCCCCTTATACACTTTCTTTCTAGAGCCTTGTTGTACAGTTCGAGTTTGAAATGAAAGTCTGCCTCAAGGTGCCTGATCGACTAACGATATCTAAGTTCATGGTAATTTCTCCGCTTTCTACTTACTAAAATCTTTCTACTTACTAAAATCTGAAATTTAGTCACCGGTATACATTCCCTACATGGCTTATGGGGGAAACATGAGGTAGTTACGGCCAATAATACACACATCAAAAACAGTTTTGCATCACCCCGGTTCCCAGAACTCTTGAAGATAGACGTTGACTGCGGCTATTGTATCACAGACACAGTTCCTTTAACTGTTCTGAGATGTCACTAAACCCACCCAAATTCCGGTCGTCGTGGCCGAGAGATTCTAGGCGCTTCAGTCCGGAACCGCTTCCTGGCATACGAATTGGGCTGAAATGGTTTAAGAAAGCCACAGAAGAACTATATCTCGGTTTACAGTCTGTGATTTGCATTCAACTTCCCGCGAAGTACAGATATATAAATATAAAAATATGTGGCATATGAAGAACTGCTGGACTATTGCACCTCATCATTTTCAAATCCGTACCTACGGTCGTTGTACAAGCAGCACTTTAGAAGTCAAGAGTGATTTCTCCCAGCGATTTCATGCCGTTTTTACAACCACGCTACGCAGTGCACGATGCTCCCTGTCTTTAGTACAAGAAGTATGGCTGATCTTGGTTTAGCTGTCGTTCGTTTGCGTTTTCACTTAACAATCGCATAGGAGCAGTAGTCTTGGGCAGCTCTAGAAGGTTGGAAATGTGTCTGATGGACCCAAAACTAAGGCAGCAGTGCCGACTTATTTTGTAAAGAGATAGAGTGTAGTATATGGGGCATAAGAACGGCTTAGATTTTCTACGTTCTCCTCCTTTCGTCGGATTGTGTTTGTATTACGGAACGAGACCTGTAGCTACTCTACTACCGGGTTAGTTAAGTCCCATTTATATGCGAAATGTGATAATGTATCGAGGTGTGGCTCGATGGGAATGAAATGAATGAATATTCAGCAACAGGTAATAATAAGGTTGTAAACCGTTAACAAATTCTGAAAACCCGATGTGATTATTATGCCGTGAAAATGCAAAATTTGTGTCGGACTGTAACTCGACTATTGATTCCCTGTTTATAGCTGGCAGTCGCTTTAAGCATTCCGCTACCTAGGCACCTCTCTTGATTTGATCTCATTGCCACTCATGTGTCAATATATGCTTTCCGAACTTTAAGTAGGAACAGCTTGACTGAGGCAAGGGGAGTCTGATGAGAACCGTAGCTTACACTGCCGGCACTTTACGACCGCTTGCTTAACAGCGCGTTGGTCCTCGTTTGGAACACAGTACACCTGTGATTCGGCGTGGAATGAATTCGACAAGACCTCAGCTATTTTCCAGAGTTTTGTGGAACCAATGTCTGCTCACACGTCACGCAGTTGCCGTAAATTTCGCTCCAGTGGTTTGTGCACGGTGAGCAGGCGCCAGATAACGTTACAGATCTGTTCTGTTGGGTGCAGGTCAGGCGAATTTGGTCGCCAAGACTACAATGCTGCTCAAGCAATTGTCGTACGATTTATCCATTTATACAGGGTCTCGTCTCATTGGTGTCGTGGCCAATGCGAACACAATTGATGAGGTCGTTGGATCCACATGGAGTCACGTTGGGGTCGTAAGATATGGAGGGCCATGATCAACAACGTGCGCTAAGTGAAACGACCGGAAACACTTGCGCCGGTGCCATCACTGTAGTCTGGCATCAGATGCACCACAGATCGACGCCTACCGAGCAGACAACAATCCGATCTCCACGGTCTATGACCACGTCCAACAGATCTTCGCCTTCTCGTCGTTGCACCGTCCCTCGACTATTTTTCGTGGATGCTCACGACCTCAGCATGCAAACAGATGACCAGTTACGTCACTTCCGAGATGCTTGCGCCCAGGCCCACGGCCTTAACAATCTGACCTTCGTCAAAGTCACTTATGTTGTCCGTATCATCGCTAGAATGATTATGCAGTTTCTCTGTTCTATCATTACACTTCCCTTACCACGACAAGTTAGCGAAACGACAGCAGGAGACATTCAGTCTCGCGGTGGGAGATGGTTATAAAGTTTTTGATCACCGGTAAAGTGTATAAATGAAATGAATAAAATTATTGAAGTGAGATGAATTGAGCAATTACAGTTTAATCAATGAACACTAACATGAAATTGTATCAGCGCACAGCGTCCAAAAGTGCTCAAGTTTCAACGTATTGAATTTGTGGTGAAAATCGAAAACTGAGGGAGTTGGACCTGGATTCGCTTGTGGCAGGATAAGCTATGCTGCTCTATAGCCTTCGTTCCCCCACTGATGTTACTCCCACATACTAAGTAGGAGGACCTCTGATAGCAATGTTCGAGAATCAAAGGTGGAAACCTAAGCGACAACGAAAACTTGCGTCATAGCCGGATAGTTAGGGTGACCCCTCACGATATCATGAAACCCACGTAACATTTTTGGTCCGGTCATATTTCCAACTTTCGCGATACATTCATTACATTTCAACGCCATTGCATTTTTATTAAGGAAACCAGTACATAGCGTACTTGAACGTTTACAGAAAGAAAAGATCATTATGTACAACTATCGTAATTTAATGGTATTAATTTTAGTGCCCAGTGATGGACACTTGTAGGGATATCTTCTGGAGTGATACTTTTTGCTTTCTCTTTTTCATACTTATAGCATTTGTGGGTCAGTATCTCGAAGTCACTCTCTTAATGTAGCACGACGCAGTTCACAAAAAAGTTGAAAAAAAGTACCTTGCAAAATTTGTTAATTACAAAAGTCCATCACTTCGGCATAGTCGCTGCTGGTGGCTCAAGAGCGAAGAGCACATCACTCTTACAATTATAACGAAGTCACTGGTTCGAATCTTGGTAACTGGGACATTTTCCTTTATTTCAGTCACACGTCAAGAGGAAATGTTAATCAGCAAATATTCCATCATAATCATTTATATAAAATAACATCTCTCTACTTTTAACGATTTATGAAAATCCTAGAAGTCAATAAATTAAAATTTCGAACAGAATAGAAAATAAAATAAATTTTTAGTGCTGAAGATTAAATAGTGTTGCTTCATAATTTTATAAGTCGTTTCGCATTCTGAATCAAATTCAAATTTTATCCTGTGCGAAGTATTAGAAAATACCAAAAATTATTAAACAATTATGATCAAGTAGTTGGTATTTAACATTTCCAGTTCGAAATCAATATAGGCTTTAAATAAATGTAAAATTAATATAAATGGCTAGATTTGAAACAGGGACTTGGCGATTCTGTATACTACATTCTGTGCCCTCAGCTGCCAACGGTCGAATACCCCTTCGATTTTAAAAGTTTTTTTGTGTGTATTGTAAGGAGAAAGCTTCGGTATTTATGTGAAGACATTGAAACCTTCTCGGATACGACAGTGTCCGATTACTCATCATTTTAGTAAAGCAAAATGACCATATGAATAAAACTGTCTTCTTCTGCTCTGTAAATATTACGTTCCTGGGGTAGCTGAGGTGCTCGTTTATGTCTCGGTCCTTCCTTATACCTGTACCCTCTGGAAAATAGCTAGCAACCTACTCACCCCTGATTCCTTAAAAATACCGATTCCCATCTGCAAAACAGATTCAAACTTATGATTGTTTAACAAATGAGTGAACACGTTACCTATATGACGTTAAGCTTGTAAAACCTTTGTAACTGCAGAAGCAAAATCCTAATTACGTTGGTTTTATTAGTTTAAAATTATTCACCGAATGAGTATACTCTGGATAATTTGCGCCCCGTTTACGGAAAACTGTTTTTTCACAAATATCAATGTTTACGACGTTACATACCCTGTAGTATGCGTCGCACAGCGATATAATTGATGGAATTTCCTTATTTTCAAAGTATTGAATGGCTGTCTGTTTTAAAAACCATTCAAAAGCCAAGATCGCATTAAAAAGCTTCTTTATTTAATGCGGCCTGCTTCAACAGTCATTGATGTCGTCTTCAGGCCTTTAACTTGCTTTAAAACAAAAAACAAAAAAAAAAAAAAACGTTAAAGACCTGAAGGTGACATTAATGACTGTTGAAAACCATCGTCTTAAAGAAAGAAACCTTTTATGCGATCTTGGATTATGGATGGTTCTTAACAGTGATATAATCTTACAGTACATTCGTGTGCAGGTGGAAAGTGTATGCAAAATGTATTACCAATAGAATTAGTAGTAAATATGTCATAAACTGAAATATAGCTGATACTGAAGTCGTTCTACACGAACAGCAAAAATGTAGTAAGGGACAACGTTTTTCCTTTCATGGCTCTGTGGACATATCAGCGAGAAATATTTTTGAAATGGTTTAAAATTATGTGTGAGGTTCGTTGCAGGCCGCTAAGTGCTCTCATTCACAGATACGGTGTGAATGCAGTCTGGGATATTTGTACGTCGTGACTTACTTTGCTTCAAGATATGTACACAGTTTCTGACGTTAATAGATGTCTTATTGTGTTGAACCTTTAGCGGAAGATTATACCTCTTAATAAGCAGATTGTGACAGAACTTTTAATATTTTAATTCTGTCAGTAATTTTATAAAGTGCAGGAAATGACTTTTTGCTGGAAACTGCCAGAGAACCTGCAGATAGGATTCGGTGACTGAACCTGTTAAGTAATAAAGATGCCTGCCCACTGAGAAGCATTATTCTATTTACGATGCAGCGTCACATGAATATATTTTATTTTTTCTACTCCTGTAACGCGTTGTGACTTCCCACTGGATGGCTAAAGTAATAAAAACTACTTAATTCTGCTTTAGTGTGAATGACGAAACATGTATCGGATCTGCAGTTAGCATGTACTTTACTGTCTCGCTTTTCTGTGCGTCAGATATTACCATTTGGATGTATGTGGCTGTTCATTTTCCGCGAGAGCGGCGTATGCAGTCAGCGTTTATTACCGCCAAATGCACTCCACTTTAACTTCTGAATTGCTCCAACAGGTGCTGGCATACAGAAACTAGACGATGTTCGAACTACGGTAGTAATTGCGACGGTACAGTAATAACTTCATCGAAACTGCGATGAGCAGAATGTACGTATTGTTCGTATAATGCGGAAATGTTAGATGCCACTAGCAATCATCTAGTGTGTGCTACATGCCGTAGAGTTTTAAACGAGCTCCCAGACATATCCCCATTAGTTGATTAAAGGCTGCTGTTCAACTGAAAAGTTGCATCAACTGTGCTTTACACGAAAGTTGGTCCGAATAATGTACATATGCACCAGACGTTCACGAGCGCCCATCTAAATTTGAAGTGTAGGTTTGCCCGTTGTTTTAACAGGATTTCATGTGATGTTCGATGCCCTAAGCCCATTTCCCTTTTTCTATTTTTCGACCATAACATTTATTAATTTGTTTACCTAGAACATACCGATACCCTATTTCATCTTCCTTGCCATAGAACCAACCATGAACATTTCCAACAGTATCAGTGTGATCGTGTTGGTAAATGTGTAATTCTTATTGGGAACGATCCCTGCACCATTTAATATAGGTCACCTTTTAATTGGCTAAACGCACCTCATCTGCATAACACTTTTCATAGCATACATAAAGTCTCCATGACTTGCCAATCAGTTCTACAATTTCCTTTTTGTAGTCTTGGCACATTCATCTTCGAGAAGAGTGCATCAATGTGATGTAAATTGGCATATCAAAATTTGTGTCAGATTCAAGAGTTAGATCAGAATTTTTCTTTCTATGATCAGTCGCATCAGGTTGGTGCTATCGATGCATATCTCGTGGAGTGAACCAAATTCGTATAAAAAAATTGTGGTGGCCTTCGTGGTCACTTGTCAATGTATTTATGTAGGCTTTTGTCTTGGAATCTTCGGCCGATGTTTCTTTAATTATTGTTTCTGCCGTTTCAGTAGCTCGAGTGACTGGCATTGTCAAAGGTTCAACCTCCATTAGCTGGTGGCCAAGAGTTTTGAGTTGGTCCCTGAGGCGTGCTTGGATAACTTTTCATGAAAAGTAGAAAATCACGATTATAGCCCTGGCATAGGAATATTTCATGTACGTGTATATAATTAACATCCCTGGGACTGGGTTAGTAGATTAGCTGTCTTCCATCATTCCTTACAGTAGCACCATTCCTGTGGAGTATGAATCTCAGTACGTTACAGCTAGGAGACTAGGATGGTGGCTTAGTTGATTACCGCTCGTCTTAGTAAAAAGTTCCTTGCGTAAATTTACATTCAACACGGTCACTACGATAGGCGAAGCTACTCAGAGATTTCTAATTTCGTGTTGAGACACACATTTTACCCCCTTCCTTGCTTCATCGTTAATATTGGCCGGCAATAGGACTACAGCTGATGGCATAAATTTCCGTATCACCAGATTTTGGGCCAATGTTCTGGGTTGAATTCCAAGCTTGTCCACAGTGTCTTATGAAGTGACGGCATATGAACTGCTGATGATGATACGTTCGTCAGACTGGGACTTTAAGCCAGTTGATCCCCTTTGTGCTGTTCGAGACGAGTGGGCTATATGCTGGTAATGGGTTACACCATCTCCCTTCCCTTCACCCACACCAACAAAAATACGTTGCTAGCATGTGCAAGCACTCGCACACATGACATTCGCTTGACACTTCGTAGTACGTCACAGGCAAGCAACGGGAACCACATCCGATAAAATCTTATCGAGGACAGAAATACGGGATTCTCAAATCTCCCGCCAGTGCTCATTTCCTGACTGTGGGAGCTGTTTAGCTTTTCAAGAGTAAATGCAAAAATAGATTAATTTAAACATACTACAGCTTTTCATTGAGTTGTACTATGGATTTTATGCTCCTTGCACCACAGCACCGATTTTCATAGACCATATGAAGTCTGATAGTATGTCTCTAGACTGACAAAGTCTATATAAAAACTAAAACTGACTTTTTGTTGCAACCATGATTTTGTAAAACTCCAGAGGAATGTTATCGTTGGCTCCTGCCCTTTTTGATCACGTGCTCATTCAAATACTGGCTCCTCTAAGTCTTCCCATTTCTTTTTCTGTCGTATCGTAAAGCAGATCCTGGCAATATTTTGGGATCATTCAATTCAATTTTTCCATCCATCCGTTCTCTCCTTTGCAACAAGGCGTCTTCTTCTGCAAGAGAACGCCTTCACCTGCCGCTACCAGTAAATCCCTCCATTACTCGCTGAGAAAACTGTGTTCGGCTTTTCCATGTCTCAGTACTATTAATCAAACTTAATAATTACTGATTGTAACCTACCATTTCCGAACGAGTGAGTGGTTATGTTTTTGAACTACAGTGAAGCGCCACAGAAACTTGTATAGCTATGCGTATTCAAATAAAAAGATATGTAAACAGGCAGAATATGGCGCTTCGTTAAGCAAGGCCCATGTAAGACAACAAGTGTTTGACTCAGTTGTTAAATCGGTTACTGCTGTCACAATGACAGTTTATCAAGATTTAAGTGAGTTTGAACGCCGTGTTATGGTCGGCGCATGAGCGATGGGACACAACATCTCCGAGGTAGCGATGAAGTGGTGATTTTTCCGTACGACCATATCACGAGTATACCATGAATATCAGGAATATGGTAAAACATCAAATCTCCGACATCGTTGCGGCCGGGAAAAGATACTGTAAGATTTGGACCAAGGGCGACCTAAGAGAGTCGTTCAGTGTGACAGAAGAGCAACCCTTCCTAAAATTGCTGCAGGTTTCAATGCTGGGCCATCAACTAATGTCAGCATGAGAACCATTCAACGAAACATCATCTAGATGTGTTTTCCAAAAGCTTTACGCCTCTCCTTGGCCCCCAATCAACGACATTGGACTGTTGATGACTGGAGACAAGTTGCCTGGCCGGACGAGTTTCGTTTCAAATTGGGTCGAGCGGATGGACACGTACTGGTATGGAGACAACCTGACGAATCCACGAACGCTACATGTCAGCAGGGGACTGCTCAAGCTGGTGGATGCTCTGTAATGGTGTGGGGCTTAAGGAGTTGGTGTGACATGGGATCCCTAATACGTCTACATATGACTCTGACAAATGACAGGTACGTAGGCATCCTGTCTCATCACCTGCATCTATTCATGTCCATTGTCCATTCCGACGGACTCGGGCAATTCTATTATGTCAATGCGACACCCCACACGAACAGAACTGCTACAGAGTGGCTTCAGGATGACTCTTCTGAGTTTAAACACTTTCGATGGCCACCGAAATCCCCAGACATGAACATTATTGAGCACATCTGGGATGCCTTGCAACGTGCAGTTAAGAATAGATCTCCACCCCTTCGTATTCCTAAGGATTTATGGACAAACCTGCAGGATTCACAGTATCAGTTCCCTCCAGCACTACTTCAGACATTATTCGAGTCTGTGACACGTCGTGTAGCGGCACTTCTGTGTGCTCGCTGGATCCCTAGACGATACTACGCAGGTGTACCACTTTCTTTGACTTTTCAGTGTATATTTAATTAAGCAAAAACCAGCCAGGTTCGCTCCTCTATATTTCTTTTGCAGTCTATCCAGCTTTTTCCTTCAATATCCCTAAAACCAAAAATGCCTCAACAATTCTATAAATAAAAATAATTCAGACTAAAAGATTATTCAAAGAACTAACACAACAAAGCTGGGATGAAGTGTATAAGGAAACCAATGTGAATATGAAATTGTCTAAATTCTCCACATTGTCTAAACTGAACTTTGAAAAGCCATTTCCAGAACTATACATGTCTGTATCAACATCTCGCAAAAACAGATGGATAACAGCAGGCATTAATAAGTCCTCCCAAATACTTAAACACCTCAGTTCCATGAAAAAGATTCGTAACGATCCAGAATTTTTAAATTTCTGTTATTGATACAAAAAGATCTATAAGGGTGCTGATTGCTGCAAAAAAGTCATTTAATGACAAAATGGTATTCACTACTGGACATTAAAATTGCTACACTACAAAGATGGCGGGCTACAGACGCGAAATTTAATCGGCAGGAAGAAGATGCTGTGATATGCAAATGATTAGCTTTTCAGAGCATTCACACTAGGTTGGCGCCGGTGGCGACACCTACAACGTGCCGACATGAGGAAAGTTTCCAACCGATTTCTCATACACAAACAGCAGTTGGTCGGCGTTGCCTGGTGAAACGTCGTTGTGATGCCTCGTGTAAGGAGGAGAAATGCGTACCA
Organism: Schistocerca serialis cubense; assembly: GCF_023864345.2. Classification (NCBI taxonomy): domain Eukaryota; kingdom Metazoa; phylum Arthropoda; class Insecta; order Orthoptera; family Acrididae; genus Schistocerca; species Schistocerca serialis. The sequence continues at coordinate 529,885,251 of NC_064642.1, forward strand.
TCACGTTTCCGACTTTGGTAAAGGTCGGATTGTAGCCTATCGCGATTGCGGTTTATCGTATCGCGACACTGCTGCTCGCGTTGTTCGAGATCCAATGACTGTAAGTAGAATATGGAATCGGTGGGTTCAGGAGGGTTACACGGAACGCCGTGCTGGATCCCAACGGCCTCATATCGCTAGCAGTCGAGATGACAGGCGTCTTATCCGCATGTCTGTAAAGAATCGTGCAGCCAGGTCTCGATCCCTGTTCAACAGATGGGGACGTTGGCAAGTCAACAACCATCTGCACGAACAGTTCGACGACGTTTGCAGCTGCGTGGACTACCAGCTCGGAGACAATGGCTGCGGTTACCCCTGACGCTGCATCACAGACGGGAGCGCCTTCTACGGTGTACTGAACGACGAACCTGGGTGCACGAATGGCAAAACGTCATTTTTTTGGATGAATCCAGGTTCTGTTTACAGCATCGTGATGGTCGCATCCGTGTTTTGTGACATCGTGGTGAACGCACTTTAGAAGCGTGTATTCGTCATCGCCATACTGACGTATCACCCAGCGTGATGATATGGGGTGCCATTGGTTACACGTCTCGGTCACCTCTTGTTCGCATTGACGGCACTTTGAGAAGTGGACGTTACATTTCCGATGTGTTACGACACGTGGCTCTACCCTTCATTCGATCCTTGCGAAACCCTACATTTCAGCAGGATATTGCACGACCGCATGTTGCAGGTCCTGTACGGGCCATTCTGGATTCAGAAAATGTTCGACTGCTGCCCTGGCCAGCACATTCTCCTGATCTCTCACCAGTTGGAAACGTGTAGTCAATGGTGGCCGAGCAACTGGCTCGTCACAATACGCCAGTCACTACTCTTAATAAACTGTGGTATCGTGTTGAAGCTGCATGGGCAGCTGTACCTGTACACGCCATCCGAGCTCATATTGACTCAATGCCCAGGCGTATCATGGCCGTTATTACGGCCAGAAGTGGTTGTTCTGGGTACTGATTTCTCAGGATCTATGCACCCAAGTTGCGTGAAAATGTAATCACATGTAAGTTCTAGTATAATATGTTTGTCCAACGAATACCCGTTGACCATCTGCATTTCTTCTTGGTGTAGAAATTTTAATGGCCAGTAGTGTATAATGCAGAGAATAAAAGTAAAGCAGTCTAGGATGTTATAAAAAAGGAAACGGGGAGGGGCAAACAAAGGCAGAATAACATACTGCTAAGAACAGGGATAAAGTAACAAATGATCCACAGCACGTAGCAAACTACGTAAACGAGCCGTTTTCAAGTATTCCAGAGTAGTTATAGAAAGAATTCCCCCAAACAAATATAACACCTGTTAATAATGTTGCACTAAATACAGTGATGTTACTTCCAACCACAGAGAATGAAGTCATTAAAACAATTCAAAAACTAAAAAATAAAAAGGCAGTAGGCTTAGATGAAGTACCGATGTGTGTACTGAAACAATGCATAGGGATTATATAAGGCCCTTCAACAAATGTAATAAATGAATCCTTTACATCAGGGACATTTCCAGAGCAGCTAAAACAGGAAAGAGTTTTACTTAAGAAAGGTAATGAAGAAGAAACAGACAATTATCGACCCATTTCTCTGCTGTCAGCATTCTCAAAAATAATAGAAGCAATTATAAAAGACATATTAATGCATTACCTGAATGAATACAACCTTTTAGGCGAATCGTAGCTTGGTCTTCGAAGTGGCAAAAATACGGAGTCAGACATAGTACAATTCACAGAAGTTGTACTTGATGCTCTTGATAAAGATGTGTCACAGGCATATTTTTGGATCTTTCTAAGGCGTTTGATACAGTCGACCACAGGATTCTATTAAATAAATTAGAAGCATTAGGAATTAGAGGGGTAGCTAATGACTGGTTTCGATCATACCTAACAGATAGGGTACAAAGAGTAGAGATAACACATACCTCAAATTGATCTAAACATTTAGTAAAACACTTGTGAGAACCAAAATACATTAATATAGGGGTTCCACAAGGTAGCATATTAGGACCAATACTGTTCCTGATATACATCAATGACTTTCCCAGTAGTGTTACTGATGGTGAAAAATTCCTTTTTGCTGATGACATCAATATTATAGTCACTGAGAAAACAGGAGAACTCGTTGCTGAGAAAGCAAATGAAACTCTGAAGGAAGTTTATGATTGGTCGGTAAGCAATAAAGTGACACGGAACATGAAGAAAATTAATGCCATGAATTTCAGTCTGAAGAGGAAAAATGACAATGTTAAATTACATGTAGATGGCACCTCCATAGACTGTGTAACAAATGCAAAATTTCTAGGAATGAATGTTGATTCTCAGTTGAAGTGGTGTGAACACACAAAGGTTCTTGCAAATAGAATGTCATCAGCATGTTATGGCCTTAGAATCCTCTCATCAATGTGTCACATGCAGTGTGTTTTAGTTATATATTGTTCATGTGTACACTCATTTCTTAGCTATGGCATTCTATTTTGGGGAACAAATGCACAAAATATGAACACTATTTATAAACTCCAGAAAAGAGCCATAAGAATAATAACCAAAAATACTAGTCGATCTCTTTGTAAAGATCTGTTCAGAACACTGGAGATTTTAACTGCTTCGTGTGAGTACATTTATCAGTCAGTTGTACACATCAAAAATAACATTGGTAGTAACTGTAAAACAGCTGTGCCCATGACCATGCAACAAGAGATAGACTCAACTTACATTTAGCAAGAAAAAGTCAACAAAAAACTCAAAACAGCATTTTCTACCAGGGAATAAAACTGTACAATAAATTACCTAAAGAGCTTAAAGAAATGGCAAAAACACTTATTTAAAAAGACAGCATAAAATTCCTGTTATGCAATATATTTTATACATTGAAGGATTACTTGGCTAAAGCAGAGTAGGGGTTTGATGAAAAAGTGTTATACAAATAAATAATAATAATAATAGTGATCATAAAATATCCAACATTCCACATAACATCTTCACTTTACGTTTTTTCTTCTTTTTTTTCCTTTCTAGAAATACTTACCCCAGAGCTATGCATAGCACAATACTAACGCCTCTTCCCGAGCTTAACATGTTTCTCATTATGGAGGGATGCTGACTCAGTTTTTCAGGATAGCAAATGGGAAGCTGCAGTACAGAAAATAGTCGAGAGATTACCAGTGTGTGTGTGTGTGTGTGTGTGTGTGTTTAGTGAGTGAAGTGTAATGAGACAATGTGTGTATAGTGTGTGCAGTGACTGATAGTGAGATAAGAGTGGGCAATGTGGCATTGTATTATTTAATAAGTTATTTGTAAAAGAAGTATTTTATACCAGGAGTAAATCTAATGATTGTCTCGAACTAGAAGTCGGTAAACATATGTGTTTACGAATTAGCTTATTTTAAATTGATCTAAATTTGTAAATGCTGTGACATGTCCTATATCTTTGTAAAAAGAGATCTACGGATTAATAAAGCTACTACTACTGCTACTACTACTAACTTGTATTCATTTGTTCTATGTGTTTTTTACGTTATTTTGATATTACCGAAATAATTTCCTTGATTACTTTCAAACAATTTTCCATGAAACTCTTCCATTAGTTACCAAAGATTACCTCCACTATAGGAAAACAAGTCTGTCAAGAAACGAAGTTTGGTTCCGATAAGCTTTATTAAGACGTATTTCTTCTTCATTTTTCTCTTTAATACCCCAGAAAAGCCGGCTGGAGTGGCCGAGAGATTCTAGGCGCTACAGTCTGGAACCGCGCGGCCACTACGGTCGCAGGTTCGAATCCTGCCTCGGGTATGAATGTGTATGATGTCCTTAGGTTAGTTAGGTTTAAGTAGTTATAAGTTCTAGGGGACTGATGACCTCAGAAGTTGAGTCCCATAGTGCTCAGAGCCATTTGAACCATTTTTGAACCCCAGAAAATTGCTCTAAGACTGCTGAGAATATATTTGATGGTTGCTTCAAATTATTTCTCACTGAGTTACATTTTAATGACTTTATAGCCTTTACACACGCAGAGAAGATAAGTTACTGACTTCACACTGTGTAAGTTAATTCACGTATTGACTTCAATTGCATTATCTGCAATTAACGATATTCCATCGACACGAAATTTTTATCATCACTGGGGTAAGGACAGCATATACACAACTTAGCGATTCTGCTGTATCGCAGACGCCACGAGCTCCCTTACAGGCTCTCTGATAATTAATTTCGCTTAGCGAGATTAAAGTCAACTAGCGGCGCCATCGTCGGTACATTATCATATTGCTACTACATGTTCATCTCTCCCTAGGGAGTATAAAGTGTGGGCGAATATAAAAAACACTCTCATAAACCACAAGGACCATTTCACAAGCAGTTGCTTGTCAGAAGGATTGTCAGTGGATAAGGCTTCCTTTCAAGTTTTTCACTCACAGTAAAGATGTTCAATATCGGCAATGTTTTTGATGCAGCAAACATCAATATATCATTAGTGTCTCTTACACAAACTGCAAGTTGGGATGCGGCATCGGTCTACTTTGGAAATATATTCATTGGTTGGCTATCTGCAGGCGTGAAATAATTAGATGCGCCAATACACAGTCAGAATTCTGACGAGTATATCCGGTAGCGACACGACAGTTTGCTGACACAACTATATAGATCGGAAGGATATCGAAACAAGTCATATAAAATATGCAACTGGGACTGAAAAAAAAATGAAATACCGGGTGATCAAAATGTCGGTATAAATTTGAAAACGTAAGAAACCACGGAATGATGTAGATAGAGAGGTGCAAATTGACACACATGCTTGGAATGACATGGGGTATTATTAGAAAAAAAACAAAGTTAACAATATGTCCGATAGATGGCGCTGTACAGCAAAACGTCAGTGACTGCGCATGACAATCGTGTATAAAAAGAGCTGTAATGACAGAGAGAATCTGATGCGCCAGCAGTCGCAGCATGTTGACGTTACATGAAAAGGCGCTTTTAGTGAAGCTGTATTATCAGAATGGGGAATGTGCTAGTTCAGCGTTACGATCCTATCGCCATAGGAAGAGGATTCGAACGGGTAAAGGTCCTTTGACAAATGCAGCTGTGGCGAGAATGATTTCGAAGTTCGAGGACACGGGTTGTTTAGACGATAGACCCCGTAGTGGCCGACCGAGCACAAGGCGTAATGCTGCTGAGACAGTTCCGGAAGAAATGGAGACTCTAGCGGGTTCGTCTATGCACGGGGAAGACAGCGCTCATGCAGTCGCACGTCGTACAGGCATTTCACACACTACTGTTTGGTTGGCACTGAGGCGTACCCTTCGATGCTATCCGTACAAAATCCATTGGCATCATGAACTGTTATCTGGCGATTTAGTGAAGCGGAGGGCATTTGCGTTGTGGACCGACGAAGCTCATTTCATACTCCGAGGGTCTGTCAACGCCCACAACTGCAGAATTTGGGCTACCGAAAATCCTAGAGCAGTCGTGGAAGCTCCATTGCAGGACGAGAAAGTCACGGTATGGGTTGGATTACCACATCTACCGTTATCGGGCCTTCTTTCTTCGAGGAAATGCGTGATTCTGGTTTTGTAACTGCTACCGTGACGGGTGAGAGGTACGCCGATATGTTACAGAATCGCATCAGCCCCAGCATGGCTGATAAACACCTGCTGGAACGTACGATGTTTATGCAGGATGGCGCTCCACCCCATGTTGCTAGACGCGTGAAAGATCTCTTACGCGCGTCGTATGGTAATGATCGTGTGCTCAGCCGCCGCTTTCGTCATGCTTGGCCTCCCAGGTCCCCAGACCTCGGTCCGTGCGATTATTGGCTTTGGGGTTACCTCAAGTCGCAAGTGTATCGTGATCGACCGGCATCTCTAGGGATGCTGAAAGACAACATCCAACGCCAATGCCTCACTATAACTCCGGACATGCTTTACAGTGCTTTTCACATCATAGTTCCTCGACTACAGCTATTGTTGAGGAATGATGGTGGATATATTGAGCATTTCTTGTAAAGAACATCATCTTTGCTTTGTCTTACTTTTTTATGCTAATTATTGCTATTCTGATCAGATGAAGCACCATCTGTCTGACATTTTTTGAACTTTTGTATTTTTTTGGTTCTAATAAAACCCCATGTTATTCCAAGCATGTGTGTCAATTTGTACCTCTCCATCTACATTATTCCATGATTTATTCAGTTTTCAAATTTATACTGACTTTTTGATCACCCGGTATTATAACTGTTTTAAGTACGAATGCAGTTTGCTGATTTCTCTCACGACGATTGTCGGCTGCAGTTATCCATAGACCCGAAAAGTATCACAGGAGTGTAAATGACCTTAGAAAAAAGGTTGCTGTATTACAGAGAGTGGGTGACACCACCACAAAGTGCATTTAGCTCAAGGTGCTGATGAGGACTGTAAGCTGTTTGCAATGCAGCAAAAGTTCACTGTGCAAGACGGTGTGTTACGCAAGAGAACAAAACTCGGACCGTGCGTAGTGGTTCCGGCCAAATTGTGTGTGCTGATGTGCTGAAACAGACTAGTGTAGTGTAGGGCCATCAAGGTTGAAGAACGCAGAGTACCCGTCGTGTACAAGTGGACAGAATGTGGAGCAATATATTGCTGTATTGTGTACTGTGGGCTTAACTGAACCGTTAGCATATTCGACTTCTAAGATTACTGGAGGCTAGTAGGTCGTGGCATGGAATCGTATATACTGCACCATGATAGAAAACTGTTTGTATTATGTGAGAATGGTAACCATCCCAAAACAGCAAGTTAATACTGTAACACAGGCAATGATAAGTAATTAGTTCTTAAAGTTTGATGTTCCAGAATCGTAGTTACGGATCAGGTCACCAAGTTTACGTCGAAATTAATGGAACAGGTTTCTCATGAATGGCGTCTTCAGATGTAAAGGACAAGCGCCTTGCATCCAAAGGGGAATGGTAGAATGGAGCGCGTGCGTTGGGCACAGGAAAGACGTTAAGCCACTACTGTAAGTAAAGATCATAACAATTGGGGTACTCTGATACCATACAGTGTCATGGTGCATAATTCTGAGATTCATAAGAAGAGAGGCCTATTATCGTACAAAGTAGAAAATGGCCATTAATTGCCATCATTGTTCAAGTTAATTCAGTTTAAAGGAGAGTCGGTATGCAATTTCGTAGGAACGGTGTATGAGATAAGGAAAAAGGTACAGAAAGGCAATTTGAAGGCCCTCAAACCTCAGGAGCGAGTGAGACAGTGGAATGCACAGTTACCTGAGTGCCACAGAAAACAGGGGGTAACGTTGACGAGCCCGTATACCCCAAAGGGAAAGACGAAGATATTATTCTCCCGGTATCAGGATCCGTATTCAGTAATTATAGCCTCACTGGTGAACGTCAAGCTACAACTTCTTACTCATACGATGGACGGACACCTCGGGCATGTTTGTCTTCTTCAGTGTGCACCAGAGCTCTTTTACGCAGTTACCAGTGCCCGTCCTGAGAAAGGGTATACTTTGCATTACGAGAAAGCAACACAACAAGTAGAAGAGATCACTCCTGCTTAATCAATGTGCGAATTACAGTACTTACTAAGACCAAAGGTTAGGCTGATGTAAAATGGATAGTGTATTACGAATTCCTGTAGATTATATCATCTGCGTTCATTGTTAAAGTGTACTGTTTAGTTGGATTTTTTGTTTATTTGCATATCTATTTTGTGCGAGAGTCGACAAAATTCTTGGAGCATGTTGACATTGAAGTATATTATAACGAATGACGAGGGACTTTCTTGTGTATTTTTGCTTGATGTGTTAATTGGCAGACTATAATGTGCCGATCAGATAAGGTTTTGTGGTATGATAACAGTTAGTTGAGGGGTATCATGTCTATTCTTCATTGAAATGATTTGTCTCGTTAGTGTGGTAATTTGGGACTTTGCTTATGATTTGTGCATATGGGAATAATGGGTATATCTTTTCGTATCATGTAAGTAAAGTGTAGCTGCGATTATTTTCAAACTGTAGATTTAGATGGAACGTGGGGGAAGAGCGTAACGCACAGCTGGTGTACCATTGAAGAGATTGTGACATCCGAAATGATTCAGAGTGCAGTGATTATGTAGTGAATTGGTTTAGGGACCGATGGCCTCATCAGTTTGGTTCCATAAGACCTTACCACAAATTTCCAATTTTTTTTCCCGAACACACCATCTACCACAAATCGACCGAGTGTTTCAGCCCTACGATTAAGTAGTCGAGAGTGTACTAGAATTCAGTGAACTAATTGGAATGACAGTCAGTGAGGAAACTGTAAATAAGAGCGTTAGTAAATGTAAATAGTAACGCAATATTTTATTTTTAAGTAATTCGCAGACTTAGCACCAGTCAGCGTCTCTAATGACACTTCCTTCCTTCGCTTTCAAAGGGCTGTCGGGAAGATACAATAATGGAACTGTTACAGCGAGAGCCGTAAGCCCTGTTATGATGGCCAGGAGCCGAAAAGTCTGTCCTGAGGTGCTGCGCTTCGTACTGTTTAGTAATCCATTGTTTCCCATCTGAAACTGTTTTGTTCTCTTACATGCCCATCGGTCGTTACAATTTGTGATTACTTTAACTGGATAACATGCAGAGTATACCCTGTGATGTCGTTGCCCACTAGTGCATATTATGCCGGTTTACGTTACCGCTGTTGGTGAATGACGCTTTGTCGCTAAATAGAACGTCCCGTAATTTCTCTTGTGCCCAGTGGCAGAACTGTACACGACGTTCGAAGTTGTTACCATGCAATTCCTGGTGCATAGAAATATGGTACTGGTGCAAACGATGTTGATGTAGCAGATTTTTGAGATTCCCGATTCTCTCGCAATTTGTCTGTTAATGACGTGCGGATTAGCCAACTTGGACATCATCATTTGTTGCAGGTCGTGGTTGACGTTTCACATTTGGCTGAACACTTCCTGTTTCCTTAAATAACATAACTATCCGGCGAACGGTCCGGATACTTGGATGATGTCGTCCAGGACATCGAGCAGCATACATAGCACACGCCCGCTGGGCATTTTGATCACAATTGCCACACATCAGCACGATATCGACATTTTCCACAGTTGGTAAACGTTCCATTTTAACACGGGTAATGTATCACGAAGCAAATACCGTCCGTACTGGCGGAATGTTACGTGATACCACGTGCTTATACTTTTGTGACTATTACAGCGCCATCTATCACAAAGCGAAAAAAGTGGTCCAACTAAAACATTCATATTCCTTTACGTCCTACACGAATATATAATAAAAAAATGGGGGTTCCTATTCAAAAAAAAAAAAAAAAAAAACGCAGTTGATATCCGTTTCACCTATGGAAGCGACATATAGCGGGCCAACCATAGCGCCATCTTGTTTCCACCTTCAAGCCAGACGAGTTTCGTTCTTCGTAGTTTTTTCGTTTGATGCTTATTTCGTGAGATATTTGGCCCGGTCACTATCAATGGACCATCCTGTAGAATAGTAAAGCAAGAGTGGGTGGCGCTTCCTCGCAGGCGTCAGGCTGCAGCAAGTGTGTGGGTAGAACATCCACACTGTCTCGACGGTAGGTTAGATCCCGAACACAGAGCCCCTTTGATATGCTTAGAAGAGGATTGATGTCACGCCAGTGGGTGGGTCATTCTTGTGGCTGCATGTCGTGCCACGGTAGCATTAGGTATAGCAGTGATCAGTAGACCAGTATGTAGCGGTTGATGCAGGTAGACATAAAGAAACCTTAATTCTACACGTAGGACGATTATCTAGTGTAGAGACATTCTCGTTGTAGGCAGCAGTTGAAATCCTACTATACCGGAGAGACGAGTATTTATAGCCTCTCAGCCCTGTTCTGTTATGACAGGGCGGCACTTTTCGTCACAGAGTCGACCAAGGGGCTCAACGCCAGTCCTCGGGCATGGGGTGATCCAAGTCACCAATGAAGTCGACTGCACCATTGCACCACGCTGTGTCTATGTTACTCAACTGCAGCCAGCTAGGTGGCCTGCCTTGTCGTTCGTTTTGATGTCTGGATGGAGGGTTACTGGCTCACAACCTCTCCCCCATCTACAAGATTCGGTCTAAAATTGGGAGCCATATGTTTGGACTATTACAGCGTCATCTGTCACAAAGCGAAAGAAGTTGTCCAACTAAAACATTCATATTTCTTTACGTACTACACGAATATGTAATAAAAATGGGGGCTCCTAAATAAAAAAAAAAACCGCAGTTGATACCCGTTTGACCTATGGCAGCGCCATATCTAGCGGGCCACCCATAGCGCCATCCGGTTTCCCCCTTCAAGTTAGACAAGTTTCGTTCTTTGTAGTTTTTCCGTTTGACGCATATTTCGTGAGATATTTGGCCCGGTCACGATCATTGGACTACCCTGTATAGCCCTTGCGCTACCGCCAGTTGCGTAAGCTAAACATGGAACGGGGTGTCGTGTTCAGACAGTCACTGCCGTTTGCGCAGGGAAAGGGAGGGGGGGGGGCGACGTGGAAGCATGTCTTCTAGTCACAGTCTTTAGTTACTGTACAAGCACTTCATTAAAAAATAATATTTTTTGTTAATCAAGCATTTCTGACCCACAAAACCCCAAGAAATTTCACACCGCCCTGACAAGAACATCTTGGTATATCGTAGTGCCGTCACTCCTTTCATAATTACACTGGTAGATGAGGTATTACTACTATTACAGGTTGAAGAGAAAAGGGGATTTTTAAAAAGGTCAATCACAGAAAAAGAACAAAGAAGTATTGCACTAAGAAATGAAAATGCGAATAAACATTTATAAGGCAGTGGGGGTGGGGGGAGAGGTTGAAATGGAATAATATGGAATGCAATGGGATATATTTCTTTGCCAAGAATATAGCACAAGATTTTATTGATATCTATTTAACACCCAGTTACAAAATTATTTTAATGCAAAGGTCAGCAGATTACATTTTTCAAAATCAATGAAGAAAATTCGAAAGTGATAACACGAGACGCTTAGGTTACTCCTTTTTTTTTTTTTTTTTTACTCTCTAAAGGATATTCAAAGACGTTAACAGGAGATACAGAATTTGTTTTAAACAAAACATCATTTAATGAATCCGTTTAAATTACTGACGAGAATTCAAAAACACGAATACAGAATTTGGAGGAACCAAAGGGCAATGCATTTTATATACCACCACTATATGGCACTTTTGCATTGAAGGTGGCCTACTGTGTTTAGGGAATACACTTATGCAATTTGGGGCAAACGTGCACCCATAATAATAAAAGAATTTACAAACAGACGAGCAGGTTACGAGAAAATACAAGGACTGCGCAGCTGAAGGCTCTCATTTAAATAGAAGGCTATATTAAAAGAAATTTACTAGCAGACAGTTTGCCAGAAATACGATATTACACGAATTGCGCAGAAGCCAACTTACAGCATTAAAATCAAATGGCTCTGAGCACTATGGGACTTAACATCTGAGGTCATCAGTTCCCTAGAACTTAGAACTACTTATGCCTAACTAACCTAAGGACATCTCACACATCCATGACCGAGGCAGGATTCGGACCTGCGACCGTGTGGTCGCGCGGTTCCAGACTGAAGCGCCTAGAACCACTCGGCCGCAACGGCCGGCTACATCATTAAGATATTATGTTTACTCATTAATAATAAAACACAAATACCAAAGGTGGCGAAGCACCAAGTTTCAACTACAAGGATGTTCAAAATGCAGTCGCCATAGATTGCTACCGCTTGTTGGCCACACTTTAGATTTACAATGAACTACGTAACTGCCAACCAACAACTTTTCACTAGCTTATCCACCCCAGTAAAATCAGTTTATCTGTGGTTGAAATGGGCGGCCAGCAAAACCTTCAAAACCGTAATTACAGGCAAAACAACATTGACCAGTGCTATAACGAATAAAGCACGCAATTAAACACAGGCGCAGAATGTACACTATTAAAGCTATAGTATTAAAACGGCAAATTCTGGGAAGTGTATGTATCCAGTTAATACACTTATGTCTTATTAACTTAACCCGCCAGAAAATAGTACTATTAGGACAGCAGAACTTGAGTATTACTTTTTTAACTTGAGCAACTTATACACTCGATATTGAAGATGAACCAACTGTTACTGTGGTGACGCAAAATGTAAATGCCTTGCATGCCGAACATTATAAGTCAGCTTTGTTAACCATCTTCAACACACATGGGGTATAAGTTCTCATGCTCGCCATGTAATCTTCTCTTACCGACAACCTGTCTACATTCGTTGTAGAATTTGGCCATGTTTCGTAAGTGCAGGCAGCCTTCCTTTCTGATAGACAATTTCAGACACCTTCTGCCGCTTCGATATCAACTATGATGTATCATGCAATACGAGAGAAGGCAGCGTGAATTGACGTGACGGTGCTAGAGAGAGAGACAAAGATATTCTTTATTACTCTGTGGTGGTTAGCGCTCAAATAATTATTCTTAGTGTAGGAAGTCATTGTTCTTGTTAAGAAATAATTCATTAAGAGTTTTCATTCCTGTAAAGTAGAAATCAACGCCATTGCGGGACTTTGAAGGATATTGTATTACATATCTGTATATAAGCCAGTGAACAGATATTCATTTTACCAGAAGAATTTCATTGATAAAAAAGTCAATAAAAGATTCTTCATTTCAAGAAGGTACGTGTTTATTTCACAAATGACATATACTTCAGCTATGATCTATTAATGAATACCAGCTCTAGAACATTTTTGATGGGAGCGTTCAGTTCTAATTAAATAGTTTGATGCTTTCTTAGGAAAAGGAGTAATTTCACGGATCATTTAAATCCACCAATGTTGGACATTTCTAAGATCTGAAAGCAAATCTAATCGCCATGCAACAGAGCCCAGACGAATATTTCTCCGCAACTTTAACACTTTCAGCTTCAATACAGCGTCTGCAGCAGCTGGAGCAGATCGCTAGAACAACGGAAGCGTATAGTGTGAAAGCAGTTCCACACATCGCCCTGTATCAAACCAACGGTTTAGTTATTCAACACAACACAGCACACATAGTCGCTCATACATATGAAGACAGACATAAGGTACTGTGGGAAACATACAGAGAGAGACAACCACTCAATATAGGTGCTCATCGGAATGACTTTATACAACACATTGTAGATCCAAGTCCATCGCGCGGCCTCAAACACAATCACCGGCCATGCCGACTTCCGGTGGTGTAAAAGCCACCAGTCACAAGGAAAAACTAATCACTGCAGTCGACAGCTTCCTCCTCCTCGCCGGCGGGACGGCTAAAATAGCATTCCCCGGCTGTGGTGTCACCGCCAGACACCACACTTGCTAGGTGGTAGCCTTTAAATCGGCCGCGGTCCATTAGTATACGTCGGACCCGTGTGTCGCCACTGTCAGTAATTGCAGACCGAGAGCCACCACACGGCAGGTCTAGAGAGACGTACTAGCACTCGCCCCAGTTGTACAGCCGACTTTGCAAGGAACGGTTCACTGACAAATACGCTCTCATTTGCCGAGACGATAGTTAGCATAGCCTTCAGCTACATTTGCTACGACCTAGCAAGGCGGCGAATTCAATTGATATTGAGATTCTATTAATGTATCATCAAGAGCGATGTTCTACAAATGTGGATTAAAGTTGAGTATTCCAGAAGCTACGTACTTTTCTTTATAGCATTCATTACGTATCCTGTTTCAGACCTCACGCCGGCCTGCGTGAGTTTGAGCGCGTGCCTTTCGGCTTCCTCTCATTGTGTCTAGGCTGTCTTGCCTAGACACAACACCGGCCATGCCCTCTCTCGGCCCGCCAGGGACGTTATATACATCTCAGAGGAAAGACAGGCGAGCGTAATAACAATCTATATGAGCTCTCGCACATATCTATTAACAGAAGCAATACTTTTCAGCCGATCGACGAAAGAAAGAAGTGCAAAAAACGTCCAGAAGAAGACAGGAACAGTGTAATAAGCGGCAAGCTGCGATGCGTACAGTGTGTCGCAGAAGTTAGTGACCTGAATACAGTCATGATTCTAAAAATACTGCGCTGCGCATCAGGCATCCATCAGTGTTTTCTGAAGAAGCTGGTCAGGACCTGACGAGGCGGCAGAAAGGATTCGATCGAGTCGCGTATACATGAAGTAGGATGACACAATGTGTTTGGCAAATGTGTATTTTTCCTTGCACGGCCCAGCCGAGCAGTTATTTGAGAACAATAGAGAAACTGGGAAAAATTACAGACTGAACCACATAAAATATTTGGTGACGATCAGTAGCAAGTAGAACAATTGCAGGACAAGTTACACCGACATGGGGAAACGACATAGACTTATATAAATATGTTTCATCCTTATGCCGCTATCTAAATCCGAATATGACAAAAGTCGACAATATTTCACCCTTCTTGAAAGTAGCACTACTGGTAAGGGATGTCACAACGATCTAGGAAGTCATCAAGTAGTGCTAGCGCATCGAGAGAATGCAGCGAAAATATTGCGACTGACTGCCAAATGTGATCGCTATGGAAGTTGTACGAGACCACCACGACCTCGTCTCTCCCATACGCCAGTTAATAAGACTATCTATCCACCTCCAGAATTGTCGGACTGAGTAAGCAAAACACAGCAACCACGAATGTCGACTCCGTATGTCAGAAGGTAATAGAGAATGTGGAAGAAGAGGTGTATTTGTAACAGCACCAACGCTATACTATTGTACATATGAAAATCTTTTCTTCTGATTTTCGATAAATTAGTGTAAGCAATGTTTTGATTTCATTTCTTTTTCTTTTCATGTCATTATGTTAAAGAAACTGTAAACAACTTTCGATGTGAATATTAATATTTATGTCAAATTTCAAGCAATCCTATAACAGAATTGAAGTGTAACCCACGTTGAATCTATTGTAACATGTTTAAAATTGTAATTGTGTGTCTGGTCCATACGTAAGCAATGTATTAGGATATGTGGAGTGCAAAACCTCGGGTGAATACCCTGTCTGTAGGGGAGCGGTAAAAGGTGGAGGCAGGCGAGCGCGGGAAAATGCGCACGGGCGCTGCACGGCATAACGGGCTCAGCAGAGTTAGTCGGAGTTGGGCATCGGTCTGAGAAACACGCTCTGGATCGAGGAGGCTCTCCTGGAAAACGTGATTTCATTGAGCCTCGGATGTGCTGTTTCCGACGACTATACAGCATGGCTATATTCCATAGGCACTAAATGGAAAAGGATTGCGACGCTAAGAAGAAGCAAAGTGCCGATACATCAACAGCCATAGCTGTGAATGTATGTGTGCTGTGCGCCTCGCCATCTCGCCGCCCGCCAACCGCCGCATCGGCACGAACAGATTGAAACATTTAGTACTGTATTCGTGTGGACCAGTGTTACTTTTGTTCCCGACTGTTCAATAACAACTTAACTTTTACCAGAATTGTCCTATCATTTAATTATCCTCATCACTAACCTAGACAGGGTCCTTTCCATATGTCGTGCAATCGGAGTGTCCCGAAATGAAGATTTAAAGTTTATGTTAATAAGAATTACCTGCAGACCTATCTATGCTAGAATGATGTTTAAGGAACTTTATTGTTAATGAATATACAAGTAAAGAACATAGGTCTGACAAAGTTGGAAGATAATGTTGAAATTGGTTTAGTAATGAAGTATGATTAATTTGAGACAAAAATAATGGTAGTTAAATAAGCAAGAAATAAGACTAAAAGAGTAGTAATTCATATATTGGAAACCTTGAGTGCTTAATGAGTTCAATAGTCAAAGAATTTCAATACAGTGACAATTACAGTTTTAGGGTCCCCCCCCCCCCAACCCCCCTTTTCTTTTCTATTCATTTAAATTCTGAAGTGTACTGAACTGATTTGATCAGCAAAGTTAAAGTCAATATAAAACCTAAATTTATCAGTGTTTTACCCTTCTTAAAATTGACATTGTATGTGTGTTTCAAAAGTGATATTTCTGGGGTAACCTATGCCCGATTTCAGTCGGATCAATAGACAAAACGCAGTTTGTAGTAATCATTATAGTGTAATGTTGTGTATTTA
This sequence comes from Schistocerca serialis cubense, assembly GCF_023864345.2. Classification (NCBI taxonomy): domain Eukaryota; kingdom Metazoa; phylum Arthropoda; class Insecta; order Orthoptera; family Acrididae; genus Schistocerca; species Schistocerca serialis. The sequence goes on from NC_064642.1 coordinate 529,901,352, forward strand.
TAGCTTGTCCAAATTAGTACAGAAAGGGAAAATATTAGTTCAGTAGATTTTTCTGGTTCTAAAATTTACCATATAATGCAGTATTACTACGTGTTGTTATGCTTGCACGTACATCCACTTGTACAAGGAAAAAACTCACTTAATGCCTAATTAGGCTGGCGACCGTATTATTAACAATTGGTAGCATCTGCTGTGTATGTTTCTTGCCCGTCCTAACGTGTAGTTGCACTTTAGACTTGCTTGACGTATCATTGTTGTTACTGACTGGGTGTAAGTCTGATTTTGCCTCCATTCAGGTACACGCGGTCAACATATTTACTCAAATCCTTTCTTATAAGGTGAAGCCCGTCAACTTACCATAGTACAGGCTTTAAAGAGTTAACGTACGCCAGAGCGTAGACGTTACATATTGACTTTGGCACCTCTCTACTCCTAAACGTTCCATGAAGAATGAACCTGGCCAACTCGGACTTATGCTGCACCCGTCAAACGACAACCCGGAATGCGACCAACTCGTCCATGAAGGATAAAGCATCGCAGAAGCAAGATGACAGAGGACAAGTAGCCATTATGTCTGGACTGTGGACTCACTGAAGAGAAAGAAGTTGAGTGGTCGACAACTACTATTCCTTCAGATGTTAACCATCGCCACAGTTCTGTTCATCCCAGTCAACTGCAGATGGTTATAATCTACTAGTGGTCCAAATCACCTCGCCGTAACCTGGACGAAGTCGTTCACCAACAAGTCGTAGCCATTCTCCGTCGCCGTACAGATGTATCAGCTGCCTCCAAGCCGCCAAATTTAGGAACACTAATCAAGGTAAGCATTTATGGAGGTGCGGCCACCATAGATCAAAATCCTCCACAGTCGACAGTTACTAACATGACAGGTAATCTGATCGGTATCATCATCGAGAAGCAACCAGTACGGGTGCTAGTAGACGTGAGGGCTTCCTTTTCCTATAATGTTGAGTGCTTGTCGTCACCATTTAAGGGCGACTACGTTCCGTGACACGAAAGCGATTGTACTGAAGGTCGCAAATGGAAAATACGTCCAGCATACAGCAACAAGTATTGCAATTTCAGAAAACAGCCGCTGAAATTTTTCGTTTTGACAGAACTTTGTCGCAATGGCGTTCTCAGATGGGACTTCCTGGAGGCACCGCAACCAGTCATTAATTGTGAAATGTTTTAGGCCGGCCGGGGTGGCCGAGCGGTTCTAGGCGCTTCAGTCTGGAACCGCGTGACCGCTACGCTCGCACGTTCGAATCCTGACTTGGGCATGGATGTGTGTGATGTCCTTAGGCTAGTTAGGTTTAAGTAGTTCTAAGTCCTAGGGGACTGATGACCTTAGAAGTCAAGTCCCATAGTGCTCAGAGCCATCTGAACCATCCTTCGTCCTCTCCTGTGGTGCTTGTGAAGAAGAAGGATGGCAGCCAATCAACCAATCAAACTCAAGAAAAAGATGTCCACCCACTGCCATCCATCGAAGACACCACAGATTGCTTGAAAGGAGGAAAAAATTTCTCACATGTTGATTAGCCAGGAAAAGATTCCCTTCATAACTCCTGACGGCTTCTATGAGGTCAAAGTTGTTCTGTGTAAGTACCCTGCTATATTCGAACGGATGATGAACAGCTTGCTTTGACATCTTAAACGGATGAAATGTCCTTGCTATCTGAATGTCACTGTCGCTTTCTCGTGGACATTTTATGACCATCTAAGTTGCCTGACAATTGTTTTAAAGTTTCTTCAGAATGCAGGATTCAATTGAATCTGGAAACGTCCCTCTTCGTCGGCCAAGAAATAAAAACTTGGGGCACCTAATAAATGGCGATGGATTCCGTCCCGATCCAGCAAAAATAGGAACTGTTACCAATTTTCTGACGCTTTGGCACGTTTGAGGTCTGTAAAGCTTTTTCGGAATGTGCGCATACTACTGGCGATTCGTAGAGGACTTCTATACTAAGTCAGATCCTTTCCTAGAACTATTGCGGGGCGACGCCAAATTTTCCTTAAACGAGGTACATGGAAGATCTTGTCTTAAGGAGGTGTTAACATATTATCTAGTCCTAGTACTGTTATCAACGTTATGCTTCCAAGAATTGTGTGCTATAGTAACCGTTCTGCTGTCTGTCATCCACCTATCTATTACGAGGTTTACCTACGTCTCTCTTTTCAGGCAGCCAACAATTCATTGATTTTTTTGGCACTCTATTTTCTATCATTGTATCAACATGACCCTTTCGTTTCATTCTCTTCCCTTCCATATTGTCATTAAGTGAAATGATTTTGAAACATGATCTTGTTGTTCCAGTCGTTCCACTTTATTTCGTCTTCTTACATACCTCACGATCTTTAGATCTGCTACCTGTGTGCATAATTTTTACTTTTCTTTTATTGTCTATGATTCGGAACCATCCACAAGAGTAGTTACAACAATAAATTTACAGAATTTCGCTTTTATTTCCTTCCTTATATTTCTTCTTAAGTTCTTCCAGATATTCCATGGATGGCTTGAAATTTATGAAACTTCTTCTCGATGTCTGTTGTAGTTAAACTAGTATCACATCCAAAATAATTGAAGTGACATACTTGCTGTAAATTTTTTTTAATTTTTTTTACTATTTTCGATGTGAGTGGAGTTTCTCTTCTTTGTTTTATTTCAGATTTATATAATTGAGTACACTTAGTTTTGGCTCACTATACAGTGCTCTTTATAAATTACCTCATGTTTCCTGTGTTACTATCACGCCATCAGCGTGTAATAATTAAATAGTATGTTACATCTTGTTTTAATTCTTAACTGTATTTCATCGTTTCACTTCGTAGCTAGAATGTCAATATGTAAATTAAATAAAGTGGGTGGCAGACTCCACTCTTGTCGAACACCTTGGCGTACTAAATTTTATGTGCCCCTTTATAACCTCAACTTACAACTGATTTAAGTATAGACTCATTACGCTATTAATAAGATGTGTAGGAAAACTTTTTCCTATTTTTTCCCACAAAAATGGTCTTTTCACCGTATCAAAGGCGTTCTCATAGCTAATGAATAGTAAATGCGTTACTAAAGTATCTCAATAATTTGTCTTATTATAAATATATCACCACTGGAAAAGCGTACCCTCCCAGTGCTTGATTCTTCTTCTGATATTGTTGAGTCAGCAGTAATTCCTAATCTTTCATTAGAATTTTTTCCATAAGTAATATATATTGGTTTCAGTAAACTTATATGTCTATTATTTCCTGTTTCTTTTTGTGGTGTGCATACTGTAAGATCTTCAGTACACACACCATCAGATTATTTGACTTGTCGCACTAACAAAGTAGGCGAGTGTCAGTTATATGTCTCGTGGTCTTATCGTGGCGTGTTTATCTTCTGCCGTTAGGTCAGACGATAGAAATGCCACTTCCACGCTTCGAGTAGCAGAGTGACAGTGACCAACTTTCAACAGAACTTGATTAATTTTCACACACATTTATTAAAATAATAACAAGCATAAAAATTACTTAACTTGGTTCTGGATGCTATTTACAATTGAGAATCTGAAGTTCCTTTGGGTATTGGTACGTTAATCTTATTCTCTCATATATCTCTGATACTTGAGAAAAGTGTCTATACATTTATCTTCATGGCTATGTACAGGAATGTGGTAATCTTATTAGGTGCAGACTCAAACTTGACTATAGACTGGTACAGACAAATGTAGAACTCGTACAGACTGGTACAGACTAATGCAAACTGGTACAGACTGGTGCAGACAAATGCAGACTGACTAATCAGATGTCTGTACACTCATTGTAATACCTAGCGCGTTCATATATCACTGCGCAAGTGTGATCCGCGAGGAGAAGAGGTTCTACGTTATCAGCAATCTCATTGGCTGCGTTACATATTAATACGTGGATCGGCGGAAGCAGAATTTGGTCCGTCTCTATGGCAGCGCCATCTCGTAGTGTGGAGACGGACAAGTGCTGCGCCTGTGCTGTTGTGCTTAGCGGGGCGTGCTCTATTGGGAAAGTTGTGTACGTGCTGACTACGCGGAACTACGTACACAACACTTTTCTGTTCACTTTTTTATAACTTTATCTGTATTGTATTCTTCAGGTATGGAACGATGCTTCCAACAAATATTTAAAAAAGTAGGAAGTAAAAATCTAAAATAATAACTCCATATTTAATTGATTGTATTGACCTACAGAGTTATTATCATTTGACATTTAGCAATTTCTTTCACTGCTTTCATCATACCATACGTTTCTGTAACTTTTAATCCACTGATTTTCTGTTTTATTCATATGTCTCATAATGCTGTATTCTGTGTTCCGAGAATATCTTGTTCAAGAGTAGCAATTAATCTTTCCCAGGAGTCAATAGAGCCCATTTTAGTGATTTATTTTTTTTTGTTTCGTTTCTGTTTATATATTTCCAAGGTTTGTCAATTTGCATTACAAGCATGTTGTTTATTTTTCATATTGTTGGCTATTTCCGCATAACATATTTTAAGACTCCATTCCCAGTATAATACCTTACTTTTCTCTAGTGCCTCCTCATTAGCTATTTCAACATTACTGTTTTTAATCACTCCATTTCTTCCTTAGTATTTGTCTTATCATCATCCATTTGCAGTTCATATGTGCGTTTCTGTTGATATAATTTCTTTCCTGTAGAAGATGCACTATAAACCTGAAGTATTGGCTTTGGGTTTTCTTTACGTTTCTTTGTTTCCTGCATCTTGTTCCTATTTCTATTTTTGAAGTAACTAGAAAGTGATGAACGCCTATATTATTAGCTCTAAATGCTGAAGTATCTCGAATTTGAGAGCTTATTTTTTATTAGCTACTACCTAATGAATCATTGAGCTTGAACCTCTTGAGTTTCGAGTTCATTTACTTATATCTTTCTGTCTAAAGAGGATATTTGTAACTCTTGACTAATTAAATTTAGCAAAACGTTTTACCATTTTCACTGAATTTTTTTCTACAAATGTGCCTACTGTATCTACTCTTAATAGTTTTCTTATTTTTGCATTTAAATCTCTTAATATTAATATGTGATCAGTTGTTTTCATTTTGCACGGTCTACTGAAGACAGTGTGAATTAATTTACGTCTTTTTCTGTTCCCTTTCTTTCCAATCTTTTTTCATTCATTCTATATATTTTTTCATCTTTCTTATGTCCATAATGTGCCTGTCTTTTCATTGTTTTCTCCTGGGAAACCTTGATGAGCGTCCGTTTTTTTCTGAACTTTTCGGTTTCTCCTCTTTCTTCCCCAGTTGTTTTCATTTGCCTCAGGTCAGCTTCAACTGTTTAGATCTATGCCACTGATGTTCATGGGTTGCTGTCAAAAGAATTAATTACTCTTTTTGTCATTCTATTTCAGCTAACCTTTTTAGGTGCTCACAAAAGACAGGTCTTCTCTTCGTGATTGTGCCTAAAATTCGTTCTAATCTTCCATAAATTTCTTTATTATTTGTTAATTTGGATTTCCTATCGTCATATTTTGGTTCCAAGATTTTCCTGGTTGCTTCACTCTCCTATTCTGTTTCGTCTAATTGTCTGGCTGTATTCAACGAAAGGTATTCGAAGGAAAGAGGCATTCTGGGCTAATGACAATGTTATTGTACCAGAGTACTGCATTTATGGAAATATATTTCTTGTTAAACATGTTTTTGTGTATTGAAAAACCACTGGCATTTTCTTTACTCTTGCCAAGCTAACCTCCTAGTCCAAAGCATTTGGTTGCATTATTTCACTAAGATAAGTAAATTTTGCAGCCACTTTTTATTCTTGCATAATCAGTTTGCTTTTATACTGGTGCTTGCCCGACATCTGCCATATATTCTGTTTCTTTCAAAAGATATATGAAGGATACCTTTCGAAGCTGTCATTTGTAGGATACTGATCTGCACTGTTGCGTTATCTGTAGATTAAGCTAAGACTGCAAGTCCTCTGCAAAAGCCAAGCAATTAATTCTCATATTACCCAATTTTCTGGTAATATTGTTTTTTTTGTAATTCCTTCTTCTTTTCTTCTTACCCTCCATTCCGTGATGATCGTTTCTAGTACGCAGTAACAGCAGTGGGGACCATTTCTTCTTGTCTTACAAAAGTTTTGATCTCAAAAGCCTAAAAATTTAGTTTTGCGTTTTGTTGACTTTTATGATTGCCGCTGGTTTTTGTTAGCTCTAAATATTTTTCAGGTATAGAATAAAGTTTCACTCTGAATCGAATCATATGATTTTTCGAAGTCTATAAATGTTATGTAAATGCTTTAGGTTCTCATTCTTCCATAACGGTTTTTGGATCAGGATATTATATTTATTTACATGATTTTGCAGTTCTTAATAAAATATTTCAGAATCTACGCGTTTTCCTTCTTCATGCAATTTATGTACAGAATGCCGCCAACCGGTGTGGCCGAGCGGTTCTAGGCGCTTCAGCCTGGCACCGCGTGACTGCTATAGTCGCAGGCTCGAATCCTGCCTCGGGCATGGATGTGTGTGATGTCCTCAGGTTCGTTAGGTTTGAGTAGTTCTAAGTTCTAGGGGACTGATGACCTCAGATGTTAAGACCCATAGTGCTCAGAGCCATTTTTTACAGAATGCCAAGAGAGAACTTCACACCAACACTGGTGGGTATAGAATTTGTGCAGTCCATGTACAGTTTCCTGTAAATACTTCCAGTGTATTATACGTGTTTAAGAGAAATTGCTCTACACCTAGGGAAGAGTGTCTTGTAATTGTTTGGAGCATCAAAAATTTCCAGCTCTGTTTATTTGGCATATCGTTCACCAGTCGAGCAGGCCAGAATTCTCCATGCTGGCAGACTAGCCTCAAGTATCTCTTGGTTTGACTGGTGAGGCTTGTGGAATATTATGTCGAAGTATTATACAAAAATGGACACAAACTCAAGGACAACAATTGCTTTTCACAGAATACCCTAGTGGAACACAAGCTAGTGAAGTGCTACTTTGGCTCTATCATATCCCTCCTTCATTTGTCGATCATTACCTACGAAGTCCAGGATGATGACCCCTTCATCACGAAGACAGAGACGTCATCCGTATCTTTCATAAGAAGCACTACTACATTCCTTAAATCCATATTCATCGTGCGGGCCTCGTGTTAAAGCAAACTGAAGACCTGCTTGATGACTGTAAAACACTGATGGGAGGGGCTACCTTCGACTCTGTACGGACTATTCGATGTTTACATGAACAGCAGCCTAATGGTTCGTTTCTGTACTGTCTGCGCCTTCGCAATGAAAGCGCTTTCTGTGCTGTTGTACTCACTGGCAACCCATAGATGGGAATAGATTACGGTCATGACGTGACAATATGTCACAGAATAGGAAATGCAAGGAAAAAACGGTGAAATGTCTACAAGGATAAAAGCGAAGGACGTGAAAAAGAGAGATTCGTCTGAAATACTGATTCTGCTTATAGAAAAAGCGAAACAACTTCTTCAAGGGAAGAGTGCAATGAAAACCTCGATGAGGGAGACGAGCTGTCTGATGATTCAATAAAGGAGATATATACTATCCAGTACGAAACAGATTTTAACAGAGATTTGGAACCCTTGCGATCAAAGCCAGCGGGAAGAATAGACGACGTTCCATCAGAATATGTAAGATTCCTTACGGGAAGTGACAACGAAACGACTATTCAAGTTGGTTTGCCGAACCTTTGCGTTGGGAGACATACCATAACTTTTGCAGAAAAATATCATCCATACAACCATGAAAATAGTAACGGCAGTTAGCCCGACAACTATTGCAAAATCGTCTTAACATCTTACGCATTCAAGAATGATGCACAGATGAATGGTTAAAAGAAGGATCCTTTAGATGACGATCTGGTTGTCATTAGGAAAGGTAAAGGTAGCAGAAATTGTCCGTGACAATAAAAATAGTACTTCAGAAAAGTCAGCACATCTTCACAGAATTTGTCGACCTAGAGGTATATTTCAACAAAGAAAAATTGAGCAAGGTGATCAAAATTTGCAGGAAAATAGGTGTGAGCTATATGGAATGCTTCGTCACACGTAAGGGGCAGTCAGATGAAACTGAGAAGGAAAAAAATACGTAAATTTTTTATTATATCAGAAGTAATCGCCATAACTGTTTAATGTATTTATGTCATTGTAAGACAAGACGGTCAGTGGCTTCACGGAAAAATATTTGCGGTTGCCTAAGGAACATAGTTATAGCCTGGCGTGCACCTCTTGCTCGAAACGATATCTTTGTTCAGGATTTTAAAAAAATGGAAATCAAATGGGAGTGATCAGGATAGCTTGTAAGACGTGTAAGGGCTTCTCAGCGAAACTTCTGCAGCTTAGTGGAAACAACCTACCAACAAATTGACTTCCCACTTGTTGCCAAGGTGTTTCGACTTCGCTGAAGAACTCGTCAGGAAGTCATTACATATCCCCCATACAATACCGATCCCTCCCTATCACATTGTCATATATTTGGCTCCCTACGTCCGCAATTATATGCTGGATGTATTCCAGTCGCTGTCTTCCTCCACACCTATCGCCCTCTACAGCTCTCTCTAGTACCATGGAAGTCATTCCCTGATGCCTGAACAGATACCCAATCATTACGTCCCTTCACCTTGTCAGTGTATTCCACATATCCCTCTCCTCTCCGATTCTGTGCGGAACCTACTCATTGTTTATCTTATCAGTTCACCTAATTTTGAACAATCGTCTGCAGCATCAGAACTCAAATGATTTGATTCTCTTCTCTTTCGGTTTCCCCACAATCCATGTTTCACTACCATACAATTCTGTACCCCAAACGTACATTCTCACAACTTTCTTCCTCAAATTAAAGCCTATGTTTGATACTAGTAGACTTCTTGTGGCCAGGAAATTCCCTTTTTGCCAGTGCTGGTCTGCTTTTAATGTCCTCCTTGCTCCGTCGATGGTTGTTTAGCTGCCTAGGTAGCAGAATACATTAACTTCTTATACTTCGTGACCATCAATTCTGATGTTAAGTTTCTCGCTGTTTTCACTTCTGCTACTTCTCATTACTTTCATCTTTCTTCGATTGTCTTTCAATGCATATTCTGTACTCATTAGATTGATCATTCCGTTCAGCAGACCATGTAATTCTTCCTCACTTTCACTCAGGATAGCAATGTAATCAGCGAATCGTATCACTGATATCCTTTCACCTTGCATTTGAATAACACACCTGAACCTTACTTGTATTTCCATCATTGCTTCTTCGAAGTATAGATCGAACAACAGACTATATCCCTGTCTTACACCCTTTCTAATCCAAGCACTTTGTTCTAGGTCGTCCACTGTTCTTATTCTCTCTTCGCTCTTGCACATATTGTATATGACCCGTGTCTCCCTAAAACTTACACCTATTTTCTTCTGAATTTCGAACATCTTGCACCATTTTACATTGTCGAAGGCTTTTTCCGGGTCGACAGACACTATGAATGTGTCTTGATCATTTTTTTTAGTCTTGCTTCTATTATCAACAGCAACGTCAGAATTGACACTCTGGTGCGTTTACCTTCTCTAAAGCCAAACTGATCGTCATCTAGCACATCCTCAATGATTGTGCGATAGTTCTCGCACTTGTCAGCTTGTAGTGGCTAATAAAAAAGAAAGAGAGAAGAAGAGGTTGAAAACGTGGGAAGAAATGGTGAATAAAAAGGGGAGTTTTAAAATCGTTAATGACCGTGAAAAAGGGAAAGAACGAAATGCAAATCGGAATTCGAATTACAGAAAAGCTATCGGACTTCGTGATTCGGAAAAGCTATTGTTGGGGTGGTCCTTGCGGCGTTTCTGAGCAAAAGTCAAACCAATTTCCACTACAAAAATTATTTGAAAGAGAACAGAGAATAACAAAATGTGATTAACAGGGGGAAATGGCGTAGATAAGAGTACATTCATTACCAAGTTAATATGTCTTTTCTCGTGTGGCGTTCAGGTCTTGTTCTGCAACGATCTCATGCTTCACTTCTGCATGAAAAAAGTCGTAGCTGCTCCAAAATCTTGCAGTAAATTTCATCGTCCAGGAATTACTAATGTCTACAAATTAAAACCATCTTGATCTTGAATGCAATGTATTTTATAGCTGCTTCCATCCTCCAAGTTTCATACAAGCTTCCACAATACTATATGTCTGCACATCAATAAGTTTTTACGTCTTAATCAGACCAAGACTAATGAACAAGTTCGTACGTTTGAATTATACCAAGACCAGCGAATACGTTTTTACGTCTGAATCATACCAAAACTAGCGAATAAGTTTTTATGTCTGAATCATACCAAGACTAGTGAATACGTTTTTACGTCTGAGTCATGCCAAGACTAGCGAATAAGTGAAGTTAAGCTTCTGCTCTGAAGAGACAATAGCGGGTATAAAACAAAAAGAGTTACAATTTTTGAACCTACATTTTCTTATAAATATTTTCTCTGCCGTCGAACGCTCATACAGCTGCTGTGGTATAATTTATATCTGAGGGAACGAGTGTAGCGCGGCGAAATTCAAAGTCCCGCTACATCACCCCCTCGACTCTCCCGCTAAAACATTTAGCGTGGCAGGCAAGCAAACAATATACTAGATATACCTAAATGTCAATATATACATATTTTCATGGGAAAGGCCACGTGCGTTCATAGGGGATAAACTTTGTCACTACTTACTTTCTAAACTTATACACTAAATACAATTGTCAGAGTTATGATCCTTTTTACAAAATTTTACATATATTTACATAAAGTTTGTTTGAGCAAGCTGCTCGCCAGCGCAGTTAATGTTGTGTGCTTCCAGCGTTGGTTTCCCAATGCGTCTCTGGCAGCACGTATCTTTGCGCATGCGCAATAGTATCACTGTATCGTCGCGTGCGGCAGTTTCAAAATCGCTGTGTTATGACAGTCTTACACAGTGTTCACTTTCTCATAGTGTTCATTACAAGTTATTATTCCAGTATAAATGGCGTGTTAAGTCCGCTGACACCATAAGATTGAGCGTGTGCGTGATTTGAAGCAATGTCCATGTCTTCTGTTACGACACAACATTCAAGGTCCTTGTGCGTTTTCATGACTCTTGTTCCTGGGGATATGTGGTCGATGTAGTTATAGGCTCCACATCGCCTACGACAGGTACTGAGTTTGTTGCATCCAAAGCATCTGAAGGCCGGCCAGGAACAATGGCGTCGAAGTTCGCAAAGGTAGGTGTTTCATCGCGTTGTTTACACTAGCCAACAAACGTCATTTGCAGTCTGAAAATCATTATTGTCGTCGAAGTAAATAGCAGTTTATATCGGTTTACAAACAGTTATGTGGTTTATGCACCATAAGTTTCTCAAGTAACACAAAATTCGTCGTTTATAACGTTCGCAGTTTAACACAGTTTGCAACACTTTTGCCATTTTTACGTTTTGACAAAGTTCACTGTGTTCCAACATGTTTACATCGTTAATTATGAAAGCTTACATTTCGTGGTCACAATTCAAAATATGTTGACAATATGCAAAGATTTAACACATATACAAATACATATAAATTTACAAGAATATTCATGTGAAATATTTACACTAAAAATTATACTAAGTCCCATTGGCTTTCTTTTATTGGGGTTTATGGTCATGTTAAGTTTCTTTATTCAGGTTTTGGCGTGCCAAGGGATTTCAGACTTAATATTTAAAGCATGGGCTTTCCTTCATTTATTATTCATTTCTTTCTTTTGATTCCATATCTGGCTAGTGGTTGACCAGGCTTGTAATGCCATCAATAATCCTTTTTCAAAATACTTAATTTTCTTCATGTCTTTTTATTCATACCTGAAAGTTTACTGTCACACAACGTATTCTTACATTCCATAAACAAACAATACCCAGCTGCAGGAGGCGTTAGGATAATGGAGAAAGAAAGAATGATAGAATGGAAGAAACTATTCACTACCTATAAACCACCAAATCCTACAGCTACTACATAAAAAGAGAACATAATACATTATAACGTTTGCATCACCTTCAATAGATGTGTGAAAGAAGATACTTACAATTTACCAAATCATGGGTAAACGTAAGTGTCCTTACGTCAAGTCTGTGTAGTGTAACATCATGACAGATTCTTAGTTTGTGTTCTGACTGTTCATATGACTAACTGTATTATACCTTAACAAATCCTTGCATGAGTAAATCACATATCTGCTGAGTACTTCCTCGATATCTCCTCTTTTTGTGGATACCGTCTATACAAATAGAAAATATATCTCACAGAGATTGTCTCTCTCATAATGTGTATTATATAATACCGTATCCAATTTCCTCGCACCAGTTCAACCATGAACTTCCTTCTACTTTAGTGAAGGTTAAACATCAGGTATGTGTGTATATATATCATTTCTTTCTATAAAACATAAATAAAGAACATAGTATTATAATTGACAGTAAAATATCTCTTTCTCAGCGTCCGTAGCTCGACGTCGGCTGCACGGGTGGTCACTTCTCCTTTGCACTTACCTTGCATAGCCTGAAAATTCAAATGTTGTCCTCAACGTAGATGTAATTTTGTCGTCTGTTAGCTTAAGTGGAGGTGTTGTAAGAGTCGCAAAACGGCCTTAATAACTCTCCTATCATTTGCTTCCTCAGGGTTTTCTGTCGTGTGTAAGTACAATTAAGGCTAGCATGGCACTAAATTTCACTTACGGAATTTTTTTTTATACAAATACATGAGGGCTGTGTAAAAACTATATTTCAACTTAAGTTCCTTAAAATATCATTCTCCTGTCTGAGCACGAACTATAAATGTTTTCTTCCACACAGTGGTTTAACAAAACTTAACGATAGGTTACTATGCTACACTTCTGAAATAAATTGAAGGTGATGTGTTTCCAAGTTACATTCTTATTACGCTTCTTTCAACAGCTGTAATCATCATTATGTTCGCTCTGCTTTTCTTGCAGTCGTTCATTTTCAAGGGCACAAAAAATAGATTCACATTTAACGTCTTCTACTCACGTGTTCTAACTCATCACAAATATTTCCTTTGAAACTGAAATTCTTATGTAATCTTAAAGATGTAGACTATTTACTCACTTCTCTATGTAGCACAATATTACCAAAACATTCTCACTCATTTCTTACTCACATATTTCTCTTATTAATATATATATATATATATATATATATATATATATATATATATATATATATATATATAATGATCAATAAGAGAAATATATATATATCTTTATACATTAAACATATTCCTCATCAAACATTAATATATCACATACGTGGGGCCATCTGGCACTTTAATTCTCATAAAACTCCAATAATATCTTCCTCAAATAATCTCTTGTCTCCATCAACTACTTCACAGTACTTACCTTCTTATATTAACCTAAATATTAACTCATTCATACTGATCATTCATTCTTACATCGTCATTCATTCTGCTACATACATATGTCATTACTGATCTCAATAGCTATTATCTCCTCTCATTAGAGTGCCTTTAAATAACTAACTAGTTGTTGGTTCACCATATAATTTACAATTAACAACAAATCTAACCTGCATAGGTCTCATTCCTATATGAATATCTTTTCTCATTCAGGAAGTGTACTTACCTGGGTTTACATTCTCTTCATAATTATGTGTACAAGTGTAACTGCAGTTTATAATTTCCATAAATTAACGTTTTTGTTCTTAGGCTGTATGACTTAATGTTCGTGTATTCAATACAAATATTTACGATCTCATTTTCACAGCGACTTGCTCATGTTCAAATTTGTTGTCATTATATTAAGTTGCTTTAGTGCACAAAGGGTTTCAAATGTCTGAGTGGATGCAGCCCCCTCGGCTTGTGAAATAATGGGTATTCTAGGGAGTAACAACCTGGGTGAAGTATGCTTGCTATTCTGAAAGGACCTGAATATAATAGCTGCCATTTTCTGTTCGATTATTTTAATTTTGTAGACTTTGGATGTGAACGCAAAAGTACAAGGTCATCAACCTGATAGGTTTGTGTATGTGTAACATGTTTGTCATACTTCTCCTTCCTGATCCTGACTTTATTGCACAACGAAGTGTATGCCTGTCTTACTTTCTCATCCAAAGGTATATGTGTTGTGAATGCGGTTAGCCCTGGAATGGGCATAGCCCACTTGTTCTGTTCAGGTTTGTTCAATAATAATTCCTGTGGTGGGTATCCTGTTGAGGCATGAGGCAAATTGTTTACTATCTGCTCAAAGGGTGCTAAAAATTCGATTCACTTCGTCTGTTTGCGAGGTGAATGTATTTTCATGAATTGACCAAACTCTCTAAAAATCCTTTCTACTGGGTTCCCTTCCAGGTGAAATGCTGATGTAAGAATATGTTTGATGTTATGTGTGGCAGCAAACGATTTCCATTTTCTTCCCGTAAATTACGATGCGTTATCCGTGATAATGCCGGGGGGTTTGCCAAACCTTGTAAAGTAGCTGTTAGTCAAGCGTCTAGCAATAGCAGATGCGTTGACAGTGCGGATAGCATACAATTTTAAGTATTTTGAGAAGACATCAGGTACAGCAACGATGTATTTCACACCTCCAAGAGCTGTGGGATAAGGTCCGGCGATATCTAACGATACTAATTCCAAAGGTCGGGTTGGTACAATAGGATGTAATTCGTTCAAAGATGATCGGTTGGAAAATTTTGCTTTTTGGCAGATGATGCATTTACGAACAACTTGCAACACTCTCCGACGCAGGTAAGGAAAATAACAATACTGTACTATTTTATCAGTGCATTTGGTGACTCCGTAGTGTCCCCAAGTTTTGTGTGTGAACAGAATAAAATTGTCATCATGTGCGTCTGATAGACAAACACACCGATGGTGTGAGTCTGGGGTACGCCTATGAATAAGTACATTTTTGTGTATTGTGTAATATTTTTGCAAGTGGGAAGAAGGATCTGCACGTAATTTCTTTTTGATGTTTGACCAACTGGGGTCGCTGTCCTGAAGTGAAGCAAAGTTCTTGCACATATTGCGGTAGTATGGGGCGTGCATACCATCATACATAAGTAAGATGTTAAAGTCTGATGTTTGCTCGGAAAGTTCCGAAAAATCCTGTATGCCTTGCTGCAAACGCGAAAGGGCATCGGCTACTAGGTTTGATTCAACTTTAATGTAAATAATTTCGAAGCTGTACTCTTGGTGTGAAAGGCACCACCGGGTAAGCCGTGAATGAAGCAATTTGCATGATAGTAAGGAAGAAAGGGCATTATGGTCTCTGTATATGCGAGTATGTTTATCCCAAAGAAATTAGCGAAACTTACGGAATGCCCAAGTAATGGCAAGAGCCCCCCGCTCCGTCGCCGAGTACGACCTCTCGCACTCAGTGAGTGTTCGGCTCAAAACTGATCGGTTTGATGACAGATTGTCCTGATTCGGATTGAATTTCAAATAGAAAAGCTCCAAGGCCGTATGATGACGAATCCGTGGCTAGGCAAAAATTTGACATCATGTCAGGGTAGCAGAGGAGGGGTGCGTTCACCAATGCATCTTTAATAACCTGAAAATCAGCTTGGCAAAACTCTGTCCATCTTCAAATTGCGTTCTTCTTCAGTAAAGTTAGCAGGTGAGAGCTGTTCAGAAGCTGTTGTGAAACAAACTTCCGAAAGAAAGAATATAATCCTAAGAATGCTTTCAACTGTTTGCCGTTTTGTGGAGGAGGGAAATTACGAATGGCATCAATCTTCTTAGAATCGGGACGAATGCCTTCCGGCGAGATAATATGGCCTAAAAACTTGATTTCACGCCTTCCTACTTCGAAAGATTTACTGTGACTCCAGCTTGTAAAAATTTAAATAAAATTTGCTGTAACAGATCAATATGTTCCTCCCATGTACTTGTTGCCACGACAATGTCATCGACGTACGCCGAGACCCGTGACAATAAACACGGGCCGAGAACGGCGTCAAGCGCCTCGATGAACACGCCCACGCTTACGCGCAGACCAAAAGGCAACACACAAAACTGATAACTGCGTCCTTCACAAAGGAAAGCAGTGTAACACCGAGCGAGGTGGCGCAGTGGTAAGACACTGGACTCGCATTCGGGAGGACGACGGTTCAATCCCGCGTCCGGCCATCCTGATTTAGGTTTTCCGTGATTTCCCTAAATCACTCCAGGCAAATGCCGGGATGGTTCCTCTGAAAGGGCACGGCCGACTTCCTTCCCCATCCTTCCCTAATCCGATGAGACCGATGACCACGCTGTCTGGTCTCCTTCCCCAAAACCAACCAACCAACCAAAGCAGTGTATTTACGACTGTCCTTGTGAAAGGACACCTGCCAGCACGATAAGCGGAGGTCAATATTAGTTAGGTACTGTACATTATAAAACTTTAGCAACTGTTCGTCCAAGTTGACGGGTCTTGTATTAACAGGTATAATAATTTTGTTGATTTCACGTGCGTCTAGCACCAATCTGACATTGCCATCTAGCTTGCCTACCGCCAGGATAGGACTGCAATAATGGGAATGTGATTTTTCTATGACACCCCAGGTCAACATACGCTCGCTTTCACGTGAAACTGCAGGTTTCTTCGCCCATTGAATATTACAATGTGTCCTACAATAAGTCTTATGTGGCTTAACATCCATTTTGTAGCTATAACCTCTGATTACGCCAGGCCTCTCACTGAAAACTTGTGCATAAGCACACAATAATTTGTACAATTCTTATTGCTTTGTTTCGTTAAATAGCCAGATTCAACACATTTCTGATACAATAAATCCTGCTCAATCTCCTGATAGTCTGAATCTTCAAGTGTTAAATTACATACACTAACTATGGTAGGATATACCAATTGAAATTGACTTACTTCGTAATGTTTTTGTCGCGGTTCAATCATCTTGTTAAGTTCAACATTGATTAGATGTTCTCCTACAGATAATTGACATATGCCATTACTTAAATCTATGGTTGCTTTGTGTTCATTCAAGAAATCCATCCCTAGGATACAGTGTACAATATGTTTGTCTACAATCAGAAAATTACACTTGAACTGTGTATTGGAAAATGTGAAGTTAACAAGGGATTGCATGCGTATATTCTTAGATTTAGTACCTGTGGCACTAACCGCGTGGCAATTCTGTACGGGAAAAGTAGGTATGTTTATAATTTGTTTCAGTTCATTATAGAAGGCCGTTGACATCACACTTGCAGCAGCACCAGTATCGAATAAAATTTGTACATCATAATCGTTAAACTTAACCCATGCCGTAGCTTGTATGAATTCTTTAACACAAGTTTCTGATTTAATGTTTTTCTCGTCGGTTAATTCCAGTTCTGCTGTCATTTTGTCGTCGTACCTGAGGAAACAAACCGTCTCAGGCGTTGCGCTGTTACAACACCTCACGGCCGAAGCACGAGCGCTTAGCTCGGTCGTCGACTGTTTTCCGTCGTCTGCTGTGTTTGGCTGGGTTAATTGACCAGCTCCACTATGTTAACATCCCGGCCGCTTGGCGCCCACGCGTCAGCTGATGGCGCGCCGCAATTGTTATTGCTACTTCGTAGCGGGGAGTGCATAACTATACTCGGGAACGGCGGCGGATTCCGTGGAGGGTTATGATTTGTCATGCGTGAATTTTGGGTGTTCCACATATTCTGTCAGTGATTTTTGGGATTGTTGTTGCTTTGCTGGTAATTATGTCTGTTATATGGCATGTTCCTGTCAAAGTAACCCGGGTTGTACCGGTTATTCTCACGTCTCCTATTTCGGTTGTTGTTGTACTGTCTGTGATTTTCACTTTGCATGTAGTTACGAATTTCTGCGGTTGTTCCTACCGTCATACACGTTTCCATTTGAATATGTTTCGCGCGCAGGCATCGTATTGTGTCGCGGCGCGGACGGCTGGTTCCACCAACCGCCGTCACTACGGTTCCTTTGAGGTGGGTGCTGATTTTGGTTACTAATATAAGTAAAATTTGAAGGGCGTGAATCGCCTCTGTAAACTACGTCCATTTGATCTAAGAAGTTTAAGAGAGTCTTAATGTCATTCTCCGGTACTCCTATTAATCTGTCTCGGTATGGAAAGGGTAAGTGGCTCTTTAAAGTGTCAGTTATCGCTGGCACGTTGGCTGGTTTGGACCAGAACAGTGTCTTGTCTAGGTACCTCTCAAAGTATTGTCTTAATGACTCTTTTTTAGGGTCATAGGTCTCGGGGTTGCGCACTTCTCTCCTTAGACTCTGTTGCTAATTCTCGGACCAGAATTCGTCCAGGAAGGCTTGTTCGAACTGTTCAAACGTAAGGCACCGTCGTTTCATAGCGGTACCCCACTTAGCTGCTCGTCCTCTCATGAGACTGGTGACGTATCTGCTTTTATCGACTTCTGACCAACTACGTGGGAAAACATCGTCAAATGATCTAATAAACACAATAAGGTGGACTTTGTCCTCACTGGAAAATGTCTAGAAATACCCATGCCTTACAAACGTGTCATCGGCCATGCCGGTTGGCATAACTGTATTGATGTGGTTTGTGTCACTTGCTACGCAAGGAATTGTACCGTAATATTGCTCGTTTGGTGGAAAAGAAAGCGGCACATTGTAAATTTGATTGGAAATGGGTGATTCCACAATAGGTGTTCTGTCTGTGTCATTAGCCACGGTTTTTGCTGTTCTGTCGTTCCCTGACGATGCGTTTGCACCAATCGCCAAACACGGCGCAACATTGACTCGTAATTTTGTCACTTCGCCTGCTATGTGTTTTGTCTCGTATTTAACGTGTGTCTTGTGTTTTTCAAAGTATGTCCTGTGTAATTGTTTCAAGTTTTTTGTCCAGATAGTCGTCACACAATTTACATTCATGTACGATCCTTTCGTCCATGTTGGTATCGTTGTTTAGTGACGCGAGGTCCATTCGGTCTTCTAATTTTGCTATCTTTTCTTTGAGGTGGGTTTGTTCAAGAACTACCATTGTGTGCTGTTTGGTAATATTTCCCACTTCTTCAGTCAGCTTTTCTTGGGTGGAGCTAGCTGAAGTGTGGGCCTGAGCTAACTCTTCCACACGGGTGTTCACTTCCTGCTGCACATTAACTATTTGAGTTAACTGATCCTCACATCGGGTGATATTGCTTTTTGTTTCACGTGTGAATGTAACCAAAGTTTCTTCCTGTTTAGTGACTCGGTCGGACAATGTGTCAAATCGTTGGCTGAGCTGTTGAGAGGTGGTATTTAATTCTGTCATCTGTTTTGTCGTTCGTTCAAAATTTTCGTTCATAGTATGGTTTAATACGTCAATTTTCGGACTAACGTCTCGTTTCATGTCTGCAAATAACTCTAATAGTTGATCCAGTTTGTCAGTCTCCTGTGTCCGATTTGTGTCACGTTGCTGAATTTGTCTCTTAATCGGTTCTGACACTGATGTTAACAATGGCGCTGACGGTCTAGTCTCGCGTCCATTCCACATTTCGTCATTTAAACTCGCTATCTGTGTATTATCACAAATGTTGCGAGTTTGAGGCAAAATCATTCATTGATCTGTGAACTCGTCCATGGAGGGTAACGCGGACTTTCTTGTTGGTTGAACGACGAATCTAGTTCACTTAACTCATCAGCCGAAACTATCTCCACCTTACCGCGTTCCATTGTGATAGGATGTATAATCGTAAATCAAAAAGGGAATGATATAAGTCTGATTAATAAAGATTTGACTCAAATTTAGGTTGAAATATTTTGTCGTCAATGTAAATTATTGCTGTGTTGCAACAATGGTTTGAGAAAGATGCAGCAGGGCGGGCAAAATTTTTCGTAACAAATGACTGTTTGGCGGTCAAATTCACGATCTTCATATGCTACAACAATACTATAATTACCACAAACTACAGTAGAGATAGATAATTTTGGAAAAATCTAGAAGACAACTACAGGATGTGTGGAAAGGGAAAATGGATCCTGCAGTTGGTTATTGAATATTTGAATGAAATATAATTGTGTGATTCACCATTAAATTTTCTGTCCTGCGGCGGCTGGTCAATCACTTCTACGTAAATTGTATTCGTCAAAATATGTATTTTCTTAATGCATCTCCATCGGATGATCACCAAAAGGTCTCTAAATAACAGTTTCGCATCAATATATGCCATGAAAAGAAAAACAGATTGAATTACCTATAAAAATTCTTTACAATATTGTTGCATAATCATTTGCTTAGGTACAATTAAGTCGGTCATTTAGTTACCCTTTAAAATTCAGGATTTTTGGTTATTCTCTGTTGGGAAAAAATACAAATTAAAGTTTCAAATTTGCTCAAAAACCACACATCCGAAAATTGCGTGCTGTTGCGGGAGCCAGTTGTAGTGGCTAATAGAAAAGAAAAAGAGAAGAAAAGAAAAGAAGAGGTTGAAAATGTGGGAAGAAATGGTGAATAAAAAGGGGGGTATTAAAATCGTTAATGACCGTGAATAAGGGAAAGAATGAAATGCAAATCGGACTTCGAATTACAGGAAAGCTATCGGACTTCGTGATTTGGAAAAGCTATTGTTGGGGTGGTCCTTGTGGCGTTTCTGAGCAAAAGTCAAACCAATTTCCACTACAAAAATTATTTGAAAGAGAACAGAGAATAAAAAAATTAGATTAACAGGGGGAAATGGGGTAGATAAAGAGTACATTCATTACCAAGTTAATATGTCTTCTCTCGTGTGGCGTTCAGGTCTTGTTCTGCAACGATCTCATGCTTCACTTCTGCATGAAAAAAGTCGTAGCTGCTCCAAAATCTTGCAGTAAATTTCATCGTCCAGGAATTACTAATGTCTACAAATTAAAACCATCTTGATCTTGAATGCAATGTATTTTACGGCTGCTTCCATCCTCCAAACTTCATACAAGTTTCCTCAATACTGTATGTCTGCACATCAATAAGTTTTCACGTCTTAATCAGACGAAGACTAACGAACAAGTTCTTACGTTTGAATCATACCAAGACTAGCGAATAAGTGAAGTTAAGCTTCCGCTCTCAAGAGACAATTGCGGGTGGAAAACAAAAAGATTTATCATTTTTGTACCTTCATGTTCTTATAAATATTTTCTCTGCCGTCGAGCACTCATACAGCTGCGACGGTATAATTTATATCTGAGGGAATGAATGTAGCGCGGCGAAATTCAAACTCCCGCTACAAGCTCTTGCAGTCTTCGAAACTGTCTGGATGATATTTTTCTGAAAGTCATTATGGTATGTCGTCAGAGCCATAGATTCTACACACCTACATTAATAGTCGTTTTGGTGCCACTTTCCCTATTGTTTTATAAATTCTGATGGAAAGTTACGTATCCCTTCTGCCTCATTTGATCTTATATCCTCAAAAGCTCTTTTAAGTTCTGATTCTAATACTGGATCCCCTATCTTTTCTAAATCGATATCTGTTTCCCCTGCTATCACAGCATACAAATCCTCCTCATCATAGAGGCTTTCAATGTATTCTTTCCATTTATCCGATCTCTCCTCTGCATTTAGCAGTGGAATTCCCGTCGCACTCTTAATATTACCACCCTAGCTTTTAATGTCACCGAAGGTTGCTTTGACTTCCATGTATGCTGAGTCTGTCCTTCCGACAAACATTTGTTTTTCGATTTCTTCACATTTTTCCTGCAGTCATTTTGTCTTAGCTTTCGTACACTTCCTATTTATTTCGTTCCTCAGCGACTTGTATTTCTAAGTTTCCTGGAACATTTTTGTACTTACTCCTTTCATCGACCAAATGGAGTAAACCTTCTGTTACCCATGGTTTCTTCGATGTTAACTTATTTGTACCAATGTTTCGCTTTAAAACTTCTGTGATGGCCCTTATTAGAGATATCCATTCCTCTTCGGCTGTACTGCCTACTGAGCTAATCCTTATTGCTGTATCTATGGCCTAAGAGAACTTCAAGCGTATCTCGCCATTCCTTAGTACTTCTGTATCCCAGTTCTTTGCGTATTGATTCTTCCTGACTAATGTCTTAAACTTCAGCCTACTCTTCGACACTACTCTATTGTGATCTGAGTCAATATCTGCTCCTGGGTACGCCTTACAATCCAGTATCTGATTTCGCAATCTGTGTCTGATCAAGATGTAATCCAACTGAAATCTCCCCGTATCAACTGGCATTTTCCAAATATACCTCCTCCTCTTGTGATTCTTGAACAGAGTATTCGCTCTTACTACCTGAAACTTGTGACAGAACTCAATTAGTCTTTCTCTTCTCTCATTCCTAGTCCCAAGCCCATACTCTAGTGCAACCTTTTCTTCTACTCCTTCCCCTACAACTGCATTCCAGTCTCCCACGACGATTAGATTTTCGTCTCCCTATACGTACTGTATTATCCCCTCAAAACGCTCATGTACTTTGTCTGTCTTTTCACCTACACCTTACGACGTTGGCTTATATATCTGAATTATCGTTGTCGGTGTTAGTTTTCTGTCGATTCTGATAAGAACAACCCTTTCACTGAACTGTTCACAGTAGCACACTTTCTGCCCTAACTTACTACCCATAAAGGATCCTACTCCCGTTATACCATTTTCTGATGCTGTTGATATTAACCTATACTCATCTGACTAGAAATCCTTGTCTTCTTTCCATTTCACTTGACTCACCCCTACTATATCTAGGTGGAGCCTTTGCATTTCTCTTTTCAGATCTTCTAGTTTCCCTACCACGCTAAAGCTTCTGAAATTCCACGCTACAATTCGTAATTCGTAGAACGTTATCCTTTAAATGATTATTGAATCTTTTTCTCGTGGTCACCTCCTTCTTGGCAGTTCGAATGGGGGACTATTTCAGAATCTTCTACCAATGGAGAGATCATCACTACACTCTTCAATTACAGGCCACATGTCCTGTGGATACACGTTGCGTGTCTTTAATGCAGTGGTTTCTACTGTCTTCTGCATCCTCATGCCGTTGATCATTGCTGATTCTTCCACCTTTACGGGCGGTTTCCCACCCGTAGGACAAGACAGTGCCCTGAATCTCTCTTCGCTCCGCCTCCCTCTTCCACAAGGCCGTTGGCAGAACGAAGGTGATTTCCTATGCCGGAAGTCTTCGGCCGCTAATGCTGATTATTAATCAAAATTTAAGAAGTGGGTGGATTCGAACCCGAGACTAATAACATTTTCATTTCTAAGCAAAGATGCTACACCTAGCATTGGCGAAGAGGGCATTCATTAGCAACAAACATCTACTAGTAACAACCATCGACCTTAATTTCAGGAAGAAAATTTTGAAAATGAAGTATGGAGCACAGCAATGTATGGAAGTGAATCATGGATTGTGCAAAACAAGTAATTGAGGAAGTAGGGTGCAAGTGCTATTCTGTGACGAATAGTTTGGTATGAGAGAGGAATTCGTGGTTGGCCGCATCAAATTAGTCGGAATACTTATGTCTACAAATTAAAAAAAATCAAAATTGTATGTTTCGTTAGCAACTGTGGTACCTGAGTTGTCTTTTACATGTGACGTTCCGATTCTAACAGCGTGGTCGTCTGCAAAGGGTAAGTTCGTATTCGGTAGTTCTCCCTTATAATGCACAACTAAACATTTTTTCCTATTATGAATTACGCCATCAGCATAAAAGGAAAATAACGTGGGTAACGAGGGAAACCGTTCTGTGACCCATCGGTTTACAGGTATTTTCTTCCTGTTTTTCTTCTTCACCTCCACTTCGATATTTCTTTTCTGATAATGACTTTTTAACAGTGTTCAGATGGTCGACCGCATAACATTGCATTTTGAATTTTTAAGCACGTTGTCAACAGTCAGCAGTCAATAAGTGAAGACTTTTTGAATATTTTACGCCTTTCAATTGATTTTGTCATCCTTAATAGATGATCTATACAATGATATTCTTCTCATGAAGCCATGTTAGTCATTTAACAGCACCATGTAGCATATAACGTTCAGTCTTCTTGCGGAATTTGTATTCCGAATTAAGTTACCTGACATCTTGGTACTTCTCATAATCATTACTGCTTCTTTTTTTAAACAATAGCGTAACAAGAATTTCCTTCCAATCATTTGGCTATAGCCTGATGTACAAGTTTTTTTAGAAAGAGTAGATTTCAGGAAGAGTATACATTCATATATTACCGATTTCATTTTAACTCGATCTGTATCTCGTGACTTCTTGTTTTTAACTATTTGAAAGCTCGAAAGTCTTTACCCATTTTTATCAAATCTACGCATGCGTCACGGTTCTTGACTGTAATACCTGTTTGTATAACCCGTCACCCATCTCTTTACAGTATTTTCTTAATATCTTTCAGTTGTTACGATATTAAGGGGCCATTCGTTGTTTTCGCTAAAGTGGTATTTAGGCGGGGCGAGTATGCACTTGTATTCCAATTAGCGTACCTGAAATGAAGCAAAGCAGTTAACCTAGCAACACGAGATCAGTACATGTCCGCTACCTTAGTGTACTAGACTCGCAGCTTGAAAAGTGACATAGAAAGTATCTGATGGAGGTGAACCCGTAATCATCGTGATCTGTCAGTCAAACGTGGCATGGACGTCTTAGAACGCACCAGTCTCCATGTGTAGGTCACCATGCCTTACACAACAATCAACGCAGCAGATGGTGTGGCTGGCTCAACTTGACGCCGGAAATATCCTCCTGACGCTACAAAGAGGCGTGTTATTGTTAACAGTCGTCGGAGATTCCTGACACTGTGGGAGCAAGTCTTGAAACCGATTACTATGGAACTTACAGGTAACATTTTTAACTTTGTCACACCTCATTTTAACGTGTAGTTGGTTTTCCGCTAGACACATTAGTGACAACGGGACAGAGCAGTGGTTAAGAAACACAAATGGCGTTCAGGAAGATGGCAGTTCTAATTTCCATCTGGCCATCCAGATTTAAAAATTCTATGATTTTCCTAAACTGTGTAACGCGATGGCTGGCATGAGCCCATGAAAGGGTCAAGGCCAAATTCCTTCATCATTTGTCACGTGTCCCTTGTGGTCTGATTCTTCTTCGTCCCATTGCTCTCTAATGCGACAAGTGTCTCAACCACAGCGTCACCTCACTCGGTCATAGGGTTATGTGCATTTAAATTGTATTCTAATTTATATACTAATACAAATGCCTTACATACAACCGCTTCTATGCATTATTTACGTGTGTTGTATCAAGTGCACTTCGACCAACTTTCACGGTCAACTGGACGTACGTTTTTTGGATACCTGTATACCTGTATGTATATGTGTAATATACTTAGCTACTAAAAATGCATAGTATACTCAGCCTATATTATAAATGTATAAACGGAATCTTTCATTAAAATGTGAGAAACTATTCGAAATCCTTCACAGAAGTGCTGCGCTGTTGTTGATACCGAACTGTGCGTATCGTATGTGAAAAACCAGATCATTTGTTTTTATTCGCCTCACATCAGACAATCGCTTAACATTAACGCCAGGCCTCTATTAGGGGCGACCGTGTTCACGAACACGTGTAATGCAGAAATAACTTCCCGTATGTAGTACAATTTCTGATTCATCCATTTTCAATGAGTTTAATTAAAAACACAGACCTGTGTTGCTCTTTAATTATTACGTCCTCTCTTTCAAACTTCAGTGGTGCTGGATCGAAGGAGTTCCATTACTGAATTCCTCAGTCGACCGTATTTTATGAATTTTTGAAAGAAATCGTTTTTCTGCATCAGGCTTCTTTATTTGAAACAAATGCTGTATTTTATTGGCGATTATGGAATATCATCGCCTGATAATTTACGCGCGCGCATACACACACACACACACAGACAGACACACACACACACACACACACACACACACACGCACACACATACACATCCATACATACATACACTCCAAAATCTGTGCGATTTTATCTGTCATCAAGTCATGATGAAAACCATGCTGATGAACAGATCAAAATGTAATCGTTTCCCACTTTCTCAGAAAATGGAGAACTCAGAGAACTCATATATGCACAGAAGTCAATTTCTATGCATAGAACGAAAAGTGTAATGCACAAGCAAGAAGCAAGACTAGTCACCGTCCCAGCACACACAGTACCTCACATTACATTGAGATGGGTCAGCATACGTTCCGATCAAAAACACTGCGCAACAGAATTAAGTAGTGACTTTTTTGAAACCCCTTTGAGATACATACATTTGAAATTTGGCCCAGAGGTGCCTACAGCCTTCCTCTGTAATGGTGCCAAAGTGCGTCGCTCTAAGACGTCACCCTCGGCCTCGGTGACGCTTCAAACAGCAAGGTGTCGACACATACGAAAAAGAGGCTACAAGTTGGAAGTACACAGTAGTTGGAAGCTGCGTTTATGATATCACATTGGTATCAAATTTCACCACAATCCCTCCAACGACGGTGCTGACCTGTCACACGTTTGGAGGGTCGTCACGGCCACTCTTACCTACATTTCACCTTTTCATTTGACGTCTCTGCAGTGGATGTCAGAACCACGTCACCTAGGGTTCAAATCACGCGGTGTTAATACGGATGAAAGAAGAAAATATTTCAGGCATACAGCTCGCTCAGAATCGACATGACAAGGCCCCGAGGGTTGCATAAATGGTGTCAGTGAAACAATTCTTTTCCCTGTGACGTTGATTCCCACGCATTTTGTGCCCGAAAACGGCAGTTCGCAATGCGAGGAGCAGCAGGAAGATGTTCTTGAGAACCTCTGACACTGCTGACTGCCTGGCGCATCTCAACACTTGTCTAAAAACATTGTGGGGCTGAATGTGACCTCACCCCTTACTCTAGATTGCAGATTGGAACTAATAGGGACCACTCAAAATCATTCTATGAAATTTGTACATGATCCGAAGTAACAAATGATATTTATGCTATTTGAAACCTGCTCTTTCCTGCAGTTCTATGGCGTGATCATGCTGCAGCCTGTAATGGTACTTGAATTACGTAACCATTACGGCAGCTCACCTAAACCTCTCGATACCAGCAATATTCTACTGTGTTTCTGTAAAGTAGTTGACATATTTCTGAGACAACATTCAGATTTGATTTCATTTATGTAGATGTACTTTGATACATCGACATGTTTATGTTGCAATGATATTATTCTTATGTGTATTCTTTCTTTTGTCACTATGATCTTTGACGTACTTGTAACTCTGATTTTTTGGGCGCGCAAGCAGTTAATTAGAGTCGGACCTTGAGAAGGTCAAGTCTTGGACGTCATGTTGGAAAGACGCATATTGTAGTTAGCTTATCAAATGTGAGGAAGATGTTTTCAGGTATGTTTTGCATTGTGAAGTGATGTTTTGTGTGTTATGTGATACTGCAACAAAAGCAATAAAAAGGAAGTGTAACTTAAATTCTGAGTGTTGATAACTTTTTTACATCACCATTGTCCTGCAAAAGTGTAATCTTCAAGAATGGTTTGTGAAACACATCTTTAAAACTTTTGAATATAGCAGAATAAAACCTAGTCCTCTTTGCATCCGAGCTTGGAATCATCACCACCAAGATTTTTGACGATTGAGCCAAGATTTTAAAACGAGACCAGCGTGAGAAACACGAAAAGATGAGTGTCTAGTTTATTCAATATTACATGAAATGACTTTATTAACTGTGCTCTATTGACACCTGCCACGTAATAACTTTGTTGTTGCCCGAAAATGCAGTATTTAGCAGCGTGAGCAACACCACAATCATTATTAAATTTTGACCTTTGTTGCGGTAGAGTTGTTAGAAGCCAAACATTAACATTTGCGTGAATAAAACTGTAAATGGTCCCTGTAAGACCAGCAGTTTAGTAACACTCTCGAAGTCACACATGCACTTTTGTGGAGCTCTCTAGATTGGTATCGTCAGAAGTTTCGACACCAAATCAGCCTGGAGGCTGCTCTAGCCCCTTCGGGTTAGGCAACCCCTTCGACACCTCTGGGGTTATGAGAAACGGATACAATCATCTACAGAGGAACCGTCAGTGCTCAAATCCACCGAACTTCTCAAGCAAGCCACAATTTGTAACTTATGGCGATTGTCGCTACCATGCAAAATGCTTTTCTCGGAATCTGTGATAGGAACAGGAAGCTGGAGAGATACGTGTCTGAGAAATGTGGCTTCATCTGCCCTGGAATCGCTCAGTGTTTGTACTTTGTGCTATCATATTATAACTGTTTGAATGTGCAGTACCTGATCAGGAATTTTGTCAAATGCCCCAGGATTTTCCTAAACAGTTGGCCACGATAGCTTAAAATCACTATCAGAATCTATATTTATCCGAAATGGTGGTGTTCCAGTTCATTTATTTCATCCGTGACTACTTTTCCTGCTTTCACCTCTCAGCGAGATTGCACTGTGGCAGGGCTGCGCTTCTCCTCTTCAAACGACTAACAAGATCGAGGTTTACCAGTTTCCCTAAATCACTTACAGCAGATTCCTAGAAGGCCCCACTGAATTGGACAGGCCCCGTTTACTTCCCTATCCTTCTCCAAAGCGAGCCGCAGTTGATTCTCTAATGACCTGGACGTTTACGATAAATCAGACCTTCCTTCGTTCCATACAATACTCCATACGAGCACCTACACTACTGGCCATTAAAATTGCTACACCACGAAGATGACGTGCTACAGACGCGAAATCTAACCAACAAGAAGAAGATGCTGTGATATGCAAATGATTAGCTTTTCAGAGTATTCACACAAGGTTGGCGCCGGTGGCGACATCTACAACGTGCTGACATCAGGAAAGTTTCCAACCGATTTCTCATACACAAGCAGCAGCTGACCGGCGTTGCCTGGTGAAACGTTGTCGTGTTGCCTCGTGTACGGAGGAGAAATGCGTACCATCACGTTTCCGACTTTGATAAAGGTCGGATTGTAGCCCATCGCGATTGCGGATTATCGTATCGCGAAATTACTGCTCGCGTTGGTCGAGATCCAATGACTGTTAGCAGAATATGAAATCAGTGTGTTCAGGAGGGTGATACGGAACGCCGTGCTGGATCCCAACGGCCTCGTGTCACTAGCAGTCGAGAATACAGGCATCTTATCTGCATGGCTGTAACGGATCCTGCAGCCACGTCTCGATCCCTGAGTCAATAGATGGGGAGGTTTGCAAGACAACAACCATTTGCAGGAACAGTTCGACGACGTTTGCTGCAGCATGGTCTATCAGCTCGGAGACCATGGCTGCGGTTACCCGTGACGCTGCATAACAGACAGGAACGCCTGCGATGGTGTACTCAACGACGAACCTGGGTGTACGAATGGCAAAACTTCATTTTTTTCTGATGGGTCCAGGTTCTGTTTACAGCATCATGATGGTCGCATCTGTGTTTGGCGACATCGCGGTGAACGCACATTGGAAGCGTGTATTCGTCATCGCCATACTGGCGTATCACCCGGCGTGATGGTAAGGGGTGCCATTGGTTATACGTCTCGGTCACCTCTTGTTCGCATTGACAGCACTTTGAACAGTGGACGTTACATTTCAGATGTGTTACGACCCGTGGTTGTACCCTTCATTCGATCCCTGAGAAACCCTACATTTCAGCAGGTTAATGCACGACCGCATGTTGCAGGTCCTGTACGGGCCTTTCTGGATACAGAAAATGTTCGACTGCTGCCCTGGCCAGCACATTCTCCAGATCTCTCACCAATTGAAAGCGTTTGGACAAAGGTGGCCGAGCAACTGGCTCGTCACAATACGCCAGTCACTATTCTTGATGAACTGTGGTATCGTGTACACGCCGTCCAAGCTCTGTTTGACTCAATGCACAGGCGTATCAAGGCCGTTGTTACGGCCAGAGGTCGTTCTTCTGGTTACTGATTTCTCAGAATCCATGCACCCAAATTGCGTGAAATGTAATTACATGTCAATTCTAGTATAATATATTTGTCCAATGAATACCCGTTTATCATCTGCATTTCTTCTTGGTGTAGCAATTTTAATGGCCAGTAGTGTACTTATATTTCATTTTCTACCTCTAAATCTACATAGATACTCAGCTAACCAAATTACGGTGCATGGAAAAGAGTACACTGTACGACTACTAGTCATTTCATCAGCCTTAATTTTTCGTGTCTTATCTTCATAACCCTTACGCTCTGTGTTAGTTGGCGGCAACAGAATCGTTCAGCAGTCAGCATCAAATGCCGATTCTCTAAAGTTTCTCACTAGTGATTCTCAAAAAGGACGTCGTCTTCCCTTTACGCATTCCCACTGAGTTCTCGAAGGTTCTCCGTAACACTTGCTTGTTGTTGGAACCGATCGGTAACAAATCCAGCAGCCCGCCTCTGAACTGCCTCTACGTCTTTCTTTAATCCGACCTGATAAGGACCCCAAACACTGGAGCAGTACTCAAGACTAGGTCGCGCTAGTGTGTTATACGGGGTCTTATTTACAGAGTAATCACACCTTCCTGAGATTCTCTCAATAAAACGAAGTCGGCCATTCACCTTCCCTCTTGCAGTTCTGCTCGTTCCATTTCATGTCGCTTTCCAGCATTACGCCCAGACATTTATACGACGTGACTCTATGCAGCAGAACACAACTATTGCTGTACCTAAACATTATGGGCTTCGTTTTTCTCCTCATCAGCATTAACTTGCATTTTCCACATTTAGACACAATTTCCATTCGTTGCACCAACCAGAAATTACGTCGAAGTCATCTTGTACCGGTAGATACTTTAATGAATACAAATACATCACAGAAATCAATAAATAATTTCATATTGGTCACCATCTCCATTACATGTGAGTCGTTATAAAACATAACACGATCTTAGTCGCTACACCGCCATCAGTGGGTCGTTAATACGTATATCCAAACATGCTTTACCTCAACGTTTCGTCATCTCTCTTGCACCTAAACTGATGAACATCACGATCCAAGCAACCCATACTGAGTGTGTCATCACCTCCACTCGGATAATAAACCGCACAGTGCAAACCACAAACCAGTTCTACAGCTGGATATCATCTATTCTTTGTTGTAGACACAGATATTAGGTACATTAAATTAAACCATTTAACATATTTCTTCTTTTCCTCGATGAACTAACATTATTTCAAACTACCAGTTTCTTTTTTTCTCAGTATGTACATTCATCAGTGTGCTGTCTGAAATTTTGAAGCCAACATTTCCCTCTTTCTCGGAATCTGTTTAGAAGAAAAGGAAACGACATGATCACAGCCAATCGTACTATAAATGCGCTCCATGGTGACAATAAATCTAAACGTAATTTAGACGTTATTAAATAAAGAAAACCAAAACTCTTTCAGAGTTTCTTTAAAAATATTACTAGTTTTACTGATAGTGTTTATTTATCGACTTTGCATTGACATTTTCTTGACTTGGATTGTCCGAAAGGTTGTTTGAGAAGTTGAGTCTGCTGCAGACAATGACTCGGAACAGAATTTAATCTGATTGCGTGATTTTCAAGAAAGTGTACTGAGTCGCCTAGTAGAGAAAAAATGTTCTATAGAAGTTCTCTTCAAAAACCATAACACTCCGTTTCATACTATTTTACTTTGACAAAATCTTTTTTGTCACACTGTTCGGCACGATTTGTCTATATATTGTACATTTTCTGTTCTTATGATATTGTTTGGTTAATTGTGAATAACTTGTCCACAGATTGTAATACTATTTGTAGCCAGATTTCAATCAGTAGGTATTTGACATTTGAACTTATGCACCACTGTAACGAAGTAGCACACTTGCACCAAAGAGAGTGTCGTGTTTATAGCAAAATGCTACGACAAGTTTAACTGTTGCACGCAAACAGTTCATGGACTGGCAGATCGTCAGTTTCTCACTGTTTGTTTACGTCATGCCTGCCGGTGTGGCCGAGCGGCTCTAGGTGATTCAGTCTGGAACCGCGGACCGCTACGGTCGCAGGTTCGAATCCTGCCTCGGGCATGGATGTGTGTGATGTCCTTAGGTTTGTTAGGTTTAAGTAGTTCTAAGTTCTAGGAGACTGATGACCTCAGATATTAAGTCCCATAGTGCTCAGAGCCATTTGAACCATTTTTTTTTTCTTTACGCCGTGCTGTGTAACTGAAAAACGTTTGAGCTTTTAGCTGTCAGCGGAGGTACAGAGACTAGTACATCATTCTCTTAGTCTGGTCTTAGCAAAGTTGTATAAAATGTCTACCAATTATTATAGGCGCTTGATGGACTGGATCTACGATTTTCTACTCCCCATGGTACAACTGAATGCTGGATAAGTGACAATCAATTTGGCTCTGAGTTGTCAGAGGGATGCACACATGGACCGAGCCTCCTCTTAGCCGACTCATCTATGAACCAAGTTTACACATGTTTCTTTCTCGAAGTTAATGGAGCACATCTTGAATTAATTCTAACAATAAATCTTCGGCGAAGGTTACTATGATGATAATGTGCTACGCCCAATCGTGAAGTGCTACGAACTGTCATGTTGTAAGCAGAAAATTCCTTGAAAATGCACTTAAAAATTATATCACTCTGTAACTTTATATGAACAATTGTTTCATCCCACTTCTGTACGCGATAGCGATCTTTTTTCATCATAACTTCATCAGGGAAGTTCGGAGACTAATTAATGCTTGTCATCTACAAAACATACTCTCCAAAATTCCGACACCAGAGGCCACAGGGTTGTGATACATAAGTTGATATTTGTTCACTATTCGCTTCCCTTACATGACTTGGCTACATGGATGGCAGTCCCGCTTACTTTCTTTCTCAGGCAGCTCGTAATAGCATCTGCGATGATGCGTGTTGCGCAATACCTCTGCGTCGTCTGCTCCTCACTGACTGTGGTTGCAAGGACAGTCAGTCCGCATCGCGAATCGTGAAGCGAACTACTGCCAAATGAGTGGCTAATAATTCTTTGAACATGACCTCTTGAACAATCAACATTAAAGAACTTTTAGAGTTTGTCATTTCATTGCAACTGTTGACTGTAATGATGAATGCGATTGTAAAGAGACTTCCCTAAATTTGTCAATACGTATTTTACAAGAATCACCATCAACGTAGATTAAAACTGTGTGCCCGACCGAGACTCGAACTCGGGACCTTTGCCTTTCGCGGGCAAGTGCTCTACCAACTGAGCTACCGAAGCACGACTCACGTCCGGTACTCACAGATTTACTTCTGCCAGTACCTCGTCTCCTACCTTCCAAACTTTACAGAAGCTCTCCTGCGAAACATGCAGAACTAGCACTCCTGAAAGAAAGCATATTGCGGAGATATGGCTTACCCACAGCCTGGGGGATGTTTCCAGAATGAGATTTTCACTCTGCAGGAGTGCTAGTTCTGCATGTTTCGCAGGAGAGCTTCTGTAAAGTTTGGAAGGTAGGAGACGAGGTACTGGCAGAAGTAAAGCTGTGAGTACCGGACGTGAGTCGTGCTTCGGTAGCTCAGTTGGTAGAGCACTTGCCCGCGAAAGGCAAAGGTCCCGAGTTCGAGTCTCGGTCGGGCACACAGTTTTAATCTGCCAGGAAGTTTCGTATCAGCGCACACTCCGCTGCAGAGTGA
Organism: Schistocerca serialis cubense; assembly: GCF_023864345.2. NCBI lineage: Eukaryota > Metazoa > Arthropoda > Insecta > Orthoptera > Acrididae > Schistocerca > Schistocerca serialis. The sequence continues at coordinate 529,934,850 of NC_064642.1, forward strand.
AAATCTCATTCTGGAAACATCCCCCAGGCTGTGGCTAAGCCATGTCTCCGCAATATCCTTTCTTTCAGTGCTAGTTCTGCATGTTTCGCAGGAGAGCTTCTGTAAAGTTTGGAAGGTAGGAGACGAGGTACTGGCAGAAGTAAAGCTGTGAGTACCGGACGTGAGTCGTGCTTCGGTAGCTCGGTTGGTAGAGCACTGGCCCGCGAAAGGCAAAGGTCCCGAGTTCGAGTCTCGGTCGGGCACACAGTTTTAATCTGCCAGGAAGTTTCATATCAGCGCACAGTCCGCTGCAGAGTGAAAATCTCATTCTGGAATCATGAACGTAATTTACCACGTGACAGTACCTTCCCCAATCTTTGTAATTCATTAGGTAAAGTATCCCAATTTCGGTTTCAAATGCAGACATATTATGCGCACACGTGGTTCAACTGTAGTTAGTTTGCCGCCCAGAAAATTGTCTTCTAATGAAATCTTCCTCAATTCAATCAAAAACCCTTCTCTCTCACAGTAAAGATATCAAAAACCATTTTATAAAACCAGTTTTTTAATATATAACATTATCATCATTCTTACCACGCCACTTTCTCGGTCTTGGCTCACTGCGCTATTACACAGTGTGGACTGACTGTGTCTGTGACCAGCATCCGTGAAGAGCGCCGACGCAGCGGTATTACTGCAGAAGCACAGTGTCCCAGATGACACGTCCCTGCCTTTCTGCCATAGCTAGTACTATTTGCAAAACTGCTCTAGCAGACAACAGGTACCAGCTACTTATATCAAACTCACATTCATATATCTGGACCTGATTAAATAATAGCAACCGGATACAGAAAGGACACAGGTACACAAATAGCACAAATATCAATGTAACTACCAAGAACAAAGTGTCTCATTTCCTTCTAAGAGACTTTCTGCCTTCACAGACAGGTAGCAAGAGGAAATACAAAGCAGGAATAACATATAATAGGAGAAACATATATGATCTGAATATGTCTGATCCATCTCAATAGGCATTCCGATATTATTCAAGACAAAAAATTTTACCGGTAGGTGGCTTTTGTGTATCACTTCCTATGTTATCTATGTTTAAATTCCAGCAGCTCTAAAACGTTGCAGCTAAGGCCTTGTTAGTACAGTTTGATTTCTTTTGTTAACAATTTCTAATACGCTAAGTGAAACTATATATCTACTTTTGTAATAAGCCTTGTAATATAGCGATTATGCTTGATGTCATGGGCATTACTGTCAGTAATGCCACCTACTGGTGAAACTGCTTTAGACAATGTTGAACTGCATGTCAGCAGGGCATTCGTGGTGTTACGGAGTGGAGTAGAAAATTGTAAGATACTCTGTATTAGATATAGTAGGTATGTTTCTCAGCTTTACTGCGTTGTTGAAACTTATCCCTTCTAACATCTCGTCGTATGACGGATATTGCATCCCATTCAATTAAAAATTCAATTTTCTAGAAACGCATAATGAGATTATAAATAAAATTATTTTGGCGATCAAGACATGTGCATTACATTTAACGCCTATATGGTCGCAGCTATTCTTCCCGCACTGAATGCGTACAATACCTTTTAAGAGATACAATTAAATGTACCATCTTTCATGCACTTCATAATGGCTTGCCAAAGTACAGACATACTTTCTTACGCCTGCAGCCTTCGACTTGGTATGAGATAATCAATTCCTTTGTCCATAATGAGATTCGGACGATTCATACATGGAAAGACGCCAATTCAACACCATTCCTCCGCTATAGTAGCTGCAAATAGGGGCCGCAGTGCCAGGTAGAAACCCTGACAGATTAAGATACTTTGCGCCCTTCTCTTATCTTATGATTAACCCCTTCAAGTAACAAAATTACAGTGACCTATCTTCTCCGTGTATTCCGTAAACCACTAAGGCGAACGCTACCAGATATGAATGTTGGGTACGTAGATCAAAATTCAGTCACCGTAGTAGCTTATTTTCAGAATTTTGAGGGAAAGAAAGCCACTTCTACAGCTAGCGTGAATGCAAGATGGCAATTAGATGTGTCTAACTTAACTGTAACTTTTGACAGTCCAGGGACCTAACCAAATACGTTTGATTGCCTCTTATGTGTTGACATAAGGTTATCAGCCTGAGCACCGTCCAGACATCGCTCGGCCCCTTCATTGAGCTCATCCGGTAATCTAAAACGCACACAGGCTAAAATTTAACCACGCAGCTACAAGATGACTACAGCTAACTGTAGCTTAGCAGTGTTAAAAGAAGATGGCAGTTCCTCATATGAATATTTAAAAGAGAATAAACCAGTCCTGAGCAAAGAAGGGAAAGAAGAAACGCGGAAGGAGTACATAGAGGGTCCATACAAGGGAAATGCACTTGAGGGCAATATTATGGAAATAGAAGAGGTAGAGGAGAAATGAGATATGATACTGCGTGAAAGGCCGAAGTCGAGACAAGGCCCCAGGAGTGGACAATCTTCCATTACAGCTACTGATAGCCTTGGGAGAGCCACCCGTGCCAAAACTCTTCAATGTGGTGAGCAAGACGTATGAGACACACGAGAAACCATCAGTCTTGAAGAAGAATATAATAATCCCAATTCCAAAAAAGCAGGTGCTGTCAGGCGTGGAAATTACCAAATTATCAGTTTAATAAGTCACGGCTGCAAAATACTAATACAAATACTTTGCAGAAGAGTGGAAAAGTCGTAAAGGCCGAACTCGGGGAAAATCAGTTTGGATTCATGGGAAATGCAGGAACACGCGAGGCACTACTGACTCTACGACTTCTCATAGAAAATAGGTTAAGGAAAGTCAAACCTACGTTTCTGGCATTTGTAGACTTCGAGAAAGCTTTTGACAATATTGACTGAAACACTCCCTTTTACTTTCTAAAGGTGGCAGGGGTAAAATAAAGGGAGTGAAAGGCTATTTACAATTTGCACAGAAACGTAGTGACAGTTATAAAAGTAGTGAGGCATGAAAGGGAAGCAATTGTTGAGAAGGGAGTGAGACAAGTTTGTAGTGAGTCCTCGATGTTCTTCAATCTGTGTACTGAGCTAGTAGTAAAGGAAACTTCAGAAAAATTGGGGGTAGGAATTAAAGTCATGGGAGAGGAATAAAACTTTTGGGGTTTGACTATGACATTGCAATTTTGTCAGAGACAGCAAAGGACTTGGAAGAGCAGTTGAACAGAAAGGACAGTATCTTGAAAGGAGGACAGAAGACGAACATCAGCAAAGGCAAAACGAGGATTATGGAATGTAATCAAGTTAGGTCAGGTGATGCGGAGGGAATTAGATTAGAAAATGAGATACTTAAAGTAGTAAACGAGTTTTGTTATTTGGAAAGCAAAATAACTGACGCTGGTCGAAGCAGGTAGGATATGAAATGTAGTCTGACAATGGTAAGAACAACATTTCCAAACAAGAGAAATTTGTTGACATCGGGAATATATTTAAAGTGTCGGAAAGTCATTTGTGAAAGTATTTGTATGGAGTGTAGAAATGTATGGAAATGAAACATGGACGATAAACAATGTAGACAAGAGGAAAATGGAAGTTTTTGAAATATGATGCTACACAAGAATGCTGGAGACTGGATGGGTAGATCACGTAACTAAGCAGGAGGTACTGAGAAGAATTGGGGAGAAAAGATATTTGGGGTACAACCTGACCATAATAAGGGATCGGCTGGTAGGAGAGATTCCGAGACATCAAGGGATCACCAATTTAGTCCTGGAGGGGAGCTTGTGGAGTAAAAATCGAGGAGGGAGCCCAAGTGATGAATACAGTAAGCAGATTCAGAGGGATGTAGGGTGTAGTAGTTACACGGAGATGAAGAGGTTTCCACAGGATAGAGTAGCATGGCGAGCTGCATCAAACCAGTCTTTGGAATGAAGACCACAATAACAAAAACAACAAACACCTTGAAGTATTCTCATAGCAGCACATGTGCCTTTGAATAGAAGCACAAAAGTTAAAAGATTACTTTTTCTTTAGTACCGGTAAATTAATCCAGACCTAATCCTTCCATAAATAAAGTAAACCTTAAAATCTAAATCCTATCGGCCTCTTAAAATAGGCTTCCAATAACTTGGGACCGGTAAAACGGTACTCTGGTCCACAATGGGAACTAAAATTATAATAGCGGCAGTTGATCAGAGCTACATAGCGTTACATGTAAGAAACCAAATTCAACCTTTACAGAAAAGTCTCTGCCAAAGAACAAGAATTACAACCAGCACTTTAGTCGCACGTAACAAAAGGTGCTCAGTTTGCCTTTCTACTCCATTTCTTGGCTGTATAGAACATAATGGCACAGCAGCATCCTGAAATCAAAGCATTAGATATAAGGAACCTGCCGACACTGAACACTCCAGCTGGCGGCCACAAAAGCAGAGGTAAGTAGTAATTCTCCAGATATGGAGGGCACATTTTTCAAAGTCATCTGTAACACGACGGACCGGTCTTCGGAAAGCATCCAAAATTACTGTGCAGAACAGCAAGCAAACAACGAGACAGGGAAAGTGCCAGCTCGGTGTTCGGCTTCTCTTGCGACACCCTAGAATGCGACGAGTAGAGAGATTCAATGAGCGACAGATATGGCTACTACAGCATGCACAGCTCAGGACTACACCACGAGATCGCGAAATAGACTGACTCTGACCACTGAACGACGGACAACAGCCGAATTTTTTGGCACAGGTTACAGGCAGAGAATCTACACGAACATCAGAGACAGATTGCTGGAAGCTAGGTTGAAGTCTCCAGTTGCTTTGCGTCGTTTACCGCTGACATCATCTCACAGAGCAACAGAGACTGGAATGCTATCTTATCCTTCATACCTAGAGTACCTGTTGGCATATTCCAGCAGGATAACGCAAGACTTCAAACATTGTTTCACACCAGAAACTTAATGAGGATTTTTAATAGGCCTGCCCTATCCCCTGATTTGTCACTCATAGAACCGGTCGGGTATGGCAAGACTTATTCTGCCAAGTCGGCTATTTATTTCGTTTCCACAATGAACAGTAGAGTATATCATGGAATGGAAGTAAGTTATTTCGTACCTGTTATATAATCGACAGCTTCGCGAAACTTAATAAATATCGGTCTGATGTACACGGTTGAACACTGCCCATTTAACGTTAGTGTATAAACGAAATACCTATGTACAAGGTGAAACTTCCTGGCGGATTAAAACTGTGTGACGCGCCGACACTCCAATTCAGGACCTTTGCCTTTCGCGGGCAAGAGCTCTACCGACGGAGCTACTCAAGCACGACTCCCGACCCGTCCTCAGATTTAATCTGCGTGGAAGTTTCATATCAGCGCACACTCCTCCGCAAAGTGAAAATCTCGTTTTGAAAATATTCTCGAGGCTGTGGCTATGCGTCCGCAGCTCGTGGTCGTGCGGTAGCGTTCTCGCTTCCCACGCCCGGGTTCCCGGGTTCGATTCCCGGCGGGGTCAGGGATTTTCTCTGCCTCGTGATGACTGGGTGTTGTGTGCTGTCCTTAGATTAGTTAGGTTTAAGTAGTTGTAAGTTCTAGGGGACTGATGACCATCGATGTTAAGTCCCATAGTGCTCAGAGCCTGCTGCAGAGCGAAAATCTCATTATGCACGGGATATTCATACCATGTACCTCGGCGTCAGTAAAATACAGCTGTACACTTTTATAATCTTACTGTGGTGTCCATATTCTCGCTGATCTGGATCGCACTCTTCGTAATGACGGATTGGATACACTTCCTTATTGAAATTTCGGTCCGGGCATTCCCCAAACACCCTAAAAAAATTGCACGTACTGCATAACTGAACAGAATGTGTTGAATGATATTTACCAAGTGTGTAAATGATTGTTAATAATTAACAAAGAAAGATAAATGTTTTCTAGTGCAAAGTTGGTGACTCTAAATGCTGACCTACAGTGTAACATGTCGTACTATAAACCAGTAAAAGTAGTACGTTGAGACTAAGCACTGCCTTTAAAGTAGGGTGCGAATACCTATAAGTGATGTTTTGTATACTCGCCGCTGCAGCATATCTAACAGCAAGACTCTGAATTACTTTGATGTCATCCCTTCATAGAGACTTGCGATAATCTCAGCCACCTTTATTCTTTTGCCATACAGCTTAACTTTATTCCTTAAGGGGGGATATTATGAATACCAACGACAACAATAGATACAGTTTTGTTCGAGGAAGGTATGAGAAAGATCTAATTTCACTAAAAAAGAGACCTTTTTAATGACTGAGTGGGTTTTCGTTATGGTAAGACATCTGACACGTTTGCGAAGGACAGTTTTTCGGATTCCGATTGTGCTATCTACACTTCGTTCTCACGTTCAGGAAAACATGAAACTGGTTTCATCGAAGGGTCAAGACGGATTTCCTTCCACACCCCTTCACACTTCCTGGGCTCATGTTACTTCTAATGTCACTATGGTCGATGGGACGCTAAACCTTAATCTTCCTAGTTCTCTGTTTTGTTTTTCTGCTGTAAGCGTGTTGCATGCCATGGTAGGGTATACACTGACTGTTTTCTTCCTAGCTTTGTGGAGATTTTCCTCAGCATGATGGCCACTCCTGTTCGTGGTATGAATGTTGGGGTTAAATTATTTCTCCAATGAACGCAGCTTTAGACGTTTCGAGAACTCAAGAATGGGTAGCACAGGCTTTCTGTACGCCATCTCCTTTTTAGGTGCTCTACACCTCCCGAAAACTCTCTCAACAAAGAGTTATTGGCTCCTTTCCTTCCCTATAACTGATTCTATTTGTTTGTTCCACTTAGTATTGTGTCTTAACGTTAGACCGGTATATTTACTGTATGAGTCAAGAAGTATACCACTGAAAATGGATTGGAACATTAGATGAATATTTATTCTCTCCATCCGCATTAACATGCAATTGTACACCTTTAAATAAGCTATTATTCATCTCACCAAACATATATTCTGCCCAAGTCATCTTCGATCTTATCATAAACATTCAGAGTAGAGACCAACACGAAACAGCGTTTAGAGCCAACAGTCGCAGATTACTGCTCAACCCATCCGACAGACAGTTTATGAAGACGGATTACAGGAGAGATTTCATCAGTCTTCCCCCGAGCACGCCTGACGCTACCAATACCTCCGATGAGATTCGTCGCCTAAAAATATGTACTAGATGCTATTACTCGAATAGTTTTCAAGCCTTCCACATGTTCGAGAACCTATACCATATGTTTGAATCTTTTGTTAGCAGTCTGTTGAGAGCTATATTTTGTAATAAGAGGAAATATAGTATAGTTTGCCTCCCTAACTTTGAAGCTATCGAGAGAACCTGTTAGATTGATGTTTGAACCTATCGTACTATCATTTTAAGGTTTCTGTAGCTCATTCGGTGAAAACGGAACCCATATAGCATCACTTTGTTGTGCGTCTGTCTGTCTGTATGTACATATGTTTGTCACACTGTTCATAACCATTTCGCTCCATTTCTCTCAGAAACGGGTATACGTATCAAGTTAAAATTTATGTCATATACTAAGGTCTATGGCCCCTTGGCGATATTACAAACCTTAGCTTCTAAGGATATGCAGTCAAAAGATAAGGCCAATTCTCTCACATATTTCGATACTCGCAAATGCACTTATCAAAACCCTTAGGTTACTTTCCGTTGGTCAAGAATCATTAAATTTGGCAAGAAGCAAGTTTAATTGTAAAAGTAAAAGGAAAAATCTGAAATTGTTAATATGTAATTGTGTCACACGAGAATATCTTTTTTGTTATTAGACGGTCGGCTGTCCCTCCTCTGTTAACATCCCTTTTTCTCAGCAACCGGAAGGCGTATGAAGTTGAAATTTATGTTACGTATTGAGGTGTAAAGTCCTCTGGCGCTATGGAAGCCTTAAGCTTCTAAGTCAATGTAATCAGAAGATACGGCCATTTATGTCACATATTCTGATACTGGCATACTGACCCCCTTAATATCTATAGTATACTTCCCCTTGACGTAGAATCAAAATTTAGCAAGAAGACAAGTTTCACAGTACAAGTAAAGGGCCAGCCGGTGTGGCTGAGCGGTTCTAGGCGCTTCAGTCTGGAACCGCGGGACCGCTACGGTCGCAGGTTCGAATCCTGCCTCGGGCATGGATGTGTGTGCTTTCCTTAGGTTAGTTGGGTTTAAATAGTTCTAAGTTCTAGGGGACTGATGACCTCAGATGTTAAGTCCCATAGTGCTAGAACCATTTGAACAAGTAAAGGAAAAAATTACAAAATTGTTAATCTGTACATGTTTCATTTCTCATTGGTTATCCTACTTCATATCGAAATTAAATCATTCTCGATAGACTTGTAATTCCTGTGACCAATACCTTGCCAGTATCACTATAGATAACAGGTGAAAATTGTGTAGATACTCGGTGCCGAGAATAGATGAACTTTCTCTATATATAATTGAGTTTGTAAGGAACTCTCAGTGTGCAAGTCATACTAGTTCCTGACCACTTTTTTACTGCTCAAGTACTGAATGGTAAAATGTAGGTTACCTGGAAGCCGCTTGTTGGTGGAGAAAATGAACATCAGTACTTCAAATGGAAACTTCACACGAAATCGTTAGTCTTGTAGCAACGTCAAAAGCTGAACCAGACACTTTTTCTTAAGTTTTAGACGATTCCATGGTAGTGTGACAAATGTATTCCTAGACAAGCGACAAGGGGCTTCACCCCATGACATCCCATTCCAGGGAAGCGGGAAATGTGCGCGGATAGACTCAGTGATTCGTATTGCCGCATTTATAGTACCGTCTGTAAATAGGACATGACCTTTAAGGTGATTATTAACTAGTTAATGTATGTTCAGTCTTCGCCCACACCTTTACACTCAAGGACAAAGTGGAGCAGAAAACGCAAAAGAAATTTTCAAGTGATAGTTTACGCCTGTGTCATATCTTTGTTCATTAGACAAATGTGTTTTCCGTACTGTAGCGTTCTGTAGCCTTCTGTAGCGAGATCACTTAACTACAACATTCATACCGTGAACCGGAGTGGCAGTCTTAAAATCTCATGCTGAGAAATATTTCCGCCAAGTTCGAAGAAAACTGTCACTGTGTACCCTAGCAAGGCAAGCAACACGGCTAGATCAGGAAAACAAAACAGAAAGGTAGGAAGAGTAAGGTTTAGAGTCTCGGTGACCATGGTGACATTAGAAGCGACACAAGAAAGGTTATTGTTACGGGATATGGAAGGAAATCTGTCTTGACCTTTCAGTGAAACCAACTTCATGTTAACTGAACATGTTAAGGAAATATGGATGGTGCAATCGGAATCAGAAACGTCGTCCATTCCATACGAGTCAGATGGCTTACCGTAACGAAAACTCGTTCTGTGTCCTTTTTTATATCTTCCAGATTTGGAAAAGATATTCCACAAACAAAACGGCTTTTTTTGTCGTCAGTAGACACAGAGTTCCACGCTATAACGAGTAAAGTTACGCTTTATGGTAAAAGAATGAAGAAATGAAGACCAGATATACACAAACAAAATTCTAATCTTTTACTGTAGAATCTACACTCCTGGAAATTGAAATAAGAACACCGTGAATTCATTGTCCCAGGAAGGGGAAACTTTATTGACACATTCCTGGGGTCAGATACATCACATGATCACACTGACAGAACCACAGGCACATAGACACAGGCAACAGAGCATGCACAATGTCGGCACTAGTACAGTGTATATCCACCTTTCGCAGCAATGCAGGCTGCTATTCTCCCATGGAGACGATCGTAGAGATGCTGGATGTAGTCCTGTGGAACGGCTTGCCATGCCATTTCCACCTGGCGCCTCAGTTGGACCAGCGTTCGTGCTGGACGTGCAGACCGCGTGAGACGACGCTTCATCCAGTCCCAAACATGCTCAATGGGGGACAGATCCGGAGATCTTGCTGGCCAGGGTAGTTGACTTATACCTTCTAGAGCACGTTGGGTGGCACGGGATACATGCGGACGTGCATTGTCCTGTTGGAACAGCAAGTTCCCTTGCCGGTCTAGGAATGGTAGAACGATGGGTTCGATGACGGTTTGGATGTACCGTGCACTATTCAGTGTCCCCTCGACGATCACCAGTGGTGTACGGCCAGTGTAGGAGATCGCTCCCCACACCATGATGCCGGGTGTTGGCCCTGTGTGCCTCGGTCGTATGCAGTCCTGATTGTGGCGCTCACCTGCACGGCGCCAAACATGCATACGACCATCATTGGCACCAAGGCAGAAGCGACTCTCATCGCTGAAGACGACACGTCTCCATTCGTCCCTCCATTCACACCTGTCGCGACACCACTGGAGGCGGGCTGCACGATGTTGGGGCGTGAGCGGAAGACGGCCTAACGGTGTGCGGGACCGTAGCCCAGCTTCATGGAGACGGTTGCGAATGGTCCTCGCCGATACGCCAGGAGCAACAGTGTCCCTAATTTGCTGGGAAGTGGCGTTGCGGTCCCCTACGGCACTGCGTAGGATCCTACGGTCTTGGCGTGCATCCGTGCGTCGCTGCGGTCCGGTCCCAGGTCGACGGGCACGTGCACCTTCCGCCGACCACTGGCGACAACATCGATGTACTGTGTAGACCTCACGCCCCACGTGTTGAGCAATTCGGCGGTACGTCCACCCGGCCTCCCGCATGCCCACTATACGCCCTCGCTCAAAGTCCGTCAACTGCACATACGGTTCACGTCCACGCTGTCGCGGCATGCTACCAGTGTTAAAGACTGCGATGGAGCTCCGTATGGCACGGCAAACTGGCTGACACTGACGGCGGCGGTGCACAAATGCTGCGCAGCTAGCGCCATTCGACGGCCAACACCGCGGTTCCTGGTGTGTCCGCTGTGCCGTGCGTGCGATCATTGCTTGTACAGCCCTCTCGCAGTGTCTGGAGCAAGTATGGTGGGTCTGACACACCGGTGTCAATGTGTTCTTTTTTCCATTTCCAGGAGTGTAGTTGTTGCCAAAATTTGGAGTGAAGCCTAAGAACAACATTTCGAGAGGCAGGGATTTTCCTAGCTTTATATTTTTGCAGCACAACGAGGATGTAACATCCGACTGTAGGCATTACAGTTAGCAAACTATAGTCTTGCACAAGGTTGTTTGCTGTTGCGTTCATCGGAGCTATTGCAAAGTGTAACATGCTCAAGAGTTTTTGTGATGTAATGCAGCATTGTGTTTGCACTGTTGTCAACTATTATTAATCAAAGGAATGGAGGTTGTTCCTTTATACCAAGATACCCTGACGAGCACAATCCATGATACATCTACAACGGTGAAACTGTGGTAATGAACGTGAAAGAAGCAGCTATAGATACTAACAATGTGAAGGAAGATCAACAGGTCCACAAGGAGATGTGGAAAAATCTTACATTATGTGACCAAAAGTATCCGAACACCACGAGAAGCATACATTTTTCATATTAGGTGCATTTTGCTGCCACCTACTGCCAGGTACTTCTTATCAGCGACCTCAGTAATCATTAGACATAGTGAGAGAGCAGAATGGGGCGCTCCGCGGGACTCATGGATTTCGAACGTGGTCAGGTTATTGGGCGTCACTTGTGTCATACGTCAGTACGTGAGATTTCCACATTCTTAAACATCCCTACGCCCATTATTTCCGATGTGGTAGTGAAGTAGAAACGTGAAGGGACACGTACAGCACAAAAGCGTACACGCCGACCTCGTCTCTTAACTGACACAGACCCCCAACAGTTGAAGAGGGTCGTAATGTGTAATAGGCAGACATCTATCCAGACCGTCACGCAGGAATTCCAAACTGCATCAGGATCCACTGCAAGAACTATGACAGTTAGCCGGGAGGTGAGAAAACTTGGAATGCATGGTCGAGCGGCTGCTCATTAGCCACACATCACGCCGGTAAATGCCAAACGACGCCTCGTTTGGTGTAAGGAACGTAAACATTGGATGGTTGAACAGTGTAAAAACGTTGTGTGGAGCGACGAAGCACAGTATACAACGTGGCTATCCAATGGCAGGGGGTGGGTATGGCGAATGCCCGATGAAGGTCAATTGCCAGCGTGTGTAGTGCCAACAGTAAAATTCGGAAGCGGTGGTGTTATGATGTGGTCGAGTTTTCCATGGAGGGGGCTGGCACCCCTTGTTTTTTGCGTGGCACTATCACAGCACAGGCCTATATTGATGTTTTAAGCACCTTCTTGCTTCCCACTGTTAACGGCAATTCGGGGATGGCGATTGCATCTTTCAACACGATCGAGTACCAGTTCATAATGCACGGTCTGTTGTGGAGTCGTTACACGACAATAACATCCCTGTAATGGACCGACCTGCACAGTGTCCTGACCTTAATCCTATGGAACACCTTTGGGATGTTTTAGAAAGCAGACTTCGAGCCAGGCCTCACCGACCGACATCTGTACCTCTCCTCAGTGCAGCACTCGTTGAAGAATGGGCTGTCATTCCCCAAAGAAACCTTCCAGCACCTGAATGAACATATGCCTGCGTGAGTGGAAGCGTCATCAAGGCTAAGGGTGGGCCAACACCATATTGACTTCCAGCATTACCGATGAAGGGCGCCACGAACTTGTAAGTCATCTTCACCCATATGTCCGGATACTTTTGATCACATAGTGTAAATACTCTAAAAGAAAATGAGCTCTGTGGCGTCCTTGGCATAGCGAAACACTTACTTTCATATACTTGTAAATTTATATAATGGTTTAGAGACTGATGACGGAACAACGACCTACGAATGAAAGTCTGAGTCGAAACGCTACAGTACCATATTGGACATTAGATAATGGGCGCATTTAAAGATCTAGTAAATGATAATGAATTCACCGCATATCTAGAAGCATACAGCGTAATAAGTTGAAAAACAACTAGGAAAACTGAAGGACAAGGTGAACTACAAACATAAATTGTAAAGATGTATGGAGAGAAGCAACTCGATTTAATCTCACTTGTAGCGCATTGTAAGTTAACTAGTTATTTAGGTAATATATACTAAGTCGTCTAAAGGTGTCCAGCGCCACAGATAGCAACTACTGACACCAACTAAGGCTCACCTAATAGATAATAAAACTAATAGACAATTTCCTCAGAATAACAACAGACGAAAAGTACTACAAGCACATGTTTATGAGGTTTATCAACTGGGAAAATACATTTGACCAAGTTTATTGTCAACAGTTTTCCAAAATTATTAAAGAAGTTATATATAATAGTAATTTTGTATAGTTATAGAGGAAAAGGAGCCGGTATGAAATGTGGAGAATGCCGACAATAGACTAAAATTATAATCAATGTACGTAGGGTCACATACTCTATAGGTTTATGTCATCCGTACGTACAGAAAACCTTGGATTAAGATAGGTGAAACTTTGTGAAGCAGGAGCTAAGATACAGAGACAGTAAATGAATACTTTTCATTTCTCAGAGGATATAAATACTCTTGCTGGAAAGAGATAGAAACGACATGACAGGAAATAATTTAAAAATTAAGAAATTATAAAATTTCGACGGCAGCATTGAAAACAAAAATCGCCGAATATATGGTTCTGAACAAAGTACTACTCAAAAATGGACGATTTTCGGGTGCATCAGAACAACAGATGATAGACGCAAAGCGAAGAGTCTCAAGTTGAATATGATAAGCGAAATAAAATTTTGGCCGCAGCAAAAGTTTCATATTTAAAAATATATTACAAGACATATAAGAAATAACAACGCCAGATGGAGTTAATGAAAACGACCTTAAAGGACTTTAGTGCCGGTATGTGTGACGAGAAAGCTACTAGGACTGAAAAAATCTAGCAGGATTGTGGTATGGAGACCAGATGATACACTAGGACGAACAGGCCTATCAGATGAAACTAACTGGTAAGGTAAGAAGAAAAAAGTAGGGAAGATATACGTCACAGGATAGATACAATATTGATTGTAGGTAATGTAAATCACGTGCACAGACTAATATATAATCACTTTCCGCAGAATTGTGATGGGAAATGAAAGCTGGAAGAAGAAACAAAGCTCTAGTTGATGGAAACAATACTTTGAGAGCCTTTATAGTTGGCCAGAAGAAATTAGGTAAATTGAAATGAGAGCGTAGTATGATGGGGTGATAGGAAATAATCAGTCTTTATCTCTGAAGTTCAAAAATGCTCGTACGAACCTGAATGGAACAAGTATCTTGGTACTGATTAAATAAAAGCAGAAGACTTATGGGCGTCAGGAAACAGACAATAAAAGGAACTTTGGAAGTTTGTGAATGAAAATTAGAATGCTGTTCATTTCTATCAGTATGAACGGAAAGTAACTTCTGAAGAAAACCAGAGCTGATGCAGGTGAGAAGTATTGAACAATAACTCTAATATCATATGTGTCAATAGTATTAAAAAGGGTACAAGAGTCGAAAGGAAAATTGAAAGAAGTTTAGCAAACGACCAGTTTAGTTTTAGAATATGAAGAGGCAATCGAAAAGCCATTGCGACCACCTTCTAATAATGAAGTCAGATTTAGGAAAAGTAAAGAAACATGCCTTGCCTTTGTAGATTTCATGTAGGTTTTTAATAATCTATAATATGGGGAACATTAGGTTATCATAATCAAATCAGTTTATATGCAGCAGGTGTAGTAGTCAGCACTGACAGAACGGTTCATGATGCTTGGCTTGCTGGTGCCGAAGGTGTTATCTTAAACGATGGGTCATTGTTAGCAACGTCGAGGTTCCCAGTGACAGTAATTGTTTGAGGCCTGTTGTAAGCCCATTGTTGCTATCTTCCACTCGTGAGCGCTCATATTCCACCCGTGTTCTAGGCTTTCAGCAAAGGCACTGAAGCACGGGTTTTGAACTCTGTCGACGGAGAAGTAACAACCGTCAACCCCACCACACCAAATATTAATATTATTTATTCCGAAAACAACAAAGACTACTTGGTCGTGACGACATACTCGTATGGGGGACATGACGAGTACACTTCGGACAATTCCCTGAGGCTCTCAGAAATCCGTCTAGCCTGTGCCCGCCTTAGGGGAAAGTGGAGAAGAGTGATCGTAGCCGATAAAACCCCATGTTTTTTTGAAGGGACAGGCCGCTCGGCGTCAGTCACACGTGCGCCGAACCTGTCGCAGTAGATTTCCGTCCAGAGATGTATTGCTTAGCATTTTCACATTTCGCTTCCCCGCAGTTAGCACTGGCACTACTGCACACAACTCTAGCAAACGAATTGCTTTCGGGGGATACTCCGCACCATCTACGTACTTCTTGTGCGGTTGCGTATGCTCAAAGACAGAAAAAACATAACTACTGGACTTCTGTGGTGGTTCGTTCTGATTTTTCTTTTTTTCGTAGCTTTGCTCAATTGCTCGAGTCCAGTAGAAGTGTTCCTGCCATAGGACACCTACGAGTAGCTATCACAGTTTTCAGCGTTAACCTTACACCAGATAAAGAGGCCAACGGTGGAAAAACGTTTTTTCTGAAAATACCTTACTCGTGTTGTACTTTAGTGCAGGAAATCCAAATACGATACTTAAAAAACTGCATCACCCACCATTTATTCACATTTTACAGTTGAATTTTTTAAATTAAGCTATTTTGTAAAGAATTTAGCAGCTTTTACATAGTTAAAATAATTTTAAAAGGAGGTGTAATGAATGTAGATGATGTTGGTAGTACTGCTGAAGAACATTTGCAGGCAAAAAAAAGATCGATTCTATTTTTGCGTTAACAGATGGGGCTTTCCTTACTGTCAACCTAGTCAACCTAGCCCTACTTTCCCATTTCCTGTACATGTGCTCATACAATGTCTAATCATGGTTGTAATAACTCTGCTGACAGTTTTTGTTACATTTGTGGTGAATTTGTGCCTTAAAAACACCAATGAAACATTACAGACTTTGTGAAAAAGGTTTATCTGTCATATTTTGGATCTAAACTTGGTGACCAAGATAAATCTTGGGTACTGCATAAGGTATGTCGTGTGTGTGTTGACGATCTGAGAAAATGGTCCGAAAAGGAGGAAAACCTTCCGTCCGCTGTCCGACCAGTAGGGCATGGTGTAGATTTGGCAGTTCCTGAACCACCAGATGATTTAAATTCTATTCCAACAGAAGTATTTTTCTGATGTACAATTTGATTTAGATGAACCAGATGATGATGAATTCCATTGAAATACAGAGGGTCTAGAGCCAAGATTGTTTACTCACACAGAGCTTCAATATTTGGTTAGGGATCTGGGCTTAACGAAAGAAAAAGTTGAATTGCTTGGCACTAGATTAAAATAAAAGAACTTATTGGCAGTTGGAACAAGCACATACATGTATAGAAAGAGGGAGCAGTGGTCTTCCAAGTTTTTTCAACAAGAAGGTGATTTAGTGTACTACTTAGACATTCCCAGTCTGATGAATGAGTTTGCTATTGAATACAAAAAGGAATACTGGAGGCTGTTTATTGATTCATCCAAAACTAGTGATGGAAAAACGCCACCAAGACCACTGGAAAACCAACACGGTGGGGAACTACTGTTGGTCACTTTACCGAGAAGTTCAGCAAGCGACTCATCGTAGAAAAAGCAAAGCAAGAAACTTCAAAGAAAAAAGAGAAAGAATATAAATCAGTTCCAGCTGACAAGTGTAACCTCTATGAACACATATCATTGTTTTAAGTAGCTTACTGTAAATACAAACCATGCTTATGTTGTGACAAAGCGTTTCAATAATTTCCCCGTTTACCGTGTAACATAGGATTTTTATATTACATAGTAAAAAGCATATTGCTCGAAAACTATGGGCGATACAAAAAACTAAGGCTAGGTTTGGATTCAGTTCATAAAAATATACAAAGATCAGCTATCAATGTAAAAAAAAGTTTTTCAAAAAAAATTTTTTTCGTCGTCCTGTGTAATTGTTGAGCACTCGCAATGCCTACAGGTGATATACAGACGCCAGCCGGGGTGACCGTGCGGTTCTAGGCGCTACAGTCTGGAACCGCGTAACCGCTACGGTGGCAGGTTCGAATCCTGCCTCGGGCATGGATGTGTGTGATGTCCTTCGGTTAGTTAGGTTTAAGTAGTTCTAAGTTCTAGGGGACTGATGACCTCAGAAGTTAAGTCCCATAGTGCTCAGAGCCATTTGAACCATTTTGATATACAGACATTTCGGTGCCCCCCCCCCCCCCCCCCCATGAACCATGGACCTTGCCGCTGGTGGGGAGGCTTGCGTGCCTCAGCGATACAGATAGCCGCACCGTAGGTACAACCACAACGGAGGGGTATCTGTTGAGAGGCCAGACAAACGTGTGGTTCCTGAAGAGGGGCAGCAGCCTTTTCAGTAGTTGCAAGGGCAACAGTCTGGATGATTGACTGATCTGGCCTTGTAACAATAACCAAAACGGCTTTGCTGTGCTGGTACTGCGAACGGCTGAAAGCAAGGGGAAACTACGGCCGCAATTTTTCCCGAGGGCATGCAGCTTTACTGTATGATTAAATGATGATGGCGTCCTCTTGGGTAAAATATTCCGGAGCTAAAATAGTCCCCCATTCGGATCTCCGGGCGGGGACTACTCAAGAGGATGTCGTTATCAGGAGAAAGAAAACTGGCGTTCTATGAATCGGAGCGTGGAATGTCAGATCCCTTAATCGGGCAGGTAGGGTAGAAAATTTAAAAAGGGAAATGGATAGGTTAAAGTTAGATATAGTGGGAATTAGTGAAGTTCGGTGGCAGGAGGAACAAGACTTCTGGTCAGGTGACTACAGGGTTATAAACACAAAGTCCAATAGGGGTAATGCAGGAGTAGGTTTAATAATGAATAGGAAAATAGGAATGCGGGTAAGCTACTACAAACAGCATAGTGAACGCATTATTGTGGCCAAGATAGATACGAAGCCCACACCTACTACAGTAGTACAAGTTTATATGCCAACTAGCTCTGCAGATGACGAAGAAATTGAAGAAATGTATGATGAAATAAAAGAAATTATTCAGATAGTGAAGGGAGACGAAAATTTAATAGTCTTGGGTGACTGGAATTCGAGTGTAGGAAAAGGGAGAGAAGGAAACGTAGTAGGTGAATATGGATTGGGGCTAAGAAATGAAAGAGGAAGCCGCCTGATAGAATTTTGCACAGAGCACAACTTAATCATAGCTAACACTTGGTTTAAGAATCATGATAGAAGGTTGTATACATGGAAGAACCCTGGAGATACTAAAAGGTATCAGATAGATTATATAATGGTAAGACAGAGATTTAGGAACCAGGTTTTAAATTGTAAGACGTTTCCAGGGGCAGATGTGGACTCTGACCACAATCTATTGGTTATGACCTGTAGATTAAAACTGAAGAAACTGCAAAAGGGTGGGAATTTAAGGAGATGGGACCTGGATAAACTGAAAGAACCAGAGGTTGTACAGAATTTCAGGGAGAGCATAAGGGAACAATTAAGAGGAATGGGGGAAAGAAATACAGTAGAAGAAGAATGGGTAGCTCTGAGGGATGAAGTAGTGAAGGCAGCAGAGGATCAAGTAGGTAAAAAGAAGAGGGTTAGTAGAAATCCTTGGGTAACAGAAGAAGTATTGAATTTAATTGATGAAAGGAGAAAATATAAAAATGCAGTAAATGAAGCAGGCAAAAAGGAATACAAACGTCTCAAAAATGAGATCGACAGGAAGTGCAAAATGGCTAAGCAGGGATGGCTAGAGGACAAATGTAAGGATGTAGAGGCTTATCTCACTAGGGGTAAGATGGATACTGCCTACAGGAAAATTAAAGAGACCTTTGGAGAAAAGAGAACCACATGTATGAACATCAAGAGCTCAGATGGAAACCCAGTTCTAAGCAAAGAAGGGAAAGCAGAAAGGTGGAAGGAGTATATAGAGAGTCTATACAAGGGCGATGCACTTGAGGACAATATTATGGAAATGGAAGAGGATGTAGATGAAGATGAAATGGGAGATAAGATACTGCGTGAAGAGTTTGACAGAGCACTGAAGGACCTTGTAACCTCCCCCCTCACTTATCGACCTTAATGACAGTGAAAAATTAAACCGCGTGTACCTAATGGAAATTTGGGAAAAGCAATCGTCACCGAAGTTAATCTATCGGTAAAGAGGGAGGAAAGGGTTACATCTAAATGAAAGGAAAAATGCAAATGAAACTGGTGGAAATCAATTTTGAAAAGGGGTAAAGTTAATAAAGAAAGTAAATGTGCGGCCGTTACGTTAACAATTAACTAGCGGTAATTAGATATTTGAGATTTGGGGGAAATCACGGTCGCCAGTCCTAAGGACAATTACTATAGTAACTGAAAAAGAAAGGTTATTACACATATAATTAACACTAGAAGCGTGGCAACTGAAGGTTGACACGTGTAGTGTGAAAACTGAAAGTTTGTCAGAAGTAATAAATTTCGCTACACTCTGACTTAATTTAGCAAAAGAATTAATAAAACCGGAAAATCGAAAGTTAATTTAGTGACTGAAGTTAATAGTGAGCTTTCTTTCTGAAGCACATCGAAATCCAGTAAAATACGGTTAGTCTTGGACTACCTCAACAATCATTTCAAAAGCAACTTGACTCTACGCAATTTAGAAACAAGAGATTTTACTTTGAACTTGAATTAAATGATTCTGAACTATTAACAATAGTAAAATTTAGTACGTACCAAGCTGAGCTGCAGTCACAGGTAACTAAAATACGGTAACAAAACTCGCACTCTTAATTTGTGCTTGTGTAACCTAAATATTGTAGCCAGCTACTGAACTTTGAAATTAAAGCAGTGAAATCTAATTATATTATTTTAATGCTGCCGTTTGAATTTCAACGACACTCGGGTTCATTTCGGAAAAAGGAAGGGACCCTGCTTGGCAATGCAATTGGGACAATGAGCAACAAAGGTTCATGCTAAGTTGCTGTAATTTTGCGAGACAAATGGAACAATTTGAAAAGCTGAGGTCTGCCATACAGTTCTGAAACTTTACGTGCTTTTAGTCTTCCTTGTTGGTTGATTGAAGGTTTGAAGCCGTCGATCGAGGAGGTGGCGACAGTCACTCATTGTCGGCCGTCGCTGTTGCAGAAGCTGGATGTTGACGCGCCTTCTTCTCGACACGGTCACCAGGCGAAACGGGCTCTTGTTGTGCGCCAGCTAATGCTCCCCGTCCGCGACACCATGTCAGAAACTATCATCGCGAGTCGAGCGCAATTACATGCTGCCAAACCCCGAAAGCGCGGCAACTCGCGGGAGCGTCACACAACACACCTGCTCCACTCGCTACTCCAGCCAGACCCCTACTCTCTGTTCTGCCCGCGCTCCACGCGGCAGAGTTAACACTCCCAAAGATCCTACACACTTTGATTCGTCACACGACCTATCGACGTAATCGTTCGATAGCAGTTTTCCCTAGGCAAGACCCAGCGTAAAAATACAAATAATATTTACGAAACAAACCAATTATACATTGACATAAGTGCATAAATATATATATACAAACAGTAAAACAATTACAATATATAAAGAGACAGAAATGTCATACCTTGAGGTAAAAAAACAAGGAAAAAAAATAATAGTACAATAGATGGAAATAGGAGTATATGCATTTCCGGCGTTACACGTGCCCCACATTGTCTGAGGATGTTCGTGTAACGTAAACAGACTCAGAAAATGTCCCAAAAAAGAAACAGCGGAAATGCATATGCTCAAAACATCAACAAAATTTAGCATTCGTCTAATTAATCATAAATCAAATTTTTAGACCATAATAATTGAGTGGGGACACCTCTAATCTTATTCCACTCTGTCATCTTGCACAAAATAAAACAGGTTGACAACATATTAAAATTCATAGAAGATATAGAAAACGGTTTAGCTATTCCAAAATCATTAAAATTCGTAACACTATGAGAAATGGAATACTATTTGCAAAATTAATCAGAGTACATGGTCATAAAAACAGGTAGATCAAAATACGCAAATTAATAATTAATTACATAGAATACACATTTTTACATAACCTTTTCATAGTTAATATCTTGTCATGAGATTCCACTTAACGCTAAACAAGAAAATAATATTCAGTAGATCGAAAAAAACATAAATATTGACAGCAGAATTCTTTCACATCAGCTGTCCGGGAAGAAAAACTATTCCGCCTTTCGTACTCGCAAGTACAAAGAATGCCGACAGCGGCACAAGAGCCGGCAGCGACACCGCCTCGCCAGTATTGTTGCGCCCGCCTGTGCGGCACGCTTGATCTCACTCGCCTGTGTAACGGCATTTCCAGAACGTCCGTTTCACTGAATTCTTTCGGAAAAACTCACTCCCGAGTAATCTCAAGGAGTCCATAAACACTATCACAGTGGATAACTCAACACTGTCCATCATCACACGCATGTACTAGCCTGAAACTCAAAACAGCGTCTAAGTACATCGGCAATGACTAGTAAATCACATATTTATGGAATCTTACAGCTATTTACAAAATCATATTTACATTCCTTAATCTACTGTGACTCAGCTGAAAACTTAAACTAGCAGCTTGGATTTTTCAATTGATAAATAATCACTTTCTCTTAAATCATTTAGTCAAAATTAATTACTTATTAATTACAACTTCTATAATGTCCTCTTGGTCAGGCAAAAGCATCGCAACATGGCACATCCTTAAATCTTCTAACTCGCTCGATTTCTCATGAGCTTTTACAAGTACTAAGTCTCCGATTGCAAACTTAGCAAAACGCGCTTTAGCGTCATGACGACGTATGCGAGCATCGGCTTTAAGCTTCATTACTTCTCGCAAACGATCTTTTTTCACACCAATACTAATGTTAATTCGTGGAGGGAATTTGATTATCTCTTCCAATTCACTTTCTACACTTTTGTCAATGCCGAAATTCCTCATGTTACGGCAGTTCAAACTCATTCCTACGTCAATGTCATTCGGCCAGTTAACAATGTGTATAGGCTGGTATTGCCTATGCACACCGTCTCCTGCCTCGTCAAAACTAACTATCATTGTTTTATCTAGTGACATACATGTCAAAGTTTTGGTTTCGCAGTTAATCACTGCACGGTACTTTAATAGCCAATCTAACCCGATAATTACTTCCGTAGTTAAGTCTGGCACGACGACAAACTCTTGTTCAAATCGTGCCCCACATATCTCGAAGTTGACAAAAATCTGTTTTGTGACCGGTTTACTGGCCTTCCCAGTAGCACCGATAATTTTCACTCCTGTTACTGGCATAACTACGATGCCAGGTCTGTCTTTCAGTAACTCAAATATTTTCCCAGATACAGCACTCAATTCTGCACCGGTGTCAATCAACACGTTTAGTTGTAGGTCGTGCATATTAACAGACACTACTATCTGTCTACACTTGTCCTCGACTGTTTCTTTATTTTCCCACAGTAAATCCTCCTCTATATCCAGGTCATTCCAGAACAAACCATCCGGCTTTGATCCGAAATCCGGTTTATCTGGCGGCTTTTTCAGCCTCTGTTCACATACAGTTTTAATTTCAACACGTTTGTCCTGAGGCTTAGTCTGTAGCGTCGCCTCCAATACCGAAACCTTTTCCTGTAACTCGTCAACTAGTGAGTGTTGCTTTGCTATCAATTCACTAATTGTCACCTTCGTTGATTCCTCTTTGGTCAGATTGATCTCATCTGCCAATCTACCTGGAGGAATGTGCCCAGTAGCATCTGAAATTACTTCCTCTGGATCTGCGCAACCCACACTGCTATCGTCTGACTGTATAATGTCAGCTGTAACCTCATACACGCTGTAATCTATGTGCTTTTCTACCAATCGTGTCCGGCTATCACTAAAATTTTCGTAATCTTTCTCCTTAATACTCTCGCAATGTTTAAACTGGAGGTTCGCGTCGGATGGGTCGGCTACTTCTACCACTATAACTTTCGGTAAAGTCTGCCGGTTAGGGCCAGAACTTTCCGTTACTCCTTCAACATCTAACTCCTGCGGGACGAAACACGACGAATCTTGCTCGTGCTCCCCATTAACATCAACTATTTCTGGTAAAGTCTGCCGGTTAGGGCCAGAACTTTCAATCACTTCACAAATACTATCTTCCTGTGGGACGAGACGCGGCAAATACTGCACGCGCTCCCCATAAACACTTCTCCCATACAGACCCCTATAATCTCTTAGTTCGTCGTATAAGCGACCGAACTGCCTTAACCAGACCTCATCCCTCTCTGCATCCCCTCGCTCGATGACGGACGTTTTATCCGACATCTGATCTTCTCTCAACAATTGCGAATCATTCTTAAACTCAATCTCCAGTTCCGCTGTGGGTATTACAGCTGGCACCTTATAATCGATTTCCGGAACACTACTTAAATTGTTCTCACTGACAGTGAATGTATTTTCTACTGCCGTGTCTACAGCTGATCTACTACTTGTGGGCGCACTCCTTTCTCTTAACACTGGCACACTCTCCCGCCGTTGATTATTCCACACGGAATTTTCATACCGACGACACCTGGGTTTTCTCCTGCTATTGGGCCGCCAAAATTTCTCCACGCCCGGTCGGCCCCTCACCGGCGCGGCTAATGGTTTCCCTGTCTCGTCCCAGCAGATACGCTCCCCGGATGCTGCTGAGGCGGCTGATCACACCCTCTGGCGTTATTACTATTCTGTGAAGCCCGTATCACGTTAGTATGATACTGGTTTCCGTCATTCCTGTTATTATTTGCATTGTACCGATTGTTATTACGGTCCGAACCATTACTGTTATTGCTGCCATGGTTGCGGTATGCATTATTCCCGTGGTTATCGTTGTTGTGGTTGCTGTGGTACCCGTTGTTGTTACCACGGCCTCTGCCACTGTCGCGATTATTGCGCCAATTGTCCTCGTCCTCCACTCTTTCCAGGAAATCGTTGATTGTCCTGTAATTGCTTCCTACGTATCGTTTTGTATCATCTGGAAGCTTATTGTAGAGTTCCCAGACTATTTCGGATTCCGAGCGGCGGTCACGCAAATATTCCAACTTGCGGATCCAGCCCTCACAAAACTCCTTCATCGAACCGCGCGAATTCGCATCGAAAGGCCTCGATACGACAAATTCGCGCCAGACACTTTGCTGTTTTTGCTCTGACCAGTATTCAGCCAGAAACAAATTTTTAAACTCGTCAAAAGTCAGGTTCGTAATGTTGAGGTTTAGGCCCCAACGCTTGGCATCACCAGCCAACACATCAATAACCGCATTAATTTTTCTCTCATTAGTCCATGATCTGGGTAAAACTCTTTCACAATTTTTAATGAAATCCGTCGGGTGTATACCGCCTTTTTTCAAAGGGTCGAACCGCTCCTCTTTCGTCAACAACTCCGAACTATGTGCACAGATTGGCACATAGCTCTGTTTTTCGTCAAGTTTCCTTTCTAATTCCGACACCCTCGTAATCACTTGGCAAGTGGTTGTCGCAAGCGTTTCCACTTCCCTCTTTTTCTCTTCGCAGGTATTAGCCTGCTTCGTCACTTTGGTATCTACTTCGGATACTAAAGCCTTTAAAGTTTCCACCTTCTTTTGATCCTCTTTTCTCACTAATTGAATTTGTTCCGTCACCTTATCCTCGATGATCGGAGCAACTGCGTCTCCTACACTTTTCTCGATTCTGCTAATTTCAGAATTAAAACGAGTATTTATGCTCGCAATTTCCGCCTGAACGCCTATCATTTCCTGTTTAAGGTTACCGATTTCGGTATTAATCACGACAATATCGTCTTTGATTTTATCAACTTTTGTGTTAACAACTTCAACATTGTTGTTAACAACATTAATAGCTTTGTTCTGATTGTCTAGCATTCGTTCAATTTTTTCAGAATGAGCTACTTGCTTGGCAGCCTGAGCTGCTTGCTCGGCAGCCTGAGCTTCTTGCTTGGCAGCCTGATCTTTAATTTCTGCCGATTGACTCTTGATTTCATTAATCAAAACATTCAATAAATCAGTTAAATTCCCGGAAACCACCGGTTTTACTTCCGTAGCGGCTTCCTCTTTCATTGTCCCCCCGTATTCGTCATCAAGGGATTCAGATTTGATTTTCACTTCCGATTCCGAAACATTTTCTAAAGTCTGGAATTCCATTTCTGCTCTTTGTTGCGTTTCGGCGGTCGCATCTTTCATGCTAGCCGCCTGCCCCGGAACAATGAGTACCGCTGTGCGCGTTTCCCACTGTTCGACCGATTGTTCCGTATCTAAGTCTACCAAATTTTGGTAATTGTTGCCTTCACTCACTTTAATAATTTTCAATATAAATGCAAAATCTCAACTCTAATTAGGATTCCTCACACGAATATTCTCGCTGACGTATCGACCATTTCGTAACCAGTACTTTGTTACTAGATTTGCACAATGCAAAATTCGTGTCCAGAACAACCTCAAAGTTGAAGATTGTCCTGTCACCAGGTCGCCACGTGTAACCTCCCCCCTCACTTATCGACCTTAATGACAGTGAAAAATTAAACCGCGTGTACCTAATGGAAATTTGGGAAAAGCAATCGTCACCGAAGTTAATCTATCGGTAAAGAGGGAGGAAAGGGTTACATCTAAATGAAAGGAAAAATGCAAATGAAACTGGTGGAAATCAATTTTGAAAAGGGGTAAAGTTAATAAAGAAAGTAAATGTGCGGCCGTTACGTTAACAATTAACTAGCGGTAATTAGATATTTGAGATTTGGGGGAAATCACGGTCGCCAGTCCTAAGGACAATTACTATAGTAACTGAAAAAGAAAGGTTATTACACATATAATTAACACTAGAAGCGTGGCAACTGAAGGTTGACACGCGTAGTGTGAAAACTGAAAGTTTGTCAGAAGTAATAAATTTCGCTACACTCTGACTTAATTTAGCAAAAGAATTAATAAAACCGGAAAATCGAAAGTTAATTTAGTGACTGAAGTTAATAGTGAGCTTTCTTTCTGAAGCACATCGAAATCCAGTAAAATACGGTTAGTCTTGGACTACCTCAACAATCATTTCAAAAGCAACTTGACTCTACGCAATTTAGAAACAAGAGATTTTACTTTGAACTTGAATTAAATGATTCTGAACTATTAACAATAGTAAAATTTAGTACGTACCAAGCTGAGCTGCAGTCACAGGTAACTAAAATACGGTAACAAAACTCGCACTCTTAATTTGTGCTTGTGTAACCTAAATATTGTAGCCAGCTACTGAACTTTGAAATTAAAGCAGTGAAATCTAATTATATTATTTTAATGCTGGCGTTTGAATTTCAACGACACTCGGGTTCATTTCGGAAAAAGGAAGGGACCCTGCTTGGCAATGCAATTGGGACAATGAGCAACAAAGGTTCATGCTAAGATGCTGTAATTTTGCGAGACAAATGGAACAATTTGAAAAGCTGAGGTCTGCCATACAGTTCTGAAACTTTACGTGCTTTTAGTCTTCCTTGTTGGTTGATTGAAGGTTTGAAGCCGTCGATCGAGGAGGTGGCGACAGTCACTCATTGTCGGCCGTCGCTGTTGCAGAAGCTGGATGTTGACGCGCCTTCTTCTCGACACGGTCACCAGGCGAAACGGGCTCTTGTTGTGCGCCAGCTAATGCTCCCCGTCCGCGACACCATGTCAGAAACTATCATCGCGAGTCGAGCGCAATTACATGCTGCCAAACCCCGAAAGCGCGGCAACTCGCGGGAGCGTCACACAACACACCTGCTCCACTCGCTACTCCAGCCAGACCCCTACTCTCTGTTCTGCCCGCGCTCCACGCGGCAGAGTTAACACTCCCAAAGATCCTACACACTTTGATTCGTCACACGACCTATCGACGTAATCGTTCGATAGCAGTTTTCCCTAGGCAAGACCCAGCGTAAAAATACAAATAATATTTACGAAACAAACCAATTATACATTGACATAAGTGCATAAATATATATATACAAACAGTAAAACAATTACAATATATAAAGAGACAGAAATGTCATATCTTGAGGTAAAAAAACAAGGAAAAAAAATAATAGTACAATAGATGGAAATAGGAGTATATGCATTTCCGGCGTTACAACCTGAGTCGAAACAAGGCCCCCGGGGTAGACAACATTCCATTGGAACTACTGACGGCCTTGGGAGAGCCAGTCCTGGCAAAACTCTACCATCTGGTGAGCAAGATGTATGAAACAGGCGAAATACCCTCAGACTTCAAGAAGAATATAATAATTCCAATCCCAAAGAAAGCAGGTGTTGACAGATGTGAAAATTACCGAACAATCAGTTTAATAAGTCACAGCTGCAAAATACTAACACGAATTCTTTACAGACGAATGGAAAAACTAGTCGAAGCCGACCTCGGGGAAGATCAGTTTGGATTCCGTAGAAATACTGGAACACGTGAGGCAATACTGACCTTACGACTTATCTTAGAAGAAAGATTAAGGAAAGGCAAACCTACGTTTCTAGCATTTGTAGACTTAGAGAAAGCTTTTGACAATGTTGACTGGAATACTCTCTTTCAAATTCTAAAGGTGGCAGGGGTAAAATACAGGGAGCGAAAGGCTGTTTACAACTTGTACAGAAACCAGATGGCAGTTATAAGAGTTGAGGGACATGAAAGGGAAGCAGTGGTTGGGAAGGGAGTAAGACAGGGTTGTAGCCTCTCCCCGATGTTATTCAATCTCTATATTGGGCAAGCAGTAAAGGAAACAAAAGAAAAATTTGGAGTAGGTATTAAAATCCATGGAGAAGAAATAAAAACTTTGAGGTTCGCCGATGACATTGTAATTCTGGCAGAGACAGCACAGGATTTGGAAGAGCAGTTGAACGGAATGGATGGTGTCTTGAAGGGAGGATATAAGATGAACATCAACAAAAGCAAAACGAGGATAATGGAATGTAGTCGAGTTAAGTCGGGTGATGCTGAGGATATTAGATTAGGAAATGAGACACTTGAAGTAGTAAAGGAGTTTTGCTATTTGGGGAGCAAAATAACTGATGATGGACGAAGTAGAGAGGATATAAAATGTAGACTGGCAATGGCAAGGAAAGCGTTTCTGAAGAAGAGAAATTTGTTAACATCGAGTATAGATTTAAGTGTCAGGAAGTTATTTCTGAAAGTATTTGTATGGAGTGTAGCCATGTATGGAAGTGAAACATGGACGGTAAATAGTTTGGACAAGAAGAGAATAGAAGCTTTTGAAATGTGGTGCTACAGAAGAATGCTGAAGATTAGATGGGTAGATCACATAACTAATGAGGAGGTATTGAATAGGATTGGGGAGAAGAGAACTTTGTGGCACAACTTGACCAGAAGAAGGGATCGGTTGGTAGGACATGTTCTGAGGCATCAAGGGATCACCAATTTAGTATTGGAGGGCAGCGTGGAGGGTAAAAATCATAGGGGGAGACCAAGAGATGAATACACTAAGCAGATTCAGAAGGATGTAGGTTGCGGTAGGTACTGGGAGATGAAGAAGCTTGCACAGGATAGAGTAGCATGGAGAGCTGCATCAAACCAGTCTCAGGACTGAAGACCACAACAACAACAACAACATTTCGGTGACAACTGAAGAAGATAGGGGCAACAGAGAGGAAACAAATTCAAGCTTCGAAAGTTTGTTATCGATAACTAAGGTCACCGGATTAGACCACACTGGTCTCTTTTTAGCGCAGAATATGTGGTGTCAGGTGGTCATGTGACCTTCACTGCTGCCGTACGTAATAGCATTAAGTGGTGTACATATGCCAGATGGTTAATGGAGTTAAGGCATTACGACTGGTCAATGTGAGAAAGAAGCACCCCAATTTGTTGGTGTACCAAGGTGAACTGCCCAACGAAGGTACTGTCACTTTCGTAGACAAACAATCATTACTTAAATTTCTGTGACACGTAGAGTATACCTTGTCGCGCAGTTTTATCTCTGAATGGCTGGCCTTGAGTTGTCGCTTTACACCACAGCACTAGCCAATGGTACCTGTATGTTTGGTCGCTGCTATTCAAGAAAAATTTGGGATCATATTGGTTATTTTAAACTTCGTAAATGTAGTCCATTATCTTAACTCGCTTTGTCATCCCCTACTGAATGCCGATCGCTATGAACTGCCCTTGTATTTTATTGCACATCACGCCACCTAATTGTATAATGTACGACGAATGTACGTTTTGACCGTAACACAAATATGTTCGTCTGACTGATTGTAGCATGTAAAATCGATTGTATTTTATTTTCATTTTAATTCCATGGAACAAACAACAAATGTTTATTCTACATTTGCAGTTCAGCGCTGTTACATTTGCTATGTATTTCGGAAACTTGAAAATAGGGTGTTGGCCCACCCTTAGCCTTGATGACAGCTTCTACTCTCGAAGGCATACGCTCAATCAGGTGCTGGAAGGTTTCGTGGGGAATGGCAGCCCCTTCTACATGGAGCGCTACACTGTGGAGAGGTATCGATGTTGGTTAGTGAGGCCTGCCACGAAGTCAGCGTTCCAAAACATCCCAAAAGTTTTCCATAGGATTCAGGTCAGGACTCTGTCCAGGCCAGTCCATTGCAGGGATGTTATTGTGTAACCACTCCACCACAGGCCGTGCATTATGAACAGGTGTTCGATCGTGCTGAAAGATGAAATCGCCATCCCTAAATTATTCTTCAACAGTGGGAAGCAAGAAGTTACTTAAAACATCAATGTTGGCCTGTGCTGTGTTAGTGCCACGCAAAACACAAGGGGTGCAGACCCCCTCCACTAAAAACACGACCACACCATAACACCACCGCCTTCGTATTACCAGGAAGTCACCATATGCACACCCTGCCATTGTATCGCCACATTGTGTACCGTGATTCGTCACTCCACAGAACGTTTTTCTACTGTTAATTCGTCCAATTTTTACTACTTCTTAGACCAAGCGAGGCGTCGTTGACATTTACCTGCGCGTTGTGTGGCTTATGAGCAGCCGCTAGCACATGAAATTCAAGATTTTTCAGCTCCTGCCTAACTGTCATAGTACTTGCAGTGGATCCTGATGCAGTCTGGAATTCCTGTGTGATGGTCTGGATTGATACCTGCGTATTACATATTACGATCCTCTTCAACTGTAAGCGGTCTCTGTCAGACGAGGTCGGCCGGTACGCTTTTGTGCCGTACGTATCCCTTCACGTTTCCACTCCACTATCTCTTCGGAAACAGTGGGCGTAGGAATGTTTAGGAGTGTGGAAATCTCGCGTACAGACACATGACACAAGTGACACCCAATCACCTGACGGCGTTCGAAGTCCGTTGAGTTCCGCGGAGGTTCCCATTCTGGCCTCTCGCGATGTCTAATGACTACTGAGGTTGCAGATATGAAGCACCTGGCAGCAGGTGGCACCGCAATGCACCTTATATGAAAATCGTATGTTTTTGAGGGTGTCCCAATACTTTGGATCACATGGTGTACATATTCGGCATGCCACCGATCGGTGTCGCTACTGACGTTTACTTTCCTGTTTCACTCACAAATTGAGGGAAGGAAAAGCGACAGTTTTAAATGCTGGTTCTCTAAATTTTCTTAATAATATCGAAGATGAGCACAGTCCCCCAAATTTCTCCTGACAAAACCATTCGCCTTCCCTACCACAATGCTCTCATGCTCGTTCCATGTCACATTGCTTTGCAACGTTATGCCCAGATATTTAAGAGCGACTCTGTCAAGGAGGACACTACTAAAACTATGCCGAAACATTACAGACTTGTTTATCATAATCAGCAGCATTAAGCACGTTTCTGTATTTATAGCTAGCTGCCATTCATCACACGAACTTGAAATTTTGTCTATCTTGTATCCGCATACAGTCAATCAGCTCCAACACTTGCGTCACCATAGCATCATCAGCAAACAGTCACAGACTGCTGTCCATCTGTATGCTAGATCACAAATGTATGTAGAGAGTACTAGCGGTCCTATCACACTAAAATGATGCACTCCTGACGATACCTTTGCCTCTGATGAACATTTGCGTCGTGGGCAACATAGTGGATTCTAGCCACTCAAACACTGGGATCCTATTCCGTGCCGGCCGGGGTGGCCGTGCGGTTCTAGGCGCTACAGTCTGGAACCGCGAGACCGCTACGGTCGCAGGTTCGAATCCTGCCCCGGGCATGGATGTGTGTGATGTTAATAGGTTAGTTAGGTTTAAGTAGTTCTAAGTTCTAGGGGACCTATGACCTCAGAAGTTAAGTCCCATAGTGCTCAGAGCCATTTGAACCATTTTGAATCCTATTCCGTATTTTCGTACCTTTGTTAACAGTCTCCTGTGGAAAACGGTGTCAAATGCTTCATGAATATCTAGAAATATGGACTCTGCCTGTTGCCATTCATCCACAATTCTCAGTATATCATGTGAGGAAGATCAAACTGGGTTTCTCAGCAACTATACTGTCTAAAATCGTGCTGATACGTGGATATATGCTGTTCGGTCTCAAGGAAATTTTGTACGTAAAATAAAGCTTCGCATATCTGTCATGCTCCCTCACCAATGGAGGAGAATACTAGATCCAAACGAAAGATCTCGAAAGGATACTACGAAATAAAAAAAGTTGAAATTATCGTCGCCACTAACGAAGAACCTGTAGATGAGGAAATAATATGTGTACTTCAGGACGGCCGATGAGCCAGCAGGTGCTACAGGGAATGATTGCAGAAAAATAATCTGTCACAGGCTAGGAAGCAACGGTCCCCTGGTGACTGAAAACAGCAGAGACAAATGAGCAGGAGTCCTCTGACATGAGGACTGCTTATGACCACCTACGTGCCCCAGCGACGTTCCTAGCGCAGACAGCCGACATTCTTGAGTCTCTTTGTGAACCATTCTCGTTCCTGCAGCTGCGCTGCTGTTCCGAACGCCATGTTGCGTGAAATAAGTTCCTTAGCGGCAGGTCCTATTACAGAGTCCTCTTTGCTCTAGTCCGTGCCAGACAGACGGAACAACTGCAGCCTGGAATTGGTTTTAAGCTTAATGATGGCTCAAGCTCGTCTGCTTCCCCCACAGCTTGCTTCCGAGTCAATTGTGACTCTGCCCACACAGTTCTCTGAGGCGATGGTAACAAGTCAAGTGACTCCAGAGGAGGTACAGGTATACAGGTATATAAGTACACTGCTCACATTTATTTTAAACTAACGGATAATTTTGATACGTCTTTATTTTGCTTTCCAGATGACAACTAAGAACTAACGACAAATATCTTTCAGTCCTATGAGCCGCCTGTTACAGCAACCGTACGTATAGTATTTGAATTAAATACAGTGTAGGCTGAAATTCATTCTTTTATTAACAAAGTTTTTCGACTTAGAGGGATATCTTTAGCTTATCTGTAGGGACAACGAATAAGCATAAATTAGGATATGGTCCTAGGGTGGACGTTTCTAAGGAACTGACACAAAACTTGAAATTTTCCAACATTTTAAAGGATTCAGACGAAAATCCTTCGATACGGCCGTTTTTTAATAGTACTGGAAACCCTGGGAACCCTCTTCCAAATTCTTGTTGGAGCTTCTAGGAATTTCTTGTCAACACGAAAAATATTATTCTATATGTAGAAGGAATGTGCTATTTCAGCTCTCTTAGGGCAGAGCTATCTTTTCCAGTTGTTGCACGTTAATATAAAAAATCTTTATCCCAACGTTCCGTTAGGTAACACTACTGCACTCATCGAAGATAATCTCTTTACGCACGGTCTTTTCTAGAAGCTGATGAGATTACGGAGTTTATCTCTTCACTTAGACGTCTTACCTCGCCTAATTACTTTACTCTTAACGATCAAGCCTTTATGCAGAACGATGGCTTCGGCATCTTTTTGCGAATTCCCTGGAACAAAAATACTTTAACGGCAATTGCGAGTTACGTGATAAAATACTTGTTTATTCGCGGCATGTAGATAATATAAGATAATATATTACAATATTCAATGGATATGAGACGGATGTTTCTTGCACAAACATGTTTTTCACCCATGAAGTTATGAATCATGACGGGTATTTTAATTATTTAGGTTTAAAACTGCAGTTTGAAAACAATAGTATTCGTTTTAATATTTTTAGAAAGCCCAAAACCAGTAATGCAATTCGTCATGCTTCATCACGTCGTCTGTCTATGCACAAACAATTTTTTTCAGATGAATGAATGACCGCCTCTGCATCGTTCCCCTTTGTACATTACGTATAAGCAAGACCTCAATAACTTAAAGTTTATTGCAACTACTTATGGTTATAGCTCATCCATGATAGACAGACTATATAAAAGAAAATTATCGGGTAACTGGAACAGTACGCAATAGAATCTTTTTTCACCATCACAAAGGTAGTCTTTAGAAAGTTTCCCTTTGTGGGAATATTAGGGTGTCAGTTAGCTAATTTCTCCAAAACTCTCGATGTCCTTGTACCTTTTTCACCGCATAATAGAATTCAGAACTCTTACGTGCATAATGAGCGGCCTTCTAAAGATTGATATGCTTCCTTTGGAGTTTACAAAGTAGAGTGTAATGTCTGCCATAAAATCTACATCATTCAAACAGGAAGGGTGTTTAGAAAGAGATTTAGCTAGCATTTGTTAACAAAGAAAGGTTAAGTAAAGCAGCACTCTAAATTTTCTCAACACGTAAGGACAATAGGGCACGCTCCAACACCTTTGTGTCTTGCATTTTGCCCGGAAAGGCAAAAAGCTTGATTTATTGGCAGAGTTGTCCACCTGCATAGCCGGATGGTAACGTGCTTGCCTCCCCTGCAGCTGGCCCGGGATCGATTCCCTGCCAAGTTGGAGATTTTCTCCGCTCTTGGACTGGGTGTAGTGTGTTCCTCATCCTCATTTCATCCTCACGCCAGTCGGCCAGTGTGGCGTCGACTGAAATAAAACTCGCACCCGGCGGCCGAACTTCCCCAGAGGGGCCTCCCGGCCAGCAACGCTAACCGATCATTTCATTTCATTGGAAGAGTTGGAAATCCTGAAACATACGCGTACGGCCGACGAACAATTGCTGAGCGATCAACTCACTAGTAGGAACTAATGCTACTATGATTCAATGAGGCCAGTTTCTTTAAATTTTGACATGATTTGGTTGAGCTTTCCTAATGGGTTTAAATTTTTGATTTATTAATTCCCCTTCACCTCACCCGCCTCTTCCCATCAATTTGATGCATTCTTAGACTACATTTTTAAAATCGAATCGGGACTTGCTGTTTTAAGACTATTCTTAATTCAGATAGGAACTGACGTTAAGTTTTTTTATGTAACAGGAAACTACCGCAACGCTCTTCGTTTCACATGCTGCACTCTTCAGTTACCAACCGACATCAATGCGACACTTTTGGGTTTTTGGACTGTTCAAGCCGGCCGCTGTGGCCGAGCTGTTCTAGGCGCTTCAGTCTGGAACCGCGCAACCGCTACGGTCCTGCCTCGGGCATGGATGTGTGTGATGTCCTTAGATTAGTTAGGTTTAAGTAGTTCTAAGTTCTAGGGGACTGAGGGACCTCAGATGTTAAGTCCCATAGTGTTCAGAGCCATTTGAACCATTTTTGACTCTTTCAAAGCAGTCCCTCTTTTCGCATCTCTACATATCCTCTTATCTGCTACCTTCTCTACCAAAAAATTTTTTATCTGTCTGCTAAGATTTCCTTTTTTAAAACTCTTTGTCGTGGTTCGTCATTCCTGACTTGTATGTCCCAGCAGCTAACAGCACTGTCGTAACCTGACGTGGGTCGCGATATACTTACTTAGAATCTCGCTCTCGAATCAGAGTTAAAGAGGGATTTTCGGGTCATCCCTCTCGTTACTCGAACAAGTGTGTACAAGACTGGCAGGGCGACAGTGTCAAGTCTCTGTGGCTGGAAACATTACAGAAAGGTTCGAATGTTAGGTTAAGGAGGTAGATATGGAAATGATAATGGAAATGAGACTTTTCGTTGGGTTTACTGGTCTACTTTATATTGCTTTACATTGCATCTTAACGTGTTTTGACGAACATGCAGAAGACCACAGACACTAGTTTATAACTTTAGTAAGAGTAGAACATAGGTTAGATTTACAACCAGTAACCAGAACAAATGGTCATCCAAGCCCATAAATTTGTTGTGATTCAGGTACACAGAGTAATATATGGTACTACAGACTCACATTCTGTTCAAGCACTGGTCACAGTGTTACACAGACATAGGTAAATAAATGACTGAAATCACTAACCCCAGCCCACAGGAACGTACAGGTAAGCTTTGCAAGTCCTTCTTGGTGCACGAGGTTAATTGAGCCTGACTGCTCGCTTACACAGTATATGCTATAGGCTAGTTCATCTCAGGCAGTTGTCGCTGTATCTCTTCTATTCGCTGGAACTCTCAAACTCTGCAGAACCCTACCAAACTCTGCCTTGTTCGCCATTTGACGACCTCTTTATATGACGCTGAGGCTCTTTGTTTACAAATCTTACGTGACTGCGTATGTCGCTTATGCTCTGTGCTCTACTAAGTTACAAGGCATACAGCTAATTGAACCGTGGTACTACCCAGTTCTCTAGAAAAACAAAATTACAATCTAACCACAGTTATTTAAAGGAAATAGGAATCCCGGCATCATTGGTGATGGGAAACCTTGTGATTCTTTTACAATTTTAATTTGACTCGAAACAGACTTTATTACAAACTTCAATTCGGACATTGGCCCTCTTACTGATGCAACATACAAATATTTACTTTAATTGAATTACATAAACACGAATAAGAATCACGTTATTTTGCGTCCGCAACCAAAATCATTGATAGTAGGCACGGTGAATAATCAATGACAAACAATCGTTGTTGTTTAACCATGTCTCAAGAGACTATGAACACTATACACTTCCAACCAAAGTTACACAGACACATAATTCCACAACTTCATAAAGAACAAAGACATATAAAGCTTAATAAAACTGAACTGCCCACATAAAGGTCCACAGTGAAACATGTTTATACTAAAAATACAAAGTGGGCCAACCAAGGCCGCAAAATTTGCACACAGGAATAGTAACAAGCTGCACGTTCATTATAGATACACAAATGATTAACGTTAAGTGTTAACTAAGAAGGGCTAGTAATAACCAATCAAATGACTTACAGAAACACCAATATTAAGAAGGTTGCCTCAACTAACGTACGTAATGACTCCGATTGATTCCCAAATTGAACTTAACTTTAGAGAACAGCGTTATGGCCCACAGCAGTGTTTGGAAGGAATGACGCTACGGTCGGCAGGCAATACGAGCGTTCAGTCCCCACGGCTTGTGCACAGGGTCACATGGCAGGCGGTATACATTTATATTTAATCCGACCGGACCCGCAATGAGCGGTCCCAACAAGAATCCATAACCGCCGACACCTGGAAACGAGCAAACTTAACAAATGGCCAGCGGATTGCAATGAAAACAAGGTCAAATCACAGCCACACTGGAATTTATAATAAGCACGCCCCCAAATTCGTAAGGAGCAACACTCTAACATTACCCGTCTCCCAGTAAAATAGCAGGAAACTTAGAGATCACTTCCAGTTGCCTTAAGGCACTTTCAACATTAAATAAACATACCAAATGCTGCCGTGACAAATTATTAAACCATTGACTCTACAGCTGCCGGACACGTACACAACTGCAACCAGTCCCAAAGCGGACAACATGTCCTAAAGCAAGTCAAAATTTGCATGAAAAGCACTTAAAACACACACTCCACGGATGATCAAAAACGGAATGAGGAACATCAGCCTCCTAAAGATAGCCACTGTTGAACCAAGTTCAGAATCCTATCCGGCAGCTACCCATGCCACGATAAGCTTCAACAATCTTCTTAGTTTAACACAGAATAAAGTCATACGTAACTTGGAGCTTGCAAATTACAGGTTGGCAAGCTGTTCAGCGTGAGACGACGAACCCACCACAATTTTGCACGTCAATGTGCCCAATGATCAGCACCGTACATCCGGCGCGCGCCAAAAGACAAGAGTGATGAGCACGGCCAGGCTCATGCACCACGGTTAAGCCGTCGGCACACGGACCGTGCATCCGAACGTTGAGCGTTGAGCGTGCCGAGTTTCTGACGTCATAGCGTGGAACAGCACGTTCGGGAGTCTTTCCGAACGTGTAGAGCAATGGCTGACATGTCAGATATTCTGAGCATGCTTCTGAGCGTTGACCAATGAGATGGCCCAACGCCACCTACGTCACCCACTCGCCGTCTCCCTTCAGTACTAAGTTGGTTGGTTGGTTGTTTTGGGGAAGGAGACCAGACAGCGAGGTCATCGGTCTCATTGGATTAGGGAAGGACGGGGAAGGAAGTCGGCCGTGCCCTTTGAAAGGAACCATCCCGGCATTTGTCTGGAGCGATTTAGGGAAATCACGGAAAACCTAAATCAGGATGGCCGGACGCGGGATTGAACCGTCGTCCTCCCGAATGCGAGTCAAGTGTCTAACCAATGCGCCACCTCGCTCGGTAGTACAGAGTTGTGAGGCGCCATATTGGTATTCATTTCAAGCTAATACGTGTACTTGCCGTTTCTGAGGACCAGCAAATTGAGAATCACTGGAAAACCCGTTGTTAACTGTGTGATTCGTTCCAATACAATAATGAGGAACATCGTATTCGTGACAAAAGAACTATTGAAACTTGTGTGTTATGAGAGT
Source organism: Schistocerca serialis cubense (assembly GCF_023864345.2). NCBI lineage: Eukaryota > Metazoa > Arthropoda > Insecta > Orthoptera > Acrididae > Schistocerca > Schistocerca serialis. The sequence goes on from NC_064642.1 coordinate 529,972,497, forward strand.
AGGCTACTTGAAGGCAGCAACACACTGAAGAATCACCCAAAACGCATTGTTATTGGTACAATTTGTTAATTTGTTATAGTTAAATTTCAATTAGTAACATATCTACGATTAAGGTTTTCAGGAACGATAAGATAATATGACTAGACGCAAAGCGTGTGTTGTTGGATTAGCGTAATGAACAGAGTCACTGTTTCGTATTGAGCTGTTTGTAGGGGTGGTGGTTCGCGTGTTGACCCCTCCAAATTTTTTTCCTGACATTCGCATTTTTATTAGGTTCAAAAAATGGTTCAAATGGCTCTGAGCACTATGGGACTCAACTGCTGAGGTTATTAGTCCCCTAGAACTTAGAACTAGTTAAACCTAACTAACCTAAGGACATCACAAACATCCATGCCCGAGGCAGGATTCGAACCTGCGACCGTAGCGGTCTTGCGGTTCCAGACTGCAGCGCCTTTAACCGCACGGCCACTTCGGCCGGCTTATTAGGTTCTGATACTTTATTATTAGTTTAATATAAGTATATACTGTTATATTTGATGTTATGTAAACCTTTTTTTTGAGGGATGACTTTGTTCTATTGGCTTAGTCTACAGGACAGCTTGCGCTACTCGTATAAAGATATTTCGCTCCTTATTCTTTTATGCTTCGTAATTCACATGGTGCAACGCTTCTGCTACTGGGTAGGAACAGTGATCATGTAAGACTGACCTTGGGGATTTTACTAAAATGAGGGAATGATGAAATAATGTTTATCTTATGCGGATAAGTATTCCAAATTTTTACCGCACTGTTTGTAACGGAATTTTTATAAGCCTGTGTCCTTATTGATTGGACATGGTACTTTCCTTTTCGTGGACGATGGAGGAAATGTGTGTTTTAATGGGGCTAGCGTAGAAATTTTACGCGCGCCCGATGAGTAAACAGTGTGATTTACGAACTAGAAGCATCCCTCAACTGCCGCTGGAGTGCATTGAGACTGCGTTTACCACGTTGGGACCCACATACCGTATGCACAAGTCGCATCGTTCCTGAGCGTTCAGCAGCACTTTGAACTTGGCACGCTCAACGTTAAGGTTCGACAGCACGGTTCGTATGCCGACGGCTTTAGGGACGCGGGCTTGTTTTCAACACAAGTTGGCTCGCCGACCAGAGACTCACTCGTCACAGGTTCACCCGGTAAACACGCCGGGGGAGCAGTCAAAGATATCAGGACAGCCGAATATCGATATCAGCGATGAAAGTCGAACACCCTAGCGCCAGCAGCCATGGCTCACTAATATTCATACTTGGGTGATTTTTCTCTCTTTCTGGCAACCTTTCATGGTCAGTCATTAGAACGCTAGCACTGAAGAGAGTATACAGAGAGTGTAGAAATGGAGTTTCGAAATGCTCAAGCTTTTCTGATTACATTCCATGGCCGTTCCAGTAACGCCCCAATTGACAGAAAACGGTTACTGTGGGGCCCAAGGCGAGTATGTACCGTTCCACAGCGTCCTAAATGTGATCGATAGAATTTTAGGGGAAAACAAAAGCAACGCTGTACCCCTCACACCATTCTGATAGAATGTGGGAGTGAGGAGTTTGTGAGATTTGATGTAGAATATGGAAACAAAGGGATCCACATGATCGAAGAGCAGCGGCTGTCGTAGCTCGGTAAGAGACGACTATTTCAACATAGGCAGCATCCCATACACGAAACTATCTCACCAACCTGCCAGAACTGCATCTTTACTTTTTGCTGCGGACAAGCTCTGTACGCTGCAACGTTGCGTTGTATACACCCTATTTCCACGTGGGATGTATGCTCACCAATTTTTGTTGTCAAAATTTTATTGATGTCTATAGCCGTCTGCTAGAAGTGAATACCAATGACAGAGAAATGCTAAGACTAACTGGTTGTCCCAAACTTTAGATTCTCAGTTGCAAGGAAATGCTACCTCTTCGGCTTTCAATGTCTCTTGACCTATAAACGCCTGAGTAATCTAATTGACAAACTTAAATTAGAAATTTTAAGCGGTGGGTTGACGTGACGTACGTGTATGGAGTTATAGCCACTGGTGTACACTGAGGTGACAACAGTCGTGTGGTAAATATCGCGTTGGACCTCCTTTTGCGCGGCATAGTGTAGCATCTCGACGTGGAATGGATTCACAAGTCTATGGAAGTCTCCTGCAAAATTATTGCTGTCTCTATAGCCATTAATAACGCGGAAGTGTTGCTGGTGCAGGATTTTCTGTAAGAACTGACCTCTGTATTAGGTCTCATAAGTGTTTGATGGGATTCATATCGGTCGATCTGGGTGGTCAATCTATTCTTCAAGCCCATTGCGAACAAATGTGACACAGTAAATGGCGCATTGTCATCCATAAAAAATTCCATCGTTTTTTGGAAATATAATGTTTACGAATGTCTCCATATAGCCGAACATAGCCATTTCCAGACAGTAGTTGGTTCAGTTGGGCCGGAAGACCCAGTCCATTTCACGTAAATACGGCCCACACCATTATGGAACCACCACAAACGTGCAGAGTGGCTTGCTATCAACCTGGGTCCATGACTTCGTGGGGTCTGCACCGGACTAGAACTCTATCATCAGTTCTTACGAAATGAAATCGGAACTCATTTGACCAGGCCACGGTTTTGCAGTTGTATAGGGATCAACCGATACGGTCCCGAACCCAGGAGAGGCGCTGCAGGCGATGTGGTGCTGTTAACAATGGCCCTCGCGTCCATCGTCTGCTGCCGTAGCCCATTAACGCCGCATTGTCCTTATGTCAGTCGTACGTTCCACATTCATTTCTGCGGTTATTTCACGCAGTGTTGCTTGTCTGCTAGCACTGACAACTTTATGCAAACGCCGCTGCTCTCAGTCGTTAAACAGCGCCCGTCGGCCGCTTCTTTCTCTTAATGCCTGAAATTTGCTATTCTACAAGAAGGATTTACTTAAAACTTTCATTGTAGGGAAAAATTAGTGGCCGGCCGCTGTGGCCGAGAGTTTGTACGCGGTTCAGTCCGGAATCGCGCTGCTGCTACTGTCGCAGGTGCCTCGGGCGTGGATGTGTGTAATGTCCTTAGGTTAGTTAGGTTTGATTACTTCTAAGTCTAGGGGACTGATGAGCTTAGATGTTAAGTCGCATAGTGCTTAGAGCCATTTGAACTATTTTTTGAAAAATTTGTGTTGTGACTTTCGTTAGTATATTTATAACAAATACGGCAAAAGCACTCTTGACCCTGTAGATCTAGGAATATTGAATTCCTTAACATTTTCCGAAATGCAATGTCCCATACATATAGCCATGCTACCATTCCGCGCTCAGAGCCGCTAAATTCCCGTCACATGAATTACCTGAGTACAAATGAGAGCTCCACCAGTGCACTGCCCTTTTATCTTGAGAACGCGATACCGCCGCCGTGCATATGTGTGCATATTGCGATCCCTTATCACCTCGGTATATGTAAGTAGTAAGAGAGATGTTTTGTGGAAGCAGAGGATCCACACATGCTCGAGCAGTCACAGTTGTGTAGTTCGTCGATAAGAGAAGATGAAGGCATGCCAGGAGCACTGTTTTTACTTGCGCAGAGTCCCACATACCTCACCCACATGCCAGAATTGTATCTGTACTACATGCTGCCGACAATACGGCATTGCATTGCACTGCGGTTGATGCGTAATGTGGCAGGTTCTATAGCCAGAGCAAGGAGATGAAGATATCCCGACGTAATATGAATGCTCTCTGGTGTTTAGTGTCTAGCACTGAATTGATATATGATTCTTTGCGATTTGACCCATCATTCCGAAGGCGACCCTTGTTAATACATTGTCTCCTGTAGTGTTTCTAGCCGGCCGAAGTGGCCGTGCGGTTAAAGGCGCTGCAGTTTGGAACCGCAAGACCGCTACGGTCGCAGGTTCGAATCCTGCCTCGGGCATGGATGTTTGTGATGTCCTTAGGTTAGCTCGGTTTAACTAGTTCTAAGTTCTAGGGGACTAATGACCTCAGCAGTTGAGTCCCATAGTGCTCAGAGCCATTTTTTTTTTTTGTAGTGTTTCTCTCTGACGAAAACAGTTTTCCTGGACTTGAAGTACTCAATGGAGTTGTGCAAGCTCTCGGTTTCAGCCTGCCAAGCACTTTTATATGTACATAACTGCTAGAAGTGAACACCACTGACAGAAGAATACTAAGATCTTCAGTGAAAAAGAAATGATGCCTCTCGGTCTTCCTGTGTCTTTTGACCTCTAAACGCCTGCGTAATTTAACAGACAGACTAAAACTTGAAATCTGAAAGCCCTCGGTTGACTTTGCGTATGTGTATTGAGCTATAGCCATTAGTTAGCATATGCCTACATTTAATAAATTCAGGTTCTACATTGTTGGCTCGATTATTTTATGGGCGTTGTAGATGTTCGACAAAGCACATTTCAACCAACTCGATAGTGTACTCATTCTCGGCATTGTCAATCCGCAGTTACGTTCGCATGTTTGACAGCTCTCATCCCCTCATGTGTTTTCAGTATTAGTTACAAATATACTAGACAAAGTCACAGCATAGGTTTTTTTACCGTAATGAAAGTTTTAAGTTAATCCTTTTTTTGTGGAGCTGTAAAATCGTATGTTGGTTAACGGCGAAATTTACAAGCGCTTCGCGGGAGTGTTATAATTCGACAGTGGAAGCGATGGTACGAATGCGGACGCTTTCACGTGAAACAGAACAAATAAAACCATAAATGAGCATGATATGCACAATGAACAGCAAAAAATACGTTAATACTTCAACGCACGCCTCAGCTGTTCGAATTACTTCACCGCATTACCACGCTTTCTCTGACGGGACCGTTGATCCGGATTACACACGTATTGTGTTTTTTTGTTTTCATCTTTTCTTCAAATTGTAACATACGAATTTGTTAGTATCCGTACGTCTCAAAATAATAGTTGTAACACCTGTGATCGACATTGAGAGACTTATGACAAATGCTATGCTCAAACTGAAGCGTTATTCCGAATTATGGATAAATAAAGATTAAGAGACTTCATCGTATTCCATGTTTATATTAAAGATCCATCAGCAGCTACAGGCACATATCTCCTCTGTCAAATAGCTACATATCCATTCTTTAACCGAATTTATTGAGGAATACAAGGATCATTCCGGTCTGATAGACAGTTTTATACATGATTGAAGTAATAATATGTGGATAATTGTAACATTACTTCACCTTTCATAAGAATCGCATGCAAGGTGTAACATCGACTGCACGCCAACTACATAGGAAAGTACTTATAGTGCGGAGAAACTTTCAGGTGTCGCTTTCGACGTTGAATAATATTTGCACCTCACTTACGTCAAGCGAAGCTAATCTTGGTGACCATATATATACTTCACTGTAACATCCCATTATTTCAGCGAAATCGTAGCGCGTGGCTTGTTCTGCATTTTTCGAATAATGACAGTTCATTTGCAAGGTACTGTATAGATAATGGGCTAATATCAGATTTCTCGACAAGAAGATGAGAACAATGGAAAACGATGGTATTTGCAACATGATTGCATAAACCACCTTCATCAGCCACAGAAATCAGTATGACTGCTGCAAAAACCACGTTACTTTGAGCCATCTGAAATTTTCTTACACTCGTGCACTACCTCTTAGGCCTACGCAGAATGTCATTGGTAACAAGTCTTCCCTGCAATATACTTAAGACATTTCTACTGTCGCTCTTCGTCAAATCAGTGACTGATCAATAATGAATTGGATAGTGAAGATTTTAATGCTAGGACAGGTTCTCGATGGGCATTTTATTTATTCGTTTGTCATCCAGCGACCTTGTTATTCCGCTCCAGTCAAGGTGGACAGAAAGCACAATGCACTGTGCGCTACGAGGTACTAGGAACAGATTGCACTCTGAAATGTTGAATCACGCGTGTGTCTCGCTGACGGGTGACTTCATTTTGCAGTCAGTTTCTTTCAAGCTCCGTTTAAATATTAATCGAATCATCAGAATACAATTTTTTTCACTACAACACAACACACTGGCTTACAACGGAGTACCACGAATGTGAGCGCCTGAAAGACTGATTCTCTGTAGTAAATTGTTCGTGCCAGCGCTGCAATATTCTGGTTCAGTATCTGGGTGTTGTTTGACCCACTATCACATACCTACCACCGACAGCCAGTCAGAATCTGCATTGAATAATACAGAAACATCAAAATAAATAATATCAAATAAACATACTGTTGGCGAAAGCAGTTCAGCTATTACTCAGTTTCCATTGTTATTATCCAGCGCTGGTCATTACATTATCTGTATCCTTTTATTGTGCCTTTTTTGTGAATTTACTGGGAGTTTTCACTTCTTACACAACTGTATCAGAAGATTAAGAAATGATCATCTCGGGTACGGCGTTCTGATAGGCAAAGAACTGTCGTAAACGTCATTGCAATGTGGTTGATGGAGAAATCACGAGTACGCGACAAAGTGTTGGACACCCACAGTTCATTATAGAGGTTCGTGGGAAACTTGACCGCTTGGTAAAGCAAAATACGCTGGTTCTGTGGCAGAGCTGACGACAGAGTACTATACTGGTACCGGCTCAAGCGTTTTGGGGTACTCACTGTTGAACGTAGGGTTCTTCAGATAGAGATTGGATCGTACATAAGTAGAAACGTGCGTCGTCCCCTCTGGCATTCTCATCTTCCAGTACGATAAGTGTCCACTCACAAGGTCAGAATCCCGAACATTTGTTTTAGGAGCATGAGGTGTGGCCACGTTGATGTTTGATCACCAAATTCTCCTCAAATGAATCCACTGCTATACATGTGGGACGCTATTATATGTACGTCCACAAACTAACGGCCTCCCATGTACGGAAACTGCTAGATCTGTGCATAGACAGCTGGTACCGTACACCGCCAGAAACATATCAAGGACTTTTAGAATACCTTCCTCACACAGGCGCCACTGTATTGCGTTTAAAAGTTGCATCAATACATGTTAACGACTGGATTGATTGTGCGCTACGGTTGGCGGTGGAAAGAATAGCGTCCAGAGTGAGGGTTGCGGTGGAGTACATGTACTCCCCAGGGAAGCGTCCTGGGACCTCTGCTGTTCCTGATCTAAATAAATGACCTGGGTGACAATCTGAGCAGTTCTCTTAGGTTGTTCGCAGATTATGCTGTAATTTACCGTCTGGTAAGGTCATCCGAAGACCAGTATCAGTTGCAAAGCGATTTAGAAAAGATTACTGTATGGTGCGGCAGGTGGCAGTTGACGCTAAATAACGAAAAGTGTGAGGTGATTCACATGAGTTACAAAAGAAATCCGTTGGAATTCGATTACTCCATAAATAGTACAATTCTCAAGGCTGTCAACTCATCTAAGTACCTGGGTGTTAAAATTACGAACAACTTCAGTTGGAAAGACCACATAGATAATATTGTGGGGAAGGCGAGCCAAAGGTTACGTTTCATTGGCAGGACACTTAGAAGATGCAACAAGCCCACTAAAGAGACAGCTTACACTACACTCGTTTGTCCTCTGTTAGAGTATTGCTGCGCGGTATGGGATCCTTACCAGGTGGGATTGACGGAGGACATCGAAAGGGTGCAAAAAAGGGCAGCTCTTTTTGTATTATCACGTAATAGGGGAGAGAGTGTGGCAGATATGATACGCGAGTTGGGATGGAAGTCATTAAAGCAAAGACGTTTTTCGTCGCGGCGAGATCTATTTACGAAATTTCAGTCACCAACTTTCTCTTCCGAATGCGAAATTATTTTGTTGGGCCCAACCTACATAGGTAGGAATGATCATCAAAATAGAATAAGAGAAATCGGAGCTCGAACAGAAAGGTTTAGGTGTTCGTTTTTCCCGCGCGCTGTTCGGGAGTGGAATGATAGAGAGATAGTATGATTGTAGTTCGATGAACCCTCTGCCAAGCACTTAAATGTGAATTGCAGAGTAGTCGTGTAGATGTAGATGTAGATGTATATGTCTCATGTCAAACAGCTTTGGATATGGCACATGGAGGCTCTCCGAATCATGTCGTTCTTTCAGGGTAGAAGAGGTATCCCAAGACAGCAGAGACCGCCCACATGTGCAGAGGCAGGCGGCAGGATATTAATCCACATGGGAGATGGTGCAAAACTAGCTGCAGGTGCCCAGCTGGGAACCACAGACCTCCTTGTTGGAATACCGGTGGCAGGTGATGCAATTCTCCCAAGTGGGCTGCAGGTTGCAGAGTGCTAATTCCACAGCATCAGATTTGGCACAACCAGCAGTGCCACAAATAGCAGCTTCGGATTCCGAGGAGGATGACTGGTTGAGACATGTAGACTCGCAGGGTCATAGACTTGTGGACCCGTCCTCTAGGCTGGTGCCTGACAGATTGCGATACCGTTGATTAAAAATAGTTTGGGTATCCTTGCTTTGCTGCCACATCAATTTTACTCAAGTCATCCACAATAGGTCCACGGCTCAGATGTGAAGTAACCAGGTCATCTACTCAGTGCACCTCTGGTTCTGTGCTGTGTCAGTGCTCCTGCTCCCTCAGTCTCTCTGTCTAGCGACCTCATTGGATAACCGCCTTGTCGCCTTGATAGATTCACTCACAGACATTTCTGACGAAGCTTTGCACTACTGTCTCACTTGACCTCGTTTTCTGGCGTTTTTCAGTAGCCAAGGGAGATATCGTAGTATTTCCCAGCCACACAAAGCATATGAATTTGTGCTCTCCCCCATCAGAAAACCGGTCCTGTATCTTTGCTTACCGCTCTTCTGAAAAAATCTATACATACATTCACGTGTTGTCACGTATAATACACTTAGTTTTTCTTTTATACTGCTTCAGCTGTAAACCACAAGGTTTATTGGCTGTATACTTACGATCTAGCATGATTATTTACGTTCACTCCACTGTACTCTATCGCTGCCCTACAGGAACACGTTTTCACTGAATCACCATTTATAAACTACTACAGTCATATCTTCCCATCTCATTCAACTTTTCTTTTGTTCCACACTTCTTCCATTTTACCAAGTAGTTCTTTACCTAATTATTACTCGACTAATTTTTACTTTGTAATGGTTACCCCCTCAACTGGTATCTTTTGATGCAATGGTAGTATAGTTGGGGGGAGGGGAAGGTGCTGGAGGAAAGAGGGGTTAGCGGGGGGGGGGGGGGGGGGTTTCGCTTAAGGTTGAGGTAGGCTACGGAAAATTAAATCGGAGTCACTACAACTCTGTAAACCATGACACATATAATGCGTCGTTGTTTATTCCGATACTGCCCCATGTGCATGGTAATCTGTCTCTGATGTGAACTATAAGTACATGTAAATGAGTGAAGGTTGTCTTGTTTCAGTGCATAATTTTAAAAGATCTGATATTGGGTGGGTAACACACGTAACAGCTTCTCCAAACTCTACAACGACAGCTATGCCAGACTTTCAGTTCGTTCCAGTAGTGGTAAATGGGACAGGAAATGTCATCCCTATTATGCCACAAGTCATTCCATTGTCTAGTACTCCACTATCCCGCAGTTCCAGCCTCGTTACTCCCATAGTTCTTGTCACATGAACATGTTTTCGAAAACTGCCCTGTAAGTGACGAAAAACACCAACTGATAAGTCCAATCAATTCGCAATAGTTAATTCCCACCAGTAAATAAGATGCGTATCAGTATCAGTGATCACCACACCTTAACTAAGGTAGATTACGTTTTTATAGTGAATTTCATGTTCACACACGTAAGGGCCCATTATGTAAGCGTACTGCGCTGGGTTCCAAGCGGGCAGACTAACAGCAGGCCACATTACCACATTAGCCAGCAAGAGTGGCCACGTCAGTGATATTCACGAACGGATTAGCGACAGCTGGTGGGGGGGGGGGGGGGGGGGGGAGCCAGTGCCATGTGGTCAGACCGGCAACTGGTTTGAGGATGGCAAGAGTCACAGAGCATTTGCTGTTTCTCGTGGTACAGGGACATTGACAGCGTCTGTTTTAACAAGCTGTTTGTGGAAGAAGATGTGCTATTTTTGGAAGATAGGGAAGAATGGTTTTATGAAAAGAACTGTAGGCAGCAGGGATTTTTCGAAATACACTGACTGCTATAAACAACTTCTGAAAGTGGAGTGTGCACGACGGAAGCTAGGATACCTTTGAGGGTGTGAGATGCAGCTGAGCTCAAGCACTGCCAGACAAAAATATTTAACACAAGTAAGTGCTGCAACGGTAAAGTAAGATAAATAATTTAAAAGTTATAGAGAGGGAGGCTGTGCTACAGAGGTCGTACCTCATTGGTTCCAGACAGAGGCAGAAGAGAGAAGGACACAGGACCTAGTTTATGGAGCGAGTTACAGGTAAATTGCCTGAAACAAGAGTCAGGGAAGCTCCATTCAAAACATCTTTTCACTGATCGGCACACGGAATACCCATAGCTAACAAACTCCCAATGATGTGACGAACGAAAAAGTAAACAGACGGCACAAAATCACTGCTCTGCAGCGCTTCTTCTCCACCGGACTTCTTCTCTATAAATTGTCATCCAAACGTCTCTACAGCCAGGTGCTTCTTCGAGCAAATGAGCAGACGACTTATAAATTTTTCCAGCTGATTAGAAATTAGATGCAGACGATCAATGACTGACTGTGCATCCATCTCATCCTCAACCTCCAGATTAACTTGGTGAGACGTAGCCATTGAAAGCAGGACGAACTGTTGGAAAAGTCAAGTTATTTTTATTGGTTCAAATTGCTCTGAGCACTATGGGACTTAACTGCTGAGGTCATCAGTCCCCTAGAACTTAGAACTTCTTAAACCCAACTAACCTAAGGACATCACACACATCCATGCATGAGGCAGGATTACAACCTGCGACCATAGCGGTCACGCGGTTCCAGACTGTAGCGCCTAGAATCGCTCGGCCACATCGGCGGGCTTATTTTTATTAAGTACCTGGCTTCATTCTGAAGTCTTGCTTTCAGTTTTAGGATCAATATGCTTTAACTACAGCCATACATAAAGAGCATACCATTTTATAGCACTATCTACATTTCAATACTAATCTCTTGCCTGTCGTGGTACGACCTCGTCGATCTAATCGCTTTATACCGATATTTGTTTATTAGAATTAGATTCCAGATCCGTTGTCCTACCTCTCCAAGTTTAGCATTGTCGGTGTTCGTCAGATTATTTATCATGCACTTTAATGTAATAAATTAGCTGTGATTTTTGTTTAATTTTGTAGATAATTAATTCTTTGTCCATTAATTCGAAGGTCAATTGTTTTATTATATCCGATTAACAGGGCCACCTGCAGATCTTTAGTTAACTGCTTGCATACTGATCCATTAATTTCTGCTACGAAAATCGTACCCTTGATATTGTCCCTGTATCTCTCTTGGCATTCCTTCTTTCTTGGTTTCCATATGCAAGCCCGTTAAAGTTTCTTCCGAACTTCGTACGTCACTCGTTATGATTGTAAGACAGCTTCGATGTCCAATGTTAGCACAATGTTTTTTGTCTGGAAAACAACTCTCTTTTTTAAGTAGTTAGTCCCATAGTCGGCCACCTCTTCTCCTCACGAAGAGGTGCAGTATCATCCGAATTATCACCCACATTCAGGACGTAGTTTGGTGGTGCCGCCACCTGGGAGAAAGAAAATTGCATCGCTCTTCCTTCCTCATTAAAAACAAACTGGCCATACTGATTATTTCTTCACTCACACTGTATCACAATACCCTCTTCCCGATAACTCATACACTAAACACGCGCTGTAGTAACCCGTAAAACACAGTGAGACCTAACAACAACAGAAAAGCCCTCACCTTGCTTGAAGGCAGTGACACAATTAAAATAAACTTTACTTATAACTACTTTATAAACTTCTGTCACATTCCTACTTTCAGATACGACCTAACTATACCCTGAAAATTAACCTCCGTCTTCTTCCTCTTTTTCAAAGACTTAACGTCCATCAATGGTAATGATACTGGCACTCACAGATAACCATTCACAACTCTTTTAAATTGCTTAATGCGTCCCACTGTGCAAAATGTGAATACTTGTTGGGAAGTGCAAATTCATTTTTATATGGCCTAGTATGGTCCCTATATCGGGTAAGGAATTTATTCGTCTTACCCTTCGGAGCGTAAGGATTCTCTGGCAAAACCCATTAATCAGTTCTATACTCAGTTTACAGCACGTCTCCCCATTTGCTCTTGATTCTCGACTGTTCTCGTATTTGTTCTCTTTACCTCCTTCTAAACATCACATAATATCTTCGAAAGTTCCTTCACTTACTCTCTGCCTTCTTCTACAGTTTTTACCCTCTACAGATTCCTACAGTACCATGGACTTTATTCCCTGATGTCTTAACCGATGTATTATGATCTTGACCCTTCTTCTTGTCAGTGTTTTCGATATACACCATTCCTCGCCGATTCTACAGAGAACCTCCTCATTGCGTAACTTTCCAGTCCATCTCATCTTCAACATTGGTCTGTAGAACCACATCTCAAATACTACAATTCTTTTCTGTTCCGATGTTCCTACGGTCCATGTTTCACTACCACACAGTGCTGTGTTCCAAATGTACATCCTCAGCAATTTTTTCTAGAAATTAAGGCCCTTGTTTGACACTAATAGACTTCTCTCCCCCAGGAATGCGCTTATTGTTAGTGCTGGTCTGCTTTTTATGTTTTCCTTCCTCCATCCGTCATGGGCTACTTTACTAACAAGGCAGCAGAATTGATTAACTTCGTCTAGTTTGCAATCCCTAACTCTGATAAGTTTCTCACTGTTCTCATTTATGCTACTTCTCATTACTTTCGTCTCCCTCCGACTTACCCTTAATCCTGTACTCAGTAGGCCGTTCATTCCATTCAGCAGATCCTGCAGTTCTTGTCTTTTACTAAGGATAGCAATGTCATCAGCGAATCTTAACATTGATATCTTTTCACCTTGAATTTTTCATTTCCATTGTTGAACCTTTCTTTTCTTTCTTTCTTTGCTTCTTCGACGGACAGACTGAACAGCAGGGGAGAGAAGCTACATTCATGTCTTACACCATTTTTGATCCGAGCACTTCGTTCTTGGTCTTCTACTCCTATGTTCCACCTAGATTCTTGTACATATTTTATATTACCCATCTTTCTCTATACTATACCCCTATTTATCTCAGAATTTCTAAGATCTTTCACCATTTGACACTTTCGGACGCTTTTTCCAACTCAAAAAATTCTATGAACGTGTGCTGATTTTTCTTCAGTTCTGTATCCCTAAGAACAGCAACATCAGAACTCCCTCTCTGGTGCCTTTCCCACTCCCAGAACCAAACCGATAGTCATCTAACAGATCCTCAATTTTCTTTTCAAGTCTTTAGTAGATTATTCTTGAGTGCAGCTTCGATACACTACTTGTTAATCTGATTGTTCTATAATTCTCAAACTTATCGGCTCTTGCTATTTTTGGAATGGTGTGGATGAAGTTTTTTTTTTAAAAGTCTGGTGGTATATCGCTAGTCTCATATACTGTACACACCAACGTGAATAGTCGTTTTGTTCTAACTGCTACAAAAGATTTTAGAAATTCCAAAGCTCTTAAATTCTGACTCTGGTAATGGATCCCCTATTTCTACCTGTCGACTTCTATTTCTTCTTCCACTACATCAACAGAAAAATCCAAACTCTCATAGAGGCTTGAAATGCGCCCTTTTCACCTATCCATAGTGGTATTACTATTGCATTCTTGATGTTTCCATCCTTACTTTTAATTTTGCTTTTGACTTTTCTGTATACTGAGTCAGTCCTGCTGACAATGATTTCTTTTTAAATTTCTTCACATTTTTCACTTAGCCATTTCACCTTAGGTTCCCTGTAATTCCTATTTATTTCATTTCTAATAGACTTTTATTTTCGCTTTCTTGAATTTTCCTCAAAATTTTTGTACTTCTATCTTTCATCACTCAATTGAATTATTTCTTATGTTACCCTCGGTTTCTTTGTCTTTACCTTCGTTGTACTGGTGTTCTTCTTCTGTGATTGCCCTTTTTAGAGACGTCCGTTCCTCTTCAGCTGAACTGTATACTAAGCTCTTCGTTGTCACAGCATCTTCAGCCACATAGAACTTTAAGAGTATTTTCTCATTTCTTCCTACATGCGTATCCCACTTCTTTGCGCACTTACTCTTCCTGTCTCTAAACCTCCGGCCCATCCCTCATCGTTACAGAACTGTGAAATGAGTCTATATTTTCTCCTAGGTACGCTTTACAATCCAGTATCTGATTTATGAATATATGTTAGGTTGAATGGTTTCAGAGTATTCATCCCCATCCAGCATTACAGTGTTTCTTTCCAGGTTTATGAATCACATCATAATCGAATTCACCTAACGCTAATGTTCATCGGGGTAATCTGCTTGATGGAACCTTTAATCCTAATAACTCTTTAATGTAGCATGGTCTGTCACAATACTGGAATTCCTCCCATACAGGTAACAGCCGAAATATAAAACACCACAAACGACACTCATCATTTCCTGCTCTGTGGCTGACTAATTCCATTCAGCTTCATTCAATCGTCTCAGTGAATAAGCAACAAGGTGTTCCTTTCTATACCAAATAAGAAAACATCCAACTGCCTGATCTCTTTCATTACAAGATAGGAAGAATTCCTCCTCATAAATATGAAATATTAATACCAAAATCATAGTTAACGCCTCTTTCAGCATGTTGTTATAGTTGGCTGACCACAGGAATTTTGCACTTCCTTTATCAAATGGATTAATTATTCCGAAATTTCGTGAAATCCCGTGGTGAGTTTTGTATAATGATTACCGGGAACGAAAAATGATTGCAGTTGTTTCGTAGTTTGTGACAGTCAGAAATTATGTACAGCACAAATCAGCCATGGGTCAGACTTCATGGCGTTTTTGCAAATTGCATGATGTAGATGACTGATTAACGTCCGTTCATGTGAAGTGACGCTTCCCAATATTTAGCGATGGATGTGCTGAACACAACCTCTAAATAAACCCATTGGACATGCTCCTGCAGGTCTTCAGAAAACGCAGCTGTGTGTCCTAGATAAACCACATATTATTTCTGTTGCAGTTCCTTCAGCACTCTGTCCGATGAAGATTGGAACGTGACTGGCGCCTTCTTGAAACGAAGCGGCATCCATCTATACTGACAGTGACCTCGTAAACTCCCATGTTGGCAATCATTAAGACATTTTGCAAACTCACTCTGCCAGAGCCAAAATTATCCCCTCTCCACAGAATCATCTAATCCCCATCTATTTCCTGTGTGGATGCCACACTTCTAAGCACAAAACAGTGTGAAGTATTCAGCTTCTCGTTGCACTCCAATGTCTCAATAACCCATAACATCTCGCTCAGTAGATCAGTACCCAAAACTGATCCAAAGTAACTTTCCTGTACCTTTGGTACTTTAACGTGTAACTTGATATTAACTGCAGTTTATTTCGTACCACCTTTATTTTTGACTGTTGACTCTTGTGAGAATGTACTATTTGGAGTGGTCATTCTCAGCTCGAACAATGTGCCACTGAGTTCGGTGAACTTCAGTTTTTGTGTGAGGCTCAACCAGAAAATCCAGCCATAGGATCGTGCAGTGCCCATCAGCCACATGTGCCAATACTTCTATGCATTGCCGAAAATACATTGTTATAACACTAAAACTGAGACGTGTCGACCCAGTAACTCATATCATTGTTCCCTATTCCACTTACCTTATGTCATGGAGACTACCATGGAGACTCCAGTCCTCTCCTGCCTAGGAGACCCAGACTAGCTACAAATGAATGACACCCTTTACCCACTAAAACTCTACATTCTGTTCCATTCATCCTGCGCTTCACGAGCAGCACTCTTCCTCTCCTAGGATCTTGAAGCGTTCTGCTTAGCTGAGAATGCTATCCGGTGTTTGACGATGTGCCTGTTGGCGTTTAAAGAAAGCGTATCATGATGCTGCTCATTTTGCTTCTTATTCCAATACTCTCAGGTCTCATACCCCACTTCTCTCTTTTCACAACAGTGCGGTTGACGGCACTGACTCTGAAAGTGACTCATACGTCCACATCAACATACCTTACCCCCCAATTGAAAAACCCTCCGCTTACCCTGCCACCAGGTCGCAATGCACACCTCCTCTAAACGGGTGGCAAGAATAATAGTAGCGGCCAACTCATTTAAATTCTCCATCTGGACTCTCCTCTATACCAGCTGAAAGCTTCCTGAAAAACGTATCCAGCACTCTGTGCTGCGCCTCTTAGAGGGTGATTTTATCTGTCTCCTCATTCTGCGTCAAATCGTTGGTCAGGACATTAATTTCTGTAGCCCCGTCCAAGAATGCCCCTACCAACTGAGCCACCGCTGTCAGCTATTCCGCAAAGAATCTATCGCTATTTACCTTACTGTAATGTTGACAGACTGCCTTCTTAAGCCACTTGAAAGTATGGGCATTATTTATCCCTTCATGATACATGCTGTACGTCGTCGCATTACGAACCAGTCGCATCTTGGTCATGTTCAGACTTGTCTCATCTGAACAATTAGCCAGCTTAGAGGCAACTTACAAGTCATTAATAAACAAGAAGACAGCATCAGTTGGCTTACCCGAAAAAATTGTTATTAGATTAAGTGCAACAGGAACCGCAGAAAGATTAGGAACACTGACTAAACCTTTTGCTCCCAGTATCTCAATTTGTCTAAGCTTTTAATTGCCTTTAGTATGTCTACGTGCCTTGGTAACGCTTCATTCTTCTTCAAATACCAGGTAAACTGTTTTCAAATAACGTCAACAGTCTCTTACTCTTTTATTGCCCTTGTACCTAGTATTTGTACAGTCTCTATCTATCAATACAGCACACTTATATTACACGAAAACAAGAACACCTCCCACAACGACATAGACAGAGATATAAGAAAAAAATGACACTAACAGCTATCACAGATTATAACCCAATGTGTCTCAGAGTACTGATATGCTTCATGGCCATAACATCACCATGTGTATTTTAATACTCCTAATCACATCATGTCCATTCACTATCGCCAAGAACCAAAGAAAAAAGATCAAAAAATAAAAAAGGACTCACCAAAACCTGTACTGCTGCACTGCATGCTGTGGTTGCAGTTACGGTCCTGGATTCCTGCTGGAGACGTGAGTGACCACTGTGTCACCACGTATAACGACCGCGTCGATCGTTTACTAGGTGGAACTGTGTTGGCTTAGGTCAGGAGCCAGGAATACCACAATCGAAAGCAAGAGCTGCAATGGAGTGGTGAGAATGCGCCTGATAAACGACCAATGAAACTCCAGAGCAACACCGCTGGAAAACCATTCATTTATTATTCAGAGTACATGCGTCGTATCAGTGCGAGGAATTCCCGCGCCCACATTACGTAAATGGCACACGCCCAGTGGGGGAAGGCGCTTCTGTCAGCATTTGGCGCATGGCATGGCAGCCAGCGACTGAGCAAAGAGTGGCGTCGGCGCCGGCAACGCTACAAGATTGCTGACCCAGTGAGGCAATCATCCCTCCCAGCACATTTTTTTTTTTATACATCAGTCTTGTGATGGTTTGATGCGGTCCGCCACCACGAATTCCTCTCCTGCGTCTTCATCTCTGAGTAGACCTTGCAACCTACGTCCCCAACTATTTTGTGGATAAATTCCAAACTCTGTGTACCTCTACAGTTTCGGCCCTCTAGAGCTCCCTCTAGCATCATGGCAGTAATTCTCTGATGCCTTAACCCTTATCCCTCCTTCTTGTCAGTGTTTTACATATATTACTTTCCTCTCCAATTCTGCGTAGAACCTCCTCATTCCTTGCCTTATCACGCCCCCTAATTTTCAACATTCTTCTGCAGCACCACATCTCAAATGCTTCGATTCTCTTCTGTTCCGGTTTTCCCGCAGTCCACGTTTCACTACCATACAATGCTGTGCTCCAGACGTGCATTCTTAGAAATTTCTTCCTCACATTAAGACCAAGGTTTGATATTAGTAAAGTTCTCTTGGCCAGGAATGCCTTTTTGCCATTGCTAGTCTGCTGATTATATCCTTCTTGATCCGTCCGTCATTGGTTATTTTACTGCTTAGGCAGCAGGATTCCTTAACTTCATCTGCTTCATGGACATCAGTCCTGATGTTAAGTTTCTAGCTGTTCTCATTTCTACTACTTTTCATTACTTTCGTCTTTATTTCGATACTCTCTACTAATTAGATTGTTCATTCCACTCAGCAGATCCAGTAATTGTTCTTCACTTTCACTCAGGATAGCAATGTCATCAGCGAATCGTATTATTGATATCCTCTAGACTTGAATTTTAATTCCACTGCTGAACCTTTCTTTTAGTTCCATCATTGTTTCTTCGATGTACAGACCCGAGCACCGTTCTTGGTCGTCCACTCTTATTATCCCCTCTTGGCTCTTGTGCGTATTGCATATTACCCGTCCCTCTGTATAGTTTACCTATACTTTTCTCAAAATTTCGAATATCGTGCACTATTTGACATCGTCGATCGTTTTTCCAGCTCGAAAAATCCTATGAACGTGTCTTGACTTTTCTTTACTTTTCCTTTCATTACCATTCGCACCGTAAAATTGCCTCCCTAGTGATTTTACCTTTCCTAAAGCCTAGCTGACCGTCATCTAACAACTCCTCAATTTTCTTGTCCAGTGCTTAGCAACAGACAAACAACTCTGTATGAGGAGTGCAGAGGTACTCCGAGTCACGCCTTGGATCCAAGGTAGAAGAGACAACTCTCAGAAGCAGTCTGCCAACACGTCTAGAGGCGGACAGTCAGCTCTCATCAGTAGTGCCTGCCCACACCTCTAGAGGCAGGCAGTCAAAAATTTGCCTGAACAGACAGAGACCTCCGTGGTGAAAGCCCGGCAGCAGCTGAAATAGGCTCCAGAAGTAGCTGTCCCCAGAGCATTGGACGCACCAGCAGCAGAGCCACAATCAGAGTCTGGATAGGGAGACCGGTTAAGTCACGTAGACTCGTAGACACAAGTTCCTCATTGAGACCGGTCGTCAGCAGACTGGAAATGGTCACATAAAGACAAAGTGATTTTTATAAAGTTAAGACCTATCTCAAGGATTAAAATTTGACAGAATAGTGTTATCACACCACAGTTAAAAATCCGTGTATAATATCATCATATGCAACCAGTGTATTTTGATGGGAATCGAAATTGTGTTGTACGTTTTTTTTAACATATAGTTATAAAACTTACATCTTTAAATATATAATTACAGTAAATGTTTTTTCTTGTAGACATGTAAATTTGACATTATCCCTCCGGTGTTATTTTATGAATTTGTGATATTCCTTAGTAATTTAGTCCTTCCCCAGTTTATCTTCAGTCCATGTTCTGCACTCATTACCATATGCATTCCATTCAACATATCCTGTACTTCATTTCACTGAGGAGAACAATGTTGTCAGCGCAAATCATAACTGGCATCATGGCATCCTGAATTTTAATTTCACTCCCTAACCTTTCATTTATCTCTCTTACCGCGTCCTCGGTGTATGTATTTAACAGTAGGGACGAATTTCTACATCCCTACATTACACATGTTTTATTCTAAACACTTTGTTCTTTGTCTTGCTATTACTGCTCCCTCTTCGTTTTTATACATACTGTATACCACCAGTTCTTCCCTATTTCTCACACCTATTTTATATGTCGGATGTTCCCTAGATCGACAGATTCTATGAAGGTATCCTGGTTTTTCTTAAATATTACTTCCGCTATAAAGCCCAATGTCAGAGCACCCTTTCGGGTGCCTTACCTTTCCGAAAACCAAACAGATCTTCATCAAAAGATCCTCATTTTCCTTTTGCATTCTAGTGTATATTATACTGCAAATTTTTGCTCGATACTCTAATATTTTATGCATTTAAGGCATGAACTGTTAAGCTGATTGTACGTTAGTGTTCGCACATATCCACCTCCACTACATTCAGATTTGTGACGCTGATGCTCTTACGAAATCCTGATCGTTTGTTTCCAGTCGTATGTATTTCTCACGCTTACTTAAGCTTGGATACCACTTCCCAGAATAACTTCAGAAATTCCGCCTTATTTGATCGCGTGTCATCCAAAGCAGCGTTAAACTCTAATACAGGATCACCCATGTCTTCACCTTCAACTCCCATTTCTTCTGACGCATCACAAACAGCCATCAGCGTACTCTCCTCGTGAGATTAACAATGGATTTCCCACTTCATTCTTAATGTTGACTCCTTCGCTTTTAATTTGATCTAATATTGTTTTGACTCTTCTATATGCCGAATCTGTCCTTTCGGCCCCCATTTTTCTATAACTTTACGTTTTTTTCTCAAGCCATTTCAGTATAGCTTCCTTGCATTTCCTATTAATTTGCTTCCTAAGTTACTTATACTACTGTGATCTTGCGTTTTCCTGGACTTCCATTCTCTCAGTTGAAGTATTTTATCTGTTACCAATGGTTTCACGTAGTTACCTGCCTATTACTTATAGTGGTCTGCCCAGCTTCTGTGATCTTTTTACAGACTCTGTCGTTTTTCAGGTGATCTGCCTGCTGTGTTATTCACTATAGCAGGAGCTACAATCTTAGAGATCTTCCGATGAACATCATCATTCCTCATCGCAGTTGCGAATAAGGGCTACCATCAGCTGTAGAATGCAAAGACAACGATGAAAATTTGTACCGGACCGGAACTCGAACCCGGATTTCCCGCTTATCCAGCTAGCGATAACCGAGAAATCATTGGTTTGAGTCCCGGTCTGGCAAAAATTTTCAGTGTCTTCATTGCACTCTTTTAAGCACTTGAGATGTGTTTCGTAACGGCTGTGGACGCCGCAGTACCTATTCCTTTGGACATGTATGCATGTGCAAAGGAACTTTGCATCGTAATCAGAATAACACAGGCACTGCAATATCGTATCATCATTCCTCAGTTGTTCTACACCACATCTTTTTTTTCATGCTGGTCCGTCAGGACGATTCTCTTGAACTTCGGTCTGTTCAAATGGCTCTGAGCACTATGGGATTTAGCATGTGAGGTCATCAGTCCCCTAGAACTTAGAACTACTTAAACCTAACTAACCTAAGGACGTCACACACATCCGTGCACGAGGCAGGATTCGAACCTGCGACCGTAGCTGTCGCACGGTTCCAGACTGAAGCGCTTAGAACCGCTCGGAAACACCGTCCGGCATTCAGTCCGTTCTTCGTCATTATTAACTTATGAAAAATGTACACCTTACAACGCCCTATCTAATTCTGGAATCTGTGTCACCATTATGTATTCCACTAGGAAGTTTCCCATGTCCCACCTTCGTCTTATATTAAATGGTGTTCCTCGGGTTTTGACGCTTAGCTGAAAAGTTATTGAATAGAGCAGTGTTACGAAACTGCAAAATCGAAGCATGGTTGTCCTTTTCTGTTCGTCTAATCTATGAAGCTATCTCTATGTGTCGAAACAAGTTGTTAAGATACTTAGCATATACACATTTGTGCTAGAGATTTAAAGCTTTAACAACGGAATCTAAAATCGCAACTCTCGTTTCGTACTGAGTTTTTTATGCCAAAACAACAGTATTAAGTATTGGAAAGAAGAGTTACAAAAACTGTTTGGCTTGTATTTGAAGAAGTTCTGACTCTAATGATTTCGCCGTAGCCGAGAAGTTAAACCCTAATTTTCCTTCTATCCGTTTCAAAACAAATCTGTGAACATCATGCCAGTGGCTCACATCTTTTTTAAGAACCGATTTCAAAAATTGAGCGACGTCTATTTTAAAAAGAAAATTTTACAAGGTATCTTTTAATGATTATTTCTGGTTTGTAAAAGCTGCAGACCGGCGGGATCTAAACCCAACAGTTTTCCAGTGACCCAATATATGCACACGTTCTTTCGAAACTGTTTACTTCACATGACGGACTTGATGTTTGTGAGACGTAAATAATTGAACTGCGGCCTGGTTCCATTTAACGCAACGTCTGTCGCGTTGTAAAATTAACTGCATATTGCACGCGCAACTACCATTAGTCATTAAAGTTAATTTGTTTGCTTCCAAATTCGGCACCCTATTAAATTAGTAATAGCAGTCGGGACTGCCCTCTACCCTAGCCACATAAAGCCAGCAAGCAGCTGGCCACTGGCTGCTGCACAATTAACACAGGCAGCGTGCCTCTGCTATCGCCATAATGAGACGTCGTTTACATGCACTCTGTCACACAGAGTGCACGTGTTCCTTCTCTCGTCGCTCAGCTAACGAGTTTGATGCCAAAATTTTACATTGCGCTCCATGTCCGCTTGGGTAACAAGCACACGAAAAAAAGCTGTAATTTGTCTGTATTTCTGAATTTCTGTTTTTTATTGTTTTCCGAAGATAAATAGCAAACCTTTAGACAGGTCAAATCCTTTTAAATCCTCTACTAATAC
This sequence comes from Schistocerca serialis cubense, assembly GCF_023864345.2. NCBI lineage: Eukaryota > Metazoa > Arthropoda > Insecta > Orthoptera > Acrididae > Schistocerca > Schistocerca serialis. The sequence continues at coordinate 529,994,958 of NC_064642.1, forward strand.
CTCTTCTTTTTTCCCATATCCTTCTCTGTCTTCAGGTGTGTTATCAACAACATCGCCCCATTATGTTCATTTTCGTCAACACCATTTTACCTTAGAATTCCATCCCCCTTCATCTCATTTTGCTTCCACTCTCAGTGATTTTCTGAGACTGTTCCTCTTTTTCGCCCGCAAACGTTCTCTCTGTCTTGCTTTCGTTTGCTTTCTAAGTTTTTTATCTGCGTCTCACTGTCCTGAGCCTTTGGCTCTCTTTCAGTGTATAAATAACACCAGTTGACAAGCCCAGGATTGCCCGGGTATTCATTTTTGCCTATTTTCTGTTGGAAATGAACAGTTTGTGTACGCTAGGCACAGATCCTCCGCGTATCTACATAGTAATTTTGTAAACATCTCTGTGGCAACGCCTCATCATTGATCTACTTGTTTTCGAATATAACCGTTTGTGCTTCGCAGTTGAAAGCTGTCAAAAACACCGCCACGTGTCAAGGATTTCCTTAAGCTGACTTGGACTATCTTGATAGCAAAGAATAAATGTATTAAAACTTCATGCATGATGCGGCATTTTATTAGTCATGTCGTTGTTGTGACGTCGTATTTCCTGAAACAAGGTGGGTGGTGCTTATCCCAACAGCGATTGTTGCTTGACAATAAGAGCTATGTGTACCAAGTTTGCTTGAAATTGGGCGAGTAGTTTAGGAGAGGATGTAGAACATACACATGTGCATACATACATACATATCCATTATATGTGTGGATAGCTTTATCAATAATTACATCTAATGAACTTTTCTGAGAAACTAAATCTCGGAGTCTGATCCCTCTGTGACTGGTCCTGAGATGTTTCAATGTAGATTTGTTTCGACGGTATGCCACTTGGACTGCATGGATTTCTTATATGATTCTTATTGCAAGTTCCCCTCCACCCACGTTCGCTCTTGGCAATGTCAGTGAGCTTTGCGGTGTACTATGAACGGTTTTTGCTAGTGTTCCAGCTCTGGTGATCACGCTGTGCTTGTCCTGGGTTTCCTTATACAGCATTTCATGCTTGGACTGTTCTTTTTTCATGTGAAGTAAGATTTTGAAAGATGTCCTTCCCAATTTCTACAACATATAGGTAAAATGTGACTTCGTGAGTGAGTAGATATACGAAATATTTTTTAAGTGTTTTCTCAACTCATAACTTAAGACTTTTAAGTAATTTGCATGCTCTCATTCACATAAGTCATTGAGAAATTTATCAGTTATGATTCATTAATACTAACAACACCAACGCTTATTTCATAACGCGCTTCACCAAGGGGCAGGAGGGGGGAGAAGAGGAGGGGGAGCTGGTATAATGGGTACTTTATGCCCGTCCTAAAAAAATATAAGAAAAATGGAAATGTGTAAACTGTTCTTGACTTTTATTAACAGCACACTTTTTAAAGAGATGCTGAGGTGTAAGTGAGATCCTGAACCTTAGGCTATTGAATACGGCATTCATCGCGAAAAGTGACATCTATTACTAAGACTTAAATTTTTGGGTGAAGTTTAAGTGAAGAATTTAACACATTTCTGAAATATGATAGAAAGGTTCATTAAAAACAAATATTTTCGGCAGAATTTTAAAATGTAAAAAATCGACTAGAATACAAGATTACAATATTTTCAAAAGGTGCGCACCAAGTCACCCCCAACCCCTTCCCCTTTGGCAATGTAAGGGTTAATGCTGCATCAGTTGAAACATACTTTACGATACAAAATTGGTGAAGTTAGTAATCTGTATCTCTACGCCAAGATGATATTAATCTCGTTTACGGTACATCAAGCGCCCTCTTTCGCTCTCTTCTCTCTCTCTCTCTCTCTCTCTCTCTCTCTCTCTCTCTCTCTCTCTCTCTCCGTCCCTCTCTCCGACCGTGCGCGTGCTTGCATATGTATGTGTGTGTGTGTGTGTGTGTGTGTGTGTTAGTGTGTGTGTGTGCACGCGGAAGAGCGCAGCGAAGTGTTTGTGTTTCTTTTCTTTTCTCTGTTTCAGTAACAAGCCTTAATTGTATTAATTTAATGTGAGCTGATCCCACAGTCATTGTGTAATTATTAAACATAGTCGATTCAAGTAACAGCTGTGAAATATTATACTATTTTTTTGTTATTTATTGTGTCTGCAGTTTCGAGTATTCCATGTCATCTTCAGGCAATAGTCTCTAATACAAATACACACACAGGTATACAGATTGTGACCAGTCCATACATTGAGCTTGACGTTTGGTCTGCGCCTGTGTTGATGCATGTGCCCACAGTAATTTATTAAGACTCATCTCGTGCTAACGTTACTTAATTTACGAGAATTCTCAGTATAGTATTGAGATAAGATTTGTTATTGTCCGAGATGCTAACGTATGGCTTTATGCATATATTAGATGCTATCATGAGCGATACAATTGTGACCAGTGGCCACGAAGAGTTTGAAAATCGCATATTGGAGTTAGGGGCACATGACATGGCAATGAAAGTGTATTAGCGGAGCAGAGACAATGGGAAATCATTACAGCTATGATATGGATCGTAAATGAGGAAATGCGCTGAAATTAGCGACATCGACAAAGGGAAGATATTTTCGGCCTGGTTTCTGCGAATCAGCATCTGGAAAATGGCAAAACTGATCGCCTGTTACTGTGGAAAGTGATTCAAGGACGTTGAAACTACTAGTTTTTGACGTCCGCGCTTCATCACAGAAAGTGGAGATCGTAGGCTTGACCACTCTCTAAAGTAAGATCTGATGAGAGATTAAAATGGTGTACAGCCACTAGAGTTTCGGAGCACCCCGTTATGTGCACTGTTGAACAAGGTGATTCCCAGCAGAAGACCGCTATGTGCTCACATGTTGATGCAACGACATCGTCAGTTAAGACTGCATTGAGGACGTGATCATCCACATTCTACTGTTGATCAATGGAAATATGTCACCTGGTCGGATGAATCACATTCCAATAGGTCTGTTGGAGTATCAGGATATGCTGTCTGTCCAGGCGAACTGGGGTTCCAAACGTCCACCGAGCTACAGAAGGAGGCCAGCGACACAGTATTACGCTGTGGTGGACATACATCTCAAGTTTCAATGGAACATGTAGCAACATAAGGTACAATTCAAATTTTCTACTACGTCAGCATTATCCCAGACCACTAGCACATGCTTGATGTCTTCCCCGACGGTGATGTGTCATCCAGCAAGGTTTGACAGGGCCATAATTATGCTACATTGGTGAAAGGAGCATGAGAGTGAACTCACGCGATGTCTTGACAACCAATTTCGCCTAGTCTGAATCCGATGGAACACATGTGGGGCTCTAACGGGCGCTAACTCTGTGCCCACATCCCACCGGTCCTTATACGCGTAGTCTCCCGGTGGCACATATCAGTGATAACCTACTAAGCACCTGTGAAATTCGTGACAGACAGAATCACTCCTTTATTACGTTCCGTGAATGAACTAACATGCAGTTAAGCAGGTGGTCAAAAAGCTTGGTATCATCTGAGTAGGAGCCCTCCTCAACGCGATGTGTAACGATCAGAAACTTCGACCCACGAAAAGTATCTAGGAGCTCCATATGACTATCGCTGTAGGATAAGATTTCAAACACCCGAATTTCTACATCGCTGCTTGACGGGATTACAGATATCATGATGTGGTTTCATTCCGAAATTGACCATAATTAATGACGATAGCAATTACTTTACTGTTCTAGGGAACCATATTTTCACAGTTATTTGATGGAAGCCTTCTTCCTTCTCTTGTGTTGTAGACACTAACGTGGCCAGTGTCCTCGTGCGGAAACACTCGAGAACTTTCGACGAGAATACTGAAGGGACCATAAACCATTTCCTAGAAATTTCGCTCAGTGGAAGATGGATCAAAATAAGAGAATACGTGTCTCTGCTGATCCGTAGATATTCGATCGTTTCTGAGGAAACGACAGTCATAGTTTTCGAGGCCACTCATGTGCCTTTTAGCGAGTAAACAGTCCAACGAAGCGGTGGCACAGTGCCCAGAGTCGAGGCTTCCCACTTTTACGCCCATGTTCGAAACCGGATTATTTATTTATTTATCTCATTCATTTACCTATGCCCATAAAACATTACTAGACAAATGTTTGCAATGTGTACTGAAATACCGTTGCCCCTATTAGTCTGTTAATTATATGTCTGGTGAATGAATGAAAAAGAAAAAACAATAAATGAACAGAAGAATTATTTGCAATTGTTTTCCCCGAAATTCCTTAGTTACATCTTGATCGACAATGACAATGTGGAATATGAATTCACCTCATTCAGGAGAAGAAATAAAACAAATTACACCTGACGATGGACCCACAGGGTCCGAAATTCGTCGTGTAGTTAATAAAGCACGAAAAAGTCGTGACTGAAGGCGTTGTTTAATTCATACCTCCTATTAACATTCTGTCTCTATTTGGAGAATTAATTTCAGTAAGAGATTTCCTTTGTTGGCAGACATTACTGCCTAGATTACTAATTTGTTTACATATTATTCAGAGAAATACTACTTCGTTCCTCACGAATAGTAATTATGCAAGTATTTTAAAAAAATTTCTGCAGACTTTCGAGTACGTTCCAGCACTGACGCAGCTAATCCTTCTATCTTCCATCAAAAATATTAAATGTTCTGTTTTGGTTCAAACAAAAGCTACATTACATCGGCAACACATATAAAGGACCATATTTTCCCTGTAAATAAGGGAACATCATGTTCTTGATTGAAAATTGCTGTTAATTGAAGAGGACAATGTCTCACTTGTGTTAGATAATTGCCAGCCATTCTTTAGGAAATCCTCTTACTGTGAGGCGCACAATATTACATTAGGAATACATATAACAGTGTTGTAATTCTATCTCTGTTATAACAAGTCGGGAATAAACAGTTGACACGTTATGTATAAAAGACCGCAACTGCAAATAACGTTAAACAATAGACGAACATCATTTTATTGCGTTAGTAAAATTTCTTTTAGAATTACAGTGTGTCCAATTTTTACTTTAGACAGTCAAAATTCCGGGCTCTTTGGAGGGTCCTGTTCATAATGCTCAAAGCGTTCTCAATTGGGATAAGATTTGGCGACAATGCTGGCCAAAGTAGAGTTTGGTAAGCATTATCTTGCTGAAGTGCAAGTGAAGGGCAACAAAATTGAGCGTAGAATATCGTCGACATATCGCTGTGCTATGAGGGTGCCGTTAATGACTGCCAAAGAAACGAAACTGCACACCACACCATCATTCCTGGCTGACGGACAGTATTGTGTAAGTCAGTCAGGTTGATATCTCACTGCTGTCCAGAGCTTCTCCAGAAACATCTTCGCTGGTTACAGCAGCTCCGATCGAAGCGCAGATGTTCTAAGTTTCAAGGAAATCTACCAGCTGTTCATGAAGGTGAACAAGGCTTTACATATTGTGCCTAATATGCTGGTCGGCGTATAGTCGTCTTGTGATTCTAGGTGTTCTTGGGCATCAATCGAATCAAACTACGCTTCATATCTGTAAGATATATACCACTATCAACAAACGTTGAAGAAATTTCTGAGGTCTGGAATAATAATATCGACAAAGCTTTCAATTGTGCCTGTACTCACCCCATCATTGCCTACTGGTTCATAAGAGTTTCTGATGATTACGTCTCCAGACACGTATTTGTCCTGGAATATCTGTCAGTGGAATAGAATTGTCTTCGGTGACGAGTCACGCTTCGAACGTGTCTAGAGAAGCCCGCGACCGTGGCGGGAAACTAACCTGAGAGTAGCCCGCCATAGGTTTCGACAACTGTGAGTGGTCTGGGGTCCATTTCCTAAGGTAGACAGACACCTTTGGTTGTCATCAGTGACACCCTTAAAACACAGTGGTACGTCGTCGGTATTCTATGCCCCATCAGGGGCGAGCCATCCTGGGCTCACATTTCAGTGAGATAATGCCCACTCTCAAGAATCGAGAGTTTATACTGCTTATCTTCCTCCTTGCCAAACGCTACCCTTGGCGTTCGAGGTCCCCGAATCTCTCCCTAACCGAAAACGTATTGAACGTTATGGGCAGCGCCCTCCAACCAACTAGGAATTTTTACGATCTAACTCGCCACTTAGACAGCATTTGGCACGATATCCTTCAAAAAGACATCCAACAACTCCGTCAATCAATGCCATGCCGAAGAGCTGCTTACGAGCGCCCACTGTCCTCGACTGATTTTGTGGTAAATGTTACATTTCTCGGTGTTTTCAGATTTTTTTGCTATGGCTCGCAAAGGTTTCAAAACTGGTGAAGAGGCAGTAGAGTACTGAATCTGAAGAAATAGAAGCAGACACAGTACCTCTACCACCAGATGTAACTGAGTAGACTGATGAGGAAAATATTGAAGATGATTTGTTAGGAAATACGAATGTAAGCAATATTACAGGTATTACTTAAATTTTGCGTGAGAAAGACAACGAAGACATGTTTCTTCTCAAAAGAGCCCAAAAGAGGGAGTTAAATGTTATTATCAGGTTCAGGAACATTCATTTCCTGACTTAGGGAAGGAAACTTCTTGTCTTCCGGATGAACTGAAAGAAAAATTGAGTGGTCTCACTCCGGAGCAGGTTTTTGTAGAACTCTTCTCAGAAGAAGTTGTAAGCATGAAAGCATGATTGTAGAGCAAACTGAAAAATACGCTAGTGAGGGTAACACTAAAATAAATTTTTCAGTTTCACTTGATGAAATTCGTGTATTTGCTGTGTTCTTGATTTCTACTGGCTATCATCAATTGTCCAGTGAAAGAGATTATTGGTCCAAAGATGATGATCTTTGTTTTCAAATAGTGAAAGATGCGATGAGTCGTAACAGGGTTCTCTAACTGAAATCTGTAATACATTTCAATGATAACAAAAAGCCCAATAAAAACAACAGTGACAAATCTTTCAAAATATAACAATTAGCAGAGGCTTAGGTAAAAAATTATCAAAAATTTGGAATCTTTCAGGAATATCTGGATGTTGATGAAACTATTGTGAGATGCTGTGGACATCATACTGACGCCCCTACACACTGGATATAAACTTCGGGCCCTGTATGATACATGTGGCTACTGTTACAATTTCTTATTGTATTGGAAGGACCCGAATGATGATAATGCATACCTACCACTGGGTTCCAAAGTAGTTTTGAAAATTTTATCCTTTACTGATGAGTCGAACAGTTACAAAGTATTTTTTGACAATTACTTCACTAGTCATGACATGCTCGTCCAACTGAAGGAACCGCGATTCCGTGTAAGTGGAACTACAAGAGACAGGAAATGCCCCCTGTCACCAGAAAATGTTGTGAAAAACAAATAAAGTGGTATTTTGAGTTCAGATTGGACAGAGAGAAGGAAGTTCTGATCATAAACTGGAATGACAACAACTGTGTTACAATTTCGACATTGTGCATCCTACTGTCAAATTCCAGAAAAGAAAAGGTCAGTGTTCCACAGCCACATGCAATGAATATATACAAGAATTTCATGGGAGGCGTTGATTTCACGACTGGCTAACAAAGAAACATACCCACTGCAGTGTTTGGTAAAAAGTGATACTGGTACCTTTTTACGAGGATGGTAAATATGTCTGTTGTGAATGTATACTTGGCTTTCAAGAGATGCAATGAAGGAACTTCTCTTTCAGTGAAAGAATTCAGAAAACAAATTGCGAGAACGTACCTTAAAGAAGGACTTGAAATGATGTCAGTTAAAGGAAGACCACAAATTTCACCATCCAGGAGTAATTACCAGATATAAGCTATGACCAGAGGCTGCATATCTTCCAGAAGCGTGAAAAGCAAAGACGATACCAGTATGAGAACTGCAAGGAGGATTATTAGTTTAAAGTCTTTGCAAGTGTTACTTGTCGTAAGATAAATAATAGTTCTGAAATCTTGTTTTCAATTTATTGTTACCAGTTTCTTTATCCCTTGTTATTCTTCCTAGTAAGCTGTGTAACTACAAAACAACTGCCAAGCGCTCAGAATTCTGAACCGAAGATGGCCAAAACTCTCTCATTTAGGCAACGAGTGAACAAAATTTCTTCACATTTCTATAAATAGGGCTGTCAGGACACAGTTTTCCAAAAATATAGAATGCATGTTAATTAAAAATAAATTTTGCCCTAACAGGCTAAGGGCAAGACGTGGACGAACGTTTTACTGACATTCTCGGTTTGAGAAACTCTTTCTCTTCAATAAATTACTCAATTTCTCTAAAACAGTAAAAATGTTCCTTTGCCTTAGAGCGTACGTATCACAGAAAACAAGTAATTTCCGCTTTGTAGGGCTTACAGCGTAACGTAGGTGGCAGCATGCCATTTTCTATAAATAGTTAATTCCTGTTAGGTGCTTCAACTTTATTATTCCTTCGTGCTACAAGCTTATTGCGGACAATTTGCAGTTTGCTAATACTACCTGCAAACATTATATATAGTACAGACGTGGGAAAAACACTAACGGCTTCCCAGTAACGTCTCTTTCCACGCCGGCGATATTTGCCGCGGTGCCGTCACCCAGGTAACAGCCTCTCTTAGACGGGCCCTGCCTGCTGGCTGACGCCGGACCTTAGCTGTCCACCACAGTTCCCAAACCGATGTTTCTTCTCGGGTTCCAAAGCAAAAACCACTCCCTCTTCCTCAGCTTTTCCACTCGCTTCCTGATCCCGTTAGGTGGCGCCAGTGCGCGCTCTGTCCACACCGCAGGAAAGATGACCCATACCGGCGGCGGGAATATCGCTGATCGAGCCACATGGCTCAGTAAGTACACCGTTGAGGCAATTATAACATTGAAGGAAGTGCTCAGAAAAATCTAGGCAACCTCATAGGACTTACCGACTCAAATATATACACTCCTGGAAATGGAAAAAAGAACACATTGACATCGGTGTGTCAGACACACCATACTTGCTCCGGACACTGCGAGAGGGCTGTACACGCAATGATCACACGCACGGCACAGCGGACACACCAGGAACCGCGGTGTTGGCCGTCGAATGGCGCTAGCTGCGCAGCATTTGTGCACCGCCGCCGTCAGTGTCAGCCAGTTTGCCGTGGCATACGGAGCTCCATCGCAGTCTTTAACACTGGTAGCACGCCGCGACAGCGTGGACGTGAACCGTATGTGCAGTTGACGGACTCTGAGCGAGGGCGTATAGTGGGCATGCGGGAGGCCGGGTGGACGTACCGCCGAATTACTCAACACGTGGGACGTGAGGTCTCCACAGTACATCGATGTTGTCGCCAGTGGTCGGCGGAAGGTGCACGTGCCCGTCGACCTGGGACCGGACCGCAGCGACGCACGGATGCACGCCAAGACCGTAGGATCCTACGCAGTGCCGTAGGGGACCGCACCGCCAGTTCCCAGCAAATTAGGGACACTGTTGCTCCTGTGGTATCGGCGAGGACCATTCGCAACCGTCTCCATGAAGCTGGGCTACGGTCCCGCACACCGTTAGGCCGTCTTCCGCTCACGCCCCAACATCGTGCAGCCCGCCTCCAGTGGTGTCGCGACAGGCGTGAATGGAGGGACGAATGGAGACGTGTCGTCTTCAGCGATGAGAGTCGCTTCTGCCTTGGTGCCAGTGATGGTCGTATGCGTGTTTGGCACCGTGCAGGTGAGCGCCACAATCAGGACTGCATACGACAGAGGCACACAGGGCCAACACCCGGCATCATGGTGTGGGGAGCGATCTCCTACACTGGCCGTACACCACTGGTGATCGTCGAGGGGACACTGAATAGTGCACGGTACATCCAAACCGTCATCGAACCCATCGTTCTACCATTCCTAGACCGGCAAGGGCACTTGCTGTTCCAACAGGACAATGCACGTCCGCATGTATCCCGTGCCACCCAACGTGCTCTAGAAGGTGTAAGTCAACTACCCTGGCCAGCAAGATCTCCGGATCTGTCCCCCATTGAGCATGTTTGGGACTGGATGAAGCGTCGTCTCACGCGGTCTGCACGTCCAGCACGAACGCTGGTCCAACTGAGGCGCCAGGTGGAAATGGCATGGCAAGCCGTTCCACAGGACTACATCCAGCATCTCTACGATCGTCTCCATGGGAGAATAGCAGCCTGCATTGCTGCGAAAGGTGGATATACACTGTACTAGTGCCGACATTGAGCATGCTCTGTTGCCTGTGTCTATGTGCCTGTGGTTCTGTCAGTGTGATCATGTGATGTATCTGACCCCAGGAATGTGTCAATAAAGTTTCCCCTTCCTGGGACAATGAATTCACGGTGTTCTTATTTCAATTTCCAGGAGTGTATATGTATGGAAGCTACAGGTAAAGACGGCTTATACGTAATGCATACAAAAACCAAGAGGGACTAGTATAGTTGAAAGACAAACGACGAACTAATCGGATTAAAAATTGTGTGTGACAGGGATGCAGTATTTTTTCCCTACTGTTCAGTCTACACATCGAATTAGCATTGACAGAAATGAAAGAAAGGTTCAGGTGTGGGTTTAAAACTCAGGGTGAATGGATATCAGTGATATGATTTGTTGAAGACATTGCTATCCTCATTGAAAATGAAGAGGAATAATTACACAATGTATTGAACAGACGAAGAGTATCACGAGTGTTGAATATGGATTGAGGGAAAATTAAAGGAGAACAAAAGTAATGAGAAGAAGGAGATACGAAGTTAGCGACACATTTAATATCAAAATTGGTGAGGAACAAGTAGATGAAGTGAAAGAATTATGCTGTCTCGGAAGAAAAATAACACATGTCGGATGAAGCAAGAAGAATATAAAAGGCAGATTACCACAGAAAAAGAGGGCATTCCGGTTTTCCTGGCCACAATAAGTCTGCTAAAATCAGATATCGGCTTTAATTTGAGGATGAAGTTTCAGAGAGTGTACTTTTGGAGCGCAGCATTGTATGGAAGTGAACCATGAATCCTGGGAAGAAATGAGGAGGTTCTCTGGAGAATCAGAGAACAGAAACATATGGAGAACGCTGAGAAGGAGAAGGGAAACAATGATAAGACAGGAATTAAGACATCAGGGAATAGCTTCCGTTATACTAGAGGGAGCTGTAGATGATAAAAATTATAGTGGAAGACAGAGGCTGTAGTGTTGTTATTACGGCCTTAGGCGGGAGACTGCTTTGACGCAGCTTTCCACGCTTGTCTATTCTGTGCAAGGTTCTTCATCTCCGAATAAACAACGCAATCTTTTCCCACATCCATTCGAACGTACTTAGTGCACTGACGCCTTGATGCCCTAGCCTTTTTACTACCCGCACTTCCATTACGAAACTGACAATGCCAGATGCTCCCTATCAACTCAGTTCCGTATCTCCTCATTCATTATGCGATCTATCCATTAAATCTTCAGCATTATTCTATATCACTATATTTCAACAACTTCTAGCCATTCTCGCCTGAACTCTCTATTATCCAAGTTTCTCTTCCATATAAAGCTACTCTACTGATACCTTTACGAAATTCTTAACACTTAAATTGTATTCCAATTTCTCCTTTATTTTATTAATTTGCTCAACCTAAATATTGAATAGCATGAGAGTATGCTGGAGCCTAGTAACTCCCTTCTCGACTATTGGCCGCCTTTCTTGCCATTCAAGTGTTCTGCTTTCTACACAAGTTGTAAATAACCTATCGGTCCCTGTATTTTATACCTGCTACCTTCAAAATTGCATGGAGTGTACTCCAATCCGCACTGTCAAAAGCTTTCGCAGAATCTGCAAATGGTATAAAAGTAGGGATACCTTTCTTCAACCTGTCTTTTAAGGTAAGTCGTAGCGTCAATATTGCCTCGCATGTTTTCCCCGCGACACAAACTGATTTTCAAAAATGTTCAAATGTGTGTGAATTCCTAAGGGACCAAACTGCTTAGGTGATCGGTCCCTAGCCTAACACACTGCTTAAACTACTTAAACTAACTTATGCTAAGAACAACACATACAACCATGCCCGAGGGAGGAATCGAATCTCCGGCTGGAGGGATCACGCAGTCTGTGACATGACGACTCAAACCACGCGGCCACTCCGGGCGGCTAAACTGATTTCCGCAAGGTCGGCCTGTACAAGTATGTCCTTTCCTTTTTTAAAAATTATGTGCGAAAATTTTGCTGACGTGACTTATGATACTAACGGTTCGGTATATTTACATCTGTCAGCAGCTGCATTTTTTGGGACTGGAATTATTACATTCTGCCTAATGTCTGAAGGTATTTCGTCTATCTCTTGTAGACGCACAGCAGATAGAATAATTCTGTCATGACAGGTTCTGCCAAAGGGCTCAATAATTCTGAGACAATATCGTTTACTTTAGGAGCCTACTTCCTCTTCTTAGGTCTTCTAGTGCTCTACCAAATTCTTCTCGCAGTATCGTTTCTGCAATACCATCTTCACCAACTTCATCTTCTCCTTGTATAATGCAATGTTGTGATATATTTAACAAATTATTGAAAACTCTAGGTGCAAGTGTTACAATTAGATGAACAGGCTGACACAGAAGAGGAAATGGTGCAGAGCCGCATCAAATTAGTCAGGACACCGTTGACTCAAAGAAAAGTCACTTGGGATATCGCTGATCAGACAGGTGCTAACCTCGAGATTAATTATAGCTCTTGTTTGAAAGCAACATACATACTAACAACTCCATCTGTAATGCCACTTCCTCAGACGAGAAATATAAATCAAAAATTAGCTCCCAATACTCCAAAGATTTCCCACAAGTCCCAAATTCCCAGAAAAGTGAATAAGCGAACGAAGTTCCATTTATCGTTATTATTAGGACAATAACAAGTAATTAAATCAGGAATCTAAGACTTGACAATTTAGCAATATACGAAAGAAAGATTAAATTTCAGTAAAATTAAAATCAGAATCATAATAAATCGCAAAATTAGCATAAATTAACATTCGCAAAGTAGTACCAACGATCCCAAAGAATTCTCCGTGTGAGCACTCTTTGGGAATCGTGAGTAATGACTAGGTATAATTCAATGCATTGTCACTACGTTACGAGAGTTAGCCGAAGCAGGTCATATATTTCAATGCTCGTACATGTAGGCGCGCTCAGATTGTCTTTGAGATTGAATAATTGCGATCTATTATGACGCAGTAATACGATCTTCTGACTTCAAATATCACGGCATTAGAATTCGAACGGAGGACTTTTACCTACTAGAATAAAGTGAACTTTTAACTAGATAATTGAACTAAACACTACTTAGACAGTGATTTAGGCAACGAACACTGATAAACAATATTCATTCATAATAGCCAGTGGTTTATGCAACTTCAGTGATAGGTCCGAAGCATATAATTTAAACCTCCCCCCCCCGCCCCCCAACACCTGGGAAAGTTTTCTGCTCAAGGCTCGGTTAGGAAGTGACTGATATTGTGCAATAAAACACCCTCTCGTGCCAAGTCGTGCGTTTGTGATTTAAAATTCTATCAAATTATTGACATGAAACTCCCGAGTAATAATTACGCGCAGCGATAACATTTGACTGTAGAATCTTTGACTCAAATAACAAGCCCACTGTTACGATTTCTTAGATACTTGGAATTACGACCAGCTTGTAGGGAATTTGTTGTGGATGTGGCTGTATTGGTTTTATCATTAATATTTCATTATTAATCAGTCAAACATCGATTAAGAACGATTAATTACGATTCTTGGTGAAGTAAATATCTCACGCACGTCGACATTTCAGTTCAGCACTGTTGTTTTGTGTAACGTCGTCTTCGTAACTTGATAACGATGTCAACACACTACCGACTGTCGCCGAGTTTTAGTGGAGGCCAAGTACAAATCAAACCAAATCATCAAGAAGAAGAGGCGTTATACATCTTAATAACTACATTAGTTTATAAAAGGCGCTAATTTAGGTAAAGGAATTTTAGCTCCGGATGAACTAAAATAAGGAAACGCCAAAATTACAACGCTACACCAAGCCTAATACGATGTAGTGAAACCGTTGGCGTTCAAAACAGCTTACTGTCGTCCCAGGATGGATAAATGCAGGTCCTTTATGGCTCTAAATGGACTCTTGTAGTATTGATCCTGGTAAATAGTGGCGAGGTCTGCTAACGACTGTCGAGATGGATAGCTATCACGCACCCATCTACCGAAAGTAGGCGACATATGCTCGTTATATTCAGGTCTGGTGACTGTAGTGCCAGAGAAACGCTACAGTTCATCCTCGTGCTCGCAAACCAGTCCTGGACTATGCAACCTATGTGAAGAGGGCGCCCTGTTGTCTTGGAACACGACATCACCTTCGGAGTACAAACATTGTACCTTGGGATAGACCATATTCGCCAAAGTTGTCACATAAACTTTGGCTGTAACGCGACCTTTCAGGGTAATAGTGAGACACATGGAATATTACGATATGGCTGCCCAAATCATCAGAAAACGCCACTCATGGTCCACTTTCGGGAAGTAAACATGGTCAAAAACTGGAAAACAGTGCGAAAAAAGATTCATCCGAACAAATGACATTCTTTCACTCATCCACAGTCCAAGTTCTATGGCTTCGACATCACCCCCTTTCCTAACACGGGCATTTGCATCACTGATGAGTGCTTGAAATTTTAAATATTTTATTCTCTGAGATCCAATAACCGTACGCTATTTAATTACAAGACGTATATACAGCCACTTGGGGTGCTCAAAATTTTTCCAATTGGCCACGGTTTCGATTGCACTAGGGCAATCTTCATCAGTATAAAAAGTTACATGGAATACATGTATTCACAACATGATTTAAAACGTCTGAGCAAAAGTGCCCTCACGTGCTAAGCAGAGGTGCTCCTATGACTTTTCTGTTTGACGAGAGCACTTTTGCTCAGACGTTTTAAACCATCGTGTGATCACATGTATTCCATGTAACTTTTTATTCTGATGAAGATTTCCCTAGTGCAATCGAAACTATGGTCCACTGAAAACGTTTTGTGTAACCGAGGTGGCTGAATATACGTCTTGTAATTACCTGTCCAGTGCTTTTGGAATTCCAACTCGTCCTACATTTCCCTGCTTAAGGATCTCCTTTCGAGTTGTTTTGTTAGTGAATGGGTTCGCAAGTGTAGTATTCGGTTCTGCAGTAATTTTTGCAGCTGTCGTCCTCTTCTGTTTTGTCACAATCCCTTTCAACCGACCCCTGTTACGATCACTTGGCACACATATCCGTCTGCCTTGTCACTTAGCGAATGATGTTTTCCATCTTCCTCTGTATGCAGCATAAATCTTCGGTACGGTGTCTCTTGAAACGGCAACCACGTCGACACACTTGGTTATGGAGGCACACGTATACGAGCGCCAACAATTGGCCCACGTTCGCAATTACTTAGCTCCTGCATACTGCATTCACAACTACACAAAACACTATTCCGACCATGAGTAACTCCTGCACGAAATGAGGACAGGGCATAGCTGCAGTTCGAAGTCAAATACAACAGCGCACTTTACAATTTTGGTTACTCTCTGCATTTATTTTCAAGCTTTTCTTTCTCGTGGTGTACCCATTTTTTGGTCCAGCTCCTATATGTGGAGCTCTTCAGCGGATTTTATTGAATACAGCTGACTTTGGACTACAAAAATAATTAAAACGGACTATCATTTACGTATTAACTCCGTTGTCCAAAACTGGAGTTCAGAATGTCCACACTTTTTGGAAATTTATTTAAAAAGGCGTTTGCTGGAGTAGAATCGACGGACACAGTACTTAGAAGACGTCAAAAAGGAAGTAACTTTCTGTACCATGACAGACTGTGATAAGAAATACACTACTGGCCATTAAAATTGCTGCACCACGAAGATGACATGCTACAGACGCGAAATTTAACCGACAGGAAGAAGATGCTGTGTTATGCAAATGATTAGCTCTTCAGAGCATTCACACAAGGTTGGCGCCGGTGGCGACGCCTTCAACGTGCTGACATGAGGAAAGTTTACGACCGATTTCTCATACACAAACAGCAGTTGACCGGCGTGGACTTGTGAAACGTTGTTGTGATGCCTCGTGTAAGAAGGAGAAATTCGTACCATCACGTCTCCGACTTTGATAAAGGTCGGATTGTAGCCTTTCACAACTGCGGTTTATCGTATCTCGACATTGCTGCTCGCGTTGTCGACATCCAATGGCTGTTAGCAGAATATGGATTCGGTGGGTTCAGGTGGATAATACGGAGATGACAGGTATCTTATCCGCATGTCTGTAACGGATCGTGCAGCCACGTCTCGATCCCTGAGTCAGCAGATGGGGACGTTTGCAAGACGACAACCATCTGCACGAACAGTTCGACGGCGTTTGCAGCAGCATGGACTATCAGCTCGGAGACCATGGCTTCGGTTACCCTTGACGCTGCATAACAGACAGGAGCGCCTGCGATGGTGTACTCAACGACGAAACTGTGTGCACGAATGGCAAAACGTCATTTTTTCGGATGAATCCAAGTTCTGTTTACAGCATCATAATGGTCGCATCCGTGTTTGAAGACATCGCGGTGAACGTACATTGGAAGCGTGTATTCGTCATCGCCATATTGGCGTATCACCCGACGTGATGGTATGGGGTGCCATTGGTTACACGTCTCAATCACCTCTTGTTCTCACTGACGGCAGTTTGAACAGTGGACGTTACATTTGAGATGTGTTACGACCCGTGGCTCTACCCTTCATTCGATCCCTGCGGAACCCTACGTTTCAGCAGGATAATGCACGACCACACGTTGCAGGTCCTATATGGGTCTTTCTGGATACGGAAAATGTTCGACTGCTGCCCTGGCCAGCACATGCTCCAGATCTCTCACCAATTGAAAACGTCTGGTCATTGGTGGCCGAGCAACTGGCTCTTCACAATACGCTAGTCACTCTCTTGATGAACTGTGGTATCTTGTTGAAGCTGCATGGGCAGCTGTACCTGCACACGCCATCCAAGCTCTGTTATTACGGCCAGAGGTGGTTGTTCTGAGTACTGATTTCTCAAGATCTATGCACCCAAATTGCGTGAAAATACAATCACATGTCAGTTCTAGTATAATATATTTGTCCAATGAATACCCGTTTATCACCTGCATTTCTCCTTGGTGTAGCAATTATAATGGCCAGTAGTGTATGTGCGAGGACTGAACTACCTAACTGCTTTAGACTGCCATTCCTGATTAAATAACTCTGCACATTGACTGCAAACATTTTATCACGAAAATTTAGCTCGTACTGATATTTTTAGCATGTTAGAGTTGAAGTTTTCTTCTTTATTGTATTAATATTAGTTAGGCTCATCTTCTTCTCACAAGTGAGATACGCTTTTAAGCGATGTTGTCTGATGTGACAATCTCATTGGAGTAGATATGTAGAAGCAGAATAGGAGTTTGAAGGGTTTCTGTTGTGACGTGTGCTAGCTTTACGTCGTAGTTAACTGTGTGCAGAGAATTACAGTTCCCACTGATAACGAGTACCTCCAGTAATATCCTACCTGAGCATTACAGTCTCCAAAGTACAGGTCAAAATTAATTGTAAGAAAGGGAATGCACTACTAGTCATTGTAGGTTACATGTTATACGTTACCTCACAACATAACTGCATTAGCGGATTCCAGTCTTCTTGTGTTCTTTCTTCAACGAAATTAATTTAAGTCTGTTTCATCATCTTTAGTCGTCTGTGTGCATACAGAGCTACCGATGAAACACAGATCTCTATTACTGTCGTGGACATACTAAATTAGTATTACTTTATGAGCACTTCGGAAATCATATGAAATTATTTTCACATTTGTCTGATTGGTGTTACATTGTTTAACGTAAAAAACGGAGCATTATGTTCAGAACATAAATGGCAAACCTTAGATTATGAATAATGCAAACTATCATTTTTGTTGTGGTTTACAGGGCCATCGGGTGGTGATACCTTTTAGCCATTCAGATTAACTAAAAGCATTCAGTAGCAGTTATTATATAACTCTAATTAGAGTAATTAATTGCGATGACAAATTTAATTAATCGATTCAACACCTGCAGCAAAAGGAAGTGGGTGGACAATGTGCGTTCACAACAACAGTATTTGTTCTGTAAACTAGCAACGGAAAAACAAATATTTTAAGTTCGTTGAGGAAAACGCTAATAGGTCAATGATCCCTCTGTCCTCCTTCTCCTCCTCTTATCCCTCACCCCCCCTCACGTATTGTGCAAGTTTCCATCCTAGTTCTACGTGAAATCTACGTCCCATTCCCTCCCGTCCATACGAAATACTAAACGAACTTAAGTGTAAAATACGCCAGACCCACCGCCTGTAGCGTGCAGACGTAGCGTGTAACTGGCAGCAGAGACGACACCTGTCGCCGTCAATGGCTGGCTTTTAGTTCGTTCAGCGAGAAAGCCTCTCCCATCTACGGCCAGAATAAAGAGGAGGTGTGACCATTATCCTGGCAAATGGATTCAATTGCTCTCGCTAGAGGCAAAAGAGCTAATGGCCACAAATGCAAGTTTCAGTCGTGAAAAAGCTATTGGATAGGAAACGGAGCGTAACAATACTATGGCGACGGGTTGTGCTGAAGCTGCACCCAGCCAGGAGGCACAGTGCAGTAGCACAGTGTGGTAGCAATATGGCGCACGACAATGACGAATCCATACATATTTTAAATTTGTGTGTGTGTGTGTGTCTTCCTGTATATTCCACATCTCCTAAATCACTGAACTGTTCATCCAAACTTGGTGTATATATCTTTTATCGGTAGCCAACAAACATTTTGGGGGCAAGAACCTTTACCTAGATCCGGAGATACGACGTCATAAACAATGAGTTGCGTGAAAGACTGCGAGTCATCACGATGCTTAAATGTATTACATCTATGCTGCTAACAGTATTCGCAATAAATTTCACAGTCATTGTCCACATATGCCACTAAAGGCACCTACAAAGGTGTATGATGATACCACACATAGTTCAGGATATATGGCCTCATAAACTGTGAGATGCGTGAAAAACTGCCACATTGTAATGACGTTTAAATGTATCACTTCTTTGCTAATAATTGTATTCGCAATATACTCCGCTAACAGTATCCACATATTCCACTGTATGTACTTACAAAAATAGATCATTGTACGACACATAGTACAGGATATACGACGTGATAAACACTGAAGTAAGTGAAAAAGTACCACGTCATGCATTTACCACTAGGACCCTCCTACAGTCGAGTCAACTTGAGGAAATCCCTGACACCTGACACCTATTTTGACAGCTTTCAGATTTCCACAAACGGCTGTAGGCGAGAAGGATAGTTGTCTGTAGCGCTACGAAGAGATGTAGCCAAGGTGACAGCTGCAAAATCGCGTTGTAGACACACGTAGCAGCTGAGCCCAGCGTCCAGTAACTGTCCCGGATCCTTAAACGATTGTTTGATAATTTCAGAGGTGTTTTCAAGAACACGTGTAAACGAATTTTTTCAATATCAAACTACAGACACACTTCATTTTTGGTTTTCATTACTAATAGAAAACTGCCAAAATGAATAACAGTGCAGTACCCGGTTTGTCACACGTACCCGCATAAAAGTACGTATGAAACACCATGATGAATTTCAAGATAGGCATAAAAGGAAGCTATATGATAAATTGACGATTATTATTTCATTCGTTTTTAACTATTTTATTTACTGTCTTTAATTTCCTGCAGTCTTTAATGATGCCGCTTACATATTCAAAAGACTCTAAGCACCATGGGACTTAACATCTGAGGTCATCAGTCCCCAAGACTTAGAAATACTTAAACCTAACTAACCTAAGGACACCACACACATCCATGCCCGAGGCAGGATTCGAACCTGCGAGCGTAGCAGCAGCGCGGGTCCGGACTGAAGCGCCTAGAACCGCTCGGCCACAACGGCTGGCGATGCCGCTTACAATCTTCGTTATTAATGTACTTCATTTTTGTTTTACACTTCCGTTTTTATGGTGGCATATCGAAGTAAATTCGTAATATGAAAGCAAAATTTGTATATACACTCCTGGAAATTGAAATAAGAACACCGTGAATTCATTGTCCCAGGAAGGGGAAACTTTATTGACACATTCCTGGGGTCAGATACATCACATGATCACACTGACAGAACCACAGGCACATAGACACAGGCAACAGAGCATGCACAATGTCGGCACTAGTACAGTGTATATCCACCTTTCGCAGCAATGCAGGCTGCTATTCTCCCGTGGAGACGATCGTAGAGATGCTGGATGTAGTCCTGTGGAACGGCTTGCCATGCCATTTCCACCTGGCGCCTCAGTTGGACCAGCGTTCGTGCTGAACGTGCAGACCGCGTGAGACGACGCTTCATCCAGTCCCAAACATGCTCAATGGGGGACAGATCCGGAGATCTTGCTGGCCAGGGTAGTTGACTTACACCTTCTAGAGCACGTTGGGTGGCACGGGATACATGCGGACGTGCATTGTCCTGTTGGAACAGCAAGTTCCCTTGCCGGTCTAGGAATGGTAGAACGATGGGTTCGATGACGGTTTGGATGTACCGTGCACTATTCAGTGTCCCCTCGACTATCACCAGTGGTGTACGGCCAGTGTAGGAGATCGCTCCCCACACCATGATGCCGGGTGTTGGCCCTGTGTGCCTCGGTCGTATGCAGTCCTGATTGTGGCGCTCACCTGCACGGCGCCAAACACGCATACGACCATCATTGGCACCAAGGCAGAAGCGACTCTCATCGCTGAAGACGACACGTCTCCATTCGTCCCTCCATTCACGCCTGTCGCGACACCACTGGAGGCGGGCTGCACGATGTTGGGGCGTGAGCGGAAGACGGCCTAACGGTGTGCGGGACCGTAGCCCAGCTTCATGGAGACGGTTGCGAATGGTCCTCGCCGATACCCCAGGAGCAACAGTGTCCCTAATTTGCTGGGAAGTGGCGGTGCGGTCCCCTACGGCACTGCGTAGGATCCTACGGTCTTGGCGTGCATCCGTGCGTTGCTGCGGTCCGGTCCCAGGTCGACGGGCACGTGCACCTTCCGCCGACCACTGGCGACAACATCGATGTACTGTGGAGACCTCACGCCCCACGTGTTGAGCAATTCGGCGGTGCGTCCACCCGGCCTCCCGCATGCCCACTATACGCCCTCGCTCAAAGTCCGTCAACTGCACATACGGTTCACGTCCACGCTGTCGCGGCATGCTACCAGTGTTAAAGACTGCGATGGAGCTCCGTATGCCACGGCAAACTGGCTGACACTGACGGCGGCGGTGCACAAATGCTGCGCAGCTAGCGCCATTCGACGGCCAACACCGCGGTTCCTGGTGTGTCCGCTGTGCCGTGCGTGTGATCATTGCTTGTACAGCCCTCTCGCAGTGTCCGGAGCAAGTATGGTGGGTCTGACACACCGGTGTCAATGTGTTCTTTTTTCCATTTCCAGGAGTGTATTATTATTATTCGTATCCGCTAGTCGGAACTTCAGAAAACCTCGTTGACAAAAGATTCTGTGCATATTCAGTAATTATCACTGTAAGATCCCCGTAAGTTTTAGATGCTCAGGACACAACTAAAGTCCTTAATCCTGGGGGCCTTCTCGTATGCACATTCCAAATATAAAGTTGGAGTATAGTAAAATTAGCACAGAAACACAATTGACTAAAGATAACATTTTAAACAGTTTCATGTTGAAGTGGTAATGATAACCCAATAAAATGAATATATACTGCAGCCTTCCGCACATTGCCATACCGGATGTGTAAAAAATAAAAGTAATCACTGGGAAAACGAATGTTGTGGTACACTTTTGAAACGAACCGATGAGATAAAAATGAGTTCAGGACAGATGTGTCGGGTAAATCTGACCCTCTAATTGTTTGGAATGTCAAATAAGTAACGATAAAGACTTAGAAACCGAGAAAAAGGAATCAAGGCCAAATGTGGAAGCAGAAGTCACACTTAAAAAAGTAAACCAAAACTAGAAATGAGAATTAAATTTATAAAAAGCTTTGGCTACTCCTACTTCGTTGTTTCAATAGGAACAATAGGGGGTCTATACTACTCTTTCATCTACACATACCGTAGAGTCGCACCACTACACATTAATGGCCGCAGCCAGAACCCACGCACGCGGTCGGCGTGCAGCACCAGAGACAAATTACTCGACGTACCTTTCCACGGGTTTACTTAGAAACTTTTACTACCCAACCCGGGTCACTTCTCTGGTCTGGTACACAACCGTATCAATAAGAATTGGGCTCGCCAGCCTCACTTCGACACACGAGACAAGCTAAAATTCTCTGTACTGCAAAGTCAGTAATCAAAGATCTGTAGCAGTCCAACCAATTTCAGGGATATTTCGAGATCCGATGCCTTTACTGGAATATTTACATCGCTGACAGTTCTTATACCGCCTCCAACTGGCTTGTAGCAACCCTCGCTGATAATTTCCACAACAACGAAGCACGAATACTTTTCAAAGTGAAAAGAGAAAACTCACATAAAACACCATTTCCAAATTGGCACGAAAACAATGAAATTTGTTGACATGAATGAATCCTAGCCAAGTCCATAATGTTTATCGAGCAGATTCTAATGAATCTCTGCTCTGAAGTGTCTTTTTCTACTGCACACGTCCACACTCACCAATCCGCAACACTCGTCCACAGAAAAAAAAAAAGAAAATACGCTACTGGCCATTAAAATTGCTACACCACGAAGATGACGTGCTACAGACGCGAAATTTAACCGACGGGAAGAAGATGCAGTGATATGCAAATGCTTAGCTTTTCAGAGCATGCCCACAAGGTTGGCGCCGGTGGCGACACCTACAACGTGCTGACATGATCAAAGTTTAAAACCGAGTTCTCATACACAAACAGCAGTTGACCAGTGTTGCGTGGTGAAACGTTGGTGTGATGCCTCGCGTAAGGAGGAGAAATGCGTACCATCACGTTTCCGACTTTCATAAAGGTCGGATTGTAGCCGCTATTGCGGTTTATCGTATCGCGACATTGTTCTTGCGTTGGTCGAGATCCAATGACTGTTTGAAGATAATGGAATCGGTGGGTTCAGGAGGGTAATACGGAACGCCCTGCTGGATCCCAACGGCATCATATCACTAGCAATTGAGATGACACGCATCTTATCCGCTTGGTTGTAACGGATCGCGCAACCACGTCTCGATCCCTGAGTCAACAGATGGGACGTTTGCAAGACAACAGCCATCTGCACCAACAGTTCGACGACGTTTGCAGCAGCATGGACTATCAGCTCGGAGACCACGGCTGGGGTCCCCCTTAACCCTGCATCACAGACAGGAGCGTCTGCGATGGTGTACTCAACGCCGAACCTGGGTGCACGAATGGCAAAACGTCATTTTTTCGAATGAATGCAGGTTATGTTTACAGCACCATGATGGTTGCATCCGTGTTTGGCAACATCGCGGTGAACGCACATTGGAAGCGTGTATTCGTTATCGCCATACTAGCGTATCACCCGGCGTGATGGTATGGGGTGCCATTGGTTACGCGTCTCGGTCACCTCTTTTTCGGATTGACGGCACTCTGAACAGTGGATGTTACATTTCAGATGTGTTACGACCCGTGGCTCTACCCTTCATTCGATCCCTGCGAATCCGTACATTTCAGCAGGATAATGCACGACTGCATGTTGCAGGTCATGTACGGGCCTTTCTGGATACCGAAAATGTTCGACTGCTGCCCTGGCCAGGACATTCTCCAGATCTTTGACATCTTGTCAACGGTGTCCGAGCAACTGGCTCGTCACAATACGCCAGTCACTACTCTTGATGAACTGTGGTACCGGGTTGAAGGTGCATGGGCAGCTGCACCTGTACACGCCATCCAAGCTCTGTTTGACTCAATGCCCAGGCGTATCAAGGCCGTTATTACGGCCGGAGGTGGTTGTTCTGGGTACTGATTTCTCAGGATCTATGCACCCAAATTGCGTGAAAATGTAATCACATGTCAGTTCTAGTATAATATATTTGTCCAATGGATACCCGTTTATCATGTGCATTTCTTCATGGTGTAGCCATTTTAATGGCCAGTTGTGTAAAATAAAAGCGCCTAAGGAGAATTCCACGCCCGCTTACAGGAAGGGAACGCCCTTCCTGATTCTCTCAGTCTTCGGCAGTGGGACAAAAAAGTTGGTTGATGACGAAGGATCACCCTCTCCAGGCTTCAGAAGTACACAACGAAAACACTATCTTCGCTACAAAAAGCACTTGACTGCCACAGCCAGGAGGTCACTAGCAGCTCCCCAATTTCGTCCAGCTCCATACTGCTCCACCATAATTACTTGATATTCAGATCTTCCAGCCAATCCTAATCAGCAGCAGAACGTAGGCATTTACAATGTCCATTTGCGGGCGCCATCAATCTGCCCGCTCATAGGGCCTTTAGAACCTCTTCTGAAGCATGTGTCAGAAAACATCGGTGTGTCCTCGTGATTTTACTCCCCCTCAGCAAGGCTCCGACTGACATCACTTTAGGAGGGTTAGGAGAGGTCTGTCCCGTTTTCTTTGCCGAACAAGAAATCTCTTTCTGCTGCAAATTGATACTGAATGAGGTGGCTGAAAGTAGTGAACACAGTCACGACACATTGGCGGATATGTTACAGCATCTCTAACTTGTTTCCGTGGCTGATGAGTGACTTACAAATGAAGAACCGGAAATGCAGAGGCTCTTGACCACCAACAGATTTTACCTTAGAATAATAGATGAGCATTTTATAGAGTTACTAACAGTATTCACAAGTTTTGACTGTCCGATTATGGTACGTGTTTCTAGTTCATTTCTGATTAGATCTAATTATGTCTGCTCACACTGACGGGCTGATGAGACTTTTAGGAATGATCGTTCTTCTTAATTTACACTTGGGAGAATTACTTCATCCTGCACCTCCACAAGCACAGTGCAGTAATCGGTTCTCTTCAAATGAATAGCAACTCTAAAACTACTTGAAGCACATATTAACAAAAGAAGTGATCAGCTTGACCCCTTTTTCTGAGCCTGCGCTCAAGTCTGTCACACAGTCGTAAGCAGCTGACACCTGAAAATTCTCAATAATGATAACCGCGACACTGATGAACTTTCCTAGCATGGGTGGCGAAACTGCGTGCCAGACAGTCATGTAACAAAAAACAAGTCTACGATAGATTACGGGTGGGCACAAAAAAGGCAACTTATTGCTCATGAAATGACTATATGGGTTCACTTTATTAACCGAGGTCTCAAATGGAACACTACCCCACAATACCTGTTGCTCAATTGAGATAGCGCAATGCAGTAATAAAATTCTGGGGAATAGAGCTAGGGCGCTTTAGAATTCATTGATAAAACTAATGCATCTATTGTTATTGAACTACTGTGCAGGAATGACTGTAACCAAATCTTTCTATTTACCATACCGTATCGAATCTGAGACGAATGCAACTGCATAAACTCAGCTCAGAATATAAAAATAAGTGTTGCGCCAACAAATATGACAAAACTTTTACGTTATATGGTACAGCTAATGTTTTTCTATTGTTTTCTCAGTACATTTAATAACTCGAGCTATGAGCGACTTTGTCACTAGCGTTCAGAGACGTCTCGTTACTCACATTCTATGGTTTCAACGTATACATAAGCGCCCTCGATATGTGTAGTGCTAATTACATAAATCCATTTCACATTATGCATTTAAAGTCTAGTGGAAAGAAATGTATACGTTGTGCGTGTAAGGGTGTGTGTGTATGTGTGTGTGTGTGTGTGTGTGTGTGTGTGTGTGTGTGTGAGAGAGAGAGAGAGAGAGAGAGAGAGAGACAGAGAGAGAGAGAGAGAGAGAGAGAGAGAGATAGAGAGACACAGAGAGAAAGTTGGCATATAAATTCTGCGTTTTTAGTGACGCCATTCAGCGTTAGGGTACGTACAGTCACTTGAACTTTTCAGATTTCGTGAAACTCTTAGTATATATTAGAATGATGCAAGATTTTCTAAGCGTTCAGATATCACCTAATGTAGTAGCTGTTGTGATTGAAATTAACCTGCTTCGAAAGAATTAAGGACGATGATCATATTTTATAGGCCTATAGGATTATTGTTGTTATTTCTACATGTCTAGTGAATGCAGAAAGATAGGCTGCCAAAATTAATGAAGGAGTTAAAGACAGATAGCAAGGAAAACTTGTCTGGCATAGAGAGATATGCGAGAATGGATGAATATTGCAGGAGAGTACACTCTCTGCAAGAAAGGCAGTAGCCTCTATTGAAAGGAGGAAGATAAGGAGATCTTTCATATACTCTAAGCTGCTAGGTACGTGACTAACGGATTAACCCTTTGAGTACCAGTGATTTCCAGCTGGACCCACCATATTATTAATTTTTTTGATATACCAGGCCCTTCGCATGAAATGACCGATGCTGTTGCAAGGCAGAGAAATCTAGCGATACACTAAGGTACTTCTACGAATGTAGAACTTTGCAGCGGTCACTTACAGCGTTCAAAGCAACAGCGACCACGGTGATTGTGCTACGTGTTTGTATGAGATTATGACTTTTTTTTTTAAGTTAACGGAAGTTGCGAGATGTGGGACTGTGCCTAGGGAACATGCGAAATTGCTTTAGGTATATCATAAGAAATGATGGGTGGTTGAAGACTGTATGTCACACTGATTCCAAAGTGAAACCACTGCTTTAAAACAATTGCTTGTTTACTTTTTTCAGTTTCTTACCGTATTCATTGCATACTACGATGATAAATGTCAATTTTGTGGAAAAATTTACTTTTTTCCATTGCTGGGACTCAACGAATTAAGTAAGTAGGCGAGTATTGTATATCAAAAGCTGGCAGAAAGATTACCATGGTAGTATCGCAAAGATTGGGTTTAACGTCCCACAGAGAGCGAACTCATTAAAGACGGAACACTACAGCTCGGTTTGGGGAAGTATGGGCCGTGTCCTTTCGAAGCACCAGTTGTAACATTCAACCTACGCGGTTTAGGTTCAAAATGGTTGAAATGGCTTTGATCACTATGGGACTTAACTTCTGAGGTCATCAGTCCCTTAAAACTTAGAACTACTTAAACCTAACTAACCTAAGGACATCACACACATCCATGCCCGAGGCAGGAATCGAACCTTCGACCGTAGCGGTCGCGCGGTTCCAAACTGTAGCGCCTAGAACCGCTCGGCCACCCCGGCCGGCTACGCGGTTTAGGGAAATTGTGAATAATTTAAATCTGCGTCGTCTGGGGATTTGAAGCACCATCCCTCTGAAAAAGAGACCGCTGTCTTACCGCTGCCCCACCTCGCTCGCTAGTGGCAAAGGCGGATAAAATATTAATGCAGTAGAAGATGAAAAATGTAATAGCACGGTGTAGGTTCATCGCAGAGCGTGCCGTCGTGTTGTGACACATGTTCTGTAAATATGACAGCGACACCTCTAGACGCAGACACGGTGGCGTGTTAGTGTTTGTGCGCCCGGAAGACTACTACACCTGCCTCTGCCGACCACTCCCACCTCCTCCGGGTCTGGTCGTGATGGACGACTCCGGAGACCCCGCCGTTAATCAATCCCTGTCGCAGGAGGGCCTGAGATCTTCTTCTTCTGTGCTGTAGCGCCCCTTCCCTCCTGCGAGCCTCTCCTCCTTCCACGTGCAACCTGGCCGCTGGTCGCGAAACGGCAGCGGTGCGCGAACCTGCGCGCCCAGGCGTGTACGGCCCAGGGGGGACCGAACTCGCTAACGAAAATGTATGGAGGAGGCCGATGGTGAGGTGGGCTGTCAGAAACGTCTCCTAGTGGCCGCCCCCAGGGGCCGCTGCCACCGCCTCCTCCGTGTCGTTTGTTCTCCCGCTCAGACAACACCGAGCGACGCAGAACACACAAAAGGGCAGGCGTGTCTCTCTTCTCGTACGACCCTCCGTTCCTTCCCTCTCCTTCATAACGCGTGTCGGATACATCTCGACTACGCCGGTTAACGCCGTTGTTTGTCCTTTTATAATAGGGACCACTATGCTGTCACATGTCTTGAGTTACTCAAAAAGGGAGCTTACTAGCCTGATAAGTTACTTCTAACTTCAACAGCTGTGTAATTTTCTCTTTTTTACAGGGCACTATACCTGATTTGTGTTTCTATCAGACTCGAAAAATGAGTACAAAACGGAAATCAAAACTATTAACTCTTGAAACTATTGACCAAGCACTAAGAAAAACTGCTGCATCAGTATTTCCATGCTTGTCGGATATGATTAGCGAAGTTTTAGCCTTTATTGGGCTGTTTTCAGTAGGGAAGAGTGTTCAACCTTTCTATCCTTTCACTCTATAGCCTCTAGCGAACTCTGTAAAAGAAGTTTAATATGTTTTCATTTTCTTCTTTCAAAAGACAGCATTTACTTTTCATGTGCTGCAGCGTTTTTCTGAAATTACAAAAAGTACTTCGAAAAATTAAGGTTTTTACAGATTTGCAAACGTGCTACAAGGTACATTTCCATGTACCTTAAATGAAACAACAAGTTTAGTGTTACCAGTCACTGTATATTTACCTACACCACGTGTTTCAAAGGTTTAAACCTCTACCATAATGTGGATTTACATTTGTCAGTATGACTTGTGCGTGTGTGTGTGTGTGTGTGTGTGTGTGTGTGTGTGTGTGTTGTGCTGCGATTTTTTGGAGGAACTTATGACACTATCCAGCGGAGAAAGAAAACACTGTTTCAGATCATAGTTTCGGGTTTCATTTGACAAAAACTAAAATTATATCTAACGGTAAAAATAAAATAAGTACAATAAAGTACCTCCAGTGAAAATGTCCTCATTTAAATTTTCTTGTAACGAGGAACAAATATTCGATTGAAATTTAAAATTGTTGCAATTGAGAACATGTGGTAGCTGCTGTATTTAAATGTATTTCTGTTATATATTACTCGATTACATAACGCTAAACAGTATGTGAAATCAAATAAGTAGAAGTATTAGCAAAAACCAATTACAAGTTGAGTACATTTCGAAACGGAAGATATTGGAAACTAATTCAAATTTCCATTTTCAAGACAGATCCCTTTACAAGTACCAGTGCTCCAGGACATCCTTCTGTTTCAAGATACAAGATGGTGCACGACCGACAACGTATGGGTTGACTGTCCACATGTTATATGAATGGTTTCACAAACGTATAACATTTTGCTGGCCATAAAATGTTGTACCGGGAGAAATAGCAATATCTTCCAAACAGCTTTAATCTATTATACAGCATTTAAATGTCTAGTAGGCGAAATATTTATAAATGCTGCGATGCTGGTCATTAGTTCACATTCCTTCATGTGGATCTAACAACAGTCATTAGACAGAAGTACCAGCCAAAAAATATTGTGTATTCCTACGTACACTATTCTCTAACTGGAACACTCTCCTCTGCAGCAAGAAGCCATTTCTATAGATAATAATGAATGCCGTAGATTGGTCTATCTAACGTTACTAGAATTTTTCGACTAGACAGTGGAACCCACAAGCTCAGAGGACGTGCACGTGCAGCTCATCAATATCTTGAGAAAGATCGAGTCATAGGTCTCAGAGACGTGGGAGCATCATACCGACAAGGCGTCTGTAGTGACGAAACGGACGCACGACAGTAGTGTGGCAAGGACAGCAGACACAAGTTTTTCCAAAGGGCTACACCACGGTGATTGATCTACTGACAACAGGTGACTCACAACAGGTGAAATAAGAACAGAACCTACAGGTTGTCTCACCACAAATCGTCAGGAACTGGGGTGAGATGTATGGTTGCGACGCGTTATATACCCCTGACTTCTCAGCACAGACAACAGAAGCTTGCGTGGTGGAAATACGGAGTCAGCTGGACGTTGAAGAGTATTCTGTGCTGCTCAGCGATGAGTCAGCTTTGTGTTTGTGGCACTGATGTCGGCGCCTACGTGCCCGCAAGAGGATGTATGGTCACAGGAGGCACCGACTCTCGAGACTTATAACTCTCAAACTCCTGGAATTATTATTAGTTATGCCAACACAGCTGATTCGATAAGTCGTTAACGTTAGCTGAATGTTTGCCAGTACGTGGCAAGAATGGAAAACACTGTTGTAACACATGTCATGACCGTGGTACT
This sequence comes from Schistocerca serialis cubense, assembly GCF_023864345.2. NCBI lineage: Eukaryota > Metazoa > Arthropoda > Insecta > Orthoptera > Acrididae > Schistocerca > Schistocerca serialis. The sequence goes on from NC_064642.1 coordinate 530,025,076, forward strand.
AATTGATATACTCCAGCAGGAGAATGCAATACCCAACATTGGAATTATGAACACAAATGGCTGCCCAGTCCGCGGATTAGTCACGCATGGGGAATTTCTGGGAAGTAATGAAAAAACCTATACTTCTCTCCAGCCTGAAGCCAGTAATCTTCCTGAAGTCACAGGATGTGATTCGGGAACGGCAAGAGATTTTGAGAGACGACGTTGCGAGGCTGTTCAATTCAATGGCACCACGAATACAAGAATGTATTCGTGTTTGTGTGTGTCGTACCTCCTACTGACATGAAATAAAATGAGTGGAATGAAATATTAATCATTAAATACCCGATAGCTACTGATTGTCGTATACCTTCACTAGGAGGAGTAGATAAAATGTTACATAATGCACGTATTCTATTTAGTTGGGTCTATTTTTATAGCGGAAACCTGATAAGTAATACCTCAAACACAATAGTGGCAACCTGTGCAAACGCAAATCTGACGAATCTGAGATGAGGGTCGGAGGGAAAACTGAGAATAATTCCTCAGGTACTTAGTTACTGTCGTGGAACTGGTCAGCACAGAGTAGAACTGCTGAATGTGGTATGTGGGCCGGCCGGAGTGGCCGAGCGGTTCTGGGCGCTTCAGTCTGGAACCGCGCGACCGCTGCGGTCGTAGGTTAAAATCCTGCCTCGGGTATGGATGTGTGTGATGTCCGTAGGTTAGTTAGGTTAAAGTAGTTCTAAGTTCTAGAGGACGGATGACCTCAGAAGTTAAGTCCCATAATGCTCAGAGCCATGAGAACCAATGTAGTATGTGGAACTATTGAAAGTAATACGCCACACCAGCCGTAGATTTCGGAGGCAAACTATTTATGGCTATACAAGTAAAATCTTCAGAGTGAGACTCTAAGATTATAAAATTGTGTATTATCTCGAAATTCCCTACGTCCTATGCAGTAGTAGCTTGGTATCACTACAATATAGGTGTCGGTAACTGAAGTACGGTAACTGGAAATTACTTAATCTAACTTAAACTAACTTACTAGCTTACGCTGAGGACAAAACACACACACACCCATGCCCGAGGGTGGAATCGAACCTCCGACGGTGGGAGCCGCGCGAACAGTGACAAGACGCCCTACACTGCACGGCTACCCCGCACGGCGTGAAGTATGATGACTTCAACCACAGGCAGCGCCAGTAACCCTCTCTTGCAGCTAACTGTTGGATGGCCGGAAAATTTGCTAAGGCCTCAAATGCATCTGATCAGCTGATGGCTGAGGTTGATGAAGATGGTAGAGCGGTAGCAGCAGATTTCGCTGAAACGGGTGATGACAAGAGAGACGAGACCAATGAATCAAGCGATCTCTGTGCGAAAGCGTCCGACTGTGAAACTTTGCCTTGCTCCTTTTTTTTCTTATATGCTTCATTCGACTGGCTGGGCTCTGAATCTATGAGGATCTAACTGATCAAAATGCTCTTTTGACCACTCGATTCCCCTTCTCTGGCCTACCTTCTCCTTGGTTAACCAATGATTTTCGTTCTACGATGTTCCCTGAAGAAAATCATTTCTCACTATTTCTGTCTCTCTTCTAGACCAATGAGACAGCTTTCTATCATTACTGCCGTGCTCCTCTGCCTCTCTGGGAGAAGTTTAAATGAACAAATGTCTGCAGTTCTTATGTCCCTAAATACGCTCCTTGTAAGTGCTACACTTTGATTGGCATCTCGCAGTTTTCACTTGCATAGCTTGTGATTATCTTTCCACCCCCAAGATACCAAACTCCAGCGTGTACATCCCAAAAGTCAGCTGTCTGCATTCGACTCTCAATAGGGCCTTTCACTATAAATTCTTCCCTCTCCATCTCACAAAAACACTTCAACAAGTGTTTACTACATGATGTAATAACAGCTATCCATCTACACAGTGAAGCCCTGTAGTGTCACGAAGGTGTGTGCAGGGCCCGGTCATGGCAATGACCACTTTGTCTCACTAACCTTCCAAGGGGAGCTCACCAGGCTTCCTGAGTGTTCCAGTTTTGGCTAAGCTGTGTCGTCCAGGACCCCTCCAACATCATTCGCTTATTTACAACTAGCGTGCATTTTTGTATTACATTACTACGGAAACTGACAATCACTTGTTCATTTAAAGTCATTTCATTTCTCTGGTTGCAATTAACCACTCAGATCAAGAGGGGGTCTCTAATATGAAATTGTACGAATTTAGATATGTTGAGTGGCAGCTCCGGGAAACCGCCCCGTAACCCCCCCCCCCCCCCCACACACACACACACGTTCATCCCATCAACGAAAATATGTAAGGTGACAAGGTTGGGTGGTTTGCATGCCTCAACAACACAGACAGCCATACCAAAGGTGCAAGCATAATGGAAATGTATATGTGGAAAGGTCACACTAACCCCTCGTTCCTGAAGATGGGCAGCTGCCTTTTCAGTTGTTTCAGGGGCAACAGGCTTGATGATTGAGTGGATCTGACCATGTAACATTAGCTAACATGGCCCTGTTGTACTCATACTGCGCACAGCCGAAAACAAGGGATACTACAGCCATATTTTTCCAGCGAGAACCATATCTACTGTGTGGCTTAATGATGATACGGATTTCGTGAAGGCAGCTCCTAAGGAGGGTGTCATGATCAAGAAAAACAGAACCGGCGCTCCATAGGACAGAGCGTAGAATGTTAGATTCGTTAATTGGGTAGGTCGGTTAGACAATTTGAAAAGGGAAATAGAGAGGTTGAAGTGGGATGTAGTAGGAAAAATGCGGTGGTAGGAAGAAAATTGCAATGCAGATAAGGTACTACGAACAGCCCAGTGAAAGCATTATCGTAGCGAAGATGAGCGTGAAGCCAACATCCATAACTGTAGTAGAACTTTAAATGCCAGCTAGCTCCGCAGATAGTGAAGATATTGAAGGAATATTTATGAGATAATGGTAATCAGGAAGTTAAGACACTCTTTGGTGTGACGTCATAAGCGCGAGACTGCGTGTGAGATCGCTCTCTTAGTTTTCATATATTTTTAGGTTTCAGATACATATTTCAACGGTTTTTGTGATAATGTTTACTATATAAGTGACTTATTAGTGGTTTCTTCATTCCCCTCCGCCTTTCTTGTGTTGTGACCTGATTTTTGTGAGTGTTTCGTATCGAGCAAATTAACCTCTTACCTGTGTTTACATTCCGCGCTGACCAGTTGCAGCTGTAGCGGCGCATCGAAAGCTAAGTACTAATTAATTGTTTGTGTATAATGGTTTATTTAGGAACTTTAGTAGTCTTCAACCAGTGTTCTTGGTGTTTTCTGGTGAAATAAATTTAGAAGAAATTTTTGGGAACTGTTTTCAGTTTCGTTACTGTGTCATTAGACGTTTGATTTTCTTTCTGTGTTAGTCTTTTGTTATATTCTCATTTGCTGTTAATTAATATTGTTAATAATAGTAGTTACTTTCCTTGTAGAGTAAGTTTTTGATTATTGTAGTCAGTTTGTTTCAATAATTGTAAAATTTTACCACGAGTGAGAAGTGTAGGCTTTGCCGTAGGTTCGAGAGTAGTGGATTGCGGTGTGAGACTTAATCGAAGTATTTTCACTGGGGGGAATGCAGTGGGGAAGCCAGTGGGCATTCTGGTGAGATCCTCTCCTGGAACTGCAGGTTATGTAGCAAGCGTAAGTTGATAGAGGAGCAGGAGCGTAAGATCTTTGCCCTTCAGGTGCAGTTGAAAAACGCACAGGAGGAGCTAGATAGGATGAGGAGGGAGAAAGGGGTTGGGGAATGGGAGCTGGCTGTTGGCAAGAGATCTGCTAGGAGAAGGAGATTTTCAGATAGTTTTACTATTGGCGTTTGCAATACGTAGATATGCCCAACTGTCAGAGTTTAGTGGAGGGGAATCTCTGTAGCTGTAGATGTAGGAAGTATGCAGCAGACCTCAGCAGTTACGGTGTCTAAGACAGTTGCAAAGTCTAAGAGAAAGAAGAAGGTTCTGCTGTTAGGTAGTTCTCATGGTAGAGGTGTAGGCCAGCAGTTGCAGGATGTGTTGGGAAGTGAGTACCAGGTCACCAGCATTGTGAAAATGCAGGATTGGCTCAGGTGACTGTTAACATACGGGAGTTATGTAGGGATTTTACTAAAGAGGATCAGGTAGTGATTGTGGGTGGGGCTGGTAATAGTATTGGTAGGGATGGGGAGTATGACATAGTTTGTGACCTGGAAAAGATAGCCACTCAGACTGGCAACACGAAAGCGTCACGATCGGCCTCATCTTAATACAGCCGTCAAGCGTAATAACATGAAACTTGGGGGTGCGTTGATGACGGAAGGCATGAGTCACATTTCAGTGGTGTCGGTGGAGTCTATCAGCAGGACGGGTTTCACTAGACATGGCCTGCACCTCAACAGGTATGGAATGGGGAGGTTGGCAAAGCTTATAGGTGACAGCATAGGTGGGGGTGGTGGGATCACTCATGGGAAAATTCCTGTACTAGTGGGTGTTAGAGCTGCACCTTTTTTAGATTGAAGTCAGCTGATAGGTATTCCTGCTTAAGGGTAGTCTCTCTAACAAAGAAACCACTTTCGATAAAGCTTAGGTATCCGAGTAATGAGGGAATTAGTATATTTCATCAAAATATACAAGGTATTAGAGATGAACTTAGTTAACTGCTTATAGAAGTTGACTCTGAAATTATTGGTATATCTGAACACTTCTTAAATAAGGAGATAATTCAGAGGCTTCCTTTACCAGGATACAGGTTGGCTGGCAGCTTTTCTAGGAGCTCTTTGCAGTGTGGGGGAGTAGCCATGTATGTGAAAAACGGTATCCCATTTGAGTCAACTGATGTTTCAAAGTACCGCACTGAAAAGCTGTTTGAATGTTGTGCAGGTGTGGTTAAATTTAGTGGAGTTAAACTTCTAACTGTTGTTATTTGTAGATCCCCAGACTCCGATTTCACATTTTTGATAAAGCTAGAGGAGGTTCTTGGTTCACTTTATAGGAAATATAAAAAGTTAATTATATGTGGTGACTTCAATATTAATTGTATAAGTGATTGTGCAAGGAAAAGGATGCTGGTAGACCTCCTTAATTCAAATAATCTCATGCAAACCGTATTCTTTCCAACGAGAGTGCAAGGGAACAGTAGAACAACCATAGAGAACATTTTTGTTCATTCCTCATTACTAGAAGGGCATTGTGTTAGCAAAAAAGTGAATGGCCTTTCAGATCATGATGCACAAGTTTTAACCCTAAAAGATTTTTGTGCTGCAACACATGTTAAATATAGTTATCAACTTTTTAGGAAAGCTGATCCAGTTGCTGTAGAGACCTTTGTAAACCTTATCAGGGAACATGAGTGGCAAGATGTTTATAGTGCTGATACACTAGACGATAAATATAATGCTTTCCTCAAGACTTTTCTCGTGCTCTTTGAAAGTTGCTTTCCGTTAGAACGTTCAGAACAAGGTACTAGCACAAACAGGCAGCCTGGGTGGCTGACGAGAGGGATAAGAATATCCTGTAGAACAAAGTGGCAATTGTATCAAAACGTTAGAAACAGTCAAAATCTAAATGCAGAAGCCCATTACAAACAGTCTTGTAAGGTGCTTAAAAAATTTATTAGGAAGGCAAAAAGTATGTGGTATGCAGATAGAATAGCTAAGTCTCAGGATAAAATTAACACCATATGGTCAATCGAAAAGGAAGTGGCTGGTCTGCAGAAACAGGTCGAGGATATAGAATCAGTGCGTAGTGGGAATGTCAGTGCTACTGATAAGTCGCATATATGTACAGTGTTTAATAATCACTTTCTGAATATAGCAGGTGAACTAAATGGAAACCTAGTCCCAACAGGGAATCATGTAGCGCTCGTAGAAAAAAGTGTTCCGAGACTGTTAACTGAAATGCTCCTCCATGATAATGACAAGAGCGAGATTGAGTTAATAATTAAATCATTAAAGATCAAGAACTCTCATGGATAGGACGGGGTATCTAGCAGAATACTGAAGTATTGTTTTATGTATGTTAGCCCAGTACTTAGCCATATCTGTAACTTTTCCTGTAGGAGTGGTCAGTTTCCTGACCGATTAAAGTATTCGGTAGTGAAGCCACTTTGTAAATAGGGAGACAGGGATAATGTTGACAATTATAGACCTATTTCTATGCCATTGGTGTTTGCTAAAGTTATCGAGAAGGTTGTATATACAAGGTTACTGGAGCATTTAAATACACATAATTTGCTGCCAAATGTACAGTTTGGTTTCAGAAATGGTTTAACAACTAAAAATGCTATATTCTCTTTTCTCTGTGAGGTTTTGGACGGATTAAATAAAAGGTTTCGAAAGCTAGGTGTTTTCTTTGATTTAACGAAGGCTTTTGACTGTGTTGACCACAAGATATTACTGCAGAAGTTGGACCATTATGGAGTAAGGGGAGTAGCTTACAGTTGGTTCGCCTCTTACTTTAAGAACAGAAAGCAGAAGGTAATTCTCCACAATATTGAGAGTGATAGTGAGGTTCAGTCCCAGTGGGGCACTGTTAAGTAGGACGTTCCCCAAGGGTCGGCGCTGGGGCCACTGCTGTTTCTTATTTATATAAATGATATGCCTTCTAGTATTACAGGTGATTCTAAAATATTTCTGTTTGCTGATGACACCAGCTTGGTAGTGAAGGATCTTGTGTGTAATATAGAAACATTATCAAATAATGTAGTTCATGAAATAAGTTCGTGGCTTGTGGAAAATAATTTGATGCTAAATCACAGTAAGACTCAGTTTCTACAGTTTCTAACTCACAATTCAACAAGAACTGATACTCTGATGAGACAGAATGGGCATATTATAAGCGAGACGGAACAGTTGAAGTTCCTAGGCGTTCGGATAGATAGTAAGCTGTTGTGGAAAGCCCATGTTCGGGATGTTGTTCAGAAACTAAATGCTGCTTTATTTACCATTAAAAAAGTATCTGAAATAAGTGCAGTTCACACGAAAAGTAGTCTACTTCGCATATTTTCATACGCTTATGTCATATGGTATTATTTTTTGGGGTAATTCTTTTGAATCAAAAAGGTTATTTTAGGCTCAAAAACGGGCTATTCGAGCTATATGTGGTGTAAGTTCTAGAACCTCTTGTCGACTCCTATTCAATAGTCTGGGAATTCTGACATTGCCCTCACAGTATATATTTTCTTTAATGTCGTTTGTTGTTAGCAATATATGCTTATTCCCAAGAGTTAGCAGCTTTCAGTCAGTTAATACTAGGCAGAAATCACATCTGCATGTGGAATGCACTTCCTTGACTCTTGTGCAGAAAGGAGTGCACTATTTGGCTGCATCCATTTTCAGTAAGCTACCACAAGAACTCAAAAATCTTAGCAGTAGCCCAAACGCTTTTAAGTCCAAACTGAAGAGTTTACTCATGGCTCACTCCTTTTATTCTGTCGAGGAGCTCCTGGAAGAGCTGAAAAATTAAGCAAATTCCAGTGTTACGTTTTTGATTTTCTATATTTAAACTTACGAATTGTCGCCTGAATACGTTTCTTGTATTTCATTTTATCTGTTCCTACTATCGTGTTATAATTTCATGTATTGACTCGTTCCATTACCATGGAGACTTCTCCTTAATTTGGTCCCACGGAACAATAAATAAATAAATAAAATAAATAATAAATAGGAAAATTTAATTGCGATGACTGCATTAGGAGCAGAACCAAAAGTAATAATTTAAGCATAATGTGAACTGGAGAAACGGGATGAAAGAGGAAGGCGCTTGGAAACATTTCTGGCAGTTTGTTGAAGAATCGTGAAAGAAGAGTGCATACGCAGAAGAGACCTGTGGGCACAGGTACATTACAGATTGATTATATAACGGAACATTTAGATTTTGAGCTCAGGTTTTAAACTGAGAGAAATTTACAGGGGCAGAGGTGAATTATATCCACAATTTATTGTTTATGAATTTCTGATTAAAACCAAAAAACTGGAAACAAGTAGGGCATTAAGGAGACGTGACCTCGACAAATTGAAGGAATAGGATGTTTTAAAGAGATTCAGGTGCTAAAGGAAACGCTGGCTTAAAGCAGCGGAAGAAATTTAATGGAAGAGGAATGGGTAGCTTTGAGACATAAAATTGTGAAGGCAGCACAGGATCACATAAGTAAAAAGACAAACCCTAATAGAAATACCTGGACAGCGCAGAATATGCTAAATTTAATTGACAAAAGGAGAAAATCTACAGTTACTTGATCGTACAATGTACAGATACTATAAATGAAGCAGGTGAAATGAAACACAGGTGTCTAAAAAAGAGATTGACAGAAAGTGCAAACTGGCGAAGCAAGAGTGGCTAGAGGTCGGTTTCAACGCTCTAGGAGAAAGATAGACACCGCCTACAGGAAAATTTAAGAAACATCTGGAGATATAAGAAGCAGTTGCATAAATATCAAGAGATCAGGAGGCAAGTGAGAACCAAGCAAAGAATGGAAGACAAAGGTGGAAGGAAGATACTGATACCTTTATAAGGGAGATAAACATGAGAACAATGTTATAGAAACAGAAGAGATAGTAGGTGAAAATGATATAGGACACATGATACTGCGAGAAGAATTTCACAGAACACTGAAATATTTAAGTGTAAACAACATCCTTGATATGGATAACTTTTCCTCAGAATTAATGAGAGTCTTGGGAGAACCATCTGTGATATAACTATTCCAACTGGTGAGCACGATGTATGAAACAGGCGAAATGCCCTCAGATTTCAAGAAGAACGTAGTAATCCAAATTGCTAAGAAAGCACGTGCGAACTGCGAATACCACCGACCTACCAGTTTAATAAATCATTATTAGGGATGTCGATGCGAATTATTTGCAGAAAAATGGAAAAATTGGTAGTAATCGACTTTAGGGTACATCTGGTTGATTTCCGTGACGCAATACTGGCCCTAAAACTAATCATAGAAGATAGGTTGAAGAAGGACAAACCTGTAATTGTGGCAGTTAGGAGAATGCTATCGACTATGTTGCCTGGAGTGTAATCTTTGAAATTTTGACGGTATTGGGAATAAAATACAGGGAGCAAGGGTTATTTACAACTCCTACAGAAATCAGATGGTGGTTACAAGACTCGAAGGACACGAAAAAAAAGCTGTAGTTGAGAAGGATGTTGTATTCTCTCCCAGATGTTATTAAGTCTGTATATTCAGCAAGCAGTGAAGGAAACAAAGTACACGTTTGTCGTCAGAGTTAGGTCCAGGAAGGAAGATGATTTGGAAGAGCAGTTGAACGCAGGGGATAGTGCCTTGAAAAGAGGTTATTGAGTCAACGTAAACAGAAGTAAAACACTGCTAATGGCATGTAGTCGAATTAAGTCTGGCGATACTGGGGACTAGCATGACTAGAAAATGAGACACTAAAAGCAGTAGTTGAAATTTGATATTTTTAGCGAAATAACTCATAATAGCTGAAGTGGAGTCTGTGCAAAATGCAGACTGACAATAGCACGGGAAGTGTTTCTGAAATAAGGAATTTGTTGACATCTGATATCAATTGAAGAATAAGGAAGTATTTTCCCAAGGATTCTGGCAGCTGCGTGGCCTTATATGGAAGTGAAACGTAGATGATAATCAGTTCAGACAAGAGAGAATGCAAACTTCTGATATGTCGTGTTATAGAAGAATCCTGAAGATTAAATAGGTGATCAAATAACAAATGAGGAGCTCCTGAATCAAAGTTGTGCCCCGAATCGACTAAAAAGAATGATCAATTGGTAGGACACGTCGTGAAACTAGATAACAGTCAGTTTGGTACTGGAAGTTAGTGTGTATGTGTGTGTGTGTGTGTGTGTGTGTGTGTGTGTGTGTGTGTGTGTGTGTGTGCGCGTGAGGTGCGTGAGTGTGTGTGTGTGTGTGTGTGTGTGTGTGTATGCGCGCGTTTCGTGTGAAGGGGGAGGAACAGGGCACAAACATGAAAGAGGGAGAAGACGGGTCTAATACAACAGGCAGGTTCAAAAGAGTGTATGTTGCAGTAGTCATGCAGAAATGAAGAGGCTTACACAGGACAGAGACTAACATAGAGAGCTGCATCAAACCAATCTACTGGCTGTCCAGGTTATATTAGTAATAGAAAGCTAAATAACATTGTTAATAAGCATTACTCCTTCACTAATAGTTACTCTATAAAAAACGTAAGTGACTTGATAAATCTAACCAGAAATATTAAAATAGCACGAGTACCTTAAGTTTCATCCATAGATGTTGTTAACTTATGGTCAAATGTATGTTATTAAATTTGGGCACTGAGAACCATAAGGCTCTACAGCATACCGTCATCGTTCTCGAGATGTTAGCATCTTTGCATGGTCCTGACATCCGTTGATCTTACAGTGAACCAGTTTTATCGATATATCGTTGTTTAAATGAACATTCACGAAAAGCTATTTCCCAAATTTCTCTGAGTATCATTTCCATATGGGCATAAAGTACAAAGAGTAATTTTGTTGCTCTGTTGTGACCAATTGTTATCTATGATTCCCAACAGGATTTAGTATCTGTTCCTTATATTGTAATTCTAAAATCATATTAATTACAAACTTCGCAATTCTCAAAAGACGCTGTTATTGCTAACCCATTTATGAAACTTTTGTCATTTAACATTAATAATAAATATAATCCTAAATAACAATTAAGCTTCCGTAACATAAAGTGAGTAAATGTACTCACTTTATGTTACGGTATTAATAAGATGTAGAGGATGCTGAAGTCTGATTAAAGCAATTCAGATGTATGAAACTGGTGGTTTCCCTAGACGTTTGTTTTTTCACAGACATTTATTTTTCTCAAGACTTTGTGTCTCTGGTTTGGGTCCTAATGTTTCTCAGTGCCTCAATTAATCTGTTAATATATAATTGTAGAACCTATACAGCAACTGAAACTTGTACTCCCCTATTATTATCTCTCTTTCTATGACAAGATTTATCAAAGAGACAAAGGTCTAGCGATGGATTTTCGCCTAGCAGGGAAACAGGCCAACATATCACTAGATTATTTAAAAAATATATCCCTTAAAGAAAAATCGCAACATGCCAAAAACACAATAAACCACACCAGATGTGTGTGTGTGTGTATGTGTGTGTGTGTATAGCAATCTTTACAATGATATCGAAGAAAACTATGGAATTATATTTTTAAATACGAGAGTATTGTATGCTTATGGTAAACATAATTCAATATATTTCGAAAAGGAACAACAACTGATGCTATCAAAAACCAATGTTCTTGCCACCTGGAGACACGTAAACACGCTTTTTTCAATGTGATAGTTGAGCAGTTAATTAAGCTCTCTCTCCCTCAGATGAAAATAGATTAAATGAGTTAGATACACTACGATGTTAACCCCTGTACCTAACATCAGCCTCAGAGGTTCGTCCACGACATTTCATACGTTCTCTGTTAGTAACTACACGTTTTGTTTTAATTAAGTTTCATGACTTCTTCTAATTTGTCAAGTTAGCCACAATTTTACAAAAAAATTATAAAAATTTACCTACGGCCTTGTGTTAAAGTGTTGCTGCACGTGTCAGCCCGTGCGATTAGAAACAGTTTTCAACCATCTGATGTCTGTCTGCGCACCGTCTGTTACGTCAATTGACATTGTTGACTTGCGCTGTTATTCTTTCAGTGTTCAACATTCATCCTTCTGGTAAGTAAATGTTTATTTTCGTGCATTATTTCAAAATAGTTGTCTGTTCTAAAAAATAAAAATGTTGCGGAGAAGAGAACAATGAGATCAGGAGGTAAGGATATGTTGCAGCCGTCTTTTGACTCTGAAAACTCACCATGTGAATGTGAACCTTCCGGTGGTGACGATAATGAGGCAGATGTCGCTGAAATCGCAGGACTACGCGAGGATGACGATCACGAAGAATGCCTTTACGAATGTGGAAAAGAACAATTTAGTGAAAATTGTATTGAGTGTTTTCTCGTAATGGGAATGAAATATGCGTTACAGGTCTTCCAGCAAGGATGTATTGAAAGAAGGCCAGAGACCTGCGGGTTACTCGATTAGGAACTACTTTAATGAAGAATCTTGTTTTATGTTGTTCTTTCGTGTATCCCCCACTGACAAAATGTCTATGTGAATCAAAATGGACAATTGAATCGTTTACGTGGACTGGGTGTGTATAGATATGCATGAATCAAAAAATATTCTTAGTGTTCTGATCCTGACTGAAGTTTGCAATTCTAGAAATGAAGACAGCAGTCAGCTTTGGAGTGATGAGTATGGTCGAGCAATGTTCAATGAAATTGTCTCGCCATCTCTTTCATGCTATTCTCATGGTGTTGCGCTTTGATAATGAAGCAGCGAAATGTGAATATAGGTCAAAGAACAAACTGGAACCAGTCAGGGAAGTTTTTGGGATGTGGGAAATTACAGTTAGCGATGCCTGCATTCCGGGATGGTGCATACCGTGGATGAACGTTTGGTTGCCTTTCGAGGTCGCTGTTGTTTTCCATGATACATTCAATCGAAACCTGTTAGATATGCAATAAAATTCTGGGAAATCTGTGGCAGTGCAACAAGTGTATTCATGGAAGGAGGAAGAAACCAGAGCCTTGCGACTTGGAGAGGGTGTTATGTATTGCATGAAAGTCAACAAACAAAAGGCCCATCAGTGCAATGGCTTCATACACTATCCTCCAAAAAACTAAGCACCAAAAATTGTTATGACTATGACTTTTCCTGATGGTATTTTCGTTCTGTCGTTGCAACTACAAGAAAATGTGAGTTTACTTTTACCGGACGCGTTTCGCTTTATTGAGGTAACGCATCATCGGTGGTAGTGATATCCCTTTGATTTCTCGCCTACATCGGGAAATGCCACCTGCTGGCACAACTTTGCAGTTTTCCTTCGTTTGACACTGGTACTTATTGTCTAATTTTTGGTTTGTGTGCACAACTATGCAATACTCAGAAGTATAAAAATAAACAAAAAACAGTGATGTGCGTAAAAGTGTACTGTGTAACACGTCAGTAATGACAAGTTCTGAGGAATAACAAAAAAATTTGATTAGAAGTACCACTGTCTAACGAAAAAAAAAAAACTGCAAAAATGTGCTTGCAGACAGTATTTTCGATGTAGTCGAGAAACTAAACGAAAATCAACACCACTGATGATGCTTTACGTTAATAAAGCGAAACGCGTCTGCTGACAAAAACACGCACTTTCTTGTTTGCAATGACGGAACGAAAATGTCGCCAGGAATTGTAAAGCAGGTACGGACAACATGGAGAGAAATGCAGAATTTAAGTGCCATGCCGAATGTGCTTTGAGATCGAAAGGGCGTCCGACCCACCCATTTTATGTGCAGACATACAGGGTAGTCCACTGATCGTGACCGGGCCAAATATCTCACGAAATAAGCGTCAAACGAAAAAACTACAAAGAACGAAACATGGCTAGCTTGAAGGGGGAAACCAGATGGCGCTATGGTTGGCCTGCTAGGTGGCTTTGCCATAGGTAAAACGGATACCAACTGGTTTTTTTTAAAATAGGAACTCCCATTTTTTATTACATATTCGTGTAGTACGTAAAGAAATGTGATTGTTTTAGTTGGACCACTTTTTTCGCTTTGTGATAGATGGCGCTGTAATAGTCACAATCATATGGCTTACAATTTTAGACGATCAGTTGGTAACAGGTAGGTTTTTTAAATTAAAATACAGAACGTAGGTACGTTTGAACATTTTATTTCGGTTGTTCCAATGTGATAAATGTACCATTGTGAACTTATCATTTCTGAGAACGCATGCTGTTACACTGCGATTACCTGTAAATACCACATTAATGCAATAAATGTTCAAAATTATATCCGTCAACCTCAATGCATTTGGTAATATGTGTAACGACATTTCTCTCAACAGCGAGTAATTTGCCTTCCGTAATGCTCGCGCATGCATTGACAAATGCGCTGACGCATGTTGTTAGGCGTTGTCGGTGGATCACGATAGCAAATATCCTTCAACTTTCCCCACAGAAAGAAATCTGAGGACGTCGGGTCCGGTGAACGTGCGGGCCATGGTGTGGTGCTTCGACGACCAATCCACCTGTCATGAAATATGCTATTCAATACCGCTTCAACCGCACGCGAGCTATGTGCCGGACATCCATCATGTTGGAAGTACATCGCCATTCTGTCATGCAGTGAAACATCTTGTAGTATCATCGGTAGAACAATACGTAGGAAGTCAGCATACATTGCACCATTTAGATTGCCATAGATAAAATGGGGGCCAGTTATTCTTCCTCCCATAATGCCGCACCATACATTAACCCGCCAAAGTCGCTGATGTTCCACTTGTCGCACCCATCGTGGATTTTCCGTTGTCCAATAGTACATATTGTGCCGGTTTACGTTACCGCTGTTGGTGAATGACGCTTCGTCGCTAAATAGAACGCATGCAAGAAATCTGTCATCGTCCCGTAATTTCTCTTGTGTCCAGTGGCAGAACTTTACACCACGTTCATAGTCCTTGCCATGCAATCCGGGTGCATAGAAATATGGTACAGTTGCAATCGATTTTGATGTAGCATTCTCATCACCGACGTTTTTGAGATACCCGATCTCCCGCAATTTGTCTGCTACTGATGTGCGGATTAGCCGCGACAGCAGCTAAAACACCTACTTGGGCATCATCGTTTGTTGCAGGCCGAACACTTCCTGTTTCCTCAAATGACGTAACTATCCGGCGAACGGTCCGGACAGTTGGATGATGTCGCCAAGATACTGATCAGCATACAAGCACATGCCGGTTATGCATTTCGATCACAAAAGTCATACGTCAACACGATATCGACCTTTGCCGCAAATGATAAACGGGCCATTTTAACACGGGTAATGTATCACGAAGCAAATACCGTCCCCACTGGCGGAATGTTACGTGATACCACCTACTTATACGTTTGGGACTATTACAGCGCCATCTATCACAAAGCGAAAAAAGTAGTCCAACTAAAACATTGATATTTCTTTACGTAGGCCTACTACACGTATATGTAATAAAAAGTGGAGGTTCCTATTTTTAAAAAAATGCAGTTGATATCCGTTTGACAGCATCTACGTGGCCAACCATAGCGCCATCTGGTTTCCCCCTTCAAGCTAGACGAGTTTCGTTCTTTGTAGTTTTTTTCATTTGATGCTTATTTCGTGAGATATTTGGCCCGGTCACTGTCAGTGGACCACCATGTACGCGAGTACGCAACGGCCTACTGTCAGAGCCTTGACCGACTATGCCGCGGCGTTCAAAACGAACTATGTCAATTTTTGTTTAGCAGCCTCGTGCTTCTTCACGATAACTCTCGCTCACATTCTGTTGGGTCGACAAAGCATCTACTACTTTTAGTTGGTAAGTTTATGAACATCCCACGTACATGATTTTTTGGGTAGAATGGTCTATGGAAATTTCAAATAACTCAAAGGAGACGTTAGCGACTGGTTCACCAAACTGGTAGCAACTAAGTACGCAGGAGGCATAGGAAAGTTTGTGAAGTGCTACAACAAATATGTATATTAGAATGACTACTGCTTAGAAAATTACTTAAGGTGTCAAAACATGTTGAAAGTAAGTGCTATTTTCATTATCTTATGTATGTTATAAGTGCGAAAGTTTGTGTTTGTGTGTTTGTATCTTTGTTTTCCTGAAACGGCTAGATGGATTTGGACGAGATTTGGAACTGAGATAGCTTACACCATTAATTAAATTCATAGGATACCTAATACACACCTTCTTATGAAAGGGGTGGAGGCAGAAAAGGAGTGTAGCGCACGAAGCACGAATACCCATATTTTATTCATCCACTATTTGGTAATGAGAGCACTTAGTGATTTGCAATAAAATTTACACACGATTTTAAACCTTTACGAAACTCTTTATCTCTGACAACCCTCACCAAGTGATGAAAAGATAAATGTTCATTGCTTACTACATTCTCGGTGTTCATGCAGTAAAACTACCGCCTGAGAAGTAAGGTTTTAATTATTTCCTGCTTAATGTATTCGTGAGACATTTTGCATGCAGTACTGACATATACCTCTGAGAATACGAGCAATATTATATCCTTGTGCGAAACGTAATTCAAGAGGTATGATGTCATAAACACTGAAACGCGTCAGAAGCTACCTCATCATGCACCTTTTAATTTATTACTTCTTTACTACTGACTCTGTTCACAAAACATTTCGCGGACAGTAGCCACATATGTCACTGGATATACCTTCAAAATGATGTCATTGTACCACACATAGTTCAGGAGATACAACATCATAAAAATTGAGCTGCGTCAAAATGAAACTTCAGAACGAAATTCGATAGAGACAAGTGAAATAGTAAAGATGTACAAAAATATTCACAAATACACGTGAAATATGTTAAGCACATGTGAAATATATTTGATACGTTCGCACGCGGGTGAAATCGCGGATAAATAACTCATCCTTAACTGCTGGAACGATTTCAACCAAATTTGGTGTATATTTTGGTCACGAACCGGACAGAAATATTGTGAGGGTAAGAACCACCAACCTCTTATTAGAAAGGGTTTGATAAGGTGGAGACAGAAGGGGGAGGGGAGGATGTGGACAGAAAGAGGGTAGGAGGAGGAGAGGGACAGAGAGAGGCGGAAGGAGGAAATGAACCAAATGAAGACAGGAATAAATACACACCCAGGCATTCTTTTAGTTAACTTTTTAATACTGGGTAATGTCGCGGAGCGGGTCTTGAATAAAAATGTCAGCAGAAACATACGTTCTTTAATTTTAGAACTCCCCTCTTATTAACACACCAACGGAAAAAAAACACAGTATCCAGAAAAAGCAGTGAGACATAAACGAGGGTTTATATGCATCTGTCTACATCTGAAAGATGATGTGTACTCAAATTTCGCACCAGTCGCATAACAGCTCCACTGTGAGGACGCAAAACAGGTTTGCTTTAAATGTATGCTGTAAAGGGTCGTGAGCGTTAGTTACTTCGAGATTGGACACGGAGCGTTGACGTTAGTCAAGAACATCTTAAGGCGACATAAACTCCATTATTAACACCTCAGAGTTCAAATGAAATCATATAATAGGGCTACGAGAGGCTGGGTGTTCTTTCTGCGATATTGCAGACATAGCAGTAATGTAGCCACTGTACGTCATTGTTAGCAGGGGTGGTCACGAGGATGTCCAGTCCAGTCCAGCAAGAAGACTGGGTTCCGGACGGCAATGTGGCACAACCCAGAGGGAGAACCATAATGTTCAGCGTGTGGCTCTGGCACCTCATATTGCATCTACAGCAGGTGGCACCTCGAACTTTTGTAAATAGGTTACTTTGAGGACAGCTCCGAGTGAGACACCCCGTAGCGTGGCTTCCAATGACCGCAAACCACCACCATTTGCCTCTTCAGTGGCGTCACTCGAGAGCTCACTGCAGGACAGGACGGAGGTTAGTTGTGTTTCTGATGAAACTCGGATTGTCTAGTTGTCCCTTGGTGGCAGTGATGGCCCTGTGCTGATTAGAAGGAGGTCAGTTGAGGGTCTCCAACCAACACGACTGCGCGCTAGACACAATGGACCTGCACCTGGAGTTACGATCCGGGGTGCGACTTCCTATGAAAGCAGGCGTAATCTCGTGTTCATCCCACGCACCCTGATCGCAAATCTGACCGTCGCTCTGATGAGTGGACTTGTTAAGCTACAATCCATGAACAGCGTTCTAGGGGGTGTTTTCCAGCAGGATAATGCTCGCCCACATACCGCTGTTACAACAAACATGCTCAATAGTGTGACGACATGTAGCCTTGGGCTGCTCGATCAACAGATCTGTCTCCAATCCAGCACACATCGTAAGTAATCGGACGACATCTTCAGCCTCAGCTTCAACGAGCGTTAAACATCCGTGTACACTACTGGACATTAAAATTTCTACACCAAGAAGAATTGCAGGTGATAAACGGATATTCATTGGACACATATATTATACTAGATCTGACATGTGATTACATTTTTACGCAATTTCGGTGCATAGATCCTGAGAAATCAGTCCCCAGAACAACCACCTCTGGCCTTAATAACGGCCTTGATACGCCTGGGCATTGAGTCAGACTGAGCTTGGATGACGTGTACTGCCCATGTAACTTCAACACGATACCACAGTTCATCAAGAGTAGTGAGTGGCGTATTGTGACGAACCAGTTGCTCGGCCACCATTGACCAGACGTTTTCAATTGGTGAGAAATCTCAGAAATGTGCTGGCCGTGGCAGCAGTCGAACATTTTCTGTATCCAGAAAGGCTCGGACAGGACCTGCAACATGCAGTCGTGCATTATCCTGCTGAAATGTAGGGTTTCGCAGGGATCGAATGAAGGGTAGAGCTACGGGTCGTAACACATCTGAAATGTAACGTCCACTGTTCAAAGTGCTGTAAATGCGAACAAGAGGTGACCGAGTCGTGTAACCAATGGCACCCCATACCATCACGCCGGGTGATACGCCAGTATGGCAATGACGAATACACGCTTCCAATGTGCGTTCACCGCGATGTCGCCAAACAAGGATACGACCGTCATCATGCTGTAAACAGAACCTGGATTCATCCGAAAAACTGACGGTTCCCATTCACGCATCCAGGTTCGTCGTTGAGTACACCATCGCAGGCGCTACTGTCTGTGATGCAGCGTCAAAGGTAACCGCAGCCATGGTCTCCGAGCTGATAGTCCATGCTGCTGCAAACGTTGTCGAAATGTTCGTGCAGATGGTTGTTAAATGTCCCCATCTGTTGACTCAGGGATCGAGAGGTGGCTGCACGATCCGTTACAGCCATGCGACTAAGATACCTGTCACCTCGACTGCTAGTGATACGAGGCTGTTGGGATCCAGCACGGCGTTCAGTATTACCCTCCAGAACCCACCGATTCCATATTCTGCTAACAGTCATTGCATCTCGACCAACGCGAGCAGCAATGTCGCGATACGATATACCGCAATCGCGATAGGCTGCAATCCAACCTTTATCAAAGTCTGCAACGTGATGGTACGCATTTTTCCTCCTTACAAGAGGCATCACAGCAACGTTTCCCCAGGCAACGCCGGTCAACTGCTGTTTGTGTATGAGAAATCGGTTGGAAACTTTCCTCATGTCAGCAGGTTGTGGGTGTCGGCACCGGTGCCAGCCTTGTGTGAATGATCTGAAATGCTAATCATTTGCATATCACAGCATCTTCTTCCTGTCGGTTAAATTTCGCGTCTGTAGCACGTCTACTTCGTGGTGTAGCAATTTTAATGGCCAGTAGTGTATTATCGGCCACGTGCAAGAAGCATGGAACTGTATCCCACAAACTGACATCCGGCACCTGTAGAACACAATGCAAGCACGATTACATGGTTTCATTCGACATTCGGCAGTTACACCTGTTATTACCGTACCAGCATTTCACATTACAAATGGATTATATCGCGCTTACGTTAACCTGTGATCTTACTACGTTAATCATTTAAATAAATCACCTAGACAAAAGTATTTTCTAAATGTCATTACACTATATTACTATATTTTTCTTTCTTTTTTTGTGTGTAGCGAGTTTTTCCCCGTCGGTGCATGCCTACAATAAACAGAAGGTAATATCCGCTTGTTAGGAACAAACCAGGACACACGTTTATGAAGACAGATGTATACTCCAAACAGCAATGTGCTGGACAAAGTTGCAGCACTGTTACCCTTCAGACGCGACACGCGGCGTGGTAATGAATAGCGACTGTGCAAGTGCGTTCAGCTGTTTACGGCTGCAGCAGCGAACCCAGCTGCGGTCTTTTTTTATCTCCCGGACAGCAGAGAGCGGGCGTCGACAGCAGCGGCTGCGACCGCAGGCGGCCACGGCCGAGCGCTCGCCAAACAGCCGCACCGCGCCGACACGTGGCAGCGTTGACCGCAACGGGCCCCTAATTGGCTCTCCAGCCACCACGCCAGTGCCCTCTCGCCGGCTAAATCGTTCAATTAATTCCGCGCACCTGAAGAGTTCGCTTCGTCACGCACTTTTTTCTTTGTACCCATCGCTGTTACCAGGCCTTCGCAAAACTACTGGCATGGCTACTTGAGCTGAGAATGGAGGAGACGTTACAGCCAGGGGCTGCCCAGAGCGTGCTTTCATAGTTGTGAGAATGTTATCCCTTTTGCTGCTGTAGGTGTGTAGTACACGTTCTGATACGCCGTTCACCACGTGTTGTGGGGGTGCATACGTGCGCCGCTTGGGTTTTCCTAAAGTGCTATGTACGTCTGAATGCCTCCTGAGCCCCCGCACTCTTACTGCTGGGGTGAATAAAAAAGTTTCGACTATTTATCAAACAACATACGTGCGTCATTGCGTGCTATCACTTGCAAACACCCTCTTTAAAAGAAATGGTTCAAATGGCTCTGAGCTGTATGGGGCTTAACTACTGAAGTCATCAGTCCCCTAGAACGTAGAACCACTTAAACCTAACTAACCTAAGGACATCACACACATCCATGCCCGAGGCAGGATTCGATCCTGGGACCGGTGGCGCAGTTCCGGACTGTAGCGCCTAGAATCGCTCGGCCAATCCCACCGGCAACCCTTTTTCGAGCTAATCATTTATGAGGTATGACGATTGTTATGACGACGTGATTCGCGATGCTCAGGGACATCCGCTGATGTCCAAAATTAAAGCAACGAATGGACATTTTGCAATATTGCGTTTATTTTGCCACAAAACAATATAAGCAGGTAACAATAAAGTAGAAATATGTAAAGAATTCAGAAAGTAAATAACTGCAACATGCATTACGGTAGACAAAAAAGTTCTTAATTTTTTTTCTAACTTAACGGACTTGCACACACATTCCGACAGCTGGCTAATGTGGTGTGGCAGCAATACGGGGCTGAGAACGACAGGGAATGCTATGGATGATGTCATCAATCTCATATTGAGGCAATAAAGCCCATTCTTCTTGCAGAGCTGCTCGCAAGTCGTGGAGAGTGATTGGTGGAGGCTGACGTGATGCAGTCTGCCTCCCTATTGCATCCCAGATACGCTCTATAGGACTGAAATCGGGAGGGCAAGCAGGCCGCACAATGAGTGCGATATATTCCGATTCTAAGAAAACATCAAACACCTGTACTTTATGAGGTCGAGCATTATCGCTCATCAGTATGAAGTCTGGTCTCGTAGCACCCCCCCCCCCCCCCCAAAAAAATACCACATGAGGTCCCAAGATCTCGTCACCATACCTGACAGCACTTAAACCTTGACGATTCACCCGTAGAAATTTATGAAGACGTGTTCAAGTTTTCATCATAATCCCTGACCACACCATTGGGAATTCTCCTCGATAACGGTCTCTTTCCACAATTTTTGGGTCCCGAAATCGTGTTCCACGTTCCCTCTAGAAGAGAATCCGTCGCAAATCATTCTCCAGACCAAATCAGGACTCATCTGTGAAAAGAACATTGGTCCGATATTTGACCGTTGAGCTGGTATGTTAACGACTCCACTCTAGACGTTCCCTTCTGTGAAGACGAGTGAGAGGAACACATAGAACAAGTCTTCGAGAACAGAGGCCACTCTGCCGAAGACTGTACACTTCGCCACATCACTCACGAAAATTGATCAAATCGCACTGAGCACTATGGGCCTTAACATCTGAGGTCATCAGTCCCCTAGAACTTGGAACTACTTAAACCTAACTAAACTAAGGACACCAACACATCCATGCCCGAGGCAGGATTCGAACCTCCGGCCGTAGTGGTCGCGCGGCTCCAGACTGAAGCGCCTAGAACCACATGGTCACAACGTCCGGCCCACATCACTCAAGGACAATTCGTATAAGTAAGGTTCTTTTATTTCTTCCCGACAGGAACAGCAGGAAGAGCACTTTTATGCTTACACTACCCAACATGCTGAGCAAGGAAAACTCGACAATGGAGGGACAGAGACAGCGACTTCTTCACATCGTTTGCCTCGGTACAGCACGTCCAGTGGATGGTGCGAAGCCGAATGCCAGTCGCAGTGCAGTACTAGGGCAATATAGTCGTGTCCTTACAGCCAAATAACAGTCCTCTCTTTCTGATGTCACACGTGGTCGCGCCAGCCCTGGCCTTCGGGATAAAGTTTGGTCTCTATAAACTGTCTTCACAAACAATAAGCAACAAAACGATTCACATTAAACCATTGGGTTACATCAGTTTGCGCGACTGTCCTACGTCTATTCTGACTATGGCCCTCCACCGCAGATAGTCTGGTAGGAGCCTCTTCTGTTCCATACTGCACCGTCTGTGACTGTGTATAGAGCGGTTGTGGATGAGGGACTACAGTTCCCGGCAAACACTACACAGTTTGATAGGTGGCTTGACGTCATCGTTGGCGTCGTTGTTCAGCAACAGGAATGCAGTTTTCAAAGCAAAACAAAACGTACGGACATCTGTCGACAGTTTGTATGATTAAATCGTGAATAAGACATAGGACGGGAAATAGCGGCTTGTTGCTTAAATTTTGGACAACAGAGTAAACAGATGTGCCGCGCGCGGCCGGACTTCGGCTATAAAACCCAATAACTAGAGAACAAAATGAGATATCCTTCAGTTCCCAATTTTTTCTTTCGATACCTCATCTGCATTTCATTAACTGCAATGATGAGCTAAAATCAACCATACGCAAAGATTTTACATGCGACTTTACCTCTGCAAAACCTTTAAAATTTCACACCGTGTATCACTAAATTTTATGCAGCGTGGTAACTACGGCTTATAACGAAAAGAAATTCAGTACTTTATTAAGCAAAGATGGCAGCTTACGTCTGAAACCACCTATGAATATCTGCTACGTTCTGATATTCCGCGAAAAGAAACTCAATGACAGTTCTCTGCTTGGACTGCACCTTCGTTACAGACGCCATTTTGCAGGCTACGAATAGCGCAGAGACATATCGCAACTTCAAGGAACTGTAGGGGCGGAAGCAGGAATATTCCACCCTGTCCCACCACAAATTCGGCATTTTTTAACCCATGTTTGTCGAAAAGAATGAGTTGCATTACTTGTTGTACACTCTTTGCAGATTTCAATGGACAGACTACAGCTTGATAATCATTCCGAGGATTATTGATCTGCTTCACTGTAACCGCATCAGGTAGCAACAGACAGTAGGCAACGGCGAGTACTGGGAGCTGTTCCAATAATCCAACAGAGTTAGTCGACTGGAGTTGTTTTCACACATACCAATAAATTTCGGACAGCGTCATTGACTGCAGTGCCAATCCGCCTGCTGTGAGTAGAAGCACTCCAACAGCTGAGACATGCTTTGTAATTGATACAAAGGAAGGGAAAACGTTTCCAGGACGTGAAAACTACCTCCTCAAGAGGAGCTTGCTTAAGATATTGTTCATTGTTCATTGCACTGACCTCCAGACTGGTGTTACGACACTGTTTTTCGAAGAACAGCATACGGTCGAAAGTAAAAACCGAATATATAGGCGATGGGCAATACCGAAGTCATTTGCGTTGTGTATGTAACGTGTCCTTATGCAGTATTATTGTGCTACCTGTGGCGACGCGGTTCCTTTTGTCCTGAACCTACCTGTGAACTCGTTGCAGCAGATCGCCAGCTGGAAAGCCGAGCAGAAACCTGCCGAACTGCAACTCGCACCAGGCTGCATACAACGCAGCTATTCTAAGATTCGCGAAAAGGTTTTAATTTTCAATGAAAGGTGACAATCCTGGCAAAACTTCGGTATATTCTGAAGTCGAGAATTACTCGTTTACTGCCAAGCACATGCTAATCCTATCACAGTCATTCACAAGGCATTTCAATCACGTTAGAAAGTTTAAGCTAACGTAGTTCCCGAAATTTGAACAGCTACTGAACACGGATTCTTCTTAAATGGAAATGCTTGCCATGTGTCTAATGCACTCAAGTTTTGGTCACCGATCTGCTCAACAGGCCTCGTGGAATTACTGTCTTTTCTCATACACAAAATTACTTTAAAAATCAGCACTTAAAAAAAAACACACCGGCATAAATATCCCTTCACTTTAAAGCATTTTTGAGACATGTAGCACAACCAAAACCGGAAAACTATAACTTCCTTCGGAACTCATACTGCACACAACCGTACCATTGAAAGGCTGGGCTCTGACGACCTAGACTGCAGTAAGCATTCTCTATCTCCAATAGAAAAGACGCGCGGAGAATACACCGTTCTGACTGATCAGTTTTCTTTAAGGCCAATAGGAAAATATTATTCTTACGCGTTACTCCGCGCTTTTTATGACTAAACAGTCAACAAACAACACACTTTAGAATTTTATTTTTTCCCGAAATAAATATTTAACATCCTGACATTTTATTTATATTTACGTTATTAACTTTTTCATTTGCACTCGAATTAACTTTTCTTTTACTGTAAACTTACTTAACATATTATGATACAAAGTCCCCCGTCGTCTTCATTCACACTGTCTTAAAAATTTCTCACACTGGTTCGTACAGCGTTTGTCAGTACAGCAATGATCTACATATTTATCTTAGACCACATTCACGCATCGTTCACACTACTAAAAATATACACAAAACTGTGCAAACGTAATAAACAAAAAATCCTTCAAGAAATAAACTGAACAATTCACGAAAACATCCTCTTGACCTGTTTCTTGAGTGTCTCTGTCCGCTACTGTACTCTGGAGGATGAAAATTAGAACTACGTACTCGACTGAACCCGTTTCAGACCATCTGTCACAGTGCACGCATGAGTCATTCTCCCGATACACAGACTCCAGACAGGAGCAATTTGAAGGCGCCGTGTCTCATACCCCCGGTGTGTCACACAATAACAATTAACGACAGTTCAAAAGTGGTTAAGGATACGTGTTACAGCAAATAATTTTTATTTTTCTCTTAGAATTAGACCATCTGTTACTGTAAGTAATAGCATACACTTTTGTTGTACATGCCAACAAATTCACTGTTTTGTTATTTGCTACTTCTCGTTTATACATTCAAGATGTATTTTTTGCTTGTATTCAAAACTTTATCTTTCACTTGATTACGTACATGGGTAAAACAACAAGTACTAACTGATTACTGTGTCCATTATAAATAATCAAATACCATATGAAAAGTTGCAAAATAAAGAGTAAGCCACACTTGTGTTTGATTGTACAGATGTACATTCACTTATTAAACTGTTCTTTATATTTTTAATAGTAACATCAGTTAACTGATTGAAATTCCATTTTAGCCTGGGAGATAGTCACTCTGGATCTATTATTTCTAATTTAGCAGTACTTTTCCTTTGGAAGTGTAAGTGTAGGTACGTACGTTTTGTATGTGATTGTACCCTAATGGTTACTGCTTGTGTAGTTGCTCTTCCAAACAACATCCCATACGAGCAAACAAGTTGCGTGTTTGCCTGTGGTTACTTGTATCTGGGCACTCTGTCTACGCCTGACTCTGTTTAAAAATATTGTAGCCTGATGAAGTCATAGGGTGAAGCTGCAAACGTCTACTTTCATGTCTCATAGCTAATTCACTGCAACAAATAACTTGTAACTGTGGTCCTGCAGCAAATGGTCTATGCATTGGCTAGACTTAATAAAATACGCAGAAATACTGAATCTAAATTAAATGAATAATTTAATAACAAGGGTTCAAGTCTAAGTCTTTAATTGATCTTGACTACAGACAACTACGTTAACAATGTTTAAGCAAAAAAAGACATCTGAGATAAACTGGAGGTGGTTCTACGATACTCACTTAAAGTACAGGCATAAAATACCCCTATAAAATGCAGTAAAGTTACGCTGAGAGCATAACAACAACGGTGGCAAAATCCCAAAACTGAATACTCATCAAAGATACGCGGAGACTCCATTTTGCGATCACAATACTTGAAATACTCAACTGCTCAAAACAGTTCAGTGCTCAACATGATGATTCACAAATTGACAAATGCGATACAAAGAATATTAACTCATACTCTGTCTGTCCCAATTTCCATAATAGCAGCGGAAAGCAGTCCTCCTCTGGAGCTCATTCAGATTTCTCGTGAGTTCAAAAGTCAGAGCATAGTCGTGGTTGTTCGTAGCCCAGACTCCCTCACCTACACCGCTGATTCACACATATTACCACAGGTAGGTCTATCTTATTTCAGAACTCGACAGAAAGTGTCATGAATCGTCCTCTTAAGCTCTTCACTCGAAAAGTCCCAGTCACGACATGACTCTTAGTGTTCCACTACTGTCTGTTTTTACCTTTACTGAAGGCCATCCCAACCAAAAACATATCATTCTTACGTTCCACAGACATGATCTGACTCATACTGACCCGCACTAAACTCATATATTACAACATTTGAATAAAAGAAATGTTATAAAGATTTATTCACAATTAGAGCATGTACAATGATTACAAATAAAAGTTTGCTCATACATAAATGAGCTAGAATTCTTGTCCCAGTGCGCTCACGTTAAATGACAATGAATTGTCGTGAAATATTATTTAAACCGTTACTTATGGCTTCTTTAGAGAAATATCTTATGGTTCCGTGTTCAGTTGTGATGTTTACTAACACATGGATCTGACCACTTTTAAATTATCACAGTTTATAGCACTTGCAATCAACATTTGAATACAGTAACTGGCAAAATAGTTAAACTCTTCATTAAATAAAAACACAAGTATGACAAAATGTGAGATATTCATGCTGTATTCCTTTTGTGTCTAATTATGGAGTATAACATATTCTGATAAATATTTGCTTGAGGAAAAAGATAAAAAAAGACGTCGTAAATCAAAAACTAAAGTAGATACATAGACATATCTATCAGGGATGATAGTTATACGGCAATGCTATAATCTGAGATAACATATGTTGAAATCACTTATAGCAGTTTACAGTTATTAATTTAGAGGTTGATAACGAAAATGTTTAATCATTGTGAAACATTAATTTCTGCATTTTTAACGATATGGAAGTATTGCTGCATTATTGGATGTGCCACATTTTCTGTAATCGCCAATATATTCAGATTTGCATTAATATTTGACTTTAAATTATTACAGAAGTTCAGAAGCTGTAACTTAGCCACCCTTAGGATTGTCTGACACCACCATTTCCTGGAGCACTGTCTGACCTCCTGTGCAAAGACCATGAGAGCTACAGCTGTCCAAATTGCACGCTTTGGGATTACCCTTATCCATTTCTTTGCTGAAGAAACTCATTCGCCGGGAGCCCCGCGTGCCACACAGCTTCACAAATAAGTTGATCTCACCTTGTACCAATTCTTGGCGGCCGATTATCTCATACCCATAACGTTACATCCAGCATACGGAGTTGAAATAATGATGTAACTTTATTGTTGCCCTACTAGAGGCATGAACTTAAGGGGCTCCGGAAAGGTTTAAAATCATGAAATGCTCAATTTTTCCTTTTTTGCGTTTTGAAAATCTACAGATTTTCCTCTTTCAATTGATATGTAATATATTCAGTTCAGAAGACTATTTTGAAAATTTTTTGCAATATGTTCTGCATCGGCGTGACTCACTGTAGCACTGTTAAACATCTGTCAAACGTTGTACTCTTGGATCTATATGCTCATCAGGTATATTTTAGTGATGTGAGGGACAATAAGTGTTACAAGATACGTGTTGTGGCTAAGCTGTGGTAGTTTGATATGTATGCTCTCTCGACTGTCGTGTGTTTCATGTTTATTTACTCTTTTGTAGTCCCGTAAGTATTCGTAGCAAATTTTGTTCATTGAAGTCTCTATTTTATTGCAGGATAATCATGGGTGAACGTAGAAAGACTACAAATCTTCTGAAGGCTTTAAGGAAAGGAGAAATGTTGGAGGGCCAAAGGTAGGTGTTATTACCGTAAACGATAAAGACGATAACCAAGTGTGTGAACTTAACCTTGCTGGTACACCTGCCCAATGCACTGAAAGTGAGTATTTCGCAGAGGAAGCTTGGTTCAGTTAATGAAAAGTATGAATGGTTTATGGGCGAATTGCATGTGAATGAAATATTTGATATGTCAGTTCTCAACGGAGTTTTTGCAAACAGTGTAAGCTGCATTCAATGCAATGAAGTCGTTCTGGGACTCTCTATAAAAAATCATGTAGGACTTGCCAATGAAATGGAAGTGAAGTGTGGTAAGTGCTCATACATAACCATCTTTTGGAACGGTGTTGCTCTTAGTCCAAATGAAGAAAATGGTAGCAAAATCGATGAAATTGCGTACAACTGGTAAGGGTGCTACTGACTGTGCAGGTTTCAGTGGCATAATGAAGCTTCCAAATCTCCCAACCAACTTTACGAACTGTAATAGATTTATAGGGTCTAAAGTGGAAGACATCTATGTAGAATGTATGAAGAAAGCAGTAGAAGAGGCAGTAATAGGAAACAATGGTAACAGTGATCTGAGTGCATTATTCGATGGTACCTGGCATAAACGGGGACACACATCTCTCCAAGATGTAGCATCTGTCACCAGTATGCATACAGGGAAAGCTTTTTGTGCAGCAGTAACATCTAAATATTGTAGGTGTCTACAAAAATATAAAGGTAAACATGAAAATAATTGCACAGCTGACCATAGTGACAGTAATGGAGGACTGGAAACAGCTGGTATTGCTTGTATATTTCAAGGTTATGTTGGGTGTGATAAAGAGCGATATGTGAATTACGTTTGTGACGGCCATTCTAAAAGTTTCAAACACATTCAAGAAGTGAAGCCCTATGGTAATGATGTTGTAGTACAGAAATTTGAAGGTACCGTACACGTATAGAAACGAATGGGATCAATCACTTCGGTGACTGAAACCTTCGTATAAGAAACAAAACTTGGCAAAGGGTTGGATGGGAAGGGAAGGTTAACTGACAGTGTAATTGACAAATTACGGAATTATTGTGGAATGACTGTCAGGAAAAACACACATAGTGTCGATGAAATGAAGAAGACTGTTTGGGCTTTTTTTTCATGCGTTTTCAACCAATGAAAGGCCTCCTCGTTACTTGTGTCCCAAAGGAGAAAACAGTTGGTGCAGGTACAACAACGGATTCCTAACTGGTGAAGTGCACACTCATGAACATGGTCTGCCTGATGCGCTAATGCAGGTGACAAAACCTGTTTTCAGAGGTTTAGCAGCACCGGAACTGCTGGAAAAGTGTGATCATGGAAAAACTCGAAGCCCCAATGAAAATGTAAATGGTAATATATGGTCAATAGTCCCCAAGACTGTGTTTGATGGAATGTAAACACTTTGGTGTGTACGGTGCTGTTGCTACTTTGAACAATGGCGCTGTTGCTACTTTGAATGATGGCAACGTTGTAACGTTCGCAGTATTACAAAGTATGGGAATGATGGTAGGTTTCAACATGGTACGAACGATGCTTGTTTTAGTTGAGGAACGGCATCGGGCCGCTGACAGGGCAGTGAATAGCCCATAAATACGAGACAGAGTAAACAGGAGGAAGAGAATGAGGAAACTGGAGGAGGAGTCTGCAGAGGATGAAGATATACCGTCCCATGGACATGGAACGCACTAAATAAGGTAATCCGAATTTTTTCGCTTGTTTCCGAAAAGTTTTATTTTTTCAAACAAATTACGTGTTTACTCAGGATCTACCAAACCAATGTGATTCAAATTTTCGGGAAATATTACACAGTCCCCTCTGCGTAACTTAACACAGCCGCTTTCCAAAAACCTGTACATTGTTGAATTTGTAAACAAAAAAATGACACAGAGAAGTAGTGAATTTTCATTACACAAGAAAAAAATTAATCTATGGCAACTGAATTTAAAAGTTTAAAAATCCCTGTGTTAATTCGTAGCCAATACGTTAATTAATAACCTGTAAAAATCTCATCTTTCTAGCTCAAATTCCATCTAAGAAACAATGTATTTCATAAGCGATTTTAACGACATACACATAGGGCTTTCCGGAGCCCCTTATTGAAATAATTCGTTATACAGATTTCTAGGAGGACAGCAGTCAGTCGGAAAATACGTAGTCGCAGATGTAGACGGTTCATTACGCTTTGTTTGTGTCATGTAAAGGCTAATGTCACTTGTCACAAGAGATCGTACTAACATGTTGGTGTCTCTGTGATTCTTCTGGTAATGCGCCGATGATGACTATGCTACAGTCGAAATTTAGATGTCAAATAAACTACGGATTTTGCGACTGATTGCTATCGTTCTTTAAATTTGAATATTCAACTATCGCTATGCACTCAGGTATCCAATAGATTCCAATTAGTTGAAATTAATTATAGTTTAATTTTTTAACAGTTTAGCTCTATGTCTTGGATCAAAGATGTCTTTCTACATGTTTGGCATGTCATAATTAATCCGTTGTAATGTACACTCATGCTCATAAATTAAGGATAATTGCAGAATGTGGTGCCACACGAATTGGCACTACACAAAACTGGCGCTAATAGCGTAGTCACATCGGGAACATACACGACACAGATCTGTAGGTCCACAGTATTGGTGATAAGTTGAGAAAACCGTCCCGAATCACATGTGCTACAAAATGCCACTGTTTCCTGCTGCGCATGTACCTCGACATCAATATGGGATATGATCACCATGCACACGTACACGGACCGCACAACGGGTTGGTATACTCTGGATAAGGTGGTCGAGCACCTGCTGGGGCATAGCCTTCCATTCATGCACCAGTGCCTATCGGAGATCCTGAAGTGTCGTAGAGGTTTGAAGACGTGCAGTGATACGTCGACCGAGAACACCCCAGACGTGCTCGATGGAGTTTAGGTCTGGAGAACAGGCAGGCTACTCCTTTCGCCTGGTATCTTCTGGTTCATGGCACTCCTTCACGATGGCAGCTCGTTGGAGCCGTGCGTTATCATCCATCAGGAGGAAAGTGGGACACACTGCACCTCTGAAAAGGCGGACATACTGGTGCAAAATGACTTCTCGATGCACCTGACCTGTTACAGTTCCTCTGTCGCCGGCCGAAGTGGCCGTGCGGTTAAAGGCGCTGCAGTCTGGAACCGCAAGACCGCTACGGTCGCAGGTTCGAATCCTGCCTCGGGCATGGATGTTTGTGATGTCCTTAGGTTAGTTAGGTTTAACTAGTTCTAAGTTCTAGGGGACTAATGACCTCAGCAGTTGAGTCCCATAGTGCTCAGAGCCATTTGAACCATTTTTGAGTTCCTCTGTCAAAGACATGCAGGGGTGTACGTGCACCAATCATAGTCCCACCCCACACCATCAAACCACCACCCCCGTACAGGTCCCTTTCAAGGACATTAAGGGGTTGGTATCTGGTTCCTGGTTCACGCAGACGAAAATCCCGGCGAGAATCACTGTTTAAACTATACCTGGACTCGTCCGTAAACGTATCCTGGGAACACTGTTCCAATGACCATGTACTGTGTTCTTCACACCAGGCTTTACGGGCTCTCCTGTGACCAGGAGTCAGTGGACTGAACCTTCCAGGCCCGTTCAGTCGTCTGTAGACTGTGTGTCTGGAGACAGCTGTTCCAGTGGCTGCGCTATGGTCCCGAGCAATGCCATCTGCAGTACTCCGTGGCCTTCTGTGGGCACTGATGGTGAGATATCGGTCTTCTTGTGGTATTGTGCAATGAGGACGTCCTGTACTATAGCGCCTGGACAAGTTTCCTGTCTGCTGGAATCGTTGCCATGATTGTGAGATCACACTTTGTGGAAGGCGGAGGGCCCTTGCTACGACCTCCTGTGTTTGACCAGCCTCCAGTCGCCCTAGTACTCTACCCCTAATAACGTCATCAATATGTGTTCTTTGAGACATTGACGACACACAGTCACCATTAGCACGCCCGAAAACATCTGCACACTTACTCGCTGCACCGTACTCTGACATGCACCAACAAACCTCTGCGTATGTGGACTGCTGCCAGCGCCACAGTGCGACGACCGCACGACAAATGCACCGCATGGTCATACCCCGAGGTGATTTAAACCCGCAAACCACCCACCAGAGCGTTGTTTCACCATGTATCAGCATTATCCTTAATTTATGAGCGTGAGTGTAGTTATGGAGGTTGAAGCGGAGAACACGGCAAGTGCCATAGCCTGAATTCCCAGACAATTTGCGCAGAGAGGAGGAGCCAAAATAAGTCAACACGTGATTCGGCTCATCCGTAGATCTCGATCGTTTCTCAGGAAAAGAACGTCAGAGTTTCCGACGTAATTTACATGCCTTGCAGTGGCCCAAAAATAAGTTCAAATGATGGTGTCGTGTTTTCGAAATCAAATTGTTTCTTTTTGTTTCGTTTTTTTATTATTGTACTTTTCATTTATCTACTCATGTCCGTAGAAGGTTACTACACGAATGTTTCCTATTAAGTTAAGGAATATAAGGGCGTTAAATTAATTGTTCAGTGACCGGGTTGTTCTAATCAGAATCGACAGCAGACCAACACCGACAACGATAGTTCAGGTATACATGCCGACGTCGCAAGCTGAAGATGAACAGATAGAGAAAGTGTATGAGGATATTGAAAGGGTAATGCAGTATGTAAAGGGGGGCGAAAATCTAATAGTCATGGGCGACTGGAATGCAGTTATAGGGGAAGGAGTAGAAGAAAAGGTTACAGGAGAATATGGGCTTGGGACAAGGAATGAAAGAGGAGATAGACTAATTGAGTTCTGTAACAAGTTTCAGCTAGTAATAGCAAATACCCTGTTCAAGAATCACAAGAGGAGGAGGTATACTTGGAAAAGGCCGGGAGATACGGGAAGATTCCAATTAGATTACATCATGGTCAGGCAGAGATTCCGAAATCAGATACTGGGTTGTAAGGCGTACCCAGGAGCAGATATAGACTCAGATCACAATATAGTAGTGATGAAGAGTAGGCTGAAGTTCAAGACATTAGTCAGGAACAATCAATACGCAAAGAAGTGGGATACAGAAGTACTAAGGAATGACGAGATACGCTTGAAGTTCTCTAACGCTATAGATACAGCAATAAGGAATAGCGCTGTAGGCAGTACAGTTGAAGAGGAATGGACATCTCTAAAAAGGGCCATCACAGAAGTTGGGAAGGAAAACATAGGTGCAAAGAATGTAGCTGCGAAGAAACCATGGGTAACAGAAGAAGTACTTCAGTTGATTGATGAAAGGAGGAAGTACAAACATGTTCCGGGAAAGTCAGGAATACAGAAACACAAGTCGCTGAGGAATGAAATAAATAGGAAGTGCAGGGAAGCTAAGACGAAATGGCTGCAGGAAAAATGCGAAGACATCGAAAAAGATATGATTGTCGGAAGGACAGACTCAGCATACAGGAAAGTCAAAACAACCTTTGGTGACATTAAAAGCAACGGTGGTAACATTAAGAGTGCAACGGGAATTCCACTGTTAAATGCAGAGGAGAGAGCAGATAGGTGGAAAGAATACATTGAAAGCCTCTACGAGAGTGAAGATTTGTCTGATGTGATAGAAGAAGAAACAGGAGTCGATTTAGAAGAGATAGGGGATCAAGTGTTGGAATTTAAAAGAGCTTTGGAGGACTTATGTTCAAATAAGGCAGAAGGGATAGATAACATCCCATCAGAATTTCTAAAATCATTGGGGGAAGTGGCAACAAAACGACTATTCACGCTGGTGTGTAGAATATGTGAGTCTGGCGATATACCGTCTGACTTTCGGAAAAGCATCATCCACACAATTTCGAAGACGGCAAGAGCTGACAAGTGCGAGAATTATCAGCGTAACAGCTCATGCATCGAAGCTGCATATATATACAGAAGAATGGAAAAGAAAATTGAGAATGCGTTAGGTGACGATCAGTTTGGCTGTGGGAAAAGTAAAGGGACGAGAGAGGCAATTCTGACGTTACGGCTAATAATGGAAGCAAGGCTAAAGAAAAATCAAGACACTTTCATATGATTTGTCGACCTGGAAAAAGCGTTCGACAATATAAAATGGTGCAAGCTGTTCGAGATTCTGAAAAAAGTAGGGGTAAGCTATAGGGAGAGACGGGTCATATACAATATGTATAACAACCAAGAGGGAATAATAAGAGTGGACGGTCAAGAACGAAGTGCTCGTAGTAAGAAGGGTGTAAGACATGGCTGTAGCCTTTCGCCCCTACTCTTCAATCTGTACATCGAGGAAGCAATGAGGGAAATAAAAGAAAGATTCAGGAGTGGAATTAAAATACAAGGTGAAAGGATATCAATGATACGATTCGCTGATGACATTGCTATCCTGAGTGAAAGTGAAGAAGAATTAAATGATCTGCTGAACGGAACGAACAGTCTAATGAGTACACAGTATGGTTTGAGAGTAAATCGGAGAAAGACGAAGGTAATGAGAAGTAGTAGGAATGAGAACAGCGAGAAACTTAACATCAGGATTGATGGTCACGAAGTCAATGAAATTAAAGAATTCTGTTACCTAGGCAGTAAAATAACCAACAACGGACGGAGCAAGGAGGACATCAAAAGCAGACTCGCCATGGCTAAAAAGGCATTTCTGGCCAAGAGAAGTCTACTAATAACAAATACCGGCCTTAATTTGAGGAAGAAATTTCTGAGGATGTGCTTTTGGAGTACAGCATTGTATGGTAGTGAAACATGGACTGTGGGAAAACCGGAACAGAAGAGAATCGAAGCATTTGAGATGTGGTGCTATAGAAGAATGTTGAAAATTAGGTGGACTGATAAGGTAAGGAATGAGGAGGTTCTACGCAGATTCGGAGAGGAAAGGAATATGTGGAAAACACTGATTAGGAGAAGGGACAGGATGATAGGACATCTGCTAAGACATGAGGGAATGACTTCCATGGTACTAGAGGGAGCTGTAGAGGGCAAAAACTGTAGAGGAAGACAGAGATTGGAATATGTCAAGCAAATAAAAGTGTCACACATTCATTATGTAATATACACTATGTGATGCAAAGTATGCGGACACCAGGCTGAAAATGTCTTACAATTTCGTGGCGCCCTCTATTCGTAGTCCTGGAATTCATTGTGGTGTTGGCCAACTCTTAGCCTTCTTGATGATAGCTTCCACTCTCGCAGGCAGGTGCTTCAAGGTTTCTTGGGGCATGGCAGCCCATTCTTTACGGAGTGCTGCACTGAGGAGAGGTAGCGATGTCGCTCTGTGACTTCTGGCACGAAGTCGGCGTTCCAAAACATCCCAAAGGAGTTCTATAGAATTCAGGTCAGGACTCTGTGCAGGCTAGTCCATTACAGATATGTTATTGTCGTGTAACCGCTCCGCCACAGGCCCTGCATTATGAACAGGTGCTTGATCGTGTTGAAAGATTCAACCGGCATCCCCAAATTGCTCTTCAGCAGTGGGAATCAATAAGGTGTTTCAAACATCAATATAGCCTGCCCTGTGATAGCGCCACGCAAAACAAGTGGTGCAAGCTCCGCCCGTGAAAAAAATGACCACAGTATAACACTACCGCCTCTGAATTTTACTGTTGGCTCTATGCACACTGGAAGATGACGTTCACTGGGCATTACCAGTACTCACACCCTGCCATAGGCTCACCACATTGTGTACCGTGATTCGTCACTCCGCACAACGTTTCTCCACGGTTCAGTCGTCCAATGTTTACGCGCCTTACACCAAGCGAGGCGTCGTTTGGTATTTACCGGCGTGGTGTGTGGCTTATGAGTAGCCGTTCGACCATGAAATTAAATGAAGTTTTCTCACCTCTCTCTTGTCGTAGTACTTGCGGTATATCCTGATGCAGTGACGGTCAGGATAGATGTGGCCCTATGCTGCAGGTGTCCCTTCATGTTTCAAATTCACTATCACATCGGGAACAGTGGACCTAGGGATGTTTAAGAGTGTAGAAATCTCGCGTACAAACGTATGAGACAAGTGATACCCAATCACCTGACCACGTTTGAAGTCTATGAGTTCCCCGGAGCCCCCCCAATTCTGGCCTCTCATGATGTCTAATGATTATTGAGGTCGCCGATATCGAGTACATGACAGTAGAGTAGTTGGCAGCACAATGCACCTAATATGAAAACATATGTTTTTGGGGGCCCGGATACTTTTTATCACATAGTGTACGTGTGTGTAGTATTTTGAGCGGTTACACTCTTTCTAAATTATTATTTACTTATATTTCATTCTTATATCTGTTGTTGTATTTTATTCTTCTTTTTATTCTTCAGGAAGATTTATTACATTCCCTGGGATGATGCCGATCATAAAAAAAATTGGACTAAGAGAAATTCCAAGAATCGCACGAAGAGATGTTTGTTACAACGAAGTTTCTTCGTATGAATTTCACTCGGGGAATAAACGTGTTTTTTATTGCTAAAGGTCAAGGATCGCACGAAGAGATGTTTGTTACAATGAAGTTTCTTCGTATGAATTTCACTCGAGGAATAAACGTGTTTTTCATTGCTAAAGGTTTGCCACGTACGCAATAATTTCACGCAAACCACACATAGCACATCACTTTTCTGAAAACTGGGGTTTGCTTCTGGTTATGAATCAACACACATGTACAGGTATTTCACCGAGAACAGTTTCAAATAATTCTTCCATTCACCTTTTTTTTCATTTTATAAAAATTCTTTGACCATACAGACATTTACTGGACGAAAGAGGACATTGTTACCTCAATATACACGGTAAAACATACGTTTGGTATTCTATTACGGACATGGGTAAGTAGACGAAAAACACACGGAGCACCAAAGTGTGAGGCCGCAACACTAGCCGCCGCGCCGTCGCTTCAGTTGGACTGCTTGGTTACTGAAAGGCACGTAGGTTGATTGCCTTGAAAACCATGGCAGTCATTTTCTCAGAAGCAGTCCAGTATCTAAGAATAAGACGAAACATGTGTTCGCTTAGTTTGGCTCCTCTTTCACTCAGTGAAATTTCTGGGAAATCTGGAGGTGGCACTCCTTATGAGTGCTGAATCTGATTCATAGTTACATAACTCAGATTCAGATTCTCCCCTTTACGTACATTTGAAGAGTAATGAACTGTTTCTTATTAGCGACATACTGTCGCATGGAACGCCAACTAACAATCTGAAAAACTGTTTACTTCAGTCTACAGTCGTACTTTTATTTTGTCTCCTGGCTACCGGTTCCGCTGCCAAGTACCGGTTTCGCTTCCGTATGTCGGAGAGCATTTGTCATATTAGCTTCCCTACTGTGTGTGTCATATATGCACACACATGGGAAGCGAGCATGACGGCGCACGCTAGGAGATGTCCTTGTGATGGTAGTTAACAGCGAAACCGGTAACCAGTAGACAAAACAAAAGTACGACTGTAAACTAAGGCAAAGAGATTAGTTGACATCGATTTATTGCAGAATTTTAGGAAAGCGTGGTTCACGGTGTACAGGATAACTTATATAGGATTCGCTCTAATTGCGAGTGGAACAGGAAACGAAATGACAAGTAATGGTTCAGGGTACCCTTCGCCACGCACAGTACGGTGACTAGCGGAGTGCCTATGTAAATGTAGATGAGAGCACGTTATATGGGTTTGCATGAAATCAGGTGAAACCTCTCAACCGGCATCCATTCTTGCCATGAGTCATTACCTTCTAGGCAGATCCTAGACCTCACTATGCGCCCAGGACTGAAATGAGCGACGTGAGCAGATCGAAAATCATACTGGAGACAC
The DNA here is from genome assembly GCF_023864345.2 of Schistocerca serialis cubense. Classification (NCBI taxonomy): domain Eukaryota; kingdom Metazoa; phylum Arthropoda; class Insecta; order Orthoptera; family Acrididae; genus Schistocerca; species Schistocerca serialis. The sequence goes on from NC_064642.1 coordinate 530,062,742, forward strand.
TGCCCAACACAAAGATTTATCGATTTCGACTGTTGTTTCCATTTCGCGATTTGTCGGACCTTGCTTTCCGAATAGCACTCATAAGGCGATAGGAAACCTAATACATCAGAATTACATTGTTACTCTCTAACGAGCCACTGGACAACACAGGCCCCTTGTAACACCCAAAAAATGACGTTGAACTGTGGCCGAAGTTTTGTGAGGGGACTTCGGTGCCATGCTTTATACCAATTTGTAGGTTTTTGCATCGAAACGAAGAAAAGGAGAATTACAGTGAGGGCCGTCAAATAGATTACCGTAAATTACATTAAAACGAATTAAATCACTCTGCAAAGTTGTCGGCACCCGTAAGTATTGTACTAACAGGCTTTTTCGTTTTAAATCATACAACGGTAGATAGAGTTGGTTAAGATCGTTTCTGTTACAGTATAATGAAACTCAGCTATTGATATTCAATCAACGTAACTGGTAACGTACTCCTTACTATGTGATGACATTTTACCCCTTTTATCCGCATTCGTTTCCTACAATATTTTTAACAGCGCTGATAACCTCGCGCTTGAGCAATCCTAACATCTAAACGCACTCGCGCGCGCACGCCACGTACACACACGCAACGAAATTGAAACATTCTTTAACAGCAGCTGAGATAGGTTTCTACGTATGGCTTCAGGCATAAATAGGTGTGGCAGCTCAATGGGGAGCATCCCTAAAACTGATGAAAACTCGCGGTTCATTAGCCAGATGGCCGTGTTGAGATATCGCGAAGTTTCGATGTGTGTCATATTCATCATTTTCAGGGAAGATGGTGTGTATGACACTTTTCGAAATATCGTGGTAGCTCGGCAGCATCACCTGGCTGGAAACACTAGAGCATTTCGTCAATAGTTTATGCCTGGAAAGTCTACATTCACAAAAGCATGAAATGATTTCAGACTGATGTATTCGCCCTTCCGCTTCACGCAATTTTTTATCCATAATCACAGAAGACCCAGTGACAGGAGCAACCAGTGTTATCGAACATCATTTTACAGGATGGTCAGAAACAGTCTGTAAAGCGTGTAAGGAGGTTGCAGGTTAGGTTGTGCTGGGAAATGATTGCTGAGAAAAAAGTTTGATACGTTGCGCTGTTTCCGACTCAGCATTGAAATAAGCTAATCACGCCGTTGCGCGCGAACACATCAGGCGGCCCCACCAAATACAATTAGTATCTGTTGTTCTCACAGAGTAGATGATCGCGTTGCTCAATCTTTGGCTCGGCTTCTATTCTTACTACCGTTCCGTGTTCAATTTTTGTATCGCCCTCTTGCTCGGTTTTAAGTTAAAAAGAAAACCGAAGTACTTAACATCATCTCTGGCGGGTCGTTTAAATTTGCGGGCGCGATTGCCTAATTGGCTACCTTCACCGCTAAGTAGCTTGCAAACGGCGCTACGAATCGAATTTGTCTTCACAGTTATTCCTCAGAATATCGTTCCCTGTAACATCCTTACGGGCTTTCCTGACTGTTTCCGACCACCTCGTGTATCTGTATTCTGTACCATAATAGGGGTGATTTACCAACTATCAGCAAACTTTAGAGAACAACCGAGGCCGCTGCGAAGCAACAGGCCTGGCTCTAACTTCCGTGGAATCACGAGCGGGGTCTTACCGTGCTGCCGAAGGTAAAGCACGACTCACCTTCCTCTGAACAAAAGATCAGAAATTTTAAACGAGTTATACTGACTTACTTAAAGGTAAAGTAAGCACGGCTGCAGTGCTTTCTTTCCTACTATATATAAGTCTTTCCAGAATTTGTGATTATTTAATCTGTGCATTTTAATTAAGGCGGGATAATTCTGACTTTTCAAATGTGTATGTCAAGACCATTTGTCAGTGATGCAATGTATGAGGTGGGTTATGTTGCATTTGAGCTAAATGTTTTATCTGTCTATACCGAGCAATTGACTTTCAAGTATAAGGTCTGACCCGTACGGAAATATACATAATGACTGGACGAGTACAAGTTGTAGACGCATGGTTGACGACATGTGGAGGTCTGTGTCTGGCGGTAAGATAACCAAATTGTAATGCGACCGCTAGCGATAAACGGAAAGTCCGAATTCGAGTTCTGGTCCGGCACAAATTTTCACTGACGTTATTCTGATGGTAGTCCTTATATGCAACTGCGAATTCGTTTAACCCGTTTAACATCTAGATAAGTACTGGAATGTGCAGCAAGCTATTGCAGAGAAAGCATTTTTGATTTACACTGTGGTTTCTATTTCGCTACCGATTGGACTTACTTAGAACCTTTATAGTTTCATTTGTCAAAAATACGTTCACAACCGTAATGACAATAATAATAATAATAATAATAATAATAATAATAATAATAATGGAGGCCTGGGAAAAGAATAGGCCTCCGGTATGTTCTGCCAGTCGTAAAAGGCGACGAAAAGAACAAACCACTAATAGGGCTAACCCCCCTTTTAGTGTGATTAGTTGGTTCAGGACAGAACTAAAGAAGCCTCGGACAAGCGCCGTCATGGTCGGGGACGACGCTTGAACCCTATGCCCGCCCACAATGGTAACGGCACTGCTAGCCAACTGGAAAATGATTTAAATCCAAATAGAGGTGTTTTGCAGGATATGCTTCCTGCAACCACCCTAGAAGGAAAACAAAGACAGAGGATGAGATGGTCAGATGAAGTTAATCGACACATCATGTTCTGTTATTACCAAGCAACAAACCTAGGAAAGAACACAACTGGATACAGATCACAAGTATACACAACATTTATTACCAGATACCCAGAATTAAAATTTTTGACAGGACAACGACTAGCTGATCAGATCCGTGTAATAATAAAAAATAACAGGATACCCCAGTCAGAATTAGAAAACATCAACCAACAAGTACAACAAATACTGGAACAAAATAATGTGCAATCAGAAGAAGAAGAAAATACAGTAGTGGACTCAAACATCCCAGAGCAAACAAACAAAGAACAACACACACCAATTAAACAATCAGAGGAAAACTAAATCTTAAGACAGCCACCAGAACAAGCACAAATAGAACACGAAGTGAAACAGATGTTAGATATAGAAGAAAAATTTCAGCTAACATATATAGAATACAAAGACACAAATACAGACAATAGACCATTCTTGCATAGACCACCAAATAACCCACAAGTCGAAACAATAATAAAAACTATCAACACAATCATACACAACAAAATAAATGAAAACACAACTATGGAAGAGTTACAACTACTGGTTTATATAGGAGCACTCACTACACTAAATATACACACTAGGCAGAGATCAGAACCAACCAACACACAGAAGAAACCCACAAAACCAGCATGGCAACACAGGCTACAGAGCAAAATAGAAAAACTGAGAAAAGACATCGGACAGCTAACACAATTTATAAGAAATGAAATCTCGGAAAAAAAACGAAAAAGGTTAGGTAAAATCTCACAACAAGAAGCGACAGAGCAATTAGACGAAAAGAAGCAGAAATTACAAGCATTAGCCAAACGACTCAGAAGATACAAAAAAAGTGAAAATAGAAGGAAACAAAACCAAACATTCAACACAAACCAAAAGAAATTTTACCAGACAATAGATAACACACACATTAAAATAAACAATCCACCAAACATAACAGACATGGAACACTTCTGGAGCAACATATGGTCAAACCCGGTACAACATAACAGGCATGCACGGTGGATACAAGCAGAAACAGACACATACAAGATGATACCACAAATGCCTGAAGTGATAATTTTGCAACATGAAGTCACCCAAGCAATTAATTCTACTCACAATTGGAAAGTCCCTGGAAATGATAAAATAGCTAATTTCTGGTTAAAGAAGTTCACCTCAACACATTCACATCTAACTAAATTATTTAACAGTTACATTGCAGACCCATACACATTCCCTGATACACTTACACACGGAATAACATATCTGAAACCTAAAGATCAAGCAGACACAGCGAACCCAGCTAAATATCGCCCCATAACATGCCTACCAACAATATACAAAATACTAACTTCAGTCATTAAACAGAAATTAATGACACATAAAATACAGAACAAAATTATAAATGAAGAACAAAAAGGCTGTTGCAAAGGAGCACGAGGATGTAAAGAGCAACTGATAATAGATGACATATCAAGCTAAAACTAAACAAAGGTCGCTACACTACGCATACATTGATTACCAAAAAGCTTTTGATAGTGTACCCCACTCATGGTTACTACAGATATTGGAAATATACAAAGTAGATCCTAAATTGATACAGTTTCTAAACATAGTAATGAAAAACTGGAAAACCACACTTAATATCCAAACAAATTCAGATTACATCACATCACAGTCAATACAGATTAAGCGTGGAATATACCAAGGAGACTCATTAAGTCCTTTCTGGTTCTGTCTTGCTCTGAACCCACTATCCAACATGCTTAATTAAACAAATTATGGATATAATATTACTGGAACATACCCACACAAAATCACACATTTGCTATACATGGATGATCTAAAACTACTGGCAGCAACCAATCAACAACTCAACCAATTACTAAAGATAACAGAAGTATTCAGCAATGATATAAATATGGCTTTTGGAACAGACAAATGTAAGAAAAATAGCATAGTCAAGGGAAAACACACTAAACAAGAAGATTACATATTGAATAACCACAGTGACTCCATAGAAGCGATGGAAAAACCAGATGCCTATAAATATCTAGGATACAGACAAAAAATAGGAATAGATAATACTTTTATTAAAGAAGAACTAAAAGAAAAATATAGACAAAGGCTAACAAAAATACTGAAAACAGAATTGACAGCAAGAAACGAGACAAAAGCTATAAATACTTATGCTATACCAATATTGACCTACTCATTTGGAGTAGTGAAATGGAGTAACACAGACCTAGAAGCACTCAATACACTTACACGTTCACAATGCCACAAATATAGAATACATCGCATACATTCAGCAACAGAAATATTAACAATAAGCAGAAAGGAAGGAGGAAGGGGATTCATCGACATAAAAAACCTACATTATGGACAGGTAGACAATTTAAGAAAATTCTTTCTAGAACGAGCAGAAACTAGCAAAATACACAAAGCAATCACTCATATAAATACATCGGCTACACCACTGCAATTTCATAACCACCTCTACAACCCTTTAGATCACGTAACATCAACAGATACGAAGAAAGTCAATTGGAAAAAGAAAACACTACATGGCAAGCACCCGTATCATCTAACACAGCCACACATCGATCAAGACGCATCCAACACATGGCTAAGAAAAGGCAATATATACAGTGAGACGGAAGGATTCATGATTGCAATACAGGATCAAACAATAAACACCAGATATTACAGCAAGCATATTATTAAAGATCCCAATACCACAACAGATAAATGCAGACTTTGCAAACAACAAATAGAAACAGTAGATCACATCACAAGTGGATGTACAATACTAGCAAATACAGAATACCCCAGAAGACATGACAATGTAGCAAAAATAATACATCAACAGCTTGCCTTACAACATAAACTTATAAAACAACACGTTTCCACATACAAGTATGCACCACAAAATGTACTGGAGAATGATGAATACAAATTATACTGGAACAGAACCATTATAACAGATAAAACACCACCACATAACAAACCTGACATCATACTCACCAATAAAAAGAAGAAATTAACACAACTAATCGAAATATCCATACCCAATACAACAAATATACAAAAGAAAACAGGAGAAAAAATTGAAAAATACATCCAACTGGCTGAGGAAGTCAAGGACATGTGGCATCAGGATAAAGTTGACATTATACCAATTATACTATCAACTACAGGAGTCATACCACACAATATCCACCAGTACATCAATACAATACAGCTACATCCAAACTTATACATACAATTACAGAAATCCGTAATTATTGATACATGTTCAATTACCCGAAAGTTCCTAAATGCAATATAACATATACCGTATAGCTAAAAGGAAGTGACGATTGATCAAGGTCCGCGTCACTTCCCATTTTTAACCAGACTTAACGTCTGAGAAAGTAAAGAAATAATAATAATAATAATAATAACGCCTGAAATATGCCATCATCGTAACAAACCGCGCAAAGTAATGCAACAGCTTTTAGGCGGAACTGTAATGTGATGAGCCCGCCGTTGCTGCGGGAGCAGCTCGGCATAGCGTCTCGGTCCGCTCTTCCAGTGTATTCAGTGCACGCCCACACGTGGTGCGTATCGGTCATGTCGTAGCGGCCCCTTGTTGTTAGAGGTCCCGCACAACCGACATGCAAGATGGATTGCCGACCCCCTCGCAGGAGCGCGGCGAGGAATATCGCCAGCGGACAGAAACAGTAACTGACTTCCCAAATTAACATGGATTTACTTCGCCAGACAACATGTGACAGTGTTTCACCAACTGGAACTGTTATGACTCATGTAGCACTCCGCCGCCCTGGCTTTACAAGCAGATCGGCAGCGTTTGCCAACCGGTAGGAATAGCTCCGGCCAGTACTTACGCCGGCCCTAGCGTTGTATTCACTCGCCGTGGCATTGTAGTAGCACGTTGTGTTTTTTAGCGTAGATTTTGGTCAGTATTTTCTTCCATTGTCTTCTTTCCTCATCTGGTTGTGAGGATTTTTGCTGTCTGTTCTTGCGTTTAACACTTGTGTAAGCCAAGATGGCGAAGTGTGTTCAAATTGACTGTCAGCTCTTTCCTGCCGGCAGCAGGACACTACAGGTCCGCTGCTCGTAAGTAAGTTTAATCATACTTCGGTGTGTCGCTGTTAACGTGCAGCTAACACTGCTGGAAGAATAAACACGAAACACAGCTTAACAGTAAAGCCAAGCTTGAGAGCGGAGAATAGAATGTGTTGTCTCCGGCAAGTACCGAGAGTGAATGGAAAAATTTTGTTTTTAAGCATTTTCTTAAAAATGACGTTTTTACCATTTTTATTATTAGAATGCAAAGCCAGAATAAAAGAGATCTTAGTTTATAAAACCGGACTGACCTTTAAAATTCCTGAAAATCGTCATCTTAACTTCCTTCTTCTTCTCTTCGTCGTCATCGTTATATTCTTCATAAATAAGATGTTCTTCACTACCGTCGAGAGCGTTAATTATGCCGCACTTCTTGAAAGATTTAACAATAACGTCTTCTCTCACTCTAGACCACACTTGTTTGATTGTAGCTCGTTTATAGCTCCCTTCGGATTGAATTCACGTTGAGTTTTATCCATCATCTATTTGTTCCGTTCCTCATATACACTTTAAATGGTTTATTTATCGCGACATAGAAAGTTTGCAATTCTAAAGAAGGTCTCTCAGAAATAACAGCAAGCTCTGTATTTCCCTGTCTGAATTTCTCTTTCGCAGAATTTTTCAGATGACTACTAAACTAGCACAAGAAGAGAATTCTTCTTCAGTAAATCACCTTCCCTTGCCTCCCACACTCTGTTAACGCAAAATTTCATACCCGCCTCGTCCAGCCAGTCCTTGTCTATACGAGAACAACAACAACTGGTGGTATTTAAGAAGGTTTTGGCATTGTTTTGTGCTTGAATATGTTTATTGGCTCAAGTTTAGTACCGTCAGCACAATGTGAAAGGACAATAGTGTAGTGCATTTTTTCATGTCACTTGTTTTAGCAGCTCTGATGGAAACCGTTCTGTTACTCTTTGTATCAAATGTCAGGGTAGTTTCTTCCATATTTGCTATTTGGCTTAGTACCACATTGTTTTTCTTTCAATATTGAAAATAAAACAATGGAAAGATAATATTTTTTCTTCGTACTCTTTTCTGAAATATTTTGTGTTGGTTCGCATGCTAAGTCTAAGACTCTTCATAAACCTGTAACACCAACCAACTTCACTCTTAAAAGTCTGTTAAATTCCACTGTAGCGCTGGCTTAAGAACGCTTATTTGAATCATTTTTGCATTAATTCCAATGCTATTTTGGCTTTGTCCTTGAACCCGTTTAAATACGTCATCTTTCAGATTTCGCATTCAGTCCTCTATTTTCTCCTTTCGTCTTCCCCAATTTCTTCCCCAAATTCTTCTTTACTAGCCCGTCAATCTCGAATGGTTTCTTCGGTTGGTGGAGGACCTAAATGCCGCTAAGCTGCTCTGTTTCCTTGTTCTTCTCCATATGCTATTACAATTTATAGCCCGCATCATATGAATACCTTTTATGTTTTTTTCGTTTCGAAGCTAGGTACTAATAAAAATATTGTACTGTTACCAATAACATAAATCACTTTCAATTCGAGTTCATTCACACTGTAGACTGCAATAACGCATCATAGGCTAGACAGTGTTCTGAGTTTGTAATGACGGGGTGGTAGGGAGACAGTGTTAGCAAGCTTGTGAATGCCCGCAACTCATGTTCGTCATATCGGAGCACTACTGCTGCCTGTTGAATCCGTTGTTGCCAGAAATGATAGGTTTCCCGCGGCATCAAATATCTGACCCTTTTTAGACTGGTGGGAATTTTAAATCAAAACACTGGAAATTGTTCAAAAATGGTTCAAATGGGTCTAAGCTCTATGGGACATAGCTTCTGAGGTCATCAGTCTGCTAGACTTAGAACTACTTAAACCTGACTAACCTAAGTGCATCACTCACATCCATTCCCGAGGCGGGATTCGACCGTAGCAGCAGCGCGGTTCCGGTCTGAAGCGCCTGGAACCACTCGGCCACCGCGGCCGACTGGAGATTGTTATTTCAATTTCAAGTATAAGACGCTCCTGAATTCTGAAGGCATTTTTCGAAGAAAAAAATTTTTCTTATAGTTCGTAAAATACGGTATCACTGTCGTTTACACTTTTGTGTTGATATTTTCAGTGCAATACAAATAAAAAGATAAATGGGGTAATAAATCAATCGAAACGCAGTTGCTTTGTAAAGAACCATAAAAATGATAGAAATAATCTGAAGATATCCTTGAAGAGCGATCAAAATTTTGTCTGCAGTGTTCACGTCCACCTTATATTGTATTCGACACTAAATGCCACGTTAAATAATAGGTATGAATGCGACACGATGGGCTTTATGGACTTACAGTTCCTAGGGAAACCCCACATTAATGGTTTTTAACTATATTTTCGCCGTTACCAGTGGAGCAAAACCCAGCCGAGGATTCCAAAACGGCTATGAACAGAAAATGGCTGAAGTTCTTATGGCATATTCCTAAGATGCCGGTCTCGATCAGTCTTGAAAGTTTTCTTGATGTCTTCAACTGTTTCCCAGATACGGAGTTCAAATTTACGCTGCTTGAACACGGAAAATACGGACGTAAAATCTAGAGAACCGGAAACGTAGTTTATAAGTGACGTAAGACGGAGACGTATGTTGTTCAATAACTCCATTATCATCTGCAAACCTCATTTTGTAGTACCGCAAAACCTTTTTGTCGTAAAATCAAGTCTCAGCTTTAAAATTAGTTTCGCGTTATTTCACTGTCACATAAATAAACCATCAAAATCTTACTCATCCATCAAGTTCGTTTCAAATAAGTTACATGCCCTGTTGCAGTACGGAAAAGAAGTGAACCAGCGTAACAATGCTTCTATCGGCGCACAATATTTGCGATTATATTTCTGTTAATTTAAAAGACTGACTCAAAAGTGGGGTACCAGCTGCCCGATTCTACCTTCCTCAGCACTTTTAACTATTTTCCCAAAAATTTTAGCAGGCGAACATATTCGCACTTTTTTATGCTGAGAGATACAGTGGGAAAGATATGGAAAAGTAGACAGTGGAAGATAGTAGACAATCGTTGTGAAAAGAGCGAAGGAGACAAAGTGTGAGACAAAGAGTGAGACACAATGACAGTGGAACATAGTATACAATGACAGAACAGTGCTGGGAAAAGGATGAAGGTGACAACAAAAGAGAAAGTGGAAATGAATGAGAGCCAGTGATAATGTGACACAGAGTATATAGCAGTGACAATGTGGAACAGAGTGAGAGTGACAGACAGACAATATCTGTAGGAAGGAAGGAATAAGGTATTAGCAGTAAGTGAAAGCAAGGGGCAGGCAGTGGCAGTGACAGGGGAGGATACTTTAGTAGCAGGACAGAATGGTGGATACTGTGATTATGACAGAGAGAGATATAATGACAATTAGTTCTGTTGAATGAGTGAATGAGAAAGAGCAACTTGGAGTGAATGGGTATGAAAGACATACCGGGGTGGAATGGTGGGTGCGAGTGAGTTACAGTTAGCGGGGCTTGTGTGAGTTGCATGTTAAAAAAAGGCCGAATGTGTTCGCATGCAAAAACTTTTTGAAAATTTTGAAGGTGCTCAGGCAGCTGGAATTAGGCAGCTGGTACCCCACTTTCAAGTAAGCGTATTTTAAATAAACAGGAATACATTCGCATTTTTTGTGCTCTGAGAGGAGCATTTTTCAGCTGGTATCTTTATACTCAGTTTTCCCGCAGAGCGGCTCTGCGTCTGCAGCGCAATTTTCCTCTTTGTACGCAACACGTTGTTTGCCACTTGGCTTGTGTAAAGGTACAGCAGGTAGTAGGCTCAGTTCGGCTTAGCTCTTCCTCACTCAGCTGAAGTGGCATTTTTACTCTTAATTAATCTACACGAGGATTGTCATAAAACGGCGAGCTACTGAAACTGCTGTGTGCCGAAGCACTCGGAGAGGTCCTAGACATCTATGTATTGTAATGTATATATTTCTGATATGTTCTTGTCTTAAAACGATAGATCGCTTACATATGTACTTCCGTATTACACTATGATGTAGCCAACCTGAGGATTTCACTGAGCGTAACGTATTGGTAATTAATTTCAAAAGAGCAGCTGAGGTGATATTTTGGACTCTCTTCAATATTAATTTCAGAAAAGGTATCCTGTTCCAAAAACGACCGAGTCGAAAGCAAGGAATCAAAAACCCAAAGATATTGTGGAATAACAATGCCACTGACATCTGGAACCAAATTGTTTACAAGATGCAACAAATTGATTAACACTGCTCGAAAGCATTGTGGGAGCATGAGTCTGGGTGTCTACCATACTTCAGTAAACAATAGTTTAGGGCTGGGTATCTTAACAAATTATACCTCTGTCTTTCACATGTTAACTACACAACATAACATCTTTAAATCTTCGACCGTTCACATATAAAGAACGGAAATGTCTGACAGGTGGCGAAAGCAATGTGGAAACAGTCATTCATTCGTCATCTTGAGCGCTTTTCATTGGACTTTGAAAGCTCCGTGAGCGTTTCTCACAGGCCGACACCTAAATGGCATACTCAGTGTAAGTCTTTGGATGTCACTCTGTAGTACCCGTTGTCATTCTTCAACGGAGCCCATGGGACTTCTCTGAGAATTTGGGGTGGAATAGGATGACCACGAACACGTTTGTCAATGACGCACATATATGCTCGACGGGGTTCTGATCGTGACTCACAGCCAGTCATTTCATTATTTCAATGTCCAGGCTTCGCAAGATATCCCTGCTGACACTCGAAGCATAAACTATGCCATTAGAAGGCGGCCACCGCACGCAGCAGGCACTGCGTGGTCCAACGTTATCTGTTCGATGTGCTGCCTTTGCGGTAAGGCGACAATAGACAATGACAAGATCATTACGGCTGTCAACACAAAAGCGTCCGCCTAACATCATCTGGGAAGTCATTCGATTTGGTTGGTTGGTTGTTTCGGGGAAGGAGACCAGACAGCGAGGTCATCGGTCTCGTCGGATTAGGGAAGGACGGGGTAGGAAGTCGGCCGTGCCCTTTGAAAGGAACCATCCCGGCATTTGCCTGGAGCGATTTAGGGAAATCACGGAAAACCTAAATCAGGATGGCCGGACGCGGGATTGAACCGGCGTTCTCCCGAATGCGAGTCCAGTGTCTAACCACTGCGCCACCTCGCTCGGTGTCATTCGATTTCTGGACAAAATTTGGGAAGTACTTTTCACCACGGATATTCATGCAAGAACACCGCCATCATCATGCCTCAGAGGATATTTGAAAACATTTCTGGACAAAATTTGGGAAGTACCTTTCACCACGGATCTTCATGCAAGAACACCGCCATCATCATGCCTCAGAGGATATTCGAAAACATCTGTGAATAAAAAGTTTTGCCAGTGACGAAGTTGCCAGTTGCACGGGAAAGGTAGGGCTGAAGGCGGGCTGCAAGATGTTATCGTGTGAAGCGGGGTGTTCGAACAGGACCTGTGAGTCGTACTGTCCCTCCTCTTTATCTGTTCATTACAGTCTGATCCGACACGAGGCTCCACTGGCACTTGAGTGGTCGTCTAGCAGTGCTCTGGAGGTACCCGTGCGACGCTGCAATGCAGAAATGGCCCTCCATTTGTCTACTCGTGGGGTCGTAATGTGTCGCCGACATCGTCCGACTGGCCTTGTGCACTGATCTGCCACCCAATAGCGTGTCCACAACCTAAGAATGACAGATGGAGGGACACTTATCTCTAGCGACAAGACAGGAAGTCTACCCTTTTCGGATCAAACCGCCTTTGTAAAGTGCATTGCATCTCCTTAAGATATCCAGCTGAATGTGTTTGATTGAATGCAACGTGCGCAAATAACAACAGCCTTACTAGAAAACACGGGGACACTGGTACTCACTTCCTTCTGAAGGGTAGCCTTGCACTGTAATAGCTGAAATAAGCCAAAGACGTTGCATACATTGAGAGCGAAGATGTTAACAGACGTAATAAGACCACAGGTACCACCTGTATCAAAACATACTTAACATACCGGGCGTTAATTCTCTTGCACCTCTAACTGTTTTCAACAATCGTACGCAGTTGCTGACGTTGTGTAGGGGTGTGAGTGTTCTCTGTTGAGGGTAGCTAAGTCACGAGACCTCTGTTTCTCAGTACTTTATTACCGGGTTGTGAGCGTCGAACGTTCACAGCCCGGTTTTAGATTCTTAGTCCGGATGTAGCCTGCAGGCGTTATGGCCAACGTGTCTCAGAAGCGAAGCGACCTCAAAGTGTATGCATTCTGTGGCGGCGGCCTCTGCGCTCTGTCAGATGCTGGCGCGGCTGTCTGATTCGGCTATACTGCTAGCAACGGTGACTGGTGGACCTGCATATCCATGGCGGGTGAGGAAAGCGTAGACATCCGGGGTGTGAACCGCGGTCTCGACATCTGGTTGGTGGCGTCTAGTGTTGGCGGTTACCCAGTGGCTCGTGCCTCGGAGGGCCTCAATTCGACCCTCTGCCAGACGACGTTGTGGCGTGACCATCACGCCGGCGTCACTGCTATGGAGCCCCATGACGGAAGTTCACACAACAATGGACGCCGGCTCGATGACCCACCTATTCGATACCCAGCCTGGTCATGTAGCTAGTATTTATGTGTCTCAGGGTGGGATTGTTCTTGAGTGGACGTCTCAGGTGCAAGTATTCTGCTCGTTGCAACATCACTGCAACGTATCAGGTTAAAATACTTCGTTAGCTATTGACTCAACAATCGTGCTTCGGCCCCTAGGTGATCGATGTGATGTAATGCGGCACGAGAACAGTGACGAGCCCTTGCCTTGGCTCGCAGCGTTACAGTTGTATGGCAGGTGGTAGGTGTTCCCCGAAAAGCGGGTAAAAAGAGAGGGTCATACTTCCTTGACGTCTTTCACTCGACTAATCTCATTTGTGTTCAAGTCAGTTACGAAACACATAAAGAACATCCACCGGCAAATATCCTCTCTGCCTACGACAGTGTTCAAATGCCTATGAGATGATTCAAACAAAATCAGAATTGTCCGAACAAGTACGACAGAATGTTGTCCTGTGACGTCATGCCTGCATAGTAGCTGGGAGCAAGTGTTGCAAATACTGTATCACGTATTAATTGCGCAGGCAGATAAAATTATCGATGAAATGTTTCCACTTGGATTTTTATCGCCGTAAATTTCTTTCTTCTTTCGTTTTCGCTGATAAATTTCGACTCAGTCGTTTACGGCCAAGAGTTTCCTGTGTCAAAAGAAAACATTCGCCTCTCTGCACCATTCCTGAAATGATGTATAGAGACATCGCGTACAGCTTTATACAATCGTCGAAAATCTTATAACAACACTGTAGTATTAAAAACTGATTACGCCTGTAAATTAATTGAAGTGGCATAGAATCCGAAATAATTTGTTCAGGTCAGCTCACCTATATACTATTCGGATTTCTGATACAAAAGAGGACCTTTCATGCAGTTGAAAATGTTGTACTCATTTTGTGCAGATGGTAGCAACCATGTAACAGCGTTCCATATATTCGATTTCAGTCTTTCTCGACATATTCCAATGATGAATTCTTCTCCGGTTATCAACCGAGTAGTGGCGTCGTCTTGTCGCAACGTTTCGATGACTTTCTTACCCATCATGATCGCCAGAGGATGATGGGTACTAAATTCATCGAAACGCTGCGACAAGACGACGCCACCACTCGGCAGATAACCCGATAACCCGAGAACAATGCATCATCAGCGTTCCATAGTTCTGGAATCTCTCGACCTCGAGATCTGCAGTTCTCTCTGACATGTTGAAGCTCTATCGGTCGTCCTGTGCTGACGTCAGACGTCGCTGTCCAATCCCACGTTTACAACTTGCCCATTTCTCTGCGACCTACGTTTCCTAGACACACATAACGTCTCTAGTGCTCCTCCGACTAGTTTGCGGTTTCGCGAGATGAGGAATCCAAAGTTTTGCTTCCTTCTTGATAATGTTGTGCGAAACTTATACTGCTGTCAAGAGTACGCTGGTTTCAGCGCTCTTCTGCAGATATTTAGATTTACTTTTAATGTGAACCTTCAAACAGCACTTGTGTGTCCAGGCACGTGACTAAACTGTTATACCAGTAATTTGTATTACCCACCCTGCTTCGTTCCCGTTTTTTGTTCAGAGGACCTCATATTTTCCGATGTAGTGGAGACAGTCCGTTGTGTATGATTTTAGGTTATACCATATTGTCAATAGCAAAGAATTGTGTGTTTAGTAAATGACGAATAATTTTTCGTTTTCTCTGATGTATTGAGGCTAGACAATGTTTCACACTGTAGTCGGCACAGGTCTCCTATAGTTTTACACGAATCTTTCAAAATACACTCCTGGAAATGGAAAAAAGAACACATTGACACCGGTGTGTCAGACCCACCATACTTGCTCCGGACACTGCGAGAGGGCTGTACAAGCAATGATCACACGCACGGCACAGCGGACACACCAGGAACCGCGGTGTTGGCCGTCGAATGGCGCTAGCTGCGGAGCATTTGTGCACCGCCGCCGTCAGTGTCAGCCAGTTTGACGTGGCATACGGAGCTCCATCGCAGTCTTTAACACTGCTAGCATGCCGCGACAGCGTGGACGTGAACCGTATGTGCAGTTGACGGACTTTGAGCGAGGGCGTATAGTGGGCATGCGGGAGGCCGGGTGGACGTACCGCCGAATTGCTCAACACGTGGGGCGTGAGGTCTCCACAGTACATCGATGTTGTCGCCAGTGGTCGGCGGAAGGTGCACGTGCCCGTCGACCTGGGACCGGACCGCAGCGACGCACGGATGCACGCCAAGACCGTAGGATCCTACGCAGTGCCGTAGGGGACCGCACCGCCACTTCCCAGCAAATTAGGGACACTGTTGCTCCTGGGGTATCGGCGAGGACCATTCGCAACCGTCTCCATGAAGCTGGGCTACGGTCCCGCACACCGTTAGGCCGTCTTCCGCTCACGCCCCAACATCGTGCAGCCCGCCTCCAGTGGTGTCGCGACAGGCGTGAATGGAGGGACGAATGGAGGCGTGTCGTCTTCAGCGATGAGAGTCGCTTCTGCCTTGGTGCCAATGATGGTCGTATGCGTGTTTGGCGCCGTGCAGGTGAGCGCCACAATCAGGACTGCATACGACCGAGGCACACAGGGCCTACACCCGGCATCATGGTGTGGGGAGCGATCTCCTACACTGGCCGTACACCACTGGTGATCGTCGAGGGGACACTGAATAGTGCACGGTACATCCAAACCGTCATCGAACCCATCGTTCTACCATTCCTAGACCGGCAAGGGAACGTGCTGTTCCAACAGGACAATGCACGTCCGCATGTATCCCGTGCCACCCAACGTGCTCTAGAAGGTGTAAGTCAACTACCCTGGCCAGCAAGATCTCCGGATCTGTCCCCCATTGAGCATGTTTGGGACTGGATGAGGCGTCGTCTCACGCGGTCTGCACGTCCAGCACGAACGCTGGTCCAACTGAGGCGCCAGGTGGAAATGGCATGGCAAGCCGTTCCACAGGACTACATCCAGCATCTCTACGATCGTCTCCATGGGAGAATAGCAGCCTGCATTGCTGCGAAAGGTGGATATACACTGTACTAGTGCCGACATTGTGCATGCTCTGTTGCCTGTGTCTATGTGCCTGTGGTTCTGTCAGTGTGATCATGTGATGTATATGACCCCAGGAATGTGTCAATAAAGTTTCCCCTTCCTGGGACAATGAATTCACGGTGTTCTTATTTCAATTTCCAGGAGTGTATATCTGTATGTTGCTCCTAGTAACGTCTGGATTCCACCAACAGAAATTTAAAAAATTACTGTAAAAGAAAGGAAACGCAGGATGTGCACCCATTAGATGTAAGAACTATCTATAAGGACAAACGAGGCATTTGGAAAAAGTAATTGAGCTGCTTTTTATTTCAAAAGGAATCGCTATAACTGTTATTTCATGTATCCCACTGAGAGACAAGACGATCAATGAAAAAATGTTTGCAGTTATCTAAGGAGCCATGATTATACCCAAGCGGACACCTCGACATCCAAAGCAAATCTACGGCCATGTCTATCTTCAGGGCTCCAATGATATGGGAATGGCATTCGCATGGGTAGATATCAAGTGGGCCCACATATTCCCAAGGTTGGTTAGAGAAGTTTCGCTGGAAAGCGCTTACGCATCCTGCATACAGTCCCGATCTCTCCCCATGCGATTTCCACATTTTTGGAGCCCTGAAGGAAGATATTACTGGCCGTAAACTTGCTTCGGACGAACATGTGTCCGTCTGGGCACAATCAGGGTTCCGCATACAACCGCAAACATTTTTCCACAAAGCCATTAACCGTCTTGTGTCACAGTGGGATAAATGAATTAATAATTATGTCGATTAATTTGAAGTAATAAAGAGTTTACATACTTTTTTTCCACTTGTCTTGTTTTAGCTTGACTGCTCCTTGTTGATCGTACTTTATTTAACGACCTCAACACCAGATTACTTATTTCCGTAGGCTTACATCATAATATTCAACAAAAAGCAAATAATCATTTAAGTACAAATTAAGACGACGCATTCTGTCTCGATCATTTCTTTCGTCTTGAAGCCGCGCGGGGTAGCCGAGCGGTCAGGGGTGCCTTGTCACGGTTCTCGTGACTGCCACCATCGGAGGTTAAAACTTCTAACATTCTATGCTCCCACTTGTAGAAAGGGTCTGGGTTTGGGTGTGTTGTCTTTAGCGTAAGTTAGTTTAAGTTAGATTAAATATTGTGTAAGCTTAGAACCGAAGACCTCAGCAGTTTGGTCCCATAGGACATATCACAAATTTCCAATTTGAAATTCTTAATGTTTGCCTGACAAAAAGCGTAATTTGCATTTAACGTGTATAAATAAATAACAATCCTTCTAGGTGTTATTGTGGAAAATACTTTAATTATAAACTGCAAAAGCAACGTTTCGACCATATACAAAGGTCTTCCTCGGGGCAAGAACGCCGCTGTAACAAATAATGTATTTAATTACAATTAAAATGTTTTACAAATGATGCGGTGTAGCACACAGAAGAAATTTAATCAACATGACATCTGCGTATGCCTACGTAGTTCAATAAACTGCGATCTACAGAGTGATTTCGATCCATAGAATTTGTCTGGAGAACTCTGGGTTACTGTTGGATTATGCAGCGGTCGAGATGTAGTGTCCTTTCACTAGTGATCAAAACAGGTTATGGGTTATAACTCAGCCATTGATTAAATTTTTAAAAAACTTCCAGAATAAGAAGACGCCCTCGTCGTAACTGCCGTCTGCTTCACGTCTGCTGTGCAGCGAGCTACCTTAATTTAAGTATTAACTGTATTTTTCTTACTTGTCACTTCTTCTTCCGCGTGTTTTTGCTTTTAGGAAGCTTTAATTGTCGAGTGCTAGTAATAGTGTTCCATTGATTTCATGTCTGTTTTGAATACAGTCACAGAGAGTCCCTTTAGTCAACCATAGTGCCAGTAGTGCTAGTGTTTGTTTTCAATACAGTCCAGAGACAGGTAGTGCTATTTTCATTGTTTTCTACAAAAAGTGGCTAGCAACCACAGTTTAGTCAACAATCAGCCGCCTTTAGTGAATTAGCAGTCTAGTTAAAAGTTGATTAACTCTCTACAGTAAATTGATTTCCTAGGATGGATAGGATGTGTGACTGCTGTGTACGGACGCAGGAGGAGCTGGCCACTGTTCGCGAACAGCTGAACGTGTTGATGGCCGCGGTCGGCCGTCTTCAGGCTGCTGCCTCGGAGTGTAGCGGCAGTGGGGAGTCTGGTGCGTCGCATGGTACACCCCAGGTGTTACATTCTTCCACTGTCCCTGCTGTCGAGACATCTTCGCGGGTACCGGGCGCGGTTGGGCCATCCTCTCCCCAAGGAGAGTGGCGGGTTCAGCGGCGTTCGTGGCGCACGAGGCGGAGGGTCAATGTGGAGGCTGGCCGTGTGGCATCGCCCGCTCTCCCTGTGAGTGGACATGTGGCCGCTCCTTCAGCAAGGTCCGAGCAGGCACACGGGGGGAGGGGTTTATTAGTTATTGGGAGCTCCAACGTTAGGCGGGTGATGGAGCCCCTTAGGGAAATAGCGGAAAGGTCGGGGAAGAAGGCCAGTGTTCACTCTGTCTGCTTGCCGGGGGGGTCTCATCTGAGATGTGGAGGAGGCCCTGCTGGCGGCGATAGAGAGCACTGGGTGCACCCGACTGCAAATTGTTGCTCATGTCGGCACCAATTACTCCCGCCGTCTGGGTTCAGAGATCATCCTCAGTTCGTACAGGCGGTTGGTGGAATTGGTGAAGGCGGAAAGCCTCGCTCGCGGGGTGGAATCAGAGCTAACTATTTGTAGTATCGTTCCCAGAACCGATAGCGGTCCTCTGGTTTGGAGCCGAGTGGAAGGCTTAAACCAGAGTCTCAGACGATTCTGCGGAGATCTGGGGTGCAAATTTCTCGACCTCCGCTATCGGGTGGAGAAATGTAGGGTCCCCCTGAATAGGTCAGGCGTGCACTACCCGCCGGAAGCGGCTACAAGGGTAGCGGAGTACGTGTGGAGTGCACATGTAGGTTTTTTAGGTTAGAGAATTCCCTCCCTAGGCACGACAAGACGCCTCCTGAGACGCGGCAGGGTAGGTGTAGGCAAAATGCAACAGGGAATAACAATATTAATGTGCTAATAGTAAACTGCAGGAGCGTCTATAGAAAGGTCCCAGAACTGCTCTCATTAATAAACGGTCAAAACGCCCATATAGTACTAGGGACAGAAATTTGGCAGAAACCAGACGTAAACAGTAACGAAATCCTAAACTCAGATTGGAATGTATACCGCAGAGACAGGCTCGACAGTGAAGGGGGAGGCGTGTTTATAGCGATAAGAAGTGCAATAGTATCGAAGGAAATTGACGGAGTTCCGAAATGTGAAATAATTTGGCTGAAGGTCACGGTTAAAGCAGACTCAGACATGGTAATTGGATGTCTCTATAGGCCCCCTGGCTCAGCAGCTGTTGTGGCTGAGCACCTGGAGGATAATTTGGATAATATATCGAGTAGATTTCCAGACCATGTTATAGTTCTGGGTAGAGATTTTCATTTGCCGGATATACACTGGGAGACTCAAACGTTCATAACGGGTGGCAGGGACAAAGAATCAGTGAAATTTTTTTAACTGATTTATCTGAAAACTACCTTGAGCAGTTAAACAGAGAACCGACTCGTGGCGATAACATATTAGAACTTCTGGTGACAAACAGACCCGAACTATTTGAAACAGTTAACGCAGAACAGGGAATCAGCGATCATAAAGCGGTTACTGCATCGATGATTTCAGCCGTAAATAGAAATATTAAAAAAGGTAGGAAGATTTTTCTGTTTAGCAAAAGTGACAAAAAGCAGATTACAGAGTACCTGACGGCTCAACACAAAAGTTTTGTCTCAAGTACAGATAGTGTTGAGGATCAGTGGACAAAGTTCAAAACCATCGTACAAAATGCGTTAGATGAGCAAGATCGTAAGAGATGGAAAAGAACCACCGTGGTACAACAGCCGAGTTAGGAAACTGTTGCGGAAGCAAAGGGAACTTCACAGCAAACATAAACATAGCCAAAGCTTTGCAGACAAACAAAAATAACGCGAAGCGAAATGTAGTGTGGAGAGGGCTATGCGAGAGGCGTTCAATGAATTCGAAAGTAAAGTTCTATGTACTGACTTGGCAGAAAATCCTAAAAAATTTTGGTCTTATGTCAAAGCGGTAGGTCCAAACAAAGTGTCCAGGCACTCTGTGACCAAAATGGTACTGAAACAGAGGAGACAGACTAAACGCTGAAATACTAAATGTCTTTTTCCAAAGCTGTTTCACAGAGAAAGGCTGCACTGTAGTTCCTTCTCTAGATTGTCTCACAGATGACAAAATGGTAGATATTGAAATAGACGACAGAGGGATGGAGAAACAATTAAAATCGCTCAAAAGAGGAAAGGCCGCTGGATCTGATGGGATACCAGTTCGATTTACAACAGAGTACGCGAAGGAACTTGCCCCCCTTCTTGCAGCGATGTACCGTAGGTCTCTAGAAGAGGGTAGCGTTCCAAAGGATTGGAAAAGGGCACAGGTCATCCCCGTTTTCAAGAAGGGACGTCGAACAGATGTGCAGAACTATAGACCTATATCTCTAACGTCGATCAGTTGTAGAATTTTGGAACACGTATTATGTTCGAGTATAATGACTTTTATGGAGACTAGAAATTTACCCTGTAGGAATCAGCATGGGTTTCGAAAAAGACGGTCGTGTGAAACCCAGCTCGCGCTATTCGTCCACGAGACTCAGATGGTCGTAGACACGGGTTCATAGGTAGATGCCGTGTTTCTTGACTTCCGCAAGGCGTTCGATACAGTTCCCCACAGTCGTTTAATGAACAAAGTAAGAGAATATGGACTATCAGACCAACTGTGTGATTGGATTGAAGAGTTCCTAGATAACAGAACGCAGCATGTCATTCCCAATGGAGAGAAGTCTTCCGAAGTAAGAGTGATTTCAGGTGTGCCGCACGGGAGTGTCATAGGGCCGTTGCTATTCACAATATACATAAATGACCTTGTGGATGACATCGGAAATTCACTGAGGCAGATGATGCTGTGGTGTATCGAGAGGTTGTAACAATGGAAAATTGTACTGAAATGCAGGAGGATCTGCAGCGAATTGACGCATCGTGCAGGGAATGGCAATTGAATCTCAATGTAGACAAGTGTAATGTGCTGCGAATACATAGAAATATAGTTCCCTTATCACTTAGCTACAAAATAGCGGCTCAGCAACTGAAAGCAGTTAATTCCATAAATTATCTGGGAGTACGCATTAGGAATGATTTAAAATGGAATGATCATATAAAGTTGATCGTCGGTAAAGCAGATGCCAGACTGAGATTCATTGGAAGAATCCTGAGGAAATGCAATCCGAAAACGAAGGAAGTAGGTTACAGTACGCTTGTCCGCCCACTGCTTAAATACTGCTCAACAGTGTGGGATCCGTACCAGATAGGAATGATAGAAGAGATAGAGAGGATCCAACGGAGAGCAGCGCGCTTCGTTACAGGATCATTTAGTAATCGCGAAAGCGTTACGGAGATGATAGATAAACTCCAGTGGAATACTCTGCAGGAGAGACGCTCAGTAGCTCGGTACGGGCTTTTGTTAAAGTTTCGAGAACATACCTTCACCGAAGAGTCAAGCAGTATATTGCTCCCTCCTACGTATATCTCGCGAAGAGACCATGAGGATAAAATCAGATAGATTAGAGCCCACACAGAAGCATACCGACAATCCTTCTTTCCACGAACAATACGAGACTGGAATAGAAGGGAGAACCGATAGAGGTACTCAGGGTACCCTCCGCCACACACTGTCAGGTGCCTTGCGGAGTATGGATGTAGATGCAGATGTAGATGTACTGCCAACGACGGTGGCAAAGATGGTAGAGGAAGGCACTCTCTTGCTGTATGGGTCGGAAACTGCCACCAAAACACCGGAGAATCAGCAGTGATGAACGACATGAGGATGCAGAACTCAATGGAAAGCACAGCGTTAACGACGCATAACATATATCCTGGCACATGTGACCCGTAATTAAAGAAGTGTCATGATGATTTCTCCATTGGCAAAAGATTATGGACTAGTCCCCTAGTCTCTTTGTTGAACTGCCAACGGGGAAGTGACCATGAAAAAAATATAGAATAAGAAACGACGGGATGACTTTCTACAAGTCTTAGCATGGAATATTAGAAGTTTTAACCTAGTAGTAAAGCTCCAGAATCAGAAACGAGGAATGCAAACTCTCAGTCAGGATATAATGGCCGTCAGTGAACAGAAGTGAAAGGTCGAAGGCTTCCATCCAGTCACTCACTGATCAGTCTGGCCTGGCAACGGAAGACAGCAAAACGAAAGCTGAAATTTTAAATTTAGCATTTGAGAAATCTTTCACGCAGGAGGATCGTACATACATACCGCCGTTTGAGTCTCGTACAGATTCCCTTATGGAGGACATAGTGATAGACATCCCAGGGGTTGTGAAGCAGCTGAGTGGGTTCAAAATAAATAAATCGCCAGGTCCTGATGGGATTCCAATTCGGTTTTACCGAGAGTACTCTACTGCATTGGCTCCTTACTTAGCTTGCATTTATCGCGAATCTCTTGCCCAACGTAAAGTCCCGAGCGACTGGAAAAAAGCGTAGGTGACGCCTGTATATAAGAAGGGTAGAAGGACGGATCCTCAAAATTACATACCAATATCCTTAACATCGGTTTGTTGCAGGATTCTCGAATATATTCTCAGTTCGAATATAATGAATTTCCTTCAGACAGTGCTGTCCATGCATCAGCACGGCTTTAGAAACCATCGCTCCTGCGAAACGCAACTCGCCCTTTTTTCACATATCTTGCGAACCATGGATGAAGAGTATCAGACGGATGCCATATTCCTTGACTTCCGGAAAGCGTGTTAGACTCGGTGCCCCACTGCAGACTCCTAACTAAGGTACGAGCATATGCGATTGGTTCCCAAGTATGTGAGTGGCCCGAAGACTTCTTAATTAGTAGAAACCAGTACGTTGTCCTCGATGGTGAGTGTTCATCGGAAGCGAGGGTATCATCTGGAGTGTTCCAGGGAAGTATGGTAGGTCCGCTGTTGTTTTCTATCTACATAAATGATCTTTTGGATAGGGTGGATAGCAATGTGCGGCTGTTTGCTCATGATACTGTGGTGTACGGGAAGGTCTCGTCGTTGGGTGACTGTAGGAGAATACAAGATGACTTCGACAGGATTTGTGATTGGTGTAAAGAATGGTAGCTAACTCTAAATAATTAATGTAGATTACTGTAGATGAATAGGAAAAAGAATCCTGTAATGTCTGAATACTCCATTAGTAGTGTAGCGCTAGACACAGTCACGTCGATTAAATACTTTGGGCGTAACATTGCAGAGCGATATGAAGTGGGACAAGCATGTAATGGCAGTTGTGGTGAAGGTGGATAGTCGTATTCGGTTCATGGGTAGAATTTTTGGAAGATGTGGTTCATCTGTAAAGGAGACCGCTTACAAAACTCTAATACGACCTATTCTTGAGTACTGCTCGAGAGTTGGGGATCCCTATCAGGTCAGATTGAGGGAGGACATAGAAGCAATTCAGAGGCGGGCTGCTGGATTTGTTATTGGTATGTTTGATCATCCCGCGAGTGTTACGGAAATGCTTCAGGAACTCGGGTGGGAGTCTCTAGAAGCGTACTTTTCGTAAATCGCTACTGAGGAAATTTAGAGAACCAGCATTTGAGGCTGACTGCAGTACAGCTTTACTGTCGCCAACTTACATTTCGCGGAAAGACCACAAAGATAAGAGAGATTAGGGCTCGTACAGAGGCATATAGGCCGTCATTTTTTCCTCGTTCTGTTTGGGAGTGGAACAAGGAGAGAAAATGCTAGTTGTGGTTCGAGGTACCCTCCGCCACGCACCGTATGGCGGATTGCGGAGTATGTATGTAGATGTAGATGTAGAAGATAACGATACCTCGTCAGATGAATATAGAGGAATATCAACAGCAACAGTATATGGTATAACACGGTCAGAAGAGCTTCCGAAATCAGATACTGGATTGCAAGGTGAACCCAGGTGCCGATAGAGACTCGGGTCGCAATTTGCTAAAGATGAAGACAAGACTGAGATTTAAGAGAATCGTCCGAAAGAGTGTGTGGAAGAAAGTGGGATACTGAAATACTGAGGAATGATCAGACACGTTTCGAGGTCGCTAAGGATGCGAATATTGCGACAAGGAATATCACAGTAGACAGTCAAATGTAAGAGTAGTGAACGGTTCTATAAAGGGCACTCGCAGGTGGTCAGTCAAAACATAGGTACAAAGAAGGCAACTGCGAAGAAACCTTGGGTAACGGAAGAAATACTTCAGTTGACCGAGAAAATCAGGAGGTACTAAAATGTTCAGGAGAAGACGGGAATACACTGGGTGATCAAAATGTCGGTATAAATTTGAAAACTGAATAAACCACAGAATAATGTAGGTAGACAGATAAAAAATTGACAAACATGCTTGGAATGACATGGGGTTTTATTAGAACAGAAAAAAAACAAAGTTCACAAAATGTCCGACAGATCTCTTGCGAGCGTCGCTTGGTGATGATCGTGTGCTCAGCCGCCACTTTCGTCATGCTTGGCCTCCGAGGTCCCCAGACCTCAGTCCGTGCGATTATTGGCTTTGGGGTTACCTGAAATCGCAAGTGTATCGTGATCGATCTACATCTCTAGGGCTGCTGAAAGACAACATCCGATGCCAATGCCTCACCATAACTCTGGACATGCTTTACAGTGCTGTTCACAACATTATTCCTCGACTACAGCTATTGTTGAGGAATTATGGTGGACGTATTGAGCATTTCCTGTAAAGAACATCATCTTTCCTTGGCTTACTTTGTTATGCTAATTACTGCTATTCTGATCAGATGAAGTGCCATCTGGTGGAAATTTTTTGAACTTTTGTATTTTGTTTATCTATCTACATTATTCCGTGATTTATTCAGTTTTCAAATTTATACTGACTCTTTGATCACCTGGTAGTTACATAAATCCCTTAGGAATGATGTAAACAGGAAATACAGTACACCCTAGACGAAGTGGCTAAACGAAAGACGCCAGGATATCGAAAACGAAGAGTGATAGAGAATATTTCCGGGGGAAATGGAAGACAAACGGCTATTGAGTTTGGTCTAGAATGTATGAGACTGGTGACGTATGATTAGGCTTACAGAAAAATATCATTCAAACAATTCCAAAGACAGCGAGAGCAGATAAGTGCATGACCGTTCGCAAAATCAGCTAACAGCCCATACATCCAAGCTGCTGACAAGAATAATATATAGAAGAACGGAAAAGAAAATAATATATCGCTTGGATGATAATCAGTGTGGCTTTAGGAAAGGTAAAGGCGCCAGAGAGGCAGATACCACTTGATTGATAATCGAAGCAAGACTTAAGAAAATCGAGACAAGCTAATACTATGTGTGCACGCAAGAAAAGCGTTCTACAATTAAAGGGGTGCCAGATGTTCGGAAGTCTGATAAAACTAGGAGTAAATAGAAAAAAATGGGTGACATACCGCATGGTAATAATTAACCTAGCGTTGTTACGAGTGATGCTGTGCGGTGTATGTACAGCATAGGACGCTAAGACGTCGTAGGTATGTTCATTAATTTATTAGCTCGCGGAGTATCGAAAAGAGATAAGAGTTCAGCTTTCTGCCACTGGGTGAAAATATGGCGCTGTGAGCAGTCCGAAAGTGTTGTGGATGCAGGAAAAGAGGAGGAACGATGAAACACGTGATAATGGTGAAAGCCATTGGGGCATCCTTCTTTCAGCTTTCCCGCCGTGCGCACCATAGAACTAGCGATTCCTCGTCACAGAGAGTGCTTTATGGGGGACGTTGAAGCGCCGCCGGGAGAGGCCGGGCAATTGCTGTCAGCGCGCGGTTTTTCGGCATGAAGTCGGACTCTACTCGGCTGGGAGTGATGCGCTATGTGGGACCTAGGTTTGGTCACGTTTGCCGCTAATTTGGTATGTGGCCTGTTGACACGGTGGTTCTCCAACGTTATTCCCGAGTGCGCATTATTATAAGAGGTGTTGGCCATATGTTTTGCTTGAGGGCCAAAATTTATTTCATTTCTGCGTTCAAATACTTCCCCTTTATTTGGGGACTCAGGCTGTATGAACTAATGTAAGGATTACCTGGTGTTTTGAAGACGGATTGATTAGGTACTCTGGCCTTTGGATTATGGAATTACCGTGAGATCAATCGGCCCAGTGAGCTTGGAGCTGGTTAAGCACGCCAGACGGACTACGCCAGGAGAAGGCGGTTTTGGTGGTGCCTGGGTTTGTTTCCTCTCCCGGTATCCTGTCTCCTTGTGCTGGCCAAAGATGTGGTTCTAATAAGCGTTTTACTGGTTATTAAGCTCAGCAGTAAATCGGACAGGATGACAATTGTGTAAGTGATTGGTGAATCCTCGTGAGGAGAACTGTCAACCTTTCGGAACTGTGGGCTTGTTCCTAAATTGTTACAGAATGTTTTGGATTCACTCCATTTTAAATTTATCAAGCAGCATTAGCCATTGGCTACATTCACAAACTTCCTGGGAGATTAAAACTGTGTGATGGACCGAACCTCGAATACGGGTCCTTTGCCTTCTGCAAGCAAGTCCTCTACCCACTGAGCTACCCAATCACGATTCCCGAGGCGTCCTCAAGCTTTACTTCCCCCAGTACCTCGTCTCCTATCTTCAAACTTTTAGGGAAGACGTAAAGAACAGTCGCGAGTCCTGCTTGGGAAGCTCAGCTGGTGTACCGCCCCGATAGCTCAGTGCGTGCGGTCAGAGCTTACCCTGACCGCACACGCTGAAACAAAATACTGAGTTAATGGATCAACGATAAATTTTAACAATCGTCATGGGACGTCCACCCCGTACAAATACAACCAACATTAACGAAAAAAAATGCAATCAACAAAAATAGTGTGTTGAGCATTTGCCCACGAAAGGCAAAGGTCCAGTGTTCAAGTCTCGGTGCAACATACATTTTTAATCTGCCCGAAAGTTTCATTTCAGCGCACACCCCACTGCAGAGAGAAAATTTCATTTTATTTTCATGTTATATATTGCTTATTGTAAACTTACATGTCTTTATTCTTCGCAGCATGTATAGGGTAATCAGAGTGATATGCCATCGTAATATATACTTCGGATCAGTAAGAGTAGTCCGGATACTTACATGACACGATCTTTCAGATATTCTCACAACCAGAAGTCACATCGATTTCAGTCGGGGAGCCGGCCGGAGTGGCCGTGCGGTTCTAGGCACTACAGTCTAGAGCCGAGCGACCACTAGGGTCGCAGGTTCGAATCCTGTCTCGGGCATGGATGTGTGTGATGTCCTTAGGTTAGTTAGGTTTAATTAGTTCCAAGTTCTAGGCGACTGATGACCTCAGAAGTTAAGTCGCTTAGTGCTCAGAGCCATTTTTCAGTCGGGGATTTTGACCATAGACGTAAAATAAAGCAAATTTAATTATATATTCGGGTCACTGTTCAATTCGCGAGAATGCCGCAGCTTGTGAAACAGTCACATAAACTGAGTGCAATGGTTGTTCCTTCACAACATGTTGCTGAGTAGAAGCCTATATGCGACAAAAATGGCTCTGAGCACTATTGGACTTAACATCTATGGTCATCAGTCCCCTAGAACTTAAAACTACTTAAACCTAACTAACCTAAGGACAGCACACAACACCCAGTCATCACGAGGCAGAGAAAATCCCTGACCCCGCCGTGAATCGAACCCGGGAACCCGAGCGTGGGAAGGGAGAACGCTACCGCACGACCACGAGCTGCGGACTTATATGCGACACTTCCGTGCATTCACGACACCGTTCGGGGTAAAATGTCCCTTGTCAGACCAAAGAATATTTCCTGGCACATGTTATTTATTATCACACATGGCAAGAAACTAAGAGCAAAATCACGGATCTTGTTGGGTTACCAGTGTAAATTAAGTCGCCAAATCTTTCGAGCTGTTGACCACAGAAGGGGCAATTCCCGTGATACAACTAAAGCACTGGCTGCAAAATATGAATGGGCTGCACGGTCTCCTGTAGCTACAGCAACTTCACCAACAACTGCCATGGGAATTAGGCGACTGCCTCTTCCTCCTGCCCCACATAATTTAAATGTTTCTTCAGTTTCATGATGATATTTTCTTTAGGCCGTTTAATGACATGGGGCCTCTTCGGAACTGCTTCGGTCAGCGATATTCCCTCAATGCAACGCTGGTACTGCCACCGTTCTGATGAAACAACTTTAATAACAATATACGGTTTTTCTTCTCAATAGGCATTGCGTTTCGTGCGGAGAACTTTAACTTTCTTGACCATTTACATGAACAGTTACTTCACAAAAGACATCAACATCCTTCGACAAACAGCATACTGGCGTCCAACAGGAAACATTTCACATTCTGACTACTTACAGTATCATATTCTCACCTGGTGGCATTCTCGGCGACCGCGCCGATTAATGAACATACCTACGATGTTCCAGCCTCCTGGAATGTATACAGCCCGCACTGCAGCGTTTGGAACACCGCCTTATTACAACCACCCGGTGTAATGTGTACAAGAACCAAGAAACGCCTCCAAACTTCGGTGGAATTAAATGCAAAGGTGACTGGTAAACACAGAAGAGAGAGTGGATAAGTCAAATGGTGACAATGATGGCCTCTGTGAAGGATAGGACTTACCTGATGACTTGATAGAAGAAACATTAGAGTCGATATGAAGGAAATATGGCATCCAATAGTCCGGCCAGAGTTCCAAAGAGTTCTGGAAGACCTGACATTAATAGGGCGCGAGGCATATACAAAATTTCATTGGAATTTGTGAAATCATTGTGGGAAATGGCGGCCGACTATTCACGTGTGTGGGTGGAATATATGGGACTGGTGACGTACCATAAGACTTTCGGGAACATTACGTCCAAACAGTTCCGAAAACAGCAAGGCAGTTAAATGAATGAACTATTGCAAAATCAGCTAACAACTCAAGCATCCTAGTTCTGGCAACAATAACAATCATGAACGAAAAAGTAATATGAGTATCGGTTAGGACAGCTAAAGGCACTAGAGAGGCAATCGTAGTCATCCCTATTTCCTACCTTAACTTCTCTTTGCGGTCCTTGCTCGATGTATACGTTGGTGCCGTTAGTATCGTTGTGCACTCTGTCGCAAATGTCGGTTCTCTAGACTTTCTCAACAGTGTCTCGCGAAAGGAAAACCTTCTTCCCTCGATGTATCTCCATTTGAGTACATGAAGCATTTCCGTAATTCAAACGCGTTGATAGAACTTAGCAACAACGAAAACAGCAAAACACATTCTAACTGCTTTCTGTAATACGACCTGAGTCGGATCCCGAGTACTAATGAACGGTGAATCGCACAAGTGTTCCGTACATGGTTTCCCTTATACGTGAGCTACACTTTCCTAGAATTCTTGCAATGAACCAGAGTCGACCATTCACCGTCTCTGTAATCAACATTATGTAATCACTCTACTTCATTTCGATTTGTAACGTAACGCCTAGATACTTATTAAACATGACTGTATCAGCCTCACACAGATTAACACTTGCCCTCATTATTCTTGGATTTATCACAGTCTGAAGTCCTATCATCTTGAGCCTTCAGTGTCTTCCACATATTCTGATTATGCGGAGAACCAGTACATTCCTTACCTTATACGTTCACTTTTTTTCAGCCGTCTTCTGTAACATCGCGTCTCAAATGCTTCGATTCTCTTCTGTTCCGGCTGTCCCACAGTCCATTTTTCACTACCATCGTCCACGTACTGCTTCCTTCATTGAGTCAAATACATGGAAGTCTGAAGGTGCGAGATCCACGCTGTAGGGTGGATGAGGAAGAACAGTCCTCTCATTTGCGCAGACTTGCATGAAATATTGCGTTGTCATGGAGAAGGAGAAGTTCGTTTGCATTTTTGTGGCTACGAACAGGTTGAAGACGTTTCTTCAGTTTTCTGAGGGTGGCACAGTACACTTCAGAGTTGATCGTTGCAGCATGAGGGAGGACATCAAACAGAATAACCTCTTCAGAGCCTCAGAAGACAACCTTTACTGCCTAATGGTGCGGATTTGAACTTTTTCTTCGGAGGAGAGATGGTGTGGTGCCACTCCGCGGATCGCTGTTTTGTTTCCAGTTCGATGAGGGAAACCAATGTTTCACGACAAGTAAAGATATTCGACAGAAAATTGTCACGATCAGCGTCGTAACGCGCAAGCAAATCCTCACAATTTGTCCTCCCGTGCTCTTTGTGGTCTTCTGTACGGAGGAGGGGGACCCAGCGGGCACACGTCTTTGAGTACTCGTGATGACTATGTCAACACTACCAACAGAGACGTCCTGATGTACAGCGAGGTGTTTGACTCTGATAAGTCGATCGCCTCGAATGAGACTGTCCGCACGTCCCAACATTGTAGGAGCCACAGCTGTGGGTGGCTGGCCGGCACGCGGGAAATTAAACAGGTTTTGCGCGACCTTCTTGCGATTATGCGAAATGCCTCGCCCTACTCACCGTGCTTTTCTTCACTGCCATACCTCCGTAGCCATTCTGGCAGTGCCTATGAATATCTGTGATGCTCTGGTTTTCTCGTCAAAAGAAACTCAGTGACAGCTCTCTACTTGGAACGCACCTCCGTTGCAGATGCTACGTATAGGACCATCGTCTATGGGAACATCATTAAACCGTAGGGGCTAAAGTGGAAATATTCGAAGACGTACGACAGCAAATTTCGCATTTCCTCAACCGAAATTTACCGACAAAAGAAAGTTTTGCATTACTTACACAGTCATTATGATTCTGTGGCTTCATTTATTCCTTTTCACCGCTTTAAAAAGGTAGCTACGTACGTGACTGGTGAAGAAATTGCCAATTATGGAGGCGCGGGACCCTAACGTACAAGTAGAATAAATTTTACGGATGTCTCTAATGTAATTCTCTGGCTCATGTGATTCTAATCAATAAGAAGTGGTGAGAAAGACGAAGAAAAATAAGGTTAAAGTTTAACGTTTACCCAATAAACACTAATGTGTAGTCAAAATACAGCACACACGGAAACAATTTATAGCACGAACACGACGACGAAAATTCCAAGTTGAAATAGTAGCTTGTTAAACGTAATAATCAGAAGTGAAGCAAAAGTGACATTAATAGCTTCAGTGAACAGAATACGTACGATCTACGTCACGGGTGCCAACAGTTATCTACGAAGAAATGGAGCATCAACAGAAATGGAAGTAATTGTGAAATGAGCTGAATGCATCAGGACTTAATAGCGTTAGTCGAGCACTCAATGGATTACCTGGTCTGCAGCAGGTGTGGTCGACCTGACATCAACTGCAGTTACTCTTTCGCATGATCATCATTTCATTGCCGTGGTTACGAAACCAGCCTCTGGAGCCGCGACTTATAACACGCGCCTGGATGGTAGCGCTCGACTCAGTGGTAAGCTGGTTCGAAATCCGGTCGTGGTTGACATTTTTACTGCCAGTATTTGCTCGGAAAGGGGAGGATAGATGCTGGCGTAAAGGTCTTCATAATCTGTCTTTGGGCAATGTCCTGGGTTAAATTACAAACCTCTCCGCAGTGTGTCATGAACCGAGGGCATGTTCCACTGTCGCTGGTGATCTGCCCGTCGGATGTGGACATAAGATTCGGCGGCCCACTTACTGCTATGCTAGAGGAGTGCGTTATGTACCGGGAGTGGGATTCACCTTTTCTCTTCTATCATGCTACACATAATATTACCATGAAAGCATCCAGTACACTCCCCTCACCTATACGACACGTCTCTAACACATCCTCAAGGAGAACGGCAAATGTTCGTGATTGAAAAATACCCTTTCCGAAAAGCGCATAAAATCGCATCATGTGATATCCTAGCCAACAATGCTATGCTATATTTACATTTTGTACCATTGTTACTGAATTTATTGTGATCCTCTAATACTGTCCACGTTGATATCTATCTGATACACTAGCTAGCCGAACTGTTCTGCGAGGAAATGGATGTCCATTGTAAGTGATCTCTGATTATTCTTGCGTAGAAAGTGCGTGCCCTTGGACTCTAACAGAAATTCATGTATTATGGTTGCTGTGTCACACTAATCAGCAGGAGTTCAACAAGTAAAGTTGATCATATTTTATGAATGCAACTGGAAAGGACGTTACTAGACAAGTTCCCTACATACTATGAATTCATAAGAGACGAAATAAATTACTTACATCATCATCAACTGCATCGCCTTGCCGCCAAGACCTTTTATTGCTGAGGTATGCATTCGCGTAAGAGAGACCACTACAAGAAGACGCGTAACTGACCATACATCATTTTTTCTAAACGCAGAGTGGTACTAAGAGACTCAGTTATTCAGAATTTACTTTGGTACTTGAATACGCTTTATTCTTATCAATAAAAACATTTGTCTGCACTGACAAGGAACCACTTTAATGCGATAGCAAGTGTAGCACTCAATAAGGCTCATGGGAAATGTATTAACAGTTATGGCAGGAAAAATATTAGCTGCTAATGACTCATCATGTGCATCGGGAGGCCGACAGGGAATGAGTGACTGGGAGGTGCAGAGATCAACCTTCTATGGGATCTATGTACCACGCTTCACAAAATGGGCAGTGTCGACATTCAAAAAATATTCCAAACAAATCATTAACATGCCCCGTGAACACCGAATGAAAAGAGGCGCTCCACTGTTAGCACAAAACTTCGCACCGTCAAGATCGAAGGCAAACTCCTTGGGAGTTAAGAACCATGCAGCACGTTCAGGTAGGTATCTACTCTTAAAGAATGCGTATAGAATTACATTGGTGTAAGGGGCTGATGAGAACTGATGGAATGTGATAGCTTGCAAACGAATGCGAAACAGTCAGCAGTGGAACTTATTGTGAAACTGGCTCTCTCTTAAGGTGTAGCTGCAGACAGCGCGAAATATGTTTTATAGGCACGGAGAAAACAAGCATCAAGACACTCAATTTGTCCAGTATGAACTGCAATGTCACATGCTTTTCAGGAGGGATAGTTTGTCCTAGGGGAGTATGATTTTTGTACGCAGACCAGGAATAAAGAAAAAGCAAGATATTTTGGCCAGCTATTGCTCAAAAGCAGTGCTCATGCCATGATCGTAATTCCCTTACGCCCATTATCCCGATTTTGCTTGCCGTGACGGAAATAGTCCCTACTGCCATTGCAAGATCAAACACCCGAGAAAGAATCGTAGGAGGCAGAGCACCTTCAACTTCTCGCAGCACAATAAATAACTTTCCAGCAGTTTAACATCCAGATTAATATCATACGAATACGTTAAGGCGTTGGTGTTAGTTGATCTTGATACAACTCTCTTGGTACCTCTATTTTCCATCGTTCCTTTTATACACTTGTCCTGTTCAAATCACGGTTGGTCGGAGTTGAAAACAAATTCCTTACTTACCGACGGGATAAGTTTGTTTACCTCATCTACAAATTTTCGGGCAGATTCGGCAGTTTTTCTGTGCAACATCAAGTTGACTCTTTGTTTAAAATTTCGTTATCTATCCAGCACTGTTTGAAGTTATGCAACCAACCACTGTGAAATGGTGGTCATAGGGACAGGTCACAAGGGTCAGCACACGGGGCTGCATAGTGGGAGGATTAGTCCAATAACAGTAACATTAGCCATAGTTTGCTCGATGGCAATTTATTTCTACAAGTTTAACCAGTAGTGCATGGACACAAACAAGCAATTTTTTCCTCTATGAAATACTACAATGAAATGCTAATTACACATTAAACAATTTCTAGCTAAGACAAATACGTCACAGCATTCAGTAAATTTTAGATTTAAGGAAATATGCCCTCAGCGCCCACTAAACAACCTGTCAATAACAATTTAACTTTTCAAAACAATGTGAATAATTTTTGCAGCTTTTTAAAAAAATGGGCGGCTAGCCCTTGCCAAACTCTGTTAACAATCGTAACTAAGAAACATGCACCACCGCTCTCACTAAGTCTATAACTGATGGCGGTTCATGTTACAAGATATTTAAGAACAAAACATGCCAAAGCGCTCAACAAATGATTAATTAAATGTCAACAGGTAAGTGCGAAGTAAGCTCTGAACTTAAATGTTAACAGCCATCAGAATAGAGCCAGATGTGTTAAGAAAATAAGATACATGCAGGAAAGTTATTTTTTTACAGCTCCAGCCTCGAACAGTTAACAGAAAGAAATGAGATACATCGGTCGGTCGTTCGGTCACTAAGACGACGACGTCAGACCTGTGGACGATCAGGGCAGCGGAAACCTGCCCTGAGCTCTCAATCATTAACTGGGGAGATGACACAGGCTCATGGATGGGCTGAACAACAACAGACTAAAATTGTAAATCAACGAATTGTTGAGCGCAAGGATGAACAACTGCAAATGGGGAAAAACCAGTTCCATTTAAGGGAAATGAAAGTGACTTTCTTACACTGATCCGCACAGACAGCGTCTGTACACATTAGCAATGGCTTTCTACATCTGCATGGATATTCTGCAAGTCACATTTAGGTGCTTGGCAGAGGGTTCATCGAACAACCTTCACAGTTCTCTATTATTTCAATCTCGTATAGCGCGCGGGAAGAACGAACACCTATATCTTTCTGTACGAGCTCTGATTTCCCTTATTTTATCATGGTGATCGTTTCTCCCTGTGTAGGTCGGTGTCAACAAAATATTTTCGCATTCGGAGAATAAAGCTGGTGATTGGAATTTCGTGAGAATATTCTGTTGTAACTAAAAACACCTTTGTTTTAATGATGTCCACCCCAAATCCTGTGTCTTTTCAGTGACACTTCCTCCCCTATTTCACGATAACACAAAATGTGCTGCCTGTCTTTGAACTTTTTCGATGTACTCCTTCAGTCCTACCTGTAAGGTTCCACACCGCGCAGCGGTATTCTAAAAGAGGACGGACTAGCGTAGCGTAGGCAGTCTCCTTAGTAGATCTGTTACATTTTGTAAGTGTCCTACCAATAAAATGCGGCCTTCCCCGCAACATTTTCTATATGTTCTTTCCAATTTAAGTTGTCCGTAATTGTAATTCCTAGGTATTTAGTTGAATTTACGGCCTTTATATTTGATCCATTTAGCACTCGCGTGGATGACATCATACTTTTCGCTGTTTAATGTCAACTGCCAAATTTCGCACCATATAGATATCTTTTCTAACTCGTTTTGCCATTTGATCTTTTGATTACTTTATTAGCCAATAAAGGACAACGTTATCTGCAAACAACCTAAGACGGCTGCTCACATTGTCTCCCAAATCGTTTATATACACTCCTGGAAATGGAAAAAAGAACACATTGACACCGGTGTGTCAGACCCACCATACTTGCTCCGGACACTGCGAGAGGGCTGTACAAGCAATGATCACATGCACGGCACAGCGGACACACCGGGAACCGCGGTGTTGGCCGTCGAATGGCGCTAGCTGGGCAGCATTTGTGCACCGCCGCCGTCAGTGTCAGCCAGTTTGCCGTGGCATACGGAGCTCCATCGCAGTCTTTAACACTGGTAGCATGCCGCGACAGCGTGGACGTGAACCGTATGTGCAGTTGACGGACTTTGAGCGAGGGCGTATAGTGGGCATGCGGGAGGCCGGGTGGACGTACCGCCGAATTGCTCAACACGTGGGGAGTGAGGTCTCCACAGTACATCGATGTTGTCGCCAGTGGTCGGCGGAAGGTGCACGTGCCCGTCGACCTGGGACCGGACCGCAGTGACGCACGGATGCACGCCAAGACCGTAGGATCCTATGCAGTGCCGTAGGGGACCGCACCGCCACTTCCCAGCAAATTAGGGACACTGTTGTTCCTGGGGTATCGGCGAGGACCATTCGCAACCGTCTCCATGAAGCTGGGCTACGGTCCCGCACACCGTTAGGCCGTCTTCCGCTCACGCCCCAACATCGTGCAGCCCGCCTCCAGTGGTGTCGCGACAGGCGTGAATGGAGGGACGAATGGAGACGTGTCGTCTTCAGCGATGAGAGTCGCTTCTGCCTTGGTGCCAATGATGGTCGTACGCGTGTTTGGCGCCGTGCAGGTGAGCGCCACAATCAGGACTGCATACGACCGAGGCACACAGGGCCAACACCCGGCATCATGGTGTGGGGAGCGATCTCCTACACTGGCCGTACACCACTGGTGATCGTCGAGGGGACACTGAATAGTGCACGGTACATCCAAACCGTCATCGAACCCATCGTTCTACCATTCCTAGACCGGCAAGGGAACGTGCTGTTCCAACAGGACAATGCACGTCCGCATGTATCCCGTGCCACCCAACGTGCTCTAGAAGGTGTAAGTCAACTACCCTGGCCAGCAAGATCTCCGGATCTGTCCCCCATTGAGCATGTTTGGGACTGGATGAGGCGTCGTCTCACGCGGTCTGCACGTCCAGCACGAACGCTGGTCCAACTGAGGCGCCAGGTGGAAATGGCATGGCAAGCCGTTCCACAGGACTACATCCAGCATCTCTACGATCGTCTCCATGGGAGAATAGCAGCCTGCATTGCTGCGAAAGGTGGATATACACTGTACTAGTGCCGACATTGTGCATGCTCTGTTGCCTGTGTCTATGTGCCTGTGGTTCTGTCAGTGTGATCATGTGATGTATCTGACCCCAGGAATGTGTCAATAAAGTTTCCCCTTCCTGGGACAATGAATTCACGGTGTTCTTATTTCAATTTCCAGGAGTGTAGATAAGGAACAGCAAAGGGCCTATAACATTACCTTGGGGAACGCCAGAAATCACTTCTTTTTTACTCGATGGCTTTCCGTCAATTACTTGGAATTGTGATCTCTCTGACAGGAAATCACGAATCCAGTCACATAGCTCAGATGATATCCCATAAGCACGCAATTTCACTACAAACCGCTTGTGTGGTACAGTGTCAAACCTTTCCGGAAATCCAGAAATATGTAATTTAAGCTACAAGAAAATGGGAAGTCAATCACAACCCAGACAGTTAATATTGTTCCTGTAACATCAATAATGGCCACCAAACTTAAGAAAGAATATTAGGTTTAAAAGGGCACAGACACAACATTTTGACTTCACTGAGTGTCTTAAGACGCCGCTTATTATGCCTCAACAAATGATAGAATTCCTCTCCATACGCCCCACAAGAGCTTCAAAGCAGCGCCGGACGTTGTCCTCTACACGTAAACATGCACTTATCACTTATCTCTCATGTACCATCTACTTACCTCACTCCACACACCATTCACTCACTCACTGCCCAAAACCTTCTTGCTTCGCGGCTTTTGTTATCACCAACGGTACCACTGGCATACCTCCAAGGTTACACAGACAAAGATCATCAACGAGGGGCAAAATCGATAGAAGTCCAAGTACACACAGCTCAAACTTACCCACTGAAACTCAGACACCCCACCAAGGTTCGGCAGCAAAGGCAGAACCTGACTAACATATACTCTAGAAAGCTGCCCGTTCGATTCATTACAGATCAAGATATAAAATGGACTCAGAAAATTTAAGTTGTACAAGGGCCTAAAAAACAGTGAGTCAGTCTATTAGAATGGGTGGCTCCAGTGTTGGCTCCAACGTTATGCCTACGGACAAACAAGCGGCACCATCGGCAGTTTTATCTACATGTCTGGCGCCTATGTGAGAGCTCTATATTGTGTCTCACTCTCTCCCAGTTAAGTAGGATGGTTAGGGGGTTGACTCGCAGAGTTAGCATATCGTCAGTGGTCCAAAGGTTAATCACGGAAAATTTAATCGGATAGGGCAGGATTAATGGTGCTAGATTGACCTTGATTCCCTAATGCTGAGCACTATTACAAGCAAGATTTAAACAGGAGATTGAAGCGCCCCCGCGTTTTTGGGACCTAGCATGAAACATTATCAATGCTACCTTCAAGTTCCTACTCGTGCACAAAGCAAAGGATGGCTGGGGGCAGTAAGGAGAGGTGGTACATGCCTAACACCATGATCGAAATAAAATCTCTGGAATTCCCAAATGTCGGCAGCAACAGGCACGGACAGCGGGAGTCATCTCGCGGATCGACAGTGATCCGGCGACGTCATGCGGCTGCACAGCGATGACCAAATCTCCGAACCGAATGACATCCTGACATTTATAATCCGTTAGTGACCATTTGTTTCTCTAATACTTGGTGTGCAATCACGTAGCCTGTAACAAAAGATTCGCTCAAGTCTTGTGGCAACGACCCATTTACCACATCTTTCTTCGCTGCGAATGTCAATTTGCCACTGCTCTCAGCTATCCTAGTTTCGCAACTCACTTCCTCTCTGTTACTGTCGACATAGCATGGCTGACGGCCAGCGCTGTTACTACAGTACTGTTCAGCGGCTTCCATACTACTTTCAGTCACTTGCACTAAAGATTTAAAACCCTTACACAAAATACTGTTTAGTGCTACTACATTGCCTCCCTACATGGAGAAGACCCAGTTCCTTAGGTATTACTGTGATTCATTACTCTGCTCTGATTACTACTATACTCCTTATCTCTATAGTTATCACAATTTTTCTAATTATTATACCAGTAACATTTCAAATAAGTCGATCTATCTCTCATCTCTTGCCCTGGAGTCCAGTCTACCAGAACCGCGTTTCCTCACTTTGTGTCGCCTCAAACAAAACAAAACAAAAAAGTTGGCAGAGCAAACTCAGAACCACCATGTTGCTAGTAACTGTGACACTTAAAGTCACTGTTATTTGGCGTATCATATTCTGATACAGCTCTACATGCTGCGGTATTTGTTCTGCAGTTATCTGCCGTTCTTGGGCTGCTCTCCTTTGGCTTAAGGAGCAGTCCAAACCTGGCTCCCAATTACAGTTCAGAAAGGTAAGATTCTCTCTGGATAAGTTCTCTAGTCTCTCTATGTCCATCCTTTTAGAAATGGTTGCGGGAATCGGCTATTCGATAGAGGATGTCAAATTAAATACCTTTCAGCCTGCCGGCCGGTGTGGTTGAGCGGATCTAGGCGCTACAGTCTGGAACCGCCCGATCTCTACAGTCGCAAGTTCGAATCCTTTCTCGGGCATGGATGTGTGTAATGTCCTTAGGTTACTTACATCTAGGGGAATGATGACCTCAGATGTTAAGTCCCAAAGTGCTCAGAGCCATTTGAACCGTTTGAACCTTTCAGCCGTCAATTTTCAACATTATTTTAATTGGCAACCAGTTTCAGCGTTTTTTTACGCCATCTTCAGGACTTTGACTGACGTGTAGAAAGAATCTAGCGCCGTTTTCAAAACAGGGGCCAGCAGTACTGGCATTCATAGATATTTGCTACAGATATCTCTTCAACCGTCACCTGCAGGTGAAGGCCGCGGGCAGCACTTCGGATGTCCTCGTTGTCGTGTTTGGTCGTCGTCTCACGATGGCACCAGACGAGGTGTAGGTGATCGCCCACAACCTGGGTGTCAACGACGTGGGGAACATCATCTTTCATCGCAACAATGTCCGCTTTCTGGAGTCCTCTCGGTGTTCAGAGGTGGGGCTCAGCAAAGGTGTTAAACCCTTCTGCGCCAAACTCCATCTACTTTTATGCACGAGCTGTGGAAGGCATCAGGGCCAATGTGCCCGCAACTTTCCTTGCCGAGAACAGGGGATGGACTTCCCACAGAAGATGTCGTCCAGCTCTTCGATCTCCTTTCGTACCACCCACTGGCCTCCTTCTTCCACCGGTATTAGGAGGCAGGTGCAGTGATTGGAGGGGTTTTGTATAAGATATGGCCAACTCATCTGGCTGAATGTACGCCATGGTTACCATGCGAGAAGGAACTGTTAAAGTAGCCCAAAGGTGTATCCGACAAGAACAAAGCCAACTTCTCACTGCAACATGGACACAAATGTCTGCAGCCTTGAGCACTCTCGGAGTGTTTGCAATGAGTGTGAGGACATGATAGAGCCCAGAAGGAAAGACTCTGAATACTGTATACAGTTCCTGCTGCTGCCTCATGGGCGCTTTGGAGAGGATGTCCAGCTTTTTCTGTAGGTGATGAATCGGATTAAAGAGGTAACGAAATGTCTACTTCATGTGCATGGACGCAAGGTGGTTTATCCTGTGTTGAATATCCTCACATAGTCGACTTTGACTTTCGTCTCACCCCAAGAGAACACGAGCACGAGACATTAGCAGTAGTTGACCTGTAACCGCAGTTGTCCCACAGTTGTGACTGTGGATGACTGTCGATGAGGGCGTGAAGCCTCCTCGACGTCTATGGGAAAGCAGGTCGTCGTCTGAAAAGTCCGCCACGTTGATCTGGCGGCCGAGAACTCGGCAGGCGATCTAAGAAGGCAACTTTTGCAAGACGAGGTTGATGGTGCAGTTAAAGGGAGGAGATAGAGAGGGTCACCCTGTTTCAAAGTCGTACAATCTTATTTCAAGCATCCCATATTGTGGGATGAACGGCCGATGACACCCATACAGAACACTCCACTGCATCAGGTGCAACACAAGTATTTTTGAATAGCTTGAGTGAGCACCTATCAAATCACGTTAGTTGCAGCACAAAGATTTTGGGAAAGCCTGTGTGAGCACCGAGCAGCCAGTGATTGGTCGGAATTTATTGAAGGATGCTGGTGAAGTAAAATGGAGAAGACAAAGAGGTCACCCTGATTCAACGTCGCACGTTGAGATTGAGGAGTTTCTCTAGGACTTGCCTCGGCAGACGACGAAACTGGCTGGTAGTAAGGCCATATGGAGCAGTTGCAGAACCCTTGCCGGCCGGGGTGGCCGAGCGGTTCTAGGCGCTACAGTCTGGAACCGCGCGACCACTACGGTCGCAGGTTCGAATCCTGCCTCGGGCATGGATGTGTGTGATTTCCTTAGGTTCGTCAGGTTTAAGTAGTTCTAAGTTCTAGGGGACTGATAACCTCAGAAGTTGAGTCCCTTAGTGCTCAGAGCCATTTGAACCCCTTTTTTTGATTTCAGGCATAGTCCTCAGCCCCAACGTCACGATGGAGTCGAGGGTCTCGAACTTGGTGAGTGAGATGCTCCCAGATGTGGGAGACGAAGGTACGTCTTCATCTGCTCGCCGTGGCGGGGAATCCCCCGATAGAGGCGATACTCTTCTAGACGGCTGGTTCTACACGATGGCTGTGATGAAAGCTGCAACTCTCTCCATGTGGACAGCATTGTGCCGCTGGCTCTTGACCGCGTTGGTGTGGGAAGAGCAGCACAAGATCTTGATTCATGAAGAACAGCTGACCCCTTTGGAAGAGGTCCACCTCGGCATGCGCAACGGACAAAGCCTCCTTTTCGCACCATTGTATCCTCCTCCTGTCTGTCACGACCTCGTCATTTTCCACCTCTGGATGTTCATTGCGGCAGTGAGCGCCCAGTCCGGCCTCTGTAGTGAAGTCACGATGGCATTCAGTTCCGAATCGCCAGCAGAAACGATTGGCGGGGCAAGTGTCGGCTAAGGTGTGGCGGCTACTTCACCGGAAGCCGACATAAATTTTCTTTTATTCAGTCACCATCAGTGAAAGGCCGCAACGACTTTGCAAGAAGTAGTGAAATTTTGTAGCTCATCCGATTTGCAGACTAAGTTCAGTTTCATTCCTGTCTTCAGAGAGATTCCCTTTAAGCTCTAATGTTCGTACTTCTGGCACATGCTTAGATCCATCTCATTTTTCATTTGTGTATTTTCTGACATGTGGAGACGAGTAGTATCGCTGTAAATCGAACTTCCTGAAAGTATTCATTGTCTTACCATGCATTAAACATTTTCATGAACCCATCTTTTCGTCCAAAAAGGTAAGATTCCTCGTACTGCGGACTGAAATGCGGAGACACTGTCGATGTAACGTAACGCTGACTCGCCATTGCTGCTACCAGATGGCACCGCTGTCAAAGCTGACCATGCCCTGTTTCAGCTAGCGCTTCTCCCGTGTTGTGACCACATGCTGCACGCTCATTTTCCTCACTCCTCACCAAGCCGAAACTGCTCTGCTCTTGAACAAGTGCCAGAGCAGTTGCGAGAGCTCACGCTCAAAATCAATGAGATTTTAATCTCTGCATTACACTTAGAAAGATTAAGGCTAGAGTCTATATCTTCAAATATCCTGCAGAAATATTACTTTAAACACATCTTACCTCGAAGACGATTACTTGTTTTCACGCTATTGTGAAATGTGCAGCCTTGGAACTTGATTTAATGTAAAGAATACAACTTTTATTTCGCATGATACAGAAAAACCAACATTCAGGAGGAAAAACTAGTAAGGACAATTACACAGATGTCTTCTGTTCGCAAGATGGTTGCTCCTTGTCTTACAATATCAGCCTGAGGAATTGTTTCCCAAAAAACGACATGTATTGAAATGATTTCACTTCTTTACTGTAAGTACATGTCTCAGAAACTCGAAAATCGTCGATTATCGTTTCCAGAAGCTGTTTACCATATCTTTATGATGCACACTGCTTTGCTATTTTGTTTCAAGGTCGTCAGATTGTGTGAAACAATTGGAATACTTAATAGGGGAGTTGATATTTTTGCTCCAGCATAAATTGAGTAAATCTATCTAAATACCACTGTTTTTTAGTGTTGCAGTGAACTCATTGCCAACAGAAACATGTGCTTTACATTTATCACACCATCAATGAATTTAAACAAACACTGTGAGACGTTACTTCCCATGAAGGATAGCACGGATGTACTAAAACTGAAACTATGCTCAGTCACAACCTGCCAAAATTAGCGCAACTGGAAAGGAATTGTATGCTGGAAGCTTTATTCCACAAGAGCGAAGCAGAAAACGCTCCAAACCGAAATCCGATTTGTGAGTTAAGAAGTAACAATTACAGACCATCAGAGAGGTGTGTTGTTTTCTGTTCACTGAGAACAACCAACAGTGAATTCCGTTAAGGCTATAAAATATTCTTTTTGATATCTAATATAATACATCATATTAGCATTATTAAAGAAAGTAACAATGCTATTTCTTTGAAAACCGAGATATTAGAACCATGAGTTTGTAAAAATAATGATTAATTCTTGCAATAAAGCGAAAACAGCAGCCTCCACAGTTAATTATGCTATTTGTTACGAACAGACTACACTGTTACTGGTTTCGAACCCATAGGTTAGTCCTCAAGCGGCTGTTCACGTTTACAGCTACACTACGCTCGACATGTGATGTTTGTTGGTTGTGGCAATAGTTCGTTCTGGTGATGGTGCCCAACAGCAAAAAACAAGACTATTTTATTGTAAATCGATTTAACAATGAATTATAATAGCGTAAACAACTTCTTAAGATAAAAACTGAAAAACTTTTGTCTTTCTTACACCCAAAATTTTACGTCTGTTATTGCGCTGTTGACTGCTTTCGAAGAAGCGCATATTTCGTCGAACCCCAGATAAGATTTAAACAATTTCCTGAATTTGTAAAACACAAATAGTTCATGACATCACATACGATGCATTCAGGCTA
The DNA here is from genome assembly GCF_023864345.2 of Schistocerca serialis cubense. Classification (NCBI taxonomy): domain Eukaryota; kingdom Metazoa; phylum Arthropoda; class Insecta; order Orthoptera; family Acrididae; genus Schistocerca; species Schistocerca serialis. The sequence goes on from NC_064642.1 coordinate 530,106,694, forward strand.
CACAAAAGTTTATACTGATGACGGTGAAATGCAAAGTCTAAACCGTAGCAATGTAACTGGGTTTTCTCTTTTGTTGCTAGTCAATTGTCAGGATGGGCATTACTGCAAAGGGCATTTGATTCTAAAGCATTATGTCAGGGTGAAAAAACACTAAATAAATTACTTTTTCTCTCTTAACAACATGTGGGCAGGGTGGGTTCTTCCTTGGCTCGGGTATGAGGTAGAATGAAACAGCATTTTTACGTAAGATAACTTTTATTGAAGATTTGTACAACGGTTTTCTTACTGGATTGTTCTGGCTGGGAGAGCGGCAGCTGCGTCGTTTGCGAAGCCTTCTGCTGCGGCAGCGGCGGCGTCTGATTACGACGGCGGTGTGTATCTCGTGTCGCCGTCTCTCTCAGTTGACTGGAGACGCGCAGCGCGAGGTGGCCCGTTTAATTATTGAGAACGAAGTCGTGAAACGGATGGTGATACCTTGGATGTGGCGTCCCAGGGTTTCTCTTCTGTAAGCGGCCGCGTATGTCGGTGTTGTTCGTCGGCCAGCGGAGCTGCGCGGCGGGGGAAGGCCAGTGTCACGGACTCCAACAACGGACTCCAGCTTGCCAGTCTTCGGCTGTCAGACCTTCATCCCAGCTCACAGATGACTGCTAATGTGAAGCCATCTCCTTCCCGTCCTCACGAGTCACCCGGGCACGTAAGAATCAGTCTTCAAATACCTTCTAACTTCTGTCTTCTGGCGGCGAGGCTGCTGCTTGCTATTCCATTACAGCGGCGGACTTGGTGCTTCTGTGTACGATGTTGTCTCTTCCTGCATGACGGTCTTCAGCACCGAAACTGAACTGAAAACTACTACTCTCTGTCGGGCCCACTACGTCTCGCGTATTTATTCAGTTCAGTTCACTGGAGGTGAACGATTTCACGGTCATTGCCTCTTCTGTCACGTTGAAAAGCTTCTCGAAGGATCTTCTTAACGTCGGTCATTGGCTCTTGGAATGTAGGCGAGGGCCTTTGATCACATGTGACAATTGAGATGCCCTGACGGCTGAATCGACAGCTTCCGCTCATGTGGGGAGGGCGATGACTTCTCCTGACGTGCTGACTTCATGGTCATTGGCTCTTTTGTCACTGCTGCTCTGCTCGCTGTTTGCCAGTGTTAAACTATACTAAGTTTTTCATTTATTTTCTAATTTCTACTTCACTTCAGATTGATTTCATTAATTTATTTACCTATCTTAAGTACCATTCAACATTCCTCCACTCTTCGGAGAAATTCGCCCTCGAATTTACCACTCAACAGCAAAGACTGTCAGAAAAGTTACAATAGGCAAATAACTGTTGCTGCAGAAGATTCGTAGGGCACAGATATTATAGTAAACAGAAATATACATTAATTTAGCACTAAATTAAAATACACAAACAAGGAAGTCCTGTTAATCATCAGTATATTACAAAATTATATATTCTGTTAAATTTTGTGAAAGAGAAGAAGTATGAGAAACTGTAAACACAAATAGTGTGCCGTACATATTATCACAGCTTGCTTGAAATTTGCATTGTGGGAGTTATTGTGTATTACATAACATAAAATTTTACATGACGAAGTGTACTACGTTAACTTTGAGAAGCTGCGCTGAACGTGTAAATTAATTTAAATAATACACTAAATTATAAAAATTGGATTACATTAATTATCAGACTTATAATTTACGTTAAATGGTTAAATGACAACCAATGGCCGTTAAGTAGAATTCAGTTTAACCATCAGTTGTTTATTACAGCTGATCGTTAATAATGCGTTTTCTCGAATGTAGTACTTTAGGAAATGAACATGTCTGAATGTTATTATTAATGTGAGTGGTGTTTCCTTATGTTTCAAAGTAGAAAGTAGGTGAACAAAATTCTACACAAATGCTGAGCCGGCTCTGTTCATTGAGAATTATTGTGATGAAACGCCTTTATGTTTGTATTGTAGTTCACTCTTCTAAGAGATGTGTACAGTGCAAAAGTGCACCACGATGTGTTGTTCAGATGCATGGCATCTGCATGTTCTTTACCTGTAGTTGCTTTTCTTAAATTAGATAAACATCGTTAACTAACCACGTACGACTTTAACAGACGTAATATAGACAGTGAAGATAGATTCTCAGTGGCCTGTGCAGACGGAAACTAGTTTCATTCATATAGCACCCAGTTTTCAGCGAGAATAATACATGCAACAAATTGTGTATAACAAGTATGTGTACATATTCATCTATGTGCACTACGGTACAAATCAATTTGAAAATGTTTCTTACAGCAGCAATGTGTGATTAATTTCCGAGAGAAAGAGAAGGAAGAAACAGCTGTCTCGCACGAGGAGAAAGTTTGCAGAAAAAGTCGAGGTACTGGCTAGAAAGGGTACCGGCTTCGAGGTATTGTGATTATTGTGTGTCCTTTGTAATACACTACTGGCCATTAAAATAGCTACACAACGAAGATGACGTGCTACAGACGCGAAATTTAACCGACAGGAAGAAGATGCTGTGATATGCCAATGATTAGCTTTTCAGAGCATTCACACAAGGTTGGCGCCGGCGGCGACATCTACAACCTGCTGACATGAGGAAAGTTTCCAACCGATTTCTTATACACAAACAGCAGTTGACCGGCGTTGCCTGGTGATACGTTGCTGTGATGCCTCGTGTAAGGAGGACAAATGCGTACCATCACGTTTCCGACTTTGATAAAGGTCGGATTGTAGCCTATCGCGATTGCGGTTTATCGTATTGCGACATTGTTGCTCGCGTTGGTCGAGATCCAATGACTTCTAGCAGAATATGGAATCTGCGGGTTCAGGAGGGTAACACGGAACGCCGTGCTGGATCCCAACGGCCTCGCATCACTAGCAGTCGAGATGACAGGCATCGTATCAGCGTGGCTGTAAAGGATCGTGCAGCCAGGTCTCGATCCTGAGTCAACAGATGGGAACGTTTGCTAGACAACAAGCGTCTGCACGAACAGTTGGAAGACGTTTGTAGCAGCATTGACTATCAGCTAGGAGACCATGGCTGCGGTTACCCTCGACACTGCATCACAGACAGGAGCACTTGCGATGGTGTACTCAACGACGAATCTGGGTGCACGATTGGCAAAACGTCATTTTTTCGGATGAATCCAGGTTCTCTTTACAGCATCATGATGGTCTTATCTGTGTTTGGCGACATCGCGGTGAACGCACATTGGAAGCGTGTATTCGTCATCGTCATACTGGCGTATCACCCGTCGTGATGGTATGGGGTGCCATTGGTTAGACGTCTCGGTCACCTCTTGTTCGCATTGACAGCACTTTGAACAGTGGACGTTACATTTCTGACTTGTTAGGAGCCGTGGCTCTACCCTTCATTCGATCCCTGCGAAACTCTACATTTCAGCAGGATATTGCACGACCGCATTTTGCAGGTCCTGTACTAGCCTTTCTGGATACAGAAAATGTTCGACTGCTGCCCTGGCCAGCACATTCTCCAGATCTCTCACCAACTGAAAACGTCTGGTCAATGGTGGCCTAGCAAGTGGTTCGTCACAATACGCCAGTCACTACTCTTTATGAACTGTGGTATTGTGTTGAAGCTGCATGGGGAAGTGTACCTCTACACGCCATCCAAGCTCTGTTTGACTGAATGTGCAGGCGTATCAAGGCCGTTATTACGGCCAGAGGTGGTTGTTCTGGGTACGATATCTCAGGATCTATGCACCCAAATTGCGTGAAAATGTAATCACATGTCAGTTCTAGTATAATATATTTGTCCAATGATTACCCGTTTATCATCTGCATTACTTCTTGGTGTAGCAATTTTAAAGGCCAGTAGTGTAATACAGTTCGGAAAACGTGTTACAGTTACTAAGGTTCAGAGTGGATTTGGGCGTAGTTTGTTTTCCGTCCAGTTCCGCTACGAGTTAGAAGATAAAGCAGCATAAAACTGTCTTACGTTACTACCCAGCCGAGACATTTTGATCATAGGAAAAGCAATATTTTCATTTCATGAATCTTTTAAATTATATATCGGCCTTAATTTCACTCATAACTTAATGAACAAGTAAGAATTCCTTACTGATTTTATTACACTGGATAGCAATTAGGCCGACTTCTACACTGCCTCCTGAAAATTTCGTTTCAAATATTAAATTACTCACTCTCTTCCTGTCCACGTGCGTCTGGTAAAGCAAACTTGCGTAATCAGCACTCTCAATACACAGAGGATTTCTGCTTGCCGAGACCGAGCTTATGAAAACTCCAGCACAACTCAGCCTGATTGCGAGCCAATCAGTGTCACATTCACGGCTGGCTTTCCCGCGGCCTTTTCCGCGTGTTGGTCGGCGTGTTGCAAACCTCTGTTCCTTACGTTTCTCTTTAAACTGGCAATATCGTTGAATTCGAGAAAAATACTTAACATAACGAAAGAAACGTGATCAGTCTGGAAATGCCAACTTGCAACGACAACAACGATTTTCAATAAGACATCAGCTCTTATTTGTCACCGGCGAGGAAATTCAAAATATTGCTCTCTGCTGAAGTTTCATGTGTGCTCTAAAGAGAATAGTGCGAACATTAGACTGTACTTCCGAGTTATATTATGTATGCGTAAGTAGATAAAGCACTGGAAGAGGAAAGAATGACTACGGCTTTACTTCCATACGTGGCAAATTTTTCTTGAGAACTTGCGTTATGCAAATGCAATTAAAGAATCTAATCTATCACTCACAATGTAGTCTTGAGCAACTGGTGCGGAAGGAAAGTAGAAACCTATAAAACTCCTTACCGATCTGATAAACAGAACAACGCAACACCATTGAAATACACTTCAGCGGTCTTAATAGGAAGAAATCTGCACTAAATGAACATTGTATTTTTACTGCCTACCCCGCGAATTATGACAACGTCCATATTGTTGCCACACCCCTGTGCCCTAAAGATCGTGTACTGAAGAAAACCATGGAAACCCGACTGACCAGAACCTACCCAGTATGGAAGGGTCTTCCATGTAGCTAATTCAGGGAACCCAATTTTAGGAAAAAAGCTCGAGGACATTGCAATCACGGTGCGACAATTGGCAATTGACACTAAACAACGAAGTATGAGGTCATCCATATGAGTGCTATAAGAAATCCGTTAGACTTCGGTTACACGATAAATCAGTAAAATCTGAAAGCAGTAATACAGTTAAACACCTTGGAATTACAATTACGAACAACTTATATTGGAATGAACACACAGAAAATGTTGTAAGCAAGGCGAACCAAGGACTGCATTCTATTGACAGAATGCTTAAAAGATGCAACAGATCTACTAAAGAGACTGGCCACACCATATCATCTTTTGCAATACTGCTGCGCAGTGTGGGATCCTGAACAGATAGGATACGTTTTGTACGATCGAGAAATAGGGGAGAGAGTGTCACGGACATGATAGACGATTTGAAATGGACATCATTAAAACAAAGGCGTTTTTCTTTACGCCGGCATCTTCTCACGAAATTTCAATCGCCAATTCTCTCCTCCGAACGCGAAATTATTTTGTTGAGTCCAACCTACGTAGGAAGATACGATCATAATAATAAAAGAAGGGAAATCGGAGCTCGTCCGGGAAGACATAAGTTCTCGTTCTTTCCGCGTGCTGTTCGAGAGTGGAATAATAGAGAATTATTGTGAACGTGATTCGATGAGCCCTCTGCCAAGCACTTGTCATGTGCAGAGTACCCGTGCAGATGTAGGTGTAGATGTAGATGTGAATAGGTCCAAGAAATGTGTTTTTGCAAGAAAAATCACAACTCTTTCAAAATTGCGACCTGCTTTATTTCTGTTCTTAATAACCTTTATTATGTATGCATTTGTCACTTCTGCAACTATACCTAGTCGATTGCTTTAATAGGAAGGGCCTTTGCTCATCTTTACCTAAATTTTTACTTACTAAAAAATTGACTCTGATGTACCGCAACACACATTTTGTGTTAAAATGTAAAAATGGTATAAATTATCAGTCTCTTTTTTTGAAACTATTTTACGTCTATTTAATAATTGAAATGGTGGTAAGCAGTGGCTAATACAGTGGACTCGTATTCGGAAGGAAGACTTTTCATCCAACCAACCATATTCAAATTTTCCCTCATTTCTCTAAATGGCTCCAGGCAAATGACGGGATGACTTCCCCTACCCGCTAGGAGAGTCATGCTTAAGGCATCGACATCGTTAAAGCATCGATATCTTTCGAAATACTTCGCCATCTAAAAATCTGATGCATGATCAAATAAAAACTTTCATGCATTTATCTACCGCATTCTGAATAGTAATTATTTGGAACTTTCTGCTGAGAAGGGAGTGTAGCCTAACCCTGACGTTATGCACCCTGCACATTGCACTACCAGTAGGGAAAACGAAGATCAGTTTGTAAATGGAATTAAAGTTCAGGGAGAAGTAATAAAAAAATTTAGATTTGTCGATAACATAGTAATTCTGTCAGACGCAGCAAATGACTCGGAACGAGGGGAGGGTGCGGATAGTGTCTTGAAAAGAATTTATGCGATGAACATCAACAAAAGTAAAAGAAAGGGAATGTAAAGTAGTCGAATTAAATGATGCGATGCTTAGGGAATCAGATTAGGAAGTGAGACCCTAAGAGTAACTGATGAGTCTTGCTATTCAGGCAGCAAAATAAATGAGGATGGTCGAAGTACGGAGGATTTAAGATGCGGGCTGGCAATAGGAAGGAAAAAATTTCAGGAAAGAAGAAATCGTCAACATTTACTTGATAATATGCATTTAAGTGATAGGAAGTCTTCTGAAGTTAAGTGTCTCTAATATAGCCCTCTAAGGAAGTTAAATTTTCAGATAAGCATTCATAAAAGAAGAGACTAGCGTGTAGACCCGCCTGAAACCAATTTTCCTTTATCAAATCAGTCTTAGGACTGAAGAGAGCAACAATGACTACAACATGTTTTAAACCATTCTACCACTCTGTTGACATATACACGAACTACATGCGATCTGAACCCACGTTGTTTGAGATATACAAAATTCTAGTCTCACCACTGAGTCACTCTGAAAATTGACCTTCAGTGTTCTTTGAAATCATACAACCGATAATTTTACGTATAAGACAATTAATGATTCTGACATCGGAAATGGTTCATGTCACAAAGAAGTAGTCTCAGATATCGTTACGCAGTTGTGCGTAGATGCTGAGAGTTTCCATTATGTCAGACCTCTTTCTACTAGAGTGCAAGGGCAAAGCTTCAGATGATAAGATTGCAACAAATAGTATAGCTGCATCTCTGACGAAGCCAAACTGGCGTGCACCAACATACTGCTATGTACTGCATAATAATAAAGAATCACAATTTGTAATTTCGGAATCATTTCAAACATTAAATGTTGCAACCGTGAACAAGTGAGCAACCGGAAGAAAACTATATACACTTTTATGACAAAATAATAAGCGTGGGTAGGTCTGAACTGACACTCTCACAAAACAGACGAGTGCTACATCCGGTCTTGGATGAAATCTTATACTAATATATGTAGCGGGAATGAGTAACATGTAGATACTTTCTGGAAGCCCCTTATGCAGCATTTTGACTTACAGGAAATCTTGCACTGAGTTTCCACTGCCTGCAATTCCGACAGCAGCCGCCAAATGAAGAAGTGAACCAATTGGTCGGGTCATTGCAGACTTTCAGTTTGTGTTAAGCAACTACATATTTCTGTATACTCAGCGCTTGTAATATTTTAGGTTTTCCACTATTTTATTACAATGGTAGCTGTGTCAACACTAACGCACACGTGCTCTCCATGCACGCACCGAACATCGCAATATATCTTTTATTCGCGTGTTTCGTGCTTCTCAAGGACTAAACAGAGACGCTTTTCCGCTAGGAAATCAGTCACCGATTTTAGTCACATCTGTAGGAAGGGCTTTGGCCGAAATATTTGACAAAAAACTCAGCGTTACTAGATCTGCATCCGAAAAACTGTGAAATATTTTTTGCATACAGTCTTGCCATGTTCATCACAACGTTTCGTGAAGAAAATTCTGCAATAAAACGCCAAGCAGATTTCTTAACTTTATGGTGAGACACTAAGATGTTTCAGATTGCAAAGTGATGTTTACATTATTGATTTTCGGAAAGAAAATCCACAGGTTACGGTTGGTATATTCTTAGTTTACCATTTCACAGCCTTATTGTTTCCGGGTTTTCCAGGAAAGGGAACTGTGCGATATAACACATCGGTAACAGAAAGTGTGCTCTGCTTTCTTGTGACGCTTTTGCCTCTACCTACAGATTAGATCAAAATAAAGATCTTGGCTTCGCAGTGCCCATGTGATAAGCTGGTGTATTTATAAATTTAGTCAACACATCGCCTGCATTTCTCCGCTGCAGAAATGAACCATATAAAATTAGAATATTTTCTGTATTCCAATTACCACAAGTATTCCAGTCTTCAGAATAAAGAATTGCTTACAGTTACGACAGACAAGAAATATGAGAACTCTCATTCGTACATTACTATGAAATTTCTTTCCCTGTTTTCCAACTAAACACAAATCTAAATCTAGAAACACCACAAAGCTTGTTGCTAGTTACTTAGTATCGGTAAAAGTTGAGCTTCTACAGGTGTATTAAAAGTTCAAACAACTCAGGTGAAGTCAGACGAATGACGTTATCGTCAATCTTTTTCCAAGGTATTAACACTGGATTGTTGCAAGAATACAGTTAACAGTGTATGACAAACAAGGTGATTTTAGAATGAGAGAGGGGGGAAATAAAAAGGTAGGTCCTGAAGCAAGTTCTAAAGAATTCAAAATGTAACAAGGCTTCCCGTACCGGTATTGTCGGAATGGAACTCCTGCAATGTGGAGGTGAAGAGACAGTAGAATATTTGACAGTTATTTTTAACATAATTGAACAAGGGGAAGTTATATTCATGTAGTCGGACCTGTTTCAGTTACAAAATCTATAAAAAGGGAGACAAGAAGTGTTGCTCAGCTCAAATTACATGGGAAACCGGGTAATGCCTCCAGTAGCAACTCTTTTCTCAAGTACAGTTGAGGAGAACATTCAACCGCATATGACAAATTTCTCAGCGGAAATTTAGGGCCGTAGATCGCGTTCGGATGAGATGCAGTGTCTTAGCAATAGAAAAGGACAGGGATATTAACAAGAAAATGCACATGACATTTGAGGATTTGTAAAAGAATATGACAGCATTTCGAGTCAGATTGTACCCACCACGGGTAGACCTAAATTACTGGATACATGGATCTTTATAATCGTGATCATATACAACAAGACAGAAAGGGAAGTACATTTGGGAAACACAATAACTTCAAGCCTTAGAACCACCAAAGGCCTCAAAGCAAGGTTGCTGTCTATCCCCACTGCTTTTCAAATATACATAGACCAAGCGCTGAAGCTAAGGCACAAACATTGTTCAGGAATTGGTATAGTACTTGAGCAGCTCAGAATACGTTCACTAGACAGAATGCATTCACTATTTTTGCAGATGACCAAATCATTTTCGCAAGCGTAAGGCAAACTATGGAACACATGAAACTTCCTGGCAGATTAAAACTGTGTGCCGGGCCGAGACTCGAACTCGGGAACTTTTGCCTCTCGTGGGCAACTGCTCTACCATCTGAGCTACCCAAGCACGACTCACGCCCCGTCATCACACTCCGTTGCACAGTAAAAATCTCATTCTGGAAACATCCCCCAGGCTGTAGCTAAGCCATGTCTCCGCAGTATCCTTTCAGGAGTGCTAGTTCTGCAAGGTTCGCAGGAGAGCTTCAGTAAAGTTTGGAAGGTAGGAGACGAGGTACTGGCAGAAGTAAAGCTGTGAGGACGGGGCATGAGTCGTGCTTGGGTAGCTCTGATGGTAGAGCACTTGCCCGCGAAAGGCAAAAGGTCCCGAGTTCGAGTCTCGGTCCGGCACACAGTTTCAATCTGCCAGGAAGTTTCATATCAGCGCACATTCCGCTGCAGAGTGAAAATCTCATTATAGAACATATGCTGGATGAATTATTGCAGAAGGACTACACAAAATGACATCTAAAACTTAATTTCGAAAAGACAGAGCACATGCATATTGATATTGACATAAAAATGGGAGAATGTTGCATATTTAGGAACTGTTACATCGAATGACAGCTCCTGCTAGCGGAGATGTAAGACCGAAGTAGCGATCGTTAAATGAGGGACGATGTCTCTACATTGACTGCAGAGATGTGGGCACTTAGAAATGAAAGAAGGAACAAGATCACGACACAGGAATTAGATTTTATGGGAAAATTACTGCAGGTCACACGTGACGATATAGTAAAAAATAGATAGATACGATAGAATATGTGAAAAAACCGGAATGATCAAGTCTCTAACGAACAGACTAGAAGATGCCGCTGTCCGCCTCTGGAACAAACTGCCCCTTACCTTGCGCAAAATTCGATCTCCTGCTGCTTTTAAGAAGAAGTTGAAGCATTTCCTGCTATCATCCTCACAAAGTTTTCCACAAAATTAATGTACAAGGACAATCCCCTCATCTGTCAAATAGCAAAGCTAGCGTCTCCTATCTTGCTCCTGAGATGCCTCCCTCTTCATCTTTCTCTATTAGCCACGCAATCTTCTTTTCCTTTATATTTCCTTAATTATGTTTCATCATGTCTCTATTCTTCTCCTCCCTTCACCATGAGTCTCCCTCATACTCCCTGCTGCCGGCACTCCTATCTAAAATCTGTCTCTTCAATAATGTCTAATTATAACAGTACTTGTGACCTAAGAATATAAACTCTATATGTATGTATTTTTCCAGGTGTACCTTTCAAATTGTATATTTCACTTTTTGTACTAGATGTAGGTTAACATGCCTACTAAAACATATGAATGTAAAATAAGTAGAATGCCTGGTTAGATGTAAGAGAGGGCCTGATGGCCCTAATCTTGCCAGGTTAAATAAATCAATAAATAAATAAATAAATCAATAAATAAATAAAGAATGAAAGTCTTCAATGGTCTGAGCATGTTACATAAGTGAATAATGGGAGGTGGCCCAAGAAGGCGTAAATGTAGGCGCTGAGAAGGAATGACAGGGGACGGCCACGTTTGTCATGGTAATTACACATTGACTAATGGCACAATTAAGCAGCTTGGTGTGTAGAATATATGAGACGCGGTGTACCATTAGACATACGGAAAAACACCGTCCAGACAATTCCGAAGGTAACAAGAGCTGACAAGTGCGAGAACTGCCTCACAATCAGCTTAACAGCCTATGCATACAAGTTTCCAAGAATGATATACAGAAGAATGGAAAAGAAAACTGTGGATGTGTTATATGATGATCATTTTGGATTTTGGATAGGTATAGACACCAGAGCAGCCGTTCTAACGTTGCTGTTGATAATGGAAGAAAGACGAAAGCAAAGTCAAGATACGCTCATAGGATTTGTCGACCTGGAGAATGCGTTTGACAACGTGAAATGGTGGAAGTTGTTCAGAATTCTGAGAAACTTAGGAGTAAGCTACAATGAGAGAATGGTAATGTAGATTATATCCAAGAACCAAGAGGGAACAACAAGACTAGAAGAACAAGAGCGAAATGTTATTATGAAAAAGACTGTAAGGCAGCGATGTGGTCCCTCCCCTCTGTTGTTCAATCTATACGTCGAGGAAGCAATGGCTGCAATAAAAGAAAGGACATCAATGAGAAGATTCGCTGATGACATTGCTGTCCGTAGTGAAAGTGAAGAAGAATTATAGGGTCTGTTAAATGGAATGAACAGTCTAGTGAGCACCGAAGCAAGACGAAAGTAATGAGATGTATGGCTCTGAGCGCTATGGGACTCAACATCTGTGGTCATCAGTCCCCTAGAACTTAGAACTAATTAAACCTAACTAACCTAAGGACATCACACACATCCATGCCCGAGGCAGGACTCGAACCGGCGACCGTAGCAGTCGCGCGGTTCCTGACTGAGCGCCTAGAACCGCGAAACCACCGCGGCCGGCTAATGAGATGTATCAGAAGCGACAACAACGAGATACTTAACATCAGAATCGAGGAGCATGAAGTAAACGCAGTTACGGAATTCTGCCACCTAGACTGCTAAATAATCCATGAGGACGGAGCAAGGAGAACACTAAAAGTAGACTAGCATTGAGAAGAAGGGCATTCCCTGCCAACAGAAGTCTAATACTATGAAACGTAGGCCTTATTTCGAGGAAGAAATTTCTGAGAATGTATTTTAGACTACAGAATTTTATGATAGTCAAACATGGACCGTGGGAAAACCGGAACAGAAGAAATCGAAGCATTTGGAATGTGGTGCTGTACGAGAGTGTTGAATATGTAATAATGTAACGAATGAGGTGTATCCGTAGAATCGATGAGGAAAGGAATAATTGGAAAACTGATAGGAAGAAGGGTCAGGGTGATAGGACATCTGTTAAGACACCAGGGAATGACTCCCATAGCCGCACGGTCTAGAGCGTCTTGCCACGGTTCGCGTGGCTCCCTCTGTTGGAGGTTCGAGTTCTCCCTCGGGCATGGGTGTGTGTGTTGGCTTTAGCGTAAGTTAGTTTACGTTACATTAGTTAGTGTGTAAACCTAGGGACCGATGACCTCAGCGGTTTGGTCCAACAGAACCTTACCACAAATGTCCAAATTTCCAATGACTTCCACGGTACTAGAGGGAGCTGTAGAGGGTAAAAGCTGTAGAAGAAGACAAGAGATGCGATTACATCACTCAGATAATTGAAAAGGTTGACACAGGAGAGGAATTCGTGGCAGGCCACTTCAAACTAGTCAAAAAAAGAGGTTCGAGTTCTGAATGTGAAGGGGTTAAGAGTATGCGACTGAAGCAAGAAAAACTACTGAAAGGAGTAAACGACTTATCTGTGGTGGGAAAAGTCAGGCTTTGAACGGTGCACTATCATCTCCATACATAAATGACTTGGCAGACCGGGTGGGCAACAATCTGTACATATTTCCTGATGACTCTGTGGTGTACAGAAAGGCATCGATGATGAGTGACTGTGGGATGATACAAGATAACTTAAAGAAAATTTCTAGTTGTGGCGATGAAGAGTAGATGGCTTTAAATGTATAAAAATGTAAGTTAATGCGGATGAGTAGCAAAAACAAACAAACTCGTAGTGTTCTGGTACAACCCTACTGGTGTCCTGCTTAACACAGTCCCGTCATTTCTGTATCTGAGCCTAAGGTTACAAATAGATCTGCAATGGATCGACCATGTGAGGATGGCAGTAAGGAAGGCGGCAGTAAAAGAAAAGTTGAAGAATGGGACGGATATCAATGACAAGATCCGCTGATGACATTGCTGGCTGCAATGGGAGACTTTGAGAAAGGTGTGGTTCGTCCGTATAGAAGACCGCATATAGGAGGCTAGTGTGACCCGTTCTTGAGTACTGCTAGAGTGTTTGTGATGAGCACCAGATCGGATTAAAGAAAGTCATCGAAGAAGTTCAGAGGAGGGCTGCTAGACTTGTTAATGGTAAGTTTGAACAACACGCAAGTGTTACGGAGATGTTTCGGGAACTCAAGAGGGAGTCCCTGGGGGGGAAGACGACGTTCTTTTCGAGGAATACTACAGAGACAATTTAGAGAACCAGCATTTGAAACCGGCTGGAGAACGATCCTACTGCCGCCAACATACATTTCGCATAAGGACTACGAGCATAAGATACGAGACATTAGGAAGCATACAGATAGCCGTTTTCCCCTCGTGCTATTTGTGAGTCGAAAGGAAAGGCAACCATTAGTAGTGGTACAGATACTCTCTGCTGCGCGTTATACGATGGCTTGCTGAATATGTATGTGGATGTAGATGTAGTCCTGTGCTAGGTAAAGATTTAAATTTTGCGCTGACGCCCAGGCGTTTGCCAGTTGCTGATTTTATGAGTTTTCTCTGTTATTCTACCTCTTAATGCTGCCGAGGAAGCTAGGAGTGGGGCATGTTGTGTGCTGACTGAGACATGATCACCCAGAACCAATATTACAACAGCTGACAGGCCTGCTTTACATTCCCTCGTGTTGGAGCCTAATATTTTTATCCTCCCAGCGGACAAGTGCAATGCTATGGTTACGCTGTACAAGTAGTATCGTGTTCAAATAATGCAGTGTTTACTATCAGATGCAGTGCATCGATGACTCGATGCTGACTCGTCAAAAAAGTTTAGACAAATACTGGCAACCTCCAATGAGAAAATTTCTTTCTTGCGAGAGAATATGAAGAGTCTTACTGTGTCACCCCCCTGGATAACATGAGCCTACGTGGAACCACGTGGAAGGAAATCTTCTTAGGCCTATTGTCAATAACATTGGTAGTCTGACATAGCATGGACCAGAACATCTTGCCACTCTGTTGAGCCCACTCATAGAACTCTGCGGATTTCATACGTCGATAAAGGGGACTTAGTTTGAATTATTCTCATGTTTCAGTAGGTTGTAAAGTGGTCTCCCGTGTTTAACTGAGTTTAGCTTTGGTGATGAATTAATGACACAATTTCGACATGTGCTCAGAATTAACGATACTATTTCGACAAATTCTGACTTTCAGTTCTATTAACAAACTGATAGTGTTGCTATGGGGAGCCCTTTGTGACCTATTGCTGCCTATCTGTTTACGTAATATCTCGAGATAAGTGCTCTACGTGCTTCTTTACTTATGCAGACGATAATTTTGTTTTGTGGGATCATGAAAGTAAGTACTTAAACAGCTTTATGGAACGCCTGAATCAGCCCACATAAATGCTTCTCGATGTAGTTGGAAAAGTATGGCTACCTTCCCTCCCTTGCTGTATAGGTGAGAAGCAAGTCTGGTAGTACGCTGGGACATGTCATTCATAGGTAGTCAACTCACACTGGTGTGTATCTTCAGGCAGACAGACTCAGCGTTAACTACTGCCCTTGGGGAACACCTCGTCACAGATTCTGGAAAATTGTCAGCTGAATTACTCTACCTTGAAGTTACCTTCTTTCAGAATGGCTACAATGAAAGAAATCAGCAACATGTGGAACTGTCGACCAACCGTGATTCGGGCGAGTCACGTAAATAACGATGCGATGTGCGGCGGCTACTGATCTGTTTAGCATATACCTAAGAAACTAAAAGTTCGATCCCCAGTAACCTTCAGAAAAGGATAGCTCCTCATAAGATCGTGAAAATTTTGATGAAAAATCGCGCAACCGAAATGGCTTGTTGATTGATATCTATCACGGGTGACCTGATCAAGGAGGGATACAGAGGTACCACACCAAATGTGGATATGTAAATGATAAGAGGCTTATCTGTCTACTGTAACCATTAGGTTTACTGCTGTAAGGATCAGTATGTGAATTACCCACTGAGTAACACTGAAAAGCCAAAGAAACTGGTACACGCGCCTAATGTCGTGTATGACCCCGCAAGCACGCAGAAGTGCCGCAACATGACGTGGCATGAACTCAACTAATTTCTGAAGTAGTGCTGGAGCGAACTGTCATCGAGATTCCTGCAGGGCTGTCCATAAATCCATAACAGTACGAGGGGGTGGAGATCTTTTCTGAACATCATGTTGCAAGGCATCCCAGATATGCTCAATAATGTTCATGTCTGGGGAGTTTGGTAGCCAGCGGAAGTGTTTAAACTCAGAAGAGTATCGCTGGATCAACTCTGTGGCACTTCTGGATGTGTGGTCCGTCGAATTATCCTGCTGGAATTGCCCATGTCCGTCGGAATCCACAATGGACATGATGCAGTGATCAGACAGGATGCTGTACGTGTCACCTATCAGAGTCGTATCATGGGTCCCATAGCATTCGAACCGCACACGCCCAACACGCATAGCCTCCACCAGGTTGAACAGTCCCCTGCTGAAATGCTGGGTCCATGGATTCATGAGGTTGTCTTCAAATCCGTACACGCCCATTCGCTCGATACAATCTGAAACAAGACTCGTCCGACCAGGCAACATGTTTCCAGCTATCAACGGTCCAATGTCGGCTTTGACGGGCCCAGGCGAGGCGTAAAGCTTTTGTATCGTGCCGTAATCAAGGGTAATCGAATGGACTTTCGGCTCCGAAAGCCTATATCAATGATGTTTCGTTGAATAGTTCGCACAATGACACATTTTTATGGCACAGCATTGAAATCTGCAGCAATGTGTGGAAGGATTGCACTTGTGTCGCGTTGAACGATTCTCTTCAGTCGTCGTTGATCCTGTACTTGCACGAACTTTTTTCGGCCGCAGTGATGTCAGAGATTTGATGTTTTACAGGATTCCTCATATTCACGGTACATTCGTGAATTGGTCGTACAGGAAAATCCCCGTTTCATCGCTAGCTCGAAGATGCTGTGTCCCATCGCTCGTGTGACAACTATAACACTTTCAAACTCACTTCAATCTTGATAATCTGTCGTAGCAGCAGTAACCGATCAAACAACTGCGCCAGACACTTGTCATGCGCAGGCGTTCCCGACGCAGTGTCGTATTCTGGCTGTTTACATATCTCTGTTTTTGAATACACATGATTATACCAATTTCTTTGGCGCTTTAGTGTAAATTTGTGAACATCTAATGAATGTACAATGGATTTTAGCCATGAAATCTGAAGTTTCCACAAGCGGGTGAAAAGAATAAATGTATTATCATGGAACTAAATCAGGAGCACCAACAATGACTGTAAGAATGGTCGGTGATTTAAAGTATGATCCCGGAAAAATATGTACGAACATCTACAGATTCGCCGGTATGCATGACAGAAGCAACTATCTGGATCCGAACGTTAAGACGTTCGCTGTTGGTGAAAGCTTAGTAGCATTGCGTCCCCCTCGACTCGGAGACTGCATCGCCAGCACCTAAATGTACCGCCTCTCTGCCTTATACAGGTAGAATTTGCAGCCGGACTTGTCGTATTCTGAGGAAACACGGTGTGAAATGTGTTCTTCGACAACCATCTAAGATAAGTGCCCGTTTAGAGTATGTAAAGGATGATCTTGCTTTGCGTAGAGCAAGTGTTGCTTTATCGCTTACAACTGAGAAAATCTGCTACAGCATAATACTGCCTTAGCGCCGATTATCCTGCTGTATATAGCAAAAAAGGTATAAATAGAGAAGGGAGATTTTTGCGTCAATTCTGCTTGACATCCTGCTCTCGCTCGCTGACAGATAACAGAAGGACAGAGTTAATGTTACTTGCTGACCCACTGGTAATTAATATTCGCTATCGATAACATCTGACGTTGGTCAACATTGGTTCTGTAATGGTCCTAGTTTATTACAGTACATGTGTTCAAACAAATTTTGGTCATGCAGCCGGCCGTCATTTAATTTATTCCACGATATTACGTCTGGACATCTGACAGCCATGTTCAGCTGAGCCATCGAAGACTGCTTGTATATGTTGTCTTTCGCCACATGCGCTGCATAAGGAGATTTTGAACTTCCGCGCACAGTGCTCACTAGTTGTTCAAATGGTGAAAATGGCTCTGAGCACTATGCGACTTAACTTCTAGGTTATCAGTCGCCTAGAACTTAGAACTAATTAAACCTAACTAACCTAAGGATATCACACACATCCATGCCCAAGGCAGGATTCGAACCTGCGGCCGTAGTGGTCACGCGGTTCCAGACTGAAGCGCCTAGAACCGCACGGCCACACCGGCCGGCTCTCTAGTTGTATTCATACCTTGAAAATGACAGTTTTCACCTGTTCAGATATAGGCAGTTGTCGAAGACGTTGCGCGACTGCATTCCCATAAGTAGCCGCGCGGTTTAAGGCGCCACGTCACGGATTGCACGACCACTCCCGCTGGAAGTTCGAGTCCTCCCTCGGACATGGTTGTGTGTGTTGTTCTCAGCGTAGGTTAGTTTGCATTAGTTTTAGTAGTGTGTAAGTCTAGTGACCGATGACCTCAGCAGTTTGCTCCCTTAGGAATTCACACACACACACACACACACACACACACACACGTGCGCTTCCCTAAGTTATTTGCACTATATTTGCTGGATTCGGACAAATTATCTGTATTTGTGAGGATGATATTTATGGTTATTCTTTACGTGTCGTGTGTGTGGGTCTGTGTATTTGTGTGCGCAAGTGTGTGTGTGCATGCGTGTGGATGCGCGTATGTACGAGGGGGCGTGTCGAGATCTGTGTGTGTGTGTGTGTGTGTGTGTGTGTGTGTGTGTGTGTGTGTGTGTATGTGTGTGTGTTTGTGTGTGTGCATGCGTGCGTGTGTGTGTGTGTGTGTGTGTGTGTGTGTGTGTGTGTGTGTGTGAGCGTGAGCGCCTACGTGCATGCGTCAGCTCGCTCTGCGTGCGTTTGAATGCGTCAGCGAGAGTCTGTATGTGAGTGAGTGTGTGTGTGTCAAATTGATGGTTAGATATCCTCCCCCCCCCCTCTCTCTCTTCCTCTCCCTCTCCCTCTCTGCGTATTCACAAAATCTACTGAACGAAGGACAACAGCTTGTTCGAATACTTTCGGGCTTTTATTCGATTCATTTCAGTTTGAACTGAATTCGTTAGTACAAGATTTGTCTTAAACCTATTAAATCTCCCTGTACGACAATTCAACAAAAAATACAATGGTTAGTACTTACTTTCGTCGTAGAATGAAGTCTCGTACATATTCACAAGCGATCATTCCTGTAGGTAAACATATCTTCACGTAATGTGCCTAATTGCCCATCACAATCACATATTTAGGCTGGGAGAAGCAAAATCTCTATATCTGAGGCTCCTTGCAGTCGGTTTAATATCAAAGCAAAATACCGAACCAAGTGATTCAATGGTTGGACGCAGATTGGGGGAGTCAATCGTATCATTCGAGTACGATCATACATAGACAGTAGTAGATTTTCAATAGTTTCCAGTTTCCGTAAACCAGTGATGTTAGTGCGCACTGTGTAATGGTTTTAAATTCTAATCCTCCTTGTTTGTAGCCCTGTCCTCAATGAAAAATCGATCGCCTTAATCATGGTAGACTTCTACGTACGTCACTGAAAAATCGAGCAAATCGATAATAATATCTTTTTGAAGAATCAAGAGTAACAGCGTCGTTTACAGTGTTTTCCTATAGAAATGGCGCCTTAGCACAGAAATTATGTCATCAGACATAAAACTAATTTACAAGTACAGCGAGGAGGTGTTAATACACCTGTTAGGTCGAATATAATAAGTTCTCTCAGACGACTTTACTCCTCTCAACATTTCCCGCGGGGGATTAAAACACCACTGTTGATTCAGTAGTAAATAATCCGTAGCATCTCGCTGGTAATTAATGCCCCAACTATCCTATTCGCCAGATCTGTCACCTCGGGATCTTTTCTTCTAGAGTAGATTGAATATGCACCTGTAGGGGTCATGATTAGATTGCGGACACCTAAAAGGATGTGATCGTCAAGCTGAAAACAAGTATAAAATTGTCTTGAAATTCAAGCAGCAAATGTCTGAGTTAAAACAGGCGTATTCCAATATACTTACTATCCCCTTCGTCGGAAGCTGATTGACCACCGACGCCGACACAAAGGCGTCGAGGCAGTCAGTGGCGAACAAAATTGGGAACATATTTGATAACTCGAGTTTTAACTCAGACGTGGCACTTCCAAAATATTGCTTCTCTCAGGCTGAAAAAATTAATGTGTAGCAATATATCGCGTCTAGTGCATTAATTGAGGAAGGAAAAAGAAAGGGTGTTCTGATCTTCCTTGAATTAAGTAGTTTCTTTGACGGTTATGTATCGATGGAACTGAAAACTCAGTTCATATTAATGCTTTCTGTGGTTCCACTCTATTTCGAGAAACAGTCGTCACTGATGAATATACCTTTGCGACGACACTATGTAATATTGCACAGTGATGAACCTTTTACCCAAATTACACTACTGGTCATTAAAATTCCAACACCACGAAGATGACGTGCTACAGACACGAAATTTAACCGACAGGAAGAAGATGTTGTGATATGCAAATGATTAGCTTTCCAGAACACATTTTGCGCCGGTGGCGACACCTACAACGTGCTGACAAAGTTTCCAACCGATTTCTCATACACAAGCAGCAGTTGACCGGCGTTGCCTGGTAAAACGTTGTTGTGATGCCTCGTGTAATGAGGAGAAATGCTAACCATCACGTTTCCGACTTTGATAAAGGTCGGATTGTAGCCTATCGCGATTGCGGTTTATCGTATCGCGACATGGTTGCTCGCGTTGGTCGAGATCCAATGACTGTTAGCAGAATATGGAATCGGTGGGTTCAGGATGGTAATACAAAACACAGTGCTAGATCCCAACGGTCTCGTATCCCTAGCAGTCGAGATGACAGGCATCTTATACGCATAGCTGTAACGCATCGTGCAGCCACGTCTCGATCCCTGAGTCAACAGATGGGAACGTTTGTAAGACAACAACCACCTGCACGAACAGTTCGACGACGTTTGCAGCAGCATGGACTATCAGCTCGCAGACCATGGCTGCGGTTACCCTTGACGCTGCATCACAGATAGTAGCGCCTGCGATGGTGTACTCAACGACGAATATGGGTGCACGAATGGCAAAACGTCATATTTTCGGATGAATCCAGGTTCTGTTTACAGCATCATGATGGTCGCATCCGTGTTTAGCGACATCGCGGTGAACGCACGTTTGAAGCGTGTATTCTTTATCGCCATACTGGTGTATCACTCGGCGTGATGGTATGGGGTGCCATTGGTTACAAGTCTCGGTCACCTCTTGTTCGCATTGACGGCACTTTGAACAGTGGACGTTACATTTTAGATGTGTTACGAACCGTGGCTCTACCCTTCACTCGATCCCTGCGAAACCCTACATTTCAGCAGGATAATGCACGACCGAATGTTGCAGGTCCAGTACGGGTGTTTCTGGATTTAGAACATGTTCGACTGCTGCTCTGGCCAGCACATTCTCCAGATCTACCCCCAATTGAAAACGTCTGGTCAATGGTGGCCGAGCAACTGGCTCATCACAATAAGCCAGTCACTACTCTTGATGAACTGTGGTATCGTGTTGAAGCTGCATGGGCAGCTGTACCTGTACACGCCAACCAAGCTCTGTTTGACTCAATGCCCAGGCGTATCAAGGCCGTTGTTACGGTCAGAGGTGGTTGTTCTCGGTACCGATTCCTCTGGATCTTTGCACCCAAACTGCGTGAAAATGTAATCACATGTCAGTTCTAGTATAATATATTTGTCCAATGAATACCCGTTTATCGTCTGCATTTATTCTTGGTGTAGCAATTTTAATGGCCATTAGTGTACATATTACTATGTTTTCGAAGAAACCACAAGTAATTTCGACTGGGTAATTCTGCAAAAACGCCTGTATATGCTATAGGAGAAATTTCTCACAGATAATGCATTTTGGAAACATAATCCAAAAACAAAAATGTGTGCAGCGCAAAAAAAGCACAACGAATCAGATAATCCCAGAAGTTACTCGATATTCGTTTCGAATTCAGAATGTAAAAAGAAGTAAAAGTGAAACTCGAAAGAATATCTTCTTCTTGTAGAATTTTCTCTGCAGCAGCAAATTTGATGGTTCATACGTGTACAGGAAGCGGTCAGTTACTGTCACATACACTATGCGTCGTTGGTTTTCAATAGGTCCAACAACAGAATCGCGTTTGCAACGAAACAATGAATTTTTAACTTTGATTTTCCATGTGACATGTATCTGTGTTGACAGAGAAGAAAGAATTTATTTTGACGCACGTACATTTTCAAATACATATTTGTCAAGCCAAGCAATTAATTTTGACGTGACGCACTCCACGGTAGCGTGAGTATATTTCACAATTGCGCACCCCCTTGTTCCATCGACAAATTACTTCCGCGTGTACATATTTTGATCACCACACACGCATATTCTACAGTGGGGTGACGCCTGACAGCAGACGTATTTCAACCGGATGTAGCGCGTCGGAAACGACGCACTGTGATTCAGGTTTCGGCCGGAACATTTATTGTTCTTGATTACAGTCGCTACGCTAGGTAAACCAGTTATTTTGTGCTCCCGTTTGAAGTCACAAAGAAATTTCCATCAGTAGTAAGGTACGGAAGACTTCAAATTAAGATTTAAAGCTGGGCAGGGGCGAGCAATCTGTCCGTCAGGTGACTGAAATATCACTGGAATTCCGAAAGATCATCGGTAGCGGCTAACTCCATGGAACAAATGCTACTTCCATGTCTGAAGTGTCGAAATAATGCCCATGCAGTGAACTGTTATAGCAGTGAAAACATTTGTCATGTGACATTACTGCAGACAACTGCTGTAACACTAATAATGCAAGATTAATATTTTTTTAATATTTACTCAGAATGAATCAAAATAGGCTGACAAAATAGGTCTTCAAGTATCTCTGTGGAAAAAATTAATAACTAATTGTAGCAGAAAAGCTAAAAAGTAGAAGCAACAGAAAGAAACATTTTCGGGAGAAAAGTGTCAGAGCAGTGTGAGAACAGTGTGTACTGGTCTGTAGGAAGAAAAAAGAGACACGGTAAAACAGTAAAAGTGGATTGGAGGAACGACAGTGAAATTTAATCAGCAGGATGCCCCCAGTTAGTCGAAATGGAAGGAAAAGAAATACAATTCATTCATCATTTGATGATCTATATAATGGTGTAGAAAGGGTACCTGTCACATTATAAAGGGAGAACATGCATAAAAACGACAGTTGACTGTAACAGGTATATATTTTTCCTACAAACCACTTTCCGTCGGATGCAATACCAGCGCATATACTAACAGATGCAAGAAGCGTGAACAACGAACCAACAGCGTGTTATGATACTGCTCGGTTAGCCAGCAGCGCTCCAGCTATTGTAATAGTGCAGATGGATGAAATTCCACTGGTTTACAGCTCTCTAAACGTCAGATATTTGATGTGTGGTATAATAACTCTGTACGTAATATAACCTTCACATAATAACGATGGAACGTCGGCTTATGCGTTTGAAGCATTAAAGTGGAAACAGTGTAACATTGCCCGTTATGGAAGCCTTTACATAGAGTACAGCTGCAGCTAATAAATCCCTAAACGACGTACGGCGAACTATTTTAATGCGGGACGTGTTATGCAGAACATGAAGCGTTTCGCATGCACTTACTTCAGTATAATTCGTCAGCTTCGCTACCATTTTCATATACGAAAACCATGCATACGTGTTCTAGAATCGGCTATAACGCCATCTAGTAAACTCATCAACGCCAAGTCCCTTTTAAGCAGAACCAGAATGTTCATAAAAGATATAAATCTTATTTCTGCCATGTAATATCCCTCGAGCCTCTGATAATGAACCATTAACAGCGCAATTTGACTAGGAGGGTTAAGATGAGGAGATGGCAAAATTTCCGTTACTCGGTCCAGAGTGCAAACGCGAAAGTGAAAGCCTCAAAGTAAATTTGGTATCATATGAAAACTTTTATGTAAAGTAAGCTTAAATCATTTTCGAATGTCGGAAACTGTTGAGTACTCCTCGATGCTGTTTGGCACTGTTGCAACAGGAACTGCGCTCCTGACATCAAACATGAGACTCGGTTCAGTCATATTTCGAGTGAGTGTTGTGTTATTGTAATCCACCGATGTTACCTTTTCATTTACATCTACACTCTGCAAACTGATTTACGATATTTGACAGAGGGTATTTTGAGAACAATTATACTTTTCTAGTCTTTCTATCTTCAGTCCCATTCACGAAATGTCTCTGTGTGTGTGTGTGTGTGTGTGTGTGTGTGTGTGTGTGCATGAGCAGACACGCGGGGCCGGGGGGAGGGGGGGGGAGGGGGGTAAGGAGGGAGGAGAGGCAATATCTAGTGTCGGAAAGCCTCCATATAAACTCATTCTGAATTTCACGTTATAGTCTTTTCGCGAGATGTATCTGGGAGAAAGCAATACATTGCCTTACCTTTCTGGAATCGTATACCCTCGGAATTTGAACAGTAACCTCCTACGTGATGAACAATGCTAATCATGTACCGTCTACCAGTCGAGTTTGATAAGCATCGTCGTGACTATCTTGCATTTATTGAATAAACACGTGACGGAACTCCCCGATTTCCTTTGAATCTCTATCTCCTCTGTTAATCAAACCTAGTAAGGGTTCGTTCTTGAATTTAAGTATTGAAAACCAGGTCTAACGAGTGTTTTGTAAATTACCTCTTTTGTAGGTGATTTACATTTCTTCAGCAGCCTGGCATCTGCTCCTACAATTAGCCTCTTGCTTCGCTTCTCTTTACGTCGCTCGAACGTATATCCCTAAATATTTTACGATTTTTGTGCTTTCCAGTGACTGATCACAAACGGTGCCATTTATCAATAAACTTTGGGCACATTAACTCGCAATGCGTTACATTCAGTTTTGTTGACGATCCACTTCTGGTCTATGTACCAAGCTTCGCTGCTCTACAATTCTTCCTCCAGTTCGCTACCATATTCCATCGTTGCGAGTTCTCTGTACCCTGCAGCGTCTATCCGACGGACACAGCTGCTCTGACGCCGGTTGTAGTCACTGAGCTCATTGTAAGTGGACTGATAAGTTTATTAGTGACACCTAATAAGAACACCCATACTTGCCTATTTAACTTAATGCTAAGGCTACTACACTTGTTACATCAGAAAGCAAACTGCGAAGACGAATTTTTTGACCAAATGATCCATGTAAAGACCGAACCTAGTATCCTCTTAATTAAGTTTTGCCAGCAGCTAATGGTGTAGCTATACAAATAACCCCGTCAGTTCAAACAGTTTTGACACAGAGGTAATGAAAACTAAAGTTAAGACGATGGATTTAATGCTCATGTGGTCGATATATGTAGATTCCCCGCGCTTGACCCCAACGTATAGAACGTTCTTACAGCCATGTGAAACTCTCAGAAATGGCCTTTTTTTAGGAATGTTCAACTTGCTCCCCACGTTCGCTTGCATGTCGGTTATGCCGTCAAAAAGTTGACCCGTCATGGTTCCGTCAGGTGTCTTCTTTTTTTTTTTTTTTTGTCTTGGGTTGGTACTGAAAATACCACGTCTCGTCACTTGTGAAGACTTTTTACAGAAAAGAATTTTCTGCTTTTTGGATTGCAGTCAAGTTGTGGCAGGCGTCCACGATTCGTCGTTTTTGTTGCGTAATCGAGGGCTGCGACACAAATTTTGCACCTGCTTTTCTCCATTCTCGAGAATGTCTTGAACACTTGATTTACAGATCATGCTCCATTGTAGTTTGTGGGACGACAACGTCGACTCACGTCCAATGCTTAACACTGCAGGCTCTCAAATGACTGATTGAACGTACATGTGTTGTTTACAGTTGTTAACTGAAGGTGCCACCGTAGCTACTGCGTAAATGTCACTTATCCATCAAGAATAAAGTTAGGCTCTCAACTTTTTAGACGGATGGTGTATGTTTCTCATGAAACTTAAAGCAGCTGTGGAGCAAAACCTTAGAAAAGTAGTTACCGTTAGCGTACAGGCAGCTCTTCGATCAATTGTTTTTGGCCCTCTGCTTTTTTCGTTCTTATTTTCATTCTTCTGAGAGCAGGGCAAGCAGTTGCAGAACTTCTTTCTCAGCAAAATATTCCAGTAGGCTTGGAGTGAACCTTCCATTTTTTTTTTTTTTTTTTTTTTTTTTGCGTGCGTCTGAAACCAAGGGAAAACCAGGACGGTACTGATGAGTGTTTGTGTGTGTGTGTGTGTGTGTGTGTGTGTGTGTGTGTGTGTGTGCGTGTACGTGAGCGTGTGTGTACTTGTGGTGTGCGTGTGGCACGGTTCTGAATAAAAGGTTTGTATGACATAATAAAGGCTGAAATGTCAGTTCGACACAGAAGTGCTTACTATACCCTGAAGCGATTTACTTCATGCAGCTTTTTAATGTTAGTATGTTTGGTAACCCAAGATATGCACACGGAAGCGCTTCCCACCTAATGACGCTCTGTAATGGCGGCTGGTACTGCAGTCTCTGCCTTCGCTGCAGCTGTGTCCAGTGTGACGACTTTCCTCGATATTTTGCGTAGTTCGTCGTTAAAATTTATGATTTTAATGGATCGCTGTAATATAGCAGTTTCTGGAAATAATATATATGAAGAACAGTTTATGGCGAAATGTTCAGGGGGATGGATATTAAAAGTGAAAAATGCACCAAGATGATGATGTTAGTCATTTACGATCGCACGGCCAATTCTCTCTGGAACAAAGGCTCGATAATTCATTAAGTATGAACCATGAAGAATAAGACGAGCTATAGCCTCAAAATGTTACTCTAAAAATTCCTTCTTAGATAACACTATCTACGCGGAGAACCTTGCACCTCATAGCGCTCTTCCTCTGAATTCGCGCAGCACACCATGCATACGTTCTGTGGCAGTTACTAACCGAACCTCTTTTTAAATGTTACTACTCGTCCTCACATTCTGCGCGCACTCTACGCCACCTTCTACGATGATAATTAAGTGTAAGTGATCTCTGCTTTAACTTTTTGTGCCTCATACACGCAACCAGTACAACATATGCCATTATTTCTCCTCTCTGAACACAGTGTCATTCATTAACGCATCGAGCAATACCACTCATACGACAGAAAATGTAGATGTACATATTTTATACTCTGGTTTACGTGTGTAACAGAAGGTATAGTGGAAGAAAATAAAGAGAAAGAAATTAAGCAACGGAATTTGCGCCACAATACCATGTCTTACACTGATCTCTCTCGTAGGTTTCTAACTCCAGTGATGGGTCACCGTGACAACATCAGTCAGAAACAGAATTCCAAGACCTGCTTACAGCTAAGGCAGGCGCGTGCTCGCAATGTGTATGTCATACGTCCAAGCAGCGCGAGGCACGATTTCTAACAATGAGCACTGCCGCGCCACATCTGAAATAATCGAACAGTTGTAGGGCGTTTATTAAATTGTAATCGACTAATAAATATAACTTCCATCACACAAGGAAGAAGCTCAATGGTATAAAGCCGTCATTTAATGTTTGATTTCGTGTTCCCTCGTGTATTTACCGAAATATTTTTTCTATCTAAGTCGACTCACAATTTTTTGTTTTTTAAAAGTTACATTAATTGTTTTTCATGTTATACCATTCTTTCCCGTTCACTGAGTTATTCAGCCCCGTTTGTATTTCTAAAATGGCGTGTTCAACCCTTAAACTACATTTATAATCTCTTAAGTAGACAATTTGTTACCGTGTCTCCGGCTGTCAAATAAAATTATTGCCTTTCACTTCATGCACAAAATAATGTTCATCGTAACGCTCGTCTGTCTGCATTTTGAATGTTAAGTAGCCTGTTTGTATTTGCGGCTACTAGATCGCACTCTTGGTGTAATTGTTCACCTGCCAGCAATTGCTGCCGGCCGGGGTGGCCGAGCGGTTCTAGGAGCTACAGTCTGGAACCGCGCGACCACTACGATCGCAGGTTCGAATCATGCCTCGGGCATGGATATGTGTGACGTCCTTAGGTTAGTTAGGTTTAAGTAGTTCTAAGTTCCAGGGCACTGATGACCTCAGAAGTTAAGTCCCATAGTGCTCAGAGCCATTTGAACCAGCAATTGCTTACGCGGGCGCCTCAATCTGATGCTACGTTAGCTCGACGCATGTGAGCAACCCACAGTGGCTCGCCTTTTATGTATTCTGTTCTACAAAGTTTGCGACTAAAGTATTATAGCTTGATTTTTAGATTAATACGTGACATCTATGTACTGTTTCATTTTTATACTACCAGCCAGTACTTACACATAAAAAATGTTATCTTTCCTGTAATTTTTTAATTACGTTGTAAGCGAATTTGAGAGTTTTCTTTCTGATGAAGGCACTCCTATCAGTATCGAAACCTGAGCCAAAAGACTCCCTTTTTGCGACCGAGGGATGCTTTTACTGTTCAAATGGCTCTGAGCACTATGGGACTCAACTGCTGTGGTCATTAGTCCCCTAGAACTGAGAACTACTTAAACCTAACTAACCTAAGGACATCACACACACCCATGCCCGAGGCGGGATTCGAACCTGCGACCGTAGCAGCAGCGCGGCTCCGGACTGGAGCGCCTATAACCGCACGGCCACCGCGGCCGGCTGCTTTTACTGTTAATTTTACTTTAAACGCAGCTATGTTCAAAACGATTGAAAGTGATTTGTGTTATCGGTAACAGTAAACAGTACAATAATTCGTTAGTAGCTAGTTTCGATACGTAAAAAATACATGGTATTCATATGAGAAGGGCTAAAAATTAAAAGTAATAGCATATGCAGAAAAACATCGAAACAGAGCATCTGATAGGCATTTCGGCCCTCCACGAACATCAAAAAACCATTCGCATTTGGCGCTTAAGAAGAACTGAAAAAAATGAGGAACAGGTAATGTGCAAATACAGGACTTTGTGCAAAATAGCCAAAACTAGAACATGACGTACTGAAATAAATTCAAGGACACTGTCAAAACGGCATTTAAATTGACACAAAAATGATTCAAATACACGCTCGTAAGCGATCGCTGCAGTGGAACTTAACAGACTTTAAGGGTAGAATTGGTCGGTGCTACAAGTTTAGGAAGCATCATGGACTTGGCATGCGAACCAAAACCAAATTATCTCAGAAAATGGCACAAGAACACGAAGAGAAAATATTATCTTTCCATCGCTTTATTATTCAACATCGAAAGAAAACCAATGTTGAAACAAGCTAAATGGCGAATATGGACGAAACTCCTGTGACATTTGATGTGCCGAGTAACAGCACCGCCGTCATGAAAGTTGCTAAAACTGTAATTGCAAAACCAAGGGGACGTGAAGAAATTCACTGCACTGCTGCCCTTTTATGTTGTGCTGACGGTACTAAACTCAATCCGATAATCATTTTCTAGAGCAAAACAATGCCAAAACCTGAAATAAAACCACTTGTTGTTGTTCACGTACATGACAAGGGTTGGATGGGTGAGATAGGTATGAAATTGTGGATTAACAGAGTGTGGGAGAGAAGGAAATGTGCTTTATTGAAGAAGACGTCTTCCTGGGCTAAATCAGACAGGGAGATATAGAGCTTCCTGCTGTTCCTGGAGGACTTCACAACTGCAGCCTCTTGAGGCCTCGATAAACAAACTATTTAAAGGATATATGAGAGAGTAATGGAACAAATGGGTGATGGATGAAGCCCATCATTATTTCATGCCGAAGGGAGCTTTAAAACGACTTACAATCAAACAGTCGTGTCAGTAGATAAAACAGTCGTGCTCCAGAGTAAGAGAAGACATTATTGTTAAATTTTTCAAGAAGTGTGGAATAAATAACACTCTTGTTGGCAGTGAGACCATCTTATATATGAAGAGGTCAACGATAACAACGAAGAGGAAGAAGAAGAAGAAGAAGAAGAAGAAGATGATGAAAGCTCAGATGACGATTTTCAGGGTTTTAAAGGTCATTTCGATTTTTTAAATTAAGATCTTTTTAGTCTACCTTTTCAATCTAATACTAAATGGTAAAAATGTTGTTCTCTAAGCAAACTGCTTAAAAATTACGGAGCGTCTCATAGTATGTAGCGTCTTATAGTCCATAAATGTTAATGCTGTGTTTAAATGGGCTTAGAAACTCACTACTGTTCGATTGATCTATAGGTGATTAAACAATGTAACCAGAAATTGCTTTAAAGTACTTAGAGGTAACCATCCAGAGAAATCTAAAATTGTTGGATTACACAAAACAGTTTGTTGGAAAAACATTTTCCAGGCTAAGATACAATGGAAACGGCTGTAGGAATTGTAATTCATCCAGGTACAAAGTGGCATACAAAATACATGCTCGACCGATTTTCGACTATTGCTCGTAAACCTGGATGGATATGGGAAGATACAACCAAAAGCTTCAAGTTTCGTCACAGCATCGTTTTGTTGAAGCAAAGCGGTTATGGATATGCTCGACAAAGTCCAGTGCGAAAATTCCGAGAGGGTAACATGACGGTATGCTCGACATAAATTTAAAAAGGATAAACCATCGTGTAATCAAGTGTTGGCTTAACTTCGTTATGTTACATTGAATCATCTTAACTATTTTAGTCATGGGTGACGAATGTCACTTGCAGGATCCTGAGGCCCAAATAATGATATTAATTTTACAGCCCACACCAAAATCATGAAATATTTATCCAGTTAGTCGCCCTGTACCTTTACTCAATCTTGCGCAAGCACGATCACGAAAATTAAATAAGTGTCATCTGACATTCAGTGCAGTTCCCACAAGTACATTGTACCAATGTTGTAGAATAATAAAAAACAATGCACTCTCTCACTCAAAATAAACAAACCAGCCCCAAAAATGTGCATACTGCCTGTCAGATTTGAGTACAGCGTCACCTGTCGTTCTTAACAAATCAAACCAAAACATATTTACGACAGCTTGCCACCACGTCTTGTCGTTTGCCAACTTCTTCATCTCAGTGTAGCGCTTGCACCCTACGTCCTCAAATATTTGTTGGCCGTATTCGAATCTCTGTCTGCCCCAGCCTTTGTATTTGTCCTCTATAGCTCCCACTAGTACCATGGAACTTATTCCCTGGGCCTAAGTACATGTCGCATCATCATGTTCCTTCTTGTCAGTGGTTTCCATTCGTTCTTTCTTCTCTGATTCTGCAGAGAAATTCCCCAATCCTCATCAGTCCACCAGTTTTCAGCATCTTTCTGTAGCGCTATGAGCTGGTGCGCTGCTGGCGCCAGTCTCCATCGATTCTCATCACGATCGTCAGAGTCGGTTTTCGATGCCTGTTTAGCTTCGTATCCTTGGCGGACGACTATTTAACTGCGGCGCTCGAGCTCTCTGCATCTTCATTTCGGGTATCAGCTGTGTCAGCGCCAATCACGTGTGGCGTTGTGCTTGTATGCAGCGTGGCGAGTGGCCGAGTCGGTTCGACGAAGGAGCGTGGGCCGCCCGCTACTGCGGCATGTTTAGCCGTTGTAATGCAGATCCGCTGCCGATAGTGATTGGGATTTCTTGCATATGTCAGGACAGATTTCCTTCGTGGCTCTGGCATGTGATTCAAAGTCAATGAACTGGGGTCGTCGAAGTGTTCACCGGTGGGTTCTGTTCATGATAATTGAATACTCCAGTGCACTGAAAACTAGTTTGGCTGTTTCAGTTACCCTTGATCTTGCTGCCTGATACGTTGACGGCATTTAATGGAGTGCTAGTGAGCCACAACCAATAGACATGGAGCCGTGTTTAATGCATACCAAATAGTGCGTAAGTTTGTGCCTGGCGTTCAGAAGCGGACCGAAATATTTCACCTAACTCCTTTTCTATTTTATTATTTTATTTGTTGTTTTAGAGGTTGTCTCATCAAATCTTAAGAGTCGCTGTCACGTATGTTAAGTCTGCAGAAGGTTAATTTGTGCCGCGTAGAGTTAAAGTTTTATTGATGACTGGTTGGGTTAATATCCTTGTGTATCTGTTGCGTAAGAATGTTGTCTGCCGCTGATGTGTTTATGTTTCAGATAATTGGCGGTGGTTGACGCGAGCAAGCTCCGATCGGGGTATCACGGTGGAAGAGTGAAAATTAAGGACCTGGATCGATGTCTACGGTTACGTCGTTAACTTGCGGCAATTCCATCTTGCCTGTGGAGCGTTGTGCTTTTCCGCAGGCTTACTTGTAGATTAAAGTTGAGTATATTTTTATTTCACCTTCTGGTCCGTGCATCTCCTGTGTCTGTTGGAACTTTTCGGTTTGCTAGCGTCCATCACCAATTTATCGTAAATTTGAAGCTGTCCCATGTTAAGACGATTTCATATGTTATTATTATATTGAATGTATATAATCCTGTTAATTTGTCAGAAATTTTAAGTCCAATTCTGGAAAGATGTGAGCTGATTGGACTTAAGTGGATTAATGGTCTTAGCTGGGTTTTTATGTTAGTTTAAGCATGTTTGAGATTTGATTAATTGTGGTTTTATGAATATTGTTTTAATTAATGGAAGTTGGCTAAGCAAATTTTAAAAGATCTATATTTGTTAGACTTAATACAACCCCTTAGTTGTGGAAGTAGTTTTAGAGTTTTGATGTGAATTATATGAAAAACAGTTTCAATGTGAGTTAAGAAGCTTGTGAGGTTTGGTTACGGCAGCTACATTTTATTAATAATGGTTTTATGAATATTGTTTTATTTAATGGAAATTGGTTAATCAAATTTTGAAACTCTCTATTATCGTTGTTACTGTTAAATTGATAAGAGCAATATGCTTGTAAGAAGCGTGTGGCAACTACAAACTGGTTATGTGTATAATATCGAGGTTCCTACCACACGTGCCGGCCGCTGGTGGCCGATCGGTTCTAGGCGCCTCAATCTGGAACCGCGCGACCGCTATGGTCGCAGGTTCGAATCCTGCCTCGAGCATGGATGTGTGTGATGTCCTTAGGTTAGTTATGTTTAAGTAGTTCTAAGCTCTAGGGGACTGATGACCTGAAATGTTAAGTCCCATAGTGCTCAGAGCCGTTTGAACCATTTTTTTTTCTACCACACGCGCTGTGTTACAAACGAACAATCTCAGAAATATTTTTCCCAGATCGAGGCCTAACTTAACTAGGAGACTAGCAGATTTATCTTGATCAGTAATGACATATTTGCCTGTAGTAGTCTGCTTTTTACATCCTTGCTTCATCATCCATGTTTGACTACTATTTTACAAATTAACAGTAAACTCCAAAGAGGGATGTGAGTCATATACTACATTTGTATGTCAGCACTGTTTCCGTGACAGTGGTGTCAATGTAGGACAATATTCCAATGGAACAATATTTTATTTTAGAGAGGAAATAATACACAACTCTTGCAATTTTTAGCTTCATATAGCTTTGCTCTGGTTGCACCTCACCTTGCTGTAGGATTCCGAGATAGTTTGGCGACGATGACGCACGATGCCGGTATTTTACCATTAAAAGTTGGAAATAACGTTTACAGATCCGTTACAAATCGGTCGAAGGTAACGATACACATATATATTGCCATGACTGTTATCCGATGCTTGATGCTGTGGCACTATAGTTCCAGAGTATGAACTGTTTTGAAAGACGCTGCAGTGGCATATTGGTAGAGTGTGTTTGTCTATATGATGTACTACTCCGAATCATCCCTGAAGAAGGTTCAGTTCAGTGAGTGACATGACTCAGTTCTCATGACGTTCACATCTGATGTCGTGCACACACATTTATTCTCAACAACCCACCGATTTGCGTCCAACGTATACTCGAAAACTGTCTTAATTGAGCCGGAAATAAAAGCGCAGTACACAGTTTGTTCATTCAGTAGTAATAACTACCTTTCTGCATTTCATACTAAGAAAGCGCACCTTTTGATTTAAATTTTTTATCCGTTTCCTGGCACACGAAAGTAACGTGCAGGGCGTGCTGCGCCACAACAAAACCGTCCCACGATTTTTTTAGTTTAGATAATCTAAAGAGGCTCTCTTGTGGCCGGCCGGTGTGGCCGTGCGGTTAAAGGCGCTTCAGTCTGGAACCGCGTGACCGCTACGGTCGCAGGTTCGAATCCTGCCTCGGGCATGGATGTGTGTGATGTCCTTAGGTTAGTTAGGTTTAATTAGTTCTAAGTTCTAGGCGACTGATGACCTCAGAAGTTAAGTCGCATAGTGCTGAGAGCCATTTGAACCATTTGAGAGCTCTCTTGTAGCAAATATACATAAATATACATAAAAAACATTTATTTGCAGTTGCATTTCTAATATTTGAATGTATGTGCAACAAACTATAATGTATGAAGTAAAAAATACATGGAGAAAAATATTTATATTGGCTTGATAAAGCTGTGACTTAACGGTACATTACGGAGAGAGCGGGCAACATATTACTTCCTTCCACATACGTCTCGTGGAAAGACTGTAACGAGAATTCATACTCGCGAGAGTGCTTACCAACAATCACTCTTCCCGCGCGCCATTTGCGAATGGAACAGGGAGGTTGGCAAAAGGCAGTAATACCAGACGTATCCTGCGCCACGTTTGTGGAATAAAGGTACGGGGACTGATGACCACAGATGTTAAGTCCCATAGTGCTCAGAGCCATTTGAACCATTTTGAACCAATAAAGGAACAGATGCAGCATATTCTTGTACAAATTATGCTGGGATGAATGGAGCCACAAATAATATTAACATTGTAGGAGGGGCGCTCAACAAGTAAAGGAAAACACTTATTTTTCTGAAAGCAGGTTTGTTTTAGTCAGGATTGGTTCAAATGGTTCAAATGGCTCTGAGCACTATGGGACTCAACTGCTGAGGTCATTAGTCCCCTAGAACTTAGAACTAGTTAAACCTAACTAACCTAAGGACCTCACAAACATCCATGCCCGAGGCAGGATTCGAACCTGCGACCGTAGCGGTCCTGCGGTTCCAGACTGCAGCGCCTTTAACCGCACGGCCACTTCGGCCGGCGTTAGTCAGGATTCCTATACACCATATCATTACCCATCCTTTAGCTGACCCTATTTTCGGCATAATCTTCGTTCAAAGGTACGGCCTTTCGCCACTTACTGGGAGGGTCCGTATGCCCGCATGGTACCACTCTACTGGTCGATGTCGGAGGCAGTCTCGTGCTCCATCAATAACCTCCGTATCATTCACGCTCTGCTTCCCGTGGAGTCCATCCATCATTGGGCCAAACAGGGTGTGCTAATAGAAGTCTAAAGGTGCAAGATCGGGCTCTAGGGTGGATGAGGAAGAACAGTCCAATGAAGTTTTCTGAGCTCCTCTTAGGTGCCCAGATATGTATGACGTCTTGCGTCCTCAGGAGAAGAAGTTCTTTTGCACTTTTGTGACGACGAACACGCTGAAGTCCTTCCCTAAATTTCCTGTAGGTAGCACAACACACTCCAGAGATGATCGTTGCACCATGAGGAACCCCTTCAGAGTCTCAGAACGTCGTCACCATGACTTCATCGGCTTAGGGCGTGGTTTTGAACTTTTTCTTCTGAGGAAAGGTGGTGTGGAATCAATCCATGGACTGTCGTTTTATTTCCGTTCGAAGTGATGAACCAATGTTCCATGGCCAGTGGCGACAACAAATTGTCTCGATCAGCCTCGTAAGGTGCAAGCAGTTCCGCACAGATGGTTCTTCGTTGCTCTTTCCGTTCTTCTGTTAGGCGGCGAGAAAGCCAGCGCGCACACACCTTTGAGCAATCCAACTGGTGGATGTGTGTCAGCACTACCAGCAAAGATGTCCGGTTGAGCAGCGAGTTGTTTCTGATCCGTCGATCACCTCAAATGAGGGTGCCACTGCGTTCAAACACTGCAGAAATCACAGCCGTATGCAGCAGACCGGCACAAGGGGTATAGGACGGGTTTTCGCGACCTTTTTGCTATGATGACAGACACCTCGCCCAACATCTCGCCGTCCTTTTGTTCACTGCAAGATCTTCTTAGATATTCTGCAAGTGCCTATGAAAATCTAAGATGCTCTGGTTTTCCGCCAAGAGAGGCTCAATGACAGCTCTCTGCTTGGAACGCATCTCCGTTAAAACGCCGTTTTAAAGACTGCTTAAAACGCCGCTACCAATCGGAATTTCATGAAATTATAGGGTCAGAAGCGGGAATATTCCACGATGTCACACAAATTTTTTTCAGCCGAAACTGGCTGGATAAAAAAAGTGTTGCATTGGTTATTAATCTGTGAGCAAATACAAGACGATTGTTAGACTTGCTTTGGAGCTAGTTTCACATTTTCTCTGTTCTGGACAAAGCTCCACAGATTGTGCTGCAGCAAACTCCTTCAGACTAGCTGAGTCGGAAAGGCAGTGGGATTCTCTCGGCCGGAAGTACTGCTGGAGTGTAAACGCGACCGCAGTGCCTGCTCTGCCCGCCGAGTCCCTCTAGTTCGCTTCGGAAGGCTGTTGGCCCGCATGCGGGCAGCGCCCTCCGCCCCCGCCGTGTTTGCTACACGCGTCGCTGGCGAAGCGCCGCACTCGCAAGGGGCGCGCTAGGCTACCCACACAGCAGCTGTTCCGCCGTTGCTGTTCGTCAGATGGCGTTCTCTTCACGCGCTACCGGCTGCTTTTCTGGATGGATGATTTTTACCTGGCGTCACAGTTAACAACGCTTGATGTGTGTAGTCATCCACAGTTACTACTGCAGAATTATTTAAGAACTGTTCATCCGGCTGTTTAACAGAAAACTGCGAGATCGTGGCCGATCGCCAGTGCACGTGGATTGCTGCGTAGCGCGTTCACGCGGGCACCTGTGAACGTACCGGTTCACAGTGGAGGAACTCACTTGAAAACCTGGATGTAAAATAAAATAAATGTTAATTCCTCCAAAATTATGCTCTTTTCAGATTATTTGGGTGACTGATCAGGAATCCGATATTGGAAGTACAAAATTGAAAATACCGGATCCAACTTGGCGGATCAAAAATTATAAATTTAGTGGATTCGTAGAACTGCGGGTATAAAGCACTGTGAGGTAGCTGCTAACGAATTAGAAGTCGAAATTGCCGTACTGAAATGTTTTGTTCGATATTTTACATTTCTTCAACTGAAATCATAGTCACATTCTTCGCTTGCGTCATTTATTGTTTTCAGAAAGGTCGCTGTCGGACTGTCAAGTTGGAGATGGTTTGAAAGGCAGATGTATTATCTCAAGTGGCATCTACTTACCTTCAACTGTCATTTTCTTGAAGCTCGAG
The DNA here is from genome assembly GCF_023864345.2 of Schistocerca serialis cubense. NCBI lineage: Eukaryota > Metazoa > Arthropoda > Insecta > Orthoptera > Acrididae > Schistocerca > Schistocerca serialis. The sequence continues at coordinate 530,143,393 of NC_064642.1, forward strand.
ATAAGTATATCTAAAGATGCCACAAGCCGAAGGAATACGACATGCATGATTTCCTCACGGGAATATTGGCGTGTAAATCTTCTCTCTAATGCCGGGTATCCTTATTCCGAGCTTCCAGCGCTTTTTCAGGTAGCCGACCAATTGAGAACAGAATGACATTATGACATATCCGTGCATCAGAACTATTTGGACTGATGTCGGCATCTAGCATTATTGCAGAATGTAGTTAGTACGGTGAAGTTGATACCAGACTTTGGAGAAGAATGTATTTTTTCAAGGTTCTTGTTAGATATGTTGTAGTTCTATCAGTAACTCTGCAAAGTGTGCAAAATTTGTATATGGCTGCAGCATTTCTCAAAAAAGTATTCTAAATAAATTATTTGCTAGTTTGCGAAAAATAATACGCTCGCGCTTCGGAATAGCTAGCCAAGAATTCTACAGACAACCCTAGTGATATTTTTTGTGCAGATAATAGTTTATGAGATAACATCAATAATGACGGTCACATTTTTATCTTGTAGCACTACCTCCACACAAACAATTTATGAGAAATTTGGCGTTGTCCGATGCCCTACTTGCTGTCAACTATCACGGCCCGTATCATATCGACTTGGGACTGGAATGACAGAGCAGCATTGGACAAGCATGCATCAGTGCAGTCTACACAAGATTCCACCCGATTAAAGCTGAAGCACGTAATGTTTTTATTATTATTTTTTTATTTCTTTACTCTGTCGAGATTTTAAAGCGAGTTAGTCAACTGAGGGGAGGATACAGTTACGGGAGAATTTGTGCTCGCTGGTATTAATGTAAGAGTCGAAAGTCTAATTGAAGTCTCATACAAATTTCAGCTCGGAATAGCGAATACACAGTTCAACAACCACAGAAGGAAGAGGTATACTCTGAGACGGTCTGGAGACAAGGGAAGATTCCACCTATATACTTCGTGATGAGCCATAGATTCCGAAATAAAATAAACTGTAAGGCATACTCAGGAGCAACCAAATAAATCACATATTCAAATAACAATTTACTGATGTTGAAAAGCAGGATGCAGCTTAAGTGAACCGTCCACAAGGAGCAATTTGGAAAGAACTGTGATATTGAAGCACTGAGGAGTGGTGATGAGAGTTTGAAATTTTCTAATGTTGTGTATACTGCGATAATGAATGCCTTAGTAGGGGATTCAGTTGCAGGGTAGTGGACGTCGCTAAAAAGGATAAACACAGCAAATACTGGTACAAAGAAAGAGAACCGTGAACAAATCTTGAATAACAGAATAAATATTTAACTGATCTACCAAAGACGGTAGTATAAAGATTATCAGGGAAAGACAGGAACACGTCAATGAAAGTGTCTTAGAAATGAAACAAACAGGAAATGCAAGGACATGGCTACAGGAAAGATTGGGAAGAAATCGAAAAATTAAATGGTAGTCGAAAGGACGGAATCGATATGTGTAAAAGTGAAAACATCCTCCAGTGAAATAAAAAAGCAATGACATCAACATCATACTGGAAGAGGAATTTCACTATAAGGTCAGATGAAGGAGCATATAGTTGAAAAGTGTACAATGAAGCCTGTAGGAGAAAGAGGACTGTCTGATGACATAATAAAAGAAAATATGGGAGTCGAAAGGGAAGGTTCAAGCGATCCAGTAATAGAGTCAGAGTTTAACAAAGTTATGGGAGACTCAACACGAAATAAGAAGGAAGTTACCCGTAACATTTCTCTGGAATCACTGGGGGATGCGGAAACTAAAGTACTATTTGGTTTGTAGAATCTATGTGATTGAAGACTATCGGAAAAATACCATCTACAAAATTCTTAAGCTAGCGAGTGCGGAAAGGTGCTAAAAACGTAACAACTCATGCATAAAAATTACGAACAAGGAAAGAGAACTGGTAAATTAGGTCTTTCACATGACTACCGATTCCACTTTATTAAAGGATAAAGGCAGCTCTGACTTTTCCGCTATATGGAAGAGTGACATGAGAAAAACCAAGGCATGTTTGTAGGATTTGTGTATCCTGAAAAAGCGTTTCTTAATTTGAAATTGTTCAAGGTATTCGAAATTCTGAGAATAATATGTGTAAGCTGTAGAGAAAGATGTTAAAAATACAGTGGGAGATATTGTTGTAACTGGGGGATCGCATGGTGGTTACCTGTGGGTGTTTTCATTCCAGTGAACAATTTTAGAATCACATGAAGGACTGCGCACTGCAGACTGCCATAGTCAGTTTCCAGTATCTTCTGCTGTTTATGTTGTTATGAGGCATGTGGTTGTGTTTTGTGCAGCATTTGTAAATATTATATTTAAATGCTGTGTAATAAAACCTTTCTCTGGAAATGTGTTTTGAGTGCTGCTACGCGAATTCCGCGTGACGATCTTGGACGAGGATTGAGAGAAGACAGTTGGCCGTTGCTCTCCTACTGCCTTCAAATGACAGTAATGACAGTGGAGGGTGAAAAATTATTATTATTTATTAATGTATCAGCTACGCCCAGATTCAATTTGTGCATAGGCTGTGGCTCCTGTGTATCTGGGCCACTATAATCAGTGGCACGTCCGCGGGCTTGAAAGAACTCTGTACTGTAGCTTCAGTGTGTTCTCTCTGTAGGAAGAAGGCCGGAAGACGTATGGGTGAAATTCACATTGAGAAATAGAATTTCTGCGTTTGCAATACATAAAGCTAATGAATCGTGCATTAATAGTGTCTTCCTTTATTTTGAGTGTGTGTACTTAAGTCTGACATACGTAACACCCATATCCTGATACTGGGTTTACGCAGCGATCGCGTAACGCATGGCAGCACTTTACTACATGAGAATGCATCAGCTGATTACCGTTTCTGCCCTAATGCGGTGGCGGTGCACTGTAATGTTTCGGAAAGGCGTTGATGACACTACTGTTTCTTCTCTTCAGCTACGCTACTGGGTAACGATGGCATAAACGCTGATGTACTTTTCACAGCTGCGACCCACTCAGAAAAACTGGGTTGCGTTTTAATGGAGATCATTAGCTAATGCTTTCTTTAGAAAAAGTGCCGCAGCTGACAGTAACATTACGCACACAATACCACACACACACACACACACACACACACACACACACACACACGATGAAATAGACCGAGACTGTATCATTGTCTGCAATCACTCAACAATTTCAATAATTCAAACGACATTCGTGAAACTGCTTGCATTAAAACAAATAATCGTCTGCAACTTCTTACACACAGGTGATGAGATACACTGATTTTGTATCAGAGTTCGTTATCATTTAACAAGTTAAATAACCTAAATAACGTTCGTGAAAGTGACTGCATTAAAACATGCCATCATCCGGCATTTCTGAGAAGTTACGATGACGCACTTTAGATCTGCCACCGGTATCTTAGCCAATGGAAATATTTCATGAAAATGTTTCTTTGCAGGTTATGTAGCCTTACGATTGTTACCAAGTCACCGATGACATGTTGTAAAAAAATTCCACTAGCGGCTAAAACGAAATTCTCGCCCTGATGACCATTTACGATTAGCTATAATTAAATATACACTCCTGGAAATGGAAAAAAGAACACATTGACACCGGTGTGTCAGACCCACCATACTTGCTCCGGACACTGCGAGAGGGCTGTACAAGCAATGATCACACGCACGGCACAGCGGACACACCAGGAACCGCGGTGTTGGCCGTCGAATGGCGCTAGCTGCGCAGCATTTGTGCACCGCCGCCGTCAGTGTCAGCCAGTTTGCCGTGGCATACGGAGCTCCATCGCAGTCTTTAACACTGGTAGCATGCCGCGACAGCGTGGACGTGAACCGTATGTGCAGTTGACGGACTTTGAGCGAGGGCGTATAGTGGGCATGCGGGAGGCCGGGTGGACGTACCGCCGAATTGCTCAACACGTGGGGCGTGAGGTCTCCACAGTACATCGATGTTGTCGCCAGTGGTCGGCGGAAGGTGCACGTGCCCGTCGAACTGGGACCGGACCGCAGCGACGCACGGATGCACGCCAAGACCGTAGGATCCTACGCAGTGCCGTAGGGGACCGCACCGCCACTTCCCAGCAAATTAGGGACACTGTTGCTCCTGGGGTATCGGCGAGGACCATTCGCAACCGTCTCCATGAAGCTGGGCTACGGTCCCGCACACCGTTAGGCCGTCTTCCGCTCACGCCCCAACATCGTGCAGCCCGCCTCCAGTGGTGTCGCGACAGGCGTGAATGGAGGGACGAATGGAGACGTGTCGTCTTCAGCGATGAGAGTCACTTCTGCCTTGGTGCCAATGATGGTCGTATGCGTGTTTGGCGCCGTGCAGGTGAGCGCCACAATCAGGACTGCATACGACCGAGGCACACAGGGCCAACACCCGGCATCATGGTGTGGGGAGCGATCTCCTACACTGGCCGTACACCACTGCTGATCGTCGAGGGGACACTGAATAGTGCACGGTACATCCAAACCGTCATCGAACCCATCGTTCTACCATTCCTAGACCGGCAAGGGAACTTGCTGTTCCAACAGGACAATGCACGTCCGCATGTATCCCGTGCCACCCAACGTGCTCTAGAAGGTGTAAGTCAACTACCCTGGCCAGCAAGATCTCCGGATCTGTCCCCCATTGAGCATGTTTGGGACTGGATGAAGCGTCGTCTCACGCGGTCTGCACGTCCAGCACGAACGCTGGTCCAACTGAGGCACCAGGTGGAAATGGCATGGCAAGCCGTTCCACAGGACTACATCCAGCATCTCTACGATCGTCTCCATGGGAGAATAGCATCCTGCATTGCTGCGAAAGGTGGATATACACTGTACTAGTGCCGACATTGTGCATGCTCTGTTGCCTGTGTCTATGTGCCTGTGGTTCTGTCAGTGTGATCATGTGATGTATCTGACCCCAGGAATGTGTCAATAAAGTTTCCCCTTCCTGGGACAATGAATTCACGGTGTTCTTATTTCAATTTCCAGGAGTGTATGTATGTCTTCGTGAATAATAACTTCCGAGTCTGAAAGATTTAGAACAAATGCGAGAAGTACTATGGGCTGTGAGAATGTGAAGGCAGGACATTTATTTCCTATTATCTAACCTGTGTGCGTGTGAATCCCTAAGGGACTGAACTGCCGGAGGCAGGACTCGAACCTCCGGCGGGAGGGTCGACGCAATCCATGACAGGGCACCCTAGACCGCGTGGCCACTCCGCGAGGCTATTTAGCTTAGAGTTAACTACTGATATTGCCAGAAGTCTACCTCATTATTTCTCAACTGTTATATGATATAACTTTGTTCAAAAAAGGTTCAAATGGCTCTGAGCACTATGGAACTTAACATCTGAGGTCATCAGTACCCTAGAACTTAGAACTACTTAAACCTAACTAACTTAAGGACATCACACACATCCATGCCCGAGGCAGGATTCGAACCTGCGACCGTAGCGGTCGCTCGGTTCCAGACTGAAGCGCCTAGAACCGCTCGGCCACATCGGCTGGCTATAACTTTGTTATTGTTTATGCATGATAGTAGTCTGAACGTTGGACTCTGATTAGAATTCCGTTCCACAATGTAATAATGAGATTAGCATTCTTGTAATCTCGATACAAGTTGATTCATCGTCCTTTTACAATTGTCGGAAAATAAGTTTATTAATCTCTTAATGATAGCGCTCCATTCATACGCAGATTGTTCGCAAATGTCAAGTCCCCTAACAGGGAATTCTGAAGGAGCAGGGTCCCAGGGCAGCCTAAAATTTTGGTTCATAGACGCACATCTGTCCACAAAGCAAGCCTGACCAGTAACACATCATGCCGCAGTATTCGCAAACAAAAGCTGTCCATTTGTAAGGGAAGAGGTACTTTCGCCTCCCTCCAAACTACTTACCGCTTCTGCGAGTCTTGTCGCTTGCCTGTACTTACTATAAAATTCCTCAGTGCCATGAGAGAACAACTAAGTACAGTATGTTTCATCTAAGAGGGCCATTTAAAATATTTCTGGAACTGTTGAAATAAGATAATTCTGTTTTTCGCAATGATAAACACTTATGACTGAAGTTACTAGGCGAGCGAAGTTCATTGCTGTACACAGCAGAGCTTCGTGCGTTCTTATGCCACTCATGTAGCAAAGAAATTGTCCACTGAACTACCAAACCCGTAGTCCACAAATGTCTTCTGAGCTAGAATAATGGCATCACAAGCTAAGCAATGGTGATCATTAATTAGACAATGGTGTTTATTAAGTAGATACTGGTACTGTGAAAATTTCGTAGTCCACAGTCCAAAATATCGATTCCTGTCTGTTATTAATCATAACAGTTGACGGTTATAATTTCAGAATTACCGAAAGTTTACTCACGAAGGAAGGAGATACCAGATGTAAAACGACAGATGTCAATCTCGTACGTGGAACACCAAATTGGCTGACGGAGGCTTTGAAAGCAACGAAACTTTGGAGTACTCTCAAGTTAAGACAAACTCACGCCCACACCCTGCAGGTTCTCTTTTAGGTGAGACAGAACTTGCTGACACTAACCTCTTGATGGATTACCTCCCTGGAGACACGGCAGACGCACGGCGCCGAAAACTGGTGGTCTGAGAGTTGCTGCTAGCAAGTGTCGCTAGTGACACGAAAGCATGTCTCACCACAGCACCCTCCTGAAAACGTGTAAGAAAATCTCTGGTGTTATATCCTCCTCCATAAATAAGGTGAGTCTCTTCGTAATTTATTGCATACTGTGTGCTTTTACTGCCATTTGGAAGGGGGCATCGATTACAAACAAACATGAAAGGTGAGAAATCAGCAATAATGTTGAGGACATTCGACTTGCATTCCAAAGATTTCCGATGAAAATCCTCGTCCACCCATCCAGATTTATGTTTTCCGTGAGTTTCCTACATCGCTTCAGTCAAATGACTGTTTCCCGGGTTCCTTTGACGGAACATGGCCGATTTCCTTCCCCATGCTTTCCTAATTCGACCCACGGTTCCGTCTCTAATGACCTCGCTGACGACGACACGTTCAGTCTAATCTTCTTTCTTTAACAATCACTGGTCGGAAGTAGTGTGCCACTGCTTCACAGCAGCGAACAGGTGTAGTGAAAATGTATACAGTAGCTTGTCGAGAAAGTATACCATCGACAGGCCTGCAGGAAAAAAAAATATTGAGTACGGTAGCTGTCACAATTAGCTGTCACAATCGCTATTTCACTCACGCTTACAACTGAAAGCATCATCAGATTGTTACCAAGTAATGATTTGTGAAACGTATTAGTCGACGGTACTTGGTAGCCATCTGATTCTGCTTTTAACCGTTTTGATGATGACCAATGGTGATTCATACTGGTAAATGATACAAAAAGTTTTATGTTACTCTGTCAAAGAAAGTATTAAGTACACAGTTAAAATGTTTTGCTTATCCTAAGAGGATAATGAATTTCATAATTGTAGACATGACAGGTCAGGGCACAGTGAGCTCTTCTATAAATACACTACCGGCCATTAAAATTGCTACACCACGAATATGACTTGCAGACACGAAATTTAACAGACAGGAAGAAGATGCTGTGATATGCAAATGATAAGCTTTTCAGAGCATTCAAACAAGGTTGGCGCCGGTGGCGACACCTACAACGTGCTGATATGAGGAAAGTTCCCAATCGATTTCTCAGACACAAACAGCAGCTGACCGGCGTTGCCTGGTGAAACGTTGTTGTGATGCCTCGTGCAAGAAGGAGAAATGCATACCATCCCGTTTCCGACTTTGATAAAGGTCGGATTGTAGCCTGTCGCGATTGCGGTTTATCGTATCGCGATATTGCTGCTGCACGAGCAGTTCGACGACGTTTGCGGTAGCATGGACTATCAGCTCAGAGATCATGGCTGCGGTTACCCTTGACGCTGCATCACGGACAGGAGCACCTGCGATGGTGTACTCAACGACGAACCTGGGTGCACGAATGGCAAAACGTCATGTTTTCGGATGTATCCAGGTTCTGTTTACAGCATCATGATGGTTGTATCCGTGTTTGGCGACATCGCGGTGAACGCACATTGGAAGCGTGTTTCCGTCAATGCCATACTGGCGTATCATCCGTCGTGATGGTATGGGATGCCATTGGTTACCCGTCTCGGTCACCTCTTGTTCGCATTGCCAGCACTTTGAACAGTGGACGCTACATTTCAGATGTGTTACTACCCTTGGCTCTACCCTTCATTCGATCCCTGGGAAATCCTACATTTCAGCAGGCTAATGCACAACCGCATGTTGCAGGTCCTGGCCAGCACATTCTCCAGATGTTTCACCAATTGAAAACGTCTGGTCAATGGCGGCCGAGCAACTGGCTCGTCACAATACAATACGCCAGTCACTACTCTTGATGAACTGTGGTATGGTGTTGAAGCTGCATGGGCAACTGTACTTGTACACGCCATCCACGCTCTGTTTGACTCGGTGCCCAGGCGTATCAAGGCCGTTATTACGGCCATAAGTGTTGCTCAGGATGTATGCACCCAAATTGCTTGAAAATGTAATCACACGTCAGTTCTAGTATAACATATTTGTCCAATGAATACCCGTTTATCATCTGCATTTCTTCTTGGTGTAGCAATTTTAATGGCCAGTAGTGTATTATAAATAAAAGCTCCACGTCGCATTTGCTTTTCTGTATGTTCGAACTAACCTCAGGAACTATTTGAAGGATTTTTATACGGTTTTCACTATTAGACTAATTCATGAGACAGTTTTGTTATATAATTTGTAAACATTTTGTGCAAATTAGCTGAAAGGTATGACAGATAATCAGTCACCAGAGTGTATTATGTCGACCATGTTTAGTGTTCTTAACAGGCGTGGTATAGTACTTAAGGCACTTGAACAGCGTCAGATGATGAATAATTACTGCGAAGGAACCGAGATGCCGCATACTTGTGTGAGGTAGCGTTGTTGGCCCCTGACTGATCCTGATAGGAATCAAGTTGTGGGTCTGCACTTGGCCAGCTGGTCGAGTCGTGTACTATCCTTATCTGTGGGGGTTTCGGATGTGACAGTGATCGGTCGATGGACTGCATGGGAACGTGAGGACACGCATACTCGTTGTCAATGTTCCTGTCGATCGTGTCTGACCACCACAATGAAGGATCGCGGTATTGTGCACCATGCGTATTGTAAATCTGTCACACTTAAACCTGACGTCCGAGAACGAATCATCGACACGTTGCAAAATTATGTATTATACCCTCCACTGCTCGGAGAGGAAATATGTGTTCTATGCGTAGGCTGCTAACGAATGGCACCTCACTATGTGCACCGATGAATCGCGTTTCTACACCAACACGGAAGACCGTCAACGGCGAGTATGGCTACGAGTTAGGGAGAAGTTGGAGAGGCTTCTTCCAGTGTTTTGGTGAGGCACGGTGGTGTAACTTCTGAGATCATAATAAGGGCAGCCATCGGGTAAGACCTCAAGCTGTAGTTGGAAGTGACTGAGTCCACTCCTACTGCACAGCGGTAAATAACGGACGTCCTGCGTTCTAATGTGCTACCTCCCATGTGATAGTGCAGTTTTTCCACACGACAATATTGGTCCACATATGAGGCGGTCTCTAGGAACAGTCCGCTTGAAGAAGTTAAGTACTCTAATATGTCTAGATATCATGGGAGTGTACAGGATGTCAAGAACCACCTACAATAACTGTGGGAAAGCTTCCAAACACGATAGAGCTTTTTTTTGGGTCATCAGTCTTCTGACTGTTTTGATGCGATCCGCCGCGAATTCGTCTCCGGTGCCAACCTTTTCAACTCAGAGCAGCAATTTCCACCAACGTCCTCAATTATATGCTGGATGTATTCCAATCTCTGTCTTCCTCTACATTTTTTACCCTTTGCAGCATCCTTAAGTACTGTGGAAGTTATTCCTCAATGTCTTAACAGAATTCCTATCGTCCTGTCCCTCCTCCTTGTCAGTGTCTTTCACCTACTCCTTTACTCTCCAATTTGCACACAACCTCTTCATTCCTTACCTTATCAGTCCGCCCAATTTTCAACATTCGTCTGCAGCACCACATCTAAAATGCTTCGATCCTCTTCTGTTCCGGTTTTCCCACAGTCCATGTTTCACTATCGTACAATGCTGTGCTCCTGAGGTACACTCTCAAAAATATCTTCCTCAAAGTAACACCTGTGTTTGATACTAGTAGACTTCTCTTGGCCCGTAATGTTCATTTTGCCAGTGTTAGTCTCCTTTCGATGTCCACCTTGCGCCGTCCGTCATTGGTAGTAGAATTCGTTAACTCCGTCTACTTCGTGACCATCCATCCTGAAGTTAAGTTTCTCGCTATTGTAGTTTCTGCTGTATCTCATTAGTTTCGTCTTTTTTCAATATACGTTCAGTCCATATTCGCTACTCATTAGATTGTTCATTTTATTCAGCAGATCATGTAAATCTTCTTCACTTACACCCAGGATAGCAATGTCATCACTGAATTGCATCATTGATATCCTTTCACCTTTACTTATATTCTATTACGGAACCTTTCTTTTAGTTCCATCGTTGGTTCTTCGATGTACAAATCGCTCTGAGCACTATGGGACTTAACTTCTGAGGTCATCAGTCCCCTAGAACCTATAACTACTTAAACCTAACAAACCTAAGGACATCACACACATCCATGCCCGAAGCAGGATTCGAACATACGACCTAGCGGTCGCGCGGTCCCAGACTGTAGCGCTTAGAACCGCTCGGCCACCCCGGCCGGCTTTCTTCGATGTACAGATTGAACAGTAGGGGTGAAAGACTTCATCCCTATCAGACATCCTTTTTAAAACAAACAATTCGTTCTTGGTCGCCTACCCTTACTTTCCGTCTTGGTTCATGTACATATTGTATATTAACTGTCTCTCCGTATAGCTTACCCCTATTTTCCGCAGAATTACGAACATCTTGCACCATTTTACATTGTCGAACGCTTTTTCAGGTTGAAAAATCCTATGAAAGTGTCTCGATTTTTCTTTAATCTTATCAAACGTCAGCAACTTGGCTGCATGAGCTGTTAAGCTGATTATGAGATAATTCTCGCACTTTTCAGCTCTTGCAGTCTTGCGAATTGTGTGGATGATATTTTTCCGAAAATGAGACGGTATGTCGCCTGACTCATACATTCCACACACCAACGTGAGTAGGCTTGTTGTTGCTACTTCCCCAATTATTTTAGAAATTGTGATGGAATGTTATTATCCCTTCTGAATTGTTTGATCTTAGGTCCTCCAAAGCTTTCTTAAAATCTGATTCTAATACTGGATTCCCTATGTCTTCTAAATCACACCTATTTTTTCTTCTGTCACAACAGAGAGATCTTCCCCCTGATAGATGCCTTCAACGCACAGTTTCCACGTATCTGCTCTCTTCTCTGCATTTAACATAGTGATTGACAGCATTCCCTCTCGGATCATTGTATGCGTCTAGGCAAGACGGGATGCAATGTCATACTGATAAGTGTTCTCGTACTGTCAAGTCCTTGTAAACTTAATTCGATTTTATAACCTCTGAAACACTCTCCTCTCAACCCGTGAAGTTTGGTTTCGTCTGTTCCTCTTCCTGTTCCTTTTGGTGTTTGATTATATTTGCCAGGTACAGTGTACGTGTATTAGAAACACACAGGTGTCTAATTGTAATACTGGAGCTATAAAAGTCTCAAAAAGTTCTGGAGACATTAGTCTTACCTTTTCTGTGTTGTGCATGAATATAAAGAGCATCTGAAAATTGTAATTTATGCCTTCTTTAGCAAGTTTTGCTAGAACTAACTGTAATTTGTCAGGCCCAGTGATCCTAGGGGGAATTTTATATGATCTACTTGGACTGATATCAATCGCCCCGGCGATTTGAACGTTTGCATTAAAGAGGAGGGGGGAGGGGGCTGGGGGCGCAGATCCCCAACTAGCCAATGATGTAAGCGCCCTCTCTGGCGTAGATGTGGGCACACTAGAGGCGAGAAGTAGTCAGTGGTTTCTTTGACTTGGTGCTTTCTGATTTGATCGCTTAAGTAGCTTTGTGTGACTCGGGCGTAACAGAGTAAAGAGTTAATATCTAATGTCCGTGGAAACATCGCTCGTCTGCAGCTTTCGGAACTGTGAAACCCGCATAACCCGTTTTACTTATCAGATAAAGAGGATCTAGTACAACAGCATGCAGGTTTGTTGACCCAAAATGCAGATACCTGGTTATGGAATGGACGCTGTTACTTAGAATTTGATTGGATTGTGTTGTGCCTTATGCCTGTTACTAATTGTTTTAGTTAACGTCGTTGCAGTAGTTGGTGACAGTCTTGTGCAGGCATGCTCTTATTCGCGAAATTGGCGTGCTGTTGGATTTTATTTCATCGTTGCTCTTACCGCGACCTCTTAGTTTCACTGTTTTGCCGAGTATTCACTATGGACTTAGAATCTTGCTTTGCAGAGAGGTGCTGTTGCGTGTGCAGCGATCAGGACCTTAATTTCGGGGAAATGTTTGGAAATCAGACGCTACAAACTAATTACGTATTTTGTGTGATAGCGAGGAATGCGCCAGTGTTGTCTGAGTTGATGCGAAATGTTTGCGTGGAGGGCGGCCCACGTCAGATGTACCATCGTTGTAGTATGGTTTTGTTGTTCAGACTGTCTTGCTTGGGTCTACAGCAAATTGCGGATTGTTCACTGGTTCAAATGGCTCTGAGCACTATGGGACTCAACTGCTGTGGTCATAAGTCCCCTAGAACTTAGAACTACTTAAACCTAACTAACCTAAAGACATCAGACACATCCATGCCCGAGGCAGGATTCGAACCTGCGACCGTAGCGGTCGCGCGGTTCCAGACTGTAGCGCCCAGAACCGCTCGGCCACTCCGGCCGGCGATTGTTCACTCTCCCTATCTGTGCTCACTGCTATCAGGGTGTTCCACAATGACGTTTTACATTATTTTGTGGGAATGAGATTTCAGAGTTCGCACTAATAGTGCAAGACTTCATTGTATTCACTTTTCTGGAGCCACAGGCGCGATAAAAGCGAGGAGAGACTGTTAGCAGTAGTGACTGGGAAAATATTACACAACTTACACAATCTAGTGAAAAATGTCAGCAAGTGCATTTACAGGTTTGCCACGTTCAGTTTGAGCAAAAACTGATGATTTTGTAAATGTGATTAAGCGCTGAAACCTCCTGGCAGATTAAAAGTGAGTGCCGGACCGAGACTCGAACTCGGAACCATTGCCTTCAGCGGGCTAGTGCTCCACCAACTGAGCTACCTAAGAACGACTCACGGCCAATCCTCAAAGCTTTACTTCTACCAGTACCTCGTCTCCTACCTTCCAAAAGGCAATGGTCCCGAGTTCGAGTCTCGGTCCGGCACACAGTTTTAATCCGGCAGAAAGTTTCATAACAGTGCGCATTCCGCTGCAGAGTGAAAATCTCATTCTGTGATTAAGCGCTGTTTGCGCGAACTTTTTTTATTCTAGTGGTCAATGTTGTATTTAATTTACACTACTGGCCATTAAAATTGCTACACAAAGAAGTAATGCAGATGATAAACGGGTATTCAATGGACAAATGTATTATACTAGAACTGACATGTGATTCCATTTTCATGCAATTTGGGTGCATAGATCCTTAGAAATCAGTACCCAGAACAACCACCTCTGGCCGTAATAACGGCCTTGATATGTCTGGGCCTTGAGTCAAACAGATCTTGGATGGCGTGTACAGGTACAGCTGCCAATGCAGCTTCAACACGATACCACACTTCATCAGGAGTAGTGACTGGCGTATTGTGATGAGCCAGTTGCCCGGCCACCATTGACCAGATGTTTTCAATTGGTGAGAGGCCTGGAGAATGTGCTGGCAAGGCAGCAGTCGAACATTTTCTGTATCCTGAAAGGCCCGTACAGGATCTGCAACATGAGGTCTTGCATTATCCTGCTGAAATGTAGGATAGAGCCACGGGTCGTAACACATCTGAAATGTACCATCCACTGTTCAAAGTGCCGGCAATGCGAACAAGAGGTGACCGAGACATGTAACCAATGGCACCCCATACCATCACGCCGTGTGATACGCCACTACGGCGACGACGAATATACGCTTCCAATGTGCGTTCACCGCGATGGCGCCAGACACGGATGCGACCATCATGATGCTGTAAACAGAACCTGGATTCATCCGAAAAATTGGCGTTTTGCCATTCGTGCACCCAGGTTCGTCGTTGAGTACACCATTGACGGCGCTCCTGTCTGTGATGCAGCGTCAAGGGTAATCGCAGCCATAGTCTCCGAGCTGATAGTCCGTGCTGACGCATACGTCGTCGAACTTTTCGTGCAAACATCCCCATCTGCTGACTCAGGGATCGAGATGTGGCTGCACGATGCGTTACAGCCATGTGGATAAGATGCCTGTCATCTCGACTGCTGCCGGCCGAAGTGGCCGTGCGGTTAAAGGCGCTGCAGTCTGGAACCGCAAGACCGGTACGGTCGCAGGTTCGAATCCTGCCTCGGGCGTGGATGTTTGTGATGTCCTTAGGTTAGTTAGGTTTAACTAGTTCTAAGTTCTAAGGGACTAATGACCTCAGCAGTTGAGTCCCATAGTGCTCAGAGCCATTTGAACCATTTGAACCATCTCGACTGCTAGTGATACGAGGCCGTTGGGATCCAGCACGGCGTTCCGTATTACCCTCCAGAACCCACCTATTCCATATCCTGCTAACAGTCATTGGATCTCGACTAACGCGAGCAGCAATGTCGCGGTACGAATAACCGCAATCGCGATAGGCTATAACCTTACCTTTATCAAAGTCGGAAACGTGATGGTACGCATTTATCTTTCTTACAAGAGGCATCACAACAACGTTTCACGATGAAACGTCGGTCAACTGCTGTTTGTGTATGAGAAATCGGTTGGAAACTTTCCTCATGGCAGCACGATGTAGGAGTCGCCACCGGCGCCAGCCTTGTTTGAATGCTCTGAAAAGCTAATCATTTGCATATCACAGCATATTCTTCCTGTCGGTTAAATTTCGCATCTGTAGCACGTCATCTTCGTGGTGTAGCAATTTTAATGACCACTTGCGTCATTACAAGTACTGATTTTCCTTGCGCCTCAATAGTTGTTGTTGTTGTTGTGGTCTTCAGTTCTGAGACTGGTTTGATGCAGCTCTCCATGCTACTCTATCCTGTGCAAGCTCCTTCATCTCCCAGTACCTACTGCAACCTACATCCTTCTGAATCTGCTTAGTGTATTCATCTCTTGGTCTCCCTCTACGATTTTTACCCTCCACGCTGCCCTCCAATACGAAATTGGTGATCCCTTGATGCCTCAGAACATGTCCTACCAACCGATCCCTTCTTCTGGTCAAGTTGTGCCCCAAACTTCTCTTCTCCCCAATCCTATTCAATACTTCCTCATTAGTTATGTGATCTACCCATCTAATCTTCAGCATTCTTCTATAGCACCACATTTCGAAAGCTTCTATTCTCTTCTTGTCCAAACTATTTATCGTCCATGTTTCACTTCCATACATGGCTACACTCCATACGAATACTTTCAGAAATGACTTCCTGACACTTAAATCAATACTGGATGTTAACAAATTTCTCTTCTTCAGAAACGCTTTCCTTGCCATTGCCAGCCTACATTTTATATCCTCTCTACTTCGACCATCATCAGTTATTTTGCTCCCCAAATAGCAAAACTCCTTTACTACTTTAAGTGCCTCATTTCCTAATCTAATTCCCTCAGCATCACCCGACTTAATTAGACTACATTCCATTATCCTTGTTTTGCTTTTGTTGATGTTCATCTTATATCCTCCTTTCAAGACACTGTCCATTCCATTCAACTGCTCTTCCAAGTCCTTTGCTGTCTCTGACAGAATTACAATGTCATCGGCGAACCTCAAAGTTTTTATTTCTTCTCCATGAATTTTAATACCTACTCCGAATTTTTCTTTTGTTTCCTTTACTGCTTGCTCAATATACAGATTGAACAACATCGGGGAGAGGCTACAACCCTGTCTTACTCCCTTCCCAACCACTGCTTCCCTTTCATGTCCCTCGACTCTTATAACTGCCATCTGGTTTCTGTACAAATTGTAAATAGCCTTTCGCTCCCTGTATTTTACCCCTGCCACCTTTAGAATTTGAAAGAGAGTATTCCAGTCAACATTGTCAAAAGCTTTCTCTAAGTCTACAAATGCTAGAAACGTAGGTTTGCCTTTCCTTAATCTTTCTTCTAAGATAAGTCGTAAGGTCAGTATTGCCTCACGTGTTCCAGTGTTTCTACGGAATCCAAACTGATCTTCCCCGAGGTTGGCTTCTACTAGTTTTTCCATTCGTCTGTAAAGAATTCGTGTTAGTATTTTGCAGCTGTGACTTATTAAGCTGATAGTTCGGTAATTTTCACATCTGTCAACACCTGCTTTCTTTGGGATTGGAATTATTATATTCTTCTTGAAGTCTGAGGGTATTTCGCCTGTTTCATACATCTTGCTCACCAGATGGTAGAGTTTTGTCAGGACTGGCTCTCCCACGGCCGTCAGTAGTTCCAATGGAATATTGTCTACTCCGGGAGCCTTGTTTCGACTCAGGTCTTTCAGTGCTCTGTCAAACTCTTCACGCAGTATCATATCTCCCATTTCATCTTCATCTACATCCTCTTCCATTTTCATAATATTTTCCTCAAGTACATCGCCCTTGTATAGACCCTCTATATACTCCTTCCACCTTTCTGCTTTCCCTTCTTTGCTTAGAACTGGGTTTCCACCTGAGCTCTTGATATTCATACAAGTCGTTCTCTTATCTCCAAAGGTCTCTTTAATTTTCCTGTAGGCGGTATCTATCTTACCCCTAGTGAGATAGGCCTCTACATCCTTACATTTGTCCTCTAGCCATCCCTGCTTAGCCATTTTGCACTTCCTGTCGATCTCATTTTTGAGACGTTTGTATTCCTTTTTGCCTGTTTCACTTACTGCATTTTTATATTTTCTCCTTTCATCAATTAAATTCAATATTTCTTCTGTTACCCAAGGATTTCTACTAGCCCTCGTCTTTTTACCTACTTGATCCTCTGCTGCCTTCACTACTTCATCCCTCAAAGCTACCCATTCTTCTTCTACTGTATTTATTTCCCCCATTCCTGTCAGTTGCTCCCTTATGCTCTCCCTGAATCTCTGTACAACCTCTGGTTCTTTTAGTTTATCCAGGTCCCATCTCCTTAAATTCCCACCTTTTTGCAGTTTCTTCAGTTTTAATCTACAGGTCATAACCAATAGATTGTGGTCAGAGTCCACATCTGCCCCTGGAAATGTCTTACAATTTAAAACCTGGTTCCTAAATCTCTGTCTTACCATTATATAATCTATCTGATACCTTTTAGTATCGCCAGGGTTCTTCCATGTATACAACCTTCTTTCATGATTCTTAAACCAAGTGTTAGTTATGATTATGTTGTGCTCTGTGCAAAATTCGACCAGGCGGCTTCCTCTTTCATTTCTGTCCCCCAATCCATATTCACCTACTATGTTTCCTTCTCTCCCTTTTCCTACACTCGAATTCCAGTCACCCATGACTATTAAATTTTCGTCTCCCTTCACAATCTGAATAATTTCTTTTATTTCATCATACATTTCTTCAATTTCTTCGTCATCTGCAGAGCTAGTTGGCATATAAACTTGTACTACTGTAGTAGGCGTGGGCTTCGTATCTATCTTGGCCACAATAATGCGTTCACTATGCTGTTTGTAGTAGCTTACCCGCATTCCTATTTTCCTATTCATTATTAAACCTACTCCTGCATTACCCCTATTTGATTTTGTGTTTATAACCCTGTAGTCACCTGACCAGAAGTCTTGTTCCTCCTGCCACCGAACTTCACTAATTCCCACTATGTCTAACTTCAACCTATCCATTTCCCTTTTTAAATTTTCTAACCTACCTGCCCGATTAAGGGATCTGACATTCCACGCTCCGATCCGTAGAACGCCAGTTTTCTTTCTCCTGATAACGACATCCCCTTGAGTAGTCCCCGCCCGGAGATCCGAATGGGGGACTATTTTACTTCCGGAATATTTTACCCAAGAGGACGCCATCATCATGTAATCATACAGTAAAGCTGCATGCCCTCGGGAAAAATTACGGCTGTAGTTTCCCCTTGCTTTCAGCCGTTCGCAGTACCAGCACAGCAAGGCCGTTTTGGTTATTGTTACAAGGCCAGATCAGTCAATCATCCAGACTGTTGCCCTTGCAACTACTGAAAAGGCTGCTGCCCCTCTTCAGGAACCACACGTTTGTCTGGCCTCTCAACAGATACCCCTCCGTTGTGGTTGCACCTACGGTACGGCTATCTGTATCGCTGAGGCACGCAAGCCTCCCCACCAACGGCAAGGTCCATGGTTCATGGGGGGGGGCCTCAATAGTACTGCACCCTAATTCTTAATCCAGATGTGGTGCACCACGGTCCCTCGCGCTTGTATACTTATCAATTATCTTCAAGATTGATAACTACGAAAATCTAAGAGCTCTTATGCTGGTCTACCTTAGAATAAATCTATCTTATGGCACCCTAAACTGCATGATAACTAACGTGCTTGGCCTGCTGATGCTTTGAGGTGTACAGGGCATTGTGAGTAACGCCATAGAAGTTAAGAGTTTGCATTGACCACTATCAGTTCTGTACTGTGTGTTTCTTGTCTGGTTATGTTTGGTGTCCAGAGTCCGTCAGTAGTTATATTTGCTATGAACTGTTACGTCTAAGAGATTCTCTTTGACGGGGTCAAATTAATTAAACTACGGTGTTTCCTTATTTCCTTATTTGAAATGATAATCTGTGGATTTCATCGACTTTTTTATTTCTTGAAGGCTGTACAATTTCGTTAATATTGTGTGGTTAGAGTTCACTGTTTGGACAAATGGTTACATTATGAGTCAGTCCAGAAATTTGTTATTAGAAGAGAATGTGTGGATTTTAGAAAGTTTTTAAGGCTATTTTATTAACATTGCATTTATGAAACGTGCAACGTAACATCTTTTGTGAATTTTCTTCATACAAATTTCTCCTGTCATTCTGTATTCATTTCACCTACCGTGTTGCCTGCCGTCGGTAAGACGTTGGTCACTTAGCGACTGGGCCATGGCTCTCACACCGATCTCTGTTACAGGTTTGTGGCCTTTACTGGGGGTCGATGGTGCTAGACATTGTTTTCCAAGCTGAAGGCCCGCAGCCACAATCCGATTCTCCACTGCAGCTTGCAAAATCGTTGAACCTGCCCCATAAATATTTCAATAAATCATATTCATCTCAACGTCGCCAATTAACAGAAGCCCAGCTCTCCACTTCCAGCAGCTAAAATACTGGTTCACTGCTCTCTGTTACATTGCTGACAGCTCTGTCGTTTTTATTGTTTAAGCTTTCGAATATCAGTAAACTGACATCGAATGCCTTTTTTAGTGTAAATTGTGGCGCTTACTGCTAGCGTCACACTTTCAGCAGTGCATTGTACTTAGTGAGCCGTGGAAGGGGAACAAGGGGGAAACAAATGGTAGCACCAAAATTTTCTTTTAACAGGGTGGCTTTATTGGAGTGAACAGTTACACTGACTCTCAATCTTTCAAATCAACTTTAGTTCTTTAAGGCAAGCAGCTGCGATTAGCCAAAACAACAAACACTTTTAATACAGTAGCAAAGGGCAAGCTGGGAAGACAATGAAATTTAAATAACAAGTGTCAGCAAATATGGCTTCACAGGTATGATTAAATTTATGATTGTTAAAAAAAAATTTTCCTGGCATCGCAGCAGTAGGCAAGATAAAATTAGCTCAGTTAACAAAATACAATTACACCAGAACTCAAATACAAGTTAAAATATAACACACACGGCGACATCCGCCAGCTTACAATAGTTCAAAACATTATTCAATCTCATAGGTGCGAAGATGTCATTAGCAAGGGGAGTGTGCGAACCAACTTGAAGCAACTATAACATGGTATAGACCAAATTACAGACTCGGCAGTCTATGCAGAGAAGTCGGCAATAAACGGTAAACAAGTCGGGAAACGATCACCGTCGCCCACATACACACTCGCGCACGGGCACAGAGCAGCCAACCTTAAGCCATGGAGACAGGACAGAAGGGGTGCCAAAAAAAAAAAAAAAAAAAAAAAAAAATTCGTCTCGGGGCACACTGAACCACTGGACGGCAACTACCAAAATTGACTCACCTTAAACTTTACGTACGACCCCCGGGCGAGGAAACGGGAAACCGTACGGGCACAGGCCAGCAAAAACCCCAGACAAGCACACAGCATCCCATAAATTCCAAAACATAATTTAATCAATTATCCCCCAAAACCCCGGATCTTGGCACAAACGAAATTACAGGCCACAGGATCCAAAGGCACTCTGCAGAAGAGTGAGGAGGGAAAAGGTTAAACAAAGTTCTGCAACGGCACAATAGAACGCCAAGAAAAACACACTAAGTAAGATACATCACCCCACAGAAAGCCAAGAAACACGAACACTGGGGTTTGCCCACGTTTCCGACACAGTCATAGCAACGAAGATAATCTTCTTCATCCAGCCATAGCACGCTGAAACACACAAACAGAACCAAACTTCCAAGGATGGAAAAGTACTCCCCTGTAAACTATATCCGGGAGCAGCACAGCCGCAAGCTCCTGCCAAGGCGAAGTCCAGGGAAATCGCCGCGAGAAAGATGGTCCAGCACGAGTATCGTCACCCAGACCTCAGCTAGGAGCAGTCAGACAGGGCAGGAAAGCCGGTAATCAGGCGAGGACTCCAACCACCGACCTGGGGAGCAGCAAGTAACACCATCCCCGGCCAGCGACAGCGCGGAGAGACCCACCGTCCGACGCAAATGGCAATGTTCGCACCACTCGGGCCCAAACTTGACTGCCCGCGCACACGCCACCGGGCAGGGACGACTCCACCAGCCGCCAGGAGGCGTCCCGCAACGGAGAAAGAAACACCACACGGAGGCCCAACGATCGAGAATCGATCGGGAATACCGCCGCCACGACACACTTAGGTCTAACACACAATTACTTTATTATTAATGTATTAATGTAGGTTTAGAGTGTTGCTGTGCTCTTCAGTCCGAAGACTGTTCTGATTCAGCTCTCCGTGCCAGTGTGTCCTATGCAAGCCCCTTGATCTCTCTTTAAGTATACTGCCACCCTCCATCCATTTGAATGCGCCAAATATAGTCTAGCCTTGGTCTCCGTCTACAATTTTAACACCTCCGAACGCTCCCTCCCCCCCCCCCCCCCCCCCCACACACACACACACGCACACATACATACAATGAGACGCTTAATGAATCCTTGATGCCGATCCCTCATTTAGTCATACCTCAGGTCTGCAACCTACGACGATACAGTGGCGCCAGCGCTGTTTTCCTCGTTTTACTCTGCTGCAGCCCGCATCTCGTGGTCGTGCGGTAGCGTTCTCGCTTCCCACGCCCGGGTTCCCGGGTTCGATTCCCGGCGGGGTCAGGGATTTTCTCTGCCTCGTGATGGCTGGGTGTTGTGTGCTGTCCTTCGGTTAGTTAGGTTTAAGTAGTTCTAAGTTCTAGGGGACTGATGACAATAGATGATAAGTCCCATAGTGCTCAGAGCCATTTTTGAACTCTGCTGCAGTCTTGCATCACTGTTGACCGAGTCGTTCAAACGGTTCAGATGGCTCTGAGCACTATGGGACTCAACTGCTGAGGTCATTAGTCCCCTAGAACTTAGAACTAGTTAAACCTAATTAACCTAAGGACATCACAAACATCCATGCCCGAGGCAGGATTCGAACCTGCGACCGTAGCGGTCTTGCGGTTCCAGACTGCAGCGCCTTTAACCGCACGGCCACTTCGGCCGGCTGACCGAGTCGTATTTCGACAGTTTTTTATTGATGAATCACAGTAGGGTGAGGCAGATGAGAGGGTCTGGTTTTCTGTCAAGGCCATGCCGTGATCCGTATCGTGATGATAGTCAGTAACATCATATTTTGCTGCCTGATCTAGCTGACGTGAGATCCACATTCATCCCCTCTTTATTCAACATTGCAACATGTACGGTCTGTGTAAGATTATACTGTGGCCCAAAGACCGACCTGATCCATCTCTCAAAGTTGGTCTATCTTCTGCAAGTAATTTTAGTTTCTGCCCAACTATTGCAAGATGCATCCAACTGTATTGCTTTCTCTCTGTAATATTTACACCTATAACTTCGCTTCAAAATAAAATTGCCTATTTCTTTATGTCTCAGGTTGTATCCTATCAGTTGACCCATTGTTTACACGACTCATCCCAGAATATCATTTTCTCCGAGATTCGATTTAAGAGTTCAAGACCTTCTCATTAGTTATTCGAAATATCAGTCTAATCCTCAGCACTCTTCGGTAGCACCAAATTTAAAAAGCTTCTATTCTCTACTCGTCTCAATTTATAGTACATGATTCACTTCCGTACAAGGCTACTCCCAGTCAAATATCTACAGTACAGATTTCATGACGCAAATGTGTAGTCGGAGTTAACAAATTTATTTTTTTTGAACAGCTTTTATTGTTATTGGAAGTCTATCTTTTCTATCCACACTGCTTCGGCCGTCGTTAGGTACCTTACTAGTCAAATAACAGAGTACATCTATTACTTTTAGTGTCTAATTTACTAATCTAATTCCCTCAGAATCACTTGATTTAGTTCAACTTCATTCCATTACCTTTGTGTTAATTTTGTAGATATTCACATCAGAATCTATTTATAAGACACAATTCTATCTGTTCTACTGTTCTTCCACGTGTCTGGAGGAATTAAAATGTTATTGACAAGCCTTGAAGTCTTTGTTCTTCTCTCTGTATCTAAATTCCCTTTCCAGATTTCTCATATGTAATCATATGAAGTAAATGTTTACCTGTTCTTTCCCGACGGTAACAAATTCGTGGTGTAGACATTTAGGTAATTGCGACTAGCACGACAGAGGATAGAACACGGTGCTATCAACTCTGAAGAAGACTAGGAAAATGTTGTTCTCTTCCCATTTTAATTTATCACTGCATCGAGATGCAGCAGTATACCTCTGATCTATTATGAGACGGACGCTACCGCAGCAAGTAGTCGAGTTTCGCAGTGGGCTTTTTGCGGCGCAGAATTAATTACATAACGTAAGACGGGTGTCGTCTTTATAAATCCCTCTATCAGCGTGGCAATTACTTAGTGGGGAGGATTTAATAAACACGGCCATTAGCGGCGGCGCCTGCAAATGGCGGCCATCCGTCTGCAGGTAATCCGCCGCCACTGTGCGACCGCAGCAACGGCGGCGTCGGCCTCGTAAATAGCTCGGGGATTCCCCGGCACCAGCACTTGCAGTCTCAGCCGTGGTGGTAACGTTCCAGCCAACAGGTTAGACTAGGAAAAGCCCGCACTCTAGAGTCAAAGGTCCGTTAAACTGACCTTCGCATCCCAGGAAATCAAATTAACGGTATGTTTAGATGCAATAAAAATCTCAAATATCAGATGACATCCGAAAGTTTCCGAAATACAGAGTGTCTATTTTGTTTTGGAGAAACAAAATAAAGAATTTATCCAAAAAATGTTGGTGAGCTGCTGGGGAGGGGGGGCGTTAACCAACATGATCGAATTTTTTCTAGCTCTGTTCGTTACGAAGGTAAGAACAGCAGTGGGTCTTTTTTAAATGGCACCCTACGTTTTCCATTGGGTAATCTCCTTCCTCTCTTCAAGTCTTGCGTAGAGTACACTGACGAAAAAAAATCATAGCTCCGAGAAGGACCTGTGAATGGACGTGGAAGTTGGCAGGTTTGTTTCTACAACTGAAAAATTATGTCTGTTCAGATATCGCGCCAGTCGCATAAGAGGGGCGCTTGTGGCGCCATTATGAGGATGAAAATTAGGTTTGCTTCAAATACATTCTGTAACTTTTGTTATCATTAGGTACGTTTGAGATTGGACTTAGTGGGTTGGGGCTGGTGAAGAATGCCTTCATGGCGACAAAGACGGCATTATCAACACTTCCCTGACGGGGTCCTGTAATAGGACTGCGAGAAGATAAATGTTCCTTCTGCGATTTTATAGAAAGACTTTTCAAGAATGTAGCCACTGTACGTGATTGCTGACAGTGGTGATGACGAGAAGGTACTGTCGCAAGAAGACCGGGCTCCAGACGGCCACGTGGCACTACCAAGAGGGGAGTCCATCGTGTTCGATGTATAGCTCTGGCGCATCGAACTGCATCAGCAGCAGCAATTTCAACACTGCAGTGACGTAATGAACCGTTACTATTCGGTTACCTCAAGGCCAGCTCAGAGCCAGAGGGCCTGTATAGTGCATTTCACTGACCCCGAAGCAGCACCATTTGCGACTTTATTGGTGTCAAGTGAGAGCTCATTGGAGTGCAGGGTGGAGATCTGCTGAGTTCCGTGACGAAATCTGGTTCTGCCTCGGTGTCCATGATGGCCGTGTGTAGGTTAGAAGGAGGCCAGCTGAGGGCCTCCGACCAACCTGTCTGCTTGATACACACACTGGTCCTACTTCTGTAGCTACGCTCTGTGGTACGATTTCGTATGGCACTAGGAGCATTCCCGTGGTTATTCCACGCACTCTGGCTGCAGACTTATACTTCAGTCTGGTGATCCGACTTGTTGTGCTGTGTTTCCCCTGAACAGCAATCTGTTCTTTTTTCCAACAGGATAATGCTCGCTCACATATCGCTTGTGGTGTCACCGCCAGACACCACACTTGCTAGGTGGTTGCCTTTAAATCGGCCGCGGTCCGTTAGTGTACGTCGGACCCGCGTGTCGCCACTATCAGTGATTGCAGACCGAGCGCCGCCATACGGCAGGTCTAGAGAGACTTCCTAGCACCCGCCCCAGTTGTACAGCCGACTTTGCTAGCGATGGTTCACTGACAAATTACGCTCTGATTTGCCGAGACGATAGTTAGCATAGCCTTCAGCTACATCATTTGCTACGACCTAGCAAGGCGCCATTACCAGTTACTATTGATGCTGTAAAACATGTACTGTCACGAGCGATGTTCACCAATTATGGATTAAAGTTAAGTATTCCAGAAGCTACGTACGATTTTTGCTAGTCTCAATTCCTTGTCCTGTTCCAGACCTCACGCCAGCCTGTGTGAGCTTAAACGCGTGCCTTTCGGCTACCTCGTAGTGGGTTGGCTGTCTTGCCAAGTCACAACAGTTTGGCGACGAGACTTCTGCGTTGGTAACTATATTGTCCTGATTTACTTGTGTAATGGCTTCGCCACAATCTCCAGATGTACTGTCCGAATTTTATCGCTTACAGAATCAGCAGATGCAGGCCTTACTGGATTCCCTTGGACAGCTCGTCCAGGGTCAACGTGCAATGCAAAACGATGCGGCGGCCGCCGCTCCACCGCTCACTCAGCCACCACACGCAGTTGCACCACCTTTTCGTCCTTTTGATGCGGCACTGGAAAGCTGGACGGAGTGGTCACGCCAATTTGGATTCCATCTCGCCGCCTACAGAATTCATGGTTCGTCCAGCGGCGTCCACACGTACCAAGTGATAGTCAAACTATTTCCCCGACACGACGTAGCAACTCTGTCCTACGAAGAAATTTTGTCTGCGTTTGATGCATATTTCAAAGAATCAGTCAATGTAGTTGCGAAAAGGTATACCTTCTTTCATACAAAACGTACGGCCGGTCAGACTAATCGGGAGTGGGTTGGAACCTTGCAAGGCCTTACTAGGGATTGTGCTTTCGAGTGTCAATGTGGGCTCCCTTATTCAGATACTATGGTGCGTGATGCACAGAACGCTTCTGATGTTCGTATACGGGAACAGATTTTGAAACTAGTCAATCCCTCCCTTCAACAAGTGATGGACATATTGGATCGGCTGGACACACTTGACTTTGCTCAGGAATCATTTGAAACTTCGCCACCCGTGTGTCACGTTAACCAGCCCGCCGGGCGAGCTGCACGAAACAGTAAACAGTCTTCGCGCGCGGCCGCGCCAAAGCCGCCTGGCTCTCAGCCACGTGTACCGCGCCAGCACGCAAATGCAGTGAAATCATGCCCGCGGTGTGCTACTAGACATTCGCGTGAGAATTGCCCGTCGCGCCAAACTATTTGTTTTTTCTGTAATAAAAAAGGACATGTTCAAAGTGTTTGCCAGAAAAAGCTCCGATCGGAAGCTCAAAACCATTCCAGGCCCTTTGCTTCACGCCGGAAGCGGAATCGGACCAAGGATATTCAGGCTCGCGACACTTCGTCCATGGAAATTCATGTAGTTCATTCCACTCCGCCCAGTGCTACTCTCTCTCACAGTGACTGTGTTCGTCCCTCAAATAGAGTGCGTTGACATCGCCAGAAAGCGCGTCAAGTCGCAAGTGATTCTGTATCAGTGTCAGTTCACGTTGCACGAGACAGTCGCTCTTGTCGTCAGCAGGATAATAAACTTTTTGTGGACTTGGACATTAACGGCAAAGTGATACCGTTCCAGCTCGATACCGGAGCTGCAGTTTCACTAATCAATCACGACACGTACAAACAGCTGGGCACACCTCCGTTGCGTGCCGCAAATGTTAAGTTAAGTAGTTATTCAGGACAAGCGATCCCTGTGTTAGGACAGTGCAGCCTTCTTGCAACATACAAGGGACAAACAAAACTTGTGTCATTGTACATCCTTCGTTCTTCTTCTGCTGTGAACTTGTTTGGTTTAGATTAATTTCAGTTGTTTAACTTGTCTATAGTCAATCAGGTCCTATCAGTGAACCAGACTGTGCCTTCAGCCAGTGTTTCTCGTCTATGAGAAGAATTTGTAGACATTTTTGCACTGGGCCTCGGTTGCGCTAAGAACTATAAAGCACATTTGGAACTGAAAGTAAACGCTCAACCGAAATTTTTCAGAGTGCGCAATGATCCCCACGCATTGTGTGATAAGGTCGCGAGAACGTTAAACGATTTGGAATCACAAGGTGTAATTGAACGTGTGCAGGCTTCTCTCTGGGCATCACCCTCAGTAATTTTGCAAAAACCTTCCGGAAAATTGAGACTTTGCGTGGACTTCAAGGCAACAGTGAATCCCCAACTAGTGACTGCAACTTTTCCTTTACCCCGCCCGGAAGATCTTTTTGACAAACTGTGCCCGGGTAAATATTATTCGAAGTTGGACCTAGCAGATGCGTACTTGCAAATACCGGTGGACGAAGAATCCCAGCGCGTTTTGGTGGTTAACACGCATCTTGGTTTTTACCGATTCAAACGACTGCCATTCGGGTGTGCATCCGCCCCTGCATTGTTTCAGCAATATCTACAAACTGTTTGTGCGTCGGTCCCTACTGCAGCAAACTATCTGGACGATATTGTGATCTCCGGAAAGACGGAAGAAGAACATTTAGCCAATCTCAGAACATTATTTCAGGTGTTGCGACAAAATGGTCTTCGCTTGCGGAAGGACAAATGTGTGTTTTTTGCTCGGGACTTACCCTATCTGGGACATGTACTCAATGCCCAAGGCATACATCCCAGTCCCGAGCACCTCCGTGCCATACAAGACTTGCCTTCGCTGCAGAACTTGAAGCAGCTACAGAGTGTGCTGGGAAAAATTAATTATTATCATCGCTATGTGCGCCACGCCTCTTCCATTTCAGCTCCGCTTCATCGCTTACGCCGTAAAGGTGTTCCGTTCGTCTGGACGACGGAATGCGAACGCCCCTTTCGCCAGTTGAAATCGGCGTTGCTGTCCAATACTTGCCTTACGCCATTCGATCCCCGGAAGCCCCTTTTGTTGATGGTGGATGCATCGGATTTCGGGATCGGTGCTGTGCTTGCGCACAAAGATGGTTCGCACGATCGCCCTATTGCTTTTGCGTCCAAATTGCTCTCGTCTGCACAAAGAAATTATTCACAGATCGAGAAAGAAGCTTTGGCTCTCGTGTTTGGTGTTACAAAATTTCATGATTTCTTGTATGGTCGTCACTTTACCACCATCACAGACCACAAACCTTTGACATCGCTTTTTCATCCGACCAAGCCTGTACCTCCAAGTACAGCGCAGAAATTCATTCGCTGGTCTATTTTCCTCTCGCAGTACCGCTACGATGTCTTGTATCGGTCCCCTGCTAAGCACGGAAACGCCGATGCGTTGTCCCGTTTGCGTGTTTTGCTGAGGATAGAGCATTCGATTCCTCCGAACTTGCTTGCTTGTTCATTGATTCGGAAACCGATGACGTGGTCGAATCGTTTCCGATTGATTTTCGTCGTGTAGCTACAGCCACAGCTGCAGACCCTGTCCTTGCTACCGTTCTGCGTTTTGTTGCTACGCAATGGCCCTTGTCAAAGTCATGGATCGAGGATCCGTTGGTTCGCCGATTTTTTGCTCGCAAGGAGAGACTTTTTGTACGACGTAGTGTTTTGCTGTTGCGTTCTGATAATGATCAGTCCAGTGTCGTGTTCCCACGTTCGTTACAGTCCTCTGTCTTACAGCTTCTCCACCAAGGACATTGGGGTATCGTGAGAACGAAACAACTTGCTCGTCAGCACTGTACTTGGTTCGGAATCGATGCCGCGATTACGAATATGTGCTCTTCTTGCATGGTGTGTGCCGAACAACAATCAGCACCTCCGCGGAAATTCTTTGCATGGCCAAAAGCCACTTCCCCTTGGCAGCGCTTACACATCGATTTTGCTGGTCCCTTCTGGAATGCTCGATGGTTGGTTCTGGTCGATTCATTCAGTAATTTTCCTTTTGTTGTCCGGATGTCTTCCACGACGTCTTCTGCCACCATCCAAGCGTTATCCGCTATCTTTTGCATTGAAGGTCTTCCACAGACTATTGTTTCCGACAATGGCCCACAATTCATGTCCGCAGAATTTCAGTCACTCTGCAAGGCCAATGGTATTCAACATCTGACATCCGCGCCGTTTTCGCCACAGTCAAACGGTGCCGCTGAACGTTTGGTCAGGACTTTCAAGTCACAGATGTTGAAGCTGAAAGAGTCGCATTCTCGGGAGGACGCTTTATTGCTCTTTTTGTCCTCGTATCGCTCTCAGCCTCGCGATGGTCGCTCGCCGGCTGAGTTGCTCCACGGTCGCCCTCATCGCACCTTGATGTCTTTGCTACATCCGCCGCATCAGGTTCCTGTGCAGCGGCAGACATCTGCTTTTGCCCCAGGCGACGTTGTCTACTACCACAACTGTCGAGGTTCACGGCGTTGGCTCGCAGGGCACATTCTTCGCTGCCTCGGCCGCGCTATGTATCTGGTTTTGGGGGCCTCTGGTGAGGTGCGTCGGCATCTCAATCAGCTGCGCCTCTGTCGTCGCACGGGATCTGCGCTCCCCGTCTGCTTTCAGCGACGGTGCCGTCCGGTCAGCGCCCTGGGGACCCATCTACTGGCTCGCCTCAGCCCCAGGTGTTACCGACGATGCCTTCCATTTTGCCCCATGGCGACTCGCCGCCGCCGTCGCCGCCGCCGCCGCCGCCGCCTGTTCTCCCGCAGGCGACGCCCGCAGTGGACGCGTCGCGGCAACCGCCGGGCGCCTCCCTGGGTCACGCGCCGCCGATCGCTTCCCGTGACCAGTTGTCCTCCGCCATGGACCTCTCGCCCGCTCCGGACCATATGTCTTCGCCCGTCGGGTGCCCCGGCCCGATGGAGGTCGACCCTTCGGCCCCTCCTGTCTCTCTACGGGCGCATACACCGCATGTTGGCGTGCCCCCTGAAGCAGGTTTTCAGGCGTTTCCTAGCTCCCCTCGGTCCGAATGGCAGGGTGCGGGTGGCACAGCCTCGCCTGTTGTTAGGCTCCCCACCTCGTCGCGTACGCCAACATGGGGTCCTCTCCACGGCGGGCGGAAGCCTTATGCCACAACCGTCCGCCGATTTGCGGGGGAGGAATGTGGTGTCACCGCCAGACACCACACTTGCAAGGTGGTTGCCTTTAAATCGGCCGCGGTCCGTTAGTATACGTCGGACCCGCGTGTCGCCACTATCAGTGATTGCAGACCGAGCGCCGCCACACGGCAGGTCTAGAGAGACTTCCTAGCACTCGCCCCAGTTGTACAGCCGACTTTGCTAGCGATGGTTCACTGGCAAATTACGCTCTCATTTGCCGAGACGATAGTTAGCATAGCCTTCAGCTACATCATTTGCTACGACCTAGCAAGGCCCCATTACCAGTTACTATTGATGCTGTAAAACATGTACCGTCACGAGCGATGTTCACCAATTATGGATTAAAGTTAAGTATTCCAGAAGCCACGTACGTTTTTTGCTAGTCTCAATTCCTAGTCCTGTTCCAGACCTCACGCCAGCCTGAGTGAGCTTAAACGTGTGCCTTTCGGCTACCTCGTAGTGGCTTGTCTGTCTTGCCAAGTCACAACATCGCTGTTGTAAGCCAACGTGCTCTACAGTCTGTCCACATGTTTCCCTGGCCTCCTCCATCATCATATCTGTCT
The DNA here is from genome assembly GCF_023864345.2 of Schistocerca serialis cubense. NCBI lineage: Eukaryota > Metazoa > Arthropoda > Insecta > Orthoptera > Acrididae > Schistocerca > Schistocerca serialis. The sequence continues at coordinate 530,173,856 of NC_064642.1, forward strand.
CCAGTCGAGCACATATGGTACATCATCGGAAGACAGCCTCAGGGTCATCCGCAAAAAACATGGAGCGTCCTAACTGTCCTTCTAATGATCTAACAAGTGTAACACACATGGACTCCATCGCAAAAAATTTACATCCGGCAGCTGTACCACACAATGCATGCACGTTTGGACGCTTGCAGTCAACATTCTGATTGTTAGACCTGTTATTAATGTACAGAGTGACAATTATTGAACTATATGAAATAATATCGTCATAGCCTCTGAACGGTTTCCATTCGGACGTTCAAACTGCATGGTTGGGCGCGGGGCATGACGGGAATTAGTATGCCCATGCGCCTTAATTTAGCAGAGAAGTCCACTTTCATTTTAATGTGTTCGACGACAAGCAAAATTGGCGCCTTTGGGAGACTGAGAATACTCATTTCGCGATCAAGAAGTCTCTTCACCCTCAACGGGTGACTTTGTTGAGTGCAATGACCAGTCACGGAATAATCGGTGTGATATTGCTTTATGACACGGTGACAACCGAATGTAACATGAATATTTTGGAAGATGATTTCATCCCTAATATCCAAAATGACGCTGGTTTCGACAGGATGTGGTTCATGCAAGACGGAGCTCGACCCCATCGAAGCAGGAGAGTGCTTGATGTCCTAGAGGAGCACTCTGGGGACCGCATTCTGTCAGTAGGGAAATCAGTAAAGAGAAAGAAAGTGTTGTTGTTAGGTAGTTCCCATGGAAGAGGTGTTGGCCAACTTCTGCAGGATCCACTACGGTCAGAATACCAGGTCACCAAATTTTTTAAACCTAGTGCTGGTCTGGAGCAGGTGACAGAGGATTTAGGATCACTTTGCAAATATTTCATTAAGGAAGACACCATGGTTATAGTGGGTGGGACAGGTAATATATTTTGACTGAAGTTCAGTCTTGATCACGTCATGTATGTTTTAATGATACAGGTAACCGGTTTCGGTTCTTTCTACAAAATTATCATCAGACCCAGGGCCCCCTTAGGATGGTAGGCGGAGCTCTCCTCGCTGCTTTCCAAAAATGTTTACCAAAATTGGACAGGTAATAGTATTGACAGAGATCTTGGGTACAGTAAAGAGTGTGACCTGGCAAAGATTGCATCAGCATCGAAGCATACTAGTGTTGAGTTTGTATCTGTTCTTTGGCGCTATGACCGACCTCATTTGAACTCTCCTGTCTAGAGACTTAATTTGGAGTTGGAACGGCTGCATATTTCGGGTGCAGGGTCACACATTGGTGTGGTTCCTGTTGATTCTCTCAATAGGTGGGATTGTACTAGGCATGGCCTTCACCCCAACAGAAAGGGGAAGGGTAAACTGGCTGGGAAAATAGCAGGAAAGTTAAAGGGGGGAGGCACTGTCATGCGTGATAAAATACCGGTGGTTATAGGGTGCAGAAAATACCCTTTTTTAGGGTAGCGAGGACAGAAAGAAACCAAATTTTAAGAAGTGTTAGGACTGAGACAAACCTTCAGTTTGAGAAAGAAACCAAAAAACATAATTCTAGTTTATTACATCAGCATAAACAGCTATTGGTTAAGAATTTTCAACAGTCAGCAGATATTTTAACTCTACCCAATTTTAATTCAGTCAATGTGAAATGTCAGCTATCTTTATTGCACCAAAATATCCGAGGACTGAGAAGTAAAATTAATGAAATAATTATCTGCATAGATGAATCAGAGTCTTCAAACCCAGCTGACATAATCTGCCTCTCTGAACATCATGTGACCAGTAGTATAGAACTTTTAAGTGTTACAGGGTTTAGGTTAGCATCTCACTTTTGTAGGTCAGAAATGGAGACAGGAGGAGTAGCCACCTTCATCAGGAACTGTCTTAAATTTAATAACATAGACATTGCCTAGAACAGCATATGGAAGCATATGCAACAGAAGTAGAATTTCACAAAAAAATTCTTCATAATATTAAGTGTATATCAAGCACGTGCAGGTAAATTTAATCTGTTCGTAAACCACCTTGAAGCTGTACTGGTCCATTTAACAACCAAAAAACAAAGAAATAGTGGTTGCTAGTGATTTCAATATAGATTTCCTTAAAGACTCTCCCAATAAAAACTTATTTGAGTTAGTAACACTATCATTCAACTTAATTCCCACTGTAAAGTTCCCTACTAGGGTAGCCAATTGCTCACAAACAGCCATTGACAATATTTTTATAGATAAGTCCAATGAACAAAATTATATTACAAAACCAGCAGTCAATGGCCTCTCAGACAATGACATGCAGTTTCTTCTGTTAAATGTTAATACTGAACAGGATATAAAATCTGTTAAATCTGAGCTCAATAAGCCAAAAATTGATAATTTGAGGATACTCCTCAGAGACATTCACTGGACTGATGTTACAGTGCTCATGGCATGAATGAAAAATATAACACTTTTGCTAATAAAGTGCTTATTTTATTCGAGCACTGTTTTCCCCCAAAACTTACCAAGGTTAGAGCAAAGTCTAAAAAGAAGCCATGGATTAGGGGTAGCTTGTAAAACAAAAAGAAAACTGTATCTGTCAATCCGAAAGAGTTCCGATGTTGATGCTATAGCACATTACAAGAAATACTGCAAAATATTAAAGACTGTAATACGGACATCAAAGCAAATATATTACAAGGAAAAGATAGTCATATCACATAACAAAATAAAGATTATATGGGATATAGTGAAGGAGGAGACCGGTACAACCAGACATGAAGAGGACAAATAGCATTAAGAGTAAATGATACATTGGTGACAGACGTGTATGGTGCTGCAGAACTTTTTAACAAACATTTTATAACTGTTACTGGCAAGATGGGGTTGTCAGGTTCTGTAGATGCTGCTATGGAATACCTCAGACCAGACATTTCAAGTAACTTCCATAATATGAGTTTGACCCTCACAACCCCAGCAGAAATAAAATCCATCATAAAATCTTTAAAATCAAAAACATCTATTCGGTACGATGAAATATCAACAAAGTTAAAGAATGTGATTCTGAGTTAAGTAACATATTAAGCTATCTGTGTGACCAGTCATTTACCAGTGGAATATTTCCTGAATGGCTGAAATATCCTGAAGGTAAGCCACTGTTTAGGAAGGGAGATAAATAAATAGCATCAAATTTCCGTCCAATTTGACTTGATTGTATTCAGGATTCCAACACACATATTATTCCCCACCCTTTGGGGTACAAAACCCTATTTTTCAACTTAATCTCCGTTCATCATGACGGCCTTACACCACCTTACTGATGGGGCCCGTATGCCCACATGGTGCCACTGTACTGGTCAATGTCGGAGCAATGTCTTGCTGCATCAATATTATCCACATCATCCACTTATTGCTCCCCGTCGAGTGCATCCTCCGTTATACCAAATAGATGGAAGTCAGAAGATACGAGGACCCGGGTTATAAGGTGGGTGAGGAAGAACAGTCAATGAAGATTTGTTAGCACCTCTAGGATGTACAGACTTGTGTGAGGCCTTACATTGTCATGGAGAAGGAATAGTTTGTTTGCACGTTTTCTGGTGACGAAGACGCTGAATTCGTTTCTTCAATTTCCTGAGGTTACGACTGCTGGAGTCACAGCTGTGTGCAGCCATCAGCCGTGCGGCAGATCAGAGAGGTGCGCACGACGTAGCGACGATGATACATGTCTCGCCCAACAACTGATCGTGGTTCTGTTAACTGTCAGTTCTTGGCAGACATTCCGCGATGATCTGGTTTTCCTCCATTGAAACTGAATAGCAGCTGTCTGCTTGGAACGCTCCTCCGTTACAGACGCCACTTTGAACGCTACGTGTAGCTTTACCACTTACCAGAACTTCATGAAACTATAGCAGGTGAAGAGGGAATATTCCGCATTTTCTCAGCCGAAATTTGCCGAGAAGAAAAATGTTGTATCAGTAATTGAACGCCTCTCGTATGTTATTTCCGTGTGTTCTCCACCACATTGGCGTCCGATTTTTGACACATAGCGCTTCATTAGCCGTAATATTTCCTTGTTGTATGTTTCCGTATATCCACGTTCACCTTATGGTCACATGCGAAATGTTCGTTTCGATCGCTTGGGAGATGGTCGTTTTTCTTCTTTTTTTTGTGATTGGCAGCACGTCTGTTGCCGGTCTGCTATCAAGTGTATGTTTGTTAGTATCTGCCCGGTTCTGTGTGTGCGCGAGCTCGCGTGGGTATGCGTGTGCGTGTGCGTGTGTGTGTGTGTGTGTGTGTGTGTGTGTGTGTGTATGTGTGTGTGAGTGTATGTGTGTCTGGACATTTTTCTTTTTAATGCGGAATTTTGGACACATGGGGAAGAGGGAGAACATGATACATGGAAACACACAGCTGAATAGCAGATCGTACAGTAGACGTGCAGTCACAATAACAAACCCGAAATAATACACAATAGCATCCCGTCCGATCAAAACAAAGTGTTCCTAGCTAAGAAGAGAATTTGACTATAAAAATATGGCAGCAGGAGAGTATTATGAGTGGTGCTGTGTAGTTTGTTAGAAACTGGACACGTGTACACAAAAGAACATATGGAAATCATTCACGTACCAAAAAACAGAACTACCAGGAGAACGTACCAGTAATTTTAAACACAAGAATTGTTTGTGAGCTCGTTAAACTAAAGAACAACTGTTACATTGATCTCTGGTCACTCTTTTAAATAAATCGAAACGCATTTTGACCAAATAATGCTTTAAGGAGCCACGAAAGTCCGTGTCGCTCCCTTTTTACACGTAAAACTCTGACTGTTAGAAACTGGACACGTGTACACAAAAGAACATATGGAAATCATTCACGTACCAAAAACCAGAACTACCAGGAGAACGTACTAGTAATTTTAAACATAAGAATTGTTTGTGAGCTCGTTAAACTAAAGAACAACTGTTACAGTGATCTCTGGTCACTCTTTTAAATAAATCGAAACGCATTTTGACCAAATAATGCTTTAAGGAGCCACGAAAGTCCGTGTCGCTCCCTTTCTACACGTAAAACTCTGACTCTGGAAGAGAAACTTCAAAAACAAAAAGACAACATATTCACCTCTGACAGCTAATCTGTCTGCATTTAGTTATGTCATTTCGACTCTAATCTAGGAGTTCTTGCTTTAGAATTATGGATACCAGATATTTCATAGCACTAGAATTGAAATTGTACAGATGACAGAGAATCCTAAAGTAAGCATTTTGGCTTGAGGAACAAGTAATTCACACAATATGGGGTATTGATAGACCAACGCGTGAGACAGACATTGTAAACTGCCCTTTTTTATACATCAGTTATTTTGGGTAGATTGTGGGAGGGGGAGAGGGGGATTAGCCGAGCGGTCTCAGGCGCTGCAGACATGGACTGTGCGGCTGGTCCCGGCGAAGGTCCTAGTCCTCCCTCGGACATGGGTGAGTGTGATTGTCCTCAGGATAATTTAGGTTATGTAGTGTGTAAGCTTAGGGACTGATGAACTTAGCAGTTAAGTCCCATAAATTTTTTTTTTAAATTAGGGGGGAGGGGGGGGCTTCAGTCTTATAACTGCTGCTTTGAAGCGGTCCATCACAAGTGTGTCTTCTGTGCGAAACTCTTCAGCTCAGAGTGACACTTCCACCTAACATCTCGAATTACTTTTTGTGTCTTCCCCTACATTTTTTACCCTCTTGAACTCCCTCTACTACCATAAAAATTATCCCCTTGATGTTCCAATACATGTCCTGTCATCCTCAACCTTCTTCTTGTCAATATTTTCCACATATCCCTTCTATCGCCTATTCTGAGGAGATCCTTCTCATTCTTCATTCTTTATTTTGCCGGCCGGGGTGGCCGAGCGGTTCTACGCGCTACAGTCTGGAACCGAGCGACCGCTACGCTCGCAGGTTCGAATCCTGCCTCGGGCATGGATGTGTGTGATGTCCTTAGGTTAGTTAGGTTTAAGTAGTTCTAAGTTCTAGGGGACTGGTGACCGTAGGAGTTAAGTCCCATAGTGCTCAGGGCCATTCTTTATCTAGCCCGTCTCTCTAATTTTTAATATCCCACTGCAACACCACATCTCAAACGCTTCGATTTTCTTCTTTTCCGATGTTCCCTGAGCAGTCGAGCGGTACTCAAGAATGGGTGGTAGTAGTGACCTATATGTACTTCACAGATGAACCACAATTTCCTAAAATTCTCGCAATAAATCGAGGTCGACCATTTGCCTACTCCACTACAATCTTTACCTGTTCATTCAATTTCAAACTACTGACCAACGTTACGGCTAGATATTAAATCGACATGACTCTGTCAAGTAGCACACTATTAATGCTGTATTCGAAATTTATGCGTTTGTTTTTCCTACTGATCATCATTACTTTATATTTTTTTCTATTTACAGCCATCTGCTGTTAATTATACTAACTAGAAATCTTGTCTAAGTTATCCTGTATCCTCCTACAGTTCCTCAATGGCCGGCCGCTGTGGCCGAGCGGTTCTAGGCGCTTCAGTCTGGAACCGCACTGCTGCTACGGTCGCAGGTTCGAATCCTGCTTCGGGCATGGATGTGTGTGATGTCCTTAGGTTAGTTAGGTTTAAGTAGTTCTAAGTCTAGGGGACTGATGACCTCAGACGTTAAGTCCCATAGTGCTTAGAGCCAGTTCCTCAATGACAACGCCTTCCCTTACGTCACAGCATCATCTGGCAACATCCGCAGACTGCTGCTCACGCAGTCCCCCACGTCATTTATGTAAACAGATAATAATAGGGTCCTGCCACACATCGCTGGGGTACTTCTGACGATATCCTTGTCTCTGATGAACACTCGCCATCGATCTGTTACTTAAGAAGTCGTCGAATAACTCACTTATCTGGGAACCTAATCCTTACGCTCGGATCTTCGTTAGCAGTTTGCAGTACCATGCCGGATACGTATCTCGTTAGTTTAACAGGAAAACTTTTTTGGCATCTGAAACGTTAGTTAAATTAATACCTACGTCGTCATCGAGCTTTTAGTAAATAAGTATGTGATAACAAGTGTTGATCATTTGAGTTTATCATATCTCCTCTCTGTTAGGGAATGATACATGGGATGTGGTGCAACCTATAAGGTGAGTAAGTTATTCCCTTCGCAAGCCAGTTATATTTCCGTAGAATTGGTCGAGTGACAATTGCTCCGGCGTGTACCTTTCTTAAGCTTGATCGGACTAGTAATCTTAACTAAGGCTGCAACACCAAGAAGAATAACAAATGAAATTTTACTTATTTACAGTACATAAAATATAATAAAGGGTACACATGGTGCGATATTCAGCACCTCTACCTCTGTCAACAAGAAAGGATGTAACCCAGCTGGTAACGAATCGATCTGAGCTTGGATGTGCCACTCCCTCAGCATTCCACGGCCAGGTGTTTTCTGTGGTTGGAGACCCAGAGAACGTGGAGACTTGCTAGCCAAGGCTACCGTCGAACACTCTCTCTATGGAGATAAGTTAGGACGGCACAAGTCATGATGCTGGTTTTTCATGAAACGTAATGTCGCAGAAATCTCTAAGATGGGGCACTCAATGGAACCAGGAAGTGAAAATCCGTCGAAATAAGGAACTTTTTCTTATTGGGCAGAGTTATATCCCAGTGTTTCCTGAATAAGAATATATTTCGTTTTTGTACGCTTGATGTATACTGGTAGGAAAGAGAGAGCATTTTCCAAACAACGACCTATCATTCTTGTCTGTGGTCAATTCAGCTGCGTTTATTCTGGTTGAAGCAGACCTCTTCTTTCTGTGTTTACTCTTCGAACTTCGCTTTTGAAGTCGGTCATCCCGATGCTGAGCGACTGTAGGTAACAGATGAACGTCAGTCCAGAATTCCCTTTTCGTTCTTCCTTTCATATTGACTTGAAGGAGATGCTTGATTTCAGTTAGTAATCTTATCGTGTTTACTGTCAAGTTTAATCCATATAGACCCGATGTATAAGCAGAGTAAGACAAAGAAACGCAAGTAATTTTGGAGAAATGAGAAATACATATGGATCACTTTCCTTCAAAGGATTGCTACAGATGAGGACCCCTGTCATACTCTCTGCCCAAAGGGCCCCGAGTCATGGTCCAAATGCACTGAGGTGACATGTGATGGATAGCGATATGCACAAATACAGGAGGTGGTAGTGTGGCGTACACATGGTGGAAAGGGCAATGCACTAATGAAGCTGTCATTTGTAGTCAGGAGATTCATGTGAAAAGGTTTACGACGGGATTATGGCCACACGTCTGGAATTATAGGACCTCAAATGCGGAGCGGTCATTGGAGATTGACAATCCATCACGGAAATAGTTGGGAAATTCAGTATTCGGACATCCACAGTGTCAAGAGTGTGCCGAGAAAACCAGACTTCAGGGATTACCTCTGACCACGGATAACGTAGTGGCCGATGTCCTTCACTTAACGGCCGAGAGAAGCGGTGTTTGCGTGAAATAAGCGCAGAAAAATCAATATCGGGCGTGAGGTAAATGTATCCCTTAGGACAGTACAGCGAAATGTGGCGATAATAGGCTATGGCAGTAGACGGCCGACGGGAGTGCCTTTGGTAACAGCACGACATTGTCTGCAGTGCCTCTCCTGGGCTTGTGACCAAATCAGTTGCACCTAGACTACTGAAATATCGTGGCCTCGTCAGGTGAGTCCCGATTTCAATTGGTAAGAGATGGTGGTAGGATTCGAGTGTGATGCAGACCCCACGAAGCCATGGACCCTAGTTGTCAACAAGGCGCTATGCAAGTTGCTGGTGGCTCGATAAAGCTGTGGGTTGTATTTATATAGAATGGATGGACTGGGTCTTCTGGTCCGACTGAACCGTCATTAACTGTAAATGGTTATCTTCGCCTATATGGAGACTATTTGCAGCCATTCACGCACTTCACGTCCCCACACGACGATAGAAATCTTATGGTTAACAATGCACCATGTCGTCGGGCTACAGTTATTCGCGACTGTTTTGAAGAAGATTCTGGACATTTCGAGTTAATGATTTTGCCACTCATATCGCCCGACAGGAGGCATAATCGATAGGTCGGTTCGTACACGAGGTCCTGCACCGGCAACGCTTTCGCAGTTTTGGACGGCTGCAAAGGCAGCGTGGCTCAAGGGCACCTCCAGCGACCTGTGCAGCACATGCCACGTGGATTTGCTGCACTCTGTTGGGTAAAAGAAGGCCCGACACGATATTAGGATACAACGCTATGGCTTTTGTCACCTCCGTGTGTCAAAGCACTAGTGTAACTGCTAATATATATGGACACAACCATGCGCTTCGAATGTCAAAAGCAGATGTTAAGAAACATACAGACATAAGTGACAAAAACTTGCTTGCTAGATGCATCCTTGGGACAGTTCAAAATTCTAGTGACGTCAAAACTATGTCGGAAGTAGTATTTGCGTGTATTAGAACCGTAAAATCTGGTGACACGGACGAAATGTTGTGTTTCAAAACTGGGTCAGTCACCAAGTTGAATGTTTTCAGTGATATGGGTATAGAACGAGCGCTGAGCACGAAGAATGCGCTCCTGTCATTTGACCTGTCATTTTGCCCTACAGTTGACAAATGAGGGCTGAAGGATACAGAAACACGCAACGGTGACAGGTATGGAACCGGCCAGTTTTAACTCTGAATATACACTCCTGGAAATTGAAATAAGAACACCGTGAATTCATTGTCCCAGGAAGGGGAAACTTTATTGACACATTCCTGGGGTCAGATACATCACATGATCACACTGACAGAACCACAGGCACATAGACACAGGCAACAGAGCATGCACAATGTCGGCACTAGTACAGTGTATATCCACCTTTCGCAGCAATGCAGGCTGCTATTCTCCCATGGAGACGATCGTAGAGATGCTGGATGTAGTCCTGTGGAACGGCTGATTGTGGCGCTCACCTGCACGGCGCCAAACACGCATACGACCATCACTGGCACCAAGGCAGAAGCGACTCTCATCGCTGAAGACGACACGTCTCCATTCGTCCCTCCATTCACGCCTGTCGCGGCACCACTGGAGGCGGGCTGCACGATGTTGGGGCGTGAGCGGAAGACGGCCTAACGGTGTGCGGGACCGTAGCCCAGCTTCATGGAGACGGTTGCGAATTGTCCTCGCCGATACCCCAGGAGCAACAGTGTCCCTAATTTGCTGGGAAGTGGTGGTGCGGTCCCCTACGGCACTGCGTAGGATCCTACGGTCTTGGCGTGCATCCGTGCGTCGCTGCGGTCCGGTCCCAGGTCGACGGGCACGTGCACCTTCCGCCGACCGCTGGCGACAACATCGATGTACTGTGGAGACCTCACGCCCCACGTGTTGAGCAATTCGGCGGTACGTCCACCCGGCCTCCCGCATGCCCACTATACGCCCTCGCTCAAAGTCCGTCAACTGCACATACGGTTCACGTCCACGCTGTCGCGGCATGCTACCAGTGTTAAAGACTGCGATGGAGCTCCGTATGCCACGGCAAACTGGCTGACACTGACGGCGGCGGTGCACAAATGCTGCGCAGCTAGCGCCATTCGACGGCCAACACCGCGATTCCTGGTGTGTCCGCTGTGCCGTGCGTGTGATCATTGCTTGTACAGCCCTCTCGCAGTGTCCGGAGCAAGTATGGTGGGTCTGACACACCGGTGTCAATGTGTTCTTTTTTCCATTTCCAGGAGTGTAGGTTGAAGAGGTAGTACTAAAAACTTCAACTTCATTTTTCCGGATTGGTCCAAAAGTCCGAAAAAAGATATGGGGTTTTGAGGCGAAGAACTCGCCGAGCCACAATGTGAGCTCGTTTCATCCGGAAAGCAAGTTCCTTCAAAGTTGTTCAATAGAGAGTGGAAAAGGCGAAAATCTGAGGCGAAAGATAAAGTGCAAGAGGTGCGTGCGGAGTTACTACCCAATCGAACAATCTGTATAGCGCCTTTGTCAGTCTATCAGAATGGGGTTGGGCGTTATCGTGGAGTAGCATAACTTCACCCAGCCTTCCTGATCGCTGTTCTTGGACAGCAATACATCTCAGTTGTTGAAAAATGTCAGCAGTGATGGTTACTCCTCGGGAACGCAATTCGTAGTGCGCCAACCGTCGTTGTTCCATCACATGGGTAACACTATCTTTTATGAATGCTAGCTACTCTTTGCACGCGGAGTTGCTGTTTTGTTTGCGCTAAGTATTTCTTTCTTCCCTCCACATGTTAGCGCAAAGATACCATTTCTCGTCACCATTTAGAATACAGAACAGCAATAGTGGATGTTGTTCACGAGCCAGTTGATGACGAGCAAGCAGAGATACACGTATGGCCCACCCACTGATCTTGTGATTTTGGCTTAGAGCATTCAGTACATACACCCGACTTTGAAGCTTCCCCATCGCACGCAAATGTAGCACGACGTTCGAATGATCAGATTTGCCACTCCTTGAGTACAACTGCGTGGATCAATGCGGATTAATGCGTTCGAACGATCTTTATGAAACCCTGGAGGCATTTTTGAACGCGGAGAGTCACTAACGTCAAAACCATCCTCCTTGGAACGGGAAACCGTTTTCTCGCCATGTACTGTCCAGTAGCATCATTCTCATACACGGCGCAAATGTTGCTGGTTGCCTCCACTGCTGTAGCCTCTGCATTTAACTCAAACCGCAGAATATATCGTATATGTTACGATTTCTCCACTAGGTTCTCCATTTTATAGCTCCACAGCTACGCTCACTATCTCTAAATGACACTATGTAAATTCGAATAGCAACATTTAGTCACAAATAAAAAGTGACAGTCGATAAACAAACCCACAGCAATCGGAAAACCAATGTTCAAAACAAAAACGTTACGAACTTATGCACCGAAGTAACATGAAATTTTAAGCTTAAGTACCATTTTCTCTTAAACTAATATATCTATGTCAAAGAGGCTTGGCACAGAAATTTGTTACATCACTTTCATTAAACTGTACTAGATTTAAGGCAGTCGAATAAACAGCAACAAATAGTAAAATATTATTTTTAAAGGAATATTTAGGTCACATTCTTATGTAAATTTCCACTATTATAACAATGCTACAGTCATGTAAGTAAAGCATTTTGAGACAGGTATGACAATTTCATCCCTGTACAACTCTGCTTTAATTTGAACAGATAGTTTTGTGCCAATATCAATACGATCACCCATAGGAACTATGCTCACAGCGGGGTCCCCTTAACAGCTCAGGAATGTAGCGATTGAGTCCTAACTGCAGTATAAGTGAACCATGGGCGATAGTATTCCGTACCCAATGGCCTGCATCACGCCAGGTGCTGCGTCCTTACGATGACGAATTCGCTGTGTTTCACTCAGAGTCTGCTGTAAGCACTCGTCCATCAAGAAGCCATTCGATAAACATGACTCGTCTGGAGAGGTGACATGATGCCATGTGTCCATGGCGACTGTCGAGCGCACGACCAACGGGGCGCATATCCCTTTGCTGCCATGAACTAACTCAAAGGTGAATAAAACCTTTCTCAGATTTCTACTTTGCTTAATTTTGACTGTGAAACTTTATTATTTAAACTCAAAAGAGCCCGTTTCACTTCCTGACTTAGCGGAAGTAAACACGTCAGAGTTTGTCAACCAACGCCACAACAGCGCAAAACACAAAAACTCCCGTAAATCAACCCTTAATAAAAATTTTTGTTCATTTATAACATTAAGACCAAAATAGGCTCACACTTCGTCGTGAGTACGTCGTAATATGATGTTTTACTGAATTTAAGCACAGTTAACATAGTTAACAACTGTCAGATTCCAAATTCCACCCTACAGCGTGCCGTGCACCAGTAGCGGACGAGACGCCTAACTGTGATTGGTCAGCAATCAGAATTTAGTGGCGTACGCCGCAAGTTACTCGTTGTGGCACATACGACAACAAAACACGTAAATACGCCCGATAAAGCGCTGTTCACACATATGAAAACACACTCCTCCAAATCAAAAAGTAAACCACATCCAATAACGACTACAATAAAACATAAAGAAGTAGCAAATGGTTATGACCTCTACTTACGGTGCAATTAACAATGTCAACACTGACTGCATTTACATATTACAAAACCTACATTTTTTTAAGGAAGGCAAATACTGAGAAAAGTTCGTTACAACGCAAAATATTATATTTGGAACTCTTTAAAATGTTTTGTTTATAGAGGAGACCGTTTGGCATTGCAGTTTATCTTTTTAGAGACGATTCGTGGTGACGTCAACTGTGGCTCGTTGGTGCTGACACCGTAATGAAATCAGCTCCATCGATTGTCGAAATGTCTAAAAGTATATTCTCTAGCTTGCACTGCGTTCTCCAGGCGGTCATTCCATTCCTCGTTTCATGTGTTACACATAAACCGCTGTTCGTATGCTTACAGTTATAAAGTTCCATATGCGCACATTTCTGTTTAAAATGTCCCGTATACATTTTTAAAATAGTAGACTGTTCACTTTGATCCAGTGATCACGGTATTACGCTCCGTAGACTTTTAGCAATCACGACCGCGAATTCACAGTTCCGGGGAAAACAGTGTCACACGTCACAATCATTTTCTAAGTCTCCACGGCGACAGTTAACGGTATCAACGCGCGTGGTAATTGTTTGAGTAGCAAACGAGACCAGTATTTTAAAGTACTTTAATTCGTGCAACTCAATTGAATGGAGACAGTTCAATTCTCGCAACGAATATCACAGTCCATTTGCGTATACATTGCCACAGCTGTTTCTAGAATTCCAAAAAGTTTACAGTACCCACCGTGCGTGATGTGTTGTTTGATAACGTCCACGATTAAGTTTAGCTTAAGCCGTGACCAGAAAATAAGAACGGCGGCCCTGAATTTTCGTGCGATTCTGTCCAGCACGATTACACAACATAAGCAGCGCGAGCGTCACGACACCGCATACCTTCTGAATGTCACTGTCCGAATGCGACTATAGAGATCACGCCCACATCTCGTCTCATCCAACAGTGCTGCATTTCACATCTAGTTTTTCACGACGCATTACACATAAGCATCACAAAGAAAATGAAGAACGCACTGTAACTTCTGCATACATACACTCCTGGAAATTGAAATAAGAACACCGTGAATTCATTGTCCCAGGAAGGGGAAACTTTATTGACACATTCCTGGGGTCAGATACATCACATGATCACACTGACAGAACCACAGGCACATAGACACAGGCAACAGAGCATGCACAATGTCGGCACTAGTACAGTGTATATCCACCTTTCGCAGCAATACAGGCTGCTATTCTCCCATGGAGACGATCGTAGAGATGCTGGATGTAGTCCTGTGGAACGGCTTGCCATGCCATTTCCACCTGGCGCCTCAGTTGGACCAGCGTTCGTGCTGGACGTGCAGACCGCGTGAGACGACGCTTCATCCAGTCCCAAACATGCTCAATGGGGGACAGATCCGGAGATCTTGCTGGCCAGGGTAGTTGACTTACCCCTTCTAGAGCACGTTGGGTGGCACGGGATACATGCGGACGTGCATTGTCCTGTTGGAACAGCAAGTTCCCTTGCCGGTCTAGGAATGGTAGAACGATGGGTTCGATGACGGTTTGGATGTACCGTGCACTATTCAGTGTCCCCTCGACGATCACCAGTGGTGTACGGCCAGTGTAGGAGATCGCTCCGCACACCATGATGCCGGGTGTTGGCCCTGTGTGCCTCGGTCGTATGCAGTCCTGATTGTGGCGCTCACCTGCACGGCGCCAAACACGCATACGACCATCATTGGCACCAAGGCAGAAGCGACTCTCATCGCTGAAGACGACACGTCTCCATTCGTCCCTCCATTCACGCCTGTCGCGACACCACTGGAAGCGGGCTGCACGATGTTGGGGCGTGAGCGGAAGACGGCCTAACGGTGTGCGGGACCGTAGCCCAGCTTCATGGAGACGGTTGCGAATGGTCCTCGCCGATACCCCAGGAGCAACAGTGTCCCTAATTTGCTGGGAAGTGGCGGTGCGGTCCCCTACGGCACTGCGTAGGATCCTACGGTCTTGGCGTGCATCCGTGCGTCGCTGCGGTCCGGTCCCAGGTCGACGGGCACGTGGACCTTCCGCCGACCACTGGCGAGAACATCGATGTACTGTGGAGACCTCACGCCCCACGTGTTGATCAATTCGGCGGTACGTCCACCCGGCCTCCCGCATGCCCACTATACGCCCTCGCTCAAAGTCCGTCAACTGCACATACGGTTCACGTCCATGCTGTCGCGGCATGCTACCAGTGTTAAAGAGTGCGATGGAGCTCCGTATGCCACGGCAAACTGGCTGACACTGACGGCGGCGGTGCACAAATGCTGCGCAGCTAGCGCCATTCGACGGCCAACACCGCGGTTCCTGGTGTGTCCGCTGTGCCGTGCGTGTGATCATTGCTTGTACAGCCCTATCGCAGTGTCTGGAGCAAGTATGGTGGGTCTGACACACCGGTATCAATGTGTTCTTTTTTTCCATTTCCAGGAGTGTAGTTTAAAAAAAAAAAGATTAATGTAGCAGTACAAATAAAGCACAATATAGCAACGATTTATATTAAAGGGCAAAACAAGAAAGTATTCTAACCCATCAAAGATAGGCCTATACGTACAGAGTAAACGCAAGTTCAATAAAAGAAAGAAAAAAAAGAAAATTTTATCTCTCGTAATTAGAAATATCTTCACTCGTAGAGGAACGGACGTAGTCCCACTGCCCGTGTGGATACTCGACATGCTGCAAATAATCCCATTTCCTGACTCAAAACACGTAACGAGTTGCACGACCCAGCTCGACCGAGTGAACAGGATCTTTGTCGTGTCGATGGTTAGATGCTCATTACCGCTGAGTACCGGCATGGTGTTGAGTACGGTCAGCATGGATCTATCGATTCGATATTCGAGTGACAGCCGTGGAATTCTGGCCAACGCGATGATCGATACCGTGGAACGATAAACAGCGGGCTCGGTAACGCCACTATCCTTTCGCTGCCGAATTCGGTACATGCTACTAGACGTTTCTTCTTGTTGCACATGACTTAGAATGATATTCTCACAAAGAATTAGCAGCGATTTATAATTAGGAAATCTTCCGCATAATCTTTCACTGTACAAGATGCTCCAGCTGCCCTTACTGATGTCGTTTTATGCGCCTCGCAGTGTCACTCATATTCCAAGCCGGCAATTTTCAGTCTCTCTCACTCGCTAGGCGCAAACTATTAGTCCTACATAAAAAATAAGTAGTCCTTTTTGTAGGATATTCTATGCAGTTAAAGTCTGTAGCTGGATACGTTTTCGCTAGAGGCTGTAGTTCTCGAATTATTCAACAAAACTGTGCAGAAGTGAGCCACCACTAATCAGAATTTCTATTACTCACTTAAAAGTTCCGCGCTGATAGGCCGTGGTCGATGTATAAAACTCTTATACATCGACCACGGCCTATCAGCACGGAAGTTTTAAGTAAAGACAATACCGACCGTGAAAACCTACATTGTATGATCATTTCTAATGTTTAGTTCATGACACTCCCTTTTGACACTATAAAAAATTGTTACAGCAGGAATTATTTCCCACATTCGATCTTTTTTACTCTTCTTACGGTGGCGCACGGTTTACTGGAAAACCCGCACAAAATACCGAAAGGGTTTTTAATGAATATTCTTGAAGATTTGGAAGTCTATACACATACGAGAAAATACCCACAAGTAATATGAAACGAGGGTGCAGAATTTAGATGCAGGTACCACCTCAAATAATTTATTGAACTGATAGAACACTGAACTGGATAAACCGGAAACAACATAAGCAACAACCAAAGATACTCGTGACAAAATTTAGTTTGTAAAATAATGTCGCCGTTCATCTGTAAATATCTAACGTCGTAAGACCAGAGCTGACAAACTTCTCTTAAACACCGATTAATGTTCGATTCTCGGATGTTTTAAATCACTAACCGTTACATCAAAACAATGACAGTTCACTAATGACGTAATATGGACGTCACATCATTCTAGACGTGAGTACAATACAGTCGCCTTAAGATAAATGACATTCACATTCATACACGTTCTCACAAAAACTGTATTCGCAGCTAGTTGATAATTGTGATAAATGGCGAAACAGTACGGCATTAATAAGTGTTAATTATAAACTACTGGCCATTGAAATTGCTACACCACGAAGATGACGTGCTACAGACGCCATATTCAACCGACAGAAATAAAATGCTATGATATGCAAATTATTAGCTTTTCAGAGCATTCTCACAGAGTTGGCGCCGGTGGCGACACCTACAACTTGCTGACGTGAAGAAAGTTTCCAACCGATTTCTCATACAGAAAGAGCTGTTGACCGCCGTTGCCTGGTGAAAAGTTGTTGTGATGCCTCGTGTAAGGAGGAGAAATGCGTACCATCATGTTTCCGACTTTGACAAAGGTCGGATTGTAGCCTATAGCGATTGCGGTTTATCGTATCGCGACATTGCTGCTCGCTTTGGTCGAGATCCAATGACTGTTAGCAGAATATGGAATCGGTGGCTTCAAGAGGATATTACTGAACGCCGTGCTCGAACCCAACGGCCTCGTACAACTAGCAGTCGAGATGACCAGCATCTTATCCGCATGGCTGTAACGGATCGTGCAGCCACGTCTCCATCCCTGAGTCAATAGATGGGGACGTTTGCAAGACAACAACCATCTGCACGAACAGTTCGACGAAGTTTGCAGCAGCATGGACTATCAGCTCGGAGACCATGGCTGCGGTTACCCCTGACGGTGCATCACAGGCAGGAGCGCCTGCGATGGTGTACTCAACGACGAACCTGGGTGCACGAAGGCAAAACGTCATTTTTTTGGATGAATCCAGGTTCGGTTTACAGCATCATGATGGTCGCATCCGTGTTTGGCGACATTGCGGTGAACCCACATTAGAAGCGTGTATTCGTCATCGCCATACTGGCGTATCACCGGGCGTGATAGTATGGGGTGCCATTGGTTACACGCCTCGGTCACCTCTTGTTCGCACTGACGGCACTTTGAACAGTGCGCGCTAGATTTCAGATGTGTTACGACCCGTGGCTCTACCCTTCATTCGATCCCTACGAAACACATTTCAACAGGATAATGCACGACCGCATGTTGCAGGTCCTGTACGGGCCTTCCTGGATACAGAAAATGTTCAACTGCTGCCCTGGCCAGCTCATTCTCCAGATCTCTCACCAATTGGAAAACGTCTGGTCAATGGTGGCCGAGCAACTGGCTTGTCACAATACGCTAGTCACTACTCCTGATGAACTGTGATATCGTGTTGAAGCTGTATGGGCAGCTGTACCTGTACACGCCATCCAAGCACTGTTTGACCCAAAGCCCAGGCGTATCAACGCCGTTATTACGGTCAGAGGTGATTGTTCTGGGTACCGATTTTTCAGGATCTATGCACCCAAATTGCTTGAAAATGTAATCACATGTCACTTCTAGAATAATATATTTGTCCAATGAATACCCGTTTATCATATGCATCTCTTCTTGGTGTAGCAGTTTTAATAGCCAGTAGTGTAATAAGCAGCTATTCTGGGACTTCTTTATAATAATTATGTCACTGCCCGACATATATTTTGCTGCTGGCCCTGAAGAAGAAAAATATACGAGTTCAGTTACCAACATTGGAGATAACCGTTTCTGTCGAAGAACTACCAAACAGATTAGGTTTCTGTGAACAAAAATAGTCGATGTGAGAGACTCTGTACTGCTGTCAGACAACTGTGAAAAGCGACAGCTGAGCAGAAGCGTTGCACGTAGTGCGGAGGCTACATATCGGATGAACCGGTCCGCCCACTCATCCCTCTACGGTAACAAAAACATGCGTGCAAGATAACGGGCCGCGCGCCGCGCCTCATGACGCAAAGTGGAAGGATATTGACAGGCCGCAGCGTTTCGGCTCGTCTGGATAAACGTCACTCAGGGACAATAAAACCCTGTCTGACTTTCAGCTCACTGCTGCCTCACTTATAAAATTCCTCACTGTCAAAGACGTCACGAAAAATCGGCTGAAATTTCCCTTCCCAGCAGATACAATTCTCGTTCGTCAACCAGCACAAAGAGGCCTCCACGAAATGATTTTCTCTTTTTTTCCAGTTGAGCAGTCTAAATGCATATGCACGCATGTGTTGTCTACAGAGAATAACACATACACTCAGTCTGTCAACGTTTTATGACTCCAATATGTGATATATCTGTCTACGGAGCCATAGGATTCCATTCTACGAGGGTCATTCAATAATTAAACAGACAAACTGGTCTGGGGAAAAAACTATTAGTAGGGCAAGTTTGGTACTTCTATGGCTTTAAGTTGGCATCACTGGGATGAGCCCTTATCAGCTGATGTGTCAACATTGTTTTGTTTATAACCTCAAAAATACATTTCAAGATGGCGAGTCCGCTTGAAACGTCCACATTAGGTGAACAACGTTCTGTTATTCGTATTTTACTTGCTGAAAGCGAGAAACCAGTGAATATATACTGTAGAATGTCTAAAGGTTATGGTGAAGGTTGTATGAATCTTGCAAATTTTTACAAGTCGATAGAGCAGTTAAAAAATTGTCGCGACTCTGTGACTGATGAACACTGTTCTAGTCGACCAGTTGCAGTTTCAACTCCCTCATTTGAAAGTCGAATTGATGGTATTATTCGTGCCGACTTCCGTGTGACTGTGGAAATGATAGTTGCTAAGGTTAAAGGTAGTACTGGTGCAGTTCATAACATTATCTGTACATCCTGAAGTACCGCAAAACATGTGCAAGGTGGGTCCGAAAGGAGTTGACGCGGCTACTCAAGGAAACAAGGTTGAGAGTGTGCACAGAGCTAAACGAACGTTATGAATGAGAAGGTGACCACTTCCTCAACATATTTTTAACTTACGATTGGACTTGGGTTCACTATTATGAGCCAGAATCAAAAACACAAAGCATGGAGTGGAATCACACCCACTCGCCTGTCAAGAAAAACTTCATTTCCCAGGCATCAGCGAGAAAGGTCATGCTGACTGTGCTTTGGCATGCTGAAGGTCCAGTTTTTCGTGATTATCTCAAAGAGCAGCGTGCAATGAACAGCCAATACTACTCGGATTTGCTTTTAAACAAGGTGAAGCCAGCCATGAGAGAGAGAGACGTCGTGGATCTCCGAGCAGAGGTGTGATTCTTCAGCAACACAACGCACGTCCTCTTATTGCTCAACTAACCCGTGAAACCATCGACAAAATGGGCTGGGAAGTACTGCCGCATCCTGCTTACTGTCCTGATTTAGCACCTAGTGATTTCCATTACTTTGGTGCACTGAAGAAGGCATTACGTGGGAAGAGGTTCCAGGACAACGAGGACGTCAAAAAGTTTGTGGAAATTGCTTCAAACGTCAAGATAAAAGAGTTATTTGCCGCCGGAATAAAAAAAAAAAACTTGCAGCCCGTTGGAACAAGTGCACAAATGTGGAAGGGGATTACGTTGAAAAGTACTAAAAGTATTGTTTTGTAAAAATAAACGCTTTTTTTCAGACCAATTTGTTTCTTTAATTACAGAATGACCCTAGTAAGACTCATTACACAGCAGCGTGGAGACTGCAGTATATTAAGCACGGTGTAAGTACTGGTGTGAGAGGTACACCACAGATGGGGCATTGAGTACCAATCCCGTGAGGAACTGCGCCAATTTAGTAGAGGATAATCTAATAGGTTGACGACACAGCAGCCAGCGAGCCAAATTATTCATTCATTGATTTTTGATAGGGTATAAACACGATTATTGCCTATCATTCTGAATGCACTCTCATCAGCATGCTTTAATCCACTTATTCAGCTCATTTTTGTAACAGATTAACATTAGAATAACGGTATGCAGACGAAGTGATTCGTGCAACATCGGCTCCCACCAAAAGTGCGCTACGAAGCAAAGTGATTCGGGCAATCTGGTCAGTCTGGATCGAAGGGTTGAACGATATGGTTTACGTTAATGGCTTAACAGTTAAGATCTCGACTGGGCTATTCGCGAAGTAAGATCGGGTCGATGACGAAATGAATATCGTAGTGAAGATCCGATGAAGCTTTGCGCATGTTGGACATTGTCTCTAGCAAGTTCCAGGCGCACAGTGAGGACCTTAAGATGGCTAGAAAATAGTATTCCCGCGAAGTATCAGTGCCTGTGAGAGCTTGCGCGTGATTTCATGCAGCCCACACAACATAACCGTCTTCTATTTCCTTCTTCATGATAGTTTTCAGCAGCACAATGCAGGGTCAGTGAGAACTCTCCTGCGGCAGCATTTTCGCTGGGAAACATTTTATCACCCACAATACAGCCCGTAATTGTTTCTCCTGTGTTTAATGTCTGCTCACATGAATCGCTGGCTATGAAGACAACATTCTGGCACAGACAACAAGCTGCAGATCAGTGCAGAGCATTTGCGGAAAGCACAGACGGCTGCCTTCTATGCCAAAGAACATTGGAAAGCCGGTACAGCGCCACAACAAATGTCTCAGTCGGACCAGCGACTACGTAGAGAAGTGAGTGGAAGGTGTAGCTAACAGTTCTAAATACAAGATATCAGGTTAGTGAAGTGTAAAAGAATGTCTGCGTTCTAACCTGAAACTGCAGAACACGATTACGCCCCTCGAATTTCCAGCATTTCTAGTACATACAAACGAAGAAAATCACATGCTGTTTGTCGTATAGCGGATGAGGGTAAGCGAAGGAAGAATTAGCGTGGGGAATGAATGTTAACTCGTCGTGAGACTACAGAAGCACTGGTGGTATAGGGGTGCCGACGCAGATGCTCAGTGTGTTCGATCAGAGGGCTATCTGCTCCCTGTAATAAAAAACTGAGTGAATGGATCAACGATGAACTGGAACTGGTGTCATGACACGTCCGCTCCCAACAAATGCAACGAACAATAAAAAACACACTGAGATCAACAAAAAATGGGGTAGCGTCTTAGATTCATAATCAAAACGTCCTCCGACGTTGGTTCGAGTCCCGCCACTGCTTAATTTTTGAATGAAAATGATCAGCAATGCCGTCCAAAGTCTTCCACACAAGATCACCCTCTTTCAGCTGAAAGCTTTGTCACAGAGGGCGGATGAACGGATAGAGGTTCAGAGCACACTCTTGGGCTAGGGAGGGAAACTGCCCCTAAAGGCGGAAGAATCAGCAATGACCAACGACATGAGAACGTGGAAGGCAATGGAAACCACTGCATTAAAGACACACTGTGTATCCACAGCATTTGTGTCTTGTTATTGAAAACGTGTCATGTTGACCTCTCCATTTGCAAAAGATTGTGGAGTAGTCCCCCATTCGGATCTTCAAGGGGGAGGCGTCAACGAGGAAAATATTGAATAACCAACGAAAGGATAACTTTCTGCGAGTCGGTTCATGGCATGACAGAGATATGAACGTGATATGGAAGCTAAAAAATCTGAAAATGGAATGCTAATGCTCAATCTAGATGTAGTATAGATCAATAAAGAGAAAAGGAAGGAAGAGAAGGATTTCTGGTCACACAAATATAGGGTAATTCCAGTATCTGCAGAAAACAGTATAACGGGAGTAGCATTCGTTATGATTAGGAAGGTAGCACAGAGAGATTGTGACTGTGAACAGTTAGGTAATAGGATTATTCTCTTCAGAATCGACAGCTAACCTAGGTCTACAAAAATAGTTCAGATATACATACCGACGTTGCAAACAGAAGATGAAGAGAGGGAGAAGGTGTATGAGGATATTGAAAAGGGAGATGAAAATCTAAGAGTCATGGGGCATTGGAACGCGGCTATAGGGGAGGGAGTAGACGAAACTCATACGGTATAATACGGGCTCGGCAGTAGAAGCAGGAGGGGAGAAAACTAGTTTAGTTCTATAATAATTATCACTTAGTAATAGCGAATACTGTGTTCTAGAATCACAGAAGGAGGAGATATACTTGGGAACGGCCAGGAGATAAGGGAAGATTTCAGTTTCATTCCGCCACGGTCAAGCAGAGACTCCGAAATCCGATACTGGATTATAAGGCGCACCCAGGAGCAAATTTAGGCTCAGATGATGAAGTGTAAGCTGAAGCTTGAAAGACTAGTCGGGAAGAATCAATGCTCAAAGAATTGGAATACAAAATTACTAAGTAATCAAAAGATATGTTTGAAGTTCTCTGAGGCTACAGACACTACGAAGAGGAGTAGCTCAGTAGGTAATACAGATGTAGAGGAATGGATATCACTAAAAAGGGCAATCACGTATGTTAGAAAGAAAACCGCAGAGAAAGAAAACTGCGAAGAAACAATGGAAAAGAGATGAAGTACTTCAGCTGATCGACGAGAGACGGAAGTAAGAAAACGTTCAGGAAAATTCAGGAATACAGAAATACAAGTCACTTAGAAACGAAGCAAATATAAAGTGCAGGGAAGCTAAGAAAAACGGCACTATGAAAAATATGAAGACAGCAAAAAAGAAATGATTGTCTGAAGTACAGGTTCAGCATGTAGGAGAGTAAAAGTAACCATCGGTGAAATTAATGGCGAGGGTGGTAACATTAAGAGTGCAACGGAAATTCATCTGTTAAATGCAGAGATGACAGCGAATAGGTCTACACTGAATGCCTCTACGAGGGGCAAGACTGATGATAACTTGATACAAGACAAAGCAGGAGCGTTAGTAGATCCAGTAGTAAAATTATAATTTAAAAGAATTTCGGAAGACTTAAGAACAAATAAGGCAGAAATGACTGATAATGTTCTATCGGAATGTCTAAAATCGTTGGGGGAAGTGGCAACAAAACTACTATAGACGATGCTATGTCGAATGTATGAGGCTCGTGATATTCCATCTGACATTCGGAAAAACATCATCGTCACAATTCCGAAGAGAGCAGGAGCCGACAAGTGCTAGAATTATCACACAATCAGCTAAGCGGCTCATGCATACGAGCTGCTGACAAGAATAACATATAAAAGATCGAAAATAAAAATGAGCAGATATTGGATGACGATCAGTTTGGCTGTAGGAAAGTTAGAGGCACCAGAGGGGCAGTTCTGACGTTGCGGTTGATAGTGAAAGCAAGGCTAAAGGAAAATGAAGACTCGTTCACAGGATTTGTTGACCAGGAAAAAGCGTTGAAGAATATGCAATCGTGAAAGATGTTTGAAATTCTGAGGGAAGTTGGGGTAAGCTACAGGGATTGACAGGTAATCTACAAGATGTACGAGAAGAAGAGGGACCAATATGAGTGGAAGACCGAGAACGAAATGCTCGGATTAAAAAGAGGGTAAGGCAGGTTCATGGTTCAAATGGCTCCGAGCACTATGCGACTTAACTTCTGAGGTCATCAGTCGCCTAGAACTTAGAGCTATTTAAACCTAACTAACCTAAGGACCTCACACACATCCATGCCCGAGGCAGGATTCGAACCTGCGACCGTAGCAGTCGCTCGGCTCCAGACTGTAGCGCCTAGAACCGCACGGCCACTCCGGCCGGCGGTAAGACAGGGATGTAGTCTTTCGCCTCTACTGTTCAATCAATACATCGAAGTAACAATGAGGGAAATAAACGAAAGGATCAAGAGCGGGATTAAATTTCAGCGTAAAACAATGATAAGATTCGCTAACGATATTACTATCCTCAATGAAAGTGCAGATGAATTCCAAGATGTGTTAAACGGAATAAACTGTGTACTGAATATGGATTGGAAGTAAGTCGAAGAAGGACGAAAGAAACGAGAGGTAGCAGAAATGGAAACAGCTAGAAACTTGACATCAGGATTGATAGTAAAAAAGTAGATGAAGTTAAAGAATTCTACAACCTAGGCAGAAAATAACCAATGACGCACAGTGCAAGGAGGGCATCAAAAGCAGACTAACAATCGCAAATAGGACATTCCTGACCAACGGAAGTCTGTTAATATCAAACATAGTCCTTACTTTGAGGCCGAAATTTCAGGGAATATACGTTTGGAGCGCAGCGTTGTTTGGTAGTGAAACATGGACTGTGTGAAAACTGGAACAGAAGAGAATCATAGCCTCTGAGATGTGGTGCTACAGACGAATATTGGAAATTCGATGCACTGATAAGACAAGGATTGAGGAGGTACTCCGCAGAATCGGCGAACAAAGGAATATATGGAAAACACTGACAAGAAGAACGGACAAGATAGTAGGTCATCTGTTAAGCCATCAGAGGATAACCTCCATGGTATTAAAGGGAGCTGCAGAGGATGTACAGTGCAATTGGTGCTCTGAGATGATAAGATTGGCACAAGAGAGGAATTCGTGGTGGGTTGCATCAAACCAGTCAGACGACTGATGAGTCATTCCATAGCAAAGTGAACATGTGACTCCCCGACTTGCTCTTAGTACTGCTGCAATGCTCACAAATTATTGGCTGTTTGCTGGTTTCAATTACAGTGACTTCCTAAACACTTTATGAGTATTTACGTACATACATTCAGAATATAGATAAATGTTGCTTTAGTGATAACACAAAACACTGGTGGCGAAGAGATCTCCATTCCGAAGAGGTTGATTAGCGTGGCATTTTCTAAACTAATGTGGACTATGTCTGATGAAGGGTTCAGTAGCTACTGCACACAAACACTGGTAGCTATAAAGAGAAGTCGGGAAGGTAATTACCAGAGACAAAATTACCAAGTCCTTGAAAAGAAAATTATGTGTGCAATTCCTGTTACTAGTCCCTTCCCCCGCTTATTCTTTCCTCTCCAAGTGCTATTTTTTAAGAATGTGGATCATAAGATTATTATTTAATGGATCTGTAGACAGAAAGTTTTTATATTAGCATGTGTATTAAATTTTATTTTATAAAACCAACGCTGCAGCGCAGCTAGAAATCAGAAATCAAATAAAATAAACAAATATGTGCGAAGCAAAGCATGAAAACATCATCCAATAGCCATGTGGCATTTAATTAGTCAGATGTGTAAACATAAGAATATTTCTCATCAGTTCATAAAGTATTTCAGTAATTAGCACAAAGTACGAGCCCCAAAATGTAATAATATGTTTCCAAGTAATAGTGTGTCGTGTTTGTGGAGTGTTCTGCAAAATGTTTGTGGGGCGTTCTGCAAAGAAATGTCAATAGCGAGGTCAACGGCCTCTCTTTTCTGAGCTATGCGAGCGCTTGTGGAAGTGTGGCAAGCTTCAAAGCGGCTTAAGCAGCACAAGTCCATACAACAATGAGTATATTTCAAAGCAGCTGGCGCGCAGCTGGGCGCAGCAGAGCATTATGTCAAGGTCAAATGTACTCTTTACCAGAATATTTACGACAGCAATTTCCGCTACAGAGATAGTTTTACACAATTAAACAATTTCACAGGTTGAAAATTTATGTTAGAAGTGTGTAGAAACGAAATTTCATGAATAACAATGTCCAAAAATTTCCGTCAGCATTGTTGTACTCATATTCACGTACATACTCACAATTCATAAGTCTGAAACCACGATTCTTATGTTCCAACATTCTTTTTCACAAACCAGAGTCCTTAACCCCTACTCATTACTCGTTACCTCATTACACATATACGTATTCGTTGATACTTCTTCAATACTTCATCATCATAAACAAGTAGCATACTCATATTCCGCATATAGCATCATGTTATTGATCACAGACATATCTGCACATCATAATACACATCCCCATCATAATAACATCATAACAGATCAATCAAATCTCAAAATTGTCATAGCTTCCTTCAATAATCTAAAAACCTTAAAAAACTACTCTCTTGCTCGTTTCAGTAGTGTCATCTACCTCAAACGTTCTTCAAAAATCATGATCCAATACAAAATACATCACTCAAATCTCTCACAGTATCACAATGGTTCTGAAAATATATGAACAATTACCAAAATGCAGACAAGGTACAATTTCATAAATGCAAACTAATCCAACTCTGTAATTACGTAGACCTGTCACAGTGACGTAAAAGAAAAGTTTCTTCCTCTCAGTTAAGTGATCAGACAACTGCGTAATTTTGTGTTAGAGAAATATGGTACCGATGTGTAAAATTGTATAAGCAAATACCATATTATCTAGGGCTCCTTGCACTTGCCACACACATGGTATACAAAGTAGGCGTACCACCATGAAAGATAATGTAATTATACCGTCAGATGCTACAGATTAAAACTGTGGAATGAAATGTAACGCCAAAGACCTTCTCTGTATCATAGTCGTTCAAAAATATTTCTTGAAAATGTTCCAGGTACAAAAGGTAATCACTCAAATGTGTGTCATGAAGCGCTAAACTATACTTCTTGCTGTAAGATAATTTCTGTCGTTGGCTAACGGTAACAATGTAGCAAGTGTCATAGTTATCGCCGATAATAAGCAAAGTTCTCCAAAAAGCAATGTACTTACCTTTGTCATACACAGAAGTAAAGTACTATGCGTATAGATGTCGTAGTTAAAACGCTCATTGCCGTGTCCTTGAAAGTACGATACTGAAAGATATTGTTGTGTTACGAAAAATACCTATCTCATTGCAGCTATGCCACAAAAGCCATTACGAAAACATGTTTCACTTTTCAGAAGAACGCGGAAAAACTGTGCAGACATAAAACAGATACAGTGTAAAAGCAATCATTAAAATTGTGTCACTTACAAGTAACGTCGTAGTATCATCGTGTAGCTCTCAATCAAACCAAATACTATGTGGTCTGTTCCCAATAAAAGTGGACTCGTAAAGTTACTGTTTTAATAAGTTCTGTAGGTTCCTGATTAGATAGTTAACTTCAAAATATCGCTGCATGTTAGAAGTTTCTATGTGTGACAAAGCGTAATAGTAGCGTAAAGTGAAAATATATGGCAATGACTAAGTCAGAAAGCAAATTATCCCTCAATATACGGTTTTACATGAGAAACATGGTGTAGTCCTTTACTTTTCTTAGTATGCAGAATTCCAACTTCAACGCAATTATCATGCGGTATATGTTGGATCCTAAACGGTCCATTGTAAATCAGAAAGAATTTGTTACTCAAATGTTTCTTCTTACGTGACAATGAATGGGCTTTAAAGAGAACTTCCTAAGCAACATGTAATCTCTTTCCGTTTGTCTTATCGTGTAGTTTTCTCCTTTTGTCTGCACCACAATTTATCTTTTTATAGCCAAATCAATTATGTTCCTCGTTCTTTAGTACAAGAATAGGTGGTAAAACAGTGGAGTCATGAGGCATTTCATTCAGCACGTTTTGAAATAAATATAAGTATCTGTCCCAATACTGATGCTTTCTGTGACAATAAAGCCTGCAAAGCTTATTGATTTCTTTCATAATCCGTTCAGATGGGTTACAATGTGGAGAGTACAATGAAATAAAAACAGGCTTGATTTTACGATTCCGAAGCATGCGTGACTAAACAGCAGATCAGAATTGTGGTCTCTCATCTGAAAAGACTTTGGTAACGTTACCAACTTCACTTAAGAAATTTTTAACAACGGCGATGAATACAGACCGTCCAGCGGCTTTATGTAAAGGTGTGAAATAAACAACTTTTTGAAGTAAGTTCAACAGCAACTAGAACGTACGGAAATCCATTCAATGTTTTGACAAGGGGCCCCAGAAGATCAACAGCAACAAATTCTTTAATCTAGTAGGAATGATAGGAAACAATGGAGCACGATGTGAGATGGTAGATGGTTTAGCTTTTTGACAAAGTTTACAAATAGACAAGATTCTCCTAATATTCTTTTCCATGTAGTTAAAATAACAAGTCGCCCGAAGAATATGATAACATTTTCATGGACCAAAATGTGCGTAGCTGAAATGAATGTACCAGATGAGCTTATTAACAAAACCGTCAGGAATACAAAGAATCCATAGCTTGTCATCAACAGTGCAACGTTTAAAGAGTATGTTGTTTCTAACCAGATAATTATGACGAATCTGCAGGTGTGTCTTTACATGCCATTTACCTTTGATGTCTTTCCAAATCGAATCATTGTCTTGTTCATAAGCAATGTCCTTTAACGATGCAATGATGAAGTTTCCAAACGCTACTTTTTGAATGTAAAGAATACTGAAATTGTTCTCAAGGTTTGATTCTATGTTACTTTTCTCAAGGCCAGCCGGTGCATGTGAAAGTGCGTCCAGAACAATGTTTTCCTTTCCAGGAATGTAAACTGTTCTGATGCGGAATTCTTGCAAAAATAATACCCAACGTTTCAGCCTGTCATGATTTAATTTTGATAATAGAAGAAATTGAACTGCACGGTGATCACTATAAACTTTTACGTGCTTGGCAGAAAGAAAGAAACGAAATTTGTCGAATGCCTAAACAATAGCTGAAGCTTCCAATTCAGTGACGAAGTAATTTTTTTCAGATTTTGTTAGCACGCAGCTAGCAAAAGTGATGGTTTTCTGGACAGTAATGTCATTTTCTATGGCTTCTTGAAATAAATGGGCACCAAGACCAACTTTAGAAGAATCCATGCTAAGGCAGAAATCTTGTGACTGATCTGGGTGGGCTAAGATTGGCGCGTTAAGTAGCGCTTCTTTTAAAGAATCTAATTCTAACTACGCCTGTTCATCCCAGTTTCAAATAGTGTTTTTATCAGTGAGAGAACTAAGTTTCGGTGTTACTAGAATTTGCATATTAAGAAAATTACGGTAAAATTTCACAAGACCTTGAAAAATAAGGAACTTATTTTTTTGTGGATGGAACTGGAATAGCTCTGATTGCTTCTAACTTTTCAGGATCCGGCTGCCTTCAGAGGAAATAATGTGTCCCAAAAACTTCACCTTCGACCTACCGAATTCAGATTTTTCCAAGTTAACTGTAATTCCAGATTCTGCAAAAATACGTAACACACTGTTCCCAAGATGCTTCTGCTATTAAAATATCACCCACATATGATGTGATGTGTCGTATTAAGAACTCAGGTAACATGGAATTTAGCCCACGAATGAATGCTGCCGAAGAAATGTTCAGACCAAAAGGAAGTTTCCTAAATTGATAGCAAATGCTGAAACAAAGAAAAGCCGCATATTTCCTACACTCTGGATGAAGTTCAATTTGATAAAAGTTGAATCTGAGATCAATCGATGACAACAGTTTTAGGCCATTAAAATTGTGAAGAAGTTCTTCCAACGTTTGTCGCCCGTCTGTTACAAGAATGATGATAGTATTGATTTGACTCGAATCTAAGAAAAGATTAATCGATCTGTTTTTCTTCTCAACACGTAATGGATTGTTGTATGAGCTTACCGCTGGTTCAATAATGCCCTCGTCAAGCATAGATTGTATTTCCGTTCTAACACGGTCCCTGTAATGTGCCGGAATTACGTATGGTCTCATGCAAAATTTAGTATACTTATGAACACGAAATTGGTATCGAAATCTTTTAATTGTACCTGTTTTGTGAATAAAAACTGTGGAATGAGCTTGTATAATGTTAGAAAGGTCCTGCCTATCAGTGTCATTACAGTTCTCAAATGTTTGAATTTTTTTCTGAATTAAAACGTTAGTTTCTAATATATCACCAATATCATCCCTGAAAGCACCGGGTGATCAAAAAGTCAGTATAAATTTGGAATCTTAATAAACCACGGAATAATGTAGATAGAGAGATAAAAATTGGCACACACGCTTGGAATGACATGGGGTTTTATTAGAACCAAAAAAAAAGTTCACAAAATCTGGACAGCAAAATGTCAGTGACTACGCATGACAATCGTGTATAAAAGGAGCTGTAATGAGAGAGACAGAGAATCAGATGCCCAGCCGGTGTGGGCGTTTCAAAAGATGGTGGAAGATGACGATTGGTTGAGTAACGTGTTGTGGACCGACGAAGCTCATTTCACGCTCCGAGGGTCTGTCCACGCCCACAGCTGTAGAATTTGGGCTACCGAAAATCCTAGAACTGTCGTGGAAGCTCCACTGCACGACGAGAAAGTCACGGTATGGGTTGGATTTACAACATCTACCGTTATCGGGCCTTGTTTCTTCGAGGAAATGCGTGATTCTGGTTTTGTAACTGCTACTGTGACGGGTGAGAGGAGCGCCGATATGTTATAGAATCGCATCATCCCCAGCCTGGCTGATAAACACCTGCTGGAACGTACGATGTTTATGCGTGATGGCGCTCCACCCCATATTGCTAGACGCGTGAAAGATCTCTTACGCGCCTCGTTTGGTGATGATCGTGTGCTCAGCTGCCACTTTCGTCATTCTTGGCCTGCCAGGCCCCCAGACCTCAGTCTGAGCGATTATTGGCTTTGGGGTTACCTGAAGTCGCAAGTGTATCGTGATCGACCGACATCTCTAGGGATACTGAAAGACAACATCCGACGCCAATGCCTCACCATAACTCCGGACATGCTTTACAGTTCCGTTCACAACATTATTCCTAGACTACAGCTATTGTTGAGGAATGTTGATGGACATATTGAGCATTTCCTGTAAAGAACATCATCTTGGCTTTGTCTTACTTTGTTATGCTAATTATTGCTGTTCTGATCAGATGAAGCGCCATCTGTCTGACATTTTTTGAACTTTTGTATTTTTTCGGTTCTAATAAAACCCCATGTCATTCCAAGCATGTGTGTCAATTTGTACCTCCCTATCTATCTTATTCCGTGATTTATTCAGTTTTCAAATTTATACTGACTTTTTGATCACCCGGTACTTTCCAAGCGATTAATAGTGTTAAATTCCGTCGAAAGTTACAAACCGTGATCCAACAAGAGGTAAAGCCGATTAACTTCCACGTCATGGTTTGAAAGCGAATCTTCAAATTTCAAAGCTATTGACTTACATTGTTTCTCTAAACTTATTTCAGCGCCGTGAAAGTTTAAATCTGCCTTATACACATCCAAACAGTGTACACCCAATATAATTTCCGTCGACAATAATGGAGCAATAAGAAAATTCGTAGAAAATCTGTGACTTTTACAAATAATTCTAAGTTAGTTTGTTGGCGTACATCTACACTTTTTCCAAAAACTGCACCTTCTAATTTAATCTTGTGTAAAGGAAGTGTGGGGGAATTGTTCGATTTGTTGCATTTACTGAAAGCTGTTTCGCTAATTACTGAAATAGGACTGCCAGAGTCAAGTACTGCCGTAAATTTTATGTCATTTGCTGTGATGTGAATTACAGGATATGCATTGCTATTCTGTTTCATATCATGATCCTGGAGTAAGATGTCCCTAATGTCTTCCATTTTCACGTAATTGATAGCCACAGCAGCTACGTCGTCAGCTTCATAAGTACGTTTTGTGGCTGCCTGTGGTGCAAGTCATTGTCTGTTATCTCTTTGTTGTCACACGTCGTTACTGCGATTTGGGCGAAACTTCGACGTATTAGCTCCCTGCCTCATTCTGTCATCCTGCATCCAGAAGTGCTCACGTTAAAATAATGTCAGGTTTCTACATAGCAGTATGGAACTGCACTGCCATGCAAGGTGCTTGATTTTTGTTGCACTTTCTTCGATGACTAATTTAGTTACATGCTAGTCACACTATGATGCCCACAAGTTCCATAAGCTTTGCCGTCAACATTCACACAAAACACCTTCATGCAAAATACACTCTGGAAAAAAATGGGGTAACATTCAGTCAGACTCTAATGAGATTTCAACGTTCTGCATAGTTCGACAACTTGCTTTAAACGTTCACAGACGAGAAATCGTGCACGTCCCAAAAAAAGAAAAAATTGCTGTCATATGAATATATTTCTGAACGCAGACAGATACCTCGATGCCTGGATGTCCGAAGGAATATTGCATCATTCTTCTTAATAACACAGGCACGGCAATATCGTGATCGAAACAGTCACTATTAGGGATCGAATCAAATGTTTCAATGACGATACGCTAATTAGTGACATAAATCTTTAGCTTAGATGAAAAGGAGGAAGAACTGTATAATAGATATGAGGTCGTCCCGTTTCTACAGCGAAAGTTTATGCTGTTTCATACTGAATTCACCAAAACCTTGTTTTACTACTTCTGACGTGTTGAAAAAATGGTTCAAAGGGCTCTGAGCACTATGGGACTTATCATCTGTGGTCATCAGTCCCCTAGAACTTAGAACTACTTAAACCTAACTAACCTAAGAACCTCACATACATCCATACCCGAAGCAGGATTCGAAAGTGCGAGCGTATCGGTCACGCGGTTACAGACTGAAGCGCCTAGAACCGCACGGCCACACCGGCCGGCTGACGTGTTGAAACTAAAGACGTTGTTAATAATCCAGTTTTTGGTAAATGTTGTTATAACTTTGTTATTGATTTACTTCTGAAGTTTGTCGGTTTTACGAATACTTTCAAGCTGTTATTGCGGTCTTCAGACAAAGAAATGTTTGGATAGTCTATGCAGAGCAGGCCTCTTCATCTCCGCGTAGCTACTGTAACCTACATCCATTCGAATGTGCTTACTGTGTTTAAGCCTTTATTTCTCCTCAACAATTCTTGATCCACACTTTTAAGACGTTCCTCCATTATCAAACCGAAAAGTCATTAATGGCTCAGGAAGTGCCGTATAAATGATCCCTTCTCTCACTCACCTTCTGCCATAAATTTCGTTTTCCCATAATTCGATTAATTAATTATTCGATCAACCAAACCAATCCTCAGCATTATTCTGTAGCCTCACAATTCAAAAAATTCCATTCTTTTCTAGTTCCGTTTTAAGCTGCTATCCAGACAGCTACCTTCAGGAAAGATACCTTCGAACTTAACTTCATATTGGAAAAGTTTCTCTTTTTCGGAATCTACATCTACATGATTACTCTGCAATTCACATTTAAATGCTTGGCAGAGGGTTCATTGAACCACAATCATACTATCTCTCTACCATTCCACTCCCGAACAGCGCGCGGGAGAAACGAACACCTAAACCTTTCTGTTTGAGCTCGGATTTCTCTTATTTTATTTTGGTGATCATTCCTACCTATGTAGGTTGGGCTCAACAAAATATTTTCGCATTCGGAAGAGAAAATTGGTGACTGAAATTTCGTAAATAGATCTCCCCGCGACGAAAAACGTCTTTGCTTTAATGATTTCCATCCCAACTCGCGTATCATATCTGCCACACTCTCTCCCCTATTACGTGATAATACAAAACGAGCTGCTCTTTCTTGCACCCTTTCGATGTCCTCCGTCAATCGCACCTGGTAAGGATCCCACACCACGCAGCAATATTCTAACAGAGGACGAACGAGTGTAGTGTAAGCTGTCTCTTTAGTGGACTTGTTGCATCTAAGTGTCCTGCCAATGAAACGCAACCTTTGACTCGCCTTCCCCACAATATTATCTATGTGGTCTTTCCAAGTGAAGTTGTTCGTAATTTTAACACCCAGGTACTTAGTTGAATTGACAGCCTTGAGCATTGTACTATTTATCGAGTAATCGAATTCCAACGGATTTCTTTTGGAACTCATGTGGATCACCTCACACTTTTCGTTATTTAGCGTCAACTACCACCTGCCACACCATTAAGCAATGTTTTCTAAATCGCTTTGCAACTGATACTGGTCTTCGGATGACCTTACTAGACGGTAAATTACAGTATCATCTGCGAACAACCTAAGAGAACTGCTCAGATTGTCACCCAGGTCATTTATATAGATCAGAAACAGCAGAGGTCCCAGGACGCTTCCCTGGGGAACACCTAATATCACTTCAGTTTTACTTGATGATTTGCCGTCTGTTACTACGAACTGCGACCTTCCTGACAGGAAATCACGAATCCAGTCGCACAATCATTTTTCTTCCTATTGTCTGTCTACATTTTATGTCCACTCCGCTTCGTTCATCATTGGTAATTTTGCTGCCACAATGGCAAATTTACCTTTAAAGTTTGGTGTTCCATTTCCTATTTTAATTCCCTTAGCATCGCCCAATTTAGTTCTACTACAGACCATCACTCTTACTTTGTATTCTTTGACGCCCCTCTTATAACCAAATTTCAAGACAGTATCCAATCCATTCAACTGCTGTTCCAAGACTTTCACCGTTTTTGACAAATTACAGTTTTAATCTGGAACCTCGAAGTTTTTATCTCTGAATATTAATTCCTTTTTCAAATTTCTCCTTAGTTACCTTTAGTCAGCTACTGTTTCCATTTCATGTCCATTAACTCGTATAACTACTGTCGATAACCTTTCGCTCCCTGTATTTTATCCCTGCTACCTTCAGAAATTCAAAACATG
This sequence comes from Schistocerca serialis cubense, assembly GCF_023864345.2. NCBI lineage: Eukaryota > Metazoa > Arthropoda > Insecta > Orthoptera > Acrididae > Schistocerca > Schistocerca serialis. Next base: position 530,209,068 of record NC_064642.1, read on the forward strand.
ATTTTCAGTCAATTATGTCAAAAAAGTAAGAACAGTCAAATAAAATTACTTCTCTTTTGTACTATATACAAGGTGAACAAGAACTCCTCAAATAAACTTCCAGAAATACCGCCCGAGTGTTTTTGTGTAAGGGACCCCCAGTCGCTGGCATTTCGTATGGTTTCTTGTCCCGATTACCTTTGTACCCTCACTGCAGTGAAAGCAGATGTCGATGGTATGCGTTGTGTGTCCTGTTTTCATTCACTCACGGTAAATGCTGTCGAAAACAGTTGTTCCCATTCTACCCTTCGCCTTCAAGCTTGCGTTCAATACTGCTCGGTCCTATTGTTTTCCCGGCAGCGTTAGTTGTGCGTTAACAGCGATACACAGCTCTGATGTGCATTTAGTACATGGGCTCACTGAATGCAGTGGACTAGGGGCGGTATGTCGCTACACTGTTGCCGCAGTGACGACAGCCATATCACTGTACAGTCTTTCGTCTGAGGCTTGTTGCATTACTGTATTATGCTGGTTCGTTGGTTGATCTGGGAGAGCGGACCAAACTGCGAGGTCATCGGTCTCAATGGATTAGGGAAGGATGAGTAAGGTAGTCGGCCAGGTTCTTTCAAAGGAACCAGCCCGGCATTTGCCCATTGTGCTAACCATTGCGCCACCTTGCTGTATTGCGTGTTGTGTGATGTATGTTATGGTTGTTGCATGTTACAGGTTTCTCCACTGTTGCGAAAGTATTGTCACAGAAACAAGTTTAATTTCAGTAAAAAAAAGCTATTAAATCGTAATTATCACTCCGTAACGAGCCGGCGGAGACCTGTGGTGTCTTATACCAAAACACTCATAAGGTATCACTGAACAAAAGTTTTTCGGGATGAAATAACTAAATATCTCGAAAAATACACGCGGAACGGGAAAGACTTCCCAGATGAAAAGTTAATATTTGCAAGGGGGGCAAAGGTTTTTGCTAAAACTGACCGCCTCTTAGCCCCGCCCACCATCCCACGGGTGGGTCCACTTTTTCATATCAAATGAAAACACTCCCCTCCTCCCCCTCCCCCTCCCCTTCCCCCCCCCCCCCCCCCCCCCACCAACGCCGTCATTTTTATTGCAGATACTGATTCTAAGTCAAAAATACGTGCGGTTTGTCAAAGGGATTTTTTCCATTCGTGGTAGATGACGATGTAATCAACTAAATTTTCTGGTTTTTTTATCAATTAGTAGCCGACTCATTTGATTCCGCTTTACATTTTCGATAAAAATGTAAACTCTTTTGTTCGAGTCAGATAATATTATTGTTGAATATTTAATTCGAGTTTTTCAAATGTGCTAATGCGATAGACAATTAAAAGCCCGGCAAATAAGCTACATTTGATGTAACGTAGTTTTAAGATCTTGTACGTAGCTGGAGCAGCAAACATGCCTCTGCAACGACATGTAATCCAGTTGTCAATATTTCCTTATGAAGAAGATGTTTTTTATAAACGTTGAAACCATGGTAAAGGGGTTTTAATAAACATTCCACTTTGCAAGTGATTAACTGTTTAGTATTAGTGCAGTAAGGTAACTTAGTTTCCTGTTCCCTTCGGTGTTGATTTCGGTAAGTGCCCTCTTGATCGTTTACAGAGAAATCTACCTTGAATGTAAAAAGAAATGTTTCAGATAAGCTCTAGGTAATTTTTGACTTGGAATCCGAGGAGTATGGCACGCCGCGGAGGCACTGGCACGGACACACATCCCCATTTGAAGGCTTTAACTTTTCCTCTGGAAAAATTTTTATACGGTGCATAATATGCTTAATTAAAACGAACACCCAGTAAGAACTTAATGCAGGATATCCACATCACAAACTGCCAATATATTTTAAGAAGCTGGTACCCCCACAGGTCGTACATATTTGAAGAACTTCATCATTTATCGCCAAGAGCTGATGATTTTTCTTTATTTAACGACCAGTTTCGACACAGTGACTTGTATTAATATGTGACAACAATGAATAATTCATAGGTTTTTATTACGGGACGCCATTGATTTTATAACGCCTAGTATGATGGCTGAATCGGCACCGTCTGAAGGGGTGTAAACTGAAACAAGAAACCTGATGATGGTCCGTGCCCCAAAACTACCTTTCCGATAAAGAAATTTTATTAGCAGCGCTTGGTTGTAAATCATGACATTCTTCAGTGTCTAACTGTCTCTACTCTTACAGTGCACTGCCGTCTATCGAAATGGCGAGCTTAATGGACTGTTTGAAGAGCTAGGGGATCATAAAAGGAGCACTGAAATTTCGTTTCTCATTTAAAGGGAGGCTGGATGGGAAGAACAGGCAAACAAGGGTTTTCTCATATCGGCGGTCCTTTCTACACAAGCCAGCAATCGCTCCCCCCGCAAGAATACCATCGAGCGTAGAACTCGTTCACCTGTCGGAGCCGCTACGCCGAGTCCCCGGGTCCCCGTGCCCCGCGGGAATACTGGTCGATCGCATCATCCATTGAGCGGAAAGCAGATGCCGCTGTCGATAGCTCGGGGAAGATTCCGTTGCTCGGCGTCCCTTGTCTGAGACGTCGCTGCCATTCCTGCGGAACACGTATCGACCAGCGAGGTTACAACCAAGGGGTTCTCTAGTGACGAAACCTAACTCTGTAGCCAATATCACGTCTTGTGAAGCTCCTCTAGTATTAACTTACAAAATATACTGCTGAATCTCGGTAAGAGCCATCATCGGATATATGAAAAAAAATTGTTATTTCTTGGACAAATTTCAAGCTGGACCGCGGAAATAAACAACGAAACAACGCACGAACTGCACTTTATGAGGAGTGACCAAATAAATTTGCAGCAGTTGATGAAATACACTACCCTGAAGCACAATACAAGGATGGTTTGATAAGTCCAGTAAAACAACAAAACAAAATTTTTGCTTCATAAACAGCTAACCTTACTTCCCGACATAGTCTCCTTTAGCGGATATATACTTGGTCCAGCGATTTTCCAGCTTTTCCAACCCATCGAAAAAATAGGTTCTGTCAATGTCTACGAAATACTCTTTGACTACAACTAACACTTCCTCAATTGATGAAAATGTCTTCCCAGTATGCCAAAGTTCCAACTTAGGAAACAGGAAGAAATCATATGGGACCAAGTGTGATGAATAGGGTGGACGAGGAACCAGTTCAAAGTAAAATTCATGCACTTTCACCATCCTTATGGCAGCTGAGTAGACTGTAAATTATCCTGGTAAAACACCACATTTTTGTGTGCCAACTTTGATCTCTTTCAGACAACGCAAGTTTCAAACGATCCAACAATGTAGCTGAATAGGGTCCAGTTATGAGTATGCCTTCTTCCAAGTAATCTATGAGGATTATTCCTCGCAAATCCCAAAAGACCAGTAACCATCACCATAACAGAGTCTGCGAGGACATACAACCCTCTTTTAATTTGTGTGATAATTCAACGCTTCAAATTAAAAATGTTTAATAACAGCATAAAACTCTGTTTTCTCTATTTCCAGCTGCAGTCGACACACTGACCAGTTCAGACGGCTGCCAACAATTATCTGGTGGTGACGGTGGTGATAAGTTCCTATGGGACCAAACTGTTGAGGTCATTGGTCCCTAGGCTTATAGCCGGCCGGGGTGGCCGAGCGGTTTTAAGCGCTACAGTCTGGAACCGCGCGACCGCTACGGTCGCAGTTTCGAATCCTGCCTCGGGCATGGATGTGTGTGATGTCCTTAGGTTAGTTAGGTTTAAGTAGTTCTAAGTTCTAGGGGACTGATGACCTCAGACGTTAAGTCCCATAATGCTCAGAGCCATTTGAACCATTTTGAACCTGGGCTTATACACTATTTTTTTTAGACAACATAGTTGTGTGGGATAACAGCGATTAATTTAATTTAATTTGGTAACTACCAACTGTGCACAGACAGGGTGACGTCTCCAGCGAGCGACCAAATGGTGTAAATTGCCCTGAAGATTACCCCATCGCAGGTTGAAACCGGGTGTCGGCAAAATAAATAATACGATTGTGACTGCCATTTTGAATAATAAATTACACACTACTTAATCTAACTTACACTGAGGACAACACACACACCCTTGCCTGAGGGAGGACTCCAACCTTCGACTGGGTGAGGCGCACGAACTGTGGCAAGGCTCCCAAGACCAAGCGGCTACCACGCGCGTCTACAATGATCTGAACAATGTACACTGTCGACATTCTTTATACGATCCTTGGAATGATTAAGCATCCAGCCATGAAGACCAAACAAAAGTGTTCCATTCTTGCTGAAGATTTACCCAGTTTATTAAACCACTGTCGTTAATCATTGCTACCTTCATAGCAATGTCCATCCAGATACGACGAGCATGGTGCGATATTATTCCATTTCGTGGGACACTTAATTGATTCAAATCATCATTTCAGACCTGGAGGCAACTGTAATAACGCACTCCAAATACACTGAAGAGCCAAAGAAACTGGTCCACCTGCCTGACATCGTGTAGGGCTTCCGCGTACACGCAGAACTGCCACAACACAACTTGGTGTGGATCCGACTGTTGTCTGAAGTAGTGCTGGAGAATTAACACCATCAATCCTGCAGGGTTGTCCACAAATCCGTAAGAGTACGAGGGTGTGGAGATCTGGGTGGAGATCTCTTCTGAACAGCGCGTTGCAAGGCATCCCAGATACCCTCACTAATGTTCAGGTCTAGGGAGTTTGGTGGCAGTAGAAGTGTTTAAACTCAGAAGAGTGTTCCTGGAGCCACTGTGTAGCAATTCTGGACGTTTGGGGTTTCGCATTCTCCTGCTGGAATTCCCCAAGTCCGTCGGAATGCACAATGGGCGTGAATGGATTCAGGCGATCCGACAGAATGCGTAAGGTAAGTTTCAACTTTCAGAGTCGTATGTAGACGTATCAGAGGTCCCATATCACTCCAAATGCACGCGTCTCACACCATTACAGAGCCTTTACCAGCTTTAACAGTCCCCTGCTGACATGCAGGGTCCATGGACTCATGAGGTTGTCCCCATACCGATACACGTCCATCCGCTCGATACAGTTTGAAATGAGACTCGTCCGACTGGGCAACATGTTTCCGTCATGAACAGTCCAGTGTCGGTGTTGACCGGCCCAGGTGAGGCATAGAGCTTCGTGGCGTGCAGTCATCAAGGCTAGAAGAGTGGGCCTTGGCTCCAAAAGCCCATATCGGTGATTTTTCGTTGAATCATTCGCACGCTTACGCTTGTTGATGTTCAATAAGATTTCGGGCTTGCAGCCGGTCGTCGTTAGCTTCCATCCACGATATTTCGACTGGACAACTGCCAACTGTGTCGTCCTACTTATCATTTCATCCCCATCTCACACTTGCAAGTCGCCCAATGTGGCGTCGAATGCAATACGTACTTGCTCTCGGCAGCCGAACTTCCCTGAATGGGGGACTCCCGGCTCACAATGCCGTAAGCTCATTTCCATTTTCCGACATGGCTGTGGCCGGAAAAAGATCTTGCAAGAACGGGACCAACGACGACTAAAGATAATCGTTCAACGTCACAGAAATCCAACTCTCCCTCAAATTTCTGCAGATATCAGTGCTGGGCCATCAACAAGTGTGGAATTTAAAATTTTCCCGGCGAACTAAATATTCAAAAACATTTCGGGCTTGCAGCCGGTCGTCGTTAGCTTCCATCCACGATATTTCGGCTGGACAACTTCCAGCTATCCTCAGGTGAGCCATCGAAGACTGACGAAGACGCCCTCCGTTCCGTAATATATACCGTGCAGCGAGTATTTCGCGCATGCAAGTTAGACGGAAGAGTGATGTCTTTCGGGGGCATTCGGTTTATCAAAATTCCCACACATGCTGATTTGTATTTAAATTCGTCCAGCTGCCATCACCCTTCGCAAACAATGAGTGGACTTAAAACACTTGTACACGGAGCTCATGTAGTGTCAGATGCAGATGCAGATAGTTTGCCTGAAGAGCTTGCCCATCTGAAGAGGGTTTTCCAAGAGAATGGATATTCTACCCGGCAAATTAGCAAGGCACTTGCAATTAAACCAAAGAAACAGGGAGTGGAGAAAGAAGAGAGCACGCCTACTAGATCTTCAGCTTTTCTTCTCTTTGTTGGCAATATTTTCTTCAAAATTGCAAGAATCCTCCAGGTTTCGAAGTGAAAGTGATTTTCCGTCCACCATCGAAGATTTCCGACCTGCTGGGATCAGTGAAAGACGATCTAGTATTGCGGAAGGCGGGGATTTATAAAATACCTTGTCAGTTTGGCATGTCATATAAAGGACAAACATTGCAAACAGTAGAAAAACGTTGCACTGAACATCAGCGCTGTACTGGCCTTTTGCAACCTAGCAAGTCTGCAATTGCTGAGCATTGTATTTCCACTGGACACTCAATGGAGTTTGGCAAGACATCAATTTTGGCCACAGCAACAATCTTTTGGGACTCCGTCATAAAAGAATCAGTGGAAATTCCCATGACAGGCAATCTTATCAACCGTGACAATGGCTACCAGCTAGATAATGCGTGGAACCCCGTCATCTCTAAGATCTGCTCCAGACGAAGACATCAGACCGTCAGAGTACTCCAATGGCCGCGGCAATTGACAACGCCGAAGACAGCTGAGTTCTGCAGTTCCACCAGCGAGGGCGCTGCTGACGGCGGTGTGGTTCGTCTGTCAATATGATTTTGACGCATGCGCGGAATACTCGCTGCACGCTATATATTACGGAATGGACTGCGTCTTCGTCAGTCTTCGATGGTTCACCTGAGAATAGCTGGCAGTTGTCCAGTCGAAATATCGTGGATGGAAGCTAACGACGACCGGCTGCAAGCCTGAAATGTTTTTGAATATTTAGTTCGCCGGGAAAATTTTAAATTCCACACTTGTTGATGGCCCAGCACTGATATCTGCAGAAATTTGAGGGAGAGTTGGATTTCTGTGACGTTGAACGATTATCTTTAGTCGTCGTTGGTCCCGTTCCTGCAAGATCTTTTCCCGGCCACAGCGATGTCGGAAAATGGAAATGAGCTTACGGCACTATGGGCCGGGAGTCCCCCATTCAGGGAAGTTCGGCCGCCGAGAGCAAGTACGTATTGCATTCGACGCCACATTGGGCGACTTGCAAGTCTGAGATGGGGATGAAATGATAAGGAGGACGACACAACAACCAGTTCCTGGACGTAGAAAATCTCCTGCCCCACCCGGGAATCGAACCCGGGCCCCTTGGCGTGGCTTTCCCCCGCACTGACCACTTAGCTAATGGGGTCGGACTGCGATGTCGGAGATTTAATGGTTCACCGGTTTCCTGTTATTCACGGTACACTCGTGAAATGGTCGTACGGGAAAATCCCCACTTCATCGCTACCTAGGACATGCTGCGGCTCTAAGCACTATGGGACTTAACATCTAAGGTCATCAGTCCCCTAGACTCTTTTTTTTTTTTTTTTTTTTTTGGCCATCAGTCTACTGACTGGTTTGATGCGGCCCGCCACGAATTCCTTTCCTGTGCTAACCTCTTCATCTCAGAGTAGCACTTGCAGCCTACGTCTCAATTATTTGCTTGACGTATTCCAATCTCTGTCTTCCTCTACAGTTTTTGCCCTCTACAGCTCTCTCTAGTACCATAGAAGTCATTCCCCCATGTCTTAGCAGATGTCCTATCATCCTGTCCCTTATCCTTATCAGTGTTTTCCACATATTCCTTTCTTCTCCGATTCTGCATAGAACCTCCTCATTCCTTACCTTATCAGTCCACCTTATTTTCAACATTCGTCTATAGCACCACATCTCAAATGCTTCGATTCTCTTCTGTTCCGGTTTTCCAACAGTCCATGTTTCACTACCATACAATGCTGTACTCCAGACGTACATCCTCAGAAATTTCTTCCTCAAATTAAGGCCGGTATTTGATATTTTCTCTTGGCCAGAAATGCCTTTTTTGCCATAGCGAGTCTGCTTTTGAAGTCCTCCTTGCTCCGTCCATCATTGATTATTTTACTGCCTAGGTAGCAGAATTCCTTAACTTCATTGACTTCGTTACCATCAATCCTGATGTTAAGTTTCTTGCTGTTCTCATTTCTACTACTTCTCATTACCTTCGTCTTTCTCCGATTTACTCTCAAACCATACTGCGTACACATTAGACCGTTCATTCCGTTCAGCAGATCATTTAATTATTCTTAACTTTCACTCAGGATAGCAATGACATCAGCGAATCGTATCATTGACATCCTTTCACCTTGTATTTTAATTCCACTCCTGAACCTTTCTTTTATTTCCATCATTGCTTCTTCGATGTACAGATTGAAGAGTAGTGGCGAAAGACTACAGCCTTGTCTTACACCCTTCTTAATACATGTACAGATTGAAGAGTAGGGGCGAAAGGCTACAGCCTTGTCTTACACCCTTCTTAATACGAGCACTTCGTTCTTGATCGTCCACTCTTATTATTCCCTCTTGGTTGTTGTACATATTGTATATGACCCGTCTCTCCCTATAGCTTACCCCTACTTTTTTACAGAATCTCGAACAGCTTGCATCATTTTATGTTGTCGAACGCTTTTTCCAGGTCGACAAATCCTATGAAAGTGTCTTGATTTTTCTTTAGTCTTGCTTCCATTATTAGCCGTAACGTCAGAATTGCCTCTCCCGTCCCTTTACTTTTCCTAAAGCCAAACTGATTGTCACCTAGCGCATTCTCAATTTTCTTTTCCATTCTTCTGCATATTATTCTTGTAAGCAGCTTCGATGCATGAGCTGTTAAGCTGATTGTGCGATAATTCTCGCACTTGTCAGCTCTTGCCGTCTTCGGTATTGTGTGGATGATGCTTTTCCGAAAGTCAGATGGTATGTCGCCAGACTCATATATTCTACACACCAACGTGAATAGTCATTTTGTTGCCACTTCCCCCAATGATTTTAGAAATTCTGATGGAATGTTATCTACCCTTCTGCCTTATTTGACCGTAAGTCCTCCATAGCTCTTTTAAATTCCGATTCTAATACTGGATCCTCTATTTCTTCGAAATCGACTCCTGTTTCTTCTTCTATCACATCAGACAAATCTTCACCCTCATAGAGGCTTTCAATGTATTCTTTCCACCTATCTGCTCTCTCCTCTGCATTTAACAGTGGAATTCCCGTTGCACTCTTAATGTTAACACCGTTGCTTTTAATGTCACCAAAGGTTGTTTTGACTTTCCTGTATGCTGAGTCTGTCCTCCCGACAATCATATCTTTTTCGATGTCTTCACATTTTTCCTACAGGCAATTCGTGTTAGCTTCCCTGCACTTCCTATTTATTTCATTCCTCAGCGACTTGTATTTCGGTATTCCTGACTTTCCCGGAACATGTTTGTACTTCCTCCTTTCATCAATCAACTGAAGTATTTCTTCTGTTACCCATTGTTTCTTCGCAGCTACCTTCTTTGTACCTATGTTTTCCTTCCCAACTTCTGTGATAGCCCTTTTTAGAGATGTCCATTCTTCTTCAACTGTACTGGCTACTGCGCTATTTCTTATTGCTGTATCTACAGCGTTAGAGAACTTCAAACGTATCTCGTCATTCCTTAGTACTTCCGTATCCCACTTCTTTGCTTATTGATTCTTCCTGACTAATGTCTTGAACTTCAGCCTACTCTTCATCACTACTATATTGTGATCTGAGTCTATATCTGCTCCTAGGTACGCCTTACAGTCCAGTATCTGATTTCGGAATCTCTGTCTGACCATGATGTAATCTAATTGAAATCTTCCCGTATCTCCCGGCCTTATCCAAGAATTCCTCCTCCTCTTGTGATTCTGGAACAGGGTATTCGCTATTACTAGCTGAAACTTGTTACAGAACTCAATTAGTCTTTCCCCTAGACTTAGAACTACTTAAACCTAAGTAACCTATGACCACCACACACAGCCATGCCTGAGGCAGGATTCGAACCTGCGACCGTAGCAGCCGCGTGGTTCCGGGGTGAAGCGTCTAGAACCGCTCTACTACAGCGGCCGGCCGGAGATGCTGTGTTCCATCGCTAGTGCGCCAACTATAATACCACGTTCAAACTCACTTAAATCTTGGTAACTTGCCACTGTAGCAGCAGTAACCAAGCGACCAAGTGCGCCAGATATAGGCGTTGCCGACCGCAGCGCCGTATTCTGCCTATAGCAGTTACGTATCTCCTTATTTGAATAGGCATGCCTATACCAGTGTCTTTGGCGCTTCCTTGTATATCTTACACCACGCTCTCGATATGATTTCAAAGATAACGATCCTTAAATCAGAGTAAAGCACAGGTTGCGTGGGAGTCCAGCTGTACAAATCCAATCTACCCCAAAATCGACAATTGATTGTGACCTTGCATCAACAATACAATTTGTCGAGGGTCCTTCCTTCTGGGATCAAAGATTGTTGTACACTGTGTGAAAAAATATTCTGTAAATGTGGTACACAGTAACTGAATGCAAAGTGTCTACAGTGGCCGTCAAGAAGATACATACCTCAAGGTATAAGCACTGTTATTCACCCGCCTCGTAGCTTTGTTTCTATATGGCTGCCAGAGGAATACGTCAGTGCCAGCTGAATGATCATTGTCTCTGTGCGATATCGTGTGGACACGTGTTGCTTTAGTCTTGACTCACAAGTGAGTGAAACGCAGAAACAACAGGTGCTGCGTAGAGGAAGAAAAGATATTCAAAAACAATCTAAACTTGTCATATCGAATGTACTGATGTTTACTTAACAGTGAAAAAACTAGGAGTACTATAAATTTTTCGCAAGTTCTTAAAATGACAAGAAAACGTTGTTGTATTCGGAACCGACTGTACTCCATGTTAACAATGCAGAAACGCCGACAGAATATCTAGATGTGAACATGTGTTTTGATTCTCCAAGAAAGGGGTATCAATGAAATCGGAAGTCAACAAAATTTGACGATTTTTACGAGAAGTGAGTGGGTGAAACTGTACTTAAATACAATGACCGACGAGTGTATCTGATGGCTAGATCAACACAGGGTGGTCTCGGAGAAAAACTTAATTATTCTTGCTAAAAGACATCCCTTCTTTCTCTTCTCCGTTCAACTAATTTTTTATTCAGAAAGTGTAATGGTTCAAATGGCTCTGAGCACTATGCGACTTAACTTCTAAGGTCATCAGTCGCCTAGAACTAATTAAACCTAACTAACCTATGGACATCACATACATCCATGCCCGAGGCAGGATTCGAACCTGCGACCGTAGTGGTTCCAGACTGTAGCGCCTAGAACCGCACAGCCACTCCGGCCGGCAAAGTGTAATGGAGGAAGAAAATTTTTACTGGAATGCTGACACTGCAGCTGCAAGATCGAAGTCTTGTGGGCAATGCACTTATTGCTTTGATGAGGACAATAGCTTTGTATATATAGCTTTGTATATACAGTGTGGGTAAAATGAAAGTGACCCAGACGAGTGGATGCGACTGGACGTGAATGTATGCGTATAAACACACCGCGTGACGCACACAACACATGTAGGCATGCCACGTGACCCATATGGGTTCAGAGAATGGTGCAGGCTGTGTCATTGTGACTGGAACAGTGTCAAGGGGACGACGGTACTCACAGTGGACCAGCAGTAGTTCATTGTGGAAAGTTACATGACTACAGTTGTTTGCTGCAGACTTTAATGGTGCCAAAGTGGCAGCAAAGAGTGTCATGCAATGCTTAGACCGAAAATGATGTCAGACAGGAGCTGTCTTGAACAATCCAAGAAACATTTCGAAACGTGACAGCACACCAGAAAATATGATTGCAATTCACCATAAAATGCTTCAGAGTCCTACCAAATAAACCTGGTGCCTGTCACCAGACACAACCATATCACGCCGATCATGCGGACTAATACTCTACCTGGACCTACACACGCATCCCTACCGAGTGTCCTTTGTTCATGCATTGGAACCAGCAAATGCTTTTCGGCGCCTCCAGTTTTGTCAGCGGCTGTTTCCTGAGATAACAATGAAGGGCTTGGATATGGAACTGTTCTTCACGTCTAACGAAACCTTGTTTCACCTGAGTGGTTATGTCAACTCACAAAATCAGAGGTTCTTGGCAGTGGACGGTCCACACAACTTCCACGAAACACCACTGCTTGATCAGAAGTTTGGTGTTTATTGTGCAGTGTCTGCATGTCGGTTTATTGGTCCCATCTCCTTTCATCAGCAGTTCCAGCAGTTCATCAGCAGTTCCAGCAGACCAACTTCGATCCGTCTTCAGCAACTCGGCGACTAGGGAGATGAATGGTGGTCACTACCGATATCAGCTGTAATCAGGTTAGTGCTGTATTGACTTCGGCGAATTACATTTGCCAACATTTTGAAACCGTTTGTGTCAGCATTAACGGAGGAGCAAGACACCTACAGTTACTTCCTACAGGATGGAGCAACTGTGCATACAGCCAGCAGAACCTTGAGCACGTTTACAGTCTTTACGCCGTCTGGCTTAATTGATTAGCAAAGGTCACTCTGGTCGCGGTCCTACCTGGCCATCCAGATTATCTGATATGCCAGTGTGATATTACTTTGTGTGGAAATCCGTCAAAGCCTAGGGTGTATCGCAACAACTCTTCATGGTCTTCAAGAACTGCAGCAGAATATTTCGGATAACACTGCAGCAGTTCCAGCAGACCAACTTCGATCCGCCTTCAGCAACTCGCCGACTAGGGAGATGAATGGTGGTCACTACCGATATCAGCTGTAATCAGGTTAGTGCTGTATTTCCTTTCCTTTACTGTGTTTCTTTGTACCCTGAAACTCTGTTCTCCGGGCCACTAATATTTGCCCCGCCTGTAATTCAATAAAACTTCAAGAAACCATACACAAAAACATATTTTGTGCGACTTTAACGGAAGTAGTGACCTGGAAGAACCTACAGTAACTCTTCTATATCGTACATTGGCGATATGGGTGATGGGCATAGTGACAAAGCGTCAGTAAGAGCTGCAAATAAAAAATTTTCGGGAGGTAGGCAATATTCTCGGCCGTATTAAGGCGATCTGTCGGAACAAAAATTCTGGTGGCAGCACGTAAGCGCTCACATACTGCCACACCTGGAGTCTCTCGCAAATAAAATCCGTTCGTAGGTGACACGATATACTAATGATGCCTTCGATGTCATCAATATTAATATTGTGGTTTTATTAACAACTTTATCGCTAAACATTTTGCGACGTCCTATACTACACAGGTCATCAGCGACGACATTTTTCGGTCACAGGTGCAACAGTTTCACCCATCTTATGGTATTTTATTCTTTATCTCGGGATACTTTTATGTTTTCACGATGCAATATGTATCATATGCATCTACGAACTTCCAAAATAGTCATATATTTTTTCTGCCCTAATACGCCAGTTGTTCTGTTTTATCAACTCTTTGAAGTAAAAAATTGTTTATATTCAAAATTTCTTATAACAATAATTTTTATTTTTTCGTACTAGCAGAACAGAATTTTATTGTAGAAACTACTGCATAATTCTCTAGACCCAAAATAGACTGTCTAAATCTTTTTCCGAAATCCTTATTATTTGAAATTATTACTAAATATCAATGCTGTAAGACTGTGAGATGGCTTTGAGGTGTTTATCTTTGTGAAGGCCGTTAAAGTGAAAAGCGTTGGTAGAATAATAGGTCCTACAACCTACTTACCAACCATTGCACATCAAACGTTCACGGAAAATTATTGTTGGTTAAAGTTGGTGAATCCTAACAGCAAGCACGGATCGCAAAGTCTCTGGTGCTACTGCTTCGATTTTTGAGGTAACTACCCAACATAAAGTAGAGCGCAACTGTGAATATCAAATGTTTATGGAAAGCAAATGCGGAATCATTTTTATAAAGAAACAGATGCATAGTTCCCACAAGAGCTGAACGATATGTAAAACTGTTGTGATAATGTCCAATCGATTATGCTATCTGTTCTTATCGCACAGGGAATCCTTAAAAAGAAGATGCTCTGACAGCGTGCTCACGGCATAGATTCCTTTCTCTACGAATGGTTCAAATGGCTCTGAGGACAATGCGACTTAACGTCAGAGGTCATCAGTCGCCTAGAAAACTAATTAAACCTAACTAACCTAAGGACATCACACACATCCATGCCCGAGGCAGGATTCGAACCTGCGACCGTAGCGGTCGCTCGGCTCCAGACTGTAGCGCCTAGAACCGCACGGCCACTCCGGCCGGCCTTTCTCTACAAGATACTGTCAAAGTGCTAAAGCGGTAACTGGTGTGACTGTTTCCTATCAGGAAACCAATGCCCGTATTTTTCTCCCATTGTCCATCAACTATCATAATAATGTCAGGGACATCAAGCAGTTTGTGGTGGATCCAGAACTTCACATGTTGACAACTGAAAAGACAAAATGAAGACGCAAAAAGAAATCAACAATGAATTTATAAGATGACTACAGTGGGTTGTTATCATGACAATGAGCCCTTGTCAAGCGCTTGACTTGTAAGAGATGTGTTAAAAACATAACTTGCTCCTCAGCAAAGAAATTATCATATGTGGGCGAACAATGGTCCTTAATTGTTAACAGTATCTATGCGTTACACATGAACCTTACACAGAACTGCATTTTTAACGCCAAGTTTTGAAGAATTTGCGAACATATCTTGCCGTCAAGTGTAACAGTTCTTCTGCAAAGTCGAGGTCGGTGTAGATTTCAAAAATTGATCAGTTCGCTCTGTTTACTGACAAGATTCAGGAGCCCAGCGATGAGGTGGGAGATATCGATAGCGTGTTTCTTTCCCGTCAGGAAGCTTTTTTATACAAATGCTTCACTGGGAATTAGTAAGCGACATTTTGTAGAATACAGTTATCCATTTCTGGGCAGAAATACATTTTAAGCGTACTGTACGTAATGTCAAGTATATACAAGATGTGACAGGTGTAAGTGTAGATACTTTCGTATGTTGTATCTTATTGTACACAAACATCAGTCTTTTGTTTGCTTTTTCTCTGCATCGAACAATCTTCCCATAAACACATCACAAACTTTATGACATGATATTTTCTGCATGACTGTAGCTGGGCTTCGAAGTGAATGACGCCTGTTAGTACAGACTAACCGTTTTGCGTCCACACATCGACACTTCAACATCTGACTTCCTGCTCAAGTGAAAATAAGCATTAATAGCTTACCCTTATCACATGTAGTTGGTGGTCCTACTAAACCTAAAAGCATACGACTTGTAATAGCTCTATTAGACTGCAAATGACGGAAATACTGGTATAATGTTGTTCAGTACACTGAAGCCGATCACCGACAGAGATATATGCACTTACACCTGTTACACCTTGTATATACATATGTATGTTCTGCTAAAAGGACCTAGTCAGTTGTTAAATTTGTTCACGTTAGCGTGTTAAGTGGAAAACTTAGTAAGGCAAACTTTTGATTCAGAGCAAAGACGAGTATATTAGGTGAAATCATTCTTGTTCTGTGTAAGCATTGGCTATTAGACTTAATTCAACTGCGCAAGAAATGCCATTAATACATTAAAGTTATAAGCAGCACAACAGAAATAACATGGCAGTGAGGTACTGAAGAGAAAATAATGAAATCTTAGGGCTACTCGTTTTAATTTTTGCCAAATTACTTATGACCAGAACGAACTGTTCTCCTAAGAAGTGGATCAGTAACTGTAAACTATGGCACTGATGAAAACTAAAATAGAATCCGTATTTAAAACGATACTGCATTCCCATTTTATCAGCTAAACAGAAAGTTATCACACTTCTGCTACAACTCTGCCAGAAAGCTGACGTACTCGGAGAAATACTTCAAAAATTGACTATCTTGGGAGTAAACCTGCAAATACATGTTTTACAAAAAGGTTTATTGTCTCTCTAGACGGCTCTCCTTTTTAAAATGACCAGTCTCGATTTGACATGAACAGTCTTCACATTTCAGGATATTTCATGTGGAAGTGAAGCCGGCCATTTCAAAAACGAATGAAATTTGCATGGACAATAAAATCTGTCGAAAACATAATCACAAGACAAATAACAGCAGCTGTGTCATAACGATTGTCACATCTAACGATATCCAGCTACCGAAGTTCCGTGAGAACATCGCAGTTATACGTCAGACGGCGTATATCCAAACTGCAGTTGCCGTAAAATTGTGCTCAGTTCGATAACTGTTTAGAATCTAATGCAGGAATAACTGAAAACGCTTGATGAAGTCGCTGTACATACACTCAGGAGATCAAACAATATTAATAATAATCCATACATTATAGATGCAAAAGTAACTCTGTTACGTTTACCAGTGAACCGATTTCGATGAAATTCGGTGTGAGATAGCTTGAACCCTGAGGAAGAACGCCGGCCGTGGTGGCCGAGCGGTTCTAGGTGCTTCAGTTCGGAACCGCGCGACTGTTACCGTCGCAGGTTTGAATCCTGCCTCGGGCATGGATGTGTGTGATGTCCTTAGGTTAGTTAGGTTTAAGTAGTTCTAAGTTCTAGGAGACTAATGACCTCAGATGCTAAGTCCCATAGTGCTCAGAGCCATTTGAGGAAGAACGTTGTGTGGCCTTAAGAGCTACAGAGACGGTGGAACGATCACATGCATGTCGCATTTTTGACGCTGACCGTCCCGTGTCTCTTATAGCTTCAGATACGCTTGAATAGTCACAACGACCGCATTATATAAAGGCCGAGTCATCGTGCCTTTATGTGTAGAACGTGGGAGGCTTTTAATGAGAATGCATTTCGCTGTGACCCGTTAATTGGCTACGTTAATTACCGATTAGTCATCATACGGAGAACAGATAAAAATACAGGCATTGTAATGCGTTGAAATGGAAGGAAGAGACGAATGGTATTTGTTGCTCTGGTGGCTAAACCTCACTTTCAGTGCGAGGTGATCCAGAAGAACCCTTATAAACTCTACGTCTGCATGAATGTAATGGACTGAGAGTTTTTTAAAATATAATTAGAAACTCTAATGCACGTTTTGAAATGACGTCATTTGATGAGGATGCAGAAGTGAAAAAGCCAGGTTTTTCACCTGCTTTCACGATTTAAGGTCAAGTTTACTACAGAGTTGGCTCTTCCCTTCCACCGGACAATCATCACCAGTAAAGCAGACAGTAGTGTAGTATAACTGAAGACGTGGAAAAAAGAGACGGTTTTGAAGATTCATAGAATTCATTCATTATGTACTTATATACATATATTTATTCTTGTACTCTACAAACGTTTATTCATATACACATAAATATCTATGCAACTATACACCCAGATATTTGTAAATTACCAGCACACTTCCTCACCGTCACTTATTATAACAGAACTACTGATATGCAAGCACAGCTGGGGTAACATCTGGCAATAACAATAATAATAACAAAATTTGTAGATGTCAGTGAGTATTCAGATTTTGTATTTCAAACCCTTGTCATAAACAGTATAAAAACTATCAACAGAAACTGTTGCTTACTGATGTGTATAAAATTAAAAAACCGTCGAATCATTTTCAGACTTTTGAAACGAATTTTCAGTCAGTCTTTCGATGATTTAAATACGGCTTTCCTATTTCTCCAATGAGATATTATTTTCGGGTAATCTTGTTCTTTCGTTAGGATTGTGGTATTTTCTGAGAGAGCAGTTCGCCTTTTAGGTTTAGTTTTACTCCCTGCGCTAAGCTTTACTTTCATCTCCAGAGAGGAGGGGGATTTAGTAAGGAAGGGACTGAGGTCCTGTTGGCCTTGGGACGTGACTGCATCGGACGACTGGTGTCGTTACAGCTTCAGCTCACGTATCAGATCATATCACGGACACAATACGGAGGGTCTCTGTCTCGCCGAAAGGACATGTTCTGCCTTATACAGTACGGAACATCTAGCAGTGTGGGTGGAAACTCATTTCGAAGGATGTCCAGGAAGTGACGTCGGTAAAGCTATTGCGTAACATGACAGGGTCAATTAACTCACCCCAACTCCTGCAGCACTGATCTGATATTAGACAATGGCAAATTAAATGGAACAGACAACATGAAATTGTGGCTTTCGGGAGTGAAAATCTGTCGATCACTAGCGAGTTAAAAGGGAATATTACACTTACTAATTACGTAAGCGCTAAATTCTTATCTCGCAGATTTATTTCTATTTTACACGCATGTATATCTGTAACAGTCCCAATTAAACTGAAAACACAATCACATGCGTAAAATTGCTTGAATTTGTCTACATAGAAGTATATTTCACTAAGGTCGCCAAAATATTACCCACTTGTCAGAATATGCAGATGAAATTAATGTTGCTCTGGGTCGCCAAATTACTTGTTACTTACCAGACAACACAGATCAAATTAATGTACTCGTATTATCCTTACGGGAAATTAGAACTTGTTGTGGTGTATCGAAGGTTCAGATAACTTCCTTGACGGTTGCCGATATTTCCATGGCTGAAAACCCCTTGTGATTGTCGGCTGCTGACCTGTCGAACCATCGGTAGCTATTGAGGGCGCCCACACAAATTATTTAAGTAAACTATTTCTAAATTATTGATTTCCTTATATTGAATTCAAATGTCCGTAAGGATTTTTCTCTCTGCTTTCTGATTCGTTGCTGATCATTACACACCTTCAGTCTCTCCTCTGCAAATGCGAAAACTAATTGAACCACGACCTCAATGGTATTCTTTCTTAACACCAGCACCTCATTTTCCTGCAATATATTTCTTTCTCCTATTGTCGAAACGTCTTATATATGTTGACGTATGGACAGAAAAACCAATTTTCGATACACTTCACTTCACCACAAGTGAACTGTAGAAAATCTTTTGTACTTCATTATCGGAGCAATTACAGCGGCCATAGGATACTCAGGAGCCATCTGTTGTATCTGTTCCAAGAAATCAACCTGAATGGTTTCTGAAACAAATGTAGTATTGGGGAAAAAAACCATTGCAGCTTTGTTTATTTTCCGTACGAAGGTTCAAAATTCTTTCGGAGTGCTGTAGACGTCCACGTTATAAAGAACTATATGTATAAATATATATTAAAGGACAAGAAATACGTCCACATTTTTTTTCTGAACTGTTGCTTACTAGTACATTCATTTTCTGTAGTAGACAGACAAGGAAACCCTATGTCTAGAACGTCAATAAAATTAATGTTCTTTAGAACAACTGGAATAAGAAAGCATCCTGCCTGAAATCTAAGGAAATAAATTAAAGACCTAATAAAGAAAGTACACTACCTGTCCATAACAAAGCAAATAAAAGAAGGGATTAGTGTGAATCTTAAGGCAGATATTCTTATAATTCAGTCACATCCGCATGAGACACCTAATTAAGGAAAGTCCTGTATAAAATCCTCACAAAGTGTAAAAACTTTGAATAAGAAGACGGTGTGAAAAAAGTTACTTTACAATTGTCACAATCAAAATACTTTAAAAAGAAAATTATCTTCCTTTGATATCCTAAATCGTACTCAAACAACCCAGTAAACAGAGCACTCCAGATAAAAAAATTTCTCAACAAATATTACAAAATTATGAAATCAGTAATCCTGAGAATTTTGAAGCTGCTTAAACTACTATTCTCAAATGTCTGCAACAGCACTGGCATTTAGCCGCAATTACGAATCTCTGCCAGCATCTAAGCAGTAGACTTGGCCACTGTTTCTATGTTTCGATACAGTGTATCGATACGTGGAACTGTTTCAGTGTTTCGGAACGGTTACGGTTCACTGTTTCGAAACAGTGGTGTTTCATTTCACCCCTGTCTCGGATAAATGGGCCACATTCGGTCTCGACCCAGACACAGAAACTGTATCGTTGTTTCAAAATAAGGCTGTTTCAGTCCACCAGTGCTTGGAACGGACTAACTGTATCGAAACAGTGATGTTTCATTCCCCTCTGTGTCGGACGAGATTCGGGCTCGGCACAGGTACTGAAACACATTTAACATACCACTTCATGAAACACTTTCAAGAGTGTCAAAATCTTTGTGACAAACAATAGCATGAAGCTTAAGATATCCGAAAATAAAGCTTCGTTTCTAGCTGACTGTCATATTCCGAAATGGCGTAATATCTGCTTTATAAACACTAACCAAGCAATAAAACAACGCATACTATTCACATTCAAAATAATAAATATGTGAAAATCATTCAGTTAAATTACACTTTTTTATAACATACGCTTCTCTGTTCATGTACAGTAATTATATTAAGAAACGTAAGTAAGCCTACAACATTTTGAATAAAAAAAGGCGTAGAGTGACAGTTATTAGACATATACATAAATGTGATGTAGGTATAATTGCAAGCAATCTGTTTGACATATCACTGATAGTGTAATGGTGAACGGGAAGGACTAGGAAGCATGGTGAATTTATAGTAACGGTTTGAAACACCTTGAAAGACAAAATTTTTTTCTGTTATATTTTGTTATTTATTCGAATTATTTGGCGTTATTTGTGAGTCTATAGTCACTGTGCCTATTATCCTCAATGATTCCCTTTGTGTGCATGGCAATTAGCAAGATGGGTGTATTACCCATACTAACGGAATGTGGCAATTCCAGTAGCATATCCGTTGTTTCTGCAGTTTGCTCCCACCTCCAGTTCCGTTCGTGGTGGCCTTTCTGTCTTCAGCTATGGCTGTCCTCAGCCAATTGAAAAGTATGAAAGCCGCACGACACGAAAGCAGCGCATTTTCTGCAGAAATACGAAACTGCCAAGACGCCTAAGTGATAATTTGATACTTTCTGGGATATGATTAGCGCTCTCGCAACTCATTTGTGTTTATGTGGACATACTTATACAGTAGACATTCAAGATGATAAAATGTGTAGGTTTATTAGATTACAAAACACAAACTGTTTCACTGTTTCGAAACAGCGTATCGAAACATTACATTGTACTGTTTCATTTGTTTCGAAACAGTTACGTGTTTCACTTTGCCCATCTCTACTAAGCAGCATGACAAAAGCACCTAGTGAAACAATTGTTTATTTCCACCAGGAAACAATTGTTTACTTCCGCCAGCCCCTTCAACGAAAACGTATATTACCATAGGTATGTTGATGACACAAGTATCAATTTCAGTGAAATCAGAAACGAACCAGGTGATTTATAATTGTCAAATAACTTCCACGGTCCCATGCAGTTCAACGTTCAACAGAAGAGGAAACACAACGTTAAAAAATTCAGGAACAAAATAACCTCTGATACAGGTACTAAAATCTCAAAGGCACCAATAAAACCACCCACACATCGCTGCCGTAGGATAAAGTCGAGTCCAATCCGAGCACAGAACGTTCACCTATGTCAATTCTACACGTACCTTACTCGTCTCAGTAATGTAACTTTATCGAACTTCCGCTTCCCGTATTGCAACGATCTGTAAACTGAGCAACTCGACTTGAGATGATGCAGTGCCAGAACATACGACGTTTTGTCAGCAGCGTATTTCGTTCATAGTTTACCTGACACCTGGGAAACACTGTGCGCATATACTACAGTGAGGTGTTATAGCCGTGAGATAGCGATACGCACTTATACAGATGGCGGTAGTATCGCGTACACAAGATATAAAAGGGCAGTGCATTTGCGGAGGTATCATTTGTACTCACAAGGGAACCTCCCCATCACACCCCCCTCAGATTTAGTTATACGTTGGCACAGTGGATAGGCCTTGAAAAACTGAACACAGATCAATCGAGAAAACAGGAAGAAGTTGTGTGGAACTATGAAAAAAATATGCAAAATATACAAACTGAGTAGTCCACGTGCAGGATAGGCAACATCAAAGACGATGTGAGCTCAGGAGCACCGTGGTCCCGTGCTTAGCGCGAGCACCCGCGGAATGAGAGGTCGTTGGTTCAAGTCTACCCTCGAGTGAAAAGTTTAATTTTTTGTTTTCAGACAATTATCAAACTTCAGGCACTCACACATAATCAACTTCGCTCTCCAAAATTCCAGGACATGTTCAGATTTACTTGGATATATGCAGGATTTGACGGTCTCCACACGGAAAAAATTGAAAACGTTAAAAACGTATGTTTTGACAGAGCACAGGGAAAACTGTGCGACTGTGAAACTGTTGCATTCATTTGTTGCAGTTTATGTGACAAACTCTTATGTTTTCATCACTTTTGTGGGAGTGATTATCACATCCACAAGAAAACCTAAATCGGGCGAGGTAGAAGAATCTTTTTACCCATTCGCCAAGTGTACAAGTTAGGTGGGTCGACAACATATTCCTGTCATGTGAAGCACATGCCGTCACCAGTGTCGTATAGAATATATCAGACATGTTTTCCTGTGGAGGAATCGGTTGACCTATGACCTATCGATCAAATGTTTTCGGTTCCCCTTGGGGAGGCACGTCGTTTCGTCTACTATTCGCGCGGTTTTGCGGTGCGGTCGCAAAATACAGACACTACACTTATTACAGTGAACAGAGACGTCAATGAACGAACGGACAGATCATAACTTTGCGAAAATAAAGACATTAAAATTTTAACTTAAGGGAAGACTTGAACCAACGACCTCTTGTTCCGCAGGTGCTCACGCTAACAACGGGACCACGGCGCTCCTTACGCGGAGTTGTCCTTGATGTTGCCTATGATGCGCATGCACTACTCAGTTTGTATATTTTGCTTATTTTTTTCGTAGTTCCACACAACTTCTTCCTGTTTTCTCTATTGATCTGTGTTCAGTTTTTCAAGGCCTATCCACTGTGCCAACTTATAACTAAATCTGAGGGGGGTGCGATGGGGAGGTTCCCTTGTCAGATGATGCATGTGAAAAAATGAACGACTTTATTATAGTCGGACGACGGGAATTAACAGAATTTGAACGATGAACAGTAGTAGGGGCTAGACGCATGGGACGTTCTATTTAGTAAATCGTGAGGGAATTCAATATTTCGAGATCTCCAGCGTCAAGAGTGTGCCGAGGCTACCAAATTTCAGGCATAATCTCTCATCACGGACAACGCAGTGGTCTACGGCCTTCACATAACGACCGAGAGCAGCGCCATTCGCTTAGAAGTTGTTACTGCTAACACACATGCGACACTGCGTGAAATAACATCAGAAATCAAGGTAAAACGTATCCATTATGACACTGCAGCGAAATTTGGCTTTAATAGGTTATGGCAGCAGACAACCGACTAGTGCCTTTGCTAACAACACAGCATCGCCTGCGGCGCCATTGCTGGGCTTGTCAACCATATCGGTTGGACTCTCAGCGACTAGGAAACCGCTTGTAGTGGCTCAACAAATGTGTTGGCTGTGTGGAAAGGACTGTGCTCTCTGCTGCAAGTGAACAGATCATTGACTGGAAGTGGTTGGTTGGTTGGTTGGTTTGGGGAAGGAGATCAGACAGCGTGGTCATCGGTCTCATCGGATTAGGGAAGGATGGGGAAGGAAGTCGGCCGTGCCCTTTAAGAGGAAACATCCCGGCATTTGCCTGGAGTGATTTAGGGAAATCACGGAAAACCTAAATCAGGATGGCCGGACGCGGGATTGAACCGTCGTCCTCCCGAAGACTGGAAGTGGCTATGTTGGGCTACTGAAAGGAGATTTGCAGCCTTCTGTTCAACTAATGTTCCCAAACGACGATGGAATCCCTATGAATGACAATGTGCCATGTCACTGGGTCACAGTTGTTCGGGACTGGTTTGAAGAACATTCTGGACAATTCTAGCGAATGATATGGCCAACCATATTATGAATCCCATTGAACATTTGTGGGATGTAATAGAGAGGCCAGTTCGCGGACAAAATCTTACACGCACGACACATTCACAATCATGGACGGCTAAGGAGGCACAACGGTAAAATATTTCTGCAGCGAACTTCCAACGATTTTTGGAGTCCGTGGCACGATGAGTTTCTGCACTTCGTCCGACAAAAGGAGGTCTGACACGGTATTAAGATGTATCACATGACTTTTGTCACCTCACTGTATTGTAGTGCACTGCAGCAGAAGGCAGCGGCATTCGGATGAGGAACGTTGGAGAGAAGGAAAAGAGGGGATTATTGTCGTCACCATTCACGAGGTC
This sequence comes from Schistocerca serialis cubense, assembly GCF_023864345.2. Classification (NCBI taxonomy): domain Eukaryota; kingdom Metazoa; phylum Arthropoda; class Insecta; order Orthoptera; family Acrididae; genus Schistocerca; species Schistocerca serialis. Next base: position 530,233,133 of record NC_064642.1, read on the forward strand.
ATTTGAGATAGAATACAAGTTAACGGCCGGCCGCGGTGGCCGAGCGGTTCTAGGCGCTTCAGTCCGGAACCGCGCGACTGCTACGTTCGCAGGTTCGAATCCTGCCTCGGACATGGATGTGTGTGATGTCCTTACGTTAGTTAGGTTTAAGTAGTTCTAAGTTCTAAGGGACTGATGACTTCAGATGTTAGGGTTCCCGGGTTCGATTCCCGGCGGGGTCAGGGATTTTCTCTGCCTCGTGATGGCTGGGTGTTGTGTGATGTCCTTAGGTTAGTTAGGTTTAATTAGTTCTAAGTTCTAGGGGACTGATGACCATAGATGTTAAGTCCCATAGTGCTCACAGCCATTTGAACCATTTTTGAACAAGTTAACGTAAGAGGACTCTCAGGAAAAACAATAAAAAAAGCCTTCCCGGATACTCCTGCATATGAGTCCAACACCGCAACCATTGCACCACCTCGCCCGTTTACAAATTTAGGAATACATATGGGATTATAGCCCTATACATTATGGAAGTAATATAAATACTGACTGATGATCGGTTATTTATTTTATTTTTGTCATGGGCTGACTTGGACAGTGACTCAGAAAGAAGCATTTACATCATCATTTGGAATTTTGCAAAAATTAAGTTCTATCCTAAGCGCCATCGTACCTTCATTAAGATAGATCACAAGGCACTGTCGTTTGTAATACCTCGTAAACCGATCCACAACAGACTGATTAGATTGACAGTGTCATTGCACGGAGACGATTTCCACATTCTGCAAAAAAGAATCAGCACAGTCATTCACAGACGTCTTCTAGCCAGTCTGATAGGTATTTACATTTCTTTATTTTATTTTAAATTCCTCATTTTGATATGTTCCTGTATTGTTCAAGTATAATTCATGGTAACTTCCGAGCCGAGTAGGATCCTGCTTCAGGAGCGGTTGTTTGTTCCTGTGGAACCTGACCTGCGGATTACATGCCCACTACGCACCTGCAGGAAGCAGCCAATAGGTCGCGTGGGAGAGAAATCACATGTTAAATGCTGGCCGCTGCCTGTAGCCTTCGTTGTAGTTTGGAGACTGCCTCTTTCAACTATCAATGCAGTGAATTCTCTTTTGCACCTTTTCTCGGACTTAGTTTTCACCGCATGACCGCCATGACTGTTTGCTGGGTTCACAGACTGACGTGGACGCTCCTGTGCCCCGTATGGTGAATACTTTGAATTTTTTGCTTTTGTCACCTCTTTTACTTGAAAAAAAAAACCAGATATCCACATATCTACATCCTCGCCAATCCGACCACGACCATTAGACCCCTGTATACAGTATTATGACCCATCATAGCAGAATTACAAATTAACGTCATAAAAATTCATAGTAGAAGTACGTTGATTCCTGCGAAATTTTAAGAACGGGGAAGACACAAATAGCATCTTGGAAATTATTAAAGAAATGTATGAGGATTTTTTTTTTTGGTTCATCAGTCGTCTTAATCGTTTGATGTCACCCGCAAGGATTTCCAGATACAGGCTTTATTTCCTGTGCATATGAATTATCTGTCTTTACTGCAGTAATTCAAAATGCTTTCTGTATTCTCATTACCCTGGTAACTGTTAATTCTGCAGCAATTTATATCCTTTTTACTTTGCTATCGTCAGCTATTTTGCTGCTCAAACAGCAAAACTCGTATACTACTTTTAGTGGCTCACTTCCTTCTCTCGTTTTCTCACCAAAGCCTGATTTGATTTTGACAATGTTCCTTTGCCGTTGTTTTACTTTTGTTGATATTCATCTTGTAAATTATTTTCTAATCAGAAGATACGGTTTCAAAACGGGAAGGTCGTGTGCACTAACAGATGTACAGTGCGTCATATTCTCTATGTCAAACAAAAGCTTAATTCAGTTCATAATGAAGTAAGGATGGCTCCACCTTTTTGCAAGTACTCAAATTATCGCTTGTTACGTTATTTTGTTTGTGTATAATGGGTGACAAAACAAAACAATTTTGTGTACTTGCAAAAAGGTGGACCCATCCTTAATTCGATATTATTTTTCTGCAGGTACTGAAACTGAGCTCAGCACTCAGTTATGGTAATTCAGGTTGTGTTACAAGTAATTATTAAAATTACCCTTACACACACTGCGTTTCATGCATATATGCACCGTGGAACAGGGTTCATTAAACTACACCAGAAATGTGCAGAACTAGCTCAAAACAGTTTTCATTTCTTTTATTCCACAAGCTTCGTAGTACTTTCAGCAGATATAACTGGCACGCTCAATCCATTCGAAATAGCTCTGTGTCATCATAATTATTCTTCTGTTACATTTTCTGTGGCAGAGAAGATTCAGATGTGGAGCACACAGGATCTCTGCTGCAGATGAAGCAAACAGTGCTGTTCCAAACCGTAATAAAGTACGTTTGTCGAGAATGAAAGCGAATAGCGACAATGATACAGGATTGACAATTCTTTCTGTAGCTCCATACCCAGACCAATGTCCAGATCACGTGACATAAAAATTGTGGGAGAATGAAGGTCACCCATGTAGTATGGGAGTTCTGGCTCCAGGAGGCGTTGAGTATAGTTCCTCACTGCTGGGTAATGAACAAAATAGAAGCAACACAGAACACCAGACCAAGTGTGTGATTGGACGCTGCAAAGCGATGCAACGTGGAACGAGCATGTGAAAACTGTGGTAGGGAAGGCGAATGGTCAACTTCCGTTTATTGGGGGAATTTTAGAAAAGAGTGGTTCACATGTAAAGGAGACCGCATACAGGACGCTGGTGCGATCTGTTCTTCAGTACTGCTCGAATGTTTGGCATCCTTACCAAGTGGGATTGAAGGAAGAGATCGAAGCAGTTCAGAGAAGAGTTGCTAGATTTGTTACTGGTAGGTTCGAACAATACTTGAGTGCTACGGAGATGCTTTGGGGACATCGCGCTTACGGACCACGAAGATGCGAGAAATAACGGCTCATACGGAGGCGTGCAGAGTGTCGTTGCCCCCCGCCCTATTTAAGAACGGAACCGAAGGGGGGGGGGGATGACAAGCAGCGATACAGGGTACTCTCCACCACGCACCGTACGGGGGCTTGAGGAGTTTCTATGTAGACTTAGATGTAGATGTAGAACATAACACAGCTTCTCATTCTCAATATATGCCCGCATCTCGTGGTCGTGCGGTAGTGTTCTCGCTTCCCACGCCCGGGTTCCCGGGTTCGATTCCCGGCGGGGTCAGGGATTTTCTCTGCCTCGTGATGGCTGGGTGTTGTGTGATGTCCTTAGGTTAGTTAGGTTTAAGTAGTTCTAAGTTATAGGGGACTGATGACCATAGATGTTAAGTCCTATAGTGCTCAGAGCCATTTGAACCATTTTTTTCTCAATATATACAAATGACCTAGTAAATAAGGTTGAAATTTCCACGAGGCTTGTAACGGATGATTGCTTTTGTATACAGAGAAATGCAGGAAGATCTGCAGAGAATTGAAGCTTGGTGCAGGGAGTGGCAATTGACCCTCAATGCAAAAAAATGTGACGTAGTGCGAATACATAGAAAGCAAGACTGTTTGTTCTACGATTACACGATTGCAAAACTGTCACTGGAACCAGTTACTACCATAAAACATAGAGGAATATTGTAACCTCCCAACAGATAAAATCCGTAACATACCAATCATTCACATTAAGTGTAACCTCCGAACAGTTTATTATTCCATAACGTCGCAATAATAACGTGACTAACCTCCCAATAAAAATGACTCATCTTTAACCTTTCAATAGTTAACTGACTGCGAATCTATACTGGTAAATTTGGACGTCAGCAGTGCTGCGTCATGGCCCTGAATATTCATTCTGGAAAAATTGAAAAATCTTACCTCAATGAAGTCGCCGGATAACGCGTGTACAGGGTGTCCCAGCTACCTTGTCCACCCAAAATATCTGTGGAACAATAACAGCAATTGGAAAACGACTTTCACCGGTATCAATGTAGGGCTGGGGTCCATGAATGTACATATTTGGAAACATTCTAAAACGAAAGCATATGTGTTTTTTAACACAAACTTATGTTTTTTTAAATGGACGTACTATATTTTTTCTTCAGCAATCCATAGCATGACAAAGCACATACACAGTGGCGTTGATTGCATTGCAATATTCCCATTACATCCCGAGATATTAAGACGCGAAGTTGACGCTTGAAACACCCGACATGCGCTGCTAGCGCACGTCCTGAGGCTCAGGCGTGAACCCCATGCTGCCCGTAATCGCGATGTGATCGACATGCGTAATCACTCTTGCATACTTATCAAGAGGTCCGAAACGAATAATACGGTCTGCTGTCATCCTGCATTAACGTCGTACATTCCAGCAGGTATTTATCCCATAGGCTAGGGGTGATGCGGTTCTGTAACATGACAGGCACAATGGGTCATATAACGCATTAGGTAAACCTTATTTTGGGTGTGCAGGATAAATAAGAGCACCTGACGGGTGTACGCCGATCGGTACTGGTTCATATTGTGTACGTAGATACGTAAAACGTGCAAGAGGGAAACTATTATGTGCTTATGAGAGTTGATGGCAGCAGACCGTACTATTCGTTTCGGACCTCTTGATAAGTATGGAGGTGTGATTACACATGTCAATCACATCGCGATTACGGGTAGCATGGGGTTCACGCCTGAGCCTCTGGACGTGCGCTAGTAGCGCATGTCGGGTGTTTCAAGCGTCAACTTCGCGTCTCAATATCTCCGGATGTAATGGGAATATTGCGATGCAATCAACGCCATTGTGTATGTGCTTTGTCATGCTATGGATTGCTGAAGAAAAAATATAGGAGATCCATTTAAAAAAACATAAGTTTGTGTTAAAAAACACATATGCTTTCGTTTTAGAATGTTTCCAAATATGTACATTCATGGGTCCCAGCCCTACATTGATACCGGTGAAAGTCGTTTTCCAATAGCTGTTATTGTTCCACAGATATTTTGGGTGGACAAGATAGCTGGGACACCCTGTATATCTGCTCCTATAAGAAATTTTTCTGGCTCAGCCCAGTGCAATGCTGCCCACTAGATTTGTTATGTATAAAAAAAAACAACTGATCTTTCTTTACGATAATAGGCATGACCATGGATTGGAGAAATTAGTAAATTCTAGAATTCAGATGAATGATTGTCAACAGTTAATTTCATATTAAATATTATTGTTAAAGATTTTTAAAAACATTTGCATGGGACTTGATATAACAATAGTACAAATTTAGTTGTAACAAACTACATATGCGTGCAGCTGCTTTTACCTTATCCTATATTGCTCAGGCACCGCCATCGCTCCCCACGACTGGCCCCGCCATCTCCATATATCCGACTGCTAGTTACTACTTACTCCTACTGCCGGAGCTACAACTACAACTGCTGCCGGCACTGCTCTCTGGTCTGCGATTCTCTTATAGTTTACATAGTGCAAGCAGCGTGTGAGCAATCCTTCGAAATTACATCTGCTCGAGTGCGCTAGCAATAAATTCCTTAGTCATGGACCTCTTACACTATGCATACGGAGCAATTTTAAATAGAGCCACCACACAAAATTAATCGCAGGTGATAGACTGCGATTCATTGGAAGAGTACTACGGCAATGTGCTCTATCAACAAAGGAAGTAGCTTACTAAACACTTTTCGAGCAGTACTTGAATACTGCTTGTCAGACTGGAATCCTTACCTCATAGTACTGATAAAGGAAACAGATAAGACCCAGCACGTTTTGCTACACATTCATTTAATATTCACGAAAGCCTCATTTAGATGCTCAGTCAACTCCTCTGGCAGATACCGCAAGAGAGGCGTTTTACATCAGAGTGTGGTTTATGGTTCAAGTTACAGGGCTTACGTTCCTAGACGTTCAGCCAAGTTTTTGCTTCCTCATACGTTTATCTCGCGAAAAAAGAGCATGAACTTAAAATCAGAGAGATTCAAATGTACACAGAGGCTTACCAGGAATCGTTTTTCTCGCGAACCATTTGTGACTGTGGCAGAAAAAGATGTAAATGACAGTGGTGTTCAAAGTACCCTCCGTGACACATTGTAAGGTGGCTTGCGGAGTACAGATGAAGACGTAGACGTAGATGAAGGTAATGATCTAAGACGAGGACAGCCGCCCTCCATTGATGTAGGACAATAATATGACAAAAAGAAGGCAGGAAATCCGACCCCTTTTTATCACATGTGTAGGTTAATACAGCGTCTTCGCCATTTGTGCTCTGTCCAACAAAGCGAAAGAAGCAGATTTGGGTGAAATCAAGATGTGGGTATCTTCTTGTAAATAATAACAGTGGATACAACAAATTAATTTACGTCTTATTAACAATAGTTTTCTTTTTGCTAAAGACATTTTTAGACTTCTTTTTAGATTTCAGGTTATTAACAAGAAATTTTTTCGTTGCTAACAGATTTTTTACAATACATTACTTTTTGTACCTTAATCTAAAACTGATACATAAAGAAAAATAATAACTGTATATACACACAGTGAAACTACATGATTACACTAATATGAGCAGGTATACAGATACTTACTATATATACGTATAGTGAAAGATATCATATTTTTAAAAATAATTCTAATACAGAAAAATCCATAGCGTTTCCCACGACAAGAAAGGTTTAATCAATCTTTTATGACTGGTTATTTACGTAACAGATACTTTGTTTATACAATTCAGTCTTCTTTTGCAACAATAATTTCTTTCTCTGATACAACTGTCATTATTTTATTCAATATATTTGATACTGGCTGGTACATACAGCAGGTGGATAAAACAACCAAACACAGAGACACAATGAAATACTTATGTGTATATAGTACACATATACATATAATATGCAATCATCTTAGGCAAGCATATCATGAACACCTATGACGAATGGTCTATATGACTGTTTTGCATACACTCACACACACACACATATGCTGTTTACAAATAAATACCCATCGACTATGAAGCACTCAAGTGAATAGTGAGAGAACGGGAGGGTTTCAATCCCGTTTCTGCTAGTGCAGTATTTGGGACAGGTCGCATAGATCTGAAACAAAAAGAAAATACCGTAAATATTCGAGAAAAACACACAAGGAATAATTATAAGCCGTTGATTAACAATAATAATATGTTCGTATGTAAGAGATTTGTTTTCACTTTTATTCTAGCCAGAGGTGATGGATGATCTCTGCTTGGACTACATGATACTTTTACTACAGCATACAGATCTCTAATGATGAAACATACGCTGGAATACTAATAAAAATGAGTAGGTAGAGGGGGAGCTCGTCTCTGATTGGTCTTGAGGGAAGTGGGAGGGTGAGGGAAGGAGGGGCGAGGGAGGTGGAGACATGGAAGGAGACCTTCATTTTCCCGCCATTTTTGTTTCACAAACTTACCGAAGATGTCTGGGCAGGGTATCAGGTTACGTACTGACCTTGACTGTACCACACACAAGAGTCCTAGAGGTGGGGCAGCCGGATGACGGGAGGCAGGGGGGCGTGGCGTCGGGAATTGACTCGTATGACGTTACGTCCTGACGTTCAAAGTACTTCTGGGTATTGCCTAACAGGCGTGGGCTGAGGCGAGGATTCCTGGGAAGCGTGGACGTGACCTCCAGATAAGATTGGCATCTGTCCCTGAACACTCCCTGTCGTCCCACTCACGTCAACGTCACTGCTCCTACAATGAGGTTTCCTTTGCGAGACAAGTAAATAAATGTCGCATGTATAGTAAGCATTGCACTTCCTCAAAAGTGCAAGTTGTAAGGTTCTTGTTTCTCACTTTATCATCAGTTGATATTCTCTTAATCGGTGAATGGATTTAAAATGGTTCAAATTTCTCTCAGCACTATGGGACTTAATATCTGAGGTCATCAGTCCCCTAGACTTAGAACTACTTAAACCTAACTAACCAAAGGACATCACACACATCCATGCCCGAGGCAGGATTCGAACCTGCGACCGTAGCAGCAGCGCGGTTCCGGACTGAAGCACCTAGAACCGCTCGGTCACAGCGGCCGGTGAATCCATTTAGATGTCTGTACTAATATACCCTTCGTCGAAAGTTATTACTTAAGTATAGCAGTAAAGTCGACCACGAGATCCGAATATAGCTTCAACTTACGGGAATGCTTCAATCTTGAACGACATTTCCTACTTTCGAATTACCGTTCAACACTCAGGCGACACGCGACCTTCAGATGCAGCTCACCGCTCGGCTTACATTCGAATACTTTTTCCGTCTGTTCACGGTCGACCAGATCCCAAATCTCCACATTACTGACGAGCTGGCTAACGTTCAAAAAGAAGCCATTGTAAAACTCATTGTTGAGCCTAGAGATACTGAACTACGCTTTGTCGCACCTCACAGATGCATCCGCTCACGTATCGATCGTGATGCAGCAAATCTGAATCACAAATATCACAAATAAATCTGAAAATAAAATTTGCTGTAATGCGAAAGTTAGACGACATTCATGCTCGTTTTACGGCCCTTGTTTTCGCCGCTCCTGATTTCTGCTATTCACACAACAATATTAATCCCTTTTTACTTTGTAAAATTTCACTTCGTAAACATTCCAACGTAGAGTTAAAAATGACGCAGTGTAATTATTTCTTGTAGAGTCCTTTGTCAGCCGGCCGTGGTGGACGAGCGGTTGTAAGCACTTCAGTCCGGAGCCGCGCAACTGCTACGGTCGCAGATTCGAATCCTGCGTCAGGCATGGATGTGTGTGATGTCCTGAGGTTAGTTAGGTTTAAGTAGTTCTAGTGGACTGTTGACCTCAGATTTTAAGTTCCGAAGTGCTCAGAGCCATTTGAACTGTTTCTTTCGTAGGATCACGAGGTATATGTGAAAGAGTATACTCTTGCTGACACTGTCGCACGAGAGGTAACACATGAGGCACAGTTTGCCCGTAAATTACCATTGTGCCGCCAAAAATCTCTGTCACTACCAGCCATGACCTGACATCATACCCTTTGATGCCGGGAGTAACACTGCTGTGACTCTCCAAAACATTGGAAGAATAGGATCTGTCTCCAGGTTGCCGTTATACTCGCCGACGATAGTCTTCTGGGCTAGTAAAGGACAGAGATTCCTCCATCAACACAATACAACGCCGTTCGCCACCAATCCTTGCATTCCGGTCACGGCACCAGTCCACACGCAGTTTATATTGCGTTGTTAACGGTATGTCATGGATGGGACGGTAATTCCCTACTCCAGCTGCTGCTAGCCTCCGAAAAATGGTACGGGTTGGCACAGAATGTTGCGGGGAGTCCATTACTTGCTATCGAGTGACAGGTGCAGCGATAAAGGGTTTAAAAACTTGGAAATTTGTGGTAAGTTCCTGTGGGACCAAGCTGCTGAGGTCATCGGTCTCTAGGCTTACACACTACTTAATCTAACTTAAGCTATGGACAACACCAACACACACACAGCCATGCTCGAGGGAGGGAAGTCGTGCAAACCGTGGCAGGCGGCTACCACGCGCGGCGGTAAAGAGTTTAAGGTGTGCTTATTACACAATACGGCGATCCTCCCTTGTACTGGTCAGGTATCTACCGGAATCTTAGCGAAGAGTACATCTGCCCCATCTTCTCCTTGTCCGACAATGGGCGGCTTTCATATGCCCCAATGCCCCACAAATCTGGATATTGCATGATTCGACTAGCTGACCAAGTGTAGTCCCACAATGAGGTCCCTTTCAAAATCTGTCAGGTGTTGATAATGCCTGGTAACAATGCCAAGAAACTAATGCAGGCTGGTGGCCGTTAAACTCGTCACAGAGAATTGCGGCTCTGATCATTTACATACCCTGGAATGTGTGCCTGTATAAAGTTACACTGAGATCCGACCATGAGTTCTGGATGGTTCACTTTTCTTTATCGTGCAGTGTATCTGACATTAATAAATTTTCAGTCCCATGCTAAGTTTCCTTTCATTAGATTTTTGTGCCACAAGTATTCTTTTTTTCTAATTTCTCCTTCCTTTTGTCAAATTTAAACCAGCAACCAAACCTCAGAAAAGAAAAAAAACTAAGTAGGCTCAGAGAGATGTACTATACTGTATATGTGACAATCATCGCTACTGCTGTGTTGCATAACAAATGTAGTTTAATATAACAACAGGTAAAATTCAAATAGTGACGGAAATTCAAATCAGATGCGGGAATGCGGTTGGGTACTTCAAAAAGTTTTGCTGTTTCGACAGATAAAAGTGAAGGGTTGTATTACTCAATTCTTTGGAAAATAAAAAAGTACAGTCTTACCACAGTTATGTAAAGGAAATAGGAGGCCCAGACTCACTGGTCAAAGATAAGCTTGTGAGTCTTCTACAATTTTAATTTGACTCAAAGCAGACTTTGTTCTAAACTTCAATTCAGACATTTTCCCTCTTACTGATGCAATACACAAATCTTCACTTTAACTGAATTACATTAACACGAATAAGAATCATATTTTGCGTTCGCAACCAAAATCATAGATAGCAGGCAATCATAAACAACCGTTCTTGTTTAACCATATCTCAAAAGACACACTTCCAACCCAAAGTTGCACAGCCACGTAATGCCACAGCTCCATTAAAAAAAATAATCAAACTGAACTGCCCACCTAAAGGTTCACAGTGAAACATGCTTATACTAAAAATGGAAAGTGGGCCAACCAAGGTCGCAAAACTGGCACACAGGAAAAATAACAAGTTGCACATTCATTAAAGATACACAAATGATTAACATAAGTGGTAAATTAAAGTGGCTAGTAATAACTCAACCAGTAAAATAACATACAGAAACGCTAATATTAACAAAGTTGCCTCACTTAACTTTAGAGAACAGCGTTAAGGCCCACAGCCTTTGGAAGAGCAATGATGCTACGGCCGGCAGGCAATACGAGCGTTCACTCGCCACGGCTTGTGCTCAGGCTCACTAGCAGGCGGTATATATATATATATATAGTCCGACCGGCCTCACAATGAGCGGCCCTGACAAGAATCCATAACCGCACCGACGCCAGGAAACAAGCAGATTTAGCCAACTGCCTGCAGCACAAATAGACTGCAATGAAAACAAAGCCAAATCACAGCCATACTGGAATGTATAATAAGCATGCCCCCAAATTCTTACGGAGCAATATTCTAACACTACGCGTCTCCCAGTAAATTCGCGGCAAACTTAGAGATCACTTCCAGTTGCCTTCAGGCAGTTTCAACATTAAATAAACATACTAAATCCTGCCGTGACATATGATTAAACCATTAACTCTACGGCTGTCGAGGGCTTACACAACGGCAACCAGTCCCCAAGCGGTCAATATATCCTAAAATAAGTTAAAACTTGCATGAAAACCACTTAAAACACACACTCCACAGATAATGAGAAATGAAATGAGGAACATCAGCCTCCTTAAAATAGCCACTGTGGAACCGAGTTCAGAACCATCTCCGGCAGCTACCCATGCCACAATAAGTTTCAACAATCTTCTTAGTTAAACACAGAATAAAAGTCGTACGTAACTTGGAGCTTGCAAATTACTAGCTGGGAAACTATTCAGCGTGAGACGACGAACCCACCACAATTTTTCACGTCAAGGCGCCCAATGATCGGCACTGGACAACCGGCGCGGCAAAAAGACAAGGGCGGCGAGCACGGCGAGGCCCATGCACCATGGTCAGGAACGCATGCTTGTTCTCAAGTTGGCTCGTTGAACGCAGACCGAAGACTCTTCCGTCACACGTTCACGCGGAAAACCACCTGGAGGAACAGTCAAAGATAGCAAGACAGCCAAATATCGACATCAGCGATGCAAGAAGAACACCTTAGCGCCAGCCGCTGTGGCTAAAAAAAGTACGTAATTTTCAAGATACAAATGTACAGAGAAGTCGCTATTTATACAGCTTAAACTGTCGTTGAGAGGGTCAGCGCCAACACAGAAACCAATAGACGAAGTGTCCTTCATTTTCAAGCGTTCGTACAGGTCTGGCGCTTGACAGTCTGCATTTGACTCGCACGTAATAGCTTTGAAAATTTCCACAAGAAAAACGGTCGATATCTATAAAAGGACTTCGTCATGATACGGTTTCTTCATATAGTGAAAACAGAACATTCTAACGTTACGAAGGACTTTGCAGCGTACACTGACAAACCAGAATATTATGAATCATAGCCAACCACGACGATCGATACCACCTGGTGGCAACGAAAGTATGTAAGCGGAGGAGACACCTGGCGGGGGATCACTCTGGCGAAGATACGGGTTGCAAATGGAGAAATCCACTGAGACAAGCGTCTTAGACAAAGGACAGACTATTATTACGCAGAGCCTGTGAACGAGTATCTCGAAAACGGCGAAGCTAGTCGAATGTTCACGTGCTACTGTCGTGTGCATCTGTTGAAAGAGGAGAGTGGAACTACCACTAGGAGCTAAATGGCTGGACGTCCATGACTCTTCACAGAACGTGCGGTTCGCTGGCTTGTCTTCTCAGTAAAGTAGGATAAATGGTGACGTATTGCGTCTTTGCCGAAAAAGCACAACGTTGGAGCACGCACCAGTGTCTAGGAGCAAACAACGTTCATCGTGTTATCATGTTGACCCAACACGGTCAATTACGACTGCAGTGTGCACCGGGCCATCGGGAAACGTGTCGGCTCTGCGAGTGCGTCATTTTTTCACACTAGGCCGATGGTAGTCTACACAAACGCCATCATCGATGTGAACGGCGTCTCGAAACGTGCAGCGCGTCATGTAGGCAGGCTACTGTGAGCAGTATTACGCTAAGGGAGACATTCTACTTCTCTTGGATGAGACCTGTGGTAGTAATTGAAGACACGCTGACAGTTGCGAACCACCTGCATCCCTTCAAGCCTGATGTCTTCACCGATGGCGACGTCATTTTTCAGCAATATAATTGTTCATGTCTCTGAGCCAGAACCGTGCTACAGTGGTATGAGAAACATTACAGTGAATTCACATTGATGGCTCGACAACCAAATTCGCCTAATATAAATCTATGAACCCATCTGGGTCGCTATCGCATGCCATCACCGGGGACGCAAATCAGCGACCCCTTAATTTCGCCATTACATGAGCTGTACGTAAACATCTGATGCCACATACCTCCACAAACTTACCAACAAACTGATACGCAGAATCGGTGATGTATTTCGTTCCAAGACGTACATACAAGCAGGTGGTGAAAACGTTTTGGCCCATCAGTATATATCGAAGCATTCTGCAATAGTTTTGTAGGAAGTTAAGATGTTGTTTCCAGCAGTTCATGTTTAATTACCATGCTAGGCCTCATACGAACATTTCCAGTAATTTCTTCCTCAGATGTTTCGTACCAGTAGACTTCTTTTGGCCAGGAATGCACCCTGAGCTTAAACTAGTCTGCTCCTCATGTCTTCCTTGCTTTGTCTGCCACGTGGTATTTTGCTCACTTTATCTCTAATATCATTTCGATTACTCCTCGTCATTTTAGTCTTTCTTCGTTTACTTTTTATCCACGGTGTTTGCTCATTACATTATTCATTCCCTTCAACAGGTCCTGCAATTTCTCCACACTTCCACTTGGATAACATCGTCGTCAGGGAATCTTATCTGTGAAATCATTTCACTCAGAATTTTCTTCTACAACATAATCTTCTTTTTCATCCCCTGATTCCTTCTGAGATGTACGATTAGATAATAGTGACTAAGGAGTGAATCCCAGTTTTTTTTCACTTTCTAATCCGAATACTTTGTTCGTGGTCCTTCATTTTTATTTTCCCTCTTGTTTCCTGCACATCTTGTACTATTATATTATCCCTCATTCTATATAGATTCCTGAGAATTTCGAACATCGTACACTATTTTACATTGCCAAACGGTTTTTGAGGTAGTAACGTACCAAGATAAGACGGCGTGCTAAAAAATGCCTCCTAATTTCTTATGTGAAAATTCTTAAAGCTTTTTAAGTAAAACAAAGATTTGTAAATTATAGATTGCAGCGATCAGTCGTCCTTTTTAAATTTCATTGTGCAGTATTCAATGAACTGTGGATGAAGCCCGACCAACAGGTATTACGTGCCTTGAGCGAAAATAAGAGTGCATTGAGATTGGCTAGTTTCTAGCCGAAATCTAGATGTGCACAATAGAATTTAAAAAGGATGACTGATCGCTGCAATCTATAATTTACAAGTCAATATAACAGTCTCTGAGCACAACAGCTTTCTGAATGTAAGGTAACCTGATGAAAACAAAGATTTTTAAAATTCTACGTCTTCATCCTTCAAGGCAACATGCATATTTCTCAACATAGTCACCCTGGCAATGTCACCCAACAGCAGACCAGTTTGTTGATACCGTCACTGTAGAATGTTTGAGTTTGTTGACGGAGCCACATCCTCACCTCTTCTTGCACCGCATCATCACTACCAAAGTGAAGTCCTTGGAGGTGTTCTTTAAGTTTTGGAAACAGATGAAAAATGGGTGGGACCAAGCTCAAACTCTGTGGAGGATAATATGAACCCCAAAAAAAATATTGGAAATTTGTCGTAAGTTCTTATGGGACCAAACTGTTGAGTTTATAAGTCCTTAAGCTTACGCACTGCTTAATCTAACTTAAACTAACTTACGTTAAGGACAACACACTCACCCATGCCCGAGGGAGGACTCGAACCTCCGACGGTGAGTGCCGCACGGGCCGTGCTTGGCGCCTCAGACCGCGCGGCTGCCCCGCAACATCTGCAGCTGTAAATTGAAGGTGGAGAGGGCAAGGAAGGAAAGAAAAGGGAGGGGATCACTGCTGTCAGCTACGTCGGGACAACACGTGGAATCAGCGGCGTAGAGTGGAAATGTGTACTGAACTGGTTCGTACCCAGGATCTCCTGCTTAGTAGGGAGGTGCTTAACCATTGTGCCATCCGGGACACAGAGTTCTCACAACTGCGCGAACAATCTCGGAACTCCTCACAGCCACACCGCATTCCCATCGTGAGCCACATATCCATGTCCCTGTCCGTTTCCCCTATGTTCGTTCTCTAACATTCTCACAGGAGGTCGGACGTATTTGTGCATCCGCACTGAAGAAGGTGGGAGGGATACACTCCAACGCCACCGGCAAATACAGCGACACGTACGGAACCTTATTACAGCAACGAAACGCCGCGACTGGCGCCAAACCTGCACGCGACTCAACGCCACCCTCCCTATCAACTCCTCCAAGTACTGGTCCGCCTTCCATCGTCTTACTGGTTCCCTTTCCGCTCCCAACTACCCCCTTCTCCATAACGATCGCCCCCTTCCTGACAACCTAAGTAAGGCCAACCACTTCGCTTCCCACCTTTCCGAGGTCTTCTCCATCCCCGATGATCCCCACTTTGATTATTCTCTTTTCCCCACAGTCATGGAACGTGCCGATACCTCGGTCGCTCCACTTGCTCCTAGTCTCCAGTACTTGGGACAGTTGCCCCCCTCCGACGTAAACACTCCCATCACAGCACAAGACATCAAACTTATCCTCCGGTCCAAACGCAACATGGCCCCTGGTCACGACTGTGTCACCTACCGTCACCTTCGCGAAAGCCCCTATTCCTTCCTGACTGTCCTCGCCCATCTCTATAATGTCGTCCTCTCTACTGGCTTCTACCCTGTTCTGTGGAAGACCTCCCACGTCCTCTTATTCCTCAAACCCAACAAACCCCCTTCTGCCGCCTCTTCCTATCGTCCCATCTGCCTCACCTCCGTCTTCAGTAAGGTCCTTGAATCCATCCTCTCCCACCGTATCCATCGGCACCTTGCTCAACACCACCTCCCCCCCTTACCCAGTGTGGCTTCTGACCCTCCTTCTCTGCTGACGACCAACTCCTCAACCTTTTTCACCTTCTGTCCCTCCACCTCAACTCCCGTCGCTCCGCCATTTTTGTTTCCCTTGACCTCCAAAATGCCTATGACCGTGTATGGCATCCCGGTCTCCTCTTTAAACTCCAAACCTACGCCCTGCCTATCAATTTTGTCCATCTGGTCGCTTCCTTCCTCTCACACCGTCCTTCCTATGTCACCCTCCACAACACCACCTCCCGTATCTTTTATCCCACGGCTGGCGTCCCCCAGTGTTCTGTCCTCTCCCCTCTCCTATATCTCTTGTATACAGCTGATATGCCCAAGCCACCCCCACCAGTCCACCTTCTCCAATATGCTGATGACACCGCCTTCCTGGCTCTTTATCCTACCCTTCAACGGTCTCAACATACCCTCCAAACCCACCTTAACCAGTTCACCACTTGGTGTAACCAGTGGTTCCTCCGTCTCAACCCCTCCAAAACTCAGGCAATCATCATAGGCCGCATCACTCGCTCCTTTCGCCTCCATGATTTCTACCTCACCCTTTGTGGTCGTCCTATCCACCTCACCCCCACCCTGAAATACCTTGGCCTCACCCTTGACTGACACCTCACCTGGACCCCTCATCTCCTGACCATCCAGCAGAAAGCCCATTCCCGCCTCCGCCTGCTGAAACTCCTGTCTGGCCGGACATGGGGATTGCATCCTTCTACCATCCTCCACACCTACAAATCCCTCATCCGTCCTATCCTCTATTATGCCAGCATCGCCTGGATCTCCACCCCCACCCGCTTTTACAAGGCCCTCCAAATCCTTGAACGCCATGTGCTCCGCCTTGCCTTCCGTATCCGCCTTCCTTCCCCCACACGGCTCCTGTATGAACTGATCCCCTTCTCCCACCTCCTCCTGTTCCTCCAACATCTCCACATCCTTTACATTGTTTGGAGGCTTGATCCCCCCCCACCCTCTGGTTTCCTCCTTCCTCTCCACCCCCCGCCCGTTGCCGCGCCTCTATCGCTGTATCCCTCCATCTCTCCACCTCCACACCCTCCATCTCCTTCATCAGGACAATTTCCAACGCCTCCCCCTCCCAGATGACGAACTTCGCCGTGACATCTACCCTTCCTTCCAACTATAACCTGGCCTTGTTCCCCCCCCCCCTCCCCAGGGCCCCCTTTTCCTCTTTCCTCCTCCTCCCAGAGCGTATTTTCCTCTGTCCCCCCCACCCCTGAGACCCTGCACCCCATACTTGCCTCTCTCCTCCCCACATCCCTCCCTACCTGGCCCTCTTCCGCGCACCCCCCGCTCCTCTCCCCAATCTCTTCCCCTCCCTCCCTTCTTCAGGTCTCCCACATCTCCTAGCACCTGGCAGATCCTCTGTACTGATCATCATCAGTGTGCCACATGAGTGTTGTGTTTAGTGCTGTTTCTCGTGTGCGTCAAGAGGTGTGATTTTAATTGTGTACTGCCTTGAGGTTCACCGTCAGTGTTACGTTATGTGCTATGCCATCCGTCGCTACCTTTATGCTCCTGTCGTACTGTGCCTTGTGTTCTTTTAACCGTCGCAGTGTGTGGCTTTTTGTGTGTGCTACTTTTAAACAGTTTTTTATCTCCATTTTACAGTCACCCCGTTTTTTTGTCTATTGCCTTCCATGATGTTCCCCCTTTTTTATATCTATGTTCACCTTATTCTCTCCTTTGCTGTTTTTAAATGTCTTCTATTGTTTTGATCTATGTCCTTCGGCTGAAGAGCAGCGCCTATGCTGCTGCCAGCCCGCCCCGATGAGGAATTGAAATACAATAAAGAAAAAAAAAAAGAAGGTGGGTCAATTGTCCAGCTAGGCCAACGAAATTATATGATTGCGTGATATCTGTTCTTTCAAACAGATCCGAAAGAAGAGCAAACACGCATTCAAATAAGTGATTAGCCTAGCTGGGCAATGGATCCACCTTCTTCATTGGGGATGCACAAACACGCCTGATCTCCTGTTGGAATCTCAGAGTAGCGAACATGGAGTCAGTGGACAGGAACTGTCGATAGATGGCGTTCGATGAGAGTGTGGATCGGCCGTGAGAGGTGCAGAGATAGTCTGCACAGGCGTGATGATGGTGTGTCCCAGATGATGCAGTGGTTAACGCACCTGCCTAGTAAGCAAGTGATCCCGGGTTCGAGTCCCAGTCTGGTACACATTTTTACTCGTCGCCGCTGATTGCGCATCATGTCGCGCTACAGCTGCCAGCAGTGATACTCTCTCACTCCTTTCCTTTCTTCCCCTATCCTCCTTCCACTTACGCATTTGTGGAGGATGACCGATGACAGTGAAACGAAGGTATCGAATTATTACAGATCCCGCAGTGCTCGCGTGTGGTCGGGCGTTGTCAAGCTGTAGGTGGCTGTGCTCCATGTATAGACGAACTCTTAGAATTCTAAACTGGATTACAACACGCTGTTTCTCATGCACCACCATATCACACTCTACGATTTGGTGCCCTCTAGAGGGTTGCAAATATGTAGACATGACGAATAATGATGTTGAGTGTTAGCAACACTTTTTTCTTACTTAAAGATCTTTAAGAGTTTTGACATGAAATATTTCGAGGCATTACTTTTCAGGACTCCATCGTAGTAATACTGACACCAGGCTGACGTATCAACTGTCGTTAAAAAAACCACAAGAACCTTAAAACCCTTTGGTTGCTGCGGGAAAAAAAAACTTCCTCGCAATAGAAGACGGCGATTGTTATTCAAGGGACATTTAAAGCACTGTAGCTCTCAATGTAGATCCAGATGATGTGGCAGAGAAAAGGAAATATTTATAACAACGATATATAAATGACGCGTCAAACGACGTAATGCATCTTTACAGAATCAAAGACGCCATTAGATTACGAAAATGTAACATAAATGGTCCAAGAGAGGACAATATGACTTCCATGCAAAGGCCACTCTCGTTCAGAAATCTTTTGCACAGAAATTCGGACATGGCCTTGCCGCTGTAGCAGCTACCACAAGCCAGCTGAAGTCTCCGCGAGCCGCGGCATCTTGCTGGAGGTATCGACAGGCGGCGCCTTGTTTCCGCTCCCTGCCTGATGCGATCGGCTGTTATTCTCCCGGGCTGCGGGCATGCCCCACGGGGGCCCTACAGGTGTACAGGTGATCGCGTCTCACCACCGTGGACCTCCTGGAGCCGAACATCCGCCAGCTACCGAAGAAATCGTGAACGACAGACATCAGGTCGGCGTGCGCTCATACCTTCCGGACTGCTAACAAGGACGTATCTAGAACCTCAGATGGCGAGCGGGGAAGAAAGATTCGTCGAAGCGGGAGGAGTGGAGGAAACAAGGCGATGCAACGTACAAAATAAAACTAAAAATTGTTGAAGCCTGTGTTCATTAACCACCAAATTGAGTAACACTACCACCTTAAGATGACTACATACAACCTGCAGTGTATCTCACAGCTATTAAAATTTCTACATCATGAAGGCGGCATGGAACTAACATCACATTGGCATGAAGTGTACTACATCTACAGCTACGTCATAATTTGGAACCCACATAATGGTGTGTAGTGAAAGGTACTACTGGTTCACTCCTGTACACTCCTGTAAAGAATGTACATGCAAACCTGCAGACCAATATCCTTACCGCCGGTTCACTGCAGAGTTACTGAACATGTTCTAAGTTTGAATGAGACAAATTTTCCTTGAGACAGAGAAGTTGTTTAGTTTTAGTTATGTCATGTTCCTTAGATCATTTTCCCGATGATTTTATCGACATGATGTGGAACAAGTCAATTTACAACATCTATATACGCATATGAATAGTGCTAATATTAATACTACTGAAATTTTTAGCTCTACACAAGCAGCTACATTTAGAGGTACAATTTTTTTTTTATCATTTCAGAAACTCGTCCATGGAGCAGAAGGAGTTGTCCAAAAGAAATGTTTTTAAGCTACATTTAAAACTTGATCTGCTAACTGACTGACACTTTATGTTGTTGGGCAAATGAACAAAGATTATTGTTGCTGAATAATGTACCCCTTTTTGAGAAACTGACAGCTTCAATAACAGATAGGGACTGATGACCTTAGCAGTTAAGTCCCATAAGATTTTATACACACACAATAACGGATAGGAAAGGACAGTTTTCCCTCTAGTGTTGTGTGTATGAACATCACTGTTCTTCGCAAATTGAGATGGATTATTTGTAACGAATTTCATTACCAAATATATGTACTCTGGTGGTACAGTTAAAATACCTAACCCCCTGAGAAGGTGCCTACATGATGTCCTTTGGTGAACACCACTAATTATTCTCACTGCTCTCTTTTATATAATCACTGCTTAGTGTCTAAGTGGTGAGTTACCCCAGAAAACTATTCCATATGACATCATTGAGTGGAAAAGTACGTCAGGAGGCAGATCTGTTTACTACCAAGAGAAGCGATTATATGAAGGGCGAAAGAAGCTGAACTTAGTTGTTTGAGAAGCTCAGTAATATGCTTCTTCCGGTTCAAGTTGTCATCAATGTGAACACCTAAAAATTTGGAGAAATCTACCCTGTTAACTGAGCCCTATTCATCTACATACTCAATAAAATTAAGAGCGAAAGCTGATGGAGTTATCAAAAACATCTGCGATTTTACGATTTTTATCCTGTACAACACCCAGAAAAAATTATAAACCATAAAAATATGATAACAAATGGTATGGCTTTATAAAATGTAAAATATTAGTATGTAGAGGTTTGCATCACCCAATTCTGCCAGTATGAATAAAAATCGTTAAAAAAGAGGAAGTATTGTTTTCTTTGTGTCAAATACACAGAAGAAAAATATAAAAATGTAATCACAGTAACACCGAGGGAAGTTTTATTGAAACTTGGACAATTAATGAAGCAAATAAAGCTATAGAAAAATTATATTTAATTTAAGATACCTAATAAGTGTGACATTTTAGAAATAAAAGCAAGATATTGTACAAAAATTATATGATAGACTTTTTCAAAATAAAATTAGAAACCAGTAAACATAATTTTCTTGACAGTGGGATGTATATTGAATAAGTGAAACAAAAATTGCAAATTGACTTGGAGCCTGATAAGATAAAAGAAAATGCTGGAAGGCACTGTGTTGCTACAACATGTCACAATTCTTTATGGGGAAAATATGAGGCAGAGTATGTTACAGATTTAGGAAAATTAATGATATACTACCAGACGATCGATTAGATAATATACATATAAATTTCTTTAATGATAATATTCTTCAGGTGACGTACATTTTCAAGGATCATTATGTGAAAATAACACAGCTACAAATATTTTTATAGCATCATTTACTACATCAAATGGAAGGCTTAAGTAGTAAGATATGTTAGTTAAATTAGGAGAAGCCGTTGTATATTTGGATACAGACAGTGTAGCATATATTGATAATGGTGAAAATACTATGGAAACTGGTTGAATGTTGGGTGAATGGACAGATGAATTAGAATAGGAGTTCTCAAATTTTGGGACATGACCCCAAGGGGGGCACGATTGCCATGCAAGGGGGGCGTTTTGTGTTAGGAAAGAAAAATATATTCTTATTCGCCCGATGTAGGTATTAACGCCAGACTTGGTCAACGACAGTGAAACTGCTGTCACATTTTCAGCATTGTTTGAAATGATCTGTCGAGCTTCGTAACATCCTTCAACGCCACCGAGAAACAAAGCCTACACATGCATGCTGAGTAGGCTTTGTTCCTATGTTGCATTGCCTCCTTCGATAGTTGGCGGTATACCCTTTGTCACCTGTGCCTTTACTGTTTCTGTAACTATCCTGCACAGTGCAATGTTTGGCTAATGTATCTCAATGCATCCTAATAGTGATGACTGTAATTATAGTCTTATGATTATAGACTTTGCGATGAAGACTTGACTGCAGTATGAAACGGTTCCTGATCAGTGACAAACATCAAGACAGCAATGGTCCTTTAATTGGCAGAGGGGAGGGAGGTACTCCAAAGTCGAAAACGAAAAACTATCATGAGAACTATTTATTACTAGGCTTCAGAAAAACTACAATCAGTGGTGAAGAACGTCCAGAGTGTGTAGTTTGTTTAACGATTTTAGTTGCTAATAGCATGAAACCAAACATTCTGAATTAACAGGAAAACGAAAAGATTTTTTTTGTCAGGAAACTAAAAGTTTTTCTATCTACCCAGAAGAACTTTGCTCGAACGACGACTGTGACGTCTAAGGCCCTCTTACTCTTTTACCACACTTTTTATAGAATTGCTAAATGCAAGAAACCAAATACCATTGCAGAAACTATGGTTTTACCAGCAGCGATTGATATAGTATCAACAATGTCTGGCGATTCATTTGCTCAACAGTTGGAAAGTATTTCTGTCTCTAGTGACACAGTTCGTAGAAGAATTTTAGACATTTCTGACGATTTACTTGAGCATTTAATCGGTGAATTGCGCAGTAACTACTTTGCAATTGAAGTGGACGAAGCAATAGACATTCGTAAAGATGCTCATTTGATTGATTATGTTCATTTCGTTGATGAATTTAACATTTGAGACGAATTTCTTTTCTGTGAGCCGATACAGAAAACAACTACAGCTGAAATCCTTTTTGTGTTCTCAGTACCCTTTTTTAATCAAAACGGTATATCATTGAATAGGTACATTTGAGTATGCACAGACACAGTTCACTCAATATCAGGAATTCATGGTGGACTGCAAACTAAAGTTAAAGCTGTAGCTCCTGACGCTGTATGGACTCACTGCATGATACATCAGGAGGCTCTGGCTGCTAAAGAACTTAGTCCACCTCTTCATGAAGTTCTGCAAATGGTTATACAAACAGTTAATATTATTAAGGCGAAATCTATAAATAAAGTGCTATATGAGGAGATGAATGCTGAACACACTCAGTTGCTCTATTTTACTGACGCTCGATGGCTCTAAAGGGGTAAAGTATTGAAAAAAATGTTTCAAATGAGTAATGAGCTGTTCTGTTCTTTGAAGGAGAGAAGTCGCTCTTTGGCAGACTGTTTCAACAACGGAGAAGATTTATTTAAAACAGCTTACCTGACTGATATTTTTGAGAAATTAAATATTTTTAACACTTCAAGGTAATCAGGCAACTGTACTTTCTTGGAATGAAAAGGTGAAGGCATTCATAAAGATATTAGAGTGTGACAAAAAAAAGAGGAGAATGGCATACTAGATATGTTCCCTACTATAGTGATACTTTTAGAGGATACAGATAATCCGATACTTCAAATGGCAATAAAAGTTTGCTTTCTTCATGATCTTGCAACATTAAAAGTTCACTTTGAGAAATATTTCCGCAAAGATTTTGATAAATTTAGTTGGATTAAAACCCATTTATAAATCTTCCTGGACCATCATTTCTAAATTTAGAACAGCGAGAACAATTTACAGAGCTCACTTGTTATACTTCACTGAAGATTAAATTTAATGAAATATATTTTTTAGAGTTTTGGATACATATTAGTCAAGACTTCTCAAAGTTAAACCAAAATGCAATGAAGATGCTGATTCCTTTTGCAACGACACACTTGTGCGAGCCTAGATTTTCAGCTTTGTCAACTATAAAGGGAAACTACCATTCAAAGCTAAATGTAAAGAAAGAACTTTGAGTGACTCCATCTGCTATTCCTCTATGTCTTGAAAAACTTTGTTCTCAAAAGCAAGCCCATCCATCACACTGGACTTTTTAAATTAAATTTTTATTGCACTTGTAATTGTTGTTTTCTGAATTGTAAATAATGTTCATCTCATAACTTATGAATAAATGAAAACATGCTGAAGATAAGAAATATGTTCCGTATTTTCGTTATAATAAGTCATGTTAGTTTTTGTTTCTGCTGTGTAAAATCCTTTTAAACTGAGTTTGGTAAAACGATAGGGGAAAAATGTAAAATATGACTATTTCTATAAATAACAATAGACTGGGGGACTTCACCTTACTGAAGCACTGTCCACATGGGCGAGGAGGTTTGCATGCCATGGATCCAGACGACTATGCCGGCGGTAGCTTAGCTACCAGAAGGGTCACCCAAGCCAGACATTCTGAAGGGGAGGAGCCACACAAAGTGTGTCTTACAACGTCCTATCTATCCCCATTTTCCTGTCCTCATCCTGTCCTTGCCTTGTCCTTTTTCCCACCATCCCTTGTCTTAACTAAAGTGAGGGGTAGACAGGGCTCCTTAGCCATAGTGAAGGCAATCTGTGTAGGGGTGACAACCTCGAATAATAAACCTTTCAAGCTAACACCTTGGGTAGTAACTTGGACAGTGGCTTGCCACTGTCACACAAAGAGTAATCTTCAACTGAGTATGGAGGAAAATTTCGCTGCATGTATTACCCCAGGTGGTATCTAATCCACCATCACTCTAGGTGACGTTAGAGGACCTTCGGATTCTGGGGAGTCTGCAACAACATGCTTTAAGGATGAGTCGGAGCATCCTGAAATCACTGGATGCAAACTCAGACCAAGACCGCATTGCTTTTTCGCAGCATTTAATGCTTATTCACTGCTCAAAATGGGTAAATTTGAACATCTGACCGATTCACTTACACAGCACAACATAGTACTGGCAGCAGTATAGGAAATCAGATTCACAGATGATTGTGCCTTCGAGTCCCAAGGATACAGAATCATCAAAGAAAAAGTGTGTCAGCGGGTAATGAAGAATGTACTCCACTTAGGTACAAAATTTATAATCAGTCACAAGACACTGGATTCAGTCATTGACTTCGCCTCCCCAAACAGTCGTGTATCCGTCCTGTCCCTCAAATATGGTAACGAGTGCCATAGTGTAGCCAATGTACACGCCCCAAGCAACCAGGACAACAAACGCAATTCAGACAGAATTGATGAATTCTGGAAAGAATTAGAAGATATTCTAAAATTCCAGAGATTCATAATGAAAAAGTATGTATTTTTTTGGTGTATGTACAAGAAATTTTCTCCAGTTTTCCTTTTTTATGGCATTTAAACTCTTTTCCTGTAATTATATTATTCAAGTGGTACATTTAAAACAGGATAATTTTTAAATTCCTCATTAACATAGCAACCGCTTTACTACAGTTCAGACAACCTTTGGCTATATAGTCTTCACCATTTTTTACGTTTATTATTAAGTATGACAGTGTGTAGTGTCATACCGCTTGGTGACTTCAATGCCCAACTTAGAAGAGAGAAAAAGTATAGAAATATAGTGGGCAACTATCCAGCACATATGAGAACTAACCGCAATGAGGAACAATTAGTCGATCTGTGTAGGACTTGTGAGTTGGTCAAGAAGTCTACAGCCTTCAAACACCGGCCAAGGAAATAAGACTTGGATTTCACCAAACACCAACTTGGGTGAATTCCATATAGATCATGTAGCCATTTCCAGAAAATCTCAAAAGCAAATACAAAACGTGAGGGCATTGAGAAGTGCCAATCTGAACTCAGACCACTACCTCTCAAATATCAAAATGAGACTCCAACCTAGAAACACTAGAGTACACAAAACCCCCAAGATGTTGAGATCTGACGTAGAGTGACTTAAGAACAGTCAAGAATTAAGCCAGAGACTGAACAGTACAGATTTCAACTGCTGTGACCAACAGAAGGAGACTTTTATGAAGGCAGCCAATGAACCCTCTTCCCCCCCCCCCCCCCCCCACAAGAAGAAGGAAGCATCTGTGGTGGAATGAAGACTATGACAATGTAGCAGCACAAAGACAGACACTCTGGGAGAAGTGGAATTATAAGAAAATGAAGATTAATTGGGAAAATTTTTTGGAACAACGAAGGCTAACAGCTAAGATAATTTGAGGAACCAAACGGACCTTCACACAAAACCAATTAACCCAAATCGAAGAGAACTTTGCTACGAATAACCTCAGAGACTTCTATAGAACCTTCAAGTAGACATTCAATAAACACAATCCGCCAAGCCTTGTAGTGCTACAACGATGAAAATTAATATTACGACAATGTCAAATCTTATTTTTCTGATTTAAAGAAGTATTCATGATATTAAAAATGTAATTATAATTTTATTATTTTCATTTTTGTTCTCAGTGTATCAAAGACTTTCTAGTGCACTGAATAAATTAGCCATGTTTGTACCACGAAACTATATATGATTGTTAAGGGTTAAGCATGTAATAATTCGATGTAAGACATTTTGTTGAGCCTGAATTTTGTTCTCGTACTGGTCGGTAGAGAAGGATAAGTTCCTTAATCGATGCGAAGGTGTAAAGGCTGTAAAAAAGGAGAGAGAGAGAAGGTAAATACAAGTTATTCAAAACAAATATCTCTAAAGTGTAACGTCTTGTGATTTCCTATAACTAAAAATTGCAAGGTCTAATCTGAGCCTGTCCTGAATAACAGCGAAGAACATGTATGTTATCATATATTTCCTTCGTTTGATCACGGTTGTGATTCGCATGTTTCTTTTTGTTACGTGACGTGTTATGAATATTTTCATTATACGCGTAAAAGTGCACACAGCTTTAATCGAACCTGCATCTTTCGGAAACAATAACTTTTAATCAGTACAATTACGCGAATACCGTCTAAATCGAAACCGTGATCGCAAAAGTGTTTCCTGGACCAAATAATTCTTATAAAATGCGTATTCTCCAAAGCGAGCAGCATTACACTATCGCTGACTCGCAACAATCGAAAGAGTAAAAACATTATCGTAATTGATTTAGGTTGAAATATTTCGTTTGATGCAATTCTCGTAATATAAATAAATAGAACTAATAGTGCTTAAATAAAACTGCCACCTTTTATTAATTATTATTGTCCCATTAAATAAATAAGTAGCAATTCAGTGGCTATATAATCAATAAACAGATAGGGCAATTCAGCGGCAACCTATTGTCAGGACTAGCTTATATGTGTGTGCTAATGTGTGTTTTTTACTATTTGTTTCATGCTGTAATGAGCGGAAATCTACGACGACCCTAAGCACGATAACTTTGCTGAAGCATTCTATCCCAGCGGCGGCAGAGCGAAGCACTGCTTAAGGTAGGCACATCTTCACCCTGGTGCTGTATCTCACTGAATTTTAATCAAACGAAAGTGAACATTTATAGTACTGATTCCAATCTGGTGCAGTGAAGTAAAAATTTTATGTTTTGTGTGACGGAAAAATTGATGTGTTGCGTGTGACATTTTTCCCGGTTAGACTTGCACCCAAACATTTGCAAACATGGTGAAAACAGTGCGACGTGTAAGAAAAGCTACACAGCAGGAAGTAACTGTAGAACATTCAGAGGAGGAAGGAATAACTAGTGATGTAGAAATTGATAATATTTTTTCAGATCAGTCAGAGGATATAGAACAGGACACTAATATTAAAGTCAGTGATCCATCTGCTGTAGAATACTCAGGCAGAATACAGACGGTAGTTCAAGTGCGTACTGAAGCAGAACCACAAGAAACACCAGTTACAGTCGATTTACCACCGGTAGAGCCAACACAAACAGTAATGGATCCATTTTCTCTCTTAATGATGAAAATGGAACAAATGTTTTGAAGTACAGGAACAATCACAGATACAGCGTGAACAAGAAACTGCTAAACAGCTTGCAACTGGGATTAATAATAATTTAGATAAACATATTAGCAGATCAGATGAACGGATTAGGACCTTGGATGAACGCATCAGTCAATTAGACGAGCGTACGCAGTTAAGCTTTTCACAGTTCTCAAAAGAGATAGATCAAAAGCTTGAAAACCGGTTAAAAGAACACGATCGCCAGCTGCGACAGCAAATAGATGCCCAGTTGTCTGCTATACAGAACAACATTTCAAGTATGCAACAAACATACCATGACTTACCACAGAATGTAAAGCAAGTAACCCAGGATGTGGACAAATTACAACAAACACACGCTTCTTTGGAAGCAGAAATACGCAACATAAGTACACGTATAGAAAACCTTACTGTTGATAATCAAAACGTAATAGAACAAAAATGCAAAGAACAAGAAGAACGCGTTGTGACCACATTCAACACAAGGCTAAATGACAAAGACAAACAAATTAGTACTGTTATACAGAAGGAACTACCTGTGATGTTACAACGAGCAGGAACACAACTGATACATGAAAACAACACAAAGATTCATGAACTCCAGACTGAATTACAAAACGTGCAGAAAGTGCTTAATGAAACACGTATGCAAACATCTCATAATAGTTCACCGGAGTGTGTTAGTATCACAGGAACATACCACGATCATTATGAAACGCCTTTAACTGAAAGTAGGGGGCAGATGGGCAGTAATTTCAATCGAACACGTGGAGTAACATCCGTTTATTAAGACCATACACAATCATTGGTGGCTCAGGATGCTTTAGTGAAGAATTCACAGTTTCAGAAGTTTACCAATGATAAGGACGAACCCCATCCAATTGTGTTTATCAAAGGGATCCGCGGAATAATGCCAAAAAGTTGGAACGAAAGGGAGAAAATTGTCTTTACCATTACCCAAATTCAAGGTGAGCCAGCGTTGTTCGCGACACAGAAAGCTGAACAATGCAGCTCCTTCGATGAATTTGAACAAGCTTTTCTAAACAAGTATTGGTCGCGTGGGGTACAAGAACGATTAAGAAAAGAAGTTTATAGTCCTGAGCCATTTAATAGAAAAGGCGGTACTTTACGGAAATATTTCGAAAAGTATCTGGACACAGTGAAATATTTATTCACACCAATTCCTGAGTGTGATGTTTTAAAGATATTAAAGGAGAATTTACCGCGTGATCTAAAGGAGAAATTGTTTCACATTCCTGAAGACAACGTGGAACATTTTCTATCTGTACTGGACTCTTTAGATTTGGTTATCGAAGAGGACAAACACCATTATGGGAATAATTCGTCGAATAATGGTAATGGTAATGGCAACGGGCGAAACCACAAAAACAACAGTAATAGGAACACCTACTGTGGGAATCAAAATCATTGGAATAGTCCGAATTATTCAGGATGGCAGAACCACAATATGAACACAAATGGACAGTACGGTAATGCACCGAATCACAATTATCATCCACAGAACAATAGTGGACAAAACAATAACGGAAACTTTTCAAAGAAACGGAAACGAGATTTTAGAGCTAACGCCAATTACAATAACGGTAATTTTTCAAATAATCAGCAAAACATGCAACCACCACATAACTGGTCAACACAGAATTATGCACAACAGCAATGGCAGCAGCCTAGACCACAGCAATATCACAACAACAATCATGTACAACCCCCGTACAATACAAATATGTCAAATAACAGGCAACAGCATATGAATGCGCAGCCATGGCAACCACCGAATCAAAATATCAAGATCATTGAGGTAAGCGAACCGCAACCATCAACTAGTACCAGTCAGTCAAGCTAGATGCGAAGACATTCTGCTCTCGTGTGTCAGTCGCAGGGTGTCTAGGCGGCACTTGCATGAATGATGTTAGTAATAACGAGCAACCAAGCGTGCAGACAACCAGCTGTAGTAACAATGAGAATGTGTGTCGCATAGAATCAGCAGCGATCGGGTCGAACGACGCAAAAGATGCAGTGTGTGGGAATAATTCTGTTATGTTGCTCAGCAACGTCGTTGAACTATGCAGATGTTAAGATATAATGACGGAGTCGATATACGAGAGGAATTATGTCAAGATTTTCGGAAGAAGTGTAATTTGTTTGAACGGGAAGTTGTACAAGCAGCTATAGTTTGTGATATTTATGGTATTCAAACTATGGTGATTTTAGATACTCGAGCATCTGTTTCTGTGCTGAATGAATCGTTCTTTCTTCACTTAAAGAAGATTAGAAAGATTCCGGTTTTTCCAGTCACTAATTGTCGAGTTACAGGAGCCATTAGTTAGAAAGCCCAACTAGTTCGGGAACAGACACGGATTTGTATTAATTTTGGAATGGGAACCAAAGAGTGCACCTTCCTTATTGTAAAGAATTTAGCCGTGAACTGTCTCCTCGGATTAGATATTTTGCGAGAGACGGAAACTATAATCGATATCGCAAAGGGTGAATGCAGCATGTGTTTCGGTGACACGAAAGTCAGGTTGGACTTGGTAAAGACCAAAGAATTCCATGGAAAATATTGTCAAATTTTAAAGATAGAACCGATTCGCGCACATTTATGGCGGCTTCAAGATAGTTTCAATTGCAGTACATTCCCGGTCGTGGAAGATGTGAAGGACGAGGAGAATATCCACCTCTCTGAAATAGTAGAAAAAGTACAACAATCCTCTGGTCTTGACAGTCTGCAACAAAAGCTATTATTAGACACACTTACTAACTATCGTAAAGTATTTTTGAAAAAACCAGGAGTAATTAAAGGTTACGTCTACGACATGCAAGTGTTTCCCCATGAAATTTACTATCATCAAACGTACTCAATACCCAGCGCGAAAAGGGAAGCAGTAACAAAAGAAATTAGACGAATGCTGGAATGGGGAATTATTGAGACCTCGTTATCACCATATAGTAACCAACTTCCAAAACTAAATACCGAACCGGAAGACTGAGAGGACAAAGTTAGACAAGCATGCACAGACATGAATGCACAGAAACGGCAAGAATCACACAACCGGAGACTGCAGAATACTCAACAATTTATCGTGGGAGATATGGTGTTAGTAAGGAATTATCCGAAGTCCTCATTATTAAAGAGAAAAATAAAGAAGTGGTTTCCGTTATATTCAGTACCATTTGTGATCTTAGATACACCACATAAAAATAGTTATTTCTTGGTCCATCCCAACTCAAATAGACAGAAAGGACGATACATCACAAAGACTTGAAAAGATATGTATCTTAAGTACAGTAGATGACATTTTACGTGTATCGTAATGAGGTGAAGTCAAACATCAAAGACTCAAGTACTGTGCGAGTAGGCTAAGTGACAATTATTAATTAATGGACTAGTGTATAAGTATTTTATGGACACACTACGATGTGACGTGTGGGAGAATAGGAACATACAACACTGGAAGCATCAGTACTGCTTGCAGGAAGAGACTCTCAGAATACCAATTAGTTGTAAGAAAATTTCAGCTCCAGTTCGACGGAGAAGAGGACGCCGAGCTGCAGCAAGGAGAAGAAGAATTGCTTCAAGATGATTCCACCCTAAGACACTTAATCAAACATAATACAAACTTGTTGAAATTTAGTAAACTTTCAGGAACTTATGCGTGTGAAACTACGAACAGTGAACATAACTGCATATTTCACACAACAGTAGGATATAGTGACATTAGAAAATAAACGTTTCATTTTGTTGATTGTTAACTATTTTGAACTCACTAGGGTGATCGGGTTATGTTCTTTTTTTTCTTTCAGACTGTGTACAGGATACACTTACAACATGTAAAGGTTACGCGAATTACGTATAGGTTTAACAAATTTTCCACCGTAAGCTAGTGCTCGGACTTGCATGAGCTATAAACCAGGTCGAACAAGATGTTGTCCATGACTGAACAGATCATTACACAGACAAACATAAACAGACTTGTGTTTATCACTGCACAATTCTTTGTAAGTTCAGGAGCACCTTTTCGAGAAAATATATGACTTAGGATTTGCTTTTATATTTTAAATGACTACAATTATGTACTTCATTTGACATGTACAATCATTCAGTTATTTAGCATTATGTAACTAGACTGTGTAAAGACATTCTTATGGGTAGCACAAAGACTTTACCCTGTCAGACTTGATAACTGTGATCAAGTGACTACGTGGTGGAGTGAACATGTCACAGATGACCTATGAACAAAGACTTCCTCTGAACATTATCCTCTGCGCGTACGAACCTTATTTCACTGGTGAAAGAGTGGAATTTAACACAAAAGTGGACGCTCAATGAATGCGTTGTGTTACCATGATTTCGTTTTCAAATTTTTTGCTACGAGTGTTTAGTAATGCCAAGTATTCAGAGTGTAATTGGGACCACATGCGTGGACGTAACATTCCAGGCAAACTAAAACTCAAGAGCAAGTGTTTTTATCGATCAGTCAGAAACAGTGGTGAGTCGTAACAGTGTTGGGAACTGCTACTGACTATATCATTAAACCCGTTGCAGAACTGTATCAATGTTGGAACGTAATTACATGAACCTTTAATTGCAGATAGTCAGTCGGAAGGACGAATGGACTTGCGCCATGATAAAGAAACTCACAAACAGTCGAAACCTCACAAAAAATAAAATACATTCTTCTTGTTGAGTGAAAGAGTGCGTGAAATATGATGTAATTTAGATGTTAATTTAAGGAACTGATACTGCTGTTTGAATTTCATGTGACTGTATGCTGGGATACTAAGCACACGTGTCGGTGAGGGCAGCATACTGCAGCGACATCATCCGTCATCCCTTGCCACACCCTGCCACGTCATCGCAGTCCATCGCAGACTTACCTGATGGGGCGAGACATCGGTGTCGCAGTACACCAAGTCGCCAGCCGTCGTCACCAGCAGCACTATCACGAAATTGTACTATTATTAAATGTCATACGAAGTGAATATTCAAATGTTGTAAATTAAAAAAGAGGGTATGGAAGATGTGCTCGGTCCGCCGTGGTTTTCTTTTCCGGGGATTTTCCCATTGGCCTTTGCCCGAATGGGGGAGCGTAACTCAAAATCCCTGAGACTTAAAAGTAAACAAAGTACATGCTTCCAAGTGAAAGAACACAGTGAACTTTAAACAGACCAGACAAGGAAAAAAGGCCTGCTTGGATGTGCAGTCAAACAAGTGTGACTGTACATCCAAAGGGGGCAATGTAGTGCTACAACGATGGAAATTAATATTACAACGATGTCAAACCTTATTTTCATGATTTAAAGAAGTATTCATGATATTAAAAATATAATTACAATTTTATTATTTTTATTTTTGTGCTCAGTGTATCAAAGACTTCCTAGTGCACGGAATAAATTAGCCTTGCTTGTACTACGAAACTATATATGATTGTTAAGGGTTAAGCTTGTAATAATTCGATGTAAGACATTTTGTTGAGTCTGAATTTTGTTCTCGTACTGGTCGGTAGAGAAGGAAAAGTTCCTTAATCGATGCGAAGGTATAAAGGCTTTAAAAAAGGAGAGAGAGAGAGAAGGTAAATACAAGTTATTCAAAATAAATATCTCTAAAGTGTAACGTGTTGTGATTTCCTATAACTAAAAATTGCAAGGTCTAATCTGAGCCTGTCCTGAATAACAGCGAAGAACATTTATGTTATCATATATTTCCTTCGTCTGATCACGGTTGTGATTTGCATGTTTCTTTTTGTTACGCGATGTGTTATGAATATTTTCATTATACGCGCAAAAGTGCACACAGCTTTAATCGAACCTGCGTCTTTCGGAAACGAAAACTTTTAATCAGTACAGTTACGCGAATACCGTCTAAATCGCAACCGTGATCGCAAAAGTGTTTCCTGGACCAAATAATTCTTATAAAATGTGTATTCTCCAAAGCGAGCAGCATTGCACTATCGCTGACTCGCAACAATCGAAAGAGTAAAAACAGTGCTTAAATAAAATTGCCACCTTTTAATAATTATTATTATCCCATTAAATAAATAAATAGCAATTCAGTGGCTATCCAATCAATAATACTACATAAAATATTTACATGTAGCTAACTAATCGTTTTGAACATATTAGTACTGTTAATTTTGTTAAGAGCTTCTTCAAAAATGCTTCCATTCATGTAGAATTCAGCCTCCACATTAGAGACTCACAGGGGAAACTGGTTTTTGATGACAAGGACAACTGGCACCTCTTAGCTTAGTACTATAAAAACCTACTCAGCTGTGCTCCACCCGGTGAAGACTTCAACTACAAATCAACCACACGAAACCCGGACTCACTGCCTCCTCCATTGGAAGAAGTTCGACGAATCGTTCAACTTCTCAAGAATAATAAGGCTGCTGGTGAGGATTCCATTATTGTTGAACTCTGGATATGTGTTGGCAGTAATGTGATGGGTAAGTTCACTGAGATCATCCAGAATATCTGTGAAATAGAGAAATTACCATCTGATTGGGACATGGCTCTGATCCGTCCCCTTCACAAAAACGGAGATGTTACTGATCCGAACAACTACTGTGGAATTTCTCTTGTCCTGGTAACATAAGATTCTCTCCAAGGCATTATTAACAATGGCAGAAGATCAACTGGGCAGTCAACTGGGAGAATATCAGGGAGGCTTCAGGAAAACCAGATCCTGTGCTGAACAGATCCTCAACCTTAAAACGGTACTGGCATACTCCAAGGTGAGAAACCACAAAATGGTTGTCACGTTTATTGATTTCAAGAAGGCCTACGACTCTGTTGATAGAGAAATGCTTAACAAAATACTCCACGAGTTAGGACTAGACAACAAAAACCACAGACTCATTCTAGAAACCTTGACAAGTACCGATTCGAAGGTCAAATTTAGAAGCGAAATCTCTAAAAGCTTCGAGATAAAAACTGCAGTGAGACAAGGGGATAGACTCTCCCATCTTCTCTTGAACTTTGTCCTCTAAAAGGTTGTGAGAGAATGGCGCAAAGAACTGACCAATTTGGGCCGTAAAAATGAAGGAAGGAGTGGTAGTAGATTGCTTGGCTTTTGCAGTCGACGTGGCACTGACCGCTGATTCTCTTGAAATGGCAACAATGCAGGTAAACTGACTCAGAAAACAGGCAGGCAAACTGGGTCTTCAAGTGTCGCTGGAGAGAACAGAGTTCTTCACCAACATCAAAAAAGCTAACAAAGAGATGTTATTAGACCAGTGAAAGATCAAAAGGACTGAGAAATTTAAGTATCTCGGCGAATGGATTGAAATCAACTTATCCAAAAAAACGTCACTATTCATGTCAGCAAGTTGTAACTAGCCTATCGACTAACTATGAACACCTACAACAAGAAATACCTGAAACACAACATGAAACTTAAGCACTACACCTTAGTGATACGACAAGAAGCCCTTTGTGCCGTGGAATGTCTTTCTATGAATGGGTGGGTTCTGATGGAGAAATTGGAAGTCAGCGAGAGTCCTCAGGCAGATCCTAGGCCTGGTAGAAGAAGCTGGGGAATTCCTGAAGGAAGTCCAAGGATTTCAGGAAAAGCCCCAAAGAAAAGATGCCCTTGGACAGAAGAAAGGAAGGACCTACACCGACAGAGGATGCGACAGTACTGGGCAAAGATTAAAGCCCAACAGTTGAACAAGCGTGGTCCAAAGTAGGCCCATTCGAAACAAGAAGAATAGACTGAGGGGGAGGCTAATACCATTTTTCCTAGTGAAGAGGGCCTCGAGGAAAAATGTTTGAGAACCACTGAATTAGAAGATAATAAATGGATTTCAAATTGTGCTGCAACAAAACCTGAAAGTTACTATTATGAGGTGATGATGATGATGTCCTCCTCGCCGTGTCCGGCGACAGCGACTCCGTCAGTCTTTTCTGTCCTTGTTGTGGTAGGCTCGGATGTGGCTCGCGAATCCGAATTTCGCTTTGAATATCCTGTTGCATGAAGCACAGTGAAGTTGACCAGCAGAGTTGTAAGTATACGTGTAGACAGGCTTGAGCTGAGATTTTCGGAGCTCTCTTTTAACATCCAGGTTCATTAGACGCTTTTGCTCGAATTGTTCGATGTTCTTATGTACAGTTGATCGCCACTCCGATCGGCGCAATGCTAGCTCCTCCCAACGGTTGCTTGGAATGCCACAGGCTGCAAGGTGGCGTTTAATGGTGTCTTTATATCGCAGGTGTTGACCACCTTTCCTCCTCTTCCCGCACGAGAGCTGCGAGTAGAACACCGCTTTAGGTAGCCTACTGTCATCCATGCGTACTATGTGACCACTCCATCTCAGTTGATGTTTCATTATTAAAGCTTCAATACCAGCCAGTTTCACGCGGCGCAAAATCTCCGTGTTTGGGACAGGTCTTCCCATTTGATGCGCAGAATTGATCTCAGACATCGAAGATGAAATTTATCTAGCTTCTTAATGTCAGCTTTGTAACAGCACCAGGTTTCCGAGGCATAGACTAAGGTGGATATTACTACTGCTTTGTAGACTGCAGTTTTTGTTTGTAGTTTGAGATCATGTGATTTCCATACTCGGTCATTAGGCTTACCGAAGGCTGAGGCTGCGCTGGCTATACGCGCTGCGATTTCCGTTGTCAGGCTGTTGTCACTTCTAATTTGGCTTCCCAGGTATTTGAAATTTGACACATTTTGCAAGGGTTTGTTATTTATCTCAATACTGGAGTCATCTGCATTAAGACCTCTAAGTGGCTGTTTGAGAACTTGCGTCTTAGTGATGCTAATGGCTAAGCCATATCTTCTGCAGGAGGCATTTAGTCTGAAGAGTTTCGCAAGAATTAGCCATCATGCATACATCATCCGCGTAGAGAATCTCTAAGATGGATAGTTTGGTTACGCGACTTTTTGTTCTGAGGCGAGAGATGATGAAGACACTTTTGTCTGTCCTTGTGTCGAGACTAATTTGATTACTACAGGCTTTGGTCGCGTCTCTCATAACAACTGCGAAGTAAAGTGAGAAGAGTGTGGGAGCCAGAACACAGCCTTGTTTTACACCACATGTCACGGGAAACTGTTCTGAGAGCTTGTCCTCATGGCGGATTTTTGCCATCATGTTTTCATGACACTGCCGAATCAAACTGACAATTTTGTCAGGGCACCCAGTTTTCTTTAGTATGATCCAGAGAGCTTCCCGTGGGACACGATCAAAAGCTTTTTCCAGGTCTACAAAGCACATGAACAAAGGCCGATGTTGCTCTAAGCTTTTCTCTTGCATTTGTTTGACAACAAATATGGCATCTACTGTACCTCTGTTTGGGCGAAAGCCACACTGGGTCTCTGGTAGCAGTTTTTCTGCAAAGTGTGTTAACCGTGTGTTAATTATGTGGGCAAGGACTTTTCCCGCTGCTGAGAGAAGAGAAATGCCCCTGTGGGGGCTGCAGTCTCATATGTCACCCTTGCCTTTATAGATCTTGGAAATACAAGCATCTTTCCAGTCTTGTGGAATCATTTCATACTCCCAAATCCTTAAGATCAGAGCAAACAATGGTTTCTTGATGTTTGGCCCCCCATATTTATATAGCTCTGATGGCAAGTTATCTAATCCTGCTGTTTTGTCATTTTTCAGCTTAGCCAGTGCTGAAATGAATTCATCGTAGGAAGGGGCATCCGCAAGTTGTTCCTCAACTGGCAGATCTTCAAGTGCTTCTATGTATGGAATATCGGTTGTCTGATGGTCGAGATTAAGAACGTCATTAAAATGTTCCGTCCACCGAGACAGGATGTCACTCTGTTGCGTCAGCCGACAACTTTTATCTTTGTTATAGACTGGTGCTATCTTCCCAAATCTTGGACCAAAGATAGTTTTCAGGGACTCAAAGAATCTGCCCGTTTGGTGTGTGTCGGCATATAACCGTATTTCATTTGCTTTATTTGCCCACCAACTGTCTTTGAGAGCACGTACCTTCACTTTCAGATTGTAATGCGCTGCTCTACGCTTGTTATCATCAGGGGTGCGAAGAGAGGTTCTGAAATCATTAATTAGCTTTCTGATCTCAGGATCTGAGTCGTCAAACGAGTCCTGGTGCTCCTTCTGAGGCTTTCCCAAGACTTCTGAAGCACAGCCACGCAGTCTGCTAGCGTATGCACTCCACTGTTCATCTACAGGGGCAGATTCAGATATCAAAAGGCCATCGACACCAAATTTTTCATCCAGTTTTGCTCTCATAGTCTGATCATTGGCCAAGATTTTGCAGGACAATTTTGTTGGTATTTTGTGTGAAGCTCGGCGTGGTGCCTTCAAAGTTATCTTTAATTCGGACCTCACGAGTCGATGGTCTGTCCATCCCTGAGCGCCTCTCATTGCACGTGTGACCAGTACGTCACCAAGATCTTTTTTCCGTACTATCACATAATCCAGAAGGTGCCAGTGTTTGGATCGCGGATGCATCCATGTCGTTTTATATTTTTCAGGCAGACGAAAATATGTATTTGTCAGACAGAGTTCAAACTCGGCACATAGAGTTAGAAGATCCAAACCATTCGAGTTGCATTTTCCAATCCCATGGCGACCGAGGACTCCATTCCAAGCACTGAAATCATTCCCAACACGAGCATTAAAATCACCAAGTAACAGAAGTTTATCTGCAGAAGGAATATCCCTAAGGACATGTCGGAGGTCTTGGTAGAACTTGTTCTTCTCTTCATCCGGAGATGGCAATGTAGGTGCGTATACATTGATCAAGTGAAGATATTTCTTGGATGCCAGGTGAAGTCTGAGTGTTATTATTCTGTCACTGATACCTTTTGGGAGTTCTGTTAGTGAACATGCCAATTGATTGCGTATGGCAAAGCCTACCCCACTTTCCGCCCTTTCAGTGGATGATTTTCCACTCCAGTAGTAGGTATAACCTCCGAGCGGTTCACATAACTGTCCAGAGTCACTAAGATGTGTTTCAGTTATGGCGGTAATGTCGATGTTATATCTAGCCAATTCCCTTGCGATAAGTCCTGTCTTTCTCTCTGGGCACTGATTATGGTCGTTATCCTGTAAAGTACGGACGTTCCAGACTCCAATCATTAGATATTTAAGGTAACTGTTTATTTTATTAATTTTTTGACCGCATATGTTAGTGAACAAGTGACCGCAGTTTGCCACTTGTGCTGGGTTGAGACAGGCTATGTTTAGGCCACCTTTTCTAGGCCCCTCCCTGGATTAGGGAAAGCAGAGCGATCCTAAATAGGGCTGCTTTGTCGTCTGACGAGCTGCCGAACCAGTCCTCCCGTCTCTCACGAGTACCAGAACGGCCATCACCGTCTGACCGCCTAAA
Organism: Schistocerca serialis cubense; assembly: GCF_023864345.2. Lineage (NCBI taxonomy): Eukaryota > Metazoa > Arthropoda > Insecta > Orthoptera > Acrididae > Schistocerca > Schistocerca serialis. Next base: position 530,271,890 of record NC_064642.1, read on the forward strand.
GTGCAGAGCACCAACTAAGGTTCAGGTACATCAAACCCTTGCCTCACCATCAGTACTCCATCGCCGCAGGACTTTCAAAGCTCATAGTCCATTTAAACTTTGCCGGAGTCATCTGCGCGTGAAGGTGTTTAAAGTGGACAAGCAGTTGCGCAGATTCAGATCCACTCTCTCGCCCTCTGCCTCTGGTTGGCAGTGGATCGTAGGGCCGATACGACTGGCAAGAGGCAGGGGATGCAGTGAATGGCCATATGCCACTGGAAGTATCCTGACATACGCCCTTAAGGCACATCACAGGTGCCTTGCTTCGTCGGTACAGAAGCCGTGAGTGTTTACCTATCGATATTACCCGCCTCCTACACCGATGAAGAGACTGACAGAAGGAAAGGGAAGGGACTGGAAGGGAAAGGGAGGAAAGGACGGTAGGTCGTTGTGAGGCACACTTCGTCTGGCTCTGCTGAGACCTGACCGGCTAGGTTGAACCTGCCAGTAGCTACGCTACCACCGGTATAGCTCTCAGCATCACAGGAGCACGCAAACTCTCCCACCCACACGGTCAGTGCTACGATAAGGTGGTGCCTCCAGGGAGGTAAACGCTGCAAGAATTGATATGAAGGTAAAAGGATTCGTTTTAAACTTCCAAAAATCTCCAAAAATTGAGTGGTAAATCTATGATAAGACTAATAGAGGATGTAGTAAGGAATAAAGTACAATTAGAGTACAACCAAGTAACTAGAGGTGTAAATACTAAAAATTTAGTCTATCAACAAGTTAAAAAATTCTCAATTCTGTATTATAAAAGAATTGTTCTTGGAAATTATGATAAAGTACCACACCATTTTTAAAATTTTTATAAATTTTTATTCTACATGAATGGAAACATTTTTGAAGAAGCTCAACAAAATTAACAGTACTAATATGTTCAAAACGATTAGTTAGCTACATGTAAATATTTTATGTAGTATTATAGACTGTAAATATTTTCGTACTCGATATGGAGATGAAATATGTTGGCAAATCTGTAGTGAGTTTAAAATTACTCTGCCAGACAAACATTTGAAGATAATTAGTTATTGAGATTCTCAGTTTTGTGAAGAAGGGGATATTAAACTGAAATATAAAGGAATGAAGAAACTTAAAAAATAATGATAATCATTTGTAATTTTTGTTTCAAATTTATTGGGTTCCTTATGGTATTATAGACACTTTGAAGCCAGGGCCTAAAAATTATCGGATTTTAAAATTTCCCTAATTTTTTAAATTTATCCTAGTGTGCCCAAGGTTCCCAAATAAAATATGTAGTAATTAGTAATTGGGTACAATGGGTGCACATAGACAGTTTCAAGTAGTCCAACCTTTTTTTTCGACGAATTAAGTTGCTCCTAATATTGGTTAGTTTAATCAAACGTCTTTTACTTAACTCAAAACACAGATTAATACATAACAAAGTCCAGGTAGATGATTCGACTACCACTAGTTCTTTTTATATTAGTCTGTTTTTGACTTATGTAATGGGCATTAGATTAAACTAATCAAATTCGAAAACTAGTTAATCAACTGAAAACTGGTAGGTTATTGAGAACCATCATAGTGCACCCATCGTACCCAGTGACTAACACAATTATTTTTCAGTGTATCCTGTCTTACTACGCACAAGCTTTCCAGACTCTTTCTCATCACCCTGTATAGCAACAACATGCAGTAAATTCCCACTATCACTCTGACAACGTATCACGGGACGCATACTTACCAGTGGTAGTGAAATGCTAGAAATAATGATGTGTACTTGCTACTGAGTGTTTCGTTCTTGTTGTTAATTTTATGAGATGTGACATGGGTGCAAGAGAGGGGGCTTCATCAGTTACAAAACATCCGTGTCTAGTAACCTAATGGGCCTGTACAGCCTAACCAAAAACTGTGACAAATGACTTAGGTTCTACATCTACATCTACATAGATACTCCGGAGGCCACCATACGGTGCATGGTGGACGGTACCCTACACCACTACAAGTCATTTCCTTTCCTTTTCCACACTCATACAGTGCGAGTTGTCCTTATGCACATTGTATTTAGGCAGCAGTAGAATCCTTTGACAGTCAGCTTCAAATGCCGGTTATCTAAATTTTCTCATTAGTGTTTCTCGAAGAGGGCGTCGCCTCCCCTTCAAGGATTCCTGTTTGGGTTCCCAAAGCATCTCCGTAGCACTTACTTGTTGACTGAATCTATTGATAACAAATCTAGCAGCTTGCCTCTGAACCGCATCGATATCTTCCTCCAATCTGACCTTGTGTGGGCCCTAAACAATCAAGCAGTACTCAAGAATAGATAGCACCAGCTTCCTATATGCGGTCTCCATTACAAGTGAGCGACTTTTTCTCAAAGATTCTCCCAACAAACCAAAGCTGACCATTTGCCTTCCCTACCACAACTCTCACATGCTCCTTCCATTTCACACACTTCCAGATATTTGAACGACTTGAATGTGTCAAGCAGGGCACTAGTAATACTGAATCCGAACATTACAGATTTGTTCTCACTACTCATCCGCATTAACTTAGATTTTTTCCATATTTAGAGCTAGCTACCATTAATCACTGCAACTGTAAATTTTGTCTGAGTGATCTTGTATCTTCCTACAATCACTCAACTTACCGTACACCACAGCATCATCAGCAGACAACCGAAGATTGCTACCTACCCTGTCCGCCAAATCATCTATGGGTATAAAGAACAACAGTGGTCCTATCTCAGTTCCCTGGGGTACTCCTGTAATTAAAGTCTCGGTCTGCACAGTTGAACGTGTTCTTTGCATGTCTAGGCTCGAAACTGCACCAAATTCTAGCACTCACTGTCATCTTGCTGGCTGTTTCTCAACAGGAAACACACGTTTGCCGCAGTTAATATACTCAGCCTTCAGGCCACATGTACCTACAGCTTTGACTCCATGTTCCAGTACCTTACCCGAAAGCCTAAGGCATCAGACATTCTGAGGAAGTTGCCGATTTTGATGAGCAAATGGCCAATGTTGTTGTTCCTAAATGAAGACTATTAAAACAGCTGATTATCACAGATACAAAGACATGTTAATGTTGTAAGTTGGCCTTGTCTCCTGACCTTCATTTCTCACATATTCCGTTCTCACAATCCTATTCTGCAGATCAAAACACTTCATTCAAACTCGATAAGGTAGAGTCAATTTTGTATGAATTCATGTAAGTGATATGCAAATCTAATAAGTAAATCACAAGTGCGCACCAAGGTTGAAGAAGTCGAGGCTGGTGTACACAACATGATGGCCACAGGAATTTTCGATCTAAAGAGGCAACAAGCCCTCTGAGAGGTGCGTCCCTTCAGAGGGGTGAGTCAACACACACCTACTTTGGCCAAAGGACCACCCAGAGAGAGGACAGCTTTTGCCAGAGCGAAGGGATAACGTCCCTCATGTTCGCCTTAAAAGCAAATTCCGCTACATTGTGTGGGAGTGTCTAGAAGATGCATTTTTTTATGGACCGACTGCGTAGTTACGGAGCTCTCACAGGAGCTATGCCTAACAGAGATGCTACATATTGCCGCATTAGTCGACTTAAACGAAACGTCAGTCTCCTGTTTAAAAGAGCAACACTGATTGGCAGAATATTTCTGACGCAAAGAGCCAAAGGAGTGAAGGAAGACAGCGAATGACATACTCTTGCAATGTTTCCAGCAAGAGGGGCCATTCTGCTGTCGATCTTGGAGCGGGAACATGTAACGAGAGCAAGTGCGCTTGTATGTGTACACAAAGAGCGAGGAACAAAGTCTCTCCTCAGTACTTCACTGGGAGAGCACCTCTGTCGTTAGCGAATCAGAGTGAAACTCTATATTGAGTTGCTCTCAATTAAGCATTGTTCACTGTGTTGGCCACCACACTTATTGTGCGGTGTGAACACAGAGTACTAATATAACACCTGTGAGCGAATATTAAGTAGCACAGCGGTGGACTGGTTATCTGACCGGTGTACCACGCCAATAGTTAGACTAGGGGCAGATAGGAGCCCTTGACTTCATCAAGGGAGAGTTTGATTGGTGAAAGTCAATCCAGACAGAAAGAGATAGTTGTGTTATTTGTCAGCAGCGAGCGACGCCGGCAGCAGTCGTCGCAGCTCACAGTATTGTGTGCTAGAGCATATGCAAGCCCCATCTGTCCTCAATAGCAGTACATTCCATTACATTTCTCATGCGACAGCCTTGACTGTACCTAGAAAAGTCATTCAAGTTGTTTGTTGCGGCTCTCAGCCATTCTGCCGAGTAAATACTGTTCTTAAGGAAAAAGGAGAAAAGAACCTTTCCAAACTTTGTAAAATAATATCCTTACTATCCATAAGAGGCAATCTGCTCTTCCGAAAAGAAACCGGAAATTTATTAATTTATAAGGAAAGTTTCACTTGATTTCTCAGACTTTTTTGCAATAAATAATATTTTTCAATCGTTTAATGTTTTTCTTACACTAAGTAGCAATACTCCAGTATCCAAGTATTCCACTAGTTACTCAAGAATGTAGAACATTTTTGTGTCTTTTCCTCACAGCTGACGACTCCAGAAGATATTTGTTGCTGAATGTATTTCCAGCAGTTCTTGTTGGTACATTAGGAGCGTCTGTCTGACTTCTGTAGTAGTGTGCGGTGGAAATTGTTTCTTGCAGGAGCCAAAGGGTACTTGTTGGATCAATCCATTGCGCTACTTGACAAAATAAAACCCACACACTGACAATGTAAATACACACATTCTTTCTTACAATCGTTTTAATCGTTTTTGTGAAACCAGTCTCACCTGATAAGTGATACTGTATAATTCCAATACGACGGCCATCCATCTCTCTTGTCACGTATTGAAATGCATGTAATGAATGAAACACTCCTCGACTGATAAATGGACGGAATGTTGCAGTCAAATGGGCTGCCAGTTTCCTCAACTGGACTTTTCACGATTATCTTCATTGGTCCGTTTATTACTTTTAGTTAGAATTTCGAGTTGATTAATTCGTCAGTACACGCAGGTGGTCTGTCAGACCAAGGAGAATATTTTCACATTAATGCAATGTCTGAAAATTATTTCCAAGAAGCTATCTTCTCAGTACCTTTAAGTGAGTGTAATAGGAGTCGTTTGGTATGGTGTATCTGGTGTTTCAACAACAGAACTTCCGGTTAGCTCACAACAATGAGGTCGAGGGTCTCACAGGCGAGCCGCGTGCACTGGTGTCAGTTTATTGTTAGCTCCGCCAAGGTTATTCACGCTCGCGCATATTTGTGGTATCTGCTTAGTTTAGTGGTAGAACAGATTTTTTCGTCCTTTGAATCTTATTTTAGTGTGTTGTAAGTGTTGTAACTGCATCATGGCTTATTCTTACGAGGCACAGGAGGAGAGAATCAGGAACTTGATTGAAGAAGTGAAGCTGGTGATTCTGAAGATGGAGAAATCGACTTCGTAGAAATCCAGGACCCAGGGTGGAAAAGTGATTTCGGCATCGAACAAAAAACGTCGAGTGATGAATCAGAAGACAGTGATTGTGATGCTGACAGTGATGTGTTTGTCGATAAAGACGGAATAGTATGGAACTCACGTGCTCCGCCAAAGAACTCCTGCACACATTGTCATAACATTGTAACTCATTTAACCAGAAGTGAAAGGTGTTGCTAAAAGTGCTACAAATCCTCTACAGTACTGGGAATTGTTTTTTGATGAAAACATTATACACATACTCGTTGACTGCACTAATAGGTACAATCAAAGTGTCAAGGGAAACTTTTCAACGGAAAGAGATGCACAACAAACTAATAAAGCTGAAATAAAGGCCTTATTGGGATTATTGTACTACGCTGGTGTAATGCGTGCCCATCGACTAAGTCTACAAGATTTGTGGCGAACAGATGGCACAGGAGTGGAAATATTTCACCTCACAATGGGGATAAACAGATTTCGTTTTCTCCTTCGATGCCTCAGATTCGACGATAAACAAACGAGAATGGAAAGGGAGAAAACAGATCACATGGCGGCGATAAGACAGGTGTTCAGTCTAATTGTTGAAAACTTTCAGAAGGCTTATACAGTTTCTGAATACGTGACAGTTGATGTAAAACTAGAAGCATTCCGTGGAAGATGCAGATTCCGACAGTACATGCCAAATAAGCCAAACAAGTATGGTGTAAAGGGTTTTGCAGCAGTGAATGCCAAAATGTTTTACACATTCAACATGGAGGTGTATGTTGGGCAACAGCATGAAGGCCCTTACAGACTGGACAACAGACCAGTTGAACTTGTTCAGGGACTTTGCCAACCTATCCTGAATACAGGCCGCAACATAACTTGCGACAATTATTTTACAAGTTACAAGCTTGCAAACACATTGATTACGAAGAAGACGACCATCGTTGGTACCCTGAGCAAGGACAAAAGACAAGTCCCAAGGGGATTTATTAACATTAAAAACCTACAAGAAAAATCATCTATGTTTGGGTTGCAGAAAAATTGCACCATAGTCTCTTATGTCCCGAAAGAAAATAAAGTGGTATTACTATTGTCAACGATGCACCACAATGGAAATATTGACGAAAATACAGGGAATGATAAAAAAAACAGAAATTATCACTTTCTATAGCCTTACTAAGGGTGGCGTTGACGTTGTAGACGGAATGAGTGCAACATATAATGTAACTAGAACACAAGAAGATGGCCAACGGTTGTTTTTTATAGCATGATGAACACAGCTGCGATAAATGCTGCTATTATTTTCAACGCAAATCAGAAAGAACAACTGAGAAGAAGAGAGTTTTTCAGGCAGTTTTCTTTTGCGCTTCTGCATGATCATCTTCAGCAAAGCGTAATGTCAAAAATATTGCCAAGGAAGATAACTGAGAGAATTGGAGAACTTTGCAGTGTGAAAATTTCTGAAGTGGAATCAACTGCGACTTCACGAGTGTGGTGTGTAGGCTGCAGAAGCAAAAACAGGAAAGCAAGACATATTTGTAAGAATTGCAAGAAATAAATTTGCCTTGAACACTCTGTTACTGTGTACCAAGACTGTATCGACAAAATATCTAATTGAATACATGCATTATTTTGATAACAGCTAAATTTTAGGTATCTCCATTTGTGTAAATATTTTTGATCAAAATATTGAATTTATCCCTTAAATATATTTATTAAACTGATTTTTAATTATATTAATTCATTTAATAATGCTTCCCTCCAATGCAAATTCAGAAAGACAGAATCTGCAAGGGTTTGTGAGAACAGGTGCGTGTACTGCCATCCCGTTTCCAGGTGCGTGCACCGCCGGGTTAAATATGCATATATCAGGTGTTTCGCAACAGTTTGAATAAACATTTAAGTGCAGCATAAGCGTCTCGTTAAGAAGAGTGTGTACCATTTAAGCAAAAATTCGAGAAGTACAAGTAGTCACAACTTTTCGCCAACTGGAATTATACATCATCTGCCAAAATCTCTGTAAGTAGTATTTCTGTGTCTCACGGGCAACGAAAAGTCAGATTATATTTTAGCCCACATAGAACCGAGTACAGATGTCCTTTTCTCCGTGGATGAGACGATTTACTTTTAAGGAGGGTGGATGGGTGACATTTACAAGGGAAAGCCAGCAGAGAAGAAATCTGTAACGTGCTGTCGACATAAGGTGAAAGAGTGCCTCGACTCTTTCATACATGATAGCAAACCCAAAGAAACTAAACCAATGGTCTTTCATCAACAGCTCTGCGGACGTTTCCGATCTCGGTGTTCATTTCTCACATGCTATACAAACTACCTGGTGGTTGAGCCACGAATGAATGAGATCCCGTTTGACCTTCTAAGCCATAAAAGTATTCATTGAGAATCTCAGCGCCAGCACAATGTAGTTCGAGGAATGCTCATTGAAAAGGACTGTGCTGCCTTTATTCTGAACTTCTAAAAAATTCGTCTGACTGTAATGTGAGTTTCGTTGATGTAAAAGTAATACCCACGTAGAAGACACCGAGAGAAGTTCACGAGCAACGCAAGATGGACTTCTCTCTTAGTTTAAGTTCTTAGTTTTAGGTAGCACCACCATACGCACACTACAAACACTGCACAGCCGGAGCACTAAAAACCCACGCAGCAAATTCTCTGCCACCAGTTTAGTGTGCGTAAAATATATGTCGTCTACATTGTTCGTCGTATCATTCAATAAATAATGTGGAATAACTTGTAAGATTTTTAGTTATTTTTTGTTGTAGGTGACTAAACAGACAATATATGTTTCACTGTCGCTATTCATTCATGTCTTATTTCTGCTAATTCTGTTCCAAAAATCGGAGACTTAACCAACAACCTCTTCATCTACAGTGCAATGTTTGTTTCTAAGCAGCCTAAGAATCTAATGCAATTAATGTGTTTAAAGAGTATGAGTCGAAATTTAATGATTCTACTGCGGTGAGAAGCACAAACCATGTTCTTACTACCGACCATGCAAGAGTAATGGCGTCTGTTCATTTGCTGAGCTACGGGTTACAAACACCAAATTACTAAGTAGTGGTGTCACAGTCATTTTCAAAGGAAACTTTTGCATTTGCCATAACATATTTAGGGATATCACAGAAATCAATTAGTAGGTGGCCAGACGTGGATTGGGGCAATCGTCCTGTTAAACGTGAGTCCACTATTTTATCACTGTGACCACCATCGCTACGAGAAGCAAGGACAGTATGATAGGACATGAGTTAAGACTTCGTGGAATTACTTGCTTGTTAATAGTTTGATCTGAGGAGGGCGGAAATGGTAGTGCAAGACTGAATATAATGTATTCAATTAATAACAGACATCATGGGTGCAGCTTTTACTCAGAGATAAAGAGATCTGCTCAGGAACGGAAAACGTGGTGGGCCGCATCAGACTGGTCAGCAGAGCGATGACTCAAAAAGAAACAAACCTCCTACCAACAGGAGGTTTATATCAGCGTGAGAAACATCCAACATCTGAGAATGGGAGTCAAGATTGTGACGAAGAGAGTTTATAAATGTCCCTGAAAGAAACAAGGAAAGGTAAAATAAAGTGATATTTATGTCGTGAAGATCTTGTTACAAATAGTACACAGTAGACATTTTTTAAATTGGGGTATTTCCGGTTCCGAATTCATGAATTGGACCAGCTCATGTCACATAATTTCCAGCCCTGACAAGTGCAGTACTTATACGTTGAGATGAAATTTAGCTTAGTCTGCCCGGCATAATTGCAGCTATAGGTAGATGATACGGACGCAGTTAACAATGTTAACGGTTAACCTTTAAAATAAATTCATTTTTCACCTCTTATTTTGTTTTATCCAGTAATACCATTTTAACTGCAATATAACTATAATTATTTTACCAAGTTTTCAAACTGGGGCATCTCTTTGTGTAAAAGACACTGCACTATACTTTCTTCTGAAGTGTTCCTTTCTTGTTTTAACTGTTCTTGTTTCGCTTTGTGTGCTTCCTTATCAGGCACTGGATGAAAACACTTGCACTTTGCCATCTGTATGTTCTACATTTTTCCACATGTAGCCTTTCTTTGTGAATTGTTTGGAATCTAAAATCTCCGGAAATGTTTTGGTTCGGTCGATTGTGGTTCTTCATTAATATCATCAGAAGATTAATTGTGAGTTTCTGAAGGTTGGCCTCTAGGTGCTGCGGCCTGAGTTGGAGATTTCCAGCAGAAGCGTAACAGTGTCCAGACAGAAGAAACCACAGGCGGACCGTGCTGACACCGCAGGAATTACCGCAGGGTCTCACAGTCGAACAAATTATCACATATTATGTCTCAACGTGCTGCCCGAGCCGAAATACTGCCGACACAGATAAGTGCGGAAGCCAGAGTGTAGCTGAGATCACCACATGTCTATGCCCAGCAAAGATCTTGGACCCTTGCACTTACTGACGAAGAGTGAAGGCCGGGGAAATCAAGAGCCTAACGAGCTAACATACGTACCGCCCATTTTAGTTATGTGGTATGTGCCACTCGCGTGAGGTAGCTTCAAGAAGTAATTCATGCCAGTCATCAACCTGCTGTGGATCATCCAGCCTGCAGATGCCTCCATACACGCTGCCTCCTCTAACTGTAGAACTAGGGTGTGCCTAAGCCTGATGCCACCATGAGCTATACTAGTGCCATCCAGCCAGGGAGCCAGGGAGCCACGCGCTGGCTGTCTGCTACCTTCTTTAAGGCATCTACCTGGGAATCTTTGGTTCACACCTGTGCCCGACTAGCTGCGGAACCAGCACGTGTCCCGTCCAAGGAAACTGCACTACAACAATCTTGCCCCTGCAAGACGCTGCCACTGCGTTCTCTTCTGGGGTCTTTTTTTCACACCCGTCAACGCTGACCTTTCGTGCACTCTGTACCAGCCACCTTGAACGGCATCGCCAGAGACAGCCGTAGATGCGTGTTGCTCTCTGCCTGGGGACCGACGCTCTGCTTTACCACTCTCCTCAGTGTCGAGAGAATGACTCTGTTCCAGCAGCATCTCCTTGGGGCGTCAATGCTGTTAAAAGGGCGAGTCTTCGAGGGCCGCATGTTGAGTTCAGCACCTTCTCCAAACTCCAAGGCCGACGTAAGTTTCTGGCCACCGACAACAGCAAGACAACAACATAACAGCTATACCTCCCTAAAATATAAATGTCTGTACCAAACTGTAAAGAATTTCGAGGTAAAATTCCTTAGTAGTGCAGATCACAATTTCTTAACACTCAGTGATGACTAGTTTCGTTTCTCTCTGAGCACTATGGGACTTAACTTCTGAGGTCATTAGTCCACTAGAACTTAGAACTACTTAAACCTAACTAAGCTAAGGGCATCACACACATCCATACCGGAGGCAGGATTCGAACCTGCGACCGCAGCGGTCGCGCGGTTCCAGACTGTAGCGCCTAGAACCGCTGGGCCACTCCGGCCTGCTGTTTCGTATGAATCAGCCATCTACGAATAAATTAATAAAATGATTGCAGTGTCTAATCACCAGGTTGTGATCTCAAGATGGATGATTGCTCAGCCGAAACTACAAAGGGAGTTCACTATCAATGCAATAAGTATTTTTTTCGGGCACTTTCTGTTGAAACTATGTGGGATTTCCTGTGTAACGTCGAGGAATATTCCCGCTTCAGCCTCTGTGGTTTCATAGAATTCGGAAAGGTGGCGGCGCTATACGTAGCTTCAAAAGTGTCGGCTGTAACAGAATTGCGTTCTAAGCAGAAACTGTCACTGACCTTCTTTATGGCGGGAAACCAGAGAATCGTAGATATTCATAGGCGTTTGCAGAATGTCTACGGAGACCCAGCAGTGAACAAGAGCACTGTGAGTCATTGTACATCTACATCTAGTGTGGCGGAGGGCACAATTCGCTCCAAAGTCATAACCCCCCCCGATGTTCCACTCGCGGATCGCGCGAGGGAAAAACGACTGTTTGAATGCCTCAGTAGGAGCTCTAATTTCCCTTACCTTTGAATGGTGATCATTGCATGATTTGAAAGTTGGTGTTAATTATATTATATGTTCTACATCCTCGGCGAAGATCGGATTTCGGAATTTAGTGAGCAGCCCCTTCCGTTTAGCGCGTCGTCTATCGGCAAGTGTGTCCCACTTCCAACTTTCTACGAGATTTGTAACGCTCTGGCGATGGCTAGATGTACCAGTCATGAATCTTGCCGCTCTTCTTTGGACCCAACTGGTAAGTGTCCCATACAGAAGAACAATACTCTAAGACTGGACGAACTAACGCATTGTAAGCAGTTTCCTATGTTGAAGGACTGCATCGCTTCAGGATTCTACCAATAAACCGCAATCTAGAGTTCGCCTTGGGACAGGAATTTGTCATTATCGCAACAATGTCGCAGAAACCTCTCCGATCTCCTGCATGTCGGGCGGCCGCACTTAGCTGTGACTCCTGCATTGTTGGAACGTGCGGACAGGTCAATCGAGGTGGTCGGTCGACAGGTCACAGTCACCTCGCTGCTCAGCTAGACGTCTCTGTTGGTAATGATGACACACACGTTCACCTGTTGACGTACGCAAACGTATGTGCCTACTGGATACCTCGCCACCTAACAGAAGACTTGCACCTGTTTTGGCCAATGAAGGACGCTCTCCGTGGGAAGTAGTACTTGGATGATGGGGAGGTTATTGATGCAGCAGGATGTCAGCTCCGACGTCGACCAGTAGAGTGGCAGCATGCGGGCATACAGGCCTCATAGTGAGGTGGAGTAAGGCCGTCTCAATGAACGGAGTTTACGTGAAAAATATTTTTTTGTAGCGAAAAGAGTGAGGAATAATGTGGTGTTTTGGAATTCTGTATAAGCCAAACCCCTTTCAGAAAAAATGGGTTGGCATTACTTATGAAATGCATCTCGTAGTAATCATTGATGTATAAAAATATTGCGAGCTGAGCTATTAAAGGACTTTATATAAAGAGATTTCAATGTTTGACATTTTTGTAGATAGCGTGTCTCCAACCTGACCAAATAACATAAATGTCTTTACTACTTCTATGACTCTTCCTTGGACATCTGCCTGACGCCATGAACCTGCCACCCCGCTAATCGCCAGCCGGTGTGGCCGTGCGGTTCTAGGCCCTTCAGTCTCGAACCGCGTGACCGCTACGGTCGCAGGTTCGAATCCTGCCTCGGGCATGGATGTGTGTGATGTCCTTAGGTTTAAGTAGTTCTATGTTCTAGGGGACTGATGACCACAGATGTTAAGTCCCATGGTGCTCAGAGCCATTTGAACCATTTGAACCCTGCTAATCAAGTTCCTGTACCACCACAGTCAACAGTGGGCTGCTTAATCACACCCGCCCTGCTAATACCAGCTACACGATAATCATTTCCTGTGCTTGGTAACTATTCTTTTTAACTTTAGCTACAGTTCCTTTACGAGCTTACTATGTAAGCAAAAAATATCTGTCTGAGAAATTGGATAGCCTTCTCGTTACGCATTTTACACAACACGTGGTATTCTCTGCGGACTCTTCTAACCATGATGCCACGACTGAATTGTTGATCCTGATCTGTGGGTAAACATCTCAAAGACGTGGAGTCTGTTGACAGTAAGTTTAATACATGGTGTTTGAAAAAGGTTCAGTCGACTTCACAAGGCTATATTCAGGTACATGGATGAAGATAGAAACCTGAATACATTTTAAATTACGCATTAAAATTGAAAGTTTACTTTAGCAACAGCTGTAAGTTGCCAATGAATGTGGCTGCCAGCTCGCTCGTTCGTTACCCAACGTGCTTCGAGTGTCAATGGCGGTATCACACAACAAAAGACGTTTAGCGTTCTCTGGGTCAACACATCAATATTTACATTTCAGTTCCAACTGAAAGGTAAGATTTTCCCACAGAAAACACCATTGCATCTCCTACAGCGTGAGAGGCGAAAGGATCACTTTTGCAACTATTAGCCCCTAAGATAGCCTCACCTCATGGTCTGTGAATTTTCTTCTTTTCTTCATTTTTAATGAACGTTTGTGCCTATGTTCCTTCCGAAACTTTCAGGAGAACAGCAACACGGTGAATGCAGTAAGTCATGACATATTTGCTACATCAAATCTGAGTATCGTTTGGAATTGGGACGTGTGTCCAGTGGAGGTCACACTCAACACATCTGATATATAACGAAAGCTGATGTGAAAATGGTCATTGCTGACCGATACCGATAGTCTGAGGACTCACAAGTTTGTGACCACAGACGTGAAATAAAAGAAATTTAATCTACATTTTCAGGTCACTGTTCCATTTGGTACCATGTCGCAACTTGTGAAAACTTAAGATCCTAAACGTCACTGTACAAAGTACGATAATATTCACTGATTACATTGCTATACTCAGTGAAAGTGAGGAGAATTACAGGATCTGTTGAACGGAATGAACAGTGTAATGAGTACAGACTATGGATTGACAGTAAATCGAAGAAAGAAAAAAACTAACGAGAAGTAGCAGAAATGCAAACAGTGAGTATTGGGGATCACGAAGTAGACGAAGTTAAGGACTTCTACCACATACACAGCAACACAAGATGGGCGGAGCAAGCACATAAAAAGGAGGATAACACTGGCAAAAGTCATTCCTGGCCGAGGGAAGTCTGCCAGTATGAAACGTAGGCCTTAATTTGAGGAAGAGATTCCCGAGAATTTGTGTTTGGAGCACAGCATTTCATGGCAGAGAGACGTGGACTGTCGGGAAACCGGATCAGAAGAGAATCGAAGGATTTGGGATGAGGGTGCTACAGAGGATATTGAAAATTTGGTGGACTGATAAAGTAAGGAGTGAGGAGGTTCGCCGCAGAACCGGCAAGGAAACGAATATGTAGGAAACACTGGCAGAAACAAGACACACGATGACCTCTGTTAAAATGTTGGGGAGTAACTTCCATGAGGGAGATGTAGAGGGACAATAACTGCAGAGGAAGACAGTGACTGGAAAATACTCAAGTACTCAGCAGATAATTGAGGACTTGGGTTGCATGTACTACTGTGAGATGAGATTTGTGGCGGGTGCATCAAACCAGCCTGAAGAATGATGACTAAAAGAAAAAAATAATAATAAATAAATAAAATAAACCAGCAATGGGACCAAACAAATCCTGCTCATCATGTCTCTCACATGACGCTCAGCGATGACGAAGAGCTACGGTTCCCCATCACAACACGAAATGAGTTTTAAATTGTAATTTTGCGTTCCCATTCCATACAACGGTTCCAAATTAGTCTGGTGTGATATTACTTTTATTTATATTTATTCACAGTAACAGTAAAACAAAAACGATAATAAATACTCCAGAAGCGACGGCGCCACCTTGGCCCGCGCTGAATGTTATCGCCATGCAGAAGTGCTGCCCCATCGCTACTGGATTACTGATTATTCTTCATGATTAACTACTCCTGTTAATATCTATCGGTGAAGCAAATATCGCGATATACTAATCTGGGACCACTCCACGAATCGACACGTAAAATGACCGTTTAAAAATAATTTTGTTTGTAATGGGAAACAAACTGACGCTTTCCGTCGACGATGGGAGTTCAAAATGGTTCAAATGGCTCTGAGCAATATGGGACTTAACATCTGTGGTCATTATCCCCTAGAACTTAGAACTACTTAAACCTAACTAACCTAAGGACATCATACACATCCATGCCCGAGGCAGGATTCTAACCTGCGACCGTAGCGGTCACGCGGTTCCAGACTGAAGCGCCTAGAACCGCACGCCACACCGGCCGGCTCGATGGGAGTCGCATGTAAGAACTGATCAGCAGGATTTTTTTGGGCTGACTTCAGCTACACCTTGCGAAAACGATATTAAAAATATATACCGATATACCAGAGAAAATGCGCCTGACGACCAATAAGAGGTCATGCGGTATTTAACATTCTAAAAAGGCATTTTTTTCGGTATCCCAGTTCGATGAATCTGAATGCGCGTTGAAAGAAATGAACTTCAACGTCCGACAGACCACGACAGTGTCTAAGAAACGCTACATTAGCGCACCCGTATTCCTCACGTGAGTGCTCCAGCCAACAGCTCTCGCTGCGGTCAAGATAACTACGGCCGGGATCAGGCAGACACGCGAGCACACATACACGCACACATAAACAAACTTCCTGATAGATCAAGAGTCATCTATCGTAAAAAAAAAAATGTTGGAGACATTCTACATATAATCACACGGTTGTGTGATCTACCCGCGGTCCGTATAGGGAGTCTACACAAGCCCTTAACCTGTGGCGCAAATGAAGAGATTCGCGGTCAAAGTGTTCACAGAATCATCGAAGTCGGTGATTCAGATTTTCCACTTGGTTCAAAACCGTCCACGGTCATTTATTATAACAACAACTTGAAGCATCTCGAGCAAGGTCACCTCTTTTCAACTACTTTGCTGCTCACGGGAAGGATCCAGGGCAAAAGGCATAATTTGTTTCAACGTGGGTTGCAACCTGCGCCGTTAGTTGGCTGATAGGGTGGAACAGAAAGATAAGGATTTAATATTTCGGGTGTCGCTAGATACGGGCTGCTGCTATTATCTCTTCTAAATGTAAGTCCCTACGTGTACTAATCTGGTGCACGTGGATATCCTTCCTGTCCGCTCCTATCTCACCTATGTTTGCATTATTCTTCATACGCTTCACCAGGCAACGATTTATAGATCACTTCCCATCTGCATCTGGTTTGAGCTCACGTGGGGGGGCCTGGGTTGTTTGGGGAAGGAGACCAGACAGCGAGGTCATCGGTCTCACCGGATTAGGGAAGGATGGGGAAGGAAGTCGGCAGTGCCCTTTCGAAAGAACCATCCCGGCATTTGCCTGGAGCGATTTAGGGAAGTCACGGAAAACCTAAATCAGGATGGTCGGACGCGGAATTGAACCGTCGTCCTCCCGAATGCGAGTCCAGTGTCTAACCACTGCGCAACCTCACTCGGTCTCCTCACGTGGGATGCAAATGGGTTTTCAACACTGTCAGTATCACAGAGTGCTTCGCACTCGGTGGTAAGAGATAGCCATTGTACCTGAGACCTTCCCCTTACACTTCTACATGTATTCGTAAGACTTAGTCCTGTCACTGATACGCCAATGCGAGTCAAGTGGATGAATATGTTGCAGGCCAATCCTTTCTGGGGAGGAAACAGGGATAGTGGAAGTAACCATTGTACTTTCATGTCCTCTGGCACGTTTTCCGGAAATGTTCGTCCAACACACCCACTTACATCAACTTCCTTTCCAGCGACTGAGGTCAAAGCTTCAACTGATTAGGAATTTCAGGCAACTTATTTCGAGCCTCTGAACAGCATTTTCCAGAGGTTCCACTCCATTTAAGAGCAATAAACTTTAACCCAGGATACTCATTCAGGAGGCTGGCGTAGAGAACCCTGCAGATAAGAATCAAAACATTCGACAACCTCAGATATAAACATCAAAGAAGCATTAGGATACTTTTGAGTAAATTCTTGGTGTAGCTTTTACTCTCGAACCATTACGGTTATCTCCTGGGTCATCTAGCCGCAATCGTCAAATGAGCACATCGTCAAATGAGACGAAACTTCTAGTGGCCACTCAGCATAATTGAAGAAATCTCCCGTTGCAGTTCCAGAATTGATGAGCTAACGGAGCAGGCGTTTATGGACAAATCCGAGCCTAAAAGAGGGCCAGCAACATTTACGACTCCAGACTGCTGTCACTGAAAGCTATTTTTGATCGTGACTTTGTCTAGCTTACACTTCTGCGTTATATGTTGCTTGCGGAATATGTCTGTGAAATGGAAAGCCAACAGTTTGTTTATCGCGATCCTCTAGCAGCCTCCAGGGGCGCTATGTAAAGTGGTAAACAATCCACGTAGATAAATACTTCAGAGCAACATATTCAGGTCCTCTTTGAATCCATGTCATCTGGTTTAGAGTTTCTGAATGAAGAATGCTGAAGTTTTACACCTTACTGACATCTTAATGGCAGAGATAATATATAGTTCTGAAATAGTAAAATTCTACCGTTTGTCATGGACTTCATCTGCACTCCGTACGGTTCTTATGGATTGTTCTTGGTGCTGCAGCTCTACAAACCTCTGATTGTCCATAAGTTCTGAAGTTAGTGGCAGTGTTCTGGAATCGTCATATGCGAGGACGTGCTGAAAAGTAATGCCTCCGAAATTTTTACGTCGAAACTCTTAAGGCTTTTTTTAAACATTCAACATCTTTGTTCTTCATGTTTACATATTTCCAGCCCTCTGCCGCTAGAGGGCCACGAATTGTAGCGCATGACATGGTGGTGTATAATTGGCTTTGTCGATGCGTGAGAAGCAGCGCGCTGTACACGAATTCCGAAATCAGATAGTTCGTTCACACATGGAGCACCCTCTCTGTCAGCATGACAAACCTAGACCACACACAAGCGCCTTGACATCTGTAACACTCTGATTCCTTGGGTTCACTGTCATCAGTCATCCTCCATAAGGTTCTGACTTGGTCCCATCCGATTTTCAACTGTTTCCAAAACTGAAAGGATGCCTTCGAGGACCTCACTTTGACAGATATGAAGCAGTGTAAGAAGAAGTGAGATTGTGTCTCGTCAATAAAGTCAAACATTCTGTTGTCATAGTATCATTAAAAATGGCCTTTCTTAGGAAGAAATTTGTTCGTCACTACACTGAGAAATAAATATGTAAACATGAAGAAAATAGATGTAGAGTGCTAATCACATTTGTTTTATTTATAAAGATTTGAGAGTTTTCACATAAAAAATTCTTTAGTATTACTTCTCACCATGCCCTGGCACATTTTACTCTTCGTTCTCTTCATTTATTTGGCCTGTAAGCCTATTTCATCTTTACAAATCCCTATCATGTCTCCGTAGGTTTCCCATCAGATACCCTATGTGACCAAAGTATCCGGACACCTGGCTGAAAAATGGTTCAAATGGCTTTGAGCACTATAGGACTTAACTTCTGAGTTCATCAGTCCCCTAGAACTTAGAACTACTTAAACCTAACTAACCTAAGGGCATCACCTAAGGGCATCACACACATCCATCCCCGAGGCAGGATTCGAACCTGCCACCGCAGCGGTCGCGAGGTTCCAGACTGTAGCGCCTAGAACCGCTCGGCCACCCCGGCTGGCACTTGGCTGAAAATGACTTACTAGTTTCATGGTGCCCTCCATCGGTAATGCCGGAATTCAATATGGTGTTGGCCTACCCTTAGCCTTGATGACAGCTTCCGCTCTCGCAGGCATACGTTCGGTCAGGTACAAGAAGGTTTTTTGGCTAATGGTAGCCCATTCTTCATAGAGTGCTGCTCTGAGGAGAGGTATCGATGTCGGTCGTTGAGGCCTGGCACGAAGTCGGCGTTCCAAAGCATCCCATAGGTGTTCCATAGGATTCACCTCAGGACTCTGTCCAGGCCAGTCCTTTACAGGGATGTTACTGTCATGTAACCACATCGCCACAGGCCGTGCATTATGAACAGGTGCTCGATCGTATTGAAAGATGCAATCGCCATCCCCGAATTGCTCTTGAACAGAGGGAAGCAAGAAGGTGCTTAAAACATCAATGTAGGCCTGTGCTGTGTAAGTGGATTTGGATTGGATTGTTTGGGGAAGGAGACCAGACAGCGAGGTCATCGGTCTCATCGGATTAGGAAAGGACGGGGAAGGAAGTCGGCCGTGCCCTTTCAAAGGAACCATCCCGGCATTTGCCTGAAGTGATTTAGGGAAATCACGGAAAACCTAAATCAGGATGGCCGGACGCGGGATTGAACCGTCGTCCTCCCGAATGCGAGTCCAGTGTTGGGATAGTGTAACGCAAGGGGTGCAAGCCCCCTAAATGAAGAACACGACCACACCATAACACCACTGCCTCCGAATTTTACTGTTGGCACTACTCACGCTGGCCAGATGCCGTTCACCGGGCATTCGCTATAGCCACACCCTGCCATCGGATCGCCACATTGTGTACCGTGATTCGTCACTCCACACAACCTTTTTCCACCGCTCAATCGTCCAACGTTTACGCTCCTTACATCAAGCGAGGCGTCGTTTGGCATTTACCGGCGTGATGTGTGGCTTATTAGCATCTGCTCGACCTTGAAATCCAGTTTTCTCACCTCCCGCCTAACTGTCATAGTACTTGCAGAATATCTTGACGCAGTTTGGAATTCCTGTGTGTTGGTCTGGATAGATGTCTGCCTATTATACATTACGAACATCTTCAACTGTCGGCGGTCTCTATCAGTCAACAGACGAGGTCGACCGGTACGCTTTTGTGATGTACGTGTCCCTTCCCGCTTCCACTTCACTATCACATCGGAAACAGTGGATCTAGGAATATTTAGGAGAGTGGAAATCTCTCGTACAGACGTATGACACAAGCGACACCTAATCACCTGAACACGTTCGAAGTTCGTGAGTTCCGCGGAGCGCCCCATTCTGCTCTCTCACGATGTCTAATGACTGCTGAGGCCGCTGATATGGAGTACCTGGCAGTAGGTGGCAGCACAATGCATCTAATATGAAAAACTATGTTTTTTGGGGTGTCCGGATACTTTTGATCACATAGTGTACATTTGAAAGAAAGTAACGCACGATAAGGATCAAATAATGTTTTCTACCTCAGTTTCAATTTAGTAGATTACCGTGTATTAATGGTAAAAGTGGGAAAGGAGAATCGCGACGCACAGCATCAACGTCTCTGAGTCATTGTATCACTTTTTATATTGAACAAGGTACATTTTTATTTTGTTTCCTGTTTCAACCGAGCTATTATCTGCCTTAACACTTGTAATAGTCGAGCTTTTTTTTCACTATGTTCCACAACTACTAAGAACTCAGTCAATGAATTAATTTCCGGCTGGTATATTGATTTAAAGTCACAGGCATAGGAGCTTCCAACAACGTGACGTGTTTTAAGAGCTGAAAATTTCTTCAATCACGCGTATATTAACATCGAATATCGATCGCACTGGTGAACATAGGATGAAAAAACCGCATCTTCCCTGTCATAGCTGTGTTCTCTGAGATTCACAAGTCTTTTTGCCTACAATTTGGAGGAGAGCTTAGTAGGCCTGTTTTTTATTCGTCTTGTCTTCTTCCTGGTAGCGTAGAAACATAAAAGCACAAGTCCAGTTATGGGGAATCGTTTTCATTTTGCTTCCTTTATTGTTATTACATACAGATTGTGTGGTGAGTGGTAATAGTTGCATCATCTCCTCCGTCGTAGAAATTTCAGATAAATAAAAATGACTTACAATCGTTGTAATTAAATATAGTTTAAAGTGAACGATGGCACAGCTTGAGGTCGTATTTATTAAGATAAAAAGTAAAATTTATTTTCAATTATATGAATGAAATCCCACGTCCATCTCTTAGGTTTGGCAATACTGCTGATGCTAGTGTTGCACGTTTCCGAACTTTCGTCGAGTAGAGATGAATAAGAAGTAGAATTTCTTTGTGTTTAGGGTGGAGTGAGCAGTATGTGGTATGGTTATCGTTGAAGACTATTTTGGAAAGGAAATATGATAGAATCGATCGGGAAAAGGACCAAAATCAACATTTTGGAAAAGAATAGGACACGAATCCGTAGAAGGCGAGGGGGAGGATGTTCTGGTATAATTACTATAGGATATGAGTGTAGGTAATCCGACACGCGATGATGGGATGACTGGTATCAAGTTTGCGAAAAATGTAGGAGACAGGAAATTTGTAGGAAATGTAGGATTTACAAAGGTGTTTATTGGGAAAGTGGTGGTGAGTGGTGTGAGGGGAACGGAAGAAGGAAGGGTTGGGAGGATTAATAATTTGATACAGTAATCCCATGAGGGTGATTGGACGGGTGCAGAAGTTGAGGTGAAGTGGAATGACGTTCGAGGATCCCCTTTAGTTACATGGTACAGCAACACCGTATTAGAAAAGCAATGGTAGCCATATAGAAATTCATATGTTTCTTCACAGACACGTTTCTTTCCCCTATAGAGTTCTGCTACAGCGGTTCTGTCGGTTGTTACTGCACTACGTATGAAAAACCACGGCTCGCACCAGCAGGGAATGTTATACGTACCGCAGGGTCGAAATTCCGCTCGTGGCCATAATTGCGTGTCAGATGGCGCGGCTTGCTCGACAGCATGGAATCACGTCGCAGCCGCGTCTGTTCGGGATAATCCTCGCGGGAGGGCGTTGTTGATTAATAGCTAGCCGAGGACGTGCCGCGCTCGCATTGTCAGGTATGAAATTCCATACGTGGCAACAGCGCACGAGCCTCGCAGAAAAGAAAGCGCGGGCAGAGAGAGAGAGGCAGAGAGAGAGAGAGAGAGGCAGAGAGAGAGAGAGAGAGAGAGAGAGAGAGAGAAGGGGTCGGTTTCATAGTTTGGCAGCACTGCCGTGACGAACGTCACATCGACGCTAGTGGCGCCCGTGTTTACGTAATGGCCGACCCCGATTAATTCAGCGACGGGCGGCCAGGCGAGAGCAGCGAACAAAGGCGTAAATGCACATACATTACCCAGGA
This sequence comes from Schistocerca serialis cubense, assembly GCF_023864345.2. Lineage (NCBI taxonomy): Eukaryota > Metazoa > Arthropoda > Insecta > Orthoptera > Acrididae > Schistocerca > Schistocerca serialis. Next base: position 530,293,904 of record NC_064642.1, read on the forward strand.
TTAACATTTTAATTGCTGCCACTGAAATGACAATTTGTGACGCCCCATATCACAGGGGGTTGCGCATGCGGGGGAGTCGCTGCGCAAACTGGCTATCAACGAACATCATGGCGGGCGAGGCCCCAAGCTAACCTCAAGATTCAGGGCTCCTCGGCTGGTACTGTGCTTGCTATTGCCTGCTGTGTCGTACGTGTAAAGTCATTTAGTGCACGAGAAGAACTGTTCACATCTTAAATTATGAAGTGTGAAGATGTTCCCGATTCGGTGCAAGTTCCGTTAGAGGATGCATTCCTCTGTGTTTTTTTGCCACGATGGATTTAAAAATTTTACCCAGAATGTCGACGCCATCCTCTGTCGCCCTTTTCAAGAGCTTTGTATCGTAACTGCTGCTCTGATACCTTCGTGTACGAACCAGTTGACAATTTATAATTCTAGGCCGCGATACAGTACACAGCAACAAATTACGCAACACTTGACTAACTACTCTAAACTGCCGTACTTGGTATCAGAAGAGAGACCTTGTTTCTTCATTCTGTCTGTAATGATTGTCATATGCGCGCTGAGACACAGGGTTCACAGGGGCCGTGTATCCATGCCACCCAGTGTATAAAGATTGGGAGATCGACGTCAGGGTCCCAGTAATGTCTTTCTAGTCCTCCCCAAGGCTGATCATTTCACTGCTACCGGAAGGTCGTTGTAAATTAATGTTCTGCCGTGGCGTGTTTTGTTTCGTTGTCATGATATTTGGCCTCTTCTTGGCTGTATATCGGACATAAAGGCTTGCAGTTTATAAGCTGATATTTTGGTTGTCAGCGAGTTCAGGCTTGTGCCTCAGCTCCTTATTCCTTATTGTCTTAATGAAAGATCTTGTCCAAAAGCACATTCTCACACTGTGTGCTCCCCAGTGCTAATTGCTCCTAATTCACAAGTATGTGTGTCCACCCCCGGTAGCTGAGTGGTCGGCGCGACAGAATGTCAATCCTAAGGGCCAGGGTTCGATTCCCGGCTGGGTCGGAGATTTTCTCCGCTCAGGGTCTGGGTGTTGTGTTGTCCTAATCATCATCATTTCGTCCTTATCGACGCGCAAGTCGCGCACCCGGCGAACTGTCTACCCCACGGGAGGCCCTAGCCACACGACAAGTGTCTGTAGTGCATTGGCATATTATTAGTAAGCAGCGGCGAAATGAACCATTTTCCGACAGGTGGAGAGCAGCTCCCTTGTAGGAAAAAGGAACGACATTCTTGATCTCCCTTTTATGATAGGAAGTAACTGGTAGGTTCTTCTTCCTCGTTATAGCCTGTTCTGTGTTTCTTGCCGTTCCCTGTCAATGCATGGGTTTACCTTCTTTTTCATTGTGGCTTTTGTCCACAGTGTCTCCTTTTACTCATCACATTCGCCCATTTTGACCCAATATTTACTTCACTTTCTCAAGGCTACTTCCACTGATAGCGAGTCTACAATCACGCACCTGTCATAAAAAATTGCATGATTGGCACGAAACACGTTGCGTGTGCGGACCTAGACGAAAGGTCAAAAATGTAATAGGAAGAATAGGAAGTGAACGCCGCGACTATGAATGACGTGAGTTTTAATCAGTACTGTTAAACAAAGTCAAAAACATCTTAAGCCCAAAACACATACAATCCGAGTTTCAGTCTAAACGAAGATGGAGACAGTGAGGTAAACTTCTGTATTTCAAGATCTGTATGCGGAGATTTAACGAGATAGAACGGCGTGTCAGTGCAGAAAAAGCTTGACGGTCTTGCTGCGCAGCGTCTCCTAGCGCGACGTTTGAGAAAGGTATGTACTGTAGATTCAGCTGCCGGACCGATTATTTATCCTCTGTTCCAGATCAAAGACCCTCCCCGCATTTGTCACGATTTCTGGAGTCCTGGTCGTCGCAAATGGAACCGTGGGCTACACCGCGCACTGCCACGGCCGCACTCCGAGTCGGTTTAGTACAATATCGTTGGAATGGCAGGATATTAGATCCTCTTGTCATCGGCTCATAAAGGTCAAATTGAAATAGGGACGTACGCAGGTCAGAGAGACAGGTATTCCCGCTAAAAGCTGGCCACACACGAGCAGATTTTAGCGGCGTGCTGCGGATATTTCCAACGGATTCCGGGAAATCCTCTGCACCGCCTGTGCTTTCATGGAGACACGATCTGCAGGCTGCAGTTCTCGGAACCGGCTACCCTGCGTCCCCAGCTGGGCACACAAAAGCGAATTCCTGCTACAGGTCACGATCAGAAGGTCTGTGCATTGGCTGCGATATTCAGTTGACATCAAGTTTTAGTTACCTCAAGTACAACGAAGGGGTGGGTCAATGTCCACATCAAAAAATATATCCACAAAATAACTTGTTAGTGGAAACCGACTCTTCGTGAAACAAAGTGTAACAGAAACCGAGCTACCAAATTAGAAATCGAATTTCAGAGAAAAAGATCCGGGCGAGTATACGCACAGGTGAAATAAACACAAAGGTGGAGAAAGCACTGTCTAAAACCAACTCAATCGTGAGGGTCAATTAAATGTTGCTGTAGCTATTTTCGTTATTGCATTATCCACAACTATGCTACGTCCATTTTTACAAGTATTACGAAGTACTGTATGTTACAAAGGATCAAACACGCCTACTTGCTAGCACATTGAACCTTCATGATTCTCAGAGAGATGCCCACAATCTTGCATCAAATATACTAACAGTGAAATGTTTTCGATCACCTATTACAACAATGGATTAGTGCCTAAAATAGGAGTTTCATTTTGAACATTGTATCATTCCCCGTTCTGATAATGAAACAAGTATAAACATGTAAAGACTGGGCCACTAGCCGCGTGGGGTAGCCGCGTGGTCTCGGGCGCTTTGCACGGTTCGTGCGGCTTCCGCCTCGGAGGTTCCAGTCCTCCCTCGGGCGTGCGTGTCTGTGTTGTGCTTAGCGTAAGTTAGATTACGTAGAGTATAAGCCTAGGGACCGAGGACCCCGTAGTTTGGTCCCATAGGAACTTACCATAAATTTCCAAACTAAGCCACTGTGTTGTACATTTGACTGGTTGTTCGCGTAGTGGAGGGTTGATGAGTATCCACGACAAAACTGACGTGCCTTTACCTGAGGCGGTTCCATTCGAATAGGCTTTATTCCTTCAGTTTTCTATGTAGCAATCAGTTCGCATTAGTTTACAGTACAGTGTGTGTACCTACCAGTCTGTTTTTATACCTGAGGCTGCTCATTCCATATTACCTCCCAATGTGACGGAAGCACGAGACTGAAACTGAAAAGCGTGTTGTAATCTGTAATTGTGGTAATGCGCCAGTAAGGCTATTGTAGTAGGGCAATAGCAACAAAAGTAGGCCTAGCCAAGCCTCCCGTGGTGCCTACATTGCAACGGAGCAATTCAAGTGTTCCGCGATCTCGAAGACCCCGAGTAACATCATACGGGGAAGATCATTTCATGTGTGTACAGAATAAGCATTAGAGGATTCGCACTGCACGTTAAGTTCGCGAGGAAGTAAATAGCTGCGAGCAGCTTCATTCCCTAGCTCAACAGTGCAACACCGTCTTTGTGTACAAGGTTTAAAGGGCTGCATAGTGGCCAAAAAACCTTTTTATGCAACTAAAATAAGATTACAACATTGCAATAGGCACAGTTTCAAAAAAAAAGAACATGCAGCAGTGGTCCAAGTATCGTCGAATGTTTTTTAGTCGATTTCGTGAAGGAGGTATGGAGAGTCAGTGTTTGACGCCAACAGGGAGACATCGTGGAGGCTCAGGGATGCTGAGGGGCTGTTTTGTGCGAGATCTAGCGAGAATTAATACAACATTGAAGAAGTAAGGATATCACAAAATACTGATCAACTGGCTATAGACTTTTTGGTTGCGAGTTTCTTCTGCAGCAGGACAATGATCCCAAACATGCTTGGCGGGCCGAAGTGGCCGAGCGGTTCTAGGCGCTACAGTCTGGTACCGCACGACCGCTACGGTCGCAGGTTCAAATCCTGCCTCGGGCATGGATGTGTATGATGTCCTTAGGTTAGTTAGGTTTAAGTAGTTCTAAGTTCTATGGGACTGATGACTTCAGATGTTAAGTCCCATAGTGCTCAGAGCTATTTGAAACAAACACGCTTCTTCAACAGAAAAGAGAAACGTGGAGAACTGAACAATATGATTTGACCAAGTCACACACTTGACATAAATCCCACTGAAAAAATGAAATGATCGTGTGGCATTGTTGACTGGGAAGCCCCATCCAACGAATGAGATTTTCACTCTGCAGCCGAGTGTGCGCTGATACGAAACTTCCTGGCAGATTAAAACTGTGTGCCGGACCGAGACTCGAACTCGGGACCTTTGCCTTTCGCGAGCAAGTGCTCTGCCCGCGAAAGGCAAAGGTCCCGAGTTCGAGTCTCGGTCCGGCACACAGTTTTAATCTGCCAGGAAGTGTCCCATCCAAAGAAGTGCGGCCTGCGCGTCATAAGTCTTATTTCAGGCGACACCACATTGGCGGACTCGCGTGTCGGTGATGGTGAGGAAAGCATGACGACGACAACACAACACTCAGTCTGCGAGAGGAGAAAATCTCCAACCCGGCCAGGAATCGAACCCTGGCCCATTGCATGGTACGCAAACATGTTACGACTCAACTAAGAAAGTGGACGTAAATCTCATTAAATTCATGGGATTATTTGACAGAGAGGTCAGAAAACTAGGTCATCTAATGTTGAAGATCTGTGGCATGATAAGCGTCGCCGTTGACTTCTGGCATGTCAGGCATGCACCACAATCATTTGCCTGCGGATGAATCACGAAAATCCCCTGATTTAGCTCAGGCACAAAGGGGCCCGGCTTCAGACAGATCAGAGAGACTTGATTCGACCAATATGAGCTGCACGTTGGTGGAAAACGTCGGGACTGAGATCGACATCACGGATCCATCAAAAATACAAGTGGGAGGTGGTCCACGGCTGTGGCCGGTCATACAAATCTACTCATGTGTGGTCAGCCCTGTGACAATTGATGGCCCATGTATGTGGGACTTTCACAGCCGAGGGAAGGAAAATTGCGTGTAACGCCCCGTCGATATCGAGGTCACCAGTGACGGAGCACAAGCTCGGATCGCGTCAAGGATGGAAAAGGAAATCGGCTGTGCCTTTTCAAAGGAACCATCCCGGCATTTGCCTGGAGCGATTTAGGGAAATCACGGAATACCTAAATCTGGATACCCGGACTCATGTTTCAACCGTCGTCCTCCCGAGTGAGAGTCCGGTGTGCTAAGCCTTGCGCCGCCTCGTTCGGTTACTTCCACAGATGAGGATTGATGTTTGAGTTCCATTGTGTCCCTTGGTGAACCCAGAAGGGGCCAGAGAGATTGTACCCTTACCGAGCTGAGGTAAGTAGATGGGTACTATAGGGACATCTAGATCATGGTAGTCTCGACCTGAGCCGGTTCCGAGGCAGAGCCAGCAAGTGGTTGCTTAGGAATTGATGAGATCATTAAAAGAGCATTTTCGAGGGCAGCTGAATCAACCAACATTTTTGTATCCCTTATGGAATATGTAAAGTAAAATGTGCACAAAGATTATATTCCTACTCAAAATATCGTTTACATCGACATACTGTATCGCTCTGTAAGGAATTTTGTTCAGAATTATGTGCCTTTTTCATAGAGAGGTTAAAGAAACGATTCTCAAACAAGGCAACAAGATAAAGGTGCAAAGCAATTAAAAACATTCTTCATAACTGCACCAAGGACATAAGGTCAAATTAAAAAAAAAGTTGTAATTGATTTACAAATACAAGGAGCAATTGCAGATTGAAACAAACGATTTACACTTGAAAACTGCATTAAAAGACAATATGGCCCACGAACCACCTAACCACTACGAAAGCAACTCCGCATATTAAGGCACCTGCAGATTTTTACAAACATTGAGCTTCAGCAGTATTCGAATAAGACAGAGTGTATACAGGTTAGCTGAATTAACGAGTGGTGGCCAAAAAACTGATTCAAATTAACTGCTTCAAATTTAGCCTGAAATTCCCTTTACATGTAAAGAAAAAGTCCACTGGCACAGTCTTAAGCTAAATAGGCAGAACTGTATTATAGATTGCCTCTCAAACAGAGTTTCTCTACTTACACTGCAGCAGTGGGGGTAATAAGAACATTTAAAGATGCATTCTAAAACAAAAATTTTAGGTGGAATCCGATTTTAACCCTTAAAAAATTTACAGTACTTTAAAAGAAAGGCATCCACTGAGGTAACGGCAGTCAGCGACTTAAACAAATTCTACAACTGTTGGAGGCAGCTTTAGGTTTTTCCCTCATATCCGCCAAAATCTCAAGGAGCGCATAAGCAGTTATATAACATGACTTCGCGGCTAAGAGGCCAAGCACAGTTGTAAACTACGTTTGCATTATAGGACACCCATAGGTGAAACGGAAGCTTCACTTTACTTCCGCGAAGTAAACAACGGCGGTAGCCGATCAAACTACCGACAGACAGGGCAAGTTCCAGTCGGCACGATCAAATAAACAATTTATAAATAATTAATAGACCGAGCTACTTCAAAAATAGTAAACGCAAGTAATGCGGATCTAATGCACTCAGCTGGTCAGCTCTCTTACCCAAACAGATCAAATTAAAGGAACATATTACCGGTGCTGTTCGACATTTGTCACAGGACTACCTATGGCATTCAGTGAGGAAACTCATAATAAAGTTTTAGCAATGGAATACGTGTTCTGCAAGACATGCACGAATTATAGCAGTATTTTGAAGCCAGTGCATTAAGTAAGTACTATAAGCACTTAAATCACCAACAAAACAAATAACACCACTTGCATAAAACGCAGGGAAGTGGGTAACGTGGGAGACAGCCAAATATAAGTAACCTTAAGAGAATGTAAGTTTTCCTACCCTTGCATAAAGATCAAATTACAAAAAAAGAAAAGAAAAAAAAGGCTCGAAAGAAAACATAGCGTGTCAGGTCATGTCGATAGTCGCCAAAGTGATTAAAGGGGAAGAGGGTCAAGCTAAAACAATCCCTCCTTTAGGTTAATAGCTTTCTGACTATATGTAAGGTACTGAAAGGGGAAAAATTAGATTGTATCAAACCAAATGGGAAAATGTGGGGAATGCTTTGCCGATCATCTGATTGTACTGATATCTGAGTATCACTCAACATCGATACATACGCAAGGAAATCAACCCACCCCTCAGTGTGACACTTGTTCTCTGTAAATGTGTGCTGAAGATCTTGTAGGAATCTGCAATGAATTAATTCACAGACCTTCTTAAAATTTTCTTTTTGTTGACAATCAAAATCAACATGGGAACACAAATGTGGCCAGCAAGGCAATACTCACTCACTCACTTATTGAGATCAGTATTATAATTATTTCAGTACAATAGGAAGTATTACGTTTACAAAAATAATGAACCCCTTTGACACTGACCTCCCAGGGAAATCTAAATCAATACAAAATTTATACCTGACTGGAGACCTTTTATACTAAATACTTTACACAAAGTCACTATTGTAATGCCATTCAGCCCACATCCAGACACACAGAAATATCTTGCAACAACATAACGAAGAATCAGTTACCAAATAGTGCAAAGAATAGTGAATATTACGTATGAACATCATCTATCACTGTCTCGCATATGAGGAGGAAAGCACAGACGCGACAGGTAAGGAACAAGAGTTACATAAGACACAACATGCTTACATCGTAGTCAATACAGTCTATTCGAAAAAACTGACACTCTTCGATCGCTGCTGTACCACTGCCCTAGGCATGGCGCAATGTTGCCGACACACGAGTTCTTCGTCACTCGTTCACACATCAATTTTTTTTTACCTCACTTACTTCCAGCTGCCGAAAATAGTGGCGCCTGGATGCGGTGTCGAAGGGAGAGTGCAGGGAATAGTACATGACGTGTGAGGATACTACCACACAATTTGAAAGATGTATTGATATTCGTGATCGAAAAGAACATCATTACGGTCAATAGTAAGGCATTGTTCTCCCAAGTAGAAAATTTGATGCTATGGGAACTCTATCCTTAGCACAGATCTATGCAAGTCACAGACTGGCCGCAGAATGATCACTTGCATATATTATCGGTGTAACAAAGTAATGTTGCGTCCCTCTTTACCTCAGTCGCTGTTTTTATAGTGGAATCTTAGTGGCCAAACCCGTCTACATTAGAGCCCTGTCTTGACGCTACTCCCCGCTCGCTCTCGTGGTGAAAGAGGTGACTGCTGTCTCGCCACCCTTGCACGCGCCAGTCCATATCCCGGTTAGCAGGTTCGGCACGTGGCAGCGGACGTCCCTCAGTAGGCCAGCCAAGTAGCACCACGAACGTCGGCTATCCAGGTGGACCGCTTATTGTAGAAGCCTCTGTGTATGATACACAGAGGCGCCCTCGCTCTGGGGGATGCCTGACTCACTCCCATCTCCAGGAAATCGGTCGCGTGTTGACTTCTCGTGTCGCTAATCTCCTGAGAGCCGCCTGGACAAATCTTTTGCATTCTGCATAAGCCATCGCTCTCTTATAAATCATATACAAACATATATTGATTACAGGTCGAACACTGACAAATAAATACCTAAAGGGGGAATCAAATACTGACAAACAGATTCCTTAAGGGAGAATCAAATACATACTTCCGTGATCTAACTTATTCCTAGTTATACATTGTGTAAGTAGGCTGTTTAGTTTTTTATGTTGGTAAAGTCACGTAGCCCTCTGTATGAAAATCACTGACTGTGCTGCGTGCAGTCTGTGGCTGGTTTGCATTGTTGGAATTTGCTATTGTAGTGTTGGGCAGTTGACTGTTAACAACGCGTAGCGTTGCGCAGTTGGAGGTGAGCCGCCAGCAGTGTTGGATGTGGGGAGAGAGATGGCGGAGTTTTCAGAGCGGATGATCTGGACGTGTGTCCATGAGAGACAGTAAATTTGTAAGACTGGATGTCATGAACTGATATATATATATATATATATATATATATATATATATATATATATATATATATATATATATACTCCTGGAAATGGAAAAAAGAACACATTGACACCGGTGTGTCAGACCCACCATACTTGCTCCGGACACTGCGAGAGGGCTGTACAAGCAATGATCACACGCACGGCACAGCGGACACACCAGGAACCGCGGTGTTGGCCGTCGAATGGCGCTAGCTGCGCAGCATTTGTGCACCGCCGCCGTCAGTGTCAGCCAGTTTGCCGTGGCATACGGAGCTCCATCGCAGTCTTTAACACTGGTAGCATGCCGCGACAGCGTGGACGTGAACCGTATGTGCAGTTGACGGACTTTGAGCGAGGGCGTATAGTGGGCATGCGGGAGGCCGGGTGGACGTACCGCCGAATTGCTCAACACGTGGGGCGTGAGGTCTCCACAGTACATCGATGTTGTCGCCAGTGGTCGGCGGAAGGTGCACGTGCCCGTCGACCTGGGACCGGACCGCAGCGACGCACGGATGCACGCCAAGACCGTAGGATCCTACGCAGTGCCGTAGGGGACTGCACCGCCACTTCCCAGCAAATTAGGGACACTGTTGCTCCTGGGGTATCGGCGAGGACCATTCGCAACCGTCTCCATGAAGCTGGGCTGCGGTCCCGCACACCGTTAGGCCGTCTTCCGCTCACTCCCCAACATCGTGCAGCCCGCCTCCAGTGGTGTCGCGACAGGCGTGAATGGAGGGACGAATGGAGACGTGTCGTCTTCTGCGATGAGAGTCGCTTCTCCCTTGGTGCCAATGATGGTCGTATGCGTGTTTGGCACCGTGCAGGTGAGCGCCACAATCAGGACTGCATACGACCGAGGCACACAGGGCCAACACCCGGCATCATGGTGTGGGGAGCGATCTCCTACACTGGCCGTACACCACTGGTGATCGTCGAGGGGACACTGAATAGTGCACGGTACATCCAAACCGTCATCGAACCTATCGTTCTACCATTCCTAGACCGGCAAGGGAACTTGCTGTTCCAACAGGACAATGCACGTCCGCATGTATCCCGTGCCACCCAACGTGCTCTAGAAGGTGTAAGTCAACTACCCTGGCCAGCAAGATCTCCGGATCTGTCCCCCATTGAGCATGTTTGGGACTGGATGAAGCGTCGTCTCACGCGGTCTGCACGTCCCGCACGAACACTGGTCCAACTGAGGCGCCAGGTGGAAATGGCATGGCAAGCCGTTCCACAGGACTACATCCAGCATCTCTACGATCGTCTCCATGGGAGAATAGCAGCCTGCATTGCTGCGAAAGGTGGATATACACTGTACTAGTGCCGACATTGTGCATGCTCTGTTGCCTGTGTCTCTGTGCCTGTGGTTCTGTCAGTGTGATCATGTGATGTATCTGACCCCAGGAATGTGTCAATAAAGTTTCCCCTTCCTGGGACAATAAATTCACGGTGTTCTTATTTCAATTTCCAGGAGTGTATATATATATATATATAATGACTTTTGAACACTATTAAGGTAAATACAATGTTTGTCTCTATCAAAATCTTTCATTTGCTAAGTATGCCTATCAGTAGTTAGTGCCTTCAGTAGTTAGAATCTTTTATTTAGCTGGCAGTATTGGCGCTCGCTGTATTGCAGTAGTTCGAGTAACGAAGATTTTTGTGAGGTAAGTGACTCATGAAAGGTATAAGTTGTAGTTAGTCAGGGCCATTCTTTTGTAGGGATTTTTGAAAGTCACATTGCGTTCCGCTAAAAGTATTATTTGTCATTTTAGTGTTGATCAGAATAAGTAAAGAGAGAAATGTCTGAGTACGTTCAGTTCTGCTCTGCTGTTTGAAAATCAAATAATGTAAGAGGTTTATCGGCACAGTAATTTCAAAAATTTTCTAATGGGATGTTTCAATTGTACAAATTAATTGGTGCACAAGGGAAATCTCTTACGTCCAAAAAATAACAATACTAAAAGTAAAAATATGAGGTAGGAGTAATTGTGTGTGGCGTCAGATTTCGATAAGCGGTTAATCATCATAATCGAGAATTACTGGGATCAGGGAAATGACATGGAAAGACTAGGCCCCTTTAACTAACATCATTCATCCTTCTGACAACAAAAATTTATTTTTCAAAGCAGGACAGGTCTCCTTTCAGGAATTCTAAATTAATCTGCGATGTTAAATTTACACACTTGAAAAGCGTTAAAAGTTGCCCTTTTAATGGCCTTATACAGATGCGAGAAGGTAAGACTTTAACAATACTGGGCTTTAAAAAATTTAAATTTAAAATTTTTTAAATAATCCGGCAAACAGTTGAATTTGAGCTCTATATAAATTTCTGCAAGCGAGTTCAAAACCAAGACTATAGGCAGACCCCCAAAAGATAAATATTAACTACTTAACAAGACATAACAGTTCGCTTTTACGGCTTATCCAAAGGGTTTACACCAAATAATTTCAAATAGAATATGGAATAAAGTTACAACTTGTGTTAAACAGAACGATAACATTAAAGAGAAAATTCCCTGTGCAAAGCCAATTAATCAGATAAAGGCCTCTTCACCGACAGCAACATTTCATTTACAGTGCAAGTCAGGTGACATAAGGTACTCAACTTGAGCACAGGCAGTCAGGACACGCGGCCGCAAAGAAATAGCTGGTCGCATTAGGCAATGCTCGAGAGCCGTCCAACTGGCCGCAAGCAAACCAGGCCTACGCAGAAAGAGCCACCGACAGGGAACGCTCTTCCGGCAGCTTAGCTGGTGCTATCAACAAACACCAATCATAAATATCTCAGTGATCTACACTGCAAACTAGAAGTTATTGTTTAACCATGATTGCTCTTACAGAAGCCTTCCAATAAGGTCGTACGCCCTAGGAGCCTCACTAAAAGTTTAAGGTGTAAAACAGAACTACTGACCAGGAGCTGTAAATTCTTCCAGGAAGGAATATAAATTATAATTAGCTAAGGTGTTACCATTAGCTGGAGGTTATAACACACAAAACTTAAGGGACTGGATAACAGTATGCTTTTCCAACTTCTCGCACGTAATGAACAGTCCACTAAATTTCGGGCATGCAGCCGCGCAAATAAAATTCCCTCAACTGATATTTCGGCCTCGTATCGTTCGGCCATCCTCAGAGTAAATCACAAGACTGACGACAAGATGCCAAGCGCGGCCTTATATGCTCCACCGCGGCGGTACTGCGCATTCCGGTCACAGATGCTGGTCGGCGGCAAAGAAATACGCTTACCCTTGCGCCGCCTGTGACGAAGGCTTAGACATTCTATTCGCTCATCGATGTATGATCGGCGGTGGTGACACCATGACGACTTCTCTGCAGTTTATTTACCCCAAGAGTTGGATTACATGTTTTGTCCAAATTAAAATCATTATCTCTATTTATTAAATTATTAGCCCGACTCGTGTACCATTGGTGACAGCATGACGCAAGGCTTTACGTCTCGTCTGGGCCCGTCAACACTGACATTGGAATGTTGATAATTGGAAAGGCATTGGCTGGTCCGGCGTGCGCAGCGAACGAAACGAACAACTCTATACGGAAGTAACTATGAGCATTCGCCAGTGGAACTGGGACGATTAGCCATGCGAAGAAGGACGAGTCCGGCCGAGTGAAACCGATACGGATGGGAAGGGGACCGAGGCTGGAACGAAGCCAGCCGACATGCCGTTGCGGGAACGAGACGGGCCGTTTCCCATTCCCAGGAACTATATGTAGAAAGCAGTGACTGAGAGTGACGGGAATAGGACCGAGGCTGGAACGAGACCGACCGACATGCCGTTGCGGGAACGAGACCGACCGTTTCCAGTTCCCAGGAACTATATGTAGAAAGCCACCACCAAGACCGACAGGAACACGAACAGGACCAAGGCTGGAACGAGACCAGCTGACATGCCGTTGCGGGAGCGAGACCGACCGTTTCCTGTTCTAGGGAACTATATGCAGAAAGCCGTGACTGAGACTGACGGGAACAGGACCGAGGCTGGAATGAGACCGACCGACATGTCGTTGCGGGAACGAGACCGACCGTTTCCCTGTCTGGGGAACTATATGCAGAAAGCCGTGACTGGGACTGACGGGAACAGGACCGAGGCTGGAACGAGGCCGACCGAAATGTCGTTGCGGGAACGAGACCGACCGTTTCCCTGTCTAGGGAACTATATGCAGAAAGCCGTGACTGAGACTGACGGGAACAGGACCAAGACTGGAACGAGACCGGCCGACATGACGTTGCGGGAACGAGACTGACGGTATCCCGTTCCTGGGAATTATATATAGAAAGCCGCCACCAAGATCGACAGGAACAGGACCGAGGCTGGAACAAGACCAGGTGACATGCCGTTGGGGGAACAAGACCGACCGTTTCCCGTTCTAGGGAACTATATGTAGAAAGCCGTGACCAAGACCGACGGAAACGGGACCGAGGCTGGAATGAGACCGGCCGAAATGCATTGCGAGAATGAGACCGACCGTTTCCGGGTCCCAGGAACTATATGTAGTAAGCCGTGACTGAGACTGATGGGAACATGACCGAGGCTGGAACGAGACCGGGCGACATGCCGTTGCGGGAACGAGATTGACCGTTTCCAGTTCCCAGGAACTATATGTAGAAAGCCACCACCAAGACCGACAGGAACAGGAACAGGACCAAGGCCGGAACGAGACCAGCTGACATGCCGTTGCGGGAGCGAGACCGACCGTTTCCTGTTCTAGGGAACTATATGCAGAAGGCCGTGACTGAGACTGATGGGAACAGGACCGAGGCTGGAACGAGACCGACCGACATGTCGTTGCGGGAACGAGACCGACGGTTCCCTGTCTAGGGAACTACATGCAGAAAGCCGTGACTGAGACTGACGGGAACAGGACCAAGACTGGAACGAGACCGGCCGACATGACGTTGCGGGAACTAGACTGACGGTATCCCGTTCCTGGGAACTATATGTAGAAAGCCGCCACCAAGATCGACAGGAACAGGACCGAGGCTGGAACAAGACCAGGTGACATGCCGTTGGGGGAACAAGACCGACCGTTTCCCGTTCTAGGGAACTATATGTAGAAAGCCGTGACCAAGACCGACGGAAACGGGACCGAGGCTGGAATGAGACCGGCCGAAATGCATTGCGAGAATGAGACCGACCGTTTCCGGGTCCCAGGTACTATATGTAGTAAGCCGTGACTGAGACTGATGGGAACAGGACCGAGGCTGGAACGAGACCGGCCGACATGCCGTTGCGGGAACGAGACTGACCGTTTCCAGTTCCCAGGAACTATATGTAGAAAGCCACCACCAAGACCGACAGGAACAGGAACAGGACCAAGGCCGGAACGAGACCAGCTGACACGCCGTTGCGGGAGCGAGACCGACCGTTTCCTGTTCTAGGGAACTATATGCAGAAGGCCGTGACTGAGACTGATGGGAACACGACCGAGGCTGGAACGAGACCGACCGACATGTCGTTGCGGGAACGAGACCGACCGTTTCCCTGTCTAGGGAACTACATGCAGAAAGCCGTGACTGAGACTGACGGGAACAGGACCAAGACTGGAACGAGACCGGCCGACATGACGTTGCGGGAACTAGACTGACGATATCCCGTTCCTGGGAACTATATGTAGAAAGCCGCCACCAAGATCGACAGGAACAGGACCGAGGCTGGAACAAGACCAGGTGACATGCCGTTGGGGGAACAAGACCGACCGTTTCCCGTTCTAGGGAACTATATGCAGAAAGCCGTGACCAAGACCGACGGGAACGGGACCGAGGCTGGAATGAGACCGGCCGAAATGCATTGCGAGAATGAGACCGACCGTTTCCTGTTCCTGGGAACTGTATGCAGAAAGCTGTTACCAAGATCGACGGGAATGGGACCGAGGCTGAAACGTGACCTTCCGATGTGCCTCTGTGGGAACAAGGCTGACTGTTTACCGTTCCTTGGAACTATAAGTGGATTCGTTCATCGCTTGTTCTGTTCATCTTGATGAACCGTTCCTTTGGACCCATTAGTTCACGAACAACCCATCTCTATTACGTGGTACTGTAAATCCATAACTTTATAAGGGAACCACCAGTGGCGGCAGCCTCTTTGATGTGCAGCCAGCAAGCAAATATTAACAGTAGCAAAATTTGGCACCAAGCCTGTAGTAAGTATTTTGATAAACAGATCCATTTTGCGAAACTGGCTGCCACGCATGAGGTACTCGTTTTTTTTCGATTACTTAGCTCTGGCAAAAATATGTATCAGGCTCTCACAATTAATTACGTATAATCATGATAATGCAGACAGAATATCGCAAAGCAACATGTGTCAGTAGTGTTACAAGTTTTACTAAAATGTTCCATCACATGGTCAAACTATGGATGAGCATTTGTGTACCTATTATCCTAATATTTGTTTCTTGTGGTGTTGCCAATGTTTTTGTGTATTAGGTAACTACTAGCCTGTGACGAGTCTATGAGAAAGAAAACCACCTCCACATAGAGACTACTTTTATGTGATATGGGTTTGTTTCCTGCTACCTTTTGTTTTGACCACTAAACATATATAGGGAATACAAGAAGTATAATATTACATTTTCTTCATCTAGCACTGGTTATCTCGCTACCTCTAAGAAAACCTAACTGAAATCTGAAACGATTTTCACTCGTTGTAAAACAAAGAACCTGTATAAACCAGTTATTATCCCTTTTTTTCTATTGCGTTATTACCATACTCTTGAACGCTATGAAAGCACGCTAAATAATGTTCCCACTCGAGACGTAAATTAAGTTCTAAGTATTTTTAACTTGACATGAAATGTTCCATGGTTTGTGCATCTAAGGACATTTAAATCAAAGCTTTATTCATCGATTACAATTACACTTAAAAACCGTTACAACAGGTCACTCAAAAACGCTAAATAATGTTTCCACTCGAGACGTAAATAAGATTCTAAGCATTTATTAACTCGATATGCAATGTCCCCTGGTTTGTGCATCTAAAGGCATTTAAATCAAATCTAATTCATCTACCACAATTACTCATAAAAGGCATTACAACAGGTCATACAAAAACGCTATTGATAATTATTCTTCCAGTATAAAAATTTAAACGTAATAACTAATTCTTTACTTTCTGTCTTAAGTTAGCTCGTAAATATCTCACAGAATGGCTACTAGTATAACTCAGTCTTCATTATCTCTTCACTCCCTGGGAAGAAAACATCAAGTTAAGAGAAAGTAAGCATTTTCTTCTAGATATAAAACAATTTTCATTATTAACTATAATGGTGAAATTTGCCTCAAGATACAGTATGTATTAGACACATTATTTACTGTCTCATCTGCTTTCTCTTACGGAAAAGACAAAGCTTCTCGTGCATGAAGCTTCTCGTACATGAATTCGTAATATAGTAGTTATCTCTTGTGGCAACTCTTGGATAGATGATGCTACCTGGCGGCATTTAGGGGATCTCTCACGTCGCGTACCAGATCATTAGCAAAGAAAGGCAACTTCCTCGTGATGAATAGCTATCACAGTACCGATAAAAATCCAAAGCGAGGTACTAGTCCCATTATTTCAATATATATATATATATATATATATATTTATATATATATATATATATATATATATATATATATATATATATATATCTGAGTGTGTCTGCGTGTGTGTGTGTGTGTGTGTGTGTGTGTGTGTGTGAGTGTGTGTGTGTGTGTGTGTGTGTGTGTGTGCGTGTGTGTGTGTTTTCTATGTTTTCTACATTTCCTCGAAAATCGCTGGACCGATTTCAACCTGGCTTGCTATACATATCGTTACTGCTGACTGCAATCGCTGTCGTGGTAAGAACCACCTACGTACAATAGTTCAGCAGATATGGCGTCATAAATAACGAGATTCGTGAAAATCTGCCGCATCATGTATGACGTTTAAATTCATTACTTCTGTGCTACTAATTCTGTTGGCAGTATCCACATCTAAATGCACACACAAATATCTCATTATATGACATCGTTAGATGTGACTTCATAAACATAGTGTGAAAAAATGCCGCACCTTGTATGAACTTTTAATACATTTATTATTTAGTTCTTTAAGACACTGCTACAGTCGACTCAAGTTACGGAAATATCTGACACCTGACAGCGCCTGTGACAGTATTCAACTGTGCAGCGCAAACGGCTGTAGGCGAAAACTGTTGCCATCTATCTAACTATGAAAAGACTTTGCCACAGACACGTTTACAAAATCGCAGACAAAAAAAGCTTCAGCCCCCAGTGAACGGAAACCGTCTGGGTTATTACTCTACAAACGCCGTTTATTTATTGTTTTCCTTTCTTATAGAAAAATGGCTAAATGAATACGCTGGCAATGCCGTGTTTGTCAGTTAATAAGCAAATAAATACACATATCAGTGAAATGATAAAGGAAAATGTTCCAAAACTACCTTCAAAATTCTGCTAACAATCCTCATAACAAAACAGTTCATGACACCTCTCCTAAGTTGTACCAGTTTCGATGAAAACCAAGGCGCCTCCTGTCACCATCCAAGGAACAGATTGCAAGCGCATGCGGCTTTTGGAGCCCGTCTCACTGGCATTGCTGCCAGCACGACGCCAGTAGGTGAAACTCCCTGTACTTCACCAGGGCGACTGAAATATATCTGATCAAAGTATCCGGACACCTATTAGTGGACATAAATGTTGGTTGTGTTCACGTTCACCTTTCACCTATGCGACGGCTTCAACTATGCTGGGGACACTTTGAATAAGGTCTGTGCAGGAATGGCAGCCTGTTCTTCCAAAATCAGAGAAGATAGTGATTTTGGACACTGGGGCGTGGAGCGAAGACAATGCTCTAACTCACCATAATGGTGTTTCATTGGGTTCACGTCTGGACTCTGGACAGGCCAGTCCACAAATCTTTGCCTCACAAAAAGGTTCAAATGACTCTGAGCACTATGGGACTTAACGTTTGTGGTCATCAGTACCTTAGGACTTAAAACTACTTAAACCTAACTAACCTAAGGATGTCACACACATTCATGCCCGTGGCAGGATTCGAACCTGTGACCGTAGCGGTCGCGCGGTTCCAGACTGCAGCGCCTAGAACCGCTCGGCTACAGCGGCCTGCCATTGCCTCGCAGATCCTGCTTGATGACAGGGTGCATTGTCATGTTGACACCACCAATCTCCGTCTCCGAAGTGTTCCTCTATCGTACGCAGGACACAACTCTGTCTCATGGTGCGATGGAAGAAGAAAATTGTGTCGATGTGCTGTCCAGTATCAGAGTCAGAATTTAAAAGAGCTTTGCAAAGGTTAAGGCAGAACGGATAGATAACATTCCATCGGAATTTCTGAAAGTATTGGGGAAACTGACAACCAAACGACCATTGAGGTTAGTGTGTGCAAATCATGAGAGTGGCGAGATACCGTCAGACTTCCCGAAAAATATCATCCATACAATTCCGAAGATAGGAATAGCACATAGGTCCAAGAACCGCCCCACAATAGTCTTATGCATCCAACTTGATAAGAATTATATACAGAACAATGAGAAATGAAATAGAGGATCGGTGCTAGATGACGATCAGTTTGAGTTTAGGAAAGGTGAAGGCACCAGTGACGCAGTCCTGACGTTGCGGTTGATAATGGAAGCAAAACTGAAGCCAAAACAAGACGCGTTAAAACTATTTGTCGACCTGGAAAAAGCGTTTCACGATGCCAAATGGTGCCAGGTGTTCGAAATTCTGTTAAAAGAAGGAGTAAGCTATAAGGAAAGAAGAGTAATATACCAAACGTACAAGAAACAAGAATGATCGAGAACAACGTGCCAGGATTAAAAAGCGTGTAAGACGCGAATGCAGTCTTTCACCTGTACTTTTCAATTCGTACACTGAAGAAACGGTGATGGAAATAAAAGAGAAGTTCTACAGTGGGACCAAAACTCATGGTGAAAGGACGGCACCGATAAGATTCGCTGATGTCATTACTATCCTCCGTGATTGTGAAGAGGAATTGCAGACTTACAGGATCTGTTGAATGGAATGGACAGTCTAGTGACTCTACAATATGGATTCACAGTAAAATCATAAAAACTGGTGATCACGAAGTAGACGAAGTTAATGAATTCTGATACCTTGAAGGCAAATAATCGACGGCGGGACAAAGCAAAAATGATATAAAAATCAGGCTAGCGTAGGCAAAAAGAACATTTCTAGCAATATGAAATATACTAATAACATTTATAGACCATAATTTGAGGAAGAAATTTTTGAGCATATCCGTTTGGAACACGGCGTTGTATCGTTTTGAATAATGGCCAGCGGGGAAATCAGAACACGAGAAAATCGTAGAGTTTGAGGTGTGGTGCTACAGAAAAGCGCCGGAAATTAGTTGGTCTCAAGAAGGGACAGAATGGTAGGACATGTGTTAATATATCGTGAAATAACTTCCATGGTACCAGAGGAAGCTACAGAAGATAAAAACTGTAGAGTAAGAAGGAGACTGAAAAACATCCAACAAATAATTGAGGACGTACGTCGCAAATGCTACAGTAAGATGAAGAGGTTGGCACAAGGGAGGAATTCGTGGTGTGACGGGCCGCATGGCTCAGAGGGTAGTCACAATACTAAAAATTTTCGAAAATTTTACCGAAAGGCTTAGCGTGGAGATTGGAAGCTGATCGTAAAAATAATTAAAGGTGCCGAATTAGAAATAAACTGTCGAAATTAACTGCTACTGCACACAATCGTAAACCATCTACGGCAGAATATTTCCGCAAAGATTTAACTGAAGAATGGCAGAAGGCAGTCTCAAATCGAATAGAACAATTCTATGTCAATGCAATTCATCCTCGAAGGAGTTGGCTCATAAATTCTTCGTTTAACCGACTTTCGAGATTTTTACGTGGCCTTAAATACTCATGAGTAATAAAGGACATAGAGAAGATTAAAACAAGAACTGCACGTTTCGTTAAAAAATTATGAGAGAGTTAAGGAGGTGTTCACCAATGTTAAGTGGATGGAGATGCTGTTAAAAATCAGACTCTACAACGAATTACTTCCACCTACATACATGTCATGAAATAACCATCAAGCCGAAATTCAAAGAAATTATAGCATACTAGAAAGAAACAGAATGTGAACATTAATATTTCAAAATGCAGTCATAAACGCAATAATTTTTTTTATGGGGTTACCGGTTTCGGTCTGTTTTAGACCATCTTCAGAGCCTGCACCATGATGGTGAATGGTGGCTGTGAACGGAGTAAGCGCTACACTTCTATGAACGCTAATAAATTCTTAGTACACCAAATCAAATCGCAATTGCGAATAAGGACCACCATCAGCTATAGAATGGAATGACGACAATGAAAATTTGTGCCGAATCAGGAGTCGAACTCGGATTTCCCGCTTATCGCGAGCGGTTGCCTTACCATTCGGCTACCCGTGCACGACGCAGGGCCACACCCAAACATCAATATGTCGTCGACCACGCGTCTAGTGGGTTGTAAGGATAGAAATGCGCAAGTAAACGTGTCATTGAATATCCGACTTCAGGATTACTGTCTCACCGTGATGGAATAACCCAGCTGGTATCTACTCGTGTCTCCTGAGGTTACCAAGTACACCTCCTCTGCTTGTGATTTTTGAAATTGTTTATGCTTTCGCTAACCAAAATTTACAGCAGTACTCTATTAGTCTTTCTCCGCTTTCAATCCTACTGAGCCCATATTCTCCAGTCATACCATCGTCAACTGCTTCCCATACCACAAGATTCCAATCTCCATTGATCACAAGACTATCATCTCTTTTATATACAAAGTTACCTTTTCAGTGTCTTCACCTTCTGCTTGGGACAACGGCATGCCTACTTGACTTACTGTTGTTGTTTGTTGTCGCGTCTAATGAGAATAATCCTAAATCGGAATTTTTCAGACTAACTCGCTTACTGCCTTGCTGCTCTTCTCATAATGAAGCCATTTTCTGTTGCTGTTGATATTATCCTGCAATCGTGTCACCAGAGATCATTGTTTACCGCCCATTTTGATTGGAATGTCTCATGTTGATAAATGGTCCTTCGTAAAAAAAAGGACCTTTCTGTGGCCAATATCACACAACTCCTTCTTTCTTTTCGACAACTGCTTTCTACGAACTTCGCTTTCCATTTCTTTCTTTCTTTCTTTTGCTACTGCCTTTATCCCGCATTGTGCGCAGGATCAAGTACGGATTTGGCATGGTTAATTTTAAGGGGTGGCTAGATGCCCTTCCTGCCGCCACCCCATACCCCCCGTGACAGAATTAGTGTACCCCAGCTGTCTGCGTCTAGTATAAATCGTGAAATAGTGCGAATGTGTTTCAAATGGCTGTGAGTCGTGTAACTGAGGCAGCACGTGGGGACCAGCCCGGTATTCACCTAGTAGGATGTGGAAAACCGCCGAAAAACCACATCCAGGCTGGCCGGCACACCACACATCGTCGTTAATCCGCCGGGCAGATTCGATCCAGGGCCAGTGCGCCTACCCGAGTCCAGGAAGCAGGGCGTTAGCGCTCTCGGCTACCCTGGCGGGTTTCCATTTCACTTCAGTGACCCACATTATATCGAGACTTAGCTTTTGCATTTCCATTTCCATATTTTCTTGATTCCCGACTACGTTTAACGTCTGACATTCCACCCTTCAACTCGTAGAATGTTACCCTTTCGCACCGAGCGAGGTGGCGCAGTGGTTAGACACTGGACTCGCATTCGGGAGGACGACGGTTCAATCCCGCGTCCGGCCATCCTGATTTAGGTTTTCCGTGATTTCCCTAAATCATTCCAGGTAAATGCCGGGATGGTTTCTCTGAAAGGGCAGGGCCGACTTCCTTCCCCATCCTTCCCTAATCCGATGAGACCGATGACCCCGCTGTCTGGTCTGCTTCCCCAAAACAACCAACCAACCAACCCTTTCGCAGCACATTCCACCTTTTTCTCGTTGTTACCTCCCCTCGGCAGGCCCCTCCAGGAGATACGAATGGTGAAGTAATCCGGGATATTTTTCCAATGGACAGATCATCATGACACTTTTTCATCTGTAGCTCATATGTTCTGTCCACACATTATGTGCCTTTAGTGCAGTGATGTCCATTGTCTTCTGTATATTCACGCCGTTGATGGTTGCTGATTCTTTTGACTTTTATGCGTAGTTTCCAATAAGAAGGACAAGAGGCTGCCCTGAAACTTTGTTCCTCCTTTGGCCTCTTTGACAAGAACCTTGTCAGGATGCCACTGATGATGATTCTTTTTTTTTTCAAAATTTAAGCAGTGGCTGGATTCTGATCGAGGACCCAGGATTCTTTACTAGTCACATACCCTACCCCTACAACATGATAACTACTATAGTTTCACAGATGAATTCTAGGGAAATCACCTGGATGACATGATTCTTCGACAGCAAAATGTCGACAAATTTCTTACTTGTCATCTTCTGGCGAAGAAACTGCGAAGAAACTTATCGAGACGTCACCCCGAAACGATTATTCGACTGATTTTCTGAGGAAAACTCATCCGCACAGTTCGCTGATAGTGCCCGTATTAACATAGAGCGGGGTGTAATTACTCGAAATTTCTTATCAACAAGAGACATTTTCTGGTCTTAAGTTTCTAACCACTGAATTGAGTCTTTTTCTTTATTGGCCATCACAATCCATTGGATCTGCGCACTATTATTATTAATTATATTTTTTCAGCAGACAACACAAAAAGAAACTATGCATATATCATGCATAAAAACACACACACTCACAGACACATACACACACGTTAGTCCGAAACTGTGTAGACCTAACTGCCATAATGACCACGAATACATATGTGGAGATACTGTTTTGAAAACTATTCTCCATGTATGGGCGAAATTCTAGCGCCCCTTGTCTAGGATACACTTCATGCTCATCATCAGCAGAAGAAACTACCCGACTGTGGCGCAGAAGGGATGTCAGAATTTGCATAGCTAGTACACGGTAACGAGGGAGCAAAACCCTCTCCCCCAAACCCCCACTCCAACGCTCTCACTGAGTGGAGGGAGGGAGCTGGAAGCGCCTGCCACGCTAGCACTTCCCCCAAATTGTGATGAGTTAAATTCCTCCCGTGTGAAGCGCTCAACGTCTCGCGCACATTTACATTCACCGCTCAGTAAGCACACAGGTCTTATCTGAATTCGTTGGGATTTCAAAAACCTTTTTCTTGACAGAATATCAGGAAGTCCATTTCTGCCTTAAGAATTGGGAGTTCAATGTGAATTTTATTCTTATTAGAGAGACTGAGTTCTGTCACAGCAGATTTATTGAAGTTCGTGAATATCATTACTGTTTTTGGGAACATGGAGGTGTTAGGAAAAGATTTTCTGAAAAATATATTTGCATTACATTTGGAGGATATGCAATATGCAGTATAATCCCATTGCTGTTGTCTTTTATCATGCAAATAGCGTATACATAATATTTTTGGAGCACTCAAGTACTGGCACAGTTTTGTGTCTAGTCAGGACTATATATACTTCTCTAGACATGACACCGCAAGGAAACAGCAGCGTCGCTACTAAAAGTTTTACTATCCACGTGTTTTGGTGTTTCTCCGTCGGAAAGGCTACTTTATCTGTTCTATTTGTAACTGTTTTCATTTCTTTATGAAGTCTTTCAATGTTTCAATTTAAAATGCATATTGCACCAGAATGCGTTGAATCAAGTGCGCTAAACTTACACAATAACCTTCCAGTATTTTTCTCGAAATTTAATGATGAGGAATTATTCACAGTCTGAGATATGGTTTAGGGCATCCTATGAAATACATAACATCCGAAACGTATAATAATTACCAAAAAAGCAAAAAACTCTAAATGACTGAATTTATTTAATATTTTATGTATATTTAAAAGGTAAATGTTGTTTTTTCCACCAAATCACCGTCGGCGTCCACAAAATTCATGAGAGTGCATTTTTCAATAACTCAGTGCACTTGTTATAAAGTCTGACACTATTCATCGATCGTGATAGTGTATCTTCCAACCAAATAACGGGTGACAAAAATGGCCCTGTACTACTACAGAAAATATTTTCGGTATTCAGATGCGTGGAATACAAATTTTGAATTTTATATGTATACAAAAGGACAGTCCGTTATCGACACTTTTTCTCAGAGACATGGCAAACCAAGCTTCATCGTCCACCGGAATGCTGAAAATCTGTTCTTTATTCATTGTCGCCCGCCTCTCCAGTTCGTTACATATTGGATTTAATTTCATATGGGAACGTGAAATATATGCCTATGAGGGCTGCTGCAGCCGTAACAAACGAGAACAAGATGGGAAGTTGTATGAGCGTTGCCAGCCGGGGTGGCCGAGCGGTTCTAGGCGCTACCGTCTGGAACCGCGTGACCACTACGGTCGCAGGTTCGAATCCTGCCTCGGGGGTGGATGTGTGTGGTGTCCTTAGGTTAGTTACGTTTAAGTAGTTCTAAGTTCTAGGGGATTGATGACCTCAGATGTTAAGTCACATAGTTCAAATGGTTCAAATGGCTCTGAGCACTATGCGACTTATCTTTTGAGGTCATCAGTCGCCTAGAACTTAGAACTAATTAAACCTAACTAACCTAAGGACATCACACACATCCATGGCCGAGGCAGGATTCGAACCTGCGACCGTAGCGGTCGCTCGGTTCCAGACTGCAGCGCCTAGAACCGCACGGCCACTCCGGCGGGCTAAGTCACATAGTGCTCAGAGCCATTTCAACCATTTGTATGAGCGTTATAAATACGCAAACAATGAATTGTCGTAGAGGATATAAGCCATTTTAAGTGACTGTCAATCAGACCAGTCAGTGTACTAGCACTGCAGTTATTGTGGCCATTCTTATCAAACGAATTATGTGGTCGCAACGCAAAACAAAGTTAAGTGCTGAAAACTAAATTTAGCATAGATATGCTATAGAATATTAGAAATTCATCACTTTGAAGTATAACAAATATTTATTGGCTGACATAAGCTGAATATGGAGTCCAGAATTAGGCCATGTGTTCTTATGGCACGATGAATTAAGTACAAGCAAACACCTGTATTGCTTTGATATAATCATTCAGTTTAAAAAAAAAAAAAAAAAAAAAGTTTTTAAGCTGTGATAACGTCGGTCCTGGTCTTTGTGGACTTGATGACCCACAAGTTAACATACTGGTTATCAAAACTGAAGGATGGAAGTAACTGTCGCTTAATCTGACACTGCCAAGTGACATAGCTCGATGAAACTTCGACCATACACTGAAGAACTACTACAGCATAGTACAAGAGGTGACTGAAATACATATGCAAAGAGACGAACAGAAATGATACTTTTATTCAAAGACAACAATTACAGTGATGCACCGTGATTCATGACGATTTACTGGATATTTCAAACGGCGGGACACAATAGGGTATGATCACCATGGACGGCAATGCATGCTGTCCACAAGGTTAGAAATTCTTGCGGTAGTACGTTCCATTCCTCCACCAGGGCGGTTGACAACTGTTGGTTATTGCATGCGGATGTGCTGCATTACATATCCCCAACGCACTCCACACGTGCTCGATGCACTTTTAGTTGGGGGAACGGGCAGTCTTGTCCATTCGCCGAATATCCTCTCGTTCCAAGAGCTCCTCCACCGGTACTATTCGATGCCGTCGCGCATTGTCACCCATAAAAATGAAATCAGAGCCGAGATCTCCCCTGAAAAGTCACACATGGGGAAGGAGATAACGTTGACCGGCGAATGTACCGTGTTCAGAGAGGTGGAAATTAGTACTCCCATGCACAAATCATGCCTCCCCACGCTATAACACCTGGACCACGAAAACGATCATGTTCCACAATGTTCCTGCATACATTTCGTGTTCCTACCTTTCGCAATAAGAGAGTATGTCCTAGGATTTGGACACCAATGTACATATGTAATCCTTCTTTTTCGCTTTAGCGAAAAATTCTTATGACCAAATTGCCTACGAACATAATAAATGAGCTTCAAGTGTGATAGAAGTAACTCTACAGAACTCAGCAGTCTGCGTGTCCCTCGATGTGACCAGTAAATGAATCCGCAGCTGTACGCTTACCCACTCAGCAACTGCGAGAAACCCACCGCCAGAGGTTAACAGCGTGACCGATGCATCAAAGAAGTTACATCTGAGCAGCCAACGATGTACACTACCGGCCATTAAAACTGCTACACCATGAAGATGACGCGCTACAGACGCGAAATTTAACCGACAAGAAGAATATGCTGTGATATGCAATTGATTAGCTTTTCAGAGCATTCACACAAGGTTGGCGCCGGTGGCGACACCTAAAACGTGCTGACGTAAGGAAAGTTCCCAACCGATTTCTCATACACAAACAGCAGTTGACCGGCGTTGCCTGGTAATACGTTGTTGTGATGCCTCGTGTAAGGAGGACAAATGCGTACCATCACGTTTCCGACTTTGATAAACGTCGGATTGTAGCCTATCGCGATTGCAGTTTCTCGTATCGCGACATTGCTGCTCGCATTGGTCGAGATCCAATGACTGTTAGCAGAATATGGAATCGGTGGGTTCATGAGGGTAATACGAAACGCCGTGCTGGATCCCAACGCCCTCGTATCACTAGCAGTCGAGATGAAAGGCATCTTACCCGCATGGCTGTAAGGGATCGTGCAGCCACGTCTCGATCCCTGAGTCAACAGATGGGGACGTTTGCAAGATAACAACCATCTGCACGAACAGATCGACGATGTTTGCAGCAACATAGACTATCAGCTCGGAGACAATGGCTGCGGTTACCCTTGACGCTGCGTCACAGACAGGAGCGCATGCAATGGTGTACTCAACGACGAACCTGGGTGCACGAATGGCAAAACGTCATTTTTTCGGATGAAGCCAGGTTCTGTTTACAGCATCATGATAGTGGCATCCGTATTTGGCGACATCCAAGCTCTGTTACACTCAATGCTTAGGCGTATCGAGGCCATTATTACGGCCAGATGTGGTTGTTTTGCTTACTGGTTTCTCAGGATCTATGCACCCAAAATGCGTGAAAATGTAATCACATGTCAGTTCTAGTATATTATATTTGTCCAATGAATACCCGTTTATCATCTGCATTTCTTCTTGGTATAGCAATTTTAATGGCCAGTAGTGTATTTGTGACACAAGTTAGCAAGTTAGCACGGAGGAAGTGCACACAGCAACATTGCATCCATACAGCAGAGTTGTGCAAGATAGAGTTAATATCAACTACACGCCTTTAGATGACGCTAACGTTACTCTTGAATCTGGATCTAGCTATGGTCAAATAAAGCTTGCTAATCAACACCTAATAATCTCAGTGAGAAGTCCCTAGCAGTCCACTTTATTTGACGGAAAATAGACCTTTTCCAGGAACTCAGTGGTAATATCAACACTGAAACTACCCATCAAATCTTTTGTGAAATGTTTGTTGAATTTCGTGAAACAATTAAACCGTCATTATCATACACAGTATGTAATACAAATGTTTCTCATAAGGCAGAAGGCTTTGAAAAGTGTCACTGCCACATGGTTGGCAACTGAGTAAGTATTGACCAATATATGTAGAGAGTTTATCACATAGATTCTGGTTTTTAGTAACTTCGGCTATCCTATGAAATAAAAAGGGCTTAAAGAATCTACATCTGTGTCATTACAGCAGACTTCGATTCTGGCTTGGAGTCAAAACACTTCGCAGCTCTGTTCATCGACACAAAAGAGATGTCTCTCAAATTTCGTATAGATCTTCTGGCAAAAGAGCTTATGATGCAACAGATACCTGTTCATCATCAGTGGCTGGTAGATGTCCCATATAACCTACATAATCTTTTACGTACTTTAGCCCAGAGGATTTGGATTATCATTTTACTGGAACCAGTGGAGGAAATGGAGGAGAATTTTCAAATCATCGAAATACCAATGAATTTACCGGTGTATAAAGTCTCCATACGACCTTTGGCAAGTAGGCCCCTTACACATGATGGTAACTGCAGAGAAGTGAAATTAAAGTAGCTGTTAGGTACTGATTTTGGATATTCACATTCAGTAATGTTGAAATATTTATTTTGCTCTAATTACAGTTACGTGGAATATTGTTCTTTGTGGAACGCTACCTTCAGAAACAAAATAGAAGCTGTTGCATTAAAGAAATCCGTGCGGAATGTTCTACAGATAAGGCAATTAGAGTCTTCATTACAATTGTTGGGTGTATCAAATTCTGCTAGAAATTATTTAAGAATTTTCCAGCTTCATGGGACGACTCAGTTAATTCGAATAATCTCGAACATAGACATCTAAGATTAGTATGCTGTGACCGAAGTTCTGTACACTGACGAGGAGAAACATTATGGTCACATGCATAGTAGCGCTTAAGTTCACCTGTGACACCCAATACAGCAGCGATTCTCCGTGGCATGGACTGAACAAGTTGTCGGTAGATTTCTGGAGCCACGAGGCACTATATGTCTACGCACAGGTTGCACCATTCCTGCATAGTACGGATGTGTTGTCGCGGAGGTGGCGACCGATAACGATCCAGATGTGTTCCAGAGGGCTGATCAAATGAATTTCGAGGCCAAGACATCAGCATGTGTATATTTCCATGCTCCTCAAACGCCATTTTGAACTGGTGGCAAGGACAGATATCAACACCGTCGGAGAAAACATCAAGCACATCAAGCTCATTGCAGGTGGTGAAGTTAAGTTTATGTATCCCATAGCTGTCATGGTATTTTCCATTGGCCCAGGTGTTCGTTCCCCACAGCATTACCAGAATGAAAAATGCTTCTGTCGCAGCACGGGAAAAGGCGAATATACACTACTGGCAATTAAAATTGCTACACCACGAAGATGACGTGCTACAGACGCGAAATTCAACCGACAGGAAGAAGATGCTGTGATATGCTAATGATAAGCTTTTCACAGCATTCACGCAAGGTTGGCGCCGGTGGCGATACCTACAACGTGCTGACATCAGGAAAATTTCCAATCGATTTCTCATACACAAACCGCAGTTGACCGACGATTCCTGGTGAAACGTTGCTGTGATACCTCGTGTAAGGAGGAGAAATGCGTACCACCACATTTCCGACTTTGATAAATGTCGGATTGTAGCCTATCGCGATGGCGGTTTATCGTATCGCGACATTGCTGCTCGCGTTGGTCGAGATCCAATGACTGCTAGGAAAATATGGAATCGGTGGGTTCAGGAGGGTAATACGGAACGCCGTGCTGGATCTCAACGGCCTCGTATCACTATAGTTCAATTCTTTTATCTTGGCGGCTCGCGCATGCCCGCCTAGACGCGAGAGATTGCTGCGTTGCCAGTTGCACACGACGCACGCGCCAATAGAAGCAGCGCCATAGTATAGCATAGTTCCCAAGCTTACGTTTAGGGGGGAGCGCGCAGTTCATGAAGTAAAGCCACCACGACCGCATTAACCCTTTCGCTGCTACAAAGACGTGCTCCCTGCATTCCGCGCTGTGCGCGATTTTGTCACTGCACTGCTCGCCTGTGCAGACACATCGTGTTCCGACTGCTTTGACACTCTTATCATTCGATTCCACAAAAATTATTTGGCCCAAAAATTAGATTTTTACACATCTTCTTGACTGATACCTCCCCCCCATAAAAGACTTAATTTTGTTTCGATGTTCAAAGCAGTTATTATGCAGCATTAAATATAATAACCATTGCACGAAATTTTGAAGAGTTTGCAGAGGTAAAAGTCCATAGAGTATACTTTCCGTATGGTCGATTTTAGTTGCCACAATGTTGAGAATGAAATGTGGACAAGATACCTAAATTCCATATAAAATTTACTGTATAACAATATCTCATGTAAGTACCACATAGGTGTCTATGTAACATTGAGAAATATTCGGTCTTTCGCGACTGTAACAAAAGTTTTATTTACACTGAGCACGTTTGGCTTTATTTTAAAGCACTTCAATCAATCAAAAGGAAGAAGACAAATTACATTAAACAAAACTGTGGGCTTACAAAAACATTAGGACTTGAATATACCGTCTGTCAGTAAAGTGCTCTGAGCTATGTCAAATGTAATTTTTGTGTGTGGCACACACAAACATCATTTATTTGCTAAAACACTGATCAGCCAACACAAACGTTGAATATTGTGTTACCGCAGCACAAAACTACGAAAGTGACTTGGCAATGGAGGAGACAAAATACTGTCCACTGAAGATGCTTCAAAAGAGAAAAGCGCGTCTGGTCTAAATAAGTCGCTTATTACAGTTGCAGAAGAGGAATATATTTCAGTACCATTGGTAAAACTGCGACTGTGGAACAAAAACAAGAAAGAGAACATGAGTACCATTCTGTATGTGCCATACCTTTCATTGATTGAAGGGCTTTAAAATGAAGCCAAACGCGTCCGGTGTAAATAAAACTTCTATTACAGTCGCGAAAGACGGAATATTTCTCAATATTACATATGACACCTATGTGGTACTTAAATTAAATGAGATATTGTTATACAGTAATTTTTATATGAAATTTAGGTATCTTGTCCACATTTCATTCTCAACACTGTGGCAACTAAAATCGACCATACGGAAAGTATACGCTATGGACTTCTGCCTCTGCAAACTCTTCAAAATTTCGTGCAATGGTTTACTACATTTAATGCTGCATAATAACTGCGTTGAACATCGAAACAAAATTAAGTCATTTATGGGGGGAAGGTATCAGTCAAGAAGACGTGTAAAAATCAAATTTTTGGGCCAAATAGTTTTTGTGAAATCGATTAAGCGTGTCAAAGCAGTGGGAACACCATGTGTCTGCACAGGCGAGCAGTGCAGTGATGACAAAATCGCTCACAGCGCGGAATGCGGGGAGCACGTGTCTGCAGCAGCGAAAGGGTTAATGAAAAGACAAAACACTAAAAATTTCAAAAAATTGCATTCAAACGAATATAATTCGTGAAGTAAGGCACTTCGATATTGTCTTTAAATAATGAAAATATTAAGCATTGCACAAGGTTTGAACTCATAACCTTTCACATAGAAGCCAAACACCTTAACCGTTACGCTATCGCGGCTCGTCCGCGTGTGGGATGCATGAGGATTCTAACACGTCACGCAAAATACTGACAAACACTGTTGTTATAACTATGAATTACTCACGCTTCGTCGAAGTACAATAGGAAATAAACAATTACCACTGTTCTTTATTGCGAAAAAGCAGTATAAAAGAAAGTCTGCTATCAAGACATTGCTTTTGTTCTATTACTTCCTTTATGACTGAACGTTTCTAAAACTGAAGACACTCGTCCATGCTCTGCACTGCAGTCGAGATCTGGCAACGTCGTTCTCTTTTCATTGGCTGACTGTGTTTTGTGACGTCAGATGCGCAGAACGAACCTAAACTTGTCCGCCAACATAAATGACGCGCACTTTAGCAGTCGAGATGACAGGCATCTTATCCGCATGGCTGTAACGGATCGTGCAGCCACGTCTCGATCCCTGAGTCAACAGATGGGGACGTTTGCAAGACAACAACCATCTGCACGAACAGTTCGACGACGTTTGCAGCAGCATGGACTATCGGCTCGGAGACCATGGCTGTGGCTACCCTTTGACGCTGCATCACAGACAGGAGCGCCTGCGATTGTGTACTCAACGACGAACCTGGGTGCACGAATGGCAAAACATCATTTTTTTCGGATGAATCCAGGTCCTGCTTACAGCATCATGATGGTCGCATCCGTGTTTG
Source organism: Schistocerca serialis cubense (assembly GCF_023864345.2). NCBI lineage: Eukaryota > Metazoa > Arthropoda > Insecta > Orthoptera > Acrididae > Schistocerca > Schistocerca serialis. The sequence continues at coordinate 530,325,690 of NC_064642.1, forward strand.
GCGACATCGCGGTGAACGCACATTGGAAGAGTGTATTTGTCATCGCCATACTGGCGTATCACCTGGTGTGATGGTATGGGGTGCCAATGTTTACACGTCTCGGACACCTTCGCAGTGACGGCACTTTGAACAGTGGAAGTTGCATTTCATATGTGTTACGACCCGTGGCTCTACCCTTCATTCGATCCCTGGGAAACTCTACATTTCAGCAGGATAATGCACGACCGCATGTTGCAGGTCCTGTAGCGGCCTTTCTGGATACAGAAAATGTTCGACTGCTGCCCTGGCCAGCACATTCTCCTGATCTCTCACCAACTGAAATCGCCTGGTCAATGGTGGCCGAGCAACTGGCTCGTCACAATACGCCAGTCGCCAGTTTTGATGAACTGTGGTATCGTGTTGAAGCTGCATGGGCAGCTGTACCAGTACACGCCATCCAAGCTCTGTTTGACTTAGTGCCCAGGCATATCAAGGCCGTTATTACGGCCAGAGGTGGTTGTTCTAAGTACTGATTTTTCAGGATCTATGCACCCAAACTGCGTGACAATGTAATCACATGTCAGTTCTGGTATAATATATTTGTCCAATGAATACCCGTTTATCATCTGCATGTATTCTTTGTGTAGCAATTTTAATGGCCAGTAGTGTATCTTGGGCAGATTTAAGGATGTAAAAGGAAGGAACTAGCTTTTAGAATAATCTAGGAGCTTCATAGACATTTAAATCAAACCATCTTGACATATAAGCGCTTTTTTACTTGTTAGCATTGGTACTCATGTCATGTGATATAATACGTTGCGTCAAATAAAGTGACGTGGTACATGGCGTAATGTCGTATAACAAGACACATGCCATCATGTCATCCAACATGGTATTTCTCATGTCGTCCAGTGTAACACCACTTGCAATTAAAGTTCAGGATATATGCGCCCTCACTTTTTGGATGTTTCCTGTAACAGATGTACTCCCACTCTCATGTACCCCCACTCTCGGATACTTTCTATGGTAGATGAAGTGCACTCTCTGGAAGCGCGCAAAGTAGTGTTTGCGTGTACTTACATCCCTCATCAGTCATGTAACTGAGTGTGAGTCTAAGAGAGCTCACTGCGCAGGGGAAGCATGGTTAACTCGTAAAGAAGCGTGAATATGTCAAGATACTTTGATTAAAATGCTTTCGAAGCTGCCATCCCAAATTCTGCCCAGTCCGTACTGGTCTTTTTTGTGCTACGATAGGAGAATTTTTCATTCTGGTTCCCAACTTTAACTGTATCATAATTTTAACATTAGACCGCCGTAGCTTGAAGAACGATGTAGTTTTTGCTGGCTCAGGCGACAACTGATCTGATATAGGTTCCTCAACTGTCTTTCCAACCAAGTTGCTTATACCGTGGCAACGGATAAAGGTATCACAAAACAACAGGACGACCATTAATTAGATCTGTTTGTCAGCCTTCTTAAAAAATTTGAACCGATTCGTACAACTTTTAAACAAAGAAGTTGCGCGCGTAAAAGGAAACCTTACATAAAATTATTTTTTGAACTAACGTCCGATTTAAGCCAAATTTTTGAAGCAAATCTTTAAATCTTATGCTGAGAATACATTTTATATTCATTGGATTCAGTTAAACAGTTTTGGCCGGCCGCGGTGGTCTTGCGGTTCTAGGCGCTGCAGTCCGGAACCGCGGGACTGCTACGGTCGCAGGTTCGAATCCTGCCTCGGGCATGGATGTGTGTGATGTCCTTAGGTTAGTTAGGTTTAAGTAGTTCTAAGTTCTAGGGGACTGATGACCTAAGATGTTAAGTCCCATAATGCTCAGAGCCATTTGAACCATTTAGTTAAACAGTTTCCGCTCATTCGTTTCACGAAAGAACGAATTTTAAGTGCTACATATAACTCGTCTTTAAACCATCGTATCTCGACAACGGATATAGATTTTCTTTAGCGTTATCCTTTTATCTACGCCAGTGAAAAGTTTGAACCGATTAGCACAAGTTTAGAACTGGCGCGCTTCAGAACCTCCCCGTTGTTCGTGAAATCGAGACGAGGCAACATATTGTCATACTGTTAAAACTTATCTTAGGCCAAGATCCGATGGACCGTTGGACCAAATTTGAACCATCAGTCTCGCCCCACACTGGCGTTATTTAAGGATGACTGCTTTTACACGCTAAATCCAAACGAGGGCTAAAATAGGAACCGAGCACCAAGACCGTCCATAGGCGAGAGTCTGAGCGCGGCCTCATGAGGCATTTTTGTTACTGTGCATCAGCGCTGCAACTATACTGTTCCCTTACGACCTGCCGGCAGGCGTGGCCGAGCTGTTCTAGGCGCTACAGTATGGAACCGCGCGACCGCTACTGTCTCTGGTTCGAATCCTGCCTAGGGCATGGATGTGTGTGATGTCCTTAGGTTAGTTTGGTTTAAGTAGTTCTAAGGTCTATGGGACGGATGACCTCAGAAGCTAAGTCCCATAGTGTTCAGAGCCATTTGAACCATTTGAACCTTACGGCCTGCGTCCTTGGTGCGGTGCGTGTTTCGAGCAGTCGTTCGCTTTGATGACGGCGTATCCGGAGATGGTGTAACAATAAACCAGCGGCATTCGACAAGGTGACACGTTTCCTTTGATCCATGGTCCACCACCTTGAATGACGTACCCACTGCAGCTGTAACTGACGATGTCATTGGGTAAACATGGAAAAAGTAGAGGTCACCTGCAGCGAAGCGCTATGTCAAATAGCGCCCGATGGTGTGCTCCAAAACACTTGAACGTGTGCCAGCGTTGTACTTTGCCACAGATCCGGTTCCACAGAGCGGGCCACCACCCCTGTTCGGCAGAACGTTGTCATGCTTGGTCGTCGAACACCTTGTCGTCTACTCGTGATGTCACCAACTTTCAAACATTTTCCGTACATGCTCACACCAGCAGCACATGAACGGCCTGCTGGCTAAGCCATTTCCGTGATGTTCGTTCTCAGACGCCGGTTCGTAGACGCCAGTCCATTACAATCTGCACTACATCAAAGTTGCATACGCCAGTGGATTTTATCATTTTCCATTGCCGTCTGATTCCTCGTTAGTTAACGCAGAACAGGGAATCAGCGATCATAAAGCGGTTACTGCATCGATGATTTCAGCCGTAAATAGAAATATTAAAAAAGGTAGGAAGATTTTTCTGTTTAGCAAAAGTGACAAAAGACAGATTTCAGAGTACTTGACGGCTCAACACAATAGTTTTGTCTCAAGTACAGATAGTGTTGAGGATCAGTGGACAAAGTTCAAAACCATCATACAATATGCATTAGATGAGTATCTGCCAAGCAAGATCGTAAGAGATGGAAAAGAGCCACCGTGGTACAACAACCGAGTTAGAAAACTGCTGCGGAAGCAAAGGAAACTTCACAGCAAACATAAACGTAGCCAAAGCCTTGCAGACAAACAAACATTACGCGAAGCGAAATGCAGTGTGAGGAGGGCTATGCGAGAGGCGTTCAATGAATTCGAAAGTAAAGTTCTATGTACTGACTTGCCAGAAAATCCTAAGAAATTTTGGTCCTATGTCAAAGCGGTAGGTGGATCAAAACAAAATTTCCAGACACTCTGTGACCAAAATGGTACTGAAACAGAGGATGACAGACTAAAGGCCGAAATACTAAATGTCTTTTTCCAAAGCTGTTTCACAGAGGAAGACTGCAATGTAGTTCCTTCTCTAGATTGTCGCACAGATGACAAAATGGTAGGTAACGAAATGGATGACAGAGAGATAGAAAAACAACTAGAGTCGCTCAAAAGAGGAAAGGCCGCTGGACCTGATGGGATACCAGTTCGATTTTACACAGAGTGCGCGAAGGAACTTGCCCCCCTTCTTGCAGCGGTGTACCGTAGGTCTCTAGAAGAGCGTAGCGTTCCATAGGATTGAAAAAGGGCACAGGTCATCTTCGTTTTTAAGAAGGGACGTCGAACAGATGTGCAGAACTATAGAACTATATCTCTAACGTCGATCAGTTGTAGAATTTTGGAACACGTATTATGTTCGGGTATAATGACTTTTCTGGAGACTAGAAATCTACTCTGTAGGAATCAGTATGGGTTTCGCAAAGGACGATCGTGTGAAACCCAGCTTGCGCTATTCGTCCACGAGACTCAGAGGGCCATAGACACGGGTTTCCAGGTAGATGCCGTGTTTCTTGACTTCCGCAAGGCGTTCGATACAGTCCCCCACAGTCGTTTAATGAACAAAGTAAGAGCATATGGACTATCTGACCAATTGTGTGATTGGATTGAAGAGTTCCTAGATAACAGGACGCAGCATGTCATTCTCAATGGAGGGAAGTCTTCCGAAGTAAGAGTGATTTCAGGTGTGGCGCAGGGGAGTGTCGTAGGACCGTTGCTATTCACAATATACATAAATCACTTTGTGAATAACATCGGAAGTTCACTGAGGTTTTTTTCGGATGATGCTGTAGTATATCGAGAGGTTGTAACAATGGAAAATTGTACTGACATGCAGGAGGATGTGCAACGAACTGACGCATGGTGCAGGAAAGTCGTTGCACGTGGAAATCGCAACTTATCTCGTCCTTTAAATAGCGGTTTACGAGTTCTAGCCACTATTGATCTCGTAAGAAGAAACTAAAACGCGTTCATCTTCGCCAGCTCTGTGGTACTGTGCTAACATGTGAAAAAGCGTCTGTTACGGTTTGAAGTTCCAGTCTCAGTGACTGCACCGTTTTTATCCCTCCCGTGAAAGAGCTACAAGCAGTCAGATCAAACATCGATAAGGAAATCGCAAGAAAATACTTTCGGCTCATAGTGCAATGGTGAAAATCTTACAATGCTGCACAACAGGTAACTCCTCTTCCCGACGCTTACAAGTAAATTTTGGGTTTCTAGGAATACAAAACTATATTTATGAAATGCCACATTTGCACATTGGCACTGCACGACGTTTTCAACAACGAGATAGTGCAATAGAGTAGCTCAAATGGAAAGAAACACTTCCTATTTAAATTTCTGCATCCTACACTGTTAGCAGTTCTGTGTAGGTGGCAGTTGCGTGATTTTATTTCGGTCATTACAAAATAAAGTCGAATGTATGCACTGGGTAGCCGAGGCATCTAGTTCATGGTAATTCGGTCAACCAAGTAAATGAATTTACTGAACATGCTGCAAATTACTACAGGAAGCCTGTGTGTCAGAATTCTCAACCAGTGTGGTGCAACGGCGTTACGATAGATATATGAGCCACAGAGAAGAGGGTTTGGTGGTCTGTTGGACTGATGGTAGGTTCTCGTACCTATGGTCTGGGTTCGATTCCAACATCTGTCAATGGTTTTTAGATAGGGAGAGACAGATTCCATTTCTTCTGGCTACACCAAGTGAAGAAGATATAATGACACTGTGGTCTGAAATTAACATTAAAAATGATATTCCTTCTCTACCACGTAGACGTTAGGTTGAACCACAATGAAGTCTGGAGTGGCGACATGTAGAAACTCTATCACTAGTAACCTTTCTTATACTAGTTATTTATTTATAGTGACGAAACAAACACTATGTAGGCTCAGAGGATACTTATTCCATCTTTTATCTGAGCTTCTGTATGTCGATAAAATTGGTTTTGAACTGGAAATGCAACTCAAACCGTACTTAACGCGCAATTTGATCCCTTCGTGACAATACAGCTCGGCTGCAATTTCTTGTTTGTTCAAAACTGCAGATTCCTCAACATCTCCACATATTGCGCGTGAATGGGTTCGAATCCTGGCCCGGCGCTAAAGATTTCATTATGTATTATCAAGGTCTAGCATGAGATCGCCTATCTGCTGGTGGATAATAATTTTGATTTTTAATGTATTTTCATTCGTTGTCAACACTAACGATATGTGACGTTTTTGACTCCCAGTGAGACACAGAACTATTTGCGAGATCACTGTAAGTTCAGGGTGTTATGCCGAGCTGGAGAAAAATTGGGTAGCTGACGTCTCTTTGTGTTTAGTCAACAACGATATGTGTGGAGCTCTATTCCCAGTCAGCACTGAACTCTTCGTCATATGATTTCTAGTTCAAACATGCTCACATGTCGTTGCTGGTGCAACAAACCCATATTTAACGTTCGTTTTCTCTAGAATACAACAGCGTTAGGTGCCGGGTTAGAGTCCTGGGAAGGAGAAAATTAATGTTTCGTCTCGTCATTTCAGTTAAAACATCTAGCTACTGCCGAGAAAATGCGATATGTCATAGTTGATTGTGCGTCGATATCTATCCGATTAGGTTCTGGGTTGGAATCCCTGTCCAACACAAAGCTTTACCTCACGGCAATTCATGTAAGTTACTTGTGAAGAAGCAATATTTAAGACTTCTCGTAGTTCGTCAACAGGGACAATAGATGCTGGGTAGGAATTCGCGTGCGTTAAAAATGTTTGCGTTATGCGATTTAAAGTTGATATTGGCTAACTTATACTGTCTAAAATCGAGGTATATCACTCTCTGTATGCCTAAACAGGAATGACTGTTAGTTTCCGTCAGTCACGAAACCTTTGCTTAGTCTACATGACCTGGGTTTGAATCCATATGCAGAACGAGACGGTTCATCGTGTCACTTGAAGTTCATACATATTCTCAACTACCTGCTCATGAAAAACTTAAATTTTTAATCTCGTTTTGTGTTGTATAATAAGTACGGTATGTTACTTTGAAGAGGAAATCATGAATAAGACGAATTTACAACGTGCAATGCCTATCTGACGTAATAATAAGAGTGGTAACATTTCAGGTTTGTCATTTATTGTAATAAATGTGAGCTTACAAGCCTTAAGGACAGTCTTATCTGCGATAAGGTGTTCCCTGATACTTGTAGTATCGTGGTATTACTTTACATCTAGAGTTCTTGCGATACAGAGCAGTGTTTTTGTAGTGATGACTTGTTGGAACCATTTTCAGTAGTCATACGACTGAACCAAGGAGCGATTAGAGGACCTGCTAGACAGCTGCGTTATGTGGGTTGCATGCGAATCAGGCGAAATGCAATTCAGGTCTTTCGGATACTTTTGAGCATGACTGTACAAGCAAGGTAACAGCGAGGAATATTGGATAACTGGAGAACTTTTCAATTGAGGAAAAAAAAATGGCCGCGCTGCGTAGCCGAGCGGTCTACCGCGCCTTGTCACGGTCCGCGCGGCTACCCCCGTCGGAGGCTCGAGTCCTCCCTCGGGCATGGGTACGTGTGTTGTCCTTAGCATAAGTCAGTTTAAGTTAGATTAAGTAGCTTGTAAGCCTAGCGACCGATGACCTCAGCAGTTAGGCCCCATAGGAACTCCCAAATCAAGAAAAACCTTTTCAGATGAAGACTGGAATACAGCAATACATATCATTTAGGAATATAATAAATAGTGAGTGGATGATAGCCAAGGTGAAACGATAGCGGAATAAATGTGAAGAAAACGAAAAAAAGTCATCGGGAAGACTTACTCAACATACAGAAAAGTATAAACTACTTTCGGTGAAATTAAAAGCAAGCATTTTAACATCAAGATTGCAAAGACAATTCCACTCCTTAAGTCAGAGATGGGAGCAGATAGGTAGGCAGAATACACTGAAGACCTCTATGAGGGTAAGCTCTTGTTTGATGAGGTGATAGAAGAAATTGAATTTCTAGTGAAAGGCATAGGGGAATATTAAAGTTGGAAAGTTGGCCCCTGTGAAACTGGAAAATTACCATCAAACGTTCGAGAAAATATCATCCACAAAAGGAACTTTATAGGGAGGAAACCACAGCTCAGAGGCATTGTGATTATCAATAAGAACCACACAACACTCAACAACCATTCAAATTATCATAAAAAATATCACAATTAAAAAAGTCAAGAATGATGAGATGTTTTCAAAAGCCGCAAAGCTGTATGAAGGTGCTTTATTCGCAGCCACCGGTTTCACGTAAGCATGTAGACTTCAGGTTTATAATGGTTATACTTTCATTATGCAGATGGAGAATTACGGAGACCCAGCATTCGGGAAGTTATTCACATTATGAGTCCAGCCACACTGACGGGTTGTCATAATAAAACTGAGTAGACCCAAAAGATGCTTGTCCAAATGTACAAAGCATGACTCCTGAACGAGCCATGTCGGATACGTATATTGGTGTCTACTGGATCCTGTAATATATCCTACTGGACGTTATCCGACTTGCTGTAACTTTAAGAATAATTTGAATGATAATTGAGTTTTGATTGTTTCTTTATTGTTATTCACATCATCCACATAATTCCGAAGATTGCAAGAGCTGACAATTGCGATAATTATCGCACAATCAGCTGAAGAGCCCAAGCATCCAAGCTGCTGACAAGAATATCATGCAGAATAATGGAAAAGAAAATTAACTGTCTATTAGATGACGACAAGGTTGGTTTCAGGAAAGGTAAAGGCACCAGAGAGGCAGTCCTGAAATAGCACATGTTAACGGAAACAAGACTGAAGAAAATTCAAGACACGTTCATACGACTTTTCGTACTGCAAAAGCGTCGGCAATGTAAAACGCTCCAAGATGTTCGAAGTTTTGAGAAAATTAGAAGTAATCTATAGAAAAAGACGGGTAATATACAATATAGACAAAAATGAAGCGTTAGCAATATGACTGTAAGAAATGGATGCAATCTTTCGACGCTACTGTTCAATCTTTACGTCGAAGGCCAATGACGGAAATAAAAGAAAGGTTGAGGAGTGGGATTAACATACAACGTGAAAGAATATCAATGACTAGATCCGCTGATTGCTTCGCTATCTTCATCGACGGTACAGCTTTGTTACAGGATCTGTTGAATGGAATGAACAGCCTCTTGAGTACAGATTATGGATTGAAATTAAAACGGAAGAAGACAAAAGTAATGATATATAACAGAAATGAGACTGGACACAGCTTTAGCAACATAATTTATGAGGACGAAGTAGACGAAGTCAATTAATTCTGTTAGCTTAGAAGCCAGATACCAATGACGAACGAAGTAGGAACGATAGAAAGAGCAGACTGGGTTAGTCGAAGTGGGCGTTGGTGGTCAAGGAAAGTCTGATAGTATCAAATATAAACCTTAATTTGGGAAAGAAATTTCTGAGACTGTACGTTTGCAGTACACCATTGTATGGCACAGAAGAATATCGAAGCACTTGAGACATGGTGCTACAAAAGTATTATGAATATCATGTGGACTGATGAGTTAGGTAAAGAGGAGATTGCACTCAGAATCGGCGAAGAATGGAACATACGGAGAACACTGACAAGAAGAAGGGACAGGTTGCTAGCATGAGTTATGACATCGGGAAATAACTTTTATGGCACTAGAGGTAACTGTAGAGGGTAAAACCTGTACAGAAAGACAGATAGTGGTATACATCCGACATATAACTGAGGACGTAGAGCACTATTTCTACCCTGAGATGAAGAGGTTGGCACGGGAGAGGATCCCTCGGGATGCAGGCAACTAGTATTGCCTGTGTCCGCGTGGTTGATGACCCTGAGAATCTCCATAATTTTTAAATCTTGCTTCATCAGTAAAGAAATTACTTGAATACAAGATATATTGTTCCGATGACACATCAGGACAAACTTCCGTATATCTCCTTTAATGAGTCAATCTGCTGGTGACTTGACAAACGGAATCATTTCCCGTGCTAAAGGCGATTAACCCTCTATTAACTTTTTCCTGAAGTACTCGATAATCCCCTAGAGTTAACATTTGGATTTTGAGGAAAAGTTGTCAGAATGTACATTTCGTTCGGTACATTCGTTACAGAGTTGTTCTTCATACTCAGCATAGCGCATCTTCGTCAATTTCCTTTGCTAAATTACATGGTAGGATATATTTGTATGTACCTTTCAGCTGTCTTCCTCTGTCTTAGTCCTTTTATCCTCTATCTTTAATAATTGGCTACCATATTTTTGAAGATCGATCTTAAGCGATGTAACTTAAAGTGCTACTCATAGTTTATATGAAGGAAAAACATGCAACAGTGTTTTAATATAACAAGGGTATTATATAATCTGTATTTGTCGATGTATTCTTTATCAAGATTCCTCGAGTTTGCAGTGAGCTGTCATCCTGCCTTTGAGTGATACCTCGGGATGCAGGCAACTAGTATTGCCTGTGTCCGCGTGCTTGATGAGGCTGAGAATCTCTTAAATTTACCTCTTATGGCTGACACGTCTCGAAACTGAATCTCATTTATAAAGAACGTCTTGCTGCCCCTCACCCTTCCTCGAAAAAATTCTGTGAACACTAATGGATATACCTAATGCAAAAATTGGAACTATTTCCAATAGAGAAGGCCCATCGCAATGTAAACGGGGGCTGTTAGGAACAGTGAAGACTAGGCAATGTGCCGCATTACACACAAATCGATTTCTGTGTACCATGTCAGTAAGCAAGGCAGAAAAAAAACTGAAGTTAATTCCATCAGTTAGTGGTACCAGAAAACTAGGGATATCACTGAAATGAGACGTCTTCTTATGCACACGGAACCTTTTCTTTGGACTTTCCTCTTCTAAATCATCAGCGTTTCTCAGTTTTCAGAAGTAGTTTCTCTTCCTCTAATGCTCATGGCAGATCAACTTGGCTGCTCCCTTATTTTCTCCTGCTCCCACGCGTCATCAGATTCCACCTGTGAAATAAGAAAAATACATCATAGATGCATCTTTAATGTTGTTGATGTGTCAATCCAAGGTTGCCATTAATATGATATTAAGAAGTAAATATTATCGCATTTCACGACAGAACTTCTTCAAGGAAATAAGAACAGTAAAACAAATATAAGTGCACGTTGGGTAGGACATAAAAACAGTAGGCAAACTGAATGGCTAAGTGAGAGCTAAACTACGTAACAGAAACCACGCGCCGATTAGTATCCCCGCCAGCGAGCATGTAGATAGATGCAGATGAACTAACGTTGGTAAGAGGAATAGCGAGGAACCTGGTCACGGAGGGCATGCGTGAAGTGTTGTAGGGGCAGAGCAATAGACCTAGGTGTTTACTTGCGTAACTTAGAGTTCACTAGAAGTTTTGGGAAATATGTGGTAAGGTCTTATGGGACCAAAGTGCTGAGGTCATCGGTCCCTAAGCTTACATATTACTTAATCTAACTTAAACTAACTTACACTTAGGACGACACACACACCCATGCCCGAGGGAGGACTCGAACCTCCGACGCGGGGAGCCGCGCAGACAGTGACAAGACGCCGTTAGACCGTGCAGCTACCACGCGCGGCAGGGTTTACAAGACTTCGTGCAGATGTGACGTCAGTTCGACACACATACAGTTATAGAATACTGCAGGAATTGTAATCGAGTTTCGTTAGCGTTCGATGGGGTGTGTTTCGGAGTCACCATATTGGATTCCGTAATTTCGTTTGATAATTTTCGTATTACCAAAGCACTCAGCTTCAAGGCAGCAGCATGGTGAAGATTTATAAAAGCACGCCGCTCTTCGTAAGATTTGTTATAATTGAAAATCACGTAATGACGTATCTACATTTAAAGATTTAATAATCCCTAAGTGGCCGTGTGAAGGCGGAAATTACACTAGTTCATTATTGTGAAATGAAAAAGTTTGGAAATTTGTGGTAAGTCCTATGGGACCAAACTGCTGAGGTCATCGGTCTCAAAGCTTACGCACTACTTAAATTTAACTTAAACTAACTTACACTTAAGACAACAAACACACCCATGCCCGAGGGAGGACTCGAACCTCCTACGGGGACAGCCACTCGATCCGTAACAAGGCGCCTGAGACCCCGTGGCTACCCCGCGTGGCTGTTGTGTAATGGTCACAAGGGTAACCATGAACCTGGCTCACGATGTGCCAGAGCTATTTTCTTTATTTTCATTTTATTTATTTTTGGTCGCCTTCGCGTTTGTCAAAAGTTCTGGAATTTTCTTACTAATTTGATAGAAGTATGTTCTGCAATATACGATGTTATATATAAGAGTGCTCTATCTCTCTCTATCTCTCTCTCTCTCTCTCTCTCTCTCTCTCTCTCTCTCTATCTCTATCTCTCTCTCCCTCCCTCCCTCCCTGTCTCTCTCTCTCTCTCTCTCTCTCTCTCTCTCTCTCCCTCTCCCTCTCTCTCTCACACACACACACACAACACACACGCACGCACGCACACGCACGCACGACAGTGAGACATCATTGTCATTAATTTACGAATTAAGCATGAAACAAGCAAATGCGGATAAATATTCAAAACACGTTGACCATATGGTAAACAAACAGAATAAAAAGCGCAAAAAATACTGACACATTTGCAAAATAATTGAAAGGTAACTGAGTCTCAGCCCACTATGACGTATAAAAGATAATTTACAAACTAGTTCTTTTAGAATATATCTTTTCCAAACAAATATCTTTAATTAAAGTACAACTTTAACCACTAATATTACATCTTTTGTCATTTCGGAACAAAAAATTTTACTAATATTGATTCGTATCGAGAGATCTTCAACATGATGTTCCTTTGAGACAGCATGTATTCGCTTAACATAATATACACGAGCTGCTGCTTTAATTCACCTGCTCGAAAATGCTACCCACCCTTTCTAGTTACAGACCAACTCCTGAACTAGTTTCAGAGTTTTCGGTGTCAATTAAGGCTTATTAGTAAAAATAGTTGGTATAACTTTCCAAGTAGGTTTACTATTTAATTCCTGCCAACGCCTTAAGGTCTCTCTCATCCACTGCCCAGTCCACATGAATGCAGGACTTCACCCATTTATACACAGCGTAACTTCTAGAATAACGTGCCATACATTAACGATAAATTTTAATATCCTGCTCTCCACTTGAGGTGAATGTTATTGTTTTGAATGTCATGTTCGCTTCACGTGTTTTGAACCGAACGATCACGAAAGTCGATAGACAACTCTTTTCGTCTTCGATAGTCAATATCCACGAAGTCTTATTACCTGTTCACTTCCCCGCGGCAGAAGGTCGAGACTGGCAATTCTTATGCTGATCTCAACATAGTAGGACCTGGCTCTCACTTCGCGCCGTGTTCTTGATTCCGCGTGTCGCGTTGTTCTCTCTCTCGCCCTGGTGTGTTGCGATTTTCTCCGCGCTCGGCTTTACGCGGTGTATACAGGGTCGTCCATTGATCGTGACCGGGCCAAATATCTCACGAAATAAGCATCAAACGAAAAAACTACAAAGAACGAAACTCGTCTAGCTTGAAGGGGGAAACCAGATGGCGCTACGGTTGGCCCGCTAGATGGCGCTGCCAAAGGTCAAACAGATATCAACTGCGTTTTCTTAAATACGAACCTCCATTTTCATTACATATTCATTAGTGCGTAAGGAAATATGAATGTTTTAGATGGACCACTTTTTTCGCTTTGTGATAGATGGCGCTGTAATAGTCACAAACATATGGCTCTCAATTTTAGACGTACAGTTGATAACAAGTAGGTTTCTTTTAAATTAAAATACAGAACGTAGGTACGTTTGAACATTTTATTTCGGTTGTTCCAATGGGATACATGTATCTTTGTGAACTTATCATTTCTGAGAACACATGCTGTTACAGCGTGATTACCTGCAAACCCCACATTAATGCAATAAACGCTCAAAATGATGTCCGTCAATCTCAATGCATTTGGCAATACGTGTAACGACATTCCTCCCAACACCGAGTAGTTTGCTTTCCATAACGTTCGCACATGCTTTGACAATGCGCCGACGCATGTTGTCATGCGTTGTCAGTGGATCACGATAGCAAACATCCTTCAACTTTGAAAGGTGGCTACACTGAGCCACAGCGCCAGAGATTGCGCCAAAGAGTATTATTCAGCCGCCTCCACTGGCAGTGCTTGTTGAGATGTGGTAGTGGAGAGTGCTTATTGAGAAGTCGTAGTAGGCAGTTCTTGTCGAGATGTCGTGGTGGAGAGTGCTTGTTGAGATGTAGCAGTGGTGAGTCGTTGTTGAGAAGTTCCCATAGAGAGTGCTTGTTCAGAACTTGTAGTATTGTTTTGATGGGCTAGACACCAGATGTTGTTGGATTAGGGATGCTGTAATGTGCTTTTCGTCAATATATATGAAGGTAAAAAATTCCTTTTTTTTTCATTATTTCAATGTCTTAAACAATAATGCCTCTTGGTCACAGGTTCAGTCAACAAAGCATCTGGCTCGTGTTCTTGTATTAGACTGTATTTCTGGTTTCTATGTGCAATTATAGTATTTCTGTTTTTTTTAATTACTTCAGTATAAATGGTGTTTAAAATATCTGGTGTTATTGAGGAAGAACCGTGCCAGATGTGTACGTTGAATCACACTTCCACACACAGAACAGTTACACTTGTGTTTTGTTGTTTCGTAGGTTTTATAGTTGCTGGGGACTTAATTAATTAATTGTGTTAACGGAAGTTTTCTTTCATTCTTTGTTGTTGTTCTATGCAGTCAGATTGCGTACAAATACTAGCCAGGGCCAACCGCTTACGAGACTTCTTAATCGGACAGACAGCTACTAAAAATTAAAAAGTATTTGCATTCATTATAAATTAATTAAGCTCCCATGCACGTGGCGACCGCTGCTTCGGATCGTCCCTTGGAATTCTCCTGATTGTAAAAATAGCAGACAGTAGTATTGTTCTAGTAATTTGTAGTTTAGTAATTGTAGTCTATAGTGCTTGTGTAGATTTGGTAATTGTCATTCTTCTAATGGTATTTTTTGCAGAATTTAATTTTTGTTGTCTTGTATACGGGTTTGACAATTTTGTGCAATTATGAAGATTTAAATTGTTCCTTAATCGTGTTTGAGGGAAGCATTTCGTGTGAATGGTATTGTTGGTGATAAAGTGTCATTGTGTGTAATTTTCGTATAGTGACGAGTTTTGTATGTTTTGTAAATGATTACGCGATCGATGAAAAAGGCAAAAATGATGGATAGTAAGAATGACGAAATTGTTAATATGGCGAACTCGCCAACACAGGAGAACAGTATGATGAATAATGGAGTTGAAAACAATTTAATAAGCAGGGAAAATAGTCCAGAACCAGTTCAAAATTTTTCACAATTAAAGAATTTTCAGAATACGAGATTAATGACAGAAGATTCTGGAATAGTATCGAACACAGATAGCTTTACAGCTATGACGAAGGAAGCTGGTTTTGCGGGAAATGTTAGGGGCGAAAGGAATTTCGAACCAGTCAATGTGGAGCAGTTGGTGGGTGCAATATTAAATCTGGGATCACGGTTAGACTCACTGGGATCACAGTTACGATCTGAAATTAAAACAGATATGAGAACAATGGAAACACGGTTAGGATCTGAATTAAAAACAGTGGCAACATGTTTAGAAACAGAGATGGAAACAATGGAAACACGGTTAGACTCACGGACAGGGACATGTTTCAAAAACATGAAAGATGAATTAAAGAAAGAAATTAGAGAAGAAGTATAACCGATTTTGAATTCTCACAATAATAGATTATTTGCAGTAGAGATTAGACAAAAGGAACAGGATAGAGAACAGGAAGAAAGAGATCCCGTGATAGTACAAAAATTTTCACAGTTAAATTTACAACGTGCACACGATAAGGAAGAAATATTTGAGAGAATCGAGGAATCCGTACCAAATAACAGAATAAATAACCTAACACAACAATATGAACAGTTAACTACTAAATGTGTCAATACTGAAACCCGAATCGCGACACTTACGGAAGACGTAAATAAACAGAAAGAACAAATAGGTGACTTATCGGAAAGAGTTGAGGAGATTGCAGATAAATTGACAAGTCTTAGTTTAAATGGGGACAGAGATTCAGATGATACAGCTCCATTGCCATTTGCAGAAACCGAAGAGTACCAGAACTTGAATAAGCATGTTGAAAATCAGGGAAAATTTAATGAACGCGTTAAAAGGGAATTTGAGGAATTACGAAAGCAAGTCAAACAAATTGAAGGCAAAATCGTAGGAAAAGACAGCAGAAGAAATTTAGAATCACAGATAGCAGAGGGGTTTGAATAAAGTAATTTATTTCATTTACGAGAAGCAACAAGAGAGCGCCAGGCGCGCGAACTTGACAATAATCGACATTCTGACTGGAAAGACGCGGTAGGTCTTTGTCGCCACGAGGAGAAAACTTTGACTATTAACACTTCTTAATTGTTCGGAAATTTAAGATCTTTCGCAATTCTAAGAATGACATACATCCATGTTCATGGTTAGATCAATTTATGTACGCACTTCCACCAAATTGGCCACTAAGTCACAAACTGGAATATATGTGTGGATATTTAGAAAACGAACCGGCGACGCGGATGCGCGCACTTATTAGAGATTGTAATAATCTAAATGATTTTTATCATGCATTTCTATCGGCATATTGGTCCGAAAACACGCAATACAGAGTCAAACATAGTCTTATTATGCAGCGTAATTTTAAACAGTTTGAGTTCCGCAAGCCAGCAGAATACTTTGAAGACAGGATTCGAAAGAATCAATTCCTGTCCAACCCTTATAGCCCAACTGAATTAATTAGCATTTGTTTAATTAAGCTGCCACAATCGATAAGACACATTGCTTTAGCCGGAAGATGTAAATGTCCTCAGGGGATTCACTACACTAAGTGAATATGTGCCGTAGCATGCACAGGGCCCCGAGCTGTAGTAGTTCTATTTCCCTTTTAGTTTTCTACACTGCTGCCTACTCTTTTACTATTCTTTGTATCTATCAAAACAACTCTTCGACTATCAATCTATCTAGAGAGTCGGTTAAGAATAACCGGATATGACTATTTTACCCAAAAGTGATTTCGGAAATTACCGTTTGGACTTACTGTGTCTTCAGCAGCATTCATTCGTGGTTTAAACGAAATTTTACCTGTTCATCTTCGTGACAATATTACTTCATATGTTGACGATATTCTTATTGCTAAACGTTCTTGGAGTGAGCACAACAAAATTTTGGATTCATTTTTACGTATTTTTGCAAGTGTTGGCATTACAGTGAACTTGGAAAAATCTGAATTTGGTCGTTCTCAGGTGAAATTTCTTGGTCATATTATTTCTACAGAAGGTATTCTTCCTGATTCAGAGGAACTAGATGCTATTTGTAATTATGCCGTTCCTACCACAAAACGTGATGTTCGTAGTTTCCTTGGTGTCTGTAATTTTCTTAGACGCTTTGTTAGATTGGACGATTTGGCCACACCTCGTTTATGTGAACTATCTGGAAAGAATTCTAATTGGTGTTGGGATGAGGAAATTCAATCAGAATTTGAACAACTTCGTGATGCTTTAGTTGCTGTTCCACTTCTTTCACACCCGGATTTATCTAAAGATTTTTGTTTGGCGGCGGTCTCATCATACAAAGGCCTAGGTGCACACTTATTTCAAGAGATAGAAGAAGACGGCGTTGTAGTACAGAAAACTGTTGCATTTGGAAGTCGTGTTCTCTCTAAATCAGAAAAGGATTATTCGATTACGGAACTTGAAGCTTTGGCTGTTGTATGGGCTTTCACAAAATTTCGGATATTTTTGTATGGCAGACATACTAAGGTTTACACCGATCACCGAGCTCTGGAATTTCTTATGTCAACAAAATTAACACATGGATGATTGTCACAATGGGCGCTGTATCTACAGGAATTTGACTTTAGTATTGTTTACATACAGGGTTCTTCAAATATTATTGCTGATGCTTTATCACGTGCACCTATAGGTTTGAAACAAAGTGCTGAGGAGGACTGCAAAGAAAACAATTATTGTTTGATGTATATTCAAGGTGCTGCGTTTGAGAATTTTATTTCGTCTTCGCTCCAGGACATGGCTAAGGAGCAAAACAAGGATCCACTCTGGAAGGACATTCAGGAGAAGTGGAAGAGAAAGGAAAGCGTAGGGATTAGACAGTATTATTTAGTTCGCAATGATATTCTTTTTAAACGAAAATCGGTCGACAACTCTGTTTGGTTAGTTTGTATTCCTGATGAGTGGGTCAATAAATTGATTTGGTACACACATTTCAGTTATGCACACTTTGGTCCCAGAAAATGCTTTCATAAATTACGAGAAAATTGCTACTTCAGTAATATGGAAAAACGTATTCGATCTGTTCTTGCCAAATGCAAATTATGTCAAAAGGCTAAGCCGCCAACTATTTCTCACAGAGCACCGTTATTTCCTATCATTCCAGCGAAATTAAAGGAGATGGCTGCAGTCGATTTGTTCGATCCAGTGGTTCGTTCTACTAGTGGTTTTGCGTACATTTTGGTAGCAGTGGAACTGACATCAAAATATGTGTGTTTTACACCTTTACGCAAAGCAACAGCTCGTTCAGTATCTAACGCTTTCATCAAACATTTTCTTAAAGAAGTGGGTCATGTTGATAAGGTTATATCAGATAATGGATCACAGTTTCGCTCTAAAATTTGGCTTCGTACTCTACTGCGTCGTAAGATTAAACCAATTTTCATTTCACTTTTTCACCCTCAATCTAACGCTTCAGAGAGATGGATGAAGGAAATCAATAAATTGTGTCGACTTTATTGTCATCAAAATCACATAACGTGCGATCAGTATCTTCATATTTTTCAAAACATTCTGAATGAACTTCCTAATGATTCAACTTCTTTACCGCCTATATTGATATTAAAAAATAAAGCACCGACAAATCGCATTTCTGAAATCGTTCCTTTTCCGCCTACACGGAAACTGCGGCATTCTGAAGTTGTGAGTCTGGCTCTACAAAATATTGCATCTGCGGCTGCTAGAAGAGAGAAATCAGCTAAACGTCCTGGTCGTTTAAAAATTTTGTCAGTTGGTCAAAAGGTGTTAATTAAGTCTCATCGTTTGTCTCACAAAGGAAAAGGCTTGTGTCGCAAATTTTTTCTGCTTTATAACGGTCCATATAGAGTTCGCAAAATTATTTATGATAACACTGTCGAAGTAGAAACTCTTAAATCTCGGCGCTCTAAGGGAATACATCACATATCGAACGTTAAAATTTTTGTGGAATGACATACTTTCGAGAAACCAACAGTTCTACGTAAACATGCAGAGAATACAAGGATACCGCGCCGTGTTCCGGCGGCGGCACATACTCAAAGCAACAGTCAAGTCTGCGCAGCGCACAAGGCAGTCCTTGACCGCAAACAATTACTTCCTACGTCACGCGTAGCTATAGCTGATCGAGCGCTCAGTGCGAGTGCACTGACAGCCGTAAATAAATACACAGTGTAATTTCTCAGAATAAATGCAGTATAAAGCTATATTGACTTGATAAATTATGTTATTAACGTTCAGTATTTTTCAGGATAAGGTTGTATAAAATATTTAAGAACTTCAGGTAAATTCTGTGTGTGTCCGACGTTAAGAGGACTTGCTATCGAGAAAATTTTCAGGAAGAATGTAATTTCGAAGAAGAAAGTAATAAACTAAACAGGTAACATATTTCCACTTGGTACGTACTTTAGACGCAATTTGCTGCTCGCGATTACGTGATTCATATTTCGTGTTAACTGATATTGACAATGATTGATTAATGAACAGGGTTGTTACTTGTGTATATAATGCATCGCTTGGCTGCTATGCTTTTTCACTGATATCACATTTTTTTTATTATGTTCCTGCTGTTCTTATTTATTTAAATTATAATTGTCACCTGATTAATAGTGCTGATATGGTTATGTGTAGGTTATACTTTGTGGTTTATCTGCTTGCGCTTTCATTTTTACTTATTAAGATTCCATATGAACATTTATTTGCTTATGCTGAAATGATGCTAATGACCTGTTTATTATGCAAGATACATATTTGCTGCTTTGCGTATGGACTGCATATTTACACATTTCTGTTTTGTTGTCATAAATATACTCTTTAATTTGGTGTATAGAAACGCTGATATGAGTTGTACGAACATGGAGTTTAGGTCACACTATGGTATTAATTATAGATTGTTTGCTTGACAGAGCCTCATTGTAGGGATTGTGCTGCATCCACTTGTTGACATTCTGTTCTCCACTGGTATATTTACTCGCTATTGCATGTTTTGCTTACGCTCAGTGCCTTAAATTTTTAAGATAAGAAAATGAACTGCTATAATTCGACGAACGACATTAGTACAAGAAACTTCATAGAAGTCACATGAGCTGGAGGTTTTATGGAAGCTGTATAAATTTATGCTAATAGGAAGGAAGCTAACGACATGACATACCAATACTAGGTTTACACCATTGACAGTTATTACACTGCATTCTTCGTGAGCAATTGAAATAGCAAGTGATACTTGACACGAGAAATACTCCACATGTTTGCTTCTGTTTTGCCATGATTCTTGAAGTGGTGTACACACTGTAAAATATTACGATTTATTCACTCAAAGTCTTATGTGATCTTTCATACTACGTACTCGCACTTACTTACTGAGAGTTATTCAAACTAAAGGCTGTTGGAGATCATGTATGCATTTCTTTTATTTGATGATGGACAAGGTAACCAAAATGTATTTTATGATTCATAATGAGTAGAAGATTCGGGTCAGATGGATTACACAGAGGTTGTGTGTGGACATTGTGTCTTCGGATTGTATGGGATGATGAATTGAAGTTTGCACTAGGATTTTATCTGTACTTGTTCGAGGAGACTGACTAGAGGAAAGAGTTGTTATGGAAGGGAAATGATATTGGTAATAAGGTTTATATGTGTTGACTTCATTAAATCAATAAGCAGTATATATTTATATACATATTTTTTTTTTTTTTTTTTTTTTTTTTTTTTTTTTTTTGGAGAGAGGAAGCATTTGCATATCTTGGCACACTGACAGTTGTTCAGCGACTGTACGTTTTGATTTGGCTTGGCAAACATTGGTCTTGACATGATGACTATGACGTTGACTAACTATTATTGACTGTTATACATTGCTGCCACTACTACTTGATACACAAATTGAACATAAAATTTTGGACAGAATTGCATTTACACAGTTAACACTATTCAATTACACAGTAGTGCTTAATGTGGATGAAGGATGAGTGGGTTTTGTGTGTTTTCCTTTCCTAATCCCAAATAACTGGTACCGACCTATCTCCTAAATATTATTTTACTTGTTTGTTGTGGCTTGCACTGACACCCACAAATATTATAGGTTTACTGTTATTTGTGTATTATAATAGTTAATATGACAATTATCTGATATCAATTGTGTGTTTATTATATTTTGTATGTTTAGTGTAAGAGCATTGATAATTTTTTGTAAAAGCAATTGTGTGTGCCTTCAAACTGTTGTTCGTGCTTGCACTTATTCAACATTGCTGGGTGCCACTTGGAAATGTTTAATTTCTGCTGATAACCTCTGATGAACTGTCTAATTAGTGATAGTGAATATTATGGACTGTTACCCGCACTTGTTCAACATTGAAGGGTGCCTATTGAAAATGTTTAATTTCTGCTGATGAACTCTGATGAACTGTCTGATTAGTGATAGTGAATATTATGGACTGTTACTTGCACCTGCTCAACACTACTGGGTGCCACTGATGGACTGCTTCTACTGAAATGATGTCACTTGTTGGTATCTGCACCAGTTCAACATTGCTGGGTGCCACTGTTGGATTGCTTCTGCTGAAATGATGTCACTTGTTGGTGTCTGCACCTGTTCAACATTGCTGGGTGCCACTGATGGACTGCTTCTATTGAGATAATGTCACTTGTTTGTGTCTGCACATGCTCAACATTACTGGGTGCCACTAATGGAACTGCTTCTACTAAAATGATGTCACTTGTTGGTGTCTGCACCTGTTCAACATTGCTAGGTGCCACTGATGGACTGCTTCTACTAAAATAATGTCACTTGTTGATGTCTGCACCTGCTCAGCATTACTGGGTGCCATTGATTGAATAATACTTATGTAAACTATTATGTAAAATCACATGTATGAAAGCATTGGTATTCCTTACTGTATTTTATATATTAGGTTATGGAAGCGTCAGTGCAAAGCCAAAATTTTATCTAGTTATGTGATATTTAATTATTATTATTAGCTTTTATTTTTGTCTGTAATTTTTTTTCTTCTTTGGACGAATTTGGTGGTATGTTCACCACCAATGGTGGCAAAAATACCATCAAATTCTGGCCCGTGGAGGAGGGGCATATGAAAGGTGGCTACACTGAGCCACAGCGCCAGAGATTGCGCCAAAGAGTATTATTCAGCCGCCTCCACTGGCAGTGCTTGTTGAGATGTGGTAGTGGAGAGTGCTTATTGAGAAGTCGTAGTAGGAAGTTCTTGTCGAGAAGTCGTGGTGGAGAGTGCTTGTTGAGATGTAGCAGTGGTGAGTCGTTGTTGAGAAGTTCCCATGGAGAGTGCTTGTTCAGAACTTGTAGTATTGTTTTGATGGGCTAGACACCAGATGTTGTTGGATTAGGGATGCTGTAATGTGCTCTTCGTCAACATATACGAAGGTAAAAAATTCCTTTTTTTTCATTATTTCAATGTCTTAAACAATAATGCCTCTTGGTCACAGGTTCAGTCAACAAAGCATCTGGCTCGTGTTCTTGTATTAGACTGTATTTCTGGTTTCTATGTGCAATTATGGTATTTCTGTTTTTTTTTTAATTACTTCAGTATAAATGGTGTTTAAAATATCTGGTGTTATTGAGGAAGAACCGTGCCAGATGTGTACGTTGAATCACACTTCCACACACAGAACAGCTACACTTGTGTTTTGTTGTTTCGTAGGTTTTATAGTTGCTGGGGACTTAATTAGTTAATTGTGTTAACGGAAGTTTTCTTTCATTCTTTGTTGTTGTTTTATGCAGTCAGATTGCGTACAAATACTAGTCAGGGCCAACCGTTTACGAGACTTCGTAATCGAACAGACAGCTACGAAAAATAAAAATTATTTGCATTCCTTATTTAATTAAGCCCCCATGCAACTTTCCCCACAGAAAGATATCCGGCGTTCAGACTCGGCGAAGAAGAGGGAGCTAATTACTGACATCGGCCGCATGCCAAATCGAGGCTTCTAGCAAAAAAATAGAGCCAAATTTTGGTGTTGTTCCTGTGAGAGGAGCGCAGGTCCAACACCAGTTGGTTGGCAACCTGGGAGGAGTTACTACAGCAGTTCTTTAAAGTCAACTGTCGATGCAAGGCCAAAGATTTCGGCATAGAGCATGAGATGACTTTAGACTGACGGTGTTTGGGAACAGATGTGTCATGTGGCCATATATTTCCGGTAAACTTTTTGTGCCCTTCAAATGAAATTCCAAACTAAAAGCCGGCCGGTGTAGCCGAGCGGTTCTAGGCGTTACAGTCCGGAACCGCGCAATCGCTACGGTCGCAGGTTCGAATCCTGCCTCGGGCATCGATGTGTATGATGTCCTTAGGTTAGTTAGATTTAAGAAGTTCTAAGTTCTAGGGGACTGATGACCCCAGAAGTTAAGTCCCACAGTGCTCAGAACCATTTTTGAACCAAACTAAATATTGATTCATAAAAGGATTACAAAATCAACTTCTTTTAAATTGGAGTTCAGTAAATAATTACGGTTGCTACACACAGAAAATTAAGCGACCAGAAAGTAGGGTCGGACGTCGATGTAACTTGCTACACGCACGCACTGTAGATAGGTATATAAATGGTTAGAGCTGCCATTCTCTGTGACAGGTAGAACGGCCACAATAATGTACTAGTTGTTTGTGTTTAATGTTATCAGGCCTGGTATGGTAAATAAGTCGCCTAAGCTGTGACAGATGTCGATTGAACACTGTGAATTACACAGAGATGCCGCGTATTTGTGTAAGACACCATTATCAACAACTGACAGAGTTTGAAAGGAGCCTCATTTCGGATCTCCATTTGGCCATGGGGCGGAACCGGACAATATCGTGATTTGTGAGGCATTTGGATGTGAAAGCGGCCCGATTTTGGTGTGAAGGGTAACGTGAGGACAAGCATACTCGTCAAAGTTCCGTTCGACGACTAGGATCGCCGTATTGTGCACGAAGCAGCTTCAAATGGTTCAAATGGCTCTAATCACGATGGGACTCAACAGGTTATCAGTACTTTGCATTGTGGTCTGCCATTGTAGTGTTGGGCAGCTGGATGTTAACAGCGCGTAGCGTTGCGCAGTTGGAGGTGAGCCGCCAGCAGCGGTGGATGTGGGGAGAGAAATGGTGGAGTTTTGAAATTTGTTAGATTGGATGTCATGAACTGCTATATATATTATGACTTTTGAACACTAGTAAGGTAAATACATTGTTTGTTCTCCATTAAAATCTTTCATTTGCTATGCCTGTCAGTAGCTAGTGCCTTCCGTAGTTTGAATCTTTTATTTAGCTGGCAGTAGTGGCGCTCGCTGTATTGCAGTAGTTCGAGTAACGAAGATTTTTGTGAGGTAAGTGATTTGTGAAAGGTATAGGTTAATGTTAGTCAGGGCCATTCTTTTATAGCGATTATTGAAAGTCAGACTGCGTTGCGCTAAAAAAATATTGTGTGTCAGTTTAAGCACAGTCATGCACAATTTTTCTAAGGGGACATTTCATATGTCGACCCTTAGCCGAGGATACCTCACTGAAATCCTCTGGTTTTTTCTTGTAGTTTGTGCAATTAGTGCAGCTTTTGTTTATTGTTAGCGCGTAATTGTAGAGAGAATTTCCATTGTAGTAGTAGTTTTTCATTCTTGTACAGTAAAATAGTTGTGGCATGCATGTAGATTTGCACCAAGTATTTCGCAGCTGCGCTTGCAATTAACGAGATATTATTTTCAATGTTATGTTCATGTGTTTTCTTGTTTTGCTCTTCAAATTGTGTTTTCTGTGTTGTCGTGTGAAATATTGTGACAATAATGGCGTGTGAAAAACGTAATACTAGGCTCCAAAGTAAACTGAGAAATGACAGTGAAGACGAAAGCAGTTTGTTAGCGCCGCCGAGTAATGAATTAACTAATGTTCAAAGTGGTAATTTGGTAATTGTGCATAGGGAAATGGAGCGGGCTGCAAATAATGGTGTAGGCAGTGAAACAATTAGTAAACAGGGAAGCATTATCGATCAATCGGTCGGCAACAGCTTGCCTCAGGAATTCGAAATGACAGGACACAATCTTGCAAATACTGTAGATTCAGGTTTTGCGTCCTCGCCGTTTTCTCAAATAAGTCAAGACACATTTTCTGCTTTTCAAAATGCGAATATTGCCGGATCAAATGCATTGCCGAATAGCACTGAGGAACATGTTTCAGACACCAGTGCACTGTTATTACAATTAATGCAACAAATGGGACAAAAGCTTCAAAAGTTAGACACAATGGAACAACACCAGAGACAAACACAGCAACAGTTAGACACAATGGAACAAAATCTTCGGAAGTTAGACACCACACTTGAACAAACACGTGAAGATTAAACTACTGAGTTACATAACATTGAATCGAAATGTCAAAAAGTCTGTAATGACGTAAAAACACAAATTTGTGAGCATTTTCAATCTATTTTTTCGCGGCATGAAAATGCATTACAGAATCACGAAGCAGCCATAAAAGAACTGCAAACTATTGTTCATGAAAATCATGAGACCTTGCAAGCTAAAATCGACTCAGTTGCATCTACCGATTCGGTTACACAACTTGCAAAAACTCAGGAAAACTTAAAGGACACAGTACATACTATTTCCACACAAATGGACACTCTGAAATTTGGTTCAGAAAAACACAATGAGGAAATAAGTACACTATCGGAGAAAGTAGCCGAACTTTCGAATCAGTTCACTAACTTATCTGCAAAGGTAGTTGATGATTTGAATTACACAAGACCTGTAGCCATCACTGACACAGAAGAGTATGAACAAATTAAGAAATTCAAACAAAATCAGAATCAAATTAATACGCAACACCAAAGAGAAATCCGGGAAGTACAAGATCAGTTGACACAAGTAATACAAAAATTACATATTTCAGAGGACACTCGCGCTCCAACACGGGAAGAGGGACTTAGAAATAAGAAAAAGCCACAAAATAATAACACAGGGCATTTCGGAAATTATGAAAGAAATTGGCAAGGTGCACCGAATTTTGAGATGGAACCGCCGACACGACGTAACAATGACCGATATGCTACTCGCCGACGCGATGATTTTGACTATAAGCTGCTCATTACTACACGTAAATTCAAAACATTTAAGAATTCCGGCAACGACATTCATCCACAAGCGTGGCTCCATCAATTCTCTCATTGTTTTCCTCCCAACTGGTCATTAGAGCACAGATTAGAATTTATGTGTGGCTATTTAGAGAATGAACCAGCTGTAAGAATGCGATCGGTCATTCACGATTGCCACAGTGAAGGAGAATTTTATCATGCCTTCCTCTCAGCATATTGGTCTCAAGCTACACAAGACCAAGTAAAACATAGCATCATAATGATGAAACATTTCGAACAATCTAAATTTTCCAGTCTTGTGAAATATTTTGAAGACATGTTGCACAAGAATCAGTACCTGTCAAACCCATACAGCCCCTCAGAACTCATCTGCATTTGCTTAATCAAATTACCTGAACATTTACGACATACTATTTTGGCAGGACGTTGCAAAGACGATATTGAAGCTTTTCAGGGACTCTTACAAGAATTAGAAACTGACACTGACAATCGTGGAACGCGAAAACAGGAACACAACAATTATAGGTCATATCCGTCGCAATTCCGTGATGAAAGAAATAATAACTGGACACGACAAGGCTATTCTTACAACGTAAATTGTGACCAAAACAGACACCACCCATATGACAACCGTTGGCAGAGCAAAAATAATTACAGAGAAAGATCACATTTCCATAGTAATGGCTATCACAGAGACAGCCATAGAAACAGACAATATGGGAACCAAAATAATTATTATCAAGGGAGACAGAATAACTTTAGATGCAACGGTCCAGCGCGCAGTTACGATTCAGGGAGAAATTCTCCACCACGTGACCGACAAGAAATAAACTATGGAATCTACCGACATTACGACAGACGATATGATCGTAACGACAGACCTGAATTGCATCAGAAATGGCGGGATTCAAACAGAGCAGGGCACTCTTGACAAGGTGAATTTGTAGAAGTTAGCTCTCCAAATCCCAATAACGACGCGCGCCAACAAAGAGACAGACAATGACTTGCACCGCAGGCAGCCACGTGCTCCGGCTGGCTCAGAGAAAAATAACATAGACGCTAACCTTGAGAAAAATTCCAGTATTCCTTACCGACGTATACCATATGATAATTGCATTGAAGTCGAAACTCTGCATACTAGAAAGGGTAAAAGATTGTTGCACACTTCACATGTAAAACCGTTTATTGAAAGATAATCTGTTTTTTAACTTAGTCTTTGCCATAAAACTTTTCACTTCACGCTACTAGTACAATTTGTCACACTGAGAAACTGTTAACATGCAACAGTGTTTTGAAGTTAACTATCCAGTATAGAACCTAGGGAACATTTTTAAACAGAAATTACGAATGCATTGTTATAGTGAACAGACGACAAAGTGTTGTTATTTGTACATTCTTGCTTGTTAGTTGCACGATTACGTAACAACTATTAGGCTTACATACTTACAACATATACTGACACTGCTAATGAGATTTTAATGCAACGTTTTGGTTTACTTGAAAATACATTCTGGATTTAAAGTACTTTCTGTGAGATACCAGATCACACAGTGGTTAGTTGATGTGGCAGCTACACGATTTTATCACGATGCTACTAATGAGTGACCATTTACAATGTTGCTTTTGAGGTGTTTCTGTTTTATATCTGCACAGTTTTTCTGAATTCTTCTGGAAAGTAAAACATGTTTTAGTAGTAACTTTTGTGGTATAGCTACAATGAGACAGCCTTTTTCATAGCACAACAATACATTACAGTATAGTACTTTCTTGATCACGGTACTGTACGTAATAACTATGATATCGATATGCATAGCATTTCACTTGTGTTTATTACGAGGTAAGTACATTGACTTCTACAGAACGTTGCTTACCGACGACGATAATTACTACACTTAGCAAATTTTTACCGTTAAGTAGTGACAGAGATTATCTTACAACAAGATGCACAGTTTAGCGCTACAGTACACATATTTCAGTGATTGATTTTGTACTTAAAACATTTATTTTGAAAGATATTTGAAGTACAATGATACAAAGGTTTTCCGTGATACATTTCATTCCATTGCATTGCTGTAATCTGTAACACCTAAGGAAATAATTACATTAATCCTCAGGGGGGTACACGCTTACTTTGTGTACCATGTGTGTGGCAAGCACAAGGAGCCCTAGCTAATATGGTATTTGCTTATACAACTTTACACATCGGTACCATATTTCTCCAACACAGAATTACACAGCTATCTGATTATTTAACAGAGAAACAAAAATTTTTTTATGTCAGTAATGCATGTTTACGCAATTACACAGTTGGATAATTTCACACTTATGAAACTGTATTTTGTCTGCACTTTGTGAACTGTTCATATTTTTTCGGAACCATTGTGATAATATGAGAGCTTAGAATGATGTATTTGGTAAGGGATCATGATTTTTGAAGTACGTTTGATGTAGATGACTTTATTGAAGGTCTTGAAATTATTGAAAGAAGCTGCGACGATTCTGAGATGTGATTGATCTGTTATGATGTTATTATTGCGATGACGATGTGTATTATGCTGTTGCGGTACGTTTATAATCAATAAGCCGAGAATCGTACTTTAAAGAGTTATGAAATGTGTGTACATGCGTGAATGTATCACAATGCCGCCGAAAATTTTTTGGACTCTTATATTGATAGGATTTTGTTTCTAAACATTTGTAACGCAAATTCTCGACCTGTGAAATTTTTATATGAGACTGTCACTGCTGTCGTAAATATTTCGGTAAGTAAGTTAAGTGACCACCTTCACGTAATGCATCGTAGGCACCCAGTTGCATGACAATTGCCTGGAAAAAAGCCATTAGTGTGTGCCTTTCAGAGGCACAGGTGGAGAGAAAAAAAAAAAAGGAGGCATTATCCTTGCTATTGACATTTCTTTGTAGAAAGCATCACATATACGACACGCTCAAACTTGAAAACATGTGATTATACTGTGGAGCTTTTAATTTATGATATTTACTAAAATGCCTAATGAAATGATGAGAAACATTTTACATCTATTGTCTTTCTAGTTGAGAGTTTGCTCATTTTGTTTAATATCAAGTTTCTAGCTGCAGCAGCATAGGTTAAAACAAAATTTAATAGATGTACTAATATCACTATTTTCTGTCTACAGACCCAGTAAAGAATACTTTCGTAGAAAAGAGAGCACAAATAGACATTTCCCTTCACAGCAATTGCAAAAATAATCTTTTAACAGGTTGGTAACTTATCTGCTAGAATAAGTCAAGGTGATGCTTCACCCTAGTGTTAAGATGTGACATAGGTATTAAACATGGCCATTTTTACTGTAATATTTTTTGTGCCTGAGCTTTGTCATGTTTAGATATAAGTTATTGCATTTGCTGCTGCTGTTTACCAGGCATAGTGCTACTAAATTTCACTTTGTATTACACTGTTAAGCTAGTTTTACTACTGATTTATTTTTCTTGTTGCTGGACATTGGCTCATATTAGTTGTAATATTGCATTCGCTTTGCTAATTTATGCTGCTTGCTTTGCCAATTTGCATTTTTCATCATTGCTGTTTGTGTTAATTGTTTTGCGCTGCTACATTACCTCGTCCCTTAGATTAGCATCTGAGCTCAGTAGATTTAAGTTAGCTTAAGATGGGGTAGGCTATATAAGAGAACGAGTTGTGATGAATGGAAAGAAATGCATTGAGAAGCTATAAGAAAATGGTTGGGCAAAAAAAAAAAAGTATTTTGAAACAGGATATGAACAAAAAGGTAGGGTTTAGGGACAACAGGTTTAGGTAGGATTTTCTTGGAAATAAATGATGAGGTAAGATAATGGAAAATATACAATGAGGTAAGAAATATGTGAACATATAACTACAGAAAGCATGCTTGGATAGGATTTTTTTTTGTGCAAACAAATGTTGAAATAAGACGAAAGATCTATGGAATGAAGTTTTGGGTTGGACTGCAGTAACAAATGTTACACTGAAAACAAACCGTGTCCTGTATTTTTGTGTTATTACACTATGTGAATTTACGTTTTTCCTGTCTGTATGTGTCTAGCTAATAAGATTTATGTTTTTCTGATAATATGTTATTTACCTTGTAAATATGCTTAGACATTAATTATTCTGTTTTGTTTTAATGCTCATGTGTAAAGTTGATGTTTCAAAAGTTATTCTCATCTTTTATGTATTTACTTATGTCATAATTCATGTAACACTGATGTATAGGTTAGTTTGATTCTTTGGTAAAGCCCGTATTACCACAAATGTTATCTGTATTGTTATGTTCTTTAATGATGTATTTTTGTACCTTTGTAATTGTATTCTCATGTCGCAAATTTAAAACTGTAATTGACACCAGTTCATCAAATTAAGTAACTTGTAAGTTACATTTCACTGCACACGTTTCTGTTGGTCATAGTATATGCACAATATGTGAGAAGTTGGAACTGTTAGTGTTTGCATGTGTGTTAATAATTCAGCAAGGGACTCGTTAACAGCATTGCTGGTTCTAAGGACATACCAAACAGTATGTGAGTGCACAAGTGGTGGTTTATGGACTTGCTATATTCTCTGCAAGACTCTTCGATGGTGATTGTGCACCTGCACAGTCACAACAGATGACTGCTGGCCGTCTCTACAAGGACTACAGTGAGTCTGCATCTCTGGTGGCCCACCAATACCATTATTTCGACAAGAACTGCACTGGGTCTGCACCTCTGGTGGCCCACCAATACCGGAAGTTCTACCAGGACTACAGTGGGTCTGCTATGTGATGACCTACCTACCAATATTCTTCAAAACTTCGACTGACTCTGCGGTGGGTTTGCTCTGTTGTGGCCCATTACCTGTCCATATGTCGAGAGTCAGCACTGTCTCTCCGTTGGGAGGACAACACTACTTCTACAAGACTGCATGGAAATCCACTACTTCCGTGTGCATTTTCTTTTACTGCTCAGACTTTGAGAAAAACACTGCTATTTTACTGTGATGAATGATCAGGACTGTCTTTATGGACTGTGAGAAAATTTCAGCTTTTGACCAATATTGTATCAATAAGCGTGCGCGTTTGATTTCTTTGTTACTGTAATTATGAAATTTTTTTTTCAAATCTTTATTGGCCACTGCCCAAAACAATTTGGAAAATTTTTTGTGGGGAGCATAGGGGCAATGTAAGTAGGCTGTTTAGGTTTTTATATTGGTAACGCCACGTAGCGCTCTGTATGAAAATCACTGACTGTGCTGTGTGCAGTCTGTGGCTAGTTTGCACTGTTGTCTGATATTGTAGTGTTGGGTTGCTGGATGTTAACAGCGCGTAGCGTTGCGCAGTTGGAGGTGAGCCGCCAGCAGTGGTGGATGTGGGGAGAGAAATGGCGGAGTTTTGAAATTTGTAAGACTGGATGTCATGAACTGCTATATATATTATGACTTTTGAACACTAGTAAGGCAAATACATTGTTTGTCCTCTATTAAAATCTTTCATTTGCTAACTATGCCTATGAGTAGTTAGTGCTTTCCGTAGTTTGAATCTTTTATTTGGCTGGCAGTAGTGGCGCTCGCTGTATTGCAGTAGTTCGAGTAACGAAGATTTTTGTGAGGTAAGCGATTTGTGAAAGGTATAGGTTAATGTTAGTCAGGGTCATTCGATTGTAGGGATTATTGGAAGTCAGATTGCGTTACGCTAAGAAAATATTGTGTGTCAGTTTAAGCACAGTCATGCTTAATTTTTCTAAGGGGACGTTTCACATTCTCTGTTATTCCGTATAGTTGGTCGAAGGCTAGCAGCAGCTGGACTGGAAAATTACTGTACCATGCGTAGGTTACCGTTAACACTACAACATAAATGGCTGCATTTGGTGCCGTTAGTAGAATCTATGGACTGCTGATGAATGAAGTCGCATTGCTCTTAGGGATTAATCTCGTTCTGCACTATAACCGAATGACCATTGTCGAGGAGTGAGACGGAGACGTGTGGAGAGGTCTCTTCATTCTTCCATCGTTTGCGAGACGCACAGCCGTCGTACTCTTAGCGTCATGATACGGGGAGCCATCAGGTATGACTTCATGTCATGGTTGGTAGTGATTGAGAAAACCCCGATGGAATGATAGTACGTCACGGACGTCCTGGAACCTCACGCGCTACCTGTCATGCGACAGTATCAAGGTACCATTTTTCAGCGGGACAACGCTCGTGCGAAATGGCACATGTCTTTATGAACTGTTCACATTGTGGTAATGTACTCTCATTGTCAGAAAAATCCCCAAGTTAACTTTTAGAATAATGCTTTAACATTTGATTTAGTTTAGAAAAAAAACTTTAAAGGTCTCCTTAAGTTTCATTAACTTTCTTTTCGTTAACGTTCAATTGGGTACCCACTATTTATGGCGAAAATGACACCACGCCGCCCGCGGAAATCATGTTCAGACAAGTTCGGGTCATGAAGGTGTGTGGCTACGTCGGGAAGTCCGCGATTGATATAAATAGTCGATAGCGAGTGAGAATAATAAGGTGTCAGATGTTCATTGTTGTGTGTTTAAACTAAGTTCCCGTTAAGTACTATCTTTTCTTCGGGAGCAGACTGTCGAAATTAATGGAATTGGATTATAGCTCTAGAACTGATGAAAATCCCTGCCGCGTTTGATTACCTTAATTATGTATCCAAATACTTTCGATTCTAAACTGGTGCTTGTATAAGAAATCAACAATAAGGGCACACGGTTCGAGCCTTAACGATCTGAAAGAACACATGTTGAGAGCCCAAGAATCGCGGTTTGAAGAAACAGTGAATACAGGGTTCGGTCAAGGAAAGCCAAAAAGAAAAACCAATATTGGGCATTCAAATATTCAGATATTGACAGCGGCGGCAGTAGCAGTAATCCAGTTGGAAGAATACAACAGAGGAACATTGTTGACTCTGGGTGCTGTAGCAACTGGCAGCACTGTCTCAAGCTAGTGCGGACCATGGCATAGTAAACTTTTTTGTTACGAACATGATTCCTTTGCTTGTTGTCGGATCGATGTCCTTTGAGATGCAGGAAAAAACCTTAAAGCCCAGGAAAAGATCAATTTCGAGCAGACTATTGGACAGACGTATCGTTGAAGATTATATTCCATTAAAGCAACACCTTATGAGGCAAGTAGTTACTCTTTCATTGAAATTCAAACTAACATCTTTTTATGTGGGCAAAGACATTTTGTCTTCTAAAGGAGGCTCGCTCTCGGATGGAAAATTTTACATGTTGACGTCCATCAAGGGAAACCGGCAACTTACGTCATATACTGTTTGATTCTCTTGCATTTTGATTCTCCCCTGATTTAACGTTGATAAGTAAATAATTATAAAACTAAATCATTTAATAGTTTTTCTATTTACCTTCAATGTTCTGCCTACACTTTCCCAACAAAAACATTTTTGTTTAAGCAACGGTACTACGTTTGATTCCCTTGCTTATTTCATCACATCCATAACATAAACTTTACTATTACAAGTTAACGATTAAAGGTAACTTTCACTTCCGATAAATCTCTTGTAAAGTAGCTCTTTAACCTTCAAAGAAGTTAACGTTTATAGTAATGGATTAGTGATTAGCGAAGTTACATTTCTGACGGACGTTGGCTAGCAATACCGACAGAACATCCGTGGTACCAGCGCTGTCTTCAATTCCCAGTGGCAATAACCGCAATATCAAAGACCACTTACAAGAGTTGTAGGCTAACTTTCCACAGAAGAGGGTAGAGCAGCGTTATGACACTCTTGTAACCATATCAGGCCTTGGCGTGCAACGTCATGCTAGTAAGTTGGGTCATGCTGCCACGTTCTTTGTAAGTATGGCACGATTCTCTAATTACTGAAATAGGAACTGAAGTTTCATATCGTTTCCTCCTCGCCTCCTGGGCACTACGCTTCTTTTGCCAGGCAGTGCGTTTACATTTTCTTTTTTTAGGTGATTACCTTATTTCGGCGTGATTCCACTGTGCTCAGTCAAACTTTAATTAAATCCAACTGTCTAATATTCGAATTTTTCATGAAGTCTGCTGAAATTCGAACGTCGAGAGTCGATTTTACACTAAACAGAGTTTTTGCTGTGGACGTGAATTCTGACGAACGGAAGTGTGAGGGCTGCACCGCAATACAGGACAACTTTGAGGGTTAAGCTGTGAGGAAACCGAGTTCCGGTATAGAGACCAGGCGGCCGCAAACTGACCGGCAGGTAGGGGCGGGATGCGGGGCGGCGGTGATCGATCAACGCGCGTAATCTCGTGTATCAGCAACGTCGCGCGGGCTTGTGGGTACGGGGGGTCGCTATGATAGCCGGCCACGCGGAGCGCCAATAAGGCGCAGCCCATCACTCTGTCACCGCCTGCCCCTCCCCCCACCACCACCCTCACCCACACCCACACGACCACCACCTACGCCACGGGGTCCACCGTGAATTGCCGTCCACCACCGGAGACGTCTCTTTTTTTGAGGGTCCCTTCGCTCGCGCGGGGCAGTTATCGCCTTCCGCGCTTTGAAAAGCATCCATTCGGAAGCTTCCGCGGGAAGTCGTGTATTTCGTCCCCCTCCCCCTTCTTCCTTTTTATCTTTCCCTCTTTCACCCCAAAGCTTGCGGTGGGTTGTCACTGAAATTGTGCAGCGAGCGCCCCAAAGTTCCGCTTGTGTGTGTGTGTGTGTGTGTGTGTGTGTGTCTGTGAGTGGTCGTCCCTTACGCGAGGTTACGTGCGACAAAAGAATCAGTAATGTAGGTATTATCTAGCCTAGTCTTTGCTACAGTAACTGCTTATTTCTCTACAACTTCTAAATCGTAATAATTTCCTACTCTACTGTATATGTATATTTAGTTCCATTTATTTACGTATGATTTTCTTTTACCCAGCACAAAGGGTCCTTCAGTCTGTCCCTTATATCAAGCCAGGTACCCATATCATTTTAGTTTTACAATTTTTGCAGTACATGAGCAATACAATATTAATAATGATAGTAATCATGTTAATATGCATAGCAAAGAGTATGTGGATTTTAAGAAAACAGTATTATAAACATAGACTGAGGTGACAAGAGTCATGAGACAGCGATATGCACATTAACAGATGGCAGTAGCGTCGCGTATACGAGGTACGAAAGGTGTAACACCCCAATTACAGAAAACCTAATAAACAACCCCTTGTTGTAAAAGAAGTAGGAAAATTAGTCATCCTGACGGTGACGGCAACTACTGACGACAAATTTTACACTTGTGATAGTTTGACCAACAGGAATATCATGTGAATAATAATATTTATCATGAAATAGGGACTAAATGAAAGAATATGATAGGATACGCAACAAAAACATCAAAGAAAGAATTGCAAAATAATTATTAACGAAGGTTAAAGTCCAGATGGTAAATTTGCCAAAGATAACATTTACCATAGAAGAGAGTTGTAGCCGCATCGAAAAGGAAGTTCGATGTGACTACAGTGTAACTCGGTAATGTTAGCTTCAGTTTGTATCTAGTCGCTCTCTAGTACTATTGCGATCGTAGCAAACTTGTAAGCGCTACTAGATTGTTTTAAGGTAATTGGAAGCTTGAAAGTTTTGCGATATAGACTGAAGCATCATTCAGAAGTCATACTAAAGCAAAGTCATCTTTAGCAAGATAACGGGATACGTAGATTCGTGACGAAGTTAAATCGTGTGAGATTTGTGATGGTACTTAGCCTTCATGATACTGAATAAGCACGAACATTCAAGAACGTTGAAAAAGAAAGACGGCCGACGGCAAACAATTATTAATCTCGAGTAGGTAACATACAAACGCCAATACGAAGAACATAGAACTGCGCAGAGTTGTCAGAAGTTGTCGTGCACGACAGGATTACTGATGCAAACGGAAACAATTCCCTGAGTGAGAAATCGGTGTGCGTGCTCAGCGTAGGGACAATTAATTACAAGGAACAATAAAATTGGATTCAAACTTTAATTTTTCATGTCGCCTACATAACTGAATACACGTTATATGTGTATTAGTTACAATTAATTGACTGTTAGAATATTATGAAGTGAAAAGTGGATTCATGGCTATTTAACAGTGAACGGTCATCGATTTGTCCCAAGATTACGACGCATTCTGAACATTGCTTAAGTATCTGTTATCTCTGGAATTACGTCGTGTAGTTATGGAACACGTGACGTAGCGACGTCTTGACGACGGAATAACGATTTATCGACTTAACATCCTCGCAATTCCATAATGTGGCCACGACTTTGGTGATGGATTGAAGATTCCAGACATCATATTATTAATATTGAACAACAATTATCTAACCGCGCACAATAAAAAGAAGAAGTACAGTTAGCCAGTTCGCACAAGATGAAAAGGCTATCGCGGACTCACAACAAAAGAAAACCACGCGAGGAGTTTGTGTTTTTCTACCAGTTACAGGGTGGCGTTTTCCTGAGCGACGGACGCCGTTCCACGTCATACCGACTGGAACAACCATCACCACCGAGTGGTGTCAACTCTAAGGAGACGCAGTCGCCACAAAGGGCACTGTATTGGCGGAGTTGTCATTTATGCTCAGACGATTCATGTGAAACGGAGTCCGACGTGATTAATGTCCACAATGGGAATTAACAGACTTCGAGCGCGAAATGGTAGTTGGAGCTAGACACATGCGACTTTCCACCTCGGAAATCGTTACGGAGTTCAATACAGCGGAATCACAGTGACAAGAGTGTGCCGAGAATACCAAATTTCAGGCATTATCTCTCACCACAAGCAACGCAGTGGCTGATGGCCTCCATTTAACAACGACGGAGAGCAGCGACGTTTGCGTGGAGCTGTCAGTGCTAACAAACAAACACTGCGCGAAATAGCCCCAGAAATCTGCCCTCAGAATCGAAATAATATCTTCTAGGTTTTCAAGCTGCGTCATTTAGAATAATATCCTCGAGATTCGGTGGCTATCCCCGCGGAGATAGCTCAGGTTTGAAAACAGAGAAAATTTTATTCAACCGCAAAAATCAGTATGGGACATAATAATAACATATCTATTAGGACCGTGCGAAGAAATTTGGCATTAATGCGCTATGGCAGCATATGACCAATGCGAATGCCTTTGCCTACAGCACGACTTCGCCTCCAGTGCCTCTCCTGAACTCGTGACCATATCGGTGAAAAACCATGACCTAGTCAGATGAGCTCCGATTTCAGTTGGTAAGAGATGATAGTACAAGAGTGGCTCAGACTCCACTAAGCTGTGGACCCACGTTGTCAACAAGGCACTGTGAAGCTCGTGGTGGCTCCATTTAATGGTGTGGGCTGTTTTTACATGGAATAGACTGTATAGTCTGGTCATACTGAACAGATCATTGACTGGAATGGTTTTCTTTCGCTACGTGGAGGCCATCTGCAGCCATTCATGGACTTTATGTTCCGAAACAAAGAAGGAATTTTTAAGGATAACAGTGCTTTATGTGACCGGGCCACAGTCGTTGACAGCTGGTTTTAAGAAAATTCTGGACAATTCGAGTGAATGATCTGGCACCGTTAGATCGCCCGACATGAATTTCATCGAACATTTTTGGGACATAGTCGAAATGTTAGTTCGTACACAAAATCCTGCACCGGCAACACTTCCACAATCATGGAATGCTGCAGAGCAGCGTGGCTCAGTATTTCTACAGGGGACTGCTCACGACTTCTTGAGTCTATACCACGTCGGACTGCTACACCATGCCGGGCAAAAGACATCATGAGGTATCCCATCACGCCCGTTACCTCAGTATATGTATAGCGATGAGTATGTGAAACTTAAGAAATGTCAGTTTTGTTAAGTTAAAGCAACTGTCCCATTACATTCGCGTCGAATCTGAGTCGTGGCATGTAACAGAAACGTATGACAATCATTGTGGAGAAGAAGTTGAGAGGTCATAGAAAGAGTGAGAAATAAAAGAATAAGTTGAGCAAACGAGAGAGAACGAGGAAGGCAGCAACAGAGATGGATTAGGAAACACAGCTAGTTTGCAACGCGAGAGAAACACTAGTTTAGCATCTACATCTTCATCACTATCCCGCCGGCCGAGGTGGCCGAGCAGTTCCAGGCGCTACAGTCTGGAACCGCGCGACCGCTACTGTCGCAGGTTCGAATCCTGCCTCGGGCATGGATGTGTGTGATGTCCTTAGGTTAGTTAGGTTTAAGTAGTTCTAACTCCTAGGGGACTGATGACCTTAGAAGTTAAGTCCCATAGTGCTCAGAGCCATCACTATCCCGTAATTCACATCCAAATATTTGGTAGAGGTTTCACAGGACCACTTTTATCTTTCCGTGTGACCTCTGACGCATTTTATTACGACGGTCATTTTTCCCTGTGTAGGTAGTAGTTAACAAAATATTTTTGACTTCGAAGGAGGAAGTTGATTACTGAAATTCTGTGGAATGATTTCATTGCAAAGAAAAACTCATTTGTTTCAATTATCGCCAACCCAGGTGGAGTATCATATCCACGACACTCTCTTCCTAACACAAAACTGCCTGCCCTTCCTTCAAGTATTCCGATTCCTATTCTATCTGGCAAGGATATCATACAGCATAGCGCTAATCCATTAGAGGATGGACAAGTGCAGTATAGGCAGCATCTACAGTAGATGTGTTGCATCTTCCAAGAGTTCTCCTAGTAAAACGCAGTCTTTGGTTCGCTGTCCCCACAGCATTTTCTGTATGATGGCTCCAATTTAAATGGTTCGTATATATAATATCTAGATATTTAATTGAATCGTCAACCGTTAAATGTGTTTTATTTATCGTGGTAAAGAAATTTAATGGATTCTTTTTAGTAATAACGTACAAGTTCTTACACTTTTTGTTGTTCAGGATAAATTGTCTGTTGGACATACAGGAAACAGGTGGGATATGTCGAGGTAGAAGCTACCGCTGATGATAACAAATTAAGTTTTAATCTCCTTTTCGACGCTGAGTGACTTTAGATAAGACGTAGGGTACTGGAAATTTTCTCCACAATCTTATGGCTGATATAGAAAATAAGATAGAGGAAGCCGCTTGGCTAAGATATTTTTCATTTATTTGTGTGTGTAAGTAATATGTTATTACATACCTAATTTGGAAATGTATGTGTAGATTGTATCACTAATCTAGATGATATTTTGATCATTTTTAGGACTTATGAAGAAGACTATATTATTATAGCAGAAACTATGGCCAAGGTTTAAAATAAACATAATGTAGTGCAACTGTGGGCTGTTTTTCATTCAAGATAATTTCGTAACGGTTGCTGCTGTTGCTGCCATGATGAAAATAATCTTCTCGGAATACTTCAAGCACAGTTTCGCTTGATAGATATGGCGCAGTTTATCGAGTGTCCGGCAGCTACGGTACATATATCTCTTACACCGACCCGTCGGTCAAGCAAAAGCACACAGTTTCGTAACATTAATGCGACCGCCGTCTGTTTGACGTCAGTGGGCAATAACCATTCATAGACGACATGTCGCAGCACTAGGAGTGGAGGGTATATAAAGCGTATCGGGTGGACACAGAGAAGCCGTTCAGTCGTTGTGGTGTTGAGGAAACGGAGAGATATATCTGACGTCCTAGAGGGCACCATCATACACATTCGGATCCAGTGTGGAAATATTTCCGAACCGGCTAAATCTGTAAGGTGTTCGCGTGACGCTGTGATTAAAACATAGAGTGCTTGGCAACGTGGAGCTATCCAAATCTGGCCCTGAGGCAACTGCGGTGTATCGCGGGCCGTAGATGGCAGACACTGCAACCATTTAGCTTTGGCTGTCCTGTATTTCCTATTCGTTTCACTCCTTAGGAATTTATATTTCTGGATTTCTGTCTTTCCTCGAACGTTTTTGTTCTCCCTTCCTTCGTCGATCAATTGAAATATTTCTTCTGCTGCCCAAGGTTTCTTCACAGTTACCTTTCTTGTATTTACGTTTGTCTGTCCAGCACCTGTGATTACCGTTTTTAGCAATGTCTATTGCTCTTCAACTGAAATGTCTACTCTGATATCCCTTATCGCAGTATCCACATCCTCAGCAAACTTTACACGCCTTTCACAGTTCCTCACTAGTTCATTATCCCATTTCCTTCGACTTTGATTCTTCCGGACAATTCTCTTCAGTCTGCTCTTCATCATTGCTAGATTATGATCTATATGTTACTGGGTACGCCTTACAACCCAATATCTTATTTCGGGCCGGCCGGACTGGTCGAGCGGGTCTAGGCGCTTCAGTCCGGAACGAGGTGGCTGCTACGGTCGCAAGGTTCGAATCCTGCCTTGGGCATGGATGTGTGATGTCTTTAAGTTAGTTAGATTTAAATAGTTCTATGTCTAGGGGACTGATGACCTCAGATGTTAGGGCCCATAGTGCTTAGATCCATTTGAACCATTCTTATTTCGAGACCTCTGTCATCCCATAAAGTAATACAGCTGGGATCTTCACGGTTCTCCAGATCTTTTCCCTGCATATCTCCACCCCCTGTGATATTCGAATAGAGTAATCGTTATCGCAATCTGAATTTATTGCTTAACTGAATTAGATTTTCTCCTCTCCCATTTCTACTACCAAACCCGTATTCTACCGTGAACCCTTTTGCCGTTTCTTCCCCTACAACCGCATTCCAAACCCCAATGATTATTAGATCTCCCTCCACATACTGAATTACCCTTACATATATTTTGTCTTTCTCTTCATCGTCTTCTTGCGACGCTGGCATGTATATGTGAACTACCGTGGTCGAGCTTGGTTTGCTGTCGAATCTAACTAGAACAACCGTATCACTGAACTGTTTGCTTACTCTCTGACCTATTTTCCTATTCATAACGAATCTACTTCAGTTATACCATCTTCTGCTGATTTTATATTACTTATCAGAAATTCTTCTTTTTCCCATTTCACTGCACTGTCCCCACCCCCAACCCTCCACCTAGATTATGGCTTTGCATTTCCCTTATCAGGTTTTCTAGCTTTCTTACTACTTTTATACTTCTGACATTCCAAGCCGCTATTCGTAGACTGCTACTCTGTCTTTGAATATTGCATCTTTTTCTCATGAACACCTCCCCTCCGGCCGTTCTCTCCCACATATCAGAATCTGGGACTAATCCGGAATCTCCGGAATCTTCTGCCATTAGAGACGTCAGCATGACACTTTTGTCAGTCACACGCCACATGTCTTGCGGATACGAATTATCTCTCTTTAATGAAGTGGTTTCCATTGCCTTCTGCCTCCTCGTATCGTTGATCATTATTGATTCTTCAGCCTTTTAGGGTCAGATTCCCACCCCAAGAGCAAGTGAGTGCCCTGGATGTCTCTCCGCTGCTCCACGATCCTTGAGAAGGTCGTTGGCAGAACGAGGGTAATTTAGTATGTCGGAAGTCTTCGGCCGCCACTGTTGACTATTTTTATTCAAAATTTAACCAGTAGCAGGGTTCGGACCTGGGACCCAGGATATTATTACAAGTAGTGAAAGACTCCCCCTTAGATCATTTCCGTTCAATGACGAATAAAAAACATTTATGCAGATTAAAAATAACACAATTACTAAGTTGATAACAACCACAAACATCACTTGACCAAACAGCTCACATCAACGACGTTTTAAGCCAGCTTACAAAATATCCTTAATCGAATTCCACTGCCAGTAGGGCCGTGGAATAGATGCGTCTTCATACAACCTAACTGTGTCGATCCCGACTCAAGATAATGTGCCGATGGCGAATCAGTTTGATGAAATCCAGTTTCTCGATATATCGAGGCACGTGCCGCACTAAACCCACGCGCTGCTGTTGTGATGGAAGAACATGTTCCCTCGCTGAAGGCTTGACAGATAAGGCCACGCTTGGACCACCGCGCGGCAGAAGCCAGATACGCAGCACTCGCAGCAGATGTAGGACGCACCAGAGCCTATCAAAACGGCGCAGTTATACGCTAAATCATTAATATACGTTTAACAAAATAGTTGGCCTGTAACACTGCATTGGAGTACTCCAGATATTTATATTTGTCTGCTTGGTACCTTTAAGAACGATGTGGTGATTCGTCCGCAGCTCGTGGTCGTGCGGTAGCGTTCTCGCTTCCCACGCCCGGGTTCCCGGGTTCGATTCCCGGCGGGGTCAGGGATTTTCTCTGCCTCGTGATGACTGGGTGTTGTGTGCTGTCCTTAGGTTAGTTAGGTTTAAGTAGTTCTAAGTTCTAGGGGACTGATGACCATAGATGTTAAGTCTCATAGTGCTCAGAGCCATTTTGATGTGGTGATTCCTGTATCCAGTCACAGATCTGATGTTGTAATGGTAAGATTTTATCTTGTTCATGAAATGATATCGTGGAACTGTATTGAAGACCTTCCGCCCGCCTGTGTGGCCGAGCGGTTCTAGGCGCTTCAGTCTGGAACCGCGTGACCGCTACGGTCGCAGGTTCGAATCCTGCATCGGGCATGGATGTGTATGATGTCCTTAGGTTAGTTAGGTTTAAGTAGTTCTAAGCTCTAGGGGACTGATGACCTCAGATGTTAAGTCCCATAGCGCTCAGAGCCAATTGAACCATTTGAAGACCATCCGGAAGTCAACCAAAACGGCACCATTCTGAGGGATTTTGTCTACGGCACTCAGGACCTCATAGACGGACAGAACGATCTGTTTCGCGATATCTTCATTAACCGAAACGGTGGTGGATTTGGTAGAAGAGAATTTCGTTCTCCCAAAAACTTCAAAATGGCTGAAAATGCACTGTCCATCATATTAATGTGACACCTCTCAAAAACCTGACTACCCACTGATACGTACCAACCCCGTGTCAGGCACCTGGCTGCAGAATTCCATAATTGCGAGACCTCGCTCACTTTGTGTTCCTTGCTGGAGTGTCAACAAGCGGCAGCGTTTCACCGCGTTAGCGGGTCGGGTGGAAGGCAGGACATCAGCGGTTTGGTCAAACTGGGTACGTAGCATCAGCAGAAGCTTAGTAAAGCAATGCGATTGAGAAGTATCACTTCACCTTGTTACGTGAAGTAAGTGCTCGCGTCGCCAACGCAAGAAGGTGTACTGAAGACTGTTACGGACCGGTCTGTTGTTATAACAAATGTGATAAGCAAATAGGGCACGATATGAATCGCTGATGGCTCCAATGGCTATGAGCACTACGGGACTTAACATCTGAGGTCATGAGTCGCAAGAACTTAGAACAACTTAAACCTAGCTAACCTAAGGACATCACACTCATCCATTCCGGAGGCAGGATTCGAACCTGCGACCGTGGCGGTCGAGCGGTTCTAGACTACAGCGCCTAGAACCGCTCGGCCACTGAATCACTGATACATTCGTATTAGGAAAGCTTATGCATTACAAGTGACGTTGGGTGAACACCAGCCGATCTTTCACACTATAAATACTCCAGCATTTGAGTTCAGAAGGGAGTTGGCCAGAATGATCGATTCCCTGACACGGTGTTAAAGCTGCGTATAAGTCTGTTGTAGACTTCCTGCTCCTAGTCAACACCGTCAGCAGCCGCCGGAGAGTTGTCTTCCACTCCGTAATCACCAGTCACGAGTTCGACACTGCTGATAGCTTCCAACGCAGATGGGAAGGCCTTGGAGTCTTCCGTGTCGACTTGAGCGAGGACACCAGCGTTCCTGACCCTTCAGCGGAGCCACGCGGCCTACCTGCACGGCAGGCCAGGGTCGGCGCACTTCTCGGCCACACGACAACCGTCATCGCGGTTCAGAGAGCAGAGATGAGCCACAGTTGCGGGAGGGGATCGAGGACCTCCTAGACCGGCGTGTGTAAGCCACGTACGCACGCGCCACCTTCTTCGAGAACGGAGGGTGAAGACGCAGCATTCACTTCCTGAGTAGCTGCCGGGCGCTCGCGGCGCACCCGGACAAACTGCGGCAGAGGACCGCCGTAGCATTGCTAAAGGAGAGATATATGTATTTACTGCGTCCACCGGCGAACCTGCTCTTCCCTGAGAAACCGGCAAGTGGTGAACTGGGAGAGTACCTCCCGACACACTATCCATCTGCCACGGCTCCCTATAGTCGCCACCTGCACCACCTTCTGCAGCGTCGATCGCTGAGAAACGTGCAGGAACAAAGTCAGTGAGGTTCTCAAAGGTATCAACAGGCATCCGAAACGAAGCCGATTCCAATGCAGTGGCCAGGTGCGCCAAATGTCGCGATTGAGGATCCATGGTGCGGACAGCTAGATCGGGGTGGTTCTACCATTTTCGATTGGGCCTCAATCTGGGGAAACTGGTGGCCAGAGAAGTACGGTAAACTCATTCTCCTGGTCTTCAGACCATGCACCTACACTGCGAGCTGTGTGACATGTTGCGCTGTCCAGTTGGCAGTTGCCATTGTATCGACGAAAAGCAAACTCGGTGTAGGTATGAACATGGACCACAAATATAGATGCATACTTGCGTTGCAGCATTGTGCTTTCCA
The DNA here is from genome assembly GCF_023864345.2 of Schistocerca serialis cubense. Taxonomy (NCBI): domain Eukaryota; kingdom Metazoa; phylum Arthropoda; class Insecta; order Orthoptera; family Acrididae; genus Schistocerca; species Schistocerca serialis. Next base: position 530,370,275 of record NC_064642.1, read on the forward strand.
GAATGACGAGATCACCCACGGAATGCCCCGACAGTTCCGATGATTGTTGAAGCGTGTTTACTTTCAGATGTTTCACGTCGTACACGCCAATGGCCATCTGTTCAATGGAGCACAAAACGTGATTCACTTGAAAAGGCCACATGTACCACTCAGTGGATGTCCAGCTTTCGTCGCCGATGCACAGCAGTGAAAATGAGTGGACGAACTGGCTGTCTGCTGCAGAACACATACGCAGCAACTTTCACCGAACAGTGTTGAGGAGAAATTGTTGGTACCCTCTTGGTTCATACAGGCGTGCGTCCAGTTGCTCCACAGTTGCTCGTCTATTTGCCACTGCACATTTCTGCAGAGGCCCGTCACCCGTGTCACCTGTGGCCCGTTATGCACTACAGCTGCCTCGGCGCCTGTTTTGGATAGCGCCATTTTGCTGTGCTTAGTATACTTTCACCGAGACGGCACTCGAACTGTTTACACACTTAGCCGTTTCGGGAATGGTTCCACGTTTGGTCCGAAAGCCAATGATCATGTCTGTGAGGATGTCAGATAAATCGCTCCGTTTCCGCGTTACAAAAACAACTGCGCCCTATTCAGCGTCACCCGGACGTGCTTTATATATCCTCCACTGCTAGTGCTGCTACCTGCCGTCTGTGAGTGGTTATTACACGTCAGAAATAGGCGCTGGTCACATTAGTAAAAGATGTTCGTAATTTTACGACAGGCTGATTTTAGCGATAAAGACGCGTTTCGGTCCGACGACCTTTCTTGGAAACGAGAATGACATGCGTTTGCTTTCCAATCGATGGATATCCTGCGTTGCTACAACGCACTATTGCTAGAAGGAGAGCTTGTTCTTTCGCATAATCTTTATAGAAACTCACAGGCATCTCATCTGGTTCACTTGCCGTTTGACTGTTGAGCTTTATTAGTTGATTTTCTGTTGCGCTTTCAGTCATCTCAGTATCTGCCATTTCGGCATTCGTGCAATAATTGAAAGGAGGAACCGTATTACGATCTGTCGCGGTGAGAATTTCGGAAGATCAAGTTCAGTATTTCGGCCTTTTCCGTACCATTCTCTGCTTCGGGTTACCTCAGATGTTAAATTCCGCTCTCTGGACGTGACTAGATCTGTACTTCCCCCCTGTTACGAGGGGTGTGGGACTCACTAATCGTGATTACTAGGAGCGCTGAGTGCCTTCCTCTCGTGCTGCCCACGGCTCACCGGCGGCACCAAAGGCCCGGTTGCCTTTCAGGACCATACAAAGGGCGTCCCTCTCTAGTAGCCACGGACGGGTGCCCTTAAGTGCCTCACACCCTCGGTAATTTGTGGAGAGCCTTTGCAAGAGGCGTTACTTCTGCTATAGCTATCGCTGCTGGCCACTGTCCGCCGAAATCGTATCGAGAAATCAGCTACCTCACTCCAGACCAATACACTGCCGCACGATGTCTCTGCTCTCTGCGCTCGGACCTCTTGAAGGCTTTTCTACTAGTGTACCAAAAGTACTGCGGTCGAAAGATCCACGATCTCAAGAACATTATTCCTCCTACGTCTTTCCCGCAAAAGAAGGCTGAGTATGCTTGGTGTACAGCGCTTCAGTTCACTGAATTTATGAAAATACGTGTTGTCTGCTATAATCTGAATTCGAAATTTTGCTGAAGTGCCAGTATTTACATCTCTCATTTGTTTTTAACGTTTGAGATTTACAGTACTACGAAATTCACTATATAAATACAGCATGATTTTGCTCCATGGAGACAAACTGCAGGAAACGATCTCATAGAGTCTAACGAGCGAAAAAATGCAACAGTAAGTGCTACGTAATAAGTGACAAAAAGCCAAGCATAAAAAAGGGCTTCTTCGGCGACTCATACCTCGGGTTCTATTGGTCATCGAAAGGTAGGGTGACGTGTGTTGGATAGGCCTTGGGCTTGGGACTATTTGCATACCCAACAGAAGGATTTTCTTAGCGTCACTATCATACAGCACACGATCAAAGCATGAATATTACACACTCTTCATCCATCCTAGGCAAATGGAGAAATCTGTTATTTGTTTTTGTATCATATGGTGTCTATGCTGCGTCTTAAAGAGTTCACACCATTAGTTCATGGGCGGTTGCTTAGAAACCCCCCCCCCCCCCAAAAAAAAATACGTAACCAAACAGATTCGCCAATTCCAAAACGGCCACACACAGTAAATAGCTGATATTTTTATGATATATTCCTAAGATCCTGATTTCGAACAACTTTGTAAATCTTCCTGTTATCTTCGTCTGTTTCAGAGATGCAGAAGTTCAAAATTACCTAACATGTACACGTAAAACACAGTTAAAATCCGCAATTCTCTATGATTATAACCAGCCTGTTTAGTTTGAGAGCTCTTCGTCTTCATGTTGACCAATAGCTCTGACTTTTGTGCAGTCAAAGGAGTACTCTTCCCTTCGTTATGACGTTCTCTCCCGAGTGATTCTACTTCAATTCGAATTTGTGTAGTCGTATCAACAACACTACTTCGTACATTTGTGACAGGATCTTTTAGTGCCATAACGTCAACTTTCGTTTTAAATTTCGATATTTATTACCGGAACGAGTTCCTGCAGTCTGTTGCCTATCATCGGTTCTACACTCCCTTCTACTCATTGTATTATAGTATATCACTTTAACCGCGCACCTGCTGCACAGCTCTGGAAGCTGTAGCGAACGCGATGCACCATTTTCGTGGTCTTGCGGCAGAGGGTCTGTTCGCCTGATGTTCAGCCAAGCGACTACACGGCTAACGGCCTTGTTAGGCTGTTTGCCGCGGTCTGCGCCCTTTTTAATGGTTCCTTTGCTCGCTTTAGCGTCTTCGCACATTCGCAGACAGTTTATGTACACCACATGAGGGATAAGCAAGTCAAGTATTTCACCTTATATGTTTCTTAGTAAACGTTCTGTACTGAACATGAAAAAGATCCAGGCTATCTTCGATTACCTCAGTTTTCCAAGTCACTTGGAGGTCAGTGGTATAATAGTGTATAGTTGCATTGAATGATAAACATATATTTCATCTTGTTGCAAGGAGGAACGTAATCAAAACAAAAAACAATTATTACACGGAACAAACTGTTAAAGTTTTGAGATCATCAGGAATTTACCACTTACAATCACTGCATTATATGTTGCATGCAACGTAAACAACTCCGTTGCTGTTTTAGAAAAGATTACTGAGGAAAACCAGCCGCACTTTTTTCGATGAATCATTCATTTCACCGTCAGTTTATTGCAGGCCTAGGTCCATCGTCAAACGGCAGCGAGGATTTCTTACACGAGTTTCACTTTTTTTAGTCTCATAATGTAACAGAATGTTACTCATTTTGTGGTTTTTTACTTTATTACGTGAAGCATAACCGAGGAAGTGTTTTACTTTACACATTGCAGGTCTGATCTCTGCTTTTTTTAAATGTAGTGAAGCATGGACTAAAGGAAAGCTAGTAGATATATTTATTTACGCTGGCATCACGCCAGTAAGCGACTTGATTGGCTGTACCAAAGATCAAGATGATAGGGTAATGGTATGACTTTAGTGCTGTTACCGTTTTTACAACAATACTAGTTTTCATCCTAGATTATACTTCTTAAAAACAGTGGCATCGTAGAATGGAGGGCTCTATTTGTTACATAATTGTTATTGATAAAAAGAATCTCTAATGAAAATTACATGTCTGGGAAAAAATGAGTACCTCTATGAATATCAGTGGCATATCACAAGGCATGCAAGCAAAGAGGAGAAACATGAAAGGTGGCGGGCTTGTAATACGTCAAAGCAGTAGTATAGAAAAGGACGAGGAAATAAATGAAAATGAACTGAGAATGTAGTATTGCGAGAAGAATTTGACAGAGCATTGTAAGAGAATAGTCGAAACAAGGCACGCAGAAAATGGTTCAAATGGCTCTGAGCACTATTGGACTTAACATCTGAGGCCATCAGTCCCCTAGAACTTAGAACTACTTAAACCTAACCAACCTAAGGACATCACACACATCCATGCCCGAGGCAGGATTCGAACCTGCGACCGTAGCGGTCGCGCGGTTCCAGACTGAAGCGCCTGGAACCGCTCGGCCACCCCGGCCGGCAAGGCACGTAGAGCAGACAACATTCCCTAGGGGATAATGAGACATTTGTTAGTGCTAGCCAAGAAGGATCTATTCCACTTAGTGTGCAAGGACTGCTTATAGCGTTCTCGCTTCCCACGCCCGGGTTCCCGGGTTCGATTCCCGGCGGGGTCAGGGATTTTCTCTGCCTCGTGATGGCTGGGTGTTGTGTGATGTCCTTAGGTTAGTTAGGTTTAAGTAGTTCTAAGTTCTAGGGGACTGATGACCATTGATGTTAAGTCCCATAGTGCTCAGAGCCATTTGAACCATTTGACTGCTTATAAAGCGAAATACTCCCAGACTTCAACAAGAATGTAATGATTCTAGTTCCAAAGAAGACCAGTTACCTAACCGTCATTGTAATAAGTCACTTGCCAAATACTGACACGAACTGATTTCCGAAGAACGGAAGAACTGATAGAGGCTCTGGACTAGTGTAGGAACACGTGAGGCGATGCTGACTCTATGACTTATCTTTGAAGAGAGGTTAAAGAAAGGTAAACAATGGTTCACGAAATCTGTATATTTAGGGAGTGTTTGACAGTGGTGACTCGAAGGTGGCAGGGACACGATACACGGATCAAAAAGTTATTATCGGCTTTTATAAACAGCAGATTACCGTAGTACGAGTCGAAGGACATGAAAGGAAAAACGTCTGTAAGGGGTTTGGACAAATATGTAGACCACCTCTGATGTTATTCAATCTGTACATCGTTGTAGCTGTGAAGAAAAGCAAGAAGAAATTGGAATTAAATTTCAAAAAGATAAATCTTTTAGTTTTGTCGACTAGACAACAAGTCTGCCAGAGGCAGGAGCTGACGGAATTACTTGTGTCTTGATAAAACTTTACAAGGTTGTCGTAAAGTAAAATAAAGGTAATTAAATGCAGTTGAATTTAATCCGATAATGGCGAGAAAATTATCTTTAGAAATAAGACACTAATGGTAGTAGACGGGTTTTGCTGTTTAGGCGAGTACATAACCGATGATGGTAGGAGTAGAGAAGACATAAAACACGTACTGGCAAAAGGGTGAAAAGCATTTCTGAAAAAGAGAAATTTTTGAAGACTGTACATAAATCTGAGTGTTGGAACATTTTTCATGAAGATATTTGTTTGTCTTGCACGAAAGTGAAACATAAACAATTAACGGTAAAGATAACAAGAGAATAGAAGCTTCTGAAATGTGATGCTGCTGAATAATGCTGAATAGTAGGTCTGTTGATTGAATAACTAATGAGGAGATCCGGACTAAAGTGGACAAAAAAGAAATTTATGACGCAATCTGATGTAAAAGGGGATCAGTTGGTAATACACATCCTGAGACCTCAAGGAAACGTCAACCAGTAATCGAGAGAAGCTTCGGAGATACAAATAAGAGTCCAAGCTCGAAGACACTAACCCGGTTCAGAGGGTGTAGGTTGCAGTAGTTATGTAGAGAGGAAGCCGCTTGCACAGGATAGACTGGCGTGGAGAGCTGCATCAGACCACTCTTTGGACTGAAGGCCACAACAACATCAGAGAGAATATGCATGCTGCCGTAGCTTAGCTCTTTTAAAAAAAATTAGAAATGCAATTCGATGTTACGACTGGTTAACACAGACTTTTCAGTTCGTTTTTTGTTAGCGGTCTGACACAATATTACCCAGAGGGCTCTCTGTGTAGATTTAACTTCAGGCTCAAGTGATTGAGATGTCATATCCACGTCAGCAAATTTACCAACCCCTTTAATGTGTCATCGTGCACATTTCGTGAACTGTCATTGTCCAAAGATCTTACTATAATCGGGATTTTCATTAACGTTTTCGACACGTACTCAGTGAGCTACATTGCTTTTCAGATGTAATATTACGTTCAACTACTGCCAGTTAGTGCACGTAGAGAAGCTTGTAAATATAAATAAACCTTACTAAACCACAAAAGAGTATAAGAGCACCTGCGAATCTTTTACAGGCAGTGGGGTACTACAGCAACAATTCAGTAAGTTACTCAGAAGAAAGACACTTGACGGATAAACGAGGATACTGCTTACTCAGATTAGACGCAGATTGCGAACACAAAGGCATTATTTATAGTTCGCATCCCGACATCCCGGAGTTATTTGTGAATAAATCACATCAGATACACCAGAAGTCAGAAACATCCCTATTCGCGGGCTGTAACCTTCCTGTCCGATCTACTGATTAAGTTTAGTCTGGTGGACTGCGACGATCATAGAATCCGACATGAAGAAGTTAATCAGAACAGGGAAGAAGCACTATTTGTTACTATTTAAAAGCATTATCAATCACAAAATGAAGCAGTTGTGTAAATGATTTCTACAGCCACAAGCTACTGAGAAAGGGAAAGTATCGTGGAATTTGTCCGGCACTCGTTACCACAATAATGAGTTAACAAAACAAATCGATCGTCAGCCCAATTGGAGATATTACGTTAAACAAAAAGTCGAATTTTATTACTACCTGTGAGAGTTGGCAATACTCTCTTAGTATTTAAAGGTTGGCTACAGCGTGCATACACAAGCTCTGGAATCTAAGATATTGTTGTCGCGCTTCACAGCTCACGGATTAACTAATGGCAGTTTTGAAGCCAGTGTAGGGGCCCGCCTGCTGTGGTGCGCACGTGTGTTTGGCGAGGGGTCGTCGCCGAGCTGCCGTACTGCTGTGTCCGCCAGCAGCGACACAGGATTTGGTATTGAGTTGATATTTTTTATAATTTTCAGCGCGCTTATTAATTTAAAGAAAAGGGTTTGTGTATGTGCGTAGCAGCAGACGGTAATTTTGATAATGATAGGGGTTGAATTCTTAAGGGAAACCATTGTTAGGCGAATAGATTAAGTATTGATTTTTGTCATTGATTTCTTTTGTAATTGTCAGGGAATTGTTTCACTATGTATTTAATTGAGAAGTATTTCAGTCTGTCTCAAGAGTTTGATTAATTTGTAATATTGCTTTAATGCAACTGGAGACAGATTTACATGCGAAGCGATTCTTCAAAGAGCTTCTAGCGTTTTGTTAATTGAATGAGAAAGAATCGCTTTTAGAATATAGTTCTTGAAAAAAAAAAAGGAATTACTTGTTTGGGTTACCATTTATCGAGTTTAGATTTGACCAAACCCTTTCTCTTGAATTATATGTAGTTGTAGTAAACAGCAGCAGCCGCAGCAACAGCAGGAGCCGCCATACAGAACATGCATTGTACTCAGCATGAATAGTAGTTTTTTTATGTTTTTGTTAAATGATGGAATGCAGCAGATCAAGCAGTGGCAGCAGAAAGACGAAGTAAGTTATCTGTTGCGCACAGGACCAATTTAAAAGAGAAAAAAGTTTAGGTGATCTCTGTAATAGTATAGTTAACAAGAGTACAAGCACGAGATTTTCAGTAGAAAACACGAGATAAGAAGATAGAGCTCGCGACTTTCACCTGCTTTAAGACGACACGTGATTTAGGGTACCATGTACTATACAGAAACGACCTGATAACCAATAATTAGCATAGAAATATGAAACTCTTTCAGAAAAATCGTTCAGATGGCTCCAAGCACTATGGGACTTTACATCTGAGGTCATCAGTCCCCTAGACTTGTTGTTGTTGTTGTTGTGGTCTTCAGTCCTGAGACTGGTTTGAAGCAGCTCTCCATGCTACTCTATGCTGTGCAAGCTTCTTCATCTCCCAGTACCCACTGCAACCTACATCCTTCTGAATCTGCTTAGTGTATTGATCTCTTGGTCTCCCTCTACGATTTTTACCCTCCACGCTGCCGTCCAATGCTAAATTTGTGATCCCTTGATGCCTCAAAACATATCCTACCAACCGATCCCTTCTTCTAGTCAAGTTGCGCCACAAACTTCTCTTCTCCCCAATCCTATTCAATACCTCCTCATTAGTTACGTGATCTACCCACCTTATCTTCAGCATTCTTCTGTAGCACCACATTTCGAAAGCTTCTATTCTCTTCTTGACCAAACTGGTTATCGTCCATGTTTAACTTCCATACATGGCTACACTCCATACAAATACTTTCAGAAACGACTTCCTGACACTTAAATCTATACTCGATGTTAACAAATTTCTCTTCTTCAGAAACGATTTCTTTGCCATTGCCAGTCCACATTTTATATCCTCTCTACTTCGACCATCATCAGTTATTTTGCTCCCTAAATAGCAAAACTCCTTTACTACTTTAAGTGTCTCATTTCCTAATCTAATCCCCTCAGCATCACCCGATTTAATTTGACTACATTCCATTATCCTCGTTTTGCTTTTGTTGATGTTCATCTTTTATCCTCCTTTCAAGACAATGTCCATTCCGTTCAACTGCTCTTCCAAGTCCTTTGCTGTCTCTGACAGAATTACAATGTCATCGGCGAACCTCAAAGTTTTTACTTCTTCTCCACGAATTTTAATACCTACTCCGAATTTTTCTTTTGTTTCCTTTACTGCTTGCTCAATATAAAGATTGAATAACATCGGGGAGAGGCTACAACCCTGTCTCACTCCTTTCCCAACCACTGCTTCCCTTTCATGCCCCTCGACTCTTATAACTGCCATCTGGTTTCTGTACAAATTGTAAATAGCCTTTCGCTCCCTGTATTTTACCCGTGACACCTTTAGAATTTGAAAGAGAGTATTCCAGTTTACGTTGTCAAAAGCTTTCTCTAAGTCTACAAATGCTAGTAACGTAGGTTTCCCTTTTCTTAATCTTTCTTCTAAGATAAGTCGTAAGGTTAGTATTGCCTCACGTGTTCCAACATTTCTACGGAATCCAAACTGATCTTCCCCGAGGTCCGCTTCTACCAGTTTTTCCATTCGTCTGTAGAGAATTCACGTTAGTATTTTGCAGCTGTGACTTATTAAACTGATAGTTCGGTAATTTTTGCACATCTGTCAACACCTGCTTTCTTTGGGATTGGAATTATTATATTCTTCTTGAAGTCTGTGGGTATTTCGCCTGTCTCATACATCTTGCTCACCAGATGGTAGAGTTTTGTCATGACTGGCTCTCCCAAGGCCATCAGTAGTTCTAATGGAATGTTGTCTACTCCCGGGGCCTTGTTTCGACTCAGGTCTTTCAGTGCTCTGTCAAACTCTTCACGGAGTATCTTATCTCCCATTTCATCTTCATCTACATTCTCTTCCATTTCCATAATCTTGTCCTCAAGTACATCACCCTTGTATAAACCCTCTATATAGTCCTTCCACCTTTCGGCCTTCCCTTCTTTGTTTAGAACTGGGTTGCCATCTGAGCTCTTGATATTCATACAAGTGGTTCTCTTCTCTCCAAAGGTCTCTTTAATTTTCCTGTAGGCAGTATCTATCTTACCCCTAGTGAGACAAGCCTCTACATCCTTACATTTGTCCTCTAGCCATCCCTGCTTAACCATTTTGCACTTCCTGTCGATCTCATTTTTGAGACGTCTGTATTCCTTTTTGCCTGCTTCATTTACTGCAGTTTTATATTTTCTCCTTTCATCAATTAAATTCAATATTTCTTCTGTTACCCATGGACTTCTATTAGCCCTCGTCTTTTTACCTACTTGATCCTCTGCTGCCTTCACTACTTCATCCCTCAGAGCTACCCATTCTTCTTCTACTGTATTTCTTTCCCCCATTCCTGTCAATTGTTCCTTATGCTCTCCCTGAAACTCTCTACAACCTCTGGTACTTTCAGTTTATCCAGGTCCCATCTCCTTAAATTCCCACCTCTTTGCAGTTTCTTCAGTTTCAATCTGCACTTCATAACCAATAGATTGTGGTAAGAATCCACATCTGCCCCTGGAAATGTCTTACAATTTAAAACCTGGTTCCTAAATCTCTGTCTTACCATTATATAATCTATCTGATACCTTTTAGTATCTCCAGGATTCTTCCAGGTATACAACCTTCTTTCATGATTCTTGAACCAAGTGTTAGCTATGATTAAGTTATGCTCTGTGCAAAATTCTACAAGGCAGCTTCCTCTTTCATTTCTTCCCCCCAATCCATATTCACCTACTATGTTTCCTTCTCTCCCTTTTCCTACTGACGAATTCCAGTCACCCATGACTATTAAATTTTCGTCTCCCTTCAGTACCTGAATAATTTCTTTTATCTCGTCATACATTTCATCAATTTCTTCATCCCGCTAGACTTAGAACTACTTAAATCTAACGACATCACACACACCCATGCCCGAGAAGCATTCGAACCTGCGACCGTAGAAGCAGCGTGGTTCCGGACTGAAGCAGCTAGAACGGCCCGGCCACAGCGGCCTGCGAAACTCTTTCCTACGACATTTTAAATGTTACTACCTTTGAAAACAGCACGAATACTAAATCCCAAAAATAAAAGAACCTAATATCCATAAGATTGTCGAAAGCTCGGAATTCAGTTCAGATTTCAATGCGACATTCCCTTAATAACAAAGGAAAAAAATAGGAATAAATGATCCGAATGAGACGCAAATCTGTAAATGTGATGTACATGTACATAGAAACAAACGATTATAATATCAGAAATATTGGATGATTTACTCAGGAGAAATAGTTTTACAAACTGAGCTAGTCAATAACTCGTTGGTACCCCTCTGGTCGCTATGCAATCGACTATTGGTTGACATAGAGTTGCTGGATGTACTTCTGAGGCATACGGTGCCAAATTCTTCCAATTGGAGCGTTACATCGTCAAAGTCCCGATTTGTTTGGAGGTCCTTGCCCACAGTCTTCCAAACGTTCTCATTTGGAGAGAGATCCGGCGACCTCGCTGTCCGAGGTAGGATTTGACAAGCACCAAGCCAATCAGCAGAAACTGTCGCCGTGTGCGGACGGGCATTACCTTGCTGAAATATGAGCCCTGGTTAGATTGCCATGAAGGGCAATAAAAAGGGGTGTAGAATAGCGTCAACGTATCGCTGCGCTGTAAGGGTGCTATGGATTGCAACTAAAGTTGCCCTGCTATGAAACGAAATTACACCCCAAACCATCACTCCTTGTTGTCAGGCTGTATAGTGGGAGATGATCTGGTGTCCCACCACTGTCCCAGACGTCTCCAGACACGTCTTCGGCCTGTAATTTCATTTATTCCAGTAGAATTGTCCTTAGTGATGAGTCCCTCATGAAACTGTGGCCCAATGATCAGAATTTATAAAAACTCTACGGATCTCTGTCGCATTAGGATAATTCCTACGTGGTGTGTCGTTTTATCTCTCTCTCTTTCTCTCTCTCTCTCTCTCTCTCTCTCTCTTCCTCTTTCCCTCTCTTTCTCTGGCTCTATCTCTCTCTCTTTCTCCATTCCTCTCTGTCTGTCTGTCTGTCTGTCTCTCTCTCTCTCTTTCTCCGTCCCTCTCTCTCGCTCTCTCTCTCTCTCTCTCTCTCCGTCAGTATCTCTTTCTTTTCCTCCTCTCTCTCTCTCTCTCTCTCTCTCTCTCTCTCTCTCTCTCTCTCCCTCTCCCTTTCTCCTTCTTTCTCTCGCTCCCTTATAGTTTAGTTTCCGCAACGAAACTATGTCTCGAAATCTGGCAGAAAATCCAAAGAGATTATTTTCTTACATAAAGTACACCTGTGTTATGGCATCATCAATACCTGGACTACGTATTAGTGATGGTAAATTACCGATGCCAGTGTCACTGGAACGGTGTTCCTAAACGCGGTTTTTCGAAACTCCTTCACCAAAGAATATGAAATAAATATTAGAGAATTCGAACCAAGAACAACTGCCAACATGAGTAACCTAGGAGTAGATATCCTCGGTGTAGTGAAACAATTCAAATCATGTAATAGAGGCAAGTCTTCCGATCCAGAAGTCACAACAGTTAATATTTTTTCCACAGTATGCTGATACAATACACTTAGCAATCACATACAACCGCTCGCTAGACAAAAGATCACTGCGCAAAGACTAGAAGCTTTCACAGGCCACACCAATACTTAAGAATGGAACTAGGGATAATCCGCTGCATTAAAAACACATGTCACTGACTTCGATTTGCAGTAGGATTTTAGAATACATACTGTGTTCGAACACCATGAATTACCTCGAAGGAAACGATCTATTGACACATAGCATGGGTTCAGAAAAAATGGCTCTAGTATAACACAATTAGAACTCTATTCTCGTGAAGCATTAAGTGCCATGACATATTTCTAAATTTTCAGGAGGATTTTGATATTATTCGTCACACTCGGCTTCTAATCGACTTGAGTCCATGTGGAGTATCGTCTCATCTGTGGCACTGAATTGATTATTTTCTGCCAGAAAGTTCACAGTTACAAGTCACTAATGGAAAACCATCATATAAAACCGAAGTCATATCAGGTGTTCCGCAAAAAAGTGTTATACGCCCATTAATTTAGGAAACAATATGAGCAGCCATCTTAGATTGTTCTCATATGATGCCGTAATTTACCGTCTCCTTGAAAGATCTGAATATGAAAACCAACTGGAAAATATTTAGACAAGATATTTCTATGGAGCGAAAAGTAGCAATTGGCCACATATAATGAAACGTGTGAGGTCATCCATATTAGTACTAAAAGACTTTAAAAAATTAAAAGGTACCGATGAATGATACAGACCAACAAAATGAAATCAATATAATTAAAACATTTGCTCATAATAATGGATATAAACCCATAATAATAGAAAAACTCCACAACAAAATGTAAACATAAACCACAGACCCAAGTAACAGCAATCCACACAACATGCACTCCAAAACAAATCAATGTTCCACAGAAGCCAAACCTAAATATTCTGCTCTCCCATACACAGGCCCATAGCAAATAGCAAACTATTTAAAAAGAAAAATATAACAAACAACTTTTCCAAAATAATAAATTACAAGTAGTGATGTAAATACCTCCAAGATTCCCTACAGTACATCAGGAACATACAAGCTCAAATGTGATACATGGCCAAAATTCAACATTGGACAGACCGACAGAAGTTTTGAAGTTAGATGAAAAGAACACATGGATGCTTTAAGGCTTGGCAACTTGAACAAATCTGCATTTGCGGCCCATATTACTGAAGAAAACTATTCAGTGAGAAACATTGAGAACAAATCAAAAATTTTACATCTAGCAGAAAAAGGCGCCACTATGAAAAAATTAGAAGAAATAGAAATACACACACACACACACACACACACACACAAACAATACCCCAGACTATATCCTTAATGAACAAACTGAGTTAGCTAACACCCCTTTCCTAAAAAATTTCCAAAAATTATTTTCCACGCTCCAAAGCAAATAATATTCCTACACCTATCTGGAGATCAATCAGTAAATTTATATGTTACTACAGTTCTCTAGATGCTAAACGTAAATAAATAATGTACTGCCTTACCCATATGAATAAAAAAAATTTTGACATGGAACATCTTTATAATGTAACAGTATTCGCTCCAAAATTCACAAAATCAAGTCTCTCTGTACTAGTGTAAAATGCGTTTCAGTTGCGTAAGTGAACATATGATCCTTTTCCAGACATGTGACATCTTTATAATATTACGATATACCATAGCATCTTTGAAACTCATGCACTTGTAAACACTTTCTATCTATCAAAACATGTGACGCATGTTAGAAATGTATTCAAATAAGAATGTGGTGGAAATGTAGTCTGTGACAAATCTAAAGTGCTCAATGATACAAATTTATATGTGTAACGATAAGAATGTGGTGAAAACTACGAACGTCATTTGTTGGACGAAAACTATGAAAACAAATACTCCAGACCGACATTTCACGTAAATCACATCCCAATGCAAATCTGTAACGCAACCATGTGTCTGGCGTGCTTATAATTATCTATTATTTATATTTTACGGCAACTAATCAATACAAAACGTACTACATGTTCTGATGAAAGCATGAAAGCCGTGTCTGACGATGAACTGTGATGATTCGAAACCGGTAATGATACCTTTTGAATAAAGGAACTTAGGATAAATTTGTGGCTGGTTGCTGTCTCAACACCATTAACATAAATTCAAAGAAAGGTGGCTCATTTTATATTATTGAGGGATATTGGGGTGGACTGGGGGGGGGGGGGGGGTGGTCAATGTGGGACCTAGTTGTGACTGCATTCATTAACACAATGATATTTTTCGTCTCGGCAAGGTCTTTTCATGAAATTTGAATCTCCTATTCCTTTTTCCGTTTCTGTCCTAACGCGAAAATGATTTGTTGACAGCGTCTTAAATCGGAAGAAATGATCACTATAATAAACTAAGAGAAATCAGAGCTCGTATGCAAAGATTTAAGTATTTCAAGAGTGGAACGGTAGAGAAATTGTGTGAAAGTGGTTCGACGAACACTCTGCCAGTTACTTAAATGTGGACTGCATACTACTCATGTGCACGTAGAAGTGGAATGCAGTGTTAAGAACCTAGATACTCGATACACCTATAGCATCCGCGCTGTCTCACGGTAAAGTCTGCCTATATCTTTTTTATTATTTCTATTGACTTGCTCGGTGTTAATCATTTCTTATCCAACGTTTCTGAATCACAAATTAAACATAGCTACTTCTTGACAAAAATAGAGGCCACACTGGTATCCAGATACCTAAGACAATGTCACATAGATATTGCTTTGTCCAAGCATAATATTTAATCAATTGAAGGGCTTCTCGGAAAAACAGCGTTAGTCCAAAAATCTAGTTTTGGAAAACGAGACGAAACTGTCCACCATCATAATGCAGCGGTATGTATGGAGCCTGGTATTTCATAGAGGTACTTTTACACGCTAAGGAACATAATATGCATTTGCAAATACATAAAGAGTTATACACTGCGTAAAAGAAACTGGTATAGGCATACATATTCAAATACAGACATATGTAAACGGTCAGAGTACGGCGCTGCGGACAGCAACACCTATATAAGACATTAAGTGTCTGTCACACTTGTTACTGCTACTACAATGGCAGGCTATCAAGATTTAAGTGAATTTGAATGTGGTGTTGTAACCGGTGCTCGAGCAATGGGACACACCACTCCGAGGTGGCGATGAAGTGGGAATTTTTTCGTACGACCATTTCACGAGTGTACCAGTAAAACGTTAAATCTTCTACATCGCTGTGGCCGAAGAAAGATCCTGCAAGAACGGGACCAATAACGAGTGAAGAGAGTCGATCAACATGCCAGAAGTGCAACCATTCCCCAAATTGCTACATATTGAAATGCTAAGGCATCATGAGGCACCAAGAAGTGTCAGCGTGCGAACCATTCAACGAAACATCATCGATATGGGTTTTAGAGCCGTATGCCCACTCGTGTACCCTTGATGACTGCACGACACAATGCTTTACGCTTCGTCTGGGCCCGTCAACACCGACAATGGACTGCTGATGAGTGGAAACATGTTGCCTGGTCGGACGAATCTCGTTTCAAATTGTATCGAACGGGTGGACGCGTACGCGTATGCAGACAACCTCGTGAATCCATGGACCCTGCATGTCAGCAGTGGACTGTTCCAAGCTGGTGGAGGCTCTGCAACGGTGCGGAGTGTGTGCAGTTGGAGTGATATGGGACCCCCGATACGTCTAGATACGACGCTGAAGGTGACACGTTCATAGACATCCAGTCTGATCGCCTGCATCAATTCATGTCCATTGTGCATTCAATTTACGATGAAAATAGAACGCTATTGGGAATGACGCTAGTTCTCCAAGTACCTGAATGTGTGTCCCTGAGTTTTACAGTTGGACGTCAATACTCTGTCTTGAACAATCTCAATGTTTTAATTTGTAATGGAAGTTTGTGACGTTTCAGAAAGTATGGGACCAAAATTGCTCTGAAATCAATGAAATCGCTATGTTGCATTTCTTGTACATTAAATGGTGGTAGATTTTATCGTGATCTTGATATTACTTTCATCCAGCCATTAGAAGATTCTGCTGCATTCATTTTTCTTTTCTGTTTTTCTAAGAGGGCAAAGTCTTGATCACCTAGGAGGTAGCTGTGTCCCCAAATTGGAAATAAGTGCGTTATACTGCGAAACATTTTCAAGGCACAACGCAATAAATACACCATTACATGGATTTTGTTCTGTCCAGATGCATCAACACTTATTAGAACCAGATGTTCAGAATAGTAACTCAAATGGTAGAGTGTTGATGTAACATCATTAGCTCCCTTTTCCCCGTCGGCTTCGTGATAAGTAAACGTCGTAATTAGGTCATCAACTAGGTAGTGTACACTAAAAACATAATATCTGAGTGGTCAGGAATAAAAGACAGCATTGGAAAGGTTTCGCATTTAATCAATGGTAATGCACGTCACCCCAGTAGTTTGGGCTTTTGCCTGGAACATTCTCTTGTTGTCTAAAAGCTTCTGCTTCGCGTAAGTGAAGCTCCTTCTCTGTTCCAAACTTCTCTTTGTCTCTTAGGGTCAACTCTGGATTGTTCAACGTGCGTTGTCCGACCGCGGATAGCAGAACTTAGTGTTATGATTGGAAACATATCTGCCGTTAGATATTTCACGCTGGGATTGTGTCGGAGCGAATAATGAGACTGACTAACAGGAAATGATTTGATGTGAAACGTGATAAGATATGACACTACTGACGGATAGGCATTAGGCCGGTTGTCATGCTTGCCACGCATATCTTTCGGGGACGTGCTGTGAACTGCCAAAGACATTTTAATTCTGTGCATAAGTTATGCCATGAAGGCTTATAAATGCTTTCAGACAATTTGGCATCATGTCCTATCTTCCGAAAACAGTGAACGCGTGCACAATCAATGTAAGGTTACGTGATATTGAAACTGGGGCAAAGTACAACGCACCATGCTCATTTTCCAAATGAATTAGTTTGTAAACACAAACAGTACGATGCAAACTGCGCAATAAACGTGTGGGAAATCGTCTTATTTTTTACCTGCAGTCAGATCCTGTTATTGGTTTGGTACAACACGGCCCACGTGGTTCATATGTTCTATCCCAGCCACTGTCTTCTGACTTATCAGCTCTTTAATATGTATCTTCCTCTTCCTACGTAAAGACCAGTCATAACCTTCAGGTTCTCCACCTGCGTTCATGATTACACACTCATTCTCAAGCAATGCAACCTCCAAGGGCAGCACGTCTCTACGGAAAACACAACGTCTCTGGTTAGTTTCAGAGCCTGTGGGACCATGCGGCGCTCCTTCATGCCCAAAGCAGCAGTTCACCATGAATAGTGTTGCTTTTCCCGGAGTCACGTTGGACATATGCTGATTTTCCAGAACCGCCTATATTATAACCCTCGTTTTCTGTGTGACTGATGCCCTTTTAGCCGACACAATATTACCATCAGATGCATTCATACACACACTGCACGATGGTAGCACTAGCTCAATTTACTCGATTTTGGAGTAACACTGTTTTTCTGAGAAACTCTTCAATTGAAATCAACTGCAGATGGTACATACGCGGGTTGTCCAGAAACTAAGTTTTGATCGGTCGTTAAATGGGAACCACAGTTAAAATCATAAACATTTTATTTGAAAGAGTTAGCTACACTTTCCAGATACTTCTCTACATAGTCGCGGCTCCGACTCAGACACTTGTCAGAGCGTTATATAAAATTTCCAACACCATCGTCAGTAATTCTCTATGCTGGTCTATAGGGTGTAGCCTACGCCCAAGTGTTGTCTTCGTATCCACCGTTTGATGTGAACAGAGGTGATACTCAGGGCGAGCCAGTTAGGGCTGTGTTGTGGGTGATCGAACACTTCCCATCGAAAAGGCTGCAGGAGCGTCTTCACTGCCCCTGCAGAGTGCGGCTGGAGATTGCCATGAAGAAGGAAGTGCGCGGCAGTTGTGTTAGGCGGGTTGCGTTTATTAAGGCGAAGCCTTTTAGCGGGCCCTCCCACTTGGCTGGAGACACTGTTGTTCTAGGCACCTGTACTCGCTCACAGCTGAAAAGAGCGTCTTGAGGCGATCGACGGTCATACTAGAGACACTGACCAACACATCTGTGCAAAGCTTCATGTGGTTTTCACTGTGGTGTCCATTTCGCGACCGATAGAAACTTACTTTCTGGGTAACCAACGTAAATTGAAACTGAACAGCAAAGAAGTTTTGATTTACGACTGAGCAGCAGATACAGTAAGCTTGTTACGAAAGCTGATAGCCATGACACATTAACTCCACCATCAGTTATTTCAAATGGTCTTTTGATTTAAGGCGATGATGAAGAAATTCTGCTGTTCTCCAGAAACAGCACAAATACATTAAGCGCAATTATTTTCGTTATTGTTTTACAAGTTTTCATTTAAATTGCTTGGAAAGCAAAACACCGATTTTAATATTTACCACTGCTTAAATGGAGTATTTACCATTTATATAACACTCGACTTTTTTTGGCAAATGCAGATTTCGGCTAGTGCCTAGCTTTTATCAATGCACATTCGTCTTTATTACGGGAACGGAAAACCATGAACCCTAAAAGGTGAGATTACTCGCGTTAATGTTGCTCAGTATAGAAGAAATTCTTGTATTGGCACTCATTCTGAAAATCATTGGATACATCTTTATATATAATCTCACTGAATCAGAATTACTTTGCCTGGACTTGTTGGGAGGTAGCAGGAGTCGATATATCTTCGATGAGAAAGATATCTATTTGCTCTGTAATCGGAAGTGCTCATACATTAACCATAGTCGGTTTATGCGTTGTGGCGGGCAATTATTAGTGCCTTTCATCACAATAAGCCGCTTATGTACTATGAAGCATTACGTCCAGTGTAAGTGGGTCATCAATTCTACGGACAACAGAACCATGCGGTCGAGGTAATGTAGCCACGTTTGCCGCACTCCCTTGTCCCACTCCTTCTTACCATCGACACCGGACAAAAATTTAGTGACACTGGGGAGATAACACGCTACTATCGCGTAACGTAGACCCTAGCCTTGCTAACTGTGTCAATTCAGCAAAGAACACTCCACAAGTCTGTTTAGGTATGCCGTATCCAGTTGAAACTATTCATTGATCCCGTAAGGCTATCACGTTGCTGTTTGTTGCGTTTCACCCACTGTTCTAAATATTCCAAGACATTTAGTCTGGGATCAGTATGCAGTGATATGGGGGGCCAGTCAACTTGCGACAGTGTGTTTGAGTGTTCGTCAAAGCAGACACGTCTGTTCCCAGCCATAATACCACGGCTGTTGTATTGGGAGATGGGAATATCAACAGCATAGTAATCAAGAGAATGTATTAGGTTGTTGTACAAATTGGTAGCGTTTTTGTTTGATACTAAAATGTAGACTTTCACGGCCGGAAATGTCATGTACGCTTGTTCGCCCACTGCTTGAATACTGCTCAGCAGTGTGGGATCCGTACCAGATAGGGTTGATAGAAGAGATAGAGAAGATCCAACGGAGAGCAGCGCGTTTCGTTACAGGATCATTTAGTAATCGCGAAAGCGTTACGGAAATGATAGGTAAACTCCAGTGGAAGACTCTGCAGGAGAGACGCTCAGTAGCTCGGTACGGGCTTTTGTTAAAGTTTCGAGAACATACCTTCACCGAAGAGTCAAGCAGTATATTGCTCCCCCCTACGTATATCTTGCGAAGAGACCATGAGGAAAAAATCAGAGAGATTAGAGCCCACACAGAAGCATACCGACAATCCTTCTTTCCACGAACAATACGAGACTGGAATAGAAGTGAGAACCGATAGAGGCACTCAGGGTACCCTCCGCCACACACCGTCAGGTGGCTTGCGGAGTATGGATGTAGATGTAAATGTAGATCATGTCCATTATAATTATCCGGGCTGTTATGCCGTGGTCGGTTGATGAATTCTGTGTCGACACAGAATTCATCAACCGACCACGACATAACAGCCCGGATAATTATAATGGACATGAGCGTTTTTGTTTTTCATATTGGTATTCCAATTGTTATAGGTTTATTTGTCGATTATCATTTTTATTTATAGTTATTGTTGCTATTGGAATTTAAATATTGTCATTTTGTCATTTAGAGATACATTAGTGACTTTCCATTATTGCTCTTGGAATTTAAATATTGTTATTTTTAGAGATATTTTAGTGACTTTCCGCATTCAGGGAGATCTTCGGGGTTTGATTAAGATTGTTTAAACATATTAATCCACAATGACACGTGTCAGTGTATTCGAGAACTGGCAAATGTGATGAACTGTCATCATTACACCATCGTGCGAAGTTTTCATACAATGGAGAAGGTGCAAAACTCGGATATATGAGTACCGCACTGTCTTAATCCAAGGTCACAAAAATCACTGGGTGGCTGTACATTCACCTCTGCTTGTTCGCCATCAGTTGGCTAGTGGACAACACCGACCATTCCTAACCTATATCGTTAGTGTTGACGAGAAATTGTATCTTTAATGTAAGCAAATGAAAGGAACAGTGTAGCCTAAACAAAACAGCAACTCCCAGTACAAAGACTTGCGAGCATCCTCGAAAGACAATGTTGTAGATCTAGTGAAACAGCGTCACTGTGGTGTACTACGAATAGCTTCTGTGTGGTGAAAGAATCACTGCTGACAACTGTCACAACTGAGACGTATTGCAGACGTGGTATAAGAAGAACAGCCAGGACAACAGAGTGAAGTGATGCACTCCACGGTATAGCCCGCCCGCATTCCGCTAGACTGACCCAACTCCTTCTCCACTTTCTATCGAACAACCTTCGAAGAACTTCTTCTTTAAATGATAAAGCGCTCTGAACATAGCTCGACGAGTTCTTCGCTAAAACACGTGATCTGTACAGTTGCGGAATCGAAAAGTTACCACAGCGTCGACAGACTGTTGTAAATATTGAAGTAGGATATATTACTGATAACTAAATTCTTTGGTATGTGCAACTGCTGTCCAGTGCCTGGGTTCTTTGGCCCACTGAGGATATAGGGCTTGATTCACGTCTTTGAGTAATACTTTGTTGCGAGATACACGACTCCAAAGGTGAACTGCAAGCAGTTCCCCTAAAAACATTGGCTGGGAAACTAATTGCTGACACCAGTGTTTCCTATAGAGTATAAAACTGATCGTAATTCAGAATGTGTGCGACATAACTCCAGTCAATGTCTTTTAACATCTTTATACGACCACTGTTACGTAGTTGCAATTGCTACATCCTTCGATGTTAATACGTTGGACAGTCCCCATTGATACAACAGAAAATAGAGCATCTTCATTCACGGTGTGATCGTGGGTACTAACGGATTTGGCAGCAGCTTTCTGACGATCTCTCACATCTAGTCGAGCTTATTATAATCCGTTCAAAATACTTTAGATTTTAACTGCTCCTTGTGAATATATTTACCAGTCAGTCGTATACATCAAACATAACATTACTACACGAACAGCTCTGTCCACGATAATGCAACAAGAGATAGACTCAACTTACATTTAGCAAGAAAAAATCAACATAAAACTCAAAATAACATTTCTCTACCAAGGAATAAAACTGTGCAATAAATTACCAAAAGATATTAAAGAAATTCCAAAAATACACTTATTTAAAAAGGCAGCTTAAAAGTACTTGTTATGCAGTACATTTTATACATTGAAGGATTATTTTGATAAAACAGAGTAGGGGTTTGATAAAAAATTGTTATACAAATAAATAATAATGATGATTACAAAAAAACCAACATTCCACGTAACACCTTCACTTTATGTTTATTTTTTCTTCCTTTTTTCTTTACTAGAAATAATTACCCCCAAGCTATACATAGCACAGTACTAACACCTCTTCCTCTTTTTGAGCTCAACATCTCACTCATTATGAAGGGATGCTGACTCAGTTTTTCAGGATAGCAAATGGGAAGTTGCGCTACAGAAAATGGCCCAGAGATCACCAGCCTGTGTGTGTGTGTGTGTGTGTGTGTGTGTGTGTGTGTAGTGAGTGAAGTGTTATGAAACACTGTGTGTATAGTGTGTGCAGTGACTGATAGTAAGATATGAGTGAACAGAGTGGCATCACATTATTTTATAAGTTACTTGTAAGAAAAGTATTTTATACTAGGAGTAAATCTAATGATTGTCTCTAACTAGAAGTCTGTAAATATATGTGTATACGAATTAGCTTATTTTAAGTTGATCTAAACTTGTAAATGTCCTATATCCTCGTAAAAAGAGATCTACGGATGAATAAAGCTACTACTACTACTACTACTACTACTACTACCTCCACGCCGACCCATCTCAATGCACCGCCTCGTACACACATATAACTTCACTGTCATGAAGTATGTCGGCTGTGGAGGGCCACATAACCGCCTTGTGTCAATTCTACACAATCTAAAGCACGCTAAAGTGAACAGTGTCCTTTTTTTAAGGGAGTGGACATTATTTAGTTCAGCGAATTTCGGTAAAACTGTGCAGGCGTAATATGAGATGGAGCGGAGACCATTGTATTTATCAACTCACTGAAGTAAACATCATTGTGAGCAAAGAAACGAAAGCAACAGCTAACACTATGCAGTTCTGCATCTGCTGTTAATCCAATCATCGTGTGATGTTTTGTGGGTAATGCCACATGATTCTCTAAAGGTTCCATAAAATACATTTTCACATAATCCTATAGAGTATGTGAATTATTATTGACTAACAGCTACTGAAGACTTTTTCTATTATAAAACCATTAAAAAATTTACAAATACACCGTTCTGTTTGTGACTAAGACACCATACATCCAAAGATTTTAATTTCCTCGTTTCACTTTATGTCAATAGCGTTGTATCCCCAATGTCTTAATGGTTCACTCATTGTAATTGAAATGCAGCTACTCACTGAGGCCTAGTGTGAGCTGTAATTACCTATGGAACCGAAACTTTGTAGATTTGCTAATGCGTTAATGCGGAACCGATTTACAGTGTAAAAATAATTAGTTCCAGTTGTGGTCACCAGGAGCAAATGTGGCGCTGTACACTGTTTGTATGACGGTATGACATCCACCCTGTCACTTATCAAGCCACTACGTTACAATAAGGCTATCGAGAAGAAAGACCGTACGGTGTTAGTGAACCTGTTTTATGTGAACGGCAGCAATTACAGTGCCGTATTGAGTGACGCCAAGTGAAAGGTCTGAGAAGAGTCCCGATGTCATTAAATGGTTTAAAGAAAACGATAAGTAAATTCAATAACATGTATGAGCTAGATGTGGCACCTGGAAGAGGGAGGCATTCTAACTCGGTGGTTATTATTGACGAAACTGCTGTAGTTGTGACTGATCTTATAGTACTAGCACTGGATAGTCAGTGTTAGTGCTCAAGCAGCATCATGAGAATTATCCATCCCATGGTCAACATATAGAAAGTTCTGCAGTCTGTTTTACACTGGTATCCGTGCAACACCCACGTGGTGCAGCAACTAAAACCTCATGGTCTGCAGCAACATTCTGAATTTGTTTTTTCGGTTATGGCACAGTTCAAAGTTACTTTGGTAGGCAATATTTTACGGGATAACGAGGCAGATTTTACACTACATGGTCCAGTGAATGCATAGAATTTGAGCTACTGTTAAACCGTGTGTTGTGCGCGGTGAACCGCTGCACTCCCCGTATGTGACTGTATCGTGTTTATTCACAAGCACCTTTACTTTCGGTGCAGTCTTCTTTGGAGAGAATACAACCAGAGGGCCTGTCAAGTGCACTATGACGTCTGCACGTTATCGATAGCTCCTTGTAAAGTATGTGATTCCTGCTTTGGAAGAGCGCAACTGTGTGGAAACCACTGTTTTCATGCAGGATGGGGCAGCATCTACCGTCGCTCACCCCGAGAAAGATCTGTTTAATGCAACCTTCTATGGACATGTTATCTTCCGAGGTTTCCCAAATTCATGGCCTGTATGATCACCTGAACTGAATCCAAGCGACTTTTGGCTCTGAAAATATCTAACAGAATGCATTTACAAGGGACAAGTTCAGTCTCTACCCGATCGGAAGGCCAATATGCAAGAACACGTTGCTTAGGTTCTACCGGAACTACTGCGAGCAACTCTTGATGACGTTGTTTTATGGATGCAGCACCTCGACGACATCCCCGGTGCTCACGTTGAATAAATTCTGTAAGTGCCAGTTAATAATACACTCTGCATTATGCTTTCCCACTTGTTTTACATCTTCTCCTCACCTCCGGTTCCCAGTCCGCTCCATATGGAAAGATTTCTATACGGCTTTCTTACCTTCATGGCTCCAAATTTGCATCTGGCGGCTGGAATTGCAACTAATTATTTTCACAATACAAATTTGTTCCTCATTAATGCATTAGCATGTCTGCCACGTTTCGTTCCCGTACGCTAAATGCAGCCCACATTGGACCTACGTCAGTACATGCTCTTCAATAAGTAAAAAATTGTTATAATCATGCGGTACATTCGGCCCATATAAACGCATTCTCCACCCCCCCCCCCCCCCCCCCAATGAACCAAGGACCTTGCCGATGTTGGAGGCATGCGTGCCTCAACGATACAGATAGCCGTACCGTAGGTGCAAACACAACGGAGGGGTATTTGTTGAGAGGCCAGACAAACGTGTGGTTCCTGAAGAGGGGCAACAGCCTGTTCAGTAGTTGCAGGGGCAACAGTCTGGATGGTTGACTGATCTGGCCTTGTATCACTAACCAAAATGGCCTTGCTGAAAGCAAGGGGAAACTACAGCCGTAATTTTTCCCGAGGGCATGCAGCTTTACTGTGTGATTAAATGATGATGATGTCCTCTTGGGTAAAATATTCCGGAGGTAAAATAGTCCCCAATTTGGATCTCCGGGCGGGGACTACTCAAGAGGACGTTGTTTTCAGGAAAACGAAAACTGGCGTTCTACGGATCGGAGCGTGGAATGTCAGATCCCTTAATCGGGCAGGTAGGTTAGAAAATTGAATAAGGGAAATGGATAGGCTAAAGTTCGATATAGTGGGAACGAGTGAAGTTCGGTGGCAGGAGGAACAAGCCTTTTGGTCAGGTGAATACAGGGTTATAAATACAAAATCAAATACAGGTAATGCAGGAGTAGGTATAACAATGAATAAAAAATAGGAGTGCATGCAAGCTGCTACAAACAGCATAGTGAACGCACTATTGTGGCCAAGATTGACACTAAGCCCACGCCTACCTCAGTAGTACAAATTTATATGCCAACTAGCTCCGCAGATGACGAAGAGATTGATGAAATGTATCATAAGATATAAGAAATTATTCAGATAGTGAAGGGAGACGAAAATTTAATAGTCATGGGTGACTGGATTTCGGCAGTAGGAAAAGGGAGAGGAGGAAACATAGTAGGTGAATATGGATTGGGGCTAAGAAATGAAAGAGGAAGCCGCCTGGTAGAATTTTGCACAGGGCATAATTTAATCATAGCTAACACTTGGTTTAATAATCATGATAGAAGGTTGTATACACGGAAGTAGCCTGGAGATACTGGAAGGTCACAGATAGATTATATAATCGTAAGACACAGACCCAGGAACCAAATTTTAAACTGTAAGACATTTCCAGGGGCAGATATGGACTGTGACCACAATCTATTGGTTATGAACTGTAGATTAAAACTGAAGAAACTGAAGAAGTTGGGAATTTAAGGAGATGGGACCTGGATAAACTGATAGAACCAGAGGTTGTACATAGTTTCAGGGAGAGCACAAAGGAGCAATTGAAAGGAATGGGGAAAATAAATACAGTAGAAGAAAAGTTGGTAGCTTCGAGGGATGAAATAGTGAAGGCAGCAGAGGATCAAATAGGTAAAAAGACGAGGGCTAGTAGAAACCCTTGGGTAACAGAAGAAATATTGAATTTAATTGATGAAAGGAGAAAATATAAAAATGCAGTAAATGAAGCAGGCAAAAAGGAATACAAACGTCTCAAAAATGAGATCGACAGGAAGTTCAAAATGGCTAAGGAGGGATGGCTACAGGACAAATGTAAGAATGTAGAGGCTAATCTCACTAGGGGTAAGATAGATACTGCCTACAGGATAATTAAAGAGACCTTTGGAGAAAGGAGAACCACTTGCACGAATATCAAGAGCTTTGATGGAAGCCCAGTTCTATGCAAGGATGGGAAATCAGAAAGGTGGAAGGAGTATATAGATGGTCTATACAAGGGCGATGTACTTGAGGACAATATTATGGAAATGGAAGAGGATGTAGATGTAGATGATATGGGAGATATGATACTGCGTGAAGATTTTGACAGAACACTGAAAGACCTGAGTCGAAACAAGGCCCCCGGAGTAGGCAACAATCCATTAGAACTACTGAAAGCCTTGGGAGAGCCTGTCCTGACAAAACTCTACCATCTCGTGAGCAAGATGTATGAGACAGGCGAAATACCATCAGACTTCAAGAAGAATACAATAATTCCAATCCCAAAGAAAGCAGGTGTTGACAGATGTGAAAATTACCGATCTATCAGTTTAATAAGTCACAGCTGCAAATACAGACGCGAATTCTTTACAGACAAATGTAAAAACTGATAGAAGTCGACCTCGGGGAAGAACAGTTTGGATTCCGTGGAAATGTTGGAACACATGAGGCAATACTGACCCTGCGACTTATCTTAGAAGAAAGATTAAGGAAAGGCAAACCTACGTGTCTATCATTTGTGAACTTAGAGAAAGCTTTTGACAATGTTGTCTGGAATAATCTCTTTCAAATTCTGGATGTAGCAGGGGTAAAATACAGGGAGCGAAAGGCTATTTACAATTTGTACAGTAACCAGACGGCAGTTATAAGAGTCGAGGGGTATGAAAGGGTAGCAGTGGTTGGAAAGGGAGTGAGGCAGGGTTGTAGCCTCTCCCCGATGTTATTCAATCTGTATATTGAGCAAGGAATAAAGGAAACAAAAGAAAAGTTCGGAGTACGTATTAAAATCCACGGAGAAGAAATAAAAACTTTGAGATTGGCCGATGACAATGTAATTCTGTGAGAGACAGAACCTTGCAGAACTAGCACTCCTGAAAGAAAGGATATTGCGGAGATATGCCTTAGCCACAGCCTGGGGGTGTTTCCAGAATGAGATTTTCACCCTGCAGCGGAGTGTGCGCTGATATGAAACTTCCTGGCAGATTAAAACTGTGTGCTGGACCGAGACTCGAACTCGGGACCTTTGCCTTTCGCGGGCAAGTGCTCTACCAACTGAGCTACCCACGCACGACTCACACCCCGTCCTCACAGCTTTACTTCTGCAATATCCTTTCTTTCAGGAGTGCTAGTACTGCAAGGTTCGCAGGAGAGCGTCTTCAAAGTTTGGAAGGTAGGAGACGAGGTACTGGCAGAAGTAAAGCTGTGAGGACGGGGCGTCAGTCGTGCTTGGGTAGCTCAGTTGGTAGAGCACTTGCCCGCGAAAGGCAAAGGTCCCGAGTTCGAGTCTCGGTCCGGCACACGGTTTTAACCTGCCAGGAAGTCTCATATCAGCGCACACTCCACTGCAGGGTGAAAATCTCATTCTGGAATGGACAGTGTCTTTGAAGGAGGGTATAACATGAACATCAACAAAAGCAAAACGAGGACAATGGAATGTAGTCGAATTAAGTCGGGTGATGCTGAGGGAATTAGATTAGGAAATGAGACACTTAAAGCAGTAAAGGAGTTTTTCTATTTGGGGCGCAAAATAACTGATGATGGTCGAAGTAGAGATGATATAAAATGTAGACTGGCAATGGCAAGGAAAGCGTTTCTGAAGAAGAAAAATTTGTTAACATCGAGTATAGGTTTAAATGTCAGGAAGTCGTTTCTGAAAGTATTTGTATGGAGTGTAACCATGTATGGAAGTGAAACGTGGATGATAAATAGTTTAGACAAGAAGAGAATAGAAGCTTTCGAAATGTGGTACTACAGAAGAATGCTGAAGATTAGATGGGTGGATCACATAACTAATGAGGAAGTATTGAATAGAATTGGGGAGAAGAGGAGTTTGTGGCACAAGTTGACTAGAAGAAGGGACCGGTTAGTAGGACATGTTCTGAGGCATCAAGGGATCACAAATTTAGCATTGGAGGGCAGCGTGGAAGGTAAAAATCGTAGAGGGAGACCAAGAGATGAATACACTAAGCAGATTCACAACGATGTAGGCTGCAGTAGGTACTGGGAGATGAAGAAGCTTGCACAGGACAGAGTAGTATGGAGAGCTGCATGAAACCAGTCTCAGGACTGAAGACCACACCAACAACAACAACATTCGATGTGCAGCGGTACTGCAGATTTCTTGTGCAGGTACAACCTGTTGGCTTAAAGGCCTTTATGCGTTAAAGTTTGCTAGGAATTCACTGTACTGTGACTTGCAAGCCGTGTCACACTGTTCACATAACATTTACAATTACTTTTGTTTATCGTGCAGCTCACGACGCTGTGTAATCCTATCAAGTGGACGTCCCTTGAGTGGCTTTCTTGGCGGACAACCATAAATCTGTCATACAAATGACGGTGTGGAGCCGTTGTATAGTGTACTATTCTGTTTATGCAAATGATAATATGGTTATGGTGATGAAGATGATGACATTGAGCGAAGTGAGAAGGCTTAACACAGTAACAGCAAATAGCCTAACTCTGTTTAATGGCATAAAGAGGCAGTCGAAAGTATGGATTAGAAGTGAGGTATACTTGCGGCAGTGGTTAGTGAATTGTTGGTATGATATTGGGAAACAATTTTTTTTTTTTCTAGGAACGATGTTGTCTGTAAACTAAGTGAGGAAAGTGTACCAGGAAATCTCTCGTGCAAACATGATCAATCATCAGAAATCATGTAAACTGTTTGATAAATTTAACGATTGTGGGAGGTCGGACCAGGATTTATTGTCAACATGCATGAGTTTGCGATGGAAGGATGGTTAGCTGCATTACGGATAGGGGGTGCCTAAGAAACTTAATTACTAAGGATAAAGCGAACATAGTCACCAATGTATTACGTGTTTCAGGTAAATACAAAATTGTAACGTAGTGTAAATGTGATAGTTTGAGTTCAAGTTTAAGAAAATATTTTAAAGCAACACTAACGGTCGTAGGAAGCATATTTCGCGAATTTCTTGTTAGCAGTGAAAAATAAATACATAAAGCCTGCTGAAGACTGAGACTGAAAAATAACATGTTAATTATTGTTAAACTTCTTGCCAGTAGCTCTTTTAAGAACCTATAAATATCCTTCATGTTGCCTTCCACTGAAACTACTACTGTGTTCATATTCTGTAAACTGACTTGTTCCACAACATTTCGATAAAAAAAGTCGTTGAAATTATTTATGAAACATATAACTAACAGACCACCATCAGCATTTTTACATAACCTCACTCCACGAGACACCGCACAGAGCTTTAGAATTTAATCCATGGCCCTGTTCAAAAGATTGGTTACCTGGACCATTTCCCAATCGATTAAATAATGGAGATGAAAAGCTTTTCCAGCACCTAGATTCGAACCAGCTACCTGCGAACCGAGGCTAGCAACAAAGCCATATGTCTGGAACCTTGACTATGCAACATTGTGAACTTATAATTATTTCGCACGAGTAAATTCATGGTGATTAATTATTTAATACAAGACTCGTGTGTGCAGGTGCTGTTTATCTTTACCGGTTTACAGCGGACGAGATATATACTCCCACGCACTTGCCTCGTTACTTGCACCCCCCGCTACACATTTCCCGGGATTAAAATAAGATTTATTGGACACCGTTGGCCCTCTGCCACTACCGCGACGATCTCTCATCGCAACGTACACGGCGTAGTTTTCCCTTGCATCAAGAAAGGCGTTATACTGCTAAGGTATTGTTCATATCTTATTCCTAGAGCTATTCTTCTTCAACATTACAATATTTTGATGGTATTAAAACTATTTTAATAAGGTCTGAAGATGATTAGAATGCTCTAGAAATTCAAGGTGCAGTAGGTGTAACACCGTTTTTATCTACCTTCAAGAAAAATAAGAGGCTTACTGTCATGCAGACAAATTGTCTCCCAACGAAATTTTCTAAAGTTTTTATACGTATGTCCAATACTGAAGCGTAGTCTTCGATGATAGTATTATCATCGCTCCAAACGTGTTTCAAGGCACGAGACATGTACATACGTAAACTTAAGGACGAAAGTAGCTTTCACGTGACGTGTCAGTGCCAAGTAACAGTTGAAAGTTCTTTGCATATAAAATTATAAGACTCATTTTACCGCCCCCTGAATTGTGGAAGTTACAGTTTAACAACTGCTCACTGCCAGGATTTAATTGACATTACTTAAATGCAAATGCGGCGTGGTTACTTAATTCGTTTATGCTTTTAAAATATAATCTTCCGCCTGCTCTTTTCTACGAGTCGACAAAATATTACTTTCTGTGCAGAAGTTAGTGCGCTTAATGACTCGCTCAACAAACCTGAAATAATGTTGGCCGTGGTCTGGGTAGATATTTTGGTTCATTTACGAAGTTGGATATGAGACTGAGGACGGACTTGAATACCCCCATCTGAACCTTCAGACTTCCTCATTTTCGATATTCTTTGGTTACAGTAGTTTCAGTAAAAAGTGCATTTATGTAATGTGAAAAAAACATGGAATGAGTGTTCAGTTTCTAAAAGGCATACAATAATGTAAATGTTTACTTTGAAGATAAACAATTTTTAACTTACTTGTAGGTTTTGTTGAAGTTTTGAAACAGTTCTCTAATACTTGAAATTCATTTGTACTATTTCCATAAATTTCATTACGGTTTTATAATGTCTTTCTGTTTGGATTCATATATTCATCAGTTAGAGTTACTAACATTAATGTTTCAGTTTCATGTACTAGACAGTTTTGACTGCAGTTTTCGAGTAGAAGGTTTCACAAAACAATATTTTATAGTCGCATTTTTAAATAGTAAATTTGAAAGCGTTCTTTGGTGATGTGTGGCACGTGAACGTGGGATGTTATGACGTAGGTGACGTCTGTGACGGTCTGTCCTCCTGTTGCTGTCTGCCACAGGGTCGCAGTTCGTCGACGCCAGTACCGCTCGGATGATCTATTATATCAGGTTGAACAGCCGCACGTCGTGGTTGATCACATGGAACAATAGTACATTAGTATCAGTTTTCTATAATATAAAGTCTGTTTTACCGTATGTCGAAAAACAATGGTGTTAATGCATCACTTTTTTGGTTTATTACACGTCAGAAGGTCTATTACAGGGGTGTGCTTTTATTTGTTGGATCTGTATTCGTCAGTGTGGATTTCTGTTCGCATCACCAACGTTAGTGTACCTATCAAAAGCCAACAGCCTTTTATTTTCATTGTACAGTTAAACAGTTCCCTATTTATCTCGAAGTGTCATATTCTTTATGCATAAGTGTTTGTTCGTTTCTGAATCACCATCGCTAGCACTTTTTGAAGCGTCCATGGATGGTAGGTTTGAGTACTAGTTTTCAGTTAGTCCATAGCTGAAATGGTCACGTTCGAAAGTTTCAAAATTGACAATTAACCCTCGTCACTACCAATACTGTGAAGGTGACAGATGTTCTCACAGTCACAATGCGCTGCCACAACTTTATGCGATTTTCATACCTGTAAAATGTCTTCCGTTGTAGTTGTGGAAGGGCACTACCTTATGTTAAGAGTTCATCCACTGCAAAATTTGCCATTGGATATGTTCTATATTACTTAGTTATTGACAACAAAAGCAAGTGACTCTTTCAGCAGTTTTTTAGGCACTGTTCTCTGTGCCATTGCACACACACTGACTCACAAACATCACTGACGGGTGCGTAGACAATCGTGCTTTTTGAGTTAATACGAATACTTTACTCGCAATATCAGGTCCACTGTAGCATATTATTCCCGTGTCTTCATACATCTTTTGTCCTACACGTTTTATGTTGCGGATCCCTGCGCATTTTTTATCCCCAATGGATCAGAATTTTGTTTTTATTAACAGTATAGTCAAAATTTTATGAAATACGTCACACATAACAGTTTACATTAAAAATTCAAGTTCTGTGTAGCCGTTTCTTTGACTCTCACATATCACCAAGCGTCTAACATGCACACATTGGTTTTTGTATCCTGTTTTATTTCTGATATTTGTTTTGACTTTCCATATGTTACAGTCAAAACTCGTTTTTAGTTAGAACGCGTTCTTACCAGTTAAAACTAGTTTTTACTGAGCCACTCCCTCAAAACGCGTTTTGCCTAGTTAAAACTAGTTTTAACTGACTTTCGCTTTCGACTAGCAGTAAATTCCAATGGGAAGTAAGGGTATCAATATCAG
The DNA here is from genome assembly GCF_023864345.2 of Schistocerca serialis cubense. Taxonomy (NCBI): domain Eukaryota; kingdom Metazoa; phylum Arthropoda; class Insecta; order Orthoptera; family Acrididae; genus Schistocerca; species Schistocerca serialis. The sequence continues at coordinate 530,402,583 of NC_064642.1, forward strand.
CTAGTTTCAACTAGTAAGGACATGTTCTAACTAAACTAGACAGAACTAGTCTTCACTAAATTTATTTTGGGGCTAATATTAAAATTAAGAGCAACAACGCGTTGATGGAAATAGAAAAACGGCATTCTTGTATTGTGCAATTCAGTATTTATTGGAATATCGATCATACATCCAAACACAATCCGGATAGTTAAAATAAGAAGGCGCGACACGAAAACGCAAACTCGATGACAATGGGAAAAACATAAGAAGAGAAACGCGTGTGTATTGTGAATAGTGCGATATTGGATTGTGTGCAATACCATGCTTTGAGCTATACCATACGAAGAGTATTTCTAATAAATATTCTTCGAGGAACTGTGTTTCCTTTAGATCTACCACTAAAACCTTTCCTCATTATATAAAAATTAATAATAAATAATTTTTAATTCAGCAACAGCGTTACTTCTGTAAAAAACCTTCGAATAACAATTCTAACAAGGTTTTCAGTTGTAAGATAATTACTTGCCCCCACAGCACTCGCCCATAAGCGCGTCAAATACGCGCCGCTGCAATAAGCGCTAGAGGTGCGGAAAGAATTACACAGTTCTAGGCGCCAAAACTCCCTATCTGAGCATCGCTGCAACGGCCGACAAGGCCTGCCACTGGGCCCTTTTCGCCACAACAAACTACACGGTAGAAGGGTTAAGCATGTGCAGATCAGCTTGTACGTATTTATCATGGCAGATCTAAATCAAGAAAGGCGATGGAAAGAAGAATTTGTGAGAAGGATGTTACAGATTGAAAAACACGACAAAAGAGAAAAACATTACAATGTTATGACAAAAGGATCTTAAGATAAATTAGTGCACGAAACTGAAGAAACACAATCGGCTGAGAAAAAGACACAGATGCAGTAGAGAAGATTAAATCGATTCAAGGTTATTAGTATTTGTGGGACCAGGAAGTTAGCGACAGGAAAACATAAGACAAGACTGGAACGAAATATGGGATACTCGAAAAATATATTACAGGTATGTATTTTTGAATTTATTTCAATAAATAAGGACAAATGTCAGGCATATTCATTACTTCATTGATTTAATGCTCTGAAAATGTTGCTTACTATTCAAGTAATTAATTAATATTTAAAGCTTTAATACTTACATTGTAATATATTTTATAATATATATAAAGTACCTAATCGCCTTGTAAAAAAAGCTAATTTAAGTTCGCTTCCAGATCCGAATTCGACGTGTCCAAAGAAAAATTCTTGTTGCTGGAAGATGTGCCAGAGACAAAGGTATCATTAAGAACTTCTGCTAACATGGCACCTTAGGATCAGAACGAGGATTTGTTCCCTGTGTGTGTAAGAAGGCTTCTGTTTCAAAAAGGTGCTTTCGTAGGAAAAAAGGGAACTTTTGTAACTGAAAATGTCACGACACTTTGTGTTGCAGTAACAAATAATCAAAATTTAATTGTTATATATTTTTGGTACGTTTCTGTTTTATTAAGACTGTAGCAACTTTTATCAAATGTATGAGTAATTAATATATTTTTACTGTATGATTATTTTGTTTCCACTTTCGTAACTAATACTGTTAATATGGCTCTGTAATGTTCCTTAAAATGTTTCTTCAGTGTATGGTTATTTTTGTATTGCTGTAGTTAATATTAATGACTTAGATATATGATCAATATTCTCAATAAATATTGCATTGCACAATACAAAAATGCTGCTTTTTATTTCAATCCACACGTAGTTGCTCTTAATTTTAATATTTGCCCCAAAATAAATTTAGTGAAAACTAGTCCTGTCTAGTTTAGTTAGAACATGTCCTTACTAGTTGAAACTAGCTGATACTGATAGCCTTACTTGCAGCTAGATTTACTGCTGGTCGAAAGCGAAAGTCAGTTAAAACTAGTTTTAACTAGGCAAAACGCGTTTTGACGAAGAGGCTCAGTAAAAAATAGTTTTAACTAGTAAGGACGCGTTCTAATTAAAAACGGGTTTTGACTGTAACATATAAAAACAAATACCAAAAATAAAACAGGATACAAAAACCAATGCGTACATGTCAGATACTTGGTCACATGTGAGAGTCAAAGAAATGACTGCATCCTGACTACAAATCTGGTGATTCAATCTGATGGGCTGCCATTCATGTTTAGCATTCTTGGCGGAGTTTTCCAACAGAATAGTGCTCGCCCACATACCGCTGTTGTAACCCAACATTATCTACAAAATGTCGACACGTTGTCTCGGCCTGCTAGATCACCACATCTGTCTCCAATCGAGCACATATCGGACATCACTGACATCCGACACCTGTACAACGCAACGCAAGTACGTTTACATGCTTGCATTCAGCATTCTGACGGTTACATCGGTTGTAAATGCACCAGCATTTCACATTTGCAATTGCTCGTCTCTCCCTCACGTTAACCTGAGATACTGAGATGTTGATCATTTAAATATGTTAACTAGACTAACGTATTCCCGAAATTCCGTTATTCTCTGTTAATTATCTCTTAGTGTTGAAAATTTTTTCATGAGTGTATCATAAACCAATTCACAGTAAAATTAAAAATATACCGCCTTAGCTCTTACTTTTAAACATAACGTTATCACTTAATTTCAAGTAGCGTAAATTCCTGTTAGCAGGATGATTATTAGTTGTGTTCGTGGGAAAACTGCGTGACAAACAGGACTCTGTTGTTACGGATGTAGGTACTGTTCTTTGAATAATTACGATGTAATCGGTCAATTTTAAGCTACCAATATTTGGCAGTCAGCAACTACTTAATACCTGTCGTGGTAGTACAAGCTTCTTTGTCCAACGTAGCGGCTTTCCTTCTAAATTCCTGGGTAACATTTAGCTGGAGGAAGCACAAATAGTAATAATTAATACATGGAAGTTTGTAGTTCTTCTCCTTGATGAGATGTAAGAAACACATTGGATGAATGAATGAATGACGAATTAACTGTCTACCATTTTTTACAAAGAACATGATCTGTATGACCTGTGGTTATAGATTACCAGAAGCTCTCAAAATACCCTCTAGATTTCGTCTAATTCACACAGTGCATGTGATCCTTGTTTTCATAGGCAAGGAACTGTTGTTAACTGTTTGGGTGTAAACATATTATACGTAAGTCTTCAGCGTGCAGACACCACGTTTCAGTTGACACAACCTACGACACACTTAACGTGAAACATGAACCGTAAACATCCTGGAAAGCTACGTTAGTGTACAAAGCTATTTATACTAAAGCGTATGTTATGTAGATAATAACGACAAAAATCTTACGTTGGGACTGGTAGACTCCTATAATGTGTGCAGACAGAACATCTGTTGTTGCAACATCATTGCCAAGGTTCTCGATGTATTTGGTCGTTAATTATGTAAGAGGCGATCAAAAAGTATCTGAGAAAGTTGCTGCAGCGTATATGAAACGTAGCAGGACTCCGATGCGGGTATATAAGTAGTGACATGTAGTTAATGAATTAGTCTGGTATATGTCTTTCCCATGTGCGTGCGGTAAACGCGGAAACGCGAACTATGGCAACGTTATTACCAGATGCGTCCAAACAGGACCAACGTGCTGTTATCATCTTCTTGGCTAACGAATGAGAAAGACAGGTAGACATCTATCGGAGAATGAAGAATGTATGTAGAGCAGAATGTCTGCCAAAACCCAGTGCTGCGGAGTGGAGCGCGGCAAGGGATGCCGCTCCTTCATGATAACGCACGTCCCCAAGTCGCAGAAGTCGTAACACAGAAGTTACTCAAGCACCCGCCCTATTTTCCTGATATCTCCACATGCGATTATCCCGCTTCCGGACTCTCAAAATAGGTCTTGAAGGTTCGACGATTCCCGTCGGTCGAGGATGTGCAGCAAACAGTTATGAACTTGTACTCGCAGCAAGACACCGTGTTTTATCAATCGGGTATGTTCAAAGTGCTGTGTCGGTGGGATAACTGCCTCATTGCTCATGGCGATTTTGCCTCATTTTGGACTGTACGGCATTCGAATGGAAACTTTCTGATCATGCCTTACATAAGACATACTACTGCGAGTAATTGTCTGTAACTAATAATATGAAACTGTATGTGAAAATTATGCTTAACAAATATTTTAGTCAAAATTTAAAATCCACGTATAAATATGATATTGACGTAGTGATCAAACTGTTACTCGTAAATGATCTTATGCTGGCAGCACACACGTTTCGGAATATGTGATGCAGGTACACAAAGACTAGATGAAAGGCTGCTGCAGAACTATTACAGATAAGGTTACCACTATTGCTGTGGATGTCTCAAATAAGTACTCCTTAAAAAGCCTGTACACTGAATTTTTAACACAATGGTACATAGCATCACCGCACGGACTTCACGTGCTCTGTTTCTAATTGTAGCTCTAGATATCGTGGAGAGGTGCGAATATGTGACTGGCTGAATCGATATTAGGAACTTCCGTGGTACAGACTAAATGAAATTAGGCAATCACCATAGCGTAGTTTTTATTCGTATGTCTTTGCATCTGTCTCGCCGTCTAGCCCGACTGTGCCTGCAGAATTGGATGGGAGAGTGACTTCGTATTGCTATCCCAGAAGAGTGCGTCCCCACATGTAATATTACGCCCACGGCCTTAAGATCCACAGCTTCGAGGGCTGGCTTTGAAGACGACAAACTGGGGCCAGCTAGTGTAACCAGAAGGTTAAAACAGAACTGTCACAATAAGAGATTGTGCGGCGCCCAGGCTGGCTTTAAAATGCCACCCATGGGGCAACAGTACAAGTCTGTAAAGGGGGAAAACTCAGGAAACTCACCTCGTTTGTGAACATCACGTGTACTGGGAGGCTGGATGATTGCAACGAAATATGTCTAATTATGATGTTCAGGAAATTCATAACTGTACATTAAAAAAAAGTCGTACACGATAACCAGAAGTGCCAAAATGATCGGTACAATGAGAGGAATTCATTGCCACTAAAGTTTTCATTGTAGCATCATCGTTGTAGAAGATACGGTATTTACATAAATTTTTTTCTGTGGCAACCATTTCAAAATTAATACCTACTTAATGCGCTGACATATATACGCAGACAGTATATTGGACGATAACACAAGCTGTCGACGAACGCTACTGAATGCTAAGGACTGTGACAATCGGACAGCTGAAGTTGCAGCCTGATTAGTTGACACAGGACGTGCATATCTTACTCTTAGAATAATTTAGTCTTCCACAGTTACAAATTATACAACCAGAATATGATAGAACATTTTACCTTTCGTTTGATATAAAAACTATGTACTTTTACGTGTTATTTAGTTGTAATTTAGGTAAACAATTATGCAGGTGATTAATATAAATGTAAGTGAATTGGGTTCGGTGTCTCTACTGTGAATTCTGACTGTGCAGAAATGCGCTATAAATGAATCTACCAGTCTTAACGTATCATGTGTGTTTCAGTATGTTTGTGCATTTATTGATGAGCGCATTTGTGTATGTTTTGTAGCGCAGTTAGTTGTTCATCTTCTAGTTAACACATTTGTATTGCAAGTTCTCAAAAGGGCACGAAAAGAGAGGCATTCGTCTCAGTATCTATTGGGTTGATGCATAAGCTCGTAGCGTTCTTCCTTAAGTTTAATAAACACAACAGATTCATGTAACAGAATTGTTATCATCAATAGTATATTCTCCCTCAATGTTTACAACAGTCTGCAAACGTTGGGGTAGCTTTCCTATTCTGCGACTGTAGAAACCACGTGGTTTCGATGTGAAGAACTCACCGAGCTGTGTTCGGAGCTGATTTTTAGCCAGAAACGAATTTCTTTCAGGGTTGTTCGATAGAGCGGAAAAGGTAAAAATCTTAAGGTGCAAAATTAGTTGAATAAGGTGGGTGCGAAATGACTTCCCAACCTAACTCCTGTACATTGTTTTTTGTCAGTCTAGCAGAATGCGAGTGGACGTTATGGTGGAGTGGCATCACTTCAAGCAGTCTTCCTGGTCGTTGTTCTTGGACTGTGTCTGCAAGACGTTTCGGTTGTTGACAGTAAATATCGGCAGTGATGGCTACACCCCTGGCAGGCACATCATAGTACACCACACCATCGCTGTTCCACCAGGTGCATAACATTATCTTTTGTGGATGCACGCATACCTTTGTACGGGGAACTGTTGCTTTGTTTGGGTTCAGGCATTGTTTTCTTTTCCCTGTGTAGGCATAAAGACACAATTTCTCGTTACTAGTAAAGGCTCAGGATAGGAATGGCAGGTGTTCTTCACAAGCCAATTGATGACAGGCAAACAGAGATGTACAATATGCCTACCCGCCGATTTTTGTGATTATGGCGTAGACCATGCGGTACCCATACATCTTAATCTTCCGCATTGCATGCCAATATCGCACGATGCTGGAATGATCACAGTTCATCACGTTTCCCAGTTCTCGAGAACACTGGAGTCGATTACTGTGCATTAATGCGTTTAAACAATCTGCATGATATCCTGACGATCTAGGGCGCCTTGCCACGGTTCGCGCGGTTGCCCCCGTCGGAGGTTCGAGTTCCTAGGGCATGGGTTTGTGTTGTCCTTATCGTAAGTTAGTTTAAGTTAGATTAAGTAGTGTATAAACTTAGGGACCGATGACATCAGCAGTTTGGTCCCATAGAACTTACCACTAATTTTCAGGGTATTTTTTCCATACCCCGAAGGTCTTCCTGGTTGTGGAGATTTACTTTTGTCAAAACGATGTCCGTTAAAAGGACGACACCATTTTACACCATTTTTTTTGCAGTGCTCTGTCCAAAGGCATTGCCCTCACACAAGCACAAATGTTTCTGGCTGTCTCCGCTGTTGTCACTCCCTCCCCCCCCCCCTTTTTCACAGCCCGTCCTCCTCTACTGAACTCACACAGAAGAATATGTGCGAAAGCTCCAGTTTCTCCATTTGGTACTCAATTTTCTAGCATCCACAACTCCACTCACTATCGCTAGACGACAATATTTAAACTCAAATGGCAATAGTGAACTAAAAATAAAAATTTAAAATCGATAAATAAATGCATGACAACTGGAATCCGAACATGCAAAACAAAAACACTACCAACTTACGTATCCAACCTAATACACCTATGCTATAAGTAGATTTAAATTATGAAAATTGATGTGTAAATTGAAGAGCTGGTAACCTAGAGTGTATAGATAGTGTTCAAGATGGTTGCTCAGGGCTCTTATGTGTTTTAATCATCAGTTCCGGTTGAAGCTGTGACAGCCGATGGTGTGGATATTCAAATGGTTGATACTGGCCAGCGAGTCCGCTATACATGTGAAATATTTAAACTTTTGTTTGAATTTCGCATGATTTTGGCGAATCGTCCAAGTAAGCGAAGTACTTTAACGTTTCTTCGAAATCAGTGCTGTCATGATTAATCTGGTGACTGGAACTTTCAATCTAGACGTTTCTCATCTGTTTCTAGTGACTGGCTGCAGAGGGACGTAGAGACTTGAAATTTTGTGAGTACTGGTAGGGACACAGATTTTGTTTATGTTTGTCAGGATCTACTCAGTTTGTGTAAGATGCTCATACAATCTGTATATGTCGCAAAACTCTGTTTCTGTTCACCACACGTCAGTGTGTAAGTCCACCACTCACATATGTTTTCGAACTGATTTAAATAAACCTGTTTCATTTAAAGCCTATAAGTTTTGGTCTGTTGTACTTCTTTAAACTTATGTAATTTATACAGTTCATTGTTTTGTAGTCATTTTATTAATAAATATGTAATTCTGAGTTCCGCCATAATTAGATGTTTCACTATAAGATCACCTGAATACTGGTGATTTTCGGCTGGTGTTGCTGCAGTGTGTGACCCACACTAAGACCGACAGTGATGTAACATTATTACTTAAGGTCGTACACTTAACCGACCTCCCATAATTATATTTATTTATTCATCCAAATAAGAGGTGAGGAGCTTTCTGACAACAGTCAAAAGATCTGATTGAGCTATTCTGTGTGTCAGCGCTGCACAAATTGTTGAGCAATGAAGCGATCCTAAACATAGTTACATTTTGGGCAGCAGCTAGTTTCGACATTACAACTGCAATAATGTCTGTGTACAGTATATAGTCTCAGAGAATGTTAAAGAAACTATTCGTTAAAATACAGTAATTAGATCCTTTCGGTATCTTATAGTCCCATTTGTCATATTGGTGATGCACATCCTACCATTTCGTTAATGCTCATAACTACTACGATATTTCGAAAACAAGCAGCACTCCTGTGTGCTATGAAAAATGTGAATCGATATGATTTTACATTTGAGATGTGTTGGGTCATAGATTACTGCATACAAAATGTACCTAACATACAGGTAGAACTGAAATCCACGAACTTATGGAGATTCTAGAGCTTGTATTAACACACAACTACTTCCTGTTCAACAACAAGTTTTACATTCAGGAAAATGCGTTGGCAATGGGTAGTAGTCTTGCAGGCTTTCCAGCAGACATATACATTAACAATGCTGAAGTCAACATTTTTATATACCAAACCAAAGTGAAAAAATTAGCTGCTTTATTACAAACGCTATGTTGATCACACTCATTCTGTTCAATGGAACAACAAAAGAAATAGAAAAGTAACCAAAAAAGTTAATAAATTACACAAGAAATTTCAGTTCACTGAAAACATCAAACACTAGAAGGCATTAACTATCTTGAATTAACAGTAGCAAATAAAAATCAAAAGCAAACATTTCAAACTTTCCTGAAGTCAACCACCACCAATGTTACCATACACAACTTCTCTTGCCATCCACATCAACATAAAAAGAAACATTCCTCAGGCTCAAGGTTAATCACATGCTTAGACCCCAATAAACACAAGTGAAACAAAATGAAACACAAATTATTAAATCAATTCCTCCAGCAGTGGGTACAGATAAATTAATATACACTGTTGTTGTTGTGGTCTTCAGTCCTGAGATTGGTTTGCTGCAGCTCTCCATGCTACTCTACCTTGTGCAAGCTTCTTTATCCCCCACTACCTACTGAAACCTACTACATCCAACTGAATCTGTTTAGTGTATTCATCTCTTGGTCTTCCTCTACGATTTTTACCCTCCACACTACCCTCCAATACTAAACTGATGATCCCTTGATGCCTAAGAATATAACCCACCAACCGAACCCTTCTCCTAGTCAAGTTGTGCCACAAATTTCTCTTCTCTCCAATTCTATTCAATACCTCCTCATTAATCATGTGATCTACCCCTCTAATCTTCAGCGTTCTTCTGTGGCACCACATTACGAAAGCTTCTATTCTCTTCTTGTCCAAACTATTTATCGTCCATGTTTCACTTCCATACATGGCTACACTTTATACAAATACTTTCAGAAACGACTTCCTGACACTTAAATACATACTCGATGTTAACAAATTTCTCTTCTTGGGAAACGTTTTCCTTGCCATTGCCGCTCTACATTTTATATCCTCTCCACTTCGACCATCATCAGTTATTTTGCTCCCCAAATAGTAAAACTCATTTACTACTTTAAGCCTCTCACTTAATAATCTAATTCCCGCAGCATCACCCAATTTAATTCGACTACATTCCATTATCCTCGTTTTGCTTCTGTTGATGTTCATCTTATATCCTCCTTTCAAGACACTATCGATTCCGTTCAGCTGCTCTTCCAGGTCCTTTGCTGTCTCTGACAGAACTACAATGTTATCGGCGAATTTCGGATTTTTTATTTCTTCTCCGTGGATTTTAATACGTACTCCGAACTTTTCTTTTGTGTCCTTTATTCCTTCCTCAATATACAGATTGAATAACATCGGGGAGAGGCTACAACCCTGCCTCACTCCCTTCCCAACCACTACTTCCCTTTCATGCCCCTCGACTCTTATAACTGCCATCTGGTTTCTGTACAAATTGTAAATAGCCTTTCGCTCTCTGTATTTTACCCCTGCCACCTTCAGAATTTGAAAGAGAGTATTCCAATCAACATTGTCAAAAGCTTTCTCTAAGTCTACAAATACCAGAAACGTAGGTTTGAATTTCCTTAATCTTTCTTCTAAGTTCAGTCGTAGGGTCAGTATTGCCTCACGTGTTCCAACATTTCTACGGAATCCAAACTGATCTTCACCGAGGTCGGCTTCTATCAGTTTTTCCATTCGTCTGTAAAGAATTCGCGTTAGTATTTTGCAGCTGTGACTTATTAAACTGATAGTTCGGTAATTTTCTCATCCGTCAACACCTGCTTTCTTTGGGATTGGGATTATCATATTCTTCTTGAAGTCTGAGGGTATTTCGCCTGTCTCATACATCTTGCTCACCAGATCGTAGAGTTTTGTGACGACTGGCTTTCCCAAGGCTGTCTGTAGCTCTAGTGGAATGTTGTCTACTCTGGAGGACTTGTTTCGATTCAGGACTTCATCTACATCCTCTTCCATTTCCATAATATTGTCCTCAAGTACATCGCCCATGTACAGACACTCTATATACTCCTTCCACCTTTCTGCTTTCTCTTCTTTGCTTAGAACTGGGTTTCCATCTGAGCTCTTGATATTCATGCAAGACAACATTCCATTAGAACTACTGACAGCCTTGAGAGAGCCAGTCCTCACAAAACTCTACGATCTGGTGAGCAAGATGTACGAGACAGGCGAAATACCCTCAGACTTCAAGAAGAATATAATAATCCCAATCCCAAAGAAAGCAGGTGTTGACGGATGTGAAAATTACCGAACTATCAGATTAATAAGTCACAGCTGCAAAATACTAACGCGAATCCTTTACAGACGAATGGAAAAACTGATAGAAGCCGACCTCGGTGAAGATCAGTTTGGATTCCGTAGAAATGTTGGAACACGTGAGGCAATACTGACCCTACGACTGAACTTAGAAGAAAGATTACGGGAATTCAAACCTACGTTTCTAGCATTTGTAGACTTAGAGAATGCTTTTGACAATGTTGATTGGAATACTCTCTTTCAAATTCTGAAGGTGGCAGGGGTGAAATACAGAGAGCGAAAGGCTATTTACAATTTGTACAGAAACCAGATGGCAGTTATAAGAGTCGAGGGAAATGAAAGGGAAGTAGTGGTTGGGAAGGGAGTGAGTCAGGGTTGTAGCCTGTCCCCGATGCTATTACTGAGCAAGCAGTAAAGGAAACAAAAGAAAAATTAGGAGTAGGTATTAAAATCCATGGAGAAGAAATAAAAAATCTGATGTTCGCCGATGACATTGTAATTCTGTCAGAGACAACAAAGGACTTGGAAGAGCAGCTGAACGGAATTGACAGTGCCTTGAAAGGAGGGTATAAGATGAACATCAACATAAGCAAAACGAGGATAATGGAATGTAGTCGAATTAAGTCGGGTGATGCTGAGGGAATTAGATTAGGAACTAAGACACTTAAAGTAGTTAATGAGTTTTGCTATTTGGGGAGCAAAATAACTGTTGATGGTTGGAAGTAGAGAGGATATAAAATGATGACTGGCAATGGCAAGAAAAGCGTTTCTGAAGAAGAGAAATTTGTTAACATCGAGTATACGTTTAAGTGTCAGGAAATCGTTTCTGAAAGTATTTTTATGGAGTGTATGGAAGTGAAACATGGACGATAAATAGTTTAGACAAGAAGAGAATAGAAGGTTTCTAAATGTGGTGCTACAGAAGAATGCTGAAGATTAAATGGGTAGATCACATAACAAATGAGGAGGTATTGAATAGAATTGGGGAGAAGAGGAGTATGTGGCAGAACTTGACTAGAATAAGGGATCGGTTGGTAGGACATGTTCTGAGGCATCAAGGGATCACCAATTTAGTACTGGAGGGCAGCGTGGAGGGTAAAAATCGTAGAGGGAGACCAAGAGATGAATACGCTAAGCAGATTCAGAAGGATGTAGGCTGCAGTAGATAGTGGGAGATAACGAAGCTTGCACAGGATAGAGTAGCATGGAGAGCTCCATCAAACCAGTCTTAGGACTGAAGACTACAATAACAACATCAACACGAACAGAAATAAGACACCACAACACTTGAAGTTAGTTCTTGTAATAATTTATTTTCTTTTGCCCCTTCATATTTACTCCAGTTTTGGTTAAAGTATTTGGCCATATATTTTCTTTAATACGTGCATCCTAAAACAACAAATATCTCTGAGCAAATATGTCTTTGTGGGTCGAACTTCGTAACAAGTAACAGTTGCATAACACATGCTGGATGCTGGCAAATTTTCCTTATCACAGTGTATATATATATTGTGTGGTATTTGCTACCAAATGGCCATGACAATAGAAGCAAACAGATGAGTACTAACAACAAAAGCCACCCATACTGTCGTAGTAAGTACAAAACTAAATTGTGGATCCAAATCGACAGATAAACAATACTCATGGCGGTGCATTAAGGCATGTTCCATCATCTTGTCACAGAGCCATCAACCATCATTATGCTTGAAATAACTACGAAACGTCCGGAGAACCGTCTGAAGATGAGCCTGAAAAGGTATGCAAATTGGTTCATGGAATGACTGGTTGCAGTTTTATGTATTTACATTACATAAACAGTCATAGGTTCTTAAACATCCGTAATGCATAAACCTAATGCCGAATTTTTCATCAAACCTAGATCAATATCTATCTAAATTTATGTGTGTAGCGTATTAGTTTCAGTTGTGTGTAAAGAATAGAGCAAAGGTGAAAAATTCATATCATGATCGTATCTCGTAAACTGTTTGAGATAGCGGAACGAGTTTTTGTTAAATGACAGCATCAGTGAGAAGAGTATTTCTCATATGGATAATATATGAGACTTTGTTACCTACGATGACATGCTCTCTACTACAGATGTTTTTCAATGAAAAATGTAATTACTTCAAGGACAATCGATATATGATGAAATGAGAGTTACTAATAATTTGCAGCAATGTAAGTGCATAAATTACACATTTGTTTTTATGCTGGGCGTGGCTGTCTCATAAGCTATTGACCAGAGTTTTCGTAAATTGATTACTCAATAATACACTCTTGCAGGACCCCGTCGCAACTGGAACTGCATTAGCATATTGGTGACGTCAAGTTGTGTTAACATTATTGTGTTTTGCCAGAAAAATTAATATTAACACGGAAACAAGAGAAATGTAGGTGCAAATCAGTATTCGCCAATGATGTTTCTCTGCGATGAAAGAATATTCGAAAGTCAAGCGAAAGTAAATAGCTGCTTCTGTTGAAATTTCAGCTTAATCCTAACACCCTGTATGTTTTTAATGATAAACTGTTGACTTGTCGAATTGTTGATTGCAATAGTATAAATTCGATAGTTTGCAATCTAGGAAGCTTTAGTTTACAACATCTACTTATGAGTAACCTTCAGCAGTTGAACAGCACCACCCCTACTATGCAGTGACATCTCGTAGTAGATAGACACCACTACCACTGACCCCTTTCGTACCTCATCGTTTGCATCCATAACATTCAGATAACTTTATGAAGATCTTAAAACTTACCACCTAGTGCACGCCAAGCGACACTGTTCTCTTTCACCTGGAGGGTCAAATAGGAAAAGCCTCAAAATCAGCTGCAGCACCTCTGCACTGCCGAACAGTTCTACACTCGTTTAGTGCCACGTTGTTTTGACTTTGTAGTTCACCCATAAACTAGCATTCAAAGCGCCACTGCATTCCAATTACTCTCTATATTAACAGTAGTCACGCCAACGTTTTCCACAGTTTGCTCTGTTAGGGTCACTCAGGTAGTTTTAATATCCTTCGACACAAACATTTACTTCGCTGAAAAATCTTCGCAAGAAGCTTCGATGAAGTTAATGCGAAGGTATTTGCAATTTCTATGCACCTAATGGAATTTCGTAGCTTTGGTGCCATTTTAATGTCATACATTGTAATTTACACTGTATTTTAATGTTGCACTGTTGTAAAATAAAGTATATTCTACAATTATTTACAACCGTTGCGGACCATTAATCTCGCTTCCACCAGACAGATGTCAGCTCTTACATAACAAAATTGCCTTTCGTAAAGCCACCACAAGATGGATAACCTATTAACAGACAGAGACACACACCCGCACACACACACACACACACACACACACACACACACACTTACGGGATTTTCGACTGAACTATAATTACAATACAAAAAAAACAAACGAAAATCTCTGCATATAAATGGGGAACAGCTGCTGTTTAATAATACTGGCTTTTTATTGCACCAGCATGTAACTTTTCTCAAAAAACTTTTCTAAATTATTTGGACTGGCTACATATTATGACTCTAGTACTCCTTCTGAAAATAAAACGATACTGACTTCCACTTTCAAGAAAAAGATCGTTTAAAAGGAATATGGAAATAACTTGGGATAATCCTATTTGATATTATATAATTCTAAAGTATTGTGCGCCTCAGTTGTATAGTGCAAGAATTTTATGAGCTCTAACAGCTTAAATGCTTCTCGCGATTTAACCAGTGGCCAGAGTTGCGTGTGCTAACTATGTTGCTACACTCGCTGATGGAACTGCGAAAGCCTGCCTCTCATCCGAGACAGCCTTTCCCGATCGGGCTCTTCTCCATCATCTCGAGTAGCTTGAAGACAACACCATTAGTCTGTCTTCCTCCGCCATCATACGGCTAAAGCTCGGCTCATAACAGTTTACAGCAACTCCATCACCTCGACTGCTACGGCATGTCTCCTTTAAGTGCAGTCTCATACTAACAAACAAATTGTCTGACAGGGTCAAATTACTGCCTACAATTACGAGACATTGCTAGATACTTTTACAGAAACATAATTTGTACTTTAAAGGCACATTTGCAGGATTGGGTGGACATATTATTATATATTAATTAGTATAAGCGGTTGTATCGGTTATGGCGTGCAACCGCTGAAACATTACAATAATTATGCAGTTAAGTTGTCTTGCCGAGAAGACGGCACCTTTTTTGTGCTGGAAGCCGTCCTGATCGGACGCATATCTGCCATCGCTGCGGATAATTATTTGGCACACCGCCATTATTATATATATTGAGAGGCAATCTCTCTAGGCGTACTCATAGTTGCACACAGCAACAGAATTAACGTGTCTATGTTATTTAATTCAGTGTACTATTTTGTGAATACACCGATATTATTTAATCTTGTGTTTCATTTATGTTGCAAGCTATTGTTCCATATAAACGACGTCTTGGCAAAGCTAAAGGTTCCCTGTTACAAATTATATCAAAGGTCCAGTACGAACCAAAGCTTTGGAATTATTCAAACAACGAAGTCCATTAAAGAAAAATCTCTCACGGTCCCATTTACAATGAACAGACCTTACGAAAAGCCATTGTCAAGCGCGCAAAGTTCGTAAAAACTGATCACATACTATTATCATTAATTCTTATTATCTGCTTGACCTTCGATATACTCAAACCAGATAGAAAAAGCCATGATAAATCAAAGTACCCAAGAGATATCATGATCAATTACAGTATAATCATAGAACCACATTCACATAACCTATACGCTGAATTAGTTTTGAAGCTTACATGTGCTATCTTCTTGCCAATATGTCAGTGGAAAACAGTACTCAGAAAGTATAAAAAAGGGAATTTTCATATTGTTGTGTTCTTCAGTCGAAAGACTAGTTGGCGCTATCAACGCTATTTCGATTTAGCTTTTGGATGGACGTGGAATCTTAGAAAATTGTTACAAGCGGCAGAGGGTGAAACTTGGAGATGTAAAGTGTAAGTTTAGCGTAACTGATTTGGGCACAGTACGAAAACAAGAAACAAAATCAGGACAGAATACAATGTTCTACGTGGAAAATAGCAGGCTGTAAGAAAGTAACCATCACATTAAGGAATGATGTAGTATCACCGACCAGAACACTGTTGTAGGACAAAGGTGTGTAGGACAAAGCAATGAAGGAAAAGGCTTTAAAATAGTTGTTATTCCAAGTATCTTAAGTTGTTTACTTCAGATATTACATCATACGTAGGAACTAACTGACGAAATATCTGCTGATATCTGCAAGAGTTTATTTACTTAACTATAGTTAGAAGTGTAACATTTATCAAGTGAAAAGTACCATCGACTGGTTGATATTCCTTACATGCAAATCCAGGAGGTTTACTGGAAATCAAGCATAATGTAAATGCCAATAACTGACCACGAAGACCAAGGTGTGGAGATCATACACGAATAAATGATCAACGTCCAGATCGAAGTCAGTGGAGAGCAGGGCCGTAGAGATGGGATACTCAAGGTAGTGACAAGAGAAGGAAAGATGAAGTGGGTTCATTTGACTTTGGTAGAAGACATGAAAGTGAAAATGCTCATATATTTCTGTGCTCAGAAACGTGTTGATGAACACACTGGTTCAAAGTGGGTAAAGACGAAATTATATGATTCAGCTTTCGTCATGTACTTGTAGTAATGCATGCTTCTGAGGTGTTGCAAGAACTCAGCCAAAGCAGTTTTTTACACCTATGTGATAAGTCAAGAAAGTGTCATCGACATAGCGCTAAATACAACTCAACTATGCAGGACCTGCGTTTCAGATGATATCTCAAAGGCACTAGAGGTGAAACCTATTTTTCTCATGAGTGGAGTAACCTCTAACCTACATACATTCGTATGTTATGAGCCTGCAATGGACTGTGTATTTTAAGGGCTCGGTAATTGGCAGCCCTCCCGCCCCCCAGCCGCCTCCCCCGTCCCCTTCCGCCCAAGTACTGATCGTTAAAGGTTTGCACCATTCGGAACTTCGGAACATTTCGTGTGGACTGTTCTGTTTCAGATTGCTACCATCCTCAGCGACCCCCCAACTTATGAAACTGTACTTTCCTACCGAAACTTTGTTATGTTGTCTGTATGAACGGATGACAACAGTGATTGTAGCTACATCGAAATAACATTATGCCATATGAAACACGATGTTTATTATGTTTTGATGATATTTTTCTTCTAATCATTACATTGTACTACAAAAGCAATAATTAATGTAATGTTGCTTGGCATTTGAAGGTGACCATCTCTGCAATGCGCACTCACGAATCCTTGTTAGTTCCGTGTCAAAGTTTGTACCATAGCAACTGATCGGTACGAGTCGAGCACGCCCATGAGTTCTAAGTACTGGAAGACATAAAATAAAACATTTCCTTGCTTATATTCTCTAACCCAGTAGTCCGACTAATGGGTGTTCCAGCTGTCAAGCCGGCCACGGTGGTCTAGCGGTTCTAGGCGCTCAGTCCGGAACCGCGCGACTGCTACGGTCGCAGGTTCGAATCCTGCCTCGGTTTAAGTAGTTCTAAAATCTAGGGGACTGATGACCACAAATCTTAAGTCCCATAGTGCTCAGAGCTATTTGAACCATTTTTTTAGCCAGCTGTCAATGGGGATCCTAAAAACATTTTCTTTAGGTTTGTATAAAATTTTGACACATGGTTTATTCCAAGTCATTCTTATTACATGATTTAACTAGTTCTTTTATAAAGTAAAGTTTCTTCCCTACTTTATACATCATCATTACCGTGAGACAGATGGCCGTTAAAAAATTTAACTATTAACAGAGATAAAAAAGTGGGCGACAGTTAAGAAAAGTTGACTACTCCTGTTCTGACCTTCTGTTCATAAGGTGAACTGCCGAGTATACTTAGTTCATTTCCGAATCCATCAACATTCATCAAAATTATGCACACCTTAAAATTGTGCTGTCCCTGCAAGTATTTTTCCTTGCTGCTGATAGCAAAACTACAGCTGTTACCGTTAGTTGACGTATCTAAGTTCGGCTAATAGTTACCTGATGTGTTTTATCATAAAATACCAAAGAGAACCGTCTCCAGCACAAATACTTGATCTGGCCTGGGTACGTCTCGCGAGTCAGGGTTTGACGGCTATTGATCAAAGGTCTCTGTGGATAGGTTGGCTCTGGTTAGAGGTCTGTGAGGATACGAAAAATGCTCTCTACATCCGCAAGGCTTCTGTCCGCATACTTTAAGTTACGATGGTAGTAGGCATGCAGCCTGAACTAAATTCTAGTCTGCGATTCCATACAATAGGATTGTACAAACAGATCATCACGTTTTAGTACAACATAGTCTGTGAGCCGTGCGTGGCTCGTGTTCCCAACATCATGTATTTTACACTCTGTTTTTAACGTACTTTCACCTCACTACGTCAATTTAAATTACTACTGTCACTAATAATGATCATAATGAGCATATGACATTGGTGGCCGGGAGACCCCTCACGGGGCGGTTCGGCCGCCGCTCCACAAGTTCTTTAACGCCACTACGGCGCGTGAATGGAGATGAAATGACGATGAAAGGCGCACAACACCCAGTCATCTCGAGGCAGAGAAAATCCCTGTCCCCGCCGGGAATTCGAACCCGGGACCCCGTGTGAGGGAAGCGAGAATGCTACCACAAGACCACGAACCGCGGACTACTGTCAATGAGTTGCGGCTTTTCCTGACCGTGACCAGTGCTAGCAGCGCATATCTGTATATCGCCTCTCGTAATATCTTTGTTCGACTACTATTACTTCCCGGTCGTTGCCTGTCGTAAGCCAGATCGTCGCGAGTTGGGGGCTGCTAGTCAGCCTCATTCTGCCAACGGCCTGGTCAAAGAGGTCGGAGGAGCGGATAGAGGTTCAGGGCACACTCTTGTCCTAGGGGTGGGAAATCGCCCCTAAAGGCGGAAGAATCAGCAATGATCAACGACATGAGGATGCAGAAGGCAATGGAAACCACTGCATTAAAGACACGTAACGTGTATCCACAGGACATGTGGCCTGTAATTGAAGAAGTGTCATGATGATCTCTCCATTGGCAAAAGATTCCGGAATAGTCCCCCATTCGGATCTCCGGGAGGGGACTGCCAAGGGGGAGGTTACCATGAGAAAAAGATTGATTAATCAACGAAAGGATAACGTTCTACGAGTCGGGGCGTGGAATGTCAGAAGCTTGAACGTGGTAGGGAAACTAGAAAATCAGAAAAGGGAAATGCAAAGGCTCAATCCAGATAAAGTAGGAGTCAGTGAAGTGAAGTGGAAGGAAGACAAGGATTTCTGGTCAGATGAGTATCGGGTAATATCAACAGCAGCCGAAAATGGTATAACAAGTGTAGGATTCGTTATGAATAGGAAGGTAGGGCAGAGGGTGTGTTACTGTGAACAGTTCAGTGACCGGGTTGTTCTAATCAGAGTCGACAGCAGACCAACACCGACAACGATAGTTCAGGTATACATGCCGACGTCGCAAGCTGAAGATGAACAGATAGAGAAAGTGTATGAGGATATTAAAAGGGTAATGCAGTACGTAAAGGGGGACGAAAATCTAATAGTCATGGGCGACTGAAATGCAGTTGTAGGGGAAGGAGTAGAAGAAAAGGTTAAAGGAGAATATGGGCTTGGGACAAGGAATGAAAGAGGAGAAAGACTAATTGAGTTCTGTAACAAGTTTTAGCTAGTAATAGGGAATACCCTGTTCAAGAATCACAAGAGGAGGAGGGAGATACGGCAAGATTTCACTTAGATTACGTCATGGTCAGACAGAGATTTCGAAATCAGATACTGGAGTGTGAGGCGTACCCAGGAGCAGAAATAGACTCAGATCACAATATAGTAGTGATGAAGAGTAGGCTGAAGTTCAAGACATTTGTCAAGAAGAATCAATACGCAAAGAAGTGGGATACGGAAGTACTAAGGAATGACGAGATACGTTTGAAGTTCTCTAACGCTATAGATACAGCAATAAGGAATAGCGCAGTAGGCAGTACAGTTGAAGAAGAATGGACATCTCTAAAAAGGGCCATCACAGAAGTTGGGAAGGAAAACATAGGTACAAAGAAGGTAGCAGCGAAGAAACCATGGGTAACAGAAGAAACACTTCAGTTGATTGATGAAAGGAGGAAGTACAAACATGTTCCGGGAAAATCAGGAATACAGAAATACAAGTCGCTGAGGAATGAAATAAATAGGAAGTGCACGGAAGCTAAGACGAAATGGCTGCAGGAATAATGTGAAAACATCGAAAAAGATATGATTGTCGGAAGGACAGACTCAGCATACAGGAAAGTCACAACAACTTTTGGCGACATTAAAAGCAACGATGGTAACATTAAGAGTGCAACGGGAATTCCACTGTTAAATGCAGAGGAGAGAGCAGATAGGTGGAAAGAATACATTGAAAGCCTCTATGAGGGTCAAGATTTGTCTGATGTGATAGAAGAAGAAACAGGAGTCGATTTAGAAGAGGTAGGGGATCCAGCATTAGCATCGGAATTTAAAAGAGCTTTGGAGGACTTCCGGTCAAATAAGGCAGAAAGGATAGATAACATTCCATCAGAATTTCTAAAATCATTGGGGGAAGTGGCAACAAAACGACTATTCAAGTTGGTGTGTAGAATATATGAGTCTGGCGACATACAATCTGACTTTCGGAAAAGCATCATCCACACAATTCCGAAGACGGCAAGAGCGGACAAGTGCGAGAATTATCGCACAATCAGCTTAACAGCTCATGCATCGAAGCTGCTTACAAGAATAATATATAGAAGAACGGAAAAGAAAATTGAGAATGCGCTAGGTGACGATCAGTTTGGCTTTAGGAAAAGTAAAGGGACGAGAGAGGCAATTCTGACGTTACGGCTAATAATGGAAGCAAGGCTAAAGAAAAATCAAGACACTTTCATAGGATTTGTCGACCTGGAAAAAGCGTTCGACGATATAAAATGGTGCAAGCTGTTCGAGATTCTGAAAAAAGTAGGAGTAAGCTATAGGGAGAGACGGGTCATATACAATATGTACAACAGCCAAGAGGGAATAATAAGAGTGGACGATCAAGAACGAAGTGCTCGTATTAAGAAGGATGTAAGACAAGGCTGTAGCCTTTCGCCCCTACTCTTCAATCTGTACATCGAGGAAGCAATGAGGGAAATAAAAGAAAGGTTCAGGAGTGGAATTGAAATACAAGGTGAAAGGATATCAATGATACGATTCGCTGATGACATTGTTATCCTGAGTGAAAGTGAAGAAGAATTAAATGATCTACTGAACGGAATGAACAGTCTAATGAGTACACAGTATGGGTTGAGAGTAAATCGGAGAAAGACGAAGGTAATGAGAAGTAGTAGAAATGAGAAAAGCGAGAAACTTAACATCAGGATTGATGGTCACGAAGTCAATGAAGTTAAGGAATTCTGCTACCTAGGCAGTAAAATAACCAATGACGGACGGAGCAAGGAGGACATCAAAAGCAGACTCGCTATGGGAAAAAAGGCATTTCAGGCCAAGAGAAGTCTACTCATATCAAATACCGGCCTTAATTTGAGGAAGAAATTTCTGAGGATGTGCGTCTGGAGTACAGCATTGTATGGTAGTGAAACGTGGACTGTGGGAAAACCGGAACAGAAGAGAATCGAAGCATTTGAGATGTGGTGCTATAGACGAATGTTGAAAATTAGGTGGACTGATAAGATAAGGAATGAGGAGGTTCTACGCAGAATCGGAGAGGAAAGGAATACGTGGAAAACACTGATAAGTAGAAGGGACAGGATGATAGGACATCTGCTAAGTCATGAGGGAATGACTTCCATGGTACCAGAGGGAGCTGTAGAGGGCAAAAACTGTAGAGGAAGACACAGATTGGAATACGTCAAGCAAATAATTGAGGACGTAGGTTGCAAGTGCTACTCTGAGATGAAGAGGTTAGCACAGGAAAGGAATTCGTGGCGGGCCGCATCAAACCAGTCAGTAGACTGATGATCAAAAAAAAAAGTCAGTTGGAACGCGTCTGGAGCGCAGTCCGGACCTGCCAGTCGGGGAGTTGCAACGCGGCACTAGTGCAGTCGGGTTGGAGCTGTGAGGTCTGCGTCGACATGGCTCGCACGACCATTGCGCCACGCATCACTTGATCCGGACCATGATCTTGCTGGATCGTCGGTCGGTCGTCCTGCCGGACGACGCGTTTTGGCTCGCCGATCCTTCATGAGTCGGCTGTGTGTGTGGCTGTGTGTGTGTGCGCATCGACTCCCGATGTGTCTTCGTGCGTGCTTAGTTACTGTTGAGTATCGTTCAGGTCTTCGTGCAGTGTTTGTCAGGTTGTATGTTCTCGGAATTCTGAGGTGGTCGGTCGGTTCCTGCAGACCAGGGATGTTAACTCCGCGCGGTGCAGTCGGCTGGGTCCGCTGCCGGTCCCTGCGCAGTGTGGAGCGTGTGTGGAGCTGTCCAATTGCAACGAGCTTCGTGGTTCACCGACCCAGGAAGTTGAAGCTGAGTAGTGGTTTCAACTACCCAAGTTAGGTCCATTCGTGATGTGGTGGTTCGTTTCGGTAGTTCGCTGTTGGGGAGGTTTTCCTATGAGCAACACAGAGTATTTCTAGTAACGAAATTTAGCCGACCTGCGGTGCAATTAACTATATTGGTTGACTACAATTTGAGTGCACGAGCGGAATTTTCTGGCTTGTGGCCGACTGTGTTCCGGTTACCTGCCCTGGCAACTAACGTAATTTCAGGCAGCGTCCTTTCCTCACCTGTTGCCGCTGTTCAAAATGGTGTGTAATTTTGACAGCTAATACATACATCATTGTGGATTATCACGTTCGTAACCTTTTGTCTTTGAGTTCTCATGTACTCCGTCGTGGCAAGCAAGCGGTTGGTCGGTCGGTCCGTGACTGTCCCTTGATTGGATTCGCACGAATTAAGTGTAGTTGGACTCACCACCTGTCTCGCCTCAGTAAACGAGGGCAGACCGATCCACTGGACACTCCTGAGTGCTGTTCTCTTAATTATCCTTTTGGCAGTGTTAATGTTGTTGTAATTTATGTGTATTTTATATTTTTAATTTGACAAGATTAGTTGTGGGCGTTCAGCCCTGGAAACATGTTCTCAGAATTTCCTTAACGTCCAAACATAATCGCGTTCTGCTTTTGAAAGGTTGTTGTAATTTTCTCTGAAAGATTTTACACGTTATTGTGGGCCTTCTGCCACTGGTGTTGCAAAAAGGAAATTTTTAAATTTAATGTATTGTTTTACCGATTGTTGCATTGAAAGTTTCCTTAATTTGTAGAATTTTTGCGGCCTTCAGCCATCTTATGGCGTTTGTTTATCTCTTTCTGTGCACCTTGTGGGCGATCAGCCTTGTTAGCATCTTAAAACACTGTGGCCTTCTACCTTCAGGAATCATCATGGTATATTCGGAATTTTAAAGATTTAATCCGGCGGCCTTCAGCCGCTCCGCGTGCTGATCTCATATATGTATACGATTTATCTTATTCGTAAATTTAACTGTGTGTCATGTCTTTTAAAATTAAACTTATTGTAAAGCATCTGTTTGGAGGCCTTCAGCCGCGAAGTAAATTTAATTCTTTCAAAGTGTATTTGTGAACTAAATGATAATAAATTACAATTGTGGAATGAATCCGACCACAACTCCCTTAGCCCTTTCCACAATCCTAGTTACCTGTTAGCCCTGCGTGATTTAGCGAACTTTTCAGTCTGTGTTACTTGAAAAGTTCCTGAATTTCAACTTCATATTAGAATTAAATAAATATATTTTGTTACATTTTTTGCATAATATTCTCTGAACACTGGTGATCAAATGAATTCGTGTTCCACGTTGTCGTCATATTCGGCCGTGCACGACACTAATAGGTTCCAAAATGCCACGTGCGAAAATGCCATTTTTCATGTGGTCATATCTCGGGTTCCATTGATCTCAGAGATAACTGGTCAATTGTTTTGGATAGCTCTTATCCTAGCGACTATTTGTATACATGTCAAAAGAACCTGCATACTGTAGCTATCCTACAGCACAAGGTCAAAATTTAAACACACATTTCCTACAACCCAGGCAAACTCAGCAGAGAACTTCGTTCTTTTGTTCTGTGTGTGGTATAGGAAGCGTCATACACGCCTTACAAATGCACCACGTTCATGGGTGCATCTTAGGTACCAATAGTAGCAATTGTGAGGATAACCACTTCTATAATTTCGGGTCATGTCAAATAGTCGATTTTTTTAATTTCATTATTATTATTATTATTATTATTATTATTTACAGTATCATCTTAAGATGACGGCCGGATTGGCCGAGCGGTTCAAGGCACCTCAGTCTTGAACCGCGAGACCGCTACGGTAGCAGGCTCGAATCCTGCCTCGGGCATGGATGTGTGTGATGTCCTTAGGTTGGTTAGGTTTAAGTAGTTCTAAGTTCTAGGGGACTGATGACCTCAGATGTTAAGTCCCATAGTGCTCAGAGCCATTTGAACCATTTGTTCCCTTCGAACCTTGAAACATTATCCGTTTCCGAGATCCAGGTGTTCAAAGTTAGCCTACCTATGCACTTAAAATATCCACGAAATATGAGGTCTGAAGCGTAAATGTACTTTCAACTGCCGTAGTGAACAAATGGAAAAAGTACTGGGTTCATCGCAAGGGTTGTCACGTCACCAGACTACGTCTTTAGTCGCCGTTTTTTCATCAATAGACTTTGACACGCTGGCTCTGTGTAATGGATATTACACACCTGTAAAGGCTGTCTTGGCCTAGAAATTATTCGATGGTGCTACCTGGTGGCTTAAGCACTTTACAAACAATTACTTTGGATTCGAAATTCTTTGTACTGGCAAATCGATTACCGAACTGTTTTTGGTATACTGTGTGGTATGAAGATGTTTTATATTTCTACGAGGTGTAAAGTGAACTTGCATTGGATGGAAGGTGATTTTGTGTTAACCTTATATTATGCGAACGTAGTTATGTGTATGTGTTGAAACGACACCATTTATTCAGCTCCATAACAATAATAATATGATTGTCTGCCATAGTATTGAAGTCGCGACGACGCGAACGCAATAACTCAGGCGGCTGCTCTACCACCTTTCATGTGACGCAGCCATGCCGTGGACGCCGCGCAACGCCTTGTCGATGGATAACGGTAGTCAAAAATATTGTAAATAGGTTCTATAGATTTAGTTATTATTATTAGGTTAGTACTCAAGCGCTATTTGTGTGTATACATCCCATGTTCTTCGCCTCTTATCCCTGAGCGTTGTCAACGTTAGTTAGGAAGCAGACGACTTTTCGTAGCAGAGAGGCTCTACAGAGTAATACCACTCTGGGACGACAGCAGAGAGGACACAAACAGGTGGAGGCCAGAGATAGTTGGTTGACTGAAAAGAGCTTGGAGGTGGAGAGGTTGGTCACGGCCCTTTTATGGCACGTTCCTCCACCAAAGCCCAGTAAAAACGTTAGGTGCCCACCAATTCGGCAGACGGGGGGTTAAGGTGTAAGGAGACAGGTAAGGTACCAGACGTACGTTCAGTACGTCTGTCTATAAATTCAAGACAAAGGTATTGGAATATTTGATTAATGTACTAACCCATTCTGTTTCTAGCACATCGTTGCATCGAAAAAGACTTCATGTCTGCTTTCTGTGAAATTTATTAAGATTTGCCTTAAAATGTGTAGGAGACGATTCTGTTCCTTGTTCCTCGCCACGTGGTAGCCAATGCTGAAGTTTAAGTCTCATACTTTCCCCTATTACATTAACTGAAAGCCTTTATAGCGTGTGAATTGACTACATTAACGAAGGATAAGATCTCCGTTCTGGCTAGTGAATTTCGTGACGGCTTGTTCTTTGTGACCCATTAGGCTTCATGTGGACCACGTGCAAAGTGCCGCTCTTTAAGCGACCATTGCCCACCGCCGATAAAATCAGATGCTGAACGGAACCGATTCAGTAATCCTTGCCGCTTCACGGATCTTTTCACAGGATACCGGGTGATATGTCTGACCAGGACCACGTGGTCATCGGCACAATAGGCGAACACAGTAAAGTAGGCGCGCACAGACGGAAGAAGTATTGAAAGTGAAACGCTTCCTGTACGCGCAAGGTAACCTCGTGTCCATTAAATACCTGAATGCGAGTAGTGAATCTCTGCTCTCTCCCCAGAACTCTCTATCTTATTACATTCCTGTTTTACTGTATTTGATTTCTCATTTCGCGTAGTTGAATGCATGCACACTAGAATAAGGAGTTACGGGTTGTGGCAAGTTGACGACACGCAATCCCAACCACTCCCTCACGTGTTCACGAAGAGTGTGCTCATAGGGATTGTGGTCAATGAAAGTTTCGTCTAAATCGTAGTGAAAGTTTCGTCTGAATCGCAGTGATGTTAATATTTGTCTTAACGGTGGTGTATGTCGAAGACTATGTTATGTTATTCAGTTAATTTAGTTAATAAATAATTAATTGATGAACAGAAGAATCTTTAACGTCCAGTAAATCAGTAGCATAAGTCGGATGCCATCAGCACAAGCCGACTAGACAAAGATAAAATGATCACTGGGTCACATATCAGCATGTGCAACTCCAGTGCCAGCATCTCGTGGTCGTGCGGTAGCGTTCTCGCTTCCCACGCCCGGGTTCCCGGGTTCGATTCCCGGCGGGGTCAGGGATTTTCTCTGCCTCGTGATGGCTGGGTGTTGTGTGATGTCCTTAGGTTAGTTAGGTTTAAGTAGTTCTAAGTTCTAGGGGACCGATGACCATAGATGTTAAGTCCCATAGTGCTCAGAGCCATTTGAACCATTTTTTGCAACTCCAGTCCCTTTGATAACTAATAAATACGAAACAGTAAAGACACGTGACACGTTCTGCTCTTCTGTTCGGATCTCCATCATTCTCTCTCCCCAGTTATCCGTCGCGCATATAATATATATCAGGCAATATTAATTCAAGTAACGATTGCCGTAAACTGCCGGTTTTCTCTCTGTCTCGTCCTGCCCCTCCCCCCTCCCCCCTCCCTAATCTTCCCACGGTTGTGAACCGGAAGTAAAGCAATCTCACGCTTGTTTGAGTGCTGTTCCAACAGACAAGGGGAGCGTCCCAAAGAACAGTTTCAATAATAACAAAGAAGGGACAAATGCGAGTGATCATACAGATTAGGTGTAGGAACGCAAGCTGCCGTTAACTTTCATTTGGTCTCTCCCTCTCCCAGAATTATCAATTCTCTTGTGTTTCTCACTCCCTCACGGCCGTCTATTTTCGGTCTGAAACTATGTGAATCTGTCGACGTATATAAATAAACTGTCAAAATTTTCACTGACCTACAGAATTTTATTCAAGCAGCGCACCCCACTGCAATAGAGAAAGGAAGGGAACATGCCCAAAAATGCTGCTGTCGGAGCACGAAACAGGCCCAAATACTACTCGAAAGAAGACTGACAGAAAAGTGGAGAACTGAGTGCCTCAAACCTCGTTCATCCTCATCAAAAATTTTGGCATGCGAACATGTTCGCTCTTTTTCATGTTGAAAGAGTGTAGCAGAGAGATAGTGGAAGAGTGATACACAGTGCCAGTGGGATAGAAAGAGAGAGAGAGGGAGGAGAGAGACAGTGATGGAGGGAGAGAGAAATTAGCAGTGAAATAAAAAGATATTGATAAAGACACTAGCCGTGGGAGCCAGAGAGAGTGGAGACAGTGGTGTTCAGTGAGACAGTGGCATTTAAATAGGAAGGGTGATGGATAGAGATAGCAGCAGCAGCAGCAGCAAAGAGAGGAGAGGAAATTTTTGCACTTTTCCCCATCCCCTATACCTACGTGTTAACGTTCCCAGGGCTAGGGGTTAAAGAATCTTCAAGGACCTGTATGGAGAGGAGCCAATGGCGGTTGAAGAGAAAGACAGTAGACTGTAATCGAGAAAGAAAAAGATAATGACAACGGCAGAGAAAAAGAATGGGACAAGGACAATGGCAGTGGGAAAGATAGACAGTGTAAGTGGCAGAGAAGGAGACAGTAGGTAAGGAAGAGTGAGAGAAAGGGACGAGGACATTGACAGTGCTTGAGGCAGACAGGAGGATGTGTCACTGAGAGGAAGAAGAAACAGTGAGAGAAAGAAATGTGTAGACAGTGGCAGTGAGAGAGAGATGCTGAGTATGAAGGCTTCACAGGGAGACCAGGTAAAAGGGTTTAGGATCTTCTGTGTTAAAAGAGCGTGAGCATGTTCGCATGATAAACTTTTTGCTGAGGAAGGTAGAATGAGGATTCAGGCAGCTGATTCCCCATTTTTCCGTCAGTCTTTTACAGAGGAGCAGATTCGCCTTTTTGTGCTCCGACAGGAAAACTTTTCAGCTGGTCTTTCGTATGCTAAATGTTAGTCGTACAGTTCGTTTATCAAATGCACTTTAACTACCATATGTTTAAATCGTATTGCACTACTGTACTTCTTAATGTACGAGTAATATACGTTGCATTGTGTACTTATGATAAAGAATAACTTGGTCAGATTCACTGATTTTTGTATGGAACATAATTTATGTCTTACGTCGACACAACACGTAGTTAGGCATTGAAGCGAAGACTCCAATGGATGGATGGATCTCTGTTAACTGAAAAAAAACGTAATGGAACGTCATTTATCGTGTTTAACTGTATAAAAGTCGTTGTAGATCACAACAAATGTTTAATTACTGATTGTGGTAACTGATTTCAGTCAAAAGAGACCAACTTCAGACCAATAACCCAATTAGCAAAATGTGGCAAGTACCATACAACTGTTCACCCTACAACCAAACATACGAGCATCATAGTTGCACCAAAAAGAAGAGGGAGAGGAAGGTAGAAGTAGGGATGGGGGGAGGTAGTGTATGTTGATACTCACGATGATGTGCGGAGCCGGTACACGGAGTAGCTTTATCTGCCGAAAGGTATCACTGCTAACTAGCGTGTGGATGCTAGAGGTTATGATGAGAGAGCTCCACCCCCTGTCTCACACGTGAGCAGCAGCGTAAACAAATGAACGATAAAATTCACAAATAGATTGGTTGGGATTACGAAAAATCTCATTTCATACATGCAAAAAATAATACAAAGTTGTTTACAATCCCAAAATATATTTAAAATATTGAAAGGACATTAAAAACGCAAAAGACTGACTGTAGCGCCTAAAATATAAAGAGATTGTCCTCGTTTGAGCATTAGGTAAAACTTTAATATCATGTGCATGGTACTAAACAGTATAGCATACAGGTTAGCAACGATATGTAGTGCAGGACGCCATTGGTTATCATGGGGACGTACTCTCGTTAGTACTGCCGTCCCAGCGACACCATCTCCTGCAGGCCAGCTAGCAGAACTATGTGCCCAACGTTATTCGAGGTTTAATTACAGAACTTTTACATGCACATAATTACAGCCTATTAATTGCAAATCACAAAAGATATTTCTTTAAAACAGTTAGAAATATTCATTTAAAACTAGCTGAGAAACTCAGCGTTGCCCAAATATTTATTTATTCCCATCTTCTATTAGTCCGTCTATTTAGCCCTCCTCTCTCTGTCCATTTCCTCCTTCCCCCTCCATCTATCCATCTAACTCCATCCATCTCTTCTTTCGCCCTGTCTTTGACCATCTCCTCTCTTATCTCTCTGTTTTGTCACACTCACCACCATGGGAGACTTGTGGTTCTTACTCGCACAGTATTTTTTTTCCAGGATGTAACTGTTTGTACCAAATTTGACTGAACCATTATAGGGGTTTATCATCAGCTTATTAGCCACGACCTTGCTCGTATACGCTCCTGTCGAATATATTTCACACATTTAAAATATTTCACGCATGTTCATACACATACACTATTGGCCATTAAAATTGCTACACCACGAAGATGACGTGCTACAGACGCGATATTTAACCGACAGGAAGAAAATGATGTGATATGCAAATGATTAGCTTTTCAAAGCATTCATACAAGGTTGGCGCCGGTGGTGACACTAACAACGTGCTGACATGAGGAAAGTTTACAACCGATTTCTCATACATAAACAGCAGTTGATCGGCAATGCCTGCTGAAACGTTGTTGTGATGCCTCGTGTAAGGAGGAGTAATGCGTACCATCACGTTTCCGACTTTGATAAAGGTCAGATTGTAGCCTAACACGATTGTGGTTTATCGTATCGCGACACTGCTGCTTGCGTTGGTCGAGATCCAATGACTGTTAGCAGAATATGGAATCGGTGGGTTCAGGAGGGTAATACGGAACGCCGTACTGGATCCCAACGGCCTCGTATAAGTAAAGTCGAGATGACAGGCATCTTATCCGCATGGCTGTAACGTATCGTGCAGCCAACTCTCGATCCCTGAGTCAACAGATGGGGACGTTTGCAAGATAACAACCATCTGCACGAACAGTTCCACGACGTTTGCAGTAGCATGGACTATCAGCTGGGAGACCATGGCTGCGGTTGCCCTTGACGCTCCATCAGACAGAAGCGCTTTCGATGGTGTACTCAAAGACGAACCTGGGTGCACGAATGGCAAAACGTCATTTTTTCGGACGAATCCAGTTTCTGTTTACAGCATCATGATGGTCGCATCCGTGTTTGGCGACATCGCGGTGAACGCGCATTGGAAGCGTGTATTCGTCGTCGTCATAGTGGCGTATCACCCGGCGTGATGGTATGGGGTGCCACTGGTTACACGTCTTTGTCACCTCTTCTTCGCATTGACGGCACTTTAAACCGTGGACGTTACATTTCAGATGTGTTACGACCCGTGGCTCTGCCCTTCATTCGATCCATGCGAAATCCTATATTTCAGCAGGATAATGCACGACCGCATATTGCAGGTCCTGTAAGGCCTTTCTGGATACAGAAAATGTCCGACTGTTGCCTTGCCCAGTACATTCTCCAGATCTCTCACCAATTGAAAACGTCTGGTCAATGGTGGCCAAGCAACTGACTCGTCACAATACGCCAGTCACTACTCTGGATGAACTGTGGTATCGTGTTGAAGCTGCATGGGTAGCTGTACCTGTACACGCCATGCAAGCTCTGTTCGACTCAATGCCCAAGCGTATCAAGGCCATTATTACGACCATAGGTGGTTGTTATGGGTACTGATTTCTCAGGATCTATGCACCCTAATTGCGTGAAAATGTAATCACATGTCAGTTCTAGTATAATATATTTTTTTCAATGAAAGACCGTTTATCATCTGCATTTCTTCTTGGCGTAGCAATTGTAATGGCCAGTAGTGTATTTCACCTCCATGTTTAGCGAAATTCGCCGTGTAGTTTCATTTTCACACAGCTTAATATTGATGACGTTGTGTCTCCTGTACTATGTGCTGTACACTGATATAATCTTGTAGGTATATACAGCGGTATGTGTGCATGCTCCTTGTGAAATGCGTTGTGAAGAGAGTCAGTAGTAAATAAGTAATGCTTCATGTGGAAGTTTTACTGCATGAATAGCGAAAATGTAGTAGGTGAGAAACTTTTTTCCTTTCATCATTTTGCGGGGATCGTCAGCGAGAAAAAGCTTCGTAAAGGTCTGAAATTATGTGTAAAATTTTTTGCAAGTCTCTCGGTGACAGGTTCTTTCTAGATAGTAAATGATATGTGTATCAGTTTTGGCTGAAATCGGTCAAGTGGTTTAGGAGGAGATGTGGTAATTACAAACATACACACATTCATACATACATACATACATACACACATGCATAGATACATACATACATACACAAATACATACATACACACATTTTGATACATTATATGGACATACAAAATGGCTCATCAGATTGCTGTCGTTGATAGAGTTACACGAACTATCTAGGTTGCCTTTCAGCTAGTTACTCAATAGGACCCCAGCAGAACCTGTGGGGAGGTGAAATGACCGTACAACCATAATAAATTCCCGGAACAGTGATGTTTAACGAGCTAGGCAGAGGAGGGGCCACTGCTAGGCCTGAGAGGTAATATTATATTTTCCTTTAATCGACACTTAAGTAGTAGCACCTTTATTTGAACAGATACGAAAAGTATCCTACTGCAAAATCACTCTATAATCTGTGCGCAAGAATTTCTTTATGACTTACATTCCAAAAATTAAAACAGAACGGCAATAAATACGCACTTAAACAATGATCGAATAAGTTGAAAAATGTTTGTCTTTGTGTTGGTATGTTTTAACTCAATGCTACTAGTAATTCAGTCCAAACATGTGCAGTAGCAGAAAGGTGTTTCAATGCTATATTTCTTCAAATGTCGGAGACTGCACGCTATATCCATCAACTGCACGCTATATCTATCAACTTACAAGCTAGCTTGACACGGCAGTAGTAGAACAGAACTGTAGCAACACAGTAAGAAATAACCAGTAACACTATTAAGAGTATGTCACAAACTGGTGTTTGCCTTTGGTACAGTTTTATGCGTGACAGATGATATCCTAAGCCTAATATAATGATATCGGTATAGCTTTTCTGTCTCTTAACCGTCTGTGATATTGTCATTATGACTGAATGTAATATTGCAGACTGTCGTAAGTGTCCCATTACTCTGTAAACAGCGACTGCCAAGTCGGATCATGTCTTCTCAACGAAATTCGTAGAACTACGCTCCATACCGCAACTGCAGGATCTGTACAGATCTGGCTGCAGGTACTGAACTAAAGTGACCACTGGATTGGAAATGTATCAGTGCCCATGGCGGGACGTGTTTTGTGCTTGTCAGGGGAAGGATTTCTGTCCCCGCCAGCACATGGCGAAAGCAATGTAGTTCGTGTACATGGCGAAAGCAATGTAGTTCGTGGTTGACAATACTCACTTTAGTGGCTGGTAACACTGTCAGCGGACGAGTACGACGTGCAGATGGTCATTTCGCGGAAGCAGAAAGTAGTCCGATTTTGTGTGGACAATTTGCAGGCTGCTGCTTGGAACTGAGAGGAACCATGTGATAGGCTGTGCGTGAGTGTTGCTGGGCTCTCGTAGTATGTGTTTTGTATCTCTAATCCCCGCACACAATACCCTGAAATCAGTCTGCTCATTCAACAGGCCTTGGGTCCAACTTCTATGATGATTATAAAATTCTGTTTCTTCTGGAGCATCTAGTAATGAACTTTTTCGAGCGTAATGCACGCGGGGGTGGGTGGTGGGGGACGGGGGGTGCGGAGTGAAGGGGGAGGGGGGGAAGGGACCATGAGGGAATATATGGAATAACCAACGAAAGGGTAATGTTCTGCAAGAAATTCTATGGGTCACCTTATATATAATGGGGATCAGTAAAGTGAAATGGAATGAAGACTAGGATTTCCGGTCAGGCCAGCAGAGGGTAATATCAACGGCAGCAGAAAATGATGTAATTGGAGTAGGATTCCTCATGAATAAGATAGTAGGAAAGAGAGAGAGTTACTGTAAAGTGTTCGTCGACAGTGTTGCTATCAGAATCTTCAGCAAACCAAC
This sequence comes from Schistocerca serialis cubense, assembly GCF_023864345.2. Classification (NCBI taxonomy): domain Eukaryota; kingdom Metazoa; phylum Arthropoda; class Insecta; order Orthoptera; family Acrididae; genus Schistocerca; species Schistocerca serialis. The sequence goes on from NC_064642.1 coordinate 530,435,831, forward strand.
ACCAACAAAAATATTTCAGATGTACATGCTGACGTCGAAAGCAGAAAATACAGTGAAAGTATACGGCAACATTAAGGACTAATTCAGTGCATGAAGGGAGATGAAAGTCTGATAATCATGACGGACTGGAATGCTGATCTAGCGGAAGTAGTAAAAGAAACGGTAACAGGTAATACGACATTTATAGTAGGAATGAGAGAGGAGAAAGACTAATTGAGTTCTGCAATAAATTTCAGCTACGAACATCGAATACTCTATTCGAGAATCACAAAGGGAGAATGTAAGTCCTAAAAAAGCGGGGAAATTCAAAAAGGTTCCAGATGGATTACGTCGCGGTCAGGCAGATTTTCCGAACTCAAGAAAGGGATTGTAGGTCATACACAAGATCAGTTGTATACTGAGATGATTTTAGTGATGATGAATAGTAGACTGACGTTTAAGAAAATCATACGGAATAATCAGTGTGTGAAGAAGTGGGATAGTGCTGTGCTGAAGAAGGATGAGACGCTTTTGAAGTTCGCTAAATATGTGGCTACTGTGACAAGGAATACCACAGTACGCTGTCCATCTCTAAAAACAGCAGTCACAGATGTTGGACAGAGAGACATACGTACCAGGAAGGTAAGTGCAAGGGAACCTTGAGTAACCGGAGATATGCTTCAATTGACCTACATAAGAAGGAAGAACAAAAAATTCTTAGGGGCAACAAGAATACAGCAATATAAATCAGTTAGGAATGAAATAAAAGGAGGTGCAGGTAAGACAAGGCGAAATGGCTGCATGAAAAATGTGAAGAAATCGGGGAAGAAATGATTGTCGAAAGGACTGACGCAGCATACAGAAAAGTCAAAACCACCGTTAGTGAAATTAAAAGCAAGATCTGCAACAGTAGGGGTGCAATGGGAATTCCTCTGTAAAAGTCAGAGTAAAGAGGGGATAGGAAATAGTCCATTGAAGGAATTGTCTGATAATGTGATAGAAGAAACTGGAGTCGATGTGGAAGAGATAGAGTAACCAATAGAGTGGGAATTTAAAAGCTCTTACGAAGACTTAAGATCGAGTACGTCACAGGGGAAACATTTCATCGGAATTTCTAAAATCATTGGGAAAAGGGGCAGCGAAACGACTGTTCACGCTAGTGTGTAGAATCTATGAGACTGATGTCGTCCTAACAGACTTTTATGAAAACAATATTCACACAATTCTGAAGTCAATAAGAGCTGCTAAGTACGAGAACTGTCGCAATGTTAGCTAACGGCTCATGTCTCCAAGTTGCTGACAAGAATATTATACAGATGATTGAACAAAATTGACAATATGTTAGACGACGACTGGTTTGGCTTTATGGACGATAAAAGCAATAGCGGCTGTCCTGATGTTGCACTTGGTATTAGAAGCAAACTAAAAAAAAAAATCAGTACACGTTCATAGTTTTGTCGACCTGGAAAAAACGTTCGACAATGTTACATGGTGCAAGAAGTTCGAAATTCTGAGAAAGATAGGAGTGAGCTAGATTGAAAGACTAATAACATACAGTATGTACAAGAGCCAAGGGGGAACTATAGGACTGGAAAAACAAGAACCAAGTGTTCGGATTAAAAAGAGTGTAAGAAAGGGAAGCAGTCTTTCACCCCTAGTATTCAGTCTGCACGTAGAACAAGCAATGAGGAAATGAAAGGCAGGTTCAAAACTAGAATTGATATTCAGGATAAAGGATATCAATGATAAGATACGCTGATGACATTTCAATCCTCAGTGAAAGTGAAGAACAACTATAGAAACTGTTGAACAGAATTAACAAGCTAATAAGTATAAAACATCTATTGAGAGTATACCGTAGAAAGACACTCACCTTGAAAGCTGATTATGACGAAGTAGAAAAAGTAAAGGAATTCTGCTACCTTGGAAGCAAATTAACTCATGACGGATGATGTGAGTGGGACGTATAAAGCAGGCTAGCACATGTAAAAAGAGCATTCATGGTTAACAGAAGTCCGTTAATATAAAACATAACGCTTAAATAGAGAAAGATATTACGGAGAATGTACATCTGGAGCCCAGCATTGTATGGTGTAATGCAAGCAGTATAATGTGATTTCGAAGTGGAGCTCCGGAGTTTTTCCATTGAGAGGAGATTGAGCTGATTAAAAATTCCTTTACCAATTTTCAAATTTTATAGCTCCAAAATTCCAACTCCGAAAGGACTTTATGCCCCGGATCACGACCCCACTACGTCACGTGGAGGAGGCCGGAAACCAGACGCCGGCACTCGTCGCCGCTAGCGCAAGGCGTCGTCGATGGCGGTATTGTTAGAGCGCCTGCTGCAGAAGCAACCGGAAACAGGTATTAGCTCATTCTGTAACAATACCTAAGAAAGTAATATTCAAGGTTTCAGCCACAATCTGCCTCTATCTGCGAAGCAAGCTGGCTAATTGTGCCTTTACAAAAGGCGGTCAGTAAAACAAGAAAATGATCATGCTTATAAATTCCCTAAATTACATAAACTTCACAGAATTCTTGTAAGGCTCGTTACTGAGTGGCCTTAAAAATTATTACTCTCAATAAACGTATTTCGTTATAATAATGAAACAACACACGTCGACTTCACTATTACGTATCGCCTCATGAAGACATAATATTTAAAGCCAATAATCCTGTGTTAGGCTGTGAACTCCCGCATGACACTTAACTGAATTTAGTAGATGAACACTAGGCACCAGCCTTATCTATGAATGGCACCACAGTTCACAGAGTTGGGATGCACACCACTCGGATAGAAAGTTTAGCTACATACGAACATGTACCTCGACAGAAGCCAACAGCTATAATTTTTAGGATGGATAGGCTAGTGGCCACTCATTCAACTGTACCGAAGATACTTATAGCCTTCTGCGCCTTCACAAAAGCTATCTTTCCCTTGGTCTTCCTGTATCTCTCTTTCCTCTTCGTCTACAGTCTAACACATGTCGTGCTGTTCATCCTGCCCCCCTTTTTAAACATGCCTTTTTAATTATCTTATTCTTTCATTCACGCAAAATATATTTAATTTTTCCTTATTTCATAGTACCTTATTTGATCTCGCTGAATATTTCTGTGACTTCTCTTGTTGTTGTTGTTGTGGTCTTCAGTCCTGAGACTGGTTTGATGCAGCTCTCCACGCTATTCTATCCTGTGCAAGCTTCTTCATCTCCCAGTACGTACTGCAGCCTACATCCCTCTGAATCTGCTTAGTGTATTCACCTCTTGGTCTCCCTCTACGATTTTTACCCTCCACGCTGGCCTCCAATACTAAATTGGTGATCCCTTGATGCCTCAGAATATGTCCTACCAACCGATTCCTTCTTCTAGTCAAGTTGTGCCACAAACTCCTCTTCTCCCCAGTCCTATTCAGTACCTCCTCATTAGTTATGTGGTCTACCTTAAAAATTTCGTTTCATTTGAATGCATCCTCCTTTGCTCTTTCCCATTTACTAATCAGATCTCACTTCCATATGTGAGCGTAGGTGTTGGCATTGCTTTGCAGAATTTTGAGATTTGTCTTTCTTCGTTTCATTGGCTAATGTTCTCTATATAGCTGCACATGTCGTTTGAAACATGTTTATTTTATTGTGGATGTCATTGTCATATTCGCAACTTATATCATAACTTTAATAACCGAAAGTGAGATACCTGTTCAACTGATTTTCCATGTAGCATTATGTTATAATGTACTGGGTATTTTCCTTTAAGAGATATAAACTTGGTTTTATTTTCTGGTATTTTCAGGTTGTATGGTTTGCTAATTCTAAGCAATGTAGAACAGGTTTTGTAATATTATCTGGTCATTGGTAAAATATAGTCACAACATGATCATCCTTTTCTAAAGTAATTTTGTTCCTCCAGTAAGACGGTATCAACTACTCTTTTGAGCCTGTTATTAATTACTAGTGCATGTAAATTATAGCTTTGGTTTCAATTTCAGGGTTTTTTTCGAAAAATTTACATTTAGTACGATACACGAATGTATCAACTACTGTCTCAGAAAGAGAATTACCTATAGTCAATCCAATGTTTTGGCAATGTGCTTATCATTTAAAGAAAAATAGTTAAAGTCTAATGCAGTCTCAAGTGACACTATAAAATCTACTAATTTTTCGAAATTCATCATTTTATGTTTCAACAAATTATTAATATATTGCGTCTTGAATCGGCATTTTAGTACAGTATAAAGGTTTTTAATGTCTGAAGTTGAGTATCTTGCATCATTAGGAATGCTAATATTAAAGAGTGTATGAGTTAGTTCATAACTAATTTTAACACTGAATGTTTGTTCATATGAGTATACAATCTTTAAAATATTATTCAGGGTCTTAATTAGTTTTCAAGATGGACACTTAATGCTGTTCACAATAAGTCATATTGGAATTCTCATTTGTGGTATTTTGGTGAACTTGCTGCCTCATAGTAGGATCTTCAGCTATCTCCCAAGTACAACTTCCATTGAAAAATCGTAAGGATTTATTAATGTAATCGTCCTTTCTGGTGTATTACCTTTGTCTACTTGAATTACCATAGCACCACTATTTGTTGGTTTATTAGTTATGCTTTTAGGGTATGAATATTCTTATTAGGTGTTGCTTACTTTTCTCCATTTCAATAAATTCCCCAGTTCGTAGGTCACTCTTGAACTGTTCTAATTTTTTCGTAATTGTACACATGCTATTTGTGAATTTTATCTCTCATTGATTTACTCCACTGATAATATGTGGAATGGTCAGTGGAACTTTCCCTCCACAACCCCTAGCATCCATTCACTAGTGAGGAGTAGCTAAATGGTACCTTTTGGTACGTACAGTAGCTCTATGTACCAACTGCATTTGTCGTCATGAATGTATACATAAATCTATTTTTCATAACTATGTCACTTGTATGTTAGTTCGTAAGGTGGACAGCTGTATCATGTCTGTGCATTCTGCTACTTTCGGAGATACTGGTCTGAAGATCATCACTTTTGATTGAAACAGGTAACCACAGTTAATAAATAAATATCTGTTGCGGTCTAGACTGAAAGTTTTGTTATAAAACAGAAATCGCTCAAACGAAAGGTAGCTACTGGTATGACGGAAGCAGTATATACGTGTAATTGTGTAGAAAATAGGGAGATATGGTATCACCACCTCCACCTCTTCCAGATGTGAAAAACACATCTGTCGCCTCCAGGACACCGTGGACTGTAGCCAACATTGTGGCATTACATCCCGAATGGATAAGGATGAAGGTAAACGATAATAAACTGCAAAAATAGGCGAAAATTGTAATACTGGCTTTCTCTAGCTTTTAATCACAAAGTAATTATTTTTGCTTATATTGGTAGATACATCCACAGATATTTGCATCAGCTCTGGCTTGCATCCTCAAAGTCAATATTAACATGGATATCCGTTAATGCATCCATGGATGTCGGCATCCGTCCAGATCTATAGGAATAGTTGAAGCTAATACGGTTCTCTTGGTGACTCCATTCATATGATCGAAAGACCCTCCGCAAAACGGATACATGGAAGAGCACAGCTTCTAAATCTGTGACGAGAAAATATGCGATTAGCGAGACCACGTGAAAGCTGACCATATCATCTTCTTTAAGATGCAGACGCTTGATTTCCTTATTCTGTTTATGAGACTCACTGCCCCAACAAGCAGAGTCCCTGAGTTGCACACCTTTGGCAGGCCATAAAACGATGGTCCCGGTGCCTCAGAGACTTGATGTTTGATACCACTCTCTCGCAGTGAAAATTGCTTGAATAGCTACGACCTCCTCCTCACTGCTATTAAAGTTCTTCCACTCGGCAATTTTCGGTAGATGGATCCTCTTCTAGTATCTTTCAATGCTCTCACAGAGTATCAAGCAAAAACAAATGATGAAGTTTGATTTTCATGAGTTCTACCACCGACTTCAATACACAAACAAATTCTTAGGCCGACACCACGAAACACTATTCCTAAACCGAAAGATGTAAAGATCAATTCGTCGCTTGATCTTATTTTTTCTTTGTAGACTTCGTAAAGCACAGTCATACCCAATAATGTAAAGATAAGTTCGGGAAACGATGGTAGCCACGAAATTCGACAATTTCTGGCGATCCGTCTTCCATGCAGTGTTAGGTTCAGATGGTGTGTCCCCTGACGACCAGAATGTTCTGGAAGAACATACCCATCCTTGTATCGAAATGAACTTCTTATAATTCTTGAAGCCCGTTTCCAGGAGTGTCTAGATAACGAATGCGATAAATCGATGCTGTAATAGAGCAGGGCGATCAACTGACTGTCCGTCATACAAAACCACACAATTACAGAGAAACGTCGCTAAAATATGTATTTTCAAAAAAGGATGTAAGTTTTCGTCGGATAAAGAAACCCACAACTTTTGAAGCACAGACACGCCAGACAAAAACTTTGTAAACAGCTGTACAGGGTGTCGCATTAATCTTGACCACCCTAAATAACTGTTTGTCCAGATGCAAATTACAAAATATTTCAAGCAAATGTTCTTTAGCCGTCAGGGAGACATCAATCAGCATGATTGCCTTCGTTGTAGCTTTGTTTTTTACGAAGATATGAACAGCAGTTTGAATTTTTTAAACGGCAGCCTGTATTTTTTATTCGGTAATTCATTTCCTCTCCTAAAGTTATATTCAAAAATGTGTCACAGTGTACCATTCACTTAAACACAACGTTATTAATTATATAACATAACACTGACGTTGACGCTCTCAGCGCGTAGTGCAGGTACTCGGGGTAATGGAACACATCCACGTGCTGACGTTGACAGTGGACAAATGTAAACATAAGTAGAATGCTCACCCGTCATTGCGTCAACGATCGTCAGTTGAAGAGATGTGAGTAGAATGTACACCAAAGAAGAGAAGCTAGAAATACTACTCATCTTTGGGGTATGTAAGTTAGCAGAACAGTAATTGCAATACCGTTTTCTTACGTACGGGTACATTTAGTACAGTAGTTTAGTCCTTTTAAATACTGTTGTGTAGAGTAGGCATACAGGAAAGGCTGTCATCCTACGAACTGCATCGATATAACGTTTCTTTTATAGTTGTTCTTGAAGGTAGGTGAAATGCTATGCAGGCAGCGGAAGTGTACAGAGGGCGATATCCTGACAATAACCCACATTCCCGACGGATGTTTTCTCGTCTTGTTGCGACGCTACAGGAAACGGGAAGTTTCAACCAATGACAATGAAATCGTCGTAGCACTCGCACAGGCGAAGCTGCCGACGTTATTGTTCTCGCTTCCGTTGCTATGAATCCACATGTGAGTACACGACAGCTTGAACATGACACTGGCATTCCTAAAACCAGTGTTCAAAAATGACTCTCAGCGCTATGGGACTTAACGTCTGAGGGCATCAGTCCCCTAGGACTTAGAACTACTTAAACCTAACTAACCTAAGGACATCACACACATCCATGCCCGAGGCAGGATTCGGACCTGCGACCGTAGCGGTCGCGCGGTTCCATACTGTAGCGCCTAGAACCGCTCGGCCACCCCGGCCGGCTAAAACCAGTGTACATCGAGTTCTTACACGTCACCGGTTCCATCCTTACCATGTACACCTACATCAAGAATTGCATGGGAATGATTTCCAGAATCTTGTACAGTTGTGTCAGTGGGCACAACAGCAAATCCTGGCCAACCCGAACTTCTTCTCCAATGTTCTATTTACCAATGAATGTTCCTTCTCAAACAAAGGACAGGTAAATACAAGGAATACGCAATATGGTCCAGCGACAACCCATGATGGCTTAGACATGTGGGACATCAGCGTCAATGGAGGGTTAACGTCTGGTGTGGAGTGCTTGGTACTACAATTATTGGCCCTTATTTCATCAATGGTAGTCTAATCGGCACAGCGTATGCCAACTTACTCAGACTAATTCTTCCTCCTCTTCTGGATGAAGTGCCGCTAAGAATCAGAATGCTTGTGTGGTATCAACACGATGGATGTCCAGCACATAATGCCTTGTTTGCACATAGTGTTCTGTACCGAAGGTATCTTGCCACATGGATTGGTCGAGGAGGAACAGTTACTGGGCCTGCTAGGTCTCCTGATTTAAATCCTCTGGACTTTTTTCTTTGGTGATCCATTAAAGACGTTGTCTATCGTGATATTCCAACAACTCCAGAGGACATGCAGGAACGTGTCGTGCTTGCTTTTAATTCTCTTCAGCAGGCAACACTGGAAGTAGTAAGTAATTACTTCATTCAACGGGTGCACCAGTGTATCGGTGTCCAGGGTCACCACATTAAGCATCTTTGAATGTTCTACTCCTGGGCAATGGTACAGGAGAATCAAATTAAATTTTGTGTTCATGTTTTTACACGGTTTTCATTTGTTTTCTGACAACTCCAGAAAGTGAGCAAGTTTGTGATTCCAGGGTCAAAGTCAGTGTTGTATTATGTAATTAATAACGTTGTGTTTCAGTGAATTGTAGATTGTGATACATTTTTGAATAGGACTTTAGGAGAGGAAAAGAAATGCGGCATAAAAAATATAGAGGGCTATTTAAAAAAGTCGTTCCACTTTCACATCTCCGTAAAAAGCAAAGCTACAATGAAGGCACTCATGCTGATTGATGTCTCCCTGACGGCTAAAGAACATTTGCTTGAAACATTTTGTAATTTGGATCTGGACGGACGTTTATTTAGGGCGGTCAAGATAAATGGGACACCCTGTATACAAGAAACAAAAATTGGAAAAATATGCAAAATTTTATTCGAATTAGACTATACTACCACCTCCTAAAATACACTTTAACAGGTAAGAACAAAAAAACGACGCACCACGGAGGAATTATCCAAATGGGACGGGTATTGGTACATATACATGTGTAAACAAATAAATTACTACAATCTAAGAAAAATTGATTTATTCAAGAGGAAGAGCTTCACAAACTGAGCAAGTCAATAAAGCGTTGATCCACCTCTGGCTCTTCTGCAAACCTTTATTCATCTTGGCACTCGTTCATAGAGTTGCTGGATGTCCACCTCGACGATAACGTGCCAGTTTCTATCCAATTCTCGCGTCAGGTTGTGTAGATGTCGAGCTGGTTTGAGGACCCTGTCCATAATGCTCCAGATGTTCACATTTGAGGAAAGATCCGGTGATCTTGCTGGTAAAGGTAGAGTTTGGCGAGCACGTAGACAAGCAGCTGAAACTATCGCCATGTGTGGTCGGGCTTTATCTTGCTGAAAGGTAAGCCCTGGGTAGCTTCTCATGAAGGGCAACAAAACGAGGGGTGGAATATCGTCGACGTACCGGTGTGCTGCAAAGCTGCCGCGGATTTTCCTGTCCAAAGGGGTCCTGATATGAAAGTAAATGGCACACCAGACCATCTGTCCTGGTTGTTGGGCCATAAGGAAGGCAACAGTCAGGTTGGCATCCCACAGCTGTTCAGAGCATCCCCGGACACATCCTCGCTGGTCATCGGGAATCTCATAGACTGAGGAGAATCGTCTTCAGTGAAGAACGAACTGAGCCCCGATGACCAGCGAAGACGTGTCTAGAGATGTTGCAGACAGTGGTGGGATACCAACCAGACTATCACCCTCCATACACCCAAATAATCATGAGTGTTGGGCCATTTCTTTTCGTAGCAGGATCATTTGGTTGACATCCGAAGCATCCTTACAACGCAGTGGTACGTCGACGGTATTCCACGTATTTTGTTGGCCTTCATGGCAAGCTACACTGGACCATCAGCAAGATAATTCCCGCCCGTACACAGCGAAGTTTCTATTTCTTGGCTTTGTGCGTGCCAAACCCTACTTGACCAGCAAGCCCCCAGGATTTCTCCCCAATTGAGAAAGTTTGGAGCATTCCGGACAAGGGCTTCCAACCATCTTGGGATTTTGACGCTCTGCCACGCCAACTGGACATACAACAAGTCTATCAATCAATGCCAAACCGAATAACTGCTTACGCAGGGGCCAGAGGTGCACCAACGCGTTATGGACTTGCTCAGTTTGTCAAGCCATTTTTCTCGAATAAATCATCCAACTGCTCTAAAATTGCAATCATTTGTTTATTTTACAACTTTTTTGGCATGGACTCGGAATTTTAATTCATTTAAAGGAATAAAATGTTTGTCTGGTGCACTAAAACAAAAACGATTTATTCTGGTTCTTTAATAAAGTTTTACATATGCTCACCTTGTAATAAGTAGAATATCTATTCGATATTAGAGCTTGGTGCAAATCCGTTCTGACTTTTCAACTCCAACTGTTCAAATAGCTGCCTCTGTTGTTAGCTTCAAATCAGCATCATGATGTTTTTCACCTGGTTTTATTTAATGCAACTATTTAAATCTGTACGGGAACAGCTGAAGATGCTCTCAGAGTACCCAGTAACTTTTTATGCCCTACGATCAGACTTCTGTGTTGTATGCTGGAAAACGATTCAGATTCTCTCCGTATCTTCGTTACTTTTCCATGGCCCACCGACAAGGTGCTCCAGATCCACACTACCTGTTTCTGTATGAAATTCCTATGTCATTTCATCGGTAGCAAGAGGGTGTTTCTTCGCTGTATCATTGTCTCAAATGTCTTTGAACTTGAATGTGTACGTGATACGTAGTACTTACTGGAAGTGGTAAGGAGGACCCACCAATGTAATTTTATTTTCAAACAACCTGTTTATTTAACAACATATAAACTGTGTTTTACAGATAATCGACGGATTTAAAGATAAAATTTTCTTCAACAAAATGAACAAATTTGCAAAATTTGTTTGACCTTAAACCTTAAGTTGAATAAGCTTCTAATCTTTGCAAAAGAAATCTGAAGTGCTGTATTGAAAAACAGCAAACAATATGACAATGATAACAAGACGACCGGATTGCAGCCCGCCCGTTATCGGGTGAAACAGCGGTGTTTACTACCGCGCTGGACACAGTCTGTCTTATTAAGTGTCCTAAAACAAACGAAAACTATATAAGCAGCATTGATGACAAGAGTGATTCAATTACTCAAAACAGATGACTTAACTTTTAATTTGAAAGCTGTATGTCGAAAGATTCGGGGCTAAGATGCGCACCTATGCTTCAAGGTTAAACAGATTATCAAACAACATGACAATGATATGGCTTACTTCAAAGCAAACAACCTTTAATTTCAATCAGTAGTCAAGGTGCGACTGGATCCCAAACCGTCCCTTCTGAAAAAATTATTTTGACTAAAGCCCTGGTGAATTGGCTGTTAAAATTTTCAAAGGTAAACTGATTATCAGTTATTAAGATCGCTCTGAAGGAACGTCTTAAAAATTTCTTGTGAACACTTATTGCAAAAGACTTCACTCGGCGGAACCACAAGCTCCAGCTAGAATACACCAATAGCGACCCGTCTTTCAAACACAGAAACGAACAGCTTGGTACAACAGCTTGTTCAGATCATAACCAACGCCTGAGAAAGACAATTATAATCAAAGAATTGAACCGGTTAACAGCTAAATCTAACCGCAGGGTCCCTGTTTTGTTCAATGGCAGCCTGTGCCTTAGTACAATTGTTCCTGCTGTATTTACGACCAATAGCTGATTAATTAGAACATTAATGATCGGGTACAAACCAGAATGGAAAGGCAATACGAAAGCGGGACAAATTTCCAAACGACAACTCGTGTCTTAGGACAATACTAATGCCTATATTTACGACCAAAGAGCCGACCGAGTAAAACACTAAGGGTCGGGTACAAACCAGAAAATAAACCAGAAAATAATCAGGAAGGCAGGTAGACAATGAAACATATCACCATGAGGATTAAAGAATGCTTCTCCCCTTTATCAGCAAGCAGGTACATGGATGCATGGTGCGTTGCAGCGGTTACTGACAAGGGAACCTCCCCATCACACCCCCCTCAGATTTAGTTATAAGTCGGCACAGTGGATAGGCCTTGAAAAACTGAACACAGATCAATCGAGAAAACAGGAAGAAGTTGTGTGGAACTATGAAAAAATAATCTAAACATACAAACTGAGTAGTCCATGCGCGAGATATGCAACATCAAGGATAACCTGAGCTAAGGAGCGCCGTGGTCCCGTGGATACCGTGACCAGCTGCGAAATGAGATGTCTTTGGTTCACGTCTTCCCTCGAGCGAAAAGTTTACTTTCTTTACTTTCGCCAAGTTCCGTTCGTTCATTGACGTCTCTGTTTACTGTAATAAGTTTAGTGTCTGTGTTTTGCGACCGCACCGCAAACTTACAGTTCGGAAAATATTCATTGACCTTGTTATTGAAGTCGCGAGCTATATTTTCTGGATTCATATTGCCCACGGAATATATCTCACGTGTTTAATGCACTCTCGTCCAAAGTAGCGAACAGTCAACTGCCAGCCAGGTAGCCTCGTTAGCAGGAATACTCTCTCTTCCGTGCGCTGTAGTCGACTGACGTCGTGTGTTTCGATGTTTGTTTAGGTGTAGCGTCCCCATACTATGGCGCAGTTACCTAGCATCGGACGGACGGACGGACGGTCGGACGGACAGATAATAATTGTCTGAAAATAAAAACTCAAACTTTTCACTCGAGGGAAGACTTGAACCAAGAAACTCTCGCTCAGCAGCTGCTCACGCTAACCACGGGACCACGGCGCTCTTGAGCTCACATTATGCTTTATGTTGCCTATGTTGCGCATGGGCTACTCAATTTGTATATTTTGTTTATTTTTCTCATAGGTCCAAACAACTTCTTCCTCTTTTCTCGATTGATCTGTGTTCAATTTTTCAAGGCCTATCCATTGTCCCAACTTATTACTAAATCTGAGGGGGGTGCGATGGGGAGGTTCCCTTGTGAGTGATGCCGATGAAAGTCAGGTAGAAGAGGGCAGCCAGGACACGGGCGGTCGTCCGACACGAATGTTGCCAACCAACCGACGGGACGTCGGCCTGCTGCTTGTAGTCGACGCTGAGCCCGGTGAAGTACAACCGGTATTTTCGCTCTGCGCAGGGGCTCCTTACGCAGCTCGTGGTTTCGGCCGCTCGGACCTCGTGACCACCCCTTGTCGCGACGCCACCGCCAACCCCCAAACTTCGTGCCTCCCTCTCGGTTTTTTTTCCTTTATTGTTATTTTTATCACCTTTAAAGGCGGGCTGTCAGCAGCATATTACGCTGCTCTTCAGCCGCGGGTGGTACAATAAATATGATATGTAGGTGGCACAGACAATACAATAAAAACGGCGGGCAAAAACTGTAGACACTAAAAACAATAAACATGGAGCCGTTCACGCCGGACGAGAAAAAACACTAACACCAGTTGACACGGCGCACAAAACACGGACGACTGCGACGGCACAGGTGAACAGTGGTGGCGTGATGGCGAAAGAACACTAAACACAAAACGAAGGCACACATGCAAGACACTGATGGCGATGATCTCCGGCGCGCGAATGTTCACTGATCGTGTACGAGTCCAGGGACCTGCCAAGAGAGGAGGAGGGGGGGGGGGGGGAGAGGCAGAGGGGAGAGCAGAGATGCCACAGGCAGGGGATATAGGGGGAAGGGAGGAAGGGGGAGGGGAAGCCCGGGGGAAGAGGGTGGAGGAAGGGGGATGAGGGAAAAGGAGAGAGAAGGGAGGGAGGCTGCCCAAAGGAAAAGACACAGGGAGTGGGAGGGTAGGATCAAAGTTGATAGGAGGGGTGGATGGAGGGGAGGAGGACATCATCAGGGAGGGGGAGCTGGCGGAAGCCACCTTGGGAGAGGGTAAGGAGGGTGGAGAGATGGAGACTGGGTGGGACATGGAAATACAGCCGTGGCAGTGGGCGGGGGTGGGAGAGGATGGGTGAGACAAGCAGGTGAGGAGGATCAAGTTTACGGGAGGTGTACAGGATCCGTATCCTTTCAAGGAAAAGGAGGAGGTGGGGGAACAGAATGAGGTCGTACAGGATCTGCGTGGGGGAGGGGAGACGGATGCAATAGGCGAGGCGGAGCGCATGGCGTTCAAGGATCTTAAGGGATTTGTAAAAGGTAGGGGGGGCAGAGATCCAAGCCGGATGGGCATAACAAAGGATAGGGCGGATGAGGGATTTATAGGTGTGGAGTATGGTGGAGGGGTCCAGACCCCATGTAAGGCCGGATAGGAGCTTGAGAGACGGAGTCGGGAGTGTGCCTTGGCTTGGATTGTCTGGAGATGGGGGGTCCAGGAGAGGCGACGGTCGAGGGTGACGCCAAGCTACTTAAGGGGGGGGGGGGGGGTGAGGGCGATAGGACGGCCATAGATGGTTAGATAGAAATCGAGGAGGCGGAAGGAAGGGGTGGTTTTGCCTAGAATGATCGCCCGGGTTTTGGAGGGATTGACCTTGAGCAACCACTGGCTGCACCAAGTGGTGAACCAGTCAAGATGGGATTGGAGAAGGTGTTGGGAGCGCTGCAGGGTGGGGGCAAGGGCAAGGAAGGCGGTGTCATCGGCAAACTGGAGGTGGATGGGGGGTGACGGCGGCGGCATGTCCGTCGTATACAAAAGGTATAGAAGGGGGGAGAGGACGGAGCCTTGGGGCACACCGGCGGAGGGAAAAAAGGTGTATGAATCCGTGTTATGGATGGTGACGTAGGAATGACGGTGGGAGAGATAGGAGCCGATCAGATGGACGTAGTTAATGGGAAGGGCGAAGGTTTGGAGTTTGAAGAGGAGACCGGAATGCCATACGTTGTCATAAGCACGTTCGAGGTCCAGGGAGAGGAAGATTGCAGAGCGACGGGAGTTAAGCTGTTCGGAAAGGAGATGAGTGAGGTGAAGGAGAATGTCATCGGAAGAGAAGGACGGCCGAAAGCCACACTGGGTAACGGGAAGGAGGCGGTGCTGGCGGAGATGCTGCTGGATGCGTCGGGTGAGGATAGATTCCAGGACCTTGCTGAAGGCCGAGGTAGGGCTGATGGGACGGTAGGAGGAGACGGCGGACGGCGGTTTACCAGGTTTAAGGAACATCAGGATACGGGAGGTTTTCCACAGGTCGGACCGGTGGACAGGACTACATTGTAGAGCTTGGCCAGGGTGGATAGGAAAGAGACAGGAGCTTCATGAAGGTGATGGTAGGTGACTCTCTCTCGGGCCAGCGGACCCCTATATATCGGCAAGCAAAGACGTAAGGATATAACCCACAGATACCAACTCTTCCTCATAGATATTGGCAATGGGGCCGCAAGAGGGATAGTCGATGCTACATCTGAGCCAGTGGCGTCAGACAGATCAGGCTACCAACTCAATGGCGCAACAGCTAATTTCGTTTCAATAAACCAAGCCACGCACTGTGGCTTCTCCCATGCTGACTCCGTTTTTAGATTCATTTACGTTGTGCCTACCACCTTCACTTGTATTGTCCTTTTCACCTGGAAACGCTACAGATTTATTCATTACCCCTTACATGAAAGGAACATTTTTAGGTGGCGCATCAGACAAACTTTTACCTTAATTTCAAGTCGAGTTGCATGAAATTAAATATGTGAAGTACAAGAATTTTTTTTTAGCTATAATTGTTCGCGAAATTAAATTATTAGAGTAAAACTACATGCGGTGAAGCTTAGCGGAGATGTGTTGTGCAATGCTTCTAGCAATCCAGACTATCACGTCACGTTGCACTTCCCAGTTCAGAGAAAATAGTGCAAATGGGAAGATGCCAAGAAGCTAGAGTGTCCCGTCAGATGTGTAGTTCTGCTGAAAGCTTTTGCCTGATTTCACGCAGCACACACAACGTTACTATCAAGCGTTTCCTTCTTCGTGACTGTTCTCGGCCGCATGCTGCAGGTGGAAAAAAGATGCTCCGCCTTTTGGGTCAATGGGAATGTTTGATAATCCACCTCATTACCCGGACTGGGTTCTTTCTAAGTTTCTTCTCTTCACTCACAAGAACAGATGACTATGAGGAGAGTATTTTGGCACAGACAACGAGCTGCAGACAAGCGCAGGGAGTTGCTACAAATCACAGGCGGTTGCCTTTTATGACGAGGGTAATAACAAATGTCTAAGACGGCCCGGCGACTATGTAGAGAAGTATCTCGGAACTAAACGTTGCAAATAATACATTTTTAGTTTTGACTGTGGCTTCCATTTAGAGAACTTGATTCAAATGGCCCTAAGCACTATGGGACCTAACCTCTGAGGTCATTAGTCCCCTATAATTAGAACTACTTAAACCTAACTAACCTAAGGACATCAGACACATCCATACCCGAGGCAGGATTCGAACCAGCGACCGTAGCACCTGCGTGGTTCCGGACTGAAGCGCCTAGAGCCGCTCGGCCAGAGCGGCCAGCATTTCGAGAAGTAACAGAGGTTGAAAAAATAGCCCTCTTGAGACACCCTGCATATTTATTTGTGTGTGTGTATGTGCGTGTGTGTGTGTGTGTGTGTGTGTGTGTGTGTGTGTGTGTGTCTGAGTGACTGTGTGTGTTTGTGTTTGTGTTGCACTGCTGCCGTTTGACGAGATTAGTTGGTCGTTATGTGCTTAAGAACAGTTGCGATTCATTTGTAGCTGAGTGGTTGCATGTCCGTTTTCAGTCTTCTCATCAGTGCCTTCTTCTCGCCGATTTCTTCTGTGCATTTAACAAAGGTTGCGCGGCTTGTGAAGCATTTTCGAAAGTCTTCTGTGCAGTGGAGAAATATTAAAGCGCTTTCAAAATTAGCCGCAGGAAGCGGCGTAGATTTCACGAAATTATCGCGGCGGCTCGGTTTTTCACTTAGTCAGAGCAAAAGCTTCCGTGCTGTGGAATTCGCGACAGAACCCTTCAGCGCTAATTACGGAATTGTTCATACGACTGTCGGTAAGTGAGGTTATTGCGGCTCAGCGGCCGAGACTAAACACCGGAAGGGCCGGCAACACCTAATTACGGGAGGCAGGGAGGAGCGGCGCAGGGCTGGCCGTTTAATAACGGAGCAGCAGCGACGGCGGCGGCGGCAGCGGCAGCAGGTAGCGGAATGTGCGGCGTGAATTAATTACGCGCGCTGCCAGCTGCCGCCTCGTTCATCCCGGCCATCAGTCTCGGCGCGGCTCTTCAAACATTCAGCCCCCGCAGCCGAGACCTGGCGGGCCCTTCTGCACGAGGCGCCTCTGCGCGGATAAGCGCTCTCCACACAGCGGGTCTGTCTAGACCAGCGCAGCGCCGCGGCCAACTCATCCGGCTGGCAAATCTCAACCTGCTGCAGAGCGTAATAGTTCCCCCGCTTTAATATAATTTTGTGTAAAACTGACACGGTGAGACCGTGGATGTGTGAAAATACAGCCCACTGTTGATAACACTATCTGTTGGGAACGAAAGAAACCCATTACCGTTCCTAACTCAGGGATTCATTTACTGGCGACTGTTTCAATTTATATTGCCGAAAAAAAAACTGGAACACCGTCAAGAACTGGGTTCTGGTACACCTGTATATGACACACTGACGGAAAAAAATGGAAACACCGAGAAGCAGCTGTGTGACATACAGGAAAGTCGGTAGGCCTGTTTGTTCATCTGAAAGACGTCTATTCAAATATCTCAAATTTAGCGCTAGTCACATAAGACTCGTACCGGAAATGGAAATGGGCGTTTGCCGTCATTGGCCGGGAGGCCCCTTACGGGGCAAAAAATCGTTCAAATGGCTCTGAGCACTATGGGACTTAACTTCTGACGTCATCAGTCCCCTAGAACTTAGAACTACTTAAACCTAACTAACCTAAGGACATCACACACATCCATGTCCGAGGCAGGATTCGAACCTGCGACCGTAGTGGTCGTGCGGTTCCAGACTGTTGCGCCTAGAACCGCTCGGCCACCCCGGCCGGCCCTTACGGGGCAGGCCCAGCTGCCTTGGTGCAGGTCTTATTACATTCGACGCCACATTGGGCGACCTGCGCGCCGGATGGGGATGAAATGATGATGAAGACAACACCCAGTCCCTGAACGGAGAAAACCCCCGATCCAGCCGGAAATCGAACCCAGGCCCCATAGGACCGCAGTCCGTCATGCTGACCATTCAGCAGCTATCGGAGCGGACAAAACTTGTACCAGTAATTCCACTATGAGAATGCAAATCTGGTTTGCTTTAAATACACGCTATAATGGTCGTGAACACTAGTCACCTTTTAAACTGGGCATGGTGAACTGAGTTTAGTCAACAGTGGCTTGAAGGCGACAAAGACGCTATTATCAACATCTCAATGAGTTTGACCGATGTCATGTCATTGGGCTACGAAAAGCTGGATGTTGCTTCTGCGACACTGACGAAAGAATTGGCAGGAATGTAGCCACTGTACTTGTCTGCTGGCTGCAGTGGTTATCAGAATGTACGGTCGGAAGAAGACCGGGTTCCGGGTGGCCACGTGGCACTACCGAGAGAGAAGCCGGCATAAGGCTTTGGCACATCGCTCTGCATCTCCAGTAGCAATTTGAGCAGTAATCGACACCAAGTCACACAGAGAACTGTTACAGACAGGTCCGAACCAAATTCCCAGTAGCGTACATTCCACTGACTCGGAACCATCGCCTTTGCGGTTTCAATAGAGTCAAGCGAGAGTTTGTTGGAGAGCAAGATGGAGGTCTGTTGCGTTTTCGGGTGAAAGCTGGCTCTGTATCGGTGCTAATGATGGCCGTATGTTGGTTAGGAGCAGACAACTTCAGGGACTGCAGCCAACCTGTCTGACTACTAGACACGTCACACCTATACCTGGAGTCATGGTCGGGGGTGCGACATGGTTTGACAGCAGAAGCACAACGGTGTTTATTCCGAGCAGTCTGACAACAAATTTGTACATCAGTCTGGTGATCCGACATCTTGTGCTGTCATTCATGAACAGTATTCCAACGGGTCTTTTCCATCAGGATAATGCTCGCCCATATACCGCTGTTGTAATCCACGATGCTCTACGGAGCGTCGACATTTTGTCTTGTCCTACTCGATAAGCATACCTGTCTCCTATCGAGCACATGTGTGACATCAACAGACGACAACTCCAGAATCATCCACAGATAGTATGAACCGTCCCTGTATTGCCAGAACAAGTGCAGCAGGCGTGGAGTTCCATCCCATAAAGTGACAACCGGCGTCTGTGCAACACAATGCATGTACATTTGGATGTTTGCATTCTACATTCTGACGGTTACACCTGTTATTAATCTACCAGCATTTCACATTTGCAATGGCACCAATCTCGCGCTTTGATAACCTGTGATCTTGCAGTGTTAATCACTTACATACATGACCTAGACAAATATAATCCCGAAATTTCATTACTCTACATTACTTAATTTTTGTGTTGCTATATTTCGTCAGTGTACATGGATACTGAGGGGCTGTAAGTGATTCTTAGCACGGTCGTGGGCGATCAGATGAAGCGCAGGAGGCCTGTCTCTACAGCCTCTGTTTTGGCTCTGCAATCAATAACTCTGCCCAGTTTAAACAGTGTTTGCAACATTCATTACAGAGCACAAGTGTGCCACACTGATGAGTACTCCTGTAACAACCTCAACCATTTAAATCGGGTCGCATTGTGTAGAAGCTGGAAGGTCGAATCCACTGATTGCTACACATGTTGGGCACATTGTATCCTTGGTGTGTCGCTGCTTTCAGCTCTGGTCTGCGCAGCATTCCCCCACCTGTGGACCAGGCTATGGACGACCGCGTACTGCAGACGCACGTCAAATCAACACGTTATACCAGCAACGGCGGCCGACGGAACATCATCCAGGGACGAAACCTGGCCATTTGTTGCTACTGCTTCGTCGCCTGGTATTATTAGGGATCGTCTGTTTGCAGCAGGACTAAGATTTGGTGTACTTCCGTCCAGGCTGCCACTGATACCACAACACCACCAAGCGTCACTACTCTGGTCTCGTGAAAGACTTGACTGGAGAGTGGAATGGCGCTGTGCTGTCTTCAGCCATGAGAGTAGGTTTTGTCCCTGTGCAATGGTGGACGTACACATGTGTGACGTGGTCTAGCGAACTGTTTATTCCGGAGTACATTCGCCCACGACGCAGACATCTATCCCCAGCTTCATAAGTTACATCTCGCTGGCGCATTTGGTGTTTCTGCAGTATAAAATGAGCAGTACCCGACACAACGCACAGCACAGGCTGTTGGTAACACTAACGTTTCTTCAAAACGAAGGCACTGTGCTATTTTAGCAAGAGAATGCTACGCTTTGTGCGTGCTGTAAAAGAAATGAGCACTTACTCGTTTTCCAGATCCTGTAAGAACCACTGCCGACTTGCAACAAAAGTCCCAAGATGTTTGGGACAATCTATTGCAGGATGCCAACTGAATTTTTACTATCAAGATCAGGAGAGGAATTGGTGATGACTCAGAAGAAAAATCGTTATCATTTTCATGTGAGAATATAAACCCTGTGCTGCCACCAGAGTGGGATGCACTGTGTATTGATGCGACTGTTTGGACGCACTTTAATGTGACATGAGTGTTTCACCTGGTTTGAACTTGTTATCATATACTCCTACAATGACGAATCTGTCGCATCACTTGTCAATATAAATGACCTTGACCTTAAGGGCTGTTCGCCTAAGTGCTTGAAGTTCCTTGGGTTGGTGGTGCCCTGCAGCACAAAACGACGTAGGAAAAATGATTATTTTATGTAAATAGACGTAACAATGGTTCGTAATAACGTTACGTCTTTCTAACATAAGAACTAAGTAACTAACTCATTTTAATTCTAGGTGATTATTTACGTTTCATTGCTTGGTCTATTTACTATAAAACAATCCTTGTTTCCTACATCACTTTTTGTAGTAGACACCAAGAAGCTTTTGCCACAATCAGCGAACATCACATGTTCAACGTAAGGTGATTTTAAATGTGAACATTGGTTTGAAGAAGAACCTGTCAGTTCGAAAAAGGCAACGCTACTATAGCATTATTAACATTGGCTGGCTCTTATTTTTATTTTATTGTAAGAATTAATCCGCCTCTCCAGCTGAAAACAAGCTGAATGAAAAAAAGTGTAATGACTGAGTCTTCTAGGAAGTAAATGAAACAAAGTAATTGATCACTATCACAGAAGAGAGGAAAACAAAGTTAACTGTCCTTACGACGTTTTAAAACGATATCTTTAGCATCGTACTGGATGGAAAGGTTTTCAGGAATAAGGAGACCATGGGAGAATCATCTGGATTCTCTGATGCAAGATCTTAAAGTCAAGCAGAACTCTGACTTGAAACGCTCAGGAGAGGAGAAATGGCTATGAGCACTATGGGACTTAACATCTGAGGTCATCAATCCCCTAGAACTTAGAACTACTTAAACCTAACTAACCTAAGGACATCACATACATCCCTGCCCGAGGTAGGATTCGAACCTGCGACCGTAGCGGTCGCGCGGTTTCAGACTGAAGTGCCTAGAACCACTCGGCCACAACGGCCGCCTCAGAAGAGGAGATAAAGTTCAGAAAAAATATTGTACAGCTGTCACGACTACAGACTACAGTCATAGGTATTGACCGACTGACTGCCACCTTACACCCTTACTACTGTATAGTGGAAAACATGAGTACGTGGATAAATTCTTCTGCGTCTTTCAGGGTAACTAGCGCACCCGCACACCCGCGCGTTCACCTATCAACAGCTATCTGATAACAACGTTTGTGGACGAGGTTAAACGATTTCAGCGACGCGCGGATCCACATAAATTTTAAACCGAGCGTATTCAACATCAATCAGAGCTTTCATTCGAAACCAGGGAGCGTAGATCTTTACAAGCAGGTGTGTGGTATAACTCATATCAGTTCCGCTGACTACCACTGATCATACCTAAGTCCATCTAACAAATCTGCACCAGTAACTTCTATGAATTCCGAAAAAACTCTGTAGTTCCATTCCTACCAATAAACTATATATCTTTCTCAGGCACGACAGATGCAAGAGACGAGGGGGCGGAGTAGTGGCGTACATACGCTCTGATTTGTCACCTACAGTACTACACACATCCGACAACAATGTAGATAAACAAGAGGAATATATGTTCATTGAGATTAAATCCCTTAACAGAAAGTGCTTAATATGTGTCCTTTACAAACCTCCTAAAGTAGGCGGGTTCGCCTGCTTCGAAACTGCCCTCTCTAGTATCGAATCGTCATATGAACATGTAATTATAGCAGGTGACACTAACATTAATTTTCTGCGCAATAGTCCTTCCACTGGGAAATTCAAGAGAATGCTTTCTTCCTCAAATATGACGCTACTTCAGCTGGCACCTACTCATCACACGACTACCAGCCACACTTTCATAGATATATTCGCAACGAAATCTCCAAACAGAATAATCCGCACCTCTCAAATATCTGCGCCCGGCATGTCTGCCCATGACATCATTTTCATGACGTATTCATTAGAATGTCCTAGAAAGAAACAAAAACTGTCTACATACCGAGACCTCAAACGCAAAAATTTTCCTGAACTCGAAAGTGAGGCACAAGAAATAGTTTGGGGGATGACCTCTACTCCCCTCACGGACATAAACGACAAACTCCAGGATTTCACTAGCAAAATTACTCAACTATATGACAAATATGCTCCAATAAAGACCAGAAAAGTAAAAAGGCAACCTGCACCTTGTCTGACTGAAGAACTAAAAGAGCTCATTAATCTCAGAGACGCTGCACATCGGGCATACAAGATACACCCTACACCTGTTTACAAGCAGAAACGAAACAAAGGCAGCCAAGCGGTGAGAAACGCTAAGCTCAGACATGCCCGTACATTAGCTGACAATAGATGTAGACCAGCTGTCCTGTGGAAAAATCTCCGCAGTCTCGGTTTAGGCAAAATAAAAGTTGCAGAAAATCCCATGGTCCCAGCTGAAGAACTAAACAGTTTCTTCACATTACCTACAACTACAATTGAACCGCAAAAAAAACAGAGAATCATTGATTACTTCATGGGGATGAATGACTGTAGCAAAGAACAATTCTATCTACAGCACGTCACTTGCAGTACTGTCAAGAAAGCCATAATGCGGATTAGATCAGCATCTACTGGACATGATGGCATCACCATCCAGATGGTAAAACTTATTATTGACCAACTACTGCCCTCTATAACAGACATTTTCAACGATTCATTAATCACAAGTGTTTTCCCTGAGGCCTGGAAACTGGGACAAATTAAGCCACAGTCTAAAAAGGACATCGCCACAGCACCCTCTGACTACCGCCCCATCGGCCTTCTTCCTGCACTATCAAAGGCCTTAGAATATATAGTTCATGACCAGCTCACCAACTACTTAACTACTAACAACCTACTAGACGAATACCAATCTGGTTTCCGTAAACATCGAAGCACAACATCCGCACTGATAAAGGTGACAGATGACCTGAAACTTGCCATGGACAGACAAGAAGCGACTATCACTTGCTTCTTAGATTTCAGCAAAGCATTTGATACTGTCGACTGCGACATCTTACTAGCCAAACTTAGCGGTCTAAATTTCTCACCAAGTGCAGTGCAATGGTTTCGCTCATACATGACGTCTCGTCAGCAACGCGTCCTGTCTGGGAATATAAAATCACAATGGCGGCAGGTAGTGTCAGGCGTTCCACAAGGCTCAGTATTAGGTCCTATACTCTTCTCTCTGTATGTCAATGATGTGTCATCGGTTCTGACCTATTGAAAATATCATATGTATGCTGATGACCTTCAGTTGTATCTAAGTGCGAAACCAAGCAATCTCAAGAAAGCTATTGAAAATTTCAATACTGACCTCGATGCACTGTCAAAATGGGCACAGGACATAGGTCTAAAGCTAAACCCATCTAAAACCCAAGCGGTACTTGTTGGTCACTCTAAGCTCATTAGCCCAAAACATCGGGAATCCGTACCATCTCTTATCCTAAATGGAACAAATATTAACTTCTCTCCCTCAGCAAAGAGTTTGGGACTTATAATAGATGAAAATCTAAATTGGACAGAGCATGTAACTGCAGTGTTCAAAAAAGCATCAGCATCCCTTCATGTCCTACAAAAATATAAAAAACTCTTCCCTTTCGATCTGAAAAAGAAATTAGTACAAACGCTTATACTCCCAATCATTGACTACAGTGATATTATCCTACAAGGCCTCTCTCAGGAAAATTCGCGACGTCTAGAACTGGTCATGAATGCCTATGTCCGATATATCTGTGACGTTCGACTTTTTGATCACATTTCACCAGCATATGGGAAATTGTCCTGGCTGCGTGCAGACAAACGCAGAGATTTCCATACACTCTGTGTCATCTACTGCCTTATAAATGTACACTGTCCCTCATATCTCTCCTCGTCCCTAACGCTCATGTCGGAACAATATGATAGAAACACACGTTCCCATTATAATAAAATCCTCTCTGTTCCACTGCATCGCTCAGTCACCTTCTCCAAGTCCTTTACAGTAGCAGGAACCCGACTATGGAATAACCTCCCTCGTTATGTTAGAGAACTTAAAAACATGTCCGGCTTCAAAAAACAGTTAATGACGTATCTACTTAAGCAACAGTAATGCCTTCCTCTGTACATGAATGCACTTCACCTCATTACTTCCCTCTTTCCCCCTCCTTAAATCTCCCTTCCCCAAAACTCGCTACACTAGTAAACATCTACTTTACACACCAAGATATTAATGTACATCTGCACAAATCTTCATTACTATTGCCAATGTTTCTCATGTTTATCATTATTATTTGATTTTTTACTGTTATTATTATTGCTTTTATCATGATCTGTATGTATAGCACCTGTTGTAAAATACTGCCAGCATTTACTTTATTAGGTCTTAGTCATGTTTATCATTATTATTTGACTTTTTTTACTGTTATTATTATTGCTTTTATCATAATCTGTATGTATAGCACCTGCTGTAAAAATACTGCCGCATTTACTTTATTAGGTCTTAGTCACTACTCTTTATTCATATTGTCACTAGAGTAATCTAATTTTCTCATTTAAACTATTGTCATGAGGTAACTCTGATGTGTGAAGTACTGCATGTGTGGAACACTGGTCCGATGTAAGAGAGGGCCTGATGGCCCTAATCTGATCAGGTTAAATAAATAAATTAATAATAATAATAATTAATATATTTGCCGTTCATAGGTGCTATTCACTCCTCATCGTAGCAAGCGATTTTTAGCGTCACATGCAAAACTACTTTACCTCCGAAAAATTGAAAAGTATCGAGAAACTTTAATCAATGAAACTGAGTCGCCACCAAAAGCACCGCACAACAAACTCACTGGTACCGCAACAATAAATTAAACAAAGCCGAACCCTCCTAGCTTTCTACTTATACAACATGGTCAGAAACGGTCTGAAAATCTTGTAGGAGAGGAGGGCAGGTTTTACTGAGAAATACTTGTTAAGAAAAGTGCTCAATATGTTACGTCGTTTCCGATTTAATTAGTATCGATGATAACTAGTCTGGCAATTGCGGCCGTGAAGTCCAGCATTTGCACGATCTAAAATGTGGTAATGCGCAGACATCTGTGGGTCCGTGAGTGGTCACTTAGTGAAATGGTGAGGAAGAGTTCCGTTTGCACGGTTTGAGGAAACCAAGCAAAGAAGATGTTTGACGACATTGTCTTCGGCTGTCTGTTTGAATTTGCGTGTGCTACGATCTGGCTTGCTAACTTCATCGCTAATTAAATCTGAAACAGCGCGACTTATCTCACTGTTTTCTTAATAATTATATCCCAGCACAACCTACCCTACAACGCTGTTACAAGTTTTTCAAATTGTTTCTGACTACCATGCTTACTACTCCTTCTCTCTGGCTTATGACGTGACAAACCTGCGTCAGAATGCGTATAACTAGTCAAACACAAATTGTATTAGTAAATTACTTTTCTTAAGTGGTGCTGAATGCGTGCTAACAAAGAAAGTTAAAGAACACTATGTGATTCTGCTTTAATTGGTACACGAGATTGACTGTTTTGCCTTTCTTTATGTGACATTGTATCCTTCCTCCTCTGGAGCGCTTCGACTGTTTTCCTTCAGTTCGCATATTTTGCTTTATAAATATTGTTTAGTATTTGTTCTATATAAATGTAAATGTACAGGGTGCTGAAAATATATTTTATAATTTGAGATACGGTAGTGTGGACCAAAACAAGAAAAAAGTGTCCAGTAAACATGGAATCTAAAAAGCATACCTTAAGAGGCAAACGAACATATTCACCTTCATTACTGTGAAATATATCTCTTCTACGGCAAGCTGTTTGCAATTACGGACGATGTGCAGAATGTAGAAAAGAAATTAAAATACATACCTGTGTTACTGTCCATAGTCACATCATACAGCAATCATTTGTTGGTGTTGCTACTGTATACACAGTTTTGGGTAATGTTGTTGTGTGATGAGTTTGTGTATTGCTTTTACACTATATATTTATATCTACGTGTAGAATGGAAGCCTATTACTCCACAAAGTAAATGGCAGACATGATCTTCTATTAAACTCAGAGCATAACTGAAGATAAAGTTGGCCACTTACCATACGGAATAAGGGACTTCATACGACAGGGCTGGAATCTGATCCTGAATATTCGCGCAAATACTAGTGATCAGGAATCTTACGCCACCACCCCGTCTCCCCTTGCAGATTAAATACTGGCAGCAAAATTTTCATCCACCACCAGGGGTCGAAACAGCTTACCTCTGAGAAGAACGCCACCACACAGGCGTGCGTAGCGACCTCAGCTACGGAGGCGGGTATACGTGATACAACGCGAAGACAATGAATGATCGGAACAACACGCGTTTTCGATGTACTCAGTCGGCTGGGAATCCCGAAAGCTTTTTGTTAATTTGTAGGGTTGAGTCATACAGTTACTTAACAGTGTTTGAGGCCACCAGGCTCCTATGTTGGTCTTTCGACTGCGCAGTCCTGTGGATGTAACCCGCACACTCACAAGGAACCCTCAAGTACGAGATCGCTAGTTAAATCTTTAGTAGGGCTCTTTTGCGGGAGGTGCGAAGATCAACTTTCTATGGTGTGTATGTACGTTGAAAAACAAAAGAAACTTGTACACCTGCCTAGAATCGTGTAGGGCCTCCGTGAGCACGCAGAAGCGCCGCAGCACGACGTGGCATGACTCGACTAATGTCTGAAGTAGTGCTGGAGAGAAATGACACTATGAATTCTGCAGGGCTGTCCATAAATCCGAAAGAGTACGAGGGCGTGAATATCTCTCCTGAACACCGCGTTGCAAGGCATCCCAGATACGCTCAATAATGTTCAGGTCTGGGGAGTTTGGTGGACAACGGAAGAGTTTAAACACAGAAGAGTATTCCTGGAGCCACTCTGCAGCAATTCTGGACGTGTGGGCTGTTGCATTGTCCTGCTGGAATTGCCCAACACCGTCGGAATGCACTATGGGCATGAATGTATGCAAGTGATCACAGAGGATGCTTACGTACGTGGCACATGTCAGAGTCGTTTTTAGACGTATCAGGGGTTCCTTATCACTCCAGCTACACACGAGAGCCTCCACCAGCTTCAACAGTCACCTGCTGACATACAGCGTCCAGGGATTCACCAGGTTGCCTCCATATCTCTACATGTCCATCCGCTCGATACAATTTGACACGAGACTCTTCCGACCAGGCAACATGTTTCCAATCATCAATGGTCCAATATCGGTGTTGACAGGCCCAGGCGGGGCGTATAACTTGGTTTCATGCAGTCATCAAGGGTACACGAGTGGGCCTTCGGCTCTGAAAGCCCATTTTGGTGATGTTTCGTTGAATGGTTCGCACCCTAACACTTGTTGATTGCCCAGCATTGAAATCTGCAGCAATTTGCGGAACGGTTGCACTTCTGACACGTTGAACGATTTTCTTCAGTCGTCGTTGGTCCCGTTCCCGCAGGATCATTTTCCAAGTTCAGCGCTGTCGGAAATTTGATGTTTTATCGGATTCCTGATATTCACGGTACAGTCGTGAAATTGTGATAGGGGAAAATTCCGACTTCATCGCTACCTCTGAGATGCTATGCCCCATCGATCGTGCGCCGACTATAACACCACGTTCAAACTCACTTAAATCTTGATAACCTGACATTGTAGCAGCAGTAACCGATCTAACAACTGCGCCAGACACATGTTGTCTTATATAGGCGTTGCCGACCTCAACGGCGTATTTTGCCTGTTTACATATCTCCGTATTTGAATACGCATGTTTATATCAGTTTCTTTGGTGCTTCAGTGTATTACACATCTAAGAATGGATGTCGTCAACATTCAAGATATGTTCAAAACAAACCGTTAACTTCTATCATGAACGACGAATGAAAAAGGACGCCATAGTAATCACCAAGGTTTGCACTTTGAAGACCCAAGGCGAACTTCTTGGGATTCACCAACCGTGGAGGACGTTCAGCTAGGTATCCACTCTTAGAGAATGCATGTAGAATGACCCTGGTGTAACTGGGTGATGAAAACTGACGGAATATGATGGCATGCAACCGAATGTGAAACAGTCTGTCATGGAGCTTACTGTGAATTTGAATGTTCTTTAATGTGTTGCACCAGATAGTGCGTTAATATGTTCTATAGGTACGGAAAAAAAACATTCAGCGACTGAATTTAACCAGTGGTTCCAGGAGGTATGAATTGCAATGTCACACACTTTTCAGGAGGAACAGTTTGCTTTAGAGGAGTATGATTTTTATATACAGACCAGGAATCAAACAAAAGCAAGTTATTTTGACGAGTTATTGCCCAGAAGCAGCGCTCAGCCTTACTTGTAGTTCTCTTACGCCCGTTTTCCCGGTCTTGCTTGCTTTGAGGTATATATTCCCTACTGCTTTTGCAAGAGTACGCACACAGAAATAATCTTGTGGGTCAGAGGGCCTCCAACATCTCGCAGTGCAGCAAACAACTTTCCAATCAATTTACCGCCGACATTCACGGTCGGCAAAATTGTATACGAATCAGATAAGGTATAGATGGCCATTGTTCATGATACGACTCTCTTGGTACCTCTAATTTCCAGAGTTCCTTTCTCGTGCATTTCCTCTTCAAATCGCGATTGATCGGAGTTGAAAACAAATTCTTTACTGGACGATGAGACAAGCTTTTTTATGTCATCTACAAATTTTCGGGCCGATTCTGCAGTATGTTGTCCATCATCAAGTTGACGTTTTGTTTGAAATTTCATTGTCTTAGTATTTCCAATTCTGTAGCACTATTTGAAGTTATGCATCTGTCGACTGCTTTCCTTGAAATCACTGTATTCTTTGTAGAACGCAATATGGTGTACATAACGTAGTAGACCACTATCATGTATGTCAGGTAAATTGTATCGATCTTCCTTGAAAGGCGCTAACCCCAGTCATTGCAACAAGTGCGCCTTGTCCTCCCTTGCATATTCGTAGTTTTTCTTATGCGCTACACAGTTACACTGATGCGGAATTATTCGTAATTGTTCACAGTTGTTACTTCGCTGCGGATGGTCTTCCACGTACTTAATGACGTTTTTTTACTCGCCCCTTTACTTCCTTTCACTGTAAACGTTTGTGCCTCCTGTGCGGCAAGGCTGATGTACTACATGCCTCGATACTTGCTTCAATATGACTTTCATTTGCTAAGCACTTATCGTCATCGTTGTACTTCTCATGTACATTGTCCGCACAGTCGAAAGTATACACCACACATTCCACTGACTAATCCAGCAGAAACGCTAACATTTCATCCGCCACTTCTTTCTCACTCTGTGAAATTCCTCGGGTTCCCTTCTGACGAAATGTGAACTTCGGAAACTATTGTTGTCGATGTAATGCAATGTTGTTTTTGTTTATCATTACCCATTGTTCCGGTAGTGACGTCTTGGGACCGTGACCGCGAATTGCGAATAGGCTCCCTCATATGTTAAGTTTGTCTCTTTGCTTTGTTTACCGTTAAGGCACAGACACATGTATTAGACGACAGGTTAATACACATGCAATTATAAACCACCGGCCGTTAAAACCTTCAATGAATTCTTAGAACAGTGACTTTGACCGCGTCTCCGGTTGTGAACGGGACAGCGCCGTCTTTTCAGTCCGTCAGACTGGCTCGAAGGATTATTTCAAGCTTAGGCCGTGAGCGCAGTCATCAAAAAGGATTGTCAGCACGGAAAATTGCCCGTAAAACCAGCGATTCCGTAAAGAATGCAGGATTTATCTGTCACCTGATGACTGTCGAGGAAGACTGTAAAAGCGACCAGAAACCAATGGAACTTCTCAGGCGTACATTTTTAGGCCGTTATTATATACGGACGTTGGACGCAATGTGAGGGCCGATTAGTACCGAGACCGGATTTTAGAAGCTATTGCCTTGCCTTATAGCCAACAAATCAGACATATTCGTCTTGCAGGCACACCACACCCACTTTTACAATCCATTGCTCCAGGAAACAAGCAACACCTAAATTAAATGGCTTCGATATATGATGACATGAATCCGATTGAGAATGCTTCAGACGCTGAAACTTGCCCATAAAACATATTATTGTACCACCTGCAGCTACCCTTTAACCGCAGTGAGCAGCACAACGACTGTTTCTCATTGGGTTGCATGCCATCACATCCCATCAGTTCCCATCACCCTGTAACAGACGTCACGGTGACATACATAACACAGTGCCGACGGTGTGCGCTGAGTTTGCGACGCACTGTGCGGTCTTTTAAACGTTTTGACATTCGTCTCAAAGTATTTCAGTCAGTGCTCACTTATCTCACCATAAGACCTCCATCTCTACCAGTCCTTCAGTCTTTCGTACTGTTGTAAAAAATGTTGATCCATCAACTAAATATCGTTCAACCCTGAAGTAAAACCAAAACAACAAAAAAGCGGAGTCTGTTTGAAAGCGCACGGCACGAACATATCCTAACTGCCGGACTAAAAAAGTACATGTATAGATGATTTGTAGCTGCAATAAACAGGAGGTTGAGAATTAAGCCATTAAGCGCATTTTGTGTAAACTATGTGATTCTCCTCTTATTAACAGTTTTTCGCGCACATTTCCGTGCGGTACAGTAAGCAAATTCACAAGGAGTGTTCCAAAACTAAGGTCTGTTTTGTCATAAAAAAAAACATCATGAGAAAAGATTTTTTGTGGCAATAATATTATACTACATATTTATTTCAGTTTCACACATAATCGCCATTCCCATCTACGCTTCCTGTAACGCTGCAGCAACTTCCGCAACTCCCCAACCCGAGCATAGGAACTGAACTAGTTGATAACGCCAGGCTTGAGTTCATTGTCGTTTTGAAATCGTCGCCCACCAGCCACTTTTAGAAATACAAGAAGAGGAAACAGATTTGGTGCAAGGTCGGGACTTTACGGAAGAGGCACAAGAGATTCACAACGAAAATCTGGAATCTTCTCCTTGCGTTTGACAGCGGTGCGAGGGAGTGCGTTGTCGTGAAGGAGGATTACACCAGACGACAGTTTCCGGCGGCGCCAATTTTGAATCGCACGTCCCACTTTGATTGGTGTTTCACAGTATACGTCAGTTGTAATTGTTGATCCACTGTCCATGAAATCAATCAAAAGGGTGAACTCAAATGGCACCATTGCATGAATTGTTGATTCGATTCTGCGTTGGTGTGTTGCTGTGGGATATCTGCGTCTCTTCGCCCCTAAGAATGTGGGAGGCCAAATCATCTCCATCTTGTACACAGCGCTTCAAAAACTGTCATGCTATACGCATTCTTTGCTCTTTGTGCTGATCAGTTAGCATTTTTGGAACCCACCTCGCACACAGTTTGTGATAGCAGTAACAGTTCTGTAAATTGAGTATGGAGCTCCATTTTGGAGCTCATTAGCCACACCACTAATAGTCGATCACTTCGAAGCTTTTGGTTCAATTGATTAACAATGTCGTTGGTCCGAATATTGGGCTTGTCAGTCCATTGTTCATGGGGAACATTTCCGCACTTGCCCGCATCTCGTGGTCGTGCGGTAGCGTTCTCGCTTCCCATGCCCGCGTTCCCGGGTTCGATTCCGGGCGGGGTCAGGGATTTTCTCTGCCTCGTGATGGCTGGGTGTTGTGTGATGTCCTTAGGTTAGTTAGGTTTAAGTAGTTCTAAGTTCTAGGGGACTGATGACCATAGATGTTAAGTCTCATAGTGCTCAGAGCCATTTGAACATTTCCGCGGCCATTTTGAAATATTCGACACCATTTTCGAACTTGTTTTTCGCTCATTATTTCATGCCCATTCTCTAGACGTAACTCACAATGGATTTCAGCAGCTGAAGATATTTTTGCCAGCAAAAATCTAATCACACCGTGCACTTCACAACTGGCGGGATGTACGATTGCCTCTGCCATTGCGATGTGCTCTCACCTACTGGCAAACGACTACTGAATCAAACCAACACTGCAGTAGTTTCCTAAAGAGTCGGTAGACTGCGCTGAATGCGAAAAACTTCATATAGGCCTATTATCAGTTACCATTGGCCACCAGACCTTAGTTCTGGAATACGCCTCGTATTTTCCTATCCTATTGAAACGTCCCCTTAGAAAAATTATACATGACTGTGCTTAACCTGACACACAATATTTTTAGCCCAACGCAATCTGACTTTCAAAAATCCCTACAAAAGAATGGTCCTGACGAACATTAACCTATACGTTTCACAAATCACTTACCTCACAAAAATCTTCGTTACTCGAGCTACTGCAATAAAGCGAGCGCCACAGCTGCCAGCTAAATAAAAGATTCAAACTACGGAAGGCACTAACTACTGATAGGCATAGTTAGCAAATGAAAGATTTTAATAGAGAACAAACAATGTATTTACCTTAATATTCATAATATATATAGCAGTTCATGACAAATTTCAAAACTCCGCCTACTCTCTCCCCACATCCACCACTGCTGGCGGCTCACCTCCAACTGTGCAACACTACGCGCTGTTCACAGCCAGCTGCCTAACACTACAATGGCGAGTATTACAACAATGCAAAGCAGCCACAGACTGCACACAGCACAGCCAGTGATTTTCATACAGAGGTGGCGTTACCAATAAAAAAACCTAAACAGCCTACTTACATAGCCCCCATGCTCCCAACAAAAAATTTTACAAATTGTTTTGCACAGTGGCCAATAATGATTTGATAAAAAAATTTTTATAATTACAATAACAAAGATATCAATTGCATGCACTTACTGATACAAAGTTGGTCAAAAGCTAAACTTTCTCACAGTCCATAAAGACAGTCCTAATCGTTCATCACAGTAAAATAGCAGTGTTTTTCTCAAATTCTGAGCAGTGAAAGAAAATGCACACGAAAGTAGTGGATTTCCATGCAGTCTCGAAGAAGTAGCGTTGTCCTTCCAACGGAAAGACAGTGCTGACTCTCGACATGCAGACAGGTCATGGGCCACAACAGAGCAAACCCACAGCGGAGTCAGTCGAAGATTTGAAGAGTATTGGTGGGTAGGTCATCACAGAGCAGACCCACTGTAGTCCTGGTAGAGATTGCGGTATTGGTGGGCCACCAGAGGTGCAGACCCACTGCAGTCCTTGTAGAAATGATGGTATTGATGGATCATCAAAGATGTAGACCCACTGTAGTCCTTGTAGAGATAGTGGTACTGGTGGGTCATCAAAGATGCAGACCCACTGTAGTCCTTGTAGAGATGGCCAGCAGCCATCTGTTGTGACTGTGCAGGTGCACAATCACCATTGAAGAGTCTTGCGGATAATACAGCAAGTCCGTAACCACCACTTGTGCACTCACAAAGTTTTTGGAATTGTCCTTAGAACCAGCAATGCTGTTATCCAGTCCCTTGCTGAATTATTAACACACGTGCAAACACTAACAGTCCCTACTTCTCACATATTGTCCATATACTATGACCAACAGAAATGTGTGCACTGAAATGTAACTTACAAGTTACTTAATTTGATGAACTGGTGTCAATTACAATTTTATAACATAAGAATACAATTACAAAGGTACAAAATACATCATTAAAGAACATAACAATACAGATAACATTTGTAGTAACACAGACTTTACAAAAGAATAGAAATAAACATATACATCAGTGTTACAGGAATTATGACATAAGTAAATACATAAAATATCAGAATAACTTTTGAAAGACCAACTTCACACATGAGCATTAAAACAAAACAGAATAAATAATATCTAAACATCTTTACAAAGAAAATAACATATTATTAGAAAAATTCCACAACATAACTCATATCAGCTAAACACATAAAGACAGGAAAAACACAAATATACAAGAGTACACAAACACATAGGAGAATAACACAAGAGGAAAGGGCAGGGTTTGTTTTCAGTGTAACATTTGGTACTGCAGTCCAACCTAAAACTTCATTCCATAGATCTTTCGTCTTATTTCAACATTTGTTTCCACCAAAAAAATCCTATCCAAGCATGCTTTCTGTATTTATATGTTCACATATTTCTTACCTCATTATTTATTTTCCATTATCTTACCTCATCATTTATTTCCAAGAAAATCCTACCTAAACCTGTTGTCCCTAAACCCTACTTCTTTGCTCATATCGTCTTTTAAAATACTTTTTTTTTTGGCCAAACCATTTTCTTATAGCTTTTCAATGCATTTCTTCCAATTCATCACAACTCGTTCTCTCATATAGCCTACCCCATCTTAAGCTAACTTAAATCTACTGAGCTCAGATATATATATACTAAGGAACGAGGCAATGCAGCAGCACAAAACAATCAACACAAACAGCAATGATAAAAAATACAAAGGGAAAAGCAAGCATCGTAAATTAACAAAGCAAATGCAATATTACAACTAATATAAGGCAATGCGCAGCAAACAAGAAAAATAAATTCGTAGTAAAACTGGCTTAACAGAGTAATACAAAGTGAAATTGAGTAGCACTATGCCTGGCAAACAGCAGCAGCAAATGCTGTAACTAATACCTAAGCATGGCAAAGATCAAGCAGAAAAAATATTACACTAAAGACACCAAATTACTACTTTGAATGTCTGTTAATTCATTACACAGTTGTGCTGATAAGCTATGCTCGTCGTCACTATTATTTCTCAGTTTACTTTGTAGCCTAGTGTTACGTTTTTCACACGCCATTATTGTCACAATATTTCACACGATAACACAGAAAAGCACAATTTGAAGAGCAAAAATAAGAGAACACATTAACATCGCACTGAAAATAATATCTAGTTAGTTGCAGCTGCGAAATACTTGGTGCAAATCTACATGCATGCCACAACTGTTTTACTGTACAACAATGAAAAACTACAACTACAAAGGAAATTCCCTCTATGATTACGCGCTAGTAATAAACAATAGCTACACTAATTACACAAACTACAAGAAAAATTCAGAAGATTCCAGTGAGGTATCCTGGGCTAAGGGTCGACATATGAAACGTCCCCTTAGAAAAATTATACATGACTGTGCTTAACCTGACACACAATATTTTTAGCGCAACGCAATCTGACTTTCAAAAATCCCTACAAAAGAATGGCCCTGACGAACATTAACCTATACGTTTCACAAATCACTTACCTCACAAAAATCTTCGTTACTCGGACTACTGCAATAAAGCGAGCGCCACTACTGCCAGCTAAATAAAAGATTCAAACTACGGAAGGCACTAACTACTGATAGGCATAGTTAGCAAATGAAAGATTTTAATAGAGAACAAACAATGTATTTACCTTAATAGTCATAATATATATAGCAGTTCATGACAAATTTCAAAACTCCGCCTACTCTCTCCCCACATCCACCACTGCTGATGGCTCACCTCCAACTGCGCAACACAACGCGCTGTTCACAGCCAGCTGCCTAACACTACAATGGCGAGTATTACAACAATGCAAAGCAGCCGCAGACTGCACACAGGACAGCCAGTGATTTTCATACAGAGGTGGCGTTACCAATAAGAAAACCTAAACAGCCTACTTACACTATACGAAATAGAATGCTATGTCATCACGACTTGCGAGGCAGCTAGAGAGACTGTCCAGTAAGATTGAAACAAGAAATAGATGGGTTGTAAGTTCAGCACGATAACTAACGAAACACTTGTAACCATCTTTCTAGAGAATTTTCCAACTTGTGACAACTTTTAACATTAGCTATCAGTTTCTAGAGTCTGTGGAAAATTGCAGTATCAGCATCTCCGCATGGGTCTCTTGCACACCTTCAGGCATGACCAAGGTCACTCTGGCTGGCACTCAGGTGTGACAGTGGTCGTGTCTACGTGCTCACAAGGGAAACTCCCTATCACAACCCCTCAGATTTAGTGGTAAAATGGCCCAGTGGACAGCCCGTGAAAAACTGAACACATATCAAGCACTGAACTGTGAAAAAAGAAGCAAAATAGAAACAGTTAACGGTCCACGCTCAAGATGTGCAACATCGAGAGATTTGTGAGGACCACAATGTCGTGGTTATATGGTCACGGTGTTGAGCTGCAAAGAGGAAGACGCGTGTTCAAATCTCCCTCATACCTCAATTCTTTCCTTTTTTCACAAATTAATGAATTGTCCGTCGACAATTGCAGACGGACGTTACAGCACGACACAGACACAAATTTTAATATAGTGAAGAGACACGTCAATGAACGGACGGACAATTCATAACTTCGTAAAAAAGAAGTGTCATACGAGAGAAATTCGAGCACGGGTCTCTCCATTCCTAGTCCAACGCCGTGACCACATAACCACAACGCCGTGGCTATTCAAAGTCGCTCAGCTGTACAATCTTGAGCTTGAACCGTTCGCAGTTTCTATTTTGCTTCTGTTTTGACAATTCACTACGCCTTTTTCCTGCTTTCATGCTTATAATATGTTCAGCTTTTGGCGGGATAGCCACCTCAGCACTAAATGCGACGGGGCTGCGATGGGGTTTCCTTTGTCAGTGTCACAGCGACCTGCAAAACTTACCTACCTGCCTTTTACTGCACCGATTCACCCGACGTTGCGGTTGTTCCGGCAGCGCATCTAAATAAGATAAATGATATGCCTGGAATAGGACTCGTTATCCCGTATCTAACTGTGGTACAAACACACAGTTTTATTGAGA
The DNA here is from genome assembly GCF_023864345.2 of Schistocerca serialis cubense. Lineage (NCBI taxonomy): Eukaryota > Metazoa > Arthropoda > Insecta > Orthoptera > Acrididae > Schistocerca > Schistocerca serialis. The sequence continues at coordinate 530,472,883 of NC_064642.1, forward strand.
AAGGTAAAAGTTCTACAATGTCAGACAGCGTCATGTTTCTCCTATACGATCGACGTTTTGTTCCCTCTTCTGGGAAATTCTTCAGGATCTTGCTAACGGTAAACAGCACAGATCCGGAAGAGGATCGGAGCAGAGGAGTCGAAACGTCTATCTACCAGAATGCAGTGTTTGAGAAACGCTCACAGCGCATTGTGTTTTTACACCCCTCGCTTTATTTGACGGCAAGAGGGAACCATTTCTCCTACAAACTGACTTACTTAAGTTTAAAGCGATAATGACCTGATGGTAACAAAATTGATAATATATTGTGTAGCGTCGGAGCTCACCTCAATTTGAATGGGCGGAGATTTTCGTGGTCTTCAGAATGGATGGTTCATCCTGTCAATTGTGTGAGTAAACCAGTCATATTAATGAAGTAAGCTGTTTCATCAGTACTTTAAATTTATGATAGCAGTGCGGTCAGAAAACTGTCAAATGCATGTCCAACGTTTTAAAGACACCGTATTTTTTAATTTAACTATTTTTAGTACTTCTACTACTACACTGAAATTGGAAGCTTATGACCTCGCCACCAAATGCTTAAAATTAAAATCCAATCACCCGTAAAGTTATAAATTGTCGAATTGAAGAATACGATCTATTTGAAAAGGACATTCACAAACGTCTTGATCGCAATTAGTGGCTTTACGACAGCTGACTGGTCTCTATTTTGATGAATCATTACTAGAACTAGCATCTTGTTACGAAAGTGGGTGTCAAGTCTTCCCCTTAGAGGTCATTGTGGTGATTTAAAATCAGACCACTTTCCAATGGCGTTGGGCGTGTTTGTGTACGATATTGTTCACGAGGTTAAATTTCCGTGTCAGCTTTATCCCCTGTCTCAATGAAATTCACTTGCACAGAAACTGGCAGTACATGGAATATGCTCTACGGTCATTACACCCGCATCTACATACATAAACTGCAAGCCTCAGTTCACCAAGTGGGAGGTGCTAACAACAACAGCTTATCAGCTATTTGTAGCAGAAGCACTCTCCTAGTCGTCTTGACAGATTCATTTATTTACGTAATAATAGTTGCTATACTGACACCATGTTCACCATGATCATTATAAGAAACACACAGCTAGAATACGAGTACACTAATAACATAGTTGTTAAAATTCAGTTAGAAGTTCAGTGATGGAGTTACCATTAAAGAAGGAAATCGGATTAGCCAGCCAGTTTGTAATACACTGCTCACCACAAGAATTTCAGGACCAGGAAGGATAGCAATTAATAAACACATACTTACCCTGAATATATAGTACTGTAGGAAGAATACACGATTGTATGTGATCTTAGCGCATAGAGGTTGCGAACTTTAGTACACACGCCACGCGGGGTAGCCGTGCAGTGTAGGGCGTCATGCCACGGGTCGCGCGGCTTCCCCCGTCGGAGGTTCGAGTCCTCCCTCGGGCATGGGTGGGTGTGTTGGCCTTAAGATAAGTTAGTTTAAGTTAGATTAAGTAGTGCGTAAGCCTAGGGACCGATGACCTAAGCAGTTTAGTCCCATATTCTTTAATACAAATATCCAATTTCTTTAGTACACAGACTGCTATCTCAGGGAGCAATAAAGACTCCAACAGATGAGCATCGAGTCGAACTGAGCATTGGTAATGGGCAGGGTTATGTCGTTTCAAGCTGCTTGAATTCTGTATCAGAGTTCAGGTGGTGACGTGAGATCTCTGGAGAACGCATTGGCCAGAGCTACAGTCAAACACCTTCTCTATCGAGGTGTGTCATGGCTGCAGGGGCAACAAGTGTTCTTGCGTTATGTTACTGAAAGGTAACGTTACGGATAACTGTGATACTATACGTCCACCAACCTCGGTACATCAGAAATGTAACAGCTGCTTCGAAATTACTGGCCATGTTAACGATAGGCGATCATATTATATACGTAATGAAAACCCCATGACATTACGCCAGGTTTATAAATAGAGGCTGGAGCGACGAATTAGAATTTGTATCAAGGCCGGCTCTCGAACTTGAGTCTCCTGCTCACTAGGCAGCGGCGCTGACCACTAGGCCACCCAGGCATTGTTGCTTTGCATAACTGCACGAGATACCCTAGCACGCCTCCCCCCTCAACTCAAATTTTCATTCGTCGATTCAGCCTGCATATATATGTATGAGAATTGACAGGTTCACTGGACCGGTATAGTTTCAGATGATTTAAGCACCTATGCTTGAGTTTCAAGCAGCCCTTGTTTCTTTCGATGTTGAGGTGCCATTCCAATACAGTTGGAGAGCCTCTGTAATACTGTTCGAGTGTGGGATGGAGAGAACACCAAGTGGGCTACCGTGGATGGGATTTTTAACTGAAGAGGGAGATGTGCTATGGTAGTTCGTGCTGTTAGGCAAAGCCACTGTGCCAGGGTCGCGTAGTGGTTTTTGCATCTGCCTAGTGAGCAAGAGACCCGGGTTCGAACCCCGGCCTTGGCACAGATTTTTACTCGTCTCTTCATCCGGCATATATACATCATAGATGTCTGAATTTTGAAAGGTCTCTGGAACCACATAATTTCATAGTGGGCCCTTATGACGGTGATGAACTGAATCTGGCAATGCTCGATCTCCTCAGAGCCACAATACACAAATAAGTCGGTCGCAAAGTGTAAAGCGACTCAACAGTCGATATGGTGTCACTCTCGTGTTCAGTGAAGTTGTTTGGTTCATCAGTGTCGGCTGGTTTCTCCTGCTACATCAACGGAAGCCGCAACAGTGATTGCAAATATCTTGCTTTCGAGTGCCTGTCGCCAGAGGCCACTGAGGTCTTGTTGGCGTTGATGGTGGTACACCGAAACACATCAGCTCCATATTCGTATTACGCTAGTGGGTTCCCGACCAACGTGAATAGCAATAGCGCTCAACAATACACCTGTCTCGACAAAACACACTTGTGCCATTGTCGTACTCCGCCACGTGCTGGCAGACATTTTTTTTCGTACAAGAGGTATAACACGAAAATAAACTTGAGGGCGAAGCTCTTCTGACCATGTTTGCCTACTAGTACATTTCTTTTTGGAAGGGGCCGCCTCGAGCAAAATACAACTTATTTTCTTCTATTTCATAGATATATTTCGTTGAAGTTTCACCATAGTGAGTGGGCTTTTCGTTTACTTCTATTAAACAGGCAAAATGCTGTTCACTACATATAAATGTGAATATTTAAGGAAATCACATCAAAATCTCAACATGCAAACTCTCTGACAACGAACATTGCAGAAAAATTTAAGCCTAACCAGAAAAGTGTCAGTAGTACAATTTCGAAGTAAGTAACTTTTCTATAAGGCTGCAGATGACAAAGTACGAAAAAATACAAGTGCAATAAAAAAAACGGGAAAACCACAGCATGTGGTTCAAAAATGTTGAAATATGTGTGAAATCTTATGGGACTTAACTGCTAAGGTCATCAGTCCCTAAGCTTACACACTACGTAACCTAAATTATCCTAAGAACAAACACACACACCCATGCCCGAGGGAGGACTCGAACCAGCATGTGGTAACAAGGGCTATATACAGAGCTTTGCCTGTTATTCAGATTTGTAAATATTGTCTTAAATATTCAAGTTTATATGCTTGCAACTGCTAAAGAGCACTTGTACTATTTAGTAGAAAGAAAAGAAAAGCTAACCGGTGATGCTGCAACCTCAGTGAAACATGTCTGGGAAATAGAAGAAAAGAAAAGAATTGGTTTTTTTTTTTCAACATGGATTCCCTCCGAAAACAAAAGTAAAACATGGCCTTTCCACAAAGCACTCTCGCTGCATAATAATCTCTCACATATTACTTCTACCTCCTTTGAGCAGTTGCGATGAACTGCTGAGTGTTTTTATGAACAAGTATGCAGTACACTTCACGGTAATTTGTTTTATTTATTTATTTTCTTTTTACAAGCCGTCTTAACTGTGCTTCAATTTTAAAAACAATCGGTATACATTATGTTGCTCTTAACATACTAGGTATGTCAGAGTCAGAACTCCTTAATGGCTCTGGAGCAGTGTAAATAACATGTATCAGGTGATGGAAAAACAAAGAAGTCATTTGTAAACAACAGTGACGAAATTTACTGACAACGTGTCACTTCGAGATGGCAAACTGTCTGTTGACGTTAATCAGTGCCCCCCCCCCCCTCACCACACATAGGACGAATCATAGCGTAACTGATAACTGATCCTACCTGAGAAAGTATTGTTTCACTACAGGGTGTAACAAAATTGTACGGTCAAACCTTGAGGAAACATTCCTCACATATACAAGAGTAAAATACACTCCTGGAAATTGAAATAAGAACACCGTGAATTCATTGTCCCAGGAAGGGGAAACTTTATTGACACATTTCTGGGGTCAGATACATCCCATGATCACACTGACAGAACCACAGGCACATAGACACAGGCAACAGAGCATGCACAATGACGGCACTAGTACAGTGTATATCCACCTTTCGCAGCAATGCAGGCTGCTATTCTCCCATGGAGACGATCGTAGAGATGCTGGATGTAGTCCTGTTGAACGGCTTGCCATGCCATTTCCACCTGGCACCTCAGTTGGACCAGCGTTCGTGCTGGACGTGCAGACCGCGTGAGACGACGCTTCATCCAGTCCCAAACATGCTCAATTGGGGACAGATCCGGAGATCTTGCTGGCCAGGGTAGTTGACTTACACCTTCTAGAGCACGTTGGGTGGCACGGGATACATGCGGACGTACATTGTCCTGTTGGAACAGCAAGTTCCCTTGCCGGTCTAGGAATGGTAGAACGATGGGTTCGATGACGGTTTGGATGTACCGTGCACTATTCAGTGTCCCCTCGACGATCACCAGTGGTGTACGGCCAGTGTAGGAGATCGCTCCCCACACCATGATGCCGGGTGTTGGCCCTGTGTGCCTTGGTCGTATGCAGTCCTGATTGTGGCGCTCACCTGCACGGCGCCAAACACGCATACGACCATCATTGGCACCAAGGCAGAAGCGACTCTCATCGCTGAAGACGACACGTCTCCATTCGTCCCTCCATTCACGCCTGTCGCGATACCACTGGAGGCGGCCTGCACGATGTTGGGGCTTGAGCGGAAGACGGCCTAGCGGTGTGCGGACCGTAGCCCAGCTTCATAGAGACGGTTGCGAATGGTCCTCGCCGATACCCCAGGAGCAACAGTGTCCTTAATTTGCTGGGAAGTGGCGGTGCGGTCCCCTACGGCACTGCGTAGGATCCTATGGTCTTGGCGTGCATCCGTGCGTCGCTGCGGTCCGGTCCCAGGTCGACGGGCACGTGCACCTTCCGCCGACCACTGGCGACAACATCGATGTACTGTGGAGACCTCACGCCCCACGTGTTGAGCAATTCGGCGGTACGTCCACCCGGCCTCCCGCATGCCCACTATACGCCCTCGCTCAAAGTCCGTCAACTGCACATACGGTTCACGTCCACGCTGTCGCGGCATGCTACCAGTGTTAAAGACTGCGATGGAGCTCCGTATGCCACGGCAAACTGGCTGACACTGACGGCGGCGGTGCACAAATGCTGCGCAGCTAGCGCCATTCGACGGCCAACACCGCGGTTCCTGGTGTGTCCGCTGTGCCGTGCGTGTGATCATTGCTTGTACAGCCCTCTCGCAGTGTCCGGAGCAAGTATGGTGGGTCTGACACACCGGTGTCAATGTGTTCTTTTTTCCATTTCCAGGAGTGTATGTTATATGGGCAACGGTCCGGAAATGCTTTAATTCCACGTTACAGCGGCCTTGCCGCAGAGGTGGTAACACCGGTTCCCGTCAATTCACCGAAGTTAATCGCTGTCCGGCTTGGCTAGCACGTGGATGGGTGACCGTCCATGTCTGCCGACAGCTGTTGGCAAGCAGGATGGGGAGCACTCAGACCTTGTGAGGCCAATTGAGGAGCTCCTTGACTGAGAAGTAGCGGTACTATCACGAAAACTGACAAAGACCGAGAGAGTGGAATGATGAGCACGTGCCCCTCCATATCCGCTTCCAGTGACGGCTAACAGAGGAGAATGACAGCGGTCGTTCCGTACCGTTGGAGCTTCCGAGGCCTGCTCGGACGGAGAGAGAGAGTTATATATCACCTATAAGCGTAAATCTCACAGTCTTTCCTAAACTGATTAACAACAGTGCAGCTGGTAGCCAGACAGAGGTTCGGAAAAAGGTACAAGTGTTTTAGAGAGTACCGATCATCTCCCACGCAGCTTCATCACTAACACACAGTTCTGTAATACTCACGTCTAACTGACACTGGTGAACGAATGATGACGATTATCATAGGTCTTGTACATGCAGACATATTGGCAACGTACCGAATGTTCATTTCTCTACAGTATTTGTTGGCTTTCCGGACAATGAAGCCAGAAGTGTTTTAACAATAAGACTGTCACCTCTACAGTTTCCCTAATGCAGCGCTCGTTTTGAATAGTGTATCTAGAAACTGCTACTGAGTTGTGGACAAAGTCATAACCTTTCTTGGGTTCATCCATGGACTCATGTTCGCACATAGCACTGTCTGCAATATTAGTGGTTTTTCTAATGTAGAAGACTTATTCGAAGAAATATAATTCGTTTGTCATTCGACCCGCTTCTGACATCGTTTTAAACCGAATGATGCCAGTTGGTCCATTATCATGCTCTAGATGTGAATAACAATATATTTCAGACTCAATACGTAGCCCCTCAACAGACAATAACACAGGAACCGAGAGCTTCCCAGATGCAATGCCTCGCCGACACGAAAATTTATTGCCCCTCTCAATACTGTCACAAAACAACAGTCCCTTCCTTTCAGTAACGTACTTTTATTAGCGTGGAAGTTGAATAATTTTATGCTTTTCCGATAGTTCAGCGCTTCGCCACTTTTTCCGTATCCTCCGGCAGTGCAATATTCTGAGGAAGAATAGGGAGAGATATGACGCAGAGGCAGTTCGGTATCACAGGGAGCAGTTTTTATGTTTCTCTTGATAGAATACACGCATCATCATTTACATGCATCATTTACATGCACCTGTCTGCGTAGGTGTATCATCGAGAAGCTGCTATAAAACGTAATTATGCTGCAACAGGTTTCGACTGTTTACATATACGACATCATCTTGGAGACTAAAGCTTAGAGCTTCAAGGATTACAAGATGATGATGAAATCGAAACTACTAGTAACTGCAGCACAATTAAGTTTTATGGCACCTTCTTGACAGTATGTACAATAATGCCATTTATTATAACTGTAAAGTACATCCTTGCATCCCCAGTCCTGAGTTTAGATTCTATGAATGAAGAGATTAAATTCGTGGCCAGTGTTTTGTTCAGAGAATAATGTGACTAAAATACTAGACTTAAAAATTGGTTCGATTCACGTAAATTTTATGTGTAGTATATACGCACCAGGAATCACACGTTTTTCATCTTAGTAGTAAAATGTTTTCAGCATTTGCTTTGATGGCTGACAAGAAAAATTCAGAAATATATTTTAGTAATGACCATAAAAGTTTATTTTGTTATTACATGTGAACCCATAATAAGAAAATTCTCAGGTTCACTACTTCTTATGGAAACGCAAGACATAGTTCCGTTTTTCTGTGGGACAGAGATATTTTTCATTTAGTGCACTACACAAATGTGAAAACCTTACAACCAGGCAGTCGACACCTGATGTGACTTTCATTTGTTTTATGCAGGTTTGTGCATGTCATGGAACTTTCTTGCTGTTGCTGATTGGACAGGTATTGGTGTTTTTTGGAACTTTGGCACATTTCCCCTTGTCGTTCCTCTCGTATTTTGTATCGTGAATGTGAAAGCGTAGGTCGCTGCTGAATGTAGACACAGTGTTAGATCGGAAAAATATCTCTGTATTATTGTGACGAGATAAACAATTACGTATTAAAACATTTACTATGCCGTACCATGAGAGTATAAACCTTATTGCTTTGAGAGTGAATGAAAGATTTAATACATTGACTGTTTAGTTGGGAGATCATTTATGCTTCTCGTAATTTACTCTGTCACACTCCTGAAACTATTCATGCTCAAAATTTTAATATTTGTTGATCTTAAGAACTAAATACACAGAGTTTAGGTCAATACGGGTGGGAAGAGGTCGTATATAGTGCAGTGCGTTACAAATTTGATGGCTAATGGTTAGCAACTTTGGTGTTGTATTTTTTAATTTATGAAGTTTTCCCCAAACAGGGATTGGAAGTGCAGGTTCTGTGTTGCCGTATCAAACGAACCAACAAATCACTCGAACCATGAGGCAAGTATAATTTCATAGAGAATTAATGATTTGGAAAAATGCCTTTTATCAAGAACCTCTCACCTAGCTTTTTATTATTGAATGAATACAACAGATAATTCCCTTGTTAATGTCTCAATGCAGATTAAACCAACGGACATATCACAATAATTTTGATAATTCAATCCTCTACAACTACTTCTCTGGCGAAAGAGTTCTTTTTACATACGTCAGATCTTTATTGCATTGCTGAATAGAAGGCCTTTCCGTTCTCTTTTCCGAAAGTCATGGAATAAAGAATATACGCACTTTACCTATAACTCTGAGCACAATGTGTTCTTAAATACAATCTGCAGCATTCGCCAAGAAAATGCTACCACATACTGGGAGTATGCGGAAACGAAAACAAGCGATGCATAGAAAGCACCTAGAATACAGTATACGCTACTATGAGATAAAGAAAGTTTAGTTCTTGAGTTAGAAAAGGATAAAGTTGACTGAGGAGCCATTACAAGATAGTTATATCAAAAAACTGTTTTGAGCTTTATTTTTTAGGAATGCAGTAATAATATTCTCAGAAAAAAACACTTTTACAGGAAGAATTCCCTAATCTGTATATCTGATTCTCTCCATGACTCGAAAAGCACAGCACACTCAATAATCATCAACCGTGCTTGGTCAAATGGGCGCCTCATCCGCCTCATCGTCTCCTATAATTGCACTGTAGGTAACTGAAGGGACGGCAGCGAACTAGTTGGAAACTTTGAATTAATCACCAGTTAACTGCATCCGCTAACTAGTTGTATTCCCGTGAAATTACTGCTCCCTCTGTATGGCTCAGCAGAGCTCCGAGTACTGGTGCCGGAGGTAACCGAGGCAAGACAATTCAGAGTTACTCGCTGGTTAGTCGCATGCGCTGACCGGCATATGGTACAATATGATCCACTGTTGCAAACTTTTTTATGCAAGTGCCCATATTCGCACAAGTGAACATAACTACACTTATCGCATGTTTACCACAAAATATATGCTGCATCCCACACACAGTGATACAACTATGTCTGCAGAGCTGTGTGCTCAGCAGACGTAAACAGAGTGACCGCAATACACTGTGTGATCAGAAGTTTCCGGACACCTAACTTAAAAGTTCGTGGCGCCCTCCATCGGTAATGCTGGAATTCAGTAAGGTGTTGGCCCACTCTTGGTCTTGATGACAGCTCCCACTCTCACAGGCATACGTTCAGTCAGGTGCTGGAAGGTTTCTTGGGGAATGGCAGCCCATTCTGAGGAGAGGTATCGATGTCGTTCGGTGAGGCCTGGCACAAAGTCGGCGTTCCAAAACATCCCAAAGGTGTTCTGTAGGATTGAGGTCAGGACTCTGTGCAGGCCAGTCGATTACAGGGATGTTATGGTCGTGTAACCACTCCGCCACAGACCGTGCATTATGAACAGGTGGTCAACCGTATTGAAAAATGCAGTCACCATCCCCGAATTGCTCTTCAACAGTTGGAAGCAAGAAGGAGCTTGAAACATCAATGTAGGCCTGTGCTGTGATAGTGACACGCAAAACAACGAAGGGTGCAAGCACCCTCTATGAAAAACACGACCACGCCATAACACCACCGCTTCTGAATTTTACTGTTGGCACTTCACACGCTGGCAAATGACGTTCATCTGGCATTCGCCATACCCACACGCTACCATCGGTTCGACACATTGTGTACCGTGATTCGTCACTCCACACAACGGTTTTCAACTGTTCAACTGTCCAATGTTTATGCTCCTTACACCAACAGAGGCGTCGTTTGGCACGAACTGGCGTGATGTGTGGTTTATGAGCAGCTGCTCTACCATGAATTCCAAGTTTTCTCATCTCCCGCCTAACCTTCATAGTACTTCCAGTGGATCCTGGTGCAGTTTGGAATTCCAACTGCGGTCTCTGTAGGTCAACAGACGAGGTAGGCCTGTAAGCTTTTGTGCTGTACATGTCCCTTCACGTTTCCATTTCAGTATCACATCACAAACAGTGGACGCAGAGATGTTTAGGAGTGTGGAAATCTCGCGCACCGACGCATGACACAAGTGACACCCAATCACCTGACCACCTTCAAAGTCCTTGAGTTCCACGGAGCGCCACATTATGCTCTCTCACGATGCCTAAAGACTATTGAGGTCGTTGAGAAGGTAATACTAAAACGACTCACTAGGCACTGCATTACAAACGACACCCTAAGGCCTGTGCAGTTCGGCTTCAGGAATCATTACTCGATAACACAACAACTCCTCCGCGTCGCAGAATACGTAAGACACGGACACATCATAAATAAACCAACTGGGATAGTGTTCCTGGACATCGAAAAGGCCTTCGACCGACTGTGGCACAACGGCCTCATACGCAAACTCGGCGACGCAGTTCCCCGACGGGCTCGTACATCTCATACACTCAAATCAGGGCAAACAATCAACACGACATGGTAACCAGGCTGGAGTGCACAAGGAAGCATCCTATAACCCATACTGTTTAACCTCTACATTAATGACCTTCCAGCTACATGCAACACGGTGATGGCAATCTACGCGGATGATACTGCCATCCTTGAGCACGATTGGTAACCGTCTAACATTAACTCACGACTACAGATTGCACTCAGAGCGGCCGAGCCTTGGTTGGTGTAATGCCGTGTTAGAGTAAACATCGACAAGTGCGAAGCCGTTCTGTTCACTAGAAGGCCGAAACTACAGCGCAAAAATCAATACTGCAACCCAATAACACTACATGCACGTCCAATACGATTGCGTAAGGTCAGATACCTCGGTGTCTGGCTGGACCGGAAACTACTCTGGGGGGACCACATTCAACACATGACCAGCAAAGCAAATGCGAGGCTGAAACAACTCTATCCTATGCTTAACCGGCGTAGCACACTGAGTAGGAGGGTGTCCAGATGCATGTACACCACACTTATTAGACCTCTGATGAGGTATGCTGCTCCCGTCTAGGGATACGCTGCGCCCACACGCCTGTGCGCCTGCAGCTCATACAGAACTAAGTACTCAGAAGCATAAGCGATGCTCCACGTTACACACGCACCGCGGACCTTCACTGGGAATATCGGCTAGATACCCTCTTGCAGGTATTCCAAAAACTCTCCACATGACTGTACAGAAACACTAGACAATCGCATAACCCGTTTATTCTTTTTCTGGAGAACTACGACCGCAACCATAGACGGAAACATAATACACCAAAGACACTACTAGCAAGGAACTAAACATCTATGGTCCATAGCACGCTAACACAACAGTACATCCTAAGAACAACCCTGTGACAAAGCTACTACTGGCAACCCCAGCTGCTCAACTCGCCGAAAAACAGGCAATCGCAGGGAAGCCGTACTGTACATAACACGCAAACCAGCCACACACACCCCCTACACTGTGAGCTGATCTATGGCCGATCGCCCACTAATGTATGACGACCTCGGATCTCGGACTGTTACAGGGTCGAAGCCGCTGCACCAAGCCCAGGAGAAATCACAGGAGCCCAGCTGCAGCACCAGAACTGACTCATCTGCAACGAGCACCCTCAGCGACAGAGGTAGCGATGCACGATACCTCACCTGGCATGCACTGTCGCAGTTAGCAAGCCGCTACTGCCCTTACTACCCGTCCTAATGTCGCAGAGGTTTTTTCCCCTTGGCGACTGCCTAAGCACTTTTTCCCCTCTGCCCTTAAAAACCGTTACCCTTCGATCGCCTTCGTCCGCTTTCTGTCTCCTGATGGACCACGTCAATGGGTAATCCTACCAGACGCATGGATAATATCACAGCCTGCATCCTGTGACTCCTGATTCGAAAACTAACATGTTGTACGGAGGTGACAGTAGAACTTTTGGTTTGGTCACAACATCGGTGTGGGCGTGGAGGGGCCCCAACCTATGTAAGTGAGGTCGCTGATATGGAGTACCTGGCAGTAGGTGTGTGAAATCTTATGGGACTTAACTACTAAGGTCATCAGTCCCTAAGCTTACACACATCCTAAGGACAAACACACACACCCATGGAGCAAACACACACACCCATGCCCTAGGGAGGACTCTAACCTCAGCCGAGATCAGCCGCACAATCCATGACTGCAGCGCCCTAGATCGCTCGGCTAATCCCGCGCCTGGCAGTAGGTGACAGCACAATGCATCTAATACGAGGAATGTATTTTCTGGGGGGTGTCCAGATACGTTTGATCACATAGTGTATGTTTATGGTCAGGCTCATGGATGGCACCGAATCTGCCCGTTGGGGCCATCGTGGCTGCACTACTTTGCATCGACAGTAACGCGCACTGGACTATAGCGAGACAGTATGCTTCCACTCGTTGGGTACTTAGGGCGTCGCACGCCCCAACAACAGTGATTGTTCTTCATCTCGCCTTAGAGCTGTGTAAGAGTTATACTCGTGTGTCACTGGGGGCTCTACGGTGGTCTGAAAGTTTCTACCGTCTGGATGACGGCCTGCAAGCCAGTGCCCTTCGAATGGATTAAAACACTGGGATGTGTGGACTGTGTTATTACCAACCTTGTGCCTAAGAGGCCGTTTGTGGACTTTTCTTTTACATTGGTGCTGTTAGAACTCTATTTACTGTACTTATAACAAATGAGATGACTTTGATTCAGTAGCTGTGTTGCCACATTAATAAACAGACAACTAAATTTTGGCTCCAATACAGCACATGGCGGTGGTCACCGCGTGATGATTGGCCATTTTATCAGACCGGCAGTATTGTTTTGTAGTTTGTTTGTCATAAGGACATTGCCATTACTGAAGCAAACTGCAATATGTTCTTCTCAGGGAAAGGGTCTTCTATGGAGTATTATGTGGGGGCTGTTCAGAAAGTAAGGTCCTATCGGGAAAGCTATAGAAACAGTGAAAATCCGATCATGCTTTGCACAGATATGTTCGGCAGTGTCTCTTCCATATCCATCGATCGCGATACATCGCTATTCGCAGTTCTGAGAGGACTGTAAGACCGTAAATGTGCCTAGAAAACAGTGTCTCCCGCCAAGTATGAGGGCCTGGTGAGAGATCTGCCTGATATCATGCAGCCCACGTAACATAACTATCATGCGTTTCTTTCTTCATGGTAATTCTCGACTGCACTCTGCAGGCCAATTAAGATACTCCTGCTGCGCTTTCGATGGGAAGTGTTTGATCACCCACAAGACAGCCCTTAGCTAGCTCCCCCTGAGTTTCATCTCTGCCCACGTGAATCACTGGCTTTGAAGACAACATGTTGAAACAGTCAACTATCTGCAAACCAGCCCAAAGAATTGGCGGATAGCACAAGTGACTGCCTGCTACGGTGAGAATATTGGAAAGCTGGTACAACGCTACGACAAATGTCTAGGTCGGAGTGGCGAATATGTAGAGAAGTAGCTGGAAGGTGTAGCTAGCTCTTGCAAATAAAATATTTTTATTTTTATTTTTCACAATGTCTTCCATTTCGTTTCTGACCGCACATTACTTTCCAGATAGCTCTCGTAGGCAGAAACGAAAGGGAAGAGTAGAGGACAATGAAACTGGATACCGATGGTTTTGCCAATATAAGCATAAATGCGATCATGTCAACGACACGCTACTGTTGATGTCTAAGGATGATGAAAGGAGGATTCTGGGATAAACGAGTGATGGTGCACCGGTACACTTTCATGTTGCTGTTTGCGAATTCGTAACACGAATCTTCGACAGCAAATGCATCCGTCATGGCTCGCCAATACCATCGCACCCAGATCTCTCGACTGAAACCTGTAAGATCCTTTTCTCTGAGGATATTAAAAAGTTTTGGTATACTGCAGCCCTTTTAATAGCGTTCATAAACTCTGGAAATGCATTGTGAATGATTTTCAGTGTATTATAAAGACACCTGGTATTTTTGAATGGGTACCGGCATCTACGAGGAGACGTGCTTAATAATGCCTTCACCTGAATGGTCTTCATGTGAGACACTTCTTATATTGTGATTGGTCTCAAGTCTATATCTGCATTTTGGATCCTTAGGGACTTTGTCATAAGATGTTCATCTACTCAGTCGTAATACGTCATATCGGGGGAACCCCTTCATTTAAAGGTCAATGTTTATTAGCATTATGTTTGTTCATTATGCTGTGTACCCATTTCGTTTGTATTTAAAAACAATAAAACGCCCTGTAACCTCGCGACGCATCATTTTCATGTTATCTGTATAAATATTGTATTTCAGTGTTCCGTTTATATACGATGTACTTAGACTGGTTCCTCCAGAAGCACAGATCGTAACAGCATGGTAGTAGTAGACCTACAGCCCAAAACGTCTGAACGCCATACATTTAAAAACAGACACGACTGAGTGCATGCACGTTTGATGGCCGAAAGGGTGCACCGGTCACACTAGGCTGTAATGAGGTGCCGGCCGGTGTGGCCGTGCGGTTCTACGCGCTTCAGTCTGGAAACGCGTGACCGTTACGGTCGCAGGTTCGAATCCTGCCTCGGGCATGGATGTGTGTGATGTCCGTAGGTTAGTTAGGTTTAATTAGTTCTAAGTTCTAGGCGACTGATGACCTCAAATAATAAGTCCCATAGTGCTCAGAGCCATTTGAACCATTTTGTAGTTAGGTGTGAGCCAGGCCAGTGCTCTAGCGTTCACCAGGAGATTGCGGCGAAGCTCGACAGACATTAACAGTATACGGACTCATTGACTGCGGACAGTAAGTTTACGGGAATTTCCAAGAGCAGCAGCAAAACACTGGCTAGGAAAACGTTGAATAATGTCTTCTAATGTACTGTCGTCACGTGGAATATTTGTTGTAATGTGATTGTTATCAAGTGCATATGTGCACTCTGGATCCTTGAGCACTCTGTTATAAATCGTTCACCTAATCAGTCGTAACACGTGCAAGTAGGCTGTTAGGTTTTTTTAATAGTAACGTCACCTAGCGCTCTGTATGAAAATCACTGTATGTGCTATATGCAGTCTGTGGCTGGTGGGATTTGTTGAAATAGTCGCTATTGTAGTGTTGGGCAGTTGGCTGTTAACAACGCGTATCGTTGCGCAGTAGGAGGTGAGCCGCCAGCAATGGTGGATGTGGGGAGAGAGATGGCGGAGTTTTGAGAGCGGATGATCTGGACAGAGACAGTAAATTTGTAAGACTGGATGTCATGAACTGATATATATATATATATATATATATATATATATATATATATATATATATATATATATATATATTATGACCTTTGAACACTATTAAGGTAAATACATTGTTTGTTCTCTTTCAAAATCTTTCATTTGTTAACTATGCCTGTCAGTAGTTAGTGCCTTCAGTAGTTAGAATCTTATTTAGCTGGCAGTATTGGCGATCGCTGTATTGCAGTAGTTAAAGTAACGAAGATTTTTGTGAGGTAAGAATTCATGAAAGGTATAGGTTATTGTTAGTCAGGGCCATTCTTTTGTAGGGATTACTGAAAGTCAGATTGCGTTGCGCTAAAATTATTGTGTGTCACTTTTCAGATTGCGTTGCGCTAAAATTATTGTGTGTCACTTTAGTGAATGTCTGAGTACGTTCAGTTTTGCTCAGCTGTTTGAAAATCAAATAACGTAGGGGTTTACCAGCACAATCCTTCATTAATTTTTCTAAGGGGACGTTACATATGGCGACCTTTAGCCGAGGACACCTCACTGGAATCTTCTGATTTTTTCTTGTAGTTTGTGTAATTAGTGTAGCTATTGTTTATTGCTAGCGCGTAACTGTAGAGAGAATCTTCTTTCTAGTTGCAGTTTTTCATTGTTGTACAGTAAAACAGTTGTGGCATGCATGTAGATTTGCACCAAGTATTTTGCAGCTGCGCTTGCAATTAACTAGATATTATTTTCAGTGCTATGTTAATGTGTTTTCTTATTTTACTCTTCCAATTGTGCTTTTCTGTGTTATCATGTGAAACATTGTGACAATTATGGCGTGTGAAAAACGTAATACTAGGCTCCAAAGTAAAATGAGAAATGACAGTGAAAACGATAGCAGTGTATCAGCACCACAGTGTAATGAATTAACTGATGTTCTACATAGTATTTTGGTAACTGTGCATAGGGAAATGGAGCGGGCAGCAAATAATGGTGTAGACAGTGAAACAATTAGTGAACAGGGAAGCATCGGTCGGCAACAGTTCGCCTCAGGAATCCGAAATGACAGGACACAATCTTGCAAATACTGTAGATTCAGGTTTTGCGTCCTCACCGTTTTCTCAAATAAGTCAGGACACATTCTCTGCTCGTCAAAATGTGAATGTTGCCGGTGTAAATGCACTGCCGAAAAGCACAGAGGAACAGATTCCAGACACCAATACATTATTATTGCAATTAATGCAACAAATGAAACAAAATCAGAGACAAACACAGCAACAGTTAGACACAATGGAACAAAATCTTCAAAAGTTAGACACAACGGAACAACACCAGAGACAAACACAGCAACAGTTAGACACAATGGAACAACACCAGAGACAATCACAGCAACAGTTAGACGCAATGGAACAAAATAAAAAACAGTCACAGCGACAGCTTCAAAAGTTAGACACCACGCTTGAACAAACACGTGAAGGTTTAACTGCTGAGTTACTTAAAATCGAATCTAAATGTCTAAAACTCTGTAATGACGTAAAAACACAAATTTGTGAGCATTTTCAACCTATTTTTTCGCGTCATCAAAATGCATTACAGAATCACGAAGCAGCCATAGAAGAACTGCAAACTATTGTTCATGAAAATCACGACACCTTGCAAGCTAAAATTGACTCAGTTGCATCTACTGTTCCGGTTACGCAACTTTCAAAAACTCAGGAAAACTTAAAGGTCACAGTAGATACGATTTCAACACAAATGGACACTCTAAAACTTGGTTCAGAAAAACATGCTGAGGAAATAAGTTCACTATCGGAGAAAGTAGCCGAACTTTCGGATCAGTTCACTAACTTATCTACAAAGGTAGATGATGATCTGAATGACACAAGACCTGTAGACATCACTGACACAGAAGAGTATGAACAAATTACGAAATTCAAATAAAATCAGAATCAAACTAATACGCAACACAAAAGAGAAATCCGGGAAGTACAAGATCAGTTGGCACAAGTAATGCAAGAATTATATCTTTCAGAGGACACTCGCGCTCCAATACGGGAAGAGGGACATAGAAATACGCAACAGCCACAAAATAATAACACAGGGCACATCGGAAATTATGAAATAAATTGGCAAGGTACACCGAATTTTGAGATGGAACCGCCGAAACGACGTAACAATGACCGATATGCGACTTGCCACCATAATGATTTTGACTATAAGCTGTTTATTACTACACGTAAAAAAATACAGCCCCTCAGAACTCATCCGCATTTGCTTAATCAAGTTGCCTGAACATTTACGACACATTATTTTGGCAGGACGTTGCAAAGACGACATTGAAGCTTTTCAGGGACTCTTATAAGAACTGGAAATTGACACTGACAGTCGCGGGACGCGAAAACAGGAACGCAACAATTGCACGTCACAACCGTCACAATTCCGCGATGAAAGAAATAATAACTGGACACGACAAGGCTATTCTCACAACACAAATCGTGATCAAAACAGACACCACCCGTATGACAACCGTTGGCAGAATAATAGTTACAGAGAAAGATCGCATTTTCGTACTAATGAATATGACAGAGATAACCATAGAAACCGACAATATGGGAACAAAAATAATTATTATCAAGGGAGACAGAATAACTTCAGACGCAACAGTTCAGCGCGCAGTTACGATTCGGGGTGAAATTCTCCACCACGTGACCGACAAGAAAGAAACTATGGAATCTACCGACTTGACGACAGACGATATAATCGTAACGACAGACCTGAATTGCATCAGAACTGGCGGGATTGAAACAAGGCAGGGCCCTCTCGACAAGGTGAATTTGTAGAAGTTAGGTTTCCTAATCCCAATAACGACGCGCGCCAACAAAGAGACAGACATTGACTCGCACCGCAGGCAGCCACGTGCGCCGGATGGCTCAGCGAAAAGTAACATAGACGCTAACCTTGAGAAAAAATTTAGCATTCCTTACCGACGTATACAACATCATAATTGCGTTCAAGTTGTAACTCTGCGTACTAGGAAGAGTAAAGGTTTTCACCACATTTCACATGTAAAACCGTTTACTGAGATGCTTTGTCAGACTTGGAAACTGCTAACATGCAACAATGTTTAAAGTTAACTATCCAGTCAAAAACCTAGGGAACTTATTTACACAAGTATCTACAAATGCATTGTTATAGTGAACAGAGGACACAGTGTTACTGTGTGTGTATATTCTTGCTTGTTAGTTGTACGATTACGTAACGACTATAAGGCTCACAAACTTAGAACATATACCAGTACTGCTAACGAGATTTTAATGCAACATTTTGGTTTACTTGAGAATACATTCTGGATTTAAAGTACTTTCTGTGAGATTAAAGACGACTTAGCATTTGGTTTCTTTGATAGCTACACGATTATATCACGACGCTACTAATATGTGACACAATTTACATTGTTGCTTTTGCGGTGCATCTGTTTTATACCTGCACAGTTTTTCTGTGTTATTCCAGAAAGTAAAACATGTTGTAGTAGTAACTTTGTGGTATAGCTACAATGAGACAGCCTTTTTTGTAACACAACAATACGTAACAGTGTAGTACTTTCTCGATCACGGTACTGTACGTAATAACTACGACATGTATACCCAAAGCATTCCACTTTTGTTTATTACGAGGTAAGTACGTTGACTTCTTCAGAACTTCGCTTATGGACGACGATAATTACGACACTTGGCAATTTTTTACCGTTAAGTAATGACAGGGACTATCTTACAACAAGATGCACAATTTAGCGCTACAGTACACGTATTTGAGTGATTAATTTTGTACTTAAAACATTTATTTTTAAAGATTTTTAAATTACAAAGATACAAAGGTTTTCCGTGATACATTTCACTCCATTGCTGTAATTTGTAACACTTGATGGTATAATTACATTAAGCCTCAGGTGGGTTCGCGCTTACTTTGTGTACCATGTGTGTGGCAATCACAAGGAGCCCTAGCTAATATGGTATTTGCTTATACAACTTTACACATCGGTACCATATTTCTCTAAGACATAATTACACAGCTATCTGATTATTTAACATAGAAACAAACATTTTGTTTTACTACATCAGTGACAGATGTTTACGTAATTGCACAGTTGGATAACTTCATACTTATCTAATTGTATTTTGAATGTACTGTGTGAACTGTGCATATTTTTTCGGAACCATTGTGATACTATGAGAGCTTTGAATGATGTATTTGGTATGGGATCACGATTTTTAAAGTACGTTTGAGGTAGATGACACTATTGAAATGAGCAGAGAATTTTTTTTCAGGTTTTGAAATTACTGCAGAAAGCTACGACGTTTTTGATATTTGGCTGAGTTTTTATGATGTTATTATTACGATGACGATGTATGTTGTGCTGTTGAGGTATGTTTATGATCAATAAGCTCATGCTGTATGAAGAATTTGAATATGCTATGTATTTATTATGATGAAATATTGAAGAAGTGTCGACGGATTTGTATATGTGTAATAAGATAAGGAATAATGAGTAGTGGTTAGGGACACTGATTTGTGAAAAAGGATGTTGGAAACCAAGAATCGTACTTTAAGAGTTATGAAATGTGTGTAAATGTGTGAATGTATTACTATGCCGACGAAAACTTTTTGGACACTGTTATATTTATATGATTTTGTTTCTATACATTTGTAATGCAAATTCTCGACCTGTGAAATTTTTTATATGAGACTGTCACTGTAGTGCAAACTGGTGTCGTAAATATTTCGGTAAGAAAGCTAATTGACTTTGACGTAATGCGTTGTGGGTGCCCAGCTGTGCCAGCCGCCTGGAGAAACAGCCATTAGGTGAAAAAAAAGGAAAGAGGCCATTATCCTCGCTATTGACATTTCTTTGTAGAAAGCATTGCAAATACGACACACTCAAAATTGAAAACAATGGATTACACTGTGGAGCTCTTAATTTATGATATTTACTAAAATGCCTAATGAAACGATGAGAAACATTTTACATCTATTGTTCTTCTAGTTGAGAGATTGCTCATTTTGTTTAATATCTAGTTTCTAGCTGTACGGCAGCATTGGTTAGAATAAAATTTAATAGATGTACTAATATAGTTATTTTATGCCTACAGATCCAGTAAATAATAAGTTTATGATCTACTTCCAAGAAAACGAGGGAACATTAATAGACATTTCCCTTCACAGGAACTGCATAAATAACTTTTTTACGATTTGCTAACTTGTCTGCTAGAGTAAGTTCTCGTGTTGCATCACTCTAGTGTTAAGATGTGATATAGGTATTAAACATGGCCATTTTTACTGTAATATTTTTTCTGCTTGAGCTTTGTCATGTATAGGTACAAGTTATTGCATTTGCTGCTGCTGCTTGCCAGGCATAGTGCTATTAAATTTCACTTTGTATTACTCTGTTAAGCCAGATTTACTACTGATTTATTTTTCTTTTTGCTGCACATTGGCTCATATTAGTGATAATGTTGCATTTGCTTTGCTAATTTATATATATTGCTGCTTGCTTTGCCAATTTGCATTCTTTTGTCATTGCTGTTTTGTTAATTGTTTTGTGCTGTTGCATTGCCTCGGCCCCTAGTTTAGCATCTTAGCTCTGTAGACTTAAGTTAGCTTAAGAGGGGGTAGGCTATATAAGAGAATGAGTTGTGATGAATTGGAAGAAATGCATTGACAAGGTATAAAAAAAAGTGACATAAGAGGCAACATCTATGAAATGAAGTTTTGGGTTGGACTGCAGTACCAAATGTCACACTACTAACAAATCCTGTCCTGTCATTTTGTGTTATTCCACTATGTGTCTGTGTACCTTGTGCATTTGTGTTCTTCCTGTCTTTATGTGTTTATTTGATAAGACTTATGTTGTAGAATTTTTCTAATACTCAGCTACATTCACTACGATGAGGAATGCTGTTATCCTAAAATATAATTTGCATTTATAATACGTTATTTACTTTGTAAAGATGTTTAGACATTATTTATTCTGTTTTGTTTTAATGCTCACGTGTGAAGTTGATGTTTCAAAAGTTATTCTGATCTTTTATGTATTTATTTATGTCATAATTCCTGTAACACTGATGTACATGTTTATTTCTATTCTTTTGTAAAGCTTGTATGACTACAAATGTTATCTTTAGTATTATGTTTTTTAATAATGTTTTCTGTACCTTTGTGATTGTATTCTCATGTTATAAAATTGTAATTGGCACCAGTGCATCAAATTAAGCTACATTTCACTGCACACGTTTCTGTTGGTCATAGTATATGCACAATATATGAAAAAAGGGCCTGTTAGTGTTTGCACGTGTGTTAATAATTCAACAAGGGACTGGTTAACAGCATTGCTGGTGCTAAGGACATTTAAAAAAAAATTTTGTGAGTGCACAAGTGGTGGTTCATGGACTTGCTATATTATCCACAAGACCCTTAGATGGTGATTGTGCACCTGCACAGTCGCAACAGATGGCTACTGGCCGTCTCTACAGGGACTGCAGTGGGTCTGCACCTTTGATGGCCCACCAATACCATTATCTCTACAAGGACTGCAGTGGGTCTGCACCTCTGGTGGCCCACCAATACCGTAATCTCTACCAGGACTACAGTGGATCTGCTCTGTGATGACCTTCCTAGCAATATTCTTCAAAACTTCGACTGACTCTGCTTTGGGTTTGTTCTGTTGTAGATCATTACCTGTCAGCATGTCAAGAGTCAGCATTATCTTTCTGTTGGAAGGACAACACTACTTCTACAAGACTGCATGGAAATCCACTACTTCCATATTGATTTTCTTTTACTGCTCAGACTTTGTGCATAAAGTTGTAATTAATACTGTGATGAATGATCAGGACTGTCTCTATGGACTGTGAGAAAATTTTAGCTATTGACCAACATTGCATCAATAAGTGTATGCATTTGATATCTTTGTTATTGTAATTATGAAAAATTTTATCAAATCATTATTGGCCACTGCCCAAAACAATTTGTAAAATTTTTTGTGGGGAGCATGGAGGCTATGTAAGTAGGCTGTTTAGGTTTTTTATTGGTAACGTCACCTAGCCCTCTGTATGAAAATCACTGGATGTGCTGTGTGCAGTCTGTGGCTGGTGGGCATTGTTGGAATAGTCGCTATTGTAGTGTTGGGCAGTTGGCTGATAACAACGCGTAGCATTGTGCAGTTGGAGGTGAGCTGCCAGCAATGGCGGATGTGGGGAGTGAGATGGCAGAGTTTTGAGAGTGGATGATCTGGACAGAGATAGTAAATTTGTAAGACTGGATGTCATGAACTGATATATATATATATATATATATATATATATATATATATATATATAATGTGTTTGAACACTATTAAGGTAAATACATTGTTTGTTCTCTATCAAAATCTTTCATTTGCTAACCATGCCTGTCAGTAGTTAGTGCCTTCAGTAGTTAGAATCTTTTATTTAGCTGGCAGTATTGGCGCTCGCTGTATTGCATTATTTAGAATAACGAAGATTTTTGTGAGGTAAGAATTCATGAAAGGTATAGGTTATTGTTAGTCAGGGCCATTCATTTGTAGGGATTACTGAAAGTCAGATTGCGTTGCGCTAAAAATATTATGTGTCACTTTAGTGAATGTCTGAGTACGTTCAGTTTTGCTCAGCTGTTTGAAAATCAAATAACGTAGGGGTTTACCAGCACAACCATTCATTAATTTTACTAAGGGGACGTTACACACGCAAACCCCTCATTTACATATCAATGTTTATTAGGACTACTTTATGGTAGCCGATGTTGAGGAGCTTGGAAGGAATTACCCGCCATAGTAAAATTGTGTGACCAGAGTAACAACAAAATAATTCTAAATTTAGCAAAAACTGACATGGTCAGATTGGAGGCGATCTACAATTTATGGTAACTGAAGCCAAGATCAAAAAAATGGTTCAAATGGCTCTGAGCACTATGGGATTAACATCAGAGGTCATCAGTCCCCTAGAACGTAGAACTGCTTAAAGCTAACTAACCTAAGACATAACACACATCCATGCCCGAGGCAGGATTCGAACCTGCAACCGTAGCGGTTGCGCGGTTCCAGACTGAAGGGCCTATAACCGCTCGGCCACAGCGACCGACGAAGCCAAGATCGCTAAAAAGGCATGTTATTGGATAACTGGTAAAAAGTTGCCAGCTGGTGGTGAACATTAACATTTGGAATCGACGTATTTATGTTTATGTTTGTACGTAACACTTTTAGATTGGATGTACCTGGGTGTAGTGATCTTCATGGCAGTGGGGTGGCCATAAACAGTGTAGAACGACTTGTAGCACTGTTGGATATTGTGCAGTAAAAATTCAAAACCATAAGATTCGATTATGACAACACAGGTCTGTCGGAACAAGTTATCTAATAAAATACACTCCTGGAAATTGAAATAAGAACAGCGTGAATTCATTGTCCCAGGAAGGGGAAACTTTATTGACACATTCCTGGGGTCAGATACATCACATGATCAAACTGACAGAACCACAGGCACATGGACACCGGCAACAGAGCATGCACAATGTCGGCACTAGTACAGTGTATATCCACCTTTCGCAGCAATGCAGGCTGCTATTCTCCCATGGAGTCGATCGTAGAGATGCTGGATGTAGTCCTGTGGAACGGCTTGCCATGCCATTTCCACCTGGCGCCTCAGTTGGACCAGCGTTCGTGCTGGACGTGCAGACCGCGTGAGACGACGCTTCATCCAGTCCCAAACATGCTCAATGGGGGACAGATCCGGAGATCTTGCTGGCCAGAGTAGTTGACTTACACCTTCTAGAGCACGTTGGGTGGCACGGGATACATGCGGACGTGCATTGTCCTGTTGGAACAGCAAGTTCCCTTGCCGGTCTAGGAATGGTAGAACGATGGGTTCGATGACGGTTTGGATGTACCGTGCACTATTCAGTGTCCCCTCGACGATCACCGGTGGTGTACGGCCAGTGTAGGAGATCGCTCCCCACACCATGATGCCGGGTGTTGGCCCTGTGTGCCTCGGTCGTATGCAGTCCTGATTGTGGCGCTCACCTGCACGGCGCCAAACACGCATACGACCATCATTGGCACCAAGGCAGAAGCGACTCTCATCGCTGAAGACGACACGTCTCCATTCGTCCCTCCATTCACGCCTGTCGCGACACCACTGGAGGCGGGCTGCACGATGTTGGGGCGTGAACGGAAGACGGCCTAACGGTGTGCGGGACCGTAGCCCAGCTTCATGGAGACGGTTGCGAATGGTCCTCGCCGATACCCCAGGAGCAACAGTGTCCCTAATTTGCTGGGAAGTGGCGGTGCGGTCCCCTACGGCACTGCGTAGGATCCTACGGTCTTGGCGTGCATCCGTGCGTCGCTGCGGTCCGGTCCCAGGTCGACGGGCACGTGCACCTTCCGCCGACCACTGGCGACAACATCGATGTACTGTGGAGACCTCACGCCCCACGTGTTGAGCAATTCGGCGGTACGTCCACCCGGCCTCCCGCATGCCCACTATACGCCCTCGCTCAAAGTCCGTCAACTGCACATACGGTTCACGTCCACGCTGTCGCGGCATGCTACCAGTGTTAAAGACTGCGATGGAGCTCCGTATGCCACGGCAAATTGGCTGACACTGACTAAGGCGGTGCACAAATGCTGCGCAGCTAGCGCCATTCGACGGCCAACACCGCGGTTCCTGGTGTGTCCGCTGTGCCGTGCGTGTGATCATTGCTTGTACAGCCCTCTCGCAGTGTCCGGAGCAAGTATGGTGGGTCTGACACACCGGTGTCAATGTGTTCTTTTTTCCATTTCCAGGAGTGTACATTTTTAGCGATCTCGGATTGTGATGTTCTGCAGTTACCTGATTCAGAAACTTTTACAGAAAGACTGTAATGCTTATGGAAGCAGATAAATAAGACATGTACGTGAATGAAAAAGCATCCTCAATCAACCAACTTTTTATTCATCATCAAATGTTTCCGATTTACAAGTGAACTTTAAAAATCAATATCTTCCCAATTCCTTGTGTGATGCTTCTAAACTAAATGTCCACAGATACAGCTCATGGACTTTAACATTACAGACAAGTGGAAACTTTCACGCGGATAAATAATGTAATGAAAGTAGCAGCAGTCTATTACTTTAGATTTATGTATATACGCATAATTGTGTTTAGCTTTGTTTCTGATTTATTAATGGCAAAATAGCCTAAAATTTTGTTTATACCTTCAAAATTACGATTATTGAGCAAACTAGCGATATTAGCAAAAAACTGAGGAAAACAGAGAAAATTTCCATCTTATTTGACAGATCACACATAGGTGTAGAATAAGATTAATAGTTTTTGAGTATATATGGAAAGCGTAAGTAGTGAATTTTCGTAAATGGTATGTGAGGGCGTAAATAGCCGGCGGCCATCTTGCCTTAGGTCAGTCACGTGCTAGAATCGCAGCAATGACCACTGGTTTATCGTGGACTTGTGATGTGCATGCGTGTCGGCAGCGAATAATTTAAATAAATAGTTAACAGACGTACAGTCTTGCAGCGAATAACACAAGAATGAAACTTTTTTACGACTTTGTAAGCGTTCTGGACTTGTGTTTTTTTAATGGTTTGCCATTGTGGAACTTCAGTTTTGATCGCTCATAATAGAAATGAAAAATTTTCAACAATTTTTCCGTAATTATTGGTTAGGTAACGTGAACTACTTCTCTGGGTTATTTTACTTTAAAGCTTTAGCACAACCGTTACGTTGATTCGAATAACAAATGGAAACAATAAACAGTCTTTTTTATTTAAACCAAAACTTCAGTTATTTGTGGACATTACTTGTTTTTCACCGCAAAGGGTGTGTTGACTACAGCAAGTATGCAATGCTCGTTACGAAGTGCGTATGGGAAAGTGGTAAGTCTTTGACCGCTCTCCAGGCCCCCGTACGACGACGTACGGATGGGCTCAAAAGATACACTGGCCATCCGGCTATTTCTACGCTCCCGTCTACTCATTGACAGTTCGTATTTCAAGCTTAGGTAGGAAGTATGTTTGCTGTAATAAACCAGTGCCATTTGATTTCCATGTGTGCAACTGAATGAATGACATTTTTAATAGTATTTTACTTCCTTAAGCATTCTGTTCATAACATTTTCGCTGCTATTACGTCTCGTCGGAACGGAAGCAGGATCCGAATTTCGAAGACTTACAGCCTATGATCGTTACATTTCAGATATGACTGTCTGGAGCGTGATAGCGTTTTCCATATGAGAATTGAGTAAAGTAATCTTGAGAAATGTTGCCATTCTTACAATATCAATTTCCTTGGAAACGGTGCTAGTGACTACAAACGACCCACCATACCCACGAATCAGTAATTATAATACATTAGTAATCACAATATAGTGGCTCCGAAACATTTCCTCCCCATTCCTCCCCTGGCCCGAACCCACGGGGCCCAGCATCTTCCACTTACACGAGACTTGGGTGGTCAGTGTTTTACTCTGATGTGTTAGTTTCCTCAAAGGTGACAAACTTTATGTAGTACACATTAGAAGCTACTGTCCAAAGTTGCTTCCTTTCGATTAATAAACGTACACATGGTCCGCAGTAGACTGTAATGCGACGTTTATTTAATCGCGATATTAGCTAATATCTACTAAGCGTCATTGTCAAGCACATTTGTAATATCTGTTTTTCATGTCTTTTTCAAATCACTCTAAATTACAAGAAAAAGTAGCCACATTCCGTCATTTTACGAAATGATCTACACTGAAGTGATACCTTTAAGACGATATACTGAACTTTGCTCTATGTCTACATAGAGAAAAGTTCAGAATATCATCTTAAAAAATATGACTGCGGTGTGGATCCTTCCGTAAAATAACGGAATAGGTGCTACTTTTTACCTGTAGTTAAGAACATTTTAAAAATAACATAAAATACAGATACAAATGTGCTTGACAATGACGCTTAATGCAAATAAGTAAATCGCACGATTAAATAAACATCTCATTACAGTCTACTGCTGACCATGTGTACGTTTATTAGGCATGTGGAGGCTATGGATCCCAATAAACACAAAATCTTAAAAACTTTCTTTTGGTTTCATGCATCGCGATGTTCATGTTGTGGTTCGTTTCACGCAAACTGATCTTTATACATCCCTGCATGGGTGCAGGGAATTCCAATTGAATCTCAATGTAGACAAGTGTAATGTGCTGCGAATACATAGAAAGATAGATCCCTTATCATTTAGCTACAAAATAGCAGGTCAGCAACTGGAAGCAGTTAATTCCATAAATTATCTGGGAGTACGCATTAGGAGTGATTTAAAATGGAATGATCATATAAAGTTGATCGTCGGTAAAGCAGATGCCAGACTGAGATTCGTTGGAAGAATCCTAAGGAAATGTAATCCGAAAACAAAGGAAGTAGGGTACAGTACGCTTGCTCGCCCACTGCTTGAATACTGCTCAACAGTGTGGGGTCCGTACCAGATATGGTTGATAGAAGAGATAGAGAAGATCCAACGGAGAGCAGCGCGTTTCGTTAGGGGATCATTTAGTAATCGCGAAAGCGTTACGGAGATAATAGATAAACTCCAGTGAAAGACTCAGCAGGAGAGACACTCAGTAGCTCGGACGGGCTTTTGTTAAAGTTTCGAGAACATGCCTTCACCGAAGAGTCAAGCAGTATATTGCTCCCTCCTACCTGTATCTCGCGAAGAGACCATGAGGAAAAAATCACAGAGATTAGAGCCCACACAGAAGCATACCGGCAATCCTTATTTCCACGAACAATACGAGACTGGAATAGAAGGGAGAACCGATAGAGGTACTCAAGGTACCTTCCGCCACACACCGTCAGGTGGCTTGCGGAGTATGGATGTAGATGGAGATATTAAGACGAAATCCATACGTCCCTTTCAGTGTTATCCACGGAATACAGTTGTGTTGGTGACACTTTCGTGCCCATGAATGTTACCACTCTGTTCTCGGTTTCTCCCTCAGAAGACACGTGCTGAGGCTTCAACATTTCGTTTGCAACCTGAACTTCTCATCACACAAGTACAATGAAATATCCTTTTGGTTACGCGTTATTCTCTTCAAGGGAACCCAGAGGTTCACAGTAGCGGACGTTTATTGAGACCCACCACCTATTCAACAAAATATTAGCTAGTGATTCCACAATGAACCATTTATTATCAAAATTTCGTTGGATATGAACTATTATTTACGCTGAGGTGGTAAGCCATGGAATACCCCCTCATATCGCATCGGACCTACTTTTCCAGCATTGTGCAGGAACTCGATGTGACATTGACTCAATAAGTCGTAGGAAGCCAGCTACAAAAAATATTGAGCCATGCTGCCTTTATATGCATCCGTAATTGCGAAAGTGTTACTGGAGCAGGATTTTATGCATGGACTTACTTCTAGATTATGTCCCATACGTTTTCGATGGGAGACATGACGAGCGACACGCATGGCCAAATCATTCCCCCGAATTGCCCAGAAAGTTATTCAAACCAATCGTGAACAGCTGTGATCCAGTGACATGTTGCCAAACATTCCATGAATGGCTGAAAATGGTCTCCAAGTAGCCGAGCACAGCCGTTTCCACTCAGTGATTGGTTCAGTTGTACCACAGGTCCCAGTCCATTCCATGTAAGCATTGTTGTTGTTAGTGGTGTGGTCTTCAGTCCTGAGACTGGTTTGATACAGCTCTCCATGCTACCCTATCCTGTGCAAGCTTCTTCATCTCCCAGTACCTACTGCAACCTACATGCTTCTGAATCTGCTTAATGTATTCATCTCTTGGTCTCCCTCTACGATTGTTACCCTCCACGCTGCCCTACAATGCTAAATTTGTGATCCCTTGATGCCTCAGAACATGTCCTACCAACCGGTCCCTTCTTCTAGTCAACTTGTGCCACAAACTCCTCTTCTCCCCAATTCTATTCAGTACTTCATCATTAGTTATGTGATCTACCCATCTCATCTTCACCATTCTTCTGTAGCAACACATTTCGAAAGCTTCTATTCTCTTCTTGTCCAAACTATTTATCGTCTATGTTTCACTTCCATACATGGCTACACTCCACACAAATATTCTCAGAAACGACTTCCTGACACTTAAATCTATACTCGATGTTAACAAATTTCTCTTCTTCACAAACGCTTTCCTTACCATTACCAGTCTACATTTTATATCTTCTCTACTTCAACCATCATCAGTTATTTTGCTCCCCAAATAGCAAAACTCCCTTACTACTTTAAGTGTCTCATTTCCTAATCTAATTCCCTCAGCATTCGACTACATTCCATTATCCTCGTTTTACTTTTGTTGATGTTCATCTTATATCCTCCTTTCAAGACACTGTCCATTCCGTTCAACTGCTGTTCCAAGTCCTTTGATGTCTCTGACAGAATTACAATGTCATTGGCGAACCTCAACGTTGTTATTTCTTCTCCCTGGATTTTAACACCTACTCCAAATTTTTCTTTTGTTTCCTTTACTACTTGCTCAATATACAGATTGAATAACATTGGGGAGAGGCTACAACCCTGTCTCACTCCCTTCCCAACCACTGCTTCCCTTTCATGCCCCTCGACTCTTATAACTGCCATCTGGTTTCTGTACAAATTGTAAATAGCCTTTCGCTCACTGTATTTTACCCCTGCCACCTTTAGAATTTGAAAGAGAGTATTCCAGTCAACATTGTCAAAAGCTTTCTCTAAGTCTACAAATGCTAGAAACGTAGGTTTGCCTCTCCTTAATCTTTTTTCTAAGATAAGTCGTAAGGTCAGTATTGCCTCATGTGTTCCAATATTTCTACGGGATCCAAATTGATCTTCCCCGAGGTTGGCTTCTACCAGTTATTCCATTCGTCTGTAAAGAATTCGTGTTAGTATTTTGCAGCTGTGACTTATTAAACTGATAGTTCGGTAATTATCACATCTGTCAACACCTGCTTTCTTTGGGATTGGAATTATTATATTCTTCTTGAAATCTGAGGGTATTTTGCCTGTCTCATACATCTTCCTCACCAGATCGTAGAGTTTTGTCAGGACTGGCTCTCCCAAGGCTGTCAATAGTTCTAATGGAATGTTGTCTACTTCTGGGGCCTTGTTTCGACTCAGGTCTTTCAGTGCTCTGTCAAACTCTTCACGCAGTATCGTATCTCCCACTTCGTCTTCATCTACATTCTCTTCCATTCCATAATCTTGTCCTCAAGTACATTGCCCTTGTATAGACCTTCTATATACTTCTTCCACCTTTCTGCTTTCCCTTCTTTGTTAGAACTGGGTTTCCATCTGAGCTCTTGATATTCATACAAGTGGTTCTCATATCTCCAAAGGTCTCTTTAATTTTCCTGTAGGCAGTATCTATCTTACCCCTAGTGAGAGAAGCCTCTACATCCTTACATTTGTCCTCTAGCCATCCCTACTTAGCCCTTTTGCACTTCCTGTCGACCTCATTTTTGAGCCGTTTGTATTCCCTTTTGCCTGCTTCATTTACTGCATTTTTATATTTTCTCCTTTCATCAATTAAATTCAATATTTCTTCTGTTACCCAAGGATATCTACTAGCCCTCGTCTTGTTACCTAGTTGATTCTCTGCTGCCTTCACTACTGCATCCCTCAAAGCTACCCATTCTTCTTCTACTGTACTTATTTCCTCCATTCCTGTCAATTGTTCCCTTACGCTCTCCCTGAAACTCTGTACAACCTCTGGTTCTTTCAGATTATCCAGGTCCCATCTCCTTAAATTCCCACCTTTTTGCAGTGTCTTCAGTTTTAATCTACAGTTCATAACCAATAGATTGTGGTCAGAGTCCACATCTGCCCCCAGAAATGTCTTACAATTTAAAACCTGGTTCCTAAATCTCTGTCTTACCATTATATAATCTATTTGATACCTTCCAGTATCTCCAGGATTCTTCCATGTACACAACCTTCTTTCATGATTCTTGAACCAAGTGTTCGCTATGACTAAGTTATGCTCTGTGCAAAACTCTACCAGGTGGCTTCCTCTTTCATTTCTTAGCCCCAATCCATATTCACCTACTACGTTTCCTTCTCTCCCTTTTCCTACTCTCGAATTCTAGTCACCAATGACTATTAAATTTTCGTCTCCCTTCACTACCTGAATAATTTCTTTTATCTCATCATACATTTCATCAATTTCTTCATCATCTGCGTAGTTAGTCGGCATATAAACTTGTACTACCGTGGTAGGCGTGGGCTTCGTATCTATCATGGCCACAATAATGCGTTCACTACGCTGTTTGTAGTAGCTTACCCGCATTCCTATTTTCCTATTCATTATGAAACCTACTCCTGCATAACCCCTATTTGATTTTGTATTTATAACCCTGTATTCTCCTGACCAAAAGTCTTGTTCTTCCTGCCACCGAACTTCACTAATTCCCACTATATCTAACTTTAACCTATCCATTTCCCGTTTTAAATTTTCTAACCTACCTGTCCGATTAAGGGATCTCACATTCCACGCTCCGATCCGTAGAACGCCAGTTTTCTTTTTCCTGATAATGATGTCCTCTTTAGTAGTCCCCGCCCGGAGATCCGGATGGGGGACTATTTTACCTCCGGAATATTTTACCCAAGAGGACGCCATCATCATTTAACTATACAGTAAAGCTGCATGCCCTCGGGAAAAGTTACGGCTGTAGTTTCCCCTTGCTTTCAGCCGTTCGCAGTACCAGCACAGCAAGGCCGTTTTGGCTAGTGTTACAAGGCCAGATCAGTCTATCATCCAGACTGTTGCCCCTGCAACTACTGAAAAGGCTGCTGCCCCTCTTCAGGAACCACACGGTTGTCTGGCCTCTCAACAGATACCCCTCCGTTGTGGTTGCACCTACGGTACGACCGTTTGTATCGCTGAAGCACGCAAGCCTCCCCACCAACGGCAAGGTCCATGGTTCATGGGGAATTAAATAGCATAGCTCACACAATTGTGGAGCCGCAACAAGCTTGCACAGTGACTTGTTGAGAATTTGCGTGCACGGCTTCGTGGGATCTGCGTTACACTCGAAGCCTACCATCAACTCTCACCAACTTAAATCGATACTCATCTGACCAGGCAACAGTATTCCAGTCATCTAGGGAAAAACCGATATGGTCACGAGCTATGAACAGGTGCTGCAACCGATGTCGTGCTTTCATCAAAGGCACTTGCGTCTGTCGTCAGATGCCATAGCCTATAAACGTCATATTTCCCCCCACTGTCCAATCGGATACACTCCTTGTACGTCCCATACCGATATCTGTGGCTATTTCATGCAGTTTTCCTTGCACTTTAGCACTAACAGCGCTATGCAAACGCCGCTGCTTTCGGTCGTTAAGTAAAGGTCGTCGGCCACTGTGCTGTCCATGGTGAGGGTAATGCCTGAAATTTTATATTCTCGGCAGACTCTTGACACTTGTGGATCTCGGAATATTGAATTCCCCTACGATCTCCTAAATGGAATGCCCCATGCTTCTAGCTCCAACTACCATTCCGCATTCAAAGTTGTTAATTCCAGTCGTATGTCTATAATCACGCGGGAAACCTTTTCACCTGAATCACCTGTGAACAAATTACAGCTTTCCAGTGCACTGACCTTTTATTCCTCGTGAACGCGATAGTACCGTCATCTGTCTATGTGCACATCGCTATCCCATCGCTATCCCCAGCGCTGCTATGTATATGTTAGTCAGCTGCTAGCGAAGAAAACCCGCACGCATAACCAGTGTGTTTCGATGAGTTAAATGTCCGAAGATATGAGGTTCCATTCATAAGACGAAATCAGGACAGATGCATGTACGAAAGGTGTTCCGAGGTTGCGATCTATGATATCACAGTACTCTTTAATCAGAATCTCCCTTTCTCTCTGTCTCTCTCTCTCTCTATCTATCTATCTATCTCTCCCTCTCTTTCTCTTTCTCTTCGCCTCCCAATCTATTTGGCTCTCTTTCTCATCTTTCTCATTCTATATATATATATATATATATATATATATATATATATATATTTGTATGTGTGTAACTCACAGATTCAATGTCCATGACATTGCTGAAACAAGCTGACTTTCAAGAGGAACTGTTCACGAAATGTCTCCGGTGAAACCTGAGTAAGCTGGTCATTAGTTACTAAGGAGGTTGAACAGCACCGTTATGGGCGGCAATACTGAAACAATAGAAAAGGGATGTGGATAAAATTCTAACCCTTTGTGTTAATAGTTTTTAATATTCATTCAACTCTTCTCAAATACATTAATTTTCACATTCACGATAACAATTAAAATTTAGAACTGTTGATGTAAGATAGAAATAAAATATTTAACTATCAAGGTAATGTAATGGGCTGCTGATTTACAAAAACGAAGGTAAATTCATTTACCGCAAGCATTGGAATCTTATATTGTCAGCCAAAATATTTTGTACTACTACTACATTATTATTATACAAATGAGAAGACGTGTGGTAAGGTAGTGAGTCGTAGCAATGTAAAGAGTAACACGTGATGTACTATCCAATAAAATCAGTTATCTTTACTTGGCTGTGGTGCATTGACCACATTACGACGATTTTCGTTGTGGAACACGTTTGTCGGTGGCTGTCGTTTTTTCCTCCATTGCAGTGTGTATTCTGAGTGACATAAATCAAATGTAATAAGCGACAGACTTTGGTATATATAAGTTTAACGAGTGGGTCTCAGATAGAAACTGAGTCCCCAACTGAAGCGTAGCATCCGCACTGAACTTTCCAGGACAGAAAACGGGCGACGTGTGGGGTGTGCACCAGTCAAAGAGCACATTGGCGAAGTCGCAAACTATTCTCCGTCTCCCTCTCTCTGTGTGTGTGTGTGTGTGTGTGTGTGTATAAAACGCTTCGTGTAGCCGCCTTCAGGTGCATACCGCTCCCGGCTACGAATATACTGGCAGGTGCTGTCGCAAGAGAAGCGGTCATAGAGGTATTCCTTCATTGGAGGCGGGTACAATACATTTCATCTTCTTCGAAGTATTGACGGCAGATACAGGGCGGCGGCCTCACTATTGGTTTCGATCGCTGAAAGAACGTAGAACGTGTAATAGAAATTCTCGTCGAGGAACAGAAAAACCAACTAAATGATGTTCTTTCTGTAGTGAACAACAGAAGAGAAAAATCCAGATGGCATCTTTTTCAGTGTTTAAAACTGATATATGCGTCAGTTCCAAAAACTAATAAAAACTTAGTTACAATGGGATGTTCGCTCTGTTCTCTTCAGCTATACATTGTGCGCGAGTCCGTAGCAAAAGCACGACGGTTCGCTTTTGCCGCTGTTGACTGTATCTCCCTCTGTACGTAATACAGCACTAAAATAATTACATATTCAACTAAATTATAAATTACAGATTGTTCTTCCTGAATTATCTTCTCATGAATTTTAATACACAGTCTATTGCTAATTTTACTCACTCAGTTTACTCGGACACGAACTTTAACAAGCGGTAATGGACTGTACACAAGTATTCCAGCTGAGCTTATATACCACAGAAGAGCGTGAGCTGTGCGCGGATGTTAAATATAAGAAACCAACCTCAGTTTACACTTCTGACAACTTTAATGCACCGTCCTAAGTAATGATTCAGCTACTCTACCAGCTATATCTGCATGATCCGATTTCTAAACCTCTCAAAACCTCAATGGAGCTTAACTGTTTTCCTGTTTTCCACTAAATAAGTAGTGAAACATCGAAATACATCAATTTTAGATTATTAAAATAAGTGAAACGAAATTCGGCACCAGCAACGGCAGCCAGATACGTTTTTCACTGAGGTCTGTTTTACTGTCGTTTTTCTAAAAAGCTTGACATTATACTAACGGCCTTATCACTTCGAAGTATTCTCTCCCTTTTTCTTTGTTGCTTTTAGTGATGGTTGGGATTTCGGTTTAAGAATGCGCGTATGTATTCTCCTGTGTGTTTGTGTGAGAGTGTGTCTGTGTGTGTGTGCGTGTGTGTGTGTGTGTGTGTGTGTGTGTGTGTGTGTGTGTGTCTGTGTGAAAGAGAGACAGAGCCCCTGAGTGATTAGAGAGAGATTCGCTTTTAACGCTCATGAACAACAACCAACAACTGAAGATCTCACGTTGACCTGAGATTGGCAGGCTAGAGATTTACAGGGACGCAGTGAATAAAAACATTCTTTTGTATAAGGAGTAAAATTCGTCACTCAACTAGTTTAGGTAGCACTGCTTTGTTAGCTGCACATGTGTGAGTAATTAACAGTCGGAGCAATACTTTCCGTTATGACGTGCAACTCACTGCTTTTATTTCTAGTAATGGACCTACAATAGGATTTGTTTGACCTTGTAATGTAGTAGCTGTCTAAAATGTAATGTGAATTAAGTTCTTTCTGAAACTATTATGTCTGCTGCAATCACTAAAAGAGCGGTTTTTATATGTATCGGTACAAAAATGGCTCTGAGCACTATGGGACTTAACATCTGTGGTCATCAGTCCCCTAGAACTTAGAACTACTTAAACCTAACTAACCTAAGGACATCACACACATCCATGCCCGAGGCAGGATTCGAACCTGCCACCGTAGCAGTCGCGCGGTTCCGGAATGCGCGCCTAGAACCGCTAGACCACCGCGGCCGGCTATATCGGTACAAATTTTCATTGACGTCATTCAAATATACTGCCGAAGACGGTTCTTGTTCGCAACCACGAATACATTTCCTCTGTTTGGTTAATAGAGAAATATTGCCCTCGGAACTACAATAAAATACAAGTTGTATTTAATATTTTAAATGAGTTGGTTTGACTCATTATAGTGCTTAACAAAATAATTAATTAAAGCAACCACGCAATATGGATTAATAAGTCATGCTTGCAATTTACCGATACGAATTATTTACAGAACAAAGAAACTGGTGGTTGGAATCGATCTTGCGAAAGATGAGTATAGGTTCTGATGAAATGTAAAAACACGCGAAGTAATACTAAACCTATTTATCGCAGAAAATTGTCTGAGGAAAGGCATTTGAAGATATTAATTGGATTACAGGTGACGAAATTCTGAAGGTAGCAAGAGTAAAATACTAGGAGCCCAAAATTATCTACAGCTTGCACTGCAACCAGAAACGAAGTACTATCGTGTTCCAGAGTGTCCAAGCGACCTGTATTGGGTTCCGCCTGATTTGTATGCAAACCGCATTACTTAGTTTTGTTCGGGTCCCCCAATCGCTTTTCAGTACAGTCGTTTGTCTACACAAAATAGGTACCAGAAGAGACCACTAGAAAACACTGCTCTAAATGGCCAACACTCCACATGTAAATCAGTATCACAATTAGGTAAATGTGAGGAGATACGTTATTGCAGATGACACACCCATTAAGGCTTGTAAACTCAAATTTATTACAACGAACGACATTTTAAAAAGCAACTTGAAATTACATGACGAAGATTTTGTACTGCACTGAGAGTCAGGACTCGTATCCTGGAAGTATTGTCTCACTTAAGTATCCACGAATGCTCTTAAAATGACAACGCGTGAAGTTTGTGTTGGGTCTAATTGGATTGTCAACCACGCACAATCAAATGTTAGACACCAAATTTTTTCACCACTAGTTGGATGATTCAGACTGAAATGAAGAGAAGAAAAAGTTTTGTCTCATTAGAATTCGAATCAGGCACATATGTCATTTTCAAGCCACGAATAGACATGAAATACTGGTTTATTTCACCAGTAGTGAGGAGCGCGTACTGGAAGTAAGATGATGAATAGTTCTGTACTGACTGGGTGTCGAACCCCACACATGTCATCGTCGTTCGGTTCACACGAAGAGACGTTACCTATTTGATTCTTTGTCACGAGCACGCGCCATTCGTGGAGACCTTGAGGAGTTCAGAATCTTTGGAACACAACGAAAGGAGGGAGTTGTATCGTCTTGAAGAGGCCAAATCACGCGAAAGTGGAAATCTGAATTCGAATCCCAGTACAGCAGCAGTGTAAGTTCAAAAAAGAAACAGGTTCCCTGTGATCCTACATAACGACAGATTCTTTAAAAAAAGTAAATATTTCTGCTGTAAGGAAGATTACCGGTGACAGAGGTTCTGCTTGCTGCGAATTCTGTCTTTGTTACGGCTCAACCTACACCGACTCTCTCCTCCAGTCAGTAGCGAAGAGACACAATGTTTGATATGTATTTGGAGTCGCGGTGCAACCCTACAGTGTTCAACTGGCGCTACTAGAGGCGATTGTGTTCGTGATGGACACAGCCCTGGGATGCAGTTTGTAGCACGACATGCATAACATTACATTTTCAGCATGTCGCCCCCCTGATACAAGTTTTCCATTATTTCTTTAAATCATTTACGGCAAATGCTAGACCTTTCCTGTAAGGGCTCAGTCAACTTCTTTACACAAATTTCCCTGTCGTAGGTTCTGCTTTCTCTCTGAAGATCTCATCGTCGACGGGATCTTTAACCCCAGTCATTCTTCCTGTCATTTTTTCCTTAAAAGTAATACACTGAACGCAAGTGTCTCACGAAGATTGAATGGTTGCAGTACATCACATTTGCCAGTAATCTGGCGGACCACAGGGCTAAACCTTAAAAACGTCCTATGACAAAGTTCATTGGTCATCTAGAACGCGGAGAATAATTCACATCGAAACCAACCTACCTGTAACAAAAAAACCATTTTCTGTGTGATTTCTTCTATGCACTTAGCCACTAAACAGAACAAATGTTTCGAGTTGCTTCTTCTGTCGACAGCTCTCTATTAAATTGAATGAGAATAATATATCACAAAAGTTATACATTTTCCGATTTCACTCTTCGTCTTCTATCGTTTAAATAATGTTCCTCATAACCTTCAACTGTGCCACATTCAGTAAGTCGCTGGAAGAGCATCTCTGAAACAGATAAATTGACAGTTGGCAAATTTTCTCACAACAGCCTGCGTGACAACAAGTCAAAGAAAATCTCCATGAACTCAGCCATCAATACATTTTATACGAAAATTTTGAATACTATGGGAGTTTACACACTGCAATATCCTTCAAGACATATGCTGCACCAGCAACCATCACGCCGATGTCGCCTTCACATCAGATGGATTGCGGGTTACAAAGTAAAGAGATGAACACGTTCCAAATTTTATCTTTGCGTTTGCACCGTGCCACGTTTGCCACAAGACAACTAATACATACAGCAGCACAGCAGGTCAGCTGTAGAAATTACCGCATACCCTCGTGTTGCGTGTTTTGCAGATGGCTTTTATACGATATTATTTTAATTATTACAAAATCATCTCGGAAGCACGCATTAGATAACTTAGGCAGTTGTTGAGTGCCGATTCAAAAGATAAAATAAATGAATGTTTTCAACAGGCCGTAATCAACTTTTAGGTAGTCGGAATTTTGATCCCGTGTGGAACGTTCTTCGTTATGACAAACCATGAAGCAGCTGCATCCGTACGAGGACGTGCTGAAAAGTAATGCCTCCAAAATTTTTATGTGAAAATACTTAAGGCTTTTTAAATAAATAAACTTTATTAACACTCTTCATCTTTATTCTTCATGTCTATAAATGTATTTCTCAAAATAGTATGCCTGGCGACAAACACGTTTTTCCCAATGAGAGACCAGTTTGCTGTTACTGTCACTGTGGAATATTTGACCTTTCCGACGGAGCCACAACCTCTTCTCTGGTTGCACTGCTTCATTAATATCAAAGTGAGTTTCTGGAAACAGATGAAAATCGGGTACGACCAAGTCGTCGGGACTGTGTAGAGGATGATCGATGACAGTGATCCGCCGGTCGGAGTGGCCGTGCGGTTCTGGGCGCGACAGTCTGGACCCGAGCGACCGGTACGGTCGCAGGTTCGAATCCTGCCTCGGGCATGGACGTGTGTGATGTCCTTAGGTTAGTTAGGTTTAATTAGTTCTAAGTTCTAGGCGACTGATGACCTCATAAGTTAAGTAGCATAGTGCTCAGAGCCATTTGAACCATTTTTTTTTTTAACGGTGATCCCAAGGCGTCGAATTTTTCGGATGTCGCGGCGCTCGTTTGTGGTCTGACACTGTCATGCTCAAAAGGGGGGGATGCTACATGTGTGAGCGAACCCTTCGAATTCTAAACACGAGTACAACACATTCTCTCTCGCGCGCCGAAATACATAGTTACAGCATAATTGTGATCAGTTGGTATTTGTCGTCAGTGACTGAGTCTGCAGGGTAATATTGCATTTCTAACCGTTTCTCAACTGTTATTGCACTGAGGTAATCCGCTACATTTTATATTGACTGCCATTGCATTGCTCACTGTTTCTTGCCACGTTTATGGTTTGTGTAGCACACACAATGATTGGATTTATCCGTTAACGTAGACAAACTGTACTGTTCTGTTTTTTATCATTTACCCATATTTCCTTCATTTCGCCGAACGAGATGGCTCAGGGGTTAGCACACTGGACTCGTATTCGGGAGGACGACGATTCAAACCCGCTTCCGGTCATCCTGATTTAAGTTTTCCGTGATTTTCTTAAATCGCTTCAGGCGCATTTCCGTTGAAAGGGCACGGTCGACTTCCTTCCCCATCCTTCCCTAATCCGATCGGATGGATGACCTCGATGTTTGGTCCCCTCCCCAAAATCAACCAGCCAACCAACCTTCATGTCGTTGGTATTAACCTATGCACTTACCCATGCTTGTGTTATAGTTTAAACATTTATGTTGATTGCTTTTCTATACTCTATTGTAAATTATTCAGTTTATAAGATGGCAGATGATTTATACATAGATATAATTTTTATATATTCTCTAATTCACACTAAGGTCGACTATTAGAATGTATTTGCATAGGTTTTATCTGCTAAAATAACTTCCAAAGCCCACAGTATGTAAATTTTCTGTATTATAGGAACATTTTTTGTTGGTGTTTCTCACTTTTGATTTGAGCTGTAGTTGCAACGAGGCAGGTGCCACTATGTACTTCTGTTTATCATTTTGTAGCAGTGATGTCATTACAATGTACTTTGACATTGCCTTTGCATCACGATCACGTTTATTGGTCGTCTTATATATTGTTTAGTGTGAGGGCTGGAGGTGTGTTCCGAGAAGACATATATTGGTTTTCGAAAAGATCAATATCAGTGGCGCCTCTCTCGTTGTAGCATGGGTGATTTGTAGCAGACTTGACCACGTGTGTGTCAACATTTACAAGATCAGGGAGTTGGGGTTTCATTTCACACCACCCCGATAGAGTATAAGTTGGAAAGTGGAAAGGACATCCTAAATCAGTAAATTTTCCGAGAATAAATGTGATCACTTCGTCGGTAACTGTTGTAGTGAGACCGGCTACTAATCACTGCAGAGACGCGCCAACAGCTGAGCGGGGCTAGAAGCTCTGTCTTGTCTTGCGTCTGAGAGGAACTTAGTCCAGCACATTTGAGTGACAAGGCATCAATAATTCATTGCGTCGTCCTGGAGTACAGAGAGAGGCTGAACATGCTATGGCACTTAGCTGGCAATCACGAGATTGCAGTAGTCACGCTCGGCAGAGAGAGAAGCAATCAGACCAGATGAGATATAGACCTACTTGAGGTTATCTGATATTTCCAGTGTAAAAACAGCGCCCAGTTACTACAATGAATGTTAATTTCTTTTTATAAAATCTTTATTATCCAAGATCGCAAATAGGGAAGTAGGTCACTAGTTTCGACCATTTCCAATCATCTTAAAATCTGGAAGATATTGGAATGGAGGTTTACAAGACAGGAATTACCTTCAAGCTCAATGGTAATGTTAAAATAATCATTGAGTAGTACATATGTAAGTAGGCTGTTTAAGTTTTCTTATTGGTAACGCCACGTAGCGCTCCTTATGAAAATCACTGGCTGTGCTGCGTGCAGTCTGTGGCTGGTTTGCATTGTTGTTGGCCATTGTAGTGTTGGGCAGTTGGCTGTTAACAGCGCGTAGCGTTGCGCAGTTGGAGGTGAGCCGCCAGCAGTGGTGGATGTGGGGAGAGAAATGGCGGAGTTTTGAAATTTGTAAGACTGGATGTCATGAACTGCTATGTATATTATGATTTTTCAACACTATTGAGGTAAATACATTGTTTGTTCTCTATTAAAATCTTTCATTTGCTAACTATGCCTATCAGTAGTTAGTGCCTTCCGTAGTTTGAATCTTTTATTTAGCTGGCAGTAGTGGCGCTCGTTGTATTGCATTAGTTCGAGTAACGATGATTTTTGTGAGGTAAGTGATTTGTGAAAGGTATAGGTTAATGTTAGTCAGGGCCATTCTTTTATAGGGATTATTTAAAGTCAGATTGCGTTGCGCTAAAAAATATTGTGTGTCAGTTTAAGCACAGTCATGTAAAATTTTTCTAAGGGGACGTTTCATACGTCGACCCTTAGCCGAGGATACCTCATTGGAATCTTCCGATTTTTTTCTTGTAGTTTGTGTAGTTAGTGAAGCTATTGTTTATTGCTAGCGCGTAATTGTAGAGAGAATCTCCTTTGTAGTTGCAGTCTTTCATTGTTGTTGTGGCATGCATGTAGATTTGCACCAAGTATTTCGCAGCTGCGCTTGCAATTAACTAGATATTATTTTCAGTGCTATGTTAATGTGTTTTCTTATTTTCCTCTTCAAATTGTGCTTTTCTGTGTTGTCGTGTGAAATATTGTGACAATAATGGCGTGTGAAAAACGTAATACTAGGCTCCAAAGTAAACTGAGAAATGACAGTGAAGACGAAAGCAGTGTGTTAGCGCCGCCGAGTAATGAATTAACTAATGTTCAAAGTAGTAATTTGGTAATTGTGCATAGGGAAATGGAGCGGGCTGCAAATAATGGTGTAGGCAGTGAAACAATTAGTGAACAGGGAAGCATTATCGATCGATCGGCCGGCAACAGATCGCCTTGGGAATCCGAAATGACAGGCCACAATCTTGCAAATACTGTAGATCCAGGTTTTGCGTCCTCAACGTTTTCTCAAATAAGTCAAGACACATTTTCTGCTTGTCAAAATTTGAATGTTGCCGGTGCAAATGCACTGCCGAAAAGCACTGAGGAACGTGTTTCAGACACCAGTGCATTGTTATTACAATTAATACAACAAATGGGACAAACACAGCAAAAGCTTCAAATGTTAGACACAATGGAACAAAATCTTCGAAAGTTAGACACAGTGGAACAAAATCAGAGACAAACACAGCAAAAGCTTCAAAAGTTAGACACAATGGAACAACACCAGAGACAAACACAGCAACAGCTAGACACAATGGAACAAAATCTTCGGAAGTTAGACACCACACTTGAACAAACAGGTGAAGATTTAACTACTGAGTTACATAACATTGAATCAAAATGTCAAAAAGTCTGTAATGATGTAAAAATACAAATTTGTGAGCATTTTCAACCTATTTTTTCGCGTCATGAAAATGCATTACAGAATCACGAAGCAGCCATAAAAGAACTGCAAACCATTGTTCATGAAAATCATGAGACCTTGTGGGCTAAAATTGACTCAGTTGCATCTACCGATTCGGTTACGCAACTTGCAAAAACTCAGGAAAACTTAAAGGACACAGTAGATACGATTTCAACACAAATGGATACTCTGAAACTTGGTTCAGAAAAACACACAGAGGAAATAATTTCATTATCGGATAAAGTAGCCGAACTTTCAGATCAGTTCACCAACTTATCTACAAAGGTAGATGATGATCTGAATGACACAAGACCTGTAGCCTTCACGGACACTGAAGAGTATGAACAAATTAGAAAATTCAAACAAAATCAAAATCAAATCAATACACAGTACAAAAGAGAAATACGGGAAGTACAAGATCAGTTGGCACAAGCAATACAAGAATTACATATTTCAGAGGACACTCACGCTCCAGTACAGGAAGAGGGACATAGAAATACGGAACAACCACAAAATAATAACACAGGACATTTCGGAAATTATGAAAGAAATTGGCAAGGTGCAC
Organism: Schistocerca serialis cubense; assembly: GCF_023864345.2. Taxonomy (NCBI): domain Eukaryota; kingdom Metazoa; phylum Arthropoda; class Insecta; order Orthoptera; family Acrididae; genus Schistocerca; species Schistocerca serialis. Next base: position 530,516,337 of record NC_064642.1, read on the forward strand.
CGAATTTTGAAATGGAACCGCCGAAACGACGTAACAATGACCGATATGCGACTCGCCGACATGATGATTTTGACTATAAGCTGCTCATTACTACATGTAAATTCAAAACATTTAAGAATTCCGGCAACGACATTCATCCACAGGCGTGGCTTCATCAAATCTCTCATTGTTTTCCTCCCAACTGGTCATTAGAGCACAGATTAGAATTTATGTGTGGCTATTTAGAGAATGAACCAGCTGTAAAAATGCAATCGGTCATTCACAATTGCCACAGTGAAGGAGAATTTCATCATGCCTTCCTCTCAGCATATTGGTCTCAAGCTACACAAGACCGAGTAAAATATAGCATCATAATGATGAAACATTTCGAACAATCTGAATTTTCCACTCTTGTGAAATATTTTGAAGACATGTTGCACAAGAATCAGTACCTGTCAAACCCATACAGCCCCTCAGAACTCATCCGCATTTGCTTAATCAAATTACCTGAACATTTAGGACATATTATTTTGGCAGGACGTTGCAAAGACGACATTGAAGCTTTTCGGGGACTCTTAGAGGAATTAGAAATTCACACAGCCAGTCACGGGATGCGAAAACAGGAAAACAATCACTACAGGTCACATCCGTCATAATTCCGTGACGACAGATACAATAACTGGACACGACAAGTCTATTCTTACAACGCAAATCGTGACCAAAACAGACACCATCCATATGACAACCACTGGCAGAGTGATAATAGTTACAGAGAAAGATCGCATTTCCGTAGTAATGAATATGACAGAGATTACCATAGAAACAGACAATATGGGAACAAAAACAATTATTATCAAGGGAGACAGAATAACTTCAGACGCAACAGTTCAGCGCGCAGTTACAATTCAGGGAGAAATTCTCCACCACTTAACCGACAAGAAAGAAACTACAGGAACTACCGACATGACGACAGACGATATAATCGTAACGACAGACTTGAATTGCATCAGAACTGGCGAGATTCAAACAGAGCAGGGCACTCTCGACAAGGTGAATTTGTAGAAGTTAGGTCTCCTAATCCTAATAACGATGCGCGCCAACAAAGAAACAGACAATGACTCGCACCGGCAGGCAGCTACGTGCGCCGGCTGGGCTTGAGAAAAATAACATAGACGCTAACCTTGAGAAAAATTTTAGCATTCCTCACCGACGTATACCGCATGATAATTCCGATCAAGTTGAAACTTTGCGTACTAGGAAGAGTAAAGGTTTACACCACATTTCACATGTAAAACCGTTTATTGAAAGATAATCTGCTTTTTAGCTTTGTCTTTGCCATAAAACTTTTCACTTCACATTTCTAGTATGCATTGTCAGACTCAGAATCTGTTAACATGCAACAATGTTTGAAGTTAAATATTCAGTCTAGAACCAAGAGAACTTATTTCAACAGAAATTACGCATGCGTTGTTATAGTGAACAGACAACACAGTTTTGTTATTTGTACATTCTTGCTTGTTAGTTGCACGATTACGTAACGACTATAAGGCTTACAAATTTAGAACATATACTGGAACTGCTAATGAGATTTTAATGCAACATTTTGGTTTACTTGAAAATACATTCTGGATTTAAAGTACATTCTGTGAGATACCAGATGACACAGTGGTTAGTTTATGTGACAGCTACACGAATTTATCACGATGCTACTAATGAGTGACAATTTACAATGTTGCTTTTGCAGTGTTTCTGTTTTATATCTGCACAGTTTTTCTGTATTATTCTCGAAAGTAAAACATGTTTTAGTAGTAACTTTTGTGGTATAGCTACAATGAGACTGCCTTTTCTGTAGCACAACAATACGTTACAGCACAGTACTTTCCTCATCACGGCAATAAGCGTAATAACTAAGATATCTATACGCAAAGCATTTCACTTTTGTTTATCCTGAGGTAAGTACACTGGCCTCTGCAGAACTTAGCTTTCGGAGGACAATAACTACGACAATTCCACAGAGATTATCTTACAGCAAGACGCACATTTAGCGCTACAGGACACGTATTTGAGTGATTAATTGTGCACTTAAATCATTTATTTTCAAGGATATTTGAAGTACAATGATACAAAGGTTTTCCGTGATACATTTAATTCCATTGCTGTAATCTGTAACACCTGAGGGTATAATTATAATTACATTAATCATCAGGGGGGTACACGCTTACTTTGTGTACCATGTGTTTGGCAAGCACAAGGAGTCCTAGCTAGTATGGTATTTGCTTATACAACTTTACACATTGGTACCATATTTCTCTAACACACAAATTACACAGCTATCTGATCATTTAACTGAGAGATAAACATTCTTTTTACTACATCAGTGACACATGTTTACGCAATTACACAGTTGGGTAACTTCACACTTATGAAATTGTATTTTGTCTGTACTTTGTGAGCTGTTCATATTTTTTTGGAACCATTGTGATACTATGAGAGCTTTGAATGATGTATTTGGTAAGGGAGCATGATTTTAAAGTATGTTTGAGGTAGATGACACTATTGAAATGAGCAGAGAATTTTTTTTAGGTTTTGACATTATTGCAGAAAGCTACGTCGTTTTTGAGATTTGACTGAGGTGTTATGATGTTATTTTTACGACGACGATGTGTATTATGGTGTTGAGGTATGTTTATGATCAATAAGATGATGCTACCGGAAATGAGGAATTTGATTATGCTACGTATTTATTTTGATGAAATATTGAAGAAGTGTTGACGAATACGTATATGAATAATGAGTAGTGGTTAGGGACTCTGATTTGTGGAAAAGAATGTTGGAAACCAAGAATCGTACTTTAAGAGTTATGAAATGTGTGTAAATGTGCAAATGTATCACAATGCCGACGAAAACTTTTTGAACACTGTTATATTCATGGGATTTTGTTTCTACACATTTGCAACGCAAATTCTCGACCTGTGAAATTTTTTATATGAGATTGTCACTGTAATGCAAACTGGTGTCGTAAATATTTCAGTAAGAAAGTTAAGTGACCACCTTCACGTAATGAGTAGTGGGCACCCAGCTGCACGACAGTCGCCTGGAAAAAAGCCATTAGTGTGTGCCTTTCAGAGGCACAGGTGAAAAAAAAGGGTCTTTGCTATTGACATTCCTTTGTGGAAAGCATCGCAAATACGACACGCTCAAACTTGAAAACATATGATAACACTGTGGAGCTCTTAATTTATGATATTTACTGAAATACCTAATGAAATGACGAGAAATATTTTTATGTCTATACACCTGATTATGACTACTGTCTTTCTAGTTGAGAGATTTTTTTACTACCTTATGAAATGCCATATGGCTAATGAATGATATTTCATGCCTTCCTTTGTACATATTTGCTCATTTTCTTTAATATCTAGTTTCTAGCTGCACTGCAGCATTGGTTATTATAAAATTTAATAGATTTACTAATATCACTATTTTCTGTCTACAGACCCAGTAAAGAATGATGTACTTTCCTAGAAAGGGAGCACAAATAGACATTTCCCTTGACAGGAATTGCATAAATAATTTTTTTAATGACTTGGTAACTCTCTTGCAGAGTAAGTTTTTGTGATGCATCACTCTAGTGTTAAGATGTGACATAGGTATTAGACATGGCCATTTTTAGTGTAATATTTTTTCTGCTTGAGCTATGTCATGTTTAGATATAAGTTATTGCATTTGCTGCTGCTGTTTGCCAGGCATAGTGCTACTAAATTTCACTTTACATTACTCTGTTAAGCCAGTTTTACTACTGCTTTATTTTTCATGTTTGCTGCTCATTGCCTTATATTAGTTGTAATATTGCTGCTTGCTTTGCCAATTTGCATTTTTTTGTCATTGCTGTTTGTGTTAATTGTTTTGTGCTGCTGCATTGCCTCATCCCTTAGTTTAGCATCTGAGCTCAGTAGATTTAAGTTAGCTTAAGATGGGGTAGGCCATATAAGAGAACAAGTTGTGATGAATTGGAAGAAATGCATTGAGAAGCTATAAGAAAATGGTTTGGCCAAAAAAGTATTTTGAAAGAGGATATGAACCAAAGAAGTAGGGTTTAGGGACAACAGGTTTAGATAGGATTTTCTTGGAAATAAATGATGAGGTAAGACAATGGAAAATAAATAATGAGGTAAGAAATGTGTGAACATATAAATACAGAAAGCATGCTTGGATAGAATTTTTTTGGTGGAAACAAATGTTGAAATAAGAGGAAAGATATATGGAATGAAGTTTTGGGGTGGACTGCAGTACCAAATGTCACACTGAAAACAAACCCTGTCCTGTATTTTTGTGTTATTACACTATGTGAATTTGTGTTTTTCCTGTCTTAATGTGTTTAGCTAATGAGAGTTATGTTGTAGAATTTTTCTGATAATATGTTATTTTCTTTGTAAAGATGTTTAGACATTATTTATTCTGTTCTGTTTTAATGCTCATGTGTGAAGTTGATGTTTCGAAAGTTATTCTGATCTTTTATGTATGTACTCATGTTATAATTCCTGTAAGAGTGATGTATATGTTATTTCGATTCATTTGTAAAGCCTGTACTACAAATGTTATCTGTATTGTTTTGTACCTTTGTAATTGTATTCTTATGTTAGAAAATTGTAATTGACACCAGTTCATCATATTATTAACTTGTAAGTTCCATTTCACTGCACACGTTTCTTTTGGTCATAGTATATGGACAATATGTGAGAAGTAGGGACTGTTAGTGTTTGCACGTGTGTTAATAATTCAGCAAGGGACTGGATACCAGCGTTGCTGGTTCTAACGACAATTCCAAAAACTTTGTGAGTGCACAAATGGTGGTTATGGACCTGCTATATTATCCGCAAGACTCTTCAATGGTGATTGTGCACCTGCACAGTCACAACAGATGGCTGCTGGCCATCTCTACAAGGACTACAGTGGGTCTGCATCTTTGCTGACCCACCAGTACCATTATTTCTACAAGGACTGCAGTGGGTCTGCACCTCTGGTGGCCCACCAATACCGTAATCTCTACCAGGACTACAGTGGGTCTGCTCTGTGATGACCTACCTATCAATATTCTTCAAAACGTCAAATGACTCTGCGGTGGGTTTGCTCTGTTGTGGCCCATTACTTGTCCGCATGTCAAGAGTCAGCACTGTCTTTCCGTTGGAAGGACAACACTGCTTCTTCAAGATTGCATGGAAATCCACTACTTCTGTGTGCACTTTCTTTTACTGCTCAGAGTTTGAGAAAAACACTGCTATTTTACTGTGATGAACGATCAGGACTGTCTTTATGGACTGTGAGAAAATTTCAGCTTTTGACCAACATATTATCAATAAGTGTGTGCATTTGATTTCTTTGTTATTATAATTGTGAAAAAATTTTAACAAATATGTATTGGCGAGTGCCCAAAACAATTTGTAAAATTTTTTTGTGGGGAGCATGGGGGCTATGTAAGTAGGCTGTTTAGGTTTTCTTATTGGTAACGCCACGTAGCGCTCCTTATGAAAATCGCTGGCTGTGCTGCGTGCAGTCTGTGGCTGGTTTGCATTGTTGTTGGCTATTGTAGTGTTGGGCAGTTGGCTGTTAACAGCGCGTAGCGTTGCGCAGTTGGAGGTGAGCCGCCAGCAGTGGTAAATGTGGGGAGAGAAATGGCAGAGTTTTGAAATTTGTAAGACTGGATGTCATGAACTGCTATGTATATTATGATTTTTCAACACTATTAAGGTAAATACATTGTTTGTTCTCTATTAAAACCTTTCATTTGCTAACTATGCCTATCAGTAGTTAGAGCCTTCCGTAGTTTGAATCTTTTATTTAGCTGGCAGTAGTGGCGCTCGCTGTATTGCAGTAGTTCGAGTAACGAAGATTTTTGTGAGGTAAGTGATTTGTGAAAGGTATAGCTTAATGTTAGTCAGGGCCATTCTTTGTAGGGATTATTTAAAGTCAGATTGCGTTGCGCTAAAAAATATTGTGTGTCAGTTTAAGCACAGTCATTTATAATTTTTCTAAGGGGACGTTTCACATACAGTACCAGAATAGAAAAAAGTATCTAAGATAAGAATACACTTTGTCAGTTGTGAACTAAGTACATCAGCTGTCAAAAAATTACGTACAGATCGACACACAGAAGCATCATAAACGATAAGATAATAGCGTACAATGTAACATGGAAAACACTACATTACAGACATACCTTCAAACTCATGCCTGTAACATGGGTGTTGGTAAGTATAGAGAAGCACCGTCGTTATGCGTCTGAAGTGGCAGAGCAAACAGCGACGCAGTTTGGAGGCAATGGACAGACTGAGTTTCCACAAATTAGTCGTACACATAAAAACTGACTGATGCTGAATGTGAAGGCTGTTTGGTGAAGAAACGCCAGACGGCGATAGCACAATGTAATACAGTTTAGACAAGTGTAATATACAGTTAAGTTACATAGCGAAAACAAAAAGGAGTTAGTATTAGAACTGTTGTAAAAAAATCATTAGAGCAAACCACCAGGCTGGTTGCATAAATATAAATATGAAGCTGCACAGACAGAAGTTCAAGAAGATGGGGTACTGTCACAAAACTTTTCATTAAGATAGGAAGGCTAACAGAATAATAATTCATACAGACCTATATAAAAGTGTGTTATATGTATACAGATAAAAGAAATCATATTAACATGGAAACTCTGAAAATTATATATATATATATATATATATATATATATATATATATATATATATATATATATATATATATATATGTGTGTGTGTGTGTGTGTGTGTGTGTGTGTGAGTGTTTGCCACAAATCACCCATGCTGCAACGAGAGAGGTGCCACTAATATCGGTCTTTTCGCAAACCAATATATTTCTTCCCGAAACGAAACACAGCTCCAACCCTCACGCTCGATCTCCACCCGTCCTCATTATTTAATTTCGAACTTGAAGTGACATGTTACCAAATTCAGGTGAAATTTGTAGCGGTGCTCTTGGGGAGCGAAAAGAAAAAAGAATTGTTATTTTATTTTTTTTGAAAAATGTCGAAGAAAGTGACTACTTTGGTGGGACACTTGGCAACAGAATCAGGGATTGATTACACTATTATAATAACATACGTTGAGCATTAAATACCCGAATAAGAGCAGCAGATTGATTTATTTGAGATCGTTCGGAAGAAACATTATCATTTCTGTGCATTTTTATAGTCGCGATGTAGTCATACCCGGAACAACACCAAGGGACCAGAAGATTTATAGACTTTAACAGAAATGCAACACTACACAATAAAAAAAAAGAGGTGGTTCAGAAATAATAGGAAAACGATAATGTTCCTTCTGCCTCATGCTGCGTTCGGCCCATCAGCGTGATCGTAATTTCTGGTGATGAACTAACACAAAATAATTATCATTCAAGTAAATGAGGAGATGGAAATCATCAAGGTTAATTTACTAAAACAAGCACACTTATCTTTAACACACTTTTCTTAATGCTACGTACCTTTTCATATTAAATTACAACAGATGACCATTGCGGTTAAATACTTTATACTTAACAGTCAAAATGTCCTCTTGATGCTGTCTGTTCGTAATCAGTTACAAGAAACTACATGTTTTCTAATTGGAAAAATAACAATTAGCATATTCACTCAATATTTTTACATAAAATATAAAATACGGTTGCGGAACGCAGCAAGTCCGCGTCCGGCTTTCATGGAATACAAACAGTAAAAGGTGAGGCGCCAAATGCCTCATTTGTCTTGAAACAACAGAATTCTTTTTTATATCATTAATCGATACATGTACATAGAGATTTGCAGGCACCGCGCAAGAACGACAAAGAATAATAGATTCTGTCGCTCCTACGCGATGGTTCATTTCTTTTACTTTACAATTGTTCGATAACTTTAGGCCATCAGGCGTTTAAAATTGAGCGTATATTAATGTTTGTGAGGCGAAAATTACTAATATTACAAATTTCACCTGCTCTTCCAGAGATCACCCATAGAAGAAGTGCTAGAACTCCAACGGGTTTCTTATTACCTCAACACTTTTTCAGAAAACATTATGTCCCTATGTGTACCGTGTTGTAGATTTCTTTTCCGGTTTTCCTACAGTCCATGTTTCACTATCATACAATGCTGTACTCCAGACGTACATTCTCAGAAATTTCTTCCCCAAATTAATGGTTCAAATGGCTCTGAGCACTATGGGACTTAACATCTATGGTCATCAGTCCCCTAGAACTTAGAACTACTTAAACCTAACTAACCTAAGGGCATCACACAGCACCCAGTCATCACGAGGCAGAGAAAATCCCTTACCCCGCCGGGAATCGAACCCGGGAACCCGGGCGCGGGAAGCTAGAACACTACCGCACGACCACGAGCTGCGAACCCTCAAATTAATATTTGATACTAGTAGACTTCTCTTGGTCAGGAGTGCCCTTTTTGCCATTGTTAGTCTGCTTTTGACGTCCTCGCTGCTCCGCCCGTAATCGGTTATTTTACAGCCTAGGTAGCAGAATTCCTTAACTTCGTCTACTTCGTGAACATCAATCCTGATGTTAAGTTTCTCTCTGTTCTCATTTCTAATACTTCTCATTACCTTCGTCTTTCTTCGATTTACTCTCAATCCATACTGTGTACTCATTAGACTGTTCATCCATAGTGCAGTAGGTGGTGTAGCACTTAGCAGTCCCATCAGTCAAACAAATCAATAACAGCTTGCACAGTACGTGCTTGAGCATTGTCCTGCGAAAAGATGGTCAGGTCCTAAAGAGTCACGACTTCTGTCTCTATGTTGTTCATTTTTGGAACGCAACCTATGACCAGCTTAGAGACAGAATCAAAACATCTTCGGTCCCGGGTTCGAATCCCGCCGTTGCTTAAATTTTGATTAATAATCAGCATTGGCGGCCCAAGAATTCCGGCATAAGAAGTCACCCTCATTCTGCCAACGGCCTTGTAAAAGAGGGTGGAGGAGCGGACAGAGGTTCAGTGCTCTCTCTTATCCTATGGCTGGGAAACTGTCCCTAAAAGCGGAAGAATCAGCAATTATCAACGGTATTACGATGCAGAAACCACAGCATTAAAGACACGTAACGTGTATCCACAGGATATGCGGCCTGTAATTGAAGAAGTGTCATGATGATCTATCCATTGGCAAAAGATTTCGAAATAGTTCCAATTCGGATCTCTGAGAGGGGACTGCCAGGGTGGAGGTTACCATGAGAAAAAGATTGAATAATCAACGGAAGGATAACGTTCTACGAGTCGGGGCATGGAATGTCAGAACGTGGTGGGGAAACTAGAAAATCTGAAAAGGGAAATGCAAAGGCTCACTCTAGATATAGCAGGCGTCAGTGAAGTGAAGTGGAAAGTAGACAAAGATTTCTTGTCAGATGAGTATAGGGTAATATCAACAGCAGCAGAAAATGGTATAACAGGAGTAGGATTCATTATGAATAGGAACGTAGGGAACAGAGTGTGTTTGTGTGAACAGTTCAGTGACAGGGTCGTTGTGACAGCAATCCAACACCGACAACGATAGTTCCGGTATACATGCCGACGTTGCAAGCTGAAGATGAAGAGATGGAGAAAGTGTATGACGTAATTGAAAGGGTAATACAGCATGTAAAGGGTGATGAAACTGTAATAGTCATGTGGGACTGGAATGCAGTTGTAAGGGAAGGAGTAGAAGGAAAGGTTACAGGAGAATATGGTCTTCGGACAAGGAATGAGAGAGGAGAAAGACTGACTGAGTCCTGTAACAAGTTACAGCTAGTAATAGCGAATTCCCCTGTTCAATAATCACAAGAGGAGGAGGTATACTTGGTAAAGACCGGGTGATACGGGAAAATTTCAGTTAGATTACATCCTGGTCAGACGGTGATTCTGAAATCAGATACTGGATTGTAAGGCGTACCCAGGAACAGATATAGACTCAGATCACAATATAGTAGTGATAAAGAGTAGGCTGAAGTTCAAAAAATTAGTCAGGAAGAATCAATACGAAAAGAAGTGGGATACGTAAGTACTAAGGTATGATGAGATACGCTTGAAGTTCTCTAAGGCTATAGATACAGCAATAAGGTGTAGCTCAGCAGGCAGTAAAGTTGAAGGGGAATGGAGATCTTTAAAAAGGGCCATCACGGAAGTTGGGAAGAAACATGTAGGTACAAAGAAGGTAACTATGAAGAAACCATGGGTAACAGAAGAAATACTTCAGTTGATTGATGAAAGGAGGAAGTACAAAAATGTTCCAGGAAACTCAGGAATACAGAAATACAAGTCGCTGAGAAACGAAATAAATAGGAAGTGCTTGGAAGCTAAGACGAAATGGTTGCAGGAAAAATGTGAAGACATTGAAAAAGAAGAGATTGTCGAAAGAACAGACTCAGCAAACAGGAAAGTCAAAACAACCTCCGGTGGCATTAAAAGCAAGGGTGGTAACATTAAGAGTGCAACGGGAATTCCACTGTTAAATGCAGAGGAGAGGGCGAATAGGTGGAAGAAGTATATTAAAAGCCTCCATGAGGGGGAAGATTTGTCTTATTTGATAGAAGAAGAAACAGGAGTCCATTTAGAAGAGATATGGGATCCTGTATTAGAATCCAAATTTAAAAGAGGTTTGGAGGACTTAATATCACATAAGGGAGAATGGATAGATAATATTCCATCAGAATTTCTAAAAACATTGGGAAGTGGCAACAAAACGACTATTCACGTTGATGTGTTGAATGTATGACTCTGGCGACATACTATCTGACTTTCGGAAAAGCATCATCCACACAATTCCGAAGATGGCAAGAACTGACAAGTGAGAGAATTATCGCACAATCAACTTAACAGCTCATGCATCGAAGCTGCTTACAAGAATAATATACAGAAGAATGGAAAAGAAAATTGAGGATGCTCAAGATGACGATCAGTTTGGCTTTAGGAAAAGTAAAGGGACGAGAGAGGCAATTCTGACGTTACGGCTAATAATGGAAGCAAAACTAAAGAAAAATCAAGACACATTCATAGGATTTGTCGACCTGAAAAGAGCGTTCGACAGTGTAAAATGGTGCAAGATGTTTGAAATTCTGAAAAAAGTAGGGGTAAGCTATAGGAAGAGACGGGTCATATACAATATGTACAACAGCCAAGAGGGAATACTAAGAGTGAACGACCAAGAACAAAGTGCTCGTGTTAAAAAGGGTGTAGACAATAATGTAGCCTTTCTCCCCTGCTGTTGAATCTGTACATAGAGGAACCAATGTTGGAAATATAGGATCAGGAGTGGAATTCAAATTCAAGGTGAAAGGATATCAGTGATGCGATTTGCTGAAGACATTGCTATCTTGAGTGAAAGTAAAAAATAATTACGTGATTTGGTAAACGGAAGGAACAGTCTAATGAGTACACGGTATGGACTGAGAGAAAATCGAAGAAATACGAAGGTAATGAGAAGTAGTAGAAATGAGAACAGCGAGAAACTTAACATCAGGATTGATGGCCACGAAGTAGATGAAGTTAAGGAATTCTGCCACCTAGGCAGTAAAAAAACCAATGACGCACGGACCAAGGAGGACATCGAAAGCAGACTAGCAATGGCAAAATGGGCATTCTGACCAAGAGAAGTCTATTAATATCTAATATCGACCTTAATTTGACGGTGAAATTTCTGATTACAGCATTGTATGGTAGTTGGGAAGGAAAACATAGGTACAAAGGAGGTAGCTGCGAAGAAACCATGGGTAACAGAAGAAATACTTCAGTTTATTGATGAAAGGAGGAAGTACAAACATGTTCCGGGAAAATCAGGAATACAGAAATACAAGTCGCTGAGGAATGAAATAAATAGGAAGTGCTTGGAAGCTAAGACGAAATGGCTGCAGGAAAAATGTGAAGACATCGAAAAAGACTCAGCAAACAGGAAAGTCAAAACAACCTATGGTGACATTAAAAGCAACGGTGGTAACATTAAGAGTGCAACGGGAATTCCACTGTTAAATGCAGAGGAGAGAGCAGATAGGTGGAAAGAATACATTGAAAGCCTCTATGAGGGTGAAGATTTGTCTGATGTGATAGAAGAAGAAACAGGAGTCGATTTAGAAGAGATAGGGGATTCAGTATTAGAATCGGAATTTAAAAGAGCTTTGGAGGACTTCCGGTCAAATAAGGCAGAAGGGATAGATAACATTCCATCGGAATTTCTAAAATCATTGGGGGAAGTGGCAACAAAGCGACTATTCACGTTGGTGTGTAGAATATATGAGTCTGGCGAAAAACCATCTGACTTTCGGAAAAGCATCATCCACACAATTCCGACGACGGCAAGAGCTGACAAGTGCAAGAATTGTCGTACAATCAGCTTAACAGCTCATGCATCGAAGCTGCTTACAAGAATAATATACAGAAGAATGGAAAATAAAATTGAGAATGCGCTAGGTGACGATCAGTTTGGCTTTAGGAAAAGTAAAAGGACGAGAGAGGCAATTCTGGCGTTACGGCTAGTAATGGAAGCAAGGCTAAAGAAAAATCAAGACACTTTCATAGGATTTGTCGACCTGGAAAAAGCGTTCGACAATATAAAATGGTGCAAGCTGTTCGAGATTCTGAAAAAAGTAGGGGTAAACTATAGGGAGAGACGGGTCATATACAATATGTACAACAACCAAGAGGGAATAAATAGAGTGGACGATCAAGAACGAAGTGCTCGCAATAAGAAGGGTGTAAGACAAGGCTGTAGCCTTTCGCCCCTACACTTCAATCTGTACATCGAGGAAGCAATGATGGAAGTAAAAGAAAGGTTCAGGAGTGGAATTAAAATACAAGGTGAAAGGATATCAATGATACTATTCGCTGATGACATTGCTATCCTGAGTGAAAGTGAAGAAGAATTAAATGATCTGCTGAACGGAATGATCAGTCTGGTGAGTACACAGTATGGTTTGAGAGTGAATCGGAGAAAGACGAAGGTAATGAGAAGTAGTAGAAATGAGAGCAGCGAGAAATTTAACATAAGGATTGATGGTCACGAAGTCAATGAAGTTAAGGAATTCTGCTACCTAGGCAGTAAAATAACCAATGACGGACGGAGCAAGGAGGACATCAAAAGCAGACTCGCTATGGCAAAAAAGGCATTTCTGGCCAAGAGAAGTCTACTAATATCAAATACCGGCCTTAATTTGAGGAAGAAATTTCTGAGGATGTACGTCTGGAGTACAGCATTGTATGGTAGTGAAACATGGACTGTGGGAAAATCGGAACAGAAGAGAATCGAAACATTTGAGATGTGGTGCTACAGACGAATGTTGAAAATTAGGTGGACTGATAAGGTAAGGAATGAGTAACTTCTACGCAGAATCAGAGAGGAAAGGAATATGTGGAAAACACTGATCAGGAGAACGGACCGGATGATAGGACATCTATTAAGACATGTGGGAATGACTTCCATGGTACTAGAGGGCGCTGTAGAGCGCAAAGGCTGTAGAGGAAGACAGAGATTGGAGTACATCCAGCAAATAATTGACGACGTAGGTTGCAAGTGCTACTCTGAGATGAAGAGGTTACCACAGGAGAGGAATTCGTTACGGGCAGCATCAAACCAGCCAGAAGACTGATGAAAACAAAAAAAAAAACCTTTGTTTACTGTCGGCAGCAACCAGAAATTCCCCCGAGCGGCACCATGCTCCATCATGCAATTATCTGTTTGGCCACAGGTATCGCTCACCTTCACTTAGCTGGTACCTAAACGAATAAATGGAAGAGTAGTCTCCGTCTGCGTATTATCCATACTTATGCAATCTGCGTTTCAGTACCATCGAACAATCAGTCTCAAAACGGGAACGAAAAACTTCAATGGATTATAGAGATTACCTTCTGGTAAAAACTGTGGTAAGTATTAAATCGCAGAGCGTTACAGTTATAACGATCAGCGCAATCCTCTAAGATATTCCTTCGACAGTACACTCGACATTGCATATATACTCTACCAACATGCATCAACATAAATACATACATACTCTATTCAAGCTTGGTTCTCTTACTTACCCGGACCTAATAACTTCCCTCTATTACAAAATTACCTATTCATTGATGTCTCAGCATGTTTCCAAATAACCTTTCCCTTCTATTAGGCATATTTTGCTACAAAGCCAGCAATATGTTTAGTACTTCATCCTTAATTATTGGGTCCACCCACAAAATCCTGAGCATTCTCTTACAACATTTCATCTTAATAAAATTCTGTTATCTGCTTTCGTCTTTATAATGAACGTTTCTGTACATTATTACACTATGCCCAAAACACGTACATTCAGAAAAGACATTATAAAACTTAAAATTGTATGAGATAATATTTCTCTTTCTCGGTAACGTGATCCGTTCTATTGTTAGTCTACATTACTTCGTCATTTCCTAGGCCGTCGTTAGTTGTTTTGCTGCCAAAATAGCAAAAATCAACCACCATTGTCACCGTCGTGTCTGTATGCAAAGGTCCTATGACCAGCTTTCGACGAAGATGTGATCCACGTGGTGATTTCAGGCCGTTGATGGCAATGGGGGCTGAGGACTACAAAGGAACCTTTAATGGAGTGAGAGGGAGTTACTTTGCTAGGGTGCTCAGCGTAAGTGATTTTGCAATGGAGAACGCAGTTGTTGGCTTCCTAGAAAATGAATAAAGGCGCAAACAAAAACAAAAATGGCTCCAAGCACTATAGGACTTAACATCTGAGGTCATCAGTCCCCTAGACTTAGAACTAAAAAAACCTAACTAGCCTAAGGATATCACATACATCCATGCCCGAGGCAGGATTGGAACCTGCGACCGTAGCAGCAGCGCGGTTCCGGACTGAAGCGCCTAGAACCGTTCGGTCACAGCGGCCGGTTAAGTGTGCAAACACTTAAGAATTCAACTTAAGGGTAAATTATTTCCCAGTAGTTCAACTTTATTTGGAGAAGTGTCTTGTAGTAGCTCTATATCTCTGCAAACCAATGAGCACACTACCTCTCTATATGTTAGTCCTTCCCATCAGCTTCTGGTGACTGAGTTCTACCCTTCCATATCTCAGACGGGCGCTCTACTTAAAATTCGTTCCCACAGTACACGATCAAATACTTTACCAGATATGGGAGACAAGTGCGAGGCAACACTTGTCCCTTCCTATATTCAGACACACATATAATATTGAATATTACTCTTGCATCTGTACGCGATAATTCACAATAGGAGGCAAGTGTGAAACAGCACTTGTTCCCCTTCAGATTTGAAATGATTAAGGATACAGGTATCGGAGAGTGGTAAACTACTCGACCCAGGATCAGCAGAAAAGTTAAATAATTTCATTTCACTACCGTAAATTTACGTCAAGCACACTCTGGTAACCTGAGAAATTTTATTTAAGTAATACTATTACCGCACTGTAACGCAACCAGAAGGAAGTAATACGTAGGCACCGATAAGAATCGATACGAAGGAATTATTTAAATGTGCCCCAAAACCTATTAGACCATTAACCGAAATTATTTTAAAAACATCAATATTCCAAAATAGTGTCCGATGCGCCAGTAAGCAATTATATAAAAGAATTGTTTATATGCGCCAGAAACATATTAGACTACTTATCAAAAATAATTTAAAAACATCACTAAAGCGAAATATATTACATCACAATCCAGAATTTACCAACGAAGAAAACGAAAGGCACAGTCTGAAACTTGGTTAGAAGTGGTATTTACACTCGGCATCGGGAATCAAAAGCCATCTTACCAAATATACATGGGTAGAATACCATTAGGTTTTAGAGATCCAAAATACAAATATAACAACGTTAACATACATTGAAAAGCATGTTAAATAAATGCACATAGTTTAAGATAAGAAACCAGTTCTGCCAAATTTTCTTTTGCCATTTAAGAAGACAAATGAATTTACAAAACAAACCGAGTGTCAGCACAGACACCTAGACAGTGTAATGTAAGACGCCGCCCAGACAGTACATACTTTCAGTTACTAGAAAGGAAGGAAAGGCACACAGAAATCAGTCGCAGTCCCATGAGTTTTTATTACTCTTGAAAATCTATATTTCTGCTGTAAACAGCCATCTTCAGTGCATTTGGATTAACCGTTCAACAGACTCACGACAACACACGCCGCCATCTGTTCTTATAGCTATATAACCAGTTACCTTCTGTCTATCCACCGGTAAGAATATCTGGAGACTTGTACTGCGGCGAATCTGCTAAATTGTAAATCAAAAGCACTGAAGACGGCTATCTATAGCCGAAATCTAGACACGCAAGAATAATAAAAACTAATGGGATTGCGACTGACTGGTGTGTGACTCCTTCCCTCTAATCTCTGGTCGCTGTGTGCAAGGGTTCACTAAGGAATCATAGTTGGTTTAGTTTCTAGAAACATCCAAGGCTTACACAAGTTACCACTGGCACTCACTCCTGGAAATTTTACACAGAAGACACTTAAATGCTAATGCAGCCGAATTCCTGCAAGCACTGCCAACATTGAATCGCACCAAAATAAGTTCGTTCACTTCGTGACCCATTAAGGTGTAATATTGCTCACCATTAACTTCCGCCATACGATGATAACCGCCACAGTACTCTCACAGTAAGTACAGCCCAGTGAATTGCTTTTGGAGCGGAATAAGGAGCAGGCTTCTCGTTGAAATGCTCCAAACCAACAAGTGAATGCCGCTGAGGAACCGACACGCTCGTATGTGGCTATCCACATATCCACACACAGCCACCTCAAAAGCGTGTCTTACAAGGTAACACTAGCCCATGTCCTGGACAATCCTCATGTGCTAGTGGCTTAGGACGACTGCTCCAAATGTACCGCCAAAGCCCATATATATATATGGCCTCCACGCATATATATATATATATATATATATATATAATTTGTGATTTTTTACCGCGTCCTTATAACATATGATTTAAATCCATACATATTATAAAAATGAGGTATATATATATATATATATATATATATATTTCCATGTTTTATATATATATATATATATATATATATATATATATATATATATATATATATATATATATAGGGTGTTACAAAAAGGTACGGCCAAACTTTCAGGAAACATTCCTCGCACTCAAAGAAAGAAAATATATTATGTGGACATGTGTCCGGAAACGCTTACTTTCCATGTTAGAGCTCATTTTATTATTTCTCTTCAAATCGCATTAATCATGGAATGGAAACACACTGCAACAGAACGTACCAGCGTGACTTCAAACACTTTGTTACAGGAAATGTTCAAAATGTCCTCCATTAGCGAGGATACATGCATCCACCCTCTGTCGCATGGAATGGGAACGTACCAACGTGACTTCAAACACTTTGTTACAGGAAATGTTCAAAATGTCCTCCATTAGCGAGTATACATGCATCCACCCTCTGTCGCATGGAATCCCTGGTGCGCTGATGCAGCCCTGGAGAATGGCGTATTGTACCACAGCCGTCCACAATACGAGCACGAAGAGTCTCTACATTTGGTACCGGGGTTGCGTAGACAAGAGCTTTCAAATGCCCTCATAAATGAAAGTCAAGAGAGTTGAGGTCAGGAGAGCGTGGAGGCCATGGTTTTGGTCCGCCTCTACCAATCCATCGGTCACCGAATCTGTTGTTGAGAAGCGTACGAACACTTCGACTGAAATGTGCAGGAGATCCATCGTGCATGAACCACATGTTGTGTCGTACTTGTAAAGGCACATGTTCTAGCAGCACAGGTAGAGTATCCCCTATGAAATCATGGCGGTGAATCGAGGAAGTACAGTACATACTGACGATACTAAAATGAGCTCTAACATGGAAATTAAGCGTTTCCGGACACATGTCCACATAACATCTTTTCTATATTTGTGTGTGAGGAATGTTTCCTGAAAGTTTGGCCGTACCTTTTTGTAACACCCTGTATCTACAGGGTCTGGAAACGCTTAATTTCCATGTTAGAGCTCATTTTAGTATCGTCAGTATGTACTGTACTTCCTCGATTCACCGCCATGATTTCATACGGGATACTCTACCTGTGCTGCTAGAACATGTGCCTTTACAAGTACGACACAACATGTGGTTCATGCACGATGGATCTCCTGCACATTTCAGTCGAAGTGCTCGTACGCTTCTCAACAACAGATTCGGTGACCGATGGACTGGTAGAGGCGGACCAAAACCATGGTCTCCACGCTCTCCCGACCTCAACCCTCTTGACTTTCATTTATGGGGGCATTTGAAAGCTCTTGTCTACGCAACCCCGGTACCAAATGTAGAGACTCTTCGTGCTCGTATTGTGGACGGCTGTGATACAATACGCCATTCTCCAGGGCTGCATCAGCGCACCAGGGATTCCATGCGACAGAGGGTGGATTCATGTATCCTCGCTAATGGAGGACATTTTGAACATTTCCTGTAACAAAGTGTTTGAAGTCACGTTGGTACGTTCCCATTCCATGCGACAGAGGGTGGATGCATGTATCCTCGCTAATGGAGGACATTTTGAACATTTCCTGTAACAAAGTGTTTGAAGTCACGCTGGTACGTTCTGTTGCTGTGTGTTTCCATTCCATGATTAATGTGATTTGAAGAGTAGTAATAACATGTGCTCTAACATGGAAAGTAAGCGTTTCCGGACACATGCCCACATAACATATTTTCTTTCTTTGAGTGTGAGGAATGTTTCCTGAAAGTTTGGCCGTACCTTTTTGTAACACCCTGTATATATATATATATATATATATATATATATATATATATATATATATATATATATATATAGCGCTTGAGTGGCTTCTCCGGACCGCCCCAAGGAACTCCAAGTCACATCACAGTCGGCTTACCAAAATATATCGATACGAACGTAGCAGTATTCTGACACAAAGGAAATACAAACTATTACTCCTTACTGTTACTAACAGAAAAGCTACAGAGTTTGTTCTTTACTAACAGACACATTATTCAAGCTAATAAATGTTGATGAATGCTTATCGGAATCTCAGTTGTCCTCCCTCAAAAGGGTGCAGACTTCTCGTAGCTTGTACTGCGTCAGCATCAAAGTATCGTCTGCCCCCGGTAGCTGAGTGGTAGCCGGCACGGTAGCTCAGCGTGTTCGGTCAGAGGGTTAACTGCCCTCTGTAATAAAATAAAACTGAGTTAATCGAGCAACAACGAACATAAACGGGTGTCTCTCGACGTCCCCACCGAGCAAATACAACGAACGAAAACGAACAAATTTAGATTAAAAAGAAAAAAAAAAGTTGTCAGCTTGACACAATGTCAATCCTAAGGGCCCGGGTTCGATTCCCTGCTCGGTCGGACATTTTTTTCCGCTCAGGGACGTGGTGTTGTGTTGTCCTAATCATCATTATTTCATCCGCATCGACGCGCAAGTCGACGAAGTGGCTTCAAATCGAATGACTTGCACCCGGCGAACGGTGTATCCTACAGGAGGCCCTAGTCATACGACATTTTTATTTGAGTATCAGAGCATTTGGATTAACCGTTCAACAGACTCACGACAACACACGCCGTCATTTGTTCTTATAGGTATATAGGCAGTTATCTTCTATCTATGTGTATGTGTGTGTGTGTGTGTGTGTGTGTGTGTGTGTGTGTGTGTGTGTGTTTTCCACATCATCTCCTAAACCACTCGACCCATGTCAACCAACCTTGGTACACATGTTCCTTACTGTCAGCCAACAATCGCTTTGGGAGTAACAACCACCTATCTGTCGTAGTTAAGGACACATGACGTCATGAGCACTGAGATGCGCGAAAAACTGCAGCACTACGCATTACATTTAAAATTTATTGCTTGTTAGCTACTAGCTCTACCAGCAACGTATTTCGCTGACAGTGCCCACACATGCCGCTTAATGTACCTTCACAAATACATCGTCGTACGACGTATAGTTGAGGACATCGTAGCAATTCAGAGGTGAGCTGCTGGATTTGTTACCGGTAAGTTCGATCAGCACGCAACTGTTATGGATATTCTTTTGGAGCTGAAGCAGGAATCCCTGGAGGGAAGAAGACATTCTTTTCGAAGAACTGGCATTTGAAGCTGACTGTAGAATGATCCTACGGCCGCCAGAGGAATCACTCCGGCGTTTGCCTCTAGCGATATAGGGAAATCGCGCATCTGAATGGCCAGACACGGTATTAAACCGTCGCCCTCCCGAATGCGAATCCAGTGAGGAGATGTGTGAAAAAAACTGCTGCGTCATACATGAAGTTTTAATAGACTTATTCCTTACTACTCAGTCACTCCTTCATTGGAGTCAACTTAAGGAAATCGCTGAAAACTGGAAGCGCTTGTGACAGCGTAATCTGCGATCAAAGTACGAACCACAATGACAAAGACGAACGAAGTTTTCAAATGTAAACAGTACAACTTGTTATGCCAACATGTACAACCAACTAAGCTCAGTGCAGCGGGCTCAAATTCAGCTGGATTCCGTAACTTCACAGCTGTGGCCGAGCGGTTCTAGGCGCTTCAGTTCGGAACCGCGCTCCTGCTACGGTCGCTTGTTCGAATCCTGCCTCGGGCATGGATGTGTGTGATGTCCTTAGGTTAGTGAGGTTTAAGTAGTTCTATGTCTAGGGGACTGATGACCTCAGATGTTAAGTCCCATAGTGCTCAGAGCCATTCCAACCATTTGAACCGTAACTTCCGGTACCAAGTCCGCCAATGGGCTATTCGTGTAACAAGCACACCAATGGTCCATCTGAAGACCCCGTCGGTCTTTGTCATTGTGGATTCGTACGTTGATGGCAGATTGCATATGAGGCCTAAAGATGGCGCTTTTTCGCGTCGAAACTGGTGGATGTTTTGCGTAAACGACGTTCGAATTACAATACAGCTGTTGGTTTCAGTTTTCGTTATTCAAATACCTCATGTGCAGCTACTGTCCCACTGTCCTCGAGAGATTACCGGAGAGTCCACGTGAATTTGCTACCACTCTATGCGTCCAAGATGTTTCACAGATGAATATGTGAGGTGTTAAATCAGTGGAACTTCTGGACCAGAGCCTCAGTATCTGTCTCTTCACGCACTGTCGTGCCTTATATCAAGGTCGTAATACTTCTACAAAGTATGCTCTGTCTTGCAACAAACTTCGATGTGGCAACATCGCTTTCACACTTCACAGCGTTTTAGGTTGCCTGTCCGCAAGTACCCTTTGTCAGCACTGCGTTATTCACAGTTTTGCGTCTCTGCGGCCTACCAGCCATTACGTTACTCACAGCCGTGCGTATCCGTGCCGCACTTTGCGTGGCAGCCGTGAGAGCTGTCAACAATGGACGGGAGGTAACAGCTGCAGCGAGAGGCGGCTTGTGCTGGCGCCAGCTGGCTGCGAGCGTTGCCGAGCGGCAGGCGCGCAAAGCGACCGCGAAAGCGCATTAGGCGGGCCTCGCCAGTCAAAGCGCGCCGCACGGACAACTGGCGCCAGATTTTCCGGCAAGCGCCGCGCGGAGGTTCTGCCTTCGCCGAATCCCCTGCAGCACGTCGCCTGTCGCTTTCGCAATTCACGCGCTATTGCCGACTTTACCGCTCACCGACGAGACAATAGGGCGCACTATGTAGAGACAAGAGGAATAACAGCACGCTGCAGCTACCCGCAGATCGGCAACAGAAGCAATCGAAGGCCGTGAGTAACGATAACGGAACTATTCCGATAAAATGATTTAATTTTCGATTACGAGAAAAGTTAACAAGGAAAGACAATTCCCTGCTGTAGTTCCAAGAGGTAATTCAGGATTTCTATGCTGTCACCAGAGGAATCAGTCTGATATCGTGGAGCATGTGAAGGGGACATCTCATTAATGTGCGCCACTTTCACAAGTGATATCCTGAACCTGCAGGCGCTCGGAGCGTACATACACTTCAAAGAGACGCTTTACGAGCTGAAACGTTCCTTCTTGTCCTACCTGCAGAGCTGCTGTAGTGTTCAAAAATGTTCAAATGTGTGCGAAACCTTATGGGACTTAAGTGCTAAGGTCATTGGTCCCTAAGCTTACACACTACTTAACCTAAATTATCCTAAGGACAAACACACACATCCATGCCCAAGGGAGGACTCGAACCTCCGCCGGGACCAGCCGCACAGTCCATGACTGCAGCCCTTAGACCGCTGCTGTAGTGTCTGGAGAAGTCCCACACGCTGCCGCTCTAAACTGCGTGGAAAAAATCATGCGCCTTATTGCTCCGTAGAGTTCTTCCGAAACATTTGCTGGCGGATCCTGAAAGCTTCTATGCACTGTTACGTGTACAGGGAGTTCACAACAAAATTTACAGTTTCAAAACATTGCAGAAGGAGAGCCACTGCTCAGAACGACATCAAATTTGAAGAGCATATCACTGACACAGTGTAAAACGTCATGGAACAATAAAAAGATTAACGAAAATTTGACCAACAGATAGCGCTGGAAACGTCATAATATGCACATCAACAGACACGTGGCGCATAGATCTTTTTTTGTTTGCGTCCGCCGGCTGGTGTGGCCGAGCGCTTCTAGGCGCTTCAGTCTGGAACCGCGCGACCGCTATGGTTGCAGGTTCGAACCCTGCCTCGGACATGGATGTGTGTGATGTCGTTAGGTTGGTTAGGTTTAAGTAGTTCTAAGTTTTATGGGACAGATGACCTCAGATGTTAAGTTCCATAGTGCTCAGAGCCACTTGAACCATTTTTTTGTTTGGGTCCGAGATGTCTCCATGGAGAATCGCGCGCTTCTGGTAAAGTTCTTCTACCAGAACGGTGACTGTATATCAGCAGCCACGAGTAAATTCCGGGCAGTCAAAACTATTAAAAAAGGCATTGGTTTGATGTCAGCTAGGAGTCTGAAGCAAACGATTGCAAAATTCAAAAAGACAGGTTCTTTTGAAATGGAGGAAATCAGTTGATCCGACGTCTGTCGAAGACGTGGCTACAACACTGCAGGAAGGCTTGAGCTGTGATGAACAAACATGCCATGCACGGGGAACTGCACGAACGTTGCGTGCTAGCACGGTACATGAAAACATACGAAAACATCTTTCATTGGTGTTCATACAAAATCACACGTGCTCAGTTGCTGCTTCTTGTTAACCCGCTAGCAAGACAAACGTACGCTGCGCTGGTTAGCCGAGCGGTCTCGGGCGCGTTGCCACGGTTCGCGCGGCTCCCCCGTCGGGGGTTCGAGTCCTCCTCGGGCATGTGTGTGTGTGTGTGTGTGTGTGTGTGTGTGTGTGTGTGTGTGTGTGTGTGTGCTTGTGTGTGCTGTCCTTAGCGTTAAGTTAGTTTAAGGTAGATTAAGTAGTGTGTAAGCCTAGGGACCGATGACCTCAGCAGTTTGGTCCCATAGGAACTTACCACGAAGACAAAGGACTCTCTGGAATTTCTTGCTCGCATGTGGACAATGGATGGCCATGAAACATTCTGTGGACATAAGAAGGCCATTTCCATCAGCAACGACATGTCAATACACAGAATAAATGCAACGGAAATGGCGTACTTCTTTCTGCAAATGTGAGTGTGTGGTGCGAGTTGATGGCATCATTTATCGTAGGGTCGTACTTTTTCAGCCGGCCGGTGTGACCCAGCGGTTCTAGGCGCTTCAGTCTGGAACCGCGCGACCGTAACGGTTGCATGTTCGAATCCTGCATCGGGCATGGATGTGTGTGATGTCCTTAGGTTAGTCAGGTTTAAGTAGTTCTAAGTTCTAGGGGACAGATGACCTCAGATGTTAAGTCCCATAGTGCTCAGATCCATTTCAACCATTTTTCGTACTTTTTCCTCGAATACTGTAACCAGTACCGTCACTGATAAAAGCCATGAGAGACTTTTGTGCACCAACGTCACTGTGACCCTTCAACAGTCTGGATGTGTGGGTAGGATCATTTTTCTGCAAGATGGCGCTCCTCCGCACTCGCACTTCGCACAGCCAGTGAAGTGGCAGCTGCAGAGGCACTTCGTAAATGCTAGAATTATCGGCCGTAGTATCCCTGTAACCTGGCCGTCCAGGCACTTGATCGCAATATGTGATTTCTGTCTGGAGGGTTATCTCAAAGTTCTAGTGTTCAGTGCTCCTTTTATGAACGTAGGTGAACTGAAGGCACGCATTGGACTACATTCTAAACATGACTCCCACAGAAAACGGTGCACTGCATGTGACAGTGAAAAATCGATTTTGCTATTCATGCGATATTTGGCCTCAGGATTTTTCTCTTATCCAATGTTGTATTGCCTTGCCATGATGGATGGAATTACCCCAACTTACCCCAGTGTCACAACTGTCGACTGTTGAACTTGTGCAGTCACATACATTGAACACTGCACAGCTTTCTTTATTATTATTATTATTATTATTATTCGATCTACATCTACATCTACATGGATACTCTACAAATCACATATAAGTGCCGCCTCAATTGCAGATGCAACCTACGTCGTCAATTATTTGCTGGATGTATTCCACTCTCTGTCTTCCTCTATGGTTTTTACCCACTGCAACTGCCTCTAATATCAGAGGAGTGATTCCGGTAAGTCATAACAGGTGAGCTACCATCCTGTCATTTTTCTTGGGAGTGTTTTCCACACACTCCTTTCCTCTCCGATTCTGCTCAGGACCTCCTCATTCCTTACCTTAGCACTCCACCTAATTTTCAACATTCGTCTGTAGCACCACATCTCAAATGCTTCGATTCTCTTCTGTTTCAGTTTTGCCACAGGCCCTGTTTCATTACCATACAATGCTGTGATCCAAACGTACATTCTCAGAAATTTCTTCCTCAAATTAAGGCCTATGTCTGATACTAGTAGACTTCTCTTGAAGAGGAATGCCCTTTTTGCCAGTGCTGGTCTGCATTTGATGTCCTATGTGTTCCGTCCATCATTGGTTACTTTGCTGTTTAGGTAATAGAATTCTTTATCTACTTCGTGACCATCAGTGGTGACGTTAAGTTTGTCGTTGTTTTCATTTCTGCTTCGGAAGCTTTCAGCAGCCAATGCTAATTTTTGATCAAAATTTAAACGGTGGCGAGATTCGAAAATGGGACTGAGGACTAAATGGCTCTCAGCACTATGGGACTTAACATCTGAGGCCATCAGTCCCCTAGAACTTAGAACTACTTAAACCTAACTAACCTAAGGACATCACACACATCCATGCCCGAGGCTGAAATCGAACCTGCGACCGTAGCGGTCGCGCGGGTCCAGACTGAAGTACCTAGAACCGCTAGGCCACCCCGCCGGCGACTGAGGACTTCTTGATTGTTAATCAAAACGCTACCCTGTTTTTAAATCCTATTTTGTTCGTTATAGTGTTGCATTCGTTTGAGGCAGACATCCAATGACAGCCGTTCAAGTTCATCGTTGGTCCATTCACTCAGTTTTTTATTACAGAGGGCAACTAACCCTCTTGCCGAACACGCTGAGCTACTGTGCCAGGGTAGCTGAGAGCGTTAACGAGCTGCTTCCTGGAATCCGCCCGGCGGATTGACGACGAGGGCCGGTGTGCTGGCCAGCCTGGGTGCGGTTTTTAGGCGGTTTTCCACATCCCGCTAGGTGAATACCGGGCTGGTCCCCACGTTCCGCCTCAGTTACACGCGTCGCAGACATTTGACACGCATTCGCACTATTTAACAATTTACACTAGATGCAGACAGCTGGGGTACACTGATTCCATCCCTGGGGGTACAGGGTGGCGGCAGGAAGAGCATCCGGCCACCCCTCACACTAACCTTGCCAAATCCGTTCTAACCACGCCGACCCTTCCATCGCTGCGGGACTATGGCGTGAGCGAAAGAAAGAACAGATATACTGGCCCCTTACTTTCGACTCCCAAAATACACCCCTCCTGACCACCTCCGCCCCAGAGGTCTTCAAAATTCGCCTCCTGCACCCCGCCAGTGTTTCCGACCGACTGCTCCTCGCCAGTAAATTGTTTTTAGTTGCAGGCCTTTTTGGGCCAAACAGCCTTCAGAGCAGTAAGTAGGCGCTGCAAATTTCATTACGCCTGGATGACACGTAACTAACGTGACGCCACTACTTGTGGCCTTCTGTAGTGGCTCCGTGAGCTATCGTTCACACAGCACACCACAAATTCGTCGTAATACAACAACTTCCTGTATGGCGTCAGCTGAAATCTTATCGGCGGCTATCAATGATCTAGTGCAGGTTATAGCGTTAGAACTATGACAAGAATTAAACGCAAGGAAGACGAAACCCAAATGTTCGATCCGAAAATAGATTTCACGCAGGGTTCAATCAGTGGCTGCAAACACATTTGCAAAAGAAATAACACTCGAGACGAAAATTCTGTCTCATACGGCGTATCAACCAACAACTGGTATGTACTTATCACATTCAGACACACAGCTGTTCCTGGATGTTAGAAACTTATTGTGTTCGTTGATGCAGACATTCAGAATAACAGATTTTCAGTTTAACAGCACATAGTCCACAATTCATGCAGTTCTTGGTCTCACAAATCACGTTTATGCGACTCACGTTTTTGTTTACAAATTGTGTATTCATTCATCAAAATACATCTTTGGGGTGCTAATATTGTACGTACAGACACACAAAGACACACACAGACACACACACACACACACACATCCCTACAGCAGTGTTCTTGTAGTTCCAGAAGCTGCGAAAGTGTGTGTACCAACCAATCACTTATTTCTTCAGAAATAAAATGAAAACACACTGAAATTAAACGGAATACAGCAGCAATTACTCCACCACAACCGCGGTAGAATGTCCGTGTAAACTGATACAAGGACAAGAGCCGTTCGGCTTCATCTAATGCAAAGTACCATCATAGGATGTAACAAGGCCCATTACTTCTGAAGAAGATATTTTTACAAATATCGAAACCTAGCTCGAGGCCTAATAAGCCTCTATTTGGAACAAATTGGCTGATTTTTCCACCTCTTCATATCTGCGTCTCTTTTGATTTTCCATACGTACTTAAAGATAACTGATATACGCTCAGACATATATCTGAAATACCTGGATCTCCAGTAGCTGCAATAATTATTTTGTTTGTAAACGTTTCCAAATACCATTCTGAGAGCAGATTTCATTTATAATTGACGGCAGTGAATGGAAAGGTACACAACGGGGCACTGAGTGAAGAGGATTTCAGAGTGACATCCCTGTCAGAATGAGATCTTGCAGTCATGTGGATGCTAAATTAAAACAGAATTTTTTTGTGTGGACACACAGTTTCTATTTGTTTAAAAAGAAAACATGGTCCGTAGTAGACTGTAATGTAGATGATCATTATTTAAAGAGTAAGATTAGCTCATATCGACAACTTGTCATTTTCAAGTAAATGTGTAACATTACGTGTTACATGTCGTAAGTATTAAATTATTTTTCACTACAAGTAAAGGAAGACGATATATTCCATTTTTACATTGTTAATGGGTCC
Organism: Schistocerca serialis cubense; assembly: GCF_023864345.2. NCBI lineage: Eukaryota > Metazoa > Arthropoda > Insecta > Orthoptera > Acrididae > Schistocerca > Schistocerca serialis. The sequence goes on from NC_064642.1 coordinate 530,543,771, forward strand.
AAACTAACGTGACAATGTTTTTCTTTCCTCTCTCTCTCTCTGTCTCCGTCTTTCTCTCTCTCTCTCTCTTTTAACTTGTCACGTTAGTGTTTCTCCATTCACAATATAAGGTTGGAATGCAAAGCCTATTCTTTATGTGCAGTGAAATATAATTTGACAATTATGACTTGTAACACACAATATTGTACATGTACCTAAGAATGAGAAGACGTTGGAATCAACTAAACTCACCATTTAAATGAATATCGTCTACATTACAGCCTGCTACGGACCATTTTTATTAAAAATGATACTGCAGGGCAACGGTAGACGTCCTCCAGTATTCTGCAAGCAGGAAATACGACCTTTAACGGGCATTACCTTAGTGAAAGAAGCCTTAAAAGCAATAGACGAGCGTAATGTAGCATCGAAGCGAGAGCCGCATAAATTAACGACAGGCTTTCAGTAGCAAAATATTGACTAAAAATCCAGTGGGAGCTTCGTCAAAAGAAACGAGAAAACTTGTTGCTCTAGCAAGCAAACAGTCGAGAAAGGTATTGCTTTCAGAAGTGCTCGGCAGCAGTTCTGGGCCGAAATTCTGTGCTGTTGAACGACGCGACGTCAGAGATGTGGCATGAGTGGGAGAGGGATGAGGGGTGGAGGGGGATGGTGGGGCAGGCAATAAGAGGGTGGCAGTCCCGGCGATGTGGGGGCGGGTCTGCACGCTGCGGAGAGCTCGCTGCACTCGACAGCTAGAGGCACTCGTAAAGAGGCCAGCCAACGACGTTGCCACAAAAGATGTTGCAGTGCATCAGAAAGTACTTTCTACGGCGCATTCTAAGGCTGAATGTGTTTGCCAGACGGAGAAGAGGAAGCTCTAACTGCCCGTTAGCTTAAGGACTCATTGCGAATGTCCGTGGTTCCACCCATAAGAGAGGAGAAAGCCTCAGACACGATCGTTTGAAAGAGATGGGTTTACCCCACAAAGCAACAGTCATTACGGAACGCAGATACGTGGTTTGGAAAGTTTCAGCAACTTTAAAAACCCACTACTTGAACAACAAGCTGTTAAGCTGTTGTAGGAGAAATACAGTGTCATACAAAAAGGTAGCTGTATACGCCTAAATCTTTCACCAACCCGTGGGTCGTGCAGTCGACGACTGTTTGGCTGTCTGCTTGTCACCCCTATGCCCTCTGAGATCGAGTGCCACGACAATGATCGATATCTCTCCTGACCTCATAGCATATGCGGAGCGTTTCAGAGGTGTACAAATTCTCCTTGCAGCCTGCCTGTTGCTACCTCCGCCGCAACCATTAAAGCAGCTCAACAGACTGCAGCGGAGACACAAGAGTACATGAGTACTGAAGGGCAGAGGTTAAAAGAGGCCAGTTTGGGTTTCCGCAAACCCGGCAAGCTTCACGGGACCCGGTCAGCCTGCTGTACTTGACAGCAGGTTGTACTGTCAGTCCAGCGTGACGAGCTAGGTATCCAGCGCAAGTAGTCTCAATGCAGCACATTTGTCATAACGGTGGGAGCAGGAAAATAAAGAAACCAAACTTAGAAGAGACTGAGGAGAAATCAGGAATTGGGGAATGTATACTAATCACGAAACGCCTCCCAAATCCTGCACAGGAAAAGTTTTCATGGGTTTATGAGGCACCTTCAAAGAAACAGGTAGGCATCTCGCAATTCAAGATGTATAAAAAGTTACTGTGTACTCATTTGGGAACCTCTACTGCGTAATGACATGTTTGTAAATTTGGATAACAAGTTCGTCACTCTATAAATATTTTGAACAAGGACTGACGAGCGTGTAGAAATGTGTGCTAAGGACTTGAGACCATCTCGCAATGTATGGGCTTTTTACACATAGGGAAAACCTTGAAGTCTGGAACCGCGTGACCGCTACGGTCACGGGTTCGAATCCTGCCTCGGACATGGATGTGTGTTATGTCATTAGGTTAGTTACGTTTAAGTAGTTCTAAGTTCTAGGGGACTGATGACCACAGACGTTAAGTCCCATAGTGCTCAGAGCCATTTGAACCAAAACCTTGAATGAAATAGGAGGAAATATCGCTCAGTAGATATTAAAATACACATTCTCGTGGTCTGCAACGTAGTAAGCAGAAAGCTTAGTATGAAAGAAAAACTTCTTCTTTCAGACATGTATTTTTTGACTAATATAATACTTCGCGAAGGACATCATCTTTACGCCATTGACTGTTACAAGTTTTTATTTCACACTATTACAATTTCGTCCTTAGGTCATTATAAAGTGTTGATATTACGACATTAAGCCATGTCAGCATGACATAAGCTGACACATTTGTATGCCGAAATTGCAATAGTGTGTAATAAATCTTATACCAGTTGCTGACGTAAACATGATGTCCTTCGAAAAGTTTTTTATGATTGTGAATCCCAGCTACAACAAGTGTATATAATACTTCGCATTGGCTAAAACCCATTTCGGGAATCTAGAATGAACTATTCCGGCCCCTTAGAACGAATTCAGCGAAACCGATAGAGGCATAATTGGAAAACTAACTAAATCTTTATAACTGGTGTCGTATTTGGCTGGAAAATGCGGAGGCTACATAAACTAGATTTACGAAAGGTTACTTGGCGTTGCAGTGTACTAAAAATCTTCAGGTTCTTAGGTACAAAAGATCTCGACTTTTAGAGACAGTTCTGCTTACTTCAGAAAACCTGTATTAGAAGTGACCTGATGATAATTCGAATTGAGAATAGCCACTACTAGTCGAAATAAAAATATGAGCCCAAATTCCGACGAAAAGAAGAAAATAGGCAAATAAAATCCACCATTTTCTCACCGTGTGCTTTTCTTGTGGAATGTGACGTCTTGGAATTCCGATGTGCAAATCTGGGAACTGAATATACCGTGTTCTCATGTTCAACAGGCACTGAGATAGAACTGACTGTTCCTTGATTTCTAGGCGGATAATCGCGTCGGACGGACACAGCATTTCGCCAACGTACATCACTGGTATCACATATGCTCGTGTACTCAGTTTTCACTGCAGCTGCTCGTCGCTTTACACCTGCCGCCTACTCCCATTTAGTCCAACTGCCGGTGTTCCTAGGCTGGGCTAAGCCTGTAGGTCTGCAGTAGAAGTGCACCTTCTGGTTGGTTGGTTGGGTTGTTTGTGGGAATCAACCAAACAGCGAGGTCATCGGTCTCATCGGATTAGGGAAGGATTGGGAAGGAAGTCGGCCGTGCCCTTTCAAAGGAACCATCCCAGAATTTGCCTGGAGCGATTTAGGGAAATCACGGAAAACCTAAATCAGGATGGCCGGACGCGGGATTGAACCGTCGTCCTCCCGAATGCGAGTCCAGTGCGCTACCACTGCGCCACCTCGCTCTGCACCTTATGGAATAGAAGCGCTATACGAAGTATGACTAGAGGGAAATCCTTGCGCAGACTCCGAGATTCAGGGGACTCTCAAATTACTGAAGGAGCGACGGCATTCCAAGGGGTTCAACTTCTTCGCGTTTTCCGTTGGTGAAGACGACGTCAAACACCATTAACCCGGCAGCGAGCGAACGTTAGCGCGAACGAAAGCGCAGACGTGGGGACGAACCAGGTTACGGGTGGCGTCACAGAGCACCCTACGACGGACAGTTGGGCGGATGGAGGTGCAACGGGTAGCTATAAACGGAGAATCATCTCCCACGACGGCTCAGTACATCAAGAGCACCTGATGACGTCAGCAGGGTGCGTCGACAAAATACTGTGCCGGCCACGCACCATAATCCGACTGGAAACAAGGAAGACTTATGTGAATAGAGAAAGTTTGCAGAAGTTACTTTTCGCATGACTAAATGCTTCACGTAACTGTTGTCGCAACATATTTGTAATAGATTTAGAGCTTTCGACGACATCATTCGTCACATCGTCAGGAGATTTCTGTAGGCTTGATGATGACGACGGATGAAGTCGCTACTGAGGCATTTACTCAAGAGTATCACAGTGAAACATTACTGGTCGTATAACTTGAGATATGTTGGGTTCGACGCGGAACGCAGCATTTGGTCAACCCTCGTAGCACTTGTAACGTGTTATTTCTAGGTCACGATCCTCTGAAAGTGCTGGTCGCTATTGAGAGCGACAGCAGGTTTCTCGGCTCTTGGGACCATTCTTCCAGTAGGAGATAGTTTCCGGTCTCTGCTTAATCTGGCTAAAGCGAAATGTCGTTGCCCAACTGCGCGGTTTTCAAAGGCATAGTTTCTCACAGGATGGCTGGAATTTCCTGATATTTCTTAGGGAACGAACTCCAAAATGTTCAAATGTGTGTGAAATCTAATGGGACTTAACTGCTAAGGTCATCAGTCCCCAAGCTTACACACTACTTAACCTTAACTATCCTAATGACAAACACACACACACACGCCCATGCCCGAGGGCGGACTCTAACCTCCGCCGTGACCAGCCGCACAGCCCATAACTGCAGCGCCCTAGACCGCTCGGCTAATCCCGCGCGGCAACTGGCTCTGGCTCTGAGCACTATGGGACTTAACATCTGAGGTCATCAGTCCCCTAGAACTTAGAACTGCTTAAACCTAACTAACCTAACGACATCACACACATCCATGCCCGAGGCAAGATTCGAACCTGCGACCGTAGCGGTCGCGCGGTTCCAGACTGAAGCGCCTATAACCGCTCGGCCACACACGCGCGGCAACGAACTCCAGAAAGTGTCAGCGGGCAGTATCACTTTTCAGCAGGTACTGCAAGCGTTAACAGGTAAAACTGAATTCACAGTCACAGTAAGAAAAATGTCGCCACAGCTAGTAGCATACTGCAGTTGCAATGCAGTTTCGTGTGTGAACTCCGAATTTTTTGTGGAGTAACGAAAGAGATGCAACTTTTTTCCTGCCACAGAAATTTCAACTTGGTTTACTTTGTAGCGCCACTTTCATTTAACCACTGTCTCCTGGTGCCTGTGTTTCGAAGCAAGGAGATTGTATCGCAGTTATTAAGCTAAATATTGATTACATAAATCAGTTTATAATTGACTATATTGTAATGGCTGTAGAATTGCTGCTGTAAAGGATGAAGTTCGAATAAACTTCGCGAACATTTCTGTCTCTCTTATTCCAATTTATATTGCGATTAGAACAGTTAGCAATAAAAGTGAAAGTGGAAAAGAAACGCAGGCAAAGTAAAAAAATAGAAGCAAATTACAAAAACATTTGAATAAAATAAATGAGAGGTAGCTCAGTTTGTAGTGGGAAGCTACATAACGCCAGCTACTCGTAGTTCCATGTTGATGTTGGCTGTAGTTCTTGTTGTGATATTCAAGGCAGAGGACATTCTTGCAGGGGAGTGCCGCGCTGTCTCGTGTGTCATGCCTCCACAGGGAACTGTAGAGAACTGCGACAATGTTGACTTCCGCAAGCCTTCGACGGAGCAAGTTGACACTAAGAGATCAGACGTTATTTTATGTCAAATTATATTTCGGTAATGAACCAGGTTGAAACGTCCCCTTAAAAAAATTGTGAATGACAATACCGAAAAATATCTTACGTTTTTTGATATAGGAATAGCTGAGTAACACACGTCGTACTCAGACAGTTCTCTCTTTACTTATTCTGATCATCACTAAACTGACAGAATATTTTTAGCGCAACGCAGTCTGACTTTCAATAATCCCTACAAAAGAGTGACCCTGACTAACAATAACGTATACCTTTCACGTATCACATCACCTCACAAAAATCTTCGTTACTCGAACTACTTCAATAAAGCGAGCGTCAATACTGCCAGCTAAATAAAAGATTCTAACTACTAAGGGCACTAACTACTGCTGGCATACTTAGCAAATGAAAGATTTTGATAAAGAACAAACAATGTAATTACCTTAATAGCGTTCAAAAGTCATAATATATACATAATTTTGTGACATCCAATTAGACAAATTTCCGACGCGCTGTCCCCATCCAACTGCCCAACACTACACTGGCGAATATTCCAACAATGAGACCAACCAGCCACAGACTGCACACAGCACACTCGGCGATTTTCATACAGAGCGATACATGGAATTACCAACATAAAGACCTAAACAGCCAACTTACAAGGTGAATTAGGTTTGTTATTTGGAAACACTTTATCTTACATGGACTTGGTTGACATAGCCACTTCGCAAATGCTATTAATCAACTGCAGCATAGTTTCCCTTGTATGTAGATCTGGGTATTGTCAATAGGAAGCAGAAATGTCCCGCGAGGCACATTGGCTCTGAGCACTATGCGACTTAACTTCTGAGGTCTTCAGTCGCTTAGAACTTACAACTAATTAAACGTAACTAACCTAAGGACACACATCCATGCCCGAGGCAGGATTCGAACCTGCGACCGTAGCGGTCACGCGGTTCCAGACTGAAGCGCCTTTAACCGCACGGCCACACCGGCCGGCGCGAAGCACATTGTTCCAACGTCCACGAGTAACTAGCTATAATGGGCGCATCACAAACGTGAAGGTCGTTCTATACACAAAACTACTTTGATGTTAACTATTGACTTAGCAGTTAGCCAAAGGAATAAATGGAAGAGGAGTTTTCGTCTGCAGAACATCCTTATTCTGTGGGGGAAGCGTTTCACTTCCATTTAAAATTTAACGTTTATGTACGGCGTAGTAAAACGAAACAAACATCGATGGACTCTAGAGGTTAACTTGTGAAAGAAACAGCCAACGCTTGTCGCTCTGTCTCTATAAATTTTACCCCCACCCTTGCTCTTCCCTTCCATCCGCCACAGTGAATCACCTCTATGGCCTCGTTACCTATTCATTGTTGTCTCTGTGTGTGTGTCCACGTAACCTATTAACCAAGATATACCACTAAGCTTTCCACTCTACTATTATTTTAGCACTTTTTCGTTAGTTATTCGATTATATACCTAATGATCACAATTCTTCTGCAACATCGTATCTGAAAACTTCTGTTCCCTTCTTGTGCGTTTATTGTAAGCGTTTCTCTACATACAGAACTACGATCCAAGCAAATACTTCCAGAAACATCATCGTAACACTCAAATTTTGTATCAAACGTTAACATATCTCTGTTGCTCGTCCTAACGCAGTGTTAAAAACAATTACAGCAGTCTGATTATTTTAAACCAAATTTCCTTTAAGCATTCGCCTTCCAAAGACGTACTATTGTTCAAGACCCTGTCGTAATACTTTTCGTCATTCGTTCCACAACTCTTTGTACCTATGAGCAAACCGTATTTGCGCTGTAAATGTGACGTCGTCCTTAAAAAACAGGGCCACACCAAAATTAAGATTAGAAAAATCCGCATTCAAATGGTGATCCCAAATGCGTGTCCAGTGTGCCAACTACTGCTCCACACCGCTCCGTGTCAGACACGATGATCCGGCGACTACACCGACTACGATTGTGTCTGGACTTGTTTCTGTGCGCTGGTTTGGTAGGTTGTGTAAACTATTCTTGTGCAATGTGTCGAATAAACAAGATGTTGCAAATTAGTGTTATCATCATATTCTTTTTACCATTATTATTATTGGTATTACATTTGCATTGTTACTCCTATCCACTGAAATTATGACGTTTGCATTTTCAGTTACATATTCTCCTCACTAAAGTGCATCATACAAATCATATTCTGTGTATAATAAACACGCTTATACAGAATTATTGCTATTTGTTGCTTATTAACACTACAAAAATGATAGTATTACCATATCAGTACAAGTCAGTATCAGTTTCCTGCAGTTTTAATAAGTGAGTAGTAATAACTATTGTATACTTCTTATTATCGCTCCCTGCATGAAATATTTTCAAGGATGATAATACAAGGATTCAGATATCTTGTTGAAAGAACAAGCTTTGTTCCACATATATTTGTCATCAAGCAATTAATTCAGAAGCATCTAGAAACTAATAGAAAAACATATCTGCTACTTACTGACTACTTGAAAACGTTAAACAATACAGACAAGGGAAAGTTTAGGGAAATACTGAACAGGAGACGCATGATCCGAATAATGTTCGACGACCCCAAACTTGCCATTCCCAGAAAAGAGAATGTTTAATAACAACAGAGTTAAGTTTGCGTTTCATACTTTTTGGTATGTGCGTTGATACAATGTCTGAAAGAAATAGAGTTTATACCCATAAATTTAAAGAACGAAATTAATTACTGCAACTCTCTTTGTTGATGGCCAGCTATACATAGCTGACATTGGGGACAACTGTGAAAAAGTCATATGTAAATTATAAGCTATAACTTGACAATCTCTACTCAAAAAGCGAATGTGGTGGTTTTCAAAGATCAAGATCCGGTCCCATGCTAAACTTTAACAAAGTCCGGAAATTAGAAAACGGAAATGAATTCGACTTTTTGGGAAATAATGTCTCATTCACAAACGAAAAAGACGTACGGAAATAACTGAAATATTCAATTACATTAATTAACACCGAATAACAAAGCGAGGAAACAAACACTAATAAATTTCTACAAAACAGTGGCAATACTATCTACACTTTATGACAATGAGACTTCGACAATAACGGCTGGAAACGAATGAAGAATATAAGCTGCGGAAATATTTTTAAGAAGAGCAGCTGGCTATAGACCATCTTATGTGATAGGAACTACAAGAACCAGATAAAAATTATGACTTAAACTGATCAAGGAGTATAGAAATTAAAGACACGGCAACCCACGAATTAAAATTGCATGCCCAGAATAATGGTCAATTAAAAACCAATAGAAAAAACTTAAACCAAGAAAGAGGGGGAAAGATAAAGCACAAACTAACCACACACAATAAAGGCACTGAATAAGAGGACGTAACAAGGACATGCCTAACACTTGAGGTAAGAAAAAGAAATTATCCACAGAAGTAGTGAAGTTTTTAAACGAATCTGCGATCATATTTGGCACTTTATTTTGTAAAACATGTGGTCAAGACGGAAAATTAAAAATAAAAAACAATAATATAAATAAAGAAATAGAATCAAAAAGAAAACAGAGAAGCTACTTTCTACCATTACAAAAGTACTCTTCACTCGTTCATCAGCTACCCCATCTTTAGTACTACTGTTTGTACCGCTGTTCCGAAGTTACTATCGGTACACTTCTTTAACTGATCATTCATTAAGCTCATAACTTCCTTGGGGAAGTAATACATCTCAACTACTGAATGTTTTTCTTGCTTCTGAGTCTCTTATATAATTACCCCGATCAACAACCATTGTCGTCTTGAGTCCTTCAATACACTACGACACATCAGCAGCGTTTTCAGTACGGCAGTCAATTCTACAGCTCACTTTACCATTTCAGAATTTCCAATTTTGTAAACACTTGTGGTAAGGCGATTCACATTGATGAGCTCTCCAATCTCAGTTGTTTCTCTCCATCTGTTCTGAATGCTGTGTGTTATAGTTGAATATCTCGTGAAGTCTTCAAGGCCTTCCTGGATACCGTGGCAATATATCGGTGCAAGATGCGCTAAGCGGTCTAATTCGTTAGTGCTGTTTTGGAATCCAGCAACCTAAAATGGTTCAAATGGCTCTGAGCACTGTGGGACTTAACATCTGTGGTCATCAGTCCCCTAGAACTTAGAACTACTTAAACCTAACTAACCTAAGGACATCACACACATCCATGTCCGAGGCAGGTTTCGAACCTGCGACCGTAGTGGTCTCGCGGTTCCAGACTGAAGCGCGCAGAACCGCACGGCCACACCGGCTGGCTCCAGCAACCTAAACTGACACAGTGAGAGATGAGCTTTAAGTACAGGGAGAGAAAATTCTTTGGTACTCCAGTTCTATACCGAGAATACGTGATTCAAACTGACCATCGTTGCAAGCACCAGAGCCTTCCACATACAGAGTACGCTTGTTCAGTGACAGCACAACCACAAGGTGCCACTGGTGTGTCAGTGCGAAAAAAAGGCGCCAATCAGGCACGCATACATATAAGACACGCCTACAGAAATGACTATAAATTCTAATCTCACACCATTTTTTTTATTTGATAAAACGGATATTCAACTCCAAGAGATGGCTGTACAATAGTCTCGTAACAAATAAATACCCCACTCATACGGTTATAGTTGGTGGGGACTTCAACCTTCCCTCGATATGTTGGCAAAAATACTTGTTCAAAACCGGTAGTAGGCAGAAAACATCTTCCGAGATTGTCCTAAATGCTTTCTCCGAAAATTATTTCGAGCAGTTGGTCCACGAACCCACGCGAATTGTAAATGGTTGCGAAAATACACTTGACCTCTTAGTCACAAACAATCCAGAGATAATAGAGAGCATCGTGACTGATACAGGGATTAGTGATCACGAGGTCGTTGTAGCTAGGCTCAATACCGTTTCTTCCAAATCCACCAGAAACAAACGTAAAATAATTTAATTTAAAAAAGCGGATAAAGTGTCACTAGAAGCCTTCCTAAGAGACAATCTCCATTCCTTCCGAACTGACTATGCAAATGTAGACGAGATGTGGCTCAAATTCAAAGATATAGTAGCAACAGCTATTGAGATATTCATACCTCATAAATTGGTAAGAGATGGAACTGATCCCCCGTGGTACACAAAACAGGTCCGAACTCTGTTGCAGAGTCAACGGAAAAAGCATGCTAAGTTCATAAGAACGCGAAATCCCGAAGATTGGCTAAAATTTACAGACGGGCGAAATTGGGCACGGACTTCAATGCGAGATGCTTTTAATAGGTTCCACAACGAAACATTGTCTCGAAATTTGGTAGAAAATCCGAAGAAATTTTCGTGGTATGTACAGTACAGAAGCGGCAAGACGCAGTCAATACCTTCGCTGCGCAGTGCCGATGGTACTGTTACCGACGACTGTGCCGCTAAAGCGGAGTTACTGAACGCAGTTTTCCGAAATTCCTTCACCAGGGAAGACGAATGGAATATTCCAGAATTTGAAACACGAACAGCTGCTAGCATGAGTTTCTTAGAAGTAGATACCTTAGGGGTTGCGAAGCAACTCAAATCGCTTGATACGGGCAAGTCTTCAGGTCCAGATTGTATACCGATTAGGTCCCTTTCAGATTACGCTGATACAATAGCTCCCTACTTAGCAATCATATAAAACCGCTCGCTCACCGATAGATCTGTACCTACAGATTGGAAAATTGCGCAGCTCGCACCAGTGTTTAAGAAGGGTAGTAGGAGTAATCCGTCGAACTACAGACCTATATCATTGACATCGATTTGCAGTAGGGTTTTGGAGCATATACCGTATTCAAACATTACGAATCACCTCGAAGGGAACGACCTATTGATATGTAATCAGCATGGCTTCAGAAAACATCGTTCTTGTGCAACGCAGCTAGCTCTTTATTCGCACGAAGTAATGGCCGCTATCGACAGGGGATCTCAAGTTGATTCCGTATTTCTAGATTTCCGGAAAGCTTTTGACACCGTTCCTCACAAGCGACTTCTAATCAAGCTGCGGGCCAAAGGGGTATCGTCTCAGTTGTGCGACTGGATTCGTGATTTCCTGTCAGGAAGGTCGCAATTCGTAGTAATAGACGGCAAATCATCGAGTAAAACTGAAGTGATATCAGGTGTTCCCCAGGGAAGCGTCCTGGGACCTCTGCTGTTCCTGATCTATATAAATGATCTGGTTGACAATCTGAGCAGTTCTCTTAGGCTGTTCGCAGATGATGCTGTAATTTACCGTCTAGTAAGGTCATCCGAAGACCAGTATCAGTTGCAAAGCGATTTAGAAAAGATTGCTGTATGGTGTGGCAGGTGGCAGTTGACGCTAAATAACGAAAAGTGTGACGTGATCCACATGAGTTCCAAAAGAAATCCGTTGGAATTCGATTACTCGATAAATAGTACAATTCTCGAGGCTGTCAATTCAACTAAGTACCTGGGTGTTAAAATTACGAACAACTTCAGTTGGAAAGACCACATAGATAATTGTGGGGAAGGCGAGCCAAAGGTTGCGTTTCATTGGCAGGACACTTAGAAGATGCAACAAGTCCACTAAAGAGACAGCTTACAGTACACTCGTTCGTCCTCTGTTAGAATATTGCTGCGCTGTGTGGGATCCTTACCAGGTGGGATTGACGGAGGAAATCGAAAGGGTGCAAAAAAGGGCAGCTCGTTTTGTGTTATCACGTAATAGGGGAGAGAGTGTGGCAGATATGATACGCGAGTAGGGATGGAAGTCATTAAAGCACAGACGTTTTTCGTCGCGGCGAGATCTATTTACGAAATTTCAGTCACCAACTTTCTCTTCCGAATGCGAAAACATTTTTTTGAGCCCAACATACATAGGTAGGAATGATATCAAAATAAAATAAGAGAAACCAGAGCTCGAACAGAAAGGTTTAGGTGTTCGTTTTTCCCGCGCGCTGTTCGGGAGTGGAATAGTAGAGAGATAGTATGATTGTGGTTCGACGAACCCTCTGCCAAGCACTTAAATGTGAATTGCCGTATAATCATGTAGATGTAGATGTAGATAGCGTGAGCCAGACCCTTCCCGCTCAGGGTATATGCCAGATCGCTGAACTCTAGTTGTCTTCTTTCTGGTGTAGACCTTCCTCCGTGGTACTGTCATGCGTTGACGATGATGGTTGATACTATGTCGGACTCGTCTGCGGTGAGGATGGCGCTTTCTTCTACTGACAGATGAGATGCTGAAACTGTGACTGGTTCTCAGTCATGGAGTGCGACTTACATCGTGTGCGCTGAGATACTAATCTCCGCACTATTTCTCCCATGTGATGTTTGGTGTGAAATGTAGTTACCATGCTGCTAGCGACCTCAGTAGGCTACTGAATGTTGCAGGTGGATTTTCTCCACCTGTATGTCGGCTGACCCGTCCAAGCTCTGTTGCAGGAGGGAGGTCTAGTTTACAGGCGTTGCGACTCGCGGCCACGGAGACTATCCCCCGACTTGGGGGGGTCAGTGTGGCACAATGGCCTCTTAAATGGTATTCTAACGCAGAGGTTTCCCATTTCACAATCGAAACACTTGCAGATTTATGCTCATGAGAGGTAGCTGCCCAGTAGCATGAAGAGCCGACTTTCGTTAGCGGCGGCGCGCCATAGCTTGATCTCCATGAGACGACAGAAACGAGAGGGGACCGTACAGGTCAATCAATGACTCTGTCCACCACTATACTTGGAGATACGCTATAGACACTGCAAAACTCTGGTGAGATTGTTGCATATACAGCTGGAAATGCTTACCATTGCGATCCAGTCAGCCTGAATCCACAACTATTGATTACTCTACTGGCCATTAAAATTGCTACACCAGGAAGAATTGCAGATGATAAACGGGTATTCACTGGACAAATATATTATATTAGAACTGACAAGTGACGTAATAACGGCCTCTATACGCTTGGGCATTGAGTGAAACAGAACTTGGATGGCGTGTACAAGTGCAGCTGTCCATGAAGCTTCAACACGATACCACAGTTCATCAGGAGTAGTGACTGGCGTATTGTGCCGAGCTAGTTGCTCGGCCACTATTGACCACACGTTTTCAATTGGTGAGAGATTTGGAGAATGTGCTGGCCAGGGCAGCAGTCGAACATTTTCTGTGTCCAGAAAGGCCCGTACAGGACCTGCAACATGAGGTTGTGCATTATCCTGCAGAAATGGAGAGTTTCGCAGGGATCAAATGAAAGGCAGAGCCACGGGTCGTAACACATCTGAAATGTAACGTCCACTGTTCAAAGTGTCGTCAATGCGAACAAGAGTGACCGAGACGTGTAACCAATGGTAACCCATACCATCACGCCGGGTGATACGCCAGTATTGCGAAGACGAATACACGGTTCCAATGTCCGTTCACCGCGATGTCGCCAAACACGGATGAGACCATCATGATGCTGTAAACAGAACCTGCATTCATCCAAAAAAATGACGTTTTGCCATTCGTGCACCCAGGTTCGTCGTTGAGTACACCATCGCAGGCGCTTCTGTCTGTGATGCAGCGTCAAGGGTAACCGCAGCCATGGTCTCCGAGCTGATATTCCACGCTGCTGCAAACGTCGTCTAACTGTTCGTACAGACGGTTGTTGTCTTCAAACGTCCCCATCTGTTGACTCAGGGATCGAGACGTGGCTGCACGGTCCGTTGCAGCCATGCGGATAAGATGCCTGTCATCTCTACTGCTAGTGATAAGAGGCCGTTGAGATACAGCACGGCGTTCCGTATTACCCTTCTGAACCCACCGATTCCATATTCTGCTAACAGTCATTGGATCTTGACCAAAGCGAGCAGCAATGTCGCGATTCGATAAACCGCAATCGCGATAGGCTACAATCCGACCTTCATCTAAGTCGGAAACGTGTTGGTGCGTATTTCTCCTCCTTACACGAGGCATCACAACAACGTTTCACCAGACAACACCGGTGAACTGATGTTTGTGTATGAGAAATCGGTTGGAAACTTTCCTCATGTCAGCACGTTGTAGGTGTCGCCACCGGTGTCAACCTTGTGTGAATGCTCTGAAAAGCTAATCATATGCATATCACAGCATCTTCTTCCTGTCGGTTAAATTTCGCGTCTGTAGCACGTCATCTTCGTGGTGTAGCAATTTTAATGGCCAGTAGTGTATTATAATAATGGTCGCCTGCCCCTTGCATGATATTGTTCCACATTTATATTATTCTAAATGCTACTCACGACCCGAATTTGACGCAAAACACAATAGAGGGGATGTTTCTAGGAGATATTTCGATGCAAACGATACATGAATTACCGTTACAGTTAATACCAGGAAGTATTTTTTATCAAAGTAGTTTAGAGTGAGGTATTGTAAATGAATCCGGAATTTATGACAGTCCGATGTTGCGAAAATAAATATTGTTTACGGGCGAAATGCCATCACAAATATCAAGAGAAATAACTTCGCCTGAGCGGAGCGATTTGAACGACATGACGCAAATTTTTAAAAATATGTTTACAAATATGTCAAACTATTTGATCAGAAACTTGATCAGAAATTTATAGAAATTTACAACGATTTCGACCAGAAATTTTCACAATTACTTAAAGAACAAGAGAGCTGATAGAAAAGCAAAACAATCTACAAACTGCACATGACTGTTAGCTCACAGTTCAGATGTTTCAGAGCTACAGTCAGTTTGAAACGAACTCAGAAGTCAGAAGAGGCTGTGTTTATGAAACTGAAACAAAAAACTGTAGTAAAGAAGTTGAACGTCCGCGTGGAGTTGGGGGCGTTCGATAGCGACAGCAAACTTACGGAAAAGTTTATACTGCAGCACGAAGTCGAAAAATTTATGTCTGAAAAAGAAAACAACTTTACTACCGAAGTAGATGTGTGCATCAAAGTTGCTGTACAGTGAATTCGTTCTGAAATGACCACTGGCAGTATCATTTTGAACGATTCGAATACTTTTAACGCAGGAAACATGCGGGACAGTTTAGAAAACGAGAAAAGCAATACCTTTTCACCTCCGCAGACTCACGATGCTGCTGAACGAGATTTCGGCTCGGATAATCAGGCGGTGACGAAAATGACAAACCAAATGAATTACCACCATTGCCACACATGTCAGTACCACATTCAGTGGGGACTGGACCCTGTCTTTCATCAATATTGGTAGATGAAAGTCTCTTAAGGCTTCGTCAATTTCAGATGTTTCTACTAAGTCAAAAAAGGTATTCACGGTTGCTCTTATAAGAGTTCAAATGTTCAAATGTGTGTGAAATCTTATGGGACTTAACTGATAAGGTCATCAGTCCCTAAGCTGACGTACTACATAACCTAAATTATCCTAAGGACAAACACACACACCCTTCCCCGAGGGAGGACTCGAACCTCCGCCGGGTCCAGCCGCACAGTCCAGGACTGCAACGACCTACAGCGCTCGGCTAATCCCGCGCAGCTCTTATAAGAGTCTTCCGCAAAGTACTCACGTGCAGTTGGATTAAATACTCAGCGATATGGAATTCACTAAAGGAGATCCATTGCCCTGGACAGTGAATGTGGCAGAACGTGGTCAAATGTATATGATCAGTTTAAACAAGCTTTAGTAGGGAAAGTTTGGTACACTGGTGCTCCGGCACAATTACGATTACAATGAGAAGTGTCCCGTTCAACAGTATACAGCGAGAGATTATGAAAATATTTCGGGAACTATATAAATACAACGAGATACTGGAGCAAACCTATCTCTCATGTAGATGTGCAAAAAATTTTATAAGATAGGTTGCCGCCAAACATGCGCGAAAAATTAGTCTCTCTTCCAGAAACAGATACTGAATATTTCCCATTGACTTAATTTACGAAGAAGGGCGAGGTCAAGGAGCCAACACGAGCACGTAATCAAATTTCCAGGACAATGGGAACACACCGCCCCGTAAAACCAAGAATGTGGTGTCACCGCCAGACACCACACTTGCTAGGTGGTAGCCTTTAAATCGGCCGCGGTCCGTTAGTATACGTCGGACCCGCGTGTCGCCACTATCAGTGATTGCAGACCGAGCGCCGCCACACGGCAGGTCTAGAGAAACTTCCTAGCACTCGCCCCAGTTGTACAACCGACTTTGCTAGCGATGGTTAACTGACAAAATACGCTCTCATTAGCCGAGACAATAGTTAGCCTTCAGCTACGTCATTTGCTACGACCTAGCAAGGCTCCATTATCATCATTATCAGTTGCTATTGATCTTGTAATTCATGTACCGTCAGACCGACGTTCACCATTAATGGATTAAAGTTAAGTATTCCACCAGCTACGTCCGTTATTCTACAGTCTAATTTCCCTTTCCTGTTCCAGACCTCAAGCCAGCCTGCGTGAGCTAAAACGCGTGCCTTTCGGCTTCCTCTAGTATTCCTGGGTTGGCTCTCCTGCCAATCCACATCAGTGACTGGTATACTTATGCGGTACCACAAGGCAATCGACCTAGAAGTTCTGGCTATCGAAAAAATAAACACTATGAAAAGAAAATAGGTCATAGGTAAAAACTCGGATATCAGAATCCCCGAATCATTACAACACGGTCGATACAACAACTTTCAAGGTGCTACGGACAACAGGCGAGTAAACAGTGACACATATAATGTTGTTGTTGTTGTGGTCTTCAGTCCTGAGACTGGTCTGGTGCAGCTCTCCATGCTACTCTATCCTGTGCAAGCTTCTTCGTCTCCCAGTACTAACTGCAGCCTACATCCTTCTGAATCTGCTTAGTGTATTCATCTATTGATCTCCCTCTACGGTTTTCACCCTCCACGCTGTCCTCCAATGCTAAATTTGTGATCCCTCAGAACATGTCCTACCAACCGGTCCCTTCTTCTTGTCCAGTTGTGTCACAAACTCCTCATCTCCCCAATTCTATTCAATACCTCCTCATTAGTTGTGTGATCTACCCATCTAATCTTCAGCATTCTTCTGTAGCACCACATTTCGAAAGCTTCTATTCTCTTCTTGTCTAAACTATTTATCGTCCATGTTTCACTTCCATACATGGCTACACTCCATATAAATACTTTCAGAAACGACTTCCTGACACTTAAATCAATACTCGATGTTAACAAATTTCTCTTCTTCAGAAACGCTTTCCTTGCCATTGCCAGTCTACATTTTATATCCTCTCTACTTCGACCATCATAAGTTATTTTGCTCCCCAAACAGCAAAACTCCTATACTACTTTTAAGTGCCTCATTTCCCAATCTAATTCCCTCAGCATCACCCGACTTAATTCGACTACATTCCATTATCCTCGTTTTGCTTTTGTTGATGTTCATCTTATATCCTCCTTTCAAGGCGCTATCCATTCCGTTCAGCTGCTCTTCCAAGTCTTTTGCTGTCTCTGACAGAATTACAATGTCATCGGCGAACCTCAAAGTTTTTATTTCTTATCCGTGGATTTTAATACCTACTCCGAATTTTTCTTTTGTTTCCTTTACTGCTTGCTCAATATAGAGATTGAATAACATCGGGGAGAGGCTACAACCCTGTCTCACTCCTTTCCCAACCACTGCTTCCCTTTCATGCCCCTCGACTCTTATAACTGCCATCTGGTTTCTGTACAAATTGTGAATAGCCTTTCGCTCCCTGTATTTTACCCCTGCCACCTTTAGAATTTGAAAGAGAGTATTCCAGTCAACATTGTCAAAAGCTTTCTCTAAGTCCACAAATGCTAGAAACGTAGGTTTGCCTTTCCTTAATCTTTCTTCTAAGATAAGTTGTAAGGCAGGTATTGCCTCATGTGTTCCAATATTTCTACGGAATCCAAATTGATCTTCCCCAAGGTCGGCTTCTACTAGTTTTTCCATTCGTCTGTAAAGAATTCGCGTTAGTATTTTGCAGCTGTGGCTTATTAAACTGATTGTTCGGTAATTTTCACATCTGTCAACACCTGCTTTCTTTGGGATTGGAATCATTATATTCTTCTTGAAGTCTGAGGGTATGTCGCCTGTCTCGTACATCTTGCTCACCAGATGGTAGAGTTTTGTCAGGACTGGCTCTCCCAAGGCCGTCAGTAGTTCTAATGGAATGTTGTCTACTCCCAGGGCCTTGTTTCGACTCAGGTCTTTCAGTGCTCTGTCAAACTCTTCACACAGTATTGTATCTCCCATGTCGTCTTCATCTACATTCTCTTCTATTTCCAGAATATTGTCCTCAAGTACGTCGCCCTTGTATAGACCCTCTATATACTCCTTCCACCTTTCTGCTTTCCCTTCTTTGCCTAGAACACAGTATCTATCTTACCCCTCGTGTGATAAGCGTCTACATCCTTACATTTGTCCTCTAGCCATTCCTGCTTAGCCATTTTGCACTTCCTGTCGATCTCATTTTTGGCCTGCTTCATTTATTGCATTTTTATATTTTCTCCTTTCATCAATTAAATTCAATATTTCTTCTGTTACCCAAGGATTTCTTCTAGCCCTCGTCTTTTTACCTACTTTTTGCCTTCACTACTTCATCCCTCAGAGCTACCCATTCTTCTTCGACTGTATTTCTTTCCCTAATTTGTGACAATTGTTCCCTTATGCTCTCCCTGAAACTCTGTACAACCTCTGGTTTAATCAGTTTGTACAGGTCCCTTTCTCCTTAAATTCCCACCTTTTTGCAGTTTCTTCAGTTTTAACCTACAGTTCATAACCTTAGATTGTGGTCAGAGTCCACATCTGCCCCTGGAAATGTCTTACAATTTAATACCTGGTTCCTAAATCTCTCTCTTACCATTATATAATCTATCTGATACCTTCTAGTATTTCCAGGATTCTTCCATGTGTACAACCTTCTTTTATGATTCTTGAACCAAGTGTTAGCTATGATTAAGTTATGCTCTGTGCAAAATTCTACCAGACGACTTTCTCTTTCATTTCTTTCCCCCAATCCATATTCACCTACTATGTTTCCTTCTCTCCCTTTTCCTTCTCTCGAATTCCAGTCACCCATCACTATTAAATTTTCGTCTCCCTTCACTACCTGAATAATTTCTTTTATCTCATCATACATTTCATCAATTTCTTCATCTGCAGAGCTAGTTGGCATATAAACTTGTATTACTGTAGTAGGTGTGGGCTTCGTGTCTATCTTGGCCACAATAATGTGTTTACTATGCTGTTTGTAGTAGCTTACCCGCACTCCTATTTTTTTATTCATTATTAAACCTACTCCTGCATTACCCCTATTTGATTTTGTATTTATAACCCTGTATTCACCTGACCAAACATCTTGTTCCTCCTGCCACCGAACTTCACTAATTCCCACTATATCTAATTTCAACCTATCCATTTCCCTTTTTAAGTTGTCTAACCTACCTGCCCGATTAAGGGATCTGACATTCCACGCTCCGATCCGCAGAATGCCAGTTTTCCTTGTCCTGATAACGACGTCCTCTTGAGTAGTCCCCGCCCGGAGATCCGAATGGGGGACTAGTTTATCTCCGGAATATTTTACCCAAGAGGACGCCATCATCATTTAACCATACAGTAAAGCTGCATGCCCTCGGGAAAAATTACGGCTGTAGTTTCCCCTTGCTTTCAGCCGTTCGCAGTACCAGTACAGCAAGGCCGTTTTGGTTACTGTTACAAGGCCAGATCAGTCAATCATCCAGACTGTTGCCCCTGCAACTACTGAAAAGGCTACTGCCCCTCTTCAGGAACCACACGTTTGTCTGGCCTCTCAATAGATACCCCTCCGTTGTGGTTGCACCTACAGTACGGCTATCTGTATCGCTGAGGCACGCAAGCCTCCCCACCAACGGCAAGGTCCATGGTTCATTGGGGAACATATAATGGGTATAGTCTAATGACTGCTGGTACAATACAAAACAGGGAGGTCATACAAGGGGATCAAGGATTCCGCAGTCACCAGGATACTAATTCGTGCTGTACTATACTACAAATTAATCAAACGTATAGTATTTACTAATATCTATTCTTATATATATAAATCGCAGCTCCAATAACTCAAAACGCAAAGATAAACGTTGGGTGGAATTAGTAACGATTATGAAATGTAACAGAACGTCGTACTATTATAAAGCGCTCACAATATTATTCAACGAGTAAAATGGTCAAAAGGTAAGCTTTACCAGCTACAGTTGCAACGAACTGGGCAAGATATTCTGCCAACACGAGAGTATGAGCTTCGTCAGGATAAGTTAGTTTTAGTACTTGCGGTCTGTGTTTAAGACTCAAGAATAACATTTCACAGGTATGAGAAATAATATGTTCTAAAGAACTCTGCAACTGTTATGCTTAGGTATGAATAGTACGCTGGCCAACCTACAGACAGTCAATCACTTAATTATTCCATCCAGTGGGAAATTTTAAGGACATGACGTAGATGCACGTCCCAATTAGTAGAATGGAGGACTCTTATAAAGGTGTGTATAGATACAGTGGTAGAAACTGTAAGGACTTTGCTGGTATGAAAAATAATCATTTATGAGTGTATGAATGTGGAGTGTGTGGGAAGACGAAAGATGTGTGGAGTAGGTAGAGACATATGAATACTCATTACTGTGGATGTAAAAATAACGGAAACTGTAACGTTAGATCTGAAAATGTGTGATGCGTGTATTGACAGAGACAGTGAGTCATAGAAGAATGACTGAAGAATCAAGTTACACATCAACTGACAGCGTATGTTTTCGCCGACTAACGTAAAAAGTTTTAACAATATGAAACAGAGCTAACCCTTCGCTTACCCCACCCCACCCCCTCCCCTCGCTCAAGATGTAACCACTTGAATTTCACGTGAATGTAATACAGAACCAGTAACAGACGGTAAAACGCTTACCCAAAATTCATATTTCGAACCTTCCCTACCACCTACAATAAGTAGACTACTCAGTGTTGCTCGTCTATAGAGAGAATAGTCATGCATTTCTGTATAAGAATGTGAAAGAGACGTGGGTTACTACGACTCGCCACGCCGAAGAACGAGATTACTTATGCAAACATTTATAGTTAAAAGAATGACTAATGGAAAAATTACCAGAGGTAGATACATACGTTTATGACTATTGAAAACTATATATTTGCACATATCTAAAAGGTATTGAAGTAGGAGAGATATGGACAGCGCCATCAATGCGAATTTGAAATAATGCTTTGACGCAACATAGTGCGAATACGATGGTACTTCCTATCTGAATTCGTCTATGTAAAACTGTAGATATTATAAGCAGGAAGTAGATGAAACTACACTGTCCACTTTGGTTTCTATCTGTGACTTATTTCCATTGCAGTTTGTTCACGCCTCTTCAGTTTGTTGCATATGTGTATTATGTTGAGTCTTGTCTTGATTTCTGCAACTGAAAGACTTCTTCTAAGTAAATGCAGTAGTAATCTCTCCCTTACTCTGAATATAACTGCAGGTGTGTGGTTAATAGATTTTCGCTTATTTTCCTATAGTTGATGCGGAGTTGTTAACACTCAGTGCATTCACTTGCCTGTAAAGTGAGGCAAAATGAATTAGCCTCCCGTCCCTTGAGAAAATTACTCGATATCGTATGCCATGAATTAATAGGTCACGTGAAATGTCCAAAATAGATAACAAAAGAGATAATGCAGTTCTATGTGGGGTAATTTTCAATGTAACACAAATGTAAACGAATCTTTCATTGTACCTGTACGTAAAGAGCTGTCTGAAAGTAATATCTACGGTAAACTTAACTATTTTATAGTAGCAGTTTGTAAATTTTTCGTTTCTGTGAGACGGGAAGACACGCGAAAATAATAAAGAAAAGTTATGAAAAAATTCCTGACACCCTCGCACGTATTCTTGGTCCAATAACGAAGGAATTATATCCCCGGACCATGATGCTAATCCAACGGTATTCGAGGCTGTATGAAATTCAAAATAATGCTTTCTAAATATAAAAACGCAACTTCAAACCTATGTCATCGTTTTATGGCTTTGGGACTACACAAGCAAACATTTGTAATTTCAGGTGTTCAATGAGATGTTCAAGGGCTGTCTGCTGTCATCGACAAATCAGTACGGAATCTCTGTTGATCCATTGTGGACGCGAGACAGTGTCTGGTCTAAATATTTAACAACGAAAATCGCGAAAAAGACGTGTAAGTTATTATATTTTTACAACCAGTTTCGGCAATTCAGTATGCCATTTTCAGGCCCCATATGCACTTCATGTATAGACATTCAAATGCACCGATATTGGCTTACTGAAGCCATCAGTCTCTGGATAACGTGAATGTGTATTTCGAGTGCTTCCTTCGTAGGCTTCACAACTACTGAGCACAGACTCAGGTGTGTTCAGTTGTTGTCAAGTCTTCGAAGGAAGCACTCGAAATGTGCATTCACGGTATCCAGATACTGACGGCTCCAGTACGCCAATATCGATACGTTTGGATGTCTATACATGAAATGCATATAGGGTCTGAAGATAGCAGGTTAAATTGGCGAAACTGGTTATTAAAATAAAACAAATCATTCGGCTGTTCGGCGATATTCCTTGTTAAATAAGTCAGTACTGAAGTTTTCACTTCCAGGGGACGGTAGCGACATATATGATTTAACGTATGTACGGGAATAATAGAATCATAATTTTTATGACTGGTGCAAGAACTGATGAAAATAAATTTTTATTGAAAATGTGTAAATACCTTGTGCAACGACGTACAAGAAAGTTACGATAAGTGTTGTTGAAGAGTTCAAAGGAATCTTAGTTAAAATAAACATTTTCTATCTTCTTCTATCTTCATCTGTTCTATGTTCTTGCATGAGCTGCACTTTTAGTAGTGCTGGTCTGAATATTTCATGATGAAATTATTTTTCTTCATGTTATTAAATATAGTTCAAGAAAATTTGAAATATTGTCTCTTTGAGCTATTTGAAACCCAATGTGCAAATACGAATCAGCGACAGAAGAAAAGAAAACACAGATAAACAGTTCGATCGCCTTCCATTAGCATTGCACATGGTAAAAAATGATTACTAGAAGAGCGTCAAAATCTGTCACCTCCAGGGAAAAGAAAAACTTCAAGGACATATTCTGTTGTGGTTGACAGGAGAGCCAACACCGTGTTACTAGAGGAGGCCGAAATGCACGCGTTTTAGCTCACGTAGGCTGGCGTGAGGTCTGGAACAGGACAGGGAAATTAGAATTTAGAAAAACGGACGTAGCTGGTGGAATACTTAACTTTAATCCATTAATGATGAACGTCGGTCTTGACAGTACATGATTCACAATATCAATAGTAACTGATAATGGCGCCTTGCTAGGTCGTAGCAAATGACGTAGCTGAAGGCTATGCTAAACTATCGTCTCGGCAAATGAGAACGTAAGTAGGCAGTGAACCATCGCTAGCAAAGTCGGCTGTACAACTGGGCCGAGTGCTAGGAAGTCTCTCTAGACCTGCCGTGTGGCGGCGCTCGGTCTGCAATCACTGATAGTGGCGACATGCGGGTCCGACGTATACTAACGGACCGCGGCCGATTTAAAGGCTACCACCTAACAAGTGTGGTGTCTGGCGGTGACACCACATTCCTCCCCCGCAAATCGGCGTACGGTTGTGGCATAAGGCTTCCGCCCGCCGTGAGGAGGACCCCATGTTGACGTATGCGACGAGGTGGGGCTGTGCCACCCGCACCCTACCATTCGGACCGCGGGGAGCTAGGAAACGCCTGAAAACCCGCTCCAGGGTGCACGCCAACATGCGGTGTATGCACCCGCAGAGAGACAGGAGGGGCCGAAGGGTCGACCTCCATCGGGACGGGGCACCCGACGGGCGAAGACGACATATGGTCCGGAGCGGGCAAGAGTTCCATGTCGGCGGACAACTGGTCACGGGAAACGATCGGCGGCGCGTGACCCTGGGAGGCGCCCGGCGGCTGCAGCGAAGCGTCCACTGCGGGTGTCGCCGACGGGAGAACAGGCGGCGGCGGCGGTGGCGGCGGCGCGTCGCCATGGGGCAAAATGGAGGGCAGCGTCGGTAACACCTGGGGCTGAGGCGAGCCAGTAGATGGGTCCCCAGGGCGCTGACCGGACGGCACCGTCGCTGAAAGCAGACGGGGAGCGGCAGATCCCGAGCGACGACAGAGGTGCAGCTGATTGAGATAACGACGCACCTCACCAGAGGCCCCCAAAACCAGATACATAGCGCGGCCGAGGCAGCGAAGAATGCGCCCCTCGGGCCAACGCCGTGGACCTCGATAGTGGCGATAGTAGACAACGTCGCCTAAAGCAAAAGCAGGTGTCTGCCGCTGCACAGGAACCTGATGCGGCGGATGTAGCAAAGACAGCAAGGTTCGATGAGGACGACTGTGGAGCAACTCAGCCGGCGAGCGACCATCTCGGGGCTGAGAGCGATACGAGGACAAAAAGAGCAATAACGCGTCCTCCCGAGAATGCGACTCTTTCAACTTCAACATCTGTGACTTGAAAGTCCTGACCAATCGTTCAGCGGCACCGTTTGACTGTGGCGGAAACGGCGCGGACGTCAGATGTTGAATACCATTGGCCTTGCAGAATGACTGAAATTCTGCGGACATGAATTGTGGGCCATTGTCGGAAACAATAGTCTGTGGAAGAACTTCAATGCAAATGATAGCAGATAACGCTTGGATGGTGGCAGATGACGTCGTGGAAGACATCCGGACAACAAAAGGAAAATTACTGAATGAATCTACCACAACCAACCATCGAGCATTCCAGAATGGACCAGCAAAATCGATGTGTAAGCGTTGCCAAGGGGAAGTGGCTTTCGGCCATGCAAAGAATTTCCGCGGTGGTGCTGACTGTTGTTCGGCACACGCCATGCAAGAAGAGCACGTATTCGTAACCGCGGCATCGATTCCGAACCAAGTACAGTACTGACGAGCAAGTTGTTTCTTTCCTACTACTCCCCAATGTCCTTCGTGGAGAAACTGTAAGACAGAGGACTGTAACGAACGTGGGACCACGACCCTGGACTGATCATTATCAGAACGCAACAGCAAAACACCACGTCGAACAAAAAGTCTCTCCTTGTGAGCAAAAAATCGGCGAACCAACGGGTCCCCGATCCGTGACTTTGACAAGGGCCATTGCGTAGCAACAAAGCGTAGAACGGTAGCAAGGACAGGGTCGGCAGCTGTGACTGTAGCTACACGACGAAAATTAATCGGAAACGATTCGACCACGTCATCGGTTTCCGCATCAATGAACTTGCAAGCAAGTTCGGAGGAATCGAATGCCCTATCCTCAGCAACAGGCAAGCGGGACAACACATCGGCGTTTCCGTGCTTAGCAGTGGACCGATACAAGATATCGTAGCGGTACTGCGAGAGGAAAATAGACCAGCGAATGAATTTCTGCGCTGTACGTGGAGGTACAGGCTTGGTCGGATGAAAAAGCGATGTCAAAGGTTTGTGGTCTGTGAGTATGGTAAAGTGACGACCATACAAGACATCATGAAACTTTGTAACACCAAATACGAGAGCCAATGCTTCTTTCTCGATCTGTGAATAATTTCTTTGCGCAGACGAGAGCAATTTGGACGCAAAGGCAATAGGGCGATCGTGCGATCCATCTTTGTGCGCAAGCACAGCACCGATCCCGAAATCCGATGCATCCACTATCATCAAAAGAGGCTTCTGGGGATCGAATGGCGTAAGGCAAGTATTGGAAAGCAACGCCGGAAATCCCATCCTCGTCGCCAATGTTGTGGTTGACAGAAGAGCCAACACCGTGTTACTAGAGGAGGCCGAAATGCATGCGTTTTAGCTCACGCAGGCTGGCGTGAGGTCTGGAACAGGACACGGAAAATAGAATTTAGAAAAACGGACGTAGCTGGTGGAATACTTAACTTTAATCCATTAATGATGAACGTCGGTCTTGACAGTACATGATTCACAATATCAATAGTAACTGATAATGGCGCCTTGCTAGGTTGTAGCAAATGACGTAGCTGAAGGCTATGCTAAACTATCGTCTCGGCAAATGAGAACGTAAGTAGGCAGTGAACCATCGCTAGCAAAGTCGGCTGTACAACTGGGACGAGTGCTAGGAAGTCTCTCTAGACCTGCCGTATGGCGGCGCTCGGTCTGCAATCACTGATAGTGGCGACACGCGGGTCCGACGTATACTAACGGACCGCGGCCGATTTAAAGGCTACCACATAGCAAGTGTGGTGTCTGGCGGTGACACCACATATTCTTTGTTAGAAGTCATTTATAATCCTGGCCACGCAACTTGCGAAAATACAAGGAGTGTTAAAACCACCAATAAAGATAAGTGTAAAGATTTGTTTCATTTTCTTATAATATTAATATTCCTTATGAGGAAAGCTATTTCTTTCTCTCAACAAAAAACAATACAAATATTTCATAGTGACTGTGGACGAGATTTCTTATTGAATTTAGTTATACAGCACGTGCTTCCTTCTACTTTTTCCCCCCTTTGAATTATTTTGTTGCCTGAATTTTATTATTGTTGTTTTCTAATACCAGGCACATTTCTTGCGCATAAGGAAATTTTGGATGTTTTTGTAATAAAGTTGTGTTAGGTTGGAAAAATATTTGTGCCCTAACGGCTCCCAGTGAGTCACTGATCTCATACTGCTGTTAACCAATGAAAACTAAGACTCAAATCACACGTGATGTGATGTCTACCAAACTTGGTCGTTCGCTGCGCTCTAAACCAATGTTACTGAGAAAATAATACTCGCCAGTGACACGTGGTGCAGGCTCGACCTGACAGGAGTGTCGACGGATGTCGCTGCGCACAGTATTCAAGTACCATACCTTCGGAAGCCTTTGTGACATCAATAGATTTTTGCGGATTGGTGTAACCCTGATAACAGCTTTAAATAGATCAGATTCATTGCTGTCAGAACGAGTGGTTACATAGGTAACCAGATGCAGTCCTCGGTCCAGTTTATTATAGTTTGTTAATTAAACTTTACAATTTTGTGTTGTAAACGGAGAATGTTTCCCGGAGTACACTAGCTCACTCGCTGCCTTACTACTCTAGCCTTGCTCACGCCCTGTCGTGTGAAGTTCTCAGAATACACGTCGGAATCTAGCTTCAATTGAATGAAAATTATCCAAATAAATAAAAGGTTCACTGCGTTCTGACAGAAACCTTCTCTAAATGCACCCACAGCTCACTCATACATCGCGCAGCTGGCGCCAGTACCTCTTTCTTGTTGTGTCATCTTTGTCATCGATTTCGCTTTGGCCGACCGAGAGTCAGTTGTTCATCGTGAGTTCGGCTATGTAAGTCTGCAGCGTCGAGGCAGCAGGCCTCAGTGTGTGGTCTGTCGTTGGCGGTTACAATGGGGTCGGGATGTTGGCCCTTATTTGGTGCGCATGCCCATTGCGCGTAGTATCACTGGAGTTCTTCTGCTGGAGACGGTGGAAAGGAATGGGTGCCGGTACGAGGCTTGGTTTTGGCTTTTCTCGCCACGCAGTGCGGATTGAGAAGAAGAGCTTGCCGGAGTGTCGCCTGGCATTAACCGTTCACCTGGGCATATGTGTCATTTTGGTGACAAGTCTGATACGTCAAAATTATGTTACAAGTGGCATGATAACGGGGCTTGGGCTTTCCATCTTAGTTTCCTACCACTTGATGAAGGATCTGCAGCTGTATGAAAGAAAGCCCAGTGAGCTGCTCATTACTGAGTGAGTCTATAATTAAAGTTGCTGTAACCTTGGTGATTAAGTACCAAAATTTGCACCTTAGTTTACGAGTAACGAAATACTATGCTGTCTCGTAAAAATACGTCAGATTCCATGAAAGTGTAGTATTGGTGGGCCCCCGCCCGTTTAAGATAATATTCATCTGTTACTATCACGTTTCAAGGAACAATCTTATCTACACGTGTATTGGAGTGTTGAAATGGATTCTTAAGTCTTTAAACTCTCTATTTTTTAGCGAGCTTCCTGTTTTAATGTTATGTTTTATTCTTTTTTTTTGTAATATGAATGTGCACTTACAACTGTGCTGTTGCAGTTGATTTATGTTTCAGTTGCACGGAGCGCAGTGTATTTCGTCCGGAACGGTGAGGTGTGGCACCAGGGCTTGACGACTTGGCCGTTGCCAGTGGAGCTGTGTTTCGTTAGACCGGGCTCCATGTTGCCAGCCTTCTGTCTCGATTTCGTATTGCTGTTCTCTTTGTTCCTGTCTCTACCAGGTCATTAAGCTTTGTAGCTCGTTCCTCCGCCGCTTTGGCGAATGAATCTTTCGCTCGCAATATGAATTTAAACCCGTAAAACTGGGTTTCACTCTGTAATTAGTGCCCGACCAGATTGCTCGAGGATCCGCCTTATTAATTCTGTAGTCCCATATCAGCCATTTGTTTATGATATTTGTAACTTGTGTGCTGGTTGTGAAGTTTAGGCGGCCGGTGTGGCCAAGCGGTTCTAGGTGCTTCAGTCTGGAACCGCGCGACCGCTACGGTCGCAGGCTCGAATCCTGCCTCGGGCATGGATGTGTGTGATGTTCTTAGGTTAGTTAGGGTTGAGTAGTTCTACGTTCTAGGGGACTGATGGCCTCATAAGTTAAGTCCCATAGTGCTCAGAGCCATTTGAACCATTTGTGAAGTTTAATTTTTACAAAGCAGGGTTTCATGTGCGTATGTTGTCAGGGAATGTTTAGATGCCGAGGAACCGTTTTTTTATTAATTGTTTGTTATTGTAATTAGTGCCTCTGTACTGGCATCAACTGGATTATTCCTTAGTCAGAAGTTAGTGTGCCCGGTGTCTTCATTACCGAGCGTTCAAGTTCTAGAGGTTGCTTTTATTGTTATTTGTGTGCCTTATGTTATGCCTTATTGTTATACCTCGATATGAATTTATAGTCATTGTACAGCATAGTCTTGCGGGTGCAGAATTTGGCAAGTTTTGTTTGTATTAAATATTTACACAAACAGAAATTTTCTTAACGTTTTATGCATTTGTTATGCAGATTTTAACAGGGGTTTAAGAAAAATTTCTATTGTGCTCCTGTGACGTTGTTAAATTATCTGTTTCATTGTATTAAATTGTGCTAGGTAATAAATATTGTATAACACAAGCTGTGTATGTTTGGAATTATGGCCGTGCTGCTTCCTATCTTACTGCTGGACGCAAATAGCACGTTTCACTCAACGAACATTAGTCGGAGATGATTCCAATTTGAGCATATCTCGCTCGATGGCGTCTCACTTGTTTTCCATACGACTGACGTCAGGTGACTTGAGTACTAACACAAGCACCCGCAAGACCGTGAAGGTTTACTAAGACCATTAAATAGCGATAAGATGTTGCACCGTTTGTTAAAGACAGAACACATGGTTGGCTGCTGTAGGCAAACAGAAGTCGGTGCTACAATCTGATCGATGTAACATTGCATATTACCAGTGGTAATTCTGTAATTCTGTTTCAGTAATGCGTATTTAAAATGTACCGACCGCTTAGATATGAGTATTGCGACATCGTAAGTGATTTAATACAAGATGACAATTAGTGAATTATATGAAAAAAACGTAAATTATTTACAAACTACGGCGTGAACAAACTTTAAACAACATGTAAACGTCACTACGGTTATTCGGATTTAGCTCATCTCATGTTCGATACGCCTGCCAACATTGACGATGATTTGACGTAGACGAATAGCGAAATTCGGCATGACCCGCTGAAGTATCAGAACATAGATGCTGTTGATGACCTCCTGAATGGCTTTTTTCAGCTCAGCAATGGTTTTGGGGTTGTTGCTGTACACCTTGTCTTTAACGTAGCCCCACAAAAGGGAGTCGCGTGTGTTCAGGTCCGGAGAACATGGCGGCAAATCGAGGTCCATACCAGTGGTCTCTGGGTATCCCAGAGCCAGAATGCGGCCCCAGAGAGCACCTCCAAGACATCACTCTCATGCTTCGTTGGAGTGGAGCTCCGTCTTGCATGAACCACATCTTGGTGAAATCAGGATCACTTTCGGTAATGGGGATAAAATCATCTTCCATGATATTCACGTACCATTCGGTAGTCACCATGCCATCCACGAATATGGCGCCAATTGTTCCGTGGCTGGATATTTCACACCACTCAGTCACCCGTTGAGGGTGAAGAAACTTCTCGATCGCGAAATGCGGGTTCTCAGTCCCCCATATGCTCCAATTTTGCTTATTGACGAATCCACCCAAATGAAAGTGTGTTTCGTCGCTAAACCATCAAATACAGCGCATACTAATTCCCATCGTGCCCCGCGGCCAACCGTGCAGTTTGAACGTCCTAACATAAACCGTTCAGAAGTTATGACTATTTTATTTCGTATAGGTCAACAAGCGTCACACTTAATGTAACATGTAAGTGAGACAGATGGATCACAAGCGGTACAGAGGCAAAGACGAGATATCTGTATAGTGTTCCTGGTGACAGTACAGTTGCCAGGCTCTGATAAATAATATTTCAATCTTTATCGTTTTAAATCAGCTGAACACGAACTGACATTTCTCGTTGTATTATCATAAGCTGCAACTTTTGTATTAGCCAATGAATTCTTGTTCTCCAAGAAGGAACAAGAAGAAAACTAACGGATCCATATGAGACAACGACCAGACCAGGCCAGCCAAGGATACTGTACAAATAGGTGCTTCATGGGAACAGCAGTTTCCTTTGCAAAATGTCCACCAAAGTAGTTCTTTGATGTTGTCAGCACAGCCTACGAGTAAAGTGGCGGGACACATTATTTGCCAACCACAGAGATAGTTGACGCCTCGTCCATCTCAGATTCATCGATGGATGACACTCTCTCTTCTATTGGTATACGCCACGCAGACAATTCGTCTCTACCACTATTTACCTTCCTGGATCAGAATCGTCCCGCTGAGAACTGATCAGCAGAAACAGCATTTTCTGAAGATGGCGACTAATGAGATCGCCGAAATATCAAGTTGATTTTAGGATCCGGCAGCAAACCCGAAGAGACTATGTCTGTAATTGGTTGTGTTAAAAAGAAGCTCACTGCAGGTAATGAAATTATAATTTTATATTTATGTTCGAGTGTATCGACTACTGTTAGATTTCTAATCAGGCCGGTATCTGTGTGAGAAATTAAGTTACATGTGTCTTGGTAACAACTGTGTTCTTTTTTGCACTCTAATTCAAGTCTCATTTTATAAGTTCATTTTGTATAATAATTGTCACCTTTTTGCAGTATGCTTAAGTAGTAAACTTACGTTTATGTTGTAGATGTTAGAGAATGATGGGGTGAATACGGCACTAAGTGTCTGGCACAGCAGTAATAGGAGAAAAGTATAAGGTAAACCCGATTAAGAATGAAATGAAGAGTTTTGTACAATCCAGGACAAAAAAAATATACTCAAGGGAAAAGTCAGTAACGCTTTGGCACACCTCTGGTCCTTATGCAAGCTGTTATTCGGCTTGGCGTTGATTGATAGATTTCCTGGATGTCCACCTGAGGGATATTGTAATAAATTCTGTGCAATTCCCACGTTAGGGCGTCAGAATGCCTAAGCGGTTGGAGATCCCTGTCCATAATGCTCCAAACGTTCTCAATTAGGGAGAGATTCAGTGACAGTATTGGCCAAGGTAGGGTTTGGCAAGCTCTCCGTATATGGGCCGGGATTATCTAAATTTTAATCCTGGATGGCTTGCCATGAAGGGCAACAAAACGGGCCGTAGAATATAGTCGACTTAACGCTGTGCTACAACGGTGTAGCGCATGAAAACCAAAGGGGTCCCGTTATGAAAAGAAATGGCACATCAGACCATCACTTCAGGTTATCGGGCCGTATGGGAACGACAGTCTGGTCGGTACCCCACTACTGTCCGGGGAGTCTCCGGACAAGTCATCGACCTGGAATATGTTCTTCGTGACCATGATGCTCATAATCTCTTTAGTTTGACTTGTATTTATTATTCCCGAATTTCCCCGAACATTTTTGTAGTTCCTTCTTTTGTCGATCAAGATTCAGCTGGCGGAAATCACCAATATACCTAACTGATCAAGCCTCTTCATCTTACTGGTATGCCCCTCTAACTGTCCGCTAGATTGAGCGCAAGAGGTAACGCTTGCAGTATATCTGTGGTGATCGATAATGATGGAGATACGCTCTCGTAACTCTGCCCAGGATACAACAGTAAATTTTCCAACTTCATCCTTGTGACTGATACATAATGAAATGAAACACCAACAGCCGTCGTATTGATGTTAGTTTATTATGCTGCAGCTGACTCAAATATACTATCTCCAGGTTTTAACTGACTCTGAGAGGAGAATTTGCTTGGGGTTTAACGCCTCAGAGCCAGTTAAGGCCTCAAAATGGTGTACTGAGACACCGAAACTGCTTGCAATACAGCAAATTATCAAAAGGAAGGCTTTAGGTGTTACATGTTATTACACAAAAGTTGTGTTCATTACATTTTCGGTGACCACTGATATCGTATTACGTATCGTTTTGGATTGAATCAAGTCACATATTACAAAACTAAACCGAAAGTTTATTTAGAAAAATCACCGTAGCAACTACCTCTGTAAGCCTTTAGAACTCCTTCACCAATCGTTATCACCCCTGTAGAATCACAGGTAGCTCCTTCACGGACTGCGTTTATTTATTATACCTCCCTCCTGAATTTCTTCATCCTTTCTGTTATCTTTTTCCGGCTTTCTTCAGCACGAGCTTTCTCTTCTCCTCCACTGGCGGCTCACTATCCTTTTCCTGTACCATTTTCTGTCACTGATCTGTGTCTTACTGGTCGGTGTATACTTGATCCTACAGTTTATATCCACAGATACGACACACTTGGTTCCTATCTTTCCTCTTGTTCTAGCTCCTGATGCCCGTAATCTTTTGGCCGTCCTATCTATACAAAACATCAGCCCATGTAACGAAAAACTTGTTCTTTTCAGTCTGATTTCTCCTGATATTGTTCTCATGGTCCCGCACAGTTCTTCCCTAGTTTTTCGCAACCACACCACATCACCTGTTTCAAAGCCCAATGGTTTCATTAGTATTTTTCTCTCCTATTTTTCTGGTTTTCCTGCAACATAAAATCCTAACGTTTACATCTCAGCTGCATCCAGTACCGCATTCCTCATCGTTGCCTTGTAGTGTCTGATTTTTGCGTGTGTTACATTCTTTTCATTCTAAACAATTCTTGTCATAAAGAATGCTACCCATATATTCTCCAGCTTCTCTGTTACTCTTTCATTGCCTTTGTTTATTCCTGTTCTGTTCTTCCACATATTTAAATTTGCCGTCTTGTGGTTTTCAAGTAGCAGTGGCATTCAGTGCCTTTGTCTTGTTGTGGGCGGTCATCTGTTGTATCTGTCTTGATACCTTTGAGTCTATTCCGCCTCATTTACTGTCACTATTTCGTTCGCAAAGGCTAGGTAGTCTGTCAACATGGTCATTTGTCCTCAATGTGAATCTTTTGTATTCGAACTTTCTCTTTTATTACTCTTCACTGATCAGTTCATGGCGATCCATCTCTTTGTTTGGCACTGGTCTTGATCTCTTCTGATGGTAGCCATCTGAATCTTATCCTTGCCTTTGTCATATCCTTTCGTTATCAGTTCTCGTGCAGAGCCGTTTAGACCTCTATTCTTCTGGAATTTTTCAAGGAACTGTCGATGGAGTTGAATACCTTCATTAGGTCCACGAAGGTTAAATCGTCTTTTGTTCTTTAAGACCTTAGGTCCTACCATTTTTTTTTCAGGAAAAAGGTCTGTTCTACACACCCACTTTCCTTCCTGAAGCCTCTTTAACAGCCTCCAGCTGTCCCCTCCATCTGTTTCTCTCCTCTCTTCAGGAGGTGGTAAAAATTTGGTAAGGTCTTATGGGACCAAACTCCTGAGATCACCGGTCCCTAAGCTTACACACTACTTAATCTAACTTAAACTTACTCTACGGACAAGACACACAACCATGCCCGAGGGAGGACTCAAACCTCCGACGGGGGCAGCCTCGCGATCCGTGACAAGACGCCCTGGACCGCGCGGAGTAGCTGCGCGACTCTTCCGGAGGAGATGCAACAGTCTCCTCATTTTTTTGTATGTTTCAACAATGTTTCAATCCCTTCCTCGTATTTCTCTCGGTTGTACAATCTTCTCATTCTTTGTACGTTTCAATCCCTTTTTCGTATTTGTCTCGATTGTGTCCTAATTCTTCTCTGTCTAGCTTGATCTTTCGAGTTCCTCTGTTCGACTGTACTTGCCTCCTGCAGTTTGGAATCACAAGACACTTGATGCCCGTGAGATTATATTCTGCTTTTATGTTCTTCGTGGCTATGTTGCCCATAATCTCTTCAGCGTTTGTTATTCCCCAGAGCTGGTACGCTGGGCTTGCCCCCTTACTCTGTTTAGCCTTGAGATGTGATGTCATCATTCGCAGCATAAGTTCTCGAAAAAGTTCTATCAACCTTTCCCTGTTTCTGTTTGTTGTACGGTGAGCGGGAAATACCCTTAATATTCCCTTATATTGGTCTGCGCGGTATACTTTTCGATGTACCATGTAGTTCATCGCAGTATCTATCCCTAAGTGTCGGGATATGCCTATTCTTATCATTATTCCGTGTACATCCATTTACTATTGTATACTCTTTGATCCCTTCTCGGATGTTTAGCCGTATATCCGTTTTGGCCTCCTCTTCATTCAGTTATGCCGTCCTAGTACCGTCCTAGTACCTGTTGTCTGCTATTAACTCCATGCCAAAGTATGCTTCCTCACGCTGATTCCTAGTTTTCCTTTGAGTACTATGAAGCATTCTGACCTGATTGTATCATGGTCGATGCACCTTCTTTCTTGGATGGCTAGTATTCACTCTTTCATCTCGTCTATTAACTGTTCATCACTCTTGATCGTTGTCTGCACATTTATGGTCGCTATTCTGAAAATACTTCTAACACACTTTTCGCCAGAACCACAGAATTGGAATGACTACTTGCGTCAACTTGACCGACAGGGGTTGTCGCCCTGGGGTAATCTTGATTGGATTGTGCGATCCATACCATGAGCTAAAAACACTATTTGTTGGGGTTACTATTAAATTCAGTTATACAAAAGAGGATGTTGGATCCAGAAGTCGAATTTATGCCGCCTTTGATATGGTGGAGCCGTTGGGAAGACAAATTCCTGTACTATCTTTGTGCCTTTCAGACCGCTGGCCGAGTCTCATCTGTAACGTCGGGAGTTGCTTGGGGCTGTTTGAACAGGCTGCACTTGTTTGTAAGAAGGTAGCAACACCAGAAGACAGTAGCGAATTGTAAGAAGACAGACAGTGGATCGGTGATTGGTGCTGTAACTAGTTGCTGACCCTAAAAGAGATTTAATGTAACGGCCTGCTCATGAAAGGCTAATACATTCATTGTTCGCGATAATTTACTAGAAACAGTAAGTAGCGTAAAAGACCTAGGATAAACTATAAGGAGCGATCTAAAGTGGAATGGCGACAAGAAACAAATTGTAGGAAAAGCAGATGCGAAGCTGATATTCAGGGAACAATACTTAAGAATATGTAATACAAAAAGGGAATGGTTTACATAACG
Source organism: Schistocerca serialis cubense (assembly GCF_023864345.2). Taxonomy (NCBI): domain Eukaryota; kingdom Metazoa; phylum Arthropoda; class Insecta; order Orthoptera; family Acrididae; genus Schistocerca; species Schistocerca serialis. Next base: position 530,579,730 of record NC_064642.1, read on the forward strand.
CTAGCTGTAATGATTCTTGAGTGTTGACCATCGGTCTGGGACCGTAAGCAGGTTGGCCGAATAGAACAGCAGAACGACGAAGAGCAGCGAATTTCATCGCGGCGTCGTTTAGTTGGCGCGAGATTGTTACAGAGTTGTTCAACAAACTCCAGAGGCGTTGTGCTTCACGCCAAGGTTTTCTGCTGAAATACCGAAAACGAACATTGTGGAATAGTCGGTCAACGTATTACTTACTGTGCAATGCATTACTTACTTCTCACATACGTCCCACGAAATGACCAAGGCGAGAAAATCACAGAAATTAGAGGCATTCGCACGTTTACCGCCAATCATTCTTCTCAAGAGTCATTCGATAGTGTTACAGGGAAGAGTATCGAGTACTTACCGTGTCTGCCATTTCCGTCGTGAAACAGTGGGCCTCGATTGCATTGTTTAAAGTTGTTTACTTTGCACAGACTCGCTAATCTTGCTCTGTTATAGTCGTGCATAGGCAGCATAGTCTCAACTGACTGGTGCAGCAGATTATTGCACCGCTATGACTGATGTCGGCGCCACCATTAGTGTCCTGCAAACTACAGCCATTCAGACATGCGCAGTGGACTGCAACAGAAGGACGACGTACACTGCCGAATAGACCTCGTTACTCTTCACAAGCAAACCCGGCGCATATCCCAACACGTACTTGTTTTCGGGAATATAATTACACGAAGCTTTCTTATAATTTTGATCTACACTATCGCCTGAAGGGATGTGTGACACCTTTTTAAATATTCTGTATACAGTATGCCTCAGAAGGAATGATCAGTATCCAGAGACATGACATGACAGGAAAAAATTCATATGGGCGTATGTCCTATTCCGAATGGTGTCTGAGATAGAATACATTTAGGTACTCTTGCAAAACTTTCGCACTTTTGTCATTTTAAATAGTGACAGTATTTGGAATAAGTATAGTCGTTCGGATAAGGGTGGTTGTGGGAATGAAGAGAAAATATGATTAAAAATGAAGCGAACGACGTGAATTAATAATCGTGGAAACAATTCTGTTGGAAGAACATACGCAAATGAGCGTTATAGCAGAGGTTGAAAATACCTCTTCAGTACTAAATTACTTTATTTTCACACGACCGGTTTCGGACTTTATCAGCCCATCCTCAGGTGTCGTAGCTGTGCTGTGGTCCCCGCGCGCCGCGTGTCCGGGCGTGGTGTGATGCTCATAGGCATACGTAGATAATGTCAGTCATTTCGCGTTATTTATGTTAGATCGCGTGGCCATACAAATGGACAGAGTTGGGAAATTGATTAATAATTTTAGTTAGGAAATATAGACATTGCACTTAAAGGGTTGATTTTAATCTACAATACTGGCCATTAAAATTGCTACCCCACGGAGATGACGTGCTACAGACGCGAAATTTAACCGACAGGAAGAAGATGCTATGATATGCAAATGATTAGCTTTACAGAGCATTTACACAAGGTTGGCGCCAGTGGCGACACCTACAACGTGCTGACATGAGGAAATCTTCCAACTGATTTCTCATACACAAACAGCAGATGACCGGCGTTGCCTGGTGAAACGTTCTTGTGATGCCTCGTGTAAGGAGAAATGCGTACCATCAGACCCAACGACTGTTAGCAGAATATGGAATCAGTGGGTTCAGGAGGGTAATACGGAACGCCGTGCTGGATCCCAACGGCCTCGTATCACTAGCAGTCGAGATGACAGGCATCTTATCCGCATGGCTGTAACGGATCGTGCAGCCAAGTCTCGATCCCTGAGTCAACATATGGGGCGTTTGCAAGACAACAACCATCTGCACGAACAGTTCGACGACGCTTGTAGCAGCATGGACTATCAGCTCGGAGACCATGGCTGCTGTTACCTTTCACGCTGCTTCACAGACAGCAGCGCCTGCGATGGTGTACTCAACGACGAACCTGGGTGCACGAATGGCAAAACGTCATTTTTTTCCGATGAATCCAGGTTCTGTTTACAGCATCATGACGGATGGTCGCATCCGTGTTTAGCGACATCGCGGAGAACGCACATTGGAAGCGTATATTCGTCATCGTCATACTGGCAATCACCCGGCGTGATGGTATGGGGTGCCATCGGTTACACGTCTCGGTCACCTCTTGTTCTCATAGAGGGCACTTTGAACAGTGGACGTTACCTTTCAGATGTATTACGACCCGTGCCTCTACCCTTCATTCGATTCCTGCGAAACCTTACATTTCAGCAGGATAATGCACGACCGCATGTTGCAGGTCCTGTACGGGCCTTTCTGGATACGGAAAATGATCGACTGCTGCGCAGGCCAGCACATTCTCCAGATCTCTCACCAATTTCAAACGTCTGGTCAATGGTGGCCGAGCAACTGGCTCGTCACAATACGCCAGTCACTGCTCTTGATGAACTGTGGTATCATGTTGAAGCTGCATGGGCAGATGTAGCTGCACACGCCATCCAAGGTCTGTTTGACTCAATGCCCAGGCGTATCAAGGCTGTTATTACGGCCAGAGGTGGTTGTTCTGGGTACTGATTTCTCAGGATCTATGCACCCAAATTGCGTGAAAATGTAATCACATGTCAGTTCTAGTATAATATATTTGTTCAATGAATACCCGTTTATCGTCTGCATTTAGAAAATTTAATGGCCAGTAGTGTATAATATATCGAACAACAACGTTTATCATTTAGTAGCATAAGTTGCTTTCATCATTCATTTATGTTTATATTGTATGTAAAAAAGATCCTAAGCTCTACTTCAGGCGGTAGTCAGAAAGGGCCAAATCATCATTTTAGCGTTTATTATTTTCCGTTGCGCACATTCACTTTTACACCCGCCTGGAGTAGCATTTTGGATCCGTGTCTCCGAAACAGAACCGGCTGCAGTGGCTGGAGGAGCATTATAGTGTCTCGGTGACCAAATTCGCCATCTGGGTCGTCATCGGGTGACATCAGCAGGTACGCAGCGACCAGTTTTTTAAGGGATTTACATGACATTTGCGTAGACATCTAATGCCGCATACCTCCACAAACCTACCTACAAACTGTCAGATCCACGAAACGCAGAATCATTGATATATTTCGTTCCAAAGAGGGACACAGACTAGGTGTATATTATTTGTTTTATGGCCTACTAGTGTGCACTTGTGCGTGTAGGACCAATCACTGGATTGGTTGTGGTAGCACAGTTAAATGATCACCAAGCTGGTCAAACGTTACATTATTATCTTTTTGTTTAAGGGGTTGAATGGAGCCTGAAGTGTACACACGAAAGGTAATACGCACTACTTGAAAGCGTCATGGATGCTGCTGCCCTCTATAGGAAATATGCAGAGACACTCAGACAAGCAACACATGTCCTCTCAAGAGTGTGCAAATGCACTGAAGCTGATGGCGGCATATTCGTACATTTGCTGTGAACTGTGAAACTGTTGTTAACTGCAATGTACGATGGAAGTTAGAGGTGGATGTGTTGAAAATACGTATTTTTCATCTCATGCTTTTAAAACGTCTGTCCTAATGCTTACTGACAGTTGCACATGTGTACGTTTGTAAACCTAGCATGTTCTGTTTTGTGACGGCTCCGAAACCCAAGGTCCTCGGCGGTACTTTTGGGGCAGCCACCACTAAAGCGTGGGTAGTGATCCAGGATCTAGCTATGTCTGTTGGCCGAAAAATAATTAATGACAAGAATTTCGTCAGCTAGAATGAAGAGATAACTTATTTTTATTTCTGACGAAACGTGCACCAGCAATACAAGACCAAGTAATATCCAAGAGTAATCCGTATACTGAGCCTAGTCGAATACAATAGCAAATATCACACTGCAATAGCTCTTCTACGAAGTCCACGAAGGGCTAGCAATAGACAATCGACAATAGACTGTCCGTCTCGGGGCCAGCGCTCCTCCTTATATGCAAAAGGCAGAGGGCGCTGCGGACCCGAGCTCAACCTTGGCGCGACCTCTTCCGTCGGCGGCAATGCCCTGAGACGCCGACGGCCGCGACAGGAACTGTGGCCAGCGATGTCACGATCAGGGCGCGCGTGCGCGAGTTGGTTGGTTGGTTGGTTGGGTCCGTGGATACAACATACTGAATTACAGAGAAAATAAATAACAATGTACGCCATATGTGTTCTGTCTCGGAAACCTTTCGGAATAGGGTACACGTTCATATGAAAATATTTGCTTCAAATGATGTTTCTTGCCATGTCGTTGATGTAGACCATTTCTCCTTGGCCATTCTGTGTAGAGTGACAGACCCACCTGGAAACATGAGCAGAGCACATATAGGTACGTGGGTCTGTCAGTCTTATTCCATTGGCGCTACAGCTTTCCACACCCCCGTAGTTCGCCAGTTGACTCGGCATCTGTGTCGCCCGCCCCTCTGCCCGGTCGATACGCGTCATTAATGCAGTCCGACAATCATCGCATTTCGATAGGCGCCCGCCAGCGATACAGCGGAGGAGCGGTAGGAAAGCAGTTTGATTTTCACGGCCAGTCTGGGACCGGCCACGTGGCTGTGGCGACCACCCCGCGCGGCGCTTCAATTTGCCGTAATCCCGACTCCGATAATTGAACGCCCGCCCGCCCGCGGGCCAGCCGTGATGCCGGTCTGCCGAGAGGCACCGCGAGCCGGCGCACCGGACTGCGATGTGCTGCTCTGCACCGGACGACCCACCACTCACTGCAGACGTCCCTCCAGACGTCAATGGCCCCCTGCCCACTCCCCAGCAGCGCAGCTTACACTAAGAGCATTACGCCCAGTGTGATCCCGATTATGACCCTCGACGAAAGTCTATACAAGTCGCTTTGGCAGCCTTCCTTGCTGTATCAGCCTGTTACAGTCCGGATCCTATTGTCTCCGCGAAATTTCCCCAAAGACTTCTGACAGGTCAACCAACGTCTGAATCATCTCGGAAATCTGCTACACCACGCTCAAACCGCTTTTTCCGTATTTAGCAACAACGCAGGTAGAAAATACGTCCAGCTCGAGGAAATAATTCCGTTAGAGTTTCAGTAAAAAAGCCAAATGAAGCATACATGTACTGGAATCAATATGGGAGTTTCCCAAACGTTAGCCATCACATCACCCCATGAACCTTCTCGATATATGTACACTGAGGCGATGAAAGTCATGGGATACCTCCTAACACAGTGTCGGACCTCTTTCCGCCCAGCATAGTGCAGCAAGTCGACGTCGCATGGACTTAACAAAAAGTCGCAGGAAGTTCCCTGCGCAAATATTGAGCCATGCTGCCTCTGTAACCATCCATAATTGCGAAAATGTTACCGGTGCTGGATTTTGTGCATGAATTTTTTTTTTTTTTTTTTTTTTTTTTTTTTTTTTTTTTTTTTTTTTTTTTTTTTTTTTGGACAAGAGGGAACCAGTCCACTCCATGTAAACACAACTCCTACCATTCTACCATTAAGGAACCACCGTTAGCTTGGGCCGATGCAGGCGGTTTCGTGCTATTAGCAAAGGCACTAGCGCCAGTCGTCTGCTGCGATAGCCCATTAAGGTCAAATTTCGCTGCGCTGTCCTAACGGATCGTACGACCCAAATTGATTTATGCTGTTATTTCATGCAGTGTTGCTTGTCTGTTAGTTTTGCTTAGCTACTGGCGCTGACAAATCTGCTCATCAGCCGCTGCACTCGATCGTTAAGTGAAGGCCGTCGGCCACTGCGTTGTCCGTAGTGAGAGGTAATGCCTGAAATTTAGGATCCTCGGTACATTCTTGACACTGTTGATCGAGAAAACTGAATTCCCTAACGATTTCCGAAACGGAATGTCCCATGCGTCTAACTCCAACTACCATTCCGTGTTCACAGTCTGTTAATTCCCGTTGTGCAGCCATAATCACCTTTTCATATGAATCACTTGAGTTCAAATTACAGTTCCTTCAACGCACTGCCCGTTTGTATCTTGTGTGCGCTTTCCCATGACATTTGTCACCTCAGTGTATGTACAACCTAAATGCAAAGTAAAGCCACCAGCTTCATTCTCGGTCACTCAGCTTTCTTACCATAGGTCCAAAGTCCGCCTTTATGGGAGGTTAAAACCATGGTTTTTCAGGGCTGTAAGATTCTGGGGAAAAACAGAAGTTCCTGACGCAGCGTTCTTGGCATATTTCAGTCTTTCACGTCAGTTCAAAGCGATATCAAGAAACTGTCAAACACATCTGTTGCTATAAACCTGGGAAACAGGTGTCTCCGAATTGATCTGATTATTTCACTAGGTACCGTAACTACTCCTATTATCGAAAATACGATTGTGTGGGCTGTCAAGCGAAATTTCCGATGGGCTGAGAATTTATTGATATGTGGGACTCGGCATTTTATCTTGTAGAGTAATGGACAGATCTAGAAGTAACTTCAGGTGACTCAAGGAGTGTATTGAGACCTTTGCTGTTCGCGTAGTATGTTAATGACCTGGCAGACATTACTAAAAGTAACCTCAGACTTTTCACGGATGATACAGTTATCTACAACGAACTACTGTATGAAAAATATTCAATGTAAAATTTCAAACTGGAGCATAGAATGCCAAATTACTTTCAATGTTTAGAAATATACAACTTTTCGTTTCACAAAATGAAAAAAAATTAATCGGTAAACTGAAACAACTGCCTGGATGTAGCGTTTTGTAGGGGTATAAAATGGAATGATTATGTAGGCTCTGTTGTAGGTAAAGCAGGTGGTATACTTAGATTCAGTGGTAGAATACTGGGAAATGCAATTAGTCTAGGAATGATATTGCTTATAAAACACTCGTGAGACTCAGACCTTGGATACTGCTCATGTGTGAGGGACCCGTTCCAAATACAACTAATAGGGGTATTGAACGCATCCAGAGAAGCACGAACGGTGACAGGTTTGTTTGATCAGTTGGAGAGTGTCACGTAAATACCGAAGAAATGAAACTGGCAGACGCTAGAAACTAGAATCGAAGCATCCTGACAAAGTCTAATTACTAAGTTTCAAAAATCAGGTTTCAAATGATAGTACAGTTCCCTATTGATAGCTCGCGCAGTGATTGGGAAGTACCCCCCACCACGAAGTTTGGTGTTTTATAGTGCGTGGACGTAAATGTAGATGTAAATATGAGTTTAAAACACCTGTTATCTTCTCTTTTCCAAGGCTGTAACATTTGATAAGTTATACGTTATTTATGTGTTACAATAGATATAATTGTCACCTTCCGAATGATTACTTACTACGAATATTTCCTGATAGGTTAAGACAGTTTTATTAAGTTTGTGGAGATTATAAGCATTCAATCGTGTTCTACAGCACCTCGGACGGCAATTAACAAGTATTATCAAAATCAATATCCTCCCCCTCGCTTTATATTTAACTTCTGATTGCATAAGTGTATTGTATTGTCTTAGGTACATGCTACTGTACACGACATGACCACCAGAACACTTTTCTGGCTAAATATAACTTGAAACGACATGTTTCTTCTCGAAATTTAAACTAATACGGAAAGCTTCGAACCTGAGTGAATGTATCTATGCAAACATCTGGCAGCTAGATTTTCTCCTTACATTTGACTGACATGATCAATGGGACACACACACACACACACACACACACACACACACACACACACACAATGAGACTTGACAATGAGTACAGAGAAACACATAAATAGTTAAACTACACAAAATAATATAATTGCTGCTGTAGTAACAATTTCTGTCAATTAATTGCAAGCCGGCCTGTGTGGAAGAGCGGTTCTAGGGGCTTCAGTCTGGAACCGCGCGACCGCTAGCGTCGCAGGTTCGAATCCTGCCTCGGGCATGAATGTGTGTGATGTCCTTAGGTAAGTTAGGTTTAAGTAGTTGTAAGTGCTAGGGGCCTCTTCAGTCCCATAGTGCTCAGAGCCATTTGAACCATTTTTGAATTAGATTTATCGTAAAGACCAAGTGTTAATTATTGTATGGGCTGGTAGCATGAATCAAATTATTTGCAATACCGATCGGCACTTGAATTAGTGTCGCCATATACTCTACCTCAATTTTGTCTCACAGAATTTTTCACAAGACTATTTTTCCTACGCATTCAGAAATTTTTAGAAATCGCATAAGAAGGAAATTGACGAATGGAAGGCTCATCAAAAATATCTAAAATACTGAACATATATGAACTATACTCAGCCAAACTAATACAGAACGTCTCAATTATGAAGTTTCAGATTGGTGTTGGTGACCTTGAACGAAGGACAGTCCATTTCCTTGACTTCTTAAGGAGACCGTACTATTGCTGCACCGAGAGTTTCATCACTTATTCGATCCCTCTTCTTTGTCTTCACATCAGTCACTACTGAAAAGTCCGCTCCCGGTAGCTGAGTGGTTGCTAAGCACCATACACTCATCTGTTTTAGAGGACAAGCATTAGAATACCTATTTCAGAGTAGTCCGCATACAGTCCTCGACTTCTGGTACAAAGTTGTGACCGCGCATAGCACCCTCACTCGAAAACCATCTTACCGACAAACTTTTGCCGGTTATCTCCGCAGCGTCTTCCTTGACCCCCCTCAAGTTGGGGTGTGCCATGCCTACCCGTCCCATGATGCAACACCCTTATTCACGTTCTCATGCATCGACAAAAGAAAGACAGAATGTCTTCTATTTTATTGTATTTAATGTTTTTCTAATATTTTTGTTAAACAAAAAATCATTTGTATATGTTTAAATTGTACCTTGAAGAATTGTTGCATGGTTTCTGTATATGTACTGTTAGTTTGTTCAATAAAGATTATTGCATAAAAAGTGGTCAGCGCGACAGAATGTCAATCCTAAAGACCCGGGTTCGATTCCCGGCTGGATCGGAGATTTTTTCCGCTCAGGGGCTGGATGTTGCGTTGTCCTACTCATCATCATTTCATCCCCATCGTCGCGCAAGTCGCCGAAGTGGCGTCAAATCGAAAGACTTGCATCCGGCGAACCGTCTACCCGACAGGAGGCCCTAGTCACACGACATTTACATTTTACTACTGAAAAAATTCCTTCTGACTGCGTTTGGATGTGACAATGTTAAGACCAATTCTGCAAATTTTCCTAAGTCAGGAAATTTCATTTCATCAACTGTATAGTACCACATTTCATCTATCTCCATTCTCAATAAATTACTTATCTCCTGTTCACAAATAAATGGGGTAACAGTCACCAATGTACAGACACATTGTTTTCGTTGACATATTTAGTAAAATATTTAGTTAAATGTCGTAATTCTGTAAGTCCAGACCTATCGCTTCCCAATGCTACAGTGGGGCACAAATTTCAGTTCTTTGTGCATTGGATCCCTAAATGACCCCTAAATGCAAGCGTCCCTCTATTTCTTCAACGAGAAGCACATATAATTCCAAACATCTGTTTCTGATTTCATCAGTGCCAGAAGCAGGTAGCTCCCTTAGCAACGTTCCAAAAAAATGAAACTTCCTGGCAGATTAAAACTGTGTGCCGGACCGAGACTCGAACTCGGGACCTTTGCCTTTCGCGAGTTCGAGTCTCGGTCGGGCACACAGTTTTAATCTGCCGGGAAGTTTCATATCAGCGCACACTCCGCTGCAGAGTGAAAATCTCATTCTGGAAACATCCCACAGGCTGTGGCTAAGCCATGTCTCCGCAATATCTTTTCTTTCAGGAGCGCTAGTTCTGCAAGTTTTGCAGGAGAGCTTCTGTAAAGTTTGGAAGGTAGGAGACGAGGTACTGGCAGAAGTAAAGCTGTGAGTACCGGGCGTGAGTCGTGCTTCGGTAGCTCAGATGGTAAAGCACTTGCACGCGAAAGGCAAAGGTCCCGAGTTCGAGTCTCGGTCGGGCACACAGTTTTACTCTGCCAGAAAGTTTCGTATCAGCGCACACTCCGCTGCAGAGTGAAAATCTCATTCTGGTTTCCAAAAAAATGGTTCAAATGGCTCTGAGGACTATGGGACTTAACATCTGAGGTCATCAGTCCCCTAGAAGGTAGAACTACTTAAACCTAACTAAGGACATCACATACATCCATGCCCGAGGCAGGATTCGAAACTGCGACCGTAGCGGTCGCGCGGTTCGAGACTGAAGCGCCTAGAACCGCTCGGCCACAACGGCCGGCTAGCAACGTTCTACACTCGGCCCCTAAATACACTTCACTGAAAAGAAGGAAGTTCCGAGGACAACATATATTAAGTATTTCAACTTCCTGGAGAGTTCTTACTGATAAAAAGTTCTAGCAGATTTCTTTAAGAAGATTGACTGAATTGTTTGCTAGCGAATAAATAAGAATCTTTTGACTTTGGAAAAGAGCATTGACACTGTCCAAAAACTGAAGAGCCTATTCCAAAAGCAAATGCAGCTACATTAAAAAAGCACTTTAATGAAGTTCATTTAGCGATTATGTGGCATACGAATTGGTGCATTGCCAGCCATCCTGTAGTTGCTGCTTTCAGTATTTTACCCTCTTCCACGTCCATAAACTTGGATCTTCACCAACTGCGTCGACCTATGACCTTTGCAGTCTGGTCTCTTCAACGCCACAAACCAACCAACCAACCAGCTGCGCACAACGCTTACAACTTTGAGACAAGGAAAGAGATATATATCTCGAAAAATCCGCTGGTGCACTAGGGAGTTTTTCAAAAGTTGTGGTAGCTATTAAGGCTGCTGAATGACAAAGGCATTGGATTAGAAGATCACCATTTACCTCATCTTTAAGACGAGAAACAAAAGAATTCTCTTACACCGACCATTACAATTGCACCATTACACGAAATGCCTACAATATTCGTTACTGGAATGGCCTTCGCAAGCAAGGATTCTTTAAAAGTCCTATGAAGTTTATCTGCAGAGCAATGAGTTCCAGAAATCGCCTTTTGATCCCACCAAAATCTGTAGAAACAAACCTGACCAGAACACACACGGATTTTTGCAAGTTAATGTCTGAACTTTCATCCAGCAACGATGAGAAGGGCGTAGCTTTTATATCTTCTACAATATCATCTGTTTCTACTTTGACAACAATTTCTTTTATAATGTTGGTGCTTTAGAGCTTTTTATTCGAATGTTTTAGGCAATTTTAGAATCAGAAAGTACATCTTTCACCAAGGGGATTAAATTGTCAACAACCTGCAATGCAACATTATGTTTTTCAATAAAAGTTGACGGTCTAACCTCAGCTTCTTTGTATTTCCACGTTAAATGTAGCACATCTACATTTGGATCCATTACCAGGAATTTATCTTAAACGTCCCTTAAAATTAAGATCAGTTAGCCATTGGCATTGAAATTTCTACTTTCTCGAAATCTTCTCACCGTCTTCTTCTGGCATTAATTCTTCACTACCTCTTCTTTTCTTTTCCGGAGTACTTTGTTTGTCACTCATTTTACACACTAATCATACGTATTACTGAAATGATAATATAGCCAGTTTTTACTATGTAGGTATACTTCCACTGCGACTGGCACAACGCAACTGCGTGGAAAACTAACGCTCTAAAGCTGCTCTTTCGCAGGACAGGTTCCAAAAACGGGGAAACCCCTTGCAGTGAGGTCGATGGTAGCAGAAGATGTCGAGAACCATCGCATTGTTTGTAATATATGTATATATTTGAACTTTTTTCTTAGATTACTTATTAATCATTTCAAAATTCCCACGTTTGCTGAAATTATTCAGTCTTCGCTTTTTCCCACAAGACCAAATTTTTGGTTACTTTCCCTTCGTTTGTGGGCAATTTCCCTCAATCTGGCCTCACTGACTTGAATCCAGTGATTAATAATATTTCTGTTGAGTTTCGATTACATGTAGCTGTCAGTTGACTGAAATTTAATGCAGTGCTTCACATCAGACTATTCTAAATTCGAAAGTTCCAGGATATTAATATCGCCTCTAATTTTGTTTACAGATTAATTTTAAAAAACGTCTCCGTAAATGACACAACAGAGTAGTAATTAAGAGTGTCAGTATGTCTTTCATAACCTCTATTTTTACCATCTCTACTCTATGCCAGTGGGATGTAACTTCCTGACAGCGTGTGAAATCTATTGGGCTGCAAACCTGATTAGTACACTACGGAATACCGGCAGTTATCGTTTTAAGAGATATGAACACTGTTTCGCTGGGTACCACACTTTAATATGATTATAGGTAAATGGCGGCGGATCGTTGGTGCTGAATTCAGAGGTGTAGACTGAGATGATTCCTACTTCATGATGACTGCAGTGAAATCTACGCTCTGCTGTCCTTAAATGTCGCTTATCTGATCTGGAGCAAAATGATGTAACGATTACGTTGATTTATGAAAATGAATTATCATAAATCAAAAGAAAACTTCATAGGGGCACCGGTGCATCATTTATTAGCAAAATGCACTGTACATAATGCTTCAACTGTTTTCAACTGGATAGAGGACTGTATTGCACTGGGTTAGGAATACAGACACAGATGCATTTTTAAAAAGACCGTAACGTAGTTACATTATTTAGATATACAGCTTTTGGTTTATTTTTCCGCTCAAAATAAAAGATTGGAAGCTTGGCCCTCCCGCTTTCGAACACAGTTCCTTACGAAACAATCACAGTTCGTTGTACGTCACACATTTGATCAAATACCACCGCAAGTACCGAAACAGCAAATTTCGTATTCTGTAGTTGTCTTGCAGATCACGATAATTGTTTTATTAGCACCTTTCAATTTGTTATGAAACAATGGCGTTGTCGTAACCTGATTGCTGTTGATTCTAGAAGGTTCTAATGGCTCTGTGGCATATCCTCGTTCTTGACATTTCGTGCTAGGTCCTTCTAAATCATATTATTTGTAATTTCTGCAAAATTCCTGCTTCTAACTTCTTCCAAACTTCTCCTCCTTGCAGTAGTGCCTAACTGATTTTTTCTTCACAATTAAATGGAAATTTTCGGTGATTTACACTGTACTCGCGACCGATCCGTCTAAATGCCTCCGAGTCCTGCTCGAACTAACTGCTCATGAATTGTCTCTCTAGCGTTTGTAGATCTCTTTCATTGATATCATTTTCCCTACTGGGCCGAAGCTTCCAGAAACTCATAGACAATTGGTAAATGTACACTGCGAATAATATTTAAAACAATAGTATTGGCTTACAGAAGAATGAAATAATCAAAAACCTAAGGTCACAACATGAACAGAAAGTATTTAAAAGACAAAAAACAAAGGAAATGTATACTGTTTTACGTATAACATTAGTGGGAGGGCATTTGTTACAGAAACATCAAAGGAGAGACAAATTCACTCGACTCAACGATTTGCACACATATTCTCTGTCTCGTTTCCCAAGATTGCAGCAGTTGGTGTGTTTTGAAGCATCTCTAGTCGTACGTCTCGTAAAAAAGTGCTGTAATCTATTTCCTAGTGTTATAGAGACTTATTTGGCAGTTCCATGTACTTCGAGAAACTGGCCTCTGCAGCCGGAACTGATGTTAATTTACCAACAGACTTTCCTTTTTAACGAACAGCTTACAATCAAGCCGAAACTATGGTTTAAGTCCATAACAAGTCCATTCGCGATCCATAGCAGCGTTCTTCAATATGGGATCCACGTCATTTATGAGCCACGAGAGTTTTATTGTTTATCTGTAATTGCACTTACAAGCAGTGATGTACCTCTATTACCCTCGGTTTACATTAACAACATTTTGGAGAAATTATTTCGAACGTTTCATTCCACTAACGCGGACTAACGGTCAGTGTAAAGATTAATAGTTGTATGCCCTTGGTATCCCATTTTAGTTAGTGCTTGTGTTACAAGTCCTGCTAAGAGTATCCACCAATCAAAAAGTCAAATATACCTTCGTTGTCTTAATGTTACTCTTTCGCGCACAGGAAACATAGCTAGGAGAATACAGGAAAAAATTAAGCGGAATGCTAAATATGTGCTCAACATCGTAAATTTTACCAACCTCTGAGCTTTACATACAATACTATACGCACAGTCTTCTAAAGATATGGAAATCGCACGAATCATAACAGTAAATTCCGATGTTCAATGGTTATCGAAAGTTTCTTTTCTGCTAGGAATCTAGAAAAAAAAACATTTATAAAAGAAACAATTCCTTCTGTATGACTGAATTACTTCAAATAATTTATAAATCATTAAACCCATATCTGTAAGACGATAAAGTTAGACGATGTTTCGTTTGAACAACAAAATCCAAGCTGTCATAAGGAAAATAGAGCTATAGGAAGTTCCTGCTGTGATTCACTCTGCAGTCCCCAGTGGTTGCGCGTGTATTCGAGCGTTAACATCAGTCCACGGTACTATACATATACATAATACGCGAAGTGCAAGAACTTATTGTCGTTGACCAGGAGAGTTGTATAGAATTACATCCAGAAAGAATTGTGAAGAAAGTGTTCGAGAAAAAAATATTGCAAAACTGTGGGTTCTTTGTTTGAGGATTATCTACATTTAGCGAAGAAATTTTTAAAATTCACCATACTACCTCACACAATCTCCATCTTTTGATATGCAGCTCCTTGCATTGGCCGTGTTTGCAGTCAAACATTTTTGGATGTGACGTCCGCCAGTTATGCAAAACACCGTTTTTCTCAGTACCCAAACATGTTTCGGCACCACTGTGCCATCATCAGTGGGTTTTCGTTTTTTTTCTTTTTGTTTATTCTTCAATGTGAATATTTTGTTAAATGATTATAATTTTTGTGCATTTTTAATTCAAACAACTGATCATTTCTTTTTGTAAATACCTTTACATTTGGTGTGCATGAACTTTCTGGATCACTTTTTTTTTAATTACTACAGGTAACTTGTCATCTGCTTCCAAACAATGTTGATGAGAAAGTTTTTTGCTGGGAGTTAACCTATCGTCTAGAATGTAATTTAGTTTGTCGCGATGTTTTCGCGCCTATTTTCGTATTTACTTACGTTTTTGTGTGGCAAGCGCTTCCATTCTCCACATCATGCTGAGATGTTGGGATGCATACGTAACTATAACAAGTATTTTCCACAAATAACGTAGTAAAATACTTTTCACTGCACCAGAACAAAGTGTGATTGTGGTTTGTTATGTGTCCCAGCCCAGTCAGTGTACATTTGTTCACCAGAGAGTTCGGCGCCAAATTTGAATTTTGTTTGCATTTTATCTTTGTGTGTGTGTGTGTGTGTGTGTGTGTGTGTGTGTGTGTGTGTCTTCTGTGTGCTTCCTTAACTGTGTGTGTTGTCTTTTATATGGTATTCCTTTTGTGTGTAAATGGTGCGCCTTTGCATATTTTAGTGTATTTATATTTCGTGTGTGTGTGTGTTGTTCTCTGGTGAACAAATGAACACTGACTGGGCTGGGACACAACCAAAATCACACTGTGTTCTGATGTAGTGAAAAAGTATTTTACTACGTCATTTGTGGAAAATACTTGTTGTAGTTACGTGTGCATCACATCTCAGCATGATGTGGAGAATGGAAGCGCTTGCCACACGAAAACGTAAGTAAATACGAAAATAGGCGCGAAAACATAGCGAAAAACTAAATTACATTCTAGAAGATAGGTTAACTCGCAGCAAAAAACTTTCTTATCAACATCATTTGGTTGCAGATAACAAGCTACCAGTAGTAATTAACACAAAAGTGATCCAGGAAGCTCATGCACACCAAATGTAAAGGTATTTACAAAAATAAATTATCTGTTGTTTGAAGTAAAAATGCACATAATTTTATAATCATTTAACAAAATATTCACATTGCAGAATAAAGAAAAAAACGAAAACCCACTGATGATGGTACAGTGGTGCCGAAACATGTTTGGATACTGAGAAAAACGGTGTTTTGCATAAATGGCGGACCTCACATCCAAAAATTCTCACACAATCTGCTCGTGTCAGAAGGCGTTTTCTGCGCAAGTTGACAACAATGTGTTAATTACACAACTATCCGGAATTAAAGCAGATATTAATGTACTTTTTAATGTGATTCAAGAACACGATTTCTACGAATTTCATTACAACTTATTTTACAGTTACTTGGGTACTGTCTTAACGCTCTTCTTTGACAATACACACCCATTTTATAATATAGAGGGATATTAAGGTAATCTGTTCCCTTTTATTCCAAAATTCCTTTATCTGCCTCAACCCTGAGCTTAGATCTGAAAAGTTTACACCGTTAATCAATGCGTTGTTCTGGCACAAAGTAAGAGTAAAATACTAGGTATAGAAAATTGGTGTGATTCATCAGACTCTTGGACGATATTTAAGGATAATACCATTTATGTTCGAAAACGACTGAAAGTATTTAATACTCTGAAAACTCAATACTAGCCACCTAAAAATTGTGAAAACAATGCCACTGTAATGTGAAGGTATAGGTCGTTGCTGAATGCCACATCGAAAAAATATATCGCTAAACTGCTGTAATGAAATGAACAATTTCTTACTCGGTATTTTTAGGGTATATTACCATGTTACACCATATTCTAAACGCACTCTAATCCGAAATTACTAAAAATATACAGAAACTGCCTTTATTAGTCGAAGACATGCTGACACTACGATAAACAGCCTTTTAAGTAGATGCTTCCATCTACTGGGGACATGCAGAAAAGAAAACAAGTGATGCAGTGAAAGAACATTGTGTAAAGCACATACTGCAATTAGACACAGCTAACTTCCTATCTTTCCTGGGCTAGAAAAATAGATAAATTTTGCTTGTAGCATACGAATATATACTACATAAGGACTGAGAATGTCACAGAATGGAAACTGATATTATTATCCTATCTCAACCCCACTCCCAACCAGTACGATCATTTACTTGTAATATGTAATATTATTATGAACAGTTTCAAAATTTATTGTGCTTGTACATTATTTGTTGTACTGGAATTTTTAAATGTTTGCTTTTCAAGATTGTGGTACTCCAGAATTTAATTTAATCAACGCTGTGTTCGTCTCTAGAACTAACTCTTTCTATCCTTCATCTGAAATTCTGAGACGTGCCATACTTTTTCGCCTTAATGATCAACACATGGGTAAGTCAGTTTTCCAACGCTACAATACTCAAAAGCTTCAGAATTAATTCTCATAAAGACATAAGATATTTCGTGGGACTTATTCATCAATAGTTTCAGTTAACATGAACATAAAGAGTTAGTGCTAAGAGCTAAAATGCCAAGGGTTTATCAGGATGGTCCTGTCGTTAAGACCGTAGTCTCGGCTTTGGGAGAAATAAAGTTCAGACCTCGGCTCTACATATTTAGATTTCTCCGCGAGCTAATTTTTAGATGGTAAATTGATTTTTGTCTAAGTCTGCGCTCTATCAGTAATTATCTCGACGCCGACTACTTGTTACTTTTCAACATTCCTATCACTTTTCTCAAAACAACCCAGAAACGACAAATGGTTTTGTATAAAGACAGAAGTGACTGTGCATATAGAAGATATGATTAGACTCCTCGAAATCCCATTCTATAGTTTTTCCAACATATAAGTAAAACTAAATGGAACGAAACAATGTCTTTTTTCTAGTGAGACAGGAGCTTCTCGCGAATAAGGTTCCACGTAATTTCAACACTCACTTGCACGTCAGAAACTAGTCGGTATCTGATCATTATTCAGGGATAGGGGAATTCTAGGTCGTTTGAAAAAATGTTTTAAGAAAATCAACATCTGCCTAAAAATACTGACGCCACCTTGTTTCCATTACAACGAGTGTGAAAGTGTTGAGACTTTCCTTAAGGACGACGTCTTCACGATTTTATTATTCTCAAGTGACAAAGGAATGTATCAGGAAAGGAAAAAAATCTAAAATGAATATTTTTACAGGTTGAAAATGTGTAATCATGGCGAACCAGGTGGATACTGTAATAGGGATATCCATCACGTCCACAGTTTTTAGTTTTAACATCTGAAAAAAGTTTTGCAGTAACACCGAAACGTTAATTCATAAAGTGTCACCGATCAATCATGACGATGAACTAGTACGTGTAACATTAACATGACATCACATCTCCATAATACTGTCGAAAGAACAACTTATTGTTGGTTAGTCAGTAATTTAAATTTCCATTGCTCCCTTTCACAATATACTGGTACGAAGTAGGACATTACAATTAATTTATAAAAATAAATAACTTTCCTCCATGCCTGCTGGCATTTAGCAGAGTAAATATTCCGTGCTACAGTTTTAATATGTCAATACGTGTAACTGCCACCCACTGCTGACTGAAGGCCGCTTCAGGGCTTTGACATGCTTTCATCACCTATTTGTACTGTACACAAGCATTAAACTGCTACATGTTTACTTTTGTTATTTAGTTTGATAGCTGCCTCGGCTTTCGTCAAGAAAGCTGATGAACAGTTTCCATGTCATTTACCATCCATTCAACTGTCTACTTGTTCCGCCTACCGTACCGTTTTAATTTCGGTCATAAATACTTCTTCCACTACTGTCTACTCCTCGTTTTTTTTAATCTCTCCTGACAGATTCTCTTTGTAATTCTTAAAAACCACCCTCAGGTTTTGAACGGTTTCCTCGTTAAAATCCCTTGTAACACTACCCTAAATATAAACTGATAATACGCGCTGATTGTGAACTTTCCTTTCCAACACATCGGAAAATTCGTTTGAAAACCCTTTTTATCAAAACTAATCCAGACCATTTTTACACGTTTCTTTCTTTTCCTGTAACAGCACTCGTTGTGCTGAACAGCCATAACTATGAGAAATCTTCCACTGGTTCTGTGATTTCATTACCGATGTCTATTACTTTATTTTCGATACAGTAATTCTATGTTGGGCCCACCGGCATGTTGCCATGATTGTTTCGACTACACTGCAGAAGTTTCGCCTGGAAGCCGTTCTACATAATCCATACAATTACGATCTCCCCCCGTGTGATTTCCACTGTTGGAGCAATGAATGAAGACACTGGTGGGCGTTGACTTGCTCTAGAAGAAGTGATTTTCATACAGAGGTGGCGTTACCAATAAAAAAACCTAAACAGCCTACTTACATAGCCCCCATGCTCTGAAAATCACTGGCTGTGCTGTGTGCAGTCTGTGTCTAGTTTGCATTGTTGTCTGCCATTGTAGTGTTGGGCAGCGGCAGCTGGATGTGAACAGCGCGTAGCGTTGCGCAGTTGGAGGTGAGCCGCCAGCAGTGGTGGATGTGGGGAGAGAGATGGCGGAGTTTTGTAATTTGTGATGAACTGCTATATATATTATGACTTTTGATTATATTAAGGTAAATACATTGTTTGTTCTCTATTAATATCTTTCATTTGCTAACTATCCCTATCAGTAGTTAGTACCTTCAGTAGTTTGAATCTTTTATGTAGCTGGCAGTAGTGACGCTCGCTGTATTGCAGTAGTTCGAGTAACCAAGATTTTTGTGAGGTAAGTTATTTGTGAAACGTATAGGTTAATGTTAGTCAGGGCCATTCTTTTGTAGGGATTTTTGAAAGTCAGATTGCGTTGCGCTAAAAAAAAAAAAATATTGTGTATCAGCTTAAGGACAGTCATGTATAATTCTTCAAAGGGGACGTTTCATATGTCGACCCTTAGCCGAGGATACCTCACTGGAATCTTCTGATTTTTTTCTTGTAGTTTGTGTAATTAGTGTAGCTATTGTTTATTGATAGCGCGTAATCATAGAGAGAATTTCCTTTGTAGTTGTAGTTTTTCATTGTTGTACAGTAAAACAGTTGTGGCATGCATGTAGATTTGCACCAAGTATTTCGCAGCTGCGCTGGCAATTAAGTAGACATTATTTCCATTGCTATGTTATTTTATTTTGCTCTTCAAATTGTGCTTTTCTGTGCTATCGTGTGAAATATTGTGACAATTATGGCGTGTAAAAACGTAATACTAGGCTCCAAAGTAAACTGAGAAATGACAGTGAAGACGAAAGCAGTGTGTTAGTGCCGCAGAGTAATGAATTAACTAATGTTCAAAGTAGTAATTTGGTAATTGCGCATAGGGAAATGGAGCGGGCGGCAAACAATGGTGTAGACAGTGAAACAGGTAGTGAACAGGGAAGCGTTATCGATCGATTGGTCGGCAACAGCTCGCCTCAGGAATCGGGAATGACAGAACACAATATTGCAAACTCAGGTTTTGGGTTCTCACCGTTTTCTCAAATGAGTCAAGACACATTTTCCGCTTGTCAAAATGTGAATGTTGCCGGTGCAACTTCACTGCCGAAAAGCACTGAGGAACATGTTTCAGACACCAGTGCATTGTTATTACAATTAATGCAACAAATGGGACAAAAGCTTGAAAAGTTAGACACAATGGAACAACACCAGAGACAAACACAGCAACAGTTATACACAGTGGAACAAAATCTCAAAAAGTTAGACACAATGGAACAAAATCAGAGACAAACACAGCAACAGTTAGACACACTGGAACAAAATCAGAGACAAACACAGCAACAGCTTCATTGGAACAAACTCTTGAACAAACGTGTGAAGATTTAACTACTGAGTTACATAACATTGAATCGAAATGTCAAAAAGTCTGTAATGACGTAAAAACTCAAATTTGTGAGCATTTTCAACCTATTTTTTCGCGGCATGAAAATGCATTACAGAATCACGAAGCAGCCATAAAAGAACTGCAAGTTATTGTTCATGAAAATCATGAGACCTTGCAAGCTAAATTTGACTCAGTTGCATCTACCGATTCGGTTACGCAACTTGCAATAATTCAGGAAAACTTTAAGGACACAGTAGATACTCTGAAACTTGGTTCAGAAAAACACACTGAGGAAATAAGTACACTATCGGAGAAAGTAGCCGAACTTTTGGATCAGTTCACTAATTTATCTACGAAGGTAGATGATAATCTGATTGACGCAAGACCGGTAGTCTTTAATGACACAGAAGAGTACGAACAAATTAGGAAATTCAAACAAAATCAGAATCAAATTAATACACAACACCAAAGAGAAATCCGGGAAGTACAAGATCAGCTGACACAGGGAATACAAGAATTACGTATTTCAGAGGACACTCGCGCTCCAACATGGGAAGAGGGACTTAGAAATACGGAAAAGCCGCAAAATAATAACACAGGGCATTTCGGAAGTTATGAAAGAAATTGGCAATGTGCACCGAACTTTGAGATGGAACGGCCGACACGACCTAACAATGACCGATATGCGACTCGCCGACATGATGATTTTGACTATAAGCTGTTCATTACTACACGTAAATTCAAAACATTTAAGAATTCTGGCAACGACATTCATCCACAACCATGGCTCCATCAATTCTCTCATTGTTTTCCTCCCAACTGGTCGTTGGAACACAGATTAGAATTTATGTGTGGCTACTTAGAGAATGAACCAGCTGTAAGAATGCGATCGGTCATTCACGATTGCCACAGTGAAGGAGAATTTTACAATGCCTCCCTCTCAGCATATTGGTCTCAAGCCACACAAGACCGAGTAAAACATGGTATCATAATGATGAAACATTTCGAACAATCTGAATTCTCCAGTCTTGTGAAATATTTTGAAGACATGTTGCACAAGAATCAGTACCTGTCAAACCCATACAGCCCCTCAGAACTGATCCGCATTTGCTTAATCAAATTACCTGAACATTTACGACATATTATTTTGGCAGGACGTTGCAAAGACGACATTGAAGCTTTTCAGGGACTGTTACAAGAACTGGAAAGTGACACTGACAATCGCGGAACGCAGGAGCACAACAATTACAGATCACATCAGTCGCAATTCCGCGATGAAAGAAATAATAACTGGACACGACAAGTCTATTCGTACAACGCAAATCGTGACCGAAACAGACACCACCCGTATTACAACCATTGGCAGAGTAGTAATAATTACAGGGAAAGATCACCTCTCCGCGGTAGTGACTATCACAGAGACAATCAGAGAAACAGACAATTTGGGAACCAAAATAATTATTATCAAGGGAGACAGAATAACTTTAGACGCAACGGTCCAGCACGCAGTTACGATTCAGGGAGAAATTCTCCACCACTTAACCGACAAGAAAGAAACTACAGGAACTACCGACATGACGACAGACGATGTGATCGTAACGACAGACCTGAATTGCATCAGAACTGGTGGGATTTAAACAGGGCAGGGCCCTCACGTCATGGTGAATTTGTAGAAGTTAGGTCTCCAAATCCCAATAACGACGCTCGCCAACAAAGAGACAATAGGCAATGACTCACACCGCTGGCAGCCACAAAACGTTCTTATGACACTAACAACGCAGCTGCCGTGGCTAGTAATTACGTAAAAATGGAAGACATTAGGGACATCTTACTCCAGGAACACGACATAAAACATAACAACATTGCATATCCTGTGATTCACATTACAGTAAATGATGTAAAATTTACGGCAGTACTTGACTCTGGCAGTCCCATTTCAGTAATTAGTAAAACAGCCTTTAGCAAATGCAACAAATCGAACGATTGTCCCACACTTCCGTTACGTAAGATTAAATTACAAGGTGCAATCTTTGGAAAAAGTGTGGATGTACGCCAACAAACCAACTTAGAATTCTACTGTCAAAGCCACAGCTTCTCTATGAGCTTTCTCATTGTTCCATTATTGTCGACGGAAATTATATTGGGAGTAGACTTTTTGAATGAATACAAAGCAATCTTAAACTTTCACGATGCTGAAATAAGTTTAGAGAAAGAAGGTAAGTCAATAGCTTTGAAATTTGAACATTGGCTCTCAAACCATGACGAGGAAATTAATCGGCTTTACCTTCTGTTAGACAACAGTTCGGACTTTTCTACGGAACTAGACACTAACAATCACTCTGCAAGTACTGACAGGGATGATATCGACGGCGCATTTGACACTAAGAAGATAATTCAGAATAAAATTCAAACAATTGAGAATTGTAATGACACTGATAGGCAGGACCTTTTTGAGTCGTCGTAGCTTCCTCCAATAATTTCAAAACATAAAAAAATTCTCTGCTCAAGTCAATAGTGTCATCTACGGAAGTAGTGGATTTCCATGCAGTCTTGAAGAAGTAGTGTTGTCCATCCATTGATCTCAGATCCAGCTTTTATCAGATCGAACTTCATCCAGAATGTAGAAAATACACAGCTTTCCTTTGTTTCGGCGTTTGTTATCAGTTTCGGAAACTTCCCTTTGGTTTGAACATTTCTTCAGCAGCATTCATTCGCGGGCTAAATTCCATATTACCTGAGTTCTTAAAACGTCACATCACCTTATATGTGGACGATATTCTAATAGCAGAAGCTTCATGGGAACTACATAATCGCATCCTCAACCGTTTGTTACGTATTTCTGCAGAATCTGGAAAAGTCTGAATTCGGTAGGTCAAAGGTGAGGTTTCTGGGACATATTATTTCTTCTGAAGGCATTCAGCCGGATCCTGAAAAGTTAGAAGCAATCAGAGCCATTCCAGTTCCATCCACAAAAAGACAAGTCCGCAGTTTTCTAGGTCTCGTAAATTTTTACCGTCGTTTTCTGAATATGCAAATTCTTGTTACACCAAAACTTTATTCTCTCACTGGAAAAAATACTATTTGGAACTGGGACGAACAAGCACAGTTGGAATTCAATTCTTTGAAAGAAGCGTTACTTCACGCGCCAATCTTAGCTCATCCAGATCTGTCACAAGATTTCTGCCTTAGCACGGATTCTTCTAAAGTCGGTGTTGGTGCCCATTTATTTCAAGAAGCCATAGAAAATGACACTACCATTCAGAAAACCATTGCTTTTGCTAGCCGAGTGCTAACAAAATCTGAAAAAAATTATTCCGTTACTGAATTAGAAGCTTTAGCTATCGTTTGGGCATTTAACAAATTCCGTTTCTTTCTTTCTGGTAAGCACGTAAAAGTGTATAGTGATCATCGTGCATTACAATTTCTTATGTCTTCAAAATTAAATCATGACAGGTTAAAACGTTGGGCGTTGTTTCTGCAAGAATTCCGCTTCACAATAGTCTACATTCCCGGTAAGGAGAACATTGTTGCGGACGCACTGTCACGCGCACCGGCTGGGATTGAGGAAAGTACCACATAAGGCAACCTCGAGAAAAATTTCAGTATTCTTTACATTCAGAAAGTCGCCTTTGAAAACTTCATCACCACATCTTTAAAGGACATTGCTCATGAACAAGATAAAGATCCGATTTGGAAAGACATCAAGAGCAAATGGCATGAAAAGACACACACTCAGATTCGGCATTATTATCTGGTTAGAAACAACATACTGTTCAAACGCTGCACTGTTGATGACAAGCTATGGGCACTTTGCATTCCAGACGATTTTGTTAATAAGCTCATTTGGTACATTCATTTCAGCTATGCACATTTTGGCCCACGAAAATGTTATCATATTCTTCGAACGACTTGTTATTTTAACAATATGAAAAAGCGAATTCGAAGAGTCTTGTCTATTTGTAAACTTTGTCAAAAGGCGAAACCATCTACTGTCTCACATCGTGCTCCGTTGTTTCCTATCATTCCTTCTAAATTAAAAGAATTTGCTGCTGTTGATCTCTTGGGACCGCTTGTCAGAACATCTAATGGATTTTCGTACGTTCTAGTCGCTGTTGAACTTACTTCAAAATTTGTTTCTTTCACACCGCTACGTAAAGCCACTGTACGGTCTGTATCCAACGCCTTTGTTAAAAATTTCTTACGTGAAGTTGGACACGTTAGTAAAGACATTTCAGATAACGGACCGCAATTCAGATCTGCTGTTTGGTCACGCATGCTTCGCAACCATAAAATCAAACCTGTTTTTATTTCATTGTACCCACCACATTGTAACCCCTCCGAACGGATTATGAAAGAAATCAATAAGCTTTGCAGACTTTATTGTCACAGAAAGCATCAGCATTGGGACAGATATTTACACTTATTTCAAAACGTGCTGAATGAAATGCCTCACGACTCCACTGCTTTACCACCTACTCTTGTACTGAAGAATGAAGAACCACCGAACAGAATCAGAGAGCTTGTACCTTTCCCGAATACACGTAAACTTTGACACAAAGACATAATTGATTTGGCTCTTAAAAATATAAAATCTGCAGCAGACAAAAGGAGAAAACTACACGGTAAAGCAAATGCAAAGAAGTTGTATATTGGTCAGAAAGTTCTCATTAAAGCTCATTCATTGTCACATAAGAAGAAACACTTGAGTCACAAATTCCTTCTAGTTTACAATGGACCTTACAGAATCCGACGTATACCACATGATAATTGCGTTGAAGTTTAAACTCTGCATACTAGGAAGAGTAAAGGTGTACACCACATTTCACATGTAAAACCGTTTATTGAAAGATAATCTGCTTTTTAACTTAGTCTTTGTCATAAAATTTTTCGCTTCACATTACTAATATGCTTTGTCAGACTTAGAATCTGTTAACATACAACAATGTTTGAAGTTAAATATCCGATGAAGAACCAAGAGAACTTATTTAAACAGAAATGACGAATGCATTGTTATAGTGAACAGACGTCACAGTGTTATTGTGTGTGTACATTCTTGCTTGTTTGTTGCACGATTACGTAACGACTATAAGGCTCACATACTTAGAACATTTACCAGTACTGCTAATGAGATTTTAATGCAACATTTTGGTTTATTTGAAAATACATTCTGAATTTAAAGTGCTTTCTGAGAGATACCAGATGACACAGAGGTTAGTTTATGTGACAGCTACACGATTTTTATCACGACGCTACTAATGAGTGACAATTTACAATGTTGCTTTTGCGGTGTATCTGTTTTATATCTGCACAGTTTTCTGAATTCTTCTGGAAAGAAAAACATGTTTTAGCAGTCACTTTTGTGGTATAGCAACAATGAGACAGCCTTTTTCGTGGCACAACAATACGTTACTGTACAGTACTTTCTTCATCACGCCAATAAGCATAATAACTACGATATCTATACGCAAAGCATTTCACTTTTGTTTATCATGAGGTAAGTACATTGACTTCTGCAGAACTTAGCTTTCGGAGGACGATAACTACGACACTTCCACAGAGATTATGTTACAAGAGGCACAGTTTAGCGCTACAGTACACGTATTTGAGTGATTAATTTTATACTTAAAACATTTATTTTTAAAGATTTTTGAATTACAAAGAAAGTTTTCCGTGATATATTTCATTCCATTGGTGTAATCTGTAACACCTGAGGGTATAATTACATTAATCCTCAGGGGGGTACACGCTTACTTTGTGTAAAATGTGTTTGGCAAGCACAAGGAGCCCTAGCTAATATGGTATTTGCTTATACAACTTGACACATCGGTACCATATTTCTCTAACACAGAATTACACAGCTATCTGATTATTTGACAGAGAAACAAACATTCTTTTTACTATGTCAGTGACACATGTTTACGTAATTACACAGTTGGATAACTTCACACTTATGAAATTGTATTTTGTCTGCACTGTGTGAACTGTTCGTATTTTTTTGGAACCATTGTGATACTATGAGAGCATTGAATGTCGTATTTCGTAAGGGAGCATGATTTTTAAAGTACGTTTGAGGTAGATGACACTGTTATATTGATAAGATTTCGTTTCTACACATTTGCAACGCAAATTCTCGACCCATGAAATTTTGTGTATGAGACTGTCACTGTAGCGGAAACTGCTGTCGTAAATATTTCCGTAAGAAAGTTAAGTGACCACTTGCACGTAATGCGTCGTGAGCACCCAGCTGTGTCAGACACCTGGAGAACAAGCCATTAGGGTGTGCCTTTCCGGAAGCACAGGTAGAAAAAAAAAGGGGAGGCCATTATCCTCGCTATTGACATTTCCTTGTCGAAAGCATACTGTGGAGCTCGTAATTTATGATATTTACTGAAATGCCTAATGAAATGACGAGAAATATTTTTACATCTGCACACCTGATTACGACAAGCGTCTTTCTACGAGAGTTGAGAGAATTTCTACTAATTTATGAAATGTCACATGACTATTGAATGATATTTTTATGCTTTGCTTTTCGTAGTTGCTTATTTCATTTGATATCTAGTTTCCAGCTGTGTTGCAGCATTGCTTTTATAAAATAAAATGCATTTGCTAATGTGAACACTTTCTGTCAACAGATCTATTAAATAATAATTTTGTAATCCACATTCTTAAAAAAAAGGAGCACTTGGAAAGGAAAGAACAATAAGAAGGGACTAGTAACAGTAACCGTACACATAATTTTCTTTTCAAGTACATGGTAATATTTTTTTTTACAATAAGTTGTTGTGGTGCACCACTTTAATTACATAGACATTAAGATGTGAATATACATTTCCCTTGTCTGCAGAGTTGTCTTTAGTGTACTATTTTTTCTGCTTGAGCTATGTCATGTTTAGATATATGTTTTTTTTATTTGCTGCTGCTGTTTGCCAGGCATAATGTTACTGAATTTGACTTTGTATTACGCTGTTAAGCCAGTTTACTACGCATTTATTTTTCTTGTTTGCTGCACAGTGCCTTACATTAGTTGTAATATTGCAATTGCTTTGCCTATTTAAATTTTTTGTCATTGATGTTTGTATTAAGTGTTTTGTGCTGCTGCATTGCCTCGTCCCTTAGTTTAGCATCTGAGCTCAGTAGATTTAAGTTAGCTTAAGAGGGGGTAGCCTATAAGAGAATGAGTTGCGATGAATTTGAAGAAATGCACTGAGAGGCTATACGAGAAAAGTACAGAAAGCAGGTATAGATAGGACTTTTGGAAATAATGAAGAACGAAGGCAGATCTCCGAGAAGTAAAGAAAGTTTTGTTTGCAAAATACTGCAGTAAAACAAACCCTGTCCTTTCCTTGCATTATTCCGCTATATGTTTGTGTACCCTTGGGTATTTATGTTTTTCCTGTATCTATATGTTTATCTGATAAGACTTATATTGTAGAATTTTTCTAATACTAAGCTACACTCACTATGATGAGGAATACTGTTATCCTCAAATATAATTTGCATTAATAATATGTTATTTACCTTGTAAATATGCTTAGACATTATTTATTCTGTTTTGTTTTAATGCTCATGTGTAAAGTTGATGTTCCAAAAGTTATTCTGATCTTTTATGTATCTACTTATCTCATAATTCCTGTAACATTGATGTGTATGTTTATTTCTATTCTTTTGTAAAGCCTGTTTTACTACAAATGTTATCTGTATTGTTATGTTCTTTAATGATGTATTTTGTACCTTTGTTATTGTATTCTTATGTTATAAGAATTGTAATTGTCACCAGTTCATGATATTATTAACTTGTTAGTTACATTTCACTGCACACGTTTCTGTTGGTCATAGTATATGGACAATATGTGAGAAGTAGGGACTCTTAGTGTTTGCACATGTGTTAATGATTCAGCAAGGGACTGGATAACAGCATTGCTGGTTCTAAGGACAATTCCAAAAACTTTGTGAGTGCAGAAGTGGTGGTTATGGACTTGCTATATTGTCCGCAAGACTCTTCGATGGTGATTGTGCACCTACACAGTCGCAGCAGATGGCTGCTGGCCATTTCTACAAGGACTACAGTGGGTCTACACCTTCGCTGACTCACCAGTACCATTATCTCTACAAGGACTACAGTGGGTCTACACCTTTGCTGATTCACCAATACAATTATTTCTACAAGGACTGCAGTGGGTCTGCACCTCTGGTGGCCCACCAATGCCACAATCTCTACCAGGACTACAGTGGGTCTGCTCTGTGATGACCTACCTACCAATATTCTTCAAAACTTCGAATGACTCTGCTGTGGGTTTGCTCCATTGTGACCCATTACCTGTCAGCATGTCAAGAGTCAACACTGTCTTTCTGTTGGAAGGACAACACTGCTTCTTCAAGACTGCATGGAAATCCACCACTTCTGTGTGCAATTTCTTTTACTAATGAGACTTTGTGAAAAAAACCTGTAATTACTATTATGATGAATGACCAGGACTATCTTTATGGACTGTGAGAAAATTTGAGCTTTTGACCAACATTGTATCAATAAGTGTGTGCATTTGATTTCTTTGTTATTGTAATTATGAAAAATTTTTTCAAATCTGTATTGGCCACTGCCCAATCCAATTTGTAAAATTTTTTGTGGGGAGCATGGGGGCTATGTAAGTAGGCTGTTTAGGTTTTTTAATTGGTAACGCCACCTCTGTATGAAAATCACTGGCTGTGCTGTGTGCAGTCTGTGGCTGCTTTGCATTGTTGTAATACTCGCCATTGTAGTGTTAGGCAGCTGGCTGTGAACAGCGTGTAGCGTTGCGCAGTTGGAGGTGAGCCGCCAGCAGTGGTGGATGTGGGGAGAGAGATGGCGGAGTTTTGAAATTTGTCATGAACTGCTACATTTATATATGATGATATCAAGGTAAATACATTGTTTGTTCTCTATTAATATCTTTCATTTGCTAACTATCCCTATCAGTAGTTAGTGCCTTCCATAGTTTGAATCTTTTATTTAGCTGGCAGTAGTGGTGCTCGCTGTATTGCAGTAGCTTGAGCAGCGAAGATTTTTGTGAGGTAAGTGATTTGTGAAAGGTATAGTTTAATGTTAGTCAGGGCCATTCTTTTGTAGGGAATTTTGAAAGTCAGATTGCGTTGCGCTAACAAAATATTGTGTGTCAGTTTAAGCACAGTCATGTATAATTGTTCTAAGGGGACGTTTCAGTCTCTATGCATTAGTTTGCGTAACTGTTTACCTTAAATTGTTTTATTTTTATTTAAATATTTTTTCTTCTTTTCTTTCTTTATTTTTTCAATTTGTAGATATGATTCTATTTAGTCCTTAATTCGGGGCTCTTTCTTTTTTTCTCTTTGAACAAATAAAACTTTTTCTGTTTATGGTTTGGTTAATCGTCGTTATGTTACGAGAGCAGGGAACTCCCTACTGAGTTTACTGTATATTTAAAAAGAAAGTTAATTAAACATGCAGCAGTAAAGGTCACTGCCACTTACACTCTGACTCTTAAACGAAGTAAGCTACAGAGTTGCTTCAGGTGTTAGACCGACATACCGGGTGAACTAAAGGCGATGAATTAGCCGTTCGTAACGTTTCTTTTACAGTAGATAACACCACTTTATCTGCTTGGTCAAATGGTTCTGTCCTTAATTGGTTCGCTCAATGAGGACCAAAATTAAAGTTGAGTACCTGAATCGTAAAATCAAATCAATTGTTTACTGCTGCTACCGTATAAAGTTTCGTAGCCACGTATGTAGTATCTGCCAAAAATCATCTAACCGCACAATGGAGCTACTTTCCCGCATTTCCCACAAATTCACAACCGTAAACAAACACTACGATTCAACTATCATTGAGCGAGCACGACAGGCAGACTATTTTAGTGAACTACAGGAAAGACCCATCTACGATCCGAACCCATTGTCACCAGACCGTACGAATTAACGTCTTTTCAGACAAACAAGTTCAACATCACTTACAATGCCTCCAGAACAACGACATAAAAATATTTCACGAAATTACTTTCACGTTAACCTTCAATACGTTCAGATCCCGACACTCAGACTCCCGACACATTACCACGTAAATAATCTCATGAAAGAACGTTTATTACAGCCTGTGCTGATAGGCTGTAATTTGCGTCAAATCATTGGCACGCTAGCAAAAATCCAGTCGCCAACCCAGAACCGCCCCTCACTACCTTAAGCTCTGACTTCAGCTTGAGTCCAAACTATATTGATCTCCACTGAAGTCCAAGTGACACTGATCTCCGCTCGAGTCAAAACGATACTATCTGTCTGCCACACGCTAAATTAATCGGAACAGTTCTTCCACACAAATGTACAGCGTTCCACTCTGCCATCAACAAGCAAATATCGTCTGTGCTCACTAGTGCTAGCGTGAACAGCTGCGCAGTCGTTTGTTCCGTGCGGTTCCCGGTACGGTTTGCCGTCAACCGCCTCCCCGCTTTTGTACCACTGTATTAGATTTGTCTCCAATTCTACAACATTGCAAGGGAACAATTATACGAAACACATAAAAAATCTCTTTACATTCAGCACATTCATTAGACTTTCCTTTAGTGACAGTGGCTGCGAAAGCGGTTGAAGCTGCAAAATTTAGGGTGAAATTTCTCTAGAAAAAATGGCCCCATACAACGTGGTTCATCCATTACAGTGCCCACTGAAACGGAAAGTGGCAGCATTAGTGAATCAACAAAGGCATGTTTCAATCGTTCACTGCATGGCCACTTTGTACAGGGAGACAATTATTGAACTATATGAAACAAAATCGACATAACTTCTGAACGGTTCAAATATCACGGTTGGCCGTGAGGCATGATGGGAATTAGTATACGCACGCGCCTTGTTGCCATTTCGCTACCCCAAGTGCCTGCATGTGCGTGAGGTTGCAGTCGATTTCCTTGCTGTTCCTCTTGTGTTCTGCTTTTTTTTTTTGTTTGTGCACTATTTTTCATTATATCGGAGACGCCACAGGAAATGTCTATAGCAGGTATGGAGCGAAATTCTTGTTTTTTGTCCACCATTGGTCCCAAAGTCAACAAACTTTGTATGAAACTGTGCGCCGAAACTATTCCCGAGAAAGTGACATACGATGATCTTGCGCAATTGCTAGCAAATATTATGACAGTCAAATTCATGGAGCAGCAGCACGGTTTAAATTTTTTCGTCTGAAGCAGCAGTCCCATCAGACAGTTAAGCAGTGGACAGCTATACTGCGAGGTCTCAACTGGCACTGCAGGCTTAAACGTTAACGTGGAATTAATTACAGTGCAGCAACGTTGCATGATACTATTACGCAGAATCTGATGCATGCATTCGTGTTGCACTTCTAAAACTACCAGACCCTGATTTACAAAAAGGTTCTGTCTATTCTGTAAACTCAAACAGCTTCGGACTGAACAGAGATTGGTTTTGAGACTCCTTGTATTTCACTTGTTCGTAATGTGTCAGACACTCAGTCTCATGTACAAAAGAGTGTTCAAGTAACTAGGAATACTGCTCAGACAAACTGTAAGCATAGCAGAAGTAAGTAATCGTGTCCTCAGTGCTTTTTGAAGCATGCTTAGAACGGTTGTCCTCACCATGACGCTACTAGCTTTCAGTCTGAGCGTGAAAATCACGTTCAAACTGTTTACGAGGCAGACACGGTTAGGGCGACAGCTGCCCTCGTGTTAGGGCACGGTGGCCACAGCGTCACTGTCAACAAGTCCTGACAAGCAGGCGGCTGCACTCACTCAGGTGAGAGCTGAACCTTGCGTTTCAGCATCGCAGAATACTTCCACTGCAACACAGAGGCATGCGAGCAAAGTTTTTTTTTTTTTTTTTTTTTCAAAGTGGAACAACACACAATTATGTTGCAGTTGGGCACTCGTGCTTCAGTTTACATGATAAATAAAGACACTTATGCCAGAATCGATAGCCGCAGCTACCGCTGCGTACTTCTATTTTGTCGCCCTTCAATGGACAAGAAATTTCAGTATTTGGCATGTGCAGTTTGCCAGCAGTTTTCCGTAGACAAAGTGTGTTTCTTTTCACGTAATCAGCTCTTTAAACAACGCAAACATACATGGGTGAGTTTCATTTTATTTATTCAACTTATTCGTTCAGAACAAAATGTTACAAATTAGTATTTCTGTGCTTCAAGCTAACAGTTTTCACCAGCGCAGTAAGCACAAGGAGCTATTCGAAACAGTTATAGGAAGGGAAAATTACTCTGTAGCACACATCACTCTGAAAGACAACCAACAGCCGCGATTTTTTTTTTATCACGACCTGTCCCCCCCTGCAGTACGTCAGTAAATTGCTCACGAATTGCAAAGATGGAAAGACAATGCTGTTATCAAACCCATTTCTGCAAGCCAATGGGCATCGCCCTTGATTATTCTGAAGGAATATTCAGGAAGTTTTCGTTTGTGTGCAGACTTTAAGGCAACAGTAAATCCACAAACTACAGTGGATTCTTATCCTGTTCCACGTCCAAAGAAACTGATGGACAGATTGGGAAAAACAGATACTTCTCAAAAATAGATTGCTAGAGGAATATGTACAGTTGCCGTGGATAAAGAGTCCCAGCAATATTTTGTCATGAACACTCGCTTAGGCTTGTTCCAGTTTCAAAGATTACCCTTTTGGAAGTGCTTCAACTCCTGCAATTTTTCAGTGGTTCCTGATAATGTTAACAGCGTAAGTCCCTTCTTGTACTACCTGGACGACATTGTCGTAGCAGTTCGTATGCCTGCAGAGAATTTGGTAAATTTAAACTATTTGTTTCAAGTTCTTTCTGCAGCTGCGTTAAGGTGCAAAAAGGTAAAGTGCTCGTTCTTCTAGGAATAATTGAACTATTTAGGTCGCATAATAAATGTACTGCGAATACATCGCACTTGGCTGTCATTAGACAACTGCTTGCGCCCTGTAACATAAAGGAGATCCAATAAGGGAAAGCTCACCTGTTACACAAAATTTATTCCTAGTGTTGCGCAAATTGCTGATCTGCTTATCTAGCTGCGCTCGAAAAATATTACTTTTGTGTGGTCCAAAGAATGGCAGAACACATTTTAGCAATTTAAAGAAGCATTGTCAAGCCGTAGGTGTTTGATTCACTTTGCCCAGCTAGGCCTGTCGTTTTAGCTGTGGATGCATCTTCTTATGGGATCAGAGCAATGCTCTCCCATAATATTGGTTCTTCTCACATACCTACCTTACCTTCTGACATACCATAACTTTTGCCTCGAAAGCTGTTAGCAAAGCGCTGAGTAACTTCAGTCAGCTTGAAAAAGAGGCGCTCGCTGTCATTTGTGGTGTTATGAAATTCCAACAGTATTTGTTTAGTCGGAAGATCTATTTGCTGACAGATCGCAGGTCTTTTTCAAACCTGCGAACTTCGCCCCAGCTCGAACAGCACAATAATTGTAACTTTGTTCTCTGATATTGTCTGATTATGTTTGAGTTGTTGTAAAGAGTCACTTCCCAAAAGTCGGTTATTGATCAGTATCAACACAGTGTTTGATTCGTTCGAGTAATTATGTTTTCAAATCAGTTTTCCAGATATTGAATGTCTTCAAAATTTTCGTCTCGACTTCTGGTACTTCTGGTACAACTAATACTACTGACACAGCTCTTCAGATTGTTCTGAAATACATGCACGATCGGCGGCCAAGCAGTTTCAAAGAAATATCCCATCCAGTGGCGCGGCACTGTTTTTCGGATTGTCACGTGCTGTTTGCGCGATCAGATGTTCCGCTGTTGCATACAGAAAATGACAATGCGTAGATTGTGATTCATCAGTCTCTACAGTGTGTACTGTCTTTATTGCACCGACGTTGTTAGGATGTAATACACACGATAAACTCGGCAACCGTCACTGTACTTGGCAGAGCATGAAGGGTCATATTGAAGAAATGACCACTCGTGCATTTTTGAGTGGCCACATCCATCTAGTCTATGGTGGCGCACTCGTATTGATTTAGTGGGTCCGTTCTGAAACACGCAATGGCTGTTAGTCGTAGATGCTCACACTACATATTTCCTTTTGTTGTCACCATGACATCCAGCACTACTACCAGTACGATAACGACTTTGTCTTTCGTTTTTTGTCTTTAGCATCTTTCTGAGGTCACTGTTTCTGAAAATAGACCACAATTCATGTCAGACGATTTCCATCAGTTTCGTGCCGCCTGTGACATCCACCATGTCACCACTGCACTTTTCCAATAACAGTCTAATGGTGAAACTGAATGGTTTGTTCGGACATTCAAAAGTCACGTACAGAAGCTCCGTTCCTCCTGAACACGAAACAAGACTCTGAAAATTTTTCTGCCATCATAACGCTCCTTGTTACATGACAGGAATTCACAGGCAGAACTTTACCCACTGGAACGAACCGTACCCTATTAAATCTTTTTCGGCTGCTCTGGAAACAACTCATTCCGCAAAGTCGGACAAGGTCCCAGCTGCGCAATGAAGTCTTTTTTCAAAGTCTTTGTAAAGAAACAGCGTTTGGAGCAATCAGGTAATCTTGCGTCGCCCACGGTTCCGCAGGGCTGCTGCAGTGCCACCAAAACCATCTGCCCCGTGTCATTCGCATATCAGTGACACTGCTGCTGAACGTTTGTCCACAGACGCAGCATGTCGCTGAGGTCCTCGACCGAGTCTGCACCCGTCTCTCCGCCAGTCATGTCCAGCACTTTCAACTGCGCTGCCCATGGAGTTAGACGCCCAGCCGTCCCCGCTGAGGACGTCACCGGGGCTGGCTCCCACCCAGCTTCTCGAACCAATGTCCGTGGACGAACCTTCCATGAAGGTCTTCACAATGCTCCAGACGTTTCTGCTGCCATCCAGCCGACCACAGCGTCTGCGTCTCTGGAAATGGGCGTGCATATTATGAGTGGGTCTTAGGCTGGTGTTCTTGGTCACCCTTGCAGGGTGTTGACTGGGAAATATTATCGGCCGTAGCTGCCCTTCATGTCACCTCTTCTGCATCCGCATTCAGTCCTCCGCCCCCGCCCCCCCCCCCCCCAAATCCCGCTGTAGTCACTACTCATGTGCGTCTATCCTACACGACTATGGTGTGGACGTTTGGTAGTGGGGTTGGTGGTGGGAGGGGGGGGGGGGCGGAGGAACGTGTAAATGTCCAGAGATTCCAATGCCACACCCAAGTCGAGCAGTCCCTCACACTGAGGTCAGTACAGTGTCGAGAATGCAAGAGCTCACACCCAGTTCGTGACTTCTTCTGAAGGAGTCAACATCATAATGTAGGATCTTCGAGTTATTAAAGTTTCTGATGAACTTTTAGTATATGTTGAACGTTGTACCTCAAGAGAACAGTTTGTTAATTAGTGCATTAAGTGATGCTTTGCTAGGAACTCTTTTTATCAGATTTGTAATAAAGTAAACTAATATTTCACGTTTTCTAGTTCGATGATCCTTTCCCAGAGCAATCAAATAACCCACAGTTATGGCCGGACGACAGTTTCGTCTGGTCACAACAGGAACGGCGAAGCTTGTCTACTGCTCCTGTGGTACTGTCGTAAGCATCTATGGAAAGTGGTTGAAGGACTAAGAAATCAGAAAAGAAGGTATTGAACGTCCAAGGCTCATCACACATCATAGAGATCGCTGGCTTGCGCACTTGGCGATCTGTTGCACATGTGATATCAGAGTACAATGTAGGTGGATAAGGGTTTTGTAGTATGAAGTTCAGTGTACATTATTAAACATGGGGCTCTACAGCTAACTTATTTGTTGCCATGTCAACCCAGCGATATTATCAACTGCGGTGACGGTAGCTGTTGAATCATTCAGACTGCACCGTGGAAAATAGAAACGTTTTTCCTGGTCGGGTGAATTCACGTTTATCACTTCACCAGGCCGATGGTTGTGTTGGGATACGCTATTATCCAGGCGAATGGTTCTTCGAAATATGCACCGCTCCATGGATGCTGATGGTTGTGTGCACATTATGCTGTGGGGGGGGGGGGGGGGGGCGTTCACCTGGGCTTCCACGGTGCCTGTTGTAGTAAGCTAAGGCACCATAATACCTGTGACTTACATGAACATTAGTTCGGAGAACTGTGTCCCTTTATGCTTGATGTCATTTCTGGCGGCAGTGCATCTTCTAATATGACAGCTGTCCGTGTCACGAGGCTAACAACACGCCACAGTGTTTCAAGAGGAGTGACAGTGACGTTGAAGTCTTGGTCTCGAATTTGCCTGATCTGAACTCGATGGAACGCCTCTGGGATGCAGAATTCGCATCACTTGTGCTTAGACACCTGGTGACCTCGGGAAAGCTGCCAAGAACTTTTCGAATCCGTGCCCCGTGGAATCGCTGCAAGATTACGTTTGGAAAGTGTATCAACATAATATTAATCAGGTGGTCGTAGTGGACTGGCTCATGACTGTATGCGCAAGTACGTCCACTTCCCACTATAAAGAGAATTACCGTTTTACTCGGTAGGCAACTGAAGCGAAGCACTGCTTTCCAGCATTTATTTTGCCATCTTCTGCCACACAAACATGCAATATATATACGGCAATGTATCTGTCTCTAAAGTACATTGTCAAGTTTTCAGGTTGATTGGTTCAAATGGCTCTGAGCACAATAGGACTTAACATCTGAGGTCATCAGTCCCCTAGATCTTAGAACTACTTACACCTAACTAACCTAAGGACATCACACACATGCATGCCCGAGGCAGGATTCGAACCTGCGACCATAGCAGTCTCGCGGTTCCGGACTGAAGCGCCTAAAACCGCTCGGCCACCGCGGCCGGCTTTCAGGGTGAAAATCTACAATTTTTCAATAGTGTATATCTCCGTTTTGACAACAGATAGATATTTAGGACGTGACAGACAATCGATTTTGGGAATAATGTAAATCTTGTTAATTTCCTGCAACGTAGTACGTAATAA
This sequence comes from Schistocerca serialis cubense, assembly GCF_023864345.2. Classification (NCBI taxonomy): domain Eukaryota; kingdom Metazoa; phylum Arthropoda; class Insecta; order Orthoptera; family Acrididae; genus Schistocerca; species Schistocerca serialis. Next base: position 530,617,107 of record NC_064642.1, read on the forward strand.
AAATACGAAGTATTTCTGAGCACTAAATTTTCTGTCAACATTTGCAGAAAAATACCTACAAAAGATTCTGCAAAATGCATTGCTCAACTGAAGGAAGGATTTATGTGTGCGCTTTGTAATGAAATACTGTAATATTGTACTAATATGATGATGTGTGCTTCTTCTTGTGAACTACTGTCAATGAGACAGGTTCGTAATGAGGTAATGTGGTATCGTCCAAAGATAAGGGTGCCTCAACAAAATAGGCAAGGTGCGTCGATACCACAAACATTAGCGATTTCTTGGTGCAATCCGCAACGACGAATGATACGTGCTCCTGAAGACACGCACTCTCTCTCAGCACTGCAGCACCATAACATGGAAGTCGATATAGAGACGAGTATGGACTCGCTCTGCCCAGTTCGTAATTTTCGAGTGAAGCACTCAACATCTTCAGACCAAAATACTGTATGAGCAGGAGCCGCCTCCCGGTGGTAATTCACTATACAGCATTTTTGTCTGAAGATGACCACAGGGCGTGGTCGAAACCGCTTACCAGAATAAAGAAATTGGTGATCAAGACTGATTTTAATAGTAACCATTAGTAATAACTTTGATCACTGTCTGCTCCCACGATGTATTCAAAACTAATCTACTTTACCTCTGATCTTCCATCACTGTTCAGCAATTAGCGCTGTGTACATAAATTTCTAAAGTATATGTAATTATTTTTAAATGACGAAAGGCAGAAAAGAGTACCTTGTTGCTCAGTTATTTTTGAGCACTGCAGGTGTTAAATTCTAACATGCACTCAGTACTTTCTAATATGATTGTGGCTACTACTTCATATTAAAGAATTACATGTTTATGTATGTCAAATAATGAAGCACTCGAATATCTAAAAGAAATATATGCATGTGACGGTACATTTATTTCGATATATTATTTTTTCCCTTTTCTCACTCATCTGAATTGTCAAATAAGAGTAATAAGTGTATTGTATCGTTGCCAGAGACTGTAATTAACGATCGGCACCTGTCGAAATATCCAAAAGTCACACTATAGTTCAGTGAAACTGTCAGAAAAAAGCCTGTACCCTGCAAAAGATGTGGTAGAAGATTTTATTTTTTTAACTCGTTCATATTTTTGGAAAGGTTAGAAAACCAAGTTTTGCCAACAAAATTTCTCTTGGGAAAACTTTCTGCTGTCAAAAAACTTCGAAAATTTGGGACTTTTTTCAGTTTTTTCAAAGTATCTCAGTTTCATTTGCTCCTATTGCTTTGATGTCTATTTTCTTATTTAAAGAGCACGAAATTCTCTACAAATTTGATTCTTACCATTTTTTTCTACTCCCAGTATCTAAGGCGCTACAGAGCGTCAAAAAATAGCAATTTTTCAAATTTCGAGCAAAGTGGCAAATTACCTAATTTTTGAACACTGTTATTTCAGTTTCTATTTGTGTAGTATAAACATATTACTCATCATGTTATTCATTGCAATTTACCATCTCACTATGCTGCAGGGCCAGGACAAACAGAATCATATTCAATAACTACGAACACATTCACGTCGGATTGCGTGAAGTTTATTTGTGTTACAATATTTAATACAATTGCATGTAGTTGCTGTACATTGCGAAGTGAGCGCAGTAACATCAGAACAGCATGTAGATGCAAGAAGTTGTCGCATCGAACGAGATGGCATAGACTTGCGTAAGCTGCGTGATTGGTTTTCAGTGCACCCTCCCTTCCCTGAAAGTGATTTTATAATGTCTATCAGGAGTAGTGTTGTCGGAACGGAGGATGTTAATTGTCATATGTGTCATGAAGAGGGGGGAAAAAGGCATGAAAAGAATAGTTGGTGACAATTTCCACGATGTAAAGTTCCGTAGAAAAGATAAAGTTGTGACTCTCCTTTCTGCGTTCAATTCTGTATAAGCTGGGAGCACTAAAACTACTCCTGTTGATCCTTTAACTCTTTTCTAGAGGACTTTTTAATGAAAGAAAGTGAAGAAGAGTTAAAAGCCTTTCTGAAATATGAACTTGCTCCTTACTCAATGTCCCTATTCTCAGAAAAAGGCATGCGAAAAGGAACAAAATCTTCATACTACAATGCCTTCGTTCCAATGGAAGATGTGAAGTCAGGTGGACCGAGTAAATTTTTTGTCATTAATGGAGGGTACCTTATCCACAAAGTGACTTGGACTCCGTAGTGGGACGCGAAATTGAAGCGTCACCCATCCACCAGTGTCAGCCCAGTTTGCAGGTGAATATAAATTTAATTTAGGGTTTTGTTTATGTATTTCTTGTAATATTTGTAATGGTTGTGAAGTATCTAAAGTTTTGTATTTATTTTTATGTTTCATGTACGGAGAGGGCGGCGCAACGAACGGGGACAGCATCTTCACTGCCGGGACCAGAGAGAAAATTGCTGGCCACTATACGTCGCGGGTCGACAGCCAGAGAGCAGCAGAAGATCCTGAAACCGAGTTGTTGCGTCGTGCTTCTAAAAACCGAAAAAATAAGAATATGTAATGTTTCTACAACAATGACGTCGTAGAAAGTTTAATCATGTTGTAAATGTTCAGCCCTATCTTGTCAAGGCTCAGGTTCACGTCTATGTGTAGTATATAGGAAGATAATAAACTAGTGTATACTACAAAAGTTTAAATACGTGTTCCGAGAATTTATTTATGAAGAATTATATTAAGGAGGAAGAATTACTGATTTATTTGACAAGATTATTAATTTTTGACAACGTTCATCGCGAGTTTGAAAGTTTATTCAATGTGGTTCTAACATTTATTAAAGCAGATACTTGCATTAATATAATTTCCGAGAAGAAACAAACGACATCTTAATTGAAAAACCAATTGGACTGACTGACGTAATTCTGCGCATACGACTGAAATGATGATGTTTTAATTACAGTTTCGTTCAAGAACCATTCAGAGACAATTTTAAAAAGAATTTAAATAATTTTGAAGTATTTGTAACTGACGTAGGTGACGAAGTCTGCACATGGTCATATGTCAAAAGAAAATCATTTATACAAAACTTACGTCGTTACACTACACCGTGGCGACCTTATAAACAGGACTTGTGTGCAACTACGTCACACAGGTACAAAACAAAACATCAAGAGTCCTTCGGAAGTCAACGCGGGTTTTCGTGGAGCCTTCACCAGCCATCGGCGACTTCGCGGGTGTGGGCATCTGACGGAGCGCAGCCAAGAAGTACGATCACGCAGTTATTCTACGAGAAGGCGCATCTGTTGGGCAGCAGTTGAACGCTGCAAACCCCGACAAGCTTTTTCTCCCTAAACTAACAGTCCCAGTACGTCAGCTGGGGGGGCGTTCCTCCGGCTGGTATTAGAGGTGTTGCTGAGGGCTTTGCCTGTCTACGGTGGGGCCGGGCGTGGTTGCAGCCAGTGACGTCTCCGGTGTTCGACTGAGCGTCCTGCCGGTTGCGGAAGCGGGGTCGCAGCATCTCAGCGGCTGCATCGACGGCTGTTACTTCTGCAGCCCATAGCAGTACATTGATCACCGAGAACTGCAAACTACAATATTAGCGTCCGGTGAGTCTGTTTTAAGTTGGAAGTGGAGTGTTGTACATAGGGAGTGTGCTTTTAATAGGATTGTTGATTACAAATCTGCGTGTGTAACTAGTTAATATCTTACAATAATGTCGGGAAGTGAAATGTCAGACGAAGAGCAATCTGTGTCCGATAGGAGCATGAGATCCCTTTTTAGGGTGATCGCTAAATTAAAACAATCTAACGAAGAATCTACTGCTAGATTAAAAGAGGAATTAAAACAATCTAACGAAGAATCTACTGCTAGATTAAAACAGGAATTAAAAGAGTCTAACGAAGAATCTACTGCTAGATTAAAAGAGGAACTAAAACAGGAATTAAAACAGTCTACTGAAGAATCTACTGCTAGATTAAAAGGGGAGCTAACAAAATCTACAGACAAGTTACAGGAACATCTTAATGAAACCAGTCGAGAATTAAGTGATAAAATAGATGCTTCTAAAGTTGAAATGCAGGAAAAACTAGTATGACTTAGTAATAAGATTGCTGATAATTGTAAAAGGTGAGAAGAACATATCCAGGAATCGCGTGAGGAAAAAGCTCGCATGCGAAATGATATTTCTAACTTAACCAAGAGACTAGAGAATGTCAATGTCTTAGTTGTAAATGAAATAGAGAAAAATTACGATAAGTTACGAGAGGAATTTTCTATGCAAACAGAAACTGTTCGTAGAGAATTATTAGAATCTATTAAAGAGATTTCTACCAAACCTGTAGAGATTACTTCAATAGATAATGTAGAATTAGAGACATTAACTCATCGACTAGAAAAGGATCATACTGAAATAGAAAACATGAAATTCTTAATTACCGAAATATGCAATAACTTTGAGACTTCCAAAGATAATAAAATTGACGAAGGTACAGAGCGTTCACATCGCGAACACAGTGAAGAATCGATATTAGCTAACCGCGTATCCAAACAGAAATGCGAATACAGGAAATTACTAAACGACTATCGGAATTAGATAATAATGAAAACATCTCAAGTAGTAGAAGTAATAACGTAATCAGAGACAACAGTCGCATCGTGTTTGCTAGCTCGGACGACAACAACACAAATAAAAAAATCACGGCAAGCAAATCCGACGCAACTCCGTCTCTGCAATCTAAACAAAATCCAACTATGTCTCTCGCAGAATATTGGGATGATATAACGACAAATTCAAATATAGAAAGTCGATTTCCTGTATTCAAACCAGGAGGCGAACTTCACCATATAATCTTTATAAAAGCTTTTGAAACTTCATTATCTCCTAAATGGAGTAATGAAAAACGGATTCAGTTTGTAATAGGACATTTAGAAGCAGAAGCTGGGGAATGGGCAGTACTGCATAGAACTGAATTTAGGGACTGGGATGATTTTGTTAAGCAGTTTAAACAAAATTATTGGTCCAGAGGAAAACAACAACACTTAACTTTAGAGTTGTTAGACCCTCCTCCATATTCTAATCGGTGGGGAGGTTATTGGAATTATTTCGAATGGCATTTAAACCGTGCTAAATTAATTGAAGAACCAATTATTGAAAGTCATCTAATACGAGTCCTAATTAGTAGGTTACCGTATTATGTAAAGGAAAGATTGATAGAAAGGGAATGGTAACAACCTTGCGAATTACTAGGATATTTAGAACAGTTAGATATACTTAACAGAGAACGGGAAGACGAGAAATTTAGATTTGGTAGAAATGACAATCCTCGAAATAATAATAATTCAGAACCACGAAAATTTAACAACAACAATCATAGCCGGTTTTGTTACATAAAACGTCAATCTAAAGATAAAGAGAGCCAACAAAATCGTGGTAATAACTCTAAAATGCGGAAATTACACAATAACGATAATGAGATAAATCATCCTCAAGTAATTAATGAAGGTCAAGTTGTAGGTGACGCTATCATAGAAAGTTCGGAAAACTAGTAAAGTCCTTTAGTACGGGTCAACTAAAGGGAACTGTTAGTCAAAATTATACAAGACCCAATTGCAATTTATCATTAAGCTGCCAAAAGGAAAGTGATTGGCAACAAGATTTACTTCAGGAAGACAATCAGATAAGGGAGAATATAACTTGTAAACCCGTTATTAAAGGTTATATTAAAGATACCGAAGTAAATATTATAATCGATTCGGGTAGCGAAGTAAGTATTTTATCTAAAGAATTATTTCATCTTAAAAGAAAATATTGGAATTTCCCAACCTTACCTGTAACTAGGGGGAAAATTATAGGAGTTACTGGTAAAAGAAGTCAAAATATTACTGAGGAAGTTTATTTAACTTTTGAAATTTCTAAACAATTAATTTCTCACTCTGTACTTGTCGTAGCCAACTTAAATGTGGCCATAATTTTAGGTATAGATTGGTTGTATAAATATTAAGCTATATTAGATTTTAAAGACTCTTCCTTAACCATCCATAAGGAGGCATGTGCTTTTAAAGTGAGGTTTTCTAATAATCAAGTACCTGAAAATTCCTACGAATCCTTACAGATTAAGTACACACAGACCATGAACCTATTAATAGATTCTAGTGATCTTGAATATGAAGTATACCAATGTGAGGGTAGTAATAGTATCGAAACCGAAGTGAAAGAAAAATGTTATTTACTTAAGATTAAAGATCAAAAACCATTCTTTAAGAAACCTTACCCTATTCCAGTACAATTCAAAGAACCGGCTAGTAGAGAAATAAGTAAGATGCTAGAATAAAATATTATTGAACGATCATGTAGTGCTTTTAACAGTCCTTTGTGGGTAGTTAAGAAATTTACTGGTGGGGTACGACTGATTCTGGATGCTCGTGAATTAAACAAAATTATAGAGATGGAAAGAGACAGACCTATTCCTATGGAGGACGTACTTCTTAAAATTGCTGGTTCTCGTTATATGAGTACAATGGATTTAACTGCGGGCTATCATCAAGTAATATTACACCCGGATTCACGGCAATATACGGCTTTTCTTTTTGAAGGCAGATCAGATCAGTTCCAAGTTTTACCTTTTGGACTTAATATATCAGTGTCAACTTTCATTAGGGCATTAGATTCTGCTTTGGGTCAGCAATTATTACAAAAGATTATTTTATATGCAGATGATATTTTGGTAGCCACTAAAACGTGGGAAGAACACGTAACGATATTACGGGAATTGTTTGACCGTTTAATTGACAGAGGAATTACTTTAAAATTATCTAAGTCTTACTTCGGAAAGGAGGAAGTGAGATTTTTGGGGCATATAGCGGACAGTAAAGGTATTAGGCCAGACCCAGCACGTATTGAAGCTATTGCTCAATGCCCGAGTCCTAGAAATCGAAAACAACTGCAATCATTCTTAGGAATGGTAGGATTTCTGAGAAGATTTCTTCCAGGGTAGGACACTGTTAATCCTAAATTATTGGATTTATAAAAAGAGAAATCAGTATGGCTCTGGGGAAAGAGGAAGAGGAAGTTTTAATAAGATAAAAGGAGCGTTAACAGAAGCCAAAATGTTATACCATCCAGATTTCAATCAGGACTTTTGTATGTGTACGGATGCGTCTGTTGTGGTGTGTCTTGCGTAATATTCCAAGGTGATCTGACCAATGAAAAGGGATTATATCAGCCTATTGGATTCGCTGGTAGAAGTTTAAATAAACATGAAAGAAATTATTTTGTAACCGAGAAGGAAGCTCTCGCAGTGGTATGGGGCTTTCAAAGATTTAGAGGATTATTAACTGGAAGAAAAAGAATTGTACACACTGATTATCAGGCTTTAACCTTTTTGAACAATTGTCGGTTACTTCACCGTAGATTATTACGTTGGGTATTATGCTTGCAAGAATTTCAGTAAGAAATTAGGTATACACTCCTGAAAATTGAAATAAGAACACCGTGAATTCATTGTCCCAGGAAGGGGAAACTTTATTGACACATTCCCGGGGTCAGATACATCACATGATCACACTGACAGAACCACAGGCACATAGACACAGGCAACAGAGCATGCACAATGTCGGCACTAGTACAGTGTATATCCACCTTTCGCAGCAATGCAGGCTGCTATTCTCCCATGGAGACGATCGTAGAGATGCTGGATGTAGTCCTGTGGAACGGCTTGCCATGCCATTTCCACCTGGCGCCTCAGTTGGACCAGCGTTCGTGCTGGACGTGCAGACCGCGTGAGACGACGCTTCATCCAGTCCCAAACATGCTCAATGGGGGACAGATCCGGAGATCTTGCTGGCCAGGGTAGTTGACTTACACCTTCTAGAGCACGGTGGGTGGCACGGGATACATGCGGACATGCATTGTCCTGTTGGAACAGCAAGTTCCCTTGCCGGTCTAGGAATGGTAGAACGATGGGTTCGATGACGGTTTGGATGTACCGTGCACTATTCAGTGTCCCCTCGACGATCACCAGTGGTGTACGGCCAGTGTAGGAGATCGCTCCCCACGCCATGATGCCGGGTGTTGGCCCTGTGTGCCTCGGTCGTATGCAGTCCTGATTGTGGCGCTCACCTGCACGGCGCCAAACACGCATACGACCATCATTGGCACCAAGGCAGAAGCGACTCTCATCGCTGAAGACGACACGTCTCCATTCGTCCCGCCATTCACGCCTGTCGCGACACCACTGGAGGCGGGCTGCACGATGTTGGGGCGTGAGCTGTTTCTTACCTGCAACGTCACTTTGGATATCAGTTTGCTATTGTATTTGATGGGTATCCATGTGAGGGAGACAAATGTAGCACAAAGAGTGCTGAGATGATTCGTAGGTCCAAAAAACATTCTTCGGTTACGTTGTGGTTGAATCAAAGATGGTGAACCAAGTCCCTCAAGACAAGTTCTTGTACAACGAACGAAACAAGATGCGTTTGATCACACTTCTTAAAAAGGAATTTCTGGAGTGTAGCACTGAAGTGCACGAGGCACAAGAAGATGCTGACATTATGATTGTAACATCTGCCATTTCAAGAACCAAAGATATTGGAAGTTTTGTCATTGTAGGAGAAGATGTTGACCTGCTTGTGCTCATGACCAGTTTGAAGCAAGGCATTGAAAACTTATTTTTCTTAAAACCGGGAAGAGGCAATGCAGAAGACAAGTGGTTTTCCACTGCATCTTACAAGTTTGACGGTGAATTTATTCTGTTCAGTCACGCCTTTAGCGGATGTAATACAACATCCGCTTCTTTTTGGTCAAGGAAAAATTAAGTGCTGCAATATTGTTGCGAAAAATGAACACCTAACCTCAGCGCTTTGCACGTTCAATAAACCACATGCTACCCGTGAAGAAATAATAACAGCAGGAGAACAGGTTACTATCGCATTGTATAGTGGTGTCAGCAGTTCCCACACACTAGACCATTTGCGGTACCAGCTATTCCCCAAGTCTGCCACAAAAAGCAAACTGAATCTTGCATGGTTGCCACCTACACAAGATGCTGCACAACATCATTCGTTGTGGACTTATCAACAAGTCCAAAGTTGGATGGGAAACTAGAAACCTCCTGAGAAATGGGGTTGGAATCACAGTGACCACGGTCCAATAACCGTTATACTGAGCCAAGATCCAACATCTGAAGCACTTCTTCAGATTGTTTCATGCTCATCCAAGCTGAACTGTGGCGGGGCGTGCTCCTGCAGAAAAGTGGGTTTGAAATGTTCTTCAATTTGCAAGAAATGTATTGGGGTCAACTGTGAAAACGTTTTATATGAAGACAATGAAGAAGATGTTATGGAGAATGCTGAGGAAACCGCTGACGAAAACAACGAACTTGCTGAGGCTGACTCGCTGTTTAAAGAAGAGGTCAATCTGGGATCCACTCTATGTACAAACCCTGAATCCGTAACTCAAGGTATTTCTGGTGACACTGAGGAACCAGGCCCATCAAAACGTTGGAAGTGATGCTCATATCTGTCTCAAGTGCGCTTAATTGCGATATTACAAGTATTACACAGCCAAAACTGTCAACATTTTTTAGTAACTGACAATGCATTTTAATTGTAATAAAGCTACTTATTTTTAATGTCACCTGTGTGGCTTTTATACACAAGAATAATTACCTACCTAATTAGGTTGCCAATTGCAGCTAATAATAGTTCAGTTTCATGAGACAATTTACACTCCTGGAAATGGAAAAAAGAACACATTGACACCGGTGTGTCAGACCCACCATACTTGCTCCGGACACTGTGAGAGGGCTGTACAAGCAATGATCACACGCACGGCACAGCGGACACACCAGGAACCGCGGTGTTGGCCGTCGAATGGCGCTAGCTGCGCAGCATTTGTGCACCGCCGCCGTCAGTGTCAGCCAGTTTGCCGTGGCATACGGAGCTCCATCGCAGTCTTTAACACTGGTAGCATGCCGCGACAGCGTGGACGTGAACCGTATGTGCAGTTGACGGACTTTGAGCGAGGGCGTATAGTGGGCATGCGGGAGGCCGGGTGGACGTACCGCCGAATTGCTCAACAGAAGGTGCACGTGCCCGTCGACCTGGGACCGGACCGCAGCGACGCACGGATGCACGCCAAGACCGTAGGATCCTACGCAGTGCCGTAGGGGACCGCACCGCCACTTCCCAGCAAATTAGGGACACTGTTGCTCCTGGGGTATCGGCGAGGACCATTCGCAACCGTCTCCATGAAGCTGGGCTACGGTCCCGCACACCGTTAGGCCGTCTTCCGCTCACGCCCCAACATCGTGCAGCCCGCCTCCAGTGGTGTCGCGACAGGCGTGTATGGAGGGACGAATGGAGACGTGTCGTCTTCAGCGATGAGAGTCGCTTGTGCCTTGGTGCCAATGATGGTCGTATGCGTGTTTGGCGCCGTGCAGGTGAGCGCCACAATCAGGACTGCATACGACCGAGGCACACAGGGCCAACACCCGGCATCATGGTGTGGGGAGCGATCTCCTACACTGGCCGTACACCACTGGTGATCGTCGAGGGGACACTGAATAGTGCACGGTACATCCAAACCGTCATCGAACCCATCGTTCTACCATTCCTAGACCGGCAAGGGAACTTGCTGTTCCAACAGGACAATGCACGTCCGCATGTATCCCGTGCCACCCAACGTGCTCTAGAAGGTGTAAGTCAACTACCCTGGCCAGCAAGATCTCCGGATCTGTCCCCCATTGAGCATGTTTGGGACTGGATGAAGCGTCGTCTCACGCGGTCTGCACGTCCAGCACGAACGCTGGTCCAACTGAGGCGCCAGGTGTAAATGGCATGGCAAGCCGTTCCACAGGACTACATCCAGCATCTCTACGATCGTCTCCATGGGAGAATAGCAGCCTGCATTGCTGCGAAAGGTGGATATACACTGTACTAGTGCCGACATTGTGCATGCTCTGTTGCCTGTGTCTATGTGCCTGTGGTTCTGTCAGTGTGATCATGTGATGTATCTGACCCCGGGAATGTGTCAATAAAGTTTCCCCTTCCTGGGACAATGAATTCACGGTGTTCTTATTTCAATTTCCAGGAGTGTATTTTGTGTGCGTGTGTGTATATATGTGTTTGTGTGTGTGTGTGTGTGTGTGTGTGTGTGTGTGTGTGTGTGTTTATGTGTGTCTATGTCTCTTAATGATGTATTTTTATATTTATAGTTTTACAAATACTAGGGCTGAGGTGGCCCATAGTGAACTTCAGGTAGTGATGTAAGAATCACAATAGTTGGGTGCCCAGCAATCCTCATGTTGCATACAGAAAAATTGAATACCTGAAAGTGAGGTGGTAAATTCTAACATATAACATGACGTATAATGTATTTATACTACACAAACAGAAACTGAAAAAATAGTGTTCAAAAATAAGGTATCTTGCCGCTATGCTCAAAATTTGAAAAATTGATATTTTTTGAGGCGCCGTAGCGTCTTAGATATTGGGAGTAGAAAAAAATGGCAAGAATCAAATATAAAATAGACGTTAAAGCGACAGGAGCAAAAAAAGCTGAGATATTTTGAAAAAACTGAAAAAAGGCCGAAATTTTCCAAGTTTTTTGACTGCAGAAAGTTTTCCCAAGAGAAATTTTGTTGGCAAAACCCGGTTTTCTAATCTTTACAACCATATGAACGAGTTGAAAAAATAAACTCTTCTACCCCACCTTTTGCAAGGTATATCTGCTATTTGACTGGACTACTATCAATTTTTGTTTTGACAAATTAAATTATCTGTCATTAATTTTTTTTTTCCTCATATTTTCTCCTCCTCCTTACTTGATGTCAAGCTCAGAACATAGGCCACAACAAGAAGACTGAGGGCGTATTGTACGGTAGTATAACGACCAGACACTTCACATGATTTTTCACTGTTTGTTCCTTATTGTAAAGCATAGCCACCCTCAGATTTATTTGCGGACAGTTTTCTCATTCTCGTGTACATTTTCACGTGAGAATTTTTCTAACTGCTTGGTCAGCTACCGCCGAACAATGAACTCACAAATCTCCTCAATTGTCGGATGTCACAGCCCCATAATTCAAGTCTGACGATGAATTATTTCATAAATGCATGCTGAGTTAAAATCATTCAGGACTTTACAGCATTTTGTCTGAATGGACGCTTTTATTCATCAGCATTGGAGCTTTCTCTTTCTCATCGCGGTATTCGGGCTATGAAAAATTTGTTGGTATTCATAGTATCTTCATATCGCGACTTACTGAGAAAACTTTTTATTGAAATATCTCAGTCTTTATAGAGAGAAGGGGGAACATTTCAATATGCCTCAGTAATATTGCATTAAAGTATGCTCTCACAAAATGGCGGCAGTAAGCGCAAATTGGTGCTTTCCGAAAAACCTTCTAACCCACTCGTCTAATGAATCAGACGTAATTTCCGATATTTTCTGCCTCTCCACAGAGAGGAAGACAAGTACAGAAAGTAAAAAACGCAAGTCGCTATGTTGCTAAAAACACAGTATAATACGCTGTTGGAAATGTTTCTGTTTGATGACTGGAGAGACAGTAGCGCTCCAAGCGGTGACAAAACAGTTACCTGCGTCGTAAGAACATTTTTCTAATTAATTACCGAAGTAGTAGTTATGTTTCGCGATCCATGCTTCAGTATATTACTACGAGACATAAATTATCGTGAAAGAAATATAAAAACAGTCAAATTTCACTGATTCAATGACATAACTACAGGTACAACTTGCTCATGAAGAAATACTTTCGTATGTCTGTATGATTATAGGTTACTCAACTGGAATCAAGAGAATGTAAACAGATATTTCATGCTTGAAAAACGAATATTTCTGTTGGTATCTGCTCTTACTACACGTCAGTGCAGTCATGGTTCGCCCATTCTTACACTTCATTCGACTTTCTAATACGCGAATATTTATGTAAATGCATTTACTTTTGCATAAAAGGTGAGTATGTGCGAGATTCTTGCCGTTTATGATTCAGATGTAGCAACTACTGTGGGACTGGTTTCTTCTGTGTTGGGAAAACACTTCTAGTTCCTTTCACGTTTTATTATTGGGTCTGTATGGTTTCCCTTCAGCTACAGGTGTGGTGGCTTATTTTGTACTTTAATATAGGTATTACATTCCGTGCGAATTTCCTATGTTCCTCATTCACTGATTTATATGAAATTGTAGCGAACAAAACTTCTCTCTGCTAGGTAGATACACGATGCCTTTCTGTAAAAGGTCAGGACTTCTGATGTTTACAGCAAGTTTCTGTTATTAAAGAAGAACGATACTCTTTAGTAAATATCTGTACGTTACAAGAGAATTATTATAAACTGTCCTACAAGATGCAATTTCATACCTCCCAGAATCTTTAGGAAACTAAAGAATCACAAACGTGATGTCAGTTTTTAATTATAGTCGATTTTTATTGCACTACATACGCTCCCTATTGTACAAACTACGTTACAAATTAGTATAAACAACAGTATCGGCACGGATGCGATAACGCATTCAGAAGTATCGTTTGCTGGCCAAGTGGGCTCGCTACTATCACACTGGGTATCTAAAAACAGAGGGAGTGTCGCTACTGTTAGTTACACTGTGCTAAAAATCGCAGAGGACAACGCACTTAATGTATATCTTAAGGAAAATGTGTTATCTGCGCTGGAGGCGAAACTGAGATGTTACAGTGCCATGAACGTATGACGAAATTATTCTGGTAGCATCATTTTGATCTATATCCAAATAAATGTTTCGTAAGTTAACATTAGTCATATTGACTTATGGAGATAGTGAACTGCTAAGATGAACTGATGAGAAATATCTCCGAAAGTTTATACACAAATTGCATTACGTAACAAACGTCACGTGTATTGTTCTCACTTCATAGTTTTAAAGTCTATTAGTCAATGATAATCATTTTACAGTATCTTTGGGAGAAGAGTAGACAGTTTTAGAATAATAGTTTACACATGCTGACAGAAATTACTTGAATACCTGTAACACAAAACAGTTACATTACGCAAATACTTACATTGAAGACTCCACCATCTTTCTGTCACAGTACATTAAATATCAGTAACATGTTTTGTTGCTTCGTTAGTGGTCATTTTTACACATAAAAAAACTGTTTTGTAATAGCAGTTGTTGGCATATAGTTAATATCTTTGTCGCACAGTTTATATAAGCAGCGAAGATTTTCAGAATCACGCCCAGAGTAGTATATACTTTACATAAGTGTACATATACGTATTCACTTGCTCTGCAGTGTATGCTGGTTTGGAAGTACGTTCAATTATAATTTCTCTCAATATTCTTGATGAAGTTAAGCATTGCATAGGTATTATTTGCATTTTTACTTATTTGTGATTGGAAGTTTGCCTCACAAAATTTTGAGTCCTAGTTTCCTTATTTACAGTAGCTTAATTATTCTTATTCTTGGTCCCTTGACGATGCCAGGAAGTTGAGTACTTGGTCAACTTTGCGTGGAGGGCAGGACTTTTTCGCCCTGGCATTAGCGTGGTAGGGAAACCCTCTCCAAAAAACCACAACAGTGGCATTCGGCATCGTGATATCATGAGCCCATTGCTGTTGGTATAGTGTGACTTCGGTAAGCAGCACAGGTTGACAACAGCAACACGGAGTGTTATACACGCAACAGATCGTACAAGAAACCTAATGTTTTATGGTAAGTTCTGTGGGACGCGTAGTCACTGGTCTGGCTTCGTTAGATACACAGAAAACATAGGCAAAAGAGGTGGTAACATAAATAAAGAATACTAACTGCGTAAAAACATGAATGGCTTAAAGGTATTCATACTGCTAACGTCAGAATAGTTGGATACGTTTCGAACAAAGCATTCTTAGATCACCGCAAACAGGTCTGCAGCATGATTCTAGAATATTAATATTATATTGACTGCCACCATGAACGCAGACAGCTCAGAGCCTCTTACTGTCATTTTTAATTGAACCACGGAATGTGAGTAAGCAGTTGGCCTATCGCAACCACTTTCTTCCTAAATCAACGTAGCATATACACCGTCATGTGACGCCAGACGTAGTGAGTACCTGTGAAAGTAAACATCACGGCCTCCGACACATATCTATAGACAGAAACGTTCCGCCCATAACGCAAGCAGAACGAGTTACATGCTTACATAACAAAAACTGAAGAAAGGAAAACAAACCTAAATGCAATGAGCAACGAAACCGAACCAAATTGTAACTAACGGCCACACCTATTGGCATACAGATTATTCCTTGTTAGTATGTAAACCCCCAAGTCTATATTAGTATGTGTGCACGAGTTGGATCCGGACAATCATGGGCTTTGTATTGGCAATGTTATTGGTCCTTCGTAGGCAAACTCTGCATGAGTACATTCTCGAAAATTACAAAAGGAATGCAGGGCACAGTCATGTCCGTTTTGCATAAGATAACATACCATCTACACGTAGACCACAACTGAAGCTTACGAGCGTTCCACGTACATGACCGTCACGATTGATGAATTTACCTTACTCCCCTGTACCCTACTTCCTCAATACATGTTACCCAAGATATACCTAGTCGAACTAGATATAAAATGGGGTGCCTGACTATAATAATGAAACATCCTTATCCTACTACGAGGAAAATCAGAGTATCTTACTTGTTATCACACAGTATCTTACTTCTTATCACACACATGTTGTTGTGGTCTTCAGTCCAAAGACTGGTTTGATGAAACTCTCCTGTGCAAACCTCTTCATCTCCGAGTAACCACTGCAGCCTACATCCTTCCGAATCTGCTAACTGTATTTATCTCTTGGTTCTCTCTACGAGTTTACCCCATATGCTTCCCTCCATAACTAAATACGTGATACCTTGATGCCTCTTTTCACGGGCAGCGCGGTTCTCCCATCTGAAGTTCGAGTCCTCCCTTGGGTATGATTGCGTGTTAGTTTAGGTCAGATTAAGCTGTTCGTAAGCTTAGGAACCGATGATCTCAGCATTTTGGTCCCATAAGACCTTACCACAAATTTCCAATTTTTTTCCCTTGATGCCTCGGGATCCGTCCTACCAACCGATGCCTTCTTCTAGTCAGGATGTGCCACAAATTTCTCTTCTCCCCAATTCTATTCAGTACCTCTTCATTAGTAAAGTGGTCTACCCATCTAATCTTCAGCATTCTTCTGTAGCACCACAGCCGGCCGAAGTGGCCGTGCGGTTAAAGGCGCTGCAGTCTGGAACCGCAAGACCGCTACGGTCGCAGGTTTGAATCCTGCCTCGGGCATGGATGTTTGTGATGTCCTTAGGTTAGTTAAGTTTAACTAGTTCTAAGTTCTAGGGAACTACTGACCTCAGCAGTTGAGTCCCATAGCGCTCAGAGCCATTTGAACCATTTTTTGTAGCACCACATTTCAAAAATCTTCTATTCTCTTTTTGTATAAACTGTTTATCATCCATGTTTCACTTCCTTACAAATACAAATACTTTCTGAAATGACTTTCTGACACTTAAATCTATACTCGATGTTAACAAATTTCTCTTCTTCAGAAATGCTTTCCTTGTCATAGCCAGTCTACAATTTACATTCTCTCTACTCTAACCGTCATCAGTTATTTGGCTTCCCAAATAGCAAAACTCATCTACCATTTTAAGTGTCTCATTTCCTAATCTAATTCCCTCAGCATCACCTGATTCAATTCGAGTACATTCCATTATCCTCTTTTTGCTTTTGCTGATTTTCATCTTATATCCTCCTTTCACGAGACTGTCCAATCCGTTCAACTGCTCTTCCAAGTCCTTTGCTATCTCTGGCAGCCGCGCGGGATTAGCCGAGCGGTCTTAGGCGCTGGAGTCATGGACTGTGCGGCTGGTCCCGGCGGAGGTTCGAATCCTCCCTCGGGCATGGGTGTGTGTGTGTTTGTCCTTAGGATAATTTAGGTTCCGTAGTGTGTAAGCTTAGGGACTGATGACCTTAGCAGTTAAGACCCATAAGATTTCACTCACAATGAACATTTTTGTCTCTGACAAAACTGCAATGTCATCGGTAAACCTCAAAGTTTTTATTTCTTCTCCCTGGACTTTAATTTCTACTCCCAAGTTTTATTTTGTTTCCTTTACTGGTTGCTCACTATAAAGATCGAATAACTTCGAGGGTAACCTACAACCCCGTCTCCACCAGTGCTTACCTTTCGCGCCCCTCGACTCTTATAATTGCCATTTGGTTTCTGTACAGATTGTAAATAGCCTTTCTCTCCTTGCATTTTACCACTGCAACCTTTAAAATTTGAAAGAGAGTATTCCAGTCAACATTGTCAAAAGCTTTCTCTAAGTCTACAAATGCTATAAACGCAGGTTTGCCCTTCTTAACCTGTCTTCTGTGAGAAATCGCAGGGTCAGTATCGCCTCGCGTGTTCCTACATTTCTACGGAATCCAGTCTGATATTCACAGAGGTCAGTTTCTACCAGTTTCTCCTTTCTTCTGTAAAGGATTCGTATCATTTTTTTTTTTTTTTTTTTGCAACAGTGACTTATTAAGCTGATAGTTCGGTATTTTAACACCTGTCAGTACCTGCTTTATTTGGTATTGGGATTATTATATTCTTATATTCTTCTTGAGGTCTGAAGGTGTTCCGCCTGCCTCATACATCTTGCTCACCGGATGGAAGAGTTTTGTCGCCGCTGGTTCTCCCAAGGCTATCAGTAGTTCTATCGGACTGTCGTCTACTCCTGGCGCCTTGTTTCGACTAAATCTGAATCTAAAATGTACTACAAGTCACATAAATTCATTTTAGGAAAACTATAAACATATGTAGGGCATGACTAGTATCCCATATATTTGATTATTTCCAGAAAGTTTTCGTATCCTGATAAGGATATAAACCACGTTCAGTAGTTCCTCAGCAAAATCGTTGATTTAACGTTTTCGAGACCGCTGGTCGTTTCGTCTAGGGGACAGTGAGGCGGCAGATTAAACAGTTCGTCAGGTACGAGATCTAATCAGCAGTCACAACAACTGAAGCCAGAATTCTCTTCAAAAATATTACTATACATGGTAAAAACATTCTCTATATGGTCTCTCTGTTAGTCATCAAGATGACTCGGCTGAGCTACCTTTTGTTCGATGGCAGTTATCGTATTACTGAAAGTGCTTGCGTTTAATGGTGCTGTGTTGCGTGGGACCGAAACTGGTACGCACAATCTGCAAGCTTACCTGTGGACAGAATTGGCAGTTACCTTTGGCTGAAGCAAACGGCCTCCTACACGCAGAACGATGGTTCCGGCAGAGTAGTCAGTCATTGCATTCTTCTCTCGTTGCCAAGGATGCAGTTTGTCACAAGGACGTCGACTATGTGGAACGTGTGAGGCAGTACTACCTGTTCCACTAGTTTCCCCTCTAAGGTTGGCTTGCAGCTTATCAGCTTTGCTACGTGTGGCTTTGGCGCAATGATTCTATATGCGTGGTCAAGTTATTTGTCATTGCCTTTCGCTGAGAAATTGGTCCAAACAACCCGTTGGTATCAGATGGCTCTCGATCTTCCACCATAACCGAATCCATCAACATGAGGTAGCAAATATGAGGTAGCCAAGGAGGCGGAAACGTGGGTTCTTGTGGTGTCACCGCCAGACACCACACTTGCTAGGTGGTAGCTTAAATCGGCCGCGGTCCATTTAGTACATGTCGGACCCGCGTGTCGCCACTGTGTGATCGCAGTCCGAGCGCCACCACAAGGCAGGTCTCGAGATACGGACGAGCACTCGCCCCAGTTGTACGGACAACATTGCTAGCGACAATACGGACGAAGCCTTCCTCTCATTTGCCGAGAGACAGTTAGAATAGCCTTCTGCTAAGTCCATGGCTACGACCTAGCAAGGCGCCATTAGCCTTACCTAGTTTGAGAGTTATCGTATAAATGTCTCAAGAAGAACGTTGTAAACCAACAAAGAATAAAGTTAAGTATATTCCAAAGCTACGTATTTTCTTGATAGCAGTCATAACGTATCCTGTTCCAGACTTGACGCCAGTCGGCGTGTGTGTACTCGTGCCTTTCGGCTCCCTTCTCAGTGTGGCGTAACTAGCTTGTTAGGCCACAACAGTTCTACTATGCCAAGACTGCTTGGTTGCTACAGCAGGAAAACACAATTAATTAGCAGGAGTAAAAAATAAGGAAATATTTATAACTTAGCTTCGTTGTAGTCCATGATCTGTTGGTTGACAATTGTAGAAGAAGCGACTAGATTAAGCGTCTGTAGAATGACATAATTTATAAGTCACAAATCTTTCAGTGACGAATTAATCTCTCGTAAATGTCGAATTCGGTGAATTGGAAGACCAACTTGGAACTGGGCTACAAAGACTTGATGGCAGCAATGAGCTGCAGACGATGACTAATATCGGCGCTGGTTAATCTCTCGTAAATGTCGAATTCGGTGAATTGGAAGACTAACTTGGAACTGGGCTACAAAGATTGAGCTGCAGACGATGACTAACATCGGCGCGGCTACGAACTGTAGACTGGCACAGCTGCTCTACACTCTTGCTAAACACGAAGTGGCCTAGAGGCGCCTCGCGGCGTACGTAAGTACTGCGATTGACTGTGTACTCTTTGGCTAGCACAGCCGTTCTTCTGTTCCATTTATCGAGAGAATCGCATCCGGCGGATCGATTTCTCAGGCGGCGGTGTGGTCGTATGACTGACGACATCACAGTATCAGTGTCATTTGTGCATCTGGATCAGTAACGGCCACGATATTAATATCATGTTCAGTTCCTTGGGAATGACTGTGCCCGATGACCGTGATGTAACGCGGGACAGAAAGAAGGTGGTCAGCAGCCATAATACCATATGTCTTTTTTATTATTTTTATTGTTGCAATAAATAAGACAGATGACATTACGACCAATGCTGACCTTCTTTCAGTCCAGTGTGATATTAATTCGCTCTATCTCTCTCTCAGTAGGTGATCACTTTTTCGTCAGCTCGGCTTGAGAACAAATTTCGTAGATGGCCTGCAGGTCATTTTGCACGTCAACTTCATTGTTGTAATGTAACATACTAACATCACCCTAGACCAGAACGTTGGGGCTAATCTGTGTGGTTTTCTGCCGCTTGGCCATCACAGAATTCATCAGACTCCTATCTCTCATCGAGATTCCTACTATTGTTATAACGGGGGTGGTAACATAACACGCCAGCAACTACCATTGTGCTTAGTTGCGCGCCCGTTATTGTTATCTGTGACGCATGGTATGCCAATCTTCTTCCAGAAAATCTAACCTATCGATCACGGACAGAAATTCGTCAAGATCGTAATAAGGAATGTTTGCTACCTACCTCCTCATGATACTGAGCGGTAATTTGGCCTTCAGAATTGTTAGAACATCTGTGGACGACATTTCTTGGTTCCAAAATTTTGTCTTCTCTAAGAACTTCTCAATATGAGCACGGAGACTGCCTTGCCTGCTTTGACATGTGGCTGGATTAAACACTTCCTTCCTCAATCGTTCTTACGGCCCTTTCACAGTATTTAGTCAAAAATGCTTTCTCGATGTCACCCTACTTTAAATATTCTTCCGACTCTGCGGCCCCTCTTAAGAAAAATCTCCATGCATGAAACCTGCAACCAAAATTGCTTTTTTGCGTGTGTTTCCATCTGTTTGATATGACACCTCCACAAAATTTGTAGGAAAATATGGTACTGTCCCGATAACACGTGGTGCAGATGTTGATCGTACTTCAGTGTGTCTGACAGCAATGCTCGCACTGTCATTGTTATTTCGGATGACGTGGCTGCCTATGGTAGAAGCGTCAACTACGTCGAAAATAGCCGCACCAGCTTCCAACAGTTTTAAGTTTTTTCAAGTCTTTTTCGACTAATGAACCAGGACGAATATACGATATTGTCTGCGTCCTTGCAGACAGGAAGACAACTGAAAGTCCAGAGAGTAAAAAATTCAAACTGATGCTAAAAATCACGGAGGACAGTGTACTTAAACTACATTGGAAGCAAAATGTCTTTTATCTATACTGGAAGCATTAAAATGAAACTGAGGTGTTACGCATCAACCTGTAAGCCAGCCGAAGTTCAGTGCTCAGAGTACTTCGACGTGGTATCAAAACCACTGTTTAATGCGAGGCAAATGAACACTGCCTAATTATCGACGCAAAATTTCTTATTAATATCTGTATCTATACTCCGAAAACCACCACGCGGTGTGGCAGAGGGAACTTCCAGTTCCACTACCTTTGCTCCGCTTCCCTCATCCATTCGCGAATAATGCCTGGGAAGAATAATTGTTGTTAAACCTCCGCATGTGCTCAAATTGCTCTGATATTCTCATCGTAGTCGTTTAGTGAGATGCATGTAGGAGGAAGTAACATGTTGTCCAACTCCTGCAGAACGTCTTCTCTGCAGCGTCTCCAATTTATTCGTGACATTCACATTTTCGCAACCGTCCATCTAATGTTCGTAACACTTTATTCAAGTTTTTATTGTGGTTTGAATTATATGTAATTATATGACATTGCAGTGACTGTGTTGCTAAGAAGAACGATGCAATGTTCATTTTGACAAGTATGCATGCATGCCTGCATGCATGCATGGGTCTGGTCATATGTCGCGCACGGATGGCCGAAGCGGTTCAGGCGAGCGCTCGCGTAAAGCACGAAAACCGGGTTAGAGTCCCGGTCCGGTACGATTTTCACTGTCCTCATTGCCTTGTACAGCAGATGGTTGTTCGTATTAGCAACTACGAATCCATTTCATACACTACTGGCCATTAAAAATGCTACACCACGAAGATAGCGTGCTACAGACGCGAAATTTAACAGACAGAAAGAAGATGCTGTGATATGCAAATGATTAGCTTTTCAGAGCATTCACACAAGGCTGGCGCCGGTGGCGACACCTACAACGTGGTGACATGAGGAAAGTTTCCAACCGATTTCTCATACAGAAACATCAGTTGACCAGCGTTGCCTGGTGAAACGTTGTTGTGATGCCTCGTGTAATGAGGAGAAATGCGTACCATCACGTTTCCGACTTTGATAAAGGTCGGATTGTAGCCTATCGCTATTGCCGTTTATCGTATCGCGACATTGCTGTTCGCGTTGGTCGAGATCCAATGACTGTAGGCAGAATATGGAATCGGTGGGTTCACGAGGGTAATACGGAGCGCCGTGCTGGATCCCAACCGCCTTGTATCACTAGCAGTCGAGATGACAGGCATCTTATCCGCATGGTTGTAACGAATCGTGCAGCCACGTCTCGATCCCTGAGTCAACAGATGGGGACGTCTGCTAGACAACAACCATCTGCACGAACAGTTCGACGACGTTTTTAGCAGCATGGACTATCAGCTCGGAGACCATGGCTGCGGTTACCCTTGACGCTGCATCAGAGACAGGAGCGCCTGCGATGGTGTACTCAACGACGAACCTGGGTGCACGAATGGCAAAACGTCATTTCTTCGGATGAATCCAGGTTCTGTTTACAGCATCATGATGGATGGTCGCATCCGTGTTTGGCGACATCGCGGAGAACGCACATTGGAAGCGTGTATTCGTCATCGTCATACTGGCATATCACCCGGCGTGATTATATGGGGTGCCATCGGTTACACGTCTCGGTCACCTCTTGTTCTCATAGACGGCACTTTGAACAGTGGACGTTACCTTTCAGATGTATTACGACCCGTGTCTCTACCCTTCATTCGATTCCTGCGAAACCCTACATTTCAGCAGGATAATGCACTATCGCATGTTGCAGGTCCTGTACGGGCATTTCTGGGTACAGGAAATGTTCGACTGCTTCCCTGGCCAGCACATTCTCCAGATCTCCCACCAATTGCAAACGTCTGGTCAATGGTGGCAGAGTAACTGGCTCCTCACAGTACGCCAGTGATTACTCTTGATGAACTGTGGCATCGTGCTGAAGCTGCATGGGCAGCTGTACCTGTACACGCCATCCAAGCTCTGTTTGACTCAATGCCCAGGCGTTTCAAGGCCGTTATTGCGGCCAGAGGTGGTTATTCTGGGTACTGATTTCTCAGGATCTATGCACCCAAATTGCGGGAAAATGTAATCACATGTCAGTTCTAGTATATTATATTTGTCCAATGAGTACCCATTTATCATCTGCATTTCTTCTTTGTGTAGCAATTTTAATGGCCAGTAGTGTATATACGTATGTATCTTATGTGACTACAGAAACTGAATCTGTCTTTTTTGGTGGCTGATCTCTGGGAGAATGTCTGGCACCCTTGAAGATGATCGACTATGTCGAATATCTTATCAAAAGCAATAACCAGCCGAAGGCCATCGTTCCTCAAAGCAACGTTTACGTATTGTCCGCTATCTTTCGACGAGAATTTTATTATAATTTTTGCAACTGGAAGTTAACTGGAATTGGTTTGAGTGAAGTCTAGATTTATCAGATTAACTGGAATCTCGTGATACGAGGGCTGGAACTTTAATAGTGGCAACTGTTTATTTACAAGTCGTACAAATTCAAATGGCTCTGAGCACTATGGGACTTAACATCTGTGGTCATCAGTCCCCTAGAACTTAGAACTACTTAAACCTAACTAACCTAAGGACATCACACATATCCATGCCCGAGGCAGGATTCGAACCTGCGACCGTAGCGGTCACGCGGTTCCAGACTGAAGCGCCTAGAACCGCACGACCACACCGGCCGGCCAGCTCGTACAACATAGATACGTGTTTCAAAGTTTTACTGAACTTCATAGTAGTCGCCAGCATCGCATATAACCCGTTGCCAGCTATGTGGAAGTCGTAGGATATTGTTAGCAGTGCCAGTTGTGCTGACAGTTCGACAGTTCGAGCGGCGCGCTCTATTGCCCGACGAATTTGGAGCAGTTGTGAAGCGAATGTCATGAAGTGTTTCCTTCAGTTTAGAAATCGAGTTGAACTCACGAGGGCTTAAGTCAGGGGAGTGCAGTAGGTGGTATAGCATTTACCAGCCCCATCAGTTAAAAAAATCAGTAACAGCTTGCACTGTACGTGCTTGAGCATTGTCCTGCAAAATGATGGTCAGGTCCTGCAGAAAGTGTCATCACGTCTGTCTCTAAGCTGGTCGTAGGACGTGTTCCAAAAATGAAGTTTATCCGTGATCACATTGTCTGTTCTCTCTCACACTGTAGAAATCCGAACCTGGAAGTAAATGAGAATTAAGATAATCAGTCTAGTAAGCATCACCACAACTCTCAGAATTTCAGTGTTAAAACTTTCCGTGATGTCTGACTCCTCTCTTGTAACGTCTTCTGCTGGAGTTCTCTAAGCATTTCCGCAACGATCTCGCACCAACTGAACGATTTCATGGTGCTAGTGATAAGTTCCTATAGGACCAAAAAGCAGAGGTCATCGGTCCCCATCAAACCTCCGACGCGGGGCAAGGCGCCCTAGACCGCGCGGCTACCCCGCGCGGCACGATTTCGTGACGAAACGCGCATTTATTCGTTAGCTCTTGATAAATCAAACCGGTAAGGACCCAAAACTGATGGCCAATACTCAAGAATCGGTCGAACAAATGTTCTGCAACCGAATTGTTTCGCGGATGAATTTCATTTCCTCAAGATTCTTCCAATATAGCTTGGCATCTGCTTTCCCTGTACTTCATATTATCTGATGAACCCACGTCAGGTCATTTCGGATGGCTTCCCCTAGCTATTTTTTCCAGCGTTTTGCGCCAATTGTTTATCCTAAGAACTGAATGCACCGATTTTGGCACCAAGAGTGACACGACAACGGAAACTCTACTGCAGTAATCACTTAGTGAGAGCATAGAGCACCTACTGTGTTATATTACTCAGCCCCATTCTGAGTAGACGTGACGAGATGTTCACGAAACACAGTAACACATTCGTAGCCGATGGCAGAAAAAATTTCACCAGTTAATTTCACATACAGTAATCGACAGCGAGTTATTCGCCAAATCATTTAACAGAATGTCAGATCACTCCCCTGAATATTACGGTACGAGGGCGTAATTTGACATGGAGGTCAACTGTCTATCATTTGCAATTTTTATATCTGGTGGCTCTCACCGACCTTTAGATTAGGATCCCACCGACCTTTAGATTAAAAATTAGTAAAGGTTAGCATTTTGATTAGGTTGTATCCTGTAGCGGTGCATGGGTTCTAAAAGCAGAAACCAAGAAATGAGAGACAAAACAACATTTATGTAAAAAGCGCTTACTTAACTCAGTGAGCTGCCAAATACAAAAGCAGTCGGATCCAAACAGTGTCCTTTTCCGTACCCGAGTCCGTTATACTGTAGTCACTAAGAGACAGGGTATGTGTACTCGCAGCCGACAGCCACGATACAGGAGGGGGTTTATCTTAGCTTGTAGTTGCCTCTTCGCCGGCCGTGGAGTGTGTGTTAGTGTAACCATGAAAGTAGAACAAGAGCAGGTGGCGCTACAAACTCACGCTGTATACAGCTTTCAAGCCGGCGGCGCCATGTTAGTAACCCATAAACATTGCCAGACTGCTGCGTCCAATTGCTTCTTATTCTTAATTTTTGTTGTGTTCACGCAACAATTGTTTTAAATTGTAAATATCAAAGTGCTTTCGTGAATAACACAGTGTCCCGAAGGCATTTTCAGTTTTTTCTGGTCTTAACGGCATATTTAATACAGTAAGACGAAGCATTTGATCTCCTTGACGTAACTTTCTTTCTGTTACACGTTTGGAAGAACCAAGAAGCGAAGTACATGATGTGAAAAGACTATATCCGTAATCCAGTATTTTCCTTAATACGGAATGGCGAAAGTGGTGTCCGGTCTATGTTCTCTTCCCGAAAAAGCTGAGAACATGTTTTTCTTTGTCTGCACGGTTTGTAATATTAATACCAGAGCGTTCATCGACTTCTATTCATAGGACATCTAAAGTCAAATTACATAAATAAAACCACTACAGTAAAAGTAGGCAGCGCAACTAAACTTTATGTATATAGAAGAAAATATCTCTTGAACGAGTCCATCCACGAGTAAAATGTGATTACTTTACACGCTGGACTATAATCAAAACGACTAGTGCCGGCCGCGGTGGCCGTGCGGTTCTGGCGCTCCAGTCCGGAACCGTGGGACTGCTACGGTCGCAGGTTCGAATCCTGCCTCGGGCATGGCTGTGTGTTATGTCCTTAGGTTAGTTAGGTTTAAGTAGTTCTAAGTTCTAGGGGACTTATGACCTAAGATGAGTTCCATAGTGCTCAGAGCCATTTGAACCATTTTTGAACGACTAGTACACCTTAAATGAGGCAAGCTGGCACTTTTTATCAAAATCCTTTATAACACAAATATGGTGAATAAATAGCGAAATAAGCAGTGTAAAGTGATGTGCACTGCAGATTATTAAGCCTTTTATCACCTTAACGTTAGCCTTCAAGGCATATACTCGTAGTCTCCTAGATACTGCCTAAAATTGATATGCATACTTCCGTATAAACACATTGCACATTCCTCCGTTTTGGTTACACGAAGATGACACGGACGCTATTAAAGTCCAAACACTGTTCTGAATTTGCCCGCTGTATCTTCACTGATTATTTGGAGGTGTTTTAGCTTGCCTGGCGTCTTTTATAGATGTCTCATCACGCTTTTGTAGATTCTTCTTCTCAGCTGCTCGTGACTTCTTTGCTCCTAATTTAAATGGTACATGGACGAACAGTGGTCATCATCATCATCATCATCATCATTTCAGACTGATTATGCCTTTCAGTGTTTAGTCTGGAGCATAGTCCCCTTATAAAATTCCTACATGATCCTCTATTCAGTGCTAACATTGGCGCCTCTTCTGATGTTAAGCCTATTACTTCAAAATCATTCTTAACCGAATCCAGGTACCTTCTCCTTGGTCTACTCCTCCTACCCTCTGTTGCTGAACCCATGAGTCTCATGGGTAACCTTGCTTCTCCCATGCGTGTAACATGACCCCACCATCTAAGCCTGTTCGCCATTACTGCTACATCTATAGAGTTCATTCCCAGTTTTTCTCTGATTTCCTCATTGTGGACACCCTCCTGCCATTGTTCCCATCTACTAGTACCTGCAATCATCCTAGCTACTTTCATATCCGTAACCTCAACCTTATTGATAAGGTAACCTGAATCCATCCAGCTTTCGCTCCCATACAACAAAGTTGGTCGAAAGATTGAACCGTGCGCAGATAACTTAGTCTTGATACTGACTTCTTTCTTGCAGAAGAGAGTAGATCGTAGCTGAGCGCTCACTGCATTAGCTTTGCTACACCTCGCTTCCAGTTCTTTCACTATGTTGCCATCCTGTGAGAATATGCATCCTAAGTACTTGAAGCCGTCCACCTGTTCTAACTTTGTTCCTCCCATTTGGCACTCAATCCGTTTACATCTCTTTCCCACTGACATTACTTTCGTTTTGGAGATGCTAATCTTCATACCATAGTCCTTACATTTCTGATCTAGCTCTGAAATATTACTTTGCAAACTTTCAATCGAATCTGCCATCACAACTAAGTCATCCGCATATGCGAGACTGCTTATTTTGTGTTCACATATCTTAATCTCACCCATCCAGTCTATTGTTTTCAACATATGATCCATAAATAATATGAACAACAGTGGAGACAGGTTGCAGCCTTGTCTTACCCCTGAAACTTCTCTGAACCATGAACTCTATTTACCGTTAACTCTAACTGCTGCCTGACTATCTATGTAAACACCTTTAATTGCTTGCAAAAGTTTGCCTCCTATTCCATAATCTCGTAGAACAGGCAATAACTTCCTCCTAGGAACCCGGTCATATGTCTTTTCTAGATCTAGAAAGCATAGATACAATTCCCTGTTCCACTCGTAACACTTCTCCATTATTTGCCGTATGCTAAAGATCTGGTCCTGCCAACCTCTAAAAGGCCTAAACCCACACTGATTTTCATCCAATTTGTCTTCAACTAATATTCGCACTTTCCTTTCATCAGTACCTGAGAAGATTTTACCCACAAAGCTGATTAAAGAGATACCTCTGTAGTTGTTACAATCTTTTCTGTTTCAATGTTTAAAGATTGGTGTGATTACTGCTTTCGTCCAGACTGATGGAACCTGTCCCGACTCCCACGCCATTTCAATTATCCTGTGTAGCCATTTAAGACCTGTATTTTATGAGTTCCGACTTAATTTCATCCACCCCAGTCGCTTTATTGCACTGCAATCTATTGATCATTTTCTCCACTTCCTCAAATGTAATCCTATTTCCATCATCATTCCTATCCCATTGTACATCGAAATCTGAAACATTACTGATCGTATTTTCACCTACATTGAGCAACTCTTCAAAATATTCCCTCCATCTGCCCAAGGCATCAACAGGATTCACCAGCAGTTTTCCTGATGTGTCCAAAATACTTGTCATTTCCTTCTTACCTCCCTTTCGAAGACTGCTAATTACACTCCGGAGTCCAATGTCGGTATTTACGGGCTCAGGAGAGGCGTAAATCTTTGTGTCGTACAGTCATCAAGGGTACACGCGTGGGCCATTGGCCCCGAAAGCCCATATCGATGGTGTTTCGTTAAATGATTCGCACGCTGGCTCTTGTTGATGGCCCAGCATTGAAATCTGCGCAATTTGCGGAAGCGTTGCACTTGGTGTCATGTTGAAAAGTTCTCTTCAGTCGTTCTTGGTCCCGTTCTTGCAGGATCCTTTCCTGGCCGCAGCGATGTCGGAAATTTGGTGTTTTACCAGAGTCCTGATATTCACGGTACACTCGTGAAAATCCCAAATTCATCGCTGTCTCGGAGATGCTGTGTCCCACCGCTCGTGCGCCGACTGTAACATCGCGTTCATCCTCACTTAAATCTTGATAACCTGCCATTGTAGCAGCAGTAACCGATCTAATAACTGCGCCAGACATTTGTTGTCTTATATAGTTGCCGACGACAATGGCATACTCTGCCTGTTTACATATCTCTGTATTTGAATACGCAGGCCTATACAAATTTCTTTGGCACTTCCGTGCATGTCTTCCGGTAATATCATATGGAACATTTCAGTGTCACTCAGTGTCCTATCACTTGCAACGCACTAGACGCTTAACCACTGTTTCGCTCCTGTCTCCTCCTGTTCGCTTATGATTGGTCCATCTCATCTCAACACCTAATAAAAGTTCACTTTAAGTAAAACATATATATTTTCTTAGAAAAATTATTAAACATGTTGAAATTATTAAATGATTGTTCTAAGTACAAGAAAGACCACCGGTATGGTTGGAAGTTAAAATTTAATAGTAATTTGCAGAGGCAAATTGTAAACGTTATGCGGTTTGGCACCCCGACCGAACGTTTACTGCCCACTGCTCCATCACAGAAAGCCTCTAGAACGTCCCGTGTTCCCACACTACGAGACCATTTGGCGTCATTTAGTGTGAGGTCAGCTACCGACTACATGCTGCTGACGCAGCTTCACTCTCCAATCTGCAGCCTATAATGCAATGTAGGAATAAAAACTGGGTTGGTGTGGCATAAATGTCACAACTTTCACTAGAAGCAAATCTATGGCTCTGCTTGCGTGACAGACATCAAGTCTGTGAAGTCTGTGAAGTATTGGCAGCTCCGTTAATAATACCTCCATGAGTATAGCGGCCGTTGGTTGCTGGATGCTGGTTCTGTGTAGCTGCATCTAGCGGCGGTACTTACAACGTCTGGGGCCAACCTGCAAAATATGAGTATCCGGGCCTGGCGTTGTTCTGTAGCAAGAGACACCAAATATTTTCCTTCGAATTTCTTTGGTCTTTGTTATTAAAAACGCAAGGGTGAAACTATAGATTACAGATCACACCACCCTACTCCAGAAAAATGTAAACAAAAAATGTAGAACCTGAACTGAAATTTTAAACCGTAGTGATTATTTTTTAGTCGAGAATAAAAAGTAATAAAATAAAAAATCAACATCAGGTACCTTCTAAATCTTTACTGATGCGAACGACACCTACTACCTACAAGTGAAGAAGTAATTACTAGTCACCTAACTTGCTCACTGGTCCCAAACTGTCTTCTCCTAACATTTGTGTGTTTTGCGACAGTTGTTCAAACTTTCAGGGATGACACGGAGGTTCAAATGTGTGGAATACAGTCATTGCGCATGAAACTCGCTTGGTGCCCACGTTTCCTTCACTTGGCACCTCCGTTACGAAATACAAGAGGTTAAACTCACTGCTCTTTATTAGAAAACTTACTAAAAAGCTTTTCTGATGTAGCTTTAATATGCCACATTGCAGAGCGCAAGTGATTTTTATTTTTATAATAATAAGTTTAATGCAGCCAAATATCCATACAAGTTCAAAGTACAATGACAAAAACACAGGAAATTAAAAATTTTACATATTGTGGTTTGCATAGCCACTTATTGACCGTGTCATTTTGGTGCATTTGGATAACGTTTGCATATTTGGTAACACAGCTTACATTTGCACATTGCGTTTGGTTCATAATAGCACGTGTTGTTGCAAGTAAGGTGGTGGAAACTATGGACAGCCATTCTAGTGATCACGTGTCTCATTTCGAAGTTTTCTTTGTCCATGTTCGGTCAATCATGGCGCCTATGCTATAAAGTTCTGGAGGCACGTCTTTCCTTAGTCTTAGTAGATTTTCGATGCTTGGATGTTGGGTAGCGTCAGATTTGTTCGTAAGTCTTCAATGAGGAATGGTTTCCTCGCCAGCAGGTATACAAGCCTTAATCCTGTTGTTTTGGATACTCCAATTGCTTTCTTTATATAGTTCTCCTTTACTCTTTCTAGTGTCATTAGGTTTCTCACAGTGAGATGCTGTCCGATAATTTCTTTGCCGTACGTCAGTATTAGGGAAATTTTGGATCTAAGTAGTGCCTTTGCTGTCTCTAAGCTGAGGGATTTAATATATTCTGTTTCAGGGATTGTCATAATTGTTTACATTTCTTTCTTTGTTATATGTTTTGTAAAACATTTTGCATTTGTTCGTATTGTGGCGCCTAGGTACCAGACGTTTGGTACGATTTTCATTTTTCTCTCTCGTATTAGGATCTCGGTTGAGGCAGGTGCTCTTCCTCCATTTCGGAACACAATCATTTCTGTTTTTGGCACATTTATATCGAAGCCGTTTTCGACGCACCAATCTTCCATGTCGTTTATTGCTTCTTGTAACTTTGCAATGTCCTTTACACCTATTACAATATCATCTCCATATGGATATGAGATTACATCCTCCCTTTCTTCCACTGCAAGGATAAATAACAAGTGGCTGAGTGGGTCTACCTGAACTACTCCGTTTGATTGGATTATGGCCTCAGATAGGGAGCGTTTGTCCGAGATCCTTATTTCGTTGTACCGCAGTACTGCGGTTATAATTCGTGTCCGTATGTTGTTTTCACTTACGGTTTCCTCAAGTTTTTGGTCACTAATTTCTGTTTATAACGTCACAGGATTTTTTGAAGTGTACAAATACTGCAAAAAACTTCTGTCTTGAAGGGCTTCCTACACTCTCTAAAGGAGTTCCTTTGCAGTCAGAGTTTATCTTCCTTTCCTAAATCCCATTTGGTGGTCGTCGATTATTTGCTTTATTTTATCTGTTATTATTTTCGTGAATACTTTGAAAGGTAAGTTTCCTCAGGCTATTCCTCTGTATTTTTTAGGGTGCTTGGGATCTCGTTTCTCTTCATAAAGCACTTTTACTATTGACTGTTTCCACTGTTCTGGAATGGAGGTTGTTCCCACGCACTTATTGTTGATTTTTGCCCACATTGGCGTTTTGTTTAGGCAGTGTCTTTCAAATATACTCTAAAAAGTCTGTCATAGCCTGCAGCTTTCTTGTTGTTCGTGCTGTAGATGGCATCTTTGACCTCTTCTGTGGCCAATGGGACCCATTCTGACTTTTTTGTGGCATCGTGTTCTGTCTACCCTATGGTCTGACTTTTAGTCCTTCCTTGTTTAGTATCTTGTCGAACTGCGTCTCCCATTCTTTCATATCGATGCAATGTGTTTCAGCTCGTTTTCTGTGGCATAGCAAAACATAAGGGTCTCTTGTGTCTTCCTCCACTAGTTTCCTTCCTTCTGTTGCCCAAAACGTTTTCTTCCTTTCCTTTAGAATTTTCTTCTAAACGTATCGTTTTTCGGCTTAAGTCCTGAGGAGTGTAGGGTTCTCTGCGCATCGTTTTAGTTCATGTAGGCTTTCTAGTACATCTTTTCTCAGCTTCTAACACTCTGTGTCGAACCATTTTTTCGTTCGTCGTTTGTACCTGGGATTGGCGGCTTGTCCTAGGAGTTCTGCTGTCGCTTCTGCTCCTTCCTCTAGTCGCGAATTTTGTATTAACATTTCAGTTTTTTTACGTCACCTGTTTTTGCTTTCACTTTCCTGATGTCTATTGTTCTTGAAAATGCTTCTTCCTCTTTTTCTTGCGCTTTTCAGTGCAGTCCAGAGAGCTGATGTATGGCCCATGGCTGGTCCCCCTATGAATGCAATGTTTATTGGGCTTTTGCCGTTGTGGAAAATATATGTAGGTATACTGGAGTTATTTAATTCGGTAACGTCTTCTTCTGCAATTTTTCCACTATTATTTTTGCTTTGTACTTTTTCATGTCTCCCCTGCAGTTTAATCCTTCAGCAATAATTACTAGTTTTTTGTGTTTACTTCTATTTATATAACATTGTGTTCCGAGTCTATTATTTGAGTAACTAGCCTTTGTGTTGCCGTGTTAAAGTATTCCTTGTCCACAAAGCCATCTTCAAGACGTTTAAAGCACCCAAGCAAAAACGTAGACAAGGAAGGGAAGCAGAGAAAGAAAAGCAACGAATATTGTGCGAAACGAAAGAAATCTTAAGTAACACGTGAAAATTTGAGAATTATCATTGGCCTTCCGTAAACAATAAAAATTCCGAGTGTAAGAGATTTTAATTGATGCTGTCGTCACTAACTGCAGAGAACGTAATTGTGTGAAGTAATTAATTGAGTTTTAGTGCTGCCAGCTACATTTATATTTATTTTCCGTTTAATGTAAGAGAACACTACACGTTTCTAATATATTCTGCTCATATTCAGACGTGTACACATACAGTCATATATACTGTTTAACGCTACAATGCCCTAGTGAATCTACATAAACACTATGACTACAACTTTATGCACAGTTTTGCTGTATATACATACGCATGAATAAGAGCAGCATGTGCAGGAAACACATACACTTAAGTTAGAAAATAAATATAAATTTCACTGGTAACCGTATTACACAAATAATAGAATATGTTTTTGTATTAATTTTCATTATAAGAAAAACTTGTTCAAATGTTCTTCAAACCGCCATTCCGCAGATTCTGAACAGGCATGATATGGAAATAAGAATTTTCGCTGTATACAGTCGAACAACTGAGATGTTGTTGGAATAATAGTCGCAGACAGCGAGAATTGTTGACAGGAGATTCTCTTCATTCTCGACAGGTATCTCGCACGCAAGACTTTGGCATTATCCTAAAAAGAAGCTAAACAGAAGTCAGATCAATTAAATCGTGGTATAGACATTCTTATCTACTTTACAGTGAACGTATTCACGAGAAAGGCGTGTAGAGTGAGCTCTAATTTCGTCACGCTCGAAGCATATGCGTGCACGAAGGTCAAGTCATCTGTAGTTAAATAGCGGAGTTACTTTTCTCCACCCACCACTACGAGAGCCTATATATTGGTCGGCGTTGTTCAGCCACCTAGGTTCACGCTCAAGTACAAAATAAAGTAGATTATTATCAAGCCAGGTACTAGCATTCATACTTATGCTTTTGTACTGCATTGTCAAAATTACATCACACCACGTTTGGCTACACAGCGATAGACTCAGTCGCATCAAAAAAAGTGTTCCTTAACTCAATGCAGTTGCCCGTTAACTTTCATGTTGCTAGTAAGGATGCTATAGAGAAGAATGGAAAAGAAAATTGAGGATCTATTAGATGACCATCCATTTGACTTTAGTTCTGCAATTTATACAGGGTGAGGCAGCTAAGTCATAACACCCCTTGTATCTCCCCAAACGTAATAGATACAAAGATGCCGTTTGGACAGTGAATTGCAGGGACAGAGGTTACTTGAATACATCACATTTAATGTTTGTGCCTTTTTTTATTACAGAGTATGAGGCCATCTTTCGTTTTTTTAAATGGAACACTATGTTAAATTTTAGCGCTACATGATGGCCTTAAAAAGACGTTTTCAAATACGTCTATATTATAATATTCAGGCGAATAGTTTTTGAGGCACATACGTGTTCCCGTATCGTATTCGTCCTTCGAAGAGGCGTTGTCCAATGCGACCTTTCCTGTTGACCACTGAGAAACTTAACAGGGAAGGCGTTGTTTTCCTGCTTCTCGATAACGCCGCAAGGTGACGCATGAGGTAGCTGGAGAGAAGGGTATAAATGTGCTGCTGGGGTACTGTGACATCGCATTTCCGTCACAGTTTCTTGGAGCAGACATGTACACCAACGAAGAAAAGTTAGATATGCTTCTAGTGTATGGTGAAAGCAGAAGAAATGCTGTTAGAGCAATAAAGCGAAGTGGAGAGCTATATCCTGATCGTGAGAGTCCTACGCGCCAGCTTCTTGCACGTGTTTGCAAGAAACTACTTGAATCAGGATCATGGAACGCCATACAGAGGACAAGGCAGAAAACTGCAACTGGCAAGGTACATAAAGAGGGCGTTCTAGCGTTGGCGCATAACGACGCTACTGTTTCGTCGCGACGTATCGCCTCGGAATGTGGTATAAGTCAGAGAAGTGTTCTACGCATTTTGCACTGGCATGTATTTCACCCATTTCATCTCTCATTACATCAAGCACCCTCCGGTGTGGATTTCGAACGGCGCCAGGAATTTTGCCGGTCTGCTCTGCAGCGCCTACAAGATGGTTCAAAAAGGTTCAAATGGCTCTGAGCACTATGGGACTTAACATCTGTGGTCATCAGTCCCCTAGAACTTAGAACTACTTAAACCTAACTAACCTAAGGACATCACACACATCCATGCCCGAGGCAGGATTCGAACCTGCGACCATAGCAGTCGCGCGGTTCCCGACTGCGCGCCTAGAACCGCTAGACCACCGCGGCCGGCGCCTACAAGATGATCCAACTTTTTTTCAACGGGTGCTTTTTACTCATAAAGCGACTTTCACCAACCACGGTAATGCGGTAATGTGAATTTGCATAATATGCATTGCTGGTCAATAGAGAACAGCATCAGCAACCGTGGAGTGTTAACGTGTTGTGAGGCATCGTCGGAAATGTCATTGTCGGGCCGTACGTCATTCCGGGTCTACTAAATGGCAGTGACTATGCACTGTTCCTTCGAAACGTTGTGCCCATTTTGCTGGAAGAGTTACCACTAACTACGCGTCAGTGCATGTGCTTCCAAGATGACGGATGTCCTGCTCACTCTTCCCGTGTGGCTACAGAGCTGTTAAATGAAAAGTTCCCGGATTGTTGAATAGGACGACGCGCTGAAGTGAAGTGGCCAGCCCAGTCTCCTGATTTGACCCCTCTTGATTTTCTTGTGTGGGGAGCAATCAAACATAAAGTGTATGCTCAAATACGAACTACGCCAGACGATATGAAGCAACGTACCATCGAAGTGTGCGCTGATATCTCACATGACACCCTCGTAGCCGTTCACAAATCATTCGAACCGCGACTACAAATGTGCATTGCAGCAGACGGGAAGCATTTTGAGCATACGCTTCACTAACGTTTTGTATCAAGTACAGTATGTATTTTGCATATTTGTGGGTATTTGCTTCCTATTGTGATCAACAGTAAATATTTTCAAATAAAAAGCAAATACGTACGAAGTAATTGTGACCAACAAGGGCCTCCTCTTTTACATTTGTGTTTCTGTTACTTAAAATGTATTAACATCTTGTAGTATTTTAGTACTGTATGTTGTCTGCTATTTTGGTATCACAGTTGTCAAACAACTGAATAATATTTGAACGACACCATCAGTTAATTTTTGCGCAAAATATCGCAGTATGTATTACTATTGTCGGGTAAATGGGCGTGTTTATGTAAGGACGGACTCCCGACGTTTACCATGTACTCCACACAAAAGGAAAGGTCGCATTGGACAACGCCGCTTCCAAGGACGAACACGATACGAGAACATATCTGTGTCTCAAAAACTATTCGCCTAAATATTATGATATACACATATTTTAAACCGTCTTGTAAGCACATCACGTTACGCTAAAATTTAACATAGTATTCCATTTAAAGAAATCAAAGATAGCCTCATATCTCTGTAATACAAAATAGCAAAAACATGAAATTTGATGTATTCAAGTAGCCCTTGTCTCTGCAATTCACTGTCTAAACAGCTTCTTTGTATCTATTACGATTGGTGAGATACAAGGGGTGTTAAGACTTAGCTGCCTCACCCTGTATAGCGGCAGCAAGACTAGAAAAGTCGAGATGCGTCCGTAAGATTTTTCGGCCTATAAAAAGCGTTCGGAAATGTAAAATGGTGCAAGATGTTCCAAAACCTAATAAAATAAGCGTTAGCTACGACGCACGGCGAGTAATATACAACATGTACAAGAACCAAGAGGGAAAAATAAGAATGGAAGACAAAGACAGGAGACTCCAGATTAGAAAGGGTTGCAGATTGTGCTGTAATCAATCGCCCTATTCTGTCTGAACATCGAAGAAGCAGTGATGAAAATAAAAGATAGATTGACGGGTATGATTAAGGATGGATGGATATCAGTGATAAGAATCGATGATGACACTACCATCCCCAGTGAGAATCACGAAAAACTGCAGGACGTGTTAAATGGAGTGATAAGTACCTGTTAATCGGAGTGATCAGTGTAATGAGTACATACTGTGGATTGAAAGTAAACCGGAAAAAGAGAAAAGTAATGAGAAGCAGCAGAAATGAGAACAACAGAACTGGAGATCACGAAGTAGACGAAGTGACGAGATTCTGCTGCCTTGAAAGCAAAATAACACATGTTGGATGAAGCAACTAGGGCGTAAAAAGTAGACTAACGTGGGTAAAGATTCGATTCCTATGCAGAATTTGTCCATGTAGGTCCACTAGTATCAGGCATCACTGAAATGCCAATGGACGCCTCAGGGTGAGAAAATAACTAGAAGAAAATGGGAAAAATGCAGGTCTTTTATCACAAGTCATTGTAACTTTTCAAAACAACAATCTTTTATTACACAGGTACCAAAAATACTGATAAAATACAAATTATTCAGGTAATTATTCCAAAATTCCTTCAGTTGAACCAATAGATGATTAATCAATTAACTTAAACGAGTTAAAAGCACCAAATTAGGAAGGACTAACAACAAAGTAGTATAATCAAGTATGTCTAAAAAAATTCACTTAGCGGTGGGCAAACAATGAGAGCAATGATGCTAAAGATTCAATTCCAATATTTAGCTGGCCAAAAGACTGCTTGACATAAATGCGCATAACTTAAAAAAGTGTAGTAGCAGAAATTTACACACGTATGGTATCAACGCCAAAATCCAACATTTGATCAATCAGAGAAGCCCCTTGGACATATTTAGGATACTGACGTGGAAAAATAGTAAAATACCACTTAACAAATTGAACATTACACCAATACTAAAACTGTCACGTTAAACTTCCAACACGGAAAACATGGAAGGGGCAGGTACGTCAGTTCAGGTCTGAATAGGATGGTTTACTGGTTAAATTAATGCCCGCTTGCTACGAGATAGAAACTCAGCTGAATGCCGCAGCAAGCCAGGAGACCGTAACGTCTCGGAGGCTACGGTGAGACGGGAAGCGGCGCACGTAACACAGCCGACACGGACGGGGACGGGCTATTCTTACGTATAACAAGAATTTTACAATAATACTGAAAGGATTAACCGGTTAATCTTACAATAATATACAACAATTTAATGTAATAATCAGGAAATCACAAGGCACTCAGGCATATTAAATTAAGTGGCATACAAGGTAAGAGGCAAATCTTAAGGGCTAAAACTCTAACTACTACAACAGTTATTATGTTTAAAACAATAAATAAATTAATTAATAAATCTAACCAGAGTTATACAACTTCATTACCAAAATGAGCCAAAGTTCACTGGGCCGCTGGCATTTGCATAGCACAGCCGCAGGCAATTTTATAATCGCTACATCAGTCAGGACCCACGCGGAGTGGTCGCGCGGTCTCAGGCCCCATGTCACGGATTGCGCGGCCGCTCCCGCCGAAGGTTCGAGTCCTCCCTCGGGCATGGGTGTGTGTGAATGTGTGTTGTGTGTGTGTGTGTGTGTGTGTGTGTGTGTGTGTGTGTGTGTGTATGTTGTTCTTAGCATAAGTTAGTTGCGTGTAAGTGAAGGGACCGATGACCTCAGCAGTTTGGTCCCTTACGAATTCACAAATGTTTGAACATTTGAACATCAGTCAGGAAAGCAACAACTTTCAACGCAAATAAGACTCAATTTCGACCTCAGTGGTTACTAGCTCACTTGTCGGCCTTGCAAGTATGACAATTTTAGGCGCAACTGACAAAAAAAGAAGACATTGAACAATTTGTAACTATGAGAAATTTTAAAACACACAAATATGGCAATCAGATAATATCAAAGAGGCGCACCAAAAGGTGAATTTAACACCTGAGACAGGGTGATGGAGAACCACACGCAATCCAGCGCGGCGGGAGCTACTTCAGCATATGAACACGTGTAGAACACGTAATAAGTACCTTACCCACAAAGGGCAGAACAAACGGCACCAGAAAATGAGCAGCACGCACATCAGCAACTGTTGTTGTTGTGTTGTTGTGGTCCTCAGTCCTGAGACTGGTTTGATGCAGCTCTCCATGTTAATCTATCCTGTGCAAGCTTTTTCATCTCCCAGTACCTACTGCAACCTACATCCTTCTGAATCTGCTTAGTGTATTCATCTCTTGGTCTCCCTCTACGATTTTTACCCTCCACGCTGCCCTCCAATACTAAACTGGTGATCCCTTGATGCCTCAGAACATGTCCTACCAACCGATCCCTTCTTCTGGTCAAGTTGTGCCACAAACTTCTCTTCTCCCCAATCCTATTCAATACTTCCTCATTAGTTATGTGATCTACCCATCTAATCTTCAGCATTCTTCTGTAGCACCACATTTCGAAAGCTTCTCTTCTCTTCTTGTCCAAACTATTTATTGTCCATGTTTCACTTCCATACATGGCTACACTCCATACAAATACTTTCAGAAATGACTTCCTGACACTTAAATCAATACTGGATGTTAACAAATTTCTCTTCTTCAGAAACGCTTTCCTTGCCATTGCCAGCCTACATTTTATATCCTCTCTACTTCGACCATCATCAGTTATTTTGTTCCCCAAATAGCAAAACTCCTTTACTACTTTAAGTGCCTCATTTCCTAATCTAATTCCCTCAGCATCACCCGACTTAATTAAACTACATTCCATTATCCTTGTTTTGCTTTTGTTGATATTCATCTTATATCCTCCTTTCAAGACACTGTCCATTCCAATCAAATGCTCTTCCAAGTCCTTTGCTGTCTCTGACAGAATTACAATGTCATCGGCGAACCTCAAAGTTTTTATTTCTTCTCCATGAATTTTAATACCTACTCCGAATTTTTCTTTTGTTTCCTTTACTGCTTGCTCAATATACAGATTGAACAACATCGGGGAGAGGCTACAACCCTGTCTTACTCCCTTCCCAACCACTGCTTCCCTTTCATGTCCCTCGACTCTTATAACTGCCATCTGGTTTCTGTACAAATTGTAAATAGCCTTTCGCTCCCTGTATTTTACCCCTGCCACCTTTAGAATTTGAAAGAGAGTATTCCAGTCAACATTGTCATAAGCTTTCTCTAAGTCTACAAATGCTAGAAAGGTAGGTTTGCCTTTCCTTAATCTTTCTTCTAAGATAAGTCGTAAGGTCAGTATTGCCTCACGTGTTCCAGTGTTTCTACGGAATCCAAACTGATCTTCCCCGAGGTTGGCTTCTACTAGTTTTTCCATTCGTCTGTAAAGAATTCGTGTTAGTATTTTGCAGCTGTGACTTATTAAGCTGATAGTTCGGTAATTTTCACATCTGTCAACACCTGCTTTCTTTGGGATTGGAATTATTATATTCTTCTTGAAGTGGGTATTTCGCCTGTTTCATACATCTTGCTCGCCAGATGGTAGAGTTTTGTCAGGACTGGCACTCCCACGGCCGTCAGTAGTTCCAACGGAATATTGTCTACTCCGGGGGCCTTGTTTCGACTCAGGTCTTTCAGTGCTCTGTCAAACTCTTCACGCAGTATCATATCTCCCATTTCATCTTCATCTACATCCTCTTCCATTTCCATAATATTGTCCTCAAATACATCGCCCTTGTATAGACCCTCTATATACTCCTTCCACCTTTCTGCTTTCCCTTCTTTGCTTAGAACTGGGTTTCCATCTGAGCTCTTGATATTCATACAAGTCGTTCTCCAAAGGTCTCTTTAATTTTCCTGTAGGCGGTATCTATCTTACCCCTAGTGAGATAGGCCTCTACATCCTTACATTTGTCCTCTAGCCATCCCTGCTTAGCCATTTTGCACTTCCTGTCGATCTCATTTTTGAGACGTTTGTATTCCTTTTTGCCTGTTTCACTTACTGCATTTTTATATTTTCTCCTTTCATCAATTAAATTCAATATTTCTTCTGTTACCCAAGGATTTCTACTAGCCCTCGTCTTTTTACCTACTTGATCCTCTGCTGCCTTCACTACTTCACCCCTCAAAGCTACCCATTCTTCTTCTACTGTATTTATTTCCCCCATTCCTGTCAATTGCTCCCTTATGCTCTCCGTGAATCTCTGTACAACCTCTGGTTCTTTTAGTTTATCCAGGTCCCATCTCCTTAAATTCCCACCTTTTTGCAGTTTCTTCAGTTTTAATCTACAGGTCATAACCAATAGATTGTGGTCAGAGTCCACATCTGCCCCTGGAAATGTCTTACAATTTAAAACCTGGTTCCTAAATCTCTGTCTTACCATTATATAATCTATCTGATACCTTTTAGTATCTCCAGGGTTCTTCCATGTATACAGCATTCTTTCATGATTCTTAAACCAAGTGTTAGCTATGATTATGTTGTGCTCTGTGCAAAATTCTACCAGGCGGCTTCCTCTTTCATTTCTGTCCCCCAATCCATATTCACCTACTATGTTTCCTTCTCTCCCTTTTCCTACACTCGAATTCCAGTCACCCATGACTATTAAATTTTCGTCTCCCTTCACAATCTGAATAATTTCTTTTATTTCATCATACGTTTCTTCAATTTCTTCGTCATCTGCAGAGCTAGTTGGCATATAAACTTGTACTACTGTAGTAGGCATGGGCTTCGTATCTATCTTGGCCACAATAATGCGTTCACTATGCTGTTTGTAGTAGCTTACCCGCATTCCAATTTTCCTATTCATTATTAAACCTACACCTGCATTACCCCTATTTGATTTTGTGTTTATAACCCTGTAGTCACCTGACCAGAAGTCTTGTTCCTCCTGCCACCGAACTTCACTAATTCCCACTATATCTAACTTCAACCTATCCATTTCCCTTTTTAAATTTTCTAACCTACCTGCCCGATTAAGGGATCTGACATTCCACGCTCCGATCCGTAGAACGCCAGTTTTCTTTCTCCTGATAACGACATCCTCTTGAGTAGTCCCCGCCCGGAGATCCGAATGGGGGACTATTTTACCTCCGGAATATTTTACCCAAGAGGACGCCATCATCATGTAATCATACAGCAAAGCTGCATGCCCTCAGGAAAAATTACGGCTGTAGTTTCCCCTTGCTTTCAGCCGTTCGCAGTACCAGTACAGCAAGGCCGTTTTGGTTATTGTTACAAGGCCAGATCAGTCAATCATCCAGACTGTTGCCCTTGCAACTACTGAAAAGGCTGCTGCCCCTCTTCAGGAACCACACGTTTGTCTGGCCTCTCAACAGATACCCCTCCGTTGTGATTGCACCTACGGTACGGCTATCTGTATCGCTGAGGCACGTAAGCCTCCCCACCCACGGCAAGGTCCATGGTTCATGGGGTTGCCTGGTTAATCCAGGATAAACCCGCTGCGTCGACATTGGTCCTAAGTATTGACGACCAACACCACTCTATCGAACACCGTCCGCTTAGACAACCATACGGCCGTAAGCTTCCTGAACAGCTCACCGTACGCCACATGTGCCTCTTGTCTCTTTCTCGCTGCCTGTGACCTACTGATCGCCGATGTGGTCAACAAGCTGGTCCTAGTAACTATAATCAAGACTCAACTAACAGGCTTCCAAAGCACCATCCGGCGACTAGAAACGGACGGCTCATGCCAGCAGGCAAAGATGTAAAGACATAGAACGGACCGACATGGCTCAATCACCCCTAATTTTGCGGAATGTTTGGAGCACTGAACTGTATGGTAGTGAATCACTGATTGTGAGAAAACTGTAAACTTATGGAATCTGAGCGTTAGATACGTTGTCATTCTCCTGCCAATAAATACGATAAGACGATTGCGAGTAAGAACAGAGATTTCAAGGATTAAACCAATAACTTCTGTCTAAACATTTGCTCTAATATGGTGGTAGTTTGTATCTTACATGTTTCTGTAGTTGCACAATTTTGCTGACTCGTCACTAGCCGAGAGGAGAGTG
Source organism: Schistocerca serialis cubense (assembly GCF_023864345.2). NCBI lineage: Eukaryota > Metazoa > Arthropoda > Insecta > Orthoptera > Acrididae > Schistocerca > Schistocerca serialis. The sequence continues at coordinate 530,659,757 of NC_064642.1, forward strand.
GAGACCTAGGACAGTGACTTGACTGTCACGCAGTGCCTACAGTGGAGCGTGGCCGGCCAAGGTGATGCATAGGGTACGTTCGCCGAAAGAAGCCACGGCCCAAGCAAGCATTATCATGGCAGGCGGGTTGGTGTCGGAGTTCATACGCTTTTTCTCTAGTCACGTTCTGCGAGGCATGGAGTCCAAGTTTTAACTAAAGAAGTTGTATACTGAGCTATGGAGAAAACGTAGCACAGTGCAGAATATTGCCGTTTTTCAACAAAAGCAAAACGAGGATAATGGAATGTAGTCGAATTAAGTCGGGTGATGCTGAGGGAATTAGATTAGGAAATGAGACACTTAAAGTAGTAAAGGAGTTTTGCTATTTGGGGAGCAAAATAACTGATGATGGTCGAAGTAGAGAGGATATAAAACGTAGACTGGCAATGGCAAGGAAAGCGTTTCTGAAGAAGAGAAATTTGTTAACATCGAGTATAGATTTAAGTGTCAGGAAGTCATTTCTGAAAGTATTTGTATGGAGTGTAGCCATGTATGGAAGTGAAACATGGACGATAAATAGTTTGGACAACAAGAGAATAGAAGCTTTCGAAATGTGGTGCTACAGAAGAATGCTGAAGATTAGATGGGTAGACCACATAACTAATGAGGAAGTATTGAATAGGATTGGGGAGAAGAGAAGTTTGTGGCACAACTTGACCAGAAGAAGGGATCGGTTGGTAGGACATGTTCTGAGGCATCAAGGGATCACCAATTTACACTCCTGGAAATTGAAATAAGAACACCGTGAATTCATTGTCCCAGGAAGGGGAAACTTTATTGACACATTCCTGGGGTCAGATACATCACATGATCACACTGACAGAACCACAGGCACATAGACACAGGCAACAGAGCATGCACAATGTCGGCACTAGTACAGTGTATATCCACCTTTCGCAGCAATGCAGGCTGCTATTCTCCCATGGAGACGATCGTAGAGATGCTGGATGTAGTCCTGTGGAACGGCTTGCCATGCCATTTCCACCTGGCGCCTCAGTTGGACCAGCGTTCGTGCTGGACGTGCAGACCGCGTGAGACGACGCTTCATCCAGTCCTCAACATGCTCAATGAGGGACAGATCCGGAGATCTTGCTGGCCAGGGTAGTTGACTTACACCTTCTAGAGCACGTTGGGTGGCACGGGATACATGCGGACGTCCATTGTCCTGTTGGAACAGCAAGTTCCCTTGCCGGTCTAGGAATGGTAGAACGATGCGTTCGATGACGGTTTGGATGTACCGTGCACTATTCAGTGTCCCCTCGACGATCACCAGTGGTGTACGGCCAGTGTAGGGGATCGCTCCCCACACCATGATGCCGGGTGTTGGCCCTGTGTGCCTCGGTCGTATGCAGTCCTGATTTTGGCGCTCACCTGCACGGCGCCAAACACGCATACGACCATCATTGGCACCAAGACAGAAGCGACTCTCATCGCTGAAGACGACACGTCTCCATTCGTCCCTCCATTCACGCCTGTCGCGACACCACTGGAGGCGGGCTGCACGATGTTGGGACGCGAGCGGAAGACGGCCTAACGGTGTGCGGGACCGTAGCCCAGCTTCATGGAGACGGTTGCGAATGGTCCTCCCCGATACCCCAGGTGCCACAGTGTCCCTAATTTGCTGGGAAGTGGCGGTGCGGTCCCCTACGGCACTGCGTAGGATCCTACGGTCTTGGCGCGCATCCGTGCGTCGCTGCGGTCCGGTCCCAGGTCGACGGGCACGTTCACCTTCCGCCGACCACTGGCGACAACATCGATGTACTGTGGAGACCTCACGCCCCACGTGTTGAGCATTTCGGCGGTACGTCCACCCGGCCTCCCGCATGCCCACTATACGCCCTCGCTCAAAGTCCGTCAACTGCACATACGGTTCACGTCCACGCTGTCGCGGCATGCTACCAGTGTTAAAGACTGCGATGGAGCTCCGTATGCCACGGCAAACTGGCTGACACTGACGGCGGCGGTGCACAAATGCTGCGCAGCTAGCGCCATTCGACGGCCAACACCGCGGTTCCTGGTGTGTCCGCTGTGCCGTGCGTGTGATCATTGCTTGCACAGCCCTCTCGCAGTGTCCGGAGCAAGTATGGTGGGTCTGACACACCGGTGTCAATGTGTTCTTTTTTCCATTTCCAGGAGTTTAGTATTGGAGGGCAGCGTGGAGGGTAAAAATCGTAGAGGGAGACCAAGAGATGATCACACTAAGCAGATTCAGAAGGATGTAGGTTGCAGTAGGTACTGGGAGATGAAGAGGCTTGCACAGGATAGAGTAGCATGGAGAGCTGCATCAAACCAGTCTCAGGACTGAAGACCACAACAGCAACAACAACGATTTGAGCCATCCGATCGAAGCACAGGCCGAAGTAACGTATTTTTCTCCGACTGCCCGTTTCCTAGAAGACAGCGGAGTGGATGCCCGGTTTTAGATACCAATATTGTATCGTGGGAGCGACTGCACTTGTGTTTCGCTTAGATGTTCCGGCTCATTGTAGCTGTAGTGCGCTGACTTCGCGCGGGGTCAACAGCCAAGCGTTTAGAAAATAGCGGGAACAGTTTTCATTATAATATCAACGCACAGCGCTTAGCGCAGCTTTTTCATCGGCGAACGAGAATTTCACGGACTTTGCAGACAGCAAAGAGCGGGAAATTCTGTTGAGAGGAAATTCGAAGGTGAGACTCAGAAGAGGACGTTCGATCTTAAACGACAGTAGTGTACATTCGAGGTTAGGACGCAGGTACGAGATAGTTTTTGACAGCTATGCTACAGCACTCAGAGAACGATACGTCGTCTTGGTCAGACGTGCATATCACATGCAGCTTCCCACTTTCCAGTATGCAGAGGACGGTGAGAAATCGAAGCCTGGGAAAGTGGGAAAGTTAAAGTTATTAACTGTTTGTAGGTTTTTTTACGGTTGAGTAGGTTCCACGATTTCTGTAATTAATGCTCTTTGGTGAGCGTAGACTTATTCATGCGCAGGACAGCTAAGTTATTTGCATCTTGTAGTCATACGCCCTATTGACTGAATTAGAGCGGTTTTGTCTTTTCGTATATGACTGTAGAGATGATATCCAATTAATCCATGCCACAGATGTACCAAAACTTTCCAACTGTTAGTTTAAATTTGTTCTGTCTGTAAATTTCAACTTTTGGATTCTCTGATCTTTAATGATCACAATATTATTCTGTCATTACTTTAGTGTTCATGTGTGACAGAGAATATTATAATAAATTGGTGTTAATATTAGCTGTTCTTCGATTTGATTAGATTTATTATCCCGTTTTACAATATTTTGTGAGAGCCAACAACCAAAACTCATTTGCTATTGCCGTCTTTTACTATATGATTCCTGTTGAGTGACAGTTTCTATTAACATGTCAGTCTATGGGGATACTACGAGGGCTATTCGGAAAGTAAGTCGTGAAATGGAAACCACAGTGAAAATCAAAACTTTTTTATTTCCAACAGTTAGCTCCACCTTCCAGCTACGTCTCTACACAGTCGCCGCTCAGACTTAGACATCTGTCGCAGCGTTGTGCCAACTATTCAATTCCTTCGTTATAAAAGACAGCCGCGAGTGCTTTTCGACTATTTTCTACTCTGGACTGCAACTCTGTGTCAAAATATTGTCTTCATAGCCAGCAGTTCATTTGAGCAGAGATGAACGGGTTGTATTGTGGGTGATCAAACACTTCCCATCGAAAACGCTGCAGAAGCATCTTCATTGCCCCTGCAGAGTGCGGCCGAGAATTGTCGTGTAGAACGAACCGCACGATAGTTATGTTATGTGGATTGCATAACTTCAGGCGAAATCTTTCGCCGGGCCTTCATACTTGGCGGGAGGCGCTAATTTCTAGCCATCTTCACGTTTTCACTGTGAGCTCAGAACTGAAAAGAGCGACATGATGCGATCGACAGGTCTACTAGACCCAGTGCCCAACACATCTGTGCAAAGCCTCATCAGATTTTCACTGCATTTTTCATTTCACTACCGATCTTTCCTTACTTTGCGAATAACCCTCGTATCTGATTTACGAGATGTCCAACCGAAGTAGACATTGTGACGGCCAATTCAGCCTATCGAGAGCTCATCTAACATCTTACAATGAGGTGGCAAAAGTCATGGTATACCTCCTAACATCGTGTCTGGCGATGCACCACCTCTACGTGGCGTAGAATCAACAAGCTGTTGGACGTCACCTGCAGAAATATTGAGCCATGTTGCCTCCAAATCAGTTCATAATTGCGAAACTGCTACCGGTGCAGGATATAGTACACGAATTGACTTTGCGATTGTGTCTCATAAATGTTCGATGGGATTCACGTAGGGCGATCCGGGTGGCCAAATCATTATCTCGAACTGTCCAGACTGTTTTTCAAACCAGTCGCAAACAACTGTAGCCCTATGACAAAACTGGTCGCGAAAGTGCGTTGTTATCCATAAAAATTCCGTCGTTGTTAGCGAACATGAAGGATATGAATGGCTGGAAATGCTCTCCAAGTAGCCGAAAATAATTATTTGCACTCAGTGATTGGTTCTGTTGGCCCAGAGGACTACCTGCTTGCACATCACCTTGTTGACAATTTTGGTTTGTGGCTTCGTGGGGTCTGTGCCTCTCTCCAACCCTACCACCAGCATGTATATGAAGATGTTACCCGTTCCTTCGGACATGTCCGAAAGAACAGATACCATCTTCATATAGTTAAGGCTAACCGGCCATTGACCTTCTTCTGTGCTGGATGCACACGCAGTGCCCGAACTCCTACGGGACTCGGTAAGATTGTGTGCCGCGAGTAATGAGTCTAATGGGTGGGAGCACCAGGAATATAGTGCGTGGACATTAAGTTGGGAATGTGGGTCTCACGGGAGCGTGCAAGGGATAAATCCCTGAAGTCGCACTATCCTTTGTGCCCTCGGTGGCTCAGATGGATAGAGTGTCTGCCATGTAAGTAGGAGATCCCGGGTTCGAGTCCCGGCCAGGGCGCAAATTTTCAACTGTCCCCGTTGATGTATATCAACGCCTGTCGACAGCTTAGAGTCTTAATTCAATCATCATTTCATCCTGTCAACAGCTGTTACGAAGTGAAATCTGGACTCATTTAACCAGGCCACTGTCTTAGAATCGTATAGGATGCAACTGATATGGCCACGAGACAAGGAGGGGCACTGGAAGCGATGTCGTGCTGTTAACAAAGGCACTAGCGTCGCTTGTCTTCTACCGTAATCCATTACCATCATTAACACCAAATTTCGCCACAGATTCCTAACGGACACGTTCGTCTTATTTCCCACATTGATTTATGCGTTTCTTTTCACGCAATGTTGCTTGTCTGTTGGCACTTACAATTCTAAGCAGCGCCACTGCTCTCGGGAGGTAAGTGAAGGCTGTTGGCCACTGCGATGTCCGGGATGAGATGTAATTCCTGACATTCTCTTCACGCTGTTGAGAGACACTGTCGATCTCGGAATTTTTTATTCTCTAACGCTTTCAGAAATGAAATATCCCATGCCTCTAGTTCCAACTACCATACTGCGTTCAGAGACTTAATTCCCATCGTACGTCCATAATCACGTCATAAATATTTTCACATGAGTCGGCCGAGTTCTATTTACACCTCCGCTAAGGCACTTCCCTTTTACATTGTGCACGCGTATTACCGCCAACTGCACATCTCCACATCGTTATCTCATGACTTTTGTCACCTCTATATTGATATTACTCTATGAGTGTAGTTAGTGTATTTCATTTCCACTTAGGGATAACCGAGCTCTTATACGACTTCTGCATCCATGGCCTAACTGACATCTGTTTCATACCTATTGGTACTGTTTATACACTACAAAAATTACTCAAATGTGTGTGAAATCTTATGGGACTTAACTGCCAAGGTCATCAGCCCCTAAGCTTACACACTACTTAATCTAAATTATCCTAGGGACAAACACACACACCCATGTCCGAGGGAAGACTCGAACCTCCGCCGGGGCCAGCAGCACAGTCCAAGACCGCAGCGCCTTAGACCGTTCGGCTAATCCTGCGCGGCTATACACTACAGTTATTACAGTTTTAACGTTCCTGCTGAGCGCACAGCCTGACATTGTTGTAGCTAATTGTAATTTACAGACGTTTCTTCTTGATGTCCTCTGTGTGGCTTTGGGCGTCAACCTGTCAGTTATAATGTGATGTTGTTCGCTACATTCTTCTTCCACTGAGTCACTCCTTAGTTATGAACTATTATTGTCAGAGTCTGCGTTCGACTTCATCTCCAGTGGTTGCCCGTCTGGTTCGTCCATAAGGTGTCATTTCAGTGTATTTGTCGTTTACTGCACGTGATGTAGTTTTAGCGGCTCTCATACACGCTGCCACTCATTCAGTCACCACTGGTTTGGCCGACCCTTGTCTCTTATATATTCCTCAATAATTCCCGTTACTTTGTCCGATCTTCACGTTTATTGCGATTAGCCTCTGCTCACTGACGGATTGTTAGATCGATCGGGGGCATATTCCGATCACCACGCACGGTGCTTCCACTGATGTCGTGCAGAAAGCCCCTGGAAATCTCAGCAGAACACTTCGGTATCCTCGGCTGAAAAGATTCTGATCGCTGTGAGACGGACTCAACGTGCCCTTATGCTCGCCACGAAGCGTGCTATTGATTTGAACAAGGCACACTGGTATGTTCGTACGGCGTGTAGTAGAAGTCTGTAAGTGAGTATAGTGATGTGCGTGAGTTTGTGTACAAGATTATTTTTGCTTCCTAAAGTGCCTGTTGTATGTGTTGGTTAAAAGTCAGTCGAGCGTCAGTCCGCACCCCTACGTGTCTGGTTAGGATTTTTCTGTGAATATTTCCACTATGCACATTTATTACGAGATCTCTACGTAGTATTCCTTTTAGTGATACGTAGACTCTTTTTTTTTCGTGGACCAGTGAACTTGTTTTTCAGGCATCACCTGCCCATACTGTGCAGTATGCCACTGGCTTTGGCTTCCGTTCTCTTTCGGAATTGACTAATAACCAGAAACAACAGATCATCAACGTATGCGGCGAGACTGTCAGTCATTATGTCCGCAACAATTTCTCTTAGGGGAGACTCGATTTAAAGGTACGAAAAGATCAGAAATGGTTCTACAGAGTACTTCAATTATTGTCTTAAATTGGAGATGGAAGTACTTGTGTGCTGTAGCGAAGAGCTACTAACGCGAAGGAACTCTAGTTACATACAGTATACTTTAATGACTCCGCCAGGAATACTGACAATTTCTACAGAGGCACTATGACGGAGATTTTTGTCTAATGTAATTCCCGTGCGTTAATTTACAAGTCGTGTCTGCTTTGTTAGTTGTTTTCGTTATCAACGTAAAGTTATTGCGTAATTATTTACCAACTTGTATTCACACAAACATAAAATGTCAATAACTGAATCCTGTTATGTATAACTTTATTTGTAAATGTAAATTTTACGATGCATGTAGTCAATTACTATTCCTATTAGATCATAATTAATATCTGTATTTTGTAATCAATGTAGGAGATAGGAGAGAGTTGCCAGTGAACAGTGAGGATGTTTGAAGTTAGTTAATGCCGAGACTGTCATATACAGTGAGCAGGAAGTAATTTAATGTAAGGGAGAGTGTAGTACCTTTGTATACCTCTCATAATTTCGCCCCTGTAATACAAGTTTAATATATTTTCTTATTCCATTTTCAGATAATAGTATTCACTTTTTATCTGCTGCAGTCTTTTCCTTCCTGCTGTTTCCTAGATGCAGCATGTATAAAAGCTCACCTCACCTGCTTGCTGCTGTACCCTTTTGTTTATAATGTTGTGCTTCAGTTCAATTGGAAGCCTGTCTTGTCACAGACGAATCAAGCACTGTGAACCAGTGTGTGTGTAAAACGTCTTACCGCTGGGGGCTATAGCGACTGCTGCAAGCATAAACAGCAGCAACATTTTGATTGGGCAGGCACTTGACTGCCCTCTTGGGTGGGGAAATGTGAACATCACATCCGTAATTCAGTTGATTTTCTGCAACATGTACAAGAACTTCATATCGGTGGTACGGACCTGTTGGTGGATTTGCACTTAGGGCCCCTCTTTACCGTGACATCACAAAGGGACGTCAGGGAATTGATAAGCAAGACCTTCGAGAGCAAACTGACAAGACCCTTCGAGTTTGGGCTCACCTCTACATCCTATTCGTTGGAAACTATTGCGAATAGACGGACGGCGTCGCCGAACGGTGTCTTGTGTCAACGATTCTGGCGAATTTGTTCATGGAAGATTTCGAGGAAAGAGCCTTGGAGTTTACCTACATGACGCGTTCGTGGTTCAACACATGGGCAGGACAGTTTACGTGAATTTCTCCATTACCTCAGCCCACTCTACCACAACACTTTCTATGGAAGTGGAACAATATGGCGATCTTCCGTTTCTAGACGTCCTGGTGAAACGGAAACTAGATGGCAAGCTGGCACATAGTGTTTACAGAAACCCAACGCGCACTAGTCTACAAGGGACAATCAAAAAGTTTTCGTTGGTGCTTGTATACACGGATCACAGTCGCGCTGTGTTGCATATACACTCGAGCAAAGCCCTCAAAGGGAGCCTTTCCGGTCGGCCTTTATAGGCTGAAGTGAAGAAGACATCGAATAGCTATATGCACGTGTACAGAAGGAGATACTATCGCATACACAAGGTGATTCATGTGAAAAGGTTTTCCATGTGAGTATGGCCGCACAAAGTGGGGCTGGGTTGGGTTGTTTGGGGGAAGAGACCAAACAGCGAGGTCATCGGTCTCATCGGATAAGGGAAGGATGGGGAAGGAAGTCGGCCGTGCCCTTTCAAAGGAACCATCCCAGCATTTGCCTGGACCGATTTAGGGAAATCACGGAAAACCTAAATCAGGATGGCCGGACGCGGGATTGAACCGTCGTCCTCCCGAATGCGAGTCCAGTGTGCTACCACTGCGCCACCTCGCTCGGTGCCGCACAACGTGAATTAAGAGACTATGAACGAGGAATGGTAGTTCGAGCTAGACGCATGGAACATTCCATTTCGGAAATCTTTAGGGAATTAGGTATTCAGAGAATCAGAGCGTCAAGAGTGTTTCGAGAATACTAGATTTCAGACGTTACCTCTCACCACGGACAACGCAGCAGCCGACGGCCTTCACTTAACGACCGAGAGCAGCGGTGTTTGCTTCGAGTTGTCAGTGCTAACGGACAAGTAATACTAAGCGAAATAACAGCAGAAATATACTCCTGGAAATGGAAAAAAGAACACATTGACACCGGTGTGTCAGACCCACCATACTTGCTCCGGACACTGCGAGAGGGCTGTACAAGCAATGATCACACGCACGGCACAGCGGACACACCAGGAACCGCGGTGTTGGCCGTCGAATGGCGCTAGCTGCGCAGCATTTGTGCACCGCCGCCGTCAGTGTCAGCCAGTTTGCCGTGGCATACGGAGCTCCATCGCAGTCTTTAACACTGGTAGCATGCCGCGACAGCGTGGACGTGAACCGTATGTGCAGTTGACGGACTTTGAGCGAGGGCGTATATTGGGCATGCGGGAGGCCGGGTGGACGTACCGCCGAATTGCTCAACACGTGGGGCGTGAGGTCTCCACAGTACATCGATGTTGTCGCCAGTGGTCGGCGGAAGGTGCACGTGCCCGTCGACCTGGGACCGGACCGCAGCGACGCACGGATGCACGCCAAGACCGTAGGATCCTACGCAGTGCCGTAGGGGACCGCACCGCCACTTCCCAGCAAATTAGGGACACTGTTGCTCCTGGGGTATCGGTGAGGACCATTCGCAACCGTCTCCATGAAGCTGGGCTACGGTCCCGCACACCGTTAGGCCGTCTTCCGCTCACGCCCCAACATCGTGCAGCCCGCCTCCAGTGGTGTCGCGACAGGCGTGAATGGAGGGACGAATGGAGACGTGTCGTCTTCAGCGATGAGAGTCGCTTCTGCCTTGGTGCCAATGATGGTCGTATGCGTGTTTGGCGCCGTGCAGGTGAGCGCCACAATCAGGACTGCATACGACCGAGGCACACAGGGCCAACACCCGGCATCATGGTGTGGGGAGCGATCTCCTACACTGGCCGTACACCACTGGTGATCATCGAGGGGACACTGAATAGTGCACGGTACATCCAAACCGTCATCGAACCCATCGTTCTACCATTCCTAGATCGGCAAGGGAACTTGCTGTTCCAACAGGACAATGCACGTCCGCATGTATCCCGTGCCACCCAACGTGATCTAGAAGGTGTAAGTCAACTACCCTGGCCAGCAAGATCTCCGGATCTGTCCCCCATTGAGCATGTTTGGGACTGGATGAAGCGTCGTCTCACGCGGTCTGCACGTCCAGCACGAACGCTGGTCCAACTGAGGCGCCAGGTGGAAATGGCATGGCAAGCCGTTCCACAGGACTACATCCAGCATCTCTACGATCGTCTCCATGGGAGAATAGCAGCCTGCATTGCTGCGAAAGGTGGATATACACTGTACTAGTGCCGACATTGTGCATGCTTTGTTGCCTGTTTCTATGTGCCTGTGGTTCTGTCAGTGTGATCATGTGATGTATCTGACCCCAGGAATGTGTCAATAAAGTTTCCCCTTCCTGGGACAATGAATTCACGGTGTTCTTATTTCAATTTCCAGGAGTGTAAATGGAGCACGTACGACGAATGTATCCACTAGCACAGTGCGGCAAGATTTGTCGTTTAGGGGCTATGGCAGTGCCCTTGCTAACAGCACAGCATCACTTGCAGCGCCTCTCGTGGACTCGTGACCATGTCGGTTGAACTCAGAACAGTGGCCTGGTCAGATAAGTCTCGATTTCAGTTGATGGTAGGGTTTGAGTGTTGCGCAGACCTCACCGAAGCCATGGACCCAAGTTATCAACAAGGCACTGTGCAAGCTGGTGGTGGCGCCGTAATGGGCTATGTTTACATGCAAATTGACTGGATCCTCAGGTCCAACTAAACCGGTCATTGACTCGAAATGGTTATGTTCGGATACTTGGAGACCACTTGCAAACATTCATGGACTTCATGTTCCCAAGCAACCAAGGAATGTTTATGGATAACAATACACCATATCACCGGGCCACAATTGTTCGCGATTGGTTCGAAGAACATTCTGGACATTCCAGAGCATGACATGAATCCCATCGAACATGTACGGGACATAATCAGCAGGTCAGTTCGGGCGCAAAATCTTGCGTAGGAAGTACTTTCGTGATTATGGACGGCTGTAGAGGCAGCATCAATATTTCTGCAGGGACTTCCAGCGACTTCTTGAGTCGAGTTGCTGCACTATGCCGGGCAAAAGGAAGTGCGACATTGTCTTAGGTGGTATCCGACGGCTCTTGTCACCTCAGTGTATAGCTACATAACTCCAACAATCATTTCTCTTAGCGGGAAAGCGTTTCATGCACACGGATTCGCAGGGTATTCGATGGGTATTACGCCGCCCCCTCCCCCCCTCCCCCCCCCCCTCACCGCCACCACTGAGACCTTCACACTACTAGACAATCCCCTGATAGTGCGCAAATGTATATGTTGGAGAAACGGTATGCACGGCAGAAAAGAAGTGCGTGAACGTAGACGCCAGTCTGAATTACGACAGACCACCAAATAAGCCTTGACTATTGACTATAACAAAATCAAAATACTTAGAAAGTCTTCCTCCTTCTGGAATTGCGTGATGAAAGGGAATACTGAAATGCGGGGCCTACAGTTGAGTCGGACGTACAAAGCTGAAAATTTGTGGTAAGGTCCTATGGGACCAAACTGCTGAGGTCATCGGTCCCTAGGGTTGCGCACTACTTAATCTAACTTACGCTAAGGACAACACACACACATCCATACCCGAGGGAAAACTCGAACCTCCAACGGAGCGAGCCGCGCGAACCGTGGCAAGGTGCTCCAAACCCCGCGGCTACCCCGCGCGGCCTAGTCGGACGTAGAACCCGGCGCTGATCCTAGAAAAAGAAAACTGTTCCCATAAAGTGTGATCCGCACACAATGACGGTACTGAGGACACTGGGGAGTTCGTAGCCGGGTGCGGTCATCCCCACCACTGCCACCACATACAGCGTTGGCTGCACAGATGCCGAGAGGAGTGGAGGGGTAACGTTCAGCGTATACAGGACGCCGAAAACGGTGGGACAACAGTCATCTGGAACCACCTACAGATGGCAACAAATCTGTTTGCTGAAATATCGGGCAAACTTACGACGTGTCACCTACAGACAATCGCGAATTCTATGTTTTAAATACTACAGATAAACATGAAATCGTATATCAGTTAAACTGATGTCACTTGTAAGAAATTTTAAAAATAGGTTTCATATTTTACACGCCTGGTGTATGTTAGAGGACAAGTAGTAACGCTAATATTTGTAATTTAATTTTGACGTTAACTTTTACTGAATACAGAGTATATGAAATAACAACGAATATATTGAGCCGTGTGCGGCTCATGATCATGCCATTTATTGTTTGTCATCTTCTTTTACGGTACTGACGCCTTGTTTTCTTATTCCATTTACTGGCGTCACTAAATTCTGCCTTACTTGCCCGTGAGTGGCAGCAGCAGCGCTTATCGATAAGTGCACTGTCCTTCCATCTCTAGAGCGACCGATAGTATTTCTGGGTCGTTGTGTGTCTGGAAGTCAGTTAGAGACGGACCAGGATGCAGTCGGGCACCGAGCAGCAGTCGGTGACGGAGCAGCGGTCGGCGACGAAGGAGCGTCGGGGATGCAGCGGACCACTGGCGACACACATGCATTATCCGACTGGAGGAGACTGGAGCGGGAACGACCGTTGTTTGGTCGTTCGGTCGGTCGTCCCTTCAGCTGACGTCTGTTTGGTCCTTTGACCGCATCCGGTTGGTGGCAGTCGTTCAGTTGGGGCGGAGAAGCGAGGAAGTCTCCGTGGCGCGTAGTCAGGCTGGAGCCTCTGGCTGCGTGCACGCGCGGTTGGAGTTGTGAGGCGCTTCTTGAGAGGGTTATGAAGTTCGTCGCCCACCGATCCTGGACACTAAAGCTGAGTGCTCACTTAACCTACTATCAAGCCCCAACTGCTATCACATCTCTTCCTTTGATCCTAGTTGTCGCTTTCTGGGAGATTCCAGCAAGCAACAACGTGTGTGCATCGAAGTCGGCTAGAATTGAAGCCGTCTTCCTGTGTGGTGTTTAACTTAATTTAACACATTCCTTCATTAATGAAGTGTATCAGCGGTATCTTCTTCTTTGTGGCCGTGACTTTCCGGTTACCTGTCCTGGGCGTTGACGTAGTTATCGACAGTGTATTTTCCTCGTCGTGTTGATGCTGTCCAGCACGGCGTGTAGTTCGACAGCTGGGTTTTGGGCGTTTATTCTGACTTGGCTGGATTGGGTACCAGTATCCAGAACGTTGTGCTGTTGACATCTTGCTGTCGTTTTGCTGGTCGGGTGGAGCAGAACTGATCTTGTTGGTTGGTTCATCGGCTGCCTTCGGTTGGGTTGCCATCCAATTAAGAGGTTGTCTGTCTGGCTGCCTGTCTCATCAAAACGTGCGTTAGTGTTTCTTTCCTAGGCTGACCCTTGGAACCTTCTGAGCTCCGCTCCTTGTGTTTTACATAGTGATTTCCTTTTTAGTCTTAACTAAAAAAGAAATTGTTTCTTGTTTGGTATGTGGCCTTCTGACAAGTTTCAGCCATTAAAAATTAAAATGGAAAATTCCTTGTGTCTAGGCCATAAGCCGTAAATTGCTTTCAAGTTGGTATGTGGCTTTCAGTCTTTTCAAATTAAAATTAGAAAATTTTGTCTAGGCTTTAAGTCATAAGAAATATATTCTAGTTTGTACGTGGCCTTCAGCCGAGTTTTGTAGCTTAAATTAAAAATTGGAAATTTCTTTGTCTGGGCTTTAAGCCGTGAGATTGTTTAGGTTTCATATGTGACCTTCAGCCGAGTTTTATGTGAAGCAATTTAGGATAAAGCCTTTAGCCTATTTTAGTTGAAAATTAGAGGCTCTTCCCTTTAGGCCTTAACCAGTAAAATTGTTTTCTGCATGGTGTGTGGCCTTCAGCCTAGTTTTAATCTCTCTTAAATTAAAAATTCGAAACCCTTGTCTTGCCCTTATGTCATAAGATTATTATTCCTTAGTATGAGGTGTTTAGCCGAGTTTCACATTAAATATTTTAATATAAAGCCTTCAGCCTTTTCAAATTGAGAGCTCTTCTTCCTAGGCCTTATGCCGCGAATTTTTTTTGTTGATATGCGGCCTTCAGCCGAGTTTTCAGTCTATGTAGATTAATCATTGAAAATCTTTGTCTCGGCCTTAAGCCGTAATACTGTTCTTGATTAATGTGTGGCCTTCAGCGGAGTTCTATGGGAAAAATTTAAGCTAAGGCTTTCAGCTTATTTATATTGATGATAAAAAATTTTTTCTATAGAAGTGAAACCTCCAGAATAATTCCTGTACGTCAATTCCTTGCTTAGGCCGTGTGCCTTGGATTTTCGATGCGGCCTTCAGCCGATCTAAATTAAATCAAAAGAGGTCTTTTGTTAAAATCTTGAAAGTTTTGATTCTTGCTTGTGTGATAGTGTGTTTTAACAAATAAAGTTTATATGTTGAGTGCAGATGTCAGTAACTTATTTTGGCCCCTTTCCACAAATATAACCTCACCCTCTCTGTCCTGCTAGCCCAGGGAGTTCACATATATGCAACATTAATACATTAAATTCAGCCACCGATCACTAAATTTTATACACCTAACTCCGTGCGAACAGGCGTCGGAAGGCTCAATGGTACGACCGACCGCCGTGTCGTATTCAGGCAACAGGCGTAACTGAGTGTGGGTATGGAGGGGCCGCTCTCCCGGTCGCTTCAGGTTTCGGAGGCGCTCCTTCTCACTCAAGTAGCTCCTCAGTTGTCCTCTCAAGGGCTGAGTGAACCCTGCTTGCCAACAGCGCTCGGCACACCTTGATGGTAACTCATCCGAGTGTCAGCCAAGCCCGACAGCGCCTAACTTCGGTGATCTAACGGGAACTGGTGTTACCATTGCGGCAAGGCTTTTGCCACTAAATATCATATACTCACATAAATTGCATATGATAGTATATTATTATTATTATTATTATTGTACATTAATGATTTTTTTGTTTGGGTGGAGTGCGAATGTTCTTTATGTAAAAGTTGGAGGAAGTCTAACAACAGACAGTTTGTTTATCAGAGTATACTGTTATCGATTAGGTGGACATGAGAAAAGTGATAATGATGTTTTTTGGCGTTATAATGAGTTACACAGAGACAATAACCAACGTAAGTGTAGTTAAGTACAGTGTGGTGACATTTGGGCTGTAAAGAGTACACTGAAACAGATTCAGTGAAGTAGGCAGTAGCTTGCTATACGAAAAGAACCGTAACCTCAGTGAATATGACATTAAGTTATTACAGAGAAAGGACGGAGCTTTCTATTTATTCGATAAAACCTTAGTCGTTTGTTCTCATCGTTTTAGTACGACGTATTGATTTTGCATTGAGTGTACCAGCACCAATTACAGATGCAACGTAAATACGATAACATAACCGTGAAATCACTTACGATAAAAACATCTGATCTTTACGGTCTTCACGCTAGTCATTAAATAAATGACTCCAATAAGAACTGGGATGTAAAGGCGGGACCAGAATGATTCAAAAGGAACAAGGAAAGCTCGTGATAATCGTTTTACTCTAGGAGGTGTTCATTCTCTTCAGCATCAGCTCCCACCCTTGAAGTAAACGGAAAAAGTTATTTTTAGTTAGTATAGGAAGTGCTAAGGACCTTTGCTTGCTACTGACCTTTACCACATTCAATAGTTTCCTTGTATCTCAGTTTGCCTAGCTCTCAGCCGTACAGGAACACGCGATTAACAGCCCAGCCGTATCCCTGGTTACCTTCAGTCTCTTTTGACAAACTCTGAAACAGACAGTGTAATCCTCGCCAGACACGAGACAGCCAATTAGCGTTGTTTATGCTGATGTTTGATCCGCTATGAAAGCTCTTCATTAGCAGCTTCATTCATAACTCATGTTCCAAGGAACTCATTAGTAACTCTCATTATCAGATTCATCTGAGAAACTGCCCGGTACTTCTTTAGCACGAATGCACTGTATCTACGCCTACTACTAATCAATTCTAAAGATCGTCGATAGTTCGTCGGTTCCTGCACTTATTCAACGTTTCCAAGTGCCGCTAATGGTATATCTTCTTCAAAACATCCTATTTTTCACTTTCAGTCGCAATAAGTAATACACCACAATTTTTATCGGAGTAATTACTCAAAAACCGGAAAGTGAAATTGTATGAAGTAATCTTTCAATCACGACCATATGTAATATGTAGATGAGCTCATTGACACGTTGGACAATTCTGTCTCTTAATATGTAAAGGAGTAATAATCAGTATCAATAGGAGATCAGGTAGGGACTACTCACGAGGGGATACAAGAATGAACGTTGTTGTTGACCTACGTATCATAACGTGGATTCTTAGCAGCTGGAAGGATATGGAGCTCTGAAAGGAACGGATAATGTATGTAGTAGATAATAATAGAATTAAATGGATATGAGAATAATTCTAACCCTCCGACTATATAATAACAATCGATAAATCAACAAATGATATTCCAGATATTGAATAACCTTGAAAATGTAAAATTCCTGAGAAGGTAAATATGAATAACACAGCGATAGAAACGTTACACTCACGACTGAAATAACAGTAAAACCAGCTGTCAATACGCAGTAGTCGAAATCTTTGTAAAGACAAGGCTCTTACAAAAATGGCAGTACAATGTCCGAAGCATAGATGTATCGAACTTCCTATGAAAGTAGTAGAAACACATCAAACTTAGACACTTATGACGGAATTAGATAGTTTCTTTCACACGAGTAACAAAGTAAGGCGTTTGCATCTCCAGGATAGAAATCGGTATAGAGGAACTCACCGTCCTGTTGTGTTATTGCATTCTTAGTAATTTGTCCAGCCTCTGTTCCTCCTAATTATTTCATAAATTCTGTTCGGCACTGACCTTGTTAAAATTATAGCTCTCTTCACACGTTACTCTTTTCATCTTACATAGCCATCAAATTGCCTTCTATTGCGATAAAAACGCCTTACAAGTATTCCTCAAAGGTTTTCCACGAGGTTCAAGTCCGTTGCATGCAGGGGAACAGATGATATCTTTACGTGCAAACCTCCTATTGTTCGTAGCAGAAACATGCACAGATGCATTACCTTATTGAAACATTAGACCCCCGTTCCCCATGTTCTCATATTTTCTAATCAGTTCTGTCTCTGTGTACATGATAGAGTTCATTCTAGTGCTCATCCAAGCAATGCGTGAGTTACATTTACTGTAGAAGGCCGCCTAGATCATAACACTTCCACAACCAAATTATCTTCGCATTCTTACATGCTACTGTGTTCTCTGGTCATGCCAATAATATTGAAATCTATCTGGCCCATCTAAAATATTCTTCCCGTCACTGAAGATCACTTTATCCCATTTTCAGCAAACTCCTATCTAGCCTCTTTATTTTTTGGTGCTAGAGAAGCATTCTTGAATGCAAAATGTTTACAAAGATGTGACAAAATTTATCATACTCACCTGGAAGTTACTGGTAACTGTAAATCAGCAACAAGTTTAGAAGATAAACAGCTTACGGCTCTCGCTTTCAGAAAAAGTAACGGTTCAGATGGCTCAGATGTTTCTCTACTTGCTGATATTTCCGTTCTGTCCATATAGTGCACTCAGTCTGGTGAAATTATCAACCACCTTACTTCAAAGGTTCAACTTCTTGACGGTTTAACGATTAGAGATTCCCATTTACTTGTACGTGCCGATTGTTGCATTTTCATCACACGATAACTGTTTCCCGCGTGAAGTTGTTACAAAAGTGGTGCATGCACACGACATGCAGTGTCAACAATGGCGTCTGTTTCCTACCTGTCGTAAACACACGTACGCGCAGACTCAACTGCCTTTATTCCGAGTTACACGCTCTACTATCTGAATCGTTGACGTTTTGTTGTATACTGTACTACCGACATCATATTCGATACCATTCGACAGCATTTCTCATTACAGTGGGTCTCATACTATTGCATATACACTGTGGAAATTATTTCAACCGACAATGTTCATTTTCCTACAAATATCCATATCTTTATATCGATTTCCACCACTGTACTATATTAGGTGTTCGCAAGCTGTTGATGACTCAGCTCCAATCATCGTAAAAAACAGGAATGGCTAATGAATTTCCAAATGAAAGGGTGAATCTGGTAGTAAAAGAAGATTCTAATCTAATACTAGAAGCTGGAGAACACTGTAGAGGAACACGAATAAGAGATATACATTTCTGCAGTCGCATGACTGATATGCAGATAATACCTTGGGACATAAAGAAAAGCAGAAATCATAGCAGGAAGCTACACCTGTGAAATTTGAAACCCTCACATGCACAGAAGTGCCACGTATAAACCATGAGATTTGTTATTTCAACGTGGGATGAACATAAAGCTCGTGGAAACAATAAACTGTGAATCCGCTAAAAATGTAAATAGATGGAGGGGCAACGGCCATTAAGAACTGACGAATTACTAGATACTGTAAGAATGGACGAGATTTTAAAAGTACTGTAGGACTACGTTGTTAAAAAACGAAGTCAGAGATGAGTGAGGACAAAATTAAGGATGGCTGCAACAGATTCGACGAATTTAATTTAAAAATAAAGCAAAAAATTAAAACATACTTCCTAAAAGGTAGTAAAAAGCAGAAAATAATAATAATTTTGCCATAAAAGGGATTAAGGCAGTATATTTTATTTTATTTTATGGCATTATTTACAACAGACTCCGCCTCTGTAATTTGGATGTCTGCGTATGTGACTGCCATGCTGAGAGCCCCGGCTCGATTCTGCTAGGAACTTGTACCAGGTGAGAGGACTGGAACCGGTCCACTCATCTTCGTGATGCCAGATGAAGAGCCATTTAAGTCGGAAGGATCGGGTGTTGTCTCTGGAAAGCTGACGACGATCAGACAGGAGGCATGCTGACCCCTTGCCCATTCATACAGCATGTATGCCATGTGGCAGAGGATGACATGGTGGTCCGGCGTTGTAACGTGATCCTCTGGCTCTGATCGCTCAGTTTATTTTTTCATTTATTGTACGTAGCAGACCAAACTAAAACTTTGGGCGTCTCCTTGAAAAACTCAGTCCACTGCAATTAAAACGTTAACAGAAAACTCGACACGTGGCTGTATCTCCGTTACACGCACGGTTGAAACTTTCCTTAATTACTATAGTGCCCAACAGATGATGCCACCTACCATTTACACCTTGAATGAGATTTTCACCTTGCAGCGGGGTGAGCGCTGATATGAAACTTCTTGGCAGATTAAAACTGTGTGCCGGACCTAGACTCGAAATCGGGACCTTTGCCCTCTGCGGGCAAGTGCTCTACCAACTGAGCTACCCAAGCAGGATCCACGACCCATCCTCACCGCTTTACTTCTGCCAGTACATCGTCTTCTACCTTCCAAACTTCACAGAAGCTCTCCTGCGAACCTTGGTTGATAGAGCACTCAGTTGGTAGAGCACTTTCTCGCGAAAGGCAAAGGTCCCGAGTTCGAGTCTCGGTCCGGCACACAGTTTTAATCAGCCACGAATCTTCATTTACACCTTGTCGCAGTGTATTTAAAACTGTCCGTCATGCCTAACCTAGAAAGAACACTTAGAATACAAGTGGATCTAGTAATATGGTGAACGTGGGTATTAAAATGCTATAAATTACTTGCGAAATACTGAAGTTTGGTCTGTATTCAATTCACCTGTATTTCTCAAATGACGTCTGTAAGCTCAGATTACTGAATGTCCCAGAAATGCCAGTACCACCCTCGACTCTGCTCAATTGAAGAAATGAATAGCAGTCTTATTGGTATCCCTGTTTTGAAGCTGACGAATAATATTATTGTCATTATTGTGTTATTTGTTTCAGTCTAAAGTTGTTTCAGATGTGAAAGCATGACTGATGTGAGAGCACAGAATTACACTCTTGAGGAGCCATTTGTGCTGTGTGTGTGCGTGCACAGACACGGAAAATAATGATAGAGGTTTTAAATGCACTTAGAGCTCCCTTCGGACAGGCTACACCTCTTAAAGCTAGCCTAAATGATTAGAAGGAATATGTTTTGGTTTCAGGCCATGTGGTGGACGTAACAAAATGTGGACCGCGAAAAGTGAGTCAACTGACGACTCTCCAGTGAACTTATGCATTCGCAAAGGAACAGCTGAACTTCAGACACCGTAATCAATAATACACGAGCCGATTACAAAATATTTGTTAGCGAAAGTATTTAGAAATATGTTACTTAATGAATTAACTGACAACGTCATGGACCAGCAAGTGCAGCCTACTGTGCTTCCTGACACAGTTTCCAAATTCTGTTCTTTATTTAAGAACGTTATTTTCCGACGAACGTGCCATATATCCACGATCAAATAAGACGAATGTCGCCTTCTCCTGTAAGTACCTCTACATACATATTCCGCAAACCACCAAACAGTGCATGGCGGATTACCTTGTACCATGACCAGTCATTCCCTTCTCTGCTTCACTTGCATGTGCAACGAGGAGAAAACGATTGTCTATATGTCTGCGTACGAGTTCTAATTTCTATTCTCTTGTCCTCGCGGTTATTAGGGTGTTGGCCGAACCCACCGGTTATAAATCTACCAGCTACATTGCCATTACGTGCAAAAATTGGAAAGGAACCGCCTCATTTTGTAGTATGATCAGGGATGTCACCACGATGTCTGCTTCAACCACATATTTTTTAAGGAAATATAAACTAAGTTAAGTGGACATATGGCAGACGTGATTAATACCTCAGCTCTAAGATGAGGGAATCACAGATCATGCTTGGTTACTACATGACAAACCTCCTTAAGAACTTGTCCTTCTTTTCCTTGGTGACCATTTTCGAGGGCGCTGGGTTGGACTGTTTCGGCAACAAATCCAACCCACTGACATGGTCAGCATGAATTTCGGCCTACAACAGGCAAACAACTCTCATAATCACTTCCTATATGCCTCATACGTGGTCTCGGGATAGTGAGTTGACAAGTAATCAGAACGTCATGTATCCCAGATTCGAAACCCGCCACTGCTAAAATTTTGAATACAAATCATCAGCAATGGCGGCCGGAGACTTCTGCCAAAATCAGTCACCCTCGTTGTGCCAACGGCCTTGTCAGAGAGGGCAGAGGAGCAGACAGTTTCAAGGCACTCTCTCTTGCCCGTCGGGCGGGAAACTTCCCCTAACAGGAGGATTAACCAACGTTGATCAACGGCATGACGATGCAGAAGGCAATGGAAGTCACTGCATTAAACCCACATAATGCGTATCCACAGGAAAAGTGGCATATGATTGAAAAATTGTCATGATCGCTCCATGGTCAAAAGATTCTGGATTAGTTCCCAGTTCAGATCTCTGAGAGTGTACTGCCAAGTACGAGGTGACCAGGAGAGTAAGATAGAAAACCTAAGAATGGATCACATCCTTCGAGCCAGAGTATGCAACGTCAGAAGTTAGAATGTAATAGGAAAGCTAGAAAATTTGAAAAGGGAAATACGAAATCTCACTCTAGGTATAGTGGGGATCAGTTAAGTGAAATGGAAATACGATAAGGATTCATGGCCTGACAAATATTGGATAGCTTTAGAATGTATAATGGGGGGGGGGGGGCAGGATTCTCTTTGAAAAGGAAAGAAGGATTGAGAGTGAGCTCTCACAGTTCAGTGATAAGGTTATTGTTATCAGAATCAACAGCAAAGCAACTGAGGTATACGGGCCAACGTCACAAGCAGAAGAGATCCGAATATTGTAACAAGGAATATCAGAGTGTGAGGATATTAAATGCAAAATTCAGCATTCAAATGGGGATGAAAATCTAATAATCATGGAGGATTGGAACGCAGTTGCAGCGAAAGGAATAGACGAAAAAAATTTTGAAGATTGCTAATACTGTGAATATTGCAATAAGGAATATCAGAGTGTTCAGTTGTAGAAGAGTGGACATCTCTAAAAACACCAGTCACAGATGTTGTACAGACAAACAGAGATTTTAAGGAGGTAAATGAGAATAAACCTTAGGTAACAAAAGAAATTAATTGATCGACTAAAGGAGGAAGTATAACAATGTTCAGGGAAAGTCAGGAAAAATACAAGTTGCCCAGCAATGATAGAAATACAAAGTTTAAGGAAGTCAAGGCGAAATGGCTACAGGAAAAATGAAAAGAAACCAAAAAGGAAATGATCTTCGGGATGACGGATTTAGCATGCAGAAAAGCAAAACAGCCTCTGGTGAAATTAAAATCAATAAGTGAATTCCACTGCGGGACGTAGAGGAGTGAGCAGATAGGTGGAAATAGTAATTTCAAGGCGTCTACGAGAGAGGGGACTTCTCTGATGTGCCAAGAAGAAGTAGGTTCGTAAGAGATGACAAAGGAAATGCAGTATTAGAGTTAGAATTTAAATAATCTTTGGAAGACTTGAGATCAAATAAAGGCGGAAGGGACAGATGACAGTCCATCAGAATTTCTAACATCACTTGGGGAAGTGGTAACAAAATGACGATTCACATTGGTGTGTTGAACGTAAGAGACTGGCGATATAGCATCAGCCTGTCGGAAAAATATCATCCAAACAATTATGAAGATTACAAGAGCAGATAGCTGCGAATTATTGCACAATCGGCTTAATAGCTCATGTATCCGCGCTGAAGACAAGAATAGTATACAGACGAATGGAAAAGAAGATTGGGGATCTGTCAGATGACCATTATCTTCGCCTTAAAAAAGGTAGAGGCACCAGAGAGACAGCTCTGTCGTTCGCTCGAAAATCGAAGTAAAACTGAAAAGAAAACAAGACATGCTCGTAGGATTTGTCGACCTAGAGAAAGTTTTCGACAGTGTAAAATGTTGCAAGATAGTCGAAATTCTGTGACAAAAGGGAGGAAGTTATAGTGGAAGGCAGGTAATGTACAAGATGTACAAGTACCAAGAGATAACAATAAGATTGTAAGACTGAGAAGGAAGCACTCGGATTAAAAAGGGTGTAAGACAGGATTGCAGTCTTTCGCCCTTACTGTTCAATCTATACCTGTAAGAAGTAATGACGGAAATGAAAGGAAGACTCAGAGTGGGTTTAAAATTCGGGGTGAAGAGATGTCAATGACAAGATTCGCCGATGACATTTGCTATCCTTACTGAAAGTTAAGAGGAATTGCAGGATATGTAGAATGAAATCAACAATCTATTAAGTACACAATATGAACTGAGAATAAATCGGAAAAGGACAAAGGTAATGAGAATAGCAAGAATGGTGATCATGAAGTTGACGAAGTTAAGGAATTCTGCTACCTTACAAGCATAGTAACCCTCGACGGACGAAGAAAGGAGAAAAGAAGCAGACTAACATAGGCAAAGAGGCCATACCTTGTCAAGAGCAGTCCACTGGTAACAAACATGTGCCTTAATTTGCGGAATAAACACCTGAGAATATACGTCTGCAATATAGAATTGTATCGTAATGAATGAGTGGCGGTGAGAAACTCGGAACAAAAGAGAATTAAAGCGTTTGAGGCGTGGTGCTTCACAGAGCTGTTGAAAATTGCGTTCTCTGATACGATAAGGAACGAGGCGGTCTCTACAGTATCGACGAGGAAAGGAACACATGGAAACCACTGTGAAGTAGAAAAGACAAGATGATAGGACATGTGTTAATACACATGCGAATAACCTGGGCAGCAGTGGAGGGTAAAAACTATAGATTAGGTCAGGGATTGGAATACAACCCACAATTCACTAGGGACGTAGGGTGCAAGTGCTACGCCGAGATGAAAAAGTTTAGCGAAGGAAACAAATTCTTGGTGGGTGCGTCAAACCATTCAGAAGACTGATGTCTCAAACAAAGATTAAAAAATGCCACAAAGCCGGTGCAAGGCTAATTAAGAATTGTGCAAAAGCGACGAGGAAGCATTTCGTTGCTCGGCAAGTTTTCTCAGAGGAAGTGGAGAGGCGTAGATCTCTGTGTAAGACAAGATGATGCATATACAGATCCGATTGATACTTTTTCTTAAATTATTCTATTTTTTTAAGTAAATAACAGTTCAGTGTGCAGTGTCCTGCTGTCACCTAAGGTTCGAGGGCTTTTGGAACACACTATATATATTTTCGATAGACTAAAAACTACGAAGAGTGAACTTGTGTGTGGTTCAGTGCGGCTGCTTTCCAATAGATGGGCTGAGGTAGCAAACTCGACGTGTTAAAAGTGTCATGATCTCCTTAAATGACCCTGTTGTATCTCAAGCATAACGCTTGTAGGGCAACCAACTTTTATGGTTAACAGCGCAGGAGACTTCTTTCCCTCTAAAGAAGTTCGGGCGTTCGCTGTACAAATATGAAGGGCATACCTGATCAATTGAATAAGGTATTTAAGCAATGTATAGCATAATAAGCGATTTTGCGAACTGCTTCAGTAGATTCGTCTAGCCACTTGATGTAGTATACACAGTGAAAACTTAACAGGATTACGATGTTTAGCTACGTTACGTAAGAGGTCCGTACTTCTAACGTGACTCTTGTATTTGAAATACTTTACTTTTTATTTCTCATTATTTCATACGAAGTCTGGTTGACTGTCGATGGCAAGCCCGCGACGGAGGCTCAAATAACATCCAGCTGATGAAACAGTAAGAGAATACTACTGGTGACCGACAACGATGAGATAGAGAAAATCAGTTTTAGAGCCCCGAGCGATCGCAGTACTTTGTTGCAAGCCGCAGTGTTGTGTGGCCATGGAATGATCTCATTCTGATGATTTGAGTAATGACATAACAGAGCACGAGAGACTAGGATTGGAAAATCAAGCCTGCTATCCGCTTTGGAAACATACACGCGGAGTAGAATTGAAGTTCGCAAATATTAAGTGGTGCCTCATGGCGTTCGGTTTGTTATGTTTTAGGGAAATTTGGTTGGGTACCGGATGATGTACAAATGGCTCAAATGGCTCTGAGCACTATGGGACCTAACATCTATGGTCATAAGTCCCCTAGAACTTAGAACTACTTAAACGTAACTAACCTAAGGACAGCACACAACATCCAGTCATCACGAGGCAGAGAAAATCCCCGACCCCGCCGGGAATCTAACCCGGGAACCCGGGCGTGGGAAGCGAGAACGCTACCGCACGACCACGAGCTGCGGACGATGATGAACAAATTATATACAGTTTCTCATCTTAAACGTCACTGTTCGCATGGTAGAATCTCCATACCGCATCCATGATGACTCTAGTCATTAATTTAATAAAGGAGGAGGTATTTCTACGTTGCAAAAGTAATGTTATTAGTGTGTTATTTTTCATTTTGTACTGTTTTTTTGTATGCTTTAAATTTCCACCATCTACAGAAGTTTTGTCTGATCTATTCAATTAGAGATAAATCATCGCTGTTGCTTATCTTTGTTGTCAGCTTTCCCTGTCGTTTTTATTTCTTTCCAATGCCTTTTTTAATTTCACACTTCTTATTTTTTCATTAGCTTTCATATATTTCTCTTAGTAATGAGACAGTGTACAGGAGCTGCAGTCCCAAAGAAAAATAAATAAATAAGAACGTTTACAATGTTGTTGTTGTTGTTGTCTTCAATCCTGAGACTGGTTTGATGCAGCTCTCCATGCTACTCTATCCTGTGCAAGCTTCTTCATCTCCCAGTACCTACTGCAACCTACATCCTTCTGAATCTGTTTAGTGTTTCATCTCTTGGTCTCCCTCTACAATTTTTACCCTCCACGCTGCCCTCCAATACTAAATTGGTGATCCCTTGATGCCTCAGAACATGTCCTACTAACCGATCCCTTCTTCTAGTTAAGTTGTGCCACAAACTTCTCTTCTCCCCAATCCTATTCAATACCTCCTCATTAGTTGTATGATCTACCCATATAATCTTCAGCATTCTTCTGTAGCACCACATTTCGAAAGCTTCTATTCTCTTCTTGTCTAGACTATTTATCGTCCATGTTTCACTTCCATACATGGCTACACTCCATATAAATACTTTCAGAAACGACTTCCTGACACTTCAATCTATACTCGATGTTAACAAATTTCTCTTCTTCAGAAACGTTTTCCTTGCCATTGCCAGTCTACATTTTATATACTCTCTACTTCAACCATCATCAGTTATTTTGCTCCCCAAATAGCAAAACTCCTTTACTACTTTAACTGTCTCATTTACTAATCTAATTCCCTCAGCGTCACCCGACTTATTTCGACTACATTCCATTATCCTCGTTTTGCTTTTGTTGATGTCCATCTTATACCCTCCATTCATGACACTGTCCATTCCGTTCAACTGCTCTTCCAAGTTCTTTGCTGTCTCTGACAGAATTACAATGTCATCAGCGAACCTCAAAGTTTTTATTTCTTCTCCATGGATTTTAATACCTACTCCGAATTTTTCTTTCGTTTCCTTCACTGCTTGCTCAATATACGGATTGAATATCATCGGGGAGAGGCTGCAACCCTGTCTCTTTCCCTTCCCAACCACTGCTTCCCTTTCGTGCCCCTCGACTCTTATAACTGCCATCTGGTTTCTGTACAAATTGTAAATATCCTTTCGCTCCCTGTATTTTACCCATGCCACCTTCCGAATTTGAAAGAGAGTATTCCAGTCAACATTGTCAAAATCTTTCTCTAAGACTACAAATGCTAGAAACGTAGGTTTGCCTTTCCTTAATCTTTCTTCTAAGATAAGTCGCAGGGTCAGTAAGGCCTCACGTGTTCAAACATTTCCACGGAATCCGAACTGGTCGTCCCCGAGGTCGGCTTCTATCAGTTTTTCCATTCGCTGTAAAGAATTCGCGTTAGTATTTTGCAGCTGTGACTTGTTAAACTGATAGTTCGGTAATTTTCACATCTGTCAACACCTGCTTTCTTTGGGATTGGAATTATTATATTCTTCTTGAAGTCCGAGGTTATTTCGCCTTTCTCATACATCTTGCTCACCAGATGGTAGAGTTTTGTCAGGACTGGCTCTCCCAAGGCCGTCAGTAGTTCTAATGGAATGTTGCCTACTTCCGGGGCCTTGTTTCGACTCAGGTCTTTCAGTGCTCTGTCAAACTCTTCACGCAGTATCGTATTTCCCATTTCATCTTCATCTACATCCTCTTCCATTTCCATAGTATTGTCCTCAAGTTCATTGCCCTTGTATAGGCCCTCTGTATACTCCCTCCACCTTTCTGCTTTCACTTCTTTGCTTAGAACTGGGTTTCCATCTGAGCTCTTGATATTCATACAAGTAGTCCTCTTTTCTCGAAAGGTCTCTTTAATTTTCCTGTAGGCAGTATCTATCTTACCCCTAGTGAGACAACCCTCTACATCCTTACATTTGTCCTCTAGCCATTCCTGCTTAGCCATTTTGCACTTCCTGTCGATCTCGTTTTTGAGACGTTTGTATTCCTTTTTGCCTACTTTATTTACTGCATTTTTATATTTTCGCCTTTCATCAATTAAATTCAGTATTTCTTCTGTTACCCAAGGATTTCTATTAGCCCTCGTCTTTTTACCTACTTGATCCTCTGCTGCCTTCACTACTTCATCTATCAAAGCTACCCAGTCTTCTTCTACTGTATTTCTTTCCCCCATTCCTGTCAATTGTTCCCTTATGCTCTCCCTGAAACTCTGTACAACCTCTGGTTCTTTCAGTTTATCCAGGTCCCATCTCCTTAAATTCCCACCTTTTTGCAGTTTCTTCAGTTTTAATCTACAGTTCATACCAATAGATTGTGATCAGAGTCCACATCTGCCCCTGGAAATGTCTTACAATTTAAAACCTGTTTCCTGAATCTCTGTCTTACCATTATGTAATCTATCTGAAACCTGTCAGTATCTCCAGGCTTCTTCCATGTATACAACCTTCTTTTATGATTCTTGAACCAAGTGTTAGCTAAGATTAAGTTGTGCTCTGTGCAAAATTCTATCAGGCGGCTTCCTCTTTCATTTCTTAGCCCCCAATCCATATTCACCTACTACGTTTCCTACTCTTCCTTTTTCTACTACCGAATTCCAGTCAGCCATGACTATTAAATTTTCGTCTCCCTTCACTGTCTGAATAATTTCTTTTATTTCATCATACTTTTCTTCAATTTCTTCGTCATCTACAGAGCTAGTTGGCATATAAACTTGTACTACTGTAGTAGGCGTGGGCCTCGTGTCTATCTTGGCCACAATAATGCGTTCACTATGCTGTCTGTAGTAGCTTACCCGCACTCCTATTTTTTTATTCATTATGAAACCGACTCCTGCATTACCCCTATTTGATTTTTTATTTATAACCTTGTATTCACCTGACCAAAAGTCTTGTTCCTCCTGCCACCGAACTTCACTAATTCCCACTATATCTGACTTTAACCTATCCATTTCCCTCTTTAAATTTTCTAACCTACCTGCCCGATTAAGGGATCTGACATTCCACGCTCCGATCCGTAGAACGCCAGTTTTCTTTCTCCTGATAACGACGTCCTCTTGAGTAGTCCCCTCCCGGAGATCCGAATGGGGGACTATTTTACCTCCGGAATAGTTTACCCAAGAGGACGCCATCATCATTTAATCATACAGTAAAGCTACATGCCCTCGGGAAAAATTACGGCCGTAGTTTCCCCTTGCTTTCAGCCGTTCGCAGTACCAGCACAGCAAGGCTGTTTTGGTTAGTGTTACAAGGTCAGATCAGTCAATCATCCGGACTGTTGCCCCTGCAACTACTGAAAAGGCTGCTGCCCCTTCTTCAGGAACCACATGTTTGTCTGGCCTCTCAACAGATACCCCTCCGTTGTGGTTGCACCTACGGCACAGCTATCTGTATCGCTGAGGTACGCAAGCCTCCCCACCAAAGGCAAGGTCCATGGTTCAATAAATGCATCAAATGATAAAGGATGGGTCGAAAAAGCCAATAAAAGACAAGTGATGAAGTGTAGGCCAGAAAGCAACTCAGTACGTGAAAGAAGGATGTTTGGAATGTGCGAGTATACAAATTCTGTGTTACTTCTAGACACTATGCGTGAATAAAACCACTTCTAATCAAACTATGACAACTTAAAATTTCAATATTAAGAAAACTTCTCAACTTGACAGCACAACAGGCACTAGATCTCTCTGACCCACTGGCTGCCTGGTAGATCCTCTGTCACAGGTTACTTTGGACGTAATGGCAGACAGGTGTGTTGTTACAATGTTGCCTCTCGACCGTACAATCGGCATTCGCAAATGCGCCACAACTTCCCACTCAAGTAGCTCTTTAAAATTGGAAAAATAGGGAATACCAGAGTTTATGATGTGGTTCAACAGGAGGATGTGGGAAATCAGATGGATCAATATAATATAAACGAGGAATCCACAAAATCGGCGAGGAAAAGAATATGTGGAAATCAGTGAATACAAAGTGTTAGGACGCAAGTCGAGATATCAGGATATAGCTTCAATGGTACTTGAGGAAGCTGTAGGCGGTACAAACTGTAGGGAAAAATAGAGATTTGGATACATACAACAAATAACTGAGAACGTGAAAGTGCAACTCAGAGAAGACGAGATTGGCACAGGATAGGATGCCGTCCCAGGACGTATCAGACCAGTCAGAAGACTGGAAATCAAAAGTAGAGGTCTTTAATTGCCCTCAAGAAGCTGCGTTCACACCGTTCACAGCTCTTTTAGCAAACAAATTTTTCACCATTACTGGTAACTGAACATAAGACTGGTTGTTGGTCAGATGCGCCGATCGCTCAGCTATGGAGTAGCTGTGAAAGCAAAACCAAACTCTATGCACAGAAAAATTAGCCTTGGCAAATTTCTTATATTTGACCTATGTGCACACAATTTAAGGAACTCTATGGCAATTGCTTGTTCTATACATGTGCGGTAAATCTTCAGTCACTACGTTGGTTTGGGTTGATTCGGTCGGAAGAGACCAAACAGCGCAGTCATCGGTCTCACCGAATTAGAGAAGGAAGTCGGCCGTGTCCTTTCAAAGGAACCTTCCCGGCATTTGCCTGAAGCGATTGAAGGAAATCACGGAAAACCTAAATCAGGATGGTCAGACGCGGGATTGAACCGTCGTCCTCCCGAACGTGAGTCCAGTGTGCTAACCACTGCGCCACCTCGCTCTGTCAGTTACTGCAATAGCACTTATAGATAGCACTTGCAAACCAGAAAACAAAAATTATTAGTTTACTCCATCACCCAAATGTCAGGCAGCGTTGGAACAATCGGTTGTCTGCAAACATGTAGGTGATTTACTGTATACTTCGATAACGACTGCTGTGGCACGTGACAACACCGAGGCTCCTGTTCAATTTTTTAGCTTTAGGTATTCATTTTAAGAAGATTCGAGATATATTATACAGACTGTGTGATAAATCTTTGGAATGGTACTTAGTTCAGTGACTTTCAGCACCCTGAGTAAAACTGTCGGTCGTTGTAAGTGCACCTTAACCGTACGCCGCTATATAAGTGTGCCTGCAATGCGGCAAGTAGGCAACCATCAAGCCGTCTGTGTCTCGCGGTCTCACCAGCAGAAGGTGCTTCGTTCATGAAGAACTGATAACCCGCTCCTCTTTTGGAGCCCGTTTGAAATGGGAAGTCTGTGCGAAGAGCTAAGACTGCATACGGGATGGCTAAATGATGTTCAAGTGGGAATGAGAAGATAAGTCATTAATGCAAGAGATTCTTATCATAAAACATAGTCAATGGCAAATAAAACAGCAGAGACATGAACGAAATACTTTCTAAGTCAACTTCAATAAAAGAATGATTCAGAATATCTCAACATAAAAAAGAGACTGATGGCCCACACCTGTATTTTATTTCCATTTTGCGTTCCTAGTGGAACATCAGAGTTCAAAATGAGCAGTAGCTACTCATGAAATGCCGTCAGAGTTACTGAAATCAGAGTGCGAATTACTAAGCAGAACTTTGTTTAGTAATGGGTTCGAGGTTTACGTAACAAAAGAGTGATGTCGAAATAGTTTTGAGCAGATCTTGCCATAAGTATATACGTTTATAGGCTCAAATATCTAGGTACTCTAAAAAAAGAACTATAGTGAGCTAGAATCCCTCGTCTTCTATCGTCCTTACAAAAATTACCATTGAATGTACAGAAACTGTTAATAAACCATTAATCCAATGTCGAATACATTAATAAAAGAGTTACTCAAAGTATCATCTTAGGACGCTTATTCCTCGTGGTATACATCAATAACTTTCCAGTGTTAAACATGTTGAAAATTCTTTCTTGATACGAAAGCAACACTATAAACACATACAAAACACAAGAAATGCTGACAGAAAAAGCAATGGGAATCCTTAAGGACATTTACTACCGTTTATTATTGGTCTACAGACAATACACTACAGCTGAAGATAAAGAAAATAAACTACATAAATTTCATTTTAAGAAGGGAAAGCAGTAGTCCCACTTTAAAAGTGGACAGTAATTGCGCAGATTGTGTAAGAAATGTAACTTTTTAAAATGAGGATGACTATCACTTAAGTGGAATGGGTACTCAGATTACTAACAAAGACAAAGTCACTAGCATTTAACATTCTTAGATACGAGTTATTAGTTTGTAACAGAAAGTGACTAGTAGCTACATATTGTTCTGCGTACACACAGTCCTTAGTCATGCTATCATCATTTGGTAAGCAAATGTATAAAATATGGACACAACTTCAAATTACAGGGAAGGCGCTTAAGAATAATGACTAAAAACAATAATAGAGCTCATTGTAAAATTGTGATTAATGTCTTGAAGGCTCTAACTGCACCAACTGAACACATTTACCAATCCATTATGCATATTAGGAAAAACAACAGTAATCGTTACACTATCATCTCCATTCATGGCGTAAAACAAGAGTACTATCTTACTTACTTACTTGTTTTGTCACTTAAACAAAAATGTGAGAACAACATTTTGTGCAAGGGTACCAAACTTTTATAAAAGCAGTTGAAGCATACCTCATAAAAAACAGTCACTGTAGAGTAGATAATTATGTTAATAACAAGAAGTAGGTGATGTTAAAAAACTGTTAGAGCCATTAAAATTAAATAATTAAGATACAAAATTAAATAATAAAATGTCTCTGTCATTCAGTTATATATTTTTAATTGCAGTACACTTTAGTCAAAAATTGTATTCTCCAGATCTAAGACAGATAATGCAAACCCCCATTCATATTCTTAAGACATCATCTTCAGTATGGAGGCATACTGATTCTGTTTCTCAGACAGACGAATCAGAATACTCCAAGAACGTTTTGGCAGGAACGTTACCGAAAGGGTATGTGTTGGGGGGGGGTTGTGTGTTTGTGTGTGTGTGTGTGTGTGTGTGTGTGTGTGTGTGTGTGTGCAGTGAAAAATGTGCGGCAACTCGTGATGAGATGTGAAGAAATACAGTAATGGACGCACAATACAGGAGTTGGTGAACACAGAGTTGACGTAGCGAGACTGAATATTATTGTAACTCCCAAATTCGCCAAAAATAAACAAAAAAATCATCCAATTCAAAAAAGCAAATAAAAATCCACTTTAAGTCTTCTTGAGAGACAGTCTCCACTCCTTCCAAATTAACAATATACTGGTAAGTGTAGATCAGATGTGGCTTGAATTCAAAGAAGTAGTATCGGCAGCAATTGAGAAATTTGTACCAAATAAATTAAAAAACTAAAGAAGCATGCCAAATTCAAGCGAACTCAAAATCTCCAAGACTGGCCCTCTTTTACAGAAGGTCGAAATTTAGCGCGGACTGCAATGAGAGATTTTCTTGATGCAATAATTTACCAACAGCCGTATTTATTGTAGAAATTTATTTTATAAACTTCTTATGTGCTACCAGTTTCGGTAATGCACTGATGGCATCTTCAGGCTCCACACGTCATAGTCGTAAAATCGCTATACACGTATGGAGCCATATAACTGGATCCATGACTCAGATCGTTATGCAACAGCTCTTGGTGCCTACAACCAAACTTTGTCTCGAAACCTGTCAGAAAATCCAAAGAGATTCTAGTCGTATGTAGAATATGCTAGCCGCAAAACACGATCAATACATCAAATATATTCGAAATATTAAAATCATCAACTATAGAATGGAATGAATACAATGAAAATTTGTGCCCGATTGGGACTCGAACCCGGACTTCGCGCTTATCGCGAGCGATCACCTTACCATTTGGCTATCCGTGAGAAGCGACTGTTCATGATAAGCGGGAAATCCAGGTAAGAAAAAGTTTCAATTCGGAAGTTCTTGCTCACACACTTATCCAGACAAAAAAATTAAGAAATATGGAATAAACTGCAACAGTAAATCACAGAGCAGTTCCAATCGAACTGCGGATTTTACTTAGTGCTCTTTCTACGTAATGGCCGTTACAGGTGCTAAGGTTTTTCATTTGTGATTTTAAATATTGAAATACTTGAGTTTGGTTCAAATGGCTCTGAGCACTATGGGACTTAACATCTGAGGTCATCAGTCCCCTAGAACGTAGAACTACTTAAACCTAACTAACCTAAGGACATCACACACATCCATGCCCGAGGCAGGATTCGAACCAGCGACCATAGCAGTCGCGCGGTTCCGGACTGAAGCGCCTAGAACGGCTCGGCCATCGCGGCCGGCAATACTTGAGTTTGCAAATCAGTGTTCGAACTGCTGTACATATTTTCGACCAACATTCAAAGGCACGTCAAGTGTTTCTCTAATCTATTTCATTTCTTGTAGAGAAATCATTTCGAAAAACAAGTAACTTTCCTTCTAATTTTTTTGCTTATGTAGAAACGTCTTGACAGCAAAATTTATTCTGATTTATGTAATGTTTCTGATACATATTCTCTACATTATGCATCTTTTTAGCCACTCTTATCCTAGTTACACTCTCCTACCCTTTTCAAACAGCTGTCATTGGCACCGTGTAAAAAGTATTCAAATATGTGTGAATTCCTAAGGGAAAAAGCTGCTGAGGTCACTGGTCCCCTAGACTCACACACTACTCAAACTAACTTATGCTAAGAACAACACATACACCCATGCCCAAGGGAGGACTCGAACTTCCCGCGGGAGGGGCTGCGCAATCCGTGACATGGCGTCCTAAACCGCGTGGCCACTCAGCGTGGCTGGCACCGTATAGTGAGAGTTTTTGTTATATGGTATTCAGAGTACTGATTATTGCCTAGGCTATAATTTGCCAAATAATTACTATGGGAGACTATTCATATAATTATTTGGGTTAGCAGTATGCTACTTTCGTATGGCTACCTCAGAATTTCTAATATCTTGCTTTTAAAGCTGACGACTTGTTACCAGTCACTTGTAGGGATGGACGTTCTTCTAACTGTAAACGTATCTTTTTCTGAACGTTTTTATCAAGCACTGACCTCAGATTCAGAGTAATCATGATCTGTACCAAAAGTCTCATCCTTAGACTCAACTGCGAAAAAAATGGAGTCTGCCATGTTTGTTACTATAAGGAGGTACGAAATGTCGTAACAACCAAACTAGTTGAAATCTGCTCGGGCACAGGCAGTGAGACAACTAGGGACGCGAATGTAGGGTCATCACCTTCTCCCAGAATAAAATAAAGCAGAGCAGTACCTTCAGAAGGCAAGGTGATACTCACCGTCTTTTTCGAAGTGCAAGGTCTGACACTCGTCGAATACCTAGAGCATTAAAACCCGTTGATAGTGAGACCTACACAATTCCATCGAGAACAAACGGTCTCAGCTGCTCGCTGAAAGAATGATTCTGCTGCTCCGTAACGCGCGTCCACCCGTCTCCAAGATGAATCAAAGTGTAATGGCCCAGCTTAAGTGGTAGCAGCTTGAGCATCCGCCCTACAGCCCGGACATGGCGCCCTACGACTTCCATGTGTTTGGGCCACTAAAAAAACGTCTCCAAGGGAAGCACTTCAAGTAACACGGTAAACCGAAGAACACGATGGACGACTGGCTCCTGTCACAGATATAGAGATTCTGGGGACAAGGAATTCTTCAGCTCGTGAGACAGTGGGATAGTTGTACTCAGGCTTCTGGCTATTAGTTTTGAATAAAGTCTTCAATTATACCCACATTGTTGTTTCGTACTTTTTTTAATATCCCTTACAGATTACTCATACATTTACATTGTATTTCTTTCGCTGTGACGTTAGATAACACTAAACGTTGAAGAAACTTAGTAAACTAACTTTACAATTACTTCGCGATGAAATTAGTATTATGAACGACAGCAGTTGCAGTCCATTCGTTACGTCATTAGATAGTTTTTCTCTTTAGCATAAACGTTGATATAGTAGTGGCTGCAAAAGACAGGCAGACTTTGAAACATCTACCGTAAATAACTTCTTACTTTTCTTAAAGTTCCTAACAGAGTTTGTGTCAGGCCCTGCTGCATCTAATTACAGTCACAGTACTTTTTCATCAAAAAATGTAATTCTCATACTTACTGGGACAAAACTAATAATTTAGGATTACATTTTCCAATTTTCAAACAAGTCAAATACTATGAAAAAAGTGTACATTCGACAGGGCATTATGAATTGATAGCGAATACTCTGTTCAACAGTCACAAAATGAGGAGGTGTACCTGGAAAGCAGAGGGAGATGCGGGATGATTCCAGTTAGATTACGTCATGGTTAGGCAGAGAATCCGAAATCAGATATTGTAAGGCGTACCCATGAACAGATACAGACTTATATCACAATTCAGTAATGATGAAGGGTAGACTGAAATGTAAGAGAATCATCTGGAAGAATAACTGTGGAAGAAATCATAAAATGCATTTGAAGTTCAGTATGGCTGTGGATAGAATGATATGGAATGCGACAATAAGCACTTCAGGTGAAGAGGAGTGGATGTCTATGAAAAGGCAATAACAGATGTTGAACAGACAAACATACGTGCAAGAAAGGTAACTGCGAGAAGCCATGAGCAACAGAAGAAATACTCCAGTTGACCGACGTGAGAAGGAAGTACGAAATCGCTCAGGGAAGTTCAGGAATAAAGAAATACAAGTTCCTAAGGTATGAAATAAGCAGAAAGAAAAGCTAAGGCGAAATGGCTATATGAAAAATATGAAGAAATCTAAAAATAAATTACAACCTTCGTTGAAATTAAAAGCAAGGGTGGTAACATTAAGAGTGAAATGGTAATTACACTATTGAATGCAGAGGAGAGAGCGGATGGGTGGAAAGAATACATTGAAAGTCTCTGTGAAGGGTTGACTTGTCGGCTGACGTGATAAAGAGAAGCAGGAGTCGAGAGTGAAGAGATAAGGAATCCAGTATTGGGATCAGAATTTAAACAAAGCTTCGCAAGATTTAAAATCAAATAAGGCGGGAAGGATAGATAACCTTACAGCAGAATATCTAAAATCAGTGGAGGAAATGGCAACAAAACAACTATTCACGTTGGTGTGGAGGATGTATGAGTGGCGACATATCATATGACTTTCGGAAAAAATATCATCGACACAATTCCAAAGACTGCAAGAGCTGGCAAGTGCAAGAATTATCGCAATATCAGCTTAACAATTCATGCACCCAAGTTGCTGACTAGAATAATACACAGATGAAATGTACGATTAAAACGGTCGTAAAAAAAGGATGCAGTCTTTCGCCCCTACTGTTCAATCCATACATCAAAGAAGAAGTAAAGAACATGAAAATAAATTTCAAGAGCAGGTTTAAATTCAAGGTGAATGGTTATCAATGATAAGTTTCTCCGATGACACTGTTACTCTAGTGAAAGCGAAGAAGAACTGTAGGATTTGTTAATCGAATGAACATCGAATGAGTACAGAATATGGATTCAGAATAAATAGAAGAATGACGAAAGTAATGAGAAGTAGAAGAAATGAGAACAGAGAGAAACGTAACACCAGGATTGGTGATCACGAAGTATATGTAGATGAGGTTAAGGAATTCCTCTACCTAGACACCAAATAACCCATGACGGACTGGGCATGGAGGAAATAAAAGCAGACTAGCAGTGGTAAACGAGCATTCCTGGCCAAGAGGGGTCTACTAGTATCAAACATAGACCTTAATTATTCGAGGAAGAAATTTCTGAGAATGTACGTTTGGAGCACAGCATTGCAGTTTAGTCGTATATGGACTGTGGGAAAACCGAAATAGAAGAGAATCGAAGCGTTTCAGATATGGTGCTGCAGAAGAATGTTGAAAAGTTGGTGGTCTTACAAGGTGAGGAATGAGGGGGTTCTCCGCAGAATTGACGAGGAATGGAAAATTTGAAAACATTGACAAGAAGGAGGAGAGGATGATAGGTCGTGTGAGAACATCGCGGAATAAATTTTACTGTGCTACAGGGATCTGTAGAGGGTAAAAACTATAAAGGAAGACAGAGAAATGAAAATGTTGGCACAGAAGACAAGTTATTTGTGATTCGATTCAGCCGAGATTTCCAGTTATTTTGAATCGTTGTTGATGGTATGCAGTCATTTTTACAGCTGAAATAACTATTAACAGTCTTGTGCCAGTACTCGACACCGAGCTATCGCACTGTCCTTTTTACTGGATGGAAGACGCTGTCCAGAATTAGCGAGGCTGAAATGGCAGAAGAACTGAATCCCTGGACGACGGGAAGTAATTTATGGAAGGACAGAAATCTACTTCGTTTTTGTGACACGAGTTGATTGCCTCTAATGCGAAGAACGGAGCCAGTGAATTCGGCTAATTATCTTTTTGTCTCCGGACGCTTGGGTAACAGAACTTATCGAATAAGAAATCAGCGAATTCATACAAAAGAAACGTTGTCGCTCACAAAATGCATACGTCTATTACTAAGTAAACATGTGAAACCGTTACTACTGTTGCGTCTCTATTTCACATAATTATTTATAGTAAAATAATGCTCTTGGAGTTATTCATTCACAATGTAAACCATAAATTATTTTTACATGACCTACAGGTGATTTTTAATAGTACAAAGAACATTTCTTACATCTCAGAGTGCTCTCTGACGTAGTTTGAGAAGTGCACCATCTAAAATACGTGTTAGCGCATTAACAACAGCAAGAAAGGACAGGTATTGATTCAGCAAAAATAAAATGTAGTGAAAAGTCGGAAACTTAACGCTAAATAGGAGCAGAACTGCAGCTTCTCACAGTTGCCCAGGTCAATAATATGCAGGTGTAGAGTTCTGCATCGACGGCTAGAGATTATTGAGCAAGGGTAATGAGCTACTAGTTAACATGTTCATGAGTCTGTAAACACTCTTGTGCCAGACGTAGCGGTTTTCTCCTGTGCCCGTTATTCTCCGTTAATGGGTATGTCTTAACTGATTTTCGCGATTATTTTTCTGTATGCTTTAATCTAATGTATTTTTAATGTACGGAGCAGTATAACTGCTAACGAGTTTCAAACGGTTTTCCCTTTTGCTATGTCATCAGAAGTCAGAAAAGCAACTTTACATTCATTTCAAGCGCTTTTGTACAAATTTTTCTTTTTGCATATAAGCCAAACCAGGAGAAGCACATTTCGTAATCCCATATTTTAGAATGTTATCTGTGCCTAGTTTTTAATTCAGACATCTGCCAATTTATCACTCACCCTTTTAAACTTAAATAATACGCTATGGACTTTGTTTGGGACTGTCCATCTGACAAATGTTGAGGTATTAGAGCGAATTGCATTACGGTTCAGGTAACAGGGATTCTGAGTGTTACATTCCTTTGCCATTCCTCAGTGTTTACACCACTGTATTTCAACTTGAGGACTAGCATAATGGAAACGAGCGTGCTGCGCCTATTGCTATCAACCTTCTACAGAGATGTCTTTTGAGGTAATACAGGAGAATGTCTACTAACGGAAAAGGAAGCAGGAATGCGTGTGAACGACCATAAATAGCAAATTGAATGTCACTGTAATAGCCAAAATAGAGACAAAGTGAAGAACCACCAGAGTGGTAAAAGTAAATGAGCCTACTAGCTCAATATACGAAACTGAAACATAAATTATAATGGGATAAACAAAATTATTCGGTTCATTAATAGGAATGAATATTTCATACTGACGCGAGTCAGGAAGGAGGTAAATAGTCGGAGTACATGTGCTATGGAAAGGGATAAAAGATGTAGCAGTCTGGTATAATTTACACAGACCACAAATCAATTATAGCAAACTCTTGCTTTAAGAAATAAGATTGTATGTGACGAAGGTTTCAGGTAGATTACATATTGGTAACAAAAATTTACAAACCAGATTTTAAACTGAAAAGTACTTCCACAAGCAGGTGTGGACTCCCACCATAATTTATTGCTTTTGAACTGCAGACTGAAACGGAAGAAATTGCAGAAAGGTAGGAGATGAGAGTTGGGTAATTTCAAAGAACCAGGCGTTGTACAATATTTCAAAGAGAGCATTATGCACACGAGGAAGTGGTACACCAGAAGATGAGTGGGTAGCTTCGAGAAATATTATGTCTAGAGAAGATTACGTATACTGAAGAACAACTAGACAAAAAGACAGGAAGCAATCGAAATTCTTGGTAGAAGCATGTGTAAATATGCTCCAAGCTAAGCGGCCAAGGTGGAATACAGACATCTCTTGAATAAAATTAATACAAAATGCATAATGGCGAAGCAGAGATAATTACAGGGGAAATGCAAAGGTGTAGGAGCATGCATAACTAGGCAGAAAGGTAGACGCAACCTGCAGGAAAAATAAAGAAATTTTTGGAGAAACGATAAGTAGCTATAGGAACACCAAGAAGTCAGATGCGCAATATAATGAAGAGAGGAGGGGAAGTAGTCGAAGACAGGACAAATGTAATGTTGCGAAAAGAGTTCCACAGAACACCTGGAGTAGAACACAAAACACCGTCAGAATTAGTTAGAACTTTGGAAGAATCAGTCATGATACAATTATTTCAGTTGGTAAGCAACGTATATAAGACAGGCGAAATACCCTCAGTCTTCAAGGAAAATGTAATAATTCCAGCTGTAAATCTTATCTAACCATCAATTTCATACATCACTGTTGCAAAATAATAACACGATTTATTTGCTGAAGTATGGGAAGACTGGTATCGGTAGACCTCGGAGAAAATCAATTTGGCTTCCGGAGAAATGTAGGAACACGCGAGGCAATACTGACCCTACTACTTAGGAGATATATCTATTAAAGAAAACATTACATTTGTATAATTTGTAAATTTGTGGAAACGTTCTGACAAAGTTTATTAGAATAAACTCTTTGAAATTCTGAAGCAGTGATAAAAAACAGGGTGCGAAAAATTGTCTATTACTTGCTCAGAAATCATACTGCTACGGTCGCAGGTTCGAATCCTGCCTCGGGCATGGATGTTTGTGCTGTCCTTAGGTTAGTTAGGTTTAAGTAGTTCTAAGTTCTAGGGGACTGATGACCACAGATGTTAAGTCCCACAGTGCTCAGAGCCATTTGAACCAAACCATATTGCAGGATAAAAAGGAGGCAGTAATCGAGAAGGGAGAGAGACATGTTTACAGAAATAAAAAATTTAAATTTTGTAGATGACATGGCAAAGAACTTGGAACCTTAGCTGATGTAAATATGTAGAGTCTAGAAAAGGGATTAAAAGATGAACAACAACTAAAATAAAATAAAGGAAACGGACGGTCGTCGCATTAAATCAGCCGACGCTAAGCGGAGTTTTGCTATTTGGTGAACAAAATAACTGTCAATAGTGAAACTAAAGATGATGAAAAACGAAGACTTACAATAGCAAGAAAAGTTTTCCTGAAAGATGAAAAAAATGTTAAAATCTAATATATATTGAAATATTAAAAAGTCTTTATATGAACTAATGGTCTGGACTTAAATGCGAACAATAAAGAGAACGAAAAGTTCTTGGTGCTACAGAAGAACACTGAAGATTTGATGGGTAGATCTATAACTAATGTAAAGGTACTGAATCGAATCGGCAAGAAATGAAATTTACGGCAGGTAGTCATTAAGTTTTAGCTCTCATGCATGGCACAGAGTTAAGTAATTAATTTGTTGTTTGTTATCATAAATGTGTCTGCAGCCCTGGCAGACCACGTACAAAGTAATTTGCCACCCACAAAGGGACGCATTCTCGTTCTCAACCTGGGCAAGTCCACCTCTCTGTTCCGAAAAGGGTGGCTGCCATAGTTTGCTGTCGGCTGTTGAGCTGTCAACTTAGTCATCATAAGGGGCATTGCTTATGCGCTGATTTTCTTATTTTGTACTGCTGTCATAAGTTACTTACTTGTTGAATTATTGGAGGCACTATCCTAAACTGTTAATACGATCGTTTGCGGATTCACCAGCTGTAGCTCAGAAGTTATATTGTCACTGACCTTTCCCTTGCCATGCCCTCTAAACAGGTATGGGCTAAGTTATTTTGTGCACCCCTATCACATAGACATCTCCCGCAGCACAGTGCCATAGTACACCGCTAAAGGATCCAAAACAAAATTACGTAGCCCCTCTCCAATTTATATGAAAAAACTTGCACAAAATAGACTAGCACGGAGAGGTGCATCAAATCTACACTCCTGGAAATGGAAAAAAGAACATATTGACACCGGTGTGCCAGACCCACCATACTTGCTCCGGACACTGCGAGAGGGCTGTACAAGCAATGATCACGCGCACGGCACAGCGGACACACCAGGAACCGCGGTGTTGGCCGTCGAATGGCGCTAGCTGCGCACCATTTGTGCACCGCCGCCGTCAGTGTCAGCCAGTTTGCCGTGGCATACGGAGCTCCATCGCAGTCTTTAACACTGGTAGCATGCCGCGACAGCGTGGACGTGAACCGTATGTGCAGTTGACGGACTTTGAGCGAGGGCGTATTGTGGGCATGCGGGAGGCCGGGTGGACGTACCGCCGAATTGCTCAACACGTGGGGCGTGAGGTCTCCACAGTGCATCGATGTTGTCGCCAGTGGTCGGCGGAAGGTGCACGTGCCCGTCGACCTGGGACCGGACCGCAGCGACGCACGGATGCACGCCAAGACCGTAGGATCCTACGCAGTGCCGTAGGGGACCGCACCGCCACTTCCCAGCAAATTAGGGACACTGTTGCTCCTGGGGTATCGGCGAGGACCATTCGCAACCGTCTCCATGAAGCTGGGCTACGGTCCCGCACACCGTTAGGCCGTCTTCCGCTCACGCCCCAACATCGTGCAGCCCGCCTCCAGTGGTGTCGCGACAGGCGTGAATGGAGGGACGAATGG
This sequence comes from Schistocerca serialis cubense, assembly GCF_023864345.2. Classification (NCBI taxonomy): domain Eukaryota; kingdom Metazoa; phylum Arthropoda; class Insecta; order Orthoptera; family Acrididae; genus Schistocerca; species Schistocerca serialis. The sequence goes on from NC_064642.1 coordinate 530,702,148, forward strand.
AGACGTGTCGTCTTCAGCGATGAGAGTCGCTTCTGCCTTGGTGCCAATGATGGTCGTATGCGTGTTTGGCGCCGTGCAGGTGAGCGCCACAATCAGGACTGCATACGACCGAGGCACACAGGGCCAACACCCGGCATCATGGTGTGGGGAGCGATCTCCTACACTGGCCGTACACCACTGGTGATCGTCGAGGGGACACTGAATAGTGCACGGTACATCCAAACCGTCATCGAACCCATCGTTCTACCATTCCTAGACCGGCAAGGGACCTTGCTGTTCCAACAGGACAATGCACGTCCGCATGTATCCCGTGCCACCCAACGTGCTCTAGAAGATGTAAGTCAACTACCCTGGCCAGCAAGATCTCCGGATCTGTCCCCCATTGAGCATGTTTGGGACTGGGTGAAGCGTCGTCTCACGCGGTCTGCACGTCCAGCGCGAACGCTGGTCCAACTGAGGCGCCAGGTGGAAATGGCATGGCAAGCCGTTCCACAGGACTACATCCAGCATCTCTACGATCGTCTCCATGGGAGAATAGCAGCCTGCATTGCTGCGAAAGGTGGATATACACTGTACTAGTGCCGACATTGTGCATGCTCTGTTGCCTGTGTCTATGTGCCTGTGGTTCTGTCAGTCTGATCATGTGATGTATCTGACCCCAGGAATGTGTCAATAAAGTTTCCCCTTCCTGGGACAATGAATTCACGGTGTTCTTATTTCAATTTCCAGGAGTGTATTTTCGAACTGAAGACAACAACAGCAACAATACAAACCGAAAATAATAGAATTCAAGAGACTTCCACACTTTAAAAATTGGGCTACAGCACAAATCTGTAATAATGCACGCTGGCTATAAAATGTTCAGTGGACAGACAGGAAGCAATTTGCACTTAAGAGTTGCGTAGGAGGAAGCAATTATTATGTCTCAGTAACAAAAAATCCATATGTTGCGTAGTCTTTCTTCCAACCAATGGCGAGGATCTGACGCGGATTCGTAGAATTTTCAGTCTTTTTTCATAAAGGACAATCACAACGGTGTGTTACGATCGAGCACTGTGTATCGCTTTTAGATAGCAGCATGATCTTCTTTTTGCAGCAGTGGTAAATGTACCAAGGTGTAATACCCTTGCACTTTGGAATGCCTGAGAAACTCGCACGCCTTGTACATCAACTGTTACGATCAATACGTGTCTGTAATCATACCTTTAATACCTTCCTATCGCACGGAAATAGTCACTGAGATATCCTCGCACTGCATCATACACCGATATGTTATGAGTCTACTTGAAGATACTGGTATGTACATGGTAGCCGAAGTCTTTCGCCGAGCTGAAAAAAATTTGCCAGAAACTGGCACAAATTACAATTAAAACATTCTTAAATTCTGAAAAGAGTAATGTGCGTTTTTCGACGCATTTGATCATTCCGATAAAAAAAATTAAAAAAGAAGGGAATCGACGCGTTTGACATTTAGTGTTACATAAGGATGCTGAAAATGGCCTGATAACAAATTAGGAGATTCCTCGCAAAATCAGTGAAGAAAAGTATTTGAGAGAAACACTACCTAGCAGAAAGGATGGAGACAGAATGTTAACGATAGATGTGTTAATGCATCAGGAAATAACTATTATGTTACTTGAAGGCACTGTAGAGAGTAAAAACTGTAAGAGAATACACAGACTGGAACACATGCAAAAAGTCATTCAGGACCCTGCGACGTACATGATACTCAACACATGAAGAGGTTGTCACAGGAGAGATGGTCGTGGTGGGCCACATCAGATAAATGAGAAGACTGATGGAGAGAAAACCTTTGTAATTGCAGCTATTGCAGTCTCGCCCACTGTTACTCAGAATCAAGTATTTACGGAGTTTCTGCAAATTATCTTAGCTGCGAACTGCCATTCATAAGTACACTGATCAGCTGGGTTGGTAAGTCCATCTTTTGGACAGATAACAGCGGCGACATGTCGTGACTTGGAAGCAACGAGGCATTGGTAGGCAGATGGAGGGAGTTGGCACCACATCTGCACGCACAATTCCGGTAAATTCCGAGGAGGTGGCTGATGATTTCTGACGCCACGTTCAAACACATCCCTGGTGTGATCGATCGGGTTGAGATCTGGAGAACTGGAGGGCCAGCACATCAACTGGAACTCGCTACTGTGTTCCTCGAACCACTTCACCACACTCCTGACTTTGTGACATGGCGATTTACGTTGTTGAAAAGTGCCGCTGCCGTTGGTAAACATTACGAAGGGGTATTCGCGGTCTGCAGCCAGAGTAGGACATCCCTCGGCAGTCGTGGTGCCTTGCACGAGGTCTGCTGCACCCATGGACGGCCACGCGAATGTTCCCCAGAGCATAATGGAGCCGCCGCAAGCTTGTCTCCGCCCCGCAGAAGAGATGTCAAGGAGCTGTTCCCCTGGAAGACGACAGATTCGCGTCCTTCCATCGGCATTATGAAGAAGGTATCGGAACTCAACAGACCATACAACGCACTGTCACTGTGGCAACCTGCAGTGCCGATGGTCACTTGCCAATTTCAGTCGTAGTGGCCGATATCGTGGAGTTAACATTGGCACATGGATGGGTCGTCGGCTGCGGAGGCCCATCGTTAGGAGTGTTCGGTGCACTGTGTGCTCAGTCACACTTGTACTCTGCTCAGCATTAAAGTCTGATTTTAGTTCCACTGCAGTTCACCGCCTGTCCTTTTTTACCACTCTGCACATCCTACGTCGTCTGCAGTGAGGGGTGGTTGCCCAACACCACGACGTCCGGACGTGGTTCCACCTTGGTTTCGCCACGTGTTGAAGGCGATCACCACAGCACTCCTCGAACGCCCGACAAGTCATGGAATTTCCGAAGAACTCTTGCCGAGCCTATGGACCATCTCAATGTGACCTAAGATGTAAGCCTAAGAGAGATAGCGCGCCTTCCCCATTCTACACACTGACACCACGCTCACTGATAGAACACGCAAGGTGCGTGTGTCTGACTAGCAGTTATTCCTCGGCATGCGTTGCTGCTATCGCCTGGACGGGTTTATATCGACAGTACATCGGTGGTTGTAATGTTCTAGCTGAACTAACACTAATAAAATATGAGGCGTATTTTATAACGAAATGTAGCCATATTATTCGTGGTGTTGAGGAATTAAGGCTGGAAAACAGTCCACAAAACAAGGTGAAAAGAGGCGATTTTAACGCTTCACCTATTGGTCTTTCTGGGAAACTGTCGGTGGATGTACGTTTGACACGTTTTAAACAGATTCGCTCGAGATTTTAACAGTACTGCTGCCGTTTTTATCGATAATTAATTTCTGTTTCGTTACTAATTAAACAGTCGTTAATGCAGAAATGAGCCAGATTTTCGCAAATTATGTAATTAACAACGCAGAAAAATACGACGCCGGATCCGAGCAAAAGCCGATTTGTGTAGCACGTACACGAATTTTAATGAAACGCCAGTGAATTTTGCGCTCATATTTACTTATGATGTCACATTAACACTGCTATTCAATTAACAGCTTTGCGCAGTTTCCGCATATACACGGCGAAGCACCTACGCTTTGCATCGTAAATATCTTGCACTCGGTTACTAACACAATCATTTTTATGCTTCCGCACAGAAGGAAAAATTCCCTCGAAATTCCTTATCATCTATTAACTTGCTGAAATTGTTACTGACATATTAATTACCTGCTCTTTCTCTCTCTCTCTCTCCCTCGCTCTCCTTTTTCTTGATTCAGTGGTTAAGGCACTGGGCTCGTTTCGGAAGAGCAGGTTTCGTATCCCCGCCCTGTCATACTAATTTAGCTTTCTTGTAATTTCCCTAAGTGTCCCGAAGGTTCCTTTTAACAATGTTATTCTTCTGTATCATCTTCCCCTAATCTGAGAATGAGTTCCGTCGGTCATAAAGTCATAGTCGACTGGATGCAAAACACTTTATCTTCCGACCTTGTTCCTATGACTTCTCTAAGGCTTTTGACTGCAGGACGAATTGAACGACGTATATTCGAAGGAATTATGAAAATCTTAGAAAGACTTGATAAATGTTATATTATAGCATTTGCCTGTCGCATCAGACGTTGTCAGTGATTTTCATAAGACGCTGATGCTTCTTTAGTAATGTTTCAAGTCGGTCCCATGCTTCCGAGTTAAGAAAATAAATTTTAAACAACTCTTCTTGTCAGGCACTTCAAAATTATCTGTAGCCTCACTTGAAATGGTCAGGGTTGATCGACATATGTGTGGGAATCACCATTTATTTTTAGAATTGCAGAGTTTTGCACTATGTGGAATTCAGTACGACACATATAAGAAAATATATCGATTGGTTTGATGTAGGGGTGGGGATGGGAAGGTAGCGGCATGTACAGCTTAATTTTACACCACTCTAGACAACTGTCGAGAGTATGTTGTTTGGTCCATTGAAGATGCATGGTTTTATGTGACGCTTTAAGAAATGGCATGCAGCATCTTCCTTCGCAATGTTCGCTCGGTAAACTAAGGTGGATTCTCCCGGCATTCAGTGGCAGCTGTAATTCGAGGCCATTGACAAGGCGTGACATTGATCTCGGGTGCCTGTACTTAAGGAACTTTTTACGATCACTGTTCTTACGTTGCATTACAGCACTGCTTCTGGTACACGATATCTTGTAGAGTAACTGAACGGTCAGCGTTGATATATCGACAAATCGGGAACTACATTCGCAATGTGGTCGTGGGCACGTCCAAACACGGTAGCTCTTCTCTGCAATTCTGTCACGTCTCCGCATCGACCTACCTCACTTTTCTAGTTCAATAAAACATCTACAACATCTACATCTATAATGAGCAATCCACCTTACACTGTGTGTCGTGCACCGGTGTCATTGCCTGCTTTTCCACTTCCAGTCGCGTGTGGTTCGCGGGAAGAACGATGACTGATAAGCGTTCGTCTGCCGTCGAAACTCTCTCATTTAATCTTCATAGACTTTATGCTAGATATACGTAGGAGGAAGCAGTAGACCTATGTTGGTTGAATATTCTAGGAACGTGTGGTCTTGGAAATTTATCAGTAGATCGTGTAATGATGCAGAACGCCTCTCTTGTGTCGTCTGTAACTGGAGTTGATTGAGCACCTGCGCGACCTTTTTGGGCCTTGTAAATTAACCTGTTACGAAACGTACTGCTCTTCTATGCCTCTTGTCTACTTCTTCTGCCAAACTTATCTTGTGCGAACCCAAGACTGACGAGCAATATTCAAGTACTAGTCGAACGAGTGCTCTGTAAGATACCTACTTTGTTGATGGACTACACTTCTGAGGACTCTTGCAATGACTCAGTCTGCCGTCAGCCTCACCCGCGAATGATGTTATGTGGTCGTTCCATTTCAAATCGCTGCGTATACCTACTCCTAGATATTTTGTGGAAGCAACTGCTTGCAGTGACATCGTATCATCTAGAGCCGTGTTCCGGGTCATGTTGGTGCCGTTGGTAGGTTGGCATCGTGCAAATAGGGATAGTAGCGTCTCGTTATCTTCTTGTGATTACTGGCGCCACTACATTTGCTAGCATTGTCTGTCCGCGAGTTGCAGCAGCAGCGGTTATCGATATATAGCACTGTGGTACTATCTTTGGAAGGACATCAGGTGTTTTCCCGGGTCGAAGTGTGTCGAGGAGTTCGGTTGGGACGGGAGCAGTGAGGTCCGCAGCGTGCAAACATGCTGGGACTGCTGGCGGCGTGTAGGCACTGCCGGATCGAGGGGCCGTAGTTGCGAGAGTATCAACCTCGTTGTCCACCAGACCCAGGACGTTTGAGTTGAGTGAACATTAACCCAGTAAATAAACCTGCAGTATTTTGAGATCACACCGTTTTTTCTCGCATTGCTGCTCGCAGGGTCGCTGAGATGAAGAGCAACGAGCAGAATGTTTGGAGTTGGCGAAATTAATTAGCTGTCCTCCACTTATCATTATTAATCATTGGATTCCTTGTGCTATTATTGGTGAAGTTCAACCAGCGGTATTTTTCTGCCTAGTGGCCGCCAACGCCCCAGTTACCTGCCCTGGAGGTTAGCGTATTTTCGCGTCAGTGTACCTTTCCTCGCGTTGCCGCTGCTGTCTGGTAAAGCGTGTAGATCGACAGCCTCCTTGATTGTGGTTCGGATATTTTGTTTCTTTTGGACTACTTTGGTCATGATGGTTCCTTCTGCTTCTGGATGTTCTAACCACAGGATCCTGAAGACGCAGTGCTGTCCGCCGGTTCCACCTTGCCTGAGTTATTCCATCGTTGCATTGGTTATCAGACATTAGGTAGATTATGCAAGAGAGTTGATCTGCGTTTAAATTGTCACTAGTTGAATTGCCACCCGGTTAAGTGAATACAACTCTTGGCTGCCTGTCTCATCGTTTACGAAGTTGAGTGACTTTCCCAGGAAGATTCTTGGTGCACTATCTGAAGCCCACTTCTCTCTTGATTTAGTCAGATTGTGATGATTCTTTTTTTTAATATTTTTATTTTGAATTACTTCTGTTTGGGCCTTCAGCCGACAAAGAGTTTGATTTTCTTGTTAATAAGGAGCATAACTTGTCTTAAGAAATTTTAATTACACAAAATATCTTAACACTGAAATGTTGATGATTGTTCTCTAAATATCTCTCGAAGAAGTTTAATTGCTTCTCAAAAATTTTCTATCCAGGATTTCAGTCGTCCAACTGTTTTTTGAGTCATTACTATTGGGGCCTTCAGCCGAAAAATAATTTGAATTTTTTGTCAATAAGGCCTTCAGCCGTGAATACAACTTCCTTAAGAATTTTTTAAATTAGACATTGTGTCTTAACAGTCAAATTTGATAATTGTTCCTTATTGTCAACCTTATTTGCAATTGTTTCCTAATAAAGTGTATGTGATTTAAGGAAAAAAGTGAGCAACCAATGGTAAGTGATTACGGCCCCGTCCACACCGAATCCTGCCTTTCCCTAAGTACCAGGTCTCGTAGAATAAGTGGTATTTCTGTCTATGCATTCGCAATACTTAAAATTATTTATGTTGAGGGTCAATTGCTAGTCACTGCAATAAGCGTCAATCCTCTGCAAATTTTCTCGCATTTAGATGAAATTTTCTGGCGTGGCGTCACCTCTGTACAAAGCAGCATGACCCGCGAAGAGCCTCATCACATCTATCGTGAAAAGTGATGGTCCTGTTACACCTCCTTGGAGCACTCTTGAAGTTGCTTTTATGGATGAAGACTTTTCTCGGTTCAGAATGACATGCTATGCTCTACTTCCTTGAAAGTCTTCAGTTCAACCACACAGATGGTCTCATATTCCGTATGCTGGTATTTTGTTCATAGGGAGGCAGTGCAGAACTGTATCTAAAATCTTCTGGAAGTCAAGGATGCCTGTATCTGCTGTTTCCTGTACGAACAGAGAGAGCTGGGCTTCACACTATCGCTGGTTTCATGTCTACAATGATGCGTAACGAACGCCCCTCTTGCAGCGTCTGGCACTTGACTTTTGAATCCTACAAAGGAAATTTTCGATCCTCTTAAATGTCGTAATACGCAGCCATATAACACGTTACAAAATTCTACAACAGATCTAGGTCAGGGATATAGTCTCATTCTTTTGTGCCCCTGTTCATCGACCCTTCACGAAAATAGGAGTGTCTTGTGCTTTTTCCCAGTCATTAGGGACGCTTTGCTCCTGTAGACACCTACGGTATGCTACTGCTAGAAGACAGGCTACATGTTACATAAACTCTGTGTAGAAAATGAGTGACATCAGTTGCTTTTCTATCCCTCGGTCACTTATTTCAATATCGGTTATTTTCTCATTTATGCGGAGATCTAAGGGAGAAACGACTGTGTGATACTCCTTGTTGAACACATTTGGAAAAAGACGTTTAGTAACTAAGCCTTTTCTGCGTCATTCTCTGTTTCAGTGACGTTATGGTCACAGAGTATCTGGACAGACGGCTTCGATTCGTTTATTGACTTAACATAACTAGAAAACTTTCTAGTATTTTCTGTCAAGTCAGTAGAATTTCACAATTTCACTATAGAATTCGCTGAACGGTTCAAGCTTAGCTTTCTTACACTAATTTTGGCTTCTGTTTCTGTTTGTCTGCGGTGGTTTGGCTACGTTTAAATTTGCAGTGAAGGACAGTTTGTTTTCGTAGCAGCTTTCTAACATTGTTGTCGGTCCACGATGGTTCTTTTCCATCCCTCATAGTTTTGCTCCGCACATACCTGTCTAAAGCGAATAGTAGGATGCTCCTGAACTTTGCTTACTGATACTCTGCATTGGCTGGCGTCCACGCATGAATTTCTTCAGGTCGCCAAAGCTGTGAAAATCACACGGTGAAAGATCCGGACTGTAGAGAGGATGTTTCCGTGTTTCACAAACAAAACGCTACAGCGTCGCCTTCATACGTTTGGCTGAGGGGCTGGGCGTTGTCGTGTAACTTATCGGAACTTGTCTGAACAGCTTTGAATTTCTTTGGATTGGGAGATGTGGGATGTTTCCAGTGTTGGCTTTCTCGTTTGCCTTCGGGCTCGAAATAATGATGGGGCCGTCTGCTCTTTGATTTCCTCGAGCGTGGAATCACAATCTATGGCCAGTGCTCTGAAAACACTTTGCAGAAACGTCTCTGTATGTCCATCTATTTAGAGATCGTTGCGGGACTCCGCCATTTGATACAGAATGTCAAACACCTTTCAGCAGTCTAACTTCCAAACTTATTTTATTTGCTTATTTTATCTGCTAACCGACTCGGCAGTGATGGTTGAAGTGGTCGCTATAGCAAAAATCTACTAATACCAAACTGCTGCCCCCTGTTTTGATCAGAACCGAGGTAGAATGTTCCTAAACGTTGGTCAGGGGCTTGAAGATGGCGTACCAAAACGCTGAAACTGGTAGCCAAATAAAATAAGTTTGGAAACTAGATGGCTGAAATGTGTTTGACATCCTTTGCAGAAACTGTGACCCCACAAAGTCAAAACGACCAGAATGCTGTCGGACGAGATCATCATGTTACACCATAACTCCCGCCCCCATGCTGCCAATTGGACGAAGGCTACGCCTCAACAGTTTCTTTGGCAAAGACTGCAACTTCCTACGTACAGCACGGATCTCTTACCGTGTAATTTTTGCGTATTTGGCGACCTGAAGAACGACATGCGTGGACTTCTGTTTCAATCGGACGAGGACGAAGAAGTGAATACAATTGTGGATCGGTCAGCGGCCGACAGGAATTGATCGCTTCGTCTCCATGCGGGATAAAGCTTACTGTGGGGTAAATGTCTTAAGGCGTCTGGTGATTAAAGGGAACGTTTGCGTCGTCCCTTTGTGGCGGATGCTCGGTTTTCATTTGACTGCCCCTCAGTCCCGGGAGCTTTCTGTATACGCTCCTGCATTAACTAATACTATATCAACAGTTTCTTTCTCCGATTTTCTAAGACGATTCTAACAGTCTGGCCTCAGAGCGCGTCTTACCGGGCCTACGGAGTGATTTCTCTATCCTAAAATACCGGTATGTGCTCGCCACGTGTACTCCCCGACTCAGGTCCGCTACCTGTGTGCTGCAAACACCTTACCTATTAAGAGCCGTGCTACAGTTCTCCGTCTGATAGCGGCGGTCGAGAAATCCAAGATGGTCACAGAGTCGACTGATCCTCTGGCTTCAGCCTTCCACTCACAACTCAGAGGAGCGTGATGGGTTGCGAGAACGATGCTACAAAACAATAGTTCTGCTTCCTCCACACGAGTGAGGCTAGATGTCTTCACCGAATCAGTCAGCCGCCCGTAGAAATCGAGGATGGCCTCTGGACCCTGGCTGCAGGCGTCTTTCGTGCCGACATGAGCGGCGATTTGTAACCACGGAAACCCACTGCACTCAGTCGCTGCCAGCACAGCGTCCCCCATATCTCGGACGGGACCCTCAGCAAGTAAACATAGATACGATATTCTTTCTCGACCCTACCGCTATTTTCCTGAGCGGTCACATCAGATGTCTAACATTGGTGCTCCCAGGGACGAGTAATTGCACCACTGCGATTGTCTGGCCCTTTCAGGAAGTTCGGCAACACCCCCATCAGGCGAGGGGTCTCGTGCTGGCCCAGGTGTACTTTTAGCAACCTCAAACTTGTTTTTGAGGCGTAAGGAGACAGCCGTGAGGCTGATGTCGACTTTCGCTTCTGTCCAGAGATTTGCAACTCCGCCGAAGTGACGACCAACAGGAGAGGGCATGTCGGAAGGCGCAGCAGCATCAAGGATAGCCGACGACGCTATAGGCTCCAGAGGTGGGGAAGCTCTCGTCTCAGGTGCACCTACGCCACCGCAGCTCAGGGCAGCAGCCTGAAGCATGTCGACTGCGGCCAACATAACAAAGAGCTGTTCACAAACAGTGGATGATTCCCTTTGCATCCTTCCTCAACAGGCGCAGTCCTTATCCATCTTGAACCAGTTTTTGTCTACATCAGAAGTGGTGTAACTGTAACACAAGAATTCGTAGGGTGCAATCTAAGTTCCTGCTTCTACACTACCTCTACATTAGCCGAGGAAGTCGCCTCACATGTAGCTAATGCACTAAAGTTTCACAAGGAAACTTAGACTACACCGTAAAATACATAGGTGCAGTTCACTTCATCGCAGAGGTAGAAGGAAATCGGAGAACAGCCTAAATTACTGTGTAATAGACAAACTGCTCCAGCTACAAGCAAGTCCTCTCGGCACTGCGACTGCCGCTACACTCTCTGTCCAAGCACTGTATACAGTGATCTGGAGATTCAAACCAAGTCACATGATGTTGCACTTCTGGCGATGGAAAATTACACGCGGTATTCACCTCACACGAAGTTACGAACTAAAATTTACGCAACTCATGCAAGAAAAAGTTGTAGTTGGCTTTGTGAACACTAGTCTATACAGTAAAATACACAGGTACAATTCACTCCTTTCGAGAAGTAACTGAAAGACAGAAACTAAACTAAATTACTGTTTATTAGCCGGCCGGAGTGGCCGAGCGGTTCTAGGCGCTTCAGTCTGGAACCGCGCGACCGCTACAGTCGCAGGTTCGAATCCTGCCTCGGGCATGGATGTGTGTGATGTCCTTAGGTTAGTTAGGTTTAAGTAGTTCGAAGTTCTAGGGGACTGATGACCTCAGCAGTTAAGTCCCATAGTGCTCAGAGCAATTTGAACCATTTGAACTGTTTATTACACAAACCATATAGAGCTATGCTGCGGCTCGCGTTGGTGCTGTTTGTAGGTTTCTGTCCCCTGTTGGATGCCGGATCATATCGTTTAGTTGACGTGGTTGAGCTTGTTTCTCTTCTTCTCCTCTTGTTGACTGGTGCCACTTGGTTTCGCAAGCATTGCCTGTCCGCTAGTGGCAGTAGCGGCGGTTATCGATATGTAGTAACTGTGGCCCTGTCTCTGGGGCAAGGTCGTGGTTTTTCCGTGTCGTGTGAGTGACCAGTTCGGTTGGGGACTGAGTAGGAGCCAGGTCCACGCAGTACGCGATTACCCAGGGACCGCTGGCGGCGCGCATGGACAGCCAAATCGAAGGCCTGTGGTCACGAGGGTGCAAGACCTTGTCGTAAACCGGATTCTGCAAGCTTTCAGTTGAGTGCATTTGGATTCAAGAAGAGAAACCTCCACCATTGTGAGATCTTGTGATTCTCCAGTGACTTGGGTTCGTGTTGCTGCTCATAGTGTTGCCGAGGCGACGAGCAGCGAGTGGAGTGCTTTGGGAAGGCGTATCTGATTAGCTTTCCTCGACTTCTTATTACTATTTATTACGTTCAGTTTGTTGCTGTTTGTTAAGTTCAACCAGCGCTATTTTTCCTGCCTTGTGGCCACTAGCTCCCCAGTTACCTGCCCTGGGGTTTAGTGTATGTAACAGCAGTGTATGTTTCCTCGCCTTGCCGCTGCTGTCCGGTGAGGCGTGTAGTTTTGACAGCTTTCTTGATTGTAGGTTGGTTGGCGATTCTTCTACTCTGGTGGTAGTGATTCCTTTCTCGTTCCGGGCGCTCTAAGCACTGTATTCTGCGGGTGGAGTCCAGACCGGCGGTTCCGCCTTTAACTTATTTTTACATCTTTGCATTTGGGTTATTGGACGTCAGATAGCCTTAGCAAGATTATCATTAGTCATTCGTTAGACTGCCACTAGTCTGAGTTACCATCTTGTGAAGTGAATGCAACTCTTGGTTGCCTATCTCGTCGCTCGCAAAAAAAGGTTTTTGCTGGACCTACTCAGAGGTCGATTCCTGGTGCACCGTCTGTGACTGGCCTTGTCTTTTATTATTGTATTTGCTGTTTTACTGTATGTTTCTGAGTTTTTTATATAATTGCCATTCTTGGCGTTACAGCAGATTTAAATGATTGTGCTACCAAGTTTACCATAATTTTGTCTCACCCGTTTGGTGATCAGTTGCCTGTCTTTTTAAAATAGCCTTGCTATTGTTCTTCTGTTTTATAGTATGTTTGATAATTTTTTTGTAATTGCCGTTCCTGGCGTTAAAGGTCTTCAGCCGTGACTGTGGTTAGGTGCCTTTAAATTCTAATTGGGATCACATTGGCTTGTTTTTAAACCACTATTTGCTGTGTCTGTATTTTATGTTCATTTGGTAAATTGAAATGCACTGAAAGCAGGATTAATTACACAGTTGTTTAATCCTTCATTAATAACGTGTGATATCCTTATTTATTGATGAGTCTGGAATTACCGTATTAAAAAAAGTGTGTAACTGCAAAAGGGAACCAACAGTAGCTGGTTACGGCCCCGTCCACAATCGTAACCGAATCCTGCCTCCCTAACTATCACGTTTCAAGTGTATCAGAGCGTGGTTACCATTGTAGTATCGCCATTTCAGTTACTGTTGGTTTGATTTGGTAAACTCTGCTACTGTTGTACGATTTCTGCCTTTGGTGCTTTGTTCTGTTTTAGGTGATCAACTCAGTAATGGCGGTTACTCAGTGCCCCGGGATCGGCCTATTGAGGAAGGACCACCTTATTTATGAGCTGGCGATAAGACGCAAGGCTATTGAGGGTAGTGTTCCGGACTTATCAGCCAGCTTGCGTGCTACCATTCTTCAGCCGATTGACGTCACGCCAGATGTTGTGGGTGGGTTGGGTTGATTCGGGGAAGAGACCAAACAGCGAGGTCATCGGTCTCATCGGATTAGGGAAGGACGGGGAAGGAAGTCGGCCGTGCCCTTTCAAAGGAACTATCCCGGCATTTGCCTGGAGCGATTTAGGGAAATCACGGAAAACCTAAATCAGGATGGCCGGACGTGGGATTGAACCGTCGTCCTCCCGAATGCGAGTTCAGTGTGCTAACCACTGCGCCACCTCGCTTGGTATTGTGGGTGAGACAAAGCCAGGCGTTGAGTTTTTGTTTGAAGCTGTTATGAGTCTTGAGGACAATATCGGCTTTTTAGAGGGCACTCAACCTATTTGCAGTCAGTTAGACAAGGTGCGGGCACAGTTGATACATTTAGCCAACCGTATATCTAACTTAAGTGCATTAAAATTAGAGGATCCTGATAAGGAATCAACCGCTGAATTGGGATCGTTGGTTAACGAATTGCAGTTTAAGGTCACATGTTTAGAACTAGATGGGAAGCAAGATTTGTTACCTACCGGGCGGTGCGCTAGCGAGCCCGGAAATAGCGCCCTTGTGTCCTCCGAGGGGTTAGTTGGGGCATTTGCTAAATTGCCTAATGCCCTAAAAGCAGTTACATACCCTAGTTTTCGAAGTTCTCAGTAATAATTAAATTGAATGACAGTGCTAATGCTTGCAAAAATCGTTCACTGACAAAGGTTTTGCTTAAATACACATTAAAATTACCAGCAATCAATATTTCCCTGATTTTTACTATGAGATGGGACAACAGAGCTTCCAGACTAGAAAAGAGTGTTTCCTGAAGGTGCTCTGTATATAGTTGCTATTATAAAGGACTTACTACTTCTGTTGCACAAGCGTCTAAGTGCTGCTCTGAGCAAAAGTTATTAATATCAATTATCGTGTAATTAAAACAGTCTCTGTCAAACGTGGCAATTGCTTTTTTCTCAATAGTTTCTCTACATAAGTAGGATGCTAAATTGAAACCTGTAACATTTAACATATCTATACCAGTGGTCACATGATGTTCAGAGAGGCAGATTGTATCAACTCGTTTCCTCAACAAAAATAAGCAACTCATTAAGCTCACCACTCAGTCCTCGTATATTGTGATACAATAAGGATAACTAATTTTGTGCGCTGGATGAATTACAACTGGATGAATATTATAATTCTCTTACTTTTTCAATATCTTCAGTTTCAATTAGAGGCTGTTTATGCAAACAGTGTACATTAAAATTTGCTTTCTGGCTGCCTGTTTTATCAATGTGAATGTCATTTTCAACTTGTCTTTGAACATCTGTTTTATGCCCTCCTCACCCTAATAAAACTACTATTCTGTCACTTGTAACTACTGATGCTTTACCACATGTGATAATGACCCCCTCTTAAGTTATTTGCTATTAGCCCAGACAATTTTCCCTTCCCTTTCCTGTTAAGGTGAAGGCCATGCCTAGTATAGTCCCACCTACTAACAGAGTCAACAGAAATTCAATGTTATCGGTTTCAGCAGTCTTAAAATATTATAACCACACTTTCTCACAAATAAATACATAATATTTAGTGCAACTAAGATTTTGTCATACACTTCTACGTGCTGGGATCATACTATTGAAAGTAAAAGCTTACATCAATGCACTCATTTGCTTAAGTTGCTTCAAGAGCGGTGACGCCAATAATTGAGACATGGAGATAATGACGTAATTATGACGTACGTTGACAGTCACAGACCCTCTGTGGGGCACGAATGGTCGCCGCAGCAGCAGCCATGACAGTCAGTGTTAGTGAAGAGGATATATAAGGTTTCGTTGAAAGCATGAAATCTAATACATATTTTTCATTGTTTGTCACATTACGGTCACATATCGATAAGCGAAATTGCTTCATTTTTCTGCCATTATTTCGTGTTTATTGTATTGTAGGTAATGGACATATTTCTTGGGGAAGAAAGCAATGCAATTGTCCCAATGAGAAGGTGCACTCACTGTGTTGTCTTAGATTCCTGCTTGTCAGAAGAGGACAGACAATGAATCTTATTAGGAGATATGAGCCCACCAAGGAGATGACCAGTTAACACAGAAGTGGGCCTCTGGCGTGCTTTGTGCTTTTGTGGGCAAAGCGAATGTTCTTCCTGAGGCCAAAGGACGCGCGTGCTGCAACTGCCTTCCTCATAGACTATTTTGGCGTGCTGTTTCTGCCTTTTCTTCACTATCATCATTGTATGATAGACCACAGTGCAGTCCGGCCAGCGTGAGAAAGTTCAATGTTTTCAGTCCAAAATTTTGGAGTATCCAATCGAAAGTGTCACACGCACCACCATGCTTGGTGCGAAGAAGCTGACCAATCGAGAAAACACTGCTACAGGCCAGTAACGAATGTAATTGGCAACACGCGTTTTGCGTGCCGTTTTTTCTTTAAATAAGTTATATTTTAGTTCATCACAATGGAAACAATATTGAAACATCTCTCCCATTTAGATATTTTTTTAAAGTGCAGAACTGAGAAGGGAAAACGAAGATTCGTGGAGATTCGTCTCCTGACTGCCGTCTGAAGTTGTTGGGCGCATGGTTTGCTGATTTTTGGGAAATATAAATGATACAAACCACTGTAATACAATCCATATACCGAACTTGTGCTGGTTCGCAACTTGAGTTGATGATTTGATTTTTGACTGTAGCAATACTAAGACAATTGCCACAGTAACATTACTAAGAAGGGGCGGGAGACACTTCACCCCCACCCAAAAAAAATTGAAATTACATTAAATTTATTTAATTTTAAATAAATCAGAAAAAAAACAAAATTCGTTAATCGTTGTTGAATTAGATTACCAACATACCTTTTATAGAGGTACTGATGTGTAAGTTGGGTCTTGAAACTGAAAATAAATTTCAATGACGTGTACTACCAAATTTCTGATCACCACGAAAAAATATAAGAAAATAGAAATTTCGCTCATTGTTGTTGACGTGCTGTCAACATACTTTTTAAAGCGATGTTGACGTGTAAATGAGGCTCTGAACCTACATATATCGAGTATGATATTTGGGACAGTGACATCAACAAATGAGACTTCTAGTCTTGGGTTAAGATACCTGAAAATTTAAAACATGTAATGAATCTGGTAGAAGAATACATTAAAGAAAATAATTTTGTTTTTTATTTTTTTTTTTTATTTTAAGATATAAAGTAACTGAATCGATTACAATATTTTCAGGAAATGAGCAAAAAGTATCCCCATCCACGCCTTGGTATTGTGAGGATTAGTTTGTGATTTTGTCTCAGTAACTATGAAGTCGTGGGCTCCTGAGATATGCTAAGGCTGTCTTGTTGCTTTTGCTCCATGCAGTCTTCCATATAATTTGGTTCCTTCTCATAATATTAGCATTATTTTATGCAAACCCAATCAAGACTTTACAAAACTTTTCTCTCTCTCAAGTTCTTTTGAATTGTGTCAGCCAATTAGAGTAAATAAAGATGTGTTATAAGCAGACGTGACTTAATTGTTCTACAGCTTTTGCGTGGTTAGACGACCCACAAATAATAAATATTATCTGTTTTACACCTAAGTTTATTGTTCTAATTGTAAAAGTGTTATTGTCGTTCACAGTGTCTGAACTCAACGATCACTTACTTATTATTCAGTGAAGGTAACGGGCATTCCACTCGCACGTCTTGTATGATTATAGATTTGTTTCTTGACTAGGGAGAGTTGAGTCAGTTTCCCCTAGGATTATAACTTTGCTGTGTGTTGTTTAACGATAATTTAGCTAACAACTTTGCAGATAATAGGCAATAATACTTTTACAAAAACGTTATATCATAACGCAGGTCAACAGCACACTGACCTCCAGATCAGAGAGGATTTATTGAAAGCTTTCAGAGTATCCTACAAATAGACGTCATACGAGACGCTAGTGTGATCAACATCTAGAGTACTACTACAACATTCTGAGTCCTTATCAAGCAGACGTGACGGCAGACAAAGTCTAACGCGAGTAATTAAAATTGCGACAGGTCACCATCTTCTATATGAAAAGGTATGGGAAACTTTCCATTTATTCTTTGAACAACCAAATTACATTATAATAGTAAATGAAGGTTGTTAGAAACTTTAAATCATAGCCTGTGGAATAAAGGTAAAGGTTCAGTGAAACTATGTAGGCAAAATGTAGCTCATTGCTGTACGACGAAGACTGTGCAGGAATTATACTGAATTCATTGTATGTCTCGCATTGGGGCGGCCAAAATAAATAAGCTTATGTAGCAAAAGGTTCAAATGGCTCTAAGCACTATGAGACTTAACATCTGAGGTCATCAGTGACCTAGACTTAGAACTACTTAAACCTAACTAACCTAAGGACATCACACACACATCTACGACCGAGGCAAGATTCGAACCAGCGACCGTAGCAGCAACGCGGTTCCGGACTGAAGCGCCTAGAACTGCTCGGCCACAGCGACCGGCGCTTATGTAGCACACCAGGGCTTGTAGACAGTCACGTTTCCTTCGCTTGTTACACAGGCAAATTACAACGAAGGGTCGCTAACGTCTGGTAAGCATTTGCAGTGGCTTTCGGAGAGCCTCTCGATGTAGATAAATGTACATTTCAATTTCACAAAAACAATGGCAAATGCCGTGTTTTGAACAGGGGTGCACCTCTTTCAAAACAGACCGAAGATGCCCGTTAGGATCACGTTTTGTGAGTGGTAATTTAACTTTTTGACTTCAGTGACAATGTTGGACCCCGCCTCTCCTTCTTTCTAAACTACAGAAATTTCATTCGGTCAAGATAAAAAATATAACGTTTGTAACCAATACTCAGAGCACTAAAAATCTTCGAAATTAAAGCTCTCTGTATTGCAACAGGGTTAAAATGGTCTCTGCCAGTTGCTCTGCTCTCAGCTACTATAATACATACTGATATTTCTTGCTGTCCTTGTCAAGACATATGTGCAAGGTATGTCTAAGACATTCAGAGAACCGCATCGTTAAAAAGAACTAAAACAACAAACCAGAAGATACAAATTAGACATGTCGGCAATAAACTTTCTTTTGGTTGTATGACCTCTTCATGGTGTTTAAAGCAACAAATGTTTCAGCTCCTGGTATGGCAACAGTCTTCAGGATTGTTGCAGCTATATATAGCTTACTGAGTCTCTGTACGCGCACAGCACATGTATGGTATACAGTATGATGAAGTCAACCAGTAGGTACAGACACTAGTGGGTGGGAAAATTAAAGCTTTAAATTTTAGTTAAGGAGCATATTAATGAAGCGAAAACGAATATTTAAGATCCAGCTCAAAATATGAGTAATTACTGCCACCACGTACTGCAGTCAGAGACGCTAAACGCCATAGATTCAAAGACAGTTGTGTCTGTACTTGAGGATGCTACTCCACTTAATTAGGATGCATGCGCCACAGGGCAGGAAAGGTAATTATCCTAAAGGAGAATTTGCGACCGCCTATAATTGAGAGATTTTAGTGGACGACAAGTCATGTGAAAGTTCACTCTTCGAAATCTGGGGTTGAAACACTTCCGTCAAGAGGTGGACCGGCACGCCTGATGTATAATTACTATTGATTCAATTAATCGTAATCTATATCATGTTTCGACCGGTTGATGAATGTATGATTCTGATAGTATGTGTTACATCGGTGATTGTAAAGATCGAGGCACTAACACTATAACATCCACGATATATATTTATTTATTTATTTACTACGAGTGGAATATTAACGTGTGGAAAATTACGTAACTTAATAATATTCATTCAATTATGTAATTATTTCTTAAAAAGATGATAATTATGTAAAACAGAGACAATATTTGTCTCATATTCTTTGTTAATCTATGTCATTCTTTTCTTTTCTTTTGTACCCTTTTGTCGTCTTTTTCTGATGTACGTCGCCGACGCAAGACGCGAATCGATTTGAGGTCTGTTGAATGAAAAACATTTAATGGAAAGTTATTGTACTTTTATGTTCATTTGCTGGTAAAAAACAAATAGAGCCAAATGCGGTAAAACTATTTATGATTAATTATTGAAAAATCACTTCCTCTTTAATTATAATTTTGTATTAATTGTTTTATCGTAGCTGCAAGAACGCAGCCATTGTTAGTTACGATTATATAGCAACTTCGTCTGTACTTCTAGTTGAAAATAGCATGGGTTTGTGTTAAACTAACATTTGCATTTTCTAAGAACAGTGCTGATGGTATTTATTGTTGAACAAGATTTCATTGCTGATGTATGAGGCCAAAATTAAACTAGGCACGAATCACGGAGAAAAATATTTCTGGTAGCATACGTCAGTGTTGTGTGCGGGTGGTATTCCGTGGTTCCCTTTCATGATCAATTTGCTAAGAATAATTAAATCCATCGAAGACAAAAATTATAAAAGTTCTGATGTACAATCTGTAATTTTAGTGAATGAACACAACTTACAGTCAACATTATTACACTACGTCAGGTCGAATTCTTGTGCAATTTGAACAAAATAATTATCCGGGAGAAGTTGTAGTATGAATAATGCATTACACATGTGTATAATATTGTCAGTATTATTTACAAAAATCAATGCAACTGCTAAAAAACAGAGTCAATTCAAACCGCAGAATACCATAGAGTATCGTATCATCCATATTCATTGCATTTGTCCATGTTGATGATACGCAAAAACCGCCACAACACGTCTTTATATCTCTCTATCTGTGTGGGTGTTTGATGTCCTATATTTGTTGTGTTGTGCGAATCTGACAGAGCTTCGGATGGGTCTCACGGTAGGAGGGGGCAGGGGCTGACGGACTCCTAAATATTAGGACACTTAGAGCAGCGTACAACGGCCCAGGCATTGACCACTAGGTAGGCGTTTACGGGTACCGTATTGTCTGTATCGGTACCAGCGAATTGGTAGGAGGGGGCAGGGGCTGACCGACTCCTAAATATTAGGACACTTAGAGCAGCGTACAACGGCCCAGGCATTGACCACTAGGTAGGCGTTTACGGGTACCGTATTGCCTGTATCGGTACCAGCGAATTGGTTGCGGTCAAGAATTCACAAACTGCAGTCACGCACTGGGCAGTCCTGGACGCTGGCTAAAGAGTCCAATATAATGAAACTCATCGTGCGTTCAGCCGGTGCGGGATAAATTATTTTTACAGTCGGCCTCTGCTCAAAGAGCACCTTCGTAGACTGCTGTTTTCGCCGCTAACACTTTTCCTAGAAAACCGGCGGGCGCTAGGCTCTGCTTTCTTGAGGGAAGCTCAGCGGCTGCTTATCGTTAAAACTTTTCTTTCTTCTCATTTGAGGAGAAAGTACGACAGCCAGACTCCACTCCCAGTGGAGGGAGAATTTCGCTCATCCAGGGCATGAAGTAACTCATTGTCGGATCTGTAAAAATATCTGTAAGTGGGAGTGTAGGATGCCGTTTCCTAGAAATTTCAGACACGAGAAAACAGCCATCTGGGTGATTTAAAAAGGATATCTGAGGAGATTGGAGTTCCGTTTTCTCAGAATTTTACACGCGGCAATGCAGCTCATCGGATAACTTCTGCTCGGTCGAGCGTTGGATGGTTGTTTTAAGGGGAAGTTCTCCTCAGACAGCAGCCGCTACTTGCAATTTTTTTTTTTAATAAAAACTAATGAAGCAATGAACGTAGATTTTTTGCACATTATTTGTTGGTTGTTGGACAACATTTCCTGATTTTATTAAGACATTTTGTTGTCTCGTCAAGGTAACGTTCTAGATCTCCTGATAATCAACAGGTTTGAACTTTTCGACTTAGTTCACGCAGGACAGGAAATCAGTGATCATAAGACCGTTACTTTGTAACTGAATACGGCTACACATACGAATGAGTGCGGCTGGGCGGGTTGCTGTCTCAGTATCCTTTGAACAACTGCCCGGATAGGTTTTACGTTGTTTGCTCCCTCACTCTGCGATATTAAATACTGGTTTAGCCGCAAAAAGCAGCGTTGACGAAAATTCTACTAAATGTCTACCACGCAAGGGTCCAGTCCATGGGCAACAGCTGAAATTTAATTAAACTGTTGAGCGTTCGGGATTCTTGCATGACGCGTTTGAATAAAGTCTCAGATTTCCTTTAAGTTGGTTTATTATCTTTAAAACACAGTAAAAGCTATGAAATCCGTGTTTAATGTAACGAAATCGATTATGTAATGTTACTGACTACCTGTGTTAGAAGTTCACACCCGAAAGCAGCCATAAGATATTTAATTCCACCCAATATTTTGAACGTCCTAAACAGTCCCTGACTCACGATTACTTGCGAGGTAACACACAGTCGTTTAGGCTTCTGGTAAAGAAGTGTTCGCCATAATGTCTCGTCATCTGCACGAAACACGCCACGTGGGGATTATGGACGACATGAAATATTCAAATGCGAATATATCCTAAAATAATTCTCACAAAGCTCAAACATTCACAAGATACTGTAGTCGTTTCTTGTCAACAACCCTAGAACCGACCGATCAAACACGCGATTTTTTTTTTCATTTTAGTACGAACTTGACCTCCGTGGTTTAACACAGGTGTCTACCAGAAGACGGCTCCCATATCTGAGGAACAACTCTTACTCGCGGGAAATGCTGAATTCAATAGCCAATCAGATCATCTCGAGCACTTCTATACTTGCGGTATTTCTAGTGACAGCGAATCAGATTACCACAAGTAATTTAACCAGAAATCTCGTAATTCCAAAACCAAGTAAAATTTAATGAAAACAAAATACGATTCCTTGCCACAAAATAAATCGCTAGTGAATTTAATACTCAACTCTCATTCTGGCTGCCATTTACAAAATCCACACATTTTCCTATTGCAGAACAACTTTTATATAGTTTTCATAAAATATCACATTATCACTTTACGTATGCCCTCCATTCACTCTCTGTCTCTCCACTACTATCACACAACCAAAACACGATGAAGTAATAATTTTCTAATGTATTTTTAATTACGACAGAAGTCTGTCATAATAAGCTAAAGACATTTCCAGAAAATTAGATTATATGAAACTATCATTTTGGTTGTAGTTCCAGTTGATACATTACATTGATGAATACATTACAATCCCTTATTCAGTTGCACAAAGTGTGTTTTAGGTAAAAATTTATATCTCGGAAAGTTTTGAAGTTACTGATTTAAAATTTTAACGGTATGGTTGCGTCATACATATAATTCGGTATACTAAATATGAAAAACCTCGATTGGTATTTAATAGCACTTCTTCAGATTCATGGAGAGTATGTGTAATATATTGGAAGCAGCCTTAGATAGAAGGCTCGCCCAGCTCATTAACCAGCGTCAGTTATGCCGGCGTGAGAACCAAATTCTGCTCTCCTCCTGGTTCCACAGGAGCGCAAGATGACAACACGTAATAATTTGCTACGTTACATTAGAAGATATTTCAGCTTAGCACCAGAGACGAAAAAAGAGATTTCAGATGACTCGACTGGTCAAAATGAAACATTCATCTGCAAGATGGAAAGTGATGTGCATCGGCCGGCCGCTGTGGCAGAGCGGTTCTAGGCGTTTCAATCCGGAACCGCGCTGCTGCTACGGTCGCAGGTTCGAATCCTGCCTCGGGCATGGACGTGTGTGATGTCCTTAGGTTAGTTAGATTTAAATAGTTCAAAGTCTACGGGACTGATGACATCAGATGGTAAGTCCCATAGTGCTTAGAGCCATTTGAACCATTTTGACGTGCATCAGTGGACAAAATCCTAGTGTATTTACAATGAACCTTGGCCGTAGATAGGTAAAGTCCGAGAAAAGTTGTAAGGCAAGGGAAAGACAGCAGTGTTACGAAAGTGCTCCGAAACCAAATGGAGTTTCACTGCAAATTTAAACGTGGCCACACCCTGTCGGAGACCCAGAGACTGACGAAACCAAGATTTGCGTGAGGAGAATCATGCGTGAAGTATTCAATGAGTCTGAAGGAACAATTCTACTCTAACAGAAAATTCTAATAAGTTTCTGTCTTACGGTAAATCAGTACACGGATGAAAGCAATCTGTTCAGAACTTATGTGGCCATAATGACGTCGTAATGGAGGATGACAGAGAGAAGGCCGAAACACTAAGTTCCTTTTCAAAACCAACTGAAATAGCTGAGCAAAGGAAAGAGCACTGGATCTGAAGACATACCACTACCATTGTTGATGGAATATGCGAAATACTGTTCCTCTTCTAGCAGCTGTGTACCGTAGGTCGCTGGTGGAGCGAAGTTTTCCTGGTGATACAAAAGAAATGCAAGTGACGTTTTCATGAAAGGTCGTCGAACAGACGTAGAAAACTGCAGACCTATATGGTTCAAATGGCTCTGAGCACTATGGCATTTAACTTCTGAGGTCATCAATCCCCTAGAACTTAGAACTACTTAAACCTAACTAACCTAAAGACATCACACACATCCATGCCCGAGGCAGGATTCGAACCTGTGACCGTGGCGGTCGTGCGGTTCCGCACTGTAGGGCCTAGAACCGCTCGGCCACCCCGGCAGGCTGCAGACCTATATCGCTGATGTCAGTCTCTTGTATAATTTTGAAATATGCTTTATGTTCGCTTATTGTGACATTTCTAAGGATATAAAATCTTCTTTTGTAGGAATCAACATGAACTGCAAAAACAAGATCGTATCAAACCTAGTTATTTTCGTCCACGAGACCCCGAAAGCCGTAGATAACGGCGCCCAGGTATATGCTGAGTTCCTTCAATTCCAAAAAGGATTGATTTTTAAAGTCCCTTTGACAACAAGGTCATTAAAGACTGAATCATCAAAGACGGAACACAAGCTTGGAATAAGCAAAGATGTAGAAGGATATCGGTCGTTTCCTTTAAATGGAACCATTCAGGCTTTTGCCTTAGGCTCTTTAAAGAAAACTCAGAAAACCTAATCAGGATTTCCGGACGCGGATTGTAACGTTTATACCGTAGTCCTCCCGACTGCAAGCGCAGTGTGCTAAGCACTGCGCTAACACACGTGTGTTCGATGCAGTTCCAGACTGCAATTTCAGAGCGTACGAACATCTGTGCAATTGTATTGAAGGCTTATTGGCCGATAGAGCATGTCGTTCAAACGGAGAGAGGTACTCAGACGTAGAAATAAATTCGGGAGTACTGCAAAGGCGTGTTACGGGACCCTTACTTTTCAGATTATATTGTTTGTAAAAAGAGTACATGCGTATTGCAAAGTATTATGTTATCAAAACTATGGATCGCTGCACCATGGCTCGGTTATTGGAGGAACTAATACATTTTCTAGTTTGTATTCATTTCCCCACGGCGTCGGTTGTCTTCTGTTTGCTTGGTTATCGTCACATGTTGTAAAATGGCTACCCCGCAGAAGAAATCATTTTGTATTCTCGAGCTTTCGAAGTGTAATTCCGTGATTACAGTGCAAATACATTTCTGGTTGAGGTACCAAACTGATCCTTCTAACGGATGGAATGTTATCAAAATGCTATCGACAGTTTGTGTACACACGCTGTTTATGTACAGGAAAGAGTCCTGGGCGCCCTCGTGTTTCCGACTTCAGTTCAAACCGCTTGGCAAAGCAGTCTTAAAAGATCAACTCGTCGTGCCGTTCTGGAGATACAGCTGTCTACCTGTACAGTAACAATTTGATGTGTTTTGAGAAGTTGGTTGTTTATGAAGCGGTACGAGTTACAGCTTTTACAGGCTCGACATCGTGACGAGAAACGTAAACATATGGTATTTTCTGACGAGCTTCAGAACGCTATTGCCAATGATCAGACTTTCGCACAACGCATCGTGTTCATTATGAAACGATTTTCCACCTTAGTTGGAAACCAAACAAACACAGTGTTCGAATTTGGGGCCTACAGAATACACATGCACACATTTAACATGTACGAGATTCATCAAAATTCAGTGCGTTTTGTGCGATATCCATCTCGTCCGTTTACGGCGCGTTCTTCTTTGATGGAAACATGGTTAACTTTCAGCAATATCTTGATATGATACAAAACTGATTGTTTCCGAGGCTGAAAGAGGGCAACTTTATTTTTCAACGCAACGGGACACCCCTACACCGGAGTCGCCAAATATTTGAATATCTGAATGAAACTGTACCGAGCCGTCGGACTGGTCGTCAAACAGCCGGCAACTTAGTGGTTGTCACTGGGCCTCTGCTGTCACCGGATTTGACGCCCTGTGACTTCTTCCATGGTTCTTCATTAAGGACAAATTTTAAGTGCCAACACTACCACAGATCCACGAAAAATTAAAGAAACGCATCTGTACTGCTATAACATCAGTGACGAAGGAAATGCTTATCCGAGTATTTGATAAATTCGAGTATGAATTGTACTGTTCGTGTTGCTGGTGGAGGAAATACAGAACATCTGTAATCTACACTTGACAGATTCGTAAACATGTGTTCCAAATTTCGGAGAAATGTGTCTTACAGTTCAATAAATATACACATTCGAAATACGAATATCATTTTTGAACAATCTGTATACAAGTAAATGGCATATTAGATAACACTGCGAATTCCATGAGGTTTTTTGTGGAAGCATAAACAAATGTAATGTTCGTCCATAGGCAGGAAGATCCATTGTTATGTTATCACACGATTACAGAACACTGCCGGTCGGTGTGGCCGTGCGGTTCTAGGCGCGTCAGTCTGGAACCGCGTGACCGCTACGGTCGCAGGTTCGAATCCTGCCTCGGGCATGGATGTATGTGAAGTCCTTAGGTTAGTTATGTTTAAGTAGTTCTAAGTTCTAGGGGACTGATGACCATAGATGTTAAGTCCCATAGTGCTCAGAGCCATTTGAACCATTTTGAACAGAACACTCTCTAGAAGAGGTCAGTCAGACCCATTTCACATTTAGGAGAACGCGTACGGAACAATGCACTCACATAGTGGAAGGACCACAGAAAGGTAATAGAAGGTAAGATATATCCCCGATTGAGATTCACCTGAAGGATGCCCAGGAAATGCAGTCCACTAACAAAGGGAGTAGCTCACATAAGCATCGTTTGACCAATATTTGAATTGTTGCTCTTGGGGCCGGGGTTCGCTGCAGATAGGAATGATAGAGGAAATAGTGAAGATCCAAAGAAGAGCAGAGTAAGGGTGAAAGTGCCACGGAAATGTTCATCCAACTGTAGCGGCAGACAGCACGAGAAATGCTGTCTATAATACGGTGAGGTTTACAGCTAAAATTCGGAGCGTACAGTCCTAGAAGAGTCAACCAACAAATTGCTTCCTCGTACGTACATCTCGCGAAAGGACTATGAAGGAACGAGATTTGACATCACACCGAGGCTTACCAACAATCGTTCTTCCCACGAATTATTCGAGACTGAAACAAGAAAGGGCGGGCAACGCGGGTCAGTAACAATAGTAAACAAAGTGCCCTCCGCACACACCATAACGTGGCTTACGGATTATAGATGTAGATGTAGCACAAGCATTCCACCTGGTACGTAAGATGGTGAAATATCAGACTTCCAGAAGAACATAATAATCCAGATTTCCAGGAAAGAAGGTTCTGATAGGTGCGAATTGGTAAATAATGGTTGAAAATTCCAACAATAATGGTTTCAAATGTATAGAAAGTTTGGCAGAACAGACATCGAAGAAAAAAAAACAATGAGTTCCAGAGAAATGTAGGAACACGCGAAGCAATACTGATACTACGACTTATTTCAGAAGATAAACCGATTGAATGTAATATTTATAGAAAGTCTGCATTTAGAGAAATCATTTTAGAATGTTTATTCGAGAGCAAACTTTGAAATTCTGAAGATAGCAGGAATAAAATAAAAGGAGGCAATGGTTTTAAACAACTGGTACAGAAACTAGAGCGCAGCTTACAATCGTCGGAGGACATGTACGCGAGTTATCGAATTGGGAGTGAGACATTTTATAAGCGTCTCCCCCCGCACCCCATTTTCCCACATTATCCAGTCTGAACTTAGAGAAATAAGAAAAGAAAAATCAAAGAGAAAATTGGGTAGGTAATACCAGTACAGGAAGCTGAAATAGAGACTGTTTTTCCTCAATAGACAGAAGTGACATGTAGACAGTAAGCTGTACAAACGAGATGAGAATAGAATTGTGCAGAAAGGAAGCTTATGGAACAACTTGGCTTAAAGAAGGGATCTTTTGGTAGCACACATCATCAGGTATCAAGGAATAACCAGTTTGTTAAGTTTGGGGAGACCAACACTTGAAAGAGTTGACTACACTAAGCAGATACGAGAGAATGTATTGGGTTGGTGCATATGTTTGTAGCGTCTTTCAATAAGTTTAATAAATGTAACAGATACACATAAAGAGACTTTAGCAATCAGTGGTATAGTCTCCTTCTCTATTTACAAGAGTTTCCCGACCGCGAGGTAACTTTCGCATTGCGCGACTGTAGAAATCACCTGGTTTTGAGGCTAAGAACTCGTCGAGAATTGTTTGGAGCGCAGTTTCATCCTGAAGGTTGTCAGGCAGAGAATGAGAAAGGTGAAAATCTGAGGACACTAGATCAGGTGAATAAGGTGGATGCGGAATGAGTCCCCAAACCAACTCCCGTATAGCGAATTTTGTCAGTCTAGAGGAATGCGGGAGGTCGTTATCGTGAAGTAACACACTACACACGGTCTTCCTGGTCGTTGTTCTTAAATTTAATCTGCAAGACGTGCCTACGTGGATGTTTGCATCTTATGGGTCTCAACGGCAAAGCCGTTAGCTCCCTTACACGCA
The DNA here is from genome assembly GCF_023864345.2 of Schistocerca serialis cubense. Lineage (NCBI taxonomy): Eukaryota > Metazoa > Arthropoda > Insecta > Orthoptera > Acrididae > Schistocerca > Schistocerca serialis. The sequence continues at coordinate 530,730,016 of NC_064642.1, forward strand.
TGAAAACAAGCAAATGTGAAGATAGACTTGTAGCGTCTCCTGGCCAGTCGTCATAAAAAGCGTGAGATAGAATTTTTCCGTGTGTGTAAGACCTGTTAACATGTATCGATATAGTGCCACGCACATGGCGAAAGAGAAATAACTTAAACACGAATAAACATGACCAAGTGAAACAATAAAGCAAGACTGTGTAAACATTTCACGAATGTATTATGTGTGTATGGAGAACATTCATAATTATTTGACGTTTTATGCATTTTTTAACTTTGAATCCATGACATATTATTATCTTGTTAAATGAATTAGTGATTATGATCTGTGCCTCAGATAAAAAGGACAGTTCAGTACATGTATACATAGTAAAAAGCATTGTAATAATCTCTCTGTTCTCTTTGGGTTTCGTTGCGCGTAACACTTGCGTGTTAAGCAAATGTATATGCTAGCCGTGAGTCTCTTGTTCATGAAGCTTCAGATCCGCCATTAGGCAAGTTGTTGCAAAAAGGTGTGTAAAATTAATGCATTTTTGTTTGAATGTATAGAGTTTGAGCAAATATGTTTTTAAAATAATTTGTAAAGTTGCCGGCCATTCGTCCCGTAAATAATTTAGACATTTTCGGCATTTAATTTGGCGAAAGCCGCTGTACCAATCTGCGAGGGCAACGGCCGTAGACGCGGCACATTAAAAAAAATATTTATTTCAGGCATCGCAGTCGCCTCGCCGGTAAAGCGAGGTAACATAATAATATTTAACATTTTCTTACAGCTTACAGCAGTGCCGGCAGACTGTCATATTATTCAGTGCATTTCTCAGTTTGATTTGGAAGGTGCTGTGCGACATGTTCTATGCGGCCGAAAACAAAAATAACGAATAACTGCGTTATGACTTTATCATTTTCACATTTTGTGGTAAGGTCTGCTCTGTGAAACTAAAGCAATATTTTACATTTTTTCCCTGAGATTAAGAGAACGCGGGCTAGCCGCGCGCCTGTTCTAATTAACAGTATTCAAAAATCCACTGCATAACGTAGCCAACATTCAGCGCTGTAACGATCATTTGAATTTCATTACTGACGTTCCTGAATACTATGAAAGGTAGTGAGTTCAAATACAGTTTTCTTTCTTTCTTGATCACGTTACAGTAGCAAGTGAATGTTCTCTACATGATTATCCAGAGCAAATGTGGAAAAGCAATAATTTGATCTCCGGTGTGTCACATTTATGATAAAAGTGTTTATTCCCTCTCCCACTCCATAACCACAAGCCGAATAAAAATTAACTCCAGTAGTAAAAAAGTGAGAGGTGGGGTAAGGGAGACGGAATGAACTCTAAAAGTGCTACATCCTGATGCACTCGAAACGATCACACAGCCACCCTATTTGACATGCGCTAAAACGACTTATAAAGAGGGAAAGTAGCTGTACATGAAATAAGAACACAGAGAAATCTAAAGACAGAAGATTTAAAAGAGATGCACTGGAAAATGTGACTGCTGATCACTTACGAAAAACCTGGGTCAGCCAGTCACCCTATTATGACATTAAAACCATCTCCCTCAAATCTTGGAAAGAACGTTGGACAGTTAAGAAAACTTTAAAATTTGAACCACATTTGTATGAACATTACTTAAAATAGAGGGCAGATCCGTCGGGAAATCCGAAGCAGCCCACTGCTCGGAAAATAAAACAGAGTCCAATAAAATGTGGTCCACTGTGGTCTGCACGCGAAAAACGCCACTCATTGGAGAGTCCTCTCCCCGGAGTAAGAATCCATGCGTCATATGGTTGCGGCCTACGTCAAGACGAGTAAGCTCTTTGTCTCGTCGACGTGTCTGGAAGGATGTACGCAAAGGCCTAGTTGTGAGCTTTCCTACACGGAGCTTATTGCCGGTCGCTTCCAGGCACTCGTCTTCCCGTCAGTGCGTGACTTTATACCTCACCTGCGAGGTGATAGCAAGCAGAGGGGTGGCACAATGAAGTAACTCAGGATCACTACACGCCTCATTGGCTGCTAGATCCAGCCTTTCGTTCCCCGCGATACCCATTTGCCCTGATACCAAGCAAAACGACACCTCCTCCCACAGTCGTTGTAACTGGAGAAGGACGTCCTGGACATTCTGGATTACTTTATTTGCTAGGTACAAACGTTACACAGAGTGAAGGGCACTCAGAGAATCGGAACAGACAAGAAATTTAGAACGGGAAAAACGTCTCATCTGCTCCATTGTCCGCAAGATCGCATTTAATCCTGCATCCAAGACAATAAATTCGTGAGGTAGTTAGACCTTGATGACACGATCCGGGAAAACGACAGAGCAGCCAACGCAGTCCCTCTGCTTCGATCCATCCGTAAAGACAGCTACATAGCTGTGATGCTCATAAAACTTCAAAAATTATCAAGTCAAAAACATAAGCTGGAGTGCAAGCTCTCCTGTACTGCGCTAAATCTAAAATGACACTGGGCTGCTGCAGTAACTAGAGCGGCAGACGATTGAAACCCTGAATTTGGGGTTGTGGGGTAGTCCACACATTGACTTCAGCACACTCTGCAAGAGGATCCCAAACGGCACTGTGGCTCGTGAACGCTGGCAGAAAATGCGTTCCACAGGCGGACGAGCAATAGTATGGTACGCGGGTGAAGTTGGAGCTGCGAGAAATTTTCATGCATGCTGCACCATGAGGAGATGCCGCCGGATGGTGAGTGGCGGTTCTCTAGCCTCACCACAGAGAATGGGTATGGGGCTGATCCTATAAGCACCCATGGCTAGCCGAATCCCCTCGTGATGAACAGTGTCAATGATCTTCAAAAAAGAAGGGCTCGCCGATCCATTGACCATGCACCCATAGTCCAGCCGTGAAAGCACCAAAGCCCTATAAAACTCGAGCAGATGCGCCCTACCCGCTCCCGAAGACCTGAGGCTACGGCACTTGATGTTCAACGCCTTGAGGGTTCTGGCTTTCAGGTCTCTCAGGTGTGGCAACCACGACAATCTGGAGTCAAAAATGAGGCCTAGAAACCTCACTATCTAAAATTTAGAGTTGTGTGGTTGTGTTCCTCATATGAACTCAGGTAAATTAAAAATACGACGAGACCCAGTAAAATGAACAAACATTTATCTGCAGAAAACTGAAAAGCCACCTTAGCAGCCCACTCTACACTGTAAGTTGCCACTAACTGCTCGCAATTGCAACACTTCTGGAGGAACAGAAAACAGCATAATCGTTCACAAATGAAGAGCACTGTACAGGACTCCTTACCATACTGTTTATGGCTATGGCAAAGAGGGTAACAGATCAAACATAGCCCTGAGGGACACCATTCTCTTCGTCAAAACGGTCTGACAGCATCTCACCAAAACGGATAACGGATACTAAAAAACCAATGAGACAGGGAAGACTCTATGAGCATGTGAAGGTGGCCACGAAAGCCCCATTGATGCAGTTGTGCGAGAATAAAATGTCTCCAAGTAGTGTAAGATACTACATTTAATCCTGCATCCTGCATCTTACACCTTTCTCATATCAAAGAATGTGCCGATACAGTGATTCTTATGCAGGAAACCTGCTGAATAGCCGCCTCTTGCAGGTTGTCGACAGTGGAGGTCTCTAATAACCAGACCAAACAGCGGTTAACCATTCGCCCAAGGATAATTCCTACACAGCTTGTTAAGGTGAAACTCCAATAACTGCTCAGACAAGTGTGATCGTTTCTTTGTTTGAGGAGAGGTGTCAAAAGCCCCCTCTCTATGATTTGGGGAAGTTACCTGTCTGTCATATAAGATTAAAACATTCAAGGAGCGTTTCCTTCGACGCTGCTGGCAAATTTCGAACTACGCAATATCGGATTTTCAAATAACTTCCGGGAATTCAGCCAGGTAACACTTTCAGCGACCGCCGATATTTCGGCGGGAGAACACCCCGCCATTTTCAAGGCAAACTGCAACGGACAGGCTCAGCCAGGTAACACTTTCAGCGACCGCCGATATTTCGGCGGGAGAACACCCCGCCATTTTCAAGGCAAACTGCAACGGCCTGGCTGAATTCCCGGAAGTTATTTGAAAGTTGTATACGCCAGGAGAAACTCAGGTCTCAATATCGGATTTTGTCGTGACCGGGTGCAGTACCACGAGTCTGAGAGAGGGCCAGTTCCAGCACCCACACGGAGAAAGAGTAGTAAGTCTCAGAGGTGTTGGATCTGAAGTCCAACTTTTCGCTCTCGATAGTCGCAGAGTAGCGACGACCAAACGGCTGATCGTGGCTGGCAGTGACAGTAGTTCAAAAAGCTCTGCCAGCGTCTGAGCGATATCTCCAGGTGTTTTTTGAAGACACCCCTGTTTCAGTACTATTGCTATTGGTAAATGACTGTTTTTACCGGAAACCCTCCGCATGGCTTCGCGTACTTGCGTAGAACTAATGGAATGGTTTATAGAGTTAAGGAACATTTCCCATAACCTTTTCATGCTCTCCTCGACCCTTGGCTCTCGCGACTCGAAAAGCTACGATGTTGTCCGCTGTAGAGCGGCAAACAATCGCCGAACGGCCACACGTCTGTCCCAGATTACTGAACGGCACTCATTCGACCACCAAGCTACAGGCTGCGTGCTAAGATAACCTGAGGCCTTTGGACTGGATAAGTCAGCGGTATGAGGATCACTCGTGTGGTGTGCTCCACCCACTCCTGGACGCTGTCGCGATATTAAAACACAGCCAGCTGATTGAACAGCGTCCATTTAGCCCTGCTGACCATCCAGTAGGTGAATGTGGACTGGGAAGTGGTGAACAGAGTCAGCGATGGCTGGAGAGCAGAAAGAGAAAATGACCCAGTAGCAGTACGGAAATGAGTGTGATTGCCTGTGTTGAGGTTGCACAGCTTATGAGACGTCACGAGGACATCCAAAAACTGACCCACAGGGCAAGTCGAGGTCGATGGTCGCGGGAGTTGTTGCATAAGATCTGAGAGAGCCTCAGAGTCTGAGGCATCTTGTGGGGATAGATACAGCGAGCAAACAGTGATTCTCCGACACCATGAATTTCGACAGCAACGCATGGGGAGTGACGCGCGCTATTGACAAACACAGCAACACCTCGGTCAGTATCTTGTCTCATACCTTCCAAACTTTACAGAAGTTCTCCTGCGAACCTTGCAGAACTAGCACTCCTGAAAGAAAGGATATTGCGGAGACATGGTTTAGCCACAGCCTGGGGGATGTTTCCAGGAAGAGATTTTCACTCTGCAGCGGAGTGTGCGCTGATATGAAAGTTCCTGGCAGATTAAAACTGTGTGCCGGACCGAGACTCGAACTCGGGTAGCTCAGTTGGTAGAGGACTTGCCCGCGAAAGGCAAAGGTCCCGAGTTCGAGTCTCGGTCCGGCACACAGTTTTAATCTGCCAGGAACTTTCATATCAGCGCACACTCCGCTGCAGAGTGAAAATCTCATTATGACAGCAACACCTACTTTGGCTCTGTCCCCAGGCAGGTCATCCTTGCGGTGAAGGATATAGCCTCGAAGCACAGAAGTATCAGTGGCTTTAAAATGTGTTTCTTGTAAACACAGGAATAGGGGACGCTCCTTCATTATCAATTTTAGTTCCTCCACATGCGTCCAGAACTCATTAATGCTCCATTGTAATAGGGGTGACAGGCCGGCTGGAGTGGCCGAGAGGTTCTAGGCGCTACAGTCTGGAATCTCGCGACCGCAACGGTCGCAGGTTCGAATCCTGCCTCGGGCATGGATGTGTGTGATGTCCTTAGGCTAGTTAGGTTTAAGTAGTTCTAAGTTCTAGGTGACTGAAGACCTCAGCAGTTAAGTCCCATAGTGCTCAGAGCCATTTGAACCAATAGGGGTGACATCAATCAGGGGGACTGCATTTTCACCCTGTGTTTTCGTCGGAGAGGCAAGCCTGTAATTGGTGGGACTCAGTCTTGGGGCGATATGATTCCCCCAGTCCGATATCAAGGTCTTTTAGCTACACCGAAGAGTCCAGGGAGACTTAGTATGACGTCGACATCGTCTGACTGTTTTCTTCCCAACTCCGACGTTGGTAGATGCTTGGCCTTTGATTTTTTGCCCTGGCTAGGCTTCGAAGCAACAACCGCGGCAGTGGTAGTGGCGCCGCTGGGTGGTGGACCAAGGTAGACCTTTATAGGAGCAGGGAGCGGCAGCAGACTTGTCTGATATTTTGGAAGGCGGTGTAGGCTTTGATGGAACTGGAGCAGCACAACTGCACTGGCAACCCCCGTTTGGGTAGCAGCATCCGTTTTCTGAATTGGTTGTTTAAGAGCAGACGCAAAGGTTACAGCTAACTTCGGGGGCTGCATGGCATTATAGACATTTTTGGACTATCCATACGAAATACGTTTAGTTCTTTTTATTTCCTTATCTTCCATCTGCAAGACGTCTCACTTACTGACAATAAATGTCAGCGGTGATGGCTGCACTACGGGGGAGCAATTCGTACTACGCCACACCATCGCTCTTGCATGCAGATTTCGCACGATGATGGAATGATCACAGTTCATCACATTTCTCAATTCTCGAGTACACTGACGATGGTCATTGTGCATTAATAGGTTCAAACGATCTTCGTCAATCCCCGAAGGCCTTCGTCAACGTGGATGATGATTTGGTTTGTGGGGCGCTCAACTGCGCGGTCATCAGCGCCCGTACAAATTCCCAACCTTTGCTCAGTCCAATCTCGCCACTTTCACGAATAATGAGAAATGATGAAGACAGCACAAACACCCAGTCACCTTGAGGCAGGTGAAAATCCCTGACCCCGCCGGGAATCGAACGAGGGACTCCGTGCTCGGGAAGCGAGAACGCGACCGCGAGCTCACGAGCTGCGGACGTGTGAACGTGAAGAGTCACTAATGTCAAAACCAGCCCCCTTAAAACGAGAAAGCCATGCTATGTCCAATGGCATTATCCCCACATACGGCGAAAATGTTTTCGGCTGCATCCGCTGCAGTCAGCCCTCTACTAAACTCAAACAGCGTTGTTATCAATGGAGAGACGTCTACAGACGTTAAAGTAACCTCTGGCGTGCCACAGGGGAGTGTTATGGGACCATTGCTTTTCATAATATATATAAATGACTTAGAAGATAGTGTCGGAAGCTCCATGCGGCTTTTCGCGGATGATGCTGTAATATACAGAGAAGTTGCAGCATTAGAAAATTGTAGCGAAATGCAGGAAGATCTGCAGCGGATAGGCACTTGGTGCAGGGAGTGGCAACTGTCCCTTAACATAGACAAATGTAATGTATTGCGAATACATAGAAAGAAGGATCCTTTATTGTATGATTATATGATAGCAGAACAAACACTGGTAGCAGTTACTTCTGTAAAATATCTGGGAGTATGCGTGCGGAACGATTTGAAGTGGAATGATCATATAAAATTAATTGTTGGTAAGGCGGGTACCACGTTGAGATTCATTGGGAGAGTGCTTAGAAAATGTAGTCCATCAACAAAGGAGGTGGCTTACAAAACACACGTTCGACCTATACTTGAATATTGCTCATCAGTGTGGGATCCGTACCAGATCGGTTTGACGGAGGAGATAGAGAAGATCCAAAGAAGAGCGGCGCGTTTCGTCACAGGGTTATTTGGTAACCGTGATAGCGTTACGGAGATGTTTAATAAACTCCAGTGGCAGACTCTGCAAGAGAGGCGCTCTGCATCGCGGTGTAGATTGCTCGCCAGGTTTCGAGAGGGTGCGTTTCTGGATGAGGTATCGAATATATTGCTTCCCCCTACTTATACCTCCGTAGGAGATCACGAATGTAAAATTAGAGAGATTAGAGTGCGCGCGGAGGCTTTCAGACAGTCGTTCTTCCCGCGAACCATACGCGACTGGAACAGGAAAGGGAGGTAATGACAGTGGCACGTAAAGTGCCCTCCGCCACACACCGTTGGGTGGCTTGCGGAGTATAAATGTAGATGTAGATTAATGTTTAGAATCCCCCACATGGCACTCCATATCCTGTGGCCCACAACTCCACTATCTTCGAATGACTTAATAATTAAACTCAAATAGCAACAGTGAACCACAAAAAGAATGACAATCGATAAATAAATCCATAGAAATCGTAATACCAATATGAAAAAAAAGAAACCTAATAGATTGCAGAGATGAGGAGGCTCGTATACAAGAGACTACCGTAGATAATTGCATCAAACCAGTCTTTGAATAGAAGATCACAACAACAACGCCAAAAAGAGAAATTGACACTGCCAGTGACTATTTAAATGAACGGGCAAGACTGAAAAAATTCATCAACAAAGCTCTCATTTTTTTACGGTTTAAACTTTTTTTAACTTTCCGCCAAATATTCACATTTCGGAGCACGTGCTCGCTCGGGTAATTGAATCTGGCTGTTATCTTGTGTTTCCTGCTCTCCTCCTATCGCTGACAGCCAATTCCATGCGCTCGCTGCCGTTCGACAGGTGTTCAGCGTTTTGATTCATTTGCAATCAGGTGAACGTCCATCACGAGCAGCAATTTGGCTTCGCTGCTTTCAAGCGTAGGGCCATTCTGTGACGCCGGGTCGGCGTACCGTATCGGCGTGCGCTTGCAGATTCGCTTTCTCGTTGTAATTAACTGGACGGTTGAACACGCTCACTGGTGACGCACGCTATAAAGCTTATCATCTCGCAGTTTTGCTGGTAATCTCGCTATGCTGTAGGCGGAACGGGAAAACGTGACGTAGACAGCGACGTGCCAGTGTCACTGTCACTTTTGTCCTCTACTGAATTTGAAGCGTTGAGGTATGGAGCTGTTGCTACTTATGTAAATTAGCTGTATTATGGCGAAGGTGGGTTCAGACAAACGACGACGATAGTGATTTTTTTTTAATTTCCTAAATTATTTTCTAAGCTTTTCTCTTAAAACTACATATTACATAAAATTATTGCGCGATTTCTGTCGTATTAATGTTTAAGTTATCCGATATGTCAAGCAGTATATTTCTGAATACAGTCAGTAAGAGCAGACGCGAATTTACCATCTTTCGTTGTCGTTTCAGGTTCTCCATTTTTCCAGTAATCGGTTTGTGTGGTATAACAAAAGTATAGAAATCTACAATTAGCTAGCCTATGTATTGATTTCTTCCGTTTTTGCATTTTGTATGAAAGCATCCTCTCCAGAAAAGGTTTGGGAGCATCTCAGATTTACACTCGGCGAGTTAACTTGTAAACAAGCACGCATCCGTTAATCAAATTCGCACCTAACAACTTTGTGAGCATCTTACACAATATCATTATGGTTGAAGTCTGAGGACGAAATACCATGCTAACAAAACAGGGAGCGTCGAGTATTGTAGTTAAATTTTCACTGTTTTGATTTTTTGCTCCGAATCTCTTCCCAACACTCCTAGCTGGTCGACTCTACACACACTCTATTTGGAAATCACTGTGTTTTAGACGATTTAGGCCGTATGTAGAGATGAAATTCGGATTTTAGTTAGGATTAGTTAAGATAAAGTATGGTCCTACAAATAATTCAGTCACGGTTGAAGAATTAGACTGTAAATCTAGCTATTTGTATCTATATCTATATAGATCTTTCGCAAGCCACACCGTACGGTGCGTGGCGGGATATACCCTGTACCACTACTAGTCATTTCGTTTCTTGTTCCACTCGCAAATAGAGCGAGGGTAAACCGACTCTCTATATGCCTCCGTATGAGCCCTAATTTCTCGTATATTATTTTTGTGGGCCTTGTACACAGTGTATGTTCACGGCAGTAGAATCGTTCGGTAGTCGGTCAGTCGGCTTCAAATGAAGGTTCTCTAAATTTTCTGAATAATTTTTTCTCGAAAAAAATATCGTATGTCCTCTAAGGTTCCCATTGGAGTGGTGAACCACTCATTCCTATAATTTTCCCAATAAAACGAAGTCGATCATTCGCCTTCCTTAACATAAGGCCTTCGCAACGTTCGCCCACATATTTAATCGACGCGACTGTCAAGCAGCACCCTGTTAATGTTGTAATCGAACATTACAGATTTGATCTTCCTACTCGTCAGTATTAACTTATATTTTCCCACATTTAGGGTTAGTTGCCATTCATCACACCAACTGGAAATTTTGTCTGAGTCGTCTTGTGTCTTCCTACAGTCGCTCAACTTCGACATCTTACCGTACACCATGCCATCATCAGCAAATAACAGCAGACTGCTTCCCACCCTTTCCGCCAAACCATTTATGTACACTCACGCTCATAAATTACGGATAATGCTGATACATGCCCACAGACGACCACTGGAACAGTCGTCTCCAGACACACAGTCTACAGACGACTGAACAGACATGGTTTATTCGCCTGGAGACCTGCAAGGTGCATTCCACCGACTCATGTTCGCAGGAGAGACCGAAAGCCTGGTGTCAAGAACACAGTACATGGTCATTGGAACAGTGGTCCCAGGTTATGTTCACGGACGAGTCCCGGTATAGTCTGAACAGTGATTCTCGTCGGGTTTTCATCTGACGTGAACCAGGAACCAGATACCAACCCCTTAATGCCCTTGAAAGGAACCTGTATGGAGGTCGTGGTTTGATGGTGTGGGGTGGGATTATGACTGGTGCACGTACTCCCCTGCATGTCTTTGACAGAGGAACTGTAACAGGTCAGTTGTATCGGGACCTCATTTTGCACGAGTAAGTCCGCCTTTTCTGGGATGTAGTGGGTCCCACCTTCCTCCTGATGGATGATAACGCACGGCCCCACCGAGCTGCCATCGTGGAGGAGTACCTTGAAACAGAAGATCTCAGGCGAATGGAGTGGCCTGCCTGTTCTCCAGACCTAAACCCCATCGAGCACGTCTGGGATGCTCTCGGTTGACGTATCGCTGCACGTCTTCAAACCCCTAGGGCACTTTAGGAGCTCCGACAGGCACTGGTGCAAGAATGGGAGGCTGTATCCCAGCACCTGCTCGACAACCTGATCCAGAGTATGCCAAGCCGTTGTGCGGACTGTTTACGTGTGCACGGTGATCATATCCCATATTTAAAGATTAAAAAACAGTCTTGATCGCAACTTTTTATTTTTGTTGGAGTGACCGGTTTAGATTCTGTTTAAGAAACATCTTCAGGCTCCAGAACGGTGGGTGGACTCCGTGGTGCAAGTTGCGTCGACCCTCGACACTGGAATAACTGCACCATTCAACTTGCACCACGGAGTCCATCCACCGTTCTGGAGTCTGAAGATGTTTCTTAAATAGAATCGAAATTTTAATTTTAAAGACCGCTGATAATGTTTTCAAAAATTTTGCATCCCTTATTGATGTGAGGGTACATGCGCAGGAAACAGTGGCACTTTGTAGCACATGTGTTTCGGGGCGGTTTTCTCAACTTATCACCAATACTGCGGACTTACAGATCTGTGTCGTGTGTGTTTCCTATGTACCTATGCTAGTAGCGCCAGTTCTGTGTAGTGCCACCTTGTGTGGCACCATATTCTGCAATTATCCATAACTTATGAGCATGAGTGTATACAGAGAACAACAGCGGTCCTATCACACTTCACTGGGGCACTCTTCACGATACCATTCTCTCTGACTGGTACTCGCCGTCGAGAACAACATACTGGGTTCTATTATTTAAGAATTCTTTGAGCCACTCACTTATCTGTGAACTTATTCCATATGCTTGTATCTTCGTTAACAACCTGCAGTTGGGCACCGTCTCAAATGCTTTCCGAAATGTAGAAGTATGGAGCTATGCTCAACAATCAAGTTTACTACCGTGAAGTCCACGTGACTCCAAGAAATCTCACGTAATTCCGATAAATCTCTCTTTCTACAATATACTTAGTATCAGTACAATTCACTGTACTTACATCAAATTGATTCTTTTCACAATACTCGGCGCTCTAATTTCACGCATTTCTCATATGCAGGCATTACAGTACGAATACAAATCCACGCAACGAGAGTGCTCAACGCTGACAGTGGAAGCTCAATGACTACCGATGGAAAAGAACAGTTCCACCACCCTCACTAAACAAGACAGTATGCAATGCACTTACACATAATCGTATACATGTGAGTCAACTGTCCAAGTTGAAGAACAAGATGTGAAAGGAAACATATGCCGATGAAAAAATAGTAGATGATGAAGATGCTGTATCACACTACCTTCGTACTGCTCTAATGTAACAGTCAAACTATAGTATTCAGATAGAATCCACACTATGTTGAACCTACGAGGAATGCTGTATACCTGTTTTTTTTAGTGTGATCTGACGTCGAGTACAGAGTAGGGAGGGCAAAAAGGAGAAAATATATGATTACTACAATTAACTTTAGTATCTCAAAAGGTAATAACATCAATGATCTGCAGACGAAAGCCAAGCTGTCGTCAGTGAAGTACTACGAGTTCAAATTATATTTGAAAGAAAGCTCGAGAGCAGTGCAAAGAAGAAAACGCAAAATTTGTATGGCTTCATAGGCCTCACATCTACAGTGTTACTACAATGTTTCAGAATTTATGAGCTGGCCGCTGGCGGAAAATGCATCCTAGGCCTGGCCGTCTGCTTGTAAGACTTCCGGTACACAAAGAAAATGTGTGGGTGCCAGGACCGGCACCTCTGAATCCCTATCATATATCCGCCCATGTTTGAGGCGTTGCTGGCCAGGGTCTCTTGCACTCTGTGCACTGAAGACTGGTAATTCTCTAAAAATCCTTTCTGCCGCTGACTTCGGAAAAAGCAGAACTTCCTGTCCTTCTTCCACATCTTTGATCTCCATATTTACTGTGATGAATTCCAATACGATGTAATTAATAGTCATCGGAAGGACAGTCAAACTACCTTTCGCCGGGATTAAAGGAGAAAAGTCGACATTAAAAGCGCAAAAAGAATGCTGTTTCTAAACTAATAGGAAAGAGTGGACAGGAGGAAATACATTGAGGGGATCAACTACGGCTAGGACTATCTGCTGACATGACAGAAGAAGATGTAGTTGTCTATTTGGAAGACATATGGAATCCAGTAGTAGAATCAGCGGTTGGAAGATAAAACTAATCAAAATGGACAGATAATATTCCTAGGGAATTTCTAACATTACTAAAGCAAGTGACAACCAAACGTTTCTTCAAGTTAGTGCGTAGTATCTATAAGGCAGAAGAGCTACAGGAATATCATCCTCAAAATCCCCAAGACAGTAAACACAGATTATGTGAGAACAATCGCACATTCAGCCTAAAAGCCCATGCATGCAAGCTGATAACAAGAACAACATGCTCTAAATGAAAAAAAAGAAAACTCAGAATCGATTAGGAGACGAACAGTTTGGTTTTAGGATAGGTCCAGGCATTTGACAAGCAGTTATGACGCACCTGATAATGGAAGCAATATTGAAGTAGTAACAAGATGTTTTTATTATATTTCTTTCCCTAGAAGAAGAATGCGGCAACGTAAAATGGTTCAAGATGTTAGAAAGTGACGGAGTAATTGGTATAAATTATACGAAAAGACTGTTAATGCGTAATATGTACGAGAATCCAGAGAGAGCGATCAGAATAGAACACTGTAGAGAAGTTCTCTAATTAAAAAAGGAATAAGATACGGCTGCTGTCTGCTACTCACCCCGTGCGTGGAAGTAGCAACGACGGAAATAAAATTAAGGCTCAAGTGTGGGATTAAATTTAAAGGTGAAATGGCTTCAATGATAATATCTGTGGATACATTTTTATTGTATTTTATACTAACTTTGGTGTATGTCCTGATTCATTGGTTTCCACACAAATTTTTTGGGTGATAACCTAATAAAACGCCGTGTGTTTGGCCTGTATACCACCACAAGAGTACGAAGTCCCTCTTTTGTATATCAATATTTTATTAAATTAGGCATTTTCTACTTATTTCAGTGCTATTATTTCCCGCACTGTTGCAAACTTATCGCGCTCATACATGTATTGCCCTCTGATGGAGCTCTACCCCATTGACACCGTGATGTATGAGGATTCCCTTCCTTAGCGCTGGATCGGTCGCAGAGGACTTGAGGACCTATCTCTGCACTTCTGATCTAACCTCACACCCTGCGCCTATTTCTTATGGGGTTATGTGAAGGAAGCTGTTTACGTCCCGCCTCTACCAACCATTCTGACCGGTCTACAGAACCGGTTCACTGCTGCCGTGCACTCAGTAACAGCAGATACGCTTTTGCGTGTGTGGGACGAGTTTGGCTACCGCGTCGATGTTTGCCTCGCAGCCAACGGTGCCCACTTTGAACATTTATCACATTTCTAATTGTTAAATAAGTATTAAAATCTAATTAATCACAAATTATTACAAATTATTAAATCGATATCAAACATTAGGGAAAAAACTCTGAAACTTCCTCTTTTCATTGGTACAAAGCTTGTACATTTTGGATTTGAATAAATACGAAGTTTCGAATAACCCTGTATGTACTACAGGACGCCGCTAGACAGTGGATGATTGGAAACGAGTGATTTACAATGATTAATGGGAAACCGATGGAAGTGTCTGAATTTGGTGAATGCCTGGAGAACGTTACCTACCAGCATGTGTATTTCTGGCAGTGCAGTACAAAGGAGTGTCTTTGTGCTAAACTTAAGAAGACGCTACATGAAAAACGATGTGAACACATCTTAGTGGATTGTGTGCTGCTCACAACGGAGGAAACGTTCGGTGACGATGATTGTATCAGCATGTCGTAAAACAGCATCTGTGATGCAGTGATTTGTGGACCATCAATTCCTGAAATAGACAAGCTTGTGCAGAGTCCCTACTTGAACCTCATGGAACACCTATGGGAAGAGTTGAAGCGTCTACTTCGAACCAGACTCCGTTGTTCGACATCACTACCTTCTCTGGTTTCAGCTCTTGAGGAAGTACGGGCTGCCATTCGTCCACAGACATTCAGGAACCTCATTGAAAGTGTCCCCAACAGAGCTCAAGCCTTCATAAAGGCGACTGGTGGTCACACTAATAGGTTTCACCAACTGCGACATGGTCGCTTATACAAACAGTTATCCAATACTGTCAAATGTTTTTTATTCCAGTCTTTGATCACAATATCAATTCTTTAGACGATGACCGGTTTCAGTCCGTAATGACTATCCTCAGATCTTTTTTAAGGACATGGTGAAAAAAAGATCTGAGGATGGTCATTACGGACTGAAACCGGTCATCGTCTACAGAATTCATATTGTGATCAAAGACTGGAATAAAAAACATTTGACACTAATAGGTGTGCCCTTATTTTTGATCAGATCTTGTATTTGTAGATGAGGTGGAACTGTTACTTCATTGAGAAAATCGCCTCATTTTCCCTCTCTCTGGTTGCTCTTCACACGTTATTAAGCTGAATGGCGTCGAGTTGACCTGTAAACGGATTGTTGTGAAAGAGCTCCGCAGTACTTGCGTTTCCCCTTATTGCAGAGCGACATTGCTCATTCCACCACAATACAGACATTCTACATCAGTAGTGCACCGTATAGTGCACAGCGGAGAGTACCCTGCATTCCTGTTAATCATCCCCTTTCCTGCTCCATACGCAAATGGAGCAACGAGAAAGTGACCTTTCCCTCCGCACGTTCCCTAGTTTCTCCTGTCTTCGAGCTCATTCGAAATTTGCGTTGGCGGCTATAGAATCGTACTGAAGGAGGCCGAAAATGCTGATTCTTCAAATTTTCTGAATAGGGTTTCGCGAAAAAATCGTTGTCCTTAGAGAAAAAATTGGCTCGTCAGTCTCCAGCGCAGAAAGCGTGGGTTCAACGAAGCAGCACACAGATCACACTGGACGCGTTTCCTGAGATTGTCGGCGTTTGTTTGTCACTATCGTGGGGTCATGTGTGTGGACCGAGAACCACTGATGCGACGAGCATCTTTTCCGTTCTCCCCCCCCCCCCCCGCCCCCCCGCAACGGTCACACTTGTTCTGCGTGACAAAAAACAGAGTTAACGTTACTATTAACGAGCAGCACATATGCACGATGTAATGAGACAATATATGAAGAGATGTTTGAATGCGAATATTTACTTCCTCAGATCTAGTTAAGCTTATGAAGTCCATTTAGGAATGTGGCTTGGAAACTACGACTATTTGATGTAAAAGAGACATCAAAACAATACCTTCCTCCAGGATGCGTTTCGAGGGCTTACTCCCTCATCTTCAGGTGGATCAGCAGATTAGATTACAATTTCATCTGCTGGATGTGGCCAGCTGTCTGTTTTGACTTGCAATTCGCAACAAATTAGCTGTAATTTGTCACTTATTACCGCTATATGGCACTGAAATTATAAATTTAAAGAATAATAAAGTTACTTACAAGATGTTTTCTATGAAAACTATCTCTCGGCGTATTTATATGCATTCCCACCATTAAATGGTGTACAAACACGAAACAACTGCACGCACGCTCCATATACTGTACAGGTTTAGAAATACAGTGACCTGTAAGTCAGAGATCATTGCCAGCCTACATTACAAATGTAACCTTTAGGTTAAGGTTGCTCAAGTCGTACCCCTTATGGGAGAATTATTGTGTTTGCTAGAGTTAAGTTTGTTTTGCGTACAATGAAACTTTATTTTTTAATCTATCAAGTAGTTTACACATAAATACAAAAATCTTTTCTCAAAACGAGTTTTCAATCTTTGTCAGATCTGTAGCTTTGGTACGATTAAGGAAGCTGGTTTCCTAATCCGTACCCCCCTATAGCGTAAGTCATACTTACGGTAAGAAGTCAGTGACGACATAATGAATTCATGGACTAATGCAACTGAAAGTCACAACAGCACATTACAAACTATAAACGTAACTTCCATAGTTACACGTAATGAAATTAGCCTACACAGAGGAATCAAAATAAAATATATTGAAAGGTGGCTACGCTGAGCCACTGCGCCAGAGATTGCGCCAAAGAGTATTATTAAGCTGCCTCCACAGTGCTTGTTGAGAGCTCGTAGCAGTCTGTGCTTGTCGAGAGCTCGTGGTAGTCAGTGCCTGTTAAGAACTCGCAGCAGTTAGTACTTGTTAAGAACTCGTAGCAGAGAGTGTTTGTAGGCAGTGCTTGCTGAGATGTGATATTGGAGAGTTCTGGTTGAGATGTGATAGTAGAGAGACGGTGTGAGATATACTGTAAGGATTAGAGTGATTTTCATGAATGTAAATGAGGTAACTAACTCCGTTTCCTTTTATTTCAGTATCCTAAATAATGCGTCATTACAGGTTCAGTCAACAAAGCATCTGGCGTGTGTTCTTGTATTAGAGTTCAATTCTGCCTTCCTTACGCAATTATAGTATTTGTAATTTTCTTTTATCACGTCAGTAAAATTGATATTAAAAAATTCTTGTCTTGTTGAAGAAGAACCGTGCCAGATGTGCGTTGAGTCATACTTCCACATACAGAACAGTTATACTTATGCTTTGGTTTCGTAGGTTTCATAGTTGCTGGGGACTTAATTAATTAATTGTGTTAACGAAAATTTTCATTTCATTCTTTGTTGTTGTTCTTTGCAGTCAGATTGCGTAATAATTCTAGTCAGGGCCAACCGTTTACGAAACAGCGTAATCGGACTTACAGCTACTAAAAACAAAAAAAGTATTTTCAATCATATTTAATTAAGCCCCCATGCAATATTAACAAATTAAATCGCTTAAGTCAAAAATCAGTTGCGATTTCAGTCTTTCTCGGTGTATTCCACTGATGAATTCTTCTCGGGTTATCAGCCGAGTGGTGGCGTCGTCTTGTCGCAACGTTTCAATCTTTGCTAGAAGATGGTGGGTACGAAACTCATTGAAACGTTGCGACAAGATGACACCACCACTCGGCTGATAACCCAAGAAGAATTCATCAGCGAAAATCAGTTGGCTGAACACAGATATCACAAAATATTTCTTAATTTTACTTTCAACACTAGCGCATAGGTCATGTACCAACCTTTAGATTTCATACACTGGCTCATATCTTCATCTCGATCTTCCTTACATGGTTGACATAATCAATTTACTCTGTCCTTGTTTCCGTGCGTCTCAAGTGGGGCATATGGAACACCTATGAAAAGGTATGAAAAAAACACTTTTTGAGTTTCTCATTCACCAAAACACAAAATTCCTTGTATATGTTTATTAGTTTCAGAAATATAGACGTACCAAATCGGATGATTCTTTCTGATACACCCCTATTTTTTTTTCTTTGTTTCAGCGATACGGTAAATGATATCTCTCAGCAGGTTGGTAGGCTAGTTTTCTTAATTCAGTAATAGCTATTAAGGGAGAAAATAAACAGTAAATTAATTAAATGCTCCGCTAATTCATCTTGCTTCTATGCTCTCATGTCACTAGGTCTTCCAAATTTTGATGTTTCATTTAAACACTTGAAATGACGACGCACTGTAGGCTTTGGTATATTATATCTTCTACGGGCTTCATTAAACCTAATTTCACTGTTCCCATGCCTCGGTAAAGCTTCGTCCATATACTCCTGCTTCCACTTATTGTACACCCTCTTCGTCATATTGATCAGCTGCAACAAACTGCTTTTAGATGAGATGTAATTTCTATCAAAGCCTAAGAGGTACCAATACGACTAACTAATTCCCCACAGGTATGAGTTAGGTAGTGGAGTCTACCGTTTCTGACCAGAGCTACAGGCATAATCTTAAAGCTTTCTATCGTTTTATTACACTTAAATGAACGGCAGAGTACCAAGAAAATATATATGGTACAAAGTAATTACTATATCATCATTTTCTTCTCTGAAATTGCGTACAAGTGAGCGAGATAATGTAAGAAAAACTGTCAAATAAACTTACTTGTGAATTGTTTTCATGTCGCTACAGCGAGCGGTCCGCTGACTTGTTTCTGCTTACTCGTACACCTTTTTAGATCAACTTTACGCTACTTGATGTACTTTATGTACTTAGTAGATAGTGTCGGAAGTTCCATGCGGCTTTTCGCGGATGATGCTGTAATATACAGAGAAGTTGCAGCATTAGAAAATTGTAGCGAAATGCAGGAAGATCTGCAGCGCATAGGCACTTGGTGCAGGGAGTGGCAAGTGACTCTTAACATAGACAAATGTAATGTGTTGCGAATACACAGAAAGATGGATCCTTTATTGTATGATTATATGATAGCGGAACAAACACTAGTAGCAGTTACTTCTGTAAAATATCTGGGAGTATGCGTGAGGAACGATTTGAAGTGGAATGATCATATAAAATTAATTTTTGGTAAGGCGGGTACCAGGTTGAGATTCATTGGGAGAGTCCTTAGAAAATGTAGTCCATCAACAAAGGAGGTGGCTTACAAAACACTCGTTCGACCTATACTTGAGTATTGCTCATCAGTGTGGGATCCGTACCAGATCGGGTTGACGGAGGAGATAGAGAAGATCCAAAGAAGAGCGGCGCGTTTCGTCACAGGGTTATTTGGTAACCGTGATAGCGTTACGGAGATGTTTAGCGAACTCAAGTGGCAGACTCTGCAAGAGAGGCGCTCTGCATCGCGGTGTAGCTTGCTGTCCAGGTTTCGAGAGGGTGCGTTTCTGGATGAGGTATCGAATATATTGCTTCCCCCTACTTATACCTCCCGAGGAGATCACGAATGTAAAATTAGAGAGATTCGAGCGCGCACGGAGGCTTTCAGACAGTCGTTCTTCCCGCGAACCATAAGCGACTGGAACAGAAAAGGGAGGTAATGACAGTGGCACATAAAGTGCCCTCCGCCACACACCGTTGGATGGCTTGCGGAGTATAAATGTAGATGTTGAAAGGTGACTACACTGAGCCACAGCGCCAGAGATTGCGCCAAAGAGTTTTATTCCGCCACCTCCACTGGCAGTTCTTGTCGAGAAGTCGTGGTGGAGAGTGCTTATCGAGATGTGGTAGTAGTGAGTCGGTGTTGAGATGTTGTAGTAGGGAGTGCTTGTTCCATGTTTTATGCAGTTGTTTCATGGGCTAGACAGCAGATGTTGTTCCAATGGAGATATTGTAATGATCAGAGTGCTTTTCGTCAATATATATGAAGGTAAAAAAATTCCCTTTTTTTTATTATTTCAGTGTCTTAAACAATGCTTCGTCACAGGTTCAGTCAACAAAGCATCTGGCTCGTGTTCTTGTATTAGAGTGTAATTCTGGTTTTCTTGCGCAGTTATAGTATTTCTATTTTTTTTAATTACTTCAGTATAAATGGTATTTAAAATTTCTTGTCTTATAGAAGAAGAACCGTGCCAGATGTGTACATTGAATCACACTTCCACACACAGAACAGCTACACTTGTGTTTGTTGTTTCGTAGGTTTTATAGTTGCTGGGGACTTAATTAATTAATTGTGTTAACGGAAGTTTTCTTTCATTCTTTGTTGTTATTCTATGCAGTCAGATTGCGTACTAAAACCAGTCAGGGCCAACCGTTTACGAGACCTCGTAATCGGACATACAGCGACTAAAAAATTAAAAAATTATTTGCATTTCATATTTATATAATTAAGCCCCCATGCAATGTAGATGTAGTATATAAATATGAATTCAGATGTTAGTGGAGGAAGACTTAGGACGTGGTACGACTAAAGCAACTTTACCCTAAAGAAGTGTTTAAATATTTACAGACGTCGTTTAAACGTATGTATGTATTTCAGCGCATTCATCTGTTAATAAATCACTTTGGTGATTAGGGTGATGAATTCATGTTTTCATGATTGCATACACCGCCGCTGTCCTCTGGTTGATGGGAAAGCGTCTTCTAAGGCCAAAATGGCTGCCTTGGCGTCGGCCGAAGCTGACACACGGAGCAATTTCGCAACCAAG
Organism: Schistocerca serialis cubense; assembly: GCF_023864345.2. Lineage (NCBI taxonomy): Eukaryota > Metazoa > Arthropoda > Insecta > Orthoptera > Acrididae > Schistocerca > Schistocerca serialis. The sequence goes on from NC_064642.1 coordinate 530,750,792, forward strand.
AGAGGAGGCACGGGAGGGGTAATAGTTTTACGAGCAGACGCCACCAGTCCTGCGCAGCACAGTGCGGGAACAAAGCAGGCCACCAATGCACAACCCTAACCCAACGGCGGTCTCCGGTGTGCCACTGCAACGCACAGTAGTTGCTCAGCACTTAACTGTCGCACTGTACACTGCACTGTCATCCATTCTTCCACTGTCAGAGTCCGCAATGGTAGACAGTGATTCTTCAACAAGATGTTTTAGAACACGGCAGTAAAGTTTTGCAGAGGCGATTCTAACCAAATTCTGGCTCGCTCTACAACACTGACGAACTGACACGCGGAAGATCCAGCGTCTGCACGACCTGACAGTACAGTGTGACATGGGTCTTGCAGCCACCCTCATGTAGGGGTGTCGACTTATGACACAGACTCCTTTTTAATTTAAACATATATTTTTCTGTGATCTTGCAGACAGTGTTCTATGACAAATTTAGCGATATAACGTGCGTAAAATTGGTCTAATAATAAGCTAACAGCACCTCACAACATTGTCAGAAGAAGAGTTCTAGCAAACATCTGCCACATAGTACCAAGTATAAACAAACACACAACTCAGATACAAATCGTGTGTTTCTTGGCATGATTGTCATATCAGGTACTCACACTTTTGGTCTTCAATACTGACACTGACACGCGCTATTAAGTGATTCCAGAAAGGCAATAATGTACGCTGAATGTCACCTGGACTTGTCTCTACACAGACCTGTGCTACTCGACAGTTCGTCTCTTAGAGTCATCGATGTCTACTTGTAGATCTTTTGTTTCCATTTTCCCTACTGATGAAAGTACGGAGATGCTGTCCTGTGAGAGTCCACCCCCATTAATGCTTCCCAGACGAGCAATACAACGGTCTCCAAAAAGTTTCTAAATAAAGTCTTTCAATAGGTGTGCAGGATGGTGGAACATCTGTCATGTTGGTACTAAATGGATTGCTTTACATTCAGTGTTACGTCTTCCCAAAACTGCGGCAGCGTATGTCAGGAAATGTAAACCATGGTGGCTATATTGAGCACCATCAATTAAAATTGGTAATATTGAGACAATTCTTTTTAAGCCAGGAACACTTGTTGGAAGACCAAATAGTTTCCAGTACCGGTCCAATACACAATTTCTAATCTGTCAGGAATTTTGAGATCAGTGCACACTCCGCGGCAAAGTGAAAATTCGTTCTGGAAGCAGTCACCCAGGGTTTAGCTTAAGCCACCTCTCTGTAAGATGCTTTCGTTGAAGAATGCTAGTACCGCAAGGTATGAAGGAGAACTGTGCAGTTTCGACGGTAGGAGATGAGGTACTGATGCAAGTAGAGCTGTGAGGGCGGGGCGTGAATCGCGGACGTGTGCTCTATGTCCCTGGTTCCGATACATAAGTAGAGAAGAAGATCCTTTCTTCCAGCAGTGCTAGTTCTGTAAGGTTCACAGGAGGGCTTCAGTGTTCTGTAGGTAGGAGACGAGGTACCGCCAGAAGCAAATTTGTGAGGACGGTAGAGCACTTGAGTTCGAGTTTTAATCTGCCAGGAAGTTTCATATCAGCGCACTCCGCTGCAGAGTGAAGATTTCATTAGTACATTCAAATGCCGGAAGACTCTATTACAACCAAAACAACTTACAATTTTCCCAGTAAAACTATTAACTTAATCGAAACTTGTGAATGATGAAGCATGAAACCTATCTCTGGAGTAGGCGGCGCAGTAAATAATCTCTGACTGAACTGTCGTGTTTATGTAAATCAGCAGTCTCAAACTCTTTAGTTCTGGACAGTTATTTTCGATCAAGGCAGAACACCTTCTTTGGTATTGTAAATCATCAACCACTGATTGTTTCTTGAATCACAAGTCGAATAACTAATTTTCGCTTCTTGTGGGCTTCATTACACCCAAATGTGTAATAGTTCTTGGCAGAAAGACGTCAGTCAGCCTACTCATATGTAATCTTATTACAACCTGGTCAGTTAACACAACGATATTCATTTATTTTTCAGTTACAATACTTTTCGTAATTAATTCAACTGAGTGCGGAGAACGGCTACAGTTACCGGCAGGATCGTCTTCTTGCTGTGGCCATCGGTTACTATGTGGCAGTGTTCGGATTATTAACCCAGGCGGCAAGGTGAAAGTGGTGCCATCCGCCCATTGTGGAACTGTTCCTCACGACATGAAACGAACGAAAACAAACATTTATGTACAAAAATTACAAGAACAACACATTCAAATGAGAAAACAAATCGGAATCAAATAACTTAACAGTTATGGTACCATTAACTTATCTTCCCACCTGTACACACTGCGATAGTAGGAAGAGTCCTTGTGTAACTGGCACTAATTTCCGTAACACCACGTCTGCCGACTGAGCTCTCCAAGCACGACTCGCTGGCCGCCGTCACAGCTATACTTCCGCCAGTACCTCGTCTCCTACCTTCCAAACTTCACAGAAGTTCTCCTGCATAACTTGCGGGACTAGTGCTCCAGGAAGACATAACTAAGCAACAGTCTGAGGTACTGTTCCAGAATGAATTTTCACTTCCCCTCGCTCCTCATTAGCATTCTGTCAGTCTTCTTCTTTTTCTTCTTCTACTTCTCACCGTTAATCCCTCGTAGTATGGCGTCCGCTGTACTCAAGATTTAAGAGTTGTATTCTATTTTAAAGTTTCGTCCGGTTGGTCTTCCGGTAGTCTCAGTCGTTACTTACCTTGGGAGAAAACCCATGTGCAACACCTCTTTGTAAATTGCGTAAAATTTGTCCTGTGTGATCATATGTTACCCGTTTAAGTATCGTGTTTTATGACGAGGAATTTGTGGACCAACGTAGAATTTCCTAAGGGGGCGTGGGAAACCGCCTACAAACCAACTGTCTCACCGGTGCACCAACCAACCACGAACGTTAATACGTTCCGCGTATTCGATCCATCTGGCTCGGATTGCTGTCTCCCTAGTCAGGGCGCTGCGTTTACGCTACACGAGCAGGTTTCATTTCATTCACTGATCCCCATCGAATTGAGTCTGAGGCTTGGAATTTCCCTTTTTAGATTTTCTAGCGCCTCTACCACCTTCAAACTTCTGACATTCCAAGCTCCGCTTCGTGGGATGTCACCCTTGCATTAATTATTCAATATTTTTCTGATGGTAACCTGGCCCCGTCTCCTTGTCGGTCACCTCTCTGAGATCCGATTGGAGAACTAATTCCCTAAGCTCCAGCATTTCATGCCGTTGGTTATTATTGATTATTCCACCTTTCAGCGCCAGTTTGCCACCCGAAGGGCAAGAGGTTGCCCTGAAAGTCTGTTCGCCCGTCAGTCCTCTGTGTGAAGGCAGTTGTCGTACCGAGGGTAATTCCCGATACCGGAAATCTTCACTGACATCGCTGATAATTTTTATTCAGAATTTAAGCAGTGGTTGAGTTCGAACCCGATGCCCAGGACGTTTTGATTCATGGTCAGAGAGGCTAACATTAGACTATTGTTGCGTTAGTGACTTTTGTTTATGACTTACGAAGATATGAATTAAATAATAATTGCTGTCAGGTTCCAGTAATCGTCCAACAAAGCTGATTTGCTTAAGTATCGTCTTTTTCTTCAATACCGGAAGGTAATTCTTGTTATGTACCCCTAACAACAACTTTGACGGTTCGTTCCGCGTTTTTATCATCTACACTGTGTTGTGTCCGCTAAAAGGTTCGTCATGGATGAATGAAGATGTAATGTAATATGCAGGAAAAACTGACAACATATAACAACTGCAGCTTAGTATGAATATTTTATGTGTCACAGACAATCACTGGTAAGCTGAACCGCAACAGATTATACATACTGTTTGGATGAGCAAACACGTACACAAATAATTTTGAACCTCACGATTAATTGTTTGCCACAAAACGTATGTAACGTATTTTGCCCATATGATATATGCACGGGTGCGTCGTACATGGAGGTGAGCTCTCTACAACTGAGGATGAGCGTACATTTGAGCGAAAGAGATTAAAAATATCAACTGTTAGTGTACACTCTGGTGTAGAGCACACTTGTTTCCATTTTATGCCAAATATTTCGAAAACCGATCCACTCGTCTTCTTCGGCTGCTGCATGTTCCGCTAAAGCGTGTACCCACTGTCAGGACTCCAAACCGTTGGGCTTTTTTTAAAGAAAAGTGACTAAAACACGGTATATGGAACTCCAAAGGCAGCAGGGAGAATGGAATGAAACAGGGTTGTAGCATACGATCCACTGTTCTTCATTTCATACATAGAGTAAATGGTAACCAAGCGGAGATTAGGAACGAAAATTAAAGTTAAGGAAAAGGAAAAAGAAGCACTGAGATTTGCCGATGAGGCTATAAAGTCATCAATAAAAGTAAAACAACGTTAATGCAACGTAGGCTAATTTAATGACGTAATCTTGAAAGAGCTAGATTTGGAAACGATACACTGGAGTGAAATGTGGATGATAAATAGTACAGAGAAGAAGAGAACTGAAGGTTTTAAGATGTGACGCTATGGAAGTATGCTGAAGAGTAGATGTGTAGATCGAATAACTAATAGGAAATTACTGAATCGAATTAGGGAGAAAAAATAAATTTGTTGTATAACTTGAAGAAAATGAAGAGTTTAGCTGGCAGAAAACATTCTGAGGCATCAATCAATTGTCAATTTACGATAATGATAAATACTGAAGCAGTGAATTAAAATTTGTACCACAGTCACGATTCGAACGCAAGTCATCTGCTTACATGCGTATGTGGTACTCGTTGTGCCACAATACCTCTACGGCTACCGCACCTGCATAGATTATCCTAGTATGCCTCCCTCCCAGATACAAATTCCACTTCACGTCTCAGCCCATTGCTGTCCCCTTCTAATCTCGCATCAGTACTGCCAAGGGTGTCCGATAATGGAACAGCATATTAGCAATGAATGAAATGGGATTAATCCTGCGTGTGCATCAGGCGTAGGTGTTATATTAATCGTATATAGTTGATGTCCTGAAAAAATTCTGAGTCTCACCGTTATCTACGATAACGATGTAGGCTGAAGCAATGGAGCCTTTGTAAGCAGAAGATTAGGGTTCGAATCCCAGCGCTTGTAGATATTTAAAATCACTTCTACAGCCTATATCGTTGTACATATACGTGAGACTCAATGTCTCTCAGGAACATCAACTGTATATCATTGTCAGTTTGATAATGGAGGGACGTCTGCGAAAAAGGAAGGTAAAAATTGTAGTGGGAGATACGATGGACAGCAGTAAGCAGATTTACACTGATGTAGGCTGCAGTATTTACACAGAGCTGACGAAGCCTGCACAAAATAGACTAGCATGGAGAGCTGCACCATACCAGTCTAGAACTGATGACCATAATAACAGCAACCGTGTCAGATAATACCATAAAATGAAATAAGAAACACTTTCTGTTCGACATTATATGGCCTTGTGCAGTGCGTAGAAACCGCTGCACTTTCAACCACCAAAGATTATCACTAACGTGATCAGAGTTTCGTGTCTTAATTAAATTTTGCATTACGATGCTTCATTAAACCCAATCGGACCATATTCATCTCAATAGCTGGTAAAAATGGAGGGACAGCTATATGAAACGCATTTCAATCAACGTCAATGGAAAACCTTACCCGACAAGCTATGAAAGACCCTACACCGTGTAGCCCAAGGATAAATAAATGAGTGTATCAAAAACGGTTTGTCCAGATCGTAGTTTATAGTGGAAAATCGAACGGTAACGTAATAAAATGAAGGCTGGAACACTTAATTCATCCTCCGGTAATGCTTCACCGAAGAAAATTTCACTTCCAACCTTAGATCTGAAAGTGAGAGGTCTGGGAGGAACTGATATGAAGTATAACATTAAACATCCAAACGTTTCTTTCGCCTGGCCCTCGGAGAATCCGTGTCGCCGCGAAAAGCGTTAACCACGGCCGCAGCCAGAATACACCGAGTCTTAGCAGTGTACGGCACGCCAACAAAATTAGCGATATATTTCCACAGATTTACTCGGAAACGTTTATCGCCAAACTCGGTTAATTTTGTCCTGCTACACCACTAACTATGCCAAATTAAGTTCACTAGCAATACTTAAATCAGCATGAAGTGTTAAAACTTCCACTATTTTCACATAGGTAATACATGCTCTGTAGCAATTTAAGTTTTGGGAGCCGTGGTCTAGGGGCAGCGTCTTTGACTGGTAATCGGAACGTCATCCTTGCCGGGTTCGAATCCAGCTACCGCTGAAATTACGAGTAAAAATCGTCAGCAATGGGGGCCGAAGGCTTCCGGTATAAGACGACACCCGCGTTTTGTCTACCGCCCTCTCAAAGAGGGCAGAGGAACGGAAAGAGGTTCATGGCACTCGCTTGCCCTGTGGGTGGAAAACTGCCCCTAAAAGGAGGAAAAATCAGCAATGATCAACGGCATGAGGATGCAGAAGGCAATGGAAATCATTGCATTAAGGACACAATGTGTATCCACAGGACATGTGTCCTATAATTGAAAAAGTGTAATGATGATCTTTCCATTTACAAATCGGATCTCCGGGAGGGTACTATCAAAGGAAAGGTGACCATGAGAAAAAGACTGACTGACCAAAGAAGGGATAACATTCTACGAGTCAGGAAGTCAGAAATTTGGATGTAGTAGGGAATCTAGAATGGCTGAATCTAGATACAGTGGGGGTCAGTGAACTGAAATGCAAAGAAAGTAAGGATTTCCGGTCAGACGAATAAAAGGTAATTTCAACATCAGTATAAAATGGCATAACGGAAGTAGGATTTGTTGTGAATAGGAAAGTAGATCACTGTGAGCTACTGTGATTATTTCAGTGATATAGAGTTGTCATCAGATTCGACAGTAAGACAACGCTGACAACGATAGTTCAGGTATGGATGAGGCGCAGGCAGAAGACGAACAGTTACAGAAAGTATATGATGATACTGAAAGGGTAATTCAGTGTGTAAAGGGAAATGAAAATCCAATAATCATGGGGAACTGGAACAGGGTTATGCAGTAAGGAACTGAAGAAAAGCTCATGTGAGAAAATAGGCTTGGGAGCAGGAATGTGTGACAAGAAAGACTAATGAAGTTCTGCAATAAATTTCAGATTGCAACAGTGATTACTGTGTTCAAGATTGACAAGAGAAGTATGTGTACTTAGAAAAGACCAGGAGACACGGAAAGATTATAGCTGGCTAACATCAAGGTCAAGCAGAAATTCTGAAACCAGCTTTTGGATTCTAAAGCGTACCCAGGAGCAGATAAAAACTTAGATCACGACTTAGTAATGATGAAGAGTAGACTGAAATTTTAAGAGAATTAGTCCGACTGAACCAGTGTGGATGGAAGTGGGATACTGAATTAATGAGGATAATGAGACGCTTTTGAAGTTCGCTAAGGATGTCGATACTGCGACACGGAATGTTACAGTAGGCAGTTCAGTTGAAGAGAAGCGAGCATTTCTAAAAAGGGTATTTACAGATGTTGGACAGTCAAACAAAGATACATGGAAGGTACCTCCGAAGAAACCTTGGTAACGGATGAAATACTTCAATTTATCGACGTGAGGAGGAAATACTAAAATGTTCAGGAAAAGACAGGACTGCATCAATGTATGTCACTTAAGAATAAAATAAATAGGAAGAGTAGCCAAGCCGAAATGGCTCGCGAGAAAAATGTGAAGAAATCGAAAAGAAATTATCATCGCAAGGACTGACTCAGCATACAGAGGAGTCAAAACAACCTACGGTAAAATTAAAAGCAGTGGTGGAAACTGAAACGGGAATTCCACTCTTAAAGTCAGAGGGAAGAGTGGATGGGTGGAGAGAGTACATTGAAGGCGTCTATGAGGTGGAGGAGTTGTTTGATGATTTTATAGAAGGAGAAACTGGAATCGATGAGGAAAACAGATGATCCAATATTAGAGGCAGAAATTAAAAGAGTTTTGGAAGATCTGAGACCAAATAAAGACGAAGGGATAGATAAAATTCCATCTGAACTTCAAAAATCACTGTGGGGATCGGCAACCAAAGGACTATTCATGTTTTGATTACATAGACTTTTCCGGTGGAATGACTGATGATACTCTTCTTTGGTATGCAGCCGGATAATGTACTCACCTTGACAATATTTCAGCGGACCAACTGACTCCCATTTTCAGGTAAGTAAGCTGTAGCACAGTATCGCCGGAAATTCATCAACATACTCGGCTGAAGATGGCGTTCAGCTTGTCCGCTGATATATTTTGTCAAGATGACTATATTATCCGGCTGCACGCCAGAGACGAGTATCAACATGTCTATTCACGATGATGTGCAAAATTATGAGACTGGCGATACGCCATCAGACTTTATGAAAATGATCATCCACACAATTCCGAAGACTGAAAGGGCAGACAGCAGCGAAAGTTGACATACAATCTGCTTAACATCTCATGCATCTAAGCTTCTGACATGAGTAACACACAGACGAATGCAAAGTAAAATTGAGGATATACTATATGACGATACGTTTGACTTTAGGGGAGGTAAAAGGTATCAGAGAGGCAGTACACGTTTGCCAATCTAGAAAAAGTTCTCGACATTGTGAAACTGTGCCAGATGTTCGAAATTCCGAGACATAAGATTAAGCTACTGTGAAAACGGGTTGCATACGTCAAGAACCAAGATGGAACATTAAGATTGAAGGCCAAGAACTAAGTGCTCGAATTAAAAAGGGTGTAAGGCAGGGATGCAGTCTTTCACCTCTACTGTTCAATCTCTCCATCAAAGTAGCAGTGACGGAAATAAAGGAAAGGTTCAAGAGCGGGAAAAAAAAATCAAGGTCAAAGGATATCAGCCATAAGATTCGCTCTTGACATTAGTTTTTTTTTTTTTTTTTTTTTTTTTTTTTTTTTTTTTTTTTTTTTTTTTTCGGCAGTCTACTGACTGGTTTGATGCGGCCCGCCACGAATTCCTTTCCTGTGCTAACCTCTTCATCTCAGAGTAGCACTTACAGCCCACGTCCTCAATTATTTGCTCGACGTATTCCAATCTTCCAATCTCTGTCTTCCTCTACAGTTTTTGCCCTCTACAGCTCCCTCTAGTACCATGGAAGTCATTCCCTCATGTCTTAGCAGATGTCCTAACATCCTTTCCCCTCTCCTTATCAGTGTTTTCCGCATATTCCTTTCCTCTCCGATTCTGCGTAGAACCTCCTCATTCCTTACCTTATCAGTACACCTAATTTTCAACATTCGTCTATAGCACCACATCTCAAATGCTTCGATTCTCTTCTGTTCCGGTTTCCCGACAGTCCATGTTTCACTACCATACAATGTGCTGTACTCCAGACGTACATCCTCAGAAATTTCTTCCTCAAATTAAGGCCGGTATTTGATATTAGTAGACTTCCCTTGGCCAGAAATGCCTTTTTTGCCATAGCGAGTCTGCTTTTGATGTCCTCCTTGCTCCGTCCGTCATTGGTTATTTTACTGCCTAGGTAGCAGAATTCCTTAACTTCATTGACTTCGTGACCATCAATCCTGATGATAAGTTTCTCGCTGTTCTCATTTCTACTATTTCTCATTACCTTCGTCTTTCTCCGATTTACTCTCAAACCATACTGTGTACTCATTAGACTGTTCATTCCGTTCAGCAGATCATTTAATTCTTCTTCACTTTCACTCAGGATAGCAATGTCATCAGCGAATCGTATCATTGATATCCTTTCACTTTGTATTTTAATTCCAGTCCTGAACCTTTCTTTTATTTCCATCATTGCTTCTTCGATGTACAGACTGAAGAGCAGGGGCGAAAGGCTACAGCCTTGTCTTACACCCTTCTTAATACGAGCAATTTGTTCTTGATCGTCCACTCTTATTATTCCCTCTTGGTTGTTGTACATATTGTATACGACCCGTCTCTCCCTATAGCTTACCCCTACTTTTTTCAGAATCTCGAACAGCTTGCACCATTTTATATTGTCGAACGCTTTTTCCAGGTCGACAAATCCTATGAAAGTGTCTTGATTTTTCTTTAGCCTTGCTTCCATTATTAGCCGTAACGTCAGAATTGCCTCTCCCGTCCCTTTACTTTTCCTAAAGCCAAACTGATCGTCACCTAGCGCATTCTCAATTTTCTTTTGCATTCTTCTGTATATTATTCTTGTAAGCAGCTTCGATGCATGAGCTGTTAAGCTGCTTGTGCGATAATTCTCGCACTTGTCAGCTTTTGCCGTCTTCGGAATTATGTGGATGATGCTTTTCCGAAAGTCAGATGGTATATCGCCAGACTCATATATTCTACACACCAACGTGAATAGTCGTTTTGTTGCCACTTCCCCCAATGATTTTAGAAATTCTGATGGAATGTTATCTACCCCTTCTGCCTTATTTGACCGTAAGTCCTCCAAAGCTCTTTTAAATTCCGATTCTAATACTGGATCCCCTATCTCTTCTAAATCGACTCCTGTTTCTTCTTCTATCACATCAGACAAATCTTCACCCTCATAGAGGCTTTCAATGTACTCTTTCCACCTATCTGCTCTCTCCTCTGCATTTAACAGTGGAATTCCCGTTGCACTCTTAATGTTACCACCGTTGCTTTTAATGTCACCAAAGGTTGTGTTGACTTTCCTGTATGCTGAGTCTGTCCTTCCGACAATCATATCTTTTTCGATGTCTTCACATTTTTCCTGCAGCCATTTCGTCTTAGCTTCCCTGCACTTCCTATTTATTTCATTCCTCAGCGACTTGTATTTCTGTATTCCTGATTTTCCCGGAACATGTTTGTACTTTCTCCTTTCATCAATCAACTGAAGTATTTCTTCTGTTACCCATGGTTTCTTCGCAGCTATCTTCTTTGTACATATGTTTTCCTTCCCAACTTCTGTGATGGCCCTTTTTAGAGATGTCCATTCCTCTTCAACTGTACTGCCTACTGCGCTATTCCTTATTGCTGTATCTATAGCCTTAGAGAACTTCAAACGTATCTCGTCATTCCTTAGTACTTCCGTATCCCACTTCTTTGCGTATTGATTCTTCCTGACTAATGTCTTGAACTTCAGCCTACTCTTCATCACTACTATATTGTGATCTGAGTCTATATCTGCTCCTGGGTACGCCTTACAATCCAGTATCTGATTTCGGAATCTCTGTCTGACCATGATGTAATCTAATTGAAATCTTCTCGCATCTCCCGGCCTTTTCCAAGTATAGCTCCTCCTCTTGTGATTCTTGAACAGGGTATTCGCTATTACTAGTTGAAACTTGTTACAGAACTCATTTAGACTTTCTCCTCTTTCATTCCTTGTCCCAAGCCCATATTCTCCTGTAACCTTTTCTTCTACTCCTTCCCCTACAACTGCATTTCAGTCGCCCATGACTATTAGATTTTCGTCCCCCTTTACATACTGCATTACCCTTTCAATATCCTCATACACTTTCTCTATCTGTTCATCTTCAGCTTGCGACGTCGGCATGTATACCTGAACTATCGTTGTCGGTGTTGGTTTGCTGTCGATTCTGATTAGAACAACCCGGTCACTGAACTGTTCACAGTAACACACCCTCTGCCCTACCTTCCTATTCATAACGAATCCTACACCTGTCATACCATTTTCTGCTGCTGTTGATATTACCCGATACTCATCTGACCAGAAATCCTTGTCTTCCTTCCACTTCACTTCACTGACCCCTACTATATCTAGATTGAGCCTTTGCATTTCCCTTTTCAGATTTTTCTAGTTTCCCTACCACGTTCAAGCTTCTGACATTCCACGCCCCGACTCGTAGAACGTTATCCTTTCGTTGATTATTCAATCTTTTTCTCATGGTAACCTCCCCCTTGGCAGTCCCCTCCCGGAGATCCCAATGGGGGACTATTCCGGAATCTTTTGCCAATGGAGAGATCATCATGACACTTCTTCAGTTACAGGCCACATGTCCTATGGATACACGTTACGTACATTAGAATACCCAGTGACATTGAATATGAATTACAGGATCCGATGAATCGAATGAACAGTCTAATAAGTAACAGAATAATGATTGAGAGTAAATCGGAAAAGAATAAAAGTAATAAGAAGTAGCAGAAATGAGAACAGCGAGAAACAGGTCGCCACTAAGTTGACGAAATTAAGGAATTCCACTCCCTTGGAAGCAAAGTAAACGTGAGGGACGAAGAAAGGAGGACATAAGAAACAGACCAGCACAGACAAAGCCAAGAGAAGACTCCTCGCACCTAACATAAATCCTCAATTTGAGGATTAGATATACGAGAATTATTTTTGTAATCATATTTCTATATATCAGTGACCTTCAAACAATTTTTAATAAAAATTTAAAGGCAGTCTTGCTCGCGTATCTGTCGACTGACGCCCACGCCTCGCACGTATCGTTTCGGCTCCGTGTCACTGACTCATCCCGCCACCACTTGAATATGGTCCTATGATGCAAAACAGACTGAAACCGGTCACGATTTTAAATAATTGTGTATATGCGTCCAACATTTCCTTTTAATTTTTATTCAGTTTCTCAGAACGTACATCTGGTGCCTGGTGCATTGCATTGGATGCTTGCATGGTGCATTGTATTTGATGGTCGTGAATCATGGACAATATGAAAGTTGAACAGAAGAGATGTGCCAGAAGAGATGTGCTGCTACAGAATACTGCTTAAGATCAGCTGGACTAACAAGGTAAGGAATGAGTGGATCCTCAGCAGAATCGGAGAACAAAGGAACATACGGGAAACACCGACTAGGAGAAGGGACAGGATGATATATCATGTGATAAGGTATTAGGGAATATTCTCCTTAGCAAAAGAGGTAACTGTAGAGGGTAAAAACCGTAGGGAAGGCAGAGATACTTCAAGCAAATAACTGAGGACGTAGGCTGCACGTACTACTCTGAAATGAAGAGTTTGGTGCAGGAAAGCGATACGAGGCGAACAGAGTCAAAGTAGTCAGAAGAGTGTTGACTCAAGAAAAATAAATATAAAAAAAATTCAATAAATTAACCGTTTTCGGTATACTATCCAATTTTCAACCTCTTCTAAGGTGAATGACAGCTCTAATTTTCTTTTGATCACATAATCCTAAATGGAATTCCCTTGTAATGCTCTGATAATTTCGTCTTGTACGATGTTCTGTTGTTTACAAAATAATAACGAGCAGCTATACGTGCATTTATGTATATTGGGAACAGCTAAATCTCACCCTTACGCAATCTCAGCTAACCTGCTTCGGTAATCACAGACTAGTTGGGAGTACCAACGCTTGTACTGGCACTGAATCAGGTCATTACGAAAGCTGCCGATTATCGGTAAATTCTCCATTACGATCCGTTGTCAAGTACGTCGGGTTTTATAGTGGCCGATGCGACAATTTAATCTGCAATTCACGTTAACAAATTGCCAATTAACACAACGTTTTATAGCAGAAATATAAAATTCGTTACAGAAACTGTTCTATCAGCACAGAAAGCACTTTAATCTAAATGTGTTCTGTTATTATATTTAGCTGACTGCTGAGATACTGATGACATTTCAAAATTACACAGATAAAGGTAAGCAACGGCGATTTTATTTGCTTTATTTTCGAAATATCACTTATTTTCATATGCTAAATAAATGTTTCACTGTTATAGCGAGAGCTAAACGTCAATCGAACGGCCAAAGTTTCGTGATGAAAGAGTAAAAAGCCTGCTTAGAAAATTTTCGTAATACTTTTCCATTCTCTAAAGCACTTTATCTTTTATTCCAGTAGTGGACCCTGAACCAATTTTAAATCATTTAATAAGTTTTCGACTCGTCTTCAATATATCCAATAAGTATTTAACGGCTCCACATTATGAGCGAAGATTTCTCGATCTTTAGTTATGAATAAGGAATATAATCTTGATAACAGTACACAGACTGCTTTGAAAATGAATCAAAAATGGTGTTTATAGGTACTAACTTAACCTTCATTGCCATTTTGTTCCCTTTCTTCAACAACCTTTACTATCCTTTAAAAATCTGAAATCACAGACACTGTCGCAGATGACCTTTCAGATGTCATCTCTTTGCTCTCTCCATACGACAGTTTCTAAACGCGAAGAACAATGACGTTAATAATGTTGTACGAGATACAGACGTTGATACTGACATAAAACAAGAGTTTTTACGTAACATGTTATCTCAGTCATCAGAAACTCGTAACGGCGTTGGCGAAATAAATTAATGCTTCAGTGGATGCCTGAAAATTTCGGAATGTTGAGGGCAACAAAACACAGTGGGACACGATTATGAACAGAGAACGTCGATTCGTAGTTTACTGATTATTACGGGATAACTGAATTTTCTATCACGGTCGAAGTTAAAACACGGAGGAAGATTAGGATTTCTCATGACTGTCGACGACGAGGAGTCATTGACATATTTTACACCCCCCCCCCCTTTTGAGTTGGAGTCAAGTCCCAGGTAGGAAAAAGATGGAAAAGACAACGACCATTGCCCTATTCACATATACAAACAGTTACGACATTCAGTTTACAGAAACGATGGTAAACCTGAATCTGGAGGATTAAAAAGAGAATGTGTGTCTCGATACTCCTAGATAGCTGTGCAGTTTTATCAATAATTAAAATTTTAAAAACGGAGAGGGTTATGAAAAGTTACGGTTGTTATAGCATTAATCTACACTAAGTAGTATAAGATACGAGCTTCATGCTTCGACATATGTATCCTACATCTCCCATACATCAACAAGAGCAACATGTCTATTCCGAACTAACCGTGTGTGTGTTTGTTACTTGACGTCTTGAATACCGTGTAATTAGAGCTGTTACTAAACACAAGAGTCGAGAGCTAAGTAGCTAATCGAAGAACCGGTAACGCGTGATTTTAGAATAATACGTTCACAAACATACATTCCTTTGCCAAATACTTCGTAGTAAGCATATGAATTGTGTTCCTCTAAGAGCAACTAGTTTTGCCAAATCTACGACCTACTATGAGAAAAGTGCTGTAATTTCTCAAATATTGTTTACAACCACTTTATGCGCCACGAGGCAGAACAGTGAAGCAGCCACAGGGCGAGGAGGAAACGAAATTAAACTTTAATGGATCGGAGGGTGTATATGAGGTCAATCAATAAGTAATGCAACACATTTTTTTTCTGAAAACAGGTTCGCTTTATTCAGGATTCCAATATATCATATTATACCCCCTCTTTTGGCTACAAAATTCTAATTTTCAATATAATATCCATTTAACTCGACAGCCTTACGCTATCTTACTCGGAGGGCCTGTATGCCCGCTTGATACCACTCTAGTGGTCGACGTCCGTACCAATACCCTGCTGCTGCGCCGCGTGGCCGCGCGGTTATAGGCGCCATGTTCCGGAATGTGCGGCCCCTCCCGCATGTGTGTGTGTGTGTTGTTCTTAGTATAAGTTAGATTAAGTAATGTGTAAGTCTAGGGAACGATGACCTCAACAGTTTGGTCCCTTAGGAATTCACACACACACACACACACACACACACACACACACACACACACACACACACATTCACATACAGACAGACACACACGCAATCTCTTGCTCCATTACTAACCTTTCCATCATCCACGTACTGCTGACCGTCAAGTGCATACTTCATTGTGCCAAACATGTGGAGGTCGAAAGTTGTGTGATCCGGGAACAGTCGAATAAAGTTTTGTGAGCTCCTCTCGGGTGCGCAAACTTGTGTGAGGCCTGGCGCTGTCATGGAGTAGGAGAAGTTCGTTTGCATTTTTGTGGCAACGAACACGCTGAAGTTGTTCCTTCAGTTTCCTGAGGGAAGCACAATGCACTTCCCAGTTTATCGTTGCACCGTGAGGGAAGACGCCAAGCCGGCCAGAGTGGCCGAGCGGTTCTAGGCGCTACAGTCTCGAGCCGCGCGACCGCTACGACCGCAGGTTCGAATCCTGCCTCGGGCATGGATGTGTGTGATGTCCTTAGGTTAGCTAAGTTCTAGGGGACTGATGACCTCAGCAGTTAAGTCCCATAGTGCTCACAGCCATTTGAACCATTTGAAGACGCCAAACAGAACGACCTTCAGAGTCGCGGAAAACTTTACTGGCTCAAGGTGCGGATTTGAACTTTTTCTTCGGCGGAGAGACCGTACGGCGCCGCTCCATGGGTTGCAGTTTTGCTTCCGGTTCGAAGTTATGAACACATGTTTCATCGCCTGTGACGACGATCGGCAAAGAATTGTCACGATCAGCTTCGTAACGCCCAATAAATTTCGCACAGATGGTCCTTCATTGCTCTTTATCATCTTCTGTTAGGCGGCGAAGAACCCTGCGGGCACATGCACTGTACGAACATGTCAGCACTACGTCCAATTATGCACCGAGGCGTTTGATTGCCATCTGTGGATCACCTCGAATGAGAGTGTCCACACGTTCAGACATTGCAGGAGCCACAGCTGTGTGCAGCCGGTCGGCACGCAGGACGAGGAGGTTGGACAGGTTGGGCGACCTTGGTGCGATGATGAAATACGTCACGCCCAACGACTCACAGTGCTTTTGTTTATTGCCACGTCTCCATAGACATTCTGCAAGTGCCTACGAATATATATCTGCGATGCTCTGGTTTCCCGCCAAAAGAAAACCAATGACAGTTCTCTGCTTGGAACGCACCTCCTTTACAGACGCTACTTTGAAGGCTACTTATAGCACCGCCAACTATCGAAAGCCCATGAAATTAGAGGGGTTGAACGGGAATATTCCACAGTACCCAACAAAAATTCCGTATTTTTTCAACGAAATTGGCAGAGAAAAAAAGTGTGCTGCCTTGCTTATTGAGTGCCCCTCGTAATACTGCTGCAGTGGTTATAAAATAGAGATAACTACACAAAGAAGTTCACAGTATTACCCAATTTATCAATCTAACGTGGCATCCCCTCTGGTCTGGATCATGCACTGATTCGGTTGGAAAGGTGTCAAAAGGCCGTTGTACCCTCTCTTGAGGCAAGCTATTGTAACTAGTCCTTCATATCCTGGATACTAGCAGACACTGGCACTGGAACTGAGTTGACATTCAAGGATCTTTACACTGTGTTTTCGTTTACCACACGTCCACTTTCACCGGTGACCCGAAACATTAGCACCACTGCTCAGACAGGACTGAGTCTCGCCTGGTGGCGTTGGCAACTCGTGACGAAGGAACTACAAATATATAAGCGAAACACCTATGAGTGCGAAGTCAGTCTAGCGACGATACGGATCGCAAATGGTGAAATCCACTGACATAAGCGATTTTGTCAAAGGGTATATTGTTATGGTCCGACAAATGGAAATATGTATCCCGGGCCGGCCGAAGTGGCCGATCGGTTCTAGGCGCTACAGTCTGGAACCGCGTGACCGCTACGGTCGCAGGTTCGAATCCTGCCTCGGGCATGGATGTGTGTGATGTCATTAGGTTACTTAGGTTTAAGTAGTTCTAAATTCTAGGGGACTGATGACCTCAGAAGTTAAGTCCCATAGTGCTCAGAGCCATTTGAACCATTAAGAAACGTTGTTGACTATACTACATTTCTTTCCTTTCCCTTGTTTTGTGAGGTTTCCCTTCGCGGTGCTAGGTCGGACATGCTGCCATTGATGTTTCATTGATGCGAAAATCTCGTTTGCACTCAATTATCGGTTCAGTTGGACCAAAAGATCCAGTGCAATCCATGTAAACATAGCCCACACGATTATGGAGCCACCAGCGGCTTGCACAGCGCCTTGTTGACAGCTTCGGTACATGACTTAGTGCGGTCTACGCCACACACGTACCTTTCCATCAGCTCCTACGAACTAAAATCGGGACTCATTTGGTTAGGCTACGGCCGGCCAGAGTGGCCGAGCGGTTCTAGGCGGTTCAGTCTGGAACAGCGCGACCGCTACGATCGCAGGTTCGAATCCTGCCTCGGGCATGGATGTGTGTGATGTCCTTAGGTTAGTTAGGTTAAAGTAGTTCCAAGTTCTAGGGGACTGATGACCTCAGAAGTTAAGTCCTATAGTGCTCAGAGCTATTTGAACCATTTTTGATTAGGCTACGGTTTTCCAGTTGTCCAGAGTCCAACTGCTATGGACACAGGAGAGGTGCTGCAAGCGATGTCTTGCTGTTAGCAAAGGCACTCGCGTTGCTCTTCTACTGCCATAGCCTACTAAGTCAATGGGTTAGTAGGCTAACGTTATTACATTGCCGGCTGTGAGGCGGGTCGAGCAGCTACAGCTTCGTCTTCGTGTTTCTTCTTCTCTGTTAACAGACAACATGATAAGTTACACACCATTGGAAAGCTGATAAATCCCGCGTGCGGTTGTAATCACTTGGAAACCTCTTCACATAAATCACCTGAGTACAAATGACAGCTCTGCCAATTCACTGCCATTTTATATTTTGTGTACGCGATTCTACCATCGTCTCTATACGTCCATCTCGCTACCACATGACTTTTGTCACCTCAATGTGTTTTGTATTGCACGTAGGTCGCGCTAAAGTGAATACTGTGACCTGTTCATATCAGTATGCGCAGTGCGCGTGATTGCGTAAAAGTTAAAGGTAATTTAAAATGTTGTTACAACTGCGGATCTGTGTCGCACTCTGTGGTTTTTATATTAATTCAGTATGGATATTGTTATTGAACCTGTGGTTCAGCCATAATTATTGTGAACTGCTATATTCTCTTATTTGAAGGAATTCTTTATCTTTGTAACAAGTGCACCGATCACTTAGGTGCATCCGTCGGTAGTTGGCTAGTATGTTGGCAGTTCGTTATTGGTGATAGCTAGTATAGGCCAGACAAGTAGTAGCTAGCAGCAATTCTACTCAGTTTTCTGTTATAGATACGTGAATATTTTTTGGTATAATAAGTTACTGTTGTCATAACTATGAAAGCCAAAGGATATATATTGTGAAGTGTTACGTAGCTGTACGAACTGCCTGTGTGGGGCCAGACTGAATTGTTTTGTAGTACTTATTATTATTATTTCAAGGACATATTTTGTCTTCTTGTAGAAATAATAAACATCCTATCATTTGCAAAACGGATGGTTTATTAAAACCACTTTACCACAGTTTCAACGTTTATAGAAACGTCTTCTTCAGAAGGAAATATTGACAGCTGGGTCACATGTTATGGCAGAGGCTGTATTTTAGCGTACATCTGCCACGACATGTAACCCAGTTGTCAATATTTCCTTCTCGTGAAATCGTTTTTATGAAGTTGAAGCCATGTTAAATGTGTTATAATAAACCTTCCATTTTGCAATTGACTGGCTGTTTATTACTTCTACAAGTACATTTCATCCTACATTCGTTACTCCAGCCACGTACAAAATTTTAAAATTTGAGACATTTTGTGCTGATCACACACTGCTCAAGTTTATACTTGCCTCGTGGATTCGTTTGTCTACAGTAATGTCTTCTATTATTTTGGATGGGTGATAATCAAAAAATATTGAGCACCATGTTTTGCAATCCCCAGCCCAGATCCCATTCCACCTAAATCTGATGTTCAGCTTGTAAAACCTAACGATTCTTTTGAAAACATAAATTTGGTAGTCCCATTCGTAAGTTAAAATTCGTCTCATATTTCTATCTACATCATGTAGAAGATAAAGTGTAGTAATATCTGCTGAACGTCTTCCAAATATGCTCACATTCTGGAGAAGTTTAACCCTTGTTTTGCGAAATGTGCTATAATCTTCGACGGTGCTTTTAAGTGAAATCCGCTGCACTGTGCACCCCTTTTCACTGAGGAATGATTCGGCATTTAATTTGTTACGTTCCGCCCGCCTGCAGCAGGTATTTCACTGTCGCTATTTCGTCCGCTGCGCACCCCCAGAGCCGCACGGTCAGCTACCAACGGCACTCCCCCCCCCCCCTTCTCCCACCCCCTCACGGCACCCAGCCTTAATCAAAGTTGGGCCGTATATCTGCCGGCTTCACTCCCGACTAGCCATTAACAACAGTTTGGGTCGCAGGCAATTAAAGGTTAATTCTTTAGGCGCGCCATCTTCCCTCCAGAATCCTGTGTTTAGGCCTGCTGCGTAGCTTCGTTTCTGTGACGTATTCGGTCTATTCCGGTCTTAGTGTGGAAACTACACTCTCTTCAAAAATCCTATTACTAAATTAAATTCTTTTCTCAGCATACAACCAACTTAACGTATTGTCTGTTCAAAAATGGCTCATAGTCTTACAGGACACATTACTCGTCAAAGCTAGTTAAAAACTTTTGCATAAATATCACAAATATATACAGAGGATCAGGTACTTGTGTGAGATGAGGCCCACCGTACTTGTGTCGAGATCTCTAAGTATTCAGAGCTGAAGCATATCGTCCTGCGGACACTCTCAGAAAATTTCTTGTTGTCTGTGTTCATCCTCGGGCTATGATACAGTTGTCAGACAAAAATAATTGTCTCCTACATTAGACATTTCGCATATATACTGTTCTAAAACCTGGAACTCCTGAAGCCCATAGCCACGCTCATTTGTGGACAATTCTGACCAGCCAGTTACCTTCCAGCCATGCTCATGATTCCACAGTTGCTCAATGACAGCTAGGTATGCCAAGGGTCGTTCTTCTAGCCTCCACACTCAATGGATGTTTGCAGTTCACACAAGAGCTGAGACTACTCACGCAGTAGACGGCAATCACACTCAGCAATCCTTCATCTGTTGAGAAGGGTGAGATATTTATGCTGGCACTTCCAGTCCGCTTTGCGAAGTTGGGGATGACTGACATCATCGGTCATATTTTTCCGCGCTATCAGCTCTCATAGTGACTTCAGACACTCGCAACTACACCTTTCAAGGACTCTTTACCGCTGGTTCAGCACCTGAATACTTATTGTTCCACTGTAGCGATTCTTCCTTACGACACTCCGCTTTGTCACCAGTATGACCATATCTCTCGGCTTCCATTATGTCATTATGCTTCACTTGCACACTTGGGTACTCAGTCGTTCCATAATGCTGTAACAACCTCCGCTTTTGCCGCAAATCAGTCAGCGTTTCCCTCTAACTGGCAGAAATGAGGTAACTAATATTGGCAGTTTGGCTTCCTGGAGCTGAGAGATGGAACTTGGAAGAATTTTTAGTGTCCACTGGGTATACTAGATTGATGTGTGTTTGTTTGCTCACACGCGCGCGCTCGCGCTTGCATTTGTGTATGTGTTTGTGTGCGTACGTATAAATCTAAAATATCGACAATATTCAATATACACTTTCAGTCATCAAGAACGTTCATTCATTTCAAATATTCCGATAATGCAATTAAAGTAAATACACTACTGGCCATTAAAATTGCTACACCAAGAAGAAATGCAGATGATAAACGGGTATTCATTAGACAAATATATTATACTTGAACTGACATGTGATTACATTTTCACGCAATTTTGGTGCATAGATCCTGAGAAATCAGTACCCAGAAAAACCACCTCTGGCCATAATAACGGCCTTGATACGCCTGGGCATTGCGTCAAACAGAGCTTGGATGCCGTGTACAAGTACAGCTGCCCATGCAACTTCAACACGATACCACAGATCATCAAGAGTAGTGACTGGCGTATTGTGAAGAGCCAGTTACTCGGCCACCACTGCTCAGACGTTTTCAATTGGTGAGAGATCTGGAGAATGTGCTGGCCAGGGCAGCAGTCGAGCATTTTCTGTATCCAGAAAGGCCCGTACAGGACCTGCAACATGCGGTCGTGCGTTATCCTGCTGAAATTTAGGGTTTCGTAGCGATCGAATGAAGGGTAGAGCCACGGGTAGTAACACATCTGAAATGTAACGTCCACTGTTCAAAGTGCCGTCAATACGAACAAGAGGTAACCGAGACGTGTAACTAATGGCACCCCATACCATCACGCCGAGTGATACGCCAGTATGGCGATGACGAATACATGCTTCCAATGTGCGTACACTGCGATGTCGCCAAACACGGATGCGACCATCATGATGCTGTAAACAGAACCTGGATTCATCCGAAAAAATTGACGTTTGGCCATTCGTGCACCCAGGTTCGTCGTTGAGTGCACCATCGCAGGCGCTCCTGTCTGTGATGCAGCGTCAAGGGTAACCGCAGCCATGGTCTCTGAGCTGATAGTCCATGCTGGTGCAAACGTCGTCGAACTGTTCGTGCAGATGGTTGTTGTCTTACAAATGTCCCAATCTGTTGACTCAGAGATCGAGACGTGGCTGCACGATCCGTTTCAGCCATGCGGATAAGAGGCCTGTCATCTCGACTTCTAGTGATACGAGGCCGTTGGGATCCAGCACGGCGGTCCGTATTACCCTCCTGAACCCACCGATTCCATATTCTGCTAACAGTCATTGAATCTCGACCAACGCGAACAGCAATGTCGCGATACGAGAAACCGCAATCGCGATAGGCTACAATCCGACCTTTATCAAAGTCGGAAACGTGATGGTACGCATTTCTTCTCTTTACACGAGGCATCACAACAACGTTTCACCAGGCAACGCCGGTCAACTGCTGTTTGTGTATGGGAAATCGGTTGGAAACTTTCCTCATCTCAGCACGTTGTAGGTGTCGCCACCGGCGCCAACGTTGTGAGAATGCTCTGAAAAGCTAGTCATTTCCATATTACAGCATCTTCTTCCTGTCGGTTAAATTTCGCGTCTGTAGCATGTCATCTTCGTGGCGAAGCAATTTTAATGGCCAGTAGTGTAATATTGGCAGTTTGGCTTCCAGGATCTGAGAGGCAGAACTTGGACGAAATTTTAGTGTCCACTGGGGATACTAACCTGGTGTGTGTGTTTGTGTGCTCACACGCACGTGCTCGCGCTTGCATATGTGTGTGTGTGTGTGTGTGTGTGTGTGTGTGTGTGTGTGTGTGTGTGTGTGTGTAAATCGAAAATATCGACAATATTCAATATACACTATCGGTCATCTAGAACATTCATTCATTTCAAATATTCCGCTAAAGTAATTACAATAAATAATTATGGACCGTGGCGGGGCCGGCGCCAGTAGTAGCTCTAACATGAGTACGATCGATTTCCTAGTACAGAGGTTTGTCTTGGGGCTTGGCGGGCTCGGGATACAAGCCAGTGCCGACCGCGAGTAAGGGGAACAAAGCTTTGAGAACGGAAGGCAGCGGTGCGCAAGTCGGCGATTGGCTGGCGGGCAGATGCAAAGATGGCGTGCCTGAGGTTGGGCGGCAGTTATCACGTGGTTATACTGGAGGCGGCGGGAGTTGGCCGGCGCTGTGCATTCTCCGGCAACCTCGTGAGCTGTGGATATGCCCGCTTCCTTGGAGGGACACGCTGTTATGGTCTTGCGAAGTAATGGTCTGACATCTTCGCAAAATCACCCCAGCATCAAAATACCCAGTTAAGTACTCTAATTACTAAGAGCGCTTAGTTAACTGTGATTGTGATAGTTCTTAGTGTAGTAAGACGTTGCCGGATGCGTGATGTTATGTGTGTTCAATTCCATTTGATGCCTCTTACTAAGCGTGTGCTCTGCTTACGCATAATATTGATGTATTTGCAGAATGTTACTCTATTAGCTATTATTAGCAAGTGTTTAATTTGCTTACGATATCAGTTAATCCATGTCAATATGTCCTCTGCGGGCAATCTGAGTTTTTATTTCTAAAGGTTGCTATGTTCAGCTGTGCAGGCCCATTTAAGGTGACCAGTATGTGCTATTAAGTTCTAGTGAGTGTTGGTTCTCGTGAGCCAGTTCATTTCGCACTCTTAGCGTTTGTTTATCAGGTACTGTTTCACTTAAAGAAACTGTCCCCATATTCGGCAGTTCTGTGTATTCGATCCATCCTGTAGAGTAAAAATGTCTCTTCACTCCGTTGGATATTGCCCTGCCACATGTCGTCAACTGTGATCCGTCCCAGAAACCGAAGAGCAAATTCAAAACCTTGCTTCGGACCATTACATTTCAGTTGCTGCAACATCTGGGTCTTATACGGGTACCAGCGTAAAACAGACCACAAAACTTTCCGTACTGTTGACCAAGGGATGGACAATTCTCGTGACGTTCCACGGGGCACGTCCTACATATCAGTTACAACCTCGTCAATAGTTTCTACCGGGATAGGATGCCTTCTTCCTGCAGCCACACCAAGCTCGTTTTGTTTTGTTTGTTTTAGGGAGCAAAAACAACTAAGGTCATGAGAGCCGACAAATCAGACGGCAAACATATATGAGACTGTAACTGGTTAAAAAAATGGCATTCGGTCAGGAAATGACGAACCGTCAAAGCACAAAGTGACGGAGGATCACAACTTAAATGGCGATGGCTAAAACTACAAAGCCCAATACACAACCTGGCTAAAATGATTTCCCCGCGGCAAGAGAGCTGAGATAAGAAGAGAAGACCAGTGGTGACAGCACCTGCCGACAGACGGCAGATCAGCCGAAGGGATGGAATCTTTACATGTGCAATCTTGTGATAACTTCACATGTGGCAAATTCTTTTTTGTGTGTGTGTGGTACTTTGCACAATATGGTGATGTACAAATTGCATAAGTGCTGGATACATTTTGGAATATTCGGAAAATGCAATCCTGCAACTTCGCAACAAAACCGTGCGGAATTTTCGACGGCAACAACACAGCAAAAATACTTCACCACAGTGGAATAATATAAATCGGAAACGGACGATAATGTAAAGCGTATCTTGAAAATCATGTGAACAGCCGTCTGATGATGAACTAGCCAGTTCGAAACCGGTAACGGCGCTATTTACCTAAATAAATAGCAGTATTAATAGTGGCTGGTTGCCGTTTTCTTCTTTGTAAGAATTAACCTACATTAATAAATTTGCAGATCGAGAAGCGGTTTTCGTTGCAGTGTAAGTTGGAGGATCTTAAGAAGAAAAGAAAAATACTGAGACGACGGACACAGTGCAACTGGACAGAGATGGCACTGTTGCAATTTGGCCAAGAGGTCAGTGTCACAAGAGAACAGAAGAAAGCAGGAGTTGAATCCTGCCTAGTCGTCGAACATGGGATGTCTAGGAAACCCGCTTTCTCAGATCGCTAGAGAACATTTCAAGCAAGTAGTATTAATGAGTTTTATTATGAAAAAGAAACTGACAATACGTAAATCTGAGAAATAAATAGATGTGTCGCAAGCAAAGGGGCGACATGCAAAATAATCATTGTTCTTTAGTATAACAGTTCCAGAATTGAGCTACATAGAATGTATCAAGAAAGTAATGAGCTTTGACGCTTCTGTGTAGTTCATAATCTTCAAGCTGCTGTAGAACTGGGCCGCGGACAGACGGGCACGACTCTTGTGTTCTCTTCGCTAAGAGGCCGCTGCTGTCGTGTTGTCGTCCTGGAGAGGGGTCGGTCAGCGTGCAACTGGCTGACGTCTTTTTTACAGCCCTCTCTGCTCCCTCGTTCCCGAGTGGCGCGCCGGCGATTGACTTCACATCGTAACAAAAAGAAACAAGTTGTTGAAGACAGAAGATTTATTCACAAATCAGTGCACAAGACGACGAGATGTCAAGACTAAGAACAAGTCAGGAGAAAGATAAACAGAAGCAGTTTGAGTATATTGTGGCAGTGTACTCAACAGTTATCTGATTGGTTTTGATTGAGTGCGGACTGCGATCTATGCCAATACTAAGGACTATGTTATCAATAGTGAATGTTTGTCAGTCTTTTGTGATTTGGACTTCGATTGAGGCAAATTGTCTATTTTAGAATTTTTTCAAGTGAAGGTCAAAGCGTATGTTACTTAATAAATTGAAGACTCGTTTGTGAAATATATCGATAAAATTTCTTCCATTTTTCAGCTTTACGATAATATCTCAGTATTTCAGTTCCGCACATTTCAGTCCCATATCCTCTTTAAAACAGTTCTAAAATTTGACGTGAGGGCTCTATGTTGGGATGACGCATTTGAGAAGTGGCGGTTATTCATTCTATATTTTCATCTTTTTTTACAAATTTTGACCAGATGGCATCCTCCATCTTGCCCTGTTCCCGCATCATCAAACATCTACAGCATGATGACATTAGAGATCATCTGTAATACCGGTGGCACTCATGTGACACAAGAAAACGTTCCAATGATTTCTTCTACGTCCATCCTTTTGACAGGAGGCATTGGGGACGAAGGCTGTTTACTATTGTGAGAAAACGAAACGCCCACAGCCGTCCTTATAATTTTATTTATTTGGTTGCAACCAGTTTCAGTGCTTCAATGCACCATCTTTAGTCTGTAGTTGATGCTGAAGGAGTTGACACGATGGCTATATATACAGCATCAGTGGCCAGCATAATTGGATACGCAGACTATCTGAAACATTTGTTGTCGGCACTCTGACCATCAACTTAGTTGGCAGTTGATGGTTGGAGTGCTGACATCAACAAAATAAATAAAATCATAAGGACGGCTGTAGACGTTTAATTTTCTCACAATTCCAATGATTCGTCTCTGGCTCAGACATTGTTTTGCATTTCATTTAATATAATCTCACAGCAAATTCTCTCATAGGCATTTACAGAATACGAAGAACAGTAAAAATCAAATCACTGGACCAGGAAAACGATTGGAGATTTAATGCATTTTGTTATCCTATTAGTGAAAAACTTTCTCCTGGTTATGAGCTGTTATCACACTACGTAAGTGGACTGAGATAGTGTGAATGCTGAATTTCAGAACACCGTACTGAACTGCCGATATGGTATTCCACATTTTAGTTACGAAGTTGTTTATGTTCGTCTGCAGTAGATGACAGATTCTCTTATACCAGATGAGAACAGAACTAGAGCTGTACACTACCATAGCATCTGGCAGAAGTTTTATAATAGATCTTCCACATACTGTCGAGCTTTAAATCACAAGGAAGTAATTCAACAAGTCGTGTATATTTATACATCAGATGCTTTCTTCTGGTAAAACTGTGTGCATTCATACACAACCAGTACATCGACAACAGCGTTTATTGCTAATATCATTCAGAATATTGTGTAGCAAGCAGACTGTTCAGATACTTTAATAGTTTAGTTTTGTTGATACACTCTTAGGTCTACACCTTAAAAGACACTTACGTATATGCATTCAAGCACTTGCTTATACATACGTCAATCTGATCTTACATCTGTACTTGTTTCTATATATTTGTGTGTATTCGAGTGTCCTATATTGCCTGTATTAGACCAATGTAGGGATAAGACTATCATCAAACAGAGCCTGCAGAAGCATCCGCCTAACATTAAATTATTTTGTTGACCCTGGAGCGAGTTAAAGATGCACCATTTTGAAAAACAGTTTACGACATAAAGTGCTCAAAATCTGTATTATATGATGGTAATATGCGAACAATTAGCACGTCAGTTTTAACCGGTTTGGCGTTGTATGGGAAGTGAAGAGGTAGCTTTAAGATGAACTGTCGTTGTCAGTGGCTGCAGTCAGTTCTTTCATACATCAGAGGTGTTCAATCGTATGAGAACAGTTGTTAGGTTGCATAGGCAATCAGATGGTAGCAGTATATTATCGCTTCATATTAACAAAGAAGCGTAAAAATTTTAGAGACCATCTTAGTGGTCGACCAGAACCATGATGACTAGTTTGCCCTCACCTTGACTTGCAGTGCAACCCAGGACCACTGACTCACCTAAATTGCTCTCAAATCTGGATACTGCACGATTCGACCATCCGGTCAAATGGATTCCCACAATGAGACCCGTTTCAAACTCCGCTAGGTGCTGACAACGTTGTCTGAAACCAGTCCGTGGCATGACCGTCGCTGAACACCTAATGCCGTTCAGGCCTCTTACATACTCTACCACATGGAGTAACAACACAAAACACAAACAGAACTAACGCATTCTGGTGGCTGAGCATCCTGCAGAGTGTATGTAAGATGTCACAGACACACAAAGCAAAATACCGTTGATTACTGGAGTCATAGGGATACGTTTTTCAGGTTAGAGTCAGTTTATAGGTAGAAAGTCTTGAAACAAATTTGAACTGAACAGGACCATAATATATGCAACAGTTTCCATAACAGTAAAGTTAGTTTCATCATCACACTATGGGTTTGAACAACTAGATAAGCATTTTGTATGCAAAAATGTATGGAAAATTCTGAAGTGACGGGGATGCAGAGTCGACATGGAAAAAGGAGGAGTTACAACATCCTTAAGAGATAACTTATATTCTGAGGAAGGGAAATATTTAATTGGATAGCGTTGGTATACATCCGAATTTTGGAAATAAAGAAGAACATACAGAAGTCAACATGGTACAACTGAAGACACATAGCGGTCCTAATCGGTCCTGAACAACGGATATTTTGGCATAAGTTTTTTGAATACCGTACCGCGTCATAATGTTAAAAAACCATACTGGAGAAAGCAAAGTTTCAGATACGGTTATAGCGACTTTCTTCTGGATCTACTGATGCATATTTTCACCCTACAAATAGTATTAACAGCTTCCTGCAAAAATTATAGGGAAGTAATTATGGAATTCAAAGTGTTCATTACCATCTCTTCTTGAACAGTACAGTGATAAATTATAGAATAGCAGTTCCAGTTCAGTCTGAGCAATAAGTGGGTATAACACGAGGTGCAGTCATAATGTAATAACTACCGCATCGAAAAAAAAGCTAAAGTCACGTAATAGACTTCTTTTTTTTTTTTTTCAAACAGCTTACGGGACTTCAACCAGGTAATATTTACAGCGACCGCCGATATTTCGGCGGGGAGTACACCCCGCCATTTTCAAGGCAGTTTGTACCTTGAAAATGGCGGATTGTACTCCCGTCGAAATATCGGTGGTCGTTGTAAATATTACCTGGCTGAATTCCCTTAAGTTGTTTGAAAATTGTATACGCCAGGAGAAACTCAGATTTTTGTTGTTGTTAGAGAATCCACGCGCTGGAATACCGTAGCAAGCCGCTAGGCCAACACAGATAAAATTTATGGGGGGTTCTTATTTTTAAAAAAACGCAGTTGATATCCGTTTGAACTGTGGCAGCGTCATCTAGCGGGCCAACCATAGCGCCATCTGGTGTCAGCCTTCAAGCTAGACAAGTTTCGTTCTTTGTATTTTTTTCGTTTGACGCTTATTTCGTGAGATATTTGGTCCGGTCACGATCAATGGACCACTCTGTATATGAAGATGGTATCTGTTCTTTCGGAAAGAACAGATACCATCTTTGTTAAGGCTCACCGGCCATTTGACCATCTTCTTCTTCTGTGCGGATGCACAAACAGTGCCCGAACTCCTACGAGAATCGACAGTAAAGCCGCGAGTAATGAGTATAATGGGCAGGAGCACTATGAACATGCGGGACGATAACTTGCGAATGTGGGTCTCACGGGAGGCGTGCCAGAGATACGTCCCTGCTATTGCACTATGCTCTCTGTCCTCGGTGGCTCAGATGGATGGAGCATCTGCCACGTAAGCAGGAGATCCCGGGTTCGAGTCCTGGTCGGGTAATACATTTTCAACAGTCCCCGTTGACTTATATAAACACCTGTATTCATTTCACTGTAAGATAAAATTTCGCATCACATTCTTAATGAGATGTATGGTACTGTATTCATTTTTTAATTTTTATTTTTTAATGATGAAGAACGGAGCCGCTGCAATCCATGATGTGTTGATGGCAGGGTACAGATGCAGTGCCCTATATGTGACACAATAATTAGGTGCGCAAGCGCTTCAAGTATTCTATGTGATCTCTCAGGTGTTTCCAGCGTGAGTGATTAATGGTGTGCTTCCGGGTGTTTTGGCGAGCAGTTCCCATTTCATGCGCTAAAAACCAACAACAGGTCGGTTGAGTACTCGAAATTTCACCATTAAGCTTTCTGTGTGGTCGAAAAAGTCTAAATGACGAAGACCGAAAAGACTGAAGAAGTGAGAAGCCTAAGAGAAGTGATGCTCGAAGACCGGCGTAACACAGTACAGGCGATAGTGGGACTGTGAAAATCGGTGGTGGTTCAGTTTTCAGCCTCGCAAAACATTCTGAAACAAAGATCACCGCCAGCTGGGTTCCATGACTGTCCACACTTCTTCAAAAATCTCGACAAACCGAGACAGCTTCCTTGGACGCCTTATCACCCTGAATCAATTCTCCCGGTATCACTAAGATCTGGAGACAAAGGTGCAAAACTGTCAGTGGAAACATGTAGATACACCAACCATGAAACAGGCTAAGAAGAGACAATACGGAGTGACGGTAGACGCAAGAAAGACGAAAGGAATGAGAAGTAACAGAAATGAGACAATTGTTAAACGCAATATCAAAATTTACGGGGACGATGCGGATCAAGTGAAGGAATTCTGCAAAATGACACATGACGGACGAAGCACTAACAATGTAAAAGCAGACTATTACAGGACAAGAGGACATTCCTGGGCAAAGAAAGAACGTTAATGTGAAACATCGGCCTTAACCCATTATTGGCCATTGTCCCTTTTTTGGGACGCGTATATTTTACTTATTTCTACGCAAGCAATGGAGCTTTTAGTCTTTATTGTTGCACCTGTAGGTTCAACTAACTGTTATAATGCCTGTAAGTGTAAGATGAGTAACTTTTTTCTAAGTACTTCACGTCAGGAAAATTATAAACTTGCCGATTTTTTGTTCTCGCACTTGGCAGCACTTTATGCCTGCTGGTAGTTCCTGGACGACAATGAGCTGTGATTTAGTTGTCTGGGCATGTTTGTTATGAACATATGATTAAGTATACTTCAGATTTTTCCAAGTAAGGGCAATATCGATATATTTTATGCGTCCCAGTAATGGGACAATGGCATGTTACACTATCATTTGTTGTTGATGTGTCCTATTCTTGTATACACGTGTTATGCAGAGAAGAATTGCATTTTACGTTCTTTATATCTGCTTTTTTCATATTCTATTCGAATTTTACGATTGCAACGTGATAAAAACATGCCGCGTGGACTTACACTTGAAGAAATTCTAGCAGAACTAGAGAACCATCAAGAGAGTGACGATGAAGATGATGACGTAGAATTGGCGAAGATTCCACCTGATGCACGGAGGCTTTCAGACAGTCGTTCTTCCCGCGAACCATGCGCGACTGGAACAGGAAAGGGAGGTAATGACAGTGGCACGTAAAGTGCCCTCCGCCACACACCGTTGGGTGGCTTGCGGAGTATAAATGTAGATGTAGATGTAGATAACAGATGAAGAAGACATTGACGAAAATGTACTGAACAATGAGTCTGTTGTACAAGATGTAGCCGGTCCTTTAGAGCTCATAACAAGCCGAGATGAAGCTAATGCTACAGTTGTACCTCCAGAAGCCTAAAGAAGGAAAGCGTTAGGAGATGTAGCAGAAAGTGGTACGTTATCTACAACAAAATATAAATTTAAGTGGTATAAATGTCAACCAACGTACACAAACACTAGTGAACCAGGGAAGAGCAACGAACATTATGTTGCGGAATGTCTAGCAAATAAGACAGTGCCCATGGTGTTAGAGGATTTTTTTTCTGAGAAACTAATGGATACTATTATTGAACAAAGCGAAATCTATGCTTACCAACATAACAAAATAAATTCTCTGCTAACCAAAGAAGAACTAAAATCATTTATTGGCATACTACTTCTGAGTGGTTATCATAAGCTTCCCCATGAGAATATGTACTGGGAACAGGCTCCTGATGTCGGTATTCCTTTAGTCTTCAACATCATGTCAAGAAATAGGTTTCAGGAAATAAAGAGATTCATTCATCTCAATGACAACTCCAAAACAGACAGAAACGACAAGATGTACAAACTGAGGTTGTACTTTGAAATGCTGAAAAAGGAATTTGGTAAATTTGGCGTATTTCACTCAGAACTCTCAATTGATGAAATGATGGTACGTTATTATGGAAAACATTCAGCTAAAATGTTTATGAGGGGAAAGCCTATCAAATTTGGATATAAAATTTTGTGTCTTACAAGTTCCAATGGCTTTCTCTATAATTTTTCGCCATACTGTGGCAAGACAACAAACAGGAGCCTTTAGGTGCAAGAGTAATAAATGAACTAACCAGCATGATTCCAGAATCAGAGTATCGAATTATAAGCTTTTCTTTGACAAGTTTTTCACCAGTGTTGGCGCACTGATCACACTCGGAAAAAGTAAAATGAAAGCTACAGGAACAATAAGGGACATCCGAACTAATGCATGTGCTTTGAATGACTCGAAAAGAATGGCAAAAGAAAAGGAACGAGGATTCTATGGCTACATGTTTGACAAAGAGAACGAAGTTCTGATTGTGAAATGGAGTGACAACAAACCAGTATGTGTACCGACAAATTACAGTACTATTACTCCTCTGAGTTCTACTGAAAGATACTCACGGGTAAAGAAAAAGGAAATATCTATTACAATGCCACATCTCATTGAAGAATACAATGCCGATATGGGTGGCGCAGATCTACTGGAGAAGCAGATATCACTTTATAGGACGAGGATAAGGTCAAAGAAATGGTGGTGGCCATTATTCACACAGGTGATAGATATCTGCGTAGTAAACACATGACGTGCATACCAAATTGCTTACTCTAATGAGAAGCTCTCACTTTTGGATGTCCGACGGAGAATAGTTATGTTTTACCTATCAAAGGAAACAGGATCAGTACCAAAATGCAGAGGACCACAAGGAAGAAAATTGAGGGGAGGACGGGTGAGCACAGATGTACGACCAGATCCAGGAAGTCATTTCAATGTGCCAAATGAAATACAGGAGAGATGTGCTTACTGCAAGAAAAAAACAACCAAATTTTGTGATAGGTGCAATGTTGGTGTACACGACAAGTGTTTTGCTTCATTTCATACTGAATAGACATTCAATAATATTAAAACATTCTTTATGTATTGTTCGTGTTGTTTCTTACAATCTTATACACGGAGAATAAGGTTGTGAATTTGGATAGCGCATTTGGCCAATGTCCCAAAAATGGGACAGTCTTTAGTTTTTGTTTTAATAAACTGTAAATTTTCAAAACAACTTTTTATTCAATTAATCACTAAGTGTAACGTTTTTATGTATAAAAGTTTGCAAAAAATGATCCGATAGAGTTCTGGCCAGTAATGGGTTAATTTGAGGAATAAATTTCTGGTAATGTACGTTCGGGGCACAGTGAACAAAGACATGTCAAGGAATTAGGGAAGTGTATCGTACTGAAAATTTACTAAATGTCAAGGAAAGCTTTTGAAAACGTTTATCTGACATCAGTAGGTCTAACAAGAACCAAACGTTGCTGCAGAGTTGTATCGTGTTCCATCGTATTACTCACTTCTTACCAAAATAAAAATTAAAACTTCATTAAATAAAACTTATACTTTTAAGTGTCTTCTACATCTACATCTATATGGATGCTCCGTAAATCAAATTTTAGTGCCTGGTAGAGGATTCATCGAATCACCTTCACAATAATTCTCTATTACTCCAATCTCTTACACCGCGCGGAAAAAACAAAC
Organism: Schistocerca serialis cubense; assembly: GCF_023864345.2. NCBI lineage: Eukaryota > Metazoa > Arthropoda > Insecta > Orthoptera > Acrididae > Schistocerca > Schistocerca serialis. The sequence continues at coordinate 530,784,272 of NC_064642.1, forward strand.
ACCTATATCTTACCGTACGAGCTCTGATTTCCCTTATTTTATTACTATGATCGTTTCTCCCTATGTATGTCAGGGTCAGCAAAATATTTTCACATTCTGAAGTGAAAACTGGTGATTGAAATTTAGTGAGAAGATTCTGCCACAATGAAAATCGCCTTTGTTTTAGTGATGTCCACCCCAAATCATGTATCATTTCAGTGATACTCTCTCCCTTATTCCGTGATAATACAAAACGTGCTGCCCTTCTTCGATCTTTCGCGATATACTCCGTCAATCATATCTGGTAAGAATCGCACACCGCGCAGCAATATTCTAATAGAGGACTGACAAGCATAGTGCACGCAGTCTCTTTAGTAGATCTGTTAAATTTTCTAAGTGTCCCACCAATAAAATATAGTCTTGGTTAGCCTTCCCCACAACATATTCTGTGTATTCTTCACAATTTAAGTTGCTCGTAATTGTAATTCCTAGGTATTTGGTTGAAATTACGGCCTTTAGATTTAACTGATTTATCGTCTAACCGATAAGTCTTACTAGGGTTTTACAAATCACATGGTGCTTTGAACAACTGCGCTCAAAACAAACTAGTTCCGCCGGCCGGTGTGGCCGAGAGGTTCTAGGCGCTTCAGTCTGGAACCGTGTGACCGCTACGGTCGCAGGTTCGAATCCTGCCTTGGGCATGGATGTGTGTGGTGTCCTTAGGTTAGTTAGGTTTAAGTAGTTCTAAGTTCTACGGGACTGATGACCTCAGATGTTGAGTCCCACAGTGCTCAGAGCCATTTGAACCATTTGAAACAAACTAGTTCCACAATAAGGCAAAAATTGTGTAAAGCTTTTCTTGTCATTAGCAAGTGTATATACTAATTTAAAAAGCCATACAAAATACACACTGAACATTTAACTTAAGCCTGATAATTAAAATCATTTTACTTACCACCCCTTTGACCTGTCTGTTGCTCATCACTTAAACGTTACTCATTCTCTCTAATTTTACATCAACAAGACAGCAAAATTGAACGTAATTGATCAAATTAGCAGTCGTCAGCTAGAGTGGGGCAATAGTCCTACTTCCTTGGCAGTCAGATTCTACCTGTATTGAATGGAACAGTACTACAGCTTAACTGCGTTCGTGTGCACAAACACGTACCAAAAACATCGCTTCACTGGTTATTGAATCTGTCGGTTCCCCAGATTCATGAACCATCTGCCCTAGCACGTAGCTGCACGTCAGCTGCACATTCCTCTGCCCTTGCTGATTCCTCACCAATTCAAGCACGGTGATATGGGATAGCCGAGCAGCAACTAACACATACAACTTCTCTCCGCCTAGCCACCAACTACAGGGTCCACCGTCCTCCTCGCTGCCGGTGTCAGTGCCAAGCTGTACCGTACTACTCGGCTCGGTGCGCCATCTCCTGGAGACCACCGTTACTTGCAGACAGCCACGCCACGCTCGTGTTCGCCGCTCTATCCGCAACCACGCTCTCCAATTCAGCTCCCTCTGCTCCCCCTATACAGCAGTCAGGTGTCAATTACATACACCAGCAGTTTAGTTCATGTGTCTGACAAACAGCCGAAAAACTACTGCTCGATCCCGACCTAGCAAGGTCGATACTTCGATACGGCTCAAACAGCATTGTGCGTGTAACAGATGTGCTGTGTGGTGGAAGTGGGCGAATGTTTCTCTCTACTAGAGCATACAATGAAGGGTTTCACGACCGGATGTTTCAGCTGCCGAGAATTCTCACGAGTTGTATGGCAGTGTTCCATGGAACTCTTCTATCCCTGACGTTTCGTCCAAAGCTACGTTGAACATCTTCGTAGGTGATCCTAGTTGTGCTGAGTCTTGCCGACTGACGAGTCGGACGTCGAAGAACGGCCTAAATACCATGGAAAGTGGGCGTGGTCTGGGTTTCACGTAATAGCAGAGATAAACCTTGTCAAGGATAAAATATAACTATCGATCACAGTACGTAAAAATAAAAATTTCTCATCGATTCTGTAGCGCCACTGTCCATATATCGCTGACTTTCATAGCTTCTTTTCTTTTAATCCCCATGTTTAGCCGGTCTGGGTGGCCGAGCGGTTCTAGGCGCTACAGTGTGGAACCGCGCGACCGCTACGGTTACAGGTTCGAATCCTGCCTCGGGCATGGATGTGTGTGATGTCCTTAGGTTAGTCAGGTTTAAGTAGTTCTAGGGGACTGATGACCTTAGAAGTTAAGTCCCATAGTGCTCAGAGCCATTTGAACCATTTTATCCCCATGTTTATGTATATCCATGGCTTCTCTATATAGCCGTGGATAACCGTTCGTCATAGTACATAAAACTTCAGTTTCCGAAAATTTCACTACGTGATCACCCGACTGAAGAGCATGTTCTGCCACGGCTGACTTGTCAGCTTTCCCTAGTCGGCAAAGACTTTTATGTTCCTTCAATCGTGTATTCACACTTTTCGTTGTAGTTCCAATGTAGACCCCACCATATGTACACGGAATCTTGTATACACCACTTGCAGACAGAGGGGGAAGTTTATCCTTAACGGAACGAAGTCCTTGGCCTATTTTCTTTGTTGGTCTGAAAATCGGTCGAACGTTATGTTTCCTTAAAATCGTGATGATTGGATCCCTTACTTTTTTGATGAAGGGTAGAGAAACCCTCTGTCTGCAAGTGGTGTATACAAGATTCCGTGTACATGTGGTAGGGTCTACATTGGAACTACAACGAGAAGTGTGAATACACGATTGAAGGAACATAAAAGTCTTTGCCGACTAGGAAAAGCAGACAAGTCAGCCGTGGCAGAACATGCTCTTCAGTCGGGTGATCACGTAGTGAAATTTTCGGAAACTGAAAGTTTATGTACTGTGACGAACAGCTATCCACGGCTATATAGAGAAGCCATCGAAATACATAAACATGGGGATAATTTTAAAAGAAAAGAAGAAGCTATGAAACGCAACGATATATGGATATATGGCGCTACAGAATCGATGAGAAGTTTTTATTTTTGACGTACTATGATCGATAGTTATATTTTACCCTTGACAAGGTTCATTTCTGCCATCACATGAAATCCAGACCACGCCCACTTTCCACCGTATTTAGGCCGATCTTCGACGTCCGACTCGTCAGTTGGCAAGACTCAGCACAACTAGGAGCACCTCCGAAGATGTACAACGGAGCTTTGGACGAAACGTCAGGGGTAGAAGAGTTCCATGGAGCAGGGCCATACAACCCGGAAGAATTCTCTACTGGAGGTTGGGGATTGAGCGTGTGAAGAAGACAGCCAATGAGTTGATAGAACACTTTATTGACGGGCACGAACAGGCATCGTTCAGCAGATCTAAAACAGACGGCGGTGATCTCAGGACCCGAGTACGCCAGTAGTTAAGTGCTGTTGCGGGCGTTCCCAGCGGATGCTAGCCGTGTCTCGGCTACCACGACGTGATGACGGTTGGCGGCTGATGGTGGCTGTGTGGCGGATCGTGTGCCCGAGTAGTACACTCAGGCAGCGGTGTTTGGTTCGCGATCCGGTGGCGGCAGTGTCATAGATGTGGCGATGACTGACACAGGCGGTATATCATTAGACAGCCCAGCTGTGACGACATCCTGTCATTCTGTCCTGGTGGTTTAGATTCCGTTTCCACGTGCTGACAGTTGCGGAAGGCGCCTGTATCGAGGCCACATAAAAACGTCTGCAGCAAGATTGATGGCCAGGCGTGGCGTAACCGGTAGGTCGGTCGGTCGTGCGTCGCTGTTGTCGTCACACGGAAGCGCCGGCTGCAAAGCGGTGTTTCTGCTAACGTCGTTGAGCTGGCAGGGTACTGGCCGACTGGTTCTTTGCAGCGGTCTGGGTTCTTTTCGGGCCGCTGTCCCGGCTGCCAATGTTGAGCCGTTACGTACGGTGGTGATCCTTTGACAGCGGAATAACGGGAAAAGAAGATACTCTAAGCATTCCAGATTTGGCGGTATAGAAGGATATTGAGAATTGAGTGGACTGATAAGATACGAAATGAGGATATTCGCCGAAGAATGTGTGGAAAACACAAGAAGGAAGGTGAGAATAATAGCACACGTGTTAAGACGTCAGTGAATAATTTCTACGGCACTTGTGGGATTTTTAAGCAATCTGAAACCGGTCATGGTTTGATTAAAATAAACCTTTTCAAACTATGATTATAGCTGGTAGCTGTTTCACTTTTAAATTTTATGGTATTACAGTCACGGTTCTCAATAAGCCAATTTTCTACAAAACAGCGTGCTAGAGGAAGCTGTAGAGGATAAAAACTGTACTGGGAGACAGAGATTGAAATATATCCAACAAATAATGAGGACTTTGGTTGTAGGTGCTACTCTGAGATGAACCGGTTGGCACACGAGAGGAAGTCGTAGCGGGCAGCATCAAAGCAGTGAAGGGGCGACTCAGATAAAATAAAACTTTATTACTACCCTTCGTAATGGTGTATGTCTTTCACAGACTGTCCTGTAGCAATTAGTTACTTCAGTACGTACCACGGATCGTGTTGGAATCTAGTTCTCCCCTTGTAACACAATAGCACAGTGCCTAATTAATTTTTCCCGTGATTAGTTTCGAAACCATAATGCAACTGTGATGTGATTTCTGTCCTAAGTACTTTTTATTATTTTATTAATGTTGTCATATAATTAAATGTCAAAAATTAATTCAAACGAACTAATTAAAAAGGATGATTGTAATTATGATGCAGCAAAAGTGCTTTCCTAGTCAGGGAAGTCTGATATGTATAGAGCCAAAGAATACATATGGATTAAGGAGTATTGTCACGTGTCGCATAAGCGTGGAATCGGGCAGAAGTACGCGGCAAAGAGGAGTTGCTAGTTAGAAGTGATCAAATGAAAACGCGATGCGTGGGAATGTAATGAATAAACTACAAGATTTTTATCATATGGCCAGGCATATTATGGGATAGCCGGCCAGTGTGGCCGAGCGGTTCTAGGCGCTTCAGTCCGGAACCGTGCGACCGCTACGGTCGCACGTTCGAATTATGCCTCGGGCATGGATGTGTGTCATGTCCTTAGCTTAGTTAGGTTTAAGTAGTTCTAAGTTCTAGGGGACTGATGACCTCGGAAGTTAAGTCCCATAGTGCTCAGAGCCTTTTGAACCCATTTATGGTCTTATAAACGGTCACAGTACATCGTCTACAAGAGGAATTAATATTCAAGAGTACTGCGTGAAATTGTTATATAGAGCGACGATGAAAATGATCGTGTTGCCACACGAATACTGCCTTGCATCGTACCAAACTCATCAAAGTAAGATCCGACCCATTTCATCTTTAGATTGTGCAAGGCTAGTCGGTCTAGCAGTTTTTCTTAATTGAATAACAGAGTGTTTAGTGCAGTAGCTGCCATAGTGTAAATGAACCTCAGTCATTTACCTAACAGGGTCCTATCCTAGCACCATTATTGGTTCCGAGAATACAACCAGTGAATGAAAAGGAAAATATTGAAAGTGATGAGCTAATTTAATTTCGGTAACTAAGATGAAGAAGTGAAATTTAGAAAATTGAGTACTATCCAAAACTGTCGTTTTACAGCAGTGAACTGTTTTGCTTTGTATAACAACTAATTAAAGAATAATCCCTTATAGTAAAAGAGTAAAAGTATAATTGAAATGCATATTGACAAAATGTTACTTCCTAATAGTACAGTTCATGTTTTTTGTGTGCATTGAAAACTCTGCTCAAATTTTCAATCTACGTAACAGTATAGTGTAAAATTACTTATTCTTCGTTTATGGAACATCATAATCTTTCGACAAATAACTTACTATATTAAAAACCAAGTATTTATGAACATTTGCGTTTCTGAAATCAGTAACATTTGGCATTACAGTAAGTAACGCGACGCTACTCATTACGCGAAATATCTTGCAAACAATCAACTTTTGCGTGCATGTATTCAGCACAAATTATTCCTTTGGTTTTCTGACACTGTAATTCATGGCATTAACTGTGTTTTCATATATGAGCTAGAGTCAGTGCCTTCCGTTCCGCGCTTGCCTGATTACACATCAGTGATTAGTTCTTAATTACAGTTAATAAACAATAATCACACAGTAATTCTTGCTCTCTCTGTAAGCTGACGACATTTGTTAAGCTATCTGCAATCTGAAATTATAACAGGATCTGTTTATTTACTCCAGATTTCACTAACTATCTGATATTTTTACCTTTTTCGACAAAATTTCTTTCAATCGTTATCGCACGAAAGTAGTCGCGCGATTACGATTCGGTTATAACTGTACCTTCACTTATCCGAATTTTCATTATTCTTGATTAGATGGCTTTCTCAAACAACGGGGAATTATTGGTAGTTGGGAGCTCCAATGTTAGGCGTGTTATGGGGACCCTTACGGACCTAGCTCCCAAGGAGGGGAAGAAAGCCAATGTGCACTCCGTGTGCACACCAAATGGAATCATTCCCGACGTGGAACAGGTCCTTCTGGATGCCATGAAGGCCACAGGGTGCAGCCAGCTGCAGGTGTTGGCTCACTTAGGTACCAATGTCTGTTCTTTTGCATTGAAAGAGATTCTACCTGGTTTCGAGCGGCTAACACAAGTGGTGAAGGCTGCCAGTCCTGCTTGCGAGAAGAAAGCAGAGCTCACCATTTGCAGCATAGTCGACAGGATCGATTGCGTACCTCTGGTGCAGAGGGTTTGAATCAGAGGTTGAGACGGTTCACCTAGCTTGCTGGCTGCAGATTCCTCGACCTGCACCATAGGGTGAATGGGCTTCACGCTGAATAGGTCAGGAGTCCACTACACGCAGGAGGCAGCTACACGGTTAGCGAGAGGTGTGTGATGTGGACTGGGTGGTTTTCAGGTTATAGGGACTCGGGGAAACACAGAAAGGGCTTCAGTCTCAAAGGGATCAGGTCGAACGCAGGAAGAACGTAGATACAGGAACCATCGGTATAAGAGTTGTAAATTGTCGTAGCTGCGTGGGGAAAGTACCAGAGCTTCAAGCGCTAATAGAAACCACTGATGCTCGAATGGTTATAGGCACTGAAAGCTGGCTGGAGCCGAAGATAAGTTTAGCAGAAATTTTTGTGAAGAACCTAACGGTGTTCGGAAAGGACAGGCTAAATACAGTCTCGTGGTGGCGTGTTTGTTGCTGTTAGAAATAGTTTGTCTTGTCGCGGAACTGAAATAGATAGTTCCTGTGCATTGGTATGGACAGAAGTAATTTTTGGTAACACGAATAAAATAATAATTGAATCCTTTTACCGACCTGCCAATTTAGATCATACAATTGCTGGAAGGTTCAAAGAAAACTTGAGTTTCATTTCAAACATCCGAAACCACATCATCCGAAATCGCTCTAAACGAATTCTCTGAAAATTATCTCGAGCAGTTGGTTCATAAGCCCACGTTAATAGTAAACGGTTGTGAAAACACACTTGAACTCTTAGCAACGAATAATCCTGAGCTAATAACGAGCACCAAAAGGGGGTACTGGGATTAGTGAACACAGGGTTGTGTAGCCAGACTGAATATCGTAACCCCCAAATCCTCCAAAAATAAACGAAAAATAGATCTGTTCAGGAAATCAGATAAAAATTCACTTGACGCCTTCCTGAGAGGCAATCTCCACTCCTTCCAAATTAACAATGTAAGAGTAGACCAGATGTGCCCTGAATTTAAAGGAATAGTATCGGCATCAATTGAGAGATTTATACCAAACAAATTAACAAAAGACGGAGCTGATCCACCTTGGTTCACAAAACGGATCAGAACGCTGTTGCAGAAACAACGAAAAATGCATGGAAAATTTAAACGAACACAGAATCTCCAAGACTATCGATCTTTTACAGAAACTCGAAATTCAGCACAGTTTCAACGCGAAATGCTTATAACAGTTTCCACAATGAAACTTTGTTTCGAAACTTGGCAGAAAATTCAAAGAGATTCTGGCCGTATGTACAGTATGCTAGCGGCAAGACTCAATCAGTGCCTTCTCTCCGTGATAGCAATGGAAATGCTATTGACGACAGTGCTGCCAAAGCAGAGTTACCAAACACAGACTTCCGAAATTCCTTCACCAAAGAAGACGAAGTAAATATCCTAGAATTCGAATCAAGAACAGCTGCCAACATGAGAAACTTATAACAAGATATCCTTCGGGTAGTGAATCAACTTAAACCATTTATTAAAAGCAAGTTTCCAGTCCAGACTGTATACCATTTGGGTTCCTTTTAGAGTATGCTGATCCAGTAGCTTCATACTTAAACATACGGTGACGCTTGCTCGACGGAAGATCCGTCTCTAAATACTGGAAAGCCGCACAGTTCACATCAGTATTCAAGGAAGGTAGTAGGAGTAATACACTAAATTAGAGGCCAATATGGTTAACTTCGATATGCAGCAGGATTTTGGAACGTATATTGTGTTCGAACATTGTGAATTACCTCGAAGAGAACGGTCTTTTGTCACAGAGTCAACACGGATTTAGAAAACATCGTTCTTGTGGAACACAACTAGATGTTTACTCACACGAAGTGTTGAGTGCTGTTTGTAAGGGATTTCAAATTGATTCCGTATTTCTAGAGTTTCAAAAGGCTTTTGACACTGTGCCACGCAAGCAGCTTATAGTGAAATTGCATGTTTATGGATTATCGTCTCAGTTTTGGGACTGGACTCATGATTTCCTGTCAGAGAGGTCACAGTGACGGAAAATCATCGAGTAAAACAAAAGTGATTACTGGTGTTCACCAACGTAGTGTTATGGTCCCTCTCCAGTTCATGATCTATGTAAACGATTTTGGAGACAATTCGAGCAGCTGTCATAGGTTGTTTGCAGACGATGCTGCCGTTTATCGTTTACTAAACTCATCACAAGGCCAAAAGAAAGTGCAAAACGATTTAAGAAAGATATCTGTATGATGAGAAAATTGGCAATTGACCGCAAATAATGAAAAATGCGAGGTCATTATAAAATGACTCAGCTATCTTCATTTACTGTTATTTGAATTTTGCCTATATTGAGCCTTTTATACTGAGATGTTTCCCACACCACCTTGTGTTGTGGCTTTATATGTATGAGTGATTGTCTGTGTGTCTGTTTTCTGTTGTAGTGAATACACACACCGTTGGTGGGATACAGGGCGATAGGTGAAACTGCTTTCATACTATACGCTTTCCTTGTTATGGCGATCTGCTCCAGCTGCTGCAGATGCTGTATTGAAACTGAAAGTGTTAATCAAAGTTGCGGAGAAATATTCGTCGGGACCTCTGATGCATAGCAATCACATATGCCTTCAGTTCCTAGCAACACTGGTGGGAAAAAAATGATCCTTGAAATCACTTCTTTTCCGAAGAAGGCATCAAATTATGTAATTAGAACTGAATGCTCTCGTCGGAATTGTTCTCGAGCTGGGATTCATTAATAGATCATACTTGAGTATACGTCGTTTGTGAAAATAACACGTACCTTTTTGAAATGAAGTTTTATTGACCTTAGTGCCAGTGAAATTCTTCTTGGATATGAATTAGCGATTCTCTATGATATGTATAGATGTATATACAAATTCCCATTAAGATCTGGCAACGGCGTCAATATGTACTACCAACGGCGTCAATATGTACTACCCAATGAAAAACAGATTCCTCTTTCATGAAATTAAGTCTTAAAAAGAGCAGAAGCTTACTCTCTAAGAATAACTATCCAAGCACACTACACCACAGAGTAATAAAGAATATCTTTGTCTCTCTCTCTCTCGTACTGTCTCATTAATGCATAGTAATCTTATTACATTATACATCGTGTATGCCGCTCTTGTGGACGAACTTTTTGGGGAAAACAAACACGAGCGTTCACACAGCACTATTTTGATGATAGTTCATGATGCTGTTACTATTAATGTCCACTATATCTGTAGTGACATTTTTTTTTTTTTTTGCATTAGTCCAGTTACCATCAATTGTAAATTGAACTTTTACTTACACATCTGGGTGCATATACATAATGTGGTACAATATTGTGCTAACAAGTCTGCGTTGCTTGATAATTATTGAGATGCAGCTTATTTGCATAGCTCATTTAACTTCCATTAGTTAGTTTGTTGAGGATGGCGTAAGATGTGATCAGAATCTTTCTTCATCATCACTCAAAGCTTCTGCGTCTCAAACTTGTAATCTAGCCATTTGGCCAAGTCCCACAAAGGAAAACCTCGGGGTAGATTTACCATCCTCGTACTTCTCATTTGCAAAACAAAAATTTCTTTGAATAACACTGAATAAAAAAAATTTACAGAATAATTTCCTTTGAAATGAATTTAAACACTTTTTACACAAGAAACACGACACTGTTAATCTCCTGTGTCTTGAGGTGAACTTTCGACGGGTTGGGTTGCGTCCATCTACGATTCCCTTTTATTTGTCATCTCCGGGTAGCTGACGTGAATTCTATTCCAGTTTCACTATATCCTCGTGGTTATTATTTTTTCCGACACATGGTTTACATGAAAGTAAATGTCAGTATAAGTTCTGTGGAAAAGGTGTTTGATCGATGCTGAGCTAAAATAGAATCTAATCTAAAGTCCTTTCTAATTCTCTGTCCTGAAATCGGAAGTTGTGATGCCTTCGCAAATTATGTTTGTCATCTTTCAGACGTACCTTAACACAGGTCGATGTGCTTGTAACTGCTCAGCATTCGCCTAGTTGGAAACTTCGCGAATAACACATTATCTTTCTTCACATCCTTCAAAACATAAGTCCCTAGAATACGTATTTTTGTAATCGCAAATGGTCCTTGATACAATAATTGCCGTTTTTTGTTCCTCCTCTGTATAAGTGAAGACTTACGATGAGTTTTTACTCATACTTCGTCTTTCACTTGATATGTTTCTATTCTTACTAGTCGATTGTCAAAATAGATTTTTCTTTTCTTTGCCTTGTCCACTATATTGAGTAAGACGTGGTGTACTTTACTTTCTAGTGACATTCTGTCAATTGCTGTCTTAGGAATTGGTCGAATCCAGTCATGTTGCTCCTGTTTTCCAAACATCAGTTCGTACGGAATGTAATCGGTCGTAGTATGTGTCATGTTATTCCTAGTTCCGTGAAAATTGTCAAGATAATAGATTTCGTTTCCTGGTTGTGGCAATATGTTCTCATGAACCGGTTTAATTCCCGAAAGATACGTTCCACAGGATTTGCCGAAGGGTGGTACACTAATGTCAGAGTCTATTTTACACCACAGTTACTTAGTGTTTGCCTCCTACGAAATCCAGTGAACGTTGACCCATTGTCAGAAAGGATAGCCTCTGGTTTGCCTACATTGACTGTATAATCTTTGATTAGTTTCTTGGCTATGGATGAACCATTAGCTGATTTTAACGGATATAATTTGACGTATTTAGTGAATAGATCGAGATAAGGTACAATATACTTGCATCCTCCTTTTGATGGCGGTAGAGGACCACAGACGTCGACCGAGGGTAATAGGATGTAGGAAATCCATCACACAAAAATTTTCTGGTTTGCCTAGCTGACAAATTTTACATTTCCTTAACTGTCGACGTACTTTCCTGCGAAAATTTGGGAAGTAGCAACATGCTTGAATCTTTTGAGCACATTTTAATACTCCAAAATGTCCCCAAGGGTATGTGCATGGACAAAATTAAGTCATCCTCATTCTTCTCAGGAATACACACTCTCCAGTTATCTGAATCAATAAGCCCTCTGAAAAATAAGACGTCGTCCTCAACTTTATACAGTCGCTTCAGATCTTCGTTTCCACGTTTTCCTAAAGCTTCTTTTATTGATAGCCGACGGGGAACTTCATTTTGTAGTTTTCACATGTGTTTACACATTCTTAGAAACTGTTTTCTATATTTTTTGTTAGTCATTAATAGAATTTTTAACTCGGACGGATGTCCGGAATGTTAATTGTTGACATATCACCGTCCGCATTCTTGACGGTACATCGGCGACGAAATTATCCTGTCCGCTTATTTATTTCATCCATCTTGCTAATCTTGGATGTAATAACTTACACGGTTGCTAAAACCATAAGTCTTTGTGGTCACAGTATACTGTTGTCTTTGCTCTGTATAACTAATAGTGATTTTTTTTAAATGACCAGACTACGGCCAATACTCCCTTTTCGGTAGTTGTATACGCTCGTTCACAGCAGTCGGCTAACGAAAGCTATGGGATAGAAAGTTGTTTTTCCATCTATTATTTTTACTTGGAAGAGGCAGGAACCAATTTCAATTTCCGAAGCATCCGCCATTAAACCGAATTCTTGGCTCATACGTGAATAATATAATATTTGTGAATTAACTAAGGCATGTTTTATTGCTTCAAACGCATGCTGGCATTGCTGCGTCCACACTCACGGAGTATTTTTTGCAACAAGCTGTACAACGGTTCTGCATTAATAGAGTGGTCATAAATGAAGCGACTGAAAGGAGAAGCAACTCCGAGGAATCCCTTTAATTGCTTTTTAGTTGTTGGAACTGCAAAGTTTTTGATTACCTTTAATTTCTCGGAGTCCGGTAATACTCCTTTTTCATTTATAAGATGACCTAGAAATTTAATTTTATCTCTAGCAAAATGGGACTTCTGCAGATTTGCGGTTATGCCTGCTTCCTGGAAACGTTGCAACACTCTCCTCATTAAATCGACGTGTTCGTTCCATCTACATCTACATCTACATTTATACTCCGCAAGCCACCCAACGGTGTGTGGCGGAGGGCACTTTACGTGCCACTGTCATTACCTCCCTTTTCGGTTCCAGTCGCGTATGGTTCGCGGGAAGAACGACTGTCTGAAAGCCTCCGTGCGCGCTCTAATCTCTCTAATTTTACATTCGTGATCTCCTCGGGAGGTATAAGTAGGGGGAAGCAATATATTCGATACCTCGTCCAGAAACGCACCCTCTCGAAACCTGGCGAGCAATCTACGCCGCGATGCAGAGCGCCTCTCTTGCAGAGTCTGCCACTTGAGTTTATTAAACATCTCCGTAACGCTATCACGGTTACCAAATAACCCAGTGACGAAACGCGCCGCTCTTCTTTGGATCTTCTCTATCTCCTCCGTCAAACCGATCTGGTACGGATCCCACACTGATGAGCAATACTTAAGTATAGGTCGAACGAGCGTTTTGTAAGCCACCTCCTTTGTTGATGGACTACATTTTCTAAGCACTCTCCCAATGAATCTCAACCTGGTACCCGCCTTACCAACAATTAATTTTATATGATCATTCCACTTTAAATCGTTCCGCACGCATACTCCCAGATATTTTACAGAAGTAACTGCTACCAGCGTTTGTTCCGCTATCATATAATCATACAATAAAGGATCCTTCTTTCTATGTATTCGCAATACATTACATTTGTCTATGTTAAGGGACAGTTGCCACTCCCTGCACCAAGTGCCTATCCGCTGCAGATCTTCCTGCATTTCGCTACAATTTTCTAATGCTGCAACTTCTCTGTATACTACAGCATCATCCGCGAAAAGCCGCATGGAGCTTCCGACACTATCTACTAGGTCATTTATATATATTGTGAAAAGCAATGGTCCCATAACACCCCCCTGTGGCACGCCAGAGGTTACTTTAACGTCTGTAGACGTCTCTCCATTGATAACAACATGCTGTGTTCTGTCTGCTAAAAACTCTTCAATCCAGCCACACAGCTGGTCTGATATTCCGTAGGCTCTTACATTGTTTATCAGGCGACAGTGCGGAACTGCATCGAACGCCTTCCGGAAGTCAAGAAAAATAGCATCTACCTGGGAGCCTGTATCTAATATTTTCTGGGTCTCATGAACAAATAAAGCGAGTTGGGTCTCACACGATCGCTGTTTCCGGAATCCATGTTGATTCCTACATAGTAGATTCTGGGTTTCCAAAAACGACATGATACTCGAGCAAAAAACATGTTCTAAAATTCTACAACAGATCGACGTCAGAGATATAGGTCTATAGTTTTGCGCATCTGCTCGACGACCGTCTTGAAGACTGGGACTACCTGTGCTCTTTTCCAATCATTTGGAACCCTCCGTTCCTCTAGAGACTTGCGGTACACGGCTGTTAGAAGGGGGGCAAGTTCTTTCGCGTACTCTGAGTAGAATCGAACTGGTATCCCATCAGGTCCAGTGGACTTTCCTCTATTGAGTGATTCCAGTTGCTTTTCTATTCCTTGGACACTTATTTCGATGTCAGCCATTTTTTCGTTTGTGCGAGGATTTAGAGAAGGAACTGCAGTGCGGTCTTCCTCTGTGAAACAGCTTTGGAAAAAGGTGTTTAGTATTTCAGCTTTACGCGTGTCATCCTCTGTTTCAATGCCATCATCATCCCGGAGTGTCTGGATATGCTGTTTCGAGCCACTTACTGATTTAACGTAAGACCAGAACTTCCAAGGGTTTTCTGTCAAGTCGGTACATAGAATTTTACTTTCGAATTCACTGAACACTTCACGCATAGCCCTCCTTACGCTAACTTTGACATCGATTAGATTATGTTTGTCTGAGAGGTTTTGGCTTCGTTTAAACTTGGAGTGAAGCTCTCTTTGCTTTCGCAGTAGTTTCCTAACTTTGTTGTTGTACCACGGTGGGCTTTTCCCGTCCCTCACAGTTTTACTCGGCACCTACCTGTCTAAAATGCATTTTACGATTGCCTTGAACTTTTTCCATAAACACTCAACATTGTCAGTGTCGGAACAGAAATTTTCGTTTTGATCTGTTAGGTAGTCTGAAATCTGCCTTCTATTACTCTTGCTAAACAGATAAACCTTCCTCCCTTTTTTTATATTCCTATTAACTTCCATATTCAGGGATGCTGCAACGGCCTTATGATCACTTATTCCCTGTTCTGCACTTAAAGAGTCGAAAAGTTCGAGTCTGTTTGTTATCAGTAGGTCCAAGATGTTATCTCCACGAGTCGGTTCTCTGTTTAATTGCTCGAGGTAATTTTCGGATAGTGCACTCAGTATAATGTCACTCGATGCTCTGTCCCTACCACCCGTCCTAAACATCTGAGTGTCCCAGTCTATATCTGGTAAATTGAAATCTCCACCTAAGACTATATCATGCTGAGAAAATTTATGTGAAATGTATTCCAAATTTTCTCTCAGTTGTTCTGCCACTAATGCTGCTGAGTCGGGAGGTCGGTAAAAGGAGCCAATTATTAACCTAGCTCGGTTGTTGAGTGTAACCTCCACCCATAATAATTTACAGGAACTATCCACTTCTACTTCAATACAGGATAAACTACTACTAACAGCGACGAACACTCCACCACCGGTTGCATGCAATCTATCATTTCTAAACACCGTCTGTACCTTTGTAAAAATTTCGGTCGTAGCAACGGGCATATCGTCCACAAACAAAGTTAAACTGCTTGGAAGTGCAGGTGCCAATGCGTCACCTAGAGCATTTATAAAAACTCCCGAGATCACATTCAGCCCGGAAGGTAGAATCTTAAATTGGTAGCTTGTACGTGCGGTGTACTCTTTTGATTGTTCATCTAGCGCCACCTGCCAAACTGAAGTCCTGAGATCAATATTCGATTTGTATTTTAATCCTTCGAACTTTTGAATTAACTCATCGATATTTTCCGGATGAGTTCGCACAAGCACAATAATCTTATTTATTTGCCGTGTGTCTAGCACGAGACGAACCTTTCCTTCCTTTTTCGGGACAACATGAATAGGACTACAGTATGGACTCGTTGAAGGTTCCATCAGCTCCCATTCAAGCAACTGTTGGATTTCTGCATCAACTGCCTTTCGTGGATGCCACGGTACTGTATAAAAAGTACGACAGAAAACTTTGTGTGGAATCATATCTAAATGACCCGTGTATCCCTTGATTACATCTGGCTTTTCTTTAGAGACTTTATGATATTCCTGAATAAGATCGTATAATAGCTTTCTTTGATGGTGTTGCAAATACTCAGGTTCTTGTACTTTTTCGTACACCAAATCTTCAGTTTTTAAGACTTGCTGCAAAGAATTAATTTGGTTATTCCTGTGTAGTTTCACAATGTACCAACTTGATTTGCAGTTTTCGTCCATGTCAATATTTTCCATGACAACTATATTCCCTGAAAAGATTCACCTGATGTCCCTGATCCATTATTGTAAAACTGACACGGCCCAGAGAAAAATCGATGTGCCAGTTTCTGTCTATAAATTCATAAGTTCCCGAGATACAGTCCTAAACCAATTTTTCTATTACAAGTAATATGCAATTTATAGCTACATCTCCTATATTTAACTGTAGTTGAGTCTGCACTTTAACCTGAGAATACTTATGGCTCTGACCACTATGGGACTTAACATCTGAGGTCATCAGTCCCCTAGAACTTAGAGCTACTTAAACCTAACTAACCTAAGGACATCACACACATCCATGCCCGAGGCAGGATTCGAACCTGCGACCATAGTGGTCGCCCGGTTCCAGGCTGCAGCGCCTAGAATACTTATGACCAGTTGGGCCCACAGTCCTACAACATTGAACAGGGAAAATCGGTAGATCTACTTTCTGAAGTATTTTTTGAAATAACTTCTCAGAAACGACATTTACTGCTGCTCCCGTGTCTAAAGTAACCTGCACAATAACGCCTTCAATTTCCGCTTGAAATTTCGCCACAGGTTCAGTGGTATGTTCCTCTTCACAAGGCATCATATCTTGCTGAAGTTCTTATATTAATAATCTGTCATCATTGTACCTGAAAAAATTGATGCTTGAATTTTCGCGCCTCCAAACTTCCTCGACTGAGCCGTCAGGGCTTCTGACAGTCGAGTCTAGCTTAACGATTGTCCATTATTGTTAGATGTTTGCTCCGTCACGTCAATTTTTTCTGGTGGTTGGTTTCGCCATTCACTTGCATTGACGTTTGGTTCCCAGCCTGAAGGTTGCGGTTGGTTGTGATACTCTTGGGTTTGTTGCTGATATCGGTGTTTTGGCTGGTAATTACCCTCTTGATAATATCCTTTCCTCTTCTTATTATTTGTCCTCCATTTCCGTTTATATGTTTGTTCAACTTGTTGGTTTTGATTACGTTGGTCTTGATTTTCATTACAAGATTTCACGTTTTCCTGGAATTAGTTAACCTGTGGGTTTGGTGAATTGTGTGCAAAAGGTTTAGGTCCATACGTTTTGTTGTCACTATTATATTTGCTAGTTGGTAACTTGGTTAGGTATAGCGCACACGTGGTTCTTCGAATAGAATGTCTATCGAATCCAATGTAGCTAAAAAATCTTCCAAATGTTGTTCAGGCACATGTAGAAGTTTTTCCTTTACTTCTAGTGGACGTTTGGCCTTTAATATTCGAATAATATTTTGTGTCGGAATTGGTTCATTCCAGTATTTGCTTTTATTTGAGTATTTCTCAAAATACTTCCTTAAAGTTCCGTTTTTGAAAGTAAATGGTTGTGGGTCAAATACTTCCTTGCGTATTCTTTCTTGCACTCCCTTATTCCAATATTTGTGCAAGAAAGCGTTTTCAAATTGCTGATATTCTTGAGACCACTCGGATGCTTCCGACGCCTACATCGATCCATCCCCATGTAAGAATCCTGCAACGTTCATATTTTTTTGTTGCTCAGTCCATATTCGTGGCAATATCCCTCTAAATTGCTTGATAAAGACCACAGGATTGATCGACTTTCTTTCGGGGTTAAATATCTTAAATTAACGATATTTAAGCATTTTTTTCTTCTTTCATAGTCACAGGTGTATTCTGGTGACTATTTCTTGGTGGATGATATTGCTGATAATTTGGTTCCTGTTGATTACGTTAATACGCACCAATACATGGATGTTGTTGCATCGATTCAGTTTACTAATTTCGTCAGGAATAATGTCTCATTTTGATAAATTGCAGGTAACAGGTGCCCCTCTAGTATTAACTAAACCTTGCCGGCATGCTTTGAGTTCAATTTCAGTCTTTGCCTTCCAAGCAGGAAATTCTTCTCCTATAATTTGTTTAATCTCTTGAATTTCTGATTTAAGTTGTCCTTGTGCAGTTTCGTTGTTAACTTGAACGTTAGCAACCGTTTCCGCCAATGTTTGATCCACATAATTTCGCACCATCTCGGTTTGCACTTTCGCCCACTCCACTATGTCTTTAGAAATAGCAATCTTATGTTCGTTGAAACGTTCCTCTACTTGTTTCTCACCTTCGAGATTAAGAGTGTTTATCCTCCGAGTATGATCAATGACTGCTTGCTCGTTTTAGTGCTTGATTAAAGTCACGTCCTGTGGAATGATGTTCTGTACATGGATAACTTCTTGCACTTGATTATTTAGTTTATCTTCACGATATAAAAATGGCTCTGAGCACTATGGGACTCAACTGCTGAGGTCATTAGTCCCCTAGAACTTAGAACTAGTTAAACCTAACTAACCTAAGGACATCACAAACATCCATGCCCAAGGCAGGATTCGAACCTGCGACCGTAGCGGTCTTGCGGTTCCAGACTGCAGCGCCTTTAACCGCACGGCCACTTCGGCCGGCATTCACGATATAAGATATCTTCGTATTTGGTTGTTAATTCTTTGTATTGCTGTTCTTGTGTGACGAGTTGTGCTTGACTGGCCATCAAGTGTCTCTGTTTTGCTTCCAAATTATGGAATTTTTCGTCAATATCATCATTTACTGCTTTTAGTTTTTCGGATTGCTCCTGAGCGAAAGTGGACTGTGCTGTAGCAAAATTAGTTTGCATAGTTTTTATATCATTTGCAAAAGTGGATTGTGCTGTTGCAAAATTAATTTGCGCAACTTCTATTGTTTGACCTTATTCGCTATTACGTTAGTCCCTTGTGATATGACGCTCAAATTCGACATCAGCTGGGATAACAAATGAGTATTCTCAGCAATTGAGGTTTGCACTGGGTTTATTGAAGATTGTGCCGACACAGTTTTTTGCACAGTTATTTCGGTTTCACGCGTAGTTGCGGGCAGTTCTACCCTAGCGAGTGCTTCTGTATCAAAGGTCATATTCATGTTATTATTTTGTTGCTGCGTATGTGTTAGGATGTCACCCAACTTATGAATGTCGGAAATTGCAACCGTTTGTGTCGCCGATGTGACCGCAGGAATTACTGCAGGTTGCTCAGCCGTAACCGACACTTAGCTAACTATGCCTGGTTGAAATTCTGTGACACTATTTGAGGACGAAATTACATTACTTATTTGATTTTGTGCCATCGTGATATTACGTGAATGCTTATTGGTTTTCAACATAGACCTAGTTATCACCATGTATATAAGCAACAGATAGTTTCTCTACTAAGTCTTTTCACAAGAGTCTATCTATATTAATCTCTACACATGCAAAAATTTTAATGTCGCAATGCTGCTGATGTTCACTGTACAATGTAACACCAACACATTATGTAGAAAACACATGAAATACTGTCTTAATTATCTACAAAAATAGTGAAATTATATTCAGAGTTATAGAGAAACTACTCATTTATGCTTAAAAGTCAATAAGTAATAGGTCATTACACTGCATAAATGCTCCAGAAAGCTAGTAATTCAAATCTCTGGCCTTTTTGAAATTTCAGCCCGGCTGCTAGGACGGCGTACATGTTCTCTTCACAGGATACTCCCGTACGTTCAGTTAGCATGAGACATACGAAGAACCATAATGTAGTTACGCTTTCTAACTATACATACATGCACAAAAATTAAACATTAATTACTTAATTAATAAGATAACTAATCTCCCTACAGATAGAACTATATCTGTTACAAAGTATGTTACAGTTAACAGTAATCACAAATATGTTTGACAGTTAGTGTCGTGACTAACTGTCATCAATTAAAGTGGTATTGCAGGTTCTAGTTCCTTTTTAGTGCTGTTGTATCAGGATCGAGCCCTGTCTAACGGTAAACAATTATAAAATCACTCAGCTATCTTCATTTACTGTTATTTGTATTTTGCCTATATTGAGCCTTTTATACTGAGATGTTTCCCACACCACCTTGTGTTGTGGCTTTATATGTATGAGTGATTGTCTGTGTGTGTGTTTTCTGTTGTAGTGAATACACAGACCATTGGTGGGATACAGGGCGATGGGTGAAACTGCTTTCACACTATACGCTTCCCTTGTTATGGCCATCTGCTCCAGCAGCTGCAGATGCTGTATTGAAGCTAAAGCGTTAATCAAAGTTGCGGAGAAATATTCGTCGGGGCTCTGTTGCATAGCAATCACATAAGCCTTCAGTTCTTAGAAACATTGGTGGCAAAAAAATGATCCTTGAAATCACTTCTTTTCCGAAGAAGGCATCAAATTATGTAATTATAACTGAACGCTCCCGTTGGAATTGTTCTCGAGCTGTGATTCATTAATAGATCACACTTGAGAATACGTCGTTTGTGAAAATAACACGTATCTTTGTGAAATGAACGTTTTATTGACCTCAGTGTCAATGAAATTATTCTTGCACATGAATTAGCGAATCTCTATCATATATACAGATGTATATACAAATCTCCATCACGATCTCGCAATGACATCGGTTCGTAGTGCGCAAGACTCCTCTGTCATAGAATTATATATTGACAAGAACAAAAGCTCACTCTCTATGAGTAATTATCTGAGAGCACTACGCCACAGAGTAGTAAAGAATTATACTAACAAGAATAAAACTTAGTCTCTATGAATAAATATCTAAGCGCACTACGCCACAGAGTTATAAAGAATATCTTTGTCTCTCTCGTACTGTCACATTAATGCATAGCAATCTTATTACAGAATACGGCATATCATCAACATGAGCGCTAAATGAAATTCGTTGAACTTCGGTTACGCGATAAATCAGTCAAATCTGAAGTCCGCAAATCAACTAAATACTCAGGAATTACAATTAGGAACAACTTAAATTGGAAAGAACAAAGAAAATGTTGTTGGGAAGGCTAACCAAAGACTATGTTTTATTGGCAGAACACTTCGAAAATGTAACAGATCTACTAAAGAGACTGCCTACACTACCTTTGTCCGTCCTGTTACCTAGCACTGCTGCGGGGTCTGGGATCCTTATCAGGTAGGATTACTGGAGTACATCGAGAAATTTCAAAGAAGAAGAACACGTTTTGAATTATCGCCAAACAGGAGAGAGAGTGTCACTGCCATGATCGAGGATTTGGGGTTGGCATAATTAAAACAAAGGCGCTTTTCTTTGCGGCGCAGTTTTCTCACGAAATTTCAATCGCATTCTCCTCCGAATGCGAAAATATTTTGTTGACGCCCACATACATAGAGGAAAACGACCGTCATAATACAATAAGGGAAATCAGAGCTCTCACAGAAAGCTATAGGTGTTGGTTTTTACCGCACGCTGTTCGAGACTGGAATGATAGATAACTATTGTGAAGGTGTTTCGGTGAACCCTCAGCCAAGCGCATAAGTGTTAGTTGCAGAGTATCCATGTAGATGTGTCATTTAAAAATCCTAATTAACCGGAAGTGTAGGCCAGATATAGTGTATGCTTACCACTCAGGTTCTAGGCCAATAGCATTATGGAATAACCTCTGCGATATTTGGGAACTATTGGGTGAAACACTTTTCTTGACGGTCTGTGGGGTGTGCTGGGGAGTTCAATAGCAGGCCGTGTCGCTGTACATGTAGGCAGTCGTCCCGATTTCAGTTTAGATTTCAGATTTCCAACTTGTTACATATGCATCACTGAAAAGTTAATAAAATTTGTCTGTATGCAGTGAGCAACACAATATAAAGAAGTTGAATAATCTAACGTAATGTCAAGCGGAAATTCATAACTATCGTCCTAATAGAGCGTCGTTTCTCCGGGTTTCATTTAGTTTAACCAAGCGGTAAAGATATGTCATAGATTTATGAACTGTTGCTTCGCAATGGTACTTAAAATATGGCTTTTCCATTTTACAAAATGTGACAACCGATCTGAGCAATAATTTTAATACATTAAAGCTTTTTAAGAAGCGATCTCCATTTTATGTAAGTAAATCCTCAAGGACTTACGGTTTATTAATGTAAAACGTGTGAAAATATGTTTCCGGTAGGATAGCACAACATAATGATGCTATTCCATTCTTTCATCAACTGTATATTTTCAGTTGTGTGATAATGTCGGTAATGTTAGTCTGCTCAAATTAGTTACTAATCCTCGTTTACGTCTCTCTAAGAAAAAGAGAAGGTAGTATATATATACATTACTGTCACTGGCGCTGGCTGCTATGTCAGTTTTATGTCACTAGCATGCAACGGCCGGGGCGATTAATTTTATACAGTAGCAGCTACTTTACACATTTCATATAAAAATCTAAACTATTTAGCATTAAAATATACGGCACCCCACCCCAGTGCCCAGCGTCCCAGAGTCCTCGTAGTGGGAACTCTTTCGTCGGACACGTAATTTAAGTCGGGCAGCCCCGATGATTACCGAGAAGCCGTGTACTAATGTTAGTTTTCATCCTCTCCCTTCACTCATCGTTCACCTAATAAAACAAAAAAGATACAGCAATACGCACACAGTCATTACAGTCGCATATACTCTACACAAAGCCGGCCGCGGTGGTCTAGCGGTTCTAGGCGCGCAGTCTGGAACCGCGCGACTGCTACGGTCGCAGGTTCGAATCCTGCCTCGGGCATGGATGTGTGTGATGTCCTTAGGTTAGTTAGATTTAAGTAGTTCTAAGTTCTAGGGGACTGATGACCACAGTAGTTAAGTCCCATAGTGCTCAGAGCCATTTGAACCAACTCTACACACAGGCCTGCCAAGTGGTGTCAGCTTTCCACACAATTAAAGAGACAAGTGAACACCAGAATGATACGGTTCGGTTTTCTGCTTTCGACAATGCGAAATTGTGCAACGTGTTCGAAGCACTCAGAAAAGTAGGTGTACTAAGTATGGAAAGAGGTGTCAAATACGATTTCACAAGATCCAAGAAAGAAGGGTTTGGACCAACAGAGTCATAACACAAGGATGCAGTTTTCTCATCTGCTGTTCAGCTTGTATATCGAAGACTCAGTGAAGTAAATAAAAGAAAGTTTCAGAAGAGGGATTACAATTCTAGGCGAAACGATACATCAGTGATAAGGTTAGCCAAGTTACCTTCCATTAGGAATGTGGAATACACTTAACGACTGTGACGTAACTTTTAAAATAATGGAGCACAGCAGTCAGACGTCCTTTCCTTTAAGGCTTTATTAAATCAAATCTAGATTCGGCTAGTAACTAACCATTATCAGTGCAATAGTTCAGAGTTTTAATACATGTCCTAATACGTCAGTCCCCTATTGTTCTGCCTCCTGTCAGAGTAGTCGTGAATGAACTTTGACAGGAGCCCGAACAACAGGAGACTCACGTACCAGGACATATATTAAAACTCTGAAATACTGTATTGATAATGGCTAGTGTGATATCGATAGCTACGATGCCACAACGTAGGTGCGCTCTGCTAGGTTGGCACTACGACACCGACACAGACGACAGCGCCCTCTAGCCGGCGCTGTGCAGCTCTACGAGCGCCGCTCCGGATTCAGCCCATTTGATGCCGAGCAGACGACCAAGCAACATTGTTTCTGCTTCATAGTGAGCGAGCCACTACAGATTTTGCCCTTGTAACTTGCAGCCGCTGTTAGATTTGATTGATGAACGGCTTCGCACCTACGTGCTCATCTGTACGCAAAGTTAAGTAGTAATATCAGTTGTATATGTTCATACCCCAGTAAAAGAGCTATAACCTATACGCATTACTGAAGCATTTCACCTTTTCATGCTCCTACTCACTTCCTACATTCGGCCTACCCTTCAGTTTATAGGAGCAGACCCACGCGCCGTCTATCCACGTGCGATACAAAAGTTACTAGCTCATGTCTAGATTTGCTTTAGTAAAGCCTGAAAGGAAGGGATGACTGATTGCCATACTTCATCATTTTGATAATATTCGCTTCAACTTGTAATACCTCTGCCCAAGGGCATTTTTCGCAACTCGCAGCGGCAGCTGCCGAGGAGGAGGAGGAAGCTGGACAGCCTGCAGCGAGCTCCCTACAAGAGGACTCTGCAACCATACAGCAGGGAGCTGCGCACGTTAGGAGGGGCCTAACTGATAATGAAAGCGTGCCAAAAACTGATGAACACCTGCAGAGATTAGGACGCAACATCAAGAATGTACGCACGAAAGCATGTGAGTTCTTCTGACCTGGCAACAGTCGTTTTACCTGCCTTAGAAAGCCGGCCGTTGTGACCGAGTGGTTCTAGCCGCTTCAGTCTGGAACCGCACTGTTTCTACGTTTCTGAGAAGTTATTTCAAAAAATACTTCAGAAAGTAGATCCACCGATTTTCCCTGTTCAGTGTTGTAGGACTGTGGGCCCAACTGGTCGTAAGTATTCTAGGCGCTGCAGCCTGGAACCGGGCGACCACTGTGGTCGCAGGTTCGAATCCTGCCTCGGGCATCGATGTATGTGATGTTCTTAGGTTAGTTAGGTTTAAGTAGGTCTAAGTCCAGGGGACTGATGACCTCAGATGTTAAGTTCCATAGTGCTTAGAGCCATTTGAACCATTTGCCTTAGAAAGCAGAAAGATGCTGACAATTCCAGCAACCCACGGTCACAGGGAGGGGCCTACACAAATTGCGGAGAGTCACCTTTCTTAAGAATACGTTTTTCTCGGCGGTAAGGACGTTCCTTGTAAATCATGAATTCCAGCAGAATGTGAGACGAAACCCAAATAGGAGTCTGCCCAGACTTAAGGCATAGGTAGCGGTTACTAAGAAGTGTTGTGTAGCTGCTCACACAAGAGCTTCGGAATGCATAAAACCGTCATAAGAATGTGAAATCATGATAAATATGCAATTCCCAAGGCACGCACCAGCCCACGCAAGGTGAAGTGTTTCCACCCTCCACTGGGACAGGCGTGGCCATGAGACGGCGATCTGCCGTTGGCCTGCATTGCAAATTAAGTCCGCCAATGACAACGCCGACAGAGGAGAAAATTTAGAGGAAGAGTTGAGTTGGGAAATGGATGAGGAGAGGAGTCGGTGAGACGCCGCGGAAACGAGAGAACATGACGTCTCTTCCATCCATCGCCAACATCCGCCTTCTGACACCGTGATATCACAGCTTCGGCCACGTGACCGACACGGCAGACAACGCGGAGGCGGAATCTGGGCCTCGCCGCGAAGCCGCGATTACTGATGAAGGCAGCAGACTCGCGCCACACAGCTCCGAGGCGATGCGCCATACGGACGCAGCGCCTACCGCCGACAGCAGTGCACGAAGAACCACAACGAATAATGGTGAGACGATTCGCTCCCCCACCCCCCTCCCTCTCCTTTCCCTTAATAATGGGGTCGTGTCCACGCCCAGTCAAATCCACCCTGAGATTTGTAATTTTGTTTTGGTTTGTGCAAACGATATTGAATAATTACATTCATTTTCATTTTTTAATCATCTAAGCAATCTGTTACATTGATATATCAACCTCTTTACCTCACAAAAATGGTTCAAATGGCTCTGATCACTATGGGACTTAACATCTGAGGTCATCAGTCCCTCAGAACTTAGAACTACTTAAACCTAACTAACCTAAGGACATCACACACATCCATGTCCGAGGCAGGATTCGAGCTGCGCGAACCGTAGCAGTCGCGCGGTTCCGGACTGAGTGAATTACTGACATTCATTAATTGTTGGCTCCCAGTGTGTAGCGGTGTCATTGACAATTTTTATGTGATGTGATGTCACAAACAATATCCAAATTCACTACATTTTTGGCGTCCAGCTTGAAGCAGTCTAATTAGTCATCTACTCGTCATTCCATGTCCGACAGCAGAGAAGAATTCTCAGTTCACCAAAAAATTCGCAGAAGTATATCTCTGTGCCTTACGAAGTAGAGTTGCTTACACTTGTGTCACAAAATATAATCCACATACACATAGATACTCCGCAAGCCACCGCACGGTGCGTGGCGGAAGATACTGAGTACCACTGCTAGTCGCTTCCTTCCCTTTCCACTGGCAGATAGAGCGAGGGAAAACCGACTGTTTGTATGCCTCCATATAAGCCTTAATTTCTCACGTGAAATGTATGTTTGCGGCAGTAGAATCCTTCTGCAGTCGTCTTCAAATGCCGGTTCTCTAAACTTTCTCAATATTCCAGAATGAGATTTTCACTCCGCAGCGGAGTGTGCGCTGATATGAAACTTTACCCCCAGGCCGTGTGTAAGCCATGTCTCCCCAGTATCCTTTTCTTTCAGGAGTGCTACTTCTGCAAGGTTCGCAGGAGAGCTTCTGTGAAGTTTGAAAGGTAGGAGACGAGGTACTGGCTGAAGTAAAGCTGTGAGGACGGTGTGTCAGTCGTGCTTGAGTAGCTCAGATGGTAGAGCACTTGCCCGCGAAAGGCAAAGGTCCCGCGCACATTTTTAATCTCCCAGGAAGTTTCTCAATATTATTTCTCGAAAAGAACGTCGTCTTCCCTCCAGAGAATCCTCTATGAGTTCCCAAAGCATCTCCGTAACACTCAGGTGTTGCTGGAATCTACCGGTAACAAATGTAGCAACCTGCCTCTGAACTGTTTCGATGTCTTCCTTTAATCCGATCTGCCGCGGATCCCACTCGGCCAGTACTCAAGAATATTTCGCACTAGCGTTCTATACACGGCCTCCCTTACAGATGAACCACGCTTTCGTAAAATTTTCTCAACAAACCGAAGTCGAGCATTTGTCTTCCCTACCGCTGTCCTCACGTGCTCATTTCGTTGCACTTCGCTTTGCAAAGTAACGCCTACGTATTTAATCGACGCTGTTAATGCTGTAATCGAACGTAACGACATTTTCCTTCCTACTCATTCGCATTAACTTACATTTTTCTACATTTAGAGCCCGCTGCCATTATCGCACCAACAAGAAATTTAATCGAAGTCATCTTGTATCATCTTACAGTCATCTTCAACACCCTCCCGTTCACAACAACTATCAGCAAACAACTGCAGATTGCTGCTCATCCTGTCCGCCAGGTCATTTAAGTATATAGGAAATAATAGTGGTCCTATTACACATCCCTGCGGCACACCTGACGATAACCTTGTCTCTGATGAACACTCGTCATCGAGGACGACATATTGATTCTATTATGAAGTCTTCGAAACACTCACGTATGTGGGAACCTATTCAGCATGCTTATACCTTCGTGAACAGTCTGCAATGAGGTAAAGATCAAACGCTTTTCATAAATCTAGGAAATAACGGAAATGTAACAGGTTAGGCGAAAGTTATCATATAATTAGTTTACGTATTTTGTGCAGGTAGCCTTAACGTTATTTTACTTTTGTTGGAATAGTAAAGCAATATTTAAAAACATAGAATGTAATTACACAGTTAGGGCACTGTTATTCGTAGTTAGGCAGTCTACCTCCTTTTATGCCTTAAATATATTAGAGGATATAATCTCTCACATGCCAGAAACTACACGTTATGCTGTATTATTTAACTGAGAAACCTAGAATTAATGATGGGTCACATCTGCATATAAATGAGACAAAGTTGAATTCAGTAAGTATAAGATATAACAGACGTAAATACCCACAGCTGCTACAATTCACAATACTCCAGCCGAAGTGCATGTCTCATATATGTGTTGTAGTCTGATATTATGTCGAAACAAAAACGGTAATCAAAAAAGTAAATTAAAATTTTATACATCAACTCATAGATGGTTATTCTAGCCAGCGGTATAACAACTGCAATTTCCGGCAGCGATTTACGTCTTATATAAAAATATGGAAGTAAATTTATGGGTATCAGTTACTCGTTACTCAGCAATACGGAAATTGCCGTATAATAGAGCAGCCGAAGCAGCCCACATTCCGTGAAATATTATAACTGTAATTTACCACACATAAGGTTTCAGCACATGCGAACAGAGTTTCCGACTGGGAGCCCGCCTGCAATTATTTCTTTTTCCTCGTGGGTGGGTTGCTACAGCATTTACAGCAATTTGCTCAACTGAAGTGCGTTTTAACAATTTTCCACCTCGTGAAATGCAACGTTAGAGATTGCGTGCTCCGCCTGACAGCGACAGCACATTCCCTTCGCGTGCTGGAGACTTTATTTCGCCTCGTATTCGCCCATATTCCACGTGACCGTACCAGCTACTCGTACCCAGCTTCTTCGTGCAACTGATTTCTGAGCCTGTAGTGCTACCGTAGCCATAGCGCGTTGCCGAGCATAAGAATGAAGAACGCCCAACTGTTAAACAAAACCACACTAATTTTGTTTAACCTTCGATTCCTCAGTGCACATCCTTCAAAAGATAAGAGACTGAAGATAAATAGGGTATTTTCCACCGACACAAAATCAGTGGCAGCCACAATGTCGGCAACGAAACATTTCATTTTAAGTCCAGTGTTCTCACTAAAACGTCGCGTCAGAGTAAAGTCACTACCCAAATCCTCCCGCATAACCGAGCACGTTAAAGTGTCGCTTCCGGATCTAAGGGGGGGGGGGGGGTGAATCAACCCCGGAACGAGACCGGGTGGTGAGTCGACCATCTTGGATATACAGAATGAAGGCTTTCGCGACCGGATGACATAGCTGCTGGGAAACCTTTCGGGAACACAGTTTTTCTAAAAGTAATACATATCGACAGAGATTTGCATAAAAGCTCCGATCACCATCCACAACAAAAGAGAAGTGTCATTAAAAGTCTTATTTACAGAACAGAGCGGGTATGCACATCGGAACACCTGGGTGCTGAAATAAAACATTTGAAGCAGGCATTCGAAAAAAATGACTACTCAGGGAAAGAGGTAAAGAGAATTTTGCGACCAAAGAACAGAAAACCGAAGGACAAGGATGAACCACAACGACGAAAAATAAAGTTTATCTCCCTGTTATTAAAAAACTAGCGGATCAGATCGGTAAGATTTTACAGAAACATGTTATCAGACTGGTCTTTAGACCAACAAAGAAAATACGTCTAGTACTCCGATCTGTGAAGGATAAGTGCCCTCCTCTATCGACATGTGGTGTATACAGAACTCACTGTACGTGTGGTAAAGTTTATATTGGAACTACCAAGAGTAGCGTAAATATACGGCTAAAAGAGCACACAAAAGTCAGCAGACTACGAAAAATAGAGATCAGTTGTAGCAGAGCATGGTCTTCAGTCAAGAAACCACGAAGTGAAGTTTTCTGAAACAGAAGTTTTATCTACGACGTCAAATTATTATCCACGACTATGTGGAAAAGCCATTAAAATTTACAAACATCACAATAATTTTAATAGAAAAGAGGAGGCAATGAAACTTAGTGACATATGAACAGTAGCTCCATAAAACGACCATTGAAGCTACGAGTGGATTAATGTGAAACTACTTCATTCATAAACTGCTCATTTCAATAATTTACCAGAGGATAGAATGAAAAACTGAAGATGCACTTAATGAATATCCGTTTGGTTTCAGAAAGTAAAACGTACGAGAGAAACAATTCTGACTTTGTGCATCCTACTGGATTGACGAAAAATCATGTTTTTAGCAATTGTGCGGCTACAGAAAGCCACAAAGAATGTAAAGTGGAGTAATATGATCAGAGTCCTTAAAAGTTTGGGGCTAAAATACAGACGTACGAATAATCTACAACGTCTATAAAATCTACGCAGGAGTGCAGGATAACCCATTCACTATTTGGTTCAAACATTTTACTTACAACGTCAACTCACCAGGGGAACTTATAGTTATGTTCACACTACTGACGTCCTGATCTGGCTAGAAGCAACTATTAATTATGTGACGGTTTTCACTGTTCCCGCACTTTATGCACAAGTTACAGGTGTTGAATGTCTTTCATAGACCCATTAAGTGTCGACTACAGTGAAAAAATGAGAACGCGTTTATTCTATTCGCTAAACCTATTTTCTTGTTACAAAATCCTGGAGCACTTTCAGTTGATATTTTTAGCTGTTTCTTACGTGTGGTAGATGAGGAGGAGAGGGGCAACGAAATTCGAAAATCTACTTTTCTTTAGTTGCTCAACTTGTATATTTCTCACTATTTTCCCTCCACTATATCACCAGAAATAAAATATTCATTTCTGCATAATATTCAAAGACATACCGTGGACTGTTAGTTATTGTAACCACTGACATTTCGAAAGAAACAACAAGTTTACTGGTTCGAGTCACTGTTTATTTATCTTCACGATGCGTTTCGAAGCTTTAAACCTCTATCACCAGATAGATTTACGTTTGTTAGTATGATATACGTGTGCGTCGTGCTACGATTTTGGTGGAACTTGTGGCACTGTATAACGGAGAAAGAAAACACTATTTCAGAGTATTGTCTTGGGGGATTTATGACTAAAAACTGAAAGTACATCTAACAGAGAAAATAAAACAAGTAAAATAGAATACCTCCACTCGTGACAGGATCCCGTCACTGTTGTAACACATCACATGGAAAGTGGCATGTTTTGTAAACAAAAATGGCACCTGGAAACTATTAGGTGCAAAGAGCACACAGCAAAAGAGAAATATTATCACAAAATACAACTGTACATCATAACAGCATTGTTATTTCGAAATAAATTTTAAAAAGTTGTGGAGATCTTTGTTTGAGGTGCTGAATACAATATTTCAGGTGATATACAAATCCGATTCTGCTAAGTTTATAAAGCCTAAATTTCCTGCTCGTTTATTTAACCAGATGAGATGTTGGAAAGTAAGTGCGATAATTATGTTGGCAATAGTGGTAAAATTATAAATAAATAACAAGTTTGGTTTGGATTCAGAGATAAGGATGAAAGGCTGGAGCTCGAAAGAGAAAGAGAGAATGGCAGGACTGATTGGATGAGAGCAAACTATCCAAATGAGGTTCTTCATAAGATTGTATCTGTTATATCTAATAACAAACTAAGGTTGCAGTAACACATTGCATAATGCTTTAAAATATGAAAATACATGTAGAATTTGTGTTATTAGTTGATGTAGATATAGTTTCAAGCTGACAGGGGAACAAGCTGTTGGTGCGATTGTACATTTGTAACCACAGTGAAAATCATTTTTTTTTATTCGCAACAGTTAGCCACACCCTCCAGCTACCTCTCTAAATAGTCGCCGCTTAGAATTAGACATTTGTCATGGTGTTGTACAAACTTTCCAGTACCCTCGTCACAGAAAGCTGCCACCTGTGCTTTCCGCCAAATCTTTAGGCTGGTCTACCTTTCATTTTTTGTGGCAAAATGTTGTCTTCGTAGCCAGCGGTTCATGTGAGCAGAGATCAACAACGGAGGGAGCCATTTAAGTAAGGGCTGTATTGTGGTGATCAAACACTGGAGACGCATCGTCATTGCCCCTGTGGAATGCGGCTGAAAATTGTCTTGAAGAAAGAAACGCATGATATTTATGTCATGTGGGTTGCACAGCTTCAGGCGAAATCTCTCACCAGATCCACATACTGGGCGGGAGAGCCATTTATACGTGATCACTTTGCACTATGAACTGAAAAGAGCCACGTCAAGTGATCTACAGGCACATTAAAGACATTGCCCAACGCATCTGTGCCAAGTTCCATCGGATTTCCAAAGCCTAATAGCACCTGAATTTCCGAATACGCCTCGTGTTTGGAGTGTTTCAGTGCCTTTGCCATCAGGTTGGATGTGTAAGACCGTGATCCTTTTGTTGTCAACATGGTGTTTTGTTTCATGCATGTGGGTGGCTATTGCTCATTTGTGGAATTCTGGTTTTTAGTGCTGCCATATGTTCCTTGAATCTAGTCTCGAGTGATCTCCCTGCCAGGCCTATGTTTAAACACAGTCCAAACATTCAATTTTGTTTACACTTGTACAATGTAGTGCATTTTGTATGTTGCTGTTGTCCAGTTTTGTTGACACCTGTAAAGGATATGTTTAATATTTATGCCTTTTCGTTTGAAGTCGTTGGCAGTCTAATATTGAATATTGCCTAAAAATGAGATTGTATGGAATATATTATTTACCATTAGTGTTTTATGATTTAATCGTTTTGCCAATATTTGATGCTTTATGGTGTCTATTATGGAGCTGTTATAACCATGTGCAGTAGCTATTTATTTTATTATTTCAATTTCATTCACGTTTATCTTCAGAGAGTGGTAGGTGGACAGCTCTACTGATCATGTAGCTAAATGCTGCCATTTTGTGGGCTGTAGAGTGACGGGAGTAGCTGTGGAAGGTAGTATTTTTGTGGCAGTCCTCTGTTAAACTTCAGACTGATTTCTATTATTCTTTATTCTAATAGTAAGATCTAAAACATTTATACTGCCACCTGTTTGGTGGCGAGTTCAACTGTGAATTATATATTTTCGTGAGAGATGCTGAATAATTGGTTCAATTCATTGATGTCATTTTTGTGCCATTGATTAAAATGGTAATGTTATCTACATATCTGTAGTAGTCGATATTTTTGAGGAGGTGGTTATTGAAATTCAGGACTTTGTCTTCTAAATTGTTTACAAATATTTCAGGTCAAATCCAGAAAGGTTTGAGCCCATTGTTAGGCCATCTGTTTGTTTGTAGAGT
Source organism: Schistocerca serialis cubense (assembly GCF_023864345.2). NCBI lineage: Eukaryota > Metazoa > Arthropoda > Insecta > Orthoptera > Acrididae > Schistocerca > Schistocerca serialis. Next base: position 530,816,814 of record NC_064642.1, read on the forward strand.
TTATTGTTGAATTTGAAATAGCTGTGTGGAAGTGTGAATTCCAGCAGCTCCATTAGTTCAGTAATGTGAGTGGAAGGGATTTTTTTGTGCTTTTGTAGGTTGATATTAATTATCTGTACCTGGTGTTTCCTTTTCAGTATTGTATTGTAACATGCTCTAGATTGTGTGGGAAATTACTTGACCAACACCTGTCCAGACGGCGTGGCAGGGTAGAGGACAACAGTAGTGTTGGGGGTTCCACTTCAGGCGGCCAACGGACGGTAAGGCATGAGCGATTCAACTTCTGTACTATGGTGACAAAGAGAACTAGCAAGCTACATCGAGCGAGACTGCGAACGATTATGTAAATAAGTGATTCCGGTGAAACTACTAATGGGAGAGGTCAGCAATTTGTTATTAAAAGCACAGGCGTTACAGGATTATACTGAAATTGCACTGAAGGAGTAACCTGTATTCGTCTGAGGTGTTAACCCTTTTTTTCTTTCAGAGAACTGTCGTCAGTGGCGTGTTTTGATTTACATCTAGACTTACTTCGTTATCTTGTTAAAATTTGCTTGCCGCGCGGGATTACCCGAGTGGTCTCAGGCGCTGCAGTCATGTGCACTGTGCGGCTCGTCCCGGCGGAGATTCGAGTCCTCCCTCGGGCATGAATGTGTGTGTTTTTTCTTAGGATAATTTAGGTTAAGTAGTGTGTAAGCTTAGGGATTGATGACCTTAGCACTAAAGTGCCAAAAGATTTCATACACATTTTCAAATTTGCTTGTTTTGCCCGACCACAAGGTATTTTGCTACACTTCGCCTCACTAACACGTTAATACAGTTGCATTTGTGACAGAATGTCATTTGTGTCAGATAAGTCAGGTCAATAGCTCATAAAAATCTCAGCATGAAATTAAAGGGGCAGTTCTTCAATATTAACTCTCATTTCATCACCTCTCTGTTGCCGAGAAGAAAATTACGTTATTTTATAGAAAACAATTATACGTTCTAGTATATAGTGGTAAATATTAAGGTTTTGCATTGTAATAACCTGGCAATATACTATGTCCTTCGGATGCTACCCTTTTCCAAAAACTCGTTTCGATATCTCGAACGATTTATGAGATACGAGGGATGTTTCATCTCACAGCATTATTTCCACTTGCAAGTGAAAGTAACTGCGGTACACACGACCGATTTCCTCTAGATTTGGAATACATATAAGTCTTCTCTCAAGTTTAAGGAATTCGATTTCATATTCAATAATGTATGACCTAACAAACACCAAACATAAACTCACAGCAACACCTGTTTTCCACTGCAGTCTACTCAAATCATATATGATGTTATTTAATTTTTGAAATACCACAGTACCTATTACCAGTAACGAAACGATAGATAACTCGCCATGAATCTGATGACGAATGCAGTAATATGTGCTATAATCAGTTTCTTTAGTTTCTCTAACATAGCATGAGAAGGACTGCAGAGCAGCCGGGCTATTCATGGTTCCGTGCCAGCTGTGTAACGAGACAGTTTCTGATTGCGCCGAAGCGGGCAAAGAGCGTTTATTCGTAACGGACAAAGCGCCCAGTTCCACAGGGACAGCAGACTAAAGCGTCCGCCTATTCGAACAAAGAGGTAGAGTCAACCAGCACTAAGAACGAGAATGCGTTTCTGCACACGCGCTAAGTTATTTTGTGTGAGCTGCAACAAAAGCGGCGAGCACTGGATGGATCTCTAATACACTGGTGCCTTAGAAAAGCACCATAGCAAACAGATTCAGCACAAAGAATAAACATGCACTTTAGCTTCATAAAGATCTACTCCAAGCCGGCCATTGTGACCGAGCGGTTCTAGGCGCTTCAGTCTGGAACCGCGCGACCGCTACGGTCGCAGGTTTGAATCCTGCCTCGGGCATGGATGTGTGTGATGTCCTTAGGTTAGTTAGGTTTAAGTAGTTCTAAGTTCTAGGGGAATGATGACCCCAGATGTTAAGTCCCATAGTGCTCAGAGCCATTTGAACCATTTATCTATTCCAACGTGGCGCCCACTAATTACGACCGCCAGCGACGCAGAAAGCGACCTTATATCACATTGGTTCATATTTCAGAACAAGTGCCTAATCTGCTATTGAAGCTCAGAAACTTTCTGCGACATGAAATTCTACGTCAGTGCCGTCCTCACACAGGATGCGTGAAGCACACCAGACATGGTGCCCGTCGTGGTTGCTACACGCTCTGAAAAGACTGCTACATCTCACAGAACGTGCTCCTCATCGTGATTTGAGTCTCCAGCGCTCTCCAGGAGCAGTTGTCGGCTGAGTCTGGCCCACTGATCACACAGTTTATTCACGAAAAAAGATATCCATACTATGGGTCTTTAACTCTGTTAGCTATCATTGAAGAAGGGCGGAGAAAATCGTGAATAGCACTTTGGACTCGTCTACTGCTGGTAGAGGAACAGATGCTACACAAAGATCAGAGATGCATATTATTAGAAACTATTCGCTAATTCAACTGAATTTCCATCACATTTTCGGTTTTAAATTGAATATAGTTAAAGTATAGTGGCTAATGTCTGTTTTCGCATATTCTCCACGTTGTACTAACTGACAGTGGTCAGAAGCGACGTACTTCGGCACATGGGTTTCAGGATCGAGATTCTTCTTGTAATTTCATTTCAGTGGAAAAGGAGACTTCTTTCGAAGGTACTCACAGTCACCGGAAAAGATATTTACTGGCAAGAAGCATACAGGAGGTAGCCCATAAAACGAAGAGGTTGGTATAAATCTTTTCCGCAAAGTTCCATAATAGCATGCATTTACGTTCAGACATAAACTGGCAGTCACGTCAAGATTTCTAGCGTCTGGAGAAGCATTCCAGTCAAGAATTGCTTGAAATACATTACCCATAGATATTATAAATATAATTGTATGTGTGTGTGTGTGTGTGTGTGTGTGTGTGTGTGTGTGTGTGTGTACGTTCCACATCCACTCGGAAACCATTTGACCGATTTCAACCAAAGTTGGTTCACATAACCCTTACTACCTACTTATCATAGTTCAGGATGTATGTATGATGTTATAAATACATGTGTGAAAAAATGCTGCATTGTGCATGAGATTTAAATTTACGCCTTCTTTTCCATCAAGTCTATTTGCCATTCGTTTTGCATACAGTATCCATATAAGCCGCTAAATGTACCTACGAAATTACCGTTGTACGACACACATATCAGGAGATATGACGCGATAACCAAAGAGACGCTTGAAAAACTGCCACATCATACGTGGCATTTAACTTTATTACTTCTTTTCTACTAACTCTCTTCGCAACATATTTCGCTATACGTATCCACAAGTGCCGCTGAATTTACCTACACAAATGCATCATTGTAATAATTAAAGAGATATGACGCCATTAACACTGACGTATGTGAAACAATGCCTCAACATTAATGTCATTTAAATTTATTATTTCTTTGCTACTAACTCTATTCACAACACATTTCGCTGACAATGTCCACATACGCCGGTGAATGTACCCACACAAATACGAGGGTTGAATGAAACGTAATTAATTGGGTTTGGATGGGAATATTTCAATAAATCAAACGCAGAACTAATCCTTAAAATGCGATCTTTAATTACCAATATTCACTATTCCATATAATCAGCAGCCAACTGGATACATCTCTACCAACGATGAAGAAGTCGACACTCTGTTTCCGCAACCACAATCTCACTGTTCTCTCAACGTCTTGATCAGAAGCATAATCATGTCTCCACAGACCGCCTTTCACTATCGGGAACAGATGGAAGACAGACGGTGTGGACTGTATGGAGGAAGGAGTACGGTGGTGAGATTCGGTCTCTGAATTTCTGCTGTGGTACCACGTGAAGTGTGTGGTTTGGCATTGTCATGCAGCAGGAAAACATTTCCCTTTTCCTTTCGGACTTTTGTTAGCCGTCGTTTCAGAGTTTGCAGCGTTGTGATGTGACGGTCTGAATTTAATGTTGTTCCACGATCGCGTAAATCAACATGGATAACACCATCTGCGTCCCAGAACACTGTGTCCATGATTTTCCCAGCTGAGGGCTGCGTCTTGAATTTCTTTTTGTGGGGCGAGTCTTTGTGTCAATGCTCCACATACTGACTTTTCGTCTCCGGGGCGTAATGTTGCACCCATGTTTCGTCTCCTGTGATAACTGAATGGTGAGGAGTCCCTGGCAAATTTCAGGTCTGTGAGCTTTCATTTCAGGAGTCAGCATCCGGGGTACTTATCGTGCCGAGATCTTCCGATAACCAAGCAAAGCAATAATGTGACCCACACGCTCTTATGAAATGCCGATTGTGCTTCCAGTTTCTCTCTGAGTGATACGACGATCGTCCTGAGTCTATCAGTCAACATTTTGCCTCTGAAACTCGGTGGTTGCTTTCACAGGACGTCCAACTCTTTGTTTGTGACGCAGGTCAGATGTTCCCACCTCAACATCTTTAAATATACACGCCCTACGACCCACAATACTCATATCAGCACAATCATCATAAACTGCTTTCATTCTCTGATGAATCTCCTGAGGGGTGACACCTTCTGCTGCCAAGAATTCAATGACTGCACGTTGCTTAAATCGCATTGACCGACCATCTGCGCAGTGTTCCATACTTTACACTGTAACAACACAACCGTTCAATATTAAGGCTTCCCGCCAACTGGAGCTGTAGAGAAGAGCCTACAAAACAAGCCAGTACCTGCCACATACCGATTCTGCCAACTGTTGAAGAGTTACGAAGGTGGAGCCATTGGTTTTCAGTTAACCCTCGTATAACACTGTATGATACACAATTCTGGAGACGTCATAAACACTGATATACGTGAAAAAATATCGCATAGTCTATGAAGTTATATTTATTCTTTACTACTAAGACTTTCCTACAGTCTTGTCAAGGAAATCTCTAACATCATACAGGGCATTTGACAGCTTTCAACTGCGAAGCGGTAACAGCTGTAGGCGAAAACGATAGGCATGTATAGACCTGTTAAGGGGCGTTTCCATAGAGACATTTACAAAATCGCGTTATAGACACACGAAGCAGTTGCGCCTAGCAAACAAACTGCTCAGGATCATGTTTCTTAATTCGGATTCTGTACTTTTACGACTTCTACACCACTTGTTAGCAGCATACACAGTGGCCGCGCCAAAGACTGAGACGGCGTGGAGTTTTACAATTATTTATTGAACTTCCTTTACACTTCGTCCCTTGTCGTCGCTACCCAGCCCTGCGGATCCCTGCGCCTGGCTGCTGCTGTGTAGATTCTCCGACAATGCGTGCAACGCGCGCCGCTAATCGCACTCGGGAGCCTCAGGCCACCAATGCTCCGCTGAAACCAGGATGCACTGTGGTTGAGATCGACTCGTCGCCGTGAGGGCAGCTGCAGACGCCTACTGCACCGGCGGCTGGGAAGCCGTCAGTCCCGATGTCCGTGAAGTCCCGTCATGGACGGACCACGCGTCGTGGGATCAGGTTGCCATGAAATCCGGGCGTCAGTCCCCGGCGGCGCCTGTGACCAAGACCGCACTGCGGCCGGTCCTGCTGGAAGTTCTCGCGGTAGTTAGTCAGCCATGGTATCGACCGAACTCGGGCCGACCTCCAGGGCTGAAGTTGACGTCTGGTAGCGAATTTTTGACTCCTGCGAGCTGGAACAGACTTCCGGAATCGTCACCTACGAACATTGAACATTCGGACACGGACCACATCCGTCCTCAGATCCGAATTACTTCTTCTGTCTGTTGCTCCCTGCGCTCCGCTATTTATATTCGGCAGGAGGACTTTTACCCTCGGTGGTAGCTTTTTTTTATTACTCCCGCAGTATATTGCAGCGTAACTTAAGGTGCCAGCCTCACTTCCCCTTACTCAGCACTCTCCAGGCTTCGCTCGGCGCTCGGTCTGTGTGACTCCTTGCGTCAGTCTGTAGGTATGGTGGTAGACTGCTGCTGTCAGCAAGGCTATCTGTGCCTGTCTACTTCACAATGCCTCGGTCGCTGGAGTGCCTCTGTTTTGCCATTCTACACTGCGTGAAGCAACGATTACTGCAAGTGGCTCCAACAGTACTTACATATTTGTACTTTACATACGTTTCTTTGTATGACTGTTTCAAAATTTCAAAGATGTTTTCAAGAATACGTATTAACAATTCTTCCAATACTTCACTCCAAACGGAGTTAATTTTTTTGTTTTCGTTTCTAATAGAAAATTGGCACAATGAATACCCAGGCAGTGCCGTATTTGTCAGCTACTGTATAATAAGTAAGACTGAGCACGGAAGATAATACTGGGTGTCCATAAATTATCTTTTAGCTTGATACTTTAATACCTTCTAAGGGCCGGCCACGGCTTACCAGGCTCAAAAATGGTTCAAATGGCTCTGAGCACTACGGGACTTAACATCTATGGTCATCAGTCCCCTAGAACTTAAAACTACTTAAACCTCACTAACCCAAGGACATCACACACATCCATGCTCGCGGTAGGATTCGAACCTGCGACCGTAGCGGTCACGCGGTTCCAGACTGTAGCGCCTAGAACCGCACGGCCACACTGGCCGGCTTGCCAGACCCCACGCGTTTAGCGTCTGCTGTCGACGTGCCGGCCAACTCCTGGCGCCACTTGGCCCTGCTCGATCCTTTCTCGGGAGTACCTGGAACAGTGGGACATTTTATTTAGCATTGTGGTGCGGCATTTTGCGGTTGGCACAAGTCTCTGCATTCAGCAGAATCGTGGTGTGAGCGCTGTTTACCCTTCGTTGTTTGTTCGTGGTATGAAGGACGTTCACAGATCCAGCGTCTGTTTGTGCAAAAAAGAGGCAGTCTAGCTATCTGTCGTCACAGTCCTTTAAAACGAATGATAATGCCAGAAAAAAGAGGCGAAAACTCTCAATTCGAATAAGCGACGGGTACAGCTTATTTGCTATGAAACAATATTACAGTGCCAACCAGAAAGAATGTAAACTTTTGGATGACAACGAGAGAGCAAAGAATTACAATGACCGACAGACGCGATTCATTGTTCTGTACATGAAGAAGCGCTTTGTGCTAAATTTGCAGTCATGCAGCACCTGAAGAAATTGGTGGTATGAATAGTAAAATTTCTCAAGTCACACCCATTATTCCATTTAAAGTTGCATGGAGACTTCACATATTACTGCAAGACGCGTCGATATGGGGCATACCTGGATTTCTGTCGCGCTATAGTTGAATTTATGAAGGAGAAAGGAATTCAGGAACGAAAATGATACCTCAGCAGTTTGGTCCCATAGTCCTTACCACACATTTCCAAAAACAATTCCAAAAATTATACACCCGGGATGGATTGCAGACAACTCATTTTAAGTGGACCTGACTGCACATTGCCCACAGTAAGACATTGCAAGGTAACTTCTTTCCGATTTGAGGGGATGAGGTTAAAAAAAATCGTGTTGGAGAAGGGACACTTTCTGATAAAGACAATCCAATTCCTCAAGCTCACTGGCAGTAAAGAAACCGCGAGGTTAGAATAATTCATTGTGGCCTTGCAAGAATTACAGCTATATTTTTATAAAGCCTTTGAGGACACTGTTAATCTTACTTACGTTTCCGAGGTGTTTTCCAGAACATCTCTCGTTTCATCTGAAAGCGGCCCTGTGTATGCGCTGATGTAACTGACAGACTTTCAAGGTGATTCCAGTTTTAATTACAAATCCTTTTACGTTAAAATTGCCCAGGACCGTTACACTGCTTTTCTCAGGTAAATTTTCCAAGTCTCCATAATGAGGTTGCAAAAGCGCTGCAGTATTACGGACAACATATTTGTATGAAAGCCCTTTATGAAACTAAATAACCCACGATTACGTGGCAACCTGAGTGCGGAACTGTAAGATAGTCTTTGTCTGTCCGTATGCGGATAGTTTGTGCCAGATACAAATTACATTATGCCTTCAGCGTGCCGAAACTGATTAATTAAAATGGAAAACTTGTTTTGTTTGTGATCTATGCTGTTGAGAAATGTGAAACACATCAGACAGCGTGGAGTGGCGGTGGGGGAAATATGAAGCAGGGCAGATCGCTTTGGCACTCGTGCCCAGGCATGGTGCGTGAGCCTAAATCTTGACCACACCACCTATATACTAACTGATGGTTTCCAGCATGTCAACACTGATAAAGTTTTGTTTCCTCATTCATATACTTCAATGAATGCACCCTTAGTGGCACGGATAATGTCTTGTCGGAATTACGTTCCTCTCCATGTATGACTCAAGATCTCCAGGAAGACATGTTCAAATGCATTGAGAAGGCGCGCTTTTACTGTAGGTCTCCAGTATTGTTTCAGTACACCAGATCCTTTCCCCTCAACAAGGAGTATAGTTAGGTCAGGGAATGGTGGTGGCCATCGAATTGGACCATCTTCTACGAACTACACACATCAAAAATAGTTTTGCATCACCCCACATCCCAGAACTTCTGAAGGTAGACGTTGACTGAGGATATTGTATCACAGACACAGCCCCTTTGACTGTTCACAGATGTCACTAAACCCGCACAAAGATGTAAACAACCATGCATGAGCAGCGCCTATTAGACGGAGAGGGTCTGACAGACGATCAGTTCCAGTCATTCCACGACGAAGGAGGTACACGGCTTGTGTTGTCTGTAGTTCAACCATGCCTAGACGGTCAATTCCGCGGTTCGATCGCGTCCGCATTGTTGTTTTGTGCCAGCAAGGGCTTTCAACAAGGAAAGTGTCCAAGCGTCTCGGAGTGAACCAAAGCGATGTTGTTCGGATATGGAGGAGTTACAGAGAGACAGGAACGGTAGATGACATGCCTCGCTCATGCCGCCCAAGGGCTACTACTGCCGTGAATGACCGCAACGTCACCATGTTGAATATGCTTTTCGCACAGCCACAGGACGTCGTGTTACGACTCAGACTGTGCGCAATAGGCTGTATGATGCGCTACTTCACTCTCGACGTCCATGGTGAGGTCCATCATGCAACCATGACACCATTCAGCGCGGTACAGATGGGCCCACCAAGATGCCGATTGGACCGCTCAGGATTGGCATCAGGTTCTCTTCACCGATGAGTGTCGCATATGCCTTCAACCAGACAATCGTCGGAGACGTGCTTGGAGGCAACCCGGTCAGGCTGAACGCCTTAGACACACTGTCCAGCGAATGGAGGTTCCCTGCTGATTTGGCACGGCATTATGTGGGGCCGACGTACGCCGCTGGTGATCATGGGAGGCGTACGATGTACGATACGTGAATGCCATCCTCCGGTCGATAGTGCAACCATATCGGCAGCATAATGGCGAGACATTCGTCTTCATCGACGACAATTCGCGCCCCCATCGTGCACATTTTATAAATGACTTCCTTCAGGGTAACGACATCGTTCGACTAGAGTGGGCAGCATGTTCTCCAGACATGTGTCACCTCACGCGTCTGTGTGTCCCTAGACGCGCGGCCATGTGATTGGTGCTTTCGAATCCAAGTGTTGGGACACCGTCTTCAAAATTTCAGCCGTGACAACAAGGCGTTACTCGCTTGTTTCCTGATTGGAAAAGAAGCTTGCTCTTAGTGGCAAAGTCATCTTCGTTACAGGTCTGTGCACCCCACCCCCACCCACACCAATTTTGTCACACTCTGCACGCAGATGCGTGGTAGTTTTGATTTAGAAGAAAGCAGTTATTGGGAAGCGGACCAGTCGCAACAAGCAGTCGCTGCTCCATGTTTCATTAGAAACGTGAACAGTAATTTTTGGGTGGGAGTCAGTTCGTTTCTGAATTACGATTCTCTATAGCGAGTTAAGTCTATCTTCAGGAGAACACTGGAATTCTCATGAGTGATGATTTCAGTATTATTTTACCGAGGGACATTTCAAGAATCGAGAATAACAAGCATGTGTGAGCGTTACGGTGGTGTAAACAAGTTGAAATTCGTATCAGCTATGAGCGAGACTTCAGGCGTGACGGTCATATACGTCATTTCTTGTTCGTACCCCAGTGTCGTGAAAACTCAAATTTAAAATGGAAATTGAAAGCGATTTAAGTCGGATTACACGTATTGACCAGCGTTGCTACGTCAAATAGAATCCCTACTTGAAAAGAATCTAAACTTACAAAGCTTTGACAGAGGTTTGTGGGAATAGTCTTGTGGGTCGTACCACAGCATCACGGTGGTCTTCTCGTTTCCGTGGTGGCCGGGAAACCACTGAGGATAGCCCAAGAAGTGAAAGAGCATTTACTGTAACAGACTACACCTGTCGGGTTATTATTAACGAAATTTTGAGAGATGATCGACGAAAAACATATGAGGAAACTGCATATAAGGCTAGAATGTATGTCACTTCAGTTCACAGAATTATTGCTTTAGGAATGGTCACTTTATTGAATGATTACTCAGTAGTAAAGTCGCTTTATAAAAAGGGAGGAAGGGATAATGTAGACAATTTTAGACCTATTTCTGTGCCATCAGCGTTTGCTAAAGTTATTGAAATGGGTGTCTATGTAAGGATAATTGATCATTTTATATCACATGATTTGCTATCAAATGTACAGTTCAGCTTTAGAAGTCGTTTAACAATTGAAAATACTTTACTCTCTTTTCTCTGTGAGGTACTGGATGAGTTAAACAAAAGGTTTCGAACGCTAGGCATATTTTTTTGATTTAACTAAGGCGTTTGATTGTCTCCAGAACATGGATCATTGCGGAATACGGGGAATAACTCACAATTGCATTTACTTTAGCAACAGACAGCAAAAAGTCATTATTCACAAGGTTGAGAATGGCTGTGATGTGGGGTCTGAGTGGAGTACGGTCAAGTCAGGGGTGCCCCAGGGATCAGTGTTGGGGCTGCTCCTGTTCCTTATTTATATAACTGATATGCCCTCTAGTATTACAGCTAACTCTAAAATATTTCTGTTTACTGATGACACTAGCTTGGTAGTAAGGGATGTTGTGTGCAGCATTGGCTTGGTTTCAAATAGTGCACTGCATGACCTAAGTTCGTGGCTTGAAGGAAATAAACTAACCTTAAATCACAGTAAAGACTCAGTTTTTACAGTTTCTGACACACAATTCAACAAAACCCAACCTGAAATTTGAAACTTTCCCGGCGTCAATATTGTTCCACAAAGTTTCGCGAGAACTGCCGGATGTTTGTAACTTCCTGTCACAATATTTCGGAGCAGAGTCTTCCGTCCATCTTCCGGTGATCACCTGAAGAAGGTTAGAAGACTCTGCGCCGAAGTATTGTGTCAGGAAGTAACAAACATCCGGCAGTTCTCCCGAAATTTTGTGGAACAAAACATGACGCTTTGTTCTCACAGAATGGGCATGCGATTAGTGAAACTGAACAGTTCACGTTTCTAGGTGTTCAGATACATAATAAACAGTTGTTTAAAGCCCAAGTTGAGGATCTTTTTCAAAGACTTAATGCTGCCATTTTTACTGTTCGAACGGTATCTGAAGTGAGTGATCGTTCGACACGATAAGTAGTCTACTTTGCTTAGTTTCATTCGCTTATGTCGTATGGTATTATATTTTGGTGTAACTCTTCCCATTCTAGAATGATATTTTTGGTTCAGAAACGCTCGGTTCGGTCAATAAGTGGTGTAATTTCACGAACCTCTTGTCGACCCCTGTTCGCGAGTATGGGTATTTTGAAAGTGGCCTCTCAACATATATATTGCTTACCGTCATTTCGTGTTAAAAACAGTAGCTTATTCCCAAGAATAAGCAGCTTTCACTCAGTTAAAACTGGGCAGAAATCAAACCTACATTTGGATCGGACTTGCTTAACTCTTGTGCAGAAAGGTGTGCAGTACACTGCTGCATCCGTTTTCAATAAGCTACCACTCGAATTCAAAAATCTTGCCAGCAATCCACGCGCTTTCAAATCGAAACTGAAGAGTTTCCTCGTGGGTCACTCTTTCTATCCTGTCGAGGAGTTCCTTGAAAAATTAAGCTGATTCTTGTTGTATTGTTGATTGCGTTTACTTAAAGTTATGGACTGACTTTTTTCGGGTCCATAAACATTTTATTTTTATCTGTTATTACTTTTATGGTGTAATTTCATGTACTGACACGTTAAATGACCTTGGAGATTTGCTCCTCAATTTGGTCCTACGGAACTAGACTTGTAAATAAATAAAAGTTTAAAAAAACTAAAGATGAGAAAAATTGTTGCCAGATAGGTGCCGAATGATCTTAGTGACAGCAGAAAGCAGGTTGCAAAAGAGTCGCCGTATACTAATTTCAACCATATAGAACAGAAGAACAGTTTCTGGAAAGGATTGTTGCACTTGGTGAAACGTAAATACTAGATTTTGAGCCAGAACTGAAGTCTCAATCGTCACAATGGAAACGTTCTGAGTCTTTACACACGGAAAAATTCCGCCGCCAAAAAATGACCGTAAAACTGATGATGATCTTTACGAATGACATTAATGGAGCTATAGCTGCAAACAGAGTGTCCCAGAGGACGTCTGTAACAAGGATGGGGTACAAATTGTTTCTGCAAAATGCTTTGGGCGCGTCAGATAAGGCCTGAAATGCTTGCATATGGTATCCTCACTTTTTAAGATGATGCAAGACCCGCATACTGCCCTAACAGTGACAGGAACGCTCGACAAATATGGCTAGGAAACACTACGCCAGCCACTATACACTCCTGATATGAGAGCACCAGACTTTAATTTGTTTCCCAAACTAAAGGAACAGCTCCATGGAAAACGTCTTGATACAATTGATGAAGCCTATAGTCAAGTAACTCGAATAATCAGACAGGTCAACAATAAAGGTGCTCTATCCGGAACAAAGAAGTTGCCAAAACGTTTCGAAGACGTCGTGAGGAAGAACGGTGATTGTATTGAAGGCCTGCAAGTTATTTTGCAAAATATTTTCTTCATTTCTCTCTCACAGTACGCAGAACTTTTGAAACGCTCTCGCATGTAAATTCAAGTGGAACCAAACTCTATTCTTAATAGGACACACGTTGCTTTAGGTCCCTTTGTCCAGTTAACTTTCGTGATTCTTTTCGCTGTGAATCACAAGCTAGCTTTGATGGTTCATTTATTAATGGAGAGAGATGGGCTTCACTTCCGAATGCTCATGTATGGGCAATTGCATGTCCAAGCTGCGTTTCCTGAACCCACAAATCCTTCCTGACGAACAATCTTCGATACGCTATTATTATTTGATCGTGTGGAATCATGCGATTAGTGTCTTTTATGAGTGTTCCATATAACTGTAATTTTAGGAGTAGGCTCCATCTGATAAATAAATGTTCAGTATCAGGCTACATGGACGGTAAAAAGTAACTTCAACGTGCATACCAGCACGCTTTCTTTCTTTTTTTTTTTTTTTTTTTTTTTTTTGCATGTTACATCCTATTCTCCCGGCTGAGATACTACAAAAGGGTCTTAGTGGGAACATTTCCGCATATAGTACTCTATGATATTACAAGGAAAATAGAAAAAGGCTTACATTTCATATGTAGTTTACCCTTATGGTAAGCTAGACATATCGGGTGAGTCGAAGTAAACTCTGACGCTACACATGCACGTGCATCTCAGTACATCTTTGGTATCAATGTCTCAAAGTGAAAGATGACGACGGTGGCTTGATTGTGCTGAGCGTCTTTCCTCCCCACCTAATGGTGTCTGGTTTTCTTTCGAAAAGAACTATTAGAGTTCTTGGTTGGTGTACCCCTCAACATTCCCAAAGAAATGTCGTTCCAACGCGATCATGAGTCAGCACATTTCGCAGCTCCTATCGAAGTTCGTCCTAACGAAATAAACGCGAAAATATAACTACGTGGAGGTACATCCCACATTTGGCCACTAAGATCATCAGATAACGAGTCACTTGCAGCACGGATGTATGTTAACGTAAAGAACTACTTATAGAGCCGTTTTTGTAATTAATTAAGCATCAAAATTAGCGTGAGAGTAATAAACATAAACAGAATTTGTTTTCTTTGAAATGTGGAAATAGACAGTATCGGAAAATTCGCTCTGACCCAAAATCTTGTCTGCGAACTCTCGTTGACGACACTAAAATGTGTGTAATAGACATCTGCATGAGAGAGGGACAGAACATAACATATATGATAGACAATAGTAATGTACTATTTGGAAAAAAAGTGAAGCACCCAGACGACGAGGTCGTACATAGCTACATGTATATACACGCTAACGGTGGGTACGTTCTCGGGGACGGGTAGAACGGCCATCAGAGTGTGTTAGTCTTGTTCGTGTTGTTGCCAGGCCTGGAAGGCCATATGAGGGACGTGAACAGCGTCAGATATTGAGTGATTACTGTGAAGGACACGGAGGTGCCGCGTGCAGCTATGCGACAGCGTTATCAGCACCTGACACTGGTGGAAAGGTGCCACATTGTCGGTCTTCACTTGGCAGGCTAATCGAATCGCGCAATGATCCAATGTTGTTCTGCATGGGAACGAAAGGACAGACACACTCTAGTCGAGGTTCCAGTGGACACGCCTTACCACAAAAGGAAGGACCGCAGTACTGTGCACCAAACACATCACAGCTCCTTCACATCTGCGACTGCCAGCCTAGAAGAAGTAATGAACTTCCTGCAACATTCTGGGTCATCCTGCTCCACTGATCAGGGACTAGCAGGCTGCCTTTAAGATCACAACACAAACGGCTTCATTTGGACTGGAGCCTTGACTGGGGAGCATGGAATAATGAGGAATGTCGTCTCATTGCCTTCTGTGATGAGTCACGGCTCCACAAGAACCCAGAAAAACGTTGTCGGTGGGTATGGCTGCAATGTGTTGAAAGCTCCCATTGTTCTGATGTTTCGAAAATTCCCAGCGGTGTAACTCCCGGCGTCATTGTGTGGGGTGCAATAGGGTCCGGCCTCAGCCCACGGCTGGTGAAGACTGGGCAAACGCTGACGGAACAAAGATTCGTCACGGACATACTGTGTTCTCTCATGTGTTGCGAAACAACTCAAATCAGTTTAAAAAAGAAAGTCTTCCGGTCCAGATGGTATACCAATCAGGTTCCTTTCAGAGTATGCAGACACAATAGCGCCTTTCTTAGCAATCATATACAACCACTCACTTGACGAAAGGTCTGTTCCTAAAGACTGGAAAGTAGCACAGGTCACACCGATATTCAAGGATAGGAGTAACCCGTTGAATTACAGACCCATAACACTGACCTCAATTTGCAGTATAATTTTGGAGCATAGACTGTACTCGAACATTATGATTTACCTGGCGAAAGTGCCTTATTGATACATAACTAACACAGATTCAGAAAATATCGTTCTTGTGCAACACAGCTAGCTCTTTATTCCCATGAAGTAATGAGTGCTGTCGACAAGGGATCTCAGGTCGATTCCATATTCCTAGATTTCCATAAGGCTTTTGATACCGTTCCTCACAAGCGACTATTAATCAAATTGCATGCATATGGAGTTTCGTCTCAGTTGTAACTTTATTCGTGATTTCCTCTGAGAGGTCACAGTTCGTAGTTATAGAAGCTAAATCATCGAGTAGAACAGAAGTGATATCTGGCGTTCCGCAAGGTAGTGTCATAGGCCCTCTGCTGTTCCTGGTTCAAATGGCTCTGAGCACTATGGGACTTCATCTGTGGTCATCAGTCCCCTAGAACTTAGAACTACTTCAGCCTAACTAACTTAAGGACATCACACACATCCATGCCCGAGGCAGGATTCGAACCTGCGACCGTAGCGGTCACGCGGTTCCAGACTGAAGCGCCTAGAACCGCACGGCCACACCGGCCGGCTGCTGTCCCTGATTTACATAAATGACCTAGGTGATAATCTGAGTAGTCCCCTTAGATTGTTTGCAGACGACGCTGTAATTTAATGTCTAGTAAAATCATCTGACGATCAATTCCAATTACAAAATGATCTAGAGAGAATTTCTGTATGATGCGAAAAGTGACAATTGGCACCAAACAAAGAAAAGTGCGAGGTCACCCACATGCGTACTAAAAGAAATCCGATAAATTTTGGGTATACGATAAATCGCACAAATCTAAGGGCTGTCAGTTCGACTAAATACCTAGGAACTTCAATTACGGGCAACTTAAATTGGAAACACTACATAGATAATATTATGGGGAAGGAGAAACAAAGACTGTGCTTTCCTCCATTACACGTTTCTGTCCTCTGCTGGAATACTGCTGCGCGGAATGGGATCATTACCAGGTAGGATTGACGGAGGACATCGAAAAAGTGCAAAGAAGGGCCACTGGTTTCGTGTTATTGCGCAAAAGGGGTGAGAGTGTCACTGATATGATA
Organism: Schistocerca serialis cubense; assembly: GCF_023864345.2. Classification (NCBI taxonomy): domain Eukaryota; kingdom Metazoa; phylum Arthropoda; class Insecta; order Orthoptera; family Acrididae; genus Schistocerca; species Schistocerca serialis. The sequence goes on from NC_064642.1 coordinate 530,833,141, forward strand.
TACGAGTTGGGGTGGCAGTCACTGGAACAAAGGCGGGTTTCTTTACGGCGAGATCTATTTACGAAATTTCGATCACCAACTTTCTCTTCCGAATGAGAAAATATTTTATTGACACTCACCAATGTGGAGAGAAATGATTCTCATAATAAAATAAGAAAAATCAGAGCTCTATCGGAAAGATTTAGGTGTTCCTTTTTCCTACGCGCCATTCCAGAGTGGAATGGTAGAGAAGTAGTATGAAAATGGTTCGATGAAGCCTCTGCCAGGCACTTGCGACTGCAGAGTAACCATGTAGATGTAGATGTAGATGTCGCTTCTCAGTTCTGTGGTGCCATTTTTCAATAGGACAATGCTCGTTCGCAAATTGCACGTGTCTGTGTGAACCGTTTGCGTTGTATTGAGACACTGCCGCCTTGATCTGTATCCCCTGGCCTGTCCCCGATAGAATCTATCTGGGACCAGCGCAGGCGTCAACTCCGTCCAAGTGTCAGTATCCAGAACCAGCTACAACAGCTATGCGCCAGCTTTCCTCAGCAGACTATAAATGGATTTATGATACCCTTCCCAAGCGAGTCAGTTCAACCATCCAGGCCAAACAAGCCACAACGTCATACTGACAAGAAGGATCATACTGCCAAGTTTTTTGTAAACTTGATTTTTTGAACACTGAAATAACATTCCATACTATCTCAATTCGTGAGGCTTTGTTCTGTTTCTTCCTCTGTCCGCTTCTTGGTGCTTTTCATTTTTTGTCAGGTATCATACACTACTGGCCATTAAAATTGCTACACCACGAAGATGACGTGCTACAGATGCGAAATTTAACCAATAAGATGAAGATGCTAGCTGTGATATGCAAATGATTAGCTTTTCAGAGCATTCACACAAGGTTGGCGGCGGTAGCGACACCTACAACGTGCTGAAATGAGGAAAGTTTCCAACCGATTTCTCATACACAAGCAGCAGTTGACCCGCGTTGCCTGGTGAAACATTGTTGTGATGCCTCGTGTAAGGAGAAGAAATGCATACCATCACGTTTGCGACTTTGATAAAGGTCGGATTGTAGCCTATCGCGATTACGGTTTATCGTATCGCGACATTGCTGCTCGCGTTGGTCGAGATCCAGTGACTGTTAGCAGAATATGGAATCGGTGGGTTCAGGAGGATAAAACAGAACGCCGTGCTGGATCCCAACGGCCTCGTATCACTAGCAGTCGAGATGACACGCATCTTATCCGCATGGTTATAACCGATGGTGCGGCCACGTCTCGATCCCTGAGTCAACAGATGGGGACGTTTGCAAGACAACAACCATCTGAACGAACAGTTCGACGACGTTTGCAGCAGCATGGATTATCAGCTCGGAGACCAATGCTGCGGTTACCCTTGACGCTGCATCACAGACAGGAGCGCCTGCGATGGTGTACTCAACGACGAACCTGGATGCACGAATGGCAAAAAGTCATTTTTTCGTCGGATGATTCCAGGTTCTGTTTACAGCATCATGATGGCCGCATCCGTATCTGGCGACATCGCGGTGAACGCACATTGGAAGCGTGTATTCGTCATCGCCACACTGGCGTATCACCCGACGTGATGGTATGGGGTGCCATTGGTTACACATCTCGGCCACCTCTTGTTCGCATTGACGGCACGTTGAACAGTGTACGTTACATTTCAGATGTGTTACGACCCTTGGCTCTACCCATCATTCGAGCCCTGCGAAACCCTACATTTCAGCAGGATAATGCACGACCGCATGTTGCAGGTCCTTTACGGGCCATTCTGGATACAGAAAATGTTCTACTGCTGCCCTGGCCAGCACATTCTCCAGATCTCTCACCAACTGAAAACGTCTGGTCAATGGTGGCCTAGCAACTGGCTCGTCACAATACGCCAGTCACTACTCTTGATGGACTGTGGTACCGTGTTGAAGCTGCATGGGCAGCTGTACCTGTACACGCTACCCAAGCTCCGTTTCACTGAATGCTCAGGCGTATCAAGGCCGTTATTACGGCCAGAAGTGGTTGTTCTGGGTACTGATTTCTCAGGATCTATGCACCCAAAATGCGTGAAAATGTAATCAAATGTCAGTTCTAGTATAATATATTTGTCCAATGAACACCGTTTCTCATCTGCGTTTGTTCTTGGTGTAGAAATGTTAATGGCCAGTAGTCTATTTTGTGGCACAAAGCATCGAAAACGCTTTCCGTGAATTATCAGCAGAAACAGTACACCATGTTTCTGTTTGACATTCGTAACGTAATAGTTCAGAAGTAGCCTATAGGAAAGTAACTATATTTTGATTAAATCCGACGTTGTATTACCTTTAAAGGCGTGGGGTTCATCTTGGAAAAAGGAGTGCCGTGATATGACGTTTTCTACTTGAGCAAAAATGGCCGGTAATTGTTCTTTTTATTTATAGTCAACCTAGCTGACACAATAAGTATGATGATGAATTAGGGTATACATTTGATGTTTGTCTGTAACACAGAACCCAGAAGTCATTTCTGTGCCATGCATTGAGAGCTGCTTTTTCGCTGCCGCTCTCAGAAAGCCTTTTCAGTCAAACGAAAGAGAGGCAACGAGGGAAACTTGAGAGTTTGCAGAGAAACTGGAGGCCGTCTGTGCGGTCAGCGCTTGGCCGGAGGAGTCGGTCCAGAAGGAGCGGTCACTGTGTGTGCTGCGGCCAGCTGCAGCCCTCCCTGGGGAACGTTTGCGGCTCTGCAGCTGCGCGCTGCTGGAAGCTTTGTGGCGGCGGTAATCGGAACCCCACTGGGCAACGACTTGAAACTTCATCAAATGCTAGCTTGGCGTATAACGGAAGCAAAAAAGGACTGGAGAAAAAGAAAATTTCGTGACCTGAAAGTGGGAAGCGTGGCGTACGTACTGGAGTCAAGCTCTATAGTAATCTGGCAAACAGTCGTTGGGCTTTGCAGTGTTTGCGAAGTGCGGGTTTTCTATAACGACCGCAGGGTCAGTCAGTTTCTTTGAGATGGCTGGAATTAGAGAGGTGGCGTTGTACATGAAATACGAGATTTCTGCAGGCGATTAGTCAGACAGAGGAAACGTGCTGTACACTAGTGGCGTTGCGATCCTCAGTGAAGGTGAAGAAGAAGAATTACAGAATCTATTGAACGGAATGAACTGTGTAATGAGTGTATAATATGGGCTGCGAGAAAGACGAAAGCAATGAAAGGTAGTAGAAACGAGAATAGTGAGAAGCCTGTCATGAATGTTGTTGGTCACGAAGTAGAGAAGTGAAGGAAATCTGCTACCCTAGAAGCAAAATCACCCATGATGAGCGAAGCAAGGAGGACAGACGAACAGACTAAAACAGACAAAGTGGGCATTCCTGGCCGGAAGAAGTCGGCTAGTATCAGTCAAAGGCTCTAAGCTGAGGAAGAAATTTCCGAGAATGTACGTCTGGAGCATAGCATTGTATGGTAATGAATCATAGACGGTGGAAAAACGGAACAGATCGAAGCGTTTGTGATATGGTGCTACAGAAGAGTACTGAAAATTGGGTGGTGGGACAATGATGTAAGGGAGCAGGAGGTTCTCCGCACGAACGGCGGAGAAATGAACGTAAGGAAAACACTTACTAGAAGTAGAAATAATTCAAAAGCCAAGACCGTTTAAATACTGTTTACTGGATAACCAGTTTCAACACACTAAAGATGCCATCATCGGATCTGAATGTAGATTAACATTTATAAACCATTTGGATATAACGATACATGAGGCAGACCAGCTGCTGTAAAATCATTGTCACAAAAAATAAAAAACAACAGCTCTCATGGTCACTCTTTTCCGTAAGATATGTAAAACCGAAGTCACAGGTTAAAACTATTTGGCACATGACCGCTGCTCGACTAACAACGTTCGGCATCACATCGTTTTAACCTGTGACTTCGGTTTTACATATCTTACGGAAAAGAGTGACCATGAGAGCCGTTGTTTTTTATTTTTTGTGACAATGATTTTACAGCAGCTGGTCTGCCTCATGTATCGTTATATCCAAATGGTTTATAAATATTAATCTACATTCAGATACGATGATGGCACCTTTAGTGCGGTGAAACCGGTTATCCAGTAAACAGTATTTAAGCGATCTTGGCTTTTGAATTATTTCTACAACAGAGTGATCGCCGCACTATGTGTTCACTGCAAAACTCACTAGAAGAAACAGGATGATAGGACATGTCTTAAGACATCGGGGAATAACTTCCATACTGCTAGAGGGTTTTGTACAGGGTAAAAAATTAAGGGATAACAGAAAAAAATTGGAAATGAGCGTATGACATCGTTGGCCGGGAGGCCCTAAGTGCAAGTCTTATTTCAGTCGTCGCTACATTGGGCGACTTGCGAGTCGGTGATGAGGGTGAATTGATGACGAGGACAACACAACACCCACTCCACGAAAGGAGAAAAATCTCCAGCTATGCCGGGAATCGAACCCGGGCCCACGCGCATGATATCAACCAGTTTTTTTCTACGTTATTTTGTTCGGTGTTGTTCGTTTCGTTTGGTCTGGGCGGACGTCACATGACATCCGTTCAAGTTGATCGTTGATTCCTTTACTCATTTTTTTTAATTACAGAGGGCCACCGCCTCTCTCTGACCGGACACGCTGAGCTACCGTGCCGGCTGCTAAAGCGGACAGAGAAGACAGAGGATGGAATACATTCAGCAGATACTCGTAATTCAGGACATAGGATGCAGATACCACTCTAACCTGACGAGATTTTTCGGAAGAGAGGAATTCGTGGAGGGCTGCATCAAACCAGTCGGAAGACTTACGAAAAAACAGAAAACACTTTGGTACAATCCCATTGCAGGCAGCCCCAGCTCTTTCGAAGCCGAATTTATACATCCACACTGCAGACACAGTGGGCCTCCGTGTAGCCTCTCGTCCCCTGATGTACCACCACCACGCTAACAGCTAGGCTTCACCGGTAGTCCGTCGATGCGCAACGCTGACACATGACTCTCCGACTACTCTAGCTTGTACCTCGATCCACAGCCCAGGTGGCTGCTGAACTCAATTCTAGTTCCATAGTGCCACTCCATGAGATTTCGGTAGACGAAAGTGGTACCGCACTCTTTACAGTACACTTAGGATTCTGTACATTCTCGTATTCACTCATTCACCTTTCCCTGAAAAAAACTAGCTGATAGGATTATCCTTAATATGAACAGCCTCTCAAAATATGAACGCTACCTGCAAAGGTCATAAAAACTATTTTAAATTCTAGGCAGTGAATTTCACCGTGTGCTATTTCCACCAGTCCAACATAAAAAAACACAATGAGATACACGTTATTTTCTGAGCCGTAGGAAGTAAGTAGTGAGTAAAATGGCAGGGCCGTAAAGACAGAGTATTTGAAAATTTCACGTCCAAAATTCCGTAACTAAAAGACAGAATGGATTAAGCCACAGAAATTTTTAATACAATTAGCAACGCTCTCCTTACTACATACAATTAATACTGCTTTTGTTCATGGTTGAAAATACCGCTATAGTAGTATTAATTGCTGTAGTTCTCTACACAACCTGACTTCATTGTGTCAGCCCAATCTTATATACATATCCAAGCTAAGTTAAAAGACATGCATCTTTCCTGCATGGTTCAAAGGCGGAGCATGGAAATGTTAACGTTCAGAAGCCGCCTTTCCATGCATCGTCTGATGAGCCATGTACGACGGACGTAGAGTGTTTTAACTTTGATGTACACATTTTGGATTGGTTTTTGTTGCACCCGAAGAAGGGGCTGAGACTCCGAAACAGGGTTGTGTAAAAAACTTCAGTAATAAAAATTAGTATAATTGTAGTAATATTTTCAATGACGAACTATTTACAGAACTGCTGTGGATCTACCACGAGCAAAAATTTTTATTGCTTTTATATATACAGGTAAGTTCATTCCAAATTGCTTTTATATATACAGGTAAGTGCATTCCAATCAAGTTCTTTAAGATCCAAAATTAGTCAACAACTGTTATGTAAAAACAGTTTCAGAACTATTTCGCCAAATATCTGATATACAAAAAAATATATGTCTTACGGCCATAGAAAATGCTCCAAAAATAAATGAAGCGAAAGGCGTCTGGTAACCAACCGGATAGCTGCTTATTTAGATGTAGACACGTAATTTATACGTTACCGGCAAGCTGCGAAATGCGGCATTTTATGAAATGACTAGAATATCAAAAATCATTACAAAGGGTGCGAAATTCATCTTATTTAATACGTTGCCTAGGTGTTTCATAGAATGCTTTTTTTCATTTCATTTCATTTATTCAGCATATCCCATTACAATATTTGTGACACTGCACGTAGAATGCCGATTACGTTTAAGGCGAAGTATGAAAGATGATTGAAGAAGGATCTACAGTTACAGTTCCTGTTCCTGAAACTGGTAAAGGTCGTGGAGACCCTCGGAACACTTTGTCTGTCGTGGCTGATGCGACAAATCACTTTTTCTTTCATAAATTGCTTACCAATGGAGGAATTTTAAAGCAATTGTACAGAAGGTCATAGATCACATGATTCAAGAAATCTTTCCTAAAGTGCAAAGATGTCCCGATGCACAAACATATCTCTCAGGTCGGTTGCAACTCAGAAACCTACCGGGACTGGGCAAGGATGTGTGAAGTCATATGGAAAAATATATATCAGAAGCCCAGAACCTCAGGGTGATTGTGAGTAAAAGAAAAAGTTATTTGCAATTCAAAATATCGTTTCAGCCCTGCTTGCTGCAGTAAATACAGAATAACAAAAGTATCACTTCGAAATTAATAAAAATTGAAAGTTTGGATTCAGTTATTGTTTATTATGCATATGTTCGCTAAATACTGTTTCTCAGTTGTTTATTACGTAACAGTAACTGTTAAAAATCTACCAAAACACATCTATTTCACGATAAGCCAATTTTCACAGATTTGTGATAATCTTCACGTTTTAATTCAACTTTCATTAAATATATAAATCTCTGTTTTTAATTTGTTATTTCATTCTAAGTTTATTCTTTACCAGTGTCCATTTCGCAATTTGTGAAATACCTAGGAATTTTTTACACTTACTGGGAGAAGTTTTTTTTGGTCATCAGTCTACTGACTGGTTTGATGCGGCCCGCCACGAATTCCTTTCCTGTGCTAACCTCTTCATCTCAGAGTAGCACTTGCAACCTACGTCCTCAATTATTTGCTTGACGTATTCCAATCTCTGTCTTCCTCTACAGCTTTTGCCCTCCACAGCTCCCTCTAGTACCATGGAAGTCATTCCCTCATGTCTTAGCGGATGTCCTATCATCCTGTCCCTTCTCCTTATCAGTGTTTTCCACATATTCCCTTCCTCTCCGATTCTGCGTAGAACCTCCTCATTCCTTACCTTATCAGTCCACCTAATTTTCAACATTCGTCTATAGCACCACATCTCAAATGCTTCGATTCTCTTCTGTTCCGGTTTTCCCACAGTCCATGTTTCACTACCATACAATGCTGTACTCCAGACGTACATCCTCAGAAATTTCTTCCTCAAATTAAGGCCGGTATTTGATATTAGTAGACTTCTCTTGGCCAGAAATGCCTTTTTTGCCATAGCGAGTCTGCTTTTGATGTCCTCCTCGCTCCGTCCGCCATTGGTTATTTTACTGCCTAGGTAGCAGAATTCCTTAACTTCATTGACTTCGTGACCATCAATCCTGATGTTAAGTTTCTCGCTGTTCTCATTTCTACTACTTCTCATTACCTTCGTCTTTCTCCGACTTACTCTCAAACCATACTATGTAATCATTAGATTGTTCATTCCGTTCAGCAGATCATTTAATTCTTCTTCACTTTCACTCAGGATAGCAATGTCATCAGCGAATCGTATCATTGATATCCTTTCACCTTGTATTTTAATTCCACTCCTGAACCTTTCTTTTATTTCCATCATTGCTTCCTCGATGTACAGATTGAAGAGTAGGGGCGAAAGGCTACAGACAGCCTTGTCTTACACCCTTCTTAATACGAGCACTTCGTTCTTGATCGTCCACTCATATTATTCCCTCTTGGTTGTTGTACATATTGTATATGACCCATCTCTCCCTACAGCTTACCCCTACTGGGAGAAGTATTAATTTAAAATTGAATGTCTTGCCATCCGGGTATTGTGTATCTTGCCTGGATACTTTTATAGTAGTAATGTAGATCGAAGACACAAACAGAATAAAATGATTTTACAATGCGTTGCTTTTGCAAACTTGACAAGGGCATGAGCTAGATACGCTACATCATTTTCTATGTTTCCACACTGCAGTAGAGCAGCACAAAATGCTACAGTGAACACATTTCATAGAACTTTGAAAAGAACAATTGCACTCTGTTAGGTTTTAATCTCTTCATTGTAACGCCACACTTTCACATCAATAACGTATAAGGGAATATCATAAGAAAACAAAGCAACTTCTATTTTGGGAAACATAACAGTAAGTAATGTATGTCTTAACATTTATTGTTTGGAGTAAATGCTTAAAATTTTGGCAAATAAGATCTAATTTATTAGTCTTGCGAATCTGCTAGTCGTAACTGCCTGTTACAAGATATTTCCCCTTCTCCCACTTGTGCTTCGGTTGTGTTCACATTTGTCAAGCTGCAAAAATCGACTGTACGCGAATAGAGAATTCTAATTGTCCTTTGATGCGTGGTAGAACAGACACGTATCAATGCCTTAGTCAGTTTTAGCTTTTTCAGCTAGGATGCTCTGCATGTAATAAGACACCAAAAATTTTAGTATTTTATCGATGTTCAGCAGCTGTAGTTGCTTATATCGAAATAATCAGCAACTAGTTGCATAAAAGAAATTTAATTTCTTAACCGCTTTCAAGCACTTTGTGTCCTTCGTTAGAAGGTTGTAATTATTGCATTATTTACGAGTGTCAGCAGTAAGATGCATGCAGCATATTACTTTGACCACAGCCGTGTGCTGCCTGCACCTTACTGTTGACAGTGGGATAGTTATAAACTCTGACGAAGGGCACTAAGTGCTTGAAACAAATAATGGGATTGCTATACGCTTCTGACGAACAGCACTATGAGCTTGATACCAGTTAACAAATTAAATTTGTTTTATGCAGCTGGTTGCTGATCATTTCGATGTATACCAAAAATACGTTTCACGACTAAGAAGCGACGGAACATAGATAGAACGTTGATTCACAAAATCACTCAGCTTTGTTTTCGAGTTCTTCCATGTGTGATTGTTATTCCAGACAGGAGACCGTAAAATCTCAGGAGCGGATCATCCCGGTGCACAATATCAGCGCACAGGAAAAACGAGGTGAAACTGTACCAGTATTTGTCGGCTGGGAACTGTGGCAAATTCTCGGTCCACAGGAGTGCAGAGTTACAGCAGCGTCAGCGACAGTAGCAGTGGCCGCTGCTAGGGCGCCGCTCTGCGGTGCGTACCGCGAACCGCACCTCGGAATCCGCCCGCTACTGAAATCTCGCTGTGCTCGGAAAAAAAAAAAAAATTAAAAACCGAGCTGAAAAATGAAAGCAAGGAGCGCAGCCGCCACCCGCCGGCTACATGTATAACCTTCCCGTGATCTGGAACAACGCTCTGGCGCAACATTTGAGCAGTGCTCTGTCATTTCGTATATTTTCAGATTTATAACGCACAAACCGGCGGTGGCCTTGAGGGTTAATTAAGCGATAAAGCGACGCTCGGTCTCCCACTGGTTTTTTCTCGTCTGCCCTCCTGGGCTTAAAAAAAAAAAAGCCTAGAAGGCGAGGGAAAATTAAACAGTGACGTCTGGGCCGGCGGTGTATCTCAGGCGAACAGGAAGGAGCAAGCTGCCCTCTGTGTTCCTGTGGTCACGTTTGTATGTGTGTGTGTGACTTGTATGTGCGTTCTGTGGCAGTTAAATGAGTGGCCACCGCTGCCAGCGGTATCGCTTGAAGATAGCCGCTAGATTTATAACCCAAGGCGGCCGGGATAGCTCTCTCACTTTTTTTCGTTTTCTCTCCCTTCCCTCCTGCACCTACAAGCCGCCCCCTCCATCTCCACCCCCATCCCTTCCACACTGTGTATCACACGCATGTACGCACACACGCACACGCGCACAGTCAAACGCAGATTTACTCACGGGCACACAGAAGCGCTACGGAATGGGACCATACTTTACTCCGCCGACTCCGGATACTGCTGTGGACCCGGAAACCCACGGCAGTCGTAAGAAATTCTGCGAGGAGGCTGACACGACTTCAAAGACCGACATAACTTCAACCGTTTTTTGCTCCTCCCCTCCCTTCTGATTTGTGACTTCGTCTCGCTAACGGTAAGTATAATCAGCGGGAGTGGTAACGAAAACATAACCCTCCGGAGTCATCCCACTGCCTCAAAAGAACCATATTCATAGGAGAGAACAAAAAAAACTAACACTGCATCTACGGCTGCTCCCAGACGTCTTCCTATGCTCAAGAGGCGTTGCGGTAAGAACATTGGATTTTCAGCTTCAGCTGCGTTTCTTTTTCCGGCAACGAAGAGCTCCACTGTATCTCTCCCCGTTTTTTCTTGTATTTTTTCGCAATTTGCATCATATGTCGCTGAAATTCATATTTTCGTCTTTACATGAATCTAAAGTAGTAAGAAAGAAATGTGGATAGTGTCGACACTTGAGACTGAACAAGCAATAATTCATGTAAAAACATTGATACCTGAGACTTAATATCGATAGTGACGTATGTCAAAGCATCTCTTTCGATCTACTTAAGGACTGGTAATCAACATTCATACGAAATTTACTTAATGTTGTGTGTCTTTTGTACATTAGTGTTAAAAATCAGCTAAAGAACTATTTCTGAATTGTAAAAATATCGTATTTATAAATAATATTTACATACTGACCCGGAAACAAAGTTAATTATTGATAGGAATTGCTGTTGAAGTAGTAGGAAAATATGGAGGCATGGAAGGTGATCTAAAGCAAATAATTAAAGTTTGTCACACGACTGAGTGATCTGAGCGATGAATAACTAGTACCCTAACAAAAAGTGACTATGTACAAAGGTTTTATTTGACATATGGACAAAATTGCTGAGTTATTTATGCAGAGAAGGCCGATAACCGTAAGTTTTGTCTACTGCTACGGTGCTGCTCTTACAGCTTCAAAATTATGTTATAGACTGTGAGAGCAAACAATAACAGCGCGAATAATTATTAGTATTTAACTTTTATGCTAACGTGGTTAGAAATCAATGTCATTGTGCTAACCGGAGTCAGTGTGTATGAGACTGAATTATTAAACCGGAAACATTTATTATCTCGATCACGAACCAACAATTAAAAGCAGTTTGTTTAAATTTTTATTTGAAATTTTATCCGCACTGATGTGCTTTTTAGCAATTCAAAATAAACAATTATAGCGCTGGAATTTGTTTGAAAATTTGTATATATGAGTTTAGTTTATTCCTTTTTGTCCATTCATGACCTGAGAGCGTTCAGCTGGAAAACCTCTATTAAGTGATGCAAAATTATAATTCCTTGTTTGTCCAAGTGACGTGTAACCTGATTTCTCCCGACTGACGTTTCTAGAAAGCAAAGTAGCTAAGACTCATTGTTTATTGCGTAGCGAGGGACTCAGTGGACACTGCGTACAATTTTGCACCTAAACATACTTCCACGTCAGTTGCACATTTGAAATTATTTTGAAAATATTTTATTTCATTTCACTGGTCTTTTTTATACAGGACCGCAACTATAGCACGGTACTGATGTTAACGATGACACGCGTTATCATTTGTCTGCTGTTTGATATTGATTATTGAGTGGAATTTACTTGGAGATAATCAATAAATATAGTGTTGTGTATTGGCAGGAGAGCCAAACCAGGAATATTAGAGGAAGCCGAAAGGCACGCGTTTTAGCTCACGCAGGCTGGCGTGAGGTCTGGAACAGAACAAGGAAATTAGAATGTAGAAAAACGGACGTAGCTGGTGGAATACTTAACTTTAATCCATTAATGGTGAACGTCGGTCTGACGGCACATGATTAACAAGATCAATAGCAACTGATAATGGCGCCTTGCTAGGTCGTAGCAAATGACGTAGCTGAAGGCTATGCTAACTATCGTCTCGGCAAATGAGAGCGTATTTTGTCAGTGAACCATCGCTATCAAAGTCGGCTGTACAACTGGGGCGAGTGCTAGGAAGTCTCTCTAGACCTGCCGTGTGGCGGCGCTCGGTCTGCAATCACTGATAGTGGCGACACGCGGGTCCGATTTAAAGGTTACCACCTAGCAAGTGTGGTGTCTGGCGGTGACACCACATATAGAGTGGTCAGAAAGAGTCTGAAAGGCTTTTAAGGGTGTTCCACAGTAGGCTACGCTGAGATATAAATGTTAAGAAAAAAATTTAATGTGTTGTGACGCTTCCGAGTTAATTAGCATTAAAGTTAGCCAATCACGTCCTTTTGAAAGCAGGTTCAAGAGGCCTGCCAGAGATAGTGTCGCCAAACGCGTTCTTTGTTTGGTTTCCTAAACCCAAACAAGACAGCGATATAAAAACTGAACATGGAACTGTAGTAAGGATCGAACCAGAGCCAAAAGCTGAACAGTCTCATACGCTATCATTTACGCCATTTACGACTAACACATATTGTATCTGGAGGGCCATTAGAACTCCCCCCCCCCCCCACCCCCCACCCCCCCCCCGCAACGGCCAGATTGGCAATCTCCGACGTTAATTAAATCGAAAAGGGGCTCGGTGTCGATTTTTTTTTTTTTTCTTGACAGTTGCTTCTCAGCACAGCTACGCTACAGCACTCTTAGAAGTTTCAGACCAGCGTCTATCGCTTCTGACTACTCCTTGATCTACTATTAATACCGTCACTAGATAATTAAAACACCATCTACACGCATCACTACCCAGCTACCCACACTTATGTCTAAATACACCAATGAGCCAAAGAAACTTCGGTCAGTGGGGCTTAGCTCGAAGTCGGCTTTCCGAAACATCCCAAAGGTGTTCTATAAGATTCAGGTCAGTGCGCAGGCCAGTCCATTGCAGGGATGCGATTGTTGTGTAACTACTTCGTCACAGGCCGTGCATTACGAACAGGTGATCGATCGTGTTGAAAGATGCTCTTCAACAGTGGGAAGAAAGAGGGTGTTTAAAACGTCAATGTAGGCCTGTGCTGCGATAGCGCCACGCAAAACAATATGGTGTGCAAGCCCCCTCCATGAAAAGCACGACCACACCATAACACCAAAGCCTCCGAATTTTACTGTCGGCACTACACTCGCTAGCAGAAGATGTTCACCTCACATTCGCCATACCCACACACTGCCAACGTATCGCCACATTGTGTACCGTGATTTGCCACTCCAAATAACGTTTGTCCACGGTTCAATCGTCCAATGTTTACGCTCCTTACACCAAGCGACGCGTCGTTTGGCATTTAGCGGCGTGATATGTGGCTTAGGAGTAGCCGCTCGACCGTGAAATTCAAGTTTTATCGCCTCCCGCCTGTCATAGTACTGGCAGTGGATCCTGATGCAGTCTCGAATTCCTGTGTGATGGTAATCGATTTTTAATTTTCCTGAGGCCAAAAACCGCATAAAAACATAAAGCACATCTGTTTTTAGTTGTACTGAAACCAAAAACGGCATGAAAACCACCAAGCAAAATCAAATGGGATTATTAATTTGTGTGTGATTGGCGCAAAACATGTTCAATATGCTGTCCAAAGTTTTCTGCAACAAGTTGAAATCGACAAGCAGCGTGTTCCACAATGGATAGAAGTGTTTCCGGGATCACGTTCAGATGGCTTGTGCAATGCTAGCCTTCAATGCAGTTAAGTTACACAGCCAGAAGTCACACGGATTAAGTTCTGGTGATTAGGACGGCCAGGCTGTAGGGAAATGGCGGCTGATAATTCTAGCATTTCCGAAATGGCGCTTCAGCAGCTGCTTATCTGGATTAGTAATGTGCGGAGGTGTGCCATCTTGCATAAAAATGTTCCCATCCACACATCCACGGGGTTGGAGAGCTAGAATGACGTGGTTGCGCCAGAAAGACCAGTGACGGACAGGTAATAGGGCCGGAAGCACCTGTCTCTTCGAAAAAATATGGCCCTATGATAAATGATGCCATAAACCCACACCACACATTGATCTTTTCAGGATGAAGTGGTACTGGTTGATTTGCGTCTAGATTTTCCGTTGTCAGTATTGGACAATTCTGTGTATTGACATATCCTGTCAGATGGAACTGGGCTTCATCTGTCCACGAAATGTTCCACGGCCAATCATTGTCCCCCTTCATGTGAGCAAGGTCTCTTCCGTGCACATGGTTAATTTTGAATGGATTGCAAAGGATGTTTCGTAGGATGGTTCAAATGGCTCTGAGCACTATGGGACTTAACTTCTGAGGTCATCAGTCCCCTATAACTTAGAACTACTTAAACCCAACTAACCTAAGGACATCACACACATCCATGCCCGAGGCAGGATTCGAACCTGCGACCGTAGCGATCGCGCGATGCCAGACTGTAGCGCCTGGAACCGCTCGACCACACTGGCCAGTCTGGCCGGCTCAGGTGTTTCCATTTACGTACTCTGACACATACAGCGCCATCTATTGATCGATTTTCACACTATTTTGTTTTTTCTGCCATACGTATTCCCCCTTCTCACATAATATTTCGTAGCAATTTGACGTCATTGTGACCAGTGGTGTTGTTTCTACAGCGTTTGGAAAGTTTGACTTTAATTAAGATCACCCTGCACAAGTTCGCGGCCCCAGCCGCCAATTCAACAAACACACGTGACATACCGACACACCAGGTAAATTGTACACAGCGAACACTCTCTCCGTGAAGTTGTTAAAGAAACAGAGCATAAAATTTATTAAGGTATCGAGGGGCAGATTGAGCAGACACAGAGATCAGATCAATAAGTAAGTTGGGCCATTCTAATTGCGTATCGACTAATTAGAACGACTGGCGATAGCGGAAGAATCTTGAGGAGGTGGCACACACTTTCGTGATAGTCTGCAGAAGCAAATAATAATTATTCTCACCGTAGCAGCATGCTGCTGATTTCAATGCTGATCTAGCAAAACCGGAATGGATAGCCTCTGGCGATTCCCGCCTGTGCGTCTCACACAGACAACGAGGCAGTCATTCCATAATACCTTATCGACTGCAGTTATCACGTTGCACCGCGCCAGCAGCCCCTACTAAACCCTCCAGAAACAGCGACGTACGGTGTACTCGTTCCTCCCCAGCAAGGCCGGGCGCGTTTACTTCCTCACAAAGGCCACTACTTCCCACTAAAAGCACACACCTTGCTACCTACAGCTATGACGTGCCAAGCCAATGCAGTACGCACTGAGTGACCGTTCTCATTGACAGCCAAGGAATGACTCTCTCCTGCGCACCCAACCGAAGACCATCGCCCTGTGCTCACTAACCTCTCTGACAAAGATCACTAGCTGTAAATAGGAAATATAAACTAGCCGATGGCTGCTGGTGATCGGCGATCCGGCTCAACGTGATTTACCGAATCGTCCTTATCTCGAGACAGCGTCACCCAGGAAGGAGAGACGAGAGGACGCATGAGAAAATGAAGAAATAAAAAATCATTCACTCGTAAGTTCACTTGCACAAAAAGAGTAAAAACATCATTCTTCACAACCAATAATAATAACACACCCATAGTAAGTGCACAAGAGAGTGTGTTCCCAATCCATGGCCGGTACTTCTTTGCAAGTCAAGATTCTTTATATCGGATTTTGAGCAAACGACGAAAAATTATATAGACATAAGTCTGTGTGGAATACAGGTGTTATTCGCCAAATAACCTGGTTTAGATGAGCACTGGCGAAATCCAAACACGTGCTCCCCTCTCTCCGGACATTCCACTTCCACATTTAAAGGGGGTAATTTCTGTACAAAAATTCACAGATACTGTTCGTTCGCTTTGTTTTGGGCCAGGACAAGGGGACAGGAAACAATTTGTAATTCAATTTTAGACCAAAACCACGACGATGGACTCGTGATCATGTGTGGTGCCTAGCAGGCAGAAAAATTTTGTCTTACAAAAGATTCACGAGACTCGATAAAAAGTTGTGACTAAACACGCTCATAAATAAATTCTGAAGGCACATACAACTGAAATTTGCATGACTTCGGTGTTATTAAACAGGACATGGAAATCGTTGAATATAGGAACAAGCCTTTAACATGATATATCTCCAGCCAAGCAACTAGCATTTAGAACGTATTTGAATAGCCAGACCTAACAGAATCACAGAGGCCACTTGTCACTTCCACACACAAAGAATGGTTACATCTCTCGTTCACAGGATTTTCACTAGAGCTTAAGCATGAAATAAATCCATCACAAACCAATGAAACTCACAATGAATTTAGCCTGTGGATAAAGTTATGCAGGCACGACTCCACTCTTCACCTAGCTATCGTGGCGGTAGTTCGGAGCAGTACGAAGTGCTCTCACAGAGATACCATTTTATACGCTCCCAGAACATTTAGAAAGACTCAAAAAATTCTCCCCAACGTTCTACACTTGATAGGAAAAAGTTAAGCGGCACAATTCCTCAAAAACGAGTCATCCTGATGCCTGTAGCTCGAGACAACACGGAGTGTTGTCAAAAACCCGACAGTTAATGTTCACCACTGCAGCCCAAGTGTGGCCACACATTGGCGCTCCAGAGCGTTCCGGGAAGAAAGGTGGTGAGGGTTAGCAAAGAGATACTTAGCTGCCTGTGGTCAACATAGTGGTTCGAATATAAAAACTCTCATTGGCGTGCCGTATAGATGTAGACAAACCTCTGTCTTCCATAGCCATCTCGGATAGTCAGAGCTACCATATAATTCTACAGGTTACAGCTGCCCCCAAAAGCTTCAAACTACAGTTCATGCATCTTTGCTTTCATACACTGGAGGGGTACGGGTATAAAACCGTGTTCATGTTCGATGGGCATAAAAGCTCCTCTCTCTTTGAAAGGCATGTTACTATCGTATACAGGTAACTTGTGGCGTCAAATGCAGATACAGTTCAGAGTGACAGCCTTTCTGTATAAATCTGTTCTAAAGGAGCAGTTTTATAGTAGGTACCTACAGTGTATCTGATTACAGTTATGTCACGTTAAAGGTTAGTCTTACGTAAAATGAATCTCGCTGTATGTGTGCTACATCGATTAGTGGAGTGGAGCTTGTAGGTGTGACTCTTTTGAAGATGCATTTTTGTCGTGCTTTGTGGTTTTGTATTTGTTGCATATTTCTCTGAGAAATGAGGCTGCGCTTGCGCTGTGACACTTTTGGCGCCCTATCCACTTTGGGTTTCTTTGTAGTGATACTACATTAAAATTTATTTTGATAATGTACGGCCTTATCAACACTCACATCACTGGTCACGGTTCTATTGACGAGACTCTAATCAACCACAATTACGAAGTGCGTTCCAATCATAATACCTTCGATTTTGTGTCTCTTAAACTAATCACACGAAAACTATGAAATTTGTGTTACTTCTCGACGGAATCTCTCTGCAGCCGTGCACAATGGTCGTTGCGAACACTCGTTTAGGAGTCTGGTTAGACCACTGGGAAATGGCTAATGTTGTAGCAGCATGGCTAGTGAATGTTGGACTCCGGAGAGTGTCTTTAGACGTTCTAAATGGCTAAAGGTCGCTATAACCCTGTTCAGTGGAGCAAAGCACTTGATAAATCATTTCTAACTTGTCACGAAGAAAGTGCAGCGTTGCTTCCGCCCGATGTGCTGGAGCGTTTTCTCGGTGAAAGAGCACACGTTGTAAGTAGGCTGTTTATGTTTTCTTTATGTAAGTAGGCTGTTTAGGTTCTTATATTGGTAACGCCGCCGCCACGTAGCGCTCTCTGTATGAAAATGAAATCACTGGCTGTGCTGTGTGCAGTCTGTGGCTAGTTTTGCATTGTTGTCTGCCATTGTAGTGTTGGGCAGCGGCAGCCAAGAGAACTTATTTAAACAGAAATTACGAATGCATTGTTATAATGAACAGACGACACAGTGTTGTTAATTGTACATTCTTGCTTGTTAGTTGCACGATTACGTAACGACTATCAGGCTTACATACTTAGGACACATACTGGTACTGCTAATGAGATTTTAATGCAACATTTTGGTTTACTTGAAAATACATTCTGGGTTTAATGTACTTTCTGTGAGATACCAGAAGACACAATGGTTAGTTTAAGTGACAACTACACGGTTTTATCACGACGCTACTAATGAGTGACAATTTACAATGTTGCTTTTGTGGTGTATCTGTTTTATATCTGCACAGTTTTCTGAATTCTTCTAGGAAGAAAAATATGTTTTAGTAGTAACTTTTGTGGTATAGCTACAAGGAGACAGCCTTTTCCATAGCACAACAATACGTTACAGCACAGTACTTTCATCATCACAACAATAAGCGTAATAACTAAGATATCTATTCGCAAAGCATTTCACTTTTGTTTATCATGTGGTAAGTACATTGACTTCTGCAGAACTTAGCTTTCGGAGGACGATAACTACGACACTTCCACACAGATTATGTTGCGACAAGATGCACAGTTTAGCGCTACAGTACACGCATTTGAGTGATTAATCTTATACTTAAAACACTTATTTTTAAAGATTTTTTAATTACAAAGAAAGTTTTCCGTGATACATTTCATTCCATTGCTGTAATTTGTAACACCTGAGGGTATAATTACATTTATCCTCAGGGGGGTACACGCTTACTTTGTGTACCGTGTGTGTGGCAACCACAAGGAACCCTAGCTAATATGGTATTTGCTTATACAACTTTACACATCGGTACCATATTTCTCTAACACACAAATTACACAGCTATCTGATCATGTAACTGAGAGATAAACTTTTTTATTACATCAGTGACATATGTTTACGCAATTACAGAGTTGGATTACTTCACACTTACGAAATTGTATTTTGTCTGTACTGGGTGATCTGTTCATATTTTTTCGGACCCATTGTGATACTATGAGAGCTTTGAATGATATATTTGGTATGGGATCATGATTTTTAAAGTATGTTTGAGGTAGATGACACTATTGACATGAGCAGAGAATTTTCTTTAGGTTTTGAAATTATTGGAGGAAGCTACGACGATTTTGAGATTTGACTGAGGTGTTATGATGTTATTATTACGACGACGATGTGTGCTATGCTGTTGAGATATGTTTATGATCAATAAGATGATGCTACCGTATATGAGGAATAAGAAGTATGTTGGAAACCAAGAATTGTACTTTAAGAGTTATGAAATGTGCGTAAATGCGTGACTGTATCACAATGCTGACGAATATTTTATTTGGACACTTATATTTATAGGATTTTCTACAGATTTGCAACGCTAATTCTTGACCTGTGAAATATTTTTATGTGAGACTGTCACTGTAGCGGAAACTGCTGTCGTAAATATTTCCGTAAGAAAGTTAAGTGACCACCTGCACGTAATGCGTTGTGGGCACGCAGCTGTGTCAAACACCTGGAGAACAAGCCATTAGGGTGTGCCTTTCTGGAAGCACAGGTAAAAAAAAAAAAGAAAAAAGGCAGGCCTTTATCCTCGCCATTGACATTCCTTTAGAGAAAATATTGCAAATGCGACACCCTCATTACTTCCATTAACCTTGCTATTGACATTCCTTTGTAGAAAGCATCGCAAATATTACACGCTCATTACCTGAAAACATATGATTACTCATACTTTGTGCTAATTACTGCAATGCTTATGAATTGATGGGAAATATTCGTACATCTGCACACCTGATTATGACAAGTGTCTTTCTATGAGAGTTGAGAGCTACTGACTTACGAAATGCCACATGACTATTGAATGATGTTTTTATGCTTTGGTTTGCGTAATTGCTTATTTCATTTGACATCTGTTTTTCAGCTGTGTTGCAGCATTGGTTTCATAAAATAAAATTAAATGCATTTGCTAATGTGAACACTTTCTGTCAACAGATCTATTAAATAATAATTTTGTGATCCACATTCTTCAAAAAAGGAGCACTTGGAAAGGAAAGAACAATAAGAAGGGACTAGTAACAGTAACTGCATACATAATATTCTTTTCAAGTACATGGTAATATTTCTTTTACAATAAGTTGTTGTGGTGCACCACTTTAATTACGTAGACATTAAGATGTGATTATACATTTCCCTTATCTGCATTGTTATCTTTAGTGTACTATTTTTTTTGCTTGAGCTATGTCATGTTTAGATATAAGCTGCTGTTTGCCAGGCATAGTGCTACTGAACTTTAATTTGTGTTACTCTGCTAAGCCAGATTTATTTTTTTGTTTGCTGCGCATTGCCTCATATTAGTTGTAATGTTGAATTGCTTGGTAATTTAGATTTACTGTAGCTTGCTTTGCTATTTTCCATTTTTTTCCATTGCTGTTTATATTAATTGTTTTATGTGCTGCTGCATTGCTTCGTCCCTTAGTTTAGCATCTGAGCTCAGTAGATTTAAGTTAGCTTAAGAGGGGGTAGACTATATAAAAAACTGACTATGGAGAATAGGTAAAGAATGCATTGAGAAGTTATATGAAAAAAAAGTACAGAAAACAGGTTTAGGTAGGATTTTCTTGGAAATAAATGTTGAGGTGAGAAACGTGTGAACATATAAATACAGAAAGCATGCTTAGATATAATTTTTTTGGTGGAAACAAAGGATGAAATAAGAGGAAAGATATATGAAGTTTTGGGTTGGACTGCAGTACCAAATGTTACACTGAAAACGAACCCTATCCTTTTCTATTGGTGTTATCCCACTATGTGTTTGTGTACCCTTGTGTAGTTGTTTTCTTCCTGTCTCTGTGTAGTTTCATAGAATTTTTTCCTCTTTTAATATTAAGCTACATTCACTATGATGAGGAATACTGTTATCCTCAAATATAATTGGCATTAATAATATGTTATTTACTTTGTAAAGATGTTAGACATTATTCATTCTGTTTAAATGCTCATGTGTGAAGTTGATGTTTCGCAAGTTATTCTGATCTTCTATGTATGTACTCATGTCATAATTCCTGTAACACTGATGTATATGTCCATTTCTATTCTTTTGTAAAGCCTGTACTACAAATGTTATCTATATTGTTATGTTATTCTTATGTTATAAAATTGTAATTGTCACCAGTTCATGATATTATTAACTTGTTAGTTACATTTCACTGCACACGTTTCTGTTGGTCATAGTATACGGACAATATGTGAGAAGTTGGGACTGTTAGTGTTTGCACGTGTGTTAATAATTCAGCAAGGGACTGGATAACAGCATTGCTGGTTCTAAGGACAATTCCAAAAACTTTGTGAGTGCACAAGTGGTGGTTATGGACTTGCTATATTATCCCCAAGACTCTTCAATGGTGATTGTGCACCTGCACAGTCACAACAGATGGCTGCTGGCTATCTCTACAAGGACTACAGTGGGTCTACATCTTTGATGATCCATCAATACCATTATTTCTACAAGGACTGCAATGGGTCTGCACCTCTGGTGGCCCACCAATACCACAATCTCTACCAGGACTCCAGTGGGTCTGCTCTGTGATGACCTACCTACCAATATTCTTCAAAACTTCGACTGACTCTGCTGTGGGTTTGCTCCATTGTGGCCCATTACCTGTCAGCATGTCAAGAGTCAGCACTGTCTTTCCGTTGGAAGGACAACACTACTTCTTCAAGACTGTATGGAAATCCACTACTTCTATGTGCAATTTCTTTTACTAATGAGAAACTGTAATTACTATTATGATGAATGATCAGGACTATCTTTATGGACTGTGAGAAAATTTTAGCTTTTGACCAACATTGTATCAATAAGTGTGTGCATTTTATATCTTTGTTACTGTAATTGTGAAAAATTTTTGTCAAATCTGTATTGGCCAGTGCCCAACACCATTTGTAAAAAATTTTTGTGGGGAGCATTGGGGCTATGTAAGTAGGCTGTTTATGTTTTCTTTATGTAAGTAGGCTGTTTAGGTTCTTATATTGGTAACGCCGCCGCCACGTAGCGCTATCTGTATGAAAATGAAATCACTGGCTGTGCTGTGTGCAGTCTGTGGCTAGTTTTGCATTGTTGTCTGCCATTGTAGTGTTGGGCAGCGGCAGCTGGATGTGAACAGTGCGTAGCGTTGTGCAGTTGGAGGTGAGCCGCCAGCAGTGGTGGATGTGGGGAGAGAGATGGCGGAGTTTTGTAATTTGTCATGAACTGATATATATATTATGACTTGTGATGATATTAAGGTAAATACATTGTTTGTTCTCTATTAATATCTTTCATTTGCTAACTATCCCTATCAGTAGTTAGTGCCTTCCATAGTTTGAATCTTTTATTTAGCTGGCAGTAGTGGCGCTCGCTGTATTGCAGTAGCTTGAGTAGCGAAGATTTTTGTGAGGTAAGTGATTTGTGAAAGGTATAGGTTAATGTTAGTCAGGGCCATTCTTTTGCAGGGATCTTTGATAGTCAGATTGCGTTGCGCTAACAAAATATTGTGTGTCAGTTTAAGCACAGTCGTGTATAATTGTTGAAAGGGGACGTTTCAACGTGCAACTTCTTCAGGCCGTTTTCTACGAAATAAAGCAAGGCACTTGTTCTTAACATCTTGGTAGAATGTACCTCTCATCATAGTGCCTCTTGGAACACAATAATTAAGAGTTACGCCATCGCTGTGCAGGAACACAGCCACCATGAAGTTTTCAGCACTGATGCTTACTTGAAATTTTTCTGTTGTAGCTAGTATGTGTGCTTCCATTGAGCTTACTGGGGCTTTGTTTCAGGACTGAAAAACAGCATCCATGTGTCATCTATTATCACCATCGATGAAAACAAATTCCCATTCACGTCGTCATCAAGCGTCAATAACACCTGTCAACATTCCACGCACGCAGCCTTCCGTGGTTGTGGCACCGAACAGGAGGACACTTTTCTGGTTCTCCTGCAGGATTGTTGGAATTATCAATTTTGGTGGCGACGTGTTTCACGCCCATTCGGCGTTCCTCCAAAGCACCTTTCTCACTCGCTACGTGTCGTCTGACCGGTTGATGCGAGACCGAGAATGACTTGTTTTTCTGTCACACAACGTTCTGAGTTCTTTGTACTGTCACACATACGAACCCACGTTCAGCACATCCGTGACAGGATCACCACATGTCTCACGCAACTGGCGATCAATTTCAATCGGTGTCATACCAAGCAAAAGAAAAAAAAATGTTCGCACTCTGTTCTTTTAATGAAAATGTCGCCATTTTATGTATCAGAAATAGTCCTCGCTCTCGCCGCAGCCGCTAGTGTGTCACACAGTGCTGGCTGGCATAATTGTTTCATATTCACAATGAGCGGAGCGCATGCTTATTTTAAAGCAGAGTGCATGTTCCTATCTGTTTTATGTCCTAAGAAAAAGAAATAGGAGGTGTTTGAAGTCTTTGTGGACCACTCTAAACTTTTTCCAAGGAGGGCGTGGAGGGGAGTTTTTTCTTGTTTTTGATAGCGTTAATACACCAATAGTGTATAAAGAAGCATATTTCCTAAAATATGAAGTGTGGAGTTTAAAATGCTACTAGATGTGTGCCTGTAAGATGCTTCGCCAGTTCACCTTCGCAGTCGAAGAGGAGATGTAGCAGTGTCCGAAGTGCTGACAGAACATTTAGAGCTCTCGGAACGATCACTCGGGAAACACAGAATGGCCTACACCCTCACCAGAATTAACGCATAACAACTTTTATCTGTGAGGAAAATAAAGAGAACTGCAAGGAAGCGCGTATTCCGAAGACACAAAATGTTGTAAAGACGAACGAGTAATGCAATAAGGTGAGATTAAATTCAACGTGCAGTATTGTCTGAGGTGAATCGCTTTATAGCTTACATCAATAATTATGGTCAACATTTTGAGCACTGCACGTGATTCTGACAATAATCATAACCCAAGCTGTACCTGAGTCACGTACTTTTTAACATTTGGTGAATCAGGGCAGACGTTGGAAGATGTCTTCTCCTGACTGCAGGACAACGCCTTACGGCGATTTTATCTTGTCGTTATTAAATCAAATCCAGACATGTTATACAGAGGAAATCCTCCTCAGAGGCTCTTTCCATGGCCACAGAGGAAAGTATACAGTCGCATTAGCAACACAAAGTCACCTTTGAATTCGACAGCTGTAAGTTAAAAATCACTTTCGTGTATCAGAAAATAATTCACTTCATGGTCAACTGTATTTTAGCGGAAACAGCACATCGATATATTTACTAGTTCTGGATATATTTGGGTTGGTTGGTTCAAATGGCTCTAAGCACTATGGGACTTAACATTTGAGGTCATCAGTCCCCTAGACTTAGAACTACTTAAACCTAACTAACCTAAGGACATCACACACATCCATGCCCGAGGCAGGATTCGAACCTGCGACCGTAACAGCAGCGCGGTTCCGGACTAAAGCGCCTAGAACCGCTCGGCCACAGCGGTCGGCAGTTGGTTCGTATCGACTGGGTTATATACAGAATGTAACGCTCATGCGAGTTCACACTAAAGTCAGCACGAGTTACAGTGTTTCGATAGCAACAATATTTGGTAGACGTGTTATAGAGTCATGCAATCAATATTGGGCGGGGTAGCGCTCAAAAATATTGAAATCGGAAAATGAGGGGCTCCCTAATTTACTCACATCAGTAACTTGGTTGTTCTTCTCTGTATCGAACAGTTTTCCCACAAGTACGTCACACAGCCGGCCGCTGTGGCCGAGCAGTTATAGGCGCTTCAGTCCTGCTGCGGTTGCAGGTTCCAATCCTGCCTCGGGCATGGATATGTGTGATGTCCTTAGGCTAGCTAGGTTTAAGTAGTTCCATATCTAGGGGACTGATGACCTCAGATGTTAAGTCCCATAGTGCTTAGAGCCATTTGAACCATTTTTAAGTACGTCACAAACATTACGACTTGACGTTTTCTGCTCAGTCGTAAGTGCACCACTAAGTGGATAACGCCTGACAATATAGACTTGCCGTTTTGAGTCCATGCATCCGCACTTCAACAACTGAACTACTGCCCAGGGAAAAATAAGCATCAATGGCTAGGCTGTTGCCACATGTAAATGGAGGTACTAACGCACCTAAGAAAATATGACTTGTAATAGCTGTAAGGAATAATCTGGCTGGTTCAAATAGGTCTGAGCACTATGGGACTTAAATTCTAAGGTCATCAGTCCCCTAGAACCTAGAACTAATTGAACCTAACTAACCTAAGGACATCACACACATCCGCGCCGGAGACAGGATTCGAACCTGCGACCGTAGCAGCCGCGCGGTTCCAGACTGTAGCGCCTAGAACCGCTCGGCCACCCCGGCCGGCTAGGAATAATCTTCAAATGAAGTAAATACTGATGTAATGTTGTTCAGTACACAATCCTCAGCCATCAATAGAAATTCCTACACTTGTACCCATAACACCCTTTACAGAACAGGGGCCTGCGCCTCTACCGTCATAGCCTAAGAAACAAATATACCTACTACACTGCTCTTAATTGTTTTACTAGTACTCCTCGGCTGAAACTCTACAGCCTGTCTTTACTCTTGGTACTGTTTTACAACAATAAATATGACATGAACTAATGCACGCTCTGTACTGATTCTTTTGCAATCTCTCACGCCTTTACTTGTAAATAAAAACCATTATAAGTTCCAGCCACTCATCCATTAATACCATACAGCTAAATATAAAGACACAACAAAAATTATAAAATACAATCACTCTAAGTAGTCAATTAAGTTAAATTTGCTGCGATTCCATTCAGGCCGAGACATTAACTGTCAGGGTTTCTAACGCAACTCTTCCTAAAATGAAGTTGTAAGTGCTTGATCTGTCATGATTCTGCTGCGCAGCAGAATGGTAACTAAGGGAGGGATAAAATTTAGTTGTAACTAAATGGGGCAATGCTAAGTGGAGCATGCCTGTTGAGTAAGCAGTGACAGCGTAGCCATTGCTAACAACAAACAAAGTACAAACAAGCCGGGAGCTCGCTGCCTCAGACAGTGCGAGAGAGAACGTCAGGAACACCTGATTCAGCAGTTAGACGACAATGCAGAGGAGACACCACGCTCTTTTGTGATGGGGCTGTATGTAGTAACTACACGTAGGGAAGACGCAATTACGTCTTTCAGGCTGCGGACTCTGCAGCTTTGTAATCAAACACTGGGCCAGCGAAGAACTCTGACAGGCTCAGGCAACATGAGCAATATGCTCATGTTGGTTACCAGTAGGGAGCGTCGCGTCATCCTCATCCACTACTATAAAACCCTCACCTTCATTCCACCCATTATGAGTCTGGCCGTTCCATGTACTTCACCATACGTACTGGTGGAAGGCCAACTCTTCTAGCTGCAGGATGACACAGTGAATACAGTAAAATCTCACCAGCTTGGGGCTAGTTCTGTAAGTCCACAACCATCTGGCTGAGAAGGAGACTTCAACTCTGAGGACTGCATTCCTACCAGTCACATCTGTGGCTACCGAAAGATGAGGGCCACTCCAATCTTTCATGAATGCTATCTGCAAGCTGTTCAACTTGGAAACAGAATGCCTATGCTGCCAATCCTGGGCTGTACACTGGGACCGTGTCGCTGTTGGATCTTCTACCTACACGCCGTCTCCACAACTGACAACAGAAGCACGCAGATTTCTGGAGCCGAGCCTACGTGCAGCTACACTCAGCAAGAGCATTAAGGCTCTGACAAACGTCCACAGCCATACCAGATTGCGGATATGCACCGCCCGCGATACCCTCCTGAGACAGGGCCGTGGCACTGACCTCAGACAATGCCAGGGACAGCACCAGCAGAGTCGTCGCCAGTGCTGACCCAGTACCCTGCTCTTTGGTGCAAAGTGGGATCAGCATGGCCACTGCTCTTCCGTACCGGGAAGAAGACAGACTGATTTTAAAACTCTCAGAAATAAATGACAGTCAACTGAATGATGTAATAGTGCCTTAGCACACCACAAGCCCACACCTTCGCACTCCGACTATCCTAAACCCACATAGAAGGCCACAACTTGCAGTCTCCTACAATTCTATTGCAATTTTACAAAGCAAACTGTACATATCTGTGCCGGCCGCGGTGGTCTCGCGGTTCTAGGCGCTCAGTCCGGAACTGCGCGACTGCTGCGGTCGCAGGTTCGAATCCTGCCTCGGGCATGGATGTGTGTGATGTCCTTAGGTTAGTTAGGTTTAAGTAGTTTTAAGTTCTAGGGGACTGATGACCACAGATGTTAAGTCCCATAGTGCTCAGAGCCATTTGAACCATTTGTACATATCTGAACTGAAAATGTATGCCAGATAACTGTGAAAAAGCTGTAGTGCTATGTCCACAATAACAATTTTTTCCAATAGTATATCTGCAGAATGAGACTGTCGAACAAATCTTGACCTGTACTGCAATGCAGCTGGCCACTATTTTAAAGATTTACCGATAGAATTGAAAGTGCAATAATGTTTAGTTTAATTACTTAATTTCGGAATATATAATACATTTCTGATATACTTCAAATATTAACTGCAAAAACTACTGACAGTGATATTTTATTAACTCAGGGAACACATGCTTGATTGTTTTTATTATGGATGCGGCTGCTCCAAAGAAGTAAGTAGCTCTATCTCAAGTTGCACTCACAACGATGTCTGAAGATGATCGTAAAATTCCTGCTATAGCAGATGTTAGATGTTTCCGCTGGACTTGGCGACGTATCGTCAAGTATTTAAAATTATGAAACAAAATTCTCCTGCAAAAAGCTGTTTCAAAAATTAATTTGGTGACATAAAAGGTACTAAATCATTTTATACACTACTGGCTATTGAAATTGCTACAACACGAAGATGACGTGCTACAGACGCGAAATTTACCGACGGGATAAAGATGCTGCGATATGCAAATGATTAGCTTTCCAGAGCATTCACACAAAGTTGGCGCCGGTGGCGACACCTACAACGCGCTGACATGAGGAACGTTTCCAACCGATTTCTCATACACAAACAGCAGTTGACCGGCGTTGCCTGGTGAAACGTTGTTGTGATGCCTCGTGTAAGGAGGAGAAATGCGTACCATCACGTTTCCGACTTTGATAAAGGTCGGATTGTAGCCTATCGTGATTGCGGTTTATCGTATCGCGACATTGCTTCTCGCTTTGGTCGAGGTCCAATGACTGTTAGCAGAATATGGAATCGTTGGGTTCAGGAGGGTAATACGGAACGCCGTGCTGGATCCCAACGGCCCCGTATCACTAGCAGTCGAGATGACAGGTATCTTACCCGCATGGCTGTAACGGATCGTGCAGCCGCGTCTCGATCCCTGAGTCAACAGATGGGGACGTTTGCAAGACAACAACCATCTGCAAGAACAGTTCGACGACGTTTGCAGCAGCATGGACTATCAGCTCGGAGACCACGGCTGCGGTTACTCTTGACGCTGCATCACAGACAGGAGCGCCTGCGATGGTGTACTCAACGACGAACCTGGGTGCACGAATGGCAAAACGTCATTTTTTCGGATGAATCCAGGTTCTGTTCACAGCATCACGATGGTCGCATCCGTGTTTGGCGACACCGCTGTGAACGCACATTGGAAGCGTGTATTCGTCATCGCCATACTGGCGTATCATCCTCTTGTTGGAATTGACGACACTTTGAACAGTGGACGTTACATTTCAGATGTGTTACGACCAGTGACTCTACCCTTCATTCGATCCCTGCGAAAACCTACATTTCAACAGGATAATACACGGCTGCATGTTGCAGGTCCTGTACGGACCA
Source organism: Schistocerca serialis cubense (assembly GCF_023864345.2). Taxonomy (NCBI): domain Eukaryota; kingdom Metazoa; phylum Arthropoda; class Insecta; order Orthoptera; family Acrididae; genus Schistocerca; species Schistocerca serialis. Next base: position 530,861,998 of record NC_064642.1, read on the forward strand.
TTCTGGATACAGAAAATGTTCGACTGCTGCCCTGGCCAGCACGTTCTCTAGATCTCTCACCAATAGAAAACGTTTGGTCGATGGTGGCCGAGCAACTGGCTCGTCACAATACGCTAGTCACTACTCTGGTATAGAGTTGAAGCTGCATGGGCAGCTGTACCTGTACACGCCACCCAAGCTCTGTTTGACCCAATGCCCAGGGATACCAAGGCTATTATTACGGCCAGAGGTGGTTGTTGTGGGTACTGGTTTCTCGGTATCTATGCACCCAAATTGCGTGACAATGTAATCACATGTCAGTTCCAGTATAATATAATTGTCCAATGAATACCCGTTTATCATCTGCATTTCTTCTTGTAGCAATTTCCATGGCCAGTAGTGTATAAGATCTATAGATTTGGTTCACTGGGTTATTTCGTAAACATCCACGGTTTTTAATGGTAACAGTGTTCACCTATGCAATAACTTATTATACATGTTACTCCATCCCTGACGAGTTAGCCGCTGACAAGATGTAATTCATACCTTGTTGTACAAACACACTAACCAGGTTGACTGTCTTTGCATGGCAGCCTTTGCTCTAAGAACGATAAGTACCGTAATTTCAGTATTTTTGGTCCCTGACTGCGGTCTAAAATCCCACACTCTAGTTTCTGTTGGTAATGAAGGTTGGGTGGACGCTTGATTAAAGGCTTTCTCTCTCTAAACGTTCCCAGCTCCACAGCACGCAGCGACATTCAGAAGCCCGCGCCTCGCCTGGCCAACTCGCTGCAGCCCCTGTGGTAAAATCGCCTGCACTGGCAGGAGCATCCCTCTCCCAGTTTCCCCCCCCCCCCCCACCCTCCCTTTCACCACACACGGCTAGCCTTCCGCCGCCGGCTTAATGGCTTGTAACGGGAAATACGTCGCGTGATTAATCGCGGCCGCTGCGCACACAGTCATAATGACGTTTTCTGTCACCCGCGAAATGGATCAGGCCGCGGGCACACAGGGCGGCGTGGCAGCACGGAGCTGCGCAGCGTACGGCTTCCCAGGAACCGGCCGAGAACACTACGCGCCCATAAATTCCAGCGGCGTGCTGCGTGTCCCGACCATTTCGCAGCAGGAAGGGCCGCATTTGTTAGCAATAAGCTTTTCCACGGCTTACTAAGGCAAGCATTTGTTTTGAAGCTCGGCATCTGTACGCGCGATGCTAAAAAATGTATCGTAAATTTTCCTCGTTGCCCCGAGAAACGCATGACCCCTTTGTGCCAGTATAAAACGAGAAGCGAACTAAATCAGTAATCTTTTATATCACAGGCTCTACTTGCATTAACGAGGTAAGAGATGGATAAAAAGTTTTGTAGGACACCGCAAAGTATCGCTATGGACAATCCTGCCATTTCTTTTTAATGTTATTCATTCAACATATGGAATCATACAAGAATTTCACTGCATTGTCAGTTTAAAATTTTTGTAGGACATAATAGTACGCGATCATTAAGAATTTTTGAGAATAAAGTTGTCTAAATGTGTAATATACACTGAAACTAAAAACAGTCGTAAAACCAAGAAGCAGTTATGCGACAGAAACCGAAATAGGAGTGCTTCTATAACTGAGCCTACGGAATATCAGACCAGCTGTGTGGCTGGATTGAAGAGTTTTTAGCAAACAGAACACAGCATGTTGATTTCAATGGAGAGACGTCTACGGACGTTAAAGTGACCTCTGGCGTGCCACAGGGGAATTTGATGGGACCATTTCTTTTCACAATATATACCGGGTGATCAAAATGTCAATATAAATTTGAAAACTTAATAAACCACGGAATAATATAGATAGAGAGGCAAAAATTGACATACATGCTCGGAATTACATGGGGTTTTATTAGAACCAAAAAAAACCATATTGCTAGAGGCGTGAAAGATCTCTTGCGAGCGTCGTTCAGTGATGATCGTGTGCTCAGCCGCCACTTTCGTCATGCTTGGCCTCCCAGGTCCCCAGACCTCAGTCCGTGCGATTATTGGCTTTGGGGTTACCAGAAGTCGCAAGTGTATCGTAATCGACCGACATCTCTAGGGATGCTGAAAGACAACACCTGACGCCAATGCCTCACCGTAACTCCGGACATGCTTTGCAGTGCTGTTCACAACATTATTCATCGACTACAGCTATTGTTGAGGAATGATGGTGGACATATTGAGCATTTCCTGTAAAGAACATCATCTTTGCTTTGTCTTATTTTGTTATGCTAATTATTGCTATTCTGATCAGATGAAGCGCCATTCGTCGGACATTTTTTTAACTTTTGTATTTTTTTGGTTCTAATAAAACCCCCATGTCATTCCAAGCATGTGTGTCAATTTGTACCTCTCTATCTACATTATTCCGTGATTTATACCGAGCGAGGTGGCGCAGTGGTTAGCACACTGGACTCTCATTCGGGAGGACGACGGTTCAATCCCGTCTCCGGACATCCTGATTTAGGTTTTCCGTGATTTCCCTAAATCGTTTCAGGCAAATTCCGGGATGGTTCCTGTGAAAGGGCACGGCCGATTTCCTTCCCAATCCTTCCCTAACCCGAGCTTGCGCTCCGTCTCTAATGACCTCGTTGTCAACGGGACGTTAAACACTAACCACAACCACCGTGGTTTATTCAGTTTTCAAATTTATACTGACTTTTTGATCACCCAGTATAAATGACCTAGTAGATGGTGTCGGAAATTCCATGCGGCTTTTCGCGGATGATGCTGTAGTATACAGAGAAGTTGCAGCATTAAAAAATTGCAGCGAAATGCAGGAAGATCTGCAGCGGATAGGCACTTGGTGCAGGGAGTGGCAACTGACCCTTAACATAGACAAATGTAATGTATTGCGACTACATAGAAAGAAGGATCCTTTATTGTATGATTATATCATAGCGGAACAAACACTGATACCAGTTACTTCTGTAAAATATCTGGGAGTATGCGTACAGAACGATTTGAATTGGAATGATCATATAAAATTAATTGTTGGTAAGGCGGGTGCCAGGTTGAGATTCATTGGGAGAGTCCTTAGAAAATGTAGTCCATCAACAAAGGAGGTGGTTTACAAAACACTCGTTCGACCTATACTTGAGTATTGCTCATCAGCGTGGGATCCGTACCAGGTCGGGTTGACAGAGGAGATAGAGAAGATCCAAAGAAGAGCGGCGCGTTTCGTCACAAGGTTACTTGGTAAGCGTGATAGCGTTACGGAGATGTTTAGCAAACTCAAGTGGCAGACTCTGCAAGAGAGGCGCTATGCATCGCGGTGTTGCTTGCTGTCCAGGTTTCGAGAGAGTGCGTTTCTGGATGAGGTATCGAATATATTGCTTCCTCCTACTTATACCTCCCAAGGAGATCACGAATGTATAATTAGAGAGATTCGAGCGCGCACGGAGGCTTTCCGGCAGTCGTTCTTCCCGCGAACTATACGCGACTGGAACAAGAAAGGGAGGCAACGACAGTGGCACGTAAAGTGCCCTCCGCCACACACCGTTGGGTGGCTTGCGGAGTATAAATGTAGATGTAGATGTAGAAGATGTCCATTCAAACTTGGCACCAGTCGCATGATAGTGACCCTAGTAGTACCATTATGAGAATGCAAATTAAGTTTGTTTTAAATGCACGTTACCTTTGAGATTTTACGTGGTGAGTTCATGGTAGTCAAGAATACCTTTAAGGCGGCAAAGGCGCATTTATCAACATCTCACTGTGGTCAGACGAGGTTGTGTAATAGGGCTACGAGACGCTGGACTTTCCTCCTGCGGTATTGCAGAAAGTCTTGGCAGGAATGTAGCCGCTGTATATGGTTACTGGCAGTGGTGGTCATGGGAGTATATGGTCACAAGATGACCGGGCTCTGCACAGACATATGGCGCTACCGAGAGGAGTAAGCATCGTATTCGGCGTGGGGCTTTGGCATATCGTACTGCATGTGCAGCAGCTATTTGAGCAACAGTTGGCACCACAGCGACACAACGAGCTGTTACAAATCGGTTACTTCAAGGACAGCTCCGAGCCAGACGCCCCGTAGCGTGCATTCCACTGACCCAAAACCACCGCCATTTGCGACATCAGTGGTGTTAAGCGAGAGCTCACTGGAGAGAGGGTGGAGGTCTCTTCTGTTTCCTGATAAATATTGATTCTCCCTCGGTGCCACTGATGGCCGTGTGTTGATTAGGAGGCTAGTTGAAAGTCTGCAACCTACCCGTCTGCGTGCTAGACACAGGCAGCCTACACCTGGAGTTATATAGCCTGGGTTGCGATTTCATATGACAGCAGGAGCATTCTCGTAGTCATCTCACGTGCCCTACTGCAAATTCGGACGTCAATCTGGTGATCCGACCTTTTGCGGTGGCATTCGTGAAAAGCATTCCAGGGATGTTTTCCAACAGGTAATGCTCGGCCACATATCGCTATTGTAACCCAACATGCTCTACAGAGTGTCGGCATGTTGTCTCGGCCTGTACAATAACCAGACATGTCTCCAGTCGAGCATATATGGAACATTATTGGATGACAAACCTAGCGTCATTCACTAACAGCGCTAACAGTCCCTGTATTGACCGACCAAATGCAACAGGCATGGAACACCGTCCTACAAACTGACATCCGGTATCTGCACGATACAATGCATTTACGTTTCCATGTTTGCATTCAACATTCTGGCGGTGACACCAGTTATTAATGTACCAGCACTTCACATTTGCAGTGGCTTATCTCCGACTTAAAGTAACCTGTGATCTTTCAGTCTTAATTACTTATGATACCTAGACAAATATATTCCAAAACGTTCATTACTCAACATTGATTATTTACTATTTTTTGATGCGATTTTTACGTCAGTGTATTTTCATCGATTACTACGTTTCAGTTGGTACCGTCATCAGATCGATACTTAGAGGTCCTAAAGAAGGTTCAGTGTCAGTTGCAACCCACCCAAGCACATTTTTAATTATAAATGATGTTGAACTTCTTTTTAAGATATGCCATGATGGCAGCTAAAATAATGTAATAAATGGAAACTTGTTTATGTAGTTTTATGTTCTTTGGAGCGCTTGCACAATTAATTGTAATGATTCAGAAGAGTCAAGTTACTTTGTATAAATATGCTTACATGCTGAGCATTTACAAGTTATTTATTGCTAATAATCTTACTCACCATTACATCCAACATAAAAGAAAGTCTTCTACGAAAGGGAAACTGTTGTAAAGGAGTTACTTTTCTAATTTGTTTCCAAACTAAACTTACCTGTCCGTCAAACGTTTTATGCCATAGGCTAAGTCATAAAAATTTTGATTGCAGAATTGTGCAGCCATTTATGCATTAACAACTCCCTCAATGAGTAATAATAAGTTATTTTTTATTTAGGTTTTGTTACTACATACGTAACTGTTGCTTTTTAACTGTAATGAGTTATTTACAGTGACCATAATGCCTAAATCCTGAAACAGATCTATACAAGACAATTGGGGGTGAGCACATCATATTCTCTTGCAGCACATTTTTGAGCAATGAAAACATTAATTTTCCTGCATTAGTGAATGAAAATATGCAAAATGTGTTAACTTACTGACTTCTCTCCCCCTAAGATTTCCAGTAATTCGAAGTATAAATGTGGCTCAAATGAGCTGTTTATGAGTTCAGAAATGTGGATATTTCTTTCAATCAAGATCGACACCTCAAAATTTAGAAGTATCCAGACTAGTTGATATTCCCTCGGCGTGTGTTACATGTATCATTGGTGTAGCGCTTATATATGTGCAAGTGTGAATATGTTGCACCTTTTAAAAATCTATAGAACTACTTAATAACGCATTTAAGAATATTATTTACCAGCTCTTCTGTTGCTGTGTGTTTGTTTGGACTGATTACAATATCAGCGTCATCTGAAAAAAGAACGAATTCTGGTTGTTGCACATTAGACAGAAGGTTGTTTACATATGTGAGAAACAATAGCAGAGCTGTGAGTAATGCCATAAGTGATTTGCCCCCAGTCAAAAGAATCTACCTCTTTCCACTAGTTTAACTAATAGGTACAATTTTCTGCATTCTTTTTATTAGATTTTACATTATGCTTTGCTCGATTATATCATTAGTTGAATAAAAGCTCAGTATATGTAAGAGAATATTGTGAGTCACACACTCAAATGCTTTAAAATATGAAACAGAATATCAAATTTTCCTATAAAATTATTTGACATTTGTAAAATTTAGCAAGTAAACAAATAAATAGCATTCTCAGTACAGCAACTCTTCTGAAATCCAAATTCTGATTTACTAAGTATATTATTGATGCTCATGTAGGATACTATTCATGATATGTCACCTTCTCAAAGATTTTGTAAAATGATGTTACTGATACCTCTACCATCACCTTTCTAATAGAGGGATTTTTTTCTGGAAAAATGCCCTGATTTAGTGACACGTTATTTGAAAGAATATATAATGTTCTTAATTTCAGAAGGGGAAGTGATGAGATACCCATATGAATGAATTACAGAGGCCGATTCAGCGGCCTCTACTGATGTCGTTTTATGCAGCTAGCAATGCTATATCTGGCCCTCAAAAACCACTTGTGAGATTTTCATATTATCTCACTCACTATGCCCAAACTATTAGTCCTACAAATAAAATGGATGGGACATTTTTGTTGAAATAAATGTGGTTAAATTTTTTACTGGGATACATTTTCACTGGAGGCCACAGTCTTAGAGTTACTCAAGAGAAACGTACAAGGCTGACCTTCAGCTGCTCCTTCATCCCACTCTCATCCCACACCTGTCAGAATTTCTAGTATGTTGTTAGTGACTCTCCCTCCTTCAGCTGTACAAAAATCTCCGACTATGCGAACTACTGTTGATATTCGAACTTCGTTGGTCTCTGTTGATTGGGCTTTTCAGTAACTCATGGGAATGCAAAAGAAAACTGATCTGCCAAAACAAAACGCAAGTAATAGTAAATATAAGTGTGAAAGATCTTAGTATAAAAAATTGTGTTTAAACATGAAGTGGTTGTGTTAATTGACCAACCAGATCCACATTAACATCATTTGGTTTGTAAGGGGTCCGTAGGCCCTTACTATAAATTTGCACTCGGCACAGGTCGATAGGGCGAACAATCGATTGTGTCGTGTTGCGAGAGCGAGTGTGGAGTTGAGCCAGTGCCATGTTGCGGGTAGAGGTGTGTGGAGGTCGTTGTTGTAATGCAAGGCTTTAACGGTGAAGGGAGTCGCCATCGCCATGGTTAGACCCCTTTGTACTAGAACAATACCGGGAAGGTGAAGAAGTATTATTACGAAAGTGATCAGTGACATTTCTAGGGCCAATATTTGGTTTCGCGTCTACCGCGCCGGCATCACCTCGGATTGCAGTGTTGGATTGCAGTGTTGGATGCAGTGATGGATTAGTGTGTGACGATAATGGAAAATGAAGAAGCCTGTGCTGAGATTAGCCGTAATTAGATATGTATGACGAAGGCAGTGGCTGTCTCCTTTTTTGTGTTTTTGAGAAGAATATAGGTTCATAATTAGTGAAACTGTGTTGGTCTTTTTCTTGTTAACACACATTTCATTATTACAGTATTGGGAAGGACGAACTGGAAAGTAACAACTTCCGTAGCAGTCAATTGCGATTGCCAGCCCCATTAGGTACAGGGTCATATTAATAAAAAATATTGGGCTGCTATTCGATCAGATCAGGTCAGGATAAATAAACAGAGGTGTTACACCTTGGCTTACCATGAAAGGACAAGTGCAATCTTCGGACGAATCGTAAAGAACAATAGGTAATTTTATCTTGCTTAACGCGAGAAAATATTTTTCCAATTTCGGATGAAGACAGAGTATAAACTTTAAAATTGCGACAAGAAACAGTGCATCTTGAACAATACGAAGGAATAGCATCTTACGATTGTGAATAAACTGTTTTTCTCGCCATATTAGATGAGAGCAGTAGTGTCGATAAACTGTGTCATAATGTGCAAACGCGTAGATCCGCACGAAAAACTGTGAAAAGTGAACGCTAAAGAAAGACACGTGTGAACATTACCACAACAAAACGAGCTAAGAATTCGTCACAGAAGCTTTTAAAGAAGTGTTTAGTAGTAATGTTATGACCGAAATTGCTCTTTGAATGACGAAAATCGAACAAATTCATGTGGACCCATAAACTGTTATGCAGGCGACAATTTATGTGGCGACGCAATTGTTGAATGACGTCACGCAGACCCGTGCAGCAGCTGCGCCAAAGAGCTTCGATGCGCGAGGTGATTTCACACGTCATCCCAACTACCTGTGCAAGGAGTAGGTCAGACGCAGACACACTACGCTGGACAGCGATCAGCGTGACTTCGAGACACCGAGCGCCAACCCGGCATCTAGCGGCCGAACTACAAATTACGCCCGCCTGCAGCGCCACGGAGCGGCCGACTAAGAACTACGACGACTCGCCACAGATCTTCAGTGCGACTTCACGCTGCTCCGGCGGCAGTACAGCGCCACGCCCACTTCAAACGTCAAAACATCGCGACTCATGGTAACGTCAGTTGGTGAGTGAAGATAACTGGTTAGCATAACATTAAATTGCAGTACACTGTCTTCACGATAAATAAACAGTGTTAAACTGTGTTTTGCCTTAAAACAAGTGCCCAATTACAGTAATTTCCGAAAAGTTAGCGAAACATACTCTGAAATATAGCGTACTTAATTATGCATACTGCGCTGTCTAAATGGTGATTATACAAATATGCTCATTGTTTTTGGAGATTTTACATTTATAGATTTAATGAATGGTGTGGTTTGTCTTATTTAAAACATTTTACATGAGCTGTGTATGTGAAAATTGATATTTGAAATTATAAGGTTTTGAGAGTTGTTATGTTCAGTACTCACACGTATTGTATCAATTTTGGGATTAACTGAAGATACTTCAGTTACTGTTTGATTAGTTTAGCGGTAATTAGGAGTGTTTTGGGTTACTAGAGGTTATTTTATATTACTTGCCTGGGCATTAAAAATAAACCAAACATGTCTACCGAAGATAAGCAGGAGGTTTGTGAGGCAGTAGCTGAAAGGAAAGGGATGGGGCAGGAAGACAGAGATGATTCAGGAATCAGTGATTATGGATTGTCATTAGAAGGCCCATTAGCACATTCAACTAGTTACCCCGAGACACCGGGGCAAAAGACGAGAGATAAGCCAGTTTCAGAGGGTGAGGATGTACGGTCAATGTTAGCAGACTTGTTAAAGGAAACCAAGGCAACAAAAGTGAGGGAAGAAATATTCCGCAAATCATTAGAGGAAGGTTTACAAGAAACTAGAGAAAGGGAAGAAATATTCCGCAAATCATTAGAGAAAGGTTTACTAGAAACTAGAGAATCATTAAAGGAAGATTTACAAGAAACCAAAGAAAGCTTAGGAAAATCATTTAAGGAAACTCTAGCACAAGAGATCAAAACATCGCAAATGAAGATAGAATATAATCTGAAGAACGAAATGCAGGAGTTACAAGAACGACTGAAGATGGACATCAACGAGAGAGAGAGTAAGCTACAGAAGAGCATAGACCAAGTCCAGGGAGACGTGGAGAAGATGGAAGGAAAGTTAACAAAAAAGATAGAAGACAATATTGAAGAAACTAAAGCCGAATTGGGAGAAAGGATCACCGAAGTGGAAACAAATTGCAATCATCGAATCGCTGAGGTGACACAGATGCAGAAACAATGCAATGATCCGGTTAAGGGGATAGGAGATAGGCAAAACCAACTGGCTGTCAATATGAGAAATGCTCTAGCCGTGCAACGAGAAGAGGATAACAAGAGGGTTGCAATGGAGGTCAGGCAATTACAACAGGGAGTGCAACAATTGGAGAGCAAGACAGAAGAAATTGATAAACGAATTAGCAATGCCACTTTAACCGTTGGGGAAGGTAGAGTCGTTACCTTGATGAGCAGTGATAATCGGTACGTCCAAAATAATACAGGGCAGAAGTTTAAACTGAAAGGAGGGTTGCACCCAATGATATTTATGAAATGGTTAAAAGGAGTTTTCCCAGCACATTTCAAAGACACAGACAAGATTCAATTTACAATAGATAGGATGGAAGGTGAGGCCTTCACTTGGGGAGTCAGGAAGAAGGAAGGGACTACTAGTTATGATCAGTTTGAAGGGGAATTCTTGAAGAAATACTGGTCCAAAAGTCATCAGTGTGCAGCACTTGAGGACCTACTACACCGCAAGTCACTTAATACATGGAGAGGTACCTTGAGAGAATTTGCTGACAATCTATGGGAGTTGAATGAAACACTGGAGCAGCCATTGAATGACGACATAATGATATCAGCAATTAAAAGGAGGTTAAGTCGAAGGATGCAAGAAAACTTATCTGGAAGCCTGATTAAAGATAAAGATACTGTAAATGAAGTATTGGAGCAATTAGAAACTATTCATGCACAGGAAAACAATCAGATGTGTGATCAGAACCAAGATGGAAATAATTACCATCAAATTCGTTTTAATGGTCCATCAAATTATAGAGGTAGAGGTGGGGGTAATGGACGTAGGAACCATGGCAATGGTCAACAGTTTCACCACAATCATAGGAGAGATGATAATGACAGAAAGATAGATCCTTTATCATTTAGCTACAAAATAGCAGGTCAGCAACTGGAAGCAGTTAATACCATAAATTATCTGGGAGTACGCATTAGGAGTGATTTAAAATGGAATGATCATATAATGTTGATCGTTGGTAAAGCAGATGCCAGACTGAGATTCATTGGAAGAATCCTAAGGAAATGCATTCCGAAAACAAAGTAAGTAGGTTACAGGACACTTGTTCGCCCACTGCTTGAATACTGCTCAGCAGTGTGGGATCCGTACCAGATAGGGTTGATAGAAGATATAGAGAAGATCCAACAGAGAGCAGCGCGCTTCGTTACAGGATCATTTAGTAATCGCGAAAGCATTACGGAGATGATAGTTAAACTCCAGTGGAAGACTCTGCAGGAGAGACGCTCAGTAGTTCGGTACGGGCTTTTGTCAAAGTTTCGAGAACATACCTTCACCGAAGAGTCAAGCAGTATATTGCTCCCTCCTATGTATATCTCGCGAAGAGACCATGAGGATAAAATCAGAGAGATTAGAGCCCACACAGAGGCATACCGACAATCCTTCTTTCCACGAACAATACGAGACTGGAATAGAAGGGAGAACCGATAGAGGTACTCAAGGTACCCTCCGCCACTCACCGTCAGGTGGCTTACGGAGTATGGATGTAGATGTAGATGTAGAACTATGAGAGGGGAGAAGATAGACGAAGTGATCATGAGGTACAAATTGAAGAAAGTTAGGTGTAGGGAGCTAGCAACTCTTTTGCTGGTATACCAAGTGGCGACTGGTACACTCCCAGCTGGGTGTGACTTTATTTCTTATTTCAAGTTTCACTCCTCTACCATCTTTCTCTATCCGTAGGTTAAGAAAGTTAGTGTAGTTCTTAGGATTGGTAGTGGTCATCCAAGTAATTCAGTCAGGAGCCAAGTAGCAGATTTATAGTTGACTTAAAATAAGGATAAGTAGTTACTATTGATGTATAGTGTGAGATGTCTGAGAATCAATAAGTTAAAAATCAGCTTAGTATCAGTACAGTACAAAGTTATTAGTGTCAGAAGTAATAAAATGAGAACCAGATCAGAAAGCTAATGTTTACATAATATCGTGGGAAGCTAATTGGTCAAACAAGAGTTTGTGTAATCTCACAGAGTTGTTTTATGAGGCATAAAAAGGTCAAGCAATTGTAAGAGGATTGTAGTAATCTATCAGCTTGTAAGTAGATGAACATATAGAAAAACAAATACATGAGGAGCGAGTTGTTCGAATAAATGATGTGAAATGTTATGAACAGAGAGGCCAAGGAGCCTGGAGTAGTATTTTTATGTAGTTATTGCAGCGGATATGGAGGGTTGATGTAGTTTGAAGATGTATCTTTATTTGCAGTTGAAGTTGCTGTTAAGTTGAGGGAGTTATATGTAATGAAGTGTATTGAGTATGATATGTTTGAAGTATTGAAGTATATGGAGGATTGATGTGGGTTGAAGATATATATTTATTTGCAGTTGAAGTTGCTGTTAAGTTGAGGGAGTTATGTGTAATGAAATGTATGGAGTATGAGATGTTTGAAGTATTGAAGTATGTCATTTAGCACATGAGCAACGTCTGTTTGCAAGTTATTTGTAGGTATACGTGTTTATTTGAAGTATGCTGAATAAAACAGAAAGTGTAACTCATGAATAATGAGTAATTCATGTATCCAATTAGTTATCAGAGTCAAGTATGGTTGTACTTACATTGAGCTTTCAAAGCAGAATTCTGGTACTGTGTAATGAATAATAAATATCCATATAGCAGTTTTGGATTAATGTCAGTATAACAGGAAATATTGTACCTCTCATCTAAGCTTTCTTGATAACAATTCACATATGGCAGAAATGTTTGGCAAAATGAAATGATCAGTAATTTAAAATTTTCATTGGGTGACCACATTAGTTATGGCAATGCAAACAGTTATGTAAGACATATTTGGTGGTATAATGGAGCATTTAATATTGTTTAATCTGTAGAGGTGTGAGGGATTGTAAAATAATTGCATAATTCAAGGAGTAACTGCTATATTTAGTTTTGATATTCAATTTTGCTTGTGTTAAAAACTCAAATGAATAAGTTGTGAATTTCTTCCTTAACTTTAATGCGTGTTGGCCAAGTGAGTTATAAGTTAGAGTGATAGTAGTATGGACGGCAGGAACCCCGCTGAAAGGATGGCATACCAAAGGGGTAGCTGGCATTCAACTAGTTTGTTTTCTTGTCTTTGCTGTAGCAAGTTATAACAAATATGTAGTTAATGACTTGTACAAACCTTTGAAAGTGAAGATTTTTGGTAATTGAATGTAAGATAAATTTGTAAAAATATTTACCATGCCATATTAATTAAGACAGATTGATGTTGTATGATGTTTCTGTAGGGCCGTGTGGATATTATTTGTAATATAATAACTAATATGTCATGTGTTCACGTAATAATTTTTGATTGTATGTTGTGTGTTACATTCAATATGGACTATAGAAGATTATTGCTGCTTGATGGAAAATTGTGATTTGGACAATGCCATGTTTGTGAGATGTAATAACCTTTTGTATAATATTATTGTGGAGGCAGCCCACTACCGGAGTCGAGGGATTATTTGGTGAATTGTAATTTCATTAATTATTTACACTGTGTGTTTTGTTCAGATGTAATGATATCTAATTTCCTTGCCGATTCTTTTACGCCAGAGGCTCCAAAGAAGTTTTCGAGGGCGGGGATGTAAGGGGTCCATAGGCCCTTACTATAAATTTGCACTCGGCACAGGTCGATAGGGCGAACAATCGATTGTGTCGTGTTGCGAGAGCGAGTGTGGAGTTGAGCCAGTGCCATGTTGCGGGTAGAGGTGTGTGGAGGTCGTTGTTGTAATGCAAGGCTTTAACGGTGAAGGGAGTCGCCATCGCCGTGGTTAGACCCCTTTGTACTAGAATAATACCGGGAAGGTGAAGAAGTATTATTACGAAAGTGATCAGTGACATTTCTAGGGCCGATATTTGGTTTCGCGTCTACCGCGCCGGCATCACCTCGGATTGCAGTGTTGGATTGCAGTGTTGGATGCAGTGATGGATTAGCGTGTGACGATAATGGAAAATGAAGAAGCCTGTGCTGAGATTAGCCGTAATTAGATATGTATGACGAAGGCAGTGGCTGTCTCCTTTTTTTGTGTTTTTGAGAAGAATATAGGTTCGTAATTAGTGAAACTGTGTTGGTGTTTTTCTTGTTACCAGACATTTCATTATTACAGTATTGGGAAGGACGAACTGGAAAGTAACAGCTTCCGTAGCAGTCAATTCCGATTGCCAGCCCCATTAGGTTCACGGTCATATTAATAAAAAATATTGGGCTGCTATTCGATCAGATCAGGTCGGAATAAATAAACGGAGGTGTTACAGGTTGCAGGTGTCATACTACCAGTATGTTTTAGTTCGCAGTTGGTTCTACAGAAGCGTACAATGTAAAATTAAGGTAATGACAAAACAAACAAAAGCTATTCCTTAGGACCAATTTTGGTAGATTATTTATAATTCAAAAGTTGTTCAAATTTCAATTAAATAAAATCCATTGATGATGGCACAGAGGTGCTGAAACATGTTTGGATGACTTGAAAAAACATTGGTTTGTGTACCAGGCAGACTTTCAGTCTAGTAATTTTAACTGCAAACACAGTGAATACAAAAGCACTAAGTCCAAATCCTCAATTATCAAAATGCATAGATGGAAACAGTTGCAAAAATTAAAAGAAATTTACATGCACCCCTGTCAAGCACCAGAGGGGATTGTTACCTCACTATATTTTCACTGTCTGTGGTAAATAGAAAATTTGTAATGTCCACATTTGTGAAACAGATTTTTGCATCAAAATATATCTATCACATAGGTGAGAAAACTAGTTTAAAAAAATAATTATAAAACTTTATGTATACAACAATATTGGAACTAAGTTGAAGGTACGACAGCATGCATTGACACCAAATTCATTCAAGATGGCAACTGTCCCCCATCCACCCACTCGGGTGTGGGGTTTGATGTGACAATGTCACATCGTTGGCTGGTCAATCCACATTGCAAGACATAACTTCATCCTGTTCCAATATCCAAGACAGAATGACTGCTCATCTTCGTGTTTGGGGCCCAAGTTAGTTAGTTCACAAAACTGCCACAGAAGGCGCTTTGTTCACCCCACCCCCCTCTGGGAGCCCATAGGAATGCAGCATTCCCTAATCTCCCCACTCCTGCCTCCCTCCTGAAGGGATATAAGGCAGACACAGTAACCTCATCAGTGTCAGTCGCAGTCAGTCAGTCAGCAGAAGAAGAAGAAGCATGAAGCGCCAACAGCAAGCGAAATTGTCATTGTCAGGTAGCCTGCAGAAGCGAAGATGTAAGTACACATTACATGTCTTTGTTCAACCTTGTGTCTTTGTTCAACATTCTGTGTGTGTTTCTTCTTCTCTGTTCAGCGACATCTAGTGTGTCAGGGCCTGCAGCAGTGGCATAGGCCTCTGACATATTAGAACCTGCAGAGGTGGCATTTGTTTCCACCACGTCAGATGTCAGGACCTGCAGCAGCAACAGTGACCTTCAGCCTGTCGGGACCTGTGACAAGCTCAACCTCATCCAGTGTGTGGGATCGTGCAGTGAACCTGGTCTGCATGCTGAAGCTGGACAGTGAGTTACTAAGGTCGGCGCTACTCATCGAGTTGTGTTATGAAAACATTCACCATGTCTCACAGCTGCATCAGAACACTGAGGATCCCAAGCAGCGTGGAGCAGGTCAGTACTGAGCTCGAGCATATGTTCTATCCCAGAACATTCTGTTTTTACTGCAAGGACCGTATCAACTGGATGAGAACATGCCAGCTGCTCCCAGTGCTCTACTGCTTTTAATTTGTACTTGTAATTTAACAGCTAGCAGTTCACACCACGTGAATACTGGTATAGAAGCAGTGGCAGACCACGACTGATATACTTTACCAAAACGGGGTCTACTGACTTGGGAAGGAAAGAACTGTATCATGCAAAACCTTGCATCAATCAACATATGACTATCGAATATTATCCATCCCATAATCCACCTGAACATTTGCTGTATTGGTCTGATGCTGTCCATTGCAACAACGTACAATGACACCATGCTCCACGTGTAATCAGGGGATATGTCCACTCCACCGTTATGAACTTACTGGGACTAAGAATGGTGTCATCTCTTGTATTGGAGATACTGAACTGCTGGCTGCCAAGTATTCATGTTTTGTACAATGATATTGTGAACTGTCTTCATGTGCATAGTGTACATGTAGACGATTGAGAACAGTGCTTCTGTTCACGTATTAGTTCAGCGCCAAAGTCGGCCCCAATAGACATAGAAGCCATCCATGCTAAATCTATGGGTAGAACACCCGATTTCTATGATGCACCCATCAGTTTGAGGGAAATAAGTGCTGAATTTTGTGCATACAAGAAACCGATATTTGCTAAATATTGTACTGGTGTGAATTTGCTAAATACTCTACTGGTGTGAAGATAAATAATGAACCAGTGGTTTTTTATGATTGTGAACTGAGTCCTATGTACTCTTACTGAAGTGTAAATAAAATATACTATCGTAAATATTTTTCTTACTTCATAATCCTCTCATTACAATGTAGGCATTGTAAATCAATTAGTAAGTCACTGATTGCTCTATAGTGACTATATAAATTATTTGTTTTTCTATAAAAGCCCATTGCACACCAGTACGTGATACAGTCGGTATCAAGGCAGGGTGAGTGAAGCGTCGTTGTCACAAGGACTTTGTTGTCTAGTAATGACACTGAAGAAGACGATAAGAAGAAGAAGAAGAAGAAGAAGAATGGGATATTCCTTTCTCATAATATACCAGATAAAATTGCACGTCCATCCAACTGTGGCAAGACAAATGTTCTCTTGACGCTGCTAACACATGCAGATGGAGTCTGCTTTGAGCGTGTATGCATATTTTCAAAACTCTGTTTCAGGCAAGTATCAGCTCCTGCAGAAGATACTTCGAGGTGTAGATGGCGTAACATACACGACATTCGGTCAAATCAGTTAAATCCCTCTACAATAAAAAGTAGAGCCAAACACTGTGTTCATATTTGGCGATGTCGCTGTGGGAAATCATGATCAAATTTTATTATATTTCTGTTTTAGTCGTCATGTGGGTGTTGACGTATTTTATTTGAGTAAAACATATTCCAGAATCTTGAACATTGATGTAGGATAATGCAAATCTCATTATAACTTTAAAACAAGACAATTTGAATATCAAAAATATTTGCGAGGCACATGTAGGAACCGACATGTCATTGAATGATTTTGTAAAGATATGCGCAGATTGATGGAATCATACACAGTGAGGGTTTCTCGTTATTCACGAATCAAGAAAACTGATTGACAGGAGTTTCTTTACATACATCTATGCAAAAAGTGACGAGGTGTGTTAGTTTACATGATACCATGGACAAGTTTTCATGTAGAGACGTCTGTCCAGACCCTTCTGAGAATGATCAACTACTTAGGTATAGGGTTAAGGAACAAGAGACATACACCCAGATCATTCTGAGAAATAAAGTAGGAGACTTAGCTGTAGATGTTGGTGGAACTGAAATGAATATACACAAATTTATTATAAAGGTTGATAGAATTGGATAGAGTATAAGTAAGTCACAGTCTGAGTCAGCCTATCATGTAATTAAATGTCGACTAAACATGAGGTCTTTGAGGCCCATGAACCTGTTCAGGAGAAATTGCGGCTGCTAAGGTAAGGACATATAGGTTGAGAGCAGAGACTGAGAGAAAACTTTAAACCACTTACTGAATGTCTTAGAAAACTCTCAATGAAAGTACACAATGATTACGAGTTTGTTGGTTTCATTAACTGTCACAGTGACGCTGGGGAATAGAAAAAATATTCAGTGTCAGAAGTGTTAAACCATACATGCTGGACATACAGTCTGTAAGTTTAAAAGAAACAATAACACAAATAGCTGAGAGAGAATTACAAAGAATGCCTAGACTAATGTACCTCATTTTCCTAAAACTGGCACAAACTGTAAATTATTCACCCAAGGATGTTGAGATGTATGGTGAAATGCTACAACTGACTGGTATACATAGGACAGCAGGAAACCAATTCAGTGAGAAATACAATGCCGTTATAAAACCAATATAAGATGGTGATGGTACTGATATTCAGCGTAAAAGGCTCAGCGATCGACCCATGTTACAACATTACCTGTTACAACAAAAACAGGGAGGAATGTTGAACACAGATATTAGAGTGGCTGTTGCAGTCAGGACAACCTTCCAACCAATCACACGGTACTGAGTTTAACAACAGATTTTTTAAAAGTGTGGTGGAGCGTTACGGGATACAGCACTACTCAGCATTCACCCAGTTGAAGGCGAGTATTGTGGGACATCTGAAGAGAACAGTGAAAGCTAAAATGTGGATCTGGTTCATACAAATAGACACTTATCGTCTTGAAAGTAATCGCAGAATATAATCGAACCAAACATTGTACAATAAAAATGAGAGCTATCAATGTTTGTGATAATGAACTCATAGATATGGTGTACTATCGTATTAAAATGCAAGACCCATATGTACAGAACTTTAATATGGGTGATTTGGTAAATATCTCAAAACACAAGACGGTATTTGAAACATCATTCCTCCAATACTGGTTCATTGAAAAGTCACAGTTCCCAAGGTGAAGAGAATGCACCTCTTGAAGGATAGTAGTGGAACTGAAAATTCACAATGCTTTTACACAGAGGAAAAGGAGAAGAGATCAGAACCACATGTGTTTCTCATAGAGCATGTCGTAAGAGGTCGAGGGAACAGAGCGCTAGTTAAATGGCTTGGTTTCCCTGCACCACAGAACGGTTGGATTGATACTGACGATTTGGTATATAACAGGGGTGATAGGAGACACATTATTGGAGTGATGGCATTATGGACACAATCCCAGTTGAATTGCATATTCTGGAGTATAACTACTATGCTCCTGGTACAAAACTTCAAAAACGGTTAGCTTGATGCTGTAAGTCACAGGCCAATAGAGGGCAGGAGCAGCCACTTAACTGAGTACAGCAAAGTCAGAGTCATGTAGTGCACAAAATACCGAGCCGAACCACACTTGCGAGCGACTCAGATGTACGGTAATATTACCATATGACTCTGATGACACGAAATAAGGATACAACAGCATTCAGGGATCGGTGAACCATGAAACCTAGGATACGCCAGAAGCTAGAGAAAGTCCATGATGCATATTTCCGCTTCAAACATTTCTCTCGCTTCAAACTTTTCAGGCTTACAAAGAGAACCACAATTCATTACACCCCAAGTCATGGAATGCTCAGTATGATACGGTACTACTCGAGGCATGGCCACTAGCATACAAACTGGAATTTGTCTGTGGATAGATGGAATATTCAATAGCAAAGGACATGTGTAGCATTGCAGCAAACTGCCGCAGATAGGGCGAATCCAGAGAAGGTTTCCTAAAGATCTACTGGTCACAGGACATCCAAGATGAAATTAAACAATAGATTATGTGAGGGAAGGAATACGAAGCATCGGGGTGCTGCAAATGGTTCAAATGGCTCTGAGCAATATGGGACTTAACATCTGAGGTCACCAGTCCCCTATAACTTAAAACTACTTAAACCTAACTAACCTAAGGGCATCACACACATCCATGCCCGAGGTAGTATTCGAACCTGCGACCGTAGCAGTCTCACGGTTTCAGATTGAAGCGCCTGGAACCGCTCAGCCACACCGGCCGGGGTGCTGCAGTCAAATGAAGTTCTTCGAGAGGCTTTTCAGCAAGAACCGTTACCTGGAACAACGATATAGTGGTAAGGAGATAATGTAACACTGCTACATGAAACTACCATTGAGGTTCCAGGAACTTCTCATCGGCAAATTTAATGACACAACTAGTTCATTCAAAAGCGCTGTACGAGAGTTAGATTCTGTCAGCGAAATATAAAACGCTAGAGACTGACTGAGGCATAATGAACGAAATTCGCAAGGTGCATCTGGCGGAAACAATGATGAGCAAAATACAAACATAGACAGGGCAACAATAAAACAATATCAAGGCCAAAGATTTAATAATAAGCCTCAGTAGAATTGTAGAAGTAGAAAGGGGCGTTAGTGATAACTTCCAAGAACACAGAAATAGCAACACTAGCGAAATGCAAAATTCTAACCAGTTCATGCAGCCAGTCTGGAACTCAGGGACAACAAGGAATAATGGAGGAACTGGTAGTTGGAAGTCCGCAACACGATCACCAGAATGACATTGTGGAAATCAGACCACCCAGAGCCCCAAACAGAAACCGCGGCAGAAGTCTGTGTAGAAACTGACAGTCGGCCACAGCTTCCCCAGCCCCAAACAAAGCTGCACATAATATCGACACAGGCAAAGATGTACAGTTATATCATTAAGGTAGTGGTAAGAATCATTTGTTTGCCATTCATTTATGTACTCATATAGCGTATTTTTTTCGTTTATTTGCACTTGCACTTTTTGGATGATTTATTATTATAATTAAAGAATAAGATCTTGTCCTGTGAAATCTGATCAAAGAGTTAGGTGTTTCAAGTTTTCTGTACAACATTTGCACTTCGATAATTTAACGCAAATTCGAGATTTATGGTATCCTCTCATGTTTCATAGAGAGAAAGCTAATTTTCGGATAGAAATGTGTCGATTTCTCCGCAGAAACCTCTTGATTAGAATAAAACTGGGTGCGGAAACCTCTTGATTTACAATAAAACTGGATGGATTCACATTTGAGGATTGCCATATTACTAGCTTGTCACGGTACAGCAAAGTTATGTGTTGGAACAGCGTGAAAATTGCATTTTTGGTTCAGAAATAATTGCACAAGTCTTGGAGACACAATTATTCTCAGAATTCATCTTGTAATGTGGTAATTGTTTCGTTTCTCCGATTTATATTGTGTACATTGCCAGTGGGGCGAAGCAAGGTCTGTTCCACAATCATAGCAAGAGGCGATAGTGGTGCCATAGAAGTTGATTTTTGATCCGGTAGTGGATCTAGCGTTATTTTCATTACGCCACTAATAAGGATGGGTGTGTCTTGCGAGATGAGCATAGGTTGTCCATGCAAGAGGCGTGTTGTCGTTCATGTATGGGTATTTTTTTTTTTTTTTTTTGTTCACTGTGATTCGATTAGGGTTATCGCGACGTGTTCTCGTTCGTGGCTTCAGAGAGTGGTTATCGCTTGTGGATTATCGGCAGTAATGCGATGATATTGGCCTTACAGTATTTCGATTGCGGATCGCGTATCATCGGCGAAGTTTTGTAATATGAGGCGTGAGCACGTGGAGTGCGAGTCACAGTAGTACGTTTTTAGTTAAACAGAAAAGATACGGTGAATGGGACCAGATGAAAAAGTAAGATAATCACAAATCCTAATAGGCTACTAATTAGAAAAACTGGTATTTTATCTCTTTACAGCAGCTGTTACTTGATGACATCTGCACGTCGATTTCTGAGAGTTGCAGGTCAGTTTCAGAGGGAAACGTGAATTCGTGCCATTGGGGAGCACGAGTGGTATTGGGAAACAATCAAAGCACTGACATGCACCACAGAAACATAAGTGCAACAGTACAAAATGATTAGTATATCTATTAGGTAAGCTATTAACCATCGATGGTTACTAAAATGAAAACGATCTATAACGTATAACATTCTTTTAAAGAACCTTTGTATATTTGTTATGATTTTATTTGTAAGCGTTTTTGTAAACATTCACTGTGAATGCAAAGCACTAAAACATGATCTAAGGATTGTGCAGAAGGCTACAGCGTTCCAAAGAGCGAGCTAGAAGGAGATCCATGGCTGGGCAGTGGGTTGGCGGCACTCATCGCAAAGCAGCTAGCCCGACTGGCGTGACGTTGCGTGACCTCGTCTGATGGGCAAGCTACGATCCATGCCTGCCAGTACGATGTCACCACATGGCCATCAGCGGGCACGAGCGATCAGCTGACGTGACGTCACTGCATGGTCATACCAGTAGTTGTCAGCTATAGGCGACATGTCCCCCATCTCCCACCCTTGAGGCGAAAGGCCAGGCAGTCAGCTGATACGACTACATCGGGATGGCTCACCGGCAATAGACGCATGCACACACTCGTCCCTTTGACTTGTGCCAACGGAGAGGAAAAGGAATTCCAGGTGCTATGGCGCACCAGTAGGGGAGCCTCACGTGTAGCCAGCCTCTGATGTGTGACTGCCTGGGACCACTGCTGTTTGACGCAAGATTCTCGAGGGAGCGGACCTAAAGGCAGTGCTGCTGCCACAGAGAGATCACACGCAACAAATACTTTAATAGTCAAAGCACTTTTGTCTTTGTCATTTATGTAGAGTCCCACTATGTTTCCAAAAAATGGTTCAAATGGCTCTGAGCACTATGGGACTCAACTGCTGTGGTCATAAGTCCCCTAGAACTTAGAACTACTTAAACCTAACTAGCCTAAGGACATCACACACATCCATGCCCGAGGCAGGATTCGAACCTGCGACCGTAGCGGTCGTGCGGTTCCAGACTGTAGCGCCTTTAACCACTCGGCCACTCCGCACTATGTTTCACATGTCATTTAAAAGTTCTTTGTTCTGTGTTAACGCCATTTGCACCATTGTGTTAAAAGAACAGAAAAACGCTTTACTATGAAACAAGGTTAAGAGATGACTCATATCACACCCTTGACGCCGGCCGGAGTGGCCGAGAGGTTCTGTTCCCACGCGACCGCTACGATCGCAGGTTCGAATCCTGCCTCGGGCATGGATGTGTGTGATGTCCTTAGGTTAGTTAGGTTTAAGTAGTTCTAAGTTCTAGGGGGACTGATGACCTCAGCAGTTACGTCCCTTAGTGCTCAGAGGCATTTGAACCATTTTGAACACCCTTGACTTGTTTAGACTTGCTGAATGATTGGATAGAATTTTTCATGTTATTCGTGTCTATGGAAGACTGAATCACTGTGAATCCTTGGCAGGGGTAACAAAATCTCTGAGGCAGAGAATGCTCAATTCTCAGTGATATTGTATTGTGGTTAGGAAAACCATTAATCTCATACTTCGACTTCGATGTGTATGGATTAGTTCAATCTCTGCATGACCTTTTAACTGTTCAACACTCCCCATGCTGAAATTAATGGGTAACAGGGAGGTAGTAAGAGGCGGCATGTCACTCTCTTAATTTAACGACATTGTCAGTCAGATTAACATTCGTATCTTAGGTCATGATCTCAGCGTTCCCCCGTATTACATTTGCAGTGTGTGTTTAATGACTTCCTTTGCATGAGGAAATTGTGGGCAGAGTGTTCTTGTAACGGAATGTGTAACCAGTAGAGTGCTTGTTTGTGGGGGCCGTAGTAGAGGTGACCGAGAACAGGAAATGAGATTCATTGGGGGCTGAGCGCAGTGACCTGGCCATGTGAGCGATTCTGGGAAAGTGTTCAGTGGTTCTTACCTGCACAGGGACTTCTGGCCGAAGCACTCTCCTCCCTCCACTTACATCAGATAGGATGTCAGTTCACAAAACATTCTACCTGGACTAGGCGACAGTCTGTCACGGAAGACAGCCAGATGGCTGAAATTTGGGGGAGCAAGCGTTTTTAGAGAGTTAAAAACCATTCAAGAGCCAAGATCGCACTTTTTTTTTTTAAATTCAAGATAACTAGTTTCAACAGTCTTGGCTATGATCTTCACGTCTTAAGCATTTTTTCTTTTAGCAAAACATGTTTATTTTACGCTGACCTAATGCACAAGATGTCAAATGGATAATCAGGGCATCATAAATGTCTACCAGCACCGAAATATTTTTAAAAACAAACATTTATAATGTGCTTAGTTTTATCCACTTGACATCTTGTGCATTAAGTCAGTGTAAAATAAACATATTGTTCTACAAAAAAATGTTTAACGACTGAAGGTTACAGCTAAGACTGTTAAAACCGACTGTCTTGAATAAAAAATATTTTGTGCGATCTACACCTTTGAATGGTTTTTAACAATTAAAACAGATAACCCTTCATACTCTCCTAATGAGAAAATTCAACCCATTTAAGAGAGTTTGCTGTGAACTGAGCTTCTGTGCAAATGGTGGGAAGGTCATAAAACTCCATGCATTGTCATGTCAGAAGCTGGAACGATATGGACACAGTGGTTGGCGTAAATGTCTAGTGGCGGTAGGACTGTAGCCCTCCCAACCCCAAAACACCAGGAAGTTGCCAGGTGTTTTTATAGTGAGTGGCATAAACATATATTTCATGGGCACAACTGTCTGTCAAACTTAACAGTCTTCTTTCAGAAACTGGAAATGGTCGGTCCTGAAAAATTAGATCACTCCTTAAACGAAGAACTGTGTTCCCATCTAGGTAGATGATTTTTGCCTAAACATGGCTATGCTTACCACGAGAACGATGTCTCCCCAGTCCAAAATCCTCTTTTCTCAGAGAAGAGAGATTTGGGGTCGCTGATTGGCTCCTCTCATGATATGGAAAGTAGAGGATTCCTTCCACAGTGTGGGAACCCCGGTGCTGTGTGTGGATTGGCTACCAGGCCAACAGAGCAGTCGAGAGGGGAGATTCAAGGAGTAGATATTTAGATTCATTTGTGCAATGTGAAGGCGGTTTTGTTTCGCTAATTCGGCTTCCATACTAAGGCTTGGTGGAAAGTGATTGTGATTCTTTTGGAGCTTCGTCATCTGGTTCTCCTCTGGTGGAGAACTTCCGGTCTTTCTCTGGTGAGTGAGACTTGTGGTCAGTATCTTGTAGTGGACTAAGAGCATGTGTCAGTTTCAAACTGTGCCGACAGTGGAACTGCATATCATCTTCGGCATATCGTGTGTCACGAGGGAGAACTTATTTATCCTGATTCGGCCATCTGACGTTCGACAATTCCAACACTGTTGTGCCTATCAGTCAAATTGGTTTGGCCAGACTGGTAAACGGCTGCACATCATACTGCAACCTGCCGGGATTTCAGGGTTCTGATAGAGAAGTTTCTTGTGTTCTGACAATTAGGACGCCGGACCATGTAGTTTGCATATTTTGATGGACGCTTCAGAACACTGCAGCTGTCACAGTGACCAATCCTCGCCCACAGTGCGCCGTTTTCTGCTGCCACCTGAATCAAGGTGAAAGGGCAAAGCACTGCTGCACCAGCGTAGGGCTGTTAAACGATATTCACAGCTCCCTAACATCAGGTGCACCATAGTTTGTGGTGTACTTGGTCATAGTTGATTCCATTTGAATAGGGTTGTGCTTCACAGCAGATCGACGTAAACAAAGCCAGATTCCGTTGTAAAAGGGAGTAATTCAAAGAAGAATTTGTACCAAAACTTCCTGGCAGATTAAAACTGTGTGCCAGACCGAGATTCAAACTCGGGACATTTGCCTTTTGCGAGCAGGTGGTCTACCGACAGAGCTACCCAAGCAGAACTCGCGACACGTCTTCGCAGCTTCAGTTCCGCCATTACCTCGTCTCCTACCTTCCAAACTTCACAGAAGCTCTCCTACGATGCTGCAGAACTAGCACTCCTGGAAGGAAGGATACTGCAGAGACATGGCTTAGCCACAGCATGGGGGATGTTTCCAGAACGAAACTTTCACTCTGCAGCGGAGTGTGCGCTGATATGAATCTTCCTGGCAGATTAAAGCTGTGCCAGACTGAGACCTTTGCCTGCAATTTATGAATACAGGGAAACTTAACTTTAACCTTTTCTGAAATGAATCAGGAGCTGATCATTTAACATTCTCTCTCCAACTCATAACAGTTTTATAACCTAGACGTCTCATGAGAAAAGCGAGTATTGTTTAGTAATAGCTCTATGGCCATCTTGTCTCGGAAACATCTGAGGACACGTGCAGACTTTGGTGGGAAACTATATGTTCCTGTCTCCAAGACGAACGTTCTGGTAACAGGTGGCTTATATTTCGGTCCACACCTTAATTAATTCGGTAAACAAATTCCCGTTGGGTCAACCAGATTTATGTTTATTGTTGTTTCCTAGAAATACTTAATCTGTATACCGTGTGTAATATTCCATAAAGACAATCGTCAGTTGGTGACTGCCTGTCATATTAATGGGTTTTGTTAACACAGAGGGATAGCAGTATAGACTCAGATGATGTTATGTTTTACAAGCCATACTGATAAGTAATAGTAAGAATATTAATAATAAGATTCGTTGACAACACTGATATCCTCAGTGAAAGTCAATGACAGTATCTGTCGAATGGAATGAGCGGTTTAATGAGTACAGAAAATGGATTGAGAGTAAACAGAAAAAAGACGAAAGTAATGGGAAGTAGCAGAAATGGGAATAGAGAGAAGCTCAACGTCAAAACTGGTATTCTCGAAATAGATGGTTCAAATGGTTCAAATGGCTCTGAGCACTATGCGACTTAACTTCTGAGGTCATCAGTCGCCTAGAACTTATAACTAATTAAACCTAACTAATCTAAGGACATCACACACATCCATGCCCGAGGCAGGATTCGAACCTGCGACCGTAGTGGTCGCTCGGCTCCAGACTCGAAATAGATGAAGCTAGAGAATTGGGTTACCTTAGAGGCAATATGCACGAAGCAAGGGTGACATAAAGACGGACTAGCACAGTCGAAGAGGGCATTTCTGGCCAAAAGAAGTCTACCAGTATCAAACAGAGGCCTTAATCGGAGCAAGAAATTTCTGAGGACCTACGTTTAGAGCACAGCACTGTTTGGTAGTGAAACACGGATTGTGGGAATACTATAATTGAAATGAATAGACGTATCAGAGATGCGGCTCTACAGAAGAATGATGAAAATTAGGTTGACGCAGGGTAAGGAATGGAGAAACGGCGAAGAACGGGACACGAGGAAACACCGAAAAGAAAAGTGGCAAGATGATAGGACCCGTAGAAGGTAAAAATTGCGTAGGAAGACGTGCAGAAGTAGACAAAGAGTGGAATACGTCCAGTAAATAATTGAGGACGTTGGGTGCAAGAGCGCTACTGTGAGGTGAAGAGGCTGGCACAGTAGAGGAATTAGTGACGAGCCGCAAAACCAGTCAGAAGACTGTTGATTAAAAGAGTAGACGTGAGGACGGATCGTGAGTCATATTTGCATAGCTCAGACAGGAAGGCCACTGCCCGCGAAAGGCAAGGTTCTGAGTCCGAGTCTCGATCTAACATATAGTCTTAATCTGTCCAGATGCTTCAGTTTAGATCAGTCTAGGGTAACCTTTGCTGATCCATGGGCCTGATTCAGATACTTACATAAGCTCGCGGGCCATATCGTCACGTGACGCGAGTGAAGCGCCCCTTATGCATAATGACAAAATTATAGAGTCCGTCACGCTTATGTGTATGGGGTAACGCAACACTAGGAGTGGCACCCATCTCCCGGCACGAGACACCAACAAATTATGCGTCAAAACACGCGTGTTTGAGAGAACATTTCTTTTATGTGCACTACACCTTCAAATATTTACATTTATTCACGCATCGTGAACATTGTTTCTTAGATTTCTCCTTGTATAATAGCTGTCTTAAAAACTTCTGTTGCGATATTCTGTAACGCCGTTAATAAACGACAAGCAAATAAATTTAAGCATCTGATGCTGGGATGCCAGACGTCTTTAAATGTCATCACGGAAATATAATAGCCTGTAGAAACAACTGTTTGCAGATAATGCATTCTAAATTACATTAACCAGTTGAGAGTTCTAATAGTTCCACAAGAGACAAGAATTATTTACTAATGCCCGTTGTACATTGGGAATACTGAGAATATTCTGCTCGGCATCAATAATGTTGGCCACTATTTCTAGTACCGACAATACGACAATACTCGTCCTCAGTATTGACGTATTGACAATAATATTTAACTTTAAAGACCTCTTGACTTCCGAGTGATATTTCTAGTACTGTAAATGAGTGCCACGAATCGTACGTTGTTAACAGTACACGAAATGGCCGAAACTGCTCAGACGAATGACAGCAGAGCTCACTAAAACTTTTACAGACTGTGTAAGCAATAACAAAGCATTTATCATGGGATGCGATAACTGAACCCCTGATGTTAATGTTAACGGCTGTAAGTAGGCTGTTTAGGTTTTCTTATTGGTAACGCCACGTAGCGCTCCGTATGAAAATCACTGGCTGTGCTGTGTGCAGTCTGTGGCTAGTTTGCATTGTTGTCTGCCATTGTAGTATTGGGCAGCTGGATGTGAACAGCGCGTAGCGTTGCGCAGTTGGAGGTGAGCCGCCAGCAGTGGTGTATGTGGGGAAAGAAATGGCAGAGTTTTGAAATTTGTAAGACTGGATGTCATGAACTGCTATATATATTATGACTTTTGATGATATTAAGGTAAATACATTGTTTGTTCTCTATTAAAATCTTTCATTTGCTAACTATTCCTATCAGTAGTTAGTGCCTTCCGTAGTTTGAATCTTTTATTTAGCTGGTAGTAGTGGCGCTCGCTGTATTGTAGTAGTTCGAGTAACGAAGATTTTTGGTGAGGTAAGTGATTTGTGAAAGGTATAGGTTAATGTTAGTTAGGGCCATTTTTTGTAGGGATTTTTGCGTTGCGCTAAAAATATTGTGTGTCAGTTTAAGCACAGTCATGTATAATTTTTCTAAGGGGACGTTTCACGGCGCTGAGCTTTCCGACATCCCATGGCAAATTACACCTCAAAGTACACTTTTTCAAGAGAACATCAGTATTAGCATACATAGAAATTCTGAAAATGAAACATAAGAATATAGAACAGCAAGCGGGATGCACTCTGCCCTTGCGAGGCAAACTGGGGAGCTAGTTGATTGAGAAGTAGCGGCTCTGATCTCGTAAACTGGCATACTGCCGGGAGAGTGGAGTGCTGACCACAGAACCCTCCATATCCGCATCCAGTGACGCCTCTGGGCTGAGGATGGCACGGCGGCCGGTCGGTACCGCTAGACCTTCCGAGGCCTCTTCGGAGGGAGTTTAGTTTTTAAATTCTACGACTTTCTTCCGTGCGCCGGACTGATACCAGTCGCGGGCTGGATTCGGCCTGTGGGCTGCTGGTTGCCCAACCATGGTCTGGATCTTATATAATGTAAAAAACCGCTGTCAAGGACTCTCAAGAGCAATGTAGTTAGAAATAACTTCTGTGTCGGAGAGAGAGAGAGAGAGAGAGAGAGAGAGAGAGGACTCTTGTACGTACGGCGAATGGACCAGTGATAGCTCTTGCAGATCTGGCGAATCGAACAGTGATTTAGGTAATTGTAAGGTCTTGTACCGACCATCAGCATGAGATACCGAATGGACATGGAGACACTGGGCTTATCGCAGGAAACCAGGTCAAAATTATTCTATCATCACTCAGGAACAATCACTGCGGTCATAGTCCACTCTCGTCCTAGGTTAAAATACACGCAGTTCCTTTTGAAGCACTGCCTTCCATTAATAGAAGCAACTCAGTATGTATCTGTCCGCATCGATCATTTGAAAATGGCCACAGAGGCATAAATCAGCTGATTAAGACATCTAGATTTTAGTCTACTAGTTACAGATAAATAAAGAAAAACGACGTAACGTACACTACTGGCCATTAAAATTGCTACACCACGAAGATGACATGCTACAGATACGGAATTTAATCGACAGGGAGAAGATGCTGGGATGTGCCAATGATCAGCTTTTCAGAGCATTCACACAAGGTTGGCGCCGGTGGCGACACCTACAACGTGCTCACATGAGGAAAGTTTACAACCGATTTCTCATACACAAACAGCAATTGACCGGCGGTCCTGGTGAAACGTTGTTGTGATGCCTCGTGTTAGGAGGAGTAATGCGTACCATCACGTTTCCGACTTTGATAAAGGTCGGTTTGTAGCCTATCGCGATTGCGGGTTTATCGTATCGCGACATTTCTGCTCGCGTTGGTTGAGATCCAATGACTGTTACCAGAATATGGAATCGGTGAGTTCATGAGGGTAATACGGAACGCCGTGCTGGATCCCAACGGCCTCGTAACACCAGCAGTCAAAATGACAGGCATCTTATCCGCATGGCTGTAACGGATCGTGCAGCCACGAGTCGATCCTTGAGTCAAAAGATGGGGAAGTTTGCAAGACAGCAACCATCTGCACAGACAGTTCGACGACGTTTGCAGTAGCATGGACTTTCAGCTCGGAGACCATGGGTGCGGTTACCGTTGACACTGCATCACAGACCAGAGCGCCTGCGATGCTGTACTCAGCAACGAACCTGGGTGCACAAATGGCAAAACGTCATTTTTTCGGATGAATCCAGGTTCTGTTTACAGCATCTGTGATGGTCGCATCCGTGTTTGGCGACATCGCGGTGAACTCACATTGGAAGCGTGTATTCGTGATCGCCATACTGGCGTATCACCCGGCGTGATGGTATGGGGTGCCATTGGTTACACGTCTCGGTCACCCCTTGTTCGGATTGACGGCACTTTGAACAGTGGACGTTACATTTCAGACGTATTACGACCCGTGGCTGTACCCTTTATTCGATCCCTGCGAAAGCCTACATTTCAGCAGAATAATGCACGGGCGCATCTTGCGGGTCCTGTATGGGCCTTTCTGGATACAGAAAATGTTCGACTGCTGACCTGGCCAGCACATTCTCCAGATCTCTCACCAACTGAAAACGTCTGGTCAATGGTGGCCGAACAACTGGCTCGTCACAATACGCCAGTCACTACTCTTGATGAACTGTGGTATCGTGCTGAAGCTGCATGGGCAGCTGTACCTGTACACGCCATCCAAGCGCTGTTTGACTGAACACCCAGGCGTATCAAGGCCGTTATTACGGCCAGAGGTGGTTGTTCTGCGTACTGATTTCTCAGGATCTATGCACCCAAATTGCGTGAAAATGTAATCACATGTAAGTTCTAGTATAATATATCATCTGCACTTCTTCTTGGTGTAGCAATTGTAATGGCCAGTAGCGTAATTCCCCGTTAGGAAAGGGCGTGAGAACGCTGCGAACCGTAACAATCGGCACAAACGTAACTATAACGAGGTGACGGTGACTCGACTAAAAGGCGGGGAGCGCAGCCACACGAGAGGGATCAAAACTCTACGTGCGGGCCAATCAGCGGAGGAGCGGAAAGTTGGAACGCCGCGCAGAGACGAGCGTGGAGATAAACACAACGCGACCAGCTCTGACGACTGAACAACTCGGCGCGGAGAATCGAGAGCGCTGTGTGAGGCAGGATCCAAGTCCGAGTGTGCTGATGTCAGCGAACTAACTGCCGCGCTAGGCTTATCGCCGCAGGCAAGTGAACACCTGGGTCAGAGGCTCCGCCCACGAAACGCTTCGCGCGCGTTCCCTGGTGCAGCGTCTGCAGTACACAACTACGATACCCACGCAAGTTCAACCACAAATATCTTAATGTGCGCTGGCGGCGATACAAAACGCATTGAGTCTGTAAGGTTGTGCATCCTCGTTCTAAAACATAATTAAATAAAAATTTAATTACGTATGTTTTAGGTTGGAGCATAGCTTCATAACGTTTTTCCACAAGTTTTATAAACAGATTCACACAATAGGGACATTAGTCATCAATAATACTCACATAAAAAAAAGTTTTGCAACACCTCGGTTCCGAGAGTTCCAGAACAGTACAGAAAATTGCAATAGAGATCAAAGTAAAAATCATTTCCGATCTTGTTATTGCTCATGAAAACCACCCATTGCATGTTGTACCACCGTACAGCGAAACCTTCGGAGTTGGTGGTCCAGGTTACTGTACACACCGGTACCTCTAATACCCAGTAGCACGTCCTCTTGCATTCAAGCATGCCTGTATTCCTCGTGGCATAAAATCTACAAGTTCATCAAGCCACTGTTGGTACAGATTGTGTCACTCCTCAATGGCGATTCGGCGTGGATCCCTTAAAGTGGCTGGTGAGTCACGTCGTCCATAAACAGCCCTTTTCAATCTACCCCAGGCATATTCGATATGGTTCATGTCTGGAGAACATTCTGGCCACTCTAGTCGAGCGATGTCGTTATTCTGAAGGAAGTCACTCACAACACGTGCACCATGGTGGCGCGAATTGCCTCACCAATATGCTGCCGATAAGGTTGCACTATGGGTCGGAGGATGGTATTCACGAATCGTACGGCCGTTGCGGCGCCTTCCATGACCACCAACGGCGTACGTCGGCCCCATATAATGCCACTCCAAAACATCAGGGAACCTCCACCTTGCTGCACTCGCTGGACAGTCTGTCTCAGGCTTTCAGCCTGACCGGGTTGCCTCCAAACACGTCTCCGACGATTGTCTGGTTGAAATCATATGCAACACTCATCGGTGAAGAGAGCGTGATGCCAATCCTGAGGGGTCCATTCAGCATGTTGTTGGGCCCTTCTGTACCGCGCTGCATGGACGTCGAGAGTGAAGTTGCGCATCGTGCAGCCTGTTGCGCACAGTTTGAGTAGTAACACGACGTCCTGTGGCTGTGCGAAAAGCATTAGTCAGCCTGATGGCGTTGCTGTCCGCGCTCCTTCGAGCGTTAACCCGTAGGTAACGGTCATCCACTGCAGTAGTGGCTTTTGAGCGGCCTCAGCGAGGCATGTCATCGAGTTCCTGTCTCTCTCTATCTCGTCCACGTCCGAACAACTTCGCTTTGGCTCACTCCGAGACTCCTGAACACTTCCCTTGTTGAGAGCCCTTCCTGGCACAAAATAACAATGCGGACACGATCGAACCGCGGTATTGACCGTCTAGGCATAGTTGAACAACAGACAACATGAGCCATGTACTTCCTTCCTGGTGGAATGACTGGAACTGATCGGCTGTCTGACCCCCTCTGGCTAATAGACGCTGCTCATGCATGGTTGTTTACATCTTTGGTCGGGACTCTGAACAGTCAAAGGGACTGTTTTTGTGATGCGATACCCACAGTCAACGTCTATCTTCAGGAGTCCTGGGAACCGGGGTGATGCAAAAGTTTTTTGAAGTGTGTATCTTCTCCTCCGGTATTCACAACACTCTGACAATCACGTGATAATTATTCTATTCCACAACTGTAGAAATCACGTGGTTTTGAGGCGAAGAACTCGTGGAGCCATGTTCGCAGCGTATTTTCATCAGGAAAGAAAGTTCTTTGAAGAGTGTTCGATACACAGCTGCAAAATCAGGTGAATAAGGAGGGTGCAGAATGACTTCCCAATCCAACTCCTGTGTTTTTCGTCTGTATAGCAGAATGTGGGCGGATTTGTCGTGGAGGGGCCTCGCATCACGCCATCTTACTGCCGTTGTTCTAGGCTTGTGTCTCCGAGACGTCTCTGTTGTTGACAATAAACGTCAGCAGTGATGGTTTCACCTGGGGGAAGCAACGTCATATTTTGTGGATGCACGCATGTCTCTGTACGGGCAATTGCTGCTTTGTTTGTGCTCAGCCATTCACATATTTTCCTATGTTAGCATAAAGATATCATATAGCGTCATCAATAACGACGCAGGAAGAAATGGTCGATGTTGTTCACGAGCCAACTGACGACGAACAAGAAAAAAATGCACGTATGGTCACCCTCAATTTTTGTAATTTTGACTTAGCACACGTGGTACCCGTGCATTTTTTAATCTTCTCCATTGCATTAAATGTCGCATAATAGAGGAATTGTGACAGTTCATCTCATTTACCAATTCTCGACTACGCTGACGTGGAACATTGTGGATTAATGCGTTTAATCCACAACCTCGAAGGACTTCCTGAACGTGGAGAGTCAAAAATGTCAAAGCGATCCTCATTAACACGAGAGAACCATGTTCATGTCGTACTCTGTCCAGTGGCATTATCCCCATACACGGCGCAAATGTTTCTTGTTGCCTCCGCTGCTGTCAACCCTCTACTGAGGTTACACAGATAAAATGTTCCGATTTCCCCATTTGGCAATTCATTTTCTAGCACTCACATCCCCAAATGAAAAATGGCAATATGTAAAGTCAAATAGCGACAGTGGACTACAAAAAAAGGCAGTCGATTAATAAACTTATAGTAACTGTAATAAAAATATGAAAAACAAAAACGCTGCTAACTTATGCATCATGTTTCCCTGGAATCGACAATCTTGACGATTTTTGCCTGATATCGATAGTGACAATATATCAATCCTGGGAATTCCAAGGCATTCAAGGAAGACAAATAAATAATACAATTACAGATCAACAGTCTTCGGATTTTTTCTTTTACTTGCACTGTGAAACTGTGAAACCTTAGCTGTTGCCAATTGTCATGATCCCCCGTCAAGGGGAAGTAACTTATAGGTAGCCGGCCTTGGTGGCCGAGTGGTTCTAGGTGCTTCAGTCCGGAACCGTGCAACTGCTACGGTCGCAGGTTCGAATCCTGCCTCGGCCATGGATGTGTATGATGTCCTTAGATTAGTTAGGTTTAAGTATTTCTACGTTCTAGGGGACTGATGACCTCAGATGTTAAGTCCCGTAGTGCTCAGAGCCATTTGGAGTTGTCAGTACAGAACGAAATCAAGAAAAATTCGCATTGGTCGTTCAGTTAACCAGTGAACCATTTCGATGAGTGAGTTTGCGAGTGTCAAAATACGTCACATAGATGGCTGTATCTTTTGACTGCATTGAGTTAGAAGCTTCAATTTCTTACACCGCCCAGGTACTGTAGAGATCCGTATGTGATATAAATTTCAACTTCACACGTCTACCCATTCCTGAGAAAAATTGTTTTCTAACAGTCGGACAGACAAGCAGACAGACCGACAACGAAGTGATCCTTTAAGGTTTCTGTTGTGTCGGCTACTGTGGGAGTTAGCACCGACACAAACAGAGTAGAACAGAAGTTGCGATGGCCGTTGGCTGGAACCCAAAATGATCTGTACATAACATTCAAATTAGTAGAACTCTTTCTTTCTAAAAAGGAAAGAAGCATAACGTAACTTCTCATTATGAAGTGTCCTGATGTGCGACCTGTGCCTCCTACGTGCAAATACAGGGTGAGTCAAAAAGAATCATTCGATTTATCACTTCTATATTTCAAAAACTAATAAACATATAAACGAATTTTGTTTTTTGATGAACGGGAAAGATTTTTTTTTCACACCTTTCCATAGATGTTCAGTATGCCCCCTTGAGATGCATGGCATATGACAATACGATGTTCAAATTATTCCCACACTGTCGGAAGCATGTCTTGAGTTGCAGCTTCTGCAGCTGCTGTTACGCGATGTCTCAGTTCATTCATTGTTGTTGGTAACGGAGCTACATTAACAAATTCTTTTATAAAGCCCCACAAGAAATAATCACGTACAGTCTGGTCGATGACCTTGAAGGCTAGTAATGTGAGGATGAATCATTTGGTCCAGTGCGACCGATCCGTCGTTCAGTAATCCTTTAGTTTAAAAATTACCGCACTTCCAGATACCAGTGGGGCGGTGCCGCAACCAGTTGGTAAATGAAGTCGTTCGAATCAGTCTCCAACTGTGGGGAAAGAAAGTTCTCAAGCATATCGAGATATGTGCTTCCTGCAACAGTGTACTGGGCAAAGAAAAATGGACCATGCACCTTTTCCCGTGAGAGTGCACAAAACACATTAAATTTTGGAGAGCCTCTCTTGTGTTAGACAACTTCATGTGGTTGATCCGTACCCCATATTCTCACATTATGACGGTTCAACTTCCCATTTAAATGGATTGTCACCGAACACTAAGCGTGGAAGAAAACTGTAATCCTCCATCTTGCCAAGAACGAAATTACAGAACTCCACACGTTCTTGTTTGTCACCTTCACGAAGAACTTGTAGTAGCTGAATTTTGTGTGGCTTCATGTCTAAACGTCGACGCAACGCACGCCAGACAGACATCGGGGGCATGCTGAGCTGTAGAGCTGCACTGCGAACGGATTTCTGCGGACTCCTTGTGGAACTATGGCGGATGCGTTCGACGTCTGTGCCAGACATTCGGGGGCGGCCCGGCTATTTGTCTTTCCACAAACAACCTGTTTCTCGGAAATGTTCATGCCATTGTCTAATGCTCCGTGCTGTAAGAGGATCCACACCGTTCGTAGTACGAAAGTCACGCTGGACAGTTATTACTGACCCGCAGTGCGCAAAACATAGAACACAAAACGCTTTCTGTTGTCCCGACACCATTTTTACTAAAACTGAATTGGACACACGCTGCTGCTACCTAGCGGGAACCAAGTAAAACTCGAGAGTTTGCTCTTTCCAACAGTACATTGTTCACGCACAATCCAAAATTACATAACAGTTCTTCTTTCTTCTTTTTTTTTTTTTTTTTTTTTTTTTTTTTTTTATCGGATGAGTGTTTTTGATACACCCTGCACTTAACATACCATTACTGCTCACAGAACGCAGGTTAAGTATCGTATTTCGGTTACTCAGAACCAATGCTCTAGAAGTCTGCTACCGAACTGGGGCCTACCAGCCATGGTCGGCTGGTTAGCGTTGACAGGGGGCGCTGAACTCTTTCTTCCTGGAGGTGTGGCGCTAACCGCTCTTTCCATTGGCGCGCGGGTCAGCGCCTTCTGGATGCCGTTTCGCGGCACTGCGCTAGTCGGTGTGCAGTCGATGCTTTAGGACTAGTTACGTTTTCGCTGGTTGAAAAACGAAAACCTAAAACGAAATATTTGTACGAAAACGGAAAAAATAGTTAACATGCAGTTTAAAGTGTTGAACGCATTCACTTTTATTGTTTAATTCATGACGAATATTTCTTAGTACTAGTTTTGGTATTAATTATATCTGTTGCCATATACTCTTCTTCAACTCACTATATGATCTACACCTACGACTGGAGCACAGTGATGTGCGTGTTGAATGTTCTTTTAATATCTGGTTACAACGAGTGATGAATATCCTTCCTGTTCAGATGCTGAAGAATTCCTCGTAATTTTCCAACGAAGAGTGTTATTTGACTTGCTTTGTTTTCTGTTTTTCACTCATGTTGACGAGTCAATGTTCGAATATACATGGATTGCTCCGAGCAGTGATATGTTCTTGATATCACCCAGACATTTACATTCACATGCATTTACATTCACACAGAAGCATACCGACAATCCTTCTTTCCACGAACAATACGAGACTGGAATAGAAGGGAGAACCGATAGAGGTACTCAGGGTACCCTCCGCCACACACCGTCAGGTGGCTTGCGGAGTATGGATGTAGATGTAGAAGGTGTTGCTTTATTGGCTATCGATTACAACACACCATCATCAGGCCCTTGTGTGATGAACTGGGTAATAATGCAGACAATCGTGTACAAACCTTAATATACCTCGATTGGGTCTAACTGGTTCCTAATTCGCAGTGTATGGGAAGGGATTAAGAGTCATCACATCTGCCTTACAACCGATGGGAAAGTCCTAAAAGTCTCCGTGGAAATCAGCTCCAAAGCAGTCAGCATGGACATAGATTCAGACCTGCCAAGAAGGCAGCAGAAACTACCTAGCAGACGAAAACTGTGTGCTGGACCAAGACTCGACCCAGCGGCATTTGCCAGTCGCGAGCAAGGGATCTACCGACTCAGCTATCCAAGCATGAGCCACGCCCCATAACCATGGTAACTTCCTGCCAGGAAGTTTCAGATCAGCGTACATCCCGTAGGAAGGTGAAAATTCTGACAGTGGTTCCCACAACTAAAAATCATTTTGTAATGTGGAATGTACGTTTTCACGGCGTTGTCCCGACCGGCAGGATTTTCAGCGTTTCTCCTCGGAACTCCTTTTCTCAAATGCTATGAAATTTTCAGATTTGTGTCCATATAGATTGGGATTTGATCGAAATTTTTCCATTCCAAATACTTTCGTACGAAGTAGGGCAATGTTCCATACTCAAGTAATAGGCGGATCTTGAGCATACCATACGCAGTTTTGTCGAAATGACTCGTTTGTACATCCATGTTAACTGGAAAGTTTTTTCTTCTGTTATCATATATATTTTCAGCGGTGTTAGCTTTCGCTGTTAATACTCATGCACTATGTGAACTGGAATTTTTTGACAATCTCACGGGGAAACTCGGGTCCTTCTGTTTGATTAGTGTTCCGTGTAAGCTACTCGCATCGTAGCCACTTCAGTGCCGCTGCTCAAAGAAATGACCAGAACTTTCCACTCAGCGTATTGCAGCGATTCGTATCTAGGGCACCGAACGATGCAGCGTAGCATAAAAACGGCACGGTCGTAATTTGGGAAACACTCGTTCCAGAGCCGGTGAAGCTTCATGGAGAATGACCGGGCGGTCTTTCTGGCAATGAAATCCGCTTGTCTATTCCATTTCCATACACATCATACTCAACGAGAATTTACCATCCGCCGGAATCGCATGCCGGTATATTTCCATATTCAACGTCCGCGGTGATTGTCCCTGAATCGTGAAAGAATAAATTTTACATTGTTTCTTGCGATAAGCCCAGTGTCTGTATGTCCATCCGGTATCTGATGCTGATGGTGGGTACAAGATCAGACAACTACCCAATTACTATTCCATTCGCCATATCAACAAGAGTCCTCTTTCCGACAGAGAAGCTGTCTCTACTTACCTCTTAATTATAAGCTACATCTTGATCTGAAATATTTTATAATTATAAATGAACAAATGGTTCAAATGGCTCTGAGCACTATGGGACTCAACTGCTGTGGTCATAAGTCCCCTAGAACTTAGAACTACTTAAACCTAACTAACCTAAGGACATCACACACATCCATGCCCGAGGCAGGATTCGAACCTGCGACCGTAGCGGTCATGCGGTTCCAGACTGAAGCGCCTTTAACCGCGCGGCCACTCCGGCCGGCCTATAAATGAACAGAATTATATTTTCCATAATTATCGAATGACCCAGATGATTTTCGGAGTAGCTCATTGAGTGAGGACGTGACAATTTCATATCCTGCCCATCATTATTATTCACTTCTTGGTCAATAGAATGTCAACGAAACAAATCAGAGAAAGAGTTTCGCTGCTGCACTTCGTGTCAATCCGCATTTCATTTCTTTTGTAATGGCAAACGTAACTTTTTAATCGTCTTACAGCAAGAAATGAATTTGAAGCTGCCTTACATTATACTATCTCAGTGACAGTTGTGTCTATTGCGACACTGAACAAGATTCCTCTGTTCTAAATCTACTGGCCTAACCATTTGTTCAAAATCTAAGGTTGTGACCCAGTTTTAGATGTTCAAAACTGTGTTAACATCATGTATCAACTGTGTATCTGTCATGTGTAGATGACTGATTACTTGTGCAATTGTCATGGTGTTATTATGGATACTTTCGAAATGCACAGCCTTCCTAGAGGGAAAAAAAAACGAGTTCACACACAAACAGGGACAACGGTTATAAAAAGGCTTACAGACAAATAAAACTAGAACGGTATATAGCGATCCCAGTACTTTCCCCACTGTCTAAATGACGGTAGTAACATTGTTCTTAGACCGATAAATAAATTGCATTATCAAAAAAGGGGGTTAGTTTCTCCTTTGAG
This sequence comes from Schistocerca serialis cubense, assembly GCF_023864345.2. NCBI lineage: Eukaryota > Metazoa > Arthropoda > Insecta > Orthoptera > Acrididae > Schistocerca > Schistocerca serialis. The sequence goes on from NC_064642.1 coordinate 530,901,177, forward strand.
TTTAATCAATACCTGTACAACTAAAAAAGTGCCACACAGTTAATGGATAAGAGAGAATTTTGTGCCATTTCCAATAGTTTACAACAAATAATAAATGGACAGCAATGGCAAGAGGCGGACTGGATAGCTGAAGCGCACCCAGCGATCCGAGTTTGGTCTCCGAGACTGGGGGTAGGTCTACAGTTTTACACTACGGGAAATCTATTACCTGGCTAAGGGGGGGGGGGAGGGGGGGGGTGTACTGGCCTTTCTGAAATCGGTGGAGATTCCGGTAGAACACATCATAGTTGAAACATTCTGTAAAATCTAAAGAGAACGTCACTAAGTTGAATGGAAGTTGAATGGAATTACCTCTACTACGAGGGGTACTTTTCCTTTTGTTGCCAACTAGTATACCAAATATTACTGTGAGATCGTCTCATCATATCCTCAACACCAGCACCAACATTGTACGTAGGAGTAAGGAATGTTTTAAAAATAAGGTATTCATTTTCCAGCTCACAGTGAGACGAAATAAAAACGAAAAATTTGTAATGAGAGCTTTAGTTTACTAACTACACAACGCTTACTTTCATGTGATACTAGATTTATCAGAATTTATTCTCTTTGATCTAGCAAACTGCAAATTTTTATCACCCCAGTTTTAAGAGACTATCTACTGAAGCACTGCAGGTAGTCATTACTCCATCAAATAGTCGATTTACTAAATATTAATGTTGATTTATCCAACTAGGACAGAGACAGAAAAATGATTACTTGTTCGATTACAAGCGACTTTAATTATAAGATACCTTAACGCTGTAATCATATTAACCCACATGCGTGGTTGGTAACTGATAATATGACCAGACATAAAAAAATCTGGTAAGAGTGATTTCAGGTGTGCCGCAGGGGAGTGTCATAGGACCGTTGCTATTCACAATATACGTAAATGACCTGGTGGATGACATCGGAAGTTCACTGAGGCTTTTTGCAGATGATGCTGTGGTGTATCGAGAGGTTGTAGCAATGGAAAATTGTACTGAAATGCAGGAGGATCTGCAGCGAATTGACGCATGGTGCAGGGAATGGCAATTGAATCTCAATGTAGACAAGTGTAATGTGCTGCGAATACACAGAAAGAAAGATCCTTTATCATTTAGCTACAAAATACCAGGTCAGCAACTGGAAGCAGTTAATTCCATAAATTATCTGGGAGCACGCATTAGGAGTGATTTAAAATGGAATGATCATATAAAGTTGATCGTCGGTAAAGCAGATGCCAGACTGAGATTCATTGGAAGAATCCTGAGGAAATGCAATCCGAAAACAAAGGAAGTAGGTTACAGTACGCTTGTTCGCCCACTGGTTGAATACTGCTCAGTAGTGCGGGATCCGTACCAGACAGGGTTGATAGAAGAGGTAGAGAAGATCCAACGGAGAGCAGCGCGCTTCGTTACAGGATCATTTAGTAATCGCGAAAGCGTTACAGAGATGATAGATAAACTCCAGTGGAAGACTCTGCAGGAGGGACGCTCAGTAGCTCGGTACGGGCTTTTGTTAAAGTTTCGAGAACATACCTTCACCGAAGAGTCAAGCAGTATATTTCTCCCTCCTACGTATATCTCGCGAAGAGACCATGAAGGCCCGCATCTCGTGGTCGTGCGGTAGCGTTCTCGCTTCCCACGCCCGGGTTCCCGGGTTCGATTCCCGGCGGGGTCAGGGATTTTCTCTGCCTCGTGATGGCTGGGTGTTGTGTGCTAGGTTAGTTAGGTTTAAGTAGTTCTAAGTTCTAGGGGACTAATAACCACAGCAGTTGAGTCCCATAGTGCTCAGAGCCATTTGAACCATTTTTAGACCATGAGGATAAAATCAGAGAGATTAGAGCCCACACAGAAGCATACCGACAATCCTTCTTTCCACGAGCAATACGAGACTGGAATAGAAGGGAGAACCGATAGAGGTACTCAGGGTACCCTCCGCCACACACCGTCAGGTGGCTTGCGGAGTATGGATGTAGATGTAGATGTAGATCATGAAACACTACGGAAGTCTTCGGCAGTTGTTGAAAACGTTCTTGACCACTTCCTTCTAAGCATTATTTTCAGTGTGTGTGAACCTGAATTTATATTACTAACTACTAGTTAACAACCGCAGTATAAAAATCTTCTTCAGCCTTATTTATTTTTGTACGGTGGTTTTTTTTTTTTGTATGCACCTCACTGCCAGCTATTTCATTAGATGTTATATCTCATGATAAAAAAAGAGAACGTCATGGTGCACGTACCACAAAGTACCCTACATCTACATATATACTCCGATAGCCACCAAACGGTGTGTGGCGGAGGGCAGTATTCGGGCCAAAGTCATATTCCTCTCCCCCCCCCCCCCTTGTTCCACTCGCGGACCCCGCGAGGGAGAAACGACTGTCTGAACGCCTCAGTACGAGCTCTAATTTCCCTTATCATTGAATGGCCTCAGTACGAGCTCTAATTTCCCTTATCATTGAATGGTGATCATTGTGCTATTTGAAAGTTTGTGGTAATAATATATGCTCTACTTCCTTGGCGAAGATCGGATTTTTGAATTTAGTGAGCAGTCCCTTCCGTTTAGCGCGTCTGTCTGCAAGTGTGTCCCACTTCAAAACTTTCTTTGGGATTTGTAACATTCTCGCTATTACTAAATGTACCAGTTCGGAATCTTTTAGCTCTTCTTTGGACCTTCTAAATCTCTTGAATCAGACCCAACTGGTAAGGGTCCCATGCATACGAACAATACTTTAAGACCGGATGAACTAAAGTATTGTAGGCAATTTCCTTTGTTGGAGGATTGCGTCGCTTCAGGATTCTACCAATAACCCTCAATTTAGAGTTCGCCTTACCCGTTACTTGTGTAATCTGATCGTTCCATTTGAGATCACTTCGGATAGTCACACCCAGATGCTTTATGGATGTTACCTCTTCCAAAGATTGGGCATTTGTTTTGTACTCGTACGTTAATGGGGATTTTGGGTTTGTTATACGCAGTAGGTAACATTTACTGATATAGAGAGATAAGGGCCAGTCATTACACCACGCATTTATTTTCTGCAAATACTTATTGATTTGTTCACAACTTTCGTGTGATACTACTTCATCGGCAAACAGTCTAGTGCTGCTGCCAATACCATCAACCAGATCGTTTATGTAAATCGTAAAAAGCAGCGTACCTATTACTTGCCCTGGGCACACTTGATGTTCCGCTTCTTTCTGTTGAAGTCTACCCATTCAGGGCGACATACCGCTCTCTGTCTGTTAGAAAACTTTCTATCCAACCGCACATGTCGTCGGATAGACCGTAAGCGCTCACTTTTTGGAGCAACGGTGCGGAACAGAGTCGAACGTCTTTCGGAAGTCGAGGAATATGGCATCAACCTGGGAGCCGGTATCTAGAGCCTTTTGTATATCATGCACAAAGAGGGCCAGCTGTGTCTCGCATGACCGTTGTTTCCTAGAACTGTGCTGGTTTCTGCAGATGAGCTTCTCAGAGTTTAGAAAGGTCATTATGTCTGAACACAAAATATGTTCCATGATTCTACAACAAATCTATGTCGGTGAAATTGGCCGGTAATTATGTGATGGGAACAGTTATAATTATTTTATGTAAATGAGTACAAATACACTAATTTATACTGAAGTGATAGTGCTGAATATGTGAATATTCGAGGGCTTCCGTAAAGCAAAGGTTAAACAACATGTAGAGACAGCACTGCCACATGACGATATGTGGGATAGTACATGAGCTCTCTGAGGGATTACACTCGATTGTACGAGAAGGTTACACTTTCTTAGAAAGACCACGATGATTCTGTAGGCCGGCCGGAGTGGCCGTGCGGTTCTAGGCGCTACAGTCTGGAACCGCGAGACTGCTACGGTCGCAGGTTCGAATTCTGCCTCGGGCATGGCTGTGTGTGATGTCCTTAGGTTAGTTAGGTTTAAGTAGTTCTAAGTTCTAGAGGAGTCTGGCGTGAGGTCGGTCGCTTGACGGTGCGTCCGGCACGGGCCCGCCCGTTGTCGGCGCGCCGTGAGGCACGGAAGCTCGCACTGGGGCGTATCGCTTCCAGTCGGGTGTACCGCGGCAGTCCTCACAGGGGAAGTGATGCGACTCTCATAGCCTCTCCTTCCCAAGTGGCTCTTTCCGCCTTCCCGTGGTGCCAGATGTTAAGCTCGGCATTATGCCTTGCGACAAAAGGGAGAGCTGCGACCCAACCCGATACGAAAGCGAAGGGTGCGTGGCACAGGGGGAGCTGTGTCGAGGGACCGAACATCAGTCCCTCTCTGTTCGCAGGGCACAGACCAGCACGTGCTCTGCATGCCGGAGACCTCGTTCGTCGGCGTGGGATCGAGGCGCGATTCGGCAAGGGTGCTTCGCCGCGCCCCTGGGTAACCGGGGCGTGTTCTGCCAAACCCACGAGGTGGTGACATCGCCTGGGCCAGGTTAGATGGGTCCAGACCGCCGAACGTCTGGGGGACCGGCCCGCCACCTGAGTAGGAGTGGGTCCTTGGCCGAGAGGTGGAAACTCGGGCAAGTAGGCGGCGAAGGGCGAGAGGTGCATCCGCCTCTCCGGAGTGCAGGGTGCAGTTGCCGAGGAGCGTCGCGTGAAATCGTTGATGACGGGGACACCGAGGGGGACCAGTGCACTGGTGACGGTGCGTTGAACCCGGCAGCTCGGAAGTGCCCTTGACCTAGGGGCGAGGTCGGTGGGCGAGCTGCTGAAGTCCCCCCCCCCCCCCCCCCAATGCCAGAGGAGCCGGTCCGGGGCAAGAGACGGGCTCCCACCTTTTTTATCACTCGTTGTAATCATGGCTACAAACGAAACGAGTGATTCGTGTGCGCCTCAACGGGCTTCCGCTGCGCCTGATCCCTCTCCCCAGGACGAGCAGGGACAGGCAGAGAATGAAACAGTTATGCAGAGATATTCTAGAATCACGTCGCTCATAGAGGAACAAATAAAAAATGGCAAGATAAGCCAAGCTGGACTTGCCATCATCAAAAATGAGCTGGCACCATGGGCTATTGCCCACGCTAAACTTGAAGGTAGAGTGGAAGAGCTTGAAAAGGAGAATGATAGATTGAGGAAGCAACCGGCAAAGACGTGGGCAGCCGTGGCCGCGCAAGCGCCCACTAAGCGCCCACAAAGCACGACTAGAGACACTATTGACAAACTGACCAAAAGAACAGATACAGCTGTCTTCCTCAGGACACTGCCTGGGCAGGATACAAGCGTCAAGAAAATTCAAGCACTATTTACAAAAAATATAGACCCCGTTAAAGACAAAATTAGAATTAAAAAGGTAAAACCGAGTTGATATTCTGTTATAGTCGAAGTTGCCTCCGAGGAAGACAAAAACAAACTGTTGAATAACCAGAAACTGAACTCGGTGGTAAAATGTGAACCACCGAGAAAAAGAAATCCTCTCGTCATACTATATGACGTTCCCACAATCATGACAAACGAAGAACTCCTAGAAACAATTGGAAAACAAAACTTCGATGATATAAATGAAGAAGAATTTAAGAGCTGCTTTAAGTTAAAATTTAAGACTGGGCCACGGGGTCGTGACGTTGTTCATCACGTCGCCGAGGAGTCAGCGCCAATGTGGAAGAACATAACAACAATGGGCAGACTATGTGTTGGCTTTCACGCCATAAATACAAGAGATTATGTCGTGGTACCTCGTTGCCACAACTGCGGTGACTTGGATCACATCTTAAGGCTGTGCACCAGGGAGCCGGCGTGCACTAAGTGTGGGGAAACTGTCACAGCCGAAAAGACTGCAAGGCGGCGGCAGTTTGCATACCATGCAAGAATCGAGGGAAGAAGTCTTGCGGAGCCACAGGCAGGAATTGCCCGACATACAGAACGTTGGAGCAGAGATTAATCTCCAGAACTCACTATGGTTGAGCCCGGCATACCGAACAGGATGCCAAAGCGAAAGTCCCCGAGCAAAAGGAGGAGGGATGCCATGAGGGCAAACAGATTCAAGAATTTTTTGAGGTCGCTTTCGGGCGCCACTAAAATTGAAACAAAAGACAAAGCCATACAGACTGAATTTCCAACAATGGACATTGGCACACAAACCAGTCTCCCCCTCACGGCTGAAACTCTCTCCTCTGGAAGCCGGGGAACAAAGCCAGAACTACACCAACAACGGCAAGGGCATCCTGTGGCTGTGGCAACGCCTAAAGACAATCATACAAATAAACAACCCATTCAAGAAAATACAGTGACAAGCTCATGCACGAGCCCCACTGTACAAAGCTCACCAATGGTCAGACTGCCACCGGTCGATCCGGTTAGGGTGTACCCCAACTTGGAGTACACCATGCAACTATCCAGACTAGAGCAGCCGGCTACCCCGACCACTGCCTTACGACTTGTGGTCCGTGTAGGACATGAAGACGGCAGGAAGATAACCTTCTCGGTTATGAGGCTGTTGACAGAATCCAGCTAAAATCAGTGAATCTCCCCACTGACTTCGGAGCCTTGCGAGATCTGCTTAAGAAAGTGTTCGAAAGACGAGGTGAGAAATTTGATCTTAACGACATTTACAAACAATCAGTAATAGCACATGGACGAATTGCTTTCGACTGGAGTAAGACCTGGCCACATGACGGAATACATACTTACTTCCCCTAATGACAAAAATAACTATTGGACAGCTCAACACTCATAACAGCAGGCTCGTGATGCAGGAGCTCCAAAGGGAGGAGAGGAGACTAGATGTACTCTGTCTACAGGAGCCATACTCCCTGGCTGGAAAAATAGCTTTTGCTGCCGCGAGCTGGCAAATAGTCAGCAGAGGGGATGACCCGAAGGCGGCGATTATAATCATAAATAAACACTTGAGAGTCACCACACTCCCACAGTTCACAACTAGCCACTGTAACGTCGTGGACCTTCAAACCCCCATGGAAACCATAACTCTCATAAACATGTATTTTCAGTATGGGGATAACATAGAACACTACATAGACCACCTAGCGAGAGTTACCACGGCGTTGCAGGGAAGAAAAGTTGTAATAACAGCTGACATTAATGCCAAATCCCCCCTGTGGTACAGTGGCACAAGAGATGCTAACGGTGAAAAAGTCGAGGAACTTATAATGGCATCACAACTTGTGGTGGCAGACAGGCCTGGCAATCCTCCTACCTACGCTGCAGGAGGAGGACAGGGCACAAATATTGATGTCACCCTTGTAACTCCAAATACAGCTAACATTATTCAAAACTGGAGAGTCACAGAGAAGGCCACCACAAGCGACCACAATTTGATATTTTCACCTTGGGAGAAAGAGAGTGCCGCTGGGCCACGGGGTGGGAGGTGCAACTAAATTACAGAAGAGCTGACTGGGAACGCCTAGCGAGGGAGTGTGACATTCCTCCATCACCGGAAGGTGACACGCATCTGGACATAGACGTAGACCAGAGAGCAGAGGAACTGGTGAATGCAGTGACAAGAACGGTGAAGGCAGCCGTACCTACTAGGAGGAGGGCCATGGCGGCCTCCCCGTCACCATGGTCTGCTGAACTAGGAGAACTGCGTCAATCTGTCAGAAGGCTGAGGAGACACTACCAGCGCAGTGTCGTCTGGCAGGAACGACAAAGGTGGCAGATGCTATATAGAGAGGAAAAGCGGAAGTTCCAAAAGGAACTGCGCGAAGTTAGGATGAGAAGCTGGGAAAACTTTGTGCTCAACCAGCTAGTCACGGACCCATGGGGGCTTCCATATAAGTTGGTGAGGGAAAAAATCCGCTCTCCTCTGGAGCTATCAACAGTCAGGTACGGGGACAGGATGACGGAGTCCTGGCAGGAGACTGCGGGGGTCCTCCTCCGGTCCCTGTTGCCTGACGACAATGCGGATGGGGAGACAGAGGGGCACAAGCAACTCAGAGATGAAGACCAAGAAGTATACGTTAATGAGTCGGCTGTCTACCCCTTCTCAGAGGAGGAGGTGGCAACCCATATAAGATCATTGAAAAAAGGAAAAGCACCTGGGCCAGACGGCAATGTGGCGGAGGTGGTGCAGTTTCTGGCGCCTCAGCTGACTGCGCCACTAGCACATCTATACAACGAATGCCTCAGACAGAGAAAATTCCCAAAGAGATGGAAAATGGCAAATGTGGTTATTATAAAGAAAGGACCAGACAAGGACCCAGCAGAAGTGAAATCTTACAGGCCGATTTGCTTGCTGGATGTATTTGGCAAAATACTGGAGAAATTGTTGGCTGACAGATTGACAGCACACCGAGTGTTGTGCGGGGTGAGCGACGGGCAGTTCGGGATCAGGCCGGGGCGGTCGGCATCTGATGCAATCGCCCTGGCGGCCGAGGTCTGCGGCTCGACCCCGGACAAATACGTGGTTGGCATCATAGTTGACATCAGTGGCGCCTTCGACGACCTGTGGTGGCCTTCGCTCTTCTCTTGCTTGCGGGAGAAAGAGTGTCCAGGGCCGCTATACGGTTGCCTGAGGAGCTATTGCAAGGATCGGGAAGTCTGGTTATCATCATCTGGCGAAAGAGCTGGAAAGATAATTACCAAAGGATGTCCCCAAGGTTCCGTCTTAGGACCCCTCTTCTGGGACATCCATATGGAGCCTTTATTAGATAGATTACAACAAAGTGGTGAGGTGCTAGAGGTGATAGCCTACGCGGATGACCTCCTCCTGTTGGTTGGTGGCCGTAGCCGCGAAGACATTGAACCGAAAATAGAGACAGCATTAGACAAACTCCAACAGTGGTGCCACACGACTAAAATGACGATATCGCCCAGTAAATCCACCTACCTATTACTAAAAGGACATCTTATTAGAAATCCGACTGTCAGAATAGATGGTTCACCAGTTCTCCGACGACGTGAGACACGCTACCTGGGAGTTATCATTGATGAGAGGTGGAGTTTCGGAAAACACATTGATACTGTCACCCAGAGAGCCCTTCAGATATTAAATAACCTCATTTCAATAGGCCATAAAAGATTCCATCTTCCTCCACACCTAATTAGTATCCTAACCTCAGTTGTGGACTATGGCTCGGGAGTCTGGGCGCACAGGCTCACGAGGGTTGTGCCCGCCAAGGCAGTGAGAAGGGTCCAGAGAAGCATGGTATTAAGAGCTGTGGGAGCCTCTAGAACATCTCCAGGGGGGGCCCTATTAGTCATAATGGGGCTCTGCCCTCTGGACATAAAGATAAGAGAACAGGCGGCTTGGTATTGGGCCAAGATGGGAAATTATGAGAAGATTGCGGATATTATGGGTATTAGGGTGGGGGATAAAAGAGAGATAAGGAAAAGAGGGGAGGAGCTCTGGCAGGAGACTTGGGAGGTAGAAGAGGCTGGACGAAGAACCTTCCAGTTTCTACCTGATGTGAGGGAACGACTTGGACTGAAGTACTTTGATCCTACACGAGGTCTGATCCACTTTCTCACTGGCCATGGACCCTACCCGACTTATTTATGTCGATTTGGGAAGAGGGCAACACCAGCGTGCGACTGTGGCGATCCGGAGGGTACACCCGAGCATGTAGTTTACGAATGTCCCCTCTTCAATGATATCGCAAATACACTACGAGACAGACTACCCAACCGAGACACATACCAACTACTCAGACGAGAGGAAACTTTTCAGACCTTAAACACCTTGGCAAACGAGGTATCTCGAAAAGTTCTAATAGACTATTTAGGAGAGATACACTAAATAATGACAATAACCACCGATTGCGTCCAAGAGCCCTATTCCCATGCCGCCTGTGCGTGGACTGGCCGACTACATCTAAGTTGGAATCCGCCACGTGCAGGACTAGGGGGAGTAGGGAACAACCACCGATTGTGACACACACCGGATATGACGTAGGATAAGTTAGTTTGTAGGACTTAGTTATAGGAAATTAAGATAGGGACTGCAGCGAATTTAACATCGAGGCCTGCCCAGTGCCAGGGGCATGCTCTTCGGGGTTAGCTCGAAGAGCAAGGCATATGAAAGTAGGTTTATATCCTCACTGGCACACATGTGACGCTGCAGAATACATACACAAATTAAATTAGTTATAGGAATTAGGTATAAACTGTATATGTAGATAATCGATGCCCATTGTTATACTAATAACTGTAGCTCACTTACTAAAACTAAACTAGCTGCAAAATTTATATAAATGTATAACTGTTAGGACCCACTAATGAATTAAGGAAGTGGGTTAATTTGTATAATTATAATGGTTTAATAATAAAGAATTTAAAAAAAAAAGTTCTAGAGGACTGATGACCTCAGAAGTTGAGTCCCATAGTGCTCAGAGCCATTTGATGACTATCATTTTGTATTTTCTCGGACAATGATAGCTGTGACATCAGATGAAAATTAGTATTTCAATTTGCTTAATGTTCCGACATTGTAGTTGAAAATGGAAGCAAGTCTTACGAAAACCGAAGATACATTCATAGGATTTGTCGACCTGAAAAAAAAGTCCGACGATCTAAAATGGAACAAGATGTCCGAATGCCTGAGAAAAAAAGGAATTCATTACTGGGAAGACGGATAATATACACATATACAAAAGTGAAGAGGGACATGTCTGAAGGAACAGACACGACATATACAGGGTAAGTCATGTTCGATACATCACACCTTTTATTTCGTGAACGGTTACAGACATCGAAACGCCGTTTTCGACAAGTGTTAGAGTGTAGAGAGACACGTAAGTTTTTGGTTGGTTAATGTTTTTAGCGCCAGTATCAACATCGATATTGAAGCAAGCACTTTTTTTTAAAGGCAATCGTTTATTTTTTATAAACGCATTCGACAGCTCTGGTGAGGAAAATTTCAGTGGTATAGTGTTTGTTAAGGTTAAAGTTGAAACCTGCCGTAAAAAATTTGATAAATGTCCTAGAATTTGAGATCAGGGTTGCCGCAATCGGCATTAGTGGTGCAAACAGCGACAAGCAGAGCTCTCTTGTTATGCTGAGTCAGAAACTCAAAACATTTGCCTGTTTACCTGTCTGCACTGCAGGACGCTCATTTCTGCTTCAACATTCGTTGCGTTGGATATACTGCTGTTATATGCTGAACGTAAAAGAAATGCTGTAGAAACAGTACACTGGATCGCCAGTGTCCGACGCAGCAGGCAGTTGCTCGAATTACTGAGACGCCAGTGCGTACAGGCGGCTTGAACGTCAAAAAAGGACAAGAAAGAAGACTATAAGTGACAGAGAACACGAAGAAACTGTTCTGACACTACACTGATGAATCTGCACAGTGGCACGTGACATACTGTCAGGGAATGTGGAATCAGCCAGACGTGTGTCATTCACATCCTGCAGCGACAGAATTTCCATTCCTATCATCTGTCACTACACCAGGCACTCGATCGACGACCATGATTTCGAATGTCCTACAGAATTTTGTCGGTTCGCTCTTCAGCAAATGAGAGATGACCCTACGTTTTTCCAACGCGTGCTCTTTACCGATGAAGCAACGTTTACTAACCTTCCTTATGTAAATTTCTGTAACATGCACTACTGGGCAGTAGAAAATCCACACTGGCTCCCTCAGGGGCAACATCAACAGCCGTGGAGCGTAAACGTATGATGCGGCAGCATAGGAAATTAAATTTTGGTACATTACTTCAACTCAGTCGTTCTAAATGCACATTCGTACTCCTTTCTGACGAACATTCTACTGGTTCTTCTAGAAAAGTTACCACTGGATATTCCACAGTGCATGTGGCTGCAACTCAACGGCCGTCCAGGTCACTCTTTCCGCGTTGTAACGTAAATACTGAATGAGAACTTTCCTGGACGTTGTATAGAACGAAATTCTACTTCTGCATCTACATGGATACCCTGCGAATCACATTTAAGTGCTTGGCAGAGGGTTCATCGAACCACCTTCACAATAATTTCCTATTATGCCAGTCTCGAAGAGCGCGCGGAAAAAACGAACGCCTATATCTTTCCGTGCGAGCTCTGATTTCCCTAATTTTATTATGATGATCGTTTCTCCCCATGTATGTCGGCATCAACAATATATTTTCGCATTCGGATGAGAAAGCTCGTGGTTGAAATTTCGTGAGAGGATTCCGCCACAACGAAAATTGCCTTTGTTTTAATGATGTCCATCCCAAATCCTGTATCATCTCAGTGACACACTCTCCTCTATTTCGCTATAACACATAACGTGCTGCTCTTCTTCGAACTTTCTCTATGCACTCCGTTAATCCTATCCGGTAAGGAGCCCACACCACGCAGCAGTACTCCTAAATAGAACGGAAAAACGTAGTGCAGCTAGTCTTTTTAGCAGATCTGTTAGATTCCGTAAGTGTCCTGCCAATAAAACGCAGTCTTCGGTTTGCCTCCACCACAACATTTTCTATGTGTTCTTTGCAATTCAAGTTGGTCGTAATTGTAATTCCTGAGTATTTAGTTGAATTTACGGCCTGTAGATTCGACTGATTTATCGTGTAACCGAAGTGTAACAGATTTATTTTAACACTCATGTGAATTACCTGACACTTTCCATTATTTACGGTCAATCGTCAATTTTCGCACCCTACAGATACCTTTTCTAAATCGTTTTGCAATTTGTTTTAATTTTCTGATGAGTTTACTAAACGATGAGCGGCAGCATCTTCTGCAAACAACCTAAGACGGATGCTCAGATTATCTCCTAAATGGCTTATATAGATACGGAGGAGCAAGGGTCCTACAACAATACCTCGGAAAATGCCAGAAATCACTTCTGTTTTACTCGATGACTTTCCATCAGATACTACGAAATGTGACCTCTCTGACAGGAGATAACGAATCCAGTCACATAACTAGGACGATTTTCCATAAGCACGCAATTTCACTACAAGCCGCTTGTGTAGTATAGTGTCAAAAGCCTTCTGAAAATCTAGAAATACGGAATCAATTCAAATCCCTTGTCAATAGCACTCAAGACCTCGTGTGAGTAAAGAGCTACTTGTGTTCCAGAAAGATGATGTTTTCTAAATCCGTGCTGACTGTGTATCAATAGACTGTTCTCTTCGAGGTTATTCATAATGTTTGAACACAATTTACGTTCCAAAATCCTGCAGGATATAGTCGTTAATGATATGGGCCTGTAATTTAGTGGATTACTCCTATTACCTTTCTTGAGTATTTGTGTGACCGGTGCAACTTTCCAGTCTTTGGATTCGCATCTTTCGTCGAGCGAGCGTTTGTATATGATTGTTAAGTAGGGGGTTATTGCATCAGCATACACTGAAAGGAACCTAATCGGTATACAGTCTGTACTGGAAATCTTGCTTTTATAAAGTGAATAAGTTGCATCACTACTCCGAGAATATCTACTTCTAAGTACTTACGTTTGCAGCTGTTATTCACTCGAATTCTGGTTTATTTACATCTTCTCAGGTGAACCAATGTCAAATGGCCTGTGAGGTCCCCTGATTTGATTCCTCTTGATTTCCTTCTTCGGTGAGCAGTCTATGACGATGTCCCAACTACGCCAGATGATACGTGTTATATTGCTAGAGAAGGCCGAAATGCACGCTATAAGCTCACGCAGGATGGCGTGAGGTCTGAAACAGGATACGTAATGAATGCTATAAAGAAAAGTACGTAGCTTCTGGAATACTTAACTTTAATCCATCATTTGTATACATCGTTCTTGATGAGACATGCTTCATACGATAACTATCAATTGCTATGGCGCCTTGCTAGGTCGTAGCCATTGACTTAGCTGAAGGCTATTCTAACTATCTTCTCTGCAAATAAACGAGGCTTCGTCAGTGTTGCATCGCTAGCTAAGTCGTCTGTACAACTGGGGCGAGTGCTAGTAAGTCTCTCGAGACCTGCCGTGTGGTGGCGCTCGGTCTGCGATCACTGACAGTGACGACACGCGGGTCCGACATGTACTAATGGACCGCGGCCGATTTAAAGCTACCACATAGCAAGTGTGGTGTCTGGCGGTGACACCACAATACGTGTCGTCGAATCGCCAGTGCATGCTTTACCATATCACCCACTGTAATTATATTTGTTCATCGTTTTTCGAGCGGAGATTGCAAATGTGCCTTTCAGTCCATGGTCAACAGTTTGAACAGATGCTTAAATAAAGGATAAAGTTATTTATTTGGAAGTCAAAATGTATGTTATGTGATTTGGGTGGTTACCAAATCATAGTTAGTAGACTATTTATTTCATTTTATGTGTACGAAATCGCACTGTGGTGTCAAATAAATCGACAGCGAGTATTGCACGTAGCTGGTAACACTCTCATCATGCGCTTAAGTTCAGCATGAAACGACGTTTCATTTAGAAGAATATTTATTTTGCGCCGTACGGGTAGTCACCAAAGTATTTTTAATGAAATGTTTAATTCAACAGATGTATCCTACATGATATAATTTAGAGCAGTGCAGATGGAGGCAATTGTCCCACACCATGTACGAGGTGTGGCTAGAAAAAAACCGGACTAGTACTGGTGAAACAGTAAAACGAATGCAATAAGACTGAAAGTCGCGTGGCCTGTCACGTGACTCTCGCTCCGTCTACTGCTCGAGTTTCATCTGCCTCCTGCACTCAGTCTACCCGTGGCGTCTGTTTTAAGTAGTTGACGTTTAGTCTGTGCGTCGGAAAATTTTGAGTGTACAGAAAGAACAGCGTGTTAACATCAAATTTTGTTTCAAACTAGGAAAATCTGCAAGTGAAACGTTTGTAATGTTACAACAAGTGTACGGCGATGATTGTTTATCGCGAACACGAGTGTTTGAGTGGTTTAAACGATTTAAAGATGGCCGCGAAGACACCAGTGATGACACTCGCACTGGCAGACCATTGTCAGCAAAAACTGATGCAAACATTGAAAAAATCGGTAAACTTGTTCGACAAGACAACAAGTCAACTCCTGTTAACTCAGACACTGCTCTGATTGTTAAACGGCGATCTTGTCGAACAAGTTTACCGATTTTTTCAATGTTTGCATCAGTTTTTGCTGACAATGGTCTGCCAGTGCGAGTGTCATCACTGGTGTCTTCGCGGCCATCTTTAAATCGTTTAAACCACTCAAACACTTGTGTTCGCGATAAACAATCATCGCCGTACACTTGTTGTAACATTACAAACGTTTCACTTGCAGATTTTCCTAGTTTGAAACAAAATTTGATGTTAACACGCTGTCCTTTCTGTACACTCAACATGTTCCGACGCACAGACAAAACGTCAACTACTTAAAACAGACGCCACGGGCAGACTGAGTGCAGGAGGCAGATGAAACTCGAGCAGTAGACGGAGCGAGAGTCACGTGACAGGCCACGCGACTTTCAGCCTTATTGCATTCGTTTTACTGTTTCACCAGTACTAGTCCGGTTTTTTTCTAGCCACACCACGTATTTTACCTCTAAGAAGCGCACAGCCACATACAGGAAAATGTAGGACAAATGTTCCTTCAAACATTTACATATCCTATACGGTAGTCACTTTTTGCAGCGTATATGACCTCTTTATTTTTGAAGACTAAATAGTTGATTTCTCTGTTTCAGCTCATGTAAATCTGGGAGGATACACAAATGTGAAAAATTTTTCCTAAGCTCTTTGTGATACACTAGATTCTAACCCATGTCGTATTTCCATGTGGAACATTCGCAAGTGGACCTACATCTGGGTCTTAAGTTAGTTCAAGGGGAAATAAAGCTTTATTCTCGTAGCGCAAACCTTCATTATGGTATACAACTATGCAGCTTGATCCGAGAAGTTTGCTTGACAGTGTTTGCACACCAAATGCGGCTTCCAGCCACCGTGCTCCCACATTCTAGGATATTTCTCGATTTTTTTACATCATGTTTCAACGCCAGCACTAACAAACGCTGTATCTCGCTAACTGTCTTCTCAAGAATTATCGAATGCAGTTATAAAAAGTACACGGGTTCATTTTTTAAAAAGAAGTACTTGCTTCTGCACCTCCGTTGATACCATATTAACAAAATAAAAACATACGTCTCTTCGACGGTCTAACATTTACCGAAAACCGCGTTTCGATATGTGTAACAGTTCACGAAATATAAGGGCTGTTACTTCTCACGTGATTCGCCCTATACAATTCCGGCGAGGACGGCAATGGTCCCCTCAGTGCGGATACTCACCAGGCTCGACTCTTACGGGAATTGGCGAGACGGCGCGAATGAGGAGGATAATGGACAAAGGACGCTACATCAGTTGTGTCTGAATAAGCTGAGTTATTATGTGATGAGAGGTTGCTAGAGTAGTCTGTGCAGCAGCAAAAACCACCGTACCTGGATGGCGCAGTGATGCAGTACATCTGTACAGTAAACAGGAGATGCAGGCTCGACTCATGGTCCAGCACTAACTTTCAATTCTCCTTAATGATTTAAATCAATCCCTATGGGCAGCTGGCAACGGCCTTGCCGCAGTGGATACACCGGTTCCCGTGAGATTACCGAAGTTAAGCGCTGTCGGGCGTGGCCGGCACTTGGATGAGTGACCATCCAGGCACCATGCGCTGTTACCATTTTTCGGGGTGCACTCAGCCTCGTGATGCCAAATGAGGAGCTACTCGACCTAATAGTAGCGGCTCCGGTCAAAGAAAACCATCGTCACGACCGGGAGAGCGGTGTGCTGACCACATGCTCCTCCTATGTGCATCCTCAACTGAGGATGACACGGCGGTCGGATGGTCGCGATGGGCCCCTTGCGGCCTGACGACGGAGTGCTATGGGCAGCTAATGTCTTAAATTCCTTTGTGTCCTGACTGATAGTGGCTGCAGCATCAAAATGGTCTCCATTCTTTCAGATACGTCCGCAAGAACAGGTACCACATATACACACACATAAAGTGCAGGTTGATCCCACACCAAAGTTCCAAACCAAAATCATAAACAGTAGCTTCGCTTTCACTAACGCTGAAGTACAGGGGCTTATTGTAAGGAATCCTGCAGCTCCCTGGACTCAGAGCACAGACAAATATTCATACGATCAAAACGCCAGTTACGCCCGTTGGGAAGGCAGTTAATAGCCCAGCCAAGCTATGAACTTATTCACAGTATGAATGATCGGGTGGTACCTCCTCAAGCTAAGTTTTTATCAAGACACAAATGAATTAAAAATGTTGCCTGCGAGGGGGGATTTATCTAAATCAGTGAGGAAAATTCGAATCCACGTCTCCTGCTTACTAGGTGGATCCCCGACCACTATGCCATCTGGACACAGTAATCATCACCACAGCAAGGACTATCCTAGCATGCGTCTCGTCAGACCCGATTCTCCACTTACCTACACACTACTGATATAGTGAGTGCCCTTCCCCTTATAATCATTTCTCGCAGCATTTCGTTGATTCCTGCAGGAGTTAGACGCTGATGTGCATCTCCACTGAAGGGATCACTGACCATCCTCGGCTTAGTTATATATGCCTTAGTCACATATGTGGAGCGTGTGTGGATAAGTTGAGAATTTGTATCTGATGGGAGGCGTGCTAGGGTATCGCGGATATCGCTGTAAAGAAGCGATAGTCTATACTCATCCACACGCTGCAAAGCCGCCATTTTGTGTTAAGTACGAGGGTTATTCCAAAAGTAAGGTCCGATCGGTCGCGAAATGGAAACGACTATGAAAATCCGATAAAGCTTTGCACAGATGTGTTGGGTAGTGTCTCTAGTATAACCCCAGTTAGCATCACGTCGCTGTTCTCATTTCTGAGCTCGCAGTGAGTGCGTAAAGATGTCTAGAAAATAGTGTCTGCCGCCAAGTACGAGGGCCTGGTGAGAAATTTCGCCTGAAGCTATGCAGCCAACATTACATAACTGTCGTGCTGTTTCGTCTTCACGACAATTCTCAGCCGCATTCTGCAGGGGCAATGAAGATGCTCCTGCATCGTTTTCAAATGGAAATGTTAGATTACCCACAATACAGTCCGCAATTGTCTCCCCCTGAGTTTCATCTCTGGTCACATGAACCGCTGTCTTTGACGACAACATTTTGACACAGACAACGAGGTGTAGGCCAGCGTGGAGAATTGGCGGAAAGCGCTGGCGGCTGCCTTCTATGATGAGGCTATTGAAAAGTTGGTACAACGCTATGACAAAAGTCTAAGTCAGAACGGCGACTACATAGAGAAGTAGCTGAAAGGTGTAGCTAATTGTTACAAGTAAAACATTTCTGATGTTCACTGTGGTTTCAATTTGGCAATCAATCGGACCTTACTTTTGGAATAACCCTCGTATCTTGTGTTTATATACGTATAGGAACTTCTGAGCAGGGAATTACGTCCAAATCAGTGTCATATTAAGCAGTGCAATAGTGTAACGTTACAGCCCCGCCAATATGCCAACGATAGAAATTAAGCTTGGTTTTTTAGGTTAGAGAATTCCCTCCCTAGGCCCGACAAGACGCCTCCTGAGACGCGGCAAGGTAGGAGTAGGCAAAATGCAACAGGGAATAACAATATTAATGTGCTAATATTAAACTGCAGGAGCGTCTATAGAAAGGTCCCAGAACTGCTATCATTAATAAACGGTCACAATGCCCATACAGTACTAGGGACAGAAAGTTGGCTGAAACTAGACGTAAACAGTATTGAAATCCTAAACTCAGATTGGAATGTATACAGCAGAGACAGGCTGGACAGTGAAGGGGGAGGCGTGTTTATAGCGATAAGAAGTGCAATAGTATCGAAGGAAATTGACGGAGATCCGAAATGTGAAATAATTTGGGTGAAGGTCACGGTTAAAGCAGGCTCAGGCATGGTAATTGGATGTCTCTATAGGCCCCCTGGTTCAGCAGCTGTTGTGGCTGACGGTTCTAGGCGCTCAGTCCGGAACCGCGCGACTGCTACGGTCGCAGGTTTGAATCCTGCCTCGGGCATGGATGTGTGTGCTGTCCTTAGGTTAGTTAGGTTTAAGTAATTCTAAGTTCTAGGGGACTGATGACCACAGATGTTAAGCCCCATAGTGCTCAGAGCCATTTTTTTGTTGTGGGTGAACACCTGAAGGATAATTTGGAAAATATTTCGAGTAGATTTCCCCACCACGTTATAGTTCTGGGTGGAGATTTTCATTTGCCGAATATAGACTGGGAAACTCAAACGTTCATAACGGGTGGCAGGGACAAAGAATCCAGTGAAATTTTTTTAAGTGTTTTATCTGAAAACTACCTTGAGAAGTTAAACAGAGAACCGACTCGTGGCGATAACATATTAGACCTTCTGGTGACAAACAGACCCGAACTATTTGAAACAGTTAACGGAGAACAGGGAATCAGCGATCATAAAGCGGTTACTGCCTCGATGATTTCAGTCGTAAATAGAAATATTAAAAAAGGTAGGAAGATTTTTCTGTTTAGAAAAAGCGACAAAAAGCAGATTACAGAGTACCTGACGGCTCAACGCAAAAGTCGTTTCTCAAGTGCAGATAGTGTTGAGGATCAGTGGACAAAGATCAAAACCATCGTACGAGTACAATATGCGTTAGATGAGTATGTACCAAGCAAGATCGTAAGAGATCGAAAAGAGCCACCGTGGTACGACAACCGAGTTAGAAAACTGCTGCGGAAGCAAAGGGAACTTCACAGCAAACATAAACATAGCCAAAGCCTTGCAGACAAACAAAAATTACGTAAGCGAAATGTAGCGTGAGGAGGGCTATGCGAGAGGCGTTCAATGAATTCGAAAGTAAAGTTCTATGTACCGACTTGGCAGAAAATCCTAAGAAATTATGGTCTTATGTCAAAGCGGTAGGTGGATCAAAACAAAATGTCCAGACACTCTGTGACCAAAATGATACTGAAACAGAGGATGACAGACTAAAGGCCGAAATACGAAATGTCTTTTTCCAAAGCTGTTTCACAGACGAAGACTGCACTGTAGTTCCTTCTCTAGATTGTCGCATAGATGACAAAATGGTAGATATCGAAATAGACGGCAGAGGGATACAGAAACAATTAAAATCGCTCAAAAGAGGAAAGGCCGCTGGACCTGATGGGATACCAGTTCGATTTTACACCGAGTACGCGAAGAAACTTGCCCCCCTTCTTACAGCGGTGTGCCGTATGTCTCTAGAAGAGCGTGGCGTTCCAAAGGATTGGAAAAGGGCACAGGTCATCCCCGTTTTCAAGAAGGGACGTCGAACAGATGTGCAGAACTATAGACCTATATCTCTAAAGTCGATCAGTTGTGGAATTTTGGAACACGTATTATGTTCGAGTATAATGACTTTTCTGGAGACTAGAAATCTACTCTGTAGGAATCAGCATGGGTTTCGAAAAAGACGGTCGTGTGAAACCCAGCTCGCGCTATTCGTCGACGAGATTCAGAGGGCCAGAGACAAGGGTTCACAGGTAGATGCCGCGTTTCTTGACTTCCGCAAGGCGTTCGATACAGTTCCCCGCAGTCGTTTAATGAACAAAGTAAGAGCATATGGACCATGAGACCAATTGTGTGATTGGATTGAAGAGTTCCTAGATAACAGAACGCAGCATGTCATTCTCAATGGAGAGAAGTCTTCCGAAGTAAGAGTGATTTCAGGTGTGCCGCAGGGGAGTGTCATAGGACCGTTGCTATTCACAATATACATAAATGACCTTGTGGATGACATCGGAAGTTCACTGAGGCTTTTTGCAGATGATGCTGTGGTGTATCGAGAGGTTGTAGCAGTGGAAAATTGTACTGAAATGCAGGAGGACCTGCAGCGAATTGACGCATGGTGCAGGGAATGGCAATTCAATCTCAATGTAGACAAGTGTAATGTGCTGCGAATACATAGAAAGAAAGATCCCTTATCATTTAGCTACAAAATACCAGGTCAGCAACTGGAAGCAGTTAATTCCATAAATTATCTGGGAGCACGCATTAGGAGTGATTTAAAATGGAATGATCATATAAAGTTGATCGTCGGTAAACCAGTTGCCAGACTGAGATTCATTGGAAGAATCCTGAGGAAATGCAATCCGAAAACAAAGGAAGTAGGTTACAGTACGCTTGGTCGCCCACTGATTGAATACTGTTCAATAGTGTGGGATCCGTACCAGGTAGGGTTGATAGAAGAGAGAGAGAAGATCCAACGGAGAGCAGCGCGCTTCGTTACAGGATCATTTAGTAATCGCGAAAGCGTTACGGAGATGATAGATAAACTCCAGTGGAAGACTCTGCAGGAGAGACGCTCAGTAGCTCGGTACGGGCTTTGGTTAAAGTTTCGAGAACATACCTTCACGGTAGAGTCAAGTAGTATATTGCTCCCTCCTACGTATATCTCGCGAAGAGACCATGAGGATAAAATCAGAGAGATTAGAGCCCACACAGAAGCATACCGACAATTCTTCTTTCCACGAACAATACGAGACTGGAATAGAAGGTAGAACCAAAAGAGGTACTCAAGGTACCCTCCGCCACACACCGTCAGGTGGCTTGCGGAGTATGGATGTAGATGTAGATGTAGGACGTCAAAAGTGTAAATTAATAACTGGCAGAGCGTTTATCATATGATGATCGCACCATAATAACTGATGCAAAACTATCTGCATCCCACAGAGGCTGTGGTGTCAACTAACAAACAACGAGACACAACTCCACACCAACAGAAGACAGCACTAGCACCTTGACTGCCACGTGAGTTAAATATAACTCACAGGAAGTGTTCTCTTCGGGCCACGTGAAGTAAATACAACTCACGGACATTTTTCCATTTAAAGCTCCGTGCTGCAGTTGTAAGTCACAGGAGCGTGCTGTGACTCGGTGTTATAGTAGGTTATGTACCCAAAAACAAATCATGTTAGTGGCCTACGGTTTTCGAGAGCTCAAGAGTAGTTATTGACATTTGAATTCGTGAGTTATATATAACTCACATGGTTCAGTCGGACTTTTCTTCTTTTTATTATTTATTTTTTATTTAGTTTGACATATTACTTAGACAGTAGATTGCAAATCACATAAAGTTTTATTTACATTCTTCAGCTCTCATTGCAACAACAATGAAGCTGAAAAATTTGGGTCATTCCACTTTGTTTCTCTAACACCTGTATACAGTGTGCTTCATGAAAAAACACTCCACGCAAAAATATAAGTCACAATTTTTACATTTCCATGCAGTTTGTTTACATTTCTTGACAGCTTGCTCTCGTCCAAAATCGTTCTTCATATTTTCGTAGCACACTGTACACCTACGTCTGGTTGCTCCCATGTTCACAAGTGCACAATCTGCAAGTAACGTGGTGGCTTTGGTGAGAGATGTCTCAGGCTCATCGGCATCTTCTTTGTGGAGTAGTCTCAAAGTCTCTTTGAATTCAAAATTGTTAAGGCTTTCGTGGCCACTTGTTGACAAACTGCCTATTGGCTTCTGTCTCGGGTTCTTCGGCCGACGTCCATCTAATGATTTTTCTGACGTTTCGCCAGCACGAGTGGCTGGCATTGTCAAAGCTTCACCCTCCATTGCCGGTCTGTGATTGAGATCGTTGTTGATGTATCGGTAAATCACATGAGCACTTGCCAGTGCTGACCGTGTCAACAATTCAATCGCAAGCTTCCTGTACCATTTCACACCCCGCCTTAGGCAATGCGAGTACGACTTCATCTGGTCAGAAAGATCTATGCAAGACTTTGACTGATTATAGTCAATTATCACTGCTGGTTTTTTCTTTGTGCCCTTCCTGGTTTGAACTTCTTCGTCTCCATGAACGGTACTCAGCATCAGAACATGCCTCATATCTTTCCATTTCAGTACTACTACACCTGTGGTACTTTTCTTTGTTTTGTTTTGCCCCCTTCTTCAGTTTGGCCTGTACAACATCTTGAGGATTCAGTTTTCTGTTTGATCTTGGGGTACCAACTAAATGTGTTGACTGTTCAAGAAGCTAGTTTGCTAGATGAACACTCGTGTAAAAATTGTCTGTGTATAAGAATCTGCTCTCATAACAACAGAAGTGTCAAGAGGAACACCAGGATTCGCATCCTTCACACAGTAAACTTTCATATTCTAGGTATAGCCACCCTGTAGACAAAGTTTAAACAATTTAATTCCGAATTTATGGCCCTTATTGTTTATATACTGAATGAAACTTAGTCTTCTTCGAAATGGCACAAGTGTTTCGTCAATACAAACTTCTTTCTCCAGCACAACTGCACTTTGAAATCTCTGCAGTAAATTATCAATAAAAGGTTGAATTTTGAATAAGCGGTTTCCAGGTTTCCTAGTTGTTATCCGATGAATGCGACATACGCAAAAGCAGTTTAAAACGATTGCGTGACATGACATTTTTTACATTGTTGTGATAGAGCATATTTCTTGACCAATAATTTGGAAACCTGGGTTTTACATTTAGTGACATCCATAACAAAAACACTAAAAATTGTTCAATTTCAGTTTTGCTGACATCAGTCCAATTTTTCAGTCATGAATTAACAGTTACTGAATGACTTTGTAAGACTTGTTTTGCGTACAGATTAGTATGTTGAGTCACATATTCCAAAATTTCATCAGTTACAAAATATTTGAAGAAATCGTATGGTGTCTTGCCCTGAGAGTTAGTGCAACAGAAGCATTTACACCAGCACTGGAATGAATAAATGTAAAGTTTTTCATATTTTTACCCGTAACTGGCCCCGAGACAATGTCATTAGAATTTGTTCTATCTCTATCTTCAGAACTTTCTGATATTACACTTACTTCAATTGAACCTGAATCAACTGCAGTAGTTATGGCACTAACACGGTTAGAGGTGCTTTGTTGCCTGGTTTTTATAGCTGTGAAGTCTGGTTCTTTGACTGAATATGGACATAAAACTCTTCTTCCTTCCTTCACTGCTGTGATTCCATCATCATAACTTCTGGTTTCGCTTCCGGTCTCCTCTGGTAAAAATTCGTCTGAGCTATCACCAAATAAAGGCACAAAATCTTCATCACTTATATCCATAACTTCATCTAAAAGCCTGCCGGTGTGGCTGAGCGGTTCTAGGCGCTTCAGTCTAGACCCGCGCGACCGCTACGGTCGCAGATTTGAATCCTGCCGTGGGCATGGATGTGTGTGACGTCCTTAGGTTACTTAGGTTTAAGTAGTTCTAAGTTCTAGGGGACTGATGAAATCAGATGTTAAGTCCTATATTGCTCAGAGCCATTTCATCTAAAAGTTGCTGTACTTGCCTTTTTTCATCTTCGTAACTTCTACGAGACATTTTCTTCTGCCACAATATCACTTCGCTACGGAGCAGACATCAGTGAACAAAGACTGTAGCAACAATGCAGGAAGGCAATAATGGAACTGTACACAAATAATGCTGTGGAATGAAAAACTGACAGGAGTACAAACCTAAAATTATTAGCGACATAGCAAATCACACAACTAGTACCTTTACTCTGGGTCCATGTGAATCATATGTATCTCACACAAAAAAAAATAAAAAAAAGGTACTAAAATGCCATATTTTCATTTCATTTGCACATAACAAATTTACATGGAGCAAACTAAAGCAGGATATTGAAAAAAAGTAAACGGCCCCAAGGGGTCGGTTACCCAATTATACCACGGCAGTCAATGTGCTAGCAACCAGTTTCTGGTCATCCACTGTTCCCTTCTCCCAAATACCCCCGTAGCCATTCAAGCAGTGAGCTGTAAATATAAAATTTGTATGTTAGTTTAGTTCAAGACATTTTATCTTCAAGTAACAGTTTGGTGTGTTTACGAACACCAGATCCGATGTGTTAAAATTGCCTAAAACGCGTTGCAACATGTTAAATTAAACTTGTAACAAATAAAAGTGACTGGTAGCAGGAAATACAAGTAATTATTCCGCACCCTCATGGTTTCTAAGCGTAGCCAGCATGGCCATAATTAATTATTAGAAAAAGTTTTCCAGTAATTCCGAAAATCAAAACAACATAAAATACGGTCAAAATCTTGAAAAGAAAATAGAACAGATTAGCACTTATGTTTTATAAGCATTTCATGGGGTATTCTATTCAGGACTGCTGAAGACAAGGACAAGATGAACAGAAAAAGCAGTAAATGGATGGGTAAAATGGCCTGCAATGCAATTGGTAACCTGAAAACGGTTGTCAAAAGTAAACTTTGGACGTTTCTGAAATGTAAATCTCGCAGAATGTATTTCGACTTACGGCTGCGAAAGATGGTCTTTAAATGCGAAATTACTTAAAAAAATTTATTTTACTCGGCTGTTAACATAGAGTCGTACGTTGGAAATTAGAAAAGGGACAGGAGTAGAGATAAACAGATAAGGGTACTGTCACGAGATGAAGGTATATATTAGAACAGAGATGAAAATGAAGCAGGATATGTAACCAGGTTAACGGAAGGAAGATCGATCAAGGTTTGGAAGATTGTAAGAGCTACGTAAGAGGATAACGTAATGGAAGGTGGGTATATGCAGCTGAAGGCCAAAATACATGAAAAAATGTAGCGGCAATGGATGTCCAATGGATGTAGATGACAGAACGTACTATAATCATACTTAACCTCAATGCACGAAATAAGAGAGTCTTATAGACCACTAGAGCGTCCTTGGTTCCTTGACAGGTTTCAGAAAGCACATTTGCTTTTAGGTGTTACTGGTAAGTAGATGTCGACCGTTAGGGGTCACTACAAAAAATATTTTTGTTTTTCAGCGCTTTGACAAAGAGAGCGCGAGATGTGTAGTACTGCAAAGCTTTATTGTGACGGCCTGTTTACTTTTCCAAAATGAAAAGTGCAGGCCCAATGGTCGCACTGCTAAAAATTTCCATGAAATAGCCGCGTAATCACCTGACACGCATTTGTTTATCAGCTTGTCTGCTAGCTCGCTATTTTCTTTCTCATCTCGTTCCACACTCGGCGCTCCTTCGTGTCCGGCACACGCAGATAAAAGTGACTAACGCGTCCGATGTGAACTCTGCAAAGAGGCCCTTTTCTCCCGGTCCTGCCGTACCTCTCGCACAGTCCTCGCCATCAAAGGCTTGTCGCAGCGGAAATGGCAACTTTTAATTAGCGTGTACCTGGTGTACATAGTCTTTGATGCTTTGTCCGCTGTGCAGTCGCTCTGGGCAGCCACATTTCCATTCCTTTGGTCCGCACTTAAGCTGTAAAAACATGGCGGACGCGGCCAGCTGCTCACCGGGACGACAGTAGGGTGGTGTGAAGCGCAAACGCCTGTACAACGTGGCCTGGGCGTGGGTCACGACTCATGAATTGGGATTTTTCTCTGAGGAATGCTTTTAGGTCAATGACCCTTACACCTCCAGGACGCCCTTCTCGACTATTCTTAAAAGAATGTATCCGCGTGCATAAAACAACTACAAGGTGGATGAGTATAATCTGGGTAATTTGCACTCTTTTTTTAGAAAAGGTTGTTTTCATCCATACCAATGGTTATGACATAGCATTTCCTGAACAGTGTGTCATACAATGACAGAGAAAAGTGCCCTAAACTGGACTTCTCCTTCCGTCCACGGCTACCTCCCCTCCATTAAGCGGACCGCCCTCCCCCCTCCCCAGCCACACGGTTCTGCATGCTCCAAAACTTTTTTTTTTTTTAGTCATCAGTCATCCGACTGGTTTGCTACGGCCCACCATGAATTCCTCTCCTGTGCCAAACCCTTCATCAATCTCTTCATGTCAGAATAGCACTCGCAACCTACGTCCTCAGTTATGTGCTGTATGTATTCCAGTCTCTGTCTTTCTCTACTGTTTTTGCCCTCTACAGCTCCCTCTAGGACCATAAGACGTGTCCTATCACCCTGCCCTTGTCACTGTTTTCCATATATTCCTTTCCTCTTCGATTCTGCGGAGAACCTTCTCAACCGTTACCTTATCCGTCCACCTAATTTTCAACATTCGCCTGCAGCAAAACATCTGGAATGCTTCTATACTCTTCTTTTCCCGTTTTCCCACAGTCCATGTCTCTCTGTCATTCAATGATACGCTGCTAATGTACATTCTCAGAAATTTCTTCTTCAAATTAAGACCTATGTTTGATACTAGTAGACTGCTTTCGGCCGGGACTGCCATTTCTACACTACTGGCCATTAAAATTGCTACACCAGGACTATGACGTGCTACAGACGCCGAATTTAACCGACAGGAAGAAGATGCTGTGATATGCAAATGATTAGCTTTTCAGAGCATTCACACAAGAGTGGCGCCGGTGGCGACACCTACAACGTGCTGACATGAGGAAAGTTTCCAACCGATTTCTCATACACAAACAGCAGTTGACCGGCGTTGCCTGGTGAAACGCTGTTGTGATGCCTCGTGTAAAGGAGGAGAAATGCGTACTATCACGTTTCCGACTTTGATAAAGGTTGGATTGTAGCCTATCGCGATTGCGGTTTATCGTGTCGCGACATTGCTGCTCGCGTTGGTCGAGATCCAATGACAGTCAGCAGAATATGGAATCAGTGGGTTCAGGAGGTTAATACGGAACGCCGTGCTGGACCCCAACGGCTTCGTAACCCTAGCAGTCGAGATGACAGGAATCTTATCCGCATGGCTGTAACGGATCGTGCTGCCACGCTTCGTTCCTGAGTCAACAGATGGGGACGTTTGCAAGACAACTACCATCTACACGAACAGTTCGACGACGTTTGCAGCAACATGGACTATAAACTCGGAGAACATGTCTGCGGTTACCCTTGACGCTGCATCACAGACAGGAGCGCCTACGATGGTGTACTCAACGACGAACCTCGGTACACGAATGGAAAAACGTTATTTTTTGCGGATGAATCCAGGTTCTTTTTACAGCATCATGATTGTCACATCCGCGTGTGGCGACATCGTGGTGAACGCACATTGGACGCATGTATTCGTCATCGCCATGCTGGCGTTATCACCCGGCGTGATGGTATTGGGTGCTATTGGTTACACGTCTTATGAAACGTCCCCTTTTTAACAATTATACATGACTGTGCTTAAACTGACACACAATATTTTGTTAGCGCAACGCAATCTGACTTTCAAAATTCCCTACAAAAGAATGGCCCTGACTAACATTAGACTATACCTTTCACAAATCACTTACCTCACAAAAATCTTCGCTGCTCAAGCTACTGCAATACAGCGAGCGCCACTACTGCCAGCTAAATAAAAGATTCAAACTATGGAAGGCACTAACTACTGATAGGGATAGTTAGCAAATGAAAGATATTAATAGAGAACAAATAATGTATTTACCTTGATATCATCATATATAAATATAGCAGTTCATGACAAATTTCAAAACTCCGCCATCTCTCTCCCCACATCCACCACTGCTGGCGGCTCACCTCCAACTGCGCAACGCTACGTGCTGTTCACATCCAGCTGCCGCTGCCCAACACTACAATGGCAGACAACAATGCAAACTAGCCACAGACTGCACACAGCACAGCCAGTGATTTTCATACAGAGGTGGCGTTACCAATAAAAAAACCTAAACAGCCTACTTACATAGCCCCCATGCTCCCCACAAAAATTTTTACAAATTGGATTGGGCAGTGGCCAATACAGATTTGAAAAAAATTTTTCATAATTACAATAACAAAGAAATCAAATGCACACACTTATTGATACAATGTTGGTCAAAAGCTAAAAATTTCTCACAGTCCATAAAGACAGTCCACATTGTTCATCACAGTAAAAATGCAGAGTTTTTCTCAAAGTCTGAGCAGTAAAAGAAAATGCACATAGAAGTAGTGGATTTCCATGCAAAGTAGTGTTGTCGTTCCAACGGAAAGACAGTGCTGACTCTTGACATGCAGACAGGTAATGGGCCACAACATAGCAAACCCACAGCAGAGTCATTCGACGTTTTGAAGAATATTGGTAGGTAGGTCATCACAGAACAGAACCACTGTAGTCCTGGTAGAGATTACGGTATTGGTGGGCCACCAGAGGCGCAGACCCACTGCAGGCCTTGTAGAAATAATGGTACTGGTGAGTCAGCAAAGGTGTAGACCCACTGTAGTCCTTGTAGAAATGGCCAGCAGCCATCTGTTGCGACTGTGCAGGTGCACAATCACCATTGAAGAGTCTTGCAGAGGATATAGCAAGTCCATAAACCACCACTTGTGCACTCACAAAGTGTTTGGAATTGTCCTTAGAACCAGCAATGCTGTTATCCAGTCCCTTGCTGAATTATTAACACACGTGCAAACACTAACAGTCCCTACTTCTCACATATTGTCCATATACTATGACCAACAGAAACGTGTGCAGTGAAATGTAACTTAATTTGAAGAACTGGTGTCTGTACAATTATAAATTTACAACATGAAAATTTAATTACAAAGGTACAAAATACATCATTAAAGAACATAACAATACAGATAACATTTGTAGTAACACAGGCTTTACAAAAGAATAGAAATAAACATATACATCAGTGGAATTATGACATGAGTACATACATAAAGGATCACAATAACTTTTGAAACATCAACTTCACACATGAGCATTGAACAGAACAGAATTAATAATGTCTAACATCTTTACAAAGTAAATAACATATTATTAATGCCAATTATATTCGAGGATAACAGTATTCCTCATCATAGTGAATGTAGCTTAATATTAAAAGAAGAAAAAATTCTATGAAACTACACAGAGACAGGAAGAAAACAAATACACAAGGGTACACAAACACATAGTGGGATAACACCAATAGGAAAGGACAGGGTTCGTTTTCAGTGTAACATTTGGTACTGCAGTCCAACCCAAAACTTCATGTATCTTTCCTCTTATTTCATCCTTTGTTTCCACCAAAAAAATTCTATCTAAGCATGCTTTCTGTATTTATATGTTCACACATTTCTTACCTCAACATTTATTTCCAAGAAAATCCTACCTAAACCTGTTTTCTCAATGCATTTCTTCCAATTCATCGCAACTCATTCTCTTATAGGCTACCCCCTCATAAGCTAACTTAAATCTACAGAGCTCAGATGCTAAACTAAGGGACGAGGCAATGCAGCAGCACAAAATAAGTAACACAAACAGCAATGACCAAAAAATTGGAAAATTGCAAAGCAAGCTACAGTAAATCTAAATTACCAAGCAATGCAACATTACAACTAATATGAGCCAATGTGCAGCAACAAAAAGTAAATCTGGCTTAGCAGAGTAACACAAATTAAAGTTCAGTAGCACTATGCCTGGCAAACAGCAGCTTATATCTAAACATGACATAGCTCATGCAGAAAAAATATTACAGTAAAAACAACAATGCAGATAAGGGAAATGTATAATCACATCTTAATGTCTATGTAATTAAAGTGGTGCACCACAACAACTTATTGTAAAAGAAATATTACCATGTACTTGAAAAGAATATTATGTTTGCAGTTACTGTTACTAGTCCCCTCTCATTGTTCTTTCCTTTCCAAGTGCTCCTTTTTTGAAGAATGTGGATCACAAAATTATTATTTAATAGACCTTGATATCATCATATATAAATATAGCAGTTCATGACAAATTTCAAAACTCCGCCATCTCTCTCCCCACATCCACCACTGCTGGCGGCTCACCTCCAACTGCGCAACGCTACGCGCTGTTCACATCCAGCTGCCGCTGCCCAACACTACAATGGCAGACAACAATGCAAACTAGCCACAGACTGCACACAGCACAGCCAGTGATTTTCATACAGAGGTGGCGTTACCAATAAAAAAACCTAAACAGCCTACTTACAGTCTCAGTGACCTCTTGTTTGCATTGACGGCAGTTTGAACAGTGTACGTTACATTTCAGATGTGTTACGACCTTTGGCTCTACCCTTCATTCGATCCCTGCGAAACCCTACATTTCAGCAGGATAATGCACGACCGCATGTTGTAGGTCCTGTACGGGCCTTTCTGGATACAGAAAATGTTCGACTGCTGCCCTGGCCAGCACATTCTCCAGATCTCTCACCAATTGGAAACGTCTGGTCAATGGTGGCCGAGCAACTGGCTTGCCACAATACGCAAGTCATTACTCTTGATGAACTGTGGTATCGTGTTGAAGCTGCATGGGCTGCTGTACCTGTACATGCCATCCAAGCTCTGTTCAACTCAATGCCCAGGCGTATCAAGGCCGTTATTAAGGCCAGAGATGGCTGTTCTGGGTACTGATTTCTCGGTATCTATGCACCCAAATTGCGTGAAAAGGGAATCACATGTCAATTCTAGTATAATATATTTGTCCAATGAATACCCGTTTATCAACTGCATTACTTCTTGGTGTTAATGGCCAGTAGTGTACCAGTGCTGCTCTGCTTTTTATCTCCTCCTTACTCTGTCCGACATTGGTTACTTTGCTACCTAGGTAGCAGAATTCCATAGTTCATCTACTTCGTGATCAGCAGTTACGATGTTAAGTTTCTCACTGTTCTGATTTCTGCTACTTCTCGTTACTCTGTCTTCGATGTACTCTCAATCGAAGTTAGGTACTTATTAAACTCTAGTGGGACCAAAAGTAAATAGGGGTTTAGGCTTCCGCCGCTCTGCAGCTGCGTGTAAAAGTCCCTCGCTGCAACTGTTACTTATCAGTTCACCATTACATTTCTTGACAATGGAAAAAGTTTCTACAGTCTCAGACATATTTTGTTATTTCTTCTAGATACTGGCAGGTACGCTTCTGAACCTATGTGTGTTCTTGAACAGTAAGGTTTATGGTTAATATTCATGATTTAACCGTTTAATTTAGATGTTTGCGTAAATAAACTACTCTTTTAACAAACTGTAGGCTCCAGTTGCGTAAACTGGACCCCTTTCAGTTGCTTCGACCAGACCGCTTCTTTTTCAAGTCTGCCGGTATTAGTAAACACTCTTATTCCCTTGGAATTCTCTTGCAGATTCCAAGGGTTTCGTGGGCAAGGTTGATCAAAAGAACTGGAATCAATGGAGAATAACTAAAGCTATTGATGCAGTTCAGAGAAAGAAGATGGTTTGGAAGAGCAATTTAATGTTTCAAAAACAACACTTACAAGGTTGTCCAGTATGAAGTACAGTGTACCTGGGAAGGCAACAAAAACAAAGAGGAGCAGACCTACAATTTCGGGTAAAGATCTTGAAGACATGGTTTAGCGTTGTCTTGCTGCTTAAGCTTCTTTCTATGGGGTTACTGGTAGTGACTAGTGAAGGACAGCCGTACAATTGTCAAAAATAACACTGAACAATCGCTCAAAGCAGAAATTGCTAGAAAAAATGCGCTAGTCTTTTTCTTAAACGCCACAAAACCAGTCAGAAAGAAAGCGTACAGTAACATCCTAAAATGGGGCTCTTCGCTTTAACAAAGGAAACAGAGAGTTATTCTGTAACCTTTTCGAAGATATTATGTTATTCTTGATTAGAAAGTAGATTGTGTTTTCCCTGATTTAACACCTTTTTATGATTTTATTTAATGTTATTTCGATAATTTTTAAAAGAAGTCCGATTTTGGCAACTATTTTTCAAATTCGAAAGTTTGTTTTCTGGAAGCAATTTTTTCGTATCAACTATTCATTATATATATTTTTTAGATAAATATAGGTGTCGCATAAGATTATGAAGTAAATATTGCATGCTTTTGAAACAGATTCCTTTATTGTTTTCTATTTTTTGAAATCAAAAACAAAAAGAGGGTCTGGTTTTTGGTACTCTCGTATGTAATTCGGCAGCTGCGTGCAGCGACATATGGTGATATAGTTTGCAAAAAATGTTGGAAGTAAATTAAAATGTTGTGCCTGATGACGTTTTATTGCATTAACAGCGAAAATGTAGTAAGCAATGTATTTTTTGCAGGGAATCTTGTAAACTTAGCAACCACAGCTATAAATTGTCATCTTTGGGATTAAGCAGCCGCTTCGGCTGTATTTAACCTTTTTTTATTATCAGGCCACAACCGTTTCGTGGCGTTGAAAAGCACATTCACTGAAGACTCGTAAGTAAGTCATGAGAGCTAAGTAGCCCGGAACATGGAACCCAACATTCGTTGTCAGACCAAGTTGAAAAACCTAAGGATTTGTTCTCAGTGCCAAGAAACGGACTGTGGTTTCTTTTTGTTTTCTTTTTCGAGCCTCAAATACTGGATGAATATAGTCTGGCTAATTCGAACGCCATAAGCTAAGCTGCCTTAAAACACATACAGGGTGAACTATCAAGAACCTGCAACGCAACCATTGCGGAAATGGAAAGTGTTACTCACGTGCGGTTTTCACATAATCGATTGGTAGACAGGGGATCGTGTTCTTAGTCAATAAACAGACTGTAATAATACTTAGAAAATGTATTCTTTATACAAACATATACTATTTTAAATGACACAGTGCCTACTGACATTAACAAGCTAAACGTTGCAGGATAGTAATGCGAGTCGCTTACGAGATATCGTATTTTGAAAAATTTCCATACCGAGCCTTGTTTGTTCCATTCCACCTACGTAGTTGTAGGTGCGATATTGTTATGTTTGCTTACAGTGTACGTACGTGTTCCTAGAGTGCACTACGACTTGTTAGTCAATAGTGTGTGACAGTCCATACAATAGGTCGTGAGTGGGCAATGGCATTTACAAATGCAGAAATAGCAGACATGCTCCTTGTGCATGGAGAGCGTAGAAAGAATGCTGTTCTCTCTTGTGCGGTGTATGCGGCAAGATATCCCAATAGACGTCAACTATCTCGGCAACTATTTATCAGTCTCTTCACAAGTTACGTTTAAGTGGTAGCGCGACACCCAGACAACGTAACAGAAGGAAACAAGAGACGACAGAAGAGAGGGAAATTAACGTTTTTGCAGTTGCTGCAGTTGATCCGCACTTTAACTCCCACACAATCGCATGAAGAAGTGTCCTACGCACTCTCCATCGACATAGAGCTGCGTAGAAACGATTATGAGAATTGTGTTAACTTCCGTACATGGAAGTTAAGACAGGATGCTCCACATGTATCATGTACCTTATTTAGTGACGAAGCCACATTTACCAATCATGACCAGGTAAACCGCCGAAATGTGCACTATTGGTCTGTTGACAATTCTCGGACGGAACACTGAATGCGCATAAGTATCGCAGCCTCCTAACAGACCATCTTCCACTGATGCTAGAAGAAGTTCCTCTCCAAAGTAGGTGGAATCTGTGATGCTAACATGAAAGCTCTCCAGCCCATAGTGCACGAAGTACTACATCATGTCTTCAAAAATTGTTTCGAAATCGTTGGACTGTACCCAGAGGACCTGTACCCTGGCCGAGATTTTCCCCGGATTTGACGCCTGCATACTTTTTTTCTGTGGGAAAAGCTGAAAGACGATGTCTGCAACGACGTACCAACTACACCCGATGATGCGCAACGACGTATTACTGCAGCCTGCTCGGACATCTCCGATGAAATGTTAGCACGCGTGCAGCGTTCGCCCTATACCAGAGTGGAAGCTTGTATTGCCACTGACGGTGGTCATTTTGAACACAACCCGCGCAAAAATCGTGCAACAAACACCATTGACATTATAATTTACCATAATTTTAGCTTGTTATTATCAACAGGCATTGCTCCATTTAAAAAAGTGTATGTTCTGCGCAAAAAGCCACTTTTCATATATTATTACAGTACAATCTGCTGATTGCAGAGCCGCTGCCTACCAATCGACTCGCCGGCCGGAGTGGCCGAGCGGTTCTAGGCGCTACAGTCCGGAACCGCACGACCGCTACGGTCGTAGGTTCGAATCTTTCCTCGGGCATGGATGTGTGTGATGTCCTTACGTTATTTAGGTTTAAGTAGTTGTAACTTCTAGGGGACTGATGACCTCAGATGTTAAGTCCCATAGTGCTCAAAGCCATTTGAACCAATCGATTCGGTGAAAACCGCACATCAGTAGCGTTTTCCACTACCGCAATATTTGCGGTACAAGATTTAAGTGTTTCACACTAAATTCAGTTTCTAGCTGACATGGTAACACACTAACAATGTAATTCAAAAATGTGAAGGTGACATAAATATCCTTCGCGCTGTTACAGGCGTTTGTTGGGGAACAGACCCAAGAATTTGCATTTACTTATATCGTGCTCTAATAATACCTGATCGGGTAAGAGCCAGTTTAAAGCTAATGGAGTCTGTGACTGATGATCTCAGATGTTAAGTCCCGTAGTGCTCTGAGCCATTTGAACCGTTTGAACTGGAGTCTGTATTGGAGCATTCAAATCACTCTAACAAACGTCATGCTCTTGGAAGCAAATGAAATTCCATTAGAACTATGCAGGAAATATGAGTACATTCCTCATCAATAGTTTCTATTTCTTAAAAGACAGTTTATTCACACTTTTTTCAGTAGGGTCCGCCTTTAGCAAAACACCATTTTGTTTTTTGTCCCATACATGTTTCATTGCAGTTGTAGCATCAACAGTGGTTTTTTTATTATTATGGCTCTTAAACATAAGGAAGGTTCTCTATTGTTTAAATACATGTGAATATTAGTTTCTAAATCGTAATTACAGGTTTTTGAAGAGCATATAAAAGTGTGTATTCATACCTTCTTACCACATGGTGTGGTTTTCCTGCTGTATTATGTTTTTACAGTGACTGTTTTTCCTTACAGTGGTAAGAAGACACGAATACACAATTTTCTATGCACTTCAAAAACCTATACTTACGATTTTGAAACTAATATTCATTTGTATTTATACATTAGAGAACCTTCCTTATGTTTAACAGTCATAATAATAAAAAAACCACTGATGTTGGTGGAACTGCACTGAAACATGTATGGGACAAAAAACAAAATTGCGTTTAGCTAAAGGCGGACCCCACTGAAAATCGTGTGCTATTGTTAAAGCACACACAGGCAAAAGAGCTTCAACATGAAGATGATATGTATCAAGATGCACCTTCTGTTCATACAGGGTACGCTGAACGAGAAAATTTTTGCTGGAAACCTGGCAGCATGGCCATCCTCAGACCAGTCTAAACAAAAACACGTAGCAGCAAGTGCACTCGTAGATGGAAAGACTAGGTTCCCTGAAGTTGCGTCCTTACTGCAAAGTTATAGCGATTTTAGAGAATTTTATACACGCGAAAGAAGAGCAAGTAGAAACATAATTTTATCAGATTCACGCTCACCATTTATTCTTTCAAAATTCTACGAAACCAAAAATTATCTTGTATATCACTTTATAGAATTTTTCTGGTCTAAATAAGACGACCATCATGTTACAGGCGAAGACGCAAAGGGGACGAAAAAGTATATAATCTGGCCAAGGAAGCTGTATAGAATGGTTCAGTGAAGTATGATAAAGTGCTACCAAGGATCTTTTTCATGCCTTAAGGACTATAACCAGGGCTCAGTGGAATAAAAACCAACAATGGCCTTACCCAGAATAAAGGGGAGACACTATGCCGCGATGGTACCTAATCTCCCATCACGTCCTCGGTACCGAAACTGCAGATAAAGCAGATAATATGATGTCAATATGGAGTCTGAAGCGACGAATAAGCATTTGTACCAAAGCCAGGAGTCTAACTCGGGTCTGCTTCTCACTAGTCAGTTACGCTAACCGCTACACCACCCTGCCACAGACTGCCTAGGAAGCAGGAGACCTGGGTTCGAAACCCGGCCTTGGTATAAATTTTCATTCGTCATTTCAGTCTGCACATAGACATTATAGGTGTTCGAGACTTAAAACGTCTCTGGACCAGTTTCGTTTGATAAAAATATGGTATTTCAGTCTTTTGATCGCTATTTTTTATTTTCAATGACCGGTTTCAGGCTAGCTGCCCATCTTAAGATCATATATTGCAGTTACAGAGTAGCTTGTCACTACAGAACTATCGGTTCTCTGTCATAACTCAGAGAACCGATAGTTCTGTAGTGGCAATTACTCTGTAACTGCAGCATATGATCTGAAGATGGGCAGCTAGCCTGAAACCGGTCATTGAAAATAAAAAATAGCGATCAAAAGACTGAAATGCCATATCATGTCTAGTTTTGATAAAGTTTCGTTTGAGCTATAATGGTACGAATTCGATTCAGTCTCGGGAGACTGTGGCAACCTGTCCACCGCCACAACATGATCATATCTTCTTCATGTGAAAGTGAAAGCACCAGTGAGGAAGATGTTAGTCACATTTTCTTCGGCTACCGCAGAAGGTATGAAGACACTACGAAACTAATACAGCATCTGATGGCCTCTCGTAATGCTTTACCGACAAACATTAAAACTCTTTTAGCAACAGAAGACATTTAAGTGTATAAGATCCTAAACAATTTTACTCGTATAACAGAGGGTCAAATAAGAACATAGGAAGAGAAGTTTTTACATTATTATGTTGTAAATACGTTAATTTGTGTAGATCATTGACTGAAGTTCTGCTTGAATGTATGTAACAGATAACTGTTTTTTTTTATGTGTCTGAGGATGGTTGTAATGGTGACGCCAAAAACTATTAAGAAATTAAAAAAGACTTCAATACTTGAATTATTGCGGTAAACCTCTAAATGAGCACATTAAGACAATATTTTAAAATTTAGTCAATAACTATCTGGAATACTGAAAATCTAATTTTTGTTGCCACTTGCAGCCGTTATACAGCTGTAATTGGGTGACCGTTTTAGCCGAAGAGTGATTATAGATTCGTTTCACTAATTCGTTTCTTCTTTTCACCAAGTTGGCGCGGAATTTGGATGGTGATTCCCAGGAAGAACATGTCCCCACTAGGCGCTCAAGGTGATTAGTTTTGGAAAAAACTGGGTATAGGCTAGAGCCCTGCAATCACGTGGCTCGCACGCGCCTGTGGTGTGCGATTGAGAGTGCTAGTACACTTCGAGAACGTTGGCGGAAGTTGCCGAAGATTACCGATGCTAATGATAGCCACGTGACCGCTTGTACATGCGGCTAGCACAGGCGCGTGGCCCACGTGGAATTCACGCGCCTATACTCATTTGCACACAGGCTGCTAATTTGCTGAGTGCTCACGCGCGATAAGCTTCGCTTAGCATCACACTGGGGCGAAATTTATGCAAATGACGGATAACAAACACAGATATAAATCAGTATTCGTTATTCGTGAATAACAAACATTATTCGAAACATTATTCAGGTACACAAATAAAAACTCTTACTCTTCTTCTGTGAATAAAAAGTATTAAGAACGATGGATAAATTTGAAATGCAGTGGCATTTTTAGTTCCATTTGTCGTTTATTAAACGAACGTACTTTTCTTCTTTTTAACTAATTTTCAGAACAACATTTTTCCTGAAAAGAACAGTCAGAAACGCTATCTAATTTACGGAGATTTACCGTCGTGACACTACAGAAAATACATTGTACACATACAATGCACTCCTGAATTCGTCTTTAATTTTGACTTCAATGTATGACTATAAGCTCATAATATTATACTGCCAAAACTGAAAAATCATCAGTCCTGCAGTGGTTTTTGGCAATAATTCTTCGTGAAACCACTTCAACTCCACTTCTCAAATAACGTTCCAAATAAAAATCTTCTTCTTAAGCCATAATGTCATTCGAAGCTCTTGACTCGATTTCTTTGGCTATTATATGTTTAAATTTTTTTATAAGTCTCCCTTGGTCATGAGCAGAGATAGAG
The DNA here is from genome assembly GCF_023864345.2 of Schistocerca serialis cubense. NCBI lineage: Eukaryota > Metazoa > Arthropoda > Insecta > Orthoptera > Acrididae > Schistocerca > Schistocerca serialis. Next base: position 530,939,690 of record NC_064642.1, read on the forward strand.
GTGAACTACTTGTATTTAAATCGTGAGTAAGACTTCGCTGCAATAATAGCAGTTGGTGAGCTGGTGCGCTGCTGGCGCCAGGCTCCATCGATTGTCATCCCAATCGTTGTGACGTGACTCTCGATGCCTGCTTGTCTTCTTCGCATCTTTGGCGCATGGCTATTTAACTGCGGCGCGCGCACTCTGCTGGGGCCTGAGTTCGGGTATCAGCTGCGTGAGCGACAGAGACGTGTGGCGCTGTGGATGCATGCAGCGTGGCGAGTGGCCGAGTCGGTAAGACGGAGGAGTGTGGGCAGCTGCTCAGGCGTGTTTAGCCGTTAGAATGCAGATCCGCTGCCGACGGTGATTGGGATTTCCTTGATATTTGAAGAACAGATTTCCTTCGAGTCTGTTACATGTTGCTCAAAGTGAATGAACTGGAGGCGTCGAATTGTTCCTTTGTGGGTCCTGTTCATGTTAACTGAATACCCGAGTGCACTGAAAACTACCTTGATTGTTTCAGTTACTTGTCACTGTATTTGGTCTGGCCGCCTGATATGTTGACGGCATTACTGGAGTGCTAGCTACGCACAACAAGTAAACATGAAGCCGTACTTAATGCGTATCTAGAGGTCATACCAAGTAGTGCGTAAGTCTGTGCCTGGCGTTCGAGGGCGGGCCGAAATAACTTTCCCTATTTCCTTTTCCTATGTTATTATTTTATTTGTTTGTTCTAGAGTACTGGCTAACCAAATTTTAAGAGCCGTTACTGGGCATGTGGTCACGTAGGTTACTTCTGCTTGGGTTCATTTTGTACTGTGCTTAATTAAAGGTGTAATTATAACCAGTTGGGCAGATCTGTTTTGTGTATCTGATGCACCAGAATGTTGTCTGCCGCTGATGTGCTTATGTTTCACGTAATTGGCGGTGGTCGACGCGACTAAACTCCGATCGGGGTATCACGGTGGAAGAGGGAGATTTAAGGACCTGGATCAGTGTCTATGGTTACGTTGTTAGTGTCCTGCAATTCCATCCTTCCGGTGGAGCGTTGTGGTTTTCCGGAAACTTAATTGTAGCTCAAAGTTGAGTATAGTTCTGCTTCACCTTCTGGTCCGTGAATCTCCTGTATCTATTAGAACCTTTCGGTCTGTTCGCGTCCATCACTAATTTTCAATGTAAAATTGAAACGGCCCCATTTTAAGACTATTTAATATGCTATTACTATATTCTGGGGATGAAATGTATGTGAACCTCGTACCTGTAATACGAAAGAGAAGACTAGCTGAGTCTATTAATTTGATAATACTTTTAATTTGTTAGAATTGCTTACGATTAGTCAATAGAAGTTGTCTTAGTTTTTGGAAGCAGTTTTAGAATTTGATATGAGTAATGTGAAAGCCAGTTTCTATGTAAGCCGTGAAGCATGTTTAAAAGGTTTGTGTGATTCAGTTATGTCAGTTAAATCTGATTGACGGTGGTTTTATGAACATTGTTTTAATTATTGAAAACTGGTTGAGTACATTTTGAAAGATCTGTGTCTATCGGACTTAAATTGATGGATGTCTTAATCTGAGTCCTGCTGGTGGTTCTGTAGGGGACGTGCCTTCTACTATAATGGTTGTTACTGTTAATTTCATTAAGAGCATGTGTTTGTAATAAAGCAGTGTGTGGCAACTACAAACTAGTTATGTGTTTAATTTCGATGAGTCGAAAGGAATAACACATATAGAGAGGCGAAGAACGTCTTCCAATCGCCTCTTGACACTTTCACGATACACAGGTTGCAAGCGTGCTGAAAAATTACGAACTCTTTTATACACTCCAATCCAGTGTGTCTTCCGAAATGGTTGAATCTCAAACCTCTAATTAATTGCATAGATGGATGTCGGATCAAAAAACTAGTGCATATTCTAACGGCAAGCTCACTCAGAGTAAATCCTAGAACACTTTGGATGATTCTGGACGTCCAACAGCATTCCATTAACGTTTTACGAAACTTTAGATTAAAAATCTGGTGACGGTAATCGTTGGGAACCACTGAGTTCGTACCTGGTTCACTCATTTTGTAGTGCTAGTCACGAACTACGTAATGATACTAAAGAGACACGGGTATCCTATAGTGTTAGCAATCTAAGAAAGGTTCTGAAGATTGAGAGATTTTTTGTCGGCTGCATTCTCATCGTTGGTTGCTTACGTAGAGTTCTTGCAACATGGTAGCAATGGGAGGGGGACACGGATGGCAGGTGCACAGACAGATGGAGGCGGCCGAGCCGGCAGTGTAGTAGAGCTGTAACGCACCATCAGGCCTTCTGTGGTAACCAATAAAAAAAATGATATGTATTGTAGCCCGCGCACTGGGTCGCTGCGACATCCAGCTGGCCCATCGCTGCCGGTTGTAAGCAGGGTGTCTCGTGGATAACTAGCGTGGTTGCCTGAAGTGTCCGTGCACTTGTCGAAGCAGCCAGATGTTCCTTGCATCCTGAAACAAATTTCGTGACGACTTTCGACAGCTTGTAGGATCTGCGGGAATTCTCTGTTCTGTAGGGCCATACAACATGTCTTCAAATTTTTAGCCGTCCTTCTTGGTACATTATTTTGTAAAACACAGCATGCATTTCTTACAGCAATTACAAATTCATCTCGAACGTCCATTAGGCAATGAAAAATTCTCCGTTCTCCAATTATTTGCCACAGTGTATTCTATATATCGAATAGTCCGAGAGAGTCGGTTTTTAAAGGTTATTTTACTGTCTGTTAAACTCCTTCCTACACAAGGACGCGTAATTTTTCAGATATACCAAATGCCTAGTCTCTGACAATGACGTACGGGATCGGTGCTCACCTGTTTGATACTGGGCTTTTCTACTATGTTTATAAATTTCTACTAACGATATTTTCATGCAAAACTGATTGCATAAAAATATGTGAGTGAACTCAAAATCCGCCGCGCATAAAACAAGTAAAAGAGGTAAAAAAATTTGCAAGCTAATATATAGTCAAGTGCGTTTGTTACAAGAAAAAAAGGCATAACATACTCCACGCCCACCTCACTTAGCTGATCGATCATGACTGACCGTAAACTGTCGTACAAAACTGCCTTCTTAACATTGCGACTGCCTAGAGCGTTATAGCCCAAACTGCTAAGGCTATCCGCCTATAAGCCTTTGTTCCGCTATAAATCAGGGCTTCCCAACGTGTGGTCCGCGGACCCCTTAGGGGTCCGCCGGCTCTTTCTAGGGGGTCCGCAGGCACCTTTCACCAAATCGTGTAAAATAATGAGTAAAATTATTGAATAAAAATGTGAAAATCAAACTCATCAATATTTTTTTTCGTGTGAAAAACATGTGTGCTTTTACTTCAGGTCGTATTCCCAAGCAGCCTTTGCGGTTCCTAAGTGAGAACGCATACACAGTTTAGTGCCGGAGAATGCGGCTTCTCTGATCGACTGTTTCTCAACAACACAGGGGTCGTTTGTGAGCTGGCTCACGGCGCTAGATGCGCTGAAACCTTTTACGCATGCGCGGAGCGAGCTTTGTCGGCCAATCACAGCTCTCGCTGGCACGTATGTGGCCACAGGCATCGTTAAATGTTAAACTTGCTTTGTCAGTGCACTACCTATTTCATAAGTCGATTTTTGACCAGTTTATTACTTCTAACATGGATCCGTGGCTGAAGTCAGGATCATTGAAGAAGGGTGCAGTTTCTCCATCGCCTTCACAACAAGGGAAGTTCCCAGTTAAAATGAATGAGGAGGGAGGACGACCAAAGGAAGAACAATCACAAGAAGCTCCAAAGACTATTGATACCTCGGGGAGGGGGGGGGGGAAGGGGGCGGGGGGGGAGGGGGGGGGAAGGGGGCGGGGGGGGGGAGGGGGGGTCATTGGGAACATGGCACTTGCATTAAGAAGCTTTCAGTTCCCATGGTTTTCGCTCTGAAATTTAAAGTTGCTGTGCTCTTGACTGACTAGGGGTCCGCCATGGATTTTCGACTGTAGAATGGCACTTGCATTAAGAAGCTTTCAGTTCCCATGGTTTTCGCTCTGAAATTTAAAGTTACTGTGCTCTTGACTGACTAGGGGTCCGCCATGGATTTTCGACTGTAGAAGGGGTCCGCCAGCTGAAAAGGTTGGGAGGCCCTGCTATAAATCAAGTAAAGCAGTGTTCAACTTGAAGGATGGTTTCAGCACTGCAACACTTTACTTAGCATAATGACGTGCCCATGATTTCCTCCCACTTCTGAACAAATACAGTCAGTTAGAGGCGGATCTGCATTTCAGCGCATACTCTTAAATACAACTTGGTTTGGCATTATTGTCATTGTTGTAGGTGAAAGAAACAACAAGAACAGAGAAAATCGTAGAACCAACCGGGGATCGAGCCCTACGTTTTCTAGTGTGAAACTTAAGCCACTGAGGCACAAGGGCACATTTCTGGCGCGGGATTAGCCGAGCGGTCTGAGGCGCTGCAAAAAAATGGTTCAAATGGCTCTGAGCACTATGGGACTCAACTTCTGAGGTCATAAGTCCCCTAGAACTTAGAACTAGTTAAACCTAACTAATCTAAGGACATCACAAACATCCATGCCCGAGGCAGGATTCGAACCTGCGACCATAGCGGTCTTGCGGTTCCAGACTGCAGCGCCTTTAACCGCACGGCCACTTCGGCCGGCTGAGGCGCTGCAGTCATGGACTGTGCGGCTGGTCCCGGCGGAGGTTCGAGTCCTCCCTCGGGCATGGATGTATGTGTTTGTCCTTAGGATAATTTAGTTTCAGTAGTGTGTAAGCTTAGGGACTGATGACCTTAGCAGTTAAGTCCCATAAGATTTCACACACATTTGAACATTTTTTGCACATTTCTGAACAAAATATTAATAAGTTATTTATAAAACAGAAACTGCGCTGAGTCAAGGGAACGAATACTAATTCTCTACAAGAACTAAACAAAGAAAATGCAGCAGCATTAAATGTTATTCGTTATTTAATTTGCAGATATCTGTTTGAATCATTTACATACTCGAATAATTACCCAGACAGAAATCTATCCAAATAACAGCCGTCTGTTTTCACGACTACACATTACACTTCCTTTCGCTTCCTGTTCAAATTATCAAATGCAATGACTCTACTAGTTCATTTGTTCGAGTTATAAAAACCTATGGCGTAGATGGATTGAAGTTTTTTGGTTAATTATAAAGAAAGTTGACCACTATAATCTGTTGTCACAATCTCAACGTAAATATTTTTTAATTTGTTCTGTTCAAAATATGTCCAAATGTCAGTGCGATTTTAGCAGCTGACTGAAAGTGAGCACTAGTTAATCAGTTATTATTTCATGGAAATATACAGTTCCACAAGTGAAACAATGACCATCAAAAACATTCAATATTCGTGTATCACTTTAGTTTTCGCTATGCTGTAGTAACACTTGATAAATCACAGGTATACAGCACACACCTTCTCCACAGAAAACATGGGAAATCGACGGCTAAAATGAAATTCTAATTCGAAATGCATTTGAACACTTGCCTGGTCCATTAGTGTGCCGCTAGGTTGTGTCGAAGCTGTATAGGTAGAGTCTATGTTTCTTCTCCCGCGTGGCAAGGCCTTACGGCTGACCCGCCATTCCGTGAGTGAGCGCCGCGTGATACCGAGTAAAGCCGCGTGCTTCCGCATGCACGTGCTTAACGTGTCATGTAGACGAGCGCTACTCACGCGGATTCGCCACGCACATGCGAATATACACTCCTGCTTTGCAACAGAAGTTAAAGAATGGCCTTTGTATACCACCACTGTACACCTTAATTGCTAAGAATGGAACCGTCATAGGCTCGCACTGTCAATTTAACCAATTTTGTTAAGCTTTTAACACACAAAATATATTCAGTAAATATAGTCGAGACGCTTTAAGAAGATCCCTGACAGTTGGCAGGGCTAATGTCCGCTTTCATCTGCGAAACGCTTACGCCTGCAGGTGGCAACAGTAGCCGTGGAGAGAACTCTGACAACATCGAGACCTTGCCACAGAGACACTTACAAAATCGCCTTAGGTTATTGTTTGAGTAGTCCCGCGAAGCTTCCGCGCCCAGCGCACTTCTACTGTCAGGGATAAACAAACTTACGCCGACTCAATTATAGCCAGGGAAATTGAGTGTTAGTTTGTATTCGTAAAGAAAAGATTTCGGCATCTACTTCTTCCGAAAATACTTCTGTCACTGACTGTAAAGTATAAAAACTAACAGCGCAATCCATTGACTCTTTCGTGTACCACACAGTCACAAACGTAAACATCCAAACTACAAAGTTGAGCAAACTCCAAAAACTTCAAATTACGATATGTTATTTTTTCTTGATCTGATTGTTATGAAATAAATACTGAACGAGTATGAAGCACTAAGTTACCCTCAATTTACCTGTGAAACCCCATGAAAGTTACTCTACTACTTTTGGAGATTGGCTTGTTCACGCAGACACGATGGTTTCAAATAATATAAATCACGGTATCTTTGTTTTCGTAGTCCGATTTTGGTTAAACGAAACCTACGTGTTTCTCCAAGCTACCATCAACTTACCTTTAAAAACCCGTTGAAAATATGTCTGGTATACTTGTTTTGTAAATAAAAACCGCCTTTTCTTGCTGCAACTTAATTTATTTTTCCCATAAGAGTTTCGCCTTTTTATTGCTCTAAGGCATCTTCAGTGGGATCTATAACGATAGAGTTGTGATATTTTTAGATTATCAAACAGTTCACATAACATTTTTTGGAGCTTATGTTGAAAGATAGGAAGGATTTTAGAAACAAATAATACTGTGCGTTTCGTTCACAAGCCAAGATTAGAACGCTCCTTGGATCACCTACAGAACATCTAGGACTGAGAATGTCCAGACGTTTCTCAGCAATCACCACAGATGTGTTTGAGCACCATCGTTAAATGCGATTACTACAATTAGAGAAAGCCACAGTGCAAGAGCACTGTCTAAAGAACTCAGAATGGTGTATGATTTAGAGACAAGGCTGTCATCAAGTAAAATGTGAATCTTTCTTACCTGTTATTTAAAAATAACTGTCTTTGACTCAGCCAGTGGGGACACTTACTCTCTAGTGATTCATTGTTTCTGCTACGTGGGGGAGCTTACAACCGAACCTCCAGATGCCAGACACTCGAATCGGTACCAAACGTTGAGTATCAACCAAAACATCGATTTAGTTTGTGCCGTGTGCTGTTGTCCACTAGAAGATGCGTAAACGGTAATTAAAAGTAACACCAGAGCTACGGAGTACAGGCAAACCGTATCTGTGAGTTCTGAATGTGAAGATCTCTGGTAGGTAAGTTGGTACGTGCTAAACGTCACGAGTTCGAAACCCACTGATGGTGATATTTTTAAAGAGATACGCGTGAAACGGTTATATGGCGTAACATTTTCCTTCCATGTAAAAGGACGTTTCAGAGTTTGAAGCAAAGTTCTTTTGGCAGTCTGCCTTCTCTTCGTTACCTGAAAGCAGCAAACCTATAGCGCACATTTGTATAGATAACAACACACCTATCTATACAAATGTACTGTATAGATTTGCTACTTCCAACTAACGAAGCGAAAGCACACTGCCAAACGATCATTGATACAAACTCTGAAACGTCCTTTTACATAGCAGAAAAATGTTCTCCCATATAATCATTTCACGAGTAATCAGCTAAAAAAAACTCGTCATCAGTGGGTTTCGGACTCGTGACTTACAGTATAACTATCTGACGCTCTGACAACTCGCCTATCAGAGATCTTCACATTCAGAGCTCATCGATACGGTTTGCCTCTACTCCATAGTTCTGCTGTTACTTTTAATTACCGTTTACGCATCTTCTACTGGACGACAGCACAAAGTACGGCTGAATCAGTGTTTTGGTTGATACTCTATCGATATGCAATGTATGGTACCTATCTGAGTGTCTGACATCTGAAGGTTTGGGTGACAGAGTGTCGATGGGACCCTGTAACCCCACTTGCGGTACTGCGTAGCAGCGACAATTTTTCTCGCAGGCAGGTTTACTAATCTGTGTAATATACCTGAGAAACGCTTGCAATGAAAGGCACATTTGAAAGGTGAAGATAGTGGGATCGTACAGCAGCGACAGAGTGTAGTTTAGAAAGGCAATTCAAGTTTGTGGGATCGTACAGCAGCGACAGAGTGTGAGTTAGTTTAAATCGGATTTCTAAACTAAATAATTTCGATTGTGAAAAGAAAATTAGTGGGATCGTACAGCAGCGACAGAGTGTAAGTTAGAAAGACAATTTATGGAGAAAACCTTGTATGACGCAATTGTACTGACCGATGCGATGACGAACTACATTGTTTAAATCGGATTTCTAAACTAAATAATTACGATTGTGTAAAGAAAATTCATTTTTATTATTAAAACAACTTATGCTCTTTAGTTTAACAATTTTGATACATAACGGATGCGGACAATATAGGAAAAGAAAGATAATCTAGACTCTGTAGAAGTATATTTTCATGGTTGACGATTGCCCCGGTCTCCATAAACAAGGCTTCGCTTGGCGAAGATGGGAATATACACCTTTGCACGCTTTTGGAAAGTGACTTCGTGTCCTTCCAGATTTCATTGGAGTCTCCTTTTATGGGTGTCACTGGAGACGTCAGGCTCAAGTGAATCGCAGTTTCACTAATGTAGCCAACAGATGGCGATGACATTTTTCATGTTTTTTGTGTGTCAACTAGTTGTTATATTTCCAGATGTCGGACTCTGAATCTTCTTTATCAGAATCATCGGATGTGTCGTTCTTGATCGCAGATGCTTTAAACATCCGTACATACTTCTTGAAGTAACTAATTATCTTCATTAACCCATAGCATCTTTGAAGTGGATGAACTTGAGTCTTGGATCAAGCGTTTTTGAACTTTCCAGAATGGCGGAATGTTTTGAGTTGTCAAATCTTTTTACCAGTTGTTCCTTTATTTAGTTTTTAAACAAGAACAATAATTACTATATCTACATCTATACGCTGCAAACCTCAGTGAGGTGCGTGGCAGACGATGCATCCCATTGTACCAGTTATAAGGATGCTTCCCCCTTCCATTCACGTGTGGAGCGCGGGAAGAATGGTTATTTGAATGTGTATGTCTGTGTGTGCAGTAATTATTCTAATCTTATCCTCACAATCCCTATGTGAGCTATATGTAGATGGTTGTGCTACATTTCTAGAGTCATCATTTAAAACCGGTTCTTGAAACTTTGTTAATAGACCTTCTCTGGATAATTTACGTCTATCCAAGAGTCTTCATATAGTCATGCTCAAAAGTATCCGAACGACCTGGATTGCATTTCACCTGATTCGCATGCAACCCACATAATGCAGCTGTCTAGCAGGTCCTCTAATTGCTCCTTGGTACAGTCGTTTGACTATTGAAAATGGTTCCAATAAGTCATCACTAGAAAACACTACTCTGTATCGCAATAACTCAAGATGTAAAGTAATACTAAGATACTACAAATAACAGGGGAGACCTTATCACAGGTAAGACTGTTCTTAAGGCTTGTAAGCTCACATTTATTAAAATAAATGACAATACCTGAAATGTTACCACTCTCATTATTACGTCAGATAGGTAATACACGTAGTAAGTTCGTCGTATTCATGATTTCCTCTTCAAAGTAACATACCGTACTTATTATTTAACACAAAATGACATTAAAAATGTAAGTTATTCACGAGCAGCTAGTTGAGAATATGTATCACCTTCAAATGACACGACGAACCGTCTCGTTCTGCATATGGATTCAAACCCAGGTAATGCTGATTAAGCAAAGATTTCGTGACTGACGGAAACTAACAGTCATTCCTGATTAGGCATACGGAGAGTGATATACCTCGATTTTAGACAGTGTCAATTAGCAAATACCAACTTTAAATTACATAACGCAAACATTTTTAACGGAATCGAATTCCTATACAGCACCTATTGTCCCTGTTAACGAACTACGAGAGCTGTTAAATATTGCTTCTTAACAAGTAACGTATTTGAAATGCCGTGAGGTAAAGCATTGTGTTGGACAGGGATTCGAACCCAGAACCAAATAAGGTAGATATCGAAGTACAATCAACTGTTACATATCGCATTTTCTCGGCAGTAACTAGATGTTTTAACTGAAATGACGAGACGAAACATTAATTTTTTTGTTCCCAGGACTCCAACCCGGCACCTATCGCTGTAATATTCTAATTAAAACGAACGTTAGATATGAGTTTGTTGCACCAGCAGCGACATGTGAGCATGTTTGAACTAGATATAATATGACGAAGAGTTCAGTGCTGACTGGGAATAGAGCTCCACACATATTGTTGTTGACTACACACAACGAGACGTCAGCTACCGGTTTTTTCTCCACCAGGAGCTCGGAATAACATCTAGAACTTACAGTGATCGCGCAAATAGTTCTGTGTCTCACTGGGAGTCAAAAACGTCAAATATCGTTAGTGTTGACAACGAATGAAAATACATTAAAATCGAAATTATTATCCACCAGCAGATAGGTGTACTCCTGCTAGATCTTGATAATACATAATGAAATCTTTAGTGCCGGGCCAAGATACGAACCCATTCACGCGCAATATGTGGAGATGTTGAGGAATCTGCTGTTTTTAAGAAACAACAAATTGTAGCCGAGCTGTATTGTCACGAAGGGAACAAATTCCGCGTTAAGGGCGGTGTGAGTTGCATTCCCAGTTCAGAACCAACTTTATCGACATACAGAAGATCAGATAAAAGATGGAATAAGTTTCCTGTGATCCTACATAGCCATTGTTTCGTCACTAGAAATAAATAACTAGTATAAGAAAGGTTACTGGTGATAGAGTTTCTACATGTCGCCACTCCACACTTTATTATGGCTCAACCTAACGTCTACTTGGTAGAGAAGGAATATCATTTTCAATGTGAATTTCAGACCACAGTGCAATTATATCTTCTTCACTTGGTATAGCCAGAAGAGAATGGAAACTGTCTCTCCCTTTCTAAAAACACTGACCGAAGTTGGAACCGAACCCATACCATAGACATATGAACCTACCATCAGTCCAACAGACCACCAAATCCTCTTTCCAGTGGCTCATTTTTCTATCATAACACCGTTGTGCGACACTGGCTGAGAATTCTGACACACAGGCTCCCTGTATCAATTTGCAGCATGTTCAGTACATTCATTTACTTGGTTGACTGAATCACCATGAACTAGCTGCCTCGGTTACCCAGTGCATACATTCAACTTTATTTTGTAATCACCAAAATAAAATCACGTAACTGCCACCCGCACAGAACTGCCAACAATGTAGGATGCAGAAATTTAAATAGGAAGTGTTCCTTTCCACTTGAGCTACTCTATTGCGCTATCTGTTTGTTGGAAACGTCGTGCAATGCAAAAGAAAAGGTATAACTGTTTGTCTCTCATAAGTATTGACCTGGCCATATGCATTATCCCACAGAGCTGTGGAGGCAGAAGTTCTGGAGGACTTGTTATTGACTTCTGGAGCTATTATAGCTACGTGTCACATAGTAGCGTAATGGTAAGTATCGCGCACGGCAGATAAGCTGACGCGAGTTCGAGTACATTCTCCCCTAAATTTTTTAAAACGAAATTCTGCTCTCTGCTAAAGCTATCAATCTAATGGAACTTGTAACATAATTCCCTTCACTTCTCAACCCAATATAGTCGTATGTGGAAAAAGGGCTAACTTCTGCGAAATTTTGTTCATTTCAGGTTTAACAGACAACCAGACAGTAGATGTATGGGTAGAGCGCATCGTGCCAAAACACGTCGGAAAAGTATTTTCTACATCAGCTGTCGTCTGGTAGTGGCATTTTATTCTTCTTCAAGCCTTGTTTGAGAGCTTTAACTCAGAACAAGTCTTCTACATGCATGTAATCAATAAACTGCATGTGCATTTTCAGACTGTTATAGATAACATCAGAGAATTCGCATGTATCGTTGATGATTAATTTCGCTCTCATGTTTACTATTGTTTTAACAACATTAAAGGAAACCTTTCGAAAATTGTGAACTGTATTATAAAGAATGAAATAAAACTACGCACAATAACCTAACGACGAAAGCCTGTTTTAATAAAATTGAGTATCTCTACACAAGCGTGCCACTATCGTCACGAATTGGTAAAATACAACTCACTTGGATTTTGATTGGGTCTGTGTTTAATAGGTATGCTGTGTCATACTCAAGAGGTATGCAAATGTGGCATTTCGTAAATTAAGTTATGTGAACTGTATTATATATTCCTATTATACTGTATTACTGTATTATTACTGTATTATATATTCCTAGAAACCCAAAATTTGCTTGTCAGCAGCGGAAAGAGGCGTTACCTGTCGTGCAGCATTGTGAGCTTTTCACCATTGCACTATGAGCCGAAACTATTTACTTGCAATTTCCTTAGCGATGTTTGATCTGACTGTTTGTAGCTCTTTCACAGAAGGGATAAAAACGCTACACTCAGTCAGACTGGAACCGCGAACCATAACAGACGCTTTTTCACAGGTCAGCACGTTACCACAGAGCTGGCGAAGAAGTATGTCTCTTTGCTTCCTCTTACGAGACCAATAGTGGCTAGAACTCGTAAACCGCTATTTGAAGGACGAGATTAGTTGCGATTTCCACGTTCAACGACTTTCCTGAGCTGAAAACCGTAAATTTACAATCTTTTGTAACACCTCAAGCGATAATTAGTCAGATTATTCAATGGAAATGACAGGTAAAATCAAGTGAACTTTGAGGCTTAATTCCGTGCACACCAGGAAGTAACGCGTCCATCACAGAGTTGCCAAACATACATTACCTTGTTGCCAAATCTTAGTTACAATACCAGCAGGAAGAAGACGAACTGCTGGGATCTTACAGCGGGCTGGGAAGTGACCATAGCTGGTGTCTCCAAGTCGCGGCTGCTACGGCCTGGAATACGTAATGCGTCTGATTCGCATTTCTTTAACTACGTTTAGGGACTGGAACGTAGTTACTAATAATAGTCAGAACTGACTGCAAACATAAATCTGTAACTGTTATAGTTGTTTTCGTATTTCTTTCGTAAATGTACTCAAAACTAAGAAACTCATTCACAGACGTTTTCGTGCCTCGCCGATAGTCGAGCACAACAAACAAATAAAAATTTAAAAAAAATGTGTGGGTGTGTGTGTGTGTGAATGTGTGTGTATGTGTGTGACAGAGAGAGAGAGAGAGAGAGAGAGAGAATGAGAGATAAAAATCAAAAAGAATGAGAGAGAGAGAGTAAAAAATTGTAAGGAAATTGAATCATGGTATGTAAAGAAATCTTTCATTAAAATGATACGTTCCACATCATTACGAAATATCGTATTCATGATCTATGAAACAACAATTAATCTAATGTAATCTAATCTAATCACATCATATTGATGACTAGCCATGAAGAGTCATGAGAGAGAGAGAGAGAGAGAGAGAGAGAGAGAGAGAGAGAGTGAGAGATGGAAATCAAAAAGAATGAGAGAGAGAGAGTAAAAAATTGTAAAGAAATTGAATCACGGTATGTAAAGAAATCTTTCATTAAAATGATACGTTCCACATCATTACGAAATATCGTATTCATGATCTATGAAACAACAATTAATCTAATGTAATCTAATCTAATCACATCATATTGATGACTAGCCATGAAGAGTCATGAATTATCATAGTTTTTGCCAATATCAGTAACCAAATCTAAACTTGAAAAAAAGAGGACAATTTTTGTAATAAACCGCGACTTCTGTCACGACCCTTTCGTCCCTGTTTATTAACCACGAAAGATGTCTGAAGTAACAAAGTGTGCCTGCATTTAAAGATGAAGTGCGTGATGTGAAGTTCGGTGACAGAGATACGAACCCAACACGGTTCTTTCCTGTGCACGGAATCCTTTTCATGTTAATATCAAACACCAGTAATTACTCGTAGATTACATTAAAACTAAAGTAATTGATGAAGACGTTACTTGATAACAAAAACGCGCTGCCTTTCTTCATTTACTCGTGCCTGGAAATGGCTATCGAGTACTGCCAAACCAATAAGGTAAGAGATTTTACTGCCTTCCGATATACGTTGCTGTCAGTTCTTCCATATGATTTGGTCGACATGACCTGTGTCAAGTTGTGTATGACAGACAATGTTTTAGAAAATCAGTTGTTTTCCTTTGCAATAAACAGAAAGATTTTCAGTCTAAGCTATCCAAGTACAAAATTTTCGCAATATTAGTTCAAATTTAATATTCGCTTCTATAATGTAGGAAAGTATTTCACAGTTGCAAAACTCGCATCCGACTCATTGACCTTATACTTAGTCGCTGACCATAAATTCTAGCTCAGAGTGACACCAGTTTAAGTAACCTAATGTAGCGAAGACTGTTTGCCAGTGCTCTTTCTCACCGGAAAATACGCATTTCTCTCATTGGGCTCCGTAAGTACACTGTAACAGTAATTTCTGTGTGTATGCAATGCATACGGATTAGAATTTAGTGGTGCTCTCTCTTCCACTTCTGTATAAAATATGCCTGACCTAAACGGGCCCTTTATCATTACAGGCCCTGGGCAGTGCAACAGTAATGTTCAAACGTCCCCTTTCAACGATTATACAAGACTGTGCTTAACTGAAATACAATATTTTTAGCGCAACGCAATCTGACTTTCAAAAATCCCTACAAAAGAATGGCCCTGACTAACATTAAACTATACCTTCCAGATATCACTTACCTCACAAAAACCTTCATTACTCGAACTACTGCAATACAGCAAGCGCCACTACTGCCAGCTAAATAAAAGATTCAAACTACGGAAGGCACTAACTACTGATAGGGATAGTTAGCAAATGAAAGATATTAATAGAGAACAAACAATGTATTTACCTTAATAGTCATAATATATGTAGCAGTTCATGACAAATTACAAAACTCCGCCATCTCTCTCCCCACATCCACCACTGGTGGCGGCTCACCTCCAACTGCGCAACGCTACGCGCTGTTCACAGCCAGCTGCCTAACACTACAATGGCGAGTATTACAACAATGCAAAGCAGCCACAGACTGCACACAGCACAGCCAGTGATTTTCATACAGAGGTGGCATTACCAATAAAAAAACCTAAACAGCCTACTTACATAGCCCCCATGCTCCCCACAAAAAATTTTACAAATTGGATTGGGCAGTGGCCAATACAGATTTGAAAAAATTTTTCATAATTACAATAACAAAGAAATCAAATGCACACACTTATTGATACTATGTTGGTCAAAAGCTCAAATTTTCTCACAGTCTATAAAGACAGTCCTGATCGTTCATCACGGTAAAATAGTAGTGTTTTTCTCAAAGTCTGAGCATTAGAAGAAAATGCACACGGAAGTAGTGGATTTCCATGCAGACTTGAAGAAGTAGTGTTGTCCTTCCAACGAAAAGACAGTGCTGACTCTTGACATGGAGACAGGTATTGGTCCACAACAGAGCAAACCCACAGCAGAGTCAGTCGAAATTTTGAAGAGTACTGGTAGGTAGGTCATCACAGAGCAGACCCACTGTAGTCCTGGTAGAGATTACGGTATTGGTGGGCCACCAGAGGTGCAGACCTACTGCAGTCCTTGTAGAAATAATGGTATTGATGGATCATCAAAGATGTAGACCCACTGTAGTCCTTGTAGAGATAATGGTACTGGTGGGTCATCAAAGATGCAGACCCACTGTAGTCCTTGTAGAGATAGCCAGCAGCCATCTGTTGTGACTGTGCAGGTGCACAATCACCATTGAAGAGTCTTGCGGATAATATAGCAAGTCCATAACCACCACTTGTGCACTCACAAAGTTTTTGGAATTGTCCTTAGAACCAGCAATGCTGTTATCCAGTCCCTTGCTGAATTATTAACACACGTGCAATCACTAACAGTCCCTACTTCTCACATATTGTCCATATGCTATGACCAACAGAAATGTGTGCAGCGAAATGTAACTTACAAGTTAATAATATGATGAACTGGTGTCAATTACAATTTTATAACATAAGACTACAATTACAAATGTACAAAATACATCATTAAAGAACATAACAATACAGATAACATTTGTAGTACAGGCTTTACAACAGAATAGAAATAAACATATACACCAATGTTACAGGAATTATGAGATAAGTATATACATAAAAGATCAGAATAACTTTTGGAACATCAACTTTACACATGAGCATTAAAACAAAACAGAATAAATAACATCTAAGCATATTTACAGGGTAAATAACATATTATTATTGCCAATTATATTTGAGGATAACAGTATTCCTCATCATAGTGAATGTAGCTTAGTATTAGAAGAAGAAAAAATCCTATGAAACTACACAGAGACAGGAAGAAAACAAATACACAAGGGTACACAAACATATAGTGGGATAATACAAAAGGAAAGGACAGGGTTTGTTGTACTGCAGTATTTTGCAAACAAAACTTTCTTTACTTCTTGGAGATCTCCCTTTATTCATCATTATTCCCAAAAAGTCCTATCTATACCTGCTTTCTGTATTCTATTCATATTTCTTTCAATATAATTATTTCTCAGTGTACAATACTCATTTTGGCCCAAATCTTTTTCATATAACTTCGCAACACATTCTTTACCTACTCTCCATAGTCAGTTTCTTATATAGTCTACCCCTCTTAAGCTAACTTAAATCTACTGAGCTCAGATGCTTAACTAAGGGACGAGGCAATGCAGCAGCACAAAACAATTAATACAAACAGCAATAAAAAAAATGGAAATTTGCAAAGCAAGCTACAGTAAATCTAAATTACCAAGCAATTCAACATTACAACTAATATGAGGCAATGCGCAGCAAACAAGAAAAATAAATCTGGCTTAGCAGAGTAACACAAATTAAAATTCAGTAGCACAAAAATGAAATAACTTATATCTAAACATGACACAGCTCAAGCAGAAAAATATTACACTAAAAATGGCCATGCCTAATACCTATGTCACATCTTGACACTAGAGTGATGCATCACAAAAACTTAATCTGCAAGAAAGTTACCAAGTCAATAAAAAAATTATTTATGCAATTCCTGTGAAAGGAAATGTCTATTTGTGCCCTATTTTCTAAGAAAGTATATCATAAACGTATTCTTTTCTGGGTCTGTAGACAGAAAATAGTGATATTAGTACATATATTAAATTTTATAATAACCAATGCTGCAGTGCAGCTAGGAACTAAATATTAAACAAAATAGGCAAAGCAAGGCGTCAAACGTCATTCACTAGCCATATGGCATTTCATAATGCAGTAAACAATCTTTCAACTAGCAAGACAATAGACATAAAATGTTTCTCATCATTTCATTTCAGTAAATATCATAAATTAAGAACTCTACAGTGTAATCATGTTTTCAATTTTGAGGGTGTCGTATTTACGATGCTTTCTACAAAGGAATGTCGATAGCGAGGATAATGGCCTCCCCTTTTTTTTTCTACCACCTAATGGCTTTTTCTCAAGGCGGCTGGCACACCTGGCCGCTCACGACGCATTACGTGCAGGTGGTCACTTAACTTTCTTACCGAAATATTTACGACACCAGTTTCCACTACAGTGACAGTCTCATATAAAAAAATTCACAGGTTAAGAATTTGCGTTACAAATCTGTAGAAACAAAATCCTATAAATATAACAGAGTCCAAAAAATTTTCGCCAGCATTGTGATACATTCACGCATTTACACACATTTCATAACTCTTAAAGTACAATTCTTGGTTTCCAACAACCTTTTCCACAAATCAGAGTCCCTTAACACTACTCATTATTCCTTACCTCATTATACATATACATATTCGTCGACACGTCTTCAATATTTCATCATGAGAAATACGTAGCATAATAAACATTCCTCAACAACATAATACACATCGTCGTCATAATAATAACATCATAACACCTCAGTCAAATCTCAAAAACGTCGTAGCATTCTGCAATAATATCAAACCCTAAAAAATATTCTCTGCTCATTTCAATAATGTCATCTACCTCAAACGTACTTTAAAAATCATGATCTCATACCAAATACATCATTCAAAGCTCTCGTAGTATCACAATGGTTCCGAAAAATATGAGCAGTTCACAAAGTACAGACAAAATACAATTTCATAAGTGTGAAGTTACCCAACTGTGTAATTGTATAAACATGTGTCACTGATGTAGCAAAAAAAAACGTTTATCTCTCAGTTAAATGATCAGATAGCTGTGTAATTCTGTGTTAGAGAAATATGGTACCGATGTGTAAAGTTGTATAAGCAAATACCACATTAGCTAGGGCTCCTTGTGCTTGCCAAACACATGATACACAAAGTAAGCGTGTACCCCCCTGAGGATTAATGTAATTATACCCTCAGGTGTTACAGATTACAGCAATGAATTGAAATGTATCACTGAAAACCTTTGTATCATTGTACTTCAAATATCTTTAAAAATAAATGTTTTAAGTACAAAATTAATCACTCAAATGCGTGTCCTGTAGCGCTAAATGTGCGTCTTGCTGTAAGATAATTCTGTGGAAGTGTCGTACTTATCGTCCTCCGAAAGTTAAGTCCTGCAGAAGTCAATGTACTTACCTCATGATAAACAAAAGTGAAATGCTTTATGTATAGATATCTTAGTTATTACGCTTATTGCCATGATGAAGAAAGTACTGTGCTGTAACGTATTGTTGCGCTACAGAAAAGGCAGTCTCATTGTAGCTATACCACAAAAGTTACTACTAAAACATGTTTTACTTTCCAGAATAAAACAGAAAACTGTGCAGATATAAAACAGAAACACTGCAAAAGCAACATTGTAAATTGTCACTCATTAGTACCGTCGTGATAAAATCGTGTAGCTGTCACATAAACTAACCACTGTGCCATCTGGTATCTCACTGAAAGTACTTTAATTCCAGAATATATTTTCAAGTAAACCAAAATGTTGCATTAAAATCTCATTAGCAGTACTGGTAAATGTTCTAAGTATGTAAGCCTTATAGTCGTTCCATAATCGTGCAACTAACAAGCAAGAATGTACACACACAATAACACTGTGACGTCTGTTCACTATAACAATGCATTCGTCATTTCTGTTTAAATAAGTTCTCTTGGTTCTTGATTGGATATTTAACTTCAAACATTGTTGCATATTAGCAGATTCTAAGTCTGACAAAGCATACTAGTAATGTAAAGTGAAAAGTTATATGGCAAAGACAAAGTTAAAAAGCAGATTATCTTTCAATAAACGGTTTTACATGTGAAATGTGGTGTAAACCTTTACTCTTCCTAGTACGCAGAGTTTCAACTTCAACGCAATTATCATGTTGTATACATCGGTAAAGAATGCTAAAATTTTTCTCAAGGCTAGCGTCTTATGTTATTTTTCTCGGAGCCAGCGGGCACACGCAGCTGCCTGCTGTGCGAGTCATTGTCTGTCTCTTTGTTGGCGCGCGCCGTTATTGGGATTTGGAGACCTAACTTCTACAAATTCACCGTGACGAGAGGGCCCTGCCCTGTTTAAATCCCGCCAGTTCTGATACAATTCAGGTCTGTCGTTACAATCATATCGTCTGTCGTCATGTCGGTAGATTCCATAGTTTCTTTCTTGTCGGTCACGTGGTGGAGAATTTCTCCCTGAGTCGTAACTGCGCGCTGGGCCGTTGCGTCTAAAGTTATTCTGTCTCCCTTGATAATAATTATTTTGGTTCCCATATTGTCTGTTTCTCTGATTGTCTCTGTAACAGTCATTACCGCGGAGAGGTGATCTTTCCCTGTAATTATTACTACTCTGCCACCGGTTGTCGTACGGGTGGTGTCTGTTTCGGTCACGATTTATGTTGAAAGAATAGCCTTGTCGTATCTTATTTCTGTCATCGCGGAATTGTGACGGATGTGATCTGTAATTGTTGTGCTCCTGTTTCCGCGTTCCCCGATTGTCAGTGTCAATTTCCAGTTCTTGTAACAGTCCCTGAAAAGCTTCAATGTCATCTTTGCAACGTCCTGCTAAAATAATATGCCGTAAATGTTCAGGTAATTTGATTAAGCAAATGCGGATGAGTTCTGAGGGGCTGTATGGGTTTGCCAGGTACTGATTCTTGTGCAACATGTCTTCAAAATATTTCACAAGATTGGAAAATTCAGATTGTTCGAAATGTTTAATCATTATGATGCTGTGTTTTACTCGGTCTTGTGTAGCATGAGATCAATATGCTGAGAGGAAGGCATGATAAAATTCTCCTTCACTGTGACAATCGTGAATGACCGATCGCATTCTTACAGCTGGTTCATTCTCTAAGTAGCCACACATAAATTCTAATCTGTGTTCTAACGACCAGTTTGGAGGAAAACAATGAGCGAATTGATGGAGCCATGCTTGTGGATGAATGTCGTTGCCAGAATTCTTAAATGTTTTGAATTTACGTGTAGTAATGAACAGCTTATAGTCAAAGTCATCATGTCGGCGAGTCGCATATCGATCATTGTTACGTCGTTTCGGCGGTTCCATTTCAAAATTCGGTGCACCTTGCCAATTTCTTTCATAATTTCCGAAATGCGCTGTGTTATTATTTTGTGGCTGTTCCGTATTTCTATGTCCCTCTTCCCGTATTGGGGCGGGAGTGTCCTCTGAAATACGTAATTCTTGTACTACCTGTGTCAGCTGATCTTGTACTTCGCGGATTTCTCTTTGGTGTTGCGTATTAATTTGATTCTGATTTTGTTTGAATTTCCTAATTTGTTCGCACTGTGTCATTAAAGACTACCGGTTTTGTGTCATTCAGATTATCATCTACCTTCGTAGATAAATTATTTAGCTGATCCGAAAGTTCAACTACTTTCTCTGATAAAGTACTAATTTCCTCCATGTGTCTTTCTACAGTGTCCTTTAAGTTTTCCTGAGTTTTTGCAAGTTCCGTAACCGAATCGGTAGACGCAGCTGAGTCAATTTTTAGCTTGCAAGGTCTCATGATTTTCATGAACAATAATTTGCAGTTCTTTTATGGCTGCTTCGTGATTCTGTAATGCATTTTCATGCCGCGAAAAAATAAGTTGAAAATGCTCACAAATTTGAGTTTTTACGTCATTACAGACTTTTTGACATTTCGATTCAATGTTATGTAACTCAGTAGTTAAATCTTCACGCGTTTGTTCAAGAGTTTGTTCCAATGAGTCTAACTTTTGAAGCTGTTGCTGTGTTTGTCTCTGATTTTGTTCCATTTTGTCTAACTTTTGAAGATTTTGTTCCATTGTGTCTAACTTTTGAAGATTTTGTCCCATTTGTTTCATTAACTGTAATAACAGTGCACTGGTGTCTGAAACATGTTCCTCAGTGCTGTTCGGCAGTGCATTTGAACCGGCAATATTCGCATTTTGTAAAGCAGAAAATGTGTCTTGATTTATTTGAGAAAACGGTGAGGACGCAAAACCTGAATCTACAGTATTTGCAAGATTGTGTCCTGTCATTTCGGAATCCTGAGGCGAGCTGTTGCCGACCGATCAATCGATAACGCTTCCCTGTTCACTAATTGTTTCACTGCCTACACCACTATTTGCAGCCCGCTCCATTTCCCTATGCACAATTACCAAATTACTACTTTGAACATTAGTTAATTCATTACTCTGCGGCGCTAACACACTGCTTTCGTCTTCACTGTCATTTCTCATTTTACTTTGAAGCCTAGTATTACGTTTTTCACACGCCATTATTGTCACAATATTTCACACGACAACACAGAAATACACAATTTGAAGAGCAAAAATAAGAGAACACATTAACATAGCACTGAAAATAATATCTAGTTAATTGCAAGCGCAGCAGCGAAATACTTGGTGCAAATCTACGTGCATGCCACAACTGTTTTACTGTACAACAACGAAAGACTGCAACTACAAAGGAGATCCTCTCTACAATTACGCACTAGTAATAAACAAAATCTACACTAATTGCACAAACTACAAGAAAAAAATCAGAAGATTCCAGTGAGGTATCCTGGCAGGGTCGCCATATGAAACGTCCCCTTTGAACAATTATACAAGACTGTGCTTAACTTACATACAATATTTTTAGCGCAACGCAATCTGACTTTCAAAAATCCCTACAAAAGAATGGCCCTGACTAACATTAAACTATACCTTCCAGAAATCACTTACCTCACAAAAATCTTCATTACTCGAACTACTGCAATACAGCGAGCGCCACTACTGCCAGCTAAATAAAAGATTCAAACTACGGAAGGCACTAACTACTGATAGGGATAGTTAGCAAATGAAAGATATTAATAGAGAACAAACAATGTATTTACCTTAATAGTCATAATATATGTAGCAGTTCATGACAAATTACAAAACTCCGCCATCTCTCTCCCCACATCCACCACTGCTGGTGGCTCACCTTCAACTGCGCAACGCTACGCGCTGTTCACAGCCAGCTGCCTAACACTACAATGGCGAGTATTACAACAATGCAAAGCAGCCACAGACTGCACACAGCACAGCCAGTGATTTTCATACAGAGGTGGCATTACCAATAAAAAAACCTAAACAGCCTACTTACAATGTGCTTATACTGACAACCTGACTGTTCGTTTTACCCGATTTTGTAATCATTTAAATAAAACAGCATGACCTTCCAGTGGGAGACATTTCGTCTCTCTTTTCCTTCTGCGAAATTTGTCAGTAAGCTTTTTGCCTTCCAGCCAGCGAAATGCGGCAGAGTACGGCCGTTAAACGATTCACAAACCACGATTTAGTGCCGTTAGAACGATTTCTTTAAACATTGTCGTAGCTGATGGAATTTTGTTTCGTCTTGAATCGTTTCAAGCAGCAATGTTCACAGACATCTCAAATAGCAAAAAGCTCATTATCCAGGCACGAAGGTTGTAAAACAATCTTCCCACAGTATGTGTCAGGTTGATCTTTTCGTCTGATAGCACTGCGTAAGTATTTTGTCTAGGAGGTATACATGCAGCGTTCCAGTAGCTGTGGGAATCATTGGTTGAAAACGAGTTTAACACCAGTGGGTACAGTACTGCTAAATATTCAAAATGATTATCAACCTAAGTCTGAGTTCATCTGCAAACTGAGGCGAATTTATCATATTGAAGCTAGACTGTGTATCTTTGTCTTCCTTGAGCGTGCATTGGAAGGCGTTTACACAAACGTATACAATACTGTGAATACTTCGATCGCTATAGTTAACGTTGCTCTCATAAACTACTTTTGTTTTTTAATTCTTCTGCGTCTTCAGCGTGCAGTATGTGTTGTAGATACAGTCTTAGAGCAAAAAAGTGACCGCCGAGTCGTTCACGTAAGGGGTGGGCAATACAGTCATGCTCCTCTCAGATTCCTATATCCGGCAATATGCTCGATCTGGCAACATTGTAGACTGCGGCACTTCCCAGAAGAAGACTTCAGTCTTAGTACTTTATTCTTGACTACGACCGTAGTCTTGAGGTAAAACGCGAGACTAGCTAATACGACGCTGTTGTTGTTTTTGTTGTAGTTGCTGTGGTCTTCTGTTTTGAGACTGGTTTGAGGCAGCTCTCAATGCTACTCTATACTGTGGAAGCTTCTTCATCTCCCAATAGGTACTGCAGCCTACTACATCCTTCTGAATCTGTTTAGTGTATTCATCTCTTGGTCTCCCTCTACGATTTTTACCCACCACGCTGCTTCAGAGGATGTCCTACCAACCGATCCCTTGTTCTAGTCAAGCTGTGCCACAAACTCCTCTTCCCCCCCAATCCTATTTAATACCTCCTCATTAGTTACGTGATCTACCCACCTAATCTTCAGCATTCTTCTGTAGCACCACATTTCAAAGGCTTCTATTCTCTTCTTGTCCCAACTATTTATCGTCCAAGCTTCACTTCCATACATGGCTACACTCCATACAAATACTTTCAGAAACGACTTCCTGACATTTAAATCTATACTCGATGTTAACAAACTTCTCTTATTCAGAAACGCTTTCCTTGCCATTGCCAGCCTACGTTTTATACCCTCTCTACTTCGACCATCATCAGTTACTTTGCTCCCCAAGTAACAAAGCTCCTTTACTACTTTAAGTGTCTCATTTCCTAATCTAATTCCCTCAGCATCGCCCGACTTAATTCGACTACATTCCATTATCCTCGTTTGCTTTTGTTGATGTTCATCTTATATCCTCCCTTCAAGACACTGTCCATTCTGTTCAACTGCTCTTCCAAATCCTTTGCTGTCTCTGACAGAATTACAATGTCATCGGCGAACCTTAAAGTTTTTTATTTCTTCTCTCTGGATTTTAATACCTACTCCGAATTTTTCTTTTGTTTCCTTTACTGCTTACTCAATATACACCCAACCACTGCTTCTCATCATGTCGCTCGACTCTTATAACTGCCATCTGGTTTCTGTACAAATTGTAAATAGCCTTTCACTCACTGTATTTTACCCCTGCCACCTTCAGAATTTGAAAGAGATTATTCCAGTCAACATTGTCAAAAGATTTCTCCAAGTCTACAAGCGCTAGATACGTAGGTTAGCCTTTTCTTAATCTAGCTTCTAAGATAAGTCGTAGGGTCAGTATTGCCCCACGTGTTGCAATATTTCTATGGAATCCAAACTGATCTTCCCCGAGGTCGGCTTCTACCAATTTTTCCATTCGTCTGTACAGAATTCGCATTAGTATTTTGCAGCCATGACTTATTAAACTGATAGTTCGGTAATTTTCACATCTGTCAACGCCTGCTTTCTTTGGGATTGGAATTATTATATTCTACTTGAAGTCTGACGGTATTTCGCCTGTCTCATACATTTTGCTCACCAGATGGTAGAGTTTTGTCAAGACTGGTTCTCCCAAGGCTGTCAGTAGTTCTAATGGGATGTTGTCTACTCCCAGGGCCTTGTTTCGACTTTGGTCTTTCAGTGCTCTCTCAAATTCTTCTATCTCCCATTTAATCTTCATCTACAGTCGTGCTGAAAAGTATCTGAACGACCTGAATTGCATTTCACCTGACTCGCATGCAACCTGCATAACACATCTGTCTAGCTTGTCCTCTAATCGCTCCTGGACTATTGAAAATGGTTCCAACAAGTCACCACTAGAAAACTCTGCTCTGTATTGCAATAACTCAAGATGTAAAGTAATACCACGATACAACAAATATCAGGGAACACCTTATCACAGATAAGACTGTCCTTAAGGCTTGTAAGCTCACATTTATTACAATAAATGACATACCTGAAATGTTACCACTCTCATTATTACGTCAGATGTGTAATACACGTAGTAAGTTCGTCGTATTCATGATATCCTCTTCAAAGTAACATACCGTACTTAACACAAAATGACATTAAAAATTTAAATTATTCACGAGCACCGAAGAACCGTCTCGTTCTGCATATGGATTCAATCCCAGGTCTTGAAGACTAAGATTTCGTGACTGACGGAAACTAACAGTCATTCCTGCCTAAGCATAAAGAGAGTGATATACCTCGATTTTAGACAGTATCAGTTAGCAAATATCAACTTTAAATTACATAACGTGAACATTTTTAACGGACGTGAATTCCTACCCAGTATCTATTGTCCCTGTTAACGAACTACGAGAGA
This sequence comes from Schistocerca serialis cubense, assembly GCF_023864345.2. Taxonomy (NCBI): domain Eukaryota; kingdom Metazoa; phylum Arthropoda; class Insecta; order Orthoptera; family Acrididae; genus Schistocerca; species Schistocerca serialis. The sequence goes on from NC_064642.1 coordinate 530,965,329, forward strand.
TGTGAAATATTGCTTCATCACAAGTAACTTACTTGAAATGTCGTGAGGTAAAGCATTGTGTTTGACAGGGATTCGAACCCAGAACCTAATCGTATTGTTATCGAAGCACAATCAACTATGACATATCGGATTTTCTCGGTAGTAGCTAGATGTTGTAACTGAAATGACGACATGGAACATTAATTTTTTCCTTCCCAGGACTCCAACCCGACACCTAACGATGTTATATGCTAGAGAAAACGAACGTTAAATATGGGTTCGTTACAACAGGAGCGACATGTGAGCATTTTTGAACAAGAAATAATATGACGAAGAGTTCAGTGCTCACTGGGAATCGAACTCCACACATATCGTTGTTGACTACACACAAAGAGACGTCAGCCACTGAATTTTTCTCCACCAGCAGCTCGGAATAACATCCTTGTACTTACAGTGACCTCTCAAATAGTTCTGTGTCTCACTGGGAGTCAAAAACGTCAGATACTGTTAGTGTTGACAACGAATAAAATACACTAAATATCAAAATTGCAAGTGAATCTCTTTTCTCCTTCGCCGATCTTAGATCGGAATATACCGTATACCATGCACATGCGGAAAAGATTATGTCGGAATGGCTGGACGATCAATTAACACCAGGATCAAAGAGCATAAGCGACATTGCAGGTTGGGGCAGGTGGAGAAATCGGCCGTGGCACAGCATGCACTGAATGAGACCGACCACGTAGTAAAATCCGCCGACACGGAAGTTCTGGCTGTAGAGAAGCCCTATCACACGCGCTTGTTCAGAGAAGCTGTAGAGCCTGCATCTCGTGGTCGTGCGGTAGCGTTCTCGCTTCCCACGCCCAGGTTCCCGGGTTGGATTCCCGGCGGGGTCAGGGATTTTCTCTGCCTCGTGATGACTGGGTGTTGTATGCTGTCCTTAGGTTAGTTAGGTTTAAGTAGTTCTAAGTTCTAGGGGACTGATGACCATCGATGTTAAGTCCCATAGTGCTCAGAGCCATTTGAACCATTGAAGCTGTAGAAATCTAAAAACTCGCGAACAGTTTCAACAAGAAAGAGGAAAGCCTTAAGGTAAACGGATCCTGGCTGCCCGTACTGCAGCGAACGACCGTCGCAGGTAGCAAGAGGAGAACCGCACCGAAAATGACCGCGGAGAAGCCCTCGGACGTTGGCGCGCCAGGTACATATAGTCTGCGGCCGCGAGCTCGCCTCCAGTTCACCACCGGCAATGGAGGGTGAAGCTTTGACAATGCCAGCCACTCGTGCTGGCGAAACGTCAGAAAAATCATTAGATGAACGTCGGCCGAAGAACCCGAGACAGAAGCCAATAGGCAGTTTGTCAATTATCTGTTTGCGAAAAGTTTGATAAAATTCAGCGGGTAGCCCATCTGGTCCAGGTGATTTATTCTTTGGGCTCCTCGAGATGGCATCTTCGACGTCTTCGTCCGTTATTCTTGCTGCGAGCACATCAGCTTCTTCTGGAGTGAGTCGCTCTGTCGTCCTAGCAGTGAGAGCTTGCTGCGTTGTTTCATCTGTGTGTGTATTGGCCAGCAATTCACTAAAGTGTCGATGGATCTCGTCGCGTATTGCAGCTTGATCTGTCAAGAGTCTCCCGTCTGAAGTTTTGAGTTCCGTCAGAATTTTCCGTTTTTGTCTTTTGTTCTCTTGGAGGATGTGGTACATCGACGTTGTTTCTTCTCTGGTACCGTTCTGCAAACGCGTTCGTATTTTACAGCCTTCGAGATGGTGTCTCTGCAGGGTGAGTAATTTTGCTTTTATTCTGTTGATTTGCCCATAATTTGTTATGACTGTAGCATCCCGAACGCACAAGTCTCTCAGACAGCTGAAGTAAAAGTCTAATCTCCGCCTCCGCCAGGCGACTTTTTCACGGGAGTAAGTTTTCATTGTCTTTATTATTGCGGGCTTCGCGCACTTTAGCCACCAATTCAGCGCCGTACCGTACAAGTGGAACTTCCTTTCACATTCTGCCCAAGTGGTGTGGAAGTCGGCGTGACATCCAGGATCCGAAAGATGAGCAACGGTGAGCTTCCACTGACCTCTCGCCCTGTAAGTTCCTTGTTTCTCAAAATTTACCGTACATATGTACGCGATATGATCAGAGAAAATAGTGGGCCATAGCTCGGACTGTAAAACGTGTCTCCTTAAATTGGATGTTGCGTAAATCCTGTAATATCTCTATATATTCGATGAATTATTCAGATACAATTCTACCCTTGAATGACGTTTACTAATTTTCTATCTTCATACTCGCAGAATCCATGCGAAAAGTAGTTCATACAATAGCAATGCCATGAGCGCATAAGTATTCTTTGTAGTACTCTCTCTGGTGGTTGTTAGAAAAAAAAGAAAGGGGAGCTTCCGAGATTGTCTTCGTGCCGATTAGCCTGAGCTTGGTTTGGAAGAACTGTAATCTGATTATTGAGATTTATCACAGAAGATAACTGATACGAACTGTACGATTAAGAGGAAATATACATAGATTGCTCCTTCAAATAAAAGGTGTGTATTGGAAATATGAGAATTAATGATATTTATCGATATATTGCGTAGTTGTTAATCAGGAGGGAACTTCCGAAAGACTGGATACGAACCTGCATTTAGTAATCCAAGAGCTCCATTACTTCTTCGGAAGGTTAAACTTCATCAAAGCCAAATATCCGCTTGATATGAGGTTTCCCGACTGATTATACAACGCTCCCAAAATTACGAGGCATTTTATTTGTACAGATTAGCAGACTGCCGCAAAGCACGAGCCTGCAGAGAAGAAGAATCATCGCCTGATTTCATTCTAACAAGTAAAATTTCAGAATCATTTTGAGTGACTGAGCTATGACTGTATTTCCTATCATGAATGATTGATTGCTCGAACGAATTGAGATCTACAGAATTATGTAGAAAAGATTGGAGGAAAAATTACAGTGGCGCCAGTGTGACAGGACTCTCTTGGATTGTTATATAGTATATGTATTTTTTGTTTCATGAAAACCAACGAGAACGAGAGGTAACTAATCTGAAGAGAGATTCGGTGCCCATAGTAAAAGATTGCTGATACCAAGAAACGATTTCAACTATTGGACAACACCGAGACTGCAGAACAAGGCCAGAGAAATCAAATTTTTTTATCCTGTAGTTAAAATAGTTTGAAATCAATTTAGAAAGAACTTTTTTCCAGATAGTAGTTAGATTGTAGAACTGTATATTGTGTGATTTTCGTATCTGAATGGTTCAAATGGCTCTGAGCACTATGGGACTTAACATCTATGGTCATCAGTCCCCTAGAACTTAGAACTACTTAAACCTAACTAACCTAAGGACATCACACACATCCATGCCCGAAGCAGGATTCGAACCTGCGACCATAGCAATCCCACGGTTCCGGACTGCGCGCCTAGAACCGCGAGACCACCGCGGCCGGCTTCGTATCTGAACATTGAACTTTATACCATCTGTGAAGTAATTTGAAAGTTAAGTGTGTCTACGACAGTAAATTTGAAACTGTATTTAGTGACTGGAACCTGATATTGACAGTTATTTAATGGAATTGACTAGAGCAGCATTTAAAATGTCATTGAATCAGCAACGAGACGTGCAACAGCCTTCAGCTGTTTGCACAGAAGCAGAGGCCACGGATAGCAATTCTGAGACTATTGTGGCTAGCAGTAGCAATATAAATAATCCCGCTGGTTCAGAAAACATTCATACAACAGCTGATCAGACTGTTGTTGACACATTAGTTGTTATTATGCAACAGTTGTCTCTATTAGCCGAAGGCCAAGCAGAGGTAAAACGAGACTTATCCGTTATACAAAATGAAATCCAAAATCAATTAGCCGAAAATCAAACAGAATTACAAAATCAGTTAAGAGCAACCTTTACCGAATTAGATCAGAGATTAAATACCCAGACACAGGAAATAAAAGAACAGGCAGAAAGGACCGAACAGAATCTTATTGCTCAAATTGAGCAGGTCCGGCGACAATGCCAAGAAAACAATAGTAAATTAAAAGCGGAACTAACCGAATATGTATCCGTCAAAATTGACACGATACAAAAACAAGTAGAACTGTTTCCTCAAGTAATACAAGCTCAAGAGGACATACAGTGTTCCGTATCTATGATACCAGAAATAACAGAATCCCAAGATAATCTAAAGAAGCAATTTGACGAAGTGAAGGAAAAACAGGAGACAGTGGAACATAGAATGAATGTACTTGCGGGAAAGTTTTCAGAAATGACATTAGAGCGGCAAAATTCTCCTTCGGAAACGATAGAAGAAACTGTGGAAGTAGCTTTACAGTCAATTTCAGAGAGTTCCGAGGATAATTTTTTTAACAAAGGGTTAAAGGAAGTTCGAGAACAACTTGGCGAAGAATTCTCGCGTTGGAAAGAAAATATCGAAAGATCACTAAATCTCTCGCAGCAGGATTTAGAAACAGCGAGAAGTAGGAAACAAAACTCTCAATCTGCGCGTGACATTCCGTCCACGTCAAGATCCGATGTAGATAGAACTGGAACATCACAAGTTAGATTCGATATAACGGAGAGCCACGGGGAAAAGTGCGAACAGGGTGATTTTTGGAATCGTAGTACCGTTGAGGAGAAGATGATTAAACAGAGACAATTTCAAATCTTTAACCCTGACAAAAAGAATGTTCATCCTGTAGTCTTTATTCGAAGTTTCAGAGGTCTATTTCCACGATCTTGGACAGAATGGCAAAAGATTAGTTTTGTATCTGGATATATACAAGGATCAGGAGCACTGTGGGCATCCGAACAAACATCTTCTTGTAAATGTTACAAAGAATTTGAGCAGGCTTTTCTAGCAAACTATTGGTCTGCTGGAATACAAGAAAGACTTAGGCAGGAAGTATTATATCCTGAGCCTTTCTCGTTTTCTAGAGGATCTCTAAAGAGATATTTTGAGAAATACATTAATAAATCTTTGTATTGGGATGTGCCGATTCCTTTGCCGGATATACTTAGAATACTCAAGTCCAGACTACCCACCAGCATAAGGAATCAGCTGTTATATATAAATGATAAGGATATAGACTCATTTATGACTAGCTTGATCATATTGATATAATTGAGGAGGACAATAAAAGGGCAAGAGAAATGTCATATCAAAGAGGAGTAACAGAAGCGAATCCGAGCTGCAACTCGAATGGGAATGGCAGTAATGGTAGCAGTAACAATAATCATAACCAACTACACTCTCCGAGGAGACTTAGAAATGGACAAAATGCAAACAATAATTATTACCATAATGGAAACTTTAGTAATGGTGCAGCGAGGGGCTATTTTAGGAACAATAGTAATTTTAATCGGTATAATCCAATGTATGGCAACACAGGACAGTTCTACCAACACCAGCAAAACAACAACAATAATTACACGAATCAAGCAAGGCAATATAGTCAGAATTCACCACAACAACCGATAATCACTGAAGTTGCTGAAGAGACAAATACCAATCAGACCAATAATCAGTCAAACTAAACATGACCGCATCGTGCCCCGGAGGAGCGGTCAGGGGATCTGTTAGGGGCGAAACAGTAAAATTACAGTTGTTAAGATATAATGATGGTGAGCTGTTGACTGAAGAGTTAACAAAGGATTTAATAACATGTCATAATGACAGATCGAGTGTTCCGGTATCGGAAGTATGTGTTGAAATAGAGGAAGTTCCAACGAATGTGATATTGGACACCGCCGCTTCTGCCAATGTCATCTCAGGCACTCTTTTTCGGATTATTATTAGGAAGAAGAAGGTACCAATTTTGCCAGTACAGAACTGCAAAATCATCGGAGCTGTTGGAGCACGCTCTCCCAATGTCAAAATACAAACACAATTAGAGCTGAAAATGGGAAATGTAGCAATAAAATGCACGTTCCTTGTAGTGGAGAAGTTATTAGTGGACTGTATTCTTGGTATTGGGATTATGCAGGAGTACGATTGTCAGATTGATTTCATGGAAGGAATAGTTAAATTTAGATTAAATGGAGAAGAGATAGCACTGGATTTAAATAGAAAGGAAACGGTGCATGAGAAATATTGTCGCGGTGCCATAATTCAATTAATTGACACTACAAACGGTCGTTGGAAGGAGCTTTCAAAGGATTCGATACAACAGGAGGACTTTAACCAAACAACAATGATAAAAGCTAGTGAATCAAATCAGCTTACTGGAGAACAAAGGCAGCAGCTTCATTATTTGTTAGAGGCATATGAAGAGATTTTTGATGAGAAACCAGGAATTATTAAAGGGTATATTTGTCACCTACAAGTGAAGCCACATCAGACTTACTGTTACACGCACTACCCGATCCCCTGGCGTTTAAAACAATCTGTTCAAAGGGAGATAAATAGAATGTTAGAATGGAACTTGATTGAGCCATCAACTAGTCCATATTGTTCTCCGCTCTTAGTCGTCCCAAAACCTGGAGGTAACGTTAGATTAGTTCTGGATGCGAGAGAGATTAATAAAATAATAGTACCTGTAAGAACTCATCCGGAAAATATAGATGAATTAATTCAAAATTTCCAGGATGTTTCGTACTTAACTAGTGTTGATTTCAGAAGTTTGTACTGGCAGGTCCAAATGGATGAAGAATCTAGGAAATATACCGCATTTATCTATGCTGGGAGAAGTTACCAATTTAGAGTTGTCCCGTTCGGACTTAATATTAGTGCCGGAATATTTATTTCAGCGTTGGATTATGTTCTTGGACCAGAATTGCGTAGTCGTATAACTGTGTTTGTTGACGACTTATTAATAGCCACGAAAACATGGGAAGAGCATTTGCATATTTTGGAAAGGATTTTTGCTGTTTTCAAGAAAACCGGAATTACAGTAAACTTACAAAAGTCTCATTTTGCTTTACCACAAATCAAGTTCTTAGGACATATGATAGATGCGAAAGGTATCCTGCCTACAGAGAAGAAGATAAGTGCAATTCGCAATTTTCCATCACCACGGAATAAAAGACAGCTGAAGGGATTTATAGGTATGGCATCGTTCTTCCGTCGTTTCATAAAGACTCAAGCCATGAATTCTGAGGCATTAAACCGGCTTCTACGGAAGGATGTGCCATGGCAATGGACTGAAGAATGTGAACTAGCTTTTCGAGACATTAAAGACCAACTCGTTAACGCATCCTTATTATATCACCCTGATATGAATTGTGAGTTCTGTCTGTCCACGGATTCATCGGATGTTAGATTAGGTGCTTGTCTCTTCCAAATAAGGAAAATAGAAGGGGTACCAACATTCTGTCCGATAACATTTGCTAGTCGAGTGTTATCGCCCTGTGAAAGAGCCTATACGACCACAGAACTTGAAGCACTTGCGGTTATCTGGGCATTCAAGAAGTTTAACTATTATTTATATGGTTCGAAAACGATTGTGTATTGTGACCATCAATCACTAACCTTTTTGCAAACATGTAAATTATTACATCCTAGACTGTCACGTTGGACAACGACACTACAACAGTACCAATTTAAAATTATTCATGTGTCTGGCAAAGAAAATATTATTGCGGATGCGCTGTCAAGATCCCCAGAAGGTTTAACGTCGGAAATAGAATCAGTAAATACTTCGGATTTTCCAGTATTACTGTTGCAGGACAATATCTACAAAACTTATTATGTACATCTTTGTAGAGATATGGGAAATTTACAACGAAAAGACCCTCGATGGAAGAAGATAATTCAGCTAAAGGAACAACAAAATTCAAGGGCTAGTTTAGATCATTATAAATTAGTAAATGGAGTATTATTCTTCAGACGTGGGAAGGACAACAATCCACGGTGGTGTGTATGTATCCCGAAGGAATATGAGGAAAAATTAATTTGGTTTACCCACTTATCATGGGGACATTTTGGTGTAATTAAATGTGCCAATAAAATAGGAGCATACTGTTATTTTCCGAATATTCGGAGAAAAGTGCACCAAACAATACAAAACTGTTTACTCTGTCAAAAGGCAAAACCGGATAATAGAGGTAGTAAGCATGTTCTGCATTCAATTATTCCACGAGAGCCAAGGGCGTTAATTTCGTGTGATATCTGCGGCCCTCTCCCACGATCAAGAGGAGGAGTAAAATTCATTGTTGGATTCTTTGACGTGTTTACAAAATATGTAAAACTATATCCATTAAAGTGTGCTACTGCCAGAGCTGTTGTAGTGAGATTGGAGCGTGACTATCTTCCGCATGTAGGTTTACCGAAATCCATAATTACAGATAATGCCAGAATTTTTACTGGATTTAAATGGAAGCAAACACTAACACAACTTGGTATTCAACAAATTTTGACATCATGTTACCATCCACAAGGTAGTCCAATAGAACGAGTTTTTCGAGAATTAAACCGATTTATGCGTACATACTGTCACAGTAAACAAACATCATGGGCTGATTATTTGTCAGAATTTGAACAAATATTTAATAATCTGACACATACCTCAACTAACTTTACTCCAACAGAGCTTATGTTTAGTCAGACTGAAAAGAACTTCTGGATAAACCATCTGCCAAAGTATGAAGACCAGAATTTAAAATGGGAGGAAAAGATTCGACTCGCACTTGTCAATTTAACTAAAAAGGCAATACAACGGAAATTGACATAGGATAAACGGATTCACCGCATTCAGACGTTTCATCTTGGGGAAAAGGTTTTATTGAGGCGACACATCCATTCCTCGAAACTGATGAAGAACATAAAGAAATAGAATCTTATTTATACCGGACCATATGTTATTGTAAATATACCAAATCCTGGATCATACTTGTTGGCATATCCCGAATCGAAAAGGATAAAGGGATTATTCCTGCATAATTATATTAAGAAATTTAGTGAAGGATCTTAGATCTGTGATACCAAATATGGAGAAGAATTTAGTGTGGAATTTGACTATGAGTCGAATGTGTATATAAATATCAAGAAGTTTATGTTGTCTAGAGATTAAGAGACAGTGAGACTACTCCTGTGCTAGGTTAAGAGACAGTGAGATTACTCCTGTGATAGGCTAAGAGACAGTGAGATTACTCCTGTGATAGGCTAAGAGACAGTGAGATTACTCCTGTGATAGGTTAAGAGACAGTGAGATTGCTCCTATGATACGTTAAGAGACAGTGAGATTACTCCTGTGAGAGGTTAAGAGACAGTGAGATTGCTCCTGTCATAGGTTAAGAGACAGTGAGATTACTCCTGTGATAGGTTAAGAGACAGTGAGATTGCTCCTATGATACGTTAAGAGACAGTGAGATTACTCCTGTGAGAGGTTAAGAGACAGTGAGATTGCTCCTGTCATAGGTTAAGAGACAGTGAGATTACTCCTGTGATAGGTTAAGAGACAGTGAGATTACTCCTGTGATAGGTTAAGAGACAGTGAGATTACTCCTGTGATAGTTTAGCACAAAAATTTTAAGATAGGTAGAAGAATTTGTTAATTACTAGTGTTTGTACGTGTGGACTATGAGCAGAAGCCACAGTGATATACAATGAAAGTGCATCTACATTTCCTCAAGACACGGCACTTATGTGAGAATTGCGTGTGAAACTTGAACAGTGTGGGATATGTAGGTAAATACGCTGTGTGTATGATGTGCGCTGTTCGCGCAAGAAAACAAATGAACTGTGAAATGAAGCAACAGTCGATAATGTCACTGTTGCAAACAATTGAAGAAACTCTCTGGTTGCGCGAGAGAAAATTATTATAATTTTTAGATTTTTTAATTATGCCTTCTTTACCAGGAGAATTAATTTAAGAATTTTAACTAACATTTTAAGAATAGCAGTTTGTGTGTTTCATGTTATGGACATAATTGTTGAAATATATTTCCATAAATGTTCATGAGAGGATGAAGAAGATTCTGCGATTGGATGATTTGTTAAATGAACATACGTCATCATTAATGATATTTATTTGCAAGTGGATCTATAAATCAATTAATTATAAGAATAATGAAAATTTTTCAAATTATTCCTTTTGTGGAGTCAGTGTCATATGCCTATGTTTAAAATTTTTCATCAGGTGTAAACTTAAATTTTATCCTTAATTTCGTAATTGAAAGCAAACCTCGGACAGATTCAGTGCTCTACTTCCACCTGCACTATAACAAAACGAAGATTAGATTAAAAATTTTTTTGAGAGGAATACATTTGATACGAGCTACAACAAAATTTAAATGCCCACAGTCTATTTGGCAATGTTTTGGACAATCAGCAGTTGTAATGCAAAACAACTTTGGTATTGAGGACTACAAAAAAAAAAAAAAAAAAAAAAAAAAATTCGCGATTGTCAGGACTGATGGATGTTCCAGTCTAGTACAGATGGAAGAATATAAGAATCCACTCCGATTTTGAGTTCAACGATGAAATATGGACTTCGTTGCCTTAATCCACTCTCTTCCAGGGATTTATTCAGTCAGAACCTTTTCTTATTCCACTTTAAACCTGTTTCATATTCACGTCCCTGACCATCTGTTCCTGAGATCATCTTCCTGTTTTATGGCACGTTACCAGCTTCTATCCTGTACCATAAGCCATCGCCTGTCCTCCGTGCCGCCTCCACCAAACGCTGTACGTCGCCTACCCGGTGTCCGTATCCAGTGTTCCTGTCCCATTGACTTCACAACGAGATCACCGGCTACATCGTCGAAAGAAGAATTTTGAAAAATTTTTTTTGAGCAATAATGTAAATTTTTTTTGGCTATGGGGCACTTTTCCTTCGATCTAATCTATGGAGCTTCTATATATTTCAAAATTACTGGATTTAGGCTTTCCTATCTCCTCTAACACCTGAGCTGGGGTCTATTCTTCCGGGTTTTCCAGGGTTTCCCTGTGAAGGCCAGTTCCCAAATGGGTAGACCTTTTTCGTAATTACACCAATCTACATCTTTCTGGTTATGTACTCGGGATGCGGGTATACCCCGGTACATGTAAAAGCTACAGCTTAGGTATTCTCGTAACTTATTGTCATAACATGTTACCCATACTCTCTATAGTAAAATTCTACTAATTCAAAATATTCCTCTTTTGAATAAACAACCCAACAAATTTTTTCTGTTAGCTCGCAAAGTGTATTATCATTAACTTTGCTCGCTGCGAGGGGCAATTGTAATATCTCTATATATTCGATGAATTATTCAGATACAATTCTACCCTTGAATGACGCTTACTAATTTTCTATCTTCATACTCGCAGAATCCATGCGAAAAGTAGTTCATACAATAGCAATGCCATGAGCGCATAAGTATTCTTTGTAGTACTCTCTCTGGTGGTTGTTAGAAAAAAAAGAAAGGGGAGCTTCCGAGATTGTCTTCGTGCCGATTAGCCTGAGCTTGGTTTGGAAGAACTGTAATCTGATTATTGAGATTTATCACAGAAGATAACTGATACGAACTGTACGATTAAGAGGAAATATACATAGATTGCTCCTTCAAATAAAAGGTGTGTATTGGAAATATGAGAATTAATGATATTCATCGATATATTGCGTAGTTGTTAATCAGGAGGGAACTTCCGAAAGACTGGATACGAACCTGCATTTAGTAATCCAAGAGCTCCATTACTTCTTCGGAAGGTTAAACTTCATCAAAGCCAAATATCCGCTTGATATGAGGTTTCCCGACTGATTATACAACGCTCCCAAAATTACGAGGCATTTTATTTGTACAGATTAGCAGACTGCCGCAAAGCACGAGCCTGCAGAGAAGAAGAATCATCGCCTGATTTCATTCTAACAAGTAAAATTTCAGAATCATTTTGAGTGACTGAGCTATTTCCTATCATGAATGATTGATTGCTCGAACGAATTGAGATCTACAGAATTACGTAGAAAAGATTGGAGGAAAAATTACAATCCTGTCGATATGACTGGCCGAATGGCTGGTGATATAGGTGAAACCTAGTCTATCACCGTGTTTTAGTTCCCAAGTATCAAACAGATGGACGTCTCTGACGATGTTCTCCAGCTCCAGAGATTTGTTAAAATTTGGCGTCTGATTTTTGGAACTCAGCACGCAATTAAAGTCACCCGCAAATATTATTTGTTCAAATTGCACCGCGAAAAAGGGGGCGATGTCCTCCTTGAAAAATTCGGCCCTGCGGCGCTTGTTTCCGGTTCCTAACGGGGCATATATATTGATAAACCTGGTGTTGTTTATCGAGACAGCGAGACCTCTTCTGTTCGGAAGTTTAGCCACGTCTGTAAGTAGGATCCCCTCCTTAGTCATAATCGCTGTGCCGAGGCTGTTGTCATTGCCAGGATTGATGACGGCGTTGTAGCCAGTGATGTCGTCCAAACGGATAGCTGTTACTTCTTGCAGTATTAAGATGTCAATATCCGCGGCGTACAGAAAATCTTGGAGATTTCTCAGATTGAGGGTGCTGCTAATTTTGTTTATATTCAAGGTCGCAATTCTGTACGCATGCAAGGACATCATGTCGACTATACCGTGTCAGGTGGGATACTGTTTGCCAGGTGAAGTGGATGTTTGCTCCACTTAGAAGAAGTCGGCATCGTCATCTGCTGCACGAGCGTCTTTGATGGTGGTTTGTTGCCGGGTGGACACATCTTGTCGACGGTCGGGTGCCGTCCGTCCTGAATGTTGTGGTATGACAGCCATCTCTGCATCATGGCTTTGCTCCTCCATGTCATCCGCCCAGTCTCGCGTGCACGTAACTTCCCGCGTGTCCGTTTTTGGTACAGGTGGAGGGTCCTTCGGACTAGCTGTGCCGTCTGGAATGCGGATTCCACGGTCGGGTTCAGTGTCCTCATTTCGGGTCTTCTTCTTTGTTGTTCGATCTTCCAGAGGAGTTGCCTGTGTCGTCTCCGCCAGTTCTTGGCCTATCTGTTTCGCCTTTTCACGCAGGATTGGCGCGATTTCTGCTGCTCCCTGACGGGCTATTCGACGTTTCTTCCGTTTCTTTGGTGAAACAGTTGTAGGCTGCTGGTCATCATCCTCCGACGTAGCAACCGTGTCCTCTTTGTGTTGCCCGACTTCTTCGAGTGGTTTGCACATGCCTTCTTCTGGCGTCTTAGCCTGGTCTTGTTCTGCACGCCTGTCAGTTTCCTCGTCTTGCGAGTGTGCTGGGCCTGTAGCTACTGCGTTGCTAGTAACCATGGCTACATTACCATCGGGAACGTCGGCATAAGCAACTACCGCCCTGTCGAAACACATGTCTGGGGCGACGTCACTGCGATTTGCGGCGGCGAACGTCACGGGTAGCATGGCCATCTGACTAGGCGAGTCTCGCTCCCCAGTAGGCAGTTGCGTCAAACGGCGTTGAACACACTGCGCGCGGACATGTTGGGTCGAACCACAACCCGAGCAGGTTCTCGGCTGGCCATCGTAAATGATGATCGCTCGAAATCCACCAATCCAGAGATACGATGGGATATGTTTCAGCACGTCAATCTTAACTTGCCTGACACCATTTAATACTGGGTACTTATGCAAGGTAGACCATTTTTCGGCGACATTGCTGATAATGGTGACATAGTCTCTCAGTTTGTTGTTAATCTCCTCGGGCGTTATTTCAAAGTGGAGCTCAAAGATTCGAATCGTTCTTATTCCCATTCCGGCACGCGAAACCGTGACCTGCCCTATGTGTCCGTCTGAATGTTTGAATTTTGCCACCCCACCACATGCTTCTACAATTTGGTCGCACTTGTCAGAACTGGATAACTTAAGGAACACAGTCGGACTGACAATCGACAGGTGAATTCCAATCAATTCATCCACTTTGATCTGAAAAGTTTCTTCGATAAATGCCTCAACTTCGTAAGATTTCGGTCGGGCGTAGTTCGGATCGAAAATCAACTTCAAAGTATCGCGTCGCGTTGTCTGTTCCATTATGTCATTCTAGAAGTGTAATCGTGGAATATGACTAACGCAGAAAGCGCGCACTCACCACACAGCGCCGGCCGCTCGCAGCGACGATGTAAACACCGCAACAGCCGCTCCGCACGTCCCCACAGCACGGCCGCCGGCGGCGGAATATCCCCACAGAGCTAGCAAAGAGGTATGGTTGGCTCTGAGAACTATGGGACTCAACTGCTGTGGTCATCAGTCCCCTAGAACTTAGAACTAATTAAACCTAACTAACCTAAGAACATCACACACATCCATGCCCGAGGCAGGATTCGAACCTGCGACAGTAGCAGCAGCGCGGCTCCGGACTGCAGCTCCTAGAACCGGACGACCACCGCAAAAAGAGGTATGTGTAGCGCTTTCCTCTTATGAGGCCAATAGTGTCTAGAACTCGTAAACCGCTATTTGAAGGACGAGATTAGTTGCGATTTCCACGTGCAACGACCTTCCTGGGCTGAAAATAATAAATTTACAATCTTTCGTTACACCTCAAGCGATAATAACTCAGATTATTCAATGGAAATGACAGGAAAAGTCAAGTGAACTTTGAGGCTTAATTCCGTGCACACCAGGCAGTAACTGGTTGATCACAGAGTTGCCAAACATACCTTGCCTTGTTGCCAAATCTCAGTTACAGTACCAGCAGGAAGAAGACGAACCGATGTGATCCTACAGCGGGCTGGGAAGTGACCATGGCTGTCGTCTCAAAGACGCGGCTGCTACGGCTTGGAATACGTAATGCGTCTGATTCGCATTTCTGAACTAGGTTTAGGGACTGGAGCGTAGTTACTAATAATATTCAGAACCGACTGCAAACTAAGAATCATAAACCAGTAACTGTCACTAGTTGTTTTTATATTTCTTTCATAACTATACTCAAAAGTAAAAAACCTTTCACGGATGTTTTCGTGCCACGCCGATAGACGAACACGCTAAATAAATAAAAATAAAAAAGAATGTGTGTCAGTGCGTGAGAGAGAGTAAAAGAGAGAGAGAGAGAGAGAGAGAGAGAGAGAGAGAGAGAGAGAGAGAGAAATAAAAATAATAAAGAATGAGAGACAGGGTAAAAAATTGTTGTAAAGAAATTGAATACCGGTATGTAAAGAGATCTTTCATTAAAATGAGACGTTCTACATCATTACCAAATGTCGTATTCATGATCTATGGAACAAGTATTAATCTAATCTATACCAATCATATCATATTGCTGACTAGCTGCGAAGAGTCATGAATTACCGAAATTTTCGCCCAATATCAGTAACCAAATCTAAACTTGAAAATAATAGACGACAGTTTTAGTAATAGACCGGGACTCCTATCAAGACCCTTTCATCCCTGTTAACTAACCACGAAAGATGTCTGATATACCTCCATTCAGAAGTAACAAAATATGTATGCATTTAAAAAAAATGGTTCAAATGGCTCTGAGCACTATGGGATTCAACTACTGTGGTCATAAGTCCCCTAGAACTTAGAACTACTTAAACCTAACTAACCTAAGGACAGCACACAACACCCAGCCATCACGAGGCAGAGAAAATCCCTGACCCCGCCGGGAATCGAACCCGGGAACCCGGGCGTGGGAAGCGAGAACGCTACCGCACGACCACGAGATGCGGGCTATGCATTTAAAGATGAAGTGCATGACGTGAAGTTCTGTGACGGAAATACGAACCAAACACGTGATAGGATTGTTAATTAAGAGAAATCAAGTGTTACTTATCGGTTTTTCTTACCAGCTGATAGGTGTTTTAATCTAAAATAAGGATACAAATTTTTTTGCCTGAGCGACACTCAAACCGCACTACTATCATTCTTCTTTATAGTCCACGAATGCAGCTTAAGTATCAATTGCTTACTCACCAACAGTAAGATGTGTGCGAGTTTGACCAGAAATTGTTGGCAACACATGAACAGACATTAAAAATGGCTCTGAGCACTATGGGACTTAACAGCTATGGTCATCAGTCCCCTAGAACTTAGAACTACTTAAACCTAACTAACCTAAGGACATCACACAACACCCAGGTATCACGAGGCAGAGAAAATCCCTGACCCCGCCGGGAATCGAACCCGGGAACCCGGGTGCGGGAAGCGCGAACGCTACCGCACGACCACGAGGTCGATGTGACCTGTTTCAAGTTGTGTACGACAGAGAGTGTTTTAGAATATCAATTGTTTTCCTTTGCAATAAACAGAAAGATTATTATTCTAAGCTATCCAAGTTCAAAATTTTCGCAATATTGATTCAAATGTAATATTCGCTTCTACAATGTAGGAAAGAATTTCACAGTTGCAAAACCCGCATCCGACTCATTGTCCTTACACTTAGTCGCTGACCACAAATTCTAGGTCAGAGTGACACCAGTTTAAGTAACCTAATGTAGTGAAGAATGTTTGCCAGTGCTCTTTCTCCCCGGGAAAATATGCAATTCACTCATTGGGCTCCATAAATACACTATAACAGTAATTTCTGTGTGTATGCAATGCATAAGAATTGTAGAATTTAGTGGTGCTCTCTCTTCCACTTCTGTATACAATATGCCTGACCTAAACTGTCCCTTTATCATTACAGGCCCTGGGCAATGCAACATCATACTGACAACAGTGGTTAAAATGGCTCTGAGCACTCAACTGCTGAGGTCATTAGTCCCCTAGAACTTAGAACTAGTTAAACCTAACTAACCTAAGGACATCACAAACATCCATGCCCGAGGCAGGATTCGAACCTGCGACCGTAGCGGTCTTGCGGTTCCAGGCTGCAGCGCCCTTAACCGCAAGGCCACTTCGGACGGCTACTGACAGCAGTAATGTGCTTATACTGACAACCTCACTGTTCGTTTTACCTGATTTTGTAATCATTTAAATTAAACATCATGACCTTCCAGTGGGAGACATTTCGTCCCCCTTTTCATTCTGTGAAATTTGTCACTAAGCTTTTTGCCTTCCAACCAGCGAAATGCGGCAGAGTACGGCCGGTAAACGATTCACAAACCACGATTTAGTGCCGTTAAGACGACTTCTTTAAACATTGGCGTATATGTAGGAATTTAGTTTCGTCTTATACAGCAACGTTCACAGCTATCTCAAATTGGAAAAGCTCTTTATCCAGGTAAGAACGTTGTAAAACAATCTTCCCACAGTTTGTGTCAGTTTGATCTTTTCGTCTGATAGCACTGCGTAAGTATTTTGTCTAAGAGGTATCACAAGTAGTGTTCCTGTATCTGTAGGAATCATTGGTTGAAAACGAGTTTAACACCAGTGGGTACAGCACTGCTAAATATTCAAAATAATTATCAACCTAAGTCTGAGTTCATCTGCAAACTGAGGCGTATTTATAATATTGTAGTTAGACTGTGTATCCTTGTCTTCCTTGAGTGGTCATCGGAAGACGTTTACACACACGTATACGACGGTAGTCCCAAAAGTATGCTGTCCTAAGGGACACGCAAGTGCCTAGGCAGTCACGAACGAGATATCCTTAATTTTAACGCCAAGCAGAAACCACAATTGTAGCTGCATTGTGGCAAAGTGATAAAGAGCAAGGCTGCGGATATTAAGGTCTCAGGTTTAATCCCTCTTCAGTCTATTTTACACTTATTTCCCCTCGGGCAGTGTTTGATGATGTGAAAAGTACCGAGTTGCACTGTGGTCCGAAAGCCACGTTAAGCTGTAGGATCCCCTATGAACCGGCTAGTAAGACCACTCAAATGTTGGAGGAAAGCATCGGCATACCACCTAAATCAAGACCGCGCTTATTAAAGCACTGTGGTGTTCAAACCACTCTTCCGACTGATGACTGCTTTACATTCTATGTGTTCCAAAGTTAATGATCTTCGGGTTATTAACATTTTTGTGCTTTCAAAAAATGGTTCAAATGGCTCTGAACACTATGGGAATTAACATCTGAGGTCATCAGTCCCCGAGAACTTAGAACTACTTAAACCTAACTAACCTAAGGACATCTCACACATTCATGCCCGAGGCAGAATTCGAACCTGCGACCGTAGCGGTCGCGCCGTTCTAGACTGAAGCGCCTAGAACAGCTCGGTCACACCGGCCGGCCTTTGTGCTTTCATGCTGTAGCTTTGATACCAGTAAACGTAAGTAACCGGCCGAGCAGTGTCGCCGTTCGAGTTGTCAAGGTGGTAGACGACGATGCCGTCGACCCCAGTTACAATCTGGGTCATGGCTATGTTTCACTCAAATACCTCTATGTGACTTTCTGCGTATTTCAAGATATGCTTTTATACACTTGGTACGCATCCAAACTGATATCTGATAGAGCTGTATTTAGCAACATGAATCAGATATGTTTTCCGTGCAATATATCGGACAACACGTCAGTGCTGCGAGATTTCGTTTGTGTGATGCGCATGGTGCAAGAAATATTTGTGTTTTGCTTGCTTCTGTGATAACTGGAATTACGCAATAATATACTTAAAAGGTGTATGTTTGCATTATGTATCCCAATGAAAATAACTGTAAACAGGTTATATGCCTACTTGCTTATTATTCGCGCTTCTCGATGCTTTCCTCAAAAAAGAAAAAGAAAAAGAGAGACAGAGAGACAGAGAGAGAAAACAGAAATGTATTTCGAATATCAGCTCTGTGTCGCCATGTTCGTTGCATGGGGGCTTAATTATATTAAAAATGCAAATATTTTTTAATTTTCAGTAGCTGACTGTCCGGTTACGCAGTCTCGTAAACGCTTGGCCCTGACTAGTATTTGTACGCAATCTGACTGCATAGAACAACAACAAAGAATGAAAGGAAATTTCCGTTAACACAATTAATTAATTAAGTCCCCAGCAACTAGGAAACAACAAAACACAAGTGTAGCTGTTCTGTGTGTGGAAGTGTGATTCAACGTACACATCTGGCACGGTTCTTCCTCAATAAGACCAGATATTTTAAACACCATTTATACTGAAGTAATAAAAAAAATTAAACAGAAATACTATAATTGCACATAGAAACCAGAAATACAGTCTAATACAAGAACACGAGCCAGATGCTTTGTTGACTGAACCTGTGACCAAGAGGCATTATTGTTTAAGACATTGAAATAATACAAAAAAAGGAATTTTTTTACCTTCATATATATTGACGAAAAGCACACTCTGATCATTACAGCATCCCCAATCCAATAACATCTGGTGTCTAGCCCATCAAAACAATACCACAAATTCTCAACAAGCACTCACTACCGCAACTTCTCAACTACGACTCACCACTGCTACATCTCAACAAGCACTGCCTACTGCTACTTCTCAATAAGCACTCTCCACTACGACTTCTCGACAAGAACTGCCAGTGGAGGCGGCTGAATAATACTCTTTGGCGCAATCTCTGGCGCTGTGGCTCAGTGTAGCCACCTTTCATCGTCTCGTGATGTAGTGCAAGGATAGTTGATAGGTAATATCTCATTGTACTAGCGATATGTACGGCTACATGGTTCTTTCTTTTCTCTCTGCAAACAACCAGAACAGAATTCAGTAACAAAGTGGTAAGATCACCTCTGCAGTGAGCCAATTAAACACTCAGCCTTTCTTGGTGATTTTGTTAATCGTCTGTAATGCAGTAAACATCCTTGACTACTGATTTGTTATTACTACCATTTTTATTGTTATTCGTCACCTCACAACAGCTTTCCTATCCTTCATTGCTGCCGATGCAAGTAACGAATGGATCAGGATGAATGGAATGTGGGATGTTTCGTCACGGACAATATACACATTTGTCTCGGCGTCTTGTGTTCACGGAAATACGAAAATCTCAATAGGAGAAGACGACAACGGGATGCCGGCGATGCAGGCAATAACACCCAACTACTACTGTCGACTCAACACCAAGATGACAGATTGGCGTCTCACTGTATTTTGATTATAATTCGTTGGCCTTCTTCCGACCTCGTTTTAATACCTCGTGGGAGCAGGCATAATATTTTGCTTTTGAACACTGAACAATAACACACAAAGATAGTAGATGGAAGGATACAAAGAAACAATAAGACTCATGGGTGTGGATCCGGTTCATCACTAGAAGAGTAAACAAGAGGGAAACATTACGAAAGTAATGAATACGCTGGTTAGTACACATTATTTGTATAGATCTGAAGATGAAAAAGCCTAGATCTGCACAGTGCCCGCATCTGCACTTTAGTTTCTGTCTCAATGGGAATAATTTTTAGTTTCTTCTCTTCTGAATTTTTAAATGAATTGATTATTACGTGGTAGAGAATAATTAGATAACTGTGTTTCTTACAGCTTCCATTCACACCAACATTTTTCTAAATTCTCGTGCAATTCATGAAATTCTACTTGTACGATCACAAGACTGCGCATAGGTGCAATCGATTTTGAGGTGCAAAGTGTCTGTTATCTTACTTTTCGTGCCGTCCGCAGTGGCCGAGTGTTTCTAGACGCTACAGTCTGGAGCCGCGCGACCACTACGGGAGCAGGTTCGTATCCTGCCTCGGGAATGGATGCGTGTGATGTCCTTAGGTTAGTTAGGTTTAAGTAGTTCTAAGTTCTAGGGGACTGATGAACTCAGAAGTTAAGTATCATAGTGCTCAGAGCCATTTGAACCATTTTTTACTTTTCGTGACAGGTGCGCATAGCTGATTTCCAAAGACTTTTTATTGTACTGAAATAATCTTTTGTCACAAAGTAACAACGTGTTTTATTCCTATGCATTTTGTGGGAAACTGTAATCATGATCGAAGATTACACACCTGAATGTTTCACACAACCGGTAGGAGAAAACGCTGCATATTAACCAAACCCCGCGTCTTCTCTCCGTATCCTTCTATGACACAAGCACAGGATTCTCCTCCCATAACGCTACAGCGCTATTCCTAGCACAGCTGAGGGTTGGCAATATCGTCACAAACATTTGGCAACTCTGTGACAGTGCAATCACTTTCGCGTATGGTACTGAATTGACTCTCTAAATTTACTTGATATTCCCTTTCCATTTGAATCACTCGTGCTATGTAATCCTCATGTAATCTAAGAAAATGAGACAGAAAATTCAATTTATTGGCTAAAGAGATGCTATTCTTCACATAAGTGACAACTTTTATTATCTTTCACGATGTGTTATGAGGCTGAGCGACCAACACCATGATGAGATTCGCGTGCTAGCAGCGTTGAGTCCGTAGCCCTGTGGTACCGCCCATGTCTCGTGGCGCAACGGTTCTAGGAGTCAGCAGTTCTAACTGTGGTAGGGGCAGCATGTGCGAGCTTTTTTCTTCTAATTTATTTTATGGAACTGCGAATTTCCAGAAAAAATTCTGTAACGAAATCAGGAGAAAATCTTTACACATCAAATCCTCTTGGTAGCTCGACGCAGTAAGTTGTGTTAATGGTCATAGATCTCGGCTTTCAGACTGCTAAGCTGCTTCACAATACGAGCATCTCTGAAGAAGTGGCAATCGACCGTCAACGACACAAAATTCAATATTGTTCTTCACTTAAGACCCACATGAAAGTGTGATAAGTATGAAGGAAAGGAACCTCTTGGTTACTACAGGGCTTCTATGCTAAATTTCTACAGTAGCAATTAGGAACTCTCTGCAGACATTTGCTAACAGCGACTCAGGCAACTTACTTTTTCTCTGGGTAGTTTCAAATATCGGCAATTTTGTCGCCTTAAATCCAATTGAATATTTTAAATATCACTTTTGAACAGTGTTCACTTCTCTGTTATTTAATGTATGGACCTCAAAACAAGCAATTTGCCTTAGTAGCTATAGAGGAGGTTCTGAAAGGTATTGACACAACATTTTGCATCCCTTTACCATAGGGAACCAAAGAATGAAACCAAATACATTACATTGCATTTATTCTCTGTGCCTTGACTAACACATATGAATGCATAATAAAAATAAATTATTTGAAGAATCTCCTGTGAAAGGAAAAAGAACAGGATGTGACGCTTTAATTTTAGCGCACTGAATTAGAAACAATGAAATTAATTCTAAGCCACATTGATGTATTGCATATTAGTGTAATAAAATACTCATCAAATGAAAACAATTTTGTGCCTCCATTGATATAGAGTGTGAAACACAAATCGTAGACATATTTTATGGGTCACCACTCAACAACATTGAAGATTTTACACCGTCGAGAGTGAGGAGTGGAGCAGACGTTGCAGACAGAAGGCGTGGCAGCGCAGCGCCTCAGCCCCCGCCAGTAGGCAGCAAATGGGTCCCAAAGAACTCAGACGCATGTGGTGTTCAGAGGCAGATGGTTGGCCAAGAAATCTCTCGCTAAAATATTATTCTACCAAACTATTATTATCAATGTGACAGAAAGCGAAATATATTGTAGATTTGCTTGAGTTATACTCATGGCTTCAGCTCTGAGAGGAAAGGTGTGATAAAAACATTGTCGACGTGTGCTTTTAGTTACCAGACGTCGCTTTAGCTAGTCTCGCTTCTTACCTCAGGACTACAAGCGTAGACAAGAGTGATGTACTCTGACTGCAGTCAAGAGTTTCTCCGGGAAGTGTAACAGTCTACAATGTTGCCAGATCGAGCATATTGCCGAACACAGATTCAGAGGGGAGGATGACTGTATAGTCCACCTTACGTGAACGACTTGGCGGTCAGTTTTCTTCTCTAAGACTGTAGCTACAACACATATTGCACGCTTATAAAACCAGACAAAAATTAAAAAACAAAATTAGTTTATGAGAGCAACGTTAACTATAGTGTTCGAAGTATTCATTGTATTGTATACGTGTGTGTCACCACCTTCCAATGCCAACTCAAAGAAGACAAGGATACACAGTCTAACTACAATATTATAAATACGCCTCAGTTTGTGGATGAACTCAGACTTAGTTTGATAATCATTTGGAATATTTAGCAGTGCTGTACCCACTGGTGTTAAACTCGTTTTCAACCAATGATTCCCACAGATACAGGAACACTACTTGTGATACCTCTCAGACAAAATACTCGCGCAGTGCTATCAGACGAAAAGATCAAACTGACACAAACTGTGGGAAGTTTGTTTTACAACCTTCGTACCTGGATAAGGAGCTTTTCCTATTTGAGATAGCTGTGAACGTTGCTGTATAAGACGAAACTAAATTCCTACATCTACGGCACTAAATCGTGGTTTGTGAATCGTTTACCGGCCGTACTCTGCCGCATTTCGCTGGTTGGAAGGCAGCTAATGTAGAAAATACTTTCCTGACTGTTTTGGCACGATGCGGTCTCCCCATACATAATACAAAAGCTTCGAGATTCATCTGCTGCCTGGCCGTCTATTAAACCTGTGAAGAACAAAATGTCGCATAACGTTAGCCTTTTCTCCATATAGGACTATTTTGGGTTGAGAAGTGAAGGAAATTATGTTCAAAGTTCCATTAAATTGACAACTACAGCAGAAGCAGAATTGCGTTTTAAAAGATGTAGCAGCGAATGTAATAGAACTCGCGACGTCTTACCTACAGTGCACGACGCTTACCGTTACGCTACTAACTGTCACCAAGTAAACGAATGTACCGAACATGCCACAAACCACTACAATGAGCCTGTGTGTCCGATTTCTCATCGAGTGTGACGCATTGGTGTTATGATAGAAAAATGAATATCAGAGAAGAGGATTTGGTGGTCTGTTTTCTCTAGCATATAACAGCGTTAGGTGCCGGGTTGGAGTCCTGGGAAGGAAAAAATTAATGTTCAATGTCGTCATTTTAGTTAAAACATCTAGCTACTGCCGAGAAAATCCGATATGTCACAGTTGATTGTGCTTCGATAACAATGCGATTAGGTTCTGAGTTCGAATCCCTGTCCAACACAATGCTTTAACTCACGGCATTTCAAGCAAGTAACTTGTGAAGATGCAATATTTAACACCTCTCGTAGTTCGTTAACAGGGACAATAGATGCTGGGTAGGAATTCATGTCCGTTAAAAATGTTCACGTTATGTAATTTAAAGTTGATATTTGCTAACTGATACTGTCTAAAATCGAGGTATATCACTTTCTGTATGCCTAGTCAGGAATGACAGTTAGTTTCCGCCAGTCACGAAATCTTAGACTTCAAGACCTGGGTTTGACTCTATATGCAGAACGAGACTGCTCGTCGTGTCATTTGAAGTTCATACATATTCTCAACTACCTGCTTGTGAATAACTTAAATTTTTAATGTCATTTTGTGTTAAGTACGGTATGTTACTTTGAAGAGGATATCATGCATACGACGAACTTACTACGTGTATTACATATCTGACGTAATAATGAGAGTGGTAACATTTCAGGTATGTCATTTATTGTAATAAATGTGAGCTTAACAAGCCTTAAGGACAGTCTTATCTGTGATAAGGGGTTACCTGATATATGTATTACTTTACATCTTCAGTTATTGCGATACAGAGCAGTGTTTTCTAATGGTGACTTATTGGAACCATTTTCAATAGTCAAATGACTATACCAAGGAGCGATTAGAGGACCTGCTACACAGCTGCGTTATGTGGGTTGCATGCGAATCAGGCGAAATGCAATTCAGGTTGTTCGGATACTTTTGAGCATGACTGTACAGTTCCTTAAGTGTCTCTGTGACACACTGCCGCATATCAAACAAATCTTTGACCATTCGCGCTGCCCTTCTTTGTATACGTTGAATACCCCCTGTCAGTCCTAATTGGTATTGGTCTCACACACTTGAGTAATAGTCTAGAACCGGTCGCACAAGTGATTTGTAAGCCGTCTTCTTTATAGACTTCCCCCGTATTCTAGCAATAAACCGATGTCTACCACCTGATTTAGTATCATGTGGTGGACACAGATAAGATCAGCTGTTGTTGACTGCCCATTCAGTATTATCCTTGATTTGCAGTCATCGGGTGTCTGCTGTCAGGGTGGCGAGCGTCTTGATCAGTACAAAAAAGTGGCTTGTATGCTTGTGTAACACGAGTGAGCAAAGCCCTTGCGGCTAACATATCTGTTTCATTGTTAGTGCTAGCGAGTGGGCGAATGTTGGTACTTCAGGATGTAGCATCAGGGTTAACTGACGTGACTATACAGTAGAGGAAATCAATACAAAGGTAGTGTTCCAAGAAAGTAATATGGTTCAAATGGCTCTGAGCACTATGGGACTTAACTTCTGTGGTCATCAGTCCCCTAGAACTTAGAACTACTTAAACCTAACTAACCTAAGGACATCACACACATCCATGCTCGAGGCAGGATTCGAACCTGCGACCGTAGCAAGAAAGTAATAGTCCAATATCTGAAGCATAGAGTTATCGAATGATGTCTATGAAAGTAGCAGATACATATAACTCATAAACAATAATGAGAGAATTGCATATCATTCGTAACATGAGTAACAAGAGGAGGCATCCGCCTATGCTGGATGTAAGTTGGTATAAAGTCACTCACTGTCCTATTGTGTTATTGCATTGTTAGTGCATTGTCCAACCTCCATTCTTCCTAATTCCCTTAAAACGTCACTTTGGTGTTGATTTTGTTAGGGTCTGTAGTTTTTGGAGTGAAATTGTCACCCAGTCCTCTAGTATTGCACTTTTCAGCTCACATGCAGCATCAAATTACCTTCCACGTGATAAAAACCCCAACGTTCTTTCACGAGGTTCCAATCTGGGCTACGTGCAGACCAGGGCAGGTCATTGATATATTTATCTTCAAACCAGTCTTTGGTTGTAGTAGAAACACGTATATTCGACAGCACAAAAAGCGGGCCACCCGTGAATACCGGTGTGAAGGAGGCATCTGACTGTATGAAACCAACATGAGAGGAGTCTACTGGGGCACACTTGTAGGTGGCACCCAAATACGATAGTAATATTAATGTAAATTAAAATGAAGCTATTGTAAACGATGTATGTCTCTGATAGGGTTTATAACGCGTATCGCTGAGTCGACTACCGCAGAGCCAAAGATAATGCGTCTGGTATGAGATTGTAGTGTTGGGAGTAAGAGAGCGCTTGGTGCACAGTTGTAGGTAGCTGTCTGTGAATGAAAGAGGATGGAGTAGGCAGTTTTTGTGGTGAAGCCACCAAATGTTAGACTAATGTAGGAATTACGAGATCATGGAAGCAGAAGTCTTCATGCAAGCAAGGTAAAGATATTGAATAATTATGATTTTCGTTTCTCCAGTGCGTTAGTATAGATGAGTTGGCCGATAACTGTGCAGTAACCCCATAATGTACGTAAACTGATTTGATAAAAAGGTTAGATATTTCACTTTTTTAATGGTTCTAAGATTTAATATTTTGCATTTATGCTGGTTAGTGAAGTTGGATAGTACCCGCTAAGTTGGATAATACTTGCTATATAAATCTCATTGTTTGTGGATCAATTAGTAAATATGATATATTATTCTAACCAATGTAACTTCGGTTGTATATGTTTCTGGAAATATAAACTCAACTTGCAATATAATTTTGCTAAAAATTTCAGTGTTAGTAATTCGCCAGAATCAGTACCGCCTCCCTGTCCAGATCATATGTTTTTCAAAGAAGTTGAATTTTTCAGAAATGTTTTTATTTATGAGCTAAAAGAATTTCACGTACATTTCAAAGTATTACAGCGAGCATTGCACACCGCTGAGTCAGTAGATAGCATACTTTTTCATGAGAGCAAGGAGTATTGTACGTAGGCTGTTTATGTTTTCTTATTGGTATCGCCACGTAGCGCTCTGTATGAAAATCACTGGCTGTGCTGTGTGCAGTCTGTGGCTAGTTTGCATTGTTGTCTGCCATTGTAGTGTTGGGCAGCTGGATGTGAACAGCGCGTAGCGTTGCGCAGTTGGAGGTGAGCGGCCAGCAGTGGTGGATGTGGGGAGAGAGATGGCGGAGTTTTGAAATTTGTAAGACTGGATGTCATGAACTGCTATATATATATATATTATGACTATTAAGGTAAATACATCATTTGTTCTCTATCAAAATCTTTCATTTCCTAACTATGCCTATCAGTAGTTAGTGCCCTCAGTAGTTAGAATCTTTTATTTAGCTGGCAGTAGTGGCGCTCGCTATATTGCAGTAGTTCGAGTAACGAAGATTTTTGTGAGGTAAGTGATTTGTGAAAGGTATAGGTTAATGTTAGTCAGGGCCATTCTTTTGTAGGGATTATTGAAAGTCAGATTGCGTTGCGCTAAAAATATTGTGTGACAGTTTAAGCACAGTCGTGTATAAATGTTCTAAGGGGACGTTGCAGTATTACAGTACAACGTCTAGTCGAAAACGAGATTAGTGGCGAAGCAGTATCTCGAATTCATTTTTGAACAGTTGTTGACAATTTCTCTGATAATTGTGTGTATTTTGTTCAATAACCTAACGGGAAACGCTACTAATATGCAGTACACTACTACAACTGGTGTCTCATCATAATACTATACAACTAAAGGCTATCTTACTTAAACATGAAGTCTTGTGTCGTACTCGAGTATCTTTACCGAGCTACAACGTGAATACGACAATGTGGCTGTGAGAGTAGTTTCTGAATGAAACGTAGTTAACAGAGTGATACAATTTCATTAACAGATTTGTATATTTTCCTTAACAGTTCCGTTGTATTTTATGTTTCTTACCTATAGACTTACAGGTTACTGAAAGTAGCGAGACGTCTTATGAAGACAAAATTTATAACGATGTCACTCTGAGTTCTATACGGCTGCTTGAAGCTCTGTCACATAGGAGATAAAATGTTACTCTCGCGCCAGTTTGGAACTGAGAGGTACTGCCTCTTACTATTTACAGTGCGTCGACATTTTCATGGAGCAAGCGACCAACTGCAGCGTTCATCGCCTCCTCATTGTCTTTATGATGGCTGATACAGATAATTGGTAATGTAGACAACGAGATTAGTTGTAGCCACTGCATGAAACTAACCTCCTCTGTCTGTAAATATGTATTTGGTAAGTCGATGAGACACCAAAGTGAAATTCATTCAGAATCTTTGATTGATATACCTTGATTATATCAAGTGAGTTTTGCAAGATAATTCTCTGTAATGAAACTATCTCAGCGTCACCTGGCATGTTCCATTATGTTGCCATGACGTAGCAAGACGATTGTGTTTCTATAGGCAATGTCTTTCTTGAGTGGGATATCACTTCTGGAGTGCATCGTGTGCATCAACGGCTTAATTACTTTTCCTATGACGTCATGAAGAATATTCTAGTATTTACGGTGAGGGAGAAGAATGGAAAGTGACACAGACCACCGCAATACATACGAAGGAATATAAATGTAATCCACAGTGTTACAAATCCATTTCATTGACACTGACATGTAGCAGGACGTCTGAACAAATACTTCGTTCCAGCGTTTTGAAAGACCCCGAAATACATTACCTATTGACATCAGACCACCATAGATTTGGAAAGAATCACTCTTGTAAGATACAGATATACCTCTTTTGCACGCCGTGCTGTCTACAGGGTCTCACAAATTGATTCCATGTTTATAGAGTTTCAAAGAGACTTTTGACATCTTTCCTCCTTAGCTGCTTCCAACTAAATGCTTTCCTGTGGACTATTGTCTCAGTTGTACGACCTGATTCGTGATTTAGTGTCTGTAAGGTCACAATTCGCAGTAACAGACGGGGCGTCACCTAGTGAAATGGAAGTGATGAGTGTGATTCCGTAAGTAAAGAGATGCAGACCTTATGCTATTTCTTGTATATACAAACTATTTAGTAGACAATCAGAACTTTTCTCTTAGATTTGTGGTAGGCAATGCTGCCGTCTGGTAAACTCGTCAGTAGAGCATAGCGAATTGCAAAATGATGTTGAAAGTAAATCTTCACGGTTCAAAACGTGACAGTTGATCGTAAATAATAAAATTTGTGAGGTTCTCAACATGATTACCAAAACAGTTCCGTTAAAGTTCGCTTTCACGATAAATCAGCCACATTTAAAAGTTGTACATTCAGCTAAATATCCAGGAGCTACCATCAGGAACAACTTAAATTGGAACCGTCATACGGCAAAAACGAAAATTGTGGAAAAGGAAACCCATACGGGGCACAGGTGTTTCCAGTTATCTCCATTGCTTTCACTCTGTTATTAAATACCAATAGAACACAATGTCACAAATGTCAGACTTTACTCTGTTTTAGACTCCGTACTGTAATGCATAAGCCGCTCATAACCTCAAAAATGAGAACTATTCACGCTGTCATGGCACGAGCTGTACCAGAAAGTTGAACAAAATAAGACCATAGTTACATACGCTCGTAGCAACATCCCATACAAAATCACCATGGAACATGCTGAAACACAGGTTTATATCATACCAAAGTTACATAAAGTTATACGTGCTAATCCGAGCGCAGGAAAGTCCGCTGGATATCATAGGTTCTATGTCCGATGCGTCGCAATCGCTTGGGAGGACGGCGGTCTGTATCAAGCGGCTGCTGCCTGTTGCGCTGAAATTGGTCTTACCATGACAGACAAGCACGAGCCCTTTCACAAACCTGTTTCCGCAAAATTTTTCTATTACTAGCTCGTTATAAAATGAACTAAACGATCTCTGACCTTCTGTCAAACTGATGCTCTTAGTAGACAGACGGAATACGGTGTAAAAAAGAAAGGAAAAGAGTGGGTTTAATACCATAACTTTGCGTTCACTGCATGACATTGACTACTAGACCACGAATAGGTTATTCACAACAACAGTTCAAGTAGAAGTCAACATTTCTCGCACTGTGTACTGCGTACCCCATTACGACAAAAGAATGATAACACATGTGAAATTTGGTTGGTTCAAATGGCTCTGAGCACTATGGGACTTAGCTTCTGAGGTCATCAGTCCCCTAGAACTTAGAACTACTTAAACCTAACTAACCTAAGGACATCACACACATCCATGCCCGAGGCAGGATTCGAACCTGCGACCGTAGCGCCTAGAACCGTTCGGCCACCCTGGCCGGCTGAAATGTGATGGTTGAGTGGACTGACGCTACTTTGTAGTGGCTAACGTGTGGGTTCGATTCCGCTGGAGGTACCAGTTTTTAACAGCAGCAAACATATCCTCTTCGCCACCAGTAATGCGAAGTAAAGAACACGGGACTGTGCCACGGTTCCAAATCAACATTAAACATGTCCATCCGCTATTGACTGGAACAGAGTCATCTGTTAACAATTCATATGTGTACTGTGTCTGATCCCAGTCCGTCACCACAACTTTGCTTCATAATGTTTCACATCTGTGCGTTGTACTTTATTATATATCTTTCGTGGTTACTTGTCAGGGGCAGGGGTTCCCAGTGCAGTGCTAAACGTATCGTCATTTATTTCCAAGTTCTGACATTCAACCTTGTAAACTGACTGGTGAAAACTTCGATATTTTATGTCTCCTTATGCTTCGTCGAATCTCGATGAGACATGCAATCTTTGTTTGGTTAACAGTGGGTTCAAATTCGGATCATGAACAATAACTCGTCATGTCATTTCATGAACGTGATACAACTTCTGAAGTGTCACTTATTGTAATGAAGTTTAATTTACAAAGCGTTAAGATCTGTCTGATCTCTAGTAATGTGTTTTATAATATCGCGGTCTTAGTTTACATGTGGTTTGTCAGCCATAATAAGCAGTATTCTCCAGAGGTCTCTTGTGGTAAGCACTTTCTATAGTCAAACGACTGTACTCCACAGGGTTTCGGCATTTAGAGGACCTGTGACACAGCTACGTTACATTGGTTGCAATCAGCAGTGGCACACTTTTTTGCTGTCAGGTGTACATTTGGAGCACAGCATTGTATGGTAGTGAGACATTGGCTGTGGAAAAGCCAGAGAAGAAGAGAATTGAAGCATTTAAGATGTGGTGTTGCAGAAGAGTGTTGAAAATTAAGTTGACTGATAAGGTAAGGAATGAGGAGATTCTCTGCAGAATCAGCTACGAAAGGAATATATGGAAAACACGGAGAAGAAGAAGGGACAGGATGGTAGGACATCTGTTCAGGCATTGCAGTTATACAAACAGCGGAGGAAAACAGAGATTTGAATACATCCAGCAAATAATTGAGGATGTAGGTTGCAAGTGCTACTCTTAGACAAAGAGGTTGGTACAGGAGAGGAGTTTGTGGCCAGCCGCGTCAAACCAGTCAGAAGACTGATGACTGAGAAAAAATGGTCATAGAGTTTCTGGACAGAGGCTTCGATCCGTTTACTGATTTAACGTAAGACGAAAACTTCCTAGGATTTTCTGTCAAGTCGGTAGATAGAATTTGATTTTAGAATTGACTGAGAGCTTCATGCATGGCTCTCCTTATTCTACATTTGATTTCATGAAGTTTCTGTCTGTGAGGCTTTGGCTAAGTTGAAATGTGTATCTTCGTTTCTGTCCGTTCCTTGTGGTGCGGCTATATTCACTTCCCATCCCTAATCTAAGGAAATCTCTGGCAAATAGTATGAAGACTGTCGAGGCATAAACTTAATTGGTCACCATGCCAAATGTATATTATAATTATTCTTTGTGTATGTGGTAGGTGCTAAGAACAAATCTTGAGACTCAGTTGTGATTAGAAGCTTTTTTTCTCTCTACACCCTATTTCAACTATACCGCAGTATAAACGGTCTCTGTCCTCAGTGACAGGAGTCTAGGAGGCTTCTGGTTTGAATCAAGGTGGTAGAACAAATTTCCACTGATAGTGTTCATGGGGCCAACAATTGGAGATGAGACCCGAATCACCACATTTTTCACCAAAATTACTAACTTCGTGAAGTGAGATCTGTTCATCGGATGGGGACGTTAACCTTGGCGGTTCCCATGTGAGACGAGTAGGCTGTGTTCTCGATTTAGTTTTCCCCTCTTCCTTCACTCATCATCATGCACCACTAACATGAGACCACCATACACACATACCGATTACAGTGACTTACGCTCAACAGGTATTCGTAGAGATAAAAGTGCCATACAACGCATGGAATGGAGCCATTGTTTCTAAAGAAAGGAAACCTCTTCTATTGAGTCGAGGTATCCCAGAAAAATGGGGGGGGGATGTCGTATGCCTCTTTCTTTCGACAAACTACTACATCTAAAATTGGTGAACGTATTGGAGAGAAAGATATCGATTGCAAAGCTGTACACCTCTGCTGGAATTATTCAGCAGACTTCAGCACGTTCAATATTTCGTGGACAAACTTTTACACGGTTGCGTTTGGCGTTTGCGACTGGACTTGTTCCTCTAAATTTATTGATCAATTCCGGCACAACACTTTTTGCAGGAGCCCTGTATATTTTATTGTGAATCTTTCATTCAACGTTTTAAGCGATTTACATAAAAAAGTTTCAACATTAAACACTCTTTGTTCGACTGAAAAAAGTCTTCTGCAGAACCGTATTCGCGACAAGTTTCAAACAGACTATTGACAACGCAACTGTGATCACTAAATCGCCGCTCTATATCACGTGACCCCGTTCGAGCCCCGCCTTAGCGATCTCGGCCATCCCTTGTAATACACCAAATAAAAACTTTACTTATCGTTTCCACTTATTACACAAAACCACGAAACCTTCGCAACAAGTTTCAAACTGACTATTGACAACGCAACTGTGCTGTGATCACTAAATCGCCACTCTATATCACGTGACCCCGTTCGAGCCCCGCCTTAGCGATCTCGGCCCCCCCTTGTAATACACCAAATAAAAACTTTATTTATCGTTTCCACTTATTACACAAAACCACGAAACCTTCGCATCCATTTGCTACTTCTGTGTTTTATTGACATCATAATATGTTGTAGATCGTATACATGCAGTCCTCTTAACTGCTTCGAATAGAACAATTAACTGCGAGCACGGTGCGATGCAATGAGTACTTTGACGCATACCGCATAAAATGTCATTCAAGGCGAATATCCTCCTGAGCAAAAAATGATCTTTTGTACATGACCTACGCTCCTTATAATATCGTGAAACTTCGTAAACAATGGAAAGGAAATAGTGTACATTAGAGGGATTTTATTGAAATACCTCTTTCATTAAATACTGTTTAAAGGAAGATAAACTTCCACAAAATTGGAGTCGCGTCGTTCTCCGTTCCACAACTGAATACAAGCAACATAATCCAATTCCTTCTAAAGACACAAGTCCCGACTATCTCCTAAATCATTCAGTTAACCTAGATAATCAGAAACTAGTGCTAAAATCATCAACTTCTAAATCTATTCAGTGATTCTCGGTGCAGCTCGATATTTCCTCCAGTCTTACAATGAATTTTCAACTCCATGCGCTGACATCTCTCAACATACACAGTTGTCCAAAACTCAATGAACGAACCGCTGTTTCCCCGTGTTGTGCCTAATTCACTGTATAATTATAGAAACTGTCAGCAGATGTCCGTCCAATCGTCTTCTGCACGGGAAATGGCATTCCGGTCAACGAATAACCCCGACAACAATGACGACAGGGCACCTCAAACGGGGTAGTGTTCGTCGAGTAGTCCCACATCCACAATCGCTGTGTATAGCGTCACTGTGGTATGGCACAAAGTAGACGCCTACCAGATTCTGCGGTGGAGGGCCATAAGAAGAATGGAAGAAAGGCAGTCGCAGACTGATGAGGCTCGATGGCTTAATGTTGTTTCTCGAATGAAGCAACGATTTGTAGAGAACGAAACAGTACCTCAAAGACCAGGGCAGGGCCGAACGCGTGTGATATCAGAAAGAGAGGTTCTTATGTGGATGTAAGGCCATAATGGTACCGCCTTAGCACTGCACAGCAACTGGTATCTAACCTCGCAGCATCCAGTGGACATGTTTTATCGAGACAGGAGTTGTCCAGAAGTCTTCGGCAGAGTGGCCTTTATTGTTGGAGACCTGCTGTATGTATACCTCTGATGCGTCTTCACAGAAGGGAACGTCTGGAGTGGTGTCGTCATGCCACCTTAGCGGTCGAACAGTGGGCCAGTGTTCTTTTCAAAGATGAGTCTCGATTTGGTCTGGAGAAAGATACTCGGCGCATTCACATCTGGAGGGAACGTGGAACACGATTTCGGGACCCGAACATTTTGAAGAGAGACCAATATCGAGGAGCTTCCGTAATGCTGAGGGCAGGAATTATGTTGACCACATGAACACCTCTTCATGATATTGTTTGGGTGAATCGGCAAGGTTTAATTGCTGTCAGGTACCGTTACGAGATTTTGGGACCTCATGTGCGGTTATTGCGAGGTTATGCAGGTCCAGACTTCGAATTTACGGACGACAACGATCGACGTCATAGAGCAAGAGCGGTTGATGTTTTCTTGGAAACGGAAGATATTGCACGTATGGCGTGTCCTGCTCGCTCTCCCGATTTGAATACCAGAGAGCATGTCTGGGGTGCAACAGGAAGTCGGGTTGCGTCACTTCAGCATCCACCAACCACTCTCCAAGACTTGAGAGCAGATCTCCAGGAGGAATGGGCGTTATTCCCTCAACACGAGATTGATGATATCATTCACAGCATGCCCCGTCGTTGTCAGACCTTTATTGCTGCCAGAGGTGGTCACACAACTAGTCAGTTGTCTGAATGTGTGCAAATCCGTCAAGTTGGAAGAAAAGAAGAACATTTTTGTCTACCGTTATGCATATTGCAGTTACTTACGTTCTGTTTTCTTTACCTTTTCTACTTTACTATCACCTGTTTGTACTGTTTTGTGGCAAAATAAAAACAATCTGGCAAAATTTCCGCTTCTTGCTTTACTTTTGAACACGAGTGGAGATAGGCAGAAAGTAGTGCTAAAATCGTCAACTTGTTCCTCCAAATCTATTCAGTTGCGTACTCTGACGCATATCGCATGAATTTTGACTTATGGCTGATATCTTCCTGACCGAAAACTGATTTGCTGTGCTTGACCTATGCTCCTCATAATATCCTCAAAATCCCTAAACAATGGAAAGGAAATTGTGCATATTAGATGGACCTTAGTGAAACACCTGTTTCATTAAATACTGTTTCAGTGAAAATAAACACTCAAAAAATCGTTCTCACTTCCAAATTTGAATAAAGCAACGTGCTCCAGTTTCTTATAAAAGAAAAGTCCCAACTGTCTACGAAATGATTCAGTTAACCTAGATAGATAGAGATTAGTGTTACAATCATCAACTTATTCTTCTAAATCTATTCAGTAATTCTCACTAGACCTCGACATCTCCTTCAGCCTTTCAATGAATTTTCAACACTATAATGTGACATCTCTCCACTTACATAGGTAGAAACTGATGCTAAAATCACAACTTCATTTTCTAAATCTATTCAGTAAGTCTTTCAACTAACCAAAAATACGTCCCGGCGTTACCAGTCTCTGGAGCATCACCTGTCAAGTTCCTCGCCCTAAATTCAGCGAATCAGGTCGCTCGGTACTTGTAGACACAAGACTGTGTGCATGGCAAACACATTGAGTTTGTCTGGAGGCACTTCCTGTTTACACTGGCACAACCACCCATTATTTAAGTGAGTTAGTCGATTTTATTTCCAACGTTCTGTAATTGTAAATTTGGCTTTCCTTCGTTACTACATGAAAAAAATCAAGAAATAAGAGGTTTACATTGAAAATAAAATACAATACTAGCCTAAACTCGGAGTAGTTTCCATTCAGGAAGATCTACAGGGTGATTCAAAGGAATGCAGAGGTTACAAACGGCCGTAACTGTTTGATGTACAGCGTACATGCATAAGATGTGCAGAGAACGTAAAAGAAAGTTCAACATTTTTAAATACTTCATAAGTTTCCTGTATGACTCCCCTAACTCCCCTAAGGAACAGTCCGCTTCACACGATACATTCTGAAGTACATATAGTATCACCGATGCGAGAGCAACGGTGGAAACGGAAGGGGGGTTGTTATCATGCCCTGGGTGCCTTTTGCAGAACCCATTGAAGGAAATCCATGTGTGTCAGGGGGCGGAGATCGTGGAGGCTAACAGCAGAATACAGTTCCTTCGTGTTTAGTACGACCCGTAAAACGGTTGGGAAGACATTGATTTAAAAATGTGCAAACCATCAAGCCCCAATTTGGGTTGCTCCGTTTTGCTAAAAGATTTACTTCGTGAAATCCGTATCAATATGTCGCATTAGCCATTGCTCAACGACGTCCGGGTTGCTGTGATTTCAAAGCTTCAGAGCCTAAGATTCTTGTCGTCTCAAGCTACGTCGTATGTGATCTATAGCGTGTGTTGGAAAGAAATGCCTCCGAATGTTTTATGTGAAAACTCTTAAAGCTTTTTAAATAAAACTAATGATATTAACATTCTACGTCTTTATCTTCTACGTCTATATATTTGCAGCCCTGTCCCTCTAGAGGTCTCCGAATTGTAGCGTGTAACATGGCGTGTATAACGTAACAACGTCGATGCGTGAGAAATAGCGTAATGCAGTCGAGTTTCGAATCCGAGGAGTTCATT
Source organism: Schistocerca serialis cubense (assembly GCF_023864345.2). Lineage (NCBI taxonomy): Eukaryota > Metazoa > Arthropoda > Insecta > Orthoptera > Acrididae > Schistocerca > Schistocerca serialis. The sequence continues at coordinate 531,001,612 of NC_064642.1, forward strand.
CACTCGTGGAACACCCTCTCCTTCAACGTGACAAAGCCAGAGAGCTGTAACAATATGACACCCTGAATTCACTATCATCGATCATCCTCCGTAGAGTCCCGACTTGGCCCCATACGATTTTCATCTGTTGCTAAAAGTTAAAGAATGCCTTCGAAGACTTCACTCTGATAGCGATGAATCGATGCAAGCAGTGGTGCGGTTGTAGCTCCGTTAACAACGTGAAACATCCTACAGTGACGGCATCAACAAACTGCTCTCTCATTGGGAGAAACGTGTTCGTCGCCAGAGTGACTAGGTTGTGAAATACATATGTAGACACGAAGAAAAAAAGATGCAAAATTATAACAACTTCTATTGTATTTAAAAAGCCTTAAGAGTTTTAGATAAAAATTTCGGAGGAATTACTTTTTCATCACGCCTTCGTATGTTATGAGAGATTCGGCCAAGTTGACGATGTTGGCGATTATCATTTGTAATACATACATTTTTGGGGATAGTCTGCGTTTCTTGGCATGTGTTAATAGAATGGCCTCTTGTTTTACTTAAATAGTTCTATCATTTATATTTTACTACAGTCTCAATTATTTCTCCAAGTTTAAAGCTGCTGCAAAAGTCTCATCTTGGCCTAACCCTGATGTATGAGGTTTCGACTATGAGACAATATGATATTAGGAAAGTGTGTTTTAAATTAGAACATAATTATGTATTTTGATCGGTGCCATTTTAGAACCACATGAAGGGATACGAAATAGATATAAGCAGTTTCCGCCATTTTTCTCCAGTTTTTGTAGCTGCTAGACGCGAAGTTGTGTTTTGTGCAGAATTTGTAAATATTTCGAGTTCTACACATTTAAGTGGTGTATAATATAAGTTATTTAGTATATACTGTTAGTTCCTTAGTTACAGCACTTTATGGTAAGTAGAATTTTGTATATTCTTGAAACTACTTACATAAAGCGCAGACTGCAGAGCTAAACTTCGTCGGTTGTACCCCATCTTGCACCTCGAAATAGAAGAACGTCTTTTACCTCGGGATATTTGCAAATAAACTGAATTTCGCCAATATCTTAACTGTATCTTAAATCCAGAAATTTTGTTAGGTTCCAATATATTTAGTTTCAAAATGTATTTAATTTGTAACTCGCTTTTCACAACGTTTCTTCTTAATTTCATTTCCCTCATAGAGTATTGATGTGTAGCAGAGAAATAATGTAACAGGCGATTGAATACGGTATCGATAAGATTTTCTCGACTGCAACTCTTTTAAATTTCAACATAATATTTGGTCTTGAGAACTTAAGCGTGTTCTACCTTAGAACATGTTTTTACATTTGGAAAACCTTGATTTTCCATAGTAATATTTTTTTGTTTCAGAATAAGATTGCAGTACGTAACAAGTAATGCCATCATTTAAAAACGGAATAAGAACTTGTATCGAACTTCTATTACAGAGCTGTATAGAGGCGAAAATCTGAAAAGTGTAACACTTAGAAAGTTTACGACAGAACATTGCTTAATTAAAGATTGCTATGTATTCGTTGTTGAATAGTGTTGCATGAAGGGACTGTTGTGTTGAAAGTCTACAGCAGTATTTTCTTTAACAGAAATCAGATACAAATTTTCCTCTTCAGAGTCTGAGCAGTCTTCGTACAATCATGTGTGGCAATTGTAACTTCGTACTCAGTCTTCTGATGGATGGTCGTCACATACAACACGGTATACAGCCTTCTCAAGCGTTTCGGCAATTGTTTATAATCTAAAACCGTTTTGGCTTTATGGGGGGCAGCAGTTTTTGTATTTATGCACAATATATTACATTTATTTATGTTCAGGGTCAACTGCCAGAGCCTGTACCATTCATCAGTCCTTTGCAGGTCACTCTGCAAATCGGTATTGTCTTCTGGCGTTGATACTTTATTGCAGACAACCGCATCATCTGCGAATATTCTTAAAGAGTTTCGGCGCTTTGTAGTAGATCATTTATATACATTGTAAACAGCAACGGTCCTATCACACTTCCTTGGGCAACTCCGGAAACTACCTTTACTTCTGTCGATTTTGTTCCATTTAGTGAGACTATTGAGTTCTATCTGCAAGGAATTCTTGAATCCAGTCGCAAATCTGCTCCGATTCTACGAAAGCTCTGTTTTTTCACTAAACGGCTGTGTGGGGCGGTATCAAATGCCTCTCTGAAATCAAGGAACACGGCATCAAACTGAGCGACATTCTCTCCAGCCCAGTGGATCTCTTGGAGGAACAGAGCGAAATGAGTTTCGTAAGATCCCTCTCTGCGGAAGGAAAAAGCTCATAATTTTACAACATAAACATTTTCCATGACTCTACAACAGATTGACGCCAAAGATATAGACTTATAATTATCTACATCTGTTCTACAACCCCTCTTGAAAATCGGAATGATCTCTACTTTCATACTAGCCACTAGGTATGTTTCGCTGCTCCAGTGATCTACAACAAACTGATGCTAGAACGGAAGAAAGTTCTTGCGTATAATCTTTGTAGAATCTTATAGATACCTAATTACAGGAATGTACATATACCCCCACATCGGTTGCACGAAATTTTTGTCAAATTGACCATTGTTTCAACTGAACTAGGGCAGTCTTCATCAGAATAAAAAATTTACATGGATTACCTAGAAAAAATAATGACATTGCTTGAAATACAATATACATAACAGGATTACTTCCATATATTACTTACAACAGAATATACTTACATGTAATCACACCATTTGTAAAAATATCTGAGCAAAAGTGCTCTCGTCAAATAACACAGGGATAAAAATTAAAATGTAAAAATATAACATGTTAGTCAAATGGATAAAACATTCCATGGACATACGATGGCAGCCGCAAGGTCGCCTAGGACCACGAGCGGCATCAACACAGCCGCTACCGTCCGTCTAAACGGCTAACAGGCCGAGGCAGCCACGAGGTGGACGCGAAAACATATTCGCGCCATCTAGCAAGAAGTAATCGAATTACAGACAATTTAAGAGCAAATGAGGCACTGCAAGGACAATTTTAAACGTTACAGGTAACAAACAGGAACCAGTATATGAAAGTTCCAAAATAACGTAACGGTTTTTTTTTATTTCTTATTTATTTATTTATTTACAAAAGAGGATACAGTTCAAGTAATGTCCAGAGAAAACATGAAAATGGAAGGGAAAAAGGCCGGCCGCGGAGGCCGTGCGGAACCGCGGGACTGCTACAGTCGCAGGTTCGAATCCTGCCTCGGGCATGGATGTGTGTGATGTCCTTAGGATAGTTAGTTTGGTTTAAGTAGTTCTAAGTTCTAGGGGACTGATGACCTAAGATGTTAAGTCCCATAGTGCTCAGAACCATTTGAACCATTTGGAAGGGAAAACGATGTTTAAGAGGCTACTTTGAGGAGAGTATCACCATTCACATAGTTTTAACTAGCGGCTCTATACCTTGAAAAAAGTTTTTGTTGCGTAATCTCAACTGTTCGTTAAGAATGAGACCGGACTTGAGAGATAGATGTTTAAAAATTTCTAGCTCTTCTAAAATTTTGAGCCTAAACCCTTTTTTCTCCGAGTGCAAGCCCTGGACGTCTTTTACATCTCTAGGATTATTCCCTATGATTAACAAATGGTCAGCGGAAGATGAATTGTGAACATTGGTGTCTTTTTTGCTTAGAAGGTCTTCCTTGAATCTTATCGAAATAGCTCGGCCTATTTGCTCATGTAATAGGCTAGACCTGTATAATAAGCTGGTCCTGATACCTTTTCACTACTAAGCGATTGTAGTTGTTTTTCTTTTCCACGATCGTTTATCTCAATATATGCGATTTCGACATTCGTACGATGATTGAATGTGGGGGGGGAGGGTTACGATCTTCTGCGACGAATGAAAACAGGAAGACCGAATTTAGTATTTCAGACTTCTCTGTGTTGTCTTCAGTTTCGATGCCAGTGGTCTCTGAGTGAGTCAGTAGATGCTTACGAACCACTTACTGATTTTACATAATAATAAAACCTCTTGGGGTTTCATTCATGTCCGGTGACAAAATTTTATTTACGAAGTCACTGAATGCTTCTCTCATTGCTCTCCTTAGGCTCATTTTTACTTCGTTCAGCCATTGTTTATCAGCTAGATTTGACTTCTCTTGAATCTGTGATCCGTGAATCTGTGTTGCAGCTGTCTTTCTTTACGAGCAGTTTTCCAACGCGGTGATTACACCGTGGTGGATATTTCCCTTCTTCTCCTAAGACCTTTCTCGGAAAACACTTGTCAAAGGATTATTGAACGATGTTTTTGAATGTCTTCCATTTGTGCTACACATCGTCGTCCTCAGCACTGAATATTTGATGCTGATGACAGTTTGTCTGAGGACTGGTTTGATGCAGCTTCCCAAGCTATCCGATTCTGTGCAAGCCTCTTTATCTCCGAGTAACTACTGCAACGTACATCCTTCTGAATCTGCTTGCTGTATTCATCTCTTGTTCTTCCTCTCCCATTTTTACCCCAACTCTTTACTCCTGTACTAAACTAATGATCCCTTCTTGTCTCAGAATATGTCCTACCAAACAGTCCATTCTTCTAACCAGGATGTGCAACAAATTTCTTTGATCCACATTTATATTCAGTATTTCCTCATTAGTTACGTGTTCTACCCACCTAATCTTCAAAATTCTTCTCTAGCACAACACTTCAAAAGCTTCTATTCTCTTCATGTTTAAACGGTTTACCGTCCATGTTTCATTTCCATACATTAGTACATTCCATACAAATACTTTCGGAAAATCTATACTTGATGTTAACAAATTTCTTTTCTTTAGAAACGCTTTTCTCGCCATTGCCAGCCTACATTTTATATCCTCTCTACTTCGGCCATCACCAGTTAATTTGCTGCCCAGCTAGCAAAACTCATCTACTACTTTCAGAGCCCGATGTCTTTGTTCTGCTACTGTTGATGTTCATCTTATATCTTTCTTCAAGACGGTGTCCACTCAGTTTCACTGCTGCTCCAAGTCCTTTGCTGTCTCTGAGAGAATTACAGCGTGATCGGCCAACCTCAGAGGTTTTATTTCGTGTCCCTCAACTTTAATTCGTACTCCAAATATTTCTTTTGTTTCCTTTATTGCTGCTTCAGTGTACGGATTGAATAACATCGGGGATAGGCTAGCTCACTCTCTTCTCTATCACTGCATCCCTTTCATGCCCCTCGACTCTTATAACTGCCGTTCTTCTCCGAAGTCGGCTTCTACCATCTTGTGTTACCCGATTTCTACTAGGCCTCGTCTTTTTACCTATTCCATCCTCTGCTGCCTTGACTATTCCATCTCTCAAAGCCACCCATTCTTCTTGCACTGTATGCCTTTCCCCTGTTCTTGTCATCCGATTGCTAATGCTCCCTCCAAAACTCTTAGCAATTACTAGCTCTTTCAGTTTGTCCAGGTCCCATCTCCTTAATTTCCTACCTTTTTGTAATTTCTTCTGTTTTAATCTACAGATGATAACCAAAAAATTGTGGGCAGTGTCCACATCTGCCCCTAGAAATGTCTTACAATTTAAAATCTGTTTTCGAAATCTCGGTCTTAGCGTTATATAATCAGTCTGAAACCTTACAATGTCTCCAGCTCTCTTCCGCGTATACAGCCTTCTTTCATGATTCTTAAACCAAGTGTAAGCGATGTTTAAATTAAAATCTTTGTAGAATTCTCCCCTCAGCTTCCTCTTTCATTCCTTTCCCCCAGTCCATATTCACCTACTATTTTTTCTACTCTTCCTTTTCCTACTGCCGAATTCCAGTCTCCCATCACCATTAAATCGCTGTCTCAGTTAACTACCTGAATAATTTATTTATCCGAACATACATTTCTTCAATATCTTCGTCATCTGCGGAGCTAGTTGACATATATACATGTGTTAGTGATGTAGGTGTGGGATACGTGTCTGTCTTGGTTATAATGATGCGTTCACTATGCTGTTCGTAGCAGCTTACCCGCATTCCTATTTTCTTATTGATTATTAAATTTACACCTGCATGACCCCTATTTGATTTTCTGTTCATAGTCCAGTATTCATCTCACTAGTATAGCCGTGTATTCTCCTCACTAGAAGTCTGTTCTTCCTGTCACCGAACTTCACTAATTCCCACTACATCTCACCCTAACCTATGCATTTCCCTTTTTTTTTAATTTTCTAGCCTACCTGCCCGATCAAGGATTCTAACATTCCACGCTCCAAACTCATCTGCCCGATTAAGATAACGCCATTTTAGTTTCTCTGGGATAAAAACATTCTTCTGATTAGTCCCCGCCCGGAGAGCCTATTGGGGGACTATTTTACCTCCGGAACATTAAACCCAACCATTTAACCAGACAATAGAGCTGCTTCCCCTTGCTTCCAGCCGTTCACAGTACCGACACAGGAAGGCCGTTTTCGTTGTCGTTACAAGGCCAGATCAGTCAATCATCCAGACAATTGCCCTGCAACTTCTGAAAGGCTGCTACCTCTGTGTAGGAACCACATGTTTGTCTGGCCTCTCAACAGATACAGGTACCTGTGTCGCTGAGGCACGTAAATCCTCCATTAACGGCAAGACCCGTGCATCATAGGAAGGGGGGAGGGGAGTTGGAGGTGGAAGGACGAGCATTCTCTGAGAATATTTAGGCTGATGTAACTTCGATATCGGTAGGTAATTCTTCTCTGATCCCTGAAAATATAAAGAAAACCATGTGCATGCCCCACCTACTCCGCTACCATAGTCTCCGTTACCATAGTAGCCGCTTCCTGCATGTAGTGCACGCCTGGCCTATTAGAGGGAAGCCTGATACCATCACAGAGTCTTCCACTCTGCTGCAAACCAGAGGACTGGGATCGATCCTGGGTACGACGATGCCACAAATAATCAGCCTGCACACAGTGTGCGATGCTAACTGCCTTCAATAAAGCAACCATCCGTCGAAGGGGACCGACTATGGCTTAGGAACCCAAGCGGCAGGTTTCATTCTTGCCAACATGTGCCAATTTTTGCAGCTGGTTGCGCTTAGTGTGCTCAGTAGCCACCACGAGAGCATCTTCCACGTCACAGGCGAGATCCCAAGGAAAACATGCCGAGTTCATACTCTCATCGTTTCCCATACTGCCTGCTATTTTCCTGTGGGGCTCTATTACACACCTGAGTTTGAAGTTCCGTATCATTAGCATAACCGCCCTCTGTACTGGGCTGGAAAATCGGCCACTAGCCCAACAGGAGAGGCATCCCGTGCTAGTTCAAAGTATTATCACCATTGGGTAGCATCTCGTATCTGTTGCTAAGGTTAAGCAACCAGCTGTTGGACCCGTCCCCTCTTTCGCCTTCCACTTAGTGACAAGAGAACCAACCAATGTCTGCCCGAGAGTCCCGGGTGAGGACAGGTCGTTCAGGTGTTGTGCATCGGAATACGCAGCGATAACCAGGTCACCAAGGAATTCCAAAGTCACCAAAGCTGTCGGCGGACGCGTCACCGGTGCCCAATGTCGCCACAGCTTTGAGCAGTAGCCACAAGCCTGTCGACCGTGGCGAATGCCGCTTGCATCTGTTTACGTACAGTAGCCGATTCTCCTTGTGTCCACTCACATCACGCACAGAGCCGTATTGAGTAGAAAAATTGAATAATATCTCAAAAATACAAGCAAATCAGTCAGGAGTAGCTTAGAAACTACTAACACACCCCCGAAAAAGAGAAAAGTACCCGACAGGAGCGCTACTGAGGTTGGACTGTACGTAAAACATAACGATAAAAATAAAAGTGATTATAATCTGCTCTGAAGAGAACTCATTATAGCCTGAAACTGCAAGATCCGCATGCTCTTAGAATAGAAACAAATTTCTCTGCCGAAAACGGATGAATCAGCAGTTACTTTTTACTAGAAAGTCTGTTTCCAAAATATTACCACAGGAAATAAATATCGAAACTCCAACGCACTTATATAAACTATACATTGTCCACACATACGAGAACTGACCGTTGTCATGTGACATGACGCTTCTGGCGGCGGAAAAATTAGACGAGGAAGCTGCCTCACACAAGGATATGCATTAAACTTCACACACAACAAAAACTTGAAGTAAGTTGTAAGCACTAGTCTACACAGGCACAGTTCACTTCTTCGCAGAAATACGTGAAAAAACAGAAACTTGGCTAAGTTACTGTATATCAGCCAAATGCTACAACTGCTATCACTAGAGGGGCTACCCTCTGGGCTCGGCGTCTGCCGCTGAACGTCATACGCCACATGACACTGTACCTAACCAAAGACTACGGGAAGTGTTAACAACTCAATCGTCAAGTACGCTTCTCCAAAATTAAAAAAAAAAATGGTTCAAATGGCTCTGAGCACTATGGGACTTAACATCTGTGGTCATCAGTCCCCTAGAACTTAGAACTACTTAAATCTAACTAACCTACGGACATCACACACATCCATGCCCGAGGCAGGATTCGAACCTGCGACCGTAGCAGTCGCGCTGTTCCGGACTGAGCGCCTAGAACCGCTAGACCACCGCAGCCGGCTCCAAAATTTATATAATGGTTCAACATTAAGAATAGAACTTGGCAACAGGCTATCTCGAAGATTTCCTGTCAACAAGTGTTTGCGTTAAGGCTGTAGTGTGTCGTGTGACCCAGTTTCAAACATAAAGAGCAAAAGCACTTAAACAATGGAGAAGAAAGTTTAGAGAAATGGTTATTCATATGCTTGTACACACTGCAATTTTCAGACGATCAAGTCACGATTGCCAGTGAAAAAGATGATCTGGAAAATTAAGGGAAGGGTATAGACCATGTGGCTTAGAACTTAGCTCCCATAAAACAAAATATCTTCCAAGAGAGACAGAGGAAATTTCTGGAATTTGATACCACGGGTAAAGAAGGTTGAGAAATTACAAAACAAATAACTTAGGTTAGAAGACTGACCTCTTGTTTAAACAGAAACCTTTCAAAAGAAGTGGGAGGGAAACGGAAATACATTATCTGTAAATCCAAACGTTTCTTGTATGAAGCAAAGACATGAAGAGCTACAAAGAACAAGAAGAAAATGTTTGAGGCCACCGAAATGGACGTGTTCAGGCGCTAACTGGGAATAACGACAAGGAAGAAAGTGCGTAAAGGTCAAGTTTGATTACAAATTGGTGTGGATGGGTTTTTAAAACTGACATCTAACGGAAGCAGCTACGATGCTATGATCATCGGATAGCTGAATCCAGGTTACATAAGAAGAATATGCTGTGGATACAACCTACCTGCAGAAAAGGTTGATGGCCGAAGAAAACACGGAAAGAGGGAACGGTTAGAGCAGTGAGATCAAGGGATTTAAGAAAAGATCAATGGGAGGATAGAGAGTCATGGACAGAACAACACCGGAAGGTGTTGTAAAGATAACGTATAATACTATACGAAATTCTTTTCGTGTTGCCAATTTTTCTGACTCGATGAAATGAAATGCCGTGTGGCTATGCCCTCCTGTTTGGTAGACCGGTCGCCTGGTGCAAGTCTTTTCGGCGACGACTTGCGTGGCGAAGGGTATGATATGATAATGATGAAGACAATACAACACCGAGTCACTGAACGGACAAAATTTTCGACCCAGCTGGTAATCGAATCCGAGCCCCTTTGCACAAGATTCAGCCGCGCTGAACACTCAGCTTCTTTTTTTTCTCTTTTTTTTTACTCTCATTTTGTCCGTTAGTGTTCGTTGTATTTGTTCAGGGCGGATGTCCCGCGATACTCGTTCAAGTTCATTGTTCATACATTAACACAGTTTTTTTTTTTTATTACAGAAGGCAGCTAACATTCTGACCGAACACGCTGAGTTGCTGAGTTACGGAGTCTGCATGATGATGAATGTCACACAACACCCAGTCGGCTGCCGGGATTCGAACCTGGGCCCCTTTGCGTGGTAGGCGGTAACGCTACCGCTGCGCTACGGTGGCGGACATTATTGAGTCGGGCCGTAACTCGCTGTCAATAATAGTAACTGTAATGAATGCAGTTGCTGGTCTCTCGATGCTTTACCCGAGGGCGCTGATATTTCATCGTTCCTGCATCGCTGTAGCTACCGGTCATGGACATCTTAGGGAACCGGTTGTATGAAAGATGTTTCCTTTCTACAAACTCAATGCGTGTAAGTAAATATATTGAGTAAATATTGTAGTATCGTTTGGTGTCATCCCCAGACTGGCCTGCACGAACTACATTTGTGCCAACCAAGTGTGGACCGGTAGTTCTCCCTCGTTAGTCTAGCTATTGAAGTCTTTTTACATTAACTATTTCTTTGAAAAAGCGATATTTCCAGATGACTTGTTCTCTCTCTCTCTCTCTCTCTCTCTCTCTCTCTCTCTCTCTACCTATCTATCTCTTTCTCTCTCTCTGTCTCTCTCTCTCTCTCTCTCTCTCTCTCTCACACACACACACACACACACACACACACACACACATACATGCACACGATGAACCTAAACACAGTTTGTCTAGTGGCTTAAATGTCCCTGCTACAGTTAACTAAACTTGAATGCGGGATAGAAAACGAAACCGTACATTTTCATAGTACATCACAGAACAACATTTTCTTTCTCACAGTCACTTTTAACGTGAAACCAGTACATAATTGTCTGGTGTTTCCGAAAACATTAGCGATTTCGTGTTCATTTCGATGTTTGGGGTTCGCGTAAGTTAAATCGCAGATAGAGATTGCAATGTTCATGACGGAAGTTGCACTACGCGTATGCGGTTGCTTTCCGCTGGAAGAGAGCGAATCTCCTGCAAATTGTCTCTTGCTTGCTTCTACAGTATATTATCGCCTACCACCACCATAAGCGATGACAACTCGTAATAGACGGAATAGCAATTCACAAACAGCTCTCTACGATCACGTTTAATGCTCGCATTAGCTACGGCATTAACAGCAGAGCGCACACAATGCTTCACAGTTCTACTGAACGCTCATTGGTTTTCAGAGAACGCGTGGCGCAGAAGAAGCCTAAACTCGACCGCCATCGTTCATGACACCAACTATATCCTAGTGTGTTACTCGCTTAAACGAGACGCATTAACAGGAGTAGAAAAACACTTAGAGTAATCAGTACCCCAGCAGCGAGTTGAGCAGCGCTTCTGCATGGCGGTAGCAGTCAGGGAGGCATTGTCGCTGCTGGAGTACTAGCTATTCTTCGTGTTTTACTGTCTGTTCATATAGATGGATAAAACGAATATCGTACTAAACTAATTTGAAACCGCTCTATGAAATGGACGCAAACAATTCCGATTTAAAAATAATTTTGTTTGGAATGCGAAACAAACCAACGCTTTTTGTCAACGCTGGCCGTTGTATGGAAGACGTGACTGTCAGGATTTGTTTGAACTGACCACAGCTACATGTCGCTAAAGCGAAATTGCAAATTTCTGCCAAAACGCCAGAGAAAATGCGCGTGACGACTCTTAGGGGAGACACTGTACACGTAAATATCGCGTAAATGGGAAGTTGTTACTTTAAATCCGTCTTGATTGCAAATTTTTTTATTATTCATATGACCGGTTTCGGTTCATTCAGAACCATCTTCAGATCTGATATTTAAGTTACCGGAGTAACCCGTCCAATTCAGCAACTTTCACATGCTACGTCACATAAACATGGATAATGAACAACAGTTAGCAAGCAGTGATACCGAGGTAGAAAGTGGGGCACAAAGTAATGTTAGTGACGTAGTTCAGGAAGTACAATGTGAGAATCTGGGGGCAGAAGGGCAAGAAATGTTGCCACTGCCAGCCAGTGATTCATGAACCGAAACCGGTCATATGAATAATAAAAAAATTTGCAATCAAGACGGATTTAAAGTAACATTATAAAATCACTGATTGCTGTTATCCCATGAGACGTTATGTCTGTTTTTGTAAATGGGAAGTGTTATTTTGTGGGTTTTTATAGAATGGATTGGCAGTCAGGGACTCGTATTGCTAGACTCAGTGTAATAATATTTAGACTGTGTATATTTTGTGCAAGCATAACACACTTTTCTAAATGGCACAGTTCCTATTGACATTAACATACTAAAAGTAGGGTAAATCAGAATGTCAGTGGTGTTCGTTGCAGGAGTCCAATGCAAGGCGTTTATGAGATAACGTATTGTGTAACTTTTCCATACCGGCATTTGCGCCATTAAACCTGCGCAGTTGCTAGGTACTATGTCACGTTTGCTTACAGCGTGCTTCAGTGTTCCTTGAGTGCACTGCGACTTGCTAACTAGTGTGTCACAGTCGAAGCAGTAGGTAGTGAGTGGACGATGGGATTTACCAATGCTCATGGTGCATGGAGATTGTAGGAAGAAAGCAGTTTGTTGTTGTGCAGTGTATGTGGCAAGACATCCCAACAGACCTCAACCATCTCGGCAGTTACTTACCAATCTCTTCCACCAGTTACGTATAAGTGGTAGTGTAACACCCAGACAACGTAACAGAAGGAAACAAGTGACGACAGAAGAGAGGGAAATTAATGTTCTTGCTGCCGTTGCAGTGGATCGGCACATTAGCTCCTGCACAATCGCACGAGAAGTGGTATGATTCAGGCGACTGTCCTATGCATTCCATCTCATCATAGGTTACATCCCTATCACATCGCCCTTCGTTAAGAGCTGCATCGGATGATTATGAGAATCGTGTTAACTTCTGTACATGGACATTAAGACAGGATTTTCCAGAGGTATCACACGCCTTGTTTAGTGATGAAGACGCATTTACCAATTACGGTCAGGTAAACCACCGAAACATGTACTACAGTTCTGTGGACAATTCCCGTTGGCTTTGTCAGGTGGAACGACAGCGTTCATGGAGTGTAAAAGCGTGGTTTTGAATAATGAACCATCAGCCCATCGGCCCCTTTGCCGTAGACAGAACACTGAACGCGCACAAGTATCGCAGCCTTATAACAGACCATCTTCCACTGATGCCAAAAGTTGTACCTCTGGAGACTAGGAGGAACCTATTGTACCAACATGATGGCTGTACAGCCCATACTGGACGAAGTACTACAATATGTATTCATGAACTGTTGGCAATCGTTGGACTGGTTATAGAGGACCTACACCTTGGCCAGTCTGTTCCCCAGATTTGACACATGTAGAACACATGTAGATTTTCGCCTGTGGGGAAAGCTGAAAGACGCTGTCTGCAAAGACATACCAACTATAACTGATGATATGCAACGACTTACCAGTGCAACCTGATCGGACATCTCTGCTGAAATGCTAGCACATGTGCAGCAGTCGTTCCATTCCAGACTGGAAACATGTATTGCCACTGCCGATGGTCATTTTGAACACAAGCTGCGATGGTCAGTTGACTTGTTTTTGGTCAGATCCACATAGGTCATGTATGCACTTGTGTTGTTCTTTAGTATGTGCTACCACATATATTTTACAAGTGTCGGTGTTGGAACTGTTCAAAATACAATATCTCGTAAACGGCTGGCATTAGAATTCTGCAACAAACACCACTGGCATTCTGATATATCCTACTTCCAGTTTGTTAATGCCAACAGACATTGTTCCATTTAAAGAAGTGTATGTTTACAGAAAAATATACTTTTTAAGTATTATTACAATCTGTTGATTGGGTAACATTACGAGCCTCTGACTGTCAACCCGTTCTGTGAAAACCGCAGATCAAGAGCACTTTCCATTTCCGAAATATTTGCTGTAAAAGTTTTAGGTAATTCGTCTTGTATTTATATTCATCCAGTGTATATAAGAACCTCTATATGCAAAAACCTCAAAAGTCACATCTCAGACGCACAGCTGAAGGCAATCCTAGAAAATGGCCATGTAGGTAAGGAGGTCCCTGAATAAAGGTGAGACTTGTAGGCTTCGGTACGAAGTCGTAAGTGAACGATGCAATTGGACCTGCAAGTGTGATAACGAGTGGTATGAACACTATTAATTAATTATAGTATCGTGTACAAACGTGAAGTAAATCGGCCACGAATTTTTTGAGATTTTTCCGTACGTTTCCCCTATGTCTGAATTAAGTACATATATTTTGTATACCGCACATATTTAAAAACATATGCACCTTATGTCCAACCAAACGTTTAAATATTGCAGTAAATCGGTCAAAAATTATCAAGTTTTTTGTTAATAACGTTTCTTCTTTATACACTCCTGGAAATTGAAATTAGAACACCGTGAATTCATTGTCCCAGGAAGGGGAAACTTCATTGACACATTCCTGGGGTCAGATACATCACATGATCACACTGACAGAACCACAGGCACATAGACACAGGCAACAGAGCATCCACAATGTCGCCACTAGTACAGTGTATATCCACCTTTCGCAGCAATGCAGGCTGCTATTCTCCCATGGAGACGATCGTAGAGATGCTGGATGTAGTCCTGTGGAACGGCTTGCCATGCCATTTCCACCTGGCGCCTCAGTTGGACCAGCGTTCGTGCTGGACGTGCAGACCGCGTGAGACGACGCTTCATCCAGTCCCAAACATGCTCAATGGGGGACAGATCCGGAGATCTTGCTGGCCAGGGTAGTTGACTTACACCTTCTAGAGCACGTTGGGTGGCACGGGATACATGCGGACGTGCATTGTCCTGTTGGAACAGCAAGTTCCCTTGCCGGTCTAAGAATGGTAGAACGATGGGTTCGATGACGGTTTGGATGTACCGTGCACTATTCAGTGTCCCCTCGACGATCACCAGTGGTGTACGGTCAGTGTAGGAGATCGCTCCCCACACCATGATGCCGGGTGTTGGCCCTGTGTGCCTCGGTCGTATGCAGTCCTGACTGTGGCGCTCACCTGCACGGCGCCAAACACGCATACGACCATCATTGGCACCAAGGCAGAAGCGACTCTCATCGCTGAAGACGACACGTCTCCATTCGTCCCTCCATTCACGCCTGTCGCGACACCACTGGAGGCGGGCTGCACGATGTTGGGGCGTGAGCGGAAGACGGCCTAACGGTGTGCGGGACCGTAGCCCAGCTTCATGGAGACGGTTGCGAATGGTCCTCGCCGATACCCCAGGAGCAACAGTGTCCCTAATTTACTGGGAAGTGCCGGTGCGGTCCCCTACGGCACTGCGTAGGATCCTACGGTCTTGGCGTGCATCCGTGCGTCGCTGCGGTCCGGTCCCAGGTCGACGGGCACGTGCACCTTCCGCCGACCACTGGCGACAACATCGATGTACTGTGGAGACCTCACGCCCCACGTGTTGAGCAATTCGGCGGTACGTCCACACGGCCTCCCGCATGCCCACTATACGCCCTCGCTCAAAGTCCGTCAACTGCACATACGGTTCACGTCCACGCTGTCGCGGCATGCTACCAGTGTTAAAGACTGCGATGGAGCTCCGTATGCCACGGCAAACTGGCTGACACTGACGGCGGCGGTGCACAAATGCTGCGCAGTTAGCGCCATTCGACGGCCAACACCGCGGTTCCTGGTGTGTCCGCTGTGCCGTGCGTGTGATCATTGCTTGTACAGCCCACTCGCAGTGTCCGGAGCAAGTATGGTGGGTCTGACACACCGGTGTCAATGTGTTCTTTTTTCCATTTCCAGGAGATACATTACTACATACAGTAGTTATTTATACACCATTTATATGACCTTATGAACGTTTATTAGAGTTTCGCGTAAAAAATTTGGAGTAAATTCGTAAATAGCCTTTCAAGATTTTTGTTAACAACCTTTACACTTTACACAGGGTATCTCAGACCTTTTGGTTCAAACTAAAACGGGTGATAGAGGGTCCACAAGCGATTATATTGAGATAGGGAATCAATCGTTGGAAATGCGTATATATTGTGTTGCGGAAATACGGAGCATACACCGCAAAACAACGACTTAGCTCATAGTAATTGCTCAAAGTGACGACTGCCAGTCTCAATGCAAGCATGGCAACGGTGCACGGAGTTCTGCTGCAGTCACTCAAAGATCCCTTGTGTCTGTTGTACCAGAAGGCAGGTAGCTTGGTTCCTAGCAAGCAGATTTTCATCCAATTCTACGGGAGTCTCATATACCAACGTTTTAACGTAACGCCACAGGAAAACAGAGGTGTGAGATTCGGCGATCGCGTTGACCATGGGAAAGGACCTTCCAAAAATGAGGGTATGTAGTGTTGAGGTGCTCGTGGACAGTAACATCAAAGTAGGCTGATGCACCGTCGATTTGAAACCACATGTCTTTGCGGACAACAAGAACTGTGGCAGCACTCACGCTGGAAGATCAGGTAACGTGGACCAGTCAGACAGGGAGGCAGCAATTAAGATCCTATTAGGTGATCCTTGGACAATGCCCGCCCATACGTTGACAGAGAATCGTTGTTGGTGCCCACCAGTGAGGGTAGTGTGGGGAATCCCCTCACTCCATACATGGTTATTGCGGCTTTTGAGGACACCATCACAGGTGACTGAGGTCTCACCCTGAACTACTGCACTGCAATGGATAACCAATGACACAAGTAAATGCAGGGTTCAAAATACGTCGGTCCCAGTGCTTGCTCACATTCTCTAAGACAATGGCGTAATTAACACCTGTTCCAACGGTATTCTCCACGCTCTATCCTTCGATTAGTGCGTTTCACGGGCAAGATGCCAATTGCCCATTATTGCGACGTCGGCCACACAATCCAAGACCATCTCCTACAGTTTGGTCTTCGGACATGTCTTGGGCAGGTACCTTCACAGGTTTTCTGAGGCGTGAATGTCCTCGACTCTCGTAACTTGATTTCTACGCAAATAAACTTCTTCCAGTTACAATGACGCCTGTTGGGACAGCGTTCTCTGTACATTAGTGCTGCTTTATGGGCACTACATCCTGCCGCACAGTACCCTAAATGCATATCCATCTACCAGTAACGAGGCGTGCCACTATTTATAGGATAGGCTGAGAATTACGGATTTCCAAGAAAGAAAGAAACTTCTAAAATAGAAGTAGATACACACTCCTACTAAGATTCGAACTGCTACAGAAAGTTATAAACAAATGCATAAAAAATTAAACAGCTACACATTAATAAAAATATAATACACAGTAACTCTCCATTACGTCTTTTTATAAATTGGTTCTATCTGCTTGTCCTTCTTTTGGGTGTAAACATCGATAACACGAGATATGAACTCCTGCCATTTGGATGAAGTTTTCACAGGTCCCTTCTCTACAGCCAATTCGCCAAGTTTGACAGTCTGTAATTTGTCATTGTGTTGCGAAGGTAGATTTTAACGCGTTTTAGAGTACTCTTGCTTCTTTTGCGCGACACAATAGTTGCTGAAACTGCAGTAACCAACGACAGTAATTTCACACATTCAGAAAACACGTTTTTTAATCCATTGCTTATGACGGATTTAAGGAGGTCCTGAAACTGTAGACATTTATTCTCACTGCTGTAAATAAACGTAAGTTCTCCTTTCAGCTTTTCACTATCAAAGAAAGTTTTTCAACTTCACATATCGGGAAATTGTTTGGCCTGCTATAAACCGAGAACTTTTTCTCATTTAAAAGTTTTGTAAAATCTGTTTCATGAAAGTTCTGGAATCTAGTTTCCTTGTTTACTACTACTGTATCAATTACAGTAGAGCGCCGATTATCCGAAGTAATTGGGGGACATGGGTGTTCGGAAAACTGGCTTGTTCAGATAATCGAACTGTACATGTTTATTTGCCAAAAAGAAGTACTGTACAGTAAATTTATTCATAAAAACAGGCATCTCTTTTAGTATTACAAAGAAACATACTTCAGTAGGAATATATAGTATGTGGCACAGTTTATTAAACAAAAATATACACATATTACATACGCATTTTGCATGAACAATACACACAGTATACAACATTTACGTTAAAAAAAATCCTTTATTTTGGTCTGTCTAAGCAAGCCTACGCGCTTACGAGCAGCTAAGTCACGTACTTTTTTCATTACAGATATCTGAAACTGGTCACTTTCATCTTGGGCTTCAAACCATCGCAAGGCAATATCTAAACAAGTGAACGCCTCAGAAGCTGTTGGTATACTTTCATCTTCACTTTCTGGAGCACTGATTGATGAGATGCTGGCGGCGTGATCTTTATCAGTGACAACGTTTACAATCTCGCTGTCCTGCACGATTTGGTGTCCTGGATCTGCATCATCGATTTCATCCATTCATGAACCTCTTCTTCATCACATTCGTGGCAATCTATTTCCGAGAACTTCGGACATATCATTCTGTTCGTCATTTTCAATCATACCTTGCGAATTTTCTTCTGTGTCCAAAATTTTATTCCTGGCTTTCTTCAAATTCTCTTACTTTACACTATACCATGCTGCGCTGATCATGTAGGACGCGTCTTTCAAGTCAATATTCTTATGATTTCTTAAGAGACTTTCTTCTCCATCCTCTTCTCTTTCTAACAATAACTTACGCAACATTTCTTTCCTGTAATATCGTTTGAAAGTTTCAATAACGCCTTGATCCATGGGCTGTAAAAAGGAGGTTACGTTAGGTGGAAGAAATATTACCTTTATGAACTCGTCTTTTTCGTTTAAAATACCACATGACGGATGAGTTGGTGCATTGTCAAGGAGAAGTAGTGTTTTCTCCCTCTTCCCATTCTTTAGGTGATGAGCTTTTACACAGGGTACGAAAACGTCCAGAAACCACTTCATTAAAAACCGTACTATCCATCCAGGCACTCTTTTGTGCGGTGTACACAACAGGCAAGGCTGACATATTAACGTGCTTGAAACAACGCGGTTATTTACTTTTACCAATGACGAACATAGGCAGTCGGTGACTTCCAGTAGCATTAGCACAAGCCAAAGCTGTAATACGGTCCTTGCTTGTTTTAGGAATAGGTGCTGCTAATTCATGACGTGAAACAAGAGTTTTTCTCGGTAAAGCTTTCCAGTTATGTCCAGTTTCGTCAGCATTGTAAACGTTTTCGAGAGCATAATCTTCTTCCCTTAATACGTCCCTTAGTTTGACTTTGAAAGAATAAGCCGACAGTTTTTCTCCCTGTACACAGTTCGGTTAAGCGGTCGTTCGGTTGACCGACGTTCGGTTAATCGACGCTCTACTGTATCTGGAAAGCTAGGATTCTCAATTTCTGAATACTTGTGCTGAATTTATAAGCTCTTAGCTTCCGATATAAATTTCAGAATAATTTCCTCACATAATAGTCTTTCAACAGTCTTAACAGAGTTTTCCATTTCGAGCTTACAGCGTCTTATGTCCACAGTTTTACTTTGCAAGATGTCAAACAAGATATAGGCTGGAAAGTTGAATTGTATAGCTGCAGTAGAAGAAGGAAAGTTTCGTCATACTACCTAGCCCAATTTCTTGATGTAAAGAATTATCATCCCCGGCCCTTTTTTGTTTATCACACCATTAAAAGCTGCTCTCAGGTCTGTATCGTGAAGAATAATAGTTTGTACAGCGCGTGAACGAAAATTCCACCCTGTTTCACAAGGATTTGGTAGTTTAAATCCCCATTCCCTCAGAAGCTCACTTCTTTTACTGGAACGGTTAAAAAAATCCGTGAAATCCTGACAGATTCGAAACTAAAATCTATACTTGCGTACGCTTAAACGGGCACAGAGGATGACAACGTTCGCCAGCCGGTGTAGCCGAGCGGTTCTAGGAGCTTCCGTCTGGAATCGCGCGATCGCTACGGTCGCAGGTTCGAATCCTGCCTCGGGCATGGATGTGTGTGATGTCCTTAGGTTAGTTAGGTTAACGTAGTTCTAAGTTCTAGGAAACTGATGACCTCAGATGTTGAGTTCCATAGTGCTCAGAGCCATTTGAACCATTTGATGACAAGGTTCAACTGATGCGCGTAGCAGTGCACAATGAGAGCTTCAGGATATGCTTGTTTCACAATAGAGTGGCAACCATAATTTCTCCCTGCCATTGCACTGCAGCCGTATGTATATTTGTCACACAAATTTGTTTTCATCAATATTCCAACGGATTATCACTTACAACAAAACAGTGGTTATGGCTTGTACACTCCGGTCGTCGGATACTTCATAAAACCCAACGAATCTCTCTCTATTTCTCCTGATTCGTTATTTGTAATACGATGACGTGTACTCATTTTACGACAGACATCCGTTGTTTCGTAGGCTTGTACAAATATTGAAGGACCATTTTTAACTTATCTTGAAATTTGTTCTTTAACGACGTCCGTAATACAAGCTATTAATTCATTCCGTGTGTCAGAGGAAGTGCCGTTGAAAACGCTGTCCGATGCTGAGTGACCTTTCATGTAGGGTTCTTCTTCCATCAAGAAATTCAAACGTTATAAATAATTTCCTTTACTTACTGACGTCTCATATTCGTCATGACCTCAAAGAGCTACCTCTTACCGTGCTAAAAAGCAGATAATAAAAATAAATCTCTTCATTATACTTCAGTTTCGATCAACCTTCTGCACCTAGATGACTGTATTTAACAGGTGTTGTGAAATGGAACGTTCACGCTTTTTGGCTTTGAAAGCAAATTTAGAAGACTCACTTTGCATTCTCCCCACTTACGCCACTCAAAACCGTCATTACCCACTCCAAAGAGTACAGGCTAAAAACAAAAATGTTTATTCCTTAAAACACTGCCACTTAACAACGGTTTTGAATTTTACCAGTACATTTGGAAACGTCTTACAAATTTTCCATAAGATTTGTGAAAGATTCGTCGTCGGCTTTCGTTCTTTCGCCAGGAGCTTATCTTCCAAAGCAAGAATGCAGGGTTTTCAGTTAAAAAATTCAGTGGATCTTGTGACAAAATATCGCGTCCACGGCAGTTTGAGGTAGTCATCAATACCCTGTGTTATGAGACAGTGATTAAACATTAGACAGCTTACAGTTCATCTTTCAGCAACACGATGACAATACAAATTCACTATGACATCTCACACGTGACAGGGCACACCAAAATATTTCACTAATCAGTCAGCCACCACCACTATTTACTACATTTTAAGTACAAAACGTATGGTCCAGGTTTCAGCAAAAACATGTCTAGTACTGTTGTTATGAAAACCTACAGACACGCTACGGAACTACCAACGTCTGAAATAAGGAAGGCTACTAAATTTTAATCTGAAGAACAATGAAAATGCACAGGCTATTTCCTTTAATCTTGCATTTATTTTCAATGAATTATGGATGTCTTCTTGTTCTGTGTGTTTTAAATGAACACTTAAAGTAAGAGTCAGTGTTTTCTCATTCTGCCCGGCTTGCTGCTAACATGCTAGAGGATGCAAGGTAGCGCTATCTGTTAGAGAATTGCTGAATGACTTGTCATTCCACATAGGCGTGCATCCACAGGTGCTGGCGAGAAGTTGAAACAAATTAAATACTAGCCATTAACAATCTTATCCACGTTGTAGGAACACCTGTCCTCCACGTGGAAGAAACGGGCTTACTGCGAATGTTCATAAGAAGCATGGAATTCCGAGCTGCTATAGCTTGCAAAGCTAGAGGAGTGATGCATTATGCTCCCGGGTGAATATACGAAGTTCAGACGTAAAGTATTCGAAAACATTTGCAAGGGCACGCGATCACATTGGTTTAAATTCATTTTGGTGTGTTATTTCGGATTTTTTTTCTTTTTATTTACTTATTTATTTACTATTTTTATTTTTTTTAAGGCCGAGCGTTAGAGCCTTAACTCTCGTGGCGATTAGCGTTCCAACTTTGACTGCACATCATGCACTGTACACGGTATACACCTCAATGTGGACCCATCACAAGCTGTATGATGCAATAGGCGGTCGACACCAGGCTTCATAGGGGTAATGCTTCGACGTGAGACATGGAAAAATTTGTGGTAAGTTCCTATGGGACGAAACTGCTGAGGTCATCGGTCCCTAGGCTTACACACTACTTAATCTAACTTAAACTAACTTACGCTAAAGACAGCACACACACCCGTGCCCGAAGGAGGACTCGAACCTCCGACGGGGGAATCCGCGCGTACCACGTCAAGGCGCCCTAGACCGCGATCGTCACTTGCCACACGTGGTATGAACTATGTAGTGTACAGAATGTGTGGTGTTCAGCGGTGTATGCTGTTATCACCCGCTGTCCTATTCAGTGTACAACAAACACCCGGGATCTTTGCGAAAGTGCAGCAGAATGTATAAGCCGTTGTAATACATGCATTGAGATTGGAGGTCGTCACTTGGACAAGCTACTTTGGCTACGTTGTTGTTATGCAGTGTGCGCTATGTACGTCCATAACACAATAAATATGCATTTCCGACCATTGATCCCGTATCTCAATATAATCGATTGTGGACCCATTAATACCTGTTTCAGTTTGACCCAAAACGTTGGAGTAACCCTGTATACCAGCCTAACTTTCCGTTTCTTAACTAGTACTCACACCACTTTTAGTGCACCCACAGCACATAAGTGTAATATTTTTGTCTCCTTAGACGTGCGTTCCATTCCATTACACAGCACAACGACAACGCTCCAATAGGTTACGCCAAGTGAAGGTATGGATGAAAGCTAGTTGCCGGCGGAGGTGGCCGAACGGCTCTAGGCGCTACAGTCTGGAACCGCGCGACCGCTACGGTCGCAGTTTCGAATCTTGCCTCGGGCATGGATGTGTGTGATGTCCTTACGGTAGTTAGGTTTAAGTAGTTCTGAGTTCTAGGGGACTGATTACCTCAGATGTTAAGTCCCAGGCTGGTCCCAGCGGAGGTTCGAGTCCTCCCTCGGGCATGGGTATGTGTGTTTGTCCTTAGGATAATTTAGGTTAAGTAGTGTGTAAGCTTAGGGACTGATGACCTTAGAAGTTAAGTCCCATAAGATTTCACACACATTCTAACATTCTTGTTAAGTCCCATAGTGCTCAGAGCCATTTGAACCATTTGAAAGCTAGTACAAACCCTGTGCAATACAAACTTCGGTTTTCAGTCATCAGTAACCTAGAGACTATTCTAACAAATACTTTAGCAGTAGGACTAAGTTGTCTGCTCAGTTATTCAATCAAGTTCATGAGGTCAGGACGCAGAAAACGGACCAGTGCTATGGGAAATCACGGCGACTCGATCAGTCACCTGCTCTAAATTATTCCCGCTGGAATATTATCCCACTTGAAGTCAACAATAGAATGACAGAATGGAGAGATGATTATAAATGCTATAAGATTATTAAGATTTCATATACCTTTGCAATGTTTGCTCACATCGAGTATGATACATTTTTCCGGACAGAAAAACCGGCATCACTACAGACTTCCACCTGAACCGATAATATGTAGAGCTTTTAAGATTGCTGTACGTGAAAATTTTACCAGCATACTGCATTATGTAGAGTACTGCAACTGTAATGTCTCACAAACATCGCTACAGGAAGAGAAAATCAATGTACAAAAGCTGCAGAGAGCAAATTCGTCTCTCCAATAAGATAAAAAAAAGGTTCAGCATTCAGTAAACTGCATGATTCAATTTATATCGATAATTCTCCAAAGCTGGCTGGTTTAGTCCCATCACGCTCTGTGTATATCTGATTCCGTAACGAGAGATGCCGGGATTTTTTAGATACAGTCCATTTGTGTACAATGACCAAAGCTATTCGCCTTAAGCCGTTTAAATCAAACAGGGGACTGGGGAATGCTACTGTGATTACGGAAGTGTGTTTCTGTTCATTTTTCTCTCCAGTGTAACACGCAGTGGCGGATTTACCAGCAGGCTCAGTCGGCTGCAGCCGAGAGCGGCAGATTTAGGGGCAACAAATTGGGACCATTTTTTTAATACTTTCCGAAATTAAAAGTTTCGTATTTTTATACTTAAATGTTATTAGGTTCACACAAACAATTCAACGTGTAATATGTTTCACCACTTAGATAAATTTTTCTACAGTTTGCTTAGTCGCGTTTAATTGCAAAGAGGGAACGAGTGACACGACCGTTCGCTCAGTGTGTCTGGCCGAATTAAATGCACGATCTCGACACGGGGTCGTGCTATTGTATATGCCGCGAGGTGACATTGAGTTCGGGAGAGATAGGTATAGGGCGCTGATACAAATGGGAAGGTCCCGTCCCATATTTGCTTGAATAACAAAAGAAAACCTGCCTCGGTTGGCTGCGCCCTACAGTTTCTAACAATATCTAGCCAAGATAATTTGATGATTCACGCAGTGGCTGCTGGGAACGGCCTTGTCCACACTTTCAAGCTGTCGAGGGGAGAGAAGTGGTCTGATCCATGGAACCCTTAACAATGTGTACACCACCATTTCGCGTCTGACAAATTAATATCTTTCAACTAGTGCAAATTTTCTCTGCTTGTGCCAGCACAAATCGTTGTCAAATGATACATACACTGGCACATTTTTCTGTTTGTGTGCCGTAATTTTTCAAAGTGTTTCGCGGATTGTACGAATAATTTCAGAACACACATCATCGATGCATACAAACTTGTAGCAGGTAAGTAATCCCAATATACTTCAATATATCATCAGTCAGACGTAAATTAATTTGATAAATAGCTGTTTCGGAATCTATACAAAGAAATTTCGATTTTTTTGTTATATCGTAATTAAATTTCTTGTACTTATGTTAGGTAATTATTCAATATCTGAAGTCTGAACAAAGTATACTAATAATTACGTACGAGAAATAAAACACCCAATGTAATCTTTTTTATTTCGGTCCTTGGATAAAAAATTGTAATAACGGGTGATTGGAGAAAGCGATGTACTGGAACTGAGTATAGAAAGAAGATCAAAATGAAAAAAAAGAACAGTTTTTTAAAAAGTGGAAGTAGTGTTCAAAGACCAGGAACTTCAACAATGTGCACTGACACAATACAATCTGGAAAAGTTGAAACGAATTTGAACTCTGCGGCCCAACAACAACAGTCATCTGTTGAACAATCTACTTTTGAAAAAAACGTATATTTAGATTTTTGACGAACAGGCTATAGAGGAATCATCAATCTACTCTACATCCATACTCCGCAAACCACCTGACGGTGTGTGGCGGAGGGTACCTTGAGTACCTCTATCGGTTCTCCCTTCTATTCCAGTCTCGTATTGTTAGTGGAAAGAAGGATTGTCGGTATGCTTCTGTGTGGGCTCTAATCCCTCTGATTTTATCCTCATGGTCTCTTCGCGAGGTATACGTAGGAGGGAGCAATATACTGCTTGACTCTTCGGTGAATGTATGTTCTCGAAACTTCAACAAAAGCCCGAACCGAGCTACTGAGCGTCTCTCCTGTAGAGTCTTCCACTGGAGTTTATCTATCATCTCCGTAACGCTTTCGCGATTACTAAATGATCCTGTAACGAAGCGCGCTGCTCTCCGTTGGATCTTCTCTATCTCTTCTATCAACCCCATCTGGTACGGATCCCACACTGCTGAGCAGTATTCAAGCAATGGGCGAACAAGCGTACTGTAACCTACTTCCTTTATTTCGGATTGCATTTCCTTAGGATTCTTCCAATGAATCTCAATCTGGCATCTGCTTTACCGACGATCACCTGTATATGGCCATTCCATTTTAAATCACTCCTAATGCGTACTCCCAGATAATGTATGGAATTAACTGCTTCCAGTTGCTGAACTGCTATATTGTAGCTAAATGATAAGGGATCTATCTATGTATTCGCAGCACATTACACTTGTCTCAATTGAGATTCAATTGCCATTCCCTGCACCATGCGTCAATTCGCTGCAGATCCTCCTGCATTTCAGTACAATTTTCCAATGTTACAACCTCTCGATATACCACAGCATCATCCGCAAAAAGCCTCAGTGAACTTCCTATGTCGTCCACAAGGTCATTTATGTATATTGTGAATAGCAACGGTCCTACGACACTCCCCTGCGGCACACCTGAAATCACTCTTACTTCAATAACTATATCAATTGAAGATGTGTCTCAGAAGTTAAGCAAAGACCAAGTGCAAACAACAAAAAATCTCAACAAAGATCCAGCTTTATGGGAAATCAGCGATACCTAAGAAAGATTATCGGAAGGCATGGCTTCTATCAAAATAAGTCTTGTGACTTCTCTACAAGTGAAGAAAATATATTCTGATCCGCGACGCTTCCTGCCAGTGAGTAACTTCGAAAGAGAAATGAAAACTAATAAGGTAAAAAAGAAAGCGGAAATGAGGGTATGGAATCGCTGGTTGGGAGGCCCCGTCCGGGGAATTTCGGCCGTCGAGTGAAAGTCTTATTTCAGTCGACACCACATCGGGCAACATGCGTTCCGGTGATGAGGGCGAGACAACACCCAGTCCACGAGGGGGGGGAAATCTCCAACCCGGCCGGAAATCGAACCCGAGCCCACTGCGCGGGAGGCAAGCACGTTACCACCCAGCTAAGCAGGTAGACACTGCTGAGGTGAATGGGCGAAACTGGCTGCTTTATTCTGCCCTGTTTGGCATTCGGTCCACTGGAGAACGAAAGATTTAATGACTGGAAAACTGCAGAATACCGAGTAGCTCAGCATGAAAACTCTGTGCGTCATAAATCTAATATCCTTAGACTTCTAATTAAAAGTGAGATTGATGGCCGACTCGACAATTTACTACACGTCCAGATTGATGAAGAAATAAATTATTGGAGAAACTTTCTGAAGAAGGCTGTTGCCGTAGTGAAGCGACAGTGTTCAAGAGGCGTCGATTTCAGAGGAAAAAGTAAAAAGTTCGGTGATCTGCATAATGGAAATTATTGACAGTTTTTGGAACTGAATAGCTTAATTCAATCCTTTATTAGTTAGTCATATTGAACGATTTGGGAATCAAGGATCTGGAAGTAACAATTACTTACCAAAGAGCGTTTGCGATGAGATAAGACGAAATATTTCTCCTTGGTAATCAATTCATCACCAGATGTTGCACATGTGTACCAACTTACCTTCGTCATACATTTTGGAAACAGGTGAACCGTGTGAACGGTTTTGGCGTCTGTGGGACATGAAGCTGAAGAAATTTTTCTCTACCGTTATTTCGAAACTAGAAACACCGTCATGAACAATCATACGATAATGTTGCGAACGTGTCTAGTGCGTACAATGGCTTACACGCTAATATTAAAAGCCAAGCACCTTTTGCTTTTTTCGTTCCTTACTCTGCCCACTCTTTAAGTTTAGTGGCAACTACGGCTGCTGCTTCACAACGCCGGAAAAATTAATGACTGAAACCAAGAAAGGGAAAACGCTAATGAGAGTAAATTTGACAGTTTGGTCAGCTAGAGAGGAAGCATGTAGAAGTTTAAGGGATCATCCGCACGAAGTCCTTAAAACTTTGGAAGCAATCAAGGATGATTCTACCGAACACCCTGTAACGCGAAACGAAGCGACGGGAATACTTCTGAATTTAGAAAAACTAGAAACGGCCGTAATGGTTGTTGTATGGATTTTATTTATTATTTATTTTGCAAGAATAAAAGTGAATGTTTAAATTCAGGCTTCTACCGTGGATTTGATCACTGTTGCCGATCTTTCCGAATGTCTTCGCATGTATTTTGTAGCTGAACGAGAAAATTTTAAATATTTCGAAGAAAAGGCGATGGAATTAAGCACGTCGAAGCAGTATACAAAAGACAAGGGAAAAAGACAACCGAAAAGGAAAGAAATTTGTGATTAAACACCCGATGAAGAAACGAGAATAACAGCGTTTGATACTTTCAGCGTTGAAATATTTTTCGTCCTCGCTGATCCGAATTAGAAAACCGGCAGGATGCCTACAACAGGTTCAACGAAAAGTTTTTATTTTTGACCAAAATGACTTAATTTCTATCATCAACCCGTCAGGAAAGAAAGTCCGCCCCGGTAGCTGAGTGGTCAGCGCGACAGACTGTCAATCCAAAGGGCCCGGGTTCGATTCCCGGCTGGGTCGGAGATTTTCTCCGCTAAAGGACTCGGTGTTGTGTTGTCCTAACCATCATCATTTCATCCCCCATCGACGCGCAAGTCGCCGAAGTGACGTCAAATCGAAAGACTTGCACCAGGCGAACGGTCTACCCGACGGGAGGCCCTCGCCACACGACGTTTCATTTCTTATGGAAAGAAACCTTTTTTTAAAGAAATGTATCCTAATGATTTAGAGACTGACTTAGTTCAAGAATGCGTACATTTTCAATGTCACATTTATTCTGACAGAATTTTAATAATACCACATTATGCTTCACTGAAAAATTTCTCGTCGTTTCCGCGAAAACAGAATTTGCAACATGTTTATCCAAACTTGGATACAGACGTTCGCATGGCTCTTTGTATACCAGCGACTAACTGTTCGGCTGATACAAGCTTTTACGGCTTAAAACGGGTGAAAAATTGTCTAACGTCTACCTTAAGCCAAGAAAACCCAAGCATCTTAGCTCTTTTCTGCATAGAGTCAGGACTGATGAACAAGATTTCATACGACGATATAACTGATGATTTTGCAAAAGAAAACGACGCAAAAATGTATTGTAAGACTTTCATAACTTAATTAAGTGAATTTCATCGTCATCATCAGCCGGATTATTAAGAGATAATTGAATATATTGTTTTGAACTGTAAGTAACTGCAATAAGTTATCTAATTACGTTTACCGAATGTACATTATTGAGTAAATAGTATCTAGGCATACCTTACCCTGCTTTATAAGTATTACTTGACTGAGCTTTTATTAGTCGAGAAATATACCGAAAAACTATTTCTTGTGCAATCTTAATAAAATAATTGGATTGTAAAAGTAATCTAGGAACTGACACATCGATCTCCTACTTCACAATAATGTTACGGGGAAAGGTGGTTTATTTAGGACGATAGTGCACAAATCATGAAGTTGCAATTTACTGACAAAAAAGTTGTAATTAATGTGATTGTGAAGTAGGGTGTCGAATTGTAGAGGTCGGTAGGATTGGCAAAATTTGAATCGGCTGCTGGTGGCAAATATATGAATCTGCCACTGGTCACACGATTTCATGAGTGTGGCAGTGAGCAACGTACGCAGTTGTGGTTGAGCAGAAGAAAAGTATAGCAACAAATTGTTCATCTTGAAGTTTTTTACTTAGGAAAGCTCGTTATTTGTGTCCAATTGTACTTGCACAATAAATATATTTTGAGACTATGGGCCTGATAAAGATATAATTTCTTATTTATCTCTGTCGAGCCACATACATGTGGTAACGCTAAACCATCATCACTGGGTTTTCTTTTCTTCTACTTCACAGCATCATTTCATTCTCATATTTCTGTCTGTCTCGTGCAGTATTTTAAAGCCCTTTATCGCACCTCCCGTTTCCTTGTTCATGTGAGAAGCCCGTTAACAGAGAAATACTAAGTATTCCTCTACTCTTGTATGTATATGTTAACTTTCATGTTGTAAACAAACGATTCAAAATGGCTTTTTTATTGAAACTAGGAAAAGGGCAATACTTCAATTTAATAACGATAGGGGAAGGAAGCTGCTCGAATCGCCGGTGTAAATCTCGCAGAACTTGATGACTGATGATCGAATGGAATACACATTAGTCTCCTGCGTGGTTTGATGCAGGTCTCCGTGACTTCCTCTCCTCTGCCAACGTTTTCGTCTCAGAGTAGCACTAGGAACCTACGTCGTCAACTATTTGTAGTAGGTATTCCAGTCTCGGCCTTCTCTACAGTTTTTACCCCCTGCAGCTCCGTCCAGTGCCACAGAAGTTATTCTCTGATGTCTTAACACATTTACTATTATCCTCTCCCTCCTTCTTGTCAGTGTTTCCTACATATTCCTTTCCTCGCCTCATTTGCTTCTCATTTCTTATCCTATCAATTCATCTAGTTTTCAACATCCTACTACGCCACCACACATTAAATGCGTCAGTGCTCTTCTTTCACTGTTACCCCACTGACCATGACTACCTTGCATGTACTGTTGGGCTTCGAACGTAGAGTCTGCGAAATTTTTTCCTCAAATTAAGACCAATTTTTGATGCTATTGGACTTATTTAGTGCAGCAAGGCCCTCTTTGCCTTAGTCTGGTTTTGACATCCTAGCTTTTACATTCCTTCCAAGGCGGCAGAATTATTTCACTTTATGGTTCCCTACTTTTATCCGAAGTTTATCAATAATTTATTATTTCCATCATTGCTTCTTCGACATTGTACAATAGAGGAGACCGACTGAGTTTCCGCCTTACGTCCTTTTTATTTCGAGTACTACTATCTTGTCTTTCTTATAGAGCTTATAATTAAATTTATTCTTATCGTAGATAAATATGAGACTCATGTCTTCCATTTCCATTTTTCCCTCTTGGTCCTTTTACATATTACCTGTATTTTCCTACAGCTTGTATCTATTCTTCATCGAATTTCAAACATCTCGCGCAATTTTACGCCGTCGAACGTTGTTTCTGAGACTACCAATCCTATAATGTTGTCTTAATTTTTCTTAAGTCTTGCCTCAGTTACCACGTCCGAAGTCAGAATTGCGTCCCCTTACCTTTCCTAAAGCCAAACTGATGGTCATCTAACAGATCCTCAAAATATTTTTCCTATATTCTGCATATCATCGTTGTTATCAGTCTTGATACATGAACCGATAATGAGCGATAGTTCTTGCATTTATCTACCGGTTACGAAGTATCGAGTACGTACCGCGTGATAACTCTGATGAGTGTGATCATAGCTTTTCTCCGTATACGATGATCTTGAAATGACCTCAAGTTTTCAGCAGGGTAGCGTCGTCCATCTTCGATCGGTCAAGAGGATTGATTTGTCGTCATCTGGGCTCGCAGGAAAGGGCAGTCGTTCAACAGGACCGCCTGAAGATGGCAACGAGTCAACCTGCCAAAATATCGCACTATTTATATGTGGTCACCTGACTGAATATCCAAGAACAATGTTTGTTCAGTGTAGTGTCCTTATACCGTTATGAATCAAACGAAGAGAGAAGGTGAATGAGGCACCTATCCATTACCGCAAAGGGAGCCACCCTTCCGATGGACTAATCACAGTCAAGCGTGTCGCGTGCCCTGACACCACGACAGACTGAGAAGAATTTTGGAATTAAAACAAAGCAAATCTTGATGATCACGAATGATTTACCACCACCTCTTTGCCCCTTGCCAGTCAAACACTGACGATGAAAATTTCTTCACCCAGATTTCGCATTTGTTACCTCTAAGTCTAATGCTACCGGACAGGCGTGCGGATAAGGATGGGGGTAGTACACTGTAATTAACTAGGTCCTGGTGACTAGCTTCTGATGACAGAAACATCAGTGCTCCACAATACCAGCAGTACACCACGCTTCACTTTGAATCACAAACACTCCAAAAAACTCGGATTCACGTTGGCTTGGCGATTTTCCCGATACACTGTCGAAGTAAATAAGAGGACGGAAACCTCATTTTATTTGGCTGTCTGACTGGATACAATATCAAAAGTCAGCTACTACGGCAACTAGCTAACATGGGCTGCTCTCTACCGTCTTCTATCACTAAGCTGATGTTCCTGAAAGAGTATCGAGTGTTCTGTTTATCTTTAGAAGGGGAAGTAAAACGTAAAACGTATCAAGCAAATGATGTTTAGTTACCAGTGAGACATTAACCATTATGACTGCCATTCTTATAGCATTATTCGTAATGATGGCATGAACAGCAGTACGTCTTTTTTAAATAGCACCCTATAGTTTTTGTTCAGTAATGTATCCCGACACCTCAAGACCAGTTGTAAAAAGTAACACAGTGTACCATTACGTACACACGACATTATTAAAAACGTGACACAAAAATGACTTTGACTCTCCTGTACAGTGCATATATACGAGATAACATAACTCGTCCACTTGCTGGAGTTCTCAATAAAGAAACGGAATCATAAGAAAAATTCACATTTGTCGTTCAGTTAACCGTCTCCAGTTGAAGGTTTGTGTGAGCATAATTTGCACCAATGAAGATATGGTAGTGTCTGTGCGAGTTCCACTACGATTACCTTGCCCTTGGTTGAAATTTCCGTTTCCTAAAGCGTCACTACAAAACGTGAAAACATCTGTCAGGAATATGGGTTCTTCTAAGGATATCGCTCACTGTATAATACCTCTGCTTGAGTAGCATTCACCGAGCCAAGGGGCGCACTACTTACTAGACTGGACTCGCATTCTGGAAGACGGCGGTTGAAATCCACGTCCGGCCATCCAGATTTAGATTTCCTGTGATTTCCCAAACCAGGTTCAGGAAAGTGTCGGGACGGGCAAGTCCGATTTCCGTCCCAAACCTTTCGAAATCCTAGCCTGCGCACCGTCTCTAATGACATCGATGTCGACGAGACCTTAAACGCTAATATTCCTTTCTTCCCTTTTAACCGTTGCTCTAATGTAACCATGCGTGGAAGTGGAACAAGAACTGTAAATAGTTTAGACAAAAAGAAAATAGACGCATTGAAATGTAGTGCTATAGAAGAATGCTAAAAATTAGATGGGTAGATAATGTAACTAATGAGGGGGTACCGAATAGAATTGGGGAGAGAAAAATTGACTAGAAGAAGGGATCGGTATGGTGTTAACGAAAGTACGAGCATGTGGAATAGGTTCCCAGATATGTGACTGGCTCGTAGAGCACATAAGTAATCGAACCAGTGTATTGTCCTCGACGGCGAGCGTTCATTATAGACAAGGGTATTGTCAGAGTGCTCCGGGGAAGTGCTACAGGACCGCTATTATTTTCTACATGCATAAACAATCTGGTGGACAGGACGGGCTGCAATCTTCGATTGTTTGCGGATGTGCTGTGGTGTACAGTCAGGTAACGAAGTCGACTGGCTGTAGGAGGATTAAAGATGACTTAGACAAATGCAGAAAAATGTAACTTAATGCTGATGAGCAGGGAAAAACAACTCGTAATGTTCGGATACAGTATTAGAAGTGTCCTGCTTGACATAGTCACATCGTGTGAGTATCTGAGCGTAACGTTGCAATGCGATATGAAATAGAAGAGCATGTATGGACTGTGGTACGGAAGGCGATTGGTTGACTTGGACTTATCTGTAAGGAGATCACATATAGGACGCTAGTGCGATCTATTCTAGAGTACTGTTCGCTTGTTTTGGGATGCGTGTCAGATCGTATTAAAGGAAGACGTCGAAGCAATTCAAATGCAGGCTCCTAGTTATGTTAGCGGCAGGTTCTATCAATACGCAAATGTTACGGAGATGCTTCGAGAACTCAAATGGGGATCTCCGGAGGGAATGCGACGTTCTTTTGCAGGTACACTACTGAAATTTAAAGAACCGGTATTTGAAGCTGAATGCAGTATGATTCTGTTGCCGCCAACATACATTTCGCGTAAGATCAGATACGAAAAATTAGGGCTCATACAGAGGCATATAGATATCTGCTTTTCCCTCGCTCTATTTGCGAGTGGCACAGGAAAGGAAATAATCAGTAGTGGTACAGGGTACCCCCTGCCACGCACCGTACGGTGGCTTACAGAGAATGTGTGCAGATGTAGATGTAGATCAGTTGATAGGATATATTGTGAGACATTTAGGGATCACTAATTGGGAAGGGGAGGGGCGGCGAGTAAAACTTGTAAAGGAAGTCAGAGAACCAAATACAGAAAGCAGATTCAAAAGTATGTAGGTTGCAGTAGTTATTCGGAGATGAAGAGGTTTGCGTAGGACAGGGTTGTATGAGGAGCTGAATCAAAGCAATTTTCGGACTGGAGACCACAACTTTAATTTCTATTCCGTCTACTGACGTTCTCGGTAGATCTGTAGTATTTCTACTTTCACTTCGATGGTGTACGTTGCACTCACACAAACCTTCAACCGAAGACGGGTGAATAAATGACCAGTTGTTCACTTGTTACCCGTCAACTATCATGCCTTTAATGTTCTCATGGTAACTAAAAAACATTTGGTTGATATATTTTTTATTTACCTTATGGACAAAACGTTGTATTATGTAGTGGTCAAGATAAATGAGGCGCCATGTGTATTTCCTATCGCATGTTCAAATTTAGGTTAACTTTTAATGTAAGCTACCAAAAATCTCATGATAAGGACTGTCCCATTTAAGGATATGAGGTGCATAACACCAAAATATTCCCGCTATATGCGGCGCGGCGTGTCGTTCGTGTGTAGACACGCGAACTAAGCAGATTGGTGTGTAGTGAACACCACGACACTGCGCGAATTATTCGGCTTCGGACGTGTGATGATAATCGGCGCAAGACGCATAGCATACCGGAGATTACACAATAATTCCTGTTTCCGATGACAGCAACGTGGGCCTTCATTATCCCAGAGACAACATTTCCACACGAGTAAACTCCCGTGTAGGACGACCACAGGTGTCTGACGACCGGATGTCACGTTGCCACCGCAGAGTTAAACGGGGTGGTCGATGGTCTGCTATATAGGTCACCGCCGATTTGAATGCAGAGCGTCTGAAACCCATTTCTACCATCAATATAAGGAGGCAAGAGCATCGCACAGCCGACAATACACCCAGTGCCATACTTTTAGCCACCTAGTATGTATTGGTCCAATTTTATGTATGTCGATGTCGTATGAATCCCTACGGATATGCCAAATTTATTTATTTATTTGAATCACCAGTCTTCTTCTGATTGATCTGATGCGGCCCGCTACGAATTTCTCTCCTGCGCCAACTTCTTCGCCTCAGAGTAGCACTTGCACTCTACGTCGTCAATTAATTCCTGGAAATTTTCCGTTCTTTGTCTTCCCCTACAATTTTTACCCTCTACAGCTGATGCCTTGACAGATGCTCTTACCATCCCGTCCCTTCTTTTTGCCAGTGTCTTCCATACGTTCCTTTCTTCGTCAATTCTGCTGAGAACTTCCTCATTCCTTATCAGTCCACATAATTTTCAACATTATTTTGTGGCACTACATCTCGAACGCATCGATTCTCTTCTATTCCGGTTTTCCCACAGTCCGTGAATCACTACCATACAATGCTGTGTTACAAACCCACATTCTCAGAAATTTCTTCATATTAATGCCTATGTTTCATACCAGTACACCTCTCGGCCAAGAATGCTCTCTTTTTTGTGTTATTCTGCTTTCTAAGTCCTCCTTACTTCGACCATGACAGGTTAGTTTGCCTCTTTGTAGCAGAATTCCTTAACTTCGTTTTCTACGTTAACACCAATTTCATTTCGGATTTCTTGCTGTTCTCATATTTGTTACTTCTCATTACTTACGAATAAACGTGACGTCCTAGTAAATTATGGATGTTACGTTGATGAATGTTACGTTGATAACTGAACGTATTTTAATTTTGCTTTCATCGTCTGTTGCCATTTTTACACCATCATTTCTTTTTATGACCGACTACCTTTGATTAGAATATCTTTAATTCTATAATAATATGAAGGTTGGTGTCTTCTGAGGTAAACAAGTGTTGATATATCTGTAAGACGTCTCCTAATAGTAGCTGATTTGGTTCGTTGATTCGACAACTGAAGATAATGTTTAATCCGACACTCAGCCATTCGCTCAACTGACTTTCTGGTTTTACCGCTATCAGTCAGACATGAATTTAAATATTTTCCATCTTATTGTAGTGAATCAGTCATCAATCAGATGATTCGACAAGGATACAAGCTGAAGTGTTGAGTTAAAGTACGTGGCAAAGCCTGGAAATGAACCCGCCTCTCCTGCTTACATTTCATTAATTTTAATTCATTACTTCAGCTTCTATCCTAATCGAAGATAATGTTGAGACTCAATGTGTCTCCAGGAAAATGCAATTACATTACATCAATAGATCAACTACGCCTGAGGTACATGCAGGATTTCCTCGTTATATTCAAAGCTGGGGTTCTATTCTAATATCGGAGAGGCTGAAGATGTAAAAGGCAGAAATCATGGAGGGCTGAGGTGTGAATTGAAGTTTGTGTTAGGTAGGGCGTTGGAGTAGGTTAGTTCGTGCATTGTGTTAGCCACAATGCCAGAGTGATGTACCGAATAACACATCTCCTTAGTAAATATGAGATCCAGGTTCAAGTCAAGACCTTGCTACATATTTTGATTCATTTCTTGAGCTTTCACTCTTATCTAAGATGCAGATGAGACAGTATGCCTCAGGGAAAATATATTTACATCATATCAGCCAAAAGATTGTTTTGAACACCATAGTGTCTCCTGTTGGAGGTGGTATGGCTTGCCTTCTCCGACATTTTGAACTGACTTACCAAGCCAGTCATAGAAGGAGCTACAGTTTAACGTGTATTGCAAACTACGATACAAATCGGCATTTTTCAAATCAACAAGCAATGCCAGGAGTTAAAGAAGTGACAAGTCAGAGATAAAAATCTTAGTATTGATCGGAGATCTCGCTATACTTTTTATTCATTTTCAGTCACTTGGAGTAAAATATTCTCATCCACATTCAATTCAAATCTCACTTCCTCTGTAGAAAACCCCAGTTAATATTTTTTTTAACTCGATGAACTATTTCAAAACTAGTGATATCTCACCAATCAGTTGGCTAAACATCCATAAAGACGCACTTGAAGATAGACTTCTTATATAACGATACTTCAGAAGATATACGAGGGCAGTTCAATAAGTAATGCAACACATTTTTTTCTGAAACAGGGGTTGTTTTATTCAGCATTGAAATACACCAGGTTATTCCCCAATATTTTAGCTACACAACACTATTTTTCAACGTAATCTCCATTCAATGCTACGGCCTTACGCCACCTTGAAATGAGGGCCTGTATGCCTGCACGGTACCATTCCACTGGTCGATGTCGGAGCCAACGTCGTACTGCATCAATAACTTCTTCATCATCCGCGTAGTGCCTCCCACGGATTGCGTCCTTCATTGGGCCAAACATATGGAAATCCGACGGTGCGAGATCGGGGCTGTAGGGTGCATGAGGAAGAACAGTCCACTGAAGTTTTGTAAGCTCCTCTCGGGTGCGAAGACTTGTGTGAGGTCTTGCGTTGTCATGAAGAAGGAGAAGTTCGTTCAGATTTTTGTGCCTACGAACACGCTGAAGTCGTTTCTTCAATTTCTGAAGAGTAGCACAATACACTTCAGAGTTGATCGTTTGACCATGGGGAAGGACATCGAACAGAATAACCCCTTCAGCGTCCCAGAAGACTGTAACCATGACTTTACCGGCTGGGGGTATGGCTTCAAACTTTTTCTTGGTAGGGGAGTGAGTGTGGCGCCACTACATTGATTGCCGTTTTGTTTCAGGTTCGAAGTGATGAACCCATGTTTCATCGCCTGTAACAATCTTTGACAAGAAATTGTCACCCTCAGCCACATGACGAGCAAGCAATTCCGCACAGATGGTTCTCCTTTGCTCTTTATGGTTTTCGGTTAGACAACGAGGGACCCAGCGGGAACAAACCTTTGAATATCCCAACTGGTGAACAATTGTGACAGCACTACCAACAGAGATGTCAAGTTGAGCACTGAGTTGTTTGATGGTGATCCGTCGATCATCTCGAACGAGTGTGTTCGCACGCTCCGCCATTGCAGGAGTCACAGCTGTGCACGGCCGGCCCGCACGCGGGAGATCAGACAGTCTTGCTTGACCTTGCGGCGATGATGACACACGCTTTGCCCAACGACTCACCGTGCTTTTGTCCACTGCCAGATCACCGTAGACATTCTGCAAGCGCCTATGAATATCTGAGATGCCCTGGTATTCCGCCAAAAGAAACTCGATCACTGCCCGTTGTTTACAACGCACATCCGTTACAGACGCCATTTTAACAGCTCCGTACAGCGCTGCCACCTGTCGGAAGTCAATGAAACTATACGAGACGAAGCGGGAATGTTTGAAAATATTCCACAAGAAATTTCCGGTTTTTTCAATCAAAATTGGCCGAGAAAAAAAATGTGTTGCATTACTTATTGAACTGCCCTCGTATGTAACTTAATGATTGCTTTTTACTTTGATTACCACTTTATCTGGGTCTTTTTCACTTCCAAAGGGTAGACTACAATGCTATACATTAAAAAACTTTTAAGCTACGGAATAAAATACGAGGGCATTCTGAAAAGTAATGCCTCCGAATTTTTAATGTGCAATCTTTCGAAGTTTTCAAAATAAAATTATCGTTATTGACATTATACATCTTTATTCTCTATGTCTTCACACATATTTCTCAACATAGTCATCCACGAGAGACCGCTTTGTTGATACCGTCACTGTACAGTATTTGACTTTGTTGACGGAGCCACAACCTCACCTCTGCTTGCGCAGCTTCATAACTGTCAGAGCGAAATCGTTGAAGATGTTCTTTAACTTTTGGATGCAGAAGAAAGTAGTATATCACCAGGTCGTGACTGTAAAGTTGATGATCAATGACAGTGGATCCAAGGTGTCGGGTTGTCAATGTCGCAGCGCTCTTGTGGGGTCTGGAAATTTCGTACTGGAGGAGACGTTGCTCCATGTGTGAACGAACTCTTTGGATTCGAAACTTGATTAAAGCACGCTGTTTATCACGCACAGCCATAGTTACGTTACACACCGCCATGTTACACGCTACAGCTCGGAGCCATCTAGCAGCAGAGGGCTGCAAATACGCGTACAAGAAGAATAAAGGTGTGGAATGTTTCATAACATTTGTTTTGTTTAAAATCTTTCAGAGGTTTCTCATAAAAAATTCGGAGGCATTACTTTTCAGTTCACCCTTGTATAGCCGGCTGCGGTGGTCTAGCGGTTCTAGGCGCTTCAGTCCGGAACCGCGCGGCTGCTACGGTCGCAGGTTCGAATCCTGCCTCGGGCATGGATGTGTGTGATGTCCTTAGGTTAGTTAGGTTTAAGTAGTTCTAAGTTCTAGGGGACTGATGACCACAGATGTTGTCCCATAGTGCTCAGAGCCATTTGAACCCTTGTATATTTTGATTTGATAATGGCGAGAATTTTAGCTGGCTGCAACATCATCGACAATCAGTCATTCGTAACATTATTCATTTATTTCCATTGTGTAGTCAAAATCGCCGCATGAGATGTGCCACGACTTCGGATTTCTTGTCCCTCTGGACCGCCGTCGAACAGGTAATGCTAAATCCGAGGACGTGATATTCTCTTGTCTCGCGAAAAACGGCCTTCAGCGCTGCTCATAACCTCCGCAACGTACACACAACAACGTGAAACACAAACAAACACTTTATAGTTTCATAGTATATAATTATTACTACGAAAAGAATCATTAACGTTAATATATATGTTGAACCAGAACTCCTCCGAGAAAATTTCGGAGGCTCCATAGGAATATTTTCTAAGTATTTCGATATAGGCGACCAGTGGTTTCCAGTGGCTCGTTGCACAGTAATTACGTAGTTATCAATTATTCGGCTTTTTAACAAAATTGTCTTTGTTTTTGTGAATCTACTTTTACACCAGTGAAAAAGTCTGTGATTCGTAATCACCAAATCGTAGTAACAGGAAAGGATCCGATTATTCATGAGCGCCTACGTACGGAATCAAAACTGCCGTGATGTTGTTACCTTCGGTGCGGGAACAACTGAGAATAACATTGTCCTGTCGCTTTTTCCATCACGTTCAATGAAACGACAGACGGCCGAATCTCCGTCAGTAAATCTATCAATAATGCTGTGCATCAATGTAAACTTACAATTAACACTGCCGAGAAAAGAAACTGGAGACTGGAATGAGCAGTACTGAGTGCGTGCTTGAGGACCCAGAGTAACGTAAGCCTCAATGTTACCAAAAGCTGGTACCGCTCGTGGTACTTGCCGCGGGCGTAACTCTTGCATTCCGACTCGGGTCGGCTACAGGTTTAGTTTGAAACAACCGCTGGTTCGATCTGTCACACGCGGTGTAAGCAGGTTATGCTCTCAAGCATAGGGCAGCAGATGTGTAGAGCTCCGGCGGTGGCAGGAAGCGGAAGTGGGTTAGCGAGTGTGATTCAATGGAATGTGCTGTGAGCCCCCTCGAGGTGGTTGTGTAGATTTTTGCGTTCCCTGAAGGGAATTGTTTGACGTTTGTCCTGAGTGACCTTGTACTTGTGTTCAAGTGTTAATGCGGCTTTAAGTGCTGCAAGGATCAGCTGGGAAGTTATTGAACTGGCTCAGTTGTTGCAACAGTGACTCTCATGTGGTTTTAATTGCTGCACAGGTCATTTGGGCAGCCTTTGTGTCCCTTAATTTTGTAGCAGTTTGTTGTGTAAATTTACCAATGGTTTTCGGTGCTGCACAGATCAGCTTGGCAACGGTTGAATTCATTTGAGTTGTTGACTGAATTTTCGTGGGTTTTAAGTGCTGCATAGATAAGCCAGGCGATTGCTGGCATCGCTGATGCTGCTGCAGATTTTGCTTGTTATACAGGGTGGTCCATTGATAGTGACCGGGCCAAATATCTCAAGAAATAAGCATCAAACGAAAAAACTACAAAGAACGAAACTCGTCTAGCTTGAAAGGAGGACACCAGATGGCGCTATGGTTGGCCCGCTAGAGGGTTCTGCTGTAAAACAAACGGATATCAACTGCGTTTTTTAAAATAGGAAACCCATTTTTAATTACATATTCGTGTAGTACGTAAAAAAATATGAATGTTTTAGTTGGACCACTTTTTTCGCTTTGCGATAGATGGGCTGTAATAGTCACAAACGTATAAATACGTGGTATCACTTGACATTCCGCCAGTGCAGACGGTATTTGCTTCGTGATACATTACCCGCGTTAAAATGGACCGTTTACCAATTGCGGAAATGGTCGATATCGTGTTGATGTATGGCTATTGTGATCAAAATGCCCAACGGGCCTGTGCTATGGATGCTGCTCGGTATCCTGGACGACATCATCCAAGTGTCCGGACCGTTCGCCGGATAGTTACGTTATTTAAGGAAACAGGAAGTGTTCAGCCACATGTGAAACGTCAACTACGACCTGAAACAAGTGATGATGCCCAAGTAGCTGCTGTCGCGGCTAATCCGCCCATCAGTAGCAGACAAACTGCGCGAGAATCGGTAATCTCAAAACCATCGGTGCTGAGAATGCTACATCAACATCGATTGCATCCGTACCATATTTCTATGCACCAGGAATTGCATGGCGACGACTTTGAACGTCATGCACAGTTCCGCCACTGGGCACAAGAGAAACTACGGGACGATGACATATTTATTGCACGCGTTCTATTTAGCGACGAAGCGTCATTCACCAACAGCGATAACGTAAACCGGCATAATATGCACTATTGGGCAACTGCAAATCCACGATGGCTGCGATAAGTGGAACATCAGCGACCTTGGCGGGTTAATGTATAGTGCGGCATTATGGGAGGAAGGATACTTGGCCCCCATTTTATCGATGGCAATCTAAGTGGTGCAATGTATGCTGATTTCCTGCGTAATGTTCTACCGATGTTACTACAAGATGTTTCACTGCATGACAGAATGGCGATGTACTTCCAACATGATGGATGTCCGGCACATAGCTCGCGTGCTGTAGAAGCGGTATTGAATAGCATATTTGATGACAGGTGGATTGGTAGTCGAAGCACCATACCTTGGCCCGCACGTTCACCGGATCTGACGTCCCCGGATTTATTTCTGTGGGGAAAGTTGAAGGATATTTGCCATCGTGATCCACCGGCAACGCCTGACAACTTGCGTCAGCGCATTGTCAATGCATGTGCGAACATTACGGAAGGCGAACTACTCGCTGTTGAGAGGAATGTCGTTACACATATTGCCAAATGCAATGAGGTTGACGGACATCATTTTGAGCATTTATTACTTTAATGTCGTATTTACAGGTAATCATGCTGTAACAGCATGTGTTCTCAGAAATGATAAGTTCACAAAGGTACATGTATCACACTGGAACAACCGAAATAAAATGTTCAAATGTACCTACGTTCTGTATTTTAATTTAAAAAACCTACCTGTTACCAACTATTTGTCTAAAATTGTGAGCCATATGTTTGTGACTATTACATTGCCATCTATCACAAAGCGTAAAAGTGGTCCAACTAAAACATTCATATTTCTTTACGTACTACACGAAAATGTAATAAAAAATGGGGGTTCCTACTTTTAAAAAAACGCAGTTGATATCCGTTTGACCTATGGCAGCGACATCTAGCGGGCCAACCATAGCGCCATCTGGTTTCCCCCTTCAAGCTAGACAAGTTTCGTACTTTGTAGTTTTTTCGTTTGACGCTTCTTTCGTGAGATATTTGGCCCGGTTACGATCAATGGACCACCCTATATATATTTATGAGGACTTAATTGATTTACAGCTCAGGCTAGCAGATTTTCAGATTATTAGCGAGGCTGCATTTGTGAACTGAAGGGAGCTATTGCTAATATTTACCATTTCTGTAAAGGCTGCAGTAGTAGTCGTTGGATTCCACGGAGATTACGCTTCAACGATTAAGAAATTTTCTCTACTAGCCGACTGAAATTCGTTTGCGTCGGAAGGCGTGGATGATGATAATTTTAGAACGCTGTGGAACAAGTATTTTCTTCACCCTTCCATATCTGCTATTAGAGTGTGCCCTAGTGGCCCAAGTGGTTGTCAGTCCTGGCGGCTCATTTGGTTGCTGAGATAACGGCTTTATTTTATTTTATTTTTTTGAGACATCAGTCTTCTGAGTGGTTTGATGGGGTCCGCCACGAATTTCTCTCCTATGCCAACCTCTTCACCTCAGAGAGCACTTGCAACCTACGTCCTCAAATATCTGCTAGATGTATTACAATCGCTGTCTTCCTCGGCAGTTTTTGCCCTCTACAGCTGCCTCTAGGTCCATGGAAGTTAGTCCCCACTATCTTAAAAGAAGTATTATCATCTGCGTTTTCCACATATTCCTTTCCTCTCCGACTATGCTCAGAACCTCCTCAATCCTTACCTTATTAGTTAACCTAATTTTCAACATTCGTCCGTAGCACCACATCTCAAATGCTTCGATTCTCCTCTCTTCCTCTTTTCCCACAGTCCCTGATTCACTGCCATAAAATGCTGTGCACCAAACGTATATTCTCAGAAATTTCTTCCTCAGATTATGGCATATGTTCGATTCTAGTAGGCTTCTCTTGGCCAGGAATGTCCTCTTTGCCAATGCCAGTCTGCTTTTGATGTCATCCTTGCTCCGTTCGTCTGTGGTTTTTTGCTGTCTAGGTAGCAAGATTCCTTAACTTCATCTACTTCTTGATCATCAAGCCTGATTTTTAGTTACTCGCTGCTCTTACTTCTGGTACTTTTCATTACTTTCGTCTTTCTTCGATTTACTCTCCATCCATATTCTGTACTCATTACACTGTTCATTCCATTCAGCAGATCGTGTAATTCTTCTTCACTTTCACACAGGATAGCAATGCCATCAGCGAATCGTATCATTGATAGCCTTTCACTTTGAATTTTAATTCCACTCGTGAACCTTTCGTTTATTTCCCACATTGCTTCCTCGATGCACATAATGAATAGTAGCGCCAAAAGACTACATCCCTGCCCTACACCCTTTCCGAGCATTTCGATCTTGGTCTTCTACTCTTATTATTCCCTCTTAGTTCTTGTACATATTGTATATTACCCGTCTCTCTCTGTAGCTTACCACCATATTTTTCAGGATTTCGAACGTCTTCCACCACTTCACATTGTCGAACGCTTTT
Source organism: Schistocerca serialis cubense (assembly GCF_023864345.2). NCBI lineage: Eukaryota > Metazoa > Arthropoda > Insecta > Orthoptera > Acrididae > Schistocerca > Schistocerca serialis. The sequence continues at coordinate 531,045,181 of NC_064642.1, forward strand.
TCTAGGTCGACAAATCCTATGAATGTGTCTTGATTTTTTTTAGTCTTGCTTCCATTATCAACCGCAACGTCAGAATTGCCTCTCTGGTGCCTTTACTTTTCCTAAAGCCAAACTGATCGTCATCTAACACATCCTCAATTTTCTTTTCCATTCTTCTGTATATTATTCTTACCAGCAACTTGTATGCATGAGATGTTAAGCTGGTTGTGCTATAATTCTCGCGCTTGTCAGCTCTTGCAGTCTTCTGATTTGTGTGGATGATACTTTTTCGAAAGTCAGACGGTATATTGACAGACTCATACATTCTACACACCAACGTGAATAGTGTTTTGTTGTCCCTTCCCCTAATGATTTTACAAAGTCTGATGGAGTGTTGTCGACCCCTTCCGCCATATTTGATTTTAAGTCCTCCAAATCTCTCTTGAATTCTGATTCTAATGCTGGATTCCCTATTTCGCTTGATCACTTAATGTTATTCTCCTTGCTTTTAATTTCACCGAAAGTTGTTTTGAATTTCCTATACCCTGAGTCAGTCCTTTCGACAATCATTTCTTTTTCGATTTCTTCATATTTTTCATGCAGCCATTTCGTCTTAGCTTCCCTGCACTTCCTATTTATTTCATTTTTCAGCGACGTGTATTTCTGTATTCCCGAATTTCCCTGAACATTTTTGTGCCGGCCGTTATGGCCGAGTGGTTCTAGGCGCTTCAGTCTGGATCCGCGCGACCGCTATGGTCGCAGGTTCGAATCCTGCCTCGGGCATGGATGTATGTGATGTCCTTAGGTTAGTTAGGTTTATGTAGTTCTAAGTTCTAGGGGCTGATGACCTCAGATGTTAGGTCTCATAGTGCTCAGAGCCATTTGAACTATTTTTTGAACATTTTTGTACTTCCTTTTTTCATCGACCAGTTGAAGTATTTCTTCTGTTAAAAATGGTTTTTTTGCAGTTGCCTTTGTTTTACCTATGTTTTTCTTTCCAGCTTCTGTGATTGGCGTTTTTAGAGATATCCATTCCTCTAAATTTCCCTCCTCATAGGGACCTTCAGTGTATTCTTTCCAACCATTCGCTCTCTCCTCTGCATTTAATAGTGGAATTCCCGTTGCACTCTTAATGATACCACCCTAGCTTTTAATGTCACCGAAGGTTGTTTTGACTTTCCCGCATATTTAGTCAGGCCTTCCGACACTTTTTCGATTTCTTCACGTTTTTCATGCAGCCATTTTGTCTTAGCCATCCAGCAATTCCTTTTTATTTCATTCCTCCGCGACTTGCGTTTCTGTATTCCTGAATTTCCCTGAATATTTTTGGGCTTCCTTCTTTCGTCGATCAACTGTTACCCATGGTTTCTTCGCAGTTACCTTCTTTCTACCTATGTTTCTCCTTCCATCTTCTGTGATAGCCCTTTTTAGAGACGTTCATTCCGCCTCAACTGCACTGCCCACTGAACTATTCTTTATTGCTGTATCTACAGCCTTATAGAACTTTAATCTTATCTCGTCTTTCCTTAGTACTTCCGTAACCCGCTTCTTTGCATATTGATTCTTCCCGACTAAAATCTTAAACTTGAGCCTACTGTTTATCGCTACTACATTATTATCTGACTCTATGTCTGTCCCTGGGTACACCTTACAATCAAGAATTTGATCTCGGAATCTCTGTCTGACCATGATGTAATCTAACTGAAATCTTCCCGATTCACCCGGCCTTTTCCAAATATATTTCCTCCTCTTGTGATTCTTGAAACGATTATTCGCTATTACTAGCTGAAATTTACTACAGAACTCAATTAGTCTTTCTCCTCTCTCATTTCTGGTCCCAAGCCCATATTCTCCTATAGCGTTTTCTTCCACTCCTTCCCCTACAACTGCATTCCAGTCCCCATGACTATTAGATTTTCATCTTCCTTTGTGTACTCTATTACCCTTTCAATATCCTCATATACATTCTCTTTCTCTTCATCTTCAGCTTGCGACATCGCCATGCGTACCAGAACTGTCGTTGTCGGTGTTGGTTTGCCATCGATTCTGATAGGAATAACCCTATCATCGAACTGTTCACAGTAGCACACTCTCTGCTCTATCTTCCTGCTTATAACGAATCCTACTCCCGTTATACCATTTTCTACTGCTGCCGATATTACCCTATATTCATGACCAGATATCCCTGTTTGCTTTCCATTTCACTTCACTGGCCCCGACTACATCTACATTGAGCCATTGCATCTCCCTTCTTAGATTTTCTAGCTTCCCTACCAAATTCAAGCTTCTGACATTCTCCCGCCTCGTAGAACTGCTCGACTAAACTGGTGGCGTAATAAGGCCAGTCGATGACTACCAAAAAAGATCGAATGTGAGAAATATTCGTGTAGTCGCAAATGTTTGTAGTTTGGTAAGTGGGAGTGCCACAAAGAACATACGAGAAATCTTGATGGGTGCGGGCTGAGTGTGGGAGTGGCGGTGCGTCTGAAGGTCACTTTTGTATTTTTTTCTTGAATGATTCGAAAATTACGGCCCTTATTCAAATTGTTTAACTACATTAAATTTACTACAAAAAGACGCCTACTCTTTTTTTTCTGTAGAGCTAATAGTTTCCGCGTAGCGAGCGAGAGAATATGAAAATCTCACATATGGTTTGTAAAGACCAGCTTTAATATTACGAGTTACATAAAACAACAGAGGTAGTGGCAGCCGAAACAACATGTATGTATGGTAAAGTGTGATATATGTTGTCTATCTAAAAAAATTTGACAGTGGATCAATAAAACATGAAAAGTTAAAATGGTGGTTTTAATGTGCACCCCTCCCACCGTCATACTTGATTACAACGCACAGAACGTTCATACAATGAAGTTAAACTCCTAGAAAAGTCCTTATTTGGAACGTTGTTCAAATCTCGTGTCACTCTGGTTTAATGTCCCCTCCAGGGAATTGTTGCATTTTGTCGCCTTGTAGTGGGTTCGAACTGATAACATCAGGTCTCATTACACTGTGGAGAATGTATTTGAAGATTCGATTTGAGATATTGCTCCATTACGATTTGTGAGTCAACAGCATTGACAGACTACAGCCGCATGTCCACTACTTACTTGTTAACACTGACTACTCACAACGGACCGGTCGAATACGCATCTGTTGTTTACATTGTTATAGCTGGTATTGTAGTTACTGCTGTAGTTACTGCACTGAAGTTTCTTCTATACCACGAATAAATTCAATCCCGGATGTTTTTGGACGGACATTGTACGGCATATTGTGCACGGCGAATAGAACTCTACCGACAAAAATTCGAAGATTATTTGAGGATATTTTCCGAGTATTCTGGTGTAACGTACCCATGATTTCCAATGGCTCGTTACAATGTAATTACATTTAACTTGATTCTTACCCCTTCTATCGGTATTGCGTTGAAAGTAACTGCAGGACAATACAAATGTTGTCGGTATGCACTGTGTGTCTTGATTCGATAAAACGTTGTTCCAATCACTCACGTGTAAACCAAGCAAGACCGCTCTAGCAATTCTTGAGTGGAGGGTTGAGGAAGCAACCGATTTATAATACGTTAACAACCCCTTGACAGCCAAAGACTTCCGGCATAAGAAGTCACCCTCATTCGCCAACGGCCTTATCAAAGAGGGCGGACAGTACTCTCTTGCCCTTGGGGTGGGAAACTGCGACGAAAGGCGGAAGAATCAGCAATGATCAACAGCATGAGGATGCAGATGGCAATGGAAACCACTGCATTAAGGGCTCATAAAGTGTATCCACAGAACATGCGGCCTGTAATTGACGAAGTGTCATGATGAGCTCTCCATTGGCAAAAGATTCCGGAATAGTCCCCCATTCGGATCTCCGGGAGGGGACTGCCAAGGGAGAGGTGACCACGAGAAAAAGATTGAACGATCAACGAAAGGATAACGTTCCACGAGTAAAATTGACGTTCTTGTAAATTTTACCTAAGTATTTCGTGAATTATAAAAGCATAAAATAAAGAAGTACGTTGTTATTTTCGTTAGGCCTTCTGACTACCGTATGTTGGGCTCCATTTTCGCCAACTCAAACATTTTAGAATTTCGTTACCAGAATGAAGATTGTGGTTCCGGATTGGTGTTAGGAGCGGTGCAGCAGAGGATGTGGACCGATTGAATTTTAGTACGTGTAATTTGCTTATGGCGATTTGATAGTCGCTCTGTGCTGTATGACTGATTTTTTTAAAAAAAAAAAACGGACTTCTTTTCTGAACGACTACAGATTTCGTGAATATAATGAGTAGGAAAGGACGTTGCAAATTAGTAATAAAATCATTCCAACTGCGGATCAATACCACACTGAAGTTTGCGACTTTCCTGCTAGAAATGCTGAAAAATAAAACTCATAATATAATGAATAATCACATAAATATGTGAACGGGTTAACTGTTAATAAAACAGCACTTTCGTAACTTAAAATAAGTTAGTCTGTTGTGGAGTGACTACAGTTACAGCATAAAATGTTTACGTGCCCAAAGCTGAAAGCAAAAAGACAAGTGTGAACAGCCACGCTTCTCCTAGCTGCTCTCAAAAATCTTGAAGACTGCACCTTCTTTTGTTACCCAGATAATATAAATATGAATATCGGCTCTGTGGCTGTAATATTTATACAAATGTTTTACACGAAACATAGTTTTTTTTTTAGAAAAGGTGTTACACTGCGAAAGTACTGTGCATGTAAGAGTTAAGTCTGGATCGAATTGTCAACGTGCTTAGTTTTAGATTAACGTTTATAAAAGTCGTTTTTCCTCTATTACTGCCATGGCACGTTTAAATTAATGATGTTAGCGAAATAGCAGACTATGCTGGTGACATTAAAACCCAATTAATAGAGACCTAAAAAGTTCGAATATCGGGAATAGCTGATGCAGTCAAAAATTTTTGTGCTGTGGTAGGAGGGAGTGCCACGAACAACATACTAGAAATCCTGACTGATGAGGAATGAGTGTGGGGTGGGCGTGCACTTAAGATCACTTTTGTGGGTTTTTCTTCAATAACCCGAAAATCGTGACCTCCAGCAAAAACTTATGTCAGTACAAAAATTAACTCTATTAAATTTTCTACAAAAGGGTCCTGCGCATTTTTTCCATAGGGCTAATAGACTCCCGTAGAGACTGACAGAAAATAAAAACAACGAGCGTGGTTTATGAAGGCCAGCTTTAACATTGCAGGTTGCATGCAACGACTGCGGTAGGGGTTGCTGAATAACGTTATGTATCGTATAGACACCAACATCCTCAGCAATGGCGCAGCAGGAAATCTATACCACTATGGAACTCACTTTTTGGTTTACGGTAATGTATATGCGATACAGTGTTCACTGACAGATGCGAGCCCCCAGCAGAACAACCTATAAATAAGATCCAGCTAGCAGGGGAGCAGACGCTTGCTCCGGTTGCACACGTGGGAGCGCACTCGCTCGGCCACGTGGCTCTATCGACTGAGACCGCCAGCCTCGTGTTATGTGCGACGCCGCTGCCGAACTTCTCAAACTGATATATGAACACGACTTCTCCTTCCCTCTCGTTGCAGTTATTGGATTCTTGGGATTTATGAAGTTCGCGTGTGGCTCCTTCTTCTCCACTTCTCGAAAGCCACCTTCTCTTTCCTCTTTGATCTCGCGTAACTACCATAATTTTTCCAGCACCGGGAGGAAATAAATTTTGAGACGAGCCTCTGCTGCACTTCGTAACCACCACCACTCCCAAAATACCTGCCCTCTCAAGACAAACAGTATGCCTGAGGCACGAGCAGCACCTGGTAATCGCCCGGTTTATTAGCATCTTTATGCACTGTCTTTCTTTTCTTTAGCAAGCAAAGAGTTGGAAGCTCCGAGAAGCTAGAAATAATGTGGCTTCCATTACACTACAGGGAAAAAAAATACAGATTTTTTCCCCTTCACGTATGAACTTCAGCGCTTTACATTCTACTGCGTTGTTGGTTGGTAGTAGTGCTTATTACCACACAAGCATTAAGAAGAATGAACGTCAGGATGGAAAGGACTGGCGTATAGCGCGGGACAGGGAAATTTCATTTCAGGAGCAGGAAATATGTTTACGTGGGCGAGTAGTAATTCTGGGACTACCCACGCCTGCTTCTCATTTGGCTCCGCTTAAAACTCGTAAAACTCATAATTTGTTAGCTTTCTGAGTTTGCGCGGCAATTCCATTTCGTTACCACTCGCAGTTAAGCGAGGACTTGAAAGTGAGGGCGGATTTCTGCAGAGGGCTGGAAGCGGCGCAATAGCACGCCCGGTTACGCCAACAGGTAGAGGCGGGAGGAGCAAGTGGCCACTTGCAGCTAAACCCAGCTGCTCCACGTTTACCTCTTCTTTTTTTAAAAAAAGTAAATGTTGCATTTGGTGAATATTTGGAACTTCCTCTCTCCACGATTAACGGAACACGTTTCTCAGTCTTCTACACTGGCACCTGAAAGGGAAGGTTTCGTGCTGATTTCAGACTTCACGCTAGCGGATAGAGCCCGAAGGTAGTCCTAAACTATTTTTTATGATTAACTACAATATATAATGGCATATGATTCGCCCAAAAAATACATAAATTTCGTTTTTCTGTGCTGAAACCAAAACTGAAAACATTTTACTGCTTTGTAATTTAGCTTATGACTTCATAAGACACTATGATCCCTGCTTTTAATGTCCTGAAACATAACCCGTTTATAAAGAGTCTGACCAACATGTGAATAAATACAAACTGACAAACCTTGTTTTTAAATTACGTACTCTCAAGAACTTTCACAAAGCGCATCGAAATAATTATAGCCGGTTTAACTGAAGATAAACCAAAACAAAACTGAAACCACAATCCTTACAACAAACTACATGCAACTATTTGGAGGCCTTTTTTTAATTTTTTTTTTTTTTTTACTTCCGAGAGATCGAAATGAAAGAAATAATTGATTACCGGCTATTACCGTCTTCCGTATCAGCACATTAGAAGAACCTCACCTGATAATGTGCTGCTCTCCGGATCGTGGATGGCGTCGAATTTTTCTTCACATACTGCACGCATTTCGATAGCTCATTGAAAATGATTTATTAACGAAGGGAAGGGAGGGGCAGACTGCGGACCAGTAACAGACGGCTAAATAATAAGCAGACATATTCTTGTAAATACATGATGAGAGGCAGTGTCGATAGAAATAGATGGTAACTAGCAGGTTCACAATTTCGAAATACTCAGACGATCCACAGGCTTGATGCGGTTGCAGGCCAAGACACAAGTGCACATAAAGATACATGAGGCGTGTTTTTTAAGTAAGTACCGTTTCGAAATTTAAAAAAAGACGTGCTAAGATATCTCAATAATTTTATTTTTACATGAAAGCCTGTACCTTAATCTACCCACTGACACCATTACAGTCTGATTCTTCCTTGTTTACGTTGTGTACTGAGTGTCTAAGATGCCTCCGATAATCGTGAGTCCCGCCGACTGTGAAGTACGGGCTGTTATAAGATTTCTTAGGGCTTAAGGTCTAAAAGCGATCGATATTCATCGTGAGATCCGTGCAGTTTACGGAGAAAACATTATGAGTGATGGGATGGTGAGAATCACAAGCTGCGACATGGTAAGAAAGTGGGTGAGAGCATTTAGAGATGGCCGCACAAATGTGCATGATGAACAACGGAGTGGACGTCCTTCGGTCGTTAATGAAAGTTTGGTGCAGGAAGTGGACAATAAGGTGAGAGAAAACAGACGCTTTACGATTTCCTCCTTGCGGGATGACTTTCCTAATGTTTCTCGTAAGGTTTTGTATGGCATTGTGACCGAGCACTTGAACTACCGAAAATTTTGTGCACGTTGGGTACCGAAAATGTTGACGGATGTGCAAAAAACCAAACATTTAGACAGTGCAATGACTTTCCTTGAGCGGTACCACAACGACGGTGATGATTTATTAAGCCTAATTGTTATGGGCGATGAAACATGGGTGGCCTACGTCACGCCAGAATCAAAGCAACAGTCTATGGAAGTTGAGCAAGGGCATCGTTGTGATGCAAGACAAAGCCGATCCGCATGTGGCTAATAAGATCAAAGATCTCATCACATCTTTTCGATGGGAAACTCTAGATCATCCTCCGTACAGCCCCTATCTTGCGCCTAGTGACTACCACCTGTTCCTGCACTTGAAGAAACACCTGGGCGGTCAGCGTGTTCAAGACGATGACAAAGTCCAAACAGTGGTGTTGCAGTGGTTAACAAGTCAGGCGGTAGACTTCTATGAAGAGGGTATTCAAAAACTGGTACAACGTTATGACAAGTGCCTCAATATTGACGGAAACTATGTAGAAAAGTAGTTTAAGGTACAGGGTTTCATGTAAAAATAAAATTATTGAGATACCTTAGCATGTCTTTTTTAATTCCAAAACGGTACTTACTTAAAAAACACGCCTCGTAGATGCGAACACAAATAACGATATCTGTTTCAGTCCCAGGAAAGAATTTTTATGCAGCTTAATTAACATAAATTTCACTATTCCAATCACAAATTAAGGTAAAGAGCCATGAATAGAAACACGTTGTGCGCATACGGGCAGGAGCAGTACGTTAAACAACGCCGATTTAACACTGATAAAACCGTGAGGCTGATATCTTGCGCTGCAAATCGAATGTTTGTATTTTTAACACGGTCGGCTTTGCTATGAGCGTTCTACTTCGAATGAATTGATAAAAATTGAGATTAGTTGTGCTTGGGTGATTTCAAGGCTGTGGAAACGAACATATGAGTCAAAAACTGGCAGTTCCTACCGTTCGACTGCTGGTCACGAAGTAAAGCCTGCGATATACCTGCGATATACTGTCATGAACTGAGTCTACAAAGCACTGCAACGAACTGAAATCGAGAGGGAGGCTCTCAGTAGTTTCCTTAACTCGAATCCTCCCACAATGTATGCTTACCCCGAGAGCAGATGCCGATGGTAGCTTAGGCTTTCAGCTGAGGGGCAGTTCGGCCCGCCCACGCACGGATTGGCGTTACTGGAGTGGCAACAGGGACTGGCCATTGAAGAGGCCGGTGTCTGTCCGTGCAAGCGTCGCCTTCATGTGGATTTTTGAAATCAGTGGCCACTGGAACTTTTATAGTTCTACGCCATTTTGAGCAATTTATGGATTAACTGATAGGTGAACCTAGAAATTTCTCCGCCCCCCCCCCCCCCCCCCATCTGATAGTCCTGTGCTTAGACGAGCTATGGTTACAGACGGCTTGAGGAAATTACTTTTAACGCATAAGCAACCGAATTCAATTCGTCGTCCATATTAATAAAAGGATGTGCAGTCCTGTGCCTACTACCATCGACCTCGTAATTGTATAAGTAGCCCTAATCTCTTATTGAAGTAATAGTATTAATTTTATTTTACTTTCTCTCTCTCTCTCTCTCTCTCTCTCTCTCTCTTTGTACGTGGACTTGGCTGGACCACCACAGAGACTTCAACAAGTGCTCTAAACGTCACTGGAAAGTCTCTGTGTTGTATACTCTCTATATGTGAGTACCGATTAAAACTTTTAAGTGAAATTTGTGAGAAGCGGAAGGAGATTTCCTCTACGTATCCTGCAACGCCTAGCAAATGAACAAGAGCTGAGCTTATGTGGTAACATTTGAAACGTGAACGTTTGAGATATAATTGAAGTTATATAACCGACAGTAGGTTGAAACACAACTGTTAGAATGGAATGGCATGTGATGGTGTACTTTATCTGCCACTTATGCACTTTGCCCTGTACTGGACTTTTCTGACTGCGAGGACGTAAATTTAATTTAGCTGCGAGATTGTAAACTGTCAATAACTTCAAACCAAACTAAAACAGCATGAATTTACGTAACACAAAAACTGAATATGATGCAGCAGTAATGATTTATAATTGGCAATGGTAATAACTCAAAACTTGATCACTTTGAAAATAATGGTCCCTGTGCTTAATGAATGATATCCCTGAAATAATAAAATTTCTTAAATTTTTCTTTGCAATGGTAACGTTCTTCGCACTGCTCTCTGTTAGTACTTTAAATTGTATAATTAGCAAACAGCTAATTTGCAAGGCTGTCGGTTAGCATAAATTTTAATTAAATCGAATATGAGTGAGACAATAACTTCTTGAGAAAAATAGTTAATCAAAAATAACATGGATCTGTGAACTGGGCATTGAAATGGGCACTAACGTTAAAAACTTGTATTTTGACTCTTCGGAAATCAATAATGACCTTAATTAACACACTCAGTAAACCGATTATACATTAACGATTAGCTTTCCAGTTTCGTTTAAGTACACTACTGGCCGTTAAAATTGTTACACCAAGAAAAAATGCAGATGATAAACGGGTACTGATTGGACAAATTTATTATACTAGAACTGACATGTGATTACATGAACACGGCCGGCCGAAGTGGCCGTGCGGTTAAAGGCGCTGCAGTCTGGAACCGCAAGACGGCTACGGTCGCAGGTTCGAATCCTGCCTCGGGCATGGATGTTTGTGATGTCCTTAGGTTAGTTAGGTTTAACTAGTTCTAAGTTCTAGGGGACTAATGACCTCAGCAGTTGAGTCCCATAGTGCTCAGAGCCATTTGAACCATTTTACATGAACACGCAACTTGGGTGAATAGATCCTGAGAAATCAGTACCCAGAACAACCACCTCTGGCCGTAATAACGGCCTTGATAAGCCTCGGCATTGAGTCAAACAGAGCTTGGATGGCGTGTACAGGTACAGCTGCCCATGCAGCTTCAACACGATACCACAGTTCATCAGGAGTAGTGACTTGCGTATTGTGACGATCCAGTTGCTCGGCCACCATTGACCAAACGTTTTCAGTTGGTGAGAGATCTGGAGAATGTGCTGGCCAGGGCAGCAGTCGAACATTTTCAGTATCCAGAAAGGACCTGCATCATGAGGTCGTGCATTATCCTGCTGAAATGTAGGGTTTCTCAGGGATCGAATGAAGGGTAGAGCCACGAGTCGTAACACATCTGAAATGTGACGTCCACTGTTCAATGTGCCGTCAATGCGAACCAGAGGTGACCGAGACATGTAACCAATGGCATCCCATACCATCACGCCGGGTGATACGCCAGTACGGCGATGACGAATACACGATTCCAATGTGCGTTCACCGCGATGTTGCCAAACACGGATGCGACCATCATGATTCTGTAAACAGAACCTAGATTCATCAAAAAAAATGACGTTTTCCATTCGTGCACCCAGGTTCGTCGTTGAGTACACCGTCGCAGTCACTCCTGTCTGTGATGCAGCGTCAAAGGGTAGCCACAGCCATGGTCTCCTAGCCGATAGTCCATGCTGCTGCAAACGTCGTCGAACTGTTCGTGCAGATGGTTGTTGTCTTGCAAACGTCCCCATCTGTTGGCTCAGGGATCGAGACGAGGCTGCACGATCCGTTACAGCCATGCGGATGAGTTGCCTGTCATCTCGACTGCTAGTGATACGAGGTCGTTGGGATCCAGCCCGGTGTTCCGAATTACCCTCCTGAACCCACCGATTCCATATTCTGCTAACAGTCATTGGATCTCCACCAACGCGAGCAGTAATGTCGCGATGCATTAGACCGCAATCGCTATAGGCTACAATCCGAGTTTTATCAAAGTCGGAAACGTGGTGATACGCATTTATCCTCCTTACACGAGGCATCACAACAATGTTTCACCAGACAACGCCGGCTAACTGCTGTTTGTGTATGAGAAATCGGTTGGAAACTTTGCTCATGTCTGCGCGTTGTAGGTGTCGCCACCGGCGCCAACCTTGTGTGAATGTTCTGAAAAGTTAATCATTTGCACATCACAGCATCTTCTTCCTGTCGGTCAAATTTCGCGTCTGTAGCACGTCATCTTCGTGGTGTAATGGCCAGTAGTGTATTTTAATGTTAGGACTGAAGTTTTCATGTAATTAGGCACCATTTCTTTGAAAATTTTCAATTCTGTCAAAAGTTCTGATGCAACGATGTCTTTTGAACATTCACCATTTGTGTATACACTTTCTCAAATTTTTACAAAGCATTTTCAGTTCTTCACCCTATATGTGCCTTAAACTTTCTGAAGAAAACAAAAAAAAGGAATATTTCGGAATATTTAGCCAGCTGCCCAAACCTTTCTTTCAAACTTTTTAATATGTGTCAACGACAGCCAAGAAAAAAACAATTCTGCATTTCTGCTCTGTAACTTGTGCCGTGTCGTCACTTTCATAATCACGTTCCTTCATCTTCTTGCCACTTCTCTTTTCTTGAAACTTTGGTGCAATCTGTAAATTTTCAGCTGTCTCTTTCGTAGTTATCCGCTCATTAGAAAAACGTTATTCACGGAAATCACAGCGCGGAGTGGCCGCGCGGTTTGAGGAGCCATGTCACGGATTGCGCGGCACTTCCCGCCGGTGGTTCGAGTCCTCCCTCTGGCATGGGTGTGTGTGTTGTTCTTAGCATAAGTTAGTTTAAGTAGTGTGTAAGTCTAGGGATCGGTTACCTCAGCAGTTTGGTCCCTTAGTAACTCACACACATTTCATGGAAATTGTCTATTAACTTCACTAAACTTTCGAGGGATTTAAATGCTACTTTCATGCCTATGTTTCCTCCTTAAAGTGCCTTACTTGTTGCGTTAATGACAAGTAGAAGAGTATATCAAATGACAACGCCTGCAATAAACTCGAAGTTTCCTAATTCGTTCACAGCAAGCGACTGTGCTTCGCTCTGTGTTTTCGCTTCGTCAGTGCTACTCCTCACCTCAAGATGGGCATCTTTTACGCCTCATGCCTGACACTTTCTAGTTGCGATACTCTTCACATACTTTCTCATCGAGTATCTAAAAGCTTCTTCACCGTTGAAGTTGGTACCCTGATCAGTAAGATTTCCCATCTCTGAGTGAATGCACCAAAGACAATGTATATTTTTGAATTACTATATATTCCTGACAGGATCGGTCTGGGGGCAATCTGCAGTGTTTGGTAACTGAAGAGAACTTAACAAACCAAGATCGATAAAAAAGCATTTTATTGCATAACCACTTTCGACAGAGCTAAGCTGTCATTTTCGGATCTTATGCTTTTGAATACTATGTTGTAAAAGTTCAAAGCATAAGATCCGATGATGGAGCATAGCTCTGCAGAACCCAATCATATAATAAAATGCTTTTTTAAGGTTTTTTTCTCGTGAATCTTTCTCAAGTTACTGTCTTTGAATTACACCAAAAAATGTGATTGCTTTTGGTGTAGATTTTGCCGCATCTTATCACACAAGGTTAAGACTGTGGCTAGCACATCTCATGTAAAATGCTCTTTTGTTAGACTTTAGGATTATGGCTTGAGCACCACTTCCATTATCTTTCTTATTTGCGCCATTATCGCACCGTTGGCCTCTCCATGACAAACATCGACACGAAGTTGATCTAGTTTCGAGAAAAGATTTCAGTCAAATTTCTCCTGTTGTTGAAGTAACGTTCAAAAAGTCGAGAAAGCGTTTTTCTGCCTTTACTGCATCTTCTGATAAGTTAAAAAACCTAACAATCAACGCTATTTGTTCATTGTGGCTAGTATCTGGAGTGCAATCAAGTATGACAGAAAAATATTTACTTTCTTTCACAAAATTAACAATGCTGCTATACTTTGTTGGTAAGAAAATTTATGACGTTATTTCGAATGCTTTTTCCAAGATAACAGTCATGCATTTCTTTGGTTTTTACACGCCTTAAGTGTTCCTGCAGAACATGTCAAATTCTGCTGATAACAAGAAAATTCCCATTATTGTGATAGAGCTTGTCGCTGGTTCCTCTTAGGGCTACATTATACATATCCAGGTACCTGATGACAAGTGTGATCCTCGTTAGTAGCTGATGCCGATCGTCCTTCCCTTACTATAGTACTTCAATTCGATCAATACCAGTTTTTTCTTCAACCGTATCTCACATTCTACCGATTTTTGAAAACTCTGCGTGGTTAAATGATTTTTAATGTTCTTGAAGCCGATCTCATAAATGAACCCAATTACAGAATCCACCACTTGACAGATTGTTTGTAGGAGATCGAAAAGGTTTACAATAACCAGAAAACTTTGTTCGTAGATTTCGAATACACAAGCCATTTTCAATCTCTTTTTTCTCCATTAGGTAAAGTTCTTAAGTAAAAAAGAGTTGGAAGTTTTCTTATGTTCTCATTTAAAGAATAATTAAAATTTACAGTTTCAGTACGGCATTTCTGTACAATTTCATCTATGATGGAGGATGTTAACGTATTAGGCCAAGTGCCTGTGTCCGGATTTGTGATTACTTCACGATCGCTACTACTAGGCCTACCAGAATGTGGGATAGCAGGAGATCCGCATTCCAATACTTTATTTTCACTTTTATCTCAAGCACCTCATTATAAGAGGTCACTGGTAATACCATTGCCATCTAAGCATACTTCAGTTTTATTCTGAATTTGTGAAGATAACGGGCGAGGAAACTTTTCGAAAGCGCCGTTTTTGAGTTCAAAAGTCGTTCACGATGTAGTTTTTTCTTGTTCTTTCGAGCACCTCGATCTTATTTCCCAAGACTGTCACTCTCCCTCTTTTTTTTTTTTTTTTTCGTCATCAGTCTACTGACTGGTTTGATGCGGCCCGCCACGAATTCCTTTCCTGTGCTAACCTCTTCATCTCAGAGTAGCACTTGCAACCTACGTCCTCAATTATTTGCTTGACGTATTCCAATCTCTGTTTTCCTCTACAGTTTTTGCCCTCTACAGCTCCCTCTAGTACCATGGAAGTCATTCCCTCATGTCTTAGCAGATGTCCTATCATCCTTCTCCTTATCAGTGTTTTCCACATATTCCTTTCCTCTCCGATTCTGCGTAGAACCTCCTCATTCCTTACCTTATCAGTCCACCTAATTTTCAACATTCGTCTATAGCACCACATCTCTAATGCTTCGATTCTCTTCTGTTCCGGTTTTCCTACAGTCCATGTTTCACTACCATACAATGCTGTACTCCAGACGTACATCCTCAGAAATTTCTTCCTCAAATTAAGGCCGGTATTTCATATTAGTAGACTTCTCTTGGCCAGAAAATCCTTTTTTGCCATAGCGAGTCTGCTTTTGATGTCCTCCTTGCTCCGTCCGTCATTGGTTATTTTACTGCCTAGGTAGCAGAATTCCTTAACTTCATTGACTTCGTGACCATCAATCCTGATGTTAAGTTTCTCGCTGTTCTCATTTCTACTACTTCTCATTACCTTCGTATTTCTCCGATTTACTCTCAAACCATACTGTGTACTCATTAGACTGTTCATTCCGTTCAGTAGATCATTTAATTCTTCTTCACTTTCACTCAGGATAGCAATGTCATCAGCGAATCGTATCATTGATATCCTTTCACTTTGTATTTTTATTCCACTCCTGAACCTTTCTTTTATTTCCATCATTGCTTCCTCGATGTATAGATTGAAGAGTAGGGGCGAGAGGCTACAGCCATGTCTTACACCCTTCTTGATCGTCCACTCTTATTATTCCCTCTTGGTTGTTGTACATATTGTATATGACCCGTCTCTCCCTATAGCTTATCCCTACTTTTTTCGGAATCTCGAACAGCTTGCACCATTTTATATTGTCGAACGCTTTTTCCAGGTCGACAATATGAAAGTGTCTTGATTTTTCTTTAGCCTTGCTTCCATTATTAGCCGTAACGTCAGAATTGCCTCTCTCGTCCCTTTACTTTTCCTAAAGCGAAACTGATCGTCACCTAGAGCATTCTCAATTTTCTTTTCCATTCTTCTGTATATTATTCTTGTAAGCAGCTTCGATGCATGAGCTGTTAAGCTGATTGTGCGATAATTCTCGCACTTGTCAGCTCTTGCCGTCTTCGGAATTGTGTGGATGATGCTTTTCCGAAAGTCAGGTGATATATCGACAGACTCATATATTCTACACACCAACGTGAATAGTCGTTTTGTTGCCACTTCCCCCAATGATTTTAGAAATTCTGATGGAATGTTATCTATCTCTTCTGCCTTATTTGACCGTAAGTCCTCCAAAGCTCTTTTAAATTCCGATTCTAATACTGGATCCCCTATCTCTTCTAAATCGACTCCTGTTTCTTCTTCTATCACATCTTCACCCTCATAGAGGCTTTCAATGTATTCTTTCCACCTATCTGCTCTCTCCTCTGCATTTAACAGCGGAATTCCCGTTGCACTCTTAATGTTACCACCGTTGCTTTTAATGTCACCAAAAGTTGTTTTGACTTTCCTGTAACTTCTGTGATGGCCCTTTTTAGAGATGTCCATTCCTCTTCAACTGTACTGCCTACTGCGCTATTCCTTATTGCTGTATCTATAGCGTTAGAGAACTTCAAACGTATCTCGTCATTCCTTAGTACTTCCGTATCCCACTTCTTTGCGTATTGACAAACTGAATGTCTTGAACTTCAGCCTACTCTTCATCACTACTATATTGTGATCTGAGTCTATATTTGCTCCTGGGTACGCCTTACAATCCAGTATCTGATTTCGGAATCTCTGTCTGACCATGATGTAATCTAATTGAAATCTTCCCGTATCTCCCGGCCTTCCCCAAGTATACCTCCTCCTCCTGTGATTCTTGAACAGGGTATTCGCTATTACTAGCTGAAACTTGTTACAGAACTCAATTAGTGTTTCTCCTCTCTCATTCCTTGTCCCAAGCCCATATTCTCCTGTAACCTTTTCTTCTACTCCTTCCCCTACAACTGCATTCCAGTCGCCCATGACTATTAGATTTTCGTTCCCCTTTACATACTGCATTACCCTTTCAGTATCCTCATACACTTTCTCTATCTGTTCATCTTCAGCGTGCGACGTCGGCATGTATACCTGAACTATCGTTGTCGGTGTTGGTCTGCTGTCGATTCTGATTAGAACAACCCGGTCATTGAACTGTTCACAGTAACACACCCTCTGCCCTACTTTTGCCAGGCATAGTAAAGCAACTCGACGTGGCATGGATTCAACAACTCGTTGCAAGTTCCTCCAGAAAACTGAGCCATGCTGCCTTTACAGCCGTCCATATTTGCGAAAGCTTTGCTGATGCCGGATTTTGTTCACGAACTTATCTCTAAAATATGTCCCATAAGTGTTCGATGGGATTCATGTCGGGCTATCTGCGTGGCCATACCATTCGCTCGAGTTGTCTAGAAAGACGGGGCGACATGGCGCATTGTTATCCATAAAAATTCCGTCGTTGTTTGGGAACATGAAGTAAATGAATGGGCGCAAATGGTCTCCAAGTAGTGGCACATAAAGATTTTCTGTCAATGATCGGTTCAATTGGACCATAGGACACATTCCACGCCATGTAAATACAGCCCACACCATTATGGAGCCACCAGTAGCTTGCACAGAGCCTTGTTAACAAGATGGGTCCATGGCTTCGTGGGGTTTGTGCCACCTTCAAATCCTACCATCAGCTCTTATCAACTGAAATCGGGATTCATCTGGCCAGATTACGGTTTTCCAGTCCTCTGGAGTCCAACCGAAACGATCACGAGCCCAGGAGAGGCGATGCAGGCGATTTCATGCTGTTAGTGAAGTACTGCTACCATCGCCCATTAACGCCGCATTTCGTCGCACTGTCCTAATGCATAAGTTCGCCGTACGTCCCACACTGATTTCTACGGTTATTTCACAAACAACTACGCAAACGCCGCTGCTCTCGGTCGCTAAGTGAAGGCCGCCGACCACTGTGTTGTCCGTGGAGAGAGGTAGTGCGTGAAATTTGGTATTCTCGGCAGACTGTTGACACTGTCGATCTCGTAATAATGAATTCCCCAATGATTTCCGAAGTGGAATGTACCATACGTGTAGCACCAACTAGTATTCCGTGTTCATAGTCTGTTAATTCCCGTCGTGCCGTCATAATCACGTCAGAAATCTTTTCGCGTCGATCACCTGAGTAGGAATAACAGCTCCGTCAATGCACGGTCCTTTTATTTCTTGTGTACGGGATACTGCCGCCAAACGTATATGTACATATCGCTATCCCATGATGTGACCCTCCAGTCGGTACTTCAGGTGTTTCCCGGTTTCATTTAGTACGATCTATTGCGCAGGTAAAAAAATGATTCAAGAAAAAGCCTTCTGTGGTTGATTAACACAACTAATATAACTGGATTTCTTAGTCGCTGTGCCTATAGACAACTATACTTTGTCCGTATATGTTGACCCTCGTTTAGACAAACATAAGTTTTTCCACTGATCAAACACTGGAAACAAGCCATACGTCTGGTTTCGATATTTTGTTGTTATTCTAGCGCGAATATAACTATGACGTGCATTAAATCTTTCCTAGTCTGAAGTTTCTTTGCTAACCACTGTACTAAGCGTTTAACCCAATTAATTCTTGCACCAAATTTCACTGCACAATCTGTTTCACTGTTACTCCTGTGCTATTATTATTTGACTGAGCATGATTATTCCTATGATCCCCACTCCAAAAATTCGGATGCTAAAGCCATCACATTTTCTTGATCGCTGAAATATGACTCCAGGCTTTTCATTTTTACCTTCATATTTTATAGTTTCCTGCACTGTCTTATCGTTCTGATAGTCCACGTGATAACCATAAACAGAATTCACTGCGCCTACAAGTATCAAAACACCTTCCGTATCAAACTCCTTGATTTCCGCCACGGTCGGCTGTTGGATGAACAGCTACATCTCTTCTTCTCTACGTACCAACAGAGAAGTTGCCTCTGCTGCGTACCCTATATCAGCTATCACCAAATCTCATTCGCCTCCCACACCGTTGCAGTCTTCACTATAACTGTCGTAAGAGGCCCTTATGAGATACACTCTGCAGGACTAGTTGTACAAAGAGTTTTTCCCACTCGTCCCTTATCATGAGTTGTGACAGGAAGAACGTTGTCTCCTAATTGGAGGTCCGTGGGGAGGTTTTGTATCACAGTTCTCATAACATAGACAAATATTGCTGGCATAAATTAACAATCAGATTCAGAACAGGCTACTATCTCTAAACGTAACACTAATGAGAAAGAGTTCAGTACATCCTACATCCTGACCAGCTGAAACCGGCCAAGCTAATGATGGATATTAATGCTAACGAACATTTCGTAAAGACACAGTATTATATTGCACAAGTTTCGGCATGAGAATTTTTAGAAACATTCAGTCGGAAGAGACTAATCCCCACCCCCTTTCCTCTGCCCGCCCTCCGACGTCAGAGAAAGATGAAAAACAATGAAAGAATACATTTCAAGACAACGATAGGCGAAGATGACAGGAGATCGTGTGTACCTGTTTACAGTTCGAGAGTGTGCAACTATTGCATTAAAAAATATATTTTTACGCATAAAAATACATTGAGTGATGATACTAATGAAACCTCTTTAATTGCACATTTGGAGGTAGTTGAGATCTGTGATACATTTCAGCTGGTACAACCCAATACAAAACTCGGAAGAGAAGTGGCTATACTTAGAAACTATCTAGAGATTCCGTAAGATATCAGATGGATTACTTCATGGTATGACAAAGATACCTAATTCAGTTGCTGGATTGCAGTGGATCCCCAGCAACATATATAGACTCAGCTCACAATTTAGTAGACTTGACTGAAGGTTAAGATAATCATCAAGAAGAATCAAGGTGGAAGAATGTGGGATATTGAAGTACTGACGAATAATGAAGTGCGTTTGTAGTTTCCTAAGGCTGTAGACATTGCGACACTAAATAACACCACAGGCAGTTCATATGAAGAAGGAGCTGACTGAAACCCGAAGTGGAAAGCTCTGAGATATTTAACGAGTCGTGGAACTGATTAGAGACCGTAAGAGAGGGAGTGTTCATTATAGTTGACAAGTATTGTTTTTATAGAGATCGAAGGTGAGTATAGCGTTAAGGCATCTGGTCGCGCACAACAGGTGTAGGAGAACTAAGTTAATTGTTGGATGTTTTTACCAGCCACCCGATTCCGCTGTGACACTTCTTGAGTCATTCAAAGAAAATCTACGGCCAACAGCGCGTAAATACCCAGACCATCCAATACTAGTTGGAGGCGACTTTAACCTGTCTAGTATAGACTGGGTTGACTATGTATTCATTGCAGGGGTACAGACAGACAGTAATGCGAAATGCCTTTGAACACGTTTTCTGAAAATTGTCTTGAGCAGCTATCTCGGCAGCCCACGTGCAATCGAAATATCTCAGGCCTTGTAACTACAAATAGGCCGGAACTTGTCAACACTGTCAGTATATAAACAGGGATTGGCGATCATACTGTCATTATAGAACTATGATTACGAAAATAAATCAGTCGAGAAGCCTGACAGTTCAGATAGGCCGTTATTAAATCTCACTTAGATAGTGAATTGGCACCACTTAGTTCCAGTAAGACGTATGTAGAGGTATTATGGGCAAAGTGTAAGCAATTGTAAATTGTGGTCTGAAAGGTTATGGGCCTAGTAAGTAGATAAAGGATCGAAAAGACCCGCCATGGTGTAATAACGAAATTCAGTGGATGCGGAGGAAGCAGAAGCTGTTGCACTCTCGGTTCAAAAGAGAACGTACACATGATGACGAGCGAGGGTTAGTAGAGATTAGTGCACCAGTGAAAAGATCTATGCGCGAAGCATACGACTACCACCGTCACACCTAAGCAAAATATCTGGCAGAGAATCCGAGAAAATTCTGGTCTTACGAAAAATGCTAAGAGGGCCTAAGGCTTCCATTCAGTCCTTTGGTGACCAGCCTGCTTTGGCAGTTGAAGATAGCAAAGCGAAAGCCCAAGTTTTAAATTTAACGTTCAAGAAATAATTCACACAGGAAAACCTTACAAACATACCGTCATTTGACCATCGGGCAGACTCCTGTATGGATGACATAGAAATAAGCATACCTGGCTCTGAGAAATAACTGAGAAATTTGAAAACAAATATATCACCACGCCCGGATGGAATCCCAGTTAGATTTTACGAAGAGTACTCTAAGGCATTGGCCCCTTACCTAGCTTGCATTTATCGTGAATCTCTCACTCCGCACAAAGTCCCAAGCGACTGGAAAAAAGCGCAGGTGACTCCAGCACATAAGAAAGCTAGAGGAACGGATCCACGAAATTGACCAATATCCCTAACTTTTGTTTGCTCCAGAATCCCTGAACATGTACTCAATTCGAATATAATAAACTTTCTTAAGACTAAGAAGCTTATGTCCACGAATCAGCATAGTTTTAGAAAGTATTGCTCGTACGAAACTCAGCTCGCCCTTTTCTCACATGATATTCTGAGAACTATGGATGAACGGCAACAGGCAGATTCCATATTTCTAGATTTCCGGAAAGCATTTGACTCGGTGCCCCGTCGCAGGCTGTTAATGAAGGTACAAGCATATGGAAGAAGTTCGCAGATATGTGAGTAGCTCGAAGACTTCTTAAATAGTAGAACCCAGTACGTTCTCCTCTACGACGAGTGTTCATCGGGACCAGAGTACCGTCAGGAGAGCCCCAGGGAAGTGTGATAGGACCGCTGTTGTTCTCTATATACATAAATGATGTGGCGGACAGGATAGGTAGCAATCTGCAGTTGTTTACTGATGACGTCGTGGTATATGATAAGGCGTCGAAGTTGAGTGTCTGTAGGAAGATACAAGACAACTTATACAAAATTTCCAGCTGGTGTGATGAATGAAAGCTCGTCCTAAATCTGGAAAAATGTAGGTTAATGCGGATGAATAGGAAGAACAAACCTGTCACGTTCGGATGAAGTATTACTAGTGCTCTGCTTGACATAGTCTAGTTGTTTAAATATCTGGGCGTAACGTTGCAAAGCGATATGAGGTGGAACGAGCGTGTGAAAATTGTGGTAGGGAAGGCAAGTTGCCGACTTCGGTTTATTGGAGGAATTTTGGGAAAGAGTGGTTCATTTGTAAAGGAGACAGCATATAGGACGCTGGTGCGACCTAGAGTGCTGCTCGAGTGTTCGGAATGCGTACCAGGTCGGATTGAAGGAAGACATCGAAGCAGTTCAGAGCAGGGCGGCTGGATTTGTTACCGGTAGGTTCGAAGAACACTGAAGTGTTACGGAGATGCTTCGGGAACTCAAATGGAAATCAGTGGAGGGAATGGGACGTTATTTTTTAGAAACACCACTGAGAAAATTTAGAGAAGCGGCATTTGAAGCTGACTGCCGAACGATTCTACTGCCGCCGACATACAACGCGCGTAAGGACCACGAAGATAAGATACGAGAAATTAGGGCTCATAAGGAGGGGTACAAATAGTCTTTTTTCCCTCGCCCTATTTCTGTATGGAAAAGGAAGGGAAATGACAAGTAGTGGTAAAGGGTACCCCCACGACGCAGAGTACTGTGCCTTGTGGATTATCTGTGAAGATGTAGATGTACCAAGAACATAACTGCGTAAAAACCTTGGGTAAGAGTAAATACCGAAACTGATTGACGAAAACGTATGAGAGAAGGCAGGAATACAGCAACATAATTCTCTTTGGAATTAAATAAATAGTAAGTGCAGGGACGTTAAGGCGATATGGAGAAAAGTGCAGAAATAGGAAAAGAAATGGTCGTTGGAAGGAAATAGACTATATAGAAAAATCAAGCAGAGGAAAGAGCGGATGGGTGGAGAGAACGTATTCAAGGTCTCTACGAGGGGGTGGAACGGTCAACTGAAGCATACGTGAAGTCGATTTGGAAGAAATGGAAGAAATAACGGACCCAGTATTACAGTAAGAGTATAACAGAGTTTTGGATTACTTGCGATCAAATAAGCCAGAACATGTAGGTAACACTCCATTAGTATTTCTAAAGTCATTGGAGGAAATGGTAACCAAACGTTCCATCTATGAAACTAGAGACATCGCATCACGCTTTCCGAAAAATTGCTTCCACACAATCTCTAAGCTCACAAATGAAGATACGTGACGGAACTGTCGTACAGTCAACTTAACAGACCATGCATCCAAGCAGGTGACAATAAAAATATACAGAAGAATTCTTATCAAAGAATTTTAAATCCATTAATGAGAATAGCAGGTCAGCAAATGGAAGCAATTCCATAATTTATCTGGGAGTAGGCATTAGGAGTGATTTAAAATGGAATGATCATATAAAGTTGATCGTCGGTAAAGCAGATGCCAGACTGAGATTCATTGAAAGAATCCTAAGGAAATGCAATCCGTAAACGATGGAAGTAGGTTACAGTACACTTGTTCGCCCACTGCTTGAATATTGCTCAGCAGTGTGGGATCCGTACCAGATAGGGTTGATAGAAGAGATAGAGAAGATCCAACGGGGGGCAGCGCACTTCGTTACAGGATCATTTAGTAATCGCGAAAGCGTTACGGAGATGATAGATAAACGCCAATGGAAGACTCTGCAGGAGAGACGCTCAGTAGCTCGGTACGGTCTTTTGTTGAAGTTTCGAGAACATACCTTCACCGAGGAGTCAAGCAGTATATTGCTCCCTCCTACGTATATCTCGCGAAGAGACCATGAGGATAAAATCACAGAGATTAGAGCCCACACAGAGACATACCGACAATCTTTCTTTCCACGAACAATACGAGACTGGAATAGAAGTACCCTCCGCCACACACCGTCAGGTGGCTTGCGGAGTATGGATGTAGATCTAAGTTGATGTAGAATGTTGGAGAATGTGCTTTTTCCAGCTTTTAAATAGATCGCTTTTATAAATTACTGTAGACACGTGATGAACAAATATAGTTTGTGAAATCGCCGTATCTTTGAAAAAAGATTTTAAATAGTCGCAGAAGTCATTCTTATTCAACATATTTAAAAAAGTGCCATAAACGTTACGGTGCGAGGAACTGTACTTACGTGAAAATCAGTGGAGAGGAAATTGCACGCTGGTTTGTTTTCTTTGTGCTTCGACAGTTTCTACAAAACTGTGGAATAATATTACGCAGGTAGCTGTCGCGCGCTATGTGCCGCCAGTATTTAATGAGACTTAGCCTTTCTCTAGTCATGGAGGCACATACATTGAACATTACAGAATGGAAGGACATTATTAAAAGCTTAGTTTGTGCTATCAGTATTTCTGACCTACTGGACACAAAGTGTCTGGAAGAAAAGTGTAATACTCGCCACTACTGGTATTTATATAGAAGGCTGCTTGCCAAGCACGCAGTTTTCCACTGTCGTCCGCTGTGACATGTAGGCAACCGCAGATACGAATGCGTTGGTGCGGTTGCTTGACAATGAGGCGTCAAATCTGTACGTAAGAAAACCGAGTTCAGAATATTTACCGAAAGACTCATGTAAGCTAGGACAGCGTAGAGCAAATAGTCTCGTTTGTATTCTGGTTATTTTGAAAATTAGTACCACGTTACTACTGAGACCCTCCCCCCATGAACCATGGACCTTCCCGTTGGTGGGGAGGCTTGCGTGCCTCAACGATACAGATAGCCGCACCGTAGGTGCAACCACAACGGAGGGGTGTCTGTTGAGAGGACAGACAAACGTGTTGTTCCTGAAGAGGGGCAGCAGCCTTGTCAGTAGTTGCAGGGGCAACAGTCTGGATGATTGACTGATCTGGCCTTGTAACATTAACCAAAACGGCCTTGCTGTTGTGGTACTGCGAACGGCTGAAAGCAAGGGGAAACTACGGCCGTAATTTTTCACGAGGGTATGCAGCTTTATTGTATGGTTAAATGATGATGGCGTCCTCTTGGGTAAAATATTCCGGAGGTAAAATAGTCCCCCATTCGGACCTCCGGGCGGGGACTACTCACGAGGACGCCGTTATCAGGAGAAAGAAAACTGGCATTCTACGGATCGGAGCGTGGAATGTCAGATCCCTTAATCGAGCAGGTAGGTTAGAAAACTTAAAAAGGGAAATGGATAGGTTAAAGTTAGATATAGTGGGAATTAGTGAAGTTCGGTGGCAGGAGGAACAAGATTTCTGGTCAGGTGAATACAGGGTTATAAATACAAAATCAAATAGGGGTAACACAGGAGTAGCTTTAATAATGAATAAAAAAATAGGAGTGCGCGTAAGCTACTACAAACAGCATAGTGAACGTATTATAGTGGCCAAGATAGACACGAAGCCCATGCCTACTACAGTAGTAGAAATTTATATGCCAACTAGCTCTGCAGATGTCGAAGAAGTTGAAGAAATGTACGATGAGATAAAAGAAATTATTCAGGTAGTGAAGGGAGACGAAAATTTAATAGTCATGGGTGACTGAAATTCGACAATAGGAAAAGGGAGAGAAGGAAACATAGTAGGTGAATATGGATTAGGGCTAAGAAATGAAAGAGGAAGCCGTCTGTTAGAATTTTGCACAGAGCATAACTTAATCATAGCTAACACCTGGTTCAAGAATCATAAAAGAAGGTTGTATACATGGAAGAATCCTGGAGATACTAAAAGGTATCAGATAGATTATATAATGGTAAGACAGAGATTTAGGAACCAGGTTTTAAACTGTAGGACATTTCCAGGGGCAGATGTGGGCTCTGACCACAATCTATTGGTTATGAACTGTAGATTAAAACTGAAGAAATTGCAAAAAGATGGGAATTTAAGGAGATGGCACCTGGGTAAACTGACTAACCCAGAGGTTGTACAGAGTTTCAAGAACAGCATAAGGGAACAATTGACAGGAATGGGGGAAAGAAATACAGTAGAAGACGAATGGGTAGCTCTGAGGGATGAAGTAGTGAAGGAAGCAGAAGATCAAGTGGTTAAAAAGACGAGGGCTAGTAGAAATCCTTGGGTAACAGAAGGAAATATTGAATTTAATTGATGAAAGCAGAAAATATAAAAATTCAGTAAATGAAGCGGGTAGAAAGGAATACAAACGTCTCAAAAATGAGATCGACAGGAAGTGCAAAATGGCTAAGCAGGGATGGCTAGAGGACAAATGTAAGGATGTAGAGGCTTATCTCACTAGGGGTAAGATAGATACAGCCTACAGGAAAATTAAAGAGACCTTTGGAGAAAAGAGAGCCACTTGTATGAATATCAAGAGCTCAGATGGAAACCCAGTTCTAAGCAAAGAGCGGAAAGCAGAAAGGTGGAAGGAGTATATAGAGGATCTATAAAAGGGCGATGTACTTGAGGACAATATTATGGAAATGGAAGAGGATGTAGATGAAGATGAAATGGGAGATACGATACTGTGTGAAGAGTTTGACAGAGCACTGAAAGACCTTAGTTGAAACAAGGCCCTGGGGTAGACAACATTCCATTAGATCTACTGACGGCCTTGGGAGAGCCAGTCCTGACAAAACTCTACCATCTGGTGGGCAAGATGTACGAGACAGGCGAAATTCCCTCAGACTTCAAGAAGAATATAGTAATTCCAATCCCAAAGAAAGCAGGTGTTGACAGATGTGAAAATTACCGAACTATCAGTTTAATAAGTCACAGCTGCAAAATACTAACACGAATTCTTTACAGACGAATGGAAAAACTGGTAGAAGCCGACCTCGAGGAAGATCAGTTTGGATTCCGTAGAAATGTTGGAACACGTGAGGCAATACTAACCTGACGACTTATCTTAGAAGAAAGAGTAAATAAAGGCAAACCTACGTTTCTAGCATTTGTAGACTTAGAGAGAGCTTTTGACAATGTTGACTGGAATACTCTCTTTCAAATTCTAAAGGTGGCAGTGGTAAAATACAGGGAGCGAAGGCTATTTACAATTTGTACAGAAACCAGATGGCAGTTATAAGAGTCGAGGGACATGAAAGGGAAGCATTGGTTGGGAAGGGAGTGAGACAGGGTTGTAGCCTCTTCCCGATGTTATTCAATCTGTATATTGAGCAAGCAGTAAAGGAAACAAAAGAAAAATTTGGAGTAGGTATTAAAATCCAGGGAGAAGAAAAAAAAACTTTGAGGTTCGCCGATGATATTGTAATTCTGTAAGAGACAGCAAAGGACCTGGAAGGGCAGTTGAACGGAATGGACAGTGTCTTGAAAGGAGGATATAAGATGAACATCAGCAAAAGCAAAACGAGGATAATGGAATGCAGTCGAATTAATGCTGAGGGAATTAGATTAGGAAATGAGACACTTAAAGTAGTAAATGAGTTTTGCTATTTGGGGAGCAAAATAACTGATGATTGTCGAAGTAGAGAGGATATAAAATGTAGACTAGCAATGGCAAGGAAAGAGTTTCTGAAGAAGAGAAATTTGTTCGAGTATAGGTTTAAGTGTCAGGAAGTCCTTTCTGAAAGTATTTGTATGGAGTGTAGCCATGTATGGAAGTGAAACATGGACAATGAGTAGTTTGGACAAGAAGAGAATAGAAGCTTTCGAAATGTGGTGCTACAGAAGAATGTTGAAGATTAGGTGGGTAGATCACGTAACTAATGAGGAGGTATTGAATAGGATTGGGGAGAAGAGAAGATTGTGGCACAACTTGACTAGAAGAAGGGATCGGTTGGTAGGACATGTCCTGAGGCATCAATGGATCGCAAATTATCATTGGAGGGCAGCGTGGAGGGTAAAAATCGTAGAGGGAGACCAAGAGATGAATACACTAAGCAGATTCAGAAGGATGTAGGTTCCAGTAGGTACTGAGAGATGAAGGAGCTTGCACAGGATAGATTAGCATGGAAAGCTGCATCAGGACTGAAGACCACAACTACAACAACAACAATCACTGAGATATGTAAAAATGTCATGCGTACCACGCAATATAAAAAAATAGTACACTGTAGGCAAACTGAATACCAAACAATACGCCATACTGGAGCCTATAAAGCAGTAAGTTATACTTGAGTATCCTAATTTTTTATCTATTAAGATATAACTGAACTGAGTAGCTACTACTGGGTATTTATATTATTTTATCTATTGTTTTATTTTGCCCGGCCAGACTACGACTCTCTTACATCAGAGCAGGGGATATACACATCAGAAATTACATAATGTTCTCAACTTCTGTGCATAGTTGTTGTTCAGTTATATATATAGTAGTACGTGACCACAACACACATAAAACAACCTCCAAATCCGGATCCCGTTATCACAACATGATACAGTTCAAAGGCGACCCGTCATGCATCACACGAGAGCGTCCACTCCCCTCTCTGCCTGCGCAGCACGGCTGGTCGAATGTGGCTGTTACTTCATGTGGGCACACAGACACAGGCACACTCAGCCGTATGCTGTAGTACGTAGTAGTATCTGTCTGGGAAGACCTGCTCCCCCTCCCTCAGGAAAGCACTTCAACATCACTGCAACACCAACAAACATTAACTAGGAACCCGTCACCACAGTGTAGCTAAGCATGGTACTGTTAGACGGTGCAGAAACCAAGTGTCATTCCTTGAGAGTTAACAGCCATTCCTCGGTTCCATTTCCGTCTAAGTGACTCGTTAACACGCTTCTGTTGCCCCGGTCGGAACCTCCACCTCTGTTGGCTGCCTGTCCGTCACTCCGCCCTCCTCAGAAACTACCGCCATCTGTATATGTTCATATCGCTCCTCAGAAAGAGATCAGCTGACCCTGCGGTACCTTTGACACGGCCGCAGTCGAGTGCGATAGTGCCAACCACCGGCACAAATGTTACAAGTGGGCTATCTTGAATCTACGTCCGTTTTAAACTTAAGACAACTGGGCTTTGTAAATCCTCCCATTTTAACGTAGCACAAATGCATCAGCTTCCATTATATTTTTTATTTCCTGCCAAACGGGTTTTCGCTGGCCTAGTTCCTCGACTGTGTGCTGCGATATGAAAGGGTTAGGGGAGGAGAGGGGGCAAATCTGAGGTCATAGGAGAAAGTAGGTCACAGCTTACAACAACTTTCATCACTACTGCTACAGACCAGGAAAACCTTTTTTATTTTGTTGCCTATTTATTTTCTTTTAAGGTAAAATCCGTTCCTTTCCTCCTGTTTCAGCTGTTAGACCTCAATTAAAAAAAACAAAAACAAAAAAAACCGAATATCTATCCTGGCGTCACAGGGGCAGCACTAAGGACCTACGGTTGTATGACTTACCTGGGGTGGTGGTAGTAAATGACATTCACAAACCTTACCGCATCAGTCTATCCGTCGGTGAAAATCGAATCGAAATGCCTGCAGTAGTTCCTACTGCCTTCACACGCAGCAAGAAAAACGTGGCAAGGGAATTAACAGTGGGGCGACAAAACTCATGGGCTAGCGATATGAACAAACACAGATAGCGGTAGTTCGCTCACACAAGGTATAAAACAGCAGAGCATTGGCGGAGCTGTCATTTATACTCAGGTTATTCATGTGACAAAGTTTCCGACGTCATTATGGCTACATGACGGGAATCAGCAGACTTTCAACGCGGAATTGTAGTTGGCGCTACCCACATGGGACATCCCTTTTCGGAAATCGTTTGTGAATTCAATATTCCTTGATACAATGTGTCAAGAATGCATCGAGAATACCACATTTCAGGCACTAACTTTCACCAATGACAGGGCAGAGGCCGACGGCCTTCACTTAACGTCGTAGAGCAGAGGCGTTTGTGTAGTGTTGTCAGTGGTAACAGACGAGCAACAATGTGCGAAATAACCGCAGAAATCACTGCGGGACGTACGACGAACGTATCCCTTACGATAGTGTGGGGAAATTAGGCAGTAATGGGCTGTGACAGCAGCTAACAGCACTACATCGCCTGTAGTGTCTCTCCTGGACTAGTGACCATATCAGTTGCACCTCTGGTCAGATTTCAGTCGGTAAGAACTTGGGGGGGGGGGGGGGGGGGTGGTCCGAGTGTGGCGCATATTCCACGAAGCCACGGACCCAGGTTGTCAACAAAGCAGTTTGCAAGAAATTTGGAAATTTGTGGTAAGGTCATGGGACCGAACTGCAGCGGTCATCGGTCCCTAAGCCTATACACTACATAATCTAACTTAACCCTTTGTTGCCTGACGGTACTTAAAAGTACCAGTAAGTTTTGACCCTCATTATTTTCTCGTGGTGCAGTTTCGTGATCTGAGAGCCTGTCGGTGCGTAACAGTAACTCTGCTCTACTGTTTCATAGATGTTATTGTGCAATACATAGACCTCTCTGGCGGTCAGAGCTTGAAATTGTTTTTCGCGCGCTGCTGTGAAAACAGAAGATTGTATGTGCCTGTTTCCATGGTGTTGCCTGAATTTGTGCGCAATTTATTGAAACTTCCGTTGAGTTTTCCATTGTACGTACTTACCTTCTTTGTTTTTTTATAATAGTTTGAAGCATTACGTTTCAAGTGAATGAAATAAAGTGGAAAATATAAGGCGGACTTACACTCCTGGAAATGGAAAAAAGAACACATTGACACCGGTGTGTCAGACCCACCATACTTGCTCCGGACACTGCGAGAGGGCTGTACAAGCAATGATCACACGCACGGCACAGCGGACACACCAGGAACCGCGGTGTTGGCCGTCGAATGGCGCTAGCTGCGCAGCATTTGTGCACCGCCGCCGTCAGTGTCAGCCAGTTTGCCGTGGCATACGGAGCTCCATCGCAGTCTTTAACACTGGTAGCATGCCGCGAAAGCGTGGACGTGAACCGTATGTGCAGTTGACGGACGTTGAGCGAGGGCGTATAGTGGGCATGCGGGAGGCCGGGTGGACGTACCGCCGAATTGCTCAACACGTGGGGCGTGAGGTCTCCACAGTACATCGATGTTGTCGCCAGTGGTCGGCGGAAGGTGCACGTGCCCGCCGACCTGGGACCGGACCGCAGCGACGCACGGATGCACGCCAAGACCGTAGGATCCTACGCAGTGCCGTAGGGGACCCCACCGCCACTTCCCAGCAAATTAGGGACACTGTTGCTCCTGGGGTATCTGCGAGGACCATTCGCAACCGTCTCCATGAAGCTGGGCTACGGTCCCGCACACCGTTAGACCGTCTTCTGCTCACGCCCCAACATCGTGCAGCCCGCCTCCAGTGGTGTCGCGACAGGCGTGAATGGAGGGACGAATGGAGACGTGTCGTCTTCAGCGATGAGAGTCGCTTCTGCCTTGGTGCCAATGATGGTCGTATGCGTGTTTGGCGCCGTGCAGGTGAGTGCCACAATCAGGACTGCATACGACCGAGGCACACAGGGCCAACACCTGGCATCATGGTGTGGGGAGCGATCTCCTACACTGGCCGTACACCACTGGTGATCGTCGAGGGGACACTGAATAGTGCACGGTACATCCAAACCGTCATCGAACCCATCGTTCTACCATTCCTAGACCGGCAAGGGAACTTGCTGTTCCAACAGGACAATGCACGTCCGCATGTATCCCGTGCCACCCAACGTGCTCTAAAAGGTGTAAGTCAACTACCCTGGCCAGCAAGATCTCCGGATCTGTCCCCCATTGAGCATGTTTGGGACTGGATGAAGCGTCGTCTCACGCGGTCTGCACGTCCAGCACGAACGCTGGTCCAACTGAGGCGCCAGGTGGAAATGGCATGGCAAGCCGTTCCACAGGACTACATCCAGCATCTCTACGATCGTCTCCATGGGAGAATAGCAGCCTGCATTGCTGCGAAAGGTGGATATACACTGTACTAGTGCCGACATTGTGCATGCTCTGTTGCCTGTGTCTATGTGCCTGTGGTTCTGTCAGTGTGATCATGTGATGTATCTGACCCCAGGAATGTGTCAATAAAGTTTCACCTTCCTGGGACAATGAATTCACGGTGTTCTTATTTCAATTTCCAGGAGTGTATTAGTACCGTCAGGTTGAGCGAACACTTTATTGTAGCAACAATGCGTTACCTCACACTAGTTGTTCTGTCCACTTTTTCTCACACAGAAATCCGTAAATACATTTGCCTGTGGAACAATTAGAACAAACAGGAAAGGTTTGCCAGGGAATTTACCTAAAGAAAAATGCCTAAATCAAATCACAGAGAGTCATCTTCAGACCTAACAGTATTTCAATAGAAGGAAAATAAAGTAGTATATTTTGCGTCAAACTTCCATGGCACTGAACAGAGCGTAGTGACAAGAAAACAGAAAGATGGAACTAGTATGACTATACCATGTCCAGTTATTGTATGTGATTAAAATAAAAACATGGGTGGTGTGGATCATGCAGACAGATTACGTTCAACTTATGGTCTTGACAAGCGATCAAAGAAATGGTGGCACCATCTCTTCTGGGGAGTAATAGAAATTGCTTTTGTCAATGCTTACGTCATTTTTAGTGATCTACATGGGGCACTGCCACTTCTGGAATTCAAGCGTGCTGTGGCACTATGGCTAATGAATGAACAGAAAGTGCCAAATCTCAAAAAGAGAAACTCTGGTAAAGATGAAATAACTCTCCCAAAGAGAAGGAAGGATAACTTTTCTGTTCCGAAGGATGTACGTCTTGGCAACCGAGGAAACCATCTTGTAGTGTTCAGTTGTAAAAGAGGACGATGCGAAACGTGTGTGAAAAATAAAATTCAGTCGAGACCACATTCATAATGTAGTGCATGTAAAGTGTATTTGTGCTGCAATGAGAAAAAGAACTGTTTCCTACAATTGCATGAGGTATCACTAAATATGTGATATGTATATACTGTCAAAAATGTATAGCTAAGTTACAATGTATTGTGAAGTTGCTCTAGAATAAATTTATGCGAAATTTAAAAAAAAATTCAGAAATATCATATTTCTGTGAATTAATTTTTTAATGTAAAAAGATTTAATATATATGTGGAATAAAGTACAAGATATAAAAATTGGAGCATTTTTCTGCGCATGTTGTGATTCCGTCCATGGAGTCTGACGGTACTTCAGAGTACCAGGAGAGAAAAAAGTTGTGAAAAATAAAATAAAATTTTACAAAAAATCCTACCGTCATTTGAAGTCACAATAGCATAAATTCTGCAAAGAAAATGTAAAAAGTAAATTTTTTATTATGTCAGGAAACAAAGGGTTAAACTAACTTACGCTATGGACAACACACACACACCCACGCCCGAGGGAGGACTCGAACCTCCGACGTGGGGAGCCGCACGGATAGAAAAAGGCGGCTCAGGCCGCACTGCTACCCCGCGCTGCCAGTTTGCAAGCTGGTGGTGGCTTCACAGTGGTGCGCTTTCTTTACACATGAAACACACTGGGTCGTCTGGATGTTCGACTACTTACAGATCACTTGCAGTCATTCACGGACATCATGTTCGCAAACAACGATGGAATTTTTATCGATGATAGTGCACCGTGTCACCAGCCGACGATCGTTGGTGATTGGTTTGAAGAATGTTCTGGACAGTTGGCGCGAATGGTTTGGTCACACATATCATCAGACGTGAATCACATCGAACATTCATCGGACATAATCGAGAGGTCAGTTCGTGCACAAAATCCTGCACCGGCAGCTGTTCCGCAGTTGTGGACGGCTATTGATGCAGCATGGCTCAGTATTTTAGCAGGAGACTTCCAACGACTTGTTGAGTTGCTGCATTACGCCGGTAAACCAGGGTCCGACAAGATACTGGAACGTATCCCATGGCTTTTGCCACCTCAGTGTAAATTATAACGTGCATGTAATACTTGTACAGTAATCCCTTTATCTTCATTACCTAAACTGTCGTTATCTCTATACGTGGTTTTATAACGCAAATTGAAAAATTTTTACATCCGGACATTTTCCTTCGATGAATTTAATTTTGGACTACAAGGATTTAATACTGTATACCCCGTGAATATAGACAGTTGGATATCAGCACAGGACACAGTCACAGAGATGGCAGAAGAGAGACCCACGCTCTTACTTGTAGTCAGAAACAAAACTGATTTTTCTCCAGTTCCTGTATCTGTATCTGATTTTCAAAGTACAGAATTTTTTACTCAAGTGACAATAGTTTTACCAATCTTTAATTGGGAGTGTTTTCCAAGACTCGATGTTTTTCGACACACGATTGTTTTAGTACTCTCCATAAAGTCAACGAATCTATCCTCATTTTGCTTTAGTCTTCCTTCAATTACTACAAAACGAAAGCTCCAGTTGCTTCTCCCGTGTCTACATCTTTCCCGTTTGAACTGATCACACTTTTACTATGTTTTATTATGCTGCTTTATTCAGTAATTTGGAAGTAATTCAAGGTCTGAGAGGTCCTCTGGACACATCCTCTTCAGTAGGTCTGAATTTCAGACCACACGGCATCTTTTTCGTACTATGAGCTGCGTGAATAACTGAACTAGGGTATATCGCACAGGCCGACACCTGATTCGTATATCGTTGCCTCCAGTTACGTAATCGAACTAATTTCTTCCTGTATTTCCACCTGATAACAGATTATCAGATGCCTCAGATTTCATACACTTAAAACTCTATCCATGTAACCCACTTCAGACTTTTTGCAATTATCTCCCTTTGTGACCTGACATTTCATGCATCAGAATGTTCAACATCAGAAGAAAATTTTATGTTGGACTACGAATTGATCCCTTGACATTTGTCTCTGTCTCTCTCTCTCTCTCTCTCTCTCTCTCTCTCTCTCTGTGGC
Source organism: Schistocerca serialis cubense (assembly GCF_023864345.2). NCBI lineage: Eukaryota > Metazoa > Arthropoda > Insecta > Orthoptera > Acrididae > Schistocerca > Schistocerca serialis. The sequence continues at coordinate 531,079,629 of NC_064642.1, forward strand.
AACTGACAGAGAGTATTCAAACAGTTTCAATTCCGGAAGGAAATCCGCGGAGGCGTATTTGCGTGGTGCAGATACAGAGATCCCACGAACAGGAACATAAAATCGATCTCTTCACAGAATACCTCACTAGCGCACCGGGCGATTGATTTGCTATCGCTGCGATGCTGAAGGCGTCGCATTGCAGCTTCTGCGAATTCATCTCTTCTGGCGGCTCTGCGACTTTATTCTCTCTGTCCAAATGGGATGCAAGAGACTGCCTTCTGTTCACATCCGTAATCAACTGATGGGAAAGTAATATGCTATACTGAGCCGCAACGAACAAAAGGGCTATTCATACTAAAACTAGCACAAACAGCGATATCTTGTTCTGCATAAATTTTTTTATTTGAAAAAAAGTCATGAACATCGCCTATTTATCCTGCGTCCAAACAGGGCTGCACTCTCGAAGGCCGGTTTCGGCCTTCACATCCAGGACGTTTTCAAGTGGATCTGAGAATTGTACTGTTGTGAAGCAAAATGAAGTGAATTATTCATTGGTCGTGCGGTAGCGTTCTCGCTTCCCGCGCTCGAGTTCGCGGGTTCGATTCCCGGCGAGGTCAGTGATTTTCTCTGCCTCGTGATGACTGGGTGTTGTGTGCTGTCCTTAGGTTAAATAGGTTTAAGTAGTTGTAAGTTCTAGGGGACTGATGACCATAGATGTTAAGTCCCATAGTGCTCAGAGCCATTTGAACCATTTTTGAATTATTCATTGTTTGCACTGAGTGCGAAAATCCTATACGCCTACAGCAACATTTAAATTTTCTGCATTCGCTTTTGTCGTCTTTAAGGAATCATTTTTCTGTCCACGTCGGACTTTACTTATTCCCACTGCACCAAGTGCAAGAACCCTTTGCAGCCGGGACGTTGGTCATCGGTGGGAATTCCCGAAGCCCTCCTTCTGGACTTGTAACAAACTACACTCCTGGAAATGGAAAAAAGAACACATTGACACCGGTGTGTCAGACCCACCATACTTGCTCCGGACACTGCGAGAGGGCTGTACAAGCAATGATCACACGCACGGCACAGCGGACACACCAGGAACCACGGTGTTGGTCGTCGAATGGCGCTAGCTGCGCAGCATTTGTGCACCGCCGCCGTCAGTGTCAGCCAGTTTGCCGTGGCATACGGAGCTCCATCGCAGTCTTTAACACTGGTAGCATGCCGCGACAGCGTGGACGTGAACCGTATGTGCAGTTGACGGACTTTGAGCGAGGGCGTATAGTGGGCATGCGGGAGGCCGGGTGGACGTACCGCCGAATTGCTCAACACGTGGGGCGTGAGGTCTCCACAGTACATCGATGTTGTCGCCAGTGGTCGGCGAAAGGTGCACGTGCCCGTCGACCTGGGACCGGACCGCAGCGACGCACGGATGCACGCCAAGACCGTAGGATCCTACGCAGTGCCGTAGGGGACCGCACCGCCACTTCCCAGCAAATTAGGGACGCTGTTGCTCCTGGGGTATCGGCGAGGACCATTCGCAACCGTCTCCATGAAGCTAGGCTACGGTCCCGCACACCGTTAGGCCGTCTTCCGCTAACGCCCCAACATCGTGCAGCCCGCCTCCAGTGGTGTCGCGACAGGCGTGAATGGAGGGACGAATGGAGACGTGTCGTCTTCAGCGATGAGAGTCACTTCTGCCTTGGTGCCAATGATGGTCGTATGCGTGTTTGGCGCCGTGCAGGTGAGCGCCACAATCAGGACTGCATACGACCGAGGCACACAGGGCCAACACCCGGCATCATGGTGTGGGGAGCGATCTCCTACACTGGCCGTACACCACTGGTGATCGTCGAGGGGACACTGAATAGTGCACGGTACATCCAAATCGTCATCGAACCCATCGTTCTACCATTCCTAGACCGGCAAGGGAACTTGCTGTTCCAACAGGAAAATGCACGTCCGCATGTATCCCGTGCCACCCATCGTGCTCTAAAAGGTGTAAGTCAACTACCCTGGCCAGCAAGATCTCCGGATCTGTCCCCCATTGAGCATGTTTGGGACTGGATGAAGCGTCGTCTCACGCGGTCTGCACGTCCAGCACGAACGCTGGTCCAACTGAGGCGCCAGGTGGAAATGGCATGGCAAGCCGTTCCACAGGACTACATCCAGCATCTCTACGATCGTCTCCATGGGAGAATAGCAGCCTGCATTGCTGCGAAAGGTGGATATACACTGTACTAGTGCCGACATTGTGCATGCTCTGTTGCCTGTGTCTATGTGCCTGTGGTTCTGTCAGTGTGATCATGTAATGTATCTGACCCCAGGAATGTGTAAATAAAGTTTCACCTTCCTGGGACAATGAATTCACGGTGTTCTTATTTCAATTTCCAGGAGTGTACTTACGTATAAGTCATTTTCATCATATTTTCTATCAGTATACAATGCATAATTGAAAAAACTGGTGACATGATGAAACAAATGTCATTTTCTTCGCCCACAAAATCGACACAAAAGCGTGCGCCGAAAATAGGCTTTCGAAGATATAGCAAAACGACTAAGTACTCTGATAGAGAATTCAGTTTAGAATGGAGGTAGTCTATCGCATTCCGATGAAAATCGTAGGTTCCGTTCTCAGGTTAAAATCCCGACAGTCTGAAAAATATGGTTTCGGGAAAAGCACTTTTAATATTTTGGGTCACTATTCAGCGATCCTATATCCAAAACGAGGCTCTCGTTCTAACAACCCTACCACAACAAAGGTCAGAAATCAATTATGATTGTAGTGTTGCTCAAGCTGCTAAATATTGCATTTTCGGGCAACAACAAAGTTATATTATGTGGCATGTGCCATTAGAGAACAGATAATAAAGTCATTTCTTCAAATAATGGATAAACTAGGCACTCATCTTTTCGTGTTTCCCACGCTGGTCTCGTTCTGAACTCATGGCTCAATCGTCGAAAATCTAGGTAGTGATGATTCCAAGCTCGGATACAAAGGGGCCTAGATGTTGTTCTGCGATATTCAAAAGTTTTATAGGTGTGTTTCATAAACCATTCTTGAAGATTAAACTTTTGCAAATTAGGACAATGGTGATGTAAAAGAGTAATCAGCACTCCGAATTTAAGTTACACTTCTTTTTTATTACTTTTGTTGCAATATCACGCCACTCGTTCCAAAACATCACTTCACAATATAAAACATACTTGAAAATATCTTCCTCAATGTTAAAGTTCACGTTTCATAAACCGACTACAATTTGCGTCTTTTTAGCATGACGACCAAAGCTTGACTCTCTAGTAACCACTTACGCACCCAAAAATCAAAGTTACAAGTACATCAAAGATCATAGTGACAGAAGAAAGAATAGACATAAGAATCATATCGTTGCAATATGTACATATCGAAGTACCTCTACATTAATGAAATCAAATCTGAGTGTTGTCACAGAAATATATTGACTATTTTACATAAACACAGTAGACTATTGCTGGTATCGAGAGATTGAGGTGAGGTGCCGTAATGGTTACGTAATTCAGGTACCATTACATCTTCCATCTTCATTGTGGCCGTGGTTGTCCTGTGAGCATCTCTGGCAGTTCCTGTCATCCGCTGCTCTGCTCGCTCTATACACTTTTCGTCCGCTTTTGTGCAGTAGCTGTAACAGACTGATTCAATCTCAAGTTTGAGCAAGTTTATAATTTCCATAATGCCTGATAGACCGTCGTTGAAATTGCATGTCGACTATTTTTTTGCGCTGTGAATTGTTTTGGAGTCATTTTTTCACAAATCGCCTTTTAACTCAACGGATTTTCTGGCGAACTTGGGACGACCTCTATAATGAAGTGGAAATACCAGAGAATATTTTATCCAAAAACCATAAAAAAAGAAGACTATTTTTTTCGCCTTTCCAAACAATAAAGTACTTTTCAACAAGCGGAGCGGTCTTTCATTAACCATAAAAAATATTACTTGTCTACATATATGTCTGTAGGTGGCCTTTAAAAGCAATAGACTGGTAACAGCTGTTACAAACGACCACCACAGATAGCTGATACACCAGTGAGTTTCAGTAATTCGGGAATCAAAAGCCCTGCTATTCACTTGAAAATCTACGTCCACGTTTTTGAAGACCAATGAGATCATCAGTTTGAGTGGAGTTCGGTACGGGCTGGTGGTACCAGTGTGATTCCGTACAGTGTGGTAGCGCGCCGTGCTGATGGATGGCTGTGACAGGCGGCGGCCAAATGACAATATTTGCTGCAAGCAAAATACGTAGATTGAGATTTGGTCAATTGCACCGTCTGTAGTTGTAGGAGCACTGGGTGTAGGATCTACTAGTTTGTGCTGCAGTTTTGTAAACTAGAACCACCATTATTACTACTAGAATTTCTGTCTGCATGACATCATATTTTTGTGCAAACCGACTTTGTGGGAGAATTTCTGTTTACATTCCTAATCGGTTAATTTGGTTCTATACATGCTGGCTGCGATGCAGACTCACAACTACACTCCACATTATAGATTCAACGAAAGACGTGTTACACTGTGACCACAAGTGAAGACGCTGTAGATATATACAACTGGTTCACATTTTTCTGACACTGATTGAAAATTAGCCCAGTATCCGCTACACACTTTTGTGTCTGGGAATGATAAGACATCATATCTTACGAGAGGTAATTTTCGAGCCTGCACGTTAATGAGTGAAATATTAATAGTCTTGCAAAACAACCAAAACCATTGGAGGAGAATGTATTTCATCGAAACATCACACACTGAAAGCGTAACGGCTGACCACTGTGGTGCAGATAACTATTGAGTTGATGATGCTGTTAGCAGAACAATGTCCCACTCTGTTACACCCTTACGGGTGTTTCTCTGCTGTTTCTGTAGTATAACTGTCTATGGATTTGATGCGATTGTTGTTACCGTTACTCTTGCAGCATAGGTTGCTGCCTCAATTCAGTGGGCTTTGCATCCACAACGTGTTTATAACACACGAGAATTCCAGTTCCTCGTCGCCTCTTCTGGGATCGTTAGCAGATACACATTAGCTAGGTAATGGGCGCGAATAAACTAGTGTATGGAAATCAAGAGCCACGCTAACATGTGGTAACATGTAGTAGAAAGCACAAATTATGACTGGAATTTACGTGAGCTCAAGCGGTGCCGATAGACAAATCTGGGACTGTCTTAACTCGTTCACACTGGGATGTATCACAGGTGGCTCACGACCGACTATATCTAGTACGCTAACAACAATACATTCACGTACGACGTATTACGTGTCAACGAATACAGTTTTGTGGGACTCTTCAAAGAGAGAGCTTTCTGAACAAAACGGATATCACATACTTTGTGATTAATTTACTGTAAAATTATTTTATGTGTTCCCTCGTCGTTATCAAACAATTGACTTAAGCCACTTTCAAAATAACGTTTCTCTATGTTCCAATAACAGCCTAGGGGTTTGAAAGCAACCGCTGCCTCACGGCGAGAAACAGGAAAACCGGCGCCGCCACATGGAGGAAAAAATAAACGCACGCGCCGCCTCACAACGAGAACCACAGCTCTCAGCGCCAGCGTGAACGTGTTAAAAAGCAAACAGTCCAGGTTCAGAAGTGAAGCAACACTCGCGCAAAATAACGTGGCCCCTACGCACTCGATCCTTGTGTTACGCAGTGGCAGCAGACTTATTTCGCTATCACTTGCGGACTTGCACATCTACTGTAACACTACCGTCTGCTACTGTTATACTCTAACCTCTCAAAGCTGGCGGCAGTTCGTATAATGGAATTATTTTTATTCAAGCAATTATAGTATAAAGAAGCAGAGCAGTGTTACCCTCTGAGAGGTGGCTTATCAAACAATATTTTACCTATCTACCCTGTTCAAAGAATAATGAAACCGTTCGCCAGCCTAATTAGGTAAGAGAATGATTGACATTCTTGTTCAAGTAAATAGTAAATAAGTATGAGTAACTTTAACGGACAAACACAACCTATACTTTGCCACACGCGAGTGCAATGAACTCTGGCACCTGAATACAGTATGTTCAGGTTACGGTTGGACCTAACAGACCAGAACAAACTATTTGCATAAATATAACCTTATAACACTACTCACTATTACTTTCACGGCTTATTCAAACTGAGTGGTCTATATAACATTACTATTAATATTCGCTGTAGAATCATAAATTGGACATAGGTTCAGTATTACTTTTCAAACATTTTCCTAGCTGACATAAAATTGTAAATGTAGTTCACTGCAAAATTATGAACTGGTCACAGGTTAAGTCTCTCTCAGCTATATACTTTTCTATTTAGAATGAAAGCTAAATGGAATTCACTAACAGGTTACTTCTCACTGTCTTTTGAGTAAAGAAATTATTGTTTTCATAGATAGTGGTCTTTCTATTAATTGTTATTTATCATGAGCATAAAGGATAACCTGTGGATCCTATCACACTATTTATATGCACTTTAAATACACAAAAGAAACAAGTGCTTAGAAAGCATGAGAATATAACTTCACACAATTGCAGTTTTCAACTTTTACTACTGTGAGACACAAAATTGACATATTATTAAGATACTGACCCACCTTTTGCGATTTACAACAGGCATCAATGTGATCATTTACCAAGCAAAACTTTATAAGCCTCAGTTTTACGAACTTTTAATTTTGAAGTTGCCAACAACATGTTAATAAGCAGTTTTAATAGAAACATTATTTTCAGCAAGCATCATTTACTTTAGTTCGCCCTCTTGCCACATTAATTTAACTTTCTTTTTGCTATGTTCAAGAGGCATTAATTAGTTAAAACACTAGGCTTTACTGTTCTTTCAATAAGGACACTCGGTAATCACTTTAGTTCAAACGGAGAGGAACCTGAGGTGTTATGATTAGGAAAAAAATCGAGGTAGGTACATAAATTCAGTTATAATTTACCTTATACTTGAGCACACTAACGCATCAAATAAGTTGATCCTTCACTGTACATTACTATAGAGTTCCATTACAGTGATTGCGCAATGTGGTGACGATTGCATGTTGGTAGGTGGATTTGCAGGTAGAATTGCTGGACTCTGTCATTTCTTGGTGGCGATGATAGATACCAATATCAGAATAGTTCCAGCTCTTTATCCATCCATCCGAGGCATTGGAAAGCGTCAGGAAAAGCCTGTCTCGGTACCAGTACAATATACAACTTTTACTTGAGCGGTTGACAGTTTGGTAGCTCGTCCCCGACTGACTCTTGGTTCCACCTTTTCTACCTAGGCCAACCACAATTTGCGCGCGCTACACAGTTCCGTTCCCGAGGGGAACACAACACCTTTTAATACAAAATAACTAAGAACCCTAAGTGAGGATCAGCAATTACATAACAACAGTCAAACATATTAATTAAAACAGAACATTTGCACATATTGGTATTTCTACAAAAAATTATTTAAACAAAATTATTCAATCTCAAAGATAACCAAAGACATTAAGTGAGAAAGACAAACATATCATTTGCTCATATCGTACATATTACATAGGTCAAACTTCCCACATTCCAAAAGACATCAAGTTTGTAACAGAGAAAAGAATAAACACTCTCATGGTATGGATTCAATCCGACAACATTTACAGAAACCCAACCATGTAATGTTAAATAAAACAAAAAGGCAAAATAAATCAGTAGAGCAGTAAAGCTATGGTGTTACACTACAACGTGCTCGTTCTTACACTTTTACTACATAGTATGAAGCCACAGTCTTCGCACACTGTTCAGACAGGAAAAGTTCGTCATTATCAGACTTGTGTGATTATATGCAAACCCATTAAACTCAAGTCGGAAGAGGCAAATGAGTAAGCAAAAATATCATTCAAAAGTGTGACTGAGAGGGTTATGGGAACTGTCAAGTCTTACACTGGCACCATAATAAGAATAAAGGAGAGGGGAAAAACAGCTAAAAGTACTTCCCAAGGCTTCACTACTTCAGGAAAGACATGAAAGAAAGAGAAGGAAACTCTATGTTTTGATAATATTGACGGAACAGGTTGTCAGTTTTCTAGAGGATTCACATATAATTTTCCACGGGACACGTTCTTCGTATTACATTTTAAGCATCGTTGTAAGTGACTTTGTCCGCCACACTACTTTTTACCCTTTTTTTATTTTGTGCGGTTTCCTTCTTACGTTTATTGTTTATGCGACTATTCCCTTTTGGTTCTTGAACGAGAAACGTATATATTTGTTGTACTGACGTAATCTATTAATATAGTCGTTTGAATACGCGCTAGCCGTAGCTTACACCTCATGCAAGATAAGCATCTGAGCATAAGCTTCAGCAGGCCAACTGCGCTAGGTCCACGTTGGCCGTCCGTTCAGAAAGGAGCCCTCTTACCCCCTCCCCTCCTCCCACCCCCCACTACCGCTGTATCTTTCCTTACCATTCGTCTGTGCATGTACAAACTAAGTTACTTTATGTGCAAACAGCTTTATTAGATATTCAGTATACGGAAACTTCAATAACGATATACGAACTGCTGATCCACCAACCAACGAAGATATTTGTCTCCGTAGAGAGACCCTGGAGTCGCGGCAACCAAAAACGGAAATATGAGTAAGCTACTTAGGTAAACCGCTAGTTCGCTGGTCTACAGTGGGAGCTATTTCTATTTGTAGGTGCAAGCTACACGTCGTAACCTTATCGATGATAATGGACTGAATCAAACCATATTAAGTACCGAATTGCATCCACATTTGGCAAATATCTGCGGTTAAGCTACCATCAAAAGAGAATTTTTTTACAATAAAGTTTACAGGGTCGCCACCAGCACCCACGCCCTTCCTAGCATACAAGAATGACTGAACTGGAATTAATTCAAATTTGAAATTCAATGGAAACAAATGAAATAGCAGGACTCACAGTATTATCCTTTACGGCATATTTATTCGTTAATAATGATTTTTGAAATAGCGTGAATTACATTAATCTATTTTTGATAAGTGAAATTATATTTTACAATTTAACTGTTGTGATCAATGGAAAAGGTGAGGAAGGGGAAACTGGAAACATCCTCTCAATCATTTAATCTAGATTCACACGACAGAGAAAGATCACAGGAATAACCGACCACGTTTATAAACATGCACTAATTTGCAAAGAGGTTTATTTCCGTTGCAAAATTTGGTCATAATTACATGAGATGAGAAGCAGTGCGCCCACGTGCAAACAACGCAGTTCACCAAGTGGTGAATTGGGTCACACATTTATGGTTTCAAAGCAGAATTTAAGTGGAAAGCACAAATACAAGAAGCGTTTCTTTTCTTGGAGAACGACTATAAAATGAATTTGTCACTACAACGGAAAACTAAATCGCCATGGCAGAACCCTTCCGATGATTCAAGCTACACGTGGTCCGTTAAGAATTAAACCATTACAAAAGTTCGCCTTAATTCACGAAAATCCAATGTTTCAACGAATTTATCCCGCACAAAACAGATTAAATTAGCACTGGAAAAACCTATCGGTATGCAGTAGGAAGCGGAAACGTACGTGGTTTACCAAACCCGTAGTATAATACGAACACAAGCATATACTATCACCAACAAACCACAAAAAATAGAAAAAAATAAAACCACTCACGCAAAACACACAATTAGTCTCACATTGGCACGAGATATAAGTTCACTAGCTGTTCCTAATCACGTTCAGTAGTGGATGCTCCACACGACGATGTCCCAAAGGAACAAAGCCAATTTCCTCCACAACTATTTTTAAACATGATCATGACCTATTATTAACCAATTGTACCACAGTCCGAGCAGAAATTCGTAAGGTTTCAGTTAGGCTGAACGACTAAGATATTCCAACGAAGCCGGCCGCGGTGGTCTCGCGGTTCTAGGCGCGCAGTCCGGAACCGTGCGACTGCTACGGTCGCAGGTTCGAATCCTGCCTCGGGCATGGATGTGTGTGATGTCCTTAGGTTAGTTAGGTTTAAGTATCTCTAAGTTCTAGGGGACTGATGACCACAGCTGTTAAATCCCATAGTGCTCAGAGCCATTTTATTCCAACGAATTTAACATAGGAAAATCGCGATTAACACTACCTCCTACTCTGTTATTAGTACTAGAAGCCTTACTTAGGAGCTGCGAAACGTACTCACCAACAGCCCGGAGAAGCGTGCCTGCTCTGCACAAAGCTCCTAGCAACCCCTGGCTGAGACGGAAGCTACCAGAGGGATCGTTTCCGCCACCAACCTGACAAGCACACAAATCTCGGGACAAAAGGGATGAACCTCGGAAGAACCTCTTTGCTCAGGTAAGCAATTCTAAGTTGGTGAGCCTGTGAACCGTGCCAAACGACAGGCACTCATCTTCTGCTCCCAGCAGACGACAACCAACTAGCTTCCACCACAAAATAAGCCCGAAAAGATACGTAAAACACCCATTCACTCACATTCAACCACACATAAGGTAACATAACGGAGTGGCATGATAAATATGGCTCATGATTTCACGTAGAACATAAAATTAGAATACAATACATTGAAATACCATTTGTTTGCACTTTACGTTGGATATATAGTGAATTACTTTCAGTTCCACTGCTCAGTCTTTCTGGGAGGGTTAATAAGCAAAATCGCAATCACGCAGTGGATCAAATGAGACGTAACTGAATCATATTAGGCAAACATGTATGAAAAGACTCGACAGAGACGTTTCATATGTGCCACACCAATACTATCGCCGCAGGTCCCCGTGTCCGTTTCCATATCGCTGGATCTTAAGCCTAGGTCCGATTTCTCCCGATAGTGCTCCTCGGTTCCGGAAAAACGGTTACTCAGAATGGCAGATTAGGCGCTCTCTCTGCTCCCTCAGTACTGTTCAACCTGTGGAGATGGACGAAGTTACGGAGAATGAGGCAGCCTCTGGTTTTATACCATACACCTCTGCGCTACTAGGAAATTTGAATAAATACTGAAAAAAATACCGAGTAAAAACTGCCTTTTGCCTGACCAAAAATACATGGACATTGTCGAGAAGCGACAAAGATGATCTCGATTAATGGAAGGTCGGAAGATGCTTGATGCTGTGCCAATGCGGCAAGACATACACCGTGGAGACAGAAGTCACGGGATACCTGCTACTATCGCGTCGAGTCTCCTTTTGCCCGGTGTAGCGCAGCAACTCGATGTGGCATGGACTGAACAAGTCACCGGAAGTCCCTTGCAGAAATACTGAAGCATGCTGCCTCTATAACTGTCCGTAATTGTAATAGTGTAGCCGGTGCATGATTTTGGCCGCGCGGGGTAGCCGTGCGGTCTGGGCGCCTTGTCACGGTTCGCGCGGCTTCCCCCGTTGGAGGTTCGAGTCCTCCTTCGGGCACGGGTGTCTGTGTTGTCCTTAGAGTAAGTTAGTTTAAGTTAGATTAAGTAGTGCGTAAGCCAGGGACTGATGACCTCAGCAGTTTGGTCCCATAGTCCTTCCCACAAATTTCCAGTTTTTTGCATGGTTTTGTGCACGAATTTGCCTCTCGATGTGTCCCATAAATGTTCGATGGATTCATGTTGGGAGATCTGGGTGCCAAATCATTCTCTTAAACCATAAAGCATGTTCTTCAAACAAGTCGCGAACAACTGCTGCACGGTTGCGTGGCACATTATCATCCATAAAATTTCATCATTGAATGGCTGCAAATGGTCTCCAAGTAGCCGAACATAACCATTTCCAGTCAATGATCATTCAGTTAGGCCAGAGGACTCAGTCCATTCCACGTAAATATAGCCCACACCACTAAGGAGTCACCACCAGCTTGTTGACAACTTGGGTAAATGGCTTCGTGGGATGTGTACCCTACCATCAGCACTTACCAACTGGAATCGGGACTCATCTGACCAGGTCATTGTTTTCCAGTAGTCTAGGGTCCAACTCTAACGAGTCAATTGTTGGTAAGGTGGGTGCCAGGTTGAGATTCATTGGGAGAGTCCTTAGAAAATGTAGTCCATCAACAAAGGAGGTGGCTTACAAAAAACTCGTTCGGCCTCATCAGTGTGGGATCCGTACCAGGTCGGGTTGACAGGGGAGATAGAGAATATCCAAAGAAGAGCGGCGCGTTTCGTCACAGGGTTATTTGGTAAGCGTGATAGCGTTACGGAGATGTTTAGCAAACCCAAGTGGCAGACTCTGCAAGAGAGGCGCTCTGCATCGCGGTGTAGCTTCCTGTCCAGGTTTCGAGAGGGCGCGTTTCTGGATGAGGTATCCAATATATTGCTTCCCCCTGCTTATACCTCCCGAGGAGATCACGAATGTATAATTAGAGAGATTCGAGAGCGCACGGAGGCTTTCCGGCAGTCGATCTTCCCGCGAACCATACGCGAGTGGAACAGGAAAAGGAGGTAATGACAGTGGCACGTAAAGTGCCCTCATCCACGCACCGTTGGGTGGCTTGCGGAGTATAAATGTAGATGCAGATGTAGATTTACGAGGCCAGAAAAGGTGATGCACGCGATGTCATGTTGTTAGCCCATCAACGCCAAATTTCGCCACACTGTACTAACGGATACATTTTTTGTACGTCCCAAATTGGTTTTTGTCGTTATTTCACGCCGTGTTGCTTGTCTATTAGCACTAACAACTCTGTGCAAACGCCGCTTCTCTCTTTTGTTATGTGAATGTCGTCGGTCACTGCGTAGTCGATGGTGAGAGGTAATGCCTGAAACGTAACACTGTCGACACGCTCTTGACACTGTGTACCTCGAAATAGAATTCCCAAACGGTTTCAAAATCCGTTAATTCCCGTCTTGCGGCCATAATCGTTTCGGAAACCTTTTCACATGAATCACCTGTGTAGAAATGACAGCTTCGTCAGCGAACTGCTCTTTTAAGCCTTTGGCATGCGATACTACCGCCACCTGTATGTGAGTATATCGCTATCCCATGACTTTTGTCATCTCAGTGTATACTGAACAAACAGTGCGCATCATCGAAGATCGATGCTGGCGTTACACCTGGCTAATGTATCGTAACAAGACAGCGGTTGCAGAGCACTCTTTGTCCGGGTCTTATGCTATGGAATATGGAAGCACCAGGTTCTTAGCACAAATGTCGTACTGTGAGAGTGGCGTCAGAGAAACCATTGAAATTCACACCAGCGACAATCGCATCAGTCAGTATAGTTGCTAATGTCTTAGCAAGGCTTGGGAACCAGAATTAGGCCAAATTAAGAAGACAGTCAGCAAAACACTTATCCGGCGCCCAGGGCGAACAGAGAGCCAATATCCATGCTCCCAGAGTGCCCCCAGACATGGCCCAGTGTATGGAGTTGTCCAGAGGGAGGGAGGGGGAGTAGAGGATACAAGTCGGCCGTTCGTCTCCAGGTGGTCTGTTCGTCTCGCATCTGACGATGGCGACAGTTCTGATCGCCGAAACATCATTGTTCCCGTTGGGCACTATAAAATGGCAGTACATCCACGGGCTATTCCATCATTCAGTATTTGTACCTTGTTGCTTTATCCCATACACAAGCGCTGTCCGTTTCAGCCGTTCCCAAGAGTGTTCAGTCGGACAAACGTCAGCAGATACCGCAGGTCATTCAATTCCGGTGATTTCACCTCCTGAAGGGAAGTGCTCATGTGGTGAGTGCTGTGTAGTGCCTTAACGTCGACGAACATATAGCCGAAATGTTGCCTCTTGGGTTGGAGATCGTGTCGCGATTCCGCACAGTCTCGTTGCCGATGAGACGTGTCCGACTACCATACCTGACACTCACAACATTACTGACCATTTGCTAGAACCATGGCAATGTATGCTTAAATGTGAACTGGCATGTGGCTGACCCATACGCTTCTACGAATATCCTCAGGCGACAAATCCTGCAGTCTTAAGTCAAAAGAACCTGATTTCATTGATCACGGTCCATTCCAGATGTTTCACAGTCTTCGTGTATCATAACGCAAAACGTTGTATGGTTGTATTTAACGAACAACTACAAGCCAATCTGGTCGCACTCAGGCGGTTCAGTGCTGCCTGTGTCGATACAGTGCTCCCAGTTGACCAAAAAACGACTGCGCTGTTTTGTTATCCTCTGAGTCCATAGGAGCTATCAGGAGCTATAATTTATGGGTAGAGGTCATCATCTGGTGTTACTGACTGTGTATTCGTGTACGTTAATAGTGATATACGGAAGTGTGGATAGATTTAAACACGAAAACTTGGAAAAATTGCATTTGAGAAAAGTACTGCAGTGTTGTCGTCGTCACAGCGTGAACCCTTCAGCATAGTGTCTTGGTGCCGCTTAGCCGTACTGAACCCGTGCACGAAGTGCATATCGGCCAAATCTTCATCGGGAAAGCTATCCATACTGGTGTGTGTTACTGTCGACTTGCAACTGATACTGCTGGCCAAACAAATCAGAGACCAGATCGAGCAATGCTGAACTCAAGCTCGAGGATGTTACGGTTATCAGCTTGTACAGTGAGTGAATGGAGCAAATTTGTTTCCAAACAAGACACAGAACACATACCGTCGACATTTGTAGTGCTGTGCAGATATTTTCAGTGCTATAGACACTCATGCTCATAAATTAAGGATAATGCTGATACATGGTGAAACAACGCTCTGGTGGGCGGTTTGCGGGTTTAAATCACCTCGGGATATGACCATGCAGTGCATTTGACCTGCCGTCGTCGCACTGTGACGCTGGCAGCAGTCCACATACGCAGAGGTGTGTTGGTGAATGTCAGAGTACGGTGCAGCGCGTAAGTGTGCAGAAGTTTTCAGACGTGCTAATGGTGAATGTGTGTTGAAAATGGCTCAGAGAACACATATTGACGACGTTATGAGGTGTAGAACACTAGGGCGACTGGAGGCTGGTCAAACACAGCAGGTCGTATCACGGGCCCTCCATGTGCCACAAAGTGTGATCTCAAGATTATGGCAACGATTCCAGCAGACAGCAAACGTGTCCAGGCGCTAGAGAACGTGACGTCCACAGTGTACAACACCGCAAGAAGACCGATATATCACCATCAGTGTCCGAAGATGGCCACTGAGTACTACAGGGACCTTACCACTGGAACAGATGTCTCCAGACACACAGCCTACAGAAGACTGAACAGACATGGTTTGTTCGCCTGGCGACCTGCAAGGTGCATTCCACTGACCCCTGGTCACAGGAGAGCACGCAAAGCCTGGTATCAAGAACACAGAACATGGTCATTGGAACAGTGGTCCCAGGTTATGTTCACGAACGAGTCCTGATACAGTCTGAACGGTGATTCTCACTGGGTTTTCATCTGGCGTAATCCAGGAACCAGATACCAAACCCTTAATGTCCTTGAAAGGGAGCTGTATGGAGGTCGTGGTTTGATGGTGTGGGGTGGGATTATGATTGGTGCACGGACACCCCTGCATGTCTTTGACAGAGGAACTGTAACAGGTCACGTGTATTGGGACGTCATTTTGCACCAGTATGTCCGCCTTTTCAGGGGTGCAGTGGGTCC
The DNA here is from genome assembly GCF_023864345.2 of Schistocerca serialis cubense. Classification (NCBI taxonomy): domain Eukaryota; kingdom Metazoa; phylum Arthropoda; class Insecta; order Orthoptera; family Acrididae; genus Schistocerca; species Schistocerca serialis. The sequence goes on from NC_064642.1 coordinate 531,095,113, forward strand.
CGCCTTCCTCCTGATGGATGATAACGCACGGCCCCACCGAGCTGCCATCGTGGAGGAGTACCTTGAAACAGAAGATACCAGACGAAAGGAGTGGCCTGCCTGTTCTCCAGACCTGAACCCCATCGAGCACGTCTGGGATGCTCTCGGTCGACGTATCGCTGCACGTCTTCAAACCCCTAGGACACTTCAGGAGCTCCGATAGGCACTGGTGCAAGGATGGGAGACTGCATCCCAGCAGCTGCTCGACCACCTGATCCAGAGTATGCCAACCCGTTGTGCGGCCTATGTACGTGTGCATGGTGATCATATCCCATATTGATGTCGGAGTACATGCGCAGGAAACAGTGGCGTTTCGTAGCACATGTGTTTCGGGACGGTTTCCTCAACTTATCTGCATTACCGTGGACTTACAGATCTGTGTCGTGTGTGTTCCCTATGTCACTATGCTATTAGCGCCATTTTGTGTAGTGCCACGTTGTGTCTCACGACATTCTGCAATTATGTTTAATTTATAAGCATGAGTATAGGTACAAAGATAAATGGGGTTAAAAAATCAAATTCCGATTAAGGAAATGTAAAGCCAATATAAAAGCTACTAACTTTTCATATTACCGGGTAAATTCCATTAATGATTCGAAACGAAATTCAAGTACTTTGTAACGAATGACAAGAAACCACGGGTCCCTTATGACAGAAGACACAAAAAATGGCGCTGAACAAACTCCGAAATCTTGTCGTTGGAGTTCTGTTTCAGCCTGTATAATACATCTACCATGTATTGTTACAGTTCTTATATTATTCTTGAAGAATTAAGTTTGCCAAGATCGCTAGTTATTCTTTTTATCACTATTACTGGTTGCGTCAGATCTACCTTGTCACCATCGGATTCTAATCCAAGATAGTACTTTCATAAGTTATCCTTAAACCTACTATTATTTTCTCGAGACAGGAAAAAACGAAACACGTGTTTGTTTCTGTGCCGAGAGAGGTCGCCAGTTTCCGATGCCAGCCGTGAGGGGCGCCTTGTCGGGCACAGGGCTGTATTTTAAGGCTGCCAGACGGGCGACGACATTTGAATAACGGGAAAAGGACTGTCTTGGAGTAGCACGTTCGCCTGACATCACGAGATGTACGGCTTCGTACCCTGGAATGGGGAAAGCGTGGTATATCTTGTCACAGCCGAGTCTGACGCATACCATTCTCAAGCAGCTATTCCGTTATTAAAATCTCTTTTCCTGATACACAGTGTCAGACGCACTTCCCGTGGGGCGCGAAAATACGAACTTTGATATTTCTACTCTTATAAATATTAATGTTGTCATAGTTCCTAAAGAAAATATGTATCTTACGTATAAGGTCACGATGCATACGACAAAGAAAATTGAGTCATTTACTTAAACTTTAACGCAAGTCAACTTTGCTTGTGGAGATTCAATATTCCTGTGACAATATCATCGTAGAAATAATCTTTCGTATGTTATTATTCTATTATAATAAGACAGTGCAAATAGTACAAAAATGCTGAAATTAAACTGGCTGTCTGTACAGAAAGCCGAATAGACTTTGCCTCACCGTTGCTTAACCTTCAGAACTTGACCAGCACTTTTCAGACTGGCTGCTTCCCGTGAATTGTCGAACACCAGCTCCAGTTCTCGTCTTTTTCCTTTTCAAGGGAAGAGCATACGTTACTGTGATACCTATGGCTACACAGTACAACAAGTAACATCGCTGATAACCTTGCGTCCGAGAATGCTTCTATCAAGAGATTTTTTAGACCATCAAATTCGCTGCTGGTTTTCTATCGTCCACCTTTTGCTCTTGTCCCATGTAATCGACAATGTAAAGTTTCAGGACTTCCTTTCTCATCTCTAGGGCAATAAATTTAATTCACATATATTTTTCCAGATCTGCTTTTATTCAGCTATTCAATTCTTGCTGCAGTCATATTTTCTTATTTCTTCAATAGCATTTCTTTGCAGTATTGACACATGACGTGCTCCTCCAGATTGTCCATTCTCAGTGTTCGTAGTTCACATTTTATTTTTCGCTGTTGTTCAGGCTGACCACCCTGCTTCGAAAATATTAATCGGTTCTACAGTTACGTATTGCACATTGAGTACAGCAATGAACTGGGAATGTTTCCTCTCTTGTGTTAATCTGTTCTGCAAATCCCCTCTATTCATAAGCTCTTCTGACATAAAATTCCAAGTTCCTTACATTGCTTACATTTTTAATAGTGTTGTTTTCTCATTTCAGGAATATTCCCATTAATTTTACAATATTCCTTTTTCTCAAATATTATAAACAAATATTTGTCGAACATTCTTCCATTAGCTTTCAGATCATAAGGGCTATGTCTTCTTCGTCAGAGTCAATGACCACCTACCACAGGCAGTTCTAAAGTTTTAATTACCACCTCGAAAAATAAAGGTACGTAATTAATTCTTTTATTACAGGTATATGTCTACATGACCACCTATCAGGAACAATCTTAAAATTTTAATTATCACCCCGAAAAATGAAGGTATATAATTAATTTTTTGTTTGTTTACAGACAAACATCTACATGACCAACTACCAGGGACAGTGTTTAGGTTTTAATACCCACCCCGAAAAATAAAGTTACGTAATTAATTTTTTGTTTGTTCACAGGTACATGTTTACAGTTTTAGTACACATCAAAATGTACACTCCACAATACCACAGTATGTTGATAAGAGTAGCCAGAATTAAATGTTGCACCCACTGATAAAGTGGAGTGTAGTGGAGTATGGTGTAATAATATGTTTTTGGGGTCAGCGGAAATATGGCAGCTTTACCAGGCCAGCACAGAGGGCAATGAAGTCTTCTGGACTAGGCCGATGCAACATTTCCGCTGAGGCGGCAGTGCAGCACGAGTATTTCGATATGTAGCAGGACTGCAGATATTTAACTGCAAAAAAAGTAGTTTTTTCGAAGACGTAATAAATTTGTATAACCAGTCACGTTATTATGAGTATTAATTTTCTTTTGGTTGAACTATAGGCTTATTTCAGCTACACTCCTATAATCAGGTTATCTGTGAAAGAAGATCTTATAAATTATGGTACATTTGTTGTATTACCTGTAAGATTATTTATGAATAATGTGATTTTACAACCGTCTTCAACCCTGATTTCCAGGCAATATCGTTGTTCCTGTTACTGAAATAAGCCTATAATTCCAATACAAAATAATTCTCGTAGCAGCGTAACTAATTATACAAATTCATTATGTCCCTGAAAGACAGCCGGCTCAGCGGATTACAAAACAGTAATTTTGTTTCTACGAGTTAATAGTTATAAATTTATCACTGCTACTCGTAATTCTGGCAGTTACCAAGTTTTGAAACTTAAGTTTTAAATAAGGTAGAAGGTGATGAAAAACCACATTCTTGCCTCAAAAGCTTGTTAATTTAAAAAAAAAAATTGAGATTTGGTTGCTAGTTGTTGCGTAATCTTGTGGTTTACTGCGTAGGTTATATACATCAGCGGCATTCATTTTTCTTTCTCATTTATGTCCTTCTTTTAGTACAAGCTGAAACATTTCTTCGGCCCCCGTGCTAAGGATATTTTAGTAATGGTTACTGATATTTTAAACCGCCACTGCAGATCACAGTCAGAGAACTCAACTCTCTAAATATATTTCTTGCATTCCCATCTCTTGTAACTACCATATTTTCCTCCTCTGTCATATCCTTACAAATTTTATAACTGTGTTACTTGCATCATCATCGTCGGACTTCAACATAGACAGTACAGTACATACAGTAAGTGCTATTATCGGTGGCCGTGCGGTTCTAGGCGCTTCAGTCTGGAACCGCGTGACCGCTACGGTCGCAGGTTCGAATCCTGCCTCGGGCATGGATGTGTGTGATGTCCTTAGGTTAGTTAGGTTTAAGTAGTTCTAAGTTCTAGGGGGCTGATGACCACAGATGTTAAGTCCCATAGTGCTCAGAGCCATTTGAGCCATTTTTTTGCTATTATCGGAATGCTATTGACGTCATTACTTATTGTGACTCTCTCTTTCTTTGATGAAATCTTCTCGGGTTGTAGGCTGAGTCATAGCGTTGTGTTGTCGGAACATATTGACGATTTTCCTGATCGTTACCTTCAGGCGAAATGTTGGGTTCGCGTTCAGTTCGTTCAGCCACTGGACCGCAGACTCTTCTGCCTAGGCTCCAACCGGTAGACCAGTCGCGTGATCAGGAAGGGTAGGAATGGGTAGAGTGGACAGGGGTCCCAGGATTCGAGCCCTGTAGCTGACTGTCGGTTACACCCGCCACCTCCACTGCTTTCCCATCAGAGAGTTCCTGACGTGTTTTTGCTTATGCCACGTTCAAGCTGAGATCATTTGCGAACCGCTGTTCCGACTGATCAGACCTTCATGTTTTCATATTTCCACAGCCTCTTTGATGACCTAAACTTAGAACCCGTTGGTACGCCACACCACTTTTGTCTGTCTAAAAACAAAATATGTCCTTTGTTGATGCTGTAGTCTTCCACTGTAAACTTGTCGGACTGGCCGACGCGAACGCTGCTCACACATTCTGAACAGCGCTGCCAGATACACCGCTGCGTCTGTTCACACACGCAATTGATACTGTAGACTCCAGTTACTCGTAATCCTAGTTGGTCTTTAATTGAAGCAAGCATGTTCTTGATTTTAACCATTGAGCGGAAAAAGAGCTGTATGTTGTGCTTCTCCATTACCTTGGCAGTTTTGACTGTTGGCGGCCCTGCGTTAGGAGGGAACACCAAGGAGATGAAAGAAAACAGACAGCTACCGTTTATTCCATTAAAAAGAACCGCAATGGCATGCTGGATCATTTCTGTTGTAGGAAGAAGACAAGCACGAACCTGTGAATAAACGTTAATAGCTGCCATTGTCCACCCCCAACGCATATCAATGCCCGCCACCCCGGTAAACAGAGCGAAAACCATACGCAGCAAGGGAAGTGCGCGTACCGAGTTACAGGGACTGCTTGAAACGTTCAGCAAGACACAAATAAGATACGAAATTGCAGCTTGCTGCAGGTGAAAAATAGTTTCGCAATTTGTTTTATAGTTGAAGTAAATGGCTGTATCTCCATAATAAGTTGCTTTAAGAAATATACTTTTTATTTCTTCATGGTGAGTAATATCGGACAATACGTCCATTTTCAAATCATCCGTATTATAAGTGTGTCAATACAGACGAAAGTCTGCCGGGAGAGCGGTATGCTGACCACATTCCTCTCCGTATCCGGATCCAGTGATGCCTCTGGTCTGAGGTTGACATGGCGGCCGGTCGGTATCGTTTGACCTTCGTAGCCTCTTCGGGTGGAGTTTAATTTCGTTTATGTACAAAAACAGTCCCTGCAGCGATGATCAAAGCACTATTATGGCCGACTCAACAACGCTGAACAGACTACCGCATCATCCTGAGACTATATACTTAAGCCTGTTGTTTGTTACGCTCGAGATCAAAAGCGATAGATCAACTGTACTATTTAGTCTGGTTTGCTTGTTAAGAAGTGAGAATCATAGAGCTGAAATTTATGTACTGTTAGCTCCGTATACTGCTTTTACCTGCAATTTACATAATTAAATAACTGAATTGCAGTACATATACAACCCAATCGCAGGGTTAAGTATTATTAATATGATGTTTCAGGGAACTTAGCAGCTTACTTACAACGCAGTTATTAAAGTTAATGTACACAGTATTATCCGATAAGAACTTAATAAAACGCACCTACCTCTTCAGTCATTTAAGAGGTAGTTGCAACTAACAAAAATGGAAGTAACAATGCAAAAGAGAAAAAAATTATAGACTCTCCCCAGATAATGAGCACGCTAAAAAAATGGCGATATGTTGCTAGGAGTTCTAGTACAAGATGAGTCAAATGAAAATGAGGCAGATGGCAAAATGTAAGTAAATTGTTTGTTATTTTAAAATTTGGAAATTTGCGGTAAGTTCTATGGGGCCAAACTACTGAGGTCATTTGTCCCTAGGCTGAAACACTACCTAATTTAACTTAAACTAACTTACGATAAGGACAACACACACACCCACACCCAAGGGAGGACTCGAACCTCCGACGGGGGGTGAGCCGCGCTAACCGTGGCAAGGCGCCTTAAGCTGCACGGCTACCCGACGCGGCTATTATTTTAAAAGTAATCGCCAGCACCCATTTACGCCACTGTGAGACAAAACAGTAATTTCTCCATGAAAAAATGTTTGCGATTGCCTACGGAAACGTGACTGTAGCCAGACGTGCACCTTTCCCTCCAAAGCAAATCGACGGCCACGAAAGTCTTTGTTCAGGGGTCCAAAAATATGTAAATCGCTTGGGGGAAAGATCGGGACTGTATGGAGGAAGTATAACAGCTTCCCAGGGCAAATTTTGTAGCGCAGTCGAAATAACATGCACGCCAGCTCCGGGGAACTCAATATGACCTTTTCTTTGACAGCAAAGGCCTGCTGCTGATTGACTTTCCGGAACACAGCGCCACAATTCACGTACAGCGATTCGTGGACATTCTGCAAAAACTGGAGGCCGCCATCAAGTCCAAATATCCATGAATGTTGACTAAAGGCATCACTCGGTCCCAGGGTAATGTCCGCCCACATATTTCCAAGGTGGTTTCAAGTACGATCTCTACGTTCTCTAGGAAGCCTTTACACACCTTCCATACAGTTTCCATGTCTCTCTATGCCATTTCCCTATTTTTGGAGCCCCGAACAAAGACATTCGTGGCCGAAGATTTGCTCCGGAAAAAACAGGTGCACGCCTGGGTACAATCATCGTTCTACATCTACATCTACATCCATACTCCGCAAGCCACCTGACGGTGTGTGGCGGAGGGTACTTTGAGTACCTCTATCGGTTCTCCCTTCTATTCCAGTCTCGTATTGTTCGTGGAAAGAAAGATTGTCGGTATGCCTCTGTGTGGGCTCTATCTCTCTGATTTTATCCTCATGGTCTCTTCGCGAGATATACGTAGGAGGGAGCAATATACTGCTTGACTCCTCGGTGAAGGTATGTTCTCGAAACTTCAACAAAAGCCCGTACCGAGCTACTGACCATCTCTCCTGCAAAGTCTTCCACTGGAGTTTATCTATCACCTCCGTAACGCTTTCGCGATTACCAAAAGATCCTGTAACGAAGCCCGCCGCTCTCCGTTGGATGTTCTATATCTCCTCTATCAACCCTATCTGGAACGGATCCCACACTGTTGAGCAATATTCAAGCAGTGGACGAACAAGTATACTGTGACCTACTTCCTTTGTTTTCGGATTGCATTTCCTTAGGACTCTTCCAATGAATCTTAGTCTGGCATCTGCTTTGCCGACGATCAACTTTACATGATCATTCCATTTTAAATCTCTCCTAATGCCTACTCCCAGATAATTTATGGAATTAACTGCTTCCAGTTGCTGACCTGCTATATTGTAGCTAAACGATAAAGGATCTTTCTTTCTATGTATTCGCAGCACATTACACTTGTCTACATTGAGATTCAATTGCCATTCCCTGCACTTCGCAGCACATTACACTTGTCTACATTGAGATTCAATTGCCATTCCCTGCACCATGCGTCAATTCGTTGCAGATCCTCCTGCATTTCAGTACATTTTTCCATTGTTACAACCTCTCGATATACCACAGCATCATCCGCAAAAAGCCCCAGTGAACTTCCGATGTTATCCACAAGGTCATTTATATATAATGCGAATATCAACGGTCCTACGACACTCCCCTGCGGCACACCTGAAATCACTCTTACTTCGGAAGACTTCTCTCCATTGAGAATGATATGCTGCGTTCTGTTATCTAGGACTCTTCAATCCAATCACACAATTGGTCTGATAGTCCATATGCTCTTGCTTTGTTCATTAGACGACTGTGGGGAACTGTATCGAACGCCTTGCGGAAGTCAAGAAACACGGCATCTACTTGGGAACCTGTGTCTATGGCCCTCTGAGTCTCGTGGACGAATAGCGCGAGGTGGGTTTCACACTATTGTCTTTTTCGAAACGCATGTTGATTCCTACAGAGTAGATTTCTAGTCTCCAGAAAAAATCATTGTACTCGAACATAATACGTGTTCCAAAATTCTACAACTGATCGACTTTAGAGATATAGGTCTACAGTTCTGCACATCTGTTCGACGTCCCTTCTTGAAAACGGGGATGACCTGTGCCCTTTTCCAATCCTTTGGAATGCTACGCTCTTCTAGAGACCTACGGTACACCGCTGCAAGAAGGGGGGCAAGTTCCTTCGCCTACTCTGTGTAAAATCGAACTGGTATCCCATCAGGTCCAGCGGCCTTTTCACTTTTGAGCGATTTTAATTGTTTCTCTATCGTTCTGTAGGCAACGGGAACGTCTTGTCTCACAGTAGGATTTAACAGTTACGGTGACTGCTTTTGAAATTATAAAAAGTTTACTTATTTTTTTCCATTTGTCTATTACAAACGAAAACGTTGTAACGTATCTTTCTCTTCTAGAACAGCTCACTGGCATTCAGCCTGGTGGCATCATCTGAGAGACGCGATATTTCGAGCAAGCCGACTTCTTATCATCTTCAGGCGTTCCTGATGACTGCATGATACCTGTTGTGTGCTGCCCTTATGTCCTCTCTTCCCCCACTCTCCTGCCGCCTCCAGACGTCGCCTCCGGGAGAGGACGTGGTGGGCGCCGATCCAGGGCCTTCAGCAGCGCCGCGGTCGAAGCTCTGCAGTTGTCGTTACGGGGGCGGACCTCCACTTAGACTGCCCTGTGCTCTGTTCATTCTCAAGCCGGGGTTCCAGACCTTGCTTATCTGAAACCGGTTGCCCCTTTTTATTAGTCTGTCATGTAGTTCGATCTCCACAACTTTGAAAATACAATTGCAGAAGATGTAAGACTTTTGCAGCAACTTGGTGTTGTCATAATTTATAGTCGGACTGTGTCGGCTGTACGTTGCATGTGTGGCGTTTATGCTCAGCGCAAGTCTCCTGTAATGTCTGGCTAGACTCGCGTGCCTGCGTGTTCCCACTCTGGCAAGGGATGCGTCAGAACCCCGGTTTCGTAGGTCACTGAATGATTCTATTAGAGCTTTCGTTTTGGCTAGTGGATAGAACACGCACTTGACGGTGTGTTTCCGTAGTATTCTACCGATTTTTGGAGATTATGATGGGCTCCCGATGTATGAAATAATAGCTGTCACAACCGCTTGGTCTTCGCCTTCAGCAGGCTGTGGCCTTGGCTTCTTCGGCTTTAAGGAATGTTATATCTGACGGTTGCTGTAAACGTTAACTGCAGTTCATCTGCTAGATTGTCACGGTCCGGGATTTCGCATGCTAATGTGTACTAGTGCGAAGGGGCATGACAACTGGAGGCATGCAAGAGCAGATGTGTATGTGTCGGTTTACGGTACACGCTTTGCAGTAATGTGCAGTCTGGTCTTCGTTTGGCGAGCACATTCAGAAATAGAAGTAGATGGTTTTGGTCTGTCTCCATCAACTTTTGTAGTAATAGAAGAGAAGCAGCTGTGACTTTCAAGAATACAGTGATTTATGCCGCGTTGGTGCTATAATTCAACGGCAGTTGTCTATAGCAAGTGTTCATATGGAAGTACTTGGCAAGGTTATCAAAGCGGGAATAAACCGTAATGTAGGATCTGGAATGTTTAATTTAACATGGGTTCCTGATCTTAAATTCATTACATTCAAGAACAGAGATTTTTCTTATTTTCTTAAGACTGCCAAATAAGTGTTCACAGTTTGTGGTTACACAAGGTTATTAACGTTTAGTGTTTCCACGACATTAGCCTCGGTGTTTATATGAATGCAATCGGATTACTAAGACGACAGCGATCAGTAATATTAGGCTTTATAACTTTGTCTCGTGGCTGAGGGTACGACTGGTTACCTTATTAAAAACATCCTCACCAATATAGTAATGCTGAGAGGGCAGAGAGCTGAACCAGGTCGGCTTGTTAACTGTCCTTTTACCAACTGTAGCTCCTTTACTAACATTGGTGTGTGAAATGCCTGGGCTATCAGGCTAGAGCGGGTTAGGTTGTGGAAAGGGCCAAAATGAGGTTGCTCTCAGTTGCACTCAACATACAAACTTGATTTGTCCACATACAATATTACACAAGAATGAAAACACTCAAAGCTGTAATGGATCTCCTTTGATTAGATCGGCTTAAGGCCACACTTAAAATCCAAGAGGCAAGGCTTAAGTAAGAAATTGACATAGAAGGTTCTTCTGAAGGTGTCATCTAAATATAATTTCTAAATCTTCAATCTAAACAGGCTGAAGGCCTTAGCACTTAGTTTTAATGGAACTCGGCTGGAGGCCGCATATTAAGCAATAAGAAGTGTTCCAATCCCACGGCAGAAGGGCTAGTCTTAAAACAATTGAAGCAAATTCGGCTGAAGGCCCCATACAAACACATCACACCCGTATGCCTTAAGGGCAGGACAAGAACGTTAATTTAACAGATATTAAAACTCGGCTGAAGGCCACACATCAACCAAATAACTAAAACAGGGAAGTTACTATGTAACAGACTTGGAATGGCGCCCAGAAGTTCCAAGGGTCGGCCTGGAATTGTAACACTAACGCCTGTTTAAGGCGAGACAGGCAACCATATCAACAATCTCTTAATCGGAAGGCAACCCAACTGACAGACAGCCGACCGACCAATCAACCAAATCAGTTCCGCTAGACGCAACCAGCAAAACGACCACAAGATTTCAATAGAACGACACACAGAATATTTCCGCCCACAACGACTAACGGCATCTCAGCTGTCGGACTATACGCCACATTGGACAGCAGCAACGTGACGAGGAAAATACGCTGCCTAAATTTACGTCAACGACCAGGGCAGGTAACCTAAACATCAATGGCCACAAGGCAGAAGATACCGCTGGTGAACTTCAATAACAGGGAATAAATTAAGTTAAATTCCACAGGAAGCCGGCTGGGATCTTAGCGGACTTCAATACACACACGTTGTTGCTCGCCGGAATGTCCCAAAAGCGACAACCAGGATCAAACAAAGAAATGTAAACAGTTGAGGCTCGATAGTAATTTAAGTGAAGACTCAAATTTCATGCCCAAGATCGGTTGGCGACGAACTTCGTAGCACTCGCAAGAAGCACCTCACAATCGAAACGCATGTGCACGCTGCCAGCGGCCCCAGCCCGACTCCGTGCGACGGGGGGCTTACTTGCTGCTCCACGCTAACCGACCGACTGGACAGCTGGTCCGTCAGCGACTGCTGCTCCGTTGTGATTACGTTGCTGGTGTTTCTTCCACTCACTCACTTCCTTCGGACGGACGACGTCCCGGGACACTTTCTCGGACCCAACCATGCAGCGGGAACACAACCGACGTAAATACGCGTCGTCGATGAAACGACTGACCGAACGACCAACCAACGGTCGTCCCCGTTGGCACTGGCTGTGCAGACCTCACTGGGGCTCCGTGCCCGACTGCACTGGTGCTGCGTCGCGACCACCCTGCTGGTCCTTCTCCAACTGACTGCCACACACACGACGACCCGGAAATACTATCGGTCGCCCAGAGATAGTACGACAGTGAACTTACCGATACGCGCTGCTGCTGCCGCTCACAGGCAGGCAAGACAGCAATTCAGTGACAGCAGTAATTGAAATTAAAATGACGAAGCGGCGGTACCGTAAAAACAAGATGTTAAACATAGATGGCACGAACATGAGCCACGCATGGCTCAGTGTGATTATGTGCATGTGTCGCTGACACCTGGGGTATGTGGACGGCGGCATGAACGTTTCCCCGATTGTGATCACCTACCGAAGAAGAAGCTGCATTGTTATAACATATAAAAAGGGGCTCCACAAACTTTGTATCCATTTTTATGACGAAAGTCTAGAAAGTATCACAATCTAATTACGTGTTCTGGCACTTATTATTAACCTAAATGACAGTGAGTGCAACATCCCCAGGCACAATCAAGTAAGTGGAAAGTCACTCTCATTATTTGTTCCCTCCGCAGGAAGCACTTGTATAACTTCTTTCGGCTAGATAGGCTCGTTCATTATACAGGGTGTGTCAAAAAGTACTTTAAAAATTTGGTATGATACAGAAATTTATGGAGATAACTTACAGAATCGGTAAACGTGCCATTTTGTAGCAAACAACCTGTAGTTTCACATAAAAATGTCAAGTGTCATTTTGGATGGATGTGGCTACCATTTGCGATGTGGAAAACAACCCAATGGTAGCCAATTTTTTCCCACACTCGTTGCAGCAAACCGACCCTAACTTGTGCAACTGCAACGTATAATCGAATTTTCAGGTCGATTAAATTGTTGAGTCTTTAATGAAACCCCACAGAAAGAAATCTGGGGAGCGAGATGACCCTGCGATTGGCTTTCACGGCCTATCCACCGACGCAGGAAGCGATTATCGAGGGAACCTCAACTTCCCTCGCAACATACGTCCTCGATTATTTGCTGGGTGCATTCTAATCTCTGTCTTCCCCTACAGTTTTTTCCCCCTACAGCTTCCTCTAGTACCATGGAAGTCATTCCCTCCTTTCTTAAAAGACATTCAACTTCAGCTTGACCTCAGCCTCGATACAGGAAGGAGATAACCAGGTTTACTGGGATGGCCAATTACTTTCCCTGATTTTGCCCAGATGACCGCTCGCCTGAATAAACTGCGTAGGAAGGGGGAGAAATTTGTCTGGGGTGAGAGCCAACAGGCGCTATCGCCAACCTGCCAGTCTTAGCCGTCCTGGACTTCGGCAAAAGATTTGTCATTCAAACTTCTGTCTCCAATGCCGGTATTGATCCAATGTTGTTAACTTTCGCGTCTAGAAGGTTGTGTCGTCCCAGATGAATTACTCCGAGTGCGAGACGCTACCTGTGCTTCCCGACTTAGAGAAGTTTCAGTTCTATCTTGAGCATAGGGAGTCTGATCGCTAGAAGAACAATTAGGTTCTAAGTTGGTTGTTGGCTCGACCCAGGAAAACTAGTAGGATTGTCAGGTAGGCGGTCCTCGTCTCCAGGTTTCATTTCAAGGTGCGTCACATAGGAGGATCTGACAACCAAGTCGCCGACGCTCTCAGTCGCAAGTTTCAGGAGGAGGGGGCTGTCGAGATAAGGGCGTTAGTAACTCTCACCCGACTGTGTGTACCATTTTAGCTGAAGTTCCCCAGATTTCTGTGGACCTTAAAACCAAACAGGATCAAGATCCGTTGTGGGGTTCATTAAGAAAGCAATTCTTATCCGGTGGCGAGGTTAGCGACTAGTCCATCAGGAATAGCATACTATGTAAACGCGTTAACGAAGCTGGGGATTTTACTATTTTTTTGCCTCAGGAGCTGGTGCCTCCCATTTTCCATTATTTTCACAATTCTCTAGTAGGAGGAAATCTGAGCCTTGGAAAAGGTTAAGGCTCACCTCACTTGCCCCACGTTGGATAAGGATATCAGGCGATTAGTGGGTGAGTGTGAAGCCTGTACAAAGGCTGAACGCAGTTATAGTCCGCCGAAGGGGTTGTTACAATCCGAGCGGCAGGAGAACCCTATGGACTAACTTTTTATCGATTACGTAGGGCCCCTTCCTCGTACCAAGAAGGGGAACCGATGTATTCTGGTTGTTGTTGACACGTTTTCCAGATTTGTATGGTTAATTCCTAGAAATGAGGTCAGAGCGTCCATTAACACCGCACGTCTGACCAACATCTTCAGCTGGTTTGGATCCCCTTAGACTCCTGTTAGCGATAACGCTCCAGCCTTTGTTTCCGAACAGTTTAAGTAGTTTTGCTTTCGTGACGCTGTGAAGCACCTAACCACTACGCTGTATTACCCCCAAGCATCTTTCGCCAAGAGAGTTGGCTGGTTGGTTTTGGGGAAGGAGACCAGACAGCGTGGTCATCGGTCTCATCGGATTAGGGATGGATGGGGAAGGAAGTCGACCGTGCCCTTTCAGAGGAACCATCCCGGCATTTGCCTGGAGTGATTTAGGGAAATCACGGAAAACCTGAATCAGGATGGCCGGACGCGGGATTGAACCATCGGCCTCCCGAATGCGAGTCCAGTGTCTAACCACTGCGCCACCTCGCTCGGTCGCCAAGAGAGTGAATCGCAAACTTAAGTCAGTTTTGATCATCTACCTTCATAAGTCTCTCAGTAAGTAGGTACCACCTTGCCTTTGCTCAATTTTGCATTTAACACTGCACAGCACGAAGCATCCAAGGCAGTTTCTGCCACACTCTTCTTTGCGTATCCCATCAGTTCCCCTCTATCCAAATTGTGGGATATCAACAACCTCATGCCTTCGTCCGTTACTCCTGAAGATCTTAGGGAAAATTGGCAACGGGCCAGACACGGCGATATAATAGGAATAGATGCATCTTTCAAGGCAAGGTGGGAGATGAGGATTTCGTGAAAAACTGTGCCAGTCACGTGAGGAGTGGTGCCAAGCTCGGGAGGTTCACTATACGTTTCATAGGCCCTTGTTCTACCATAAAAATTCTGGTCCCAGTTAACTTGCTTGTCAGGCATCTAGTAGCGTCCCCAGGCTGCAGCTTAATCAATTTAAGCCCGTTAATTAACCTTCTCCTTCTGTAGGCTGGGCCGGGGTCCTTTGGTTCAAGGGGGAGATGATGAGCCATGGTGGCACAACTAGCTCGATCTGTAGTGTGATGTCCCTCTGGTATGGGGTCACGAAGATTTTTGCTCGAGGCTGTTGATGAGGACGCGGCGTGTTGTGGCGTGGTGAGTTGACGAGTGGTAACGGAGCGAGTAGGACGGTGTGAGAGGTCCAAAAAAAATGATTCAAATGGCTCTGAGTACTATGGGACTTAACATCTGAGGTGATCAGTCCCCTATAACTTAGAGCTACTTAAACCTAACTAACCGAAGGACATCACACACATCCATGCCCGAGGCAGGATTCGAACCTGCGACCGTACCAGTCGCGTGGTTCCGGACTGAAGCTCCTAGAACCGCTCGGCCACCGCTGCCGGCGCGTGAGAGGTCCACCCGGCGAGTAAGGCGAGCACTTGCGCAAGCGTCTTGGAGTCCGGCGAGTGATTGCTGGGCATATTTCTGGGTCGATTTGAATCCGTAGCTGACTTCGAGTGCCGTCTTCGTGCGTAGCCCAGTCACCCAGTTCTGGGACTTGGAACACCGATGGGAGGGGCTGTGCTGAATTCTGGGCTCCCTTTGGAAGCGGCAAACTTCGATTCATGAACTTCAGATAAGTTTTAGATTTTGATGTCTTAACTGTTATTTTCTTATTTATACCTATAGGTCTGCTGTGATCATTGCGATTTCTTAGCTGATCTATTTCACCATCAGTTAGTTCCTTGCATTGTGGCTGTTGTTTGCTTTGCCTGACTCGATACTGGCCTTGGTTGTTTGTTATCAGGAATCTTAAACTGCGTGAGCCGAAGGTGTTTCCTGAGCCGGAGCGATGACGTGTTTTTTCTATGCTGTGGCTGACTCACACCCTCCCCCCCTCCCCATCCCCTCCCAACCATCACCCGTCATCACGCAGCACCTAGATGGTTGGGTTTTAGCCTACCTCCCTGACAAACGTCTTCGGACACCAGATAAGTATCTTTCTCTTGTAATACGAGAGAGTGGCGATTTCGAGATACTTTAGAACATCGAAGACGTCATCGCTCTGGTAATTATATTGGCTTAGGAGAAACCTGGGTCTCAAAATTTGCAATATATGAGGCTATGTAATTGGGTTTGGCAGCCTAGATTTCTTTCAGGCGTTTCGCCGTCGTTGTAGAGGCGGTATCTTGCAGTGCTGCAGGTATACCTTAGGCTAGTTTTGTTGCTTTCATGTAATTAACCTTGCTGTGTTAATATTTCTTTTGACGGTCTGTGTCCAACCAAAAGTGCCTTGGAACACCGTTATTGGCCTTCTTATTTGGTGTAGTCTTGTGCTCCTTGAGTATAAGCCTTCTGGCGCAATCTTTGTGTGGAGACAATTCAAACTTTTGGTTACTGAACCGAAGTTGTTATTTGAGCCTGTCTGCTTTCTGTTTGGTAATTTCTTTTAACTGGAGCTGTTATTATTGAAGTCCTACCTTTTGATATTTGGTACTTTAACTTAACATAAGCTGTTATCATTGAAGGCCAGCCAGTTTTCTATTTGGTAATTTTGCTTAACTCAGGGTGTTTTATCGAAGGCCTGCCTGTTTTATATTTGGTAATTTTACCATGAAAAAGTGACATGATAATCTCTCCATTGGCATAGGATTTCGGATAGTGCCCCATTGTGATTTCCGGAAAGGGACTGTCAAGGAGGAGATAAACAGGGGAAAAATATTGAATAACCAACGAAAGGCTAACGTTCTGTGAGTCGGGGAGTGGAATGTCAGCAGCTAGAACGTGGTAGGGAAGCCAGTGTTGCCTCTGCAAGGTCTAAGAAATTGGCTCGAATCTCATTAGCTGAAATAGTTCCTTCATCTGTTGGTTTTAGAACACAGGCCAATATTCCGAATCTCAAAGAAATGGTGTTATTAGAATTTATTACTGTTGGTAAGACATTACTACTACTGGAGAGTCAGGAAAACCAATAAATAGAGGAGTATAGTTGGCCTTGAGGTCTGTTAGTATACTAAACAAATTTTCAGAATGAAATTTTTAATGTGGATGAAACTGAGAATTAGCAAACAGTTCATGTCAACAGTTCTGACTCACGACAGTGAAACGTGTTCTAAATGTAACCCATTTAAACTGTGTGGGTGGCTCATCGGCTAATGGTGAAATGCATATCTTAAAATACTGGAGACAGACACAAGGAAGAAAATAAATGGATTTTGGTACAGATTAGTTTCCTAGAGGATGGTAGACAGGTTGCTTTCAAGCTCCAGGTGCCATGATCGAATAGTGCTGGTACAAGACATGTTCTTCGTTAGCTTTTGTTTGCAAGCGTGGGGAGTTTGTGGTGTTTTGTTTCTAACCACTAGACTATACAGTAACATCCTGCTCTAAATCCCTATGTCTCCATAGTGATTCTCCGTCACTTGGGGCCCGTAATGTCGGAGGATCTCTTGCAGTTAGCCGTCCGGTGCACCCGAGCGGTTCTAGGCGCTACAGTCTGGAACCGCGCGACCGCTACGGTCGCAGGTTCAAATCCTGCCTTGGACATGGATGTGTGTGATGTCTTTAGGTTTGTTCTAAGTTCTAGCGGACTGATGACCTCAGAAGTTCAGTCCCATAATGCTCAGAGCTATTTGAACCTTACAGTTATTCGAGGAGAGCAGCCTGTATGTTAGCAACACACGAAAAAGAAATCTTGGAAAAAATTACGTGGGCTAATTTTTTATGCTGTAGGGTATGGACGCAGATATTTCATTCATAACTATGTGATCAAAAGTATCCGGACACCGCAAAAACACACGTTTTTCATATTAGGTGACTTGTGCTGCCACCTATTACCAGGTACTGCATATCAGCGGCTTCAATAGTTATTAGACATTGTGAGAGAGCAGAATGGGGCGCTCCGCGGAACTCACGGACTTCGAACGTGATCAGGTGACTGGGTGTCACTTGTGTCATACGTTTGTAAACGAGATTTCCACACTCCTAAACATCCGTAGGTCCACTGTTTCCGATGTGATAGTGAAGTGGAAACGAAGCATCGCGCTTTAGTGTTTACTTCGTAGATTCTTACTTAAATTGCGTGTGAGTTTCGTATAGGAGGTGTAATTTCGAGTTTTAGTTACTGTAATCGTAAATTCAGGCAGATTGTAGCGCAGTCGTTAGGCATTTGTACAGGTTAGTTAATACATTCTTTGGGTGTTTCCCCCTTCGCTCACAGCTGCAAGCGGCGCTGACTTCGGTCGCGCAGCTTGAGGCTGTTGCCAATGGGCGCCACTGTGGGGAGCCGAACTTGGGTATCACGGGGATGTCAACCTCGTCCTGTCTGTCCCCATATCGGTCTGCCGCTGTGTATGGTTACCCCGGTTGCTGCCCGCAGTGGGGCTGAGATCTCGCCTGTGGTTGATTGGGAGGTCATTCCAAGGCGTGGCAGGCAGCGAAAGACGTCCCCGGAGGCTGATCAGAAAGCCTCCCCGGTGCGTCTGACAAACAGGTTTCAGGCACTGTCTCTGGCTGAGCCAGATGCAGCTGCCTGCCCTGTTTCAGAGGATGATTCTCAGCCTTCAAGGTCCGGGCAATCACAGAGGGTGGGCTTATTGGCGGTTGGGAACTCCAATCTTAGGCGCGTAATGGGGCCCCTTAGGGATATGGCGGCTAAGGCGGGGAAGAAATCCAGTGTGCTATCCGTGTGCATTCCGGGTGAAGTCATTCCTGATGTGGAAAGGGTCCTTCCGGATGCCATGAAGAGCACAGGGTGCAGCCAGATGCAGGTGGTGGCACATGTCGGCACTAATGACGTGTGTCGCTTTGGATCTGAGGAAATTCTCTCTGGATTCCAGCGGCTATCTGATTTGGTGAAGACTGCCTCTCTTGCTTACGAGAAGAAGGCAGAGCTCACCATCTACAGCATCGTTGACAGAACCAACTGCGGACCTTTGGTGCAGAGCCGGGTGGAGGGTCTGAATCAGAGGCTCAGACGGTTTTGCGACCGTGTTGGCTGCAGATTTCTTGACTTGCGTCATAGGGTGGTGAGGTTTCGGGTTCCTCTGAATAGATCAGGAGTTCACTACACTCAGCTGGCGGCTAAACGGGTAGCGGAGGCTGTGTGGCGTGGACTGGGCGTTTTTTTAGGTTAGAAGGCCTCGGGAAAGTACGGGGTGGGCTGCAATCTCAAAGGGTTTATGGCAAATACAGGACGTGCTTGGATCAAGGGACAGTCGGAATTGTGGTTGTAAATTGTTGTAGTTGTGCTGGGAAAGTCCCTGAGCTTCAAGCGGTAATAGAAAGCACAGAAGCTGAAATCCTTATAGGTACAGAAAGCTGGCTAAAGCCTGAAATCTGCAGAAATTTTTACGAAGTCTCAGACGGTGTTCAGGAAAGATATATTAGGAAGAATTGGTGGTGGAGTGTTTGTGTCTGTCAGTAGTGGTTTATCTTGTAGTGAAGTCGAAGTAGATACTCCGTGCGAATTGGTATGGGTGGAGGTTATACTTAACAGCCGAACTAAGTTAATAATTGGCTCCTTCTACCGACCCCCAGACTCCGATGACATAGTTGCTGAACAGTTCAGAGAAAATTTGAGTCTCGTAACAAATAAATACCCCACTCATACGGTTATATTTGGTGGGGACTTCAATCTTCCCTCGATATGTTGGCAAAAATACTTGTTCGGAACCGGTGGTAGGAAGAAAACATCTTCCGAGATTGTCCTAAATGCCTTCTCCGAAAATTATTTCGGGCAGTTAGTCCACGAACCCACGCGAATTGTAAAAGGTTGCGAAAACACACTTGACCTCTTAGCCACAAACAATCCAGAGCTAATAAAGAGCATCATGACTGATACAGGCATTAGTGATCTCAAGGTTGTTGTAGCTAGGCTCAATACCGTTTCTTCTAAATCCATCAGAAACAAACGCAAAATAATTTTATTTAAAAAAGCGGATAAAGTGTCACTAGAAGCCTTCCTAAGAGACAATCTCCATTCCTTCCGAACTGACTATGCTAATGTAGACGAGATGTGGCTCAAATTCAAAGATATAGTAGCAACAGCAATTGAGAGATTCATACCTCATAAATTGTTAAGAGATGGAACTGATCCCCCGTGATACACAAAACAGGTCCGAACGCTGTTCAGAAGAACGCGAAATCCCAAAGATTGGCTAAAATTTACAGACGCGCGAAATTTGGCACGGACTTCAATGCGAGATGCCTTTAATAGGTTCCACAACAAAACATTGTTTCGAAATTTGGTAGAAAATCCGAAGAAATTCTGGTCGTATGTAAAGTACACAAGCGGCAAGACGCAGTCAATACCTTCGCTGCGCAGTGCCGATGGTACTGTTACCGACGACTGTGCCGCTAAAGCGGAGTTATTGAACGCAGTTTTCCGTAATTCCTTCACCAGGGAAGATGAATGGAATATTCCAGAATTTGAAACACGAACAGCTGCTAGCATGAGTTTCTTAGAAGTAGACACCTTAGGGGTTGCGAAGCAACTCAAATCGCTTGAGACGGGCAAGTCTTCAGGTCCTGATTGTATACCGATTAGGTTCCTTTCAGATTACGCTGATACAATAGCTCCCTACTTAGCAATCATATACAACCGCTCGCTCACCGATAGATCTGTACCTACAGATTGGAAAATTGCGCAGGTCGCACCAGTGTTTACGAAGGGTAGTAGGAGTAATCCATCGAACTACAGACCTATATCATTGACGTCGGTTTGCAGTAGGGTTTTGGAGCATATACTGTATTCAAACATTATGAATCACCTCGAAGGGAACGATCTATTGATACGTAATCAGCATGGTTTCAGAAAATATCGTTCTTGTGCAACGCAGCTAGCTCTTTATTCGCACGAAGTAATGGCCGCTACCGACAGGGGATCTCAAGTTGATTCCGTATTTCTAGATTTCCGGAAAGCTTTTGACACCGTTCCTGCGGGCCTATGGGGTATCGTCCCAGTTGTGCGACTAGATTCGTGATTTCCTGTCAGGAAGGTCGCAGTTCGTAGTAATAGACGGCAAATCATCGAGTAAAACTGAAGTGATATCAGGTGTTCCCCAGGGAAGCGTCCTGGGACCTCTGCTGTTCCTAATCGATATAAATGACCTGGGTGACAATCTGAGCAGTTCTCTTAGGTTGTTCGCAGATGATGCTGTAATTTACCGTCTAGTAAGGACATCCGAAGTCCAGTATCAGTTGCAAAGCGATTTAGAAATGATTGCTGTATGGTGTGGCAGGTGGCAGTTGACGCTAAATAACTAAAAATGTGAGGTGATCCACATGAGTTCCAAAAGAAATCCGTTGGAATTCGATTACTCGATAAATAGTACAATTCTCAAGGCTGTCAATTCAACTAAGTACCTGGGTGTTAAAATTACGAACAACTTCAGTTGGAAAGACCACATAGATAATATTGTGGGGAAGGCGAGCTAAAGGTTGCGTTTCATTGGCAGGACACTTAGAAGTTGCAACAAGTCCACTAAAGAGACAGCTTACACTACACTCGTTCGTCCTCTGTTAGAATATTGCTGCGCGGTGTGGGATCCTTACCAGGTGGGATTGACGGAGGACATCGAAAGGGTGCAAAAAAGGGCAGCTCGTTTTGTATTATCACGTAATAGGGGAGAGAGTGTGGCAGATATGATACGCGAATTGGGATGGAAGTCATTAAAGCAAAGACGTTTTTCGTCGCGGCGAGATCTATTTACGAAATTTCAGTCACCAACTTTCTCTTCCGAATGCGAAAATATTTTGTTGAGCCCAACCTACAAAGGTAGGAATGATCATCAAAATAAAATAAGAGAAATCAGAGCTCGAACAGAAAGGTTTAGGTGTTCGTTTTACCCGCGCGCTGCTCGGGAGTGGAATGGTAGAGAGAATGATTGTGGTTCGACGAACCCTCTGCCAAGCACTTAAATGTGAATTGCAGAGTAGTCATGTAGGTGTAGATGAAGGGCCCCGTACAGCACAAAAGCGGACAGGCCAACATCGTCTGTTGACTGACAGAGACCGCCGACAGTTGAAGAGGGTCGTAATGTGTAATAGGCAAACATCTATCTGGACCATCACACAGGAATTCCAAACTGCATCAGGATTCACTGCAAGTACTATGACAGTTAGGCGGGAGGGGAGAAAACTTAGATTTCATTTCGAACGGCTGCTCATAAGCGACACATCACGCCGGTAAATGCCAAATGACGCCTCGCTAGGTGTTTGGACGACTGAATAGTGGACAAACCTTGTGTTGAGTCACGAATCACGGTACACAATGTGGCGATCCGATAGCATGGTGTGGGTATGGCGAATGCAGCGTGTGTAGTGCCGACAGTAAAATTCGGAGGCGGTGGTGTTATGGTGTGGTCGTGTTTTCCATGGAAGGGGCTTGCACCCCTCATTGTTTTGTGTGGCACTATCACAGCACAAGCCTACATTGATGTTTTAAGCACCTTCTTGCGTCCCACTGTTGAAGAGCAATTCGGGGATGGCGACAGTATCTTTCAACAAGATCGAGCCCCTGTTCAAAATGCACGGCCTATGACGGAGTGGTTACACGACAATAACATCCCTGTAATGGACTGACCTGCACAGTCCTGACCTGAATCCTACAGAACACCTTTGGGCTGTTTTGGAACGCCGACTTCGTGCCAGGCCTCACAGACCGACATCTATACCTCTCCTCAGTGGAGCACTCCGTGAAGAATGGGCTGCCATTCCCTAAGAAACCTTCCAGCACTTGACTGAACGTTGCCTGCGAGAGTGGAAGGTATCATCAAGGGTAAGGGTGGGCCCCTTATTGAATTCCAGCATTACCGATGGATGGAGCCACGAACTTGTAAGTCATTTTCAGCCAGGTGTCCGGATACTTTTGATCACATAGTTTATATTTGTAATTCGCGTTCTTCGTTTTATGACATTTTTTCACCGTTTTGATCGCAGAAGTTCTTTTTATTTATTACGATTGGCTTCGGTTCTCCTCGAAAACCATATTCAGATCTATGCAAGTCCATCTCCATACTGAATGGTTGCGGAACCTCAGCTGTTCAGTATAAAATGTCAAATCAAAACACCTACAGCCGTTCAAATTTCCAATTTTATCATCAGATATATTAAAACATAAAGACAAATGCAAACTTGTCTCGTGATAGAGAATTTTGACATGATACAATGTACCTAATGAACAATTTTATGTGACTGACATGACACTGCATTTGAAAATGACGGAAAGTCGACACGGGTAAGGTTGTTGAAAAAATAAGTGTGGCCAACACACAAGAAAAGTTATTAAAAGTGCATCCAAATGGCCGTGTCGTCTCACATCATTTTCGTGCAAACTGCATCTTCAGATCTTGTTTCTCTTGACAAGCCTCGGTGACACACTATTGGCATTTTTCCAGAAACTACATAGTTTCTTGAAACATGAAGCTGTAAATAATTACAGGTGCATATGAAATTAATTATCGTTGTTGTGTTTATCACATGTTTGTTTACTCTGCAAAACCTTTGTAAATAAAACTGGAGTTAGAAACGACTAGAAACAGAGCCGCTAGCAACTGTGGGGTAGTTATTGTGTTTAGGCTAGAACGTTCCTAAACAGACGCAGTGACCTAGTTTTAGTCACCGCTTTGCCGGCAGCATTGACTGTGATCATCATTGTATGACAACGTGAAACCTGCGCCTCCGCACAATAAGACCTTGTAGTGCAGTTTACTGTGATATAATAGCCAGTTGCGCACAAAGAGCATCATTCGATTTGTGGTTTTGCAATTTCTTGAAAGTATACACAGAACGTAACATTTAACAAAAATGTTTCGCGTCGCACAGAGAAAAAAGCAGAGTGATTTCAGTTCCATTTGTCCAGTGACCCTTTTCGCAGAAGGTGGTCAATTGGTCCACCCCACCTTAGAGTTGGTTATAGTCAACAACAGCTGCAGGTTTCATTTTTCTTTTTTTTTTCTTTTTTTTGTTTTGCTGATGTTTTTGTTGTGACATTTTGCATTGCAGCGTGTGTCTTGTGCTGAGAATCCAAATATATCTCTTATCCTTCCAGCACAAGGCGAGGACAATCGCTTATCGGTATAAGACCTGTTTTCATTTTTTTATCTTTGTGTTCTTCAGCACTTCTGGCAGTCCTTTTCTGTTCTTAATTAATGTCCCAACAAGACCTAATTGTACACTTCTGTAGAAACGGTCAACATACGTAGTGTCTCCTTCACACATCAGCTTACTGGTCCAAAGCACTACAACACTAGAAAGCACTGTTGCCTATTGCCTCATCTCTTCCACGGAACACTTCGAAATTCCATATAAATTCTGTTCTGGATTCAACCAAGGTATATAGTTTCATGCCATATTTATTTGATTTACTGGTCATATAAACCTTGAAGCCTACGTTTCCCCTGAAGGGGCAAATTCCTGCCTATACTGTTACAGCTTCTTCTACATTTTTCTGTTACTGAATTGAGCAGTGGTGTAACTTAATAAAGAGCATCAAATCCTTGCTCACCTTTCTTTTTTGCCTTTGTGTTATCGTCCAGGTGAAACATGGATATGTGTCTGCAAATCTATTCATTGAAAAAACACTCGTACAAACATTACAACTCACAGTACTCCAGTGACTCTTCATATCTAAACTATCACTTATTCACATATGCAGCAAAACAGCAATGAATTTTTTTCATTTCTGCTGATGTTTGGTGTTCCATTGTCTTAACCCAGGAGTAGGCAGAAGCATGTTGTTAGACCTTAGCTTGTCAAGATTTGCATTGCATAGCAATCCGTTTTCTCCTTCATGGCTGTTACTTGAGCACTTGCAATGAAATAAAAGAATGGACCACTTTACGAAGCATGTGACAATTTAGATATATTCTATTTCAACCCATGAGGACCTGTGTACACAGTTGCGTCATGTATTTCTTACGCATCGGTACAGCTGCCGTCAAAACCACTTCTGCGTCATTTTTCTACCTTGAATGGGCGTAGATGTAGGAGGTGAAACATTACCTCGTTTACCTGCAGAAGAAACATTGACAGCAACGCAATCCGTGAAAATAACACGATAAACATATGCAGCGACTCTTTTTCAAACAAATCTTGACATACCATTATTGTCAGATGATGTACCGGTATAATCTGAATCGACGTCGAATACTGGGTTTTCATCAGCTGAAGACTCGGACATCGTAAATCATTTCCTCAATGCACATGTCGATCAGAAAATCAAAAACAAACCACACAAAATTTCTTCGCAGCAACCTTCTTTGTACCTATGTTTTCCTTCCCAACTTCTGTGATGGCCCTTTGTAGATATGTCCATTCCTCTTCAACTGTACTGCCTACTGCGCTATTCCTTATTGCTGTATCTATAACGTTAGAGAACTTCAAACGTATCTCGTCATTCCTTAGTACTTCCGTATCCCACTTCTTTGCGTATTGATCCTTCCTGACTAATGTCTTGAACTTCAGCCTACTCGAACGCTTATAATGTAACAAATACATTCTCAATTGCTGTGCAAGTAAGCTCTCAAAAGTCTCCATATACCTTCGATATGTAACTATCTTGTAAGTCTTCCATTCCCGCTTATTTCCTACGACTCCTTCCGATAAATATTCTCAAACTAAGCGACAATTTATATTCTCGCACGTAGTTCTAGCATAGAAAGTTGTTGTTTTACTTGCCGCGTCAAATTCCAATAAAATGCCAAGATTTCGACCATTCCCCCCATCATCCTCGTCAGGGGTTAAGAATGACTGTCGTGAACTTTTTGTTTCTTATTGTTATTTCAGTTCCCCACAACTGCGGCTTGCAGGTAGCGGATAAATACCACTCGTCAACCAAAGGTTACGTAAACTGTATTTAAAGATGCCTAAAATATAAGGTGAAAATAACCGACGATTTTGTAAAACATATATCGGTAAGCGATAATAACGATTTTTACATAAAAATAACTCACAATAAACGAGTATTTTATAAAATACATATACATGGAGAATGCTGATGGTTTTTAAAACTCTTTTGGCGATTTTATGTTACAGTTAAAATACAGCCACTGATGAGGGAGCCGCTCACTATGGTCGAGCTGTTCTAGGCGTTTCAGTCTGGAACCGCGCGGCTGCACAAGCCTCCTGATACCTTCTCCTACCAGTACATCTGCCTCACAGCAGTGCTTCAGCAAGACCTTCGAATCCTTACCACATACCAATGTACCTTCCAGCCCACCTCCTCCTCTTATGACCAGCTGTCTTCGTCTCTCTCGACTTCGAGAAAGCCTGTGACCGTTTGTGGCATTCTGGTTTCCTCTAAAAACTCCACATCCACACGCTTCCAATAAAATGTGTCCGCTTTACTGCATGCTTCCTCCTAATCACCCATCCTCTGCCACCATTAACTACGCCAATTCCTGTGCCTTCCATCCCATTGCAGATGTGCCCCAAGGCACTGGCCTCTCTCCTCTACACTGCTGATATGCCCAATCCACCCCCACCAGTCTAATACCTTCAGTATGCTAATGTCACTGATTTCCTCGGGCTTTATCCTCCACTCCAGAAATCCTAACGGTCCCTCCAAATCAACCTCCTTCAGTTTATCTCCTGGTGTAACCCATGGCTCCTGAAGATCAGGCGTTCCAAACCTCAGGCAATAATTATAGGATGCTTCACCCACATCTTCCATCTCCATGACGTCAACTTTATCATTTACAATCGTCCTAATCACTTAATTAATGCAGTAAAATATCTTGGACTAACCGTCGACTGGCAACTAACAAGGACATCTCACCTACTAACCATCCAACAGAAAGTCCACGATAGACTGAAACCACTAAAACTGCTAACTGGCGGAACTTGGGGATTGCACCTACAAAACCTTCGTCTCACTCATCCTTTGCCAAGCAAATGTTGCATGGATATGCATCACCCCCCTAAGTTGTACAAGTCGCTTGCTGGGTCAGTTACATGTTTAATTGATGAAGCATCAACAAAAATTGAGCAGTTACATGCAGACATAAACCCGAAACACAAGAAGATAAGTGACAACCTAATAAAATTCTTATCCATAACAATTAAAAAATAAAACGACTAAGGTAACTCTGAAATTTACATAAACCTACAACAGTTGACACAGTCGTACATTATATATCAAATCACCACTCACAGAAACAAGCAGTGTTCAGATACAGGCTTAATAGATTCAACGCATTACCACTCAGCACACTAGCTGAAAGAACTACACATAATCAGACAAATAGTAACAAACAACGGGAAATTTCATAATCTAGTCACAAAATTAATCAAAATTAAACAATTAATTCTGTCAATTAACACATTACACACACAGTCACAAAGAACACAACTTCACACAAACAACCACACACCAGACACCAAGGAATAACATTCACGCAGCCACACAGTGACATACAAGCACAAACTCACACATATTTTCAAAAGGCAGGGCATGAAGGTAGACTCCAAAACAGATAATTCAGTCCAAAAGTGCATTCAAGAAGTAAAAAATGACGCAGACATTTACCAGAAGGCATAAATTCACCAACTACAATGCAACACATGTATATGGAAGGTATATAGTGTAACGTTGCTACTTTATTTTTGCTATGATGAAAGCGGTACTGACTGAAAATAAAACCGGGTTAAAAGCTGTGAGCTGTCTGGGGAGAAGTTAACCGTGCATTACTGCGCAACTGTTTCACCAGGTAACTAGTCTAGGTTTACCACATTACCAATCAGACTAACATTGATTATAATCTTTTACAGTCATACAACAACTGGTAATATATCTATATATAAAAAGGAGAATTTAAATAAAAAGAAAGAAATCAGTTTATATTTGGAAATTTATTTTAAGATTGTTCATTGAAATTTCAGCATATTATACGTGAGTTATAACTGAGCTGGTGCCTTGTTTAAGGATTGTAAAAATGTGAGACTTTAATCTTACGGAACACATCAAATATGGAGCCAAGATTGGGAGACTGCATACAACCCTGCATTCACAAAACAACACCCAAAGAACGTTGAAACATAAGCAAGAAGAAATTAACCACAACCAACAGATTCAGTTTTCACCCAAAGAAATTACGTTCGTAACACAATCCTGTCCATCATGTAATTACCACACACTGGTATACTAAATTCATATTAACTCTTTGTGAAATCTTCCCAAAAAGAATAGCTGAAGGCTACTTTGATGATTACACCACATGCTCCACATGGTCAACTTGGTTTACAGAAAGCGTATAACTCCACAGTAATTTTGATAATTACTGATCAACACGTGGTTCCACTTTACTCACAAAGTAATGACAAAGCAACTACCGCAAAATAATCTGAACTTCACACGAGAATTACACTCCACTGCAATTTAAGATAGCATTACATATTTTAGAGCTAAATCTGAAATCAAGGTATTAAGTTTTCAGTTAGGCTGAACTTAAGAAATCCATTGTCCTACGGACTTAGCAGACACGCGCTTAGCCGGAGATCTTACCACTTCAGACGCTTGCCACGGTCCCACAGCAACTGCCTACTGCCGAGCGTGCTTCCTGAGGGTGGCTCAGAAAGACAAACGGTAGTGGCCAGAGGGGCAGCTTCCTATACCAACATGACAACGGACGGACAGAACCATACTAAGGATAGAAACCTCTTTGCTTTTAGGAAGCGTAGCTACCTGTTCCGACGTTGGTCCTACTGTTCTCTAGCAGACAGCCTTGTCTGCTACCCTCAAGCATGCAACTAGAAATACATATGCTCATTCATCCTCTCACACAAAAGGGAAGGGGGATGACAGTATCTTATCATATACAGTATATAAAAGAAAGCGGATGTAGGTTCCGTATGAAACTGTGTGACATGAATTACATATAAGAATTACATATAAACTGTGCTTTAAAGTGTAGTAGTGTGACAGATCGTTCTTGTTTATGTGTAAAAGTAACACGTTCCACTGCTCAGTCTCCTCCCAGATAGTCAGAAACGCCACAGTACATTTAGAAGAGGAATTTATTCCATAAATGGCAACAGATTTAAGAAATTAAACATGAAAGGAATCCAACAGAGACCTTTCAATAGGACAAACTGACAGAACATTCGACACGCGATGCAAAGAACACTGCATGGTTTTCCAAAAACGAACCAAACGCTTCATCGTACCTTTCGATTTCGTTTTAAAAAGCTTTCATGAACTGTTTTTAAATCTATAACTCTTACGTGAGAACCAAAAAATTATGTATTATTCCAGGACACCCTACGTAGATGACTTGTTAAAAAGGCGAAACGCGTCAGGGTGCATAAGCAAGATTTAACAAAGTAATGTGTAGCATACAAAGAGCTACATTTTTCTGTTAGCTACTGCTAATCAATATTTTATCATCCTGGACGCGAAAGGCGACGATGTGGCGTCACACGAAAAGAGTATCATTAGGCGGTCGAACAACCCCACATGGGATCTCGCGGCCAATAATGCGATATGGTCTTTTTCATTTTTTCATAGCTGCTGTGAATAATGGCCATGACAACAAACAATCAAATTTATGTTTTCATATGACCAGTTTGCACTGTATGAAACAGTAACCTTCTGTTCCCCAAGCTGCATTGCCGTCCTAGTCCCGGAGAGTCTTCTCGCAATTTCAGACTGGCTTTGAACAGCGGCGCGGCTAAGTGTGGAAATGATTGCTTAAGAATGAGACAGCGACTCCCAAACTAGTAGGAAAGAGTGAAAGATAAATAAATACAATAAAATGACACGTGGAAGTTGAACTTCTATTTCCAAAACAAATACCTGTTTATTGCAAAAACAGAATTAAAGGATCACTTATTCTTATCAAATTTTTCCACTGCTGCGATCCCCTTGGCATTTCAACTCTACTCTGCTGTCATTTCGGGACTGTAACACTAGTGAAATTGAGCACTTCCCTTCTGAGTGTAGCATGACAGAAATTTTTATGGTACCACGCAGAGTAGAACCACCAGGAACCGTTCAGAACAGTTTGAAGAAACCTGAACGTGCTCCGAAGCAGGAACGTGTCTGAGCCGCGGCGACTGGCGGTAGGGTGTTCTACTTGCATCGCTGATATCGATGTTCGGCTGTCTTGCTATCTTTGACTGCTCCCCCCGGCGGTTTTCCGGGTGAACGTGTGACGAGTGAGTCTCCGGTCGGCGTTCAATGAGCCAACTTGTGATGAAAACAAGCGTGCTCGTCGCCCTTGTCTTTTGTCGCGCCGGATGTACGGTGCCGATCACTGGGCGCCTTGACGTGCAAAATTGTGGTGGGTTCGTCGTCTCACGCTGAACAGCTTCCCAGCTTGTAATTTGCAAGCTCCAAGTTACTTATGACTTTTATTCTGTGTTTAACTAAGAAGATTGTTGAAACTTCTTGTGGCATGGGTAGCTGAACTTGGTTCCACAGTGGCTGTAAGGCGACTGATGTTCCTCATTTCGTTTCTCAACATCTGTGGTGTGTGTGTGTGTTTTAAGTGGTTTTTCATGCAAATTTTAACTTGTTTTAGGACATACTGACCGCTTTGGGACTGGTTGCGGTTGTGTACGCGCCCGGCACCCGTAGCGTTAATGGTTTAATCATTTGCCACGGCAGGATTTGGTATGTTTATTTAATGTTGAAAGTGTCTTAAGGCAACTGGAAATGATCTTTAAGTTTCCTGCTAATTTACTTGGAGACGGGTAATGTTAGAGTATTGATCCATATGAATTTGGGGGCATGCTTATTATATATTCCAGTGTGGCTGTGATTTGACCTCGTTTTCGTTGCAATCCATTTGTGCTGCAGGCCATTTGTTAAGTCTGCTCGTTTCCTGGCGTCGGTGTGGTTATGGATTCTTGTCAGGATCGCTCATTGTGAGGCCGGTTGGACTAAACATAAATATATACCGCCTGCTAGTGAGCCTGTGCCCAAGCCGTGGGAAGTGAACGCTCGTATTGCCTGCCGGCCGTGGCGTTATTCCTTCCGAATACTGCTGTGGGCCTTAACGCTGTTCTCCAAAGTCCGTTAGTTAACTGAGGCCACTTTATTAATATTAGCGTTTCTGTGAGTCATTTTACTGGTTCAATTATTACCAGCCATTCTTATTTAACACTTAGGTTAATCATTTTTTTTTATCTTTAATGAATATGCAACTTGTTATCCTTCCCGTGTGCCAGATTTGCGACCTTGGTTGGTCAACTTTGCATTTTTAGTATAAGCATGTTTCACTGTGGACCTTTATGTGGGCAGTTCATTTTTATTAAGCTTTAACATCTTTGGTTTTAAATGAAGTTGTGGTATTATGTGGCTGTGTAACTTTGGGTTGAAAGTCTATAGTGTTACTAGTCTTTTGAGACATGGTTAAACAGGAACGATTGTTTATGATTATTTCACTGTGCCTACTATCTATGGTTTTGGTTACGGACGCAAAATATTATTCTTATTCGTGTTTATGCAATTCAGTTAAAGTCAAGATTTGTATATTGCATCAGTAAGAGGGCAAATGTCCGAATGGAAGCTTATAATAAAGTCTGTTTTGAGTCAAATTAAAATTGTAAAACAATCACAAGCTTGTCCATCACTAGTGATGAACTTCCTGTTTCCTTTAAATAACTGTGGTGAGATTGTAATTTTGATTTTCTAAAGAACTGAGTACTACCACGGTTCAGTGTCTTTGCGCTTTTTCGTCCCTTCTTTTTCGCATCTTCATGTGGCGTCAACACGGGAGAGTTCGACATTGACATTGACATTGACATTGACAACGTGTCCCTCTGAGACCATCCAGTTCGCCAACAATTGCGGTGCCAACGATGTACCTTTGTTAAAATGTACCTGTCAGAAACTGTTACACCAATTCAGCCTTGCGGCTTCTTACCACCTGAAGGTAAGCAAACTCATAATGAGTCTAGCTCCTAACCCTTAGGCGCTAGAGCAGCCTAGCGACTGAATTGGTGTCAAAGCTTCTCACAGGTACGTTTCCAGCCTTTCAAGTTTCGCAGGAGTGCTCCTGCGAAGTTTGGAAGGTAGGAGACGAGGTACTGGCGGAAGAAAGGCTGTGAGGACGGCCGTGACTCGTACGTGGGTACCTCACTCGGTAGAGCACTTGCCCTCGAAAGACGAAGTTCCCGTGTTCGTGTCTCCGTCAGGCCCACAGTTTTAATCTGCCAAGAAGTTTCATACCAGCGCACACTGAGCTGCAGAGTGAAAATTTCATTCTGGAAACATTTCTTATGTGCTTAAGAAAGGTGTCAGGGTGGCACCGTGAGTGTTGCAAAACTGAATGGTCTCAGGGGGACACTTTGCCACTTTACGCACTCACGTATCAATGTTGAACCCTCCAGTGATCACGCCACAGGAGGTCGCGAAAAAACGACGAATGAAAATGTGTAACTACTAGTTACTGCGTCGGATCACACTCAGATTTCGGCGAATAGTGTTGTAAGGTCCATAGAGACTGTACCCTGTGTGGCACAGCAAAACTTGCTGTCACGATGCACTCCAAAGTGGTGAGATAACGTTCAGTGGAGTGGCAGCCCCACGATGTCCTTAGAGTAGGGCTGAGACGCCCAGGGGGTAGCATGAGTGGCGAAGTTTGTCAATAACATCGTCCTGTTGCTAATCGCAGTGTGAATAATCGTTTTCGTCCGCGAAATTTGGGGGAATGAAAGCGCCAAGGGGAAGGGTGCTTTCACTGACTGCCTTTATGCCACTCCCTAAGGACTTTTCTTGTTAGTTACGAGCGGTGGAGTGTCTGAAATGTTTCCCTCGGCTATCTACACGAAAATAGTATGATTTCAGCGCTGTGTGTCGCATTTCTGACCGCCATCGCAGAGGCGTCAGAAAAGGGGATGAAACGAAATTCAGTGCCAATGTAACAGCATCAACCCACCTTATAACTCACTTGAACTGCTGAGCTGTTGTCCTTTTTTCGCAAGTTTCGACGACTTGCCGTTCGAAAATTCGCCAAGCCCAAGAACCACGTCGCGGGATGCTACACTTTCGCACCGTTACAGAGCAAGGTTGTGCGCAGCTTGGAGAACCAAAACTCAGATTTGTACGTTATAATAGTAGACAATAGGGGATTTAGAAAAAAGTTTAATTTTTTGTGCAGTGTACTTTAACGAGCTACTGACCCTCACCATCGTGAAGTAAATAAACCCTTGTAACCCTCCCTGCCGTTCACGCACTGCACTTTACTATTTTCATAGTTCATTTTTGACATAGTCCAATACACTCTGAAGCGTCACTGATGTCCACGGAAGACTTCGTGTCATGTCTTTAACTGTGACGTCTAGTGATTAATTAACCTTTTTCACTACATGAAGTTCTCCTCTATAGCACAACAACCATTTCTAATTCTACTTAACTAGTGTTTCATTATACTGCACACTATCTCGGCTCCCTAAATTTTTAACAATTATGCGACTTAAAGAACGTTCGACTGTAACTAAGAGCCGGCCGCTGTGGCCGCGCGGTTCTAGACTCTTCAGTCCGGAGCCGCGCTGCTACTACGGTCGCAGGTTCGAATCCTGCTTCGGGCATGGATGTGTGTGATGATTTTAGTTTAGTTAGGTTTAAGTAGTTCTAAGTTTAGGGGACTGATGACCTCAGATGTTAAGCCCCATGCTTAGAGCTTAGAGCCATTTGACTGTATCTAAAGTATGTCATATACTCTAAAAGTCCTGAGTGTCTCCTGGCGTACACAACTTTCAAGTGCGGTCGCTGAAAGTGTTACCTGGCTGAATTCCCAGAAGTTATTTGAAATACTCTATAAGTCGTCTTTTATTCTTGCAGCTAAACAACTAATGATTGTTTTATTTTTTGTATTTTGACTGTGATGCACCTAAAACGTAACTCATACAACACTTTTTAAATGTTTTGTAACAAGGTGGAAGTAGACGGCATACTTCCGAAGCCATCTCTAACGGATTTCTACAGTTGCTTAATGTGGGTTGGGATTCTTTGCGGAAGAAGAATGGGTGGTGGAGCCGAAGAGGGTTGTTTACAGTCATTGGTTGGCGGCACGAAGAATATCGCGGCGTTTCCCCAGTGTGACGGTCTTCGGTTGCTGATGGCGTGTCCTGCCACTGCTGCTGCCGCCACGTCGCCAACCTGCCGTATTTCACTCGTAGTATGTGTTTACTCATTGCAGCTATTCACAAGTGATCTAGTGCAGCTGGTTAGATAGTTCAGCGTGTTCGGTAAGAAGGCTGGGTTCAAATGGTTCAAATGGCTCTGAGCACAATGGTACTTAACATCTGAGGTCATCAGTCCCCTAGAACTTAGGACTACTTAAACCTAACTAACCTAAGGGCGTCACACACATCCATGCACGAGGCAGGATTCGATCCTGCGACTGTAACAGTCGCGCAGTTCCGGACTGAAGCAGGGCTGCGTGTTCTCTGTAAAAACTGAGCGATGTATTCCGAGATGAACTCGAAGGGGCATCATGTGAAGTCCGCCCAGACCAAATAACCGGAACAACGATAATAAACAAAATGAAAAACAAGGTGTGAATTCTTTTATTAGTAATCACGATGTCCTGGGTCACGGGTTTCAACCGCGTTACTGCTTAAATTGTGAACAAAAATCGTTAGCATTGGTTGCCGGAGACTTCCTACGTAAGAAACTACTCTCGTTCTGACAACGGATTTGTCAAAGACGGTGGAGGAGCGTACAGTGGTTCAGGGCACTCTCTTAACCTTGGGGTGGAAAAATTCCCTAAAAAGCGGAAGAAACAGCAACGATCAACGGCGTAAGGATATAGAAGGTAATGGAAACTATTACATTAAAGACACATAATGTGTCTTCAGAGAAATTGTAGCCTCTAACTCATAAAGAATCATGACAATCTCATCATTGGCAAAAGATTCCGGACTAGTCCCCCATTCGCACCTTCGAGAGGAGACTGTCAAAGTGGAGGTGACCATGAGAAAAAGTTGGAATAACTAAAGATAGGATAACGTTCTACGAATCGGCGCGTGGAGCATCAGAAACTTGAAAGTGGTAGGGTAGCTAGAAAATCTAAAAAGGGAAATGCGTGGGCTAAATATGAATATAGTCAGCATCAGTGGAATGAAATGAGAAGAAGACAAGGATTTCTGGTCAGATGAATACCAGGACAATGTCAACAGCAGCAGAAAGTGGT
The DNA here is from genome assembly GCF_023864345.2 of Schistocerca serialis cubense. Lineage (NCBI taxonomy): Eukaryota > Metazoa > Arthropoda > Insecta > Orthoptera > Acrididae > Schistocerca > Schistocerca serialis. The sequence goes on from NC_064642.1 coordinate 531,129,868, forward strand.
AAAACGGTAATAGAATTCGTTATAAATAGGAAATAGGGCAGAGAGTGAGTAACATTGAACAGTTTAGTGAGACGGTCGTTCTCATCAGAGTCGACAGAAAAACAGTACCAACAAAGACAGTTCAGGTATGTAAGCTGACGTCGCAAGTGAAAAATGAAGACGTGAGATATATCAGGATAATGAACGGATAATCCAGTACGTAAAGGGAGATGCAAATCTAATAGTCATGGGGCTTGGAATGCGGTTGTAGGGAAAGGACTGGAAGAAAACGGTTACGGGAGAATATGGGGTTGGTAGCAGGAATGAGAGAGAAAAAAGACTAATAGTTTTCTGTAATAAATTTCAGCTAGTAATAGCGAATACTCTGATCAAGAATCACAAGAATAGGAGGTATATTGAAAAAAAGACCAGGGGATACGAGAAGATTCCAGTTATATTACATCATGGTCAGACAGAGATTCGGAAATCAGATAATGGCTGTCACACCCAGGAGCACATACAGATTCATATCACAATTCAGTAGTGATGATGGAGTAGGCTGAAATTTAAGCTACTAGACAGGAAGAATCAATGCGCAAAAATTGGGACACGGAATGAAGAGATATGCTTGAAGTCCTTTGAGGCAATAGACACTGCAGTAAGGAATAGCTTAGTAGGCAGTTCAGCTGAAGAGGAGTGAACGTACCTAAAAAGAGCAATCACAGAGGTTGGAAATAGTAACGTAAGTACAAAGAAGGCAAGAAGATGGAAAGAGTAACGTAGGTAGAAAGAAGGTAACTGCGAAGAAACCATTGGTAACACATGAAATACTTCAGCTGATCGACGAAAGAAGGAAGAACAAAATTGTTCAAAAAAATGCAGTAATATCGAAATACATATCACTTATAAATAAAGTAAATAGGAAGCGCAGGGAATTTAAAAGAGCTCTGGACGACTTAACATCAAATAAGGCAGAAACAATAGCTATTGCATCGGAATTTGTAAAATCCTTGGGGGAATCGGCAACAAAACAACTTTTCGCGTTGGTGTGTAGAATGTATGAGGCTGTCGAGCAACAGACTTTCAGGAAAACATCATCCCCACAATTCCGAAGATAGCAAGCGCTGACAAATGCGAGAATTATCGCACAAGCAGCTTAACCGCTCATGCGTCCAAGATGCTGACAAGAATAATATTCAGACGAATAGGAAAGGAAGTTGAGAATGTATTCCAAGACGGTTTGTTTGGCGTTAGGAAATGTAAAGGCGCCAAAGAGGCAATTCTGACGCTGCGGTTGTTAATGGAAGCTGGATTGAAGAAAATTCCATTTATCCACCTGAAACAACGTTCGACAATGTCAAATGGTGCAAGACGCACGAAGTTTTGAGAAAAATAGTGGTACGCTATAGGGAGAGATAGGTAATACACGATATGTACAGATAGAGAAAGTGTATGAGGATATTGAAAGGGTAATGCAGTATGTAAAGGGGGACGAAAATCTAATAGTCATGGGCGACTGGAATGCAGTTGTAGGGGAAGGAGTAGAAGAACAGGTTACAGGAGAATATGGGCTTGGGACAAGGAATGAAAGAGGAGAAAGACTAATGGAGTTCCGTAACAAGTTTACGCTAGTAATAGCGAATACCCTGTTCAAGAATCACAAGAGGAGGAGGTATACTTGGAAAAGGCCGGGAGATACGGGAAGATTTCAATTAGATTACATCATGGTCAGACAGAGATTCCGAAATCAGATACTGGACTGTAAGGCGTACCCAGGAGCAGATATAGACTCAGATCACAATATAGTAGTGATGAAGACTAGGCTGAAGTTCAAGACATTAGTTAGGAAGAATCAATGCGCAAAGAAGTGGGATACGAAAGTACTAAGGAATGACGAGATACGTTTGACGTTCTCTAACTCTATAGATACAGCAATAAGGAATAGCGCAGTAGGCAGTACAGTTGAAGAGGAATGGACATCTCTAAAAAGGGCTATCACAGAAGTTGGGAAGGAAAACATAGGTACAAAGAAGGTAGCTGCGAAGAAACCATGGGTAACAGAAGAAATACTTCAGTTGATTGATGAAAGGAGGAAGTACAAACATGTTCCGGGAAAATCAGGAATACAGAAATACAAGTCGTTGAGGAATGAAATAAATACGAAGTGCAGGGAAGCTAAGACGAAATGGCTGCAGGAAAAATGTGAAGACACGAAAAAGATATGATTGTCGGAAGGACAGACTCAGCATACAGGAAAGTCAAAACAACCTTTGGTGACATTAAAAGCAACGGCGGTAACATTAAGAGTGCAACGGAAATTCCACTGTTAAATGCAGAGGAGAGAGCAGATAGGTGGAAAGAATACATTGAAAGCCTCTATGAGGGTGAAGATTTGTCTAATGTGATAGAGGAAGAAACAGGAGTCGATTTAGAAGAGATAGGGGATCCAGTATTAGAATCGGAATTTAAAAGAGCTGTGGAGGACTTACGGTCAAATAAGGCAGAAGGGATAGATAACATTCCATCAGAATTTCTAAAATCATTGGGGGAAGTGGCAACAAAACGACTATTCACGTTGGTGTGTAGAATATATCAGTCTGGCGACATACCATCTGACTTTCGGAAAAGCATCATCCACACAATTCCTAAGACGGCAAGAGCTGACAAGTGCGAGAATTATCGCACAATCAGCTTAACAGCTCATGCATCGAAGCTGATTACAAGAATAATATACGGAAGAATGGAAAAGAAAATTGAGAATGCGCTGGGTGACGATCAGTTTGGCTTTAGGAAAAGTACAGGGACGAAAGAGGCAATCCTGACGTTACGACTAATAATGGAAGCAAGGCTAAAGAAAAATCAAGACACTTTCTTAGGATTTGTCGACCTGGAAAAAGCGTTCGACAATATAAAATGGTGCGAGCTGTTCGAGATTCTGAAAAAAGTAGGGGTAAGCTATAGGGAGAGATGGGTCATATACTACAATATGTACAACAACCAAGAGGGAATAATAAGAGTGGTCGATCAAGAACGAAGTGCTTGTATTAAGAAGGGTGTAAGACAAGGCTGTAGCCTTTCACCCCTACTCTTCAATCTGTACATCGAGGAAGCAATGATGGAAATAAAAGAAAGATTCATTAGTAGAATAAAAATACAAGGTGAAAGGATATCAATGATACGATTCGCTGATGACATTGCTATCCTGAGTGAAAGTGAAGAAGAATTAAATGATCTGCTGAACGGAATGAACAGTCTAATGAGTACGCAGTATGGTTTGAGAGTAAATCGGAGATAGACGAAGGTAATGAGTAGTAGTATAAATGAGAACAGCGAGAAACTTAACATCAGGATTGATGGTCACGAAGTCAATGAAGTTAAGGAATTCTGCTACCTAGGCAGTAAAATAACCAATGACGGACGGAGCAAGGAGGACATCAAAAGCTGAGTCGCTATGGCAAAAAAGGCATTTCTGGCCAAGACAAGTCTACTAATATCAAATACCGGCCTTAATTTGAGGAAGAAATTTCTGAGGATGTACGTCTGGAGTACAGCATTGTATGGTAGTGAAACATGGATTGTGGGAAAACCGGAACAGAAGAGAATCGAAGCATTTGAGATGTGGTGCTATAGACGAATGTTGAAAATTAGGTGGACTGATAAGGTAAGGAATGAGGAGGTTCTATGCAGAATCGGAGAGGAAAGGAATATGTGGGAAACACTGATAAGGAGAAGAGACAGGATGATAGGACATCTGCTAAGACATGAGGGAATGACTTCAATGGTACTAGAGGGAGCTGTAGAGGGCAAAAATTGTCGAGGAAGACAGAGATTGGAATACGTCAAGCAAATAATTGAGGACGTAGGTTGCAAGTGCTACTCTGAGATGAAGAGGTTAGCACAGGAAAGAAATTCGTGGCGGGCCGCATCAAACCAGTCGGTAGACTGATGACCAAAAAAAAAAAAAAAAGAAAAAAAAACAAGAGCCAAGAGGGAATAACAAGAGTGGACGACCGAGAACGATGTGCTCGAATTAAAAATGGTGTAAGGCAGGGATATAGTCTTTCACTCCTACTGTTCAATCTGTAGAACAAGCAATGAAGGAAACAAAAGAGAAGTTCAGGAGTGGAACTAAAATTCAAGGTGAAAGGATATGAATGAAACGATTCGCTGATACAATTGCTACCCTGAGTGAAAGTGGAGAAGAATTGCATGATCTGCTGAACGGAATAAACAATCTAATGAGTACAGAATAATGATTGAGGATAAGTCGAAGAGAGACCAAGATATGAGAAGTTGCAGAAAAGAGAACAGTGAGAAAGTAACATCAGGATTAATGGTCACGAAGTAGATGAAGTTAAAGAATTCTATTAGCTAGGCAGCAAAATAACGAATGACCAACGGAGCAAGCAGGACATCAAAAGCAGACTAGCACTGGCAAATGGGGCAAGGGAGGTCTACTAGCATCAGGATGGACAAGTGGAAGAAATTTTTGTTAATGTACGTTTGGAGCACAGCATTGTATGGTAGTGAAACATGGACTGTGGGAAAACCGGAACAGAAGAGAATCGAAGCATTCGAAATGTGGTGCTGCAGACGAATATTGAAGATTATGTGGACTGATAAAGAATGGAGAGGTTCTGTGGAGAATCGGCGAGGAAAGGAACTTATGGTAAACACTGACAAGAAGGGAAGCATGGCAGAACATCCTTTGAGACATCACGGAATATCTCCCATGGTACTGGAGGGAGCTGTAGAGAGCAAAAACTGTAGAGGTAGACAGAAGTTGGGATGCATTCAGCAAATAATTGAGGACCTAAGGAGCAAATGCTACTCTGAGATGGAAAGGTTGGCGAAAGAGAAGAGTTCGTGGTGGGCCACATCAAAATGGTCAGAAGACTGATGAGTAAAACACAGATATAAATGTCGGCGTTGGCTGTGACGACGTCATACTGTAAAAATGAGGCTCCAGGGTCTGGAGTGTAGTGGTCTTCTGTCGATACCCCGGAGAGCAAAGTGCAGGGCTGCCCCGGCGTCCAGGGACTTAGCCAAAGGTAGAGACGTCTGCGCCATCTGCAAGGAGCTCAACACTCAACACCTCACGTTTGACGTCACATAACAGCTGCCGTTCTACGATGACGACCTGCTTCGTGCGTCCTAAAATACTGCTACCCTCTGCTGACTTCACGGTAAATATTGTCGCAAAAAAAATGGTTCAAATGGTTCTGAGCACTATGGGACTTAACAGCTATGGTCATCAGTCCCCTAGAACTTAGAACTACTTAAACCTAACTAACCTAAGGACAGCACACAACACCCAGGCATCACGAGGCAGAGAAAATCCCTGACCCCGCCGGGAATCGAACCCGGGAACCCGGGCGTGGGAAGCGAGAACGCTACCGCACGACCACGAGCTGCGGCCTATTTTCGCACCGTATAGTCTGGAACGGGGTGACAATCCAGTTGTCGAATTGGACTACAATACTCCCTACAAGGCTGCCCAACGTTGGCACGTGCAGCCTTTTTTACACGGCTGTTACGAAGCCGCTGACGGAGCAGTCCACTGTCCACTGGTGATCACTGACCGACATTGGCAGTGACCTGATTTCATCTTCATCTTTCACTTGTAACTCTACATTGCCTCCCTTCTGCTACAAAGAAAAATCGCCCTCATATTTTACTGAAGCTCAGTTTTCACACGCCACCAGTACCTCTATTGTACCGGCCACCCGGACACTTCAATCGTTGCTTTTACGGTTTCTTCACATTTTTCATGCAACCATTTCATCTTAGCTTCCCTACACTTCCCATTTGTTTCATTCCTCAGGGACTTCCATTTCTATATCCCTGAATTTCCCTGAACGTTCTTGTACTTCCTTCTTTGATCGATCAATGATTACTGTTTCCGAAAACCGGCTGATTTATTCACGAGAAAGAACAAATTGAGTATGAGCCGTGCCGGCTCGTTCGTATTTGAATCGTCCGTCTCGTCATTCCGATTTGGAGGCTTCACGTTGAGTTTCATAGAGGACGCTGCCACGTTACGAGGGAGCGGGGGAGTGATGTGCCAGGATCGCCGAGTTTTGGCTGGAGGCGTGCTGAGGTCCAGGCGGGAAGCGGAGACGTGATCTCGAAGTATCTTGGAGTGTATTTTTTACCGATTCCGGGCGCGGGTTAGTGTATGTGGGCTTGAGCTTACGATGTTAACAAACATGTAAGCACGCAGTGTGAGACCCCCGACCAATTCGGATTGTTTATTCGGAACCTTTCGTTTCGTAGAAGCGTCGGTTGATTTCTCCTAGTAGCGGAAATTGCCTTGTTCGGTCTTAGAGTGTGGCCTTATCGCATACCCGCCCTTCTTGTTCACAATGTGTGTGAAATCTAATGGGACTTAACTGCTAACGTCATCAGTCCCTAAGCTTACACACTACTTAACCTAAAGTATCCTAAGGACAAACACACACACCCATGCCCGAGGGAGGACTCGAATCTCCGCCATTCTTGTCCCCCAAACTTCGTGTTTTGACAATTTTGGATGAAGACGTTGGTGAACTGATCCCCACCTTTCGACCTTTGCTCAGCAGTGTTCATGGAATGTTATTGAGCCTGTGTTTTTCTCTGGCATTTTCTTTATCGTTATAGATTACACTACGCTTTTCACCTGTAGTTTTAGTCTGCTTGATTATCTTACTGTGGGTTAAATGAGTGCGTGAGTGTGGTACCGGCAAACAGTTGTTACGAACTTAGACGCGCTTATACTGCATTTCACTGTCACTAATGTGGTGGCTAATTTGCTTGTTTTAGTCTTATTGCAGCCAACAGCCGACTCCCGACTTGGCGCGTTTTGTTTTTGTTTGGACGCCGATAGGCCGCACCGCCCCCCCCCCCCCTAGCAGATCAGCTGTATGGTTCTGAAAGCTATGTGCTTTTAAGGTATAATTAGTGTCTACTGTTTTCTGGTAGCCGTGAAGCTTACGTTGAGTAAGGTTACTTGCTTAAAAGCAAGTAAGGTTATTTGCTTAAAACTTCCCAGAGTGTGACTAGAAAATTAATACTGTTGCTCCGTTTGTAATTTAACAGTATGTATTGAGGCTTTAAATCTGTTCACTTGTTTCTTTAAGTGGCCCTTAGTAGAGCCAGCTTGCTTTAACTAAACGGTCACCATGCCAATTTAATCTAAAAATTGGAACTGTTGCTGTATTTACAATGTAAGTTTGGCATGTAGTGAGGCTTTAGTACTTTTCACTTGTTTTCTTAAGCGGCTCTTAATAGAGTCCAGCTTCTTAACTAAACGACCACTGTGCTGATTTAATCTAAATATTAGAACTGTTAGTCTATTTGTAGTTTAAGTGCGGCATGCCTTGAGCCCTTAGCAGATTGTACTTGTTTCTGTTCTTGTTTGACTCAGTTAGTCGATCCCTGGGTCGAATTTACTTTAAATCTTCTGCTGCCACTCTGTTTAAAATATAAATGTGTTAATGTTCTCAGTATCTAAGACCAATGTGCCCTACCCTATGAAATATTGCCATTTAAAGTCTATAGCCGATCTACAGTCAGAAGATTGGCATTTCTCTACCTGTCCTTTTGTAAAAAATAAATAAAAAGAAAAAGAAAAGTAAAAAATTAATTACCTTCAAATTACATTGAATCCGCCACTGGGCGAGTTTAATTGTAAATCTAAATACTTTTTTTTGTAAATGTTTAGAAGCCCATGGTCCTATAACTTTTTTAAAAGTTTCTACATTGTTGTTACCTTTTAAATTATTTGTGCATTTTTTAACCAATCGGCCACCGAGTAGAATGTAAGCTTAAATCTCAATGCAGCATTTGGTTGTAATTTATAGGGACACTACACCGTACTTTTCCAAGCGTTATTACTTAAAACCACCTGCTAGGTTTGGTCAGAGATTTCGTATTTCTCTAACGATTATTTTATTTAATTTTTTTAAGGGCCCATGCCATCGGAAACTTTATTATTTAAAAAAGTCCTGGTACCGATTACTTTGAGTCCTGAATTACTGGCTCTAGATAACTGAATGGTCTTAAGTCGATACTTGTAAGATGTAAGAGGTCATCTACCAGAGTCTGCACCGTTTCCTTTTATTCTTAATATTAGGCTTTAATTAAGAGTCACTGAACATTCAGTTTCTCTTTGGGATTTGTCATATATATATATGAGACATTCTAAAACGTATACTTATATTAATAATATTAGTTTACGTTATAATCAACACAAACTTATGGTTTTCAAATGGAGACCCCGTATTAATTCAATAACCTGAAAAATCGGAAAAAGAATGGCGTTGGTTGCATCGCAATACATTAATTACATGCCGGGAAATTGCAAAGCGAAGTTGACGCTTGAAATGAGCGAAACACACCCCTACTGCATATCCCGAGACGCAAACTTGAACCCCACGTTCCCCATAATCACGATGTGATTGGGATACTATGCTGTGACAAATCCTGTACTTCATGCTATTTACTAGATAAAATGCAGTCACACACAATGAAAAATAAGAAAAATGTTTACTCGCTCTGCTTTATTGATCCTTGTATTGTATTATATTGTATTGTCTGTTAACCGGGGGGACCTAGAAACGACGGAGAGGCTCCGTCCCCGACGCAGTCGCAGTGGTCCACAATCCCACGACGACTACCGCAGTCCACTTCACCCCTCCGCCGTCCCACACCGAACCACTGTTTCAGGGTTGTTGTGCGGTTCGGCCCCCGGTGGACCTCCCTCCGGGGAACGTCTCACACGTGACCAGTGTAACCCCTATGTTTGCGTGGTAGAGTAATGGTGGCGTACGAGCACGTGTAGAACTTCTTTTCACAGCAATTGCCGACATAGTGTAGCTGAGGGGCAATAAGGGGGATCAGCCCGCATTCGCCGAGGCAGATGGAAAATCGCCTAAAAACGATCCACAAACTGGCCGGCTCACCGGACCTCGACACAAGTCCGCCGGGCGGATTCGTGCCGGGGACCAGGCGCTCCTTCCCAATCCGGAAAGCCGTGCGTCAGACCGCACGGCTAACCGGGCGGGCTTTATTGATCCTTACTACACTACTAGACTGGACATTACAGTAACGAAATACCGAATATCACCGGTCAGGGTAGTTAAGGATCTAACAGAGGGGTAACCTCAATTACATAATGGTACATGACATGTACTGGTCATGTCACTGAACATTTTCAATGATTACGTCACAACTGAATTTATTCACATGATGAAACGACTAGATAAATGTATAACAGTAGCTACCAAACAAACATACGTTTTCTCTGAAACACACAAAATGTACGGCGATATGTAATCACAAATCTCACAGCAGAGACGCTACAACATATGATTGAAGAGATCGCCATTTACACAGCAGCATCGCTGTGCACACTCCAGAACTCATCGACTCACAGCTGTCAGTGTTTCTCGTATTATTGTTGTTGGAAACTTGTGATACACATTTTTTACATCATCTCAGACAAAGATGTTCATAGGAATGTGGTGCGGAGACCGCGATAGAAATCTCTGAACAGGACTGCCCAGTCATATTCATGGATTTGAGAATTGATTTAGTATACTGACCGCTACTGTTCCGTAGTTTGTGCGTAGATAAATAGCATTAGCAAGAGGGAAACCGTTATGTGGATATTCAGTGCTCATGGCAGGCAACCCTATTATTACTTTCGACGCTCGTGATAACAGGAAGTTAAACGCTAATCTCCCTTTCCACCTCCTCCTCTTCCTCCTCCTCATGACAACAGTGAAAGTGAGATAACGTACGTCAGTCACATCGCGATTATGAGCGTTGTGGTGTTCATGTTTGAATTCACGATGGGCAGTGGAGGCGCGTTTCGTTTATTTCAAGAGTCAGTTAAGTTTTGCAATTTCTAAGGAAGTTACTGCATTATTTCGATGCAACTAACGCCATTCTTTTTGTTGTTTTTCATATTATTAATTGCGTAAGAAATAATATGGGTTATCCATTTTAAAAAAGTTAGTTTTTGTAGAAATGACATTTGATTACGCTTTAGAATGTTTCATAGCGTTTACTTTCAGAAGCTCCTGCCTTACACTCATACCCGCGAAAGTCGTTTTCAGTGTCTATTGTTGATCCAGAAATATTAGCAATGAAACATTCAAGTGGACCACCCAATAAAAGTGAGACTACTTTGAGAGGTAGTAGTACTCTTAGAAACAAGAAAACAAAGTCAAAGTACACATGGGTCCAGAAGCGCATCTGTTCTGAGATATTCCCAATAAATATGGGTCCGGAAATGCAAGCTTTCTGCAATAAACACGTGTTCACAGGAAGTGTTTAACGTGGCATCTAAATCATGACAATGCACCCCTCTGCTCTCCAGCGTGAGAAATGCCACACGTTTTGAAATACCCCTGCTGTTGTTGTACTTGCTGGTGCGCATTGAAGACACAACCCTGTAGTGTTTGCACATCGTTGATTGGCGTGGATTAGATCAGTTCCTTCAAGTCTCCCCTCACCAAAAGTCTATGGGATTGAGGTCTGGATAACGAGCAGGCCAGGGTGCGGGATCCCCACGACCGATCTAACTGTCCTGAAATGTCTGCATCAGAAGTCTGCGCATATTGTGACGAAACTGTGCTGGTGCGCCATCACGCATGAATCACATTTTTATTCGTTACTGCACTGACACATCCTCCAGGAAGGTAGGCTATACATTAATGAGAAAATCCAGATAATGCGCCCCAGTTAACCTTTGTGGTAGCACGTTTTTGTATGTAGCCAAGTACGCCTGGTCATTCAGTGAGCCGGCCGCGGTGGTCTGGCGCTGCAGTCCGGAACCTCGGGACTGCTACGGTCGCAGGTTCGAATCCTGCCTCGGGCATGTGTGTGTGTGATGTCCTTAGGTTAGTTAGGTTTAAGTAGTTCTAAGTTCTAGGGGACTTATGACCTAAGATGTTGAGTCCCATAGTGCTCAGAGCCATTTGAACCATTTTGAATCATTCTGTGACTCCTGAATGTCTTGTGGATTTACATCTGCCCACATACACTGAAGCGCCAAAGAAACTGTTATAAGCGTGCTTATTCAACTACAGAGATATGTAAACAGGCAGAATACGGTGCTGAGGTCGGCAACGCCTATATAACAGAACAAGTGTCTGGCGCAGAGCGGTTACTGCTGCTACAACGGCAGGTTATCAAGATTTCAGTGACTTTAAACGTGGATTTACAGTCAGCGCACGTGCGATGGGACACAGCATCTCCGAGATAGTGATGAAGTAGGGATTTTAATGCTGCGCCATCAACAAGTATCATTGAGCGAACCATTCCAAGAAACATCATCGATATGACTTTCGCAGCCGAAGACCTTCGTGTAGTCTTGATAACTGCACGACACAAAGCTTTATGCATCGCCTGGACCCGTGAACACTGACATTGGACTTTTGATGATTAGAAACACGTTGCCTGATCGGGCGTGTCCCGTTTCAAATTGTATCCAGCAGATGGACGTGTAGGGATATATAGACAACCTCATGAATCTCTGACCCCTGCATGTCAGCAGGGTACTGCTCAAGCTGGTGAAAGCTGTGTAATGGTGTGGGGCGCGTCCATTTGGAGCGATATTGTCAGGTGACACGTGCATAAGCATCCTGTCTGATCACTTACATCCATTCGTGTCCATTGTGCATTCCGACGGACTTGGGAAACTACAGCAGGGCGACGTGTCACCCTACATGTCCGGAATTGCTACAGGGTGGCTCCAGGAACACCCTTCTGAATTTAAACACTTCCACTGGCCACCAAACTCTCCAGACATGAACATTATTGATCATATCTGGGATGCCTTGCAACGTGCCGTTCAGAATAGATCTCCACCCCCTCGTACTCTTCCGGATGGACTGCCCAGCAGGATTCACGGTGTCAGTTCCCTCCAGCACTACTTCAGAGATTAGTCGAGTATAGGCCTACACCACATCGTGTTGCGGCACTTATACGTGCTCACGGGGGTCCAACGATATTAGGCATGATTACCAGTTTTTTTGGCTCTTCAGTGTATATTGGTTACTGAATATCACAACACCGTCTCTTGTGACCGCTGCTCATCGGTAAATAATATGTAAACAGTGGATCGGCGGCATACTTCTGCAACAGCCATTGACAGAACCACAGTCTGTCACGATGATCCTGTGACCTTGGGGCCTAAACGTGCCGTAGATGGTATGGAGTTCCTCCACATTAGAGAGTGAGACACACCTCCTGTTGCTGCTATTCGTCGCACACTGGTTTCAGGGGTTTCTTCCACCAAACGTAGCACAGGCTGCTCCATGTCAGGTGTGCGGACTGTGCAGGGCCTTCCACTGCCACGGTACCTGTGTCCCTCAAATGCTGGAAAAGTCTGACAAACAGCTTATCAGAAGACGTTCTGCGCTGCAGATACTGTTCAGCATAGAGGGCAGGGCCCTGCAGGCTATGTCCATTTGCTAAACCATAGCGCTTGTCGAATAGTATATTTTCATCGCTAACAAGTAGTGAAAGAGAGACAATTTAAATGTACTGCACAGTTTGTCCGTACAAACAGCGCAATAACAGTAAACACGTAAGTGAATCCGCGTTTGGAAGAAAATGAAACACTATGATATGTACCCACGGTTGACATTACTGTATAATAAGGAACAAAAACACGACGAAAAGCCGGCCGAAGTGGCCGTGCGGTTAAAGGCGCTGCAGTCTGGAACCGCAAGACCGCTACGGTCGCAGGTTCGAATCCTGCCTCGGGCACGGATGTTTGTGATGTCCTTAGGTTAGTTAGGTTTAACTAGTTCTAAGTTCTAGGGGACTAATGACCTCAGCAGTTGAGTCCCATAGTGCTCAGAGCCATTTTGAACCACGACGAAAATTTAAGTACCCTACAACACCAATCGAACCACACAGCTGACTGCAGACCATTAGTGATGGGTAGAGTACTGTGAGTAAGACATCATAATACCCTGCCGACACATTTTTTGGAGCACCAATGCAACTACTGTGCTAATGTCCGCAACTAAGCGTCGGGCATCTTTCCTAGAAACACGTGTAAATCTCTGGAAGCACTTGTTTCCGGACTCATGCTTATTGAACTCATTTTTCTTGTTTAGAGAACTACTACCACCTGTCAATGTATTCGATAGTATTTTTAACACCCTGTAACGCTGATTAAAATAGTTGGTGGATGTCCTCCTGAGGGATATCATGCCAAATTCTGTGCAGTTTGGCGCGTTAGATCTTCAAAATCCCGAGCTGGTGAGAAAGACCTGTTCATAATGCTCCATACGTTCTCAATTTGGGAGACATCTGGCGACCTTCCTGGCCAAGGTAGGGTTTGACAAGCATGAGGACAACCAGCAAAAACTCTCGCCCAGTTGTCTTGCTGAAATGTAATCCCAGGATAGCTTGCCATGAAGGGCAACAAAACGGGGCGTAGAATATCGTCAACTTACTGCTGTGCTGTAACGGTTCCGCGGAGGAATTTTCATTTGAAAAGAAATGACACCCCATACCATAACTCCTGGTCATCAGACCGTATGGCGATCTACAGACAGACTGGTATCTCACTGCTGCCAGGGCATCTCCACACACATTAAGGCCTGGATCTCGTTGACTGGAGTATAATTGTCTTCAATGATGAGCCCCGTTTCGTTTTGTGAAAGATGACCTTTGGTTGTCATCCCGATGCACTCTTGCAGCACAGCGGTACATCGATGTTATCCCGGGTATGCGTTTCCGCAAGATTATATCCATCTGCACATGGTGAGAGTTTCTACTGCTTGTCTTCGTGCTTGCCAAACCCTACCTTGGCCGGCAAGGTTGCAGGATATCTCCCAAAGTCAGAACATTTAGAGCATTATGTGCAAGATTCTCCTAAAATTTCGGGGTTTTGGCAATCTAACGCGCCTAATTAGACAGAATTTTGCACGATACCCCTCAAGAGGACATCCAGTAATCCTGTTAATCAATGTCAAGCCGAATAATTGTTTGCATAAGGGCCAGAGGTGGGCCAACACGTTTCTCTTGGCTAAATCATCCAGTTTTTCTGAAATTGTTACTTTGCACGTACACATCACGTCTACCAATTTCCGCCACATTCGGATAATTCCTTCGAGCTGCGATCGACGACTTATCTTTTATTTTTATTTTTTGTTATTATTGTATTAAAGTGTTTTTAAATTTCTCATTTACACCTCCATTCACTTTGTCCTTTGGCACTGTTTGCATTATCTGTCGCTAGCACCTAGCTCCACACCTACACTATGTGATCAAAAGCATCCGGACACCCCCAAAAACATACGTATTTCATATTAGGTGCATTCTGCTGCAACCTACTGACATGTACTCCAGCGATCTCAGTAGTCATTAGACACAGTGAGAGAGAGGAATGGGGCGCACCGCGGAATTTACGGGCTTCGAACGTGGTCAGGTGATTGGGTGTCACTTGTGTCATACCTGTGTACGCGAGATTCCACACTCCTAAACATTCCTAGGTCCATTGTTTCCGAAGGGACACGTACAGCACAAAAACGTACAGGCCGACCTCGTCTGTTGACTGACAGAGACCGCCGACAGTTGAAGAGGGTCGTAATGTGTAATAGGCAGACATCTATCTAGACCATCACACAGCAATTCCAGACTGCTTCAGGATCTACCCAAGTACTATGATAGGCGGGAGGTGAGAAAACTTGGATTTAATGGCCGAGAGGCTGCTCAGGAGCCACACATCACGCCGGTAAATGTCAAACGACGCCTCGCTTGGTGTAAGGAGTGTAAACATTGGCCGATTGAACACTGGAAAGACGTTGTGTGGAGTGACGAATCAAGGTACACAATGTGGTGATCCGATGGGAGTGTGTGGGTATGGTGAATGCCCGGTGAACGTAATCTGTCAGCGTGTGTGTAAGGCCAACAGTAACATTCGTAGGCGGTGGTATTTTGGTGTGGTCGTGTTTTTCAAGGAGGAGCTGACACCCCTTATTGTTTTGCGTGGCACTATCACAGCAGAGGCCTGCATTGACGTTTTAAGAACCTTCTTGCCCACTGTTGAAGAGAAATTCGGGGATGGCGATTGCATCTTTCAACACGGTCGAGCACCTGTTCGTAATGCACGGCCTACTGCGGAGTTGTTACACGACAGTAACACCCCCGTAATGGACTGACCTGAATCTATAGAACACCTTTGGGATGTTTTGGAACCCCTACTTCGTGCCAGGCCTCACCGACCGACATCGATATCTCTCCTCAATGCAGCACTCCATGAAGAATGGGCTGCCATTCCCCAACTAACCTTCCAGTACCTGATTGAACATATGCCTGCGAGGGTGGAGGCTATCATCAAGGCTAAGGGTGGACCAACACCATATTGAATTCTAGCATTACCGATGGAGGGCGCCACAAACTTGTAAGTTATTATCAGCCAAATGTCCGGATACTTCTGATCACATAGTGTAGGTCTTAGTTCAGGGTTCACTTTCTTGTTTGTCAGACTCCTTCTGGTTGGAACATTTGCGACTAGATTGAAAATAGTAAGTTAAAGCTTGGCAAGGAGGGGATACTGGCTACTTTTCGCTTTAAATTGTAGTATAATGTTTCCATTACTGAGAAAGTCATACAGGTAATTAAGTTTGAGGATCCTATAAGCGAAGATCCAATATTCTAAATCTGCTAAGGAACAAAAGTAATGTTTTGTGACGTAACAAAATTACATTGTACGAATTATGAATTAGCGCTCACGTTTTTATAGAACTATACTCCGCCCGAACAGGACATGAAGGCCCAACGGTAACGACCGGCCGCCGTATCATCCACAGCACACCCACTGGATGCAAATATGAAGGGGCAAGTGGTCAGCACACCGCTCTCCCGACAATATGTCAATTTACGAGACCGCACGTTTATAAAGATTAAACATTTATTATCACTCAGTAAATATAATCTATACTACAAGATGAGAGAAAATTGCATTGAATTGTCCAGAAAAAGAAAACTAAAAAGTAGAGAGCAGAGGGTGTCTTACTCATTAATTTATTCAGAGTAAATTGTCTGTGTCCCATAGAGACAAAATATTACAATGGCTGCGAAGCATACCAGAATATAGATACGAGGGCAGTTCTATAAGTAATGCAACACTTTTTTTTTTCTCGGCCAATTTTGGTTGAAAAAACCGGAAAATTCTTGTGGAATATTTTCAAACATTCCCGCTTCGTATCGTATAGTTTCATTGACTTCCGGCAGGTGGCAGCGCTGTACGGAGCTGTTAAAATGGCGTCTGTAACGGATGTGCCTTGCAAACAACGGGCAGTGATCGAGTTTCTTTTGGCGGAAAACCAGGGCATCTCAGATATTCATAGGCGCTTGCAGAATGTCTACGGTGATCTGGCAGTGGACAAAAGCACGGTGAGTCGTTGGGTAAAGCGTGTGTCATCATCGCCGCAAGGTCAAGCAAGACTGTCTGATCTCCCGCGTGCGGGCCGGCCGTGCACAGCTGTGACTCCTGCAATGGCGGAGCGTGCGAACACACTCGTTCGAGATGATCGACGGATCACCATCAAACAACTCAGTGCTCAACTTGACATCTCTGTTGGTAGTGCTGTCACAATTGTTCACCAGTTGGGATATTCAAAGGTTTGTTCCCGCTGGGTCCCTCGTTGTCTAACCGAACACCATAAAGAGCAAAGGAGAACCAGCTGTGCGGAATTGCTTGCTCGTCATGTGGCTGAGGGTGACAATTTCTTGTCAAAGATTGTTATAGGCGATGAAACATGGGTTCATCACTTCGAACCTGAAACAAAACGGCAATCAATGGAGTGGCGCCACACCCACTCCCCTACCAAGAAAAAGTTTAAAGCCATACCCTCAGCCGGTAAAGTCATGGTTACAGTCTTCCGGGACGCTGAAGGGGTTATTCTGTTCGATGTCCTTCCCCATGGTCGAACGATCAACTCTGAAGTGTATTGTGCTACTCTTCAGAAATTGAAGAAACGACTTCAGCTTGTTCGTAGGCACAAAAATCTGAACGAACTTCTCCTTCTTCATGACAACGCAAGACCTCACACAAGTCTTCGCACCCGAGAGGAGCTCACAAAACTTCAGTGGACTGTTCTTCCTCATGCACCCTACAGCCCCGATCTCGCACCGTCGGATTTCCATATGTTTGGCCCAATGAAGGACGCAATCCGTGGGAGGCACTACGCGGATTATGAAGAAGTTATTGATGCAGTACGACGTTGGCTCCGACATCGACCAGTGGAATGGTACCGTGCAGGCATACAGGCCCTCATTTCAAGGTGGCGTAAGGCCGTAGCATTGAATGGAGATTACGTTGAAAAATAGTGTTGTGTAGCTAAAAGATTGGGGAATAACCTGGTGTATTTCAATGCTGAATAAAACAACCCCTGTCTCAGAAAAAAATATGTTGCATTACTTATTGAACTGCCCTCGTATTTTAAGACATGTAATCAGTAGGAAACAAAGATCTTAAATTTGCGGTATCATTACACAAACTAGTAAAAAACTTCCGATGGTGATGTTGTCCTTTTTTCAGCAAAGAATCATGAAATATTTTTACATTACTAAAGGTTGTGTATAAAATCGCCAACAGTTTTGCCTTCCTTAACATATTTACAAGTTCTCTCTGTTTAGTGTCACTGAATGTCGTGTTGATATGCATTGTTCCATGCGAGATAGTTTTGATTGGTGCAGCAAAACCGATGTTCAGCTTTGTTGTGTTGATGACTTTATCAGTAGCAGTCTGGATGTCAATAATGTCATTTTCCTCCATTCTGAGTGTATTGGATGGGAAGGAAGAGTGTGCTGAAGTGATTACTTATTATAAAGCATCAAGGACATAACGCTTAAGTATATTCTTGCGCTTTTATATTAAGGCAAAATTTCCATCAGAAGATAGGAAACTATGGTCTGAAAACAGATACTTATATTCAATTAAATAAACCAAAATACATTACTAACAGTACATATGTATAAGTACACGATTTTTGACTTGTCCACAGCACTTGTCACTCCAAATCACAATTTTCATTTTCTTACCAGTTACATTGACGGTATTTTTAGTGGAATTCGCAATATGGAATAGCCATGATGCTATATTGTTAGCTCCATGAGACGCTTTACCCTCATGCCACAATTATATTATTGTCTCACTGTTATGAGCATGAACCTCCTTCACGTTCATTTTCCTGCAAATTGAACAATCTACTTTCGAGTTTATATTATAGTAACAGATCAGTTAATATTCTCTAGAGTCAGCAAAACAGACGCTAAATACACCAGCTTAAGCCTGTAGGGGCAGCAGTGGGAGACAAACAGACGCATCTCAACGATAGCACAGGAGGTGAGCACCCCCAAATGCAGTAGAGCAGCAAACAACTTTTAGCGAAGTGCATACATGAAATTAGCTGGCTAGCTGTTTTACAGAGACATAAGATGTCTCTGTCTAGTGGTGTGTAAGGGATGAAACTAAACCGAGGTGCCTCTTGTTCCCTTTTTTAATTTATTTGTGAACTTAGTTTCACTCGAAGGCACACAGTACAGAACACCAACACCCGCTTCTGGGCTCCCTCTTGAATTCAGTATAACAATAATGAAATGCCCATTAGCTTCCCTCCAACATACAAACTACATTAATCCTAGGATCACTACATCAAGAAAATACATGCACCAATGAGTGGGGCAAGGTTCTCGAACAAAAGAAACATAAAACGACAAGAAAGTTTTACAGCAATTACGCAATATAAAAAAGTAGAACTTCTACATACGCGAACAGGGCGTCCCAGTCAGCAGAATGACAACATGGTCATTGTCAATGCCAACACTGCCAGTATTAAATTTAATGAACATCCCACGTTTGCCACAAGTCATGAAATATGCACTAAACGATTAGAGACAGCCCAGACAGAAACAAGGAGCGCACATATGCCCCACAGTATATCAGCTAGTCACAGGAAAATCGCTTGTAAACTAGAAAATTAATCAGGATGCACGGGGCGAAAACACTTGTTTCTTGGGTCCAAAATTTCTCTCCATAGCAGGAAATGGGTGCTTACCATGAAATTCACAGTGGTGACACAAAATGGAATTCCAGTAAGTATCTTGGCGCTAACAACATGCACCTCAACCAGTCTGGCGACTTCAAGTGATGTTCAACCCACAAGGGTGTCAACACGTCCATGGCAACAGTAGACCCTAACTATACACAGTTCTCCCGACAAGACTACCCTAGAATGTCACACATGTGCGTATACTTTCACTCAGTGCTGCCTCCCTCTCCCTGGGGGTGGGGGGAGGCATCTTTTGGTTACCCAACAACTGGTCAGATACATTTGCTGTGAATGGCTACTATCAATATAAGTGTGTGGTCCCAAAGTGGAATGTGCACAGCTCACTTTCTCAGTTGTCAGATAATTCTCTTCTGCTCCATTACGCTGCATGGATGTATACCAAGTTGAGTGTTCCTGTCCATTAATTACCTGACTCGAAAAGCATACTAATGCGAAATTTCTGGGACCATATGACAGTATAAACGTTTCCGGTAATCTAGAAAGGTAAGAACTGGATTGGACTTCAATAAATCTTTTAGTTTTACAAATGCTGCTTAACAATTTAATGATTAA
This sequence comes from Schistocerca serialis cubense, assembly GCF_023864345.2. NCBI lineage: Eukaryota > Metazoa > Arthropoda > Insecta > Orthoptera > Acrididae > Schistocerca > Schistocerca serialis. The sequence goes on from NC_064642.1 coordinate 531,149,484, forward strand.
TGAATCTTTATCCCTCTCATTAAGAACGGCATGAAGAGTCTTGCAACTTCAGCGAATTTTGGAACGAATTTGCAAAAAAAAGTATGTGAGGCTTAAATATGACTACTATTGTACTGCATGTTGGAAAAATTTTGATGGCTTCAACAAGTCACAGATCAGTGCGAACCCATTTCGGCCGATAACATGGCCGAAGTGACGGACTTCATGTAGAACGAAATGGTACCTTTCAAGGCTAAGGGTTAACCACATTGCATATAGACCATCAAAAACTTCGTTTAATCGCGCTGTATCCTCTTGGGTATCTTTGGAGAACACAAGCATATCATCTAAATAGACAATGCACTTTAGTTTTCATCAGTGCAGTTTGCAATATACTATCTAATAATTGCTTGGAAGTAGCGATGTTGATAATGACCAGGTGGCGTTAAGAATGCTGTCTTCAGATGGTATTCAGATTCTACGTCTAACTGATGGCAGCCACTTCGCAGGCCCATAATTGTGAAATATCACCACTGGCCTAGTTTATGCAAGGTGTCCGTTCCATTTGGCATTAGAGAGGCTTCTGCCACTGTTCCCTGATTTAAATAACAGTACTCACAGTAGAACTGGTATGCTTTGCTGGCATCTGGCGATTTTTTGGTACAGTGTCTACAGCTGCTGACCAAGCCCTGTTCCTTGTTTCTATGATCTCATCCTTCAACAGAAGCTGTAGGTATTGAGGAACACATTGTGGTTTCTTATAAACAGGAACTTCATTTTCAGTGTTGAATTAGTGGTGTGGCAGGCAATGGGCCAGGAGGATCAAACAAACTTATGTATTCTTCCGAAAGGCTTTCCATGTCCTCATTGCCCTGCTCTTCTAGACGTGTTACTTTTATTTCTTAGTGCGACCAAACAAACGGACTATCCTGGTTTTGTTTAATTGAGCGGAAAATCCCCCTCCAGTTCATCTTCATCTAGTATTTCTAAATTAGCTGTCAGGGCACCACGTAATAGTTGTACTTCCTCAGAGCTCAAGTCATCAGTAGTATCAGGCACTACCTCGCATCCTTCAGTTTCCCACACATAATACGTATTAACTATGCAGTGCAAAGATTTCACTTTATCCAGTACTTCTTTTTCATAGAAAGTTTCGGAAATACAAAACAGGACTCATCAGCAGATTGGTTCCTACATCAACTCAAATTATTTTTTCAGTTTAAATTTCTGTTACTATACGTCTATGGTCACAAAGCTTTTTGTCACCAGACTATCGGTTTCGGTCTGTAATAACTATCTTCAGATCTGTTTTATAAACAGCTTTTCAATATGTTTCGGAATGATATCCCATGAGCTGACTTTAAGGGACCTTGCACACAGTTTAGACAGCTGCCTCTGACCAAGAGGTGAACGTTATGACACTAATGGTTTTCCGACCATAAACCAAGATGAAATGGTGCTTCATACATTCTACTATACACTGATCCAGGTCGGCTTTGACGTAATGTGCAAGCTAGAAATCTAACTCAAGAATGAATGATTTCGTAGCCACTGTCGACCATGAAAAGAATTTCTACGGCAGCCATGCAGTTACCTTCCCCCACATGGTAACTTACTACCTTTGATTCGACTGAATATACATCACTTCCACCACTGCCACTTAAAGCCCAACAATGCAACTGTGTTCTGCCGTATCAAGTATAGCCTTACTTGCCGCAGACACCTGAGACAAGGTTCAGAAAATTTTCTGCCTCTGATTTTACACTTGTGCCTGCTCTTGCTTGGAACGTTGTACAGCAGACACAGTGCCCCTGCTAGTTTAAATATGGGGTGCGAGGGCTGCCCTGTGACTGTCTTCTACGCCTCGGCAGATTTCTGTCATTACAGTTTTGCTCAGAATGTCCGAAACGTCTGCATGTCCAACACTGCTGTTATCTGCAAATATGTTTCATACGACCTGTCCGACCACATCTAAAACGTTTAACATTCGCATCAAATGTTTCCTTCTTTTCCTGTGATTTGGCAGCCTCATCAATTGCAACTGGCAATACCGCAGTTTCTGCTACTTCTTTGAGTCTTTGGGAATTCCATTCGAGCTGTTCGTGATATTTCTGCCTGTAACAACCGTAGAAACGTGTCAGGTGCTCTCTGCTCTGCTTCCTATAATATGGCTTTGTTGGTATCATCATTCTCCGTGAGCTCATATGTTATCACATTGACTTTGCGAACAGAGTCTACAAAACACTCTAGTAATCCCCCATACTTGTGAAACATATCATTCAGATGCTCACGATAGTATCTCTACAAATTCTTTCCCCTGTGTCTGTTCAACAACCCTTCGTTGAAGTCATCCAGCGCCTTTGCTTCCATCGACTTTTCGTTTGATGTTCAGGGGAGAAAATGGAAAGCATTGGTATGACTACAGCGTGAACAATTCTTGTACCACGCAGTGTGCTTCAGGGTGTCAGTGAAGGCCTTATCCCTTAAGCTGGGGCACACATTGCTTATAGACTGTTACCTCGCGCTGCTGCGGGTTTCACGGTCGCCTGGCGACACAACAGTCCCTTGGGCGCCCTTAGCCTGCTACCTGCCGATAGCCCCTGCCATCGGCAGTGAACAGCTAAGGAAAGTGTAAGGCGGAGAAGGAATTATTCCATAAAGGAAGAGAGCAGTACCGACCTGATGGAAGTTTCCACAGCGAACTCGTAGCAAAATTTCAGTATTAAGATTATATGAATGAAAACACGAATGGTATATGTTCTGAACCATTGTTTTTTTAATTGTCTTGTGTCAGGCTCAGAAATAGCAGCACGCCAACCGACAAGAGAGCGAAAACGTCGACTAAGGCATATGGTTTATATATTTCGATATTGTAATCAGGAGTGGCCTAGCGGAATATATGCTAAGAAGATCAAAAAGATGATGATGATGATATTTGGTTTGTGGGGCACTCAACTGCGGGTTATTAGCGCCCGTACAAATTCCCAACCTTTGCTCAGTCCAGTCTTGCCACTTTCATGAAAGATGATGAAATGATGAAGACAACACAAATACCCAATCATCTCGAGGATGGAAAAGATGAATCCATACTGGGAATTTTTATGGTTCCAAAGGACACCTAGATGTCACTAGGTAAATAATAATTACCAGAAAAAGCTGATTAACAACACTGACTTTAGCAAACAGCGGCGCATTTCTGTCCACTTGCTAACAAAAACTTTAATCTGCAACTAGTCAAATTTACCAGTGGATCCACTTGCCTTATCCTTTGAAAACCAGTCGTTTCTGCTTCAAACCACCTTTTTATTAACTTTTTCATCTTAATGTTTCAGTATCTTTATCACGAAACCATCGGTGCTGTTGCAGATAGACGGCGCGGAGATTGTGCCACATGTTTGTATGAGATTCTAACACATGGATTTTTGTACTGTCCACAATGAATAGATCACTGGCAGTGAAAGTAAATATATCTGAAGTTCCTGTAACGCAAATTTAAGTTTGTACTAAGCTTTTATGAGTGGTGCCGAAAAGAAACCTCTGAGGCACTATGTAGTTTTAGTATAGAATTTATTAAATTTTAGGCTCATTTTTGCTGGTTATTTAGGACTAAAATTTGTTTTAGGCATTGTGAATTCATGGAAGTTTCAAGTTGTTCGACTGAGTGCTTTCAAACATATCACGTGAAACGATGGGTGGTCGAAAATTATATGCCCTAGTGGTTCCAAAGTGAAACCATCTCCTTCAAACAATTGATTGTTTGCTTTTTGCCAATTTGTTCTTGTATTCGTTGCTCTTATGATGATAAAGGCTAGTTCTGCAAAAATGTTGAAAATTACGTTCCAAAGTGAGATCACCTCCCTAAAACAGTTGAGGTTTTACTTTTTATCAGTTTCTTAGTGTGTTCGATGCTTATACTACGATAATAAACTTTACTTGTGTCAAAAATTTTAAAGTATTTTTTTTTCATTTTGTTGGGACTCAAGAGAGTTAAGAACATACGAGGGCTGTTCAATACAGAATGATCATATTTTTTTAACAATATCCCTTTAATCGTCCTCATAATTTTGATGGTCCTTCTCAAAGCAGTCTCCCATGAATGCAATGCGCTTGTCCCAGCGTTTCTGCCAGTCTTCAGATACATGCTGGAAACCATTTTTTGAGAGGTCCTTCACAGTCGCCTCCGCAGCCTTAACTATTGCTTCTAATGATTGATTTGCCTCCCACGAAGGCGTTTCTTCATGTTAGGGAGTAGAAAAAAGTCACATGGGGCTAAATCCAGACTATAGAGAGGGTGAGGGATGCACTTCACTTTGATTTTTGCACGATATTCAGCAACAACATTGGCAATATGGGGCCGCTCATTACCGTGGTCCAGCATCCAGCCTGCTTCAGGGAAATGTGGTCTTTTGCCCCTGATATGGACTTTCGATGTTTTCAGGACATCCCTGTAGTATTGTCCATTTACTGATGTATGTGCAGGTACAACACGCTTATAAACTATTCCATGAATATCAAAGAATGCGATGGCCATAACTTTCCAAGCAGAAGCAGCCATTTTGCTTTTTCGGGGGTTGGTGATGAAGAAGATTTCCACACTGAGCTTTGTTGTTTGCCCTCAGGATCAAAATAATCTAGCCAAGTTTCATCAGCAGCGATTACACTTGAAAGAAACTCCGGATCTTCCTCTTTCATCAACTTTAACTGCATGCAGACCTGCACGCGAATGTCCTTTGTTCGGAAATCAACAGTCTTGGAACCTATCGCGCACAAACAAGTATCATGTGTAATTTTTCTATCTCCAACGTGTGGTTGGCACCCGATGAAGTGTTCGGTATTTCAGAAAGTGATCTGAAGGCAATTCGTCGATCCTCTCTCACAATGACAGCTGCAGTGTTGATGTTGTCTTACGTAAGAGCAGTAACTTGAGGACCAGATCCACCTCCCTTTGAAATTGATTGTCTCCCCTCTTTAAACATTTTAAACCATCTTCGATCTGTGCTGTAGGGAAGAACAGACTCTCCATAGGCCTCAACATTGTATAGGCCTCAGCTGAAGATTTGTTGAGACGAAAGCAGAATTTCAAAGCCTCATATTGTTCCTTGAGTGTTACTTCCAAAAAATGGCTCTGAGCACTATGCGACTTAACTTCTGAGGTCATCAGTCGCCTAGAACTTAGAACTAATTAAACCTAACTAACCTAAGGACATCACACACATCCATGCCCGAGGCAGGATTCGAACCTGCGACCGTAGCGGTCACGCGGTTCCAGACTGAAGCGCCTTTAACCGCACGGCCACACCGGCCGGCTGTTACGTCCATTGCAGCGGTAGGCAATGCTGAACATGACTGACCTTGCCTGCCTCTCACAGGCAGTAATCAGGACTCCCAATGAAACTACTGCGGCGTGTTTGTTGGACATTAAGCTAACAGAACATCATAAGATTAAATTTTAGCGCGAGAAATTATGACCATAAAAAATTATGATCATTTTTTATTGAACAGCCCTCGTAACAACATAAACATTGATTACTGAAGGTTCTTTGCTCTTTGGCTAATCATTTGGCATGATTTGTGTATTTCTTTCTCTCTAATATTGGATGTTCTTCAGTTACAGACTTGATCTTATTATGACCTGACCCCATTCTTCCAATCACTGACGACCAACGAGTGAAGTAAATTCTTACTCGCAGTTTTCTATTTGAATTATTTTCGTTTATTATTGAAAAAAACATTTCATGTTACTTGTCTTTAACTGGCGTTCAGCTTTCTTCGCATTTTTGTCTATTGTGCCCCCAAACCTAATTTCTACAATGCACTCTGTGCTGGAAATCGAAATGCTTTTGCTAAAGCAACCGTCTATGGTCCGACCTACATCTGTTAATATGCTGTTTAGCTCAACAGTTTCAACTGATGACATTTTGTTGCCTGCAACCTTCTGTAACAGAATAATTCCCTGAGAATAATTGACATAATATGGATATTTAAGTGAGCTGTAATGTGTGTTTGTATTGTGTATTATACCGGGGACCTAGAAACGACGGAGAGGCTTCGTTCCGCCGAGCCCTCAGTGGTTCACGAGCCACAACAGGCCACAACAGGCCACAGCAGTCCACCCACCCCACCGTCGCCCCACGCAGAAACCAAGTTATTGTGCGGTTCGGCCCCCGGTGGATCCCCCAAGGGAACGTCTCATACCAGACGAGAATAGCCCCAAATGCTTGCGTGGTAGAGTAATTATGGTGTACGCGTACCTGGAGACAGTATTTGCGCAGCAATCGCCGACATAGTGTTACTGAGGCGGAATAAGGGGAACCAGGCCGCATTCGCCGAGGTAGATGGAAAACCGCCTAAAAACCATCCACAGACTGGCCGGCACACCGGACCTCGACAGTAATCCGACGGGCGGTTTCGTGCCAGCGACTACGCCTTCCCGCTCTGGAGAACTGTAATGTAGTCATTGTATTATAACAATGTTTGCAAAATAGGTCTAGCATTAATTTGAAGTACCTCAAACCGCACAGAGAAATAACAAACGAGAAAGTGGTATTTCTGAAAACCGGTGGTGTGATAAGCGGTGTGTGTCGCTTCCTTTACACGTTGAATTACAGGGCCGTATTTCCTACGCGTTATTGAGTGTGTTTATACTCTCTTGTTTCCAGGCGGATAAGCAGCAGTTGCATTCAATTTAACAGGTATTTCGTCATGAATTCGTTCTAACTTACGTCATTTCTTTCAGGAGTTTTAACTATATATATTCCTACTCATGTCAGTTAGAGCAATGCCTCTAAGTCAGACATATAATAGCTGCTTAGTTACTTATCCAGAAATGGGATGAAAAACTAACACTATTATTGCGGTGTATATGACGGGCGTCTGTCTTACCACTTGGAGCACAAATGTCACTCCACCAGTAAAAAGTTTAATGACTTCCGAAGGAGGATGTAACACGACTCCCTGATCTAGACCGTGATATAATTGACTATTTGACTATCGTCATCAAAAGCCGAGTGATGAGGCAAAGTTCCTGCTGACTCACATTCGGGAAGAGCTCGCGTTGAAATATCTCTCTAACCTCCTGCGTTTAGTTGTTACATGCTTTCCGTAAATCAGTTCAGGCAATGCCGAGATGGCTCTCATCCTTGACCTGTCCGAGGTTCGTTTCTAATTTCCCATCTAGTGACCCATCGACAAATGTTGTTGTATGTTCGTCATCAAATACTGTACCTCCCTGATGAAAAGTTTTGGACAGAAGTGTTAGGAAAAATGACAACGTATCAGGTATATTTGGGAGCCCAAATGAGATATTACACAAAATATAAAAAATACTGAATAAATTTTGCCTCTGAAAGGAGGATAGAGGATCACAGAGCGACCCAAATTTGATTTGAGACTTTAATTGTACTCAAACTGCCTTCCATCATAACGTAAAAGCAATGTGACGGGTTACATGAGTAAAAATGAAGGATTAATCAAATAGAATGAAACTGCAGACTTTTTTATTTATAATTTTAGTTGAAGTAATTCACATGCGCAAGAAATAAGAGAATAGCGTAGAACAGACAGTGTAGGAAGTGTGGAGGGATAACTGGCTAGATTACATGAGGTTTAATAGAAGCATATGTTCCTAGCAAATGTAGATGAAGAATTGTTCAGTCTCCAGGCACGCTCACCTTCTACCAATCACACTGAAACAACTCTACGTGGGTAACCTATATAACATATCAGAGGCAAATAGTTACACAAAATCTACCACGCTACTAAGTGTTTCTGGGTCTTCCGGTTTAAAAATGGTGGATTGTAAAGTTTCTCATATAATTTCCACTTCATAGTTGCCACATATTAAAACGATACAGTAGTGGAGGAAATGAAGAAGTTCTCTTTTTATGCGTGCTTTCCGAGTACGTAGCGCCCATATCGTTTGTCAGAGGGTGTACCTCCGACAATGACCTCTTTGTCTTGGTCGGGAGCTGTCGGGGAGTTCTGGAAAGAGTCTGCAGAGGGAGCCGGTGGACAGCCGGTTTGCGACCAACACAGAGAAGGGAGCGCTGGCTGACGATGGAACGGCTGTGTGTGTGAAAGAGCTGAATGTTACTGTTTGGAAGTTGTTCTTCGTTTTTCGCCGTTAATGGTTATTCCTTAAGATCCCCAACCGGCAGTGTGCATCATTCCTACACTACGTCAGCATAGTTGTTATTTGATTTGGTTTGGTTGTGCCGTCTTTCTTAGCCCCCCCCCCCCCCCTCTCCAATGCTAATTGGTTGTTGGTACCGTAATTCTGGAATTTCTGTCCCCGATCTGAGGGGAGATCTAGAAAATAAAGTGCTCGCTGTTTCAGAGTGGGTCAGTGAAATCTGGTGTGTTGAAGGTCTCCAAAATTTTCTCCCTTTCAAGACTGCTTTGTGCAAACTGATTTGTGCAGCGGCACTATTTTCAATTGTGTACGTTTATTGAAAGGTATAAGACTCTTTCGAAAGTTGACTAAGCTTGAGAAATTGTTTATAAATTCGCTTTTAGAGGCACATAAAGATATATTTTTTTCCTAATCCAACCTTTAAAGGTGGCTGGGCGTAACTTTTACCCTGATCCTGTATAGTATTCTTATGCGCCTTTTGAAAGAACGTCAGTCTGAATTGGTACTCTTTTTGATAATTAGTTGCATCAAACCTTAGTATTCCTCTTGTGTTTTTGTTACTGGCTGCGATAAGTTTAAGTCTCGATCAGTTGCTACCATCTAACTTGTTAATTAGTAGAATGGCCTATATTATGACCTGTTTAGTTAGTGTAGATGGAATCAACCTGTTTACGAAACATTAGTGGAGTTACTTCATGCGTATCCCAGTGCCTAGATCTATTAAGGGAACAAGTACATGATCAACAAGTCATATATTGTTCTAAACATGATGAGGACATTTCCTTCCATCTGTATTTTCAGTACAGTTATGGAGTTATGCGTATGTAATTTTCAACTACTTGAATTTCTCCCAGCTTTATTGCACTGTAAATTTTTAGTTAAATTTTATTTTAATTAACCTCTGTATAAACATTGCATTGGAGTCTGTTTTGCTATTCAGATTGATAAGCCTGCTTGTAATATAATGTTTCAAGTTAAATGTTGCTTTAACTGGCCCTCTGTCTAAACTGTGGACTTGAGTCTTTTTTGCTATTCATATAGTTGCGCATTCTTGTAAAAACTTTCGCTTAATTCTTTCGAGTTAAATTCTGATTTGTTAAGCCTCTGTTTAAACATTGGAATTGAACCTGTTTACTATTTGGATTGCTGAACCTACATGTAAAATCAAATTTTGCTTAATTGTTTTGAATAGTTTTTCCTTTGATTAATATCTGCCTAAATATTCGTTTTGGTTTTTTTTTACTATCAAAAACAGTCTTGATCACAATTTATTTATTACGGTGACCGGTTTCGACCACTACTGTGGTTATCTTCAGACCAATGACTAAGAACCTCCTTTGGGTGGCAAATCACTGCTTGAGTAGTGATTTACCACCAGAAGGAGGTTCTTACTCATTGGTCTGAAGATAACCACAGTAGTGGTCGAAACCAGTCACCGTAATAAATAAATTGTGATCAAGACTGTTTTTGATAGTAAATATTTGTAACACATTGATCACTCTTCACTCCCACAATACATTCAAAAGTAATTCGTTTTGGTTGTTTAGCTTGTTTTAAGCTGGTCTGTAAGACCACTAGTTGCCTAACTGTTCTCTGCAGGCTACCCAAATGTCTCAGTAAATAACAAACATATTTTCGACGTATCCTAGACTAGGGCATAGTCCTTCTATTCCAGCAGCCTGTGTCCTGCAATCCAACCGTATCATCTTTCAACGAAGTTACATACCATAGCTAAAACAGGCGGTGTCAGAAACAGAGTGGCACAGGTAGAGAAAGAATTATTAAATAGAAGAACGCTACTGGTATCAGGTGTTGACACACATGTCAGAGGAGTTCCTGAGAGAGGAGTCCCTGAAAAAGTGTTACTGCAAAATAAGTGAGATGTATACCTCTAGTAATCCAGAAAAGTAGAAAGTGGAAGTGTTTTAGATATCGTAGTATCGAAGAATGTCAAATATTTTTGATTATGGTATAAAGTTTTAATCCATGTATCGGTTACTGCAACGCTGACTGAAATGGGTTATATATCGGATACTAAAATACTGTTTACAACGTATCAAATACTACAGTACAAGACTGCACGCTCGAATGTCGACAAATTAAACCCGTAAATGAAGAAACTCACATCAGTTAACCTTGATATTTACGCACATATAATTTTATAAAGTTCAGATTTTAGTCTAGAAGATTAATGAAGGAAAAAGTTTCTGACGAATAGTAGATACGGCATATTTACAATGTGGTGGACTATACTTAGCTGACGGAAGTCATGAGCTACCTCCTAACATCGTTTTGGACCTCCTTTTGCCCATCTTAGTGCAGAAACTCAATGTGGCAACAAGTAGTTGGAAGTTCCCAGCAGATATACTGAGCCATGCTGCCTCTATAGCCGTCCACAATTGCGAAAGTGTTGCCGGTGTAGGATCTTGTTCACGAACTGATCTCTCGATTATTTTCCGTAAATGTTGGATGGGATTCATGTCGGACGATCTGGGTGGCCAAAATATTCGCTCGAATTGTCCAGAATGTTCTTCAAACCAATCGTGAATAACTGTGACTCGGTGGCATGGCGCATTGTCATTTATAACATGAAGGCCATGAATGGATGCAAATGGATTTCCAAGTAGCCTAATACAAACATTTCCAGTCACTTATCTGTTCTGCTGGACCAGAGAACCCTATCCACTCCATGTAAACGCACCCCACACAATTACGAAGTCACCACCAGCCTGCACAGTGCCTTGTTGATAATATGGGTCATGGCTTCGTGTTGTCTGTGCCACACTAGTACCATTCCCTTAGCTCTTACCAACTGAAACTGGGACTTGTCTGACCAAGCAAAGGTTTCTCAATCGTCTAGGGTCCAACCGATTATGGTCACGACCCCAGGAGAGGTGCTATAGGCGATGTCATGCTGTTATCAAAGGCACTCGCGTCGGTCGTCAGCTGCCAAAGTCCAGTAACGCCAGCACTGTCCTAGACGGATGAGTTCGTTGTACACCCACATTGCTTTCTGCGATTAGTTCAAGCAGTTGTGCTTGTTTGCTAACAGTGACAAACTATGCAAACGCTGTTGCTTTCTGTCGTCGATTGAAGGCCGTCGACCAAGCCGTTTCCCTTGGTGAGAGATAATGCCTGAAATTTTGTTTTCTCGGCTGACTCTTGCCACTGTGGGTCTCCGAATACTGAATTCTCTAACTATTCCCGAAATGAAATGTCCTATGCGTCTAGCTCCAACTACCATTCGCAGTCAAAGTCTGTTAATTGCCGTCGTGCGGCCATAATCATGCCGGAAACCTTTCCACGTGAATCACCTGAGTACAAATGGCTGATCCGCCAATGAACTGCCCTTTTTTTACCTTGTGCACGCGATACTACCTCTATCTATATATGCGCATATCGCTGCCTCATAAATTTTTTCGCCTTAGTGTATACACAGGCCTGATCCTGCGTTGAACCCACTGGTCTATGCTACACAGACCTGCGGGGTTTTAACATAGTGTCGTGGTCACATACTTGCTTCGATTTATTTTGCTATGTATGACGAGAGCAATATATTTTTGCTGGTAGCCCAATCGTGACAACTAAACCCACATACCAACACTACACTAGTCGATCTGAAGATGCCTTCTATTAGACCAAATGATAACTAAAGCAATAAAATTAATTCTCCAACCAAGACTGTTGTTTTTATCGCATCCTCCATACTGGTTGCAGTACCACCACGCCCTGAAGTGGAAATCCTTTTAGTTTAGAAAGTGTTTATTCGCTATTTGCTGATGAATTTATTTACAGTCTGATTGGCACATCACTTGATTCTTTTTCTGTGCAAGACTTTCCTGGTAAATGGCACTGAAAGCTAATTACAGCGTAGTATCAGTGATTAAGAATCTTACTGCTTCTGCAATACAAAAATTACTTTCCTGTTATATCATGAATCCTGCCTCAAGACGTTGGGTAAGAGCTTGATGTGGATATAAGTCATCAGGTCACAGACAGCTCCAATAAGACGAGTTGCTTATACAAGCAGTATATTTAATTTTCTGTCGGAGGCATGACTGCCCAGTGCAAATAACTGATAGCAGCAACTAATGGCGTAATTCTACAGTTATCTCTAACTGACTTCTGCATGTAACGCAGTCGAACACAGTACGTAGACTATACCGGGTTGAAAATAACATTGTTGCAGATTCATTTTCAGGAATTACGAGTATTTTCTTATTAAACTCTGAAGCGTAACAATTTGATACAGATATTCCAAACGCCATATGATGTTGTAAGAATAAAACGAAAGATAAACGTGAGAGAGAAACGTCCCGTAGACATGAAGGGCATTAGAAATGTAGAAATAAGTTATATGGTTTAGGATATGGAGACAATATGCTGGGATCTGTTGAGTAACTACTCTGGTATTTGTCTGATATAGTAGAAGTAACCGAACATTCACCTCTTGACAAAAGATTTTTACTGATTCATAGCATAGTTTGTCGTGATACAAGCCGGCTATTAGGATAGATTTCGTTGTTGAGTTCTGAGATGGCATTATTAGCACATTCATATCGCAATTTCAATCAATGCTGAATCTGAAGCTTCGCGCATTGTTACAAACACAGAGACTCTACAATCCTTGTACATCGATGATGACTGGGGTCCATTATTTCCAGAATAGAATCAAACGCTTTTCAATGATGTCACGTCTCCTGTAGAGAAGGCACAGTCTCTTGATGCCTGCCTTGCTACTTGAATTTAGAAAATTACGTAGCTATTTCTGCAAAAATTCCCTACAACGCCTAACAAATACATCATTAAACTCATCTTTTCAAAGGGTTCGAACGCCGTTAAAAATATATTGCCTCTTTACAAAACCACAACAAGAAAAAGATACAACACAGCAATACAGCAAAATAAAAGAAAAAGATACAACTCAGCAATACAGCAAACTACTTGTCCATTTGAGTAGTAATTTTTTCTAGAAACATTGTTTTTACACCTAAACTCGTTTCCGAAGTAATAGAGGTATCCAACTTACGGGACCTCCCTCCACATTAGATTCTTATTTTAATAACGAAGAACCATGAACTTTGTTTTGTACGTCGGAATTTAATAAAAAATGTAATAATGAAATTTCTTAATCAGCATCAAATGCTTAAATGAAACACAAGTTTCGACGCGTTGTCACGAAAAACAAGTTGGCATTTGCACCAGCTGGTGGAGACAGAAAAAAAGACATCACAAATCGAATGTAGGTAGGACAAGCTGTAAGTAAGAAAACGTAAATCGTCTTCAAACATTTTTAAAACATCATTACATATGACATAGGCGAAAGATTTACGTGCAGTTGTATCCACTGAGGGCCAAAATTCTGGGTCTCCTACAAGGTGAAACAAATTTCCTGAACGAGCATGCTTTCTAAGGTCTATCATCAGTGGAGAAACTAATGGTAGTTTTTCGAGAGTCCTGACTGTCCGCAATAATAAATTTGTGGATAAGGGTCATGGGAAATTATTAGATAAACTGTGCCCTGTCTTGGAACAAGGTTATTCATTTGTCTTTCCCTGATATGTTGGAATAAAGCATGCACTATTCTAAGTGTATTTGTTTCGTCGCATTTTTCAAAGTTGTAGATTGCCTTATTTGAGACTGAGAAACCTATGATTTCATCGAGCCTGATAGGGTCTTTCATTCATCTATCTCACATAGAATCCAAGAATCAAAAACAGGTCTTCAGCTGGTGAAGTCTTCACAGCTCTGGAGTGTCTTAGGAATACTGTCTATTCCACCTATCTCAGTACGGGCATGTACAGTGAGATCAAGTAAAACTGTCCCAGGAAAGTATTACGATATGAGAATTAATGGTAACACCTTCAGCCGTGTGTTAAAACGCATCTTTCAAATGTGACCAGTTTCGGTGAGACACTGCTTCGTCACCAGGCCCCTCAATGATCGCATTTCAATAAAGAGGTTTGAGATTAGATTATATTAGATTAGATTTACTCTCATTCAATTTATCCGTAGTGAGGAGGTCGTCCAGGATGTAGAACATGTCAGAAAAACAACAATACATGACAAATATTTACAACTCAAACTAATAAGGTAATGTACCATTCCACAGGTCCCATGTGGCATGATCGTCATTTTTTAATGAACGCTATATGAAAGAATCATTTTACAAATACTAATGCATTGATTTTAAAATAAAAAAGTTTTTTATTTATTTATAAGGTAATAAAAGTGTAATACAACTACTAAATACTTATTTACAATGAACACATTACTGCACTGAACTAGTCCAGAAGTACTTACACACACACACACACACACACACACACACACACTTATTTGCAATGAACACATTACTGCACTGCACTGCACTGCAGAAGTTATGTTGTATATATATATATATATATATATATACTGAGAAATTCATCAATGGAGTAGAAGGAGTTGGCCACCAATAAATCCTTTAGGCTTCTCTTAAACTGAATTTCATTGGTTGTTAAGCTTTTTATGGCTGCTGGCAAGTTATTGAAAATGTGTGTTCCTGAATAATGCACACCTTTTTGTACAAGACAAAGTGACTTTAAATCCCTGTGAAGATTATTCTTATTTCTAGTACTGATTCCATGAACTGAGCTGTTGATTTGAAAAAGTGATATATTTTTAATGACAAATTTCATTAAGGAATAAATATATAGGGAATCAGTAGTTAGTATCCCTAGTTACCTAAGCAGGCTTCTCCAAGATGTTCTTGAGTTCACACCACGTATAACTCTTGCTGCACGTATTTGTGCCCGGAAAACTTTAGCTTGGCTTGATGAATTGCCCCAAAAAATAATCCCATATGACATTTTGGAATGAAGGTAAGCATAGTATGCCAGCTTTTTCATTTTTAAATCCCCTATGTCTGACACAATTCGCATTGCAAATAGAGATTTGTTAAGACGCTTCAGCAGTTCTGTGGTGTGCTACTCCCAGTTAAATTTATTATCAAGCTGTAATCCCAAGAATTTAACACTGTCCACTTCTTCTATCTGCTTGTCATCGTATGATAGTCATATACTCGTGGGACACCCCTTACAAGTTCTGAACTGTATGTAGTGTGTTTTTTCAAAGTTTAGTGACAAAGAATTGGCTAGGAACCAGTGATTAATGTCCACAAATATTTTATTAGCTGACCTTTCTAGGACTACACTTGATTTGCTATTTATTCCAATGTTTGTATCATGGACAAACAAAACGAACTTGGCTTCTGGTAATGTTACTGATGAAAGGTCATTGACATACACAAGAAAATGTAAGGGCCCCAAAATGGAACCTTGTGGGACCCCACATGTAATTCGTTCCCAGTTGGATGATGCCTGATAGCTTGATACATGTCTCTTTCCTAATAACACCCTTTGTTTTCTGCCAGAGATATGATATTTGAACCATTTTGCAGCATTTCCTGTTAGACTATAATATTCTAATTTACTTAAAAGGATATTGTGATTTACACAGTCAAATGCCCATGACAGATGACAAAATATACCAGTTGCCTGCAATTTTTTGTCTAATGAATTAAGAACATTTTCACTGTAAGTGTAGATAGCCTTCTCAATATCAGAACCCTAAACGACGAAAGGAGTTACCTCTACGAGTAATTCTCGTAAACTAACTAGCCGTTCTCTCACTCTCCATCCGCGATAAAAATGGATATACGAGAGCGAGAGTTACGGTAAGACCGAAGCAAGACTGATCCTTATTAATAAACACCATAGAAGATACTGGAAATGACGCCCGTTGAATTCGATGGAGCGCTGCGCTCCATTTATCAAACTGTGATATACCTTCAGCAGCTCTGTCTAGGGATAGCAGCAACAGCGTTCTCGGTGGTCTACTGTAGCTCTTCCAATGTGAGACCATTATTTGAGTGCTCCTAACTCTTCAACTTGCCCCACAGATAAAAATGGCAGGGAGAGAGATCAGACGTTCGAGGTGATTGGGAGACTGCACTGCCTCTGCTGATTGTCCTCTCCTAACTGAGTACCTCACGCAATCATGACAAGGTTGTCAAGGCGCTGTTGCTCCATCATGCTGAAAATATCCACACACTCATTCATATGTGAGTTGATCTACACAATAATATGACCACTGCCCACCGCTCCATGGACACCGCCTGGTGGTGTTGCGGCAACGTGACGCAGTAAGGGAAGTACGAATAATTGGAACAGAGACGGCTGGGGAATCATTCTAGCGAAGAAAGGGGTCGCAAATGAGGAAATCATATGATACAAGCGGCTTTGACAAAGGGAAGATTATTATTACGCAGAGCTTGTGAAAAGGTATCCAGAAAACGCCATAGCTGGTCGAATGTTCACGTGGTACAGTCGTGAGCATCTATGAAAAGTAGGAGGTCAGTGAAACTAGAGCTAGGCGATAAATTGTTGGACGTCCATGACTTCACATACAGAACGTGGGGCTCCCAACGACATGGTCAGTTACTACTGCAGTGGCCACGGGCAGCGGGTTGGATCGTGTGTCAATGGAAACCTATCAGCTGGACGGATGGATCACGTTTCTGGCTACACTGGATTGATGGTCGTCTCCACAAATGCCGTCATCTAGGCGACAGGCGGCTCGAAACGTGCGACGTGCCACGGACGTTGACTGGTGAGAGCAGTATTGTGCTATGATAGATATTCTCTTGCGCTTGAGTGGAACCTACGATGGTAATCGAAGACACCATACTACTTGAGGACCACCTGCATCCCATCATGCTTGATGTCTTCCCCGACGGCGATGTCATCTTCCAGCAGTATAATCCTCCGCGTCTCGGAGCCAGAACCATGCTACAGTGGTTTGAGGAGCATTATAGTGAACTCACATTGATGTTTCGTCCACCAAATTCGCCTGATGTAAATCGTATAGAGCCCATGTAGGTGCTGTCGGACGCCATCACTGCGTGCGCAAATCGGCGGCCCGTTATTTACACGAATTACGTGACCTGTACGTAGACATCTAATGCCACATACCTCCATAAACCTACCAACAAACTGTCGGATCCGGATCAGTGATTTATTTCGTTCGAAAGACGGACAAACAAGCTACTAAGCTGGTAGTTCAAAAATGGTTCAAATGGCTCTGAGCACTATGGGACTCAACTGCTGAGATCATTAGTACCCTAGAACTTAGAACTAGTTAAACCTAACTAACCTAAGGACATCACAAACATCCATGCCCGAGGCAGGATTCGAACCTGCGACCGTAGCGGTCTTGCGGTTCCAGACTGCAGCGCCTTTAACCGCACGGCCACTTCGGCCGGCAAGCTGGTAGTCCTAATGTTTTAGCTTATCAGTGTATATGGCTTAAGCGGTTTCCGGACATACTGGTTAGCATTAACAGTTTGGTGAAAAAATCCTTTTATGATGTGGCCACCACATATGGCCCACATATGTGGCTCATTCTTATGATTATGCAACGACTCTTCCACTCTTCCAAGTTCTGACTCGGCGTTCCTGGTCCACAAGCGCTTACGTTCTGTGCGTTACATATCTTGACAGACTGAACTAGGCCTCACTTACAGAAAGGGAAACCGAGGATCCAAAATTCGTGATACATCTTGTTTAGCTCCCTACACGAAAAACATGCTTCGTTGTGCTGCATATTTTACGTCGTTTTTGTGGCATATACTGACTCGGCAGTGTTCATAGTCCGCACGCTAGTGCAAAAGATGACACAAAACAAGCTAAACGAAAAATCTTTGAAATTCGCCCGCTTATACACTCCTGGAAATTGAAATAAGAACACCGTGAATTCAATGTCCCAGGAAGGGGAAACTTTATTGACACATTCCTGGGGTCAGATACATCACATGATCACACTGACAGAACCACAGGCACATAGACACAGGCAACAGAGCATGAACAATGTCGGCACTAGTACAGTGTATATCCACCTTTCGCAGCAATGCAGGCTGCTATTCTCCCATGGAGACGATCGTAGAGATGCTGGATGTAGTCCTGTGGAACGGCTTGCCATGCCATTTCCACCTGGCGCCTCAGTTGGACCAGCGTTCGTGCTGGACGTGCAGACCGCGTGAGACGACGCTTCATCCAGTCCCAAACATGCTCAATGGGGGACAGATCCGGAGATCTTGCTGGCCAGGGTAGTTGACTTACACCTTCTAGAGCACGTTGGGTGGCACGGGATACATGCGGACGTGCATTGTCCTGTTGGAACAGCAAGTTCCCTTGCCGGTCTAAGAATGGTAGAACGATGGGTTCGATGACGGTTTGGATGTACCGTGCACTATTCAGTGTCCCCTCGACGATCACCAGTGGTGTACGGCCAGTGTAGGAGATCGCTCCCCACACCATGATGCCGGGTGTTGGCCCTGTGTGCCTCGGTCGTATGCAGTCCTGATTGTGGCGCTCACCTGCACGGCGCCAAACACGCATACGACCATCATTGGCACCAAGGTAGAAGCGACTCTCATCGCTGAAGACGACACGTCTCCATTCGTCCCTCCATTCACGCCTGTCGCGACACCACTGGAGGTGGGCTGCACGATGTTGGGGCGTGAGTGGAAGACGGCCTGACGGTGTGCGGGACCGTAGCCCAGCTTCATGGAGACGGTTGCGAATGGTCCTCGCCGATACCCCAGGAGCAACAGTGTCCCTAATTTGCTGGGAAGTGGCGGTGCGGTCCCCTACGGCACTGCGTAGGATCCTACGGTCTTGGCGTGCATCCGTGCGTCGCTGCGGTCCGGTCCCAGGTCGACGGGTACGTGCACCTTCCGCCGACCACTGGCAACAACATCGATGTACTGTGGAGACCTCACGCCCCACGTGTTGAGCAATTCGGCGGTACGTCCACCCGGCCTCCCGCATGCCCACTATACGCCCTCGCTCAAAGTCCGTCAACTGCACATACGGTTCACGTCCACGCTTTCGCGGCATGCTACCAGTGTTAAAGACTGCGATGGAGCTCCGTATGCCACGGCAAACTGGCTGACACTGACGGCGGCGGTGCACAAATGCTGCGCAGCTAGCGCCATTCGACGGCCAACACCGCGGTTCCTGGTGTGTCCGCTGTGCCGTGCGTGTGATTATTGCTTGTACAGCCTCCTCGCAGTGTCCGGAGCAAGTATGGTGGGTCTGACACACCGGTGTCAGTGTGTTCTTTTTTCCATTTCCAGGAGTATATATATATATATATATATATATATATATATATATATATATATAACTCGACTTCCAGTATTTATTTCGCGTACGAGTAAAATCTCGTGTTCCAGATACGTTCGATCGAATACACAGCTCGAAAAATTTGACATAAAATTTAAACGTGTGTTACATTTATATCATTTGCCATTTGCGGCGTATAACGTATTTTATGCTATACTATCAACTGTAATCAACATTTACGTGCCGGCCGCGGTGGCCGTGCGGTTCTAGGCGCTGCAGTCCGGAACCGCGGGACTGCTACGGTCGCAGGTTCGAATCGTGCCTCGGGCATGAATTTGTGTGATGTCCTTAGGTTAGTCAGGTTTGAAAGTTCTAGGGGACTGATGAGCTAAGATGTTAAGTCCCATAGTGCTCAGAGCCATCTGAACCATTTTTGAAAATTTACGTTTTATGCGGTTTTAGCATTATTATCCTCAATTAAATAATCGGTCATGCCGAATTTCAATGTACGTCAATGTGAACAAAAGCACATTTTTAGAATTTCGGAATTTATGAGTGTTGTTTATAACATATTTCGTTGCGAACAGGCATTATTGAGTAGTTACTGTACCACATATTTTAATTAACAGCTGCATATTGTCTGCATTTATCGCAAATTAACGATATTTTCCAGTTTTTTATCATCTATATGCTCAAAAAACGTTTGAGAAAATTAATAAGCTTTATTTCAGGTTTGTTTGTTGCCCTAAGAAAAATGGTTCAGATGGCTCTGAGCACTATGGGACTTAACATCTGAGGTCATCAGTCCCCTAGAACTTAGAACTACTTAAACCTAACTAAACTAAGGATATCACACACGTCCATGATGCCCGAGGCAGGATTCGAACCTGTGGCCGTAGCGGTCGTGCGGTTCCAGACTGAAGCGCCTAGAACCGCTCGGCCTGTTGCCTTAACTGAAATTCCCTTTTGCATACAAATTGCTCCAGTTCTTAAAGCCAATAAGTAAGAAATTGAGCTTATTACATCAAAAATTAAAAGAGAATCAGCAAGCTAATTTTAAAGTTACTTGTTTACTGTTTTGTAAAACATTGCGCCAGCCGCAATGCGACCCCAACTCCGTCCTAGTGCCAGTATCCAACACAACTGCTGGCTGTACTTGTACCAAGCACAGTCGACGAAGTAAAACATTGTACTTATCACTTTCCAACATGTACCTTTCAACGTTTAACAGGCGATTAACAGTTTTAAATTATGACTCCGGCTCAACGCAGCCACTTTGTATTATTTTAGAATATTCACTGTGAAGATCCACATCCAAAATTATATCCGAACTGTAGCAGCATTTAGCTTAATCTCTGCTTTGCTGAACAGTAGGTCCGCTGAGAAAGTTCATATAGAATTAAACCGGTCATTACTTAATACATGCCGCGCGGGGTGGCCGGGCGGTCTAGGGCGTCTTGTGACGGTTCGCGCGGCTCCCCCCTGTCTGAGGATCGAGTCCTCCTTCGGGCACTGGTGTGTGTGTTGTCCTTAGCGTAAATTAGTTTAAGTTAGATTAAGTAGTGTGTAAGCCTAGGGACCGATGACCTCAGCAGTTTGGTCCCATAGGAATTTACCACAAATTTCCAAAAAAATAAAAATAAAACTAAAAAATTTATTACCTTCAAATTACATTGAATCCGCCATTGGGCGAGTTTAGTTTTAAATCCAAATACGTTTTTTCGTTAATGTTTAGCAGCCCATGGTGCTATAGTTTTTTAAACGTTTCTACATTGCTGTTACCTTTTAAATTATTTCTGCATTTTTGAACCAATCGGCCACCGAGTAGAATGTAAGCTTAAATCTCAATGCAGAATTTGGTTCTACATCTACAACTACATCTACATTTATATTCCGCAAGCCACCCAACAGTGTTTGGCGGAGGGCACTTTACGTGCCACTGTCGTTACCTCCCTTTCCTGTTCCACACGCGTATGTTTCGCGGGAAGAACGACTGCCGGAAAGCCTCCGTGCGCGCTCGAATCTCTCTAATTTTACATTCGTGATCTCCTCGGGAGGTATAAGTAGGGGGGAAGCAATATATTCGATACCTCATCCAGAAACGCACCCTCTCGAAACCTGGACAGCAAGCTACACTGCGATGCAGAGCGCCTCTCTTGCAGAGTCTGCCACTTGAGTTTGCTAAATATCTCCGTAACGCTATCACGCTTACCAAATAACCCTGTGACGAAACGCGCCGCTCTTCTCTGGATCTTCTGTATCTCCTCCGTCAACCCGATCTGGTACGGAGCCCACACTGATGAGCAATACTCAAGTATACGTCGAACGAGTATTTTGCAAGCCACCTCCTCTGTTGATGGGCTACATTTTCTAAGGACTCTCCCAATGATTCTCAACCTGGTATCCACCTTACGAACAATTAATTTTTTATGATCATTCCACTTCAAGATTCTTAAAAGCCAACGTGGCTTCCTTCTGTGCAAATGACTTGCCGATGGAATTGTTCTTGTATCATTCTTAATACTGGCGAGAGTAATCATGTTTGAGGAACGTTACTACGGTGAAAGTCATTTAGAGGTGACGTTGCGACCAACCAAGCCTCTTACTGACTACTATTATACCAATTCTGCGCCGCAAAACGCTGGAAGATGTGTCATTTTACCTGTACTGTGGGTCGACTCGACGATGCTCTCGGCTTCCTCTTTATGAGTTATTAGGCACCGGTGGAAGATGACAGCGGCTGTCGCATCTCCTAATACTTTAGTCTAAACAATGGAGGTAGTATAGAGAGTAGAGAAATGTCGTAGAAGTTGATATAGTATGTGATCATTCGTTTCACGTGACTAACCTTCCTTCAGTTCTCACAATGTCTTTTTAAGTGTGCTGGTCTAGCGAACGTACAGTGGGTTGTGGGCAGTCAAATGTTACCGGAAACAGAGCACACATCGCCGTATGAGAGCCAAAAAGTGGAAACACCGTGAGAAATGCGGTTGACCATACGAGGACATACTCCAAATTATTGCTGCCTCCTAATTTTTAATGTGAAGACTCTTATTAACATTATGCACCTTTCATCTTCATGTCTACATATTTACTTCGAAACATTGTCACCCTGACGACGAACACATTTCTCCCAAAGATAGACCAGTTTGTTGATACAGTCGCTGAAGGATGTTTGACTTTGTTGAGGGAGCTACAACCCCACCTCTGCTTGCACGACTCCACACCATCAAAGTAAAGCCCTCGAAGGTGTTTAAGTTTTGGAAACAGATGAAGATGTCGCAGTGCTCGTGTATGATCTGGGATTGTCATGTTGAAGAAAGATGAGGGTGCTCCATGCAGTTCTCTGTGGTTAGAAACTCGATTACAGTACACTGCTTCTCACGCACTGACACAGTTACATTACACTCTGCCACGGTACACGCTTTAATTTTGAATTGTTACTTGATCTGGTTATTTAATTTGCGACCTAAGGTTGCACAGGTGGCCTGCGACCGTTATACGATTAAGATAGCACACCTTCAATACCGCTTCAAGTTACTAAATAACAAAAATTCACCTTTTTTTAAAAAATATTATTGACGCTTTATAGGCATGGCCCATCGTCATATATCAGAAACAAACTTGATATAAAGTATCGTGCCAAGCGATAACCCTACTGACATGCATACATTCGGTTAAGGTGCATCCATAATACAGTCTCCCCATTGTAATTAGGTAAAAGTTTTTTTTTCATTTTCGTTGCCACAGCCACAAATTTATTGAAGGACAATTGCATTTTTCGCCCTGGCTGTTATAAAGTCACTGTTACTTAAATCATGAACAGCTGATACCGGCTACTAGCCATTTTCAAATAAGTACTCCAACACTCCTAACATTACGCTGTCATCCTATGTGTGTGTGTACAAATTTGCTTCTCTCGTTGTTATACGTAACTAATGTCGTAGTAAAAACGTGTGAGAACAACGTTATATATTCTTCACCGCTTTAAAATGACGTTACTAGTGCCATACGCACATAAAATCTTATAATACATTGCACATAACATTATCCTCTCGGTTTGATTCAACCCGGGTGGTACAATGCAAAATATTATAATTTTGTTTTATGTACGTATGCTAGTACAGAATTAACGTTATTTTAAAGCGTTCACGAATAGAGAACGTTGTTCTTACTCGTGTTTACTACACACTTGGTAATAACTGTTACCCGAAGTCATTTGATTGTGGTGTAAATCACGGTGATTTTATAACGGCGACGTTGGAAAATCGAATTGTCCTTCAATGTAATTATTTAGTTAATCATGGCACGGTTGCACACGTTCAATGATCGAATGGCATATTGCAATGCGGCTGTTCAGAATCATTCATACAGTGCTTGGCATGGTAGTTATGTTTAGCAATGGTAATTTTGGTTGATCGAGAGGTACGTAATGGATTCTTCAGTTACTGGCCATTAAATGCCTAGATCCTCCACATTTCTAAATAGAATCCTTTAGTTTAAGTCATGTCTGATGAGACCTACTCTCTCGTCCACACTGTAAGGATCACATAGATGAGCAGAACACTTTAGGCGAGGTTACAGGCACGTATCTAGTGGTGAAATTCCTTCAAAGTGGGGCTTCTACTATCTGTATAGTAGCGGTTATTCACCATACGGTGAACGATTTGATCATTAACATTGTCTGATCTAGTTTTCCACCGGCCGCAGTGGCCGAGCGGTTTTAGGCCCTTCAGTCTGGCACCGAGTGACCGCTACGGTCGCGGGTTCGAATCCTGCCTAGGGCATGGATGAGTGTGATGTTTTAGGTTAGTTAGGATTAAGCAGTTCTAAGTTGAAGTGGACTGATGACCTCAGATGTTGAGTCCCATAGTGCTCAGAGCCATTTGAACCATTTTTGTGTTTTTTTTTTTGGTTTCCAAGATCTTCTGAGGCGTTCCTTACGAGTTGCCGAAAATGTCGAGGATTCACCTGCCGTGACTCTTTCACGCTCTCTTTTAATTCACCGAACGGAAGTAAAAATGGTTCAAATGCCTCTGAGCTCTATGGGACTTAACTGCTGAGGTCATCAATCCCCGAGAACTTAGAACTACTTAAACCTAACTAACCTAAGGACATCACACACATCCATGCCCGAGGCAGGATTCGAACCTGCGACCGTAGCGGTCGCGCGGTTCTAGACTGTAGTGCCTAGAACCACTCGGTCACAAAGGTCGGCGAACGGAAGTAAACGAAACACCAGTTGCTTTGGAGTCTAGGCACTCGTTTCAGTGTTGATTTTAGCATTAATGGAGCACCTAGCATAGCTTCTTTCCTTAAAAACTGATAGGCATTTGCAAGAACTTTACTCTTTAACTTGCCTTGTACTTGTGGCATCTTCGAGTGTGTTCTCCCAGTGTCTTTTCTAGTGGAGCGCTGCACCTGATTCGGAAAGCCCATCAACACTGGCGATCGACTGAGCAAGGACTATGGCGCATAGTGTTTACGGTGTTCAGGTCTGTCTGCGTGAACTGTAGTGGCCACATATCTTTACACTATGTGCATTTTAAATGTGTTTCTTGATCGTTGTAATGGTTACCAACTGTAATACTTGTCTCGTATACCTTGATGATCTCTGAGATGAGATAATACAAATACTGATGATTGTGTCAATTACTAAGTTTCAATGGCATAACGCCTTAGATAAGCCGATATCTTCTACATGTATTCATTCTAGTGGACAATTTTTACACATTTAAATATGTTTTCTCTTTGCGCTTTAGGTACGCCGATATCTTATACATATATTTATTCTACTGGTCAGTTTTGACTTACGTAAATGTTTTCTCGTTTTCACTGCCTCTTCCTTATCTTAACGTACATTTTTCGCTTTTTGTTACCTTCGTTACGCTTAACTGGTTATGAACGATGTATAGTTATTTTACTTATACTTTCTATACGGATGTTGTCTTCCATTAAAGAGAAGATTATAATGATACGTTGAACCGTTATGACAGTTACTCATATCAAGAATGTTTATATAAAATGTATCCTGCAATTGCGTTTTTCTCATATATTTTTGAACATTGCTATAATTTTATGCGCAGTTTTATATTTTGGAGCTATATTTTTGATTCCTATAAGCTGTTGAACATTGCTGTTTTCTTGAGCACAATTTTTTATGTTAGATCTGAAGATATCTCGTATGTAATAGCTGAAACGAGTAAAAGAAACTGATATCTTGACTTCTTGGCTTTTCAATCCGTAATATAAAAAAACGACAGATCGGTTGTTTCTAACGTTGACAATGTCAATAAATGTGACTTGGCGCTTTTATTTGTTCATACCAACGTTGCCGCCCATACTATACGCAGTGTTCACCATATCCATTGTCTGACAAGGCACAGTGGTCAAGTATAGGCTGGGGTCAATTATCGGTCCCTGGATTCCGCAGGTTGCAGAATCTGTACGCACTAGCACAATACAAGAACTCTTTTCAAACCTCTAATGCCTCAGGCAACGTAATACCATCCCAACCTTGCTGCTGATGGTGAGCAGCAAGAGCTTTTTGATGGTCGGAGTTCTTCGGATCTATCCCTACTGTGGAAAACTGTAAGATTTGCGTTTCTTGTCACTTCGATGATGAGGTGATTAGAATAGCAAGTAGAGCTCAAAGTCTCGTCGACAACGAGTTTTTTTAGAACGCGGAAGGGAATCTGCCGTCCCCTATGAAAGAAATCATCCCACTAATTGTATTTAGCAATTAGGGAAATCACAAAAAACTAAATCTGGATGGCTGGACAGGTATTTACATCACCGCCCTCATGGATATGAGTGCCGTACCTTAAACACTGCGCCACCACGACGCGTCAGACGATCACGGGACTCAAATTCAGATTGATACGGTTGGGCAAGGAAATAGGCTGTAAACCCGCAATTCGGTTGATTTGAGTATGATCGGACGGGTGAGGCAGTGAACCCCACTCCTCCCGAGAGAGAGTTCAGAGTCGTAGGCACTGCACGAAATGGTCGTTGTAGAAACAATGGAAAACTAGCAATATCAGACGGTATGTATAGTCGATATTCCCGCAGAGACTAAGAGATTTGCCTCGTTACATTAATGTCTTCATACTGAATCATCTACAGAGAGCGCATGTTTTACTCCTCAGACATTTTAAAGAATTTTTG
This sequence comes from Schistocerca serialis cubense, assembly GCF_023864345.2. Lineage (NCBI taxonomy): Eukaryota > Metazoa > Arthropoda > Insecta > Orthoptera > Acrididae > Schistocerca > Schistocerca serialis. The sequence goes on from NC_064642.1 coordinate 531,175,926, forward strand.
GTAAAACCTTTGGGAAACAGCGATCTTGTAAGCTATATAAAATCAGTGAAAATGTCTTGATCGCGATGGTCATTTTATTAAAATGACCGGTTTCTGCCTTGCCTTAGACCATCTTTAGAATAGCATCAGCAACTAAAGCTGACTGTTCTAGACTGAGTAGTTTCAGCGACTGAGGTCAACTGGCTGTTCTAGATGTCAGCTTCATCTGATGGTGCTGTTCTGAAGATGGCCTAAGACTAGGCCGAAACCGGTCATTTTAATAAAATAACCATCTCGATATAATTTTTTCACTAATTTTACGTTTTAAAGAAGCCGGTTATTTTTTGTGAGGTGATTGTGGCATTCCATCAATGACCAGCTGAATTGAGGAAATTTTTTTGGAAATTTGTGATAGGGTCTTATGGGACCAGACTGCTGAGGTTATCGGTCCCTAGGCTTACACACTACTTAACCTAACTTAAACTAACTTACGCTAAGGACAAAAAAAAACACGCATACCCGAGGGAGGACTCGAACCTCCGACGGGGGTAGCCGCCTGGGCCGTGACTAGGCGCCAAAGACCGCACGGCTACCCCACGCGGCAGCTGAATTGAGGACAACAGCCACTCTGGAGAGAAAATTACCACGTCGCTATAGCTAAAGGCATGGCAAGTTATACTGGGAGAAAGCATAAACACACCTCATAAAAGTTATTCACATTCCAGGATCTAGTTGGAAGAAGACGGCGAAAACTGGGAAGTGCTCCAGGAACAAAGCAGTATCCAGGCGATAGGAACTGTTTACTTAAAAAGTATCTGAGAGTACAGCCGTGAGTGTGGCCCAGTTCTCTGTATGGACAAAACATATGTTCGCACTTGTCATACAGCATCGTACGGATGAAGTGACAATTCACTACAGGGTCTGTCGAATCCCGTTTCGAAAGGAATCAGAATTATCATCATTCGTGCTGACGGGGTTGATGGTTTTGTACCGAAGCCTAAATAACGTTTAAGACATCACTAGAAAACAGGGGATTATCAAAACGATATGGAATTCTCAAATTATGAATAGTGGCTCAGAAAAAGATTAATGCCTAGTCTACAACCTCACGCTCTCCTTTTTACAGATAAGACCCCTTACCACAATAAGCAACTGTCTTGTGCCCCAGCATCAAATTCCACGAGAAGAGGAATTACGTTCTGGTTAACGGAAAAGCGAATTCCTTAGCAAGTTGCATTCATTAATCGAAATGGAAAAACCAGGCTACTTCGCTTATAAAATAGACAGTGTTCTAACCGAACATTGTCATACTGCATTACGGCTTCCTTCATACCAGCCAGAGTTAAATACTATATAGCTGATGTGGTCGAGAGTCAACAATGGCGTTTCTGACCGTAATGTGATATTCAGAATGGGCACACGATTAAATCTTATAAATGAACAAATTGCTTCCGTAACACAAGAAGACTGGAAGAAACATGGTGAGAACGTAAATAAATTTGAAGAGCAGTGTATTTCAACTGAAGTTTTACTGCAACAGATGCTGGGGATGACCATAAATTGGGTGAGTTGTACACATCCGAATAGTGATAATTTTAGTATGGAAGCAATACTGATTCTCCAAGTCAAGACGACAGTTAATCAATTAACACTGGAAGTGAAAGAGATATGGCTACTGAAATGAAGAAACGTAAGGTGAAGCATTTTCTAAACACGTGTGTGTGTGTGTGTGTGTGTGTGTGTGTGTGTGTGTGTGTGTGTGCGCGCGCGCGCGCGCGCGGAAATCTTGACATTGAAAGATCCATAGCATTATGTCAGAGTGTCGAACGCTGGACTGTATTATTTGTAATGAGCAGTCGTGTATGCGATTACTCTAAAGATCTGTGGACGTCGGCTTAGCAGTGAAGCTATGTTTATGATCAAATCGTACGTTTCACATGGCTGTGCTTATAAAAAAAACCCACTTACATTTGCTTATGCACGCTTGTGCCTCATCTAAGCCCGTTGCTTGTCCGCTACACTGCAACACCCCTTCCCCTGTTTGGCTTGTAACTTTCGACTTGATCGTTTCCGGACCAAAGTCCCTTACCTCAAATTAATACATTTACCCTTATCCAACATCCCTGAAACTTTATAACATCATCACAGAACCACACTGTGTTAATTACTTTTTATAGTAAACAGGGCCAATTTAAACGCAGGAGCTGCTTTTCTTTTTCAGCGGATTCCAGTATTTTTAAAGTGAGCAAAGCCGGAAAGACCATTGCCTTGTACACTGCGAGCGGTCAACGGCTTTTTAGCTGATGCCAATCTTTCGCTGGAATTCACTAAGTAGCAGTCCATTCACTGTTGTACAGAGGGCTATCCTATCTCTCAAAGCCCCCCGCCACGCCTGTCTGACTGACTGCTTTTCATCCTGGCACCAGCTCCCATACAAATGCTCCATCACAACCACAGTAGCTGATAGTAAACTAGCTGTCTCCTTATTTATTTTCTCCGTTCCATTAAAGGGTAACTGATCTAAATGAATCGAATTTAATGTGGTATTAAAGTTTGTATATACCTGCCTCCGTAGCAAACATTTACTGGTTCGATATTGTTTTTTGTTGTTTCCAATATTTTTTATGCTCTTTTTCAAGAAAAATTGCTATCGGTTGTTTTCTCTGTGAAAGTTTTTTTTTTCATGCTGTCTTCCAGAGTAATAATTTGTTATAACTTTTCATCTTGTCACACGATGACGTTTATAAAGTTTTGAAGTATATATTTATTTACTTTTGCTCCCATGAAGAGTTTCTTTCATTCGTTTACATGAGGTAGTTATTTATGTTTTTTAATAAGACTAATTTTGCATCAAGACGAGATTTTAGATTTCGAAAGGGTTTAGACGCTTCAGTACAAATTGCGTGAGAAAAATATCGTCCCGAGCTATAAGCTTGAGCCCATTGAGGCATCTCGTGTAACGAGCGTAAGGTAATGTCATAGGGGTGGAAGATGTACCTAAAAAACTATAGCTGAGTTGCCAGCGCATCTGACAGCCATACAAAGGGATTCAGTTCCCGGTACTGACAGAGGTTTTGCCTTTTTGAGAGAGCTGGAACGGTTTCTACTCAGCCTCATGAAGCCAGCCGAGGGTAAAAGTAAAACACTGCTTCCATTTTCTACTCTCTGTTAAATTAAGTTCCACTTACACAAAAATTAGATGGTTATTGTAAACTCAGCTTTATTTTCCACCTGTTGTTCAACGTAACGATATCCACATAAAAAACCTTATTTTCCATTTTTAGTTAAAACAAGTACTCCTTTGTTACGTAAAAATGTAATACCTCCCTTTGTAAACACTCCCTATATCATCAACAGTTTTTAAATCCTCTGTCGGTATGAGTAACATCTGTGTGAATCGTACGTCATTTAATCTGCGTTTATGACATTCAGTTGTCAGTTGACGATGACCCAAAAGCCGAAAGGGTGAGCAAATAAGTAATACTTTACGTAACATCACAAAAATTTTTGCTATTTAATAAAGTTGTGAATGTCTACCACGGAGGTATAAGGTGAGTTGGCATGTTTTCACAAAATTGAAGCCGACGTCCATTATATTACGAAGGCTATTTGGTAAGTACAGTCCGATCTCGCGCGAAACTGAAAACCCAGTGAAAATCCGATGAAGCTTTGCACAGAAGTATTGTGCAGCGTCTCTAGCATCCCCATCGATGGCTTTACGTCGCTCATTTCAGTTTTGAGCTCAGAGTGAGCACGTAAAGATGCCTAGATAATAGCGTCTCCCACCAAAATATGAGAATCTGGTGAGAGATTTTTATGCAGCTCATATAACATGACTTCATGAAAATTCTCGTCTCCAACCTGCAAAGGCGGTGAAGATGGTCCTGAAGCGTTTACGATGGAAAGTTTTGGTCACCCACAATACAGCCTGTAATGGGCGCCCCATGAGTTCCGTATCTGCTCATATGAACCGCTGGCTATGAAGACAACATTTTGGCACACACAACCAGCTGTAGACCAGAGTAGAGAACGGGCGGAAAGCATAGGCGGCTGCCTTCTTTGAAGAGGATATGGGAAAGTTGGCACAACGCTACGACAAACATGCAAATGGGAGAGGCGGCTGTGGAGAGAAGTAGCTGGAAGGAGTAGCTAACTGTTGCAAAGAAAATATTTAGGATTTTCACAGTGGTTTCCAATTCGCGAACGATTGGGCCTTACTTTCTGCACAGCCATATTTTTGATTTTCACTGTCGTTTCCAATTCGCGACCGATTGGACCTTACTTTCCGTACAGCCCTCGTTGTTCCCCCAAATATTAGCTTGCGTTGAAGTACTTTCATAAAAAATGCAAGCTTGCGTTATTTACAGGTGTACTAATGATTATGATTACAGTCTAAAGTTTAAAGGAATCACATTTCATTCGTAACTGTACTCGCTCAAGCCATATTTTCTTTTACGCACATGAATTTCGGTTGTGCTCTTTACTGTTACTGTAGTGGTTTTATTTCTCTCATCTAATTTTACATTTCCTATCACTCCAACTCGAAAGGTTCACTGAGTGAACGCTGTGAGAAGGAGAGGTTGGAAATCGACCAAACATAGTGAAACATATTCTCAGAATTTTCGGGAAGAGAGCACACACCGAACATCAGTTTCGCCAGTCGTTATTAGGAAAATGCTAGATTACAAAAGCAGGCCTCTTGTATTACATACTTCTCTCTTGGTTACTCGAGACTTATAATAAAAACAAAATTACGTTAACAAGGCGAACTGTATAATATTACTGGGTCAAATATGCATTTAAAACCAGGAGAACGCCTGAAAATGCCTTCCTGACGCCATGTTACTCAAGAACGCACTTTAATGTTTTATGTGTGAAACAAGTGTACGGTGTACAAGAAAGTAATTAAGAACAAGAATCAGTCGTCAAAAGTAGTCTGCTAATGATTGGGGATATTCAACGTGGAGGAGAAAGCTTGGAAGCAACGTATAGCGTACGGAAGTAGCGCCACCTCCACTTACAACAACTGCATGATGTCTACGTTGCTTTTGCTATCGTTGTGAATAAATACTTCAAGAAAGAAAATTAAATACCTGTGTGCCCTACGAATTATTTTCACATCGTCACATGTATTTAATTTTTCCGAGTATTCACTATATCAGCCACCTCTCCCTGTTATTGCTCCCTTTCTTATACTTCCACCATGTTTGCATTGCTTTTGATATCGTTATCAATAAATAATTCGCGAAATGATATGAAATACACTCCTGGAAATTGAAATAAGAACACCGTGAATTCATTGTCCCAGGAAGGGGAAACTTAATTACCCATTCCTGGGGTCAGATACATCACATGATCACACTGACAGAACCACAGGCACATAGACACAGGCAACAGAGCATGCACAATGTCGGCACTAGTACAGTGTATATCCACATTTCGCAGCAATGCAGGCTGCTATTCTCCCATGGAGACGATCGTAGAGATGCTGGATGTAGTCCTGTGGAACGGCTTGCCATGCCATTTCCACCTGGCGCCTCAGTTGGACCAGCGTTCGTGCTGGACGTGCAGACCGCGTGAGACGACGCTTCATCCAGTCCCAAACATGCTCAATGGGGGACAGATCCGGAGATCTTGCTGGCCAGGGTAGTTGACTTACACCTTCTAGAGCACGTTGGGTGGCACGGGATACATGCGGACGTGCATTGTCCTGTTGGAACAGCAAGTTCCCTTGCCGGTCTAGGAATGGTAGAACGATGGGTTCGATGACGGTTTGGATTTACCGTGCACTATTCAGTGTCCCCTCGACGATTACCAGTGGTGTACGGCCAGTGTAGGAGATCGCTCCCCACACCATGATGCCGGGTGTTGGCCCTGTGCGCCTCGGTCGTATGCAGTCCTGATTGTGGCGCTCACCTGCACGGCGCCAAACACGCATACGACCATCATTGGCACCAAGGCAGAAGCGACTCTCATCGCTGAAGACGACACGTCTCCATTCGTCCCTCCATTCACGCCTGTCGCGACACCACTGGAGGCGGGCTGCACGATGTTGGGGCGTGAGCGGAAGACGGCCTAACGGTGTGCGGGATCGTAGCCCAGCTTCATGGAGACGGTTGCGAATGGTCCTCGCCGATACCCCAGGAGCAACAGTGTCCCTAATTTGCTGGGAAGTGGCGGTGCGGTCCCCTACGGCACTGCGTAGGATCCTACGGTCTTGGCGTGCATCCGTGCGTCGCTGCGGTCCGGTCCCAGGTCGACGGGCACGTGCACCTTCCGCCGACCACTGGCGACAACATCGATGTACTGTGGAGACCTCACGCCCCACGTGTTGAGCAATTCGGCGGTACGTCCACCCGGCCTCCCGCATGCCCACTATACGCCCTCGCTCAAAGTCCGTCAACTGCACATACGGTTCACGTCCACGCTGTCGCGGCATGCTACCAGTGTTAAAGACTGCGATGGAGCTCCGTATGCCACGGCAAACTGGCTGACACTGACGGCGGTGGTGCACAAATGCTGCGCAGCTAGCGCCATTCGACGGCCAACACCGCGGTTCCTGGTGTGTCCGCTGTGCCGTGCGTGTTATCATTGCTTGTACAGCCCTCTCGCAGTGTCCGGAGCAAGTATGGTGAGTCTGACACACCGGTGTCAATGTGTTCTTTTTTCCATTTCCAGGAGTTTATTTGAGTTTAATTGTAGATGACGTGCAGCAACCACCCACAAATTAGTTTTAGGTTACTTTATTCGAAAAGTGTCGTTACCGATTTCGAATTTTGCTCAGTTCATCGCCAGGCGTCTTTTCCATGCTTTCACCAAAACAAATTATACATTTATTTCCTATGAGCTACCTTAGGATAGACAATAATTAACCATTACAAACACGTAACCAAAATGGTTGCGCTACATATTTGTGTTGTAATACAACTTGTGTTAAATGTCTATCTGGCGCATTTGTTTTAGCAGTTTTCTTGCAGTAAAACACACTATCAAGGACGTTTACATTTTCACAGTCACAAACGTTGGACTGCATTGTAGACCACTTTCTTATGCTCACAAAACGAACTTTCAATGTGCACTACATGTTTCGATTTACGAAATACGGAAACAAATACACAGTTTACGAAGTACATGATCGTCAAAGATGGTGAAATGCAATCATACAATGGTGTGTATTTTTTTAAGAAAAGAAGCCTAAATTACAGTTATGTTAGATTGAAAAAGTGTTTTACATTACATCAAGGGCATTAAACGCGGACAGGAACAATATATCGTTTCTGTCCGCGTTTAATGCCCTTGATGTAGTGTAAAACACTTTTTCAATATAACTTAACAGTAATTTACGCTTCATTTTCTAAAAAAAAAGATATCTTTGTATCATTGCATTCCGCCATCTTTGACGATGATGTACTTCGTAAACTGTGTATTTGTTTCCGTATTTTGACAATCAAAATATGTGGTACATATTGAAAAATCGTTTTGTGACCAGAAGAATGTCGTCTACGATGAAATCCAACGTTTGTGACTGTAAAAATATAAACGTCGTTGATAATGTGTTTTATTGGAAGAAAACTGCAAAAACAAATGCGCCAGATGGACATTTCACATAAGTTGTAATCCGACACAAATATGTAGTGCAATCATTTTAGTTATATATTTGTAACCGTCAATTATTCTTTATCATAGAGCAATTCACTGTAAAACAATTATAATTTGTTTTGAACAAAACATAAAAAACTATCTCATGACGACGGTACTTCTTGAAGTAACCTAAAACTTATTTGTGGGTGTCTGCTGTACACCATCAATAATCTATTTCATATAATAGCCACGGTCTCCAGGAATGGCATTATTTGAGGAAATTGCAAATATTTGAATGCCTTAACTGTTACTTTCACATCATCAAACGTATTTGATATTCCCGAGTATTCCTTACATCAGACACCTACCCTACTATACTCACCCTTACTCTCCATGAGATCTACATTGCTTTCGTTCGCGTTATGACGAGTTTTCATGTTATTTACGCATCATCAAATGTATTTGACTTTTTTTAGTGTTCATAACAACAGTTTCCACCAAATATACAAATTTACAACTATGCAGGAGTAAATAGCCTCAATTGCCTTTCATGTAAAGGTAGAGCAATGTTCTCTCTTGACTGCTATAATTCGTCTTACAATTCCTCCAGTATGTTTCAGCATTGTATATTAAATTTCCCAAACCATCCATTATAAAATACTGCTTAGATAATGTCTTTCTCGAATGGGGATTATAATGTGGTGCCAGTATTGATGATTTCCAAACTGTATTTCATAAACGTATTAATGCATTTACATACAACATCCCCCCCCCCCCGCCCAATTAATCTGCCATAGCTAATCGCATTAACGACAGAGAACATGTTGTTGACAACACAAACAAGAATCTAATAATACTTCAAAATTAATTCGGCTACTGCGAATTCTTTGACATCAGCTGTATTAGGTAGAGATTCACTACCTTACAGCGATATATGAAGATCTGTATCCGACCGGGGCTCAAACCCGACATATCGCGAGCGATTCCCCTAATCTCTTCGGCTATTCGTGCACGCTCCCCGGATCGACTCAAACTTTTATACGTCACACATTGTACATCCCTATATCGTAATCCACTAAATTGATCACCTAATGTTAACAACATTTGGTGGACTCCGGCAACAAGGACAATGAGACAACAAGTACTCGAGACCAATGTTGTTATCGTCGTGTGCCCACCAGGGCTTGAAATAGTGACATGTATGTCTGAAAGAACAGATACTGTTGACGATTCACAGCTGTACGAAATACTTACACATTTGCGAATTTCTTGACATCAGCTCCATTAAGGATAGATTTACCACTCAATTGTTGATGTTCATCTTATATCCTCCTTTCAAGATGCTATCCATTCCGTTCAACTGCTCTTCCAGGTCATTTGCTGTCTCTGACAGAATTACAATGTCATCGGCGAACCTCAAAGTTCTTACTTCTTCTCCATGGATTTTAATACCTACTCCGAATTTTTCTTTTGTTTCCTTTACTGCTTGCACAATATACAGATTGAATAACATCGGGGAGAGGCTACAACCCTGTCTTACTCCCTTCCCAACAACTGCTTCCCTTTCATGTCCCTCGACTCTTATAACTGCCATCTGGATTCTGTACAAATTATAAATAGCCTTTCGCTCCCTGTATTTTACCCCTGCCACCTTCAGAATCTGAAAGAGAGTATTATCCAGTCAACATTGTCAAAAGCTTTATCTAAGTCTACAAATGCTAGAAACGTAGGTTTGCCTTTCCTTAATCTTTCTTCTAAGATAAATCGTAAGGTCAGTATTGCCTCACGTGTTCCAGTATTTCTACGGAATCCAAACTGATCGTCCCCGAGGTCGGCTTCTACTAGTTTTTCCATTCGTCTGTAAAGAATTCGTGTTAGTATTTTGCAGCTGTGGCTTATTAAACTGACTGTTCGGTAATTTTCACATCTGTCAACACCTGCTTTCTTTGGGATTGGAATTATTATATTCTTCTTGAAGTCTGAGGGTATTTCCCCTGTTTCATACATCTTGCTCACCAGATGGTAGAGTTTTGTCAGGACTGGCTCTCCCAAGGCCGTCAGTAGTTCCAATGGAATGTTGTCTACTCCGGGGGCCTTGTTTCGACTCAGGTCTTTCAGTGCTCTGTCAAACTCTTCACGCAGTATCGTATCTCCCATTTCATCTTCATCTAAATCCTCTTCCATTTCCATAATATTGTCCTCAAGTACATCGCTCTTGTATAGACCCTCTATATACTCCTTCCACCTTTCTGCTTTCCCTTCTTTGCTTAGAACTGGGTTTCCATCTGAGCTCTTGATGTTCATACAAGTGGTTCTCTTATCTCCAAAGGTCTCTTTAATATTCCTGTAGGCAGTATCTATCTTACTCCTAGTGAGATAAGCCTCTACATCCTCACATTTGTCCTCTAGCCATCCTTGCTTAGCCATTTTGCACTTCCTGTCGATCTCATTTTTGAGACGTTTGTATTCCTTTTTGCCTGCTTCACTTACTGCATTTTTATATCTTCTCCTTTCATCAATTAAATTCAATATTTCTTCTGTTACCCAAGGATTTCTACTAGCCCTCGTCTTTTTACCTACTTGATTCTCTGCTGCCTTCACTACTTCATCCCTCTAAGCTACCCATTCTTCTTCTACTGTATTTCTTTCCCCCATTCCTGTCAATTGTTCCCTTATACTCTCCCTGAAACTCTGTACAACTTCTGGTTCTTTCAGTTTATCCGGGTCCCATCTCCTTAAGCTCCCACCTTTTTGCAGTTTCTTCAGTTTTAATCTACAGGGCATAACCAATAGATTGTGATCAGAGTCCACATCTGCCCCTGGAAATGTCTTACAATTTAAAACCTGGTTCCTAAATCTCTGTCTTACCATTATATAATCTATCTGATACCTTTTAGTATCTCCAGGGTTCTTCCATGTATAAAACCATCTTTCATGATTCTTAAACCAAGTGTTAGCTATGATTAAATTATGCTCTGTGCAAAATTCTACCAAACGGCTTTCTCTTTCAATTCTCTCCCCCAATCCATATTCACCCACTACGTTTCCTTCTCTCCCTTTTCCTACTATAGAATTCCACCCATGACTATCAAATTTTCGTCACCCTTCACTATCTGAATAATTTCTTTTATCTCATAATACATTTCTACAATTTGTTCTTCATCTGCAGAGCTAGTTTGCATATAAACTTGTACTACTGTAGTAGGTGTGGGCTTCGTATCTATCTTGGTCACAATAATGCGTTCACTATGCTGTTTGTAGTAGCTTACCCGCATTTCTGTTTTCCTATTCATTATTAAACCTACTCCTGCATTACCCCTATTTTATTTTTTGTTTATAACCCTGTAGTCACCTGACCAGAAGTCTTGTTCCTCCTGCCACCGAACTTCACTAATTCCCACTATATCTAACTTTAACCTATCTATTTCCCTTTTTACATTTTCTAACCTACCTGCCCGATTAAGTGATCTGACATTCCACGCTCCGATCCGTAGAACGCCAGTTTTCTTTCTCCTGATAACGACATCCTCTTGAGTAGTCCCCGCCCGGAGATCCGAATGGGGGACTATTTTACCTCCGGAATATTTTACCCAAGAGGACGCCATCATCATTTAACCATACAGTAAAGCTGCATGCCCTCGGGAAAAATTACGGCCGTAGTTTCTCCTTGCTTTCAGCCGTTCGCAGTACCAGCACAGCAAGGCCGTTTTGGTTATTGTTACAAGGCCAGATCAGTCAATCATCCAGACTGTTGCCCTTGCAACTACTGAAAAGGCTGCTGCCCCTCTTCAGGAACCACACGTTTGTCTGGCCTCTCAACAGATACCCCTCCGGTGTGGTTGCACCTACGGTACGGCTATCTGTATCGCTGAAGCACGCAAGCCTCCCCACCAACGGCAAGGTCCATGGTTCATGGGGGGCGGAAATGATGTTAACAACACATGTATGTGTAACGTATCGGTTTGGTGATTAGCGAGTTGTTAACATGTTGTTGTTAAATCATGTTAACAACTCGCTAATCACCAAACCGATACGTTACACATACATGTGTTGAAATTTAAGATTATAATAGTCTTTCTTTGATTTACTTTTATTTTTTTATTTTTTGCAATGATGATAAACTTAAGTGATGAGGTTGTTAAGAATTTAACACTTGTTCATTTATTATCTGTACCTTTGGTGCACATTGTAAGCTGGTAATGAAATATCTTCGTTTTACGAGGCACTAAATAGCTTCATCTGTACCATCCTTGGATCTTTTAAGTTATTATTTCGTGTCTGTGTGGCATCTGAAGATGAAAATGTATATCTGTGATGGCTCTCAGGGTTCTTTCTGCTGGAAGATACTATTAGTAGCTGTAACATTGTTTAAATTTTGTAATTTCGATCCCATATTACGTTAGCAAGTGTGAATACTTTATTTATAGCGAAAAGAAACTCAAAAGAGACACCTGGCTACATCCAGCAAACAAAACTGTAATGTAATCCACTGATTCACCTGAAAATAAAGATGTAAGCCCTCGAAACGAGCCGTGAGAAAAAAAAGTTACGGACACAGATAGTAACCGTTCTAATTTATCCTTTACTGTACGTCCATTCTCTCGGTTTTAGTCGTGAAGCTGTGAAACACGTTTAGCACTTCTCCTTCAGCACTCGAAAAAAACTGCAGTAGAGTACTGGACGACCCCTAAGCGCAAATGTCAATTTCAAGTGTAAAGAGGGAAAGGCGTAAGAAAAGGAACGGCTAAAAAAGGGCGAAACGAGGAAAGAGAGGAAAAAGACGCACCGGAACTAATTAAAGTCCTAAAAGTCGGTTATCAAAAATGCTATATGTATTCATTAGTGGCTGAGTGTCTGGAAATTTTTGTGTTTGATTTAGATGCTAGTGCGGGACCCGGCGATTTCAGAACTGCTAACGATGTCCATGTATAACGAGCTGTTAATGAGACCCTGTCTAAGTTTTCTTCGTCGTTAATTACACGTGAAGATTAATTGCCCTCTTTTTGTTAGCTTGCTAACTGTATAAACGAAAATATTTCCTGGGGAGTTATTCACGTCCACAGCTCACAGCTGGTGTTCCCCAAGAACAGAATTTTCATGCGCTTTGATGGATTTATCTTTCAAATCCCTTGTGTTAGACTCCTGTACACAAGTTTTTCGGAAATTAAAGTTAAGATCATGCATGTTCGAACTGACCTGACATCTGCGCGAAACTATACAACCTATAGCAAATTTTCATTTGTAGTTATAGGAGAGACATATTTTTGTTCAGTTTTGGTTGTCACAAATAATTCCTTCCACTTTCAAGGTAATGCATATGAAAAATATAGCAGTGGAGTTCAAAGCTGTGACCATAAAACTAAATAGCTTTTGTATAATATTATGGCAATAATGAACGTGTTTTACATACATTGACGGAAAAAGCCGGAACACCAAGAAGGAGTTGTGACACAGAAATGAAAGTTGGTAGCCGTGTTTCTGCATCTCAAATGATATCCATTCAAATTTCGCGCCAGTCGCATAAGAGTGGCGCTGTTAGCGCCTCTATGAGGATGCAAATCAGGTTTGCCTGAAATACACGCTGTAGCTATCGTGAGCGTTAGTTACTTTAGAGACTGAACGTGGTGAGTTGATGTTAGTCAAGAATGCCTTTAAGTCGTCAAAGCCGCCATTACTAACACCTCACGGAGTTTGAACAAGGTCGTGTAATAGGGCTACGAGGAGGTGGATGTTCCCACTCCGATACTGCAGGAATACTGCCACTGTACATGACTGCCGGCAGCAGTGATGGCGGGAATGTACGCTTGGAAGAAGAAAAAAATGGTTCAAATGGCTCTGAGCACTATGGGACTTAACTTATGAGGTCATCAGTCCCCTAGAACTTAGAAACCTAAGGACATCACACACATCTATGCCCGAGGCAGGATTCGAACCTGCGACCGTAGTGGTCGCGCGGTTCCAGACTGTAGCGCCTAGAACCGCTCGGCCACTCTGGCCGGCTTGAAAGAAGACCGGGTTCTGGATGGCCACATGGCACTACCGAGAGGGAAGATCGTGTTTGGTGTGTAGCTCTGGCGCATCGTACTGCACCTGCAGCAGCGGTCTGAGATTGCAAATCTATTATTTCAAGGATAGCTCCGAGCCAGACGTCCTGTAGCGTGCATTCCACTGACCTCAAGCAACCGGCATTCGCTATTTCAGTGGTATCCAGCGAGAGCTCATTGGAGGTCAGGATGAAGATCTGTTGTGTTTTCTAGCGAAAGTTGTTTCTTCCTCGGTGCCAGAGATGGGTGTCTGTTGGATAGAAGGAGGACAGTTGAGAGCCTGCAAACATCCGGTCTACGTGCTGTCACACTGGGCCTACACCGGGAGTTAAAGTTTGCGGTGTGATTTCGTATGACAGCAGGAGCACTCTAGTGATAATCCCACGCACCCTACCTGCCATTTTGTACGCCAGTCTGGTGTTTGGACCTATTGTGCTGCCGTTCATGAACAGCATTCCAGGAGGTGTTTTCCAAAAGGATAACGTTCGCCCACATACCGCTGTTGAAATCTAACGTGCTCCACAGAGTGTCAGCCTGTTGCCTTGGCCTGCTCGATCATCACATCTGTCTACAGTCCAGCACGAGCACATAAGGGACATCATCTGACAATAACAGCACCGTCATCTTCAAACAGCATTAACCGTCCCTGTATTGACCGAACAAGTGAAATAGACATGGTACTCCAGCCCACAACTGGCATCCAACACAACATAATGCATGGACCTTTGCATGCTTCCATTCACCATTCTGACAATTACATCGGTTTTAATGTACCAGCACTTCACATTTGCAATGGCTAAACTCGCCATGCTCTGAGATCCAACTGGCACTCTGAGACGAAAAATGTTGACACAGGAGAGGGATTCGTGGTGGGCCGTATTAAACCAGAAGACTGATGACTCAAAAAAAAAAAAAATCTTGAGCTTACATTAACCTATGCTCTTGCAATGTTAATCATTTAAACCTGCTACCTAGAAAAATGTATTCCCGAATATTAACTGGTTTTTCGTCAGTGTAAGTGTGTTTTTCGTCAATGTATGTGTGTAAACATTTACGAGAAAAAATTGTCATTCGTAGATTTTGTGGTTATTTGATAGAACGTTTTTCGGGAATTCATCATAGTGTAGTTTTAAGTCTTTTTCCGTGGATAGACAGCCGACAATAATTTTATCGAGAGAATTAAACTGGTTTGAATGATGGTACACTTTGTGGCCCTATAGAAATAAACGAAACAATGGTTTACATTGCATCATGTAAAAATTCAGAGCATTTTCCTCCAAGATGGTAGAGTTTCCCTGCAATTTCTTTTGACAAAAGTTCTTCGAATGTAGCTAAAAGGAGTCTTGCCTTACGGTAGAGAACCACATTTATGATTCTCCTGGAAATTAAAAAGAAGGGACCTATTCGTGAAGTCAAAGTTTTCATCCCTAGGTTTTGTGTCAGTTCCTCCATGTTTCTAAGACCTTTTCTGTTTTCTATATTTGTTACACGACGAAGCCGTCAAACTTTGCAATGCTTCTCGCATCACGCAAACACACACGTATATTTATAGTATGCGATCTGTATTAATGTTGAGTCCATAGTTTTTGAAATCGGTATTATGATTGGTACACAGTCGAGAAGAAATATCCATGCCACTATTACTAGTCGGCACGTTTTAAGAAAGAATATATGTTAATTTTTTCTATAAAAAGTAAAGGCAGTTCCCTTAATACTTTTCCTGCATTGATATGTTTATATTTTTTATTTATTAGCTATCGATTTGCAGGAGTAGAGTATCCAGATGTACATTCGCTGCTGCATCATATCGCTACACTGCTACAGTTCGGGAGATGGAGCTGTAAGTGGTTCGAAGCCGACTCCAAATACATTGACAAGAAGAAAAAAAAAAAGACACGCGTATACGCCTGTGAGGCGCATATGTAAATGATTAGCGCAGCAACTCTGTACGATAGGGAGAACGGCTAGTGGTGTTCGTGTTTAGTGTTGTTATCAAGTCTGGCAGGATACTTTAAGTGGCGAGAACAGCGTCGGATGTTGAGTAATCAGTGTGAAACACGGAAATGCCACGTACCCGTGTGAGACAGCGGTATCAGCAAGCGGTGGAGTTTGAAAGTGACTTCGTCGTGGCTCCATTTGTCATACTGTGCAATATCCAGATTTATGTGACATTCGGATGTGACAGTTGCGCGATGTTGGAGCGCTTGGCAACATTTGGGCAGGCATTCTACTCGTCTCTCCTCCACTCGGCCACCACAAAGGAGAATAGTCGTATTCGACATAAAAGTTTTCTGGGTATGGTACCGCGTCATATTGTAAAAACTACTACTGCTGGATTAAAACCAACGTTTCGGCCACGATTGCAGCGGCCTTCTTCTGGGTCACCATCATTTTTACATTATGACGCGGTACCATACCCAGAAAACTTTTATGCCGACTGACTCTGGCCGCGGAAGCCTACGCAATTATAATAGTCGTATTGTGCACCAAACACACTCTAAATCTTTTCATAACTGCACCTACCATCCGACAACAAGAGAATAAGTAATGGACTCCCTGAAACATTTTGTATCATCCCGCACCATTGGTCGGAGACTGAAATTACCAGGCCATTTGTGAGTTGTTGCCAACACCAAATCACAAACTCCACGGACATCGATGAGATACCAACCTGACTGTTGCCCGCCATAAGCCCCGACAGCCAGGAGTGATGGTCTGCGGTGTCATCTCACTTCATAGGTGGCCCTTCTGGTTACAGCACAGTGGTATGTTGATGATATTCTACGCCCCGTTTTGTTGCCCCTCATGGCAAGCCATCCTGGGCTTACATTTCAGCAATATAATACCCGTGTTAACAAGGCGAATTTCTACTTCTTGTCTTAGTGCTTGCCAAACCCTATCTTTGTCAGCAACGACGCAGGATCTCACCGTAACTGAAAACGTTTGGAACATTAAGGGCAGGACCCTCCAACCACCCCCCGATTTTTACGATCTGGTGGATCACTTGGGCAGAATTTGGCACGATAATGCTTAGGAGGACATCTAACAACTATATCAATCAATGTCAAGGTGAATAACTGCTAGCATAAGGGTGTGAGATGGCCCGACGCATTATAAACCTGCTCAATTTGTGAACCTTCTTTACTCACATAAATCGTGCACTTTTTTCTGAAAGTGTAATCAATCTTCAGTCTTTATACATCTATTCATTTTTCGTACCTTTCGGATAATTGATTCCTAGTAATGGCTCTATGCCTGTCGTAATTATAAGACGTTATCGTGTCCAACCTTTATTAAATCCATTATTGCTCTACAGAAAAATTTGCAATGTACATCTCGGTGCAGCTCTTTCTTTTTGTCTAACACATCATAATTCTGGCACCGACTCGTAGTTTTAGCATATTTATTTATCCAACATTTGCAACTATACATGATAGTGTTGTCAGTTTCGAAGTGTTTTTGCTGCTGCATCTGAGTTGATTCGCCAACAAGCTAGCTCGAAATCGCTGTCTATAGTGTCTGCTTGGTAGTATGACTGGAGTGACACTGAAACAATATATCGCAAGAATATTCCACTTCATTAGCCTTTTAATACAAGGGGCTTTCAAGAAGCAAGCCAACACTTTTTTTTCACTGCCAGTTCCGACTGAAGAAATTCGAAATTTATTGTGGAACATTATGGAATATTCCCTCTTCAGCCCCAACAGTTTTATGAAGTTCAGATAGGTGGTGGCGTTACATGTGGCCTTCGAAACGGCAGTAACGGAGATTCGTTCCAAACAGAAAGCCGTCATTGAGTTTCTTCTGCGGAGAACATAGAATGTCTTCGGAGACCTGCCAGTGAGCACAGCAAGTATTTGGGAGAGGTGATTGCCATCATCGCAGCAAGGTCGCACGGACCTGTCCAATCTCCCGTGTGCAGATCGACCGCAGACAGCTGTGACACCTGCAGCGTTGGAACGTGCGGACACTCTCATTTGAGGTGATCGACGGATCACAGTGAAAAATCTCGCTCCTCAAACTAGACGTCTCTGATGGCAGTGCTGAGACACCCGTCCAGCAATTGGAGTGCTTAGAAGTGTGTGCCCACTGGATTTCTCGCCAACCAGAAGACCATAAAGAGCAACGAAGAGCCAGCTGTTTGGCCCAATGAAGGATGCACTCCGCGGGAAGCTGCACACGGACGATGGGAAGGTTATTGAGGTAGCAAGACGTTGGCTCCGACGTCGACCATGGTATCATGCATAGTATCATGCAGGCATACAGCCCCCCCCCCCTCCCCCCGTAAGGTGGCATAGGGCTGTCCTTTGAATGGAGATTACGCTGAAAAATAGGCTTTTGTAGCCAAAAGAGTGGAGAATCATATTGTGTACTGAAATCCTGTGAAACCTACCTGCTTTTATAAAAGAAATGTGTTGTAGTACTTATTGAGCGCTCCTCGTACTCGTCCTTACTTGCAGCGCTTTTCCATAAATTTCTATTATAATCTGATAGAATTCGTGCCTAATATTTTTGGTGGAAGTATAGGCGCTTGTGAAAGGTTCCACGAAGAAAACATCATTTAGATTATTTGACTCTGTTATATCCTATGGGTTAACGTTAGGTATTTGTAAACCCTTATGCAATAAAAGATACACTAGAACGACTTGCCCTGATCTGTCTTGAACTTAATATAAGTAGGTGCTTATCAACAAAGAATAACACAATCTCGTCATTTGTTTAACTCAATGCCGCGAAACGGTATAGGCGATGAACACTGATGTCGGCATGGAAATCATGCTATGTTTGCATTAATCGACATGATTTTAAAAGTAAGTACAAACAACGCTAGTAAATTTATTGAAAGGCCAGAACATTATCACCATCTGCTTGCATCTTTTAGTACCAGTGTTTTCTGCCTGAAATCATGATTTTACTAATTTTTGAAGTACCAGAGTCTTTTGCATAACACCGCAGCTGCTGTTGCAACCGATAGACATCTAGCAGTACAATGAGATACTTCTATGAACGTAGTGCTTTGTAGCAGTCACTTATAGTGTTAAAAGCAACAGCCGATGTGGAGGTTGTGCTACGTGATTGTAGGAGATTTTGACGTGTGTCCAAATCGAGGACATCATTAGCAGCGAAAGCAAGTGCCTCTAATGTTATTTTAAAGCCAATTTCTGTTTGTACTCCTGTTTTATGAGTGGCTCAGAAATGAAACCACTGACGCAGAATGCAGTTTTGATACAAAATTTATTTCATTTTAGGCCCATTTTTGTTTGTTACTGGCCGGCCGCTGTGACCGAACGCTTCTAGGCGCTTCAGTCCGGAACCGCGCTGCTGCTACGGTCGCAATTTCGAATCCTACCTCGGGCATGGAGGTGTTTGATGTCCTTAGGTTGGTTAGCTTTAAGTAGTTCTAAGTCTAATGGACTGATGACCTCAGATGTTAAGTCCCATAGTGCTTAGAGCCATTTGCTTAGACGCCGGCCGCAGTGGCCATGCGGTTCTAGGCGCTACAGTCTGGAACCGCGCGACTGCTACGGTCGCAGGATCGAATCCTGCCTCGGGCATGGATGTTTGTGATGTCTTTAGGTTAGTCAGGTTTAAGTAGTTGTAAGTTCTCGGGGACTGATGACCAAAGAAGTTAAGTCCCATAGTGCTCAGAGCCATTTTGAACCATTTGCTTAGAGCCATTTGCTACATCTACATCCATACTCCGCAAGCCACCTAACGGTGTGTGGCGGAGCGTACCTTGAGTACCTCCCTCGCTTCTCCCTTCTGTTCCTGTCTCGTATTGTTCGAGGAAAGAAGGATTGTCGGAATGCTTCTATGTGGGCTCTAATCTCTCTGATTTTATCCTCATGGTCTCTTCGCGAGATATACGTAGGAGGGAGCAATATACTGCTTGACTCTTCGGTGAAGGTATGTTCTCGAAACTTTAACAAAAGCCCGTACCGAGCTACTGAGCGTCTCTCCTGCAGAGTCGTCCACTGGAGTTTATCTATCATCTCCGTAACGCTTTCGCGATTACTAAATGATCCTGTAACGAAGCGCGCTGCTCTCCGTTGGATCTTCTCTGTATCTTCTATCAACCCTATCTGGTACGGATCCCACACTGCTGAGCAGTATTCAAGCAGTGGGCGAACAAGCGTACTGTAACCTACTCCCTTTGTTTTCGGATTGCGTTTCCTTAGGATTCTTCCAACGAATCTCAGTCTGGCATCTGCTTTACCGACGATCAACTTTATATGATCATTCCATTATAAATCACTCCTAATGCGTACTCCCACATCATTTATGGAATTAACTGCTTCCAGTTGCTGACCTGCTAGTTTGTAGCTAAATGTGTTTGTTACTTAGGACTATAATCTATTTATGCATTCTGAGTTAATTCAAACTTCAAGGACTGTGACTGTGGCGAGGAAAAACGTAAATTTGTTTTGAAATATATCACGAAATGAAGGCTGACTGAAAACTGTGCACCCTGACGGTTCCAAAGTGAAACCACCTACTTAAAGCCATTGATTGTCTACTTCTTGCCACATTCTTCTTGTGTTCATTGCTTACTATGGCAGTAAAGGTGAATTTTGTGAAAAACTTTAAAATTGTATTCCAGGGTGACACCACCTCCTTAAAGCAATTTAGGGTTTACTTTTTGCCAGTTGTTTCTTGTATTCGTTGCTTATTTTGATAACAAAGTGTAATTCAGTGAAAATTTTAAAAATATTTTTTAAAACATTGTTTGGTCTCAAGGAGTTATTAACGTATTGGTCCACATTTTGAACGCAGTACAGGAGTGATTACACGTTGCACGGGATCGACAAGACCTTCTTAGGTTTCTGGAGGTATGTAGCACCAGATGCCGCTGCAGAGGTAAAAGCATTTCCTATACGGGTCGGTGATTTGTGG
This sequence comes from Schistocerca serialis cubense, assembly GCF_023864345.2. Lineage (NCBI taxonomy): Eukaryota > Metazoa > Arthropoda > Insecta > Orthoptera > Acrididae > Schistocerca > Schistocerca serialis. The sequence continues at coordinate 531,196,424 of NC_064642.1, forward strand.
GCTCAGACATGACGTCCAGTGGCGTCTCGGATGTGTTTCATTGGCCTCAGAGCAGGCTTCAGATTTGCCAGTAGATCTTGCTCCTAAAACCACTGTTGCAAGTTTCTGAATTTGTGAGACAGTCGCCCTGTGGCAGAGACCACCGCCATCAGACTGGTTATTAAACGTGAAGTGATTCAGGCAGTCCGATAGAGTTTTCACGTACTCCGTAGGTGTCATGGACCCTTCGGTTACTGCCACAGATCCCATGAAGGACCAGGTGAATGCCACCCATAGCAAAACACGGACCCCATCGGTGTGCGTCTGTGCTGCGATCCACGTTTAGAGCAACCATTCCAGTGGATGACGGCGTATCCGCACACGACCATTGATCTGGTGTAAATTTATAAGACTAGACGATGTGTCTCCATCGATTCACCATCCAGTTACGATGCTGTCGTGCCCACTGCAGTCGCAACTGACAATGTCGCTGGGCCAACGTTACAACGTGCGGGGATGTCTGCAGTGGAGCCTCACGTTCAATAATGTGCACTGGGTTATGTCCTCCAAAAGCACTTGCGACTGCACCAGAATTGTACTCTGCCATCAGATCGGCCTCTGACCTCCACGTTATTTGATGCGAGGGCGCCTAACACCTTGTCCCCTACTCGTGGTTTCACTGTTTTTGAACCATTTTTCTTAGACTCTCTCGACAGTAACATGCGAACAGCCGTTAAGCTTCGCCTGTTGCCAGTTGCTCGTTCCCAGGCGCCTGGCCTTAGCAATCTGCCCCTTATCAAAGTCGTTTCTATCAGGGAATTTTCCCGTATGTTACCCTTATCACCGTTTGATTCTGGTCCTCTTCTATATATACCATCGGACTTCTTCTTAACTATTTCGCCCAGTTTCGTCCTGAAAATGAAAGCACTGACGAAGTACCACTCCTATATTTATCAAACATTGTGTATATGTTCACCATGAACGAGTATTAAACGAAACACCAGAAGCTGGCCGGCCGTTGTGGCCGAGCGGTTCTAGGCGCTTCAGTCCGGAACCGCGCGACCGCTACTGTCGCAGGTTCGAATCCTGCCTGGGGCATGGACGTGTGTGATGTCGTTAGGTTAGTTAGGTTTAAGTAGTTCTAAGTTCTAGGGGACTGCTGACCTCAGATGTTAAGTCCCATAGTGCTCAGAGCCATTTTGAACCAGAAGCAGAGGAGGAAACGGTGTAAAAGTTCAGGCCTTGAAAGTGGATGTGATGTTATGGCAGTGATTACAAAATCGAGTCGAAAAGACAGTTCCCGGGATCCTGCTGGCCACAGGAGTACCTCGGTATCACGCAGACAGTTCATAGAGACACACGCAATTTGTGGACGTGTATTGTCTGCCGCGCGGAATCAGCCGGGCGGTCTTGGGCGCTGCAGTCATGGACTGTGCGGCTGGTCCCGGCGGAGGTTCGAGTCCTCCCTCGGGCATGGGTGTGTGTGTTTGTCCTTAGAATAATTTAAGTTAAGTAGTGTGTAAGCTTAGGGATTGATGACCTTAGCAGTTAAGTCCCTTAAGATTTCACACACATTTTTGAATAGTATTGTCTGTTGAAAAATGGAGAACGCTACTGTCGTGTGGGAGGTAACATATGAGGACGCCGGTGACGTACCGTAGTGACAGAATTCCCTCACTCACTAACAGCAGTGAAGTGAAGCGGTAGCCCATGGTTCCCTATACCCTTAAGCTAGAAAAAACAGAACTGGGCCTCTCCAAACCACTGAAAGAATGAAACCTGTTCCCAGTTCACAGCCATACCCCCCTAATGATGGCCAGCGGGGGTAGTGTAGAACCATGATTCACCACTGGGCACAATGCCACACCTTCGTTAGTAGTCCATGCTTCCCACGGTACCGTTCCAGACGTAACCGTTTATTATGCTCAGTTTACCTTAAGCCTTAGGTTGATCCTATGCAGTGCTTTCTATTTATTTAGGGGAAGGGGGGGGGGCGGGGTCGGGGTATCTTGTCAGTCTTCTGACTGGTTTGATGCGGCCCGCAACGAATTCCTCTCCTGTGCCAACCTTTTCATCTCAGAGTAACACTTGCAATCTACATCCTCAATTATCTGCTGGATGTATTCCAATCTCTGTATTCCTCTACAGCTTTGCCCTCTACAGTTCACTCTAGTTCCATGGCAGGCATTCTCTAATGTCTTAACAGATGTCTCTATCATCCTGTCCCTTCTCCGTGCCAGTGTTTTCCATATATTTCTTTTCTCTCCGGTTCTGCGGAGAATCTCCTCATTCCTTATCTTAACAGTCCACCTAATTCTCAACATTCGCCTGTAGGACCACATCTCAAATGATTCGATTCTGTTCTGTTCCGGATTCCCCACAGTCCATGTTTCACTACCATACAATGCTGTGCTCCAGACGTACATTCTCAGAAATTTCTTCCTTAAATTAAGGCCTATGTTTGACACTAGTAGATGCTTTGATTACATTACTCACATTGGTTGCTTGCTTCAGTTAATTACAACCGCAACAGAATTACTTAAGGCAAAGAGCAAACAACTGAATAGAAAACAAGAATTAATCAGAAAAGACTCGCAGAAATAAAGGTTCGGTAGTGTTAGGTGCTTAACCAGACCACCAGGAGAAAGTGAACGTTGAAATCGAAAATTTACTGCCTGAAACATTCACAAAACTAATTAAAAATGGAAATTTATGAAATTAAATCATTAGAACGTTGCTGCAGCTAATAATTGTAACTGCGGAAGCAACCAGCTACAGGCCGTCACTGAACGCCAACACCGGCGGCCTGAAATAAATCTTTACCACACATGATATATCTCAATAAACTGAGTTAAAATAAAACTCCCTTGAAAAAAAAACCTACCCGAGCTCGGGACTACATGTGATATAACCAACAAATCGGTAAATGATTAACATCACTTAAATTTGATGAGACATATAGATTGCTGAAACGTGTAGATACTAGCATGAGATTAAAAGTTATCTGAAGAAATAAATGAAACTTCAAACCACAGCCGGCGAGTACAGCTATTACAACTGACAGCTCAGATCTAAAATTTGAAATAACTATTTATTTGAAATACTATTAGTCACAGTTGTGAATTAAATGAATCGGAATGTGCTTAAAACAAGCTGCATGCGCCTTGACACGGTTACTTTATGATTTAGAAAAGAACAATAAAAGTTTTCAAAACCTGTAACGCTGCGCAAGTGGAACAGGGTGCCGGAATGTTGCATGGAAGCAATTGCCTAACAGCTCATTACCACTGAAGCGTAGCACTTATGACGTCAAGAGAGGAGCATCACTTTCAACCAGCTATCTCGCGGCGAAATCAAGAAATGATTTACATGTAATCTACTCAAAGATCACCGTTTTCAAAACGTAGCGCTGTAGCCTGCACAGATATATTCCATGAGCCAGTTATCCATCCACTGTGAGTGCTCGACGGCTGTGAAGGCAGTATGTAGCAGATGCCGCCATTTACCCAAACCGAGTACACCAAATTCCTTTGATCCGCGAACGCCACAGCACGTAGTGGCTATAACGGCCGGCCCCATCTGAAGTTCAGTGTGGCAAAGGATACACAGCACGCCGTGCCCCAGTAGAGACCCTAAGCACAAGTGGCCTGGTACGAGTCCATCAACGGAAACGAAAGCAAAAAAAAATTGGTTCCATTTCGTACTGGGCGCCTGGTGTAGCAACCGGTTATAAATTTCTTGAAATAAGACAGTCTCTCTTGCAAAATCTTTATTCATTTACGGGAAATGACACGTTACACCCTTTTGGTGCATCATCAGATAGGCGTAAAAATTGATGTGAACGAATGTTCGATTTCCACATTAATGTACACTACTGGCCATTAAAATTGCTACATCACGAAGATGACGTGCTACAGACGCGAAATTTAACCGACAGGAAGAAGATGCTGTGATATGCAATGATTAGTTTTTAAGAGCATTCACACAGCGTTGGCGCCGATGGCGACACCTACAACGTGCTGACATGAGGAAAGTATCCAAACTATTTCTCGTACACAAACAGTAGTTGACCGGCGTTGCCTGGTGAAACGTTGTTGTGATGCCTCGTGTAAGGAGGAGAAATGCGTACCATCACGTTTCCGACTTTGATAAAGGTCGGAATGTAGCCTATCGCGATTGCGGTTTATCGTATCGCGACATTGTTGCTCGCGTTGGTCGAGATCCAATGACTGCTGGCAGAATATTGAATCGGTGGGTTCAGGAGGGTAATACGGAACGCCGTGCTGGATCCCAACGGCCTCGTATCACTAATAGTCGAGATGACAGGCATCTTATCCGCATGGCTGTAACGGATCGTGCAGCCATGTCTCGATCCCTGATGGGGACGTTTGCAAGACAACAATCATCTGCACGAACAGTTCGACGACGTTTGCAGCAGCATGGACTATCAGCTCGGAGACCATGGCTGCGGTTACCCTTGACGCTGCATCACAGACAGGAGCGCCTGCGATGGTGTACTCAACGACGAACCTGGATGCACGAATGACAAAACGTCATTTTTTCGGTTACATCCAGGTTCTGTTTATAGCATCATTATGGTCGCATCAGTGTTTGGAGACATCGCGGTGAACGCACATTGGAAGCGTGTATTCGTCATCGCCATACTGGCGCTATCACCTGGCGTGATGGTATGGGGTGGCATTGGTTACGCGTCTCGATCACCTCTTGTTCGCATTGACGACACTTTGAACAGTGGACGTTACATTTCAGATGTGTTACGACCCGTGGCTCTACCCTTCATTCGATCCCTGCGAAACCCTACATTTCAGCAGGATAATGCACGACCGCATGCTGCACGTACTGTACGGGTTTTTCTGGATACAGAAAATGTTCGACTGCTGCCCTAGCCAGCACATTCTCCAGATCTCTCACCAATTGAAAACGTCTTGTCAATGGTGGTCCAGCAACTGGCTCGTCACAATACGCCAGTCACTACTCTTGATGAACTGTGGTATCGTGTTGAAGCTGCATGGGCAGCTGTACCTGTACACGCCATCCAAGCTCTGTTTGACTCAATGCCCAGGAGACTCAAGGCCGTTATTACGGCCAGAGGTGGTTGTTCTGGGTACTGATTTCTCAGGATCTATGCACCCAAATTGCGTGAAAATGTAATCATATGTCAGTTCTAGTATAAAACATTTGTCCAATGAATACCCGTTTATCATCTACATTTCTTCGTGATGTAGCAATTTTAATGGCCAGTAGTGTATTATATTGGGGTACCCGTGGTCTAGGGGTAGCGTCCTTGATTCATAATCAAAAACGTCTTCGGTCCCGGGTTCGATCCCCGCCACTGCCTGAATTTTGATAAATAATCAGCATTGGCGGCCGAAGACTTCCGGCATAAGAAGTCAGCCTCATTCTGCCAACGGCCTTGTCAAAGAGGGCGGAGGAGCGGATAGAGGTTCAGGGCACTCTCTTGTCCTAGGGGTGGGAAATTGCTCCTAAAGGCGGAAGAATCAGCCATGATCAACGACACGAGGATGCAGAAGGCAATGGAAATCACTGCACTAAAGACACGTAACGTGTATCCACAGGACATGTGGCATGTAATTGAAGAAGTGTCATGATGATCTCTCCATTGGCAAAAGATTCCGGAATAGTCCCCCATTCGGATCTCCGAGAGGGGACTGTCAAGGGGGAGGTTACCATGACAAAAAGATTGAATAATCAACGAAAGGATAACGTTCTACGAGTCGGGGCGTGGAATGTCAGAAGCTTGAACGTGGTAGGGAAACTAGAAAATCCGAAAAGGGAAATGCAAAGGCTCAATCTAGATATAGTAGAGGTCAGTGAAGTGAAGTGGAAAGAAGACAAGGATTTCTGGTCAGATGAGTATCGGGTAATATCAACAGCAGCAGAAAATGGTATAACAGGTGTAGGATTCGTTATGAATAGGAAGGTAGGGCAGAGGGTGTGTTACTGTGAACAGTTCAGTGACCGGGTTGTTCTAATCAGAATCGACAGCAGACCAACACCGACAACGATAGTTCAGGTATACATGCCGACGTCGCAAGCTAAAGATGAACAGATAGAGAAAGTGTATGAGGATATTGAAAGGGTAATGCAGTATATAAAGGGGGACGAAAATCTAATAGTCATGGGCGACTGGAATGCAGTTGTAGGGGAAGGAGTAGAAGAAAAGGTTACAGGAGAATATGGGCTTGGGACAAGGAATGAAAGAGGAGAAAGACTAATTGAGTTCTGTAACAAGTTTCAGCTAGTAATAGCGAATACCCTGTTCAAGAATCACAAGAGGAGGAGGTATACTTGGAAAAGGCCGGGAGATACGGGAAGATTTCAATTAGATTACATCATGGTCAGACAGAGATTCCGAAATCAGATACTGGATTGTAAGGCGTACCCAGTAGCAGATATAGACTCATCTCACAATATAGTAGTGATGAAGAGTAGGCTGAAGTTCAAGACATTAGTCAGGAAGAATCAATACGCAAAGAAGTGGGATACGGAAGTACTAAGGAATGACGAGATACGTTTGAAGTTCTCTAACGCTATAGACACAGCAATAAGGAATAGCGCAGTAGGCAGTACAGTTGAAGAGGAATGGACATCTCTAAAAAGGGCCATCACAGAAGTTGGGAAGGAAAACATGGGTACAAAGAAGGTAGCTGCGAAGAAACCATGGGTAACAGAAGAAATACTTCAGTTGATTGATGAAAGGAGGAAGTACAAACATGTTCCGGGAAAATAAGGAATACAGAAATACAAGTCGATGAGGAATGAAATAAATAGGAAGTGCAGGGAAGCTAAGACGAAATGGCTGCAGGAAAAATGTGAAGACATCGAAAAAGATATGATTGTCGGAAGGACAGACTCACCATACAGGAAAGTCAAAACAACCTTTGGTGACATTAAAAGCAACGGTGGTAACATTAAGAGTGCAACGGGAATTCCACTGTTAAATGCAGAGGAGAGAGCAGATAGGTGGAAAGAATACATTGAAAGCCTCTATGAGGGTGAAGATTTGTCTGATGTGATAGAAGAAGAAACAGGAGTCGATTTAGAAGAGATAGGGGATCCAGTATTAGAATCGGAATTTAAAAGAGCTTTGGAGGACTTACGGTCAAATAAGGCAGAAGGGATAGATAACATTCCATCAGAATTTCTAAAATCATTGGGGGAAGTGGCAACAAAACGACTATTCACGTTGGTGTGTAGAATATATGAGTCTGGCGATATACCATCTGACTTTCGGAAAAGCATCATCCACACAATTCCGAAGACGGCAAGAGCTGACAAGTGCAAGAATTATTGCACAATCAGCTTAACAGCTCATGCATCGAAGCTGATTACAAGAATAATATACAGAAGAATGGAAAAGAAAATTGAGAATGCGCTAGGTGACGATCAGTTTGGCCTTAGGAAAAGTAAAGGGACGAGAGAGGCAATTCTGACGTTACGGCTAATAATGGAAGCAAGGCTAAAGAAAAATCAAGACACTTTCGTAGGATTTGTCGACCTGGAAAAAGCGTTCGACGATATAAAATGGTGCAAGCTCTTCGAGATTCTGTAAAAAGTAGGGGTAAGTTATAGGGAGAGACGGGTCATATACAATATGTACAACAACCAAGAGGGAATAATAAGAGTGAACGATCAAGAACGAAGTGCTCGTATTAAGAAGGGTGTAAGACAAGGCTGTAGCCTTTCGCCCCTACTCTTCAATCTGTACATCGAGGAAGTAATGATGGAAATAAAAGAAAGGTTCAGGAGTGGAATTAAAATACAAGGTGAAAGGATATCAATGATACGATTCGCTGATGACATTGCTATCCTGAGTAAAAGTGAAGAAGAATTAAATGATCTGCTGAACGGAATGAACAGTCTGAGTACACAGTATAGTTTGAGAGTAAATCGGAGACAGACGGAGGTAATGAGAAGTAGTAGAAATTAGAACTGCGAGAAACTTAACATCAGGATTGATGGTTACGAAGTCAATGAAGTTAAGGAATTCTGCTACCTAGGCAGTAAAATAATCAATGACGGACGGAGCAAGGAGGACATCAAAAGCAGACTGGCTATGGCAAAAAAGTATTTTCTGGCCAAGAGAAGTCTACTAATATCAAATACCGGCCTTAATTTGAGGAAGAAATTTCTGAGAATGTACGTCTGGAGTACAGCATTGTATGGTAGTGAAACATGGACTGTGGGAAAACCGGAACAGAAGAGAATCGAAGCATTTGAGATGTGGTGCTATAGACGAATGTTGAAAATTAGGTGGACTGCTAAGGTAAGGAATGAGGAGGTTCTGCGCAGAATCGGAGAGGAAAGGAATATGTGGAAAACACTGATAAGGAGAAGGGACAGGATGATAGGACATCTGCTAAGACATGAGGGAATGACTTCCATGGTACTAGAGGGAGCTGTCGAGAGCAAAAACTGTAGAGGAAGACAGAGACTGGAATACGTCAAGCAAATAATTGAGGACGTAGGTTGCAAGTGCTACTCTGAGATGAAGAGGTTAGCACAGGAAAGGAATTCGTGGCGGGCCGCATCAAACCAGTCAGTAGACTGATCACAAAAAAAAGTGTATTATATGTATTGCATATATCTATAACTGGCTAGTCGAATACTCGAATATCCAGATTTGAGGGGCCTTCGGATGTGACTTCGATGAAGTATTATTCAGCCTCGAATGCTTTCGTTTCCTTGAAATAAGATCGTATCGGTTGCAAGATCTTGTTTATCTCCTAGAAATGACTCGTTTTGCACTTTTGGGGCATCATCAGATGCGCGTAAAAATTAATTTGGAGTAATATTGGTTTTCTACATTAATTTTTACGCCAATCTGATGTTGCCTGAAAAGGGTATAACGTGTCATATCCTCTATATAAACAAGATTTTGCATCCGAGACGGTCTTATTTCAAGGAAACGAAAGCATCGAGGCTGAATAACACTTCAGCGAAGTCACATCCGAAAGCCCCACAAATCTGGATATTCGACTATTCGACCAGACAGTTAAATATAGACCCACAGTGAAGTTACTTTCAAACTCTGTCAAGTGCAGATGTCGCTGTCTCTTACGACTACTCCGTCTCTTTCAAAGTAATCATTCAACATTTGATACTGTTCAGGCTCCTGATCTACCCTACCCGGTCGGGTAGATAAGAACAGCACTAATGATCTCTGATGGCCGTTCTAGTACTAAATTTATCGACGCCTTGTCACGACTGGCGATAGGCAGGACACTTTAGTTGTATCTACTTGAAGTCTCATTACGTTGATTTATTACGAGAAAACGTATTTTATAAAATTTTGCGGTTCGTCGGTAAAGGGGCTAATAGTTCCAGTCTGAATTCTTAGCAATTCACAGCCCACTCACTGCTTTAAAAACAGCGGGTGTTTGTGCTGGCTTGCACGTGTCAACTGACCACCGACGGAAGCTCACGGAACGCACTGGTCCTTTTCACTAAGTCGGGATTAGCGGCCTGCGGCACGACTCGCCTCTTGAAATTGCCACGGGCAACAGTTTCAAGTCCTTGTTGAGACGTCACAATTTGTGGCGGAAAACTACAAGTTTTGGAATGTGGTTTGGCCTCGGAAAATTCAGAAGTGTTAAACTACGGACTGATTCACCCGTCGCCGGCTAACGCCAGACGGGAATTTCTATGTCATATTATCGAGGAAGATGTCCTCCGACTGGCCCGTGTCTGACGACACTCCAGGATGGGGTTTGTTGAACGTGGCATTGACACGCTATTGGCGGAAAAGAGTGACATTTTTCCTGATTGGCGTTTGCTGTCAGATTGGCGCGAAATGCCGAGTCGGGAGTTGGTGTTTGGGACGCACTTGGTTTAATGGTGGATGGGGTCAGGTCGCTGGTTCGAGACCTCGTGGCGCTTGGAGATGTCCTAACCTGACGAGCGAGATTCTGATTCTCCACTACGATCACGGTTCTCCGCCACAACCACAGTAGACTGATGAGAGTATACAGCAGAATGGCTCACTAGACGGCAGTTAATGTTTGGACAGGAAACGTACAGCTGCCGCAGCACCGCTAGATCCGATTCATGTCTTAGTATCTTTTGATGTGGTAGTCAGTCGACACTGGAGTTTCTAACTTAAATGTTGGGCTGTATTGGATTAATGATGTAATCTGCAGCTAGGATACGGTAACCATCGCTCTGCTTGTGCGTGGTAAGGGTGTTGATATGTAATGTAAAATAGTTGGCGATATGACTGCATATAATAGTATGTAATGAAGTATGGTACATACATTGATCATTTGCTATAGAGCTGTATCTATTTCTGTCCATTTAATGCTACTGCTCAGTCTGATTTGCGACTTGTTAACAATGAAATGCTTCCTAAAATGCATATATCTAAAAATTAAAATAAATTTTTGTTCTTTTGCCTAGATGCAAAAAGCATGTCGATTGCGACACTGTATGTGCCAAGGAAAAGTTGTATGATGTAGCTCTAGCTATGGATGGTTGTCAGCATTTTAGTAATTGGCGCTTGGTTATTATTTCAATGCTACTATTCATGTTCATTTTGTGTTTTTGTTTTACTTATACAGAAAATAACTTAAGTTTTCATATAGTTAAAAAAAATCACATCGCATTGGTTTCAGCTACCCCCGTTTCGACCATTTTTTAATTTTTTGTATTTCTTACCCTTTTTAAAATGGCGATTGAAAGGGCAACAAGAAATGGACAGCATATGTGAAAGAACGTAAATGAATTAAAAATGGAAGTAAATGGAGACTGATTAAAAGTAAGAGCAACATAAAATGGACGACATATGTGAAAGAAAGTAAATCAATGAAAAATGGAAGTAAATGGAGATTGATGAAAAATGAGGACAACAAAAATGGAAAACGATTTACATTTATTTATGTATTCAATGGACAACATGAATCAAACAGTAAAGAAATGTACTACATGTTGTGTATTGAAACATATTACTGATTATGGGATGAAATTAGATAAACCTAGATTTATTTGTAAAAAGTGTATAAATGAGGATCGGCTTCGTTCATATTATTCAAACAAAAACAACATCAATAACATATTGAATAGTACCGATGGTATGGGGCAGGTATTAAAAAAGTGCACTACATGTGACACAGTAAGAAGTGTAACAGAATATGGGACGAAATTAGGTAAACCTAAGTCAATTTGCAAAAAAAAGTTTGAAATTATGATTATATAAGCGTCTATTATTTTGAAGTGACTAGCAACCAGAACAACAATGAAAAATGCAGAGAGATATACACAACAAGAAAGATAATAATAACACAGAATAGTATGTACAACAGCAGTAGTAGTAAAAGATCGATAATTTGTAATTCATGTAATATTATAAAGAATTTAGATTGTTTCGCAAAAAATCTTGGAAAGCTACTATCAATTTGTATCGACTGTAGAAAATTTAGAAGGTCGGAAAATAAAAAAAATTACTCCAAACGAAAAAATTGATTACCAAGATATGAGAGAAAAATTAAATAGTTTATTGGACGAAGAATACCAAGCAGAATGTTGGGATTTAATTTTACTTAAGAATGGCTGTGTAAAAATTACTATTTACGATAAAGAAAGATACGCATTTACATAACTAAGACTTTACAAAACGTAATAGAAAAAAATATATAAAAGAGGTTCTTAAGGCAATTAACAAATGTTATATGGAAGAAAACATTTCGTATTCTAGGGAAGAAAGCGAAACATATAGTGACAAATATTACAAAGACCCATACCCAACTCCACAAGAAGAAGTTTTAAAAGACCACAATGGTGGACGAATTTACAGAAGAGGGATTTAACTATTGTTTGTTGTTAATTTTATTTGTTGTTTTGTTTATTTGATACCTGCAAAGTTTAAGTTTTTAATCTCTAGAATTCCTTAATGACTTTCCTTAAGAAAAAGGAAGACATCGATTTTTTAAAAGAATTGTGAAGCTTGTTAGTTGGTAAATATGATAAATTTGACGATCAACGCATGTTGATAGGTTTCACTGTCTCACACACTGCATGATATTACAAGTGGTCTTTGGGCCGTGCCACTTCAGCCATCTCCTTATAGTGATTTCAATTATGACGATACGAACATAAGAACAACACAACACCCAGTTGCCGAGCACATATAACGTCCGACTCAGATGGAAGTCAAACCCAGGCCCCTTCGCTTAGCAGTCCGCCTCGCTGACCGCGCAGCTACTGAGCCGCTCAACTCTAACCATTTACATACAGGCAGATGATATGTACGTGTGCGAAGCTACACTGAGATCCAAATTCACTTTTTTTTGTCATGAAGTGTATTTTCCTTACCGTGTCACGTGTCTGTATCCTCAACACGCGGCATTCAGCCTCGTGATGGGTTGTGCTCACAACATGTTACCTCATTAGTGTGCCGCGCGGTTCGAGGCGCCATATCACGGATTGCTCGGCCCTTCCCGCCGGAGGTTGGAGTCCTTCCTTGGGCATGGATGTGTGTGTTGTTCTTAGCATAAGACAGTTTAAGACAGTTTAAGTTAGTTTAAGTAATGTGTCAGTCTAGGAACCGATGACCTCAGCAGTTTGGTCCCTTAGTACTTCACACACATTCGAACATTTCGAACTCGTTAGTGTATATCGAACAGCTGTTTTCAGAAAGTTATGGTGAACAGTCTGTGGGAAATAACAAACGGAACAAAGCCACAGGATTCTTGTTATATGATTTGTGATATGTGATACCTGATATTGAGGTTCGCTGGTTAAACGATGGGACCCTCAGATATTCACTGACCTTGTGAAAACACGTTAGAGGTTTAACAAGTCTCTCGTCTTTATCGTCAAAACAAAGTGTTCATGTTGAGAATAGTGCCGAGCGACGCTTTACACTTGTAGCGTGATGCTACTAGGACAATGAAAATCTAAAGATGTTGACATATGACTAGAGTAACCGGTTAAATAAATCAAACAACCCGCAACTTTTGGCTGTGTTCTGCCGGTCAATTGCATCTGGTGCTGTGTCCCCTGTTGGCAAATTTCTGACCTGTAAGTGTGTAATCGTGCCCATGGGGGATCACAACTCAAACTGATGCTGAGGATGGACAAAAAATTCCGAATAAAATGAAAGTTTAATCGTTTAATACCTGTCCGTGATCACCACAAAATTTGATAAACATGGGATTTTGGTCAGTGTATTCAGTTTTACGGTCAAACTTCACAAAGCAGTCAAAAAGAAATCCGATCGTTGTATTCTCTGTAACACGGTTTTCGGGTCTTCGTGCTTTTTCCTTCCCACCAGACGGGCAGTGTTAGGTCATCACACGGTGCGTGGGCGGCAGGGAGCAGAGACCGCGTGTGGTGTGGCGTCGAGTGGAGCGCGGCGCAGGTGCGAGGGCGGTGGCGGGGGTGGAGGCGGAGGGAGCGGTGGGCGGCCGTGAGGTAGAGACGGAGTGGGGTGGTGGGGGCGGCGGTGGAATGGGCGGCGGGGGCAGCTGTCAGAGCGGCGCCTGCTGAGCGGTGGTGGGCGTCGCGGTGCCTCAGCTAACACGATGCGTGGCACAACACGCCCACGTGCTGTGCATGAGTGGAGCACCATAGCGATATGCTCGTAGGGTGTCAGACGAGATTTTCTCTTGTTTTTACACGAAGAAAATACCGCTCGTAATGCTTCCTTTACAAGAACGTTAGACGGGCGTTGATCAGGAAGGAACAATATATTATCGATGAGCGAAATATTATCTGGCCGTCGTCAGTTTCTGTGACACTTGTCTGGGTACGTGATTGAGTCATGTTATAAAATGCACCAACATTTCAGCCATTCCGAGTGGCCCTCGTCTACAGGTGATGTATCTTACTGGCAATGTACTAATATTATTCTCTGCCCCATACCCCACAACCAGTCCATAACAACTCTCACCTCTCGTACCGTAAGCTAATAGCAGCAGGAATATACACACATCAAAAAAGGTTTTGCATCACCCCAGTTTCCAGAACTCCTAAAGATAGACGTTGACTGTGGATATTGTATCACAGACACAATCCCTTTCACTGTTCAGAGATGTCACTAAAGCCGCCCAAAGATGTAAACAACCATGCATGAGCAGCGCCTATTAGCCGGAGGGGGTCCGACAGCCGATCATTTCCAGTCATTCCACCAGGAAGGAGGTACAGGGCTCGTTTTGTCTGTAGTTCAACCGTGCTTAGACGCGTCCGCATTGTTACTTTGTCCCAGGAAGGTCTCTCAACAAGGAAGTGTCCAGACATCCAGGCGATGTTGTTCGGACACGGAGATACAGAAAGACAGGAACCATTGCTGACATGCCTCGCTCAGGCCGCCCAAAGGCTACCACTACACTGGATGACCGCTATCTACAGATGATGGCCCGGAGGAACCTTGACAGCAACGCCACCATATTGAATAACGCTTTTCGTGCGGCCGCAGGATGTCGTGTTAAGACTCAAATTGTACGCAATAGGCTGCATGATGCGCAACTTCACTCCCGACGTCCAGGACATCTTTATAACCAGATGGTGCGATACAGATGGGCCCAACAACATGCCGAATGGGCCGCTCAGGACTGGCATCACGTTCTCTTCACCGATGAGTGTCGCATATGCCTTCAACCAGACAATCGTCGGAGACGTGTCTGGAGGCAACCCAGTCATGCTGAACGCCATAGACACACTGTCCAGCGAGTGCAGCAAGGTGGAGGTTCCCTGCTGTTTTGGGGTGGCATTATGTGGAGCCGATATACGCCGCTCGTGGTCATGGAAGGCGCCTCAACGGCTGTACGATACGTGAATGCCATCCTCCGACCGATAGTGCAACCATATCGGCAGTAAATTGGTGAGGCATTCGTCTTCGTGGGCGACAATTCACGCCCCCATCGCGCACATCTTGTGAATGAATTCCTTCAGGATAACGACATCGCTGTACTAGAGTGGCAAGCATGTTCTCCAGACGTGAACCCTATCGAAGATGCCTGGGATAGACTGAAAAGGGCTGTTTATGGACGACGTGACCCACCAACCACTCTGAGGGACCTGCGCCGAATCGCCATTGAGGAGTGGGACAATCTGGACCAACAGTGCCTCGATGAACTTGTGGCTAGTATGCTACGACGAATACAGTCATGCATCAGTGCCAGAAGACGTGCTACTGGGTATTAGAGGTGCTGGTGTGTACAGCAATCTGGGCCACCATCCATGCAGGTCTCGCTGTGAGGTGGTACAACATGCAATGTGTGGTTTTCATGAGCAAAAAAAAAAGGGCCGAAATGATGTTTATGTTAATCTCTATTCCAATGTTCTGTACAGATAGCGGAGACAATCATTTCGGAACTGTGTGCTCTACAGGATCCCAAGGCATGGCCAATGTTTCAATTACTGGTCGTCGGATTCACTCCTACGTAACGAAGGACGTCCTCATTCGAGTGTGTGGTGCGTCCGTAGAGAACCACTTGCTAATGTAGCGTTTTCTCGCAGCCGTTGTTGTGGTCGTGCGAAAATGTGATGTCATAATTATAACAGGACCGACGGTGCCTCCCACTTCCTGTTTTTTATTTTATGTCAAACAGTACATTTCTGGACATGGGCTCCTTATCAAAACTTTACCTACTGTACCCTCTAAAAACCTTAGAAAGCTGTAATAGTAATTGCGAAACATCATTTATACACTGAAGCGCCAAAGAAACTTGTATAGGCAAGCATATTCAGATATAGAGTTAACTAAACAGGCAAAATATGGCGCTGCGGTCGGCTACGCCTATATAAGACAACAAGTGTTTGGAGCAGTTGTTAGACCGGTTACTGCTGCTACAATGGCAGGTTATCACGATTAAAGCGAGTTTGAACGTGGTGTTATAGTAGGCGCACGAGCGATGAGACACAGCATCTCCTAGATAGCGATGAAGAGATTTTCCTGTCCGACCATTTCACGAGTATACCGTGAATATCAGGAATCCGGTAAAACATCAACTCTCCGAGATCGCTGCATCGGAAAAAAGATCCTGAAAGTCTTTTACACAAAGTTTCGAACACCAGAATATCACAGCAATGCATGTTCCAATCAGCGTCTAAATTCTGAATCAAAAGTCGTGTCTTGGACTCTTTTACGTCGTGGTGTTTTAAGAATACAATTTATGCTATTTCTACTTATTCCAGCCTCATGCCTTTGTTGTTCGTCGCACATCTCGAGCTCCAACGTATTCGAACATCATAACCAAAGTGGATGAACACACTTCTGACAAAGGTCTCCCAGATCGCCCCATGTGTATGCGTCACACATGTAGTAGCACGTAGTAGAACGAGTTTCAGTCTTACCAGATATTCATGAAACTAATAGTTTCAGTTACTCAAGTACCTACTGTCGTTAAACTTTGACATCCTTTCTCAGTTTTACGCTACTATTTTGAAATCGTGTTTCGTCGTTCAAACTAAAGTCGCAGCTTCAAATAGCTCTGAGCACTATGGGACTTAACATGTGAGGTCATCAGTTCTCTAGAACTTACAACTACTTAAACCTAACTAGCCTAAGGACATCACACACATCCATGTCCAAGGCAGGATTCGAACCTGCGACCGTAGCGGTCGCGCGGTTCCAGACTGAAGTCCCTAGAACCGCTCGACCACACCGGTCGGCAAAGTCGCAGCTTCGTTTTGTTTATTGATTCAGCAGACGTACAACAGCATTATCCCTTAAGAGAACATCCTACGACGAAGTAATGTAATTCTCTCCTACTTCCAAAGATACAAAGTAGAATTCCTTGGGTGTTATTTATTTGTTGTTGTGGTCTTCAGTCCTGAGACTGGTTTGATGCAGCTCTCCATGCTACTCTATCCTGTGCAAGCTTCTTCATCTCGCAGTACCTACTGCAACCTATATCCTTCCGAATCTGCTCAGTGTATTCATCTCTTGGTCTCCCTCTACGATTTTTACCCTCCACGCTGCCCTCCAATACTAAATTGGTGATCCCTTGATGCGTCAGAACATGTCCTACTTCTTCTAGTCAAGTTGTGCCACAAACTTCTCTTCTCCCCAATCCTATTCAATACTTCCTCATTAGTTATGTGATCTACCCATCTAATCTTCAGCATTCTTCTGTAGCACCACATTTCAAAAGCTTCTATTCTCTTCTTGTCCAAACTATTTATCGTCCACGTTGCACTTCCATACATGGCTACACTTCATACAAATACTTTCAGAAATGACTTCCTGACACTTAAATCTATACTCGATGTTAACAAATTTCTCTTCTTCAGAAACGCTTTCCTTGCCATTGCCAGTCTACATTTTATATCCTCTCTACTTCGACCATCATCAGTTATTTTGCTCCCCAAATAGCAAAATTCCTTTACTATTTATTTATATGCGATGTTTTCAAATGTTCCATTACAAAGGAAAACCTAGAAGATTTGCCCCAATTTAATCCTCGAACCACTGAAAAGATAAATGAAATCAGTATTAGAGTCAGGGACTTTGGGAAACAACTGAAATCATTAAAACTGAATGAAGCTCCGGGGCCTGATGCAATAGCTATCAGTTTGTATATTGAATTTACGGCTGAGTTGTGACTTCCAGCTATAGCCTATCGTAGCTCCCTCGACCAAAAATGCACGCCCAGTAGCCGGAAGAAATCACAGGTAACACCTGTGAACAAGAAGAGTAATAGAATTGAACCACAAAACTACCGCCCATCTTCGCTAGTGTGAAAAGCATCTTCTCTATTAAAGAAGGGCTCATAGCTCCTAAGGTACCCATTATACACTCCTGGAAATGGAAAAAAGAACACATTGACACCGGTGTGTCAGACCCACCATACTTGCTCCGGACACTGCGAGAGGGCTGTACAAGCAATGATCACACGCACGGCACAGCGGACACACCAGGAACCGCGGTGTTGGCCGTCGAATGGCGCTAGCTGCGCAGCATTTGTGCACCGCCGCCGTCAGTGTCAGCCAGTTTGCCGTGGCATACGGAGCTCCATCGCAGTCTTTAACACTGGTAGCATGCCGCGACAGCGTGGACGTGAACCGTATGTGCAGTTGACGGACTTTGAGCGAGGGCGTATAGTGGGCATGCGGGAGGCCGGGTGGACGTACCGCCGAATTGCTCAACACGTGGGGCTTGAGGTCTCCACAGTACATCGATGTTGTCGCCAGTGGTCGGCGGAAGGTGCACGTGCCCGTCGACCTGGGACCGGACCGCAGCGACGCACGGATGCACGCCAAGACCGTAAGATCCTACGCAGTGCCGTAGGGGACTGCACCGCCACTTCCCAGCAAATTAGGGACACTGTTGCTCCTGGGGTATCGGCGAGGACCATTCGCAACCGTCTCCATGAAGCTGGGCTACGGTCCCGCACACCGTTAGGCCGTCTTCCGCTCACGCCCCAACATCGTGCAGCCCGCCTCCAGTGGTGTCGCGACAGGCGTGAATGGAGGGACGAATGGAGACGTGTCGTCTTCAGCGATGAGAGTCGCTTCTGCCTTGGTGCCAATGATGGTCGTATGCGTGTTTGGCGCCGTGCAGGTGAGCGCCACAATCAGGACTGCATACGACCGAGGCACACAGGGCCAACACCCGGCATCATGGTGTGGGGAGCGATCTCCTACACTGGCCGTACACCACTGGTGATCGTCGAGGGGACACTGAATAGTGCACGGTACATCCAAACCGTCATCGAACCCTTCGTTCTACCATTCCTAGACCGGCAAGGGAACTTGCTGTTCCAACAGGACAATGCACGTCCGCATGTATCCCGTGCCACCCAACGTGCTCTAGAAGGTGTAAGTCAACTACCCTGGCCAGCAAGATCTCCGGATCTGTCCCCCATTGAGCATGTTTGGGACTGGATGAAGCGTCGTCTCACGCGGTCTGCACGTCTAGCACGAACGCTGGTCCAACTGAGGCGCCAGGTGGAAATGGCATGGCAAGCCGTTCCACAGGACTACATCCAGCATCTCTACGATCGTCTCCATGGGAGAATAGCAGCCTGCATTGCTGCGAAAGGTGGATATACACTGTACTAGTGCCGACATTGTGCATGCTCTGTTGCCTGTGTCTATGTGCCTGTGGTTCTGTCAGTGTGATCATGTGATGTATCTGACCCCATGAATGTGTCAATAAAGTTTCCCCTTCCTGGGACAATGAATTCACGGTGTTCTTATTTCAATTTCCAGGAGTGTAGATCCCCTGTGTACGATATTTTTTCTTCTTTCGGTCCACACTACCACCTCTGAAAGTTGCCTAGCCTGCAATCTTACGAACAACAGTAACGATACATGTACTCCGCTGCCAGGAATATCAGAATGGATTCGCTTATAACGTTCGACTGGTTAGTTTCCAGTAAAAGGACTCTTACCACAAATTGATTCATCATCATTCAAAGTTTGTAACATCACCACAGAATCGCCCTATATATACATCCATTTACAGGTGCTGATCTACAATTTTGACGCTCTGTAGCGTCGTTGGATGACGTTTGCGGACATGGGTTTCTAGTTAAAATATGAAGTACTCACTGCCCTCTACAAGTCATAGAAGTTTGTAACGGGAATTTCCGAAAACTCTGTATATTAATGACCTTGCGTCTAATTTAATAGTAACCTCAGACTTTTTGCAGTTAAACAGATGATGCAGTTATCTGTAATGAAGTACTGTCTGAAAGAAGCTCCGTAAATACTCTGTCAGATCTTGATAAGATTTGAAATTGGTGCAAAGCTTGGCAACCTACCTTAAATGTTCAGAAATGTTAAACTGTGCACTTCACCAAACGAAAAGATACAGTATCCTGTGATTATAAAGTGAATAAGTCACAACTAGAATAGGCCAACTCATACAAACTCCTGGGTGTAATACTTTGTAGGGATGGGAAATGTAATGAACGCATGGCTCAGTTGTGGGTAAAGCAGGTGGTAGCTTTGGTTTATTTGTAGAATACTAGGGACGTGCAATCAGTTTACAAAGGTAATTGCTTAAAGATCACTAATGCGACCAACTCTAGAAAATTGCTCAAGTGTGTGGAACCTGTATCAAATAGGGCCAATAGGGGATATTGTGCATATACAGAGAAGGACAGCACGAATGGTTACAGGTTTGTTTGACCCGTGGGAGAAAGTTACAGTGATGCTGAAGAAACTGAACAGACAGACTCTTGAAGGTAGACGTAAATTACCCCTATAAATCTACAAACAAAATTTCAAGGACTGGCTTTAAATGAAGACCCTAGGTATATACTACAACCTCATGTGTATCGTTCACATAGGGATGGTGAGGAGAAGATTAGAATAATTACATCATACACAGAAGCATTCAGTCACTCTTCCCGTGCTCCGTATGTGAATGGAACAGAAAGAAACCCTATTAACTGGTACAATAGGACGTGTACTCTGCCAAGCACTTCGGAGTGGTTTGCAGAATGCAGATGAAAATAGACATAGCCATACCACACAGTGTAACTGCCCAGTTACATATGTCTTTTTATTCCCCAGTAAAACATTAATTGGAAATATACCATATATTAGGAAAATATTATTTCAGGTTGATCTGAGTGACGGGAGAAGGGCGACAAGTGGGGAGGAATCTTTTTATTAAAGACTTCAAAAATTTGTTACACACCGTCGGCAAATAACTTTAGAGAGGCTACCCAGCTTTGAGTTATGGGGAGTTAAGTACCTGGAGAAGTGGTATGTGTGAGGTTGAGGCGCGGGGCAGTCATCTAAGAGGCACGGAATGCCCAATATGCCTTTGCCACGACGAAAAGAAGACTAAATCAACTATGTAATAGTCATTCTTAGTATTGTATACATTTAGGACTGACGTGTTTATGTTTGCGCCATGCTAGGGGCTATTGTATTTGACGTTCATCTTTTGAGATAATTAGGAAGTGCCGCAGATATTGTTGCAAAAGTATATTATTCTCAGCAGTTCGTCCTTTTCCTTACAAAATGGAATAAAGTAAAAGAGATACACTTATGGCCATTAAAATTGATACACCACGGAGATGACGTGGTACAGATGCGAAATTTAACCGACAGGAAGAAGATGCCGTCATATGCAAATGATTAGCTTTTCAGAGCATTCACTCAACGTTGGCGCCGGTGGCGACACCTACAACGTGCTGACGTGAGGAATGTTTCCAAACGATTTCTCATACACAAACAGCAGTTGACCGGCGTTGCCTGGTGAAACGTTGGTGGGATGCCTCGTGTAAGGAGGAGAAATGCGTACCATCACGTTTCCGACTTTGATAAAGGTCGGATTTAAGCCTACCACGATTGCGGTTTATCGTATCACGACATTGCTGCTCACGTTGGTCGAGATCCAATGACTGTTAGTAGAATATGGAATCAGTGGGTTCAGGAGGGTAATACGGAACGCCGTGCTGGATCCCAACGGCCTCGTATCACTAGCAGACGAGATGACAGGCATCTTATCCGCATGGCTGCAACGGATCGTGCAGCCACGTTTCGATCCCTGATTCAACAGATGGGGACGTCTGCAAGACAACAACCATCTGCACGAACAGTTCGACGACGTTTGCAGCAGCATGGACTACCAGCTCGGAGACCATGGCTGCACCCACCCTTGACGCTGCATCACAGACAGGAGCGCTTGCGATGGTGTACTCGAAGACGAGCCTGGGTGCACGAATGACAAAACGTCATTTTTTCGGTTACATCCAGTTTGTGTTTACATATCATGATGGTCGCATAAGTGTTTGACAACATCGCGGTGAACGCACATTGGAAGCGTGTATTCGTCATCGCCATACTGGCGTATCACCCGGCGTGATGGTATGGGGTGCCATTGGTTACACGTCTCGGTCGCCTCTTGTTCGCATTGACGGCACTCTGAACAGTGGACGTTACATTTCAGATGTGTTTCGACCTATGGCTCTACCCTTCATTCGATCCCAGCGAAACCCTACATTTCACCAGGATAATGCACGAGCGCATGTTGCAGGTCCTGTACGGGCCTTTCTGGATACAGAAAATGTTCGACTGCTGCCCTGGCCAGCAAATTCTCCAGGTCTCTCACCAACTGAAAACATCTGGTCAATGGTGGCCGAGCAACTGGCTCGTCACAATACGCCAGTCCCTACTCTTGATGACCTGTGGTATCGTGCTGAAGTTGCGTGGGCAGCTGTAGCTGTACATGCCATCCAAGCTCTGTCTGACTCAATGCCCAGGCGTATCAAGGCCGTTATTACTTCCAGAGGTGGTTGTTCTGGGTACTGATTTCTCAGGATCTATGCACCCAAACTGCGTGAAAATGTAATCACATGTCAGTTCTAGTATAACATATTTGTCCAATGAATACCCGTTTATCATCTGCATTTCTTCTTGGTGTAGCAAGTTTAACGGCCAGTAGTGTATTACTTTATTTTCAATCTATCTGCAGAGTATACAACTCCAGCTTTAATTTCAGTGTGAACCTGATACATTTATTTTTTGCTTATCTTATCACTTAGTATTCTTTTGAGATTAGCGGCGCTCGGATCGGCAGAACAATATTAACACACATAAGATGTGTGTTCTAGGATCCCAGTTACGTTACTTATATCAGTAAATAACACTACTTGGGGATTTTCATTTTAGATCCCATTTAGCGGTGGCTCACCCGAGGTATACTATAAGAACCTGAAGTTTAGAGCTCGAAATACAATCCTTATTGTTTTATGTTTGGAAAATGGATCCTCCACAACAGTCGATACTACTTAACTGTATCACCTATTAGATCTGCATATTCATTTCTTGGTATCGTCGAAGTAATTTACGTTAACAATCATTCTCAATTTTTTCTATAAAATACACTCTAAGACAAAAAAACGACGTACCACGAAGGAATTATCCGAATGGGACGGGAATCGGTAGATGTTATGCACATGTACATACATAAAAATGTTTACAATTTCAAATTTCAAAAAAAAATTATTATTTATTCAAGAGGAAAAGCTTCACAAACTGAGCGAGTCAGTAACTTGTTGGTCCACCTCAGGCTCTCATCCAAGCAGTTATTCGGCTTGACACTTATACCATTGCTAGATGTTCTAATTCTCTCCAACTACCGCTTTATATCGTCAAAATTCCGAGCTGTTTGAAGGACCCTGCCCGTAATGCTACAAACGTTCTCAAATGGGTAGAGATCTGGTGAAGTTTTTGGCCAAGATAGCTTTGGCAAGGATGAAGGCAAGCAGTAGAAACTTTCGTTGTGTGCAGTTGGGCATTATTTTGCTGAAATGTAGCCCATGATGGCTTGACATGATGGGCAACAAAAAGGGGTGTAGAGTATCGTCGACGTACCTCTCTGCTGTAATAATGCCGTGGACGACAACCAAATGGATCCTGCTGTGAAATGAAATGGCACCCCAGACCACCACCTCTGATTGTCAGGCCGTATAACGGGCGACAGACTGGTTGGAATCCCACCATTGTCCGGGGGGGGATCTCCACACACACACACCATCGGCGTGGAATCTCATTCGAGTAGAATTATCTTCAGTGGAAAGCTCCATTTCGAATTCAGCGCCGATGACCAGCGAAGATGAGTCTGGAAACGCCTTGAACAGCGGTAGGACAATAACCTAAATTTCGTCTGCTATGCGGCCCAACACCTAGAGATGGGCAGTCCACTCCCGAACTGATTCAAAAGCCAGATCCTTCTAGGGAGTGGATGAGGGGTGATTCGGAAAAAATTAATGGTAGTTCAACTGATATCAAAATGCGTCTCTGGTGTCTGTAATGAGTCTGTGATAGGCTGCTGCAACAGTGCCCCATGCCACATTCTTAAGAAAACGTTTGCCAAGCTACAAAAAATATGTTATGGATCATACGCACTTTTGGATTTCCATACCATATTAGTATGTGAAGCTTTTCTCATCCATTAAAACATCAGAAAATAAAGAAAATCTTTTTATTTTTTCAATTTTTTGGATGTCGGGCGATACCCATTCAGCCATCTCAATAGTAATGCCAATATGGAAGTAAGAACAACACACCATCCGGTCCCCAAGTAGCAAGAAAATCTTAACCTGGCCAAGAATCGAACTCAGGCCCTTTTACATAGTAATCCACCACACTGACTGCGCTCTACCCAGTAAAACGAGAGATTTACTCTTTGGGATGGTACATGAACACAGAAAACACGTCCAGCATCATGTTTCCGCTCTTCATTTGAAGAGAAAACTAAAATTTGAAAAACCCAATAAACGTTTCATACTTTTGAGAGAGTAGTTACCACAAGTATCGTGGGCCAGCGCTAAAGTAACCATTGCTCATACTGTTTCGTGGGTCTTCATGGTAAGAGGATTGTGTGGCGAGGTTCGACCTTAAAGTGCGGCGCTTTTGATGGTTTATCTGGTACAAGTTAAATACGGGTCAGCATGTTATGACAGTGAACACTGTTCGCTTATCACTTTTCCCTGGGTGATGAAGTTAGCAAGAATTTTTTTGAGAGAAAAATTTCTGCTCACATGTTTCCTTGTGACACAGAGGCCGTATCTCGAAAAAAAGTTACGTTTATATTTTATTTCTAAGTGGTCAAAGGTCACGACACACATACAGAAGCACACGCTGTTAATTATATCTTTAACACTGCGGCTTACTGTTCCGTAACAGCAGAGAAAGGCACTTCCATATGTCATACTGGTGAACAAACACAAACATTAGTCGTTGCTGCGTCTGCCACAAACACACAAACAAACATATCGCGTAAAACAAACTGAAAGAGGTCTCGAAACCTCTCTCGTGAAATTCCCTGTAAGAAA
Source organism: Schistocerca serialis cubense (assembly GCF_023864345.2). Taxonomy (NCBI): domain Eukaryota; kingdom Metazoa; phylum Arthropoda; class Insecta; order Orthoptera; family Acrididae; genus Schistocerca; species Schistocerca serialis. The sequence continues at coordinate 531,221,182 of NC_064642.1, forward strand.
GCTAATCATCTGCTTGAGTCTATTATGATTTTTACACTGTAAACAAGAATGAAATTAATTATATCGTTGCGATACAGTTATATGCTACCTTGTGCCTTTTCTATATAAAAATTAAGAGAAACGTGGATTATTTGCATGAAAAGTGAAAGTAAACGAGTTCAGTACTGTATTTATTTACGGCTTTTCAGCCGTCCTAATTTTTTACGTCACTAAAACTAACGTTTATCACGCATAGATTATCCAGCAGACTTTTAATAATCGATTCCATCACCGAAGCAGTTTCCTTCCACATGAAGTCGGAGTGGCCACATTGTGTGGAAAAACAATCTGGAGAAGCCGCGAAATGTCGCACAACAATGCACTGTTCATTTAGTCGTACCACTCGTAGTCTGTGGCTGCTCAGGACCAGCACAGGGAGAATACAATCAGACTCTATTACTTTGCGCGGCCCTTCAAAATTTATGAACTGCCTTATCGTAAGAGTTCCGTTGTCCATTTCTCGTCCTAGAGCGGCTATTATAAATTCTTATTTTTGTAGTGTTTTGTCACGAAACGGGTACCTGTGTGTTTAAATTAGCCCATGTCAGATCATGTGGAACCCAGACAATCAATCGAACGGTTTTAAGCTCTTGCGTGTGGCCTATTACCACTAATCACTCTCCATTTTATCAGCTTTATAACATCTATGTACTACTCTGCAACTCACTTAAGTGCCTGTCAGAGGATTCATCGGATCGCTTTCAAGCTATTTCTCTACCGTTCCATTCCACAACAGGGCGCGGCAAAAACGAACACAAATCTTTCCATGAAAGATCTGATTTCTCTTGTTTTATTGCAATGATCATTTCTCCCTATGTAGCTGGGTGTCAATAAAATATTGGGACGAGAAAGTTGGAGAAAAAGATGTCGCCGCAACGAAAAACGCATTTGTTTTAATGATTGCCACCCCAACTCGCATATCATATCGGTGACATTCCCTCCATTAGTTCGCCAAATTGAAAAACAGCTGATCTCTGAATTTTCTCCACGCGTTCCTTTAGTTCTATACGGTTAGGACCCCATACCACACAGTAATACTCTAGTAGATTAACGACAAGCGGGGCGTAGGCAATCTCTTCAGTGCATTTGTTGTACGAACACTACATTTGAGACTATCTCTGGTGAAGAGACGCCACTGTCTCCTACATCATAGTTGTTGTTGTTGCTGTGGTCTTCAGTCCAGAGACTGGTTTGGTGCAGCTCTCCATGTTATTCTATCCTGTGCTAGCTTTGTAAGGTGTCAGGCAAATCCAACACCTTCCATGAAAACCCTGACACGATAAGCAAATCCAGAAGTATGTCACATAGCTCCGAATAAATCGTGACATTAAATTAACCAAAGTAATACGAGTTACGAGTGAGCAAATGGAATACCACAGACTAACACAAGAATGCCTAAATGCATGTCATACCTTTCCACCGTGAGACACACGCAGTTCCGAGGGGAGAAACGAGAACAGAAGCCGAGAGCAGAACCGTGTCAAGCTGAAAGGCCCTACGATAAGGAACGGCGGACACCCACGTCGCCAGCTAACTGCTAGGACCACACCACCCGCAAGTTTTAGCGTGAGACTTTTGCGCGTCTCTGTTACGTTAGGACCACCCCCCAGCCCATGTTAAAAGATAGAGCCCTCCAGAAGAACAGTATAGATCTTACGATAACACAAAAAGGGCTACACCACTCGCAAGTTTTAGCGTGAGACTTTTTCGCGTCTCTGTTACGTTAGGACCACCCCTCAGCCCATGTTAAAAGATAGAGCCCTCCAGAAGAACAGTATAGATCTTACCATAACACTAAAAGGACCACACCAGCTGCAAGTTTTAGCGTGAGACTTTTTCGCGTCTCTGTTACGTTGCAAACTTTAAAAACATTGCCCCACCATGAAAAGTATAACGTTTCTCATTGGATAGACAGAATTTTTGAAGGCGGAGCTTAAGGTTAACATTGAGACCCTGATTGGACAGATGAAAACACAGCCAGATAGCTTTTTTTAAAAAAACAACTTCGGTAGATTGTAGTAAGGGGAAGTTAAGGAGTTGCTTCCGAGAGGGCGAGCTGGACGGAGCTGCGCTGGCCGCCGCCCCCTGACGAACACCAACAAGGTAATGAACACACGCGATGCCGCATTTTTGAGCGCATAAGGCTTCACTCAGAACTGCAGAAGTCTCATCTATTACATCCCCTTTTTGCGTAATACTAGTGTCGATCGTCAATTAAAGCTCATGGTGTTCACATTTGCCACTTGAAGTAAAAATCTGAAATGCGATGATTTTTCTGTTATATAGTTATTGAGAAGCCACATCATCCACTGTAATTTACGACAAGTTAGATAAGTAATTAAAGATAATTGAGGGTCACTGTAGACCATTTTGATAATTTGCTTTTTTGTGAAACTTAATTTAAACCTAGATTATAGATGTGATATGGCATAGGTCATCCTTTGATCCATTGTAGAACTTGGAAACCCATTCAGGGAATATTCGTTCACATTTTTGTTGAACGCAGTTGGTTTTTACCATCCTGTATTAAAACATTTCCTTTTATCAATAGTGCAATTTATAAACGATGTTTTGCGAGTAGAATGAAATTTCCAATGGTAAACTTAACTGCTTTTTCGCCGTTATTTTACCAGTTAACTAAAAATAAGAAAGCCTTGAACCCCTTCCACTAAATTTAGTTAGTATTAAGATTCTTTTACAGGGAGTGCAGTGGAGCTGACGCTGAAATCATTAATCATTTGGTTACATCATCGCTAGTCTCACTGAACTCTTCTGAATTCTACATGTCATGTGTGGTCTGGCGTCTCCTTACCAGCAACAGGTCCCAGGTTCAAACTAGTTTATTCCCTAAAAAACACGCTCAGAGCGTCGTTGCGCGAAAGTGGTAGGGAGACACGATATAGAACAAACAGACACCACACAGAATGTTTATAAAATGGCGACCCTGCCAGGATGGTAAAATACCATGATTGAAGGTCGACCACATGCCTAACTAGGTCAGAAAAATATCCTGTTGAAAATTTTTCGTAGTAAAAATTTTTTTCCTAAAGTGATAAATAGTCGAAAACAGTAGCTGCAGCGATAGATAGTAAGAAAGTATTCAATAATGAGATATTCTAGCAGAGAAAATAGCATAATTAAGTTATGAATTTTAAAAAATTGTTAGAATTAAATTTTCTCCTCAATGCAAGCGCACAGGTGGCGGATACATCGTTGACAAGTTGGTCCTGACCCAACAAGTAAGTGAATGGATTGTCAGTCTTCGTAGTGTCAAGTCGAGTGAAGAAAAAGTTTATGAAACGCGTGAGATCGTATGAGCGCATGGTGACTCAAAGTAGGGCGCGTGAATTGCTTTTAAAACAGAAAATAAGGGATTGGGAAAGATTAGCAATGGCAGATCGAGACCTTGACCGAATTGAGGTAGAGACCCAGCATGAAAATGGACAGAGAATAGAGGACAGAACAACAGACGATGCAGTATCGCGAGAAATAGGACATATAACGCACCATAACGAGGATAATGTACGTCAAGGCATAGAAAACGTAAGTCAGCATACGACAGAGGAGCAGGAAAGTAGAGAGACAGTCGATGAGAATTCTAACTTGCGTCTTGAATACGTAGAACCCATAGTACAAGTAATCAGAGCTCCCTCACCACAGAGTACAAAGAATGCGAGCAGAAACGTGCCACAGCACAGTTCAATGCAATCGGTTGCGAACCAACACTTGGGCGAAAACACAGAGCGTAGGACGTCGGAAGAAAACGAAATAGGACCCACCAATCTGGCAGAATTATTACAATTAATGACGGAAACCATGACAAGACAAAATAAAGAAATTGCGAAACAAATTAAAATTCAGAATGCAGAAATGACGAACAAAATGCAGAAACGACGAAACAAATTGCAGGAACCACGAGACAAATGCGTGCGATTAAAGAACAAAACAAAAAAATTCAGTTACACCTAAGTCATATTGAAGACGAGGCAAAAGAATCTCGAGAAGTGATAGGAAACTTAATAACAGGTCACAGTCAATTGAGAACAGACATTGACAAGGTACAAGCGGACGTACAAACATTGCGTAATGACACTCAGGACGAGATCAAAACATTACGTAACAACACCCAGGAAGAAGTCAAGAAACTAGAGAAACAGATAAACGTAATTACTAGACAAGCAGCAGGTACAGCGCGTGAAATTGTTGAAAACAGTGTGTTACACAAACGTATCACAAAAGTAGCGCTGAAAAGATATGATAACCGCATAGTCAAAATAGAAGCGCAAACGAAGCGACAATTTCAGAAATTGCGAGCAGAGTTGTTGCAAACCATTGAAGAGCGTAGTGAACAGGATCGAACAAGCACAGAGTCTGAAACCACATCCGTATCTGTAACAGCACCGGAAAAACAAGCAATTAACGAAGATATTACACATTTGCGATTCCAGTCACAGGCGGAAAGTAACATACGTGAAATCAGACAGCCTGCACAACAACAAACACGTTTCGAAATTCTTGATGAACAAACGTCATCACAAACACATGCGCAACCACAAATGTATGTTTCAAGACAGTTTGGATCGTGCAATGAAGCAGCAAGGTTAGCCAGACAAGATACCGAACCAATACCTGATAATGGAAAGTCAGGTTGCGAAGAGTACAGTGCAATGGATTCAGCTACACGTTCACAACCGATGGAAGAAAATTATTGCGTACCACTCCAACGATACTACGCAAGGGTAGGCGAAAGTTACAGTGGACAATATCCAATGGATCTACCACAACCGGAAAGAACGACGGGAGAAATGATCAGAAACAAAAGTGGCGAAGAGTCGCGAATTTCATATGGAACTATGACGAAGTACGACAACGATCATTTCCTCACAGTCAGAAAATTTCAACACTTTCGAGAAGGAAACTCATTACATCCACGAACTTCTATTGATCAATTCCGAGTAGGATTACCAGAACACTGGACGCTAGCACACAAATTAGACTTTATATGTGCACACATGTCAGGAACAGTCGCAGAAACCATGCAGAATGTTGCAGCGACATGCCGATCGTACGAAGATTTCAGAGATAAGTTTCTCTCACGATATTGGTCCAGCGAAGCACAGAACAGAGTGAAGTACGAATTATTACAGAACCCATATTTTGAAAATTCAGGAGAGAAGAGTCCCGTGAAATTTTTCGAATTAATGGCAAAGAAAAATCAATGCTTAGATGTACCATACAGTGACGGAGAGTTGGTTAAATTATGCGCGATGAAGCTACCATTAAAATACCAGCAATCATTAGTAGGTCGCGGAGGCAATGACGTCGAAGCATTTAAAGGTATTCTAAGGGAACTAGAGTTCATATTTTCGGAAGATGACGCAAGAAAAAGACGAAGCGCACGTGAAAACGAAAGCAAAAAGCAGTGGAATCCACAAGACACAGTACGAAGAAACAATAATTACGAACCATGTGATAACTTCGCACCAAGAAACGACAATAGATTTCAACAAAGAACCGGTTATGGATTTAGAAGAGAATATGGCAATAACTATAATTCACCCAGAAACGGCAGCAACTATTAGAGAGGGAATAACGACAACCGGAACGGGTATTGGAGAACCAATAGACCGACAAATTATCAACAAAGAAACCACTATCAACATGCTGAACAAGAAAAGAGAATACAGATAGAAGAGGTGGAGGTAAGACCACCAAACCCCGATAAACGTTCGATTTGACAGCTAAGCGCTCATGCCAAAGAGAATGACGCACCGACCCAGGACAATTGCAGCACCTTGAACAGAGAAGCGAAAACCTTATCACGAGAAGAGAACAAGGAAGAAACAAATCCGCAGGGACCAGATGAAAACGAAGACAAGAAGATAACAATATCGTGTTGGAACGAAATTAATTGGGAGAATACTGACGAGGAAGATGAATTACCAGAGGCATGCACAACGAATGTAGGAGGAAAGGACGAAGTAATGAGTATTGCAGAGCTATTTGAGATGGAAACCAGGGAAAGCGAATTCAATGAGGATAATGCGCAGCCGACAGAAGTTCAAAATAAGTTACGAGTGGGCACACAACCCAACGTATATAATGAAGGAAGTTTTGAAGCGATAATTATAGCATTTAGATGCGATTGTGTGGAAGTAGCGACGAAGAAGGAGAAGATAGACGAGGATGAGGAAAAAGTAGAGGATGTTGAAGAAAGCGTAAATGAAGGAAGAAATAGAGAAGAGGAAATAAAAAAGAGAGAAGTAGCAGTCGAAGCTTATCCTACAGAAAGTTCGAATTCACAAGGGAAATTCCTAAAAAGACTCATGTATGATTCAGTGGAGGATTCGTTGATGCAAGAAGAAGAAGAACAGAACCAACCCTTTCAAATTCAACCAAATGTGAAGGCCATGGTAAAGCATATCCCAGTCAATATTGTAACTGATAGCGGAAGTGAACTGACTGCGATCTCAGAAAATTTATTCATACAGTGCAATGACAATGAGGAATTGCCAGTTCTGAAAACACGTAAGATTAAAGTAAGAGGTCCTATGAGAAACAATGCTGCGGAAGTTACCAGACAAACAAGGTTAACTCTTTCGTATCAAGGTCAAAAGATCGAAGCCAACTTCGTGATTATACCTAAACTAACTGTAGATTTGATTATAGGTGCAGATTTTTTAAGTGAGAGACGAGCGATAATAGATATGGGGAAAGGTAGCGTAACATTCGGGAATGTCACACTTCTCTTTGAGCAAAAGCTAAAATTAAAAGAAATACCAGTTATACACAAACAATTACGAATGACGCGAGATAAAGAGGATGAAGAATTAGAATGGTGTGCACAAAAGGGGGAATCGCCTCAACTCATGTTAGAAGTCCATAAAGAAATCGACGAAAAATTGCAAGAAGTTCAAGGTATTTCGGAACACAGTAAAAGAGAATTAGAGGGTATTTTACGAGATAAAGCAGAGGTATTTTTACCTACGACTGGCAGTATTAAACACTTTCAGTACAAGTTTGAAGTAAAATACCACAAACCATTTAGAGTGCCACCCTATACAATCCCATTAAGCTACAGGAATAAAGTATTCCAGGAGATATCTAAAATGTTAGATGACGATATTATTGAACCAGCTACCTCCACATATAACAGCCCGCTCCATATTGTACGAAAACGAGATGGGTGCATCAGGTTAGTGCTTGATTCCATACAGATCAACACAATCATAATCACTGAGACAGATCGCCCAGAAAAATTAGAGGAAATGATACAAAACTTCCACGGTGCTAAGATATTTTCATCAACTGATTTACAGAGTAGTTTCTGGCAAATAGAATTGGCCCCAGAATGTAGAAAATTTACAGCATTTATCGTATTCGGTAGATGTTACCAGTTTAAACGATTGCCATTTGGTTTAAACATATCATCAGCAGCGTTTATTAGGGGATTTAATACTGTACTCAGTCATGAAATTTTACAAAAAATTACTTGTTATGTTGATAATGTGATTACAGCAGAACCCTCTTGGGAACATCACAACGACACATTAAATCAGTTTTTACAGATTATGAAAGAGCATGGTGTCACAGTAAATATAACAAAATCCAAATTTGGAAAGCGAGACGTCAAATTTCTAGGACACATAATTTCCGAGAAAGGGGTAATGCCCGACCCAGAAAAACTAACGGCAATCAAAGAATTCTGTACTCCATATAATAAGAAAACTCTCAGAGGATTTCTAGGTCTCACTGGATTCCACAAAAAATTTATTTGGATCGACTCTCTCGCAACACCACGCCTACGTGCATTGACTGGAAAAAACACGCCATGGGTATGGGATCAAGAAGCGAATGAAGAATTTTTAAAAGTGAAAAACGCACTAACAACAGCACCGATTTTAGCACATCCTAATCTAAAACAAAATTTTTGTATTGCCACTGATAGCGCGAAAACAGGTTTAGGAGTTGTTTTATTCCAAGAATACGAACAGGCAGGGCTAAGATCATATAGAACAATTGCATTTGCCAGTCGGGTACTCACAAAAAGCGAGAAAAACTATTCAGTCACGGAGCTGGAAGCGTTGGCCATTGTATGGGGGCTTCCAACGTTTTCGATACTTCCTATGCGGAAGAAAAACAAAAGTATACACTGACCACAAAGCATTAGAATTTCTGTTATCCGCCAAACTAACTCATGGGAGGTTAGCCAGATGGATGTTAATACTACAAGAATTTGACTTCACTATTACACACATACCAGGACCAGCGAATGTATTAGCAGATGCTTTATCTCGATGTCCACAGGGTGCATCCAATAACATAGGTTTGGAAGCAGCAGAAGACCAGTTTACAATGTACTATATGAAACAAGTACATTTCGGAAACTACATTACGACAGCATTGAGAAACATAGGCAAAGAACAGGACAAGGATCCCGAAATACTAGGAGTCAAACACAAGTGGAGAAGTAAGGATTTTCCAGACATTCGACAGCACTATCTCGTAAAAAACAATGTTTTTTTTGCTAGACGAAATGTTGCAACGAATGAATGGTTAATTTATATCCCAGATGAACTAATTAATAAGTACATATGGTATACACATTTAAGTAATGGCCACTTTGGACCAAAGAAATGCTTTTTAAAAATAAAAAAAACAATCCATTTTCCTAATATGGAAAGACGAATTAGAACAGTATTAGTCAAATGCAAAAAATGTATGAGGGCTAAACACGTCACTTTCCAAGCCAAACCACCTATGTTTCCAATAATACCTAAAAGATTAAAACAAATAGCTGCAATAGATTTGATGGGGCCCCTCCCACGCACAAAAAATGGATATATTTTCATATTTGTCGTTTTGGAACTTACTTCTAAATATGTTACCTTGACACCATTAAAATGGGCAACAGGTTGGTTCAAATGGCTCTGAGCACTATGGGACTTAACTACTGTGGTCATCAGTCCCCTAGAACTTAGAACTACTTAAACCTAACTAACCTAAGGACATCACACACATCCATGCCCGAGGCAGGATTCGAACCTGCGACCGTAGCAGTCGCGCGGTTCCGGACTGCGCGCCTAGAACCGCTAGACCACCGCAGCCGGCCAGGCAACAGGTCTTACATTTCGGAAACTACATTACGACAGCATTGAGAAACATAGGCAAAGAACAGGACAAGAATCCCGAAATACTAGGAGTCAAACACAAGTGGAGAAGTAAGGATTTTCCAGACATTCAACAGCATTTCGAAAGCATTTAGACAAGATTTTCTCAGACAAGTAGGTCGAGTGGAACGAATAATTTCGGATAATGGCCCACAATACAAATCAGTGCAATTGCAGAACACATTAAAACAACACAAAATAAAACCCATCTACATATCTAAGTACAAACCTAGCGTAAATCCAGCAGAACGATCTATGAAGGACATAGGCACTATATGCCGATTATATGCAGGCAAAATACACAACACTTGGGATATATACCTTAAAGATTTTCAAGAAGTAATAAATGAAATGCCACATAGCACTACACTACTACCTCCAGTTACTGTACTTAAAAATATTGAACCTCCAAACATAACCAGAGAAAATGTTAGATTTCCTATTGTACCACGTAGACAGCACAAACAAGTCATAGCAACAGCACTCTCCAACATCAGAAAGGCAGCCATTAAAAGAAAAGAAAGAGGAGATAGAACAGCAATTAAAAGAACATTCTCAGTAGGCCAGAAAGTATTTGTAAAAACACACCATCTCTCCAGCAAACAGAAACTCAAAATACATAAGTTTTACGCTGCATACAAAGGACCTGTCATAATTAGCCGAATTGCTCATGATAATGCTGTGGAACTAATGAACCCAAAAACAGGCAAGACCTTAGGACTTCACCATGTGAGCCATATCAAAAAGTTTGAAGATTAAATTTGTTACTGGTAAAAAGTCAGCACAATATTTCAAGATTATGTTGCAGATAAGATCGTCAGGAGAAAGAAGAATGAAGAGAGAGGAAGGTGGGAAAAAGAAAGTAGTTTCAATAAAAACAAAAACAAAAATAACACGAATAGTACCATAGATTATGGTGACGGGATAAAGCGTAGATAGTCTAACAGCATGAAATACTAAAATGCTATACACCACGACACTACACAAAAATAAAAAACGAATTTGAGGTTTCTTGTATAAGTTAAGACTCAAAATATCTTAAAATTGTAAGATGGAAAGGGCGCCGAAATTTGTAAAGCTTTTAAAAAGGCGCAAAATGATGTAGGTACTAGACATATGTTAGATGAATATAAGTAAAACTTTTTGTAAGAGCCATTGTAAAAGCTCCAGCAAAGATCAGATGCAACGAACCACAAGCTGCAATGCGAGAAGTATCAAGAAAGAAAAGGACGTAATTAGCAAGACACGATTCCTACAAGGCAGAAGCGTCGAGAGAAGGGAAAGGACGGCGAGACCAACAGAAGACCCTAGTAACTGCAGTGGGCAATAAATTTAACCGCTAGGCGGAACCCTGCTGGGACAGAACACCCTGCAGTGACGCGACACAATGCCGAATTCCGGAAGGGTCTCCGAGCTCCCCCACTCAGAGGAGCGAGCAAAAAACGGCCTGACGAGAAGACCGCTTGGACAAGCCACCACCGGCAAAAAAAAAAAAAAAATATGTGTAAAAGTCACACTACTGCTATTAAACAGCGCACTGATGCACGAAACTGAAGAAAACGTCCACAAAGTAAAAATGACACGCCCAAACAATTTATCAAACTGTTACTAGGAGGAGAAATTCGAAGCGACTAGTTATCAATAAATATTTCCATATCCTGCCCAGAGAAGAACCAAAAATCAAGTAAGAAGCAGAGAAAAAGCAGGAAGAACAGAAGTTGAAGATTTGTAAGATTGAGACCAAGGAAGAAGATGGGTGAAGAATAGACGACATACCTTCCCAAATCCCTATCCTATTGTAAACTAGTCGTCTGCGAAGTATTATAACGAAAAACGACCGCTTTCAGCGACACATAACGATGACTTTCACGCAAACAAAGCCAGTAAACCATGAGATTCTGCACTCACAGCTCCATTCCATTATGGGACCTCCACAACAGCAACACACACTTGCAAAGCCAACAAGGAACGATGAACGAAGCTGTACATCAAATACTTGCCCACATCCATCCCGCTCAAGTCCATCACCTTCGTGCAAAAACATTCACCAACCTCACGCTTAAACATTCATAGGATTGCGTGAACGTTTGAAATCAAATTATGTGATGTAGGAATTGTGCAAAAGAAATGTGTGAAAAACTAAATAAGTTAAGCACACCAGACAGCTAATAAACTACAAAATAACAGTCATTGACTATGGACTTAAATAAAAAATAGACTATCGATAAAAATAAGTCATTAGTTCTGAAATGGACAGTATATAAAGAACAAAAGTAAGGCATAATAAACACTAAAACTGTATGCCACTTATTTTCTCCTCATAAAAATAAAAGAATAACTATATTTTACTTATTTTCTCCTTACAAAAACAAAGAATAAAAAATTATCTTGTTGGATGTTTTCCCTTTTTTTAAACATTTGTACCATTTATTAGGATAATATCTCAATACTTATGTATGTATATTTCTTTGTCAAAGCAAGTCTAGGAAATAATTCTTATTTGTTAGTGTAACAATGTTGAAATGAGTGTCTAGAAACAAAAACATTTTACTTGTACATCATATTTAGAAAATGTGTTAGGAATAGATTTTACTTAATTACTACATTTATAAAAACAATATTCCTAAGAAAAACGATGTGAAAGACTCCACACTTTCGATAACAAACTTCTTAAAAAACGAACTTCACACTTAAATCAAGAAAGAAAATAATTAAAAATTAATAATAGCATAAAAATATCCTTCTCTTGTCATATTTTGATAATAATATGGAAGAATATAAAAATATAAACTAGTAATACAAACTAGCATAGAACAGAATAACGTGGCTGAACAGTAGGCAAGAAAATTTAGATAAAGAAATAATTTTTGATTGACTTAGACAACGATTCAATCATTGCCTATCTTCAGTACAAAAATTAAGTTCGAAGGGTGGTGATACGTAAGGTGTCAGGCAAATCCAACACCTTCCACGAAAACCCTGACATGATAAGCAAATCCAGTAGTATGTCACATAGCTCCGAATAAATTGTGACATTAAATTAACCAAAGTAATACGAGTAACGAGTGAGCAAATGGAATACGACAGAAAAGTAATAAGAGTAACGAGTAACGAGTGAGCAAATGGAATACCACAGACTAACACAAGAACGTCTAAATGCATGTCATACCTTCCCACCGTGAGACACATGCAGTTCCAAGGGGAGAAATGAGAAGCCGAGAGCAGAACCGTGTCAAGCTGGAAGGCCCTACGATAAGGGACGGATGGACACCCATGTTGCCAGCTAACTGCTAGGACCACACCACCCGCAAGTTTTAGCGTGAGACTTTTGCGCGTCTCTGTTACGTTAGGACCACCCCCCAGCCCATGTTAAAAGCTAGAGCCCTCCAGATGAACGGTATAGTTCTTACGATAACACAAAAAGAGCTACACCACCCGCAAGTTTTAGCGTGAGACTTTTTCGCGTCTCTGATACGTTAGGACCACCCCCCCAGCCCATGTTAAAAGATAGAGCCCTCCAGAAGAACAGTATAGATCTTACGATAACGCTAAAAGGACCACACCAGCTGCAAGTTTTAGCGTGAGACTTTTTTGCGTCTCTGTTACGTTGCAAACTTTAAAAACATTGCCCCACCACGAAAAGTATAACGTTTCCCATTGGATAGACAGAATTTTTGTAGGCGGAGCTTAAGGTTAACATTGAGACCCTGATTGATCAGATGAAAACACAGCCAGATAGCTTTTTTAAAAAAACAACTTCGGTAAATTGTAGTAAGGGGAAGTTAAGGAGTTGCTTCTGAGAGGGCGAGCTGGACGGAGCTGCGCTGGCCGCCGCCCCCTGACGAACACCGACAAGGTAATGAACACACGCGATGCCGCATTTTTGAGCGCATGAGGCTTCACTCAGAACTGCAGAAGTCTCATCTGTTACATCCTCTTTTTGCGTAATACTAGTGTCGATCGTCAATTAAAGCTCATGGTGTTCACATTTGCCACTTGAAGTAAAAATCTGAAACGCGATGATTTTTCTGTTATATAGTTATTGAGAAGCCACATCAGCCACTGTAATATACGACAAGTTATATAAGTAATTAAAGATAATTGAGGGTCACTGTAGGCCATTTTGATAATTTGCTTTTTTGTGAAACTTAATTTAAACCTAGATTATAGATGTGATATGGCATAGGTCAGCCTTCGATCGATTGTAGAACTTGGAAACCCATTCAGGGAATATTCGTTCACATTTTTGTTGAACGCAGTTGGTTTTTACCATCCTGTATTACAACATTTCCTTTTATCAATAGTGCAATTTATAAACGATGTTTTGCGAGTAGAATAAAATTTCCAGTGGTAAACTCAACTGCTTTTTCGACGTTATTTTACCAGCTAACTAAAAATAAGAAAGCCTTGAACCCCTTCCACTAAATTTAGTTAGTATTAAGATTCTTTTACAGGGAGTGCAGTGGAGCTGACGCTGAAATCATTAAGCATTTGGTTATATCATCGCTAGTCTCACTGAAATCTTCTGAATTCTACATGTCATGTGTGGTCTGGCGTCTCCTTACCAGCAACAGGTCCCAGGTTCAAACTAGTCAATTCCCTAAAAAAACACGCTCAGAGCGTCGTTGCGCGCAAGTGGTAGGAAGACACGATATAGAACAGACACCACGCAGAATGTTTACAGCTTCTTCATCTCCCAGTACCTACTGCAGCCTACATCCTTCTGCATCTGCTTAGTGTATTCATCTCTTGGTCTCCCTCTACGATTTTTACCCTCCACGTTGCCCTCCAATACTAAATTGGTGATCCCTTGATGCCTCAGAACATGTCCTACCAACCGATCCCTTCTTCTAGTCAAGTTGTGCCACAAACTCCTCTTCCCCCCAATTCCGTTCAATACCTCCTCATTAGTTATGTGATCTACCCATCTAATCTTCAGCATTCTTCTGTAGCACCAGATTTCGAAAGCTTCTGTTCACTTCTTGTCTAAACTATTTATCGTCGACGTTTCACTTCCATACATGGCTACACTCCATACAAATACTTTCAGAAACGACTTCCTGACATTTAAATCTATACTCGATGTTAACAAATTTTTCTTCTTTAGAAACGCTTTCCTTCCCACTGCCAGTCTACATTTTATATCCTCTCTACTTCGACCATCATCAGTTATTTTGCTCCCCAAATAGCAAAACTCCTTTACTACTTTAAGTGTCTCATTTCCTAATCTAATTCCCTCAGCGTCACCCGACTTAATTCGACTACATTCCATTATACTCGTTTTGCTTTTGTTGATGTTCTTCTTATACCCTCTTTTCAAGACACTGTCCATTCTGTTCAACTGCTCTTCCAAGTCCTTTGCTGTCTCTGACAGAATTACAATGTCATCGGCGAACCTCAAAGTTTTTTTTTTTTTCTTCTCCATGGATTTTAATACCTACTCCGTACTTTTCTTTTGTTTCCTTTATTGCTTGCTCAATATACAGATTGAATAACATCTGGGATAGGCTACAACCCTGTCTCACTCCCTTCCCAACCACTGCTTCCCTTTCATACCCGACGTGTTCCAACATTTCTACTGGAATCCAAATTGATCTTCCCCGAGGTTGGCTTCTATCAGTTTTTCCATTCGTCTGTAAAGAATTCGCGTTAGTATTTTGCAGCTGTGAACACGGATTTGTTGCGAAACCGTTCTTTTGTCTGTGCAGAACACTGTAATTAACTCGCAGTTTAATTTTTCTTCCTTTCCATACTCAGTTTATTAAATAATTCACTTCGATGCATTTCAGTTTATGCGCCAATGCTTTCTGAAAGTAACAACCAGTGCCATTTGTTAGTGACGTGTGAAACAATTTCGAATCTTGCATCGTCTGTGTAACGTTTTAATTTTTTACTTGGCTCTGTAATATGCTGACAAAAAAATATCAACAGTAGAAGATAATTAATGTAGAATAATGAACTTTCGGGAATACGTTTGTCTAGGTGAAATGTCAGTGAGCCGGCCGCTGTGGGAGAGCGGTTTTAGGCCCTTCAGTCCGTAACCGCGCGACTGCTACGGTCGCAGGTTCGAGTCCTGCCTCGGGCATGGATGTGTGTGATATCCTTAGCTTAGTTAGGTTTAAGTAGTTCTAAGTTCTAGGTGATTGATGACCTCAGATGTTACGTCCCATAGTGCTCACAGCCATTTGAACCAAATTTCAGTGATTAACATTAGAAGATCACAGAATGACGGCTTTCACGGCAGGTGTTGTCCTGTCAGGAAGGTCGCAGTTCGTAGTAATAGACGGCAAATAATCGAGTAAAACTGAAGTGATATCAGGTGTTCCCCAGGGAAGCGTCCTGGGACCTCTGCTGTTCCTGATCTATACAGGGTGTTACAAAAAGGTACGGCCAAACTTTCAGGAAACATTCCTCACACACAAATAAAGAAAAGATGTTATGTGGACATGTGTCCCGAAACGCTTAATTTCCATGTTAGAGCTCATTTTAGTTTCTTCCACCTACGCTCAATGGAGCACGTTATCATGATTTCGTACGGGATACTCTACCTGTGCTGCTAGAACATGTGCCTTTACAAATACGACACAACATGTGGTTCATGCACGATGGAGCTCCTGCACATTTCAGTCGAAGTGTTCGTACGCTTCTCAGCAACAGATTCGGTGACCGATGGATTGGTAGAGGCGGACCAATTCCGTGGCCTCCACGCTCTCCTGACCTCATTACCTCTTGACTTTCATTTATGGGGGCATTTGAAAGCTCTTGTCTACGCAACCCCGGTACCAAATGTAGAGACTCTTCCTGCTCGTATTGTGGACGGCTGTGATACAATACGCAATTCTCCAGGGCTGCATCAGCGCATCAGGGATTCCATGCGATGGAGGGTGGGTGCATGTATCCTCGCTAACGGAGGACATTTTGAACATTTCCTGTAACAAAGTGTTTGAAGTGACCCTGGTACGTTCCGTTGCTGTGTGTTTCCATTCCATGATTAATGTGATTTGAGGAGAAGTAATAAAATGAGCTCTAATATGGAAAGTAAGCGTTTCGGGACACATGTCCACATAACATATTTTCTTTCTTTGTGTGTGAGGAATGTTTCCTGAAAGTTTGGCCGTAGCTTTTTGTAACACCCTGTATAAATGACCTGGGTGACAATCTGAGCAGTTCTCTTAGGTTGTTCGCAGATGATGCTGTAACTTACCGTCTAGTAAGGTCATCCGAAGACCAGTATCAGTTGCAAAGCGATTTAGAAAAGATTGCTGTATTGTGTGGCAGGTGGCAGTTGACGCTAAATAACGAAAAGTGTGAGGTGATCCACATGAGTTCCGAAAGAAATCCGTTAGAATTCGATTACTCGATAAATAGTACAATTCTCAAGGCTGTCAATTCAACTAAGTACCTGGGTGTAAAAATTACGAACAACTTCAGTTGGAAAGACCACATAGATAATATTGTGGGGAAGGCGAGCCAAAGGTTGCGTTTCATTGGCAGGACACTTAGAAGATGCAACAAGTCCACTAAAGAGACAGCTTACACTACACTCGTTCGTCCTCTGTTAGAATATTGCTGCGCTGTGTGGGATCCTAACCAGGTGGGATTGACGGAGGACATCGAAAGGGTGCAAAAAAGGGCAGCTCGTTTTGTATTATCACGTAATAGGGGAGAGAGTGTGGCAGATATGATACGCGAGTTGGGATGGAAGTCATTAAAGCAAAGACGTTTTTCGTCGCGGCGAGATCTATTTACGAAATTTCAGTCACCAACTTTCTCTTCCGAGTGCGAGAATATTTTGTTGAGCCCAGCCTACATAAGAGAAATCAGAGCTCGAACAGAAAGGTTTAGGTGTTCGTTTTTCCTGCGCGCTGTTCGGGAGTGGAATGGTAGAGAGATAGTATGATTGTGGTTCAATGAACCCTCTGCCAAGCACTTAAATGTGAATTGCAGAGTAATTATGTAGATGTAGATGTAAATGTTGTCATCATTTAACACATCCGAGCTGAGATGCCGTGGTCCATACATAACTCTCCCCTCCGAGGACAATGGGCGAACTGCCGTTGTCCTCGGAGGATGCCTTCCTCAGTCGAAGGCGAAACGTCAGGGGAGAGTTTTATGTATGGACCACAGCATCTCAGCCCAGAAGTGTTAAATGATGATTAGAAGATCACAGTTTACTGTAGGCAAGCGCAGGATATGGCATTGCAAATATGAAACGGTGATCATTAATAGCCGGAGTAACCGCCAGAATGTTGAATGCAAGCACGTTAACATGCATGCATTGTGTTGTACATGTTTGTGGGATAGAGTTCCATGCATTTTGCAACTGATCGGTCAATACAGCGACTGTCAATGATGGTTGTGGATGACTCTGGACTTCTCGTCGCATGATATCTCTTATGTGCTCGACTGGAGACAGATCTGTTGATCCAGCAGCCCAAGGCAACATATGATTCTCCGTACAGCATGTTGGTTTACATAACCGGTATGTGGGCGGGGGTTATGCTGTTGGAAAACACCCCCTGGAATGCTGCTCATGAATGGCAGCACAACAGGTCGAATCACCAAACTGACGTACAAATTTGCAGTCAGGGTGCATGGGGTAGGCACGAGAGTGCTCTTGCTGTCATACGGAATTCCACCCCAGACCATAACTCCAGGTGTAGGTCCAGTGAGTCTAGCACGCAGACAGGTTGGTTGCAGGCCTTCAACTGGCCTCCTAACCAACACACGGCCATCACTATCACTGACGCACAGAATGTATTTAAAGCAAACCCGTTGCGCATCCTTACAGTCGCACTATTAGCGCCACTCATGTACGGCTGGCGCGAAATTTGAATAGAAATCAGCATCTTTCAGATGTAGCACACGCCTACCAACTTTCGTTGCCGCACAACTCCATCTTACTGTTGGTTTTCTTTTTTTTCGTCAGCGTACATTTTCAATTATTTTATTAATGGTTTAAATAATGACATTTTTGGGAAAGTGTCTAATATTCTGTGCAATGATTTGTCTAAAAGTAAGAGACAAAATAAATTAGAGATGCGTTTAATGTGTCTGTGAATGATGCACTAAATGAGACTGCACGGTCTACATAACCCACCAAACAAATATTCCCTAGAATTTAAAAAACCAAGATTATAAGTTAAAAACTGAAATTTAAATTCTCAACGAGCACCTCGTTTGCTCATCTGTATTTCGAGCATCAAATGTTCTACTACTTTGTTTTACTTCATACTTCCAGACGGATCATTTCGCAAAACAACTCACGGTTTATTTTCAAAAAACAAAAAAATTCTATTGTTTTATTTTCTGTTAAATATCACACTCAGATTTTAGCTGGGCCTTGAAGAGATGAACTTTTTGACACTTCATTTACATAGTCAACAGCAGCTGTTCGTGAAAGATTTCGGTTCTCCCTCAAATCATTAATTACGTTTTTCTTAATTACACTCATTACTTTCAAGCAATTAAACTTTTTTTGCCCTACTTGTCCTCTTCCCCTCCTCGTTCGGCTGTGCAAATCCGGACAAAAATCCATTCTGTAATTTCTATGGAGACCTTCTTTTCGCTCTGCTGAGACAACTGAGCGAGGTGGCGCCGTGGATAGGACGGTGGACCCGCATTCGTGAGGTCCATAGTTCAAATCCCCGTCCAGCCATCCATATCTCCCTAAATCGTCCCAGGCGAGAGCCCAGATGGTTTCCTAACCCATGCTTGAAACGTTCCGAGATTGTGTTCCGTCTCAAATGAACACGATGTCGACGCGACGTTTAATCATAATTTACCTTCCTTCCTTCGGCTGAGACAAAGCAAAAGTTGTAAGTGTAGTGAAAAATACACTACTGATTTAATAATACCTCGCGTACATAGAGACGGAGAGTGCGGTACTATGTGGAACAAATATGTCAGTCTTAGTTGAACAACGAGACGGGCTAAACACAGTGACCATCAATTGCGGAGGTTAAGCACACCCGCTACAAGGAATAATGTTTGAGAGGCATGGTATTACTATATTTGACGGTACTTGACAATTTTTTTTTTTTTTTTGGTGATATCTTACAATACAGCATCACCGGTCTATTGCGGTCTAACTGTGTTGGTGAGGCAGTAAATTTATCCACAGGGCAGTGACTGCGTCACTGCAATTCACTTTGGAGGTGTGGCGGTGGGACTTGTAGTTCCGTACCACCCTCTGACGGTGACAGTACTACATGAGTTAGGCAGAAAAATTTAGCCTAACATGGGCAGGTATGATTGGGAAGTATTGGACGTAGAATGGGAGCTAGTCCCGCCAAAGGATGCGTCCGTGGTGGGCGTGCCAGACATATCGTTAGTCATGGTCGGCATCCGTTTCCTCTAGGATGGTTAGGGGAACCGGATGTTGGTGCCAGCGGCGTGGAAGTGTGGTCCCAACCTGGCGTAACCCATGGACAGTGTCCCTCAAGGCATCCACTTTCTCATAGAGCCGCCGCGCGTTGTTGCGTATGGTCGTCTTTAGGGGGACGATATCCGCTTCCTCGTGGAGAGTGACAATTCTCGTGAGTGGCGGGGCGTGCAGGCTCCACCTGAGCACCTTGTTCTGCAGGCGCTGCAATGTACGAATCCTGGTGACACTAATCGTGGCCCATGCAGCAGATCCATACGTGAGGGCAGGCAGGATAACTGTTCGGTAAATGCGGAGCTTGGTATGCAGGTTAAGTTCCCTACTGCGAAAGAGTGGGTACAAAGCCCTTGTTGGTGACATACTCCGCATGACAGTAGAAGAGCAACTTGTGGTCCATCTGGACCCCGAAATAGGTGGTTGTCGGGGACCAGGGCACCCGCACACCTGCAATCGAGATATTGCGGCGCAGCACTGGGCGCCGTTTCGTGAAGTAAACTGCCGTGGTTTTGGCGGCATTGAGAGCTATTTTGTTTGTCCGGCACCAGGTGATAGTGGCGTCCACCTGTTACTGGAGGCGGGCGACGACGGCGTCAGTAATGCGGCCAGTGGTGTATAGCGCTGTGTCGTCAGCGTATTGTGCAAGGTGTCACTCGGGGATGACCGGCATATCATTGACATAGATATTAAATAGCATGGGATATAGCACCGATCCTTGCGGAGTGCCTGCCGACAATTGCGAATGCCAGAACGTATTTCCCGTTGAGCCACTAGGAAAGTTCTACCACGGAGGAAGTCATCCACGATCTTGACATAAATATCCGGCATAGGGGTCTGTGTCAGCATCTTGTGTACGAGGTTGTCTTGCCAGATCTTATTGTAGGCGTTTTGCAAGTCCAGAAAAACGGCAGCTGTCGACTTGGCAGTGTTGAAGCCTTTGCTGATGTGTTCAGTGATCCGTAGGACCTGAAGTTCAGCAGAGAGGTGCGAAGTGAATCCAAACTGTTCAGGACGGATCGTCCCAGCTGCCGCAAGAGGTTGGGAAAGTCGGTGAAGGATCACAGATTCAAGGACCTTCGCCATAGTGTTTAGGAGGCTGATGGGACTGTTGTTGGTGGGGACTGTAGGGTCTTTGAACCTCTTGGGGATTGCAGTCAGCTTGGCTTGTTTCCACTGAGGGGGGAAAAGGCCAGATGTGAGACAACAGTTTAAAATCTTGGTGAACAAGACGAGTGGTGTGCGGGGAAGGTGGCAAAGATGTTCATTTAAAATTCCGTCCAATCCAGGGGCCGACCAGCCACGTTTCCTTTGAAGGATGCGCTGAATTTCTGCCATGGACGTAAGAAGGGGAGCAGACTGGGGTGGGTGGTTGTGGAAAGCAGCAACAGCTGTCAGGACTTCATGTTCTTCCTGTAGTTCGTTCGGAGAAAGGTCCTGGACCAGAGGGCGGTTTTGGGCCGCGAACGCATCTGCCAGCGTTTCCACAATTTGCAGGGTATCATATAACAAGCCCGCTGCTGTGCGAATAGGATGGGCAGTCGCTGGCTTAGAACGCCGCAGGGTGCGAATGACAGTCCAGTCAGATTTTTGGTGGAGTAGGAAAGTGGACATCCTGTCCTCCCACTGTTCAGACCTCCATTCGGCGAGCCGGTGGCTGAATTCGCGTTGGAGGCGTCTCATTTGGTGTTTGTCCTGGGGGTCACGAAACTGCTTCCACCTCCGGCGGTAGCGGTTCTTTTGCACCTTCAGCTATCGTAACAGAGGGGGCAAGTCGTCCAGGGATGTTAAATTGCGAGGTGCAGCGGAGATGGAGAGTTTCACTGCTTTCTATATTTTGGCGGTAAGGTAATCCACAGCACGCTCTATATTGTCGGTGTTGTCAAATCGGGGTCGTGTCGAGTTAATTCGACCTCGGAATTTAGATTTACGTACAAATGAATAAATTACTAAATCACAACTACGTGCTTTAATGCATGTATGTGTTTGAGCCTGATTTCGTAGTACTGCCACTTGTTTGTTATGTAACATATTGAAAGAAGCCTTTTATTTGACTCTTAGCACCTACTTTTACCTTTTTAAAAAAATTATTTTTTCCATATAATGTAATAAATATACCAAATTGAACCTGAAGTTTGATTGGCTCTACATCGACTACAAAATACCTTCGTTATTATATATCGTCTGAATTTTTTCCACTATTATATCTTTTGTGTATGTGTTTGAGTCTGATTTCGTAATGCTGCCACTTGTTTGTTATGTAACGTATTGAAAGAAGCCTGTTATTTGACTCTCATTTCCTCAGCATCTACTGTTACCTTTTTCAAGATATGCAATGTTTATTTTACTTTTTCCTTTGAATACTTCGTTAACCAGCTTCAACCGGTATCAATTGAGATACTTTCGCAACCTTTTTGCTAGTCACTGTATCGGGAGTAAATCTTTGGAGTTTGGAGAGAAGTTTGGCTGCCAGCCATTGGCGATCTCCGGCGGTGTAGAATGCTATGTGTGTCCTTGTTCGAAGGAAGTCAGTCATTACATTCGGAGTGTTATAACATGCGTCTCATTTAGGAGCCATTATGTGATAAAGCCTGCTATTCTGATGAAATTACATTTGATAGTTGCAGAACCATAGTTTAGAACAGTCCTCAGAACATGCAGGATGCATGTTAAGGTGAATCGGATTTATATTCAGCACTGCAAACAATTTAGAGTGTGATGAGGTTAGCCGAGTTGTTCGTTTGTAGTGGTTCGTACGGCAATATTCTTCGTAGTGAATAGCTCCATTTTAAATTCATTTCATTCTGGAATAGCTCTAATTTTAAAGCTTTAAATGTTGAAAGAGTGCAAGCTTACTTCTGAATGAATGATTTCAGATTACTTTTTCAGCGATAGAATCCTAGTTTTGTATTAAGTAATGTGGACAGAATTATTGCCAAGAGGTACTGAGTTGTGTACATGTTCTTAACTATGAATACATCAGTTGTCTCGATTACCAGAAATATACTTCTCTTTTTTCATGTTTTACATAAGTGGCAGACTTACACTGTGTGATCAAAAGTATCCGGACACCCCCAAAACATACGTTTTTCATATTAGGTGCATTGTGCAGCCACCTACTGCCAGGTACTCCATATCAGTGACCTCAGTAGTCATTAGACATCGTGAGAGAGCAGAATGGGGCGCTCCGCGGAACTCACGGACTTCGAACGTGGTCAGGGGATTAGGTGTCACTTGTGTCATACGTCTGTACGCGAGATTTCCACACTCCTAAGCATCCCTAGGTCCGCTGTTTCCGATGTGACAGTAAAGTGGAAACGTGAAGGCACACGTACAGCACAAAAGCGTACAGGCCGACCTCGACTGTTGGCTGACAGAGACCGCCGACAGTTGAAGAAGGTCGTAATGTGTAATAGGCAGACATCTATCCAGACCATTACACATGAATTCCAAACTGCATCAGGATCCGCTGCAAGTACTATGACAGTTAGGCGGGAGCTGGGTAAACTTGGATTTCATGGTCGAGCGGCTGCTAATAAGCCACACATCACACCGGTAAATGCCAAACGACGCCTCGCTTGGTGTGAGGAGCTTAGACATTGGACGACTGAACAGTGGAAAAACGTTGAGTGGAGTGACGAATCACGGTACATAATGTGGCGATCCAATGGCAGGGTGTGGGTATGGCGAATGCCTGGTAAACTTCACCTACCAACAGGCGGTGGTGTTATGATGTGGTCGTGTTTTTCATGGAGGGGGGCTTGCACCCCTTGTTGTTTTGCGTCGCACTATCACAGCACAGGCCTACATTTATGTTTTAAGCACTTTCTTGCTTCCCACTGTTGAAGATCAACTCGGGGATGGCGTTTGCATCTTTCAACACCATCGAGCACCTGTTCGTAATGCACGGCCTGTGGCCGAGTGGTTACACGACAATAACATGCCTGTAATGGACTGGCCTGCACAGAGCCCTGACCTGAATCATATAGAACACCTATGGAATGTTTTGGAACGCCGACTTCGTGCCAGGTCTCACCGACCGACACCGATATCTCTCCTCAGTGCAGCACTCCTTGAAGAATGGGCTGCCATTCCCCAAGAAACATTCCAGCACCTGATTGAACGTATGCCTGCGTGAGTGGAAGCTGTCATCAAGGCTAAGGGTGGTCCAACACCATACTGAATTACAGCATGACCGATGGAGGTTGCCACGAACTTGTAAGTCATTTTCAACCATGTGTCTTGAATATTTCATAAAATCTTTTTTTACGTTGTCTGGGTTGTCTACTTTATTGTATTATTCATCCCAGGTTCGCCAGAAATTCCGTTATTGAATTACAATGAGATTTGTGAGAAAGTGTCTCCGAAAACCATTCACAGCGGCAAAAAAATAGTCGACGTTGCGGTCAGTGTGCCAGCATATAATTGCAGCCACCACCTAACAGGCATTGTGGAAATTGTGGATGTGCTCGCACTTAAGATCGGACCAGCCTATTACAGCTACTGCACAAAAGCTGACGATAAGCGTATCGAGCGAGCAGAGCAGCAGATAGCAGGAACTGCCAAAGAGGACTGTAGTACCACCCCGGCCACGAAGAACATGAATGTGTAACTCTTTTTGAATCTGGAACTGCTGTATGGTCCAGAGATCGCTGATTGAAGGTGTGTTTAACTTTTCAGAAAATTTAACCCCGTGAGGTTAAAGGCAAGACCGCTACGGTCGCAGGTTCGAATCCTGCCTCGGACATGGATGTTTGTGATGTCCTTAGGTTAGGTAGGTTTAACTAGTTCTAAGTTCTAGGGGACTAATGACCTCAGAAGTTGAGTCCCATAGTGCTCAGAGCCAAAATTTAACCCAAAACTTTAAACACGTTTTCCTTGAAGCTGTAAATTTCAAAATTGGCGGGAAGCGTAACTTTAAAATGGTACATACGATTTTGATAGAAATTTGATGCCAGGATTCTAAATTAAATTCTCTGTCAGAGTAAGTTTCCATTTTGCGATATCTTCAAAAAGTCATTTTTGATACACGCTTTTGTCTTGATGTTTTGGGCGAAGAAAACAACATTTGTTCCAGCAAGTCACCATTATCTTACAATTTAAAATTTTTCAATCATCCTATGAATGCTGATATAAGATATATTGAAAACGACTTATTTAAAATTATTTTGTTACAGGTGCAGTATGAGGACTTTGAGTATTTCCTCCGATGACCCACGTTCAGGCACCAAGGGGTCCTCTTCCTGGATCAGCGGTTACAAGAAGCATCCAATGTGGACACAAAAATAGATTTCTTTAAGACAAAAGTGTTAGGAATAAAACTATATCACCAGATTACTTCCTATTTTACTTGAAAAACATAAACATGATTCTTACCTATTTTGATGTGTTCAAAGAGGACTAACCCCCTAGATGTTATGGTATACCTATCTGTCTACGAACTTCTCGGTAACTGTCCAAAGTGTATATAGTGTGATGTTTTGAAACGCGATGATACAGAAGTGCCTACAGCAAGTTAGCTATGTACACTCTAGAACATGGGATAGCATTACAGACTTAAAAGATTTTCTTTGGACTACTGTCATGTGTGGTCTGGCGTCTCCTTACCAGCAACTGGTCCCACGTTCAAACTAGTCAATTCCCTAAAAAATCACGCTCAGAGCGTCGTTGCGCGAAAGTGGTAGGGAGACACGACTTAGAACAAACAGACACCACGCAGAATGTTAGACTACTTTTAGATAAAGGAAAAGCTGTAATTTATCGAATTACGTCCGATGGTGCTCATTGTATTCAAGGATAATAAAGTTGTGAACTGTGGAAATTCTGAAAATATATAAGTAGCTACATTAATCAATGTTTATAATTGAATTCCTCGATAGTTATTGAGTCCTATTTCCTGTACCATGCACTTTCTCGAAGTAAGGTACAAGGCATTGGACGAGGGTAATCCGCCCCGTGTAAGGGAGTTAGCTGTAGTGCTGTAGCGGTGTAATGGCTAGCGTAGGTTCCTCTCCCCCCCCCCCCCCCCCCCGCCACTCTTTCCTAAACAGAGACACCTGTGTTCAATTTCCAGCCCTGGCACAAATTTTAATTCGTTTCTTCAGCTTCCATCGTTATCGTAGATAAAGATGAGACTCAGCAGCTCGAGGAAAATTTAATTATATCTTTTCTGATAGTTAACTAACTTCTAAACTCTGAACAGGTGACTACACGACAGGGGAAACTATCCTACAGCACAGCTCAGCGCTATGATCTAATACATGTTAGAACAACGTGTTGCTATTTTGAATCTATTCAGTTATGTGCTCTATTTTACTGTATGATATGCAGCCCCTTATCTCTTCCAGTGCGTCAGATCATATGAAAGTGCGTTCTGCATGATTATGTCATAGATTTTTTCGAGTCAGATAACGCTAGAAACATATTTCTTGGAGATTGCATATTTCATTTTGCGTACCACAAGAGTATCAGGACTTGTATATCACCATCCATGAGAGAAGTTGAAGCAGTTCCACACACACGCACACACACACACACACACACACACACACACACTCACACACACACACACACACACACACACACACTCACACAAACAAACAAACAAACACGCACACAGTCTCTTCAGTACTAAGCAAAGGAAGTGTCGTTAGGCTTCACTGAAGTCGCTTATCTGACCTACGTCAACCTCGAGTAGATCGTAGATTTTAATTTTAACTATTTCTTTTAAAACACACGTTGAAGTAGAGTGCTCTTACTTCGCGTGATTGCATTTATATTCGTTGCGACAGGGCACTGAACGTCCGATCTGTCTCCAATCCGCGTGCGAAGCGGGAAAGGTATTCACATTATAGAACCGACGGCCGAGTTACAGACTTTTGTAGCTGGTCTGTACACAAGCAATGGTGCAACCAACTGTACATTCACCGAAACGACACATAGTCGGATAGTGAAAGAATGCTAAGAAAAACGAGGAGGAGTGAGAGTAAACCTACAGTGAATAATGGAACTTCTTCTGTTGATGAAAACAGGCGTATATAACTTTGCCTCACTTGGGGTTCATTTCCTTTCGTTAGTATTTCAACGCTGGGGAAAATCGGAACTTTATATGCTGCGGGAACAGTCTTTTAGGCGACACCAGAGGATAATAAAGAGAGAAGCGAGATGAGTGTTCAGCACGAAGCACTATCCAGAGGGGGTCGTAGAAGGTGCTGCAGCGTTATAATCTGCAGCGGATATAAGGTAGTCATTATATTAGGAGCAAAATAATGAACAGATCGAATGCTTTGTACTTTATCATGTACATATCTTTTATCTAAATGATATGCAACGGCAATTTTGCGTGTTGTTAAAATCATCGCTGGGAACAGATGTTAGATGCAAAATAATAAGCATAAATTACAGACCATCGGCATTGCTGGCTGGCAGACCCCCGATGGGTTATTCAGTCGCACTATTGGAAAGGTTTTGTTTCCTCTCACACAATGGCACCTTGCCAGTGCAATGTGTGAGCACTGTGTCTTAAGTGTATCTGTCCAGCAAGGCGAGTGTGTGTAGAGCATTTAATGTTGTCGATCACCATGGGGAAGGGAAAGGGTTGGATGAAACCCAGTGTTGGTACATAGCTTGGTCATCTTGAATAGCACCATGGAGACCTGTGATGTTAACGTCCCCACGTGACCAACGGATTACCACCAACAAGCCTTCAATAAATGAGATACTGCAGGGAGATTTGGAAATTACTACAGGATACTGGTCTGACTATCAGGGTTCTTACGCCAACACTTCTCGTCCCCTTGCTGGCGATTAATGGAGCCACAGAGATTACAATAGCTACAGCTCACATTAGCGCCACCACACAAACGTACGTTTGTAACCTCGACCACCGTGTATGTTGTGGGTAAAAGTGACTAGTTTCAATCACCATTGAAAAAGGCGTTAGTTGGTTTTGGCTAGGGGGAAAAATGTTTGTGAGCATTTTTAAATCAACCGTTATAAATACAATATATCAACATCGCGATCTGAATCCAAAGAGTGTTTAAAAACATTTAAATACATATTTGTTACCAAATATTTAGATTAACTATAGTAAGACTAAACTGATGTTTAATAAACTCATAAGAACAATACGAACTAGCAATTAAGATACAGAAAACACTGAGCATTTGTATCTGTGTACTGGAGACAATGACCGGATGGATGGGAAAAGAAACAAATGGAAGACTCAAAGTGATCTAGATCGGTATACTAAAAAAATTTTCTGACCAAAGGTTTACCGTCTGTATTGGCTGAGGGGTAGCATCTTCGACTAGTAACCTAAACGTTCAGGCTCCTGTGTTTGATCACAGCGCCTGCATTAATCTTGAATACAGATCATCAGCAGTGACGGCTGAGGCTTGTGGTACAACGAGTCATCAACATCCAGCCTTTGCCCTTGGGAAAGAGAACGGAGAAACGGGCAGAGGTACCCTCTTGCCCTTAAGATGGGATTTTGTCCCAGAAGGTGACAGAATTAGTAGCGAACAACGGCATGAGAGTGCAGAACGCAATAGAAACTACTGCATTAAAGACACACAATATGTATCCATAGTACTCTGTATCCACAGTACAGTCCCCTGTAATCGAAAAAAGTATCAGGATGATCTTTCCATTGGCAAAGGTTCCCAGATTTGGCCTCATTCGGATCTCCGGGAGTTGGTTGCCAAGGTGGATATGACCAGAAGAAAAATGAATAATCAGCGAAAGGGCAACATCCTACAAATCGTCTTCAGGGCCTCAGGATTCATTTACTGGGATCGATCTTGGCCACCCCGGGGTTCCTGAGCTGGGATCAGGGATCTTGGCTTGACCACCCTGATCACGAGCATTATAAAAGACTCTGTCACTTGCAACCTACGTCCTCAATGATTTGCTGGATGTATTCCAAACTCTGTCTTTCTCTACAGTTTTTGCCTCCGCAGGTCCCTCTAGTACTATGGGAGTTATTCCTTGATGTCCTAACAGATGTGCTATCATCCCGTCCCTTCACATCGTCAGTGTTTTCCATATATTCCTTTTCTCTCCGATTCTGAGCAGGACCTCCTCAGTTCTTACCGTATCAGTCCACCTAATTTTGAACATGTCTCAAATGCTTCGATTCTCTTCTGTTCCGGTTTTCCAATGCCCATCTTTCGCTAACATAGGCTGCTGTGCTCCAAACACATATTCTCAGAAATTTCTTCCTCAGATTAAGTCGATACTATTAGACTTCTCTTGGCCAGGAATGTCCGTCATCCATGCTCTATCACTCATGGGTTATTTTGCTACCTAGGTAGCAGAATTCCTTAACTTCATCTACTTTGTGATCATCATATGTGATGTTAAGTTTCTCGCTGTTCTCATTTCCGCTACTTTCGTCTTTCTTCAAGTTACTCTCAGTCCACATTCTGTAGTCATTAGACTGTACATTCCGTTCAGCAAATCGTGTAATTCTTCTTCACTTTCACTCAGGATAGCAATGTCAGCAGCGAATCGTTTCATTGATATCCTTTCACCTTGAATTTAAATCCACTCCTGAACCTTGCTTTTATCTCCATCATTGCTTCTTCGATGTACAGATTAAACAGTAGGGACGAAAGACTATCTTTCTGTCTTATACCCTCTTCCATCAGAGCACTTCGTTCTTGGTCGTCCACTCTTATTATTATTCCCTGTTGGCTCTTGTATTTGTTGTATATTAACCGTCTCTCCCTACAGCTTACCCCTAATTTTCTCAGAATTTCGAACATCCTGCACCATTTTACAATGTCGAACGATTTTTCCAGGTCGACAAATCCTATGAACGTGTCCTGATTTTTCTTTAGTCTTGCTTTCACTATTATCTGCAAAGTCAGAATTGCCTCTCTGATGCCTTTAGCTTTCCTACAGCCAAACTGATGGTCATCTAACACATCCTCAATTTTCTTTTCCATTCATATGTACATTATTTTTGTCAGAAACTTGCATGAGCTGTTAAGCTGATTGTGCGGTACTTCTCGCACTTGTGAGATCTTGCAGTCTTCGGAATTGTGTGGGTGGTTCCGATAGTCTGATGATATGTTGCCATACTCATACTTTCTGCACAACAACGTAAACAGTCGTTTTGTTGCCACTTTCCCAACGATTTTAGAAATTCTGATGGAATTTTGTCTATCTCTTCTGCCTTATTTGATCTTACATCGTCCAAAGCTTCCTTAAATTCTAATTCTAATACTGTATCTTCCATCTCTTCTAATTCGTCTCCTGTTTCTTCATCTATCACATCAGACAAATCTTCCCAATCATAGAGGCCTTCAATGTACTCTTTCCACCTATCCTCTCTCTCTCCTGCATTTAACAGTGGAATTCCCGTCACACTCTTAATGTTACCACCCTTGCTTTTAATTTCACCGAAGGTTATTTTGACTTTCTTATATGCTGAGTCAGTCCTTCCGAAAATTATTTCTTTTTCGATTTCTTCATGTATTTGATACAGCCATTTCAACTTTGCTTCCCTGCATTTTCTATTTATTTCATTCCTCAGTGACTTGTATTTCTGTATTCCTGAATTTTACTGAAATTTTTATACTTCCTTCTTTCATCTATCAGCTGAAGTACTTCTTCTGTTACCCATGGTTTATTCACATCTTCTTTGTACCTATTTTTTTTTTCATTCCAGCGTCTGTGATCGTCCTTTTTAGAGGTGTCCATTCGTCTTCAACTGTACTGCCTACTGAGCTATTCCCTATTGCTGTTACCTCCAGACTCAATTACAGAAGAAAAAGAAACAACCTCTGCGGAACCTGCCCCACCTCCCTTGTATAAGACTCACCTAGGTCTGTAGAGCTCTGTCTTGGTGGACCCTTCATTTTCTAACTGCTCCTCGGGGCAGAGATAGAACCCTCGAAATCTCGAAATTGGTAGGCCGCTGGTAGCTACTAACACCTAATCCAACAAGAGTGCTCATGTAGCCAGTCCTTCTGACTCAGGAATTGATTCCAAAACGATTGTCTTTAGTAATGGAATGGATGCAGGTAATCAGAATGAATTTTAATAGTTGAAAGAAAGGAGGGCAGCTTTGACAAAGTCCCTTCCTGTATTCAAAAAGGTTTGGAGGACATTGCTGGCACTGTAAAATCAGTCAAGTGATTGTACAGAGGAGCACTGTAGCACTGTTGGTTGAAAATTCTGTTTTCCAGCAAATGATGAACCTCTGGAAAGCTAAATGCCTTGGGCAATATGCAATAGGAACTTAGCTACACGCCGTGAACCACAGCAAAGGTGTTTTGTCCTGTACAGATCTTGCCGATAATCCCACGCTGAATTGAAGATGTGTGGGCTCACGAAGGTATCGTTGATGTGAAAAATATCAAACAAGTGTATGGGGATCTGGTAAAATCCGAGCCTTTTATCCTTATCTTCAATAGCACTAAACTCCCAGAGCATATCAAGGCCAGAAAGGCCTCCCAAGAAGGAGCCTCTTGTTCATTTTCTCCAAAGTATGCCAACTGCTCTCGGGGTCATCGTGTCAGGAGTAAGAACAGCAGTGTCTTCCTTGGAGAGAAGAAGGACGTTAAAACAACTATGTGCACTGTGTATGGTGAGGCCAAAAATATCTCTAAGCCCTTACAGCCTGCACGTCCACTAAATCTTTCGCTTCCACTCTTAAAAAGCCTAATCCGACAGCTGATGCCGCTTCACAAACGAGGTTGCTAGTGTCGGCACTACTACCTGTGTTTGTCGGCACACATATTTAGCTACAGCTAATTCAGAGCACCTGAACCTCTGCCTGTGAAAGGTACCCACCCTGGAAGAGACAGAAGGTGAAAGTGCCACCCTCATGAAAATAGTTCCCATATATCAGTCGAACGTGAATGGGTTCAGGACACATGTGGAGGAACTAAAACTCATAGCACAGGCACAAGCCCTTGCTTGTGTTTACAAGAAACACATCTGAAAGCCACTGACGACCCTGTGCTACACGCCTATACCCTCCATTGAAAGAATGACTTGACTGGAGAAATGGCCAAGGCCGAGGTTGCTGTGATTGTCAATAACATTCACCATTCCTCTGCTCTCTCCTTGGTTACTGGCCTGCAAGCAGTAGCCGTTGAAGATCATGTGGGACAGATGATCACAATTTACTATATTTACCTCCGCAGGATGTGATAGCCTCTGAGACTCTTCCAGGCCTAATAGAACAACTCCCGCCGACCACTTTTCCTAATGGGTGATTTCAATGCTCATAATATACTATGGGAGTCGAACTGTACTTGCTCTTGGGATCGAGTTTTGGAAACTTCGTGATATCTCAGGAGCCACGCATCTTCAACACAGGCACTCCCAGTCATTTCTCAGCTGCTACTGACTCCTCCTCAGTCATTGACCTCCCTTTCTGTTCCCCTTGCAGGCTCTGCTCAGTTGGAAGCAAGTGAGGACCTCCATTCTAGTGATCACTTCCAAATGTATATCCACCTACTGAACAGGGCATTACTTGAAAGGAAGCCACCTAAGTGGATGGTCAGCAGTTATAACTGAAAGCTGTTCAGTCAGCTGGCTGTGTCTGAACACCTTAACAGCGTCCAGGAATGGATGGGGTACATCACCTCAGTGATCCATAGTCCCACTGACTTATCCATCCTAAGGCGTTCAGGTCGTCTTAGGAGACACCCTTTAACTTGGTGGACCGATGTGTGCCGCTCAGCAATCCTGGTCAGGCGTGTGGCTCTTCGACGTTTTAAATGCTGACCAGCAGCAGACAGCTTCACAGCCTTTCGAGTCGCGAGAGCCAAAGTTCCAAGAATAATTAAGGAGAGCAAGAAAAGGTGACTGGAAACATTCTTGGACTCTATCAACTGTTCCATTTGTTCTACAGACGTATGGCAAACAATTACGGAGATTTCCGGTAAATATGGTCATTTACCAATAACAGCATTGCTGAAACAGGAATGTCTCCAAACAACGCTTTTCGACGTCGCTCAGACGATGGCAGAGCATTTTTCAACGACTACCGCCAATGCCAGCCAGCACCAGGCGTTTCAGCGCTACCGCGCGACTGTAGGCTGGGTCAAGTTACAGTTCAGATCCAGTCCGCCCCAAGAGCTGAGTGATCAGCGCGACGGACTGTCATGCCAACTAGTCCCGGTTCGATTCTTGGCTGGGTCGGAGATCTTCTCTGCTCAGGGAGTGGGTGTTGTGTTATCTCTATCGTCACCATCTCATCACCATCGACACACAAGTCGCCGAAGTGTCGTCAACTCAAAAGACTTTCACCAGGTGATCGAACTACCTGACGGGAGGCCCTAGCCACACGACATTTCCATTTCAGATCTTGCTACTGCACTTTCTCCATGTGGGAGCTTGACTCAGCACTGACTAACACTCGTGATAGTGCACCCAGTCACGTCCATAACCGGTACAGCATGCTTAGACATTTGCTAGCACTGTCAAAGGAAATACTCCTTGAATATTTTAATTTGATATGGTAGACAGATCACTTTCCCATCTCGTGGAGAGAGTCAATTTTGATACCTCTTCTCAAACTAGGAAAGGACCGAATAAGTTCCATTAGTTACCGTTGTCTTAATCAGCTGTGTAAGAAAGGTCTTGGAGTGAATGGTTAACCGTCAGTTGGTCTCGTTATTAGAAAAATGGTTCAAATGGCTCTGAGCACTATGGGACTTAATAGCTGTGGTCATCAGTCCCCTAGAACTTAGAACTACTTAAACCTAACTAACCTAAGGATATCACACAACACCCATTCATCACGAGGCAGAGAAAATCCCTGACCCCGCCGGGAATCGAACCCGGGAACCCGGGCGTGGGAAGCGAGAACGCTACCGCACGACCACGAGCTGCGGACTCTCGTTATTAGAGACCAGGAAACTCGTCAGAGGTGTCGGTATACTGTTGCCAACCTGACGCTGTAAGAGGCGTCTATTCAGAGGCTTTCGTACGTAAACATCACTTTGACACTATTAAGGTGTACGACTACTTGAAGAGCCAGTACTCTAGGATACTCTGGGGAGGCTCTACCAATGGTGCTTTCGTGTGCATCTCCCCATCTTCATACAGCCCTTCCTGTGTAAGTGGTTTTAAAGGCCCTGAGTTGGTGACGTGCAGTCAGATCGTTCCGAGCAGGTGAATAGTGTTTTTAATTTACCAGTGCTTGAATGTGAAGAACACTGTTCTAGATTTTAAAGATTCGGTGAGGTTTCTGGGCCTCATTTTTTACTCCAAACTATCGTGGTTACCACACCTGAAAGAAATGAAAGCCATAACCCAGAAGCCACTGAACTTCTTAAAGTGCCTTTGCCACAGTTTTCGGGGAGAGAACCGCGCATGTCTGCTTCAGTTTTATACAGCTTTCGTGCGATCGCGGCTAGACTATGGATACAAATTCTAAGGCTCAGAAAGAGATCATTGATGGTATCCACCATGAGGGGATTAGTCTGGCCACCAATGCTTACCAGACCAGCCCCATACCCAGTCTCTGCGCTGAAACTGGGGAACCGCCACTCACCACCCGGCAGCAGCTCCTCGTATTCCGTCAAGCAAGTGAAATCCTCGTAACTCTGACTTCACCTGCGTACCATACCCCACCGCCTTTTCTCCGATCGTCCACATGCAATAAGGCTGTTTGGGGTCCATGCGCAGCGTGTACTGAAGTCATCTGGCGCGGAGTAATTACAACTCCACTTCAACTCAACTTTACTTCAAGGTTTTAACCTCCTGCCACGCTGGTTACTGCAGAGGACCAGAGTAATTTTAGATTTAGTGCATTACAAGAGAGGTTGTACCCCTGAATATGTTTTAATAGATTATTTTATGATATTTTAACTGAGCACCACAATTCCAGCTCTCTAAACAGGAGGGGGGGGGCGGTGGGGACTGTCCATCACCTCCTTCCCTCTATCCGTCTTCTGTGCCGCCCTCTCCCTCCACCTCCTGCTGCTCCCTCACTCTGTCCATCTCCTTCCTGCTCTCCATGTCTATTTCCTCCCACCTCTCTGTCCATCTCCTCCCCCTCCCCCATTTTTGTTATTGCAAATTCAGAATCTGTACTAGTACTCTAATCATAAGCCAATAAGGTGTAGCATCACATAGCGATACCACCCTACTGGCGTCATAAAGTTGGCAACTGAATTTTAAGGTTCTGCTGCATTACATTAAATTTGTTCCATAGACCATGAATACATTTCATAATTATGTAGAACTTGTCGGTTTAACACGTTAACATAAATTTTCTTTTCATGATACTTTTTTTTGCAATTATTCCTTCATAGTAAAAATTCATCTATTGAGTGGAAGGAGTTGTTATTTAGAAAGTTTTTTAATTAGTATTTAAATGATTGTTGCCTATCTGTCAGACTTTTGACGCTATTTGGTAAATGACTGAAGATTTTTGTGGTACCATAATTCATCTCTTTTTGTGCTGTAGTCAGATTTAACCCAGAATAGAGAAGTTCATCCTTTCTTTTAGTGTTGTAGCTATGCACTTTGCTATTATTTTTGAACTGGAATGGGTTCTCAATAACAAATTTCATAAGTGAGTAATTGTGTTAGGAAGGTACTGTGAATATCCTGTATTCCCTAAATATATGTGCGCAAGGTGATCTTGAGTGGACTCCAGGCATTATTCTGATTACATACTTTTGTACAATGAATACTTTTTCTCTTAATGATGAATTACCCCAAAATATGACACTATATGAAAGCAGTGAACGAAAATAGGCATAGTAGGTAAATTTATTGATATGTTTATCACCAAAATTAGGAGTAACCTAATAGCATATGTAGCTGAAACTGAACGTTTCAGCAAATAATAAATGTGTTTGTTCCAATTAAATTTCTCAGCAATGCATACACCCAGAAATTTTGAATATTCTGCCTTAGCAACAGACTTCTATTCAAATTCTATATACATCAACGGTGTTCGCCATTTGCTGTACAGAACTGTGTATACTGTGTTTTCTCAGATTTAGTGAGAGTCCATTTGTAGAGAACCACTCAATAATTTTCTGAAAGATGTTACTTACAATTTCCTCAGTTAATTATTGTTTGTTGAGCGTCATTAATATACTTGTATCATCACTAAAAAGAAATAGCTTTGCACCTCCATGAATATAAAGTGGCAAGTCATTAACATATATTAAGAACTATAAGGACGCAAGACTGAACTCCGTCGAGCACCATTCTTGGTACCTCCCCAGTTATAGGAGTTAACATGAATTAAACCTTTTGGGCACTGCCCCACTCACGCCACAACACTAAAGCTCATCGAGAAGAATTTCATGATTCATACAGTCAGAAGCCTTGGAGTGATCACAAAAAATCCCAGTGGATGATCTTCGGTTATTCAGAGCATTCAATACTTGAACAGTGAAAGCATGATAGTATTTTCTGTTGAAAAGACTTTCTGAAAACCGAATGGACTTTTTGTTAGTACTTCAGTTTTACAAATATATGGAGTTATTCTTGAATACATTACCTTTGCAATAATTTTGGCTGTCAGATGTGAACATGGGTAGTAGTTGTTAGCATCAGAGAGTTACGCTCTTTTTTACGCAAAGGTTTAACAAAGCATATTTCAGTCTATCCAAAAAAATGCCCTGTTTCAGTGAGCTATTACATATGTGGCTGCGAATCTGTTGGGAACAAGTTTTTAGTACTCTGTTGGAAATGCCATCAATTCCCCATGAGCTTTTACTTTTGAGTGAAATGATGGTTTTCCTAATTTATGAAATTGGATAGGTATAGGTTCTTTCACACGCAGCCTTGCATCTTCTAATGAACAGCTGGATCCTATTTGTTCTACAATACTTAAAAATGGTTACTCAAAATGTTTTCTAATTCTGACTTTTTGTTCACAAACTTTTCATTGAGTTTGATAGAATCACAGTGTTTCTTTGCTCGCAGTTGTCCTGTTTCCCTTTTAACAGTATTCCAAATTGTTTTAATTTTATTATCAGAGGTGCTAATCTTAGATGTAATGCAAATACTTCTTGACTTTTTAACAACTTTTCTTAATACAGTGCAGTATTTATTATAATGTTTCCCTCTTTCTGGATCATTACTCCTCACAGCTATGAGATACAAGTCCCTTTTCTGTTTACAAGATACTTTTATCCCTTTAGTAAGCCATGGCTTTTTAGGATGCTTTCTTACAGTCATATTTCACTATTTTCTTAGAGAAATTGTTTCAAATGTAATCCCAAATGTACCATGAAATAGGGTAAATTTTAAATTAGCAAAACGCTCTGTGCACACCTCATCCCAATGTAACTGTTGCAAGCTTTCCTTAAAATTCAGTTGTTAAATTGTTAATTGAATGTATTATTTTTTAGGACTGTTTTGCATTACTGTACAGAGCTATGTTATATACTGTAATGACCTGAAAGACCATTCTGCATGGGCAAAGTTTTGATTTGATTAAATTTATTTTGGAGTATAAAAAAATTATTTATCAGAGTGCTGCTTTCTTATACTACCCAAGCAGGAAAATCAATAACTGATGTCAATTTGAAAGAACCAAGTAATACTTCAAGATCGTTCTTTCTACCAGACTCTTTCACAAAATCTACAGTGAATCTCCTATAAACCATAATTTGCTTCCCTCTATCTGGCAGACAGCACAACAAAGAAACCAAGTTTTTCAGAAATAGCTGAAAATTTCCCAATGGGGGCCTATACACAGCCACAATTATAAAAGGACCACTGTTTAGTTGAAGTCACAGGCATATGCTTCTACACTCCTGGAAATGGAAAAAAGAACACATTGACACCGGTGTGTCAGACCCACCATACTTGCTCCGGACACTGCGAGAGGGCTGTACAAGCAATGATCACACGCACGGCACAGCGGACACACCAGGAACCGCGGTGTTGGCCGTCGAATGGCGCTAGCTGCGCAGCATTTGTGCACCGCCGCCGTCAGTGTCAGCCAGTTTGCCGTGGCATACGGAGCTCCATCGCAGTCTTTAACACTGGTAGCATGCCGCGACAGCGTGGACGTGAACCGTATGTGCAGTTGACGGACTTTGAGCGAGGGCGTATAGTGGGCATGCGGGAGGCCGGGTGGACGTACCGCCGAATTGCTCAACACGTGGGGCGTGAGGTCTCCACAGTACATCGATGTTGTCGCCAGTGGTCGGCGGAAGGTGCACGTGCCCGTCGACCTGGGACCGGACCGCAGCGACGCACGGATGCACGCCAAGACCGTAGGATCCTACGCAGTGCCGTAGGGGACCGCACCGCCACTTCCCAGCAAATTAGGGACACTGTTGCTCCTGGGGTATCGGCGAGGACCATTCGCAACCGTCTCCATGAAGCTGGGCTACGGTCCCGCACACCGTTAGGCCGTCTTCCGCTCACGCCCCAACATCGTGCAGCCCGCCTCCAGTGGTGTCGCGACAGGCGTGAATGGAGGGACGAATGGAGACGTGTCGTCTTCAGCGATGAGAGTCGCTTCTGCTTTGGTGCCAATGATGGTCGTATGCGTGTTTGGCGCCGTGCAGGTGAGCGCCACAATCAGGGCTGCATACGACCGAGGCACACAGGGCCAACACCCGGCATCATGGTGTGGGGAGCGATCTCCTACACTGGCCGTACACCACTGGTGATCGTCGAGGGGACACTGAATAGTGCACGGTACATCCAAACCGTCATCGAACCCATCGTTCTACCATTCCTAGACCGGCAAGGGAACTTGCTGTTCCAACAGGACAATGCACGTCCGCATGTATCCCGTGCCACCCAACGTGCTCTAGAAGGTGTAAGTCAACTACCCTGGCCAGCAAGA
The DNA here is from genome assembly GCF_023864345.2 of Schistocerca serialis cubense. Taxonomy (NCBI): domain Eukaryota; kingdom Metazoa; phylum Arthropoda; class Insecta; order Orthoptera; family Acrididae; genus Schistocerca; species Schistocerca serialis. The sequence goes on from NC_064642.1 coordinate 531,259,565, forward strand.
TCTCCGGATCTGTCCCCCATTAAGCATGTTTGGGACTGGATGAAGCGTCGTCTCACGCGGTCTGCACGTCCAGCACGAACGCTGGTCCAACTGAGGCGCCAGGTGGAAATGGCATGGCAAGCCGTTCCACAGGACTACATCCAGCATCTCTACGATCGTCTCCATGGGAGAATAGCAGCCTGCATTTCTGCGAAAGGTGGATATACACTGTACTAGTGCCGACATTGTGCATGCTCTGTTGCCTGTGTCTATGTGCCTGTGGTTCTGTCAGTGTGATCATGTGATGTATCTGACCCCAGGAATGTGTCAATAAAGTTTCCCCTTCCTGGGACAATGAATTCACGGTGTTCTTATTTCAATTTCCAGGAGTGTATATGTTGCTCTACACAAAAAATTTTAGTTTCTAAATTTTTCACACTGTGTTAATTTTAACATGCATGGCAACTACTCATCCCGTCGTAGGGTCTATACATATACGTCCTGAAAGCTTATATCGACTTATATTTACCTTCTTCATATCTGTGACCATATGATATTCATTTAGGCATAGTACATCTATTCCACCCTCAGTTTCCATATCTGGTAAACAAAACAGAAACTCACGCACTTTGTTTTTTAATCCCCTGATAATCTGATGCAATATACTAACATTAATTTTCACTGTACTTTTATGAGAATCTTTTATTTTAATGTCTCTAGTATGTGCGTGTCTGAGCTTCTCATTAAGATTAATTTCATTCAATGTTGAATCATTATAGACCGATGACAGCCCAGAATAGAGGTACTCCCATGAGTTTCAGTGCCCCCCTTGAAGATTCTGCCCGGTCAATTTACCCTTCCCTTTCCTACCGAGATGCAGGCCATGACTTGTGAAGTCCCATCTACCAATAGAATTAACAGAAACCATACCTAACTAAAAGCAGGAACCAAGACAACGTTTTGAATTGGATTAATGGGAACATCAGACAGGAATGCAAATGAGGCATTGGACTGAGTTCACTGACACACGTCAAAATCAATTTTTTTTTTACAAGTGAGCTACCATGTACACATGCCACCAAAGGCAACATACAACTTTTCTCATATATGAAATCAGAAGGAGGGGTTCGCTTAATAATCTTAGTAATACTCGTATTTACTTCAGTTAGCGCAAAATATTAATTGGAGATCCATCTGCCGTTTTATCAGTAATTACCCCTGAAAAGTATATAAAAGTAAGAATATCAGCCCACATGCCCTAGAACAAACGTATCAAAATTATTAGTAACGACTACACCTCGTACTGTCCAGTAAATGGATTTATCATAACAGACAAGACACGACATATGGAAGCTATAATCGTCATATTTTGTCTTCAAACTGAACCAACCCCTTACGTAACAAAGAAATACCATCCAGGCACATTAGATTAACATACTCCAAACAATCAGGAACAGGATTACACAGAGAGAGGTAACAACCCATACCTCAATATATGCTAAGCGGTTCCTTCCCTTTCCTTTTTGTAGATTTTAATCCCTGGCGGCTCTCCCCTTTCATCCAGTCATCGAACACGGGGTGTACGAGGCTGTTCAATCAAAAGAAAGAAACAAGCTAGTATTAGACAACAGCTTTGCACAACGCATAAACACATGCACTTCTATAAACAGTGACAGTGCACGAAGATAGTTTGTGAATACTAGTTAGTATCAATATCCACATACGACTTGCTCATACAACAAGGCACACAGAACGTTATTCTTGTTCATTAATAAGCACCCTCAAAACCAATCTGCCGTGGGGGTACATAATTCAAGTCCCACAAGAAACAAATCGGTCATCCACAAGCGGCGCGCTGCAGACGAATGAGAAGAATTAGGCCACGTGGTAACATTGGTCAAATACAGTACCTCAGTGACACTGCATCACCCAGAAGCAATCTTCACGTCCAGCTGGCGGGTTTTAATCATGTACAAACTTCCAGAACGCCACTTGCTCGTCAACAACACAACTCCACCACTTCGCTGCGTCCGCTCTTCACTTCTTCCTTGCACCACCTGCAGGACTCCCCCCCCCCCGCTAATATCCTGCAAACCCACGAGAGGTGGCCTCACCGCCAACAAGAGGAAACATGACCAACCTATGTGGCTAGTGGCAACCTAAACCCGTAGTGCCACACACGGAACAATTTGTACGGTCCATTTCAGATGCTGTTTTTACCAGGTCACTCTCAATATTATAGTCCTGATCCCAATCAATACTGTTTACTGCCGCACTATCACAACATTATCCTGCTTTATAAAACCCTTGAACGATGATCCTACATCCTCTGTCACATAGCTGAGACATGCACTTGGTTCGAGAAAACTTGTAACTTGGTACCTGTCACTTAATTATTCCTGCAAAATCTAACCCACACCTCTTGCATGGCTTCTGTCTAACAACAGAACTATCCTCCTGCTTCCCACTTTTTTGGAATAGTCGGTTTCTTGGTGAAAGTCAGTTGAGTATTAACTACACTTAGATGTACCTGATCTTCTTCCTTAGTTAACTGAGGTATCAAGGCAAATCTGTTGTTCGTGCCAATCATGAAACTGTCTGTGGTGTGCGTACTGTAAGACCTTCGGTACACACACCATCAGATTATTTGACTTGTCGCTCTAACGAAGTAGGCAAGTGTCAGCAATATGTCTCATGGTCTTATCGTGGCGTGTTTATCTTCTGCCGTTAGGTCAGACGATAGAAATGCCACTTGCACACTTAGAGTAGCAGATTGACCGTGACCAACTTTAAACAGAACTTGATTAATTTTCACACACATTTATTAAAATAATAAAAAGCATAGACATTATGTAACTTGATTCTGGATGCTGTTTACAATTGACAATCTGAAGTTCCTTTGGTCTTGGTACATTAATCTTATTGTCACATATCTCTGATACTTGACAAAGTGTCTATACATTTATCTTCATGGCTATGTACAGGAATATGATAATCTTCTTAGGTGCAGACTGAAACTTGAGTATAGACTGGTACAGACTAATGCAGACTGGTCTAATCGGAAGTCTGTACACTCGTTATAATACCTCGCGTGTTCGGGTATCACTGCGCGAGTGTTATCCGCGAGGGGAAAAGGTTCTACGTTAGCAGCAATCTCAATGTCTGCGTTACATATTAATACCCAGATCGGCGGAAGCGGAATTTGGTCCATCTCTAAGGCAGCGCCATCTCGTAGTGAGGAGACGGACGAGCGCTGCGCCTGCGCTGTTGTGCTTAGTGGGGCGCGCTCTAGGGGTAAAGTTGTGTACGCGCTGACTACGCGGAACTATGTACACAACACTGTCAAATACTGTACTCTTTCTGTGGCCCCTGCCACTTCCCACCCGTCATCACCTGTCTTCCACCTTAACCTCATCAGTTTCTCCCTAGAACTGTATCCAGTTCAGCCTTAAGGGCTCTAATCTTCCCGTCTGTTACACGCCGATAGCAGATGCACAGGATATGGCGGACCCAATAGTGCGCACCCACTGAGCCACGCCTCCAGCAGTCTTTGCCGCAATACAGGATGACCGTCAGTAGCCAGACGGCCCACTCACACTTCGAGCCACTTCTCTATGTGATGCTACGCAGCCGTCTCCTAGTCTGGCTCCAACATCATCGTTCATGCTTTGGTTCAGAGAGCCTCATCTTTGTTGCTATTGCATAATCTGGACTCTGTTTCTTGCCGCATTATTTGTAATGAGTCTTCTTATGTTTTGAAATAGAAGTTCAATAAATCATCTGTTTGTTGTGTTTACTTGTTCGCTGCTCCTGTCCAGCTTTACTACAGTTGCCACGCGACTCTGCAGCCCACCTCTCCTTATCATTGTGTGCGAAGTCGTACACAGTATAAGGCAGAAATACAGCTTTCCTGTTTTCTATGAAAACCGTCTTAGAGGAAGAAAACAAAACAGCACAATGTTGTGTATACAATTCACGTTTAAAAATATACATAATGAGGAAGTGTATACATGGAAGAAACAATTTGTCTATTGCTTTAAACACCCCACTGTCCTAATTGAAACTGTCTGTGACAACAGAATCAAAAGTGCATATTTTTGCTTCATATACAGTGTCGTTTAAAAGATTTATAGTCAATGTCCATCTGAATGTTTAATGAAATATTAAGTGCGTTTACTGGTCAAGAATAGTCGAGATTTCTGCCAATAACGTTACACTGTTATGTTTTTATATATATATATATATATATATATATATATATATATATATATATATATTTATATATATTTATATATTACGTACATTATAAAAAATACCTATCCTACATTCATCGAAATGTTTATTATAGTTAAGTGTAAAACACACAGCAATATATATATATATTGCTGCCTGTTTGAACGTTAACTGGAGTCTCAGGTAGAATTTTTAGTAAATCTGTCAAAATCGATTCGAGTTTTTCATTAGAGTATTGTGTAAAAATTTGAAATAAATCGCTCGAGAACTTTTCAGAATTTTGGTACCAACGTTTCCCACTTATACATTAGACATTTATTTTATGTATTAAAAACAGGTGTATAAAGCAAAATTTCAAAGCAATCGACCTACTTCTTTTCGAGTTTTGCGAGCACAAAAAGACGCAAGCTTAATTATATATATAAAGATTATTTCTTCAAGTCTCTCTCAACTGTCTCTCACCTCTCCGCTACATCTCTTCCATCAGTGAAGACATTATTTCCTAGGAAGTTGAATTCATTTACTCTGTCTGCGATTTGAGAGTTAACTACAGTTTTAATGAGAATCGTATCATGTCCTTCCAGAGCCTCTACTGCGGATAATTGTAGTCGATATTGGGTGAGTTTGTGTGTCAGTTGTAGGTAAATTACAAATACTTTTTAAGGTCTTCCCAGAACAGGCACTATTACATTATTTATAGTTATCGCGACGACCTCATCATTCAGTTTGGTTTGTTTTTTGATCATAAATGAAGAATTTTAATTCGTGTGCAATACTTATCATTAAGGATATTAAAATGCCGTACTCGTACATCAGAGACAGAGCTTTGACAAAGTCTCTCTCTTCTAATAGTGACTATTTCCGAATAGTTATCACATGTGGCATCTTTCTTCTGTCTCATGCGTTACCATCTTTTTTGCGATCTACAAATATGAAATACATGTATAGGTCGAAATCTCAGTGTCTTGTCTGATAATAATTCTGGACCTAATCCAGTAGAACGTTTTCCAGTATTGTTGTCTGTCTTTGTGTTGTTGTTACGAAAAATATCTTATACATGTGGTTGGAAAATGAAATTCCCCTAGTAGTTGTTTCCATCCAAAAACGAATGGTTCAAATGACTTTGAGCACTATGGGACATAACATCTGAAGTCATCAACCTCCTAGAACTGAGAACTACTTAAACCTAACCAACCTAAGGACATCACACACATCCATGCCCGAGGCAGGATTCGAACCTGCGACCGTAGCAGTCGCGCGGTTCCGGACTGAAGCGCCTAGAACCGCTCGGCCACCGGGACTGGCATGTTTCCATCCCCTTGCCCTACCATTTATAGATGTTGAAACGTTCCTTTCTTCCACACTTCGGACCTTCCGTTGTGTTGCGCGAAGTCCCACTTGTGAACACGGCTTGAAGTCACGTGCTCTTAAGCTATCCACACACCGGAAGAATTGGCTGACGTTTACATACAAGTTTTCTAACGGCACTTCCTGCTATTTCACATTCAGAAGGTGTTTCCACGCATGAAACACAAAATAAGTTCTGCGATATTTTTGCAACGTACTGCGAAAAGTTGAACTAATAAAAGGCAACAAACAGACGTCGAGAGATGCCATATTGGATTTCACCGTTTTCAGTTGGGTTTTATATTGCAACTTACGTCCCATGCATTCATGTAGTTTCAAAGAAGCAGCACCTCGAGGATCTCTCGAAAACGCGGCTTTATTGGTACGAATTGTTATAACGCAACGAGAGGAAACATTATGTTGGTGGTTCGTATCCAGTTATTTCGCATTATAGCTTGCACGCTACGAAAGTATGCATTCCAAGCCACTGGCACACTAAAGCTTTATCAAAAACGCGTTATTCTTTGTTCTATTTGGAAGTACTAAATGTCATTTCATAACATATCAGTAATTAAAGCCTTCAGGTGACCTTAACATAAGATACTAGGTTGCATTTTTTGCATGTTTGGCATAGCGTAGTGGATAAAAATGCCTCGTTACAAATCAGTGTGTAGCGTAATGAGTTCGAGTCTTCACGTATCCAATTTTTTGAACTTTTGTAAGCTGATACCCTTACAGACTGGACATGCAACTTTACTTTTTAGCTTGCGTCATGGATACTGAAGTTTTTATTTATGTGTATTAGAAAGAAAGATCCTTTATCATTTTGCAGGTCAGCAACTGGATGCAGTTAATTCCATAAATTACCTGGGAGTAGGCATTAGGAGTGATTAAAAATGGAGTGTTCATATAAAGTTGATCGTCGGTAAATCAGATGCCAAACTGAGATTCATTGGAAGAATCCTAAGCAAAAGCAATACGAAAACAAAGGAAGTAGGTTACAGTACACTTGTTCGCCCACTGCTTGAATACTGCTCACCAGTGTGGGATCCGTACCAGATAGGGTTGATAGAAGAGGTAGAGAAGATCCAGCGGAGAGCAGCGCACTTCGTTACAGGATCATTTAGTAATTGCGAAAGCGTTACAGAGATGAGAGATAAACTCCAGTGGAAGACTGTGCAAGAGAGACGTTCAGTAGCTAGGTACGGGCTATTGTTGAAGTTTCGAGAACATACCTTCACCGAGGAGTCAAGCAGTATATAGCTCCCTCCTACGCATATCTCGCGAAGAGACCATGATGATAAAATCAGAGAGATTAGAGCCCACACAGAGGCATACCGACAATCTTTCTTTCCACGAACAATACGAGACTGGAATAGAAGGGAGAACCGATAGAGGTATTCAAAGTACCCTCCGCCACACACCGTCAGGTGGCTTGCTGAGTATGGATGTAGATGTAGATGTAGATATTACAGGCGGAACTGTATGACTAGCGTATTGGCAAGGGAGAAAATGTGCATGGAGATAACGTAGGAATTTAGCGTGTGTCTATTTTCGTGAACAAACTGTATGGTCTGCAAGCTAAATATAACCGACATCAGCCGGTGGAGAGCGCTATAGTCGCAAATTACATTAAGCGGCACGTTCGATGTGATGCTTGCGTTGTGTCACGTGCGGTTGGATTTCCCATCTGGGTACACATCAACATCAGCTGTCTCGCCCCGTGCGAGGACGGCTTTAGCAAAGCGCGGCGATCGGAAAAAAAGCCGCCACGTACTGCTCCGCAGATTTAATCGGAAGCATTTACCAGTCGATCAGGTTTTATTTCCTACACAGACTCTCTACCCAGTTGCTATAATAACCCTTAATTCGCGAGGTGACTTTTCTGTAACGTATTCCACGAGGTGGGGCTCTGGGACCCCTATGTTTAAACCGAGATTTAACGCAAAAATCATATGAAATTTTTAATTTATGGTATATAACATTTATTTTTAAAATATTTAAGTGTTGTTAAATGTTCCTAGTTTCTTTTATTGCAATAAACAAAGCCTGTAGCATTTTACAATCAATCACACAAAAGCACATAATTTTGTGCGATTCTTTTTAAGTAGTACACGCAAATGGACTGTAAGAGTACTGAATTTTACAGTCTGAAAAATTATATAATCTTTGAAGCAAATAAATTTCCAAATAAATTTAAATTCCAGGCCTTAAATTTGGGTATTTAAATTCCACCCGATAAGTACCAAAAGAAAGTCTGTCAAATTGACATTCATTGCTGGGGACTACATTTTTCTTATGACCACTCAGAACACATTCGATTTTATCAGATACTTTAAGTATTTGATTGAAGAAACATGAAGTTCGTCCTCTGAATGATACTCTTGTTCGATAGCAGAACTGTGACCACTGGCTAATGTAAAATCGTCGCCTTTTTCGTTTATTTCTTCATCCACATCACTGACACCTTCCTCCATAGATCGACTAACAATTCCATCAAAGTCGGGAAAGTTCAAACTGACACATTCGTGGGAACGTATTTTGAGTTAAAGGGTACCGCACTGAAGAAAACAGGTACGTAGTTCACGAGGCGCGGTCTAGAAGACTCGAACAGCTAGTAACAACACGTGTCAATAATAAACACAGAAGGCGATAACGCAACCAACAACAAAACATTTTAGGCTTGGCAATTTAAAGAGGGTACGGGTAGTATAGAAGGTTTCCACCGCAACTAGCCTTGGGGAGCGAGTTCGAAAATTTTCGCGAAACAGGGTTAATCTTCTCACTACTCACAAGTCAGAAATTAAAAAACCTATGGCTATGTAACAACTTTCAGGAAAGATTCCAAGATTTAACCTCTGCACAGGAATACGTTCACCGCTAATTATTCGTACACCGTCTCCAACTGGTTACTAGCAACTGCCACCGACAGTCTCCATGACAATACAAGAGTACAGGCTAAGGTAAATAAGGAAAAGATCACACAAAAACATTACACTCTAATTTGCTACGAATCATATTGCCTTTATTGGCATCAGACTTGTTCAAGTCCACTCTAATTTACAATCAAAGAAATTAAGTTTCTTGGCAACAATTACCCCTGTTCATGGCAGTCTTTTTTATCAAAGACAGCTTTCGGTTAGCTAATGGCTCCACTCTGTGTTCTGAGGTCTCTCTATTTACCAAACAAATCCGCGCTGACTAATCCACAATGCTAGCCGAGAAAAACGAGAAAGTGGTTAAGCAGAATACGACACCTGCGCATGGTAATGCACTTTCGAGTACTGCATTGATTGACCTGTTCCGTCGGTTCTTGGTAGAATATTTTATAGATAATGAATGAAAACACACATAACACTGGTGTAGTGTTGTATGACATTCATTGTTTATTTCGGCTGTTACGGCATCATGAGGTAGAAAAATAGGTACGTGGTGCAGAGAAATTCTGTTGGATCAAATATTTTAAACTAGTGCATCTATGGAGTACCTTTACTTTCAGAGACGAAAATTACAAATTTATGAATAGAAATAAATCAAGAGGGATTATTACAGTGTAAATGCTATGTAAGATTCTTTAACTAAGAGAAAATTTGACTCATTAACTACTGAACTACATGCAAATTACAATAGTTGTTCATAGAAGAAACTAAATTTAACAGTAACCTATGGTGACATGTTTCAAAGGTGTGGCTGAACAAAATAATCTTGTCTTTAATAGGTCCTAAATTATAAACAGGTAAAATACACTTTTAAGCAGGAAAGCAGGTAAGTGAAGAAGCTGTGATTATACAAAGTAATATCTTTTAATACAAGAGAAATTATAGTAACTGAAATAAAGGAAGACGGGGCATGTGAGTAATTTATACATGGCTGGATCTGCAGCTACGAAATGGTGAGTAGGGGAACTGTGTCTGGTCATTCAGTACTAAGCTTGGTCATACAATACTAACTTTTACTTTATCGATAATTCGATTGTTTGTTAGCAGCAATTTGGTTGATAGGTTGTTTCAAAGGTGTGGCTGAACAAAATAATCTTGTCAAATGGCTCTGAGCACTATGGGACTTAACATCTGAGGTCATCAGTCCCCTAGAACTACTTAAACCTAACTAACCTAAGGACATGTCTGTCTCTGACTTCTCCTCATTTTTGTAAGGCATATATTCGATGTCTTCCATGATTTGATCGTTATCCCTCATTTGTCGCCTTAGTACAGCATTTCCGAGACTTGTATTGATTGTAACTGCCCTCCTACCTTTAATGTGCCAATACCTCTATATGCTTCTTAACACGCCAGAGTAGCCGAGACCGCTAATGCGCTGCTTTCTGGACTGGGGGCCGGCCGATGTGGCCGGTTGGTTCTAGGCGCTTCAGTCTGGTACCGCGCGACCGATCCGGTCGCAGGATCGAATCCTGCCTCGGGCATGGATGTGTGTGATGTCCTTAGGTTAGTTAGGTTTAAGTAGTTCTAGGGGACTGATGACCTCAGATGTTAAGTCCCATAGTGCTCAGAGCCATTTGAACCATTTTTCTGGACTCGGGTAAGCGCGCCGGCCCCGGATCAAATCCGCCCGGCGGATTAACGACGATGGCCGATATGCCGGCCAGCCTGGATGTGGTTTTTAGGAAGTTTTCCACATCCCAATAGGTGAATGCCGGGCTGATCCCCACGTTCCGCCTCAATTACACGACTCACAGACATTTGAAACACGTTCGCACTATTCCATGGCTTACACTAGACACAGACAGGTGGGGACACCAATTCTGTGCTGTGGGGTTCGTGGTGGCGACAGTAAGGGCATCCGGCCACACTCTGCAACTAACACTGCCAAATCAATAGTAACAATGCCAACCCCGCATTGCAGAGGGACTAAGGCCTCAAGAAAATGAAATGATGACCTCTGTATGTTTCTTAGGATTATGACGTAACATGGAGGAATGAATGAATAAAGAATGACGTGCCATTTAATGTGAACAAATGTGAGCCGTTCTGCGGCCGGCTAGTTGAGCACTTTCTTTCCCATTTCGGGGTTCTTAGTCTTTCTCTGTGGTAGGAAAGAAGGAGTGGAACAAGTGAGAATGGTGTCGTCGAAGCTGGCGGGGTTGGTAGTGGTGTACAATGGAGTGTATGTGCTTCTTGGGGAGCAACTAGCCAGTTTTGCTGGTGCAGAGATTTTCTGGTGAGAGCATCGCCAGCCGGCGTTTACAGTACTTCAGTTGTTGTCGGAGCTTGGCAAGGCTACACCTGTCCAGGCTACGGTACTTCGCGTGGTTCCGGTGTTTTCTCCTGCCGAAGTCAGCGCATTTCGGAGAAGCGTAAGGATCGTGCCTGGCGTTGCTCTGGCCACTCGGAACGGTTTCACCTTGGGATTTTGCCGACAGCAGGTCAACGCCTTTTTGGTTTTCCGATAGAGTACAAAGCCACATGCTGCCTCCTTCCGTCTATGGGTGAGCGTCATTTGTAATGTTCGCCAAAAACTTGTCTAGGTTGCCTGCAGTTTGTTGGAAATAGCTTGGTGCGTACCTTCCACTTGGTTTTCAACTTCAATTGTGTGACGTTCCCGCATTTTGCGTTTAATTGTTGGTTATTTGAAAGGGCCGCTGGCAAGTGCTCAGCTCCCTCCTGTACGGAAATTAGTTTATCGGTTTATAGTTATTTTTAAATTTTATCTTGCCACTGTGTTGAACTTTAGAATGGGGATCCACTTTAATCAGGGGTATTGACTTGGCTCTAGCACCCAGTAGTGTACCTCCTTTCTTAGTCTTTAGCGGAATAAGTGGAATATTTTATGATACTCAAATATTTGCTTTACATTTAAAGTATAAATAACCTTTGATTCTTGGTTACTCTCCTATTTATACCCACCCTAAGTGTGATATCTTGCAGAGCTGGGCAAAAAGCTTTAGTTTTGTTTTAGCCTTTTCACTGTTTAAGAGAGAGCTAGCCGTCCATGTTGTAGCGGTCATCTCACTCTTACGTGCCTTGTTGTCGCCGGGGCTGGGGCCTGAGGTCTACGCCTGGGACCTGCTGTGCCGCCAGAGAGCTTGTGCCCTGATCTGACGTCGGGCTAGTCACTTGTAATTTATTAATATTTAATGTTTTTGATCTTTTGTAATCCTTTTAAAATTGCGAACCTTGGCTAAATTGTTTGACATTTGGTAGTTTGAGTTCAATAATTTTTCTTGAAACATCTTTAATATTTGTTCCCTTTTAAACAGAAAAGAAAACACAATTTTTTGAGGACATACTTAATAACAAATTATGTACAATGGTTTCCTCCAGCGCTTCCTCTAGGCTCTGACTGTTTGTGTTCTCTAATTACGTACACGCTCTTGTTGCCTGATCCAGAATGTCAGACGCAGGTTTTGATAATTAAGAACTCTACTTCAATCAGTTGTAAGCACTTGGCTGCCTCTATGCTCCACTATCTCGACTGGATCCCATAAACTATTACGTAATGTAACGAAGAAATTAAGGATTAACCGCTTCAAACTCCTTATGCAAGAAAAGGATGGGCGCCAAAACGAGCCGTCAGGCGGAAATACAACCAATTTCCCGACAGACTATTGCCGTAGTTGCAGCACTGTCCGGAGTACTAAGTTGCAGTATCCAGTCCACGTACGCAGAAGCCTGCCGTTGTATGGTAACAGTAAGGTTAGTTCCTTTTGGACCTATCCGTTCGTGTTGTTAGCTAGTGTCATGTAATGGGAGGGCCACTCAACGCAGTACGCAGTCGGTTCGTGAAACTCATGCATCGACCAGTCATATCGCTCACCTGTTGCCAGCAGTTCAAGACGCAATGGTACCGGTATGTGTGCATATCCCAATATAATTACATGGGTACATGTACCTGCTTGCTCCAGTCATCAACGACCGAACAGGAACGACGTGTCAACTGCGTCTCCTTGGGAGGGTAAGATGGACTTGCCGTGTCATTCCACCTAGAATGATATTCTAGCGCCGAAGTTCATGGCAACTCCCTCCCCTTCAAAAGAGTGTAACGTGCGGAAAGTTAATCTGAAGCATTACTTCCTCTTTAAAATGCATTGTCTGTGTGTATTTAATCATATTTGATTTTCCATCATACACCGTCTTTTTCCCACGGTTAGGTGGCAGTCATTTGATATAAATCGAATTGTCAATAGTAATGTGGACTCCATATGTTCGTTTCTTTTTAAAATCTTATTTTTCATACCCGCACATTCTAATCAAGTACACTTGTCACCACATGAAAGCCTAATTGATGGACCCAAGTCTAAGGATGGTATAGCGCCCTTACAAGACCCAGTACAGCCTAGTATTCTTTCAATAACCAATCGGGAGGGATTGGATTGAGGCCACGTGATGGCATCCCACATCTCCCGGCAGCGAGATGCTTCTGACTTAGGCTGTGTTTCAGCTCTGCTCCAGGACACATGGCTGAAGCTATTTGCCCCTGTCTCTTTTCGATCTTGCGCCAATCTGACTTTCACTCGACACTGTCAACCGCTCACATCTCACTCTCCGCCGTTTACAGTTTGGACAATGCACACGGTTCTGGCATCTACATTTTCAAACTCAAGTGCTCACTAATAAATTTCTAAATAAATATTTTTATGTCCATATAAATGTTTGTTGGAAGAGGGGAGATGCCATGTACATACCGTCCCAATAACAATTATCATGATGTGATGTATAGGATATGTGACCATTGCTTCTAAGAAGAAGACGAAGTTTCGATAGCTGGTACAAGCACAGGCTGGAAAGTCTTGGAGCGTAAACCGAAGTATAATGGCGTTATGCATTGAAACGCCTAATAAAATGGTATAGTCATGCGTATTCAAATGTAAATTCAAATGTAAACAGGCAAAATACGCCGATGCTGTCAGCAACGCCTATATAAGACAACAAGTGTCTGACGCAGTTGATAGATCGGTTACTGCTGTTGCAATGGCAGCTTATCAGGATTTAAGTGAGTTTTATCGTGGTGTTGTACTCGGCGCACGAGCGACGGGACACAGCATCTCCAAGGTAGTGATGAAGTGGGGATTTTCCCATACGACTATTTCACTAGTGTACTTTGAATATCAGGAATACGGTAAAACATCAAACCTCAGACATCGCTGCGGCCGGAAAAAGCTCCTGCGAAAACGGGAGCAATGACGACCGAAGAGAATTTTTCAGCTTGACAGAAGTGCAACCCTTCCGCAAATTGCTGCAGATTTCAGTGATGGGCCATCAACAAGTGTCAGCGTGCGAACCTTTCAACGAAACATCATTGACAGAGGCTTTCGGAACTGAAGGCCCATTCGTGTATCTTGATGACTGCACGTCACATAGCTTTACGCTTCGCCTGGGGCCCTCAACACGTTGGATTGCCTGGTCGGACGAGTCTCTTTTCAAACAGTGTCGAGCTGATGGACGTGTACGGGTATGGAGACAACCTCATGAATCCATGGACCCTTTGGAGTGATATGGGACTCCTCATACGTTTAGGTACGACTCTGACAGGTGACACGTACGTAAGCGTCCTATCCCATCACCTCCATCCATTCGTCTCTATTGCGCATTCCGATAGACTTGGGCAATTCCAGCAGGACAATGTGACACCTCACACGACCAGAATTGCCGCAGAGTGGATCCAGGAACACTCTTCTGAGTTTAAACGCTCCCGCTGGCCGCCAAACTCCCAAGAATGAAAATTATTGAGCATATCTGGGGTGCCTTGCAACTCGCTGTTCAGAAGAGGTCTCCACCCCATAGTACTCTTACAGATTTATGGACAGCCCCGCAGGATTCATGATGTCATTTCCCTCCGGCAGTCGAGTCCATGCCACGTCGTGTTCCGGCGCTTCTGCATGCTCGCGGCGGCCCTACTCGATATTAGGCGGGTGTACCACTTTCTTTGGCTCTTCAGTGTATTAATAAATGCAAAACTCTTGTTCATTCCTTTTAGTAACTGTTCCTACAAAGACGTTTCAAGATACCTCTAGCATCTGGGTGAGCACATAATAATACAGTGACTTCTGCATTTTATGTAAGTTTGGTTCTTGATTAAAGTTAGTGATTTTTATGATTTCTTCTTTTCTTTTACTCATTTAACTGGTCTGACAGCACTAATCGGGTTGACGTTTGTTCTGATTAAGTATTTAATAGTAAACCTGTTCTCAAGACGGCATAAAAAGATCCCTGGCAGCTCGCAACGCTGTTGCCGTCTGTCAAATACGAAGCGCAAACGGCTGCAGGCGGAAACAGTAGCCGTCTACACAGCTGTCATAACACTGAGACGTTGCCAAACCGTGGTTTACAAAATTGCAGTACGTTATTGGTTGAGATAGCCGTGCGTCGCTGTCACACCCAGCCCACTGCAACTGTCAGGGATCAACTTACGACGACTCAACTATAGTCAGTTTAGTAGCAAGAGCTGCACTGAAACAGTACTTAGAGGTGAGTTCTACATGCTATATAGTTCGTTACCTGAACGTCTCGGCACGGATTATTTTATAGGCTTTCTAAAGTATATCAACCATAACGCTGATACTAAGTTTCAGTGCGTGGGCACGATATCGACAGTGACTGTGAATTCTGCATTCGGACATGAGTTGACGTCTCTCCACTCTCAGCTACAGGCCGTGCTTGCAAATGTACTGTGAAACTAAAAGTGGTTCTTTGCATGTACATATGTTAACCAACGCTGTGCCTAAAAGCCATGTAACCTCTGCTGGGAAGAGTATTTATTTTTTATCTTATTTTTATAAAAATTGTAGCTATACTACAGTACATTATGCGGAACACCTTCTAATATATGTAGGTACCCTTAAAAGGACCAATGGTACCCTGTTTTCAATAAATTATGGAATCTGACTCCAAAACATTTGCAGATGTGCTCCTAGGGCTCAAAATGCATTGCGTACTGAAATAAAAATTACGATTAGTGATTGACGTCGATTTGCTTTCTATTTTACAATAATAACTTCTTTCGTCGGAATTTAACTAGCCGTAATTATGAAACAATAATTGAATAATTAGGTGACAGAATTTTAGCCTCATCCTCCAACAATTTGTAGCATCTTTGATGGAGGAGACGGCGAAGATACAATTGCGACAACACCTAATGCTCTCCCACATGGCCAAAATGTGATAAGAAAGAAATTCTCGAGTTTGTTTGTGACGTAGCTCGCAGTCTCGAACCAATAATTCCCAAATCTGCTCGATTGTATTTAAGTCTGGAGACTGATACTTTTGGGTACCTCTCCAGCCATCTTGCATACTTCTCTTATTTAGCATGAACCAGCCAGAGAACATCTATCCTGTATGCCTTCGAGTTAACCCTGGATGAAACTTCAGCAAATTCACCAATTCCAGCTGCTGTCATTGAGTAACCAGGCTCATCCAGACTGTGTTATGACAACAGTATGGTTTAGAATAGAACAGTTATGTTCTGGATACTGCAGTTCTTAATTTCCTGAAAAGCTGCCAGTTATCAGTTCTCCGTAAAACAGTCTGCTATATTTGCAGCTGGGACGTACTAGACACAGAACGCTACCTTTCCTTCTCGATAACCAGATGTAATAGCCTGTTTTCTTGTAGGCTAGTGGTGATGGAAACCAGCATGATGAGTGTGTCGGCAAACACCAAGCACAGTCATTGGCAGTCTGATGTTCCGACCCATTTCTGTAGTTAGCAAAACAGGTTCTCGATGTCGGCAGTTAAATGCCTCTGTCTTATTGTTTTAGGCCTTACAAATTTTCGATGAGCACGAAGACATTCATCACCCTCCTCTTAACATCTTGTAATTCACTTTAGATAGCTTTTAGGACAAAGTTGCGTCTGTAATGCAGAGCGATCGGGTTACAAGTGGTTCTAAAAGAACCTCTTTCTGTTATAGGTTTACCCAACTTTAAGTAGTTATTGACGCAACCCACACTTAAATATTGAAGAAAATCTGTTGCGGCCTTGCCGGACGTAATGACCATAGAGAAACACATTTATTGACAAATCCTTGCAGGAAAAACGGTGTCTACAATTGCAATTCAAAACAGTTTTCGTGACTGTTGGTCTCCAGGTAAGAGCTCTTATTCAAACTTTTAGCCCTCCCACGCCCTCGCCAGTGGAGAGGGTGAGGAGAGTTAAGAAATATTTTTGTAAACGGCATATTCACAATCACCACAACAATAAGCACAGTTGTATGATCGTCATATCTTTTCATTAACACAGTCGCCGAAAGATAAACTTTTCACCCAGAATGTTATCACCTTACCAAATGAAATAAATTCTACTTTATGCAGCGAATAAAGTAAACCATGATTTCCTTTGACATTGTGCCTCGTTGCATGTTGTGAGCAATATTTGTTTTGATGACTCCGTTTACGAATTGCCAAAATGAAATCTTAAGTACACACCAAAACAGCAAAGAAACTACACCTAGCGCAGCTTAGAAGGGACAACCATTGCAAGCATGATCATCGAATGCCTACTCACTTTAAGAGAACAGGTCCTATTCCGGGCCAGTTCCGTGCTCTTTACACTTTTTCTTTTATTTTCTTGTACAAGAACTAACCTAATAACAATACAGCAGCTAGAATAAGTTCACAAGAACAGCCATTAGCGTCACAGTTCCATTTCACCAGAAAACACAAATAATAGTTACCCAAATTATAGAACTAGCTATAAGTATTATTATTTATTTATTGGCGTTTTGTTTAACGAACGTACAGCCAACTACACTGTATACATATCAGAAACAACTGTCGATTTTGACTGTTATCTATAAGGAGCTGTCAAATGAAACCCGAACACCCACCATGGGACCATGCAATAGTTCCATTCAAAAGTAATCACCACAAGCGTTTAGACATTCATCCACTGGGAGAAGAGCAGCTCAATTCCTATTTCTTATAAAGCGGTCGGCCGCTGATCGATCCACAACTACACCCGCTTTTGCACTTCCTCGGCCGATGTCCACCCATGTCTTCCTTCCGGTCACCAAAAGTCCGCCCCCGGTAGTTGAGTGGTCAGAGCGACAGACTGTCAATCCTAAGGGCCCGGGTTCGATTCCCGGCTGGGCCGGAGATTTTCTCCGCTCTGCGACTGGGTGTTGTGTTGTCGTAATCATCATCATTTCATCCCCATTGACGCGCAAGTCGCCGAAGTGTCGTCAAATCGAAAGACTTGCACCAGGCGAGGCCCTCGCTACACGACATCATCATCATCATCTAGTCACCAAAGACGTGAAAAATCACACGTGAAAGACGCGGACTGTACGGAGAATGCTTCAGTGTGTCCCAACCACATCGCTGATACGTAGCCATCGTCTGATTAGTATTGTGGTGGAGGGTGTTATCGTGCAACAGGGCGATTGTGTTCAACAACATTGCTAGGTGTTTTGATTCTATGGTTCAAAAAATAGTTCAAATGGTTCTGAGCACTATGGGACTTAACTTCTGAGGTCATCAGTCCCCTAGAACTTGGAACTACTTAAACATGACTAACCTAAGGACATCACACACATCCATGCCCGAGGCAGGATTCGAACCTGTGACCGTAGCTGTTGCGCGGTTCCAGACTGAAGCGCCTAGAACCACTCAGCCACACCGGCTGGCCTTATTTTATGGCACATCGCACTTTCTGCAAAGTGGCTACACAGTGCAGCACAATGATTGTGGTTCTACGCCCGAGGAACTCGACGAGTAGACGGCCCCTGCAGTCTAAGAAGAAGAGCATCATGAGCTGTCCGGATCGTGAGTGAATAGCGTTCGATTTTCTTGGCGGGAAAGATATGGGACATTTCCACTGTTGACTTCGCCGTTTGCCCTCAGGCTGTCGTATGGAACTATCCCAATGTCCCGTTGTGGTGGATGTTCGGTTTTCATTTGCCTGCCCCTTACATGTACAAACTTAAATCAATTTATATCGGAAGATGGTCAATTTTTATAAAACTGGTACGTATAAACTGCGCTCTATCATTTGCTTTGGGCCTTTGTCCCGCTTCAACGCGGGGTCGGCTTTGTTACTATGTATTTGGCAGCGTTAGTTGCAGAGGGTGGCCAGGTGTCGGCTTTGTTACTATGTATTTGGCAGCGTTAGTTGCAGAGGGTGGCCAGATGTCCTTTCTGTCGCTACACCGAGCCTCACGGGACGGAATTAGTATTCCCCAGCTGTCTGCGCCAACTGTAAACCATGAAATAGTGCGAACGTTTTCAAATGTCTGCGAGTTGTGCAACTAAGGCGGATTGTGGCGACCAGCCTGGTATTCACTAGCGGGATGTGGAAAACCGCCTAAAAACCACATCCAGGCTGGCCAGAATACCGGCCATCGTCGTTAATCCGCCAGGCGGATTCGATCCGGGGCCGGCGCGCCTACCCGAGTCCAGGAAGCAGCGCAATAGCAAATGGTTCAAATGGCTCTGAGCACTACGGGACTTAACTTCTTAGGTCATCAGTCCCCTATAACTTAGAACTACTTAAACCTAAATAACCTAAGTACATCACACACATCCATGCCCGAGGCAGGATTCGAACCTGCGGCAGCAGCCGTCGCGCGGTTCCAGACTGTAGCGCCTAGAACCGCTCGGTCACTCGGGCCGGCGAGCGCATTAGCGCTCTTGGCTATGTTGGCATGTCAATACACTGATCTTACTAAATTTAAATTAAAATGAGTTGTAACAAGAGGTGAGTAATTTTTAAATAAAAAAGTTTGTACAAATACATTTTATGTATCCGATTTGTCTTCTGATGTATCGGGTAATAGGGGTCCGTCCCCAAGGCAATGCAAGTCTTCGTTTCTGCTCTGTCCCCTCGGAGTCGCCGCACTCGCATGTGATCTCGTGTTGCTGGTCTCCTCCTCCTCCCTGTCGTACTCGCGGGACCTATATTTAGATATATGGACACATCTAGCCGTAAGTACAGGCTAGATATTGTAATGCGTTAATGCAGAGCCGATTTACGCCGGATAAAAATTAGTTTCAATTTTGGTCACCAGGTGCAAATCTGGCTCTGTGAATGCAAGAAAGACGTATTAAGTTTGGAAGGTAGGAGACGAGTTACTGGCAGAATTAAAGCTGAGAGGACGGTTTGTGAGACATGCTTGGGCAGCTTGCCCACTAAAGGCAAAGTTACGGAGTTCGAGTCTGGGTCATCCACACAGTTTTTACTTGTCAGGAAGTTTCAAGACGAATTCATGTTTCCATTTGTGATGGATTACGGAAGGGAATTGGGCAAAAAAGGTGAAACAGGTGAGAAAGGCGTAATGTTTATTTTGTTATTAAACACTGCATACACAATTTGTTTAATATGATCACTGAGGGCGTTGACGAGAATCTGTACAGCGCCAGATGTGTATCTGGTGGCCAAAATTGGAACTAATTTTTTTCAGCGTAAATCAGTTCCGTATTAACGCATTAGGTCATCTGCCAAGTTTCGCTGCCATACGATAATTATAGCCCACTCTGGACCTCCGTGAATACGCGTACTTTAATTATAACCATCCGGTATTTACAAGTTTTGGCTACACCTGGCAACCACGGCTAGCAGCATATTCTCCCAGCTCGTGAACCAGTGGCGTTGTGTTTATCTGAATTGCGAAAAGCGTGGAGACATTTACACCCTGTTTGCGTAGACGAAGCACAACCTCAAACTGGGAAAAGATGGCGATCTTAAACTACCGTGTTCTCTCAAAAGCGTCATCCCAGCGATTTGTCGAAACCATAGAAAATCGGAATCTGGATGGCTGGACGGGGATTTGAACCGCTCCACTTCCGTATGAAAATGAAACATACAATACACTACATGCTCTCTGTTTCACTCATCAGTAATTTTCTTACTTAAAGGCAGCTTGTCTGTCACCGTGTGTATTACTAATTCGACATTCTCCTTGTTTTCATTAACTGCTCACGAGCAGAACTACTCTGTCTCATATCGCAGTCGGACACCGTTTAACTTACAAAGACGAAACTGGGTGATCCACTCTCTTCCGAAAACCACTCAATGTCCTCTTTACTGCCTCACTTAAATGACTAACTCTACACTCAGAGTGCGAGATCCACTGCTTTCAGAATGTTTGCCTGTGAACCTGTTCTCGCCCTCAGGGATTTCTGGTAATTCGTAATTCCCCAGTCACCTGCAAGGGAACGCTTCTGCAACCCACAGTTCCACCGCGCCTCACAAAGGCGGACATCCCCGTTCGGCTTCTTCACCATAACGGCCGCTTCCCGCGGCAATACGCCTGTTAACCGGTACTCTTGACATGACGTTCCAAGTGTTCCCACTAGCCAAAGCCAACCCTTTCACTGAGTGTCTGAAACTTGTTCCGCCCGGAGAAAACGAACTTTGCTCCCTCTGGCAGGTCTGCGGCATGTTACCTTGATGGGCAAGAGAGCTGTATGTACATGTAGTACGAGGCGAAATATGCTAAACGGATTCTCATCTCCTCTCTTGATTTACACCTGCATCTAAATCGGTATTCAGCAAGCCGCATTACGGTGAGTGGCGAAGGTTAAGTGTGATTTCTCCACGCGAATTTCTCCATTCGCGAATGTCGCGTTGAAAGAACGACAGCTGGTAACCCTCCGGTGAAGTCCTAATTTTTCTCATTTTCTCGTCATGGTCATTTCGTGATACATTCAACGGTGGACAAAAAGTATGGAAACACCGTGAGAAATTCGTACTTGAACATCACTTGTTGCTAGTAAATACTGCAATTGCACTGTTGTATTTGACCATAATGGCAGCTGTGCAATATCCTCAAAACGCTGCAAATTTCAGACGTGGTCAGTACAGTGTTCTGTGCACTTATGAGTGCATTACATCGGAATCGAGTGCATTCTAATGTGAGCAAACTGTTTGTGTTAGTATGGTGGGTGCTGCCGTAACTAAGGTAGCCGATATGTTTGGGGTTAGAAGAGGTACGGTGCTGAAGATTTATACCAGAGCAGAGCAACACCCTCCGCTAAGTCACAAAACATAAGAAAATGTGTGTTGCGTGATCGTGACAGATCTTCATTGAAGAGGATTCCAAAGAAAAATAGGACGACGACAGCTGCAAAAGTCACTGCAGAACTGAATGTCGCATTCGCGAACGCTGACCGCATCAAAACAACGTGAAGAAAGCTCCAGAAGCTGGGAATTGAAGGCGATCTGGAATCCCAAAACCATTCATCAGTGAGGCAAATGCCTGTAACAGAAAAATGTGGTTCTGAAATCTTATCATCAGGACTGTGAAGCGGAAGAAGAAAGTCATTTTGTCACGTGAGTCTATTTCACACTATTTCCAACTTCTGGCCAATTTTACGTCCCAAAAGTGAAACAAGGCGAGGGTTCGGTAATCATATGGTCAGCCAATTTATGATATTCAGTACGTCCCATTTCAGCTGGTAAGGTCTACCCGTGCGACAATGTTTGTTCCTCAATGCTGATACTTGTTCCAAGGCGACAGGACCCCTGTTCGCGCAGCACGCACCATCGAGGACTGTGAGCACCAGGATAAAATGTCGCATCTCCCCTGGCCAACGCTCACCAGATCTCAATGTTCCTGAGCCTTTGCGGTCTATTTTGGAGAGAAAGGTGTATGCTCGCTATCCACGTCCATCATCGTTAAGTGAACTTGCCATTAATTTGCTAGTAGAATTTAATAAGATTCCGTTCAACTTACAACACCTGTATTTATCCATTCCCAGAAGACTGGAAGCTGTTTTGAATGTCAACGATTTTCCTACGCCGTATGCATGGCAGTATATCGTTTGTAGTCAGGCCACACTTTTATCTGCCCTCTATAGGAGGAAGTAACATGTTTCCCTTCTCTTGTTGAAATGTATGCTCTCCGAATTTCAACAGTAAGCTTTTTCGTTAAAAATGACGTCTCTCGTGGTTTGTTGAGCAATTCTGTAACTTTCTAGTGGTTACTAAACGATTCAGTGACGAGACGCGCTGTTCTTCGTCCCATCTTTTCTTTCTCCCTCTCTCTCTCTCTCTCTCTCTCTCTCTCTCTCTCTTTCTTTCTTTCTTTCTTTCTCTGTGTCCCATTAATCTAACCAGTTAAGAGTTCCAAACTGGGGAACAACAGTAATCGGGGAAGCATTTCTTCTGATCTTCCAACATAGACACTTTGTGTTCTGGCTTACGGCAGGTCTTGTCATGGGGGGCAGCCTCGTCAGAGAGGTCCACCGCATGAGCGTCTAGGGAAGTGAGTCCAGTGTTGGTTTCCCATTGCCTTCCACTGATGATGATGAAATGATAATGAGGACAACACAACACCCAGTCCTTGAGTGGAGAAAATCTCCGACCCAGCCGGCTATCGAACCCGGGCCTTGGCGTAACAGACCGCCGTGTTGACCACTCAGCTATCGGGGCGGACTTCCAACATAAATACCTCATAAATTAATTCATAAAACGAAGAGAAACCGGACATCTGTGATATTCTCGCGTTCACACAAACCAATGAACCAATCATTAAAATACGACCGAATGCTCTATGTAACTCGCCACTGTATCAGGTGCTTACTACTAATGTGGTATATCTAAGCGTGTTTCGTGGACTAGTAGAGCAGATCTGAACCTCATAGTAAACGAACGTGTCCTTTACGTCAAAAAAAAAAAAAAAAAAAAAAAAAAAAAAAAAAAGACTTTCGATAAACACTTCGTAGAAATGTAAATAAACGGTAGCGCTTTTACCAGCTGCCGTTCCATTCCCGATGCCTTTTTTGCGATTTCTCGAGGTGCTTCAGCATAAAAGTAGAATATTTCCGTAGCACGAAAGTTTAAACACAAATGTGTTGTAATACAGCTTTCGTCCGCTCTGAGATCTGATTAACACGCTGTCTGCTCAGTTCGCTTCAATCAGACTATCATAGCACAAGACATGTGAGGTCCCTCAGACTTGTGTCATCACACAAGGAGATGCTATGATAGAGAAATAACTGAAAGTAGTTTGCAGCTAGGTAGTTACACGCTTATACTTCCGCTGCACGTGACTTAGATAAAACAAATAACACAAATTCAGAAACTTTACTGGTCTCATACAGACACGATTTTATGTATATAGACTGAAGCGGCGAGTGAAAAATTGTACCAAGGCCAGCATCGATTCCGCATCTCCTACTTACTAGACAGGTGCATTAGCCACTAAGCCATCGCAGCACAGCGCTCCAGACAACTCCATAGAGTACCTGCCACGCTTCCTTCCTCGATTCTCGGCAGTGAGAGTTTGGATCGAGTAGCTAGGCACTCCAGGGTAATCCATGCAAATTTCCACTCGCCGCTTCAATCTATATACACAAAAAAGTGACTTAAGGGTCGAAATAACTATAACTGAGATACAGTTTGTAAGTAGGATGTTTAGATTTTTATGTTGGCAGCGCCACGTAGCGCTCTGTATGAAAATCACTGACTGTGCTGTGTGCAGTCTGTGGCTGGTTGGCTTTGTTGGAATATTCGCTTGTGTAGTGTTGGGCAGTTGGATGGGAACAGCGCGTAGCGTTGTGCAGTTGGTGGTGAGCCGCCGGCAGTGGTGGATGTGGGGAGAGAGATGGCAGAGTTTTGAGAGCGTACGATCTGGACGTGTGTCCGTCAGAAAAAGGAAATTTGTCAGACTGGATGTCATGAACTGATATACAGGGTGGTCAGAAAATGTGTGAAATGCTTGTAGGGATGTTACAGGGCAGGTTGTACTGAGACATAAATGTTAAGAAAGAAATTCGATATGTTGCTCCGTTTCCGAGTTATTTAGCATTGAAGTTAGCCAATCAGATCGTCGCGCGCGTAAAGTCAAGTTTCAGCTAACGAGTCAAAGCACTCGTTGGGCAACAACGCCCCTGGCAGGCCGCTTGAATGTGAGCGCGCGACGCCCCGATTGGCTAAATTCTATGCTAAATAATTCGGAAACGGAGCAACGTATCGAATTTCTTTCTTAACGTTTATGTCTCAGTACAACCTGCCCTGTAACATCCCTACAAGCATTTAACACATTTTCTGACCACCCTGTATATATTATGACGTTTGAAGACTATTGAGGTAAACACATTGTTCGTTCTTCATCAAAATCTTTCATTTGCTAACTATACCCATCAGTAGTTAGTGCCTTCAGTAGTTAGTGCCTTCAGTAGTTATAATCTTTTATTTACCTGGCAGTATTGGCGCTCGCTGTATTGCAGTAGTTTGAGTAACGAAGATTTTTGTGAGGTAAGTGATTCATGAAAGGTCATTCTTTTGTACGGATTAATGAAAGTCAGATTTCGTTGCGCTAAAAAAAAATATTGTGTGTCAGTTTCGTGTTGATCAGAATAAGTAAAGAGAGAAATGTCTGAGTACGTTCAGTTTAGCTCAGCTGTTTGAAAATCAAATAACGTAGAGGTTTTCCAGCAGTCACTTATAATTTTTCTAAGGGACGTTACAAGTTCGTAGATGATATTTGTTGTCTTCGCTAACTCGATAAACTATGATTTTCTATCTAATCTAGCCCACAGTACAGTCAACCTATCAGACTCCTACCAAAAGGTTTCCTCCAAAATAAACTTTGTAACTGTAAAGGCGGTAATCAGTCCACCTTTCATCTGATTTTCATATTTTTTGTCAAGTTCTACCTAGCGTCTTTTCTCTAAGTTTTCTTATAATTTTTGCCATACCAGGAGGAAATATCACGCTAAGAACCGAATTGAGAGACTTTTGTATTCAGTTTTCTTACGTTGATATTTAGTGACCATGTATGTATCTTTACCCACCTATCCTAAACATGGATGATTTCTATTGCAAACGTGTGGACATGGGTGGATCCGGGTGGACTTCCTTGCTTTAGGTCAGTGGCAGACGCCTGGAAACGACATTTGAGTTTAATTTTTAAAACTGGCTCGAGGCATCTGTGCAGACTTTACCAACGTGTGCCTTTTCCATTGGTTCCTACAGACGCACCCAAAAGACTTGCGCTCACCCGAGGTTTAGACTTCGAATAGATGGAAAATTTTGAACTATGGAAACAAGCATCTACTCTCATGTCTTCTGATTGGAGTAGAATTCAGGGCCTCCGAAAAATTCGTCTTGTAAATTTGTCAGTTCACACTTTCAAGCTTTTCGGGCTCTCTGCTTGAAAGCGAGGCACGTTTGACATTGTATAGAGTCAGATAGTGGCGGCAAGCTGAGTACGATGTGTCGCTTCTGTGCGCACTTGGACTGTGATTTTAGATGGGAGATAATTTAGTTTCTTCGAATTCAGATTTCCCTCTGTTTCTCCTGACCGGTTTTATGTGGCCCACTAAGATTACTAGATAGTCATGGTGCTTTATTTCTTGATCGCTGGATTGGAAGGGGAGATCCTATACTATGACCTGCGAGGTCGCCTGACCTGAATCCTCTTGATTATTTCCTATGGGGATATCTAAAGTCACTTGTGTATGACACCCCAGTGGATAAGGAGATGGAATTAGTTGCCAGAATTGCAGCAGCTTGTGATGTGATTCGAAACACACCAGGGATATTTATCGGGGTGCGCCAGAATCTTGTTCGCTGATGTCATGCTTACATTGAGACTGATGGCCGTCATTTTCAAGACATTTTGCAAGATACAGTACAAATGGCACTTTCATTGTTTCAATGATGGTATTTGCAGTTAATTAATGTAAATAAATTCCTATTATCACCTTCAGCTGGCTTCTCCGACCCCAGGTTCCCTACTTCAAACTGTTCTGTGGAGTATCCTCTATGTCCTGTTAAATTTTTGCCGGCCGGGGTGGCCGAGCGGCTACAGGCGCTACAGTCTGGAACCACGCGACCGCTACGGTCGCAGGTTCGAATCCTGCCTCGGGCACGGATGTGTGTCATGTCCTTAGGTTAGTTACGTTTAAGTTGTTCTAGGGGACTGATGACCCTAGATGTTAAGTCCCATAGTGCTCAGAGCCATTTGAACCATTTTGTTAAATTTCTTCTCACTCTTACAGACACACCCTGTATAATGGCGCATCGAAGCCAGTCGTTTTCTACACGATTTTTTGCCCTAAATTATCGATAAAGCAACGCCGGAAGATAAGTGACAGTACTTAAGGAAACTGGGGACAGTTATTCGGGTTCGAATTGAGATCTAACGCATTGCACACGAGAAACAATGCAATTCTATAGAAACAAACAAAACAGGAAGTCTATTAAAAACGTTGACAACGTAAAACAAAATGTAAAATTTAGACAACACGACAAGAACTCCCCAGATCCCTCAGAACACAAAATTCATACGAAATAAGAGACGATTAAACCCGCCTTTATGCATGAAACGTCTACACATGAAGAGCCCTGTAAGCACACAACAATCAACATTACTCTCACAGACACATGCTACAGTAAACCGTTCTAAATCGTTTTCTACGCAACTTCTACTGTTTATTGTTATCGACTGGTAGTTAAGAAGAGACCAATGATTCAACAAAATACTGCATTGGAGGCAACGCCGGGTAGCCGCGCGGTCTAGGGCGTCTTGTCACGGTCCGTGCGACTCCCCACGTCGGAGGTTCGAGTCCTCCCTCGGGCATGAGTGTGTGTGTTGTCCATGGCGTAAGTTAGTTTAAGTTAGATTAAGTAGTGTGTAGGCTTAGGGACCGATGACCTCGGCAGTTTGGTCCCATAAGACCTTACCACAAGTTTGCATTTTTTTTCTGCATTGGAATAAAAATTGACGTTTCAGTTACTTTTACACGTAGCTTCCGTGAGAGTGGCTAGATCGCGATGATACACTATGTGATCAAAAGTGTCCGGACACCTGGCTGAAAATGACTTACAATTTCGTGGCGCCCTCCATCGGTATTGCTGGAATTCAATATAGTGTTGACCCACCCTTAGCCTTGATGCAGCTTCCACTCTCGCAGGTATACGTTCAATCAGGTGTTGGAAGGCTTCTTGGCGAATGGCAGCCCATTCTTTCAGGAGTGCTGCACTGAGGAGAGGTATCGATGTCTGTCGGTGAGGCTGGCACGAAGTCGGCGTTCCAAAACATCCCAACTGTGTTCTATAGATTGAGGTCAGTCCATTACGGGGATGTTATTGTCGTTAACCACTCCGCCATAGGCCGTGCATTATGAACAGGTGCTTGATCGTGTTGAAAGATGCAGTCGCCATCCCCGAATTGCTCTTCAACAGTGGGAAGCAAGAAGGTGCTTAAAACATCAATGTAGGCGTGTGCTGTGATAGTGCCAATCAAAATAACAAGGGGTGCAAGCCCCCTTCACGAAAAACGCGACCACGCCATAACACCATGGCCTCCGAATTTTACTGTTGGCCTACGCACGTTGACAGATGACGTTCACCTGGCATTCGCCATACCCACACTCTGCCAACGGATCGCCACAATGGGTACCGTGATTCGTCACTCCACACAAAGTTTTTCCACTGTTCAGTCGTCCATTGTTTTAGCTCCTTATACCATCCGAGGCATCGTTTGAAATTTACCGGCGTGATGCGTGGCTTCTGAGCAGCCGCTCGACTATGAAATCCAAGTTTTCTCCTCTCCCGCCTACCTGTCATAGTACTTGCAGTGGACCCTGATGCAGTTTGGAATTCCTGTGTGATGGTCTGGATAGATGTCTGCCTATTACACATTACGATCTTCTTCAACTGTCGGCGGTCTATGTCAATCAACAGACGAGGTCGACCTGTACGCTTTTGTGCTGTACGTGTCCCTTCACGTTTCCACTTCACTATCACATCGGAAACAGTGGTCCTAGAGATGTTTAGGAGTGTGGAAATTCCGCGTACAGACGTATGATAAGTGACACCTCACCACCTTATCACGTTCGAAGTCCGCGAATTCCGCGGAGCGCCCCATTCTGCTCTAATGACTACTGAGGTCTCTGATATGGAGTACCTGTCAGTAGGTGGCAGCACAATGCACCTAATATGAAAAACGTATGTTTTTGGAGGTGTCCGGATATTTTTGATCACGTAGTGTATATAAGCCAACTCTTTTGTGAGTAATGTGGGAGCTATTCCATCTCCAAGGATTCTCATTTGGAGCACACGCGTTTCGCTTTATTTAAAGCATCTTCAGTGATCAAGTGGAGAAGCAGACATTGCCACACCGCGTATTTTCTTTTCACAGCGTCTGAGCGTTTGCTATTGCGCTACATCACTGAGGATGCCTTAAATAAAGCTAAACGCGGCTGCTCCAAATAAGACTATTTCTGATCGCAAAAGGCAGCATAACTCCCATTTTACTGGAAAAACTGGGGAAGAGAGGCCTCACAAAGAAAAGAACACCAGATTTCTTAGTACACCATGACGCAGTTACGCGACCTGAAATGTTTTTGTAATTTGACATAGAACTCAAAATCCTATTCATATTCCGCACCAACGGTGCTAAAAGACTGTTAAATCGAAACAGTATAGTACACATTCACAAAACTGCTTCTTTTGTCCAGTACTGCAGTTTATCAAGTTAATCGTTTCATAATGACAGTAGTTCTTAGCAATTTAGACGCTTTCTCAGAAAATTATTTTGAACAACTAGTTCATGAGCCCACTCGAAGCGTAAATGGTTGCGAAAGCATACTCGAACTTTTAGCAACAAATAATCCTGGACAAATAGTGAGTATTGTGACGCATACAGGAATTAGCGACCACAAGGCAGTTGCTGCTAGGTTGAATACCGTAACACCTACCACCAACAAAAAGAAACGCAAAGTATATCTATTTAAAAAAGCTGATAAAAATGCTCTTAACGCCTTTTTAAGAGACAGTCTTCACTCCTTCCGGTCTGGTCATGTAAGTGTAGGAAAGGTTTGGAATGTTTTCAGAGAGATAGTATCGACAGCAATTGAGAGATATATACCACATAAATTAATAAGTGATAGTACTCGTCCCCCATAGTACACAAAACGGGTCAGATCGTTGTTGCAGAAGCAACGAAAAAAGCATTCCAAATTTAAAAGAACACAAAATCCCCAAGACTTGCAAAGTTTTACAGAAGTTTGAAATGTGGCGGGTACTTCAATGCGAGATGCATTTAATAATTTCCACAACGAAATTCTGTCTCGAAATCTGCCAAAAACCCCAAAGAGATTCTGGTCATACATAAAGCACATCAGTAGCAAGACGCAATCAATACTTTCAACTGCGCGATAACAACGGTGAAGTCACTGACGACAGTGCCACTAAAGCAGAGCTATTAAACAAGGTTTTCCAAAACTCCTTCACCAAAGAAGACGAAGTAAATATTCCTGAATTCCAACCAAGAACAACTGCCAAAATGAGAAACATAGAAGTAGATATTCTCGGAGTAACGAAGCAACTTAAATCACTTAATAAAGGAAAGGCCTCCGGTCCAGACTGTGCACCAGTCAGGTTCCTCTCAGAGTATGCTGAAAAATAGCTCCATATTTAGCAATTATATACAATCACTCGCTCACAGAAAGATACGTACCTAAAGACTGGAAAATTGCTCAAGTCACACCAATACCCAAAAAGGGAAGTATGAGTAATCCACTGAATTACAGGCCTATATCACTAACGTCGATTTTCAGTAGGGTTTTGGAACATATACTGTATTAGAACATTATGAAGTACCTCGAAGAAAACTATTTATTGACACATAGTCAGCACGGTTTCAGAAAATATCGTTCTTGTGACACACAGCTAGCTCTTTATATTCATGAAGTAATAAGTGCTGTCGACAGGGGATGTCAAATTGATTCCATATTTTTAGATTTCCAGAAGGCTTTCGACACCGTTCCTCACAAGCGTCCTCTAACCGAACTGCGTGCCTACGGAGTATCGCCTCAGTTGTGCGACTGGATTCGTGATTTCCTGTCAGAAAGGTCACAGTTCGTAGTAATAGACGGAAAGTCATCGAGTAAAACAGAAGTAATATCCGGTGTTCCCCAAAGAAGTGTTATAGGCCCTCTATTGTTCCTGACCTATATTAACGACATAGGAGACAATCTGAGTAGCCGTCTTAGATTGTTTGCAGATGATGCTGTCATTTACCGTCTTGTAAAGTCATCACATGACCAAAGCGACTTGCAAAATGATTTAGATAAAATATCAGTATGGTGGGAAAAGAGGCAATTGACCCTAAATAAGGAAAAATGTGAAGTTATTCACATGAGTACTAAAAGAAATCAGCTAAATTTCGCTTACGCGATAAGTCACACAAATCTGAAGGCTGTAAATTCAACTAAATACTTACGGATTACAATTACAAATAACCTAAATTGGAACGATCCCATAGATAATATTGCGAGTAGAGCAAACCAAAGACTGCGATTCATTGGCAGAACACTTAGAAGGTGCAACAGGTCTACTAAAGAGACTGCTTACACCACGCTTGTCCGCCCTATTCTGGAGTATTGCTGTGCGATGTGGGATCCGCATCAGGTTGGACTGACGGATGACATCGAAAAAGCACAAAGAAGGGTAGCTCGTTTTGTACTATCGCGAAATAGGGGAGATTGTGTCGCAGACGTTCGCGAAATAGGGGAGATTGTGTCGCAGACGTGATACGTGAATTGAAGTGGCAATCATTAAAACAAAGGAGTTTTTCGTTGCGACGGGATCTTCTCATGAAATTTCAATCACCAGTTTTCTCCTCCGATTGCGAAAACATTGTTAGCATCCACCTACATAGGGATAAATGATCATCACGATAAAATAAGAGACATCAGGGCTCGCACAGAAAAATTAAAGTGCTCGTTTTTCCCGCGTGCCGTTCCAGAGTGGAACGGTAGAGAGACAGCTTGAAGGTGGTTCGCTGAACCCTCTGCCAGGTACTTTTTTGTGAATAGCAAAGTAATCACGTTGATGCAGATGGTGTAGATGTTCTTGTGTGCCACTGCTGTCGCCCGTCTCGGGTCAATCCGAGCCATTTTAATTCTCTGCTCCGCTGCTTGATGGGCTTTCGGCATCGCCATGGGAAACAAACGGCATCTGTTGCAGTTTTCAGAGAGCAGGCGGAGCGCACCTAATATCTGACATCCCTCCAGCTTTTAAATTGTCCTGTCTGCTGCTACCATGCTACCTGTCACTTGTTTTCTGTCGCGGAACAAGTCAGCCACGCGTCCTGCATAATCTCGTGACGTAGCGACCACTTGCGGCAACAGAGCGTAACCTGCTACTTCTCCTTCCGCTCTTGGACCATATTCGATCGCTGCAGTCCCACTCCATTTTGTCATGCTGATCCGTCTTCTCCTTATCGTTCCTTTTCCTTGAATCCGAATCCACCCTCAGCTCCCCCTAACTCATTTCTCAGTGGAGTCTCTTGATTTATCTCTAGTACACTCGTCGTCTTCAGCTTTGCGACACAACCTCGCATTTAGGTTCTGTCTGTGTATTTCTTCAATTCCTTATCTAGTCTGGAAACGTCTTTCTATTTTCATTGCCGCCTTGATCACCGTCATATTGCCATCATCGCTGTTTCGCTGCTGCAGGAGCCTTTTCGGCGTCAATTTCTCTGCTTAATGCCTTCTCTGCACAATTTCAGCAGAAGCCACAGAATTTGCTGTAGTTGAGTTTCAGTACTTACTGCTTAGTGGTATTTCGTTACGCTATGTTACATTAGATTCAAAGTTTGATTGCCTAGAAATGTTTTATTTAATACGTTGCGTCTTATGAATTGTGATCGATAAATTGCGCCGATGTATTTTTATATTCCCCTTTAATTAGTTATTATCAGTATATAGACCATGATGATGCAGATAGTTATGGGGCTGACCTCCAGTAAGCGGTATACGTTTTACTAGTATATGACAGCACGTAATCAAATGTTTTATGTTCAGTTCTGTACTCGTCAGTGTATAACTACATTATTTTACTCCAGTTGTTTCACGGGCATTCCGTTAGCTTTATACCATGATTATATATACATAACATGAAATATTGACCTCCGTTTAGTAGGTCCCTTTTTTACGATTATTTGACGTATACAGGGTGTTACAAAAAGGTACGGATAAACTTTCAGGAAACATTCCTCACACGCAAACAAAGAAAAGATGTTATGTGGACATGTGCCCGGAAACGCTTAATTTCCATGTTAGAGCTCATTTTAGTTTTGTCAATATGTTCTTCCACATACCCTCAATGGAGCACGTTATCATGATTTCATACAGGATACTCTACCTGTGCTGCTAGAACATGTGCCTTTACAAGTACGACACAACATGTGGTTCATGCACGATGGAGCTCCTGCACATTTCAGTCGAAGTGTTCGTACGCTTCTGAACAACAGATTCGGTGACCGATGGATTGGTAGAGGCGGACCAATTCCATGGCCTCCACGCTCTCCTGACCTCAACCCTCTTGACTTTCATTTCTGGGGGCATTTGAAAGCTCTTGTCTACGCAACCCCGGTACCAAATGTAGAGACCTCTCGTGCTCGTATTGTGGACGGCTGTGATACAATACGCCATTCTCCAAGGCTGCATCAGAGCATCAGGGATTCCATGCGACGGAGGGTGGATGCATGTATCCTCGTTAACGGAGGACATTTTGAACATTTCCTGTAACAAAGTGTTTGAAGTCACGCTGGTACGTTCTGTTGCTGTGTGTTTCCATTCCATGATTAATGTGATTTGAAGAGAAGTGATAAAATGAGCTCTAACATGGAAAGTAAGCGTTTCCGGACACATGTCCACATAACGTATTTTCTTTCCTTGTGTGTGAGGAATGTTTCCTCAAAGTTTGGCCGTGCCTTTTTGTAACACCCTGTATACTTTGCTCACTAGTTTTAGTTAATGAGGTGTGCACTGTTCTCTTATTTTATTCCTTAGTTTATCTGTAACTATATGTAACTTCCTGTCCTGTTTGGTATTGTTATGTTATGGCACATTACTACTGTATATAAGACTTGCAACACGCCCCTTTTTTGTTTTTTCGTTTCATACTGGTACCATTGTTATCTGTACACAGGGTCTGAAGATGGCGTAGCAAAACGCTGAAACTAGTTGCCGAATAAAATAAGGTTGGAAACTAGACGCCTGAAAGGTGTTTAATTTGACATCCCGTATCGAAAAGCCGAGTCCCGCAACCATCTCTAAAAAGATCGACATACAGAGGCTTCAGACTTGCCACGTCGTGTTTCGACACTTCTGCGTCCTCGAGGGGCCTGTACGTTATTAAACAGGTGTACCAGATTCTTTGCCTCTTCAGTCCATATCGTGGAAAACAATCGTCGAATAACAATCCCTTCAAGTAAGTCTGAAGTTACTCTTACCTCCGAAGATTTTTCTCCTTTCAGAATGACATGCTGTCTTCTGTTTTCAAGAAACTCTAAGACCCAGTCACACAGCTGGTCTGGTATAACGTACGCTCGCATTTTGTTGATTAGGCTGTAGTGTAGAACTGTATCGAACGTCTTCCGGAAATCAAGGAAACGGTGTCAACCTGGACGCTGGTATGTACCAAAGGGGTACCACAAATGTTTCCTAATTTGCCTCACTCATAAATTTTACTTATTTCTATCTGTTTTGTCTCTCTAACCATTTATTTTTGTATTTGCCCACCTTTTTGTCAATAACTGTTTGTAACTGTTTTGTTATTTCCTAATCTCATATACGTCGTGACTTGTACGTAAAATTGTGTTATTGTGTGTCAAGTGACTTAGCAAGAATTTTTATGTAACCATACTAAAAAGAAAATTGAAATAAATACGAGTACACTCTAAGTCAAAAAAATGACCCACCACGAAGGAATTATCTGAATAGAACGGAAATCGACAGATGTGATGTGCATGTACAGACAAGCAAATGATCACAATTTTAGGAAAATTTGTTGATTTATTCGGAAGAAAAAGCTTCCATAACGCTTTGGTCCACCTCTGGCCCGCCGGCCGCGGTGGCCGAGCGGTTCTAGGCGCTTCAGTCCGGAGCCGCGCGACTGTTACCGTCGCAGGTTAGAATCCTGCCTCGGGCATGGATGTGTGTGATGTCCTTAGGTTAGCTGGGTTTAATTAGTTCTAAGTTCTAGGGGTCTGATGACCTCAGATGTTAAGTTCCATAGTGCTCAGAGCCATTTGAAACATTTTTTTTTTCAGTTCGAAGGAGACCTGATCACTGAAAATAATTCTACGCCAGTCAATGAGATTTCAGGCCCAAGAAGTGTCTGGAGATGCCCCAGACAGCGGTGGGATACCAAACAACCTGACTCGCCCATCATACTGCCCAACAACCCGGATGGGCGGTCTGGGGTGCCATTTTTTCATAGCATTACCCCTTTGGTCGACTACTTGTTTTCGCGCTTCTTAAACCCTGCCTTGGCCAGCAATTTGTCCCCAATTGAGAACGTTTAAAGTGTTATTAGGAGGGCTTCCAACCCGCTCGGAATTTTGACGATCTAACGCGCAACAAAACGGGGAGTAAACAGAATTTGGAACTATATCCCTCAGGAGGACATCCAACAAGTCGTTCAGTCAATGGTTTGCCAACCACAAAAGCCATTATGACACCTTGCGGACGTCAGCCTGTTGGTTGGATTACCACCGCAGAGGCTCCATACGTTTTATACTGACGACATTTTCAAGTAGAATCTGTAACTGACATTGTAAATGCAAGTAAACGTTGCACTTTAATAACGTAATGAATATTTAAACAATTTATGGAACAGGAATGTAGACGGTCCGACATCAAAAAACTAGGTTTATACATATGCAATGTAACTACAGAAATAAGAAAAAAGCATATGGCTTATGTTGTGCTATGGGAAGCAAACTCAAATGACTAACAAGGAGTCCCTTGAGTGCAAGATCGGAAAAGCCAATGATGTTTACGGTAGTCTTCGACCCACTATATTATCCCTTCCTTTCTGTGGATATTAATTATTATTATTAAGTGAAACACAAAAAAGGGATTATATATATATATATATAGGGTGTTACAGAAAGGTACGGCCAAACTTTCAGGAAACATTCCTCACACACAAAGAAAGAAAATATGTTATGTGGACATGTGTCCGAAAACGCTTACTTTCCATGTTAGAGCTCATTTTATTACTTCTCTTCAAATCACATTAATCATGGAATGGAAACACACAGCAACAGAACGTACCAGCGTGACTTCAAACACTTTGTTACAGGAAATGTTCAAAATGTCCCCCGTTAGCGAGGATACATGCATCCACCCTCCGTCGCATGGAATCCCTGATGCTCTGATGCAGCCCTGGAGAATGGCGTATTGTATCACAGCCGTCCACTATACGAGCACGAAGAGTCTCTACATTTGGTACCGGGGTTGCGTAGACAAGAGCTTTCAAATGCCCCCAGAAATGAAAGTCAAGAGGGTTGAGGTCAGGAGAGCGTGGAGGCCATGGAATTGGTCCGCCTCTACCAATCCATCGGTCACAGAATCTGTTGTTGAGAAGCATACGAACACTTCGACTGAAATGTGCAGGAGCTCCATCGTGTATGAACCACATGTTGTGTCGTACTTGTAAAGAAAGGCACATGTTCTAGCAGCACAGGTAGAATATCCCGTATGAAATCATGATAACGTGCTCCATTGAGCGTAGGTGGAAGAATATGGGGCCCAATCAAGACATCACCAACAATGCCTGACCAAACGTTCACAGAAAATCTGTGTTGATGACGTGATTGCACAATTAGGTGCGGATTCTCGTCAGCTCGCACATTTTGATTGTGAAAATTTACAATTTGATCACGTTGGAGTACATACTGGCGAAAGTAAAATGAGCTCTAACATGGAAATAAGCGTTTCCGGACACATGTCCACATAACATCTTTTCTTTATTTGTGTGTGAGGAATCTTTCCTGAAAGTTTGGCCGTACCTTTTTGTAACACCCTATATATATTGATTGGTAGGCGGCCAAAGATAAATTATGTTTCAAATGAGCGCCAGGCTCCCTACAAATTATTTCAAATGCTTTCGGCGAAATGTAATGCGGGCTAAGTTCACTGACCTAGAATAAATCGTATCTTTGAAAGTACACATTTTTTGACGAAATAAAATTAGTGACGCTTTGCACTTTAGTTAATTGAATAACTTGAAATGATTCTTTCTGCTCCGGCTGTGGTGATATGTTACACAAAAAAATAAATTTAAATACGCCGCGTAATGGCGGCCAGTTGTTGCCAGTCAAAGATCACCGCTGCTCGCTTCGCAGAGGCTGAAAAAATGCTAAATAATTTCTTGAAATGATTAATTCAGGAAGATTTGTTTGCATGGGTTCTTTAAATAACATAATGCACTCACTTTTTGTTAATATATTTCCACTAAGCACAGAACACACACTTGAATTATTCGCTACGAACGAGAACAAATAGAACAAAAGCTACCGCTTTACAATAGCAAGCGTACCTTACATACAGCAGAAGAAATGATATGACTCGAAGTAATTTTAAATATCTTTTTTCTCTTATATTTAATGACAAAGATAATAATGTTAGTTTCGAGAACGCTATGCACTACGATCTCATCTAATATAAATAATGACTTTTTATTACATTGCAATCGATATAGCCTTTCTTTGAAGCTAATTTAATACATTTTCATAATTAATTTGTCGTTTATGTCCACATAATATTATTCAGAGTCCTTTTATTATTTACATCAAATATATCGGCCTGAATATGTCAAAAGGGACACTATACCACATGTTGTCTAACACGCATGCACAATATTGCCTGCTAATGGCAACAGGGAGAAGAACTGGAGGTATACAATGGTAAGCATAGAATGAGGCTACTGATCGTAGTTAAACTTCCTAGTCGTAACTCACAACAGTGCTACAATGCTAGTGGTGTTGATACAAAGCAGAGCAACGGCAACGACAAACAAAGCAAACATTGCACTGTATCTACAACAGCACTTGCCGAAGCTCAGATTTCGTCAGAAAGACACACAAAGAATTTCGCAAAGTGAAATGGAAGTGGTAGATAAAATATTAGCGTTTCTGAAAGATGAGTCAGTGGAACGTATGGTGTTGAAAACGTTCGACTGTGCGGACATTGTACATGAGAAATACAATGATGACGATATGTGGTGCTTAACAAGTAAAAGTGATATTGAAACCGGTGTATCCTTGTCGGATAGGTAGCCACAAATCCCGTCTCGAATGAAACGTAGTAAAGGACAATCGTTATCCAAGGAGCGTGTGCTAAACTTAATTACGTGCATGGAAGATCATCCATAACACAGTAAAAAGACAGTTATGAACAGATTTCGAATAAGTCCACAGAAATATGTCTGTGCAGTGCATTACAAAAAATATTTATTTATTTAACCTGATCAGTTTAGGGCCATCAGGCCCTCTCTTACATCGGACCAGTGTTCCACACATGCAGCATTTCACACATCAGAGTTACATCATGACCATAGTTTCAATGAGAAAATTAGCTTACTCTAGTGACAATATGAATAAAGAGTAGTGACTAAGACCTAATAAAGTAAATGCGGCATTATTTTTACAACAGGTGCTATACATACAGATTATGATAAAAGCAATAATAATAACAGTAAAAAAAATCAAATAATAATGATGAACATGACTAAGACCTAATAAAGTAAATGCTGGCAGTATTATTACAACAGGTGCTATACATACAGATTATGATAAAAGCAATAATAATAACAGTAAAAAAAATCAAATAATAATGACAAACATGAGAAAGATTGGCAATAGTAATGAAGGTTTGTGCAGATGTACATTAATTTCTTGGTGTGTAAAGTAGATGTTTACTAGTATAGCGAGTTTTGGGGAAGGGAGATTTAAGGAGGGGCAAAGAGGGAAGTAATGAGGTGAAGTGCATTCATGTACAGAGGAAGGCATTACTGTTGCTTAAGTAGATACGTCATTAACTGTTTTTTGAAGCCGGACATGTTTTTAAGTTCTCTAACATAACGAGGGAGGTTATTCCAGAGTCGGGTTCCCGCTACTGTAAAGGACTTGGAGAAGGTGACTGAGTGATGCAGTGGAACGGAGAGGATTTTATAATAATGGGAACGTGTGTTTCCGTCATGGTGTTCCGACATGAGCGTTAGGGACGAGGAGAGATATGAGGGACAGTGTACATTTATAAGGCAGTAGATGAGACAGAGTGTATGGAAATACGGATATTCAAGGGAGAACAAGGCGCACTTGTTAAAAGAATTGGTGTTTACACATTTCAAGGACGCTCGATACAGTTTGCAGGGTGTGCATGACAGTGACCTAAGCAAAAATGTGACACATCAGCTAAAAATAACCCAGCCGTTGTGGCTCGGACTTACTGGTCGGTAACATTATAATCTTGGTCATCTTTCCTCAGTAGCATCGAAAACCTTTTTTTCGGTCAGAATTCATTCCCACTCCGTATAATTCAAAATTCGTTCATCCTGCCACATATACATCTACCGTTACGTTACTATGCAGTCGTGATATTATTGAGCTACACAAACATAGCTTCTCTCCATCAGCAGATAAAAAATCTCCTATTGGAGTGAATGTAGACCTGTTATTGCCAAAAAGCACTCTCTTTCGGTTTAGTTACCTTCAAAATGCAATCGGTAGACTACAGAATTACTGCCTCAATTATCGCTG
The DNA here is from genome assembly GCF_023864345.2 of Schistocerca serialis cubense. Taxonomy (NCBI): domain Eukaryota; kingdom Metazoa; phylum Arthropoda; class Insecta; order Orthoptera; family Acrididae; genus Schistocerca; species Schistocerca serialis. Next base: position 531,298,586 of record NC_064642.1, read on the forward strand.
TCCGGGTGAATTGCATCACTAGATACAGCATGCAAATATTCATTTTGCTCGCCCTGCTGAAATTTTAACAAAATTGCAACTGAGTTGCACTTACACTTTTATAACCAATAGTGCTCGCGCACGCTTCGGAAGCTGGCTATCTGCAGCCTTCATTTGATTCGTATTACATTACTCCCTCTTGCTGGCATGCATAAACAACAGTCCTAGATTGACAATTTCGCGTGTTCGTTCCGATCCCGATGCATACAGCCCGGCGGCTACTCCAGCGGTGATATATGTTGCGTGCCACGAGCGATCAGTTTTAAATTCAGAGCGGCGACTTATGCCTCTATTCCAGTTGCACATCTCCGATTCAGTTTCGATGGTCGCGTCAGAATTCTGTGTAACCGCCCTACTTTGTGTACGATCGTGTCAAACCATGTTCCAAGCGACAAACTGGACCCTTCCTACTCGCCATACTGCGGAAAAATGTTCTTTTGTTGTCACAGCCTCATTTACTTTTTTTACATGACTGTTTCAACAGTATCCAAAGATTCTTTTCATATCAGTTTGCAGATTCGCAGTAGTGACCGCGTTCAGGATGAAGCATAATGCGTGGTTCTCAACTCGGTTGATCACTTATGTTAAAATGACGTTTCGATACGACTGAAACGAGTAACGTTCAAATGTAGACGTGACTGTACAAGGAAACAAATACTTCTTGTTGCGAAAATAGCAATCACGGATTCACAGCACTGTTATAATATCGTACTTCGCATCATAATATCTCAAAAAAATGGCTCCGAGCACTATGGGACTTAACATCTGAGGTCATCAGTCCCCTAGAGCTTAGAACTACTTAAACCTAACTGACCTAACGACATCACACACATCCATGGCCGAGGCAGGATTCGAACCTGCGACCGTATCAGTCGCGCGGTTCCGGACTGAAGCGCCTAGAACCGCTCGGCCAACACGGCCGGCCACAATATTTCAGAACGAGGATGTAGCTACACATTATTTAGTCAAATTAACATAATAGCCACCAACTGTTATCTAATATATTTATTTTAAGCAGTTTAGAATCCCTCATATCTACCCTCAGACGATATTCCGCGTATCACTTTAAGATTTTACGATGAGCTATTTACAATGAGACTGAGTTCATATTACAATAACTTCTATATGAATCTGGTATCATTTTACTCCACTGGGGTAACTTTTGAATTCCGCGACTGTAGAATTCGCATGGGCAGAAATTCGTCGAACCATGTTCGGAGCGAATTTTCTTTCGAAAAGAAAGTCCCTTGAAGGTTGTTCGATGGAGTACGAAAAAGTTGAAAATCTGAGGGCGCAAGGTCGGATAAATAAGGAGGGAGCGGAATGATTTCCCAGCCCAACTCCTGTGTAATGTTTTTGTTAGTCAGAATACGGGTCGGGTGGACGTTTTCATGGAGTAGCATCACTCCACGCTGTCTTCCTGGTCGTTGTTCTTGGACCGCGTGTGCAAGACATTTCAGTTATTGACAGTAAATGTCAGCAGTGATGGTTACACATCGGCGAAGCAAGTCGTAGTACACCACACCTTCGCTGTTGAAAAACATGAGCATAATATTACCTTTTGTGGATGCTCGTACGTCTTTGTCCTGGGAGTTGCTGCTTTATTTGGGCTCAACCGTTCCTTTCTTTTGCTCCTAGCATAAAGACACCATTTCCCGCCACCTGTTACGATGTTGTTGTTGTCGTTGTCTTCAGTCCTGAGACTGGTTTGATGCAGCTCTCGATGCTACTCTATCCTGTGCAAGCTTCTTCAACTCCCAGTACTTACTGCAACCTACATCCTTCTGAATCTGCTTACTGTATTCATCTCTTGGTCTGCCTCTACGATTTTTACCCTCCACGCTGCCCTCCAATGCTAAATTTGTGATCCCTTGATGGCTCAGAATATATCCTACCAACCGGTCCCTTCTTCTTGTCAAGTTGTGCCAACCTGTTACGATACAGCATTGAAATGGTCGGTGTTGTTCACAACCCAATTTGGCCAACAGAGACGCACATATGGCCACCTGCTGATATATGTGATTTTGGCTTAGAGCATGCGGTACCCATACACCCGGATTTTGACCCTCCCCCATTGCATGAAAATATCGCACGATGGTAGTATGCTCACAGTTCATCATATCTGCCAGTTCTCCAGTCCACTGAGGTGGATCGTTGTGGATAAATGCGTTAAACAATCATCATCAAATCCGGAATGTCGTCCCGAACGTGGAGAGTCACTAACGTCGAAACGATTCTCCTCAAGACGAGAAAACAATTTTCTTGCCGTGCTCTGTCCAAAGGCATTATCCCCATACACGGTGCACATGTTCGAGGCTGCCTCCGTTGCTGTCTCCCCTCTATTGAATTTAAACAGAAGAATATGTCGGAAATATTCCGATTTCTTCACTTGGCACGTCATTTTCTGGCATCCACAGCTCCACTCCCTATCTCCAAATGACAAAATGACAATATGTGTGGGGCAGGCTCACAGCAGTTTGAAGTGAGACAAAGTGTAACTGGTGTATTAGCTTAGACGCCCCGCAACGGTTTCGGCTGCATCTCAGTTCTGCAACGAATGTCCCTCGTTGTAGGAAGCTACTTAGCGACTTGCTAAAATACGAATAGAAAATAAAATTACGTATGTGGTATTAATTATTTAGTTATTTAGCGTAGGCTAGTATCACGTCAACAAGAAAACTTTTTAACGATACGTATACAAATAGGCTTCTCGGGTTTGCCGGCGGATCGTATTGTGTAACTCGAATAATATTTCCTCGATGCAACTGCTCGACATCATCAGGTGGTGGTAGCTGCTGTTGACTCTGCCGCAAGGCGCCCAGCGGCAAACCCGAGAAGCGTATTTGCAACAGATCTGTCGGGAAAGCATGAAAAGTCACATCGATATGTATACACTTACTTAACACACAGAAAAAAATTTACAATTATAGGTTACTTAAATTTACTATATTTACAAATCACAGAAAGTCACAGACACACTGTTGTGACAAAAGTCAGGGAATAGTGATCTGCACATATACGGATGGCGGTGGAATCGTTTATAGAAGTGCGGTGCATTGGTGCATCTGTCATTTTTACTCAGGTGATTCGCATGAAAGGGTTTCCGACGTGATTATGACCGCACCACGGCAATTAACATACTTTTAACGCTGAATGGTAGTAGGAGAAATAGGAGCTTCGGACATTCCATTTCGAAAATGGTTAGGGAATTGAATATTCTGAGATCCACTGTGTCAATATTGTGCCGAAAACACCAAATTTTAGGCATTTTCTCTCACCACGGACAACGCAGTTGTCGACGGCATTCACGTGACGACCGACAGCAGCGGCGTTAGCGTACTCGATGCTAACAACAAGCAACACAGTGCAGCGAAATTTGGCATTAGTGGGCTATGGCAGCAAACGATTGATCCGAGCGCTTTGCTGACTGCACAACACCGCCTGCAGCGCCTCTCCTGGGCTCGTAACCATAGTTAGTGAGTTAGTTGCACGGAAAACCGTAATGATGTGGAACGTGTCAAATGTACAAGAAATGCGCACAGGAAACAAGGTTTTTTTTGTTTACATTATAGTGTTATACCTAAATATTTCTAATATCTATCCTATTCCCCTAAATTGCACAAAATGCAAATATTATATCTCCAGATTTATTTACTCGTATTCAAGAATTCATCCATGGTATAGAAGGAGTAGTCAAGGAGGTATGATTTCAATTTGTTTTTGAAACTATTACTGCTGAAGTTGCGCCCTAGACGACTGGAAAATCTTGGCCTGGTCAGATGAGTCCAGATTTCAGTTGGTACGAGCTGACGGTAGTGTTCTGGTGTGGCACAGACGCCACGAGCCCATGGACCCAAGTTGCCAACAGGGCACTGTGCAAGCTGGATGTGGCTCCATAATGGTGTGGGCTGTGTTTACGTATATTGGACTGAGTCCTCTGGTCCACCTGAGCCGGTCGTTGACTGGGATATGGTTATGTACGGCTGCTGTCATGTCACCGGGAAACAACTGTTAATGATCGGTTTGAACGACATTCTGGACAATTCGAGTGAATGATCTGGCCACACAAATCGCCCGACATGAATGCCATCGAACATTTATGGGACGTAATCGACGGGTCAGTTCGGCAACAGTTTCGCAATTATAGACGGCTTAAGATGGAGCATGGCTAAATATTTTTTCAAGTGACTTCCAACGACTTGGTGAGTGCATGCCATGTCGAGTTTCTGTACTATGCCGGGCAAAAGGAGGTCACACGATATAAGGAGGTATCCAATGACTTTTGTCACCTCAGTGTATATCCAACTGCTGAATACATTCATTTGATGTCCTTTTCGCCATGAGGACCTCCTGGGGATCGCCAGGAAACGATCGTTTTGGACAGGCACGTATGATGTCGTTCTGCACTACAATCACAGCTGGACAAAACCCGCATTTTTATATTGCGACAGATATCTTCCAGTCTTCCACTATTTGCCCTCGTTCTGTTGAGCCCAGACCACATCTTGCTGTGCTACTCAAAATCTGGTGGCCTGGGCGAGATGCACGGTATCTTAAGGTTTTCTGGGGTAGTATTGATCTGTCACTTTTCTGTCCATTGGACAGAAGTCGTTACTCCGCTGTCAGCCAAAAATTTTGCACCTCGTTGAGGTGGATGAAGAGAGCAAAGTCTGTTTTTATTGAGTGCAGGAATGCCCACACGTACAGGGAGGTAAGGATGGCCAGCTACTTTTGTAAACGCCCTCTTGAGGGCAAATATTCGCTGCCAAAGTGGGGGAGCTATATGGCTGAGTATAGCCAAACATAAAGTTTGACTGTTGCTGACTGTTTCTGTGATGACGAGCTTGGTCTGGTTTAGTTGCGTGTCGACGAGTACGGTGTAAAGGCCATTGATTGAGACTGCAGCTCACTATTCTGATACAGGGTACACCAGTCCAGGAGCAGAAGTTCTGTGTTAAAGATGATGAATCCTCTGTCATGCTACAAACTCTCTACATGATGTTGTTTCTTCTCTTCAATTAGAGGCAGTTTTCAGCGAGTGCTCCTTAAAGCTGAACCTCCTATCAAGAGTTATCTCTAGATAACTCGGACTTCTGTTACGCCTCAGTTGTTTCTCTTCCAAATGTACTTTTATTTCCTTGTGGGCGAGCTTGTTAAGGTTGAAACTGGTGACTTCTATTTTGGCATCACTTCGCAGCATCCTCTATCTGAACGATACCCGTAAGAATAATGTTTGTAATCATTTTGGATGATGGTATAAGTTGTATTCTGTGGACAAAGTCACGTGAAAAATTTAGCGTTATCCTTTTTATTACTCGCATACAGAGCATAAACACGATAAAAGTAAAAAGAGTACATAATTAATAACTGACGTAATGCAGTAAACGGAAAAGTTTAGTGGCTTGAGTGAATAACTATTTGTGCTGTAGGTTCACATAATTCATCTTCCAATGATACCAAGTACGTATTCTATATATACGAAAATCACTGAGTTAACTGTCAGGTTAGACAAAGCTGTTAGCAACGAGTAGTTACACGGAAGATAGAAAAATCGCGTTTGACCGAATCGGACACAAAGGGAATCCATGTGCCATGAACCAGTAGTGTAAATCTGAAAAGAAAACAAAATAAATCAAGATCAGATCACGGTAAAATGAGCTCGCTTTGACTCGAGCACAAATCACTTGAAACTTTTGCTGATATCATAGCAGCTGAAATAAATGCTTATGGAGAGGACGACATTTCTGTTGAGCAGGACATTAAATGATGAATCGTTTTGAAAATAATTTAACTATCCTAATGAAGCTAACTAACCTCGTGTCTTTTTATAGATCCCGAGTCGTACGAGAAGTTGTGGGACAAAGTACCTGCTAATGTAGTCGATCCAACTCTCTCTCTCTCTCTCTCTCTCTCTCTCTCTCTCTCTCTCTGCTTCGCGAGCAACAATTCAGTGACGTCAGGTCCCATCCTGCGAAACATTTTCACCCTCCCAGCGTTTTCGGTTGCCGATCTCTGCAGATGCTGCAAAATTTCACAACAACATCGATTTTAACTGTACAAATGGATAACGATAACTATATAAACGGCGGATCAGTCACCAATCGTCTTTTGCACGTCAAACAAGATGATTTAATAGAATAATGAAATGCTGCGGAATAACAACCACATTCTACTCTACACGCCACCTGAAGCTTAATACCAGCAAGTCAAGAGTTGAAAGCGAACTGGTGTACTTTTTTTAAATTAACTACTCAACCAAAAAGAATATGAACCACATACAGCGGGCACATCCGTTTATTCAATTAACCTGTAAGTGGAAATAAGAGGGTGCAAAAATAATCCGACTTTGAATGTAACGAAATTCGCCTTATAGATGACATCCCGTGCAGTGTACATGGTTATTTAGGTTTTAGAATAAAAAACAGCCCTCAATCTTTCTGCTATCTGTAAGCACTCTGTCCATGTACTGGTGGTGCTGCTGCTAGAAATGCTAAAAAGTCACATATGAAATAATACTCGTAGTGGAGTGACATTTACGAGATAGTTATAAGCGTTGGTGCAATTAAACGACTTGTAGACTAAGAGGTTATAATTATAATCAGATGGTTGAAAAAGTAGGTAGGAAGACTTTAAAACAAACGAGTAGATCGACAGCAGACTTGTTATTAACTTGTTCTATTAGAAAAACAACTACTATAACAGAATTTGCAGTAGTACACCGAACCTCCTTAGTCAGCACTGAAATTCAGCTGAGTGGAAATAATGGAACTGACCTGCGTTTTAGAGTCTAGCATGATCAAGGATCACGATAGCAAGTTCGAATATTCTGATTCGTGTGGACATGTGAATCAGCCTGTACAAAAAGAAACTAAGTTGTGTTTTTAAATCGAAAGCCAAGCAATGTCAGCAGATTTGCCATGCCTAACTGGAAATCAGAAACCAAACTTGTTCTGTGAGACTGCAGTCAGCTACATCTTCATCATGTTGCATAAGCCAATAACATTTAGTGATCTCAACAATAATCAATGAATGTACGGCAGTACAATGTGGAACAGCAAGCCGCGCGGGATTAGCCGTTAGCCGTGCGGTCTAATGCCCTGCAGTCGTGGACTGTGCGGCTGGTCCCAGGGGAGGTTCGAGTCCTCCCTCGGGCATGGGTGTGTGTGTGTGTTTGTCCTTAGGATAATTTAAAAATATAAGTAGTGTGTAAGCTTAGGGACTGATTTTTTTTAGACAGCAACATGTTTCTGCGTGTCAGAGTAGCATGAAGACCAGACAAGAAAGGAAACTCTCCCCAACTTCTGCAAAACGATGTCAGTGCCAGTTATGACATTTGAATGTGAATCATGGACTGTAACAAAAGAAATGAACATAGAATACATTCATTGGAGATTCCGAAGAAGAGCAGTTCAGTGCCCACTATCTGACAGAAGGTTGATCGCTGAGAGAAGAACCGGAAGTGAAACGCTAAGTGAGCATATTAAAGAACATATGAACAATGAAAGAAATTTTTTACAAGAACAGACTATTACAGAACACCAAAATTACTAATGAGTTATTAGACAATGGTCAGAATATCTTTAGGAAGACTGAGAGAATTTGGAAAGATCAATAATTTTAACCAAGCCTCATAGAAGCAGAAAAAAGAAGAAGACGTCTCATATTAAATAGATGATTTTAAGTAACTGTGATTTAACATGTCTTGTAATTACAGTGGTCCAATGCAAGAGGGGTCCTGAGTGTATTAATCTCATCACGATAAACAAAAAAATATACTTATATACTATCATATCTGTAATAATAATTATCTAATATATATACGATTGTTACTGTAAAGAACTACAGTAGTGCCAAACTCAGATGGAGAGATGCCGAATCAAGAAAGTGAGCAGTGAGGTAAATCAGTGAGTGAGCCACGAGTGCAAAGAACAGAGTGACTAATGAACTTCACGATACACTCTGTGTAAGCAGTGGCTAAAAGTCACAGTTAGTTTTTTGGCCTTCATTGACTGGGCTATTATGCCATAGGCTTAATCACCCACATTGTTAATATTGGTAACTGAAACTTCCCCTATAGTGCAATAAAAATAGACTTTTTTAGGGATTATGCAAAACAAATTAGGTTCATAGTTTGATCTAAACTTAACTCTTACAGGCACAGGAGCTTTGTAGTAAGAAAGCCAGACGAACAAAATTTAATTCTTAATTTCTGCTGATAAAATTCAAAAAATTGTGAGGTAAAATTTACACAAACGTCCGTTTTACAATCTGAAAGTGCATGACTAAGCCTATGGCGTAACAGCCAAGTCAGTGAAGTCCAAAAATAACTGAACGTGGGTACTATTGAGTGCCACGAACAACAGACTAGAAATCCTGACTGGTGGGGAGTGAGTGTGGAGACCACTTTTCTACGTTTTTCTTGAATAACTCAAAAAATATTGCCTCTAACGAAAATGTCTCTCCGTACAAAATTAAAATCCATTTCATTTCATAGAAACAGCTTCTGTTCCTTTTTCCTCTACAACCTTGGTTTGGTCTGGTTTCGACAGATCTGTGCTATCATCACTGGATCTGAACGTTTAGTTAACAAACCTTCCTGGTCAAGGTGACTAATACATATACAGTTTCATGTAAAAACTGTATGCATTACAGAATCATTACAATGTACCTCGTAACATGTCATGTCATGATCTTTACAAAGTTGCAAGCCAAGGAGTGATGTTACGTCATGTTACAACAAAAGGTAGAGAGGTAATCAGCGTGTTAGATATAAAACACCACAAATATAAAACATTCATCATGTTCTACTTATGTCCTAGCCCATCGTTCACTTAACACTCCTGTGGGGACTGAGCTAGTACAATATTTCCACAGGTGAGTCTGTATACAGTCGTTTACATAGCGGTATGAGAAAATTTACATGTATTCACGTAAACTTCAAACTACATGTGCCACGATACAAATTTTTCTTCATTGCAATCACATTTTAATTACTGTTGACAGAATTAGGTAACTTTTTAAATTACAAATATATATTTTGAAAATGTACATTGTCACTTTTTAAAAAGTAAATTTAAGATAAAAATATTGTTTGTTTGTTTGTGTATGTGTGTGTAGCGACGACCTGCTCTTCTCAAACAGCACCAAAGGACCCACCGTGCTTAGCTTCCTCGTCCGGCAGACTAATCCCCATCGAAGTTGTCACATGCCATCACTTCACCACACACTGACGAGCGATTTAATCAATCACATTGAAGCAATGTCTGGTGATCACGAACTTTACCCCACCACATATTTTCTCCTTGCGGGAGAAATATTGGTGATGAAAATTTCTTTCACCGCCGAGTTTCATAACAGCTGCCTGAGTCGCGCATGATTCAACAAAAATATAAATTGGGGGGGTTGCACTTCCGAGAAATAATTGCAGCGGGGAAACATTGCACACAAAGATGATGGAGAAGCCTTAAGAAGCATTAAATGTGCAATCAAGAGCACTGTGTAAAAAAAAAACTCAAATTCCACAGAGATCAGCTCCAGCGACATATGATTGGATATTTTTAAGACAGTGCATTTCAACATTTGTATAAATTTCTATATAAATAAACACAAATGTTAAGAAAAATATTTGCTGTATTACGTTATTATACTTTAGAATATAAATGGAACACTATACCCTCCCTCGTTAAGGTGTTACCCCACCAGAGGGGCGCGCTACGATATCCTTCGCATTTATATCGATCAAAAGGCATGCTCGACAATTCAAATAAAAATCCAACGACAGGGCCGTTCTCTCAAATAACCTTACTATCCTCTTTAAAATGAAAAAGTTTTCCAAAATTTGTTATGACTATACCCACCCTCCTCTGTTCTGTTTTTGACTGTTTCGTAATATTGTATAATGATGTAAGATGAAGAGATGGGCAGCTACAATAATAAACACGAAGCTAATATGTGTTAACGTGTAATACAGGCTCAGTGTAAAATCTATAGGTTGACGCTGGTTTTGTTCGCAGTTATAAGAAGGAATTACGCATATTGCTGATGAATGCATTAAGGAACAATCCGTCAATGTTAGGCCACGCCCGTTTTCGAACCAGTCACTGTATTTATGTTTACGTACACTTCCGTTTTCCGGCACTGGGTTGGAAGTTTAATAAATGTAAAAAAATCTGTTACGATACAAACAAAATATTTGTATATTCGATAAATTTTATGTTATTCCAGTTCCTCCCGGTGTGCAGCATGTTCAAACAACTAACGGAAGCCCAGCCGAGTGATGTCTTCGGCAACCGACTACATTTCGACAGGTGAAAAAGCAGTCATTTTCAAGGCACAGAAGAAACGAGAGAGGGCTGTGTAAGGAAATTGAAGCCTTTAAATTGTTTATTGGCTTTTACATCTACCAAAACAGCAGATGTAGACTCAGATCACAATTAGTAATGATGAAGAGGAGACTGAAGTTCAACGTGGAAAGAAGTGGGATACTGAAGTACCGAGGAGTGACGAGGGGCGTTTCAAGTTCTTTTAGGCTATGTATACTGCTTTAATGAGTATAACAGCAGCAGTTCAGTAGAACGGGAACAGACATCTTTGAAAAGGGTGATCAAAGAAGTCGGACAGATACACACAGGAAAAAGGTAAAAGAATATAGGTAAATATTTAGATACAGAGGAAATACTCAAATTCCAGAATGAGATTTTCACTTTGCAGCGGATTGTGCGCTGATATGAAACTTCCTGGCAGATTAAAACTGTGTGCTGGACCGAGACTCGAACTCGGGATCTTTGTCTCTCGCGGGCAAGTGCTCGGACCGGCACACAGTTGAAATCTGCCAGGAAGTTTCATATCAGCGCACACTCCGCTGCAGAGTGAAAATCTCATTCTGGAAACACACCCCCAAGCTGTGGCTAAGCCATGTCTCCGCAATAACCTTTCTTCCAAGAGTGCTAGTTCTGCAAGGTTCGCAGAAAAGCCTCTGTGAAGTCTGGAAGGTAGGAGACGAGGTACTGGCAGAATTGAAGCTGTGGGGACGTGTCGTGAGTAGTGCTTGGGTAGCTCAGATGGTAGAGCACTTTCCCGCGAAAGGCAAAGGTCCCGAGTTCGAGTCTCGGTCCGGCACAGATAGTTTCGATACTTCAGCAGATAGCCCAAAGAAGGAAGTACAAAAATGACAGGAATATACCAACACAAAGCATTTAGCAATGAAATAAATAGTGAAGGATCTAAAGAGAAATGGTTGCAGTGAAACTTCAAAAATTTCGGAAAAGAAATTATTGTCGGAGTGAGTGACTTTGTATAAAGAAAAGTCAAAGCAAAATTCGGTTTAATTACGCGCAAAGGCGTCATCAAGAATGCAGCAAGACTTCTAGTGATAAACATAGAGAGAGAGCGGACAGGTGTAGAGTAAACTGAAGGGCTCTACGAGGCTGAGGAACTGTCGGGTGATGAGGTAGAAGAATTGGGAGTTAATATCGAACACATAGGGGCTTTAGTGTTATTGACAGAGTTTAACAGAACTTTGGAAATTTTTGAACAAACAGTTTAGAAGACAAAGATGAAATTCCGTCGAAACTTCTAAAATCACTGAGGTTTGGAGGGGGGGGGGGGGGGGGGGGGGGCGCAATGGCAATCAAACGACTACTCAGTTTGGTGTGTAGAATTTAGGAGACAAACACACTTTCGGGAAAAAGTCATCCATACAGTTTCAAATAAAAGAAAGTGAGATATGTACGAGAACTATCACACAATCTGCTAAACAGTGCATGCATTCATGTTGCTGGCTGGAATGGAAACGGAAGCTGTGGGTTTCTTAGGTGGAGATCAGTTTGGCTTTCGGAAATGCGAAGGCACCAAAGAGGCAGTTTGATGTTGCGCTTTATAATTGAAGCAAGGAAATCAAGACACCTTCATAGCATTTGTCGAATTAGACAAACGTGTTATAATGTAAATGCTGAGGGATTTTCGAAATTTTCAGATAAATTGGCGTAGGCTACACATACGAGTGAAGAGCGACACCACAACAAAACTTACTAAAATTTCAGAGTCATTCAAACATATCCCTATAAACGATGAAGGGAAACGTACATTTTCACCTTTAGGACGGAGGAGAACCGATTTTCAGAGCGCAAGCGTGACACGTGCATACAAGACCCGAGAAAATTTGCAGTTGTAGGGCATTGCCTTCGTACCGGTGACCCTATGAAATAGAAGAACACCAAGACTCTGGAGTGCACTTCTGGCTATTGATACAGTGCTATTAAGGAAGCATTTCAGGTTAAATTAACAAGTCTCAAAAATAGAGCCCAGTAGGCAAGGGCATTGTGGAATTAAAAAAGTCAAGCGTTTACAGTATATACTGCCCTTCTTAGTACATGATATCACAAATCAAGAAGCCAGTAATCCACGCTTCCCCTGGTCTATTATGTTTTCATTATCATGAGGCAAGGCATGCCCTTCTAGTCCACCTCCCCCTCGCAGATCAGAACCTAGTATTTTCTCGGCAATTAAATGAAACAGCTAAATGGACAATGGTTTTTAACGGCAAATAAAACAAAACAGCCAAACGCAATTTGGTCATCTTCAAAGGTACCTGAATAATCTGATTTTACTGCGCCATGTTCACAACTATTTATCCAAAAAATTCCAAAAAGGGTGTAACTACGCGCGCGCACACACACACACACACACACACACACACACACACACACACACACACACACACACACACAAACAAACAAACACGAACACAATGCTTCTGGAATTCGATCTCCGTACTATGTGTTAGGCGCATCGGGACCCTCAAATGAAATGTTTGCACATCTAAATTTTTCTATGATACTTGTCAAATGCCACAATGCTGATTATTTTTATGTCAAGTGTTACAGTAGAATCCCCTCATCTAAAATACGTAAAGGCGTTTGCATTTCAACCCCCGACTACGTTACTGATTGCTCACAGAATGAACTGTCATCACCTAACGTTTTTCAAGTTTTTCAGTATGTTTCACATTATGCCAATATAGAGGGAGCGCATTTTTTGCACTAGAAAAATATAATCGATGATATTAGATTTTGTTACAAATTATTTAGGCCTACTCGAAGTTATGTACAATAACAACTTTCGAGGAAGGCTGCAACATTTAGCGATCCGAACGATGGCATCCTAAAACGTTTACTAAATGTGTTTTCCGTAGTCGACTACGAAAAAATACCAAAAATCTGTTATGCTTCAAAATGTCACGTTTAATAACAGACCACAGCTACAGACAAAAAAACTGACCAAGCAACGTTACTCGAAGAGAAGAATCTGTTTTGAGAAAATCTTTATTGGATGAAACATTGAACTGCATATTTTCGTAGTACAGAAGGAAAACTTCGTAATACGAAATGTTTACATTCAGCTCAATTCCGAACGCAATGGAGGAACAACTCAGAGATGAAAAAACAAAATCTTCGCACGAAAATAAAATCCTTTATAAAAACAAGCGAAGATTTGAACAAGGTGCAAAAAACTTCAGATCGTTCTGATACTTTTGAGCATGCCCCAAGTGGCTGCTCTGGGCTGTCTTGTGGTTGACTCTTTCACTTTAAGGGGCGCTAAAATACCGCTAAAAACCCGTGATTGGCTGTTTCGTTTACTGGCGGGTAAAATACTTACATCAGTAAATGGTTAATTTCTTCGAATTATTTAGTTTAAAAAATATATATATATTCAGAATCGTAGTGATCATCGATTTACAGATATCACGTACTCTAAAAATATTGGCGCAGAGTAGCAAATCCTGGCGGACTGCAGCAAATCAGAGATTCACGGCCAATGAAAGCCCGAGTGTGTTTCTAGCAGTGGCCAGGACACTTTCAAATGCTTATATGTCCTAGGAAAATTGTGGGTCACACACAACTAGTGAGTGCTATCTGCGCAAGTGGCATTCTGGTAAGTAGGTGCAAGAACATCAGATCAGCGCAAAGTCATTTCACAAAATTTCTGCGAAACGTCTAATGAACTTAGGTACTACAATTAATCTCTTCCAGGAATACTCAAACTTCTTCAGAGAGGCTCAATGCCGATTTTCGTCTGTAGCAAAGGAGTATTTATTTTTCTTGGAAGAGATCTTCGGCGTCATTCCCGGTAGTATCTCGCAAATTGCAAGATGGAAAATTATCATCCTACTCTGATTAGACGTCTCAAGGTTCTGAAAAGTTTTATAACCGAACATAGCATCAATAATAATCAAAGGAACGAATTTTTGTAGCTTCTTCTTGAAGCTGTGATCTTTGTAAACAAAAAAAGAGTTTTTTGTATAATCACTACACCGAGGATCTTTAGGATAAAACCCATTCTTTTTCTGAGTTCCTAGCTGCAAAAAAACTTGTACTTAAGCGTTTTGTGAGTAATTAGAAACGAAATCGTTAATTTTATAGCACCTAAAACAGCCTCTTTCGACACGAGCACGTATTTTAGTCTATTTCAGCTTTAAAATATTAAAATGTACCTATTTTTTCAACGTAACATAAACTCTTGTGTTTGCTTACAATAATCGTAGGTGGGAGGTATGTAGGCAATATTTGAAAGAAAAGAAAAAAATGTCTGTATATCATATAATTCTGGCAAACTGTTTCCACAAAGAAAGATAGTTTAGGCCTTGAACTGACCTCAGATGGGAAAAAAAGAAAGTTAAAAAAAACACACACACACAAGGTGAGAGTTAAAGCTCCCTAGCCGCTGTAGTAAAAAGAATTCGTCGAGTTTTTATTATACAACTGCCAAACAAAACTAATATGTAGTGCACCAATAACGTGTAAAGTGTAACATGTTCGTTATTCAAAATCTATTCTACTTTCAGTGCACCAGTAGTTCAACAGAAGAAAATGTCGAAAACAGCCAGTTCAAAGTCAACTTGTATAAGAATGTAGCTGTCACAGTTTCCGCATCAGACAACAGATGGAAAAATTATATCTGTCGATCATGAAACAAACATGTTAGTTGTTATGTTCTTATGTTTCTTAATTTTTCCTGCCATTTCCAAACAGAATTTCTTCTCATATCTTTCGAAGGCAGAACATTTTAAGAAGCAGATTATTTTGTAAGTATTGTTTAAAAATATAGCAAGAGGCACTGGGACTCAATTGTTCACTTTTATCATATATTTTTCGAGTTTCTGAATCAATTTAGCTATATGAAGGAAAAGTAAGCAATGTGAAAATGTCGTGCCTGTAGGACAAAGTATAAAAGTTTTTAACATGAGGCACCAAGTTTAGATTTTTTTTAATTTTGAGTTATAACAGAAGTCTATTCGGTGACAGGATAGTTGGAAAGCTGAAACTGGTACACTGTATTTTATTTTTTAGTTTATTATTTTGCCCCTTAACAATACCAAATACTTTATACACTCACCTCTATATAGCAACTTTTCACCTTCTTTTATTAGGTTTGGAGCTGTAAAAGGTCCTGCTTAACCCAGTATACAGATACAGCTTACATAAGGCAAATGCAGAACGAAAATCAAACTCGAAGCAAACGCTTTTAACAAAGCCACTAAAAAAAAAACAGTTCTTCAGTTACTTGTGTCATACTGTTGTGGCAGCAAACATCCCTTTTCGAAATCTAGAAAATCTGGTTTTAAAACGTTCTCTTGAGAAGTACTGCGGTCAATACATTTCAGCAGATTCAACGGTGCGTAAAAATTGTGTGGGTTCTGCAGAATCAGAAAAGAAACTGAGGCGTCCTGCATACGGATTTCTATTGATGAAATTACTGTCTTGACGGGTACAGTGTAAATCTAATTGTTGGCAAGTTCGATCCAGATGAGCCATTAAGGGATTATTTGATTTGTTGAGAACCACCCCTAAAGACACCAGCACAAAATTGCACACATTGTCAGCAACGGACAGAAGATGCTGTATGCAAATACCTTTGATGGAAGAATATTATTAGCCCTTCGCAGAGCCGCTGCACATACGGTTGCAGCGTTTCAATTACTTGATGTATTCTACCCCGTGATGCTGCATGTGGCTTGTGTAGCGCATAGTATCAATCGTCTAGAAGAGTAAGTAAGGCTATAATTCCCTATGATAAATAAATTAATCTCCACTGTAAATAAAGTTTTTGTTAGAATACCACCAAGAATACTGGCATTCAAAGAACAACTTCCAGATGTCCCTTTGTCACTTTAAGCTTTTACTACCCACTGGGGCACGAAGTTAGCAGCAGCGGAATACTACACCGAGCATCTTCCAGCACTCTAGAATGTAACTGAAAATCTACCAGAGGATGCCGCCTCTGTAAGTACAACAAAGCAATCACTCAAAGATTCCTGAATCCACCGGGACTTCGCAAGGCTGTACATTTATGGCAACAATTACTTCCGAATCAGACGGCTCATTGATACCTATCTACGAGATCATCACCTTACTGGAAGAATTTAAAACGAAAATTAATGAAGCGCCTGGTGAAGTTGGAGGCAAAAATATCGAAATAAATGCAAAAGGTTTTGCATAAGCACACCGTCATGAAGGACTTGTGCGCTGCAGCATACATACTTGTGGAGACTCCGCCTGCCCTGATCGCAACATTCCTGTCCAACATGTGCCGAAAGTGAAGTGCACGCGTGTCACATCCAGTGATGCAGAACGCTGTTTTCCAGCATGTCAATTAATACTGACGGACAAACGCCGTAGTTTTTCTTCTGGAAAACCATGAAAAGGTTATTTACTGTAAAGCCAAATACGATATGAATGTTTGAAACAACTATTTTATCCGCTATTTACTAAATTACATATTTCACACATTTCAACATATGGCGGCAGATGTTTTACACTGCATTTTTATATTGGGAAAAATAAAAAGGATTGAGATCAATTTGAACATTAAATTAATATAATATATGATGTGTTGTTGTGTAACTATGCATATTTTTATTTTCCTTGTTTTTATTAAATAAAAATGTGCCCATATGTCAACACTGTGGATTTTACACTACGTTTAGTTTTTCTGTACAATACTTTTAGGGCCTGTTCTAGGTTTTATACAGCCTAAATGAGGTACTGGAAGAGCCTATTTTAGGCGCGTAAAATGCACCTTTTACTACCTAAAAATCTGCATTCTAATAACCACCAAAAAAATCTTAATTATCCTGTAACTAGTTCCGACAGCACATCATCATCTGCGAGACTTAACAATTATAAAATGGAGTACACCACATATCAACAATTTTAAAATATGTTATATTTCTATTTCATGTTGTGAACATCAGAGATCCTAGAACTTGTAAGTTCATAGTTCTCATTACTGTATTGGTGAATCACACTTACATATTAATATAAACATTTGAGCGTTATTTCAATCATACGTTAAATATTTCCTTTGATCCTACTTCCAAAGCATTGATAACTTCTGATACCAAGAGTGTATCAAACCTACGAATCACTGCTAAACATCATATTCAAAATAGTGTTTCGGCATTCTGATCAGATTCTCAAACGTACGTATTCTGCAGCAGTTCACGAGCCAACATCTCGAAAACAGTTCGCTCAATTAAAAATGAATGTATCCAAGAAGCTCGTTTTATGGTATTCTTCCTTACTTAGTCCCTTCAGGAATTTAAAAATCGGAGAGTTCAATTCACTGTCACTTAGTCACTTTCATCCATTTCACAGTACCGTGACCCGTCTGAACACTATCGGCCGTGAAATACTCTAGTAAGACATAGCATTTTGAGCACTCCCCCTGCGAAGTTAGATGTGACCTCGTAGCGTTGCAGACGCGGTAAGGAAAGTACAGGGTGTCCATAAATTATCTTTACAACTTAAGGCTTTAATATCGTTAAAAATATCCAAACTGTTTTCAACATGTGATAAGATAACTCATGACGTTTTGTTTCCTCATTCATAAACATCAATGTGTCCGTCCTTAGTGGTGCGGATAATATCTTGTCGGAATTCCATTTCTCTCCACTTACGATTCAATACGTCCAAGGTGACGTATTCAAATGGTTTGTGCATGCATTCCTTCAACCTCGGTTCGGTACACCAGGTCCTTTACAAAACCCCACAGCAAGAAGTCTAGGAATGTGAAGTCAGGGGATCGTGGCGGCCATCAAATTGGGTCATCTTGTCCAATCCACCTATCCAGAAACTTTCATCTGGAAATTAACGACATTTAGGAACCAGTGGGTTGGTGCTCCATCCAGGTGGAGTATGACATCAGGTTGAAGATGTTCCAATCGTGGCACAGAAAACCCATCTAAGATGTCCAAGTAAACAACACCACTAACGGCAGACTCAGTAAAAAGGAATGGACCAATGACGCAATTATGCACCAGACCACAACAATCATTGAACTACGGACTGACTTTTCCATTTCACGTGTAACATCAGGATGCTGTGAACCCCATATATGACATTATGACGATTCAGTTTTCCGGAAACATGGAAAGTTGTGTCCTCGGAGAAACACATCTTTTCCAAAATGTCATTGTTTGCGTCAGTCTTGTAGACGGTTCGCTCTGAGGATTGCCCATAGGGTTTAATGCCTGAAGCAGCTGTACCTAGTGGGGATATAGCCATAACCTTTCTTGCAAGACATTGTGCACTATTGATTGTCTCATTTCCATCTGTCTGGCCGCTGTACGCACCAATTTCGTCGGACTCCTTGCAGACGCCTGCCGTGTTGGTGCCTGAAACAAATGGGCGACCCACCCTCCTTTTACGGAGAACACTACTGCTTTCGCAAATAAGGTACGCCACGCCCGAATATTTGGTCGGGACGGCGATTGTCTTCCATACCGTGTTATAAAGTTTCGTTGCATTTGGTATCGGACGTCGTCCCTAAGACACAGTCCCTGAACACACACTGAGCTTTCTCCTGTGTCGTCCACATTTTATTAGGTTTTCAAATCCAATTTTGCCTCAAAATTGTGTCACTTGGAAAGTAAGAAAACTTAATGAGTTACCACATGGTGAAAACCATTTGTTAATATCTTGATCGGTTTTAAAGTTATTAAAGTCTTAAGTTGTAAAGCTAATTTACGGACACCCTGTACGTAAGCGGTGCGTAGACGAATGGAGGGTCCTTCTAGTGATGATACGGGTCGCAGATGGGGAATTCCGATGACATAAGTAACATTGACAAAAGAGCAGATTGCTATGGCCCAGACCTGGAAATCAGCAATTAGGCAACCCCTGTTAGCGTACTACTGTCGTGGGCATCTATAGAAAGTGGTTGAAGGGTGGTGAAACCAGAAATGAGCGACAAGTTGCTGGACGTCGACGCCTCATTACGGAACGTGAAGGTCGGTTGCATCTCCGATCTGTAATGCAGGATAGGCGGCAATCTGTGGCAGAACTGACGACATGGTTCACTGCTCGTGTAGGCACAAGTGTCTTGGAGCACGCCGTTCAGAGCCCATCGGTGGACATGGGTCTACTGATAATGTCTGTAGTCACTGCCTTCATTGATTGTTTCGTAACATCACCTCTTCAAAATCTTACTTTCTTTTCATAGCTTACGAATTATTCCTGATCTTTCCGTCAGAATTGTTTTATACTACTTTTTAGACATTTATTGGCAATTTTATATAACAACTTCCTTTTAATACCGTTGATTATTCCACAAGCCTTATAGCTTCTATCTCTTTGGCAAACCTCTCTGATTCCATAATTCTTCTTTTTTACAGCTATTAGATTTTTTTTACCTCCCCTCATGAACCATGGACCTTGCCGTTGGTGGGGAGGCTTGCGTGCCTCAACGATACAGTTAGCCATACCGTAGGTGCAACCACAATGGAGGGGTATCTGTTGAGAGGCCAGACAAACGTGTGGTTCCTGAAGAGGGGCAGCAGCCTTTTCGGTAGTTGCAGGGGCAACAGTCCGGATGATTGACTGATCTGGCCTTGTAACACTAACCAAAACGACCTTGCTGTTGTGGTACTGCGAACGGCTGAAAGCAAGGGGAAACTACAGCCGTCATTTTTCCCGAGGGCATGCAGCTTTACTGTATGGTTAAATGATGATGGCGTCCTCTTGGGTAAAATATTCCAGAGGTAATATAGTCCCCCATTCGGATCTCCGGGCGGGGACTACTCAAGGGGACGTCGTTATCAGGAGAAAGAAAACTGACATTCTACGGATCGGAGCGTGGAATGTCAGATCCCTTAATCGGGCAGGCAGGTTAGAAAATTTAAAAAGGGAAATGGATAGGTTAAAGTTAGATATAGTGAGAATTAGTGAAGTTCGGTGGCAGGAGGAACAAGACTTCCGGTCAGGTGAATACAGGGTTATAAATACAAAATCAAATAGGGGTAATGCAGGAGTAGGTTTAATAATGAATAAAAAAAATAGGAGTGCGGGTAAGCTACTACAAACAGCATAGTGAACGTATTATAGTGGCCACGATAGACACGAAGCCCATGCCTACTACAGTAGTACAAGTTTATATGCCAACTAGCTCTGCAGATGACGAAGAAATTGAAGAAATGTATGATGAGATAAAAGAAATTACTCAGGTAGTGAAGGGAGACGAAAATTTAATAGTCGTGGGTGACTGGAATTCGACAGTAGGAAAAGGGAGAGAAGGAAACATAGTAGGTGAATATGGATTGGGGCTAAGAAATGAAAGAGGAAGCCGTCTGTTAGAATTTTGCACAGAGCATAACTTAATCATAGCTAACACTAGGTTCAAGAATCATAAAAGAAGGTTGTATACATGGAAGAATCCTGGAGATACTAAAAGGTATCAGATAGATTATATAATGGTAAGACAGAGATTTAGGAACCAGGTTTTAAATTGTAGGACATTTCCAGGGGCAGATGTGAACTCTGACCACAATCTATTGGTTATGAACTATAGATTAAAACTGAAGAAATTGCAAAAAGGTGGGAATTTAAGGAGATGGGACCTTGATAAACTGGCTAAACCAGAGGTTGAACAGAGTTTCAGGGAGAGCATAAGGGAACAATTGACAAGAACAGGGAAAGAAATACAGTAGAAGAAGAATGGGTAGCTTTGAGGGATGAAGTAGTGAAGGCAGCAGAGGATCAAGTAGGTAAAAATACGAGAGCTAGTAGAAATCCTTAGGTGACAGAAGAAATACTGAGTTTAATTGATGAAAGGAGAAAATATAAAAATGCAGGAAATGAAGCAGGCAAGAAGGAATACAAACGTCTCAAAAATGAGATCGACAGGAAGTGCAAAATGGCTAAGCAGGGATGGCTAGAGGACAAATGTAAGGTTGTAGAGGCTTATCTCACTAGAGCTAACTTAGATACAGCCTACAGGAAAATTAAAGAGACCTTTGGAGAAAAGAGAGCCACTTGTATGAATACCAAGAGCTCAGATGGAAACCCAGTTCTAAGCAAAGAGGGTAAAGCGGAAAGGTGGAAGGAGTATATAGAGGGTCTATACAAGGGTGATGTACTTGAGGACAATATTATGGAAATGGAAGAGGATGTAGATGAAGATGAAATGGGAGATACGATAATGAGTGAAGAGTTTGATAGAGCACTGAAAGACCTGGGTCGAAACAAGGCCCCGGGAGTAGACAACATTCCGTTAGAACTACTGACGGCCTTGGGAGAGCCAGTCCTGACAAAACTCTACCATCTGGTGAGCAAGATGTACGAGACAGGCGAAATACCCTCAGACTTCAGGAGGAATATAATAATTCCAATCCCAAAGAAAGCTGGTGTTGGCAGATGTGAAAATTACCGAACTATCAGTTTAATAAGTCACAGCTGCAAAATACTAACGCGAATTATTTACAGACGAATGGAAAAACTGGTAGAAGCCGACGTCGGGGAAGATCGGTTTGGATTCCGTAGAAATTTTGGAACACGTGAGGCAATACTGACCTTACGACTTATCTTCAAAGAAAGATTAAGGAAAGGCAAACCTACGTTAGACTTAGAGAAAGCTTTTGACAATGTTGACTGGAATGCTCTCTTTCAAATTCTAAAGGTGGCAGGGGTAAAATACAGGGAGCGAAAGGCTATTTATAATTTGTACAGAAACCAGATGGCAGTTATAAGAGTCGAGGGGCATGAAAGGGAAGCAGTGGTTGGGAAGGGAGTGAGAGAGGTTTGTAGCCTCTCCCCGATGTTATTCAATCTGTATATTGAGCAAGCAGTAAAGGAAACAATAGAAAAATTTGGAGCAGTTATTAAAAAATGGTTCAAATGGCTCTGAGCACTATGGGACTTAAAACTTCTGAGGCCATCAGTCCCCTAGAACTTAGAACTACTTAAACCTAAATAACCTAAGGACATCACACACATATATGCCCGAGGCAGGATTCGAATCTGCGACCGTAGCGGTCACGCGGTTCCAGACTGTAGCACCTAGAACCGCTCGGCCACTCCGCCCTGCGAGTAGGTATTAAAATCAATGGAGAAGAAATAAAAACTTTGAGGTTCGCCGATAACATTGTAATTCTGTCAGAGACAGCAAAGGACTTGGAAGAGCAGCTGAGCGGAATGGACAGTGTCTTGAAAGGAGGGTATAAGATGAACATCAACAAAAGCAAAACGAGGATAATGGAATGTAGTCGAATGATGGTCGAAGTAGAGGGGATATAAAATGTAGACTGGCAATGGCAAGGAAAGCGTTTCTGAAGAAGAGAAATTTGTTAACATCGAGTATAGATTTAAATGTCAGAAAGACGTTCCTGAAAGTATTTGTATGGAGTGTAGCCATGTATGGAAGTGAAACATGGACAATCAACAGTTTGGACAAGAAGATAATAGAAGCTTTCGAAATGTGGTGCTACAGAAGAATGTTGAAGATTAGGTGGGTAGATCACGTAACTAATGAGGAGGTATTGAATAGAATTGGGGAGAAGAGAAGTTTGTGGCACAACTTGACTAGAAGAAGGGATCGGTTGGTAGGACATGTCCTGAGGCATCAAGGGATCACAATTTTAGCATTGGAGGGCAGCGTGGAAGGTAAAAATCGTAGAGGGAGACCAAGAGATGAATACACTAAGCAGATTCAGAAAGATGTAGGTTGCAGTAGGTACTGAGAGATGAAGGAGCTTGCACAGGATAGATTAGCATGGAGAGCTTGCATCAAACCAGTCTCAGGACTGAAGACCACAACAACAACATTTTTTTAAGATTTAGTTTCCGTTCTTTGTACCTAGGGACAGTAGATGGTTTCAATTTACTAATAATGCAATACTTTTTCCTTAAACAATCATATTTTAATCCTCTTTCATAATACAGTCATATGCTTATGTGTTACGAGGACTGACAACTCCCTGATAAGTGGACTAAATATCAATAAAACAAATAAAAATATACCACTAAAGGCCACCGGCACTTAAACTCTGACGTTTAACACGTTAGGTTATAAAGTTGCCTCGGGTGCCGGACCAACATATCGTGAAAATTAAAGAAGCTGATTAAAGCCACTCAGCCAAGTGGTCCAGTGGTTGTTTTTTCAATTCCAGTGAAGACATATTCTGACGTTGCAATCTGAGTCGCAAATTAAATTGATCACCAATTGCTGTTACCATATAACGTTCTGCCCACTTGTACACAGTATCTGTCAAAAGAATCATCTACGTATGAAATGAATCTACAGTCTCACACATTGCTCACAAATCCTCAACAATACCTGTAACTTTTTATGAGAACTGTTTTCTTATCCTTAGCTATCGTTTGTGTCAGTGTTATACGTAAATCTGAACAACGCGAGCGATGTACTTATGTAAACGCTATCTGACAAAAAGAGTAGCCAAATCCAACTGTAATTTTGTAGCGGTATTCTAATTAACGTTTACCTGGAATAATTAGGAAACCTAAAACTGTATAGTAAATCAGCTGTCCTGTGGAATGTTGTTTTGCGCTGCGCAGTGAACAATGGTACAATGCGTGATGTCACAGTACATATCTCGCAATTCCAAGACACAAAGTTAACACAGTAAAAATCCTGCGTAAAATTACAAAATAAACTTTGAAATAAAAACTGACCAAAATGTTTCTGTTAAAACGCCCTGTAAATTTATCTACCCATACTGACAAAATAAATTTCCGAACAGTAAATGACATACACGCAAACACGTAACACTGCACT
The DNA here is from genome assembly GCF_023864345.2 of Schistocerca serialis cubense. Classification (NCBI taxonomy): domain Eukaryota; kingdom Metazoa; phylum Arthropoda; class Insecta; order Orthoptera; family Acrididae; genus Schistocerca; species Schistocerca serialis. The sequence goes on from NC_064642.1 coordinate 531,322,691, forward strand.
ATAAGAATGAAAATGTGCGACAAAGAAATGAAATCTGCACTGAACTTTACCAAAACTGACCCTGAAGATAATTCTGAAGTGCAGTGCCTAAGAATGATTTTGTTATGTCCTAACAGAGAAGCTGGATTGGCCCCAACAAATTGTCGTGACTTGCCTTGTGGCAACGGAAACTCGGTACTGCCCGAAAGTGATGAATATTAAAATACAGCGCCGCAGCAAACCAGCTAAAGAAACAACCTTGCCAAGTGGAATGCAAGGAAAAACAGCTCTGCTAAACATGTTATGTTTTATGTTTGGAGCAGCTGTGATCCGCTAAGCCAACGGGGCAACACAAAATTACAGAATTAAACTTCCTTGAGGAGACGATGGGAAATACTCGACTTACTGAAAGACTGAAAAGAGGCTAGCATTCAAGAACTGTTCTGTGAAACTGATTCATTAACAATTACAGTCTTCTTCACGAAATTCACTTTTATGACTCTGCCATGAAATTAGTTAATGAATGTTACAAAGGACTGCTAAATCTACGACTCTGAGTACAAGCCATGTGAGCAGATAACTTAGTTTAAACAAGTCTCCACTATCAAACTCACTAACCCAAACCAATAAAGAAAAATCGTCCGAAAAATTTGTTTCCTCGTATTCATTATAAACTATGTGCAAGCAAGTAATGCGGCGACAACTTTTCCTAAAAATCTTCTTGGCATTGAGGATACCTATTCAGTAGCTGAAATCTAGATGTGCAATAAGAATACAGATTGGATTTTTGACGGATTTTGCCACACATTGTTGTTGGGCAGCAAAATTGTAAGAAATTGTCCCATACGTCACTACGTTACATATAAACGTTAATAAACTGCCCCATGTACCACAATGCTATAGCAAAAGTTGTAACAAATTGCACCAGGTAAAAAAATATTGTCTTCTTTCACTGACAACACTTACTTACACTATGGCACAGTGGAAACTACAATACTAAGCAGCAAGGAAATGATAGTTGATACAAACAAATGGGCATTCAAAACTGGGATAGTAACCTAACACCATACCCCCTTAAAACTGTATTACATGAGTAATAAATAAATAAATAACTATTCCAATACTGTACCAACAGCCGACAGTGTATATGTAGAACTGGTTTCAGCTACTGCGTTTTAAAATTGTGTTGTAACACCAGTAGTTAACAGTCTGTATGTGCAGTGGAAATCAGCTACTCGATCTTAAAACTTCACTGTATTACCTGTAGTTGACAGTTTATATGGACCTGAGTGTCAGCTACTGCATCAAAGACAGTATCCCAAGCATCAAACAAATTTGTAACAAATTCCCCCATATATCAGCATTGTTGCGCAAAATTGTAACAGATTCCGCCACATGTCACCAACAAAGCAGTTTGCGACTCAAGTTGTGACTTTTTCAAACAAATTAAACTAAACTCAGCCCGAACAGACCTTGGAAGTCCCAACGGTACCGACCGGCCACCGTGTCATCCTCAGCCCACAGGCTTCACTGGATACGGATATGGAGGGGTATGTGGTCAGCACACCGCTCTCCCGGCCGTATGTCAGTTGACGAGACCGCGGCCGCTACTTCTCAACGAAGTAGCTTCTCAGTTTGCCTCACAAGGGCTGAATGCACTCCGTTGGCCAACAGCTCACGGCAGACTGGATGGTCACCCATCCAAGTGCTAACCCAGCCCGACAGAGCTCAACTTCGGGGATCTGACGGGAAAAGGTGTTACCACTGCAGCACGGCATTAGGCCTTTTTCTAACAATTAAAAGTAATTAGTCAGGAAGTTGAACTTTTATGATGCCAGCAAGTCAAAACATATTCCAAGAAGCGAAACATTTAGTCAGATTCATGATGTTACGTGTGCTGCTCGGTACCCTATCCATGATGTCATAGGTGACTCCTCTTTGCTATGATATCGTCACGGTGCCACATAATTTCACCACATCACATCACAATCTAAGATGACGGAAAATACGAATATGATGTCACAGTGACGGCCACGAAAACAAAACTGCTGATCACATCTAAATATAAATACCATATACTTTGGAACATGGTGCAAAATATACATATATATATATATATATATATATATATATATATATATATATATATATATATATATTCAGGTCCTTCGGATAATTTTGACAATGATGCCAACTAGTATTTTGCCATCAGTGGGCTTGCAAAGCATAACTGTAATTTAAGATTTTTCTATTTTTTATTAACTTTCTTGCCTTTTGAAACTTAGTACGTTTGGCGTGGCTGAACCTTCTTGGAAATTTTTAATTTTCCCATCAGCACCATATTGCTTTTCTTAAATTTTTCCACCAACATTACATAATTGAAAATTGGTTATGGCTTGTGACATTATAATTTTTTTCGTCATACATAGAAACCGTGGCTTGTGACGTCATCATAATGACGTCATAGATTAGGGAGCATGACTTGTGACATAATGCACTCAAGTTCAATGACCACAAGGGATGTGACGAGGGCTCAAGTTTATTCAAACTGTTCAAAATTGGAGGTAACTACACTACTCACCTGTGATAGTAATCGAAGCCACTATGACAGCTGTGGACTACAATAGTATTGTTCTGGACCATTTGCATCCGTTCATTCTTGACGTCTTTCCCGACAGTGAAACTTCTTCGAGCGGGATCGCTGTCCCTGTCACGAGATCATAATCATTATACAGTGGAGTAAGGAGCATGATAGTCAATTCATGTTGATGTTTTGGCCACTAAATTTGCCAGTTCTGAATCCAGTGAAACACATCTGCTACGCTGTCGTCCCCAGCTCCACGACCACAATACATCGGTCCATAAATTAACAGGAACAGGTGACTCGTGCGCAGATATTCCTACGGAAACCTGCCAAGAAGTTGTCAAATCAATGTCGCGTAGAAATAGCGCCGTATTGTGTTGAAAACGTGGACCAGCTTACTACTAAGCATGGGGTCACAATGTTTAGGGTGTACACCACCGCAAACATTGCCGGAGACGGTGGATGGCAAAGTTGTCGCATATGGCTGTTATACGTGTAACGTACAGTGTTGCTGTACAATATTGCTCGGCCATATTGCCCCCAATATGCCGTTTAAATGTGCCTCACAAACGTACTGTCAGAGACATCCCCCAAGTAGCAAGTGGCCAGGCGTTTTTGCCCTGATGACACCGGCATTGTAGAGCCATCATTATCCATGGCACATCAACAACCACTAGCAGTTCGCGGAGACTGCGAGCTTAAAAAGGTGCATATCTCACACGATGGTGGCCCATATTGTCAACATAACTGAGATCAGGTGAGCTGCAGAGACATTCAAGAGCCGACATATTCATGGAGTTTTTGTGAATAAAACCACCTGCATCAGTTAAAATATTACTTTATTTATAACTTCGTTTCGGCTACTGCCATCATCAGATCGGTAACTAAGATAACAAAAACATAAGAATGAGAGGTTTACTTACATATTATCAGGCTACAAAAACTTAAAACGATTAAAAAACTTACTTTATCAAAACTTAGCAATTATAAATTAACGTCCAATGTCAGTTAACGAAACCTATGCCTAAATGGGGTATAAGCTGTCACACAGCCAGATTTCTTTTCTTTCCGTGGAAACAATTTCTAGCCTAGAGGTGGCGCTAGTGTGGGGACGTTGTCTTAAAGAAAAAGAATCCTCTCCAGTACTTAATTGGCCCTATCAGCTGACTCTGTAGCGCGATGATCGGTTTTTATGACTCCAGATTATGGGAAACAATGGACCTACCTACACGGAAGGAAGGCTGATTATAATTTGTCATCTCGTCGACATAGAGGTCACGATGTACTGACATCGACTGGAGGAAAACATTTAAGGAAACTACGGAAAAATGTAAACAAGCGAGGACGGGCTGGGGTTTGGTACCGTCAGTCAGTTAACCATTGCATCATCTTGTTCCGTGTTCCACTCGACGAGGCGACAAGACTGTTGCCTCTTTAACACGGCCGCTGTCTCTAATGAAATTGTCCATCGGGGTATTTGCATTATTAGATTCGGCAACTTGAGTTTTCCAGAGTTCAACGACGATTGCGTTCGTCGAGCACAGTAACATCGTTTGCAACTCCCTACTCCCTACTTTCTACTGTCAACAAACTCAAGGAGCGCAGTTTAGCAGTAAATATTCGCATTGTTCATCAATACCCTAATAAAATCTTAATATTCATTTTTGACGCATGGCACAGCACACAACACAGAAATCAATGAACGGCGTAACGTATGTGACGCCTTATCATCTCATTTCACGATAATTTCACAATATTCTGTAACGTTTTATTTTGTCCGAACAATTGCCGGACGTTCTTTGAAAACTTCGCCGATGCACAAAAACGAAGCAACGGAAGAACAAGAACGAAATTCCCCGGTTAGAAAGGGGCGTAATCTTTCACCCCTACTGTTCAATCTATGCGTTTCAGAAGGAATGACGGAAATAAAGTGCACATTCATGAGTGGGATTAATAGGCAGGTGAAAGGTTATCAATCATAAGGTTCGCAAATGGTGCTGCTATCCTAAACGAAAGTGAACAGATTTATAGGACAAGCTGAGCGGAATGAACAGTCCAACAAGCACACACTACACACTGAGAATAAACCGAAGAAAGAGTAAAGTAATGAGAAATTGAAGAAATAAGATTAGTAATAAAATTAACAACAAAATTGGGAAAGGAGAAGAAGAAATTCTACTTCCTTCGACGAAAAACTTCCCTTGATGGGCGAAATAATGAGGTTGGTTGGTTGGTTGGTTTTGGGGAAGGAGACCAGACAGCGTGGTCATCGGTCTCATCGGATTAGGGAAGGATGGGGAAGGAAGTCGGCCGTGCCCTTTCAGAGGAACCATCCCGGCATTTGCCTGGAGTGATTTAGGGAAATCACGGAAAACCTAAATCAGGATGGCCGGACGCGGGATTGAACCGTCGTCCTCCCGAATGCGAGTCCAGTGTCTAACCACTGCGCCACCTCGCTCGGTCGAAATAATGAGGACAAAACAATCATAGCAGCACAGGCAAAGAGAAGATTCCTCATCAATCGACATCTACCAGTACCACACATTGACCTTGATTTGCGGGTGACATTTCTCAGAACACACGTTTGGAGCGCAGCACTGTATGGACGAGGTTCATGCACTGATGGAAAAACGGAAAAGAAGAGAGTCGAAGAGTTTGAGAAGTGGTAATATAGAAGGATGCTGAAAATTAGGTGGAGGAGCGACAAGATTCTCCGCACGATCGGCGAACGAAGAAATACATGGAAAACATTGACAAGTACAAGGGTCAGAACTGTAGGTCTTGTGAAAAGACATGAAGCAATAACTTTCGTGGCACTTGAGGGACCAGAGGAGGGTGAATACTGTAGGGAAAACTGATATTGTAATACAGCCAACAAATAGTGGAGAGGTTGCGTGTATGGACTTCTCTGAGAAGAGATTGACACAGTTAGGAATTCGTGGCGGGCCGCATCAAACCAATCAGAAGACCGACGACACAAAAATAAAACAAAAAATCAAAACTGATTATGTTCCCGTTTTGGAATAGAGGCTCTCTACATAATTTAAATGGAATTCTTAGTCCTTCTGTGACTTCAGAACATTTTGCATTGAGCTAGATATACAAATGCGTGATTGCGTTAGCCACTATTCTAGCGGACAATAGACATGAGGAAGTGTGGCAATAATACATTTCTCTGTTGCCTTTCGGTTCCCTAACCGTTATGTTGAATGTGCTGTCTGTTTTGCCGTAAGTCACGCTCGTAAACCATTGAAAATTGATGAATTAACGAAGTAAAGCTACGGCTCAGCGCACAGCTGTCCTCGATCTGACTGTTGGTTTGAACAGCACTGTGCTTTACTATTGTAAATGTGATGCTCTTAATGAGTTACGCAATGACACTCAGTTTAATGTGGACCTCGTGCTGAGGTACAACCTTGCATTTTTCTGGTATCCAGTTAATTGGAAGAGCTCTCAACTTTTTCGTAATTTTCACAAAAGAAAGCTAATTATGTGCATTTTTTGACTGTATGTTATTAAGAAAATATCATCCGCAAATCTTAGGCAATGAATGGGAATTCTGTTCATCTAAAAAGAAAAAAATAATACTAAATTTTACGTAACAGTTTCTCAAATGTTGCAGTTACCCATTAGCGAATCTAAACCAATTAAATGAAATTGAAGGAAAATGTCAGTTCTTGTAAGCCTTCGTCCGCCTCCTTTCAGAAACAAGTTCTCACCGAAAATATCATAATGACGGGAATCATGAAGGTCATAAAGGTTCTGCCTCTTGGCAGAATCTGCTGAGTACGAATCTGCTGAATACGATAATTCCAACACAGAATGTAAAAGGCTGTATCTTCCGGCACGATCTCCGATGCCACGCACCGTTTTTATCGGCCGAAAGGTCGTGGTGGTGGGGATTCCCCTTGCAGTAGCTGCGTGACATTTAATTGGCTGACATTTTCAGTTCATCCCCTGCAAAGCCATTGTATCACATGTTTTCGGAAAGAAAAGGGACTGGAGCGGACGCACAAAGGGCAGAATATTCTGCATATTTCTCCCTATGGAAACAGTAGAGCAATTATTACATGTAGAACAAAAACCCTGTGCAGTAATAAAAGCATTGCACGTCGAAATGAGGTTCGTTAGGAAGAGAGTCTCCTCATTCTGGCTTCATTATGAGGCCTCTACGTCTATATCTATACTCGACAAACCACCTTATGATGTGTGGCGGAGGGCACTTTGTGTACCACAGTCATTTCCTTCTTTTTCCAGCTGCGAAAAGTTCGAGGGAAGAACGTTTGTTGGTAAGCCTGTAAGGTACGCCATATTTGCAGATAAGAGCGCATTTTACTTTATTTTCGGTTTTGCTGTTTCACATATGTGTAGCGAATGTATCAGCACTGCAGTATGTACGAGCACTTTAGTTTATTTTCGGTTTTGCTATTTCACATAGGTGAAATGAAAGTGTCAGCGCTGCAGTATGTACGGAGTAAACGTAGGCGCCCACACAGCGACAGGAAAATCGCAAGTACTCTCAGTATCACCGTGGATTTCATGGAAACAGCTTGTTTGGTAGAGCTTTTGTACGAAGAAGAGCGACAAAACAGCGCAAATATCGTTACTGGGTCCATCCAATTGTAAGTCAAAGACTAATGAAAGGCCAGTTTTACAGACTACATGAAGTGTTACAAAACCACCGAAGTAAATTCTTTCCTGGGGCGCGAACATCCATCCTTGTTTCCTTTGCTATTTGCCATAATTTCATGTTGCTCGTGGTCAGTCTGTGTTTCATGTGAGGGAGCAGAAATAACACTGCATCGAAGTACAGACACTTTCTCTGTTTTCTTGCAGCCTCGCCAGATGAAGACTTTTTCTGTGATGCCAGTTGTCTCGGGAAACAGTCCTTCAGATTCTTCCACTTCTGTTGAATTCCTTTAAGCGTCGTGAATGTAATTAACACTGTGTACTTTTTATTGTAAGAATGCAGCCTAATATTACTATGATTAAATATTATTTGTTCCAGATACCTTGCAACTGTAAGTAGCTTCCATTGATTACACTACGAAGGCTACGAGCCTCAACAATCACATAAATTGTGAAGGATGCAAGCGAACTGTTGTGAAAATTTTTTGAAATATGTGAAAAAGTTGTGAAAACGTGTACAGCCTCTTCATATGGCGGAAAAACTCAAGATGACTGCATGATTATGCCAAACACTTTTTAGACAGAACTGACTTTCCAAATTGCATTGGTGCTTGGATGGAATGCATGTAAGACTGAAGAAACCTGCTAATAGTGGCTCAGAGTTTTATAATTACAAGATTTTTTTTCGACAGTACTTTTAGTTCTAGTGGACGCTGACTATTGTTTCTTTGTGATAGACGTGGGCTCATACGGCGCCAGTGGGGATTCCAATGTGTTCACGAAATCCAAATTCTATCAAAGACTATAATCTGTTAAACATTCCAAATCCTCAAAAATTACCTCACGATGAGGAAGCGCCACAGCCTTTTAATTTTTTAGGAGATGAAGCATTAACACTACCTAGACATATTCTGCAGCCTTATTCTAAGAGAAACCTGACGATGAAACAGCATGTTTTTAACTATAGACTTTGTCGTGCTTGTAGAATGGTGGAATATCGTTTTGGGATTTTGGCTAACGAATGGAGAATATTTCATCTGCCTATCGATGTGGATGTCGACATAATCATAAAAGCATGTTGTATTCTACATAATTTCGTAAGAAGAAATGGTGCCTTCTGCAGTGCTGTGAGCCTGTTGGAATTAGAGCTGATATGTGTGGTACGCAGGTTAGGGATTACTTTGCAAACTACACTACTGGAAATTGAAATAAGAACACCGTGAATTCATTGTCCCAGGAAGGGGAAACTTTATTGACACATTCCTGGGGTCAGATACATCACATGATCACACTGACAGAACCACAGGCACATAGACACAGGCAACAGAGCATGCACAATGTCAGCACTAGTACAGTGTATATCCACCTTTCGCAGCAATGCAGGCTGCTATTCTCCCATGGAGACGATCGTAGAGATGCTGAATGCAGTCCTGTGGAACGGCTTGCCATGCCATTTCCACCTGGCGCCTCAGTTGGACCAGCGTTCGTGCTGGACGTGCAGACCGCGTGAGACGACGCTTCATCCAGTCCCAAACATGCTCAATGGGGGACAGATCCGGAGATCTTGCTGGCCAGGGTAGTTGACTTACACCTTCTAGAGCACGTTGGGTGGCACGGGATACATGCCGACGTGCATTGTCCTGTTGGAACAGCAAGTTCCCTTGCCGGTCTAGAAATGGTAGAACGATGGGTTCGATGACGGTTTGGATGTACCGTGCACTATTCAGGGTCCCCTCGACGATCACCAGTGGTGTACGGCCAGTGTAGGAGATCGCTCCCCACACCATGATGCCGGGTGTTGGCCCTGTGTGCCTCGGTCGTATGCAGTCCTGATTGTGGCGCTCACCTGCACGGCGCCAAACACGCATACGACTATCATTGGCACCAAGGCAGAAGCGACTCTCATCGCTGAAGACGACACGTCTCCATTCGTCCCTCCATTCACGCCTGTCGCGACACCACTGGAGGCGGGCTGCACGATGTTGGGGCGTGAGCGGAAGACGGCCTAACGGTGTGCGGGACCGTAGCCCAGCTTCATGGAGACGGTTGCGAATGGTCCTCGCCGATACCCCAGGAGCAACAGTGTCCCTAATTTGCTGGGAAGTGGCGGTGCGGTCCCCTACGGCACTGCGTAGGATCCTACAGTCTTGGCGTGCATCCGTGCGTCGCTGCGGTCCGGTCCCAGGTCGACGGGCACGTGCACCTTCCGCCGACCACTGGCGACAACATCGATGTACTGTAGAGACCTCACGCCCCACGTGTTGAGCAATTCGGCGGTACGTCCACCCGGCCTCCCGCATGCCCACTATACGCCCTCGCTCAAAGTCCGTCAACTGCACATACGGTTCACGTCCACGCTGTCGCGGCATGCTACCAGTGTTAAAGACTGCGATGGAGTTCCGTATGCCACGGCAAACTGTCTGACAGTGACGGCGGCGGTGCACAAAAGCTGCGCAGCTAGCGCCATTCGACGGCCAACACCGCGGTTCCTGGTGTGTCCGCTGTGCCGTGCGTGTGATCATTGCTTGTACAGCCCTCTCGCAGTGTCCGGAGCAAGTATGGTGGGTCTGACACACCGGTGTCAATGTGTTCTTTTTTCCATTTCCAGGAGTGTACTTTGTGACCCTACAAAGATCAGTACCTTAGCAATACGACAAAATATATATTGTGGTAATGACGTTGTCTACATGAATGAATAAAATTATTGAACTTTGAAAAACCTTTGTTATTCTTTTCTGGTTCAGACAATTCAGTCCACTTCCAAATGACACTGCAGCACACTTAACCCCATACTTTCTCTTTCAAATTGCGTTCGCTTTATTCTTTTAATTTCCTGTTGTAGGGAGCTGTCCTCTTTTCTACTTCTGCAATTAGTCTTTCTGAATCGACAACACAACTTACAATGTCTGTTGTATCACAACTCTCGTCATCAGACATGCTGCTGGCGCACAGAACGTGTCCGTCTGCCAACACAGAGCGAGAGCCACTGAGAATCAGTGTCGCCAGTGCGCGCGAGTTCGTTCCAGTGCGTGTGATCCATTCAACACCTGCGACTGTCACGCCGCACATGAAATAGAGCAGGTTGTGTTTTTTAAATCGCCGCTACTGTTTGATTGCAAGTACGCGCTCGTTTTCCAGCCACCGTGTTCCATTCTTGCGACAAACTAATCGTGCGACAGAAAATCGCCGGTGTGCGCCTGGTCTGAGGAGCGATCGGTAGATTCCCACGATGGCTTGCACTGGCAATTGGCCATCTGTCGGTTTCAGAGCTGGTGTGTCCGCCCCCAGTAGCTGAGTGGTCAGCGCGACAGTATGTCAATCGTAAGGGCCTGGGTTCGATTCCCGACTGGGTCGGAGATTTTCTCCGCTCAGGGACTGGGTGTTGTGTTGTCTTAATCACCATCATTTCATCCCCATCGATGCGTAAGTCGCCGAAGTGGCGTCAAATCGAAAGACTTGCACCTGGCGAGCGGTCTACCCGACGGGTGGCTCTAGTCACATGACATTTACAATTAGAGGTAGTGTGATGGGGTGCCGATGCTGAAATCGCTCGTGACGTGAGCAAAGAGATATATAGGGAAATTATATTTATTCTGGGCCGAATCAAGTAATTGTTATGAGCAAATATATGCTAACAAAAGTTGTCTTTTGCCACTCAGACATTAGGAGTCTACGGGTCATAAATATTATCTTTCAGTAAGTTTACAATGGTGACATAAATAAATAAATGAATAGCTTTGGCAGAACTGAAGATGATCTTATATGGACTATACCAGTTGTAAGCTCAAATCACAGACTCTGAGCCATAGTCGACAGTCGTCCATAGGGTGCCTTTCGATCTAGTCGTGCGATATACCACGCTCTCGCACCGTTAATAGTTAGCTTATAATCTGTGTGAACAAGTTCATTTTACCGTGTTTCTTAAATGAAAGCACCATAATAGCTACCTGTGTAAAAAAATATTTGCACAAAAATCTTCTTTCCGCCTCATTACATAAAACGTAGACGTTATTATTACACTTTCAGAATCTGACGGCCCTGCTACCGCTCTGCAAGGAGATATAGAACTACGAAAGTATGTCCACTTAACAGGTAGGAAGGATTCCTACACAGCAGCTCATTAAGTCAGGTCAAGAACGTACTGCCTTAACTATCGGAAAACTCGGGTGGGAAAGCGTTTTACTGTACGCCCCTTCTACCACCATCTACGAACTCACCGCTAAAGTGAACTGAGACATTTCTGAAGGTTTAGTGCCGGGTGGAAGAGGGGCTAGGGATGGGTTCTTGCAAGCCTCTATTTGAGCTCGAATCTAATTTATGTTCATAGACTTTACTCGAGATATACGTGGGTGAAGTAATATCTTGGTTGCCTCTTCCAGAAAGGACGCTCTCTGAATTTTAACAATAAATCACAACTTGATTCAGAGAGTTTCTCTTGCAGAATCTGTCACTGCAGCTGTCTAAGCATCTCTGTGACGTTTACATGCTTACAAAACGAACCCGTACCAAAATGTGCTGCTGTTGTTTGGATCTTCCCCATTTCCTCTGTCAATCCAGTCTGGTATGCTGCCGTGACTGGGGGGAGGGGGGCAATATTCAACCATTGGTCGATCGAACGAGGCTTTTGGAAGTTACCTCCTTTGTTAGAGGACTACATTTCCTGATGATTCCTCCAGTGGATCTCAGCCTGATCTGCCATATCTACGAATAGTTTTATGAGGTCGTTCCACTTTAAATTCCTCCTTGAGTATAGCTCAGATATTTAGTGGATGTGACTGCTTCCAAAGAGTGTCCTGCAGTATACAATAATGGGTCTTTCTGCTTGTTTATGTGCAATAAGTAACGTTTACATTGACGATTAACTGCCAACTCATTCACCAAGCATCGATACTCTGTATGCCAACTCATTTACCAAGCATCGATAATCTGCAGCTCTTTCTCCATTTCGCTACAATTTTTCAGCGTTGCAATTTCTCTGTATTCAGCAGCATCATCTCCGAAACTCCTCAACGAACTTTCGACGTAATGCGCTAGATCACTTATATGCAACGTGTTCAAAAATTCAGTGCCCGGACCAACAGGATAGTGACAGAGACAGAAAACATATTTCGCAAAGCAACCACATGCTGGAAACGTATATTGTTGCAGTAATTATTATGCAGAAGGCTATTTATTGTGACTGAGGAGGAACGGTGTTAAATGTTTTACATTGCTTTGCTATTCTGATCACTATTACACTACAATAAATACTACTAACCCCCACATAGAACCCTCCGACGTAGCAGGCAGTCTCGTGTTCGCTGGAAAATGTCTACTGCAAAAATTCTTGAAGGTGTAGAATACACTTCGGTTTTAATGTTAACCGAGAACAAAAATCTAATGGGGTGAGGTCTGGGGATCTTGCAAGCCAATGAGAAGGTCCTCCCGAGCCACTCCATCGATAGCCAAAAGTACAGGTTGTTACTGCTCACGGTCGCAGGTTCGAATCCTGCCTCGGGCATGGATGTGTGTGATGTCCTTAGGTTAGTTAGGTTTAACTAGTTCTAAGTTCTAGGCGACTGATGACCTGAGAAGTTAAGTCGCATAGTGCTCAGAGCCATTTTGTTACTGCTCGGACTGGTTGTGCAAAGTGCGCTGGGGGCTCATCCTGCTGAAACCACATACTCCTTCTCATATCTGGGGTACCTCCTCCAACACTGTTGGCAGGTGAACTTCCGAGGACACTCTGTACATTGGCCACCTCAGTCGAGCAGGTAAGTAGTCGCCCATGAAGCTTGCCCACAAAAATGGTTCAAAAGGCTCTAAGCATTATAGGACTTAACATCTGAGGTCATCAGATCCCTAGAACTTAGAACTACTTAAACCTAACTAACCTAAGGACATCACACACATCCACGCCCGAGGCAGGATTCGAACCTGCGACAGTAGCGGTCGCGCGGTTCCAGACTGATACGCCTAGAACCACACGGCCACTCCGGCCGGCAAGCTTGTACATGTGTACTGCAAAACGTCCTTGATGACCTTGCACATCTGTAAAACGTGAGTTGTTTTTGGACCATATATGCGAACCGTGACGATGTAAATGCCTTCCCGACTTAATTGAGTCTCATCTGCAAACATAACAACTTCAGGAAAGCGAGAGTGTTCATTAGCCTGTTGCAGGAACTAGCGTACATTCTCAAGAGGAGGTGGATAGTCACCTGGTCCCGTGTCTTGTACTGTCATGGGATGGTAAGCTGTTCACGCAACACATCCCATATACTAGTTACCGAGCACAGCTGGATTGTTGTCAAAGTGTAACAGCACTTCTCTTTTTACTCGACGTTAGGTGTACGCTCCAGCCATGGTCTACCCGTATTAGCCCTGCTTCATATCAACGTCCCGGTATTTCCCTGTCGATTGTGGACTGCAGTAAATGTGCGATAATGTGACCATCAGTGTGTTGAGGAACGTTCGCGGACTATTGCCTTCAACCGAACCGTAAACAAACTGCACGTCTCTCAGTTCTCCCCATGAGTAGCGTTCCATGTTGACACTGCGATTGTCATGAAGTCACTCGTGCTACCTACTGTTTACTGATTCGGTGTCGAAGAACGTGACGCCACAACATACTACAAATCACAAACTAACATTTGGTGTAACAACGTTAGACACAACCATTTTTATCTGTTACACTCTTTTTTTACCTACGCATACTCAGGTTCACGCAATACAGGATTTACGTAGTGTATTTGTTTTTGTCTCCTGTATCATCCCTGCTAGTTCGGGTACTCAATTTTTGAACAACCCATATATAGTGAAAAATAGTTACTTGTTCCGAAGTGATGATACAATCAGAATCTGGTCCACTTGTTCTAAAAGCGTGTTGTACCTCTAACGTACGTCGTTCCACTAATGGCATTAATCCCTTATTTACAATTTTAGCGTACGATTTGTAACAGAACTTCAGCAGACTTAATCCTTAGTATTTTTGTGATCTGCCCCTTTCTTTGTATATCAAAGGTTCATGCCATTCGTCTGGCACGTGGCTTGCTCTTATAATTTTAACAGTAATCCTCTGTGATGCACAAGTCGTCTCTTGCATTGTCTGTCACTAGAGTATAATGAACATCTCCATAATGCTCTAGCGCTTACAAGACGAAACGAAACGCGCCACTCTTATCTCGATTTTCTCTATGTTCGCTGTTAATTCTACCTGGTAAGGATCTAATACTGAGGAGCAATACTCAAGAACCGGTGCGATATCATCATCTATTACTACCGTGGATGTGTTATATTGGCTAAGGAGTCCTCCAATCAACCTCAACTGACTGTGCTTTACCTAAAAGACCTAAGTGTTTGTTTTACTTCAGGTTCTTCGGACGATTATTCCCACACATTTTACGGTTATTACTATTTCCAATTATTTATCGTCAACGGTGTAATCAGACAGTAATGTCCATTTCGTTAAACCTACCTGGTAAGGGTGCCACAGCGACGAGCAGTATTCGAGAATTGCATGAATTAGGGTTTGTAATCAACCTCCCTTGTGTTTGTATTACTGTAACTGACTATTCATAAGATAAATCTGTCTAGTATGAGTTATCCACATAGCTACATTTGTCTGGTAATTCTGTCCCAAATTGCTATGACTACATATTGCACGATACTAGAAGTTTCTGCTTAATTCTAGAAAACTGATCGGCGATTGAGTAGTCAAGCGACATCATTGTATATTTATACGGATGCTGTTTCGTTTACACGTGGTGTCTGATCTTTCAGACATGTCCGAAGTAACAGCAACCACACATATAATTAAGGAGAGGACGGCCAGTGATCCATTCGGTGCGGATGCACAACAGACCCGAACCCTCACGGGAATCGACGAACTGCAGCGAGTAATGAGGATAACGTGCAAAGTGCGCTACATTAATGGTGTGGATAATTTAACAATTTGTGTCTGTCGGGAGGCGTGCTAGGTAGTCCGCGTAGTTGCGATATCTGTGTCCGGATGGCACAGCAGTCAGGCCATCTGCCTGTTAAGCAGGAGACAAGGGTTCGAACTCCATTCCGGGGCAAATTTTGAACTTTCCAGATTTATTTATATCAGTGCAGACTGGCAGGTAATGTTTTAATTCCTTTCTGTCTCAGTTACTTTTCTTTGCACTGAAAGCTACAGATATTTTCCCCAAACGCTGAAAATATTTCTAAGCCGTTCGTAACATTTTTGTAACGAGTTGACTTTCCTGTATCCATTATAGTGAATCTTCCTTCCACTCCTTTGCAATAACATAACGGTGATAAAAATGTTTCAAGCGGTCAGATTTCGAACACCTGGTTATAGATTTAGTGGTATCCCGTTGGCTTATATTAGAGACCTCTGTCGTTGAGGTAGTAGCTAGAAAGTTAAGAAGAACTTTAAATTACTTTCTGTTGCGATTCACCGAGTCACCGACATCCCATATGACGAAAAAGAAGAAGACTGGCCTATTCATACTAGTCACAGAGAAAACATACAGCATTATTATTGGCTTTAGTAATTAAAGTTTCAAGGCTTTCGTACAGTACATACATATTATATATACCAAAGGCTAATGCCCCGTCCTTGCAAACCGTTAGCTTCTGTCACAGGCTGTTCGTTTCAGTTCCATCAAATCTTCTCATCCTATCGTCTTTCCTATGTCTTCTAGATACTTCTTACTAGGGCATCTTATTCCTTTCTTTCGCAGAATTTTTCCTTCAAGAATGTTAGTGATGGAAGTGTTGGGTCTGATGGCCAAAACATTTTATATTTCTCTTTTACTTTTCCTCTAATTATGTACTATCTTTGCTGACTCCCCTTACAAGTTCCAAGTTGGTTTTTCTTTTCGCCCAGCTTGTGTTTGTCATTTTCAGCCGTATCTACAGTTCAGAAACTTACAGTCGATTCCTTTCCAATCCACCCAGTGTCCAGCTACCAGCAGTGTACGCCATACAAATGATTTTGCAAAAGATATTCTGAAATCTAAATTCGTATTTTTGTTGGTTAAAATTTTTAATTGATCATAAATGCCTGTTTTTCTAATAGAATCCGTCGCCTCACTTCCATTAAGCGTCTATTGTCCTCTGTGACCATACTTCTGAGATAACAAAATTGCTACATCCGATCAATTCCGACGTCGTTTGTTTTAGATTGGTTCTAACTTTCTTCCATATTTTTCCTTACCAACAGTACTTCCGTTTTCTGTTCGTTCACTTTTAATATCCATAGTTTCAGGTTGTATCGTAGGACTTATAGCATTCCCTAGCATTCTGTAGCAGTATATACATTTCCTTTGCGGAGTCTGCAACTATTACGATATTATCAGTAAATCAGATACAGTGTATCCTTTAACATTTGACTTGTATTCGCTTTTTTTCTCCTTCGTGATCCGAGTAGCTTCCTTAATGAATATATTACATAAATACGGTCATCTTTGTCTAACACCGATCCTAATCAAGGCCTCTACATTATTGACGTTCGTTTTCATGCTTCGGTGTTGATATAGATGACTGCTGATTAATCATCCTTATATCCTTCCAGCCAAAGTCATATTTTCTTCCATAGTTCTTAAGAGTAGCTCTCAGTTCACATTGTCAAAAGGTTTTTATGGGTCAATTAAGGCAAGATAACTATATATTCATATCTATCCTTCTCTCCAATTGCGTGCGGAAGAGCAAAAGTGCTCCTCTTGTTCCTTTGCTTTCTCTAAATCCAAATTGATCTTCTTCAATATAATCAGCCTTTCGTTTTATCCTGTTCTTAATTATTTTGGATTATTTTGGTGCAGCCAATTGCATTTACTATATTAGGAATGGTAATGGTTCAGAATTGTGTGAAGTCTTTGGGCATAATTACTCTTTCGTAGCAGTCATTCATTAGTCTGAATAATTGGTCTTTCACGTTGTTATCTAAACGTTTCTGCAATTCTGCAGCGATGTCATCAACGCCGGTTGCTTTACCTTCTTTGACGTTCCGAAGTGCGTGTTCAAATTCATGTCAAGTAATTGGGGGACTACGCACTTCTGTTTCATTCTCATTGATTATTTTCGATTAGATTACTTTCGTTTTTATAGTCCTTATCATCATAAAGTTCTCCTATGTATTCGTTCCAGTGCGCATTATACCTTATCATCGTCTATCGTAAGAAGAGGCTCTTTATTTTTTACTATTACATATTGTGATTTTGTTGTAAACTTTATCTGGTTTTCCCTCTGTTTGATCTTCCTCTATCTCTTCAGTAATGCTTTTGTTCAGTTCCTATTTTTCTTCTTTGCAATTGGTTGTGGTGTGATTTATAATTATTTCCTAGTCATCTACATACTTTTCCTTCCTGAGGTCTTTCCTTTCGCGAATTAGGGTTAGTATTTCTTCTGTTATTCAAGGTTTTCTGGGGTCCAGTTTCCTTTTTCCTAAAACCTCGTTTGTTGCTTCAGTTATCACCATCTTGGTATTGTTCCACTGCATTGGCGAATCACGTTCATTAGATTTTTTTTTCTTTCTTCAAAACCCTTAGTTGTTGCTTCTTCTTTCTGTTTCTACTTACCCCTAATTTCTGAAGGATTTCTTGGTTCTTTTAAATTTAATGTTGCACTTTGGGGGAAGCGCGGTTCTAACGTCGTATTTCTTTATTTATGATAAACCCTATCGGCGAAGCTAATATGGATGGTATTGTCACCTGAAAGTTACGGGAAAAACAATGATCCCGACTATCTGCCTGCCTGTAGGTTTTCCTTCAAAAACAGCTCCACCAGTGCAGCAGGTGGCAGCTGCCTACGTAGAAGAGAAACACATTAGATATATTCTACCACCATCTCTTCAAAAACATGTAATATGATCAAGTGTTTTACAGTATTATTGTTTACGCAATAATAAAATAGAGTTCTCCACTCACTGTTGACATGCAAAGCCTGCACTCGCAGTAGCATTATACACTGACTGACAAGCTGCAAGTTAAGTCGACAAAATTTATTTACTCGCCGCTCTAATGAGGATACTTGGGACATAAATCTCAATTGAAGATTCTTAATATAAAAGGATCCATTCGCAATAGGATAGTATATGTTGACATTACAGGGAAAACAGTTTATCACGTTTACTGTTCTAGAGCTACTCGATAAAATTTACAATCCGAAACTGAGTGGGTAGATTATTCTTTATATGTAGTGAACATTTATTTCAAGAAACCAGGCAAGCGTAAAAATGGAGGCAAAACAACATATTGGATCCCAATTTAAAGTAGCGAGGAGTGAACCAAACTATGTTCATTACTTGCAGCTGAAAGTTTGGAGCCGCGCGGAGTGGCAGCGCGGTTAGAGGCGCCGTGTCGCGGATTGCGGATAGCACTTATCAAGAAAGAATACAAGATATGTCGTAGACACACCACGACCCGTTTTCTCGAAGAAGTAAACCAGAAAACTGCAAAATTCCACATACTGCATTTGGAACACTGATCAAAGTAACGCTATCTAAAAACAGGGAAAAATCAACAGTTGCCTTGGTCCAGTTTGAGCAAAATACAACTCATAAAAATGGTTCAAATGGCTCTGAGCACTATGAAACTTAACATCTGAGGTCATCAGTCCCCTAGAACTTAGAACTACTTAAACCTAACTAACCTAAAGACATCACATACATCCATGCCCGAGGCAGGATTCGAACCTGCGACCGTAGCAGCAGCGCGGTTCCGGACTGAAGCGCCTAGAACCGCTCGGCCACTCCGACCGGCTACAACTCATAGTTATAAAGTACATTTTGAACTCGACCATTCAGAAAATTCCAGATAAAAACATCATCATTCTTCTTGGAGATTTTAATGTACAGGTTCGTAAAAAAATAGGGATATAAGAAAATCCTAGCTTTGGGGAATATCAACTTGATCATGTGGTAATCAAGAAGATTTCTTGCAAATAAATCATGAATGTTAGGGTACTCAGGGGTGCAAACTTGAATTCAGACCACTACCTTTCTAAAATTAAGTTCAAATTCATCCCAAACAAGAAACGCACCATGAAACAAATTAAGGGTCCGAAGCACAGCACAGAAAAGATATTAAAATCAGATGAATTCACAAAAGCAACAGAAACCATTCAGACACAATGCTGGGAGGATATCAAGGAAAGCCTCATTACTACAGCCGAACGGATAGCACCTGACATAAAAAGTAAAAATCATGCCTGGTGGTCGCTGGAATGTGAGGCCCTCATGGAAACAAGAAAACAGGCGTGGCAAAACTGGCAATCACAGAAAACAGAAGAAAACAGACTGAATTTCATTACAGTTAGAAAACTGGTAGATAAAAATATAAAAAGGATTAAGAAGACACATGAAAACAGAACTCTCCTCCAAATTGATGAAGAATTTGCTAAAAACAACACAAGAACCTTTTACAGAACCTTCAAACAAAGGTTATCAAGATACAAAGCACCCACCCTCCAATTTCGAGATGTAAATGGGACCATCGCTCACAATACCACGGAAAATTTGCAAAATACTAGCAGGCTACTTTGAGAAACTCTTGAATTGTGAACCCATCCTTGAAAAATTTGAATCCATCCCAAATAACCGTGAGAAGCCGGTTTCAGAACCACCGACGACTGAAGAGCTACAGAAGGTCATTTCAGAACTTAAAAAATAACAAGGCGTCCGGAGAAAACCAAATGGCGGCTGAACGATGGAAAAAGGCTGACAAAAATGCAATTACATCCCTTAAGTTTGTTTTCGATAAAATCTGGAAAGAAGAAGAGATCCCCACAGAATGGATAATAGCTCTCATCCACACTATCCACAAGAAAGGTTTGAAGACAGACCCCAACAATTACAGAGGAATATCACTGTTGGATATAACATACAACATTCTTTCTAAAGTCCTTGTGAACAGGGCAGAGCCGCAATTGGATCCGCAAATCGGGGAATACCAGGGAGGTTTTAGAAAGGGTAGATCATGTTCGGAACGAATACTAAACCTCAAAATAATTATGGCATACCAAAAATCAAGGGCAAAGACATACGTAATCTCCTTCACTGATTTCAAAGTAGCATATGATTCGATTGATAGAGAATCTCTGTTGTCCTGGAAGAAATGGGTTTGGATGAGAAAACAACTAATATTTTAAAAGCGACCCTTACAAATACATTTTCGAAAGGAAAAATTTATGTGCGAATTATCGGAACCCTTTGAAATAAAAACGTGAGTGCGACAGGGGGATGGGCTCTCACCGTTGCTGTTGAGAAAGTACTCAGAGAATGGAACACAAATATTAAGAGTGGTGTAAGACTGGGTTGCAAAAAGAAGAGCCTTAAAGTAAATTGCATTGCTTTTGCAAATGATACGGCCCTGTTTGCTGAAACAATGGAAGAAGCACGGGAGCGGATCCTTGAACTAAAGAAACAAGCAACCTTCACATCTCCTTTGAAAAAACTAAGATATTGACAAACATCAAGGATTCATGTAAATACCTCAAAGTTCAAGAACAGAAGATTGAAATAGTAAAAGAATTCAAATATCTCGAAGAATGGATTAGTTGGAATGCTGGGGAAAGCAAAACAATGGAATCCAGATAAAATAAACTTGAATTGGCCTTCCAACTAACAAAAAATAATACAACAAAAAATCCCTTTCACGGAGGTCCAAAATTACACATTACAAGACAGTGATTACGCCAGAAGCACTGTATGCAGCAGAAACACTAAACATGTATTTCAAAGGCCAAATGGAGAAAGAAAAATTTTAAGAAAAATCATAGGGCCAAAATTTCAAGACAATGGGATTATATACATAAAAAATGAAACTCTCTACAAGAAAATTGAAAAACTTTCAGATACTATGCGAAAGAGGAGAATAAATTTTTATGGTCATCTTCTCAGAATGAATTCCAACAGTTTAACTAAACAAATCTTTGATTTATTCCGTAATCGCAAAACGAAACCCAACTGGTTTAAAGAAATTGAGAAAGACCTAGTAGAATTAAAGATTTCAGAAAATCACTTATTGATCGAACAGCTAAATTAATTGCTAAAGATGAAAACATACGGTTCCAAGACAAATCTACACAAAAGTCCAAAGCCTTCATTTCGGAAGAAGAGAGGAAAAGAAGATCAGAAAGAATGAAGAAATACTGGGCCCTAAGAAAAGAACAACGCACAAAGAAATGGTTGATCCAGCGTCCCCAAAGAGGGTGAAACGAATAAAGAAGAAATTAGATGTTGGATTTTCAACGAGCGGACAACTAACAAAAGAACTGTGTATTTGTCTTCAGGAAAAAACTTTCGGCCCGAAAGTTAGAAAGGCTATTAAGTACAACAGCACACCAAACATACATTTGGGGGATTGGGTAAGTAGGAAAATATCGAAATACCATTTAAAATCCGTTTTGTGAATGTTGTTAATGACTATGTCGCAATACACGGAAGTGTATACTAGTTGGTGATTCTTACGCTGAGTGCTCACAGGGACACAACAACAGTAAATGACACATTTAAGACATTGAATGCATGAGCATTCCGCCAAAAGCAGCAAAATTCTTACAGCCTTTGTATGTACACTCACGTTCAGAAAAAACAGTACTCCTTGAAAGACTAGGGATAGGACGTCGATACTCACAGTACACATATATTAATATGTTCTGCAGAAATGACTAGCGTTTGAACCATGTGGGTCCATATACATATCGAGTGGCAACACCACCTATCGGTAAAATGTGCCTGCAGCTTTCTTTGTCGCTATAAACCAAAGGTCATGGATCAGTGTGACTTGAGCAGACGTTCAGAATGCCTCGCAGACGGGTGCGCGAACCGTACCATCAAATCAGTTAGTTTGAAAGAGATCAATTTATTGGCATAAGAGAATGTGATGCATCCATCCGGGAAAGTACTTCTCATATGGGATGAAGTGTTTCGGCAGTGCA
This sequence comes from Schistocerca serialis cubense, assembly GCF_023864345.2. Taxonomy (NCBI): domain Eukaryota; kingdom Metazoa; phylum Arthropoda; class Insecta; order Orthoptera; family Acrididae; genus Schistocerca; species Schistocerca serialis. The sequence continues at coordinate 531,344,787 of NC_064642.1, forward strand.
ACGGATGTCTGCCCAATGCTTCATGGGGTGCCGTAGAGCACAACGAGATGTGTCAGGTCGCTCCACCCAAACCACCCGCCGAGAAGATCGACACCTCATCCGAAAGGCATTGTAGGACAGATCTGCTTTCTCCTCGTCTCTGGCGCAACAGTGGACCAGTGTAACACACCGTACACTTTCAAAGGGGGTAGTCCGTCGCCGTTTATTACAGAATGGGTTACGTGCGCGTCGTCCACTTCTCTGCCTACCTTTGACGAATGTGCAGGAACGTACTAGACGGCAATGATGTGTGGAACGACTTCGCCGGGGACAGGAATGACATCAGATAGTGTTTTCGGACGGTCCAGGCTCTGTTTGTTTGAAAATAATGGCAATTTTGGTTCGCCGCAGACACAAGACACTCAGCGCCAGCTCAAAGCCTTATGGTGTGGGGTGCTATTGGGTACAACCACTAATCACATTTGGTGCGTGCCCAGGGCACTGTGACCAGTTTGACATACAAGAATTACATCCTGCGACACAAAGCCATACCCTTTCAGCACAACATCCTAGACACCATTTTTCAGCAAGACAATGCACAACCACACGTTGCTCCAGGAACACGTGCCTTCTTGGTGTCACAGGATGTGAGCCTTTTGCTCCGGTTCGCCGGATCACCAGGCTTGTAGCCAGTCGAAAACGTGTGGGATACGGTGAGACGACGGCTACAGCGCCGTGACCCAGTGCCAACCACCACAGGTGAACTTGGGAACCAGGTGAATGTAGCATACATGGCTATACCACGGGACGCCATACGCGCCTTATACGCGTCGATGCCTTCACACGTGGAACAAGTTGTCAGGGCCCGTGGCGGACCCTGCGCCTACTAGGACACATGCTGAACCGAGGTGACTGAAATGCTAATCATTTCTGCAGAACTTATTAATGAACATGTCCTCTTAACATTAATGTCCTATCTCTATTCCTTCAAGGTGTCCTGTATTTTATGAACATGAGTGTGTATTTGCAGTGTGAAACATATGCAAGAAGTATAATACACTCTATAAGCGCTGTCTGCAATGACTTCGATACTAAATTAGGAAATAGAATATTCATAATGTAAAAATGGTTCAAATGGCTCTGAGCACTATGGGACTTAAATCTGAGGTCATCAGTCCCCTAGACCTTAGAACTATTTAAACCTAACTAATTTAAGGACAATACACACATCCATGCCCGAGGCAGGATTCGAACCTCCGACCGTGGCAGCAGCGCGGTTACGGACTGAAGGGCCTAGAACCGCTCGGTCACACCGGCCGGCTTTCATAATGTAAATTCATTCTATTATTCATAAGGAGCTTATCAGCCTAGACTTCAATATTCCTTGCAAGCATCTGGGTGCAATATCCTGCAAATGTTTCTGAATTCAAGACTGTAATTCAAGTCACATTTGATTTTACATATCGTGAACGTGATAATGGGGATTGTCCAGCTATTGCTTCTCCAAATGAGTCTGCTGTGATTCTGCATGTTGTTTCATGCATTTTCTTAAGGAATCTCATTTACATTTTTAAAGTTTGACAGCGGGCAAACTAAGCATAACACAGTCGAATACTTTCATCATCCGTATCATAGTGGTGGCTTCTAAATGCAGTTTGAACAGTGAATTCCTGTTCGAATCGAAGTGAGTGAGTTTACGCACAACATAGTTTCCAAGGCCGAGCGCCGGGCAAAATGTGCTCGATCCGTCCAGCTAAATCACCACACTGCCTGCTATGGCGTGATAATGTTGTAACATTAGGGAATCTTTTGCTGAGTGAATCCTAGTGAAAATCATCACCTTAGTCTCCAAAACAAAGGAACAAGATTTTATTAAAGATGCAGCATTGTCGGTGACGGGTGGAGGGTGGGGGGGGCAGGGGGGGGGGTAGTTGAGTAAATCTGAAACATCTCCTAACGAATTCTATTCGGCTGGTGTAACAACATTGCGTAAAACCGCTGATTGTTGCAGTAATGTAAAAAAAAGAATCAAAATATCTATACTGAAGGCTTAAAACGAGGGGAAGTTAATCTAAACAGCTTTGGCATGTTTAGTGAGATCGTTAATTTCAGGATAACATGATTTAATTTAAGATATTTCTAAATGGGCACAGGGAATGCTTGCTGTACATGAAATTCAAATTACTGTTGAATTGGAGCTCACCAACGCCATTCCCTAGCGGTCACAAACGCATCGAAGTAACGCCAGCATCTACAGAAGTATATATTTAATTGAGAAGATACTTAGCAAAACATTCTTTCTTGGTACTCTCTATGAGCTGCCCACATTATATTAACTGCACTTGTCTTAGCGACTCCAGAATGAGTCACAACAGGCTGTCACGTCACCGGTCATCTCTACGCCCTCGGCGTGGACAGCTGACAGAGCGATCTCGTAAACCTTAAACTCCGTCCACAGTCCTTAATGAGACCAGAGGTACCGACCGACCACTTTGTCGCCTTCCGCGAATGTAGCCAATGGATGCGGTATAGAGGACTGAGGGGTCAGCACACCTGCCTGCATCAGCTTTCGTGACCTGGAGTCGCTACTGATCAGTCAAATAGCTCCTCTATTGGGCACCTCGTTTCAATTCTTCCACGAAGGAAAAACCTCTGGCAGTACTGGAATCGAACAAAGGTCCTCTGCTTGGCAGTGAACCGTGCTGGTCAGTCAACTACGAAGGCAGAGAGAAGTCTGCTATACGTCTAAAAAGCTGGTGCCGTCCGGTAGAAAGCCTCACTTGCTTTCCTTCAACTTGGCCAACACAAGTTTACAAATATTATCTGTGTCTGGACATGGATAGCTGTGGCAAAATTTTATCCGATTGCTGTACCAAAATTTCCTAATATCTTATCGCCAGCACGAGCTTCCGCTACTGGATTAAAAGCCCGATTGTCGCAGCATTGTCTTTTTTTTTCGCTCTTAATAGTTCTTCACTATATTCTTACAGATTCTCCACTTTTCCAGGTCATGAGCCAATTCTGGAAAATATCTCTGAATTAGTATCAAATCAACAGGTGTACTGTTGAACCACCACTAACCGCTGACCGACATGTTAAGTATTGCATATATTCTTTGACCATTGTCCCCTTATTATAACTGTCACTCTCACCATAACTGAACTGTAAACTCACAGCTGAAGAAATCTCTGTTTTCTTCCAATCTTGTGTAATGTAGTCCTAATATAACTACCTCATTCTTCCTTATTAGGTCTTTTACTTCATACAGTTTTCCCTCTGTTATTGGAGTCCGCACATTCCGTGTTCCCATCTTGATGACGGCTTTAGGAGGATTTCGCTTGATAATGATCTCAGATGACCTCTTACGTCTCATGCCAGTTTTTGATTACCAAGATACCTGAACACAGTTAATTTATCATGAATGTCAACTACCATGACTGCATTTTACTTCGGATATCCTTAAGATCTGTAATGGATTGGTTTCTCGTTGTCGTCTCCATTCTTTGCCGTTGACCAATGTTACTTCTCGCATTCCTGTTGTATTCGCATCTAATATTATCCGCAGGAAATTCAGGATAGTTCTGTAATTGTAAGCAAACTAGTTAAATACAGAAAAAATTGTAACCAGTGCAATAACGCTCCTGTTCGAGCAAAAAAGGCGAATATATTCCTCTTTAAAAGTCTCTGACGGAAAAGTGGGGAACCAGATATCTCAATCCTCTTTCCCTCTTTCCACTATGGTTGCTGATAACCATGATGTTGAGTGCCCCTCACCTAAAATAAATAAATAAATATGGTATGCCAACATACTCGCTCACTTTTAACACAGAACAATCTAAATCCTTTTACCCAGTCTCTCTTTGTAGTTAAGCCCTCATACTCAGCATCTCCCTCTCACTAACACTTCTATATATGTCTCCCTCCTTTGTCTCCTTTTTCTGCCAATGGTTTACAAAATATCCCAATGCCACTGTCGCTTCTCTCACTTACATTGTCTCCTTTTGTCTTTCTGTCCCACTGTCATCGTCTCCCTCATACCTCGGCAACTCCGAAATCCTGTGGGGCCCAAATTATTTCTTCCTATACACCACGTGTTTAAAATTTCAGTTCAGAATGCGTCCTCCCCTGTACCTACGTGTTATAATTCAATGGTCTGGGAGGGTCACACTCCCAAGTCTATGTGTCGTCTCCACTCATCAGCATTTTTCATTTACACTATCTCGTCTCTCATTTGCTCCCACTGCTTCTGTCTCCACCCATCTCTCTTGCTCTTTTAGTGCCACTGTCTCTCATTCACCGTCAATATCTCCTCTCTCTACTACTAACTACTACTGACTTCATCCATCTTTCTTTTTCTTTCACTGGCAATTGCTCTCTTCTGTCAGCACTGTTTTCTCTCTCTTTCTCTTCCACTAGCACAGTCTTCTGTCTCTTTCTCTCCTACTGGCACTGTCTCCCCTCTCTTCAATCGTCGCTGTTTTTTTCTGCTAATCTCTTTCAGCACAAAAAAGCGAATAAGTTCTCATGGCAAAATTTTTGGCAAGGAAAGCAGAATATGGATTGAGACAGCTACGAGGGAGCCGGCCGCTGTGGCCGAGTGGATCTAGGCGCTTCACTCCGGAACCACGCTACTGCTACAGTCGCAGGTTCAAATCCTGCCTCGGGCATGGATGTGTGTTATGTCGTTAGGTTTAAGTAGTTCTAAGTCTAGGGGACTGATGACCTCAGATGTTAAGTCTCATAGTGCTTAGAGCCATTTGAACCAAGCTAGGAGGGTTGCCCTGAAAGTAATGCACCGCACTTTTTTTTTCTCAGCCGAAAACAATGCTACAAATGCAAAACGTACGTACGTATTATTTGGTGTCTGCTGAGTGAGCGCGCAAGTTTCCGTCACTTCCGACAGATAGCGCAGCTGCAGAGCAATTTCAAAATGGCGTCTGTAGGTGATGTACGTTACATGCAGCGTGCCGTGATTGAATTTCTCATTGCAGAGAAAGAAATTGTGGGCAATATTCACAAACGCTTGTGCAAAGTCTATGGAGCATCTGCTGTCGACAAAAGTACAGTTAGTCGCTGGGCACAGAGGGTGAGGTCATCAGAAGGCGGTTCGGCGGAGCTCCACTATTTGCAGCGGTCGGGCAGACCATACACGGCTGTCACACCTGACCTAGCCCCCTCGAACATCCACTTGTTTGGGCCATTAAAGGACGCCATTGACGGAAGACCTTTTGAGAACGATGCGCAGGTCAATCACACAGTGAAGCAGTGGCTTCGCCATCAGGACAGGTACCGACAGGGCATACAAGCCCTTGTTTCGTGCTGGAGGAAGGCCATAGAACAGGACGGAGATTGCGTGGAAAAATAAGGTGTGTAGATAAAACACCATTCTTTCTTGTGTGTAAGTCTCAATACGTTCAATAAAAGAGTTGAAGAAAAAACTGCGGTGCATTACTTTCTGGGCAACCCTTGTAGTTCCCCACTTTCTTCACTTTCCCGTCAGAGTTTTTAAGGTGGAACATATCCGCCATTTCGTGCTCCAACAGGGGCATTTCTCGGCTGGTTCCCCTCTTTTCACTGCTACAGCACGGTGTGCTGCTTATATAAAACAAATTCTGTAGATCAGTAAAGTTCTGACTATTTATTTACGTACTTCGATACACGTACATTCTTTGACACATATCAACAACAAGCAAGTACGCATAATGTAAGGTTAGCACAAAATGGTGTGCTACACATTTTATGTGGGTCATTTTCTCCTCGATCGCAGTTCATTTAAAACATCCGGCTTAAGGTTTGTACCCTAAAAGAGTAAAAATATTCTCAGAAACATTTTACTGAATTTTGCAGTCTTCCCAATTTTACATAATTTTTGGCAGTCATTCAAGCTCTTTTCAAGGATGTCAAGACCATTTTTGGCCCGTATTTTTGTCACAGCAGTACCATTTCATGCATATTTCGATAGACAGGAAGTGCCCATTATAGAGACCGCGCGTCGAAGAAATTTATTGGTGAGAAAATGCCGATTAAAAACATCGTGTGGTGAGCTCTGACCCCTTGCAATGACCCTAGAATCCTTCCCATGTGCTCATTACGTCAGTCAAAACTACATTTACGCCATTAAGTGTCTATTTTACGCGCGTGAGTATGGTAACATTGAATCTCTGGATCTCGGAAACGAATAATAATATAGGAAAAAGTTTAAAGGTTTCCCGAGAACTTCATCTTAAGAATATATGATAAAAATTTCGATGATTTGTCATGAATGTAAATTGATACGCGAAAATTGTGTTTATAGACGAATGGTTCAAATGGTTCAAATGGCTCTGAGTACTATGGGACTCAACTATGGGACTCAACTTACAGATTCTCCACTTTTCCAAGTCATGAGCCAGTTCTGGAAAATATCTCTGAATTAGTATCAAATCAACAGGTGTACTGTTGAACCACCACTAACTGCTGACCGACATGTTAAGTATTGCATATATTCTTTAACCATTGTCCACTTATTATAACTGTCACTCTCACCATAACTGAACTGTAAACTCACAGCTGAAGAAATCTCTGTTTTCTTACAATCTTGTGTAATGTAGTCCTAATATAACTACCTCATTCTTCCTTATTAGGTCTTTTACTTCATACAGTTTTCCCTCTGTTATTGGAGTCCGCACATTCTGTGTTCCCATCTTCGTGACGGCTTTAGGCGTATTTCGCTTGATGATGATCTTAGAACTACTTAAACCTAACTAACCTAAGGACATCACAAACATCCATGCCCAAGGCAGGATTCGAACCTGCGACCGTATCGGTCCCGCGGTTCCAGGCTGCAGCGACTAGAACCGCTCGGCCACTCCGGCCGGCTTATAGACGAATGTCTGAAGACTGTACAATTAAAATTTGAGCCATTTTCTGTTGTTAGTTATTTAGCAAAACTGCACATAGAAATTATAAAAATGACCATCCACACAACTGGTACTCTTGGTATCCAGAAATCATGGTTTTTTTGGGGGGTTGCTCAGAAACAGCCGATGAACAAATGGTGCTTTTGTAAGCCGCCTAAGGTCTGCCATAGATAACACCCACTGCAAAAGAACCAATCGATATGTTCAATTTACCTGGGCTGGAGGGAGTGTGTGATATTTAAACTTTGACCTTGTTCTGTAGGATAGCTGCAGAATACCTTTTCTTCCGATAGGTATACAAATGTTCGCTGGCCAAAGGGCTACCCAAACCGCTTGACCCATTATCTCTGTGATCAATAAAACCCGGGGTATGACCCACTGAAAAATCACATTTTCGCACGTGGTTTTTTGGTGCGTATTGGTACCGTGCTGTGTCGTGCACGGATCGATCATTTGCAGCAAACAAACTTTGTGAAATCCTCTCCGATTATTAGCCGAGTAAGAGCCTCATTTAGAAGCAACTTTTTAACAGGTTTTCCAATTATTGTCTTCAGTTAGTGAAAACCAATCGTTACACCGAAACGAGACTAGTACTCGGCTCGTAACTCGAGAGAATTTCGTGGTTGGTGAACTTTACCGAGTTTGCGGAGTTTGCTTGTTATGCCGCACTGACCCGTGTAAAATTCGCATGATGAGAACGTGATAATGCTAATGCAACATCTCGAACGTCACCATCCACCTACATGTGTTTACTGACGTCATACTGACCTGCGAGTCCATTACAAATATTAGCTAATCGCGGGAGTGGGGCCATGGTTTGCTCGAACCTGATGAAGCACCAGCGAGCTAACAGTGAAGCAGTAGGCTTATGACTATAAAGCATGTTAGCGAAAGCCTGGGCAGGTAAAAAGAAAAAAACTGAGACTGCGCGTTAGAAATGATAAAAGGAGAAAAATGAAGATGGGCAGTTTTAAGCTGAAAGCTGCAACCTGTTGTCAGGTCGACTGCTGTTGTGGCTATATAGCGGTAACTTTTTTCAATGCTATTGCGTTAAACTCATACTGTAATGAAATTATGATTCCTTGTACCTTTGGGAATAAATAAACATATTCGAAATGCTTCTCTGTCGATATCTCGTTCGAAAATACTATGCATCAGGCTGGAGCTTACCACGCGCATCAGGAAACTTCAGTTTGCTTTATGTCGTTTCCTTAGCACACTCTAGGACCTACAGTCAACAGATCAGAATATTAATAGTGGAAAAATTTACGTTAGGCACTACGAAGATGAAAGTAACGTTGGCAGATCAACTGTAAAATGAGTTCAGCAAACACCAACAGGAACGAACAGTTTGGTCTACGGCTTGATGAATGAAAGGAGTAGAAGATCAAAAAGAGCAAGATGATGAAGAAGAAAACTTTCAACAACACTAGGAGCTAGATATTTAGACCATATGTGTGTCAGAGCAGAAGTACAACCTTATTTTCTGTTAACATTTCAGTATCTTGTAGTATTGCGCTGAAACCATCATCATCATCATTTAAGACTGATTATGCCTTTCAGCGTTCAGACTGGAGCATAGCCCCCCTATAAAATTCCTCCATGATCCCCTATTCAGTGCTAACATTGGTGCCTCTTCTGATGTTAAACCTATTATTTCAAAATCATTCTTAACCGAACCCAGGTACCTTCTCCTTGGTCTGCCCCGACTCCTCCTACCCTCTACTGTTGAACCCATGAGTCTCTTGGGTAACCTTACTTCTCCCATGCGTGTAACATGACCCCACCATCTAAGCCTGACTGTTTACATCTATAGAGTTCATTCCCAGTTTTTCTTTGATTTCCTCATTGTGGACACCCTCCTGGCATTGTTCCCATCTACTAGTACCTGCAATCATCCTAGATACTTTCATATCCGTAACCTCAACCTTGTTGATAAGGTAACCTGAATCCACCCAGTTTTCGCTCCCATACAACAAAGTTGCTCGAAAGATTGAACGGTGCACAGATAACTTAGTCTTGGTACTGACTTCCTCCTTGCACAAGAGAGTAGATCGTAGCTGCGCGCTCACTGCATTAGCTTTCCTACACCTCGCTTCCAGTTCTTTCACTATGTTGCCATCCTGTGAGAATATGCATCCTAAGTACTTGAAACCGTCCACCTGTTCTAACTTTGTTCCTCCTATTTGGCACTCAATCCGTTTATATTTCTTTCCCACTGACATTACTTTCGTTTTGGAGATGCTAATCTTCATACCATAGTCCTTACATTTCTGATCTAGCTCTGAAATATTACTTTGCAAACTTTCAATCGAATCTGCCATCACAACTAAGTCATCCGCATATGCAAGACTGTTTATTTTGTGTTCACATATCTTAATCTCACCCAGCCAGTCTATTGTTTTCAACATATGATCCATAAATAATATGAACAACTGTGGAGACGGGTTGCAGCCTTGTCTTATCCCCGAAACTACTCTGAACCGTGAACTCAATTTACCGTCAACTCTAACTGCTGCCTGACTATCCATGTAAAGACCTTTAATTACTTGCAAAAGTTGCCATTTAAGACCTGACATTCCACTGTATTTGATGAGTTCCGACTTAATTTCATCCACCCCAGCTGCTTTATTGCACTGCAATCTATTGACCATTTTCTCCACTCCCTCAAATGTGATCCTATTTCCATCATCATTCCAATCCCATTCTACCTCGAAATCTGAAACATTACTGATCGTATTTTCACCTACATTGAGCAACTCTTCAAAATATTCCTTCCATCTGCCCAAGGCATCCACAGGATTCACCAGCAGTTTTCCTGACCTGTCCAAAATACTTGTCATTTCCTTCTTACCTCCCTTTCGAAGGCTGCTAATTACACTCCAGAATGGTTTTCCAGCAGCTTGACCCATAGTCTCCAACCTGTTTCCAAGGTCTTCCCAATATTTCTTCTTGGATGCTGCAATTATCTGTTTGGCTTTGTTTCTTTCTTCAACATAACTTTCTCCGTCTACCTGAGTTCTAGTATGTAGCCATTTTTGATACGCCTTCTTTTCCCTTTTACAGGCTGCCTTGACTGTGTCATTCCACCAAGCTGTTTGCTTCATCCTGCTTTTACACACTACTGTTCCAAGACATTCTTTAGCCACTTCTAGTACTGCGTCCCTGTACCTTGTCCATTCCTTTTCCAATGACTGTAATTGACTACATTCAACTAACTGGTACCTTTCTGAGATCGCTGTTATGTACTTGTGCCTGATTTCCTTATCCTGAAGTTTCTCCACTCTTATCCTCCTACATATGGACCTGACCTCCTGCACTTTCGGCCTCACAATCCCAATTTCACTGCAGATTAAATAATGATCAGTGTCATCAAGGAATCCCCTGAATACACGTGTGTCCCTGACAGCCTTCCTGAATTCCTGATCTGTTATTATATAGACAATGACAGATCTGGTTCCCCTGCCTTCCCAAGTATACCGGTGAATGTTCTTATGTTTAAAAAAAGGAATTTGTGATTACTAAGCCCATACTGGCACAGAAATCCAATTATTTTTAATCTGCTCACAGAGGTGTCACGTAAAACGTCAGCAGTTAGATGTAGTAATACGTGGCAAAACAATAGACATGCTGAGAAACGATGATAACGTAGTTGTATCAGCTTAAAAGTAAAGGAGACCTTGAATCCATGTTAAATAAACTGATTAAAGTTGTAAGAAAAGATGATAACATGAAAATAAACGAGCCTTAAACAAAGGTGTTGCAACTGAGGATCGCGGGGGAGAATAAGTCGAAAATTAATCGCCGATTTCATAGTGCGACCACGCAACTTAGCAGAAGCCAACGCAATAACTTCGTAATTTTTAGATCCACGTGGAGTGATTAAAGCTCATAGACAAAAGCAAAAGTCATTCCCTATTCCTGATGGTGCTGATATCAGCAAGTTTCAACGCGACCTTGATAGGTGTTATGTATAATTTTGCTATCTGAATTTTTGGCATCTGATTCGATTGTGAGCGAGCAGCGATTTTGTAAGCTGTATCGCAGAAGTTAAGATAACATCGCTGATGTGCGCGAGGGTGCAGTGGAAGCTGTCAATGTTAAGCTGTGGTAGAGCGAGGCAGTGAAGTTCAACTGTGTTGGAGTTAGGCTGATAATGTGAAGCAGTGTTAGAGTGAGAAAGCTAAGGCAATATTACGATTCAAATTTAATGTCTCATTTTATCATTTTGTTCAATCAACATGGTTATGAAACTGATTTGTGAAGGAAGAAATCTAATGGAATGTCAGGTGAATACAATAATGATGTTACTTTTTTTCACTATTGCTGCGCCATCGAACTAACTTGGTTATTGTATTGAAAGTTATTAGATTTGAGAGATAGGGAAGTCTATTGCTTGGATGTTGAGAAGTTCATTAAACTCAAAATCCACCTTGAGTACTTTTTCTCAATATACAAAAAAATATAGTGTTGTCATTTATGCGCATATTTCATTTTCTTCCAAACCTTTCTCCTACAGTTCTTTTTAATGGAACATTCAACCAAGTATGTTCGATAAATAGTTCGATTTGCAGTTAACAGAGAACTCATTGCATCCCTCGAATGTCTCTGTGCAGATACAGTAATTTTCAGCTTTAGCATAGCGGCGCACAACACAGAGCAGTACCGCAAAGCGTTATCCATATTTGCGCAGAATAGAGGTAAGGAGAAAAGCTTATGATTTTTTTTTTTCAGTCAGAGCCAAGTTATGTTATTCAGAGACAGTTTTTGTTATCAAGTTTTGCAAATCCAATTACTTTAGGTTTCATGTTCAAGTGAATTAATCGGGCAGTTTACACTGTTCAAAATTCTTGCAGTCAGCTTCTAACTTTTACAGTATGATATACTTCCCTTTTCATTACAATTAATTGCTTTTACAGTGTAACTTGGGTTTCACGTTACAACAGTACAAGTTTCATTAGTTCATTTATCATCATAGCTCAGGCTAACAATCAGAAACAGAATACTTCAGCCCATATTCTTATTTATTTAGATAACTTTCAACCTACCTTATAAGACGTTAATTTGACTTATCATCTAATGCCACGTTCCATCAGAAATTGTGTACTCACCGAGTGAGCTTTCTAATGAAAATTCATAAATCTCAGTCGGAAGTTGTGTCCAGAGTCAGTTCTCAATGGAGGTGCGGCATCTGACCAATAAACGGTGCATTTTGAAAAGCCGACCAGAGGGGCTTGAAAAGCACGAGTGGCCATTGCCTTTAGGTTCTTTCAGAACAGAGTAAGAATCCAAAAAGTTCTACAGGGCCAAAAAAATGGACTCGATTTTGAAAAGGGTGGCAATGTTGGTTCCTGTCGTTGAGACATGTGGCCGCCAGGCACGCATGAAACGAGCCAATAACTCTCCCACCACTCTCAGAGAAAGAAAGAGATGTCCAGCAGAAAAGCCTCCTCCAAGCATCGGCATGTGATAGACAAAAATGTGCCTGACAGAAGTACTGAATAAAACAGTAAACCCGAGAACAGTAAAATTATTAAGGGATACGAAAACAGAAGACCCTTTGACTGCAACATATTGGCTCTTTATGTATTTGGGAAGCAATATCACTAGAGATGGGAAAAGCAAAGGAGAAGTAAGAAATAGCCTTCCAAGCGAAAAAGCCTTCAATAAGAAGACGATAGTAGCCTCATAAACTAACAGCCTACAAGTCAGGAATAGATTTATGAAACTATATGTTTGGATTATGGAATTGTATTGCTGTGAGACCTCGACTTTGGAGACTGGGGCTAGGAATAGACTCATTTCTTCAGAGCTGTGATGTTATAGATGGACTTACAAGATCACGAATGATGAAGTCCTTAAAATAATGGAAGTGTTTTTGGGACACTATCGCAAAGAGATTTCAGGTTACTGGTCTACTACTGAGACATGAGGGACCCCACAAATATAATAGTGGGATACAGCGTAGAATTTGTGACGCAAGCTTTTGGCCCGACTGCAGGTACAGTCCAGCTTTCTTCGTTTAACAGCAGGCTGAGTGGACCTTTGGTGTCCTGGAGAAACTGAAACGAAGAAAAGTCTCCGCTCCTACCTACAACCAGAGCCTAGCCAGACAACGACGGCAACAGAAGGGAGCTACATCAATGGAAAAATAACCAGAGGAAGACGACGTTTGAAGTACACAGATTAAATTATAACAGATGCCAGCTGCACTTTGTAGCAAATCATTATGACGCAATGTCAAAGACTGCAGAAAGTTTATTTCCAGTGCACATTCCAATATCTATGAGAATTTAGTTTTTGTACTGCTTTGGAGTATGTGGAAACGGTGTCAATTCACTCTTGTTTTTCTTCCTCTTCCAGTTTCCACATGAGGAGGTCCTGTGTATTTTGTTAGCTTTTTATGATGAAATAATAAAGAGTTGCTTAAAATGCATTGTATTTTGTTTAATAGAGGTATATTTAGTACCATACTCCATTAATCGAAATTCTGTTATGTATTTTTCAGCCTGTTAGTCAGAATTGGCCAGTTTCATTACCCAACGATCGCGCGCCATAAACGGGCTATCGGTCCCAAATTACAACGTACATCATTCGAGCCTGCAGTTTATAATTTTAGCAACGTCCGATGGTAATTATTATTTTCATGCGAAGGTGACTTTTTGGCTTAACCGTAACAACTACACGGTCTGCTGTCATCAAGCTCACCGTTTACCAGCCACAATAATTTCAACGTTCCGAAGAGAAAAGCGATATGATGCCAATAAAGATAAAGTTACGCCATGTCACTGAGCTTAGCCGTAAAACATTTTTCTTTTCTTATTGGCTATGTGGTGTGTCCCTCCTTTGTCAGAAATTTAACTTTGAAACATCTAACCCTTAAATTACATACCGTACACTAACAGCCCTAGGCGCTACACTCTATTCTTATGGCTATTATACGCTTTGTTTAGGTTAGTAATAGCCACAGACGAGATATCATTTTAGTTGCAAAGCCGTTGTGAGAATCCTTTACTAGCCAACGGCTACGTCGTATACATCACTTCCTGCCTACCTGATTGACTCATGAGCAATAATAGTGACAGACATCTGTCATTCACGTAGTCATGTATGCAAAAGAACTCTACGCCTTTTAATTAGACATAGCTCCAATGACTTACATCCTCGTTCCTGCCATCAGGAATTGTAATATTGTATAATTACTTAAAATGACAGTGTATAATAAAAGAATAATAAATGAAAGAAATATATCGAAAGTTTTTAAAGCATAACTTTATTGAAGAAGAAAATAAACGACATCAGTACACATACGCATTTATAGGTGTAGTAATCAAAGCAGTCGACATTACACTCTCATTCTCCAGTGCGTTTGCAAACAAGAGGCAACCATAAAGCTTCACAGACAATAACACCTTTCACAACTATAATTATCCCGTCTATATTATTTACAGGACATTCACATGTGGTTCAAATGGCTCTGAGCACTATGCGACTTAACTTCTGAGGTCATCAGTCGCCTAGAACTTAGAACTAATTAAACCTAACTATCCTAAGGACATCACACACATCCATGCCCGAGGCAGGATTCGAACCTGCGACCGTAGCGGTCGCTCGGTTCCCGACTGTAACGTCTAGAACCGCACGGCCCATTCACATGCGTCTTAGTACAAATATGAGTGTAAAAATTGGCGTTGATACGAAATCGCCATCCGTTTTTGTGTTTATTTGTGCAGTTGGTTGCATCTGTAGTTATTATTATTACTATTAGTAGTATTAGTTTTATTATCATTATTGAAAGATTTGGAAACAGTAAGTTGAGAGTGTCCTGTAAGGGAACTTCTTTTCCGTTAAAATGTCAATGCTGAAACCACTGGAAAACAATTTTGATATGATATCTCAGTGTCATGTTTTTGTCGGAAATTGTGTGGTGAGTAGCATGCGTGTCGATTGGATGGACTCTGAGAAGAATAGTGTCGAAAGCGTTCAATAACATGAGTAAGATAGAAAGTAAAATCCTGTTACATTACACTTAAAGAGCATACACAACCAAACAGAACCCTGAAATCATTTCTACGAGTGCGGATAACATCTCTTCGGATAAAACTGTCCCAACAACGACAACGAACAAAAAAAAAGTGAAATAAGAATAATAAGTACTCACATTTTAAGTTCGAGAAATTTTATTTAATCTCATGGTATTGAGAAATACGAACACAAGGCGGTTTATGGTGAAAAGTCGAGAGGTTTTCTAAGCATTATTATAAATTTGACTAGTTCAGAACTATGAAAATTACGGAGAGGTTACAGTATGCAGAAAAGATAATTTACATAAGAGACGAATACGTGTTCATATACAGGCATTTGCAATGTCTGTCCAAACAAGTGTAGAAAGTGAGCTATACATATTGCTCAAAAAGTACTTCCATGCCCGTAGTTCATTAAAGAGCCTACGCTGGTCAATTTTCCTCTAGTAAGAAAATTTTGACTGAGGTATTGTTATTTCACACAACATGAAACGACTATTTCAACATACATTTCTGTTGATACAGTCAATGCTCTTTGCTCAGATTTTATAATAATAATGTTGATTAAAATTCAAGTATTCTCCACGATTGCAAATCAGTTTGGGGGAAGGCAGCAGTACTCGAAGGACAGACGCTTCCATTGGTTCCTACGTGTCATGTCCCGTGTGCCGCATGACAAATGCCGGATGTTAGAGCTGGCGAAGCTTCTGTAGTCATGTCCACCAACCGCGTAAACATTAGGAAACAATACCATTCGCAGTAGCGCTACACAGTGGTATTTTTAAATTGTAGCACATGTCTTTTGTAACACATTAAATCTCTGGTAGTTATATTCTGTGGAGCGTGGTCAAAACAATGATAGCTTTGAGGTTCCTGGGCTACGGTTTGATGAACAGTGTTACAGACCGTGAATAACAAATTACTCCGCGAAATATGCTTCACCATGGAGAAGAGTGATCCCGCTACATTCTACACGCCACTTGATTACGTTTGGAAACACGATTTTAATTTAGCATCATCTACCTGCTGTCGAACTTCAGAACTCTTCTGTGCTCAAATGTAATGAAGTGTCTCGAACAGAATAACCTTCTCCATAGCAATCAGCATGGATTCCGAAGACATGGGTCATTTGAAACCCAACTCGCGCTTTTCATGCGTGATACTCAGAAAGTCGCTGATTAAGTCAGTCAGGTAGATACAGTATTTCTTGATTTCTGAACAGCAGTTCACTCAGCACCATACTCGCATTATCATGGGAAAGTACGATAGTATGAGAGTCAAGTGAAAACTGTGACTGGATCGAGGATTTCTTGGTAGGGAAGACAAATCATGTTACCAAAAAAATGGTTCAAATGGCTCTGAGCACTATGCGACTTAACTTCTGAGGTCATCAGTCGCCTAGAACTTAGAACTAATTAAACCTAACTAACCTAAGGACATCACACACATCCATGCCCGAGGCAGGATTCGAACCTGCGACCGTAGCGGTCACGCGGTTCCAGACTGAAGCGCCTTTAACCGCACGGCCACATCGGCCGGCAAATCATGTTACCTTAGATGGAGAGTCACTGGCAGGTGCAAGAGTAACTACAGGTGTGCCCTAAGGAAGTACATTGAGACCCTTGCTGTTGAGGTTGTAAATTAATGATTTTGGCAGACAATGTTAATAGCAACCTCAGACTTTTTGCGCATGATGCATTATCTGTAATGAATTGGTGTCTGATAAAACCTGCACAAATATTCAGTTAGGTCTTGATAATACTTTAAAGTGGTGCAAAGATTAACAATTTGCTTTAAATGTACACAGATGTATAACTGTGCACTTAACACAGTGAACAGGTTTAGAATCGAAAGACTGCAATGACTGCGTGTCATAACTAGAATCGGTCAGTTCATGGAAACGTCTGAATGCGACAGTTTGTAAGTACATGAAATGGATCGATCGTATAGGTTCGGTCACAGATAAAGCAGGTGGTAGATTGGTTCGTTTGTAGGATCCGAGGAAAATGCAATCCATATACACTCCTGGAAATTGAAATAAGAACACCGTGAATTCATTGTCCCAGGAAGGGGAAACTTTATTGACACATTCCTGGGGTCAGATACATCACATGATCACACTGACAGAACCACAGGCACATAGACACAGGCAACAGAGCATGCACAATGTCGGCACTAGTACAGTGTATATCCACCTTTCGCAGCAATGCAGGCTGCTATTCTCCCATGGAGACGATCGTAGAGATGCTGGATGTAGTCCTGTGGAACGGCTTGCCATGCCATTTCCACCTGGCGCCTCAGTTGGAGCAGCGTTCGTGCTGGACGTGCAGACCGCGTGAGACGACGCTTCATCCAGTCCCAAACATGCTCAATGGGGGACAGATCCGGAGATCTTGCTGGCCAAGGTAGTTGACTTACACCTTCTAGAGCACGTTGGGTGGCACGGGATACATGCGGACGTGCATTGTCCTGTTGGAACAGCAAGTTCCCTTGCCGGTCTAGAAATGGTAGAACGATGGGTTCGATGACGGTTTGGATGTACCGTGCACTATTCAGTGTCCCCTCGACGATCACCAGTGGTGTACGGCCAGTATAGGAGATCGCTCCCCACACCATGATGCCGGGTGTTGGCCCTGTGTGCCTCGGTCGTATGCAGTCCTGATTGTGGCGCTCACCTGCACGGCGCCAAACACGCATACGACCATCATTGGCACCAAGGCAGAAGCGACTCTCATCGCTGAAGACGACACGTCTCCATTCGTCCCTCCATTCACGCCTGTCGCGACACCACTGGAGGCGGGCTGCACGATGTTGGGGCGTGAGCGGAAGACGGCCTAACGGTGTGCGGGACCGTAGCCCAGCTTCATGGAGACGGTTGCGAATGGTCCCCGCCGATACCCCAGGAGCAACAGTGTCCCTAATTTGCTGGGAAGTGGCGGTGCGGTCCCCTACGGCACTGCGTAGGATCCTACGGTCTTGGCGTGCATCCGTGCGTTGCTGCGGTCCGGTCCCAGGTCGACGGGCACGTGCACCTTCCGCCGACCACTGGCGACAACATCGATGTACTGTGGAGACCTCACGCCCCACGTGTTGAGCAATTCGGCGGTACGTCCACCCGGCCTCCCGCATGCCCACTATACGCCCTCGCTCAAAGTCCGTCAACTGCACATACGGTTCACGTCCACGCTGTCGCGGCATGCTACCAGTGTTAAAGACTGCGATGGAGCTCCGTATGCCACGGCAAACTGACTGACACTGACGGCGGCGGTGCACAAATGCTGAGCAGCTAGCGCCATTCGACGGCCAACACCGCGGTTCCTGGTGTGTCCGCTGTGCCGTGCTTGTGATCATTGCTTGTACAGCCCCCTCGCAGTGTCCGGAGCAAGTATAGTGGGTCTGACACACCGGTGTCAATGTGTTCTTTTTTCCATTTCCAGGAGTGTACAAAGGAGACTGCTTTCAAAAACTCGTGCTGTCTGTCCTAGAATGTTATTCAATCAGATTGGATTAACAGGGCCTATTGAACGTATACGAAGAAGAACAAAGGCTTTTTGACCCACGGGATAGCGTCACTGAGATGCTAAAAAACTGCTTACAGTATATCACAGCCTCGTAAGTACATCCCGTAGGGATCGAGGAGATAAGGTCAGACTAATTACAGCTCGTAAAAATGTGTTTAACCTCTCTTCCTGAGTCCTTTACGTAAGTGGAACGGAAGGAAACATAATATCTGGTACGTTGTGTAGGACCATCTGAAATGCAGTTCATAGTGGTTTGCAGAGTATGGCTGCCGGTGTAGCTATAGAGAGAAACAGCTGGCTACTCTCGGCTATTTTTAGAGTATACTCGTAGGTATAGACGTAGATACAGCTCTGCGTTATTTTCATTAAAACAAAACAAATTTCCTCTTTTTAATTCTGTGTACAAAATATTCCCTGAAATGTTTGAAACAAGCCTAACACGTTAACAGGTTTTCCATGTTTCCTGCAGGGGACCATGTCTGTTTAATGAAAAGAGTGAGTTTAGAGTACAAAACGTTGTACGTTTCTCTACGAGCTGCAGTGAGAGCTAGCTTAGCATGCATATGTCATCAGCTATCACCACGCGCTTCAGCTCAGAGAGCAGACCTTCAGCTGCAGCCTCTGACATTTGTTGACTAACCATCCACCACAACAGGGCGCATCTCAACGAAATGATCATCGTCCCTGTATGGATAACTCAATGTTGGATATAGTTCTCGTAGCAAACTTTGCCTCACATCAACTAAAAATCAACTGGAGCCCTTAGGCTAAAAGTTTACTTCAAACTGCAATAAGAAGCCCAAGTTTTCATGCAACTTAAATTTATTGCCAGCTAGTGTTGGTCACTTACACAACTGTTATCTTGTTTATTTTTCGTTAACTTTTTCCGCAGTCGCAGTTGTACAAATTTTGTAAGTTAACACTGCCTTTTGCGGCTGTAATGAAATTCTTATTTCAACCGAGCGCGTTTTCGTTTTATTTTAAAGCATCTCCAGTGGTCAGGTTTCTTTTTCTCCTTACTTCATGCTTAACGTTCTAGCATTATATGTAGAAGAAATGAGAATTAAGTAAGAATCAAAAAACTTAACCACTTACTGTGCTTTAAAACAGGGGTGATAAAGGTTTCAGCTCACAGGCCATGCTCGGGCCCAAGTGCCGAAGCGCTAAGCCTCGCTTCACTTTTCCCCCACCGCCGCGCCGCGCTGTCTGAGCGCAATGAGGGGGAAGAGGGGAAAACAGCGAACGCAACGCATTTTTACATGGCAGTACAATCGTACTGCATATTATTTGGTTTTATTTTTCACGTTTCTCGACAACATATACCATTAAAAAAACAAATTTTCAGAATTAATTAATTATTCCTAGCGTGCTAAAGACATAATATAGTTTGTATTTGGTACGAACTGCCGGCATACGGACAGACGAGGACAATTCCACAGAGTTTCGCATTCAAGTTGCCATGTAATAGTGACTTATTTAATTTTATATCCGAAAGAAGTTCTTCACACAAATATGTCGACTGAAATATTGTAGCGCTTTCGCAACGTCGTTATGGAGACTTGGAAACTCTACTGAGTGAAGCACGTAGATGCCCTGCACAGTTTTAACACAAAGAGATCTGTCCTTGGAACTGGAATTACCTCGCAGTTCAGTCAGCTGCGTCTTCACATGCACAGGGGCGGTTTCAAATGAAACGGCGAATGGCTGGTAAACAGTTCGAAAACAGATGTAAGACTGGCAGTGTCCTCAAAACCTTCATAAAACTATCGTTGAGATTCTTTCAAGGTCGAATGAATTTTTCAAACCTCGCTTTTTATTTAACACCAGTCAGCTTAGGGAATTCTACTCTCTTTGTCAGAATCGATCCCTTCTACAACACGAATTTCTTTTTAAATGCGTTCACATCAAATAAAAAAAAGTTTCGGGCAGTGTCTTAGTGTGGGCCAATGTGCAGTCAAGTCTGTTTGAAACGCAAGGTTTACAATCCATTCCAGATGTTCTGATTTTTCATTCCTGTACCCTTTTTTTCCTTCGTAAATTCAACAATAACAAGATTTAAATCGAAATTCCTTCCAGGCACGCCCCTTGACTTATCCAACGTACCTTGGGTATTATATGAAGTCTTCATACCCTTCTTTCATTTCCACTGAAAACTTTTCAATCTGGAAATAGAATAATGGGTGCGACTTCACAAATTTTACTATCCGTAGCACCCATTTCATCACGTGCTGCAAGTCTGCAAATTTACCACAAACTGCCTCTTGACGTACAGAACAATGAATCCCGTGTACCGACAGATGTAATTTTTTGTTATTTCATAGTGATCTAAAATTTTGAATTCTTTTTACATGGTACTACAATGTCGTTTTGTAGCAAATAAACTGTGCCCGTCGGTTATGGGAATTGAGAATTCTCATCCCTTTGTTTTGTCATTCCCATTCATTTTAAAGGATTGTGACGGTAGATCGCTAGACTGCCTCTTCTTCCGCAGTCACTGGACCTGTGAACATCCTTCATACCAGGAACAAGTAGCGAAGAGTAAACAGCGCTGACACCACGATTCTGCCGTAGAGCGTTTTGCCGTCCGCAAAATGCCGCACCGGAATGCAAATGAAATGTCACGCTCTTCCAGGTACTTCCGAGAAGGACCGAGCAAAGTCGGGTGGTAATTCTGGGCCTTGGTCCGCCCGTGGCCCGCACACGCTTGAAGTATGTCACGCCGTGGCCGGCCCTGCTTTAAAATAAAGCGAGAAGCGCATGGCGTAAATAAGAGATTTATAACCTACGTAACTAATGCAACGTCGATTATTCTTCAGAACTAACTCTTCACACGGAATATACACTTGGTTCAAATGGCTCTGAGCACTATGGGACTCAACTGCTGAGGTCATTAGCCCCCTAGAACTTAGAACTAGTTAAACCTAACTAACCTAAGGACATCACAAACATCCATGCCCGAGGCAGGATTCGAACCTGCGACCGTAGCGGTCTTGCGGTTCCAGACTGCAGCGCCTTTAACCGCACGGCCGGAATATACACTACTGGCCATTAAAATTGCTACACCACGAAGATGAAATGCTACAGACGCGAAATTTAACCCACAGGAAGAAGATGCTGTTATATGCATATGATTAGCTTTTCAGAGCATTCACACAAGGTTGGCGCCGGTGACGACACCTACAACTTGCTGACATGAGGAAAGTTTCCAACCGATTTCTCATACACAAGCAGCAGTTGACCGGCGTTGCCTGGTGAAACGTTGTTGTGATGCCTCGTGTAAGGAGGAGAAATGCGTACCATCACGTTTCCGACTTTGATAAAGGTCGGATTGTAGTCTATCGCGATTGCGGTTTATAGTATCGCGACATTGCTGCTCGCGTTGGTCGAGATCCAATGACTGTTAGCAGAATATGGAATCGGTGGGTTCAGGAGGGTAATACGGAACGCTGTGCTGGATGCCAACGGCCTCGTATCACTAGCAGTCGAGATGACAGGCATATTATCTGCATGGCTGTAACGGACAGTGCAGCCACGTCTAGATCCCTGAGTCAACAGATGGGGACGTTTGCAAGACAACACCCATCTGCACGAACAGTTCGACGACGTTTGAAACAGCATGGACTATCAGCTCGGAGACCATGGCTGCGGTTACCCTTGACGCTACATCACAGACAGGAGCCCCTGGGATGGTGTACTCAACGACGAACCTGGCTGCACGAATGGCAAAACGTCATTTTTTCGGATGAATCCAGGTTCAGTTTACAGCATCATGATGGTCAATTCCGTGTTTGGTGACATCGCGGTGAACGCACATTGGAAGCGTCTATTCGCCAACGCCATACTGGCGTATCACCCGGCGTGGTGGCATGGGGTGCCACTGGTTACACGTCTCTGTCACCTCTTGTTCGCGTTGACGGCACTTTGAACAGTGGACGTTACATTTCAGATGTGTTACCACCCGTGGCTCTATCCTACATTCGATCCCTGCGTAACCCTACATTTCAGCAGGATAATGCACGACCGCATGTTGCAGGTCCTGTACGGGCCTTTCTGGTTACAGAACATGTTCGACTGCTGCCCTGGCCAGCACATTCTCCAGATCTCTCGCCAACTGAAAATGTCTGGTCAATGGTAGCCGAGCAACTGGCTCATCACAATACGCCAGTCACTACTGTTGATGAACTGTGGTATCGTGTTGAAGCTGCATGGGCAGCTGTACCTGTACACGCCATTCAAGCTCTCTTTGACTCAATGCCCAGGTGGTTGTTCTGGGTACTAATTTCTCAGGATCTATGCACCCAAATTGCGTGAAAATGTAATCACATGTCTGTTCTAGCATAATATATTTGTCCAATGAATATCTGTTTGTCATCTGCATTTCTTCTTGGTGTAGCAGTTTTAATGGCCAGTAGTGTACATTTATATGTATATATGAGGGCTATTCGGAAAGTAAGGTCCGATAGGGAGCGAAACGGAAACCACAAATGTGTTGGGCAGTGTCTCTAGTATGTCCGTCGATCGCGTCACGGCGCCCTTTTCAGTTCTGAGCGCACAGTGAGCAAATAAAGATGCCTGGCTGAACAGTGACTCCCGCAAAGAATGAGGGCCTTGTTAGAGATTTCGCCTGATGTGATGCAGACCAAATAATACAACTGTCATGCCGGTCCTTCTTCATGACAATTCTCGGCCGCACTCTGCAGGGGCCATGAAGATGCTCCTGCACCGTTTTCGATGGGAAGTATTTGATCACCCACAATATAGCCCGAAACTGGATGCCCCTAGGTTTTATCTCTGCTCATATGAACCGCCGTCTTTGAATACAACTTTTTAGCACAGTCATTGAACTGTAGACAAGGTAAAGAATTGGCGGAAAGGACAAGCTCCCGCTAAGTTTCATCTCTGCTCGTATGAACCGCTTGCTTTGAAGACAACTTTTTAGCATAGTCAATAAGCTGTAGACAAGGTGGAGAACTGGCGGAAAGCTCAGGCGGTTGCCTTATATGACGAGGGTACTGGAAAGCTGGTACAACGATAGGAAAAATGTGTAATTCGGAGCGGCGACTGTGTAGAGAAGCAGCTGGAAGGTGTAGGTAACAGTAGCAAATAAAACATTTTTGACTGTCGCAGTGGTTTCCATTTCGCGACCGATCAGACCTTACTTTCCGAATAGTTCTCATATATAATTAAATTATATTCTGTGAATATATAAAATAATATCTCTAACATTCTGCGTGGTGTCTGTTTGTTCTATATCGTGTCTCCCTACCACTTTCGCGCAACGACGCTCTGAGCGTGTTTTTTAGGGAATTGTCTAGTTTGAACCTGGGAACTGTTTCTGGTAAGGAGACGTCAGACCACACATGACATGTAGAATTCAGAAGAGTTCAGTGAGACTAGCGATGATATAACCAAATACTTAATGATTTCAGCATCAGCTCCACTGCACTCTCTGTAAAAGAATCTTAATACTAACTAAATTTAGTGGAAGGGGTTCAAGGCTTTCCTATTTTTAGTTAGCTGGTAAAACAACGTCGAAAAAGCTGTTAATTTTACCATTGGAAATTTTATTCTACCCCCAAAACATTGTTTATAAATTGCACTATTGATAAAAGGAAATGTTTTAATACAGGATGGTAAAAACCAACTGCGTTTAACAAAAATGTGAACGAATATTCCCTGAATGGGTTTCCAAGTTCTACAATGGATCGAAGGATGACCTATGTCATATCACATCTATAATCTAGGTTAAAATTAAGTTTCACAAAAGAGAAAACTATCAAAATGGTCTACAGTGACCCTCAATTATCTTTAATTACTTATCTAGCTTGTCGTAAATTACAGTGGCTGATGTGGCTTCTCAATAACTATTTAACAGAAAAATCATCGCGTTTCAGATTTTTACTTCAAGTGGCAAATGTGAACACCATGAGCTTTAATTGACGATCGACACTAGTATTACGCAAAAAGGGGGTGTAACAGATGAGACTTCTGCAGTTCTGAGTGAAGCTTTATGCGCTGTTATGCGGCATCGCGTGCGTTCATTACCTTGTCGGTGTTCGTCAGGGGGCGGCGGGCAGCACAGCTCCGCTCACCTCGCTGTCTCCGAAACAACTCTCACCTAACTTCTCCTTCACTACAATATACCGAAGTTGGTTTAAAAAAAAACTATCTGGCTGTGTTTTCATCTGACGAATCAGGGTCTCGATGTTAACCTTAAGCTCTGCCTACAAAAATTCTGTCTATCCAATGAGAAACCTTATACTTTTCGTGGTGGGGCAATGTTTTTAAAGTTTGCAACATAACAGAGACACGAAAAAGTCTCACGCTAAAACTTGCAGCTGGTGTGGTCCTTTCAGTGTTATCGTAAGATCTATACTGTTTTTCTGGAGGGCTCTAGCTTTTAACATGGGCTGGGGGGTGGTCCTGACATAACAGAGACGCGAAAAAGTCTCACGCTAAAACATGCGACTGGGGTGGCCCTTTTCGTGTTATCGTAAGATCTATACTGTTCTTCTGGAGGGCTCTAGCTTTTAACATGGGCTGGGGGATGGTCCTGACGTAACAGAGAGGCGAAAAAGTCTCACGCTAAAACTTGCGGGTGGTGTGGTCCTAGCGGTTAGCTGGCGACGTGGGTGTCCATCCGTCCCTTATCGTAGGGCCTTCCAGCTTAACACGGTTCTGCTCTCGGCTTCTGTTCTCGTTTCTCCCCTCGGAATTGCGTCTGTCTCACGGTGGGAAGGTATGACATGCATTTAGGCATTCTTGTGTTAGTCTGTGATATTCCGTTTGCTCACTCGTTACTCGTATTACTTTGGTTAATTTAATGTCACGATTTATTCGGAGCTATGTGACATACTACTGGATTTGCTTATCGTGTCAGGGTTTTCATGGAAGGTGTTGGATTTGCCTGACACCTTACATATCCATAGTTGGAGAAGTTGGTAGATTGTGGTTCCACAGCGGCCCGAGACCAGGGAGCTGCTGGATGCGTATTCCTACAGATGACTGCTCCTTTGGCCACACGCTGTCGCTTCTCCTCTGAATCATCATCCAAACAAACTACAGTAGTAGCTGTTCTAATATAAAATCACCTTTCAGTTAATTACTCAAAATAAATCTGAACGTAACCGTATCAAATCTTGCTGAATTACCGGGTGATCAAAATGTCAGTGTAAATTTGAAAACTGAATAAATCACGGAATAATGTAGATAGAGAGGTACAAATTGACACACATGCTTGGAATGACATGGGGTTTTATTAGAACCAAAAAAATACAAAGTTCAAAATAGGTGCGAGAGATGGCGCTTCATCTGATCAGAATAGCAATAAGTAGCATAACAAAGTAAGACAAAGCAAAGATGATGCTCTTTACAGGAAATGCTCAATATGTCCACCATCATTCCTCAACAATAGCTGTAGTCGAGGAATAATGTTGTGAACAGCACTGTAAAGCATGTCCGGAGTTATGGTGAGGCATTGGCGTCGGATGTTGTCTTTTAGCATCCCTAGAGATGTCGGTCAATCACGATACACTTGCGACTTCAGGTAACCCCAAAGCCAATAATCGCACGGACTGAGGTCTGGGGACCTCGGAGGCCAAGCATGACGAAAGTGGCGGCTGAGCACACGATCATCACCAAACGACGCGTGCAAGAGATCTTTCACGTGTCTAGCAATACTTTGTTTTTTTTGTTTGTTTTGTTTCTAATAAAACCCCTTGTCATTCCAAGCATGTGTGTCAATGTTTACCTCTCTATCTACATTATTCCATGGTTTATTAAGTTTTCAAATTTATACTGACTTTTTGATCACCTGGTATATAGTTACCAGACGTCATGTGTGGTGGCATTTGCGATGTAATTTTCATACTCAAATTTGTGCCTAAACACTGAGTCGTATGTAATTGAGGAAATATTTGAAGCAACCACTCACTTTTTATCAACTAAAATTCATTTTACAGTCCTTCACCGGTTCTGGGCGTGTTCACACAGATGTGGAAGGAAAATATTTAAATTTGTTACATAATCCCTGCCAATGCTCGCACTTCTTCTTTCCTGTTGTACTCGTACATGTAGATTCTTAACGCAGTTTGTGCACTTCACAAACGTGGTGAAACAGCCCTTCCGCAGATTAGAGTGAAAACCACCTAATCTGACGAAAGGTAATAGTATAATTTTGATATCCTAAATAGTGACTAGTTCGTCTAATTGCTTACTCAGTATGCAGATGCAGCCAACTGTTGCGTATGAAGCGTAACTATGGGCCTCATGGAAAAAGGGTGACCCGGCTGAGTCACGCAATTTGACTCTTAGTCTGATCACAAGGGGTGGCCATTATTGCACGCGTTGATCAATGAACTATACTTGACAGCATGTATCTGGAACATCTTAGGTGATTAGAAGTTAGTAGACAGGAATACAATTAAATACTTAGCTTTAATTCAGCATCAGCGATGAACGTCGATCTTGACTTTGTACAATAATATTTACAAGTGCAGTTGTAGAGTGAACTGCGAATACTGCTTTATAATTCTGATTGCTTCACACATATAGATCAATTGGCAATGCATAAACTGTATGTGGCGCCTGGCTAGGTCGTAGTTACTGACTTAGCTAAAGGCTATGCTAACTAGCGTCTCTGAAAATGAGATCTCTGAAGCTATAACGAGCGAACCATTCCTATTAAAGTCGGCTGTAGAACTGGCCAGTGCGCTAGCTTGTCTCCTAAGACCAGCCGAGTGGCGGTGCTCGGTCTGCTAGCGTCGACAGTGGTGACTCGCGGGTCGGATTTGTACTGACGGACCGCGGCCGATTTGAAGCCTACATCCTAGCAAGTGTGGTGCCTTGCGGTGAGACCACACCAACTTGTTGATGGGAAAAAGACGATCTCTCATACACACTTTTAGTGGCGTTTCCTACAGGGTCTACCGAAATGGAGCCAGAAAATTTGAATGACACGCACGGGCAGACTTATTATAGTTCGCTGTTAGTGTGTGTTTTTAGATGGAATGCTCTGTAGCACACAGACTGTGCTTGAAAGTTGGCTAATACGGTACATTTATTGCTTTATTTTTCTTCCATTTCCTTGATTTACTGTCAGTTTTCATTCATCGACGAAATGAATTACGTAAAAATTGTATTATGATGGAAAATAATTTGCAACGCACATGCCAAGGACAAATTAAAATCTTGATGATAATTGCACATGAAAACCGTGGTTGTTAAGTGACCGATTAAATGACAGTTGTGTTACTAGAACCGTGATTGTTAAGTGATCGCGGAAATGATAGTTGTGTTACTGGAACAGGATATTATAATAAAGGTTGTTCGATGGAAATGAAATGGGAATTTGTCCTAAAAGACGCTAACATAACGCAGTGGCAAATTTTAATGATGCAAATATTTGTCTTAGTAAGCAGTTATCCAGGATTCGTTTTGTGACATACGTTGATCGTAAAATCGGAAAGATGAGTTTCTTCCTGCGTACTTATTCCATAATCTCCTGACACACCAAGTGATTATAGTTGAAGTGCAGCTACTCACAGACATCCAGCGTTGACTGTAATTATCGTACGGCAGCGAATCTTTGTAAATCTTCTACTGCATTAACGCTGAACCGACTTAGGCCGGAAAAAAATTCATTTCACCTTTGGCTGGGTACAAATCTGGCGCTGTGAGTGCAAGAAAGACGCACATACATGTTTCCATGTGTAATGGATTAGGAACGGGACGTGGGCAGAAAAGGTCAAACAAGTGAAATGTTATTATTAACTGCTGCTTACTCAATTTGTTCAGTATGAACACCAGAAACATCGACAAGATGCTGTACAGCGCCAGATTTGCACCTAGTGGCCAAAATTGGAACTAATTTTATTCCAGCGTAAATCGGAACGCGCTAGAATATCTACTAGGTTTCGCTGTCATACTACAATATCAGCCCACATTGGACCTCTGTAAATAGCTGCACTTGAATTATACTACCGGTACATACCCTCGGTATTTACTGTATCAAGGAATGCTAGCGATTTTCTCTGCATTCGTGTATTACCGTTACACGTACGCCTCCAAAGATTCACAATCAACGTCTTTGAATGCCATGCCGAGAACCCGTGCTGCATTTCCGACCGTCCCCGGTTTTTGCCCGTCTTGGAAGACATGAACGGACTGCACTCAGCCTTATGAGGAGCTGCTTGAATGAGAAATAGCGACTCCAATATTCGGAAAGCTGCGAACGGCTGATGAAGCTGTGCGCTGACGCCATGCCCCTGCTCACCGCCTCCAATCGACCCCAATGACAGCGGATGTCAAGGCGGCAGGATAGCAGTGCGTGTTACACCGCGAAGGTCTGCCTTTTTTTTCGTTAAGCAAGTCTGATGTAATCCATTTTACGATGTCACCCAGCGTGGAGTCTCCCAATCACCTAGACAGAGAAGTGTCTAGAACCACTAAATTTCTAAATTACACGACAAAACGAGCCCTCAGAACACTGAGCCACAGGCTGCCACAGGCTGTCGAAAAATGTGCTGCATGACTGCGTCCTACTGGAACGAAAATTATCAGATACAGACCGGTGAATAGTGGCGCAAATTTATACCAAGAATGTTTCAAATAAAGCGATACAATAAACTAAAATTATTGTCGTAGGAATGACTTCTAGGGGTGAAAAGGATAAAACACGGCCGCTGGTAGTACGACAAATCGTTGCACACCATACTGCAATCTTGGCGCAACATATCGACCTCTAGAGACATTGGCAAAGTAACAACAGTTTAGACTTCAGCGTAGTTTTTAGTAAGATTACAGGTTTTTGATTCTGTAATGTTAATAAAGAATTGTGGTCAAGACTAAAGTGCTGTTATAGCGCAGCAAAATGACCGCTACATCTCATAAAGCATTTATGCAGCATACACTATGTGATCAAAAGTATCCCGACACCTGACTGAAAATGACTTACAAGTTCGTGGCGCCATCCATCGGTAATGATGGAATTCAGTATGGTGTTGCCCATCCTTAGCCTTGATGACAGCTTCCACTCCGTCCCCAAATTGTTCTTCAACAGTGGGAAGCAAGAAGGTGCTTAAAACATTAGTGTAGGCCTGTGCTGTGGTAGTGCCACGTAAAACAAAAATGGGTGCAAACCCCCTCCATGAAAAGGCTGACCACAGCATAACACCATAGCCTCCGAATTTTACTGTTCGCACTACACACGCTGACAGATGACGTTCACCGGGCATTCGCCATACCCACACCCTACCATCGGATCGCCACATTGTGTACCGTCGTTCGTCACTCCACACAACGTTTTCCCACTGTTCAGTCGTCCAATGTTTACGCTCCTTACAACAAGCGAGGCGTCGTTTGGCATTTACCGGCGTGATGTGTGGCTTATTAGCAGCCGCTCGACCATGAAATCCAAGTTTTCTCCTCTCCCGCCTAACTGTCATAGTACTTGCAGTGGACCCTGATGCAGTCTGGAATTCCTGTGTGATGGTCTTGATAGATGTCTGTCTATTACACATTACGACCCTCTTCAACTGTCGGCGCTCTCTGTCAGTCAACAGACGAGATCGGTCTCTACGCTTTGGTGCTCTACGTGTTAATTCACATTTCTACTTCACTATCACATCGGAAACTGTGGACCTAGTGATGTTTAGGAGTGTGGAACTCTCGTGTACAGACATATGACACAAGTGGGTGTCACCCGGTCACCTGACCACGTTCGAAGTCCGCGAGTTCCACGGAGCTCCCCATTCTGCTCTCTCACGATGTCTAATGACTACTGAGGTCGCTAACATGGAGTACCTGGCAGTAGCTGGCAGCACAACGCAACTAATATGAAAAACGTATATTTTGGGGGGTGTCCGGATACGTTTGATCACATTGTGTATGTGTAAAACTGACAAAGGATTTCCTGTAGGCAGAAATGAAGATTCTGGAGTAAAGGTATAAACGAGCTTCGTCTGTCAGCTGTAAAGTGTTACGGAAGTTTAGGCTCTCGTTAAAATTATCCAACTCTTTTTCATAAAACCTCTTACTCAATGCTGAGTCTGGAGAAATTAATTTTTGTGCAATGAGTTGTCCAGGATGTTTCGCAGTACCTACTACGGACATCTATGTGTTGTAGAGTGGGCTTTGTAGGTAAGTTTTGATGAGGAACCAACGTTCGGGAATGTTCGGTTTGGAGATCAGATCATTTTCAAATCTCGCCCTTCGTGGTACGCACACACACACACACACACACACACACACACACACACACACACACACTCAGACAATAGCTCTCACCCGTGTGCTCTACAGATCTCATGACATAGCAATGTTTCGAGTACTCATCGAGATCTCTTACGTGACAAAGACGCTCTCTTCATAGGCGAGAGTATGGCACCCCTAGGAGCACCACAGTCAATCCTCCTAGTTGCGAAAGAACCAGTTTCTCACAGCCGCTATTGTAGTCGGACGAAAGTGGTATGCGGTATCCTAATAAAAAGCATTGACGACGGCCGCCAATCTTCTTTTCGTGCGTACCGTGAAGCGGGAGTTCGGAAGTGGTTCGATGTTGAAACTTGTATCCAAACAACACCTTTCCAGACATGAGTTCCTTATCGAAAACTTAAAGCTGCAAAGTCCATTCCACAACCACTAGAAGCCAGTAATAGGAACTGTAAGACACCCACTGAAGCACGGAGAATATTTCCCACAGTACTCTGTAAGACAGAAAAAATGACGCACCAATAAAGAATTATCGGAATGGGACGAAATCGGTCGATGTGACTTGCATGAGCACACAAAAGAATGACTACAATTTCTGAAAAACTGGATGTTTTATTCAAGAGAATGAGCTTCACAAATTGAGCAAGTCAATAACGCTTTGGTCCACGACTGGCCCTCGTTATTCGGCTTGCTGTTGTTTGATAGAGTTGTTGGATGTCCTCCTGACGGATACCGTGCCAAATTCTGTCCAACTGGTGCGTGAGATTGCCAAAATCCCGAGGATGTTGCAGGGCCCTGCCCATACTGCTCCAGACGTTCTCGACTGGCGAGATATCTGGCGACATTGCTAGCAAATGGTAGGGTCTGACAAACACGAAGACAACCAGTAGAAACTCTCGCCATGTGCGGGCGGGCATTATCTCGTTGAAATATGAGCCCAGGATGACTGCCATATTATTCCCGAGTGTATTTACTGTAACAAAATGGTTCAAATGGCTCTGAGCACTATGGGACTTAACTACTGAGGTCATCAGTCCCCTAGAACTTAGAACTACTTAAACCTAACTAACCTAAGGACTTCACACACATCCATGCCCGAGGCAGGATTCGAACCTGCGACCGTAGCGGTCACGCGGTTCCAAACTGACGCGCTTAGAACCGCACGTCCACACCGGCCGGCTTTACTGTAACACCCTCGATGTTATGATGACCCTACATTCCGTCAAAAACTAGTTAATGGTACAATAAATCGTGTCGATTTCAAAAAGCTATTGGTAGCGTGTTACACACAAATAAGCCGCCAATTTAAATTACAGTTGCAGTTAGCCACATGCAGTGTTTATAGCGAGGATGTACATGTTAGAAATTACTACCAGTAGATGCCAATGGTTGATGATGATTTTAGGTAAAGCTACCTTTCTGAGGAGTAGCTACGTTTTTATAGCGTCAAAAATTGCAACTGTTATAGTTTTCATAAACTTCAAGAAAACGGAAACTAAAAGGTTGAAAATACATATCAAGGTACCGGCGCAAAATAAATGCCGAGAAAATACTCAGCTCTCCGTGAAAAACATAACACGTGTACGAATGATTAGAAATGAATAAAATTAAATGACACAAAGAAGCGATTGTCTATTCATGAAACAAAACTATTTTAATACTGAAACGCGCTATTTTGTGAAGCTGCCACGCGCAGAGATAACTCTCTCCGTACGTCATGGCGTGGAACAAAACGGGCTTTGAATGCGTCCCTGAGGTTCGAGATAACTACTGCGAACAAAAAAAAAAAGAAAAAAAACGTTTTATTGGCTACTAGTCGATCACCACGAGCGAATCGTCGGAAATCACAGGGGCATTTTATAATTGATAGTGTGTCACAAAAACAAAAACTCACAGAGCATTTGTAGCTACGTGGCTCAAAGATACCACTTATGTAACTAACGTTATACCGTATTACATGTATGGTCGTCCCTGCGGACAGAACCAAAAAGGAAATATTCGATACTGCTGGCTCAGTGTGAGAGTAAGTCAACAGGACCTTGAGAAAAGTTAAAAGCAGGGGTATCAACGGCAAGAGTGCAGTGGGAATTCCACTTTTGAGCGCAGACGGTAAAGCAGATAGGTCGAAAGAGTACATTGAAAGCCTCTACGAGGGGGATGAATTGTCTGATTGAGTTTATCGCTAATTCATTTCTGCTATTACTCATTACTTTCATCTTTCTTCGATTTATTCTCAGTTTATATTCTGTAGTCGTTAGATTGTTCATTCCATTCAATAGATCCCGTAATTCATCTTCACGTTCGCACTGAAATTTAATGCCTCTCCTGACCCATTCTTTTATTCTCTTTATTGCTTCTTCAGTATATAAACGGAAGAGTAGACGCGAAAGACTATACCCCTGTCTTACACAATTTTTAATCCCAGCACTTTGTTTTCGGTCTTCAATTCCTGTTGTTACCTCTTGATTTGTGTACATATTATATATTAGCCGTATATCACTGCAGTTTACAACTATTTTCCTAAGAATTTCGAATATATGGCACCATTTTACACTGTGGAACGCTTTTTCTAGGACGACAAATCCCACGATAGGTTCTTGCCCTTCTGTAAGTCTTACTTCCATTATGAGTCGTAACGTCAGGACTGTTTATCTGGTGTCATTACCTTTGCTAAAGACAAATTGATTCTCATGTATAGTTCAATTCTTTTATCTTGACGGCGCTCGCATGCCCGCCCAGACGCGGGAGATTGCTGCATTGCCAGTTGCACGCGCCAAGAGAAGCAGCGCCATAGTATAGTATAGTTCGCAAACTTACGTTTATGGTGGAGCGTGCAGTTTATGAAGTAATGCCACCACGGCCGCATTAACGCTTTCGCTGCTACAAAGACGTGCTCCCCGCATTCCGCGCTGTGCGCGGTTTTGTCATCACTGCCCTGCTCGCCTGTGCAGACACATGGTGTTCCGACTGCTTTGACACACTTTATCATACGATTTCACAAAAACTATTTGGCTCAAACATTTGATTTTTACACATCTTCTTGACTGATACCTTCCCCCCATAGATGACCTAATTTTGTTTCGATGTTCAACGCAGTTATTGTGCAGCATTAAATGTAGTAAACCATTGCACGAAATTTTGAAGAGTTTGCAGAGGTAAAAGTCCACAGCGTATACTTTCCGTATGGTCGATTTTAGTTGCCACTAGAAATTTCAAAAAATTACAGTCAAACGAATAAAATTCATGAAGTAAGACACTTCGATATTGTTTTTAAATAAAGAAAATATTAAGCACCAAACAGGATTTGAACTCGGAATCTTAGTAGCCAAACACCTTAACCATTATGCTAACGCAGCTCGTCGGTCAACATAATACCTGGAGTACTTTAAAGAATCAAGCAAAATACCGACAAACACTGTTGGTACGACTATGAATTACTCACGTTTCGTCGAAGTACAATTGGAAATAAACAATTACTGTTGTTCTTTCTTGGGAAAAAGCGGTTAGTGAGAATGAATTTCCTTGCTATCGCCTGAATTAAGAGGCATATTGCTTGTTTGATTTAATTAATTAATAGAATATGAAACAGTTGGTATAAAGAATGTTTTTCCCAAACTTTCTTTAATAGAAATCCTGCTATCAAGACATTGCTTTTGTTCAGTTACTTTATTTATGACTGAAAGTTTCTAAAACTGAAGACACTCGTCCGTGCTCTGCACTGCAGTCGAGGTCTGGCAACGTCGTTCTCCGTTCATTGGCTGACTTTGTTTTGTGACGTCAGATGCGCAGAACGAACCTAAACTCGGCCGCCGTCGTAAATGACGCGCACTTTATTAGATCTTCAGTTTTATATTGTGTTCTTATGTATATTTTTGTTATTAGCAACTTGAATGCGCGAGCTGTGCAGCTGATTATCTGCCCTTGCTAGCTCGATGTGCCTCGTTCCTGACGCACTGCTGCTGACATTGTATCATTCGCTGGGGTGTCTTGTGTTCGGCACACTGTGCAGCTTCGCCTCCGTGCTACAGCCCTAGCTGGTGGACCTGCCCGCCCACACCTGTCATTATCATGTAGTAGCCCAGTCAACGCAGACCAAACCAGGCTGAACAGAGAAAAAAAAGTATATAGTCACAAATTTGTGTACTGTGGTAGGAGCGACTGTCATGAGCAACATACTAAAAATCTCAGCCGGTGGAGACTGAGCTGTGAGGGGTAAGGGAAAGGGGGGTGGTGAGGGGGAGAGTGGGGTGAGGGGGAGGCGGGCGGCGGCATCTAGCGAAAATCTTTTGCAGTAGAAAACGACACTACATTAAATTTTCTACAGAAAAGTCCTATTCATTTTTTCTGTAGCACGAATAGTTTCCGCATTGTACGTGATGCGAAAATCGCAGAAACTGTGGCTTTCGAAATATTTAAGAAAAAACACTAAAAAGTTACCTTTAGTCCTTTCAGGCCTGAATTTTTCTGGAGATATGTAATTTTTCTTTATGTGGAAATGTTCTTAGGTGATTTTTTAAACGCTTTTAGATCCAAGATTTATACAGAAATTTGTACTTGTTTTCAAAATATACTTTGCACACTTGGCTTCATTTTATGGACTAAAATAACTAATTACGAAATATTCTGTCGTAATACTTAGTAAAATGGTCATTCCATAAATAACAATTATAATATTCAGTTATATAATGGAATACAGCGAACCAACTACATCTGTGTGTTCTGGTAGACACGAGCTGCTCCGCACTACTACATTGACTTGCTGGTATTTTCATAGTAATGCCGAACAATTACCATCTCTTGCACCTGATAAAAAGGCTGAATATTCAGATATGTATATCTCAGGTTTCCATTGGGAATAAATACTTCCATTTCATTTAAGACACAATTAAAATTAATGTACACAATTGTAACCAGAGGGTCTGAAAGGGTTAAACCATGTGCACCCCCTACCCCTCCACACGCACAGCTCAAACCCCACTGGTGCGAGTCTTTACTACACTCATGACCATTAAAATTGCTATACCACGAAGACGACATTCTACAGACGTGAATTTAATAGACAGGAAGAAGATGCTGTGATATGCAAATGATTAGCTTCTCAGAGCATTCACACAAGGTTGGGGCCGGTTGCGACACCTACAACGTGCTGACATGAGGAAAGTTTCCAACTGGTTTCTCATACACAAACAGCAGTTGACCGGCGTTGCCTGGTGAAACGTTGTTGTGATGCCTCGTGTACGGAGGAGAAATGCGTACCATCACGTTTCCGACTTTGATAAAGGTCGGATTGTAGCTTATCGCGATTGCGGTATATCGTGTCGCGACATTGCTGCTCGCTTTGGTCGAGATCCAATCACTGTTAGCAGAATATGGAATTGGTGGATTCAGGAGGGTAATACGGAACGCCGTGCTGGATCCCAACGGCCTCGTATCACTAGCAGTCGAGATGACAGGCATATTATCTGCATGGCTGTAACGGACAGTGCAGCCACGTCTAGATCCCTGAGTCAACAGATGGGGACGTTTGCAAGACAGCAACCATCTGCAAGAACAGTTCGACGACGTTTGCAGCAGCATGGACATTCAGCTCGGAGACCATGGCTGCGGTACCCTTGACACTGCATCACAGACAGGAGCGCCTGCGATGGTGTACTCAACGACGAACCTGGCTGCACGAATGGCAAAACGCCATTTTTTCGGATGAATACGGGTTCTGTTTACAGCATCATGATGGTCGCATCCGTGTTTGGTGACATCGCGGTGAACGCACATTCGAAGCGTGTATTCGTCATCGCCATACTGGCGTATCACTCGGCGTGATGGTATGGGGTGCCATTGGTTGCACGTCTCGGTCGCCTCTTGTTCGCACTGAC
Source organism: Schistocerca serialis cubense (assembly GCF_023864345.2). NCBI lineage: Eukaryota > Metazoa > Arthropoda > Insecta > Orthoptera > Acrididae > Schistocerca > Schistocerca serialis. Next base: position 531,381,293 of record NC_064642.1, read on the forward strand.
GGCACTTTGAACAGTGGACATTACATTTCAGATGTGTTACAAGCCCTGGCTCTACCCTTCATTTGATCCCTGCGAAACCCTACTTTTCAGCAGGATAATGCACGACCGCATGTTGCAGGTCCTGTACGGGCCTTTCTGGATACAGAACATGTTCGACTGCTGCCCTGGCCAGCACATTCTCCAGATCTCTCACCAACTGAAAACGTCTGGTCAATGGTGGCCGAGCAACTAGCTCGTCACAATACGCCAGTCACTACTCTTGATGAACTGTGGTATCGTGTTGAAGCTGCATGGGCAGCTGTACCTGTACACGCCATCCAAGCTCTGACTTAATGCCCAGGCGTGTCAAGGTCGTTTTTACGGCCAGAGGTGGTTGTTCTGGGTACTGATTTCTGAGGATCTATGCACCCAAATTGCGTGAAAATGTAATCACATATCAGTTCTAGTATATTGTTCAATGAATACCCGTTTATCATCTGCATTTCTTCTTGGTGTAGCAATTTTAATGGCCAGTAGTGTATGTTGTTCATGAGACTCCGTTCTACCACTGTCCAAAAATTGGCGACTACACAGTTTATTTTCCCTAATTTTCTTTCGTTGACTGGACAACAGCACTCAAGCGGCCATGCCGTGTCAGCATCTGACGCAGCGCGACAGGAGAATTGTTCCCGCGCAAGGCGGCTACACCGCTGTGCTCTGCTGAGAGGAGCACTACTGCTGTCGCTATAACAACACTCCCCGCCGCAAAGGGTCATAGGATCAATGCCTGACGACACCTTCGAGTCGCCACCAGTAGCCTTCGACGAGAGGCTCAATGAGTAAAAATTGTAATGCTGATGGAGTATTTCCAATTTTACGACTACGAGAAGTTGGTAATGAGAACCCAGGGTCCTACACGGCATCCTGAATCGACTATATGCCTTAAACATGTCCGCACCCGCGGCACTATTACAATAAGGATGTAGTGCAAGCTGTTTTATTTTTATGTATGTGTCATTTGGTTCTTTCTGACACATCGGAAACGGCAGACACCTTCTTCATATCGCAGCTCAACATATACGTGATGAAATGAAACAGAAATTCTGGCATCGGCTGCAATCGACCATTGAAATAAATTCAGTGGGGAAAAATGAAAATTTATGCTGAACTGGGACTCGAACCCGGACTTCCTATTTCATGCGAGCGTTCGCCTCAACCGCTTCGGATGTTCGGGAACACTTACTGTGTAACCAATATTCCCAACTTGTCTCGCAGCACTTACATAGCGTCCCCTCTCCACCATACTCTTTGCTCGCAGCCACGCTTATTTCCACAACAGTTGAGGAGAGAGAATATTATTTTAGTGCGAACTTAGTGTGCGTGTGAATTTATTATAACCTCCCTCCACTCTGTAGGAACTGTATTCAAGAAGTACCTCAGTACCCAACATACTGTTCATTGAAATGAAATCATTATGTGATTGCAAAAAATGGTTCAAATGACTGAGCACTATGGAACTTAACATCTGAGGTCATCAGTCCCCTAGAACCTAAAACTACTTAAACCTAAGGACAGCCGGCCGGTGTGGCCGAGTGGTTCTAGGCGCTGCAGTCTGGATCCGCGCGACTGCTACGGTCGCAGGTTCGAATCCTGCCTCGGGCATGGATGTTTCTGATGTCCTTAGGTTAGTTAGGTTTAAGTAGTTCTAGGGGACTGATGACCTCAGATGTTAGGTCCCATAGTGCTTAGAGCCATTTGATCAACCTAAGGACATCACACACATCCATGCCCGAGGCAGGATTCGAACATGTGTCCGGAGCAGTCACGCGGTTCTGGACTAAAGCGCCTAGAGCCGCTCGGCCACCGCGGCCGGCTATGTGAATGCAGGAAACGGGAACTTTAAGTTATCGCTGATGCAGTTTATTGGTCAACATTTTTCGTCGCCACGTGATCCATGGACTCCATGTAATTATTGAAACAATATTCTTAGCAAAATGCTTACTTCATCATTCAATAAATAAATTTTCGCCAAGACACCACTTTGGGTTTGAAGCTGCAGCATGATATCGAATGCCTTATGTAGTGTTTGAAATAGTTTCTTACTATGAAAATAAATCGTTAAAAATTGGTAATTGTTTCTCAAGAAAATCCTTCCTTGTTAGAGTAAGCATAGTACTTCCAACCTGGCGTTTTCCTAAGCGCAACAGTTCTTGTAGGTCATTAGATTCTGAACCATAAGCAGCTAGACGGTAGGGTCATGATTACTGCACTGCATCTTGGTATCCATGACAGATTCATTCCAATAATGTACAACTTTGCCAGCTTCTACACACGCACGCACACACACACACACACATACACACACAGAGTGTGTGTGTGTGTGTGTGAGAGAGAGAGAGAGAGAGAGAGAGAGAGAGAGAGGGAGGGTGAGAAAGAAAGAGGGAGAGAGAGACAGAGACAGTATTTACGTGCCCTTCGTTTGACAGCGAACAAAAACTAAACAAAGCCAAAAGCGTTGGACGATACGAAAGTAAAATTCTATGTACCGATCTAACAGAGAATACTAAGAAGTTTTGCCGCCCAGTAAACGAATCAAATACGTTTCTGTATACTATCAGGGGCCACAACAGTATCGATACGAAGAATAACTGAGAAAAGACCGAAATACTAAACTCCCTTTTTCCAAAACTGTTTCACTGAAGAAAGTCGTACCGCGGTTCCTCCTTTAAATCGTCGGACGAACGTCAGAATTACAGATATTGAAATAAGTGACTACGGGAGAGAAATTCAACTGAAATTGTTCAAAATAGGAAAGGCGACTGAACTTGATGAGATACTTGCACTATTCTACATAGAACACGCGGACAAACTTGCTCCTCTTCTTGCAGAAATGTACGTAGGTCGCTGAAGATAATTTCCGTTTCCAAGAAGGTTCGTCGAGCAGACGCACAAAACTAAAGGCGTACATCGCTCACTTCAGTATGTCGTAGAATTGTGGAACACCTTTAATGCTCGCGTATTATGACGTTTCTGGATCCCGAAAATCTCCTATGTAGGAATCAACATGGATTCAGAAAATCGACTGTGTGAAACCCAGGTCACTCTATTCGTCCATAAGACCCAGATACCGGCGCCCACATTGATGCCATGCTCCACGACTTTCAAGAGACGTTCGATACAGTTACGCACTGCCATGTGGTAAACAAAATACGAGCGTGGGGAATATCAGACCGCCTCTGTGTCTGCATCGGCGAGTTCCTTGCAAAGACAACACAACCTGTCATTCTTAACAGGAAGAAATCCTCATACATATAAGTGAAAAATATTCATATATAAAAGTAGCGTTGGGTGTACCCAAAGATATTGCTTTAGGACCATTACATTCCACAATGTGTACAAATGACCTAGTCGATAACGTCGGAAGTTCCATAAGACAGTCCGCGGATGACGCTGTTATATAAAGAGATGCTCGGTTCTACCAAGGATACAGTTGACAAACTACACACAGCTGGCGTGTATGAAATTGGTTGTGCGTGTGGATTAGTCTACATAGGTGAGACGGGACGTCCGATTAGCACAAGGCTCTCGGAACATGAAAGATATATCCGCCTGAAACAACACACTAAGTCAGCAGTGGCGGAACACCGAGACAAGTGCGGGAAACCAATATTTTTTCAAGAAGCCCGCGTCCTGGCGAAACAGCCTCTCACTTTCAAAAGAAAGATTAGAGAGGCGATAGAAATAGCCAAAAGACCCGCCAACATGAATAGAGAGGACGGGTACAAGCTTCCGAGGTCTTGGCTGCCTGCAATAGCAGGTCTACGGAGCGGCGGCAGAGTCGTGGCGGCCCATGCAGACACGCGGAGAGCCGCAGTAGTGGTCGCGAGCACACAAAGCAATGGCACGCCGCAGCCGGCTTCTGGACAGCATGGAAACAGTGTGACGTCACAGCCATCACCTGTCCGCTATTCGTCCGTCTCCTCCAATGAGGTGGATTAATATAAAGACCAATAGAAAACAGCTATTTCAGCCAATGACAGATAATAAAGGAAACACCAATAAAGCATACCTTTCACCCCTCCTCCTCCTCCTTTTACAGCCAATCAAGTAACGACACGGTTTTCTCGTGCAGCTATTTAACGAACCAAGTGTGTTCATTTAGCAGTTAACGTAAGGCCCTGATAAAGGCTAGCTGCAACGCTGGCCGAAACGTTGGCGCATTTTAAAATTATGACGATGCGGTCTGATACCCTGAAGAATTTTATTGAAGAAGATGATGTTGCGTTTGGAAATTGTAACGAAATGGGAGAAGACGAGAAATTCTCAGGACGTGTAGTCCGCCAACAAATGAGGTAGCTTACAAAACACTCATTCGATCAGTACTTGAAAATTCTTCGTCGGTCTGGAATAGAACTGAGAGAGGAAATAGAGAAAATTCACAGAAGAGAAGCGCGTTTCATTACAAGTTCGTTAAGTAAGCTCGAAATCATCACGGATGTACTCAACAAATCCAATGACAGACGCTACAAGAGAGGTGTTCTGCATCACGGGGTGGTTCATTGATAAAATTCCAAGAACGTACGATCCTAGAAAAGCTGTGTTATGTTTTGTTAACCGGGGGCCTAGAAACGACGGAGAGACTCCTTCCCTGCCGCAGCCGCAGTGGTCCGCAACCCCACGACGACTACCGCAGTCCACTTCACCCCTCCGCCGCCCCACACCGAACCCAGGGTTATTGTGCGGTTCGGGCCCCGGTGGACCCCCCCAAGGAACGTCTCACACCACACGAGTGTAACACCTATGTTTGCGTGGTAGAGTAATGGTTGGGTACGCGTACATGGAGAACTTGTTTGTGCAGCAATCGCCGACGTAGTGTAGCTGAGGCGGACTAAGCGAAACGAGCCCGCATTTGCCGAGGCAGATGGAAAACCGCCTAAAAATCATCCACAGACTGGCCGGCTCACCGGACCTCGACACAAATCCGCCGGGCGGATTCGTGTCGGGGACCGGCGCTCCTTCCCGCCCAGAAAGCCGTGCATTAGACAGCACGGCCAACCGGGCGGGTTCTAGAAAAGTTACTTGCACGTATTTTTCATGAAAACACTTTCTTTTTGTGTCATCAGCTCTGACTGTTTTCATTCCACCACGAATTCATCTCCTGTGCCAACCTTCTTCCTCTGAGTACTACTTGCACTCCAAGTTCTTACTTCCAATCTTCGTGTTTTTACCCTCTGCAACTCGCTCGGGAGCAACGGACGTTATTCCCTGATGTCTTACCACATGTCCCATCATCCTGTACCTTCTTCTTTACAGTGTTTCCCAAAAGACCATGAAGTTAAAATCAGATTCGAGCTCAAACGTACGCTTACCAACAAGCATTCTTCCTGATGTCCACTCGCGACTGGAACAGGTAAGAGGGTACACAAAGTAACCTCCTCCACACACCATAAGGTGACTCTTATAGATTCACTCGTAAATTATGCAGTAGCACTTATGGAACACAGCGGTTCAGCTATCTCTTTCTTTCCGAGTATTCACTAGATGTAACCAAAAGTCAGTTGGCAGTAACCCAAAGCTCTGTCTTGGGACCATTTACACCAGTAGTATGGCGCAAGAGCTTGGTAGACAGCTTTCGCTGGCCATTCATTAGTCAAAGGCGATTAAATAATTCAAAAGAAACTGGGAATATTTTGGAAAACTATAGTCAAATAATTAAAGTTAATTTAGACTCAAAATTAACATTCAATTGATATACTGATAACACCTACAATGTATAATACGCACTAATGTCTCAAATGTGTCTACTGATAGAGTGCAGGTTTAATTAAAATTTTTCACTCTCGCATTAAGTTTGTCTCTGAAACCTGGGCCGGCCGGAGTGGCCGAGCAGTTCTAGGTGCTACAGTGTGGAACCGCGCGACCGCTACGGTCGCAGGTTCGAATCCTGCCTCGGGCATGGATGTGTCTGATGTCCTTAGGTTAGTTAGGTTCAAGTAGTTCTAAGTTCTAGGGGACTGATGACCTCAGCAGTTAAGTCCCATAGTGCTCAGAGCCATTTGAACCATTTTTGAACCTGGTCTCTAGCAATAGACAATAATATGCAGTTGAAAGTTATGAAAAAAGAAAAAGTTTTCTTAGCAATGCCGTTAACGCACTTCATAGCACAGTATTTACACTAAACAACAGATACTAAAAAGTCCAGAAATCGTACAAGAAAATTCAAGAGTAGTGTACAGCAAATCAGAGTTTCAACTCATCAAGTAATCCAGGCCATAGGCAAAATCCCTCCCAATTCTAGGTTCAAATTTCCCCTTCTAAACAGTCATATCAGTATCTAAATCACATAACGTCCTAGAATCGTACAATGGTATGACTAAGTAAGGCTCAGTACGCCAAAGTAATAGCTTTGTGGCGCAAAGAATGAGACTAAAACAGACGCGTATGTTGAAAACCAGTAAGTCTAGAACGGGTCACATTACTGGAAAGGTCGGGCCTCAATTTGGAGACCAAGCTGTGAGCAACCGAATTATGTGCTCGATGAATCTGAGGAAGAAAGCTATGAGAGCTGTTCAGATATCGTGGGAAAAATTACAACACTCAGTCATCCAAAATACTGAGGTTTGCAAAACAGTGTAATAGTATCACTTTGACACTAGTAACCATCAAAAACTGGGAAAAATAATCGTACTTTGAAGAAAATGATTTTAACTCACTGATTTGTGATTATTTGAATCAGTGAATCACAGGTCGAATTTTGTTCGTAGTTATTGAAGGCAATATTTGAAGACTGTAGAATTGGATGGGTAGATATTTGTGTATTTTTGCATGTGCACTACTGTTTGCGTAATGTGTAGGGTAGTTGGGAGTAAATGAACGCGTGGGGCATGGGTACGCATCACGTTTTCAGGTCCGTAAAACAGCTAGAGAAAATGAGGTAAGTCACTTCCGTACGTTTTCGATATAAAACTTGTATAGTTCTGATTAAGTGTTACGTGAACCTAAATCTATTTAACATGTAGGTAAACTCGGTGCCGATACCCTCCTTAATCTCCACGACTTTAGTTGTGTGTGGTATCTGTAGACTGCCGAAAAAAATAGTGGAATGAGGTAAAAGTAGCTAAGTCTAATGGTGTAAAAATTCACAGGTCGTATTTTTACCACATCAAGAAAGTATTCGCGGACTTTTGCCCCGTAATCTGAACATTGATTTGTCCAGTCATTTCTAGCGTACTCAAGCATTTTTTGTTGATATTTATTTACCTTAGATGCCTTATTATTCACCTTAGAGAACTAAAGTTGATTTTTCATTTCTGTAGTTTTTCTTTCGTTGGCTAGTGGTTTCTTTCTTTTCCAAACGTCAAACATACCGATCTCTCAAACGCACTTTGATTATAATTACATCTTCCATAGTGGCCTTTTTATTTCCGGAAACCGACATAGAGCATCAACTCGATAGCCATTAACAGAGCCGCTCTCAAACTCTTTCTTTTATGAAAACGGGAGCTAAATATAGCAGACATCCAAGGCTACAAGGCTACAGCGTTTCCAGAGGCAGCCTTAAGAAAACGTCTTAAAGCTGGGCAACGTCGTGACCACCTCGTTCGTTTCGTAAAAATCTTTTTTATTGGAGAAATACCGAGCAGTAGCGCAACGCTGCATTCCCCTTGATAAACGTTTTCCCGGCCTTACTATCCGATTATTACAACATTTACTTTATGAATTCACCAAAACCAAAGACTTCCTAGTTTGTTTTCCCATGTATTTGTTTGCAACACTTTTTTATTTCATTATGTTGCGGGTGGAAGCTAGCACAGCCTACTCTTGTTTATTCTTACTCCACAGCATGAGATAAGATTATAAAAAATTACTTTCTAGAAAAACTTTTATTATTCTTCTATTTAGATGACAATGAGACATCTACATAATATTATCTGACAACTAGTTGTTTCATGACGAATTTATATAATTTTGCTACAAGATTTTTAAAAGTATTTAGTAAAACCAAAAATGTGTACCTTCTCCTCAGCTACCCTAATGGTAATCTTTCCTGTTGACAATAGTTACTAGTGACAAATAAATACCACCTTTCTCTGTTCCTTTACTTGAATGAAATACGAGGAGAGAGGGAACAAATGGTTCAGACACACCACGAAAACAAACTTCTGAAGAAATTTTGTCCTCGCGTGGAAGACAGTGTGAAGTATTAGGCGTCTTTTTCTGGAAACTGTTACCCGGAAGTATGATCTCACAGTCGATGTTTCCCGCCAACAAGGCAAATGACTGACGTAGCAGCTGAAGAAAAAAGACGGAGGATCCTGTAACAAGTGTGGCGGCAATACGATAGCGCTCGCCCACACTCAGCAGGCATAACAAAAACAGCAATCCAAGAGAGCGTTTGAGGAGTTCTGCTGCATATCAGAGTTCTCTGTTTCACTGTGTTTATAGGACAGTACCTATTGAAACTTCTTTGCAAATGAAAACACGTAGATTTATTCATGAGATGATTGTCTCTTCGGTGACAGTCATTACTTGGCATGACACTAAGTATATTGAATGTACCAGAGTATAGGTTGCCAGTTCATTAGCTCCGAACCACGCCATAGCAATAATGACAGAGCGAGAAGATGCCATTCCCTCCCCCCCCCCCCATCCTCCACCCTATCCCTAATTACATTATAGGTAGTGCTTCCCCGCCGCCCTCCTCATCGCCGCTAACACCACCAAGGATGAGGAGATGAGTGATTTAACGTCCCTTCTACATCGATGTCACTAGAGACAGAGCACAAGCTCGGGTTAGGGACGGAAGAGGAAGGGAATCGGCCCTGTCCTTGCAAAGGAACCGTCATTTGCCTCAAGTGTTTAAGGGAAATCACGGAAAACTTAAATCTTGATAGCCGGGCACGTATCTGAACCTTCTTCCTCCCGAATGCGACTCCAGTGCGCTAACCACAACGCTACCTAGCTCGGTACCACCACAACCAACGACCACTCAGATTTTACATTTTCTGGTATTTCTCTAATTTACTTCAGCGGATGCCGAGTAAACAGAGACACCAGCGATACTGATAGAGAAAAGTTGACAGCAGTCGTGCATCCGAAAGAAGGACAATGTGTGAAGTCTATAATAATTTTCACAGTCAGATACTGGCGAGTGATTTATTTGAAAATCTTAGAAAGTTCTGAAAATACGTTAAGTCAATGAAAGCGTTCAAACCTTCCATCCAATGTCTCATAGATCTGTCTGCTTACAAACTGTGAACAGCAGACAGCAAGCAGAAATTAAAATCAGGGTTTATAAATTTATTCGCACAAGACAGTGCTACAGTGCCAACGCTTGTTAACAACACGGGCTAACAAATGAGAAGTATTGATATTAGTACCCCGAGTATTCAGGAACAAAACTACTCAGAGAGGACAAGGCACCAGGACCTCGCGGCGTTCCATTTAGATTTTACATAGAATACTGCGTAGAATTAGCGCGATTCCTACATAATTATTGAGAATCGCTAGAGGAGCCAATAGTCACGTGCGACTGGAAAAGCTCGCAGGTTTCTGCCGTTTACATGAAGGATAAGGGATTCTATTCACAGAACTGCAGACCATTATCTCTTGGGCAACTTTAGCTGGTATTCTCGGAAGAAAGCGTAGTTCTCGAGAATCTCTAATGGGTAAATTTGGAGAATTTATATTCAAAGAAGACAGTTACGCTGCCACCGAAGAATATCTAGCGTAGTTATCATGACAATAAGACAAATTACGTAGCATACACATTCTTGTATGGACAGAAAATCAGTGATATTCATGCACTGTACAATGGCTTAACGTATTTTATGTAACAATTTCACCAAAAGCGTAGGGCAGAAAGACAGCATCAAATACCGGAATTCGAGTATAGGAACCAGGCTACGCAGTCGCATATTTTCTGCGCTACAAGAACGTAATTGAAATCTGACATATGGACGTCTTTATTCAAAATGAAATGAAATTGACAGAAAATGTATACCCAAACGAAATGTTTGGACTTATCAGTGCTGCGCGGAGTGGCCGCGCGGTTTGAGGCGCCATGTCAGGGATTGCAAGGCCCCTCCCGCCGGAGATTCGAGTCCTCCTTCAGGCATGGCTGTGCGTGTTGTTCTTACCACTAATTACCTTAAGTAGTGTGTAAGCCTAGGGACCGATGACCTCAGCAGTTTGGTCCCTTAGGAATTCACTCACTCACACACACACACACACATAAACTTATCAGTGATCACGATAAGAACAAGAGAAAAACCATCACATGCACGTGTATCGTTCTTAGCTGAAGTCCTATACGGCACTACTTTAGAAATGTAAATAATCACATGATTCATCGTTCAGTATGTCCTAAAAAGGTCAAAGAAACTGAAAAATAAGTATGATCTTCTATATGTACGAGGCTCATTCAATAATTAAAGAGACAAATTGGTCTGGGGAAAAAACTGTTAGTAACACAAGTTTGGTACTTTTATGCCTTTAAGCATATGCACTAGGATGAGCCCTGATCACCTGATGTATAAACATTGTTTTGTTCATAACCTCAAAAATACATTTCAAGATGGTGAGTCCGCTTGAAACGTCCACATTAGTTGAGCAACGTTCTGTTATTCGTTTTTTTACTTGCTGAAGGCGAGAAACCAGTGAATATATACTGTACAATGCCTAAAGTTTATGGTGAAGGTTGTATGAATCGTGCAAATTTTTACAAGTGGGTAGAGCAGTTCAAAAATGGTCGCTACTCAGTGACTGACAAACATCGTTCTGGCCGAACAGTTGCAGTTTCAACTCCCTCACTTGAAAGTCGAGCTGATAATATTGTTCGTGTCGACCGTCATGTGACTGTGGAAATGATAATTGATAAGGTTCAAGTTAGTACTGGTACAGTTCATAACATTATCTGTAACAAGCTGAAGTACCGCAAAACATGCGGAAGATGGGTCCCGAAGGACTTGACGCAGCTACACAAGGAAACAAGGTTGAGAGGGTGCTCAAAGCTGAGGGAACGTTATAAAAAAGAAAGTGAGCGCTTCATCAACAAAACTTTAACTTTTGGTGAAACTGGGGATCACTATTATGAACCAAAATCAAAAAAACAAAGCATCGAGTGGAAGCACACCAACTCACCTGTCAAGAAAAAATTCAAAACCCAGGCATCAGCATGAAAAGTCATTCTGAAGTTCCAGTTTTTTGCGATTATCTCGAAGAGAAGCATGGAATGAACAGCCAATACTACTCGGATTTGATTTTAAACAAGGTGAAGCCAGCCATAAAAGAGAGACGTCGTGGATCTCAGAGGAGAGGTGTGATTCTCCAGCAAGACAATGTACGTCCTCGTATTGCTCAACTAACCCGTGAAACCATCGACAAAATGGGCTGGGAAGGTGAAGCCAGCCATGAAAGAGAGACGTCGTGGATCTCAGAGGAGAGGTGTGATTCTCCAGCAAGACAATGTACGTCCTCGTATTGCTCAACTAACCCGTGAAACCATCGACAAAATGGGCTGGGAGGTATTGCCTCATCCCCCTTGCAGTCCTGATTTAGCACCTTGTGATTTCCATTTGTTTGGTACACTGAAGGGGGCATTACGTGGGAAGAGGTTCCAGGGCAACGAGGACGTGAAAAAGTTTGTAGGAAAACCAAACACCCACCACAACGGGACCACGGAATGATTTCATTCAAAAGAAATCAACACGCGCATTGAGACATTTGTGCCCTCGGAGACGAGACGATTAGTTCCTGTTTCGTAGCACGCGGCAGGCCGCTGACGAAACCTCAACTGAACCCACTCTTGCACTTCATGGTCCGACTGAAACTGACGTCCAAGCCTGTCTTTCTTCCTGTCGCCAAATATGTCAAAAGCACGCGGTGAAAGATCCAGGCTGCACAGAAGATGTTGCAGTGCTTCCCAAGCAAATCACTGCAGCGTAGCCTTCGACCGATTGGCAGTTTGCGGCGGGCGTTATTGTACTACATACCGGAACTCCGGAACTTGTGTGGACGGTTTCGGCTATCTTTGGCAGAAGAGCTATGGAATGTTTCCATTGTTGGATTTGCCGTTTGCTCTCAGGCTATCGTAATGCCGCCGCGCGGAGTGGCCGCGTGGTTTGAGGCGCCATGTCAGGGATTGCCTGAGAATTCGATCCTCCGCCGGAGGTTCGATCCTCCCTCGGGCATGGCTTTGTGTGTTGTTCTTAGCATAAGTTAGTTTAACTAGATTGTAAGTCTAGGGACCGGCGACCTCAGCAGTTTCATCTCTTTGAACATTTTTGTATCGTAATGCCGTCGGAAGGGATCACTCTGTTGCACCTTAACGTCCGCCCCACACTGCCAACTGGAAGAAGGGTGTGCTTCAGCGATTCGGTTGGGAAACGTTGCAGCTTCCTCCGTGCAGCCCGGATCTTGCTCCGTGTGATTTTCGCAGCTTTGGCGACCTGAAGAAACACGTGCTTCGATGTCGGTTTCAGTCGGAATAGGAAGTGCGAGAGTGGGAGGGGTTGTGGATTCGTGAGGCGTGTCGAGATAGACCGTGCAGTTCAGATAACACCGTGTCCCGGATGGATTAGTGGTTACTGCACCTGCATAGTAAGCACGACATCTTGGGTTCGAATCCCGGTCGGGAATACATTTTCACTCGTCGTCGCTGATTCCGCGAAATGTCCCAGTGTAGCTGAGAACAGTGATCCTATCCTTTACTTTCTTCCTCTCTCCACCTTCAATTTACATAAAACCACGTTGCTTACAGACTTTAGCGCAAAGTGAGATGTCTGTTACAATTGTTCAGGCTCACGTTCATTCTATTACTTTTTTTATGCCCATTGTGAATCGTTGCGCAAAGTAACCGTTCACTGCCTAGGTAGCATTCTACGAAATTAGCAGCCATATTGCGTTACTAGTTCATGGGATTAAACATTGCATGTAAAAGGGTATTCCGTTTAATTCAAGGGATACTCGGACTTAGTTCCATAGGTAATCAGTGTTTAAAACTGGCAGACCACTTACACTCTCCGAACATCATCCCTTATAATTTGGCTATATCTGTTCTAAAAAACCTTAAGGGAAAAGTAAGGGGAGTAACTTTAGCTGGCAACCGCACAGTGTCAGAATTAATCATTCGTTCTAAATCGTTCAAATGGCTCTGAGCACTATGGGACCCAACATCTGAGGTCATCAGTCCCATAGAACTTAGAACTACTTAAACCTAACTAACCCAAGGACATCACACACATCCACGCCCAAGGCAGGATTCGAACCTGCGACCGTAGCGGTCACGCGGTTCTAAACTGAAGCGCCTAGAACCGCACGGCCACACCGGCCGGCCATTCGTTCTACAGAGGAGTGTGGCCTGTCTCGAAGCTCTTTGACAGGCCAAGGCTGTGTGAAAAGAGCGAAGTCAATTACGTAACCTTGTCTTCCGCCAGTAATGTGCTTACCACCTGCTCTGTCCAGGCGCAACTCATGACCTGCACTCACACGTTCACGTCTATCAGTATCTCTCTCCAATTTTCCTGAAACTCTCCTCCATAACTTGCTAGATTACCACTCCTGGAAAAAAAAGCAGAATGCGAAGAAATTGCTTAGCAACAGCATGCGGGGTTGTTTCCAGAATAAATGTGTCACTCTGCAGTGGAGTGTGCACTGATTCGAAACGTCCTGGCATATTAAAGCTACAAGACGGTGAACATTGGAGTTGAGCAAGTTGATGAAGCAAATAAAAGAGTGCTTACCTTTGTTCACCTTTGCATCTCGAGTCGTAGTGTAAGCGAGTCGTAATGTAAGCGTTTCTAGTCGACTCGCTTTATGCCACTTGCGTCTTGAGTACGGGTAAAATTATTTTAGTTTACAGAATTAGAAGAAGGTCTTGAGAAGTAAAGAATGTGCGGTTTATTTAAATCTATTTCAGTGAAACAAACTTGATAAAAAATTATCATATTACATTGCTTGGTATTAACCAGTAAATCCCCTCCTCAGATTCTTTAAAGAATCGAACTCCTGTGTAAAAATTAGTTATCTTCTGAAGTATGTACAATGATATAATTTTCCAGGTGCATTCAGTGGCATATGTGGATATCGTCTGCAAAATATGTTGCCAATGGAGTTAGCAGTAAATAAGTAACCAATTAAAACGCCATACCTGATGATGCAGTTTTACTGTATAAACGGCGAAAATGTGCAAACCGACAAACTTTTTCCCTTTCATTATTTTGTGTCTGTGTGTATAAGTGATTTTTTTTGGGGGGGGCGGGGGAAGGGGGGGAGGGGGGAGGCGACGAGAGGCGAGGATGTCAAAAGGAAAAAGTTTCGTAAATGTTTTGAAATTATGTATCAAATTTCTTGGAAGTAGCTAATTCCTCTCATTCTCAAATACTGGATGAGTACAACCGAGCGAGGTGGCGCAGTGGTAACACACTGGACTCGCATTCGGGAGGACGACGGTTCAATCCCGTCTCCAGCCATCCTGATTTAGGTTTCCGTGATTTCCCTAAATCGTTTCAGGCAAATGCCGGGATGGTTCCTTTGACAGGGCACGGCCGATTTCCTTCCCCATCCTTCCCTAACCCGAGCTTGCGCTCCGTCTCTAATGACCTCGTTGTCGACGGGACGTTAAAAAACACTAACCTAACCTGGATGAGTACATCCTGGGGAACTTACACGCCTTGAGTTACCCTGCTTCAAGACCTGTACACAGATAACAACAGTATTACTTAGCTTATTGTGTCAGATCTTTAACATAAGATCAGAGCTCTTAATTAGTAGGTTATGAGAGCAATTTAAATTTTTATACTTGGCTAGTAACTATATGAAATATTGAAAATCAAATTTGTGTTGCTCCTGGAAGGCGTTAGATAGGGCACCTGCAACTGGAGCTGTACCCCTCGTCAAACGTTTAGTAGTAGACACACATCAACAAAAGTTTTGCATCACCTTTTGCTTCGAAATTCGTGACACAGAAAAGAAAATTTACTTCTGAGGCATGCGTATATATTCATGTGCTCTATGTACAGACCACCAAATTAAAAATTGTGTATAACGACAAAATCATCTGTTTCTAATGGCGTGTTTTACTCAGGACTCCTAAGCAATTTCAGTACGTGGTGGAACGTCCCGTTTCCCGGATCCCGTCTTGAATCCGACTTGGTGTACCACTGATGAGATCATCGAGGCAGCCCTAGTCCAAATTGTCCAGCTCTTAAATGGTAATTCCGTGTAAATCTCGAAGAGTACATGTTCGTTATCGACGTCCAAAAAAAACAATCGATTCCGCCAATGTTCGTTCGATTGGGTTCATATCCAGGGAATAGGCAGACCACTCCATTCTGGCGCTGAAGAAACGTGTTTACGAGAACAGCACGATGAGCGCACCAGTTATCATCCATCAAGATGAAACTGTCACCAAAATATTGGCAACACGGTCCCAATGTCGGTTGCAGAATCTAGTCCATGTACTGCAGAGTAGAGACATGGCCCTCAGCAACCACGAGGGGCTCCATGTGATGTCACCCAAGAACGTCACTCCATCCCCAACTTTGTCACGTATGGGACGCAGTCTTGGAGCCGTTCGATGCCGAGTTGTCCCCATACACATTTTCCGCGACTATCGGGATGTAAACAGATCCGAGTTTTGTCAGTAATCAACACTTGACGCCAGTCCTGGAACATCCATTCTGCGTGATCTTTTTGCCCATCTGTAACGGCATCCATGGCGTTGTGGTGTATGTCGTGGTGCTCGCCATGGCGATTCGCATCATGCAATCGTTTCCTAAGAGTACATAACGTCCTGCAGTGACTTCGACCATCGAGTACTGGAGCACTCAGCCCATGGTTCCTTTGACTCAGAAGTCTTGGATATCGATCATCCTCTTCACCTGTCCAACGTGAAGGGCTATGCTGCGCAACATTATCAGCAATTGGAACCGATTTCATTTTCGCACTACATCAGTTTGGCTACAGTGCACACGTCGGATAACTTCCCTCGTTGGCAGGCTTTGTGTGCATAACGTGATTATGCGGACCCGATCATTTCTCGCGGTTGTCCTTCGTGGCATAATGAATGAATGGATCTAAACTCTGCTGTTCCACAGAAGTATCTAACGCTTCGCTACTGGTACTTCACTTTCAACTTAAAAGCTGCATATCATTCGACTAAGGCATTCTACCTTCAGGTAGCGCTCATGATAAATGTGTGTATGTTTACAAGCAACGTCAGTTGTGATTGTCCAGTCAGCACAGGAACAGTCACAATAGCATCGCACTTGCACGACATATCGGGGAGATACAACACTTTTCTTGACGTGTGTAGATGATGAGTGAGTGTAGGCGGAATAACGTATGCTGGCTTTTGGTGAGGAGAAGGCAGATAGTTAAACACGTTTCAGATATGTACTGTACACCCCTATGGTTGCCGAGCTTAACATCCTCGTCCGACGAAAACGGGTCCATGACTCACTGTATGAGATAATACGGATGGATTTGTAGTTGAAGCGAGTATTGTTGTGGAAGGTCTGGTGATCAGAAATTTACGATACTACGCATAACGCTTTGCTGGTCATATCCTAGTGATAAACATTTCTTCCTCCACCAAAATTCGAAGCGCTTCCCACAAAGTGAAACGACCCCACCCTACGATGACTTACGGACATCATCCGCAACCGCGCAGACAGTCAATTAATGTTCCAGATACAAATGTTTTAGAATATAAGGAAATTGCGCAGAGTCGGTTATATTGTTAACATGCAAAGTATCTAACAATAATTGTGAATAATAATGAGAAGACAAAGTTACGAAAATTATTCCATCTGTAGGTACACAACGCGAGATTCAACGCTGCCTGGTGGCGTTGACGGCACGATAAGGAACTATACAGTGTGGTCAGAAGCAGTCTGAAAATCTTGTAATGGTGTTGCAAGGTAGGTTCTTCTGAGAAATGACTGTTAAGAAAAAATTCATTACGTTGTGATGTCTCCGAGGTAATTGCTATTAAAGTTTGCCGATCAGGCCGTTGCGCGCGTAAATTCAACCAGCCCGCCAGAGATAGTGTCGCCAAACGTATTCATGTTTCAGTTTCCTAAAACCGAATGAGAGAACTATAGCAAAGGTCGACGTGGAATGCTAGTAAGGATTGAACCTGAGGCAAAGGCTGAGCTGTCCCGTGCGCTATCATCCACATTATGAGAACAACTGACAGTAATTGGCCGGCCGGAGTGGCCGAGCGGTTAAAGGCGCTACAGTCTGGAACCGCACGACCGCTACGGTCGCAGGTTAGAATCCTGCCTCGGGCATGGATGTGTGTGATGTCTTTAGGTTAGTTAGGTTTAATTAGTTCTAAGTTCTAGGGGACTTATGACCACAGCAGTTGAGTCCCATAGGGCTCAGAGCCATTTGAACCATTTGACAGTAATTGTATCTGGTGGGCCGCTTGAATTGAGCGTGCAACGGCCTTCAATGTCAATTAACTCGGAAACGCTGCAACGTATCGAATTTATTTTAACAATTATTTCCCAGCACAACCTACACTGCAATACCCTCACAAGCTTTTGAAACTGTTTGTTTGTGTGGCCATCCTCCGCAGCAAGCATAAAATAAAACTGCCTTTTCCTGCTGCTAGTTATTTTATTTATCCCATACGCGTTTCGCCTTCTCCTGTTCTAAGGCATCATCAGTGGGATGTATAACGATACAGTTTTGTTAGTTATAGATTATCAAACAGTTCACTTCACGATTTTTTGTAAAAAAATGTAATTACTTACGATTTGCTGATCTGCGTTTCCTCACATCTGGTCTGGAGGTCACACTACCACTCTTATCACTGTCATATAATCACATCTTTGTGTTCTCGCTTTCCACACACTGTTCATCATGTTTTCCATTATTTTTTGTGGTGGAAAAAAAACGTCGGCTCTATTCCCCCCCCCCCTCTCTCTCATACACTCACACACGGTATAAACATCATAAATAGAAGTTAGTAACGAACACATTCTTCGTTAGGTTGGCAACAAACAGGTAAACCTACGAAAGAAGATGAAACACGTAATGGAGTCGCAATATTTACGCTGTGAAAAGCTGTGTACGACAAAATAGTTGTATTGAGTAACAAAAGAACAATACATCTACATCTACATCCACATTTATACTCCGCAAGCCACCCAACGGTGTGTAGCGGAGGGCACTTTACGTGCCACGGTCATTACCTCCCTTTTCTGTTCCAGTCGCGTATGGTTCGCGGGAAGAACGACTGTCTGAAAGCCTCCGTACGCGCTCGAATCTCTCTAATTTTACATTCGTGATCTCCTCAGGAGGTATAAGTAGGGGGAAGCAATATATTCGATGCCTCATCCAGAAACGCACCCTCTCGAAACTTGGCGAGCAAGCTACACCGCGATGCAGAGCGCCTCTCTTGCAGAGTCTGCACTTGAGTTTGCTAAACATCACCGCTATCACGGTTACCAAATAACCCTGTGACGAAACGCGCCGCTCTTCTTTGGATCTTCTCTATCTCCTCCGTCAAACCGATCTGGTACGGATCCCACACTGACGAACAATACTCAAGTAAAGGTCGAACGAGTGTTTTGTAAGCCACCTCCTTTGTCGATGGACTACATTTTCTAAGGACTCTCCCAATGAATCTCAACCTGGCACCCGCCTTACCAACAATTAATTTTACATGATCATTCCACTTCAAATCGTTTCGCACGCATACTCCCAGATATTTTACAGAAGTAACTGCTACCAGTGTTTTTTCCGCTATCACATAATCATACAATAAAGGATACTTCTTTCTATGTATTCGCAATACATTACATTTGTCTATGTTAAGGGTCAGTTGCCACTCCCTGCACCAAGTGCCTATCCGCTGCAGATCTTCCTGCATTTCGCTACAATTTTCTAATGCTGCAACTTCTCTGTATACTACAGCATCATCCGCGAAAAGCCGCACGGAAATTCCGACACTATCTACTAGGTCATAAAAGTCCACCACAAAAAAGCCGCGCGGGATTGGCCGAGCGGTCAGCCGGCATGGTAGCTCAGCGTGTTCGGTCAGAGGGTTAACTGCCCTCTGTAATAAAAAAACTCAGTTAATCGATCAACAACGAACTTGAACGGATATGTCTAAGGCGCTGCAGTCATGGGCTGTGCGGCCGATCCCGGCGGAGGCTCGAGTCCTCCCTCGGGCATGGGTGTGTGCGTTTGTCCTTAGGATAATTTAGGTTAAGTAGTGTGTAAGCTTAGGAACTGATGACCTTAGCAGTTAAGTCCCATAAGATTTCACACACATTTGAACATTCTTTGAACAACAACAAAAAATAGTGAGAAACATGGTGAACATTGTGTGGAAGGCGAGAACACGAAGATGTGATTATATGACAGTGATAAAAGTGGTAGTGCGACCTCCAGACCAGATGTGAGGAAACGCAGATCAGCATATCGTAAGTAATTACCTTTTTTTACAAAAAAATCACGAAGTGAACTGTTTGATAATCTATAACTAACAAAACTGTATCGTTATAGATTCCACTGATGATGCCTTAGAACAGGAGAAGGCGAAACGCATATGGGATAAATAAAGTAATTAGCAGGAGGAAAAGGCAGTTTTATTTACAAAATAAGTATTTTCAAACTGTTTCTGACCATGCAGAAATAAAGCAGATAACGCGCCATCGTGGGCAGCTGCATCAAAGTAGGCCACAAGAGTAAGGTTTGCCAACGACACTAATTCTGTTGGAGATAGCAAAGGATTTGCAAGCTTAATTAAATGCAATGTCTTGAGAAGAGATTACAAGATAAACAAAGGTAAACGAGAGCAGTAGAAGAGAGTAGTAGAAGTAAGTCACGTATTGCTGAGGAAATTACGAGTCCGTGCTGTTCTCAATATCGGTTGAAGTTTTACATGTCATGCATGTTACTCGGTCGGCTTTCCCGCTTCTCTGACACAAGTTGCAACCCTATGCCGCTAGAGGTTCAAAAATGGTTCAAATGGCTCTGAGCACTATGGGACATAACATCTATGGTCATCAGTTCCCTACAACTTAGAACTACTTAAACCTAACTAACCGAAGGACATCACACAACACCCAGTCATCACGAGGCAGAGCAGCCGCTAGAGGCCTCCGAACTATAGCTTGTAGCATGGCGGTGTGTAACGTAATTACGTAGGAGCGTAAGAAACGGCGAGCTGTAATCCAGTTTCGAATTCCAAGAGTTCATCCACCCATGGAGCACAACAGTGCCAGACCACACAAGAGCGCAGCGAGATCTGCTAAAATCCGACGCCTAGTGTTCAGTGTTATCAGTCTCCACAGAGTCCCTACTAGACCACATCCGATTTTCATCTGTTTCCAAAACTTAAAGAATACCTCCGAGTACTTCGATAGTGATGAAGCGGTGAAAGTAGATACGAGTTTGTGGCTCCGTCAACTAAGTCGAACATTCTACAGTGACGGTATCAACTAACTGCTTTCTCGCTGGGAGAAATGTGTTCGTCAATAGGGAGACTATGTTGAGAAATAAGCATGTAGAGTTGAAGAATAAAGATGTAGAATGTTAACAGAGTTTGTTTTATTGATAAGCTTTACGAGATTCTACATACAAAATTCGGAGGCATTACTTTCCAGCACATTCTCGTAGATTAAGAAGTGACACGCTGAAGTAGACGAGTTTGGTGTTTGGGCAGACAATGACACAAGTAAACACAATATAAACTCAGGACTGACAGCAGTAAGAAAAATAGAATTATTTTAACATCGAATATAAATTTAAGTGTTAGGAATCCTTTTCCGAAAGTATTTTTTAGAGCCTTACATGAAAGTGAGAGATGGAAGATTAATATTACAGACAAGAACAGAGTAGAAGATTTTAAATGTGGTGTTACATAACAATGCTGAAGAATATGTGGGACGTTAGAGTAACTAATGTAGTAGCGACGAATCTAATTGGGTTAAAAAGAGTTCTATGGTGTCACTTGATTAAATGAAAGAAACATTAATAGGCAACAGGAAAGTTAATTTGGTAATAGAGGGAATTTTGCGTGAAGCAATTCTAGAGTGCACTAGCTACGCAAACATGAGAAGACTTGTGTCAGGTAGACTAGCACGGAGAGCTGTGTCAAGCCAGTCTTCGGACTGATCACTGCAATGACACATCTAGCTACATCTTCCCACAGTTTTTACAGTACCATTCATGAAGAGTGTGAGTTGGTTTTCAAATGATTGGTATTTGCATAACCCATTCTGGTTGCCATGGAGGACGTCATTTTGTTCCAGCATGGCAAGGAGAGAGGCAAATGATTAGGGAAATACATTAGCCGTTGTTAGAGGCGAAAACCAGCCCTGTCAACAAAGTCATTCTACTCTTCTTTCCGCGATCTTTTTCTTCTCGAAGGCAGCTCTCTGGTCAAGAGACCCGTGGTTAGTTGTGGTCAAGGATACAGTTATCTCATTTGCGAATTTGTTAGGTTTTATCAACATCAGATGATTTTCATTGTTACTGGCACAATATTTCCACCGCTCGTCCTTACAGTGGCACTCAAATATTGGCAAATGTTTCTCCGTTGCCCTTTAAGGCGTAATATTTGAAGGCTTAAAATGGCTCTAAGCACTATGAGACTTAACGTCTGAAGTCATCCGTCCCCTAGACTTAGAACTACTTGAACCTAACTAACCTGAGGACATCACACACATCCATGCCCGAGACAGGATTCGAAACTACGATCGTAGCAGCTGCGCAGCGCCGGGCTGAAGCGCCTAGAACCGCTCGACCACAACGGCCGGCATTTGAAGGCATAACTGATTTGCCGTGTCGTCAACAAATATCATACTATCAAATTTTCTTAGAGTCTAGAAAGAGGATTTTGGTGTAATTGTTATCAGAGACTTTGCATAATACTCTTTTTCATTATGTATACTGTTGTAATAAGTAGGGGGTTGGTTATAATTAAAGTGCAGATACAGTCATCCAATGTGGGTTGTCATTATCCTATACCAGCGAAAGGTGGAAGATACTCTAATGCGTTAAGGTGGAAACGATTTGTGCTGGAAAAAAATAATTCAAATTTTGGCCACTAGGTGCGAATCTGGCACTGTGCATGCAAGAAAGGCAAGAAAGGTTTGTAGAAATGTTTCCATATGTAATGGATTAGGAATAGGTCATGGGCAGGTAAGGTCAACCAAGTGAGAATGGCATAATGTTCAATTTATTAATAACCGCCACTTGCACAATTTGTTCATTATGAGTGCCAGAGACGTCGGCAAGATGTGGCAGCCATAAAACGACGTCATCAACAGTTGCTCGCAGCAGTTCATGTGGAATCTGAGTAACGTGTTCATGTATACTGTCCCTCAACTCAAAGACCGAACGTGTCCCTGGTAAACTCCTTCTTTCAGATATTCCCAGAGCTAAGAGTCACGTAGATTCAGATTGGGTGATCTAGCAAGCCATGCATCTGGAAAACCTATGGAGAGAATACGTTCGTGGAACGCTGCATTAAGCGTATGTTTCACTGGGCGAGCGAAATGACGTGTTGCTTCAGCTTGCATGAAAACTGTGGTTTCCACAGAGTTACACTTTTCCAAAGCAGGAATCACATGCTGTACAAGGCGGCATCGAGAACGTGCAGGTGTCGCGATATACTTGACAGGACCTCTGGGTGTACTCTCATAAAAGGAGAAGGGACAGAGAACAAAGGTACTTCTGAACCCATGCCACACAGTCATGTACGGCGAGTGCACTGACTCCTCGTGCACGGCATGTATAACACTACCCCAAGTTCGGCATTTCTGTGTATTCAGTGCACCCTATGGCGTAAAGTGTGCCTCGTCACTCCAAAGAATATTGACCGGCCACAAGTCATCAACTTCGATCCCTGCCAGAAACTGATGAGCAAATTCAGAACGTTGCTGCTGGTCATAAATTTTCTGTTGATGCACCCTCTGGATCTTGAAGGTGTGCCAGTATAAAATGGACCACAAAACTTTCCGCACTGTCGACCAAGGGATGGACAACTCTCGTGATATCGCACGAGCACCAGCACAACCCGATACATGTGCTCCATGGTCAGTTACATCAACAGCAACCTCGTCAATAACTTCCAACGGGATAGGAAGCCTGCCTACTTCAGGTATCACACGAAGGTCACCTTTGTTTTCGAATTTCACCTTCTTTAAGCCATTTAATGACATCGGGCCTTTTCTCAGACATTTGAGTCGGCGATACTCTCTCAATGCAGCACTGTAATTGCTGCCGCTCACATAAAACAGTTTCGCTAACAGCGCACTGTCTCTCTCTCGATGGTTTGTTTACTGTTCACTCACGTTAAGGTTTGTCAAGTGACGGCATGGATGTCACACCGTCATACAAACAGTACACAGAGGTGGCTACAGTTGCAAGTAAGTTTTTTCACAGCGTAAATCAGTTCCACATTAGCATGTCTACCAAGTGTCGCTCCTATACGATAATTAGAGCCCACGCTGGACCTCTGTGAGTAGCTGTACTTTAATTATAAACACACGGTACTTCGAATATGCCGTCGTCACCAACCGCTGTTCCTTAAGCAGCTTCTCCATATAGTTTCTGCAACATGAGACATCTCTGACCAGTTCACTTTATTGCCGTTATAAACTCTCACGAAGATGTCTCAGCCCACTTAAATGCACTGATGGAAATGTGAAGTGTTACACCATGAACGTCTTGACTGAACGCTACATCTCTGATACCTTAGTATTTACATACCTGTGTGATATATTGATTAAAATTTCATCCTTTTTCGAGATTACATTCAATTTGGATTGAAGTCATTCCCATAAATGACGAACAACTTCTGTTGGATGTATCGAAAGTTAATGGAATGTTTAGGAGGAGCTCGCAATGAAGCATATCAGAGCATGTGCACATGATATTATTGACATCTTTCGGACTTTGAGAAAGATCGACTCGAGTGCATGGAAGCATCATACTGACAAATCGTACAGACTGTTGATTGTAGTGCAATGGTTCAGAATGAATGGCGACGAGATGGGCTTAGGACAACAGTCTTGCAATAAGAGTATGCACGGAACCTTCCAGATGGACTACACAGTGAGAAGATCCTAGTATTGCTTAAATGACACTGACAAATAGACTGCAGTGACCTTACGTAGTCTCCACAAGAAAAACTTAGTTCCCAGATAGACATAAAAAAATATCAGCTTAATTTTAACAAACACATTACTCATGCTTCACACAAAATCTACCCAGTCAGGAACATAGAGATCTTCTGAAACTATATGAATTGTCTCTAGAGTTTCTTGCAAACTGACAAATCTAGAAGTTATACATCTGGTACAAGCCACTATCAATGTTGAATGGAATTAGAGAAGTTCAAGTTACAGGCGGGCCCCAAGAGGCGGGCTGTCCATTAATCGCAAGCACTAAGTTCAATAAACTGGCCGGAGTCCATAAAGGCCAAGCTGTAAATGCCGAGTCCGCAGCTCGTGGTCGTGCGGTAGCGTTCTCGCTTCCCACGTCCGGGTTCCCGGGTTCGATTCCCGGCGGGGTCAGGGATTTTCTCTGCCTCGTGATGACTGGGTGTTGTGTGATGTCCATAGGTTAGTTATGTTTAAGTAGTTCTAAGTTCTAGGGGACTGATGACCATTGATGTTAAGTCCCATAGTGCTCAGAGCCATTTGAACCATTTTTGTAAATGCCTAGGCTTGCGAATGATTGATTGCTGCTCATTGTCGTCGCAAAGTCGTATAGTCATGGTTGAGGTGATGGCTGGAACTGGTCTGGCAAGGCCGTGGAGCGGCCTAAGTACTGCGTGGGAGGGAGGATACGGTGCGCCCTGCTTGATGGCACGTGCCACAGTGAAAGCATGTTGTGCTGCGTTCACTGCACCTCCTAGTGGAGACAGGGCCGCTGCCTGTAGGAGAAGGGAGCGCCGCGTGTCATGGCAGCAGCTGTCGGAGTTGTCCATAAAAACAGTGTTGTTGTTGTCCTCTGTGCATGTTGATGAATGGCTCTGGAGGACGCGCGACCAGTAGGCCAACACTTCAGCAACCTGCAGAATTTGAGTATTACGTTGACGGACTAAGTGTGGCAATACAGCAACTCTCCCCATGCGCTAGCGGGAAACATGGTTGACCATCTCGACGTCACAGAGTCCTGATACCTCGACATTGTCCTTTGATGGCGACAACCCTGTAACCTCACTATCGGTGTCCAGCGAGATGGGGGCTACTACCACGGCAGTCACCTTAGCCTGGATGCCACCGTCATGTTGACAGGTGGATTCCAACTGCTGAATTGGTGCTGCTGTTGCAGTTCATGGCCCTGCTTGGAATCTGGATGTTGGATCTCTGGAACAAAAAGATTGGTAGAGTCACCGGAAGACACACCTGGGTCATTGCAAGGGAAGCTGAGCGAGTTGCCTGTGGATCTGTGACCAGACTGGCAAATGGATTGAAATAGAGGCCTGACCCAGGAGACGGGTGACTCATGCCACAACCCCCCAGAGCGTACCCCGTGGCACATGATAATGTGTGTGAAATCTTATGAGACTTAACTGCTAAGGTCATCAGTCCCTAAGCTTACACACTACTTAACCTAAATTATCATAAGGACAAACACACACACCCATGCCCGAGGGAGGACTCGAACCTCCGCCGGGATCAGCCGCACAGTGTATGACTGCAGCGCCCGAGACCGCTCGGCTAATCCCGCGCGGCCCCGTGGCACAGCCTTCGTCCGGAAACCATCATGAAGGTGATACTGATGTGACAGCGGCCCTGGTAGAGGGCTTTTGCAGGCCACTGGTGTGACTACGGAACACTTGGGTTCCGACATGGTGTGAATCCAGAAAATGTGTGACCAATGCTCCAGGTGCAACTTCCATGGGAAAACACACTTCCAGAGCATTGTCAGAGTCTGCATCCCGCCCAGCCAGTAGTCGAGAAAGTTCATCTAAGAGGGACTGCTGAGTCGTGGAGTGATCTGGAGCATCATACATAGAAGGAGAAATGTGCACCTCCAAACCTACTTTGTGAAAAAGATCCAATCCCAAGATGCTGGTGGCTCCTTTTGTACAAACAAATTAACTGTAGAGCTAAACTTTCCCAAAACAGCAATGTCATTGTTACTGTAACTCACAGCTGTTTGGCAGTGACCCCCGAAGCTTGCAAGTAAGCAAATCGATTATCATTGTGCAGGATCCTGTGGCAATATGGAACATGACCAGTAAGGTGTTAATCAGGAGTCAATGTATGGCTTGACATGGGTAATACTGCTTAAACTTGGAAAACATTCAAACCCAGCCTCCACAAATCCATCTCACTATCAGAGTCTGTAACTCGGAGGAACGTGCTATATAGTTCTGCCTTATGCACCAATGTTTCACACAATGTACAATCCGTCTTTCCAAAACATCGCTGTTGCTTTTGGTAAGTGATGAAACAATTGCTTCAGGAGTGCGACTGCTCTGAAACCTGGCCGCTTTAACACTGTAACAGAATAGGGGATAAGTGTGTCCTGAGAATCTCTGCTTCTTGAACATCGATGGTGGGCCTGTGCAGTTGATAGATTGGAAAACATGATATGAGTCTTGTGGGACTGCTGAGGACCACATCATTTTGTCAAATGCTCGAATGAGTGGATGGCAAACCGACAACTAGAGTCGTATAGTTTCAGCAAATCGCTTCTAGTCCCTCCTCCAGTGAATATACAAGGATCAAGTCACTAATCTATCAGCACAAGATTGTTTACACTTACGGAGAAAGACCCTGCAAATGTACTATCCTTTCTTGATAACTTTAGCCATTCGTTTAGTGACAAATAAGAAATTTTTGGCGGGCGGTGGCCACATGTAACTGGGAGTCAAAATACCCTGCTAATTTCGTTTTAAGTTGGTCACACGATAAATCTTGGGGTTAGACCTTTGGATTCAACTGTTGAGTGACTCTACAAACTTCAGCACCTGATTAGGCTAACATAAAGGTCCGTTGTTGGGTATTAACGAAGATTCCAAGTGCAATGATATGCTGTTTCATGTGTGCGACGTAATTGGGCCAAGTTCCACTTTCTTATCAAAAGCAGGAAATAACGGCTGTGCTGATAGGAACCCACTGACCATAGAGTTTATCCATGGAAGTCACTAGCAGTTCTTGCGTTTGCTACATGTTTGCAATAACAAGAGAACTTGGGTGGTCACGTCTTTGTTGACTGCAGCCGTAGTGAAAAAAGAATTGAACATCACAATACAAGTTACATGATAGGAAATCTTGTGAAAAACTGTCCTTAAATCATAGTCTTCACTGGGAAAGTTACAATACTGTTGTACTGAACGCCTCATTGCCAATGACTGTAGTGAATGGAGCGCCGCTTGTCGTGGAGGCAGCTGTCAGAATTGTGCACAAAAACAACCTGGTGTTGCTGTTGTCCTAAAGGGATGGTAGCGAATGGCTCCAGAAGAAACATTGCTTGCAGGCTGGCGATTCTGCATTCTGCGGAACCGGCATGCAATGTTGGTGGACTACGTGTCCCGATACAGCACAGACGGATGAGAAAAGTGAATTTTGGGAACAAAGCAGTCGAGGCTGGGTTGCAATCTCGAGTTGCCAAGCGTCGATAACTGACGAGAGCGTACCACAGACCATAGATTTGCGTCACATAGAGACAGCGTCAGCAGAGACCCTGAGTGGCGTTCGTTGGTGTTCAGTGACGAATCTCGCTTCTGCTTGTGGCGGTCAGATCGACGACAATATGTCCACAGGCGACGTGGCGAAAGGTCACAGAATCCTTCGATTATAGAGACCTCCCAGCTGCTGGAATCATGATATGAATACGAAACAGATATGGGAACAGAACTGATTTGCAATTACTGAAGGCAGACACCATGCTTGCCAGTATGTAGTAGGAATGGTAAACACTATTGTCATATCCCTAATGGCCACACACTATAAATGCTATAAGGAACGTATGGATTGTTGATTTACCTGCCTGGTCCCTTGGTTTGCCACCTAAAGAGCATGTTTGAGATGCGATGCCAAGATTTATACTTTCCTACCATCATCCAGCGTCTGCATGAATTGAGACAGCGTGTATTCCAGGCATGGTCGTAAATTATTTAAATTGACATTGCGAGGTTGTTTGCTTCCATACCACAACCAATACAAGAGTGTACTCATGTCCTTGGAGGTCACAGTTCAAAGTGAAGGTATAAAGATCAGTCCCTTACATAATGACAATTTAATCATTTAATACCCTTTGATTTAAGTTGAGACAGCGTGCATTCCAGGCATGGTAATAAATTATTTAAATTGAAATTCCGAAGTTGTTAGTTTCCATACCACAACCAATACAAGAGTGTACTCATGTCGTTGGAGGTCACAGCTCAAAGTGAAGGTATAAAGATCAGTTCCTCACATAATTACTATTTAATCATTTAATACCCTTTGATTTAAGTTTCTCAAAATGAGAAATGAGAAGGAGCGATCTGTATGTACATTAAATTCATTTTTATAGCCAAAATCGCTTTCAAAACTGTTTTTTATTCATCAGTTTCGACAAGTAAGACTCTCATTCTAATTTTTTTAAAACTTTTATGGTTGTACGTTATGTTCCATTGCGTGTTCATTACTCATGCCGTGTTAAAGTGTTAATGGAGAGTATGCACATTCCACACAGGTTTGTCACAATTAAAATTCCAAACAGGTTTGTCATAAATAAAATTATACACAGCTAAAATGTGTCTTGCGGAACTTGACATCTCTACATATGTAGCATTCCTTTCATGCTACGACAATGTATAATAGAAGTGTACATTTGTGTCAATGTTTACACCTTCATGAGGAGTGAAACACCTCTTGGAACCTTCTCACTCGAAATACATAATGTAAATGAATGTTACTGATGCAGAGAAAGGTACCTGTCAAAACTGGTCACTAAAAAACAGTTTTGTACATGATCTTCGCTGTAAACTTTTTTTTCAGTTAATACCCGTTATGCGATGAACATCTCCACAAAATATAATATATATCGGACTGCTTCTTCATATCGTAATAGTTTTTCATTTCAGTAGGTTTGATTTTGTTGACTTACAGTGAAATGGCATGTAACACAAAGTTCGAATCCAGAAAGTGCGACTGGCACGCGGTTTCACCTGTGACAACCCTCACACACAGGAAAACTCATTTTGATAGTTCGACACTGCAGTGAATCATCACAACTGTTTGACGAGTGTGGGGCAAATTCAGCTTCAGTGGCCGGGTAGCTGCCGTGAGGCACACGTCATGATAGCTACTGCTCCTGGATGACTCAGTGTTGTATGAAGCGATGCCAGAGACCTCTGAGACAATAGAGCGACATGCTGCGCACTGATGATTCACCGTGTCAACACTGGATTATTATGGGAAACGTCTGACGATTGTGCCTTTCATGGTATGTTCAGTCAAAACTGTTCTTGTGGAAATTACACGATTGTTCCCTTACAAGTGGGAAGGGCGCCAGTCTCTCACTTCTATTTCGGTGGTACGTTATATGTGTACGTTACGGCCAAAGCCCGAAATCATCCAAAGCCGGAAACTGTCCGGCCAAGTTGAGAAGTGGCCAATGTCGCTTTAAATTTGCCGGCCAATGTCCGATCTCTTTCTGATTTTGGGATTCAGCCGGCCAGTTCGCGAAGTGGCTGGAACCGATCGTCCAGACTCCGAAGAAAGAGCAAAGCAGCTTTGACTGAACAATTTCAAATTATATAATCCAGGAAATGGCCAACATCGTTGTAAATTGACCAGTGTCCGATCTTTTCTTGAATTCGGGATCTGGCCGGCCAGTTTACGAATTGTCGTAGACAGATCGACCAGAATATGAAGATAAATAAAAAGTGGATAATGTGTACAATTTCAAGATGTAATACGGAATCTATTTATTTTATCAATCTCGGTTTTAAAAAGTGTAAACATCATACAGTCTATTCACTTTATAAATTATTTTTAATACAACCGGTATTCACTTATTACAAGAAGTTAAGCTTGTATGACGTTTGGAATTGCACAATACTTTCTTATTTCAGCGTTTGCAGCGATTTAGTAGAGCAAGTGTATCGACTGTATTCTTAGTCACTGGTCAGTGACTGTAAAGAAGATATGGTTCATAATGATTTTCTTCTTTGGCTAAGGATTCCAGAGTGAGCATTTTCTTGTGCAGTGAAGAGAACTCTTTTCTGGAATACAGTTGCTTGAGAACACCATGTTCTGTTCCCAGTTTGTAAAAAGTGCCTCGAACGTTCATGACAACTGGAAGAACGCTTCGGGATCTCCACGACCTGTGTCACCATCTGGAAAACATATGCAAACATGGTCTCCAATTTTTTCAGATGGGAATTTTGGATCTGAATTTTGAAGCTGTAAGATGGCAAGAACTATGCCCCTTACATGAAGTCATTAAAGATCACCTAACTCACGTTGAGCAAACAGTAGGGCTGAACAAAAATGACTGACAAAGCACATTGCATCTTGTGGAGGGTGTAGTATGGATGTATTGGAATAATTAATGTCGGGTGATAGTTTTAAATTAATTCACATGACATGAAAAACTTTGTGGAAATGCGTCAATTTACTGGAAGCTACTTTATCCCAGGGAAATATACAGAGTTGACCGTGGCCGGCTGGGGAACGGCGAAGGGAAGCGACAATAGGCAACTTAGGGCAGCTCAAGCTCTGAGAAAGCGGTAACAGGGCACGACCTCCAGCTGCCTGAAGATGAGTGAGAGTGAGTGGGTGGTTGACCCCATGCTGGTGTACCGGGAAGCAGACGGAGAACTTGTATGCATGTTGGTAAATGTCCATCATCCCGTTTTCAGTGAAACATGCGAGTAAGCCACGCAAAGCTACAGTGGAGCAGTCAACAGAGGCCGAAATACGCGTGTTCGTGACTATAGCAACTTCACGTTGAATTCACGGTCTGCAGAGTCTGAAGTAAATCAGGTGAAGAGCGACAGAATGAAATACGCCGGCCTCTGATGGGAACATAGGACCAAGGAATTTGAAGTACTCTCCTGGGAGTCAGAATTCCAGAAAAATTGGTGTTTTGTGCAGACGCTAACCTCGATGAGTGGCCTGTGAGGAGTTAAATAGCAGAAGTTGAGAGGAAGGGAAATTTTGTGGGAATTTGTTCACTTCCCAAAGCAGGCATTGGTCGGCGCTGGGAAGTGACGCATAATTAGCGCGACTTGCGCTGCAATTGGCGAAAGTGATTTTGCTGGAGGGGAAAACGAGGCAAAGAGCGGACTGGGAGAAGTCTCCATAATGATCTTCCATTCCCAGCTTGCCTAGAGTGTGGACGTGGCGTTCTTTACTCAGCTTGCCTGAGAGAGAGTGAGCATCTCTGCAGTTTAGGATTTAGCAAACGGAACGATTGAGCTTGGAGATATAAAGTTTTCGTTCAGCTATGTACTGAGCAAGATAGCTAGAAGTGAATAGACAAGCGCAGCCTTGCAGCACCACGAGGTCGGCCGACGTCCGCATAACGACACCACTCCGCCACGCTGTATTCGGTGATATTGTGCCCACTCCAGCCACTGATTAATTTGTTGGATCACATCGGCAAAGTTTCTACGAGGCTTTCATGGGCCGTGTATTGTAGAATTCTTCTCACACTTCGCATTACGCCTGGGTCAGTCGATAGGAATTACTAATGATGTATCACGCTTAACTCCACACAAACGCATTTTATTACCACTGCCTGTTAGGAGAGTCATGTAATGTGATGATTGAAGGTCGTGAGTTAAAATAAATCTGTGCTAATCGACTGCATCTGTTTTCAGTCAAGTAGTTGAAATCCCAAGTCACTTT
This sequence comes from Schistocerca serialis cubense, assembly GCF_023864345.2. Taxonomy (NCBI): domain Eukaryota; kingdom Metazoa; phylum Arthropoda; class Insecta; order Orthoptera; family Acrididae; genus Schistocerca; species Schistocerca serialis. Next base: position 531,413,098 of record NC_064642.1, read on the forward strand.
CTTAATTAATTTTATGTGCAACATTTGCATCTGGTGTTCAATAGCTGAATATAACATCAATGTGCACCCCTTTTTAATTAAAAGGGATCAATTCTGAATCAATTAATGTCAACACTGCCATCGCAGTTCAATCAGGAGTCACAGGGCCTTATTACTTTCTTTGTGTTATCCGACATTGCGGCAGTTTTGCACTCTCTGTTGATCTGTTAGTCAATTACCGGGGGTGAACGCATGCCAAAACCAGATAAGTGACGGGTGGGGTGTTACAAAGCATTTTCGCCCCTTGCACTTGCAAGTGAGAGAACCGCGATTTAGTCAGGGATTTCCAGACATATGTGCAATCACAGTGCGTTTTGGCCAGGAATCTATGGCCAGTTCGCGAAATGTCTGGCCAAAGTCGGATATACACCAGTTCTTTCAAGTACTAGGACTTTGGCAAACCCCTCGGCAAAAGTGCGAAATGGCCGGACAATTCGCGATCTGGCCGGTCTTCGGGCTTTGGCCGTTACATGTACAAAACCATTCTGTGTTTTCTACCAGCGAAGAATTGGCTAGGAAGACACTTTTTTGGTATCAGGATGAGAGGGAGGTCGTTCATTCTGCACATGCACCAACGACCATCGAGCAGTTGCCAATCGCGCTGGTGGAGGAATAGAACCCCCACCAAGAGAACTGCTGGGCACTGCTGAGCAGCGTGGTAGCACGCTGCAGAGTATGCACTGCCGTCCGTGGTGATCACACACCCTACCAAGAACCATGTCCCGCCTTTTGTAATGTCCAGCGGACACTCATTAATCGCTCCTGACTGGAGTGTAGCTATTGTCTTTGAATAAAAGCGTCATTTGTGTTCGTTTCATTGCGTATTTCTTTCAGTTACCCTCCGTACTAAAATGTTGCAGTTCCTTCTACATATGGTTCAAGATTCATGGAGCTATATTACTAGGCACTGACACGTCAAGTGAAAGTTCCTTATGTTTTTCATATCAGCGTATATCCGCCATATAAGGCAAAGCGTTATATCAGAACTGTTGCTGAAAAGTTGCACTAAAAATGTTTGCTGATGACGCAATTAGGACAGCGACTGTTGGATAATCATTTTATTAATTCTTTTAGAAATCTGTTTCACTTTTAGTAACGAGCCGCCACTCTGCATTTGAGCCAGCCAGGGGATGGATTACCTCATGGACAGAGGATGTCAGCAAGCGATGGGAACTTGCCCAGACAGAAGCTGCTGCCGGATAGAAAAATGTATAGTACTTTGTGAAGCATCAGTTTTTGTACTGTTTCCATTCCAGACTGATGTTAACTCTTTATATGAGCCAGGCCAGGTTAATATATACTGATATAGATGGAATTTCACTTAAAGACAGATAGACATTGCGAGGCTCAATAGTTGTGTGTTTTCGGAATATATGTGAAAGATGACGCGGTGTGAGGATCTGAGTGACTATGTGAGCTTAATATCAATCACCAGGTTATTAAATTAGAAATGCCACAAACGCAGCTTGAAAGTTCTACAATTCATCTCCATTTCCGAGATTTATTTTTCATGCTACTTCCGTCTCCGAAAGATAGCTGAAGAATTTGGAAACTGATATACATAAAAAATAAAAACGTGTAAGAGAAACGAAAACGGAGGAAGAAAAACAAAAAATTAATAACTACGTGAAGCTGCGTAGATCGATGGAAACAACAAAGTGTTTGGTCTTTGCAGACGACCTTCTGATAGCAGAAGAAACCTTAGCGAATACATAGAAAAGACTAGAATTTCAGAAGGAGATAGCTGAAACGGAAAATCTACAAACATCGTCTGAAAAGACTGAATCCATGACCAATTAAAGCAACTAGACAAGAATTTTAATAACCAAGTACGTAGTGTGTTTAGAGGAAACGTACTGCGGAGTAAAGATCAGTATAGGGATGCCACAGCATTTTAAAATCAGAACTGATCTTAGACAAGGAGACACGTTACGACCAATGTCTTTTAACTTAAGTTAGAAAAGACAGACAGAGGACACAAAAAATTAAACTCATCTGGAATAATACTGGACACTAACACAATTATTGACTACTATATGCAGACGATGTTATTCTAATAAATAACAGTAAAATCTACATGCGGCTCATGACAAGTTCTTACAGAAATATTGCAAGGAAAGTAGGGTTACAAATTAACCAGGAGAAAACTGAGTGTATGGCCGTGAGCAAGGCACCCAAACATGGTGACCTAATGAATTGATGAATTCACTTTTAAAAGAATAAACTATTTAGGAAGCACTTTTACCGAACAGAAAGAAAAAGAAACCGAGGTTAAGGCAAGGATCGCAGCATATTTCGGGTTACGGGACGTGCCCTGCAGTAGAGCAGTTTCGAACAGTTTTAAAATCAGACTACAGCAGAATTTAATTTTCCCGGTATCTCAATGTGAGTCTGAAACATCTACATTAAAGAAGTAAAACGAACAAAAATTGACTGTCTTAGAGTAAAAGAATCCACCACCATTTGACAGGATTGTTGTTTGTATAATTACGGCGCCGGTTTCGGCATTTTATGCCATTTTCAACCGATTTAGTTTATGTCAGTAAGATATACTGCAGGAGATCAAGCTCAAAATCGGCCATAAATTAAGAAAAATATTAGCTCCCCACGCAATGCCAGTATTTCTCTTCATTTATGGCCAATTTTGAGATTGATGTCCTGCAATATATGTTAATGACATAAATTCAAGCATTTGAAAATGGCGTGAAAGGTCGAAACCTAGGTAGTAATTAAATAAACAACAATACAGTCAAACGGTGGTGTGTTCATTTAAAACTTATTGTATGACTGTTGCTCAGCAACATCAAAAACTGTTTCGAGAAAAAAACATCAAGTAAAAAGTTTGTATAAATTCTAGTGTCCGATTTCACTCGTCGGCTTTGAGCAATGACGTCACATCTCAGGCAAAGACGCTACATATAGGCCATATATGAAAGAAACGGATCATATTCGTAAACAAACGAATTTAGCATGCGATAAAATTACAATCACATTTCTTGCAGTTATTTACTTAGTCATGAATTATATCGAAACGACTTGAAGACATCGAAAATAATTAAGAACAAATTTTTTTTTAAAATATCATGTTTGATAAGAATTATTCTCGTTATTTATATGAGTAGAAAAGCACGGAAAACCTTTAAACTGCTTTGCACTAAAGCGCATGGTGAAGTCATACTATTGTAAAATGGCGTAGCAGTTAATTAATTAGTTATAAAACAGCTTACTATTAATTATTTAATGTAATGGGAGAAGCGCAGGAAAGTTGGGGTTTTGGGCGAGGGGAAACTAAAAAAACAACAGAAAAACGGGAGAATGAAATGAATGACAACAAATATGAAGCAGTAGCTTGAAACGTAGAGAAACCGACACGCTAAATTCTAAATGAAAAGCCAGCACATAATTAACGAAAACCCACAAAAAAATAACGAATACTGGAATTGATAACTATAACTAACCTAGTTACCGATTCCAACCATTCCATGATTCATATGTAAATTTTTTTTGCAGCATTTGTATGCACTGAAACGTAATGGCATTTCTACATTTGTGATTGATCTCTAAAACAATTGCGGTGAAATAACAAAAATTCGAATCGGTATCTACAATGGACCTTCTATATAGGTCAATTCTTGTAACCTATTCAAATATTAGTAACTTTTTTGCAGTAGTTCAGAGGGCAATTACAGGTTCAGAAATCCTATTAGTCAACATTTTAGTGAACACACCGTCTGAAAAAACGATCCAATTGATTAACGATCGAATGTTCGGAATCGGTAACTAGAATTGACCTATATAGGTGGTCATTTCCAGTTACCGATTCCAACTATTCGATTGTTCATAACTTCAGACATTTTTGCAGTAAATATGTGGACTACATTTTTATAGGATTTCTAGATTTCTTATTGATCTCAGAACTACAACAAAAAAGTAACAAATATTGTAGGTACAGCTTCCAAATTTTTTTCTTTGTCATAGGAGTGAAGAGTGTAACAACAAATGTAGAAATCCTGTAACACTATAGTCCACACAGTTATTATCAAAACCCTGTTTATAACGAACCATGGAATAATTGGAATCGGTAACTATAATTAATCTATATAGGTCAATTCTAGTTACCGATTGCAATACTAGTCATTTTTCCGCTGATGTTCTGAGAACAATTACAAATGCAGAAATCGTATTACATTTCAGTGCACACACGTGGCTGTTTCACTACAGTACGACTTCATCATGCGCTATGCTGTAATGGATTTAAAGTTTCTCTGTGCTTTCCTTACTCGCATAAATCACGATAATCGTTTATTTCAGACATGTGTACTTCTCTTTTTCTGTTGTTATTCATTTTCGTTACCTTCAGTTCTTTTCGACATAATTTGTGCCTAAGTAATTAATCAAGTGAACTGTGATTGTAATTTTATCGTATACTGCATTTGTTTGTTTATGAATATGATCAGTTGCTTTCAAAGACTACCTTTATGTAGTGTCTTTGCCTTAAGTATGACGTCATAGCTCAAAGTCGACGAGTGGAATAGAACACTAAAATTGACCCAAAATTTTGGGTCCAAGAGGGACCCCCAGTCACAAGAATGGAAAATATAACTCACGAGCTGATATTGGCCGAAGAATGAAGACACCTAATTATGGTAGAAGAGGAAAGGCTACCGCGAGTTGCATTCTCAGGTAGAAGGGCCCGATGAAGTCCATGGATTAGATGGAAGGATGACATCAGGTACGGAGGCGATGGGCCTGAGGAAAGGAGAATGGGCCACGATGGCAAGTGTTAATCAGAGGCTAGGGTACCGTCGGGAGAGCCCCAGGAATTACGGTAGGAAAGCCATTATTTTCTATAGGGTGTTCGGAAATTACCATACAAACTTGTAAGACTGGTAGCAATGAGTGAGTAGATAATATTTTGAATTGGAAGCCATGTCCGGAGACGTTGTTTTATATTTCCACTCATTAATGGCCAAAGAAATTACTCGTGTACTCGTTGACGGGTTTCCTGCAACGCGATGCACTACGGCTTCTTCCAGTTCCGATGTGCACCATCCCCTTGAAGCATCGCAGCCACGCCTGCTGACAATGAAGGTACCCTTTCTCGAAGCCATTGACTAATTATGGGGAAAAGTATATGCGATGGAGTCGGACATTGTGGAGAATGATCTTTGTAAAAGCAACGAACAGCTCTTCATTACCGTGAGCTTATCCATTCAGAAGGATTCTGTCGGTGTATTCTGCAGACGTGTACTCAACCACGTTGGCCTAACTCTCAAAGACACGTGAATGAGGCTCGAACCGTATCAGAGAAGTAGGAAAGACGTCAAAAGACATCAGCCAATCCGATGCAACCATCCCTACCATGCCTACACTTATGAATGCCTAACTAGCAAACATGATTTCAAATGGCTGTTGCAAGGAAACGGTACGTTTCCGGACATGGGTTCCTGTTCAAATGGTTATATACTCACGCTCCTCTACAATCCCCAGGAGTTTGTAACGGCAATTTCCGAACACCCTATAAATACATAAATGACCTGGTTGACAGGGTGGGCATCAATCTGCAGTTGTTTGCAGATGATGCTGTGATATACGGGGAAGTGTCGAAGTTGGGTGATTATAGGTGGATGCAAGATGACTTACACAAATGTAAATTCATGCGGATGAGTAGGAAAAACAAACCCGTATTGTTCGGGTACAGCATTAATAGTGTCCTCCTTGACATAGTCGTTTAAAAATATGAGTGTAACGTCGCAAACCGATATGAAATGGAAGGAGCATGGTAGGGAAGGCGAATGGTCGGCTTCGGTTTATTGAGTGAGTTTTAGGAAAGTGTGGTTCATCTGTGAAGAAGACCGCATATAGGACGCTAGAGCTGCCTATTCTTGGGTACTGCTCGTGTGTTTGGGTTCAGCACCAGGTCTCATTAAAGTAAGACATCGAAGCAGTTCAAAGCTGGGTTGCTACATTTATTACCGATCTACCTCTACATCTGCATCTAAATCTACAGGGAAACTCTGCAAATCACATTTACGTGCCTGGCTCATCCAACCCCCTCAACAATTCTCTGTTATTCCAATCTCGTATAGCGCGCAGAAAGAACTAACACCAATATCTTTCCGTGCGAGCTCTGATATCCCATATTTTATTACGGCTATCCTTTCTCCCTATGTAGGTCGGCGTTAACAAAATATTTTCGCATTCGGAGGAGAAAGTTGGTGATTGGAATTTCGTGAGAAGATTCCTCCGCAACGAAGAACGCCTTTGTTTTAATGATATCTATCCAAATCCTGTATCATTCCAGTGACACTCTCTCCCCTACTTCGCTATAATACAAAACGTGCTGCCCTTCTTTGAACTTTTTTGATGTTCTCCATTGATCCTATCTGGTAAGGATCCCATACTCAGCAGCAGTATTCTAAAAGAGGACAGACAAGCGTAGTGTAGGCAGCTCTTTAGTAGATCTGTTACTTTTTCTAAGTGTCCTGCCAACAAAACGCAGTCTTTGGTTAGCCTGCCCCACAACATTTTCTATGTGTTTCTTGCAATTTAAGTTGTTCGTGATTGTAATTCCTAGGTTCGAACAATACGTAATTTTACGGAGATGCTTCGAGAATTCAAATGGAAATGCCAGAAGGGAACGCTGCATTCTTTTCGAGAGAAACCATTGAGGGAATTTAGAGGATTTGCATTTGAAGCTGATTGCAGAAGGTTCTACTGGCACCAACATACATTTCGCATGAGGAACACGAAGATACGAGAAATTAGGTCTCACACGGGGGCACACAGACAGTAGTTTTTCTCTCGCTCTATTTGCGAGTGGAACAGGAGAGGAAATGACTGGCAGTGGTACAGGGCATCCTACGCCACGCCACCTTAGGCTTGCAGAATATGTACGTAGATGTAGATGTAGAAACCCAAGAGTAGAAATCATTGGTGGAGGAACGCAGAGAACGTATATGGTCTCCCACGCCAAAGCGACAATGAAGAAGAGGAAGAAAAACAAAAAATTCAAAACAAGCCATTAAATTCATAACTGAAAAAAATGAAAAGAACGTACATGAAAGTTAAAAATCTGTTGTTCTAAAAAAATTAAGGAATTATAATAGATTTGTAACACCAGACGACCTATATGGCTCGGAAACATTAATTTTATCTGATTGTAAAACAGAATTAGAAGATATGGTAAAAGATAGAAAGAAGATTCTAGCGAAAAATATTACGTCCAATCAAGAACAAAGATGAAAATTGGATTTCGAGACAAAACAACGAAATATATTCATTCTGTCCTAAAAGAACAGATGAGATCAGGAAAGGAAGTTTCACTCTCTATGGACATATAACAGAAAAAAGGAAGACAGATTAACAAAGAAGATCCACCTACTCTTCCAAAACAAGAGAACAGACACAGAAAACGGGTGTGGAGGCAAGACAAAAAAGTACTAGAGTCAAGAAAATCGAAGGGGAAGCAAGACAAAAAAGTATTAGAAGTCAAGAAATTCTAAGGTTTTCAGGAAGATAAAATAAGCAGAAAAACAACTGGAGTCACATGGTCAGATGAGAGTAAAAGAGCCTATTCTGAGAAAAAGAGTTTTGGGGAAGGATGGAGGAAAAGAAAAATAAATACTGTAGTTATCTTCATATGGCCGTTCGTTGGCCTGTAACGAATATATACAGGGTGGTCCATTGATCGTGACCGGGCCAAATATCTCACGAAATAAGCGTCAAACGAAAAACTACAACGAACGAAACTTGTCTATCTTGAAGGGGGAAACCTGATGGCGCTAAGGTTGGCCCACTAGATGGCGCTGCCATAGGTCAAACGGATATCAACTGCGTTTTTTTTTTTAATACGAACCCCCATTTTTTATTACATATTTGTGTAGTACGTAAAGAAATATGAATGTTTTAGTTGGACCACTTTTTTAGCTTTGTGTTAGATGGCGCTATTGTAGTCACAAACATACGGATCACAATTTCAGACGAACAGTTGGTAATAAGTAGGTTTTTTTAAATTAAAATACAGAACGTAGGTACGTTGGAACACTTTATTTCGGTTGTTCCAATGTGATACATGTACCTTTGTGAACTTATCAGTTCTGAGAACGCATGCTGTTACAGCGTGATTACCTGTAAATACGACATTAATGCAATAAATGCTCAAAATTATGTCCGTCAACCTCAGTGCATTTGGCAATACGTGTAACGACATTCCTCTCAACAGCGAGTAGTTCGCCTTCCGTAATGGTCGCACATGCATTGACAATGCGCTGACGCATGTTGTCTGGCGTTGTCGGTGGATCACTATAGCAAATATCCTTCAACTTTGCCCACAGAAATAAATCTGGGAACGTCAGATCCGGTGAACGTGCGGGCCATGGTATGGTGCTTCGACGACCAATCCACCTGTCATGAAATATGCTATTCAATACCGCTTCAACCGCACGCGAGCTATGTGCCGTACATCCATCACGTTGGAAGTACATCGCCATTGTATCATGCAGTCAAACATCTTGTAGTAACATAGGTAGAACATTACGTAGGGGGCTGACCGGTGTAGCCGAGCGGATCTAGGGGCTTCAGTCTGGAACCGCGCGACCGCTACGGTCGCAGGTTCGAATCCTGCCTCTGGCATGGATGTGTGCGATGTCCTTAGGTTAGTTAGGTTTAAGTAGTTCTAAGACTAGGGGACTCTTTACCTCAGATGTTAAATCCCATTGTGCTCAGAGCCATTTGAACCATCACGTAGGAAATCAGCATACATTGCACCATTTAGATTGCCATCGATAAAATGGGGGCCAATTATCCTTCCATGCCTCTGGCATGGATGTGTGTGATGTCCTTAGGTTAGTTAGGTTTAAGTAGTTCTAAGTCTAGGGGACTGATGACCTCAGATGTTAAATCCCATTGTGCTCGGAGCCATTTGAACCATTACGTAGGAAATCAGCATACATTGCACCATTTAGATTGCCATCGATAAAATGGGGACCAATTATCCTTCCTCCCATAATGCCGCACCATACATTAACCTGCCAAGGTCGCTGATATTCCACTTGTCGCAGCCATCGTGGATTTTCCGTTGCCCAATAGTGCATATTATGTCGGTTTACGTTAGCGCTGTTGGTGAATGACGCTTCGTCGCTAGATAGAACGCGTGCAAAAAATCTGTCATCGTCCCGTAATTTCTCTTGTGCCCAGTGGCAGAACTGTCCACGACGTTCGAAGTCGTCGCCATGCAATTCCTGGTGCATAGAAATATGGTGCGGGTGAAATCGATGTTGATGTAGCATTCTCGACACCGACGTTTTTGAGATTCCCGATTCTCGCGCAATGTGTCTGTTACTGATGTGCAGATTAGCCGCGACAGCAGCTAAAACACCTACTTGGGCATCATCATTTGTTGCAGTTCGTGGTTGACGTTTCACATGTGGCTGAACACTTCCTGTTTCCTTAAATAACGTAACTATCCGGCGATCGGTCCGGACACTTGGATGATGTCATCCAGGATACCGAGCAGCATACATAGCACAATTCCGTTGGGCATTTTGATCACAAAAGCCATACATCAACACGATATCGACCTTTTCCGCAATTGGTGAACGGTCCATTTTAGCACGGGTAATGTATGACGAAGCAAATAGCGTCCACACTGGCGGAATGTTACGTGATACCACGTACTTATAAGTTTGTGCCTATTGCAGTGCCATCTATCACAAGGCGGACAAAGTGGTCCAACTAACACATTCATATTTCTTTACGTACTACACGAACATGTAATAAAAAATGGGGGTTCCTATTTTAAAAAACGCAGTTGATATCCGTTTGACCTATGGCAGCGCCATCTAGCAGGCCAACCATAGCGCCATCTGGTTTCGTTCTTTGTAGTTTTTTCGTTTGACGCTTACTTCGTGAGATATTTGGCTCGGTCATGATCAATGGACCACCCTGTATAGGGTGTTTCAAAGTTACACCGACAAACTTCGAAGGGATTTAGAAACTGTCTTGAGGAACACAATGAGTATAGGAACCCATGTCCGGAAACGTCATCCAAGAGCGTCGAAGTTATAGCGACGGCACTTGTGCGTGGATTTATATACCTGGTGATTCCGCGATGATCTTACAAACTTTCAAAGATGATGGAGAAGGATACATGTATCATTTTGTTGAGTCAAGGGATACCGGTCCGGAAACGAATGAGTCGGAAGCTATAAGCGAAATTCGTTCTGATACTTGTGACAGTGGAATACATGTAACGGTATTGTTGTTGATAAGATTGTAGGGTGGGCAACTTTCAAGACTGGTATTGTGGACAAAAACAAGAAAATAATGTCCAGTAAACATGAGCTCTCAAATGCATGTTTAAAGAGCTACGAGCACTTAGGTGTGTTTCACAGTAGCGAAGGTGAACAAGTGCTCATAGCCCTTACAGTATGCATTTAGAGCCCATGTTTACCGGAAATTATTCGAGAGAAGGCACATGACTTCCTCACTTTAACAACATTATCAGTGAGATTAACATTCACATTTTGGGACATGATCTCAGTGTTCCCCAATGCTGTAATTGCTATGTGTGGTTAATAACTTTTTCTACTTGAGGAAACTGTGGGTAGAATGTCAGTGTAACTGCATGTGTAACCTGGGGGGCCATAGTTGAGGCGACTGAGAACAGGGAATGAGATGAAATGGGGACCATAAATGCTGAGTGCAGCTACCCGATCCGCTAAACAGTACTCAGGGGGTCCTACTTGCAGAAGGACTTCTGATCGTAGCCCTCTCCTCCTTCCACTTAAGGTCTGACAGAAGGGTACCAGTTAAAAAAATATTTTCCGTGGACCAGCGCCAGTCCGTCACAGAAGATGACTGGATGGCTGAAAGTGGGTGGAGGAAGCCATTTAAGAGAGACTGTGTAAGTAGGCTGTTTAGGTTTTCTTATTGGTAAAGCCACCTCTGTATGAAAATCACTGGCTGTGCTGTGTGCAGTCTGTGGCTGCTTTGCATTGTTATAATACTCGCCATTGTAGTGTTAGGCAGCTGGCTGCGAACAGCGCGTAGCGTTGCGCAGTTGGGGGTGAGCCGCCAGCAGTGATGGATGTGGGGAGAGAGTAATGAAGATTTTTGTGAGGTAAGTGATTTCTGAAAGGTATAGTTTAATGTTAGGCAGGGCCATTCTTTTGTAGGGATTTCTGAAAGTCAGATTGCGTTGCGCTAAAAATATTGTGTGTCAGGTTAAGCACAGTCCTGTACAATTGTTCTTCAAAGGGGACGTTTCATATGTCGACCCTTAGCCGAGGATACCTCACTGGAATCTTCTGATTTTTTCCTTGTAGTTTGTGTAATTAGCGTAGATTTTGTTTATTGCTAGCTCGTAATTGTAGAGAGAATCTCCTTTGTAGTTGCAGTCTTTCATTGTTGTACAGTAAAACAGTTGTGACATGCATGTAGATTTGCACCAAGTATTTAAGTAGACATTATTTCCATTTCTATGTTAATGTGTTATCTTATTTTGCTCTTCAAATTGTGCTTTTCTGTGTTATCGTGTGAAATATTGTGACAATAATGGCGTGTGCAAAACGTAACACTAGGCTCCAAAGTAAACTGAGAAATAATAGTGACGACGAGCGTAGCTTATCAGCACCACTGTGTAATGAAGTAACAGACATTCAAAGTAGTAATTTGGTAACTGTGCATAGGGAAATGGAGCGGGCGTCAAATAATGGTGTAGACAGTGAAACAGTAGTGAACAGGGAAGCGTTATCGATCGATCGGTCGGCAACAGCTCGCCTCAGGAATCGGGAATGACAGAACACAATATTGCAAATACTGTAGACTCAGGTTTTGGGTTCTCACCGTTTTCTCAAATGAGTCAAGACACATTTTCCGCTTGTCAAAATGTGAATGTTGCCGGTGCAAATTCACTGCCGAAAAGCACTGAGGAACATGTTTCAGACACCAGTGCATTGTTATTACAATTAATGCAACAAATGGGACAAAAGCTTCAAAAGTTAGACACAATGGAACAAAATCTTAAAAAGTTAGACACAATGGAACAAAATCAGAGACAAACACAGCAACAGTTAGACACACTGGAACAAAATCAGAGACAAACGCAGCAACAGCTTCAAAAGTTAGACTCTTTGGAACAAACTCTTGAACAAACGCGTGAAGATTTAACTACTGAGTTACATAACATCGAATCGAAATGTCAAAAAGTCTGTAATGATGTAAAAACTCAAATTTGTGAGCATTTTCAACCTATTTTTTCGCGGCATGTAAATGCATTACAGAATCACGAAGCAGCCATAAAAGAACTGCAAATTATTGTTCATGAAAATCATGAGACCTTGCAAGCTAAATTTGACTCAGTTGCATCTACCGATTCGGTTACGCAACTTGCAAAAACTCAAGAAAACTTAAAGAACACAGTAGATTCGATTTCAACACAAATGGACACTCTGAAACTTGGTTCAGAAAACACACTGAGGAAATGTGTTCACTATCGAAGAAAGTAGCCGAACTTTCGGATCAGGTCACTAATTTATCTACGAAGGTAGATGATAATCTGAATGACACAGAAGAGTGCAAACAAATAAGGAAATTCAAACAAAATCAGAATCAGATTAATACGCAACACCAAAGAGAAATCCGGGAAATACAAGATCAGCTGACACAGTTAATACAAGAATTACGTATTTCAGAGGACACTCGCGCCCCAATACAGGAAGAGGGACATAGAAATACGGAACAGCCAGCTGCCTAACACTACAATGGCGAGTATTACAACAATGCAAAGCAGCCACAGACTGCACACAGCACAGCCAGTGATTTTCATACAGAGGTGGCGTTACCAATAAGAAAACCTAAACAGCCTACTTACAACTGAAGTAAGGTGATCTTTTGTGGAAATTGTGGAAGGTCATAAAACTCAGTGCATATGGACAGACCGATCGGCATAGATATTTTGTTGAAGCCCCCAACAACAGGAAATGGCTAGGTTCTTTTAGTGAGCGGCAAAAACCACGAGGTCAACTTTCTGGGAAGCTTAACAGACTTCTTTCAGAAATTGGAAATTGTCAGCCCAGAAACATTAGATCATTCTGTAAATGAGGGACTGTGGTCCAATCTAGGTAGATGTTTCTTCCAAAACATGGCCGTCGTGACCAAGAGAACGCCGACTTCGAAGTCTAAAATGTTCTTTTTTTAGAAAAGAGAGACTTGGAGTCGCTGATTGGCTCCTCTCTGGAGATGCTATTGCTCCCCAAGTGTGGGAACCCCAGTGCTGTGCCTGGATAGGCTACCAGGTCAGCAGAACAGTCAGGAGGGAAGATTCAATGAGTAGAGTATAGTTCGATTCGTTTGTGCAACGTGGGAGTGGCTTCGTTCCCTCATTCTCGCCTCCTGTACCGAGGCTTGGTGGAAAGTGGTTGTGCTTCTTTGCTTTCTTCGACTTCTGGTTCTCCCCTGGTGGAGAACTTTTCCTAGTGGGTGAGACTTGTGGTCTGTATTTTGTGATGGACGAAGACCTTGTGATAGTTTCCAACTGTACCGACTGTGAAACTCCATATCATCTCGGATTTATCGTGTGTTACGAGAGAGAACTTATTCGTCCTGAGTCGGACGTCTGACTTTTAACGATTCCAGCACGATCTTTCACGCCTGAAAGACAAATTGGTTTGGCCAGAACAGCGAACGAGTGCACCTCACACTGAAATCTATCGTGATTTCAGGGCTCTGATAGGGAAGTTACCCGCGTTCTGATAATCAGAACGCCACACCGCGTAGTTCCTATATTTTCGTGGACGCGTCAGAACATAAAGCTGCCTCAGCGACAGCTCCTCGTCCACAGCGCGCCATTTTCTGCTGCCGCCTGAATCAAGGTGAAATGGTAATGTACTGCTGCACCGGCGTGGTATTGTTAAATGATACTATCAGCTCCCCGTTCTCAGGTGAATCACAGTTTGTGATACAGCTGATCGTAGTTGATTCCATTTGGATACAGTTGGGCCTCACAGTAGGTTCAGGTAAAAAAGTCACATTGGATTGTAAAAGGGATTAATTAAGGGGAGAGTTTGTATAGCTTTCATTCCAATGTATGCTTTGCCTATCAAACACCTTTCTTTATCTGATTAGTGTTCGTCATTTTATTGTAAGATTTATCAGCTAATTGTAGTTACTAAGGGGTTAATAAAACATGTCATTATTTTGTAAACTTCAGTTCGTCACTGTTCTCATTTCACTTCCTCTACTATTCACTGTTTTTGTTTTAATGCGGTGGTACATGAGTAACTTCACTCAGACATATATTTACGATTAAAGTCAGCGATACTTTGCTTATACACGCATAAAAAAAGGGTTTTGCATCATCTCGGTTCCCAGAACTTCTGAAGTTAGACGTTGACTGTGAGTACTGTATCACAGACAAAGTCCCTTTGACTGTTCAGAGATGTCACTAAACACGCCCAAAGAAGTAAACAACCATGCACGAGCAGCGCTTATTACACAAGAAGGTGGGGCGGGGGGGGGGGGGGCGGGGGGGGGGGGAGGGGGCCCACAGCCCATCAGTTTCAGTCATTCCACCAGGAAGGAGGTACACGGCTCGTGTTGTCTGCAGTTCCTGCAGTTCAACCATGCCTAGACGGTCAGTACCGCGGTTCGATCGCGTCCGCATTGCTACTTTGTGCCAGGAAGGGCTCTCAACAAGGGAAGTGTCCAGGCGTCTCGGAGTGAACTAGAGATGGGCAAGCTCGTTCATCATTGGGAACTAGTTCACTGCTGATCGTTCTTTTTTGGGAACCGTTCATTTTTACTCGTTCACCGTTCATTTGTGTTTGGTATATGGTTCTTATGAAAAACTGAAAACTAGTAGTGTAGGTGACTGAAGGATGGAGGGCACCAAGAGGAGGCACTTGCCTCTCCCTAGAGTATAGAGTTTTTATTCATTACAGAATTCTTACACACTTTTAAAAGTAATTTCTGTGAATCTGCAGAACCTCTCGTTTAGCCAACTGTAGCGTTATGTGGCTGATCGCAGGGAAATAATATAGGGTGGCGCACGGAAAACCGGCCCCGAGTACAGACTGCTGGCCAATTACGGACGATGTGTTGCCCGTTACGAGCAGATACAACAAACAGACAAACATGTAATAATTAGGCAGTGAAGAAATAACAAGCTAATGCAAGCAACAATGGCGAAGTAATCGATGTCGATGCATAGAGAGCTGGAGAACAGCATGTGGAAGCATGTGCAACAGAATTAGAATTTCACAAAAAATCCTTCATAATATTAAGTGTATATCGTGCACCTGCAGGTAACTTTAATCTGTTTGTAAATCACCTTGAAGCTGTACTGGCCCATTTAACAACCAAAAACAAAGAAATAGTGGTTGCTGGTGATTTCAATGTAGATTTCCTTGAAGACTCTCCCAATAAGAACTTATTTGAGTTAGTAACACTATCATTCAACTTAATTCCCACTGTAAAGATCCCCACTAGGATAGCCACTTGCTCACAAACAGCCATTGATAATATCTTTATAGAAAAGTCCAATGAACAAAATTACATTACAAAACCAATAGTCAATGGCCTCTCAGACCATGACATGCAGTTCCCTCTGTTAAATGTTAATACTGAACAGGATATAAAATCTGTTAAATCTTAGGTCAAGAGGGTAATCAGTAAGCCAAAAATTGATTATTTTAGGGCACTCCTCAGAGACATTCACTGGACTGATGTTTACAGTGCTCATGGCATGAATGAAAAATATAACATTTTTGCTAATAAAGTGCTTACCTTATTCGAACACTGCTTTCCCCCAAAACTTACCAAGGTTAGAGCAAAGTCTACAAAGAAGCCATGGATTACTCGAGGAATAGGGGTATCTTGTAAAACAAAAAGAAAACTGTATCTGTCAATCCGAAACATTTCCAATGTTGATGCTATAGCACATTATAAGAAATACTGCAAAATATTAAAGACTGTAATACGGATGTCAAAGCAAATATATTACAAGGAAAAGATAGTCATATCAGATAACAAAATAAAGACAATATGGGATATAGTGAAGGAGGAGACCGGTAGAACCAGACATGAAGAGGAACAAATAGCATTAAGAGTAAATGATACATTGGTGACAGATGTGTATAGTGTTGCAGAACTTTTTAACAAACATTTTATAACTGTTACTGAAAAGATGGGGTTGTCAGGTTCGGTAGATGCTGCTATGGATTACCTTAGACCAGACATTTCAAGTAACTTCCATAATATGAATTTGACCCTCACTACCCCAACAGAAATAATGTCCATCATAAAATCTTTAAAATCAAAAACATCTAGTGGGTATGATGATATATCAACAACGTTAATTAAAGAATGTGATTCTGAGCTAAGTAACATATTAAGCTATCTGTGTAACCAGTCGTTTAACAGTGGAATATTTCCTGAATGGCTGAAATATGCTGAAGTTAAGCCACTGTTTAAGAAGGGAGATAAAGAAATAGCATCAAATTTCCGTCCAATTTCACTGTTGCCAGCATTCTCAAAAATTTTAGAAAAAGTAATGTACAGTCGTCTCTATAACCATCTTATCTCAAATAACATACTGTCAAAGTCACAGTTTGGATTTCTAAAAGGTTCTGATATTGAGAAGGCTATCTACACTTACAGTGAAAATGTGCTTAATTCATTAGACAAAAAATTGCAGGCAACAGATATACTTTGTGATCTGTCAAAGGCATTTGACTGTGTAAATCACAATATCCTTTTAAGTAAACTAGAATATTATAGTGTAACAGGAAATGCTGCAAAATGGTTCAAATCTTATATCTCTGGCAGGAAACAAAGGGTGTTATTAGGAAAGAGACATGTATCAAGCTATCAGGCATCATCCAACTGGGAACTAATTACATGTGGGGTCCCACAAGGTTCCATGTTGGGGCCCTTACTTTTTCTTGTGTATATCAATGACATTTCATCAGTAACAGTACCAGATGCCAAGTTTGTTTTGTTTGCCGATGATACAAACATTGCAATAAATAGCAAATCAAGTGTAGTCTTAGAAAGATCAGCCAATAAAATATTTGTGGACATTAATCACTGGTTCCTAGCCAATTCTTTGTCACTAAACTTTGAAAAAACACACTACATGCAGTTCAGAACTTGTAAGGGGTGTCCCAAGAGTATATGTCTAACATACTATGACAAGAAGATAGAAGAAGTGGACAGTGTTAAATTCTTGGAATTACAGCTTGATAATAAATTCAACTGGGAGGAACACACCACAGAACTGCTGAAGCGTCTTAACAAATCTCTGTTTGCAATGCGAATTTTGTCAGACATAGGGGATATAAAAATGAAAAAGCTGGCATACTATGCTTACTTTCATTCCATAATGTCATATGGGATTATTTTTTGGGGTAATTCATCAAGCCAAGCTAAAGTTTTCTGGGCACAAAAATGTGCAGCAAGAGTTATATGTGGTGTGAACTCAAGAACGTCCTGCAGAAGCCTGTTTAGGGAACTAGGGATACTAACTACTGCTTCCCAATATATTTATTCCTTAATGAAATTTGTCATTAAAAATATATCACTTTTTCAAACCAACAGCGCAATTCATGGAATCAATACTAGAAATAAGAATAATCTTCACAAGGATTTAAAGTCACTTAGTCTTGTACAAAAAGGTGTGCATTATTCAGGAACACACATTTTCAATAACTTGCCAGCAGCCATAAAAAACAACCAATGAAATTCAGTTTAAGAGAAGCCTAAAGGATTTATTGGTGGCCAACTGCTTCTACTCCATTGATGAATTTCTTAGTAAAACCAACTGATTTGAATGTAAGTACAGCATAACTTTTGCACAATTTCAGTGCAGTAATGTGTTCATTGAATATTTGTGTGTCTGTGTGTGTGTGTGTGTGTGTGTGTGTGTGTGTGTGTGTGTGTGTGTGTGTGTGTGTAAGTATAATCTAACTTCTGCACCATTTCAGGTGCAGTAATGTGTTCATTGTAAATAAGTATTACAGTAGTTGTATTACATCTTTATTACCTTATAAATAAATAAAAAACTTTTTTATTCTAAATTCAGTGCATTAGTATTTGTAAAATGACTCTTAGTGTTCATTAAAAAATGACGATCATTCCACTTGGGACCTGTGGAATGGTACATTAGCTTATTTGTTTTAGTTGTAAATATTTGTCATGTATTGTTGTTTTTCTGACATGTTCCACATCCTTGAGGACCTCCTCACTACGGATCAATTGGAATGAAAGTAAATCTAATCTAGTCTAAAAACGAACATGAAAATCTCACGCGACGCTCATGGGCTATAGCACATGTAGTCTTGTAAACCTGTTGGTGGCTGTTTCCCAACTTAATAGAGCACAAGTTTCTTGTATAAAATTCTTCGTTTCGACTTCCACTACAAAGCTATGCTACGTTGTAAACAATAATCTTTTACACCCTACATATACTTCACGTTGTCTCTGAGTTCGTAGGCGAAGTACACTTTATGGAAGCGTAAAATAAAATGTCGTTTTCTGATCATAGTTGCGTCACGCGCTTAGTAAAAATTAGGTTTTTATGTTGCATTATTAAAGTTAATGCAGCAATAATAATAATAATTAAGTTCGCAGTAACAAAGTTTTTGGTATGAAAGCTCCTTCTGAACAAATGTTTTTGAGATAATAAGTAAATACGATTTTATGGCAATCTGTCTTTTCAAATGGAGAGGCACCGCTTTTCCTACTGAGCCAAAATGACCCACAACCCACTTTCTTTTTTTTTTTTTTTTTTTTTTCGAAGACACCAAACTGGCAGGTAATGCAAATTGGAAACAACCAAACTTAAAAATAATTAGAGCCTTCCTAAATGTAATGTTTTGTATATGAAAGATACACCAAAATTGTTTTATATGACTTTTCTTACACTGAAAGCTAAGAAAATTATTGAAAGTTAGTTGCTAAATCAAGTCGATGAAACCAAAAAATATATGAGTAACAAAAAAAACTTGCCTTGTTATAAGTATGTCTTCTGCTGTTCATCGATATAATGAAGTGAGCTGATATGCCCTTTTGTTACCTGAAAAGACGTACCTATTACATACAAACTAATTTTTATGTAATTTACGTGACTATAAAACACTTTTTGATTACCGGTCGTGGACACTGAATAGCCAGACCCAAGTGCAAAAACAGTTTGGAACACATGTAAAATGGGCGAGCGCAGTGAACGAAACGAACAACTGGATACTGAACTAACTAGGAGCAGTCGGCAGTGGAACTGAGACAGTTGGTCATGCGAAGAACGACGAGTGCGGCCGAGGGAGACCGAGGCTGAGACAAGCACGCGACCGAGGCTGGAACAAGAACTGGCGAAGTGACCGCCGCGACCGAAGTGAACTAGTGAACTAAGAACCGATCATTCCTCGTTCCCGGGAACTATAAGTAGACCGCCGCGACCGAAGTGAACTATGAACCGATCGTTCCTCGTTCCCGGGAACTATAAGTAGACCGCCGCGACCGAAGTGAACTATGAACCGATCGTTCCTTGGAATTCGTTCCTCGGTCCTTTCGTTCATCTTGGTGAACCGTTCCTTTGCACCCGTTCGTTCGCGAGCTACCCATCTCTAGAGTGAACCGAAGTGTTGTTGTTCAGATATGGAGGAGATACAGAGAGGCAGGAAATGTCGACGACATGCCTCGCTCAGGCCACCCAAGGGATACTACTGTAGTGGACGACCGCTACCTACGGATCTACGGATTATGGCTCGGAGGAACCTTGGCAGCAATGCCACCATGTTGAATAATCTTGTCGTGTTACGACTCAAACTGTGCACAATAGACTGCATGATGCGCAACTTTGCTCCCGAAGTCCATGGCGAGGTCCATCTTTGCAACCACGACACCATGCAGCGCGGTACAGATGTGCCCAGCAACATGCCGAATGGACCGCTCAGGATTGGCTTAACGTTCTCTTCACCAATGATTGTCGCTTATGCCTTAAACCAAACAATCGTCGGAGACGTGTTTGGAGGCAACCCGGTCAGGCTGAACGCCTTAGACACACTTTCCAGCGAGTACACAAGGTGGAGGTTCCCTGCTGTTTTGGGTGGCATTATATGGGGCCGACGTACGCCGCTGGTGGTCATGGAAGGCGCTGTAACGGCTGTACGATACGTGAATGTCATCTTCCGGCCGATAGTGCAACCATAATGGCAGCATGCTGGCGAGGCATTCATCTTCAGTTCGCAACCCCATCGTGCACATCTTGTGAATGACGACATCGCTCGATTAGAGTGGCCAGCATGTTCTCCAGACATGAACCCTATCGAACATTCCTAAGATAGATTCAAAAGGACTGTTTACGGAAACGTGACCCACCAACCACTCTGAGGGGTCTACGCCGAATCGCCGTTGACGAGTGGGACAATCTGGACCAACAGTGCCTTGATGGACTTGCGTATAGTATGCCACAACAAATACAGGCAGGCATCAATGCAAGAGGACGTGCTACTGGGTATTAGAGGTACCGGTATGTACAGCAATCTGGACCACCACGTCTGAAGGTCTCGCTGTATGGTAGTACAACATGCAATGTGTGGTTTTCAAGAGGAATAAAAAGGGCGGAAATGATATTTATGTTGATCTCTATTCCAGTTTTCTGTACAGGTTCCGGAAGTCTTGGAACTGAGGTGATGCAAAACTTTTTTTGATGTGTGTATGACAGCTTGTATATCTGCTCGTTTCTGTACATACTACCACCTCTCAAAGTTGCCTGCCCTAGAGTGCTAGCAACAACAGTAACGGTACATGTATTCCAATGTCAGAGGTATCAAAATAATTTTGGATTGCACCTTTCGACTTGTTAGTTCCCGGACCAGGATCCCTTGGCTCAAGAAACTGATATATTTATCCTTCACCATCATCCCTGACAGTTTGTAGCATCACCACCCAATCACCTTGTGCATACTTGGATACTCACGCTCCGGCGCTATAATTTCGACGCTCTGTAGCGTATTTGGATGACGTGTCCAGTCACGGGTTCCTATTCACATTTTGTTCCTGAATACATCTGCTACGTCCCCTCGAAGTTTGTCGGTGTAATTTTGAAACACCCAGCATATACATCGCCTGTTATTTTTTTAAGGGGCTGGGGAGCGTCATAACCCCATTGAGCATTCCCTCCCCCACCACCGTACCTCCACCCAACCCCTTGGATTCGCGCCTTTTAATAAGTGTACGGTGAAGAAAAACTTGAGAAGACGGAAACGATGGAGTCCCGTGCTTCCCGCCTCGATTTCTACTGTACTGATTTTCGTGTATCACAGTTTGTACTATGAGATGTGAAATTCAGCCCAACTTCCCCCTTCGGCAGACTGCGGTTTAGGAGTACCTCCCGCGCAAGGTAGGGAGGTTCGCGGAGCCCCCGCGAGGCGGCGCCAGCGTCCGCACCCTCCCCTCCACCGCCCACCGGGCCAGTGGCGGCCTTGCAACGATCAGCTGCGCGCGCACACCTTGGCCACGGCTGTCTCGCCCAGTCAGGCTCGTGCCGCCGAAGGAGTCGTTTGTGTATAGCTCCCGTTCCGCATCTGTAACCGTTACTCGCAACACTAGCAGGAGTCTTGACTGCAACGGCACCACTAGTAACCCTACTGTTGTTGATCTTGGCATGGCCTTCGTGTACCTGCGGTCGCCGCTGTCCTTAACACCGTGGTGTTTAGTGATACTCAGCCTATTTGCGGCCACGTTGGTGCCAGGAGGTGCTGCGACCGGCAGTCTGCTCGCCCTCGATGACAGTGAGTAGTGTATTTTGTGTTCAGTGTGTGTCGTCTGCATCTCACTACACGCTTCCTGTCCACTCTGTATGCGCTAACAACGGTTATGGCTTTAAGCTTTTGTCAGAGGACTGACAAAGCAATTTCTAATTTCCACTGGCTTTAATTTTATAAATAAAGGATGAATGACCTGCTTAGTCTGTTGGTAAATATTAGTTTTAACAAAGTTCTAATGAGAAAACAGCAACGAAAACTGTTCCGAAATCAATGAAATGACTTTATTAACTGCCAGCTGCCAGTCATACTTTGATTTACGTTATGGTTGACAGAAACGTCTCCGTACGAGTCTTCAGATTTAGTAAACACGGTACTTTGAATCATACATTAGAAAACTGTCTGACTTTTCTAAATGAACGTTAATTGTCTTATAAGTTGGTTTTTATTGCGCAAGACGTAACATTTACGTAGCAGCATTTACTTCAAACTTTGCAATATTGAACGTATACAAAGGAGATACTTTATCATCATTTTTGATGTATGTCGTGCTACCTTGCTGTTTGTAATCTAGCCATTAAAGTTTTGTACCGATGTTGATTTTTCCGTTTTTTTTTTCGATTTGGATTCAGGCCAGAGATCTTAATTGGCCAACAGCGTTTTTGCTGAAACTGTAACTAACGAGCGCTGTACAGCCGAAGGGAGACAGGTTTTAATCACGAGGTCGCTTGTTATCCACGGCACGATGGTTCCCACAACGAGCCGGCGTGTTGTTTCTAGGGCGTTTTTCTGATGTGTAGATGATTGCCAAGTTTTGCTTTGCTTTTGACGCGAGCGGAAAAAATTTTTCTTTGCTGCAAAAGATTGGAGGGAAAGCGGCTAGGGGCGATATGTTAGCGGGTGTTTGCAAGCCTATGTGGGTGTTCAAAAACGGAAAAAAACCCTGCGTCGAAGTGTTAACGTAGTGCATCATCTGGAGTGTACTGCTGTCGGATCGATGTGGTCCACGTGAGTAGATGAGAAATTCCGATGCTTGCGTGTTACCTGTACATAGGTAAAGCAAATAAATTGGAAACGTTGGTTTGCTTGCAAAATGGGCTTCTCGTGTATTTTTTAGGCCCAAATTCATCCACCCAGTTTCATGGGGGTCCGATGGTTCGACGTACAATCGGAAATCCCTACGTCCCGGCATCATATCCGTACCGGCACACGAAGCGCTGTAGAAAGGCAAAGGCGCCTAATAACGAACAGATTCTAGGACAAAGCAGTGACACAAACATGTGAATTATTCAGAAATCGACGGAGCATTGGACGTACTCAAGTCGAGGTTATTTTCCATCCATTAGGCCACAAAAGTAGCATTTTCAGTGAATGACACGCTAATCTTGAATGGTTTTCGCGTGTATGGACCAAAACAATATAGCAACATAGATACTCATTCAGATGCAGATAATTTAAAGCATTGTTTGCATCATAAGCCTGTCGAGCGGATTTGAGTTTTTGTAGTGATTAAGACACTGGAAGTGGGTTCCGCCCCGTGAAATGTTATTTGTGATGCCACTGATCTGCATTGTAGCCTGAGGCTTAGGTTATGTTTGGAGGCGATAGGTTGTGATTGAATGTCAAATAAAAGTTAAGGTAACATATTGACTTGTAGTGTATGTCCTTATGTTCACCCCATAACACACTTTGGTATGTTTAACGGACTTTTCTTTCAAGAAATCTAAAACTGCAAGGTAAATTCGGGAAACTTAGATAGCGGACATGTGTTCGCGCGTATTTTAATGCATGCCATGAACATAGTTCCGATATAAACTACGAAAAAATGCGAGAGACTAACGTAACTATTACCGGGTTTGATGGGACCGAGTTTGTCGTTTTTCCGTGCGATACTGATCTGCATTTTAGCTTCCGAGATGGTTCTTCAAACATAATTATTGGTTAGTCTTTTGCGTAGCCTCCATGTCAGCTAGAGCTAATGACTGCGATGTCGACAGATCGATAAACATTAGCTATAGCTTCTGTCCAAGCGCATCTGACGGAATTAGACTGTTAACGTTGGTAATTGTATATGATTGCCTTTCTGGGTGGGTAAATTATTAAATTATTAGGTATGTGGTCTTGTTGCCTAAGGGCCACTGACCATAAGGACAGAATATATAGCTCGTAAGCAGTTACTTCCCCCCCCCCCCCTCCCCCTTTCCTTTAAAGTTACGTCGTCTCAGTGACTGTAGACTTATCGTCTCTCGAATTTCGTCTAATGGTAGTGCAGCCCCTCTCTTCACATCAAGCAGCTTTTTATTCATTTTACATGTTTCCATTATGCCGCCTTGAGACCAGGAAGTGGTGCTTTAAAATGGTATAGCAGTAGCAGGTAACCATAAATTCAATAAAAACACTATTAATACTGCGTGAAGGTTAATGATGCTTGTTACAATACACAGATTGCGATTTTCAGTTAAGGGGGGTAGGACGTCAAACGGGCCGACTTGGAGCAGGAGAGTCAGCACAGGACATTTTATTTTCTACTGTGTATACTTTTACAAATAAATTCATAAAATTTTGTCAGCATGACCAGGAAGGAATCAGGATTCACACTCGTAGCAGCGGAAGTTCAAAAACATAACAAAATAATTTTTTTGCATGTGAAATTTCGTCATTTTCACTTACTGTTGGCTGCCTTTGTTGCTATAGGTACATTTTTCTTCACAAGTAAGAGATTCTTTGATGAACTTTGCACAGTATACAAACCGTACTTACAGGTGTATGAAACTCTATAATTTTCCAGATCTATTAAAAACTGTGGTAAAAATTGAGATAATTAACTACAAATTTGATTTTTGCTAAACAAAAAGTTTAAAACGTAACAGCTCATTCATTTTTTCATAAATCAAATAGGTTCTAGATTTTGACACTTGTAAGTATGGTTTGTATGCTGTGCAAAATTCATCGAACAGTCTTTTACTTGTGAAGAAAAGTGTACCTATAGCAACAAATGCAGCCAATAGTAAGTGAAAAAATGATGAAATTGCACATGTAAAAATAAATTATTTTGTTGTTTTTTTGAACTTCCGCTGCTACGAGTGTGAATCCTGAATCCTTCCTGGTCATGCTGACAGTTTTATGAATTTACTTCTAAAAGTATAGACAGTGGAACTTAGTGTCCTGTGGTGCTTCTCCTGCTCCAAGTCGGCCCGTTTGAAGTCCTACCCTCTTAAGTACAGTTACGTGACTCGTTGTGGCCGTACCTAGAGTTGGATGTTTTGTCAGGTACGGACACAAAAACGTCTCCAGTACATTATGGAACAAGTAGTGTTTGTCTAAGTAGTACTGAATGACCAAAAAGATGCGGCGTACGTGGTAATTGAAACAGTCATTTGCCTATTTGCACGTAAAATAAATTTAATTTTGTTGCTGTTTTTGGCTTGTGATTTTGGGCCCCGCTATTAAATCTTGGTTGTTGTATGACGGATCTGTAGTGTAGTGTAAGGTGTAGATTATGTCGAAAGGTGAAAATTTGGTAGAGTTTGCTAAGGCAACGCATTTAAATGTCAAAGATGATGGTAAGACTATTCTGTATCGTAGCCAAATGTTTACTTTCGTGCCATGTTCAAACGGTGTTTGCCGTACGTAACGCACTTCGACGAAAAACTAAAAATCGGAAACGGAATTCATAAAACGTTTTAGATGATCATCTCTTTGACGAGTATTTTAATGCGTATTGTGTATATATGCCGTACATAAACTACGAAAAATGCAAGGGAATGGTTCAATACGGTGTAGATGTAACTGGATGTCGGAACACTGGTTGCCGGCCACGCAGCGGCTCTCTCAAAAGGCACCTGGGTGCGTCGCAACCGCGTTCGCCCCACTCTTTCCTCTGTCGCGTCAGCCGTGGTATAATTATCGCCTGGACCTGTTTACCGCGGCGCCCCAAGGGCGGGCAGCGCGCGACCACTGCCGGGGTGGACCGCTGCCGCAGCTGGTCACCTGCTCCATTCAGGCGCGCGCCGCGGCAGACCAATCAAACACACTGCCGAAAGCAACGGCGGGTACCGCGAAGCTATTCTGGTGGGTGGTGCTGCCTGCCTGTCGGGAGCGCATCTGCTGCCTCCCAAGGCTGCCGCTGACGTCCGCGCAGCAGCCCGGCCGACGCACGCCAATCCGTGGGTCACTTTGGCCGCTGTGTGTACTTTCTGGCTCGTCCGAGGCGCAGCTAGCAAACTCCGGGTCGTAACCGGAACCGTAGCTCCCACTGCAACACTAAAGGTCGCTGCACACGCATCGAATTACATCGCGACCGACAAAATTTCGTGGCAGCCTGCAGACGTCTCGACCGACTGCACTGAGCGATTGCTGTGCTGTCGTCATTTGTTTATCCTAAGTTTATTGTTTACGTTCTACGAGATCCCTCTTGGTTTTACTTAGAAACGAGTGAATTTCCTTGGCTTTTTTAGAGATAACAAGGCAACAAAATCAGAGAGAAACCTGTGGGCAAAGTAACGGCAAGGAAAGAAATTTAACCACGTTCTGTCAGAGACAGCAAAGGACTTGGAAGAGCAGTTGAACGGAATGGACAGTGTCTTGAAAGGAGGATATAAGGTGAACATCAACAAAAGCAAAACGAGGATAATGGAACGTAGTCAAATCCAGGTGATGCTGAGGGAATTAGATTAGGAAATGAGACACTTAAAGTAATAAAGGAGTTTTGCTATTTGGGGAGCAAAATAACTGATGGTCGAAGTAGAGAGGATATAAAATATAGACTGGCAATGGCCAGGAAAGCGTTTCTGAAGAAAAATTTGTTAACATCGAGTATAGATTTGTCAGGAAGACGTTTCTGAAAGTATTCGTCTGGAGTGTAGCCATGTATGGAAGTGAAACATGGACAATAAATAGTTTGGACAAGAAGAGAATAGAAGCTTTCGAAATGTGGTGCTACAGAAGAATGCTGAAGATTAGATGGGTACATCACATAACTAAGGAGGTATTAAATAGAATTGGGGAGGAGCTTGTGGCACAATTTGACTAGATGAAGGGCTCGGTTAGTAGGACATGTTCTGATGCATCAAGGGATCGACAATTTAGTATTGGAGGGCAGTGTGGAGGGCAAAAATCGTAGAGGGAGACCAAGAGATGAATACACTAAGCAAATTCGGAAGGATGTAGGTTGCAGTAAGTACTGGGAGATGAAGAAGCTTGCACAAGATAGAGTAGCATGGAGAGCTGCATCAAACCAGTCTCAGGACTGAAAACTACTACTACTGCTACTTAAGCAACTGGGACCTGACAACTTTCATAATTATCTAAGAACGGACGAAACATGCATTTCGGCGCTGCTGAACATCAAACCATTTATTAACGATTAAGAATAAAGCCACGAGAGAGGCTATAAGTTGGAAGGAGAAGCCTCTCTCGCCAACTTACAGCCTACATTATAATTTCTAATCATTGGCAGGAGTTAAGATTACTTCAGATTCAGTGCTGTTGTATTCCCACAATCAACTAAATGGTTCCTGAAACATGCAACGTGATTTATAGTTGACCGAGGAGGTACATCATGATAAAACAAAATAAATAAAATTGGTGTTCACGTAAACTTTGTTAATTTATCTATGTAGCATAAAAGATGACCTACAAATCCCACATGTTGCTCTTCATAGCAGCGGGCTTCGACACAGACTTGATTTTTTTAACCCTTGTACCAATAAAGCAAGACTGTTTATTGGATTAACGTCAATTAAACGTAGATCTGTCGGTTTTTAGATTTCTTTCCTGTAAGTATCGGAAACAAAATTTAACAGAAAAGCAGGAGGTCAACGGGCTTTTATTTTTTTCTAAATGACATACGAAACCAGTACGGAAGATGTTTTATTTCTTGCCTCTATATTGCTATACTCCTCGAATTACGTATGCCAAAAACGTCTGCACTCTTTAAATTTCTCCACGAACTCTGCCCTTGGAGTTTTGTCCGCCTTGTACCCTGCAACGTATCAGAACAGCATTTAACCCCGTGCGGTGACGAGAGACGAACTTTGGTAGGACGGCTGGCACGACAGCGCTACACACGGCACAGTTTGTTTGGGGGAGGGGGAGGAGGGGGGTTGGGAGGAAATGGTGGCGTATCGGATGTCAGGTGGTTCTACCCACTCGACGTCCCGACAAGGGATGTTCGTCCGTCGGTCAAACCGCCTACATACGTCCAATATGTAAGTACGTCGGTTGGTGCGTGTGTGGGGCCCTTAAGTTTATTCACTGACGATGCTGTTGCATACAGTCCTACAGTTTCGTTCGTGGATAACCGCAATGGACTTCAGAAAACTTCCATGTAATTGAAGATGTACCAGTAAATGTTTGTCAAAATTGCATATTTCCGGAAGTTCTTTGCCGATTGCGTCGATATTTAGTCAAAACGTTGATATCGAATACGCGCGCAATTTGGATACGTATTTTTAAACACTCAGCGTGATTCTCAGTAACATCTAAAAAAGAAAAACTGTGGCGACGTAAGATTACGCCTGAGACAAGTAATAAGACACATGGGGAAGTAAATGTCGGGGAATACTCCAAAAGTGGATGTCAAATGTTGAACATGTGACGTCACACCGCAATACGAAATGTATTTTCCAGCTCGTCCATGAAGGGATGATGGAGCGATGCAGTACTTACATCCAAGCAAATGGTGCAAATTTCGAACACATTTCGTAAGTGTGATCTGTTTTAAAAGTTACAATATTACTGCCTTCGCTGTACCCAACCAACATCCATTCTTCTTTTGGGTTTCTTTCTTCTTTCCTATTTTTTTACAGACCTTATGTAGTAACACACCAAAGTGAATACTTGACTTGGGTTAGGATGGCCAGATGGGATAGAGATGGGCTCAACCGCTGCACGTGCGGCGAGGTACATCGTCTGGTGACGTCCCATGTTCAGCATTCGTCATCCACTTTCGCCGTATCTCCCGACATTTGCTGCTCCCATGTGTCTTATATTGAATTACTACTCTCACCGTCACCTGTGTCGCTTCGAAAGGTTTTAAACGTTAATAACAATAATCATAATCATGTATATAATATATAAATCTTATAATATATAAATCTTTGACTTATAAAGGGAAACGTTAGTATATCATCTATATCATCTATTCATTCTCTCAGCGACTACACCGGCACCGAAACGGAATATAAAGAGAGAAGGCCGAAATACTGAATTCGTTCTTCCAGAGTTGTTTCACTGCGGAAGATCGTAACACTGCTCCTCCTCTCAATCGTCGTGCGAACCTTGAAATGGCAGATTTTGAGACAGCCGATCGCGGAATTGAAAAGCAGCTACAATCGCTTAGTAGTGGAAAGACTTCAGGACCAGATGAGACACCTATAAGGCTACCTATAAAGATTATGCGAAAGAACTTGCTCCCTTTCTAGCCATAACTTATCGTAGACAGCATGAGCAACGAAAGCTACCAAACGAATGGAAAACACCGCGGGTCATTCCCGTTTTTAAGAATGGCCGTAAGACAGATCCATACAATTACAGACCTGTATCGTTAACGTCAATCTGTTGTAGAATTATGGAACATTTCTTATGCTCATGAGTTATGACGTTTTTGGAAAATAAACATCTCCATAAAAATCAACATGGATTTCGCAAACAGAGATCCTGCGCAACTCGGCTAGCTCTGTTCCTCCAGGGACTCCACAGCGCAGTGGACAACGGCGCTCAGGTTGATGCCGTGTTCCTTGATTTCAGTAAGGCATCTGACACCGTCTCGTGTTGCCGTTTAATGAAAAAGTACGAGCTTACGGAGTATCGGAGCAGACTTGCGATTGGATTCAAGACATTCTTGCAAATAGAACTCAACACGTCGCTCTTAACGGAACAAAACCGACAGATGTAAAGGCAATATCCGGAGTACAACGAGGAAGTGTGATAGGACCGTTGCTGTTTACAATATATATAAATGATTTAGTAGAAAACGTCGGATGCTCTTTTTTTTTAATTCTATTCGCAGATGATGCAGTTGTCTATACCAAAGTAGCAACGCCAGAAGATAGTAAGAATCTGCAGAACGACCTGCACAAAATTGATGAATGGTGCAGATTCTGGCAGTTGACCCTGCGCGTAAATAAATGTAACACAGGAAAAGAAATCCACTACTGGACAGCTACACTACTGATGACAAATAGCTGGAGACAGCGTCTGCCGTAAAATATCTAGGCGTAACTATCCACAGCGATCTTAAATGGAATGACCACATAAAACAGATAGTAGGATAAGCAGATACCAGAATCTGATGCATCAGAAGAATCTTAAGGAAATGTAACTCATCCACTAAAGAAGTGGCATATAAGGCGCTTGTTCGCCAGATTCTTGAGTATTGTTCATCTAAATGGGATCCCTATCAGGTAGGGCTACTAGAGTACATAGAGGAGAACCAACGAAGAGCGACGCGTTTCTTCACGGGATCGGTTAGCAGGCAAGAGAGCGTTAGGAAAATGCTAAACAAACTCCGCTGGTAGACGTTACAAGAGAGGCATTGTGTCTGACGTAGAGATTTACTATAGAAATTTCTTGAAAGCACTTTTCAGGAGGAGTCGGACAACATATAAAATCCCCCCCCACATAAATCTCGCGTATTGACCACGAGGAGAACATTCGAGAAATTGGTGACAATACAGAGGCTATAATGTTACTTTAAATCCGTCTTGATTGCAAATTTTTTTTTATTATTCATATTATTATTCATATGACCGGTTTCGGTTCATTCAGAACCATCTTCAGATCTGATATTTAAGTTACAGGAGTAACCCGTCCAATTCAGCAACTTTCGCATGCTACGTCACATAAAATTTTATGTGACGTAGCATGTGAAAGTTGCTGAATTGGACGGGTTACTCCTGTAACTTAAATATCAGATCTGAAGATGGTTCTGAATGAACCGAAACCGGTCATATGAATAATAATATGAATAATAATAAAAAAATTTGCAATCAAGACGGATTTAAAGTAACATTATAAAATCACTGATTGCTGTTATCCCATAAGACATTGTCTGTTTTTGCAAAATACAGAGGCTTACAGACAATCATTCTTCCGATGCACTTTTCACGAGTGGAACAGGGTTGGATGGATCAGATAGTGGTACCGAAAGTACCCTCCGCCACACACCATTAAGTGGCTTGCGGAGTATGATGTAGACGTAGATCTGATGTCAGTATAGTTATATACTAAGCGACAAGAATGGTTTATTCTCGAAAAGAAGCAGGAAGACTAGGATAAACTTCACACCTGGTGTAGCGAATGGTAGCTGCCTTTAAATGTAAGAGAATGCCTATAATAAAGCGAGAGCTTCCGATAATATTTGCTACAAGGTTCGTGATGAATTGGAGCCAGTCTCATTGAATATTTGAGGGTAATAAAAAGCTGTATGAAATGGGAAAATTCCATAAAATCAATGTTAGAGAAGAAAGACTTCCTGGAAGTTTTCTTGTTAATTTCAGCGCCTCTCTAAATAAAACCGCAGACAAGATAAGTGCGACCTGTTCCAGAGTATTCTTCCAGTGTTCGTAGTACATGTCACAGAGCATGATAGATACTCTGGGAATTAAGACCAATTACTACGATAGTAAAGAATCGGTATACCAAACAAGAAAGCGCAACAGTAATCAGGAAGTTTAACTGGGATTAATAAGACTTAGTTACCATGAAAACGTTATTGGTAAAATTTCGCGAACATGTAGTCGGAAGAAAGCCGACCGACCACGTTGCTACCACCAGCGTATACCTCGCGTAAGGCGCATGAAAAAAAAGTTCACAGAGGGTAGGATGCGAATGGAGTAGGAAACGAAAACGAGAAGACTGGTTCCATACACCCTCCATCAAGCACTACATCATGGCCTGGGGCCTGTGTAAGTAGATACAGATTCCTATACTGAGACTAAATCGTGAAACAGGAGCGTTTCATCAGAAATTGGCTTCGGGAATGTTAAGAACTAACCTTCTGTAAAACTATCAGTGAGCTTACCCTTTCTACTACAGGTACCTGTAATTCTAGAATGCTCATTAACTGCACAATGCAAATCTTCGTATTACGGGCTTTTTATTCCATGGGCTTAGCGTAAGGAGCGAAGTAGAGGGGCTGACGTACAAGTAATTTTTTTCCTGCCTTTCACCAACAAAAATAGATTTGTAAATAGATTTTAGAGTATCAGATTTCTATAGTGAATGCAAGAACTCGTTTCATTGAAAGAAGTCATTAATATCTTTAATTTACGGTTGTACTAACCCTATGTTAGAGCACTGATCGCCTGCATTGAAAGAATACATCCATCCTTGAAAATTGGTACTCAATTACAGGAATTGTTACATTGAAAATAGTTGACATTCCGCAAACGATTTGTAAGTGAATTTCGGTAGCTGTTTAACTGACAATAAAATTACCCTGTACGTAAAGAAAGCAATAGGACAAACGCATTGTCATAGGAAGCTAGGTGCAGTGTGTAGCACGAACACCTAATCTATATTCGAGAATGTAATTTTTCGCGGCGACACTGTTGAATTTTTTTCTCTCCGCGTTCGATTTAAATAACCTAAACTTTCTCGAGCGTTTTTCATCTGGAATTAATGTCCAGCGAACATTTACTACCCATGTATCGTTACAACGCGGAAGCGCTGTAACAAATGTGTATGAAAGGCAGAGCACAGAATCGCGGTATGAAGCGGGAGGGTAATTGATGTTCGGCTCCTATTTGAGCTAGGAACATAAAACGAAAAGTTGTTGGTTTATCCCGGACCACCGGCCATTTCGTATAATCGTTCGAAAATCTTACTGTGGCTGTGTTACAGTATATTAAGTAAGGTTTCTACGACTAACCGGAACTGTCACCCAGGTAAACTGTGCGAATCGATCACTTCCTTTTTAAAAAGATTTTAAATGGGCCGAAATTAAAACTCGGCTAATGGCATCATTTGTATGTGAACTGTTCTGCTTTCACGTGCAAACACATGCAAACAACACGTTCTGGGAGATTTCTGAAGGGCACCCCCCTTTAAATTTTTACGAATCGGTAAACATTGCACAAAGATAGTCAAAAGTATTTTTTTTATCGAACAATCTTTATCCGTTGTCGAGATACGATGGTTTAAAGTTCAGCTAAATGTAGCACGTGTAATTCGTTCCTACGTGAATTGAATGCTCGGAAACGGTTCAGAGTGAATCAAATAAATAAAATTCATTCTTAAGACAGAATTGAAAACTCGCTTTCAAAAATCTAGCTTCTTTCGGATTTTACGTGCAGAAACGATACTTCTACTTTTCGAACTTGTGCGAATTGGTGCAAATTCTGTACGAAGGTAGACAAATACATGCAATTACTGGTTGTCCTGTTTCCTGTTTTGTGAAAGCTTTCTCCATTGCCACGATATAAAAACATGGTTCGAAAGACAATAAAAAGAACTTACACCGGATGATTCGTCGCCACAGTCAACAAAAATATGCATAGGTCGCCAAGCTGTGGCAATCTAATGTCGAAATTATGCTAGAGTAAAAGCTGTGTACCGGAATGAAAAATGTTCTTATCGTAGCACAAAAAGGTGAAAATATCGTGGGCAGAATCATGGCTGTAGAAGAAGGGAAGAGGTTTCATCTTACCTGGGAGCTTCAAAGACATTTACATCAAAACATCTTGACATACTCGCGCTTTTTTACGATTTAAGCCCACTTACCAAGCGCAATGAGCTCTTACAAGGAAACCTCCCC
The DNA here is from genome assembly GCF_023864345.2 of Schistocerca serialis cubense. NCBI lineage: Eukaryota > Metazoa > Arthropoda > Insecta > Orthoptera > Acrididae > Schistocerca > Schistocerca serialis. The sequence goes on from NC_064642.1 coordinate 531,446,659, forward strand.
ATCGCACCCCCCTCAGATGTAGTTATAAGTTGGCACAGTGAATAGGCCTCGAAAAACTGAACACAGATCAATCGAGGAAAGAGGAAAAAGTTGTGTGGAACTATGAAAAAAAGCAAAATATACAAACTGAGTAGTCCATGCGCAAGATAGGCAACATCAAGGATAGTATGCGCTCAGGAGCGCCGTGGTCCTGCGGTTAGCATGAGCAGCTGTGGAACGAGAGGTACTTGGTTCAAGTCTTCCCCAGAGTGAAAATTTTACTTTATTTTCGCAAAGCTATGATCTGTCCGTTCATTGACGTCTCTGTTCACTGTAATAAGTTTAGTGTCTGTGTTTTGCGACCGCACCGCAAAACCATGCGATTAGTAGAGGAAAGGACGTGCCTCTCCAATGGGAACCGAAAACATTTGATCGCAGGGTCATAGGTCAACCGATTCCTCCACAGAAAAACACGTCTGATATATTCTACACGACACTGGCGACGGCATGTGCGTCACATGACAGGAATATGTTATCGACCCACCTAACTTGTACACTTGGCGAATGGGTAAAAAGATTCTTCTACCTTGCCCGATTTAGGTTTTCTTGTGGTTGTGATAACCACTCCCAAAAAAGTGATCGCATCTGACGGACGGACAGATAATAATTGTCTGAAAATAAAAATATTGAACTTTTCACTCGAGGGAATACTTGAACCAAGTACCTCTCGTGCAGCAGCTGCTCACGGGACCACGGCGCTCCTGATCTCATATTATCCTTGATGTTGCCTATCTTGTGCATGGACTACTCAGTTTATATATTTTGCTTCTTTTTTTCATAGTTCCACACAACTTCTTCCTGTTTTCTCGATTGATCTGTGTTCAGTTTTTCAAGGCCTATCCACTGTGCCAACTTATAACTAAATCTGTAGGGGGTGCGATGGGGAGGTTCCCTTGTTAGTTACAAGGTGTTAGCACACCTCCGTCTTGCGTTTTATGGACTAAACTCCTTGATCTTGAGCCAAAATTGAGGAGATCCACCAGCCGTAGTAAATGTGACATGTGCTTGACACAATGCGTTGCATTACATGACATGGGTATTAATATTAACCAGTAAAAAGTGCGAATATGTGAAGAAGTTTTGATTTAGATGTCTTTGAAGCTGCCAGATAAACCGAAAATCTAGTCCCTACTTTTACATCCCTAACTTTGCCAACGATATATTCGTCTTTTTTACTCTATGAAAGGAACATTTTTCATTCTAATTTATTCGTTGTTGAAGTGTTTGAAGATACACGGACAGTGGTATACATACAGGATAATTAGAAGCAGCAAACAGTCGCGATTTATTGCTTTGCATTGTTTTACACACACACACACACACACACACACACACACACACACACACACACACACACACACATTCTTTCGTTTACATCATTGTACTGCAGTCTCAAGTGAGCCGACAGTAACAGTTAATTCGTTAACAAATACATATTTCGTGGCAGATGACGCGTAGTTGCAGTTTACGGCCAAATCGTGCTTAAATGTTACAATGTAGGCTTTCACGGCCGGTGTTGTCTTCATTTAAAACTTCCGAGCTGAGAGGCCGTGCTCGATGTATAAAATTTCCATCTGCGGGAGATATCTTCTGAGGTCGTCCGCGCGACCTCAGATGATGTCGCCCGCAGATGGAGACGAAACGTCAGGTGGAAATTTTATACATCGACCACGGCCTCTCAGGCCGCAAATTTTAACCGAAGGCGTGCTTAAATTCTTAAATTTCGTAATGTTATCGCCCACGGCTGTCCTAATAGATGTCGCTGCCTCTGCTGACGAAGTCCCGGTTTCCACTATCGGCTATTATTTCGCCTTTCTTCTGTAATATATTTTCCTGGAATGGAGTCTAGGCAGTCTCGGGTGGCCAACCGTGGAGGAGGAGGGGGGGGGGGGGGGAAGCGGTAAGCGGTACTGACACGGAAAGCGCCGGGTGTGTGACAAGACTAAGCAAGCTGAGCATTATACAACCAACAATGTTAGGTTTACTTTAATTAGGTCGTATACGTTACCTATGCTCTTTTTAGTACATCTATATAATCCACAACGCACCGTATGTTACATACTGGAGGATACCATAAACCACGACTAGTCATTTCCTTTCCTGTTTCATTCGCAAATAGAGTGAGAGAAACGACTGTTCATGTGTCTTCCTATGAGCCCTAATTTGTCTTATCTTCGTGGTCCTTACGCAAGATGTACGCTTGCGACAGTAGCATCGTTCTGTCGTAAGCTTCAGATGCGGTTTTCTGAATTTTCTCAACAGTGTTCCGGGAGAAGTGCGCATTCTTCCTTCCAGGGAAATGTAGAAAGCTTTTAAGTGCTACAGAGTCCCTGATCTAGCGATACAGATACACGTTTAACACACAAGACGCTTGCTGAGGAGAGGCGAGTTTAATATTACCTCTCGGCCCACCCGATCTTGATTTCTGCAGACTGAGTAAACTAGTTTCAAGATAGTGCCATGATGGTGACCTTAATAAGTTCAAAACCGAATTTTTACCATGACTTCATTCCCTGCCTCATTTTCTTCTGGGCTCCTAATAGGAAAGTTCTTGTTAGATGTACGTTTTAATCTATCTAATACTCAATTAATTAGAGGATAAGAAGCTGCATGTGCACATCGATTGTGAACTATGGTGGTATTCTGCACACGTCATACCCAGCCGTTTAATTGCATATGGCCGAATGAAACAATAGTTCGCTATCATATTTAACCGTGAAACTGCGTGCTGTTTCGTTGTGTTATACTGGGCTATTTAATTCTGCCGAAGGCAACGTTTTTAATTTTAGACTGGCGGAATTTGAAACTGACCGTTCTGAAAGGGACAGCAACATTTCACGCCAGAATCTTTTTATCGCAATTGATACTGATGTTGCACATTTTGGATTACATTGAAAATGCCCATAAGGGCGAAATTCCGTTTCTGCGAACATACCCTTCCCGTAACGTATTCTAATAAGCGAGTAGTAAAATTTTTCAGCAGCCTTATTTCACCTGTGTTCACCTGCGAAATATACACTCCTGGAAATTGAAATAAGAACACCGTGAATTCATTGTCCCAGGAAGGGGAAACTTTATTGACACATTCCTGGGGTCAGATACATCACATGATCACACTGACAGAACCACAGGCACATAGACACAGGCAACAGAGCATGCACAATGTCGGCACTAGTACAGTGTATATCCACCTTTCGCAGCAATGCAGGCTGCTATTCTCCCATGGAGACGATCGTAGAGATGCTGGATGTAGTCCTGTGGAACGGCTTGCCATGCCATTTCCACCTGGCGCCTCAGTTGGACCAGAGTTCGTGCTGGACGTGCAGACCGCGTGAGACGACGCTTCATCCAGTCCCAAACATGCTCAATGGGGGACAGATCCGGAGATCTTGCTGGCCAGGGTAGTTGACTTACACCTTCTAGAGCACGTTGGGTGGCACGGGATACATGCGGACGTGCATTGTCCTGTTGGAACAGCAAGTTCCCTTGCCGGTCTAGGAATGGTAGAACGATGGGTTCGATGACAGTTTGGATGTACCGTGCACTATTCAGTGTCCCCTCGACGATCACCAGTGGTGTACGGCCAGTGTAGGAGATCGCTCCCCACACCATGATGCCGGGTGTTGGCCCTGTGTGCCTCGGTCGTATGCAGTCCTGATTGTGGCGCTCACCTGCACGGCGCCAAACACGCATACGACCATCATTGGCACCAAGGCAGAAGCGACTCTCATCGCTGAAGACGACACGTCTCCATTCGTCCCTCCACTCACGCCTGTCGCGACTCCACTGGAGGCGGGCTGCACGATGTTGGGGCGTGAGCGGAAGACGGCCTAACGGTGTGTGGGACCGTAGCCCAGCTTCATGGAGACGGTTGCGAATGGTCCTCGCCGATACCCCAGGAGCAACAGTGTCCCTAATTTGCTGGGAAGTGGCGGTGCGGTCCCCTACGGCACTGCGTAGGATCCTATGGTCTTGGCGTGCATCCGTGCGTCGCTGCGGTCCGGTCCCAGGTCGACGGGCACGTGCACCTTCCGAACCACTGGCGACAACATCGATGTACTGTGGAGACCGCACGCCCCACGTGTTGAGCAATTCGGCGGTACGTCCACCCGGCCTCCCGCATGCCCACTATACGCCCTCGCTCAAAGTCCGTCAACTGCACATACGGTTCACGTCCACGCTGTCGCGGCATGCTACCAGTGTTAAAGACTGCGATGGAGCTCCGTATGCCGCGGCAAACTGGCTGACACTGACGGCGGCGGTGCACAAATGCTGCGCAGCTAGCGCCATTCGACGGCCAACACCGCGGTTCCTGGTGTGTCCGCTGTGCCGTGCGTGTGACCGGTGTCAATGTGTTCTTTTTTCCATTTCCAGGAGTGTATTTTCTTCCAATAATATGCCATATCGGATACCTGCGCTAAATACTGAACTGTTGTAACCTATACTTGAAATTTCCGATTTAATATCACACGATTCTGATATTGGGAGGAATGAACTTCACTGCTGGCGTTTGTGTCATTGAGATGCTTACGTCGTCTTTTCTGTTGGTGCTGAAATTTTAATTCAGTTCTTTTTCACTGTTAGACTGAGCCGTGTAAATTCAGTACATCGTTTCTTCCTTGTGGTTTTTCCTGTATGCGCTAGCACGCCTTAAAAAAACATAGTATTTGGCACTGTCGACCGTATCGAACCTCTCTTCAGGTCAGTGAGATTTGAACAGCAGCATATATAGTGCTGTGGTTTTATTTTACGACCGTTTAAATTATTCTCTCTTTCATGTCCTGTTTTAACTCGCAGAGGTCTGGAAACTGTAACTGCTGTATTTGTAAACCAGTTTTTCATAGTTTTTATCTTGTTAGTAATTTCGCCAACTTTGATTGTTTTACTCCACTTGACACTGAGCTTGTGCTACTGGGATATTGTCCGTTATTATACTTAAAAATATCTTACGTAAGTCGTCCTGTAGTTAGTTTACCTCGACTCTCTAAACAGGTTAGTGTTACAAGCTTTTTGAAATGCTTCCCTGTTCTAGCAAACACCTTGCGACATTATTAAGACAATATGACATTCAAAGCGTTTTTATCTTGCTGTTTTCATCTTGCTGATCTCTAATTTTCCATTACGTTGCCCTGACAAGTGACTGTCACTTGGTATGGACAATACGTAGTGTTAATGACAGATGAGCTCACATTTGGCACAGTTTTTTGTCGGCTGTGTAGAGGAAGGATGGACGGTTACTGTTTAACGTCCCGGCGACGTCAATGTCATTAGAGACGGAGCACACACTGGGATTAAAAAAGGCTGGGGAAAGAAATATGCCGTGCCGTTTCAAAGGATACAGCCCGGCTTTTGCCTTAATCAGTTTAAGGAAATCGCTGAAAACTTAAGCGAGGATGGCCGGACGGGGATTTGTACCGTCGCTGTCTCAAATGTTGTATAGGAAAATTCCATGTTTTGTAGCTCATAGCTTACGGCTGTCGATAAAGCACCGAGGACGGCGTTAACTCTCAGATACTCAATGGATGCATCCGCACTAGTGCTCCACCTTTTCCTTAAGATTGAATAAATAGGTCTGAACCTGTAATGTCTCATAGAACCCCATAATGGGTAAGTCGGAGTTCTGTCAGACACAGTCGCAACATCGCAAATTAGCTGAAACGAGTCGGTAACGATAATGTAAACGAATTCGCATTGCTGATTAGACGAGTGTAAGAGGGAGGAGAAGACAGCCCAACAAATTAACGAGCAGCAAAGCATTAAAAATGCACCGCCGGGAAAAAGTGAAATTATTCCGAAACTTCCCATGTGATCAAGACATTTATTTTTCCTGGTTGTGGACAGCGTTTTTATATGTAAATCTAGGTTTTAGCCACTCTCGCGGAAGATATTTTTGCAAATGGTGAACGAGCACATTCAGTAGACATGAATAATTTCTCGAAGAATTTGGTGTCCAGCAGTTTTGCCCCGAAAAATACAAAAATAAGTTCCCAGTGCTTTCCAAGCTATCAAACCAAATCAATATTCCACAGTTCAGTAAATATGGCAAAGGGTACTTTCTACTGCACTACGCATAAATGTTAACACTTCTTCCACCCATTTATGGAAAGTGGAAAATGACAGCTCACGTGCACCTGCGCAATTTTTTATTCATTTAATGAATACGATATCCACAGGAGGCAAAAAATACTTTTCTGACGTTCCATTTGAAAACTAGATCGTGCAAATCTGTAATTACATTTTCACGGTGTTTTAGACGTGTGTGTCTTCCGGCTACCGGTAAGATACTTTTTGCATAATTTTTCTCTCATAGATTAAACTCAATCATGTCTAATCACGTCAGCCGTCTTTTTACGCTTTATGTACGCTGTTAACAAAATACCAGTATTCTAACGTTGGGCAAATTGATCAGTATTTCTGAGCTACTGTTACAGTATCCGTTTTAAAGTTTCAAAAATCCTTGTGTACTTCATTGGTGCGATGAAGGCTACATGTTTTCAATAAGAAAGTGTAAGTAACTAACAGTAGTGCCAGAAACCATTTTCTTTCTTAAATTTGTGGTAAGTTTCTATGGGACCAAACTGATTTGGTCGTCGGTCCCTAGGCTTAAACACTTTTTAATCACACACACACACACACACACACACACACACACACACACACACACACACACACACCTGAGGGAGGACTCGAACCTCCGACGTGGGGAGCTGCGCGAACCGTGGCAAGGCGCGGAGACCGCTCGGCTATCCCGCGCAGAAACCAATTTAATCCGTGTATTGATTGTGAGCTGAAACAGTAGAGAGAGAAATTACTGTAGTTTGTGATTTGGCCACCTACTTAGTGTCATTGCAAGTGCAGCAGGCATCGCCTGTTTTTACAGCATTAGATAAAGAATGGAGTCTTCAGTCATCTGCGATGAAGACGTAGGTTCGGAGTTTAACCATTGTGTACATCCTCGAAAGAAACCGCAGCTCTCCGTTATCGTACATACAAGTAATATTTTAGAATGGTGCTAATTAATAGCAGCTCTTCTGAATTCATCTTCCTTGGTTAACACAAAGATCTTGTTTAGACAGCTATGGAAGAGACAATGTATAACAGAGGGAGATAGCACAGTGGTTCAAAAAGCTAACACTTAATCTGGAGAAAGGGAACTCAAATTCTCGCTCGGCAATCCTGCTTAAGGTTTTCAATGCTCGGTTACATGCATTTTTGGATCAGAGATTTTGGAAATTACGACTAAGTGAAGTAATTACTTCACAGTGAATACACTAAAGTCACAAGACTTAATGTCGCCATGAAGAAGAGTGTGACTGCATACTATGAGAGACTGCGAAGGCTACGCAAATCTGATCAAAAAACGGAATGGCGTGCGGTCGTAAGGTGTTACTTAATGATATCCGACCTCGCGGTGTAGCCTGAACCTCGTCAGTTGTAATGCGGAGGGATGGACCAACCTCTGCACAGTCCGGATTTGGTACCAAGTGAGTTGCACCACTTTTTTCCCCCGAGGTGAAAAGGCTTGACAGGGAATGCTCACTTACACCAAAGAGGAACAGTAGGCTACAGTGATGATAAACGTTAGACAGGTAGCTAGGTAACTAGGAAGCTAGACTTTTTGCGGAGTCGACAGGAAAAATGCAGTATCCGCCATTGTGCTCGACGAAAATTAGTCAGTGTGAATTGTATCTGCACTCAGCTTCTCTGACATTCACATCGGTTTTCATTTCAGCTCGAGTAAGGAACTGAATACAGTTACATCGTACATTTACCACACAGTAGCATGACAGTTTAGGTATGAATACAATTAGCTTAAATTCAATCACACTGTCCCCTCGAAACAGTCTTCTAAATAATACGAAATAGAGAAATGAGAAGATAGTGTCAGCAGGTAGGCTACTCCTGTCTGGTGACATTAAGCTTGACGACAGCTTAACGTTCCAACTAGACGAACGAATCACCATCTTCATTATCAGATATTCTCGTTCCACGAGTGAGTGCAGAGAGAAATTATGTTTAATCCAGAGCATTGGAGCAAAATTTGGTCGTCATGGACTGGTGTACCGCCAGATCTCCTCGCTTTGATTCGAATAGGCTAGCCCTAATCGAACGAACGCAAGCACGCGCGCGCGAGCGTCTCTGCGGCTACAGACACATACAGCTAATGTTTGAAATAGCGGGAGAGGTGGCGCAATGGTAAGGCCCGGATCTGGTATTCGTGAGCATAGCGGCTGAAACTCCTGTTCCTCCTTCCAGATTTAGGTTTTCCTTGATATCCCTAGATAGCTTAAGGCGGATGCCGAGGTGGTTCCGTTAAGGAGAAAATGTGTTCATCGACGATTGGAGGTTAAACGCAGAACGTACTTTCCTTTTCGTCTGAGTTACTGCCAAGTAATTGGTTGTGTTATTTCAGTATAAATTAAAGTGGCTGGTACAGTCTTCTGCAGTCAGTGATCAAGCCAGGCACGGTTATCGGAATGGCAGTTTCACAATTCTCAGTGCGCGTTCATTTCCCTTTTGGTACACAATTGTTAGACTCAACTTAGAAAGAACTTTCAGTATGCAGGTATAGAACTGTCAACCAACACTTTGTAACGTTACAGGTAACTGGTTCGCTTGCCGCAGGGCGGACTGAATCCTACAGATAGTCTGTGTGCTGACTTGAACGTCTGTTGGGGTGGGATGCTGTCAGATGAACTGCGACAGACGAACTGGGAGCATCTGAAAGCGGTCATCGGAGATTTCCCGGGAGGGAAGAGGGCTGCTCAGGCAGCATGGTCGTGGAACGAGCTAGTAAGGGTAGGCCATGACGTTCGCATGACGGATTTATTTCAAATTTTGTACATTAAGACAACGTAATGTGCCAATAGGTGATTCCCAGAAAACCACAAGAGATGTACCGTTGCGTTTCGATCATGCGCACTACATGGCAGCGGTCGAGCTCCGTAATTGCTTGATTGCTAGACAGTCCCGATCACGCTTATTTTAACTTACGTTTTTGAAACATTAGTCATATTATTTCATACGAACGTTTGAAAAGCAATACGTTGAAAAGACACGTTTATTTGCATAAACTTTTATTGAATTTCTGATATTAACGAGTTGTTTGCTAATTTTTGTCATCACAGCGAATATTACATTTAGCAACAAGTAAACGGCCAAACGCGCCAATTTTTGCTGAAACTGTATGCCTGATTTCCGAAATTCGTTATACTTGCAGTCTGGTAAGTACCATGAAATGCTTTGTATCTGGACGCTTCCATCTACAAACATAAGTTTCGTGGACGAGGGACAGGCTTGGAAAGACCAAGCGAAACATCGATAAATAATGATAAAAAATAGCTTTATTCAATAAAACAAAGAGATGAAATGTCAGAATATGAGATTAATGTACGATTAATAGCGGGATGCGCTTTCGACATTAAAAGTATTTTTCAGACAGACACGGAAAACATAAATTAAAACGGCGTCTACTACATCGATGGAATGCCATTTTCTCGCATGCACAAGGAATCTTTTGAGTTCGGAAGGTTAAACATAGCTTTTTCTCCCGACAATTTTGATGCAAATCATGCGTAACATATCATTCTGACAGATATCGTTGCCGAAAACTGGCAGTGTAAGACTGAGTGTAATTTAATAGCATCTTCGTGAGAAGCAATTTCTCGTTCGTTATCAATCAAATGTGAACAAGGGTGAGGGCGCCCGATAAAGTTTTTAACTTGTCTTTAAAATTAAATGTAGCATAATATTTGTTGTAATGATAAAAATTATTGCACAGCAAAATAACATGGGAAATTCAGTAAAATTTTGTGCAGTCAGTCACCATCTCGAGCTCAGGTTCGCAACGCTGTGGTACATCACTGACGTGCAAATCTTCTCTTGCGGTTTTCTCGAAATCGCCTGTGGAGTACGCCTAACGACTTGAGCATTATGTCGTCCTAACGGACTACTAACGCTGCACAAAGTCTGAAGTAAATCCGTGATAGTAACGTCGTGGCCTCCCCTTATAAGATGGAGGAGCCTGTGATTTGGAGTGTCGTCACTAGTATAAATTTATTGTAAATACGTAAAAGCCTCACAAACATGCTCACTGGACTCGCATTCGGGAGGACGACGGTTCAATCCCGCGTCCGGCCATCCTGATTTAGGTTTTCCGTAATTTCCCTAAATCGCTCCAGGGAAACGCTGGGATGGTTTCTTTGAAAGGGCACTGCCGACTTCCTTCCCCATCCTTCCCTAATCCGATGAGACCGATGACCTCGCTGTTTGGTCTCTTCCCACAAACAATCCAACCCCTTACAAACATGCTACAAAGACATAAGATAAATCTCTTTGCCAAGATGGCTAATAACAACTTTTATTCTCAATAATTCATTATGTAGAGAGCTTTCACAGCTGTTTTAAGATATATGCAATAACCTGCCCGTCGAGATCTGAAGATGGTGACTTTGATTACCGAAACCGGCCAACGAGAATAAAGACCATTATTGGCGGTCTTGGCAAAGAAGTTTGTCGCTATTATGTTATCATAGATAGCCCCTGGCTTCTCTAAACTAATAAACTAAAAAAAAGCTAGGAAGAAACGAAAGAGCTTTGGAACCGAGGAAAGGGGACAAGCTCTTTGTACATAAAGCTTCAGACACGTATTTACTACGTAGTTAAAAGGCTATCATCAGTATTTATAATAAATTGTAACAACTGAACCCGTCACGAAAGTCACACTCCTGACATATCACTTGAAAGAGGATAATTCAAGCAATTAATGAACAGATTTTTTAAATTAAGTATACGAAAATGTTATAACAATTTACATAAATAGTGACATAAAAATTTATTTACATAAGTAGTGCCATAGCTATGGAATTCTTCAGACGCACAAGTGGTTGCATCAGCATGAGTTTCCTTCTTTAATATTCCAATAACTTGACACTATTTAACTATAGTTTTTATTTACAAATAGGTCAAGTCAGTGTTTCGACTCGAATGCCGAATGTGGAGATTTATTTGTTTGAGATTTATGTAAGAGTCTTGAAGTAATGCATAAGTAATTTTGTTATGAGGTCGTAAATTGACTGCAGAGATTTTCTGAGAGTTTCATCACAAGTATTTATGGGAAATTAGTGTGAAAATTATGGCTGTTGGTCAAGAAGGAAGTATTTGCTCTGAATCGAGTGGTCACGTGTCCGAACGGTTAAATAAAGGTGCAAGGAGGGCACGAGGTCTTCGATCCGTCGTGGATCTGGAGTGTTTGAGGGTTTCCGTATTGGTATCGTCTGTAGTCGGTAAGGTTATAGGCGGTGTGTACGCTGCGAATGTTACTTCGGTGTAGCGTTACTTAGAGTAATCTTGGGCGCGAGTGATATTTTTCAAGTCTCAGGGCTCTGATTTCAATCTTCAGAAGCAGTTCAGTTAGTAAGGAGATCTCGTATAAGCGACTTAATTCGTTGAGACACGTCAGGTTTTCCGGAGTTTATTGCGCTGATGTACTTAATATTTAAGGCATGCTGCTAGATGTAAATGCTGTGTCGGCACAGAGGAATTGCAAAATTTTGCACTGTCGTTAGATTCTGAAGTTATTCAGTGAGTTACTCGTATTTGGCCGCCATTTGCATATATTGTGCGTTTCTAAAATTAAAAGGGATTTCTATTGAAGTTAAGACCAATTTTTTCTAACAATATTACTAGGCTTCAGGATTCGACCCAACAGATCCTGCCTTACTTCATCTGTCATTAAATTATTTGCTTATGTGTCTCACTGCTAGTATAAAGTTCTGATATAGCGACGATATACGGCCATCCCCCATTGACAATAGCGAACCACGCTCAAAGTTAACGGCCATAGATTTCCCACACTGTCGGATCTTACTACTGCGTTGTAATTATTTGTATCGAAATGGATACACTATGTAAGAAGTAGGAACAACAAATAGAAGCGAGCAACTTCGTTATTTACTTGTCCTCAAAGTAGTTGCCCCTTCCCATGCTATTACAAGTAGTCAGCTACATATAGTAGGGAATAACTTGTACAAGCTTTTCAGCTAATACATTACTTAGTATTTTATGTTCTGCTATACTACAGTTCTAAGTGCAAGAACTGGGCATGAAGGTGCATGTAGACATGCAAACTCTCATACATGATTTTTTACTATCCATTTCAGTATATCAAATAAAACAATTGTGACTGTGACTGCCAAACAATAATGGAAAAGTGTCCCAAAGAGAGTGCTTACGAGGAAAGACATTATCACTAAGCGTTTAGGACGACGATAATAACCGTTGCGTTGAACGCCCTGAAACAAACATCATTACTTTCCATCTGTGATGTATGGTAGCGAGTCACGGACTGAGGCAAAACTGGAGGAAAGGGACACGAAGAGTTCGAAATACGGCGATACAGGAGGACTGTTAAAATTAGGAGTACTGGTAATGAATGAGGTGGTTTTTTGCAGGACCGGCTAAAAAAGAGAGGAAACACTGGAAAGAAGGGATAGGATAATGGGATGTGTTTTAAGACAACAGGGAGTAATTTCCTTGGTGTCTGAGCGAAATGTGGAGAGAGAAAACTGTAGGGGAAGACCGATTTGGAATACGTCCAACAACCGGTTGAGGACGTTGGATGAAAGTCGCACTCCGAAATGAAAAGTTTGACCAAGTGAGGAGTTTATAGCGGGCCGCATGTCAAAAGACGGCTGGAAATAAATTTTTCGTGCAGATAATGAACCGTAAGTTGCTTTCTTTCATCAAGCGCATTGTTGAAATTTTAACACAGTCTAGTTAATAGTAAGGCTACCAGCGTACTGAAACGTATATAAAGCGTTCCCAAAATGTACGAATATACGCACTCGCAGAATACACTGTTGCAAAATTTTATGTAATACTGCTTACCGTGTGCGTGGGAGCAGTAACAACTGTTCACTAGCTCCCTCCCGCCATCCTCCCTCCCCCGCCCCTCCCCCAACCACACACACACACACACACACACACACACACACACACACACACAAAACTAGCAAGTGGGAGCGAAACACCAGTGCAAACAAAGCGAGACCGATAACAGCTTGTTAGCCGCGCTAGCTCGTTTTCGGTCACTGATGGCCATGTATGCGAACCGTGAGTACGTCCGGCCGCCGGTCTGCGTCGCATTCGACGCGCTGTATTAATTTTATCGACGCATACAACGTGCGTTCACAGCTGTCGGACACGTCACTGCGGCAAATGGACTCGTGCTGTACTCCATACTGCAGTCTCTCCTTTTACCGTGTTTCGCTATTTGGAGCAAGTGATGGGCCGCCGGGATGCTTTGAGCAGTGGCCCGTGAACGAATCGATGCGATGCAAGTTCGAAAGGTGTCGGCCGTCTTTTATTCATGCGTTGCGTGCGGGTGAAGTTTTGACAGGGACGCAGCGTGCGCCGTTTACGTCGTTGCGAAGCACACTGGAAGTGTTTCTGCAATATACAAGGTCATAAATATTCAGCACGGTATCCATCCACCAATCGCAATAAGTCGTCAGTTACTGCTATGAGTATTCCTGACGCACCGTTCATTGACGTTTCCTAAAGAAGTCAGATACTGTACATAAGATTTGATACATTAACTTCTGAAGTGGAATAATCACATAAAACAAATAGTGGGAAAAGCAGGCGCCAGGTTGAGATTCATAGGAAGAATTCTAAGAAAATGTGACTCATCGACGAAAGAAGTAGCTTACAAAACGCTTGTTCGTCCGATTCTTGAGTATTGCTCATCAGTATGGGACCCTTACCAGGTTGGATTAATAGAAGAGATAGACATGATCCAGCGAAAAGCAGCGCGATTCGTCATGGGGACATTTAGTCAGCGCGAGAGCGTTACGGAGATGCTGAACAAGCTCCAGTGGCGGACACTTCAAGAAAGGCGTTACGCAATACGGAGAGGTTTATTATCGAAATTACGAGAGAGCACATTCCGGGAAGAGATGGGCAACATATTACTACCGCCCACATATATCTCGCGTAATGATCACAACAAAAAGATCCGAGAAATTAGAGCAAATACGGAGACTTACAAGCAGTCGTTCTTCCCACGCACAATTCGTGAATGGAACAGGGAAGGGGGGATCAGATAGTGGTACAATAAGTACCCTCCGCCACACACCGTAAGGTGGCTCGCGGAGTATAGATGTAGATGTAGATTTAACACCGTGTGGAACCACTGTTCCATCTACAGGGTGATCAAAAAGTCAGTATAAATTTGAAAACTTACTAAACCACGGAATAATGTAGATAGAGAGGTAACAATTGACACACATGCTTGGAATGACATGGGGTTTTATTAGAACAAAAAAAAAAACCATATTGCTAGACGCGTGAAAGATCCCTTGCGCGCGTCGTTTGGTGGTGGTCGTGTGCTCAGCCGCCGCTTTCGTCATGCTTGGCCTCCCAGGTCCCCAGACGTCAGTCCGTGCGATTATTGGCTTTGGGGTTACCTGAAGTCGCAAGTGTATCGTGGTCGACGCTCCAGTGCCTCACCATTAACTCCGGACATGCTTTACAGTGCTGTTCACAACATTATTCCTCGACTACAGCTATTGTTGAGGAATGATGGACATATTGAGCATTTCCTGAAAGAAAATCATCTTTGCTCTGTCTTACTTTGTTATACTAATTATTGCTATTCTGATCAGATGAAGCGCCATCTGTCATACACGTTTTGAACGTTTGTATTTTTTGGTTCTAATAAAACCCCATGTCATTCCAAGCCCGTGTGTCAATTTGTCCCCCTCTATCTACACTATTCCGTGATTCATTCAGTTTTCAAATTTATACTGACTTTGATCACCCGATATATCTACATCGACATTCTGCAAGCCACCGGACGGCGCGCGGCGGAGTGTATTCTGTACCACCACCAGTCATTTCCTTTCCTGTTCCACTCGCAAATTATATATATATATATATATATATAGAGAGAGAGAGAGAGAGAGAGAGAGAGAGAGAGAGAGAGAGAGAGAGAGAGAGAGAGAGAATTGCTGTCTATATGCACACACCCCCCCCCCCCCCCCCCCCCCGTATGAGACCTAATTTTTCGTATTCCTCATGAGAAATGTAAGTTGGTAGCAATAGAACCGTTCTGCAGTCAGCTTCAAATGCAAGTTCTCAAAATTTCTTCAGTAGTTTCTCTCGATAAGAACGTCGCCTTCCCTTCAGGGATTCCCATTTCTCGAAGCATCTCCGTAATACTTACGTATTTTTCGAACCTATATAGGGTATATGAACTTGCAGAACACGCACCACGTGCATCAGACTATCCCGAGTAGTACTTCGAAGAGCCGTTGCGTTATCTCAATACAGCTTTCGGTGGACAACGTCTGCTATCTACGTCATAACAAAATTCTTTCACCATACTGCTAAAGCTAACTGGTGTGTGTCATCCCACAGAAGTGAATAAAAGTGCTAGAGCATGATTCCAGAAATTTCTCAGTCGCAAAAAAAAAAGTGGACGTGACATGGCGTCAGGTACGCGTGAGTACAGCGCCAAATATGGCTGGTCCTGCAGCACGAACAGGCTTTTTCACTCAACGAGCACTTAAGGTGGTGGGGGTGGTGGTGGTGGTGGGAGGGGTGGGGATGGTGGTGGTGGGGATGGTGGTGGTGGTGAAGGACTGCGGTCAACTGCAGCAGCAGATGACTGCTACATTGGACAACAGATAAGAAGGGACACATGTCAGAGGGAGCAACTGCAACCAAATGTAATAGGATTGCAACGCACGCAGTCTCACTCACCATAGTGGGACGGTGACTGCATGGGAATAGCCTGTTAGCCCGAAGATCAATACGTTGTTTCACACATCTGCAACATCATCTGCGATTATGCCAAGATCATAGGAACTCTACCAAGGAGAAGCGGCATCGCGTGCTCCTTTCCGATGACACCAGATTGTCTGAGTGGTGATTCGGGACGCACCGTGGGGAAGACGCTACGCACTCGAGACATTGTCAAAAATTATCGTTTTTGTAATCTAAGTGTTACAATGTGGGTGGGCATTGTACATGATGCCTAGAGCCAGTTTTGGTTATTGGATGTAATTGATTGCCAATTTATATAGACTTTAGAGTTCTAGAGCTTTCTTTCTGCAATAGAGCTGCAGGCTTGGAATGTAGCATGAGTTCTCGCAGAGCCTATGTGACCAATCGGCCTGTCCCTTCAGGACAGAGGCGGCTCTTTGTGGTAAAAGCCACTGGGAGGGCAGCTTTTAGCCCTCTGTTGAAGACACTAAAGGTGCCTCGCCGCCAACCAGCCAATGGGAGCCCTGAGGAGGGTCTCACGTGATTGTTCTGCTCTCCAGGACAAGGCCAGTAACTGTCTGCTAGCTCTCTTGTGATCCAACGTCCAGACGTAGCAGACGTTCTTGGTTTCTTTCCAGCTTTCTGATGTAGCACGCTGTCTCGCAACTTCTGCTTCCATCTCAACTCTCTCCGACTGGCCACCAGCTAGTTCTCTCAATCTTTCCCCTATTTCGTACTTTGCAAACCCCCAAACTGGCAAGCACCTCTACAGTCCAGGCTGGGCGAGCCCTCATGCATCCCGTAGGTTACAGAATATAACAAGAGTTTCTTTTCATTCTCCGTCTTCATTTCAAACCGCCTCCCCTCCCGTGCTCACAACCTATCCCTCTCCCGTCCCTGACACGGGCTGCCCCCACAGTAGTTGCGACCGTACAGCATAATGTTGCATGGCCTTACTGACCTGATCCTACTCAATGGTTAACGTTATTGTGTTTACTCCTTACCCGTCTGCGCCTCTTCAGAGGTTCGTTCGGCCCTGACTTTGTTTTAATGAATGACAGTGCGTTACGGCATCGAACTGCGCAGGTGGAGCATCTCTTGGAACAGTAGATATTCAGCAAATGGACTGACCCGTCTGTTGAGACTTAAATCCCATCTAGACGCATTGGGGAGTTGTATTGTTGTAGCACGTCCACACTCCACATGCACCAACGACTATCCAGCACTTGCCAACCATTCTGGAGGAGGAATGGAAGACACTACCACAAAAACTCCTTACCTACCTTGTGGCCAGCATTGAAACACTTTGCAGGGTATGAAATGCCCTCCGTGGGTATCTCACACCCTATTAAAAACTGTGTCCCGCCTTTTGTAATGTCCAGGGATCATAATAATTCACGGTTCCTTCGGCCTAATTATTCTCTTCGAATAAAAGTGTCATTCCTGTTTGCCTCGTTGCGTATTTCTTTGCTACTTTCTGTGCTATACAGTATCAGTTCCTTATATGTATGGTCCAAATAACATCGGGCTGTGTTATTGGCACCGACGCATCTTTAAATTGGTAAACAAAGAAACAAGTCATAAGCAGCAGGAAGAGCAAGCAGGATCCCGAGCAGGAATATCGGTAATGGACAACATCTTGACAATGAAACTAATACGCGAGAAACGCACAAGGGTTGGACTCGAGACGCATGTCGCTTGTTCCCGCCAGCAAAGTATGGGAAGAAGTTGGAAGAGATGGAGTTGGATCAAAGACTGTTACGAAATTACATGAAAGTAGTACAGAGTAAGGAGTGGGAATACTTGGATGAAATAATCAGAGGTGAATATGGGTCTGTGGCTCGGACGTGTGCTGTCACCGACCCTCTTTAAGCTGTATATAGCAGCGTTTCTTCAGACCTGGCATACGAAATGCCAGCTTATGGGAGTGACAATAGAGGAAACCAAGATATTTAGCCTGTGTTTTTCGAATGACTAATGTGTGATAGCAGAAGATGATGATTTGAACTACATGATAAAGCTTAAAAAGGAATACAATAAAGCTGGCCTGAAGATGAACAGCCGGCAGAAGTGGCCGTGCGGTTAAAGGCGCTGCAGTCTGGAACCGCAAGACCGCTACGGTCGCAGGTTCGAATCCTGCCTCGGGCATGGATGTTTGTGATGTCCTTAGTTAGGTTTAACTAGTTCTAAGTTCTAGGGGACTAATGACCTCAGCAGTTGAGTCCCATAGTGCTCAGAGCCATTTGAACCATTTGAAGATGAACATCAAAAAGTGTGAGTACTTCGCTGTTTTTGGAAAGGAAAAAATAATTTGGAGGCCGATGGATAAGTAATTCTAGGTGTGGAAAATGCAAAATATGTTGTGGTATTATTTAATAAACAGGACACCAGCAAAGATGAAATGATTAGCAGGATTAATAAAGGGCGAGGTCCAACAAAGGCAATGGAATCTGCTCAGTGGAACAAAAATGATGAGAACAACGAAGAAAAGAACATGTACGACTATAGTCCGGTGTCTAGTTTAGTGCGGAGCAGAAGCCTGGGACGTTAGCAAAAAAAAATACTTCCCACTGTGATGGACTACTTAAGACGAAGCCCAAGTTGTACCAGGATCAGGAATGACATAACCCGACAAAGGACGAAAGTCTCTGTAAATCCATCTTTATACAGATTATTTCCGAACATCAGTTTTTACATACAAAATGTATCGACTAAAAGCACATTGTCGTCTAAATTTCCATTAGTTATTTTATTTGAGAAACTATTTCCAGCGCTACATTAAGTCATATTCTGCTCCCCTAACCGATATGTAGGAATATTCTATTTTGACTGGGATTCTTCTTACGCCTCGGTCAGGAGTCCTAAAGATGGCGTAGTGTAGTGTAGAAATTGGATCCTCAGAAAAAGTAACAACTGGAAATTTAGACGGCTGTAGGCGTTTTTATTCGACATACTTTACAAGGATGAAAACGGATAGGGATATCCACGACGACATCAAACAGCTGATGTAGTTTGGACCTATAAATAGGATGAATGAAAGAAAGGATGTCAAATACGATATTACGATGGGTACTATGCCAGCGGAAGGAAAGGGATCGCCCACGATGCACCTGGAAATATGGTGCGAAGGAGGCAATGGAAGCGTGAAATTCGAACACTGACGAAAGTAGAGATAGAAGACGGCGACTGGGGGCGGAGAAGCTGCACCAGCCGTAGATTATCCGGAAGAAAGAAAAATTGTGTACACACCAGTATATTACACCGTGCGGCTGGATTCAAGACTTCCTTGCAGACAGAACTTAATACGTCGCTCTTCACGGAACAAAATACAGATGTAAAGATATTTTCCGGTGTATTCCAAGGAAGTGTGATAGGACCGTTACTGTTTACAATATACATAAATGATCTAGTAGAAAGCGTCGGACGCTCTCTAAGGCTGTTGGGAGATGATGCTGTGGTCTCTAACAAAGTAACAACGCCAGAAGATAGTGACGATTTGCAGAATAACCTCCAGAGAACTGATGAATGGTGCAGGCTCTGGCAGTGACCCTGAACGTAAATAAATGTAACATATCGCGCTTACACAGGAAAAGAAATCCACTGCTGTATAGCTACTCTATTGGTGACAAACCGCTGGAAACAGTGTCGGCCGTAAAATATCTAGATGTAAATAATCGGAGGGACCTTAAGTGGAATGCCATATAAATCAAGTCGTGGGAAAAGCAGACGCCAGACTCAGATTCATAGGAAGAATCTTAAGGAAATGTAACTCACCTACGGAGGAAGTAGTAGCTTATAAGGCGCTTGTTCGACCCATTCTTGAGTATTGTTCATTTACTTGGGATCCCTAACAGATTGGACTGATACAAGAGACAGAGAAGATCCAATGAAGAGCGGCACGGGTTCGTTTGGTCGGCACGAGAGCGTTACGGAGATGCTCAACAAACTCCATTGATAAACATTACAAGAAGCGTTGTGCATCACAGAGATTTACTATCGAAATTTGGAGAGAGGACTTTCCGGGAAGAGTTTGACAACATACTACGAGGGTGAGTCAAATGAAAACCTTAAATTTGTAATAAATCGAAATTTCGCGCCGTTATACTGTACTGTATACTGGTGAGCGTGCTACAAACACCGTGCAGAATGGCCTGTAGGTGGCAGCATAGTGTAAACGCACACATACCGTCGCAGTATCAGTATAAAGATGGCCGCCCCACTTGCGACTTGCACCAGGGAAGAACAGCGTTCTGTTATTCGGTTTTTGCGTAGTGAAGATGTGAAACCTATTGAAATTCATTGACGAATGAAGGTTCAGTACGGTGATGTATGTTCGTCACAGAAGCAAGTCTACGAATGGACCAGGAAGTTCGCAAATGGTGTGACTTCAGCGGAAGATGCTCCTCGTCCAAGTCAGGCACGAGTTGTGACTTCACACAACATTGCAGCAGTTGAAACCATAGTGAAGGAAAACTGCCGAGTGACTCTGAATGACATTGCAGCATGTACATAGATTAGTCATGGGGCAGCACACCACATTGTGCATGATGTGCTCCAGTTTCACAAAGTGTCTGCAAGATGGCTGCCACGGCAGCTGACTCCTGAAATGAGAGAACGTGTTGATGCTTGTGAAGAACTTCTCCGGCGCTTTGAACGAGAAGGTGATGGCTTCCTTACAAGAATCGTTACTGGGGACGAAACCTGGGTTCACTTCCACCAACCGGAAACGAAGAGAGCGAGCAGGGAATGGCGCGACTCATCACCAAAACCAAAGAAGTTTCGAACAGAACCATCAGCAGGGAAGGTTATTCTGACAGTCTTTTGGGACGAAAAAGGCGTCGTTTTGGAGCATTACTTGCCTAGACGGACCACTGTCACCATTGCATCGTACAGAGATCTCCTAAAAAATCATCTGCGGCCTGCAATCAAGGCGACGTGGATTGCTGTCAGCAGGTGTCCTTTTGCAACATGACAATGCAAGGCCCCACACTGCCCGTACAACAATTGCAACAATCACAGACCTGCATTTTGAGTGTCTTCCTCATCCACCATACTCACCAGACCTTGACCAAAGTGATTTCCATGTTTTGGCACTCAAAGACGCAATAGGAGAAAAGAAGTCCCGTTCTGATGAAGAGGTACGCCACGCGGTGCATGAGTTGTTGCGCGGATTACCAAAAGAATTTTTTTCTAAAGAGATTTATGCTCTTTGTAGGCGCTGGAGGACTTGCATTGAGCTTGGGGGAGATTATGTTGAATAGTGATACAGCTTTGTACCACTTCTGCACAATAAAGAATATTTTAAAAAAATTTAAGGTTTTCATTTGACTCACCGTCCCCTACAAATGTCTCGCGTAATGGGCACGAGGAGAAAATTTGAGTAATTAGAGCCAGGGGTTTACAGACAGTCGTTCTTCCCACGCGCTATTCGGGAGTGGAATAGGGTTGGCGGGCCCACGCCATTAGGTGGATTGCGGAGTGTGATGTAGGTAAAGTCTACGATGCTGCGGATCAGGAAGTGGCAGCGAGTATGTCCTTCGGCGACGTCGAGCTGGCTCGTTTGCCCGTTTAGCGACGCGGCGAGTCGTGATGATGATGGAGGAGGGTAGCGGCGGATGAGAGGCGCCGTGGGAGGGCGGCGCTTAAATTACAGGCGCCGGCGGTGCGCCCATCAGCCGGGCGACGCCTCCGAGTTGGCGCGGTTGGCACGGAAGCTCGGCTCGGCTCGCGTGCGGGGCTGCGCAGAGTACACGGCGCTGGCGCTGCGCCTCGCCGCGGCCATTTGCTAAGCTCGTGCGACTGCGACGGCTACGTCTTTCCCAGGGGGGCCGCCGCACCCTGCTTCACGGAGATTCACACGATTTGTGCTCATCATCATCATCATCATCATCATCATCATCAGCTTCCGGCAGCCGACGCGGTCTGCCTCGCACTCGACGCTTTGTACCGAAGCCCCCTGTAGGGAAAGAACGCCCTTCGTTGTCCCCACCGCTGGCCGCCGTCTGCAGTTCGTGTTCGGCTGAAATGGTGTCTAATGATGTTGTTGTTATGGTCTTCAGTCCTGAGACTGGTTTGATGCAGCTCTCCATGCTACTCTATCCTGTGCAAGTTTCTTCATATCCCGGTGCCTACTGCAACCTACATCCTTCTGAATCTGCTTAGTGTATTCATCTCTTGGTCTCCCTCTACGATTTTTACCCTCCACGCTGCCCTCCAATGCTAAATTTGTGATCCCTCGATGCCTCTGAACATGTCCTACCAACCGGTCCATTCTTCTTGTCAAGTTGTGCCACAAACTCCTCTTCTCCCCAATTCTATTCAGTACCTCCTCATTAGTTATGTGATCTACCCATCTAATCTTCAGCATTCTTCTATAGCACCACATTTCGAAAGCTTCTATTCTCTTCTTGTCCATACTAGTGATCGTCCATGTTTCACTTCCATACATGGCTACGCTCCATACAAATACTTTCAGAAACGACTTCCTGACATTAAGTCTATACTCGATCTTAACAAATTTCTTTTCTTCAGAAACGCTTTCCTTGCCATTGCCAGTCTACATTTTATATCCTTTCTACTTCGACCATCATCAGTTATTTTGCTCCCCAAATAGCAATATTCGTTTACTACTTTAAGCGTCTCATTTCCCAATCTAATTCCCGCAGCATCACCCGATTTAATTCGACTACATTCCATTACTCTCGTTTTGCTTTTGTTGATCATCTTATATCCTCCTTTCAAGACCATGTCCATTCCGTTCAGCTGCTCTTTCAGGTCCTTTGCTGTCTCTGACAGAATTACAATGTCATCGGTGGACCTCAAAGTTTTTATTTCTTCTCTGTGGATTTTAATTCCTAATCCAAATTTTTCTTTTGTTTCCTTTACTGCTTGCTCAATGTACAGATTGAATAACATCGGGGAGAGGCTACAACCCTGTCTCACACTCTTCCCAATCACTGCTTCCCTTTCATGCCCCTCGACTCCCATTACTGCCATCAGGTTTGTGTACAAATTGTAAATAGCCTTTCGCTCCCTGTAATTTACCCCAACAAACTTCGGAATTTGAAACAGTATTCCAATCAACATTGTCAAAAACTTTCTCTAAGTCTACAAATGCTAGAAACGTAGGTTTGCCTGCCCTTAATCTATTTTCTAAGTAAGTCGTAGGGTCAGTATTGCCTCACGTATTCCAACATTTCTACGGAATCCAAACTGATCTTCCCCGAGGTCGGCTTCTACCGGTTTCTCCATTCGTCTGTAACGAATTCGCGTTAGTATTTTGCAGCTGTGACTTATTAAACTGATTGTTCGGTAATTTTCACATCTGTCAATGCCTTCTTTCTTTGGGATTGGAATTCTTATATTCTTCTTGAAGTCTGGGGGTATTTCGCCTTGCTCACCAGATGGTAGAGTTTTGTCAGGACTGGCTAACGATACTCCCCAACATACTGCACCTGCACCCCACCCTCGTCAGTCCAAAAAGTTTGAGATAAATAAATGTAGATGGTTTTGATACTTCAGGTATTCAACATGACCCCCCCTCCTCATCTCCCACAACGCACAGAACGTGCATACAAAGATGTGAAACGGAGCGAGGTTGCTCAGTGGTTAGCACACTGTACTCGCATTCTGGAGGACGACGGTTCAAACCCGCGTCCGGCCATCCTGATACAGGTTTCCTGTGATTACCCTAAATCGCTTTAGGCAAATTCCGGTATGGTTACTTTGAAAGGGCACGGCCGATTTCCTTCCCTAATCCTATGGATCCGATGACCTCGCTGTTTGGCCCCTTCCCACCAACCAACCAACCAGCCAACTAACAACATCCCAATCTTGTTTGGGATGTTGTTCAACTCGTGCGCCACACTGGCTTGAATGTAGGTGCAGCAGGATTTTGGAACCTATATTGTCTTCGAATATCATGAATTATCTCGAAGAGCACGGTCTATTGACAAGCAGTCAACACTGATTTAGATAACATCGTTCCTGTGAAATAGAATTAGCTCTTTACATACACGAAGTTGAAACATCCCATTAGGAAAATTAATGAATTACTGTGCAGACAAACCTCTACGTTATTTGATTTTCAAACAGCTGAGCTAAGCTTTTTCTGGTCAACACTAAACTGACACACAATATTTTTAGCGCAATGCTGTCTGACTTCCAGTAATCCCTACAAAAAAAATGGCCCTGACTAACAATAACCTATACCGTTCGTTACTCGAACAACTGCAATACAGCAAGCGCCACTACTGCCAGCTAAATAAGATTCTAACTACTGAAGGCACCAACTACTGATAGGCATAGTCAGCAAATGAAAGATTTTGATAGAGAACAAACAACGTATTTACCTTAATAATGTTCAAAAGTCATTATATATATATATATATATATATATATATATATATATATATATAAAGTTCGTGATATCCGGTATTACAAATTTACTCTTTCTGATGGCCACACGTCCAGATAGTCCGCTCTCAAAATTTTGCTCCCTCACTCTCCCCACATCCACCACTGATGGCGGCTCACCTCCAACTGCGCAACGCTACGCGCTGTTCACGTTCAACTGCCCAACACTACAACAGCAAATATTCCAACAATGAAAACCAGCCACAGACTTCACATAGCACAGTCATTGATTTTCATATAGAGCGCTACGTGGCGTTACCAACATAAAAACCTGAACAGCCTACTTACAAAGTGTTCAGTGCTATTGACAAGGGATTTCAAATTGATTCTGCATCTCTAGGTTTCCAAAAGTCTTTTGACACAGTACCACACAAGCGGCTTGTATTGAAAATGGCTGCTTATGGAATATCGTCTAGTTATGTGACTGGATTTGTCACTTTCTATCAGAGGTCACAATTCGTAGTAATCGACGTAGGTGTTTTTGGGGGTGATGCTGTCGTTTATCGTCTAGTAAACTCATCAGGAGATAAAAACAAATAGCAAAACAGATTTACAAAATATATCTGAATGGTTTGAAAATTGACAGTTGACCCTAAATAATGAAAAGTATGAGGTCATCTACGTAATTGCTTAAAGGAATCCCTTTAATCTTGTTACACGATAAATCAGTCAAATCTAAAGGCCTTAAATTCAACTAAATATCTAGGAATTACAGTTACGAAGAATTTAAATTGCAAAGAATACACAGTAAATGTTGTGTAAAGGCAAACAAAAGATAGCGTTTTATTGGCAGACCACTTCGAAAATGTAACAGATCTACTAAAGAAATTGGCTACCTACGCTTGTCCGTCATTTGCATTACTGCTGCGCTGTGTGGGATCCATACCGGAAAGGATTAACAGAGTACATCGAGAAAGTTCGAAGAAGAGCAGCACGTTTTGTATTATCGTCAAGTGGGGCAGAGTGTGTCACGAACATAACAGGATTTGGAATGGACACAATTAAAACATTCTCGTTGCATCGGAATATTTTTACGAAATTTCAATCACCAACTTTGTCCTCCGAATGCGAAAATATTTTGTTGACCTACATAGGGAGAAACGATCATCATAATAAAATAAGGGAAATCAGAGCTCGCACGGAAACACACAAGGGTTCGTTTTTCCCGTGCACTGTTAGAGATTGGAAAAACAGAATTATTACGAAGGTGGTTCGATGAAGCCCCTGCCAGGCACTTAAGTGTCATTTGCAGAGTATCCTTGTAAGTATCTTTTAGTGTTGACACTCCATGTGAATTTCCGCACTTCGTCGTTTCGTGACATGTTTGTATTAATACCATAAAGTCTTGCCAACCGTGATGTTGTTCTTCACAAAAGAACTGTCGACAGTTTTCATTTCAGTTATAAGCCATGGCGGCTCATTTCACTATCGATAAATTCTAGCTGGCGCCTCACCAGTGGGCACAGATTACTCTCTTGTGCGGGTAATGCTGCCTCTGCCTGTCTTCAAAAACGGCAGATAGTCGCGTGTAAAGAGAGAGGGGCCTCCAAAGAGGACGACGCAGGCGGTTGACGATAGTCGTCAGGCACGCCATGTTATTTGGCTCTGATTTTAGGAATATTGTATTGCCCTGTCTATTCTGTGTGATTCTGAAGTAACTTGAGGTATCTCAAGTTGGATGGCAGCAGGCGTCCACATTCAAGGTGTGTGGAACACTCTCTGCAAAACTTTTTCTCAACGCATTCTGAACACTACCTCTGTTGCTCCATTCCGATTTGTGACAGTGACGTAAACACACGTCCTCTACTCGACACTGCCTGCACACAACTCTGGTTGAATGCATATCTATTGTTTACAGTTTCTTGCTGAAGCTGCTACGTGGGTTATATGCCAAGAAAAAAATGTCACCAAACTTTCTGGACGGATGGTGTATGTTCCTTCAATAACATAGGCAGTACTGTATATTTTAGTAAGTGTCGTGTGGAAAAATGCCGCTGTGCTATGCTTTCCGCTGAACTCTCTAAGTCTAGAAGGGAGGGGAACCTTTTTAGGCTTTCTTCTTAAGGGAAAAATAACAAGTAACATGTTCATTTTCCTCACTACTTTCATTCCTACCTTCATGCGTGTGAAGTTAGCTAGCATCATACAGAACGATTAGACCCTAACTACAGTGATCCATACGTGACACAAGTATCAATAACACTGTACTGAAGTATTTCAGCTGTCAAGCATAGATGCTGTGACTTCTTCATGCTACAATACTGCATCTATAACGACACTTTGTTTTCCCATTATCCATAATGCATTTGTTTTGCACACTATTTTGCTTCACTAAAAGTTGTCAAATATACAAAGCTGTTACTACATACTGCAGCATATAATATACTGCGAGCCTGTCTTGACAATAAATGAGACTGTGGAAGGAGCAGAGAAAAAAAGAAATGTAGGGACAACACAATCTTGCCTTTACTTAAAACTTGGTTTCGGAAAAGCATGATCGCTGTATTGGTTCATGGTTTGTTTCCTCATTTGTTTTTTCTCGGAAACCGCTAGAGAATTCCGGCGTCCGTCCTCCAGCTACGAATTTTTGTTATAAAAAAACAAATATTGTTGGGCGATTTATTACTTTTATCTGCTTCTGAGGATTCGAGATGATCAGTTGAAAGCTACAAATATTTACGGTAACACTAAGTATTTAAGTTTGCTGCTGCAATAGGAACTGCGAAATCTATCGTTCTAGCTGTTAGTGTTAACAACCAGGAAACCTTGCGCATCAGAGTTGAATTCCGTTTCATGTCTGAATCTTAGTTACTATCTACATTAGACCAAAGCGAAATATAAACGGACGCAGCTTAGGTAAGTGGGTGCAGTAGAAAGAGAATAAAGATGTATATATGAGTCAGTACCTTTGAAACGTCCCCTTAGAAAAATTTATGAATTACTGTGCTGATAAACCTCTTACATTATTGATTTTCAAGCAGCTGAGCAGAACTGAACGTACTCAGACATTTCACTCTGCTTATTCTGATCAACACTAAACTGAAACACAATATTTTTAGCGCAACGCAATCTGACTTTCAAAAATCCCTACAAAAGAATGGCCCTGACTAACAATCTATACCTTTCATGAATCACTTACCTCACAAAAATCTTCGTTAATCTACTGCAATACAGCGAGCGCCACTACTGCCAGCTAAATAAAAGATTTTAACTAATGAAGGCACTAACTATTGATAGGCATAGTCAGCAAATGAAAGATTTTGATAGAGAACAAACAATGTATTTAGCTTAATAATGTTCCAAAGTCGTCATGTATAATCAGTTCAGGATATCCAATATTACAAATTTACTCTTTCTGATGGACACACGTCCAGATCGTCCGCTCTCAAAATTCTGCCATTTCTCTCCCCACATCCACCACTGCTGGCGGCTCACCTCCAACTGCGCAACGCTACGCGCTGTTCACATCCAACTGCCCAACAACAATGCCAACCAGCCACAGACTGCACCCAGCACAGCCAGTGATTTTCATAGAGAGCGTTAGGTGACTTTACCAACATAAAAACCTAAACAGCCTACTTACACCTTAAGTGACTGGTTTTGTCGGGTTCGTACAATGGGACTGGCAGTTAAGAGGTGCCTAAATTGTCTTGCTACTGTTTCCATAATTGTTCGTGTTACATTTCGACAATAACGTGCACGTTGCCACGACACAGATATCTTCGTCGCGACGGCTGCTCGGCACCCTATCATGAGTTGTGACGGTGAGAGGTCGATTGACATATGGCTTCCTTTTCTAGTCGAGGTGATGGTAGAAATGTTTTCAGAAATTTATAAGAACATTTCTCGCAGAGAAACAGCGGTCTGGCTAAAAGTCCTTCAAAACTGGATGAGAAACAGTTTTGACCGCAATAAAATTCTTATTTACGATGGTTATCGGCTTCGGTCAGAATGTGACCATCTTCAGACCATTTCTACCACGATGGTGGGCGTGGTGGTGAACGGAACAGCTGTTATGACTTCATGAATGTCAGCTGCAACCACGTACCATCATAGTGTAAGTGGTCAAAGGATTCTGACCGAAATCGATAACCATTGTAAATAGATAATTTTGGCGGTCAAGACAGTTTTTAAGTCATTTTGAAAGGAATTTTTTTTAAAAAGTGGACGGGTTGGTGTAAGAAGTCTACATGTAACCAAGGAAGTACTTGGTTAAAGTGATAGATGAATGAGCTGTGTGGCTGACTGGCTCTGTGTGTAAGCTTCTGGCCAAGCCAAAGTAAAATGTTTTTTTTCCGATTAAAATTTTCATAAACCTGTTAACTTTCTTCTGTCCATGTGTGTCCATGATTGTTGATATGGCTCTAATTGCTGTACGGAACTAGATATGGTGTATTCTCTTCAAATTAAGGAAATCTGTTTCCAGAGAACCACTTAATAATTCTTTGAAAAATATCATTAAAAATTTCCTGTTGATTTCTCTTTAATGTAATTTGTTACAACGCTCTTACCATCTCCTAAATGTACCAGTTCATGATGAATGTTAAGTGGATGCACGTTATAAAAAAGGAAAAGACCTTGACAGGTGGAACGCAACGACCAAACGTTGACATCAGGAGACAAGGCTTGGGTCCTAGCGGCAACCTTGCCGCTGCTGGTGAGTTTTCAGGGAAGCTATGAATACAGGGGTACAGAATGTGCTTGTAGTGTCAGTAACTCGTACTCTGGAAACAAACAAACAGGTAACAGAGCTTGCGAGTCCGGAATTGCGTAATCAGGTTGCACCGCATCGCCTCAAGGCCGCCAGTGCTGATGTACGGGTTGAATACCGTAGTGGTTGTGAGAAGGTTGAATGTCCATACTTCATAGCACGAGTGCTAAGAGCGAATGTATAGCCAGCAAGCAGCTACCTCCCGCGCTGACTCCTCAACCACGTGATTCTACAGACTTCTAAATCTGTGCCTGTTTTTCAAGAGAAAGTTGACTTAAACACAAAAGCTCAACATAAGTACAGCAGTGACAATATCATCACACTAAGACAGTGGTGGTGAAGTTTAATCTCGAAAATACATCTAAATCAAGCGATACGGCACGTTCAGATCCACTCCGGAGCCATATTCAGAAAGAACAGTATCAAGTTCCACTACAGTCACTTTAAAGATCTCCATGCTTCCCAAGACAGCTTCAGGTGATCGCCATATTGATTATGTTAAATAACACAGTACCCGAGACCATTGTTCCATTTTTTCGTTCGAGCGACGTGGATCACAATCAGTTACCTCGCCTTGAGTTACTAACAGTCCATTTTTTAGATTGTAGTACTAGCGACATTCTTCTGCATTTTCCCTCTGTTGCCTTTCTGATGATGATTTTATATTGTTTTCCCGTTAGTCAAGACGCATCTCCACAATTTAATACTGCAGTCTACGTCTCCGTTTCAAAATCGTCGCCTTTCGTTTCTAAACGTGACTTTCTCCGCCAAACTGAAGAGTAATTACTTCGCTCTGTATCACGCCGTGAACGTCATTTGATCCAAAGGCTGTGTGCAAAGAACGTCGTGTTGGAGATAGCAAGATGTGCCTCCTTCACAGTCCGTCCATTCTTCAACAATGGAGGAATGGTTAAACGTTTTTTTCCACAATTTTAGTCTGAAAGTTGCATACATTGCAGTGAAGGGGCACATCCACTAGATATTCCAACAGATATCACACCACAACTTAAAACTGTCACGTATCAGCGAGGGATGACTGGAAAGTACAGTGCACCAAGCACTCGTAAGTAGTTCCATCTGTGCCTGACATCTGAGAAATAGTAATGGACACCCTGCAACAATGTGTCATATCGCACCATTGATAGGAAACTAGCATCAGTCGGACTGGGGAATTAGTATCCGATGTGAAGGCTGCCATTAACACAACACAAACGGCTGCGGTTGGAGGGGTCCCATGACTAGACTGTTGATGAATGACGTCGAACTGTGTTCAGCGATGAATGTGGTTCTGCACTACACGGGATAACCGTCATCGCTGAGTATGGCGACGATCTGGGTCGGGGATTTTCCAATATTTTAGAGAGGCGCAGCGATGTTAGTCTAGGCGTTCATGGTACAGGAAGATACCGGATGTTCAGGTCACGTCTGGAAGTGATAGTACAACAGTGCACCATACGTCACCGGCACCCTACGTTCTCCTCTGTATTGTGCTGCTATTTTTCAACAAAACAATGTTCGTCCACGCATCTCTCGCCTCTCTACGAATTGCAGGCGTGATGTTGAGATACTCGAGGGGCCAGCATGGTCGCCAGACGTGTTCCCGATAGAAAATGTGTTGGACCAGCTCGGCCATAAACTCCATCCCAGTGACAGTATCCAGGATATCAAGGACCAGTTATAACAGTTGGGATCATGTTGCCATAAGAGAGGAGAGAATGGCTTTGACATCGTTCCCAACCGTATGACTCCACGCATTCGGTCTATACAGGATGCAGTGTTAAGCTAATAAGTGGGCTCGTACTCAAAAGTTCTTTATCCAAATTTGACTTCACTTTGTAAGCAATGAAATGACTTCAATCCGTAATGTTTCGTTTCGTTTCCTCCTCCCCTTGTGTATAGACCCTGAGAGGAATCCCTGTTAAGACGAAGCTTAAGAACAATGGTTCGCAATGTGTGCAAGAAAGCGCAGAAAGTGAAGAAGCGGAATGCAAACCCACTTCGTTCACCTTGCTAGATCCGTTAACCCCTGGATCTGTCCATGCAGCTGTTCGGTGCCATCCCTTGAGCATGCCCCCCAGCTGGTGGGGACGAGAGCAGAGTTCCGCCTGCGCCACGGTCCCACTGGCTGTACGGCATCAGGAGCGCTGAGCCTAGGGAGTGGACGGGGATCCACTGCGCCGCTGCCGCCGTCTCGGTGGCTGTTTACTGCGGCAACACGGGGGCGCGCCGGCCGCCCGCTGAGTGATTGGGGTCAATCGGCCGTTGTGTGTCTTCCCTTCCGGCAGCGTCCGTGACCGCCGGCTTTCGACACTCGGTCACACACTGACGCCTCAACTGGCGTAGTTTCGCAACATGTAAACTACGAATACGTGCTAGACCTCACCGCCTCTTTCCAGATACTTTGTTTAAATAGCTAGAAAATGGCGACGTTGAGAATGAAGTCAACCAGTTAAAATTTTATCATAGAGCTGATATTTACTGTAACATGACGTAGTGGTTAGCATACTGCACTCACATTCAGAAGAAACAGGATTCAAATCTCCATCAGCCAAGCAGTTTTAAGTTTCCCAAAGTTACCCTAGATCACTTGATGTGACTGTTGGGTCGTTCGACTCTGCCGATTTCCTTCTAAACCCTCGCCCCCCCCCCCAAACTTTCTCTCTCTCTCTCTCTCTCTCTCTCTCTCTCTCTCCCTCCCTCTCTCTCCCTCCCCCCTCCCTTTTCGAAGGGATCTTAATCTCTGAATTTCTTCCCTTGCCTCCTCGCCTCCTCAAATCTGAGTGAGTCATTTGGTTCATCATAGTGTTCAGTGCAACGATTAGAATGTGTCCAAACTGCTCCGCAAAACAAAAACAAATAAACAGTATAGAAATGTTGACAGTATCAGCTAAGCAATCCTGTTCCTACCTTGTTAATAGAGTACTCTAAAGTAGAAAAGTTACAACACTAAACAATTACCAGAATGGGGCAGCAATCGGTAGATGTGATGTATGTGTACCAACAAACAAATGATTACAATTCCAGAAAATCTGTATTATTTATTCGAGAGAAAGAGTTTCAAAAATTGAGCAAGTCCACCTCTGGCTCTTATGCGAGCAGTTCTGCGACTCGGCAGTGATTGATAGTTGTTGGATGTCCTGCGGGATATGAATTGACGTGTTAAATGATCAAAATCCAGAGCTGGTTGGATGGTCTTGCCCATAATGTTCCAATAGGGAGAGATGTTTTGGCAAGCATGAAGACAATCGGTAGAAACTCTCGCAAAGTGCGGGTGGTTACTATCTTTCTGAACTGTAATCCCAGGATGGCTTGCCATGAGCTGCAACAAAACGGGTCGTAGAAAATCGTCGACGTACCGCTTGCTGTAAAGGTGCTACGGATGACGACCAAAGAAATCCTGCTATGAAATGGCACCCTAGACCACTCATGGTTGTCGGACATCGCCGGCCGCGGTGGTCTCGTGGTTCTAGGCGCTCAGTCCGGAACCGCGCGACTGCTACGGCCGCAGGTTCGAATCCTGCCTCGGGCATGGATGTGTGTGATGTCCTTAGGTTAGTTAGGTTTAAGTAGTTCTAAGTTCTAGGGGACTGATGACCACAGATGTTAAGTCCCATAGTGCTCAGAGCCATTTGAACCTTTTTTTTCCGCTAGTCATCGGGGCTTGTAATTGAGCCACCGAGCGAGGTGGCGTAGTGGATACCACACTGGACTCGTATTCAAGAGAACGAGGTTCCAACATGCGTCCAGCCATACTGATTTAGGTTTTCCCGGATTTCCCTAGATCGCTTCAAGCAAATGCCAGGTCGGTTCCTTTCAAAAGGGGCACGGCTGATTTCCTAATCGTAGCTTGTGCTCCGTCTCTGATGACCTCACTGTCGACGGGACGTTAAACACTAACCTACTCCTCCTCCTCCTCCTCCTCCTCCTCCTCCTCCTCGAACTGAGTCCCAATGATCAGCGAAGACGTATATGGAGATTGCCTCGACAGCGCTGGGATACAAACCTGACTGTCGTCCAGCATATGGCCCGACAACCAGGAGTGGTGGTTTAGGGTACCATTTTTTCCTCAGAGCAGGACCTCTTTGGTCGTCATCCTCAGCACCCTTACAGTATAGCAGTAAGTCGACGACTTCCCACGTCCCGTTTTGTTGCACCTCAACGCAAACCATCCTGTGCTCATATTTCAGCAAGATAGTGATCGCCCGCACACGGAGTGTATTTCTATTGTTTGTCTTCGTGCTTACCAAACCCTACCACTGTCAGCAAGGTCGCTAGATCTCTCCTCAACCGGAGCGTTATTGGTACGATCCTCCATCCAGCTCTGGATTTTGACCACTTAAAGCGCCAGTTGGGCAGAATTAGGCACAATACCCCACAGGAGGATGTTCAACAACTGTATCAATGCCAAGACGAAAAACTGTTTCCAAAAGGGTCAGAGATAGACGAATAAATCAGTTTTTCTGAAATGGTAATCATTTGTCTGTCCGTACATATACATCGTATGTACTTATGCATAATATGTATCTTTTGCTCGGTGTTGCGCAGCAACTCGACGTGGTATGGGCAACTCGTTGGAAGTCTCCTGCAGAAATACTGAGCCATTTTATGTAAATTGAAGATGGCGAGATGAAGAAAGAAAAGGGAAGGGGTGGATTACTTCTGTCAGCTGCGTTGGGACATTACGCATAATCGGCGTCGACAAATGAAAATGTGTACCGGATCGGGAGTCGAACTAGGGATATCCTGCTTCCTAGGCAGGTGCGATAACCACTGCGCTATCCGAGACACAGTGGTATAGCAACTGCACGGACTATATCGTCTCGCCTCACGGCCAAGCCCCACTCAAGTCGAGCGCCATGTGCCATTAGCACCTGTCGGTTTCCTCCATTTTCCTAAACCGAGATTACCACAGAAGGTTGGACGTTTTTGTGCATTCGCACCGAAGGAGGTGTATTCACTGCCCAGCTAGACCTATCAATTTATCTGAATGCGTGGTGTCTGTTCCCTCGAACATGTCTGAAAGAACGGACAACACGCATTCAGATAATCAGAGAACACCTCATAGCCAATGGCCGTAGTTAATGAGGCGCCACTTGTCGTTGAGGCAGCTGTCAGAGTGGTTTTGCTCATCCTCCAGTACGCTAGTGAATGGTTCCAGGAGAAGCGTCACTTGCAGGCTAGCGGACAGCGCACATTCATATAATATTGAGCCATGCTACCTCTGTAGTCTTCCATAATGGCGAAAGTGTTCGATTTTGTGCACGAACTGACCTTGCGATTACGGCCCATAAATGGTTTGACTGTTGGCCAAATCATTCGCTCGTACTGTCCAGAATGTTCTTCAATTATGCAAAACACACAATTGAGGCTCACTGACATGGCGCATTGTTATAAATAAAAAATCCGCGCTGTTTGCGAACATTAAGTCTATGAATAGCTGTAAAAGGTATCAAAGTACCCGAGCAAAAACATTCCCAGTCAATGATCGGTTCAGTTTACGTTCCATGCATACACGGCTCGCACCGTTATGGAGCCACCACCAGATTACACAGTGCCATGGTGAAAACGTGGGTCCGTGCCGTCGTGGGATTTCGTCACATGGAACCTTACAATCAGCTCTTACCAGGGATTAGGACTAACCTGTCCAGACCACGGATTTGTAGTCTAGGGTCCAACCGATATGTTCACGAGCCCAGGAGAGGCGCTACAGGCGACGTGACGTCATGAAGGCACTCGAGTCGGTCGCCTGCTGCCAGAGCCCATTGACACCAAATTTTGCCGCACTGTCCTAACGAAAATGCTCATCGTACGTCCCACATTGGTTTCTGCGGTTGTTTCAAGCAGTATTGCTTGTCTGCTAGCACTGACGACTCTAAGCAACCGATGCTGCTCTCGGTCGTTAAACGAAGGTCGTCGGCCACTGCGTTGTCCGTGGTGAGAGGTAATGCCTGAAATTTGGTATTCTCGGCACCCGCCTGACGCTGTAGATCTCGAAATACTGAATTCCATGCGTCTAACTCCAACGACCATTCCGCATTCAGAGTATGTTGATTCCCGTCGTGTGGCCACAATAAAGTCGGAAACCTTGTTACGTGTGTAGCCTGAGTACAAATGATAGGAGCCATTGCACTGCCTTTCTGTATCTTGTATACTCGGTAATACCGCCATCTGTCTATGTGCATATCGTCATCCCATGACTTCTGTCATCTCAGTGTAGCAATCCTGATTAAAATCGTTGGTCGGGAGTCCCAACGGCGTTGGGTGAAACTTAAGGATTAGCGGCTCTAAGGTATAGGATGGTACGGAAAATCGTTCACTCCCTCTTTCATGGAATCATTTCTATAATCACATTAGGTGATACACAGAAACAAAGGAAAATAAATAGAAATAAGAATGAACTGGTGGCTCTTACCAAATAGGAGTCCTGTCTAAACCAACGCGCCGCGTAGAGGCAGAGGCAGTGCCTTTGATTGCTGTCGGCCACTTCCGCTGTTTTGATTAATTGGAAGAAATGGTAAAAGAGAAACAATACTATCGTCTAGGATTTACTTTGTGACTAAAATTAACCTATCGATGAGTGGAGTGGACAGTTAGATTACTGCGAAATGTGCAAGAAGAAAGCAAAGTCTAGTTATGGTCTTACTCTGAATTTCTCTGCTGCTTAGAATATTGCTTGTTCAGTTCGCGAAGGAGTCCTCTCTCTTGTACATTTTATCAGCACGCGAAAGGAAGTACTTGCTATCACTTATTTTCCTCTGCTACTGGTGTTACGATGCTTTCTTGTCGGTGCTGGTAGGTGCTGTTCCCGCTTGCTCTCACGTTACGCAGGTAAGCGACGCCTCGCCGGTCACCTTGCAGGCTGGTAGCCACTTAGCGGTTCGTACTCTAGCTACACGTGAGCTGTTTGTGAGATGCTTAGAGTAGCGCGAAGCCACTCAGGAAGTAAACATTCAGCTCAGATTTTGAGACGACTCTCCGCATTACCCTTCAACGTATCTTCCACAGATTACTTTGTGCTTTATCTTCGACAACACAAGGGCAATGTTTAACCTCGAGAGCTTCTTGCTTAATAGTATCTCTAAGTGAAAACGGGGAATAGAGAGATTGTATCTGCACTTCGTCCCTGTCAGTGGGAAAATTGATTCCCAATCTGTCTTGACCGTGTAAGGCCTTGCCTACCTACCGGGAGAAGAGGGGGGGGGGGGGGAGGAGAGGAGGGTAGTAAGTTCATTAACTAAGAAAGTGAGGAGGTGAACGAGGGTTGCAACGCATAAGGAAAAAGGTTACGGTAAAAATATTTATGTATTAAAACGAGATATTTTTAAATTTCCACTGTTGCTAGGCGACTACTTTGACATTTGAGAGCAAGGTTTCCTTATGGAAAACTCGGCTACAAACGTCTATGCGATGGCAATCCCCTCTGTTGATACAAGCCTACAGTTCAGGAAGAGATCCATACAAGCCCTGTAAGTAGTGCTGTAACGTAGTCTTATTTTTCTTTTTAGTGGCATCTACACTCCGCAAGCCCCCATATGGTTTGTGGCAGGGGATATTTAGTGTCGCACTACCACTAGAGTTCCGGTCGCGAATGGTACTCGGAAGAAATGATTGTTGGTGACCCTTCTGTCAGCTCGAATATCTAATCTTCCCTTCAGTGTATTTTTTGTTAGAATACGTAACAATAGCCAATACATTGCTTGTCTTCTAAGAAGATACTCTTTAAATTCTAACAGTTAAGCGCGCAGTGAGCCACCACGTCTCTGTTGTCGCGTTTTCCGCAGGAGTTGGCTGAGCATTTGGATTGTGGTTTCCGGCTAACTAAATGAACCTGTGACAAAATGCGATGCTAGTCTTTAGATCTCATCTGTTTCTCTATCGGTTTATCATGTACAGTACCCAGACTGACAAGCAGTATTAAAGATTTTGTCGAATGAGGGTTACCTTTGCAACCTTCTTCGTGGGTGCTGAGGATTTTTGCAATAATCCTCACCTTTGTATCCTGCAGTCAGTTTTAAGTGGTCGTCCAACTTCAAACTACTCCGTGCATAGCTAATGGCAGTGACTGTTTCAAGCTTTCGCCAGTCCTGTAACTCTGCGCAATTCGGTACATTCAGGGTCAAACGCCAATCTCTCCACTAAGTTTCGCACCTCTGCTGATCTTCCAGAATTTTGCTACCATTTTTAGCGTTGTTTTTTCGCTGTATACATCTGCGAGCAACCTCATAGAACTCCAGACATTCATAGGTCTGAAGATGGCTCTCCATTAAGAGTGACACGTTGTGTTCTATGTGGTAGGAAATCGTCAGTCCAATTACAAAGCTGGTGTGATATCTTGTACTGTAGTATTTTGTTCATTAGGCCATCGAATTTTCTTGTAAGATATCTTGAACGGACCAAGAAACCTATGGGAATGTTAGCGTGAACATGGTAATCAGACGACTGCATAACTTGGCTTTTTCCACGTACGTAAAGTGTTGTCGGAGGTGAAAGTAGCCCTGTCAACACTCCGGAACTGAATGAATACAAAAAGCTGACACGTAATTAATACGTATTGCCTGCTAACTGCCAGCCATTAAATCAAATACTAGAACGGCAAGAGTAAAGAAAGTTGGGTAGTTACATGAATGGGTGGTGACTGTTTTTTCGAACGTGTCTGAACAGACGCCACGCATTCATATAACTGATTGGCCTCGATGAGCAATGGATCCAACCCATTCAGTGCAGAAGCACAAACAAGTCGGAAATGTTGCAGGACTCTCCAGTAGCGAGCATAGAGAACACGGACAGGGACTGCGATAGGTGGTGCTAGATGGGAATGTGGATCGGCGAGAGGTGTGCAGAGATCCTGCACAGTTGAGATAAACACTGT
The DNA here is from genome assembly GCF_023864345.2 of Schistocerca serialis cubense. Classification (NCBI taxonomy): domain Eukaryota; kingdom Metazoa; phylum Arthropoda; class Insecta; order Orthoptera; family Acrididae; genus Schistocerca; species Schistocerca serialis. The sequence continues at coordinate 531,484,461 of NC_064642.1, forward strand.
TCACGTGGCGCAGTGGTTAACGAACTGCCTAGTAAGCTGGAGGTCCCGGGTTCTAAACCCGGTCCAGCACACATTTTCACTCGTCGCAGCTGATGTTGCAGAAAGTCCTGATGCATAAGCCCTTCCGTTTCCTTTCCCCCCTCTTATACTTCAATTTACGTAAGGTGGGTGGCGTCGTAATGCCCATTAATAATATATGACGCACTGCATTTAACTTAATTCTGCTGGTTGTCCATGACGTGCGCTTAAATTTCGTTTTAGATACGGTCATTTTGTTAGGCGTTACCTAAAGTAAACACACAAGATATTGTACGGAAAAATGAGCTCGTTGCCAACTTAGATGTGTGAAGGAAAGTGTAGGCTTCCACGGCCTTCTTCACTATCAGTAAAATTCTGCGAGGTGTGGCCGCATTGTCAGTACATTAAACTCTCCGACGCTTCGGTCACTGTTGCAAATGGCCTTCCTCAGGGTGTGATCACATTATTGGAAGTTTTTGGTGACCGTGTATACTGCGCTTACGACAGTGGCTTAGAAGCAGTTCCCGTCCCCACATGCTGTGTACCCTAGCTTTGCCATTTGAATTGAGAACAGTTAAACAGTGAAGAGTAGCTCTAGAGCGAAAGCAGTGTGGTTCCACTACGAAGTACTACCTCCCCCCCCCCCCCCCCCCCCCCGCCGCCACCCTCACCGCCGTCGCAGCAGAACTCGTTAAAGCACCGCCCTCTTAGCTACTCTCCACTCTAGTAATATTTCGAGGCACAAACAATACTTCTTAAGTCAAGGGAGCACATTCCCTCTACTGAAGATTGTAACAAAGCCTTTGGCGCTGCATAGATAAGAGGTAAACCTCGATGCAGCTGCATCCAGTTACGTTCTCTGATGCCAGCTGCACGTGAACACAACCGCACAGCGGGAAGTGGGTCGCCCCACGCCCCAATTGACCCTCTTTGAATTAGCTCGTGACTCAGTGACTGGGCTAGATCTCCGGTATCAGCAACGAGACCGTTCGTTCTCCTAAAACTGAGCTATTCTTATTATGAATTTATCTCAAATGTGCTGAGCATGGCGCAGTAATAGTCCCCAGTTCTGTGCTGTGAAACAAACTATAAATTCAGAGGCAAGATAATGTTTGAAATTCGGAATTGAAAGAGTACTCATGCTAGAATATTTCATTTTCCAGTTAAACTGCGTGCCTGTTTAGTATCGTCTGTTGTGCGACTGGATGCACGATTTTCTCTCAGAATGACCATCGTTCATAGTAATTCACAAAGCTGTGTAGTGAAACTGAAGTGGTCGCTGAACTTATACAAGGAAGGGTTACAGGTACTGTGCTGTTTTTAGTCTATATAAATGGTTTAGGAGACAATCTGCGCAGCCCTCTACAATTGTTTGCAGACGATGCTGCCGTTCACCATCCAGTAAAGTGGAATGAAGTAGACAAGATATCTTCATGGTGCGAAAAGTGTAAATTGAATCTAAGCAATAAACTGTGAGGTCCTCCACACGAGTACTAAAATTAAGTTAAATTTCGGTTAAACGATAAATATAAATTAAAGGTCGTAGATTCAATTAAATACCTGTTGTTGTTGTTGTTGTTGTTGTTGTTGTTGTTGTTGTTGTCTTCGTCGTCGTCGTCGTCGTCGTCGTCGTCGTCTTCAGTCCTGAGACTGATTTGATGCAGCTCTCCATGCTACTCTATCCTGTGCAAGCTTCATCTCCCAGTACTTACTGCAACCTACAGCCTTCTGAATCTGCTTAGTGTGTTCATCTCTTGGTTTCCCTCTACGTTTTTAACCCTCCACGCTGCCCTCCAATGCCAAATTTGTGATCTCTTCATGCCTCAGAACATATCCCACCAATCAGTCCCTTCTTCTTATCAAGTTGAGCCACAAACTCCACTTCTCCCCTATTCAATATCTCCTCATTAGTTATGTGTTCCACCTATCTAATCTTCAACATTCTTCTGTAGCACCACATTTCGAAAGCTTCTATTCTCTTCTTCTCCAAACTATGTTCCACTTCCATACATGGCTACACTCCATACAAATAGTTTCAGAAAAGACTTCCTCACACTTAAATCTTTACTCGATGTTAACAAATTCCTTTTCTTCAGAAACGCTTTCCTTGCCGTTGCCAGTCTACATTTTATATCCTCTCTACTTCGACCATCATCAGTTATTTTGCTCCCCAAATAGCAAAACTCCTTTACTACTTTAAGTGTCTCATTTCCTAATCTAATTCCCTCAGCATCACCCGACTTAATTCGACTACGTTCCATTATCCTCGTTTTGCTTTTGTTGATGTTCATCTTATACCCTTCTTTCAAGACACTGTCCATTCCGTTCAACTGCTCTTCCAAGTCCTTTGCTGTCTGACAGAATTACAGTGTCATCACCGAACCTCGAAGTTTTTGTTTCTTCTCCACGGATTTTAATACCTACTCCGAACTTTTCTTTTGTTTCCTTTACTGCTTGCTCAATATACAGATTGAATAACATCGGGGAGAGGCTACAACCCTGTCTCACTCCCTTCCCAACCACTGCTTCCCTTTCATATCCCTCGACTCTTATTACTGCGATCTGCTTTCTGTTCAAAGTGTAAATATCCTTTCGCTCTCTGCATTTTACCCCTGCCACGTTTAGAATTTGAAAGAGTATTCCAGTCAACATTGTCAAAAGCTTTCTCTAAGTCTAGAAATGCTAGAAACGTAGGTTTGCCTTTCTTTAATCGTTCTTCTAAGATAAGTCGTAAGGTCAGTATTGCCTCAAGTGTTCCAATATTTCTACGGAATCCAAACTGATCTTCCCCGAGGTTGGCTTCTAGCAGTTTTTCAATTCGTCTGTAAAGAATTCGCGTTAGTATTTTGCAGCCGTGACTTATTAAACTGATAGTTCGGTAATTTTCACATCTGTTAACACCTGCTTTCTTTGGGATTGGAATTATTATATTCTGCTTCAATTCTGAGGGTATTCCGCCTGTCTGATACATCTTGCTCACCAGATGGTAGAGTTTTGTCAGGACTTGTGGATTAAAATTACAAACAACCTAAATTCGAACAATCATTACTAAAACTAAAGTTCGCGTTTTATCGGTAGAAATCTTGCAAGATGCTACAGTTCTATCGGAGAGACTACCTAAAAGTGCCTACATGGCTCTCGTCCGTCCTCTTCTGGACTCTTGCTGCGAATATGACAGGCCGCCGGGTCATCTTCTGCCTGTGACGTCATTGGATGCTATATGGAGGGGCGAGGAGTCAGCAGAACGCTATCGTGACCGTTGTCAGTTTCCCAGGCCTTGGAGCCGCTGCTACTCATCAAGCAGTTCAATTGGTATCACGAGGCAGAGTGCTCCCACCAAGGAAAAACCCCCTTGGCAGTATCGCAAACTGAATCTGGGTTTCCCTCAGGGCCGTCAGCGTGACTAGTTCACTACGCGGGCGGACAGATGGAAATTCGGCTGTCCAGATTTAGTTGTTCCATTGTTTCAGTAAAACGCTTAAAGCAAATCCCGTAATGGTCAGGAATAATTCGAAAGTATATACTGGTGGCTGCTTAAAGTATAAACCTGACAGCTGTACTACTGCCACGTCTTTCAACATACCAATTTCAGCAAGATTGTGGCCTGTTTATTACGTGTAACGCATTCTGATCTTTGTTTCTCTTTATTACAAAAAAGGAGGGACAGTCACAATATTTTTGTCACCTCGAAAAAATCAAGCTACGTGGATGAGACCAAGTTACGGTGTTACTCCTCTAGATACAGGGTGCCGCAGAACAAATAGTACTGAGGGATATTATAGGAACGATCATTTGAAGAAAAAAACTTCGTGGGCATACTCCATCCCGAATGGTTTCAGAGACCGAACGCATTCAATGTACATCATTTATTTTGTATATTATTCAATACATTGTCAGGTTTACACATGTACAACAGTTAATAAACAATAAAACATACGTTAAAGTATCTATTGAAAAATACATATTTTTAACACATTCACCTTTAAGCATTTCGTACTCGTCACATTACAGGTACCCCCAGGGGGTACACAACTCTTTTGTGGATACGTGCGTAGCGAGCACGGGACCCCGAGCTAATGTGGCCCTCCTTCCTTTCCGGGCTGCATACCTTCCTTTTCCGCATCCTTCCGTATCCCCCATCTTCGCCCCCCTCCCCTCACCTCTGGCTCTTTCCTTCCCTTTCTCCCCCTCTGGGAGTATGGTTTGTGCCTACGTCCGGAGACGGACGCTCGTAAATGCAACGCATTCTTCGTCTTCTCTGCTTGTATGTCTTCATCCTTCCTTTGTCCTTCGCTTTTCCTTGCCTCTTCTCTTCACCCTTTTCTCCGCTGCGGCGTTTGAGACCTCTCCTCTTTCCATTCCCTTTCTTTGTTTTTCCCTTTCTTTGTTTTTCCCTTTCTTTGTTTTTCCCTTTCTTTGTTTTTCCCTTTCTTTGTTTTTCCCTTTCTTTGTTTTTCCCTTTCTTTGTTTTTCCCTTTCTTTGTTTTTCCCTTTCTTTGTTTTTCCCTTTCTTTGTTTTTCCCTTTCTTTGTTTTTCCCTTTCTTTGTTTTTCCCTTTCTTTGTTTTTCCCTTTCTTTGTTTTTCCCTTTCTTTGTTTTTCCCTTTCTTTGTTTTTCCCTTTCTTTGTTTTTCCCTTTCTTTGTTTTTCCCTTTCTTTGTTTTTCCCTTTCTTTGTTTTTCCCTTTCTTTGTTTTTCCCTTTCTTTGTTTTTCCCTTTCTTTGTTTTTCCCTTTCTTTGTTTTTCCCTTTCTTTGTTTTTCCCTTTCTTTGTTTTTCCCTTTCTTTGTTTTTCCCTTTCTTTGTTTTTCCCTTTCTTTGTTTTTCCCTTTCTTCCTCCCTGTGCGTGACTGAAGGCCGACCGACGCATTTTTGTGCGTAGCCGGTGACAGGGTAACGCGTAATTCCCCGCCCCGGGTAGTCAGGTAGGAAACGTACGTACCCCCTGGTAACGGCCAGGCCCAGGGAGGGGTGATTACCCGAGCTGATACCTCCCGAAAGTGCCGATTGGTCCCTCCGTCCGTTTGTCGGGAGGTGTGACCTGAGGTGTGAACAATCACCTAAGGCGGGAGTGCCCTCAGAGAGGGCCCCCACAAGGGAGGAGCGCGCCATCAGAGACGCCGGTAATCATGGGGATTCTTCCGCAATGGTTTCCTCACCTTCCACTATGTCTGCTCACAAACGTAAGTTCACTGAGTCTCAGCCACAGTCAGTTCTTCCATCGTTGCCACAGTTCCTTGTCGCTTCTCAGTCTGACGAAGGTCACGACTTCTCCACGATCAACCCTTTCATTATTCACAAAGGTGTCGACGCAATTGCAGGTCCTGTAAAGTCTTGTTCCAGATTACGGAATGGCACCTTGTTGTTAGAAACAGTCAGTGCCCTCCAGACACAAAAATTGCTGCGTACTTCACTGCTCCACACCTTCCCTGTCCGGGTTGAAGCGCACCGCACTTCAAATTCCTCGCGTGGAGTCTTTTATACACGCTCCCTCGATGGATTGTCTGACGAAGAAATTCAGCGCTACCTGTCTGACCAGGGCATAACGGCTGTTCATAGAGTTATGAAAAGGGTTGACACAAACATCATTCCAACCCGCACTGTCTTCTTGACATTTGACAAAGTTCAACTCCCATCGAAAATCAAAGCAGGCTATGAGATAATTTCCGTTCGCTCTTACGTCCCAAACCCTACGCATTGCTATCGGTGTCAGCAGTTCAATCACACCAGCCAGTCCTGTTTCAATCCGGCCAAATGTATTACGTGTGGCAAGGATGCCCATGAGGGTGCTTGTCCACCTCCATCCCCTCGCTGCATCAACTGTATGGGTGACCACGCTGCTTCCTCTCGAGATTGCCCCGTTTTTAAGGACGAAAAGCGCATCCAGGAAATTAGAGTGAAGGAAAAGGTGTCGACCTTTGCTGCTCGAAAATTATTCGCCAGTCGACAGCCCACCGTGCCTCACAGGAAAATACAGCACTGTCCTTGCTTCTCCTCGGCCAACAAAGGAGGCGGCTACGCAGACTTGCGACCTCACCTTTAGTGCCACGGTCGTCAGATCGGCCAGCGCAAAGATAACCCGTTCAACCTCACCACTCTCGCCTGCCCACTCTATGGCTCACCCTTCATCGGGTTCTGCTAAATCTCGAGCCCAAAAGTCAGGCACGAAGACAACGAAAAAAGAGCATACTCGTGAAGATTTTTTACGTACCTCAACTTCACAACCATCGGTTCCTCCATCTAAACAATTCCAAGAAGGCTACAAAGAAACCCAGTTGGTCTCCTCCTCCGCCAAGGCGTGTCCCATCTACACCACCACCTGGCGGAAATCGCCCTCGGCCGTCTTCTGTGACGCCGAGGCGCACTGCTGGCGGCCGATCAACCGGCCGATCGCTGGTGGCAGGAGCTGCTCCTGAACAACCTATGGATCAGGATCTTCTGCCTTCGGCTGAATGCCGTTCCATGCTGACGGTCGCAAGCTCTGAGCAGTCGTTGAGTTGAGGGCAACCTTGGTCACATTCCTCCATTTTCTGTTCATTATCCACTGGAATATCCGTGGCATTAGAGCCAATCGGGATGAATTGTCGATCCTCTTACGATCCTACTCGCCGGTCATCTTCTGTCTTCAGGAAACAAAGCTGCGTCCCCATGACCGCTTTGTTCTCCCTCATTTTCAGTCCGTCCGATTTGATCTCCCCTCTGTTGAAGGCACTCCAGCCCATGGAGGATTCATGATTCTTCTCCATGATACTCTCCATTACCACCCAATCCACTTAAACATTTCCTTCCAAGCTGTCGCCGTCCGTCTTTCCCTTTCTGGATACACGTTCTCTCTTTGACTGTATACATTCCATCGTCCACATCAATGGCACGAGCTGATCTCCTTCATCTTCTTGGTCAGCTTCCACCCCCCTATTTGCTGGTTGGGGACTTCAATGCCCACCACCCGCTTTGGGGATCTCCACATCCTTGTCCACGTGGCTCACTATTGCTAGACGTCTTCCACCAAGCGGATCTAGTTTGCCTCAACACTGGGGTCCCTACATTTTTGTCAGCCTCCACGACAAATTTATCTCATTTGGACCTTGCGGTCGGTACTGTTAGGCTTGCTCGGCGCTTCGAATGGTTCGCCCTTTATGATACACACTTCAGTGACCACTTTCCATGTGTCCTTAGACTGCAGCCTCAACTGCCATATATGCGCCCGCGACGCTGGAAGTTTGCCCAAGCCGATTGGACACTTTTCGTCTCTAGCGACATTCGATGACCGTCACTTTCCCAGCGTCGACGATGTGGTCACACATATTACCGACGTTATTCTTACAGCTGCGGAACGTTCAATACCACGCACCTCCGAATTGCCCCGGCACCCCCCAGTTCCTTGGTGGAACGAGGCATGCCGTGACGCAATACGTGAGCGGCGACGTGCTTTTCGCGTTTTCCGCCACCATCCTACTTTGGCCAACTGTATCCGCTATAAGCAATTCCGTGCGCGATGCCGTCGTGTCATCCCCGATAGCATGAAGGCAAGCTGGAAATTCTTTATTAGCTCATTTAACACCTTCACTCCCTCATCGGCAGTTTGGAATCGGCTTCGACGGTTCTCAGGCGCGCCTAGTTACTCCCCGGTCTCTGGGCTCACTGTCGCACGTGATACATTAGTAGACCCCGTCGCAATTTCTAACTCATTGGGTCAGCACTTTGCTGAGATTTCGAGCTCTTCAAATTACCACCAGCGTTTCTCCCGAAGAAACGTGCAGTGGAAGTGCGACATCTTGCTTTCTCCTCTCAAAATCGCGAAAGCTACGATACTGTTTTCTCCATGCGGGAACTCCAACATGCACTCTCTTCTTCTCGCTCCTCCGCCCCAGGACCGGATGGTATCCACGTCCAAATGTTGCTGCATTTATCAACCCATAGTCTGCGTTACCTCCTTCGCCTTTATAATCGAATTTGGACCGACAGTACTTTTCCCAGACGATGGCGGGAAGCTATCGTCGTTCCTGTTCCGAAACCTGGAAAGGACAAACATCTCCCCTGTAGCTATCGCCCCATTTCTCTCACCAGTAGTGTCTGTAAGGTTTTGGAGCGTATGGTGAATTACCGTTTAGCTTGGTGGCTGGAATCCCGCAGTCTTTTAACACCTGCCCAGTGCGGATTCCGAAAGCATCGTTCTGCAGTTGACAATCTTGTTGCTCTCTCCACTTACATCATGAACAATTTTCTCCGGAACCGCCAAACAGTAGCAATATTTTTTGATCTGGAGAGAGCATACGATACCTGTTGGAGGACAGGCATCCTCCGCACACTGTTCTCTTGGGGCTTTCGAGGTCGGCTGCCCCTTTTTCTTCGCGAATTTATGGCAGAGGGCACATTTAGGGTGCGGGTCAACACTACTCTCTCCCGTGCTTTCTCCCAAGAAAACGGGGTACCCCAGGGCCACGTTCTGAGTGTTGTACTGTTTGCCATTGCCATAAATCCAATTATGGATTGTCTCCTCCCTGATGTCTCGGGCTCCCTCTTTGTGGACTATTTTGCGATCTACTACAGCTCTCAACGGACCAGCCTTCTTGAACGACGTCTTCAAGGATGTCTCGATCGCCTCCACTCTTGGAGCATCGAAACCGGTTTCCGGTTTTCTCCCAGTAAGACCGTTTGTGTTAATTTTTGGCGACGTAAGGAGTTTCTTCCACCCTCCTTACATCTAGGACCTGTCAACCTTCCGTTTTCAGACGTCGCTAAATTCTTGGGTCTTATGTTTGACAGAAAACTGTGCTGGTCCTCCCACGTTTCCTATCTTTCGGCTCGCTGTCCGCGATCCCTCAACACCCTCCGTGTCCTGAGTGGTACCTCCTGGGGAGCGGACCGAATGGTCTTTCTCCGCCTCTATCGCGCCTTAGTGCGCTCGAAATTGGACTATGGAAGCATAGTCTACTCCTCTGCTCGGTCGTCTATTCTTCGGCGTCTCGACTCTATCCACCACCGTGGATTACGTTTAGTGTCTGGAGCTTTTTACACCAGCCCTGTGGAAAGCCTTTATGCTGAGACTGCTGAACCTCCGCTGTCTATTCGGCGAGCAGTCCTTCTGAGTCGTTATGCTAGCCATCTGTCTTCCATGCCTGCTAATCCAGCCCATGACTTTTTTTTTTTTTTCGACGCCTCCTTTGATGTAGGGTATGCAGGCCGCCCCTCCTCCCTACTACCACCGGGAGTCCGCTTCCGTCAACTGCTCCATTCTCTTTCCTTCCGCTTTCCTAAAGCCTTCTTGACGACTTGGGGTACAGCACCGCCTTGGCTCCGTCCCCGGATCTGCCTGCTCCGTGGCCTGTGTCGGTTTCCCAAGGATGGTACCCCTTCACTTGTTTATCGTCGGGCATTTGCTGCTCTATGTGCACAAATGAAGGAAGCCACATTTATTTACACCGATGGCTCGAAAACATCGTTAGGTGTAGGGAGTGCTTATATTGTTGGCGACACCCCAAATCACTTTCGGCTTCCCGACCAGTGTTCGGTTTATACTGCGGAGGTTTAGGCTGTTCTCCAGGCTGTCCACTACAACCGCCGCCATCAGCGTTATCTGCTCAGATTCTCTCAGCTCTCTCCTCAGTCTCCAAGCTGTTTACCCTGTGCACCCTCTGGTCCACCGGATTCAGGACTGTCTGCGCTTGCTCCACCTGGGGGGCGTCTCGGTGGCGTTCCTCTGGCTCCCGGGACACGTTGGTATCTGTGGAAATGAGGCGGCCGATATAGCAGCCAAGGCTGCAGTCTCTCTTCTTCGGCCAGCTATTCAATCGATTCCCTTCGCCGATCTACGGAGCGTTTTATGTCGTCGTGTTGTTCTTTTATGGCACGCACATTGGTCGACACTTCCCAATAATAAATTGCGGGACGTGAAAGCTCTTCCCTGTGCTTGGACCTCTTCCTCCCGAACGCGTCGTCGGGAGGAGGTAATTTTAACTAGACTCCGGATAGGGCACTGTCTTTTTAGCCATCGACATCTTTTAAGCGGCGATCCTCCCCCACTCTGTCCCCACTGCTCTCAGCTGTGGACGGTAAGACACCTTTTAATTGAGTGCCCCTATTTTAATCCGTTACGCTCCCGTCTACAGCTGTCGCCTGATATATCGTCGATTTTAGCAGATGACACGCGCTCAGCCGATCGCGTTCTCGAGTTTATTAGTGCCAGTGAAATGACGTCAGTCATTTGAAGCTTTTTTTGGGGACAACCAACCCCTTTCTGTAGTGGATTTTTAAGCCTTCCTTCTGCTTTGTTTCTCCAATTTTATGACTTTCGTTCCCATTGCTGCTGATTTCCATTTTCCTAAGTCACGGACCGGGCGTTAATGACCATAGCAGTTTTGCGCCCTAAAACCAAAAACATTACAGATATCGTACATTCGACAATCAATGTTCAAATACCCCATCGTCAACCTTAATGCATATGTGCACTCCTGGGAGCACATCTTCCGTTGCGTGTCTGAGTGCCTCTTTCGTTTGTACACCTTACACTTCGTCCAGATCTATGAATAATAATCTAATGTGTAAGCTCTGGCGATCATCGTGACCAGTTAATAGCACTACCACCACCAGTACAGCGATCTCGGTAAATGCGGTTCAGATGTTCCCTCCAGTGTCCGGTAAATGCGGAGGAACTTAGTCATGCTATAAGCACGAGTACGTTGCAATCCAAGGAACGTCCACAACCAACGAATTTTCCGAAAAAATGCGAGTAATTCTGTCCCATCATTCGGTCTTTCAAAACGACAGTACCTGTCAATGTTACTGATCATGTACCTTAAAGGTGATCTATGTCGAAAAGCTTTCGGAACAGCGCATACATCCGTATGAAGTTTCCTGCTTCGAATGGGCGTTCCTGTCCTGTCCCTGAATGTTGGGCATTCTTCCTGGGACACCCTGTGTAGGCACCATTCAGTGGGACCCATATTTTTTTCCCCAAAGATGTGGAAGACTTCATGTAGACCTCGGTTGTAGGATCCTACATAATGGCTGGTCAGGAAAAATTTCAACTCGAAAAACAAATCGTCATGATTCTACAAATGTCTGACGCGCAATAGTTTATTCACCCGAGGAAAGAGGATGATGTCACTGGGTGCCTTGTCAGGAAAAATACGGGCAGTTATAATTGGCTGTCCAAAGAAGCAGCATTTGTGATTTGGGTACTGTGAAGAATAAACCCCGGCCTCGTCATGGAGCAAAAACAAGGACGCTTCGACAGCCTCCTTCCGCAATCTCGTCAGGCTTGAGTAGTACGCTCCTTCGACAGTATATTCCGTAAGAACATTATATACTAGCCTGTCCTCACGAAAGTGCCAAAAAACTCAGCACCTTTTGCTTTGCTCCATTTTCTCGGGATCCTAGTGAAACATGCAGCACTCATTACGCTCTTCTGAATTGTTCGCCTCTAATACTGCCAGACGATTGATGGACGTCTGAAATGGTTTCCCCGTTTCCTCCGTGAAAGTGGTTTTTAATTCCACATAAAAAGTTTTAAGCTACGTTCGAGACGGGGCGGGGTGTTTGGGGTTGGAGCGTCTCTCGCTGCTTGCTAGGTGTGGGGGAATCCCGGCCCGACCCCTTTGACCTTCTCACCCTTCCATCCTCTTCTACATTGTTTTAATTGCTTTTAGATGGGCTTACGTGCTTTTCTAATTTGCCTCCTCCGCCGCATCCTTTCTCCATTGTAGGGGTAGCACTCTGTATGTGGGTGCTCTTAAACGCGTTGACTACACTGGAGCAGTGGTTGGACGGTTGTGGGTGGGGCGACTCGTGTCGCATGCAGAGGTCCGAGGATGCCCACCTGCTGCCTTACCTATTACTCTAACCAATGTCCATAGAGTAACACTCATTTCCGAAGACTTCCTCCAAACAATTTCGAAACGCTTTCTGCAAATGTTACGTCACTTTGACGTCATACGCAATATCAAAGATATATAAAATTACGTCGTTTCTGGTAAGATTTATAATAACTATTATTATAATTACACGTCACATAATGGTTTAGCGGTGGTTAAGCTTTTATGACGATGTTACAGCACAGTCTAAAATTTTGCAATGTCGTCATGGTGCAGTGACTACGAACCTGGAACTGCGAAGTGGAAGATAGCTGATTTACGTCTTGTCACTTTCAATTTTTTACCCCTTCTAAAAGATCCTGTGCCTTCTTTATTAATTTAATACGAGAAGGTTCTGTAATATTTGTTGCTATGTACGTATAAGAGTACTCTCTCAACAGCGAGGTTTCATCATCAGTAATTTACAAATTAAGCATGAAAACTGGAATAAATATTCGAAACAAGGTTTTCTTGTAAAATAACCTACCACTCAGAATAAAAAGCATAGAAAATACTGACACATTTGCGAAGAAATAAAAAGGTAACTTAGTCTCATCAGTCTATAAACTAAAAAAAAAAAAATTGATGAGCTAGTTCTTTTAGGACATGTCTTTGCCATACAAGAAATTCTCCAATTAAGGTGCGTATTTAACCAGCAAAAAGACATTTTTCGTCACTTCATTACAGCAAATTGTACCAATACCGCGTGTTTTTAAGAGATCTTCAGTGTGCTGGTCTTTCGAAACAGCTTTTACTCATAAAACAAACGTGAGTTGCCGCTTTTTCGTGTGCCAGACTGCCTATCCACTAACTCCTGAAACAAGTTTCCAGACTTTCTAAAAAATAAACTTACGTTCTTGAGACACCTTAATAAATGATACGAAACATACATGTTGAATGGGTTTAGTGCTGGCTGACTTCAACTTGTTTCTTATTTGCAAAACAGCAAGTCGTCTAAGATTCGTGGTTGATGAATACGTATTAGAAATAAGTTAGTACAACTTTTTGAATAAGTTTCGGAATTACTGCAAACACTTTGATCTCTACTTTATCCAGAGCCCAGTCCACATGAATGCAGAACTTTGCACATTTGTAAATAACCAACTTAGAGGGTAACGTATCCTGTGATAAAAAAAAGTGCAGCCTCCAGTTCGCTCTAATTCAGATGGATGATACCCTTCTGAACATAATGTTCGTCTCAGGTGTTGTGAACCGTACGATCACGAAAGTCAGGAAGACAGTTCTTCCCGTCTTCGATACAGCGTGAGACATCAAAATGACGTCACTTTTGCTGCTGGTTACCTATGTTCAGCACATTCTTAGCATTCTCACTTCTGAAACTGCCGGGTATAAGGCAGCGTTTGCTCTTCCAGCGCCTTTGTCCTTCATCGGGATGGCAGTGCCTGATCTATTGTAAGATTTCTCTCGGAATCGGTGAGCCCTGGGGGAGAGCCTTCGTCCACTCTGAAATACTTACTAGCCCCTCCCATACACTTATCCGTAAGCTACTGCTGAACTCTAGCGTCAGTATTGCCTTTAATGGTTTGCCTTTACCTCTCTTACGCACTGTTTCCATGAGAACACGTTCCTGACGGACATAAGTAACTCCGTATGAACTATCCGTGGATCAATGGGCTAATGACCTTGCTGTTCAGTTCTTTAACCCCCAAACGAACCTACCAACCAGCACTCGGGAATGGCGATTAGGTGGCTAAGGAAGCATCTGGACAGGTCTACAACGACGGTTTCGGTTCGGCGGGCTTTCTGAACGAATGTGAGCAGTCGTGGGGACCAGCAGCGACCTGTCGTGCAAGATAATAAAGTCTGCTCCACGACGATTTTCACTTTTACCACCATAGCCTCGACCGAGATCCGCCGGTCTTTGAGCGGTAGGGCTCCTTATCTCTTGTGAGTTCTGGTTGTCCATAGGGATAGGGTCGGTCACATCATTCAGACTTACTTGAAATTACTGCAAGCGTTTGCGCCGCCTGACAGTGCCACTTGATGGTGCATTGTTGCCGTGTACTTCAGTCAACTCAACATGTGTTATTACAGCTTTGTTTCACTCCAGATGCATAAAACGAGTTATGGAACGAAACTGCGCTATATCAATGTGCAGTTAAGTTTTGTTTTGGTTTCTCTAGGGGGCGCGCTACGGTACGTGGCGTAGGAACTGAATCTTTACCATGATAGATGCGAAGGGCATTCTATAAGTAATGCAACACATTTTTCCTTCTGAAAGCAGGTTTGTTTTATTCAGGATTCCAATAGGCCATATTATTATTGTGGCCAAGATAGATACGAAGCCCACACCTACTACAGTAGTACAAGTTTATATGCCAACTAGCTCTGCAGATGACGAAGAAATTGAAGAAATGTATGATGAGATAAAAGAAATTATTCAGATAGTGAAGGGTGACGAAAATTTAATAGTCATGGGTGACTGGAATTCGAGAGTAGGAAAAGGGAGAGAAGGAAACATAGTGGGTGAATATGGATTGGGGGAGAGAAATGAAAGAGGAAGCCGTCTGGTAGAATTTTGCACAGAGCATAACTTAATCATAGCTAACACTTGGTTCAAGAATCATAAAAGAAGGTTGTATACCTGGAAGAATCCTGGAGATACTAAAAGGTATCAGATACATTATATAATGGTAAGACAGAGATTTAGTGACCAGGTTTTTAATTGTTTCAAGGGGCAGATGTGGACTCTGACTACAATCTATTGGTTACGACCTGTAGATTAAAACTGAAGGAACCACAAAAAGGTGGGAACTTAAGGAGATGGGACCTGGATAAACTGAAAGAACCAGTGGTTGTACAGTGTTTCAGGGAGAGCATAAGGGAACAATTGACAGGAATGGGGGAAAGAAATACAGTAGAAGAATGGGTAGCTTTGAGGGATGAAGTAGTGAAGGCAGCAGAGGATCAAGTAGGGAAAAAGACGAGGGCTGGTAGAAATCCTTGGGTAACAGAAGGAAATATTGAATTTAATTGATGAAAGGAGAAAATATAAAAATGCAGTAAATGAAGCAGGCAAAAAGGAATACAAACGTCTCAGAAATGAGATCGACAGGAAGTGCAAAATGGCTAAGCAGGGATGGCTAGAGGACAAATGTAAGCATGTAGAGGCTTATCTCACTAGGGGTAAGATCGATACTGCCTACAGGAAAATTAAAGAGACCTTTGGAGATAAGAGAACCACTTGTATGAACATCAAGAGCTCAGATGGAAACTCAGTTCTAAGCAAAGAAGGGAAAGCAGAAAGGTGGAAGGAGTATATAGAGGGTCTATACAAAGGCGATGTACTTGAGGACAATATTATGGAAATGGAAGAGGATGTAGATGAAGATGAAATGGGAGATACGATACTGCGTGAAGAGTTTGACAGAGCACTGATAGACCTGAGTCGAAACAAGGCCCCCAGAGTAGACAACATTCCATTGGACTACTGACGGCCTTGGGGGAGCCAGTCCTGACAAAACTCTACCATCTGGTGAGCAAGATGTATGAAACAGGCGAAAACCCTCAGACTTCAAGAAGAATATAATAATTCCAATCCCAAAGAAAGCAGGTGTTGACAGATGTGAAAATTACCGAACAGTCAGTTTAATAAGCCACAGGTGCAAAATACTAACACGAATTCTTTACAGAGGAATGGAAAAACTAGTAGAAGCCGACCTCGGGAAAGATCAGTCTGGATTCCGTAGAAATACTGGAACACGTGAGGCAATACTGACCTTACGACTTACCTTAGAAGAAAGCTTAAGGAAAGGCAAACCTACGTTTCTAGCATTTGTAGACTTAGAGAAAGCTTTTGACAATGTTGACTGGAATACTCTCTTTCAGATTCTGAAGGTGGCAGGGGTAAAATACATGGAGCGAAAGGCTATTTATAGCTTGTGCAGAAAGCAGATGGCAGTTATGAGAGTCGAGGGGCATGAAAGGGAAGCTGTGGTTGGGAAGGGAGTAAGACAGGGTTGTAGCCTCTCCCCGATGTTATTCAATCTGTATATTGAGCAAGCAGTGAAGGAAACAAAAGAAAAATTCGGAGTAGGTATTAAAATCCGTGGAGAAGAAATAAAAACTTCGAGGTTCGCCGATGACATTGTAATTCTGTCAGAGACAGCAAAGGACTTGGAAGAGCAGTTGAACGGAATGGATAGCGTCTTGAAAGGAGGATATAAGATGAACATCAACAAAAGCAAAACGAGGATAATGGAATGTAGTCGAATTAAGTCGGGTGGTGCTGAGGGCATTAGATTAGGAAATCAGACACTTAGAGTAGTAAAGGAGTTTCGCTATTTGGGGAGCAAAATAACTGATGATGGTCGAAGTAGAGAGGATATAAAATGTAAACTGGCAATGGCAAGGAAAGCGTTTCTGAAGAAGAGAAATTTGTTAACATCGAGTATAGGTTTAAGTGTCAGGAAGTCGTTTCTGAAAGTATTTGTATGGAGTGTAGCCATGTATGGATGTGAAACATGGACGATAAATAGTTTGGACAAGAGGAGAATAGAAGCTTTCGAAATGTGGTGCTACAGAAGAATGCTGAAGATTAGATGGGTAGATCACATAACTAACGAGGAAGTATTGAATAGGATTGGAGAGAAGGGAAGTTTGTGGCACAACTTGACCAGAAGAAGGGATCGGTTGGTAGGACATGTTCTGAGGCATCGAGGGATCACCAATTTAGTATTGGAGGGCAGCGTGGAGGGTAAAAATCGTAGAGGGAGACCAAGAGATGAATACACTAAACAGCATCAGAAGGATGTAGGTTGCAGCAGGTACTGTGAGATGAAGAAGCTTGCACAGGATAGAGTAGCATGGAGAGCTGCATCAAACCAGTCTCAGGACTGAAAACAACAACAACAACAACAACAACAATATTATTATCCACTCTTCTGGCTACAAAACCCTATTTTCGTCACAATTTCTGGTCAATCCGACAACCTCGTGCAACGTTACTGGCAGGGCCTACATGCCCGCGTGGTACAACTCTAGTGGTCGACGTCGCAGACTTGCTGCATCAGTAAACTCTCTCACGTCCACGTACTTTTTCCCGTGGAATGCATCCTTCATTGGGCCAAACGGATGGATGTCCTGCATGTGCGAGATCCGGTTTATAGTGTGGATGAGAAAGAACAGACCAACGAAGTTTTGTGAGCTCCTCCAGGGTACGCAGACATCTGTGACGCCTTGCATTGTCATGGAGAAATTAGTTTGCTTTATTTGTGGCGAGAAAAGCACTGAAGTCGTTCCTTCAATTTACAGAGGGTAGCACAATACACTGCAGAGTCGATCGGTGCAAAATAAGGGAGAACATAGAGTAATCCCCTCAGAGTCCCAGAAGAACGTCATGACTTCATCGACTGAAGGTACGGCTTTTAACTTTGATTCGGAGGAAAGGAGGTGCGGCGCGGCTTCGTGGATAACCGTTTTGTTTCTGGTTCGAACTGATGAACCCACGTGTCATCGTCTGTGACGCTATTCGACAAAAAATGTCACCGGCATCCTAATCAGCAAGGATTTCCGTACAGGTGGTCCTTCGTTACTCTTCATCGTCTTCTGTTAGGCCACGAGGAACCCAGCCCCACCTTCCCTGCGGGCTTCTCGCTGGCAATTAGTTGTCCTTTGTCGACTCCGCATTCGCCAAAAGTGGCTCACACATGGTTACCTCCTCCGTCGCGAGGACCCACCTCAGTGTCGCTGTGGCTCCCAAATGACAGTCTTCCACCTCTTGCTGGACTGCCCACTTTGAGCCGCTCTGCGGCGGACTTTTAACTTTCCCAGCACCCTACCTTCGGTGTTGAGCGACAACGCCTCAACACCAGCTTTAGTTTTACCTTTTATTCGTGAGGGTGGGTTTTATGAATTGATCTGAGTTTTAGCGCATCTCCTTTGTCCCTCTGTATCCTCCTTTATGGCGGCAGTTTTAATGTGTTGCAGAGTGGCTGGCTTCTCCTTTTTTATTCTCATGGTCGGCCAGCCATGGTAATCTGCTTTCTTGTTTTTAATCTCCTCTGTTTTTTTTTTGCGTCGCTGGTTTTCTTGTCCTGTTTTGGCCATTGTAGTGTTTGTTGTCCTGTCGTTCCTCTGGTTCTTGCTTTTTCCTGTTATTGTGCCGTACGTCGTCTTTTTCTTCTTTCCCTTGGGTAATTGTTCTACGTGGAACACGGGACCGATGACCTCGCTGTTTGGTCCCTCCCCTCCCCCCTTTTAAACCAACCAACCAAATGGTGGACGAATGTGTCAGCATTACCAATGGAGACCTCCCTCTGTGCAACAAGGTGTTTGTTTGTTACCAGTCGATCATCTCAAATGACAGTATCCACACGTTCCAACATGACAGGAGTCACAGCTGTGTGCGGCCGACCGATACGCGGGAGATAGGACTAGTTTGCGATGATTACAGACGCCTTGGCCAACGACTCGCCGTGATTTTGTTCACTGCCAGGTCTCCGTAGACATTCTGCAAGCGCCTATGAATATCTGCAATGCTGTGATTTTCCGCCGAAAGAGACTCAATAAAAGCTCTCTGCTCGGAACGCACCTCCGTTACAGATGCCGTTTTGAAGGCTACGTACGGCGCCGATAGCTAATCGAGGTGTGATAAATACACCTTTGACTCCCTCTCAGAGGTACGTCCACTGCTGGTTGCGCTACAAATTCATTATTGTCGAGGAGAATTTTCCAAAGACCATATTCTCTTCCTCTCTTTTCTACAGGGTGGCGTACGAAATGTTACCAATTGTTTCTATCACAGTTTACAATGCATGTTAGATATCCCGCTGGGATCTCTACAGCAGTACCAGCAGAGCTTGGAAAAAAAAGGAGTTACGAAATGATGTGTAATTCACGATACTGCCGCTAGGAGACTAGTAAGCAGCAATGGCTGACAATGGCAGACTGACGACACAGCAACCATCGGCAATTGTGTTTCATGAAACGAAAAACCTTGTTGTGACTCAGAGGCGTTTTCGACAACAGTTTAACACACGATGGATCCCTCGCAAGATCATCCACAAGTTGTACGATAAATTTGTACAGGAAGGAACAGTTTCGGAAGCGAAGCGTCGTCGGCCTAAGCCTGTTTGTCGCCGGAGAATATTGAAGCGGCACGAGTTGCTGTACAGAGAAGTCCCGGGAAATCGTGTAGAAAGGCAGCAGTGCAACTGGGAATATCCAGACGCTCCGTTCAACGCATTCTTAAAAGTGACCTCCATATGTACCCATACAAGATGACCCGTGCGCAGAAGCTCACTGAAGAACCAAGCAGCAGAGACTACTGCTTGCTCAGTGGGCGGAGGATAGGGAAGAAACTATCAACAATGTTTGGTTTTCAGACAAGGCGCATTTTCATTTAGACAGTGTGGTTAACAAACAAAATGTACGCTTTTGGGCCACTGAAAACCCACAAGTGCTTCATTAACGACAACATTATGCTCCTAGGATTACAGCGTGGGCAGCAATTTCCAGTCACGGACCTACTGGACCCTTTTTCTTTGAAGAAACTGTGAACAGCGAGCGTTATTTGAGCATGCTTCGCAATAGCTTCATTCCACAGCTTATTGCTACTGCCTTGTCCTTCAACGCGCAGTGGTTCATGCAAGATGGAGCAAGGCTGCATACTGCAAACACTGTGTTGGAGTTCTTACACGAGCATTTCGACATGCGGATCATTTCACTCAGGTTTCCAGATCGCTTCAATGACGGACAAAATTGGCACCCCAGTAGTCCAGACCTCAATCCATGTGACTCTTTTCTTTGGGGGTACCTAAAGGGAAAAAATTTTGCCGAAACGTCCGCGTGATTTAATGGAGCTCAGAAGAGTTATTCTTCAAGCTCGCAGTGAAATTGCGGAAGACATGTGCCGTAGGGTAACCACTAACTTCAGTGTTCGTTTGAAGGAAGTTAGGAAACGAAATGGACATATTGAGCATGTGCTGAGTTAGAGCAAATCTCCATGGACGGCTCTTCGTTGTTGTATATGTTCCTTTCAGATTGTATTGACAATAAAGTTTATATTAAAAAACAAAATAACACATTTCGGGCGCCACCCTGTAGTATCAGAGTTCCGTACTTTTTCTGCGAATAAGTATATTGGCATGATTAAGCAATATTTAGATTAGGTCGGCTTGAATAATAATCCAGTTAGGAGCCAGCTAAACAATATGACATCGTACCCTGCCATCCCAGCCCCTTAGTACGAACTCTGTAGTTTGTACCAGCTAACAAGCAAAATTTGTGCACCTTGATGCACTGTGTCCGCACTCGACAAGCGGCACGTTCACCTGCATGCATCGTGGGAGAGGGAGAGAGTTGGGGAGGGAGGGAGGGAGGGTTCGTTCTTGTAAGGGTACAGTCTCCCAAGAACTGCACAGCGAAAACACCGGCGCCGCTCTGAATTTTGCGTTAATTGCTAGGAATTCGTGGAGAGCAGTTGTTTTGAAGGGGGGCGACAGTTTGCGCAAAAACACTGAAGGGCTCCTGCGCAGTTTCGCCTTCGTCCCGCCTCCGCCTCGCCCGGCCTGTGTGTAGTTCCGGCGCTCGCAAATGCCGCCTTAACGAACGCCGCTTCATTTCCGCTAATTAGTGAACTTATTTACCTGCAGATTCAGTTTCGCGGAACGGCAGTAGGCGAGAATTTCCGCGTGTGAACGGAAATGACTGCGCGCCCTGCCAACGTGCGAAAGTAAGAAGCGAAAAGGTGTAACTTCCTTACCACACCTGCAGAGTTTGAGGGCAAAAACCTCTGAAACGGCAGTCCTGCAAAGACTAGGAATGCACTGCGCCGTAAGATATTGTGATCCTCTTTTTTTTTTTTTTTTTTTTTTTTTTTTTTTTTTTTTTTTTTTTTTTTTTTTTTTGTAGTTACCTTGTCCATAGCACAAGAATACTGAAATGAATATTGGGTGCATCTAATCGGTCACAGAGTTCATTCAGTAGATTTAAAAGATTTTTCTGAGAAGTTATTAGTGCGATCAATACATAAAAGTGACAGGACGTAACGTTTAAAGTTAGAATGTTCCATTTTTATGGTACGGAAAACTGTCCTAAAAGTGCCCCCTAGGATTTGATATTGGGTCCGATTGTGTGTGTGAAGTTTGACAGAAATGGAAACTTCGTGACTCACTAGAAATAGAATGTAGTACGAAAGAGGTGAAATTTAATCTGTGAAATTCTCGAGTTTACGAAGTGAAGAAACTGGCAATTGTTTTGCTATTATTTAAGTGTTTGTCTAAACGGATATGGTTGAAAAATTTTCACCCATTATTGATGCCTTCCATTGCATGATTTAAGGAGAAATTGTAATGTTTAGTGTTGGTAGAAGAACCCTGTGTAGTAAAGTTTACACTATTATTAAATATCTGGACAGACTATAGCTCAGCTATAAAATAAGTATCTTCCCTGTACATTCAGTGTGGATGTCAGAGGTCAGGATTATCACAACTGACATGTCAAGGATTCGAACGCCACAAAAGGTTCCAGCTGTTGCATTCAGATAGTAGATGTAGATTTTCATGAGAATTAACTTCCCTCGCACTCAGATGTATGAGCCCCAGATACCCGATAAATTCACAGGTAAATGACACGCTGCCTACGTTTGTCTTAGGCACGGCCGTAATTTTTTTCTATTGGTTTTTGTGCCAAGCAGACTACACAGAATGCTGAACATCAAATCGTTGAACAATATCTGTTAATGAAACGGATATAACCATTGTTACAGTTGTGCTGAGGTCGAATTGTTACAACGGTTGCTTGGTTCTCAGACTATTTGGCTGCTGAGATGCCCTGAATAAACAAAATACTATAACTATTCAATTATAATATCTACATTTGTGTTCAGTAAGATTTCTTTGCTACACTCTTTACATTCGACTGGTGACCGATCTCCTATGTATTGTATTACTACTTATTAAAATAAGTTTACTCTTTCCATAATGATTTAACCGGCAGTTTGGGTTCGGCCAGTACTTTGATAGTCGCCGCTGCTCACTCATCGCCGTTTATGACACAGCAGCTCCTATCAACTTATCCCTCTGACCTCGATTTCGTACTGCAACGTCAGTGAGTCATTCGTCTGAACCTACCAGTGTCACGCGGAGGCATCGGATATCTCTTATGTTATGCTGACTCGCAAATGTTGCTAACATGTAATGCATGAGTGTTACACAAGTCCACCGCGTCTCAGCGGTAAGGCGTTCCATGGAAACATCCGCCTTATAACAACTTCGAATCCCAAGTTTTATACAGTCATCCACTTCGTCCGAGCTAGACCTTTGGTTTAGCTTTCAAGGAACGATGTTCAGATCCCCTCTCAGATATGTTGGTAAACAATTTTCCCGGGTTGTTTAAGCAAGTTACGGTCAATAAAGACCCCTGCTGATTTGCTTACTCATGCTTAAACTTCAGAGCGAATGCTCGTAACATGATACCATTGACATTGACATCGACGATGTAACTGCGATATAAAGGCAACTTTCCCATTGATATTACGTCAGCCTTTGGCTCACTGTTAATTGTCAGTCAATAAACACTAAGGTCCTTCTCATTCGTAGGATTTTGGTGTATTTGTTTTTTCAGCTCTGACAAAGAATTCGTGACAGTGATAATTGCCAGCGCTGTTGAAATGTCGGAGAAAGCTAAGGTCATACCACCACCAACAGCCCCATGGCTGGTAATGTGTAATGATGTTCAGACCACACTTGAGGGGTCATGACTACTTTACTTTCTTATTACTTCAGTATACTGTATGCTGGTATTAGAGCTACAGTTGTGTGATTTAGGAAGTAGCTTTCTCTGCAGAGATGGTCGAATGTACAAAAACGACTTACTATTATTATTATTATTATTATTATTTCTTTTCTTTCTCAGACGTTGTTATTATTATTATTATTATTATTATTATTATTATTATTATTATTAGGTACGATTTCCATGACGTACGTTTGAAGAAGATCAGGGAGCACATTCTCGTAAGGCTAAATTCTTTCGAAGCCCCCCCCCCCCCCCATTTATTTTCCGTAGAATGCGTTACATGGTAGGTACAGTCCTTTCTTTTCCTCTCTCAAGCAACTCTGGTAGCGAGTGTAGATCTTCAGTTCACAGGTTACCGAATTACATAGTCCTCAGTTAAGCTGACATCTTGTTAAAAGTAGCTTACTAACTTCATCGTTGTTCGCGAGATTAAATGTCCCCAAGACCTTACGGAATATCTTAAGCACTCGCATTTGCTAGCTAAAACTAATATCGAAGCTTTAACGTTGATCCTTCCTGTTAATGAAAGACTTCCAGTTACGCCAAAGGCTATACTGTCCCTTCTGAAATTAAGACGTCCTTCTTAACCAGGAGAACAAGAGGCTATCGCTCCTTTTAAAATGCCACGCTTCGAGCAGTAAAGTGAGAGGCGTGTAACGATAATAGTATACATTCGCGTTGACAAAGTACTTTGTGTAAAGCAGTGGTATTAGAATGCTCAGCGTCTCCACACTAATAAACAGCATACTTGTGTTACCTTTCGCAAAATATTTTCTTGTACAGTGAGTTTACAATGTCTCGTCATTAGGGGGCATAACTGCCTTCTAACTTAAGATGCAGCTACGATTGGTTTGAATATTTGTAAACTTTAAAAAAATTGGCAGCTAGTATAAAATGCTCAACATAAGAAATGCTTCTGCGACTGAGGAAACTTCTCTATAGTAACGTAGATGCAGATACCAAGACAGTTTTAGAGAATATTGAAACAAGAAAGTGAACAGAAACCGCGAAGTAAAATACAGCCAAGAAACCACTCTCTAATCACTACATCATTTCCTTCAGGGCTATGTTTTGTCTTAATTGTGATGGAAACAAAAATACGTGTGATTTTAAGTATAAGACACAAATGGACACATTAGTTAACGTGGTACTTTAAACAGGCAATCGAAGAATAAAACAAAACAAAAATAAATTAATATTGTATAAGCAGCTGTCTTAAGTTGAGTACTGTCATATGTCAAAAGTGGTCAGGCAGCAGAAATGAGGTACCTCTGAGCGGTGAAAGGATGTACAAGGCAAGACAGCATTACGAATGATGATATAAGGAAATATTCCGACATACACATTTTGGGAAACATTCTATGACAACAGAACAAAATAGAGGGTTAGTTAATAGAATAAGTAATCCAAAATTACCTCTCTGAATCTTAGGGGACTACCTGAAGGGGGGGGGGGGGGGGGGGGAATTGAGCAGTGGGCCAGTAACACAACAGGCAATTGTCTAATGCAAGAAGTTTAAAGGAAGGACAAATTAACATTAAAAAAACTAAATAGACTCTTCCAGGAGGAGTTGTCACTAGTCGGGGATACGACAGGAAAGGTTAAACTAGGGAACTAACAAGCATACATTAAGAGCTATGCGCACTTCAGCTTCGATATTGTGAAACGAATCTCTTCTGCAAGCTCTTCGCTTTCCATATTTTGAGAGATGGTGATACAGACAAAAACGAGAAAAAAATTGTTCAGTAAACATGGAGTCGAAAATTCATGCTTAAAGAGCTATGAGCAATTGTTCATTTTCGCCAATGTGAAACACATGTCTTCTACTGGACAATTACACATAGCTCTTAGGATACGCACTGCAGAGCCTGTGTTTGCTTCGAATGATCGTCGCTGTCATAATCTTAAATACTAACCTTTTCTTCTTGGACACTCTGTACGGAGAGAAAAAGGTAAGTTAAACAGTATCGTAGCAATTTGGTATGCAAGATAAACAATATTCCTCGTAAAGGCAGGCTCAAAGAAATTGTACATCGCAGTCAACATTCTGTTCATGACGCAGAAAGCGAAATATCGTCTCATCTGAATGACGGTCGAAGTAAATTTACAATTATCATTTTGATGCATTATAACTCTCCAGAGGGCTGTAGAACAGCATATTTTGGCAATAGGTACTGTTTCTTAATGGCGTAGACCATTGATTATGGAACAGATCCGAAGACTCTTATCGAACTGTTAACAAAGGGTCCCTATTTTCCCCCAAGGACAATGAAGACATTGTTTGAAAGAATGGGAGGTGGCGCAGCGAGAAATCTTCCAGTTATTCGAAGAAAATTTAATGGTCGTCTGGAAGCATTTCTGTTTGCATGGCGACAGACTCTATTGTATGCGCAACAACTTCTCGCAGAGTTGGTGGCTCGTAACGCGTAAACATCTCATTATCTTTGGGTGAGCCATAGAGCCCATTTAAAAAGTTTTTACGCCTTTCCGGAATTCCGACGGGATCCTCAGTGAAAGTTTCTGCTGCGAGCAAAGCCGGCTTCGATGCGTAGGCGTATGAATATTCGTCCGCCGTCGTGCCGTCACCGCCACCGTCAAACGGAGGGGCGTGGCAGGCTGAGAGGCAGCTCTCGCGTAACAAAACTCGTTAGCAAGTTGTAATTAAAGTTTAAAGCAAGATCGCAGGTAACGGAAAAACGACGAGTTGAGTCAACATAAATTAACTCATGTTTAAAACTCACGCGCTCTACTATAGACACGCTCGGGTTGAAGCCTAATTACGTTGACGTCTTCCTCGTCCGCTACGTAAGATATATTACTCGCTGTACTTGGAAACTGTAAATGTAGGAGACATCAAATTAAAAGAGCGATAGTTGCATCATCTGATTCAATACCTTTTCTTTTTTTTTTTCATTCACGTATATGACGCAAAATGTGTTCCGGCTGTTCATTCTAAACTGGATTTTAACATATAGCTTGGAGTGTGCTGCTGTGTGTGCGTGTCTCACATGAATAACTGGGTTCGTTACTTTGCTATAAACAGAACGCAGCATAGTATAGTAATGGCGCTCAGTCGGCGAGACAGACATCAGTGTCGATTCCATCATGTGTGTACGTGTGTGTGTGTGTGTGTGTGTGTGTGTGTGTGTGTGTGTGTGTGTGTGTGTGTGTACGTGTGTGTGTGTGTACGTGTGTACGTACGTGTGTGTGTGATGTATCCTTCACATGGCAAACCTTTACTTATGCACTGCATACTATTAAGCAGGTTCAATAATCTTTATCGTTTTCATTTGCCTCTTTGCTGCCAAACAAATGATACGTTACACACTGCGTCACAAAAGCGTACAACGTAATATAGTAGTGAAACAATCATAGTACGAAATGCATACTTTTAAATGCGTACTTTTAAATGCATACTTTTTACTTTTTTATGCTCAATCTGTTCTGTCAGTGCACAGTACGTGACGGGCACCATGGCCAACTCTTCCTTCAGTAAAATGTATCAATACTGATTTGTGTGCCTGTTATCGTACAACGAACTCTGCCTGGGAAACAAACCCGAGGCAGAACCGATCACCGCAGATCACAAGACTGAAGGCGAAGCGTAAAATGGGCATTATTGTTGTCAAGGGCAAGTACCGCGAGTGAATGGACCAAGTATCTCTCCATACAAGACACACATGGCATTCCCCAGATATTAGCACTATTGTGGAGGAGATATTTCGAACGTAGTACAAAGATAAACGGAGGCAAGAAATAAAACGATTTGCGGTTACCCTATAAACGTTACAGAAGACCACTGGGTCCTTCACCAAAATACTCAGAAAATATCCCTGAAAACCCTCTAAATTTCGTCCGAGTTCGGGTTAAGTCTGCATTTGAGAGGGATATGTAGGGGTTTGACGTTCTTTTGTCAGTGTGTAGTTTCACGGTGAAGGCCACCAAATGTGTGACGGCTCCTCGTTGCACTAGATAAGAGAAGTGTAGTTCTTGCATTATGTAACGCTCTTTACCTATTCTCAACAAGAATCAGTAAGTGATTCCGTCCTCCACGTCACCACAGACGTTATGTAACTGTATCCATTTGTACTGTCTCTCACCACGTCAGAAGAAGACGCAGCATTTCTAATATTTCCGTGAAGCTAGCATCTTCAATTACTGTTGTAGTATTGAGGTAGCACGTAGATACTGTGTTAGCAGCTTTCGCTTGTAGCCCGCATCTCGTGGTCGTGCGGTAGCGTTCTCGCTTCCCACGCCCGGGTTCCCGGGTTCGATTCCCGGCGGGGTCAGGGATTTTCTCTGCCTCGTGATGGCTGGGTGATGTGTGCTGTCCTTATATTAGTTAGGTTTAAGTAGTTCTAAGTTCTAGGGGACTTATGACCACAGCAGTTGAGTCCCATAGTGCTCAGAGCCATTTGAACTTTTTTTTTTTTTTTTTTTTTTTTTTGTTTTTTTCTTGTAGGCTTTAATGGACTGCAATGAAGCAGGCTCATTCTCACCAAAATAACAAGGTCCTTAGTTTGTAGGGATGCCGGCCGTTGTTCTAATTATAAAGATTTCGTCAGATGAAACAGCAAACCGAACAATGCTGCTTAATCATGTGTACGCCTACATTAATCGCAGGCAAATCAGCAGTCATTCTCGTTAGTCAAAAGTTCTTTAGCACTTTGCAGTTAAGTACCACAAGCCAAATTACACTTGTTTGAACTGATTCTCACAGGCGCACACCATCTCGTCCAACTTGGCGCTCAGCGCTGAACTGAATCGTTCGGCGCGAAACACTTAGTTGCTCGCTCATTCGTAGCGCAGTCGATAACGCACGAAGTAATTCTGCTCTTTAATACTACTGTTAATTGAATAATATGGAAAATAAAATGCTTTGATTACGTAATGATTTCTACAACATTATTAGCAAAACCTGAGTACTGATTTAGTAAAAATTGATTCCCAGAGGATAGCACCGTCTTTAATTACAGCAGCCGATCAGATCACAGATCTATACGGTGGGCGTAGTTTCACAACTGTGCTGTATCCAAGTAGCAGCGTCTGTCGCTCTTGCCTCACACCACCTTCTGAGGTCATTGGTCTGCTAGTGTATCTTCTACCAACAGTTACGTGAAACGCGGGGATAAAGCAATGACCCCCAAGAGTCAGAAATGTTACACATACCTGACCTTGCGTTCCGTTTCGAAACTCACGAGACTACATTCCACAGCACTGCAATCACAGATCTTTTAATTGATAAACTTATTGAGTATACTAAATGATTTCATGTTATATAAGCTAGCGGTAATTGCGGTCTTGTGCCTCCCTGTAGTGAATCTAGAAGTAAAATAGGCTGCTATTATTCTCATAAAATGTTTTATTATAGACGTCTCAAAACAAGTCAGATACTGAGGACTCCATTTAAAAGCCTGCCAGGCAATTACCAAAGATGTTAATGTGCGTCAGCATGTTAATGGTAATATGCAGAACAGGGCGCATCTTGTTTGTTACAATATAGAAAAAATTGAAAAAATAAATCTGCGTCACCAAGCGATCATATTAATCCACCACATTAATAATAGCCACTACATGTGGTTTATCGTTACAGTATTAGCCATAAACTTGACTTACTCATTACATCAGTCGCGGCCTTGCCGTCAATGCTGCAGATTTTTTAATACTTACATGTTTACGTATTTCCAATGTGTATATACAGGTTTAAGGAGGTGTAATTTTTATAGACTGAGTATGTATCGCCAACGTTGCAGATCGCGAAGAAAATTTCAGTGTTGTTCTTCGTACTTTATGACGCAAGCTTCTTAATATCTTTACAGAAAACTCGACTCGTGTATCAACTGTTAGCTGTTGGAGTACCAAGAGGAAAGTTACTAAATGAAGCGGTGACATACATTGTAATAATGTTTTACGTAGCTCATGTCATCGCCGTGCAATTATACGGAGACATGGCAGTTAAACGCAACTACTTCATCCTTGATTTCGTATATTTAATTCTTCGGAGAACAAGATCTCGCTAAATCTCTACTTGCCTCCAACTTCACGGTGTTGGCAAGACAGCAGAATTTGTCGTGCATTGACGGAGTGGAAAATCACGTGTGCTGCCTCAGCGTGGTCGTGGCAGGAGCTCATTAACCGGCGAAGGACGTGACACGAAGGTCGCCCGAGTAACTGGACAACACGTCAGTGAAGGCCAAATAATTCCTTCCTGCCGCACCATCTTCGCGAATATTTTGGTCTTAACTGGTGGGTGCCTCCACAAATTTCTTACTGTAATCACAAGCTTAAACCTTCCTGTGGATGATACCACTGTCTCAATAGACAGGAACTCGGTTAGCAGTCACCTCAAGCATGAGAAATTAAGGCTTCTTACTATTCTGGTCGAATTACTGAAAGACTGGTATATTTAATTTTAGATTAGGAAGGGTAGGGAAAGACTTGAAATGAACGTTGCCTTCAATCCTCCATACCTACTAAAATTTTTAAATCATCTTAAGTTATGCTAAAGAGATCCTAATGTTTACAATATGTGCGTTTTGATGGACAGCGACATTATCTTCACCGAATAGTTGGCGTAAATGTACTTCTACTGTATATAGAATTTCTCGATAAAGATCTTTCGCCGTTTCGTCACTGGTTAAGACACGGCGCGGTGATGGGAAAGCCGATCAATTTGATTTGAAGCAGTGAACACGGAACAAATAGTGCAGCTCTCTTGAGATCAGTTGGTGTTCTAACGAAATGGTTGAGAGGCAGTTACTCAAATATTCGAAGAGACGTGGTTCAGGGCAAATGGATTATCATTGAATTTTGACTAAATTTAGTACATACTGAAAAATATTTATCATAGAATGCCAGAAGCTATAAAAATCGTGTTCCCAAAGAAGGAAACGTAAGAAGAGTATTAAGTTTTCGAAACTAGCGATTGTGGAAAAGCGTGGTGAGATCTCTACCATATGCTGTGTATTTGGACCGCTACATTTCTATATATGTATTCATTAATGTCTTTTGTCATCACCAATATCTTTCTTAAAAACATAACGAAAAGCACATATATAACACTAGGACCAAAAACGAGGACTGGAAGGATTTCGAGTTGGGTTAACATTAGTTAAGAAAAGAAATAAATTGTTCCACATGTAGCTAGCAACGAACTAGAACATATTAAAAGTTAGTTAGGTAATGCAGCGGAGTTTGAATTGAACTATTTTCTGTCGCAACTCTTACTGAATTGAATATCTTACCAGAAACTCGTCGACGAGTTTAATTTTGTAAGCTGAATTAGCATTGTGATTACTCTTCAATAATTTTTATCATCTTGTGCTCCACAACTGAATAGTAGAAATATTAATAAAAACCACCACAGCTGTATTAGGTCTGCCTCGGTTTGTGGTGTAATAAACATGCTTGAAATACAGCATCAACATTTACAATACTGTTCCGTCAAGTAGTCATGTCATTGTACAACAGTTAACTCTTTCGGAACCCATGGAAGACGACAAACGTAATATATTAATGGAAAGTGTTATTGCTCACTAGCTAGTCTGCAGACGTAGTTTACTCCAGCTTTTATGTGAACTAAAGTATCGGTTGTGATTCATTCTATTAGATCAGAGAGAAAGCTTCTTGGAAAGATCAACGTAGAGCTAGCTAGCGCTCCCCCCCCCCCCCCCCCCCCTCTCTCTCTCTCTCTCTCTCTCTCTCTCTCTCTCTCTCTCTCTCTCTCTCTCTCTCTCTCTGTCATAAATGTAAACGAGTACATCTTGCATGTGTGAATTCATTGCATTGTACCAGAGTGGCTTCGTTGCAGACTAACAAATATTGTTTGGGCCTGTTGCTGACCATCTAACAGGGAAGATAGACCCTACAGGATCCAGAGCCAGTGACGTCATAAAATGCAGGTTCCTGTCATATTTTCGACCCGTACCACATGTTCGTGCAGGATGTTCGATGTTTTTTTAGACTGTATCGTATTTTATCGCCTTTGGCATGCACACGCCCCATCCATTTGGTACCCGATGCTAGGTAAATAGTTGTCAGCGTAGATTTCAAACTATTGTGTGTTTCATAAAGAAGCATCATATTTCACAAGACATTATTTTCTGCTTCAATAAAGACAAAACGGTGGGATGAATTTTAATTTTGGCATAAGACTACAGAGATTTTATTTCAAAAGAACCGTCCCCGTTTACGAAGGCATTTCTGTCACTTGAGTGCACTATTTATCTTAGAAGAAGTTTCGGAATTACGTTTAGTACGAAAATTTGCATCTACGTTCCACATATGTTTCACGCGCTATCCATCGAACGCACGACAAAGGTCTAGACCATAGTCAGTCTCGCGCGATACTTTAAGGAGCATGCCTTGCGTTGTCGCATTCGGTGCCGCAGTACATCCACATCTGTGAGGGGGGACGCACAGACGGAGTCTTCCAAAAATTCACGTAGAGAAAGTCCCATACTGTGAGATCGGCCTTGGACACCAATGACATTATGCGAAATGAATACAAACCTCGCGACCAAGCCGTTATTTAGGCCTCACTCGTCTAAAATCGCCGCATGCAGTAGTAACTGAATTGAGTCTTTTACAACGTTAAAGGTAAGACGCGTTTCGTTACTGTGTCACCGCCATTTCGACACGACGCGCACTAGCCAATAAACGAGCAAGCGAGGCCCAGAGACTCCTACCGGCGACCACATGAAGCGGTAGCTAACGGCTGGTTAAAATTCCCCGCAATTTTCTATCTTCATTCACGTAGGTCGTAGAAGATAGTTGTGTAAAATCGGATGAACGTTTTTTGTAATACTTCGTGAGAGTGGTAATAGGACTCGTTCTGCGCATTACGCTTCATTCGGAACACAGTTCGTCAAACACTGTGCACATGCTAACAGAGAGATACATTTCGCAGAGCTCCTGCCGTTAGTGCAACACTTGTTAGGGCGATACGTCGTGACCAAAACTCCATGCACATCTCGCGCCGTATAGGATTTGTCGAGACAAGTAAGCTTTTCGTAACTTTGCACTGTAATTTTCTTTTGAAAACCAGTTTACTTGCCAAGACTCATATGTTAACAGAATTACTGGATTATTAGTTTCGGCAGTATGTGTTGCAATCCTCAGATCCATAAAAAAGTAGAGGTTACAGACTCACAATCATATAAAAATGTATTAGGGCATACGCAAAGGTCCAAAGATAAAAATTGCGTACCCATAAAACAGAGTAGTGGTTGTTACATCATACAACGCTAACACCATTGTATCAAATGAGAAATGAGAACTATAAAATATGCTGTAAAATAACAACGCTCACAAAATTCTGTTCGTATGGACCGATACAGTCGAAAGCCAACATACAATAACGAATACCTCTAATAAGTAATATTTTAAGTAAAAGGACGCCATTAGAAACTCCAGGCATTACAATGAAACGCCAGGTGTGCTGTTGTAAAGTGTACACAACTTGGAATACGAATAG
Source organism: Schistocerca serialis cubense (assembly GCF_023864345.2). Classification (NCBI taxonomy): domain Eukaryota; kingdom Metazoa; phylum Arthropoda; class Insecta; order Orthoptera; family Acrididae; genus Schistocerca; species Schistocerca serialis. The sequence goes on from NC_064642.1 coordinate 531,516,565, forward strand.
CACGACCAAGAAACAAACATGCCGCATCTTGCCTCTTCGTTGTATAATGCCATGTTCGCTGAAATAATGACTGATAAGTTGGAATCTTACGGAAGCTAGTGCTGAGAGCTACCACCAGATGGCGGTCTGCTCTGCATGACAGTTACAACTAAATTAGCAAGGTCACACTTCTGTTTAACAATGGAATAAACCGAAGTAGTTTACACCAAGCAATCATAACGGCGAAGTATACAGAAACTGTATATTAGAAAAACTGCATGTTGTAAATTGCCGTGGATGGCTGCCTAAGTCATCAGATAAAAACTAGAAGCATTTAGAGACGTAACGATGACATATATTACACACATTAACAAATTTGCACCTAAAAAAAGAAAGACGGAATAACACCGCCCTGGGCGGAGCTTGTGTAGCACGCATTTCAGCCTCTAGAGGTGTATAGCAACTCATTGCAGTTCAATGCCGCGTGTGTTGTCGACCTGCCGTCTTCTGTTAATTTGCAATGACTGTTGTTGTTAGCACAGCTATGAAATTTTCTTTTCTACTCGGTAAAAATGCTGCTGAATCTGTTTTAATGTTGAACACAGCTTACCAAGATGATGCAATGGGAAAAACTCAAGTGTAGGAGTGGTTCTCTCGATTTGAAAAAAGCGATGTGTCGATTGATGATGCGCCTCGTTCTGAACGTCCATCAACTGCCCGAATAGGCGAATATATTGAAAAAATTAGAGAGCTTACACTCGCAGACTGTCGACAGATAATTTGAAAGTTTTAAGAAGAGTGCGCAGCAGCGCTCGTCAGAAAAGACCCGATTTGTGGCAGAGAGGAGACTGGTTCTTCCGGCACGACAACGCACCTGCGCACTCAGCTCTGAGAGACAGTTTTGGCTAAAAATGGCATGGCTCCACTGCCCCATACACTTGACTTGCCTGACCTGGCTCCGTGCGACTTCATTTCCATACATGAAAAAGGCCATGGAAGGAGACCGATTTGACAAAATTGAAGTAGTCAAGAAAAAACGCGGGAAGAGCTGTCAGCCATTTCCAAAGATTACTACAAAAAATTTTTCGAACAGTGAAAGCACCGGTGTGACATGTATTAGTTACAAAGGAGAGTATTTTGAGGGGCAAAAGGTCGTTTTTTAAACAGTTTGAAAATATATAGTTTTTAAAAAATAATTCCGCTTTTTTTAGTACCCCTCGTACAGTCATGTAATAGAAATATGGTACAGCTACACAGTCGCCATTTACAGAATTGAGAGATAGGATTTGATCTTATTGGTCGCTTTCACTGCACACAAAGGATGGCTGTTAACAATTACGTTGTAGGAAATTCCAAAACAAGCCCCTACGCACTGTACGAAAGCAGTATATGAAATACAATTCTTGTAAAACATTTTTATAAAAACATGTACTAGTTTAAAACTACATATGAAATGTATCTTACACAGGGTGACACAAAATATAAAGGGAATTTTGGAAATGAGTTGGGGCAGCCATGGGTAGATGGCAGCACTGCGGGTTCGTGAAAGGTAGCTAGTAAACAGTCCGCCATTTCAGTAATCATGGATCAGTGGAACGGACAACAGCGTGTTAGCCACAAAATTTATAAAAGCAATGGTAGCTTGCTAGCGGTGCAAAGGGAATTTCGAGGTTTTTATAATTTAGGGCGTCATGATGTCGTTCTGTCGAAACACGTGATAAAATGTGGGATTATAACTTTGAGGAGACTGGGATATGCCCTCAAGCAGAAACCAAGACGACCAAGAAGTGTGCGTTCTCCAGCGAACATTCATGTTATACGCGGGTCTGTCTTACGGAGCCTACGGCGTTGAATTCGTAAGCAACCAGCAGTGGTTGGAATGTCTCGGGACAGTATTCGTAGAATTCATGATCTTGATTTAAAATTTCGTCCGTATAAACTATACAAACTACAAATGGTGCAACAACTGGAGGACAATGATTAACGGTTACGATTGGGATTCCATCAACAAATGACAAAAATAAACAATGACGATGAATTTCTAAACAAGTTTTGGATGTCAGGTGAGGCACATTTTCATGTGTTCACAGGTTATGAGAATAAACAGAACTGCCGTCACTGGGCAAACACAAATACTAACGACGTTCATTAGCGTCCTTTACACGCTAGTAAAGTGACAGTATGGTGTGGTGTTCCATCACGTGGGATTATCATAGCGTATTTTTTCGCAAATGAACAGAAAAACACAGTAACTGTCAATGCCGATCGTTACGTAGAGATGTTACGAACTTTCGTTACATCTGCATTGAACAACTTTGCAAACGTTTAAGAACGATTCGGTAACATTCCCTGGCCCCCTACATCGCCAGATTTATCCGTTCGTGATTTTTTTTATTATGAGGTTACCTCAAGAGCAAAGTGTACACGCATCGACCAAGAACCCTGGATGAATTAAAACAGAGAATTCGGGAGGCAATTCATAGTATCCCAGCTGATACGTTGATGCGGTCAATGAGGAATCTCAACAGCAGGTTTCACGAATGTATTCGTACAGGAGGAAGCCATCTAAAGGATGTAATTTTTTTTAAAAATGGTAAATACCATCAGTGTTTCGTAAATGGCAGAGTTATAAGGTTTCAATTACTATGAATGCGATTCCTTTCCTTAATCACATCTAGTTTTATTGGATTGTGGAAATGTTCCCGTTTTTCTGTGTCGTCCTGTATTTATTAAATTTTCATCTTTACGTAAGCGTGCTACCGCTGTGTGAGTAAAATAGTTGCAGCTGCTGTAATTGTGACTGCTTACTGGCTGTGACGAGCCCTCTATTGCTTGCAGGTGCGTGCACACTGCGGCAGTTCCAGTGCGCCAACGGCCACTGCATCCCACTGACGTGGATGTGTGAGGGCGAAGACGACTGCGGCGACAATTCGGACGAAACCAACGCCGTCTGCAGAGGTGAGTACCGGGGAATAGCGTGGCGGCGCTTGCGTGACGGCGGAGCAGTCCAAAGCGGGGTCGTTTCTTCACACACCAACTGTTGCCTTAGATTCTTGGGTTTCTTTGCAGCTGATAGCAGAACGCTCATTCTGAGGTGTAAATGGCTTGGATTACTGTATCAGTTAGTGATTCTGTTTATTCCGTGTTCTCACGGAAGTCTGTAAATACGAGGTGGGATACAAAAGCTCCCGAAATAATTTAGCTGAAATTTCCTACCTAGATCGTATTCTACACCAGAACCTACAAAGTAGTCTCCTTAAAAGTGAATACGTCGATGTCAACGTTTCTACTGCTTCCGAGATATATCACGGAAGTCTGACTTCGTTACGGTGTGTTCTGTATCCTCAGCATTTCCGCTTGAACCCCTTCATGTATTAAGTCCTCGTCCCTTCGGTTTGGTTTTTATCTTGGGGGAAGAGGAAGACCCGCAAAGCTATGTTTCATTAGTATTGTGCGTAGAGAACTTTGGCCACCTTGTTCAGTCAAAAATGCTGTAATAATGTAGGCCAAGTACGGTCGCGCATGGCTATCGTGGAGTACCCAAAATCGCTTGTACTCCAGTTCTGTCGATGTCTTTTCATTATATCTTCCCTCAAATGTCGTAGAACATGACTATAGAGTTCTTTATTGACCATAGCCGGGAGGGATGAAGTGTTCATGAGCAGTTCCCTCAAAATATATACACTATTGGCCATTAAAATTGATACACCACAAAGATGACGTGCTACAGACGCGAAATTTAACCGACAGGAAGAAAATGCTGTGATAAGCAAATGATAAGCTTTTCAGAGCATTCACACAAGGATGGCGCCGGTGGCGACACCTATAACGTGCTGTCATGAGGAAAGTTTCCAACCGATTACTCATACACAAACAGCAGTTGACCGGCATTGCCTGGTGAAACGTTGTGGTGCCTCGTGTAAGGAGGAGAAATGCGTACCATCACGTTTCCGACTTTGCTAAAGGTCGGATTGTAGCCTATCGCGATTGCTGCTCGCGTTGATCGAGATCCAATGACTGTTAGCAGAATATGGAATCGGTGGGCTCAGGAGGGTAATACCGAACGCCGTGCTGGATCCCAACGGCCTCGTATCACTAGAAGTGGAGATGACAGGCATCTTATCCGCATGATTTAAACGGATCGTGCAGCCACGTCTCGATCCCTGAGTCAACAGATGGGGACGTTTGAAAGACAACAATCATCTGCACGAACAGTTCGACGACGTTTGCAGCAGCATGGACTATCAGCTCGGACACCATGGCTGCGGTTACCCTTGACGCTGCATCACAGACAGGAACGCCTGCGATGGTGTACTCAACGACGAACCTGGGTGCAAGAATGGCAAAACGTCGTTTTTTCGGATGAATCCAGGTTCTGTTTACAGCATCATGATGGTCGCATCCGTGTTTGGCCTCATCGCGGTGAACGCACATTGGAATCGTGTATTCGTCATTGCCATACTGGCGTATCACCCGGTGTGATGGTATTGGGTGCCATTCGTTACACGTTCGGTCACCTCTTATTCGCATTGACGGCACTTTGAACAGTGGACGTTACATTTCGTATGTGTTACGACCCGTAGCTCTACCCTTCATTCGATCCCTGCAAAACCCTATACTTCAGCAGGATAATGCACGTCCGCATGTTGCAGGTCCTGTACGGGCCTTTCTGGACACAGAAAATGTTCCACTGCTGCCCAGCCAGCGCATTCTCCAGATCTGTCACCAATTGAAAACGTCTGGTCAATGGTGGCCCAGCAACTAGCTCGTCACAATACGCCAGTCACTACTCTTGGTGAACTGTGGTATCGTGTTGAAGCTGCATGGTCAGCTGTACTTGTACACGCGATCCAAGCTCTGTTTGACTCAATGCCCAGGCATATCAAGGCCGTTATTACTGTCAGAGGTGGTTGTTCTGGGTACTGATTTCTCAGAATCTATGCACCCAAATTGCAGGAAAATGTCATCACATGTCAGTTCTAGTATAACATATTTGTCCAGTGAATACCCGTTTATCATCTGCATTTCTTCTTGGTGTAGCAATTTTAATGGCCAGTAGTGTAGAATCAGGCAAAGGACTATTTAAGCTTGTCCCCGTCGAGGTTTTCTTTACTAAAACGGAAGAAGACACGGCCATTGTGACCACTGCAGCTTAGTTTCCGGGTCGCAGTCATAAACCTAACTCCCATCACTAGTGACACTCTACGTAAGTAGTTTGCCTCATCTTGATGCCAATTTTAAGTCACCAGCGAAATTGCTTCTGATAATCTTCAAACAATCGTGGCACAAACTTCGCCACAGTTCATATGACAAAATACGTTAACATTCTCCATAACTTATTTCCGAGGTATAGTAGAGATCTTTGGTGGTCTATGATCTTGATGAATTTGATCCTTCCTTCCAGGTCTGGTATGGTGCCAGTTGAAGGCCGACCGACCGTAGTCACCATCAGTAACGTTCACCAGTTGTTAAAACGCATATAAGGTCTCCAAAAGCTTGCTTCAGTATTTTCTGCGTTTCTGCAGAGATATTCCCCAAGTTTATAACAAAACTTTGTACAGGCAGCCGTCGCAAAAGCGCAGACTCACGGAAACATGACAGAGGATTAACGCTCACCAGCAGTTAACCAAAGCACTCAGCTCGCAGTCAGCACAAATATTTAGGGTTGATGTACAGTACAGATCGTGTATGAATAACGTTAATTTCGGAAACTTTGGCATGCCAGCTCGTATTACAGGATGAGTTTCCATCTCGGGCTCAAGAATTAGAGTTCTCATTCGCGAGAAATAATTTTCCCCGATTGTCTTCAGCCTTCTATAGTACAACATACAAGACTAAAACTAGAGCATGCGCACCTTTGTTCTGTGGCCAGGGCACGGTATTTAGAGAAGGCCTTAATGCGCATCATGAGCAAAGCTGTATGTGATGTGGCCATATTAAGCGAGGAGAAGAACACGTATAGTAGTAGTATGGTGAAAGCTCCAGGACTTACGGGAAGTGACACTACCTGGGCATAGACGCGATAATAAAGAGTTGTCAAACAAAATCCAACCGGAAATGTGTTCCCGGCATGTCATGAGAACGTAATTGAGGAATCATGCATTCACGTTAGCAGCGACCGTTTCCAGGAGCTTCTTTAAAAATTCGTTAGTTCACTAACTACGGTCGCTCATATAGTGCCGAATTGTAAACGTTTTCCAGCCAGTTTTATCTTTGTTTGTAGGAGAACGGAGTAAGATAAACATTCTTCCGCGGTCAAGAGCAAAAAGGACAAATTTATTATGGTTTTCGATCCAGAAGGTTGTCCGTAGCCTCTGACGGGTTTACTTAAACGGACTTCCGCTTTACATAACCTTTTCTTGAGAACCTAAGCTTTACAATAAACGTTACTTCATAAACAACTTTCGACATTATACTATCGTTCTATGCATTCAGATGCCATGTGTGACAGTCCTGTTTCTTCTTAGATGAAATACAAAACGGTGGCTCGATGTCGAAACGGTAACATTCCTTAGAAGAGCTGGTGATAATAAAAACAAAACAGTGGTGAACGGGGTAGGAAGAAGTGAGACATTGTCAAAATTGGTGTGATAAGAATGGCAGCCGCAATTCATTGCTATGTAGATTACTTACAAGTAGTTACTTTAAACACATCCCTGATAGTTAAGAATATGCGGTGACTGTGGTCTACAAATCTTTCTTATCCCTTACTATCTTCAGGTATCTCCCAGATCGTTAGACAGGTAGACAGTTGACCATAAAATTTTCCTTCCAGGTTGTTCCTTCCGAACAGTTTCTTCGTCACCGTAGCTTAGTTATTGCCGACACATTCTCTGTTTCTTACTGGACTTCATTTCCATAGACAGTCGACAGGAGCTGTTTCCCTGTAGTATTTGACATCTGAGTTACTATCTTGGCCGAGAGCAGGCTAAAATCTGGCGTTTCCGTTAACCTCTGTTAAACGTTACTTATTCCGCTTGTTAATTGCGAAATTAAGCGCGTCGTTCTCTTATGTAAAGTGTTATACGTCCAAATTTGTGTTTCGGAGGACTTCAGTTTGGATTCTAAATCATGACAGAAGTCTCTTACTTTACGCGGTTGTATATAGTCGCATTTTACTGGTGTAGTTAGTAATCAATAGAGATATTCCGAATGTTTTGTGCGCCACGTAACTGAATTTAACAGCGTAACAATTAATATGGTTAATATTGCATTGCTCTGAATTTACCTGCCGATGAATGATGGCGTACAGTCGACTTCATATCCTAAATGCTGCGCTGCCAAAATCCTGTTTCGTTTTTGTGCAGTTAATAACTGCAGGAACATGACCGGTGCTATTTGTATTTAATGCTCTTAATGTAACTCTCCTGGAATACATCGTTCGTTCGCAAGCGCCAAGTATTTAACTGTTAAGTAGCGATTAGTTACCATCTGTCAAAGGTAGCCCGAACCATCGGTTTCCCAAGCATCTAACTATTGTAAATGACCGATGGTATCATCGTATAACTCTATTTGAAACCATAAATATCTATCTCTCTCTCTCTCTCTCTCTCTCTCTCTCTCTCTATCTCTATCTCTATCTCTATCCAGTCTGTGCCTCACTAAGACTGAGCAATGGACAGTGTAAGTCATGTCCATCCAGTAATAAATTTATGAAAGTTACTGCTTTCGAACTGTGGCAGTTGACTACAAACTTCGTAAGAAGTAAATGTATAGAGAGACTGTCAGTATGCTCACTATCTTCAGAGGTTCTATAGTGGACAACATATATATGCTTCTGTGCATCAAATTTTTTCCACCAAGTTACATGTGCAGGAGCTATTTTAAACCAAAACGTATTCAGCACTGGATATTTGATTCATTCACTTACAAAGGTTTTGAAATATAATCGAATATTTCTTGTAATGAGCTATAGTCTATCATCACGTAAATACTGGATTATGAAATGCAAAGAAATACACCGACGTAAAAAAAAAATCACAGCACCGTAGGGCAAATATTCCATTGCAAAACTGAAATGTTGGAGCATTAATAAGTAGTGCAATCGTCAGAATGTTGAATGCAAACTTGTATACGTGCATGAATTGTGTTGTACAAGTTCCGGATATCAGTTTTTAGGATGGAGTTCCATGCTTATTACACTTGGTCGGTCAAAACAGGGTTTTTTGTGACCTTACTGGTCACTTACATACTTTGAACATTTCACTTCAAGGCGATCACTCTGTTGCTGATTTAGTGCAGACGATTCAAGCATTAAAAAAAAAAAAAAAAAAAAAAACTTATTTTGTGGGGAAAACAGTTGGGCGAGAAGAATTGTAGACACTTTCTGCACTAGACAGTGTTAAAGAAGATGTGGATTTTTCAGATTATGTTCAAATCATTTGCGAATTACATCAACAGTTTGAAAACAGAGTTTTGGAGATAAGTGAGCTTCAACCGGCCTTAGATATATTTGTTTGCCCGTTTTCCCTTCGGGCATAGGACGTCTCACAAGTGCTTCAACTAGAGCTGATTAACCTGAAGTGCGATATCCGCCTGAAGAACCGCTTTCTTATGTCTAAAACTTTGGATGACTTTTACAAGGGTCTTCCACGAGAGAAATATCCTCTTTTGCACAATCACGCGGCCAAATTTCTCTCAATGTTTGGTTCTACGTATATTTGTGAGCACTTTTTCTCTCTTTTAAAGCCTGCTAAAACTAAAAACCGTTCATTACTTGGCGATAAAAATTTGACTAATTCTTTCAGGTTATCAGTCTCACGGAATATTGTACCAAAGCTAGACAAAATCGTTTCCTCGAAAAAGAAAAACGTGTAAAATGTTAATTGTCTTCTTTAACAATGTTTACTGTAAGAATTAGAGAGCTTTATAACCTTAATTCTATTTTTAATAAGTTTTCAAACTTGGTCAGTTAAAATTATTACGTACGAAACAGGAAACTAAGGATCCGATTTATAAACTCTGAAAAGGGATACAAAAAGCTGTAGCACGAAGTATAACAAAAAATATTTAGTTGTAACTACTAACAGTAAGAATGAGAAACTATCTTTCTTACATAATTCTATTTCTAAAATAGAATATTTTGTTTACGTTGGATCAGACCGCGGGACAGTCCAGTGCAGAGCAGTGCTGTGCGGTCTCACTCGCTCCGCAGCTCTCTCTCTCTCTCTCTCTCTCTCTCTCTCTCTCTCTCGCTCACTCGCTCCTATGGCGACACTAGCGACACACGGTCGCCGACGGGGCGCTGAACCACACTGACTTGCGCCCGCGCCCTGAGCCTGCCCTAGACCATAACTCCAGGTGTAGCCCCACTGTGTCTAGCACGCAGATAAATGGATTGCAGGCCATCGACTTGTATCTTTCTAACCAACACACGGTGTACACTGGAACCGAGACAGGAACCACCTTTTATCAGAAAACGCAACAAACTCACCATGCTCTCCAATGATCTCTCGTTTGACACCACTGAAGTCGCAAATGGAGATGGTTAGGGATCAGTGGAATTGACGTTACAGGACGTCTGGCTCGGAGCTGACCTCGAAGTAACAGATTTGTAATATTTCGTTTTGCCACCGGGGTGCCAGCTGCTATTCGAATTGCTGCTGCAGACGCAGTACGAATCGACAGCCATGCACCGAACACGATGGTCTTATTTCTCGGTAGTGCTACGTGGCCATCAGGAGCCCGTCCTTCTCTCGACCGTACATTCGTGTGACATCCGCTGCCAGCAATCATATGCAGGGGCTACATTCCTACCAACATCATCTGCGCTATCACAGAAGGAACACCTATATTCTCGTAAACGACCTCATCGAAACTTCATAAGGTGTTGATATTGACGTCTTCGTCCCCTTAAAGGCGTTCTTGACTAATGACTACTCACCATATCCAGTTTGAAAGGTAACTAACTTTTACAACCGTTACAGCGTGTATTTAAAGCAAACCTCATTTGCATCCTCATAGTCGCATTACTAGTGCCGCCCTTACGCGACTGGCACCAGATTTTAGTAGACGTCTTTCAGATTTAGTAACACGCCTACCAACTCCTCAGTAGTGTTGAAACTTTTTTGCAGTCAGCGTATTACACAAATTTTCGGCGGATTGGGTACTGTCCGTCAGGTTGCTAAATGATTGCCTATTGTTGAAAACAAAACGCCCATAAGGCAGGTGGAGCCCCGCCGAACCGCCGGTTCTTTCCGGTTGCTCGCTGGCGGCGGCCCAGAATGCCTGGACGGGCACTGAGAAGCGGCCGTGATCTCTCAACCTTATAGACACTTCTGCACTGTCACGCCGTCACTTCGTGAGTGCGGCTGACACTTAGCGTGAGCGATGTGTCACCACTTAAACTGCTGCAACAGAAAGGCAGACATTCAGGAATTTCCAAATTAGTACGAATTTGTACAGTATCTAAGCGTCCTCGCTTCGATACTGCTTGCTGTTCGATCTACTTTGCTACTGCTTCTGAAAGAGGTGAAGGATACGCCATCATTGTTTATTCACGAGTTCGCAAACTTCAAACAAACCAGAATTGTTTGGCCGGCCGGTGTGGCCGTGCGGTTCTAGGCGCTTCAGTCCGGAACCGCGTGACCGCTGCGGTCGCAGGTTCGACTCCTGCCTCGGGCATGGATGAGTGTGTTGTCCTTAGGTTAGTTAGGTTTAAGTAGTTCTAAGTTCTAGGGGACTGCTGACAACAGATGTTAAGTCCCATAGTGCTCCGAGCCATTTGAACCAGAATTGTTGTCTGGTATAAATGTTGGCAGAAAAATGGTTTGATGCTGTTCTCGACGCTAGTGTACCTTAGAAGGCCTCTTACGGGGGGACAGTTTTTGAACTACATGAAAAAAAAAATTAGTTAAGACTACGGCGTGCAAGCGCTTTAGCCGACATGTAAAAGTCACTACAGATATTCGGATTTAGGTTATGACATGTTCGACATGCCTTCCATCATTGCCGATGATGTGGCGCAGACGAATAACTAAATTCTGCCTGACCCGCTGAAGTGTCGGAATACTGATGCTGTCGATGACCTCCTGAATGTCTGTTTTCAGATCAGAAATCGTTTTAGGATTATTACTGTACACCTTGTCTTTAATACAGCCCCACAAAAAGGAGTCACATATATTCAGATCGGTTGAATATGGTGCCAGTCGAGGCCCATGCCAGTGGCCTCTGAGTACCCCAGAGCAAGAATGCGGTGCCATAAGGGCTCCTCCAAGATATCACTCCCCTACTCAGATGGAGTCGAGCTCCGTCTTAGATGACCCACATATTGTCGAAATCAGGGTCACTTTTTACAATGGGGATGAAATCATCTTCCAAAACGGTTACGTACTGTTCGGTAGTCACCGTGATATCGAGGAATATTGCACCGATTATTCGTGACGGGACACTGCACATCGCACAGTAACCCGTTAAGGATGAAGAGACTTCTCGATCGCGAAATGCGCATTCTCGGTTCCCCAAATTTTGCAACTTTGCTTATTGACGAACCGATCCAAATGAGATGGCCGACAACAACAAGGCGCGTGCTCATGCGCATACTAATTCCCTTCGTGCCTCGGGTCCAACCGTGCAGTTTGAACGTCCTAATGCAAACCATTCAGAACGTAAGGCGATTTGGTTTCATATAGTTCAGTAATTGTCACCCTGTATCTCTGCATAAGTACCACAACCTACATCCATTTGACATTACTTATGGCAGTTAAGCCTTGATCTTACTCTAAAATTTAACCACCTCCTTCTTAACATGAACTTATCACCATTAACAAATTCACGAGTCCTTGCTGTCTATCCAACTAATCCTAAGCATTCATCTGCAACACCACATCCTCGTTATCAGCGAAGTGCTATAACTGCTGGATAACAAGATCACCTAGAGATCTTGCACGCATTTGCTTTCAGTGATATTCATACATGTTTCCTGTCGGTTTTCTACCGGAATAAATCCATCCGTCATCAGGCCGCGTTTGCCTTTTCTTATGTCTTGCAATTTAACAAAGAACTTCGTTAGCTTACGTACCAACAGTACGTTTCGATACATGCTCTATTCACAACTATTTATATTCATTGCCATTACAATTACTTTGTGCACCACAGTCTGTCCAATGACGCAACTATTCCACAAAGGAACTTAAAGCGTGTGAAGCCAGTGGGTTTGAAAATTATTTCGACAAGCCTCTCCACACAACATTCTAGAATTTCTAGAATAAACAAAACTGTTGAAAGTGGGTCCTTCACTCTACTGTTTTAAGCCATCCTGAATGCCCATACGATTCTGCAATTGCTGACCGTGCCTATCACTTCTGTACTCATCGTAACAACTCGATGAAAGACAGGGTCAAACCTGCGAGAAAGTTTCAACTTTCTGCACATACATCGACTGGCAGGAAGTGTCGAATGTTGCTAAATTGAGGTTCAGTCTCTGTGAAAACAGAGTTAGTTCGCATGGCGAATGGAACCGTTGATTAATTTAGTCAATTTTAGCCAACTTTTTGATGCTCTTCCAGCAAACCTGAATATTAATAGTGAAATTTATAACGTTCTCATCAATAATTTTGTTTCTCATTTCCGCAGTTAGAACCCCCCCAGCAACATTTAAACCATGATTTTCTAAGCAGCGGTACGGGAAGGGCTTAAGTTTACTTCCATATATTTCGCGGCGATTGCTCTGTTGACCGAGCAGCTCAAATAGCACTAAATTTTCTTCCTTTACTTCCGACAGTACCTCTCCCTTACCTTCCGAACTTCACAGAAGTTCTCCTGCATACCACTATTACTCCTGGAAGAAAGGATACTGCTGAGAAAATGGTTTAGCCACAGCGCAAGTGATCGTTTCTAGAATGAACTGTCACCCTGCACCAGAGTATGCGCTCATTTGGAAAGGTCCTGGGTTAGTCCCGATCCGGCGCACAGATCTAATCTGCAAGGAAGTTTCAAACCAGTGCATACTCAACTCCAAAGTGTCAATATATTCTCGTGAAGAGATAGTTCGAAACGAGTTCACAACGAAACTTTTGTGTCTGTCCCAGCACGAAATTGGTCTGAGATCGCGCTACGCACTGCACGTGTACTGTACTTCGAGGAGCAACATCTCAGGATACTGATCCCGTTTCGCATTCTGAAAAACTCTGTATTGTAGCACTTCAGTAACTTCGCTAAAGTGTATATTGACTATCGCGGTTAGAGGATGATGTACTTTTAATCGGGATGTTAGCCACCAATCACCCTTGTCTTAAGAGTCTAACGCTACTCTGCCCCTACAACAGCGAGCAAAACACGACCGTAAATCCTCTAAAATTACCTCCTCAATTAGAATCTAAGTGGCGCAATATGTCCTTCCTATGCGAAGCCTGCTCTCGGTGAAGCTGAATATAGTAGCACTAGGACTCTAGATGGTTTGACAACTAGAATTTTTAACGCGTTTGTCTCACGTACGAGATGCCTTGAGAAAGTTAACAATCACTCAAGTTTTGACTTTACCAGTAACGAAATTGTTAAAACCTCATTAAATGTAGGGTATTAAGAAATGCAGTTCTTGTCAACACTTCCGGTCCTTAATCTAGTGAGAAATAAAGAGAAAAGCAGAAAATGTAGACTATTTTTAGTGACTTTGAGGTATTACTTTTAACGGAAATTCAGTAATAAAACCTCAACTTTATACCTATAGTTAGTAGCGTATTCTAAAACACTGTTAAATTACTAAGCACCGCTGATCAACCGAAATTTATCTAAGTTAAAGTTCCTGCATTTATGTTATCTGTCGAATGGCTAAATATGTTGCGTACAGGATTTATAAAAGTTGGCAATAGTGCAATATAGCATTAAACGCATATAGAACTCCGCTGGCGCAAAAATGTTCAGAGTGTTCGAACCCCAACCCCCCTCCCCCACCGGAGGACCTGTTAATCCCTCAAGTTTCTCAAAACTGAAGTTATTGGCCCATATTTCGGGACTGTCAATCTTCTAAATTCTGAATATAAAAAGACTAAGTTGTAGGCATGGCGGATAATATACAACACGTACAAGAACTAATAGGGTGCAATACTAATTGAACATAAAGAATGAAATACTCGGATTAAAAAGGGTGTAAGACAGGGTTGTCTATGCGCTCCTACTATTCAGTCAGTATATCAAAAAAGCAATGAAAAATAAGAGATATTAAATAGCGAAATTAAAATTCATGGTTAAAGGATATCAGTGATGAGTTTGCTGTCATTAGTGAAAGTGAAGAAGTACAAGAACTGAATGGAATGAACAGCGAGCCCAAAAATGAGGTTGACAGTAAACCGAAGAAAGGCGAAAGTAATGAGGCGTAGAGGCAATGAGATAAGCGATAAATTAAACATCAAAACTGGGGATCACGAAGGTACGGAAGCAAAATGTGTGACCGACGTAGCAACGATGACGTAAATAGCAGTTTCTAGCACACAAAATCGTCATTCCAGGCCAAGAGCAGTCTGCTGCTAGGTTAAAACATCGGCATTACTCTGAGGAAGAAATTTCTTAGGCTATAAGAATACGTTTGGAGCAGTGAGTCACGGACAGTGGGAAAACGGGAACAGAAGAAAATCAAAGTGTTTAAGACGTGTGTTACAGAAGACTTTTCAAAATAGGTGGCCTGATAAGGTATTCGGAGGTTCATCTAAATCTACATACATACTCCACAATCCACCATACGGTGCGTGGCGGAGGGCACCTCGTATCACAATTAGCATCTTCTCTCCCTGTTCCACTCCCAAACAGAACGAGCGAAAAATGACTGCCTATGTGCCTTTGTACGAGCCCTAATCTCTCTTATCTTTGTGGTCTCTCCGCGAAATGTAAGTTGGCGACAGATAAAATTGTACTGCAGTCAGCCTCAAATGCTGGTTCTCTAAATTTCCTCAGTAGCGATTTACGAAAAGAGCGCCTCCTTTCCTCCCACTCGAGTTCCTGAAGCATTTCCGTAACAGTCGCGTGATGATAAAACCTACCAGTAACAAATCTAGCAGCCCGCCTCTGAATTGCTTCTATGTCCTCCCTCAATCCGACCTGATAGCGATCCCAAACGCTCGAGCAGTACTCAAGAATAAGTCGTATTAGTGTCTTATAAGCGGTCTCTCTTACAGATGAACCACATCTTCCCAAAATTCTACCACTGAACCGAAGACGACTATCCGCCTTCCCCACAACTGCCATTACATGCTTGTCCCACTTTACATCGCTCTGCAATGTTACGCCCAAATATTTAATCGAAGCAGAGAATCGGCGAAGAAAGGTAGAGAAAACACTGACAAAAAGGGACTAGATGGAAGGAAATAGGTTAAGACACAAGGAATAACGTCCGTGGTACTAGAGGGAGCTGTAGACGGCAGTAACTAAACTGGAAGATAAATTCAAATACATCGAGCAAATAACGGTGGACTTACGGTGCCAGTGTTAGGATGAATATGTTAAGAAGAGAGAGTGAGTCGCGGAGGGTAGCATCTAACCAGCAAGAATTATTTAATTTTGGTAATCAGTCTTCATTATAGCAGTAATACCTAAAAGTTTGAGAGCGAGAATAGCTTTAACGAGAAACGGAGGGAGACAGTAGCCAGCACAGATGTGCTGCTGGTGACGAAGATACACATCCTTGGAGTGCCGTAGATGTCCGTTGCTATTCAGGTTACGGTCGTTGGTGGAAGTTTTCCATCTCAGGGTCTGAGCGTGGCTTTCGGCCAACGCGGCGGTACGTGCTCTGCGGGTGGCCGCCGAGATTACGAATGCTCGGCTCGCAGCCGCCACTACCCCTGCCCTCGACCCCACATACGCAGTAATTTCCCCAACTCCCCTCCGCCCCCCGCCACACCCCTCACCACCCCCGCCGGTCGCGGCTCCTGTTTACTACCACCGCCACTCGGACGCCGAGCCACTACACAATCCGGCCCCGCTGTCGGTGTGGGCGGTCTGTTAAATTAAGGGTGTGTCGCCCCCCACAGGGTCCGCAGCTGCTGCCCGCTCCAGCTCACAATCGTGCCGTATATCTGCTGTGTGGTGCACCAAACAAGTATCTCCTGCCTTCGTCGGCGTAGTGCGGCCTACACGGCGAAAGCTGATCTAAAAGAGAAAGTTCTCTTTGTGGATTTCGTTTCGTGGAAAGCCGTACGCCGTATCTGCTGCTTTACCGTGTCGCATCGTCATACGAGGGGCGTTCTGTAAGTAATGAGTAGTGCAACACAGTTTGTTTTATTCAGATTCCAATACGCCATTACTCGATGTTATTCCCCACTCCTTTGGTCAGCTCAGTGTGACGGCTTTACGCCACCTTACTAGGACGGCCTTGCATGCCCGCGTGCTACCCCTCTAATGGTCCATGTCAAAGCCAATGTCATGCTGCTTAAATAACCTCATTTAATCATCATACTGCTTCTCTCGGAGGGCGCGAGATTCGGGCCGTTGGATAGATGTGGGAGAACTGTCTAATGTTTCGTGAGCTGCTCTCGGGAGTGGAGACTTGCGTGAGTCCTTTCGTTGTCATGGAGAAGTTGGTTTTAATTTTTTGTGGCGAGGAAGACGCTGATGTTCCTCCAATTCCCTGAGGGTAGCACAACACTCTTAAGAGCATTTACAGTCAGGAAAAATTGCTTAGGGAGGGATGGCTAACACGTGTCGAGTACTTCAGTTACATACTATTCACATATACACTCAGTTACTAGCTGTGGAATTATCTTATGGGGTACAAATTCACGAAATATGAAGACAGTTTTCAAGCTACTGAAAAGAGCCATAAGAGTAACAACCAAAATATTAATCGAGCTCAATGTAAAGATCAGTGCCGGCCGGAGTGGCCGAGCGGTTCTAGGCGCTTCAGTCTGGAACCGCGCGACCGCTACGGTCGCAGGTTCCAATCCTGCCTCGGGCGTGGATGTGTGTGATGTCCTTGGGTTAGTTCGGTTTAAGTAGTTACAGGTTCTAGAGGACTGATGACCTCAGCAGTTAAGTCCCATAGTGCTCATATCCATTTGAACCATTTTTTAAAGATCTGTCCCAAACATAGCGGATTTTAACTGCACGATATAAGTACATTTGCCAATCGTTTACGTACATCAAAAATAACACTCGCAGTTACTACATAAAGAGATCTGCCCACGATCGCGGCACAAATTACTAGACTGAACTTCCGTTTACCAAGAAATAATAAACATTAAACAATATTTTCTCCCAAGGAATAAAACTTGACAAACTGAGAAAGTAGAGAGATTTTTAAACCCAACTTGTTCAAAAAGGCAGGCGCGAACTACTCGTTAATCTGTACGGTCTATACCATAGGGGTTTAGTAATAAACGAAGTAGCTTACAAAACACTTGTTGAAACTATATTTCAATATTGCTCGTAGCAGATGAAATTGTTAGAAAAAACAGAAAAGACCCAAAGAAGAGTAGCGCGTTTCCTTACAGGTTTATTTAGCAAGCGTCAGAAAGAAATCAACTCCAGTGGCGGATGCTTTAACAGGTGCGTTCTGCATCGAGGTATGATCTACTGTTAAAATTCCGAGAGCCCGCATCTCGTGGTCGTGCGGTAGCGTTCTCGCTTCCCACGCCCGGGTTCCCGGGTTCGATTCCCGGCGGGGTCAGGGATTTTCTCTGCCTCGTGATGGCTGGGTGTTATGTGCTGTCCTTAGGTTAGTTAGGTTTAAGTAGTTCTAAGTTCTAGGGGACTGATGACCATAGATGTTAAGTCCCATAGTGCTTAGAGCCATTTGAACCATTTTTTTAAAATTCCGAGAACGTAAGTTCCCGGAAGAGTCAACCGGGCGATTGTTTCCTCCAACGTACCTTTTTTTCTCGCAAAAAGACCACGAAGAAAAAATACGGGAGATTCGCGGCCACACAGAGGCTTAAAGGTAATTCTTGCTGCGAAACATTCGCAACTGGAAAATGGGGAAGTGACAGTGGCGCACAAAGTTCAAATGGCTCTGAGCACTATGGGACTTAACTTCTGAGGTCATCAGTCACCTAGAACTTAGAACTACCTAAACCTAACTAACCTAAGGACATCACACACGTCCATGCCCGAGGCAGGATTCGAACCTGCGACCGTAGCGGTCGAACGGCTCCAGACTGTAGCGCCTAGAACCGCTCGGCCACCTCGGCCGGCTGTGCACAAAGTACCCTACGCCACACACCACAATGTGGCTTGCCGAGTATAGACTTACACGTAAAAAAAATAATAAAACGAGTAAATAATGTTGTGTTCTTCAGACTGGTTTGATGCAGCTCTCGACGCTATTCTGTACTGAGCAAGACTATTCATCACCCAATAACTACTGCAACCTACATCCATTTGGATCTGCTTACTGTATTCGTCTCTTGAACTCTCTCTACAATTTTAACTAGCCCTTCCCCACCCCCCACCCCTCCAACACTTCCTGTGGAAAGTAAGAATGAAGAATAACGAAACATCAATTCAATCCGCACTTCCACAATATTCTTTTTCTTTAGTGGAAAACAAAATTCCCAGAGATATGAAACGTGTAATACTAACACCATCTGAGCTCATCACTCTCTCGTAGAGGGATGCCGCGCCGGTTTTTAAGGTTAGTAAATGGGAAGTTGTGGTACATGAAATAGAAGCGAAACGGAGTCGATAGGATGCTGACGTCAGGTAATAGTCCGATGACATGTGTAACGTTATATTTTGAAACTGTGTGTGTGCGTGCGCGAGTACGTACAGTAAGGTGCCTCATAATTATCTGGAAGGAGGAGGAGGTACGGAAAAACTTTTTCTCTGGCAACCAGAAACGTTTTTAGAAAATCAGTTTTGCAGTATGTAGGAGATCTACAAATTTTCTTTCTACATGTAAAACGCAAGGCTCACGTACCAGCTACTGGCCAAATAAGCTACTTCGCTCGATATAAAGGCGACTGGTATAACGGAGCGCTGTTCTGGTTTAGTGTCCTCGGTCTGAGATTAACTACGAGTAGGCGTCGAATTCCCGATAATTTAGGGCTGTTATCGATGTTTGCGAAGCACTCTAGACTTACCTTGCGGCTTCTGGTTCACGGGCTGTGTCCTCGGGTCGGAGCGTGGAGAGGTTGTAATTACCTGCGATCCGCCGGTGCTCTGCTTCAGAGGACAGAGGGAGCAGAGAGACCAGGGCCCTGCTTATATTGGGGCGATATTTCAATCAATGTGGGCCTTATGTGCCGTCTTCCCCTCCACATCTAAATTGGAAATCGCATCACTACAATGGCGCTGAATGCGCATCGGATGCCGGCTCGTTGATTACTACTGGCTGCCCTAGCTTCCCGGGAGTCCATTGAAAGCGAAGCGTCCCCAGTTCTGCGGTTCCACAGCCCCTCTCTGTAATTCTGTCGCCAGCTGTAGTACCGTGCTATGCTGTACGCAGCATCCGCGGATCACCCAGTGATCGTCAGTTGCTGAGGAACAATACGTATGTGTCGTGGGCTCTGTTAGAGCGAGTGAAATGTCAGAAACTTGCACAACTGCGTAGTCAGTACACCTACAGTATTTATATAACTGAACGAGGACGTGGCGAGGACAGTAATGCGACGGTGAAGTATTACTGCGTTGATACCAACAGTGGATAAATAAGCATACGCGTTACCAGAAATATTCGATCAGTACGTCTGTAGGTGAGTTACATAAATACGCTATCACACTGCTGACTCAAGGATTCGTAGATCTTCCACCGAAAGTCTGAGATGTGAGGGAATTATTTTGCTGACTCTAGACAACTACGTGTATTGGCCCTGTTACTTAAGCCAGCCTTATATCAGATGCGAAAACGAATTAAATGTCTAGAGTGTAAAAAACTGCCCAGTAACTTTTTTCAGATGGTATTATTATGTTAGTTGGCCGTATCCTCAGGAACCTCAGATGTCACGTCACGTTTTCACTAATGCACAGATGTTTATATTTCTTCATATGTGTAAATAAATATATAAATTCGCCCCTAAACTTATAGCCCCTTTGACTTAGTTGTTTCATTATAAAAGTACCATACAGAAAAGTTATTGTGTACAAAAGTACTACACTCTGTACAAATACATTTCCCTTTTTCCCTACCACAGGCGTAAATTCGACGTTATTTTCGTCTGTTAAGTATACCGTAACGATATTAACGTAAGAATGTTCTCATTTTTACTCAATCACAACTATCTCTGCATGACAAAGTTACCTTCCTGTTACCAACACTCTCCATGGCATTTTATCTTTGTATCTTCTGTGTAAGTAATAACTGGGGTGTCTGCGACAATCAGCTGGCACAAAACGATGGCCTAAAGGCCCGAAGCCTCTTTTTGATCGAATAAGTATTTTGCAGAACATTAGGAAAAGGTTTCGTATTTAATATCGATGTGTTCTGTCAAGCATTGCCAGAAAATTACATTTTGGGCTTGAACAGGTTAATCCAGCACGACTTTGTTACGAAAGGTTTCAGTTAACCAGTGTGCCAGCTCTAAAAAAACAACATAGTAACTGATCAACACAGATAGCACGTGGAACCCGAGAATGAACGTCTGGCCGTGATCACTGGAGTCGCTGGAACGCCAACCACCAAGTTATTTTAATAGAAGTGTACTACCTTCATGCTTTAGAAAGATTGTGTGAGGCCCTTGGGACAGAACGGCTTGCTCTGAGATTCACAAGGATTCGCCCGTGCACCAGGACACTTTAATTTTAAATCTGTCATACCCGAAATGTGTAACTGACGAGCTGTAGTGGTCCACTATCATACGTAAAAAAGTCTCTCTTCGAAGAATTTCTTCAAGCTATTAGCCGGCCGCGGTGGCCGTGCGGTTCTAGATGCTGCAGTCCGGAACCGCAGGACTGCTACGGTCGCAGGTTCGAATCCTGCCTCGGGCATGGATGTGTGTGATGTCCTTAGTTAGGTTTAAGTAGTTCTAAGTTCAAGGGACTGATGACCTAAGATGTTAAGTCCCATAGTGCTCAGAGCCATTTGAACCATTTTTCAAGCTATTAATTTGCACCTGCCCTTATTTTAACAATAAATATGTTCTAACCTAATTCGCTCTTGAGTAAAAACAATTTCTTACTTTTCGGTTTTTGCTGATAGTTGTCAATTAAAGCGCATCACCAGTGAGTTTCCCTTCATTCTACTGTAAAAGCTAAGCCTATGTGAGAGAACAACACGTAGAAGCTGACATTGTAGTTACTACAGTCACAAAAGTGTTTAGACAAAATCGTATACCTTCACAGCACATTTGATTGCTAATAGTACTGTATGTCTTCTGCAGTAAGCATGGTATATAAACACAGTTTCTGCTAGTAGTGTATTTTTTGTGGAGCAAAAATTGTGCCTGAAATAAATTCACTGATGTTTGGGTTATTTTTCACTTTCTTGCTACACTTCTTTGCCGATTGATTTCTTCTAAGATTTTTATGACTGCTTCCGAGAAACAGTGTCTGCCTGATAGTTGGAAAGCATATTAGTCGTGTTAAACTCGGGAAGATACGTAAGTGCGAGAAAGTATTCGCGATTCGCGTCAGTTTAATTTTGTGCTTAGTTTCAGGGTTCCGCATTGTACACAACGCGCAAGTATTCCAATGTTCCCTATACGTCAATTGATGCGCCATCTGGTTTTTCTAGGTTTTTGACAGATATAGAGAAATCGTTGGGGTAAGACAGTTCAGAGGTCTGAGAAAGACATGGATATAACATCTTAAGTACGGAATATCAGACCAACTGTGTGATTAGATTGAAGAGCTTCAGCAAATTGTTAAAAATTTTAAGACGTAAAAGTAGCTTCAAGGGTGCCTCGAAGGTGGTGATACAGGATCATCACTTTATGTAATATATACAAATGACATAGTAAATAAAATCGGAAGTTCCATAAAGCTAGTCGTGGATGATGCTGTTACATAAAGAGAAGTCGCAAAGCTACAAAGTTATGTCGAATTGAAGGAAGAACTGCAGAGCATCGCCGCTTCGTGCAGGGAATATCAATTGACCCTCAACATAAACAGTTGCAACTTATTATTTAGAGGCATTAAATCATTATTGTACTATTACGCGATTGCAGAACAATTATTGGAAGCGATCACGTCTATTAAACATCTGGGAGTATGCGTGCGGAGCGATTTAAAGTGAAACAACCATATTTAATCGCCGATAAGGTATCTGCCAGACAGATAAAATGTAAAAATTCTCAAGAAGTGTAGTACAGCCGCAAGTAAGGTATCTTACAAAACTCTCATTCTATCAGTACTTGAGTATTAGTTTGGGATCCTTACCAGATTCGATTGATAGACGAAATAGAGCCAAAGGTCAGCAGCGGGCTCCGTCACAGGCTCATTTAGTAAATGCACGGAAGCATCATGAAGATCGCCAGCCAACTGCTGCGGCAGACGCTATAAGATCGGTACTGTGCATCACGGTGGTGTGCAATTTTTGTCCTTTCGCCATCGCCCCATTTGCCGCCTCTCTCTCTCTCTCTCTCTCTCTCTCTCTCTCTCTCTCTCTCTCTCTCTCTCTCTCTCTCCCTCTCTCTCTCTCTCCCTCTCCCCCCCTCCCTCCATCCCCCCCTCCCTCCCCAAACTACTAAACTGATTCACAGACCTCAAGACCTCAGAAAATGTCCTAGGAACTGATGACATGTTAATTTCTTTCCTCCCCATTTCTGTTCAGTACATCCTCATCTACACATCTAACCTTTAACACGCGAAAGGACTATAAACGTACAATTCGGAGCTTACACAAATGCTTACCAAAAATAGATTTTCTCATTTGCCATTCTTAACAGGAAATGGGGATGCGACAGTAGTGCAAACAATACCCCTCCGCCACATGCTATAAATGTGAACTGAGAAATGCGAATCTAGATATAAGCGAGGTTCTTCTAGCCCCCCCGGTTCCCGTCCAGTCACCTAAGTTCAGCGTGTTGGGCTTGGCTAGTACTTTGATGGGGGAACGTAGGGGTCTGCCGAGCGCTAATGGCAAGCGGGGTGCACTCAGCGCTTGTGAAGCAGTTGAGGAGCTGCTTGAAGAAGTAGCTCCGGTCACGAAAACTGACAACGGCCGGGAGAGCGACATGCCGACCGCATGCCCCTCCATATCCGCATCCTGTGACGTCTGTCGGCTGAGAATGATCCGGCTGTCTGTTGGTACATTTGGACCTTAAGAGGCGTGTTCAGGCGGAGATATCACTAAACGTCTGAACCCGGACGCAGGCCTCCAAAGACCCTACGGTACCAATCGACCGCCTTGTGCTCCTCAGCCAGTAGCCGTCGGTGGATGGGAATATATACACACACATGCGGTTTGCTGTTGTGGGTTGCCTTTCTGAAGATTTCCAGGGTCAACAAATTTAACTTCAAATATTTCTTAAAATTTTTGATCGAATTTAATGTTTTAAACTGATACCAAAATCTACACAGTCAGAGCTATAATGTGTTAAAGGCTTACCACTGTAAGAAAAATATTACTGTTAGAAACTGTGTTGTCCGCAGCTCGTGGTCGTGCGGTAGCGTTATCGCTTCCCGCGCCCGGGTTCCCGGGTTCGATTCAGGGCGGGGTCAGGGATTTTGCCTCGTGATGACTGGGTGTTGTGTGATGTCCTTAGGTTAGGTAGGTTTAAGTAGTTCTAGGGGACTGATGACCATAGATGTTAAGTCCCATAGTGCTCAGAGCCATTTGTACCATTTTAGAAACTGTGTTTGTGTTGAGGCAGTCTACGCTGACCATATTTATCCACTATTTGAGAAGAGCAGTAACAGACTACCAACAAAATTTGAAACATAATTTCAGTCCTTGTCTAAACTATTCGTCGCTTACATCTATACTCCGCAAGCCACCTGACGGTGTGTGGCGGAGTGTACCTTGAGTACCTCTATCGGTTCTCCCTTCTATTCCAGTCTCGTATTGTTCGTGGAAAGGAGGATTGTCGATATGCCTCTGCGTGGGCTCTAATCTCTCTGGTTTTATCCTCATGGTCTCTTCGCGAGGGAGCAATGTACTGCTTGACTCCTCGGTGAAGGTATGTTTTCGAAACAACAAAAGCCCATACCGCACTACTGAGTGTCTCTCCTGCAGAGTCTTCCACTGGAGTTTGTCTATCATCTCCGTAACGCTTTCGCGATTACTAAATGATCCTGTAACGAAGCGCGCTGCTCTCCGTTGGATTTTCTCTCTCTTTTTTATCATCCCTATCTGGTACGGATCCCACACTGCTGAGCAGTATTCAAGCAGTGGGCGAACAAGCGTACTGTAACCTACTTCCTTTGTTTTCATATTGCATTTCCTCAGGATTCTTCCAATGAATCTGTCTGGCATCTGCTTTACCGACGATCAACTTTATATGATCATTCCATTTTAAATCACTCCTAATTCGTACTAACAGATAATTTATGGAATTAACTGCTTCCAGTTACTGACCTGCTATATTGTAGCTAAATGATAACAGCTCTTTCTTTCTATGTATTCGCAGCACATTACACTTGCCTACATTGAGATTCAATTGCCATTCCCTGCACCATGAGTCAATTCGATGCAGATACTGCTGGATTTCAGTACAATTTTCCATTGTTACAACCTCTCAATATACCACAGCATCATCCGCAAAAAGCCTCAGTGAACTTCCGATTTCATCCACAAGGTCATTTATGTATATTGTGAATAGCAACGGTCCTACGACACTCCCCTGCTGCACAACTGAAATCACTCTCACTTCGGAAGACTTCTCTCCATTGAAAATGACTTGCTGCGTTCTGTTATCTAGGAACTCTTCAATCCAATCACACAATTGGTCTGATAGTCCATAAGCTCTTATTTTGTTCATTAAACGACTGTGGGGAACTGTATCGAACGCCTTGCGGAAGCCAAGAAACACGGCATCTCCCTGGGAACCCGTGTCTATGGCCCTCTGAGTCTCGTGGACGAATAGCGCGAGCTGGGTTTCACACGATCGTCTTTTTCGAAACCCATGATGATTCCTACAGAGTAGATTTCTAGTCTCCAGAAAAGTCATTATACTCGAACATAATACGTGTTCCAAAATTCTACAACTGATCGACGTTAGAGATATAGGTCTATAGTTCTGCACATCTGTTCGACGTCCCTTCTTGAAAAAGCTTAACGTCAAATATTTAACACATTAGGCCCTAACTGATTTGTAAAGTAATCAGACTTTGAAGCCGTTCTTTACAAGGAATTTAAATTGTTTAAAAATGTCGGGGATGGAGTGTTTACTGGTATTCGCTAAAGTTTCTTCATTCTGAAAAGCAGAGCTCACTGCCTCTGGAAAAAGACCCTGGAACTGCAGGTCCGGTTTGGCGACAGGTGGTACAGCATTGGGCGCTAAGTACAAAAGAGTAGCTTGTTTGGATCCCTTGTGGCGCAGCGGGGGCAGATTAGCTGTTTCTGGAGAGGCAGAAGCCGGCGCTCCCCTCCCGGAACGCTGGAAGCACCCAAAGCTCGGAGCCCCGCTCAAATGATGCCGTGCGTAGCCTTTGTTCCGACTCCCTTACGCAATCACGTCGTTCCTCCCTTTCTGCTGCCGCGGGCCGTGTCCGCTTACTCCTGCGCTGCGTCGCCCCCCACCTCACCCCTGACGTTTCCGGCTTGTAGCTCGGTCGAGGGTTCTTCAGGCCGGCATTATCTTCATCCACAACAGTCCTCTGCACTTGGAGCTTGTTTCTCCTGTTAAAACATTCTGGTCTCCTACGGGTTTCGCCGTTGCTTATTCACGCTACTTTTTCTCTACATGTTTCCCGTATGGCAGTGCTCTTACAGCGCATTTGCCAGTGCATGTAAAGGCAAGTTACCCTGATGTCAGACATGTTTTCGGCATTAATTCTTCGTGGGAGTGTGTTCTGTGTCGAAACTTCCTGGCTGATTAATACTATGTGCCGGTCCAACTCGAACTGGGAACCTTGTCTTTTGGCGGAGACGGTCTTACGGTACACTCATCCTGGTACTCTTCGAACCACCCACGTACACTGTTATCAAAAGTATCCGGACACCCCAAAAACATACGTTTTTCATATTAGGTGCATTACCTACTGCCAGGTACTTCACATCAGCGACCTCAGTACTCATTAGACATCGTGAGAAAGCACAATGGGGCGCTCCGCGGAACTCACAGGCTTCGAACGTGGTCGGGTGATAGGGTGTCACTTGCGCCATACGTCTAGACGTGAGATTTCCACACTCCTAAAACATCCCTAGGTCCACTGTTTCCGATGTGATAGTGAAGTGGAAAGGTGAAGGGAGGCGTACAGCCCAGAAGTGTACAGGCCGACCTCGTCTGTTGAGTGACGGAGACCGCCGACAATTGAAGAGGGTCGTGATATGTAATAGGCAGACATTTATCCAGACTATCACACAGGAATTCCAAACTGCGTCAGGATCCACTGCCAGTACTATGTCAGTTAGGTAGGAGGTGAGAAAAATTGGATTTCATGGTCGAGCAGCTGTCCATAGCCACACATCAAGCCGGTAAATGCCAAACGACGCCTCGCTTGGTGTAGGATCGTAAACAGTGGACGATTGAACAGTGGAAAAACGTTGTGCGGAGTGACGAATCATGGTACACAATGTGGCGATCCGATGGCACGGTGTGGGTATGGCGAATGCCCGGCGAACGTCATCTGCCAGTGTGTCTAGTACCATCCATAAAATTCGGAGGCTGTGATGTTATGGTGTGGTGGCGTTTTTAATGGAGGGGGCTTGCACCCCCTTGTTTTGAGTGACACTATCGTATATTGTCTCTGCAAAGCGTGACAAGTTCATGTACACACAGTATCTCATGTTTGTGCATTCGCTTAGCGCGCCTATGGCTGCACGATCTGAGTCAGTGTCAGCTCTCACCAAAGTAACCTTGGTGACGTAGTTGACTCGTGTCTCACGCCACCGTCACCTATCGCTAAGAACCTGATAATGCCTGTTATTTGTCCCTCAACTGTCCTTTGCAGAAGCGCAATGTTGTACTATGCAACTAACTTGTTTTTTCCAGATTCCGATCTGCGCAGTCGACTAGCTGCGAGGGGTTTTCAAGAGGTGACAATCATTCTTGGAGATCTGATGCTATCTGAACTTCAATCTGCGCTGTGCGACTGATTTTTCGTTGTCGCGTAGAGACAGCTACTTTCGATTCTGCAGAACTTTAGTACAGCGCTGGAGGTTTCATTGCCCGACGCTTCATATCGGTTAGAAAAAATGAGTTATAACTAGCGTCTAACCGTTCCTTTGCTTTGCGTTATTTCACCTACTAAGCTGTGAAAACACCACCTGCGTGGAAAAGCACAGTGTATGTTGGGTAGACTCGCAGTTCGGCGAAGTATTTCAGAGAACAAAACACTACAATCAGCCCCACTTATGGTAGCGCCTGCTTCAATTAGAGTAATTTTAGGAGTGGATACTCCGCATGCCATGTTCCTTATCCTTAACGAACAGGAGTTAATGGCATTAAGCGAGTTATAAATAATAGTGTTAAAAATAAACCAGAACGTCGATTTGTTCTCCACACGGCTGGCCGCGGTGGCCGTGTGGTTCTAGGCGCTTCAGTCCGGAACCGCGTGACTGCCACGGTCGCAGGTTCGAATCCTGCCTCGGGCATGGATGTGTGTGATGTCCTTAGGTTAGTTAGGTTTAAGCAGTTCTAAGTTCTAGGGGACTGATGACCTCAGATGTTAAATCCCATAGTGCTCAGAGCCATTTTTTGTTCTCCACACTGTGTGGATAATCTGCGCTAAGAATGAGTATACCACGTGATCAACAGATTTTGCGGGCTAGTAATTTACCCAAATTTACTGGCGAGAGAAGCAGTGTAATGTATAAATAGCGTTAAATTGTAATAATTTTCGAAGACACTTCTAAAATATTAAGTACACAAACCAACAATAAAAAAGTATCTGTAGATACTGTGTAATACCGATGCAAAATGTCTTCACAAAGACCTTTTTAGCTTCTTTAAAAATAAGAATGAGATGTATAACCCACCCTAGCACGAGTGGCGTAAAGTTCTCCGCGTAAGAAGCATGGCCGTCTCGGATCGACACCCAGTAATTACCAGGCTGTCGTTATCAGAGCTTCTTTCTGTCTTGACTGGTTGTGTTGCTATTTGCACCTATCATCAGTAAATTGTTGGATACATTCCCAGCTGTCCACCACTACAGCTTTTACCGTCTAGAGGCCTCTGATGTCTTAACATACGTCCTGTCGTAGTGTCCGTTCGTGTTAGTATTTTCCACGTGTCAACTCCTATGCTGATTCTGTGGAGAAGCTCTTCACTCCTTACGAGTCCATCTAATTTTCAACAGCTTTCTATAATACCTTATCTCATATGCGTCGATTGTCTATTTTTCGTATTTTCCCACACTACATGATTCTCGTTGCACTGCCATGTTCAAAATGTACATTTTCAGAAATTTCTTCCTCAAATTAAAGCCTATGTTTCATATCAGTAACCTTCTTTTCGCCAGTAATGACCCCTTTGCCTGTGTCAGTCTTTTTTATGTCGTCCTAGGTTCACTTGTAGTGTTATTTTGCTTCCAAGTTAGTAGCTTTCCTAAACTTTTTATGTCTCATAGTCGCATGCTAAGTTTATCGCCGTTCTGACTTCCGCTACTCTCCCTTACTCTCGTCTTCCCCTCGTTTTGCTCTCACAATCAGTCCATATTCTGCAAGCAATATATTCTCACGTAGAACATCAATGAGATGTATAACCCACCCTAGCACGAACCTTGTCAGCGAACCTTGTCATTGATATTTTTTTCAAAATGAGTTTTAATCGCACTCCTTAACCTTTATCATTGCTTCTTCGATGTATACACTGAACAGGAAGGGGAGAAAGACTGCATCCCTGGCTTACACATTTTTCAATCGGAGCGGTTCGTTCTTGGTTTCTCGTTCTTATTTTTCTCTCTTGGTTTTAACTAACTTTATCTTTACACCCCCTACACTCGCTCATCGTGGAGGAAAAAGTATTTTATCATAGAGCATTTGTCCCAAAGAAAGTCCAATGTGGGTACTAATGGTAAGTTCGGATGAAATCGCTCCGTATGTTCCTGACCTATGCCGGTAAATGGGTAATACAAATCGTCTTTATGTTCGTACTTCATTATCCTACCATCCTACACATGTAGCCTATTAGAAGGTAGATACACTCGAACAGTGCAATTCGCTGAAATAGATACTAGGTGTGTGTTGAATGACGAATTAAAAACTGTCTCGTCCATCTCCCTTGGTGGACTCGATTTAGCTGTAGGACTTGGAAGGGAAGCACACAACGAATGAGTTATTTTTCTCACATACGTAGAAGTAACAAATGCCATTCTCGCTACTCACCGGTCTGTAGAAACAGACGTTCTCAGTTTTACGAGCCTGTTGAACGCTATCAATCCTCAGTCTAGACTCCACCTTGTCACCCATGCTACCACTCAACGCCTCTGCCCCGCCCCTCCCTCCCTCCCGCCCTCCTGGATTCTTCCAGCCCATGTCGAATACGTCTATCTCTTCTGTCTTATCCACATCCTTTCCGTATCGCTTTTCTTCCCCATCTCTCCCCCCTCCCCTCCCCCTGGTCCTACCTGGTAACTGTACTGATTACCAAGATGATGTAATTTTTATAAAAATACTTTTAATTTCATTTATTCTGCATGTGATCCTGTTGTTGTTCCTCTCTTTAAGCACTACGTAGATTGGTCCATTTTTATTCTTAAAAATGTAAAACTTATTGGGCTTGTGGATATCTTTTAATGGCACATTTCTTAAACTTTCTTTTTAAACATTCGTTTGCGGTTTGCGCTCATTTTCGTCGTCTTTGCCACAGTTGTTACGAAACAGTACCTCTATGTAAGCTACAATGTAGCAATGTTGCGTTGTAGTTCGATGATGTAGTATTGACATTTTCTTGCCTTACGGCTCTCTGGCTCTGTAAGTTAGACTTCAGTATTACACTACTTTATGTGTGTAAATATACACACTTAAAAAAATGTCTGTGCCATGTACTTTGTTAATTGTTTCATACATTGCTTGCTTTAAGATCGTTAATGGATATGGAAACAATCTTCCTCGAAATAAAAGAATCATGGCTCGAATAGGACGCTACCTCTCCTAAGTTTCCTAGTAGCTTCTAACTTGAACAGTATCATTCGTTATCGAACATTAGTTGGGACCATAAATCAATGTATCCACTTTGTTTACCGCTATTTTGAACGGACAGTTTACTTGGCAAACCGTGGTACGCACTGGTTGCGATATGCTATCCAGTTACGCTTTGCACTCGTATTTAATGTAAAATTGGGTTTGGATATATCGCAATTCGACTTTCGTACGTTGGTTACTTTGAGAATCGGCATAGCCCGAAACCGGTCACCGACTAAACAAACATCTATTTTAGTTGCAACTCTGTCTCTTTTTGTATCACAGTGTAAAATGAGTTACTGTTCCACATTCCGCTGCACGCTGGAGTTGGGCATGTTTCCCTAAATACTTGCATTGCTGCAACGAAAAATGTTTCTTCGGAAAGGAACAATCATAACAGTAGTAATAAATCTAAACTTTTATTACTATGATTATTACAATCGTTGTGGTACATTCAAGGCGATGTTTAATCCAGATCATCTAGATTTAATAAGAATCGTGTTGGAATCATCCTTTATTTGTCGATTCACTCATGCGCCCGTCACAGTGTAGTCATACCTATATATATAACTGCCTTGAATGACGTACTTTATTTACGATATGCCCATGACTATATCAATAGATCAATATCCACTTCGTCACGGTTCCATATTATACCTCGCCACGAATACATCACAATATGAGTTGTTGTCTATTACCGAAAAAATGATCCGTTGTACGAATACAAGTGTTTAGTAGGATACTAGGGGGAGAAAAAAAAGGAAAATGAGTCTAGCGTACTCGATATCTTCGTCTGCCACCGTATTTGGCCGAGCTAACGCCGCTGCTACACTACTGACGTTCTCGTGTTGTATTCGACACACTAGTAAGACCAAAGCCTCAATTTCTTGAAAACGCTTGAGAAGCGCATCGTACTAGAGTAGTATCTGGTACCTCTAAGTATGTACGACAATTGCACGAAAGATCTGCGAAATGGGTGGCTCGCCAGGCGTATGCTTCCCTTGTTAAAGGAAACGAAACTTCACGACGTGCTGTGCAAATTATTTTGATACAGCTGTGAAACTTAATTCCGAACGTTAAAGCTTTCGCATTGAACAACGCTTGCTAAACTTTCAGAGAGGGGTAGAAGCGAAAAAAAAAAGCGCCGCTCACACACTCGCAGTAAAGCAGAGAGACTTGCGTGGAGCGTGTGCGTCAGGCGCGAGAGATACTGGTACGCACGGGTCTCCGGAGTCCGATACTAGATCCAGTTTAATTACGGCCCGGTGCGGTCTGGGCTGCGCGAGTGCGGTTGTGGATATAGGTGTGGGGAGGCTGTGAAGGCCTCCACGTTGGTGCAGCTGTTGTACCAGCAGCAGCACACCCTGCGAGCGACGGTCGAACGCCCTCTGCTGTCGCTCCGGAGCCTGCGCGCCTGCTTCCGTAAGCGGATCTGCACCGGCAACCAACCGCGCGCGGCGCGCCCGTCCGACGCCGCGCGGGATGGAAAACAAACACACGCCATCGACGGAGGCCTGTGACGCAAAACCGACGCTGTAGGGTGATTGGCAGACGGGCGGCGTCGGTCCGAAAAATAAAAAAAGTATTATAGCCATCATTCTGGGGGAGCTACTTACACAGGTATCATGTCTCCTATTTGAGGTTTTTCCATCCTGGATTGACAGGCGCGATAGAACATCGTCAGTAAAATCTGGGAAAAAGAGTTGACATGTATCAACTTTAATCCAACGGTCAGTGATGTCACAAATTTCGTTCGCTCCATTCACACACGCACATCCATATTCTGGAAACCACTGTGAAGTGCTTGACTGGGGGTGCTTACCACTGTACCTGTTCGTAGGTTCAAGTGGTTGTGAGCACTATGAGACTTATGATCTGAGGTCATCACTCCCCTAGACTTAGAACTACTTAAACCTAACTAACCTAAGAACATCACACACATCCATGCCCGCGGCAGGATTCGAACCTGCGACCGTAGCGGTCGCGCTATTCCGGACTGAAGCGCCTAGAACCGCTCGGCCACAGCGGTCGGCCCTGTTCCTAGGGATTTGGCATTAACCATTTAGCCAAGAAGTGAGTAACTACAGATTTGATGTAAAATATAATATATATACAACACACACATCAGAAATTACATCAATTCCAGGTATACTTCATGGTGCAGTCCGTACATTCACTAACTCAACGGTCCATACATCACAACTTATGCTGGAACCTTTGAGTCTGACTTGTAACTGGATATCCACTGAAATTTCCTGGCAGATTAAAACTGTGTGCCCGACCGAGACTCGAACTCGGGACCTTTGCCTTTCGCGGGCAAGTGCTCTACCATCTGAGCTACCGAAGCACGACGCACGCCCGGTCCTCACAGCTTTACTTCTGCCAGTATCTCGTCTCCTATCTTCCAAACTTTACAGAAGCTCTCCTGCGAACCAGGAGAGCTTCGCAGGAGAGCTTCTGTAAAGTTTGGAAGGTAGGAGACGAGATACTGGCAGAAGTAAAGCTGTGAGGACCGGGCGTGCGTCGTGCTTCGGTAGCTCAGATGGTAGAGCACTCGCCCGCGAAAGGCAAAGGTCCCGTGTTCGAGTCTCGGTCGGGCACACAGTTTTAACCTGCCAGGAAGTTTCATATCAGCGCACATTGCGCTGCGGAGTGAAAATCTCATTGTGGATATCCACTTCTTGCAGAAACTGGGGAATACTGACGGAGCCCGTTGCGGTCAGCTGTCGAAAGAGGTCCGTCGCAGATGTAAGTTGAGGAATTCCGGCCCTAAGAAACTTGGGGCGTTGTCTGCCATAGCGTGAAAGTCCTAGTATCTCGTGGTTGGGGTCTTCCTGGGGCTTCTTGCAGCTGCGGGAATAATTTATGTTTAAAAGCCTCTGTGCGCGCAGTAGTGAGTAGAATCTTGTCCTTCCGATCCCTACGGGAATGATGGGTAGGGTACTGTATATTCCTAGCCATTTTTACAGCTGATTTTTGAAACGTTTTAAGTAGACCACCTCGGGATAGACGCACACTATCTTCAGGCATCTGCCAAATCAGTTTATTCAGCATCCCCGTTAGGACTTTCCCAAGCGTCATACAAACATGTGACCATCTCTTTATACGCTCAATATCCTCTGCTGATCCTACCTGGTACGGGGTAATACCTCAGTAGTTACGTTGCTGTCGGTTTGGCAGGTAATGGGTCATCACCGATAGCTGCACTACGGAAAAATCTCAGCGGACGACGTCGATAAGACTTAACAACTGTTAATCGATGACACTCTTCGTTAGAGAGACGCTATTATGAGAAGACTTTAGTTTTACTATCTTGTGAAGAGTGAACAAATATGAGAATGACTAAAAGGAAAAGAAACCTAGTTACAACTATCTACAGTAATGCTACGTGTAGCAAGTAATCAGCAAAGAGGAGGGGAGATACGACTTAAGAAATGTTTTCGCGCTCGGTGCACATGACACTTAACCGTTTTTGCGATCCTCTCTTAGCTCGAATTAAGAGTCCGAGAATAATCAGAAAATAACTCAGATACACCTCGACTGCTCCGTGGAGCGACATGGTACACGATATATACACTTGAGCCGGCCGGGGTAGCCGAGCGGTTCTAGGAGCTACAGTGTGGAACCGCGAGACCGCTACGGTCGCAGGTTCGAATCCTGCCTCGGGCATGGATATGTGTGGTGCCCTTAGGTTAGTTAGGTTTAAGTAGTTCTAAGTTCTAGGGAACTGATGACCTCAGAAGTCCCATAGTGCTCAGAGCCATTTGATACACTTGAGTAAAAAATTGAAACGCATTACAGTTACGTGAAGTGGTTGTACCGGAATGCGTAAGGTAGTGCGTTCCACAGCTTAAAACACACGCGGTGACAAATACATACAAGCACTGTGTCTCAAACAAAAGAACACATGTGGTTATGCGCTAGGGCTCAAGAGCAAAATTCTTCATTCGCTAGAACATACAATTTTCATAAGCTATAATCTATAATAGAATGCTAAGAATTGGGGGCGAGAGGGAGGGGGGAGAAGGAACCTAGAGAAAGAAGTACAGCGTCGCTACAAGAGGTTTATCAGTAAGATTGTCCTTGATACTTGCTCATATCTGAAGAGATCAGTGGAATAAAACAATACGTGGAAGTTTTTATGCACGTGGCGCCCTATCAGTGCTCTCTGATGCAACAAGGACAGACCTGAAACTGCGTCAACACACATCAAAGGTTAAATGATAATAAAGTGCAGTTATTTACGAGGTAAGGAATCTCTGCAGTTAACGCAGAAGGTCGAGAAATATCGAACACGAAAGCGTTTTCGAAATTATATTTTCTAAAGGATGCACTGGAACCTTCTGCAAACCAAACAATACCGTGATACGTAACGCAATAGAATTACAAAACTCGATCTCATAACAATATACATTTCAATAATTTTTTCGACCCTTTGCGTCTTGCTCGTTTACGTTTCTGAACGCTGCTAACGGACATGAGATTGTAATGTATAAAAGACTAATTCTTGTCGGATAGAAGTTTAAAATGACGTAAATGATTGTAAAGTTAAATGTGCCCATCAGATCACTTAGTTTCTCAACGTGTCTGTCAACTTGCCCCTTGCTAAAACCCGCTGTTCGCTACAGTCGTGGATTCAGCTGTTCTTGTACTTCCATAAAGTATTAGTAAAAGTACTTTCGCGCTTTCAGTTTTGCCTTATTGAACCACTGCTTTATTTCAATTTCTCTGCGTTTTTATACGCTAGATATACGAAGTCATCTCTGCTCAGAGGTATAAGCTAGCTATCTGCATTTTTCACTTGATCGTATAATACCGTTTCCTGCTCATCACTGAATGTTTTCGGGGGGGGAAAAAATGCTGAAACAGGTCTCGTGGCCACCTTCTTGTAATGCATTCGCTTCCCTGACTCACTTCAAGAAGTTTGACTGTTTCTAAGACTTCATTCATTAATTTCATCCCATTTGTGTTCTAACGTCTCCATCTTGGCCTCTTTAAGAACAAACCATTTTTATGCTGTTTCATCCATAGAACCCGAAATTGCTTTGTCCGATGCAAACCGAATGTAGCGCTATGGTAGTTAAACATTGTCATTGTTGTTCCTTGTGTTTAAAGACACACACACACACACACACACACACACACACACACACACACACACACACACACACACACAGACAGAGAGAGAGAGAGAGAGAGAGAGAGAGAGAGAGAGAGAGAGAGAGAGAGAGAGAGAGAGAGAGAGAGGGGGGGGGGGTTAATCGTAGGTGGGAATCTCTGTGAGAAGGAGGGGGCGAATAAGATTTCAATGTACAGTGATAATTCCGAAACTAACGCATCCTTCACGATTCTCACATTACATACGTCTACATAAAGGGCCTGCAATAAGTAATGCAACACACATTTTTTCTTGGGACAGTTTTGGTTAAAAAATGTGGAATTTGCTGTGGGACATCGTGGAATATTCGGGCTTCAGCTCCTTACTCGTATCTAAAGATACAATAAAAATGTTTCGTTACTTAGTTCCAAACAAAACACCGCACTCCAAACAACAGGATCGTCCACCGAAGAAATAATTTTGGACAGAGATATTCTTGCAACTTCGCAACGCACTGTTTTGTTTAAAAATCTCGTGGAGCTATCTCGTTCCACTGTTCACACCGCACTGGCGCAGCAGGAGCTGTCAGCCAGCCCTAGACTTTAGAAAAACATCTTGTCTGATACTACCAGCCCTTCCTCCATATACGTATTAACTGAAATGGTGAAGCAGTTCCTTGTCCTGTTGTCACTGTTACCTGAGACAGACGGGTTCTTTGCTGAGGTGCGAACAGTAGCACCAGTTGTTAGCTGAACAGCTTCGAAGTGCTCCATTTGTCCGGTTGCCTAGCAACAGGAGCTTGTGCACGGTAACGACGCGTGCCGCTAGCCACTGAACAACGGAAATGCTCTGAGACTCCCTATTGTAGGCACCGGGGCGACTCCCACGGGCTGCGAGCCGCTACTTAACCAGCAAACGGTCACAAACCTGCTGACGCAGCGCCCAAAGCTCTATTCTTTGCTACTGCCGCAGCTGACGTCGAGATACCCAGCTTATAAAATCATGTCCTAAAGTTTGTGTTCCGCACATCAGGGTAAAATGGACACAACAGCTAATTACTTATATTGTTAGCTATCGAAAGCTAATTGCATATAAATTGTCGTCGGAAAAATGTTCAAAGTAAGGCTCATCTCGCGGCTTGGCTTTTCACCGGCGCAGAATTTTGTGACCAATCGAAAGCTCTGGTCAACAAAGGGAAATACATCACCCTGGAGCCGTCTGTAAGCGTTAAAAATACGAAGACCTCGTTAAAAAATTTTTTCCTCATATATTTGTGAGGGTGTGGGCTGTAATAGCTGGCAGAATTGTTGCCGTGATCGTCACGATACAAACATTGCCAAAAATCCTAACCAGGAGCTGCATTTCACTTGACACATGTTATCGGCTCATACTACTATCTAACACCTGTTCAGCTAGTAATTCGTGAAGAATATTTGCCACCTAATAAATAAGAATATAAATAAAAAGGAATGTAGTTGAATGAAATCGGGTGACGCTGATAGAATTAGATTAGGAAAGTAGGAACTAAAAGTAGGTACGTTTTACTGTTGGGCAACGAAGTAACAACGGCAGAAGTAGAGGGGTTGTACTACTCAATAGGCAGTAGCAAGAAACGTGTTCCTGAAAATTTGTTATCGTCGAATATAAACTGAAGTGCTGGGAAGTCTTAACTGAAGGTATTCGTATGGAGTGTTGCCTTTTACAGAAATGAAACATGGATGATAAGTTGTTAAGAGAAGCTTTCGAAATTTGCTGCTAAAGAAGAATGTTTGAAGTTAGATGAGTAAGTAGTCAGATGGTACTGAATCAAATGGGGGAAAGAACAAACACGTGGTACAAGCTGAATAAATGAAGAGATCTGTTGGTAGTATGCATCCATGAACCGTCTACTTGATGATGGAAGTAAATGTCGGGGTAAAAATTGTAGGAGGAGATCTCGGCACGAATACAGTAAACAGGCTCAAATGGCTGTAGATTGCAGTAGTTACGCAGAGATAAAGAGGGTTGTACAGGATGGACTAGTGCTGCATCAAACTAGTCTTTAAGAAGAAGACGACATACGATATATTTGCCATCTCGAACATTACACTTCACGCCGCAGGACAGCACAATTTCTTCTCACAAAAACAAGAAGTATCTTACCGGCGAATTAAACAATACTTATCTTCAGTAAGGATAGAAATAGAAGCGATGAGTAACAATTTGTGCCACAGTTGGTATTTGAACCCAGGGCTCCTCTTCATGACCACATATATTAACCACTACACGCGCTTGACACTGTGGCTACTATAGCTGCACGGATTACTCTACACCAATACTTTGCATAAAAGAAACTTCATTTCACTCGTGCAGCCCATTTTCTCTATTACTATTGTCATTTTCACTAAAATCACTTTCCACTGCTTTTTGAAAAAGATTCAAAAATGCAAATGTCAAATATAATCTGCTAAGAGACAATGGAAATAGAAAACGACCAGAACACGACGTATATTAGAACTAGTGATGTTTCTGTAAAACTAAAGTTGCAAAATAGTTCCCATCCAAGCCCCGAAGCTGTAGAGATCATATTCGGGATGTGTCAAATCTAAAGGTGAAAAATAATGGAAAACAACGAAATTCTTCAACTGAAATTTTTAAGATAAGAACAAATGCAGAAATCAATAAACGACTTAAATTTTACAGCAACATCTCAAGCTCAAAGTAGTTGTTTCAAACGACGGTGACTTGCATAAGAAAATCCGTAGTACATGTGCTTAGCGTCTTGGTTAACCCTTTATTCAGTGGCTGACAAGAAACGAGGGGATGCTGGCTGTAAATGACACATAAATGAAATGCTGCTCCAGTTGATGTTTCATATCGTTTATTAATGTTTACTGGATACACAGATGCGGAATAATAGAATTAAAATTACGTTGAAATTTGTGTTATGACTATGTAGTCAGGAGAGTAAGCACTCCAAAAAAAACATATAACATGCATTAAAGATTATTACATCCACATTACTAAGGCACCAGCATAGAATTTTAACTGTCTGCACGTTTAATATGCTGCTAGTTTCAATAATTCTCATAGCAACTCTGTGCACATCCGATCGGTTTGTCTTATAACATCATTCAGGGAGAAAGAAATACAAAAAAGGTTTGACATCTCATGCATCAGAAGGTGGCAATGCCATGCTATATAGTGTCTGACATGTGAAAACTCTATTGTTCTTATCTCTGCTTGGATAATAGTTTAAGACGGAAACCGTTCGGAATAAACTCAAAATTACAACACAACACTATTAGACAAGAGAAAGCATGGCACAAGTTTTGCAGACAGAAAAGAGTTTAAACACCGCTGCCATACACCAAAACGACATACCAGTCTGCTCTCATAAGTCCATCAACCTAGATAAGAATCCAAAGCCACAGTCTTAGGTAGGAGCGACCTCTTACCATGTCATCCTGGAAAGTGAAAAATTAAATAAGCAAAATGGCAGATGGCATGTTCTGCTAGACCGGCAACTTTTAAGAAGCATAAACCAATCACAGGGCGACCGTTCCCACCGATTCCTCCTCCTCCTCCTCCTCCTCCTCCTCCTCCTCCTCCCCCTCCTCCTCCTCCCCCCCCCCCCCCCCCCCATCGCCTAACCCCATTCCCCTCTTCTGCTCTACTGTTTACTAAAATAACTGTCAGGCTGGTCTTTATTGTAAGCTACTGTTTCCCTCTTCTAAACACTAGTTTTAATTCCTCCTTCTAAACACTAGTTTTAATTCCTCCTTCTAAACACTAGTTTTAATTAGTGCTTTATTCCTGTAATTATATGTGCTCTGCGATTTGCTGAGACTGTGTTGGGCGGGCAGCCTTTGCCGTTCACCCCGTGGAAGGTCCGTTAGCTGTACCTGCTGCTCGTGGAAACACACCTGCATCAAAGTTCTGGCCTTTAGGGTCGTCAGTTACAAGAATCCGCGGTGTCTTTGATCTGCAAATGGTGCCGATAGCCGCTCGCGACACCCGCCAAGCCTAGCACAGAAAACATACGACGCACAGTCCAAGTGCCTACCTGCTTTATTTTACCTAGGCGGAAGGATTCTTTTCATTACTGTTCAAAATGACAAGAAGTTTCGGTGTATACATAGCGAGACGCTAGTTTCCTAATCATTCGCCCCCATCGTCTACACACGTTGTTTATGGTGTGGGTGGAATTTGAAGACATGCGCAGACTAACGAGCTAACCCTCAAACGTAAAAACTTAAAGATTGGTGTTGCTATCTGTGCTGGGTATGGGAACTATCAAAATTGGTATTGGTCTCATCCCTAAGCGATACTTAGAGGTGAGACCAATATCAATTCTGATGCTTCCCGTACCAAGCAACAGATAGCGACACTTACCTCTTAAGTTTTTGCATTTGAGGATTAGCCCGTTTTTCCGCGCATGTCTTAAATTGTTAGGCCGCTAGTTCCTTCCACACCGTACTCAAAGTATGTACTTATCATGCAGATTGACACGACCCAACACCGGGTGTGAACTATCCAGTTCCTTGTAAATTTAAACAGCCCTCAATACACAATATGAAGCAGTTGGGGATATCAGTTACTATGGAGAAGGAAACTTCAATAAAACCTTCGAGATATCAAATCCTTATTTTACGCCTTTTCATCATAACACAACGTTGCTGGGTTGATTTCAGGGGCAAAAAGTGACGGTATTTAGAAAAGAGAGATTCCTTCAACAAAAAAGAACGTTCTTAAAGTTGAACTTCTAAACATCTACTATTTTCCCCGCCGATAGTCACCAAAGGCGGAAACCTAGCGTGACAATGTATGGCAGTGACTGAAGGCGGCGCCACGCGAATTCTGTACAATTTCAATGAAGCGGATACAGCTGCTACGAACACTTGTCGCAGAACAGCTGCAGGAAAGAATAAGGTCTGTCTTCAGAGAGGCGTTTAACAGCGCTTCCTGGCTGTCGTTTCTTGGGATAGTGTTAATGATACGTTGTTCACGTCATGCGGCGTGTGTAACATCCGCGTAAAATAACGTTTTACGTTTTTGACATAAGACTGTAATAAGTGTCTGCGTAGGGATCCTGTTACGGTCCAATAAAAGGACTTTAACACAAGTGAGGAACACGGAACATAAGTAGAAAATTACTCAAAATTGCGACTGCAGTCTTTCTCGGCGTATTCCACTGATGAAGTCTTCTCGGGTTACCAGCCGAGTGGTGGCGTCGACGTGTCACAACGTTTCGACGAGTTTCGCAACATCGTCTTCTGGCGAAGAGGTGACCGGTACGAAACTCGTCGAAACGTTGCGACAAGACGACGCCACCTCTCCGCTGATAACCGGAGAAGAATTACTCAAAATTGTTTCGCGTGTGAGTGAATTTCCATATCAAGGTCGAATCACGTTTCGCTACATACAAGTGCAATAACATTCGGAGCACCTCACGTGACAGCCCTGCACCCCCATGTGCTGTACCTTTACGATGCAGTTAATCTTTCAGAGTCCTCGACTATCAGGCTTCAGTGCAATAATGTTTGCTAACTGCAAATATTAGCAAGAATACTTTACATCAACATTAACTATCCATATTACTGAGTGACTATCCCGGGGTACAGAATTCACACCCAGTTGCACGTTGCCTGACAACTTCCAGCGACAACAAAAACATAATTTTCAATGTTTCAGTCCGCAGCTCGTGGTCGTGCGGTAGCGTTCTCGCTTCCCACGCCCGGGTTCCCGGGTTCGATTCCCGGCGGGGTCAGGGATTTTCCCTGCCTCGTGATGACTGGGTGTTGTGTGATGTCCTTAGGTTCGTTAGGTTTAAGTAGTTCTAAGTTCTAGGGGACTGATGACCATAGATGTTAAGTCCCATAGTGCTCAGAGCCATTTGAACCATTTTTTTTTTTCAATGTTTCATATAAATAATAATCGAATTAAAAAATTGAAAACGGTGACAATCTAATCATTAAAATATACGGTGTACGTGGAAAGTTCAACGCCGTATGACAATCACTGAAGTCATGAACTGTGTATATGTCTTCAGGGATAATAATTCGCCATGCACAAATACCCGAAATACAGTATATTAATCGAGTGTTTGAGAATTAGAGCACAAGCAACTTCGAACAAAATTTACACAATTTTAAACGTTTTCGAAAGACTAATCACGATGCTACATATATTTCAGTTCCTGCTCAAGTAGGGCAGCGGTTTCTTTACGTTTACTTTTACAGTTATAGTTCTGAGTTTTCATTATTCTATGGTGGAATCCCCGAAACTAATCAAACGAATATAATCAGCGTTTTGCGACTTCAATCATAAGGGTTTCATATGCTTTACGTCACATACATATCACTTTCTCATTTGTAAAGTAATCATACGTTTGAAGCGGTTTTACATGTGAGCTCGAGTTTTTAAAGGATCAAGAGTCGAGGAATTAGTGGTTAATTAGACAAATACAAACGAAGAATATCGATTATACGGACGCAGGCGCGTATCCAGAAGACGGCGCGAGGGGGACAGTAGGGGTCATGACCCCTGCCCAAAACAAGATTTCTCTAAAAGCGTTTATATTTTTACGTATATTATCTTATAG
Organism: Schistocerca serialis cubense; assembly: GCF_023864345.2. Lineage (NCBI taxonomy): Eukaryota > Metazoa > Arthropoda > Insecta > Orthoptera > Acrididae > Schistocerca > Schistocerca serialis. The sequence continues at coordinate 531,558,310 of NC_064642.1, forward strand.
GCAACTTTTATTGTTGCATTCATCTACATCTACATCCATACTCCACAAGCCACCTGACGGTGTGTGGCATTCCTGAGCGTTGGACCACGTGGGTTGGCTTGCGGGCTGACTGCCTGTAGGAAACATTCCAGACAGGTAAAGGCTCCCATCCACAGTTTGGCTAGACGTCATGTCAACAACGGATCTGACACGGTGCACGAGGCCGCAGGTGAAACCAGTAAACCCAGGAAAAAAATGTGTCCCGAGCGTAGATGAAAACGACAAAAAGATGCAGTATTCCCTCCAAACTCCCCACCCTCCCCCTCCCCCATCCGTGCACATTTTTGCTCTCGTATAGACGTAGTACACTGTCCTTTGTCCGCAATCCTTGAACCAAGTGCTCACTTAGATTTTATACCGTACAAATTAGGAACTTATCAGAGTTTCGAACATTTTCTGCTGTTACAGATCTTAAAACAGTTGCACGACAACGGTACATCTTGAACTTTTGGACAAATAGCTTCCAGATGATAGACCAATCTTAATGACAGTTTCGCGAGAGTTAACCCGAAGCTGTGTACTACGAAATGGTGTAAACAAGTTATGTAAAATGATTTTACGCCGTCTTCATACAGGGTGTTTCAAATTTCGGATTCACACTTCATGAGGTTGCAGAGGGGACTTATTGATCGGAAAAGTCCTCCAACTACGCCACGAAGCGTCTAAGTTACAGACGCCGGCACCTGTTAAGTTATTAGGGGGAGGAGACCAGACAGCGAGGTCATCAGTCTCATCGGATTAGGAAAGGACGGGGAAGGAAGTCGGCCGTGCCCTTTCAAAGGAACCATCCAGGCATTTCCCTGAAGCGATTTACGGAAATCACGGAAAACCTAAATCAGGATGGTCGGGGACGCGGGATTGAACAGTCGTCCTCCCGAATGCGAGTCCAGTGTGCTAACCACTGCGCCATCTTGCTCGGTCCCGGCACCTGTAAATGTATGTATATACAGGGTGATTCCGTGGTGATGTTACAAACTTTTTTAGGATGATGGATAAATATATTAATTTGAGGTAACGGTTGCCGTACCGGAAGCGAAGGGCTCTAAACTTCCAAACGATACCGTTCTGATACCTCTGACAGTGGAATACATGTACTGGTACTGTTGTTGCCTAGACTGTAGGGTAGGCAACTTTCGTAGGCGACAGTATGGACCTAACCAAGGAAAAAAGTCCAGTAACCATCGGTTCTAAAATGCTTATCTGAGAAGCCATGAGCACCTTTTCACCTTTGCTGCTGTGAAACGCTTCTCTGTTTAACAAGTGCTCATGGCTCGTAAGGTATGCATGTTAGAGCCCATGTTTACAAGACTATTTTTTCTTGTTTCGGTTCATACTGCCACCTATGAAGGTTGTTTGCCCTATAGTCTTATCGACAAGAGTATCAGTACTTGTAGTCACTGTCAAGGGTAACAGGAGGGTTTTCGTTTATAACTTTAGACTCTTCCGGTTTCGGTACGGGATCCCTACCTCACATTCATACATTTATCCTTCCCCATCATCCCAAAAAGCTTGTAACATCGTCCCGAAATCAGCCTGTATATACATTTACGGGCGCCGGCACCTAAAACTTTGACGCTCTGTAACGTCGTTGGAGGAAGTTTCCGGGCAGTGGTTCAAATGGCTCTGAGCACTATGGGACTTAACTTCTGAGGTCATCAGTCCCCTAGAACTTAGAACTACTTAAACCTAACTAACCTAAGGACATCACACACATCCATGCCCGAGGCAGGATTCGAACCTGCGACCGTAGCGGTCGCTCGGTTCCAGACTGTAGTGCCTAGAACCTCTCGGCCACTCCGGCCGGCTTCCGGGCAATGGTTCCCACTTCCAACAAAACGTGATCTCCTAAGTCCCTCTACCATCTCTATAAGTGTGCTACATGAACTCTGAAACAACCTATGTATTATTTTTAAGATATTAGGCGTCTGCCGCGTTAGCTGCAAGTTGTGTTTGTAGACGGGGGGAACATGGGGGAGGAGTAAGTAAGTCGTCTGTAACGATCTTTGAACTCAGAAACGGAGCCAAGAACTGTGCCTGTGTGTATATCGGATGATTGTATGAAAACACGTACACTAGTTTCCTTTCATGGATGGAAAAGATCATAAAGAAATTAAGTTCTTGGGTTTGGCGCCCTACAACATCGTGCAAGTTGTAACGTATTACTATGTTTACGACGTTTCTCATCGAGCCATATACATTATCTCGCATTTCTAGCTGCTTCTCTCACACAAATAATGACAAAAATTCAGAAATTCAGGGTCGCCAACAGCCCAAGCCCTTCCCAACCATTTAGAAAAAAACGGAACTGGAAAATTATTACTTAAATTACTTTAATAATTTAATTACAAGTACGCAAATTTCTTTAAGCAGCCAGATAAATAGCACTCCATGTCGTGAGTGAAGCAACTTGATTAATTCAGGAATGGAAATCAGATCGACACCAAAGAATTTCTTTCACGTAAATTATTTATTGTAACTAAATATTTGGTTGCACATCCTAACTATACGTAACTGGCGACTGACTCGAAATATTTAAGTAAAAATTACGTGAGAATGAAACAGAGCGCAATTTAACTACAGCAAGAAGAAACGCAGACGGGGGTAGGAGACAATTATACTATCATCTCCTTAGCATTAATACCATAAAAATAACTAAGTGAGATTTGCATTAAGAATCTACGCGTGCTCTATTCTGGACAGGGGTTTAACTAATACACAAGGCTGTGCGATAATTATTTAACATACTAACTGCGTCTGCTGCTTGCAAACGGCCGAACTAGAGCACGTGGTGCATTCTGACTCACTGTTGTGCTGCTTTGTAGAACGCGCATGAAAGAACAGATATTCTTGCAGAAATTGTAGCTCATTAAACAAGCAAACTGTTAAAATAAAGCCTATTGTGGTGCCGTGGTGAACCAGAAGGGTCATTGATTACCAAACACGTGGCACAAAACCGACACACAAAGACAAAAGCAATTTCCACAAAATATAAGATGGAAAATCATTTTAAAAAAACTCGCTTCGCACGCTTCAGATACGCTAAAGTTCTTAAGTATTTCACCAGTTAAACATAACGTAGTCCTAACTCAACCTGATTCCTATCACCTTAAACCCACCTTAAGAGCGACGATCCGTACTCACCAAGTGTTCACCGAAGAGTGCCCTCTTTCTCTTTAGAGATTACCTAGCTCCCCGTGCAGCGGAAGCTACCAGAGGGCTAGCCTCACACACAAAAACAGCCTTCGACTAAGATGGGTAAACCTCTCTGTTCAGATATTGAAAACCTAAGTTGGTCACCCTGTGCTCTCCTTTGAACGAGAAGCAGCATCGTCTGCTCCCAGCAGACGATGACCAATTTAGAGATTCCCAGAAAACAAAACCGAAACCCGCATTAAAATACACATAAATAGGCTTTGAGTGCTCAGTCTTTCTGGAAGAGTTCATGAATTGAGCTAAAATCAGGTAGTAAAATGAATAGGTTGTACTGAATTCGACAAGCGTCTTATGAAACTTCAGAGACGTCTCAAAGTTAAACAGTGTTTCATTGAAACAACTGTTCATCATCAGGATGCGGTAGTTGCTGTGGCCACTGCTTCAAAATACGACTGAGGATCTTCACATTGGCGGCATCGGAGTTGTGTCACTGTTACGACCTTCGACAGCGTCGCAGGAGACCTCGCAAGTATGCGTGGGCAGGTACTCGTTGACGCTGGGAGAAGGGAAGGAAAAGTCCTTGTATAACCTTGGCTAGAGAAGCAAGGCGCGCCGTCATGTAGCTGGAGGGTAGGCGCTGCGCTGTCCAAACAACGCGAGGACCACCCACCAGCAGCAGCAGCGGCTGCCCTAACCTGCTGTCAGCGTCAGCTAGCTGCTGTCAGTGCACGGACAACGCCTCGCTCTCAGGTTTCCGCCTCAGCTGTGCATTAACGCCTGCAGCTGCTGCGGCCAATACTGTTCAGTTGTGTACATCAACGCGGGCGTAGCCCGGGTCTCTAGAAGTCACTCTGCTCTGCTGCAAATGTTTAAAGTGTAAGCTACGCAGCAGCTGCTTCGCTCCAGCACTTGGTTAGAACCACAGCTGGCGATTTCTCGCAACCAGAGAGAAAATTTATTCGTAGTAACTTAAAGTACAGATTGGTTACAAAGGCAACATCCAGTATACACAATGCTCACAACTGATAATCCGTCACTAGCACTGGTAGCCAACGTCAGGTATCTTGGAATACCTATCCGGAGAGATTTAAGACGGAGCGCCTGCCTAGATTCAGGCCGTAGGGAAGACTGATAACAAAATAATTGTTTTTATTTATGCACTACTTCTACATGGAAAGATAGGGGCCTCAGGCTCCCTTACATCTAGCTGAATGGCGCATTACTTCACTCAGTTATGGCCTGATGCAGTGGTTGAATGTTGAAAAAATATAAAAGTCTCTGTTGCAAGTGTTTTATTATTAATGACGCGTTTTGCACTGTTAACGCATCTTCAGTTTTATCTTGTTACACCAGTTTATTCGCGAACATATCTTGCATCGATCAATGGGCTAGCTAAGCTGACGTGAGAAGTGAAATGATTTACTTGCCTTGAACAGCGGAGACCGCATTAGTCCTATTTAAAAGCCACTGACTGGCGTTAAGGCGAAGAGCGCAGTCGTCAAATATGGACATAGGAAAGCCTGAAATGGCAAGTTTAAACCTTAAAGGTAAAAGTGTGAAATTACAACGTTAATAAGAAAGTTTGTAACATCAGTGAGTCAACATTATAGAGTACTTCGTACTTCGGCGATTGGGATAATGATGATCATGATTGTAATTACAATTCTCGAAGTGACTTAGGTAGCAAAATAAAGACTGTCATTCCAGTAGACTCGGATACCCCCTCCGAAGTGAAGTTTCTGTGAGAGATTTCACGTGCTTTTGAAAACAGATGGAGAGTAGGGCAAACGGACAGATTCCCGTCTCTACTTTTCAATTGTCTAAACGAGAAAGAGATTCGCGAATGGCGAAAAGGAGTAAAACACACAGCTGTGGAAAAATGGAGTCGGCTTGGCTATAGTAGACTGCTTGGCGTTTGCAGACTACACAATCAGCAAAGACAGGACACAGGATTTCCTTTTTGAAAACAAAGATCAAGTCACTACCCAAAGTGCTACGGTAGACCGGGAAAGCAAACGAAAGGAGAAGCTTAAATGTGTAAGACAGTTGATACCCATGTAAATCTTGGAAAGATTTAAAAATGGAAACATCATAGCTAATCAAAATTGTTTACAAGAAAAAATCAATATCATTTAATGCCAAGGCAAACCATTAACGCACAGTATTGTGACCGAAGGCACCAATGCCGCATAATGTCTTCCCATGAACAGGAAATGTCCGATCGAGAATGTAGAAATGAAAACACGAGGAGGAAGAAAATCCTAGGCTCAGTCAAAGGAAATGGTGAATTCAGGAGACGACACAATCATGAACTCTTAAACAAATACAGAAAATATCAGACATCATTCGAACGAAGGATTGTTTCCTGTGTATGCATTGCCAGGTTGAATAATCGTATCTTCCCTTAGTTTCACAAGAAGAAGACCAAGAAGGCATGGTTCAACGCGCTAAAAAGAAGTAGCGATAACAGTGGAAGGTATCCATTAACGCGTTTCACTCAAGAAGAGACTCTCAGGGCATCTTGATTTCCAGGAAAATCTAAAACTGAAAACCTGCTAAACGTGGACTGACGCGAGGGAGGAACAGCGTAGGAAACGAGTGCAGAGATAGTAAAAGGTCCAGGCGCAAGGGAAAAGTGTAGTTGAAAGATATGGCCGACACAGAAGGAATAAATGTGCCAATGAATATCATATTAACATTGGGCAATTTCCACAACACGATCTTGCCGAGTGTCAGCGAAGACATCTAACAGGACTGGCAGAGGAATCAAATGAGTAACAATAGTAAACTGGCCAGAGGAAGAACGTAAATAATAGCGCAAGGGTAGTAGATGACATACAAAGAAGGAAACAGAAATGTAGGGATCAGAAAACATAGTTTTTACAATGTAAGTTACTTCATAACTTGACAGGTGGAGGGAATAACTTACAATACCTTCGAATACGAAAAGAAAAGTTTAGTAACGGAGGCACTGATATTTCGTATTTATTCACCAATACTAGGCCCTCGAGTGTCGGTAGATATGTCCCTCCTGGACGGTAATATATTTGACGTACGAGCGAAGTTTGTGACACACGGACGACGATATATGGAACTGGATCTGCCAGTGATTTGTGCACGGATAGCTAAAGATGCGAAGGCTACCGGTCGCGTAAAGTGGGAACTCTAAAGAGTCCCGGTCCGGCACAATTTTCATTATCGCCGTTCCTATACAGCCGAAGATAGTAACTATTCAAAGCTGCGAATACATTTGCTGCACAGTACCTTCGTTCGAAAGTTTCTAAGTGTTGTTAGATGCTGTTCAGATCGTTAACATGATACATTAGCGGAGGAGAAAGCTCAAATAAGACCTGCGCACCTCGTCAAAGTATATTTAGTCATTGCAGGGGAAGCACAGAAACTCCCAACAAACTGATGCATGACTGTATTTGTCGTGGCACACTATAAAGTTCATCAAGACACTGTTGGTCCAGAACATGCTAGCCGCTCTAGTCGAGAAATGTCGTTATCCTGTAGGAAGTCAGTCACAGGATGAGCACGATGGGGGCGCGAATTGTCGTCCATGAAGACGAATGCCTCACCAATATGCTGCCGATGTGGTTGCACTATCGGTCGGAGGATGGCGTTCACGTATCGTACACCCGTTACGGCGCCTTCCATGACCACCAGCGGCGTACCTCGGCCCCACATAATGCCACGCAAAAACAGCAGGGAACCTCCACCTTGCTGCACTCGCTGGACACTATGTCTATAGGTGTTCAGCCGAACCGGGTTGCCTCCAAACACATCTCCGAAGATTATCTGGTTGAAGGCATATGCGACACTCACCGGTGAAGAGAACGAGATGCCAGTCCTGAGCGGTCCATTCGGCATGTGACTGGGCCCATCTGTACCGCGCTGCATGGTGTCGTGGTTGCAAAGATGCACCTCGCCATGGACGTCGGGAGTGAAGTTGGGCATTATGCAGCCTATTTCGCACAGTTTGAGTCGTCACACGACGTCCTGTGACTGCACGAAAATAGGGCGTTGCTGTCAGGGTTACTCCGAGCCATAATCCGTAGGTAGTGGTCATCCACTGCAGTAGTAGCCCTTGGGCGGCCTGTGTGAGGCATGTCATCGACAGTTTCTGTCTCTCTGTATCTCCTCCATGTCCGAACATCGCTTTGGTTCACTCCGAAACGCGTGGACACTTTATTTGTTGAGAGCCCTTCCTGGCACAAAATAATAATGAAGACGCGATCGAACCGCGGTAATGACCGCCTAGGCATGGTTGAACTACAGACAGCACGAGCCGTGTACCTCCTTCCTCGTGGAATGACTGGAACTGATCGGCTGTCGGATCCCCTCCGTCTAATCGGCGCTGCTCATGCATGGTTGTTTACGCGCCTTCGGGTGGGTTTAGTAACATCTCTGAACAGTCAAATGGATTGTGTCTGTGATACAATATCCACAGTCAACGTCTGTCTTCAGGAGGTCTGGGAACCGGAGATGACGCAAAACTTTTTTTAGTAGTAGTAGTAGTAGTAGTAGTAGTAGTAGTAAGCAAGCAGTGTTAGTCTTCCCGGTTGCTTTAGTTTCACACTGACTTGAAATATCTGCCCCAACACCTGACCGTGATCTAAATTAGCTCAGCTACAGGCATAGCGACTTGTCGCACCTGAAATGTTACCTTAGGAATCAGCCAGCACCACTGACGCAGCAGTATAGCCACAGAAGTAAAATATTTCCAGAGTGCGCAGTGACTGTGTGTGTTGTTCAGACACTTCAGGCACATGGTCTATCAGCAGTAAGCTCATTCAACTGATTACACTGAAAGCTTATACCGCACGTCGCGCAATGAATCACTCGGCAAGAAATGACCTGTCACCGTGATACACATTTATGTCCAGCAACAAAAACTTTAAGCCCTGTCAGGGTGATAGATGGCTACTTCGAAGACATCGAAAGCCAGTCAGCTGCTAGTAACGCTTGTTAATACATAATCTCATTTCAGTGATACGTGTGGAAAGCGGTAAGAAAAAATGTTTGCATACATTCAGTGCTTAGCTTTTGAGCCAGTGTTGGCTACAGTTACTTTGTAACTGATATCGCTGCTCACTCGAGCGCTTTAAGGCTGTGGCAAAAACTGTACTCGTAGCGTCGTGTTCATTTTTATCGCTAATAAATGTTAAAAGATTAGTTCCATTTGATTCCTTTTTTCCAAGGCCAACCTTATTAGATGCTGCTGACAATGGAACAAGGATAGGAGAAGATAAGGGCTGCTTAACTAGACACATGTTAATACGGTTTAGTTACTACAAAGTAGCTGTCGGGACTGCAGGTAATATCGCCACCAATAATTGCTGGTCGCCGATTTGGGTAAAATTCCAAACGTATTCTTAAGTGACGCAGAATTTTCGACTTTCAGCTAGACATTCAGTATTTTTTGGAAAAATCTGTGTTTTAAAGTTTTACTACAACGCCTTAGTGAGATGAACTGGTCGCCCATGCTCCGATTATGGTTTCGAATACGCCTCAGATAGAAGAAACTTCGTTTCTCTTGCAAAAGGTACACTTTTCAAAAAATAAACCGTTTAGTATTAATTCTCGTACTCATTTCATATGAAAAACTTCCAATGCGAACCGTGTTTCTCATTTGTACCACAGACCGGTTTCACCTGAAACCTCGAAAAAGTGCATAAGGTACAATTACATTCTTACAATGTAGGTTAGGTTGATTACGATACGAATATTCGGATTTACTACAAACGAAAACAGTATATAATAAAAAGGCCCGCTATTTCGAAAACAATGTGAGTCTGATTAATACTGAAATACTGTTTATTCTGAAAAAATTTTGATTCTTAGAGAATATTTTGGAGAAAAAATATTTTCAAAATCTGGTAGAGATCTAGAAGCAAAAGTCGAATTTACAGTGTGTGTCGACTTCAGTACACATCCATATACATCCACATCATTGCCAATTATCTGTCTGGTTTAATGTGGCCACTTAAGACTTTCTCGCCCGTCCTGTTCACTTCATATCATACCAAATGTGCTCCATTATTCTTTGTAGTGACAAGAGGGGTGTCCAAGACGTAATGCAACACAATTTTTTTCCTGGTTTTACTCAGGATTCCAATACACCATATTACTCCCCACTCTTGTGGCTACAAAACCCTATTTTTCAACATAATCAGCGTCCTGTGTGACGGGTTTATGGCACCTCACTGGATGGGCCTGCATGCCTGCGTGGTACCAGTTTACTCGTCGGCGCTGGAGCCAACGTCTTGCAGCGTACCCCCTTCCCGGGGAGTGCTTCCTTCATTAGGCCAAAGAGATAGAAGTCAGAAGGTGTGACATCTGGGCTGTAGGATGAATGAGGAAGAAGAGTCCACTGAAGATCAGTGAGCTCGTCTCGCGTCGCAGTCTTGATTGAAACCTTGCGTTGTCATGGAGAAGGAGAATTCCGATCGTCATCTGGTGGAGACGAATATGCAAAATACACCCAAGAGTTAAACCTTGTTACACCATGAGCGAGGACAATAGATTAAGCCCTTCAGAAACCCAGAAGACCTCCGTCATTATTTTGTGTCTGAGGGTGCAGCTTTTTCTTCGGAGGGGTGGTAGTGTGGTGCCACTCTCTGGATTGCCGTTTCGGTTCCGGTTCAAATTGATGAACGCATGATTCGTCGCCTGTGACGCTGATCGACAAAAACCTGTCACGGTCAGCCTCGTAACGCGTGAGCAACTCCGCACAGATGTCCGTACGTTGGCCTTTACGGTCTTCTGTTAGGCAGCGAGAAACTCAACGGGTACACACCTTTGAATATCGCAACTGATGGTCGGGTATGTCAGCACTACCAACAGAGACGTCAATTGAGCAGCGAGGTGTCTGACTCTGATCCACCGACCACCTTGAATGGGAGTGCCCGCACTTACCAACATCCCAGGAGTCACAACCTGTGGCGCCGGCTGGACAGGTTTGCGCGACCTTGTTGCGATGACAGACGCCTCGCTGAACGACTCACGGTCTTTTTGCTCACTGCAATGTCTTTGTAGACATTCTCCAAGCGCCTATGAATATATACGATGCTATCTTACCAATAAACAAAAAAGGGCAAGTCTAAATTTAAAAGGGAGTGCGACACGCAAAAAGGGAACACGTTTCTTCTAGAACAAATCGAATTGCCGTTTAAGTTCACCTCGGCATCAAACACTACTTCCAGCTAGGTGATTTCTCCAAGTTTTAATAACACCTCTGCCCACCTAGCCACGCCGTTCCCTCGCGAGGTTTGCCGCCTGACTCCCCATTTCGCGATCTACAAAACCGCACGATGAAATAATTTTACTTTGCAGAACTTTCGACCCATCAGCCTCAAGAGAGTAGTTACTACAAGTATCTTTCCTGCGAAAACTCAAATCAGCAGAAAAAGTAAACTTCCAATGCCTGATTCTTTTAAAAATATTGTCTATAGAAATTGATAAACTGGGAGACTTGTTGTTCCTATCAGTGGTAAGGCAGTGGGAGGACTCTCCCGAAATTCGTGAACTTCGGGGCATCAAGCTAAAAGTAGAAGTAAGTGTCTTAGAGCACGTGTGCGAACATTTGATTGACAGCGGGCGGGAAAAAGTATGGGAACACCAAAAACATTACACACAACCATGCCTAATACAGTGTAGGAAAACCATTGGCATTCAAAACGGCTTCTAGTCGTGTAGTAATCACAGTGGATAGACATGGGTGCTGTACGGCTTTTAAGGGAATGTTAAATCATCCATCGTCTAAAACAGCGGCAATTTGAGACAATGGTGATGGACGTGCATAGCTATCAGCACTCTTATCTCCACATTAGATAATATAGGCTCGATACTGTTCGGATACGGTGATTGTGGTGGCCAGGGTGAATGTGACAATTCATCCTCGTCCTCACAAACCAGTCTTGGACGATGTGAACTTTGTGAAAAGGGGCCCTGTTAAGATACAAATATTGTATCATGGGATGAACATGGCTACCTTGAAGAATAGGCAAGGAGCCCATGGAATGCCACTATATGGCTTCCCAAGTCAAAAACCCTCGTCATGTTTGGGGCAACTCGGCCAGAAATTGGAAACAGTATGAAACAAGACTCACTCAGTCAAATGACATTCTTTGATTGCTGGTTAGCCTAGGTTTTATGGCTGCGGACCAAGTTTCCGAGTTACGGTCATTTTTGTCGCTAAAGAGCGAAGAAAAATTACAGGATCTGCTGAACTGAATGAAGGGTCTAATGAATACAAAATATGGATTGACATTAAATCGAAGAAAGACGAAAGTAATGAAGTAGTAGAAATGTGAAAAGTGAGAAACTTACCATCTGGTTTGGTGATCACGAAGCAGATGAAGTTACGGAATTCTGCTGCTTAGGCAGCAAAAAGCAAGCTAGCACTGGCAAAAAGGGCATTCCTGGCCGAGAGAAGTCCACTAGTATCAAACATAGGCCTTAATTTGAGGAAGAAATTTCTGAACATGTATGGTAGCACAGCATGTATGTTAGTGAAACATGGACTGTGGGAAAACCGGGAAAGAGGAGGATCGAAGCATTTGAGATACGGTGCCACAGAAGAATACTGTAAATTATGTAGAGTGATAAAGAATTAGGAGGTTTTCCGGAGAATTGGCGAGAAAAGTAATATGGAAAACACTGACGAGAAGAAAAGACAGGGTGATAGGACATTGTTACGACGTCACGGAATTACTTCCATGATGCTAGAGAGAGCTGTAGAGGGTAAAAACTGAAGAAGACAGATACTGGAATATATCCAGCAAATAATTGAGGACGTAGGTTGCAAGTACTACTCTGAGATTGAGGTTGGCAGGCACGTTAGAGGAATTCGTGGCCAGCCGCATCACATCAGTCAGAAGACAGATGCCTCCAAAAAAAAAAAAAAAAAAAAAAAAAAAAAAAAAAAAAAAAAAAAAAAAAAAAAAAAAAAAAAAAATTATGGACCTCCAACCAGCCCTGCAACAGCCTGTTTACGGAGCCCCCTTCGTGTTTTGCTCCTGAAACTGTTCTCGAGTGCGACATTAAGTTCCACAGTACTTACGCAGCTGTCGTCCCCTTATTTTCCGTCAGAATTCCCTTCAGAGACCGTCCCTCACGATCACTCTACGCACGCTATCATCCGTGTTGTGACTAAGCTGATGTTTTTCCACTTCCTTGTAAGCGGTATAAATCCTCGATACGGTGCCTGTTGAAACACCCAACACTTCGGCTCCCTCGGTTACGAAAGCATCCACGACAAGAGCACTGACCATTTGCTCACGTTCCAATTCCCTTAACTCCGACATAATGCACTCGCAACTACAAAGGACCCTGTTCTGACCACGATTGACACTTACTGAGGACATTGAACAGTTGTCGCACGTGGTAAAATGCGAAACGCAACCCGAAGACTTGCCTAGCACCTGCATTTATATCCAATCATCTCGCGCTTAGTTTTGTCCAACTTTCTAGATCCCTGGCCGGCGTCTCCTTGCACAGACCGCGTTTACTGCGACGCAGTGCAGCGCATCGCTGGCCCGAAGCGGTTAGCAAATCTCATAGAGCCGTAATTTTGGCGACGCTATTTATAGGTGTCAAGTGGAGAGACGGAGGGCCACGTGCGTCACGCGATGGGGCGTCGACCACTTGGCCGCGCCGCCCTCCTAGCGCCGGGCTAAGCTAATAACAAGCGGCAGCAGCAGCCGGCCCAAGGCGACCGCCTCCCACGGGAACGCCGACGCCGCCCATCGGCATGCGAGGCTCGCGCGCCGCGGGTCGGGGTCGCCGGTGCGTCCTCTGCTCTCCTCATTTGCCTTCCCGCCGTTCTCATCCTCCGCCCTCCACCGCTCCCAGCGCTGACGGCCTTTGTCGTGCCGACGTCGCAGGACTCCGCAATATATGCGGGAACCGCTTCCTAAGCTCACCGGACGATTTATTAGTCACTCCTTTTAAAAGACCACCTTGGTCTCGCTAGATGGTAGTAGATGCTGCAGAGCTGGTATCAATTAGTCAGAGCTGATTCGTATCTGTGGTAGTCATTTATACGGAATCCTTTCAGCAAGATATGTCGCCATGGAGACTTGACTGAACGTCAGAAAGGAGTTAAATGTTTGAAAGTGCCCAAGACCACACAGCATGTGAAGTTGCCCCTAGTTGTTGGTGTATCAACGCGGACTGTCGACAGAGTTCAGAAGGAATGGTGTACCACTCACAGCCACGCAACACGATGTAAGAAAAATGATAGAAAAGGATTCTAACCGACAGGATCATAGATGAGTCTCACGCCTTGCCAATGACCATCATCATCAGTGTTCTGCCTAAAGGCAGGTTTTCACATGGTAGTTCTCCAGGCTGTCCGTTCTTCTGCCATCCTCTTCAGATCTGCATAATTTCCTCTTCCCCTTATGTCGTCTATCACCTTTTATCTCCTTCCTCTCAGTCTTCTCCCACAAACCAATCCTTCCAAAGCATCTACTAGTAAGCACTCCCTTCTCAGTGAATGTCCCAACCAGTTCTTTTTCTTTTCTCTTCTCTTACAACCTTCAGCAGACGTCTTCTCTCATCAACCCTTTCCAATACTCTTCCATTACTCACTCCTCCACATCCACATCTCAAATGCTTCTAACCTTTTTTTCATCCTCTCGTCTCAGTGTTCATGTTTCTGCCCCATGTAGTGCCACACTCCAGACAAAACATTTGCCAAGCCTTTTCCTTAGTCCTTTATCTAATTTGCCACATAAGAGTCTCCACTTTCTGTTGAATGCCTCCTTCGCTATGGCAATTCGAGTTTTCACCTCCTGGTGACATCTCAAGTCTTCAGTTATTGTGCTTCCGAGATATTTAAATTTACTTACTTGGATACTGGTAGATTGTCCTATTTTAATATTGGACAGTCTACGTCTTGTAGTGATAACCATACTCTTTGTTTTTGCTGTGTTTATTTGCATCCCATATTCCACACAAGCTTCGTTCAGATCTTTGAGCATGTTATTCACTGCCCGCTCACTTTCTGCCACTAATACCATGTCATCAGCAAATCTTAAACATTCCATTCTCTTTCCGCCAATACATATTCCTCTTTTCCCATCTAAACTTTTCGCAATAATCTCTTCAAGGTATACGTTAAACACCAGTGGGGAAAGGCAACAACCTTGTCTAACACTTCGTCCAATGCTGCTTCCTTCTGACATTTCATTTCCAATCCTTATCCTTACTTTCTGGTGTAAATATACATTCTCTATCAGTCGTCTGCCTTTCCAATCTACTCCATTTCTCTTAAAGATATCCATCAACTTGTTCCACTGAACTCTGTCAAAAGCCTTTTCTAAATCTATAAAAACAGCAAAGATTTCTCTACCTTTTTCCTTATATCTTTCACCTATAGTTCTTAGCAGGTCAATAGCATCTCTTGTTCCTTTTCCTCTTCTAAATCCGAACTGCTCCTCTGCAATCCCTCTATCCAGCTTGCCATATAACCGTCTATTGAACACTCTCAGCAAGACTTTAGCTGCATGAGCAATTAGACTGATGGTCCTGTGCTCTTCACATTTTTTAGTATTTCTCTTTTCCTCTATTGGTATCATAACTATTGCAGCGAAGGCCATTCTCCTTTGTCATATATCTCGTTACAGATTGCTGCTGTCAGTGAATTAAATTGCATGTCAACCAGTTTCCTAACGATCATTGTGAATGTAACTTCGCATGTCAAGGACGCTTCAAATATTCACAGCGGAACATAAAGTTGAACCTCTTCAAAGAGACCAAACAACACAAACTGGATTGTAGCTGGCTGAGGGTGTGCAGCGAGGTCCAACTAGTTTCCAGACGATGCAGGGCGTAGAATGCACCGATAAACCAATCAGGCTCTTACCTGCAGTTGGCAGGGATGTAGCTCTGGCTACAGGTGGTTCTATGACCATTACCGTGAACGTGAACCAGGATGTTAATTTTTGTAAGGGGCAGTCAGTAAATAATGCAGTACATTTTTTTTTTTTCTCTGAAAGGAAGTTGATTTTCCCCGGTATTTCAATACCCCGTATTATTCCCCACTGTTTTGGCTACAGAACCCTATTTTTGCACACAGCCTCCGTTCAATGGGAACGACTGACGACACGTTACTGGGAAGTCCTGTATCCCCGCATGGTACCACTCTACTGGTCGATGTCGCAGCCAACGTCTTCCTGCATCAATAATCGCTCCAGCCACACACTGCTTCCTGCGCAGTGATTCTTCATTGGGCCACACAGATGAAAGTAGGGAGGTGGGAGATCTGGGCTGTAGTGTGGATGAGGAGGGACAGTCCAATGAAGTTTTGTGAGCTGCTCTGGGTGCGCAGACTTGGGTGAGGCCTTCCTTTGTCATGGAGGAGAAATTCGTTTGCATTTTTTGTGGCGACGAACACCCTGAATTCGTTTCTTCAGTTTCTTGAGGGTAGCACAATACACTTCAATCTTTCCGCCATGAAGGAGGCCATCAAACAGAGTAACCCCTTCACCAGCGAGGTGTTCGATTGTGATCCGTCGATCACCTCGAATGTGTCCCCAAACATTCCATACTGCAGGAATCCCAGACGTGTGTGGCCGGCCGGCACGCGAGAGAATTGGCAGGTTTGCGCGACCGTGTTCCG
Organism: Schistocerca serialis cubense; assembly: GCF_023864345.2. NCBI lineage: Eukaryota > Metazoa > Arthropoda > Insecta > Orthoptera > Acrididae > Schistocerca > Schistocerca serialis. The sequence continues at coordinate 531,574,133 of NC_064642.1, forward strand.
ATGATTACAACCGCCTCGCCCAACACTCGCCGCGCTTTTGTTCACTGCCAAATCTGAAAACATTCTACAAGCTCCTGTGAATATTTGCGATGCTCTTGTTGTCCGTCAAAAAAAAACTCACAGTGCTCTGTTTAGAAGGCACCTCCGTTACAGAAGACATTTCGAAGGCTTCGTATAACGCCGCCAGTTACCGGAACTTCATGAAACTATAGGTTTGAAGCGTGAATATTCCACCATGTCCCACAGCAAATTCCACATTTCTTCAGACGAATTTGGCCGAGAAAAAAAGTGATGTATCACTTACTGAACGCCCGTCGTAAATTTTGGTGACAGTATTACGCGTTCTTAATCTTCAGGAGTATGTTGTGTATACTCCTACCTTCCAATGTAACAGCCGTGTCCTCAAGTTACAGTAACTCTCTCCTAATTTGGCTATCAGTTGGGTACTTTAAGGAATCTCCACTGTCCCTCTCAATGACCCTGACGAAATCTCGTAGAAAATATGTGGGACTATAAGGTGAAAAGTAGTAATAACCGTCCTAGCAGCTTAGTAAATTTACGGAATGCAATTACCTACCAGAGCTTTCAGCTGCATATGACATAATTGAATAAACTTGCGATCTCTTCCTCGGTGAATGGCACCGTAATCAAGACGATATTAGGCGATATTAGACGATATTAGCTTGATCTCTGCCGGGGTGACTAATTTTTGTTTGCAGTGTGCTTATGGTCAGAGCACCTCTCCGTATGCCGTCCAGACCAAGTTTGCCATCTTCCATAGACTTCTTCAGATGGTCGGATGTCTCGTGAGCAGAATTCGATGATGTAAGCTCTCTTGCTTTTGGTGATACGGGCTGTTAGAATGTTTTAACTATTTCAGATTTGAATAACGCGGGCTAAAAGCCAGATAGACGGTGGCGCAATCTATTAGCAGTGCGGAGTGTAAAGTTTCATCTCATACAGATCAGTTACCATGTCGTCCTGGTCGAAGCACCATCATGAGTACACGATAGAGTGCTATTTTCTCTACGGTGAATCTGTCGCAGACTTTCGCAAGCATTTTAAGATTCAGCCGCGATATCTAATTCCTATTCCTGGAATAATATTCATATGGGTAAGAAACTTTCGTACATTTGCCAGTGCATTGAAACGAAAGTCAACTGGCCCTCGGAAAACTGTCCGAACATGGAACGCGTGCGTAGCAGTTCACAGGCAGACCATCTTTGTTCATTACGAAGACATGGTTCCAACAAGATGACACGACATGTAACTCACCCAACAAGACCTTGCAAGTGAAGCACTTTGGCAACCGCATAAATTCCAAACGTGTCTGTGTCGAATGGTCGCCTCGCTCGCCTGATTAAATCGTGCCAGACCTTTACTTCTACCTAAAGGATTGTTTCAAGGCGAGTGTGTGTTCCAACCGGCCGAGACGCTTGAAACAATTAAAGGACCGAATTCACGATGAAATTGCCAGAATTCCAGCAGAAATTACAAAAGACGTGTTCAAAAAGTGGGTGAAATGCCTTGAGCACTGTGTTGCCACGGATAGCGTTTGTCGGATGTTTTACCTTGCGTAAAGTGTTGGACTTGGTTTCCCGATTACTTTGTGTGATTCAAATTTGAAATCGACAAAACATTGTGAAACGCGCTGTACTATGGAACGATTACAGGCTAGGATAAAGACACTTTTATTGCACATAGCAAGATTTCTACATTTACAGCAGATATATTAATTTAAGACGCTATGAGAATATTAGGTGGTGGTGGTGGTGGTGGTGGTGGTGGTGGTGGTGGTTGTTGTTGTTCACTTTTCAGTTTGAAAATACGAAATTGAAGTATGCCTAGTACTGTCCACATTCGGCGCAATTTAATTTTTTTTTATGAAATTTATATTCAATTCGTAAATTTAATTTTTTCGCTAATATCGGTAAATGTTTTCTGTTAAAAAACGGTTAATATCTTTTGAAGCACTAAGGAAATAGAATCGCAGTTATTTGCCACACCTCGTGAATCCTACCCATAGGTAGATTACTGTTACAAACAAGATTCGTTGATTTATTTCAGTTCGTCTTGCTTCACTCGCATACTTAAATTTTTTTTTTTCCCCGATACTCGAGCACAAGTTTTTCACGACAGAATTCCAGTTTCAGCTGTTCCTGACATCGTTCCATATTTGAGTTCTGAATTGTTATTAATACCATTATAAATGGACCTGCCATCTGCAGACACGTGTAGCGATTAAAGTAGCAACGATCGAAATATTTCAAGAACAGCTCATTTCGCAGTGTTGGCGCAGATACTGCTTGCAAAAATGTAGGAGCTGACAGCGAAGAGATACTTCAGGAGCGTGCCTGACGATTCGAAAGGGTTATGTCAGTACCTCACGAACTGTTCAGCTCGGTGCCATGCAGGGCAGTGGCAACTAGTCTAACGTGGAATCAAGAACATAAAGCTTGGAAACATTACCCAAACCGAAGCGACAAAGATTACTTCCTAAATTCAGTCTGGATTGTTCCTGGAGTGAATTACGGCCTTTAGCCCGTTTGTATCGGAGTATTTGAGGGCCTACTTTATCGAATGACCGTGAATCTACAGAGATGAATACTGCTGGCAGCACAGGCATTAATCCGATAGTTGCAACTAACGTAAATAACAGATAGTTGTTACGGGTTCGTGCTTAACTGTATCCGTATTTCAGCCACGACGTTCTCATCTAAGAAGACCTTTCCGGCGTCCACCTTGAGGTCAGTCACCTTCAGATGGTGGTGTCTGATCACAAAGGAAACATCTCTTACCGTTGCTGATAGTGCTCGACAACGACGAAAGGGTTTTCCCAGGGGCGTTCCCCGACGGGAACCTGTTCGAGGTGGTCTTAATATATGGGCGTTGTCCCCCTGGCGTCGGTGTCGCCGTCCAACGAGTCCGACATTGTGTCGCTCGCCTGGGATCAGGACGAGCTGCACCTGCAGGCCCGACAGCCAGGTAGCCGCTCTAATTGGCCGGCTCCCGATTCTGACGGCTCTTAAGGCCGTATAAATTCTGGCCGTCACCGGCGCTCGTAACAGGGGGGTTTGTGGCGCAGTCGCGGACGTGGTTTCTCTTCTGATTACAGCTGACTCACCCCATTGGCGCGTAGCAGGTTTGACAGTCACGACTGAAGCGGTTTCTTTCAGCACGGGAGATCCAGTCGTGTCAGTGAACAAGCAAAACATGTAATACACAATAGCTACTTTGACATTAATATATATATATATATATATATATATATATATATATATATATATATATCTCTGGTTAAAGGTACACAACCATGCGGAGCGTTTCTGGTTTATCGCACGATCAGAATTGAGATTTCATTTTAGGTTCTCAAGGCACATTTGAACGATGTAAACTACCAGTCGTAAGGCTGACATGTGTTACTGCAAACTGAACAGGAATCACTGAGATACAATCCAGCTGCTGGTACGACGAAAACAGGACGCGCGTGCAGTTGTACGGAAAACATTGAGGAACAGCGTATTGAGTCTTCACAGATGTCTACAAAGCGCATATCCTCTCCAGGACATTGCACTTAGAAGACGACATCTACATCTACATACATACTCCACAATCCACCATTCGGTGCGTGGCGGAGGGTACCTCGTACCACAACTAGCATCTTCTCTCCCTGTTCCACTCCCAAACAGAACGAGGGAGAAATGACTGCCTATGTGCCTCTGTACGAGCCCTAATCTCTCTTATCTTCGTGGTCTTTCCGCGAATTGTAAGTTGGCGGCAATAAAATTGTACTGCAGTCAGCCTCAAATGCTAGTTCTCTAAATTTCCTCAGTAGCGATTCACGAAAAGAACGCCCCCTTTCCTCTAGAGACTCTCACCAGAATTCCTGAAGCATTTCCGTAACAGTCGCGTGATGATAAAACCTACCAGTAACAAATCTAGCAGCCCGCCTCTGAATTGCTTCTACGTCCTCCCTCAATCCGACCTGATAGGGATCCCAAACGCTCGAGCAGTACTCAAGAATAGGTCGTATTAGTGTCTTATAAGCGGTCTCCTTTACAGATGAACCACATCTCCCCCAAAATTCTACCATGAACCGAAGACGACTATCCGCCTTCCCCACAACTGCCATCACATGCTTGTCCCACTGCATATCACCCTGCAATGTTACGCCCAAATATTTAATCGACGTGACTGTCAAGCGGTACACTACTAATGGAGTATTAAAACATTACGGGATTATTTTTCCTATTCATCTGCATTAATTTACATTTATCTATATTTAGAGTTAGCTGCCATTCCTTACACCAATCACAAATTCTGTCCAAGTCATCTTGTATCCTCCTACAGTCACTCAACGACGACACCTTCCCGTACACCACAGCATCATCAGTAAACAGCCCCACATTGCTATCAACCCTATCCAAAGGTCATTTATGTAGATAAAAAACAGCGGACCTACCACACTTCCCCGGGGCACTCCAGACGATACCCTCACCTCCCATGAACTCACCATCGAGGAAAACGTAGTGACACTCGGTCCCAAAAGGATAACACTGACTTAAAACATAATTATGACTCATCTGTAAGGCAAATCGACGATGATAATAATACACTGTCCTTCAACTTTGTGACAAAGTTATTGCGAACGTCCGCAAATACACCCACTTGTATCTGCATCGATGCCGGCTTTTATCCGCTAAGCAGTCGTTACAGCCGATATTCGCAGCCGCATAGAAGTTATAGCAATTGAGAATTGATGCGTGGGTGGTGGTTCTCTGCGAAGTCCTCCGTTCATATTGCAAACAAGCAATTTTGTCATAACTGTGTGAATAAGAGAATGGAAACAGCAAGTAATTGACGTTTACCGACAAGTGTATGACGAGGAAGCAAGATAAGCGTTTGATCGCTCATAAGATAAAATCTTAAAACAATTAAAAATCTGAGAACTGTATCAGCTCCTATTCTTATTTAACTTTAATGGTGAAACAAAACAATTAGCAATGACTGTGTTGTCACATGACTGGTATAGTGAGTTCACGATCCTGTCAGTTCAGTTGCATTTATTTCTTAACAAAACGGGCAAAACAAATTGTTGAATCTTGGCTGAGAGGTTCTCGTGTAAGCACACGGATTCCAGGAAATCCCGTGTTACTGTGGAGTTCCAGCAGAACACTTTGCCTCGTGTTGCTGGCATTCTGGGTTGGTTTCAATGCCACGCACGCCGTTCCCTTAAGATGGGATTTCCCTTATGTGCGGCCCTAGTCTCAAAGGATCCACTCAAGAATTAGCAAGTATCTCTTCAGTATCGATGTCAACAAGACTCTGAACTTCTCATTACTACGAATGTGAAAAATTAACACATCTCAACAGTATTTCACAGTATTTCTATTCGTCGAATCCTGCGTATTGAGCCCCCTTCTAAACACTGTTTAGTACGTCGGCCAATAATATATGACCGTTCACTCAGTTCCAACCTGATCAACAGTTCACGCGTATTTGCACACTATATCAGGGAACTTCTGGAGCATAACCCTCTATTTTCATACTTAGGGGCTCTTTTACGTTCGTCACTGTCTATAAGCATGCTGTCGCCCCTCGAATAGAGCCTGCGTTGAGAACAGAGAACTTGACGTTCTTTATCATTCGATTCCTGGCTGTCGTTCCGTGTTGGCTTTAAAGTTTAAATATTTTTATTAAGCATGTGGTGTTAGTTTCTTATGAGTCCGCACTCTCAGCAGCTGGCATTTATTTGGTTATTTCCGCATCATGGGTGCAGAGTCAATGGGGCTGTTTCTGTTGTTAATATGAAAATATGAGTTTTTCATATGAGGAAACTGATTTTGTTCTTTGTTCCCTTAACGATGTCAATCAATATCGCACGTAATTAATATCAATACTTCATTTTGATTTCGTATGTTTTTTTAAGAGTCACAACATAATATGATTCCATATTGCTTTTGAATCTGATGTTGAGTAATTTCGTTATCGACTTTTGTTCATGAACCCTACTTCCTACAACTTCTCCGAAGATTAGGCGATCCTCATTTAAGATACCGCAAAGCAGTCAAATTGTTAATGGATTTTCAGTCATCATCCTTCTGATTTGTTTGATGCGGCCCGCCACGAATTCCTCTCCTGTGCTAACCTCTTCATCTCAGAGTTGCACTTGCAACCTACGTCCTCTATTATTTGCTGGATGTATTCCAATCTCTGTCTTCCTCTACCATTCTTCCCCTATACAGCTCCCTCCAGTACGCTGGAGGTCATTCCCTGAAGTCCAAACAGATGTCCTATTACCCTGTCCCTTCTCCCTGTCCATGTTTTCCACATATCCCTTTCCTCTCCGATTTTGTGCAGAACCTCCTCATTCCTTGCGTTACCAATGCACCTAATTTCCAACATTCTTCTGTAGCACCACATCTCAAATGCTTAAATTCTCTTCCTGTTTTCTCACAGTACATGTTTCACTATCATACAATACTGTGCTCCAGACTCTTGCTCCTTATTTATATAAATACGCCCTCTTGTATTACAGATTTTCTGATGACCCTAGCTCGGTAGTAAAGGCTGTTGTGTGCAACATTGATTCTGTTTCGAATAGTGCAGTTCATGACATAAGTCCACGGCGTGTAGAAAATAAACTAACACTAAATCATAGTAAGACTCAGGTTTTACAGTTTCTAACATACAATTCGACAAAACCCGACATTTCAGTTTCACAGAATGGGCATATGATTAGTGAAACTGAACTGTTCAAATTTCTAAGTGTTCACGTAGATAGGAAACTGTCGTAGGAAGACCACCTTCAAAGACTTAATGCTGCCATTTTTACTGTTCGAAAGGTATCTGAAGTGAGCGGTAGTTCGACACGCAAACTATTTTACTTTGCTTATTTTCATTCCCTTATGTCGTATGGTATTATATTTTGGGGTAACCCTTCCCATTCTCAAAGAATACTCAAAGAATATTTTTGGCTCAGAAACGGGAAGTTTGAACAATAAATAGTGTAAGTACGCGAACCTCTTGTCGACCCCTGTTAACTAGTCTGGGTATTCTGACACTGCCCCCCCCCCCCTCTCTCTCTCTCTCTCTCTCTCTCTCTCTCTCTCTCTCTCTCTCTATAATTTCCTTACTGTCATTTCTTGTTAACAATATTAGTTTATTCTCAAGAATAAGCAGCTTTTTCACTCAGTCAGTATTAGGCAGAAATCCAATCTGAATTTTCGATCGCACTTCCTTGCCTCTTGTGCAGAAAGGTGTAGTATACCGCTTCCTCCATTTTCAATAAGGTACCACAAGAATTCAAAAATCCTAGTAGTAATTCACCCACTTTCAGATCGAAGCTGAAGAGGTTCCTCATGGGTCACTCCTTCTATTCCGTTGAGAAGTTGCTTGAAAAATTAAGCTGATTCCTGTGTTATATTGTTGGTAGCGTTTACTTTTAACTTACGGCTTGTCCTTTTTTTTTCAGGTTCAGGAACATTTTATCTGTTACTACTTTTATGTTGTAATTTCATGTACTGACACGGAACTAGACGCGTAAAATAAAAAAAATTAAATACATTCCCAGAAATTTCATCCTCAAATCATGGCCTACGTTTGATATTAGTAGACTTGCCTCGGCCAAAAATGCCCTTATTGCCCTTTTGATGTCCTCTGCTCCATCCGCCATTGGTTTTTTGCTGCCTAGTTAATAGAATTCCTTAACTTCATCTACTTCATAACCATCAATCCTGTAACGCTGTTCCCGTTTCTGCTGCTGCTACTTCCCATTACTTTCGTCTTCGAACCAGTCACTGATGCAGATCAGTTTGTCTGTAGGTTGGGGCGTAGACAAAGAGTGTAACAGTTCAGTCGTAGACTCGGCTGTGTCAGTGGGGTGCAACAGTCGACAGCTATATTTCTGAGGGAAGAGAGAGCAGTCGGTTTGGCAGAGAGGAGACGCAGTTAAGAAAAGCTTGTGTGGCCTACAGCAAACATGGCGGAAGCTGGTGGGCCCCAGGCCTGCTAATTGCGGCTGCGTAGCGAGTGTTCTGTGGCGGTGCTGACGCGACAGCGCTAACTCCGCCACGCGCCGTGCTAACGTCTGCGAATCACTCTGGCGCCCCTCCGATCTCCTACCGAAATTCGACCCGGTGGAAATTTTGCTGCGCCGTGCGCAATCAGTAACACAATCGACAAAGTGGCAAGCCAGCAGATCTGCAGCGGAATTCCTGCGTACGCAGTAACTACGTGTAAAAAATGTAGTCGGGGCTTCGGTGCTAACATAATCGAGTGATACAACTGAAATGCACACGTGTCTGTAACCGGCTGCTTCATTCACCGATTTGCAATCTAAAATATTACGGTTGCATCATTTGGACTTTACATAGCTGCACAAATATGATTCAGATGTTGATAAGATTTCAAAGTGTTGTAAAGATTGGTCACATACTTCAGAGGTTCAGAAATTTCAAACTGCGCTCTTCACAAAATGAGGGTAGTATTGTGATCAAAATATCAGTGTGTAATAATCTTAATCCGTCAACTCGTAGAAATAACTGTAACAATTTGTGAGCGTATGTTATGACATTAGGCTCAATCGTATTTAAAACAGTTAGCAAACACATTCCGAAGAGCCACAGAATGTGGTACACCTGCCTAATATCGTGTAGGGCCCCTGTGAGCATGCAGAAGTGCCGCCACACGACGTTTCATGGACTCCACTATTGTCTGAACTAATGCAGGAGGGAACTGTCACCATCAGTCCAGCAGGGCTGTCCACAAATCCGTGAGAGTTTGAGGGGGGTGGAGATCTTTCCTGAAGAGCACGTTGTAAGGCATCCCAGATCTGCTCGATATTGTTCATGCCTGAGAAGTCTGGTGGCCAGCGGAAGTGTTTAAACTCAGATGACTGTTCCTGGAACCACTCTGTAGCAATTCAGGACGTGTGGGGTCTCGCATTGTACTGCTGAAATTGCCCAAATCCGTCAGAATGCACAATGGACACGAATGGATATAGGTGATCAGACTTAAGTCACAAGTCAAAGCCGTATCTGGACGTATCAGAGGTTCCATACCACTCCAGCTCCACACACCCCACACCATTACAGAGCCTCAACCAGCTTGAACAGTCCCATGTTGACATGCAGGGTCCATGGATTCATGAGGTTGTCTCCATACCCGTGCACGTCGATCAGATCGATTCAATTAGAAACGAGACTTGTTCGACCAGGCAACATACCTCGTCATCGACAGTCCAATGTCGATGTTGACGGACTCAGGCAAGGCGTAAAGCTTTGTGTTGTGCAGCCACCAAGGGTACACGAGTGGGCCTTCGGCTCAGAGATCTCATATCGATGATGGTTCAGTGGTTCGCACGCTGACACTTGGTGATGGCCCAGAACTGAAATCTGACTCCCGTCACGTTGAACGTTTCTCTTCAGTCGTCGTTGGTCCCGTTTTTGCGAGATCTTTTTCCGGCTGCACAGATGTCGGATGTCTGATGTTTTACCGGATTCCTGACATTTCCGGTACAATCGTAAAATGGTCGTACAGGAATATCACGATTTCATCGCTACCTTGGACATGCTGTCCCATCGCTCGTGCGCCGACTATAACACCACGTGCAAACTCAAATCCTGATAAACTGCCTTCGTAGCAGTAGTAACCGATCTAACAACTGTGCCAGACACTTGTTTTCCATAGGCGTTGCTGACCGCAACGCCGTATTCTACCCGTTTACATCTATCTGTAGACGAATACGCATGCCTGCACCAGTTTCTTTGGCGCGTCAGTGTATTTTCATTGGAAGGTTAACAGGAAAATACATACAAAGAAGACTAACAAAACACTAGTGAAATCCATTCTAGATTACAGCTGAACCGTATGGGACACACACCAAACAGAACGGGCAGGTAGTGTTGAACGAATTAAAAAAAAGGCAGCGTAGTTGGTGACAGCATTATTTAACCCACGTGAGAATCTGACTGGTGAAGACTGATGTAAACTTGCCTACGTAAGCCTGATTACGAAGTCTAGGGATCAATGTTACTTGCGAAAACTAGGAATATACAATAATCTAGGAATGCACAATGCATAGTGCAGATGCAATGCAAGAGCCGTATACTGAGGCTGAAAATTATGCTAAAATCGAGGTCACGGAGAACTCCTAGTTCCCTTCGTTCATGACAAATGGAAGTTGAAGTCTGTCCGTGAAACGTGCTCAGAAAGCCTAATGGAAAGGTGACCGCTCGCGATAAGCGGGAAATCTGCGTTCGAGTCCCGGTCCGGCACAAATTTTCACTGCCGTTCCATATTCACAACTGTGAATACATTTAATGTATAGAACTATTACAGTTACATCATTTGGAGTCCATATATTAGGAGCGTGCTAGAAATTCACAAGAATCGGTTACATAGTTAAGAAATATTTTAGCTTCACATACAACAATTTGGTGTGCTTTCTGCTTTCAGATACTACGACAGGATAGTGACACAATTCTAGACGTGAAACTAAATTGTTGTACGCAGATTTTGGCTGATTCCACCTGAAGTTAAGACCCATTGCCTGCTGCAGAAATAAATTTAAATTGATATTAAGTTTACTCTTTCTCGTCAGTATAAAGGTCAAACGAACCCATTTCTCTGGCTCAGACATATCTCTTCTGATTCAAATATGTCAGAATTATTGTAAACGGTAGTTACTTTATGCAGTGTATATTGCTCGTCACCACCACTGATTATTACAGGATAGGATTCTGACTAGTAAGGAGGACTGTTACATGACAGCATAACGCTGCGGACTTACAGAAGAGCGAAATAATTATGTTTAATCAGATTATTCATTAAACCTGTAGTGAAGATTGATCCTAAGCACGGGTGCTTTAAGTGAGGGTCCCGCGTTCAATTTTTGGGTACCACCACGACTGTTCTCTGTCGAAAGTATGGACCCACTGAGCAAATGCTTGAAACAAGTATCGATCACTGTCATTCCGATACACACACTCCAGAGTGGGAGCTACAAAAGAACTCGACATTAATTCAGCAGAGATAATATAAAAATGGTTCAAGATTTCTTGACTGTATAGTGAAAGTGATTTTGTAAAAAAAAGTTAGATATTGAAATTTTTTCCCTTGGCGTAGATTCCGGATAACAAACCAAATTCATCACAGAAGTTATTTATGTAGCAAAAGTTCGGGTTTGTCGCTCAAAGACGATCAGTTTTCGTTGCCGAAGTTGCCCAGTTCTTTGAACAGATAAAAATTTTAAGCTAATAAAAATAAGACACATAAGGGCAAAATTCAGGTTCGCTTCTTTGTCCCGTGCACACTTTTAATCTAACAACAACTTCTAGAACAGCGCTTACGGCTGCCACTGTAAGGTTCACTGTGAAATGATTGATGATACTCATGGCAAACACGTTTTCTTCAATATTCAGTTTCATTCAAATTTCTCTAGAAATTTAGAGAAATCGTGCTTCTCTTTTTAATAGCAACGCAGGGGAAAATAACACTGTAGTTTAAGATCTATTTAGTTAATAGATGGCAGATATTTATTATTAAACGCCAACATCGTGACGAAAGAAATTATAATGGTTTAGCTGATAAACTGTATCACTTGTGCACTGAAATAAAAATAAATACCGTCGGTAGTTCTTATCAGCGCTGGCATCTTAGTGACCATAAATCGCTAGCTCTCTCCTCAGAGATCGACCTACAGTCTACTAAAAAAGGATATCATCTGTCAGGTTACTTAGTTTTTGGTTGAGCTGTTTTTTGCACAGTTAATATGCCATATATCGTGGTACTCGTGTTCTATCTGATGACAGATGGAATTGATACCACCTTCGTCTGCTGCCCTTGTACTGAGATACATCTGAGCAAACAGATAGTGATAGCACACTTAGATCATTTCGTTCATGATCTTTTTGGTAATTGCATTTATTGTAAGAAGATTGCTGTTCTTGAATTACGGTAATTGCTTGTTAAACGTACTGTTAGCGGTACACTGTAACTGTGTAACGGCATTACGACACGTCTAAATTTCCACTCCTACTTTTGAACTAATGCAAAGTAGATTTGTTGTCACAGTCTGTAATTAAGCAGTCAACCTCTGTCTTCATGTTTCGTGTTAAAGAGCGACGTTTCACAACTGGTCCACACTTGAGGAGCTTAAAAATCACATGTCTGTTTCACTAGGAAGTGTTCCCGTAAACCGTTGTGACCGAAGGTAAGTTCTGTCAGCTCTGGGGTTGAGAAAAGGAAAAACATCAATATGAGAAAAAAACCAGTAAGGTGGGTTCATTACAGTCGGGGCCTCTGGAATGTAGATGGCTTTTGGACCATTTCTTTAGATTGCAGAGCGTCCTCGAAAAAGTGTACAGCTGCCACAAAACAAAATATTACGGTACAGTACAGATACAACAACAATGAAAACGGGGGAGGGGGTGAGGCGGCTCGTAAATGAACTATATTGCTAAGCCATAAAATGTTGTTATTCATAATGTAAAAATATGCATTTCACAAAATGCAGGATATTCTGTGATCACAGTATCAGTTTGGAATAATTAGAACCAGTCAACTCATACAAATACCAGGATGTAACAGTTTGAGAGTTTATGGTATGAAATAAGGCTGCGTCGTATGTAAATCACTTAGTAAACTTAGTTTCATTGGTAGGTTACTGGGAGAATACATACATATTAACCACAGTCCTATTCGTAAAATAACATAATTTACTAATGAATAAACCCTTACGACAGCTTACAAAACAGTAGTGCGATCCATTCTACATTAGTGCTAAGGTGCACGGGACCCACGTTAAAAACAACTGCCAGGGAATACTGAACGTATAAAAAAAGAAAAGGACAGCATCATTGGTCTGTCACAGCGTTACTTAACCCACGCGAGAAGCTAACAGTTGAAGGTAGATGTATACTCCCCGCGAAATCCTGATTACAGAGTTTGGAGAACAAGTGTTACGTGCAAAAACTAGGAATACACGACAATCTAAGACCGTGCAACGCTTATTGCAGAAGCCAGATCTAAATGTGAGAGCCGTATACTGATACCGAAACTTCTACTATCAGCCAACATTTACTTGTGTTACAGTAGCATATTTCTTGTCATTGAAGTTATTAATATGTCTAAAAGTCATGTTTGAAAGCTGAACTAGAAATGGCTTTGATACGGAAACTCAGATGAAAATCGCGTGTATCAGCGCCCTAAATTGACGTTAAGGAATTCCTGGTTCAGATATCAATGTGCTGAAACTATTATGTGCCATCCAGTTTTGAGTGAGAAGATACCTGGTATATGCATGTTATCTCTTCCGAAAATAGCCTAATTGCTGCATATATTTGACGGCAGACCCGAATGGGATGTGCATTTTAGATACGGGAGGGACAGCTTTAAAAACTTCTTGAATGACGGCAGTGCGTAATTACCTGATAAGCCCTGAAGTGTACTCTCAAGGCTTAGCACTCAAGTGATCTGGCTATTCCTACTTAAAAAAAAAAAAGAAAACTTAAGTAATTCAGACACATTTGAAATGGGTCACATGTGCGTATTATCAGTCGCTGAAATCTCAGTTATTTTCCGATGTATATCTGTTACACATTAGTGAATGTGCAACCTTGGACTGGACCTTGAGTTACACTTCAATTGTTAATTTCACTGTAGATGTCCACTTGTAAACTCCAAGCGGAGAATACTTCTGACAACGTAATGATTTACCTCATTCCTTCTTTTACACTCAAAGGATATACTGAAAGAACGACTGTTGATTAACACACGTGTGAGCACTAATTTATAATTTTCCCTGTAATGGTCATACTGCGAAAAGTCGGCGGAAACACGTGTTCCCCTACTGTCATTTGACTACACGCTGCTGGCTGGTATGACCGAGCGGTTCTAGGCGCTTCAGTCTGGAACCGCGTGACCGCTACGGTCGCAGGTTATCCTGCCTCGAGCATGGCTGTGTGTGATGTCCTTAGGTTCGTTAGGTTTAAGTAGTTCTAAGTCTAGAGGACTGATGACCTCAGATGTTAAGTCCCATAGTGCTCAGAGTCAGTTGAACCATTTAACTATACGCTAAACCTGTACGTGATAATGAATACCTGTCGTGCGGAGTCTACCCCAAGAGTTCACTGTTGTAAAATACCATTTTCGTCTTTCGTGGGTAAGTTGCGTTTCGCAAGGTTTCTGCAAACGAATATTTTTGATACAACATAGGCGTGAAAGGCGTTTGCAGATTGTGTTCGTATGACATTCTATGAGATTCACAGTTAAGTGAGACATCTGATATTAAAAATTGGCTGTCATTAACATTCAAATTCTGTATCCGTGTAGCATATTGGCATAATGCCAGAGGACGAAGAGGAGACCAAGGGGAAAAAAAGATACCTTAGGCGGAATGTAGGAAACACTTGACTGAGAGTCTTTGTTTTATCGGCGATGTCCTGATATTTCTGGACTAGTTTGAAAATAAGAATAACCGTTGCAGATATTTATCAGTGATAATGGCCTGGGCGAATCTTCAGACGACGACCTTAAATCTTGTTGAAATAAAGAACGCCTTGACCGGGACGTAAGATTTCATTCCGAAACACAGGGAGAATGCGGTTTTCTGTCAGTTGTTGAGCGTTTAAAACCAGAAGGAAGGATAACAAAAATGGAGAGTGGACCTAAACGGGCGGAGAAAAATGTCGCCAACCGGTCTTAGGACCTGATGTGCGGTTGTTGAGAGGTGCTGTGGGCTCGACTTCGTACAGCACAGGTGCTTATGTTTTCTTGGAAACGCAAGCTATTTGCACCCGTGGCTTGGCCTGGTTGCTCTACCGATTAGGCTCCCGTATAGCATGACTGGGATGCACAGGGTTGCATCACGTCGGCTTCACCAACCAGTCTCAAAGACCTGCGAGCAGTTCTGCAGGAGGAACTGGCGTTATTGCCTCAACATGAGATTGATAACATGATTCTTAGCATGCCAACCCTCCCCCCACCCCCTCCCTTCCCCTTTGTCATGTCTGTATTGCTGCCAGAGGGGGCCACACCTCATTGTGATAACATTGGCCAGTTGTCAGCATGTGTGTGCAAATCCGTGAAGTTCGAAAAAACGAAAAAACATTGTCCACCTGTATGCATGTTGCAGTTGTTTACGTTATGTATTCTTTACGTTGTTTCTACTCCAATATCACCTGTGTGTACTATTTGGTGACAAAACAAATACAAGCTTCTAAAATCACCGTTTTTTGCTTTAATTTGGACACCAGTGTACAAACCTTGCGTATCGCTCCCATTGGGATCGTGAGAAGAAGATTAAGAAACGTCCTGGCAGATTAAAACTGTGTGCTGGACCGAGACTCGAACTTTGGACCTTTGCCTTTCGCGGGCAAGTGCTCTACCAACTGAGCTACCGAAGCACGACTCACGCCCCGTCCTCACCACTTTACTTCTGCCAGTACCTCGTCTCCTACCTTCCAAACTTTACAGAAGCTCTCCTGCGAACCTCGCAGAACTAGCACTCCTGAAAGAAAGGATACTGCGGAGACATGGCTTAGCCACAGCCTGGGGAATGTTTCCAGAATGATATTTTCACTCTGCAGCGGAGTGTGCGCTGATATGAAACTTCGTGGCAGATTAAAACTGTGTGTCGGACCGAGACTCGAACTCGGGACCTTTGCCTTTCGGGAAGATGAGATTAATTGCAGCTTGCGCGGGGGCAGTTTTTCCCGCGCTCCTGATGTGGATCGAACGGAAAAAACCCAAATCACCGGTACAGTGGGATGTATCCTCTGCCATGCAGTTGTGGTTTGCAGAGTAGGGATGCAGACGAGTGCTCACCAGTGACTCTCGTAAGACACTGAGAACCGGATGCGCGGCAGGCAAGAGCCGCGTCGGCAGCCGGTCGCCTTGTAACCTACCTGGCGGGGTGCCGGCCTGCTACCTGGGCCAGCGCAGCTCACTTTCAGCGGACTCAAGGCTGGCCGCCGGCTCGGCGCACGGCGTCCACAGCCTGTCCTGAATCGCCGCCACGCCTCCCACTGCGGCACAGGTTTTGTATGCTGCTGGGCTGCGTGCAGCGCGGGTGGCGACCAAGACGCTCTCTCACGGAGAATTGTTACTTAACCACACTCTCGTCAGTCTGTTCGATAATACTTCGATCAGCAAAACAGGGCCGTAATATCGATGGAAAGCAGATACGGCTCCAGGGTTCCCGCACATTTAATGTGCCCCAAATGCGTTCGATTATAACAACAAATGCTATAAAATACGTTAATCATAAAAGTAATTTGTCATCAGTAGTCAGAACACTCCGTTGCCAAACCTTTCAAGAAACAGCAATTTAAGATTTGAAAAGCATTCGTCCACAAATCTGACAGATACACACGTCAAAAAAAATTCATCACCTCGGTTCCGGGGCTTGCGGAACCTGTGCAGAAAATGGGAATAGACATCAACATAAACATTTCCGCCCTTTTATTCATGCAAACCACACATTGCGTGTTGTACCACCATGCAGCGAGACCGTCAGAGGTGGTGGCCCAGACTGCTGTACACACCGGTACCTCTAATATCCAGTAGGGTCGTGGCATACTATCCACAAGTTCATCAAAACACTGTTGGTCCAGATTGTCCCGCTTCTCAACGGCGATTCGGCGTGGATCCCTAAGAGTGGTTTGTGGATCATGTCTTCCATAAACAGCCCTTTTCAATCTATCGCAGGCATATTCGATAGAGTTTGTCTGGAGAACATGCTGGCCACCCTACTCGAGCGATGTCGTCATTCACAAGATGTGCGCGAATTGTCGTTCATGAAGACGACTGCCTCGCCAATATGCTGCCGATATGGTTGCACCGTCGATCGGAGGATGGCATTCGCGTATCGTACAGCCGTTACGGTGCCTTCCATGACCACCAGATGCGTACTTAGGCCCTACATAATGTCACCCTTGTTGCACTCGCTGCACAGTGTCTCTAATGCGTTCAGGCTGACCGGGTTGCCTCCAGACACGTCTCAGAAGATTGTCTGGTTGAAGGCATACGCCACAATCATCGGCAAAGATGTCAATCCTGAGCGGTTCATTCGGCATGTTGTTGGGCCCATCTGTATCGCGCTGCGTGGTGTCGCTGATGGCTGCAAAGATGGACCTCGCCAAGAACGTCGGGAGGGAAGTTGCGCATCAAGCAACCTATTGCGCACAATTTGAGTCCTAACACGACGTCCTGTGGCTGCACGAGAAGCATTATTCAACATGGTGGCGTTGCTGTCAGGGTTCCACCGAGTCATAATCCGTAGGTAGCGGTCATCGACTGCAGTAGTAGCCCTTGGGCGGCCTGAGCGAGGCGTGTCATCGACAGCGCTTGTCTCTCTGTATCTCCTCCATGTCCGAACAACATCGCTTTGGTTCACTCCGAGACGCCTGGATATTTCTCTTGTTGAGAGCCCTTCCTGGCACAAAGTAGCATTGCGGACGCGATCGAACCGCGGTATTGACCGCCTAGGAATGGTTGAACTACAGACAACACATCCGTGTACTTCCTTCCTGGTGGAATGACTGGAACTAATTGGCTGTCGGACGCCCTCCGTCTAATAGGCGCTGCTCATGCATGGTTGTTTACATCTTTGGGCGTGTTCAGTGACATCTCTGAACAGTCAAAGGGACCGTGTCTGTGGCACAATATCCACAGTCAACGTCTATCTTCAGGAGTTCTGGGAACAGGGGTGACGCAAAACTTTTTTTGAAATGTGTATGTGTGAAACTTCCTGGCAGATTAAAACTGTGTGCTGGGAAGAGACCGGAATTCCGGACCTTTGACTTACGTGGGCAAGTGCTCTACCGACTGAGCTACCCAAGCATGACTCACGACCTAAGTTTCGTATCAGCGCACACTCCGCTGCGGAGTGAAATTTCATTCTGGAGCTACGTGTGTGATTTACACTACGTATTTAAGTCGAAGTATGGTTTCACAGTTATCAGTATTTCACTTAACGCTAGGATTGTGGAAAATGCTCTGCAGATTACGGCTTTGCGAATGAGTGTAAATGTTTGTTTGATTTTGTCTTGTGCTGCTTACCTGGCTGTTCGCGTCCTGCAAATCTTGTCGGGTTGGTTGTCGGCAGCAAACGTGGTCAGTCTACAGATGGGTGTATTTTGCCGGCGGAAGTTTCCTCCTTGGGCGGTCAGAATGCAAACCCATCCAAATGAGCAAATGACTGAAAGTGTCTTGTTTTAAACACAATTTGTAATTCCCTAAATTTCCTTACCGTTTTAGAGACGATTAGTTTTCACGCTGCTTTATTTTCCGGAAGTTAGCAGGAAAAATAAGAACGTTTTTTTTATATATTTAAGTGGACGGCATGACACATGTATAATCGATACGAAATAATTTGATAGAGTGAATTACAGGTGCCTAAACAGTCGTTACAGGTTTTTGTGCGCGTTGCTATACTAAGAACATAATTCGCATCTGTAGGAAATTTCTGTAATTAAATGTAGTCAGTGTTCTACGAGACACTGCTATATAACTGACACGTCAATTGGTAGTGAGTAACTGTTAGCAGTCAGTTCCCACAACCTCACGCCCACTGTGCTTCTGTTTTGCAGTTGGTCATAATATATCCCCACACTAAGTCTGTATCCAATTACATATGTAACAAGCACCAGTCCACTGTGTGCTGCCAGGCAAAACACTGAGGGGTGTGTTCCAGCTTCTGAATGTGTCATATTCAATCAGTACCGCATAAATTCCGAAGTTCTTGCGCACATCCATCATCGCAGGTATCGCCATCGTCTGTAAACGTTCATAGGATTTCGTGCAGATCAAACTTGTTGACCAGTGAATTCATAACAGCAACTGCTTCAAGCACTGTATGGAGAAACTTCAGTGTGACGTTAAATATGCCGAAAGATTTTCGATCCCTTGGACAGTGCACACAATTAATTTACTAGTTCCTACGATAACAGGCATTTTTGTTACTGTAATTGTAGCGTTCTCGCTTCCCGCGCCCGGGTTTGATTCCCGGCGGGATCAGGGATTTTCTCTGCCTCGTGATGACTGTGTGTTGTGTGCTGTCCTTAGGTTAGTTAGGTTTAAGTAGTTCTAAGTTCTAGGGGACTGATGACCATAGATGTTAAGTCCCATAGTGCTCAGAGCCATTTGAACCATTTACTGTAATTATTTCTTCCCGACACATTAAATTAGCTAAAATTCTTTGTGAGATCAAGAAGGGGATTTCTGAATGTTTTGTCCATCACTTGATTCTGATCTGTAGAAATTGTTAAGGATTGTGGAGGACTGCTTTGTAGAACCGTTGCATCATTGCGAAATGGTGTACTCAGTAATCTTTATGGGACTGATTTTAATCGCTTGGGCACTGACAATGTTAGAAAGGCCAAAACGTGCGAATTAATCTGCAGTAGAGACAACATATAGTAAATCTTAAAGAAGAAATGTCTATGATGTCTTTGAAGAATTAGTTCCGTTGGCTAAACTTACTCAGTTTTCGTAAAGCAGTGTAGGTCTGTCTAACGTCGTGGGAGAAAGTGATCGATGTAAATGTCTCTAGGCTAGTAATAAAGCATTCCAAACAATAGGGTCGTACCCGGCTCCTGAAGGACTCATTCTCGTATGCCTATTTGTCCACCCCGAAATTTACCGACTGTTTCAGCCAGTGTGACCAGAATGAAGAAACGAAGTATTGTACAGCTCGTAAGTATTTAGACCGCGGTATGCCTCTTAATACCAACTTAGGCCGCAGTTGGAAACACGTGGTAGTTCAACGTCCTGCCGGCACTGGAATGTCCGTGAGATAATGACACAGTTTTCACTTGAGGCACCGCCCGGAGTTTCCCCTCAGCTAGCAGCTCGCACGCGGTGACGTAATGGCTCTTTCCACTGTGTGTGTGTGTGTGTGTGTGTGTGTGTGTGTGTGTGTGTGTGTGTGTGTGTGTGTGCTTACGTTGTTCACGTTACCGGAACTGTACTTCTTCCTGTCACGGTTCTTGGTTTCAAGCAACACGTTTGGATCTCTAAAATCTAAACCGTCAGCATCTTCATTGATTGGATCATTCTATTGTGACTGAAAACAAGTACCCAAGAGGTTTACCCTGGGCTTATTTTGAAACATGGAGTTCCTAGTATCTCCAGAAGTTCTTGGAACCTCAATTCGTGTAATTATTTTTCCAGAGCTTGTGCAGAAAACAAAAACGACAAAGGACCGCAAAAGTCACTTTGGTATCTAAACCAGAGATGAAGCAAATTGCACATAATGAATATACCTTTTGACAATACGAATAAATGAATTTGAAATAAGAGTTTCAGTGATATTACGAACGATACAAAGAAATTACTTCGCCAAAACTTCGCGGCTTTTGTCGCACAGAACCGGACTTAACCGAGAGAATGTATTCTGTCAGTGCGATTTACTTTCAAAAGCTGGCAGCAGAATACACCACTCAAATGCCGACATAGTTTCAGTAAAGGCCTTCAGAAATGACTGTTACGAAAAGTGAACATTCAGAGTTAAACCAGCGAGCGATTTATTCAGGAAGAACTAAACTGGGCGACCGGTCTCGGAGTCCCCCACGATATCGACCGACGGCCGTGGCATTTTATGCCATGTGGGGTCATTTGGATACGTTACGGGAGCGACTTCAGGTCCTCACACCGTTGTTCCGGCGTTTGTCAGTTTCCCAGGACTTGCAGCCGCTACTTATCATTAAAGTAGTTCCCCAGTTGGCAACACGTCCCTGAATGGACCTCGTTCCTGTCCTCTAACCAGGGAAAAGCCTCTGGCAGACTGGGGATTGAGCCAGGGTCCTCAACATTGCAGTGAGACGTGCTCACCCGCTAATAACGGAGGCGGACTAACACACATCATACTGTGAATAAATGTTGCCTCGGTGATAGTGGGCGAGATGTGCAACCAGGAAGAGGTGCCAGCCAGTGTTCAATTATTGCTCTGTATAATGCAAGCCACTGGAGGGGAGATGCGTAGCGCGTGTGACAGGGGCCCAGTTGAAAGAATTTTGGAGAATACACTGTCGCGACAGTGCTGCCAGGTGTCCAGTTGGTTTTGTCGGGTAATAAGTGGCTTTTATAACATTTAAAATCCATTAACACATGCGAGGAAATCACACGGGATGTATGTGATGTGGAATATGAGCCTCAGCCTTCACATGTCACAGGTTATCAAAAAATAGTACAAAAGACACGTATCATCTTGACATTAATCCACCTGCTGCTGATGGTCGTTTAACTCTCCCAGACGAGTAGTGGAAATAAAATTCAGAGGTTACAGTGAAATATACGATTTTCCACCTTAGCTGTAGCCTAATACGATTATTTAAGTCGTCGATGTGCCATTAAAGCGCTTACTCATATCGCCATAGTTTTAGTCACCCATCGTGCGTGTATACCATGTCATGCTGGTAACGGCTGATTTAGTAGACCCGAATGAAAACAATGTTCCGTACTTGATAACGATTTAAAGAACACTACCGCTGTAGTGGTATACAGTATTTACTCACACATATAACCTTGTCTACATCGCACAGACCATTGCTATGCTTACCTCCGAATGCCACTGCGGCAGCAGTGTTGCTTAAATCGTTGACGTGTGTGGAACATTGTTGACGTTAGTCCACAAAGGAAGCTGTTACACTTTGAAGTAACAAACGTACGTCGCATACACCCACAGCGGATGACTGTAACTGTAAAAGGATAAGCGAAAGCACTTCAAACCAAAGAATTTGTTGCTGTGGCATCATAGACGAAAATCTCTACTAGGCACTGTACTAGAAGCTGCAGATGTTTCCTTCGGTTCGAAGACTGGTTTGACGCAGCTCTCCGTGTTATTCTATCCTGTGCAAGCCTCTTCGTCTACAAACAGCTAATGCAGCCTATATCCTTTTCAACCTGTTTACTGAATTCATCTCTTGGTAACCCTCCAAAATTTATACCCATGACAGTTCTCTTGTACTAAATTGTCCATCCCTCAATGTCTCACAACGTGCCCTGTCAACGAATTCAATCTAATCCTATTCAGCGTTTCTTCAACAGACAACCTATTTAATCTTCAGCATTCTTCGGTAGCACAGTATCTTCAAATTCTAAGAAAATAACACACCTACAGCCGTCTTTACGATGTCGTTGTGTAGCTACCATCAAAAACTTGTAGCCAATAACTTCATCGTAACATAATGTCATAAGTAAAACCTAAAATGTTAGCATTTAAAGAAAAGCTTTAAGACCGGTGAGACAGTGGTGCAATTTTTTGCAAGTGGAACGAATGCGCAGTTGGTAAACAGTGTGGGCTGCAGCGCGGAGGTGTATGGGCTCCAGATGCCGACGAATGCGGCGCCGCCCACGGATCTGTACCTAGCCGCCGCCGCCGCCGTCTACGCGGAGCCCGAGAATAGCCGCGGCGCCGCAAGGCGGGCCAAGTGGCGGTCAGGCTGGCTTGCAACACTCCGCGGTAACGGAACGCGCGGGCTTCCGCTATTGGCGGCCCAGAGTCACGCCACTCGTGACGCGCCCGGCGGCTGGCCAATGGCGGCCGAGGCGTGAGGGCGAGCCCCTGGCCCGCGAGGCACGCGGCATTCCGCGGTGGCCGCCGCCGCCGGCGCTGCCTGCGTCGTGTCCGGCGGCATTGCCGTCATGCCTGGCGATCGCTCGCCACCGCGGCCGGCAGCCCAGACCACAGCACAGCACAGTGGAGACCGGCTTCGCTTGTCTTGTCCTCTCCGCTCCTCTGCTTCCGAACGCTCGATTGCGGCGGAATCCCAACCGTCTCCTCCTCGGGCGCAACAGGTGGCCGACCTGCCGCCCTCGCCTTCCCATTGGAAAAAGTTGTTGGAATTCGGAGGGACCATATCTTGCGACGGCACTTCACCGGCAAGTCGTCGAACAGCTCTGCCTCTCCCTCCATTAGCCGGGTAACTTGGACTCGAATCGTCCTTCGAGTTTGCGTGCGCAGTGAAAGTGATGTAGACACCTGACACTCCAGCAGCCGTTCAGTTTGAAAGACTGCGGTTTCACGGTGGTAAACAAACGAACGATTACCTCGCGTTTTCAAGCCCACTAGTATCTTTTTACTCCATGACAACTTACTCTAGAGAATTGCAGGTACACGCGAGACATTGCAGACCCTATAACGATATGTTTATGTAATGTGTATACATAAACATACAGTTATAAATGTCCCCGTTCGTAGCCGCTAATTATAACAATATGTTTACTTTTGTGCTGTAACATATAGCTATAATCAGCGGTGGAAACATATTTGCGAACGCCGACCGTGTGCTGCTGTTTCTTGTTGGATCGTCTGATCAGTCGGAAGTTGCATTGCGGAAGACAGTAAATGCCTATTCAAAATATAATTATTTTTGGATAGCTCAACATGAATTTCCTAAGGGACCGTAGTTTATTATGCATTTACCAATAGAATATGGCGCGGAGAAAATATTTCGCCGCATACAACTTTCGTCCGAACTCGACGAAAGAATTCGTGACTGTGAACTCTATTTGGAAGAAACATAAAGAAAATTAAATTACTTCATGAAGGAGTGAGACATAGATTCTATATTAAATAAATAGTCCATACACCAGTTCCATTTAAGTCTGAATTTATGGCAATTAATAGACGAACTTACACTGCAATGAAGGATTTAACATGGATGCCGTTTTGACTGGCACTTCTCGTAATAAAAACAATTCCTTCGACGTTTTCACATACACGTCGCACAATAAATCTACTGTTAGGTACTTTTAGTATTACACATTTACTTTACACTACAACCATATTATTTTTAACGATAATAATACGGCCGCAAGACATGCGCGTCCGACACAAGTTACAGAAGACAAGAGAAGAATGAGTAACTGTTCATCGAGAATATCTCGTACATCAAAAAAAAAAGTGTAAAAAAGTGTTCTTCTTCTGTCCGTTTTTCGCGCCACGGTTTTCAAAGTCAATAACTCACTGCATCTCTGACGGCGCTTCGACAATAAACAAGTTACGTCACAGGTCGTTCACCTTTTACATTCTCGCAACATTATTTGCTAACTGTAGCTGTTGCCGAGCGACTGCTCGATTAGTGAATGGTTTAAAATGATAAGGCAATCACATAATGTTACATTGCCTTCCATGGGAATCTTGGAAATCGAGGAGATTACCAAGATTCACATGTCGCCGTTAACATTATGGGATTGAGTACTTCACAGATTTACATTGATCAAACACAGTATTCCTGTCATTTGATTATTAGGATTACACAAATATGGTGATCTCTTATTCATAGACAAAGTCAGTTCTTAAGGTAAAGATACACAAAAAAATTTAAAAACTAAGACAGTAAATCTACGAAGTTTACAATGGACATTGTACATTATACTCATTACAGTCCTTTTTTTACAGAGTTCATACCGACCATCTGTGGCGTCAAGTTATTGTCCAGAGCTCATAGGCTCTTTGCTCCTGAAAGAAAACACATAGGATTCATCTTTTTATACACACATAATTCTCACACATGGAATTTCTCACACGTGTCCATTTTTATACACATATACTTCTCACACATGGAATTTCTCACACGTGTCCATTTGCCATTGCTCACTAGTTGTTATAATTTTTACGCTTTCATTGTTTGTGTATTGACAGGAAAGTTAAAATTTTATTCTTCTCCAGGTGAAGCTTATGCCTTGAGAATTTGGATCGCTACTTTGCGGTCTCCGAGTAGAAAACTTTTCATCAGCTCTGGCGGGCGAGTCTCACTCGCACGTTACGTACACACGTTACATGTAACAAAAAATATAAATGCCCATTAGTCTAAGAACTAAGCTTAAATCTAATTTTAGGACTTGGGATTCATAGGAATTTGACTTTGTCACTATTCGCGTGTGGTTTGGCTGTTCGCATTTCATCCACGGGATATAACATTAGCGTAGTATGTGATATGTTGTGAACTCATATAAGAGTCTTTTATTTTGGGAGCGGCTTTCATGGAAAGTCCGTTTCGTCGAACTTCAGCGGGAGTGCTGTGCAAGTACATCACTTTAAATTTAACGCGTTTGTTGCGTCGATGGACGTTGACACAGGCTGATTGTTAGAGCTGAATCGCAACTCGAGGCGCTCACCAGCCTCCACGCGGTACTTCAGCTTTTTCGCGCACGGTTCAGTGAACACGTTGCGTCGATGGTGTTGTGGTTTGCTGAGCTGGTGCGGAGGGACGAGGATTACCAGGGACAGAGACTCCATTGAAACCATCCCTGTCTCCACATTTTCCAGCCGATTTTGAAGATTTTAAGGTAGGCTACCGCTCGCACTTTGCAAAGCAGCTAACACACTTGGTTTCCGATGCACTGCACGTAATCACATCACCGTCTTCGGTTACACAACCGGACTATCATTGTCCGTCGGCCTATCTGCACGTTTAACACTTTTTATCTTCATCGTGTCTGTGGCAGACTTCCACACCATTTTAAGCCTTCACTTATACACTACTATGCACACAATTTTTTTTTACAGTTTATAATCAAATAGTTTGTCTCACTTTGAAGCTTGCTAATTGAGAGCTTCGATTATCATGTCCATTTCAATTTCTGTTACTTTGTTGGTAACTATCTTTAACACTTCGCTTTATATTGTTCATCATCTTTCTCCAAGACTAATTATGCTTTTAGTTCACAGTCACAATACATTAGTTTCTCCGATCTGTTAGCAATTATTATTATTTTAATTCATTCCAACCGTTCTTCTATTTATTAGATTCATTAAAGTTATCACTGTCATTTCAACAAAAATTCTCTTTTTACTAGATGTGAGGATCAATCAGTCACATTTGATCGCCCTCTCACATGAGAACAGAACACCATTCAAGAAAATATTCAAATTCCTTATCGCGATCTCGGTTTCCGTCTCGGATTGACTTTAAAAGGAAAAATAGACATCTCAAAACTAGCTTTTCCCGATTTCGTTCACGCGTTTCCTTTTGAAAATCGTATGCCAAACCAGCCTTCCACGTCAACCGCATTTCTCCATCTGTGACGTCAGGTCTACGGGACGGGTTTAGGCGGGTTAGGGCATTTAAACAAATTCAGAAGAAAGACATAGGTATAATAATACATAGAAGAAAAAATCTAGCAAACAACTCCTTGTTCCTTATGACTTAGAAATTAATTTCCCTTTGCGCCGTACGTCTGCGTACGCGCTCCAATTAAGAACTAGTTGCGTTGTTTTGCCGGCTGTTTCATTGTCATTTTATTCTCGCCTTGACGCCTGCTTACGCTACACTGCATTGACCTCTATATATGACCTTACGTCATCATTGCTTTGTCCTTGCCACTTACGCTCTTATACTTGGTATTTATTTCACTTATGGCTTTGAATGTATCTGTCCTGCGTATTGCAATTACAATTAATGCTACTTTGTTTATGTAGCTGAAGGATAGCGCTTTCGTTGTCATGTTGGTACTTACAAGTAACTCACATGCTTCGTAAACATTACGTTATTTTAATGCAGAGATGAACCTGTTCCAGATTTCTATGTACATTGGAACTTAATCTAGACATAGCTGACTTAGAAACTAGTTACTCGTTTTCCTTTTTAGTGGGATCAGGAACTAATAATTGTCAAGCGACCCTTGTCCTTGACGAAAATAAATTTCGTTTCTGGATCATTGCTCCTTGAACTTAAAAAAAAATTCTTACATACTATGTTGTATTTTCACTTCTTTAGCATTTCATATCGCACAAGCCGGCTTGTTAGGCACATCCTTCGCTTTATATTTCATTTTTCTCTCTTAAATATAATCTCCTTAAAACTAAATCTTAAAACTAGAGTTCTTGGAGTTGATCACTTTCTTTGTTAAACAAGAATTTTTTTTCATTTATCAGCTTGTCTGTACTTAAATTATGGCTCAAGATAACATATTTTAAATTGTCTGCTGTATAGCAAGATAGACTCACTGTCTTGTAATATATTCTAAGCAGTTTTTTAACGAAGTCAAATCAGTTGTCACTTAGTCACTAGCGGCTAACCTTCTCTTGTCATTATAAAGCTTTCTTTTTGACTTATTCTGTAGCATGATATTTTTTAAGATCAGAGTGATCGTATAACCCTTTTATTTTTCCATTTGCGGGATCAGAAATCAGATAACAACCTGTATGCGGTATACGAAGGATCTCGTAAGGTCCCTCAAAAAGACTTTGCCATTTTCGATTTTTGTGTAAGAGCAACGATGGTTTAAAGTGTGTTTTTACCAAGACCTTTTAGCCTACTTTATAAGTTAACACCGTATCTCGGTACAGGTACGTCATGGTTAGTCTCTCCGTCGAAGTGGTCGCCCCCATTCTGTCTCACAGCATCACTTAAGGAGCTTTCAGATGCTGCTTGTGTGGTTTTGATTGGCCTTCATCATTAGAAAGTTCGACCAATCTGGCATTGTGAGAACACTGAGGAAGAAAATTACTGTTATGCACAAACCTCGTGTCAAAATGTTGCTGCGTTTGTTCTGGTGTCCAATACGTGTTACTGTCTTCCGCGTTTGCGAAAAATACAGGGGGATTGTAATGCCTTCGCGGGGTCTGATGATTTTTATTACTATTATGATTTCCGGAATTGTTACTGGGAAATCCACCTTCACACTGTGGTTTGCCGTTAAACTGTGTGTTTCTGTACATTCCCTGCGCTTGATTTTTACTAGGCGCGGAGTTGTATTGGTATGAGTGGGCGTTATCAGCTGTTTGTTGCTGCCCGAAATCTGAGTGTTGGCTGCGCGAGTACGGTGCATTCCATTGCGATCCGCTCTGCTGTTGCCAACCTTTTTGACAGAAACCGTTTCCAAACTTCTGCTTGTATGATTGATTGTCGTACTGGTTACCAGTCGTGTTATACACGGGATTGAATCGGTTGTGTTGATCATGTCTATTCCTTTTGTGCGGATACCCAGTGCCTTTATTTCCGTTTTGCCAATCGTTACTATTTTTTTGCATCGTTCCCTGGCTTTTCATAGCCGTTACTGTCGCAATGTTGTGGCCAAGAATTCTGCGGAGTATTCCACGGTTTGTTAGCTCTCATGTCCTCATAGACCAGGTCTAGGAAATCTAATATCGACAGAAAGGTATCTGGATCATCATCTGGTGTGGCTATCAGCTTTTCACGAATCGAAATGGGTAATTTAGACTTGAGAATCATAATTACATCTTTACTATTGATAAGGTTATCCCAATACCTAATTTTGCCAAGATATTTTTCGAAGTACTTTCTCAGGCTACTATTCCTGGGGTCAAATTGTTCTGCATTATAGACTTCTTTACGAAGGCGCTTCTGAACACCTTCGCTCCAAAATTTGCTGAGGAAACAGTGTTCAAACTCCTCATATGTTCGACACTTATCAACCATTTCGGTTCCCCATATTGCCGATTCGCCACCTATATATCCGGTAACAAATTGGATACGCTGTCTATCAGTCCACGAATTTGGAAAAATGCCGGAGAATCCACGAAGACAAACAATTGGGTGGATATTTCGTTTTTCCGGGTTAAAGGTTTGAAAAAGTCGATGCTTTATCATGCTTTCTTCCTTCATCATTTTTACTGAGTCAGATTCTTGGTTTCGGTGACTAACTGGAATATGTGGTGGTGAAGTGTGTTCATTAGATACAACAGGTATTCGGAATTGACGAAATAATTCATCTTCTTCCTCTGAGGCTAAAGAGTTAGGAAAATTCGGTCTCTGTATTCGGGAACTACTACTCACTTGTGCCTTCAGGTTATTTAGCTGTTCCGTTACCTCTTGCTTCCAATTTAGTAATTCTTGCTGAAGGGTACGCCTAATGCTACCGAGTTCAGACATTACGGTATCTCCGGAGCTTCCAGGAGCTGACAAGATACCAAGAGTGGTTGCTTTCACAGTCTCTACTAGGTCTTTGTTGATTTTATCTTCGACAAATTTGTCCTTTCCAGCAATCCAGTTCTCATACTTTTCTCTAAATTCTCTCTCATGACTATCTAGCCTCTCCTTTACTTTCGTTTCCGTTTCCAGAGTCAAGTTTGACATTCCCTCGGTTAATTTTTCTACCTGCGTAGTTACTCTGTCTAATCTGTGATTAACAGTGGTTACGGTGGAATCAAGATTCTTGGTTGCGTTTCGGATGTCAGCTGTCTCGCTTTGCATGGTAGCTAAAGTGTCATTCAGTGCGATAATTATTCCACTTCGCATTTGAGAAACAGCATCCTTAACTTGCTTTGTTACTTCTTTGGCTACGTTTTCTCTTAATAGTTTTTATTTCTTCGCTTACTGTAGACAGTTTATCTTCAAGAGAGACTAACATTTGGCGATTTCCGTCCTGCATCATTTGACTTATTTGATTCAGTAGCTGTTTGAATACATCGTCTGTCACTACCCCTGAATTGCTTTCACCTGCCTCCCTTGTA
This sequence comes from Schistocerca serialis cubense, assembly GCF_023864345.2. Taxonomy (NCBI): domain Eukaryota; kingdom Metazoa; phylum Arthropoda; class Insecta; order Orthoptera; family Acrididae; genus Schistocerca; species Schistocerca serialis. The sequence continues at coordinate 531,603,558 of NC_064642.1, forward strand.
ACCGGTATATGGCTACGACTACTAGTGGCAGAAATTATGCTGGCATTGTCTAGTTCAGTACCAGTAACATTATGGTGTGAGGCATCAAAGTCCGTAAGATTTCCCACTTCACTTTCTACAATTGTTTCGATTGGTGTCTCAGCCCTACTAATTATTGTGCGGGACCGTAAGCGACGCGACACTTCACTCGTTTCATTCTGTTCATTTGAATCTAGTGATAACATTTTATCGTCTGCCATAGTTCACTTATTTATAAACAGTAAGTCAATGAAGTTCGTTTGAGCTACGGCCGTCAGCTGTCGACAGAGATGTAATTTATCGGTTGCGAGTCGGTTGTCACTGCTACGTCCAAGTTCGGAATGTCGGGGAGTTGCACGTCACGAGACCAAGAGACTATTCTGGACCGTAACGAAAGTGTGGCTGCACACTGGTCAAAATAAATGAAAACTAAGGCTGGTCAGTTCCGTGAACAGGCAGCGGAAATTTAAAAACAATTGATATGCAATACACAACAATGTAATTTAAACAATACTTGAAGAAATTTCTACTCTACTAAATGCAATCTACTGAATTCAAGCAAATTTTTACTGCAACTACTAAAGATCGTCACAAATTGATTAATGTCGGATGAAATTAAGGAAGCTTGGCTATGGCTAACGAAATTTTAACTTACGTTGTTGATGACTGCCTTGGGCGTTGCAACTAGATTTTCGCACAAATTCTTTTCCAAAAAAAAAAATCTCTCTTCCGTAATTTTCTCTGAATATCTCGTTTCTTTCGCTCAATGGAAATTTTATTGGATGGCGTTTGATGTCATGTAACAAATAAAAAGCACAAGATTAGCTACAATTATTTATGAATATTTCCACAATGCCTATCTTACATAAATTTTTATTCCTTTAAGTTTTTTTTTTTTAATTCGGGTCCCTGTTCGGGCGCCAATTATAACGATATGTTTACGTAATGTGTATACATAAACATACAGTTATAATAGTCCCCGTTCGTAGCCGTTAATTATAACAATATGTTTACTTTTGTGTTGTAACATATAGCTATAATCAGCGGTGGAAACACATTTGCGAACGCCGACCGTGTGCGGCTGTTTTTTGTTGGATCGTCTGATCAGTCGGAAGTTGCATTGCAGAAGACAGTAAATGCCTATTCAAAATATAATTATTTTTGGATAGCTCAACATGAATTTCCTAAGGGACCGTAGTTTATTATGCATTTACCAATAGAATATGGCGCGGAGAAAATATTTCGCCGCATACAACTTTCGTCCGAACTCGACGAAAGAATTCGTGACTGTGAACTCTATTTGGAAGAAACACAAAGAAAATTAAATAACTTCATGAAGGAGTGAGACATAGATTCTATATTAAATAAATAGTCCATACACCAGTTCCATTTAAGTCTGAATTTATGGCAATTAATAGACGAACTTACACTGCAATGAAGGATTTAACATGGATGCCGTTTTGACTGGCACTTCTCGTAATGAAAACAATTCCTTTGACGTTTTCACGTACACGTCGCACAATAAATCTACTGCTAGGCACTTTTAGTATTACACATTTACTTTACACTACAACCATATTATTTTTAACGATAATAATACGGCCGCAAGACATGCGCGTCCGACACAAGTTACAGGAGACAAGAGAAGAATGAGTAACTGTTCATCGAGAATATCTCGTACATCAAAAAAAAGTGTAAAAAAGTGTTCTTCTTCTGTCCGTTTTTCGCGCCACGGTTTTCAAAGTCAATAACTCACTGCATCTCTGACGGCGCTTCGACAATAAACAAGTTACGTCACAGGTCGTTCACCTTTTACATTCTCGCAATATTATTTGCTAACTGTAGCTGTTGCCGAGCGACTGCTCGATTAGTGAATGATTTGAAATGATAAGGCAATCATATAATGTTACAACCCCATGGCTTAACTTAGAAAATACGCTGAAGAAAGGCAAACATTTATAGTGCTCAAACTAACTTTTGACTGTATAGACTGGAATACACTGTTCAGAATTATAAATGTTCAAGGGTCGTTGAATAAGTAGTGCCCCAGTTTTTTTTTCCTCAGAAGATCTTTATTGTTAAGAGTCAGAATTTGGTAACAATATAGCGGGTGGTCAAAAAGTTAGTATAAATTTGAGAACTTAATAAACCACGGAATAATGTAGATAGAGAGGTAAAATTTGACACGTGACATGGGGTTTTATTAGAACCCAAAAAAACACCCAATATTGCTAGACGCGTGAAAGATCTCTTGCGCGCGTCGTTTGGTGATTATCGTGTGCTCAGCCGCCACTTTCGCCATGCTTGGCCTCCCAGGTCCCCAGACCTCAGTCCGTGCGATTATTGGCTTTGTGGTTACCTGAAGTCGCAAGTGTGTCGTGATCGACAGACATCGCTAGGGATGCTGAAAGACAACATCCGACGCCAATGCCTCACCATAACTCCGGACATGCTTTACAGTGCTGTTAACAACATTATTCCTCGACTACCGCTATTGTTGAGGAATGATTGACATCATGAGCTTTTCCTGTAAAGATCATCATCTTTGCTTTGTCTTACTTTGTTATGCTAATTATTGCTATTCTGATCAGACGAAGCGCCATCTGTCGAACATTTTTTTAACTTTTGTATATTTTTTTGGTTCTAATAAAACCCCATGTCATTCCAAGCATGTGTGTCAATTTGTACCTCTCTATCTACATTATTCCGTGATCTATTCAGTTTTCAAATTTATACTAACTTTTTGATCACCCGGTACATCATGTCTTGTCCATGTCCACATTTTCTATGCAGTCTCTATCACGTTCTATGGCCGTACGTCAACGTTGCGGGGGAGCGTGTATTCCCTGCCGGTAAAAGCTCTTGTCCTGCTTTCGCTGCATGACTGACACTCGCGTCCACTTCAAAGTGTGTTCCCCGTAGAGAATCTCTCCGTCGGTCTCAAAACGCTCCAACAATTCAGATGAAACGGCCCTTCTTCGAATCTTGTAGTCAACTGTGAGCATTCGTGGAACCAATCGTGAGCACCTCTTTGAATATCCGAGAGTCTCGATCATTGCTGACGCACTTCCAATGCTGACCGACAACTGTAGATCCGGTCGGGACAAATACTGGCATCCGCACGATTTAGCGCGTCAGGAGCAGTGACTGTAACAGGACGTCCCGAGCATGGCTGATTATGGAGCTCTTTTTCTGCATTTCCTGAGGCTGTGACTTTTCTTACCCATCGCGCAACCGTACTCCTATCAACTGCAGCATCGCGATACACTGCACACAGACGTTTATGGATGTTCACCATGGTTTCTTTTTCTGCACACAAGAATTCAGTAACAGCGCGCTGCTTGTAATATGAGACGTATGTAGACGCCATTTTAACAATGTACTATGGCTCTGCCATCTGTTAGAACGGCTCGAAACTTCAACGGCGCAGAGAACTAACATCAAATGTGAAGCACCAACAAGGACGTTTGTCTTTTTTTTTTTTTTTTTTTTTTTTTTTTTTTTTTTTTTTTTTTTTTTTTTTTTTTTTTAGTGTGGGACGTTACTTACTGAACAACTCTCGTAGAACAGGTAAAGTACATGGATCGAAGCGTTATCTACACTTGGAGGGGAACCAGACTGCCGTTAAGGAAGCAAATCGATTTTGAGTTGGTGTTTTAATCATTGCTAGACATCTTGGACAATGAACTGCCGAAGTTTCAATGATGAAATCGCAGCAAAAGTCCCTGAAACAAAGTTAAATGTGTTGTACGAGTTTCCTGACTCGCCCACTTTCCGAAGCAATTCGGCAGTTCAAGCTAGTTGAAGAACATTTCCGTGGATGGCTTCCAAGCAAACGTGCACGGGGTACAGCTAGAAGGCTGTGATACATACTCTTTGGTTTTATAGGCATCTGTGATACTTTTCGTATTTTAGAAACAATAACAGACTAGCTGCTTTGTTTGTGAAGGAATTCGTGGTTTGCCTAGCAACCCTATACTCACAAGGACGGGCTTCCAAATTGTATCCTGGATGTTGTCAAGCCAACTTAACAGGTTTCTTGCCGATCCTGAGCTTCAAAACAGTGTGTTCATAGCAAAACCCAGAATCCAAATGAGACTCTAAACACACTCATATGGAAACAATGCAACCACATTCTCATTTGCTATAGTTTCAAAATTGTAACTTAAGATTCAGTTCTTGTATTTGATGACGGGAACTTGGGGAGGACGAAGGTATTAGAGAAAATGGGCTTTCAGGTAGGAAAGTCCACTCAGGACATCTTGAAGAGATTTACAGCGCGCCTTTGCAGCTGAAAAGCCAGTTCAAGACTTGGTAAGGGAAAGACGGCACAAAACGTGAAGCCAGAAAATAAGCCTTGATGGGGAAGAGGACCATGAGTACAAATGTGGAACCTTTTGAAGCGGTGGCATAAGCAAAATCTGAAGTTGAATTTTAAATTGCGTTTCCCCTTAAAAACTATGCTTTTTAAAGTTTACGTACATTTTTCTGAGAATCTCTGAAGACTAGAATTACTAAATTTTGTACACTTATTCCTATAGACACAATAAATTATTTCCCAAGAGCAAATTTTGAAATTCTGAGTTAAGGGGCAAACTGCTTGGAATCTTGCATGAATTTCGTATTATGCTTACAGAATTATAATTAAAAATTACTAAAATTATCCTAATCGATATTTTCAAAACACCTCATGAGAGAAGTGCACTGTAAGCAAAGAGATTAAACAGAGAAAAATTTGTAGAAATGTTTTGAATAGTTCATAAGAAAAAGGTACATATACAGTATTATTTTTCAAAATTTTTGAATTCCATAAAAATGTAAATATATTTGACCTGCTTAACTTAACAGTAAATGTATTAATTTCATGTAAAAAATGATGCAAAATTTCAGTTCCGTATCTTCAAAATTATGGGTTTTGTGCATTTTATAAATAGCATGTTTTCACGAACGTGCGCTTGTAAGTCATTGGGCATGAAAATGAAGCAGTACTTATGAATGGAGTGAGGGAGAGTTTTAGAATTTCCTCAATATCGGCGAGTCTGTACATTGAGCAAGTAGTAACGGAAACAAAAGGAATTATAGTTAAGGCATAAAAAATTAAAACTTTAAGGTTTGCCGATGACATCGAAACTGCAAAGGATTTGGAGTATTAACTGAACGAAATGGATATTGTCTTGGAAAGAGGTTGCAAGCTAAAAAAAGAGTAATGGAATGTAGTACAATTAAATCAGGTGATGCTGAAGGAATTATACTAGGAAATGAAACATGAAAATTGTGGATGAGTTTTGCTATTCAGGGAGAGAATCCTATAACGCCCCATTTACAGAGTGGGAGCTGCTGAGTGCCCTTGCACATTGCCCCGACACAGCTCCTGGGCCTAATCGGATTCACAGCCAGATGATTAAACGTCTCTTATCTGACTACAAGCGGCATCTCCTCGTCTCCAACTGGGTCTGGTGCGATGGCGTCTTTCCATCGCAATGGCGGGAGATCACCATCATTCCAGTGCTCAAACCTGGTAAAAACCCGCTTGATGTGGATAGCTATCGGCGCATCAGCCTCACCAACGTTATCTGTAAGCTGCTGGAATGTATGGTATGTCGGTGGTTGGGTTGGGTCCTGGAGTCACGTGGCCTACTGGATCCTTGTCAGGGCAGCTTCCGCTAGGGTCGCTGTACCACTCATTACCTTGTGTCCCTCGAGTCTGCCATCCGAACAGCCTTTTCCAGACTGGTTGCCGTCTTTTTTTATTTACTTAAAGCATACGACACGACCTGGCGACATCATATCCTTGCCACATTGTACGAGTGTGGTGTCCGGGGCCCGCTCCCGATTTTAGACCGAAACCTTCTCTCTCTCTCCGTACTTTCCGTGTCCAAGTTGGTGCCTCCCGTAGTTCCATCCATATCCAGGGGAATCGAGTCCCGCAAGGCTCTGTATTGAGTGTCTGGCGCAGTTGTTAGCTCGGTTATTGCTGCTACAATGACATTTTATCAATATTTAAGTGAGTTAGTACGCGGTGTTACAGTCGGCGCACGAGCGATGGCACAGCATCTCCGAGGCAGCGATCAAGTGGAGATTTTCCCGTACGACCATTACACGAGTGTACCGCGAATATTAGGAATCCAGTACAACATCAAATCTCCGACATCGGTGCAGCTGAAAAAACTTTCTGCAACGGGACCAACGACCATTGAAGAGAATCGAGGGCCCGAGCACAGCGCGATGTTGTGTCTGTTTACATATCGATGTATTTGAATACACATATCCATACGAATTTGACGCTTCAGTGTATTACAGCCATCACTATGACAGTTTGCGCACGTAGGCACGGGTAAGTTTTCAGGTAATGAAATGTACAGTGATAATTCTCCCACACTCGTTGCCTCTACGGTGTCAGACAAAATTTGAAGTGTGTGCATTTCATAATACTTAAATGATGCTTGCACCTCGATCCGCGCATCTCAGTGTTTCATAAACGCTAGTGGAATCATCAAGTAATGCAGAAACGGTTTCCAGTCCACGTACAGACTCAACTGAAAATTGTAGAGAACGGGATGGTTTGTAGTGATCACTATTTTTTTACGCCTTCCTTGCTACGCAGCGATCACTGTTCCTTCGGCGCTCCCATCAAATGGAATCTTCTCTGAGAGACAGTTGATAATGGCTCAGAATTTCTGTTACCCATAGCCTCTCCAGACTATATTCAAGAGAACCTCTCAGCTGTCCGCTGTAGCTCTGTCCAGAAGCAGTTATGAAACGTCCCCTTAGAACAATTATACACGTGACTGGGCTTAAACTGACACACAATATTTTTTAGCGCAACGCAATCTGACTTTCAAAAATCCCTACAAAAGAATGGCCCTGACTAACATTAACCTATACGTTTCACAAATCACTTACCTCACCAAAAATCTTCGTTACTCGAACTACTGCAATACAGCAAGCGCCACTATTGACAGCTAAATAAAAGATTCAAACTACGGAAGGCACTAACTACTGATAGGCATAGTTAGCAAATGAAAGATTTTAATAGAGAACAAACAATGTATTTACCTTAATAGTCATAATATATATAGCAGTTCATGACATCCAGTCTTACAAATTTCAAAACTCCGCCATCTTTCCCCCCACGTCCACCACTGCTGGCGGCTCACATCCAACTGCGCAACGCTACGCGCTGTTAACATCCAGCTGCCGCTGCCCCACACTACAATGGCAGACAACAATGCAAACTAGCCATAGACTGCACACGGTACAGCCAGTGATTTTCATACAGAGCGCTACGTGGCGTTACCAATATAAAAACCTACCAGCCTACTTACAGTCTTCCGACACAATCTTATGGGAACAGTCTCTAAATCCTAATAGCAACTTTGGAACAACAGGTAGGCTTCTCGGCTTTGAGGCAATATCGTGCATTTTTCTGTTCAGTTTTTCGCCAACAAAAATACTATTCTAAGTTTGGTTTTAGGCTCATAATATCAGACAGCCCTACTAGTACCTTTAAAGAAAAGAAAGGATTTGAGCTTCAGGAAGCTCTTTCGCTTTTCTCTTGGTCTGAACGGGACTGTAAAGGACACTGCCTTACCATGAGAAACTTGGAGCTTGTCTTGGCAGAATTTGCACCGTGAGTTTGCTGAACGTGTGTCTTCCATCCCCCTCGTTGCAGTTATTGGCTGTAAGCCGAGTGCCACTTCGGTGGGGACGGGGTTTCATTTCGGAGATTTTCTTGTCCCGGGGAGGAAGGGCTTTCAGCAGCTTCCCCTGATATTCGCACTAATCACCACATGGTGGGGAAAGGGCATCGATAGAATGAAACAGGTACTTCCTGCAGTGTCAGAATACTTGCTTGTATATAATTTCCTTGAGATAAAAAAGCTTCTGTAAACAAATCAGCAAGGATTTAGAAAGCGTCGCTCAACTCAGTTTCCCATTTTCTCGCATTATATCCAACAAACCACGATGAAGGACAACAGGCAGGTTCCATAGTCGTACATCTCCACTGCAGACTGTTTACAAAGGCCCGAACATACAGAATACGTTCCCAGAAACGTGGTTGGTTCGAAGTACGTTGGCGTGTTCAAGTGTTCGTCAGACAAGGGTATAGTCAGGAGTGCCCCAGGGAAGTGTGACAGAATAGGGCCGCTCTTGTTCTGTATATAAACAAATGATCCGACGAACAGGGTGAACAGCTGTCGGTGATATAGCTGATAACGCTGTAGTGTATAGGACAGAGCTGCCATTGAGTGACTGTAGGACGATACAGGATGACTTTAACAGAATTCCTACTTGCAGTGATGAATGGCATCTTGCTACGAATGTAGGAAAATGCGAGGTAGTGTAAATGACTAGGAAAAACAGTTAAGTTCGAATACGGTATTGGTGGTCTGCTGTTTGGCATAGTGACGTAGGTTAACAATCTATACAACGTTCCAAAGTGGTATGCTCCAGTTTATTGCGAGAATGATTCGAAAGTGTAGCTCATGTATAAAGGACGCAAAGTACAGAATACTAGGGCGACCCATTCACGAATAGTGATAGTGTGTGTGGGATCGCCCCCTGGTCGGATTAAAGGAAGTCATCGAAGCAATTCGGAGGCATGTCGCTAGTTTGTTTGCTGTAAGTTTCATCAACACACGAATGTTGCTGAAATCGTTCGTAAACTCAAACTGGAATCTCTGGAGGAAAGACGATCTCCTTTTCGCGAAACACTGTCGAGAAAATTTAGAGAATCGGGATTAGCGACAGTCTGCAGAACGATCCTACTGCCAACAACGTAAATCTAGAGTAAGGACCGTGAAGACAAGAAGAGAGGAATTAGGGCTCGTACGGAGGTATATAAACAGTAATTCTCCCACTCGTTTCATTTGAGAGTGGAACAGTAAAGGGAATTTCAAGTAATTGTACGAGGTATCCTCCGCCATGCATTTTACGGTGGCTTGCGGAGTATTTATGTACGTGGAAATGTGATAAGATTCACGCTGTGCAAAGCAGTCAGTGCGAGCTCTAAAGCTGTCAGATTCCTTGCATGTTGTTGTTGTTGTTGTTGTTGTTGTTTAAAACAAGCTCGTAGATCTGAGTCCTCCGTGCCGAGGTGGAGTGACCCAAAGTTCTCGGGTTTCCAGCCGGGTGAGTCATAGAAATGGAGCGGTGCTCTAATGCGTCAGTGTATCGTCTGTCACCATTTTCATGACCACATCCTGCTTAGAACTCGAGAATGTTGCATCGACATGAACATGACCTCTAATTTTCGAAACGAGTTGTCATGAATTAATCCAAAGTCATTATAAAGGTGAGTGAGTGTGTGTGTGTGTGTGTGTGTGTGTGTGTGTGTGTGTGTGTGTGTGTGTGTGTGTGAGAGAGAGAGAGAGAGAGAGAGAGAGAGAGAGAGAGAGAGAGAGAGAGAATCTGTCTCCACAGTAAAGCTTACATTCTGAACAGTTATGCACGCACTTGTATTTTCGCCAATCAAAACTTACAATTAATGTCTCGTAATTAGTTGCTCTTTCTAGAAACAGTAGAAATAGTACACCACAATCACGAAAAGTTTTAATACTTTTTTGTCGATAATGCGTATATTTGACATCTTTCGAAAGACAGCAGTAATCGTCGAATCCCGGTTGATTGGAGTCAAGTCATTAACAGACTTCCTAGAAACAAGAATCCTGAAGACTTTCTTCGCGAATTTCACAAACGGAAAAACTCTCGGTTTCCCACAGTAGGTTTCAAACTATGCAATGGTTGTATGAGAGCGAAACAGTCTGCTGGAAATGTAAGGAACTTCCTCTGAAACTGGTAGTCTCGGCAAAAAGTTTGTGTATCTACGAATGCTTCGGCAGACGATGCTAAATGTGTATCGAGTGAATAGTAATTCGCTTTAGAAACACACATGACAGAAATTGCATAGGCACAACTGAAGAAACAGGATCAGTGATTGAGAGAAGCACCTATGCGTAGATCTGGAGTTCAGCTGACTAGGCAGTGCAGTGAGTCATACAGCAGTGGAAGAGTGAGTGAAAAGTATGCATGACGCGTTTCGGAATTATTTTGATCTTCAGAAATCCAAGTGAAATGGTAGCACAAGGACAAGATCGTTACAAAAGGTGGTCTGTCGTCTGATACAACGTCCACAACTGGCAACGCTCTTGTCCTTCCGCTACCTATTCACTTGGATTTCTGAGGATGGAAATGATTTCGAAACGCGTCTTGCATAATTCTCCGTCATTCTTCACCTGCTGTACGACTCGCTTTGCTAGCTAGCGAGCTGAACTACAAATGTACGCATAATTACTAGAATGGTAGTTAGTCTCCTATGTGACTTTGTCATTCCTTTATTAAGAGAAGTCTTGTAAGGACAGGTCATTGGAATTCGAGCCCAATTACTATCTGAAGTTAGCCTGTGCGTTACCGACTTGGGTAGCAAGCTCTGAATGGGAAGTGCGGGTATTACGCTGTTTTACGGGCGTTGCTGCTGACACGGTAATGTCTTCAGCCCTGGACCAAGGACGACCACTATTTAGAGCCGGCTGGAGGCGGCAGCTTGTGCTGCGAGAAATGTCGGGAGAAAGGCCTGCCTCAAGTCGGTCTCTCTGCTGTCTTTATCCTCTGGATCACTCCCAAGGGAGTCTACAAATCCACAGTCGTGTTTTGTACGGATTTGTTAGTGGACAGGAAGTCTTAGGAGTGGCAGCGATTCTGCCTCATTACATTTTCCGAGGGGCACACCCTTCTTTCACCTACGACTCAGTTCCAGGCTGTTGCGCAACGTTACGATTTGATGGATAGCTCTGGGCGCTTACGGGGCACTAACTGCGGAAGTATCTGTCGCCAGCACTGTGCCACGTGCGAAACGAGATTCATAAAATGAGTGCCGTGAGTAAACTTTCTGCGTAACTCGCGCTGCAATATACCTAAACATACATTTAGCCTTTCGTTCTCTGAAACCTGGGTTTTCCTACGGTGGCAACGTGGTACCGATGCTTTAGGATCGGTAGAAAATGGGAAAGATAACACTGTGAGGTGATGCAATTCTTCTGCAGCCATCGATATCCTATTTCAGGTCATTTAAAGGTGCTACTTTCGATATTTTCTTCGGAACGCATATAGAAAATTATTGTATTTCCATGTGACATATTTCCTGTATCGCTGCATGTCCTGTTAGACGAGAAAAATTCTGCATTTATGGCGGAGGCACCTTGCATAATTTTAACCTCATGTTGTTAACTCTATTTGTAGCCCTCGTCGGAATGCTACGACCAACCATTGCCCGGCCGTTTTAATCCCCCACCCGTTTCCTCTCGATTTTTTCATCCACTCGGGGTAGATATGAGAACTGAGTGAGTGATTCATTGCTAAACAGTCTGAAACAACTCGTTAATCAAGGCTGATTCATTATTCGCGAAACTCGTGTGCATTTGCAGCCTCTAACACAACCGGATGTACTCAAATGTTCTTCTGTAGAACATTTTCGACATTTATAAAAAAGAAAGTCGACCATAAGGAACAGATGCCTGTCGACACCTTCAAATTTTTATGATGAGAGAGTAATATGTCCATTCTCCACGTCAGTATATCTAGGAACATCGAGAACGAACGTGTTCATTATACGCAAAAGTACTGCAAAGTACCGGAGGTTTATATGGAAGCTAACACAGCAAGGTGCAATCTTGATGACAAGTATGTTGACAAACTGCCTATTGGCTTCTGTCTCGGGTTCTTCGGCCGACGTTCATCTAATGATTTTTCTGACGTTCCGCCAGCACGAGTGGCTGGCATTGTCAAAGCTTCACCCTCCAATGCCGGTGGTGAACTGGAGGCGAGCTCGCGGCCGCAGACTATATGTACCTGGCGCGCCAACGTCCGAGGGCTTCTCCGCGGTCATTTCCGGTGCGGTTTTCCTCTTGCTACCTTCGACGGTCGTTCGCTGCAGTACGGGAAGCCAGGATCCGTTTACCGTAAGGCTTTCCTCTTTCTCGTTGAAACTGTTCGCGTGTTTTTGGATTTCTACAGCTTCTCTGAACAAGCGCGTGTGATAGTGCTTCTCTACAGCCAGAACTTCCGTGTCGGTGAATTTTATTACGTGGTCGGTCTCATTCAGTGCGTGCTCTGCCACGGCCGATTTCTCCACCTGCCCCAACCTGCAATGTCGCTTATGCTCTTTGATCCTGGTGTTAATTGATCGTCCAGTCATTCCGATATAAACTTTTCCGCATGTGTATGGTATACGGTATATTCCCGACATTGCAAGTGGGTCTCTTTTCTCCTTCGCCGATCTAAGACACTCTTTGATCTTCGTTGTCGGTTTGAAAATCGTCTTTACGCCGTGTTTGCGCAGTATACGGCCGATTCTGTCCGTCACTCTGGGAATGTATGGCAGAAAGGCCGTACCCGACATTTCTTTTTCTGGTTCCTTACTTCCCCGAGTGTTTGGCTCTGTTACACTTCTAATGTAATTTGTGGAGTACCCATTGCTCCTCAGAACAGTTTCCAGGTGTTGCATTTCTCGTTTGAGGCTCACATATTCGTCCAGCTCTCGTTACGAGCGTACTAATCATGCCTCTTTTCTGGCTCGGGTGGTGGTTTGACAGTTTGTGCAGGTATCGGTCCGTGTGTGTCGGTTTTCGATGCACGCTGTGTCCCAGGTTTTCGCCGTCCCTTGTGACCAGCACATCTAGAAATGGCAGTTTCTAGTCCTTTTCTACTTCCATGGTAAATGTTATGTTGGCATGGAGGCTGTTAAAGTGTCTCAGGAATTCACCGAGCTGTTCTTCACCATGGCTCCACACCACGAAAGTATCATCGACGTACCTGTACCACACCTTAGGTTTGCAAGTCGTGGAGTCCAGTGCCTGTGCTTCGAATTGTTCCATGAAGAAGTTGGCCACCACTGGACTGAGATGACTACCCATGGCGACGCCCTCCAGCTGTTCATAGAAATCGTCATTCCACGTGAAATAGCTCGTGGTGAGACATGCATGGAAGAGCTTTTTGATGTCTTGCGGGAACATGGAACCGCTGTGCTCCAGAGCGTCACTGAGTGGCACTTTCGTAAATAACGAAACAACATCAAAACTGACCAGGATGTCGTTTGGCGCAAGTTTCAGTTTCTTCAGCTTCTCAATGAAATGTCCTGAGTCCTTAATGTATGAGTCGGTCTTCCCCACGTGTGGCTGGAGCAGAGAGGCCAAGTGTTTCGCCAGTTTATACGCTGGTGAGCCAGGAGCGCTAACGATCGGTCTCAGTGGAACGTTGTTCTTATGGATCTTGGGTAATCCACACAGCCGAGGTGGTAGGGCTTCTGTGTTGCGCAGGTTTCTCTGTATGTCCGCCGGCAGAGAAGACGCCTTGATTAATCGATTCGTATTCCGAGTGATACGCTGCGTCGGATCTGCGCTTAGTTTTCGGTACGTCGTCGGATCTAATAGGTCTCGGATCTTTTGCTCATAATCTTCGGGCTTCATTACGACGGTCGCATTCCCCTTATCGGCAGGCAGTACCAATATACTCTTGTCGGCGTTGAGATTCTTAATGGCTTGTACCTCTTCTTTCTTCAGGTTGCAAGCTGGTGGTTTTGCTCGGCACAGTATCCTGGCTGTTTCAGTGCGTATTTCCTCTGCCCTTTCACAAGGAAGGGTCCGAATGGCTGCTTCGGTGTTGGCAATGATGTCCTCCATAGGTATAGTTCTCGGGATGACAGCGAAATTCCCTCCTTTTTGAAGAACAGACTCTTCCTCTTCGGTCAATTGTCGTTCAGTGAGGTTGAGCACTGTGTGTGACATGTCGGGAATCGCCTTGTCGGTCTGCTTCCGGCATCTTTCAAACTTTTTCTTTTGCCGCTCGGTGCAGCGCTCGAGTTCGTTCTGCATGCTCCTGTGAGTGATGCTGTCGATCTTGTCCCAGTTGTCTCGATGGATTCTGCTACTTAGTTGATAGAAAATGTCCAGAAGTTCTTGATCCGTTCTTGCCAAGTCTCTCCGTGTTGTATGTATTCGCTCACGAAGAAAAGCTCGTCCCATTCTGTCGTAGATACGATGTGCTTGGGCGGTGGTGAATAGGTGCTTGCATCTCAAGAACTTGCATGTTACTGTCGCCGAGAAAAGGATTCTTGTCTCTGTTCACACACTTCATAATTTGTTCACAGCTACCAAGATATTTCGCAGTCCACTTGGCAAAAAAATCTAGGCTTCGTGGAATTAAGGCAATGTGACAGCCTTTAAGAACATTTGTAAATTAATGCTTTGACTGACTTACTCGTACCAATTTTCTGGAGCCGTCATATGATTTGGAGGCTACAAACAAATAAGTTTCTCTTCCCGCAAGCTTCTTATCACTCTCCTCTGGTGCTGAAGACAAGAAGTTTCACTGTCTCTAATTCTGTATTTGTTACTATGATAATAATTCTGTATTTCACAGTTTTCAACATGGCTGTTTCTCAGCATCCTTGTAGAACTTTCAAACATAGGAATTATACAGCCAATCGGTTGCAAATAACTTCTGTACAATAAAACAAAATACGTTCCAGCCTTGTCACTTATGCCTAGCTGATTGAACCAGATGTTTTATTTTTTACTTGAGCATAGGTGCTCTAAATTCTGACCATTGCTTTCTCGCACTGTAGTTTTATGATTTCTCAAAATTTCACCCCTTAACAGGTGTCGAAACCTATGCCAATTGTATCAAACAGTTATTTGCAACCGGTTGGCTGTATAATTCCTATGTTTGAAAAATGCTGTATTTGTTACTGCATCTAACTGGTGGGATAGGTCCGTTTAGAGGTCAGGGCAAGGTTGTGATAGGCTCGTTCGTAATGCAGCACTGTGCTGTTCCTTCAGTCTCAACATTGACGTTCTTACCTGTGACTTATATCTGTACTTGTTCAGGTACAATCCTAATAGTATTTTTAAGGGTGCTGTGACATCTACCGTAATTTTATCTTGTTTTGGAAAGTTTCCAGAAATTATTTGCTTTATTGCTCTGACGACACCCTTCTGTGTAATAACTGTTAGTTCGTAAAAAAAGGCAGTAAATGCCTGATACCTGCTAAGTCGTAATTCACCGGAATCACAGTAGTACATTTGAATGGGTTCGTGTGTAACGTTCCTGTGAAGTGAGAGCCGCTTATCTGAGGTTGTAAATTACGCTTAAGTCTACTCCTCCCAGCTACATGCGATGTTACGGAACTCGAGATAACGCTAACGTGGTGTGACTCGTTCACTTGGCCTAGCGACAGCAGATTCTCCCACGTGAGACGATGATGGTATGTGCCGTCGTTATACAACCTTTCAAAATCCATTTGGTCATTAGTGGAATTACTCCACGCTCAGATGGAGACGTTAGATATTTCTGAAGTGTCGTTCGGTTTTTAAAGATATTGTCTGACATATATACCATCAATAACATTCCAGATAGCTGTTGACACAGTCAGTGTGATACCAGCCAATCTTACAGATATATGTAGGGATGGTTCTGATCTCGTTGCCTGTAAGGAGCTTTATTTACGTAATTTCCACTCAGTATAAATAAAAAGCAAAGTAGCGTGTTTACTGATTAACTGCTGTCAGTAAATCGTAAAACCCGAGTATGCTCCAAGTTCCTGTATTGTAGACAAATCATACACAATCAAAACGTTCGATGAGGCATTTCAGTGTAGGTCGTTGATTATTCAATGGATAATAACCATAACAATTTCTCATTATCTGGAACGTGTCGCTATATGACAAAGCATTATCTCAATTTCTTAATGTATTTCATTAGCTAAACACACAAAAATTAGTTGTATTTATCCTGTAATCATTAGGAACTGAACTTCTAATTTTACTGTTGAAAAAAAATGAATTACCTTCTAAGAAACCTATTCATGGATAATACTTGCTGTCCAGTATATAAATTGTTCGTAAAAATTTCATGTCGTGTCATTCATATCATTGCTTGTCTATGTCAAATATTTTCTTTTTTACTTATTGCAATTTTGATGTTAATCATCTTAAGACTGATTCAGGTATTGATTAATGCTTCAAAATTGCGAATCTTCGACTAAAAAGGCTATATTCCATAAAAATTAGGCACTTGCGATATGAATATCGCTATTAACCACAAAAGAACAGCTGAACGTATTCATCTTAGAATGTCTCATCCCGGAAAATGTATGCAAAACATGTTGCCTATTCAATTTATTAAAATGCATATACAGAAATTTAGAAATAGCTATTGCGAGACATGACGATTTCTAAGAAAAAAGGTGCAGTATGCCCGTTTTATTTTTTTACTTGTCAGTCTTCCGACTGGTTTGATGCAGCCTACCACGGTTCCTCTCATGCAGCAGTCTCTTCATTTTAGACTTGTATTCCATGTTCGTAATACTCTTTAATTTTGCCGTGTTCGAGCAATGGCTGCAGAATTTTGCGATATACTGATTTAATAATAGGTGTAGCACTAACATTATCTTGGAACCAACAGGCAATAAGTGATACGTACTACGATCTGCACATACACTACCACGCGGTTGCTACGGTACACCACCTTATAATTTCGATGAACATTAACGAAATCATGTTTCTTCTGTTACACTGAAGCAGTATATGTCTTCTAAAGAAATAGGAAGAAAGACTACAGGAAGGGGAATGAGCTTTTTCAGAAGAGCAGTATGGAGAAAAAAGGACAGTGAAAAAATTACAGTAATAAAAAAAGAATTAAAACAACAGCATCAGATCGCGTACAAGGTTGTAGAAAAAAGTGGAAAAAATCCTTGCTACTAAATACGAGGGCAGTTCAATAAGTAATGCAACACATTTTTTTTCTCGGCCAATTTTGATTGAAAAAACGGGAAATTTCTTGTGGAATATTTTCAAACATTCCCGCTTCGTCTCGTATAGTTTCATTGACTTCCGACACGTGGCAGCGCTGTACGGAGCTGTTAAAATGGCGTCTGTAATGGATGTGCGTTGCAAACAACGGGCAGTGATCGAGTTTCTTTTGGCAGAAAACCAGGGCATCTCAGATATTCATAGGCGCTTGCAGAATGTCTACGGTGATCTGGCAGTGGACAAAAGCACGGTGAGTCGTTGGGCAAAGTGTGTGTCATCATCGCCGCAAGGTCAAGCAAGACTGACTGATCTCCCGCGTGCGGGCCGGCCGTGCACAGCTGTGACTCCTGCAATGGCGGAGCGTGCGAACACACTCGTTCGAAATGATCGACGGATCACCATCAAACAACTCAGTGCTCAACTTGACATCTCTGTTGGTAGTGCTGTCACAATTGTTCACCAGTTGAGGTATTCAAAGGTTTGTTGCCGCTGGGTCCCTCGTTGTCTAACCGAACACCATAAAGAGCAAAGGAGAACCATCTGTGCGGAATTGCTTGCTCGTCATGTGGCTGAGGGTGACAATTTCTTGTCAAAGATTGTTACAGGCGATGAAACATGGGTTCATCACTTCGAACCTGAAACAAAACGGCAATGAATGGAGTGGCGCCACACCCACTCCCCTACCAAGAAAAAGTTTAAAGCCATACCCTCAGCCGGTAAAGTCATGGTTACAGTCTTCTGGGACGCTGAAGGGGTTATTCTGTTCGATGTCCTTCCCCATGGTCAAACGATCAACTCTGAAGTGTATTGTGCTACTCTTCAGAAATTGAAGAAACGACTTCAGCGTGTTCGTAGGCACAAAAATCTAAACGAACTTCTCCTTCGTCATGACAACGCAAGACCTCACACAAGTCCTCGCATCCGAGAGGAGCTCACAAAACTTCAGTGGACTGTTCTTCTTCATGCACCCTACAGCCCCGATCTCGCACCGTCGGATTTCCATATGTTTGGCCCTATGAAGGACGCAATCCGTGGGAGGCACTACGTGGATGATGAAGAAGTTATTGATGCAGTACGACGTTGGCTCCGACATCGACCAGTGGAATGGTACCGTGCAGGGATACAGGCCCTCATTTCAAGGTGGCGTAAGGCCGTAGCATTGAATGGAGATTAAGTTGAAAAATAGTGTTGTGTAGCTAAAAGATTGGGGAATAACCTTGTGTATTTCAACGCTGAATAAAACAACCCCTGTTTCAGAAAAAAAATGTGTTGCATTACTTATTGAACTGCCCTCGTATAATGGACTGTTTACCCAAAAAGATGTCATAACAACTACGGAAAGAGTCAATTGGGGCAACCAACGAAACTCTGAAAATACCGTGTTAAGAGAAGATGGTCTCGTGTCACAGCACGAAGTCTAATAAACGACTGAGACGACGGAGGAGGAGGAGGAGGAGGAGATGGGGGGGGAGGGGGGGCGGAGGAACAGGAGTAGTACGAGGAGGAGAAAATAAAGTATTTAATTCCATTGATATATTATTGTCAAAGAGCGAGCGCCATGTTTGGCAGTACATGATCGAAATTGATCTCTCACATATAGGACCGAATGGAATGTTTAGGTTGCTAACCTGGAAGCTGGAATTGCGCAAGACACTCCTGCTTGCTATGAAATGGTCTCTGATGTGCTTATCAACTGGGTTTTATGGTCAAGGTTAAGCATACAAACAGTGGGCTCGTAAACTACCGGTACGTCAGCTGCACATGCAATCTTGGCAATGTGTTGTACGCCGTGTTTTATGACTGTCAACAGTGTGGAATTGTACTGCGTAGTTGCGGCGAACATCATACGAGCAAGATACATACGTACACTTCAACTCATCATGAACATGCACATAGTGTGAATAACCATTGAGTATGGGGTGATACACGTAACAATAGGAAACTCATCATTGGGAGAAGTTTTGAACATACACTGTCTGATCAAAAGTCCCGAGAGGAGGACACGGGAGTAGTAAAGGAGGCGGAAATATTGCGTTGTCAGAGAAGTTGTAGCAGCATAATGGTTCAGCCAAATGTGCTCAATGACTTCGAATGTGGATTAGTCAGTCTTGATGGATTTGTTAATTCATGTGGCATCCAACGTTTCAAACTTTCTAAACCGATAAAAAATCGACTATTGGTAACGTGATGGTCAATTGGAAATGAGGAGGAACATACACTCCTTAATCAACACCAGACTTGTGTACTGAGAGAGAGAGATGAGATGTCGTGTGACGAGGGCCTCCCGTCGGGTAGACTGCTCGCTTGGTGCAAGTCTTTCGATTTGACGCCACTTCGGCGACTTGCGCGTTGATGGGTATGAAATGATGATGATTAGGACAACACAACACCCAGTCCCTGAGCGGAGAAAGTCTCCGATCCAGCCGGGAATCGAACCCGGGCCCTTTGGATTGACAGTCCGTCGCGCTGACCACTCAGCTACCGGGGGCGGACACTTGTGTACTGACGGACAGGGACAGTCGAGCACTACGGAAGGTGATAGTAACGAATGATGTGAAATGAGTAGAAGGAATCACCCATGAGTTCCAAGTGAGACCAGGATTCCAGCTAGCTTACTGACTGTGCATAGGGAGTTAAAAAAGAATGGAGTAAAACGGCCGAGCATCCCATCATAAGTTACACATCTCTACAGTCAGTGCTAAGCAGTGCGTGAGGTGGGATAAAGAATCATGCCACGCGATAGTCTTCAACTTCCTCCCCCTGTGGAAGTTGAATTAATACGTCTGTACAATATCTAATTACTCCAATGGAAACTATGGGGCGAGAGAAGTCGCATCCCCAATATTTTCACACAATTTTCTCCCTCTCTTCCTGGTACACAATTAAATACTCCACCTGGAATAACATCTCTGAGGCTCTACAGAATTCCGGAAGTCTTCGGCTCTGAAAATTCTCAAAATACTCAGAGGCACAACCGTACGCCGTACGGAAGCCGTCTTGGGTGCACTGACGTACTCACTCTGCAACATGGTAATCAGTGTCGAAGTTGTGTATCATTTTCGCTAAAGACCAGAATGCAATCTCTTAAAATAGAGCATAAACACGGTGGTGCCGGCTCTACTAATATTCCAGGACACAAATTTACCTACGAGTTACGACACACCACATAATGTCCCGATCCACAAACAAGGGTTAAGTTAAAAAACCAAAGAATTGAACATATCTTTTCCATTCATAAAAGTGTAGTTCACCACAAAAGATTTTCCTAGCTACATTTCGCTACACGTCATCCTCTTCTATGAGATGAAATGTTACAATGCGTGAAATTCCGTTCGGTATTAAAGATGGAAGCTTACAATAATGCCGCTAATTACAATTCTACTGCTATCCTACTCTCCGCGATTCTAAATCAGAAGTAGTAATTCCATTTTACACGGAATGTTCCACATTACATCCATAGATATTTTTTGTCACGAGTCAGGGATAATCTGTCTTTCGCAGTCGTAAGGAGTTTTAGAGCCACGTAAATCACTTGCTCGGTTATGCATAAACATTTGTGCTACACGAAAAAATGTAATAAAAACAAAGTGATAACACAAAATGGATAAATGGAGACAAGCGATTTGAAAATACCTGAAGAACGTCACCTGCCATAATATGTAGCGCCAGCAGTTGAAGTATAGAGGAGATAGTGTGTGTGTGTGTGTGTGTGTGTGTGTGTGTGTGTGTGTGTGTGTGTGTGTGTGTGTTCTTAGTGATTAGGTTGTGATCTCGTTATTGCGCTTAATAAAACGCTAAATGCGGATATATCCTCCTGTGAACACAGTTTATAACACCGTGTACTGGGTGCAGTAAAACAGTAGTCCGGATTCGATGACTGTATCAGCATGACGATTCGTCCTGTCAAAGCAGAATTGTTACGGTATGGTTTGTTGACAGTAACATTCCTGAATTGACTGGTCTGCCCAGAGTACCAGCCTGAACCCAGTGGAACCCTTTTGGGATGAGTTAAAACGTCGACTTCACCTCCAACCTAAGCGTCCATTATCACTACCTTCTCTGCTTTTTGACTCTTCTGGCAGAACGGACAGACATTGATATCTCACTGAAAGTTCCTAACAGAGTTCAACACGCCATAAATGGAAAGGGTTGACACAGCTCGGATCAGTGGAATAGATCCCCACCCTCTGTCGCCCTTCTTCATATTGACTAGGGAAGTACGTGCGTAACTGAATTCTCGTAGCGAGACGAACCAAAGTAACTCTACACGGAGTGATAACAGTCGGAATGTAGGATTCATGTAATATTCAGATACATTATGAAATGAGAGCAGGAATGGCAAGTGTAAAACGTGTTCGATATGTGCTGAAACCTTTCTATCAGTATTTGTATGTTCTCGCTATCGCTGCTGCAGAAACGTGAATAGGTACCGTGAAAAAAAGGAATCGCGATCAGATGCATATCTCGCTGTCAAATGAATGGTGTGACGTGCTCAGCGTCCACGGTCGTTGGAATTCAAACGCAGATTCCAGCTTCTCATGCATGGTTCTAACGTGACGCAACAGGCTCGGACGTACATCAGCTACATGAGGACATTGGAAAGAAGTAATTTTTTGTACCAACAGCTGTACAATTTTATTTATTCTCCAACGCTTTCAGTACTGGCTACCTTCTTCACATGATATAATGTGCATCTAGTTTGGTCCGTTCCCCCCCTCTTTTTAAGCAACCAACCAACCAATGTGCATCAATTGGTCAAAAATACATCTCTGCTTAATACGGCAATATAAAGTATAAAATGTGATGAATTATCACAATAATTGTTTCATTGAATTTCCACTGTAGTAGTTATACACAATCGAAGTATACACTTAAATTAATATCAAATAACCACCACAAGTATGAAAGCTTTCACGACCGGATGACATATCTTCTGGTAAACCTTCGGGGATGTAAGGTCGTGGTCCATGAAACTCTTCAGGTCCTAACGTTTCGTCCAGCGCAGCTCTGGACGAAACGTTAGGAGCTGAAGAGTTTCATGGACCATGACCTTACATCCCGGAAGGTTTACCAGAAGATAACCACCACAAACTCAGTCAGATCATGCTCTGACTGCGCTTGTGCTGGATATTTGATATTACGTGTGTACATGTTAGCGCACTTAGATCGCGTATGTTTACTACAGTGGAAATTCAGTGAAATAATTGTGATAACACGTCATATTTGATACTTCATGTTGCCTTAGTTGGGAGATAAGTATTTTTGGCCAATCCATATACGTTATTTACTGTGGAGATGTAACCAGTACCGAAACCGCTAGAGAACAAAGAAAGCTGTCAGCTGTTGCCACAAAAATAAATTTTCAGAACATTATCTGCTGTAAATAAGCAGTTCAAGAAAGATTTATTTACTTAAAGATACGTATTAGTTGACATTAAGTACAGAATAGCTACACGAACAATGAATTCCTTGCATTTGGCTGAAATTTTTATGCCAGTAGCAAAGTAAACATACCTGCGATTCCACTTAAGTTCAGACTTTCCCTGTTCATATTCCTTAATGTACGTCGCTGATGGTTGCGAAATAAGATAAACATCTGGACGGAGCTCACCCATCGATGACGATCAGATGTCAGGTAAACCAACCAATCAGTGTGTGCGTTTTCCACGTTTTCCCAGTTAGTGCTGAGTTGTTTCACTGTCAAACCCTGAAAAATACACAAAGTGAAAACTGTTTCCGTTTCCATCTTAGAGTAAACGACAAGTTTTTGTACGTCGTAGGCATTCGCCCAATGGAGTAAAGCAGTTGTCATACTCAAAGCACGTGAGACCCCATTAAGAGTGGCATAAAACAAATTTTAGTTAATAAAATCTTTTATGGAGAACCTTAAAAAATTTAAATATAAGAACTAGAAGAGTCACACAGCGAATAAGCGCTATTCTCACACGTTCTAATATAGTGCGAGGTAGCCAGTGAAAAACTCAAAACGGTACGGCCACAGTTTCTACCACTTCGCTTCTTATTTGTCTCTTCGTACATCGATAGTTGAAATGGAGGACGGTGGGACGTCAGCTGGTATACATTTATATGAAAAATGAAGAAATTCTTCCAGCTGTATTTAAGGTGTCGATTTTATTTGGCAACTAGTTTCAACGTTGTAACGTCGTCATCTTTAGGTCCAACACTTGCTGACGTCAACTATGTGCGGCTGATACTAAGTTATTTGTGTGGTTAGGAGGTAGTGAATGCTAACAACAATGTGTGTCTATTATATCACTTGTCCAGCAGCTGCCTTCGGTTCAAGAAAGAATGCCGAATTTATTAAGCTTGTCTTAGTGACTCGTGTAAATATTTAATGATCCGACCACGACAATTAGTTTCAAAATTAGTTGGCCGTTTTGTTGCATTAATTTAGAAGTGTTGTGTATAAGGAGCAGTTGCGACATTCTTGAGATTAACTGAGCACGTCGCGTAATAGAACTATAAACGCCACTTGCGTAATCAGGTAGTAGAATGCAGACTGCTTCAGGCCATTACCCGATCATACCGTTAACCATTCGTCATGATCGTTTGCGATCAAGACAGTTAAATTATTACAAAAAATGTGCCCTATCACTGAAAATAATAGTACAGAAGACTTTATGTCGATTTGATCTAAAGGTCAATGTTAGAAAAAAGGAGCAACAAATCTTAAATAGTCGTAATATAGAGTCTGTGTGTTGCAGCGCAACTTCAACAGCCGTTTATGGCATTCACGTCCAACGATATAGTTCTCACGGCATATCAGTTAGCCAATAATCCCCTTCGGCTTCTTGATATTACACAGGGTAAGGCCTAGCGAAAATTCGACAAAATAGTTTAAACAATGGAAAATCTATTATGGAATAATGACATTATCAAAAGGGTTGACTACTACTCACAAAGTAGTGCAGATGTTGGGTCGCATATAGGCACAACGAAAAGGCTGCTAGCCACGCGGCGTGGCCGCATGGTTTTAGGCCCTATGTCACGATTGCGCGGCCCCTCCCACCGAAGGTTGGAGTCCTCCCTCGTGTGTGTGTGTGTGTGTGTGTGTGTGTGTGTGTGTGTGTGTGTGTGTGTGTGTGTGTGTTTTGTTCTTAGCATAAGTTAAAGTTAGTTTAACTAGTGTGTAAGTCTAGGGACCGATGACCTCAGCAGTTTGGTCCTTTAGGAATTCACATACATTTAAAAGGCTGCTAAACAAATGAGCTTTCGGCCAAAAGGCCTGGTAAACTAGACAGCACGCGCGCGCAACCACAACTCGCGTACACATTCCCACCGTCTGTGTTCCTCTTGTGCCTGTCTACGACTCAACATCTCCATGTTGTCGACATAAAAGCTTCTCAGGCAGCTTCACTGCAGAAACTACCTAATTATGGATATAGATTATACTCTGTCCCAAAAACAACTGTAGGAATTAGCGGCTGAAAATCAGCATTAAAAAAATTTCCGCTCGTCCTATGGTGTGAGGCAGCGTGATGGCTAACGAATCGAATTCAAATGTGTGGCGAGCAGTGCTCAAATCCCGTCGGCTTAGGTCAATAAGAGAGTTTTCTGTGATTTCGAAAATATAATAAGATACGGTGCAATTTTCCCCCCTATCCTAGCACAAACCTGAGCTTCTGCCCTTATGGCTGATGCCATCGTCTAGGGTCGCACTAGACTCGTTATAATGGTGAGTTAAAAATCTGATATTGCTCATTGCCTTTTGGAAATCCTCCGAAGCACAAATACAAAATACTTCAGCGAATATTATGTCTCTCATTTAGTACACGAGGAATCAAACAGATCCAATCTGATGCGCGTAAAAATGAATGGGCAATTTGTGTTGACTTACTGTCAGCACGAAAAATTGAGGCACGTTAAGGCCAGAGAGGGATTTAAAATTTATTATGGAGCTCTGTGCTGCGTAATTAATGGGCAGGTGGCAGTTTATCTATAGCGTGGCATACGATGCTCAAAGGGGAGCCACAGAATTCCCCCTGACGGTGAATAATGGACAGTGAAGGCCCGCCGGTGCGATAATTTATGGCTATTGTTCTTGACGCGAAATGGCGAATCTGGCGCGGTACCAGGATATCCTGCCTCTGTCAGAGGGGTTCGTCTCGGAACCAGGCAGCAAGCGAATACATCCCGAGTGACGTGTTCCGGGAAAGCACGTTCCAGGAAAATGGAAGAGAGAAACGTTCCATATCGTATCGTCGACTTTTCATTCCTACAACTGACGCGTATACAGGTGATAACTGTACTTTGGGTTAAAAAATAATTCCATTAATAGGAATGCTGACTTTATCGGCGAATTTCGTTGATGAAATCTCGGATTGTCAGCAGAGTCTTCGTTTGAAGATGAAAAGTAGGAAACTCCTCGAAATGTTGCGACAACGTGATGTCATGTCTCTGTTGATAGCTCTGGAAGATGTCACAAGTTCCATCGTATTGAACCAAGCTATCGTAATTTGCCGAATTGTTTGCAAAATCTTAAATGCAGCTATGTATCTGCGAGTCAACGAAGGCAGCGAGTCTGTCATTACGCTTCTAAAGTGATCAGTGTGTGGAACGCTGACTCTACTTCACCGCAGCAGTTGTACGGTGGCTATAATTTCGCACCTTACAAGCACTCGTCTACATACTTTGCCGTGATTTACAACCGGAATTAGGTATCATTTGATAGGTTGTACATCGTATCTATGAATATTTAAAGAAGACTGACATTGTCACGTACACCTTGTCAATAGTTGTTAAAGCTTATTGCGTGAAAGGTGATGGAGTGTCTTTATTGTCAAAACGGCGTAATGAACGATTGCCTATACTAGTGGAGGTTGGAATACCAGTGGAAATGAAACGGCAGACGTAACTCAAGCCCTGGGTGGAAAAGCTCGCATAGGTTGTGTTGGTCCTGCTTAACACAGGAAGTAGCCAAGACGGACGGTCGGGGCACCTGAGCGCTGAAGGACAATACAGCGGCGGTCGGCCGATGTTGTAGCGGGGCCGGAAGGATAATCGGATAATACTTCGGAAACTCTGAAAATCTTGGACGCGGCAGAGAGTAACGACGAAGCGTTACCTCAGAAATTACGCAGGCTGACTTATTTCCGAGGATTTTTACACTCAGAAGCGTACAATTATCTGTATTCCTAATTAACGAGGATAGGTATTTCCATGCAAACTTTCCGCACTGGACGACAAAACACTAAAATATGGTCGGTCGGCGTTGGGAAGAATCTGTAGAAGGAGAATAAATATGATTCGCTTTCTGCAGTTACGAGGGAGGGGAGCCGAGCGTTGCTGGGAAGCCAGCGGTGGATAGAAAGAGGTCTTCCGTTTTGAGCGCCCGTGTATGACAGTCACTATCAGCTTTTGTTGGTACAGACGGACTTGCTTTTTCTGCTCTCAGTTTTATAGTTAGAACGGTTGGTACTGTACTGTTGCGAACTTAGATTCTGGGCTTCGTCTCCGGGTAGAGAGTCGTTGAGTGTGCACCGTTCAGTGACTGAGAGCACTTCTTCTGTCTATACTCACGCAGAGGCGTTATCTGTCCTTGTGGCTGAGAGTTCGCGTTTCTTGTCTGTAGAACACAGAGAGGAGAAGACAGATTATACTAGTCAGAGGACCACCTTCTGCCGTTCTCGTGTTTGAAAGAGTTTATTTTGTGGCTGGAGTTCTTCCATCGTCGAAGACGTTTACGAGAACCATCACTCCGACGCACCGGACGCAGTACATATGGCGATATTGCTAATTGCTTCTGCTTATTAGGCCTATAAGGCTAAACAATTGTGATCACTGAGGTTGCACACCACTGTAGATCATCTTTGAAAGTAGTGTCTTCTAGTGTTTAGTACGTAGATGTCAGTCATCTCGCGTTATTTATATTAGATCGCGTGGCCATAAAACGGGGCAGATTTGGGCAGTTGTTCAGTAGCACTAGTTAGGAAATATAACATTTGTAATAAAGGGTTTTTAATCTACAAGAAATGTAAAAGCAGAAACATTTGTCATTTAGTAGTTACTAGTTGCCTTAATCATTCCTTTATGTTTAGGTTGTAATTCCTACGTTAAAGAGCAAGAGGAGGAAATAATATCACAATTAAGAGATCCTAAGATCTGCATCAGGGGGTAGTCAGACAGGGCCAAATCTTGATTTTTTTTTTTTTCCCCATTCAGTATTTTCCGTTGTACACATTCATTTTACACCCGCCTGGAGTAGCATCTTGGACAGTCTTTTCAGCAGCTGAACACAGATTTTTGTAAAAAAAAAAAAAAAAAAAAAAAAAAAAAAAAAAAAATTGAATGCCTACCGAAGAACCTTCTCATGTTTCGGGATTTCGGCTTCGTTTCTATGTAATGTCTCTGTAATTGTTCCATAAAAAAATTAAATTTTCTATGTTATACGTCAAGGACACGCATAATTGGCTGAAGCAGTATGCAGAACCAGATATGTAACTCAAATATGTGGCTCGACAAACTCACTGAAAAACGTTAAATTTTTATCATGTTTGTCGTTCTCAGATCAGTGAAATAATATATTAAAAAGAAAATAATCTTGTAGTACCTCATAAATGCCTGTTTATCTACCACGAATTTGTAAGTAAAACTCCAACTGAAATACAGCTAAAATTTTTCAACTAGTGAACAAAGTACAACGATAAAACCAGTCCAAAGCTGCAAATTTCACTTCTTTCAATTCGATCGGTGTCTAGTCTTGGGCTAGAGTCATATTTTCAAATCATCATAACATAGTCACTTACCTGTATGCGCTGTAACTATTCATTCGCACATTTCTGACATAGGTTTTTCATTTTCGGAAATACCATTTTTGATTATGTTACGATGGTTTGAAAATATGAGTCGCGACCAGAAACTAACCATTGAGCGAATTAAAAAAAGTGACATTTACAAACTTTGGACTGCTTTATTTTTTGTACTGACCGACAGTTACTCCAGCATGCTGGAAGTTCGTAGTTAACAAAGGGCAAACAAAACACGTGACAGTTTATTCATCAACTACTGAAAATGAGAGTCCTCATTACCACCAAACAAAGTACTTTGTTTCCGTTCTGTGTAATATGTCCAGAATCAAAGGACCGTTCGAGTTTTTAACACCCTGCAGACGTTGTGGTCATGTACATAAGTTCCGTGTTGACCTTGGAGAGGATAACAAACTGAGCCATGGTACATTAAACTACGGACAGTGCAAAATTACTTAGTTTCCTAGAAATGTACAAGGCAGTCTTCGAGAAGGTTGCTTTATAAACAGGTGTCGACTTAATGTCACAAACGAAAATGTCTAAAAAATCTGTCACACGCTTTCTCAATTCACTTTGTGAAGGCAGTTCTGTATGAACTGGAGACTATGAAAGCAATTTGTATCAGAGTACAGTTCGCTCGGCAAAATGCTGAAGATGTCACCCACGTCACCTTCAACGGCTAACCTGCGACGTTGAGATAATGGTAGTTCATGAGTAAGATAAAGACACAAACAGAAGGGTGCCATTTTGGTGTTTGCAGCGCACCCACCAGCGTTACGTGTTAACAAAATACTGTTCTTTCATCCGCCAGTGCCAGCGCGCTTCTTTCGGAGCAGCAGGTAAATGTGAGGGTATCATTCTTGCGAAGAATATGCAGCGTAATTCACGAAGTGACTGGATGACATCCGCTGTCGGGAATCTTTGCAGACACCAGCACCGTTAACATTGCGGCAGAGTTACCTGCTGCCAACTGCGACGTGGCAACTCTCCAGCTCTTCTGTTTGTACACAGGTGGACCAAAGGTCGACGCCCATTTCGGAAGCTCTGACCACATGCACAGTTCGCAATTTTCCTAGCCTTATTTCAAGTCGCAGTTTCTTTGGTCCCCATCGGAAATGTTTAACTCTTATTAATCAGGATTTGGTACTGCTGCACCATTTTTCGTTCGTTAGTCTCTCAAATGCGGACAACTGCGTGAAATTGGCCGTAGGATAACAAACTGAGCCATGGTACATTAAACTACGGACAGTGCAAAATTACTTAGTTTCCTAGAAATGTACAAGGCAGTCTTATATAAATAAACTTTATTACATGACGCAGTTATCTATAATGAAGTACTACCTGAGAGAAGCTGCATAAATATTCATTCACATCTTGATAAAATTCCAACTTGGTGCAGAGATTGGCAACTTGCTCTATGTGTGTCTTACGAAGATACACTTGATTATCGACTGCAGTCGCAGTGTGCATGCAGTCAATGAAAAGTTGTTCCATTGATAATATTGTGGCGTTTTCGAGTTTATTTGGAGGTGATCATCTCGACCAAAGACTGCTCTTCCAAGCAAACAAAAATTGAGGACCTGCTTTAAGGCAAATCACGTTACCAAACGTCAAATTGAGTGAATTGCATCACATCCGAAATGATGACGAACGAGCGGGTGATAAAGTAACGACACTTATTTAATGCGAACCACAGTGGCGGCGCCATCAGTCCCCCCGCAAAAAAACAGTGTGTCAATGAAATAACGAAGATACACTTAACAACCTTTCCTAAACTGCTTGGTCCTAGAACAACTATTTAATAAAATACATAACCATAAAACACTTCATTTTCTTTGGGTACAAATTTGTAAGGCCATTTGAATAAACTTTATTACAAAGTTTGCTCTCAATACTTCGCAATGAATAATTTCGTCAACAGAGTTAAACATATTCTACCCACTAAATTCAAGAAACGTCTTAGTAACTGTGCAGTTGATGAATGTCAAGTTTCTCCCCAGTTTCTGGCTCCAAACAGTCTGTCTTCCGTCTACGCTATCACAATGTTCTTAATTTGATTTAAATCAGTGTTTCGCAATGATAGCTACAAAAAGATAGTTCCATTTCCATTTTCGGTAAACTAAAAACTACTTCAGTAGCAGGGTTCCAGGCTTGGGGTCATAAGTTTCTAGCTGAAGTGTATCTTTCACATAATGTACGGTAATCATCTTGAGAAATACTTTTATCTATTGCCACATTCATCTTAACATGAGTTAGGGTTACTGATCCGAAAAAAAAACATTTTCAGGTACATCTCGTGTCGTTCTCGAATTACGGTAATCTTAGTAGAGGTACCGTTGCAGCAGAGTAAAGTAGATTCAACTTTATCACAACGTTCTGTTCAATATCGTCAGGGGTCATAGATCTCTTTGTGTTAGCAAACCCTGTTCTAATAATTGTTGTATTAAATGCGTTTGATTTCGTCTCCACAGTGCGTCTGTGGCTTTGCATCGTGGATTCGTTTTATTATTTTTTATTTTAATGTCGACAATATTACAATCCCTTTAGCTGGAAGAATTTAAAGTCCGCTGGCCTCATCAGTTAACCGTCTGCATGTGCCTCGAGTTTGTCGGATTTTTGTATTGTGTCCGGTAGTTTGTATCGCTGGTGAGTGGCGCACCATTTCTGGCAGACATCTGTTCGACGATGATGGTCGTATGTAAAGGCTGTTAGTGACACAAGAGTTAGTGTGTAGTCCCTAGCAGATTAGACAGGAACTGAAATTGAGAGTAGCAAAGCAAATGCTGAAATGCTTAACTCCATTTTCAGATGTTCCTTTACAAAGAAAAACGCAGGGGAATTGATCCAATTTAATCCTCGTACCACTGAAAAGATGAATGAAAAAAGTATTAGTGTCTGTAGTGTTGAGAAATAGCTGAAATCGTTGAAATTGAACAAAGCTCCAGCCACCGATGGAATCCCTGTCAGATCCTATACTGAATTTGTGGCTGAGTTAGCCCCATTTCTCATTATAACTTATCTTACATCCCTCGAACAAACAACCATGCACATTTCTTGACAAATGGCACAGGTCACACCCGTCTACAAGAAGGGTAGTGGAAGTTGTCCACAGAATTACCGTCCAATTTTCTTGACAGCGATCAAACATAATCAGAAATCTTGAACAGAATAACCTCCTCAATGTCAACCAGCATGGTTTTCGAAAGCATCGATCATGTGAAACTCGGGCCAGCCGATGTGGCCGAGCGGTTCTAGGCGCTTCAGTCCGGAACCGCGCTGCTGCTACGGTCGCAGGTTCGAATCCTGCCTCGGGCATGCATGTATGTGATGTCCTTACGTTAGTTAGGCTTAAGTAGTTCTAAGTCTAGGAGACTGATGACCTCAGCTGTTAAGTTCTACAGCGGTTAGAGCCATTTCAACCATTTTTTGAAACTCAATTCGCACTTTACTCACATGTCACACTGAAAGCTTTGGATCAAGACAGCCAGGTAGATGCAGTGTTTCTTAATTGTCGAAAATCGTTTGACTCAGTACTGCACCTTCGCTTATTGTCAAAAGAAAGATCATATGGGGTACCAAGTGAAATTTGTGATTGGATTGAGGACATGTTGGTAGGGAGGACACAGCATGTTATCTTGGATGGACAGTCATCTCCAGTTGTAGAATAAACTTGGAGCGGCCCCAGGGAAGAGTGTTAGGACCCTTGCTGTTGATGTTGTATATTAATGACCTCGCACGCAGTACCAATAGTAAAATCAGACTTTTCACAGATGACGCAGTTATCTATAATGAAGTACTACCTGAGAGAAGCTGCATAAATATTCATTCACATCTTGATAAAATTCCAACTTGGTGCAGAGATTGGCAACTTGCTCTAAATGTTCAAAAACGTAAAATTTTGCACTTCACAAAACGATAAGTCATAGTATCCTAGGACTATGTCAGTTTGTCACTGTTGTAATCGGCCAACTCATGCAAGTACCTGGGTGTAATATTTTGTGGCTATATGTAATGGAATGATCACATAGGTTCAGTCGTGGGTAAACAAGATGGTAGGTTACAGTTTATTCGCAGAATGATAGGGAAAAGCAATCAGTGTACAAAGGAATTGTTTATAAATTCACTCCTGCGATTCATCCTAGAATATTGCCCGAGTGTGTGTGAACCGTACCAGATAGGACTAACAGGGGATTTTGAACGTATACAGAG
Source organism: Schistocerca serialis cubense (assembly GCF_023864345.2). Lineage (NCBI taxonomy): Eukaryota > Metazoa > Arthropoda > Insecta > Orthoptera > Acrididae > Schistocerca > Schistocerca serialis. The sequence goes on from NC_064642.1 coordinate 531,635,356, forward strand.
AAGGGTAGCACGAATGACCACAGATTTGTTTAATCCGTTGGAGAGCTGCAGAGATGCTGAAGGAAATGAAATGGCAGACTCTTGAAGACAGACGTAAAGTATTCCGAGAAAGTATACTAAGTTTCAAGAACCGGCTTTTAATGATTACTCCAGGGATATTCTAAAAACCTGTACGTATCCTCACGCAGGGATCGAGATGATAAGATCAGAATAATTACTGCACGCACAAAGGTATTCAAACAGCCATTCTTCCCGCGCTCCATGAGTGAATTGAACAGGAAGAAACCCTAATAACTGCTACAATGGGACGTACACTCCGTCATGCACCTCTCGGTGGCTTTCAAAGTATAGCTGTAGACGTAGATGCACAATGTGAGTCGACATTGCTGCGTGCGGTTGGTAATAAAGTTGCGTCGTCCCACAACAATTCAGTACGGTTTGTAAATAATAGTTTCTAGCTGAAACCTAGATCTGCCAATAAAATTTGAAAAGGACGGCTGATAGCTAAAATGTATTATTTACAAGTCAATATAACAGTCGATGCGTGCAACAGCCCTCTCAATAGAAGGTAATCTGATGAATTCAGTACGAGTCTGTTCGTAGAAGTGAAAGGGTTCACTGAATTAGAATAACAAAGCTTATTGATATTTCATGTGAACTTAATAAATGTGTCCACTTTGAACAAATGTCAGAGCGCTCCCTTCTAACAGTAACTTCAAATTCAAATAAAATGTTGCATATTTCAGATTTTAGCCAAAGGCCTTGCCGCAGTGGTAACACCAGTTCCCCTCAGACCACCGAAGTTAAGCGCTGTCGGGCTTGGCTAGCACTTGGGTGGGTTACCGTCCGGGTCTGCCTAGCGTTGTTGCCAAGGGGGATGCACTCAGCCCTTGCGACGCCAATTTAGTTATTTATTGGGAAGTAGCGGCTCTAGGCACGAAAATTGACAACGATCTGTAGAGCAGTGTGCTGACCACATGCCTTTCCATATCCGCATCCAGTGACGCCGATCGCCTGAGGATGAAAATAGGTCTGTATCATTTGATCTTCCGAGGCATGTACAGAGTTCGGAGTCATTTTCGATTTTAAATAAGAGGAGTCGTGCTAATGGTAACCTGAGTCACATTCCATAGGAAAGGAACTAGTGTGATGCCATTTAGGTTTGATAGAGGCAGATAGTGTCATAATACGTAGATACAGGCGTACAAAACTTACAGGAACCCCACAGCACTATTCAGTTGGAAAATTACCTCATCGGATTACTCAACATACATCTGGTTTCGTTTCGTTTAGCCACTACGCAACCCACTTTATAGCACTAAATTACGAAGCAGATAACAATGAAGACGATTTGCGACAGAATTTTAGGTCAAATAAGCACGGAAGCCTGGAAATTAAAAAAAAAAAATTAAGACTAAACTCAAAACGTAAAAAAATCACCGATCTTAAAATACCTGTCGTATGAGATGGCGAAAAGCTGCGTTGGAGAAACTGAAAACATAAGAGGAGGAAGAGGCATTAGAAAAAAGTTTTCAGAAAGAAAGTGTTGGATTTAAGATGATTCGACCAAAGAAGCAGTGACACAACAGGTGTTCACCGTTCAAAGAGAAACGAGCATTGTGAGAAGATAAAAGCATAGAGAAGAAACATAAAACTGCGACTGTGAAAGATTTGAAACAGATACGCGATCCATAGCTGACAGTATTGAGCAGGAGAAAAGGGTATAAGTGCCGGTCCACCCATTTTATTGTTTTCTTTATTTGTGAGTGCACAGGACGATTTCGCGCTGCATATGTAAAATAGAACGCATATACCAGAATGCCGAAATGAATCGAAAAAGTAGGTATCATTTCTCGTGTAAACCAATATTTGTGGAGCTGTCTCCACTTACCTCTATCTCATACAGAAGACGGAATGATATAAAATAAAATAATTCGAATGTGAAATGGTCGCATAGATTTCTTGGTGCTGTTTCGTCTGAATACAGCACATTAGTCTAAAAATTACGGCGATCCTCTATTAACGCGTTTGTAAGTATCCACTTTCGTCGCTACCGAACACGACGTTATTTCAGTCAGAGCTGTTCCGTTTCCTGTACTACCGCAGATAGTGTATTTCCTTCTTATGTTCTGGAGCAGCAGCACATGTAAGGAGCCTAGTTGTCTCGCCACGTCAAACACTGAAATTCTGGCGTCTGCAGTGATTTTCTCATCAGAGAGGTAGCACGTACTTCGTGAGTTCGCTGCTCTTGCTGTGAGGATGTAATGGAACTACTCATAAACGTTCTAAGGTTCACTGCTAACGAAATTAAAATCCAGAACTTTGCTGGGATGTCATCGAATTTCTATGTTCCATATTTCATCCGATAAAGCAGAAAAGTGATCATAGAAATTGTGTATTAAAAAAACGTACGTCTAAAAGGTTCACATGGCGCTCATTAATCATTCTCATTATTCGCAAATATAATCATTGTACATTAATGAATCTGATGGAAAGTATTGTTCGTATTTCACAGCTTACAGTTCATAAGCTGACTACTCTCTCCTTTCCTCGCAGTGTCGCGATTTCGGATGCACGCTCAAATCCTAGAAATTTTGCTGATTCGGCTTCTCCTTAACGACTGTTCTGTGTAGCACGAACCGCTTGAAGCGTGAGGTCGTATGGTTCCCAGGGTCAGAAATGTTACAAAATGCACGAGAAGTTCGTCGTGAACCAAGCAAAGGAGGCAAGTGACCTAGAGAACACCTAACTTTCACCGGCTTTGGCTGGGCAGCGATACTGGTAAAGAAGGTAAAGTGAATAAGTCTGTCTGTCTGTACGAAACCGCAGCGTGGTGTCCAAACGTAACAGCAAGCTTGCCATTCGGCTTTCCCTGCCCGCAGCCGAGCACGGCTCACAGGCCAAAATTTTCAGGACTATCTGTATGAGTGTCTCTCTCTCTCTCTCTCTCTCTCTCTCTCTCTCTCTCTCTCTCTCTCTCTCTCTGTGTGTGTGTGTGTGTGTGTGTGTGTGTGTGTGTGTGTGTGTGTGTGTGTGTGAGTGTGTGTGTGTGTGTCGTTCAGATTGAAACCTCCCCTTAGAAAAATTAACGAATTTCAATAATCCCTACAAAAGAATGGCCCTGACCAACAATAACCTATACCTTTCATGAATCACTTACCTCACTCGAACTACTGCAATAGAGCGAGCGCCACTACTGCCAGCTAAATGAAAGATTCTAACTACTGAAGGCACTAACTACTGATAGGTATAATTAGCAAATGAAAGATTTTGGTAGAGAACAAACAATGTATTTACCTTAATGGTGTTCAAAAGTCATAATATACATAACAGTTCATGGTATGTCCGCTCTTAAAATTCTGCCATCTCTCCCCCCACATCCACAACTGCTGGCGGCTCACCTCCAACTGCCCAACGCTACGTGCTGTTCACATCCAACTGCCCAACACTACAATAGCAAATATTCCAACAATGCAATTCAGCCACAGACTGCACACAGCACAGTCAGTGATTTTCATACAGAGCGCTACGTGGCGTTACCGACATAAAAACCTAAACAGCTTACTTACAAGATTAGTAAAGAAAGTACAGCACCAGAAATTTATTTCGATAAGGAACATAATTATGTTCTCTGAAGTCAACTACTGGTCATGTTAGGACCGTTTCGTTAGTACTGCTGATTTAAGTTGTCGTCTCGGAGGCTCTGACTAGCAATTATGTTACCGACATTCTCAATGGTCTGTGTATGCGTGGTTGGCTCCGAGGTCTGCTTGGAAATACACAAATTAATTCGCAGCCAAACTGCCTTGTGACAGCAACGGTGAATATGGAGCGTTTTATGTACGCTGAAATGGCTGACATGCATCTGGTATACAGGTCTCTGTATGGAAATGGACGAGTTGCACTGTGACGCATGTGACCTGCGCCTGAATACTTCTGTCCGCCTCTGTATGTAACTGAAAATCTTAGTCTTCAAAGATAGACACGGTAGCCCGAAAACTGTAGTGCCACTGAAATAAAACATTTAAGAAGTACTTGTGGCAGATTGTGTCGTTCAGAGTATCATTAATGGCCGCGTAGATTACGAGATCGGACATGAAATAACGTACGTGTGTGTGTGTGTGTGTGTGCTTTGCCCTACAGTACTCTAAGCCGCAGTTAACAGCCACTGTGTCCGGCACGGCGACATACAGCCGCAGGAAGGCGCCAGTCATAGTGTCTGGCCCGACCGCTAGCTGGTGCTGTCGTCTCTCACTGCGTCTCCTCCCCCCCTCCCCTCTCCACCACCCCCTTCACCTATCCTCACCAAGCCGGCTTCCCGCCGCCACAGCACTAAACGTGCTGATAAGGGTGCGCTGCTCTTGCCCTGGCGCTTATCTGTCGGAAGGCTGTCTGCGATAGCACGCTGGCGCAAAGTGTCTCGCCACGCCACCTCATCCAGACCACGTGGGCGGCTGCGCCGGCTGCTGGCCCTGAGGTTCCCGGAACTGCGGCTCCATTTTCGGAGGTTACTGCCGCATATGATACCCGTGAATCAACTACTTTTCGGCGTAACTGGTGGAAAGGAGACGGTGTACGCCACTGACGATGTATCGATTTCCATGCTTAAGTGAGGAGCTCAGGAAGAAACGTGAGACATTCCTTCAAACTAGCACGCTATCGATACTTCATCTTACTTGTTTTTTTTTGTTACAGTATGTCAGTTCGTCACGAATGAAGCCGTCACAATCACAAAATTGCACGAACTAGTAGGCAATAATGAACGACAGCTTGAAGAGACACACATTTCTCGAATCAACTTCTCTTTTTCCTGATTACAAAAGAAACCTAGTTTCAGTAAGGAGTTAGTGACGTGTTAGTGCCAGGCTATTTGCCGACACCAAACTTAACTCATATACAAAGTGTGAAGTCCTTGCTCGCTCGATTAACTCGGCGACAGTGGACGGAAACTTAGCGACATGTTCTTAGGCTCTGCCGGAAACCGGTACAGTCACGCAAAATAAGCAGAATTGGCGCCACAAATTTTTGTATTTGCAAATAGGCTCTTTGAAACCCTCGTGGGGCTTTCACCTCGAAATCCGTTGTCATTGCTGTCTTCAGTGCGAACACTGATTTGTTGTAGCACTCCACGCTACTGTAGCGTGTACAAGACTCATCATATCTGTCGAATTATTGGAACCTACATCAGCTTGAACTTCGAAATCGAAAATAATTTCCGTTATCGAACGCTTTATTATGCCAAACTGACCAGTTTCGGGTAATGTCGCGGTCTTGAGGTCTGCTAAACAAAATGAAAGTGACAACTGGGTTCTAATCCGGTGCGTACAATGTTACGGAGCTAAAGAATTTCCCTATCCAACAACAGTAGAAAAACGTTTCATAAAGTACCATTTCGCGCGGTTAGACTAAACCAGTCTATAAATTTCATGTCGTGTACTAAAGTCAACTTGTATGCTGTCTGTTCATGTTAAAATTTTAAAAGAAAAGTTTCGTGTCAAGGCGTAGTCTTACTGAGTACCCTGTACACGTACTAACGGTTTTAAAAATCAATACTTACGAAATAATTTTCACATGAAACAATTCCATAGCGTTGGACATTAGAGGATTTCATAAATTTTAAGAACATGTCGTATTATTTTCTATGAAAACATCGTCAGTAGCTGGTAAAGTGTCCCGCCCCGTCCCAATACGATGCGCTGATACAGACAAGAAGTCTTCAAAAATTTCAGAATGATCGCTGTGTACATCATCAGTGTGTCCAGCAATTCTTCAGGGTTATTAGCTATGAAGTGTAAATCTAAAGTAGTGCTTGCTCATCCACATAAACTCTTGTGACATCGGTGCAGAATTTCCATCTGTTCTCGTATTGTACGAAACACACGTTTTGTAGCCTCAAGCGCCGTCGGATTATTTTTCCTAAATTGTTATTTACACTAGGTTTCAGAGTTTCGCCGGGTGTGGCCTATATAATATTTATTACTCTCTGCACATTGAATTTTATGCTACCCAAAATTATTGCACAGCTTCTTGTTTGCCATGCTGGCTTATTCCTTAATATATGTGCAAATACAAGGGTGTAAAAAGACTTCGCGGCAGAAGTCTAGGGGTGACAGATGACGTCATGGGGAACAACTACTAGAAGCAAATTGTTCGCGGATACTTCACAGCCACACAATTCCTTCCTTCCATAACAAAAAGACTTCTCACTGATATTTCCGAAGGTGCCCTACCAACTGCCCCATTATTTTAGCCAATTTATGCTGTACATTTATTTTCTCCCCTTATCACAGGAAATAAACTAAAAAACTGAAACAGACGAGAAACGGACTTTATTCATAAAAAGTATGCTTCAACTGTGTTACGACGGTCATAAAAATGAACGCGTTTGGCCACACCTTAAAAAACATGACATTTTGATTGGATTCTGAGATAGCTCCAACTAACCACAGATGCGTATAAAATTACGGTAACTGCTACAATTTTTTCTATCCGTAGGACAAGAGCATGTTTACTTACTAAGCAGGAAACTAAGTTGTTTTCGCCACAATATCAGGTCTCAGCGAGAGAAATGCGGAGATATTACTCTTTTGTAGGCTTGACAAAATATTGTGGAACAAAAATTTGCTGAGAGTGGAGTTTGTATTGTTCTCGAGATCTTTTGGAATGAAGTGTCACGCAGAAGGTTTTCGTTACTCTGGCCGGAAACTTGGTGCCACAGAGGCAAGAAAAACGCCACGTTTACGCAACTGTCTGCCGGAAATTGCGTCGCCGGGTTAAAATGGAAAGTCAAGCTTGAGCATTAGACTTTCCAAAATGTGAATTATCTTTTGTAAAGAAGAAAATGTTACACAACTAAAATACTGCACTGCTTAAATGGAGGATGAACCAATGAATATTTCATCAACCACAACATTCAACAAATTTTGCGTGGACAATTGATGGTTATGCTGTTTGTTAGAATTTGAATCTGTATGATCAAACTCTACAGTTGTTTCTTTTGTTACTGAAATTATGTTTCCATGAGATGATCATATTTTTTAGGTTCTTTATGATAGATTGTCAGGCCTACTGTCAAAATTGCGTATATTAAATTTTCGACGACGACATCGTCGTCGATATGCACCAGAGGCAGTCGGTCACTGAGGTGGTTGTCGTATAATTGGTTCAGTTGTGTTCGTCCTTCCTTTCCGCAGTTTCAGGTTAATCTTCTTGGCTCAGTGATTTCAGTCCTGGATTTACCTCTACTGCTGTGAAATGAATTATGGACAGTTATGGAAGCAGCATGGCTCAATATATCAGCAGCAGCAGACTCCCAAAGATTAGTGGAGTCGATGCCATGTTTAGTTGCTGCACTACGCCGGGCAAAAGGAGATCAGACACGACATTAGGTGATACCACATTACTTCTGTCACCTCATTGTATTTGGTGGCAAAAAATATACGTTAACAGAACGCCAATCAGTTCTTAGTAAATGCTAAGGCATTCAAAAATTTGATTCTGGTACCAACAAGAAGTGCTATACCGTTATAAAAAGTAAACTGTAAATTAATTCTAGTATTCCACATTTCAATGAAATTTTTGGAAGAGCAACACTGTCTCGCTTTGCTTGCCTCGACGTCCGTGACGTGCAACGAAGTGTGCAACTTGCTGAATCCATTCATTTCAAACGATTGCAAGAGTTACCATTGTCAGTATACCTGTTCCTCCGTAATTTGTCGACAGGCGGATAAAGTTACATTATTGTAGTGGTATTCAGTATTTCGGAACTCTGCCTGTCTCTCTTATTTTAAAATAACACAGTCGATACCTGTAGCTCGGTGATAGTTACAAAAATGCGTTGGTCTTAGCTTTATGAACTCTAGGTTACAAATTACTTGTTGGAAAACACATCACAATTGTTAAGCGGTTCAAATTTATAGATGAGGGTTGTCATGGCGTTACGGTACACGAAACATTTTCTGTGGTTACTCCCCGCTTCAACTAGCAGTGTGCCAGACGTTTAGGAGTGCGTACGCTCTCTTCCCATCTTCAGACGTGCTGAAGGTCTTCGCGAGAAGATGTGAGGAGAGGGTCAAATGTTATCTGATGTTGAGAAAGCTATGCTTCTTACCTCGTGTGCATATAATAATACTCTACAGATTTGGGAGACTTGGATGTTACGCTGAAGAGACAATGTTCTTAGTTTTTCGTAACAAAATCGGATATTAAAACTTAAATTTATTGACCGACTCTATTGCCTGCATCCAGCTGACGTGTTTTCAGAGTTAATCGCTCACACCAGCAGAATTCTGGAAGAAGTGATTCATGATAGATTCTAAAATTAGTTGTTCATACTAGCGCATGTCATATCTAAAAATTACTTGAATTGACTTCGTTTTGAAATGGCTTAGCGAACAATTAGGAACGTTCTTAAAGAATTGCCATGCTATGTTCTTTCCATTTATCACTAATTCAAACAATGTTATCGATTCACAGATCAAAGAATATCTTAAAAACGTTCTTTTTTTTCGGAAATGATTTTTGGAACCTTTAACGCAAGTGGATGCGCAGAGAAAATTAAACTTAGACCTGTTTCGTAGTGCTTCATATCACCGAACTTCATATCTCTTGCCAGAAGCTAAATTCTGCTCTGCTCTGTCGATGATTCGTGCACAACGTTACTCATTCCAGGACTAAATGAATGTGGCGGGATAGCTCTTCGCAAAATACACTGTAGTGACAAGTCATAGGGTACTTTCCTAATCTGACCTCTCTTTGCTCGGCATAGTGCAGTAGCTCGGCGTGGCAAGCACTCAACAAGTCGTTGGAAGACCCTGCAGAATGATTGAGCCATACTGCCTTTACAGCCGTTCATAACTGCGAAACTGTTGTCGGTGCACGTTTATGGCCCATGGATGTTAGACGGGTGGCCAAATCAATCGCTCGTATTGTTCAGAATGTTCTTCAAACCAGTCGCCAATAATTGTGGCCCAGTTACATGGCGCATTGTCATCTGTAAAAATTCTATTGTTGTTGGGGATCATGAAGACAATGAATGGCTGTAAATGGTCTCAAAGTAGCCGAACATAGCCATTTCCAAAAAACGATCAGTTCAGTTGGACCAGAGGACCCACTCCGTTCCAAGGTAAACACAGTCCACACCATTATGGAACGATCACAAGATTGCGCAATGCGTTGTTTACAGTTTGGGTCCATGGCGTCGTGGGTTCTCAGCCACACTCGAACCCTATCGTCAACTCTTATCAAATGAAATCTGGGCTCACCTGACCAGGCAACAGTTCTCCAGTCGTCGAGCAGACAACCGATATGGTCACTAGTCCAGGATAGGCGCTGCAGGCTACATGATGTTAGCAAAGGCACTCGGGTTGGTCGTCTGCTGCCGTATTACACCGCACTGTCCCAACGGATCGGTCATCGTACGCCTCACATTGCTTCGATTTATATGATTGACGCAGTGTTGCTTGTCTGTTAGCACTGACTTCTCTACGCAAGCTCCGCTGCTCTCGGTAGTTCAGTGAAGACCGTCTGCCACTGAGTTTTAGTGGGGAGAGGTAATGCCAGACATTTCGTATTCTCGGCACTGTGGCTCTCGGAATACTGAATTCCATAAATATTTCCGAAATGGAATGTCCCATGTGTCTAGCTGCAACTATCCTTCCGCATTCAAAGTATGCTAATTCCCGTCGTCCGGCCTTAATCACGTTGGAAACCTTTCCAAATGAATCACCTGAGCGCAAATGACAGCTCCGCCAATGCATTGCCTTTTTATACCTTACGTACGCGATGCTATGGCCATCTACATCTACATACATACTCCGCAATCCACCATACGGTGCGTGGCGGAGGGTACCTCGTACCACAACTAGCATCTTCTCTGCCTGTTCCACTCCCAAACAGAACGAGGGAAAAATGACTGCCCATGTGCCTCTGTACGAGCCCTAATCTCTTATCTTTGTGGCCTTTCCGCGAAATGTAAGTTGGTGGCAGTAAATTTGTACTGCAGTCAGCCTCAAATGCTGGTTCTCTAAATTTCCTCAGTAGCGATTCACGAAAAGAACGCCTCCTTTCCTCTAGAGATTCCCACCCGAGTTCCTGAAGCATTTCCTTAACACTCGCGTGATTAGCAAACCTACCAGTAACAAATCTAGAAGCCCGCCTCTGAATTGCTTCTGTATCCTCCCTCAATCCGACCTGATAGAGATCCAGAACGCTCGAGCAGTACTCAAGAATAGGTCGTATTAGTGTTTTATAAGCGGTCTCCTTTACAGATGGACCACATCTTCCCAAAATTCTACCAAAGAACCGAAGACGACTATCCGCCTTCCCCACAACTGCCATTACATGCTAGTCCCACTTCATATCGCTCTGCAGTATTACGCCCAAATATCTACATACGTGCATATCACTTCTGTCACCTCAGTACATGTTCGATTGTTCGTCTCTGTGACGGTCTACTCCCCTCGCTCAGGAAATAAGTTCTTGACCTAGGTGGGGTGCATGGAGGGAACTTTGAGATCCCAATAGACGTGTAGCAACCTTAGGCAGCCCCTCCAGGTGGATGATCGGTGATATAATTCCAGGAGGCTGTGCGCGCGCACACACGATTAGTGTCGAGGTCGCTTGGAGCCAGCCTTCTCGTAAGACCTGTTCGTAGCCGCTCCAGCTGCGCTGCTCGGGTGGGTTTATTCCAGAGCCTTCGACTCGGGCGCGGACGGTTGCGCGTGGTAGGAAGCCACTCGACGTACTCAGGAAGAAACCTGTTCAGAGTACATCGCAACGCACATGTAAATCTGTATCACAGGTACCGCAAAAATATTTGTGCTTCACGGCCATTCTACGCATGTTCTAGGCCGTATCATCAGTTTGTACGGTAAAACTGAAAAATAAATGGCTCTGAGCACTATGGGACTTAAATTCTGAGGTCATCAGTCCCCTAGAACTTAGAACTACCTAAACCTAACCAACCTAACGACATCACACACATCCATGCCCGAGGCAGGATTCGAACCTGCGATCGTAGCGGTCGTGCGGTTCCAGACTGTAGCGCCTAGAACCGCTCGGCCACCCCGGCCGGCGGTAAAACTGAAAATTATCTTCAAATATTATAAACATGACTGACGTACTCTGCTATGAATAGTAAGAGCTAGGTAGGAATAATAATGATTCGTAATAGAAAACTAAACTGCCATGATTAAAAGGGAAGGGTTTAATACTTATTGGAATTTGCGCAGCTGAATAAGTATTAAGGAGAAAAAAAATGACATTTTACTAATAACTATATTTGCACATTCAAGGACCAATCAAGAATTTACAGCGAACACAACAGAATAATTAGCGCACACAAAGAGTGTTAGACAATGCGAAAGAGGTCTATTTTACACAGTGCACTTTGCGCCGTCACACACGAAATATATTGTTCACACAATTCCAACAATACTGCTAAAGTGAATAATCTGACTGCAAGAATGTTCAACAGTATAAACTGCCTGAATAATGAACTTTGATGTAAAACCTTACCTCTATTCTGCACATACCTGTATAGCGCGTGTCAGTACTGCTCTGTTTTGCGTGCCACTATGCTAAAGCTGCAAATTACTATACCATACACACACACACACACACACACACACACACACACACACACACACACACTCGTGAGTTGCAATGAGTTCTGTTAATTACAAATCGAAATATTTTCGGAACACACTAGGTTCCTTTTCTGCTTTTGAAAAGCCATGATCATTTAAAAATTAGGGAAAGGTAGGTAAAAATGCCACTGCAATAATAAGAGTATCTTCCAAAAATAAAACCTTAAAATTGTTCTTCACATAAATAGATTATTCCATTACACCACTTCCTTCTCAGATCAGTTGCCATTACATAATTGTCTTAATTAAACGCATCGATAAATTGAGACATCGCATTTGAAACATAACTACAACAGCTTCCTCACTTCGACACAGCTAACCACTATCTGCTACTGCGCCTACGCGCACACCAAAGATGATCACGTAACCCTGCGATACAGCTTACAACATCGCTGCTCGTTCATATGTAACAGCTCGACAACAAAGATAAGACATTATTGTACAATCGATTAATACTCTGACACCTATCAATGCTACTGACTCGTCGTATCGTAGATGACGACAGACTAGAAAAGATCAATCTAGTCTTAATGGAAGAGAGCTATAGTCACCTCATACCGGTGCTGATCCAGTTTTATACGAATGTAAGAGCTCTAACTTGCCGAGTTACCCCTACATCGCATCCCTCGAAATACATACATACTGTGAAGGAGAAAGATTGAAAATGAATCCTCCGGAAGCTAATTGTCCGGAGTCGGGCTACATTGCAATGACCACAGCAAGAGTACAATAAAGAAAGAGTATCAGTATCCATTAATACTTGGCCAAAACTTTCTTACCTCCTATTAATTTTTTTCTTAGTACCAGGTGCACAGTCGTCATTCGGCAGCGGAAAAGTTTGGTGACAGCGAACGGTGATAACACGATGTACAATATAATAAAATGTTTTGTATTACAGAAACGCGGTAATCGGACTTTTTGACAGGAAACTTAGATTGCAACATTAGACTTCGAAGGAATGCTAGTCTGCATATTATGGATCGCGGATGGTGCATAATTGACACGTCATGAAATACCAAAACACAGACAAAAAGTTTTACATATTACTAGTAAAGGATGTTAGCATCTTTTCTAAGAAGTAAAACATGTCACCTTAATTAATCGCGTTATTATACCAAAATTACAGAGAGGAAGACAGATGACGCCTTTACCTGTGCAATATGTAGGGAAAAAAGTGAATAGTACGAGCTGTTTCGTGCCTGTTATTTAAAAGAAAATGGAAAACTAAATTAAACGATGACACGTTGTTATTATTATTATTATTATTAGTAGTAGTAGTAGTAGTAGTAGTAGTAGTAGTAGTATAAACATAAACGATGACACATTATTATTGTTATTGTTGTTATTATTAGTTGTAGTATAGGGTACAATGTGATCTCTGATTTTGAGAGAGAGGTTACTTTTTATTACGAGCCGTCCGAGTGATGTGATACCTTTCTCGTCACCAATATCAGAGATGAGTTCTTGAAATATGTTGGTGTCAGGTGACCTCTTAGTTTTGTTTTACAAACAAGTTTTTTTTAGAAATCGCTCCCAGTCAATTCTTTCTCAGACAGCTTAAATTATACAATATTGCAACGTGTTAGGAGGTATGCCCTTATCAGGCAAAAAGGAAAATAAAACATCACATTAATAAGCATGATCATTAACTCAGTGATTATTAATAATGTTGTTGATGTAGTAGTTCTGAAAAGAAATTCTTTCTTAAGAACAGAATGTCATATGGCAGTTCTACTCTCACGGCGTAACTAAAAAGATGTTGCAACATTAAAATCGGTAAAGCACGTTGACAAAAAATTCCTTCTGGTAGCGGCCTCAACAAAAGTGCTTATTTTTTTTACAGTCAGTCACCGTGGAAGAATAGGCTCCCTAGTTCCCATCAGTTAAACTCTGGCAAGCTCCATCTACTTGCCCCTTCTGGACAACACTGGAAACACACTGAGGAAGCGATTATGTCTCAGATGAAATTCGACAGCAAGCCATGTTCGCGTAAGAGTTAGGAAACACAACCATCACTATGCAATTCATTTCTTGTTCAGTCTGAACCTACAGAGAGGACTTCAGAGAGAAGGAAGCGCGAATACCAGCTACAGTAGGAAGCGGGAGGTTTCCGGATAGATAGGCTCGACAGTGAAATTATCTCCCCTACCAGGGGGGGGGGGGGGAGGGAGGAGAGAGAGAGAGAGAGAGAGAAAGAGAGAGAGAGAAAGAGAGAGAGAGAGCCAGCCAGCCAGCCAGCCAAGTGTATTACGCAAAGCAATACATCCAGTTTTGTTACTTTAAATTTGAATAATGCTCACTGCATACAATTCCTTCATCATTTAAGACGACTCCCACTTAGTGTTAAACATGTAGTGTCCGGAAACCTCTAAGAGCTGGTACATGCTCCAGTTACGTCCTATGCATCTGTCAAACAGAAACACTTGAAATTTTTTAGCAACTCACTAATTATATTTTCGTTACTTTGCGTTTCGTTGAAAGAATCTCCCTTTGTAAAAAGCTAATTAGTTGTGGTCTTCAGTCCAGAGACTGGTTTGCTACGGCTCTCCACGCTACTTCATCCTGTGCGGGCTTCATCATCTCCCAGTACTTAACGCATCCTACATCCTTCTGAATCTGCTTAGTGTATTCATCTCTTGGTCTCCCTCTACGATTTTTACCCTCCACGCTGCCCTCCAATACTAAATTGGTGATCCCTTGATGCCTCACAACATGTCCTACCAACCGATCCCTTCTTCTAGTCAAGTTGTGCCACAAATTTCTCTTCTCCCCAATTCTATTCAGTGCCTCATTAGTTATGTGATCTACCCATCAAATCTTCAGCATTCTTCTGTAGCACCACATTTCGAAAGCTTCTATTCTCTTCTTGTCCAAACTATTTATCGTCCATGTTTCACTTCCATACAAATACTTTCAGAAATGACTTCCTGACATTTAAATCTATACTCGATGTTAACAAATTTCTCTTCTTCAGAAACGCTTTCGTTGCCATACATTTTATATCCTTTCTACTTAAACCATCATCAGTTATTTTGCTCCCGAAATAGCAAAACTCATTTACTACTTTAAGTGTCTCATTTCCTAATGTAATCCCCTCAGCATCACCCGACCTAATTCGACTACATTCCATTATCCTCGTTTTGCTTTTGTTGATGTTCATCTTATATCCTCCTTTTAATACACTGTTCATTCCGTTCAGCTACTCTTCGAGGTCCTTCGCTGTCTGTGATAGAATTACAATGGTATCGGCGAACCTCAAATATTTATTTGTTCTCCATGGATTTTAATACTTAAGCCGAATTTTTCTTTTGTATGTATCCCACAAACAGTTCGCATGTAGTGTGAGCAGTCTTTTTTTTTTTTTTTTTTTTTTTTTTTTTTTTTTTTTTTTTTTTGTGGCACCATAGTCTCTAAATCCCTAATTTAAGGTATTAGAGACTACAGTGTCACGAGGAAAAAAAAAAGACTGCTCGCATTACTAGCGAACTACTTGTGGCATATACAGGGTGTTCAAAAAAACTGCTGAATACTTGAAGAGGTGGTAGTACTCATCGAAACAAGAAAAATCAGTCCAATGAAATTGGGCCTGGAAATGCGTACTGTCTGCGATAAACAAGTGTTCACAGGTGTTGGTAAACGTGGCGTCCATTCATGACTGTGCACCCCTCTGGCCTACGGCGTAAGGAATCACGCACCCTCTGAGCGATACCCAGTTGTTGTTTTAGCTGCTGGCACGCATTGAAGACGCAACCCTGTAGTGTCCGCACAGCGTTGATTGGCGTGGTTTAGACCAATTCCTTAAAGTGTCCCCATAACCGGAAGTCCAGCGTGTTGAAGTTTGGGGGACGAGTAGGCCAAGGTGTGACACCCCACCCCCTCGATCAATCCAGCGGTCCTGCGTCAGATATTCGCACACACTGTAACGAGAGTGTGCTGGTGCGCCATCATGCATGAACATATGTAGTCGTTGCTGCAATGTCAAAGCCTCCAGCTAGACAGGCAATACATCAATGAGAAAGTCAGATAATGCCCCCCCAGTTAACGCTCGTGGTAGTGCGTATGGCCCTATTAATCTATCGTTAATTACGCCTGCCCACACGTTGGTTGAGAATCTATGTTGATGCCCCCTTTCCGGAATTTCTTGGAGATTTACTTCTGCCCACACATGCTGGTTATGGAAATTTACACCACCATCTCTTGTTAACCCTGCCTCATCGGCAAATAAAATCTTGAATGTGAACAGTGGATCCGTGACACACTTCTGCAACAGCTATTGACAGAACCGCCGCCTGCCAAGCCATCCTGTGGCCATTGGGCCTGAACGCGCTGTAGAAGATATGGGTACAGCAGTTGTTCATGAAGTACCGCCCCCCTACCCCCACAGATAAGAGAGAGAGACATACCTTCTGCTGCTGCTAACCGTCGCACACAGGTTCCAGGGGTTTCTTGCACCGAACGTAGCAGACGCTCCTTGTAGTCAGGCATGAGGACTGTGCGTTGCCTTCCACTGTCAGCCTTCCGAGGTGCAAGGATACCTGTGTCCCTCAGATGCTGGAAAAGTCTACCGCACGGCTTAACAGAGGGCATTCTGCGCTGTGGATATTTTTCAGGATAGAGGGCGCGGGCTCGCAGGCTACGTCCGCTCGCTAAAACATAGCAGAATATCATATCCGCCATGTCACTTGTCGAGTTCTGGACTTCCATTGCTAACAAGTGGTGGAAGAGAGAACATAAATACGTTGTGGACCATTTGAACGTACAGAAAGCGCAATAACAAAAAATACATCAGTGAATCCGCGTTTAGAAAAAGGTAAAACTCCATGATAAGTATCCACCGTTGACAGTACTGTGCAGTAAGGCACACAAAACACAACGAAAGCTAAGTAGCCAATACAGAAATTTGACGGAGCTCCAATGCAAAGACTGTGTTAGTATCGGCAACCCAACGTCGCGCAGCCCTTCCTATAAACAAGTTTTTAATTTTTCTTGTTTGGATTGGATAAATACGACACCTCTCAAACTATTCAACCTTTCTTTTTTCTTTTTTTTTTAGTATCCTGCATTTTCATAGAATGAGTCGATTCTCAGTGCTACCTCAGAAATGAAAGCTAACTGTTCACATTGGGGGTAGACACTTCTTACAAAACACGCTTCCTCTGCACCACTCCTCTCCCTAACGACGGTTGCTTAACCACACGCTGCACCCCCATTTAAAATCAACCAAGCCGGCCGCGGTGGCCGAGCGATTGTAGGCGCTCAGTCCGGAACCGCGCGACTGCTACGGTTGCAGGTTCGAATCTCGCCTCGGGCATGGATGTGTGTGATGTCCTTAGGTTAGTTAAGTTTAAGTAGTACTGAGTTCTAGGGGACTGATGACCTCAGGTGTTAAGTCGCATAGTGCTCAGAGCCATTTGAAAATGAACCAAGTTAAAATATGTGCACTGTGCTTACTGTTCGTAAACCACTGAACTCCTTACTTCTGAAATGGCAGGCTTGGGAAAATTTCTCACTGCCAATACTTTGCGTCTGACAACGGTCACGTACAGTATTGTATAGATCATACAGTAGTGCAGTAATCGTTACGTAATTACTGTTCTGATAAAATTTTGTTAGGAAGTGAATAATAAAGCTCTTTATGGTCTACTGCGAAATCTACCTACTACTCGGAGAAGGGATTTTCATGAGATATTTAAACATGTGTGACGCACATGTCTCAGTTTTAATCTCAGATGCATGTTGCAACGAAGAAACTGTGTATAGTGAGTGGACTGTGTCAGGAAGATGTTCATGGGTACGTTTCTCAAAGTTACAACCTCCGCAGCTTTGTCTCACGCGTTAACGATAGTGTTTGAAATAAAGAAGACATAATTACTGGTTACGTATGTAATCAGTCTTACGAAACAATAATCTTCTAAAATAATTTAGTTTCGAGATCGAAACACAACCGATCCGTTTTTTTTGTTGCCCTTTAGAAAATATCGTTTTACACCTGGGTCGTAGTTACCCCAGGCTGCGAACCACTGATTAGAGAGAGAGAGAGAGAGAGAGAGTTGTTCGCAAGGAGAACGAAAAAGAATGACACATCATTATGTTCATTAGGATCATGTTACAGCACTGTGGGGTTCAAACTAACGTTGGCGAATGAAAATGTTATAAAATTCGAATTACCGTAAACGAGTAAACTTTATTTACTTCACTGAAGCTATTTAATAAACTTAATTCTGTCGAGACTGTAGTTTCCTTCGACGTATACGATTTTCAAATAATTTACGGTAATGCAGTCGGATGATCACTACTGCGAGCAGACAGATACAGTTGTCACCTATTAGTGCCAATTTGTTTATGGAAGATTTCGAGGAACGTGCCTTGGAGTCAGCGACTTTTTTAAACATGCGTGTTTTTCTTTTTCTTTTTTTTTCGGATACATAGATGATACTGCTGTTGTTTGGCCAGATGGCAGCGAGAATTTGAACGACTTTTTAGAGCAGTCTGAATTCAATCCACCGGAATGACCTTCTCACGCCAGAGTTGGAAAAGGATGGCTCTCTTCCCTCTTTGATATTGGGACAGGAGGAAGCTGGATGATACGTTGGGACATGCCGAACTCTACCCGCACTGACTTGTATCTGCAAGATGATAGTTGGTCCATCCGGTACAGTGAGGTTTACTGAGCCCATGTCATCTCGCACCCCGAGAGTTTGTCAGCCTAGTTAGCCCAACTCGAAATCGCCTTTCGTCACAATAGCTATAGTGAAAGACAGATCAGATGTGCGTTGCGATACCGACCAAATGTCCACACAGTGAGTGATAACAATATCGAGGTGACACCAAAATCCACGGTCTTTTTTGCGTTAGGCAGGGAGCATTTCGAACAGGATTACGCGTTTTTCGCGGAAATACGATGTGAAGTGTGTTTTTCGACGACCATCTGAGTAAGGGTCCTTTTAGGGTCCTTGAACGATGATCTTGATTTGCGTGATGTAGCACGCATTCCTTGCAGTTGTAGCGTGTCATATATTGGTAAGGCTGTCAGGGCTTCGGAGGACTGGTGTATTGAGCATCAGCGGCGCATACGCTTACAACCACCGACCAAATCCGCCACTGCAGAACACTGTCTCGGCAGCTGTCATTCTATGCAATATAACAACACGTATGCGCTTCCAGTTATTGCGGTAGTGTTGTTAAGGAAGCTGTTGAAATTAAATTAGCAGATAAGCTTAGAAATAGAGACCGTGGTTTTTGTTTACATTCTGCACGGGCTCCTGCTCTTTTCTGTCCAAAAAAAAAAAAAAAAAAAGAGGGACAGTTTGTGCTACCTCATCCGTTGATTATTAATTTCACTATCGATTACTTCCGATGTCGGTCATCTTTTGATTGTGATAGTCTTTTTACTGTGTGTGTGTGTGTGTGTGTGTGTGTGTGTGTGTGTGTGTGTGTGTGAGAGAGAGAGAGAGAGAGAGAGAGAGAGAGAGAGAGAGAGACCGAGACCGACCTACCGACCTTACTGTACTGGAGTTTATAAATTCTTTTGCGCTGTACTTACTTGCTGCATTTTTGCCTTGAAAATGGCAGGGTGTGCGCTGCGTTCTCGTAAGTTATTCGAACATGACAGATTACTAGAGAGTGGCGCACGAAATGTGTTACAAATTGTTTCTTTCACAATTTACGACGCACATTAGATACCCCGTTGGGATCTCTACAGCAGTACCAGCAGAGATTGGAAAAACAAATGAGTTACGAAATGACTTGTAATTCAGGATACTGCCGCTAGGAGACTAGTAAGCAGCAATGGCTGACAATAGAAGAACGATCGGCAATTGCGTTACTTTTTCATGGAACGAAAAGCCTTGTTGTGACTCAGAGGCGTTTTCGACAACAGTTTAACACACGATGGGTCCCTTGCAAGACCACCACCCACAGGTTGTACGATAAATTTGTACAGGAAGGGACAGTATTGGAAGCGAAGCGACCTCGGCCTAAGCCTGTATGTTCGCCGGAGATTATTGAAGCGGTACGAGTTGTTGTACAGAGAAGTCCCGGGAAATCGTGTAGAAAGGCAGCAGTGCAACTGGGAATATCCAGACGCTCCGTTCAACGCATTCTTAAAAGTGACCTCCATATGTACCCGTACAAGATGACCCGTGCACAGAAGCTCACTGAAGAACACAAGCAGCAGAGACTACTGTGTGCTCAGTGGGCGGAGGATAGGGAAGAAACTCTCAACGTCGTTTGGTTTTCAGACGAGGCGCATTTTCATTTAGACGGTGTGGTTAACAAACAAAATGTACGCTTTTGGGCCACTGAAAACCCACACGTGCTTCATGAACAACAACATTATGCTCAGAGGATTACAGCGTGGGCAGCAATTTCCAGTCACGGACTTATTGGACCTTTTTCTTTGAAGAAACTGTGAGCGTTATTTGAGCATGCTTCGCAATAGCTTCATTCCACAGCTTCTTGCTATTGCCTTGCACTTCAACACGCAGTGGTTCATGCAAGATGGAGCAAGGCCACATTCTGCAAACACTGTGTTGGAGTTTTTACACGAGCATTTCGACATGCGGATCATTTAACTTAGGTTTCCAGGTCGCTTCAATGACTAACAAAATTGCCCCCCCCCCCCCCCCCCCGATAGTCCAGGCCTCAATCCATGTGACTTTTTTCTTTGGGGGTACCTAAAGGAAAAAATTTTCCCGAAACGTCCACGTGATTTAATGGAGCTCAGAAGACTTATTCTTCTAGCTTACAGTGAAATTAAGGAAGGTTAATCACTAACTTAGGTGTTCATTTGAAGGAAGTTACGAAACTAAATAGCGGACACACTGAGCATGTGCTGAGTTAGACCAATCTCCACGGACGGCTCTTCATTGTAGTATATGTTCCTTTCAGATTGTATTGACAATGAAGTTTATATTCAAAAACAAAATGGTAACGCATTTCGTGCGCCACCCTATACTATACTCAAAACACTACGCAACCGCATGAAGCATATCAGTATATCGCCAAGCCGCAACAATAAGACCAAGGCAGTGCTGACGGGGCGAAAAGCAAACTATGGCCGGTGTCACCTGCCGCCGCTGCTGCTGCGGCGGCGTTGTGTTGGCGAGGATTCGGCCACGCGGGCGCCAACTCAGCACCGCAGAACAGGCGAGGCGGCGGTGTGCAGTGCCGGCTGCGTCACGTGACTCCACGGTGAGTCGGCGCGCATCACGCCACGTGCCGAGGGCGCTGGCGTCACCGGCGCTGCCCTCTTCCCAGCAGCTGTGGGCGGGGAAGGCGCGTCGGAGAGGGAAAGGGGGGCTGTGTATGCCGTAATCGTAATGGGACAAGTCAGCGGCGTGCCAGCGCTCTGGCGTCAGTGTAGGATTCCATCTCGCGAACACTGCAGGTGGGCAAGGCGTCCGCATCTTGATGTGGTGGCATTTTTTTTTTTTTTTTTTTTTTTTCAAAATGCACCTTTCGTTTTCGACAGTCCGCTTTCAGATACACAGATCAAGTCAAAATAATTTTCTGTGGATATTATAGAACTCCGTAGAAATGCATGTTAAGTGAAATTCGCTGGTGTGCAAAACTTAAGACCAAAGTACGGGGTGTTCAAAAAATGGTTCAAATGGTTCAAATGGCTCTGCGCACTATGCGACTTAACTTCGGAGGTCATCAGTCGTCTAGAACTTAGAACTAATTAAACCTAACTAACCTAAGGACATCACACACATCCATGCCCGAGGCAGAATTCGAACCTGCGACCGTAGCGGTCGCTCGGCTCCAGACTGTAGCGCCCAGAACCGCACGACCACTCCGGCCGGCGCGGGGTGTTCAAAAAGTCTCTCCGCAGTGCCATATGATTGTTAGCTGCGCGTTCCGTATGCCGCAGTGAATATACCGAAATGAAACTGTGAAATACAAGTTATTAATTTATTGAATTTTCACTTTTACTTACAAATTTTCACATTAAATATTGAAAGTGTCCCTGTTGTTGAATACACAATTCAATTCGTCTAATCATGTTCCCAAACATAAGTTTGTTAATCAAATCTCGCACTATATCGCGTTTTGGGGGTGTTTTCTCTGGGAAAACTGAATTAAATGTTTGACGAACTGAAACTCAGTATTTACCGCCAGCTTTGAACACTTGTTCGACTTAAAGCACACGTTCTTCAATGGTTAGCATTTTAAGAGTGACAAAACGTAACAAGCGAACAAGGGAACTAAACTTAAACGTTCACGTCAACACGTAACGAAACACACCAACGATACTACTGACGCTGGCTGTGATAAACGAAACAGTGGAATGTTGCGAGAGTCCACTTCAAGGGAAGTAACCCAGGCAGGCGAAGAATCCTGCGGCACTGCGGAGAGATTTTTTGAACACACCGTAGCTTCCGAATGATGATACTGTCGTGTAACATGGCTCGATGAAACTTGGATTATACACAGAAAGAACTGCTACACTATAGTACAGAAAGAGACTGAAAGAAATGAGCGATGATACGAACAGAGAAAACACTGCTGTTCAAAGACAGTAAATGGAAACGATCGTATGGCGTCAGTGGCCGGGAGGTCCAAGGCAGGAAGTTCGGCCACCAAGTGCAAGGCTTATTGAGTGCGACGCCACATTTGGCGACTTGGGCGTCGACAATGGAGATGAAATGATGATGGCAGTACAACACGCAGTCCCTGAGGGGAGAAAAAATCTCCCATCACAGCCGGGAATCGAACCCGGGGTCCCGTGCGTGGGGAATCCAACGTGCTGACCGTTCAGCCATCGGGGCTGAAATGAATGCGTGTCATGGTGGTCCACTGGACATTACAAAAGGTGGGGCACAGTTCTGTTCCTATGGATAGTATTTCATGCGCTGCAACGTGCTCCCTTGTCGGCCAGAAGGTTGTTAGCGAGTTCTTGTGGTAGGACATTTCATTTCTCCAGGAGGGCGGTTGACAATTGCTGGATGGTCGTTGGTGCTCGTGGAGCTGCTGCGGTACGTCTGCCCAACGCACCTCACAAGTGCTCCATGGGATTTAAGTCTAGGAACGGGCAGGCCAATCCATTCGCCAAAGTCTTTCTCGTTGCGGTGTTCGAGGTTCACGCCTTGTCATCAATAAAAATGAAGTCGGGGCCGAATGCACACCTGAGAAGGGACACATGGGAAAGTACTACAGTGTCATAGTAACGTTGACAGGTGAGTGACAAGTGTTGAGAGGTATGGCTGTCAGTACGCTCATGCAAATTATGCCTCCCCGTACAATAACACCAGTAACACCAGAACGATCAGGTTCGGCAATCATAACGTGCAGGTTTACACGGCCGGCGTCTTCATTAGTTAAAACTTCCGGGCTGAGAGGCCTTGGTCCATCTGTAAAACTACTTCCTCCTGTCGTTTCGGAAGATGTTGCCCGCAGTTGGCGACGAAACGTCAGGGAGCAGTTGTTTCACAGATAGACCACGGCCTCTCAGTCCGTTACCTAATGAGGTTCGGCAATGTTACCGGGTGCATTACATATGAGGGTACGTCCAGAATCACTAGCCATTGATTCTGCTCTCATCCGAAAAGAGCACACACCTCTTTGGTGCCGTACTTACGCTCTTGGCACCACAGCAAACGGTGCCGTCGACGTCCGTGTGTCAACGGAACACCCCGATGCGGTCAGCGTGCCACCGCCACCGTGGAGCGTGAGACTGCGAGCTTTGCAGTTGTGTTAAATATGGTTTCATTGCATCTGCACCCGCTGTTTATGTACACCCCCGCCCCCCCCCCCCCCCCCCCCCCTCGTGCCTGTTGCACACTGCGCTGATCATCTGCTGCTGCAGTTGGCTGATGTCGACCCCATCACTCATATGGGCAGCAGTGCCTGCGGTTCGGAACGCTCCCCGTCACGTAACACAATACTGCGAGCAATATCAAACTGGTAGGTTACACTCTCCACACCTTGGCCTCCTCCCAGTTTCTCGATGATTCTTCGCCGTGTGATGTCATCCAAATGTTGTGACCGGGGAGTGTTGTAGTGAACACCACCACTAACACAGTGCATCGTAATTACTCGCAGACTGACACACACTGACTTTTCCCGTTCCTTCAACTTCCCCATGTTGCAGAGCCAACACCATTTGACTATGGTCTAACTGGTCTCAAGCCATGTGAAGCCATTCTGTGCGCGCGACAGGTAGACCTCTGGCAACATGCTCCCGCATTTTTTTCATTTCAAAAAAGCAGTTGATATGTTACTTCATCTATCTCGTCCTAAAGTTTTTCAAGAGCAGTGTATTTAGAACTGCACAGCGGAATGCTGATTACATTGAAGTGTTCTACATTGTTTTAATATCGCGATACATCTGTCAAAAATTTCAACACTGATCATCAAGCAAGTTGTGACAATCTGTAAAACCAGTTCATTTGGCGTCTGTGTCCAGGAAATATTGCGCAGAAAATTTTATAAAAAAATCACCCTAAATCAGAGTTGTAACTTCAGGAATATATCATGAATTACTATACATGCTGTACTTAAATGCAGTATTGATAGTCGTCTGCGTTCTTAGCCTTCCAGATGCAAATTAAGAGGTCCGACTTCAGTGGAGAAAAAATATACCAGTCGCAGGCAAATCATATCATCTCCAGCGTGGCAACAGTTTCAAGTGGTTTACAACATTTAAATGTTCGTGTATGCACATAAGCCCCCATGGATGCGGACCCAGTTAAGTATAAATGATTTGAGGATGCCGTGCAAATACGGATAGCATTTCTATTCAGATGTGTTATTCTGTAGGAACTTGTGACGATACCTTCTAACGCATCAGTGTTAGAGAGAGCTGATCGCTGGCAGAACTTAGGTTGCCGTAGAATATGTTCTACTCGGCCATTGGAAGCATACACAATGATCCACTACTT
This sequence comes from Schistocerca serialis cubense, assembly GCF_023864345.2. Lineage (NCBI taxonomy): Eukaryota > Metazoa > Arthropoda > Insecta > Orthoptera > Acrididae > Schistocerca > Schistocerca serialis. The sequence continues at coordinate 531,659,888 of NC_064642.1, forward strand.
TCAGTTTAATTACGAGCGCCTACTGATACAAAATGCCTCCGAATTTTGAGTGCGCCGGTTCTTCCGATTTTTATGTAAAACAAAATCTGTTAACATTATAAATCTTCATTCTTCATGTCTACATATTTACATCCTTCTGCCGCTAGAGGGCTATGAATTGTAGCGTATGACATGACTGTCTCTTCCATTTTTGAGCTCCCTGTATTTATTCTGGACCTTTCAGATAGATTTTTTATAGTCCGTATAAGATGTATGGGATGTACTCTTTCTTCCATGTTACCTGTGATTTGTTTCTAATGACAGAAATGTTTTTCTACATTGTCTTGGCATTGTTTTCCAAGAACTTTTTAATGCTGAAAATATAATCTGATGATTCATACGTCTGACTGTCCTAGTCAGTACTTCCAGTGCGGTTGTGAAGTTTCTGCCGTCGTAATTCGTAAATAAAGTTCAGCGTGGCGTCGTTAGCGCCACGTCGGAGGCTAGCATTGTGTTGTTCACGGCACGCTGATCAATTGGTTTCGTACGGTCACGCGTTTGTGCGTAGTCTATTGCGACCCTTTGAAGCATCGCGAATGACGGCTTCTGGTTGTTGCGAGTTCATGCTCAGTTTAGCAATGTTTGGTGTTACCGTTAAATGGGTTATTTCCCTTAATTTGTGCTACCGCGCCGTAACTTGATTAGCATTTGTGGCCAACCGTACAGCGACATTCCGAATGGCTCGTGCCTTTGACACTTTACCCGCCCCCTTTGTGGAGGCCATTCCTCGTATTTATAACAGTACGATACAGCTGACCAGTTAGAAACATGGAAATAACGCATGAGTTCAAACATGTTCCCGCGCTTCCCTGAAAACTGTAGAGATATGTCACGTCTCTCGCTCCACAAAACAAGGATCGTTATTAGTATTCACATAGAAATTGTCCACTACTGTCGTAGTATCCGTCTACATTCAGAAATCTGTGCAAAGGTGTCACGGATTCATGGTGACATCATAAAAGTATGGGATATGTAAGACTACGTTCATAGTTGCGCAGTTGCTGTCTATTTACTTCACTATCCGTCGTTACTTAAGTCAGTAAATAAACAGTGGATGTGACAAGAGGGGACTCGCTAGCTCCTATACACTGTTTGACTTCCCTGTATCGTAAACTCTGTTGAAGTAGAGCGTGGATTTAAACCACATCAAACCATGCGCTGTAGATTCACGTGGTCCGAGCTTTACTGGAAAAGCGGATGGCATGATTGTGTTGTTAACTGAACGAACACTAATATTTTTGACATTCATTTCTTAACTGGTTTGATGTTACGATCAATTTGCACAAAATTTTCATTACTTATTTCATTTCTATATAACTGCATAATCAACATATTTGGATTTCTAATATTCTGAGTGATTTCAGGCACTAATGTTTTGTATTATCCTCCTCAATTTTTTCCGTATGTCGTACAAGACCCACTATTTTTATTCGTTTTTAATGCAAAACTACATGTCCTTCACTTGTGTCAAGAAACTGATATTTCTACTCTGTCAAGGAACTGCATATCCAACAGTTTGCCTATTTAATGTGTTTGGATGCTGCGTTCATCCATTACAGAAACTCAGAGTTAATCGTCTTATATTTGTCGGCGTGCAATAATAGCATCTTGATAGTTGAAGACAAATGTAAAATTGTGTTTTCAGTGTCTGTGTTATATAGTGTACCGTGCAATACCCTTCAGACTTGGATGCTTGTCTGAAGGACACTGCATAGTAAATCGTATTACACATATCAGATAGTAGTTCATGCCTAGACAGAGCCGCAACGATAATAATGAATGTCTTTCCCTTTGCGGGAATCACAGAAACTGTGGAAGTGCAGGATGTGGACACGCATTGACGTATGGAACTTCGGATCAGTCCTGGAGACATGCTCGGGTAGCCAAAGCGAGAAATTGGGGTTCACTGTCACTAATCAATTGGGTAAATGAAATCTAAACGTTTTTACAATGCGAATACATTTCTTTTACATGTAAAATTTATACCAGTATGGAGGGTATTTCAAAACTGATGTTACAGGCTTCTAGGGGTTTCAGAGGGGACTTCGTAGATAACGTTTCGATCATGAACACTTCGAGAAACACACCCTTTGAATGTAAAGTAGGTTTGAAGATATGATCATTTTCAAATCTTGCGCTTCACGGAACGAGAGCGCATTGAGAACAGGGCGGCGCCTCAGTCTCGTGACGTAATATGCCGTCTACTCTGCCACTGCTTCGACGTCAGGCTCGCTTGTCAGTCGGTCATCCAGAAAAGGGTCTCACGTTCTTCTGTACAGCCCAGTGGATCCCAGATTCTCGAAATTCTTGCAAGATGTACTGGTAGGGTCGTAGGAAGATCTACTTTTCTCATTCCGTCAGAAAATGTAGTATCAACATGACAGCGCACCCGTGTATTTCGCACGTGGTGTTTGCGGATATCTCAACCAAACATACGGTGAAAGAGATGGACCAACTCTTTGACCACCGCGATGAGCTGATTTAACTCCTCTCGACTTTTTGTTGTGGGGCCATATGAAGAGTCTTGTGTATCCGACTCCAGTACAGTCCTCGCGGCAGTAAATTTTATTCAACACTGACGACGGTTTGTGGACCGTTTGTATGAAAGCACGCGTCACGGATTCGCCTTTTGCAGCGAATACTGGGGTTGTTACGTGGAGCATCTCCTTTACAGTGCCAGTGCACGAGCTCATTCTCATCCACTAAGTCCACTCTACAAACTTCTGAAGCCCTTAACAGGAATTTTGAAAAACGCTGTATATTTGCGTATGCTGCTATCTTCAAGTCATATCGATGTACATAAGCATTGCCGGCCGCAGTGACCGAGCGGTTATAGGCGCTTCAGTCCGGAACCACGCGGCTGCTGTGGTTGCAGGTTCGAATCCTGCCTCGGGCGTGGATGTGTGTGATGCCCTTAGGTTAGTCAGATTTAAGTAGTTCTGTTAATTCCCATAGTGCTTAGAGCCATAAGCCATACCTCAACAAACACAACGTACGGTGCGAGGCGGAGGGATCCTGTGCCACTACTAGTAATTTTCTTTCCTATTGCATCGGGCAAATAGGGCGAGGGGAAAAAATGTGTATGTGCCTCCGTATTTCTCGTTGCTCACTTTTGTGTTCCTTACGCGAAGCGTATGTTGACGGCAGTAGAATCGTTCTGGAGTCAGCTTCAAATGCTGTTTCCCTAAATTTTATCAGTAGCGTTCTTCTGAAAGAACATCGCTTTCCCTCCAGCGATTCGCATTTCAGTTCCCAAAGCATCTCTGTAACACATTCGCCGTGTTCGAAACCGCCTGTAAAAAAAATCGAGCAGTGCGCCTTAGAATTGCTTAGAGGTCTCCCTTTAATGCGACGTGGGTACATATCCCAAAAACTCGAGCAGTACTGAGAAATAGATCGTATTAGCGTTCTTTAGACTGTCTCCTTTACAAAAAACCGTACTTGGCTAGAATTCTTCCAATAAACCGAAGTCCATCACTCGCCTTCCCTACCATAATCCTCACATGCTAGTTACACTTCATACCGCTTTGCAACTTAACTGCCAGATATTACATCGACGGTGTAAATCAGGACACTATTAATGTTGCATCCAAACATGGCGTGTTTGCTCCTTCTACTCATCGCGTATTTCTACATTTAGAGCTGAATGCCATTCATCCCAACAAGTAGAAACGTTGTCTACTCAGCGACGGCACCTTCCCATACATCACACCACCATCAGCAAACAATCGAAAATGGCTGCTCACCCTTCCCAGCGGGTCATTTATGTGGCTAGGAGCCGTCCGCTGTGGGCGAGCGGCTCTAGACACTTCAGCAGCTGCTGCTACGGTCGCACGTTCGAATCCTGCCTCGGGCATGGTTGTGTGTGATGTTATGTTTAAGTAGTTCAAAGTCTAGGGGACTGATGACCTCAGATGTGAAGTCCCATAATGCTTAGAGTAATTTGAACCATTTGTGGCTAGGAAATGATAGCGGCACTGCTACACTTCCCTGGGACTTGATAACCTTGCCTCTGATCAACACTCGCCGTCGAGGACAAATTACGGGGTTCCATTACTTAATGAATCTTCGAGCCACTCAGATATCAAAAATGGTTCAAGTGGCTCTGAGCACTATGGGACTTAACATCTGAGGTCATCAGTCGCCTATAACTTAGAACTACTTAAACCTAACTAACCTAAGGACATCACACACATCCATGCCCTAGGCAGGATTCGAACCTGCGACCGTAACGGTCTCGAGGTTCTTGACTGAAGCGCCTAGGCTCACATGTCTGGGAAACTCTTCGATATGCTCGTACCTTCGTTAAGTCTGCCGTGCGATACAGTGTCAACTCCTTTTCATAAATCGGGATATATGGTATCTGCCTAATGTCCTTCATCCACAGTTCGCAGTGTATCATATGAGAAATGGGCAAGCCAAGTTCCGCACGAGCGATGATTTGTAAACCCGTGCTGATTCGTTGACATAAGCCTCTCGGCATCGAGGAAATTTACTGCAGTCGAACTGAGAATATATTCTGAAGGAAACCGATGTTAGGGGTGTTGGTCTGTAATTTTACGGGTCCGCTCGTTCGCCCTTGTTACGTCTGGAAGCCACCTGCGCTTTCTTTCAGTCGATCTACAGCGGCGAACGTCAAGCATGTTGATACTGGTGTACTTCCATACTTCTTTCACCTGTTCATAAGTGTCCCTGCATGGCGATCACCTTCTTTCTGGCGGCAAGGATTCATGCTTTGGGAGTGGAAGCGCTCTTGCAGAACGCTGCGACTTGAAGCTAACGGGACATCTGTTGGCAGCTGGCTCCTATTCGCAGTAACTAGGTAAGCGGTGACGGTGTTTCCTCTTCTAAAGTCTGTGCGTCTTACGAGCTGCAGAACTGAGGGGTCCGGCCTGATACGTCTCCCTGTTGTTGCCCGCAGACCTTCCTGCAACCGAGGGTGGCACCACCCGTCGTGCGGCCCTCGCCGCTGTTGCTCTGCCCCCTCCCGGAGCGACGTCGGCCACAGTGGCCCCAGGAAGCTGGCCGCCTCGTAGGGAAGCTGAGTCATCCACTGGCGGACTTCCGGAGATGGCCCCGGAGCGCGTTCCCATCCGGAGACCACTCACCACCCCGACACCCGGCGTCCGGAACTCTGCAGCCCTCACTATTGGGGAGGAAGACTCGGAAGGGGGATTGCCGCGGGCCGCGGTAAGAGATTTGTACGAGAGAGGGGACCGACCGGCCTTCAAGGACAAAGAGTGGTCCGTCTTACAGGAAAAAGCAGCGAGGATGTCTTTCCAGTATTACAGACATTTACTCGAGCTACTCTCGGTGCTGGCGGATGAAGAGAGTCGCCGCCCGACTAGTACCAAACTTGGCAGACCAGCAACGCTGCAGAGTGTGCTGCGAAAGGAGGCTGAAGGGAGGACTATAGAGACGGAAGGCACTCCTGAGATACAGCTGGAACCTAGCGACGAGTCTCGAGAAGGGGACGACGCAGGTGGTGGCCTGTCGAGCGCCGTTGAGAGTAACGCCGCTCCAGTGGCGGAGGAAGGAGAAGAAATGGGCGATGCGGGTGGGGAGTACGGAGACGCCCGGCGCCTCCTGGGACGGCTGCGCGCGGTCGGAAGGCGCCAGCGGCCGCCCGAGACTCGGAAGCAGGAGCCGGTGGTGGACGAGACGGAGCCGCCGACAGCGGCGGGCGGCGAGGAGCGCCCGCCGGCCGACCTGGTGCAGGCGGTGTCGCGCGCGCAGATGTCGCGCCTCAACGCAGACGTGCTGCGGCGCACCGCCCAGATGCTCCAGCAGGAGACGCGCAAGCTGCAGGCGGAGCGCGACATGCTGACCGCGTCCAGGGACGCGCTGCGCGCCCAGGCGCGGTCGTCGCTGGCCGAGCGGGAGCGCATCAACGCAGAGCGACTCAAGATAGACCTGGAGCGAGACATGCTGCAGGCACAGGTGCTCGGCTGAGGCCGCCGACGCTGCCAACACGCGACGTTCGCTTCAATTCCCTGACCTGCTAACAAAGACTTGATACAAATCCCTCAGTCTGACCTGTTTCGTGCTGTGTATCTACAATTTGTACAGAAACCAGATGGCAGTTATAAGAGTCGAGGGACATGAAAGGGAAGCAGTGGTTGGGAAGGGAGGGAGACAGGGTTGTAGCCTCTCCCCGAGGCTATTCAATCTGTATATTGAACAAGAAGAGAATGAAACAAAAGAAAAATTCGGAGTAGGTACTAAAATCCATGGAGAAGAAATATAAACTTTGAGGTTTGTCGATGACATTGTAATTCTGTCAGAGACAGCAAAGGACTTGGAAGAGCGGTTGAACGGAATGGACAGTGTCTTGAAAGGACGGTATAAGATGAACATCAACAAAAGCAAAACGAGGATAATGGTATTTAGTCGAGTTAACTCGGGTGATGCTGGGGGAATTAGATTAGGAAATGAGACACTTAAAGTAGTAAAGGAGTTTTGCTATTTGGGGAGCAAAATAACTGATGATGCTCGAAGTAGAGAGGATATAAAATGTAGACTGGCAATGGTAAGGAAAGCGGTTCTGAAGAAGAGAAATTTGTTAACATCGAGTATAGATTTAAGTGTCAGGAAGTCGTTTCTGAAAGTATTTGTATGGAATGTAGCCATGTATGGAAGTGAAATATGGACAATAAATAGTTTGGACTAGAAGAGAATAGAAGCTTTCGAAATGTGGTGCTACAGAAGAATGTTGAAGATTAGGTGGGTAGATCACGTAACTTATGAGGAGGTATTGAACAGAATTGGGGAGGAGTTTGTGGCACAACTTGACTAGAAGAAGGGATCGGTTGGTAGGACATGTTCTGAGGCATCAAGGGATCACCAATTTGATACTGGAGGGCAGCGTGGAGGGTAAAAATCGTAGAGGGAGACCAAGAGATGAATACACTAAGCAGATTCAGAAGAATGTAGGCTGCAGTAGGTACTGGGAGATGAAGAGGCTTGCACAGGATAGGGTAGGATGGAGAGCTGCATCAAACCAGTCTCAGGACTAAAGACCACAACTATAACAACAGTGTCGATTGCTAATTCGTTACCAGGTCTCGCCTCAATGCAGTAGCAATCATGCTGTTGTTGTCTTCAGTCCTAAAACTGGTTTAATGCAGCTCTCCATGCTACACTATCCTGTGCAAGCTTCATCATCTCCCAGTACCTACTGCAACCTACATTCTTCTGAATCTGCCTAGTGTATTCATCTCTTGGCCTCCCTCTACGATTTTTACCCTCCATGCTGCCCTCCAATACTAAATTGCTGACCCCCTTGATGCCTCAGAATATACCCTACCAACCGATCCCTTCTTCTACTCAAGTTGTGCCACAAATTTCTCTTCTCCCCAGTTGTAGTCAATAGCTCCTCATTAGTTATGTGATCTACCCGTCTAATCTTTAGCATTCTTCTGTAGCTCCACATTTCGAAAGCTTCTATTCTCTTCTTGCCCAAACTACTTATCGTCCACGTTTCACTTCCATACATGGCTACACTCCATAGAAATACTTTCAGAAACGACTTCCTGACACTTAAATCTATACTCGATGTTAACAAATTTCTCTTCTTCAGAAACGCTTTCCTTACCATTGCCAGTCTACATTTTATATCTTCTCTACTTCGACCATCATCATCTGCTCCCCAAATAACAAAACTCATTTACTACTTTAAGTGTCTCATTTCCTAATCTAATACCCTCAGCATCACCCAATGTAATTAGACTATATTCCATTATCCTCGTTTTCATTTTGCTTTTGTTGATGTTCATCTTATACCGTCCTTTCAAGACACTGTCCATTCCGTTCAGCTGCTCTTCCATGTCCTTTGCTGTCTCTGACAGAATTACAATGTCATCGACAAACCTCAAAGTTTTTATTTGTTCTCCGTGGATTTTAATTCCTACTCCGAATTTTTCTTTTGTTTCCTTCACTGCTTGCTCAATATACAGATTGAATAGCATCGGGGAGAGGCTACAACCCTGTCTCACTCCCTTCCCAACCACTGCTTCCTTTTCATGCCCCTCGACTCTTAAAACTGCCATCTGGTTTCTGTACAAATTGTAAATAGGCTTTCGCTCCCCGTATTTTACCCCACCCAACTTCAGAATTTGATAGAGAGTACTCCAGTCGACATTGTCAAAAGCTTTCTCAAAGTCTACAAATGCTAGATACGTAGGTTTGCCTTTCCTTAATCTATTTTCTAAGATAACTCGTAGGGTCAGTATTGCCTCACGTGTTCCAGTGTTTCTACGGAATCCAAACTGATCTTCCCCGATGTTGACTACTATCAGTTTTTCCATTCGTCTGTAAAGAATTCGTGTTAGTATTTTGCAGCCGTGGCTTATTAAACTGATAGTTCGTTCGGGGATTATAGTGAATAAAAACTCTTGCGTCGCCTTCACTAAGCTGGTTCGCTTCAGCTGTACTAGAAACCTTTATTTATGATCCAATTAGTTTCGCTTTGTTAGATCCACATCTGCAGCGATGCATAACTCGATATGGTATGTCATGGGATAGCTTCTACAAGCGTGTCGGACCACTCTTTCTTCCCCGGCGTAGTGCACTAACTGTGTCGTGGAGAAGTATTGAGTCAAGCTGCCCCTATAGCCGTCAATAATTGTGAATGTTGTTGTATTTTGTGTAAGAACCGACTTCTCGATTATGTCCAATAAATATTCGCTAGGATTCATGTCACGCGATCCGGGTGTCCAGTCGCAAACAATTGCGGCCCGGTGACATAGCGCATTATCATCCATAAAAAAATCCATCGAGGACAGGCGATCACTGCGATCCTCATGTTGTCACGAAGACGCTGCGCCTTCGATTTCCTGTATCGGCAAAACAGTGTACCCATTCTGTCCTAGTTTAAACTGCCGACATTTCCACTGTTAAACATTTTTATCACAACTGAATAAAACATGTTGGTTCATTTACTAGTTATCGTTTGGAATAAATTATGAAATAAATACATTTCCCTGGAGAAGTGGCTCTAGCGCTGCGAAACTAGTTGGATCATAAATAAAGATCATACAGCTGAAGCTATCTTTTTCGTCATAGTACAGTTCTGCAGATGCGGATACCCACAATACAAAGTTTGTTCCAAGTTCGCTTCTACCGTTCACTATTTAGATATTTTTTGTTAATCTTTCTTTATATCTGTATTCGTGACCTACTCAGTTCCCCCATCAACACATATAATTAGGCTGGCATATTCCCTGTTGGTCGTATTCCCATCATCTTCGGCCATATGTCCGTCAATGATTTGTCTGATGTTTGACCAGCACCAGTGGATGTCGTTATCAGAGACTAGCCTTTCGTTGCCAGTCCGCTGCCAGTAACGTAGTGTGATTCTTTGGCCGTGCGGACCGGCAGTGGAGTGTGAATCTTTGAGAATGACAGTCACTCGTGTTGGCGAAACTTCAGAAAAACCATTAAGCAGACACTGGCTGAAGGTCCAGAGGCTAAAGCCAACAGGCCATGCGTCAACGTGTGGCCACAAAAGCCTCAACAGTTCACTAGTCACCTATAGAACTAAGTTGTTGGGAGGAGAAAACTTTTAAGAAAAGTTTTTCTTTTCGTCGTATTGATTTTTTCGTACCTCTGCAAACGTAGATATTCTCTTGTTCCGCTGCTTCCAAGATTTTTCGTAGATCATACATTGCAACGTGTTACTACTAATTTTTGGTTTATACTAATTATACTGTTAATTGTAAACCTGTATCTTCGTAAATAAACAAGTATATTTTGGAGTATTCTCTTCCTCTCCCTTGTTAATACTGTTTCAATCGCTATAGAATTATTTCACTACTCGTGTGAGTTACTTGAGATCAATTGCTCAAAAATTAAATAATGGTTTTAAAGCCTTTTTTATGATTAAATATTTAACTTTCAAACACGTCTGTTACTCATCGTACGGATTGAAAGTCTTGTGAATCAACTTCCCACAATGCACAACGACTTTCAGCCGTAACAAAATGTATTACCCTAAATACAGAGAATACCTAGGCAGATAAAATGTTTTAGTTTCTGAGGATGAATGTTAACGCATTTTACACCTCTCAGAATATCTAATTCGTCTAATACATTTCTTTCTTCTTTTTCAATGTGCTATGATCAAATATTAGCGAAGCAGAGTGTCAAGCGGTATTTTCTTCTGCCGGCTGGCTGTCACCTGGCAGGTTTACCGCGACCTGTACTTACCAGACCCGTGCTAAGGCAAATGAAGCTGATCTCATTATTTCACGTTAAACACGGATGCTGACGTATCACAGTATCACTCCCGCAGTCGGAATAACCACTTTTAAATGATACACTAAATGATTTGTCTTATAGCGGTTCTTTGTGATGTAATGAAGTCATCACTGACAAATTGAAGCGTTTCTATCTCATGTATCTGATACACAGCTGCAGTGAAAGAACCAGACAGCGTATAGTATGTCATTTTATACGGTATTGACCAATGCGCTATCAGCCAGTCAGTTACGTTCTGCGAGAATTCATTCTACAGGTGGTCAGTAGGTGCAATCTCCAACTGCAAACAAAGCGAAGGACAAAGCTTTAAGTCCTGCAGTTTCTTTGTAGGTAGCTAAAGAATTACTCCGGTTTTCGACAGCACAATTGAAGCGATGACCACAAACTTCTGTTGCCACTTCATCCAACGGATCCATGTATCTGGCAATATCACTGCAGGTGGTATGCAAAATTGCTGTATGTTGAGTACAGCTATTTCTATCCATAAAGTGACTTCATCTTCTTTATTCTTAATATTCAGCGTTTGATTGCCAGGTCGGCTAATTGCAGCTTGCACAAATAACGCTGGACCATAATTGTAGGTAAACTAAAAATTGTTGTATAACTTAACTGTGGTTACTGAAAACATAAGTTAGACAGTCATCACTCATATTTCAGAACACAATAAATGTTTCATTTTGTAATTCTCTGTATCGGTTTTACACACAATTTTTGTATCTATGTACATCAGTATTAAATAAGTGGCGATTTGGGATGAATAAAATATAAGAAATAATGTGCTAATAGTACATTAATGGTATTGTGAGATGCTTATGGGAATAAACAATCTACCTCTACGTATTGTCTGTGGTTTACCTGAATAATTACCCTCTTCCTTTCACGTAACTGTTCTTAGACATTACAGGTATGCTTTGCAGATATACTCTCACAGGCGCATGGAACATGCAATATATGAAGGTATCGCACAATATTACAATGGATAGTTCCCCGATTTTTTTTATTTTTTTATTTGAGGGGATGAAGAGTAGTACACGGTTCTGTTTTTCATCAGTGTTTAAATTTGGATATAGGTAATAACGTCAGAGCTAGAAATTTCACCAGGGAAAATACTGTCAACAGAAAAAACCATGAGAGTGAATATTTTACACACCTTCTGTTAACAAACGAAGGTGCAAGGTGGTAAGGACATTGGGCCCTTATTGAGGAGGATATGATTTCAAATCCTCGTCGGATTATGTTGATAAAGTTTTCTGAGGTTTCCTTAAATCGCTTTGGCTAATGGTTGGAACAAATATTAAATGACGTCACGGCCGAGTACCTCCCACTGTCACGCCTCATAACGGCTGGTCCACCCTCCCCCCTCCCTCTTTCCTCCACCCCCCACCCGCTGCCAATCCCCTACGCCCTCGATCGTTAAAACTGTAAGCCTACCGCTAATATATTACCACTGACGTGATAAATGGGAGTCTGTATGAAGCGTCATCAGTAATATTCCTTAATTTGTGGTTCTTTATTAATGTGCTAGAGAGAGCAATACAATGTGTGTCCTAAGCTTCCATCCTTCCTTACCGTCTCCTGGCAGTGAGTAAAATTTAGGTGTTACTCATTTCTCGCCGAGGATACTTCGGTTTCTGGTCTTAATCTATTAGGCTTCCTCGGGCAGCAATGCTTCTAGTTTTCCTAATAACACAATCTATTTTCTACTTAGCGCTACTGAATCGTTGGCAATAATCATGTTCAACAGAGTAAACGCAGTTGGTAGTATGAAGGCAACTGTTTCAGAAAGATAATTTTTCATGTGACACGGAATTCGCCACTAAAGAATAGAATATACATCTTCTCTATTTAACTTCGAAGAAATGCTCATATCCGCAGGTATTGCATGGAAATCTTGTCAACCAGCCTAATCCATTCAGTATACCGGAACTGTACACGTACGGACTTGGATCTGACCTAAATTGTCGACTGCTGTAGTCGGACCTCGTAATTCACAATCCAGTAACAAAGAAAATAGTCTGATAATGAATACATGTACAAATAGTGTGTAGGCTTAGGGACCAATGACCTCTGCAATTTGGTCCCATAAGACCTTACCACAAACTTCCAATACATTAGCTCTTCTTACATTAGTAGTGACAAATAATAATAGGGGAGAAAGTGTGGCAGATATACGTGAGTTGGGATGGAAGTCATTAAAGCAAAGACGTTTTTCGTCGCGGCGAGATCTATTTACGAAATTTCAGTCGCCAACTTTCACTTCCGAATGCGGAAATATTTTGTTGAGCCCAACCTACATAGGTAGGAATGATTATCAAAATAAAATAAGAGAAATCAGAGCTGGCACAGAAAGGTTTAGGTGTTCGTTTTTCCCGCGCGCTATTCGGGAGTGGAATGGTACAGAGATAGTATGATTCTGGTTCGATGAACCCTCTGCCAAGCATTTAAATGTGAATTGCAGAGTAGTCATGTAGATGTAGATGTTTGATGGATTCCATCGAAAGTGGCGTCTGGGATGTGGAAAGAACTCAGACGTACTTTCAGTCACAATAAAGTGAAATGGCATTACAATACTTTATTTCACAGGGAATTATAATTATAAACTAACTTAACACACAAATTTGAAGATCTTTCTGTGGCTGTCCTCACCAGTTTCCATGCATCATAACCTGTCGTATTTTTGATACGTTCCGTAAGTTAAAACTTTCAGAAATATTTATGACATATTCTGCAGAATACTTCCACGGCATTGTGAAGTCATAGTAGCGCCAAAAGTTTTGACATATCACATACAGTTGAAGTTACCCCCATAGTTCGTCTGTCGAATGTGCATTAATTCATGTTAAATCATGTCAAGTTACTATACACATACATGTAATTAGGCTGCATTGTGCACTTTCAAACATATTCAAGAGGAAGGTTGATAGATTAATTTCGTACGGAATATTACTTGCGACGTATGCGATACACATAGACATTAAGAAACGGAGATTCCAGTGGATGGGTTACCGTAGAAGATCCTTAGATAGCATTGTGGAAGCTTTCTGTATTGCGTGCCTTGTGCTACTGAAAACTAAGAAGAAATGACGTAGATGTATGGCCACTGCTACTACGATGGAAACAAGTTGTTTATGTAATTGCACGAAATTCTAAAGAGATCATACAGCGTTCTTCCGTCTTCGTGGAAGTTAACAACGCATCCGTCCTCTGCAGTACATGGCGCATTGAAACCGATGTAGTCGCCCTCTTTCTCAGATGGGTAGTAATAATTGACGGAACCTCTGAAAACGCCCAACGCAGCTATGGGTGAAAATGTAGGAACGGAAAAGTTTACTGGACCACGGCCATACAACCCGGATGATTAACAAGCGAAAAATATTATTATTCATTATTATAATAATTATTATTATTATTATTATTATTATTATTATTATTATTATTATTATTGATGGCGTGTAATGTAAATAGATGAAAATAGCCATACCGACACTGTTTTCAAAGTTACAATCATAAATTATTATAGATAGCCGCATATACGTTCGGAGGGGGGAAAGGGAGATATCCGTTCACGTAAAGCTTTCAGATGTGTGGATGTCATCAGCAAAGGATTCCTCCCCCCCCCCCCCCCCCCACCCTCCCCCAAGTATGCGCGGAGGCGCCTCCGGTAACCTGCGGCGATCTTCCTCGCTGTGTTCGCGGGCAGCCTCTACATTCTATTTACGAGTCAACCTTTGCCTCTGGAGGCCGTACAACGCTACTGAAACTGTTATAAAGCTGCCAGTCCCAGGTGACTGTAGGGGAAATGAACTCGTATGGGGAAAACAAAACAGAAATCAACGGCGTGAGGTTTTCTTTTATTGCGCTCACTCCGTTGTGTGGCACCGTTGTTCCAAGAGCGATATGAGTTAAAGTGGGAAGTAAATGACTGCAAACGGTGTAGTTAAGGCGTGATGCTTGGTTTGCCTGACCAGAGGTGGTACTGATTACACTCCGAAAAACAAAATTACAGTGCTGGTTGAAGTTTCTTCAGCTATGTCCTTTTTGATTCTAGAAGCGTTCTCTCTTTCCTTCTTGATAATTCTCAAATGTCATTGAGATCTAAGAACTACAATCTGTAAGGGAGGGTGTAGATATCTGAAAATAGAACTTTACCGCAACAGAAAAAGTTGAAACCTTACTGTGCAACTGCCAGTAAGAGTCACATTCATCCTATAAAGTTAATCGAGCTAGATTACGCAGTAGTTAAGACAGTAGACTCCCATGCGGAAGGAGCGGATCAGATTAGCATTCTGCCATCCAGATCTACATACTCTGTGCTTTACTTAAAGCACCAGAGGTGAATTCTGGAATGTTGGTGTGAGAAGCACAGGCCCGATTTCCTCTTCTAATCCCTGCTTGTGCTCATTTCTAATGATACCGTAGTCGAAGAGCCGTTAAGCCCTTATAGAAAGCTTTATTGAAGAAAAAGCATGTTTCTCCTGGTGAGCGTAATCTAACAGAAAATTTTTTTCTCCTTCACTGAAAGAACACACAAGTCTCGAAATTGACAGTTTAATAAGTGTTGATATGTATACCAACTACAAAAAGTTTAGTATGATGGATTTAATATTAAGATTTACGTCTCAACAATCGCATTGGAAGAATGGTGAATACCTAAACTGAGATAGCAAATTAATTACTATAGTCACCTTAGCGTTTCGATGCAAGTAATTGAGTCAGCGGTTTGGTAGCCGCACCAATTTATTACAGCGTTATTGTTAGTCGTATGTACTAACAGCTGACTCCAGAGTAGTCTCACCCATAGTAATTGAAGTCTCTCTTTCCCCAACATCCGTTCGCTGCAACTTCAGTTTCATGAGACTGATCCACAGCAAGTAAGATTCCATATAATTCCTTTGTAAGGGCGCGATTTGATTCTGTGGACAGTAAAATTAAATCACCGTTCAGAGAGTTGTCACAATTAAAGTTCCTTCATCTGAAACACTGTTTGTAGCAGATGTACACAACTTTCATCTCCCTACATTATGATTTTCATAGAAAGTCTCACGAAATCGGTAAGTGTGTGAATGAAAGCAGTTTTTCCCAAAACTACGTAGTTAGAAACTGTGCGTGCTTGAATTTCTCCTTGGCCATCGCCGTGGTTCACTGCTTATGGACAGCGAGCATTTTATTTAGGGAGAATCGCTCATTATTCCTCTTTTTGTTGATGATGGTGATTCACTTTCAGCTTCTTCCATCAGGAATAGAGCTGTAGCACGCCTTCACAATAAGCTTCTCCAGGAATGTAAGGCATTCTGCTAGCTTTTTTGGATTTCGAGGTCAGGACAATATTTTCATTTGGAGGGCGACGGACAAGAGTTATAACATATCATTTTGGAAGCATCAAAGTTATACCATGGGTAGAAAGTGGCGGCGCAAGGAAGCCTGCATTGCCTTCTTTATGGAATAAAACTGGCCTAAGGTAATTAAGGCAACCTCTGATACCTAAATCCTTAGTGGCGGATTTAACCTTGATTGATTTTAAGCGTGAACAGCTAGACCACGACAGCGTTATTCCCGAAACATGAAACCGTATGTCGACAATGCTTTGTCGTGTGTGCTGAATAAATGTAGCTGTTGTCTTTACAAGTACTTCCTGAAGTTAGTTCACACATGGAAAGTATAGACCAAAAGTAGCTAAAAAACACCAATAAACATGGGTCCACAAATTAGCCGTTGTTGAGATACAACACACATGTGTTGCGGTTCATCAGTCTAGGAACACATGGCATCCCTAAACATTAAAGTAGATGTTGGAAATGTTGTCCATGCGTCTGAATGCAACATTGAACTAGTCCCTGAAATGGGCTGCGAAACCTCTCAGGCAGCCCTGGGGAATTCTGTAAATGCTGGTAGGCTGCCTTAATCCGCAAGCGTAGTGCCTTGAGAGAGTTGACCTCCATAGAGTAGACAAGATTTTTGACATGACCGCACACAAGGAAATCCATGGGATTAAGATCAGGAGACCTTGGAGGGCCATGGCACAGGCATGCCCTCCTCTACGTATCCACTTTTGACCACACGTCCGAGTTAGAGGCCGGTGCCCCATTCGTGAATGAAAGTATGCTGGAGTATCGTCATGCATGAACCACATGCTCAGGCGTTGCTTCAGCGGGAGATCATCATGTGCATCTAGAAGTACAGTCCGCAGAAACCGCATGTGCTCCTATTCGGTTAGTCTCTATGGAAGGAAGTGTGGCTCAATAATGCGGTCTCCGAACAGTCTTGCCCAGACGTTCAACGAATAACGCTGCTGATGTGATATGTGTGTTGCATTAGGATTGACAGTTACGGTAGTCTAGAATACAGTCACGGATAAATCCAGCCTTATTGGCGAACGGAGTACTGCTTACAAACAGGGGATTCAGGGTAGACTGTTGTGGCACCCATTGGCAGAAATTCTCTCTAGGAGGGAAATCTGCGTTGTTGAGGCCTTGCAATCGCTGTAAACTATATGGATAGAGTACTTGCTGATGTAAAAATCCTCCACACTCTGCTATGATTGAGGACGCGTTCTTGGGTAGCAATCCTCCTTGTTGAAGTACTCGGTCGTTCGTGTACAGTGCGTAACACCCTTTCCTCAACATCGGGTGTTGTGGATCTGGATCGACCTTCTCGTACATGGTGTGCGAAACTCCGTTTCTCTAAGACGCTGATGTAACCGGGTAAATGTACGCCTGTCGGGCTGCCTGCGGAGAGGAAAAGCTTCTTCACACAATCGTGCAGCCTCAACGGCACTACCATTCGCTTTGCCGCACATAAAGTGCGTGTCAGCGTACTCTCCATTGGTGTAACCTTTGTCCACGGTGCCTTCACGTTCGTAATTAATTTAAAGGCCGGTACAGCACAGTACACATAGGGCGAAAGGGAAGTAGTTGGGCAGATAGTCCATCCCATATTTACTAACGTAAGTACTGCGGTATCGAAGAGCGTTTACAGTCGATTCCCAACTCGAATTAATGCAAGGTTGATTTGCGGACCGATGTTTATTGGAGCTTTATACCTACTTTTGTCCTGCACTTTCCATGTGTGAATTATTGGTCATAACTTCTGGAAATATTGCTATAGTCACGGAAATAAAAGATCTAGAGGAAGTCCTCAGAACAATGGAAAAAATTCTATGCAGTCAGTATGGAATGAGAATAAACAAGAAAAAGACTAAAGTGATGGTATGCAGTACAGGAGCAAAATATGAACCTCTGAGAATGAGACTTGCAAGAGAGAAGCTGGAAGTGATAGGAATTTACTTACTTGGGAAGCAAAATCACAAGAGATACTAGAAGCTGGAAAGAAATTGCGAGCAGAATACAACAGGCCAAAATTGCATTTAATCGGAGAAGGAACTTACTCACCAGCAACAACATCAGTCTGAAAATCAGGAAACGTATCGTGAAAGGTTTCATTTGGAGTGTGGCCCTATATGGATGTGAAACTTGGACAGTTGAAAGAGAAGAGAGAAGACGGCTAGAGGCCCTGGAAATGTGGTGCTATAGAAGGATGATGATCAGCTGGAGAGACAAAGTAACGAATGAAGAGGTGCTTAGAGTACAGGAAGCCAGCTCTCTGTGGCGGCACAACCAAATAAGAAGAGACAAACTTGTAGGCACACCCTACGACACATCATCATCATTGGAACAATAGCAGAAGGAGCTATTGAGGGAAGGAATCGGCGGGGGCGGCCAAGGGTATCATTCATGCAGCAGATCATGAATGACGTTGGATGTAACACATACGTGGAAATGAAGAGATAGGCAGACAGAAGAGAGGAATGGCGCTCCGCTGCAAACCAACCTCAAGGTTGAACACTTAAAGAAAAGAAGTCTGAAAAAGTTCCCAGAAGCGTTTCATGATCATTGATACTTTGCAAGCGAGTAAAGATACCCTGTGATTTGCCTCTTCTGTGGTGTCACTGGCGTGACACTTTATACGCACCTTGCATCAAAGCCGCCGTTTGCTTCACGAGCGCCCTCGCACCGCCCGGCGGCTCTTTAAGCAGGCGCTAAGTGTCGCGACGCGCAGGGCGTCTGAGGAGGAGAAGCTGAAGTTAAAAGGAGGTCGTGAGAACAGTTCCGCTAAAGAAGAATTAAAACGGGAGAGCTCATCTCCGCAGCTGAATGCCTTCGGAGGCCTCGGTGGAAGTGGCGGCTGATTCGGGAGCGGGGGCGGGAAGGTGGGGTGGGGGAGCCGACGAGCCCTACAGGAAGGGGATGCCATTGACGCCGAGACTGCACCAGCAGCAGTAGTCCGAGGAAAGCTGTGCAGCGGACGGCGAGGGGACTGGAGGGGTAGAGTGGCGGCAGGGGTGGAGGCGGACATTAGCCCTGCTGAGGGGCTGCACGGGGGCTTAATCGCAGCTGTCGAGCGATTAACATCCAAATTCATTAGGCCGGCTCCAGTCGGTGATAATTGCACCGCTGGCGGCGTCGAGCGCAGTCATTAGGCGCGACTTTCTTGTTTGCAAATAATTGGTGTGTCGGCTGAGCGCTTTCCGCACTGCGATGCGTACCAGTAGCCTCAGAACAGCTCCACTTGGCTGTGTGATTCCAACTTGCTGCTCCGAGCGGCTGCCTAGGCCTTTAGTACCGTCCTGCGTGCAGCTTTGAGGCACTGGTGATGAGCGAAAGTCTCTACAGCTACTTCCCAGCCGGTGGAGGATAACGAGCGCAGATGTCTCAAATTTCAGAGAGCTGTTAATTCAGTAACACGCGTGCGCACACAGCCAGCAGATATTATTAGTTCCAACATCCTAATTCTACAGATAACACAGTGACCTATAAGAATATTTATAAAGTGATCTATCTGACAGTTTTGGTGAAATAGTCAGATGTGGATAAAGTATGAGCCTCTTCCAAAATTGCCAACTAGCTATTAATGATAAGAGAAATGAACTGTGTCCTTTACGAAACGGAAAAAGGTGTAGCAACCTTTAAATATAGGACTAGCAACCAGTGTGCCCCAAAAGACCTGGAAGTCACTTTGCTTACAAATATGACGGGTCGGTAGTAAAGCTTAGCTATAAGTGAAAATGTGATTGTCATTAATTTGTAAATCAGTAAAGAAACATTGCAAATTTATTGTACAGCACTTGAGGTCACCGTGTCGAAATATTGGTGAGTTGTGTTAGAGGCATATCTCACTGAAGGAACGACAGGCGATATTCGACATGCAAAAAGAGGAGCGGAAAGAGTCACAGAGAAAATAAAAATAATTCTGGAAATGTTTATGGAAAGATGTGTAAAGAAAGCGTCTAAAATTTCATTATTTCTCAAAATCTGAGTAACAGAACGGAATCTCTGAATTGTCACTCCTAATGTGCAGGCAATGTATGAACTTTATGATGCACGCATACAGTCATTCTAGTGACAGACCGTACTTGCACGGACGGGAAAAAATGACATCCGATTGCATTGCGTTGTATAGAGGTACGAGGACGAGGCCACATTGGGCTCCGCGTTGTTAACCACCGTACGTTTTTGAACTTCGATATAGTTGCTTAGATGTCGTTGTCAGTGGGAAGACTGGTTTTATGCACATGAACACCCTGGTCTATCCTGTGCAAGCCTATACTGATCTGAATATCTACTGCAACTTGCATCTCTCAGAACCTGCTCATTACATCCATGCCTAGCTCTCTCTCTGCTGTTTTACTTCCTTTTCTCGCTCCAAACTATTGTTTAATGGCACAAGACGAGTGTTGACAGCAGATCCCTTCTTTTTCAGTCAGGTTGTACCATGAATTTAGTTTTCCACCTATTCTATTCAGTCACCTCATTGCTTGCTCGATCTACCTATCGCATTCACGTCATCCTGTAAGCACACTTACCAAAAGCTTGTATTCTCTCTTTGTCTGAAAGGTTCATAATCCATATTACACTTACAGGACTAGGCTCCACATAAATGCTTTCACATGAGACTGTGACAAATGTTAAAAAATTCATCTTTATACGGAAATACTTCCCTGCTAATACCAATTGACATATTGTATCCTCTCTACTTCGACCAGTTACTTTACTACCTGAAGAACAAAACTTACCTGATACCCTGTGTCTCATTTCGCAATCTAATTTCCTCAACATCGCCTCAATTACACATTTCATCACCCTTTTTTCACTTTTCTAGATACGTTCTAACATCCTTCCAATAAACTATTCCTTCTGTGGAATTTAAAATTTTCCCGGCGAATTGTGTTCGAAGAGATACTGTGATCGCAACCGGTCTCGTAAACTTCACTTTACCCCACGATATTTCAACTGGACACCTGCCAGTCGTCTTCAAGTGAGCCATCGAAGACTGACGAAGACGCTCTCCGACCCGCCGTATGTAGGCGCTGAACGTATTGCGCGCATGCGTCAGAGTCACGGTGGCAGGAGGAAAACACTGCCCGGCGACAGCGCCTTCGCTGGTGGAACTGCAAGGGTCAACCGTCTTCGGCGTTGCCGTTCGCCGCAGTTATCAGAGTATTCTGGCGTCTTCGTCTGGAGCAAATCTCGGAGACGACGGGATTCCACGCACTATCTAGCCGGTAGCCAATGTCGTGGTCCATAAGATTTTCCGCGAATCGTATTTCAACGGGTTCTTTTATAACGGATTCCTCAGAAAGATGTTGCTGTCACCAAAATTGTTTTGTCATGCCCCATTGAATGTCCGTTGGAGATAAAATGTTCAGCAACTACAGACTTGCTGAGTTACAGAGGGCGAGTGGAATGCATATGTTCTGTGCGATGTTCTTCCACTGTGCGTGTTACTTGGCCTAATTTAGGCCATACCACACTTGCAAAGTATTTTGTAAATTCCCGCCTTCCGTAATAACAAATTATCCCTCACTGAACCAGCAGGTCCGAAATCTTTGATGGCGGGCGGAAAAAGACTTTCACCTGAAAATTGAAAAGGATTCTTGCTATTTTGAAGGAAATATTTCCAACGAAGGGAAGAAAAGCTAGTGACTCCGCTGGCGCGTTCTCCCCATTCTCCCCTTTCTCCTCTTTATCCACTTCCCAGTTCTTGGTTTTAGCTGAGAATGTCCTGTTAATTTGCCGGGTCTAGTATCCATTGTCTCTGATCGCTGTCCTTAAACGTGCAAGCCTTTTAGGTAAATTATCTGCATCCTACACTGTATGTATGGGCCTTGTGTACAAGGGTTCTATGCATACGGTTTCAGATGGGCGATGGCTACTTGAAGAGTGTAAGTACAAATGTGTGAGTGGGCTTACGGTAAACAGAATGTCCCAGAGGGCCGCCACTCTTCCGTCTAACCAAAACATCCAGCAATGGGAGACAACCATCTTTGTCTAGTTCGATACTAAATTGAATGTTCTCATGAATGGAGTTAAGTTGATGTAAAAACTCCATTAAATTATCTTCTCCGTGGCGCCACACTACAAAAGTATCATCCACGTACCTCCAAAAAACAATTGGTTTAAGAATCTCTGATTCAGGTGATCTTCCCTCAAAATCCTCCATAAAAAAGTTAACGAGGGCAGACAAGGGGCTGTTCATGACGACGCTGTCAGTCTGTAAAAAATATTCTTGGTTAAATAAAAAATATGTTTACGGAAGAGTGTGCTGAAATAAAGCAGTGATGACCGTTTGAAACTGTTTACTAATTAGTGCCAAGGAATCAGCAAGAGGTACCTTTGTAAAAAGAGGTACTGCATCAAAACACTAAAAGATCCGAACTACCTAGATGGAGAGCCCTCAGAAAAGTCTTTAACCAATATGTGGTACCTGGGGAGAACAAATAGGAAGTATGTACGTCAGGAGGCCACTTCCTTACACCTCACTGCTGAAAAGGGACGCTACACCATGCCACGGTCAAATCTGAATTGAACGAACAGACAAGTCAATGACCGGACGGACAGTTCATAATTTTGTGGAAAAAAAAAAAGAGATCAGGACATACTCCGTGACCACATTACCACAGCGCCTTGCCTGTAGAAATTCTCTCGATGTTCCACATTTGACCGCGAATCGTTCACGATTTCTATTTTGCTTCTTTTTCCACAGTTCAGCACACCACCTTCCTGTTTCGCTTGTCGCCTCTGCTGAAGATAGCGATGTGATCAGCGAATCTTATCGTTGATAGCCTTTCAACCTGAATTTTTACTGCGCTGTCGATTCTTCATTTCCGTCATTAGATCCTTTACCATTTAGCTACAATATAGCAGGTCAGCAACTGGAAGCAGTTAATTCCATAAATTATCTGGGAGTACGCATTAGGAGTGATTTAAAATGGAATGATCATTTAAAGTTGACCGTCGGTAAAGCGGATGCCAGACTGCGATTCATTGGAAGAATCCTAAGGAAATGCAATGCAAAAACAAAGGAAGTAGGTTACAGAAAACTTGTTCGCCCACTTCTTGAATATTGCTCACCAGTGTGGGATCCGTACCAGATAGGGTTGATAGAAGAGACAGAGAAGATCCAACGGAGAGCAGCGCGCTTCTTTACAGGATCATTTAGTAATCGCGAAAGCGTTACGGAGATGATAGATGAACTCCAGTGGAAGACTCTGCAGGAGAGACGCTCAGTAGCTCGGTACGGGCATTTGTCGAAGTTTCGAGAACATACCTTCACCGTGGAGTCGAGCAGTGTATTGCTCCCTCCTACGTATATCTCGCGAAGAGACCATGAGGATAAAATCAGATAGATTAAAGCCCACACAGAGCCATACCGACAATACGAGACTGGAATAGAAGGGAGAACCGATAGATGTACTCAAGGTACCCTCCGCCACACACCGTCAGGTGGCTTGCGGAGTATGGATGTAGATGTAGATGTAAATGTAGATTCTTCAATGCAAGGATGAAACAGTAGCGTCTAATGCGCTTCCCAAACCGAGCGTTGTCCGGTATATGGGAGGGACTTAATGGTGGGAGCTCTACCACCAGCCGCCTCTGGGTCAGGCGCCTGTGTAGCACCGAGGACAGACTTGTTTGCCGATCGGCGCTGTGTGCAGGCGCGAATGCGGGCTAGCACGGCCTAATTACCGCCAGGGGCAGCGCCGCCCACAAGCAGTGACGTCAGCTGGAAGGGTGACGGGCGGGGCGCAGGGGTCACGTGCCGCCCGCAACCTGCTGTGTCGGCTCCGGTGTTAAGCCGGTATTGCGCGACTCACTTGTAGTGTACACGTCCGTACCAGCGCCCCAAACATACAAGTCTGACACTGCCAACTATTTATCTTACATTACATCTAATGTGTAAATCTGCACCAGCGTCTCAGGGGTACATTTTCGGAACTGCATGCCTTTTTTACGTCGTTGAGTGTGAAACTTGAAATTTTTGTAAAGCTTCTATTACTCATGCTGAAATTCTGAGAGATCTACTTACTGTTACCTTGAGCAGCTAGAATTAAACTACGTTATGATTATAGATAGCTAAGGACTAAAAAGTCTTGACAAGCTGCTATCGACAGTACATGCCGGGATTCACACGCAGATGACACTAAGGAGGGAAGCTATTTCACTATAGCGCGATCGCAAATATGCAAAACGGCTTCTACAGTCCTCACTGGTCGCGGCCGGAGCAACTGCTCTGACTAAAGCCGCTATTTTCTCAACTCTTCCTGGCATGTTGGAGACAATACAAAATCTGAAATAAACTCAAGCTCATGCTATACTTTCACCCATTAAGGTGATACATACTCCTACATATATCTAAAGTAAAATTACTTACACATTTACATAAAACATGTTGTTCTTGTTCTCCTCGTTCTCCTCGTCGTCTGCAGTCCACAGACCGGTTTGATGCAGCTCCCCATGCTACTGTACCCATGCAAGCTTCATCATCTCAGAGTACTACTGCAACCTACATCCTTCTGTATCTGCTTAGTGTATTCGTCTCTTGGTCTCCCTCTAAGAGTTTTACCCCTCACGCTCCCCTCTAGCACTAAATTGGTGATCCCTTGATGCCTCAGAACATATCGTACTAACTGATCCCTTCTAGTCAAGTTGGGTCATGAATTCCTATTCTTCACAATTTTGTTCAGTACCTCCTCATTAATTACGTGATCTACCAATCGCATCTTCAGCATGATTCTGTAGCACCACATTTCGAAAGTTCCTATTCTCTTATTTCCTAAACTAATTTTCGTCCATGTTTCACTTCCATACGCCACACTCCGTAGAAATACTTCCAGAAAAACTTCCTGACACTTAAATCTATACTAGATGTAACAAATTTTTCTTTTCAGAAACTCTTTCCTTGCCATTGGCAGTCTAAATTTAATATCCTCACTACTTCGACCATCCTCAGTTATTTTCCTCCCCCAAGAGCAAAACTCATCTACTTTATGCCCTTTCCTAATCTAATGTAATTCGACTATATTCCATCATCCTCGTTTTGCTTTTGTTGATGTTCATCTTATATCCTCCTCAAGACACCGTCCATTCCGTGAAACTGCTCTTCCAAGTCCTTTGCTGTCTGACAGAATTACAACGTCATCGGCAAATCTCAGTTTTTTTTTTTTTTTTTCTTCTCCATGGATTTTAATTCCTACTCCAAATTTTTCTTTTGTTTCTTTTACTACTTGCTCAATATACAGATTCAATATTATCTGGGATACACCACAACCCTGTCTCACTCCCTTCTCAACCACAGCTTTCCTTTCGTGCCCTTTGATTCTCGTGACATCTGGTTTCTGTAGAAATTGGAAATATCCTTTCGCTCCCTGTATTTGACCCCTGCCACGTGTAGAATTTGAAAGAGAGTATTCCAGTCAACATTGTCGAAAGCCTTCTCTAAGCCTACAAATGCTGAAAACGTAGGTTTGCCTTTCATTAATCTATCTTCTAAGATAATTCGTAGAGTCAGTATTACCTCGTGTGTTCCAACATTTCTACGGAATCCAAACTCATATTCCCCGAGATCGGGTCCTACCAGTTTTTCCATTAGTCCGTAAAGAATTCGTGTTAGCGTTTTGCAGCAATGACCTATTAAACTTATAGTTCGGTAATTTTCCTTCAACACCCGCTTTCTTTAGGATTGGAATTATTATACACTACTGGAAATTGAAATAAGAACACCGTGAATTCATTGTCCCAGGAAGGGGAAACTTTATTGACACATTCCTGGGGTCAGATACATCACATGATCACACTGACAGAACCACAGGCACATAGACACAGGCAACAGAGCATGTACAATGTCGGCACTAGTACAGTGTATATCCACCTTTCGCAGCAATGCAGGCTGCTATTCTCCCATGGAGACGATCGTAGAGATGCTGGATGTAGTCCTGTGGAACGGCTTGCCATGCCATTTCCACCTGGCGCCTCAGTTGGACCAGCGTTCGTGCTGGACGTGCAGACCGCGTGAGACGACGCTTCATCCAGTCCCAAACATGCTCAATGGGGGACAGATCCGGAGATCTTGCTGGCCAGGGTAGTTGACTTACACCTTCTAGAGCACGTTGGGTGGCACGGGATACATGCGGACGTGCATTGTCCTGTTGGAACAGCAAGTTCCCTTGCCGGTCTAGGAATGGTAGAACGATGGGTTCGATGACGGTTTGGATGTACCGTGCTCTATTCAGTGTCCCCTCGACGATCACCAGTGGTGTACGGCCAGTGTAGGAGATCGCTCCCCACACCATGATGCCGGGTGTTGGCCCCGTGTGCCTCGGTCGTATGCAGTCCTGATTGTGGCGCTCACCTGCACGGCGCCAAACACGCATACGACCATCATTGGCACCAAGGCAGAAGCGACTCTCATCGCTGAAGACGACACGTCTCCATTCGTCCCTCCATTCACGCCTGTCGCGACACCACTGGAGGCGGGCTGCACGATGTTGGGGCGTGAGCGGAAGACGGCCTAACGGTGTGCGGGACCGTAGCCCAGCTTCATGGAGACGGTTGCGAATGGTCCTCGCCGATATCCCAGGAGCAACAGTGTCCCTAATTTGCTGGGAAGTGGCGGTGCGGTCCCCTACGGCACTGCGTAGGATCCTACGGTCTTGGCGTGCATCCGTGCGTCGCTGCGGTCCGGTCCCAGGTCGACGGGCACGTGCACCTTCCGCCGACCACTGGCGACAACATCGATGTACTGTGGAGACCTCACGCCCCACGTGTTGAGCAATTCGGCGGTACGTCCACCCGGCCTCCCGCATGCCCACTATACGCCCTCGCTCAAAGTCCGTCAACTGCACATACGGTTCACGTCCACGCTGTCGCGGCATGCTACCAGTGTTAAAGACTGCGATGGAGCTCCGTATGCCACGGCAAACTGGCTGACACTGACGGCGGCGGTGCACAAATGCTGCGCAGCTAGCGCCATTCGGCGGCCAACACCGCGGTTCCTGGTGTGTCCGCTGTGCCGTGCGTGTGATCATTGCTTGTACAGCCCTCTCGCAGTGTCCGGAGCAAGTATGGTGGGTCTGACACACCGGTGTCAATGTGCTCTTTTTTCCATTTCCAGGAGTGTATATGGTATTTCGCCTGTCTCATACGTCTTGCTCATCAGATGGTAGAGTTTTGTCATAGCTAGCTCTCCCAAGGCTATTAGTAGTTGATAACGAATGTTGCCTGCTCCCGAGGCCTTGTTTCGACTTAGGTCTTTCAGTTCTCTGTCGAATTCTTCACGCGTTATCATATCTCCCATTTCATTGTCATCTATGTCCTCTTCCGTTTCCATAACATTGCCCTCAAGTATATCGCCCTTGTATAGACCCTCTATACACTCCTTCCACCTTTCTGCTTTCCCTTCTAACAAAGCAAACGAAAATTCTCTTTCTTGTACTGCTGTTAAGAAAAGCTGTACATTTAATGAAAGCTCCTTAGTATAGAAATGCAATGTAATAAAGCAAAAGCGTGCTTATTGTGGCACACAGCGTGAAAATGTCTATATGATCCATGTAAAACATGTCCAGAATCAAACATTTGTAGACCAACTTTATTACGGGACAGCGTATCTGGAGGATCATAATGACACTTGCATTGCTGTGTCCATTAATAAGCACCTTTAAGCTTTCTTTCATTCCATTTCTGTAGTAAGAAGCTATCGGTAAACGTACAGTTTTCCTCAGCAGCAGTACAAAAAGAGAATTTTCGTTTGTTTTATTACTGCATCTACAAAAAAATAACTCGCTGAAAACTTCGTAGATTATATCGTGCATTAGCCAAAAGAGTTCTCAAGAGCTTGCGTATTTCTCGTCTGCTGACCTCAAGTGAAAACAGTAACAAGCAGAAAACCTGCTCTAAATGCTGCGTTCTGCGGAATCGTGCATACACCTACTGCCCATGGGCAGATCCACGGCAAAATAGAACGGGTCCTATTCTTTCCAAGCTTATAAACAGTCTGCTGAAATCGCAGTTCACCCATTCTGGCCCTAGGTAACAGGCCATCTTCACCTGACTTACCGGCCGTTGTTCGCTGTCTGGCATTTGCCACCCTCTCCGCAGCAACTGCAGCACATGCAAATACTGACGGGAAAGTCGGAACATCTATTGCGTTGTATGTCCGCTGTTGCCACTCAAAACACCTTCGTATGTCGGACAGAGAGCCTGTGACCACTTTTCGCAGTTGTCTAGAATTTTTTTTTATACTTGTCATTCTAAAAATAAACGTTACCAAAATAAAACTATGTGGTTCCAGAGACCTTTTCGAGTCTGTCATCTATGGTGTACATATATGCAGAGTGAAGTGACAAATGAAAATTTTTATCAACGCCGGGATTCGAATTCCGGTCTCCTGCTCACTAGGCGGATGCGCTAATCATTACACCAACCTGGCACAGTGGTTTCGCACAACCGCACGGACTATCCTGGCAAGCCTCCCTTCTCAATCCAAATTTTTAGGTACCTCATCTGTTACATCGTTTGACTCCATAGTGTCTGGGACTTCGAAGCCTTCACTTCAACGTGGCATTCGATCTGCATGTCACTGACGATTGTTAACCACTATTCCTAGGAGATGCTGCCTAGTCTCACTCTGCAAAGCGTGTCACTGTGTCTACGTTCCAGAACCGTAATTGTGTAGCCATGAAAAAAATGTAACTACCACCGAAAGCTGTAGTCTCTGGGGTCACTATTGGCGCCAACCCGTCTTGCGTTTTCCCTTTACACTATCTCCAGATCCGCCCGTCGGAACTTACTTTTCGTAACTATGTGTCGAGAAGCACAAATTCTGTTTACAGACTCGTCAAGAAAGGCAGCACACAAGTCCACTGCTGTCAGCAGTCTGGTGCAGAAGAAAGGCTGCTCGCGCTGACTGACTGTTGGCAGGCAGCAAGAAGCGGCCCGCCTCGTTAGGACCCCGGACGGCGCGCAGTCAGCCTGATTGCCGCCTAGCTGCCGGCCTCTTCAGACACTTTTTGGCCGTCCTGCGGATTCCAATACGCCTGATCGTGTCCTCTGTCTGCTGGAGCGTGTCACATCCGTCATTAGAGGGGTGGCTGCGCTCGGAAGACGATCGATATTCGTAGCGTTAATACTTGCTTGCTAGTCATTTTGCTGGACCTAAAAGGCAAGTTGTAACAAGAGTGCCACACATTCTTGGGAAAAATAGGACCTCAGTCTTATGCTTAGCATACTTCAGGGGCCTGCTCACGTTCAATATTTAATAACAATTCTAGTTCGTCAAACCTTCAATATATTGAAGCGACCTCACACTACCAAGAACACTGATAGAAATTGTCAGTTGACAAAGCGATTTTGCAAGGTTGACATCGAAGATCCAAAAGAACATAAAACAACGAAAGAGAGATTGGTTCAAAAAAGTCACTGGTCACATGTTAGTTTACTGACTGATATCAGAATCACAGATCCGAAAGATGTTACATATTTTTCGATGTATTATTTATCATACAGCGCGTTGTTAGTGTTCATACGAGATAAAAGAGCGAAACAAAATATGTTAATGAGATAGGCAATCGCGTTCGACAAGAAATTAGCAGTAACTTAGAGATGTCAGGCGACAGGCAAGTCATTCTAATGCTCAAAGTTTCGTTCTGAAATATCAACAAGCACAATTAGTATGATTCTACAGAGACCTATGAAGCAATTATATCTACCTGCCAAGGGCCAGTTCAGAAAATTAACGTCAAACATGATAATTTGGTGAAATTGGCACATATTTCCCAGACCTCTTACTAGTCACTAGAGATATGATTTATTTATCGAAACGGTAGCATTTTTGAAAACAACTATGTAACATTACAATCTATACTAAAGTTTCAAATTAATGAAGTAAGTAGTGTCATAGAGAATCCTCCGTTAATCACTCTAAAATGGCATATACAATGGCATAGGCCTATTAAAACTGCTTTGTGGTAAGACTTCTTAAAAACTGAATCCGAGGTATGATACACACAATGGCGAATTGAAAAAAATAAACAGCGCACATTAACGCCACGTCAGTCAATAGTCGACCTCACATGTTCAGTATATATTGACAATACTGAGAATATTTTAAGGTCCATCAATACTGCTCATCAGCATGCCTAGAGTGACAATATTATTGAAAGTGTGAGGGGCCCCTTTACCCACATGATCTTCACAATTCAGAATACTACTTCACAAAAGAAAAATGTGGAATAGGAATTAAAGTTCAGGAAGTACAAGTAAAAATCATGAGGTTTACCAACGGCATTGTAATTGTATCAGAGATAGCAAAGGACTTGGAAGAGCAATTACACGGAATGTACAGCAGGATATAATATGAACATAAACTACAGCGAAATAAGGATTATGGAATGTCGTCTAATTACATTAGGTTTCGCCAAGTGAAAACTAATAGATAAGTTTCGCTATTTGGGCAGCAAAATAACTGTTGGCCGAAGTAGATATAAAATGGAGTCGGGCAGTGCCAAGAAAAGAGTTTCTAAAGAAGAGAAATTTGTTAATATCGAATATAGATTTAAGTGCCACGTCTTTCCTGGAGGTTACTGTCTGGGGTGTAGATATTTTTTGGAAGTGAAATATTGGCGATAAACAGCTTAGACAAGATGATAAAAACTTTCGAAATGTGGTGCTACAGAAGAATATTGATGATCAGATGGGTAGGTGACGTAAGTAATAAAGAGATACTGAACAGAAATGGGATGACAAATATGTGACGCAACTTGACCAAAAGAAGGGATCGGTTGGTATGACACATTCTGAGACTCCAAGGGTTCAATAATTTAGTATTGAAGGAAGTAGGGGGGGGGGGGTTAAAAATCGTAGAGGGAGACAAAGAGATGTATATAGTAAGCAGATTCAGAAGGATGTAGGCTGTAGTAGTTATTTGGAGTCGAGAAGCTTGCACAGGATAGACTAGCATGGAGTGCTGCATCAAACCAGCCGTCGGACTAAAAACACCACCACTACCAGCGAAAGTGTGTTTCGAAAAGGTTAGAAATCCTATTTAAAGTTTATTCGAAGTTGATAAGCGATAAGTCCTCTCATTCTCGAATATTGGGTGAATATACTCTGACGACAAGCGTCGTGAGTTACGCTGCCGCAACACGTACACGCAGTTTCTAACTTTAATACTTAACGCGTTAAACGTTTAACATATTACACCTCTTAATGAGTAAACTCTGAGAGCATTTTAGATTTTTATATTGGGTCCATAATTGTATGAAATACTAAAAACCAAATACATCGGCAACTGCCGGCCGGAGTGGCCGTGCGGTTCTGGGCGCTACAGTCTAGAGCCGAGCGACCGCTACGGTCGCAGGTTCGAATCCTGCCTCGGGCATGGATGTGTGTGATGTCCTTAGGTTAGTTAGGTTTAATTAGTTCTAAGTTTTAGGCGCCTGATGACCTCAGAAGCTAAGTCGCATAGTGCTCAGAGCCATTTGAACCATTTGAACATCGGCAACTTGCAAGTGGACCCATTTTAGTCATTTAGTAATACAGATGTTAAAGACCAGAACACCATTTGGATTTTATCATGCTCTTCAAAATAGCACGAATCTAGCTCTGTGCCGTCGACAGGTATCCTTATCGAAATGGAATATGTGGTGGCGTTGTCAGTCACGTGATACGATAAACACAATCGGTTCCGTGGGCCGCAAATAACAATACTGCCTACATTCATACATTTACTTTCTGCACACTCTGTGTGCCGGTAACAGGACGTCAGTTACATCTAAATAGAGAAAGGATTCGTCCATCCACACGTTTACTGTCCTTTGCACCATACTTCAGTCTTAACTTTCCTGAAGCGATTACATCGTGTGAAATTTAAGCATTTGACGTGTCTGTCGATCTTCTTTGTGAAATGCCAAGAGGAAAATTAACAATGTGTTCACAAGGGTGGAAATTTGGAGTAGCCGTATCACAGACTGGAGACAAGAATGTTCATACTGTTGCACCTCAGAGATATGTATTGAAAGATAGTAAGACGTTGTACGTCAAGGTTTAAAAATACCCAGTTTGTTATAAAAATTATGTGTCACTAAATACGTTACGTCATTTTAAAGTGGTGATTGTGGCTGCCTGAGTACCAGATGATGATGCGAACGCAGTACGACTAATGGAGGTAATTACTTAACACTGGTGGCGACCATGGACGGCGGAGTTTGCGTTATTTCAACGATGCAAAGACTATGCTGAAATGAAGAATCCGTAGTGACACACAAAGTAGAAATGTCAGTAAGTTAATATTGTGTCTGTCTGTGTCTCTTCAGCAGAAGAGGAATCCGTCTTTTGGCCGACGCTGCTGCGCAAGTACTCCTTGCTGTGCTGTGCTATGCTATGCTATGCTT
Organism: Schistocerca serialis cubense; assembly: GCF_023864345.2. Lineage (NCBI taxonomy): Eukaryota > Metazoa > Arthropoda > Insecta > Orthoptera > Acrididae > Schistocerca > Schistocerca serialis. The sequence goes on from NC_064642.1 coordinate 531,691,905, forward strand.
ACAACCTCGAGCGGAATGCGTGAGAATACCGACTGGAGCGTCTCTGAGTTGGGGGGGGGGGGGGGTGAGGGAGGGAGGGAGTGAGGAAGGAAGGGGCAAGGGGGAAGGTGGACTGGCAGCGCCGTGCCTTTGCAGGCCGCGACGCCTCGGTGGCCCTTTTCTCACCCGAACTTCCGCGGCAGCCGCCTGTGGGTCCACGAGATGAAGGCACGCTTTGATCTGCTCCGCAATTTCGGCAGAAGAGCATCGAGGGGAGTGACTGGGCAGAGGAGTTTGGAAAAGGGGGGGGGGGGCGGGCGGCAGGCAGAGGCCCACGACAGGCGTGGCGGCCGCTGAGGTCTCCGTTGACCAACGGGGGGTACCACCTCATCACCTTCTTGCAGATGAATGCCGTGATATGGAGTTAGGTTTTAGGTTGAGCGGGAATCGTCTAGGCTGCGAAAATATTTAACCAAACTAAACAGTCTCTTCATTAATCCGTAAGAATATTTAATACATCCAGCACATGTGAATCAATCAACGAAGAGAGCAACATCTCGTTACCAAATTTAGCATTCCGTAACAGGAAGAAGACATCAGATTTAATTTTACAAAGACGGAGTCCCCACAGGGAACGGTTTCTCAGATTGGTTCCTTGGACAGACAAGGCAGAAACAGAGGACATTCATTGTAAAAGATGCAAAACATAAAAATCTTAAGGCCAGCCAGAAACGGCCACAAATAACCTGGATAGTGAAATGCTTGTTTTCAACAACTAAGTAACAAGACCTTAAGTTATGAAACCTTCAAGTTTAGCCGTAGATAATAAAATAAATCATCAAAACAAGAAACCTTAAACTAAGCAACAACTAAAATTTAAGACGTGTTATCTTAATGTAGGTAATGAACTCCTTAAGAACATTTAAATAACTCTGACCTACTGGAAATGTTCAACTTCATGAATGTAACTAAGCTAAACTTTGCAGCAAACTCAATAACTCTGTTGCCGCAACTCAGCAGATAAATAATTTATAGCAAACAGCTTACGTGTTTGTGATAGTCCATAGCAGTTCACAATGAGACAAAGAAGAAATATGAGTTCCACAACTTAGAGTTGGCGGTAAAATAAGTATTCAACAACTTAAAAGCGAAGCGGAGAGAAATAGCCATCAGAAACTGATAATTAAAACCAAAGTAAATATACAAATTGTATTCAAGGTGAATCCTTAGCAAAATAACACGCAAAGAACTGTCCCAGACAAACAACTTGTTTTTAAGGTAAGATCTCATGCATCGAACACACGGAGTGCTCAATGTAGCAAACAGCATCCTCCCAAACGATGTGTGGTCAACAGTTTCCACAAACTATCCCCTCGTCTGCGGCCACCAAACTGTCGGAAAATAATCAAGTACGTTCGACGCAGCGTAGCATATCAGTAAATGACTGATCTCTACGAAGACACCATCGCGTCACGTAAATCACAAGTGACGCATGGTTCGAGGATACACAGGCTGCCCATAGCTGGGTGAAAAGGTGGTTTGCCCCTTGCACGTAGCAGACTCGCACGTCAGCACTACCACAGTTGCGCCTTCACTCCGTACGGACTCTCCATGCAGCTCCACAGATAAACATTGAGTAATGCCGACAAGGAGTCACAGCCAGGGGGGCCGACTCGTCGCAAGCGCCTCAGCTCATCTCTAGAAGCAGCCTCACGAAAACCCACGGCGGCGCCATCAGAGTGGCCGCTGCCGACTTCAGGCGAGTGATAGGCTGATAGCACACGTAAATTCAAATCAAGCTGTCATACAGGAGATCAAGCCAAACCGAAATGTTTCGAAAAGGAAAGCAGTCATCAGTTGGAAGAATGTTTTGAGCGCACAATGCTCTACTAGGCATGACCCTGTTGGAAGTGGTACGGCGCTACTTTCCTCCGACCTTCGAACTGACTTAGCCAGATTCCAATTGATAAGTTTGACCAACACCACCCCAGATCTGAAGCCGATCGAACACATCTGGGATGTGATTGAATGTGGCATCAGAGTTATCTTCCCGCCCCCTCCAAGGATTTACAACTGGGCGACTTGGGTGTACAGAAAAGGTGCCAATTCCCTCCAGCGACCTAGTAAGACCTCACTGCTTCCGTGTCAAAGGTGGACATAACGACTGTTAGTTAGGTGGTTTATCACTAAACTACTTCTCCTGTCGCTTCACCACACGTTTTTCACTGACAGTAAGGCTCGTGCTTGTTGTGACATACTCAGATTACTGTCAACGAGAGGCTTCTCAGCCGAATCCCGGTTCTCAGAGGAGAACGAGCATTGACAAATCCGATTTGTCACTGTCAAACTGGCCACGTATCTGCCATGATGGCGTGCGGTGCGCGCTGTTAGTGTGGAACGGTAGAGAAATAGCTTGAAATTGGTTCGCTGAACCCTCTGCCAAACACTAAATTGTGAACTGCAGACTAAATGTATAGATGGAGATGTAGACGGGTACACCTCCGGTTCACAGAGCCGAAATTTGAACGGCATCCTTCAAGTGGTTGACGTATTCAGGACTTCGGCAGAATCATATCTCCTAGGCCTGTGACGCTATCTTTTAACAAAATAAACGAAAGACGTCATGTTGTCTTAACCTACCTCGATATAGGGGCCGTTAGACTTATTCCCTGACCAACACTTTATAAAGATCTCTCACTCAATGAAAACGTCTGGTCGTGAGTTGCTGAAAGACTGGCTCACGGCCACTTAAGGGCCACTCGTAGTCTGCTGGTAAACTGAAGAGCGAGCAGAGGATTCCCTACTTTCTCTCCAATTACGTCACAAGGCGCACCTACAGGTATACACCGGTTCTTCCGCGGCGCACCTTTTAGATTAGTGGCAACGCAGTGCCCAGGTAGGCTTGGAAATGTTCCTTTTCCACTAAATGTATTCACAATATACGGAATGCAGAAATTAGTAACAAATATAACGCAAGAAAAGCACAAGAAAATAATTCACGTACATTACCGCGCACTCACTGCACTGCACTGCACTGTACTGGTAGAGGGAAACTCGTTAACCACTCAGTATGAGAGCTTAGGCGTTCTGTCGCGGAAGACCACTCACCCCAACACAAGCGCTGCTTCGTCGTCAAGTCACAGACAGCTATAGCGTTGTTGACAGAGTTGAAGCGACACCTGACATCGACTCAGGTCGTCTGCCTTCCTAATGAACGTCTCGAATTTGTCATCATCATCATGTGTTCTGCCAAAAGCCAGGTTTTCACGTGGTAGTTCTCCAGGCTGTTTGGTCTTCTGCCATCCTCTTCAGGTCTGCAAAATTTCCTCTTCCTTTTATATGAAGATGGCATCTGTTCTCAACTTACAGTCCACACACTACATTCTTAGTGCCGCTGCCATTACACCCATTACTAGCGGCAGACAATCAGAGACCCGTAAGAGTTCAGGCAAATCGTGTTCATTCGCACTGAAAGAGGTCATCAGCCGGTTAGCCTTAAACGACATGAAGATGGCATCTGTTCTTTCGGATGTGTCCGAAGCAGGAGATCCCGGGTTCGAGTCACGGTCGGGGCACACATTTTCAACTGTCCACGTTGATGTATATCAACGCCCGTCAGCAGCTAATGGTGTTGATTTAATTGTATTTCTTCCTTTTATGTCGTCTAGCATCCTGTATCTCCTTCTTCCTCTCAGTCTTCTCCCACAAACCAATCCTTCCAAAGAATCTGCTGGTAAGCACTCTCTTATCACTGAATGTCCCAACCAGTTCTTTTTCCTTTCTCTTACAACCTTCAGCAGACATCTTCTCTCATCAACCCTTTCCAATACTCTTTCATTACTCACTCTTTCCATCCATCTTATTCTCTCCATTCTCCTCCACATCCACATCTCAAATGCTTCTAACCTTTTTTCATCCTCTCGTCTCAGCGTCCATGTTTCTGCCCCATATAGTGCCACGCTCCAGACAAAACATCTGCCAAGCCTTTTCATTAGGCACATAAGAGTCTCCTCTTTCTGTCGAATGCCTCCTTCGCTATGGCAATTCGAATTTGCATCTCCTGGTGACATCTCAAGTCTTCAGTTGTGCTTCCAAGATATTTAAATGCACTTACTTGGCTAATCGTAGATCGTCCTATTTTAATATTTGACAGTCTGCATCTTGTACTGATGACCATAGTCTTTGTTTTTGCTGTGTTTATTTGCATCTCATATTCCACACAAGTTTCATTCTGATCTTTCAGCATGTTATTTGTCACCAAAAACATTTTGTGTTCGTTGTTAAAGCATAATTCATTGTGCGCTGTGTGGCACGTAAGGTATTCGCTTCTCCAGGAGTTATTTCTTCATGTGAGAGGTGAAGTGCTGACTGCATTCTGGGCACTCGCTGTGTGTAGCTGATAGGGATCTTGGGGGAGTAATCGTTTACTGCTGGCTGCAGCCAAAGAGCGTTCAGCTGCAGGTGCCACACACCCTCTGGCACTAGGTAGGACGTATGCCCTTCCTAACCCTTCTGTAGACGTGCGTCCTATGTGAAAACACGGGGTGGTGACCTTGCAAACCAACCTAGGCACACCCACTCCCTTATATGGAATAAGCTCTTTTGATTCACAATAAAAATTATCCTAAAATTTAACACCCGCTAAAGAAACCTACTCCTTTACTAGCCTGACCAGGCCCGTTCTTCACCCGAGCTCATTCATTTCCATTTGTATTCACAGCCTATATACCCCAAGTCATCTACAAATTTCGTGATTTGTTCTTGTTACTATACCGTACATGCACAAGTAAAATTTTGTGATGATTAAAATTTTTAACTTTAAATGCAAACTGTAAAAGGGACGTTTCGGCCTTACTGCAGCAGCCTTCCCTAGGACAAGACTGGCTTTCCAGAAGTAAATGTCCTCATATTTATTCCAGATAATTGATGTGAAACTTTATTGACCTTAGAAAATACCGCTAGTCACGTCGAAAAGGGGGGGGGGGGGGGAGTCGGAAGGAAGCTGCTCCTGTCAGTGATTGGCGACAGTCTGCAAATCGGTGCTTGTCTTCGGAGGGCATCTTTTCATCCTGATGTTCCCGAAATATACTGACAGTTCCTCCATAGCTGTTCCTTTAGGCTGTCGCGTCCATTTCCGTCGGACTGTGGTAGCCAGCAGGCAGGAAGGCTAAAGTTCATAGCCATCCTCCCATAAATATTGTCGTGGTTGCTTAATAACCAACAATCGCCTCTCGTATTTTGCGCCGGCGCGTCCACGACTTTTCGCCAGCACACGGGCGTCTTGAAATACAACAGGTTCTCCACAGTCACGGTGGTCTTCCACTATCGTCGATTTATTACACTGTGCTAGTCGTACGTACTGTTCATGTTCAGCTTTGCGTTTGCTAACGATCCTCCCTGTCTCGCCTACACAGACTGAACATTAGTAAAACCGACAGCTGCAGGGACCGATACCTGACTCCAAATAGAGGAAAAAAGGCCTGACGAAAAGTGTCGGAAAAGGTATGGTTACCATGGCAGATGGTGCTGATGAATGAAAGTTCCTCTGACTACGATGTGCTGCACGCTGTGTAATTCCGTACATCTGTTCATAGGACATTCATTCCTCCATTTCCTATTACGAGGTGCGGCTAGAAAAAAACCGGACTGATGCTGGAAAAAACATTTATTTACAGTTATTTACAATTTCATGTTATCTCCTTCAATGTACTCTCCTCCTCGGTCTCTACACCGCTCCATACGAATTTTCCACTGTTCATAGCAATGCTGCAGATCATTTTCGGTAAGTCCATACATTACTTCCGTCGCTTTTTCTTTCACTGCTTCAACAGTCTCAAATCTAGTTCCTTTCAAAGCTGACTCCACTTTAGAGAAAAGAAAAAAGTCACAGGGGGCCAAATCAGGTGAGTAGGGTGTATGATCTAAGATGGGAATGTTGTGTTTTGCCAAAAACGTCTTCACTGACAACGCACTGTGAGCTGGGGCATTGTCTTGGTGAAGGATCCATGACTTCTTTCTCCATAAATCGTTCCGTTTTCTCCGTACTCGCTCACGTAGGGTAGCCAGGGCGCTAATGTAGTAATGCTGATTCACTGTTTGTCCCTGTGGTACCCAATCAATGTGCACAATCCCTTTGATTTCAAAAAAAAAAAAAAAAACAATCATCATTGCCTTGAATTTCGATTTTGACATTCGAGCTTTTTTTTGTCGTGGAGAACCAGGAGTTTTCCAATGCATCGATTGGAGTTTAGTTTCGGGATCGTAAGTAAAAAACCACGATTCATCGCAAGCAATAACATTTTGTAAGAAGGTGGGATCACTTTCAATGTTTTCCAGGATGTCAGAACAAATCATTCTTCGGCGTTCCTTCTGTTCAATTGTGAGACACTTTGGAACCATTTTTGAACACACTTTGTTCATGTTGAAACTTTCATGAAGAATCTGCCTAACACTTTCCTTGTCAACTCCTGTTAACTCAGACACTGCTCTGATTGTTAAACGGCGATCTTGTCGAATAAGTTTACTGATTTTTTTCAATGTTTGCATCAGTTTTTGCTGACAATGGTCTGCCAGTGCGAGTGTCATCACTGGTGTCTTCACGGCCATCTTTAAATCGTTTAAACCACTCAAACACTTGTGTTCGCGATAAACAATCATCGCCGTACACTTGTTGTAACATTACAAACGTTTCACTTGCAGATTTTCCTAGTTTGAAACAAAATTTGATGTTAACACGCTGTTCTTTCTGTGCACTCAACATTTTCCGACGCACAGACAAAACGCCAACTACTTAAAACAGACGCCACGGGCAGACTGAGTGCAGGAGGCAGATGAAACTCGAGCAGTAGGCGGAGCGAGAGTCACGTGACAGGCCACGCGACTTTCAGCCTTATTGCATTCGTTTTATTGTTTCACCAGTACTAGTCCGGTTTTTTTCTAGCCACACCTCGTAGGACTCCGTCCCTGCAGTCTGTCGGTTTTCTTAATGTCCACCTTGCATAGGCAGCTCCGAACTCACAACGTAGCTCAAATACTCCTGCAGTAATAAGTTCGTTCACTGCATCTTTGTTGGAAAGTATCATGTGGCTCCTGTATCCGCTGCTAAAAATTGGCTTGAAACCACGTTTGCAGACAACATAATCTACCCATTCACTGACGCCCTCACGTACACTCAGTGGGCTAGCGGAAGCTTCTCTTCCTTTCCTTCTTCTCTTCCGGTTTTCATTCGCTGACTTTCTTATGTTACCATAACCATTGGCGTGATGTGTGTGGCGTAGCTCCCTCAGTTCTTCTGCGGCAGGCACGGCAGTCAGCGTATGCAGTACAGAATACTTCCGAGGTATCGTTTTGTGTGGGTTGGCTTGCGGTACACTGTGCGTCCACCGTTCTGTATACCTCCATGTCCAAAAATTGTAACGCACCGTTGTTTTCGATTTCATGCTAAACTGTAAGTTCTAACGCAGGCTGTTCAAATATTGAAGGAAGTTTCCCTGCTCCAGCTTCAAATGTGTGTGAAATCTTATGGGACTGAACTGCTAAGGTCATCAGTCCCTAAGCTTACACACTACTTAACCTAAATTATCCTAAGGACACACACACACGCACACGCCCGGGGGAAGACTCGAACCTCCGCAGGGACCCTGCTTCAGCCCTATGTTGCTAGGTAATAAATGTGTTGTCTACATACCGTAGCCAACAACTGGGACGTAACGGTGCAGAAACTAGTACAGTTTCCTCAGAAATTTCCATGAAGATGTACGCTCCACTCCTAACTGCTCATATTATTTTCCCTGCCAGGTGAAGTTAGTTGATGGCAGCGCATCAACTCACAAATATCTGATGAAATTTCCCTACCGTAGGTGGCGAATGGTCTCCTCTGTAGAAATACACTGACGAGGAAAAAGTCATGGAATACCTCCCAGTATCGTTTCGGACCACCTTTTGACCGGCGTTGTGGAATACCTCGATGTGGCATGGACTCAACAAGTCGTTGGAAGTCCCGCGCAGAAATAGCCGTCCACAACTGCAAAAGTGTTGCTGGTGCAGCATTTTGTGCACGAACTGACCTCTCGATTATGTCTCATAAATGTTCGATGCGTTCACGTCGGGCGATCTGGATGGCCAGATCATTCTCTCGAATCGTCCAGAATGTTCTTCAAAGCAGTAGCGAACAAATGTGGTCTGCTAACATGGCGCGTTCACATCAATATGAATTCCATCTTTGAATGGCTGCAAATGGTTTCCAAGTAGCCAGGCATAACCATTTTCAGTCAATGATCGGTTCAGATGAACCAAAGAACCCAGTCCCTTCCACGTAACTTACCATCAGCAATTACCAACAGCAATCGGGACGGACCTGACCAAGCCACGGTTTTCCAGTCCTCTAAGGTCCAACCGATGCGGTCACGAGCCCAGGAGAGGCGCTGCAGACGAAGTCGTTCTACTAGCAAAGACGCTCTCGTCGGTAGCCTGCTACCCTAGCCCATTAACCCCAGATTTCGCCGTACTGTCCTAACAGATACGGTCGTTGTACGTCCCACATTGATTTCTGCGGTTATTTCACGCACTGTTGCTTGTCTGTTGGCACTGACAACTCTACGCTGCTATCGGTCTTTAGGGTCGTCGCCCACAGTGTTTCGGAGGTCAGAGGTAATGCCTGAGATTGGTATTCTCAGCACTCTTGACACTGTGGATTTCGGAGTATTGGCCGGCCGCTGTGGCCGAGCGGTTGTAGGTGCTTCAGTCTGGAACCGCGCAACTGCTACGGTCGCAGGTTCGTATCCTGCCTCGAGCAGGGACGTGTGTGATGTCCTTAGGTTAGTTGGGTTTAAGTAGTTCTGAGTTCTAGGAAACTGATGATGACTTCAGATGTTAAGTCACACAGTGCTCAGATCCATTTGAACCATTTTTTTTCCCGGAGTATTGAATTTCATAACGATTTCCGAAATGGAATGTTCCATGCGTCAAGCTCCAACTACAATTCAGAGTTCAAGGTCTGTTAATTTCCGTCCTTCGGCCATAATCACTTCGGAAACCTTTTTACATGAATCACCTGAGCAACAAATGATAGCTCCACCAGTGCATTGTCCTTTTACACCTTGTATACGCCGCCATCTGTGTATATGCTATCTTACGACTTTAATCGCCTCAGTGTACTGGTGAAGAGAGACATGATGACAAAAAATTGGTAAAATTTTGCTATGTCCTATCCTTGGTGCTGTAGTGGCTAGTAGTGTAGACGTCGTGCCTACTACCGCGACGAAACCTCCCTAATTAATGGGACGCTCTCTCCAACTCTCTTCCACGCGATGTCTCTCATTCCGTGGGAAGCAGTGGTCGTTAGTGAGGCTGCCGCTGGGGAGCAATGTGTGTTGCTGGTGGGCTCTAGTGAGCCGGGATTAGGAGCGTCAGCTTACCCGCTGCCGCTAACGAGGCCGGTGACCCGCCGGCTGTTGTGGCTCCGGAGGGGCGCAGATGCCCCCGCACTGACTTCAGCCTTGTCCGTCTCTCGCGGCGTCTTTTACGAGAGCACGCGCTGGTCGTAAAGCGTACCCGGATCCACTGTGCGCGCAGATTAAGCCGGCGAGCGCCTCGGCGCCCAGTGGCAAGGTCCCTCCCTCCCTTTCCTTTACTGCGTTCGGCGCCCGTTTTTCGGCTTGTTCCCTGTTACCGCTCATTGCCTACGGAAGAGGCCGTGATTCCATTGTACCCGTCGGCTCGCCGCGTCTTTTCTTGCGCCCGCGGAAGCGAGTTGACGTCCCCAAACGCCGTGGAGCAGTTGCCACTAATTTATGTCCCTCTGCGCTGTTCCCATCTCTCCGTGGCCGCGGGCAAAAAACTGAGCTCAGTTTCCTCCGGTCTTTAGCGTTCCCTTTGTCGACTGCTGGCAAGAAACTGGCACAGCCGCGATCTCCTCCTGAGCTTGTGTGCGTCCTCTCGTGGAGACGACGAGGTATCTCTGCCTCTTAACGGTGGAACAAACTGCAGCAAATAATGACCGTCGGCTCTACAGCAGATTATCGTGCACTTCGTGCGTACACACTGTGGCCTACAAGTTCTCGGACTAATAAATGCTGCTCTGGAGCACTGTGTTCCACAAGCGTCCGCGAGAACTCCATGTTCAGAGCTTCAGCAGCCTGTTGAATACTACACCGTTGGGCAGCGGTGTTAGCGCAACCTACTATGACGGGTGGAAGTCTGCCAGTACTGCATTCGAGTCTAATCATTTTTATTTTCCTCTAATATCCCACCAAACATTTGCATCACTACAATGAAGCCGGTTATTTTGGAAAGTGACAATAATGACGATAATCATTGCCGTACATTCGTAGCAAAATACAATGTAAGTATAATGAGAATCTTCACGAAACGAACACTTATTTAATGATACGTTAATACCCACAACGTAGTGAACTCTTACCGGGCTGTAGTGAATTTGCTATATTCGCGTGATTCTACCAATGAATAAATGATAATCTCATCACATTGCATCTCCGTTGCACCTCTTTCCGAATGCACTACCACGATTATAATCATCACAGGGGATAGACAAAATAATGTGGACACATGTACTTTCTTGGGAATGGTTTATTACTAAGGGTTGGACCCCCATTTGTCCGTACTACAGCTGCGATTCTTCTTGGAATACTGGCGTACAAGGATTGTACAGTCTCCAGTGGAATGTTACACCACTCTTCGATCAGAACCTCTCCTAACTCCTGTAGTGACCAGGGAGGCAGACTGTTCTGGCCGAGGGCTGAACTATTGCACAATTGTTAGGAAAAACATTTGAATCATGGGGTGTACCGGATCACCTAAAACGTTCACACAATCGTTGGCTGTAACGCGGCCTTTGAGAGTAATGATTGGATCAGCAGAATACCACGGTATGGCTGCCCACACCATCACACTTCCACCTCCATGTTTAACAATTGGAGCCGTGCGGGATTAGCCGAGCGGTCTCAGGCGCTGCAGTCATGGGCTGTACGGCTGGTCCCGCCGGCATGGGTGTGTGTGTTTGTCCTTAGAATAATTTAGGTTAAGTAGTGTGTAAGCTTAGGGACTGATGACCTTAGCAGTTAAGTCCCATAAGATTTCACACACATTTGAACATTCTTTTTAACCGTTGGAATCAAGCAGTCAGTATTGTAGGCGTCTTTTGGCGTAACCCGGGCCCGTTTGGAAGTAACGAAAACTTTGACTCGTCTACCATATGACGTGTTTCCACTGATCAGCCGCCCAAGATTTATGCCCCTGACACCAAGTTCTACGCTTCTTTGCGTTGGTTGTTGTCACTAATGGTTTCGGTATAAAGGCTCGTCCATGAATATTGGCTTTATGGAGTTCTCGGCGGACAGTGTCTATAGATACGGGGTCTCGAAGATGGCTATTGAGTTCTGCAGTCACTTTAGGCGCCGTACTTTTGTGTTGTTTTGGCATAATTCGTGTTAACGTACGACGACCTCTGTCATTTAGTTTCGATTTGCACCCACTATTACGTTTACACGGTGATGCCTTTCCATGTTTTGTGTAGGCTGTCATGACTGTTGAAACCGTTGCTTTTGAAACATTCAGTTTGTTTACTGATGCTCAAGTTAGTCGGTCCCCAACAATCGGCCCTCTTTGGCACTCTGTTAGGTCTCTCCTTGCACATCGACCTCGGGCTCTGAATGCAAATACGAAGTGTGCATTACTCATAAACAACCTGCACTGATGCCTAGTCCGCACAGGCCAGCGCGACACGTGCCTGCGGCTCGACGACTGTTGCATTCGTGTGGTCTTCAACGAGCTCGTAAATCTTTGAACCTTGATTTCTCTAAAATGCATGAGAAGCGCGCCATACTAAAGAAACATTATTTACGCCTCTGTTATCTTTTTCAGAATTGTGGGAACGTCAAAGTGGATGATCAATTCGTTCTACGTTTCCCTTGCGGGAAAAAATTAAATTCAAGATGAAGTACATGTAGACTCACTGTTCGTTCAAAATTGATCCATCTGATGCTTGGCAAACCCAACCATGAGTGTTCAATCACTTTATGGCGCTAAAATAATTTCTTGGAAATCTGTAGTTTGTCGATTACAGCCTTCTAAATCTCCTAGATGTAGTCGAACCCTGAACCCTTCCAATTTATTTTTAGGGTTTTGGAAAATGAAAGTCTGGAAGTGGCAACACGGTGAACGACATCGTTAGCGAGATGGTGAGACATACTTTGCTGTGAGGAACTGACGCATCTTAAATTGCCAAACTTACCAGGTCCTTCTGATACAAGAAGGAAAAAAAAATCTGGTGTTGAAGAGGGCTTGGCGATCTCAATGGATTGTAACTAGGAACGGTTTGAACTCTGCATGACATAATTTAAATGTTTACAGTTCCCCTCCCATTCTCTAAAGACGCCACTGTTGTCTAGAATTACTATCACAGTAGTCTCCACCCTTGACTTTTTGAAAGCGTGCTTTCTGGATTTGCAGGTTTCACCAACCTATCCGAGGTTCACACATTTTGTTCAGAGATCGCAAGTTAACCACCAGCATTAACCATGTCGTCTTGTTAATCGTAATTGGCAATGTTTAGGCTTTAGACTGTGTACCCACGAACTTTTATAGTGTGGCTCAATTAGACCGTCCACGACATTTTGGCAGGCCACGTGGGAATAACCTTCGTATACAGTTACCACTTCAAATCTTCATGCTAGATTAAGAAAACCGTATTATTTTTGTGCTTTTCTACTGTAATTTTGACGTGGCACATCAGTCGTCCTCGTATGGACTCGGATTCTCTTGCGGGTAGCCGAGGCAGTAAGTCATATTTAGCTTTCAGACGGTTAGTTAATTTGTTTATTTACAAAAGTTCACAACAGAAAATTCGTGCCCACAACTGGCAGGCAGGTATGTGTCGAACTCGTGGTCCTCGGTGCACGATGCGTAGTCGTGAAGACACGACGTCCAGCACGAACCAGGCGTGTGGCGACCTTGCGAGGCGAGCATTCCTGGCTGACGGCGCAGAGCTACGTCAAATGCTGGCACGGCGGTCTGGCCCGGCTAGGTGATTAGCAAGGCGAGCTGTCGGTCTGCCGCAGCTTGTGTCGGCGGTTGGGGACTTACGGGACCGAGCCCCGGCTTCGTGCCCGACTGGCGCCGGCCGATGCATGGTGGATCAGCGGCTGGGAGGTCCTCAGTTCGACCCCCTGCCCATTGGTGCTGCCGCTGAGCTCCTGACGTGGCAGTTCTGTGGGATGGCGAAGGGAGATAATTGTGCCAGTGGATGGCGGGTGAGCGACGATGGGCTCACAGAGGTAGCACACTCTACAGCGGTCCCAAAGTCGGTTCCACTTGCCGGCTGTACAGTTAGTATTAATGCGCATAAGGGCGGGCCTGCTGTCTAAGCGTCCCGGATTTGGGTAATACTATTGGCGATCTACCAAGTGCTTGTGCCACTGTACTGAGACGGGCGTGGTGGTGAAATGCTGTGCCAGCTGATTACAGCAAGAGGTGGGATTACAGCCACGAGCGCTTGTGCAGACCCGCGTCGCTACATCCTATACGCAATGTAGTGACAACGCTGACATTCTCGTTAGTATGCATCCACAGACACACCCACACGTCTCAGCAACGTGTGAAGTCTTACGATAAGACTAATTCTGTACTCTTTTTTGTTTCATGTCATTGTATCTGACGTAACGAAATTACAAATAAGTCATTTACTATGCTGTTATTATCAACAAGAAACAAAGAAGGTAAAAATAGCTTATTAATGACATGACAATCAGAAACATGTAACAAGAAAACAATCGACAATGCCATGGCGAATGACTCATATTGTACTAACTTGGTTGTTCTTAGCGTTAGGTAGCTAGGCTTTAGCTCAAAAGTGGGAAAAGCTATCGTTACCGGAATTAGACAGGAAAGTGATACAGATGCGACAGTATATGTTCCTGATTAATATCCAATTCCCTCCTGCGAATATCTGTACATATTGTAAAGGGATCGAACATTGCTCTTGCCCAGCTCTTCACGAAGAGTGCCTGTCTAGTGTTCGACTCAGTCGTCATTGGATCCGTCGGTGACCAAAAACCAGCAAATTCTTCAGCTTAGGTTGAGGAGGAATTTTTCTAGCGTGGTTGTGTATAATCTACTGTGCTGTCTAAAATATATAAATTGCTATGTATGTATTTTATATTTTCTGAACAGGTTGAAAAATCAGTCAACCAGTTGCAAAACAAAGGTTTAATAGCCCTTGACCTAGATTTCGATATTTCTAAAGTATCTTCTTCAGAAGGAGTGGGCCTCGTTACATCACATGATGATAGATTAGATTAGATGACGCCGAGCGGCTCTTGTCATGTATAAAATTGACATAACACGAATTATCCCAAGCCATGGCTTCACATAGCAGCCAGATTACATATATCGTACTTCGGAATGAGTTCTCACTAGTAAACGCCCACAGGGAGGGGCTCAACATAAAATTGTAATAGGAGTCACAGGATAAAGTATTTGCATAATTTACGTGTACATCATGCCAGAGACTAAGGCCAACTGTATTTTCTGTTGCATGGGGGGCTATGCCCAGAGAAATTAATATCGGTGTTCAGCTGAGAAGTGGACAGATAAAGGAAAGCGGAAGCGAGGAATAGGGTGAGTGGCGTGAGCATCTATGGACAGGTATGAAAATAATTCTAATGACCGGAAGAATAAGTTACTGTAAACGGTGTATAAAGATGTAGTACAGAACTTGTGATTCCAAATAATTTGCCGAGATTTTGCAAGCGGTTTATGAGTATAAAAGGGATGTTGTGTGAGCTATAAATGGCGGAAGAATGAGGTTTTTTTGAGACGAGGAATGATAGAATGCTAAATTTATTTTGTGAAGGCGTAGTACAACTAGTGGCTTTCCTGATAATTAATGGATCGCACTCCTACAATCATACATCTCTAGTTCCGATCAAAAATGAAAATCGGCGGTGTCAATAAATTGAAAATATTAGTCCCACCTGGACATACATTGGTATGTAGCTCCGAATTTATTTCTACTTTATACAAATGCTTTTTCATTCATTCCAGTTTGTCATCCAAGTGCATACCTAGTCATTTTAGCGGACATTCGAATAAAATCAACAAAGGTACCACTCTACCAAAATCAGCGAAGCCAGAGATTGCAGTATTCATACGTCATGAGGTCGGAGACACTTCTTTGCCTGTATCTTTGGGCATCGTAAAATGTCGAGAACAATTGTGAATAAAACACACAGTGACGTGCACGTTACAAGAAACAACAAACAGTTTAAAAGACTCCCTTCTTTTGCATAGCAAAAATAAAAGTATTTACCGAGAAGCAACCTCACAGGCCAAATTAAATGAACAGTAGACGTATTTGATTTCCTGGACTACAGGTATTTAAAAAGTCAATCAGAATTATTGGGTGCTACGATGCCTTTTAGGTAATGATGCATTTAAAGATAAAGTATTCCTAACCAGTAATACACTAATCATGGCTTGAAATATTGCAGTTTTATTTAGCAGGAACTATCAACTTTGTAAAATATCACAGATGTCAGTGTTGTATATTTGAATGTTCGCGTTGTGAATGCAGTTTTGCTACCGATGTGGAGATAAGTAGCAGAAAACCATAAGTAAACAAGTAAAATAGAAACATTGCTGTAACTCAGCGTGAATGAAGAGGTACTGCGCCTCGGGCGTTTCCAAGTGATAACCCATGCGACAGCTGTGTTTGGCAGTGTTAGCATCATGCTAGGCGCTCGGTTCAAACTGCCACGTTACAAGTACGACATACTTGCCGTAACTTTCCATGTACACGGAGAGGATTCGAGATGTTCACGAGATTCCTAGCAGACATAGTAACAGATTTTTTGAAATTCCAACCAGCTTACTTCGACATAATGTTTTATGTAAATAGTAAAAAAAAATTGACATCTCACTCTCCCCTCAGTGGAACGAGAGCTATCAACGAAAAACTCTGAATTACTTACAGTGGCACGGCCATGTAAATGATGGCATGTAGAAGTCACATGTCGGATGGAGCGATTTGAGGCAGTGGCTAGCACACTGGACTTGCATTCGGAAGGACGACAGTTCAATCCCGCGTCCGGCCATCCTGATTTAGGTTTTCCGTGATTTCCCTAAATCGCTCTAGGCAAATGCCGGGATGGTTTCTTTGAAAGGGCATGGCCGACTTCCTTCTCCGTCCTTCTCTAATCCGATGAGACCGATGACTTCGCTGTCTGGTCTCCTCGCCCAAACAATCCAACTCGAATGGACATTCATGGAAATTTTTAACGAAGTGTAGATAAAGTACGGTTAAAGTGGAGTTGTTCTTCATTATGGTGTGTCGGATTGACGGGGGAGAATGAAACCACAAATTCCATCGCGTGCACTACAAGAAAGGCAGTGTGCATTACGAATCGACTTGGTCTAATAATTCTGACATTACATCGTTCTGATATTAAGCAGATGCCTTATCCCCTTTGTTTTACGTAATAACCACGAATTCAGAATCTGAAGTCCAACATATATCGAGGAGTGTAATTAGGATTTCTTTGGTCGAAACAAGTGTTATTGAAACAGCAACCACGTACTCTACACCTCACACCTGAGCGAAAGCAAGTGAGATTTCCTCCATGTCAAAAACAATTTTTCCGCACCCGGGGCTAGTTGGTGACATCACAGCCCTTTGTGCAATTTTAAAACAGCACAAGAAAGCTTGTGCATTATCAAATTTAATGTTAGTTTCGCATAGAGAGTGTTGAAAACGAATATTTTGCAAAGTGTCTTTACGATGTCTCTCTATTTTTCGATGCATATTTAAGTCTACAGAAAAAGACATTAGAGAGCTGAAGTTCGGCAGTTATGTGTGTTACCTACACAGTAACCCTTCTCCGTATATATTAAAATTATCATTTATTCTGAAATAAATACATGCCAAAAACTTGTTCTGAATAACTGCTCTTGGATTTAATCCCGCAATGTAGAACATAAGTATGTTGTACAGTGTAGATTCATAGGGGTATATGGTTTTGGAGCGGTGATAAGTGAATATTGAAGCCCCAATTAATTTTTCTGTGCTTTTCAGAGCTCTTAGGTGACTATTTAGCGCCTTAAAAATATCGAGTGCTTTTGTTCTGTAGATGCTGATAGTTTTTGCTGGGCTGCACTCGGGTAAAGATTCCCGAATGACAAATTATCGGGCCATAGCAGAGATACAAGGGGAACGTGTGGGTCGTTAAGTTGACCGGATTGACCGAATTTGCTTGGCGTGACAAGTCGTGTCCGCACAAGGTCGCTGTCACTATCGTACTCCGCCCTCAACCTCGGAAACTGTGTGTGTGTGTGTGTGTGTGTGTGTGTGTGTGTGTGTGTGTGTGTGAGATAGGTACTTGATAGGAACTTCATTAGTTTGAAAGGATCTATTTTAGGCCGAGCTTTTAAAATGAATGTCCGATCACACTGTAAATGCAACTTCTCGGGTAGAGAAAGTGGACAGTGAGGAAAGGATTTCGACGTATTATTAAGTAGTTTGGATGGACAGCACCGCACCCCCCCCCCCCCCCCTCCCAACCCTATAAATACTGTTCTTCGGTGCGTGTTGCTTCCTATAGTCCAATTCTACTTTCACTTAAAGCATCTTCTTCACTAACCTGCAATGACGCTGATTTCTCTAGAATCTGCGGGTGGGGAGTCAGTCTATTTCATGTGACAACACCATCCGTCTGAGCTGCCCCCTTAGAGTGGAAGTATGTACTAGTGAGTTGGCAAAAGGAAAACATTGACGAAACTACATTCTAAATGCAGGAATATGCGACCCCGTTGCCGAACGCAGCAGGTAATATGATGATCTATTAAAGTGAGGGAGAGAACGTAGCACTTAAACTTTCAGATGTGACACTGACATGGACTTTCGATTGGTTATTATTATGGCATATCTGCAGGGTGGGCCAAAATTGGCGAAGTTCCTACGGGTTATAACTATTTGCTAAGTAAAGTTCGACAACTTTGGTTCGTTAAACGGTGCTGAATCTTTTGTATTCGGTCTCCTGTCCTTCCATCGTCAGAAACTGAGAGAAGAAGAAAAGAACAAATAAAGTTATTAACAGTTAAAGAAACTTTCGTGCTTTTGTCCCGTCTTTACAAGTATGTCAATCTTATCCTTTGCAGGGGTTGAAAATACTCAGTGTTGCGACTCTAGAGGATGGTGGTAACATAAAGCCGTTCTCAGAGGCGACGTCAAAACGAACGTGAAACTGGATCATTTATTCGACTCCAATGCCGAATATCACTTTGCGGAGTATTTCCAAGCGGCAAATGTAGAATCGGGCGAGTCAGATTTTTGCTTTGTTGAGAGGAACATGGCCAATGGGTGGCGAGTTCACTTTCCAGTTCACAAGCGGAACTTAGGTGAAGCCACACCGGATTGCATATTTTTCAGCTGAAGCCTGTATATGGCGGTTTTCGTATTTCAAAGTATGTGCTGTCAGTGTTTGCTGTATTGAAGCATCGGCACATAGAGTATCTTTCGAGAATGTGTTGTTTTGATAGGATAACACTAAAGCAGAGTTATTGAACACGGTTTTCCGAAACTCCTTCATGAAAGAAGACGAAGTAAATATTCCTGAATTCCAATCAAGAACAAATGCCAAGATGAGAAACATAGTAGATATCCTCGGTGTAACAAAGCAGCTTAAATCACTTAATAAAGGCAAGGCTTCTGGTCCAGATTTTATGCCAGTCAAGTTCCTCTCAGAGTATTCTGATACAATAGCTCCATATTTAGCAGTTATATACAACTGCTCGCTCACAGACAGATCCGTACCTAAAGACTGGAAAACTGCTCAAGTCACCCCAATACCCAAAAAGGGAAGTAGGAGTAATTCGCTGAACTACAGGCCTATATCACTAACGTTGATTTGCAGTAGGGTTTTGGAACATACACTGTATTCGAACATTATGAAGTACCTCGAACAAGACTATTTATTGACACATAGCACGGTTTTACTCATGAAGTAATAAGTGCTGTCGACAGGATATGTCAAATTGATTCCATATTTTTAGATTTCCAGAAGGCTTTTGACACCGTTCCTCACAAGCGTCTTCTAACGAAACTGGTGCCTATGGAACATCGCCTCAGTTTTACGACTGGATTCCTGTCAGAAAGGTCACAGTTCGTAGTAACAGACGGAAAGTTGACATAAAAGTTTTCTGGGTTTGGTACCGCATCATAATGTAAAACTACCGCTGCTATAGAAAAGCCAACGTTTCGGCCACGATTGCAGCGGCCTTCTTCTGGGTCTTAGTTTTACATTATGACGCTGTACCAAACCCAGAAAACTTTTATGTAGACTGCCTCTGGCCGCGGAAGCCTACGCAATTAGACGGAAAGTTATCGAGTAAAACAGAAGTAATATCCGGCGTCCCCCAGGGAAGTGTTATAGGCTCTCTATTGTTCCTGATCTATATTAACGATATAGGAGACAATCTTAGTAGCCGTCTTAGATTGTTGGCAGATGATGCTGTCATTTATCGGCTTGTAAAGTCATCAGATGACCAAAACGTGTTGCAAAATGATTTAGATAAGATATCTGTATGGTGCTAAAAGTGACAATTGACCCTGAATAAAGAAAAGTGTGAAGTTATTCACATGAGTACTAATAGAAATCCACTAAATTTCGATTACGCTATCAGTCATGCAAATCTGAAGGCTGTAAATTCGACTAAATACTTAGGGATTACAATTACAAATAACCTAAAATGGAACGATCACATAGATAATATTGTGGATAGAGCAAAACAAAGACTGTGATTCATTGGCAGAACACTTAGAAGGTGCAACAGGTCTACTAGAGAGACTGCTTACGTCACTCTTGTCCGCACTGTTCCGGAGTATTGCTGTGCGGTGTGGGATCCACATCAGGTGGGACTGACGGATCACATGGAAGAAGTACAAAGAAGGGCTGCTTGTATTATCGCCAAATAGGGGAGATAGTGCCACAGACATGATACGTGAATTGGAGTGGCAATCATTAAAACAGAGGCGTCTTTCGTTGGGACAGGATCTTCTCGTGAAATTTCTATCGCCAGTTTCCTCCTCCGATTACGAAAATATTCTGTTGGCACCAACCTACACAAGGATAAATGATCATTACGATAAAATAAATCAGGGCTCGCACAGAAAAATTCAAGTGCTCGTTTTTCCCGCGCGCCGTTAGAGAGTGGAACTGTAGGGAGACAGCTTGACGCTCTGACAGGTACTTTATTGTGAATAGCAGAGTAATCATGTAGATGTCGATGTAAAATAAAGGATTTGTTGTAATAAAATTGCGGGAAATTGCTTATCGGTGGTGGAGCTTTTCGCATGTGATGATGTTTGACTTACATCTTGCGTGCTGTGATAGTATACAGTTTCAAGGCAGTGGTGCGAAAACGTTTCGAGTTTGGTACTATTTCTTATAATCAAATGCGATATAATGACATATGCATAGTTCAAACCGTAGTGCAGTTGACAGAGATGGAAATTATGAAACAAAAGACTACCAGTTCGCATCCTTCTGACTGCTTATTGCTTATGTTCTGGAATCGCCTTCCTGTTTACAAAAAGTTTCTGATACTACCTAATTAATTTAGAGGAAATACGTTCCGACACATTTGATATTACGGGTAAGTAAAAGCACTCTCCATTCGGCATTGAATTTATTAGACACCATCAGTGTGCCAGAGAAACATGGACCAGTGAATTGTAAGACACCTGCCCATGTCACCGGCCAATTCGCTCGGTATTCACTATAGTGTATGCTACAGGGCTAACGTGTTACTCTGAAGTAACCTTAAACCCTGCCGCAGCGAGAGCTAAATTGTTCAGTTTTGTATGGTACACTTGCTGTGTTGTGGGGCGATCAGCCTGCTTGTAAGTTTCATAAGATTAGATGACGGCAGCATACGATTGGTGAATACGATCATCTTGGAACAATAAAAGCTTCTACACTGCGATCGCGTCGTAAGAAGTGTGTTCGTATCCCCCCTCCAAAAAAAAACCTGATAAAGTTAGTAGGTATATTCATGATCTAGTTCAAAGTAGCGTGCCACCTTACCTCGCAGAGCAAACATGGAAAATAATCGTGGGAAATGAATTGGTGGGCAGCCACGACGTGACGCTGTTCACTCGCTTAAATTTATTGGCAAGGGAGACGGAAAAGGTCAAGAAAAGTACAAGCAAAATATTAAAGTTGAGTAAGGTGACAGTAGGCAAAATAGGACCAAAGAGACATGAGTTGAACTGAAGTATCCATCCCGAAGAAACAGTCTTGTGTAAATAAATGCCCCATTGAAGATATTGGTAAATTTTTAATAAAATACAATTTTCGTGATATTATGAAAAGCACAACGGAGTATCAGCTTCGCAAAAACACAGCTTGTGTCGCTCACGGAGAATCTTGCAGACAAAATGTGAGAAACATTGTTCTGTCTATATTATATGCTTTAAAAGGTGCCAAAATAGAAAAAAATTAATAAAGTGCGAACGGAACGACATACTACTTCGTAAAAGTAGTAACGCAGCCATAGCAGGACTCAAATTCGTCACGAAAAGCGATCGGGAAAAACTACTTCGCGAGAAGCCGGGACAACTTACTCTTAACGTCAATAATTCTGCTGACAAGGTCAAAGGTGTGTGATTGCGGACAGTGAAAGCGAGGGAAGGTTCAAGCAAACGTTGGGAACGCAGTGGTGGCTAAGTAACGGGAGGAGGGACACGGTGCCAAGTGGAACAGCGTTCAAGTACCTGTCCAAAGCAGAACGAATAAAATGCACACAATTTTTTCATTTATGGTACATCTTAGACAGCAATTGCTGTGATATTACGGATTCTAATTCATAGAAAACTGTCTCTGCACAAACTTCACTTACAGGAGTACTGGAGTGTACTTGCTGTTCCCCGGGCGTAAATACGACGATGCTGCCACTGTGGCCAGGTTGCCAGAATGATTTGCAGATTAACGCTTTTAAAGTGGCAAACTACATTAGAAAAATGATGTACCGGATGTAAGGTTTATTTGTATTGAACGTGGATTCATACATATTACACTGTGACCTAATGCTGGCAAAGCGACGACGTCAGTGGTGCATTATTAAACAAAGTTGTCGTTTCATACTGAATTACTGCACTATGCAAGACCCCGACGTACAAACTTGGAGCACGTGACAGAGTTCCATTTGGAATAAAAACACGCTATTACTACTAACCGAGCGTGAACACGAAGGTACTGCCTTTCTGGCCATGTCTTCAGATCGCTTTCCTGGACTGTATCCGCTTCACACATGTTCATCTTACGAGAAGAACACACGTGCCATCACCCGATGTCTCAGGAACTTCGCTCAACGGAAGAGCAGTCAAAATAAGGAAACTCGTGTCTCGGCTTATCCGTAGACAGATACTCGGCTGCTCCTGAAAAAAAAAAAAAAGAGACGGTCAAAGTTTTAAAGTTATTTTCGAGGTAGCTTATGTGCCTTCTTCCACGCGATATCCTCAGATGAGCTCAGTGGTGCCGGCACGGTAGCTCAGTGTGTTCGGTCAGAGGGGCGGTGGCCCTCTGCAATAAAAAACTGAGTAAAGGAATCAACGGTCAACTTGAGCGGATGTCATGTGACGTACCTCCCCCCTCCCCCCCCCCCACCCCCCCCAGACCAAACGCGACGAACAACACCTAATAAAATGAAGAAGAAGAAAGTATTAAGCGTCGTGGCTTGTTAATTTTGCGCTCCATGATCGAAACTCGATTATGGTTCTTATTTATTTTATTGTTTTCATTTACATGACCGAGCGAGGTGGCCTGAAGTCTAGCGCACTGGACACGCATTCTGGAGGACGACGGTTCAATCCCGCGTCCGGCCATCCTGATTTACATTTTCCATTATTTCCGTATATCCCTCCAGGCAAATGCCGGGATGGTTCCTTTGAAAGGCCACGCCTCACATCCTTCCCCATCCTTCCCTAATCCGATGAGACCGATGACCTCGCTGTGTGGTCTCCTCCCCCAAACAACTCAGCCCCAACCCACTTACGAGTATATAGTCATGTCCGTAGAAGGTTACTACAAGAATGTTTCTTATCATACTAGGTGATACGAGGGCGTTATGTTAATTGTAAAACTAGAAATGGATTTCGCATGAAGTGTCGTACATTAATAATACGTTTGTGTGTGTGTGTGTGTTTCATGTTGAGGGGTTACAATCTTTGAGAATTCTCATATTCTGATATTTCGTTCTCACACGAATTCTTACATTTTATTTATACGTTAATTCCACAGGAGGATTTGGTGCATTGCCTTGACTGAGACCGATCGTAGACATATTCGAAACACAGATATTCCGAAGACCACGAGCATCGTGCGAAGGCCACAGTGACATTTCTTCACATGAATCTCATTCGGGAAAGAAACGTCGTTAACATTGCTGAAGATTTCGCGTGTTGGCGATACTTATGCGGCAAACAATGCGTAATGTGTCAAGCTAGCGCCTGAAATTATGAACTGATACAATACAGAAATTCACCAAAAACAATTTCAAATAATTTTTTCATTCTTTTTAAATTCATTCATCTGACATACAGTTAGAAGACAAAAGGACAAACTTGTATCAACATACACTGGAAGACATTGGTGCAGTAATCTTCCATAGACAAATGCATATAAATGAAAAACAAAAATAAAAAATGGTTCAAATGGCTCTGAGCACTATGCGACTTCACTTCTGAGGTCAATAGTCGCCTAGAACTTAGAACTAATTAAACCTAACTAACCTAAGGACATCACACACATCCATGCCCGAGGCAGGATTCGAACCTGCGACCGTAGCGGTCGCTCGGCTCCAGACTGTAGCGCCAAGAACCGCACGGAAAAACAAAAATAAAAACAATAAACTGATTTCGAACACAGGCCGTAAAATCAAGAAACAGTCAGGCTTAAAACTGTGTAGTCATTTCGCCTGAGGATATCGCGTGGTAATAGACACACAAAGTACCTCGAAAATACTTCGAAAACTTTGACGTAGTTTTTTTTAGAAACTGTAGAGTTTCTACAGATTTGCTGAGACAGGCACTACTTTCACACCTCTTCCACTGATTGAAGCTCGTGGAAAAAATGGGTTGTGGTACTTATCGTATCCTTCTCGTTAGTAAACAGTGTTGTTTGCAATATATTTATGGACGACTACCGCTGGGAAACGCTGCGGTCGCTAATCATAATGAGGAATGCATTTCCTGTGAACCTTGTTCCTGAGCATGCAGGCCTGCTTCGCGGTGAGAAACACGAACCGTACGAGGAAGGCGGTAGCCTGGGAAGGTGGCAGAGTAGCGCAAATCTCGCTCGCTGCAGCGGGACGTGGTCCTGGTACGGCCTAGAGTAGGGTAGAGTGGCGGTGGCGCCTACACACGCTCGCCTCTCAAAGCCGCTCAGGTCGCAGCTGCGGCCCACGCGGTGTTTGCCGTGTAAACTGAGGAGCTAACGCGCGATGCATTATGCATTCACCGCGTCGCTGATGCGCGCTGAGGAGGTGCGGGCGATTACGTGCCCGCAAACTGCTCTGCGTAGGGCGCCGCCCAGTTTCTTAAGACGCTCCGCGCCGCTTCAGAGCAGTTGCTAAAGGCGTGAACGCTCCTCCGCGAGATCAGTTTGCACGTAATGTATGCTGAAACTACTTGTCACTTGGAGAAAATTTTTAGACTGCATAAATTTCTGAATCACTGTAAAATAAATTACCCAAGATAAATTGCACCTGGATTCCATAATGAGGTGACAAGTCATGGGATACCTCCTGATATCGTGTCTGGCCTCATTTTGCCTGTCTTAGTGCAGCAATTCAAAGTGGCATGGACTCAACAAGTCGTTGCAAGTCCTCTGCAGAAATACCGAGCCAAGCTGCCTCTGTAGCCATGCATAAATAAAGTATTGGCGGTACATTATGCTGGGCACAAACTTACTTCTCGATTACGTTCCATAAATGTTTGATGGAATTCACATCGGACGATCCGGGGGACAAACCGGGCGCTCGAATTGTCCAGAGAGTTCTGCGAAATAAATTCGAACAATTATGACATGGCGCGTTGTCATCCCTTAAAAATTCCTTCGTTGTTTCCAAACATGAAGTCAGTGAATGGTCACAGAGTAGCTTTTTCCAGTCAATAATTGGTTCACTTCGACCAGAAGACTCGGTCCATGTAAACAGCCCATACCATTCTGGAGCTAGCAAGAGCTTGCACAGTGCCTCGTTGACAGACTTGGGTCCATGGCTTCGCAGGGTCTGCGCCGAACTGGAACACTGCCATTAGCTGTTACCAACTGAAATCAGAATTCATCTTGAAAGATTACCGTCAAACCTCCTTGCCTTGGGACGCCAGATGAAAGTTGATGTCGTCAAGCCCTGAATGAAAATTGCGCAACGGATAACTGGTGAGGGGAGCTTGAGAGCGCTACCTACAGAGCGTGCCCTTTCTGTAAGATACTAGGCAAGGGACTGGAGGGCTCACACGCTATTTTAAATGAATTCCTTTAACTTGACTCCTATGTGATTTTTTTGGGGTATGTTAAAGATTGACAACAATTGATTACCTATTTATTTTAAACATTCTCACGCGGCTTTACAGCGATTGCAGCAATTGTTCCAGTTTACAGATATTACTGTTTTCACAAATAACAGCTCTGGTATATTATATACTAATCTGCAAGCACATTTCTACGGGCAAGACGGAATTGCGTTGGCCAGATGTATACCACCAAAGTCTCCCAATATTTTACATAGGACATACACTATGTGAGGAGGATAACGGGCAAACTGGGGACCAGATACATTAACACAGGGGGTCAAATTTTCCAAAATTAAACGAGAACATTCATTTTGTTACACAATCCGAAGCTGGAAATAAAAGAATTAGTACAAATATTAAAATACCTCTCTTCCATGCGTGAACATTGAGACAGACGCACGGAGGGCACGTCTGCTCACTTACCCGTCTTCTGTAACACTCCCGAATATCGCGGGCACCCAGAGGTCTTCCTGGGCCCCGGTGGAGGGGATGGTCGGACCACTTGGCCGTAACCAACCTCTCCACCCCAAATCTTGTGACACTGGAACGTCTTTGACTTTGCCCAGCCTGTGCTGTCTCTCTGATCCCCTACCCAGGAGTAAGATTGGCACTACTACACTACAGAACTACTTCCCAACTAAGATTTGGCCACGCTTTATGGAAAGGAGTGAGGAAGATTAGGAAAGTTCATGTGCAGATTAACATTCACGTACAAGAAATGCGTAATACACGACACACACACAAATACGTATTATGAAGCCTGACACATTTCTTTCCACCCGTCCACAAGGGTTCTGTTGCACCCGCGGCCAGCCGCATCGTGCAATAAAATTGGCGGCGGAGCCGCCTCCGTGTGTATTTCTCGGTGTGAGCGAGCAGCGAAACTTGCTGCTTATGGAGCGGAAACTACTGTACCGTTTCAATCTAACTAGGCCACAATTTTCCAGTGGTCTAGGGTCGAAACGGTATGGTTACGAGCCCAGGAGAGGCGCTGCAGGCGATGACCAGCTGGTAGCAGATGCACTCGGGTCGGTATTTTGCTGCCATAGCCCATTATCGTCAAATTTCGCCGCACATTCGTCGTACGTCCCAAAATTCTGTGCGTATTTCACGCAGTGTTGGGTGTCTGTTAGCACTGGCAACTATACACACATGCCGCTTCTCTCGGTCGTTAAGTAAAAGCCGGAGGCCACTGCATTGTCCGTGCTGAGAGACAATACTGAAATTTAGTATTCCCGGCATACCCTTGACATTGTGGATCTCGGAATATTGAATTCCCTAACGAATTTCGATATGGAATGTCCTATGCCCCTAGCCACTCCGCTTTGTCTGTTAATTGCCGTTTTGCGGCCATAATCGTGTTGAAAAAATTATCACATGAATCACATGAGTACAAATGATACCTCCGACAATGCAGTGCCATTTTATACCCTGCGTATGTGATACTACAGCCATCTGTTTGTGTGTATATCACTACCCAATGATTTCTGCCACTTCAGTATAATTCCGAATTGGGAGAATGTCAAAAATAAACTGGGCAGCCGAGGCAAGCAACTGAAATGTCAGATTGCATAAGTAAGTCAATGAAAAATGTCGCCTTGATATGTAATCTATACAAGGCAAAAAATTCAGACACACAGGCTGCCTCAAACCGATTCAGTGCATTTACCTAGAAAAGTATCTCAAAGTAATAAGACTGTGCAGTACCCCTACAGAAGCCGTGGAAATCAGACTGCGGAGTCAAGACACACACTGGGAGGAGCAATAGCACAACATGCCGTCCGCACACCGTGGCTCATTTAAAATCTTCTCGAGTTCTTTCCTATCCGAGCAATACACAGCACGTTTGATATACGACAGTTACTGAATAAAACAGTCCTGAACACTGTGCATGCGCGTCCGTTATGGTGGCAAGATCAAGCTGAAATTCATTACAGCCCTGAGCGAGATTTCAGCCGTAATGGAAGTGTAAGTGTTTAGCGATTTGCTGAGTAATTTAGTTTAGAATGGAAGCTAAAAACGAGTCGGGTCGGATAATTCATAATGACCAGCGTTCCTACATCAAAATCGAATACCCATGTGGAGAGAACCCCTACGGAAATTTACACGGCTTTGCCAGAGGTGTGTGGGAATAGTATTGTGAATCGTACCACAGAATCACGGTGGTCTGCTCGTTTCTGTGAAAGTCGGATAAGCGCTGAGGACAACCTAAGAAGTGGAAGGCCATCAACTGCAACAGATTACAGCTTTCAGGTTATTGCTAATGACATTTTAAGAGTGGGTCGACGAAAAAATGTGAGGAAAATTGAATGCGAGGCCAGAATGTCTGTCACTGCAGTTTACAAAATCATAACTGAAACGTTACAGATCAGAAGAGTTCTTGCCAGACGGGTTCGCCATGATATCAGTAAAGAACAGAAAGCAGGTCGCAAAAGAATCGTAGAAATATGGTTTCTATGTTCCTGAAAGATTGTAGCAAGTGATGAAATCTGAATATGAGATTTTGAGCCAGTAGTGAAGTTTCAGTCGTCGCAGTGGAAAAGTTGCGACTCTCCACGCAAGAAAAAATTTCGCCGCCAACCATCAAAAGCGAAACTGGGCGAAACTGATGATGGTCTTTGAGTACGACATTTAATGGAGACATAGCTCAAATAGAATATCCCATGGGACGTCTTTAACAGGCGCGTACTGTTTCTGAAAAATGTTCTGCAGCTAAAAATTCATCAAAGAAAGCCTGATACGCTTGCAGCTGGTGTCCTCACTTTGCAAGATAATGGAAGACGGCATGTTGTTCCTCCCCGCCCCTCCCCCTTCGAAGTGAGAGAAACGCTAAACAAATACAGAATGAGAATACTTCCCTATCCACCATACGGTACTGATATAGGCCAACCAGACTTTAACTGAAGGAACGACTACGGGGAAAACGTTTTTGTACAATGTGATGAAGCTTCCAGTGAGGTGACCCGAGTAATAAGACAGCTCAACAGTGATGTTGGCCAATACAAAATTTGCCCAATACAAAAGTTGCCTAAACGTTCGGAAGCTGTCATAAGCAAGAATGGAGATAAACTGAAGGCTTATAAAGTTATTTTGTAAAATAAATTCTTCTCTACAGTTCTGTCTTAGAGTGTACCAGTTCTGTCTTAGGGTGTGCAGAACTTTCGAAGTGACCCTCGTAAGTACAAACGAAAGGGACAAGTGGGGGACGAAGAAGCGAGGAAAAAATCCAAGCAAGCATAGGTCTGGAAACCACACGTCAGTTATGCCAGTGTTAAAACACTGATAATGTGTGCTTCGACGATCTTTAAGGTAGAGGATGCGTGCAGCACACACAGATATTGCACCGGTACACTTTCATATAGCTTTGGTGCACTCCAGTTCTATTGATAGGGTCGATGAATTTCGCGAACGCTCTGTTGCAAGTTGTCAGTGCATTCGGAACACGGCTGGGATTTTGGAACGTGTACGGGCATCGATGAGAGAACCTGCTGCAGCCAGACTTCACATGACCGACCGGGATGTGAAACACTTACTGTAATATCTTGATCCTGCAGTTTGGATGCTCAGGATCGCTAAGGTTTCTGTTGATCCATTATGTGAGACAGAGACTGATGAAACATTTTAACAAAGAAATTCGCAAAACAGTAGTGCAAATTGAGAAGTAACTTCATTTCATTTTCGCTACCAGTTTCGGTAATTCAACATCCCAGCATCAGACCCCCATATGCACAGTAAAAAATTATCGATATTGGTATACTGGGCCCATCTGTTTCTGGATGTCATGAAGTCTCAAGTGCTTCCTTCGAGCACTTCAGTGACTGAGCATACCTGCTGTCCAAGATCTTTGAGAATTCACGACATTCAGAAAGAGGTGGCTCTAGTATACCAGTATCGACAATTTTTGACATATGCATATGGGACCTGAAGATGGCATATTAAATTTCCGAAACTGATAGCGAAAATAAAATAACTAAGGAATCTGCACGACTGTTCGGCGAATTTCTTTGTTAAAAACCTGGTATAAGGTGTTCATGTACTCAGTCATAATACATCGTATCGAGGAAACCATTGTTTGGTTGGTTTCCGGACCTACGTCTATTGAAATTATTTGGCTGCTGCATTGTGATGCACTCAACGATGATATCCTGAGCCATCCCCGCAGCGTCGCAAACCCTATCACAATAGTTACAGTTTAGCACAGCTGTTGCTGCCGTACTCCGCTACGGATATACACACACACACACACACACACACACACACACACACACACACACACACACAGACCGGGGGGGAGAGAGAGAGAGAGAGAGAGAGAGAGAGAGAGAGAGAGAGAGAGAGAGAGAGACGCGATCACTGTCAGTGCCGGTCCGTAGCCGCTGGAGCGCAGATATTGGCAAGCTGTCGCGCCGAGTCCCCTCCGCCAGGGCCGGTATTCCGTCAGGCGTATTGGTCGCGTCTCTTCCTCATCTTCCCTGTCCTACCGGGGATGAGCTGAGCTCAGCCGAGACCTGCTGAGTGTCGTCCCCAGGGTCGGGCTGAGTTCTGGGAAACAGCAGGTGTTCTGTAACAAGTCGAGCAGGCCCGGAATCCATATCCAGTCCCCACAGAGCTGACTGCCGTCTGTAGCTATCTGTTACTGCAAGCGGAACTCTCACAGGAGGAAATGCGACAAAGGGCAGGAGTTGGGTAAATTCTCTCTAGGGGTCAGTCGTTCGGTTTTGTATTCCCTGGCTCTACTAAAGCAGCAGTTACGGAGTACCTTTTGTCATTGGTTTCAGGCGTAGCTCATTCGACCGGATACAATTACATGACATAATCTTGCAAGTAGGACAGTTATCGATCTTAGCTACAGAATATTATAAACTGTGTGTTACATCAATACAAACTTTTCAAGATAAGTGGACAATTATGGAGACAACGAGACTTCCAACATCACCATTGCAGGAAGATATACACCATACCGTGTGATTCAAAAAGAAAGAACAATTTCAGTTCACTACAAACTATGAAAGATAGAAACACATTGTGTATGTCACTGGACAGAGGTAGATTCATAGTTTTGACACAGCTGCACTGCTGTTTATTTTGCTGGAACACCACAAAAGAAATCTTTTCCCTCTTGGAATTTGCGCTGAGTCAATCCATTGTTAACGTGCATTCCGCTGTCGATTCAGCAAGAAGCCTGGCATACAAATTCTTGGAAGCTGGTTGCATGTGAAAAGGGAAGATCACGTCGCTCACGCACCTCTGATGAGAATGTCGAACGTATCAAAGATGTATTCACACAGCGCCCTCCGAAGTCCACAAGACGGACAGACCAGAAATATCAACTTCCTCAAACGGTGCGGTTTGTTCTGGAACGACGCCTGCGTATGAAACCTTACAAACTGCAATTAATGCAGCCAGTGTGTCCCGGAGACCATAACAGAAAGTACGAATTTTGAATTTAAATTCCTCGGGATAGAACAGAGAACACCTTTTCTGAATGACACACGGTTCCGGATGAATCGATGTTTGATCTATCGTATGAAATAAACCGCCATAAAGTCAGAATTTGGGAGTCACAAAATCCTGTTGTCGTCGAACATGAGAGAGACTTACCAAAATTGTGTTCTGCACCGTTTCTGTTCACGAAGTTCGTGACCTTCCTATTCTGCGGAGGAAACTGTGACAGGAATGTCATACCTCGACGTGTTGCAAAATTGGTTGTTTTGTCAACTTCACGAAATTCTAATGAATCCATTTTTATGCATAAGCCCGCCCCCCCCCCCTCCCCCCCCCCCCCCGCCCTCATTTTCATCATGAGGTGCGGTGTTATTTAACAACGGCATTCCATAACGTTCGATTGGAAAAAGTGGACAACAAGATCTTGTTCATTTCTTTGCCCTCCTAGGTCATCAGGCTTCACAGTTTGATATTTTTTCCTGTGAGCGGTACATAAGTGTCTTTGTCCCACCTATGGCAGCTACTCTTAGAGAGCTGAGAAACATAGTTGTTGAAATTGTCGATACATGGGCGACCTGTTGATTCGTGTTTTAGTATGAAATGAACTACCGTTTCGATGCTTCTCGAGCAACGCATGGTACTCGTGTGTGGTACTGTGTCTGTTGTAACATAAAACATTGAACCATCCTCTAGCCGGTGATATACGCAATGTGTTTCTATCTTTCTTGGTTTGTCTGTAAAAAAAAAAGTTTAAATTCTTCTTTTTGACTCACATCAACAAAACTTGTCATCGGAAGCTAAAGCTGTAGTTGCTTCGAAATCAGTTACAAACAAATTAAAACAAGTACTTTCGAGAGGAAGAAAATTAGTAACAGAATAGCCTTTGTTCTCCACAACAAAAAAATTCTCTCTGAGGACTGATCACCTAGCCGTTCAGCACTCTGAAACAAGTCGGATTAATTCTCTCTCTCTCTCTACGGATGTTGTTAACTTCCTTAACTAACTTCCTTACCGCGTGTAAAAACAAACAAAAAAACTGCAGGTAAGACACTGAAAGCACCTGTAGTAGTTCTAGAGTATTGGAAGAAGGGAAGAATACCATGTACGAGGCAAGAAAACGTAAGATGACAGAAGCAAAGAGTACCTTAATAAAGTAAATTAGTCCACAGGCGCTCAGTGCTCTGATTTTGCCGCCTCATGGCTTTGTTGCCAAACTGTTAACAGCGCAGCGCCAGCTGAAAGTTCAGTGCTTCCGAGCGATATCGTTCTTTACTTGTGATTTCAGTCTTTCATGGAACGGTGCGCTGACGTTTGTTCGGTTGTGAGCGAAATGCAGAACCAAACGTAAACTAGTTGTCCCACTCCAGTCTGTGTGCGTAAAGGACCAAAAGACATTCGAAAACAATCTAAAATTGTGCCGAATACACTGAATCTATTTTACTCAACTGCCTAACAGTGAGGAAACCAGTAATGTAAATTTTGCACAAGTTCTTAAAATGACAACAAAACCATGTGGTTCTGTTGGTATCGCTGTATTCCATATCAGCATAGTAACATCACCACCATCCCTAGATGTGAGGGCGTGTTTTAATTCTCCAAGAAAACGTTATAAATGAAAACGGAAATTACGGAATTTGACGACTTTGACAGGTAGCGCTTAGCACTGTATTAGATACTACGACGGATGAAAGTATCCACGGGTAGAAATTATAGAATGATCTCGGTGAAAAAAAGCAACTATTCTAGCTCGGTGACCCCTCTTGTTTGTCTTCTTCGCTAGCCTCGTTTTTGATTTGGAAAGTGCAATGGTGGACCAAAATTTTTAACGGAAGCCAGAGATATTGCGCCAGAAAGAACGAAGTTTTCCATACGGTGCACTTACTGCGTGCATAGGACAATAGTCTTTCAGTATATTTCGATAAAAGTTGGGTTTCACAAAACCATACTCACAAATAATATCTTGCTGGACTTCTATGGAAGATCTGGCCTGAAAGTACGCACAGTTACTTTGGAATTGTGTATTCTGGCGATATGGGTGATAGGTGCAGTGACGAAGAGTGAGTAAGAGCAGCAAATTTTCGGGAGGGAAAGAAATTTTCAGGTCCTTTTAAGTTGAGCCGTCGGAACTAAAATTCTGGCGGCGACATGCGAGGACTCTCGCGCTGCCACGCACGGAGTCTCTCGCAAATAAAATGCTTTCATAGATGTCAGACAGACGGTACCAAAATTAATTTTATGGTTTTAACAACTTTCTCGTTGGAATTTCCTACGAGGTACAACAGAGCTCAGTCATCAGCGACTACATTGTTCGTTACAATATTTTTTTTTACTCCGGAATGAGTTTTTGTTTCCGTTATAAAGTATGTATCATATGAATATTTGAACATCCTGAAAGTTTATTTTTTTTCTTTCCAAATATGTCGGTGGTTCCGTTTTATCAGCAGATTGAAGTAAAAAATTATTTTTCTTCAAAATTTTTAGTAACGTCAGTTTTTATTTTTTCGTAGCAGCTGTCAAGAATTTTCTTTCGAGAATTATTCCATAATGATCTAGATTAAAAATAGAGACGTCTAATATTTTTTTCGGAATTTTTACTAACATTTGAAATTACCACTAAATGGCAATGCTGTAAGACGATGATATGACCCTGACGTGACGGCCGCTGTAATAATACTTTTTATTGCAGACCTAGCGTTGCGCATAATTACGGTATATATTCAGAAGTTAGTAAACGCGCTAGCTTTCCCACTTCCTCGGGATGTATCCCGAATATTTTGACTAAATACAAATGGGTCAATGATCGCTACCTGACAGGTCTTTCTGCAACAGCAGGTGCGCGACTAAACGACCTGGAGGCACGCCCCAGCAACGCTGTCAGTTCCACTGTCTTGTGTCCTGCCAACGAAGACAGAAGTCAAATTTTACAAGCTACGTAATGACAGAGGCATGCGTTGGTACCCAGTGTCAGGTATAAGGAGAGACACTCAACGGCAGATTGAGAACAGGGAGAGTATTAAAGAGGCGACGAGCGGTTTTTCTTCGGTCTCAGTGAAACGCAGTCGTTAAATACACTCCGTTGTTCGTAGGCATTGGTTCAATTAATTTTTCTCTCTTCTGTCCGCCTACTAGTCCGTACTCTTAGTATGTCAATTTCCTCTAAAACAACACTCCCCGCCAATGTTCGAGAATTTCGCCCTTGGTCTCTCTGCCCTCTGCAAGGCGGTACTATAGGTCACTTCAGTGTTTTAATTCCTTGTTGTTATCAAAGCTCTTTCAGATAATATCAGCGCTTCCTTTAGTGGACCTCGACAGCAATGCGTAGAAATATTAAGAGTTGTTCGCGAGTTGTGCGTTCGTCAACTGTGGAGCGGAATAAGAAAAGGAAAAAAAGTAGGAGATGCGCTGTTGGTGGTTTTTCCGCCTAACCGAGACCGTGGTTCTATCGAGGACGCGGCGGCGGAAAAGTGCCGGCCCGCCAGGGCGGAATATTAAAACGGACCGACCGCGCCTGCAGCCCCGGCCCTAATGAAATTTTGGCGGGCGCCGCTCGCCGCCCGGCTGCCAATTTGCGTGGCCTCAGGTCGGACCGCCGAACCGCGCCCCGACAGTCGGACGCGGCACCGGCGAGACGAGTGGAACTGCCGAGGGCCTTGGCCTCGCACTAACGCTGGCGACGACAGTGGAGTGAGGGGCAAATGCTGCTCGCGCGGGCCAAAAAAATGACTGGCTGCTTCCATCAGCCGAATCCAAAAATGTCAGAGGCGACACTGCTGTGAAGTATATGGTGAAGGGTAATTTGTACCAAAATTGATCACCTGTCGTACACCACACGTGTATGCAGGTTGGGTGCTATTCCACGGAAAACGCAGTACAATGATTGGTAGAGGGTACACTTTGTACCACATTCGTCTTCCTCTTCCTACTTGCCAGTGGTTCAAATGGCTCTGAGCACAATGGGGCTGAACTTCTGAGGTCATCAGTCCCTAGAACTTACAACTACTTAAACCTAACTAACCTATGGAAACCACACACATCCATGCCCGAGGCAGGATTCCAACCTGCGACCGTAGCGGTCGTGGTCATCACGAAACTATTTTACAGAATAGCACTAAAAATTAAAATACGAGAGTGGTTTGATAAGTCTGGACAAAAGCAAGAAAAAATGTTTCGTAAACAACTCATTACTATTCGACATACCTTCTTCTGAGGGATTTACACCACTGGAAAGATACAGCCTCTCGAACTCTGCAAAATACGCGTTGACTGCAACTATCACTTCCCATTTGATAATTTCTTCCTAGCAAGCCAAAGTTAGGAAACAGGAAGTGGTCACTTTGGGCGAAGCTTGGAGAAAAGGGTGTATCAGGAACCAATTTAAAACCCGATTCATGCATTTTCTCCATTTTTATCGCTGATGTGTGCGATGGTGCATTGTTCTGAAGAGCACTTTTTTGTGTGCCAACCTTGTTCTTCTGAGCCAACGCAACATCGACTATTCAACAATGAATCTTAATAGGTTCCAATTAAGGTTCTGTCCTTTTCCAAGTAATAAATGAGGATTATTCCTGAGGAATCCCTGAAAACAGTGGTAATCCCCTTATGAGCTGACAAAATGGTTTTGCCATGGTCGGTGCATTTCCACCGGCCTTCGTCCTTTGTTTTGACTTTGCTGTGTAATAAAGGGCCCACGTTTCATCAGCAGTCACAGACCGGCGCCAATAGTTTCAAGGATTGCGATTAAATATTGCCAGACTGTTTTGTTCTAATGCTATGCCGGATGCACTTTTGGTCGACGATGAGTACACAGCTTAATAGGTAATTCTCCGTGTAGGATATCAGGCACTCGCCTCATATGAGATGCCTACAGTCTCAGCAATTTCACGAGAGTTTATCCGCGGCTGTTGCAGACCGTATAACGGATTTTGCCTGAGCTCGCTTCGTCTTCGATGTTTGTCCGACCATGTTTAAATTCATTAATCCAAAAGTAAATGTTCCTCAACGAACGTGCAGAGTCCGCGTGAACTTAATCTAATTCTGTTTCAATTTGTGCGGCCATCCAACCCTTCAAATGAAGATGTTTAACAGCATGACATTAGGTTTTCTCTATTTTCAGTCGCAGTCGACGCAGTAACCAATTCAGACGGCTCTCAACAATAAACTGCCCTCTGTAGATTATTGAAATCCCTTATACCATTCTTGTAATAATAAAGCTTACCAACCATGAAGACGAGCTACTCTCGTAGCTTTGTGAGAGCAACATTTCGTAGAGCAGAGTGACAGCCGTCAGCCGTCGGCAGTCTCAGGTATTTCCTTAAGTCCCAATGGCTTGCTGTGTTCCAGGTTTTCTGGTATACGCAGAGCCTCGTCAAGCGTGGCTGACCACAGGTTGGCAACACTGGCTCCCCCTAAGCCACTACAGTCTCTCAATTACATTTTCTTCGAGCTAAACGGAATCCCATGCTCTTTATCTCATATTCAAAAAGTAGTCTCTGAACATTTTAAATGACTCCGCAATGGACGTCTTCATTGTAATTTATCCTTCGCTCTGGCGCTGACCGAACGAACCATTGACAAAGGGCACGGCTGCTATTTAAATCTTCCTTATTACTTCCGTTAATGCAACCTGGCAAGCGTCCCAGATCGTCGATCACGGCTGACGATTTCCTCCAACAAAAGTTTTCTAGGAAAAGTAAACTGTACGTAAGGCGTGTCTTTCATCTTTAAGGCTACCCCCCCTCCCCCTGGTCGTCGTACCGTAAATCGCTTCGGACAGACTGAACAGTTGACTGTGCTGCGTCTTATATACTGCTTAGGATACCGTAATTCTGTTTTCACGTAAATGGATTGTGAAATACTCCTCACTAAAAGACCTATGGCTCCTTCCCATAACTATACTAATTACAGTGGTATCGGTACCAATTACAGCTTTTACAAATAAAACTACGGAATTTCTGCTGCTAGTATCGTAATTGTAAGAGAGACCAGTTCAACGACGTTTCACTCTTAAAACCCCCAATTAGTAATTTCTGAGTAATAACAGTATTTTGATCTTAAAATGTCTGTATTTTTAACACGAATCTGATAGCTGCCCTGTGCAGAAACCCATCTTAGACGCCACTGTAACGTGGAGGGTCGTGTGGCGTTCCAGCATCAAACATCCGACAGCGTGCGCTTAGAAAAGCTAAATAGTGGAGAAGAAATTGTTTTGAAACTGATAGTAATAACACTTGGGTACACATAGTTGGACCAACACACCAGCTGCAAGACCAAGGAAGTGGTATGTAAATATGACTAATGAGTTAAGTACGAGAAGAGTTCTGATGATGTCGGCCAGAGCTTCGAAAGAAAGGTGCACGTCAAAAATATGTATAAAGCAGGGAACTAACGTACAAAGATTGTTGGTTAAAGTAACTTCACGTTATGGGGCTAATTTCTGCCTCTCTGGTTACATGACAATGCAAGTTGCACAGAATATAGCTAGGATCATACTTTACGCGCTAACGTAAGCTCAAGATTGCTTGTGTGACGTATGAAAATTATATTTAACAAAATGTTACTAATGAATAAAATGATTCTTTTCCTCAGATCTGGACTAAACATCCCGTTATTATGGGGCAAAATTCCAATTAAAAAGAAATGAAGTGTAACAGACTAAGGGGGAAAGATGGTATTTGTCAGGTACTGCCATATATGTTTTACTGTATCAGTCATCACCGTCATTGTCTCCATCATCGTGATCGTGTTAAAAATGAAAATGACACTAGCATATCACTAGTTTAAATATAAAACACTTTAACACAAGGAAAAAATTGTATTATTATTATTATTATTATTATTATTATTAATATGCCATTTTTGCCACTTTTCTGCAGTTTCCCCCGTCCAGTCTGGATTCCTATTTCATCTTCATCACAGACTTGGTGGGACGAAAAATTTTATTTAGGCTGCATAAAAATAAACCTATTGAAAGGCCCCAATGACGCTACTCCATATCCTGCTTTAATTCTCTTACGTAATATGCATTCAGTACATCCAATCTTTTTAGCTATATTTCTAATGGATTATCAGTTTCCTGTTAGATTCTTAGAATCTATTTCTTCTTTTTTTTTCTCGTAGCTTCTGTAACATGAAGTATAACTATTCTTGTTAATACTGAATGAGTCGATGTGAAATAGTAAACTATAAATCACTATCCATTAAATATGTTAAATAAATCTACAAGTTCAGTATTAAAAAACGAAAAAGACAAGGCAAATGTTCTGGGGCAAAGGTACGTATTTGGACGTATTTAGGATCTTGACTCGGTGGTACCAGCTGCCATACTGTATATGGTAACTTGTTAAACTAACAACTAAGCTTAAGGCGTGAGTTAGGTTATGTACTTATATACGAGGTATCGTTAACTCTTTTGATTTTGTTGTAGCAGACAGATAGTCATTAGTTACATGGCAAATACGTAGATCGAAAGTTCCAGAAAACTAATCCACCTCATATCTCGAAGCTCTAAATAGCGGTGTGGTTTATTGTTTAAGTAGCGAGAATGTACATTTCCAGAAAAGTCAACAAATACATTGCTTCTACCTACGTGTATTAGTATACATACTGTGAAGATAAAATTGGAAATTCGAGCCCATGCGGTGACATACCGGCAATCTTCCTTCTCTCGAACCATTGGCTGCTGGAAGAGGAAAGGGAGAAGTAACAAAGGTACATGAAGCGTCCTCTGCCACACACCGCAAGGTAGCCTGCGGAGTATAGGAGATGTACGCGGTGTAGGGTGTTCCAAAAGTTTACCGTTAATCTTGTAATAAGATTATTTCTGTTTTTACGTACGCTTTCTGTAATCTATCGGTATTTTAGAGAACTTTCATTCGATGAACAACATAGAAGTACAAAGTAGTACTGCATTTCCGTGTTGCCAGCTAAGATACTTCATTGGAAACAAAGCATAATCAGCGAATGATTTAACGTAAGACTGACACTAATTTTCAGTTTGTATTTAGAGCCTAGTATGCTTCCTTAGGGAATGTCTAATATTTTACCTGCTCATGTTGACCATTTTCTGGCATTAGCTATACTTCGTATTGAAAGAAGGGTTTTAATTTATCTTTTCCTTTGTTTCAGGTAAGTCTTGCACAGACGAGGAAACAATAGTAGACAATACACCGCAGCTTCGTCCCTAAAACTGGTCATATGTTGCAGTTGTGGTTACATATTCAGTGAGTACTTTGCGTAAAATGCATACACACGCAGTGCTTAAATATGTTCCCTCCCTCTTTATTCTTTGGCTAAAGTTAATCTTTCTTGCAAACTATTTGGCAACAATTTCATTTAGCTGTGTGCATAAACAGGTGGTTGTGTAGCCTTAGACCAGCTCATGCATACTGGAACTAACATGAAAATCAGTAAAACAAAATCGCGGAGAATGTGTGAAAGTTTACTTGGTGCACCGAGGGCGCCGTAATGGTAAGTGCGGACGTAGGCTCAGACTTCATTCTGTGCAGTCCAGTGCTTATTAAATGGCAGAAATTATGAGCAATTTATATTTATAACGACTAAAAAACCTTATATTTTACTAAAATGTTCAGTTATTGTACTTGCGTGGAGCGTAACGACCGAGAATTTGCCGTTACGCTGGTTTGTTTAGTGGGCGCCGACGGGGTATGCCTATTGCCGCGCGCAGTAGCAATGCGGGTTGCATACACGAACATCAGACTGACTCGTAGAGACCACGTAGAGACCACGTGGAGATCCACTGCGAAGTGCCTGGAACTACGCTGCTCGGTGCTGAATCGTATAGCGGAAAAAAGTGGCGTTAGAAGAATCAACTCGAAATGTTTTATTTTAGGTGTCTTTGTAGAAAGTTATATCGTAGAGTTTATTTTTGCGGTCAGGGTGCCCGTAGTTTCTAACAATTACTAAAGGTACTTACAATCTATCTATGAAACGCTGCAAGCATTTTAGTTGGAACGCCGTTGACATAATTCTCATTGATATTACACACAGTTGAATTGAGACTATTTCTGATGTTGTTTACTGACGCATTGTTTGCCATTTTCCCGTAATTTTTTTATTCTACTTTTTAATCGAGAACCTTATGTAGTTCGTGGCGGTATCTGTAGCCGCAAATTGACCCTGGAGACCACTGCGGTCGCATTCGATCTCGTCGTGGCACACGTACCGTGTGAACAAGGCTGGTCGATTCTGGGCATTCAGCTGCAGAGCGAAGGTGGTTAGAGCGTAACATGTTGAAAATCACGTTACGTGTGGAGGCGACATAAAGTTCTACGGAAAGACTGCTGCCACACACGTTTCCCACTGGAGTCAGAATGTGTGTCTAATAAATATCACGTGGTTACAGAAGCATGGGCTTTTGCTGCTCTTCGTTACCACAGACAGCACGTTACTGTCTCTCTTAATACTGGGGTAGCAGAACTTGTAAGGCGCGTTATTGTATGACGCTAATTCAGAACAACATACCAAAATTCTAATAGTTCCACCAGTCTGGCGTCTTCGTGCGATGTCATGCAACACAGAAGTAGTAAACAGGTATTGAGCCGTTTATTTTGATGTGAGGCCTTCTGGAATTGCAGAAAAACAGACCAATGGCCTCATCTAACTTAAGTAAGGAAATCGGTAATTTCTTCAAATGAAATGCCATCTACATTTATAATAAACGTACTCCATCAGAGAAAATAGAAAACTGACTTCCGCAAAGATGGGTTATCAGCATACGCCTGTCAACTATACACGATAAATCTTCTAGTAGTATTATTATTAATCAGAATTCAGTTCATTACCATTTTCGAACAAAACATGTTGGGGACTCTTCCAATAAGATATCCGCATGTCTGTGGAGGAATAGAAGCGAAACCTGACCAGGTAGTAATATTCGACCGTGAGGTCCGGAGCGTAGTCGACCTCCTAACTCATCCCAAAGGTATTTCATTGGGTTCAGGTCAGCACTCCGGGTAGGCCAGTCCATTTCAGAAATGTTACCGTGACCAAATCAACATCATTGTCTCCGAATTGTCCTTCTACACAATGCAGTAACGTGTTAATATCGTTCTACATTAGGTTTGTCTTAAGCGCAGTAAGGGGGAAAACGCTACCGAGCGAGGTGGCGCAGTTCCCAGCACACTGGGCAGCGGTTCAAATCCCCGTCCGACCATCGATATTTGGGTTTTTTGTGATTCCCCTAAATCTATCCAAGAAAATTACGGGATAGTTCCTTCGAAAGGACACGGCCGATTTCCTTCCTTACAATGTGAACTCTAGCTCCGTCTCCAATGACCTCGATGTCAGCGGGACGTCAAAACTGTGGAGCCGCGACGCTAGCCACTGTGCCAGTGCTTCCGTTGGACTGTTTACTTGCTAAAGGACGTTAATTTCTTCGGAAACTTGGACCACAGTTTTCTCAGAAACGATTGAATATCTATGTATGAGCAGAGATACATTTTCGCTTATTTTGACCTCTCTTCCATTGAGTGAAGTTTTTGGCAAATCGGCGTATGGCACTTGCCGTGTTCTCCTCGTCAGGTGTAATCTGTAGGAATAGAGTCCGCAGCTCGTGGTCTTGCGGTAGCGTTCTCGCTTCCCACGCACGGGGTCGTCCCGGGTTCGATTCCCGGCGGGGTCAGGGATTTTCTCTGCCTCGTGATGACTGGGTGTTGTGTGCCTTTAATCATCATTTCATCCTCATTGACTAGCAAGTCGCCGAAGTGGCGTCAACTGAAAAAAAGGACTTTCAATACGGCGGCCGAACTTCCCCGAATGGGGCCTCCCGGCCAACAATGCCATACGATCATTTCATTTATTTTGTAGGAATAGAGTATCTGGTCCAAGAGCCAGGAACGCTGCGAGTTCCTCTTCAGTGGTGAACGAAGACAACGTGAGACCACGCCCTTGGAGAACACGAATGGGCGGCACACCGCTATAGCGGCCCGTCGCCGCTACAAATCTCTCGCTGCGCCGATGCGCATTTGGTATTCGGCGTGGGTCAGCAGCGCCACCGCTCCGTCGGGTCGCCGGTCGCTACTGTTGGAACCGCGGGCAGCCCGCGGGAATAATTCACGGCTGGTGGTGCGGGGGTCTGGCCGGCGTGACCCGGCGAAGCGCTGCCACGGCGGTAGC
Organism: Schistocerca serialis cubense; assembly: GCF_023864345.2. NCBI lineage: Eukaryota > Metazoa > Arthropoda > Insecta > Orthoptera > Acrididae > Schistocerca > Schistocerca serialis. The sequence goes on from NC_064642.1 coordinate 531,734,044, forward strand.
TTCACGGGGAGAGTGGAAGAGGGGTGGGGCGAAGAGGAGGGACGAAGGAGGAGGTGGAGCGAGGCGAAGGCAGAGCCGCCCACTGTGCGCTGTCTGCTACTGCGGGGCGCGCCTCCGCCTCTTTCAGGAGATGTTTCCTGGCCAGCCGGCACGACGCCGATCCCTCCTGTGAAAGCGCTTTCGCACGGCCTTTTGCCAGTAATTGGATGCCCTGTCCCTGCCCCGAGCTGCGTCTTATCTCCTGCGTCGCCGCCGCCAATGCAGCTCCGCACGCCTTCCTCCTCCCTAACCACCGCCACCGCCATTCAGCCACCAATGCTCGGCGATCTCTGGCGGTATTCTGTTCGACGCTTTCCGCTGACGCTCATCCCTTTACTACTGCTTCCATTTACAGAGCCCTCTGGATAAAAGGTAGCTTCCACTACTCCGAGAAATAAGAGAATCGAGATTTTTTTTTGTAAACAAAAATCACCTCGTTCTTGCTGTAGTCTGTTGCTGACAGGTGTGAAAATTCCCGAACTGTCAGTTTAATAAGTCATGGTTACAAAATACTAGCAAGAATTCTTCGAAGAAGAATGGAAAAATTCGTGGAAGTCGACCTCTAGGAATACCAGTTTGGATTCCGGAGAAATATAGCAATATGCGAGGCAGTACAGACCTTTCGACTTACGACAAAATGTAGCATAAAAAGAATAACATGGTTAATTACAAATGCGTGCTGAAACTAAAAAACTTACTGTAGCGGGATTTTATCAACATTTGACAATAAGCAATAAGGGGGAAAAATATACTTTACATAAATTTTGCAAAACACAATGTGGGACACAATGTCCTGTGGCGTGTAATCACTAAGGAAGTACAGAGGTGATGAAGGAAAGGGAGAAACGACGTTTCCGAAATGGCAGTGAACGGAAACAGGAACAAAAGCATCATATAATTTCAACAAATAGTTTGAAGGCGTTACAGATGCTTTTCTTTCTTAACTGTAGCTCTTCCTTTAAATGAGGCCAACGTTACGGACTAATGTCTAAAGATGTCAAGTTCTTCCAAGACATCAAGTTTCTACCATTTCTTCTCTCCATGCAGAATCGTCATTTCGTCTGCTACTTCTGGATTGTATCCTAATATTCATAAATGCTCCTCGAAAGTGGGATGGTGATCATTAATACCTTTTTTTCCCTGCAAGTATTCCTTAAATCACATGTTAAAAGCACTACCAGTTTGTCCGATATAGAACACCGGGCATGCTGTAACTAAATTTGCAAACTGCGGAGCTACGCAAAGGTTCATTTGATATTTTTATGTTATGGATTAAATCTTCTTATGAACTGTTACTTGTGAACTGTTACTTGTGAAAAAACATATCTTGCATCTATATATCTTAACCAATAGACGCTGAATCCTATACGCTACATTACCTAAGTAAGGTACTGAAATACATTTTCCTTATCACTGTCCTCATTCAGAGCTTCACCTAGAGTAGTGATTATCTTATTAGTTTTCACTTCGAATTTTTTTCCAGTAATGAGGGTTCATCATCGTTGTTAAAGGCTATAGTTTAAATTAAATTAAATTAAGATAGGTTAAGAAAAGGCAAATCTACGTTTATAGCATTTGTAGACTTAAAAACCTTTTGACAGCGTTGACGGGAATACTCTCTCTGAAATTGTGAAGGGAGCAAAAGGCGATTTACAATTCGTACGGCAAACAGACGGCAGTTACGAGAGTCGAAGGTGATGAAAGGGCAGCAGTGATTGAAAAAGGAGCGAGACAAGGTACTAACCTATAGCCGACGTTATTGAATCTGTAGGTTGAGTAACCAGTAAAGGAAACAAAAGGAAGATTTGGGGTAGGAATTAAAGTTGATGGAGAACAAATAAAAACTTTGACGTCTGCCGATGACATTGTAACCGTGTCAGAGGCAGCGAAGGGCTTGGAACAGCAGTTGAACGGAGTGGACAGTGTCTTGAAAGAAGGGTACAAGATGATCATTATCAATTGCAAAACAAGGATAATGGACTGTAGTTGCATTAAATCGGGTGGTGCTAAGGGGATTATATTAGGAAGCGAGACACTTAAAAGTGATACACGTTTCGCTGTTTGGGCAACAAAATAACTGATGATGGCCGAAGTAGAGAGGGTATAAAATGTAGACTCCCAATGCCAACAAAAGCGTTTCTGAAGAAGAGGAATTTGTTAACATCGGATGTATATTGAAGTGTCAGTAAGTTTTCCCTGAAGGTATTTGTCTGGAATATAGTCTTGTATGGAAGTGAAATATGGAAGATTAACAGTTTAGACTAGAAGAGAATAGAAATTTCGAAATGTGGTGCTACAGAAGAATATTGAAGATCAGATGGATGACTGAATAGAAATGGGAAGGCAAGAAATATGTGACAGAACTTGACCAAAAGAAGCAGTCGGTTGATGGAACACTTTCTTGAGACATCAAGAATCGTAGATACCAATAAAGGGTGAATACAGTAAGCACATTCAGAAGGATGTAGGTTGCAATAGTTACTTGGAGATAGGCTCACACAGGATAGAGTTAGACCGAGAGCTGCATCAAACCAGTCTTCGGACTGAAGACCACATAATAATGTATTTTATTTATTCCGGACCCGTTTCGCCTTTCTTCTTTAAAGCCTTCCTTCTTTCTTCAGTGAAATCTAAAATGACGGAAATTGGTTTTGATATAAGATATTTGTAGATTATAAAACAGTTTAAGTCCTTTTTACGTAGATAAGAGTTACTTCCAGTTACTCGAGATTTTGGCCAGAATCTGCGTTTCATCTCATCTGGTCACATCAGTAGATCGCACTGTAACTTCACATGCGACGTGAAAACGTTCTTACGTTACCTGTGTGAAGTTACAATGCGACGTGCAGCATGTGACCAAATGAGAGGAAACGCAGATGCCAACTGAACTCGAATAACTATAAGTAATCACTTACGTAAAAAAAAGAAACAAGACCTGAACTGCTTCATAATCTACAAAAACCGCGTATCAAAACGAAACAGAACCGTTCTAGATTCAACTGAAGATGACAATATCGGACTGCGGGTCCGCCTTGATTCACAACACTTTAGTTTCTCATTTATTTATTCCCGAACTGATTTCAGTGACAATATCGCTATTATCAGTGGGTTAACATGCAAAAAATAGCATGCCTATAAACATCGTAAAACATCATTACATGCGTACTGTTTTGTTCCAAATATTGTGTTCTGTGATTAGTTGGGTAGAACCTTATTCACTTTACGCCACAGCTTTGTTTTTACGTTTGTCGCCGCTGTTTCCGGGATGTTTTCTTTCTTTTTGTTACCGCTTTCTCGGCATAGAGCATGTCATCCGCAATGTGTGATAGTTAATAAACAAATATGAAAAAGAGCACTTACTTATTTCTGTTGGATTCTGTTTGAATTGCGGTAATGTTGTGTATACACTTCTGCTGTATACTAGGTTCTTAAACAGTCTGTCATGTACTCACTTTCGTTGGGCGGCTTGCAGCTGCTTTTAGATATAGAAAAACATAACTTTTGCACCTTGGACGGAATTCGAAACATTACGCCATCTTGTTATCCTCGTGTGTCGCGAGAATGTATCGCATATTGCGGGAATGTGTAGGAGGAGTTCTGCCAACTTCTGTACCAGTTTTGTTTGTTTGTTTGTGTGTGTGGGGGGGGGGGGGGTGGTATTCCCACATTTTTTTTAAAAAAAGGTGGCGGCCGGGGGAGGGGTGGAGGGAAGAGGAGAAGAGGCAAGCTATCTCTCTGCGGAACAACAGAAAGATCGAGAGGCATACACGTAATTTATGTTACTGCAACCATATTGAACGTTGACAAAAGGTCACAAGTATCATGTAGTTGGTGAGCGAATAAAAAGTCAGATTCAAACTGGAAACGAAATACATTCGAAAATTAGGAAAAGCACGACTGAGTGTGTCTGATACGAAACGCTTTCCAGACTGTCGGCCCTTAACATCATTAGAGAAATGTGTCAAATTGCGATGCTTCAGATATACGGAAGTGGTCATCGGTTGTTAAAAGGTTGCTCTCCAAGTTTTGTTAACGGTTTTGAAGGTGAAGAAAAGACGATGGCAAGTGAGTGAGGCAAGAGAAAATGAAAATAAAAACTGGCTGCAAGATTGGAGGATATTGGTGAGGAAAGCAGTAGCCGCGACTGCCGACGGAGAAATCCTCCACACGATGAGATAGATGGGGATCGAAGCCAGTAAAAACGTTAAGATTTGTATCATTAAATCAAAAATGTGCTACACAAGTGGCCATATTTGCACAAAAACGTCTGTGTGTGTGTGTGTGTGTGTGTCAGAATTCTTTCAATTAACTGAATTGAAAATTATTTAGGGTGACTGTATTGACCGCTAACAGTCGGAACGTCTGGCATCACCACATACACTATGCACACACACATACACACACACACACACACACACACACACACACACACACACACACACACATACACACACACACACACACACACACACTGAATGGCTAACACGCATGCACCGTTCCAGTGGGAACTGTATTTACTTTTTTCTTCACGGATGGCACGCGAACAGTGTTGTGCAAAGCCGCTGGAACTCTGATCCCTTCCACACACCCCACCCCTTCCTCATACCCTTATTACTCACCCCGCCTCCCCCAGCCTCCATCCACTTCTCTCGCTGTTTTCAGCGTATATCCCCAGCCTCGTTAACGCAGCAGTGTGGCTTTAACGGCACAGAGTTTATCGATAGCAGAGCGAAATTTCAATATTGACCGGCCCGTTAGGGTACTGTAAGCGGACGGAGGAGGTTTTTTCTTTTTTTTTCCACTATATAATACAGGCAGATGCCCCCGGCACGCATTTGGCTCTGGTTCCCACCCCCGCTCGGCTGCCTCGCTGTTTTCATCGTAGCGAGTTCATCTGCGACGGCCCACTCCCACTCTCACTCCCACCCCCACCCGCTGGCCGGCAGTGCCGGTGCCATCATTGCTGTTATTATGATTATTACGGCGCCGGGGGCAGCGGCGCGTGTTATCTGCGCGTGGCGAGGGAGGCGAGGCACCGCCTTCTCTATCTCGGTGCTCTGTCGCGCCGTGCCCGGCACGTCCGCGCAGAATGGTCCCGCTTAAATTGCCACCAGCCCGCCGCCGTCGGGGGGCTTTGCGCCCGGCTTTTGTTTCTTTGGAAGCGACCACATTTGGAAGTATAGTACCCGTGAAAAAGTACGCCGGGTAAAACAAGTGTGTGTGTGTGTGTGTGTGTGTGTGTGTGTGTGTCACACTTACCTCACCTACTGTATTAATATTTAATTTGTTAGGAAACTATAAATTTAGAAAACCCATTTAACGTCCCCATTTCCTTTGTGTCCTCGAGATGAGAGTGCATTTTTGGGCCGGCCGGGGTGGCCGAGCGGTTCTAGGCGCTATAGTCTGGAACTGCGCGACCGCTACGATCGCAGGTTCGAATCCTGCCTCGGGCATGGATGTGTGTGATGTCCTTAGGTTAGTTTGGTTTAAGTAGTTCTAAGTTCTAGGGCGCTGATGACCTCAGATGGTAAGTCCCATAGTGCTCAGTGCCATTTGAACGATTTTTTTCGTTTTTGGACCTGCTCAATTTTAGTGCAACGCCTTGTGAACCACAGTGTGTTCAAAAATCGGTGCCCAAACTGACAGAGATGTTGGCGTAGATAAAAACAAAAATATTTTGTAAAGCAACCAAGTGTCGGAAACAAATACTATACTGAGTGTGCAGGAGATTGTAGTGTGTGACCGCGAATTACATGATGTGAAATTTTTTCTTTGTTTTATTGTTCTGATCGCTTTTTTCTCCTTTTAGTTTCTGTTATGTGTTTTTTGTTGGTGCGGGTTATCAGCCCACAGCCCCCGAGTGTCCTCGTGTTGCTGCCACCTCATGGCCTGGACACCTGCCAAGGTTTTATTTCAGCGCCTTACCCCTTAGATAGCTTCTCTTCACCACGACTACAGAACGCTATCCATCCCTTTGCAGTAAGGCCTATGTGCATCAACGTTGTCCTGGTTTCCAAGGATCTTCCGCTGTCCACATTAGGGGACTGCGTCTGTTGCCACACGATCACAAGGAGGAAAAGGAAAGGAAGGGAGTGTATAGGATGGGACAGAACAGGACAGAATAGGATAGGGCAGGACACTAGACGGGACGTTGTGACACACACTTTGTCTGGATCTTCTATGGAGACCTGTCCGGCTTGAGAGGCCCTGCTGGTAGTTACACCACCGCCGGCATAGCCCCCCACTTCATTGGATCACACAAACCCCCTCGCCCACACGGACAGTGTTTCGATAGGGCGGTGTCTCCTGAGGGGGGGGGGGGGGTCTGATCGCTATTGCGTTACAATACGTATTCAAAATAAGCACCATTAACTTCAGCGCAGATCCGGTATCGACGTAGAAGGGAGTCCTGAGTTCGATGGAAAATACATATTGTTTTCTGTATTTGTGTCGCTGCTGCAAGAATTCTTGCAATCAATTCCGCCTCAGAGTCAGCAAGAGTAGAATACACGTCGGCTTTCATATAGCCCTTGAGAAACAAGTCCAATTGCGTGACGTTTGGAGATCCTCTCGGGCGGTGTACAGGCCCTATTTGGCGGATCCACCGATTGCCAAACGTGCTGGATTCTATTGCTCGGACCCGTTTTGCAAAATGCGCCGTGGCCCACATCATCCTGCTGATATCTCGGGAATTCCTCCTTCAATAACGTCGGTAGGTGAACTCTCTGTACATTGGCCACCTGAGTCGAGCAGGCAACATCTAAGGCGCGAGTAAGCAGTCGCCCATGAAAGTGGTCCACATGTTTACTGCAAAACGCCTTTGATGACCTCGCTCAACCGTAACACGTGGGTTGTCATAGTGATGTCTTGTTTTGTGTCTGCTCGCTGGTGATGTTTCTCCCAGTTGAGATGACGTGGAACGGCGTCCGTCGATCACGACAACGCCGATCTGTAAGTATTATAAAAACGAACTCCTCGCGCGGTTTGCTTATTTTTCAGATACTGTCTCTCAAAACTGCTATCAACGTCTCAATAGAACAGCACGCCGGAGTGTGTGCGCCGCCCTTGCTTGTAATTAAAGCAGTGGTGTTCGATGTCTATCGATCTTCTCCACTTACAAATATAGCGACTGCCCCACTCGATAACGCGATGATTCCTTTGATCTGAAATGATAAACAAAAGTCATTTGGGTGGTCGCGACAAACTTTTCAGTTAACGCGAACTTGCTGATTGTAGTTCTTCTGCCCGGTTTGAGAACGGGTATTCAAACGCTGACAATATGTCTGGAATCACCAATCCATCACTCAAGTCGAGGTCACATCATGATTTTTGCGAGGATATTGAGTTGTTAATTATTATTCCGTCGTCAAGGCGTCGCTACGTCGCGTATTAAACAGCTACACGACGTAATTCCAGGGACAACATACCCTTGACCAAAGTTCAGAATGCATCGTATTTTGGTGTAAACTTATTTCTGTTTACAGTTAAATTGTCACTAAATCACTTTTCACTTTTATGTTATCCGAAGAATCAGTTAACTCCACAAATAGACTTTAAATGTCCAGTAAGTGACGTACGCGACACGAAGAGTTAAAGTTGAATTAAAGTTTATTGTTCTTCGTAATTATTTGTCCCTGCGCGCGCGCGCACACACACACACACACACACACACACACACACACACACACACACACACACACAGATTTTCCATTCAGAGAATCGCGTCTGTTAGCATCAGCAATTCTGACTTTGACGATAGCTTCTGAGAACACGGCGCAATTGAGCGTTCTTCGTGATTGCGTTTATCTATTGACTGCTCAAGTCAAATAATTGAGTTTATGTCGGCGATCAGTCTCTTTATGTGTCCTTTGATGTTCGTGACTATTAAGTATGAAAAAGGCAAAGTCCCATCGCAAATCGGCAATCACACGAGTTATTATTCTGTCACATACATCAACTATCCCGTTATCTGTCTAAACGGTAAAGATGATTTTACTTCAGTCCGACTACTGACTAATAATTAAAACCGCAACACTTTTAAACTTCAGATCAGTTTTAAAACAATCCAGTAGCGCTTAACATGCGTACTACTATTGCAAGAGTACAAGAGAGAAGTGAAGTTAATATCTCCATTGCCTAGCTACATTATAGTCACAGCGAACTTACAGATCGATGCAGCTACAACTCTCTTCTAGGATAAATGTTATCTTTGGTCAATTTATGGTCTGGTCCTTAACCTTTCGTAAATAATATTTTTTAAAATTCTTTTTTAAAGTTTCTGTTTCGTATCAAATTTACATAACATTCTTGTTAATCAAACTGTCAAGAGGGTAAATTTTGTTGTCAGTGACTGTCATCACTGTCAGGATGACTAGATTTTCTATTTCTTTTTGCAACTAGTGTTCATTATGGGTTCTATAACTGGGGTGTTACATCATCCGCCACACATGTGAATCGTGTCTATTGCAAACGCCTCGTGTATTGCTGTACATGCTCAGGGTTCACACATTGTGGGTTTCCGACACATGGTTGCTTTACGAAATATTTGTCTCCTGAATCATCCCTTTTAGCTCGGGGATTAATATTTGAACACCCTGTACTAGTATCGTTTCTCACAAAGATGGCAGTGAGCGTTAAATGGGCTCTGTGGTTTGAAGGACGCTGGGAGAGCAGGGATACATTCCTGGAAGATAGCTGCGGTTAGGACCAGCCACGTAATGACACTCTAACAGATCTGGTGAGTTCGCTCAGAACTTGCTTGTGAGACGGACATAGATTATTGTAGGGGCATCCATACAGGGTGACGCAGATTAGTGCCCACCTGACAGTTTACTGTTATCTTGCTGGGACCTAATTTTCACTCTTGTCGGTGTCGTGGAGCAGTCAGCCAGTAGCATCCATCAATGAGGACCTCGTGGCAGGTGCCATGACTGGCTATAAGGTCTGGCGCAGGTCTAGCGGTATTCAGAGTCTTTGAAAGTAGAGTATGACGTTTACTGTTGGCGAGGCGTGAATTACGTATGTGATTCGCTAGATCGGACAACCACCGCTGGGTGCCGTCGTATACAGTCATGGTAACACGCCATAACGGTGTAGTGTTGCTCGTCTCAGTCCTAAACTGGTTCCTTTGTATCATTACGCAACTATTTCTTAGTCTTGATGATACGTAAAACTTCTTAATGAAACTAGTATACTTTTCCTCTCAAATTTCGGCGCTTAAGATTATTTTTCCTGTTTATTTTCATTTCTCAACTATAAGATACATTTCAGGTAATGACTCAAACTGGAACTCTTTCGATTAAGACAGTGCTATGGGCCATCCTGCTCACCTTTTATTGTCTGTAAAAAAAAGACAATATTTCATACTGAAGCCAGCGGCAGCAATTTCTCAGTTATCTCACAAATGGCTATTTGTGAACCCATGGTAACAGTAACATTTTCCATTTATCACCGTATACTCTCGCCGGTGTCAGATCCCCCTACTAATTATGATACATCCTGATAAATAAGCATTTTTATTTATCGCACATTCAATTCTGATTACAGGTTTCGATGGCTGGACAATTACATTCAGATCTATAAAAAGAAAACACAGAAAAGCCCCACTCGTAAGCTGCCATAAATACAGGCTGTATATGGAATATAAAAGAATTAAGAGGAACAAACTTTTTAGGGTATGTTCAATTACCTAACACGTCCCTCACACCGTATATTTCTGCTGCGTCACCGGAATTGATACACATGCCTCTACGCTACCTTTGCAAGCAATCAACCACCTATTCCCTTGTGGGGGAAATTATCGCATAATAAAGCCAAGCGTGTAACACAGGAATATAATGGTAAAAACTTGAATAAGAACTATCAAAGGACTCAGCGTCTTTACTATTAAGAATACAGAGAGCTCCAGAAATCCACCAACAGAATTTAGGAGATAATTCAGCGGTATTTTCTGGGTAGTTTGGTATGAAGGACCCACGGTCTCAGGCGGGTCATTACAGCGTTATTGTATTACGTATTATCTTTCCAACCATTATCCGTTTAATGTGTGTTGCACTGAAAATATCGGCACAACAGTGTGTGTAGACGGTCTTGTTTGTATACAAACTAATTCCATTCACTCACGATATTCGGACTCTCAGTAAGAAATACGGCCGCTTCTGTCACTAACACACATTTTCCAGCTGTTAATCATGCTGGCTACCAGACTTGAGGAGACCTTTTGGACATATTGTCCCACTCCTCTCTCAGACCGATTTTCTGTTCTTCCACGGTTCGGGGGTGGGGGGGTGGGGATGGGGGGGATGTTCATTGAGGAAAAATTCTGCCAAGAACATTTTAGGCATGCTCTATGGGTGTAGATCCAGAAGCAAGCAGGCCATTCCAGATGTTCAGTACCTTCACTTTCCAGTGTGTCCGAAACCTCAGCGATCCTTTGTGAGCGGACATTGTCGTCTGCAAACAGAAATATGGGACCTGCCGGTCCCCTAAACAGATTATGCAATCCAGAATAATATCTCTGCAATACCGCTTTATTAACGGCACGTCGCGCAAAGATAAGCAAGTGCGTTTGGCCCTTACGGGTAAGGCCTGCCGACACACAACGTCTAGGTCATACCGACGTCTCTGAAAGTTGTATGATGTGGATGCACCCGTTGTCTAGGGGTAGCGTCTTTGATTACTAATCAAACCGTTCTCGGTCTCGGGTTCGAAACCTGCCACCACTTAAATTTTGATTAATAATCAGCATTGGCGGCCGAAGACTTTCTGTAAAGAAGAACCGTCATTCTGCCAAGGGGCTTGTCAAAGAGGGCGGAGGAGTGGACAGTGTCTCTTGGCCTTGTGGTGTGAAACTGCCCGTAAAGGCAGAAGATTCCGGAATAGTCCCCCATTCGAATTTCCGGGAGGAGACTGCCAAGGGAGTGCTGATCATGAGGAAAAGATTGGCTAACCAACGAAAGGATAACGCTCTATGAGTCTGGGTGTGGAATGTCAGAAGCTTTAACAAGGTGGCGAAGCTAGAGAATTTGAAAAGGGAAATGCAAAGGCTCGATCTGGATATAATAGGGGCCTGTGAAGTGAAATGGAAAGAAAACAAATATTTCTGGTCAGATGAGTATGGTATAATATCAACAACAGGAGAAAGTGGTATTACAGGAATAAGATTCGTTATGATTTGGAAGGTAGGGCAGAGAGTGTGTTCAGTAATAGGTTTGTTCTTATCAGAATCGACAGCAAACCGACAACGATAGTTCAGGTACAGATGCTGACGTCGCAAACTGAAGATAAAGGGACAGAGAAAGTACATGAGGAGGATACTGAGAGGGTACGTATAGGGAGATAAAAATCTAATAATCATGGGGGACTGCAAAGCAGTTGTAGGGAAAGGAGTACAAGAAAAGGTTGCAGGAGAATATGGTCTTGGGACAGGGAATGAGAGAGAACGAAGACTAAATGAGTTCCGTAATAAATTTCAGCTAGTGACAGCCAATAGTCTGTTCAAGAATCACAAGAGGAAGAGGTGTACGTGGAAGAGGCCGGATGACGCTGCAAGATTTCAGTTTCAAAATCAGATACATGATTGTAAGGAGTACCCAGGAGCAGATACTGATTCAAATCACAATTTAGTAGTGGTGAAGTTTGAGATTAGTCAGGAAGAAACATTACGCAAAGAAGTGGGATACTGAAGCACTAATGAATGACGAGATAAGTTTGAAGTTCTCTAAGGCCACAGATACACCAATAAGGAATAGATTAGGCAGTACAGCTAAGAGAAATGGGCATCTCTAAAACGAGCAGTCAGAAAAATTGGAAAGAAAATTATACGTACAAAGAAGGTAACTGAGAAGAAACCAAGGGTAACAGAATAAATACTTCAGCTGATTAATGAAAGAAGGAAGTACAAAAATGTTCAGGGAAATTCAAGAATACAGAAGTAAAAGCTGAGGAATGAAATAAATAGGAAGTGCAGGGAAGCTAAGACGAAATAGTTGCATGAAAATGTGAAGAAATTGAAAAAGAAATGATTGTCTAAAGGACTGACTCGGCAGAAATTAAAAAAAAAAAAGTGTGGTAACATTAAGAGTGCACTGGACATTCCGCTGTTAAAGGCAGAGGAGAAAGCGGATAGATGGAAATCCTCTATGAGGGGGAAGTTTTGTCTGATGTGACATAAGGAGAAGCAGGGGTCGCTTTAGAAGAGATAAGAGATTCAGTATTAGAATTAGAATTTAAGAGAACTTTGGAGGACTTACGATAAAATAAGGCAGAAGGGATTGATAACATACCATCGGAATATCTTAAGTCATTGTGGGAAGCGGCAACAAAACGACTATTCACGTTGGCGTGTAGAATGTATGAATATGGCGATATACTATCTGACTTTCGGAAAAACGTAATCCACACAAATCCGAAGATTGCAAGTACCGACAAGTGCGAGAATTATCGCACAATCAACTTAACAGCTGCTGCATCCGGGTTACTGACAAAAATCATGTACGGAAGAATGGAAAACTGAGCGTTTGTTAGATGACAGATCAGTTTGGCTTTAGGAAAGGTAATGGTATCAGAGAAGCAGTTCTGACGTTGCAGTTGCTATTGGAGACAAAACTAAAGAAAAATAAAAACATTATCATAAGATTTGGCAATGTAGTATGTACAAGAACCAAGAGGGAACAATACGAGTGGACGACCAAGAACGAAGTGCTTGGATTAAAAAGGGTGTAAGTGATCGACATAGAAGAAAGGTTCAAGAGAGTAATAAAAATTGAAAGTGAAATGATATCAGTGATACGATTTGCTGATGACAATGCTATCCTGAATGAAATTGGAGAAGAATTATATGATCTGCTGAATGGAATTAACAGCCTAATGAGTGCAGAGTATGAACTGAGAGTAATCGATGAAAGACAAAAGTAATGAGAAGTAGCAGAAAGGAGAACAGCGAGAAGCTTTTCATGATTGATCGTCCCGAAGTAGATGAAATTAAGGAATTCTACTACCTAGGCAACAAAATAACCAATGGCGGATGGAGAAAGGAGTACATCAACAAGAGCATTCCTGTCCAAGAGAAGTCTACTAGTGTCAAACATAGACCTTAACGTGAGGAGGAAATTTCTGACAATGTACTTTGGGAGAACAGCATTGTATGGTAGTGAAACATGGATTGTGGGAAAACAGGAACGGAAGAGCGCTTGAGATGTGGTGCTAGCAGGGACAGGGGGATAGGTCATCGGTATCGCGAAATAACTTCCATGGTACTAGGAGGAGCTGTAGAGGGCAAAAACTGTAGAGGAAGACTGAGGTTGGAATACATCCAGCAAATAATTGAAAACGTAGGTTGCAAGTGCTACTCTGGCATTAAGAGGTTGGCACAGGAGAGGAATTCGTGGCAGGCCGCATCAAACAAGTTAGAAGACTGATGGCACAAAAAAAATTAATGGTGTGTATCGTGTTCACCTCCGTCTCCACACTAAATGGTGTCCAGAATCACGTGCTACAGTGAAGCGGGATTCGTCAGATAACATCACTCTGGGCGACTGTTGCTGACCCCAAACCAACGTGCTCCCTACACCAACGAACTCTTTCTCAACGTTGGCATGGCTGAAGTGAGAAGAATTTGACTGGCTTCAGAGTTCAGAAATCAGCCTGGTTTAATCAGCGCGAAATGGTTCCGGAAGTGACAGGTGTACTGGTAGCGATTGCAAGATCTGCAGCGGTCTGTCCAGGATTGAGATGTCTTACTTTTCGCCACTAGGGCTGCATATCGATTCTCTTGCAGATTGGTGGTCCGCTTACGACCACCGACATGCTTGCACATAGCATTTCCACTTTCAGCGGTCCTTTTTTAATCGCGAGATGACAAGTTTTCACCCACTAATGTAGCCACAGCACTGACATTTTTACCGGCTTCGAGCCTTCCATCTGCTCGTCCACGATCGTAAGCACTGAAATCACATCTTGCAGACGTGTTGCTGTATCACACACAATGTCAGACTAGTCGGTTCCACAACCACTTTCGTCAAACAGCATATTGCATGAGTTGCCGGATGCGTACAGAGCATTCGTGCAAAGGCATCGCTTCCTGAACGGGACCGGCCCTTTGACTTCTTTTTACCATCGTTGATCGGTTGATCCGCAGCAACTGGCGATTGATTTGTAGCAAGCAATTGGCAGTTCATCCGTAGCGATTGCGAAGCAGTTTATATCAGTCAAACTTGGTTCCATTACTGCTCAGTTCTGTGTAGAGTTTGTCTTTCTCTGCAATGTTGTACGTTTAAAGTGGTACACAGTTGTTTGTATAGCTTTGCTAACCGTTAGTCGATATCCACATCGCGTATTTGTACATTAATTGCAGTGGAAGATGGGCACTAAGACGCTATGCTAAGCTGTTCCCAAAAAGACTGTAATTACATCACATCACGGTACTTCTGCATTTCAGGGTCGTTATATTACTCTGAGTTCTGCGCTGGTTTTGCTGATGGCATATTACAAAGAGTTTCACTGTCGGAAGCTATTTTCATAGAAACAGAGGCAACTAGCGTAGCAAACCGAATAAATCATCATTAAATTATTACGTGAAATGTATTCGCAGTTGCGAACGTGGACCACCATCAGTTGTATGATGAAATGACGACAGTGACAATTTGTGTCTGACCAGGACACGAACTCAGATTTTCCGCTTATCGCGGCCGGTGGCCTTAACGTTAGGCTATCCGAACACGTCTCATGGCCAGATCCAAATTTCCATACGTCATCAACCATGTGTCAACAACGTGAACTCGAATTTTCATTATGTATATTCCAGCACAGCGGAGACATTATTACTCCGTAATGAGCTACCGGAAAGAACCAGTTCCTTACTCAAACTGTTCTCGTACAACCTCCAAAATGTTTTCGGCAGAGTTAAGATTGGTCCTGTGTGAGAAGACAGTAAAAGTGGGGTTTCGATACAAGATTATCGAAGTGAGCAAAATAACATTTTTTAATATGATGTATGAAGCATGTATGTGTAGAAAGAAAAAAATTGAAATTTCGGAAACAGAACTGAAAGGTCTTACATGTTTTAGTTTTATAAATTTCGTTTCCTTTCACCATTTATTCTTTACTCCAGTGTGGAAGCGTGGGGACGTTGCCACACCAGTTACAATGACACTCCATGTACGTACGTGCTTGGGATGCGTTCTTGCGGATTTTTTAAATATTATGTGCCCTTAATGGTGTGTGTGTGTGTGTGTGTGTGTGTGTGTGTGTGTGTGTGTGTGTGTGTGTTTGCAAAGGGGGGACGGGCTTTCGTGGTAACTTGACTATACAATATTTACAATCGCTTCGTGGGGACATCAACAAAATATTTTTTGCTGTACCTTATCTCTGCCATTTTTATTTTATCGCGCCATTCCGTTGCGTTTTGAAAATGGCAGCTTTGCGATATTATCGAAAGTAAATAAACGATACGGAAAGCTGGTCACACTCTTTATCGCATAGCAGACCGCGCTACAAACGCGTTTTACCGTTTTCTGCAGACAAAAGAAAGCGCAGCTTTCCAGCGCAGTCCTGTGACGCGGAACTTGTCACAATAAACTTGTTTGCGAGTGCCACCAATTACGAACAAAGAACTTGATAGCTTTGCGTCACAGTAACCGTTTGCGTGCGAGAGGTGGCGCTTTAGACGCGCAACAAAACGTAGGACGAACGAGAGGTCGTACGGCTGTATAAAAGCTTCAGAAATATCGTACTGAGCTCCTTGTTTAGATACGCGAATTGCTTACTTTTATGAACGCGCTTGCACGTACCCTTGCTCGTGAGCACATATCCATTGTTTTAAGCCACTGGACGGGACCCGTAGAGGTTGCTAATGCTTCCAGAGATGCTAAAAGCATTATTCGGATAAGCTCAACAATTAAACATTACTCGCTCCTTAAATGATTCTGCTTTCATGTGGTTTCACAGAACCTGTTCCTTCTTTTTTAAACATCCAAATTCTTGACAAAGCATACCGTAAGAGTCGGTAACAGGGAAAGTCTAATATTTTATTAACGCTCTGAACTCCAAAACTGCCACAGTGTATGAAGCTAGAATGGTGACTTCTAGAACTATTTGTGTTTATTAAATCTGTCATTACAAAATATTGTGCATTTGCTGACAGCACTCACACACAACCATACTGTAGTGGCCCAGCTTCAATTTCGTGCCAGAAACTAATAATAATCTAATGTTCTAATACTGATGTAATATTAAGTAATTAATTAATAATATTCAAGCATTAGCCTCATATGATAACTGATACGGTACGACTATGATGTGGTGGAAACTGTGTTACACGGTGGAGATACGGTAAGACGTGAAGAGATCTGGTGGTACACGTTTCCTTTTTTTAACGTGGCCATTACATACTGCAATAAAATTACATACCATTGTCTCCTTAATGATGACTTTTGTTGCAGATGCAGTAAAGATATTACAACTAATTTATTGTATCCCACATATTTCTTACACTCTTAAAAATAATTTTCGTACAATTTTAGAAGTGTGTAGTTGAGATCCAATATTTCGAAAAGCTATTGAACAAAGACACAAGACGGATATCATTCTGCCAATGAGGACTTGCTAGTTGGCCAGTTTCCGCCTTTCGTTACTACGCTTTCCAGAAGTTGGTCTACCTCCCTCTCAAAGTTATTGAGTTAATGAAAACAGAAGTGAGACAATGCAATACATCTGTAAAGTAAAACCTCATACAAGAAATTAATGCCAGCAATTACGAAGTACTCACTCATCTTTTAAAACCCTTATCAGTAGGCATGCCATCACACCTCGAATGGATTCTACATAGACAGTGCTGTATGTTTTCAGTGTACGTAGGGAACTGCACCATCGAACCACCGAAAGCTGCTGCAACGAATTTTAGGCAGACATTTTATGATGAATATCATAGAGGACTGCCCATTTTTGCACTTGGTACGTGATGATGCTCGTATATATATTTAATTGAATCTGACATCAATAAATTCATCTGCATGGACTTATTGAATAAAATAATTAAAGAGATAAAACATATTGTCCTCGTAACGCGGTAGAAGTCAAGGAGATAGGCGCTTTTCAATTATTACATCTGCACTTCGGTAACAGTATTGTGAGCCGTTTAAGAATCACGTCCGTGACGTTTATTGTATGTTCTGGTTCGCTGTCTTACTTCCATCTTTTTTCATATACGATATGAAACCGAGCTTCGACAAAATTATGGAGTGTTTTATACAAGTCCAAGACTCCCGTGGCGATTTTCATGGAAGGGAGGAAGGAAAATTAGGGTTTAACGTCCTGTAGACGTTATTAGAGACTGATGTCAAGCTTGGATTGTTCAAAGGATGGGAAAGGAATATGGCTGCCCCCTTTTCAAAGGAACCCACCCGCCATTGTCTGGAGCGATTTAGGGTTACCACGAAAAACTTAATTCTGGGTGGTCGGACGCGGATTCGAATCGACATCTTCGAAATGTTAGTCCGGTGTTGTCATCACTAAAATTTTCTGAGTAGTTAGGCCGCGTCACATTGCGCCACAAACCTCTTCACTGCTCGATGTTTAGATCCCTCTGTTAGGATCTCCTTCAGTATCCACTGGCGTCCCTGGGTGGCAGATCTTTGTCGAAAGACAGTGTCGTGCTCACTGACGTTCAGTAAAGCAACGTCTCCGAAAAAGCGCGGGAAAATAATCTTTAATAAATGAAACACGACACTGTCTTCAGACAGTGTTGAGCCATCAGGGACACCAGTGGAATTCTGAACGTGATCCTAGCAGAGGGATCGAAACATCAAGCGGTGAAGTAGTTTGAAGAGCAATATGACGCGGCTTAACGACGCCGAAGATTTTATCATCGAAATTTCGGAGGTTGTTCACGGATATTTTAATATTTCGGTCTCCAGTGGCTTGTTGCAGTAGTTAAATTTCGTTTGATTTCTTGCCTCCGTTTACCGTAGTGTGTGTACTGCACAGAAAACACCTCCATAACAGTGTAAATGTCGACGGTATTCGGTTTCTACTACGCTTGGAAACAAACTTGTTTCATTCGCTGACGATACGTATTGCTGACAACACCAATGCTCACTTAAATCTTCACCCTCAAGGCTCCATTCAAGTGTCTCTTGTTACTTTTTCCATTTGAAGGTTGTACGTTAAGTCTACACTTCAACATGAATAGACTTACTGATGAGTTCAAATAATTGTAGAAATATTGTGATACGGTTGCCGTCGCGCTGCGTGAACCACTCTGCATACCGTCGTTGTGCCCTCCGTTCCATTCAGTGAACCCGTAATCGAGGTGGCAAACTCTTTATCAGCAGACCCAGCCATACTGCTATGTGCTGCTGTCAACATACAAGCAACATTGCCTGGGAAATAAAATCCAGAGACATAACCGAATAGTACAGAGTGCAAGCTTGAGGGCGAAGAGTACAGTGGGCATTACTTACGTCAGAAGCTACCATGAACGAAAGGAACAAAACACCCTGCGCATGCTATCGACAAGTGCACTATTCTACAGATAAGTTCATTGCAATACTGACACAGAGATAAACGAGGATTAGAAATCAAATGAAATAAAATTAGTGTGCAACGAATCACGGGAAGTCATGGATCCTTATACCGAAACACTCAGAAAGTATACCTGAGAAATCTCAGTAATTTTGTCGGTGGTTCACCCTGTATAAGCGTCTGTTTGTGTCTTTTTCTGCCACGGGATCCTTGCTTACTTTTATTATTTCCATTCCACGCAACACTACTGATTTGCTGAGTGCAGACTTGCTAGCAAATGAAGTACGGTAACTGAAGGAACAATGACAGAGCCAACGGAAGTACTCGTCGTTCCACTGGGACGTGTGAAGGACCTGTTTTTTCATTGGGGTTTAGCTAACGCGTAGCAGAAGAGAAGCGTATCTTGTAAACTGTGCACGGCGACTAGCGAACTTCAGGCACTAGGCACGCGGTGTTAAGGTGGGAAGGCTGTACATTGACTATTACGGCTCTTGCATATCGTACGTATTCGTAACTGGGTAACGAGTATTCTAAGAGTCTCGAAATACGGTTTCGTTACTGCCTGAGACATTAAGTTAGTTGTAGGTTTTCTTCTCCGCTTGCAATTCGTGACCGATTCGGCCGAACCTGCAATTGTCGTATTCCTCCAGTTTACTTCAGTGGACTCGGAGTTACGGAAACGTTTCGCTAGCTGTCCTGTCTTCTTCCTCTGAAGTTCGTGTATACTTTACCTGTTCTTTTTACTTTACGTCTACCTTTCTTCCTTATGAGCTTGAAAAGTCTCACTCACTTCTAACTTCCACACATTAGAGAGATCATTACTGAACATTTACCTCTCCAAGATATTATCTGCCACACAAAAACAACACTCCTCGTTTCCTTTTAGTATTTTTGCCCACTGCCATTTTGAAACATTGACAGTGTTACCACAACAGAAAATTCTTAGTCAATTTGCTCCGAATATTCTAGACTTGCAGTCTCAGCTTACGCTCTGTCGTATTGTCCAAAGGTGCTGACTCACAAATGGGGTTTTCACAGTAAAGAGTTTACAAGAATCATCTCCGCCCCTGGTAATACAGATTTCACCAGAAATGACAAAATAAGCTGATACAAAGCAAAGCTAGGCTACTCCTTACATTCTCTAAAAATATCTTTCAGTTCGTACTCTCAGTTCCCTGGACATTGACTCTTTAACGGTATTTGTTTTTAATAATAAAAACCAGACTCTGTAATTTTGGTACCTTTGAAGTTTTCTATTGTCATCGAAGCCAGATGGTAGTGTCACAGAGAACGGAATACGGTATGACACTCGCCACGTTTTCTTTCCCCGCTTACAATTCGTGTCAGACCTGGATGGAGTCGGCAGTTTTCGTAATCACAAGCTGTGACATAGAGACAAAAATATTCCACAGTGGGCCAGGAAAGTTTTCTTATATTCTCCCCATTTACGGACTACATTATTGTATACCTGGTAATTAATTATGTTTTATGATCATCTTAAAGAGCTGAATACAATCATTTTTCTTCATTCACGCCGAGTCAGCAAATGTAAAAACGGTGCAGTCAGAAAGCAGTAAGCCCGAAAATGTTAGTCTTCTCACAGTAACTTTTATATTCGCAACTTGTTAGGATAGCAAAGAAGTACTGACGTGTAGATAGTATACTAATGACATTCAGTAACGAATAAGTGTCTCGAAAATACAGAAAACATACAGGACAACATACAGTCGCTACTTTGCACAGCTCTTACGACTGTACAGGCTGATTCAGCTGTCCCTACCCATGGTTTTTACGCAATATTCTCACGCTCGCTGTGTGCAAACATGAAACAGACATTTTTGTAGAAAATTTAATGCAGTTTAATCATGTTCTGGGATAAGTTCTTGCTATTTGCCATTGTTAGCGAATTACTCAAGGAAAATGTACGAAAGACCTACAAACGCGTTTTCTTCCATTACTCGAA
Organism: Schistocerca serialis cubense; assembly: GCF_023864345.2. NCBI lineage: Eukaryota > Metazoa > Arthropoda > Insecta > Orthoptera > Acrididae > Schistocerca > Schistocerca serialis. The sequence continues at coordinate 531,754,565 of NC_064642.1, forward strand.
AATCATGGCCTCCAGTGAAGATATATCTCAGCACAAGGTTTGACTGCATTAAATTTCGTACAAAAAGGTCATTCTCATTTTTTTTCTGCTGGACTAGTAGTTTGCCCCTAGCGAACGAGAGAACTTGAAAACCTCACATGTGGTTTTTGAAGGTGATGCAGGTTGCATAAAACCTATAGGCAGGGGCTGCTGAATCACTCTGTGTAGATACAGATGCAGGGAAGAGAGCGAATGTCAGGACACGTATTACGAACAGTAGCCGTGCAGACAAGAAATGGTGTCGTTCCCTCAGCGTACGCGGTGCCGGACTAGAGCCTGCACTAATCAGGTGTAGGTTGGGACCTCATTAGAGCTGCATCCTTTGTCTTGCGGACTCGTTAGCCGCCCAATATCTGGCCCGGGGACAAGCGTCGTGTCGCGTTGTCGCCCCGCGCCGCGCCGGTTACCCGTTAATTATGTGCGCCTCGGCTCTTTGTGATGCTAGGCGCGCTATAAACATTGTGCGTGCGCCGCCTAAATCAGCGCGGCCGACCCGCCCGTGCTGTTCTGCCGCCGTCCGGCGCGCCGTTATTAAGCAGCTTGTCACCTGCGTAACGGCCACTGTGCGCACTCGTGGGGGTCTTCCGCGTGAGAGATGGGGCCACTCATCGTGCGTGACGCCAGCGCTCCTCTACGGCTGCTGTCATAGTAAACTTGAAGGGACTGCTGCAGACACTTCTCTACACAACGCCTACCACTCTGTTCATCCCAATAATTGGGGGCGGGCGGGGGGGGGGGGGGGGGGGGAGGTGCAAGGGGGAGGGGCTGAATTTCACGGAGGAGCAAAAGAATATAGGTTCGATTGTGGTTTAGTCACAACATTACTGTGTTAGGCTCTAACATGTCGTAGATGACGGCCGTCGCGAGTCTTTCACTCCAGTCTATTGCCTCAACCATTCCTTTCTTATTTCTATCCTAATACGCAACTCCCAATTGCCCAGTAGGTCCCATATTATAAGTCCATATCGGTACTACACTGAAGAGCCAAAGAAACTGGTACACCTGCCTAACATGGTGTAGAGCCCCCACGAGCACACACAAGTGCTGCAACACGACGTGACATGGACTCGACTATTGCCTGCAGTAGTGCTGGAGTGAACGGATACCATGAATATTTCGGGGTTGTCCATAAATCCGTAAGAGTACGAGGGGGTGAAAATCTCTTCCGATCACCACGTTGTAAGACATCCCAGATATGCTCAGTAATGTTCATGTCTGGGGAGTTTGGTGGCCAACGGAAGTGCTTAAACTCAGAAGTGTGTTCCTGGAGCCACTCTGTAACAATTCTGGACGTGTGGGGTGTCGCATTGTCGTGCTGGAATTGCCCAAGTCCGTCGAAATGCACAATGGACATGAATGGATGCATGTGATCAGACAGGATCCTTACGTACGTGTCACCTGTCAGAGTCGTATCTAGACGTATCATAGGTCCCGTATCACTCCAACTGCACACGCCGTCCCCCCCCCCCACACACACACACCATTAGAGCGCCTCCACCAGCTTCAACAGTCCCCTGCTAACATTCAGGGTCCATGGATTCATGAGGTTGTCTCCACACCCGTACACATCCATCCGTCCGATACAATTTGAAACGAGACTCTTCCGACGAAGCAACATGTTTCCAATCATCAACAGTCCGATGTCGGTGCTGACGGGCTCAGGTGAGGGTGAGGCGTAAAGCTTTGTGTCGTGGAGTCATAAAGGGTACACAAGTGGGCCTTTGGCTCAGAAAGCCCATGTCGATGTTTCGTTGAATGGTTCGCATACTGACACTTGTTGATGGCCCAGCATTGAAATCTACAGCAATTTGCGGAAGGGTTGCACTTCTGTCACGTTGAACGATTCTCTTCATTCGCCGTTGTTTTATCGGATTTCTAATATTCATGGTACAATCGTGAAATGGTCGTACCCCACTTCATCGCTATCTCGGAGATACTGTGTCCCATCGCTCGTGCGCCGTCTATAGCACCGTATTAAAGCTCACTTATATCCTGATAACATGACATTGTAGCAACAGTAACCGATCTAACAACTGCGCCACACTCTTGTTATCTTATATAGGTGCTGCCGACCGCAACGCCGTATTCTGCCAGCTTGCTTATCTCTGTGTTTGAATACGCATACCTGGGGTGATGAATGGCGCACCCTGCCTTCACCCAAAAAACTTCCGATCGTGAAGGAGACTACCAGTGTGTGGCGCTCCTCCTTGCGGGCCTCTTGCAAAGACTCTGTTGTACTCTTCCGGCTGCGCATTGGCCACACCTGGATGACGTACGGTTATTTATTGCGCCGCGAGGACTCACCTCTGTGGTTCAGCATTGACAGTGGCCCACATTTTGTTGGACTGTCCTCTTTTAACTGCGTTCAGGCAGACGTTTGCGCTGCATGATACGCTCCCTGCACTTTTATCGGATGACGCTGCCATGGCAGGCTTAGTTTTTGGTTTTATTCGTGTAGGGGGCTTTTATCGCTCGATCTGAGGGTTGGTCTCTCTCTCTCTCTCTCTCTCTCTCTCTCTCTCTCTCTCTCTCTCTCTCTCTCTCCCTCTTGTGTTGAGCCTGGCCTTTGGCCTACGGTTTTGGACTGGGCAACGTGTGGCTGTTGGTGGTTGGCTTTTCCTATTTTTGTTTTCATGGTCGGCCAACCACTGTAACACTGTGTGTGTTTAATTCCTCTTTTCTGGTCTTTGTCTGTGTCTTTCTTGTTCTGTGTATCCCTTGTCATCTCCATTGCTTGTTCTTGTTCCTTGTGGGTATTTAATGAACGTGGAAAAAGGGACCGATGGCCTTTGTAGCCTGGTCCCTTCAGCCGCCACAAACTAACCTTCGAATTAACCGTTCGATTGACTCAATGTTTGTTTCCTTAAGTAGCTACAAAAACAAAGCAGCCGAAACTGTGCAGTAGCGGGAAAGACAAATGAAAAGGAGATTGGAATTCAGCTTACGAGAACCAGTGCTAAATGTCCTTGCTTCTGTAGAGAAATAAAGTAAGCTTCAAATCTCTAACACTTTTTATAATTTGTTAAAGCTAAACGGTCGTTATCTCCAGGAGCAGCCTCGTCATTAAACATCGACATCTATATAAATATTCAGAGTATTGAAGGGCGATCTGTTCTAATTCCTAAAAATCATTCAAAAGCCGAGACGCTTAAAAAATTTCTTCATGTATTACCACAACAAAAAGATCTTAAAGAACTTAAGGTGACAGCAATGACTTTTGAAACTGGTGGTCTTTAATAAAGCAATTTTTTTATGCGATCTTGGATTCGAATGGTTTTTAATTATCTGTATACATTCTTCGTAAAGCATGATATGGAACGGTACATTGCAGCACTGCTAATCATTTCCTTTCCAGTTCCACTCGTAGATGGAGCGAGAGAAAAAGACTTTCTGTACGCTTGTGTACGAACCTTGATTTCTCTTACCTTGTCTTCGGGATCCTTACGTGAAATTTACTTTAGCGGTAGTAGAATCGTTGTGCATTCAGCTGCAAATGGCAATTTTCCAATTTTTTTTTCGCGAAAAAAAAAGACATTCCTTTCAGGGATTCCCAACTAAATTCACGGAGCATTCCGCTAATGGTTGGGTGTTGATGCAACCTACCGATAACATATCTAGCAGCATGCCTCTGAATGGCTTCGAAGTCATTCTTTAATCTGACCTGACGGGGAACCCAAACACTCTAACAGCACTCAAAAATGGGTGGCACTAGTATTCTTTATGCGATCTCTTTGATAGACGAGCTACGCTTTACGAGAATTGTCTCAATGAACCGAAGTCGACCTTCGAAAAAGATCTCCATTTCTTGTCGCTTTGCAGCGTTATAATTAGATACTTCATAGACGATACTGTCCCAAGTGATACACCATTAACACTGCATTCCAAACATTGCAGGATAAGGAACCTGACGACCTGCAACAGCTATCATTTTTCTACCTCTAGAACAAGCTGACAGTCATCATACCGACTAGAAATTTTATCTAAGTCATCTTTTATCCTTCTACAGTCACTCGACGACGATCACAGCAACACGTTGCCGTACTTCATCAGCAAACAGTAGCAAATTTCTGCTCTACCTATCCGTCATATTGTTTACCTATGCAGAGAGTAAGAGTGGCCCTATCATCCTTCCCTTGTCTCATATGAAGACACTCCGAACAAGACAACGTCTCTGAGCCCCTCAGTAAATGAGTACCTGTTCCCTATGCTCAGACCTACTTTAACAGTCTGCAATGGGGCACTGTGTCAAAAGCTTTCCAGAAGTCTGGAAATATGGAATCTGCCTGTCGCCCCGCATCCATTGTTCGCAGGATATCGTGTGAGAAAAGAGTAAAGCTGAGTTCCGCACAAGCGTTGCTTTCCAGATCCGTGTTGATTTGCAGACAGAAGCTTTCTGTCTCAAGGAAATATTTATATTAGAGTTCATACTATGCTAAAGAATTTTGCAGCAAACTGACTTTACAGGATATTGGTCTGTAAATTAGGGGGTCCGTTGTTTGTTCCTCATCCTATATGGGAGTCACGTGCACTTTTTACAGCGACTTGGGAATTTGCAAAAGTGAGATTAGCAAAAAATGGTAGCTAAGTAAGGGGCCTGCACCGAAGAGTGCTTTCTGTAAAATGGAAATAGGACTCCATCTAGATCTATTATTGGCTTTTATCTTTTTCAGTTCACTATTCAGAGATGCCTATTTCTATATCCTCCTTACCAGAGTTCGTGTAGCTTTCAATCGGTAGTAGGGTCACACTGCTTGAATGGTCTTTTAAATGCGCATTTTAAAACTTCGGCATTTATTTTTCTGTCGTCTGTTGTCAAACGAGACAGGTCGACGAGTCACACGCAACTTCTTTATTCGTGCAGTATGATAGAAACGCTTCTCCCCTTGCTTACTGCGCCTCGTGCATAGGCAGCCGGCACCGCAGTGAAGAACGTTGGGTAGCCCGCCTGCCGGCGGATGCTGCACGTGCGCCGAGTACTGCCAGTGTTACTGCTAGAGCAGCGCAGCGCCGCAGCCAGCGGCGGCTGCCGGCTGCCGGCTATTGATCGATGCCGGAACGGAGCGGAGAGGCGGCGTCCGGTGGTGGCGGTGGCGGTGACGACCGCGCGCCCTGGACCAATCTACACGGCACCGCTGTACCGCACCCCACCCTCGCCCACTCCGCCGCCACCGACCCACGCTGTCCTCCCCGCACATCACATCAGCCGTCTCTCGCCAGCTGTCGCTGGAAAAACACCTCGCCCACCACTTGGCGCTTTCCGGTGCTACTGATGCCATATTGCTGTAAAGTAAGTAGTATGGCTAGCGGACTCGGGGTGAGATGAAAAGGGATGGGAAAAGGAACTAATTCCACGCTCTGTACTCGCTAAAAGCGAGCTTCGCAAATGAAATAAAACAGGACTAATATTTAAAACTTGATGGTTGTTGTTGTTCAGTCGAAGACACGTTTCATACAACTCTCCACCATGGTCTATCCCGTGTAAGTCTCAAAAGTTTCAGACACCTGCTACCGTCTACATTCATTTGAAACTGTGTACTATATCAATTCCTTAGTTTCTCAAGACAGCTTTACCCCCCCCCCCCCCACGCACGCATATATATATCAGACTGACGATTACATGATGGCTACGGATGTGTCCTGTCAACCGATCCCTTCTTTTAGTGAAGGTGTGGCGTACATATCTTTTTTGTCTGATTCTATTCAGTAACTTCTTTTTAGTTATTCGAGCTACCACATAATCTTCAGCATTCGTCTACAGTTCCACACTCTAAAAACCTCTATTACCCACGTTTCACTCCCATACAACGCTACTCTCAAGAAAAATACGTTCAGAAAAGACTTCCTAACGTTTAACTTTCTATTCAATGTTCTCTTACCTCTCGTTTTCAGAAATGGGTTTCTCGATATTGCCAGTCTCTCTATTTCGGTTCTTGTCTGCTGTCCAAACAGAAAAATTCATCCACTACTTACACTGTCGTATTTCCTAGCTCCATCATCTCCTGGTTTAATTAGACGACATTCCATTACCTTTCTTTTACTTTTGTTAGTATTCATCTTACAACCACATTTCCTAGACACTGTCCATTCCGTTCTGCTGTTCTCATAAGTCTTTTTCGGTTTACCGAAGACAATGTAATTGTTTAAGAAACGAAGTAGTTTGGATTATTTGTTCGTCAAACCCATTTAACATCGATACCTTGTGCGCGAAAACTATCGTGACTAAACAAGCGAAAGTTTTTAGTTACGTCACTCACCTTCAACCACAAACATTATTATAGTTATTCCCATTTATAAAAGGAGAGATTACCGCCTCTCCCTCCCTCCCCCCCCCCCCCCCCCCAAAAAAAAAAACAGGAAAAAAACGTTAAGAAACTAACAAATTACACGACACGAATAAGATCCAGTCAACTTAACTCTGCAATGGGGGACCTATTATTTACATCGTAGTAGTAACTGTGGGCTGCCTCCATCACCGTTACTTCAGAACTCCGCCTTTTTGCTTTTGGTACTGCATCTTCCATCGTTGAAACGACATATTGTACCGAGCTTATTTCCGCCGATGTTGTAGTGTGCATTTCATTAGATGCCACATTACTTTGCTTTCCCGTTGTCATACATCGTCTTACCGAATTGAGCTCACAAGTATTTTTATGAATTTACAAGTTTTCATGGTGCACTCTTTTACGCCGAAACAAGATGCAGTTTATGTAATACTAGGTGACAAACCTGCACTGCCCGGGTATAGATTTTTATTGAAAGCGAAAGCAAAAGAACTGTTTGAGGTGTAAAAGTGAAAAAAATCTTTTCCATCTATTCGTGAAAACGACTTGAAATTATGAAACAGGCCCGACATTTCACGTACGTCACAACCAATGCAAATCTGTAACGCAACCATGTGTGTGGAGTGCTTATAATTATGTATTATTTATATTTTAGGACAATTAATCTGTAAAAAAAAACGCACCACGTGTTGTAATGAAAGCATGAAAACCGTCTGAAGACGAATCGTAATGATTCGAAACCGGTAACGGTACATTTTTAATAAAGGAACTGAAAATAAATTTGTGGCTGGTTGCTGTCTCAACACCAACAACATTTGTCTTCAAATAACAGCCACGGTCTCCAACCATGTCGTCCTATGACAAAATTACATATTATTGCACTATCTGCAGCTATTCCTTACAGGACAGCCACTTCCACGGTAAGCTCCACGACAGCATGTCATCACAATCCATCAGTTCTTATCACTCAGTTACACCATCATGATTCTATATGCATTTCTTAACAGTGGATATTTAGCTGAACGTCCTGCACGGTTTGTAACTTCCATGTAGGTCGCCTTTGATCTTGATGGTGCGAATGTTTGTGATCACTGTGGCTCGTCATTTTTCGTTCGTTTCGTTGTGCAAGTTAATGGTTTGTTTTTAACATTTCTTGGATGTCGATTATGTCCATTTTGTGCAGTGTAATACATACATCCCATGGAAGGTTGAGCTCTGCTTTTCCCGGAAAATCATTTTCTGTCTCCCTCCTGATGCATGTGACGAGTCACTAGCAGCTAATATTTTTCCTGTCAGTTGTTAACACAGCACTACCAAATGAGCCTTACGACTTCGCTTGATTCCTGGGTTCCAGTTTTCGGCAGCCAAGACCTGCGTAATGCATTTCTGCCGGCGACGCACTGTCCACCCGGAGCCGCGGCTTTATCTTGCCGGCGAACTTCTTTCAGTGGTGGAACCACACAGGTTTTTGGGGGTGGTTTTCGATGCCCGGTTGACTTGGCTGCCTCATATCCGGCAGCTTAAACAGGCGTGTTGGCGGCATCTAAACGCTCTGAGATGCTTGAGCCACACCCGCTGGGGCGCAGACCGGTTTACCCTGTTGCGGCTCTACCGGGCGTTAATCCAATCCCGTCTGGATTATGGGAGCCTGGCTTACGGCTCAGCATCCCCCTCTGCGTTGCGGGTGCTGGACCCAATACTACACAGCGGGATCCGACTTGCCACTGGTGCCTTCCGCACCAGCCCTGTGGACAGCATCCTTGTTGAGGCAGGTGTCCCTCCACTGCGGTTACGACGCCAACAATTACTGGCTGCTTATGCTGCCCATGTTTTTAGCTTTCCCGGGCATCCAAATTACCGTGTCCTGTTCCCGCAGTCGGTCGTCCATCTGCTGGACCGTCGGCCCCGGTCGGGTTGTCCGATCGCCGTACGCATCAAGGAGCTTCTCTGCGGGCTTGGGTTTTTCCCTGTTCCACCTCCTTTCCAGGCGCCTCTGCGTACACCCCCGTGGTGTGTTCCTCGCCCTTGCCTTCGGCTCGACTTGGCACAGGGCTCGAAGGACTCGGTCCCTCCAGAGGCCTTCCGCCGCCGCTTTTATTCCATCCTGGCCACGTATCAGGGCTCTGGAATTGTTTACACCGACGGTTCGATGGTTGCTGGTCGTGTCGGGTATGCGCTAACTCTAGGGGACCATTCCGAACAACGGTCCTTGGCGGCTGGCTGCAGCGTTTACACTGCTGAGCTAGTCGCCATCTTTCGAGCCCTAGAGCATATCCGCTCCTGCTCAGGTGAGTCCTTCGTTATCTGTAGAGATTCCCTGAGCGGTTTACGAGCTCTCGACCAGTGTTTTCCTCGTTCTCGTCTGGTGATGGCTATCCATGAGTCCTTGCATATTCTTGCGCGTTGCGGCCGCTCTGTGGTCTTTGTGTGGACCCCCGGTCATGTCGGTATCCCGGGCAATGAACATGTTGACCGCCTGGCGAAAGAGGCCACGTGTAAACCATCTCTGGATGTTGGCTTCCCAGAGACTGATTTGCGGGCAGTCCTCCGCCGAAAAGTTTTTGCGCTTTGGGACGCTGAATGGCGCGATCGGATCACACCCAATAAACTCCGTGCCATTAAGGAGACGACGACTGTGTGGCGGTCATCCATGCGAGCCAACCGCAGGGACTCAGTCGTCCTTTGTCGGCTCCGCATTGGCCACTCCCAGCTAACACACAGTTATTTACTGCGCCGGGAGGACCCTCCTGTATGTCGCTGCGGGGCGGCTTTGACAGTGGCCCACATTCTGTTGGCCTGCCCCCTTTTAGCTGTGGTCAGGCAGACATTTGCGCTGCCTGATACGCTCCCTGCCGTTTTATCTGATGACCCTGTTATGGCTGCCTTACTTTTACGTTTTATTAGGGCAGGGAGTTTTTATTCTTTAATCTGAGTGTTTCTGTTTTATTTTATTGTTTTGAGTTGATTCTGGCCTTTGGCCTACGGTTTTAAACTAAGTTTTTAATGTGTTTTCGGTGGTTAGCTTTTCCCTTTTTTTGTTCCTATGGTCGGCCAACCACCGTCACACTCCGTGTGATTTTATTTCGGTTTGTCTGGTCCTTGTCTATGTTTCTTTTGTTCTGTGTCGTCTGTCTCCTATTCTGTTGAACATTTTTTATTCTCTGTGGGTATTTTTAGTATTTTGGAAAAAGGCACCGATGACCTCTGCAGTTTGGTCCCTTTAATCCTTAAACCAACCAACCAACCAGCTTGATTCCTTGTCACTTATCTGACGTCACATCTCCTGAACTATGACAGGTAGGCGGTCATTACCCCCACGGTGAACGTTGCCTTACAGTAAGGGATATGTGTGCCAAACTTGATTGAATCGGTCCCGTGTTTTAGGAGGAGATGTTGTACATACATACAGTTTTATTTGTATGGATTCTTCACACTAGATCAGTCTGAGGTAGCCATCAAAGATGTTTAAGATTAATACTTGCTATAGACCCGACGATTAAATTTATTCGTCACCTGTCACTTCACCATTTTCGATGTTTTCAATTACGTGCCCTTAGTTTCATAATTTGTCTTCTGCCTTAACCAATTAACTCCAATATTGAATGCATAAACACGAAACTAAAAGATGGGAACTAGCCCGAAACTGATCGTGTTTTAAGTAACCCACCTCAAGCTGTGACTGGTAGCGGATTTATTTCTGCCTTACCCTTCCGTAGCACTTACATCAGGATTACCGTTGCTGTGTTGAAGTCTTCGATGCTACAATGCTGAACTTCATGTAGATTATCTGTTTGCCGTATCTCGAACCCATTTTAAGCTATTGTTACAATTTTTAAAAACGTGACAGCAGTTACACGCCTTCAAGCATATGAATTCCGCCGGCTCTCCTACAATTGCCTTCTTGCAACTCGCACATCACATCAAACGTCAAAATAATGATTATTATTAAAGATTTTTTATTTTCTTACGATTGGGATAATGTAGATGGGCAGACTTCTTCACGATAGTTCATGCTCTGTATTTGAGTCTCTCCAATAATACTACCGTATTATAATGACCCAACAAAACCTGTTTCTAATCTGTTGTCTTTCATTACACGCCTGTTAACCCACGTGAACTCCCTAGAACCTTGGCCGTCTATCGTCACGTATAAGTTCGGACACTCTATTCAAAAACAATAATATTGACACTTCGAACACTATTTGAAAGTAAACTGAACTGTCATTAATGTTAATCGCGTTTGTTCCTCACTGAGTATTAATTGGGCTGTCGTACTTCTCCCGGAGCGTTTAGTGGGCAAGCTAGGGGGTCGTTGTATCCAGAAACAAGGTATACATTATACGTCATATAATTTTTTCTCACTAAAGCAAAACATCATCATTGACCACTGGGTCAGGAACCAATACTATCTGACCTTGTGAAATTCTCTCCTAAAATTTCATCATTCTGCTTGCTTATACCAGCCGAATTCTTAAAGAAAGTCTGTTTATTCAACTTTGAACAGGTAATGAGCTTGTGATTCAGAGATTCAATTACAGATTTACGTACCATAATGAAACTTACACTTTGTCAAGTAACTTCCTTTTCAAACAGTACTTCATGAATCTTCCAAAGACAAAATGAAGTTAACAGTGTAAGTACTGTATCAAGCATAAGAAACATGATGCCGGACATTTTCTCTATGCTGGGCGCAACTGCCTCATGTGTATATAACGCGATTTTGTAACCGCCTCCGTAACAAAACCTCTTCATAGCTCTGTAGACGGCTGCTGTTTTCACCTAGTCATTTTCGCTTCCCAGCTACAGGCTGTCAAAAGAGCTGCCGGGTTTCAAGCATTTCATTAATTTGACTCGACTGTACGAATGTCTTACAAGCAGCGGACGCCTACTCGTCAACGTCGAATTCGTCCAATCTTTGTTGATCCATTATGGACTGTGGGACAACGGTTGACATGTATTTCTTGATACAATAATTTACCAACACCCGTATGTACTGTAGAAATTTATTTTATGAACTTCTACAGTACATACCGCTGTTGGTAATTATTGTATCAAGGAATTCGTCCAAATTCACGGTACATGTCGGGCGTGGTGGGGCATTGAAAGTGCCCCAAGTGGGAACTTCAGATGGCCAAGCGTTTAGAAATTAAAAGGAATTTTGATACGGATCTATCGCCATATGAACCTTATCAATTGTCCCTGTGACAACATGTTTAGGAAGCAGTGTTTGGATCAGCGGTTAGAGAACGGATTTATGTTAAAGGGGTCGCGGGTTTGACTCCACCCAGCGGCAAATAATTTTGTGCTCCTTGGCAAATATACGACGAACTCCTCCAAGATGAAGTCGGGTTACCAACACGCAGTATCGAAGTAATCCTCCTCCCACTCCTCCCCCTCCCCCCTCCCCCCCCAAATTTACGTCACTAGTGCAACCCTGCGATATAGCCTATATCTTTATCGTCAGGTAAAAAGCCTAATAAAAATGTCAAACTGCATTTACCTCATCGAGAAATTCCATTATACACTCCTGGAAATGGAAAAAAGAACACATTGACACCGGTGTGTCAGACCCACCATACTTGCTCCGGACACTGCGAGAGGGCTGTACAAGCAATGATCACACGCACGGCACAGCGGACACACCAGGAACCGCGGTGTTGGCCGTCGAATGGCGCTAGCTGCGCAGCATTTGTGCACCGCCGCCGTCAGTGTCAGCCAGTTTGCCGTGGCATACGGAGCTCCATCGCAGTCTTTAACACTGGTAGCATGCCGCGACACCGTGGACGTGAACCGTATGTGCAGTTGACGGACTTTGAGCGAGGGCGTATAGTGGGCATGCGGGAGGCCGGGTGGACGTACCGCCGAATTGCTCAACACGTGGGGCGTGAGGTCTCCACAGTACATCGATGTTGTCGCCAGTGGTCGGCGGAAAGTGCACGTGCCCGTCGACCTGGGACCAGACCGCAGCGACGCACTGATGCACGCCAAGACCGTAGGATCCTACGCAGTGCCGTAGGGGACCGCACCGCCACTTCCCAGCAAATTAGGGACACTGCTGCTCCTGGGGTATCGGCGAGGACCATTCGCAACCGTCTCCATGAAGCTGGGCTACGGTCCCGCACACCGTTAGGCCGTCTTCCGCTCACGCCCCAACATCGTGCAGCCCGCCTCCAGTGGTGTCGCGACAGGCGTGAATGGAGGGACGAATGGAGACGTGTCGTCTTCAGCGATGAGAGTCGCTTCTGCCTTGGTGCCAATGATGGTCGTATGCGTGTTTGGCGCCGTGCAGGTGAGCGCCACAATCAAGACTGCATACGACCGAGGCACACAGGGCCAACATCCGGCATCATGGTGTGGGGAGCGATCTCCTACACTGGCCGTACACCACTGGTGATCATCGAGGGGACACTGAATAGTGCACGGTACATCCAAACAGTCATCGAACCCATCGTTCTACCATTCCTAGACCGGCAAGGGAACTTGCTGTTCCAACAGGACAATGCACGTCCGCATGTATCCAGTGCCACCCAACGTGCTCTAGAAGGTGTAAGTCAACTACCCTGGCCAGCAAGATCTCCGGATCTGTCCCCCTTTGAGCATGTTTGGGACTGGATGAAGCGTCGTCTCACGCGGTCTGCACGTCCAGCACGAACGCTGGTCCAACTGAGGCGCCAGGTGGAAATGGCATGGCAAGCCGTTCCACAGGACTACATCCAGCATCTCTACGATCGTCTCCATGGGAGAATAACAGCCTGCATTGCTGCGAAAGGTGGATATACACTGTACTAGTGCCGACATTGTGCATGCTCTGTTGCCTGTGTCTATGTGCCTGTGGTTCTGTCAGTGTGATCATGTGATGTATCTGACCCCAGGAATGTCTCAATAAAGTTTCCCCTTCCTGGGACAATGAATTCACGGTGTTCTTATTTCAATTTCCAGGAGTGTACATCACCAGCTACCCTAGCACGTATTCAGCGACATTCTGCGTTACGCGTGGTTCGCTGCTGGACTGTGCGATGAAAGAAGCCGTTTTCCGAATGTCAATTAAGTTTGCTTTTCAATGGAGACATTAAAAAAACCATGTCACTGCAAAGAGGCGGCGTTTATAACGTGCACAAGACGCCGTCAGAATTATTGCTTCCCCTGTTTCTTTGATGAATATCACCCCAGTACATGTAATTGATCAATTGCAAAAGAATGGAAGCATCGATTTACATACAAGACGTTCCCGTGTACGCGTTAACTACAATCATTTTTAAATGTTTGCAGTCCCGCATTTCATCCTATGCCTGTACTTCTTTACTTCTATAAATTAATAAAATAACCTATATGATGATGCGGTTAATTGTGATGTCAGCAGTGTACGCATTGCCAAGGAGCACAAAAATATTTACCATCGGATGGAGTCGAACCTGCAACCCTTTCAATGTCTATCCCATCTCTTACCGCTGAGCCAAAAACCGCTTCTTAAAGCACTGTCACAGGGACAATTGATAAGATGCACGTGGTGGCAGATGCGTATCAAAATTCCTTTTATTTCCTAAGCGCTTGGCCATCTGGAGTTTCCACTTGGGGCACTTCCTTGTCTCGCCATGCCCTACATGTATCATAAATTTGGACGAATTCGGCGATGACGAGTAGCCGTCCTCTGCTTATCAGTAGCAATGCAAAACCGTACTAAAACATCATCGATGATGTGGCGATTTTTCTCGCATCTCAATGTTCGTGACGTCATCTCCTGAACTGTGTGCGATACCATGATACGCTTTCTTAATGGCATTTAGCGGTAAATGTGGATATTGTCTGCGAAATTTATTGCAAATACGGTTAGTAACACAGAAGAAATACATTTAAACGTCATGGGTGATGCGGCAGTTCTTCATACATCTCATTGTTTACGACGTCATATCTCCTGAACGATGTTCAGTAGGTGATTCTTACCCGCACTGCGATTGTTGCTGTTGCCTGACAGTAAAAGATATTTCTACCAAATTTATTTGAAATCGGGTCAGTGGTTTAGGAGAAGATGCATGACACACACACACACACACACACACACACACACACACACACACACACACACTGCTTATGGATTAGTGGTCACGTCAAAGTAAATTAATATTTGACACGGAGATGGGAAATGCCGTTTTCCTAAATGCAAAAATTATACACATCAGTAATGCTGTACTATGTCTAGAAATAGTTTTTTTTCCCTATTTGAAGTTCCACATTTTTCTACGAAATCATAATATACGATGAGTTGTAGTATTTACACACAACTAATAATTAAAAATAGAAATGTAATTGTTACTAAAAATTGTGATTCGGTATTTAAGTAGCATTTCCATTTGTTAATAAATATGACTCTAAAAAAAAAGTAAAAAAAAATTGCTAGTAGCGAGATTCGAAATAGTGGCTCGAGGATTACAAAACATACACGCTACCCACTCAGTGAATACGTTAATAAGCCTACAATTATTTGTACTTAAGAGCGCTCGGAAATGTTCCAGTTACAAAAGGTGATTTTTCCCGCGTTGTTTTTGAGTACTACGTTACGAAACTGATGTCAGGGCACCGACATTTCATACCTGCACTTATTAATAAAATCGAAAAGGGTCAGTCTGAAACTTTGCATTGTTGGAGCAGTACTTCGGAGGGAGGCATGTCGCAACAGCAGCGCCACTACTCGCGCACTGTCCCATTTGCATGGAAGCCGCCTGCGGTCTGCGGGCCACGGGCAGACACGCTGTGGTCTGGCGAAGTGCGGAGTTGAGGGGGTGTGGTGGGAGGCTGCTGCACGCTACAGCAGCCACAAACGCCAATTACCTTTCCCCGTCCTTCACTGGTGTGTCTGTCTGTCGTGTGTTCTCTGTGTGTGTGTGTGTGTGTGTGTGTGTGTGTGTGTGAGAGAGAGAGAGAGAGAGAGAGAGAGAGAGAGAGAGAGAGACGGGGGAGGGGGTGGAGTGACAGGGACGGTAAGCTGACTGAATGCATTTATTGTCAAGTGTCTCGTGTTTGGTTGAATTACCCTTGCATGTAGTTAGGTATGCGCCCGAAGTGGACGAAACGGTCAGTTGGAGAGTCCCTGTGGTAGGAGCTGCCCACCCAACTGGAGTGTATCACGGGTAGCGTTCGCACTGCCACTGCGGCGCTCCCATCCCACTCTGTCGTGAACTACACTCACAAGGGGAGGCCGCCAATTGTGAAATTCAGATTCGATTCATACTGCGCATAATAAAAGCTCATGGCCAGAGGTGTAATGTGGCAAAGCACCAAGATGCACTTCTCAGCCGTTGTCGAGAAAATTGACAGTTAAAAGAAACAGTTGCGGTGAAATACTCTATACGGACAATAATTTTCCACAGCGTCGTGGCGCAGCGGTAAGCGCTCGGGTTCGGAATCAGAAGGTCGCCGGATCGAATCTCGAACCATGCAACTTTTTTTTATTATTAGTTTTTTGTATATATATACATAAAAACTATTAATGAATTGCTTATGCATGTTGGTGAAGGCGGATCGCTCTCCAATTGTACCGCCTCCATTTTTCCGTTTTTTTAACAGGGTGTACCAAAACTCTCCCGTCCGCACTGATTTTCGACGATGTTATAAGTTGCGCTAGGGACCGCATCTACCTTCTTTCGAAGTTAGCAGGCAACTACGCTGTTATGCGGCGGCTCGTTTCGGCCCATTCAACATCTGTCCTTCAAGTGTAACGAGCGAGTAACGGAGTTTATATTTCATACCTGCCACAGCGAATTTGTGTTCGTGGGGTCTCATTTCTAATTCGAACGTTTGACTTACGTTATACGTATTGGTTTCGGAATATCGTTTCTACGTCTTCCGTTAACTATACGTGGTTAACATTATGAAGACAATTAATAACATTTGTGAAATACAACTTTGTTTGCGGAAAACACAATGATGTTCGAAGTCGCCAGTTTTTCCACGACAAACGACTTTCAACAACTTATTATATGCATAATTGTTGCAACTGATTGCCAGGATATATACATCTGAATTACAAAAAACAAATACTAAAAAAAAAGTTGCATGGTGCGAGATTCGATCCGGCGACCTTCTGATTTCAAACCCGAGCGCTTACCGCTGCGCCACGACGCTGTGGAAAAATTATTAACCGTATAGAGTATTTCACCGCAACTGTTTCTTTAAACTGTCGATTTTCTCGACAACGGCTGAGAAGTGCATCTTGGTGCTTTGCTACATTACACCTCTGGCCATGAGCTTTTATTATGCGCAGTATGAATCGAATCTGAATTTCACAATTGGCGGCCTCCCCTTGTCAGACTGAAACCACTTGACCGTCGACAATCGTCACGTAGCGTTTCAGCGGTGCCACCTAGGTATGTAACTTGCACCTCTGTTAAGACGCGTATAGCAGGGAGTTAGCTGCTTCCTAATAAGGCAGAAATCTTTCTCTCAGACTGTGGGCAGTGGTAGTGAAACAGTCCGCCGGAATTTCCCAGCAACGGGTTATGTACGAGTCTTAGTTTCATCACCTCGAAAAGGTAGCAGTTTTTTTTTACTTAAAGTTCGTGTTCACAGTATCCTACTACTCCGCAAGAGGAGCAAGAACAAAGCGATGCAGCTCATACAAAAAGATCTGTGTTTCACGGTTGTTTAATGCATTAAAAGGGTAACAGTCGCTGCAACAGTCCATGCTGAGTTGGTGGAAGTCTACGGCTGCAAGGCACAATAACATGCCTCGGCGTTTTAGTGGCTCAGACCAAAGTTGCCAAAACAGATTCTGTAGAGCTAACTGTGGCTGCTTTTTAACATGTGGATGGTAAACGAGAGATTTAGTATGGTTCAGAAGTACAGCTTTCTCCACAGTCATTTAGCTTTTTCTCTGGATTTTTTTTTTCTGGACTGTAGGAAAGCATTAAAATGCAAGTCGATTTAAGGAAAATTATTTGCATTAGTCTAAGATTTCAGAACACGAATTAATATCCCATGAAATGTATTTAGACTGAATGAAAAAGCGAAACAAAACAAAGTAGTGTCGGTGTGCGTTTCGTGCTCGTCAGAATATACATGCGCAAGAAAAAAAAACATAATTAATAAATGTGAACACCTGAGAGCATTACTGGAAACACTTTTGCAGAGTAGTTGACGCTAGCAACGTACTGGAACTTAACAATAATGAAGGAAGCTATACTAAGCAAGCCAGGATGAATCAGAAGTCTAACTTTCACTGTGGTTTTCAAATCAATTTTCGGATTGATGACATCTTTACTTTGCTTTGTCTCACCCACGTATTCTCGTGAGGTGGCATCCAGAGACCTTTTCTTCTTACGTCAGATGAAGGAACCATGCGTCGCAGACAAACCTGAATATCAAGGTGGTAAATTCAGATGTCATTCTGTAAACCACCTTGAGGTGTGTCGCGGAGGGTATTTTGTGTGCCATTGTACTTACTATGATACCTTTACCTGATCCAATTGTGAATGGTTCGCGGGAAGAAAGATTGCTGGTAACCCTCCGTGTGATCCTCAATCTCCCTAATTTTGTCTTCTTGGCCTTTTCGCGAGATACACGTAAGATAAACCAATATATTGGGTTGACTCTTGTAGATATCTACGCTGTCGGAATTTTAATAGTGAATCACATCGTGATGCATAACGCCTCTCTTTTCAGCGTCTGCTGGTTGAGCACGTTCATGACGTTGTCACACTTAATAAATCATCTTGTAATGAAACACGATGATGATCTTTCGATCTTCTCTATTTCCTCCGTTAACCTTTTCTGGTACGGATCTCACACTGAAGAGCAATATTGGTCGAACGAGTCGACCTTCTGTAGGCCTTCCTGCATTTCGCTACAATTTTGTAGCCTTCTGATGTCTATGTATATAGCAGCATAACCCACGAAAAGCTTCGTGTAACTACTGACGTCACCCACTATGTCATTTAACTATATTGTGAAAAGTAATGGTGCTGTAACACACCTTTGGGGCACACTCAAAGTCTGAAGATTTCTGTTCGTTGAGTGTGGAACGCTGTGTTCAGTTTGCTAAAGATTATTTAATGCAGGAGGTGCTGACATATGCGAGGGTTGAATGAAAAGTAATGCCTCCACCTTCTTTAATTGGGTTTGGATGGGAATATGTTAATATTTCAAACGCAGAAATAATCCGTAGAATGTGATGTTCAATTACCAATATTCACTTTTCCACATAATCACCTGCCAATTGGATCTGTTTCCGCAGCCACAGTCTCACAGTTCTCTCAACGTCTTCATCAGAAGCATAATGATGTCCCCGCAGATCGTCTTTCTTTATGGGGGAACAGATGGAAGTCAGATGGTGCTAAATCTGGACTGTATGGAGGATGCCGAATATAGTGAGGTTCAGTTTCCGAAGTTCTTCTGTGGTGGCACGTGAAGCGTGTGGTTTGGCATTATCATGCTGCAGGACAACATTTCCCTCTTCGTTGTTAGCTGTCGTTTGAGTTCGCAGCGTTGTGAGGTAACGCTCTGAATTTGTTGTCGTCCTACGATCAAGGAAAACATGGAGAACACCATCTGCGTTCCAGAACACTGTGTCCATGATTTTTCCAGCTAAGGGCTGCGTCTTGAACTTCTTTTTCTGGGGCGAGTCTGTGTGTCGATAATCCATAGACCGACGTTTCGTCTCCTGGTCGTAATGGTGTACCTACGTTTCCTCTCCTGTCACAATTGAATGGAGAAGGGCGTCACCTTCACTCTCGTAATGCGAGAGGAGTTCCTGGAAAATTTAAACTCTGTGCGCTTTCATTTCAGGAGTCAGCACCCAGGGGTACCCATCGTGCACAGATCTTCCGATAGCCAAGCAAAGCAATAATGTGACCCACACGTTCTTGTGAAACGCCGATGGTGCTTGCAATTTCTCTGTGATACGACGATCGTCCTGAATCAATCTGTCAACATTTTGCTTGTGAAACTCGATGGATGCTGCCACAGGGCGTCCAACTCTTTGTTTGCCACACAGGTCAGATGTTCCCACGTCAACATCTTTTAAACTTACTCGCCCAACTGCCCAACGACGCACAGTACTCACATCAACACAATCACCATAAACAGCTTTCATTTTCTGATGAATCTGCTTTGGGGTGACACCTTCTGCTGACAAGATTTCAATGACTGCACGTTGCTTAAATCGCACTGACCGACCGTCTGCGCAGGGTTTCATTCTTGACACTGTAACAACACAACCGTTCGGTGCTAAGGCTTCCCTCCAACTGGAGCTGTATAGAAGAGGCCAAGGAACAAGCCAGTACCTGCCGCGTACCAATGCTGCCAACTGTTGAAGAGTTACGAAACTGGATGCATTACTTTTCAGTCAACCTTCTTACAACCAAGGACTCCGCCCAGTCATCTCATTCAGTTACTTCTCCTCTCGCATCAATATTGCTATCGGATCGCCTGTTTTTTACGAATCCTACCTATTATCGTATTTAAATTGTGTTTCTTGTTATTGTCACGAATTACAAGTGGACTGTACAATGAACGAGGGACTGATGAAGCAGCTGTTGGCCTTTAACTGCACGTCCCCTCTCCCCAACATAACGCTCACCGAGCAACCATCTATTGTCCGGAAATTTCCATGGAAAAAGAGGGATTACTATCTCCTTGTGTATATTGGGACAACTACTGTTACTGTATCTTACACTATACGCAGTAAGGATAACAAATGGTTCAAATGGCTCTGAGCACTATGGGACTTACCATCTATGGTCATCAGTCCCCTAAACTTAG
Source organism: Schistocerca serialis cubense (assembly GCF_023864345.2). NCBI lineage: Eukaryota > Metazoa > Arthropoda > Insecta > Orthoptera > Acrididae > Schistocerca > Schistocerca serialis. The sequence continues at coordinate 531,774,637 of NC_064642.1, forward strand.
AACTACTTAAACTTAACTAACCTAAGGACATTACACACATCCATGCCCGAGGCACGATTCGAACCTGCGACCGTAGCGGTCTCGCGGTTCCAGACTGTAGCGCCTAGAACCGCATGGCCACCCCGGCCGGCTAAGGATAACACCATCAGCTGCATTTACTGCTTTCATTCAGGTTGTTCCAGTTACATACTTCCAGTACTTGTAGAGGAGAGTAAGTATATCCTATTTTGAATCGGAAAACGTGTCCGGAAACGTCATCCAACGAAGCTACAGAACGTCAAAGTTAAAGGTGCAAGAGCCTGTAAATGAACATATATACAGGCCGATTCCGTGATGATTTTACAGACTTTCTAGGATGATGGCGAAGGATGAATGTATTCGTCTCCATAATTCTTGAAAGTCAGTATCATCGTCATGGAATCACACTGTATACACATACATTTACAGGCGCTTGCGCCCATAACTTTGACGCTGTCTAGCGTTGTTGAAGTTTCCGGACATGGGTTCCTGTTAAAAATATTATGTACTCTCTGCTCTCTGCAAATCCTAGAAGTTTATAACGGGAGTTTCCAAACACTCTGTATAATGTACAGTTACTGTTACTTATAAAGAAGATATATAGCCGCGCCAATTCATCTCCGAGGATTCACTATAGAATATTTCTTAATACTAAAGCCATATCTCGTTGTTGTTGTTGTTGTTGCTGTTGTTGTTGTTGTGGTCTTCAGTCCTGAGACTGATTTGATGCAGCTCTCCATGCTACTGCATCCTGCGCAAGCTGCTTCATCTCCCAGTACCTAATGCAGCCTACATCCTTCTGATTCTGCTTAGTGCATTCGTCTCTTGGTCTCCCTCTACGATTTTTACCCTCCACGCTGCCCTCCAGAACTAAATTGGTGATCCCTTGATGCCTCAGAACATGTCCTACCATCCGATCCCTTCTTCTAGTCAAGTTGTGCCACAAACTCCTCTTCTCCCCAATTCTATTCAATACCTCCTCATTAGTTACGTGATCTACCCACCTTATCTTCAGCATTCTTCTGTAGCACCACATTTCGAAAGCTTCTATTCTCTTCTTGTCCAAACTATTTATCGTCCATGTTTCACTTCCATACATGGCTACACTCCATACAAATACTTTCAGAAATTACTTCCTGACACTTAAATCTATATTCGATGTTAACAAATTTCTCTTCTTCAGAAACGCTTTCCTTGCCATTGCCAGTCTACATTTTATATCCTCTCTACTTCGACCATCATCAGTTATTTTGCTTCCCAAGTAGCAAAACGGTGACAAATTCACAACTTCACAATATTCAAATGGTTTATGAACGTCTACAACATCATTGTTCGCAGCTTTGGTCACTAGGCAAAGCAGTGACATCGTATGTTACCCTCGCTCCACATCATCAGTTCTCGTTACACCTAGAGAGCATATGTGTATAGTCAGGCGTGCTCTATGCTTTTCATCCTTACTCAGGAGAGCAGACAAGTGCTGAAGTGTTGCCAACTGCTACAATGCAATCTTATTAAGAAAAAAATATACGCTTGGAAGCTCACTGTTCATGGTCGTAATGATACTCGCTTCGTTATAAAGTGCGGAACCCTAAAAAATCAGCAAATGCTGTTACCCCTACTTCGTATGAGAGACAGATTTTGTTCCTCTCAGCTGTGCTGGAAACACGCACGTTCCGCCGTGAGTGGTGTTCTCGTTCGCTGGTTGTAGAGGCTCGACCGCCGGCGGCTACTAGATTTGCCCAGCTCAGCGGGCGTCGAGGAGACGAGGGCTCGCCGCGGAGGCTCGTTTGGAGCCCACCTCCAACTTTCCTCTCCTCTCCTCTCCTCTCGTCTCGTCTCCTCCACACTGCGGCGCGGGGGCCGGGCACGAGAACTCTTAAATTTAAATTCCGCTGAATTACCTCGGTCCGTCTTCATTTGGAGCGGCGCGGGCCGTCGGTCCCTCGCCTTCCTCTCCCGCAGCCCACAGTGGAACCACACCCACACCCTTGCACGCCCTTGCTCTCCCTTCCCTCCCCTCCCCTCACCACCCCTCGCTCCGCCCACGCTACGGCGTGCCACTGCTCGCCCTTTTGTCGATAACAGAGAAAACTTGCGCGGACAATGGGGGGAGCGCGTTGGAAAATTTAAATGACTGCCGGAGTGCGAACTCGGCGGCGGCGGTGGAGGCGTCGCCGGCGTCTTTGTCGGCTGAGTAATGGACTGGCGCCGGATTGCCCTCCCGTGGCGCGTCTTCTGCCGACCGCCCAGCACGGCACAGTCCGTCACCTTCCGTAGCGCCTTCGGCCAGTGTAGTGCCGAGCCACGCCAATCTACGAAATGTGCGGCACTAGTTACATCATTCCACAGAAAAACTCTCTTTTAGGTTGATCACATTACAACGCTAACGACGTGTAGAAGATAAATTTCATGTAACACTCTGTCTGATACTACACTACTGGCCATTAAAATTGCTACACCAAGAAGAAATGCAGATGATAAACGGGTATTCATTGGACAAATATATTATACTAGAACTGACATATGATTACATTTTCACGCAACTTGGGTGCATAGATCCTGAGAAATCAGTACCCAGAACAACCATCTCTGGCCGTAATAACGGCCTTGATACGCCTGGGCATTGAGTCAAACAGAGCTTGGATGACGTGTACAGATACCGCAGCCCATGCAGCTTCAACACGATACCACAGTTCATCTAGAGTAGTGACTGGCGTATTGTGACGAGCCAGTTGCTCGGCCACCATTGACCAGACGTTTTTAATTGGTGAGAGATCTGGAAAATGTGCTGGCCAGGGCAGCAGTCGAACATTTTCTGTATCCAGAAAGGCCCTTACAGGACCTGCAACATGCGGTCGTGCATTCTCGTGCTGAAATGTAGGGTTTCGCAGGGATCGAATGAAGGGTAGAGCCACGGGTCGTAACACGTCAGAAATTTAACGTCGACTGTTCAAAGTGCCGTCAATGCGAACAAGAGGTGACAGAGATGTGTAACCAATGGCACCCCATACCATCACGCCGGGTGAAACGCCGGTATGGCGATGACGAATACACGCTTCCAATGTGCGTTCACCGCCGTGTCGCCAAACACGGATGCGACCATCATGATGCTGTAAACAGAACCTGGATTCATTCGAAAAAATGACGTTTTGCCATTCATGCACCCAGGTTCGTCGTTGAGTACACCATCGCAGGCGCTCCTGTCTGTGATGCAGCGCCAAGGGTAACCGCAGCCGTGGTCTCCGAGCTGATTGTCCATGCTGCTGCAGACATCGTCGAACTGTTCGTGCAGATGGTTGTTGTCTTGCAAACGTCCACATCTGTTGACTCAGGGATCGAGACGTGGCTGCACGATCCGGTGCAGCCATGCGGATAAGATGCCTGTCATCTCGACTGCTAGTGATAAGAGGCCGATGGGATCCAGCACGGCGTTCCGTATTAACCTCCTGAAGCCACAGATATTCTGCTAACAGTCATTGGATCTCGACCAACGAGAGCAGCAATGTCGCGATACGATAAACCGCAATCGCGATAGGCTACAATCTGACCTTTACCAATGTCAGAAACGTGATGGTACGCATTTCTCCTCCTTACACGAGGCATCACAACAACGTTTCACCAGGCAACGCCGATCAACTGCTGTTTGTGTATGAGAAATGGGTTGGAAACTTTCCTCACGTCAGCACGTTGTAGGTGTCGCCACTGGCGCCAGCCTTGTGTGAATTCTCTAAAAAGCTAATCATTTGCATATCACAGCATCTTCTTCATGACGGTTAAATTCGCGTCTGTAGCACGTCAACTTCGTGGTGTAGCAATTCTAATGGCCAGTAGTGTACTAATAATAAATACGTCAATCAGTTTCAGAGAGATTGATCAACTGCCCGAAGGGTCTCTCTTAAATGGGACGTGAAACTTTGCGTGGATAAGCAGCTGATGATGTCACAGCGTCTAGTTCCATGTTGTACTACGAGGGACGTTCAGTAAGTAATGAAACACATTTTTGTCCTGAAAGCAGATTGTTTTTGTTCGGGATTTCAGTACGCCTTTTACCCGCTCTTTTCCACTAGAAAAATCCTATTTTTCATCAAAATCTACGTTCAATGCTACGGCCTTATGCAACCCACTGGGAGGGCCTCTGTGCCCGCATGGTACCACTTTACTGGTCGACGTCGGAGCCAACGACTTGCTGCATCGGCAAAATCCCATCATCCGCGTACTGCTTCCCGTGCAGTACATCCTCCACTGGGCCAACAGATCGATATAGGAATGTGCAAGATCCAAGCTGTAGGGTGGATGAGCGAGAAAGGTCCATTGAAGCTTTGTGGCGTTTTACGGTACGCAGATATGTGAGTGCCTGCGTTGTTTTGGAGAAGGAGTAGTTAATTTGCCTTTTTATGGCACGAACACATTACACGAGTCAACATCTGTGAGCCACCGGCCGGCGTGCGGGAGATGCGACAGTTTTGCGTGACCTTCTTGCGATCATTACAGACGCCTCCCCCAACGACTCGCTGTGCTTTTGTTCACAGACAGGTCTTCGTAGACATTCTGCCAGTGCCTATGGGTATCTGTGATCCTTTTTTTTTTTTTTTTTCGCCAAAAGAATCTCAAGTGTAGCTCTCTGCTACGAAAGCACCTGCGTTACAGATGCCGTTTTGAACGCTACGAATAGCATCGCCACCTATCGGACTTCCATGCAACTACAGGCGCTGAAGAGGAATATTCCAGAATGTCTTGCAAAAAATTTCGCACTTTTTCAACCGAAATCTCCCTAGGAAAAAAATGTTGCACTACTTACTGAAAACCACTCGCACATTGTCAAGCGTAAAGGGGGAAAAAATATTCCCTGTCAGTTTTTTGCCTCGTGGAAAGGAACGTGTGCAGTGAGATGGACCATCGGTTTTACGTCACAAGCAGCTTTTAGGAGTAGCCATGTTGTACTAAGTCATACGGAGCTGAACTCCATCGTTGGTAGTTTTTATATTATGGCTTATGTAGTATGAATATAAGCTGTTCCGAAGCATCTCTTGAAACTGCGTGGTATTTGGCACGATTTGTGTGTGTGTGTTTTTCCAAGTTTCCTCCTGAGGCACTGGACCGATTTCAACTGAACTTAGTAAATGCATACCTTATCGTCAGGGGACGATTGCTATTGGGCTAAGACCTACCTACCCGTTATAGAGTTGGGGAAGAGGGCGAAAAGGAGTGTAGCCCGTAACACGTGAATTCTCAGACTTCATCCAGCCAGTATCTGTGAAAGAGAGCATTTAGCGACTTTAAACAAAATATTAAACGTTTACGAGATTTTTTCTCGCTGATAATCCTTGAAAAATGATGAAACCGCTGTTAATGAGTAAAAGCACCCCATGAGGCATGACTTAATAATTTACTACTTTTTTACTACTAAATATATTCGCGATACTTTCTACAAACAGTTTGCAAGTATATCACTGAATGTACTACACACAGTTCAGGAGACATGACATTATGAAAACGAAGCACAACATCAGACGTTGCGCGGTATGAGCGTGGACGGACAGTTATAAATAAGCACCTGTGCAGCATCGGGTTTCTCCGTTAGTATCAGATAATGACATCGGCAGTTACAGCCTTCGGACATCGTAGAGCACATAACATAGGCACTTTTATCAAGTTTCAGCTGTAGAGTAGTTGATAGCCATAAACGTATCAGGTTCCCATCAAGCCAATTACACATTTTTTCGACACCTTATCTTTTGTAAAGGATTTTGGGACTTAGTACTGCTATTAAATTTAGAATAATCTGCAGTAATCGATGTTAATTGTTATAATTAACGTATATGCTACAATTCTTGTTGCAGAAGCCAAGGACTTCAATGTGTCCCCAGTGGCCAGAGTTTATGGCGTGAAAGCCAGTCTGCCGAAGTTAATACAAGCTTATTATACTACAACTCAAGTCAAGGACAACAAAATTTTATTAATCAGATAATTAATTTCGGTCAGCGATGACCGTCTCTAGACTTGAGTAGATCTAGTATACCACATAAATCGTGTCAAAGCGAATATAGGATGTTTGCGTAAGAGCGTACAATACTGTAACAGAAGATAGAGAATGGTCCACAGAACAATTTGAGATAGGGAGCCTGGGGTCGGAGAAGACAGCTTAGGCAGATATGGAAAAAAACTCTTCTACCGCTATGTCTAGCATTACTCCTTACCAGCTTATTAACAACTCACGTGCGTACAAGTTTTTCCGGTAAGGAAACAACGTCGACGAGCCTGATTACTGGGAAGTCATAATGCAGGTTTTGTTTACTGTACTTGTGCGCAAAGTGGATCTGTTGTATCGTGTTTACATTGTCCCATGAGAGAAGGTCTTGTCAGTCGACAGACCCATTCATTACTCAGTGCTGTCGAGAGACATACAGTACAATGCATTACAACCATCTCTATGCTGTGGTTCCAGATCGCTATATTTGAAGGGGAGGTACTATTCCACTGCCTGCAAGGTCACCTGAGCTGAATCCACCTGATTATTTCCTATGAGGATATCTAAAGTCACGTGTGTATGAGACCCAGTGGATACGGAGATGGAATTACTTGCCAAAATTGTAGCTGCCTGTGATGTGATTCGAAACGCACCAGATATATTTGTCAGTGTGCGTCAGAATCTTGTTTGCCGATGTCTTGCTTGCACTGACGTCAATGGCCGTCAGTTTCAACACGTTTGTAAGATGCAGTACAAGTGGTACGTTCATTGAGTCAATGATGGTACCTGCAGTTAACTGTAACTAATGTAAATAAAGTTCACAGCAATGTGATTTTATTCCTATTAACTCCTTAAGTTGGCTTCTCCAACCCCAGCTACCTTACCTCAAATTGTTCAGTGAAGCATCCCCTACGTCCTGTTAAATTTTTGACCGCTCTTACGCAAACACCCTCTATACGTAGTACAGTCACATTAATCAGCTATACACGTGTTTGTAAAATGACAACACCACGGCGTAATGATGTTCATAGACCTCAAAATTTTTGAATTTATGACGAAGCTTGTGAGGCTGATGAATGTCACTGTACCATCTATATAAGCAACGACACGAGTTACGTAGTATATTAGATTTACTCAGGTCTGAAGATGGTCATCGTTGACTAAAATTAGTTACCTTATTAATGAACTGCATCTGGAGTTACTTATTTTATTGTATTTCCTGGATCGCTGTGGAAGCTTATTGCGAATATATCGCACCTCGTAAACACAAGTCACACATTGAAGGTTTTGCTAATATGAAACATTGCGTAAAAGATACATATCTATACCTTGGTTTTATGGACTGCTTCAGGTTTGTTTCGCCGGCAAATATCTTCAGTGATGGTGAGCAACTTAGAAAAAATCACCTTTTCCATTCGAATTAAATTACGAAGTGCATCTGGAGCTCGAAACCTATGTGATCAAGTACGCTACTTCAGAGTGATGGTAAGCAATACATCATCAGGAATACGGATATTACGCGCGCGAAAGCTGACGTTAAGACACCGAAAAGGAGACGGAGATTCAATTGAGTTAACGAATGACTTCTTTTGGTGCGTATATTAGATAATTAGGCTGCATACGTAGTGTTCCTCTTCCAGCAATTCACTGTTAAAGCCGTCAAGAATCTTCTTTTCTATTTTCTGTGCTTTTGTTAGACTGTCGCTAATAGAGTTAACGCAACTTTTTTACTTGCGTCCAATTCTGTAAAACTGCGGAATTTGCGCACCAGATGCACCCCAAAACTGCCGCTGGATAGCGGTGCGGTCGCACATCATGATGAGAAACACGTTCCGTGTCGGGACGACTTAAGGTTAGTCCGTTGCATTTCACCACTTCTGGCGCTGGCAGGCTATTACTTTCTTTTCAACTTACTGCTGCATCTTAAAGGGGAACGACAAAGACACGAAAATATTGCACAAATTCAGGATTTTTTAATCCTTACTGAAATGTAATAAACAGTGTTTGCTGCAATGAATAAAGCACACGTTAAAGTTTTTATTTGTATTTGTTTTATCGAAAAATATTAATAAATTCACTGTGTAATTTGGATTTTCCCGAGGCAGCTCTGAAAGGAGGTAGATCAACGGTTGTCGCTGTAGCTCCAGTTGTAGATATCTGAAACAAGAAGTTAACATATCACCCTTATCCGTATAGATGTAATTTTAGTTCATCGTTGGGATTTGAAAAAACAAAAACAAGAGATGTTATAGATATTTGAGAGAAGTGGCCATTTTTGGGCCCCTCTTTTTTGGCCAAAACAATATTAAACACCAATATAAAAAAAATTGGCTACTGTGAACTGAGGAGCATTCAGTTTGCTTCAAGGGAGGCAAAAAGTCATTAAAATCGGATGAAAATTGTAGTGTGAGCGACGACAACCATGCTGAAAAACATGGTTCTGAGAAAAACGCGATTAAAGTTTGACAAGCATTTATCATATGCAAGAAACGGACGCAGCTTGAAACTTAAGGGATATTGTTGATGTCTGGTCCATAACAACTATCGGTCAGGCTAGTTGATGGCCGCTTTCTGCTACTTTGACTTGTTAAGCCCTCATTTTCGTCCTCAAAGTCCTTTTCGTCGCTGAGCGCATAGCTGGTGACGTCTATGTCTTCACACCGTCGGCGCGTTTCATCGCCGATTTTGATTTCAAGGGCATTTGCCACGTCCAGTTAATGTAAAAAAACCAAACGAAACTGATTTTCACTCTACGCTGAACAATAAAAACACTCATCTGAATGATACCGAGTGACGCTAAGTCATCTTGAAGCAGCTGACTGAGCATCTGCCAGGGTCCAACATGAGAAAAGTGAAAGTCTACTATGTATTACACACATTGGTAAACATCTGCATCATTAGAATCAGCCCTAAACGTCTCACGAACGCAACACTCACAGAATCGTTACTTTTTTGAGTTCGTGCATATTATTTTGGGGAATAATTCTTCAATGTATATACATTCGAATTCCGTAATAAAAAATTTCGAATGTTTTTGACCGTCACCCTGTCATCCACCCTTCAATCTCAGATGTTCTGTCCTCTATAACCCCACAAACCACCTTATATTGTGAGATGGAGGTTACTTCTGCTACCTCTATTACAATCACACTCTTCCGTTCGCGAATGGTGCTTGGGAACAGTGACTGCCGATAAGCTCTGTTGGGTCACGCTCTAATTTCACAGATATTTTCGTCGAGATTACTTCGCGAGACGTATGTGAGAGGATGTCATTGCTTCCATGCTGCTGGATAACCTGTACCTCACGTTTTGGAGCAGAAAAGCTGTTTTGTTACTAACTTTCCAGTAAGTTGTGTTTGTTGTAAACTTTATCTGCAATCGATTTCGAAGCCTTTCAATCACTTAGTAACAACTATCGAAATTAAACACATCTACGAGTACAGGGGAGCAAAATGAAACTGCACCGGAAAATATATATATGGCTAACCCTTAGTAATCGATATACGGAACAGCTCATAGAAGATAAACGAGCCGGCCGGAGTGGCCGTGCGGTTCTAGGCGCTACAGTCTGGAACCGAGCGACCGCTACGGTCGCAGGTTCGAATCCTGACTCGGGCATGGATGTGTGTGATGTCCTTAGGTTAGTTAGGTTTAATTAGTTCTAAGTTCTAGGCGACTGATGACCTCAGAAGTTAAGTCGCATAGTGCTCAGAGCCAAGATGAACGATGTAGGGATATTATTAGCAATGTTGAGCCACAGCATACATTGCCTTAATCTTGTCAAAAGTGTGAGGTGTTCTGTGAAGAGAGAACATTTGGCAGATCTGTCCCCCGTGGTTTTTACCTGGGGGCAGATTGAAGGGTGAGGTGTGTTCAAATAATCCTGACACACTGGAAGAGAGACAGCACAACACTGAAAATGCTGTTGCTGCTGTCCGTCAGGCAGATCTGCTAAACTTGTATCACAGTTTGATAAATTGAGCACAACGCTGCGTCGACATAAAGGGCGGACATTTCAGCGCCTTCTATGATTCTCATTAACAAGGGACGATCCTGCATCATTCTCCTCGTAAATTCTTCCTGGACTGTTTTATTCTGCCCGTCCTGCATATTTTGTTCCAGTGTCCTATCATCCTCCACTGTAGTAAACGAAAATCTCATATTTACTATAGGAGAGGGTGCTGTAGGAGGGGATCATGATAAGCATGCGGGTGTACTTCATTTCGATAGTACACGTTTTAAGCTCTCCAGTTACTGAAACAGCTCATTGAAAAATCAATAGGCAAGCGGTTTCTGTAAACAGCTGCGGCTTTGCTGGCTGGCGTGGCTTCAAAACTGCGCACTAGACTAATCCACTTAGATGCCTCGACTCCAGCAGGTTTAATTCTTTTTGCCGTAGCGCTTGACTGTCATGCGGAGGATCCGGGTTCGATTCCCGGCACTGCCGGAGATTTTTCGTTGGTGGTAGGACTAGAACGGGGTGCACTCAGCCTCGCGTTGTCAGTTGAGGAGATACTTGACCGGTTAGTAGTGGCCCCGGGCCAGGAAGGCCGATAACCGCAGGGAGAGGGCTGTGCTAACCCTAACAATATACACAAATGACCTTGTGGGTGACATCGGAAGTTCACTGAGGCTTTTTGCGGATGGTGCTGTGGTATATCGAGAGGTTGTAACAATGGAAAATTGTACTGAAATGCAGGATGATCTGCAGGGAATTTACGCATGGTGCAGGGAATGGCAATTGAATCTCAGTGTAGACAAGTGTAATGTGCTGCGAATACATAGAAAGATAGATCCCTTATCATTTAGCAACAACTGGAAGCAGTTAATTCCATAAATTATCTGGGAGTAGGCATTAGGAGTGATTTAAAATGGAATGATCATATAAAGTTGATCGTCGGTACAGCAGATGCCAGACTGAGATTCATTGGAAGAATCCTAAGGAAATGCAATCCGAAAACAAAGGAAGTAGGTTACAGTACGCTTGTTCGCCCACTGCTTGAATACTGCTCAGCAGTGTGTGATCCGCACCAAGTAGGGTTGATAGAAGAGATAGAGAAGATCCAACGGAGAGCAGCGCACTTCGTTAAAGGATCACTTAGTAATCGCGAAGGCGTTACGGAGATGATAGACAAACTCCAGTGGAAGACTCTGCAGGAGAGACGCTCAGTAGCTCGGAACGGGCTTTTGTTAAAGTTTCGAGAACATACCTTCACCGAAGAGTCAAGCAGTATATTGCTCCCTCCTACGTATATCTCGCGAAGAGACAATGAGGATAAAATCAGAGAGATTAGAGCCCATACAGAAGCATACCGACAATCCTTCGTTCCACGAACCATACGAAACTGGAATAGAAGGGAGAACCGATAGAGGTACTCAAGCTACCCTCCGCCACACACCGTCAGGTGGCTTGCGGAGTATGGATGTAGATGTAGATACCGCATCCAAGCCGCCATTGGCAGAGTATGACACGGCGGTGGGTTGTTACCGGCAAGTCCGACATTACATGTGGACATAGTGCACGTTTTACGATTACGTCACGCTTGATCACAGTGATGACGAAAAGAGCGTAACTAAAATTGATCAGAGGGGCAAGCGCAACTCTGCTTAAATAAGTCGGCCACATACACGAATACACGGATATATTGTTCATGGAGCCCACGAGTAAATTTTCAAGTGGGTTCGCACATTTAAATAGGTAGTACTGGAAATAGTGGAAGTTCTGTTACTGTAGATAATAAACGGTTAAGGGCCCTGCAGACAGTGCTCAGTAAGAGAAAAGGCCCACATTAGGAATCGTGGAACAATGCAGATTTCAAAAACTAAGGACGACCGAGAGTGAATGCGTCTATTGATGGTACACGGCAGCTGATACTCGAAGATTACACTAGGCGGAGTGCCTCAAGCGTTAATAGTTGCCATCGTAATTTCTATATTTGTTAACTGTCGTGGTTAGCGAGCAACGAGACTGGACATAGTAGTACTGGACAAGATCAGTAGCCCTTCCTAAACTTTTGAGGACTTAGACACACAGGTAAGTTGTTGTAACACGCAGCCTGAGCTGTAGGTCAATGTGGTCTGCAGGCAGACATCTGAAGACACTTGTTGCCTGTGAAAGCATATACATCACACTGAGACACACACACACACACACACACACACACACACACACACACACACACACACGACTGTCGAGGTGGGGGACTATTATTTACAGCCAACCAAGCTCATTTTCACAGGTTTTGGGGAGATTAACAGACCAGTTAGGTTGACAGACACTGACATCTGCGAACTGCTGAAGTTGCCTCCCTTGTGTCCATGCGTGAGGCACTGTCAGCTTCCATACAGGGCTTCATCTAATCGGAAAACTTCATCTTGGAGGAAATTACTGACTTCTTAATTAAATGTAATGATTAACAAAATTCACGTAAGAGCCCCTGTGTACTTACAGGGTGTTTCAAAAATGACCGGTATATTTGAAACGGCAATAAAAACTAAACGAGCAGCGATAGAAATACACCGTTTGTTGCAATATGCTTGGGACAACAGTGCATTTTCAGGCGGACAAACTTTCGAAATTACAGTAGTTACAATTTTCAACAACAGATGGCGCTGCATGTGATGTGAAAGGTATAGAAGACAACGCAGTCTGTGGGTGCGCCATTCTGTACGTCGTCTTTCTGCTGTAAGCGTGTGCTGTTCACAACGTGCAAGTGTGCTGTAGACAACATGGTTTATTCCTTAGAACAGAGGATTTTTCTGGTGTTGGAATTCCACCGCCTAGAACACAGTGTTGTTACAACAAGACGAAGTTTTCAACGGAGGTTTAATGTAACCAAAGGACCGAAAAGCGATACAATAAAGGATCTGTTTGAAAAATTTCAACGGACTGGGAACGTGACGGATGAACGTGCTGGAAAGGTAGGGCGACCGCGTACGGCAACCACAGAGGGCAACGCGCAGCTAGTGCAGCAGGTGATCCAACAGCGGCCTCGGGTTTCCGTTCGCCGTGTTGCAGCTGCGGTCCAAATGACGCCAACGTCCACGTATCGTCTCATGCGCCAGAGTTTACACTTCTATCCATACAAAATTCAAACGCGGCAACCCCTCAGCGCCGCTACCATTGCTGCACGAGAGACATTCGCTAACGATATAGTGCACAGGATTGATGACGGCGATATGCATGTGGGCAGCATTTGGTTTACTGACGAAGCTTATTTTTACCTGGACGACTTCGTCAATAAACAGAACTGGCGCATATGGGGAACCGAAAAGCCCCATGTTGCAGTCCCATCGTCCCTGCATCCTCAAAAAGTACTGGTCTGGGCCGCCATTTCTTCCAAAGGAATCATTGGCCCATTTTTCAGATCCGAAACGATTACTGCATCACGCTATCTGGACATTCTTCGTGAATTTGTGGCGGTACAAACTGCCTTAGACGACACTGCGAACACCTCGTGGTTTATGCAAGATGGTGCCCGGCCACATCGCACGGCGGACATCTTTAATTTCCTGAATGAATATTTCGATGATCGTGTGATTGCTTTGGGCTATCCAAAACATACAGGAGGCGGCGTGGATTGGCCTCCCTATTCGCCAGACATGAACCCCTGTGACTTCTTTCTGTGGGGACACTTGAAAGACCAGGTGTACCGCCAGAATCCAGAAACAATTGAACAGCTGAAGCAGTACATCTCATCTGCATGTGAAGCCGTTCCGCCAGACACGTTGTCAAAGGTTTCGGGTAATTTCATTCAGAGACTACGCCATATTATTGCTACGCATGGTGGATATGTGGAAAATATCGTACTATAGAGTTTCCCAGACCGCAGCGCCATCTGTTGTTGAAAATTGTAACTACTGTAATTTCGAAAGTTTGTCCGCCTGAAAATGTACTGTTGTCCCAAGCATATTGCAACAAACGGTGTATTTCTATCGCTGCTCGTTTAGTTTTTATTGCCGTTTCAAATATACCGGTCATTTTTGAAACACGCTGTAGGTACAGTCACTGGTTATTGAGTACCTCTCTTGTATTGCATCACACGTAAAATATATATATATATATATATATATATATATATATATATATATATATATATTCTTTTGTTCAGAATGGTAAATATCCGGAAGTTCTTCACCGATTGAACTGAAATTTCAACAGAATTTTGCACTCTAATACTTGCGCGTGTATATAGATGGGAAACGTTATTACGAAAAATTGCGAAGAGTTTTTGACCGATTTACTTTAAATTTTACGCAGTACTAACGGACATAGACCGTATATAATTTTTAAATGTATATGTAATATATAAATGGGAAACATTTTGCAAAAAATGCCAAAAATTGCTCAGCCGATTTACTTATACGTTGTTAGCATACAGAAAAGCTGTGTTTGTGGCATATCGGCTTATGATTAGAATACTACTACAGGATTTGAATGCGCAATAACAATAAACATGGTTCAGGGTCAGAGAGAGGGAAATAAGAGACTGAAAGAGGTGGTGTGCGAGGAAATGCACCTAGAAAGCTGAAAGGAGATGGAAAGAGAAAGGGGAGAGAGAGAGAGAGAGAGAGAGAGAGAGAGAGAGAGAGAGAGAGAGAGAGAGAGAGAGAGGGAGGGAGGGAGGTTGGGGTGGGCGGGGGTTGTAAAATATGGACAGAGGGAGAGGATGGAAGAAGAGATGGACAGACAGACAGGAGGAGGCAGAGGAGGAGATGATTAGGACGTATATCCAATTCACATACGTGTTATACGCGGGTGGTTTCTTTCTTGTCCATTTAAACAGACTGAGCCATAGCAGCGCGTGGCCGGAACAGCTTTTAATTAATAAAGATTAAACTCGCCGTAATAAATTAAAGTTTATACGTCACTTCTGGTCTCAAAAGCTTCCAGTGCTTTAATTACTCTAATTATACATTGTTGAATAAATTCTGCCGCCTTTAGCGAGTGTGGCACTAGGTGGTTGCTAAACTAGGCTGTTAAAACTTCTCGCGAAATGGGACCGGTTGTGACATACGGTGTCGCGTGGTATTTCCCCTGTTTCGCTGCGTAAAAGCATTTTAATGAAGCAGGTCTCTGCGCTGAGCTTGCTTTCTCGGTCGCAGTATTTACCAGGTTCTTTCTCTGGAAAGGGTGACTAAAAGCCTGGCATCACAGTATTTAATTTTAAGGAGTATTTAATAATGCTGTTACAGCAATTACGTACCTTTTTTTTGAAGACACCATAGTTGCATCAATAGCTCTTAAGGCAAACGCATCAGAGTATTAAGCACCATCACGTACGATCGCTTTTCAAAAATCTACCGTTGTGTGCAAAAGTTTATACCACTGCTGGATTAAACCCAGATTTGACATCGACTGCGACGTGCTGGTAGAAAGTAAATCCGGAATTTCATATATCGGCTTTTTTTTCTCCGTATCGTCTTGAAATTTAAACGTCTCTTAGAACCACACTTCCAACTACATTACGTACCACACAACATGCTTTAAAATTTCAATCAGTTATATAGACGCTCACAAAATAAACAGGTACATTTAAATTAAACTACGCAAGGAGAACACCTCTTCAGTTGCGTGTGAAAACTAGTTTCATAATTTCATAGCTCGTCATCGGTGAACGCATTGAGAAAATCCAATTTATCAGGACCTGTTAGCGCTAAGAGTCCTTTAAAATAACCGTCCCTATCACACACACCAACACACGAATCGCCACATCAGTACCAGCGCGGAGGAAATTGTCAGGTCACACCTGACCTATCCGAAATGAACGCGCACATTCTGAACCTAAGTTTTGCAACACGGCACTTATACACGTCTATCTACGATACGTGTGTCTAATCCGTATACCTAACAGAGGAAATCACCTACTGATCAAAACGCGACTTGGCATGACAACAGACTAACGAATTCTGAGGCGTGCTGTTCTCTTGCACATCGGTATAGCCCATAAGTAAGTTCAACAGAAGTGTTCGGAGAATTTGGAATGAAAGGTGATGTACTTTCCACGAAACTGTGTTGGATAAACCTAGAGAACTCCTGTTTGAAAAAAACTGGATCATAATGGTTGCCACTATCGGTGCGAATGGAATAATAATAAAGTGTTCATACTGTGATACGATGTAGCCTCCAACATACATTGTACTATGGCTGCCGGAGTATATAAGCAGATGTAGAAGACTGATTCTGGAGAACATGGGAAAGTGCTTCTTCTTTACCTACAGGCTAATGGTAATAGATGAAATTTAGAAAGGCCACGCGCTATATTTCCGTCAGACGAAAGTAGTTCGACCCTTTTGAATTGAATTCTGCGGAGAAAATAATCAGTGCAAATACACAAGCAGCAGAAGGCAGTAGTACTGTGCGTGGTTTGGTATATTGTCCGAGTGAGGCGGTCGCGCAGGCCACCGCGAGCGCCATCTGTCGCCTAATACGTGGCGCTCCCACAAGGCAATTACGGCTCTCATTAATAAAACATGTGCCTCATTACAAGTGTGCGGTAAGCGGTGAGGTGCGGGGCGCTGATTATGAAGTTGCAGCGACACGGGAGACTAATGACCCGTGCCCCGCTGGGCCGGCTGCAGCGCACAACGGGGCTGTATGGTGGGTTGCCTGCTTGTCAGGCGCCAGTTGCTTACTCAGTTATATGTGACTGGGATACTTATAACGCAAAATGCGTTAGCTGACCTCTCTGTCTGCATCTCCATGCGAGCTTAGCAATCCAGAGTAAGCGATAACTGTACAATTTATAACACGTCAGAGTTTATTTGGATAATAGCGCCAGGAGGTTCACGAGCGCTATGAAACAAATGATGACTCATAACTCCGATTAGGCTGTCTATTGTTAAATTATAATGCTTTATCTGTCGTAATTGACCAGTTTTCACGGATGCTAGTTATGAGGTGCCCTATTAAACGTAACGTAGGATATACATTAGACAACAAATATATGCATACAAAGTAATAACAAATATTGCTATCAGTTACATCGTGTGCAGAACAACGGCTTTAAAAGGTCTTATCAGTTACAAACTGTGTACTTAAATATGAACGTGTGATCATGTACAGGGTGCATCATAATTACAGTGAAGCAGCAGCCATTTCCTTATCTATACTTTCATTCGTGCCAGTTCCCACTATTGATTGAAACGCAAACTGTATATGCTTCTAGCGGGTCGTACATAGAACGATTACAAAAACAAAAGCTTGTCCTATCCATTAGCATCGTCGATCCTGTAGATCAGTCATTTACCTCTATATAGGCAACTATGGAGCAGATAATAAGAACTATCAGCGGTTCATAGAAGATCGCATTGCTCCCTTGTCCTGTAAACGTGTATACCTAAATGACGACTCGTTAGTTTGTTTCTTGCGCAGCAAAAGATCATATCATGGCTGTGTTTGAAAAGTAGTCAAACACAATAGCTTTTTCGCGTCAGAGTGGGAAATCGGTCTTCTGATTGGTGTGATGCGCCCGCCACTAATTCGTCTCCAGTGTCAATACCATTTCAGAGTAGAACTTGCACCCTGGGTATGTTCCAGGTTGTGTGTTCCGCGACAGTTCATAGCACATACGGTTCCCTCCAGTGCTGTGGGAGTCGTTCTTTGATATCTTAACACCGAACCTGTCACTCTGTCTCTTCTTGTCGTCAGTATTCTGCACAAATTAGAATTATATTAATACCTTCAGCTGCTGTCGGGCGTTGATATATATCAACGGGGAAAGGTGAAAATGTGTGATCCGACCGGGACTCGAACCCGGGATCTCCTGCTAACAGCCGCGCGGGATTAGCCGAGCGGTATAGGGCACTGCAGTCATGGACTGTGCGGCTGGTTCCGGCGGAGGTTCGAGTCCTCCCTCGGGCTCGGTTGTGTGTGTTTGTCCTTAGGATAATTTAGGTTAAGAAGTGTGTAAGCTTAGGGACTGATGACCTTAGCAGGTAAGTCCCGTAAGATTTCACACACATTTTTTTCTCCTGCTAACATGGCAGACGCTCTATTCATCTGAGCCACCGAGGGCACAGAGGATAGTGTGACTGCAGGGACTATCTCGCGCACGTCTCTTGCGAGACCCACATTCTCACCTTATATGCCCACACACTACATTCGTAGTGTCCCTACCCAACACACTCAGCCGGCCGCGGTGGTCTAGCGGTTCTAGGCGCTCAGTCCGGAACCGCGCGACTGCTACGGTCGCAGGTTCGAATCCTGCCTCGGGCATGGATGTGTGTGATGTCCTTAGGTTAGTTAGGTTTAAGTAGTTCTAAGTTCTAGGGGACTGCTGACCACAGATGTTAAGTCCCATAGTGCTCAGAGCCATTTGAACCCAACACACTCATTACTCGTGGAAGACATTCTTAACAAGTCCCGTAAGAGTTTGGGGAATGTGTGCATCTGCACAGTAGGTGGAGGTCATGGCCGGCATTGCCAGAACTATATACTTACATGGATATGGTGTCTGTTCTTTCGGACATGTCCGACAGAACAGACACCACACCCATATAAGTATTCTGCGCATGTGCTTTTCCTCGCTGACTCTGTGGAGACCCATCTCATTTCTTATCATCCCACTGAATATTCAACGTTCTTCTGTAGCACCATATGTCAAACATTGATTCTCTTCCTTCCCGGTTTTTCCAAAGTCCTTTATACATTACCATACAATGCTATGCACCAAACGTACATTCTCAGAAGTTTCTTCCCAAACTAAGGCGGATGTTTGATACTAATAGACTTCTCTTGGCCAGGAATACCCTCTTAGCTGTGCTACTCAGCTTTATATATCTTCCTTGCTTCGTCCGTAATGTGATCTAGTGCTACCACGGTAGCATTATTTGCTGACTTTGCCTACTTCGAGGTCCAATTTTGATAAGTTTATCACTAATACCATTTCTGCTACTCATTGCTTCCGCCTTTCTTAGGTTTACTTACAGTCCATATTTTGTGTTCAGCAGAATGTTCATTCCGCCCAGTATCTGGTGTAATTTTTCCTCTCTTACACTGAGGAGGACAATGTCATCAGAGAATGTTTGTCACACACTTTCACCCTGAATTTTAATTTCACTCCTGAAACTATCTTCTTTTTCCGTCGTTGCTTTTGCTATGTATGGATAGAACAGTAGTCAGAAGACTCCGTCCTTATCTTACACTCTACTGACACCACTTATTTCTTGGTTTTGCATTCTTATAGTTCCCTCTTTGTTCTTGAACATATTTGATATTTTCAGTATTTTATGTAACTGTTCTATCTGTTTTCTTTTCTGTCAATATATACTATTCTTAATTTCACGTATGCATGTACTGTAACTAAAAGACTTTCTATTGAACAACACAATTATTATGCTTACGTAAACGTTGTCTGATAAAAGGAATCGTTAAATCCATCTAAAATAAATAACTATATTCAACTTTCACTAAAAATAATTATAAAACCTAGAACTGTTTACTAAATTACCTTTCATGTGAAACTGTGTATTATGCAGTGCAGTAAACAATGCTACAATGCAAGGACGTATCTTGCAATTCTAATACAAAAAACAAACAGTGTAAAATTTCCTGTGTAAAAATGCAAACTAAACTGTGACATAATAAATTCCCAAAATAATTGTGTTAAAATACCCATCAAATTTACGTACTCAAGCGAAGTAAAAATCTGAACATTAAATGACGCACACGAACTTGTAACACAGCACTGTAAGAGCAAGAATGTTTGACACAAGAAATGAGATCTCCACTAAACTGTAACTGAACTGACTGTGACGATGGTCTACAATGCAATGCTTGGCTGTAAACAGTCTTACAGGATCCTAATAGCATGTTAAACTGGCCCTAACAAACTTTCGTAACTTTCCTTGTGGCAACGGAAACTCAGTGCTGCTCGAAAGTGGTGAATTTTAGACGGCAGCGCGGCAAACCAGCTAAAGAAAACATTGCCCAAGCGTAGTGCAAGAAAAAGCAACTAGCGCTATGCGCGTCGGACTGTGTTCCACTAAGTGCAATGCGATGGCACTCGATTACAAAATAAAACTTCAACAAAGAACCGGAGAGAGAAACTGAACCTACTGACTAGCACTTTAAAAACGGTATTATGAAACTGACTTTTAACGATTACAACAGTCTCCATAAAATTCACTTCTTATAGAAAGATCTAACTCTGTCATATAACTCGTTAATGAAATTGTAAAGGAGTGGTGAATCTATGGCTCTGAATCAAAGCCACGTGAGCAGATAATTTTGTTCAATCTAGTCTCGACAAACAAACAAACAAACTGCTCTTATCAATAAACAAAAATCATACAGAAAATTTGCCTTTCTCAAATTCATCATTGATTAGACACGAGCAAGCAATGCAGCGGCAATATTGCCCGAATATCTTCGCACTTCTAAAATGAATATTTACAGAACCATTTCCAAAATACAACTTCCTCTGCGCCTACATAACTGTGTCCTGCTAGTTACTTTCCCAAACCGCTCAACAGCGTGACAGACATCACTGTCACTGAGTAAACGCGAATGGCAACGATAAACGACTGACAACGAAAGATCACATTGCTTGGAACCTCTGTGGCGTAACATACCGTGCAGCTATGAAGTATGACTCATCGAGTAGAAAGAGGACTGACGTCATTGTCATCGACTACCAAAAATAAGCTAGAGCCCTTACATCACCTTAAACCCTATGGCTCACACCTATTTTACTATTATTTGATTCTGTTTGAATGTGGGGCGACGATTTCAATGGAGAACGAAATTGTGGAATGTATGTATTACTCATTTGTATCTCCGATTTCTGAAATTTATGACTACCGCACCGACGCCTCAAGGGGAGCGTCACCAAGCGTAACGGGACATTTTTAACAAGGCCATTTAACACGTGTATTTTCAGCGCACGTATGGCGTGTCTCCTAGGTACACGTCGGTAGTGGTGGCGGTGCCCCGCTGCGCGAGCAAGCATTTGCATGACAAGGCTGTCATTAGCGGCGGCGCTCCCCGGCCCCACGAATCACGCAGGCGGCTGCCGCAAAAAGGGACCCAGCAGACAGGCCGCCCACGCCACCCCCGCGACTGCTTTGCTATTTCCCCAGCTCTCGGCCGCAGCTCTGTCGCGTGCCACGGCGGTTCCGCTCGCGTGTTGACTCTCATTACCCAGGCGTCACAGCGTTTACGAGTCCTGGCTGTCAACTCACTGCAACTGATTGTGTGTAAGCGCCTCAAGTAGCGCCACGGTGTATCAGTTTTGATACTCGGACTAAAAGCGCTCTGTACAAAAATAAGGCATTGTACCGAATTACTGCGCTCTTAACTAATGAATAGTGTTCCTCCACAAAACTCATGTGGGCTTCTATACTATCTGATCTAGAGTACCTATTAGCGTCACCAGCCGTCTTTATGACGGCTTGAACTCTGCTCGGGACACTTGCTGATGTTGGAGGCTGGGGTTTGGAACGAATTCGACGTTCTAACTCGCCCCATAGGTGTTGTTAAGCGCAGGACTCTGAGCAGGCCAGTCAGATTCAGGAATGTTAATGTCCAGAAACCACTGCCTCACAGGTGCTTTCAAAGTGTGCATTGTAATGCTGGTACATTCACACCTTCTCAGAACTGTTGCTCTACTGTACGCAGCGCACAATGCTATAAAATGTATTAATAACCTTTCACATTTAGCATATTCTGACGCACAGTAAGGGGACCACAACCTAACCACGATGAACGCCCCCATACCATAACACCGCTACCTCCATACTTCAGTGTTGACGCTCAATATAAAGGTAGGTATGTTGTCCAGGCATTCGAAAAACTTCTTTCATCGGATTGGTACAGGGTATGGGAAGATTCGTCAGTCCAAATCACTCGTTTCCAGTCATCCAATGACAAGTGGCGCTGCTCCAACTCAAACGCCATTTAGCACTGACGAAATGTGTGGCTCATGGGAAGTGCTCGACCTACTACTACTACTACTACTACTACTACGTGATCAGGCCCAGTGGACCGCACGCATCTACAAGTTTACTCCTCCACTGTATTCTGTCCATTGCTGCTATCCGCCATCCGTTCACATCTATTGACACTTGGTTTAAATCTTCATGGAGTCCATCCTTCCAACGCTTCTTGGGTCTCCCTGTAGGTGGGAAATCCAGGAGCTTCCGAGGCCATCTGTGATCCTCCATCCGGGCCACATGGCCGGCCCAGTGTATTCGTTTGGCTTTGACAGTTCCTGATATGTTGGGCAGCTGGTATAGTTCCTCAAGCTCTTGGGTGTATCTGATCCTCAATTCCCCTGTATCTGCATCCAGAACCGAACCTAAGATCTTCCGAAGCACTTTTGTCTCAAAATCAAGGAGCTTATGGAATTCCTGTTTCCGGATACTCAATGTCTCACAGCCATATATAACAATAGGCTGGATCACGGTTTTGTACAGTCGAATCTTGAACTGTCTGGAGAGATATTTGGACCGAAGCAGTTGTGCTAGGCTGTGGTAAGATCGGTTTCCTGTTTGTATTCTGGAATTGATCTCTGCTTCACATGACGAGGTGTCAGTGAAAAGGTATTTGAATTCTTGCACTCTCTTGTAGGAATGGTCCCCAACCTGCAGTGATTGTAGATGATCAGCAGTCTGACAATGACCAAGCGTCATAACGAGGTACTCTGTCTTGGCTTCGTTTATGTTTAGCCCAAATTTGCTGGCAACCTCCTTTAGTGCTTTGGTGATTTGCTCCAACTCCTCTTCCGACCTAGAGTGTAAACAGATGTCGTCTGCATAGGCTAAGTACGCCAGTCTCTTTCCTTCGATTTCAATCCCCTCGTTCTCTTGGAAGGTCTCGCGTACAATCTTCTCGACCATCGTACCTTATACTTTTTAGCACCATATGCACTGTGAAAGGTATGTGCTAAGGTCTGATCAGGGTAGATCCAGAAAATAAAGTCGGTAGTTGCCAACCGCAAGGTGGAATGAGTATAATATCTTTGAGTAGGAGGATCTTTGATGGTTAAGAGAGCCGGGCGCGTGCAGTAAAAAAAAAAAAAAAAAAAAAAAAAACGGAGTCGCAGCTAGGTGCCCGGAGGAAGCAGACGTGTGGTGAGCAAACTTGAACACGAAAATGAGAGAAAATACATAATGATTTCAAAAATGGTTTTTGTTAGATAATGTTCAGGGTTCGGATTTGTATGTTCAACGTTTGACGCAGTAAGCGTTTTATACAATTTTTTTGTAAGAGTGATTCGTATTACAAAAATGTTGGAAATGGTAGGTTTTGTGTATGACTTAAAATTTTAACAAAATAGATATAGACATCAACATTTTGTTTAAATCTAACAGCCTGAATCATAATCCACATCCTTTGCTTGTATTGAATATGAAAATGAGTAGTAAAGTAAAGTTACCCATCAAGGAAAGAACGTAAAGAAAATGAGGCCTCTATGCAATATGTGCAGTTGATGGTTTGAAATCGATTTTGGTATAACTAAAGTTATCGGAGCAAAATTATTTCCAATAACAAATTTTATGCCATTGCACAACTGCCATTATTCAAGGCAAGATATAATTTCATTAAGTAAACATCAGGGCCAAAAGTTAATTTTTCAGTACCATCTTAATACCAATGCACGAACGGCATTATTCTCATAAACTTGATTGCTGGGTCAAATACATGTTTCATTATTGGCAAAATGGAGGAGTGCAAGAAACAAGTTCGCAAACGCAGTCAGATGCAGGTTTGTTGAATAATTAATTTGGAACAATCTTACCATTGATACTTTCACTAATTAAAAAAGAAACAATTTTGGTTAGATACTTTAAATTGGGATTATGCTAACAGGACTGCTATTAGTATTTCGTAACTCAAGAATGATTCCCTCCACTGCTTTCATGCGATTGTTTTTACAACCACCCTGTGCAAAGCCAACGTACCGTCAGTATATAGGCCCTGTTAGGTCTTGGTTGTTCAGCTGTGATTGGGAATTCACGTTTCCACTTCCGTCGCATCGCTGAAGTCGACTTTGATAACGTTAGAAGGTATGCATTATACCGCCCTGATTTGTTACTCATGTGATATACAAGGACTAAGTCCACATTCGAAGTCACTCATCTTTCCCGATCGACCCATTCTGCTGTTACTGATTTTCTACTGACATCACTTCTCAACGTCTCCTTTCATACTGAACCGGATTACCCAGCGGAAGTCCTCGTATAAGATGATGTGCGTCTATAAGATCATTTTATGTAATTTTTGTCGGTGATTAAAATTAAGTTCGCGTAAAATAATACATAAGAGCTTTACTTTATTAAAAAGCTGTCAAGAATTATTAAAAAAGCTGTTTTAAGAATTACTAATTTGATGGCGTCACCACTTGCGCGATTCTACAGCAAATCAGCAATCATGTGGCGTAATTAATGGTCAGACTGCATACGAAGTCAGTGATGTATTCAGCGAACATAGCTAGCATAGGTTGATCACAGCGGAGGCCACACGTACTCTGGCTAGACGGCATAGCGTTGCTAAGAAACAGCAACGTCAACGATGTCTTCTGATACTGTAAACAGACAGCACACAGTTGTGAACGAGGTTGGCGTCGGTCGCTATACGGTGACCATTGCCTTGACTGCATAATGTTGCTGGACAACTACAGTAAGTACCGCGGTAAGGTGACGTGAAGAAAAAATGCAGTAACGGCGAAAAACTGCCTTGTTATACGATAACTGTTCACTTGTTCCTTGAATAGTACTGTCAACCTTCTGCCAGTTTGTCCAAAGTAGTTTTTAGGGCAACCTGAACGGTTGACGTGGTAGACGCCCGAGGCTGTAAACTTGTCTGTCTCTTCTCTTCATGTTGTGTTTTAGTTCGTATTTCAGCGTATCAGTGGTGTTAAAGGCTGTTTTCGCCTCAGTATTTTTTAAATATTTGGTTCTTCTGTCTGGGAATATAGCTATGGAGCGATTTAAACGGGTCTAACCACATGAAACTAGCCGCAGATAAGGCATGTGTCAGACAGATTTATCGTAAAAATCCTCAGGAGTTTTAGTCCATTTACAAACGAGGTAACTTAAAAAAAAAAGCATCGTTCGAACAGTACTTGAATATTGCTTGGCAGTCTAGCATTCGGATAAGATAGGATTGATGGCTAAAATAGAGAATAACCAAAGACGTCATGGGTTCATTTAGTAAGCGTGGGTACGTTACGGAGATGCTCAGCCAGCTTCAGTGGTAAACGCCAAAACTGGTGTTTGGGACCAGGGAGTGATTTACAGTTAAGAGCCAGAGAGCGTGCGTTCTTTGGAGTCATTCAATATATTGCTTCCGTCTACGTATTTCTCGAAGAAAAAAAACAAAAAAACACGAAGATAAAATTACAGATGTTCGAGCTCACGCGGAAGCTTATCAATTCTCAATAAACATTCTTCCTGCGGACAATCTGCCACTGGAACAGGAATAAGACTGGTGGGAGGGAGGAGCGGTAGTGTTAATGGTAGGGAAAGTGCCCCCGCCAAACACAATCAGGTGCAAGTGCAGAATGTACACGCTGCTGCTTTTTTTTTTTTTTTTTTTTTTCTCTCTCTCTCTCTCTCTCTCTCTCTCTCTCTCTCTCTCTCTCTCTCTCTCTCCGAGGTCAGATCAGTAGCGAAATGGAAACCACAGCGAATATAAACGTTTTTGTTTATAACATTTAGCTACATCATCCAGCTACTTCTTTACGTAATCGCTGCTCAGACTTAAGACTTCTGTCGTACCCTCACTATAACAGGCAGCCGCCTGTGCTTTCCGCCTCCCTCTGCGCTGGTCTGCAGCTCGTTGTCTGTGTCAAAATGCTGTCCTTTTATCCGGCGGTTCATGTTAGCAAAGAGTGGAAAATCAGACGGATCCAACTCCGGGTTGCATGGTGGGTGATCAAAGACCATCGAAGACGATGCAGGAGCGTCTGTTGAAGCGGCCGAGAACTGTCATCGAGGAGGACAATGCCAGTCGACAACATTCCTTTTCGCTTGTTCTGAAATGCCCTTCGTAGACTATTTTCCCGAATCGGCTCATCCACTCGCTGAACTCGGTTGACACCCGCTTCCTCGACTACCACCTGAGTCATGACCGTCTGTACGTCCTGCCTCAGAGTACCAACATTACTGACGCACTTCGTCATGCGTGACACATTACGTGGGCTGCACGAAATCAAGCGGAATCATTCAGCATGGAGAAGTCGAATAAGAGCACCCACTGAACTTGGCGGAATACTCTAGTGTTCTAAGAATCTTTACGTGCTCATTGTGCTATCAGAACTGAGGACAGTGAAGTGGCGTGATCGAAGAGCATAATAAGACATAGCGCAACACATCTGCGCAAAGCTTAGTCGGATTTTCACTGTTTTAATTTCGCGACCCATCGGAGCTAGAACAAAAACAATAGCCTTTTTAGATGGAGATGACGGGCAGAGAAGCACAGCACCTTGGGTTCAGTAGAGGTTGCGGTCGAGAGCTCCTGCAGCTCCTGCAGCTACTGGGGCCGCCGGACGAGGTGTGGCATCGGGGCCGGAGGGCGGGGGATGGGGGCGGCGCAGCGCTGCCATCTCTTCCGGGTCGCCGGACCGCCGCGCCGCCTCGCCTCAAATAAGACATCGCCTCGGCTGGCCCAGTCTGCCGCACGTAGCTGAAATTTCATTCCGCTGAAACCAGTTTTCGCAGGGCTGCGGCGCCCCACCGCACAGTTTCTTCTTCCTCTTCGATGACGTAGAGAGGGCACGAAAGGGTGAAGTGCAAGAAGAGATGGATCGGAAAAACAGAGGCGGCCAACGAGAGGCCAAATCTAAAGGGGAAACTTGAGGTGCTAGCCCACCCAAAAATGAGTCCTCGTTCACGCATGAGAAATTCTAAAATAAAATCCTATATTTTTGATATTATTTTGAATTTTTAAAATTTGGTGTTTTGTTTAGTATCATCTGCGTTAAATTTTCTACAAAAAGGTACCCTTCATTTTTCTGTATGCCTCGTAGTTTGCAGGTAGCAAGCGAGAAATATGAAAATCTCACGTGTGGTTTTTGAAGGTGATGAGGGTTGCATGAAACCCGCCGGTAGGAGCAGCTGAATCGCGGTGTATAGACATCAGTATGAGTAAAGTCTTGTAATCTGTTTCCTACCGACTTGCGTAGCTACACTGTCGGATGCAGTTTGATACGATATAATACATCATGGTCCACAAACTCGACGGGGAATCCCTAGAGGCAAGATAATGTTCATTCCTCTAATGACAAAGTTTAGAGAAGGCGACAGACTGCAAGACAATCCTATTACCGCCAACATAAATCTAGCGTAAGGACCGCAAAGACGAGGTAAAATATGGCTCTCACGCAACCATACAGGCATTTTTCCCTATCACCATTTGCGAGTGAAACAATAACGAGAGTTACCAGCAGTAATATGGGATACCCTCCGCAGTGTACCGTATGGTGTTCATCTGCATCTACACGGATGGTCCGCAACTCCCACGTGTCTGGCAGAGTGTTCATTGAACCACCTTTACAATAATTCTCACTATAATCTGGAACAACGCTCGGAGAAAACGAACAACTACCAGGGTACCGGTATGAAATGAACGTTTTTTTTTGTGAAAATGAAACACTATTTTTGAATTGAAAAGTAAAAATATTTTATTCAAAGTACTGACCATTGCTTTCTGTTCATTTTGACTACCTTTCTGGCAACGATCGTCTTTTGAAACAGACACCCAATTTTCGACTTCTTCGTAGGAATCGAAGTGTTCCTCAGCCAATGCGTGCCCCATTGATGAAAACAAATGGTAGTCGGAAGGGGCCAAGCCTGGTGAATACGGCGGGTGGGGTAGCAGCTTCCAGCCAAATGTTTTGATTCTATCCTGAACCAGTTTTGCTTTGTGTGCAGGTGCATTGTCCTGTAAAAAAAATTACTTTGCCATGTCTTCTGGCCCATTCTGGTCTTTCTTCGATCAATGCATAGTTCAAATTGATCATTTGTTGTCTGTAGCGATTAGTATTCACAGTTTCACCGGGTTTTAGAAACTCAGGATACTCCACACCTGTCTGATACCACCAAACACAGAGCATTGTCTTCTTACCGAATCGATCTAGTTTTGCTGTCGATGTTGATGGTTGTCCCGGATTAACCCATGATTTTTCCCGTTTAGGATTCTTAAAATAAATCCATTTTTCATCGCCAGTAACGATTCGATGCAAAATTGATTTTCTTTCATGTCTTTGAAGCAAAATTTGACAGATGGATTTTCGGTTTTCCATCTGTCTTTCATTCAATTCATGTGGCACCCATTTTCCAAACTTTTGGATCTTTCCCATAGCTTTCAAACGGTCAGAAATTGTTTGTTGTGTAACATTTAGCATTGCTGCCATTTGCTTCTGACTCAAAGTATCATCTTCGTCGAATATTGCTTGCAATTCGGCGTCTTCGAACTTTTTTTTGTGGTCTTCCACGTTCTTCATTTCTTACATCAAAATCATTATTTAAGAACCGTTGAAACGCTCTTTTGTATGTTGCTTCTGATAGAGCATGATCACCTCGACAAGCATTCGATGCGACTCTGCAGCACTTTTTTTTTTTCAAATAAAAACAAAAAATTAATGCTTTCCGCAAATCATCACTTTCTGGTACAAAATTCGACATTAACACGATGAAAACATACGATGTTGGTTGTTCCATGACTTGATGTATACTAAATATCTTTGACAGATGTCACACTAACCAAACAAAAAAAAAAATTGAGGCTCGTTCATAACAAATGTTCCCTATCGACACATTTGTATCTTAACGCTCATTTCATACCGGTACACATGGTATATCTTTCCGTGCGAGCTCTGACTTCCGTTATTTTATTATTATTATTATTATTATTATTATTATTATTATTATTATTGTGGTCGTTTCTCCCTATGTAGATCGGCGCCAAAAAAATATTTTCGCGGAGTACGTATGTAGAGGCAGAATAAGCACTCATTTGCATCCAGGGATGGTAAGCAGCTGCGTGGGCGCATAGCGAGGCGCTCCGATTGAGTGGCGGCCACGCTGGGGCGTGGTGCGGTGGTTGTAACCATCCCGCGTGGCGCGACGCAGTTGTTACGCACCACTCGACCAGTAATTAGCGGCAGCGGTGCCCCGACTTTTGCCCCGTTAATTACGTCTCTCTCCGTTTATTAAACATTCCGCGGCTCCTCCGCTGCCACCCGATCGCGATTCATACCGGCTCGGTTTAATTTCGAGCAGCTCCGAAATTAAATCTTACCGCTGTCTGGCGATGAACCAAAGTGCTAGAGTCTCTCCACATGCCTCGAAGAAGGCGCCGTGAAAGGAAATTTACGAAATAGCGGGCGTTTAATTAAGCAAGCCGCATAGGGTGCCGTCATTGAGCTTCCACCACCGAGGTTTTCCAGGCTCTGTGGCAACGGTCTATTCAGACACTCTGGCATATTTTTCGGGCTGTTGAATCCGTTCTCGAAACGATCAGCGGAAAACGAAGTTCATCGAATTTCGTAAGCTAAGGCCGCGCCAGAACGAAGCTATTGCAATACTTACTCCAGTTCAGTGCAGAATGAGTGAGGCAAAATATTTAGCCATCGGTTGTGTTGTGTTGATATTACAAGTTGTATCCTCCAAACCACTATCTCACTGAGGCACCGTGGAATTTTCCACTCACAAATTCAGTAGTCTACTTTGTTGCTGCTAATAAGTGTATTAAAACACTCTTTCCCCAGTATATACCGCACTTGCTCGATTTATAATCCTTAATATTTTTACCATAAAATATGTAGCCAATTCTACGGCATCCCCAGTAGTTTCCACGGTTCGTATTACATTCATTTTAGTATTAATTGCTTCACTGTGTATTACCCTGTTTCCGCGTTACAAGTCTGTAATTTTGAAGCATCTGAACAATATTCTGTCTACCACACATGGTTTTATTTGATTACCCATCATGTTTCTCTGGGCAAAATAATAAAATTTGACCTGGGCTATCCAGGAAGTAAAGCAGTAATACTAAGATTTTACTCGTATTGTGTGATAAAATTCATGGTAATTTGTTAGCATTTCTAATAAAACGCACACTTGCGTTGCAGATCGTTTCTTGAAACGATACACACAACAGTGCAATTGGTAATTGATAAGCTGGGAATGGAAAATGTGTAACAATGGCCCTAGCTAATATTGTTAATTTCTGAATAACAACGTAAATGCTCACGATACCAAAGCACTATAAAATACGTCTGTA
Source organism: Schistocerca serialis cubense (assembly GCF_023864345.2). Taxonomy (NCBI): domain Eukaryota; kingdom Metazoa; phylum Arthropoda; class Insecta; order Orthoptera; family Acrididae; genus Schistocerca; species Schistocerca serialis. The sequence continues at coordinate 531,804,852 of NC_064642.1, forward strand.
TGAAAAGAACCATATTTTGAGCAAGGTAATGATCCACCATAAAAATTTTAGTTGGTCGCGTAACACACACTGAAAAATTTATTACAGATCATTATAAAATAACACTGTCGTTGTGACAGATAACGTGCACCTAAAGGTGTGTGACTTGCCAAGAGGCGTTGTGCAACGTTCGAAAGTAAAGTTCTAGAGAGGCTCGAGCAAAACCATTTGCGGACCTATTGTAGCTAGAACTGGGAAATGTGGAAATCCTTTTCAGAAAATGCTGACAGGAAAGGCTCGGTCGAAAGCATAATACTTAAATGCGGATAACCAGGGTTACCTAACCTGAAACTATATAACGCACATTCGTTACAAGCTACTGTGCATGCTGCGGAACACCAGCATTTTACTCTGTCGTCAGATCCGCCACAGATGGCCGTCCATCCTGCTTTACAAAGCCGACACGTTCCGTGATAGACGTGGTCGATTGAAACTTTAGTGCGCATTCGTCGCCACTTCGAGCAGATGCTCATGACAGAAGAATGCGAACAGCCGAGCAGCCTCATGTTGCGAGATACTTGTCCCCAGCAGCAGAGCCACAACTCTGCCGTTTGTCAACGTCACCTAGGCCAGTCTCTCCATTTGCGACTCGTATCGTCGATAGACTGACTCCCCGTTCGTCTCTGCTCCACTTATACAGGGTGGTCAGAAACAGTCTGAAAAGCTTGCAAGGGTGTTTGCAGGGTAGGCTGTGCTGAGAAATACTTGTTAAGGAAAAAATTCGATACGTTGCGCGTTTCTGAGTTAATTAGCATTGAAGTTAGCTTATCAGGCTGTGAGGCGCAAATTAAAGCCGCCTGTCTGAGACGCCAGACGGTTTTTTTTTTTCGCTTTCCTCAAACAGAACAAGAGCGATATAAAAATTGGACATGAGGTGGTAGTAAGGATCGGACCCGACACAAAGGCTGAGTAGCCTACCTTATGAGACCAGATGAAACTAACTGCGTCTGTTGGGCCGCTTGAATCTGCGTGTGCGATGATCCGGTTGGCTAACTTCAATAGTAATTAATTCGAAAACGGCATAACGTACTGACTTTTTTTGCAATTATTCTTCAGCGCAACCTAAACTGCAAACTCCTTAGAAAGTTTTCAGAATAGGTGTGACAACTCTGTATACAGGATGTCAATGCCAGAGGTATGCCCAATTAAGTCCTTATGAAGAAAGAACTCCATCGACATTTTATGTTGTTGGATAAATACGCAATCGACAGGCATACTCGGTCAATAAAATTTTTCCGGGTTTGTGAGCGTATTTTCAATATGCAAAACTACCGACGTTTCGGTCAGTGTTGCAAGTGACCTCCTTCAGCGACCCTGAACAAGGTCACTTGCAACAGTGACCGAAATGTTGGAGTTTTACATATTGACAATGCGGTCACAGATCCGGAAAAATTTTATTGACTGCACCAATGGCTGCTGAAGCCTACGTCTATGTGACAGACATACTCTCCAGGATGTGATCCTCATTATTTCATGAATAGCGCTGAGATAAATTTGTCTCGACATGTTGTCGGATTATGCAGTTACCTAATGTCTCCCGACGTCATTTTCCAGCAAAATGGGGGACCCCCTCCCCCCCCCCCCCCCCCTCCAGTGTTTTGGGAATGATACCACATTTCTCCATGAGACCTTTTCTGGGCGTTGGGCGCTGGGTTGGAAGGAGGAGGAGGGGGGGGAGGGAGGGATTCTGTTCGCTGGGTCTCCTGGCGATTCCTCTGGTTTTCGGTGTATGGCGATTTCTCAAGGACATTGTTTACAGAATAATGGTTTCAGACGTGGTAGGTTTCAGACAACTGATCTAGGCCCCATAGAGGCCATGATACCTGTCATGCTTACGAATATATGGCGAAAAGTGTAGTACAGTTCCTATATCTGACGAGCTACGAACGGTATCCACATTGAACTGTACGAACATGCATAAAAATGTTTTAACTCAGGTTTACAATCTTCGAAAAATCAACTTACAAAGGTCAATAGGTACTGAAATATAAAAAAATGTTTTTGTCTGTCCCTAGCCCGAACACCTTGTATCTTACTTCACGTCTCTGGAGCCCGTAAAACTATCAGACGGCATTGGATCTTGTGGTGGGCAGTGGACATTGTGCTTCTGCTCATCAGTGCATATTCCTGTTCTGATTGCCCCACGCAGTGCAGCTTTGAGAACTAAATCAGGAACCCATAACGCATTTGACGTCAGCTGCTTTTGGTTTTAAACTAGCATAACTGCTAAGTTTTCGATAACAAAGTGGTCAAAAAAAGGTTGCATATTGCTTTATTGTGCTGGAAATAAGAGGAACCAAAACTGACTTTGTTCAGTCAGGTGCAGTGACAAGAAAACAAACATAGGAAACATACACACGTTACACTTGATAAACACAAACAATAAATTACAAAAGATCCCACTGCAAACACTACAGTCTCCTCTCACTATCATATTGCATATTACGAACCAATTGGCCCTCCTCGTAATTTGAGACACTTTTTAAAGTGGTTAAAAAATACTTGCTATCAGAATGTCCATATAGACTTTTGAGATATTGTCATATAACTCCAGAGCGGCCTTTGAGGCCCTAAGGTCTCTGGTAGGACAGGACGACTGCCACTCGTTGCTACGTGACTCGTGCATTGTCAGTGCATCTGAAATCTCGAGAATATGGAGGGCGTTCCAACCGACCTGTTCTATGCTCCGTTAGGAAGGGGTTCATAAGATTTCGACCATGGGGACGTGTATTGTCGTCCACCAGTGTGATTTCAATTCCATTATGATCACCAAACGGAGCCACGACGATGAAATGATCTCGTTCCGAAATTTCACTCCTGTCATCCTCCCATGTACTGACATAAGGGTTGCTTTCAGCCATACATGTTTCTGCCTCAAAACATGACTGAACCCCTTTGATAAGGATGGCAGTCTATGTTGTAAATGAAGTCCTGGTTGCCTCTCCACACACGAATATCAGTATTGTCAGGGTGGAGACTGATTCTGGTCTGATCAGAAAAGATGCCACTAGCCCACATGATTTCGTTCCCATGCGACACCAGCCGCCCTCCGAACCCGATTTAGAGAAGCCGTCTTGAGATGTCTTCTGACACGTACACCCTGTTCAGAGAGACTATTTCGTGTCGCTTGTATTGATATCTGTGCTCTTGTAGCTGCAACAGCCGCTGCAGACCTGAAGCCGTGTGTTCAAGGTCTCTAGTAGCTGTTCAATGCAGATATAGGTCCTACGCATCCATTATCTTTCTTCTACTGGCTCTTCTGTGACTATTCTTAACTGGTCCTGTGAAGAGAGGCTCGTTCTAGAGTCTAGGGACATCACTTTGACTCCCAGCGAAACTCACTTCGATGTCCACCTGCCTCATACCCTACTCCATTAGCGTTTGTACAAAGAGCCTCTGATAGTACGTTATTATTGTCCGAACCATCCTGAAGTGACGCAACTCTTCTAATGACACACAGCGCAAGTACTGCAATGTTTACACGTGGCACGGTTGCCACTCACTGCACAAGCTGCCCCCTATGGAAACATGAACTGTTCCGCTAGAATTACATTACAGAGAAACCAATATATTGATATCGTAACGTAGTCTAGGATCACAACGTTTGATATTAAAGTTTCGGCAATATGCAACGTTGCTCAGTGGGCAACTTTGCCTTGTTTGACCAAGTTCTGCTGTAACCACTGAACGTCTCTCTTCATCTTGCCTTTATCTTTACTTTGTATTGAGTGCTTTACATATTTACTTCGTTTTCTTACGTTGAGCGTCTTTCTCTTGTGTTTTCTTTTGCCTTCTGTTTATACACTCCTGGAAATGGAAAAAAGAACACATTGACACCGGTGTGTCAGACCCACCATACTTGCCCCGGACACTGCGAGAGGGCTGTACAAGCAATGATCACACGCACGGCACAGCGGACACACCAGGAACCGCGGTGTTGACCGTCGAATGGCGCTAGCTGCGCAGCATTTGTGCACCGCCGCCGTCAGTGTCAGCCAGTTTGCCGTGGCATACGGAGCTCCATCGCAGTCTTTAACACTGGTAGCATGCCGCGACAGCGTGGACGTGAACCGTATGTGCAGTTGACGGACTTTGAGCGAGGGCGTATAGTGGGCATGCGGGAGGCCGGGTGGACGTACCGCCGAATTGCTCAACACGTGGGGCGTGAGGTCTCCACAGTACATCGATGTTGTCGCCAGTGGTCGGCGGAAGGTGCACGTGCCCGTCGACCTGGGACCGGACCGCAGCGACGCACGGATGCACGCCAAGACCGTAGGATCCTACGCAGTGCCGTAGGGGACCGCACCGCCACTTCCCAGCAAATTAGGGACACTGTTGCTTCTGGGGTATCGGCGAGGACCATTCGCAACAGTCTCCATGAAGCTGTGCTACGGTCCCGCACACCGTTAGGCCGTCTTCCGCTCACGCCCCAACATCGTGCAGCCCGCCTCCAGTGGTGTCGCGACAGGCGTGAATGGAGGGACGAATGGAGACGTGTCGTCTTCAGCGATGAGAGTCGCTTCTGCCTTGGTGCCAATGATGGTCGTATGCGTGTTTGGCGCCGTGCAGGTGAGCGCCACAATCAGGACTGCATACGACCGATGCACACAGGGCAAACACCCGGCATCATGGTGTGAGGAGCGATCTCCTACACTGGCCGTACACCACTGGTGATCGTCGAGGGGACACTGAATAGTGCACGGTACATCCAAACCGTCATCGAACCCATCGTTCTACCATTCCTAGACCGGCAAGGGAACTTGCTGTTCCAACAGGACAATGCACGTCCGCATGTATCCCGTGCCACCCAACGTGCTCTAGAAGGTGTAACTACCCTGGCCAACAAGATCTCCGGATCTGTCCCCCATTGAGCATGTTTGGGACTGGATGAAGCGTCGTCTCACGCGGTCTGCACGTCCAGCACGAACGCTGGTCCAACTGAGGCGCCAGGTGGAAATGGCATGGCAAGCCGTTCCACGGGACTACATCCAGCATCTCTACGATCGTCTCCATGGGAGAATAGCAGCCTGCATTGCTGCGAAAGGTGGATATACACTGTACTAGTGCCGACATTGTGCATGCTCTGTTGCCTGTGTCTATGTGCCTGTGGTTCTGTCAGTGTGATCATGTGATGTATCTGACCACAGGAATGTGTCAATAAAGTTTCCCCTTCCTGGGACAATGAATTCACGGTGTTCTAATTTCAATTTCCAAGAGTGTATAACTTATATAATTAGCCAGAAAATCTTGGAAATCGACTGGTACGGTGTTTTATCATTATTTTCTTAGAACGGCGTATCGCAGGGTACGAGGAGCCCTGTGGTGTTTAAGTTGCTCTGACCGCTTCTCGCCTACGCGGCAGTCTGGCGGCCACGCCAACAGGGGCACTGGTTATTACTACAGTGTGTCGTCGTTCATTTCGCTTCTTATCCTATTTATTTAATCATTTTTATATTTTTCCGTGAACTCTGTAAGCTGGTTCTAATGTAGCTCATTATATTTTTATCAAAAATTCATCACAAGAGCATATCGTAATTATTATTGTCACTTATATATTTCCTTTTTAACAATATTTGGTTGTGTTTAAATTTATTTCATTTTAATACTGTAATAACTTACACACCTGGTAAGCCCACTACAGACTTTACCGATTGTATTGTTCTTTTTATTCCATACCGTAAAATTATATGCTTGGAGAAGTAGTGTACGCCTCCGGTAGAGACATCTAACGAGCTTGCGACACAAACATTTTATGGCTACTGTACAGAAGTTTATGAGCAGCGCTGTTAACAGCATGACTCTGTTGTGTACCAGATTTTATATACGAGCAACGACGCTAAGCTAATTTTGTGTTTATCTTTCGATGACGCCACTATGGCTCCGTTATATTCGGACATGTTTCAAAACAGAAAAGCCTAGTCGTACTAAAAACCCATAACTTTCACAGGCATGACAGTAATACTTCTCATTATAGCCTATTTTATGTTTTAAACTGTAGGCAATCCTCTAGTCGTACCTATGTTTTTCCCGTGTTTTGTTGCAGAAATGGTGATTGCTGGTCGAAACCGGTAGTCTGAGAACGTTAAAAGTTTGTGGTCATAGACGGAAATACAGTAATTTCTATGCAGTATTTATTTCGACGATTTCCCCTTTTTTTTTTTTTTTTTTTTTTTTTTTTTTTTAAGGTTAGTAATTGACTGTTTTACCCCCCCCCCCCCCCCCCAATAATTTGTTGTCCGCCTGATTCTTGTGGCACAAATAAAAAAAACCATAGAAACACTGCCACAAACGACAGTGCTGTATGCCCGATTCAAAATTATTCCCAAGCCCTTCCACTTCAGACGGGGTATGAGCAGTTTAGATATCCACTGTGCGCTACCGGGGCACTCCCCGCCCCTGTGTGGCTGGCGAGGGCAGCGGTTTGCGCAGCGCCCGCGGCTATCGGCCGGCCCCCCTGGGACGCGCGACGGCACGCGCGGACCGCCGTCGCCCCCGCCGGAGGCAGTCTGTGCCACCGGGCGCGCTGCCCCTGCCTTATCTGCCCCACTGTTTCCACGGCGCGCTCGTTTTGTTTGCTGCGCTGCGGCACTCTTCGAGCACCGAGCGGTTCCGCGCGCTGCCGCTATGCGCGACGCTGCGACACCCAGTGCCCGATGTCCCGGTTTCCCTCTGCCCGCTACACGAAATGCAGCCGTCCTGGCTCATCATCCAGCCGGAAGCACAGGACCGAGACTTTTCCCTGGACGTACCACATTTCCCGCCGCTATCGTGAGAGTTACGTCCGACAGTCCAGTTCACCCGCAACTCTCTCTCGACTTCTTCTTCGCTGGGCTACTATCACTGCTGTGCTGCATCCTTAGGTCCGCTTACGGTTCATATTTTGCACTTGAATTGCTGTCCGTGCTTCAATTAAATGTACACTACTGGCCATTAAAATTGCTACACCAAGAAGAAATGCAGATGATAAACGGGTATTCATTGGACAAATATATTATACTAGAACTGACATATGATTACATTTTCACGCAATTTGGGTGCATAGATCCTGGGAAATCAGTACCTAGAAAAACCACCTCTGGCCGTAATAACGGCCTTGATACGCCTTGACATTGAGTCAGAGCTTGGATGACGTGTACAGGTATAGCTGCCCCTGCAGCTTCAACACGATACCACAGTTCATCAAGAGTAGTGACTGGCGTATTGTGACGAGCCAGTTGCTCGGCCACCATTGACCAGACGTTTTTAATTGGTGAGAGATCTGGAAAATGTGCTGGCCAGGGCAGCAGTCGAACATTTTCAGTATCCAGAAAGGCCCGTGCAGGACCTGCAACATGCGGTTGTGCATTATCCAGAGGCACCCTATACCATCACGCCGAGTGATACGCCAGTATGGCGATGACGAATACACGCTTCCAATGTGCGTTCACCTCGATGTCGCCAAACGCGGATGCGACCATCATGATGCTGTAAACAGAACCTGGATTCATCCGAAAAAATGACGTTTTGCCATTCGTCATTGAGTATACCATCGCAGGCGCTCCTGTCTGTGATGCAGCGTCAAGGATAACCGCAGCCATGGTCTCTGAGCTGATACTCCATGCTGCTGCAAACGACGCCAAACTGTTCGTGCAGATGGTTGTTGTCTTGCGAACGTGCCCATCTCTTGACTCAGGGATCGAGACGTGGCTGCACGATCCGTTACAGCCATGCGGATAAGACACCTGCCATCTCGACTGCTAGTGATAAGAGGCCGTTGGGATCCAGCAGGGCGTTCCGTATTAACCTCCTGAACCCACCGATTCCATATTCTGCTAACAGTCATTGGATCTCGACCAACGCAAGCAGCAATGTCGCGATACGATAAACCGCAATCGCGATAGGCTACAATTCGACCTTTATCAAAGTCGGAAACGTGATGGTACGCATTTCTCCTCCTTACACGAGGCTTCACAACAACGTTTCACCAGGCAACGCCGGTCAACTGCTGTTTGTGTATGAGAAATGGGTTGGAAACTTTCCTCATGTCAGCACGTTGAAGGTGTCGCCGCCGGCGCCAACCTTGTGTGAATGCTCTGAAAAGCTAATCATTTGCATATCACAGCATCTTATTCCTGACTGTTAAATTTCGCGTCTGTAGCACGTCATCTTCGTGGTGTAGAAATTTTAATGGCTAGTAGTGTAGACATGGTATTTGGTTGGTGCATAAGTTCGTAGCGTCTTCTCGCAAGTTTATTAAGCACAGCAGATACACATGAGAGACTTTAGTCATTAAAAAAATTCTCCTTTACTATTTACAAGTCTGCGGTAACGTTTCGATTCCACGAGTGTAGAAATCACGTGGCTTTGACGCGAAGAACTCGTAGAATTATGTTCGGAGTATATTTACATTCGTAAAGGAAGTTCCTTCAAGGTTTTTCGATAGAGAGCGGAAAAGCTCGAAATCCGGGGGCGCAAGATCAGATGAATAAGGTGGGTGCGGAATGACTTCCCAACCCAGCTAGGTTGTCTGTTTTTTGTCTGTTTGGCAGAATTAAGGTGGGAGTAGTCCTGGAGTAGCATCAATCACTTCACGCAGCCTTTTTGGTTGTCGTTCTTGAATTGCGTCTGCAAGACGTCTCAGTTGTTGTTAGTAAATGCCAGCAGTGGTGGCTACATTTCGGGGAAGCAACTCGTAGTACACCACACCGTCGTGTTCCACCGGATACGTGCCGTTCTTTGTCTGGGAAGTTGCTGCTTTGTTTAGGCTCAACAATTCCTTTCTTTTCCTTATCTTCGCGTAAAGATACCATTTCTCCTCATCAGTAACGATACAGAGTAGGAAAGGCCGTTGTTGTTCACAATCGGGTTCATGACGAAGAAGCAGATATGCACACATGACTTCCAGCGTACGGTACCTACACACCCGATTTTTGAGTCTATTGATCAGTTGCCAGTTCTCCAGTACAGTGACGTGAATAAATGTGGATCAATGCGTTTAAACGATCTTCATCAAACCACAATGGTCTTCCTGAACGTGGAGAGCCACTAATGTCAAAATGATCCTCCTTAAAACGAGAAAACCATCTTCTTGCCATGCTCTGTCCTAGTGGCATTATCCTCACAGTCCGCCCTCGGTAGCTGAGTGGTCAGCGCAACAGAATGTCAATCCTAAGGGCCCGGGTTCGAGTCCCGGCTGGGACGGAGATTTTCTCCGCTCAGGGACTGGGTGTTGTGTTGTCCTAATCATCATTTCATCCCCATCGACGCGGAAGTCGCCGAAGTGGCGAACGGCCTACCCGACGGGAGGCCCTAGTCACATGACATTATTATTATTATCCTCACACAGCGCATATGTTTCTGGTTGCCTCCGCTGGTGTCATTCCTCTACTGAACTCAGACAGAAGAATATGTCGGAAATGTTCCGGTTTCTACTCTTGGCACTTTACTGTGCAGCGTCCGCAGCTCCTCTCACTATCTCCAAATGGCAAAACGAAATTATCTGAGGGCTGACGGCAACAGCGAACTACAAATGAAAAATGACACTCGATAAATTATCCATAGCAACTGGAATACCAACATGCCAAACAAAACCGCTACGAACTTACGCACCAACCTTACGCACTCAGACACGAGCCAGAAGCTGTAAAACGAAAACCGCTCAAGCTTACGGAAGGTGGCGTGGTCCCTATATGAGCGATGAGGGGCAGAGGCGCATAACCACGCCACGATAGACGGAGCGCCCGTCGACCGTCCACTGAACTCATTCAGGCTGAAAACAGAATAAAGTAGGTACAAGAAGAAGGGCAAATGCATGGAAGGAGTGCAGTGAATGGAAATTAATCAAGAGTGGCACAAGTACACGAAGACCACTGCAAGAGAATCAAGGCGTGTCACAAGCGATTCAAGGAAGGAACGGACGTCGTTGGCCTATTACGCACGGTCTGGAACGCCTCAGCGACAGACACCATTGTCCAGCAGGTAAGTGTCATCAATAAAGACCGTCGAGCTACGGCGGTAGCCGTTGCTCCAGAGATGGGGTTGAGCGCCGCAACTGCAACGGAAATGGAGTGCTCTCCGTACGCTTGCGCCATTGTTCCGTTCCCCGCGCTCCTTCCGCCGTAAGGAAAAGCACGACATCTCTCTGCTCTTCTTTTTGAGCCGCCATTTCTGTTTCCAGCACGACTGAGAGCAGCAGAGCATCGACTCGCGCACGTTGCTCGCTCTGTCCCAGGTGGGTGTGCGCCCATCTCCCTCCACCGGCGAGTTTCGGCCCTCGGCGCTCTTACAGGGACTGACCCCCTTTCCCTTTTGCAGACTTCCGCTCGTTTCTTTTTGAATGACGCTTACATTTTAAAAAATCTGCTCAGCGGCACGGATGCATAGACATGAAGACCGTGAACAACGATAATAATTATTCCCTTCACAACACTGCGGGAACAGATGTACAGTATTGTAATGGGTTTGTGAGTTGTATTTTGTTGGATGTTCACGAACGTGTAAGTCGTTTCGTCATGTGCCGTTCAGGGGATGTACTTGAGGCCGAACTGTACTTAAATTTCCACACTGGCGTCCCTGAAGGTGGAGTCTTGCCGCTTCGAAATCGACAGTTATAAAAGAGAAAGCCGGCCGAAGTGGCCGTGCGGTTCTAGGTGCTACAGTCTGGAGCCGAGCGACCGCTACGGTCGCAGGTTCAATTCCTGCCTCGGGCATGGATGTGTGTGATGTCCTTAGGTTAGTTAGGTTTAAGTAGTTCTAAGTTCTAGGCGACTGATGACCTCAGAAGATAAGTCCCATAGTGCTCAGAGCCATTTGAACCATTTTGAACCATAAAAGAGAAAAACAATAAATAAAGTTACTTCGATAATGAAATAAAAAAGAAATAACTAGTATTCATTTTCCTTCTTGGGCATGTTCTTAGATGTGACTGGTCCGAACGATCTTGTCAGTTCGAAACCCCACTCTTGGTAGCGATCCTTCAGTGTTGATTAGTGCAACATTATGTCCGCAATAAAAAAGAGACACCTCGATTACGACCGACTAAAAGCTCAATGCTAATATTGTGGGGCCTGCTATAAGCTTTGAATTTATTGAGCGTAACATCAGTACGTGTAAAAGAATAGAAAGAAAATGATCAGTAGAAGGGAAGGCGAAATGAAGACTTCAATTTTCTTGCTATATTCCTGGAAATACACAGTACCTCGATTAGCCGAATAGAAGTAGTTAGCGCAACCCACTCTAGGGTACTGCTCCAGTTATTTTTTCATTAATTTTCAAGCAGTCTTCACAAAATAATTCGAAGTAATTCATATACGCGCTAGTGTGGTCGTAACAAGACGCTACAGCCAAACGAAAGTGTAAGTGATGTGCTCAATTAACTTAAATCTGAATAACAAAACGAATTTTTTGTTTTAGCAAAATCGTATCTGGAGAAATAACAGATTCGATGTCGTAAGTACACTACATACCAACCCGCTGGCTTCACTGTCATGCGTAAGTACCACCGAAATAAAACGAAAGATTGTGGACAATTTATTGGAGGAGTAACTGGAATAGTATAGTAAAAATAAGAACAGGCATCCAGGAACGCAAGTGGAATATTGAAGAAATTCGCAGCAGAGGCATCTAAAGGTCGAGCACTTAAGAAATTTGAAGAGCAAAACGACACCGTCTAAGGACTCAAATGTAAGAACACCGCTACCAGAATTTTCCAAGATTTTGAAAAATCTGTGGCAAGCTGAAAATTTTAGTTGCTTCACGATTGTCACAGTCCACAATGGAGAGCCACCCTGTTAGCATCCTGGTTCGGCAGACAGTTCTGTCACACATTAACACAACGTTTATTCTGCAGAAATAGAAGCAAGCCGTCTCGCATCTGGCACACACACACACACACACACACACACACACACACACACACACACACAATTATTAGGTCAGCAGAGCTTCTGATTATATCAGTACGAACCAACATCTAAGAAAACTCCTCCGAGCACAGCGTACTTAACGAGAAGTGTTCAAAAATTAAAGAGCCGTGACATTTTGAGGGAAGTACTAGTCCGAAGACTTTCTGATCTGGAAATTTCCTGCGCCTTAATTTATTATTTAAGTAGCTCAACAACTCTGCAATAAGCCGCATGGGGCCCAGAAGTTGGCTGCGGCCGGAGTACTGCGCCGGAAGGGAAGGTACGCAGCCGTCGACGGCTCGGGCTTCCACCCCCGCTGTTCCCATGCCGCCCCGTTTCCCTCCCCTATCCCTTGCCCCCCCCCTCCCCACCTTCTCACCCGCTCTCCTGCCGTAATTTCCACTTGGCGGGGCGCGGGCCCGCATATTTGGAATACGGTCGCCGCCTCATCAGCTGCGTATGGACGCCTTTATAGCCGATATTTCAAGAGCGGCGCGCACAGTAAAATTCACGGCGCGGAAAACGCCTCTGTTGATGCCGGCGTTCCCGTCATGCACGTTTTTTGGTTATATTCTCTATTAAGGCAAACCTGCGCCTGTGGATAACGGAAACATTGTTCCGGAAGGGCCTGCAAAGTTGCGCGCGAGCAGGAGTGATACGGCATTTAGTGCGCGCTTTATCCCCTGTAAACTCCCGACACGATTGCTTCTGTGACACAGTGTCTGAGAAGGCCGACACGTCGTTTTCCGTAGGCCTCAAGCCGGGAGCCCACCGAGGTTCTACGATGACGCCATTCATTGTTTTTACTTTACACCAGGGCCGGCCAGAAATTCTGTACGCGTGCGGTGCTCCTGCACATGTGCAACCGTCAGCGTTTATGTAGTGCATGTTTCTACACACAGATGTCCCTCCTCTGTTACACAAAGTGCGTTATCGACACCTAATATCTATATCACAACCTGGGCTGTATCTGTAATATCTGTTGCTTCATCGAGCGCAACAGAGAAACAACAAAGTATTTAGCCTTATTTACTAGCTGCCTGTGCAGATCGCCGGCCATAGCATTGATACGTCTTGTCACTGTTTGTTTGGATAGACTGATTTCTTGAAACCTGCTAACGTTCGTGGGACACATAAGTTCGGCAGCATCAATCAGACACCCTTTCACAAAGTCCCCTTCGGAAAAGCGTTTCCCAGATTGTGCAATTCTTAATGCGATTTTAAAACTTGCTCGCAGTGAAGACTTTACTGCAATACATACAGAAACAAACGCGCAATTTTTGCTGGTTATAGATCTTTATATGTAATTTGTGGAAGAACTTGTACTTCAGGTTATCCTATGGTCCATATGTGCAGAGCCTGACATGTTACACATCGAACACGATTTTCTGTGCACACTGTACATCGAGAATAACTTACATAAACAAACAGTTAGTAAGATGGTTTTAGATGTAGTCGACAGAGATATGTACTCTGTGGAAGACCTATAATATTATCTCTGTCGCCTACATCTAAAAACATCTTTGTTCTTCATGTAATTTATTCTCTATGTATATTCTGCACAGAAAATTGTGTTGATGTTCAACATGTTTGAGATTCTGCACAGATGGACGGTAAGGTAGCTGTAAGTAGAAGTTCTTCCAAATTTCGCCACTAACTACATGTAAAGATGGATAAAAAATTAAAATTGCACATTTTTATATACACTCTAAAGTCAGCAGAACAAACCAGAACCTCAAACATGAAAAACGTTACGTATAAATGGCATAGTACACAGAGAGAAACGCACTTCACTATGGGAATCACTTCCCGAAACGCGTCGTGTAAAATATAAATAACAGAAAATCGTGACTGGTAGCAGAAAAGTTTTAAAATAAACCTCTAGTGTAGGTGGTTTACCGTTGTCTTTCTTCTAGCTGCAGCGACGTGAAACGTGTGTACATGTGTCATTCGGATGGCCCCGATGTGAGCGTGTATACTTCAACGTGACAGTCGGCTGCAAACGTCTCCGAGAACGGGGCCCATCTAAGTGATGATGTTTCTTTCATTTCGTTTCTTTATTGACGGTCCGACTGAAGTCCGTAAGCTGTTCAGTCGTGTCACTTTCACTATTACGAATCTCCCGGCTAGAACGCTGTCTTTCCTCTGTGATTGTCATCTCCTTCAATCGATTTGTCGGGAGTTACAGGCCGCAGATGAGCCTTTGGAGACCCCCTCGTCTGCTCTAACCTATCTACCGGCCAGACCCATATATTTCTTCTTCTCATTAAATTGTTTCTCAGCTTTGGCATCAATATTACTTCCACTTCATCGGTTTTACCATCAAATACTTCCACAATCCGATCGAATTTCTGAAGGACGTCAGTAATCCCAGATGAACTCTCTTGAAAGATGGATAGATGATCTCGCTATCAATTTCCTAATTCCTACCGACAAACCAACCATCCGGGAACAGGGCTGACAGCCTACACTCTGCAAAAGCAAAACTGATAATTGCTGAGAGCTGTCGCTGATAATCTTCGTGGTAATGGGAGTCATACCTGAACCAGGTATGGGCCTGGAGTAGCGTCTTCACTCATTTCAAAATAAGAAAAGGAAACAAGGAGCAGCTCACAACACAGAGCACACAACAAATGTAGCAGTGCCGCAAACGAGGGTAGTTAAACCCCATCCCCTGGCTAACACTGCACATGAGTAGAACAGTGTTTGTATTATGGATTAATGGAAGGGTAGACCGTAGTCAGCGTGTACCAGACACTCCCCTAGTAGCACAAAGACGATTTTCTGTTTTGAAGCGGTAGCGCAACCCTGTCACGGCAGCAGCTAGGAGATTATGATGCATCAGTTTTCTAAATGGCGACCTATTTAATTTAAATACGTTTCGCGAAAACTTGGTCCCATTTTCAAGTAACGTAAACGATGAAGACACGAATCATTATTTCTCAGACTAATACGCATGGATATGTCTGTTTCCTATGTAGTATTACGAAGGTTAAATGTGTGGCATTAGTCATTTTATTATAATTAGATAACTTATTTGTGAAACAGTATTGTACCTAAGGGGACCTTCGAAAGATGTAGCACTATTTTAAACAAAGTGGTCTTGTATTCGGAAAGGTGGAAGCTCCAATCTTCATCCAGCCATACTGATTCACATATCATCCTGATTTAGGTTTTCCGTGCTTTCCCCAAATTATTTGAGGCAAAAGCACGACACCGGTACAAAGTTTGGCGGTCTGGAACTGTACGCTATCACATTTCCTCCCCTTGTCGTCTAAATGCTAGCCAAGAAAATAGATTCCAATAGCACTTTTTTTTTTTAAGTAAGAGGTGGAGCCCCTCTACGCCCACACCGGCATGGGGGCCAACACAATAGGTCTACTGCCATATCTGCATAAGGGTGTGAGGTATCGCAGGATGTGGGTGCGCGATGTCTGCGTACGCCTGGTTACGGTTAACCATTAATACGCGCTCCTCTGGAGATAGATTAGGTCGAAATCGAACGAAGGGTAGCGGTTTGAAGGGCAGAGGGGAAAAAAGTGCCAAGGCAAAAAAAACCTCTGCGATAGTTAGGTCTGGTGGTAAGAGCAGTAGCGGATGTCTTGCTGCCTGCGATAGGTCGTGCAAGGATAGGCTTTGTTAGAAGTGGGTATCACTCATGTCGATACCTTGACGTTGTGCGGTTGTATTGCTCGGAGGCTGGCGCTGGGTGCCGGTGTAGAGCTCCCGTTCAGCGTCAGCAACCTGTAACAGTTAGGTTTATTATCGTTTTTGTATCCGATAGGTCATATATCGGAAGCACAGTGTGAGGTAATGTTGGCGATTTGTTTGTTCGTCAGTGGGTGAGCTCGTCGGTTTTCCTGCTGTGGCCCGTTGGTCGGCTCTAGCAGCAGCTGGTAGTTACCAGTCAGTGTTGCTGATGTGCATCGGCTTGCCGACGTTTGTCGCTTGTTTGCGTATGTTTGTTTACCATAGGTTGCTATGCCCTGGCTAGCAGTGTCTTTGGCCGCTTGTGCTTCCACCTATGGTTGAAAAAAAATCCAATATCACAGGTACACTAAGATTTGACACTGACTAATGAAAGCAGTTTTTATATGTTGTCCAACGATTTAATCATGTTAAGTTAAAAAAAAAGAAAGCGGCGGTAGACCACTTCTGATGGGGAAGAAGATTGGCAGCTGCCTCTTACCACTTTTCACTGTACAATAAACGTCATTTAATAAAAAGTTCTAGAAATTTCTCTGTAGTCCCTACAGTATGTCTGCGGGATTTTGTTTTGGCGTCAACCGTGACAGTCTAAATGGGCACAAGTGGTATTGCGGCCAGGCTATACAAAATATCTGCTCTCTGCTCGCAACGCAAGCTGTGGCCTTTGAAATTAAAGCTGTACGTCACTGCCACGGATTAATTATATTACGAACAGGAGAGCGTTGCGACGCATAAAGGCTTTCTCGCTGCCCTAATCACATCAGCACCAACGTTACTCAGCCATTTCGAAATTACCTTTTAAATATTCATGGATTCGTATTTCTGAAGAGATTCGGGAAAAACAGATTGCAGCGGAGGGTCTGTTCCGGTACGGAAGCTGGAGATTTCTCGAACACGCGGCACAAATAGAGGCAAACCGGCGATAGCAGGAACAAAAGAGCGTAAGCCGGCGCTTGCCAAGACACTCGACGCTAACGCTCATTTTGTGACGGCAGTCAGTTGTTATCGATATTTCTTAAAATTAATCCGTTATTCACGTACGCGTAGTGGAAAATGAGAGTTACGATGGTAAGCGGCAATATCATTAAAACGCCTTCAATATTAGTGACTACCATTTGCGTTTCAGGCCAAAGCATTGGTCCATTCGTATTAGCGGAATGCCCAATATTACAGAATAACGCGACTAAGCATCTGTAATGTAGCGAACTGTTGAGAGAATAATTTGAAGCCATATTGACTATTCATAGACTGTGACTGTCCCAAAAATACGAAAAGGTTTTCAAACATCGCTATCATTCACAAAATTTGTTGACAACTAAATTATTTATTTAGCTACATGTTTCGAGGTGATACCTTATCATCAATCTATAATGACATTACAAGGACATTTAACAAATTTTGGCAGATAAATGGCGTGGCTGTTTTCTTGTAAAGTGTTGAGGCATCACTATTTCCATGGCTGTATTGGACCTCTTCACCATTGTTGACAAACTTCACAACGGCGTCTTTCAAGCACAATACACAAAACAAAACAGCAGTGCAGAACGCAAGTTGTAGGCCAAAACAAGGCTATTTTCGATTTGACTAGCCTTTTTGGAGTTCACAGCAGTACATGGAGCACTTAGTGGATTGCCAACTATGCCCTGCATCTTGCACTGAAGATTGTGTTCTGCTTGCGGCTCCGACCGCAGTAATACAGTTTCCACGACAGTGGTCAACAGTAGTTCAGGTTCATAATTTTATTTATCAGCTCGGATAGTCATGGGCGTTAAAGCGCCCGCTACCGGAACGGAGAGGTGCGCCGGCCCCGGTTCAGATCCACTGGGCCGATTAATAACGAGGGCCTATGTGCCACCCAGTCAAGCTGTGGTTTTTAGGCGGTTTCCCCCATCCCATTAGGTTTGGTACCCACGTCCCCTCCTCAGGTATACCCTACTAAAGCATTTACAAAACTTTCTCGCACTTGAATACAGAATTTACTCCAGACGCAGAGAGATCGGGTGCTTTGCAGGGGGGGGGGGGGGGGTGAATACGAAGCTAATAATCTTAGATGTTTGGTCTCCTTCAACCCGTAATCAGCAGCAGCTTTCATTTGTTTTAATGGTAATTACCATATAATGGATCTGTTTCTGATTCAAATAAAAAGAAGCTAAATAAAGGCGCCCATTAAACAGTGGTGCCGTGTGCAAACGGCATTCACGGTTACATACGCCGACCGGTAGTTCCTAACCACGTCAGTTGCACGCTAATCATGTATGATGCTTTGATCGATGTTGAAGTAATCGTAGCTGCAAGAGCCAAAAAATGGGACCACCTCACCCCCATCTGGCCGTCCAAAAATGAAGTTCTCTGTGGTTTGTCAAGGAAATATCTAGGCACTTCCTTTAGCAACAACACATCAGAGTCGTGCACGGTTCATTGCCCAGTTCGACCCATTGCTCCGCCTCGAATAGTTCAGCATTGACAACTTGTCAAACGCTTTGCTGTCTTCCTTAGAACTGAAGGCATGCGTTATATCGAAAGGCTTCATTGTGTCGATTCATTAGTAATCCAATAAGAAAAGTCGTTTTCTGAGTAATGGTATAGATGTCGTTTGCACCTGTTTTCACGTATGTCGGAAAATGTGACGTAGTTGTTTGCCGGTGGAAAAGATGTGTGGAGATGAGTTACCTCGTTTCAGAAACGCAGTTTGTACCAGTTATCTACACGTCCACAGTTTGAATACTGTTGTCTAAATACATAGTGAGTGACCACCGAGGAGTCATCAGTTATTGCGGCTGCAGAGTGCACCACTTGGCCTGTAGCAGCGAGAAGGGATCGACGATTTCTCTGGGGTACAGCCGCTTCGGCACCTCTACACTGGCTGCCACTGGTCGACTAGCGAACTAGATTCGTCCGCGAAACTTTCCTGGAGCTGACAGCGACATGACGTTAACTTAGCGGCGTGCGACAGGGAAAATGTTACCTCGAGGAACCGAGCGAAGTTTGGAACCAGGCACCTAAGAGACAAGCATCCCTACAAAATCGTGCTGTAGGCGCTGTAGCTCTTCGATTTCGTTGCTCGCATGAGAAATGATCCAAATTTGCTCTATACTAGACAACAATCCTTTATGTAATCCCCATGGACCTTTCGATGCTCTGTATGATAATTACTGAACAGATGAAACACCGAAAGCTCTTATTGGCTGTAAATGCATTCATACCCTTTGAACGCAGCCGTTTGTCGAATGGAGTAGTAAAGATGACGATGAAACGTACTGGGATGAACTTTATCTGCCTTGTGCAACTGGACGATTAAATCTTTTTTCAGCCAAACATGTTTCGCCTACTCCTGTTAAAACAGGATTCTGCAGCTACACATTCTGTCTTACTCGACCTGCAGTGTTTGCTGGCAGCACATTTAGGTTTCTTTTATGTTCACAGTTACGGGACTTTGAGTTACATTTTTCGCGTTTCCCGTATTTTCCGCGTTTCCCGTATTTTCCGCGTTTCCCGTATTTTCCGCGTTTCCCGTATTTTCCGCGTTTCCCGTATTTTCCGCGTTTCCCGTATTTTCCGCGTTTCCCGTATTTTCCGCGTTTCCCGTATTTTCCGCGTTTCCCGTATTTTCCGCGTTTCCCGTATTTTCCGCGTTTCCCGTATTTTCCGCGTTTCCCGTATTTTCCGCGTTTCCCGTATTTTCCGCGTTTCCCGTGTTTTCCGCGTTTCCCGTGTTTTCCGCGTTTCCCGTGTTTTCCGCGTTTCCCGTGTTTTCCGCGTTTCCCGTGTTTTCCGCGTTTCCCGTGTTTTCCGCGTTTTCCGCGTTTCCCGTGTTTTCCGCGTTTTCCGCGTTTCCCGTGTTTTCCGTGTTTTCCGCGTTTCCCGTGTTTTCCGCGTTTCCCGTGTTTTCCGCGTTTCCCGTGTTTTCCGCGTTTCCCGTGTTTTCCGCGTTTCCCGTGTTTTCCGCGTTTCCCGTGTTTTCCGCGTTTCCCGTGTTTTCCGCGTTTCCCGTGTTTTCCGCGTTTCCCGTGTTTTCCGCGTTTCCCGTGTTTTCCGCGTTTCCCGTGTTTTCCGCGTTTCCCGTGTTTTCCGCGTTTCCCGTGTTTTCCGCGTTTCCCGTGTTTTCCGCGTTTCCCGTGTTTTCCGCGTTTCCCGTGTTTTCCGCGTTTCCCGTGTTTTCCGCGTTTCCCGTGTTTTCCGCGTTTCCCGTGTTTTCCGCGTTTCCCGTGTTTTCCGCGTTTCCCGTGTTTTCCGCGTTTCCCGTGTTTTCCGCGTTTCCCGTGTTTTCCGCGTTTCCCGTGTTTTCCGCGTTTCCCGTGTTTTCCGCGTTTCCCGTGTTTTCCGCGTTTCCCGTGTTTTCCGCGTTTCCCGTGTTTTCCGCGTTTCCCGTATTTTCCGCGTTTCCATTGGCTCTTGTGTAAGCAGTAGATAAAGCGACAGAAGTCCCCAGTTGACTGTACGTCACAATCAGGGATTCATTGGACATAGCTTTGCTTGCTGCACACTGCATGTGACCTAGCTGCAGGGTTGATTGAGGGATCAGGGGAGCTCCAGCAGTGGAGTCGTGGGTTGTTTTGGCGAGCAAGGGTCTCTGTAAGCAACCACGAATGTTCGACCTAACATCCAATATTCTGACAGTCTGGTGTAGATGTAAATTACTACTAACTTTCTAGCGTGCTGTATTCGTATTCACACGCCCTTGTACCAGAGGCTGCTGATCGTGAGTGGCGCGCTGGAGTGGCTAGCGGTATTAGCTGTTTCCAGTTCCGGTGCTGGAACACGTTCTCATCATTGAGATTCGGCCAGCAAGAGAACATCCCTGTCCTAATTACCTAGGTTCTGGGAAGTGCCCAACATGCGGAATACAGCTTACACTCCTGATTCACCAGTACTATGCTTTCTAGGAAGCAGTAGCACCGAAAATTGCCGCAGCTAGGAAGGCATAAACGGAGGACTGGACACGCCTAAAAGCACCATTCATCGAACTAAGAAGCTTCTGTGACATGCAGACTAGTATTAAGGCAAGAGTTTATGAAGAAGGTCGTTTGAAGCTTAGGAATAAGCGTACTTCAAACTGTGGCATTAAAACCATAAGTGTCCGAGAACGAAACTGAGAAAAGAAGTCATACAAAGCACTTAGAGTAGCTGTTTGAATAGTGAAAAAAGCCCCTGCGGGAAATGTTAAGATTATACGCTGTAGGACTGCAGGATTTGCGGAACATGTTTCACGGTATTCAGAAGTAGGTAACCTGGTAGTGGATGGATCTACGCAAAGAAAAAAATCAGTAATGTGTCTGTGCGTCGACGGACTAAAATAACGATACAATACTAATCTCCCTGTGAAGGAATCAGGAATTGTCCGAGCTGAAGTGTTGTCACTACGTGTCCACGTGATATGTGAAAGCGTGGATCGGTCATGGAGACGTGCTCGGATAGCCGAATGGGTTAAGGCGACCACTCGCGATAAGCGGGAAATAAAGGTTCGAGTCCCGGCCCGGCGTAAATTTCGTATGTCGCAAACAGCTGACGTCAGTTCATAGTCGCAGGTTGCGAAACTATTTCGTAATGCTTGATAGGTTCTCGGGACTTACGCCGGATAATATTGTAGAAGCCGCACAATATTTCAGCGAGACAACTGCCCGCCATCTTCAGGTGCTACTGTCGCGTCGCTGAGAAACGCGCCAATTTATATGCTGGCTTTCTAGAACAGCGCAGGCGCCAGCGGGGCATAACGTCATCGAAGACCAATCGTAGACAGCGTCGAATACCAGAGTCCTCTGCTGGAGAAACGGGTCGCGGTCTGCGGAAGCGCGCCGCGGCGCGGGAAATGCGGCCGGGAGCGTAATGTTCACCAAGCTGTAATCATCAGTGGCAGGTGTGTTCGTTCAGACTTGTCTGCATGTCTGAAGGACATTATACTCTGAAGATACAAACACTGTATAAACACAACATACCAATATGATTCTTTAGAGTACCCTAAAATAAAGCTTCTGATCGTTCTCTCGAAGTAATAAGACGATATTAAAGTGTTCTTTGCAAGTTATTATTTCTTTGATCTTCTCACGAGAAATGTTAAATTCGTTTCCGTCTTGGCTAAATTTCCTTACTGTTAAAGTGCACTGACCCTCTCTTTGCGGTAAGTCGGGAACGTAGCAAATATCTTTCGGTAAATAAAACGCAGGCATTTACTGTTATCCGCATTTATTGTTCACTGTTCTAGACCTCTCTGTCAAACGGATAACATTTTTCGCTTGCATGTACTGAGAATTTTGTGCTGAAGAAGGGACACAATCTATTTTTGTTCCATC
Organism: Schistocerca serialis cubense; assembly: GCF_023864345.2. Classification (NCBI taxonomy): domain Eukaryota; kingdom Metazoa; phylum Arthropoda; class Insecta; order Orthoptera; family Acrididae; genus Schistocerca; species Schistocerca serialis. Next base: position 531,826,768 of record NC_064642.1, read on the forward strand.
CTTGACTAAGCAGTGCTTCCTTGAACTTAACGATGTCGCTGGTAACGGAAATTTGCACACAAAAAATAATAGGTTAGAGGGCTGTGAAGTACCGAATTTAATGAGTATTAATGGTTGAACGAAGATGCAGAAAAGCAGATAAGTGTGATTAAAAAAACTAGGGTGAGTGGATTGTGTGTGGGAGGGGAGGACGCAATGGGGGAAACTGCAGGGAAACATCATTAGATTCCGGGAAAAACCTCAGGTGGGATGGTGGCGGTGGAGGAAGAAGAAATGAAGAAAATCGTAGCGTACAAAATTGAAGAGAAAATGACACTGACTGCAACAGGGAATGTTTGTTGCACTCTCACAGAGTAGCCTATTCCGATGAGTTAGTACATCTGTCTTAAGTGCAGAAGCTAATGATTAAATTAGTGATTCGAAAATTAATGTAACGTTGCTAACAATAACAATAATAAATGTTCCGCGAGAATTTGAGGTTGTCCACAACTTGCCAGGTTATTTCGGGAAAACTTGATCACAACAGCCTTTCAATTGAAGATGAGTTTTCAACAAGCATCTTAACAGATACGCCTGGAAAGAATTCTTCTATGCACGTTCATATGATGCATACTACCGTTCAGTCACTATACTCGTCTTATTACGGAATTCGTATATGAAGAATATTTCAAAATACTGCTGTCCCTAACAATTAGTTAACGTTTGTTTGACATAGGTAAAGCACAAATTCTGACAAGCTTAGTACAGACAGGTTTATCTGTGAGGAAAACAATAATTACTGCGAGGGTATTACGCCTGGCAATACTAGAATATGTCCTTAATCGAAAATTTGGTTTGATACTAGTGTTCAAACCGCCTTCTTTAAAGTAAACGGGGTATCTGGAAACAGCCCGAATAAACTTACTTTTAAAATTTATCCGAGTAGAGTTCCCCCATCCATCAGCTCCTACCTCCACTTTCCTACCCCCCCCCCCTCCCCCTAGTTTCTTAAAACTAATGATGCACGGAATTATTGAATTCATAATGAAAGAAATAGAGGTGTGACTAAACCCTCACTGAGGCTATCAAATTACATGACCTACTTGTCTTCCAACGTATACCAAACTGTTTTAAAATTTATTTGTTCTTTCATAGAAGGATAACGTAATCTAAGATTATGGAGTGCAGTAATCAGTCACCATTTTTTTATATTTTATTGCGCAAATCCAGATTTCGGCTAGTAGCTAGCCACTGTCAATGCACTATTTTCTATTCGCAATGCATGTAAGTCCCTATTGTTCGGGCGTCCGTCACAGTTATTTGAATACTATTTGAATAGTATTCAAAGAACATGACATAACATCATGTGCAGTTATTATTTCTAAAATAACTTTGTGTCCCACATTCCAAGAGAGCATACGGGGCTGTCTGTATATGCCAAATTAATCTGAATGTAATCCTATTGACAAGTAATAGCTGAGGTAACTATCAGTGAGTGCGACTGCGGATTAAAGCGTTTAGTTGATTGACGCTGCTAATTTCTAGTTTCCGCCTAGTATTTCTACACATTACGCTGTTTCTGACGTTTGAACAAGAGCTTTGTGCAACGGCCGGAAGACACTAATGACGCGACAGTGCACTGCCGATACAGTCAGGTGGCACGCAGAGCGTCAGTGGAGTGAAACGTTATCTCTGCACGGCCACTGTGCGTTCATTACGCCGCGTCTGTGAATATCTATCTGTATGCGTTTCCGCGTAACTCTCAAAATGAAGGCACTAATTAGCATGCTATCAGTATTTATACCTCGCACATGGCCCGTAATTATCGAGATGAACGGAAACAGGCGTTGCATGTAAATTACAGTGCACCGAAAAAGGTCAACGATAAAAATGTATACTACGCTGCTATCGATTGCTTGCGAGTTACAAGCGTCGAAATTGAGTCAGACGTAACGAGGTATGCGACAGTAAATCGTTGATAACGTTCGTTTTTACAGTAAACCAGAGAGACAGCACATACATCATACCACAGTGACGTACCGATATGCCTATTCGTCGAGCAGCCTTAGAACAAAAAAAAGGTGGTTTTAGGTGATGGTGGAACATTGTGCATACAGCTGCTTTTCCGTGTTTGCGTTGCTGACTCAGCTTCAGTCCTACAGCATCTATTCCATTAAAATTCAGCCTCGCTCAATTTTTATGATTCAGTAAGTTATAAGTAATTGATATTCGAAGAAACCCTTTGTTTGTGAAAGAATCATGCTGATGTTGGCCTGTAACGATTCCGGTAAACTCAAATTATGACGACGAGATCTGATGCCAATATTGTAAGAAGTTCCACGCTTCAATTATATCAGTTCGGCAATTCCAGGACTTCATCATAATTCTTCTTAATATCTTTTCCAATTTTCTTTTGACCTGTGTAACGTACAGACGTTGGACAAAAATATGGAAGCAGAGAGAGAAATGCACGCCTGAACGTAAATTTTTTAATAAAATTGCAGCCAAATAGCTATATACAGTTACTTTACTTAACATGTTACATTTTTGTATATTCACTTATCGATTTCACCATTTTACTGCACAGTTCTATGTGATATCGTTCACAGGCTTCGTTACACAGTTCACATACACATCTTGTGGTTGGATCGTTTTTTTGCAGATTAGATGATGAAAGCTGTGAATAGAAAGTCTAGTTACGACAAGTCGCTGTTCAAAGTTTGGTGCTGTCCATAAGCGGATCGTCATTGCTTCGGTGCCATAGAACTCCGGCCAAATTTTTTCTCGTTTGTCCTCCATGATCCTGAGTTGCTTTCTGGAACCCCAGTGTGTGGCATCATATATCGAAGTCTGATGTCTTCAGTTAGGAATGTCTCTCTCGCTAGCAGGTACAAAAGTCTAGATCTTGTTGTCTTTGAGAGACCCCTCTTTTTAGATAAGTCGATTTTACCTTTTCTAGTGTTTCTAGATTGTTTTGTCAGGTGGTCCGATATAACCTCCATCCCATAGGCCAGGATTGGCAAGATTTTTGTGTTGAATAATTTCATGGCTGTCTCTAGACTGAGTAGTCGGATGTTTTTGGTGTCCTGTATTGGTATTATTGCTTCGGCTGCACGTTCTGCTGTACGTTTTGTGAAGCATTTGGCTTTTGGCCGCAATGTCACTCCTAGGTATTTAAAGTCTGATGAGACTTTTATTTTTTGTCCTCCGATGCTGATTTCCGCATCCTTGGGTGTTTTGCCTCCTTTTCTGAAAATTACCATTGCTGTCTTTGTTATGTTTATGTGTAGTTTGTGTTCACTGCACCATTTGTCTATTTTCTCAATGATTCTCTGCAGCTTCCGTATATCTGTTGAACCTGAACATAAATGCAGGTGCTACCGAAGCCTGGAGGTTGCGTTGTTGTATTTGATCACGAACGACACCTGTGCAATGTCGTCAATACATCGCAAGTGTTAGTTGTAGTCAGAAAAGTTTAGTCGTGTAATAGTGGGTGTTTCATATCAGAACCCAGTGTGTTAGAACGTAGACAAATTGTTGTCGATCGAGTGGTGGGTGTTTCCGTAACTGAGGGAGCCGAGGTGTTTGGTATTCCAAGACGCACCGTTTCGAAAATAATACCGGATACAGTAAGAATGAAAATCGTCAACCGCTAAGTCACAACGCGGAAGAAAGTGCGTGTGTCGAGTAATCGTGACATACGGTCGTTGAAGAGGATTAGGACGAAAAATATCAACTGCATAAGTCAGTGCAGAACGGAATGTCACACTTGAGATCTGTCAGCACAAAAACAATTCGAAGAGAGCTCCAAGAACAGGGAATTGCAGGGTGAAATGAGAATCAAAAACAACTCATCAGTGCCCGTAACAGAAACACAGGTGCCGAAGCCATAAAGCCTCGACAATGGAGCAATGGAAGAAAGTCATTTGGTCGGATTAGTCTTGCTGCACACTGTTCACAACTTCTGCTTCAGTTTACATCCCAGGAGAGAGAGACATGGCGGGGGTTCGGTGATGGTCTGGACAGCCTTGTCGTGGCATTCCATGGGCTTCGCGGTTGCCCTGCAGGGTCGCTTTACTGACAAGAGATTATGTGACCATTGTGGCTCATCAGGTCTATTCCATGGTACAATGTACGTTCCCCAATCGTGTTGCTGTGTTCCAGGATGACAGAGCCACTGTTCACGAAGTTCGCACGTCCAGCACTGGTTTCGTGGCCACCACAGTCACCAGACTGCAGTATTATTCAGCTTTTGTGATCTACCTTGGAGAGAATGGTATATGGTCGCCATCTTCCTCCATCATCGGTACCTGAAATTGCCACTAGTTTGCAGGAAGAGTTGTATAAGATTTCCTAGAGAAGCCAGACCTGTATTTATCCATTGCGAGACGACTGGAAGTGTTATGACAGCCGACGGGTTTCCTACACCGTATTAACCATGATACTTTGCTGTGCTTTTCGTATTTCCACATTTCTGTCCGACCCCTGTACCGTTTCCGAGTCGCTGTTGAGAACGCCAGTGCCCGGTTGTGCCGGCGGCTACTTTGCGCCCTGGAGATTATCACCAGTCTTCCTCGTAACCCAGTGGAACGGGTGGCTGTGTGAACTGAACCACTTGTCTTCAGCGGCGAGTAATTTTCACAGGACTGTATTTCCTAATATCTTTTGCGAAAGAAACTTCTGAGGTGGTGACAGGAAGCAAGCAGCGCCGTACAGAAAGTACTGCGAGGGAATGTCACAAGGAAAAGGCCAATTTAAGTGTCCTCAGAGTCTTTCGCGACGGTATACATGAATAAAACGTTCTCGGTTTTTCAAGCCGCGTCAATTTCCTCGAGCTTTCGATGACCATCTCCACCATCGTCGTCAGGAGTTCACTGAATACCGGGGCTGCCACGGTTTCTCGCTTATATAGGTATGATGATATCAGCAGCAGCCAATCAGATAGACCCAATGTGGCGCGCGCGCGTAAGTCGATCCGGGCAGCTAGCGGAGCTATTACCCGTGGTAGCACCGGTGACGTCAGGTGGCGCCAGGGGGCAGGCGCCATGTTTGAAATTGCCGCTCCCGCGTCGCGCTTCTGCCTTTGCTTTCTTTCGATGTCCAACGCCCGCCCCCGTGCCCTGCTGAGTGTGTACCCCTGGTCTCTGTTGAAATTGTTGTTTAAACGAATCTGGGCCGCTTCCTTTATAACGGACTCCCTATACGTAAATGCATGAGCCAACACTTTTGTATTTTCGAACTGTATTTTATGTCCGTTTTATAGGCAACGCTCCGCTATGGCCGACTTGTCAAGCTCTCTGTTTTATATGGCGCTTGTGCTCAATACAACGCTCCGCAACCGTGCGAATTGTTTGTCCGATATACATGCTACCACATTCGCAGGGTACACCATACAAGACGGACACTCGAAGAGCAATGTCGTTTTTACCAGGCGCAACATATCTCGCTACCTGCCCGGGTCGACTTATGCGCGCCACATTGGCTCTATCTGATTGGCTGCTGATGATGTCATGCCTATATAAGCGAGAAACCGCAGCAGCCCCGGCAGTCAGTGAACTCCTGACGACGATGGCGGAGATGGTCATTGAAAGCTCCAGGATTTAATTCGAATTGACGCGGCTTGAAAACCGAGAACGTTTTATTCAAGGCCAATTTAAGTTAGCATATTCTGCCCTGGAGGCTACTGTCTGAAAGGTCTTGGTCTTGAAATTATTTCCTTATGTGGGTTGGGCAGCTTCCGAAATCGGGAGTCAGCCGAAGGGGCCTCACGATAGTAGGGTGAGAGTCTCGGGTCATGTGGCTTGAAGCTGAAGTTTTAAAACGTTTCCATGTATGTAGTGTGACGTGAATGTTCTTCAATGAACAGTACAGATCTTTTCCCGTTTTTGTGAGAAAGGGGACAACCTAATGAGTAGGCATTTACTAGGTGAACAGAGGTCTCATAAATTGGAGACATCAGCCAGCTCGAGGCAGTGTTTGATAACAACCAGGCTGGAGTGGCGAGTGTTACAGAGCACAATGAAGTCTATTTGCTCTTGTCGAAACTTGAGTTTTTAGGGTTCTGTACTTTAATCGGTAAAAACTGAACCCTTACATGATCACTTCATTGTCTGTCGGTCTGTCAAGCCCCCTTTTTCTTAGGCACGGATAGACGGATCGAGTTAAATTTATGTCGCGTACTAATGACTAGGTCCCTTGGCGGTATGATGGACGTTAGCTTCCAATTCAATGCAATCAAAAGATACGGCGATTTAGGTAGCATATTTTGATACTCGCAAACACTCATCAAAACGCACAGGGTACTTCCCGTTGACCTAGTATCATGAAATTCGGCAAGAAGCAAGGTTTCACACCACACCACAGCTAAAGTAAGAAGTCCGAAAATTGTTAATTTGTAATTCTCACACGAAAAATATTTCTTTTGTCATTTTGTGTCCATGTCCAAAATCGAAACTAAAACATTCTCGAAAATCTCGCAATCCCTGGAACTGATATCTGGTCAGTATCAGTGTCGATAGCAAGCAAAACCCTTCGAGATCGTAGATTCCCGCAATGGATGCTGCCTAAAAAGTCGTACATAATTTTGTGCGGAATCCTCTGTGCGCGACACTTACTCACATCTGACGAATTTTGTCTCACGTCCTTCTTTTTAAATTCAGATTTATCGTGTTTTGTTCATGGAGAAAATACAAGAAACCATTTGGGGGCAGGTGGTGACTGCGATGCTCGTTTTCCAGGTCAACGGTCTGATTCGACAGTCTTCTACTCACAGGTTAAAGCAAGGCTGCCAACCCTTATTTAGCATGATAGTATACGTGTAGCTGTACATGCCGGCTCCGCTAGCAAAAGAATCACAGGAAGTCTACGGAGCAATACGTCGCGTGATTTGTCTCGCGCATTACACGGCTCTAAGAGTGCGTGGACGCAGACGACAGCCTCGAATGGGGCTTTGTTCGACGCGCGGTAGCTTGACAATGGGATGAGAAAATTTTTTTTATCTAGTCTGGAACACTGTTCAGTTAGCGTATTGTGGCTGTGAAGTAATAACGCATGCAATAACATCAGGGAAAGGAGAGAAGAGAGAGAGACCTACCCATGTTGATATTCGCAGAATTTACTGCCTGTTAAGTCGGCAGATCCACGCTTACGGATACGCCGTGTGGTAGGGTAAGGATTGGACGACCGCTTTAGTTCCCACCCTTGTGACTGAATTCGTTCCTTTTGTCTGTCCTCGTGGCGAGGCCTACCGGAAAGACAGTTCATGACGAGCACGTCACACAACGTCACACTGTAGTTCTTACGAGCGCCAGCAGCCGCCTCTGGCGGGGAGCGAGTAACTATTTGAGATGAGTTTAATAATTCTTGACTGAGCGTTTGAATGCATGCAGGCTCTCGATAGTACACGACAGAGTAAAGATTTTTAGTGGATACCTTCTCATTGACATATTGATTTTCCGTGGGCTCTGCAAGGAGCCGAGCGTTCGCGAACTGTGGAAGACAAGCCGACTAGTGTGACGTCTTAAGTTAGTTGTAGGCCCATATTTCTAATGAGCCAGCGTCGCGGGAAATGACACTCGCGGCCGCAGCCAAAATCCACGCACTGTTGGCGATGGGCGGCGCGCGAGACCACTGATGCGATGTACTGCTCTGCGGATACAATGGGAAACGTTTTTGACGTAGTTAGGTTATTTCCCTACTGTGCGACACGAATGTATCAAATTAAATAATGGTCGCCAGCCTCGCTTTCACCGCGAGACAGGGTTAAGTGTCACAACTAAAAGGTCACAAAACACAATAACTACCTAGCTGCATTCAGCTATGGTTCGTAGACCCGATCACTAGATTCTAAAGATTCGATTCTAAAGATTCACCTGTAACGGTTCAAATACGTCACAGTCAACTGCCTGTTAATAATTGCCACTGATGATTATCCTAGAAACCAGAGTGGTACACAACGTAATTCAATGTTAGCAACTAAAATGTCACTCAAAAAACATCCCTGTCAGATATGCACAGAAAACAGAGAAATGTATTTGAAAGAAATGACACTTTTTGGGGTCCATCACTTTCAGTAAGACCGTACCGCCCAACTGCCTATTGTCTCCACGAAAGTATTTATTACGAAATAGACAATGCTCACTCAGCAGTCGCCGAGGAAAACAGACCGGTACCTGAACGAGGATCGATGCCCGCGCACATGAAAGCACTTCAGATTCTCTACCTTTCGTATTACACTCAGTCACTTGACTGATGACAAAGGATCACCCTCCCATGATTGCAGAAAATACGCAACAAAAAACACAACCTTCTTTCCAGAGGGCACATCTCCACCCAACGAGGGCCACCAACGTTTTCACGAAAATGTTTGAACTTCAAGCATTTCGGCCAATCAGAAAATTAGCGCAGAACTAGGTCCTTCCTCTGCTCCTCACTACAGCACTTCTGTCATCTGCTATCCCCTGGTAGGACATGTAGAACTCTTCTTGCAGCCGCCGTTTGGGGAATTTCTCGTCAAACCCGTCTTGCAGGCTTCGAGCGACCCATATAAAAGGATTACGAAAATCCCGTAAGCTACAGGCTGAAAAACAAAAACAAACAAAAAAATTTTCTCCTGTGAGCTGAATACTAGGTGGGGCGACCACAAAGGCGAACTAGCTAGCACAGCTGGGTAGTCAGGAAATTATGTATTACAGTACCAAACGGCGCAGTAACTGACAGTTCCCATCCGGGGGGCTTGAGAATAAAATAAGTTATGTAAATGAAGATTTTATTTTACCTGAAAGTTTCGAGTGGAATACTTGGCCGCCGCCTTTAAGACTTTCAAGGCACTCGTCTCATCATATCTTGTCTCAACTCAAATTAGCCTTGTCAGGACAAAACCCACCAACACAGAAAGTATTACAGTAGGCTTCAATATTAATTACGGATTAAAAGCAAAATAATGTCAGTCAGTATATGGGTGATACGAAAGCTCGTAGAGGTTAATGATGAAGTTACAGGAAGAGTTGTAGAATTTTTTGCTTTTACGCCTATTGAAAACAACTAGCAGAGGACAGGAGAATAAAACGCCTTAGATAGTTCGTTACATGTTCCATAGATCATTTGAACGATTCTTTTATCCAAATGATGTGGAAAGAGTCAGTTTACAGGATATGTATACGCAACTAGTGTTAACATTCTGATGCAGCGTTTTTACTGGTTACCAGCTATTAAGTAGAAATTCGTTAGTGGAATAGAATGAGTTGTGCTGGCCGCTGTGACCGAGCGGTTCTAGACGCTTCAGTCCGGAACTGCGCTGCCACTACGGTCGCAGGTTTGAATCCTGCCTCAGGTATGTATGTGTGTGATGTCCTTATGTTATGTTTAAGTAGTTCTAAGTTCTAGGGGACTGATGACCTCAGATGTTAAGTCCCATAGTGCTTAGAGTCATTTGAATGAGTTGTCCAGGAGGAGTATTTCAAATTAGTTTCAAAACTAGCTTCGCTATTTGTCAGACATTTTATGTTATTGGGAAAGTGTTCACAAATTTTTACTGCTGAATATTGAACTCCTCTCTGAGCCTCTGACAGCTTTAACAGTGGGTAATAAAGGTCATTTTTCCTCTAGTGTTGTAGTTATATGCATCACAGTTCTTCTCAAATTGTGATACACTATAAACGACTAATCTCTTTAGCAAATACGTGTATTGTGACGGCGCAATTTAAATATCTGGCTTTTTAAAGTGTGGCTTCGTGAATACCACATATTATTCCTACTGCTCGTTTTTGTGCAATGAATGCTGCTTAAGTGACAAGTTATTCCAGAAAATAATCCCGTACGACGTTATTGAGTGGAAATATGGAAAATACGTTACGAGGTTGATACGTTTGTTTCCAAGATTATGAATTATACGAAGAGCAAAAGTAGGTCATTAATATGCTGTTTCCAGTTCAAGTTTTGATCAAAATGTACACCAAAAATTTTAAGCATTCTACCCTACTGACTCCAGCTCATGTGCTACATCAGTCGTAGGTATGACAATTTTTTGCACGGAACTAAATGTACTGTGTTTTTCCAAAATTTAACGAGAGTCAATTTTCAGAGAACCACTTCATAATTCTTTGGATAATATCATTTACAAACTTTTCGGTTGCGTTCTTTCTAATGGGTTTTATTATAATACTTATATCCTCTGCAAAAAGAACAAATTTTGCTTGTTGAATGTTGAGTGGAAGGCTATTCACTTTCATAAGGAGTAGGAGGAGTGAACCAAAAAATGAGCGTTGTGGGGCTCCGTTTGTGTTTTTTCACTTTTTTACCTCAGTCACTAAAAATTTCTACCTTTCCGACATCGTCTGAATTATCCAGCACAACCTTTTGCGTTCTGTTTGTCAAATATGAGTCAAAACAACTGTGTGTAAAGTCATAAATTCCATAAAACGTGAGTTTTTCTAAGAGAGTATCATGATCTACACAATCACATGCCTTGGAAAGATCACAAGAGTACTTTTCGCAAACCGAAGCTTCATCTACACTACTGGCCATTAATATTGCTACACCGAGAATAAATGCAAATGATAAACGGGTACTCATTGGACAAATATATTATACTAGAACTGACATGTGATTACATTTTCACGCAATTTGGTTGCGTAGATCCTGAGAAATCAGCACCCAGAACAACCACCTCTGGCCGTAATAACGGCCTTGATACGCCTGGGCATTGAGTCAAACACATTTTGGATGGCGTGTACAGGTACAGCTGCCCATGCAGCTTCAACACGATACCACAGTTCATCAAGAGTAGTGACTGGCGTATTGTGACGAGCCAGTTGCTCGGCCACCACTGACCAGACGTTTTCAATTGGTGAGAGGTCTGGAGAATGTGCTGGCCAGGGCAGCAGTCGAACATTTTCTGTATCCAGAAAGGCCCGTACAGGACCTGCAACATGCGGTTGTGCACTATCCTGCTGAAATGAAATGTAGGGTTTCGCAGGGATCGAATGAAGGGTAGAGCCATGGGTCGTAACACATCTGAAATGTAACGTCCACTGTTCAAAGTGCCGTCAATGCGAACAAGAGGTAACCGAGACGTGTAACCAATGGCACCCCATACCATCACGCCGGGTGATACGCCAGTATGGCGATGACAGTACACACTTCCAATGTGCGTTCACCGCGATGCCACCAAACACGGATGCGACCATCATGATGCTGTAAACAGAACCTGGATTCATCCGAAAAAATAACGTTTTGCCATTCGTGCATCCAGGTTCGTCGTTCAGTACACTATCGCAGGCGCTCCTGTCTGTGATGCAGCATCAAGGGTAACCGCAGCCATGGTCTCTGAGATGATAGTCCAGGCTGCTGCAGACATCGTCAAACTGTTCGTGCAGATGGTTGTTGTCTTGAAAAGGTCCACATCTGTTGGCTTAGGGATCGAGACGTGGCTGCACGAACCGTTACAGCCATGCGGATAAGATGCCTGCTAGTGATCCAACACGGCGTTCCGTATTAACCTCTTGAAGCCACAGATTCCATATTCTGCTAACAGTCATTGGATCTCGACCAACGAGAGCAGCAATGTCGCGATACGATAAACCGCAATCGCGATAGGCTACAATCTGACCTTTACCAATGTCGGAAACGTGATGGTACGCATTTCTCCTCCTTACACGAGGCATCACAACAACGTTTCACCAGGTAACGCCGGTCAACTGCTGTTTATGTATGAGAAATCGGTTGGAAACTTTCCTCATGTCAGCACGTTGTAGGTGTTGCCACCGGCGCCAACCTTGTGTGAATGCTCTGAAAAGCTAATCATTTGCATATCACAGCATCTTCTTCCTGTCGGTTAAATTTCGCGTCTGTAGCACGTCATCTTCGTGGTGTAGAAATTTTAATGGCCAGTAGTGTAGAAGCTAATACCGGAGTTCGTCATACGTGAACAATCTACAACCTGTGTATACTCCAGCTTCAAACTGGTGGAAGTGACACTCTGATGAATATGTAAATCATTAGAAAAAACTGCGCCTTAGCAGATAATAAAGACAGCCTCTGTACTCTCGCTTAGGGACCCACTGACTTGATAGGGCCACCGAAGAATCCCTCCCTGAATAGTCTGCCCCTCTCAGAAGAAACTGGTGGGTGGCAAGTGAGAATACAAGGCAGTGCAGTGGTGGCCAAGAGACTGGCAAACCGTGGTAACGAGGCGAGATCAGGATGCTGTGAGAGACAGAATGGCGCAGCCGCTTAGCACCACCAACGTGTGCCTGTGCCTTCGCTAGTGGCCGAGCAGCGCGTACGGGTATCGATTGCGTGCGCCGGAAGAAGCGCCGGCCTCTTTGACGGCACCCCTCGTTAGTCGCCTCCCGCTGCTATCCTGGAGCTTAACCACACCACAGCAGGCCAGCGCCAAGTTCACACGCCTCCATTGTATCTCGAGGTCAGTCACCCGAAATGTGGTCGTATTCTAGAACTGCATTAGAAGGCTCTTGAATACAGGAATGTAGCGAAAGCATATTTTTGTGGCTTGCGGTGAAATATTTGCATAAAGACAACATCGTCTACTTGGCACATTTCACTACTGTCGCATACTTGCTAAAGCGAAATAGAAAAGTCTATGTACAGAGGAAGTCCGAAAGAAACCTTCTGCTGCGAAATCAACAGGGCGTGCCTTACCAGTCACAGTTGCTTAATCGTGGACTCCAGAGGACAGAGTAGTAAGAGTAATAGTTCTTCAAACATTCTCCGGTATTCGGCCGGATGCCGTCGTCCAAATGCTTCGATATTTTTAGAGGTTTGACTTTCTGCCATATTCAGGCAGCCCTGGTGTCTCATTTGTCTGGTGCTAGGCGCCATCCCACACACTGAGGTGCCAAAAGTCATGGCATACCTCCTAATACCATGTTGGACATCCTTTTTCCCGACATAATACAACAAATCGACGTGGCATGGACTCCACAAGTCGTTAGCAGTCCCGTGCAGAAATACTGGGCCATGGTGCTTCTATGATGTTGTTGTTGTTGTTGTTGTTGTTGTTTTTGTTATTGTTGTTGTGGTCTTCAGTCCTGAGACTGGTTTGATACAGCAGCTCTCCATGCTACTCTATCTTGTGCAAGCTTTTTCATCTCCCAGTACGTACTGCAGCCCACATCCTTCTGAATCTGCTTAGTGTATTCATCTCTTGGTCTCCCTGTACGATTTTTACCCTCCACGCTGCCCTCCAATTCTAAATTTGTGATCCCTTGATGCCTCAGAACATGTCCTACCAACCGATCCCTTCTTCTAGTCAAGTTGTGCCACAAACTCCTCCCCAGTCCTATTCAATACCTCCTCATTAGTTATGTGATCTACCCTTGTAATCTTCAGTATTCTTCTGTAGCACCACATTTCGAAAGCTTCTATTCTCTTCTTGTCCACACTGTTTATTGTCCATGTTTCACTTCCATACATGGCTACACTCCATACAAATACTTTCAGAAAAGACTTCCTGACACTTAAATCTATACTCGATGGTAACAAATTTCTCTTCTTCAGAAACGCTTTCCTTGCCATTGCCAGTTTACATTTTATACCCTCTCTACTTCGACCATCATCAGTTATTTTGCTCCCCAAATAGCAAAACTCCTCTACTAATTTAAGTGTCTCATTTCCTAATCTAATACCCTCAGCATCACCCGATTTAATTAGACTATATTCCGTTATCCTCGTTTCGCTTTCGTTGATGTTCATCTTATATCCTCCTTTAAAGACACTGTCCATTCCGTTTAGCTGTTCTTCCAGGTCCTTTGCTGTCTGACAGAATTACAACGTCATCGGCAAACCTCAAAGTTTTCATTTCTTCTCCATGGGTTTTAATTCCTACTCCGAATTTTTCTTTTGTTTCCTTTACTGCTTGCTCAGTATCCAGATGGAATAACACCGGGGATAGGCTACAACCGTGTCTCACTCCCTTCCCAACCACTGCTTGCCTTTGATGTCCGTCGACTCTTATAACTGCCATCTAGTTTCTGTACAAATTGTAAATAGCCTTTCGCTCCCTGTATTTTACCCCTGCCACCTTCAGAATTTGAAAGAGAGTATTCCAGTCAACATTGTCAAAAGCTTTCTCTAAGTCTACAAATGCTAGAAACGTATGTTTGCATTTCCTTAATCTATCTTCTAAGACAAGTCGTAGGATCAGTATTGCCTCCCGTGTTCCAACATTTCTACGGAATCCGAGCTGATCTTCCCGAGGGTGCTTCTACCAGTTTTTCCATTCGTCTGTAAAGAATTCGTGTTAGTATTTGCCTCTATAGCCGGCCGTGATTGCGAAAGTGTTCCTGGTGCAGAATTTTGTGCATGATCATCTCGATTAAGCCCCTTAAACGTTCGATGTGTTGCCAGATCATTGGCTCAAATTTTCCAGAATGTTCAAACCAACCGCGAACAATTTTGGCCCGAGGACATGGCGCATTGTCATCCACAAAAATTTCGTCGTTCAATGGCACCAAATGGTCTCCAAGTAGCCGACCATAACCATTTCCAGCCAGTGATCGGTTCAGTTGGATCAGAGGACCTAGTGCATTCCGTGTGATCGCAGGTCACATCATCATGCAGCCACCTCCAGCTTGGACAGTGCCTTGTATAACATTGGTCCAAGAGTCGTGGGATCTGAGCCACTCTCGAACGCTACCGTCAACTCTTACCAACTGAGATCGGGACTCATCCAACCAGGCCACGGGTTTCCACTCGTCTAGACTCAACGAGCCCAGGAGAGACGCATGCAGGCGATGTCGTGTTAGCAAAGGCGCTCGCGTTGGTCGTCTGCTACCATAGCCCTGTTTTAATAGATACGTTCATCATACGTCCCACATTGATTTATACCGTTATTTCACGCAGTGTTGCTTGTCTCCACGCAAACACCACTGCCCTAGGTCGTTAAGTAAAGGCCGTCGGCCACCGCATTGTCCGTTGCAAGAGGTAATGCCTGAAGTTGGTATTCTCAACACTGTGGATCTCCGACTATTGAATCTCCAAACGTATTCCTACATAGAATGTCCCATGCGTCTAGCTCAAACTACCATTACGCATTCAAAGCATAATTAACTCCCGTCGTGCGGCCATCATCACGTCCGAAAACTGAGTACAAATAGCAGCTCCCCAAATGCACTGCCACTTTATAACTTGTGTACGCGATACTACCTCCCTCTGTATATGTGCATATCGCTATCGCATGAGTTTTGTCACCTCAGTGTTCCGTTCCCCTGTTCAGCTCGAGTTCGCGATTCCTGTGGACGGCTCCGCTAATGATATGGAAGCGGATGTGCGCTGTCCGGATAAGAATCGCGGTCCTCAGTCTCCGTGCCGCCACCGCCGGCGGTTGGAACGCGAATGACGCGGAGGCGGCACGTGGTGAGATTTCAGCTCTTCAGTTGGCACCGCGTGAAAGTACCTTCCAACAGACTATCGTGCTTGAGGAATCTCGTACATGGCTCACAAGCGGTTAAAAGTAAGGCTTGGGGCGGAGCCTTGAGCTTGCTCGAAGCACGACGAGAAATCATGCCAACTGAAGAGCTGACATCACACCACGCAAACGGGCATCCTCCGCATCCTCCGCATCAGCTGCGTCCAGACAGCAACGGTGGCGGCACAGACACGGAGGACCGCGACTCGTAAATATGAAAACTGCACCCAGTGAAAATTGCACTCGATAGTCTGGAAACTACCTGCTCAGAGGCCCACTTGCATACGGCTAGTCCTCGTCCACCGAAAACGCTCCTTACGCCCCGCAGTCGGTTGCTGTCCCTCCCTTCCCGAACTACCAAGATGCCGTCAGGCCACTGACCAGCATAAGCCCTCGCCCACGTGGATATAGCACGCTTTATAGTTACTTTAATGGATAAATCCTGCTTTTCTTTCTTTGATGATGCATACGCTGTCCTAATATGAATAATCATTATGTACTGTCATTTCAGAAATATTTTTATAATTACGTAAGTTTGTTAAGATGCACTCTCTGGCATTTTAAATTAATTTTTACTTAATATATTTATAATGGTCGTATTTCTTCCACTTCGCAATACTGATAGTGAGATGCAGAATCATAATTACATAGAAAATGTTTTTCATATTTTTAAAGTGCATAGATGAGACGCGTGCAGTTGGCACTAGAAGTGGTAGGAGAAGCTATGTACAGCGAATGTCACGTACATAGGGCATAACCCTAGCCTGTAGTTAGTATGGCAACGTATCGTACGTACTTTACACGAACTACATATTGGTCCATGGTAATGTACCACATTTAATTTAAAGAATGCTTTGTCAAGTAAAGAAGAAATGATTTTTTAATACCGTGTCTGTAATTCGGTTTTAATGTTTTCCATTGCAGTTTATCAAGATCCAGTCCTAAGTAACAAACCGTATGACTATGACTGAGAGACAGAAAATAAAATTATGATCACTTTTAGGTTGTAAACAAATATGACATTAGAAATGATGATTGAGTATCGCCAGTCCGCGTCATCCGTGGTTGTAGTAAAATAAAACACTAGTATGAGCCCTCGGCTTTTCCAACTACCTGGGAAAGTGGCAAAGTTTGGACAGCGGCATTAGTGGATCATTCCTCCACCTCTCCTGGGCGCAAATTTCACTGCGCGCGGTTTACGGTACACGGCTGCTCACGGGTACAACGGACCCGAGCTAATCAGAGGGAGGGAGGGACTATGTGATGTGGTATCACGGGAAACTGGTCCGTCTGAAGATGAAGTCAGACTGCCGAAATGTCGCACCATTTAGAGGAAACCACTGGGTAGACTACCCGAGGACATTTCAAATCAGTCAGACGTCAGGAAAGGCCAAAATCAACACGCGCGCACCAAAATTAGTCACTTCTCAGAATTGGGGCTGTTATTCAGCGTAAAATAATGCACCATTAACGACACGTGTAAGATGCAGAAAAGAAGCACAACAAAACTACATATAATTAAAATTATTGATAATTTATTAATCAACTTAGTTCTAAATTCGATGAGTGTCTCCTAATTATCGCAGGTACGCTTCTGCAGCACACATCGTAATTCCCACGTCACAGTACCGTAGCACACCGCTAGAGGCGCACAACCCATCTGCATTCAATCGGTGTATTGAGCTACTTTGTTTCGGCACCTCCATGGTATTGTGGCGCGGGGATTTCAAGGTGTAAGATATTTTATTTTTTATGTTTGATGCAATCACTTTATGTTTGTACCATAAAAAAGAGATGTGGTCAAAAACAAATCAGTGTCCGCAGACGGAATATTTTTTTTCTGATATTAATGTGTACCACGATTGCTGTCACGTCCCTGTTAAGCGAACAAATAATTACGTAAACAAATTTTTAGTGTTTAATTAAATAAAATTTGCTGCCTCTCGTACTTCTGCGTAATAATGTCACCTTTTTCTGATTCCATTCGGGTATAGTACGCACGAAGTAACCTTTCTTCATGATTCCGAATTCTTCAAACTTCAGTGTCCCGTACATATCATCAATACACTTTGAATACCAAGTAAGCGTTTCTCTCAGAAAGGGATTTCGCCGTTAAGTTTCTATCTACATCATTGCAGTCGAGTTGTCCAGACGGACTCTTCTCAGAAGGAAAACTGTGGTAAAAGCTTTCACCCGAACAAGGTGCATGTAGTGCAGATAGAAGACCAACACTGCGATTTGAAGTCTGCCAAGAAATGAAGGAAAGCATAAGGCGGACAGCGAATACCTCTACAAGCTAAGAGCGTCAGGCCCATTTTTGTCTCACTGGCTATGGTAACAAGACTTGCCAGTACTTCAAAAAGATACCAAAGGAACAATCGTGATCGGTTAAAGAATCTATTGCTCTCTGGAGTATGTTAACTATCTTAAAGCAATTGTCGTGTAACGTATGTCCCCTTAATTTTAAGTTTTCAAATATTTAGAATGTTGGTAATTATGAATATCTTCTCTAACTGTCTTTTCCCCCTTTTCTGTTTCAGGTAAATACCAGAACCCAGTACACCCGCAACCATGCTGATCCTAGAGACAGTAAGCTGCAATTATCACTTTCCCCTTTCACTGTATTCTAAAACTGCCAAAATTGGTTCTTGTTCAAACATTCGATTTTGCATTGTTTCATTACCTGCGCTGACATACATGGTTTTTGGGATTCCTATAACACTTGCTTCTTATTTCGATTAAAAAGAGTGTGTCGTTTTGTTCACTTGCTGTGAAAGCAGTTCTTTAGACGATAACCCATTTCCCCATCTAACACAATATTTATCACCGTGGCGCCTACATCCTTTCCAGTATGCAACCAAGATGACTGCTCCGTAGGAAGTTGCATATGCGTCAGGGGCATGAAGGCGCCGTGGATCTTAACGCCCCTCGGAATCTGTTTCCAGTTAACGACGAGAATCGCAAGCAGCGCGGAAATTTAGTCTCGGTGCGCCAGGATACGGTATAAATGGGTCTATTTCCGCCAAACTGCCGATAGGCTCCCTAATTCCTGTTGGTAATAAGCGCGATTGAAATGGCTGCGGTGCCGGAGATACAAATATTCTTCCGTCCCGGAGGTATTTAAACTATTTTAATTGCTTTCAGAACTAATTAAAAGTTCCCCCTTCGATATGTTGATCTAGGAAACTGAAGTCTTGAGTGGAGAACGCTTAATCGCATACTAATTAAGCGATAATGCATGCAAAATCTTGATAGCAACTGTTCTTTCTTCCCAGAAAGACTCCGTTTGGGATTAAGACAAACGGCTTCATTGTGTAATAAAGTAAAGTTTCCGCTTCTGGTAACTGCGAAATTTCTCCACTGTCCGCTTGGATCAGATTGTTATTTCCAAATAGTAAACAGTATGAACCGATACTTCAATACCTTAACAGTAATAAATTTTATGGAGATCCGTACTTTAAAGTTATCGCTACCGTGCATCATTGCGTACTTCATATTATGGTGTTTCTCGTGACCATTGTCAGTTTTATTACAGCATTTTCGGTTTTATTGCAGCATACTAGGTCTGTAAAAGAAAAATACACGTCAAATCAGGTGAAGTTATTATTTAACTCTATACGTCATTTTTTGTGCTCCATTTGTGGAACATAGTGAGATAGTCATTCACCGATCTGATGAAACTTCTGTAATAATGTTCACCAGCAACCGCAGAACTGTGGTTCTGATGACTGTAAAAGCTGTTACGCTTCACACATCACAACAGATGAAACCTTGCTAATTGAAAATATTCCTTGTGCTGTTGTTCATTACATTTAAAAATAGTCTGGTAAGATGGTTATGATATTCTTTACAGCTTACGAGTGTAGCAATTTATACGACTAATTGATTCATTTACTGTAATTTATAACTTTTAAATAAATATTTTTCCTGGTACAGCCCAAAATACCAAGGAATAAGGCAGCAGTTGTTGCCTTCGACAAAAAAAAGCTTAACACTGATGTATGTTCACACCAATTTGTGCTTGACTCGATGTTATAAAGATATTTTCCCACAAAAGATAGTGTCATTGATTTCTAAATAAACAGGAAAAGTGGCGTAGTTATTAATGGCTCCAAAAATATACACACATACATTTTCTACGATATTGCCATGTCGAACCAGGCACTTCTGATATCGCGAAACAAGTTGCTGCATAGAATTATGTCCGCCGCCTGAGATAGCAGTCAGTTTCGTTAAATTAATTTTCAATTCCTCGCTTTCTTAAATCGTTTATACGTAAATCCGGTTTTAAGAAGACGATACAAACCCGAATACGAATTTTTGAATTATGTCTCAAGTTCGGTGTCTTCGAGGATCCTAGGAAACGGTGTCCCGAAAATTCCGTACAAAATTGCCTTATCGTACAGTGAAGATTTCCGCTCTTGATTTCGATTATTGAAATAGATCGCCAGTCCACACACAAGTGTTTACGTAAGAACCGAAATTTACTACCGCTATTACTCAGCACACTTTCGCAAGGGGAGATACGTGAGGGAAGATCAGTCAGAAAATAACTTCCATTTTACTCAAAGGAGATTGTCACGGTAAAATTGTAGAGGAAGACACAGATTCGAATATATCTCATAAATAATTGAGGACGTCATGATGAGGCACATTAAATCGGTCGAAAAACCGGTAACCCAAAAAAAGCTACGAAGAAGAAATGCCACATTAAGACATTCCAAGCGACGCTTCACACCAATGGAATCATTACAATGTGATCATTTTTTACGTAAGAACTAGTTTGTTCTCATGGCTTATTCATGAGCTACAGACAAGCAGCGATAGGTCAGCAAAGATATTGGTGATGCTGATCGGGAAGTAAACCCATCGATTTCGATCACAGACGACAGTGTCCAGGCAATCAAAGAAGGCAACAATCTCAACTTTTCCGACTGTGTGGACATTCGCACAGTGGTTCCCGTTTGGCTCCATGGCCAAGGATCAGATTTCTATCGTCGAGGAACTGAATGACTGCTAGAACGTTCAGGCCCTTGTTAACGGAGACTTCATGACTGTTATAGTTAGTGTCATGTATCTGTTTCACTCTGAAGTGTAGTGAAAACTGAATAAAAGTTACTTGGGGAGTGCCATAGTAACGTATAGCTTACTTTTTAAGTCCTTTCGTACAAATAATATGTAGATATTGACACGCCTTTGCCAAATATGTAAACGAAGGTAAGAGGCTGCGTTTCTCAAAAACTGGATGGTTCCTCTGAGGTTAACAGGAGCGCACGCTTCGCTAGCGATATTTTCCAGTCGTGGCACATTCCCGTGCGTATCTGCCGCAGCGTAAGGTAGCTGGTGAGATACGCCACGGCGCCTGCACTGTCCCTCGGCGCAAATTAAGGCCATTAAGTTAAACAAAAAAAGAGCAGTGCGTGCAAAAAAGATTATAAGAAAATGAAAACAGGAGTCTGCGGACGGCGGAACGGTTATTGCACGGCGTAAATTATCCAAACAGCGGGCGCTGCAGGGTGCCAACGCGAGCTCCGCACTGCTGTTTCTGCTCCCTTTACGTCCGTAATTGTCCTGGCAGCGGCAAGAAATCTTTGAGCGTGTTCCTGTGTGTGCACGGTGTATCCGTCGAGGGAAGCGCTGCGTTCTTCTTCGAATAAAAACTTTCTCTGTCGCTTTGTAGACAGCACGATGTTTATACTTTACAGTTTGAGCTGGATGAACTCATAACTACGGGCAGACTGCGTTGTTGGCATAGCGCCGCGAGAAGCAGCCCACGTAGCGTAATAGATAGCCCTGCATGTTGCGTTTTGTAACTGTGGGAATCTGCTACAGCGCTTTTAGACATCTGCTACAGCGCTTTTAGACATCTGCTACAGCGCTTTTAGACATCTGCAAATGTAATTAATTTCGTTATTTCATGGGCCCAAAGGGGTGAAGGTGGAAAAATGCTAAATTAGGACTAAGATGGATGTCTGAGAATAGACCAGTCCAATTTTACACACTCGTAAAACTGTTTTAAGGGCTGACGTTATCGTGTTGCAAGCGCATCTGTGTCTTTTTCTCTGCACTTACGTTTTCGGTCTGGTCAGAGCCGTTTGCAGCGTTTTGAACATACATAAAAAACTGTGCACTGCATTTCACTTTCTTTGGGATTCCGGATCTGTGGTGGTGGTCCCGTCTGCTCCCAGCGTGTCCTGGTAAATTTCCATTCGATGTTTTCTCTCTCTCTCTCCTGTAAGCAGTGAGTGTGTGTGTGTGTGTGTGTGTGTGTGTGTGTGTGTGTGTGTGTGTGTGTGTGTGTGTTTGTTTGTTTTACCGATAACCTAGATTGCATAACAATTTTTCTTTTCCACCTGTGAACAGAATTCCTTGGTCGTAGTCTCCCGATCATCACGGAAGGCTTGGTCGAGATGGTGGTCATTATGAGAGATGGCAGCCAAGCAGAGTCAACCAGGGCGTGGCTTGTCGTGCACGTTATTTTCACTATTACCCACAGCCTCTCGTTAGTCACGTCTACAGTATCGTCTCTATATAGGTGTCGATGTACTTCAACTGATGCATTTTTTTTTTTTTTTTCAGCAGAAATGATTTCAGTGAAATCGTCGTTAGACCCTATTCTAGAACGCTCCTCATCTGTTGCTACCCACCGCAGGACAACACCACCAAGACATTAGCAGGAAGATATAAAAATTAGTAAGACACCAACATAATCTGACGTGGACACTCAATCAACAAAAAATGTGGGAGGCATCAACATCTTCAAGTTTTGTTGTCCTGTCACCCTCAGTTGTGCGTAATATTATGTTGATCATTTTCCCATTAGTTCCATCTATATAATAAAATATATAAAATATATAAAAATACTTATATGTATATAAATATATGAAATATAATAATAATAAGAAGAAGAAGAAAAAGAATTATACGAGGGGAGTTCAGCAAGTAATTTGGTTTTATTCAGGATTCCAACAAATCATAATGTTCCCCACTCTTTCGGCTACAGAACGCTATTTACATAATATCCGTTCAATGCAACGGGCTTATGTAACTTCACTGGGAAGGCTTGTAAGCCTGAATGTTACCACTATACTGGCCGATGTCGAAGACAACATCTTACTGCATCAATATCATCATCATCATCATCCTCCACGTACTCCTTCCCCTGGAGTGCCTCCATAAGGCCAAAAAGGTGGAAGTCGGAAAGTGCAAGATCCGCGCTGTGGGGTGGATGAGAAAGGACAGTGCAATGTTTTCTGAGCGCCTCCCGGGTACTCAATCTTGCATGAGTCCTTGCGTTGTCATGGCGACGTAGTAGTAGAGCAGTAAGGGATTTGTTATTTATCACCTCGAATGAGTGCGTCCGCACGTTTCAGCACTGCAGCAATCACAGCAGTGTGCGGCCGGCCTGTTCGCGAGACATCGGACAGGTTTGCGCGACCTTGTTGCAATGATGATAAACGTGTCATCCAACGACTCACCGTGCTTTTGTACATTTACAGGTCTGCGTAGATGTTTGCAAGGGCTTGTGAATATCTTCGAAGCCCTGGTTTTCCGCCGAAAGAATCCCAATGACAGCGCTCTGGAACGCACTTCCATTACTGGAGCTATTTTGAAGGCTGCGTATCGCGCCGCCACCCCCCGGAACTTTATCGTACAGGAGCTGAAGCCAGAATATTCCACGATGTCCCACAACAAATTCCACATTTTTTAACCATAATTGTCCCAAGAAAGAATGTGTGTTGCATTACTTATTGAAGGCCCTTTATATGGACGTTCGTAATGCGAGAACAGTGAAAGATGCGTTAATTTCGGAATTATCACTGTACATTGAGATCTTATTAGCACCCTTCTTTACACAGACATTCCCACCTACGATTACCCCCCCCCCCCTCTCTCTCTCTCTCTCTCTCTCTCTCTCTCTCTCTCTCTCTCTCTCTCTCTCTCTCTCTCTCTCTCTCTCCCCCCCCCTCCCCCCCTCCTGTGTGTGTGTGTGTGTGTGTGTGTGTGTGTGTGTGTGTGTGTGTGTGTGTGTGTGTTTCTGGCGCGTGCTGATAGGGTCGGGGAGCAGCAGTCGGCCGCGGGCTCTTTACATGGGTAAGCTGAGGCGAGGCAGCAGTGGATGTCCACTTGTTCGCAGTGCAGCAGCAGAGTTGATCCTCGGCCGCTCCTTCCCTCAAGTTCGCCGGCCTGGTAACAAGTTTGTTTCGCTGCTCGGCCAGAGCTCTTCTTCCCCCTCGCCTTCCCTTCACGACTGCCTGCACTCCTCTCCGCCTCGAGTAGAGAGCCGCCGAAAGAGCTTCAAAAATCCGGCAGAAGGCTGCATATTTGAAGCGCACTTAGATCTTCGTTTAAAATTTAACCGCGTTACCTCCTGCAAATGCAGCTGCTTCCCCCTGCAGCGAGTCATATCTGTACGTGTAACGTGCATTGTTCTCATCCAGTAGTACCAACATGAACACGGGCGTACGATTTTAATACCTGTCAAACTTTCGAAATGAAAATTTACGGGTCAGCTAAACTCTACCACGAGGAAAAAAGTGTGTGTGTGTGTGTGTGTGTGTGTGTGTGTGTGTGTGTGTGTGTGTGTGTGTAGGGGGGGGGGGGGAGTGTCTGGTAACAACCCCTGTCGGGATAAGACCTATCTACCATAGTTCAGGAGATATGATCTCATAAACAATGAAATGCGTGACTAACTGCCGCATCATACATGACGTTCAAATTTATTACTTCTGTGCTACTAACTACGTTCACAATAAATTTCACAGACGGTAACCACAAATGCGGTTAAATGCATCTACAAAAGTATATCATGGTAGCACACAATTCAGGAGACATGACGTCATAAACACTGAGATGCGTGAAAAAATGCCGCATCGTGCATTAAGTTCCAATGCTTTCATTCTTTACCACTAAGACACTCCTACGGTCCAGTTAGAGTAATCGCTCACACCTGTCAGGGCTTTCAACAGCTTTCAATTGCGAAGCGCAAACGGCTGCTGGCGAAAACAGTCGCCATCTATAGAGCAAAGAAGGGGCGTCGTCGAAGAGACTTCTACAAAATCACGTTTTAGACACGTGAAGCAGCTGCGCGCAGACTGCAGGATCTGTTCTGGATATTACACTACAAATAAAATTCTTTTCTTTTCGTTTCTAATAGAAAATTTCCGGGCAATGTCGGAATTGTCTGATTGTTTCTTATATAGACGTCGTTTGCTTAACTCTTGCGGCTTCGTGCCGGAGGTTTTTATGGGATATGGATTTTTTCTTTCGTCTGTTCGCACCGCCTTTCTCTTGCCCTCACAGTGGTGGCGGATTGCTGCACAAGTCGATAAATGTCCTGTGTCAGCTATTAACCTGTCATTCGTGAAAATGGTGACGCCCGGAAAGAAATGTGAACGAGTAAACACTCGCAGGATCCTTAGAATAATTTTCAAAGAACAGGTGCCTGCAGAGGAGTTGTCTGCATCCTGACCTAGCCGAACCTTTTGTGCGCCCGGAAAGACAGGCAAAAGGAATTCAGAAACGGTGGACAGGTGGCTACGGAATAGGCTAAAGATGGACAGATTGACAGACAGTAAGACTAATGATGATTTGAAAGGAATCAATGATCTGAATATTTCTGAAGAGGAAACAAGCGCTACTGAATTTTAATATTTACACAAGTTTTAACAAGGGGAAGGGATCATATGGGAACAGAAAAGTGACTCTCTAGAAATATTAACCATTGGAGATATCAGAATATATCTATTATCAAAAAATGAAGAGGACGGCACAAATAGATGAGTGACTGCACCGACGGCGCCTAGCCTTTACAAGTATATAATGTTGTTTCACCGAAACGTTACTACCAGAGTTGCGTATACGTACTGCTTCTTACAATAGTATTATTTCTTATAAGCTGTTCATATAATCTCTTGCTTTCGGAGTAAATAAATGCTTATTCTTCGAACTAGATCTGATATAAGTTAAAATCTTCGTTTCATTTGAGATTATTTCGTTTGTCTAAAAGTTGTTTAAGTCTTTACAGTTGATGCTATGTAGGAGGCTCGCGTGGTGAATATTTGAAGTGCAAATGTTTGGTATAGATAAAGGTCTGAAAGGCGTGTTCAGAGCACTGTTTGCGTCAGTCTTGTCCCTGGTTTGCTGCTGCCCGCCACAACTTATTATCCGATGCGCAGTTCTCCATCTCAAAGTAGCTGTTGCACTTAAAAGTCCACTATTTGTTGGATTATTCCAGTCCCTGTCTTCTCCTACAGTTTTTATCCCCTATAGTTCCTGCAGTACCACGGAGGTTCCTTTCCTCGCAGATTCAGCTGAGGTCCACATTAGGTCTTACCTTATTAAGTTCTCGTAACTGTCAATATCCTTCGCTGAATCACAACTCCAATCCTTCGAGTCTCCTCCTTTCCCGGTAGGAAAGTTCTCTTCATTTCGAAATTCTATCACCAAGTACACAACGAATGATCAATTTCGAGCACACTTTATTCAATGCAAAACAGAGCATGGTTTCTTTTCTGCTGGCTATTAGAACATAACATAAAACGTTTCACAAGAAAGCAAAAGATTCTCTAATATTCTCAATAAATATAAAATGTTTGTGGTTGACAGCTGGAGTTTGTCAGATTCAAATTTTTAGTGTAAGATGAAAAATTTTGATGAAACAGAAAGAAAATAAAAAACACAGGGTTTTTTAAAACTGGACAGCAAAACTTCAGGGATTGATTCCTCATACAACAAGAAGAAAAAATTCAATCTATTGAAAATAGGTTCCAAAATGCTTACTTAAAGAGCTCTGAGCATTGCAGTAGCGAAGAACATGTGCTCATAGTTCCTAATGTATGCATTTTAGTGCACACGTTTACTAGACTACTTCTTCTTATGTGAGGAATCCATTCCTGAAACTTTGCGTCGAATTTTAAAAGAGCCTGTATACAGCAGGAAAGGCCAACGGAAGAAATTTGTTGGAAGTCTTCTGGGAAAGTACAGAGCATTTGTAATGGAAATTGCAGTGTCCAGGCTACTGGTGAAACAAACATGGAAACATTAATTGATTGCGATACATGCTGCTAGGATGGTAACACATCACCATAGTACAGATAAAGGTGTAAAGAGGGGCGTTCGGGATACTTAAATGGAGGGGGGGGGGGGGGAGAATGATGATCTCACGAAGTCTTGTTGAGTAAAGTGGAAGACTTAATATTTGAAGAAGTCCTTATGATAAACGAGTTGCCACCATTGTAGACTTAAGTCTTTCTTAGAGGGGTTGAGAATACGACCACAGAAATTATTACGAATACATATGCTGCTTAGTGGTAAAGTGCCAGACTATGGATCCAAAGGTCTCGGATTTCATTGCCAAACAGTTACTCACAACTTTTTTCAACTCTGATTACGTGAGTATTTCAGAGTTTCATCGTGCTTCAGACTGCATGGGAAACTGTATCTCCTTTATAACCAGCTCGTTAGATAACTTCGAAGAAAGGAGGACGGCAACGTCACACCACCTTATTTGGGATGAATCCAAGTAAAGTACTATGAAGTATACTATTATTCGAGTTGATGATTACTTTCACTAACTTATTTGAATACTTACAGAAGCACATAAGCATTTTTCCGTCACTTGATACGCGAATTAAGTAGCATTTAAATGGCTGTCATTGGTATAAAATACCCTCCGCCATGGGCTGTACTGTGGTGTGTGTGTGTGTGTGTGTGTGTGTGTGTGTGTGTGTGTGTGTGTGTGTGTGTGTGTGCGCGCGCGCGTAAATATTGATGCAGAGACCGAGGAACTGCTACAAGTTTCCCTGCGTGTTTGGGTAATCTCGTGCGAGTCCATTTGAGTGTGCCCACAATTCTGGATTATTGTCCGCGCGCAGTCTGGCTTAACACTTGCGACGGTAGCGCAGCGCCTGGCTCTTCCGGCGGCCGCTAGCAGCTCCCGATGCGAGTCAAGGACCTCGACTCGCCCGGGAGAAGCCTCTGCAGAGCCAGCGGTGCACTCAAAAGCGCAAAGTAGCTCTCGCTCTGTAGCTAATTAATTTCTCTAATTAAAAATCACGTTGAGGCTAATGCGATTATACTCAGCGGCAGTAATTACCTATGGCGGACTGGTAAAAAAACTTGCAATATTCAACTTTAAATCCCGCGCTCAGACGTCAGATAATAACGGGCCGTGTTCCACACTGGACAGCGAGGATGTAAAATATAATTTTTTTCCGTTCAGTATATTTGCATTTATTCGCCTTTAGCGTCTCTCGTGGTCTTTGCCCGAGGAACGCACTAGTAAACTGAGGAAATACTTCAAATAATAGAATTTCATTTGCAACCACCCATCGGTGCCCGGGTACTTACTTACTATTATTTAGTTAGATTAGAAATCAATTATCTGTAGTATCCGAGGTAAAAATAAGCAATCAAACAGTACCGCCTAATTATAAATCCCACATATCCCTCCTCCCCTCACTTTGCCTTCTTCCCAGGCCCCCAGTTGAGTATATACCATTTGAAGGAACTGAAAGTTAAAAAACACAGTACTAGAGCGTTACGTTCGTTCCATTGCGTTGCATTTAATTTGGATTTATCGGTATCTGGACTGTCAGTAGTCACCCTAGCGATCCCAGAAACTAAGAAGTCAACAAAATAAATTTTCATTCCTAGTCCCAAATAACCACGTTGTCGAGTTTTAAAGATGTAATGTTGTCCTGGTAATACTTATCGTTTTTCCCCACCCCCACCACTCGTGATATTGCAGCGAAACATCGCGGAGGCTTTATCATTAGAAAACACGTACGACGGAACACAGCCTGTTTCGTCGTGTAGTACTTTCTGACTATTCTGCAATGAGAAAAATGTTTGGTTTGAGTACTCTCTATTGAGAAAAATGTTAATCATGATGTATAGCCAAGTTCAGGAGTATCGGTGATAAATGTCGCTACCATTCAGAATCTCTGTAATCTCTGTTCTACAATGTTAGGGAAATTGATCTTGATCCTCATATCTCTGAAATCCGAACGAAGACTTGTAGAACGACGCAGACGTCAGCATCATCCATAAGTCCCGAATTAGATTGTTAACCCAGTTCTCTGACAGGAAAGAAGAGCAGTATTGTAGACTCTCACCGCCTAAGAATATCTCCTCGTTGAACATGTCACGGACTAGGCACTTCGATTTCCTCCATCTTTACAAAATTGGAACATCGGTGTCCAGACGGTTTTGTAAACCCGTACGAAGCTATTCTCAAATTCGAAAAAATTTCGTTGAATATTTCAAGATCTCGGAACACTATTATGACAAAACATTTCTAGCGAGGCATCGTAAACTGTGTGTGTGTGTGTGTGTGTGTGTGTGTGTGTGTGTGTGTGTGTGTGTGTGTGTGTAGCGTAAAACTCTTATAACTGAGAAGTTGCTGATTCAATTCTTGATATTACTTTGTTGATTAGTAATGGCGTAAAAGTGTAATGCGCAATGTCTTCCTGTAATATGAAAAAAAATGTTTACCAACCATACTGTTCAGTCTCTATTAATAGAAAAGTATTTTTATTTGATGTTTCGCGTTTTTGTACCAAGTTATGTTTTGGATACTCAGGCTTCTATACAATTAGGAAGTTCACATGGAAAAAATCAGTTTTTGGTAAAAAATTGATTCAGTAACTGATGATTAACTTCCGCTACGAAAATTAATATAGAAATCAAATAAAAGTAAAAAAAAGTGTTGCTATTACCACCACTCGGACCAGGAACTGCGCTATTGTAAGACTTCTACGTTATACGTATAAAGTGCTCCAAAGTCTACAAATCATCAAAAGCAATTTTTTCGAGTCTGAGAATTGCGCCGTACAACGTTCAGAAACTGATGTCAAGGCAGTGACTTTCAGATGTTGTAAGTTTGGAGAAAATCGAAGAAAGCCAGTCCGCAAGATCCCTTTATCATTCAGAGTAGCAAACAGATCTGATGCAGTCTAATTTACCACCTGCCGCTTGCCTAGAACGCCTACGAGCGGGGCAACAGGCACTCCTGCGAAACGCAGCTGCTGTGCAAGGTTGCATACGTCTAGGCGGCTCGCAGCGCTGTAAGCTGCCAACCCGAGTGGTCCTCGCAACACGAAATCCTCGCGATGTTGGTGACTGCCAGCAGATCTACGTATCCGGCGACGAAATGGCGGCCACGGGGAAAACTCGAAAGAATGCTTGCCTCGACGATGAAAAAGTAATGACCGCCTGAGCTGAGTGGCGTGTGCCCGCGCATAAGTTGCCACTGCTGCTCCGGATTCGTCGGCACGCAACTGCCGACCGCCGTGACGCTCGCGGAGCCGCGTGTTTAATGCTGTGCGTGACGTATCCCGTGTTCCCGCTGCTGCAGAGTGCCGGTTTCGCGCGTTGCCCTAATCCGCTTAATGCCTGCTTTTCTCCTTTCTCCCGCTGAGAATTTCTGAAAAAAAGTTCCGCCTCTCTTTTCGCTTCACTTCGTTCACAGATTTGCGGACGCACGTTCGCTTAAAGCGAAAGTCGGCTTTTCCTTTGTCGACAGGGCCCCTTTAAAGATAAAGGATTTTCTGTTCGAAGTGGAAAAACATTGCGTGTAGACGCTTTTACTTAGATTTAAGAAGGAAATTTTTTTAACGATTGGTGGGATTACCGATCGTGCCTAAAAAAAGTTGTAGATGCAACGCCTGGCAATACCAAGTGAAGTACCAGGAAGGAGGAGGAGGAAACAAATTAAACTTAACGAATTAAAGCGTCTTCAGTTATTACAAAATAGTCACTTACAGTATTAGCCCACTTATCTGTATGACGTCGCACCTAACCACTATAGTAGCAAATCCACTATCATGCCTGTAAGTTGAGGAGAATGGAGTAAGTATTTTAAGACTTTTTCTGGTAATAAAGGATATTCGTCACCTTCCTTTAATGCTGCCAGGTCCGTATTAGAGAAATCTAATTTCAGTGCGTCGTCTTCACTCAGATCAACAAATTCTGTTTTAGCTTGAACTTTAAAATCTGAAAATACATTCCTTCGTTCACGGAAACCTGTGTTAAAACCTAGAAGGCACTATTTGCTTGTCTGTTTTCCAGTTGAGGAAAATGTAACAAGAGACTAAATTTATTGATGATGGTATGTTCTGACTTGTGTGGTGAGACAACATTTTTCTCTATTGACGTCTAGCATCACTATCAATTCTGAGAACATTGAAATGCCTTGAACGTCAGCCCTGCGTTGGTAAATCTCCGGTTCGCGAAGAAAAATTGCAACTTCATCTTACGCTGTAAATATATTCAACAAATTTTCCCACAAGGAAATCTGCAAGATATGCTACGCTGTAAATAAATAAATTATCTGTTATTCTGCAGTGGAAGTCTTTCTCCCTTTCCGTCTTGGGCTTCCAGGAAACGAGGCAGATTCTTATCGAAGCTCGAGCACTCTATGCAACGCGTTACCATGTGGTAATCATCGAACTTCCGTGTAGAACAAGAGCAGATCAAATTTGGCTGCAATCTATTTACACAAATCTTCGATAACTCTTGTACCTGTTGCACTGTCTCGGGTGTGATTTACAGTCTTAACTGTCTCAGTTTGAGTATATTCACTACTAAAGCATTATCGTTGGATTTGGAGCACCTTCTTTCACCAATGTGTGAAATTCTGAGCGTATGTCCAACATGGAGGGTGCTCCATATGTACATACACTTACCACATTCGACCACTGCATCTCATTTTTCCTCAGCAAAATTCTTCATTGATCGGAAAACATCTTCGCTACGTTGAAGTGTCCAGTGAATTCAAAGAAAAGGCCGTCATCTATTATAAATCGAACATAGGCAAGCAGCTGGGAACAAGATGCAATGTCAGTCGACTCATGTAACTGCAGTGCAAAGAAATAACTTACTTCGTTGAGCAGCGTTTTCAAAGCAGCAAAGCTCATGTCCTCGATGCGTCTTTTGATTGTGTTGGTAGAAATAGACACCTTGCCTACGTTTTTCACATTTTACTCTCGTGGAACTGGATTCGCTGCGTCTAGTGAGCAAGGCACGATGTGATCATCTCCTATTGTATGAGGTTTTTGATTTCAGCGATTCTAAACAGAGAAAAGTAGCATGATGAATCCACATGTGAAATTATCAGATAAGCTTCTTTGCGTCTGAAGAACTCTGTGACTTTTCCAGTGAACCCTTTGACTACTTCCGAAGTGGCCTTTTTGTGTGCTGGGTTTCATGAAAGCTACTCTTAACACATTACTGCACAGAGCAGACAAGCTTATCTACTATCATGGTAAAATCCCATCGCAGAAAATCTGCTTCAGATGATCTTAGAACATCGGAGATTAAGACTTGCGCCCTTAAGCGTTGTAAAATAATAGCCCGTGAAGACGGGATGTACAGGAGAGCAAAGTAGAACTGTTCTTTGTTCGTAATAGCTTTACGAGCGACCTCTGTATGCCCTGGGACGGTGTACTTAGTTGGCCTCGGTTTAATTGCGTTCCGACACATTGTGTCCCCCCCCCCCCCCCTTCCACGCTCCGCCAGACGGCTTTCACTCCGCCTGCGACGGCAATTTGTCGGCTCCAAACGAGGCCCGGCGGTCCTCGAGCGCGCGCTGAATTACCTGTGTTTATACGGGCCGCGGCTCGGGGACCCCCCACTGGAGGAGTTTCGTTGTTTTAATTGTACTCACCACGCCGAAGCTGAACCAACACCGGCTCCGGCCGAGAGGTCGCAGCCGTGGCCAAACATCATTCCAACCACGTAACCTCATACATTGATACAACGTTACACAAGTACTTCTGTCTGCCCACTGCAGCATTAATTGCATCTCCAGTGGATTACCATGGTTACAAAACAGGCCGTTCTCTCTTTGCAGTGTTCTTCAGCAATAATCACAATTCGCGCTTCGTCGTCGTCGTCACAGGGATGAGGTTGTCTCTGAAACAACGAGCTTGAGATTATATCTGGTTTTTCAACGCCATTTAATCTGTCAAAACCGCTCGAAATAACTTGTTTCAGAAATAACCTATTTTCACGTTTTTATTCATATTTTTCCCTGTAATATATGTAGAAATCCAACGAAGATAGAAAAATTTTGACTCCCTCAGTTTCAAGATACATAGACCCTAAATATAAAATGAAATAGACAAATGAAAGGAAACTTAGTCCGTCCACCATTCGCTGCTTTACTCGAAAGGTGATAAGTTTTTAAAAAAGTTTTATTTAAAAAGCAGAAACTTAACCACTGCTGTTATGGCTAATTGATATTTCGGTCCTTTACCCGTTTGTCAGCAAAAAATTAAACAGCTGTTATAACCGTGACCAAACAAATAACGAAAAATATCTGTTATTCGGAACTAAAATCTGGTATCGGTTTCAGCCAGTCGGTTTTTCCCATCCCGACGACGAATACGTAGTTTTCGTCTTCTTCTTCAGGTTGAAGATTGATTTGATCGAGGAGGACATCGTCTCCTAGGTTGTTCGGCAAAGGTGATTTTGGAACGGCGAGGAGAGATATTTGGAAGTGGGTAACGGTACACACACTTAAGGATTCAATTTTGGAACAATTTATTTCCCAGTAGCTCAGCCCTTTATCGTTGAGGTATCTAAAATGGCTTCATATCTTTGCAAATCAATGAGTTCACCCTATTGCTCCATGTGTTAGACACCTCCAACAA
The DNA here is from genome assembly GCF_023864345.2 of Schistocerca serialis cubense. Classification (NCBI taxonomy): domain Eukaryota; kingdom Metazoa; phylum Arthropoda; class Insecta; order Orthoptera; family Acrididae; genus Schistocerca; species Schistocerca serialis. Next base: position 531,859,831 of record NC_064642.1, read on the forward strand.
CACTCAAAAGTTCCTAAATTCTGCCTTTCGTTATCAGTCCCGCACTCTGCTTGCAACTCGTTCTGGCACTACACATTCACATACTTAATCACAATGGGTGACAAGTGCGAGACAATGCTTTTTCCTCCTTACCTTCTGACACTCAGAAAATAGCAGCTATTACTCGTTACCTCTGCAAGAGACAAACTCTGCACTTGTTCTTCTTTAACAGGGAGAAACTCAGCTGTTCTCCCTCGATTCTGTACAGAATTATCGTAATTTTTACCACATCAGCATCGAAATGTCATTCTATAGTGACTTCTCTCGACGAATCGGCTATTGTATTGCTCCTACCTGCTTCCTGGTAATCACTACTCCAAGATCATGGTACTTGACTGACTTGCCGTAGGCACTGGCAGTTTGTATACCGGTTTTTTGGATACTTTTGTGCGAGTTTCACCCATAGAGATGTTTCGCTTGACTCTTTTGGAACATTCTTGAAGGTTCTCGAACTTTGTCTGCATGCCACCATCTGCTAGTCACCTTGGTGGCCGATCCTGTTATCCTCACATACCCGTTACACCACCACTGACTGGTTCCTGAGCAGACTGTCAACAAGTCTGACTTCATATGGAGCACTGACCACTTCCTGATGTCCGCCTGACACCACATGTTGTGCGTTGCCTTAATATTACTCTTAATCAAGTTTCTCTCTTTTTCGCACAGTAATACCAATACTTACGATCAAAAAATGCGATAGCCATAACAACCGATTTCGTTGGAGTCTGCTTATTATATCCATGCCTAGCCTTCCCTCACCCAGCGAGGTGGCGCAGTGGTTAGCGCACTGGACTCGCATTCGATAGGACGACGGTTCAAACCCGCGTCCGGCCATCCTGATCTACTTTTTCCGTGATTTTCCTAAATCGCTCCAGGCAAATGTCGGGGTGGTTCCTTTGAATGGGTACGGCCGATTTACTTCCCCCACCCTTACTAAGCCGACGGGACCGATGACCTAGTTATTTGGTCCCCTTCCCCCAAATCAAACAGCCAACCTAGCCTTCCCTCTACAAATTTACCCCCCTATACTACCCTCCATTAGAAATTAACAATTCCTTGATACCTCATGACGAGTTCTACCAACTGATCCCTTATTTTAGCTAAGTTGTGCTACGGTTTTTCCTAATTTGATTCAGTACCATCTCATTAGTTATCCAATCTACCCATCTCAGTTTCAGCATCATGTAATACCACATTTTAAAATAGCCCGTGCTCCTCTTGTCTGAACTTTCATACAAACCTGTACTCCAGACAAATGTTTTGAAGAAAGATTTCCTAACATACAAATTTATATTTAGCTAACGACTTGTCCCAGCTTCGCATGAGTTGCCCTAAGAAAATCATAACCACAAACCTTACTTTTCATTGCTTTACGTTAGAGTTCAGTTTCCTCAGTCCTACAGCCATTGGTCGTTTGTCTGGTTCAAATTGTCCCTACTTAATATTTTCGTGATAACTCAGAGATAATTTCAGAATTTCAAAGTTGTATTCCTGTACTGCGCGTTTGCTATCATAGAGAAAACATATTTTGTAAACGTGTCTTAAAAATTATTTTGACCATAGGCTGTGATTTCTTTTCGTCGTATGACGACTTGATTGTGGTACTTCGTATCGAAATCGGTAGTCAGTAGGCAAAATAAAAGTGCGACTGTAGGTCAAAAAATATACTTTCTTTCCTTCAGGATACTACTCGCGTTGGTGTGTGTATGTAGTAGACTAATGGTATACCATCAGATTTTCGGAAAAACGTCATCCACACAATTCCGAAGGCATATATAGAGCGGACAAGTGTGCGACAATACCGCACAATCAGCTTAACAGTTTATGAATCCAAATTGCCGACAAAAATAATATACAGAAGAATGGAAAAGAAAGTTGAGGATCTGTTAGAGGACGATCAGTCTGGCTTTACGAAAGGTAAAGGCACCAGTGTGTCAAAACACTTTCAAAGGATTCATGGACCTAGAAAAACCGTTCGACCATGTAAAATGGTGAAACACATTCGAAATTCTGAGAAAAATAGGGATAAGCTGTAGGAAAAGACCGTTAGTATTCAATACGTACAACAACCAAGAGGAAAAAATAAGAGCGGAAGGCCAAGAACGAAGTGATCGGATTAGAAAAGGTATAAAGACTGGGACGCGGTCTTTCGTTTGCACAATTCAATCTACACATCGAAGAAGCAACGACGGTAATAAAAGAAAGATTCAAGAGTGGTGTTAAAATTCAAGGTGAAAGAATGTCAATAAGAAGATTAGCTGAAGACATTGCCGTCCTCAGAGAAAGTGAAGGAGAATTACAGTAGAAGGACGTAATGAGAGCTAGGAGAAATGAGAACAGCGAGAAACTTAACATCAAAGTTGGAGATCACGAAGTAGACGAAATTAAGGAATTTTTCTACCTCGACACCAATATAGCAGATGGTGGACGGTGCAATGAGGAGATAAAAAGCAGATTAGTACTGGTAGAAAGGGAATTCCAAGCCTAAAGATGTCTACTAGAATTAAACATAGGCCTTAATTTGAGGAAAAATTTCTGGAAATGTGCGTTTGGATCACAGCACTGTTTGCTAGTGAAACATGCGACTGTGGGAAAACTAGAACAGAAGAAAATTGAAGCATTTGAGATGTGGTGCTACAGTCGAATACTGAAAATAAGGTGGACTGATAAGGAAATAGGTTCTTTCCAGAATCGGCAAGGAAAGGAATTTATGGGAAACATTGATAAGAATGAGGGACAGGATGATACAACACCTGTTAAGACATCAGGTAATTACTTTCATGGTACGAGAAGGAGCTGTAGAAGGTAAAAACTGGAGAGAAGAGCGGAGATTGGAATACAACCAGCAAATAATTGAAGACGTACGTTGGAAGTACTACTCTGAGATGTAAACGGTGGCACTGGAGGGGAATACGTGACGTGCAGCATCAGTTCAATCAAAAGGCTGAAGACGTACAAAAGAGTGTTTCTCTCAACAGGTGTTTGAAACTATCGAGCATCAGCGAAATGTCACAAAGCTTTAAGCCAACCACACAGGCTGTGGTTACAACTCATTTCATCTACATCTACATGACTACTCTGCAATTCACATTTAAGTGCTTGGCAGAGGATTCATTGAACCACAATCATACTATCTCTCTACCATCCCACTCCCGAACAGCGCGCGGGAAAAACGAACACCTAAACCTTTCTGTTAGAGCTCTGATTTCTCTTATTTTATTTTGATCATCATTCCTACCTATGTAGGTTGGGCTCAAAAAAATATTTTCGGATTCGGAAGAGAAAGTTGGTGACTGAAATTTCGTAAATAGATCTCGCCGCCACGAAAAACACCTTTTCTTTGACTTCCATCCCAACTCGCATATCATATCTGCCACACTCTCTCCCCTATTACGTGATAATACAAAACGAGCTGCCCTTTTTTTTTTTTTTGCATCCTTTCGATGTCCTCCGTCAATCCCATCTGGTAAGGATCCCACACCGCGCAGCAATATTCTAACAGAGGACGAACGAGTGTAGTGTAAACTGTCTCTTTAGTGGACTTGTAGCATCTTCTAAGTGTCCTGCCAATGAAACGCAACCTTTGGCTCGCCTTCCCCACAATATTATCTACGTGGTCTTTCCAACTGAAGTTGTTCGTAATTTTAACACCCAGGTACTTAGGAGGAATGGGAAAAGACCATCTTATTACCACAAGGCTAAATAGCACTACCTTTCTCCTGATAATGACACTGTCTAACACAATAGCCACCTGATGAGCACAGGCGTGCCCAGGAAATGAAACGTTACATAATTGTGTTAAGTTTATTATTGTTGTCTGAATGTGCTTCAGAGCCCAGTTCCGTGACAACCTGAACCCCCCACGGAGTCGTGAACAAATCACACAAGCTCATAGTAATACGTCGTGTATGGAGAAGCTACGCATGCCTACAGAGGGAGAATGTGTAAACGCAGGCACCATACGCTGTGCTCCGCTTTCCCTCTGAACATCGCGTCTAGGGAGTTAATTGCTGTCGCCGTCCAACTTTGTCAATCTAACTTGCTGGGAGAACGCTGGTGGCATCGTTGGTTGTGCGCGGGGCCTCTGCTTCCGAGCGGTGCGCGCGCAGTTCGTATGCTGCTGGATTCTCTTTGTGCCCGCAGATAAGGCGCAACCGATCTGCAGTCAAGTACGGCACCGAGTGGCAGCTGAATGAGGCATAAAAGTATACGGTACCTTTCTCTGCAAAAGATTTAGTGCAATAGCCAGACTAGTCCCAAAGATACTGAACCACGAGATTAAAGCAGACTCGTCATGCAAGTATAATTCAAGAAAATGGTTTTAAAATCTGAGAAAAGTGCCTTTCAGGATATCCCGCCTGAAACGTTCATCTTCTGAGTTGTGAATACGTTGGTGGCGCTAAGCACGAACATCATCAACATCAAGTCAATTTGTGATACCGAGATATACACTTCGGTTGCCTGGCTTTAACCGAAAACGAGGTGCAACAGACATACTAATGTCTTGGAATACTGTGTAGTCGTAATGCAGAGCGTGAACCCAATCATTGCATAAAACACCATTGTCTCTGGAACAAAGTTACACTTCTGGCTGATGCTAAGCAAATTATTATTTTATCTTCAAATATTCAACTAAAAGCCTACAAATCTAGTGGTCAACACAGTAGGATTATAAAGTGCTGCGTTATCCGTCGTAAACAGGAGCTGTCTTGTACAGGTACGTATTTTGTAATGCAGCTTTGTTACTTCTTAACATTTGTCGTATTGCAAAGAAACTAACGATTAAGGTCGAACGTAATTGCACTTATGGTAAGAAATAAAGAACGCATTTCCACCAAATACATAATTCCGTCACCCCACCGCGCTTCGAAATATTTTCCACTATTTAGGCTTCGAAATTTGCCTTATTAACATCCACCAGTTTCAGATATTGTCATACCCATCTCCGGAAGTTTCACATTTATTTAGTTCCACCATGTTGTTGTTCTTGTTGTGGTCTTCAGTCCAGAGACTGGTTTGATGCAGCTCTCCATGAAACACTATCCTGTGCAAGTTTATTCATCTCCCAGTACCTACTGCAACCTACATCCTTCTGAACCTGTTTAGTGTATTCATCTATTGGTCTCCCTCTACGATTTTTACCCTCCACGCTGCCCTCCAATACTAAACTGGTGATCACTTGATGCCTCAGAATACGCCCTACCAACCGAGCCCTTCTTCTAGTGAAGTTGTGCCACAAATTTCTCTTCTCTCCAATTCTATTCAATACCTCCTCATTAGTTACGTGATCTACCCATCTTCAATATTCTTCTATAGCACCACATTTCGAAAGCTTCTATTCTCTTCTTGTCTAAACTATTCATCGTCCACGTTTCACTTCCATACATGGCTACACTCCATACAAACACTTTCAGAAACGACTTCCTGACACTTAAATCAATACTCGATGTTAACAAATAAGAACTGTTATTCGGTAGCGCTTTGTCTGACCATACGTACTTAAAAATCTGATGACTTTACTGTAGCAATTAAATATTTAGATTTGTTCTAGATTGCTGAAGCGTGTGTTTTACACTAAAAATGTGGAGAAAAAGTAGTTACTAGAGCTTCCATTGCCAGCTTCTTCAAGGCGTAATTTTGCGTATCACAAATGTGATGTGTCCAGCAATATCTCTTCCTATTTCATACCTCCTTTTTTAACAGAGAAGTGTACAGAAAACACTGATCAAAGACAGGGACAGTGACGGGGGGAGGGGGGGTCGCTTAACAACGTATACAGAACTGGTGAATTTGGAAGTGAAAGTAACAGCGAAAGGCTAAATCTGAATAGTGTGCCGCAGATCATTTGGAACGTCAATATGCTTACGGCAGGTACTTGTAGTAATTGAGACTAACCATTATACAAAGAATTAGGAAATGTCAGACCACTGAAAGAATTAAAAAGAAAACTTTCTGTTCAATGGCGATTTGGCTGCCCATCTGTGGTATTCTGGACAATGTTCTCTCTCGGCGACTTGTAAACAAGGAGTAAGTCGTGTTATACAACTACATGACACTACAAATGATACCCGCTCAAACGAAATTGAGAACAATGACCTCCATAACGCTTTATGTTTCACTTGGAGTGTTCCAAACAAGGTTGTTGCAGATGTGGAGGAGCGAAGTGTATTTATGTAAGACGTTCATACAAAGATCACGACTAGCAGACCTCACAGAGAGATCATCCAATATACAGTTGAGTATTTCTATCCGAGGTCGTATTTGATAACCCTACACAGTCTGCACTAAAACCTTTTCAACTCTTGGAGAAAGGAGTGCCAAGAATAATGCTGCTATTTTTGTCTGATAACGCGTAACTGTTGCCAGAATCTGACAATTTCTGCTTACTGGATTCTCAACTGAGTTACGCTTTGTCTTCTGGCGGAGAAGTTGGAGTAACATTCAAAGTTCTTTTAAATATGGTCTAATTTTACAAAGGGCTAAACCAAAATTTCTGTAAAAAGAAAATATGTCAACAGAGTAACAATGACATATGTTTCCAGAATGAGATTTTCACTCTGCAGCGGAGTGTGCGCTGATATGAAACTTCCTGGCAGATTAAAACTGTGTGCCCGACCGAGACTCGAACTCGGGACCTTTGCCTTTCGCGGGCAAGTGCTCTACCAACTGAGCTACCGAAGCACGACTCACGTCCGGTACTCACAGCTTTACTTCTACCAGTACTTCGTCTCCTACCTTGGAAAGTAGGAGACGAGGTACTGGTAGAAGTAAAGCTGTGAGTACCGGACGTGAGTCGTGCTTCGGTAGCTCAGTTGGTAGAGCACTTGCCCGCGAAAGGCAAAGGTCCCGAGTTCGAGTCTCGGTCGGGCACACAGTTTTAATCTGCCAGGAAGTTTCAATGACATATGTATTTGTCCGTTGGCATGATAGAAAGCAACTTGAATTTTGAAAATTCGGCTGCATGGTAAAAATTCTTAAGACTTCAGGAGTGCAGCTATGGAAATAAACACTTTTTTATATTACCGCGAAGACGTTCTATTTCGTGATATCCAATCATAAACAGGGAGTATTACATAAAAGCATATTTTTTTTTTTTTTTTTTTTTTTTTTTCATTGCTCAATCTTCGCCAATGGAGAGGGATAAGGTATCCAAACCGCTGAACAATACGAAGCTGATAAAGTGATCAGGGAGATAGCTGTCCCTGAGTGGAAACCGTTAGTTGGTTAAACCTCAGACGACTTGCGGGAACGTATTTTTAGTAGGAAATTGTTTTTCTACGCCAGCTGGAGCGGCCGAGCGGTTCTAGGCGCTTCAGTCTGGAACCGCGCGACCGCTACGGTCACAGGTTCGGATACTACATCGGGCATGGATGTGTGTACTGTTCTTAGGTTAGTTAGGTTTCAGTAGTTCTGTGTTCTAGGGGACTGATGACCTCAGATGTTAAATCCCATAGTGCTCAAAGCCATTTGAACCATTTTTTGTTTTTCTACGTCAAGTATGCAGAATAAAGGATTTTTCCTCAAGATTATCTCCCATCTAGGAAGAACGGCTTTTAGTAATGCCTCTAATTTCATTCAGAAAGATGATGATAAAATTGTACCAGCATATGTATGTTGTTCATACGGTATAGTCACTCAGCTGAAAAACGACTTGCGTATACTACGCGAAGGAAGGCAGAAAATCATCAGTTAAGTATCTGGGAAATCAAATGCAGTTAGCTGCCCGGTTAACTTCAAACACCGAACAATAAGTGTAGAAGTATTCATAGCTGGTTTGTAGTCCGCCTCGGTAGCTGCAGGTTCAGCGCGGCAGACTATTAACCAAGGGCACTGCGTTAGATTCCCGGCCGGGTCATAGGTATTCTCCTTTCGGAGACTGGATGTTCCGTTGTCCTTATCTTCGTATCGTCATAACTGAAACGAAAATCGCCTGCATAGCGCCACATGGTAAGCCTAAACTTCTCTATATTTGTACCAGAGTACAGATTGACCTTAATGAATCTCATGAATTTTCATAACACAGTGTTCTCGTCGCTCCATTGCTGAGATTGCTGTTTGGGAACGTCCCGAAAGCCCATACTAAAAAAATATGATCTTATATGGAATCTTTCTGGACTTACATTTGAGATGAGCGAAGATAAGATCCCCGTTAGGCCATCGTGATTTCGATGGTTTTCCCAAATACTTGGGAATTCTGACATAGTTCCTTTGAATAGGTCACGAACGCTATCTTGCTCCATTTCACTTCCGACCGAGCTAGTACTGTGTCTAAAATGTTATCGTAGACGATGAGATGTTAAACCCTAATCTGTCAAAAAATACAAAAGCTATTAATGCCATGTTCTTAGAGAGAGAGAGAGAGAGAGAGAGAGAGAGAGACGAAGAAAGTGTATTTCGGTTAAAATTAAATGTCGTACCTTAATAATGAAACTGTGTTGCTTAGGCTATTTTAATAACTAAGAAATGATTTCAGGCTTCCTCGTGTCACAAAGTACATTGATATTGTGTAAACGGAAACATGTGCGTCACACAGAACACACACGATTTAAAATAGACAGAATGTACACGAAAATAGTGATGCGCCAAAACATTACCACCTGTTTAATAGATTGTTGCTCCATCTTTGTTACGGAGCACAGAAGCAATTTTGCTTGGCCGGATTCCAGAAGTCCTTGGAAGGTTTAGAGAGGTACCAAGTGGTTATGATTAAAGTACAGCTGCTCACAGAGATCCAGTGTGGACTGTAATCATTCTACAGTAACGGAACTTCGTAGATGACGTAATTTGTTAATGTGGAACCGATTAACGCTGGGAAAACATTAGTTGCAATTTTGCCCACCAGGTACAAATCTGACGGTGTATAGCAAGAAAGACCTATAGAAATCTTTCCATAGGTAATTGATTAGGAACAGGACGTGGTAGAGGACCTCAAACAAGTTAGAAAGGTATGATGTTAATTTTATTATAAACCTCCGCTTAAACAGTTTGTTCACTATGAGCACCGGAGACTTCGATGAGACGCTGCATCTGTAAAACGATGGATGTGATGAACAGTTAGTTGCTCGCAGAAGTTCGGTTGGAATCTGAGGAACGTGTTCCTGTATATTGCCCTTCAGACCAGGTAGAGACTGAACGTGGCCCTTGCAAACGCATTATTTTAGATATCCCAGAGCCAGCAATCACATGCCTTGCAGGTGATCCTGCAGGCCATGGACCTGGAAAATATGTGGAGATAATACATACTTGGAAGGATGCATTACGCAGATCTTTCACTGGTTGAGCGGCAAGAGCTGTTACCTCATATAGCATGAAAACAGTAGTTACCACACAGTTGTGCTCTTCCAAAGCTGGAATTACATGCTGTTCGCCGTCCGCTGTGCCCGAGCGGTTCTAGGCGCTTCAGTCTGGAACCACGCCTCAGGCACGCGTGTGTGTGATGTCCTTTAGATTAGTTAGGTTTAAGTAGTTCTAAGTTCTAGGGGACTGATGACTTCAGGTGTTGTCCCATAGTGCTCGGAGACATTTGAACATGCTGTTCAAGGAGATCTTGATAACGTACAGGCGTCACGGTACGACTGATAGGTCCTCTGGGTGTATTCTCTTCAAAGAAGAAAGGACAGAGAATACAGGTGCTTGCGAAAGCAGTCACATATAGCAAGTGCAATGGCTCTTAGTACACGTTCAACAGTACTCCAAATTCGGCAGTTCTGTGTACTTACAGCACCCTGTAGTGATAAATGTGCCTCGTCATTCAATAAAATATTGCCCAGCCACATTCATTAACGTCAATCCATACCAGAAACCGAAGAGAGAATTTAGAACATTGTTGCGAATCATGAGGTTTCAGTTGCTGCAGCGTGTCAGTCTTACTGGTATGGGTACCAGTGTGAAACAGACGGCTAAACTTTCAATGATGTTGTCCATGAGAGGACAAGTCTTATGACGCTGCACAAGCACAACCCAGGGTACATGCTGCATGGGCAGTTACGGCAAGAGCTACATCGTCACTAACTTCCAACTGGGTAGGACGCCTTCCTCCACATCAAATTCGCCAATTTTCGAATTTCATTATCTGCTTTAAACCATTTCATGACATCGAGCCTCTCCTCAGACCTTTCAGTCCGCGATATTCTCTCTGTGCAACACTGTAATTGCTGCCGTTCACATAAAACAGCGTACGGCCTCTCTTCTCGATAGGTATACTTTCCACTTACGTTATGGCTTGTCAAATGACAGCGTGGACGTCATCCCGTCTTACTAACAGTGTACAGCGCCAGATTTGCACCTGGTGGCCAAAATAGGCACAAACTTTTTTTCATCGTGAATCTATTCCGCATTACAAAGTTTCGCTGCCATACGATAATTATAGTCCACACGGGGCCTCCGTGAGTAGCTGCACTTTAATTATAATTAATTAAATATAATAAGTAAACATGTTTGTGGTCCAGCTGCCTATGTACAGGTCAAACATTGCTCACAAATTACGAACCGGAGGTTAGCGGGTACGGAGCTGGTGCCAGACAGCATCCCAGTGTGTTCATGGGGTTCAGCGTACTGGGTAGCCAACACATGCACGTGAGTTAACCATCACGCTCCACAAATCAGTGTAACACGCTTCTGGCCTTCTGACATGGTCAGTTACCCTGCTGGAAGGTGCCAACGCGGTCAGGAAAGACATGAAGCAGGAAGGCATTCAGTTGGTCCCCAGTCGATTCACATAGTCCACAGCATTTATTGTGCATTTACCGAGCGAGGTGGCGCAGTGGTTAGCACACTGGACTCGCATTCGGGAGGACGACGGTTCAATCCCGTCTCCGGCCATCCTGATTTAGGTTTTCCGTGATTTCCCTAAATCGTTTCAAGCAAATGCCGGGATGGTTCCTTTGAAAGGGCACGGCCGATTTCCTTCCCAATCCTTCCGTAACCCGAGCTTGCGCTCCGTCTCTAATGACCTCGTTGTCGACGGGACGTTAAACACTAACCACCACCATTTATTGTGCATTTGATTACTAGTGCCGTGGAACCTCAGGTGAATGTCTCTCGAAGCACAATACTGTGTCCGTGGTGCGTCGCATATTTCGTGCAGTCGGTCACTGGATGGCGGCGTATCCGTGTAACAGTAACGACCTGGTGCAGCAAGAACAGTGACTTGTCTGACGTGGCGACATGTTTCCGTTGATCCAGTCTCGATGCTGGCGTGCCAAATACAATCGTAATTCGCAACATCGTAGTGTCATCACGGGGAAACGTCGGGATCGCCTGCTGAGGAGCCCCAGGGTGAACAATGTGCACTGAACAGTGTGTTGCGAAACACGTGGTGCCTGCACCTGCACCTGCATTGTACTCGGTCGTGAGATCTGCCACAGACCGCCCCTTATCCTGCTTCACAGCACTGCCAAGTCTCCGATCTCTACGTTCTATGACGAGGTGTGGACGTTAACACCTTGTCGCCTACTCGTAGTTTCGCCGTCTTTCAGCCACTTTCCATAGATGCTCAGGACAGTAACACGTGAACAGCGGCCAGCTTCGCCATTTCAGAGATGCTCGTTCCCCGGCCCTGAGCCATAGCAGTCAGGGCTCTGTAAAAATCGCTTACGTCAGTGGAGTCTCCCATTTGCGGCTCGTACCGTCGCTGTGATGATTCACCATTCGTCTGGGGATGAACAGGCATCGGACGTCTCCAGACACATCGAATCAGTACCAGGCTGATATGCAATTGCGCAAAGTTTTTATGCGGTAATCCTCGGAGGAAGACCAACGCCCTTCTGTGAAAGTTTAAAGAAGCGCCGCGCGGGATTAGCCGAGCGGTCTAGTGCGCTGCAGTTATGGACTGTGCGGCTGGTCCCGGCGGAGGTTTGTCCTCCCTCGGGCATGGGTATGTGTGTTCGTCCTTAGGATAATTTAGGTTAAGTAGTGTGTAAGCTTAGGGACTGATAAACGTAGCAGTTAAGTCCCATAAGATTTCACACACATTTGAACATTTTGTTTAATGAAGCGTGCGACACTGTGGGTCAGAGGGTAAGTGCCCGACTACAAATCCAAAGGTACAGAGGTTGATTTTAAGATTTTTTCCTGCCACGTGCCACTTACTCCGTTTCCGACAATGAATTGTTAATTTAAAACATGCCAAGCTGCACCGTCATTCGTACTCCATATCAAATTTTAGGTTACACTATAAACAAACGGGAAAACTCAATTCGAAGGTCGCAGAAGGGAAGGGGCAGTCGTTAATTGTCTGCGATCATATTTTTGCGAATAAAGCCGTTTTATTTGCTTAATACGTGTTAATTTATTACGAGTTTGAGGCTACTGCCAACGCCAGATCTAAACTTAGAGCACCTAAAACAAAGTTCAGAGTCGATTGCAGTAAAAGGTTTATGGCAAATAATACTGGACTTCGTTTCACGAGCTCTAAGTTTCGATCCGGTAACGGCGGTAACCACAATGTATGAATAAACTAAAATACATCAACTCACTCAGAGGGCTGCATTCGCAGAAAGAAAGGCTCCAATAGGACCATGACGAGTAAAGAACTGCTCAGTTCAAACCATATTCGAGCTGAGACAAAAGCACGTAAAACTCTTGCAGTTTTTCCATCGTTCTGAAAGTAAAACTCTGCCTCGTGATGACTGGGTGTTGTGTGATGTCCTTAAATTAGTTAGGTTTAAGTAGTTCTAAGTTGTAGGGGACTGATGACCGTAGATGTTAAGTCCCATAGTGCTCAGAGCCATTTTTTTGAAAGTAAAAAAAAAAACCGCAAGCTTACGTTCCACGTACTTCATTTGAGAATACAAGAAGAACGGGCGGGGAAAACAGCGACATTAATTGCCTTGCACCATGGCATCTACAGTGGATTGTGGAGTATTGACGTAGATGTTGAGATAACAGAAGGTGTGTTTAACAGGTACCTACACACACGTGTACGTACGTGTGTGTGTGTGTGTGTGTGTGTGTGTGTGTGTGTGTGTGTGTGTGTGTTTCGTCTATCAATTGTTCAAAAACAGTCTTAATCGCATTTATTATTATTATTATTATTATTATTATTATTATTATTATTATTATTATTATTCTGCTAACCGGTTTCAACCCGACGTAGTGTTGATCTGCTGGTCGTTTACACCATTGGTCTACTGCTGGTGGTGTCACTCCTGTCTACATAACGGGAGGAAACTATGATATAGTTTCCTGCCGTTATGTAGACAGTCGACCAATGGTGTAAACGACCAGGAGATCAACCCTACGTCGGGTTGAAACCGGTTAGCGGTATAATAATAATAATAATAATAATAATAACAGATAAAACAACACCACATAACAAACCTGACATCATACTCACCAATAAAAAGAAGAAATTAACACAACTAATCGAAATATCCATACCCAATACAACAAATATACAGGAGAAAAAATTGAAAAATACATCCATTTGGCTGAGGAAGTAAAGGACATGTGGCATCAGGATAAAGTTGGCATTATACCAATTATACTATCAACTCCAGGTGTCATACCACACAATATCCACCAGTACATAAACGCAATACAGCTACATCCAAACGCATATATACAACTACAGAAATCTGTAATTATTGATACATATTCAATTGCCCGAAAGTTCCTAAATGCAATGTAACATATACCGTACAGTTAAAAGGAAGTCACGCTTGATCAAGGTCCGCGTCACTTTCAATTTGTTAACCAGACATAACGTCTGAGAAAGGAAAGAAATAATAATACCTTCCTTCCTTCCTACATCACATACGAGTGAATCAGTTGGTTCATCCTATGGGCCCATGTAGGAAGGCAGAGTTGAATCCAACACTAAGGTTGAGGTGTACGAAAAATTCCCCAGAACAAAAGGAGATCAACAACAGCCCACTGTCGTAAAGCAAGTAAAGCAGTTCTGTCCTTAGGCTTTATGATGCACAGAATGATTTAGTGGGAGCACCTGGGACATGTACATGCCATAAATATGGCGTTTATGATCCATAGAAAACGTTGGTAATACCAGTTGGCCGAAAATAGCAATAATTCTGAAGATAATGGTTGTGAAAGTGCGGTGACAAAAGTGTGATTCTAAATGAAAGGCTTCCAACTGGTAATTCAGGTCTTCGGAAGTTGATTAGTCTGGCGTCTCGATGCATCTGGATGAGCGGTTCGTTATGAATAGTGTGTGACAGAAAACGGCAGCACCGTTGATTACCAAACGGATATACGCAAAAAGTGATCTAGGGAAAGCAAGGGCAGGGGAAGTGGCGTCCCCTTAACAAATATAAGGGGGCGAATATCAAAGTTTCAGTTCCAATGCTGAACAGTCCATAATTGGTATGCCAATCAGTAAGAATCGTCATGAGCATTGAGGTATTCATCTCACCGACGCATCAGCTTGAAGATATCTTTTGGTGAAACACCTTGCCCTGCTTCGTGAATAAGTCCGTAACCGACTGCTGCATCTCTTCGTCCGACAGGGCTCGTCCACCCTTTAAGGCCTTTTTTAATGAACCGAAGGTGCGATAGTAGCATGGGGGGCAGAGATCACAACCATCGGGCGGGTGCGAGTGTGTGTCGCACTTATGTTGGCGTAACGTCAGAGTTACGACATTTTCGTGCCTTATCATAAAACGGCAGTACCCCTTATCGTTGGTTGTTTTCGAGTGACATGCCCCCCCCCCCCCCCCCCCCCCACACACACACACACACACACACACACACACACACACACACACACACACACACACTTACCTCATTCTCCGATGTATGCCAAGTAGTGTTTCGGCTTCCGCAGCCAAGAAAATAACAACAGCATGTTGATCCCGTTTGTACGCATTTGGTAATAACGTCACATTTCCGCATTTACAGCACACACGTCAGAAACATACGAATTGCCACCCTAATGCCTCGCCTACAAGTCGATGCATAATATACATTACTGGCCATTAAAATTGCTACACCAAGAATAAATGCAAATGATAGCCGGCCGATGTGGCCGTGCGGTTAAAGGCGCTGCAGTCTGGAACCGCAAGACCGCTACGGTCGCAGGTTCGAATCCTGCCTCGGGCATGGATGTTTGTGATGTCCTTAGGTTAGTTAGGTTTAACTAGTTCTAAGTTCTAGGGGACTAATGACCTCAGCAGTTGAGTCCCATAGTGCTCAGAGCCATTTTTTTTTTTGCAAATGATAAACAGGTATGCATTGGTCAAATATATTATACTAGAACTGACATATGATTACATTTTCACGCAATTTGGGTGCATAGATACTGAGAAATCAGTACCGAGAACAACCACCTCTGGCCGTAATAACGGCCTTGATACGCCTGGGCATCGAGTCAAACAGAGCTTGGATAGCGTGTACAGGTACAACTGCCCATGCAGCTTCAACACGATACCACAGTTCATCAAGAGTACGTGTCTGGCGTATTGTGATGAGCCAGTTGCTCGGCCACCATTGACCAGACGTTTTCAGTTGGTGAGAGATTTGGAGAATGTGGTGGCCAGGGCAGCAGTCGAACATTTTCTGTATCCAGAAAGGTCCGTACAGGACCTGCAACATGCGGTCGTGCATTATCCTGCTGAAATGTAGGGTTTCGCAGGGATCGAATGAAGGGTAGAGCCACGGGTCGTAACACATCTGAAATACAACGTCCACTGTTCAATGTGCCGTCAGTGCGAACATGAGGTAACCAATGGCGCCCCATAGCATCACGCTGGGTGATACGACAGTGTGGCGATGAGGAATACACGCTTCCAATGTGCGTTCACCGCGATGTCGAATACGCGGATGCAACTATCATGATGCTGTAAACAGAACCTGCATTCATCCGAAAAAATGACGTTTTGCTATCGTGCACCCAGGTTCGTCGTTGAGTACACCATCGCAGGCGCTCCTGTCGGTGATGCAGCGTCAAGGGTAACCGCAGACATGGTCTCCGAGCTGATAGTCCATGCTGCTGCAAACGTCGTCGAACTGTTCGTGCAGATGGTTGTCGGCTTGCGAACGTCCCCATCTGTTGACTCAGGGATCGAGACGTGGCTGCACCGTTCGTTACAGCCATGAGGATAAGATGCCTGTCATCTCGACTGCTAGTGATACGAGGCCGTTGGGATCCAGCATGGCGCTTCGTATTACCCTCCTGAACGCACCGATTCCATATCCTGCTAATAGTCATTGGATCTCGACCAACGCGAGCAGCAGTGTCACGATACGATAAACCGCAATTGCGATAGGCTACAAGCCGACCTTTATCAAAGTCGGTTCTCCTCCTTACACGAGACATCACAACAATGTTTCACCAGGCAACGCCGGTCAACCGCTGTTCGTGTATGAGAAATCGGTTGGAAACGTTCCTCGTGTCAGCACGTGTGAATGCTCTGAAAAGCTAATCATATGCATATCACAGCATCTTCTTGCTGTCGGTTAAATTTCGCGTCTGTAGCACGTCATCTTCGTGGTGTAGCAATTTTAATGGCCAGTAGCGTACATGTGTTGCAGTCGTCCAGTGTTGCGTATTTGCTGCAGCAGCCACTTCAAACGGAAACTTCTTGATCGTCAGTTATCCAAATCCTGTGTCTAAACCACCGCGCCACCTACATCGCGTTGGTAGGCGGCGGTAGAGCTTTTGACTGTCGTGTTTGGCATCATTCGAAAAAAAAAGTGTGTGTGAAAATCCTAGCAATTTTTGGCCATACGTTAAGTAAGTTAACGCGTCTAAACCTTGATTCAGTCTTCCGAGGATGCTTCTGGTGCTGAAACTGAAGACAGCAGACAAATCAAAAATATTACGTACTGCACTTCAAAATGTATTTACGCAAGAGGAAACTACCGCATCAATGTTGTACCGGCGCACTGTCTCGCTAATGAGCGAAGGCGATCGCTTACAGGTTGGGCTGCACGCTTCTGGTGGAAGCGTAGGCGGATGCGCGTAGCCCCTGCTCTTAGCGATTACTTCCTCCTCTCCAGTCCCGGAATAGGCACACGACCACCGCCCACCGGCGTGCGCTTTCTGTGAGGTGAGGTGTTGGGCAGAAGCTGTGCCCCGAATGGGCAGTTGCGGCCGCAGCAATCTGGCTAACAGCGGCCGTTACCGGCGAATATTCGGCGAGCGCCGGCTGCAGGCTGGCGGCGCGCTGTGGCTCCCATTATCGGGAAGGTCTCCTATACCCGCGCCGGCTCGTTGCCTGCCCTAAGCCCCATGCCTTGCCAGGTGCGCTGCGTGGTTAAGCACTGCGCACGTGTTTCGCACCGATCAGTTGGCGTACTGTCGGGCCGTCACTTTAAACGAAAGTCCTTGTGTCTCACTACTGCCCTGTTTCTCCAAACTATTCCACTGGACGTACATGAAAAGACGTAAACTGCCCCCGTCAGGTAAAAAGGGTGTGATCAGTAGGTACCACAGTATTTCAGAATTTCAATTTCTAAAAGATTTAGCCTTTTCTCTCTGCTGGCGGTATGGAGTACATGAAAATTGATTAACGTCGGGGAGCGGTGCACACTAGATTTTAGGTGATCCGCAAAGGCAGAATTCTGTTTAATTTGTTCTTACTTGTTAAGCAAATGTTCACTAAACTTGATTTGAAATTTTATACCAGTTGGATTGGATTGTTTGTGGGGAAGGAGTCGAGACAGCGAGGTCATCGGTCTCGTCGGATTAGGAAAGGACGGGGAAGGAAGTCGGCCGCGCCCTTTCAAAGGAACCATCCCGGCATTTGCCTGAAGTGATTTTAGGGAAATCACGGCAAACCTAAATCAGGATGTCCGGACGCGGGATTGAACCGTCGTCCTCCCGAATGCGAGTCCAGTGTGCTAGTTTATGCCAGTCCAGCCTACATACGAAGCTTCACAGTCGAGAGACACTATTCTGTAAACACAGGATTCAGCGTATTTGTCTTTAGTACATATTCTAACTTTGTAGCAACTGGAGCGGTTGTTCTTCAATTAAGTTAGCACAATCTTCAGCATACCAAATATACAATGAAGCGCCAAAGAAACTAGTATAGGCATACGTATTCAAATACAGAGATTTGTGGCTGAAGACGGCACTGTGGTCGGCAACGCTTATATAAGACAAGTATCTGGCGCAATTGTTAGATCGGCTACTGCTGCTGCAATGGTACGTTATCAAGATTTAAGTGAGTTGGAACGTGTGTTATAGTCTGCGCACGAGATATGGAACACAGCTTCTCCCCGTACGACCATTTCGTGAGTGTACCGTATAACTTTAAGGTTCGCCGATGACACACTAATTCTGTCAGACAGCAAAGGACTTGGAAGAGCAGTTGAACGCAATGGACAGTGTCTTGACAGGAGGATATAAGATGAACATCAACAAAAGCAAAACGAGGATCATGGAAGGTTGTCAAGTTAATTCGGGTGATGCTGAGGGAATTAGATTAGGAAATGAGACACTTAAAGTAGTAAAGGAGTTTTGCTATTTGGGGAGCAAAATAACTGATGATGGTCGAAGTAGAGAGGATATAAAATGTAGACTGGCAATGGAAGGAAAGCGTTTCTGAAGAAGAGGAATTTGTTAACATCGAGTATAGATTTAAGTGTCAGGAAGCCGTTTTTGAAAGTATTTGTATGGAGAGTAGCCATGTATGGAACTGAAACATGTACGATAAATAGTTTGGACAAGAAGAGAATAGCTTTCGAAATGTGGTGCTACAGAAGAATGCTGAAGATTAGATGGGTAGATCACGTAAGTAATGAGGAGGTATTGAATAGAATTGGGGAGGAGTTTGTGGCACAACTTGACTAGAAGAAGGGGTCGGTTAGTAGGACATGTTCTGAGGCATCAAGGGAGCACCAATTTAGTATTGCAGGGTAAAAATCGTAGAGGGAGACCAAGAGATGAATACATTAAGCAGATTCAGAAGGATGTAGGCTGCAGTAAGTACTGGGAGATGAAGCAGCTTGCACAGGATAGAGTAGCATGGAGAGCTGCATCAAACCAGTCTCAGGACCGAAGACCACAACAACAACAACCGTGAATATCAGGAATACGGTAAAATACCACATCTTTGACATCGCTGCGGCCGCAAAAAGATCCTGCAATAACGGGACCAACGACGACTGAAGAGAATCGTTCAACGTGACAGAAGTGCATCCCTTACGCAAATTGCTGCACATTTCGATGCTGGGTCATCAAGTGCCAGCGTGCGAACCATTCAACGAAGCATCATCGATATGGGCTTTCGGAGGCGGAGACCCACTCGTGTACCCTTGCTGAATGCACGACACACAAATTTACGTTGCGCCTCGACCCGTCAACACCGACATTGGACTGTTGATGTTTGGAAACTTGTAGCCTGGTCGAGCGTGTCTCGTTTCAAATTGTTTGGAGCGGATGGACATGTACGGGTATGGAGGCAACCTCATGAATCCCTAGACACTGAGTATCAGCGAAGGACTGTTCAAGGTGGTGGAGTGTCTATAATATTGTGGGGTGTGTGCAGTTGGAGTGATACCGGATCCCTGGTACTTCTAGATGCGATTCTGACAGGTGACACGTACGTAAGCATCCTGTCTGATCACTTGCATCCATTCATGTCCATTGTGCATTCCGAGGGACTTGGAAAATATCAGCAGGACAATGCGACACCCCACAATGTAAAATTGCTGAATAGTGGCTCCAGGACCACACTTCTCAGTTTAAACATTTCCGCTGGCCACCAAACTCGCCAGATATGAGCATTGTTGCACGTTCCTTGCAACGTGCTGTTCAGAAGAGATCTCCACTCCCTCGTACTCTTACGGATTTATGGACAGCCCTGCAGGATTTTTGGTGTTGCGGCACTTCTGCGTGCTCGCGGGGGCCCTAAACGATATTAGGGAGGTGAACCAGTTTCTTTGGCTCTTCAGTTCATATTAAGTCAAAGTTATGCTTCTATCTGTACACGGATTTTGAGAACGCCAAGGCGATAGAGACTGGCAGCGTGGAATTCCCTCGATGGTTTCTCAACTAGAGAAAGCCCGAAACTCCGATTGAAATGGCACGAAACCACTGTCTCCAGAATAGTAATTTTACATTTGACTTGTCGATTTGAAGTGATCTTGATAGTTGGATGTGTATATGCAATGTAAGCGACTTCCAACAGTGATGGACAATATACTTTAGTATTTTAAAGCATGAGGTGTTTCATAATTCTGTAGTTAGTTTTATTACAAGATAATTTATCAAGTTATGATATCATAATTGTAATATATTTTTTTCCTATTACTTGAGTGTATAAGATGTGACGTGTTACACTCTGAGACGATATTTCATGACTTCACAGCACATCATTTTTTAAACTTGTGATCTAAAGAAACAGTCTACACCAACGGTTGTCACCGCTTTTCCCCATTCTTGATCACTGTTTTAGTTTCAACATGAAAAAGTTTTGTTTATGCAAGTACAGTATAAATATACGAAAAAATAATTACATTTTGCTGTGATGAAGCAGAGTCAAATGATACCACAAGTAGAAGCCGGGTAAATTTAAAAGTGAAGTAGCCAATAATACAGCAGGAAAAGAGGGGTGTGTTCCAATATTTATTACATTATTATGCACAATGTTCGCTTGCATTTACGATGTCAGTTTCAGGTTCCACTAAAAAACGGCTTCAATACGAAAGCCGAAACGGTACCCTGCAGTACAGTAAAGAACTCTCAGCAACTGGAGTGCCTATTCTTAAAATCAGTTTACAGCCGTGGAGCAGCAGCAGTTCCTTCCAAACATGGCAAAAAAACTACATTTTCAGTTTCACGAATAGTCAGAATGGTTTCATAAACGAGCACCCAGCGCATCTTCGTTAACCTACCAACCAAGATGGAGCATGCAATTTTTTTTTCCCCAAACGAAACGATGTGGTCTTCAGTTTCCATAAGTGCTCGGTGACATGTACTGCTCTTCTCAGTGTCACCGAAGTGTAATTTTTTGCAAGTACTGTCAGCCAAATCTTCATCAGTAAAAAACTAAAGTAGGCTACAAAATATGTACTAATCAATAACTATTCGACAGTGTAAATACTGTCACGTGGTAACCCCAATAAAGTCGAAATCTGAAAGCAGGGTCGTCAATGAAGTGCAACACGTAGCACTGAAATCACATTTATTAGGAACACCAACGTACAGCTAGAACAGAACTATGTATTCAAACATCGAATATACTAGAAATACAAACATAAGAAATTTCCAGAAAATTCCAAACAATAAATAATAAATACCAAATAATAGCTGGTGCGTGGGTTTGAACTTGTGACCCGTAGCATGCCATGCAGCGACGTTACCCGAAATGCCACCCTGAGCGTGTAGCATATCTCGCAGATATATTTATCGAGAAACGAAAATTAATTTCGATATTTGTTCCTCTACATGATCTGTGCAACTTTCATTCCACTGTGTTTCATTCAAATTCACAGAAGGGCAGTACACAACTGATAGAGTATCTCGGCGAAGCATTTTGTTGGTGACGGACGCGTTTAAAATTCCGGTTAGGGCGTCATTCAACAAGAAAACCAAATTTTTAATACAGCTTTATGGCCTAAACCTCGCCGCACCCCCTCCCCCCTCCCTCCACCCCCAACACTCAGAGAGAGAGAGAGAGAGAGAGAGAGAGAGAGAGAGAGAGAGAGAGAGAGAGAGAGAGGGGGGGGGGGTGGGGGCAGGGGGGGACATCGCATAGTAGACTGTTAAACACACACTGGAAGTAGTATTTACGTGCGTAGGCAAAGGCTGCGACAGTAATAAATAAGGCTCTTCCTGTGCGGGAGTCCTAGCGATTGTGCGGGTGCAGACGTGGACACATGGTGACATGAAAGATTCGGTCCGTGCTGGAAGTGTGCTCGGGTAATTAAAGTGGTTGAGGCTACCGATCTCTTAAAGCAGGAAATCCGGGTTCGACCACCGGTTCGGCACAAATTTTCATGTTGCTAGTAAATTGTACAGCTGCAGTCTTACCGTATTGGCAATTTCGAATACATTTATTGTAATGCAAATGTTGTTGGTATGCGCTGTGCGTTTTTCTTGGGAAGTAACTTTTCCCATTCAGTCAAGACACTTCTCTTTGACTGCATTAGTGGCCACTTTACCCTTTACCCTTTACCCTTCACCCTGAAGTTTGCCTTGTGTGCTACTCGTTTCTGCCTCGCGTTTGTCTTTTTAAGTAGTTTGGTTTGTGCTTAAACAGTAACATAAAAGAGTACAGCTTGGATTACTGTTGATGAGTTGGTCAGTGTGCCCTCGCATATTGCATTGGAAAATTAGTACAACGGTACTAAGACGAGCTGTCCCACAGCGATTGCATCCACATCAGAGTACATTCATGTGCAACCTAACATTGATGAATTATTCTGCATTCGTTTCAAACGCTTCGATGATTGCCTGTTACAGGTTTTTTCACTGTTCTGTTAGTACTTTCATAAGAATAAACTGGGGTAAAAACCAAATAAATTATAGTTATGATAACCGAAGAAAACTTCACAGCCCAATGGCTAAAAAACAGTTTATTGGATGACCAGTTTCGACAGAGTTGTGGTGTCGTCATCGGATCTGGAAGAGCATGAACAGAAACTGATAGGAAAAATAGATTACAGTGATGGTATCATAACTTGATAGTGTCTTGTGAGACAAACTACGGAATTACAGGAGACCTCGTGCATAAAATATTACAACATATTGTTCATCGGCGTTGCAAATAGTTTAACATTCCGTGTACACTTCCCACCATCGTGAGGATCACCACGGATCGGTATATCAAATGTAAAATTGCTATATACAAACAAAAACATAACTGTATTGGGCCGCTTACAGGTATGTTCGCCACCAGCTGGCGGTTGACAGACGAGTAAACACGAAGACCACCCATATGTCCACCAGGTGTCACTATGGCGGTTGACTGCATTATCATCTGTATACAGCATAAAACGTATACATAATTCCGCATAACTGTTAATACATTAATAAGGATCATTTTTATTTATACTAACGTATAATCCAAATCAGAGAAGTATAGAAATTTTATTCATAGCAGTATGTTCGTACATAAAAATTTTACATTTGACTTGTCAATTTCTTGTGGTCTTCATGTTAGTGAGAAGTGTACTTGCAATGTGAAATGACTTGCAACACTATAGGACAATATGTTGCAATATTTTAAAGTATATGGTCTGTTATAATTACATAGTTTGTGTTCCAAGATAATTATAGACTTACGATATCACGAATGTAAAATATTTTTTCCTATTAACTTCATCCTCTTGCAGATCCGATGATTACAGCATAGGCCTGTATAATCAGTTCATGAAACAGAATGCTTTCTTAGGGATCTTGGCTTGTGAAGGTTTCTTCAGTTATCGTGCACAGCAGATCGCCCTCTTATGACGCGAGTCGGCACCGTTATGTTCCGAGGAGCCTAATGTTAGGTCCTCGTTGTTAATGATAAATGGGTGTAGGTGCCCAAAGGGATCTGTCGCTGTAGGAGTCTAGACAGGCAAGTAAAATATTAGCTGTCACAAGAAATTTGGAAATTTTTCGTAAGTTCCTATGGGGCCAAACTGCTGAGGTCATCGGTTCCTAGGCTTACACACTAACGTAAGCTAAGATACCCCCCCCCCCCCCCCCCCCACACACACACACACACACACACACACACACACACACACACACACACACACACACACACACACACACACACACACACGCCCCAGAGGGAGGAGTCGAAACTCCGATGTGGGTAGCCGCGCGAACCGCGGCAAGGCACCTTCAGACCGCGCGGCCAACTGACACAAGTGCAACTCAAATAAACATTTTTTACTGAACTTGTTGGAGAACAACTGTTACACTGTCAACTTGCGGCAGCCGTGTCTAGCTATAAGCAGAGACCCGATACTGGCGTGCGTCTATGTACACTGAGTGTTTGCTGGTAGAGCTAGCTATCAAGAGCTCGGTGTACCATTCGGCACCAACTAGCAAAATGGAGCTAATCTCGAATTGGCAAAGCTGCTCGGGTACATGCCGTTTATTACACCGTCCTGGCGGTCTTCATTGGTCGGCGCACTGGATGTTCTTTGTTGGTCAGGTCATCTTATTGGTGGAAATGTTTAAAGCGTCGCGCTACCCCCGCAAGAACCATCAAGGAGGTGCCGGCTACGGCAGTATCGATCAATTACGATACTACAGCCCCCACACTGACGTCATGATTATGTAAAATCATAGTTACATTATTATCCTGTGCCGGCCGGGGTGGCCGTGCGGTTCTAGGCGCTACAGTCTGGAACCGCGTGACTGCTACAGTTGCAGGTTCGAATCCTGCATCGGGCATGGATTGTGTGATGTCCTTAAGTTAGTTAGGTTTAAGTAGTTCTAAGTTCTAGGGGACTCAGAAGTTAAGTCCCATAGTGCTCAGAGCCATTTGAACCATTTTTATTATCCTGTAACGAGTCTCCGGAGCCCATGGATTTGTAATGTCAAAATACTTAAAAAATATTTGCAATCAAACACCGAAATTTTGTTGGTGAGATTCGAAAATGTATAATGTTTAGGACTGCGAAGGGCACTCTACTAGCAATGAACTCTTGGTCTTCCGTACATTAACCGCGAATGTGGGCAATTTCTAACTCCGTTTTCCGTACGGAGCATCTCTTGGTAGTCGGCGATCACCGTTACCGCAGAGATTGGCCACTGGAACAGCGGAACTCCTGGAGGTATTCTAGAGCGACGTAGCCATTGCCTCGCCCCCTGCACCCCAGTCATTAACCCTCGGCTTCTCAGCCGAGATGGTCGTGGCCTTTATGAACCAGGGCGGGCGTCGTAAAGCGGGAACAATAGCGCAGGCGCCAGCGTGCTTACTCCAGAGTCTCAGAGGATCTCATGCCGCATCGTTAAGCGCAGAGCTTGTCCACGGGTCCCTACCCGCGCTGCTGAGACGCTACAGTACCCCAGAGGGGGGGGGGGGGGGGGGGGGGGGGAGAGAGAGAGAGAGTCTTAACGCAGTCGCATTAGGCGCTCACTACGGAAGACTCGCGTAAACGAACAACTTGGGTGACAGCGGCCACTTCCAAACACTGGTTGCTGCTCTGTCTGGACTTACGAATAGTTCTGAGTTGCAGCTACCGGATGTTTACTTCCAACTGGCATGTAAAGCAGTCGCGAGATGCAACAAGAAACAGTAGCAGTACGAAACATTTTGCCGAAGAAAACAACCCACAGCAGTCTCACTGTAATGAAACGACACTCTGTTTCACTCCAGGGTCAGTTCTGAATCTCGAAGAAGAGATAATATGAAGAGTATGATTTAACAGCACGTAATTAACGATGCAATTATAAACTCAGCAAACACTCGAACTGGATTAAAATGAGAAATGAATCGGCAATGTCCCTTTCGTAGGAGACCTGCCGGTAATTTAAGGTAACAAACAGAAACCTTAGCAACTGTACGCAGACCAAAGGCCTAATCAACTTAGGAGTTACGAAGAACGTCTCAGAACTGGTCTACAGTATTGAACTACAAACCCTCTTCATCTCTGGTCCTTTGCCTCTGACGAACTAAGTAATCATAGTACACTTCATGGCCGTTATTATGCTCCAACGCGAAAGAGGATGCAGTGCACAAAACTGTGGTCTAATTTTCACATGAGACTGCTTCAATGACCGTCCAGTTAACCTGTTATTCTTCTGTGGTTCCCTAGATCGCTTGAGACCGAGCGAGGTGGCGCAGTGGTTAGGACACTGGACTCGCATTCGGGAGGACGACGGTTCAATCCCGCTTCCGGCCATCCTGATTTAGGTTTTCCGTGATTTCCCTAAATCGCTCCAGGCAAATGCCGGGATGGTTCCTTTGAAAGGGCACGGCCGACTTCCTTCCCCGTCCTTCCCTAAACCGATGAGACCGATGACCTCGCAGTTTGGTCTCTTCCCTCAAAACAGCCCAGCCCAACCAGATCGCTTGAGGTGAATGTTGTGACAGTTCCTGAAACAAGACTGCATACAATTAACTCAGTCACCCATGTCCAAACTACCCTGTTATGTCACCAGTGCCGAGCGAGGCTGCGCAGTGGTTAGCACACTGACTCGCATTCGAGGGGACGGCGGTTCAATGCCGCATCTAGCCAACCAGATTTAGGTTTTCCATAATTTCCCTAAATCGCATCAGGCAAATGCCGGGATGGTTCCTTAGAAAGGGCGCGGTCGATTTCCTGCCCCATCCTTTCCTGTTTGCGCTCCATCTCTAATGACCTTGTCGTCGACGGGGCGATAAACACTAATCTCCTCCTCCTCCTCTTCCTCGGTAACTAGTGACCACAATGTCGACTCCATCTACCTTGCTTCCGAAACAAGGATTACCCTTACATACTATGCTGGAGTGCCATTTGCAAGACTGAAGTGGACCTGAATGTCACCAGACTTTATGAATTGTCCTGGGAAGAAAGATTCATGCTGCAATGAAAGTTCTGTGATTTTAAAAGGACCATATTGTTGTCCAGGTCCAGGACACATCTGTCATACATCGGAAGCGTATGAACTAATGTGAATCGAACCCAGTAATCAGTATAGTTAAAACAGAGGCAAAAGCAAATTACTGGCTACCATTGTAGACGCTCACATGCGGTTTCGAGAGTTTAAAACTTTTACCTTTTGGTTACATTCCTCCGTGGGGAAATTGTTACTCTAATTTCAGTTTTACTGCTCGTACAGGGATAATAGTTCGGAAATCTGTAACCATTAATAGGTATAGTCGTGAATTGGTATGATATAATGTTACAGTTTTCGGATAACCACTCCTCATAGATAAGCACATCTGCAAAAAGTCTTAAGAGTGCATCTTACAGTAGCCAGAAAGCCCCGTTATTGTGTGGCACACGACTGCATTAATAAAATACCAAAGCAGTAAGCCTACGAAGCGGTTTGAAGTGGACCAACCACATAAAACTAACCGCAAGAGCGCAGGTGTCTGACTGGGATTCATAAGATGAGTCCTCGGGAAGTGTAGTCCACCCAGAAAGGATGTAGCTATTTCGTCAGGGTGAGATATGCGCCAGAGGGGACTGACAGAAGAAATAGAGGATATACAGAAGTGACACCTGGCGTTCCGTAAGGTAGTGTCACAGGCCCTCTGCTGTTCCTGATTTATATAAATCATCTAGGTGATAATCTAAGCAGCCCCCTTAGATTGTTTGCAGATGACGCTGTAATTTACCGTCTAGTAAAATCATCATCAATTCCAATTACAAAATGATCTAGAGGGAATTTCTGTATGGTGCGAAAAGTGGTAATTGGCACTAAACAAAAGTGCAAGGTCATCCACATGGGTAGTAATCTGATAAATTTTTGGTATACGATAAATCGCACAAATCTAAGGGCTGTCAATTCGACAGAATACCTAGAAACTACAATTACGACCAACTTAAATTGGAAAGAACACATGATAATATTGCGGGGAAGGCGAAACAAAGACTGCGCTTTGTTGGCAGAACACTTACAAGGGAACCTCCCCATCGCACCCCCCTCAGATTTAGTTATAAGTTGGCACAGTGGATAGGCCTTGAAAAACTGAACACAGATCAATCGAGAAAACAGGAAGAAGTTGTGTGGAACTATGAAAAAAATAAGCAAAATATACAAACTGAGTATTCCATGTGCAAGATAGGCAACATCAAGGATGATGTGAGCTCAGGAGCGCCGTGGTCCCATGGTTAGCGTGAGCAGCTGCGGAACGACAGTTCCTTGGTTCAAGTCTTCCTTCGAGTGAAAAGTTTACTTTTTTTTATTTTCGCAAAGTTATGATCTGTCCGTTCGTTCATTGACGTCTCTGTTCATTGTAATAAGTTTGGTGTCTGTGTTTTGCGACCGCACCGCAAAACCGTGCGATTAGTAGACGAAAGGACGTGCCTCTCCAATGGGAACCGAAAACATTTGATCGCAAGGTCATAGGTCAACCGATTCCTCCACAGGAAAACACGTCTGATATATTCTATACGACACTGGTGACGGCATGTGCGTCACATGACAGAAATATGTTGTCTACCCACCTAACTTGTACACTTGGCGAATGGGTAAAAAGATTCTTCTGCCTTGCCCGATTTAGGTTTTCTTGTGGATGTGATAATCACTCCCAAAAAAGTAATAAAAACATAAGTTTGTCACATAAACTGCAGCAAATGAATGCAACAGTTTCACAGTCGCACAATTTTCCCTGTGCTCTGTCAAAACATGTTTTGTTTCATTGTTTGTTTAGGTGTAGCGTCCCCATACTACGGCGCAGTTACCCCGCATCGGACGGACGGACGGACGGACGGACGGACGGACGGATAGATAATAATTGTCCGAAAATAAAATATTAAACTTCTCACTCGAGGAAAGACTTGAACAAAGGACCTCGCGCTCCGCAGCTGCTTACGCTAACAACGGGACCACGGTGCTCCTGAGCTCTTAGTATCCTTGATGTTGCCTATCTTGTGCATGGACTACTCAGTTTGTATATTTTGCTTATTTTTTTCATAGTTCCACACAACTTCCTCCTGTTTTCTCGATCGGTCTGTGTTCAGTTTTTCAAGGCCTATCCACTGTGCCAACTTATAACTAAATCTGAGGGGGGTGCGATGGGGAGGTTCCCTTGTTAGTGTGAGAGGACACTGTCCACCAAGTCATTAACCTGCAACGTGAGCGATACAACTACGAACAATACCCAAGTGTTGGTCGAACGAGGGTTTTGTTAGCTGCATCCTTTCTGGGGGACTACACTTCCCGAGGATTCATCTTACGAATCCCAGTCAGACATGCGCTATACCCGCGGAGAGGACACTCCTTGAGCGGCACGTTGCGGTTCCACGTGGCACGGCCGCGCTCTGCCGACAGCCGGCCTCCCCCCCCCCCCCCCCCCCCTGGCAGCAGGCGCTGGCTTTCCTGTTAAGTAAGCGCCAGTGATAACAACACCCATTCATTCATCTCGCTGCGCGTGCGCGAGATAGCGGCCGCTGTCGCCGCGTAGCGTCCCTCTGCTCCGCACTGATTATTGCGGCCACGTGCATTACGTGCCATAACAGCGCGGGCGTTGCTCTCCTTTGCGAGATCCGGTTTGTCCCTTTAAAGAAAACGCACACAATAAAAGTTTTAAACCATATTTTTCAACACGTTTCCCATTAAATACGCGGTCTCTGGCAGACCAGGAGCAAAGCGAGGAGGCAGGCGGAAAGCGGGTAGATTTCAACGTCCAGTAGACATCGAGGTCATTAGACAGAGAACTACTCCACTATGCCTGCCCCATTTGCCGACGGCGTCTTAACTTTTTACCTTCTTTCTATTAAACAGAGAGTTTCGAAGGAATAATAAATATTTTTAGGAGGTCCTAATGCAAACTAATTCGAACGAAACATTCCGCATGACATGGTTACGGAGATTCAGCTGGTAAGACGTAAATTTTCATTTCACGTCTTGATACTCCACTTTCTGTGAGTTAATTTGTCGGTTGTCGTTTTTGTTGTGAAGTTAAAGTAGGAAAGTTGTGCTTGACTTTGCAGTTTTGAAGTTTTCCACAGTGACTGTGATCCCGTTATTATTGTTTACCGATGAAGACGTTTTCGCTCGTGACGGTATCAGTAACACTCGTAACACACACCGGTGTCAGGACAAAAATAGCATACTTTCGTGGAGACTCAGGCCCAAGAGCGCCCCTCTGCAAATATGTGGTGCGGTATGCTGTGATAGATCAGTTCATTGGGCCTGTCGTGTAACCGGATCGTCTTAAAGGGCCCTGCTCTCTGAACTTCCTTGAAAACGAGCTATCAGCATTATTGCTTCTTTTAGCTATAAGGATGGGTATGATCCTCCAGCATGACAGGGCCTCTGCATCTTTTATTCTTCAGGTGACACTTAATCTAACAAGAGGAGGTGAAACAATTTATACTGTTACGTAGGTTAAGATCTCAGGTATCACACAGTGCAGTCATTCAAACTGGTGGCCCTTATTTGCGAGTAATCGATGGAAAAAAGATTCGGCATTTCGTGTACACTAAGTGTTAAAAAATGTTGCGTCGAATATTTGGGCTAAGTGGTGTACAGAATAGGATAATAGCTTCACATGAGTAAAGGTTGGGTTCTAATCTCGTTACGTGCTGTTTTTTTTTATTTTGAAATCTTAATCGAAATTACTATAATAACTTTTATTCAATTAATTGATTTAAATCATAATTTTAATCATAATATCAACTTCAGCATTTTCCCTGATTTTGCTTCCTATCATTCTTTTTCCCCCTTGAAATATTTGATCGTCTCTTTAATTAATTTTATGACCCTGTTTTTTCATCCACATTATTACATT
The DNA here is from genome assembly GCF_023864345.2 of Schistocerca serialis cubense. Classification (NCBI taxonomy): domain Eukaryota; kingdom Metazoa; phylum Arthropoda; class Insecta; order Orthoptera; family Acrididae; genus Schistocerca; species Schistocerca serialis. The sequence continues at coordinate 531,890,163 of NC_064642.1, forward strand.
CATTATACCTATTTCTCATTTTGTTTGAATTTCTTTTTACAATACTTACACACCCCTTCTTTCATTTAAACCTTTATCTACGTTATTTTGTTCATAGTGAAACACGTACTTAGGTTATGTCTTAAATGTTTGCATGGCAATTGCCATGAAAAAAAAAACCTGCGCATCTCGTAACGAAAAATACATTTTTCAAAAAAATGGTTCAAACGGCTCTGAGCACTATGGGACTTAACATCCATGGTCATCAGTCCCCTAGAACTTAGAACTACTTAAAACTAACTAACCTAAGGACAGCACAGAACACCCAGTCATCACGAGGCAGAGAAAATCCCTGACCCCGCCGGGAATCGAACCCGGGAACCCGGGCGTGGGAAGCGAGAACGCTACCACACGACCACGAGCTGCGGACTACATTTTTCACACCACTACAGTGTCAATATAAATAGATTTGGTCTTTTGTTTTTTGACTGATAGATTGGATTTTTCAAATGATTGAATATTGTAGTAGATAAACATAAACAAACTCATATTCACCAAAAATTCCGACTGGAAAAAGAATGATACAAAGAAAAAGTGGAACAAATGACAAAAGTTCATACGGTGATTAAAATGTAACAAAAGAATAGAAACAAAAATTTACATTTCAACTAATTAATTGAATAAAAATATTGATAAGTTATTTCGATAAATATTTAAAAATATACTGCACCTGACGGGGTTTGTACCCAAAACCTTTGGTTGTGAAGCTATGAAGCTATGAACCTATCCATGACACCACGCAACCTTACTATACACGTTGACTTTTTCAACATTATTGAGCATTAAGCAAAACTTGGAAATTTCTTTTTGTCAGTTACTCGCAAACGACGGCCCACGAGGGTAAATGGCTGCGGAGTGTGTTACCTGGGATCTTATCCCAAATCACCGTGTATTTGCTTCCAAAAAGTCGACACCACCGCTGGGGGACCTCTCCTGCCTAACGTTCAGCAGAAGATGGGTCAGTAGAAATTGATAAGTTTTTTTTTTTGTCACCAAGGTCTCCAGAAATTTTTTTCCTGTGGCGATGTTCGAAAAGTGAAGTCTACAACAAAAGAGTAAATGCAAGGAATGAATTGATAGTTGGGTTTATGAACAGTGCTGCCCTTATGAAAAGAACCCCCAGACGACTTGAGAAGACCTATAAGCATTGCTTTCAAGAAAAATCGAAAGTGGACTGAAGTCGGAGCTCGAATTAATGAAAATAAGCTTTGATTTTCATCATTTCCCTTTGTTGAATACCTTTGAGTATTGGTTTGTTATATTTGATTATTCTATAGCACCATGTTCTCAAATATTTACTACTTCTGAAACATCCTGTATTTCGTGCTCTCTACTCCCTTTTACTTCCATTGACCTCCCCCGTGTCCATTTAGGGATTTGATTATTATATCACTCTTATACGCACGTACTGTCATGGGTGATCGGTCATGAGATCTGCCTCTCACCTAAACACCGGCGAAACATTGCGCCTCTTTATGTATTTACCAAAATTTCTTGCGTCTCTTAGTCTTCTCAATGTTCTACACCTCTGTCCAGTTTTCCATACCTTTTTGTAACACGATTGGGCGACTTCTGATTAGTAACGCCGTCCTCCATTGACTTCTTTCACGAAAGATGGAATGACGACAACGTAGTTTGGTCCCTTAATCGCCATACAACCAGCCACGCACGTTTCCCGAGAGCTACCCAACGGAGTTCCCCTTTACTATCCTTGCAACGCATCTCTGAATTTCCACGAAGTCTGCTCTGCTGTCTGGTAACTCCAAAAATGCTGGAGCAGTACTACAGAATTTGTTGCATTAGCGTGCTGTATGCAGTTTGCTTTACTGCAGTTTCCCAGACACCGGCATCCGGCAACAAATCTTACTTTCACACACCTTCTCAACTTAGTCTTTCCCCTAAATACTTCAATGTAATGGGTTACATGTCTTTACCCCCTCCCCTCCCCTCCTCCTCTACTCGTACTACAGTACTGTATTATAGTAGCAGAAGAAACAACTAGAGAAGACGCACGTACTGGTTAAATGTTCTACGCGTGTAGAATTTGGCAGAGTTCATGGAAAAGATGGAATGTAAAAGAAAGCAGAATTTGAAGAACTAGAATGGTGAAGAGGTCACTATGTATTTAAGAGTTTCAGCGTAACAACCACGTCGTGCGAAGTGTGCGCCTCGGACAGACAGCTGAGCATTCTGCTAGTACGTGAGGTGCAATGTGCCAAGGGCATCTCCCTCTCTTATTCTTTTATATTCCTTCTTTGCAAAGAGAGGAATATTGCGAAGCGTAAAACTTTATACTGCTTGTTCCATTTTTCATTAGTCCTGAATACACGAACAGCTCAGTCAGTTTTTTCGCGTAATGCTGTGCGGCACGTTGCTACGATAACTCCGAAGTACCCTCACCGCTTAGGACATCACTACTTGACATATGCCACAAGCATTTTCCTTCACGGCGCAATTCACAGATCTTAGCTTCGCTACTGAGGTATGTCAGTTACATACATTTCTGTTAACGTCCTCAGCCATGAGCCTAGATTTCATGAATGAGAAGTTTGTATCGGTGGACAGTGCATTGTTCTGAGGCAAAATAAGATTAAAATACTAAATTTAAAAAAAAGGTGAATCATGTTCAAAGTGGGTACTATTAATGTTTGTAAAAAAAATTGAAATACGTGCAATCTCAAACTCTAATATTAAACATCTAAAAATTATGAAAACAGTTCAAATGGAATGCAGAAATGCAGGTCATGCAGAATGTAGTCAGACCACTACACCGATAAAAACAGAAATTACCGTCATTTTTCGAAACATGCTGTCACCTACCGTGAACATGCAGAAACAAGACAAAGGGATGCACTGAAAGCACATGATGTAAAGAACGTCAGAATCAGGCACAGCGAGTAAAGTTTATTCCTGATGTGAATGTAAACAAATTTCGGATGTAGCATGTATGTCACATACGGACTGAGGTGGCTAAATAATCAGTAAATTATAACTCAGTTATAAGGATCCTCAGCCCTAAGGGTGGTTTCATGGACACTGACAGCAAAACACGTAAGTGTGATTGTGACGGAAGATAGTCAGAGGTGACTGAAAAATACTCGATTCCTCCAAATATTTGTGATCTTTCTAATCGTATATGTTAACTTCCTACTTTTTCGAAATGCTGTAAAATTACTTCTTTCATCCTGCTCATTCTGCGAAGCACTGCTCGCATCTGGGAAGAGCGGGAAGTAAATCCCGTACAGTCGTCATGATTTTCGTTCTGTATGGTTTCCCTAGAGCCCTAATGAGAATGCTGGGGGGCTCACCCGAAAAGAACACGACTGAGTGCCTGAACTACAAAGTCGAATCTGAAATCGAGCTACGTCTATAATAGCCTCATCGTCTACGAGAGTTAAAATTCTTATCATCTTGATAAAACACTCGTTAATTTTTCGTCATTTCATTATTTTCTGTTCACTTGTTGACAGCTTCGTTAATCATTCTCCAAATTCTGCTGTTAGTCTGTTACTATCTTCCTCACAATTATTAGACTTTCAGGGAAAGAGTTTTGGCTGATCCGGGTTACTTATATGCACTGCTATACATATATTAACACGCTAAATAAGGATTTCTTAAAATAGTTAAATCTTCTATATCACCAGTCAGGTAGTAAACCAGCTACTCTAAAAAGACTCACAGATCCGACCACTGGACTGGAAAACGAGCACCATGGTCAGTCACTGTTAAACCAGTTGGAGATGCTATACACACACACACACACACACACACACACACACACACACACACACACACACACGTACGTGTAAGACTGTAAAAACCTCAACCTCCAATACATGTCCCACGATTACGCCCTACGCTCGCGAGAGCTATCGGCTGACTCCCCATTTCGGGAGCAGCAAAATCGCCCCAGGAAGTCATTTTAATATGCAAAACTTCCGGCCAGTAAGCCTCGAAGGCGGAATGTAGACATTTCCATAGTCCACTCCCTGCTAACAATCTTAGTACTTGTAACTCGATGCTTCCTGGTGTGGAACACAATAAATTCTAATGTAACAGATGTCAGAGAAAACCGGCCATTATGGGAAATCACAAACCTTTCAGCCAGCCATGTGGTCTCCAGGCTACAACCGATGTAGGAGAATTAGTGAAAGATTAGCCCATCATCTCCAGGCCGGGGAACCTTATCCCCAGATACTGGCTCTGGCGGACACAGTAAACGTCACAGTACCAAGGTGGATATTTTGTCTCTGAACACTTTTCTTTCATGCAGATACGAAAGAAGTACATTTGCTGCCTCTTAGCTGTGAGTTGGTGTCAATGGTATTACAGTCACACCTCCCCTTTATCAGCCCCCGCCCTCAAATTCCCAGAACTGAAACACCTTACTTTCCCTCTTCCTCAACTACAGTGATGACTAGTACAGCTAAGGGCTTTATTCTGTGGACGATGGTGAAGTGTGCCTGCCCGCATCTCGTGGTCGTGCGGTAGCGTTCTCGCTTTCCACGCCCGGGTTCCCGGGTTCGATTCCCGGCGGGGTCAGAGATTTTCTCTGCCTCGTGATGGCTGGGTGTTGTGTGCTGTCCTTAGGTTAGTTAGGTTTAAGTAGTTCTAAGTTCTAGGGGACTTATGACCACAGCAGTTGAGTCCCATAGTGCTCAGAGCCATTTGAACCATTTTTTGAAGTGTGCCATCCTCCACGTCATTAGTAGCACTACGTTCATCGTCACAGATTGGCTAGCACAACTAGCGCTGATCCATCACCGAAGTATTAAGCCTCACGTGTTGCCACTCTGTTGAACAGCATCGTAGCGCCTTATGAGTGTGCTGTCCCTCGAATGTTAACTGTGCACAGGGCAGAGCAAAAACAAGAAACTTTCCGGCTCAGAGGGTCACAGTAATGGTGGTTTGCGGTGCAGTTGTTTTACCATTTTTTTCCACTGTACCCTGCCTGTGCCTCCTTCCCCCCCCCCCCCCCCCCCCAACCTTTCTTCCTCTCACCATGCCATGCCCCACCTGCGCGCAGCTGTAGCAGTGAGCGAGTGGCTGCTATTGTTGCGTCAGCCGGTGAGTACTAGCACTTGACGGCGGCCACCGACCTGCCTGACGCAACGGACAGCTGCAGGTAACTGCTCGGCGGACCCGGCAGCAATTGCCGAGTGCCGGCAAAGCGGCGCGAAGCTATGGTACGCTCCGCCTGGAGCTCCAACTCGGACGTTTTCCCAGCGCACCCCAGATACTCGGCATGACGGGCGTCCATATTCGTAAAGACAGGGCGGCGTAAGGGACAGACTGAACAGTGAAAAATCAAGGTAACACCGAACCTTAAAGTACTACCTCCCAGAGTAACAGGCGATTTCAAATATATCAGAGACGATCACCAAACAACTTCATAGACGCCACTTGTTTTCCGTAAAGCCATCGAGCTATTAGCTTTATTTTTCCTGTAAAAAATGTTTTTATTAATAGTGGGTGAAATGGCCAGTAAAATTTTTCTGGGCTTGTGACCGCATTGTCATTATGTAAAACTATCGACGTTTCGGTCACTGTTGCAAGTGACTTTCGGAAAGATGTCTCCTGCAGCAGTGACAATGCGGTGACAAACCCAGAAAAATTTTAGTGACTGTGACAATAGCCCGGGAAGCCTGCGTTTATATATAGTGCACGAAATGGTTCAGATACCCATACTAGCTGTGGAATGCCATGGCAGATACTTGGTGCTGCCACAGGGCGTAGTGTTAGAAACATTACTGTTCTAATTAAATAATATGGGCATTGTTTTTTCACCCTGTCACTCTTACAGTTCAAATCAGAACACAACATAGTCATTAACACAATTTCGACTCACTGCGTTTCGACATCTACATCTACGTGATTACTCTGCAATTCACATTCAAGTGCTTGGCAGAGGGTTCATCGAACCACAATCATACTATCTCCGTACCATTCCACTCCCGAACAGCTCGCGGGAAAAACGAACACCTAAACCTTTCTGTTCGAGCTCTGATTTCTCTTATTTTATTTTGATGATCATTCCTACCCATGTAGGTTGGGCTCAAAAAAATATTTTCAAATTCGGAAGAGAAAGTTGGTAACTGAAATTTCGTAAATAGATCTCGCCGCCACGAAAAACGCCTTTTCTTTGACTTCCATCCCAACTCGCGTATCATATCTGCCACACTCTCTCCCCTATTACGTGATAATACAAAACGAGCTGCCCTTTTTTGCACCCTTTCGATGTCCCACCTGGTAAGGATCCCACACCGCGCAGCAATATTCTAACAGAGGACGAACGAGTGTAGTGTAAGCTGTCTCTTTAGTGGACTTGTTGCATCTTCTAAGTGTCCTGCCAATGAAACGCAACCTCTGGCTCGCCAGTTAGTTGATATCATCAAGTTATGAGGCGATAAAGATTAATGTAGGAACAGAAGTAAAACTTCAAATAGCCAAGATCACTATTGTTCTGCCTTTATTGTGATGACCGGTTTCAGCAAACTACTTTGCCACAATCAGATCTTCCGCAGTACAGTTCACTGAATCTTGGAGAAACGCATATTATATCGTACCATATCATAGAACAATATTGCCTGAACATGAAAACAATAGCGTATCAGCAACTCGAGCATAAAATAACTATTACCTAAAATAGCGTACGTACTGCACTGATCATAAAAGCTCATGTTCGCACATTATCAGAATGAAGTCTACATTGCGCTAACGTACGAATATGGGCTTGTATAATAAGTGCAGTACGTACGCTGTTTCATATAATAGTTATTTTATACCTGGCCTAGTGATATACTATCATTATCTGTTCATGAAAGATCGTTCTATGATGTAATATGATACAATATGTGTTTTATCAAGATTCACTGGAGATGCGAAAGATCGGATGATGGCAACGTAATTTATTGAAACTGATCATAATGACAAATGTTATACAATAGCGATCTTGGCTGTCTGAAGTTGTAATTCTGTGTCTAGTTTTACGTCCGTAAGAGACGAGAACAATCTGGATCAAAAGTGTGTGTGTGTGTGTGTGTGTGTGTGTGTGTGTGTGTGTGTGTGTGTGTGTGTGGGGGGGGGGGGGGGGGGGGGGGGCGGGGTTCGTCCCTCTCTTCTCATTACTGTTCCCTATTACGCCAACATCCTTTGTCTAATGTCGCCTTGCGAACATAATTTCCAAGTTGGACATCACTCTGCTCTATTCAAGCGCCAAGCTTGACTTCCACAAACGCATGATTTACGTTACATGACAACGGTTGTGAGACGTTCTTGTCTTTAATCCCCTGAAGTAGTTCTCAAGATCACACGACAGTAACGAGAGGAATTCACGCTGTTCGTTTGTAGCGTGACTCGTTACGAATGAATTCGACGTAATAGATGTAGTAAAGGTACCTGAAATTGCGGCCGAGTGTGGAAGGATGTGAGAGAGCAGAGTCGAGTCGAGATCACCCTGTCCTGTTGTTCAGAGTCAAACTTCGTCTGCTCCTTACTAGAAAAAAAGCTGATGGGCACTGAAAGTTCCCTGTAAGGGACGTGATTGTTTCTGTGCCTTCTCCTTATTCAATGTGAGCTGCTGCGCTCGCTCTCTCTCTCTCCCTCTCTCTCTCTCTCTCTCTCTCTCTCTCAATAAACGATAGACTTGCCCCTTCTGATATCCGGAGAGCTGTCTAAAGAATCATGCGCTGGAGCTGTAATGAATGGGGGGAATCGCTTTTCCCTTGTGGCCTTACGACGTTATTTTTCGCTCAAACGATGGCCGCGATATAATCTTTGGCGTGTCTGCAGTTGAGTCTTCCGTCAAAACCTCAAAGCCGTCGGCACCATTACTTCGTATCTGTTGACATCGTAATCGGTCTCTCTATCGGTGAAAGCAAGAGGATCTTCCTGCGCTTTAGAAGCCCTAAGTTTACAGTAACTCATATAGATTTATTCCCTAGGCAATAACGATAACTTTCGTACCTCCTTTTCGTTTTCCACATTAATGATTCACTTGGAAGTTGCTTTTACCGAAGCTTCTGGGAAGACAGCGGACAACCTTTTCCTTAAGACATCCTTCTAGAATCCATTTACTTTTCAGTACATTGTGAAGCTCATCTTAAATTTTTCTTCTGTTTTCGTGTATAAAAACGTGCAGAATTTAATTCCAGTCAATAATCACAACTCATCGTCAGTAGATAGATTTCTCTACATACCGTCCACCTTCTGATCAGTCTGGAAAGAGGGAAACAATACTACTGGATCATATTCCTCTTGTAAACAATAATTAAAAAAATAATTAAAGCTGCTAACATTAATGGTTCAAATGGCTCTGAGCACTATTGGACTTAAAATCTGAGGTCATCAGTCCCCTAGAACTTAGAACTACTTAAACTTAACTAACCTAAGGACATCACACACATCCATGCCCGAGGCAGGATTCGAACCTGCGACAGCAGCGGTCGCGCGGTTCCAGACTGTAGCGCCTAGAACCGCTCGGCCACTCAGGCCGGCAATCGCTGAAGACACACTTACCAACGTTTGGGAAGAACTCGGCTGTAGACTTGATGTGTGCCTTATGACTAATGGTGCTCACATTGAATATTTATAAGGTTCTTGGTAAAACTGTTTGAACTGCTCTTTCATTTGACATATCATTTATAACTGTGAGTTAAATATAATAAATATTATAAAGCGTTAAAACCCCGATATTCATTTATAAACGCACTGTATAATGGAGAGAGGTGGTGGTGGTGGTGGTGGTGGTGGTGGTGGTGGTGGTAAGAGTAAGGGAAGTCGTCTACCTATAAAAGTGTCCCATCGTATGACCCAAGAAAGAAATAAGAAGGATGTTACATGCAAAGAATTTTCGTTCAGCGAGAGAACTTCCTGGTGTCGACTGTTAACAGAAGCTCAATAAACAGGGGTCTTCGGGTCATAACGAATATCTGGTGGCCGGGAAAAAAGTAAGTAATAAGGATCTGGAGAAAAACGAACAAGACTCATATGGAACAGATAAGGGAGAGAAAGTAGAGATTGCTGGGGCACACATCGAGAAAGACAGATGGAGCACTCGAAAAGAGGACATTGGAATGAAATCCTCAAGGAGCAAGGAAGAGAGACATACTAGAGGTACACGGCAGAGGACCCTTAAAGGGAAAGCAAGGAGAGTTGCGAAGACTCGGGCGAAATTGAGGGAAAAGGTCAAAGAGATGGATGGCGAGTTCTTCTGGATGCCTTACACCGCATCAGGGGCCAAAAGAATTGAGTCAGGTAAGTAGGCTTTAGTCTCTTACGAAAACTCGACGCATTTTTTGCTGGTCAGCTATTTTTTTTCCTCTCCTTTTTCATTCAGTCACGACCAGATTGTAGCTGTTGGAATTTTTCGTAATTTCTACAGGAACACAACAGAGACGGGATGATGATGATGATGATGATGATGATGATTGGTTTGTGGGGCGCTCAACTGCGCGGTTATCAGCGCCCGTACAAACTCCCAGCCTTTGCTCAGTCCAATCTCGCCACTTTCATGAATGATGAGGAAATGATGAGAACAACGCAAACACCTAGTCATCTCGAGGCACGTGAAAATTCCTGACCGCACCGGGAATCGAACCCGGGATCCCGTGCTCGGGAAGTGAGAACGCACCGCGAGACCACGAGCTGTGGACAGACGGAATGATGTCACTGGAACACCGGTAGATTAAGTTTATAAATGTTAATGAAGATTATGTTGCAAAATAAAGATTTTTGAAAGCAGATCCTCATTTTCGATGTCGAGGTCAAAAGTTAGCAGATCACCGTCATAAACGCAGCTGCCGAAGGTCGGCTTCACGTAACGAAAGGGAGACAGGCGAGCAGACAGTTTATCGAGGGCGCTGCGGTCTGCTCTGCTGTGGCCTGGCTCGGGCTGCGCTGTGCTCAGAAAGGTCAGCCAGAATCTGCCGCAGACGGCGCGTGGGCAGCGGGGGAGTACGCTCGGCTAAGTACAACGGCGGCCTTTTATACCGGCAGGCAGACGTGTTCCGCCGCCGCAGCCGCCGCCGCCGTTTCGCGGCTTACGTAAACAGGACCGCCCGCGCATTCGGATTCAGCTCGCGCCTTACGTAACGCCGGCACGTCCGCAGTCCACCATCTTCCTTGCCCATTTTTCTTACATTTCATTTTCTTTCTCCTTTCCGCCCACGTCGCTGTCTCTGCTTGGCCGGTTGGGTAGCGGACGTCCTTCCTCGGCCATTACATGCAAGAAAACTCAATCTCCGTCCGTCCGGAACTCAACAGTTTATACAGCTTGGTTGTCTTCCTCACCTCCCCCCCCCCCCCTCTCCCCAACGAAATTGTGCTTTTCCAAATCAGAATAATTTTACCTCTTTTATATATATATATATATATATATATATATATATACCACTGCTTCTTACTTCTGATGCAGACATTCATTTCCTAGAAATGCATGCCGAAGTACGTTAAGGGCGCTGTGGCACCTGCATTAGAAATAACGAATGCTTCCTCAAAGTTTTTCTCTTGTGTAATACCCCTACGAAACATTGTTTGAATTGCAGAGGAATGTAAGAAAAGAAATGTTCCTCAAATTGGTAAAAAATGAATTAATCATACAACCTTCGATGCAGTGTTGCACATTCGATTTGAAAGACTGAAAGTACGAGACATGTCAAGGCGTACGTACTGTTTTTAAATACGCCGTTGCAGCCGTCGCAGCCCTCTCGATGGCTGTTTGCGCGTGCGGACTGATTACCAGCATCTACTGGCTGTCAGATCAGATGGTAGTGAAATTTTCGTGTTTGCTTAAGAGGTGGTTTACTATCTTTTGGTTCAAAGCCGCCCGGGATTTGCCGAGCGGTCTCAGGCGCTGCAGTCATTTACTGTGCGGCTGGTCCCGGCGGAGATTAGAGTCCTCCCTCGGGCATGGGTGTCTGTGTTTGTCCTTAGGATACTTTAGGTTAAGTAGTGTGTAAGCTTAGGGACTGATGACCTTAGCAGTTAAGTCCCATAAAATTTCACATACATTTGAATTATTTTTGTTCAAAAATCGATTTTTGAAATTGCATTTTTGGATCCATAAGTGTTTAGAATCCACCCCTGTAACAATTTTTCCGAATACGGAACGCAAAGGTTTGTTATTCACGGTTGAACAAAAAAAATGCACCTGCCTGAAATCGGCCTTTTTCACGCACCAGTTTTTTTCTTTCGGAGGACGAGTTATTGTACCGGTGCTTGGGAGGAAACACACAAAATTCAAATGAAAGTCTGAACGCGTATGTTTGGAAGTTAGCCCCCCAAGCATTTGCATTCTGGTGCGAAGACGGTGGAGATTACGACTTTCCTGGCAGTGAGCAGCTTCAACCAAGGGTATTCAGCAATTCTGAAGTCCATGACAATGATGGACGTCACCAGGGGCTCCATTCGACGCAGTTAGCCAAGCATTCGGACGACCAACGGATTAAAGCGACCGAAAACCGCTTGTCACCGGCCGTAAGAGCGGTTCTGGAGCAGCGCAGGATGGTCCAGATCGAGCAGAACGCCCTCTAAGAGGAAGGACCAGTTTATGGATCCGGAATAGCAGATTGAACGTCAGTGGCATAATATTGCATTTCTGTGTAGTTAAAACTTCAAACGCGTTTTGCTCGAAATGACTTTCTTTTTATCGCGCGGTGTGGTAACTTCAACTCTACTGAACCGATTGGCATGATTATTTGTTTCTGACGAAGCTAACTAAGTTGTCTAGGAGCTGTACCACTTTTATTCCGATCCATCAACTATAAATATTTTTACATGGCCGACGAAGTCGCAAAATCGTTGAAAAAAACCCTGTTTTTTTCAAATGGCCATTTTGTTTTCCTATGGTCCAAATAACTTACGCGAGGTACAACTCCTAAATAATCTTACATACTTCGCTAACGTCAACTGAATTTTGATTTCAGACGAGCCGGCTGACCTGTGACATACCGCGCGTGGACGTCTACATTGAAATTTGGTTCCGTTCCGACGGCCCTTCCGCCTTTGCTCTTCAACATTTCCGGTCGAAAAATTTCCAGTTTATAGAAGAAATATCAATAAACATTTTGACAAAATTTGACATTGATATCTATAACACATCCCGAGAAAAAAAATTCTCAATGAAGATGCTTTTTCGGGCCAAAGATAGTAAACCTCCCCTTAAATGCATCCCTCAATTGAAAATTCTAGCCGGTGTACAATAGTGAAACTAGTTGAAATTTATCGGTAGATTAGTGGATTAGTGCAGTTTATGGAGAAACTGTTAAGTCATCAAGTAATGAGAACATCCATTAGAGTTGTTACGGATGGCTGTTCATGATGGAGTGCGAAGTGGAAGACCACCTGTCATCATCGAAGACTTGTTGCAGAAAGTATGTACGTATGTAGGTCACGTATACTGCAATAGCTTCTCCTGTCTCACCTAGCGCTACACGCGTGCGTCGTGTAAATGTGATGTATGACTTAAAAACACGAAAACAATTTTCTTTATAACGCTCTGCGTGTCATTGTCAGTACTGTAAAATGGCGGATATATGAACGTTATAAGATTATACATTAAGAAAGATAAATTTCAAGAGGACTGTTACCACAGCGTTTCAGCGCTGTCTGCGGGACTAGGAAAAAATTTATGTCATAAAAAAATTTAAGGTGACAATGCATAAGGTATCACGACAGAGTATGCACAGGAGAAGGAAAAATCAGGATTTAAAAGTTAAAAGAAGTAGAATCTGCAACAATATGCGTAAGTAAAACATATAGTAGAACTGTCGCATTGATGGCACTCTTCTTTCTGCAGCAAGGTATGTATTCTACGTTGCTGGTCATTTACATTGCAGCGTCGACACTGTTCGGACGGATTGGCACAGCACCTCACTGCGGGAACAAGCGATCTCCAGAAGAGGTTAACCGCAGCAACTGGCTCAGCCGGGCTGTCCATCATCATAAATGTTGAAATAGGCATCAGTAACAGATTCGGACGGCAGATGGACCGTGGCTCACACGAAGCGTTTCCTGTGGAGGACTCCTGAGGTGCATGCGGGCACCTGTCAGCAAGCGATTTCCAGGAATAATGGACACAAATGTCACTGAGCACATTTTTCATATATCCGTTGATTTTTTTTTTTTTACGGATATATATGGCATTATCGTGCAACTGTTGTTGGGACAAAATTAGAGGTTATAGGACAATCGCTGCCATGAGCTTCTGACACGCGTTTTGGTGGCTTCCAGTCGCTTTAACGTACGGGTCACTCACTACTAATTGCTCTCTGCAGCCGGAGACTTCAAGCCGTGTTTGCCTTAGTTTCCGTCCGGCTTCTGCCCCACATACAGCAAGCTTGGAGAAAAAAGGAGAACGACACCTCCCCGGAGAGTCCCTCTAAATCCCCTGAGGGCACATTATTCGACAAAAATGAATGTTTTATGTTTTTTAATGAGCAGATTAACGCGACACGGCGGCCTTTGTGCGCGGCGCCGCCTGACGGTGCTCGGCTTTTGTTCGGCGTCGTTTCCAAGTGGCGCCTCGGCGCCAGGCGTCGGCGAAAATTGGATTTCTTGCACGCCGCCGTAAAAGACCTGGCAGGCGGCGAACGCGCGCTGGGCTGGTACTTTATTCCCGCAGACTCTGTGATAACTGTGGCTGCGGCGTTACAGTAGGGCAGCTGCGGCAGCGGCTCCACCACCTCTGGCTCGCATCATTTAGCAGCCCCACAGGCGACCGACACACACTACTCTTACACATAGCTGCGAGGCTGTGATTGGCGTTGAACCCTTGTAGTTTTTCATTGGCTGGGGACTGGTTTGAGTCTCTTGACTTCTATTTTAACTAAAGTCCAGTCTTGATCACAACACTTATGTCTCAATAACATAGGTGACCGGTTTCGGTTATATTTACATAACTTCGTAGCAGCTGAGGAGAGCTCTGCCTACCATCCTCCACGGAAGCCATGGGTCTGAAGATGGTTATATAAATATAACCGAAACCGGTCACCTATGTTATTGAGACGTAAGTGTTGTGATCAAGACTGGACTTTAGTTAAAATATGATACTTTATTGATCACTGTTCCAAAAATGTTTACTCTTGACTTCTGTTTCGTAAATCGTGTAAAGTCTAACTACAAATGCTTCCCAAGCTGGAGAACATGACTATTTGGAGACAATGATCGGTTCAGTTGGGGCAGAGGACGCAGTCGATCTCATGTAAACACAGCCCACACCGTTACGGACTCACGAACAACTTGCACAGTTCCTTGTTGAGAACGTGAGTCTGTGGCTTCGAGGGCTCCGGGCCACACTGGAAACGTACCATCAGCTCTTACCAACTGAAATTGGAACTCGTAGCTTGCCTGCCAGGTCACGGTTTTCCAGTAATCAAGTGACCAACAGATACGGTCACGAGCCGATGAGAGGCGCAGCAGGTGATGTGATGTGATGTGATGTGCTGTGCTGTTATCAAAGGCACTAAGGTCGATCGCTTGCTGACACAGCCCATTAACGCCAAATTTCGCCGCACTGTCGTAACGAATGCGTTGTGCGGTTATTTCACGCAGTGTAGCTTGTCCGTTAGCACTGACAACTCTGTGCAGACGCTGCTGCTCTTAATCGTTAAGTGAAAGCCGTCGGCCACTACGTTGTCCGTGATGAGAGGTAATGCCGGAAATTTGGAGTCTACAGCACACTGTTGACAATACGGATCTCGCAATATTGAATTTCCTGCCGAACTCCGATATGGAGTATCCCATGCGTCTATCTATAACTGCCAGTCCACATTCAAAGTATGTTAATTCGTGTCGTGCGGCCATAATCACGTCGGAAACCTTTTCATGTGAATCACGTGAGTACAAATGATAGTTCCGCCAATGCACTGTCATTTTATACCTTGTGTACCGCCATCTGTATATGTGCATATCGCTATCCCATGACGTTAGTCATCTCAGTGTCTTGTTGCACAGAAATCGGTGAGGGGTTCCTTCTGGGCTCGATTTGGATATTCTTCCATTATGTGTCGGGTTGTTTGCTTTTTGTCTCCGCAGTCACCTTTTGAATATGATTCCTCCCCTGCCGGCCGCAGTAGCCGAGCGGTTCTGGCCGCTTCAGTCTGGAACCGCGCGACCGCTACGGTCGCAGGTTCGAATCCTGCCTCGGGCATGGATGTGTGTGATATATTTAGGTTAGTTATGTTTAAAGAGTTCTAAGTTCTAGGGGACTGATGACCTAAGATGTTAAGTCCCATAGCGCTCAGAGCCATTCTTCCCCTCACTTCACGGAGGGCGTCGGAACTGGTGCTTTGGACAATTCAGTTTAATGTCGTCCACACTTTGCGTTATCTGTTCAAACTAGGAGGCTTCTCCGTGATACGTGATTGTGAAACGTTAATATTGTAGTGGACAGCGTTCTTGCTAGTGTTTCCAGACACTGTGAACGTCAAAGTTAATTAGTTCTTTAGCAGTAGCTAGTATGAGTTCCCTAGACGCTTGTCTTCTGCCATGTATGTCAGCTGTGTGTTTATGTATAAATAGCTGGTCTTCACGTCGTATTATACCGTGATGCCGTTGTGTTGTATTGTAAGGCACCACGTATACCGTTTGTATATGTATACGTGTAGGACGTCGTTGTCGTCTCTTCTTTCCCTCGTCGATATCAGAGCATGGGAAATGTTTGTTTGTTTTTACCTATTTGTTGTTGATAACACACAACTACACGGCCACGGTTCCACCTGATTCCAGGATAGCTAGCTTAATATAGTATAAAGATAGTGGGTTTCGATGCAGCGTTATTTAAGTGTGATTTTGTTCTTCACTTAATCTTTCGGACTCTAAGAACCAGCTACTCTTAATCAGGCGCAAAACTCGACTTGTAACAAAAGCACTAACGACCAGTCTGTCACAATATTAATAATACGTAAGGCTCTACACCATTATAAGAAAATATCACTGTTCATGAAATAACAAAATATACGAATAAACTACTTTATATCTTTCCTTTCATTCGATCAAATTCTTTCAAATGTTTATTTCGCACCCATATTTTATTGACACCTCGATGTAGAGTGTAAATGTGTGCATGAAAAATAGTACACTGTTTCTGCGTATGAGCTTTTGGATTGCTAGGCTACTTCGATCAAGAGTATTTATATTTGATTTTGAAATTGATCTTTCTATCCAAACTTACGTCCTCCACAATGGCCGTTTCGCGATAGTTAAGAATTCGCGTAAATTGTATTCTCGCGAGTTTAAAGCAAACCATCGGTGGCGCGAAAGCAGTCTTGATACCGCGGCACACTAGCGACGCTTACTATCCCGTCACGAAATTTACCTGCATACGTCTACAATCAGTTCCAAGGTCATAATTCGCCCCACGCGATTGTGTGCAATTGAACATCGTCAAATCAATTATCTCTCGAATCGTAATGACTGATCCCGACACTGACCGTTCATAAACGCACAAATAACTCTTTTTTTTTTCTAAGAGTAAAAGAATGTCATGACGTCATCTACATAGTTATTAAAATATTATTCCAAATGACCTCAAACATTCATCGTCATATTTTAACGGCAATCAGAAAAAAATATGATTTACTATCGGAGAATAAAACATAACAGATCGCAAATCGCACGTAACTAAATGACAGCTTTGCTCATCGCGCAAAACTATATAAGGAAATGCCCGAAATCTCAATTTCACCATACCAACTGACAGATACAAATAAGATATTCAAGACGTCGTAGATCAATCTCGATCTTTAATGTTACAGTATCTCCGGTCTTCGTATACACTGAGGTGACAAAAGTCATGGGATAGCGGTATCCACGTGTGCAGATGGCGGTAGCGTCATGTACACAAGGTATAAAAGGGCAGTGCGTTGGCGCAGCTGTCATTTGTACACAGGCAGTTCACGCGGAATGGTAGTTGCAGATAGACGCAAGGGGCATTCCATTTCGGAAATCGTTACAGAATTGAATATTCCGAGATCCACAGTGTCAAAGGTGTGCCGAGAATACCAGATTCAGGCATTGCCTCTCACCACAGAGTGGCTGACGACCGAGAGCAGTGTCGACTGCATAGAGTTGTCAGTGCCAACAAACTAGCAACACTTCGTGAAGTAACCGCAGAAACCAATGTGGGACTTAGGACGAACGTGTCCGTTAGGCTAATGCAGTGAAATTTGGCGTTAATGGGTTATGGCACCAGACGATCGACGACAGCGCTAACAGTACGATATCGCCTACAGCGCCTCTCCTGGGCTCGTGACCATATCGGTTGGAGCCTAGACTATTGTAAACTGTGGGCTGGTCAGATGAGTCCAGGATTCAGTAGGTTGAGAGTTGACGGCAGGGTTTGTGTGTGGCGCAGACCCCACGAAGCCATGGACCCTGGGGTCATCAAGGAACTGTGCAAGCTGGCGGTGGCTCCATAATGGTGTGATCTGTGACCCCATTGAATGGGTAGTCTGTTCCAACTGAACCGATCATTGACTGGAAGTGTTTACGTTCAGCCATTGTATTTTTAGAAACCATATGTTCCCCGACAACGATGGAATTTTTATTGATGAAAATGCGCCATATTACCGGACAACAATTGTTCGCTATTGGTTCTAAAAGCATTCTGGACAATTCGAGCAAATGATTAGGACACCTAGATCGTCCTACACGAAACCCGTGGAACGAACGTTTACGGGACATAATGGAGAGGTCAGTTCTTGCACAAAATCTCGCGCCAGCAACACTTTCGCAGTTATGGACGGCTGTAGAGGCAGCATGGTTCAATATTTTTGCAGGGGACTTCCAAAGACTGGCTGAGTCCATGCCACGTAAAGCTGCTGTACTTCAACGGGCAAAAAGCAGGCCCGACATATTAGGAGGTATCCCATGAGTTTAGTCACGTCAGTCTAGGCTCAAGGAGGGCAGGTATGCAGTTGGAGTAGATATTACTGTGCCGCTGACAGTGTCATAATGTCATTTAGTATCACATCACTATTATTGGTAAGCGAGCTACTAATCCCCACAGGGACGCAGTACGCCGCCGTCGAATAGACGACCCTATCTGCTGATGTACGAAGCGTATTTGTCTTGCAGTTCCGAGAAGCGCCGCACAGTTTTTGGATGAAGATGGTTCTTGTCTTCTACCTGCAGTCTTCGGCAGTTACCCATTCCAAGACAGCTTCCTTTCCAGTGTTACTCCCAGACATTTAGGACAGTTGTTATAGTTAAGACGTTTTCCTTCAAAGCTGAGCCGGCCGCTGTGGCCGAGTGGTTCTAGGCCCTTCAGTCTGGAACCGCGCTGCTGCTACGGTCGCAGGTTCGAATCCTGTCTCGGGCATGGATGCGTGTGATGTCCTTAGGTTAGTTAGGTTTATGTAGTTCTAAGTCTAGGGGACTGATGACCTCAGATGTTAAGTCCCATAGTGCTTAGAGCCATTTGAACCATTTTCAAAGCTGACATTAAACTCTCTTTCTGCTGAGCAAACATGGGAGCATGATACTTCTCTCTTACTTGTTGCAGTCTTAATTCTTGAAATTAGCTGTTGAGTGACTGTTAAATAAGTGCAGTGTTGAGGTTGGTTTAAATTAGATTTTTCTTGATATGTTTTTCGCTAGCGAGTGGTATTTTTGTGAATACCAGTAATTACATGTAAAATATTTAGTTATTTGTTGCATCTTAGATGGTTGAGCACAAAAATTTCTGACCTAGTAAGATAAATTCAAAAGTATGAGTAGCAGGAACAAGATGAGTCAAAAACTTTAAAAAATTGGCGACTTTGAATTGAAGGAATTCTATCAGCTTGTAAGCAAAATAACAGCAGACGGACGTAGCAAAGAGGAGTACAAAGCGGACTAGTGAAAAGGAATTTCTGGATAAGAGCTCTGCTAGTATCACAATTCGACCTTACTCTAGGAAGAAATTTCTAATATTGTACGGTTGGAGCACCGCGTTGCGTAAAAGTGGATCTTGGATTTTCGGAAAAGCGGAATAGAAGAGAAATGAAGCGTTTGAGATGTGTTGCTGTAGAAAGATGCTGAAAATTAGGTGTAGTGGTAAGAAACGTGGAGTTCATCAAAGAAGCGACGGCGAGAGGGACGAGTGGGAAACATTACAAGGCGAAGAAGAGGATGACAGGACGCGTGTTAAGACTTCGAGGAATGACTTCATAGGACTTGAGGGAACTGTACCAGCTAGAAACTGTTGGGAAAAGAGAGTTGAAATATACACAATAAGTAACTGATGACGCGGGTTGGAGTGCTACTCTGAAATCAAGAGGTTGGCACAGGAAAGGAATCGTTGGTTAGTAAATGTGCTGCATTTAAGCCCACAGTCCGGTAGCACAGAACAGTTTGAGACCACTTAGACAGCATTCCTGTGGTACTGACAGTGAGCCTTGCTTTCTTCAGCGGCCTCGAGTGGAGTAACTACTACACTGTGTGGTCTAGCTACAAAGATGTCTGCATTAAGAGATACAGACTGTACCGTAGATTTGCAACCGTCATATTAGGACATGGATAGTTCATCTATCCCAGCGAGGAAGTATTTATTTATTATAAATGTTAAACAGCTAATATGGGCAGGGACGGTGCCACATGTGAACCCAAGACGTGAGCGGTACGCGGAAACAAAAATAAATGACGGGTCGTGCTCTCATCTGTTATAGGTCGGCATAGGGGGACATGAGTAGGAAAGCCAGCCTAAGCAGCGATAAGTATTCCGCTGGCGTAGTTCGCCGACTGCGCGGAAAGTGAGGGTCGATGCACTCTGCATGCGTGCATAAGGGGGCCACTGAATGTCTAGGCGCTCAAGCCTGCTAGTGACAAAGGGCTGACACGCTGCCAAGCGCGACGAACTCTGGGTTGAGGGGCCCTTCTGCGACTGAACTTGCACAAGTGAAATCAAACTCACTATTAAATAGTAGTTTAATTCAGTATTTCATGCCTACACAGATGCAAAAAAACCTTTTTACAATGTTGAGAAGATAATAAATATAGATTTAATATAGAAAAATTAGTTGGTGCTATAGGTCCATGAGACGAGTCCAAACTTCGTGTAAAGTGGACCCACTTCTTTTGGCTACAGACCTTGGATGGTGTTCAAAAATTTAACGTACCTTACATACTTCTATAGTTGATTTCTTGTTCCATATTTTTCTGGGATAACTTACCACTTAAAAAAAGAACTTTGAGAATATTACGTCGTGGCCACCTGTTGTCATCCTACAGCGACCTCTTCAATGACTTGGGTATAATGTAAATAATAAATAAATACTCCGTAACGAATTAAGAAGAATAGTAATATCAACAGCTACAAAATTACAAGAAATTACGTTTTTTAATAATTGCATAAGTAGTCAGTAGTTGAGCAAGGAGTTAAATATGCGGCCACGAAAAGTTTTAATCGTCTGCTGTAGAGTACGGAATGTCTTGACAGGTAGCAAATTGAAACCACTTAGATGATCAGTGATCTACATATGCAGCCACATACAAAAACAAATCATGCATTTTTAGCCTGTAAATCGATGCATTTTGTGTTATTGCTACAGAAACAGAACTAATGTGGTGTATTAGGGAATACTTTATTGCTAAACATTAAAACTCGTAAAGTACACAAGGAAGGCAGGCAGGTTAGAGCGTATACCACAACAAAATAGCTCTACCCATATCAAATGCTCATATGGCGTTAAGGACGAGATTAATGAAGCAGTTAAGTCTGGAGCACAGCATTGTATGGAGGAAGACGTGGCCCTTGTGAAAACTGGAAACATGGCAAGGAACTGGAATGCGGCTGTAAAGAGGTTATTCAAAATCTCCATGGACAAACGAAGTGAGAAATGTAGAGAAGTTGAATGATTAAGCGAAGTAAAAACTTCATGGAAATCACCTTACCAGAACAGTAGATGTATAGTGTGGCACCTGCTGAGACACAGGAATAATTCCTAGGCACTAAAAAGATCTGTAGAGGGTAAAGTTACAGTGTCTGATAAAGACGAAAACGTATGAAATACCATTGAAGATCTGCGCAACTAAAAAAATTTAGCACAACGCAGGAACGAAACAAAGGTCAAAAAACATTCTCCAAATTCAATAATTTGTATGAACATGACACATCACAATACCCAGTGCATACATAATACGTTGTTGGTCGTTCACTCCTGGAGATCATTTGTGTTGGACAAGCATTCACTCAAGAGCATTTCTGTTACACACTTCTACCTAGGAATACGTAGCTCTCGTGGTATAAACCGAATGTAGGACCCACATATACAGAAACGTATGAAAGACGCACACATTCGGTTTATACCACGTTTTGGACGTTCATTTTATAGATATGACATAGTGTATGCCCTTCATCTGTATGCAAGTAAGCATTTTATACTTCGACATGACACTTACGTCATGTTCCTGCTTTTTTACTTCTTTTTGAGGTATTATTTCCTTCCATTCATCACCTTTTACAGTTACTATGTCTTACGGTAAGTTATTTCAGGGTTGTGCGGATAATGTATGTCCGACTGTCAAATAAAAATCATGAATAGTATTTAAAGAAGTTTTAATAGATAGTATAATTGTACAATGTATTGAGTGGAAATTCGTGATGGTACATTTTAGATATGCGACAAAGGATGTATCTCTTCTTTCTGTCAAATGTTCGGTGTAAATTCATTGTAGAGTCTTGCCATTTTTCTCATTCTGTTTCTATGTAACTTGACTGATAAGCTGATGATTTTTTCTTTAATGTTTTATGCATACAGGCCTGAAGATGATGCAATGACGCGTTGAAACTGGTAGCGACAAAATAAATTAAAATCATAAGGATGGCTGTAGATGTTTTTATTTTTTGTACTGATAATAGCTCTCACAACTATACAATAAATGACTATAACGACATTAGATTTATGAATTCAACTGTAAGAAAAATTAGTATACGACACACACCGCCACACTTACAGGAGGGAGCGACCAACAACGTATTGTGTATGCATTAGGTACTGTGATGTCACTTGTTGATACAGATTTTTGTGTTTTGAGTATCTTTTTAGAATGAGTTGAGTGTAAACATGTAATGATTCTAGACATTCTCATTAACGTCTTATTTTTTAATCGCATTTCTTTCATTCTGTTAAAAAGTGGAAAAAGGAGTAACAGCGTTAGTGAGAAAGGACGTCCTATCCTGGTATTGGGCCTAAAATGTTTGCTTGGCAATCGACTTCCAATTTTGAAACATCTGTGCCACGACAGTGGATTTCTTGTTTGTAAACAAGTGACTGCGCCGATTCCGTGGGTCAGGGATAAAAGAAAAAAAAATTAAGTAGATAAGCCTAGCGGCCTTTGCTAATAATAATTTCAGGGGATATTGACAGTTGCGATGACTGTGAAAACTAAAGAGGATAAACTCTCTTTCTTGAGTTGAATACGTAACGGAAATAGGTTAGAAAATCAATGTAAGTGAACACAAAACACATCCAAAAGACAGTCTAACGCAACAGCAATAGCAGTGTTCAGGGCAAACGGCAAACCTAGGCAATATAATGGAGGGATACGTGATGATTTGGCTTGATTATTGCCTCTAAAACAATGCCCAAGGATAGAGGGTACTCGGCTCTCCATGATCGCGGTTTCATAACCTGAAATTACGAGGAAGGAAACGTTCTGTTTACTCGGGAAATAATCTGATACGTCTTGGACTCCGAATTTGGGTGTGATGGTGAGCTTTCCAGTCTCGCTGATAAGATGCTCTATTTCGTAGACTGTTCTGTGCCTTAGGGTGTTGATGCACAGGACTTCATCCTGTCAAATAATTTAAAGTCAATATCTGTTGGTTGTGTTTATCAAGGCGGCTAGACGGGACGAATTGTTACCTCCATCGTTGTTGTCTGCTGAGAAAGAACAAGGAAACAATAGTAACCATAACCATGTTTGCATAAATCCGTTAGTATTAAAAATAATGCGAAATACATGGAAAGGTTCACTATTCCAGTTGTAACTGCAAATACATTTCACTTGAAGCCGATGTTAGTACTTGATGACAGTCTCTGCAGTTCTGTACGGTAATATAAAAATCCGCAGTAACGATCCTGCCTTGACAAAGACCTCAAACAATACCTCTTACACAAACTTACTAATATTGAAGTGTGTGTTCGACCGGGATAAGTAATCTGTTAAAACTGTCGGAATTGCTGCTTACTCGGTTAGAGACCATATCACTTTCCTCCTAAATAGACTTCATTTGTAAAAGCTGTTCTTTCGTTCTAGTTATGTGGCTTTGTTCTGCCAGCAGCGAACACACAGTCAGAATAATACTAACGACTGAATTGTCGACTGTAGCATCAGTTGTATCTTCAGCTGCAGTGAATTGTGTTAGTTTTGCGAAACAGGCGCACCATCGCAAGCGCGTTGCTTCCACCGAAGAGCTGAAAATTCGACGTCAGACTTCGCAGACTAGAACGTATCTGGGATAGCACTGACGCAAATAATGCTCTAATGCTGAAACAAGCATAGGACTAATTTAAAATGTGTCATACCCAAAGACTTTTTGATTTGTAGTCTGCAGCTTGGAATAGACGTTAATACTTCAAATGACACTGTTAAATACATATACCACAGGTAAACTGCTACGTATAATTGTTTTTGTCCTGAGCCACTGGCATGAATACTCGTATCTCGCTAATGGTTCAAATGGCTCTGAGCACTATGGCACTTAACATCTGAGGTCATAAGTCCCCTAGAACTTAAACTACAAACCGTAGTGGTCGCGCGGTTCCAGACTGAAGCGCCTAGAACCGCTCGGCCACACCGACCGGCCTGCTGTTCCCAAATGTACATAATGACATGTATTTCTTTACTACGAGGTGTGTGAGGAAACTAATGACTGTCTTTTTTATCCAGCAATGTTTTTAGTTTTTCAAACAATACTGTTCCCTTCGGCACCCATAACCGGCGATGTCGTTGTTCCCCGTCTTAGCAGTGCTGAAAGGCTTCAACTGGTAGGGTCTTTAATATGTCGGTCACATTCTTTAGAATGTTTTCCATAGTCCAAAAATGACGTTCTTTTAAGACACTTTCCAATTTTGGCGAAAGAAAATAGCAACTGGGACTAAGGTGAATGGGGAGGGGGGGGGGCGGGGCGTGTAACAGCAGGAATGCGTTTTGAGGTCAAAAATTCTGTGATGGAAATGGCTGTGTGACATGGGAAGTTGCCATGATGTAGCATCCACTTGTCTGTAATGCCTTATCTCACTTGATTCATTCTCCTGAGCCTTTAAGAGAAATCTTTGTGAAAACACTTCCGACGACAGTTTGCCCCGGGGGAGCAGGATCTTTATGCATGATACACCAACTCTAGGCAAATCAGCGTCGGTTTGATCTGTGATGTGATCATTCGAGATTTTTCGGTCGAGGAAATGTCTGTGTGCCACTCCTCAATTTGCCGCTTTGCCTCAGCATCGTATTCAAAACTCCATGCTTCATCAACTGTGATCCCATGACTGAACAGTTCGTGGTCATTGGTAGTCCTCTCAAGATGATCAACGGACACGTTTCTTAGATTGTACTTCTGCTCGCTTGTGAGGTTTTTCGGCACTATTTGGGCACAAAACTTTCCTATGCACAAAATTTCGGTCTAAATTTGATGTACGGTGAACCCACCTTCCTTATTGTTAAACAGCGGTCTGATCTCACAAGAGGGTCTCCCTGAGCCAGGTTCATCTTCAACGTCTTCTCGACCTTCGAAATATGAGTTGTGCCAGCGAAAAACTTGTACTCTTTATAAGGAATGTTCCCCACAGACCTGTTAGAGCGTTTCAAAGGTGACACTCGTGGATTCCTCAAGTTTAATCCAAAACTCGATGGCATAACGTTGCTCTGAATTCCGCTGTTCCATTTTCATAATACACAACAAAAACACAACTTCACTGATGGCTCTCTCAAAAATCACCCGATGGCTGTACGGAGCTGGAATTCGGACTGAGTATCTGGAAGGGATGAACACACCGGTCTACACAAATAGAACAACACAGTGTTGCTAGATCTCTCGCAGCGTTGTCAGTCCCATTATTTTTCTCACACAGCTCGTATACTAGAAGAAACCTTTCGTTACTAAAAGGGTTACACTGTAGGTGCTCCTTTAGGTAGTTAGGTCAGTCAATACAAACGTCGAAAGAATACAAAGGCGCACCACCTCCAATAGGGCAGTTACAAGTAAAGCACTGCGCGGGAAGTGAGGAGACCATTTCGTTAACGTGAAGAAGCTGTCGGGATAATTACTGGCTAACTGATTCAGACACACTTGGGACCATGCGTAGCATACCTAGCAGTATGGGCCACAAGTGTCATTCACGGGCGACTTGTGAGCTACTTAGAGACACAACCACGCAGTACAGATGAAATACGATGAAGCTCGCACCGGGGATGTTTGGCGCGTTGGTGTTTAGCGCCTACCAGTACTAGCCAGAACATCAATGACACTGTTATCGCCGTTGCCACTTCCGTAGCAGAGTCCGCACCCAGAAGGCTGTCGGCGACTTGGCGGCGCAGTACTCTGGTTTCCAGCAGACGCTAAAGGCCGGCTTTTATCGTTGACCTAATTCGCACGCGCAAATCGCCCACAGTTGCCCAATGCACTTCGTATCCTGTGTGTGTGTTTGGGGGGGGGGGGGGGGGAGGGGGGGTGTATTTACAGAGGTATACGGCCGCTAAATGCAATACTCTGGACAGGAAATGGCTGTATCAAACGAACGGAAAAGCTCTCATTGATAGCAACAAACTTGAGTTGTAGGTGTTTGAGGTCGTAAGCGCCTTGTCGATCTCCATGAAGTATGGCAACTGAATTTAGTAATGGACGGAGAAGGCAGTTGGGTTAGATAATTCAAAAGCCGCGTAGGCACCGTAGTCTTCAGAGACGTAACATCAGTTCAGTCAGACAAGTAAGTTATGGTAATTTCTTAAAGTGATATTGATGTATTCAGCCGGACATTCACTTGAAGTTATTTAGGTAAACACTAATAAACATAAAATAAACAACAAACTGATCTCCTGCTCCTATATACTGATGTTTCATACTGCCTCGTTTAGCATTCGTCAAGAGCGTTATAGAAGTCCATTATTGATTGCGTGACATAAATAGGATTGCTCCACTGTCAATGCTACTTATATATTCACTCATTAAATACTACAAGTCTTAAACAATAATTTATCGCCAGTTTTGTGTGTGTTTGTGTGTGTGTGTGTGTGTGTGTGTGTGTGTGTGTGTGTGTGTTCTTTCTAAAGCGTTTGACTGTGAAGATCATGTTACTCTCACAGAAAAACTTGCGTTTTATGGAACTGATGCATTTGCGCACAGCTGGTTTGAGTCATGTGTAAACTACAAAATGCAAAAAAAATGGCACTGAATAATTCAGAAAATGTCGAAAAGGTGCAAAATTTTACTGACAGTTGGGGGAAAAAAAATCACCAAGGCCCACCTTCCCCCCCGCACAGGATTCAATTTTGAGTCTACTCCTATTCTTTATATATGTGAATGACCTTCCACTTACAAGCAAAACTGGTATTATCTGAAGACGTTTCTAGTGAGAAAGCAACAGAAAAGTTACGAAATTATATTTTACAAAGAATGATTCAGTTGTTCTATGAAAATGAACTAGCTATAAATTTTGAAAAACACACTTCATTCAGTTATGTACAAAAAAATAGTCATACCAACAAATTAAGTAGCACAGAGGCAGGAGTCAGTAAATACGGTAGAACACTCCAAATTTTTGGGTGTACATACTGACGAAAACTTGAACTGGAAGCATGATATTACCGAGCTTCGCAAACAATTTTCAGCTACTTTTGTTCTTCGTCTAATTGTTAGGTGCTTGGAAACAAACAAGTCAACCTCCTGATATATTTTGCATTTTTCCGCTCAGTAATGTCTAATGAAATAATTTTCAGTGGTAACTCATCACTGAAAAAAAAGTATTGATTGCACGAAAGCGAGCGGTGTTCAGCCACAGACATTATGTAAGTACCTCTTCAAAGCACTAGGTATTTCAACTGTGCTATGGCAGTACGTATATTCACCAATTCATCATAAATAATCTGCCACAATTTGAGAACAGTGAGGTACGTACCTACAAAACTAGAGGAAAAATTACTTTTATTTCCCACTGTTAAAGCCGTGAGTGGCTCAAAGAGGAGCTGAATACGTAGCAACAATTTTTCATCGTTTGACTAATAACGTAAAATGTGTGACAGATAGCAAAGCAAGTTTTAAATCTAACTTGAAATCATTTCTCCTGTACTACTATTCCAGCGACGAATTTCTACTTAAAAACTGGTAACCAGTACAAAAAAGTGTAGCTGAATGAGTAGGACTAATAATGTGTTAATCACGTTTACATATGCTGTGAACTGAGTCGTTCGACACCATTTCGATAACTCACTGGCTAACTCACTGGCTAACTCACTAACTAAAGAGGGGGTTGGGTGTAGGGGTAGGGAAGCAGGCTGACTCCTTCTAACGATGGTAGTTACTATACAGTTTTATAATGGCTGATCTGCGTCACAGCGTTAGCTTGCATCTTACTAGCCAGCACCAGAAAATGGAAATTTAAACAAAAACAATCATCAATAAAAGACATCAGCTGCCCCTCCCCCTTTCTCCCACATCGGCACAATGAAGTATCTGTACATGAGAACTGAAGTGGCACTGGCCTTCTAGTAACTGTATCACTCCGATAAATGCCATTTGCAACAATGACATCACACTGGTCTACATCGCAGCATTACGAGTTCGTATTCGGAGAAAAGTTTCAGTTAAACTGTTTTCGTCTTTCATTTTTCGCTTTAATCCTCCTACTTCCAATCCCTTCGCAAAGGGGTCAATTTACAAGCCACACTTCATCATCTCGGTTCTTGATTAGGTTGTATTTAACAACGAAGAGGCGTTACCTTCAGGAAATGAAACTGCTAAACGTGTGCTGCTAATTTCTGAATGGTGTACTTTCAACCGTAATGACGACGCTGGAATGCTACGTTGCTCCATAGGAACTGGCAATGAAGTGGAAAAGTTACAAAGCCATTATAAGACAACATCCATACGGTTCCGTGCCTGTTAATCAGCTAATGTGAAGCGTTGGTTATCCACACTGCGCTTGTACACCGCTCACCACTTTGTGTTTGATCTAACATGTTCTGCTTATTTACTCGCCATAGGAACAGAAAGGCAAATAGAATCAAGCCAGATTGCAAGATACAAACTAGATTGTGTCCTCTGGGAAACAGAATGATGAAATACTGCTGCGCCAACTGGAACACGGTTTCACACATGATGGGAATATACTGCTGAAAACGTTCCAGTAAAATCATGAGCAAACCATAATACAAAGTATGCTGGTAGTGTTAAAATAAAGCGCACACTCCGCTGCTGGGTGAAGATGTCATTCTGTTTTTAAAATGATTTACAAATATTTTTAATCGGCCAATATCGCAGGAAGTTAATGAATATGTAACCAATTTCGCCCGGTTATAGTTCGCTTTCCATGTGCCAGTATTATACTAAATCTCTGTTCATCAAATATTTTCAGGGCTTAGCTGTGGGTACTCGATGTGACATAATTACGGTGAACAAACACCTGTTTCCCATTTTTGTTACTAATTATTTTTACGGTCTCATTTACAGGTTGTTAGCCCATTGACACATCAGATGATGGATATAACCGGTAATGTGTTAATTACCTTGCGGCATCGTGGTCGAATAAAAGCGTCACTAAAACATGTCAGTAGGTGTTTCTGTATTATGTAGTACTTCATGGTTTATTAGGTACTGCAAACTCTGCTGACACAGTAAGACTACGCACAGGTCAAAATCAAATGGTTCGCAAGCAGATGAAAATATCTTGAACTTGGTTAAGTAACTGTTGCAGCAACAGGAAGGAAATCTGCCTAGAGAAGGAAAACAAAAATTGTTACCAGATTGTTGTTGGTTGCCTGCTTGATGATCATTAGCGGAGACTTGGACAGACAGAGGCGAACACTGAACAAAAAACGCAATTTTAAGTCTGTGTGATGTGGTGTTCTTAGGATATTCATTAAGGTATTTAATTCATATTGTCTCATTAACTGCATACTTCGCAAGTATGCGCGGAAGCTCCACGGATCCGAATAATATATATATATATATATATAGCAACGACATAAAATAAATATTACTAACATTGTTTTCTCGTGGCTTGCAGGTTCATGAAATGATTTAGTGTAGAACAAAGACTGTTTCAGGACGATTTATTTGCACATTACAAACGCTCATAGTTATTGAAAGTAACTATTGTTCAGTCATGATAAAAGGAGAAGTATTTTCGTAGAATTTGTAAATAATTTTTGATAATTTACTCTGGATAACTTTCGGTTATTTGAAGTTCAGGGCTGCAAATTAAGAAATGCAGTTAAAATTAAAAAAAAACAGTGGGGTCCTATAATATGTTGTCTAGTAATATTCTTGCGTTATAGTTGATTGACCACAGCACTTATTTGTAGTACGTACTGTGACTGTGTGCATACACTAACAATATCTTCTTTATACAGTGTTCACGGACAGCGTCCGCAGTTAAATAGCTACAAATTGAATACATTCATTACTTCGGTTACTGATCTTAATTACAGTTCTTCGAACTTCATTTCTTTTCATTATTAAAATAAAGCACATATCTGAGTGAATATACTGAAGTAAAGCTAAATACATTTAATTAAATAAGTTTAAAAATGTTTACCCGACATTGTAACAATGCTGTCTTTCCCATTTGAGCAGTCAGTTGTTCCGACACTATGATGAACTCAATGTTTCTGTACAACAAGTAGCTGGCTTAGAAATTGAACTTTCGTGATCAGACGAAAGATAGGAAAAACGAAATTACGACTCGCAAACAGGGTGCTACAACAGCCGTAATATAGCACATAACACTCACTGATGACGAACGCAGGAATTTTCCGAACACATGTAGATCGTAATTTAAAAAAAGCTATTGTTCGTTCGCTGTAAGATGTTTCAAAAATGTCATTCAGCAGCGGGAAACAAAGTGAAACGAGTTGGTAGTTTCTTTTTCGATGTACCCTAGTCTAGTGTTTGTGAACGTTCTGCGAGTAATACGAAGGCAGCCCCCCAGGCAGCGGCCTGCGAAGGCCTACGTCGGGGTTGAGTAGCCCTCTCCCTCTTGCAGCCTGCACCGGAGACTGCCGGAGTTTGATGGACGAGTCCATTAGTGGCTCCGCCGTTACCTGCAACCACCCCTGCTCCCTGCTCCCTACACCCCACGTCAGCTTCCCGGTGACCCTCTTTACTTCCCCTTCTGCGGTACTCCGCTACTTCCTAGCCCCCCCCCCTCTCTCTCTCTCTCTCTCTCTCTCTCTCTCTCTCTCTCTCTCTCTCTCTCTCTCTTTTCTTTCTCTCTCTCTCTCTCTCTTTTCTTTCTCTCTCTCTCTACTCCACCCACCCCCACCCCCACGAAATTGGAACGGAAGGTCCTGCAGCAGTAACTCAGTGGTTTTAACAGCGAGCTGGGACTGGTGCCCAGCCATCGAAGCGGTCTAGGCTAGGAGGGAATTTTTATCGACATGCGAGCGGATATTCAGTTAAGTTAGAAATATTTACTACGTCTGAAACTGGCATGGGTCTTTGTGGCAGGAAGTGTTATTGGAATAGGAAGTCTCTAAATCTTTTATCGTACTTTCTTCTAAATGTATACGAAGCGCTATTTGAACACAAAATTACCTTTGAAACCTTAGAAACATTGTCGATGGTAAACCAGTAACATTCGTTACACTGGAATGATAATGACAACTGCTTCATACAATTCTTTATTACATTTTTATCCCATGAGCAAGGCAGAAGCGCAAGATCAAGAGACTGTGTTGTAGGTCCTAGGACGGTAAGCAAATTGGTTTCTTAGAACTGTTAACTAAGTTAAGAGTTTTAACGAAAACAAGGACCTAACTGAGATCGTCAAACGCTATTCCAGCACCATCGTGGTTTTTATAAAGGACCTGAAACACCTTCTAGCAGGCAAAAACAGCTTTCGAAGAAATTAGTTAATGTTTCGAACTGCCACAATATTCAATATTTTGGAGGAAGTTTCGTTACTGCTTCTACCCTCGGATTTCGTTCGGAGCAAAATGTCGCTGACAGTGCGAAATGGGTCATAGCCTGCATGTATCAAATACTAAACTCTTGTCCGAACAGGCTCGGAAGGCCCAAAGACACTGACCTACTGCAGCGTCGTCCTCAGCTCATAGGTGCCACTGGACGTGGATGTATAGTCACTACTTCTGTCAAGTAACTCCTCAATTGGTCTTGCAAGAGCTGAGTTCACCCCGTTTGCCGACAACGATCGACAGACCCAGACGGTCACCCATCCGAGTGCGAGCCAAGACAGACAGCGCTTAAGGTCGATGATCTGACGCGAACTGGTGTCACCACTGCGACAAGGCCGTCAGCACGTATCAGATATGATGCATAATTTATTTCGTCTGCATCTGTTGTATTTAGTGTAACTGTGAATGTATGGTCAGACGAAGTTTCAAATCAGTTACTAGCAACTGAAAGAAAAAAAAATTGTGACAAGAAAGTGGGGATCATTGGACACAGTAATGTCAGTTAGGGTACTCGTTGCGGGCAGTTTAAAACGGTACGGACACACAAAAATAATCGTAGGAAAGACAGGACATCAGACTACGATTCAGTGGAAGAAACCTCAGGAAACCTGTTTCACCCAGGAGCAAAGCCGTTCAATGAATCTTCGTACAAGCGATACTGGATTATTGTTCATAAGTTTGGATGTGTGACCAGTAAGAACTGACACAAGAAATATGAAGAATCCCAAGACGAGCAGCGCTTTTCGTTACGGCTCTGTTCAGGCAGCGCGAAAGCGTCGGGAAGATATTAATCTAACTCGAGTGTCAGATGCTCCTTGAGAGGTGTTGTGTATCACGGCGTGATTTGCTACTTTTGAAATTCTGTGAACATACCAACGTAGAAAAGCCAGTCAACATACTCGATATTCCTACGTAAATTCCGTGAAAATATTATGAAGGTAAAATTAGAGACTCAGACTCTCACGGAGGCTTACCAACAATCGCCTCCTCCTGCCGACCATTCGCGGTTCGGTCGGGAAAAAGTGGGGCGCGCGCGTGTGTGTGTGTGTGTGTGTGTGTGTGTGTGTGTGTGTGTGTGTGTGTGTGTGTGTGTGTGTGTGTGTGTGGGGGGGGGGGGGGGGGGAGGGGGGGAGGAGATGAGGAGGAGGAGGAGGAGGAGGAGTGACAGTGGTACAGAAAGTACCCTCCGCCACACACCATTGTGTGGCTTGTGGTGTGTAGATGTTATTACATCTACATCCGTAGTCACTAGGCCACCTTAAGGTGTGTGGCAGATGGTACTTCTGATACCAACATTTATTTTTCCACCGGTTCCATTCGCGGGTGGTGCATGGGGAGAACACCTGTGTGAGCTCTCAGATTTCTCCAATTTTCTTTTCGTAGTTATTGAGACGTTATGAGAGAGAAAGTAATATATTTCCCGACTCTTTTAGAGTGTACAGTCTAGGAATTTAAACAGTAGACCTTTCCTTAACAAGTCTCTGGTTCTTGCGTCTGCCACTGAGTCTGTCACAGGAATTCGTTGAGCACCTCTGCGAAGCTCTCGCACAGACTAAACGATCCCGTTACGAAACGCGCCGCCTTTTGTTGATCTTCTCTCTTCCTTCTACTGAAAAAACGTGATAAGTGTCAGACTAATGAGTAACATTTCAGAATAAAATTCAGTCGTCAGTCCTGTAATTGGAGATATTTACTTCGCATTACCGGTTGCGACAGATTAATCTGTCATCTTCAGAAGCCTACAAAATATGGGATACTATAAATCGTTAAACTTATCCATAGATGTGTGTAAAATATAACAAATTATTACAAATCATACTTAATATAGGTTTAGCAATGTCAGTAATTTCTTCACAGAAGCATAATGCCATGATATGTCGAAAAAAGTACGTGTTTTATTGGATAATTGTAAATTCAGGATCGCTGATTTACAATAAATGAATCACAATTTGTACATAGTAAAGTTGTTGCGCTAGCAGCAAGGTACATATAAAAGAAGTCTAAATAAGATACGTAAAGGAAGTTACAGACAACACATACGAAAAATATGCACACCGTTCCACGAAAGCTATTACTGAAATTTATATCTAAAATAAATCGGCTAATTTTCACCATTTTATAGCAACAGATGCTATACAGTCAAAATATTTTCTATTTCTCAATGCAAATTGATCGTTCAAGAAATCTTATGAATCTAAGTAGGAATGTTTAAGTATTTCTAACTCGTCTAAGAGGTGCATTTTGTAGCCATTGTTAACCACACGCAAAATATCCGTATTAAGCAAAGATAGGGGAGGAAAAGCGTGTTTCTCGATCTTGAAATGTTCTGCAAAAGTTGACTTGAATGAATTTTCACCGTCTTAGCTGAGCACGTGCTCATGAAAGTGGATCTTCGCATACGCGCGCGTGCTTGCACACATGACCGCCATCTTCGGCAGCTCGGACCGGAATACACTGAATTTTATAGGACCCATATTTGCGAAACTTGCAGTTGTCGGTCGAACAATTGTACAATTGTTTCAAAAGCACTTCCTTCAAATTCTTCCAGTGAAACTATCTGACATCTAATCTTCCACTTTCGATCTGTATGGACGGCCACTGCTAGATATTCTACGCTAATTGTTGTTTCCAGTGATTGACTAGCAATAGTGTAATTTTACAATAATGGATTTCTTCGCTATGTATCTCAAATATGTTAAATTATTTACGTTCAGTGTGATCTGACAGCCCCTGCAACACTGATTGATCATCTGCAGGTTTTCATGTAATTAGCTACAGTTTGCTGGCGTTCCTACCCTCCCATAGATTGTTGATACCTATGGAGTGAGCATAACCTACTGCGCATGTTCTCAACATCAAACTGGACTGGTCACGTGGTAATGGGACGTCGCTTCTTGTCTGCAATTTGAGGTAACAGCGAAACTTTAATATTACACGTATTCACCTTTTTTATATAAGTTTCTACGCGTTTTAGTAGTAGTAATAACGGTCATGGTGCAGTATTGTTGTTGCTAATTATAGAGAAGTACGTGAAAGGTGGACCAGTTACTTTTCATAGATACGCGAAACAAATCTGTAATAGTGAATATCATATTGATGTAAGGCGCTTTATAGATTTAAAAATATCGGGACGCAGTATTGTAATATATTGTAGTGCAAATTTCTGCGAATTTTTTTTTCCCATGTGTTTACGAAAGAAATGCTAGATAAATTTGCAAGTGCGTTTAAGCTGCCAATCAGTGTTTACGGATTCGTGCAATGTTCATCTGCAGATAAAATTTATATATGACAGTGTGATTAATTTCCTCCAATTTATTCAGGTCCTTAAACCCCTTCTGTGATGCATCGGCGCCCAATACAGTGTGATTGTAACGTATTTAATTGGAACAAAGATTCGACAATGTGAATAAGTGCAATGGAAAACCTAAAAAACAATATTGTTGGCTGTCAAATAAAGCAAGCAGATGGTGTAAATTGCTTGTTTATAGCAACAATTTCATTGCTACAAAAGCTACAAAAGCCTTTTTTCCCCCTTCCTGTGATCCGTCGGGCCCAATAGTGTCATTGTGACGTAATTAATCAGAACGGAGATTCGACAACATGAATAAGTGCAGCAGAAAACTTAAAAAGGTATTGTTGATTGTCACTTCTTTTCCCGCACCCGAAAAAACGTAAGTAACGTGGAACTGAGCTATGATACAGTGGCGAAAAAGCCCAATAACCTTGCTCTTCACAGCTTTAAAACTATTTCACTTCCAGGCCTGAAATAGTCAAGATGTCTATAAAACGCGTATATAAAGTTTCAGGATACTTCTGTAGGCGATCTATGTTTTCTAGCGAAGTAATATCACTCTAAATACGCTAAGCGCTTTTCGGACTTGCGCCCTCCCAATACCACGTTACTTACGGAGCAAGAGATGTTGCGGACAGATTTCTCGTTCTGCGCATCCGAATGCTCACTCCATAGCTATTTATACTCTATGTACTCCCCAAAGACATATGTATTGTCTACGAAGAGTCTCATTATGCTTCCGGCGTTGTCCACTAGCTCATTTGTGTATATTGTTAACAATATCGGTCCTATCATACTTCCTCGATTACTCTTAGCATAACTGCTTTACATTTGTTGATTTTGTTGTGTTAAGAACGACGAGTTTTTCTGTCTGCAAGGAAGTCCTGAATCCAGTCAGACAACTGGTGCGATACTCCGTAAGCTAGTTTTCTGTTAACTGGATAACAGTGCGGAACTGTCGAACATACCGGGTTATCAAAAAGTCAGTATAAATTTGAAAAGTGAATAAATCACGGAATAATGTAGATAGAGAGCTACAAATTGACACACATGCTTGGAATGACATGGAGTTTTATTAGAACCAAAAAAATACAAACGTTCAAAAAGTGTCCGACAGATGGCGCTTCATACGATCAGAATAGCAATAATTAGCATAACAAAATAAGACAAAGCGAAGATTAAGTTCTTTACAGGAAATGCTCAATATGTCCACCAGCATTCCTCAACAAAAGCTGTAGTCCAGGAATAATGTTGTGAACAGCACTACAAAGCATGTCCGGAGTTATGGTGAGGCATTGGCGTCGGATGTTGTCTTTCAGCATCCCTAGATATGTTGGTCGATCACGATACACTTCCGACTTCAGGTAACCCCAAAGCCAAACATCGCAGGGACAGAGGTCTGGGGACCTGGGAGGCCAAGCATGACGATAGTGGCGGCTGAGCACACCATCATCACCAAACGACGCGCGCAAGAGATCTTTCACGCGTCTAGCAATATGGGGTGGAGCGCCATCTTCCATAAACATCGTACGTTCCAGCAGGTGTTTATCAGCTAGGCTGGGGATAATGCGATTCTGTAACATACGAGCGTACCTCTCACCCGTCACAATACCAGTTTTTCTGTCCAGCGCCATCTGTCAGACAATTTGTGAACTTTTTTTTTGTTCTAATAAAACCCCATGTCATTCCAAGCATGTGTGTCAATTTTCACCTCTCCATCTACATTATTCTGTGTTTTATTAAATTTTCAAATTTATCCTGACTTTTTGATCACCCGGTATTTCATAATTCAACAACAGATTGTCGTCAGCGACATAAGCGTATAGTAACGTGCAGCTTTATTATGAATATTCTTAAGAAGAAGAATGAACTGAGCTTTTTTTCAAGTCATTAGGTGCGACCTTCTATAAAATATTACTGGAAAGGCGTCTGGTTCTTTCGCATAATCTCCGTAGCATGTCACATTTAAATCATCCGGTCCATATGCCTTTCCAGTGTTTAGCGATTGCAGTTGCTGTAATATTTCGCGATCACTTATCTCAGTATATGTCATTTCGCCGTTCGTGCGGTGATTCGGAGGAGGAACCGTATTACGATCTTCCGCGAGGAAACAATTTCGGTAAAGCGAATTTAGTACATCTGCCTCCTTTTACTCTCTGTTTCGGTGCCACTAAAAGACTGGAAAGATGATTTCGACGTAGCGTATAGCCTCATAACAAGCAGGGCGACAATTAACTGCAGCGAGTAAACACGTTTTGCGGACATATTCAGCTTTGCATGCCTGAAATTTACGGCTGAGGTAGTGTATGCGGAAGTTGGCGCCTGAGTGTTGTGTCTCGGTCCAGCGGCTCTAGATAAGGCTCGCTGCTGGAAACAAGGGCAACGGGCGTACGGTCCATGGCAGCGACCGCGAAGCTGCCTCTGATGCGCAGTACTTTGGCCTCCACACTATGTATGTATGTATGTGTGCGCGCGCGCGCTTGCGAAAGAAGGGGAGAGGGAGAACTAGGGTCGGCGCTAAATTAGTTTCAAGCCCTCTGTAAGCTTCTCCTCCCCTTTTTCTGTTCGAGGGGGAAATGAAAGTGTGACGACTGCTCGTATTAAAATCCCGCTCTACGCCGCTTTTTATGCATCGCAATTCGCCAGCAATACATACAGCGGCGGAACTCTGAAGTTGGTGGACTTTAATGCTGCGAAAATTAAAATGGTACGAATAATAAACGAGCGAATTCTGCGGGATTGTTCTCGCAGCGGCAGAAGAATGATACTGTTCGTGTGTGTGTTCCCAATTCAGTAAACTGCTATTCTTGATCGATGCTGACCGAGAAGGCGCTCCGGTTTAAAAACTCGAATCTTTTTCAAGGGAACTGGGGTTCGTATCTCCATCTTACGAGCCACATCTAGGGTTCCTTAAAATATTTCTACTGCGTACTGGCCAAGAGAAATCTACTAGTAGCAAACATAGGCCTTAATTTGAGGAAGAAATTTTTTACGTCTGGAGCGCAGCATGGTAGTGAAACATGAACTGTGGAAAAATCGGAAAAGAAGAGAATCGAAGGATTAGAGATGTGGTGCTACAGAAGAATGTTGAAAATTATGTGGCCCGATAAGGTAGGCAATGAGGAGATTCTCCGCAGAATTGGCATGGAAATCTCTCTATTTCAATAAGCTAGCCTATATCAGTTTCTTAGGTGCTTCAGTGTATAACCAAACGAAAAAATAAAGGGCAGTGATAGACAACAGAAGGAACATCTAGACCGTATGGGTGGACAAAGATTCCCGGTAAAGGCTCGTAATTATAACGGGCGTTTAAAAAGAAATGAGCCGGAGGCATAGTTACAGAAACCAGTACCTGTATGTTAGAACTATCGACCCTGGCTGTTGGCACTTGTCCCACTGTGGTGTGTTTACTGTAAGACCTTCGGTACACACACCATCAGATTATTTGACTTGTCGCTCTAACGAAGTAGGCGAGTGTCAGCAATATGTCTCGTGGTCTTATCGTGGCGTGTTTATCTTCTGCCATTAAGTCAGACGATAGAAATGCCACTTGCACGCTTAGAGTAGCAGATTGACTGTGACCAACTTTAAACAGAACT
The DNA here is from genome assembly GCF_023864345.2 of Schistocerca serialis cubense. Classification (NCBI taxonomy): domain Eukaryota; kingdom Metazoa; phylum Arthropoda; class Insecta; order Orthoptera; family Acrididae; genus Schistocerca; species Schistocerca serialis. Next base: position 531,928,203 of record NC_064642.1, read on the forward strand.
TGATTAATTTTCACACACATTTATTAAAATAATAAGCATAAACATTACGTAACTTGATTGTGGATGCTATTTACAATTGACAATCTGAAGTTCCTTTGGTCTTGGTACGTTAATCTTACTCTCACATATCTCTGATATTTGACAAAGTGTCTATACATTTATCTTCATGGCTATGTACAGGAATATGATGATCTTGTTAGGTGCAGACTGAAACTTGACTATAGACGGGTACAGACAAATGCAGACCGACTAATCGGAGGTCTGTACACTCGTTATAATACCTCGCGCGTTCAGGTATCACTGCGCGAGTGTGATCCGCGGGGAGCAATCTCATTAGCTGCGTTACATATTAATACGCGGATCGGTGGAAGCAGAATTTGGTCCGTCTCTAAGGCTGAGCCATCTCGTAATGCGGAGACGGACGAGCGCTGCGCCTGCGCTGTTGTGCTTAGCGGGGCGCGCTCTAGTGGGAAAGTTGTGTACGCGATGACTACGCGAAACTATGTACACAACACCCACTGTGACAGAACAGTGAATGACTGTCTCATAACATTCCAGGGCTGCGGTATTAACCAGTTCCTGACGTACAGCTGGACGTCGTCGTCAGAGGTGAATCGTTTGCTCCTATGCTGACGTTCTTCTTTGACCAAGATGGCCTCCTTCTGATTCATTTCCTGCAGCACGGGACAACACTAAATGCCTAGCGTTACTCGTAAACCCTGACCACCCTTCGCCAAGCGATCTCAGCCATCGCGTCATTCTGCTCCACTCGCGATGCAGAGGTTCACTTGTGAGCATTGAAAGAGGTCGCGTCCGATCTACAAATTTTTCTTTGATTATCAAAGGTTACAAACCAAGAGTGTTTTTAAGCGATACACAACGCTTTCAAGATAACCTCATGAGTCGGTAGGGGGTCGTGGTCTCCAAGCAGTGTGTCAGTTTTGGTACGTGAGCTGGCTGACGCGCTGAGGGGAACGTGATGCGCGCGGAGCCGGTGGCTATAGGATGGACTGCAGGCAGAGCGGCGTCGCGGACTGGCGGCGTTGCGCCGGCAGTCGGCCCTGGATGGCGCGTGCCCGCGTCAGAGGCGCTCTAATTTCCTGTATAAATCAAAGGCCCCGCCGGCAGGCCCCAGGAAACGCGCAATTTCCCGCGGCCCGGCCCGGCAGGCCTCGGCTACACACGACACGACAGACCCACCTGCTGCTGCCTACTTCGTGTCCGACCCATCTGTCGCCCCGCTGCATGCGTTCCACCTAACACAGGTCTCAATGGCGCCGGCGAGAAGACGTATTATTATTGTTCCCACCGGAAATGTACAGTGACTTCATTAAGTTATAAAGTCACCATATCTTCAAAAACCTTCGATGTCATCTGCGGCCCCATTTTCTGGGACATAATAATCGAACCCCTCCTACAACTTCTGGATGGGGATGACAGGTCAGACGGAATTGTCGCCTATGCAGATGACCCATTAGTTGTAGTCTTTGCCAACAAGAAAGCCCAGTTAGAAGAGAAAGCCAGTGGAATACTACAAACAATTACTCAGTGGTGTCACAACAACAATCTCAGGATATTTCCAGAATGAGATTTTCACTCTGCAGCGGAGTGTGCCCTGATATGAAACTTCCTGGCAGATTAAAACTGTGTGCCGGACCGAGACTCGAACTCGGGACCTTTGCCTTTCGCGGGCAAGTGCTCTACCATCTGAGCTACCGAAGCACGACTCACGCCCGGTCCTCACGGCTTTACTTCTGCCAGTATCTCGTCTCCTACCTTCCAGACTTTACAGAAGCTCAGATGGTAGAGCACTTGCCCGCGAAAGGCAAAGGTCCCGAGTTCGAGTCTCGGTCGGGCACAGTTTTAATCTGCCAGGAAGTTTCAATCTCAGGATAGCCGAAAACAAAAGAACATACACTTTACTGAAAGGATCACTCCAAAGGAATCCTTCGGATAAAATTGCGGACACAAACATCAAACGAGCACGCGTTACGCGATATCTTGGGGTACACATAGATGAAAAATTGAATTTCCACGAATACATAAAGCTAACAATAGACAAACCAGAAAAAATACTACACAAACAGGTGAGGCTAAATTCAAAACAGTATAGACTACCTCTACCAGTCCTACGGACATACCACTGTGCTCTCTTCGAATCAGTACTCAGCTTCGCAGCTAGCACGTGAGCACATAGACTGAACGTGGTCATCAACAAAGCATTGGTCAGACGAGGGCAGAGAAGTGTCCTTAGGCTATCTGGAGCCTTCGGCACCACCTCAGCGGACGCACTGTGTGTGGTGCTCGGAATATGCCCCATAGATACCACGATCAAATACAGAGCTGCAAGGTACTGGTTAAAGGTGGGGAGACTAGATAAGGCACACAAAATAACCGGTGTGCCGATAGAGATGGTACGTCACCTTAAAAGTTGGCGTTTGGATACATGGTAAGGTGAGTGGGGTGTAAGTGATAAGGGATGTAGACTGCACGACTTCCTGCCTGACATAAGGGAGCGGTGAGAATGAGGCATACCGATCCCAGCCGCGGTATGGTACATTTCTTAACCGGACACGGACCTTATCCCACGCACTTAAACCGCGTGAGTCTGAGGCAGACACCTACATGCACATGCGGGGAAGAAGGTTCCCCAGAACACACTGCCTTTTTCTGCGGGCAATACGCGAACAATAGACATACACTACACTTACGTTAGACTACACAGATACAGACACTGATATATACACAGCAATAAGAGACGAACAACAATGGGCACAATTGAACCCACTGACAAACAGTATTTCAAAAACAACACATGAAGAGTAGATGCGGGCACGTCATAACTGACATGCCCGTGTGCAACGTAACAACAATCCCCAGAGGGTGGACAGAGATACCCACAGTGACAGCGAACATAGTGACAATGAGCAGGAACAGGACTGGCGGTCAACGGCTCGAAGAAACCATTCCGAGGTATTCACCGTCAGTCACATTCGGTGATAGTACTAACAAACTTGTCTTCTATCCTATCATCTTTTTATATTATTCTTAAAAATAATTATTTATATTTCAACCTTAAATTATTATTATTTTGAAAAGTATCATTCTTTGGAAATTCTGTAGAGAAAACAAAAGAAAAAAACTGTAAAAAGATTAAAAACGAAAATTGTAAGATGTACGACCTGTTTTAAACATCAGGTAACAGGTCTATAATTTGGCAATAAATAAATAAAGAAATAATAAATGTCATCTCACATTTTCATTAACTGAACAAATAATGGAAACTTACGTATAGCAGCATTTTTACGGAACAGTTTAATGGCAAAAATCGCCGGTAAGAAAAGTGAATTCCTCAGAAGCAGGGCCATTGCTAGGTGTTTCGCCGCCAAACACTAGAGCTGAAAAATGATCCCCCCCCCACGTTTTTGTTACCATCGGTCTCCCCGACATACACCCCCCTCCCCCCCCACGACGACGACGACCACCACCACCAATCACCGCCAGCATCCAACGGCACAACAATGCAAATCTCCTGTTATACTTTTAATCAGTAAACTAAAGTGACCAACGTCCTCATTTTCTGGGGACAGTCCTCAGTTTTCATTCTTCGTCCTCAGTTCGTTTAAAAGTGATTAAGAACGAAAAATGTCCCCACTTTCTTGTTTGTTTGTTCTCAGTTTTTGAAATTTCCCAGTATAATTGAAATAGGAAGAATGTGCTGAATATTTTAAACTAGAACTCGACTGAATATATCAGGGCAACGAAATTTGGCATCAATTAATTATTTTATTACGAGGAAATGGATAATAAAGTTATGGAACTATCATCGGAACCACTCAGTATCCGTCACTTGACAAACAGACGAAAACAAAAGAGGGACTCAGGGAGGTATGTTATCAAGTGACAATATGATCGCGAATCAGCCCAAATGCCCCGCTCCTGCGTTTGACAGAGATTAGTCAAGGTCATGTTTCTTTCCGTTTCGTGCTCAGTACCGGCTCCCTTAGTTTTGAGATAGGCAGACCGATATGTTTGGTTTTGTCAAAGTAAGTAAAAACTTATTAATCACGTGTTTCGCGCGCTTTTGAAAACAATTCGGCGTTCTGATTTTTCCTCTTTTCAATTTTTCCTCCTCATTTGCTCTTTTCTTATCGCTGTTTGATTTGAAATTAATTTTTCCACACTTTGCCGACCCTAAAATTTTGCCTCCCTAGGTGGGCGCCTGGTCTTGCCTAATGGCTGAACGGCCCTGTTCGCGAGGAGTGTCGCAATCATCGGCAAATCTCTTGAAACAATGCGGTGCTATCATCGGAAAGTGTAGCTTGCGACTTTTGTACGCTAAACCGCTGTAGGAGCACCAGGATAGTGAAAATAGGGTGCAATTAATGGGGACATTGTATCGTAACAATTGGTGATGTAAAACAAGCTGGAAGTAGTAAGTTGTAGCTCAAAAGGAATAATTGAAGGTATCTTACTTCATTTAACTACGAATAAGGTCAAGAAAAGACGGACGAACTCAGCTGGAGCTCAGCACCATCTTGAACAAAACACAGAGCATATTATACGTGGCGTGTGTAGCAGCATACGTCTTCGATGTACTAGATCCATCAGAACACTGTTTCAAGATAAGAGCTGCAAAATTTCAGAGACGAAGATTAAAATTTGCATGTCGCAGATCCTCTCACTGATGTTTCATTGCAGCCGGATTACGTCACATGAACAGATATAAAAAAAACTATCGTGAAATGAAAATTTAAAAATGAACACTTAAAAGTTCTAAAACAAAGTTAGTAGACTGCACGTTACAACGTACTCAATCTTCTCCCAGTGGTGAACAGTTACAGTCATGTCTATGGACGAAATAAGGAAATGCAGAAAGCCTTGAACAAAATTCACACTCGGTGTAATGAATGGTAGCTCTATTTACGCGGGTATTATCGTTACAGGAGGCTGTCAAGACTTGGCGGGATGCTGGTGAAGCAGTGATTTCACTCCACGACAATCTCTCCACCAGATTTTTCTGAACGGGACCCAGTAGTCGTCGTCCACCTATGTATTCTCCTGACATGCACCCAGAAGCTAAACGTTTTCAGAACTCGCGACTTAATTGGCTGCCATGCAACGATTCCTTCATCCAAGGAAACAAAGATCTGACCCGAGGAGAGGTCCCTGAACAACCGAAATGGACTTGTACAACCAAGAGCTCCTCCAAGTCATCAAATGTTGGGAAAAAGTCTTATTTACTGTAGTCGCGATTGGATTTTTTATTTTTTATTTTTTTTAGACGATAATTAAAACCTTCACCACCTTGTATATGTAAACAAATTTCGGATAGTCCCAATAACAAAGATGAAAAAGAAATCTGATCGCAACGTTTGTGGTCATATTGAGCACATCATACGATAAAGGAGTGATGGTAAGAAGCTATATGAAAAGGAATTATCACTTGTAATCATAACGTAGGAAGGCGAATGGAATAATTGCCGGAAAGATTATGGGAAATTGCTGATCACCTGTAAAGGAAATCGCTTCGAAGATGTTAGTGCATCCAAGCGCCCAATTTTGCTAAAATTGTTGGAGTCGGTATCAAGTAGGCATGAAAAGTAATGTGCAAGGAATTCATTGACGCCCTGCTAGGCAGAAGCAGGCCGGTACAGGTCATTTGTAGGGTTCAAATGGCTCTGAGCACTATGCAACTTAACATCTGAGGTCATCAGTCCCCTAGAACTTAGAACTACTTAAACCTTACTAACCTAAGGACATCACACACATCCATGCCCGAGGCAGGATTCGAACCTGCAACCGTAGCAGTCGCACGGTTGCGGACTGAAGCGCCTAGAACCGCTCGGCCACCGCGGCCGGCCATTTGTAAGTGCAACGTGAGTGTTCTTTGGGGGGATGGGGAGGGGGGAGGGGATAAGGAGAACCTCTGGAAGAACAACATAATTCTCGCGGACCACTAAGTGGTAAATTCAGAGCATGTGTATCAGAAGAAGATTGTGCGACCACTGCTCTAGCACAAATGTGCATGTCGCGTAGGAATGATGGGAATAAGAGAGTACACCGTCACTGCACAGAAACCTTCAAAGAAACAGAGCACTGCATAATAGGTGTAAAACAAACGATAGGGCTATAGAGAGTGAGATACTGAAGGAAACGCATTCCGCTGTCAAGAGAGCAATGAGTGCAGCCTTTAAATACCACCATGCAAGAATACTGTCAAATTATGATCACAGAACCTAAAGAAATTACAGTCGTTTGGAAAGGCTATCTGCGGCAACAGTTAGTGTCCTGTCACTCACGAATGAGACAGAAACTAAATTGAGGATAGCAAAGCAAAAGCTGAAATGTTTAACTCCGTTTTCGAATGTTCCTTTACAATGGAAAACCGAGGAGAACTGCGCCAATTTAATCATCGTACCACTGAAAAGATGAGGGGAAATAATGGTTACTGTTAGTGGTGTTGAGAAAGAGGTGAAATCCTAAAAACTGAACAAAGCTCCAGGGCCCGATGTAATCCATATATGTTTGACCGAGCGAGGTGGCGCAGTGGTTAGCACACTGGACTCGCATTCTAGAGGACGACGGTTCAATCCCGCGTCCGGCCATCCTGATTTAGGTTTTCCGTGATTTCCCTAAATCGCTCCAGGCAAATGCCGGGATGGTTCCTTTGAAAGTGCACGGCCGACTTCCTTTCCTAATCCGATGAGACCGATGACCTCGCTGTTTGGTCTCTTCCCCCAACCAATCCAATCATGTTTGACTGAGTGTACAGCTGAGTTAGCACCTATTCTAACTACAGCGACGGGAAAAAACAGTAATACCAGGAAAGAGTTGTGCGACATAAACGAAAGTTGGCAGACCTGTCTCTACACCTGAAACATGACTTCTTAAAATTTTGCTCCTGTCTCATAAGAGTGGCGCCAGTAAACCCTCCGCCATCCCCGCCCCCATTTGAGACTTAATTAAATCTGCTTTAAATACACGCTGTAACGTTCGTGAGCGTTAGCTACCTTTGAGGCTGGGCGTGGTGAGTTGGTGTTACTTAAGAATGCCTTCAAGGTGATAAAGACGCCGTTGCCGATACCTCACTGAGTAGTTCGAACGAGTTTGTGTAATAGGGCTACGAGAAGCGGAATATTCTTTCTGCAATACTGCAGAAAGCCACTGTACATGACTGCTGGCAGCTATGGTCACGAGAATATATAGTCGCAAGAAGGCCGCGTTCCGGACGGGCACGTGACACTATCGATGTGGAAGACCATCGTGTTCGCCGTAGGCGCACCCTACTGATCTGAAGTAGGAATGTGAGTAGCTGTTGGCTCCACAGTGACGCGATGAACTGTTACAAACCAAATGTTTCCCTGAGACATTTCAGCCTCTTTATTATCTACGATAATGATCGAAGCAGACGAAATGAATTAAAATTTGTGCTGCAGCCGGGACTCGAACCCGGGTCGTCTTGCTTTTTTTTTTGTCTGGGCGGGCGTCACAAGACATCGTTGATTCTTGGACTCAGTTTTTTTTTTATTACAGAGAGCACGCAGCCCTCTGACCGAACACACTGAGCTACCGTGACGGCAATATGTTTGCTAGGCAGAAATGCTAACCATTACACCACCGCAGGACAATGGTCAATATTGCTGCACGAACTACGTAAGCTGAGTGCCCTCCCCAACACAAACTTCTATTCATTTTTCCCTTACATATTGTCACTACTGCCAGGACTCTCCGCTGTTAGCATTTCTGCCTAGCAAGTAAGAAGACCCGGGTTCGAGTCCCGGCCGCAGCACAAATTTTAATTCATTTCGTCTGCTTCGATCATTGTTAAAAATCAGTTACTTCCCAGACAACTGCGAGCCAGACAACCTGTAGCATTCGTAGCGTTGGTCTCAAACCACTGCCATTTGCGACTTCAGTGGTGTTGAGCGAGAGCTCATTGTAGGGCAGAGTGGAGGTCTGTTGTGTTTACTTATGAAAGCTGGTTCTGCCCCGCTGCCAGTGGCGGCCGTTCGTTGGTTAGGAGGACAGTTCAAAGCCTGAAATCAACCTGTCTGCGCGCTACATACACTGGAGCTACATATGGAGTTGTGACCTGCGGTGCGATATCGTATGACAGCAGGAGCACACTCGTGTTTATTACACACACCCAGATTGCCATTCGTGAACAGCATTCCAGGAGCCATTTTCAATGGCATATCTCCCGCTTAAATTAAACTGTGACCTTGCAGTGATAATCACTTAAGTAATTACCTAGTCAAATGTATCCCCGAAACTTCATTAGTCTACACTAAATGTTTTGTTGGTGTTGTGACTTTTTCCGCCAGCGTATGATCTGTCGTAGATCCCTCTAACAAAAAAAAAAGATCGTAGTAGTTGGAAGACAGCACAGGTTCGGAGACAAAGGCACAACTGGAAAAATTAATGGCTTATTTTGAACGGCAGCAGGAAACAACTCCAGCCGAAGGGTGGTGATAGTGAAGCGTCTACGCGAAAGAGCTGCTCTAAAACGCCACACCTGTTTGAAACAAAAGAAACCCGCACATTACTTCAGTAAACAAATGCGAGTAGACTACAGCAAATATAGAGTTTATGTCCCAGGGAATTTTCATGTTAGTGCCAAAATAAAAATTAGTATAGCATAGTACAAATAGTTTCCGCATTTAGTACAAAATTACCGGATTTTCAGTAATCCGCGTCATATCCAATACAACCTAGCTCGGATAAACGAGGTGGGGATGAAAAAAATAAATCTATCAGAGAAAAGACTGAAGAAGAAATGCAGTTATGACTGCAATGAAAACTAAGTTCAGTGAAACGGGACATGCAGCAGGCACGCGTCAGCAGTCCTGCGCATGAGTCTTCTACATTTGTCATGGGAAGCGCGCAGCTGATGCCGACTGTCGCTGGCGGCCTTGACTCTTCGATGGAGACTGGTTGCCTGGGTAGGGATAACGTCCAGGAGGGGAGCGGCGGCTGGAGTTGATCGTGGGAAAGGAAGCGGGGCGGGGGAGGAAGAGGTGTGGTAGGGGGGATTGGGGGGGGGGGGGGGGGCGCAGCACGAGTCGCTGCTGGGGATTCCAGCGAGCACTTGCGCTGACGCAAAGCCAGACCCTTCTGCGTCAGCCTCCGTCCGGCTGCTGGAGGTGGAGGAATGCCCGCCGGCTCCTGCGCCAGCAACGTAAACATTCCAGTCTTCCTCGTGAGTCTGTACAAGAAAATACTAAAGTTTTTCAGTGTATCCAGGATGATATGCATACACTTAGTGAACCGCCATAGTTAAGACTGGGCGTGCCCTTTCGAATCACCTCGAAGAAAACGATTCATTGGCAAATAGCCAACACAGATTCAGAAAATATCGCTCTTGTGAGACACAACTATCTCTTTATTCTCACGAAGTAATAAGTGCTCTCGACAGCAGACGTCAAATTCATTCCGAAGTTTCAGATTTCCAGAAGGCATTTGACCCCGTTCTTCAAAGCGACTTCTAATTAAACTGCGTGTTTATGAAATATCGTCACAGTCTTGAGACAGGATTCGTGACTTCCTGTCAGAAAGGTCACAGTTCATAGTAACTGATGGAAAGTTATCGAATGAAGCAGAAGTCATATCTGGCGTTCCCCAAGGAAGTGTTACTGGACCTCTGTTGTCTTTGATCTAGGTAAACGATTTAGGTGACAATCTTGGCAGCTCCCTTAGATTGTTTACAGTTGACGCTGTCGTTTAACGTCTTGTAAAGTCATCAGAAGGCCAAAACGAATTGCAAAATGATTTAGACGAGATACCTGTGTGGTGCTAAAAGTGGCAACTGACTAAATAATAATAATTATTATTGTTATTTATTATTATAAGACAGAGGATGAGATGGTCAGATGAAGTTAATCGACACCTCATGTTCTGTTATTACCAAGCAACACACCTAGGAAGCAACACAACTGGATACAGATCACAAGTATACACAACATTTATTACCAGATACCCAGAATTAAAATTTTTAACAGAACAACGACTAGCTGATCAGATCCGTGTAATAATCAAAAATAACAGGATACCCCAGTCAGAATTAGAAAACATCAAACAAGTACAACAAATACTGGAACAAAATAATGTGCAATCAGAAGAAGAAGAAGAAAATACAGTAATGGACTCAAACATCCAGGAGCAAACAAACAAAGAACAACACGCATCAATTAAACAATCAGAGGAAAACGAAATCTTAAGACAGCCACCAGAACAAGCACAAATAGAAAACAAAGTGACACACATGTTAGATATAGAAGAAAAATTTCAGCTGACATATATAGAATACAAAGACACAGATACAGACATTAGACCATTCTTGCATAGACCGCCAAATAACCCACAAGTCGAAACAATGTTGACAACTATCAACACAATCATACACAACAAAATAAATGAAAATACAAATATGGAAGAGTTAAAACTACTGGTTTATATAGGAGCACTCACTACACTAAATATACACACTAGGCAGAGATCAGAACCAACCAACACACAGAAGAAACCCACAAAACCAGCATGGCAACACAGGCTACAGATCAGAAAAGAAAAACTGAGAAAAGACATCGGACAGCTAACACAATTTATAAGAAATGAAATGTCAGAAAAAAAACGAAAAAGGTCAGGTAAAATCTCACAACAAGAAGTGATAGAGCAATTAGATGAAAAGAAGCAGAAATTACAAGCATTGGCCAAACGACTTAGAAGATACAAAAAAAGTGAAAATAGAAGGAAACAAAACCAAACATTCAACACAAACCAAAAGAAATTTTACCAGACAATAGATAACACACACATTAAAATAGACAATCCACCAAACATAACAGACATGGAACACTTCTGGAGCAACATATGGTCAAACCCGGTACAACATAACAGGCATGCACGGTGGATACAAGCAGAAACAGATACATACAAGATGACACCACAAATGCTTGAAGTGATAATTTTGCAACATGAAGTCACCCAAGCAATTAATTCTACTCACAGTTGGAAAGCCCCTGGAAAAGATAAAATAGCAAATTTCTGACTAAAGAAATTCACCTCAACACATTCACATCTAACTAAATTATTTAACAGTTACATTGCAGACCCATACACATTCCCTGATACACTTACACAAGGAATAACTTATCTGAAACCTAAAGATCAAGCAGACACAGCAAACCCAGCTAAATATCGCCCCATAACATGCCTACCAACAATATACAAAATAGTAACTTCAATCATTACACAGAAATTAATGACACATACAACACAGAACAAAATTATAAATGAAGAACAAAAAGGCTGCTGCAAAGGAGCACGAGGATATAAAGAGCAACTGATAATAGATGCAGAGGTGACACATCAAGCTAAAACTAAACAAAGGTCTCTACACTATGCATACATTGATTACCAAAAAGCTTTTGATAGTGTACCCCACTCATGGTTACTACAAATATTGGAAATGTACAAAGTAGATCCTAAATTGATACAGTTCCTACACATAGTAATGAAAAATTGGAAAACCACACTTAATATCCAAACAAATTCAAATAATATCACATCACGGCCAATACAGATTAAGCGTAGAATATACCAAGGAGACTCAAGTCCTTTCTGGTTCTGCCTTGCTCTGAACCCACTATCCAACTTGCTAAATAATACAAATTATGGATATAATATTACTGGAACATACCAACACAAAATCACACATTTGCCATACATGCATGATCTAAAACTATAGGCAGCAACAAATCAACAACTCAACCAATTACTAAAGATAACAGAAGTATTCAGCAATGATATAAATGTGGCTTTTGGAACAGACAAATGTAAGAAAAATAGCATAGTCAAAGGAAAACACACTACACAAGAAGATTACATATTGGATAACCACAGCGACTGCATAGAAGCAATGGAAAAACAAATGCCTATAAATATCTAGGATACAGACAAAAAATAGGAATAGATAATACAAATATTAAAGAAGAACTGAAAGAAAAATATAGACAAAGACTAACAAAAATACTGAAAACAGAATTGACAGCAAGAAACAAGACAAAAGCTATAAATACTTATGCTATACCAATACTGACCTACTCATTTGGAGTAGTGAAATGGAGTAACACAGACCTAGAAGCACTCAATACACTTACACGATCACAATTCCACAAATATAGAATACATCACATACATTCAGCAACAGAAAGATTCACATTAAGCAGAAAGGAAGGAGGAAGGGGATTTATCGACATCAACTACAGAAGTCATACCACACAATATCCACCAGTACATCAACGCAATACAGCTACATATACAGAAATTTGTAATTACTGATACATGTTCAATTACCTGAAAGTTCCTAAATGCAATGTATACACAAAGAATGAACGTGTACAGTTACGTCACGACGAGTCTAACTACATACTCTTTAGAAAAACACAATACTTTTAAAGATCTGTCTGCCCTTTGTTATTGTCACAAAAGCTTGGTTAGTTCTTTTATGGTAAAAATTTATTTTGCGTATATATGAAAAATAAAAGCTAAAAAACAGTCTTCCTTTGAGATAAATGATACACTTCCACTACCAACAAAATTTTCAGCTGGCCGATTTAGAAAATCGGTGAAGTCGGACGTGTGTGCCCCACAAACCTAGCTAGATCTATGTTTTCGTGTGAACCTAAAATTTTCAGAGTTTAACAGTTAATTTCAGAATGATTTCATCAGTAAGAAAAAACTGTAACAAACCAGGACCAAAACATCTATTCTCCAGACAATGAAAGACGTGAAAGAACACCACACAACTTTTCAACGTAACGCTCGAAGATGGCTTTGACATACCACATACCAATTTTCTACATTCTACGAAGTTTCCTCGGGCGTATACGTCCCCTTGCATACAAATTATGTAGAACCCAGCAGAATTACTCGGGTCTGCATTAACTTTTCAAAACAGTGTCTATGATGTATAAGGAAACACAGTTATTTCTGAGATCACTGGAACGGAGAAGATGGTGATTTGATCTTATATTCGTGAAACAGGTGCATTGTGACACTTCTGAACACACGCTGCCCCACTTGGTCGCTGACAGCCTTCGATATATCCACTCCACAGTCTGTAGTATTTTCCTCCAAGTTCCGAAAGCAAAAAATGGTTCAAATGGCTCTGAGAACTATGGGACTTGACATCTGAGGCCATCAGTCCCCTAGGACTTAGAACTACTTAAACCTAACCAACCTAAGGACATTACACACATCCATGCCCGAGGTAGGATTCGAACCTGCGACCATATCAGTCGTGCGGTTCCGGACTGAAGCGCCTAGAACCGCTCGGCCACCGCGGCCAGCTTTCCGAAAGCATCTTGTTGATTCTAACACTTGACAGACGTGAGATACAGACGTCCCAATGCTCAAAACTGTGTATTAATTTAGAGCGTCATATGTATCCCATAAACAAAGAAAGGGTTATGTATTTTTGGATCATCTACAGCTTGTACGGGGAACAGGCTGCAGTTATCGAGAGCTAAAGAACATGAAATGGTGTAAGTAGCGTGAATAAAAGGACGCTATGTGCAAGAAGCATGAAGCGCCCTTTGAATGTATCCTGATAGCTAAAAGACCCACGCGCACTTTGAATGAGAAAATGCTATTTGACACTGAAATCAATATAAAAGATAGTGTCGCCACCAACTCTAGCAACACGACAAAGAAGAGGTAGCACTGAGTCGGAAAATTACTTAATTTATTAATAAGAAAAACTCACAAAAGAACATTCATTGTAAAGTCATTGATAAAGAATGGCATGTAGTTATTAATATGATCCAGGCATTCTTCCCGTGAATCAAATATTGAGTAAAGTAAATAGGTCGTGAACACCATGCGTAAGTGCAGCCTGCAGGAAGATTCGTGAAAACACGATCTATTCCAGAGCATTTGTTTCAGATAAAAAAAGGGACACTAATCACTACACCTGTGCACATGGAAACGCTATAGGTGGGCCAACAAGGAAAACTACAAGGTAAATGGCGAAGGTAACGGCGACGTAACATCGGTACACAAGATACGATTGAAGGCAAAATTATTTATTCCTTAAAACATTGATGTAGTGCATCTATAGACTGCTGTTGCATGCTAACTATGTACAATTGCTTGTGAAATACTATACGTTTCATAACAGACTCGCGTGCCCACTCGGTCCGCGGAGACAACTTCTATGGACCGTGGCCTAATTTTAATCCCATGAGACAAAGAAAATTCACAAATACACAAAAATTACCAAGATCCGGAAAAGATTAGAAGCATACACACACAGTTGTAGGCACATAAACATTCACACTGAACCGAGGGCACTTCAACGTATGCAACTCCTTTGTGCTGCGTTCCTCTCACGGATCAAAGTCAAGACTGCATTGGGAATCAAACTGAAAGTCTACAAGAGCCTTGCATTCCCTGCTGCAACCCAGCAAATAAATCTTTATAAGACGAAATTCGAGACCAAAAGCTAAAAGCTCCCCTCTCTGTGACAACGCGCCACGCGGTCAGTCCAACTCACCCTTCTTCGACTGGAGTACAGCTGTGTACGCCTCCCCTTACCGGCGGCAGACTGCCTCCCGCTTCTCCAGCCTCTTCCACGCTCCGCGTGGACCGGAAAACCCCAGGATGCCATTTTCGCCACCAACCTAACGCAGGTGGATTTCTCACAAGTAGCGGAAACCTCTTTGCCGACTTGACCACTACGAGAGTTGGCAATGAAAGGTGGCTACAGGACCCTTTCATCGGAAATGATTATATGACTGCATGTTTTCCATCTTTTGGACGTGCCCCAAAGAACAGATATCACACATTCATAAAATTGAGTCGCCTAGATAGGCTATGGATCCATCACCTTCAGTGAGAATGCACAACCACGTTCGACCTCCTGAAGGAATCTCAAAGTAGCGAGCATGGAGGACATGAACGGGGATTCCGGGTAGATGGCGCTTAGTGAGAATATGGTTCGGCTCAGAGGCATGCCGAAGTAGTCTGCGCAATTGCGATAAACATTGTGTCAGGTTAGCGCAGTAAGCAGTAGATCCTGGGTTCGAATACCGGTCCGGCACGCATTGACAATCGTCGCCGTTGATTCCCCATAAAGTCTCGTTGCAGCTAACATCAATGTTTCCTTTTCCTTTCCACTCCTTCCACCTTCAGTTTATAGAATAGGAAAATGGCTGGTGGCGTGGGAGTGAGTAGTAGGCTATTCTCGGTGTTGTTCAGTCATTAAGCAAACTACGAAGGAAACCAAGGAAAAAATTTCCAAGCAGAATTGAAATTCAGAGAAAGGAAATGAAAACGATTGCCTGTGCCATTGAAATTCCATCGGGCAGCACAAGACTTGAAAAGGATTACGAGATGAATGCCAACAAAAATACATGTAAAGCAAGAGGGAGTATAGTTCAATCAAATACGGCAATACTGAGGGTATTAATCAAGGTAATGCTCCTTCTACCGGCTGTGTCGGGCCATTCGGTGCCGAACGGCGGTTGTCAGCTTCCCAGACGACCGAGAAGCCGTTTCCCACTCGAGTAGCTCAGCAATGGTGCCATGAGACTGAATGCAACCCATTACATTCCTTCCTGATAATCGGATCTCGAAAGACGTACCATGTTTGTCCCCATTGGAGAATCCGCCTGGGCATTTGGTTGAAGACATGTCCGAAATAATCTTGCCTCATATCTGGACTCTGATCTGAACCCAGATCGTCCCTGAAAGATGTTCATTTATCACCGTCTCCATTCGACAACTACTTTGTCGCTACTGAGGGACGTTTGAAGCAAAATTTTCAAGAGAGAAAACGTGGACAGCTGTAAGTCCTGCAGTATGATGTCAAACAGCGTCTGATTGCATCAGTCTGTGCTTTTGACAGCGTTGTTTGCTAGAGATGATTAGATGGTTAGTCTTTACAGAAGACTCAATGTCCAGCCGCATTGTTCCCATTTGTGTTGCTGGATAACAGTCGTGGAGATCAGTACATTAGTGTACACAAGAGTAGGGGGAGGAAGGGGCAGGGAGAGATTCATCTGAAATGTCGCTCGTGGAACTGAGCGCCATCAAACGTCGGGCGCCGGCCACCCGCAGCATCCTTGCCCCAGACCACCGTGTTATCGCGAGAGACTCGCCGCGCGGTTGCGGCATCCTCAGTTTTATGGCCTTCCACCAGCGATTTTTCTGTCTGCGACGCGCAGCACGTTGACTTGGACATCAAAGGAGGGTGCTTTGCTCCGATTAAGAGGAAGTGTTGAAACAGCACTGATGACGCAACGTTCATGTTGACAAACATTTCTTCGCAGAGGCGGTCTACGTAATGAAGGAATGGTGCCTCATCCTCCTCTTCTTCCCTGCCACCCGCCTTCACATACCTCTAACTTCGTCGACGCTCCTTGCCAAGATGCAGCAATATTTTGCAAAAAGGTTTTTTAATGTCTTCGAGGAAGTTACTTGCACGTGATGTGCTTACGCGGAAACACCTTTTGCGGTTCTCTGTTAAAGTTCCGGTCAGGCAAATAGTTTTACTTATTGGAATAAGATTTTCACTCTGCAGCGGAGTGTGCGCTGATACGAAACTTCCTGGCAGATTAAAACTGTGTGCCGGACCGAGACTCGAACTCGGGACCTTTTGCCTTTCGCGGGCAAGTGTTCTACCAACTGAGCTACCCTAGCACGACTCACGCCCCGTCCTCACAGCTTTACTTCTGCCAGTACCTCGTCTCCTACCTTCCAAACTTTACATAAGCTCTCCTGAGAACCTTGCAGAACTAGTTTCATATCTGCGCACACTCCGCTGCAGAGTGAAAATCTCAAAATAAAATGGTTCAAATGGCTCTGAGCACTATGGGACTTAACATCTGTGGTCATCAGTCCCGTAGAACTTAGAACTACTTAAACCTAACTAACCTAAGGACATCACACACATCCATGCCCGAGGCAGGATTCGAACCTGCGACCGTAGCGGTCACGCGGTTCCAGACTGAAGTGCCTAGAACCGCACGGCCACACCGGCCGGCTGAAAATCTCATTCTGGAAACATCCTCCAGGCTGTGGCTAAGCCATGTCTCCGCAATATCCTTTCTTTCAGGAGTGCTAGTTCTGCAAGGTTCGTAGGAGAGCTTCTGTAAAGTTTGGAAGGTAGGAGACGAGGTACTGGCAGAAGTAAAGCTGTGAGGACGGGACGTGAGTCGTGCTTGGGGTGCTCAGTTGGTAGAGCACTTGCCCGCGAAAAGCAAAAGGTCCCGAGTTCGAGTCTGGGTCCGGCACACAGTTTTAGTCTGCCAGAAGTTTCAGTTTTACTTATTGTTGATGGCTGCTTACAGCTTCACTTCACAGAAGAGGGCTAGTTTCGTTTTAGAAGCAATAAGAATGAAACATTCAAATTAAAAATTTTTGCAGTCATTTATGAAGTGACAACGATATGATTCCTTTGTACTGGATTGGTGCTTAAGTTCGCAGCGTTTTTCCGTAGCTTCAATAATAACAACAGATACACATAACAGAGACTTAAGCCATCAGTAATATCTTCTAATTTCACAACAGTCTGCCAACACTGGGGTAACTTTTCGATTCCGTGACTACAAATCACGTGGATTTGTGGCGAAGGACTCGTCGAACCATGTTGTGAGCGCATTTTCATCCGGAAAGGAAGTTCTTTCAAGGTTGTTGGGTAGGGAGAGGAAAAGGTGAAAATCTGAGGGTGCAAAATCAGGTGAATGACTTCCCAACCCAATTCCTGTACGGTGTTGTACTGTCAGTCCAGAAGATTGCGGGCGGACGTAGTATCACTTCAAACAGTCTTCCTGGTCGTTGTTCTTGGATTGGATCTGCAAGAAGTCGTAGTTATTGACAATAAATATCAGCAGTGATGGTTACACCTCCGGGAAGCAGTTCGTAGTACACCACACTGTCGTCGTTCCACCAGATGCATAACATCGTTTGTGAATGCGCGCAGGTCTTTGTTCGTGGAGTTGCTGCTTAGTTGCTACTCAACCATTCCTTTCTTTTCCACGTGTTAGCACAAAGACACCCTTTCTCGTCACTAGTAGCGACACAGGATAAAAATGGTCGGTGTTGTTCAGGAGCCAGTTGATGACAAGCCAGCAGAGATGCACATACGGGCACGCGTTAATTTTTCTGTTTTAGGCTTACAGCACACACCCAAGTTTGAACCTTCCGCATTACGTGCAAATATCGCACATAGTGGAATGTCCAGTAATCACATTTGCCAGTTCTCGACTACACTGACACAGATAATTGTGGATTAATGCAGCTAAATGATTCTCATGAAACCTCGAAGATCTTACTGGACGTTAAGAGAGACTAATGTCAAAACCATCCTACTTAAAACGAGAAAATCATTTTCTTGCCGTGCTCTGTCCAATGGCGTTATCCCCATAAACGGCGCAAATGTTTCTGGCTCCCTCAGCTGCTGTCACTCCTGCTGAACTCAAATAAAAGGATATGACAGAAGTGTTCAGATTTCCACACTAGGCATCCCATTTTCTGGCGTCCGCAGCTCCACTCAGTCTCCAAATGACAAAATGAAAATATTTAAACTTTAACAGCAACAATGAAAAAGGAAAATACGTAAATAAAGCCATAACAACCGTAATACCAGAATACTAAACAAAAACGCTACGAACTTATGCACCGATCTAATAGAAACCAAAAACTGGCGTGAGTCCTGTTAATGTGTATAGCTGCTGAGTGTTAGCCGTCCTAGGGCTTCTTGTTTGTAGGTAAACTACAAGGGTTTTATAAACACCACATGCGAATTACCGAATATCGTCCTAGTACAACGTTTCATATTTGAAGCCTACACTTGAGGTTCAATTCGTGGAAATCCCCGAAGATTGCTCTCGCCATTTGTGCCTAGCAGACAGAGAGCTCAAACTGAAGCATTGTATTAAATATTGATAATAGTACAGAGGAGGTAATTCCAGACAATAAGAGAGCAGAGGACGTTAGAAATAACGAAGAGGCACTAGGAACAACGGAGGAGGAAAGCAGTCTCCGTGCTCGAAAGCACCTAGGAATAATTACCTTCATGCCCGAATGGGCAACAAGGCGGGTAACAATCTTTGAAGTAGACGAAGACGGGAATATTGGAAACGTTAGCCAGAATGTTCGCTGCCGTAGGTATGGTAAGATGGCAAGACGGATGGTAGCATCGAACTAGGGAAAAGAACAGACGTAAATCATTTTACGACTTTCACGAATATGTTAACGGGCAATGCCAGTTTTATTCTGTGTAAAGCTAGTCACTCTCTGACGCCGATTTATCTATGGGAACACTGGTGGATTAAATCACTTCAAAAACACAGCAACTAGCCGCTTTTTATAAGGGACATAAATTTTTAACTTTCCCCATAGGTTCATTTCAAGACCCACTAGCAGCCATTGTCGGTCTTTCCATCTTTCCAAAAAGTTTGCATTCGAAACCTGTACAGTCCAGAATCCGTATACCAGCCAGACAAAGTCGTCCTGAGAGCTTAGCCAATCACCTTACAGACGCACAAGCTCGAAGATACCAGTTTCGTAAAACATAGTGTCGCGCTGCGTGAAGTAGTAGACCGTAAGTGCTGCTCATCTTCGTGGCGTGATAATCGCATAGGGAGATATGAGTTCTATAGGACGGGTATTTGAGTGGTTCCCACTTGAGTTGGCGTAACTTCTACGTTATGAATTTGCGATATGGGGACGTTAACATGAAGCAGCAGGACTCCTTGTCGCTCACCATTGCACAACGGTGGTTTTTGGCAGACATGTTGCAGCATATACAGTCTACATTCTCAGTTTGATGTCTGTCGGTGTGCGTCCTGCGCCGGGCAAGAAAAGAACAGCAGTACGTTGGTGCTGTTTGGACGCATTTGGTAATAACGTCGCCATAGTTTACGTTTCCGCATTTACCGCACGCGCGTCGGAAAGACGCGAATGCGAACTTAATCCCTTGCCTACAAGTCGGCGTTTACACACCCGCATCGGAGTAACGCTATGTCGGGAGGGGGGGGGGGGGGGTGCAGCAACGTGCTCAAATGGAAACTGGAAACTTTACTATCGCCCCCTTTATATATAGCATTATTTATTCAAAGTCGCGTTTCGCACTTTCACCAATCTGTAATCGGCGTTTACATTTGTATCTTAATCAGTACAACGTTTTTGTCAACCACGTTTTGAACGTTACAGTTGCCTGGCACAAGAGAAGTCGCTCAACTACCAAGATTCCCCAACCTACTTTGCAGCTGCCTTGTTCATCATTATGTTACTCTGTCAATTGCTTTTAGATGTGATAAGTCAATTTCTTCCTGCCGCTCCTTATTTTCCATTTTAGGGGGAGCACTCCATGAATTGTATGTGCTGTTCCCCTCTCAAACAATTCGACTGTAGTAGATTGGGGGTGGCATAGCTGTTGGAGAGACTGCCCCTGTCGTGTGTTCGCGTATCTCCAGGAGATACTATCACCTACTGACGTGGTTATTTCTCGCACATTGTTCTGTTAATTTCGGTCCAACTGATAACCATCACGTTTTTCGCCTTCTGAATTTCTGTCATGATTCTACCGGCTGGAACACATTCTTTATTTGGTAACTGTCTTAGTCTTTAATCGGGTTAGTGGGGGACTAGATGCAGGTGGGACTTTCTCTCGCCACAGATGGGTCCTGGGAAAGCCATTGTCTGCTCTGACCTACATACCGGCCCGACCCATATATTTCACCTCAAATTATTTCGTAGCTCTGGCGTCAGTATTGCTTTCAGCGCCTCGTTTTTACATGTTTCAGTAATTCGATCAAATTTCTGGGGTACGTAAGTAAATCCAGATGACCTCTCTCTTGACTGAGGATTGAACTGCTCCTGTTTCGTCCCTTACCCCAACTAACAAAGGTTAAAATTATGTTCAAGTGCACATAACTATTAATTAAACTTAAACAGAAAACACGGAAACGTCATGGCTGAAGGAATTATTGTTGTGCACAAGTGAGCTGCAGCGTCCAAGATGAAGTTGACAGAAACGTTGCATTGACGGATATAAATACCTTGCGCCATCGGAAGATGGGTGAAGGCCCGAAGCGCATCTTGGCACGAATAAAGCTATACAATAAGTACCCACATTCAGTGTAGTAATTTACCTACGTCGTCTTGTGAGATACATTTCAATTAGAATTAATCTAATCTTAGTCTTGGAGACAAAATGGATAAGTATCGGGCTAAATTTACAAAAGTCTGACATTCAGTCCTCAGTCAGCCCTAGGAGTTTCACCTCTGGGAATGATCTGTATATGCGAAAAACGACCATTTTTACCGTGTTTCTTAATTCTCGTTAAACTGTACATACCATCATAGGGTAACTGCGTAAATTGGTTCAAAGAACGGAGAAAGGTGTTAGTGAATGTTTGTTTCACGTACAACGTGAAACGCTATATTGACTTGCAGTAATCGCTCCTGGATATCCTGATGGTGGATAAATTCCGAAACGCGTTATATGAGCAATAAAGTCATTCCTTGTCTGATGTTTGACTTTTACCAATGCGACACACACAGCCTGGATGCAGAACTACTGTTTTAATGAAGTCTGACGTCGGATAACAATCTAAAAAACCTCCGTCACGCGCGCGCCTGTGTGTGTGTGTGTGTGTGTGTGTGTGTGTGTGTGTGTAAGTAAGTACATAATATCCTGATTTAACGTGCTGATTAAAACTGTCACACACTGAGGTGATGAAAGTCATGGGTTAGCTGTAATGTATAAAAGGGCAGTGCGTTGGTGGAGCTGCCATTTGTATCAGGTACTCATGTGAAAAAGTTTCCGACGTGTTCATGACGGCAATCAACAGACTTCGAATGCGAAATGGTAGTTCGAGCTACACATATGAGACATTCCATTTCAGAAATAGTTCGGCAATTCAATATTCTAAGATCCAATGTCAAGAGTGTTTCGAGAATACCAAATTTCAGGCATTATCTCCCACCACCAATAACGCAGAGTCCGATAGTCCTCACTTAACGACCCAAAGCAGCGTCTTTCGAGTACAGTTGTCAGTGATAACAGGCAAGCACCATTGCGTGAAATAGCTGCAGAAATCAGTGTGGGACATACGACGAACGTATCCGTGAAAATAGTGGGGCGAAATTTGGAGTTAACGGGCTAGGCAGCAGGCAATAGACTCGAGTGCCTTTGCCAATGGCACGACATTGCCTCCGGTGCCTCTCGTGGGCTCGTGACCATTTCGGTTGGACCCTGGACGACTATAAAACCGTGGCCTGGTCAGCTGAGTCTCGACTTCAGTTGGCAAGAGCCAAGGACCTAAGTTGTCAACAAGGCACTGTGGAAACTGGTGGTGGCTCCATAATGATGTGGGATGTGTTTACATGGAATAGATAGCGTCTTCTCGTCCAACTAAGCCGATAATTAAGAGGAAATGTTCGGCTAATTGGAGACAATTTGCAGCCATTCACGGACTTCAGATTCCCAGACAACGCTGCTATGTCACCAGGCCGCAACCGTTCGCTATTGGTTTGAAGAATATTCTGGACAATTCGAGCGAATGATTGAATAGAACTGGGGAGAAGAGGAGTTTGTGGCACAACTTGACTAGAAGAAGGGACCGGCTGGTAGGACATGTTCTGAGGCATCAAGGGATCACAAATTTAGCATTGGAGGGCAGCGTGGAGAGTAAAAATCTAGAGGGAGACCAAGAGATGAATACACTAAGCAGATTCAGAAGGATGTAGGTTGCAGTAGGTACTGGGAGATGAAGAAGCTTGCACAGGATAGAGTAGCATGGAGAGCTGCATCAAACCAGTCTCAGGACTGAAGAAGACGACGACGATTTGGCTACTCAGATCGCCTGAAATGAAGCCCATCGAACATTTACGGGACATAATCGACACATCAATTCGTGCACAAAATGCTACACCTGCAACACTCTCGGAATTATGGACCGCTATAGAGGCACCATGGCTCATTATGTCTGCAGGGGATTTCCAACGACTTGTGGAGACGATGCCACTTCGTGATGCTGCTCTACGGCGGAGAAAAGGTCGGACACGGTATTAGGAGGTTGTCTTTGGTTACCGCAGTCTATAAACTGGTTTCTTAGCACATGCCAAAGGCGTTTCTCAGTAAGTCACGTAACTGTCTAATTGTGTGACAGTGTTAATTAGCATATTAATTTTCGTTATTTTGTACATTCAAAGATGTCTTTGAATGCCATTGACAAGTACGTAATATCTTAAGTTAATTTGCTTATAATTAGATAATTACATCACTGTTGTTGGTGGACGTCTTTGGTATGTACCGTGAAACGTCATATTTCCGGCTCGTCTGCAATTCTGGGGGTATCTGTTCCAATCAACAGTACGTAGGAAGTTTATTTCCCCAATCTTGGGATAGCTCTGATGTACTATCTTTTGGTTAAGAGGCGCAGGGCATTGTGTGCTGGGCCACAGAGCTGCCCCACTTGCGCGCAGCACCGGCCTACTTCTGGATGCAGGCTGGCGAATGCAGCTTTCTCGCAGTGACTGCCAGCCAACAGTCGGCAGGTAGCACGGCAGCCTGTCAGCAGCATTCCATCCCAGCTCTCCACCAATCGGCCATCTGACAGTCTTCACGGTTCCATCCAAATTTAGCGCGAACTTCAGTGCCAGATGCTTTTAATAGTTTCCACAACGAAACTCTGTCTTGGAATCTGGCAGAAAATTCAAAGAGGTTCTGGTCGTACGCAAAGTACACCAGCAGAAATACACAATCAATACCGCCTCTGCATGATAACAGTGGCGATGTTACTGATGACATTGTCATTAATACAGTCACTGAATACAGTTTTTCTAAATTCCTTCACCAAACACGACGCGAATATTCCAGAATTCGAATCAACAACTACTGCCAACGTGAGTCACTTAGCAGATGCCTTAAGTGTAGCGAAGCAGCTTAAATCACTCATCAAAGGTAAGGCCTCAGATCGTATGCCAGTCGGTCCCTTTCAGAGTATACTGATACAACAGCTCCGTATTCAGCAACCATATACAACCGCTCGCTCGTCGAAAGATGCGTACTTAAAAAGACTGGAAAGTTGCGCAGGTCACGCTAACACCCAAGAAAGGAAAGAGGAGTAATCCACTGAATTACAGGCTCATATCGTTAACATGGATCTGCAGTAGGATTTTGGAACATATGTTGAGTTCCAGCAAGATGAGTTAACTCGAAGACAATGGTTTATTGACAAACAGCCTGCTAGAATTCCGAAAATATAGATCTTGTGCAACGCAACTGGCTCTTCATTCTCGTGAAGCAGTGGGCGCTATCGAGAAGGAATCTAAAATTCATTCAATTTATAGATTTCCAGAAGGCTTTTCATATCGTTCCTCACAAGCGACTTCTATTTAAATTGCGTGCCTATAGCGTATCGTCATGGTTGTGCGAGTGGATTCGTGATTTCCTGTGTTGAAGACCACTGTTCGTAGTAGTTCACGGGAAGTCGTCGCTAAAAACAGAAGTAATATCTGCCGTTCCCCAAGGAAGTGTTAAATAGCCTCCCCCCCCCCCCCCCCCCCTTCCTGTTCCAGAGACAAATAAACGGTTTAAGAGAGAATCTGAGTAGCCCTCTAAGATTGTTTGCAGGCTGTTATTTACCGTCATATAAAGTCATCAGACGATCGAAACCAATTGCAAAATTATTTAGACAAGGAAGCCTGTACTGTGCACAAAATGGCAGTTAAGTCTAAATGATGAAAAGTATAAAATCGTCCACGAGAGTACTAAAAGGAACCCATTAAATTTCGGTTACACGATAAATCACACAAATAGGCGGTAAATTCAACTACGTACTTAGCGATTACAGTTACGAATAACTTCAGATGGAACGATCACATAGATAATGTTGTGGGTAAAACAAACCAGAGAAAGAGATTTATTGGCAGAACACTTTAAAAACGCAACAGGGCTACTTAAGAGAGTGCTTACACTACGCTTCAAGGTCCTCTTCGCAGTGCTGTGCGTCATGGGACCCGCATCAGGTGTGATTGAGGGAGAACATCGAAAAAGTTCCAATAAGGGCAGCTCTTTTCGTGCTGTGGCAAAATAGGGGGGGGGGGAGTACCGAGGATATGATACACGAATTGGGATGGCATTCATTAAAACTATGGCGTTTTTCGTTGCAGCAGGATCTTCCCAAGGAATGTCGATCATCAGCTTTTTCCTCAGAGTATGAAAATATTTTGTTGGTGCCCACCTACATATAAAGGATCATCATAATAAAACAAATCAGTGCTCGCACGGAAAGATTTAAGTATACGTTTTCCTTGCGTGCGGGTTCGAGAGCGGAACGATAGAGAAATAACTTGAAGGTGGTTCGTTAAACCCTCTACCAGGCAATTACTGTGAATTGCAGAGTAATCGAGTAGATGTAAATCTTAACTCAAGTTGTCAAGTGATGACAACGAGAAGGTATCTCCAACAGCGGACAGATATATCAAATAATATTTCTCTGGCGCCTCGTTGACAGCTGTAGCATTCTCCTTCTTCGACTTTCTCGAAAAACAGTAGGTCACAAAAATCAGCATCAGTATAAGAAGCATCACTAATGTAAGAACAGCTTCCTACATACACCTATATCTCGCTAATCGTGGACAGAACAACTTTACACACTATACTACGTATTCGATCGATAACGAAGATACAATCTTACGTAATACCTTGTCAAGAATGACTGGAAAAATAATGGCTCATAGTCAGAAATCTATACCTAATCTCGACTGTGCGCCGTTTGTCAGAAGCGAGGAAAACGATGAAATTTTTCCGATGGAACTCGAGGGTACAGTTTATGCTGAAAGTACGTACATACATGGTCTAACAAAATAAGCTGCATTTCAAGCGAACCGGCATACTTTTCATCTCAATTTCTATTTTAATGTAGAATGATGTCCACTGTTAACCGCAGTATTTCGGCAATATTAGTTTCAATATCTAAATTGTGTAACAATTCGGCATACATTTCACACAGTTTGGAATATTTCTTACGAGAGACTTGAAATAAATTATAGTAGAGCGGCGAACTCCTAGATTCTGTCGCAATGTAACCAGTGAGATGGAGTTCTGCTGGAAAAATTGCTAAAATTCGAAAAATTGGTAGGAGGATTGTAACTCTTTGTTTTCATAACGTCTACTGAACTATCAATAAGTCGTACTTGTTAATCCGCCGTGGAGGAGATGGCAATAGAAGAGGCGGAGGAACAACTGTAGCTGGAAATTCACGTAAAGGTCATTCCTCGCATATCCTCATTTATACCCTCCCACAGATACAGGAATTTTATCCCTGAATAACAGTTCCCAAATTTCCTTCACCATATATGGATGAATTCATAAATGGTAGAAGAATGTTCCTTGTTATTGGACGTAGTCGCTACTAAGTGCAGACAGCGAATAATTTGATTGTAATAAGGGGGTCTCCTGCCTCAATCACCCACTAATGATGAGAAGGGTAGTGCGCATGCTCGAACGTCTTTTTTTTTTCCCCTCTGCCCAAATGTGAACTTAGCTGATGTTATGGAACTGAGGAACGTACAAAGGACGTACTACATACTAGTATACAGGATTTCGTTCCCAGCAAAACCACTCCTTGTGAATAAAATTACAGAAATCACTTGGCACCACATCTGTGCAGAAAAGTGGGTGAGAGAGAATCGAGTTTCGGGACTAGTAAATGAATCTCTAAGCGGTCGTGTTGTGAATGTTGGAAGACGCTGCCACGAAGGTCAGCCTTCGCGTGAGTTCGTTTAAATTCTGTGAAGCATGTTACATAGCACCACCGTGGTCCTGATTCCACGTCAATATGTTGGTCCTCCGGTAATTGGCTGGTTCGCAAGTTAGAGAAAGGCAGGGGCATAGCAGGCCTATGCTTAATAAAGCACAGTGGTCCTCAAGCCAATCTTACATTTGAGGCCAGAATACTTAATCCGCATCTATCATCCTACCTAGAAGAGCGGTGAAGCCGTTGTGTCCTTTTACATCTAGGAAAGCGCATATTATTCTCTTACTTGCAGTCATTAGGTTCTCCAGTTTTCTTGGTTGAGCGCTAAGGGGGCAAGATCCGAACACTACTGGCTTTTCGTGTCGGGGAGAAGTAGATACTGCCATACAAACCATTATGATTATCAAAATGTAAGTTAATGGTATTAAACCTACGGAACCCCTGTTAATTAAACTCTCAACACTTTTTCAAGATCGTTGGCATCCACCGACTGCAAGCCTTTTCGTCACTGATCAAATCTCAGGTGTGTACAGAATGCAGTTAAAGATCAAGCAAGCGTTCTCTTCAATCATGAACCGAATAAGAAATGATTCTTCGTGTGTGTGGAATTTCCTTCGTGTCTCAGCTGAGAAAAAGCAGAATTTCGGCGAGGAAGGTCAGTAACGTGGTCCACATTTTGAGCTGTTGCCATGTAGCTGGCCTTGAGTACCAATGCCTGCTCTGTTTCGTGTTATCGGCCATCGTCACGGCCCGTCAACATTCGCCTTGCGTAAACGTGGCAGATATCGTCTTCCTCTTTACTGCTCCAATAGATTATGAGTGGAAAGTTCTCATCGGTTACATTTGTGGCTGTAATGAAATTCAGACAGACCGAACAATGCAGCTCTGTTACAGTATTATAAAATGACAATAATCTGTTCAGTATTTCTATGATAACGCTTACTTCAAAGGATTGAACCCTGTTCCACTCCTGACACTGATAGTGTCGCTCATCCGCTAACAGAAAATTCGGACAAGATTGTCAACTTATCAGATGCCGGCATCACCAAGAATACGTTAACGATTGAGCTAAAGAGGGCATAAATAAGTTCGATTATTTCGCCCAAAAGAAACTAGATGGCTTGTATTACTAAGGAATAATTAGTTGTGGGTTCATTGTTATTTGGTATCCTAGAACTGTGTCCTTACGCTGTGACAAAACATGATCAGTGGAAGAGCAGTCAGTTCATTACGGACTTGTTAATACGCTTCGGTTGAAGGCAACAAAAGCGCAGAAATATTTCGTCATGTGAGGACAGAAAAGGGAACTGGTTGGAACGTGACAATTAGTAACTGACCATATTTGGAAAGTACACGAATCTTGGAATCAGTACAATACCTCTTGTATCGACAGTGGTTGATCGCAAAGTCGTGTACATTTTAAAAAGACTGTTGCAACTGAACTGATGAATTTTAATTGAACTTCGCGTAGTTCAAAGAGACAGTTAAAGAACTTAAGTCTTGCAGTAATGGGCTACGACAAACAGTTCCTTAATAATGCGAGCAGTCCAGGTTCTTTTGTGTCAACATAAGAGTGCGACATAATAATACACTGCCACAGATTTTTCTTGAATTAGTGCATCACGTCAGTTCTTATTAAGCAGAAACAGAATGGAAGTATTCTGAAGGGATACGTTCTCTGGTTAAGAAATAATATATTTTTTGACTGTTCACAAACTGCGTTTTTTTCCACTAATACTTGCTCATTACGACCCGCTTTTCGGCTTATTAGTACATTACCAGTTGTTACCTGATCAGAGCCCAGTAATCCGTTAAGTGGTTGGTAATGAACAAATATTAGGGAAACAAAATGCAGCTTGTTTGCTTTTCGATCTTAAAAAGAAAATGATTCTGCCAAGAAGTGACAGAAGAATCCATGAATGTAAACCACTCATCCTGCGCATAAAGAGAGCCATTGCTGTTCAATTAATTGTGTGAAGGTAACATGCAGGGGTTGACTAAAAATATGGAGCACCGCGAGAAATACATACCTGAACATAGCCAAGCCTGCCGGTTGCGCTGTTGTATTTTTGACCACGAACGGCACCTGTGAGAAGTCCTCAATAGTTCGCAAGTATCAGTCGTGGTCAAAACAGTGTTCTGTGCAGTTGTGAGTACAAAGTCGGTACTAAGCGAATTCGAACGTTGGCAAATTGTTGGTATTCGCGTGTGTGTGCTTCCGTAATCAAAGTCGTCGAAGGCATCGTATCGAAGGTTTATACGGCATACACGAAACCGGAGAAACATTATCCGCGTAGTCACAACACGGACGAAAGAGGGTGTTGAGTGATTGGGGCAGACGGTCATTGAAAAGGGATGTGACGAAAAATAATAGAACGACAACTGCGAAAGTCGCTGCACAATTGAATGTCGCACTCGCGAAACCTGTCAGCACCAAAAAAACGCGAAGGGAGCTACATAAACAGGGAACTGTAGAGTGAGCTGGAATTCCAAAACCAGTCACTATGATTCAGCTGCCCAAACAGGAGAACGAGGTGCCAAAGCCATAAAACCTAGGCTTTGGAGTATTTAAAAAGACTGTCATTTGTTCAGACGGGTCTTGTTTCGCATTGTTTTAATCTTCTCGCGGAGTTACGTCCCAAGAGTGAAATACTGCGGTGTATCGGTGATGACACGACAGCAACACTGTGGTATTCCATGGGCCCTATGAATACGCCAAGGCCGCATTGCTCCCAATGCGACCACTTTGGCTGATCAGGTCCATCCTATGGTACAATGTTTGTTCCACAGTACAGATGCTGCGTCCCAGGACGGCAGGGCGCCTGTTCACACCACTTTCAATGTCCAGGACTGGTTTTGCGAACACGAGGATTAAATCGTCACATCTCCTCTGTCCACTAGTCACCAGATCTCAATATTATTGAGCCTTTGAGGTCTACTCTGGAGAGATTATATGATAGCGGAACAAACACTGGTAGCAGTTACTTCTGTAAAATATCTGGGAGTATGCGTGCGGAACGATTTGAAGTGCAATGATCATATAAAATTAACTGTTGGTAAGGCAGGTACCAGGTTGAGATTCATTGGGAGAGTCCTAAGAATACTTGAGTATTGCTCATCAGTGCTGGATCCGTACCAGGTCGGGTTGACGGAGGAAATACAGAAGATCCAAAGAAGAGCGGCTCGTTTCGTCACAGGTTATTTGGTAAGCGTGATAGCGTTACGGAGATGTTTAGCAAACTCAAGTGGCAGACTCGCAAGAGACGCGCTCTGCATCGCGGTGTAGCTTGCTGTCCAGGTTTCGAGAGGGTGCGTTTCTGGATGATGTATCGAATATATTGCTTCCCCCTATTTATACCTCCCGAGGAGAT
Organism: Schistocerca serialis cubense; assembly: GCF_023864345.2. Classification (NCBI taxonomy): domain Eukaryota; kingdom Metazoa; phylum Arthropoda; class Insecta; order Orthoptera; family Acrididae; genus Schistocerca; species Schistocerca serialis. The sequence continues at coordinate 531,958,351 of NC_064642.1, forward strand.
CACGAATGTAAAATTAGAGAGATTAGAGCGCGCACGGAGGCTTTCCAGCAGTCGTTCTTCCCGCGAACCATACGCGGCTGGAACAGGAAAGGGAGGTAATGACAGTGGCACGTAAAGCGCCCTCCGCCACACACAGTTGAGTGGTTTGCGAAGTATAAATGTAGATGTAAATGTAGAGAAAGTTGTGAGATTGCTATCCAACTCCATGGTATTTTCGTATTTTTGTCCATCTCACGAACCTTGGAGTAAACCGTCCGGAGCGGCCTGAAGTGAAATTAACACACAACAATTGGAAAAAAAGGAGACGTCAGGAAGCGTAATTCACAAAAGAAGTGCTTACTTTCTCATCCGTTTCTCCAGTACTGCTCGTCACTTTGGGACGTACTAGACAGGGTTAAAACAATAGATATACCGGATGGAAAAAAGAGCAGCGTGATTCGTCATGGGTTCCTTTGCAAATATCAGAACATTGCGGAGATGCCCATCAAACTCTAGTGGCAGACGCTACAAGAGAGGCGTTATGCATCACGGAGAACTACTGTTAAGGGGCACCGGAAAGGCTCAAAATCATGAAAAGTTCAATTTTTACTTTTTTGCGTTTTCTGAATCTGCAGACTATTACCTTTTAATAGATATATAATTTATTCAATTCCGAAGACTACAACTATTTTTAAATTTTTTTTGAAATGTGTTCTACATGGGCGTGACCCACTGTGGCGCTGTTAAACTGCTGTCAAATGGTGTTATTATTAACGTCCGTGTTCATCAGGTACATTTTAGTGATGTGAGATAAAGTATGTGTTGTGGCTAACCTGTGATGGTTCAATATACATCGCTGGTGTGATTGTCGATTGTTTCATGTTTATTTACTCTTTCGTTATCTCGAAAATATTCGTAATTAATTCTGTTTCTTGAGTCTCTGTTTTGTTGTAGTATAATAATGAGTAAAATTAAAGTTATTAGAAATCCTCTGAAGGCTTTTAAGAAAAGGAGAAATGTTGGAAAGCCAAAGGTATGTGTTATTACTGTAAACAATAGACGATAACCAAGTGAGTGAACCTAACCTCTCAAGTACACCTGCCCATAGCAAAGTGGGAACGAAAATACTTCACAGAAGAAGCTTGGTTCAATGAGTGAAAACTGTGAATGTTTTATGGGCGAATCGGATGTGAATGAAATATTTGATATGTCGGTTCTCAAAGGAATTTTTTCAAACTGTGTAAGATGTATTCATTGTAGTGAAGTTGGTCTGGAACTCTCCATAATAAAGCGCGTAGGACTTGCTAGTGAAATAAAACTGAAATGTGATAAGTGTTCATACATGACCACCTTTTGGAACAGTGTTGCAGTAACTGCAACTGAAGAAAATGGTAGCAAAATCTACGAACACAACAACGAGCGATGTTTGCTTTAGACAAGGAACGCCTTCGGGCTGCAGACAGGGCTGTAAAGAGTCTAGAAATACAAGCAAGAGTAAACAGGAGGAGGAACAAGAGGAAGCTGGAGGAGGAGTTTGCAGAGGATGAAGATAATCCATCCTATGGACCTGGAATGCACTAAAAAGTTAATCCAATCTTTGTCGGTCGATTCCCAAAACTTTTATTTCTCATACTAATTACATGTTTTCTAAGGATCTTCCAAACATATTTGTTTCAAACTTTCAGTAAATGTTACACAGTACTTTCTGCATAAATTAACACAGCCTTTTTCCAAAAAAGTGTATATTTTTGAATATATAAATAAAAAATTGCAAAAAAAATGTTGTGAATTTTCATTACAATTGAAAAAAAATCATCGTTAATAACTGAACTAAAATTTTGTAAAATCCCTGTGTTGAGTTGTAGCACATATTCCAATAAATAATCTGTAAAAAGTTCAACTTCCTACCTCAAATACTTTGTGAGGAAAGATGTAATTTATAAGCGTTATTTTAACATTGCAAGTATAGGGCGTTCCGGAGCCCCTTAAGTCTTGGAGCGTACGTTGTAGAAGCCAGAAGAAAAAATTAATTCATCATTCATACCTATCACGGCGGCAAACCTACATTTCTAGTATTTGTAGACTTAGAGAAAGCTTTTGACAATGTTGACTGGAATACTCTCTTTCAAATTCTGAAGGTGGCAGGGGTAAAATACAAGGAGCGAAAAGCTATTTACAATTTGTACAGAAACCAGATGGCAGTTACAAGAATCGAGGGGCATGAAAGGGAAGCAGCGGTTGGGAAGGGAGTGAGACAGGGTTGTAGCCTCTCCTCGATGTTATTCAATCCCTATATTGAGCAAGCGGTGAAGGAAACAACAGAAAAATTCGGATTAGGTATTAAAATCCATGGAGGAGAAATAAAAACTTTGAGTTTTGCCGATGACATTGTAATTCTGTCAGAGACAGCAAAGGACTTGAAAGAGCGGTTGAACGGAATGGTTAGTGTCTTGAAAGGAGGATATAAGATGAACATCAACAAATGCAAAACGAGGATAATGGAATGTAGTCGAATTAAGTCGGGTGATGCTGAGGGAATTAGATTAGGAAATGACACTTAAAGTAGTAAAGGAGTTTTGCTATTTGGGGAGCAAAATAACTGATGATGGTCGAAGTAGAGAGGACATAAAGTGTAGACTGGCAATGGCAAGGAAAGCGTTTCTAAAGAAGAGAAATTTGTTAACATCGAGTATAGATTTAAGTGTCAGGAAGTCGTTTCTGAAAGTGTTTGTGTGGAGTGTAGCCATGTATGGAAGTGAAACATGGACGATAAATAGTTTGGACAAGAAGAGAATAGAAGCTTTCGAAATGTGGTGCTACAGAAGAATGCTGAAGATTAGATGGGTGGATCACGTGACTAATGAGGAGGTATTGAATAGGATTAGGGAGAAGAGAAGTTTGTGGCACAACTTGACTAGAAGAAGGGATCCGTTGGTAGGACATGTTTTGAGGCATCAAGGGATCACAAATTTAGCATTGGAGGGCAGCGTGGAAGGTAAAAATCGTAGAGGGAGACCAAGAGATGAATACACTAAGCAGATTCAGAAGGATGTAGGTTGCAGTAGGTACTGGGAGATGAAGAAGCTTGCACAGGATAGAGTAGCATGGAGAGCTGCATCAAACCAGTCTCGGGACTGAAGACCACAACAACAACCACCTCTCACGCCACGACCACGACCATGAAATCGGAGAAATCAGAGCTCATACGTGCCATTCGCGAACAAAACAAGAAAAATGGAAAAGGCAGTTACACTAAAGTACCTTCAGCCACACACCGCAAGAAAACACGTGCAGTATAGATGTTGCTGAAAGCATTAGTTTTTACTACTACTGCTACTACTATTACTACTACTGAGAGTACCCTAAAAAGGTGCCCGAATACGCAGGGACGTGCCTGTTAAAGTTTCCGAAGATACAACTGACACAGCTGGCACAGCGTAGCAGGCACAGTGTGGTTGCTACGATCTGCAGCCTCGTCTCCAGTTGCAGCTCCAGCTGCGGCGGCTGTTCCAGTGTTTGTAAACGGGCCGCGCGTTGCATCAGCCAACGGCGCGCGCCTCCAGGTGTCTGCCCCCCACCTTTCCAACTTCCTCCGTTGGCTGAGGTCGAGGCAGCTAGCTGATGGAACGCCGGCAACTTCTGCGCTTACTCGCCCGCTAGGGCGTGCAGATAGTTTAGGCCGTCGGCACACGGTCCGTGCATCCGAACGTTGAGCGTGCCGAGTTTCTGACGTCATAGCGTGGAGTAGCACGTTTGGGAGTCTTTCCGAACGTGCAGAGCAATATCTGGCATGCCAGATATTCTGAGCGTGCGTCTGAGCGTTGATCAATGAGATGGCACAACGCCACCTACGTCACACGCACGCCGTGTCCCTTCAGTACAGAATTGTGAGGCGCCATATTGGCATTCATTTCAAGCCTATATGTATATATGTCGTTTCTGAGCACCAGCAAATTGAGAATCACTGGAAAACCCGTTGTTAGTTGTGTGATTCGTTCCAATAAAATAATAAAGAAACATCATATTCGAGGCAAAAGAATTATTGTAACTTGCGTATTATGAGAGTAGGCTATTTGAAGCAGCGACACATTTAAGATCCACCCAAAACGCATTGTTCTTGGTACAATTTGTTATAATTAAATTTCAATTAGTAACATAATTATCTACGATTAACGTTTTTAGTATGGGGTAACATAATCTGATGTACATAGAGCGTGTTGTTGATTTAAGCCGGCACGGTAGCTCAGCGTGTTCGGTCAGAGGGTTAGCTGCTCTCTGTAATAAAAAAAACTGAGTTAATCGATCAATAACGAACTTAAACGGATGTCTTACGACGTCCGCCCCGAGCAGATGCAACGAACAAAAGCGAACAAAATGAATTTTATAAAAAAAGTGTAATGATTAGCGTCCTTGTACAGCAGTGAGTTTTTGTTAGGGGCGGTGGTTCGCGTCTTAACACTTCCAAATTCTTTTCCTAACATTCACGTTTTTGTTAGGTTCTGATACTTTGTTTGTTTAATATAGTTATATGCTATAATATTTGATGTTATGTAAATATAACTTGACCTTTTTTGAGGGGTGACTTTGTTCGATTGACTTGATCTACAGGACTGCTTGCGCTACTTGTATAAAGATATTTTGCTCCTTTTTCTTTTACACTTCATAATTTACATGTTGCGAAGATTCTGCTACTAGGTAGGAACAGTGATCAAGTAAGACTGACCTTGGGGGTTTACTAAAATGTTGGAATGATGAAATAACGTTTATCTTATGCGAAGAAGTATTCCAAATTTATACCGCACTGTTTGTAATGGAACTTTTATAAGCCTGTGTCCTTATTGATTGGACATGGTACTTCCCTTTTCGTGGACGATGGAGGAAATGTGCGTTTTAATAGAGCTAACGTGGGAATTTTACGCGCGCCCGTTGAGTAAACGGTGTGATTTACGAACTAGAAACATCCCTCAAACTGCCGCTGGAGTGCGTTGCGATCGCGTATACCACGTTGGGGCCCACGCACCATATGCACAAGTCGCATCGTTCCTGAGTGTTCAGCAGCACGTTGAACTCTGCACGCTCAACGTTAATGTTCGACAGCACGGTCTGCGTGCCGACGCCCTAAGATCGTCCTCGTCTCTCCCTTCGTCAGATAAGGGAACGCGAAATAGAACGTCACAGATACTCCACTGGAGGCTAAAATACTTTGCTAATAATGGAGGGCAGCGACTTATTTTATAATCACAAGTAGTCAATGACGCAACAGATAGACGTAGTACAAGTGGTTGCTGTAGTCTCTTACCTTATCCGATGTTAGAAGTGGCCCCAGGCTGTCTTGCAAGACAAGAGTTCACACAGTCCGCAAGATCCTGTAACAAATGGGATGCAGACAGATTACGATCGGTGTAGCCTGGTAAGCAACGCACTCTATGCTACTCGCAGGTGTGACTCTGTCAAGTCACTTGATACGTTGATAATCAAAGCCACTCGTGATGATTTCGGCGAAGACAAAGGGCAATAGTAGAATCATAACACCAGGAAGAGCTCAAATTTAACTCAAATGTATTACGCATTAAAGACATGTCAATAATTAAGACATGAAATGCTTTGCACTGAAATCTGAGACCCGGCCGCTGTGGCCGAACGTTTCTAGGCGCTTCGGTCCGGAACCGCGCTGCCACTACGGTCGCCAGGTTCGAATCCTGCCTCGGGCATGGATGTGTGTGATGTCCTTAGGTTAGTAAGGTTTAAGTAGTTCTACGTCTAGGGGACTGATGACCTCAGATGTCAAGTCCCATAGTGCTTAGTCATTTGAACCATTTTCTGGAATCTGAGAAAACGAGTGCACTACAGTTGTAGTCACGATCGATGGCGGTCGACTTCAGGATTTCTTTGCGCATCTACGTCACGCATACTCCGACAGCCAATGAGCGTTCAGTGGCGTTCTGAGCTCTCTGTTCTGAATGCCGGAGCTAATGCGAGCATTAAACGCGATCTTAGCGAGTTGTTTAATAAATTTATATTTCATTTGTTGGGAGTTGTCATTGCTCATGGTGGTGGCAAGTGATAAATTCTGTATAAGCAACCGAGAGACAAAATTTGCAGGATATACGCTTTCTTCAAGCGGAAAGCACGCGTATGCACGTACCGCAACTGTCACTTGGAATCGTCAACAATGCAATTCCCGTCCGTGCCTCGAAGCGCGCGATCTGCCTTCGTTTGTGGATCGGGCTATAGTGTCGGTCACACAGTTTCAATAGTCAACAAAAACGTTCATTTGGAAACTTTTTAAAAAGAAACCGGAAAACGCCGTAGAGTAGAGATAATCCAAAGAAACGAGAGAAATGAATTACGAGCTCTTATTAGCACGCTCTCGGGTGCGTGAGTGCTCAGTTCAAGACGTTCGCTAATACGAAATGATGCTTGTTAGTTGCCCCCATAAAATCATCGAAAGTGAGCTTTAGTGAAGTGCTAGGTCGTATTGTCTCGTATTTCGATGCTAAATGCTTGTTACTACAAAAAAAAGAAAAAACTTTGTGAGTTCTGAGAGAACTCTGTAGGTCTTTTAAGCTACCGTTATCTGGCCAATCCAAGCCAACTACCTTCCGCAAGAGGAGTCTTGTGTCTTCGTACACACAAAGGAACTCCGCCTTTTTCTCTCTATATCTGTACATTCCACTTCCGAACGACGTCACCAGATTAAGGTTTCGTTCCCCGAGGAAAATGAAGACGACGCCAAGCAAATACTATAGATCTATCCATGTATTCAGAGGTACAATTAGATTTCAAAATTTATATAATGCGTCCTTCTCGTGTGTCGTCCACAATCCGAAATACAACTGTCTCGGATGTATGAAAACGGCGACCACTGAAACCCACGCCCATACAAAAATCTTTGAAATGCTCGTATGCTCCCATTATTCCTGAAAACTACCTACTTACTACGTCACGGCCTACAGTAAACCGGTGTTCACGTCCGCCGGAAACGTTCACTATGGCCGTAGTGAAGTGCTGTGTCGCGCTTAACGAACTTCGTCGACGCACAATGAAAATAGCCGGCAATGTAAACATCCCGTTGCCCGAAGAAGAGCAACATAACGTTCTACGATAAATCCTCTACATACGCATATTGCATCGGTTCGGAATGTTTTAACGTTTCCTTCTTTTATGATCCATATTACTGTGTGTCCTAATAGGAAAAATCGTGATGCAATGTCGCCTCAAAACTTTTCTTATTACGGAAGTTACGTTGTGTTTCATATTCTATCTTTCTGAAGTATATCTTACTAAAATACGATTTTGTAATGTTCGTACACCTTTCACTTGGTAATAATGGCGAATTGCAGAATTGAAACTATAAATAAAATTGTTTGCATTTTTATGTCACGTGTAGAGGACAAATGAAATATAAATTTATTAAACAACTCGCTAAGATCGCGTTTACTGCTCGCATTAGCTACAGCGTTCAAAACAGAGAGCTCAGAACGCCACTGAACGCTTATTGAGTATGCGTGACGTAGGTGCGCAAATCGAAGCATTTGAGATGTGGTGCTATAGACGAATGTTGAAAATTAGGTGGACTGAGAAGGTAAGGAATGAGGAGGTTCTATGCAGAAAACATTGATAAGGAGAAGGGACGGGATGATAGGACATCTGCTAAGACATGAGGGAATGAATTCCATGGTACTAGAGGGAGCTGTAGAGGGCAAAAACTGTAGAGGAAGACAGAGATTGGAATACGTAAGCAAATAATTGATGACGTAGGTTGCAAGTGCTACACTGAGATGAAGATGTTAGCACAGGAAAGGAATTCGTGGCGGGCCGCATCAAACCAGCCAGTAGACTGATTACAAAAAAAAAAAAAAAAAAAAAAAAGTGGTGCGCAAAGAAATCCTGAAGTCGACCGCCATCGATCGTGACTACAACTATAGTGCACTCGTTTCCTCAGATTCCAAAAAATGGTTCAAATGGCTCTACGCACTAAGGGACTTAACATTTGAGGTAATCAGTCCCCTAGGCTTAGAACTACTTAAACCTAACCAACCTAAGGACATCACACACATCCATGCCCGAGATAGGATTCAAACCTGCGACCGTAGTAGCAGCGCGGTTCCGGACCGAAGCGTCTAGAAATGCTCGGCCACAGCGCCCGGATCTCAGATTTCAGTGCAAAGCATTTGATGTCTTAATTATTGACATGTCTTTGGTGCGTAATACAAGGAGTGGAAGGAGGAAGGAGAAGCTATATACAGCTTATGTCACTTAGACATTTGCATTCTCTTGGCCTGTTAGTTTGAATGGTAAGGCATCTTGTATACATTATACGTACCATATGCGGATTCACGGGTGTGTACCATATTTTATTTCATATTTAGGATATTAGAAGATAGAAAATATTTAAATTCCTTGCTTGTAATTCAAATTTTCATATTGTCCATTGTAGTATCTGAAGATCTGTTCGTGATTAAAAAGATTTGTGATAGCAACAAACAGAAAATAAATTATGGTCACTTCTCAGAGTAAAATTTGATATTCATTTGTTAGAAATCTCCAGCCACTGAGTCAGTAGACGCAGAGTCCTCGGCTCTCCGCTTGCCCGAGAAATTGTGTAGCTCAAACAGGGGGGGGGGGGGATTAGTGGACCTTTCCTGGGCGCAAACTTCATTGGACGCAGGACACCGACTATCTCATCTCCATAACGCAAAAGAAGGAAACGGCAGGAACGAAACGACAGTTCCAAGATAGTACCCTACTCGAAAAATACCCGGAAAAACCACACTCTCACAGCAAACTAAACGGAAAGACCAATGTCGCTGTTGGAGATGTCACGGAGTCTGTCTGTCATCGGCATTTTGGTAACAGTTAAGAACTATAAATGGAAGCCACTCCACAGCAGGTGAAATAACAAGTGCTAGGTCATTACCGACTGCATAGTAGTTGTGCCATTAACGCCGTTAAGGGGGAGGTAGGACGTCAAACGGGCCGACTTGGAGCAGGAGAGTGACCATAGTACATTTTAATTTCTACTGTCTATACTTTTCCAAATAAATTCGTAAAACTTTGTCACCATGACCAGGAAGGATTGAGGACTCACATTCATCGCAGTGGAAGTTCAAAAACGTAGCAAAATACCTTTTTTTTACATGTGAAATTTCATCATTTTTTTCACTTATTACTGGCTGCGTTTGTTGCTATAGGTACACTTTTCTTCCTAAGTAAGAGAGAGTCTCCGATGAATTTTTCATAGCATACAAACAGTAGTTACATGTGTATGAAGCTCTAGAACTTTCCACGTCTATTAAAAAACTGTGGAAAAATTGAGATAATTAACTATAAAACTTGAATTTTTTCTAAACATGAAGTTTAAAATGTAACAGTTCATTAATTTTTTCATAAATTAAATAAATTCTAGAGTTTGATACACCTGTAACTATGGTTTGTATGCTGTGCAAAAGTCATCGAAGACTCTCTCTTATTTAGGAAAAACAGTGTACCTGTAGCAACAAATGCAGCCAGTAATAAGTGAAACGACGATGAAATTTCACATGTAAAAAAAATGGTATTTTGCTACGTTTTTGAACTTCCACTGCGATGAGTGTGAGTCCTCAATCCTTCCTGGTCATGGTGACAAAGTTTTATGAATTTATTTGGAAAAGTATAGACAGTACAAATTAAAATGTACTATGGTGACTCTCCTGCTCCAAGTCGGCCCGTTTGGCGTCCTACCCCCCTTAAATTACTTTGATGCCTCGTCTTCCGTATCTTTACCCCGATGCGAGGCGAATACCCATTTTCTTCTTCTGTGCTGAAGACAATGGGTTCACTATATGAAACCAAACAATAATAAAAAAATCCGAAAGTTACTCGTTACAGTTAATATGCGATCTGTAGAGACGAGAGCTTGTTTTGCGACCTTGGCTGACTTTTGGTATGATGTAACAATTCATTCCTGCTCGTATCGGTAATTACAGCGTCCTGCACTCCATTATTGTTACCTCTCTTGCCAACTGATATTTATCTTTTAAACTTTAAATAAATGTAATTAATTTTTCCAATGCTAACTTCAACAGTTTGCCAAATGCAGAAAAATACACAGATGTATTACTGATTTAACACACTGATCCCTTGTAGATTTCATCCTTCTCTCGAAGTGGTTTGCAGGGAAACCTTGTTCCGAAATACAGCAGGAAATAGTGTAGCCTAGAGCATTCGTCGAGAGCAATGCCGGATCCTCGAAACCGCGTCCATGGAGATAGCCTTGTAGCTGTCTGCAAAGAAGCGATAAACCGTGCCCTCTGCCAGATGCGTATAATTACTGTTGACACGAAGCTCGTTAGTCTTCTCTCGAACCATCAGTAGCAATAAGCGGAAAAGAAAAACTGCTAACAAAATATTAAACAGCTGACCGAGGGCCTGGAGGTGCCCCGTTGCCTATTCCGACCCGAGGGGCTCGTGGCTGCCCTCGCTCGGTGATACGGCCCTTCCCACCTTTTTAATTTTTCTTATTTTTTTACAGCTCTCGTTGGTTGGCAAACTCGTCGTCATTGTTACCCTCCTGAGATTTTATGTTGTCCGTGTAGCTAGTTTTCTTGTGGTAATGGAGGCTGTGGAAGCCCTGGTCGTATGCTGAGGGTGTCTCTCTGGTGGCATAAGGTGTCCCGGGTGCCCCCTACACGTTTTCTGGGCGAGACAACTCTCCCGTCTTCCCTGTTTTACCCTCTGTCACTTCTACTGGCTTCTGTCTCTTGGTTTTCTGGATTCTCGGATACAGTCGAGTCCACTGGAATTAACCTTTTGCGCCCTTACTGTCTGGGGACTACTCCCGCCTTGACACACAAAGGTTTAAGGAACAAGTGACCTTGTAATTTGGCCCCTTCTACCCCATCCATTCTTCAGAAAGAAAGTGAGACGAAAGATTGTATGATCGTCATCCAGTACCGTCTTTCAAACTTCTTTTGGTTTTGGACATTCCGGAATGAATCTTCCCAGCACAAATATTCTCTGTTGAAATGTATAGTAAATATTGCATCAGAGTTCTATTAACTTGAATACTAAACGAAGGGATGGTCCACCTTATTTTTCACTAACACTGACTCAAAACAGCGGTGAATTACGCTGTGAAAAGCATCACACACACGTTTTGATGTTCAATACTTAAAACACTTCAAATGCCTGACAGAGAGAGAAGTTAATCTCTGAACAGAGCTGAATCTTTCTTCTCGACAAGTGTCCAATAGATCACCTTTCATTTCCAAATTTACAGCGTATACACGATAAAAAATCATAGTTCACTGTTTTTTGTCTACTGCATGAAGTCACCTCTAAACAGGCTAGATGTGCCCATACACAAAGTTAGATTAAACTGTTCGAAAATTGACTCGACGCTTCATTATGATGTGTCCTGCAACTGGCCTAAGAAACGTATACTCGACCAACCAATGCATTACACATTTACTGTGTAATTGCTTTGTGAATATTACAAGCCAGGATCAAGCTCATCTGCAACTTTTTTGAGCCTTCTGTTAAAGTGCGCTTGGCGATGAGGAAATGAGTTACGAAACAGGTAGCCATGGGATAGAATGGAGAAACAGAGTACTGAAACTGGTGAAACAAAGACTGTTTGCATTGTTCAGTCTGCAGTCGATTCTCACTATTTCAGATGCTCAACAATGTATAATTAAGGGTTGAAATGATTGGAGGCAGGCGCGGCATACATAAAAATCGAGACAGTGAGAAAGTAACCTAGCTCCCTATAGCAGACATGTTGCTGCGAATCACCCTCGGTGAAAGGTTTCTCGACCTTTACTGTGAGTGGAGAACTTTTTAGGTATGAATTTAAATACAGCCGATGATGGAACATTACAATTAAAATGTAAGCTGACACACCATCTAAGCGCTAAATACCAGTTTTTAATTACAAAGATACTTTTTTACATTCCATGAGCTTGAGACATTTTTATCTGTGACGAAGGTGCAATGTTCACATTTCTGGCTCACATCGTATGGCCAAGCCACATTCCACTTCTTTCCGTCTTTTAAAGTTCTCGTTGGCGCCATATCTTGCGAAGACATGCTGGTCAGTATCCTCTAAATTAATTTTCGACCATAAACATTAAGTTCAAGCGGAAATGACTGTTCATGCACCATCACCGCCACCCTTTAAGATCTATGGTCAAGTGGTCACGCCTGTTCGCGTTCAGTACTGTTATAAGGTATTTGGTGAACGTTCTCTTTCATTCTGTATGCGTAAAATTGCTAATTTTCAAGGTGCACTAACGTCTACTGTAGCTTATACGCCTACTTGTCTGAACGTCGTCTTAATGTCAGTGCAGCGAGGTAGTCGTAACAACAATACTAATCTCAAGATCTGGTGGATTCCCTAAACAGCAGCAAACACTATCAGAAGAAAAGGAGTCGCTTCGTATAATTTTATGTTGTACTAACAAAAAAATTAAGAATAATGACTCTTTAAGAACCTGAGGCAGTTCAGAAAAAAATTTTTAAGGTAATATGGGATGATTAAGCACTTGCTTAGTTAGTTGGTTTTTGAGCTGAATAACTGCTTTCAAAAATATCATTGTGACATCTCGGCTATAGTACACGATGCAAATTGGCGTTTTACTGTGCTAATGGCGGCACTGGAAGCAGTAGTGATATCGTCTCATTCCTCAGGGAAATCATTCCGCCGCATGCACGTGTGACTGAAAAGGATGCTTGCCCAACACTGTTTGCATGTCTCTTTACAAATACTGCAGCCTAAAGGTCGAACCAACATACACGTGGTGCGTTTTTTATAGTGCGTACATTTTTAAAAGGCCACTGCAACGCTGCGGTCGGCTATTTGCGCACGCACGGTACATCTGTTGGCTATCCAGACATTCGTCCGGAGTTGTCAGTTCCTGCTCATTTAAAATAACTCAGCGTATTGGAAATCCCACGGAGTATGAAAAAAGCGCTGTGATGTGTGTTCTGTGTACAGGAGACGTGAAGGCGGTCATAAATCTTGGATTATTGAAGATTATGGGGAAAACACTGTTGTTGATGGAATGGTAAGGAAATGGATTAGCCGGCCGGGGTGGCTGAGCGGTTCTAGGCGCTACAGTCTGGAACCGCGCGACCGCTACGCTCGCAGGTTCGAATCCTGCCTCGGGCATGGAAGTGTGTGATGTTCTCAGGTTAGTTAGGATGGATGTAGATGTAGAGGTTTCAGCAGTTCTAAGTTCTAGGGGACTGATGACCTCAGATGTTAAGTCCCATAGTGCTCAGAGCCATTTGAACCATTTTTGAAATGGATTAGAGCGGTTCATGGTAAATAGTGAAACAGCCAGTCATCTGTGTTATCGAAGAATAGGTGCAGGAACTTGATGGAATAGTTCAAGAAAACATGCTTTACAATTTTCTCCTTACGTAAAACGACTTTCCTTAGGTTTGAAAACAAGGAGATCTTTGGTCGGTCAGTGCTACGAAAACGACGTTGTCAAAACGGCCGTTCAGTGGTGTTGGTAAAATCAGGCGGTAGATTTTTATGAGAATGAAATCCAGGAGTTGCTTCGAATAAAATCACTTTGAGTGTTAGGCTGCGTCGTTGTGAAACACTAAAACAACTAAGACGTCAACGTTTCTAATGGCTTTGCAGCGGTCCTCTTTAGGGCGACTGCTGTGGCAATTAATCGCCCTAAAGGGGACTGTCGCAGAGTCAGTCGAAATGGCGTCTTAGTTGTCTTAGTTGTTTCAGTGTTTCGTAATGATGCGACACGATACCGTAAATGATTTTACTAGAACCGACACTGGGCGTGGAAGCCTACGAACTTACATCAGGAGTTGGTCATTCTTTATGGTAATATTAGTGAAAGCTGTTGAAATTAAGATTAAGGTGTATGCTTACACATAATAATGATTTTGTTTTAAAAATTCACTGTGGTCTAGTAGAAAAGTGGGCCTTATATAATGAATAAGCCTCAAGTACTAAGCCTTCTTTTTATTGCTACATATTTATGCCTCATGTCACCCAGGTGACGGACTACCGTGTCATTATCAGATGGTGTTTTCAAAAGGAATGGAAAAAGCAGTTGTAAAATAGGAAAATACGTTACATCGTATCTCGTCAGCTAGAGATTCACGTAGGGGCATTTACAGTGTGAATATATCTGTTCTGTCAGAACTGAAGGCCACATTTCAAATCGTGAATATGAGAGTTAGAACATTCACAATGTAAAATTGATTGCGAGAGCGAGCGTGCTGAAAGTGAACACTAGTAATAAATTGCATAATTACTGGTGTAGATAAGCTGAACGTGAACTTGATGCCAGGGTAAATTATATCCGCTTGCATACGCTGTCCGCGTGTAGTAAACCATTGTCTGGCGGTCGCTGTCTGTTTAGGCTACACTTGCGACCACCATCCACTAGTCCGATACTCGTGAATCGCGTAGGCATCATCCATTTACGTAGTTAGGGTCGTGTCTACAGGTTAGTTTGATTTGTAATCTAGTTTCGTAGTGTTTTACTGTACCCCCTTTTTTTTAATACATGACAAGGTCGAAGTATGAACCCCGTTACAGATGCAATGCTTCACTTCCGGCTGAATCATTCTAATAGTGGTATAATTTCTGAACGAGAATAACAATACCTATTTTATATGTAAAGGCCCTCCTTGACCTTAAAAGTTTTACACCAAGACGGACCTTTGCAAATAAAGTGCCATAATATGATCGCGGAATCATTTACACACTTTGTCTTCAGTTGACAATTCCTATTACTAACCATGCCAAAATTCGTTATTACTAAAGCCCTAATAAAATAGAAGTCAGGTCATTCCACTTGACCCACGGAATGGCAGACACAGAATTGAATGTAATCTTCAGCAAAAAAAGTTGCGACACTGTCGACGTTCCAAATATTTGGACGCGATTGTCGACAGATCCCTGACATCTAGGAAACACCTAGAACTAACAGGCCAGAAGCTAATACCGAGAAATAACATATTAAGGAAACTGGCTGGTGCTAGCTGCGGAGCAAATGCGAATACCTTAAGAACTACAGCACAAACACTGGAGTACACTGTCGCCAAATACTCTTCTGCTTGGAGTAGAAGTAGCCATGTCAACAAAATAGGCCCCTATCTAAATGATGCGATGAGAATCGAGAAAGGAACTCTTTAATCCACGCCAACACCATGGCTGTCTGTATTAGCTAAAATAGCTCCTCCAAGTCTCAGGTGACAACAAGCAGTGACACAGCAATGGATGAAACTCAGAGGGTACAGAGACTTACCTATTGATGAAACGGTGAACCATTTACCATGCACTGGATTAAAATCTAGAGCACCAATCTAGGTAAACACTGGCTATCTCGTCCCCCCTCAGAAAGCTGTAATCTAAGAGATCAATGGAGTAATCAGAGGAAATCCTTTGATGGTCATAAGAAGTTGGGAAGCATAGAACCAACCACCCAAGTGCCAGGTGCGAACCAACCAAGAAAAATATGAGCTCCCTCAGGCGTATCAGAACTGGCCATGCCGTGACCAAAGCAACGCTACGCATGTGGAGAATTACCGATGATGACCAATGCGGCTGTGGAAAATCTGAACAAACTCAGGAGCACACATTGCATGAATCCCCAAAAAGACAATTCATGGGTACCTGGTAGAACTTTGCAGACCCAAGAACTTCAGCAATTAAATGCCTGGCGGTTTTAGTTACCCAGCTAAGATGAAAAAATGGATCCCTCAACTTCTATTGTCTACTTCCGGTTCTCCAACTTCTGTAAGCCACACGCGAAATAATATACCAAGACTTTTTGTAAATAAATAATCTTGTTGTGACGCTGACCAATGAGTATTTGTGGTGCCTAATCTATATATACTGAGCAACAGAATGGGTGTGGAATTGTTACGCGATGCAGACAAAATAGCATCGACGCTTTGTGGTCACTGCGATACGCAGTTGTCTTCGGCTCTCAGCAGAGGTGGCCAATATCAGAGACGTCGATCCCCTGACTGGTTATCGGCCTTCAACAAGGGCCTCAGTAGTGGCTGCCCCAGGGGCTGCGGAGTTCATGGGCCGGTTTATCGGCTTACCCAGACAAGCTGCCTCGACATGCGAATGTAAGCCGATAGCGTTGGTAACTGCGCGCCGCGCCGCCTGTATCGGCCGTGACAGCTGGTCGCTGCGAGGGGCCGGAGGTCACGCTCGGTCAGCCGGCCACGAGGCAGGACACGCCGCACACAGCCACCTGTCGAAACAAAACACTGTCTCTGTCAGTCACCAGTTGCCTCCGCGCCCCAGCAGTACTAGTTCAACCTTTCTGCATCGCATTTTCTTTACTGAGGATGAACAGCGACAACATTAAGGTGACGACGGAGCACTGTTTCGAAACGCTGCCCAAGAGCAATCGTCTGCACCTACCGGTACATCTATATTCTGCAAACCACCGTGACGTGCATGCCAGAGGATACGTCCTATTCTACCCGTTATTAGCTTTTCTTCCCGTTCGATTCACACGGAGCGGGGGAAGAATGTTTCCTTAAATGCCTCTGCATGCTATAATTATTGTAAACTTATCCTCACGAGCCCTATGTTAGCGATAAGTGGGGGACATCAGTACATTTCTAGAGTCATCATTTGAAGCTGGTCCTTGAAATTGTTACTACACTTTCGCGGTATAGTTTGTATCTCTTAGAGTCTGACAGTTAAGTCTCTTCAGCATCACTATAACACTTTCCCAAGGGTCAAACAAACCTGTGACCATTCGTGCTGCCCTTCTCCGTATACGTTCAATATATCCTGTTAGTCCTATTTCGTACGAGTACCACGCGCTTGAGTAGTATTCTAGAATGGGTCGCACGAGTGATCTCCTTTGTAGACTGATTGCACTTCCCCATTATTCTACCAGTAAAACCGAAAACTACCACCTGCTTTACCCATGACTGATCCGATGTGGTATTCCATTTGATTTCTGAAAGTATTTGTATGGAGTGTAGCCATGTATGGAAGCGAAACGTGGACGATAAATAGTTTATACAAGAACAGAATAGAAGCTTTAAAAATGTGGTGCTACAGAAGAACGCTGAAGATTACATGGGTAGATCACAGAACTAATGAGAAGGTATTGAATAGAATTGGGGAGAAGAAAAATTTATGGTACAACTTGACTAGAAGAAGGGATCGGTTGGTAGGACATGTTCTGAGGCATCAAGGGATCACCAATTTAGTATTGGAGGGCAGCGTGGAGGGTAAAAATCGTAGAGAGAGACAAAGAGATGAATACACTAAGTAGATTCAGAAGGATGTAGGCTGCAGTAGGTACTGGGAGATGAAGCAGCTTGCAGGGTCATTCCATGTCAAGTCACCCAGGCCTTGACACCAACCATGTCAGATTTTGATGAAACTTCGTACAATTACTTCTTTTATCATCCTGAAAGCACTTGTAAATTTTTTTGCTCTATCTCTTACAGTTTTTTTTATAAATTTTTAAAGTTTTTAGATTTGGCTTTGTTTCAGCAGTCGGAAATTGTAACTTAAACGCGTCCTCACAACTAAAAAAATTTGTATATTAAAGAATACTCAAGATATCATTACGAAATTTTGGAATAAGTTTGTGTATGATATCTAAATGTTAAAAAAAATTACCATACAGATATATTAAATTCTTCCAAATGAAAAAAAAATTTATAAGTTTTTTATTTTTTTTAGCTAACGGATGTTTAGTTTTACAAAAACTGCAATAACTAGAGTCTCAGACCTGATAGAAAGCTCAAATTTGTTTTAAAATACTCTTAATTGTATAGACTATTAGATAAAAGAAAAATTATGTTGGCTTTTTAACCTGTTTAATAGTTATCTAATTTTTAAAATAATATTAATTATATTTTAAAAATAAAAAATGCCAAGTGACTTAGACACCGAAAATAAGTTTTTGTCTTCTTGGAGTAACAATGTACACTTGGATTTTGTATTGTTACTCCTGTGTTTTGAAGTAAAAAATTATTACAGTGTTAAATAGTGCTTGGATAGTATTTTATTAAGTTTATTCGAACTCTCAGTAAGTACTGTTGCTTAGTTTACAGAGATTCTTTTCCAATATCCTATAAAAGTAACCAGAATAGTAATCAGACCAAAAGTGAAATCAGTATGTCAGATATTCAAACCTGTAGTGTAGGGTTATTTAAAAAATCTGACTGTTTCCAAACAACCTACACACCTTCAAAAAAGTTACAACTGGTATCAGAATTGAGTGAGGAAGAAAAAGATTTGATCCACTTACGATCTGGAATTAATCTGTGTGAATTTAAGAATATATGTTCACACCACAGCTACTACTTTTTAAATGCTTTTGAAAAGTATCAAACATGTGTAGACCCACTAAAAAAAAACACGAAAAGCCCATCAAAAGTCGTTGAGAAGTGTAGGCTTGGATCTTTCTAAACAATTACTGACAAAAAATATTAGCATAAAACCTGGACAAAAGCTTTGCTCAACATGCCGTAACTTTTGTGAGGAAAAATTAAGAGTTGAAGTCAATGAAAGTGAAACAGATGATGAAGTCATGGTTGAATTAGAATCATTGGAATCCAGAAATGAATCCCTTGTGCAAACAAACATTGCTCTTGATTATTTAGGTTTAACACCGATAAAGCTTCATGGCTTGTCAGAACAAAGTAAAGGGTCTTATTTTAAAAGGAAGGTTAGCAGTATTGAAAAGACTGCAAAAAAAGGCGGTTTCAAAAGCATTAAAATATGATGCACCAAGTTCTGATGATGACGAAGAAGATAAAAGTGTGGTTGAGAAAGCAAAGGATTTTGATGTAATAATTTCTCTTATGAAAGAGAAGATTTCATCTGTTGGGAGGTCTAGAAAAATCCAGATTCTGACCTTGGCTCCAGATTCTTGGAGTCGAAATAAAGTGATGAAAGAATTTAATGTAAGTGAGTACATGGTGCAACAAGCTAGAAAGCTAAAATCTGAAAAGGGTATTTTGGAAACTCCTGGTCCAAAAAAAGGTAAAACTCTTTCTGAAAATACAGTAAGACTTGTAACAGATTTTTATGAAAAGGATGAAAGTTCCAGAGTGCTACCTGGAACAAAAGACAAAGTAAGTGTTCAAAACAATGTTTACATGCAAAAAAGACTCATTTTGTGTAACTTGAGAGAACTCTATTATTCTTTCAAATGGGATAATCCTGCAGTAGAAGTAGGATTTTCAAAATTTTGTTTCTTGAGACCTAAATGGTGTATTCTTGCTGGTGCTGCAGGCACACACACTGTATGTGTATGCAGTATCCACCAGAATGTTAAACTATTACTGGATGCTGTGAAAATTGAGGAATCTTATAAAGACCTAATTAAGATGCTTGTGTGCAACACAGAAAACCAAAACTGCATGCTACATCATTGCAACAGCTGTCCCGCAAATACTGCACTAACAGAGTGCTTAACTGAAAAACTAAGTGAAGATTATGATTTAGAAAAAGAAATTGTAATCAGTCAGTGGGTTAACACAGACAGCGCAGAAATGATCAAACAGTCTATCAGTGTTGAAGACTACATTTCTTTATTGGTTAGGTCATTGGAAAAGCTCACCCCACACTCGTTTATAGCAAAATCCCAATCAGCAGCCTTTAAAAGATTGAAAGAAGACCCACCACCCAAAACAGCAATTATTGTGATGGATTTCAGTGAAAATTATTCCTTTGTTATACAAAATGAGATCCAAAGTTACCACTGGAATAGAGGTGGTTGTACTCTACACCCAGTTGGAGTTTTACTAGGAAATGAGGAAAACAATGTTTTTGTTTCCAACCACTGTTTTATTAGTGATGACCAAGAACATGACACTGGTTTTGTTAACTTTGTACAAAAAGAAATTACAAAGTGGCTGTCATTACATCATACTGACATTGACTCAGTTCACTACTTTACAGATGGTTGTGCTGGGCAGTACAAAAATAGAAACAGTTTTAAAAATTTGACTGAACACTTGAGAGACTTTAATTTGAAGGCCCAACAGTCTTTTTTTGCAACAAGTCATGGGAAGTCAATTTGTGATGGCCTAGGAGGAACTATTAAAAGAATTTTAAGGAAAGCCAGTCTACAGGTTTCAGACAAAGAACAAATAATGACAGCAATCGATATGTATAAGTTTTGTGAAAAAATATTGAAAACATTCATTTTCACTTTATTGACAAAAAAGAAGCTGATATGCTAGGTTAAAACTAGAAAAACGTTTTTTCAGCAACCCGAACCATTCCTGGAACAAGAAGTTTTCATAACTTCAAAACACTTCCAACAAACAACCTTGAAATTAGAAGGACTACAGATAGTGTAAAACCTTCCTTAGTCTTCTCTTTCCATTCTTCTTCTGATTGGGTTTGTGTTGAACCATCCATAAATTGCTATGTGGCTGCAAATTATGATGGTAACTGGTACTTTGGACTGGTAAAAACAATATTCAATGATGAAGAAGATGCAGAAATTCTATTTCTACATCCTTCAGGACCCGCTGCATCATTTTATTGGCCTGAAAGAGAAGATTCCTGCATAGTGCCTTTGGAGCACATAGTCTGTGTAGTAGACGCACCTCAATCAAGCGGCACTGGGAGAATGTATTACTTCAAAAAAGACTGTATCAAAAGAACTGAAAGCTCTTGGATGAAGTGGAAAAACAGTTTGAATCAGCATTAATGTTTGTTAAAAAGACAAAATTACTCAAAAAATTCAATGTTTCAAGCAATCAGTTGGGTTATACATAAGTGTCGTAAGTAAACTATCTTTGTACATAATTCTAATGTAATCTATTATAATTAATAAACATGTTAAAAAGCCATCATTATTTTTGTTTTATCAAGTACCCTATATGTTTAAGAGTAAATTAAAACAAATTTGAGCATTCTATCAGATCTGAGACTCGAGATATTGCAATTCTTATAAAACAAAACATCCGTTAAAAAAAAGAAAAGTACATATTTTTTTTCATGGAAAATATATTTTAATAGCATCATTTTTATCTTCAAATATGTATAATAAACAAACTTGCTGCAAAAATTCATGATGTTATCTAAAAGAGTTTTTAAGATAAGCAAATTTAAAGTTTTGAATGCAAATTAAACTGACCATTTCCGAAGGTTCAGAAAACGCAAAACATAAAAACTTTAAAAATTTATAAAAAAAACTGTAAGAGATACAGCAAAAAAAATTGCAGGTGTTGTCAGGATGGTATTAGAACCATTCGAGCCAAATTTCATGAAAATCTAAGGAGGTGGGTGTAAAATTTATTTTTTATTGGGTGATTTGATATGGAATGACCCTGCACAGGATAGAGTAGCATGCATCAAACCAGTCTCAGGACTAAAGACCACAACAACAACATCCCTACGAAGTGTAACACTCAGATATTTGTATGAGTTGGCCGATTCCAACTGTGACTCACTGATAGTACAATCACACGATACTACGTTTCTCCGTCTTGCGATGTGCACAATTTTAAATTTATCAACATTTAATGCAAGTTGCCAATCTTCGCACAACTTAGAAATCTTATCAAGACATGACTATTTATGCAGCTTCTTTAAGACAGTACTTCATTACAGATAACTGCATCGCCGGCCGGGGTGGCCGAACGGTTCTAGGAGCTTCAGTCTGGAACCGCGCGACCGCTACGGTCACAGGTTCGAATCCTGCCTCGGGCATGGATGCGTGTGATGTCCTTAAGTTAGTTAGGCTGAAGTAGTTCTAAGTATAGGGGACTGATGACCTCAGATGTTAAGTCCCATAGTGCTCAGAGCCAGAACTGCATCATCTGCAAAATGTCTGAGGTTATTATTTACATTGTCCGCGATGTCATTAATATGCAACTTGAACAGCAAGGATCCCAACACACTTCTCTGAGGCACACGCGAATTAAACTTCTACGTCTGACAATAAATCTCCATCCAAAGTAACATGCTACGCCATCCCTACGAAAAAGCCCTCGTCCACTTGATACCACATATGATAATACTTCGGACAATAAGCGTAGGAGTAGCACTGAGTTAAATGCTTGTAGGAAATCAGGAAATATTGCATCTACCTGACTGCCTTCATCCAAAGCTTTCAGTATGTCACGTGAAAAAGAGTACGAGTTTGGGTTTTACGTGATTCATGTTTACGGAATCAGTGCAAGGTCATCAGGCTATTCAAGGTACCTGTTTGATGTCAGAATATGTTTTAAGATACTACAAAATATCGATGTCAAGGATACTGGACGGTGGCTTGCTGTGACCTGTGCTTTCTGCCAACTAATGTGGACACTGCTATTTGTTCGAGGGATCTATGATAGCTTATAGTTAGAAGAGCGACTAAATCTGGGATGATCTGGATATATCCGCAGAAATAATGACTTTACGGATAAAACCACGACGATGCGGATGCCTGGGGTTAAAAACTCGAGGGCAGTGTCAGTAGCACGATTTTCATTTACATTGCAAGTGTTCGACAACAATAATATTTGTTTTAAGCCATTGTTAATGCCCATTTGAGAATGAACGCAGCTATATAGGGTATAACAAAAAGGGATGGCCAAACTTTCAGGGAACATTCATCATACGTAAAGGAAGAAAATACGTCACACGGACACGAATTCGAAAACACTCCATTTCCGTGTTAGAGCCCTTCACCACAGTAATCATGGCACGCAGGAAAAAAAACATACGAGCATAGTATGAAACACATTCCTAAATGAAATGTACAAAATGCTCTCCTTCAATGAGGATACATGCATCAACCCGCCGTCGCCCTGAATACCACGAATCTCTGGAAAATTGCGTATTGTTTCAAAGACACAAAGACAGGCACGAAGACTGTAAATCTGGCACCAGAGTTCCGTTCACAGGAACTTTCAAATGCCCTCAGAAAAAAGTCTAGTGGGTTTAGGTCCGGAGAGCGTGGAGGCCAAGGACTTGGCTCACGTATATCTATTCATCCGTCACTCTGTTATTTAGTAACCTGCGAACATTAACACGGAAGTGAGTAGTAGTTACATCGTGCATGATACACATTTTTTGATGCACTCGTAAAGGCACATGTCCTAGCAGGTATTATGTGAGGATTCTTGACAGCTTAAACAAGCCGATTGCGTGTACAGTACATTTTGCACTTCAGTTGACTCGGCACTTAGAAAGAAAGTATTGATTGCACAAAAGTGAGCAACAAGAATATTATGTGGTATTCACCCACGGACGTCGGGCAGGTCCCTCCTCAAGCAGATAGGCATTTTAACCGCGGCGTCACAATACCTATATTCGCTGACGAAATTCGTCATAAATAAACCATCACAATTTGAAAAGAACTGTGATGTCCACACCTAGAATCTCAGAAGGGAGAATAACCTTCACTAACCATTATTGAATCTATCAGTGCCTCAGAAAGGAGTTCAATACGTAGCAACAAAAATTTTTGATCATTTGCCCGATAGCGTAAAATTTCTGACGTGTAGCAAGGAAAGTTTTAAATCTAACTTAAAATCATATTTCCTGGACAACTTCTACTCCACTGATGAATTTCTATTTAAAAACTGGTAGCCAGTGTTTTCCACATATTCCTTTCCTCTCCGATTCTGCGTAGAACCTCCTCATTCCTTATCTTATCAGTCCACCTAATTTTCAACATTCGTCTATAGCACCACATCTCAAATGCTTCGATTCTCTTCTGTTCCAGTTTTCCCACAGTCCATGTTTCACTACCATACAGTGCTGTACTCCAGACGTACATCCTCAGAAATTTCTTCCTCAAATTAAGGCCGGTATTTGATATTATTAGACTTCTCTTGGCCAGAAATGCCTTTTTGCCATAGCGAGTCTGCTTTTGATGTCCTCCTTGCTCCGTCCGTCATTGGTTATTTTACTGCATAGGTAGCAGAATTCCTTAACTTCATTGACTTCGTGACCATCAATCCTGATGTTAAGTTTCTCACTGTTCTCATTTCTACTACTTCTCATTACCTTCGTCTTTCTCCGATTTACTCTCAAACCATACTGTGTACTCATTAGACTGTTCATTCCGTTCAGCAGATCATTTAATTCTTCTTCACTTTCACTCAGGATAGCAATGTCATCAGCGAATCGTATCATTGATGTCCTTTCAACTTGTATTTTAATTCCACTCCTGAACCTTTCTTTTATTTCCATCATTGCTTCCTCGATGTACAGATTGAAGAGTAGTGGCGAAAGACTACAACCTTGTCTTACACCCTTCTTAATACATGTACAGATTGAAGAGTAGGGGCGAAAGGCTACAGCCTTGTCTTACACCCTTCTTAATACGAGCACTTCGTTCTTGATCGTCCACTCTTATTATTTCCTCTTGGTTGTTGTACATATTGTATATGACCCGTCTCTCCCTATAGCTTACCCCTACTTTTTTCAGATTCTCGGACAGCTTGCACCATTTTATATTGTCGAACGCTTTTTCCAGGTCGACAAATCCTATGAAAGTGTCTTGATTTTTTTTAACCTTGCTTCCATGTCTATTTTATTCCTGAAGTGTGACGAATTCTTCCTAGAAGTTGGGCCATACCATTTTCTTATACCCTGTATCGGCTCCAAAGTGCAATGTCCTCTGTGGATGGCCTGCTATTTTTCCCGATCGCTGATATTTCCAAATTCTAGCAAATTCTCTTGGCGTGTAAGATTTAAGTATTTGGCGAATACTGCAACAAGACGCCAAGCACAGTATTCTCAAAATGTTCACGTCCTGTGAACGCCATATACAGTCAACTATAAACCTTCTGTTTTTAAGGTAACGTTACACAATATTTTACGCACACTGTTAGTTATGGCAAAAGCTTACTAAACCTTTCAGTAAACTGAAACTGTGAACAGTGAAATAACACAGTATGATGAGAGATTAAAAATGATGATTAGAAGGTCTTAAGTTCTGGATTGCACAAAAGCATAGGGCTGGTAATAGCAGACGATGGCCTGAAGTTACAATGCACCAAACCGTCGCAGCAGATGCTTCTAGGAATGGTAATTACATCTCACTGGTTACGAGATCCTCTCCCGCAGACAAGGAGTGAGAACAGCACTGGGGCTTGAAACTTGGCAGACTGCTTCGTTGTTTCATTAAAGGCTGGCTAACTTCAGACACTAAGACAACTCTCGCCAGTTCTCTTCCGGTTCTCCGAAATCGGGTTGAGTACGTCTAAGTTTCGTAATTATAAACATCGTTCAAAATGCCACACGCGCATTCTGTCTTAAGTTTCTACATCTGTACTTCACAGTCCACTGTGTGGAACAAGGCGAATGAGAACATTGTGTGCTTGCATCATTGTCCCTTTTCTCACTCCCGCCACCGCTTGTTTGTTTCGGGGTTGTGCACCAGAAAAACAACAGTCAGTGTGCATCCCTATAAACCATAATTTTATCGTCATGGCCGTGAAGCAGAATGCGTATGGAAGGGGGGGGCGGGGGGGGAGGAAGTACTGCGTCTCTTCACCGATCTGACGGTTCATCCTAAATATTTTAAGAGGGTGCAGTTTCTGAGGTCTTCCTGCCGTAAGCAATTACGACAAAGAGCTTCGATCTTCACACAACTCTCTCTCTCTCTCTCTCTCTCTCTCTCTCTCTCTCTCTCTAGTTCCATCTTGGTAAGCATCCAAAACAGAAGATCAATACTCAAGAACAGTCGTGACCAGTGTGATGTAACCGCTTTTCTCCGTGGATGAATTACAGTCATCGTAGACCGTCCGAGAAGATGTTTCTTTTCCCGTCGTTCTGACACAATTATCGAATACGCAATATTAGCGGAAGTATTACATTCTACAGGATGAACCCGAACTCCACTGACAAAACTTAAGAATGCTTTGCTATTAGAGATACGTGGTCACCGGTGGCCCATTACAAGGTAACAATACAAGAACGTGTCGGTTTGTTACTCGACGTTCGTTTTTATGAAAATAGCCACGCAACAATGAGAAAAAAACTTGTAATACGCGATCATCAAAACGTACAACACAAAAAAATGTAATACAACAATCCTCAGATGCAAAAGTACTGTGACGTACTATCCCTATTGCTGTGTATCAGTGTCAACGTCCAATCAACACTGCCGGAGAAAACAAGCCCTAGACAGAGCCAAACATCAATGAAGGCAAGTTTGAAAGTTAAACATTAAGTTGACGTTACCGTTGTTAACAGCACGTGTAGTCAGTGGACGGAACGAGTTTGTTTCCAAACAAGACGTCCGTGGCATGCCGTGACATTGGCACTGTTGTGCAAATATTTTCAGTGCATTAATACACATGAAAAGATGAATGGGAGTAACCTGGACTTGGATTCGTGAAGCCCAGGTTTCGAACCCTCTTCCGCATATTTAGATCTGCGTTGCCTTTCTTCCCCTTAAATCGCGCAAGACAAGTTTCGGAATGGCCCATTAGAGCAGAATATGGCCGGTTCCTTCTCTATCCTTCGCCACTCCGACCTTGCGCTCCGCCACTAATGAATTCATCGTCGACCGAGCGTTAAATCCTAGTATTCTTTTCCTTACTTCCACTGTCTCTGTAATAGACTGTTACTGATTACCGACTGTTTACAACACTCAGGTGAGTTTTTACCCTCTTACGGTTAAAACTGACTCGCATTCGGGAGGACGATTCAAATCCACTTCCGGCCAGCGTGATTCAGGTTTTCTGTGATTTCCCGAAGTCGCTTCTGGCAATTGCCGGAATTGTTCCTTTGAAAGGGCACGGCCGATTTCCTTCTCTAATCCGTGATTGTACTCCGTCTCTAATGACCTCGTTGTCGACGGGACGTTAAACACTAATCTTCTCCCCCTCCTCCTCCCCCTCCTCGGTTGAAACTGAATTCGAGAAGCATAAGAAATTCTATTCGAACACGTTGCACCGTCTGAGAATTCCGGCACTAAATATTTTCATTTGTCATTGCGCTATAGACATTTATTTGATGGTTCATTTAATTCTGGTTTCCAATGTTACCCCTGTATACAGGGACATTTTTTTTTTCAGCTTCCTGTATACCTGGAAATTAATAAAAGTTTTAACATTCGAAGGGATTGTCCGTATGTAAGCCATTGCGAATTTGTTAGGACGTGTGAAGTAATTGTCTCGGTAACATGCACCCTTTTCAAGAAAGAATAATAATAAAGATAGTGGAGGCGTGAGTTTCCACCCGTTCATTTAAGGGAACGGTGTACAGGATTAGGTGACAAAGTGACGCACTACAGGGTCAGTTGCAAACGCAAAAACGAATTGAGCCCATCCGTTCATACTTCTGATGTGATCGCAGATATTGAGGCACAAACGATCCAGATTCCAAAGAAGCCGACACACAAACTGTCACAAGTGAACGCATCGCGCAGGTCCTGTCAACGTGTTTTACACCATACGGGGACAAAGCTCTAAAAATGACGTGTCCAAGAACTGAAGGAGAAAGATGATGCAAAACGTGTGCATTACTGCACGTGGATACGTGAAACAACAGAGTGGAATGTTGGATCCACTGCAGTATTTCATGAGTGATGAAGCCTGCATGTGAACTCCCAGAACACCAGATACTGGTCAACGAATGTGATTAACGAGAAGCAAAGAGAAGAAGAAAAAAAAATTGTGGTGTGCCGTTTCAGCAAGTCGGATTGCAGGTCTTTCAGTTTTTCGAACAGTAAACACTGCTGTGTATATGAGAATCGTTCAGGAATTTTACGCACAGTTGACCACTCATCAACGTCCGTATGCAGTCGTTCAACAGGATGGGCTATGTGCTACACTTCACTATAGTTAGTTCCACGAATTCATTAAGTATCCACTGCAAGAGAGTATCAGCACAGGACTGGCCGCCGCGTTCGATGCACCTAACCATTTGTGACTTTGCCGACCTTGGTGGCCACGCGGTTCTAGGCGCTGCAGTCCGGTACCGCGCGACTGCTACGGTCGGAGGTTCGAATCTGCCTCGGGCATGGATGTGTGTGATGTCCTTAGATTAGTTAGGTTTAAGTATTTCTAAGTTCTAGGGGACTGATGACCTCAGATGTTAAGTCCCATAGTGCTCAGAGCCATATTTGTGACTTCTATCTGTGGGGCAGTCTGAACGGAAAAGTCTACGCAAATAACTCGATAATGCTAGAAGACTTTGACAATTCTGGGAACTGGTGCGGCAGAGTTGCGCAAGGTGTATATTAACATACTCGGGCGCCCTCAAAAGTTCTGTGAAGCCCAAGGTCATTTTCAGTGCCTAACGTAATGTAGAAAACAGGTGCAATTCTGTTAATATAGAGTTTCACATTAGCTTATTTGCTGTTTCTTTGGTATCTAATTATTACATGTTTATCTATTTGTTGTTGAATCTGCTCGCGACGAGCAACACTCGTGCGTAAATGGCGAGCAGTCTATACTCCAGTTCGGTTTTTCGTGTGCCATGATTTGTCGTAACCGTCAGCTTTCCTACACCCTGTGCAAAATGATTGCTGCATATCCAAGCCATATGCCTAAAGTTCCTCATTTCAGTAAACATGATGTTCACCACCTTCGGAAAACGTACAAGTGACATAATGCTAAACTGGACGATTCATCTCTCGTCCGAATATCCGAGGTTTAGTTGATGCAGTAGCATGCAGTCGGGCATTGTCTTGAAGCGGAACATCATCTGACGACAGCATACCTCCTAGTTTGTTGTGAATTTGTGGCCTTCGCATTGCTTTGACGTATCCAATCCCATTTATTGTTCACAGTGACAAGAAGCCGAATGATTCAGCCATATGTGGAACTGCAGAGCACCCTGAAGGCGTCTTTCTGCAGACAGACATCAGAAGCTCTTTCTTGCAAAGGAGCAGGAAAGGCGGTTCATCGTTACGACTAATGTATCAGTCTCCATGCTGAGAAAGTCGAAAAGTAGGCAGTCTATATGTGCAGTACCTTTTCGTAAAGAGTTTCTAATATTGTCACGTGACACCAATTCTGGCCCTAGTCAGTTTCGTAATCAGTCGATGTGACTGAGTCCCAAAGTTAATTGGTACTGCTGTGGACGAATGGTTCAGGGTAGCTACATTTCCCGTAGACAATAACGTGAGTGCTGTTCACCCCCCCCCCCCCCCAAAAAAAAAACTTTTCTAAATACAGGCTGCCCCCACCCAATATGTCGTAAATGCTTGAAGATGCCGCGGTAGGTGACTGCGCGCAAATCTGTGAGCGGTTTGTTACGTGGTTAGTATTTTAATCTTCTGAAATGTTAAAACTGCAATGTTTATTTTTTATGGAACAAGGCCTCCTAATTATATGTCGGTAGCTACTGAAAACAGAAATAGTAATCCAATACTCGACAGAGTTTGTGATCAGATATTCCTCAAAACATCTCAGAAGTTGGTGGGGGAGGAGGAGGAGGAGGAGGAGGAGGAGGAGGAGGAAGAAGATTACGGCACACCGTAATTTCAGTTCAATTGCGACATAAACGTACTATATCGCAGCTCAGAGCGAATCCTGGCCATCACATTGAAACACGTATGTAACGCAGCAGCGATGGCGAGGCATTGCAGCGTCTCTGACCAGAGAGTATGCGCTTGACCGCGCGAGTGTTGCGAGCAGTTCGCTAGTTGTCGCTATGCAGAGCAGTACTCTGTCTGTAGTCGTGGCAGTCTGTAGCTCGATTTAGTTGCATGCAGTTCGCCAGTAGTAGTCATGTAGTGCAGTTCGCTACTAGTCGTCATGCAGAGCGGTCGGTCAGTAGTAGCAGCCCAGTGCGGTTGTGTGATGTGGGCGGTCGGCAACACTGGTCAAGATGCTGAATGAGGTATACTGTTAATTAATATAATCATTAGATAATGTAAAGTTTATTAATTGTAATTAATTTCCAACAAATGCCCCAATAATAATTTTTATTTCAAAAGCATTTTTTCAAAAATTTATTTTTTATTGAACTAAAGATTTCGTTGCACTTCCCATTTCACTCCACATTTTTTTAAAGAAAAAATTTCAGTAAAATCACAAAAAAAAGGAATATTATTATTTGCAATGCAGATCCTCCAAGCCGTGCGCACGAAAAAGAGCAGAAATTTGACATCCAGTTATTCTGAGGTAAGACTTTAATTCTGATTGTTTTACACAGGGCCAATGACCGATATTTCGGTTTAATTGAATTTCATTAGCACTGAATTGTTTTTAATTATTTTTGTGGGAATTTATATTTGAGTCAGATTGCGATTATCAGTTTTATTGTCATTAAATTTATTTTGTGGGGAGGTTACACTCGGCTCCCATTTGTATTAAGTATTGTCTTTTTTTTTTCTTTAAAATACGGTGGGGAGGTTACAACATTTAAATAATTTCTTCCCTTCACTCTGACACTCTTTCTGCAAAAGGCTGAGGTTTTCACTGCAGACGTAAAAAGTCTTACAACTTCAGCTGTCTTTCTAAGAGCTTTCAAATGTTAACCACACAGCCGTTTCATATAGAATTTTCAACAAGTTAATAAAGCCGAATTCTATACTGCCAGCGTATTTCACCCACCTCCCTCTCATCCATGGAAAAAGCCACATTATGAGTCTTCATACATTCAATTTTCTGAATAAAGCAGCGAGCGTTACAAGCCAAGGACGTAGAGTGAGTTCCTAACAGTTTAATTTGTTGTTAGGATACGCTGGACAAGTAAAAGTTATTGAGATTTTGTTCATCAAGACTGAAAAAAAGAGACTGACTCAATTCAAGAAATCTTAAATCTTCTCTAAATCGCCTTTGACAGGACGTAGCAAGAATACCAAGTGTTGTCCCAGTCATTATCAGCCTGTCTAGCCGGGAGCAACATCTGTACCTCAAATTGCGTTGAAAAGAAATATTAAGTGGAGAAAACTGTGAGCTTTGCAGGCTCCCAGGAAGAATCGGTAGCAATCAAAAAGCTGGTATCCTTATACGGTACAATTTTTACATCGAACTCAGAAAGCAGACATTTTGAGCTTCAGCCAGTCGTGACTTTTATTAACTATTATTCACACTGGAGGTCATCAACATTGTACGGGATGTTTCTTTCTTCTTACACAGGAAATCTGCAGCGTTTAGATTGGTGCTCTGGATGATATGATGTGATGATGGGACGTATCAAAATTACAGTATGTAAGTGAAATATCAGTGTAGACGTGCTAAACTTCATGCGAAAGTTAGTATAAATATTTTCCGCTTTTGGACAAACACAGATACAAATTAACATCACCTTTTAGAAGTGTTGTGACTGTTGAAGTTTCAATTAAACCAATGTGATTATAGACAGACAAATGGTAACACGAACGTTCATATTTGCACTTACTACTGAAAAAAGTGCAAGAACGGATTTACCTACGCGTAAAGATAAAAGATTCCTTATATTAACGTGTCACACTGGAAAATATACAATGGGGTCGTCTCATCCACGGCCAAACCGATAAGGAAGTTGTTTGATGGCCAACACAATTTTCGTTACAGATTGTTCCGAGCGTGGATCTTTGCAGTGATATTCTAGTCTCTTGATCCGACTTACGAGTTGAAAGTGGGTATTAGCACCAATTTTTGACTGAAGTGTCAATACATCCACAGTAAAGGTTTCGCTTATATTTCGTAGTGGTTTGTGGCCCCGCCAACAGCGTAGCATTATGATGCTGAAAAAAGAAAAAAGCAACCAGTGTGTAGCGAGACGAACCCCCCAGGGCTCTCTTTTCAAATGCTCGAAGATAAATGAGAAATTCACGGCAGTATTCAGGGAAAATTCAATAAAAAGAATTGACATGCGTGTTTGTTTAGGTGTCAACGTGTTGACATTCACAGATTGAGTTCTGTTTATGTTCCTTATAATTAGATTGTTACACTTTTAAAAAATCGCATATAATTCGGGGACGTATGCGACAACCTGCCCCCACACCTACCAGACGCGCAGTATCCTGTCCGGCCTGTTACCGCTGTGTCCTGTGTTTTCATATAAGGACGCCATACACTTAGCGTTATAAGCCATAATTACGTCACGCTTCCTATGATTGTGTTATCTTAGAACATATTAGTTGTATAAAACATTCTCGGACATAGAACAGATAACTTGGACAGTAATAAGAAATGTTAATCTAGGTCTATATATAACAGGCTTGCGTGTGTACGTACTCACACTTCTCTCCAGTATCATCCACTGCCACTCTTTCGTGATTTTGGTGGTAGATACCCGTTGGTCTCATGCTGTTAGTGATGGAGTTTGTTGGCGATGCAGGACAATGGATGAGTATGACAAGCAAAAATCCGCGAAATGTGGTGCGTTAAATAATCTTAGTAAAAGCTACGTACACTGTGACTTACGAACTTTACCGTACATGTGGAAATACGTTTATTGTTTCATTCGTCCAATACAATACGACGCTTGCGCGATTTCGTCATTCAGACTTTAATAACGACGTGTAATAGCGCATTTTCG
Source organism: Schistocerca serialis cubense (assembly GCF_023864345.2). Classification (NCBI taxonomy): domain Eukaryota; kingdom Metazoa; phylum Arthropoda; class Insecta; order Orthoptera; family Acrididae; genus Schistocerca; species Schistocerca serialis. The sequence continues at coordinate 531,990,728 of NC_064642.1, forward strand.
TGAATCACACTTTGCCGACGATCAGCACAAATGTAAGGGAAAAAAATCCAGGTAGACTCGAAGATGAAGTACTCGTAACTAACAACTCAATAATCGAACTGTACCCTAGGGCGATTTCGGGTAAACATTTCTTTTATTCTTCACGAGTACAAGCCTTTCCATAATTCAGCGCGTTTTTGTCAATCACTTCGCTTATTCTTCTTTTGCATCAATTTTGCTGAGTATAATCGTTAGCATACTTCTGTTAGTTACTGTGGATGATTTAATATTATTCATTACATAATTTTATTTCCACATAGGATGCCGAAGCGTAAAACTGTGTTCACACACATGTGAATTCGCAACGAAGAAAATTAGCAGCGCGCAAATTACGTTTCTAAAAAGATAACTGCATTCAAAATACCATTAATGCGATGTGCATCTGTATGCATATCATATCTAAAATGGTACTATGCCTTCGCCCACGCCATATATTCTGGCCCCGGCAATGCCGGCTTTCTCAGCGAGTATGACTTATTGTGTTCAGATAATACAACATATTAATAAACGCAGCGTAAAACTTACTACTTCACCACATATAATATTTATTTTTCAAGGGTCGGTGTTATGTAAATTGAAAGAACAGAAGTCAAAACGAATTCCAGTTAAAAGACGGTGAAGTTTCACTAAACAAAAGATAAATGGTTCAAATGGCCCTGAGCACTATGCGACTTAACTTCTGAGGTCATCAGTCGCCTAGAACATAGAACTAATTAAACCTAACTAACCTAAGGATATCACACACATCCATACCCGAGGCAGGATTCGAACCTGCGACCGCAGCGGTCGCTCGGTTCCAGACTGTAGCGCCTAGAACCGCACGGCCACTCCGGCCGGCCAACAAAAGATAACACGTCACTTGTGAGGGATGATTCCATTGAAAAGGACCCGGCCGAATTCCATCCTTATCCTACCCGAAGCTGAGTTCCTTCTCAGCCTCTGATGATCATGTCGTCGGCAGGATATTAGATCCTACTCGTATTTCCAATACGTGTCGTACACTTACAATCCATTAAATATTGGCTGGTTGTGAGTATAATATGCGCACACGTGTTTGTGTGTTTTTAAGAAATGCTAGTTCAATTCATTCCTACCTTAAGGACCATTGACTTGAAAAGCGTTCCGCTGGTGAAAGAATGATGCAACTGCAGTCTTCGTTGTCTCGTTAGTATAAAATTCCATAGGAAGCACGCTTTTTGTATCCACTTGGTAGAATGGGTTTTTCCAGGCACGAGTGAGGAGTTCTGGAACCGAATGGTCAATACTGGTGCAAGTTGTTGCCAATCAAAGTGAGAGTTCTTTTTTTGCTAGTATCACGATCCCTTCCCCCTCCCCCCACCCCCCTTTCTCTTCGAGACGCCTCTCCACGGAGATAGTAGGAGGGGGGCTTACGGAGCAAGTGTTTGCAAACAGCGGCGTCCCGGGTCGGGGTCCCCGTTTCCTAGCTCGGGCAGGGAAGGGAAGGAAGCGGAGGGGGCAGAAAATTGCCCCGCGGTGGCCAATGGCGCGCCGGCTGACGCAACGCGGGGGTATGAAAAGTGCGTCCGGCGGCGCGGCGCGCATTGCTTGCTGACCGGCGGGCTGAGCAGGGCGCTGCAGACACCGCCTCCCAGGATGGACTCCGCTTCTGGCCGCGCGGCGCTGCCGCAGCTGCTGGCCCTCTTCGCGGCGATGCTGTTGGCTTCCGCGGCCGTCGCCGACGGCTTCTATTACCACGACGGTAGGATCTCTGCTGCCTTACTAACTCCCATCCAGCCATGGCGATGGTGTCTAAAAATTCTAGACGTATACTTCTGAATAGGGCTACCCACTGTAACTTCACTAGTGTCCAACAGGCGTAATGCGTCGGTAAGGGACCGTGCTGCCGTCATAGTGTCCAACGCGCTGAATTGGCATTAAGGGGGTGGTGCAGATTAGACAAGGCCAATCCCGATTTCTTGTTCCATTATTGTTTCCATATACACCGTGTTAAACAGTTCATGTTACACACTTATAGAGGTTGTAGAGAGGATTTAGTAGATAAAAAATTTTGCGTAAGAACTTACGTCCGGAAACGAAGTCCAATGACGCTATAGAGCATCAAACGTATTGGAGCCGGCGCCTGTAAATATATGTATAAATACAGGGTGGTTCCTAGACGATGATACAGACTGTCTAGGATGATGGAAAGGATAAATGCATCAATTCGAAGTTAGGGTCACTGGTTCGGAAACGAACGAGTCGGAAGTTACAAACGATACCTCTGACAGCGGAATACATGTACCGTTACTGTCGTTGCTAAAAAGTAGGGTAAGCAACTTTCAGAAGTGGTGGCATGGATCAAAACAAGAAAAAATGTCTAGTAACCGTGGGCTCTAAAAGCATCCCCACGAAGCTATGAGCACTTGTTAATCATCGCTACTGTGGAACACATCTCCTCTACTGAACAAGTGCTTAAAGCTCCTCAGGGATAGATTTTAGAGCCCAAGTTTACTAGACACTTTTAGTTTTTTTGGTCCATTGTACCACCTCTGAAAGTTGCCTACCCTACAATCTTAGCAACAACAGTACCAGTACATGTATTCTTTGTCAGATGTATCAGAACTATTTTCGCTTATAACTTTCGACTCTTTAGTTTCCGGCACAGGGACCAGTACCTCAAATTGATACATCCTTCTCCACAGTTCCAGAAAGTTTATATCATCGCGGAAACACCCTGTGTATATACATACATTTACAGGCGCCGGCGCCTATAACTTCGATGCTCTGTAGCGTCGTTGGACGTCGTTCCCCGGGCGTGGGTTCCTGTGTAACGCTTCATCCACGAAGTCCCCTCCAGAAGCATGTAACATGAAATTTGAAACGCCCTGTATAATCCGCAAGGCACTGCAAGATGCATAGCAGAGGGTAAATCGTACAAACACCAGGAATTTTTCGCCCTGTTCCTTTTGCGTGCTGAGCGATGAGAAAAAAACGAGTTACATGCTCTCTACGTGTCCTAATTTCTCTGACTGTAATGACCCGTACACGAGATATACCATGGTAGCAACGATATGGCCGCACTTTATCGAACTGAGTTTCGCGATATCTACGTCGTCGAAAAATTCCCATTTACGTTCCCCGCCTATTTATGTTAAACTTCCCTAAGGGCTATGCCGTCCTCTTACGATAGATCGTCTCTGAATTTGTTCCATTTCTCATGCCATGCCTAACTGATCAGAGATCAAAACGTTGAAACAATGTTCTAGAATTTGTATTGTACGCTATTTCCTTTAGAACTGCATTGCACTTTCCCAGAACCGTTCAAGTAAATTCAAGTCTTTCATTCGCTTTCCGTAACACTGGTTTCCCTAACAATGATTCCATGTCGCATCTAACACCCAATGTCAGTCAGACAGATCGGTACAAACGATGCACGTAGACATATTATCACCCAAATCTACGATATAGTTCGTATTATGTGCTGTCGTCCAGGAGAACGTGCGTAAACTGCAAGTAACAGGTAACACGTGAGCACAGGAAGAGCGTAACTGTGAGTGGCTGTCGCGTGCGGCTCTGTAGGGAAGTTGGTAGAGCGTTAGTTCGTCGTGCCAAGGGTCGCGAGTTCGAGCCCTGGTGTGTGACTGACTGTCGTATGGAGCTCAGTAGCGAAGTTGGCGAGCGTAAGTTCTTCGTGCCAACGGTCGCGAGTTCGAGCCCTGGTCTATCCATTCTTTGTGCTGCAGTACATTTGTTACCTTTACATGGGACAGCAGGTTCCTGACACATAAAAGGACTGTTCGGAGTCCATAGCAATGTTCTATTGGCAGTCTGCTTTCCCTTCGTTTATTTGAAAGTAGCAAACCCGTGGTGTATATTTGTAGTTTCACAGAACAAACACAAACAATCCGAACAGAAGAGTAAACAAACAATTGCATGATACGTCGGAAGTATTGATAGTAATAATAACAATAGTAAGAATAATAATTGACTGCGAGATGGTAGCACCGCCATACATCTATAAACTCTGAACAGTCCTTTGACGTGTCAGGGAGTTGTCCCGTATAGCAGTTTCATATGTACTACAGAACAAAAGTGCATCACTAGAGCTCTAACCCAGGACCCTTGGTACGACAGACTTACGGTTTACAGACTTCCCACGGGAATTCCATACGACAGATGCTCACAGTTCTGCTTATCCTGTGGTACTTGCCGTTTACGCACGTTCTCCTGGATGACAGCGCATACCACAAACAATGCCAGTGTTTTGTTTCATATTCTATCGATATACGTTTAGTACCGTCCGTTTGTCTGTCGTCTGGAGGTTTGTTTGTTAGTATGAAGCCTAAATAGTTCTAAGATGTGACCAGCACACACCACTAATCTTCTAACCTAATACGATCATGTTTTTCTCTATTATATGCTATTATATGCTCTGTCTTTAAGGATGACATCGTAGTAGCCTTGAAACTAAACACTAATCTACCTTCCAATAACGTACCATTCCTTTATAAACCGGAGAATTGTTTCCTATGGGCTCTGTATCACATACACACTTCAACTTACCCGTATACTAGGAATAAAATTGAACTTTCCTCTGCGTACAGGTGGCCAATTTACGAGCGTTCTTCCTTGCAGCCAAACACCTTTTTTATATTTCTTAATACATTTTGCGTATTCATCACGATTTTATCATTCCGGCAATGAAGCAATACTTCACATAAGCGGGAGACACCTGTTACCAGGTGCAAACTATTGCTGAATGTCCATTATCTGATTGAAATTTTGTAGTTTTACATCTGTGAACCATTGCTGTAGCTCGAGATTCCTTAGCATATGCCCGAAATAAATTTTTGATATCACCCCAGCAAAGTAGATTTCTAAGTTCAGCTGCAACAAAAAGACACAATTCAATGTCAAACATTTCAACGAGAGAATGTAAGTAAATGTCCGCATCTAATACTAACGTGTTGGTCGGATATTGTTATTCCATTGCCTCCCCTATTGTGCATTTATTTTGTTTCTAGATCTCTATAGCTATTGATATTTTCCAATACGAATAAGCACTGAGAGATCACCGTCGTACATAGTAAACCTATGACAGTGCTGGGGACAAACGCTTTCCTGTTACCAAATTTGCACATGTTCTTCCTTCTCGCTACAGTAAACGTACTAAATTTACTTTATCTTGGCCATCGTATTACTATTTACCAGTGAAGATTATTGTAGCACCAGCTAGGGAATCATCCATACTTACATGGAAGAGCATCAAACGCGGTACGGAATTGTAAACATACTGCTGCCCTTATCACTTGCCATTACCACGCAGTGAGCCGTCAATACTGACGTTGCAGTTGACAAAGATCCCAGTAAGACGTCAGCGCTGGCCTTTGGCGTCGCTGAAGCGTCAGACGCCACACGTGACAGCGAATCCGATGTTTCGAAAGGCCGTTGTTTGTAACAATATTGGTCTGACCAGCGCCTTTCGCTCCGAATTTGCTAAATCGCTGACGGTCTCAGCTTTTGGCTCGGGTCTTCATCAGATAACTGTAGCTAGGACTGACAGTCAAATTCGTCGCTCATTCAAAAGTTCCCCACTGAACTTCGCACGTGGTCGCAGACGAAAGCTTCATATATCGCTTAAAGCAAATTAAACTTCCGGTTTATTTTGTTTTGGTTTTTTATTTTTTTTCTGAAACGGTGGCGAATGTCATACTCTGGCATAAGAACTGGCTTGCAACTGTCACATTCGCGAGTTACCTGCTGCTTTCCAGTGAGCATTTCTCTTGTAGCTGCACCACTGCGACTGGTCGTGCAGAATCATAAAAAGAGGCTCTCCGTTTACGTCAAGCTCCGGTTGTTGACCCAGTCTGCGAGGCTCTGTGTTCCTTGCTCCAGGTGGCGGACAGTCCGTACTAGTCAAAGCAAATGCAGCATGATCCCCCTCCGTCTTCCGACAGTGCCCATTCTGTTCAATATTGGCTTCAGTCTTCACTGAGATATGAACCACCAATCGTCTTGGTGAGACTGCTACTTGATCGCTCCAGTAACCGTAACTACGTGCGGACTTCGATTTATCACAGGGGGTTTATTGTTTTTGCTGTGCAGTACACTCATGTACGTAACACGTTGCTAAGTACTGCAACTACTGTTTGATGTCAGTCAAAATAAATCAAGTGGAGGGGATACTGTTTATGTGCGATTCGAGATAGCAGATTGCCAATACTGCGTCAGTGATTGTCGATCTGGTAGCTGCGGACAGTTCGATCCTAACGCTGGGTGAAGTGAGTAGTGTCTGCTACAAACGGCCGCTGAGAAAGATTCCTTAATAAGCAGTACCACCTGGACCCCTTGACGCCGGTCCACACGCCACTATATGCTTGCACATGCAGTTGTTGTTGTGTGGTCTTCAGTCCTGAGACTGGTTTGATGCAGCTCTCCATGCTTCTCTATCCTGCGCAAGTTCATCTCCCCGTACCTACTGCAACCTACATCCTTCTGAATCTGCTTGGTATATTCATCTCTTGGTCTCCCTCTACGATTTTTACCCTCCACGCTGCCCTCCAATGCTAAATTTGTGATCCCTTGATGCCTCAAAACATCCCCTACCAACCGGTCCCTTCTTCTCGCCAGGTTGTGCCACAAACTCCTCCCCTCCCCTATTCTATTCAATACGTCCTCATTAGTTACGCGATCTACCCATCTAATCTTCAGCATTCTTCTGTAGCACCACATTTCAAAAGCTTCTATTCTCTTCTTGTCCAAACTATTTATCGTCCATGTTTCACTTCCATGCATGGCTAAACTCCATACAAATACTTTCAGAAACGACATCCTGACACTTAAATCTATACTCGATGTTAACAAATTTCTCTTCTTCAGAAATGCTTTCCTTGCCATTGCCAGTCTACATTTTATATCCTCTCTACTTCGTCCATCATCAGTTATTTTGCTCCCCAAATAGCAAAACTCCTTTACTACTTTAAGTGTCTCATTTCCTAATCTAATACCCTCAGCATCACCCGACTTAACTCTACTACATTCCATTATCCTCGTTTTGCTTTTGTTGATGTTCATCTTATATCCTCCTTTAAAGACACGATCCATTCCGTTCAACTGCTCTTCCAAGTCCTTTGCTGTCTCTGACAGAATTACAATGTCATCGGCGAACCTCAAAGTTTTTATTTCTTCTCCGTGGATTTTAATACCTACTCCGAATTTTTCTTTTGTTTCCTTCACTGTTTGCTCAATATGCAGATTGAATAACATCGGGGAGAGACTACAACCCTGTCTCACTCCCTTCCAACCACTGCTGCCCTTTCATGCCCCTCGACTCTTATAATTGCCATCTGGTTTCTGTACAAAGTGTAAATAGCCTTTCGCTCCCTGTATTTTACCCCTGCCACCTTCAGAAATTGAAAGAGAGTATTCCAGTCAACTTTGTCAAAAGCTTTCTCTAAGTCTACAAATGCTAGAAACGTAGGTTTGCCTTTCCTTAATCTAGCTTCTAAGATAAGCCGTAGGGTCAGTATTGCCTCACGTGTTCCATTATTTCTACGGAATACAAACTGATCTTCCCCAAGGACGGCTTCTACTAGTTTTTCCATTCGTCTGTAAAGAATTCGCGTTAGTATTTTACCGCCGTGACTTATTAAACTGATAGTTCGGTAACTTTCACATCTGTCAACACCTGCTTCCTTTGGGATTGGAATTATTATATTCTTCTTGAAGTCTGAGGGTATTTCGCCTGTCTCATACATCTTGCTCACCAGATGGTAGAGTTTTGCAGTAAATCGCCGCATATCTCGTGCGTCCACTTTCCGATTTACTATGGGCCTTTCGTTACTCGGTATAGGAAATAACTTCCAGCGGCAAACAGGGACACTCCCACCGTGCATTCTTCACATTTAGTTTAGGGCTCTGCAGTCGGTGTTAGTAACTTGTCTTACAAAAGGTAAATAAGTCAATAAATAAAGGGAGAGTGGCAAATGGGCGAATCACCGTCAAAATGCTCCAGACATAGACTCCGTAAATGACGTAAGTTTTTCTATGTTAATTTACGCCCGAGCGGCGGGTAAACCCGAAGACTCGCAGAATTATTTGAACGTGTACACGGAAACATGGTTACGTATTGAAGCTCATACGACAGAACGCCTTTATGAGGAAATCAACTAAACCTCTCAGAAGCTGACAGTGGCTTCATAATTCCTGAAAACAGGAAGAAGCTATAAAGTTCCGGGATTTTCGACTGTACTGTCCAAGCAAGCAGTGAGCGAAATTACACCGAACAGTCTCAGAGATATGTACATAGTTTTGAAGGAAGATTTCATAAAGGCAAATGAAGTACCTCAGATCGAATAGATTTAATTACTGACGTGAACTCTTTGTGGTAGACAATCCGCAATCATTATGTTTTTTTATTTTTTAAAAAACAAGTTTACCTGTTTTGACGCAGGTTCTACCGTTTTCTCTGTTGATAAATTAAAAGCAACTGCCTTTATTATCCTGTTAGCTGTGTTCCTTGCACTTTACTTTCTAGTAACATCTGCGACTGCTGTACGTGTAAAACTCAACAATGAACTCTCATACCTCACTTAAAATAGTGACACGGAAACAGACATTTTTGAATTTTAGACTTCCCTCTGCACCCAAAGACGGGAAACACTAAACTGGACAGTTCCGATTAGCGAACCAGATTCGCAGCGACTTCCGGCCCACACAATCCCAAGCGGAATCTCCGAACTCTGTCTCCTATTTTGTGCTGGTCGTCTTCTGCAGGAAACAGTTTCTTCCGCCCCGTCTCAGAGCTTAAGCCTTCCGGCTCTAAGTGGGTGCCTGTCCGTTGTTCGTTAACGGCTCGGCTGCTCTCGTAGCTTGACGGCTGCAGCTTACTGTCAGTCTCGTCTGGATATGCTATTTTGTAACATACACCCTGGTTAAAACGTCAGAACGGAGCGAAGTGACGCACCGACGACGACAACGAGTTTGTTTCCCAAAGTAGCGGGGTTCAGATCTCTAGCCAACTTAATTTCAAGTTTTCCATCAGCAAATCCAGGCCGTTTCTATATGTCATTCTTGTTTCATCCTGGCCTTCCTCCAGTTTCCATCGAGATTCACGTACAGTAACACCTCATTTTTCCGTTCGTACACTGTTTAATTTAGTTACATTGCCTTGCGTCTTTGTTTTGGCTAGGTTACGCTGTGGAATTTCTCGGTAAACATTTATTAGAAATGTTGCATAAGTTCACGCACAGCTTCGTAAGTCTTCTCAGACTTAAATTAGACCTGAAATAATTGAAGAGAAAGAAAAAAAGCCTCTTACACGCTTTTGTAGTGGCAAGAAATTGGCAAGCCTAGTGAACACCTTATGCTTTTCCAGCTATTGAAGTGTGTTAGTGAATAGCCGCTCCAGGTACTAACATGTCCTTTGACTGTACCCCAAAAATTACTAAGTTATTTACAGGGCATTAATTTTTCATTGTATTGTCAAAACACTGAGCTAATCTCGATGTGAGAAATTCTCCTATTGACAGGTATGAAATGTAATTAAACTGTGTTTGATGAAAATTCAGTTTTTACTGGGTCGTCATTCATTTCTTGTGTGATGAAAAAGAAAACAAAATACTTCTATCATAATCTTACTGCCTACTCCCTTTGATGGTACAGTCAGTTTGCTGTATCTTACCAGTTTTGTCAATTGTACTTGTCACGGTTTCTTTTAAAGGTCACACTCCGTAATAATGATGTCCCCAGGTCAGCCTTTTTTCCCCCACCAGAATTCAATCATCAAGATTATGAGCAATTGGCTAATTAGGTTTATTATTTCCTTTCACATTTGTTGCATCACGTCTTTTTCCTATTAATGTCCTATAGTATTTACTCATTGGATTTTCGCAGTTATTATTCTTATTAAAAGTTAAAAGATCTTTACAGAAAGTATTTGTCTGGACTTTGGCGAAAGTGATCAGACATTTGAAACAAGATAGTAGACGCTTTGGAAGTGTTTTCGCATAGAAGAATGCTGAAGACTATATTGACATATCGCATTACTAAGGAGGAGGTACGGAAATGAATTTGGGGAAAAAAGAAATTATGGCCCAACTTTACTAAAAGAAAGGTTTGGTTGATAGGACACCCTTAGGCGTCGAGGAACTGTGAGTTTGGCGATGGAGAGAAGCGCGCTGGGTAAAAATGCTAGACGAAGACCAAGGTTCAAGTGGATATATAGTATGTAGTTACGCTCAGATGAAGCAGCTTCTACAGGTTAGACCAGCGTAGAGAGCTGGGTCAATACTCTTGGGACTGAGGACGACAAAAACATTAGTATTAGTACCAACTGTTCCGTTGTCTCTCATGTTTCTTTCTTTATCGTTCTTCTGAAATGCAGGCTCTCGATTACAGGAAAAAGTGCTTTAACGAAAGTGCGTCTGTGTACTTCTATAGCGACTGTATCATCAGTGCCCAGCCCAAACAGCTAAGGACAGAAACTTAAAATTTGGGGAAGATGTTGATCTTACACTGTAGGCGTCGTTTAAGTAGGGATTTTGCGAAATAGGGGATGAAAGTTTAAAAAAAAAAAAATGTCGCTGTTAAGGCTAGACCTACGAAAATTGGCATTTAGTTTCTCTGTCAGAAATAAGTTGTTTCAGCATTTTTGGAAATTTAATCCCTATGAGGGTGAAATACTGAGTGAAAGTTTTTGAAAATAATTAGTAATGATTATTACAGTATTTTTAAAGCTACATCTATGAAAATTGGTATTTGACTTCTCGGTTAGAAACTACATATATTTTCTAACCGAGAAGTCAGATACCAATTTTCATAGAAGTAGCTTTATATATATATACTCAGTATTTCACCTTCATAGGGATTAAATTTCCAGAAATTATGAAATAATTTACTTATTTCTGACTGAGTAACTAAATGCCAATTTTTTAGGTCTACCTTTAAAACTGCCTTAACAGCAACGTATTTAAAAAAAATCCTTCTTCCCCAATTTCTAAAAATCCCCCTTCTTAAACGACGCCTACAGTGTAAGGTATATATACACGTGTTTCAGTGTATTTGGAAATTCAACCACTAAAGGTGTGAAATACGGGATGAAATTTTTCAGAAAATATTTCGTTATACTGAAATTTTTAAAGCTAGATCTGTGAACTTGGTATTTCACTTCTCGGGTTAGATATAAGGAATTGTGTGTTAGGGGTGAAAGTTCCTATGAAAATGTCACCTCAAGAATACAAAAGACGTGATTAACAGAAATCCTGGAGTCCAGCTACCAGAAGCGCTTTTTGGTCAGAAGTACATTCGGAAAACACCGTGTTCCTAAGGCCTTGATTAGTATGAAAAGTTTAGAAGATTAAAGAAAAAAAAATATGCAGAGCAAACAGTGTAGGCGAGTGAACCAGCGGGCGTTAAGCTGGTCTTTAAATAAGCCACGGTGTGAAAATAAGGATGTACAAGTAGCGTCGACTCTCTTTTCCTAGACCGACAGTAGTAACAGAAAAGCACGATGATATTGCAGCAGGTAGTAAAACGGCCGGGAGAGCAATGTGTAATATCTTTATTGCCACGACGCGGACGCCGCGACGGAAGCAGCTCTCGTGCGAACCCCGTATTGTGGGCGCGCCACTCGGGGGTGTGTTCACGCCCGACTGGAACGATGGAGCTTCGGCACAACAGGTGAAAGACCCGCGAACCGCCTCGAGGCGGGCAGCGGAGAAAGGAAAGGAAAGGAAGGGAAGCGCACACAAAAAGCGCTGGGGCGGCGGCGCGCCATTGTCTAGGCAGGTGGGCCAGCGTCTGTCTCCCCACACCCCACGCCGTCTCCCTGCTCCCGCTTTTATTGGTCGCCAACTCGCGCCGCGACAACACTCGGCGTCTGTCTTTCATATTGAATCAACGTGTTCCTTCGTCAGCTTCTATGGGTCACCATTTGTGACCTTTTCGGCTCTTTCCTACACCTTCTTAAAGAAATAGCTGCGTTTTTAGCAACCATGTACAACCGCTCGGTCTAAGAAAGACTCGTACCTAAACAAGGGGAAGCTGCACAGGTCACTTGAGTAGAAGAAGGGATCGGTTGGTAGGACATGTTCTGAGGCATCACGGGATCGCCTATTTAGTATTGGAGGGCAGCGTGGAGGGTAAAAATCGTAGAGGGAGACCAAGAGATGAATACACTAAGCAGATTCAGAAAGATGTAGGTTGCAGTAGGTATTGGGAGATGAAGAAGCTTGCACAGGACAGAGTAGCATGGAGAGCTGCATCAAACCAGTCTCAGGACTGAAGACTACAACAACAACATCATTGACACTGAATGGCAATAGGATAAATGAACGTATACTCTGTTCGAATATTATAAAATATCTCCAATAAAACAGTCACTGATGCACGATTGGCAGTGGATTCAGAAAATTTCGATCTTTTGAAACACAGCTAGCTTTTCATTCAGAAATGCTACAAAAAGGTTTTTTGTACATGGTTGCTAAAAACGCAGCTACAGGGTGGCGCACGAAATATGTTACCATTTTGTTTTTGAATATAAACTTTATTGTCAATACAATCTGAAAGGAACATATACAACAATGAAGAGCCTTCCATGGAGATTTGTTCTAAGTCAGCACATGCTCAATATGTCCACCATTTCGTTTCCTAACTTCCTTCAAACGAACACTGAAGTTAGTGATTACCCTACGGCACATGTCTTCCGTAATTTCACTGCAAGCTTGAAGAATAAGTCTTCTGAGCTCCATTAAATCACGTGGACGTTTCGCGAAAATTTTTTCCTTTAGGTACCCCCAAACAAAAAAGTCACATGGATTGAGGTGTGGACTATTGGGGGCCAATTTTGTCCGTCATTGAAGCGACCTGGAAACCTGAGTGAAATGAAATGATCCACATGTCGAAATGCTCGTCTAAAAACTCAAACACAGAGTTTGCAATATGTAGCCTTGTTCCATCTTGGATGAACCACTGCGTGTTTAAGGGCAAGGCAGTAGCAAGAAGCTGTGGAGTGAAGCTATTGCGAAGCATGCTCAAATAACACTCGCTGTTCATAGTTTCTTCAAAGAAAAAGGGTCCAATAAGTCCGTAACTGGAAATTGCTGCCCACGCTGTAATCCTCGGAGCATAATGTTGTCGTTCATTAAGCACTTGTAGGTTTTCAGTGACCCAAAAGCGTACATTTTGTTCGTTAACCACCCCGTCTAAATGAAAATGCGCCTCGTCTGAAAACCAAACGTTGTTGAGAGTTTCTTCCCTTCCCTCCTCCCACTGAGCAAACAGTAGTCTCTGCTGCGGTTGTGTTCTTCAGTGAGCTTCTGTGCACAGGTCTTCTTGTATGGGTACATATGGAGGTCACTTTTAAGAATGCGTTGAACGGAGCGTCTGGATATTCCCAGTTGCACTGCTGCCTTTCTGCATGATTTCCCGGGACTTCTCTGTACAGCAACTCGTACCGCTTCAATATTCTCCGGCGAACAAAGAGGCTTAGGTCGAGGTCGCTTCGCTTCCAATACTGTCCCTTCCTGTACAAATTTATCGTACAACCTGTGGATGGTCTTCTTGCAAGGGACCCATCGTGTGTTAAACTGCTGTCGAAAACGCCTCTGAGTCACAACAAGGTTTTTTGTTTCATGAAACACAATTGCCGATGGTTGCTGTGTCGTCAGTCTGCGATTGTCATCCATTGCTGCTTACTAGTTTCCTAGCGGCAGTATCGTGAATAACACGTCATTTCGTAACTCATTTGTTTTTCCAAGCTCTGCTGGTACTGCTGTAGAGATTCCAGCGGGATATCTAATGTGCGTCGTAAATTGTGAGAGAAACAATTGGTAACACATTTCGTGCGCCGCCCTGTAGCTGTATTTTTAGCAACCATGTACAAAAAACCGCTCGGTCTTAGAAAGAATCGTAGCTAAACAAGGGGAAGCTGCACAGGACACATCAATACACAAGTGCGGAAATAAAAGTAACCCGCAGAATTATTCGATCATTGACACTGAATGGCAATAGGATAAAGGAACGTATACTCTGTTCCTTTATTAGAAAATATCTCCAATAAAACAATCACTGATGCACGATTGGCATTGGATCCAGAAAATTTCGATCTTTTGAAACACAGTTAGCTCTTCATTCAGAAATGCTACAAAAAGGGGATCTCAACATGATCCCATATCTAGATTCGCATGACGTTTTTGACAGCATTGCTCACAAGCGGCTTCTAATCAAATTGAGTGCCTGTGGAGTCCCAGTTGTAGGACTGGATTCACGATTACATGTCGTAGTGATTGACTGGAAGCCATCCAGTGAAACAGAAGTAATATCTACGGTTCCTCAACGAAGTTCTACAGGTACTGCGCTATATGGGCAAGCAGGTTTCCTCGACGAATTTCATTGATGTAATCTCCTTGTCTGATGACCCGATAATATTTCATCAAAACACTATCCTAATCTATATAAAGGAGTTAGGAGACAATTTGAGCCGCCCTCTTAGAGTGTTTGCAGACGTCGTTTACAGTCCAGTAAAGCCAACTGAAAATCAAAAGGAATTGCAAAACGATTTAGACAAAATATCTGAGCAACAAAAGTCTGAATTCCTCTTCCTGAGTTTTCAGAAAAACCTTCGTTAAGCTTTGGTTACATGATAAATAATGCAAATTCAAAGGCTGTCGATGTACCTAAATAACTAGTGATTACAATTAGGAACAACTTAAATTGCACGTAGAAAACGTTACGAGGAAGGCGCCCCAAAGGCTTGAGTTTTATTAGCAGAGCCCTTAGAAGGTGCAACAGGACTGATTAACAGATTGCCTACATTACGCATATCCGGCCTGTCCTGGAGTGTTTTTGAGTGGCCCCTACAAGAAAGTACTGACTGAGTACATCCAAAAAGTTCGAAGAAGGGTAGCCAAAGCTCGCAAGTTAGATGTGTGTTCTTTATTCCAGTGTACTATTCTACAGTGGAACGGTCGAGAAATTGTGTGTGTGTGTGTGTGTGTGTGTGTGTGTGTGTGTGTGTAGGGCGGGGGGGGGGGGGGGGGGGGTTTACAGCCGTCAGTCAAAAAATTTGTTAAATGCAGTTCTCCGCACTAGTGTATCCTGTGCAAGCCTCTTTGTCTTAGCAACCAACATATTGCTTTTTTTCAAGTCTTAGGCAGTCTCAACAATTTTTACTTCTTACACTTCCCTCCATTACATAATTATTTCTTCATGTCTCAGCTTTCCTTTAGTCAAGTTACACTGAATCTGCAAGAGAGAGCTATATGGCACTCTGGTTCGATGGTCGATAACGAAATTGTATCAAAGTCGACCGCGACACATAACAAACAATCCTTGGACTCTAATCAAAATTTGTATCAAGTGAATTCTATTTTTTCTGTTAGGCATAAGCCACATTTATGCCACTAGTACAGCAGCTTGCTGATTTCGTTGATACCATACAATTCCTCCAATTGTATTTTAGGATAACTGTAAGGAATTCATATTCCCTATGTTCAAAAATTTCTCTACCATAAAACATGGATCCACAGCGACTAATGACCGTAACAGGGTAATAGGTATCATGGGGGATCAGTTTGGCTCACTAATTCCAGTACTGTATCATACATAAACAAAGGAAGATCTTCAATAATATTCAAATCCAGTTACAGCAGTGCTGGAGGGTAAAAAAATATTGCTTTTCACCTACAACTGTAATCCAAAAGCATTACATTTATTAATAGTGCTAAAATATAAATCTGAGAATTAAATTCTCTGTATGTTTTGGAATTATTGCAGACTTGAAAAGTTGAGGACCAGTTTTGGTATCAGTACAAAAATTCCTTTAAAATGGGACATTTTTTACGCAAGTTCTGTAGTTTTAAATTTCGTAACAATGACTTACTTTCGTTTCGCTATGATTGCCCGACAGATTTTAGGAAATAGTGCACTCAGTGACGGTTATTATTGCGTCAAAAAAATTCACAAAAATTTAAAGTTCAATAGCAAAATGCTTTTACGTCATTATTAACATAAATGAAAATAGAGCTAGCCTTCACGCACATTATTTATATTTTAAATACATTTTTATATTTCATTTTTGTGATATCACAGCCCTTAAGCTGGTGGAGAGAAAGATGTCTTTCAGTACATTTTACACACATACTAAGCCTCACTTGAATGAATTGATGTGGTAGATCACGTAGACCTGCAACACTTTTAATTTTTTTGAACGTTGGTCGAAACAATACATATACATTCCGATGTCAGTCGTGAGTATCTTTTGTGAGTTTTTTTACCAAATAAATACTGAGCTATGAAACACGTTTTGAGATTCAGTATTCATTTAGCTCACAGTCACAAAGAAACAGGTGTTCTTTGAAACCAGGTACCTCGAATACACAAAGTTTATATACAGTACATCGATAAAATCTTAAAGTTGGATTAGTGACATGCTTTGTTCAGTAGGGGGTTAGACTTTTTTCAACGAGTGAAGCATAGATAACGCCACATATTTAAGCATAATTCTGTACCACCGTGTTTCAAAAGCTTGTACAGGATGAACTCGAAGCTGTAATGTTCCTTCCTTCCCTTCAACACAGGAGACACAGTTACTTACTCGTACAGCTCATGAAATTTCCCTTAGCAACAAATAGCGGACCGATTTCGACAAGGCTCTTTGAAACCAGGTACCTCGAATCACTTGGAGTCACTTCTTGACCTGTTGGGAAACAACATGCCATTGGTATGTAAAGGTCTTAATCAAAGCGCTCACTTGCGTGCATGGTAAGTGCCGAAGTTCCCGCAGTGGCTGAAGTGGAGCTCTGGTCTATGTGAGCCGGTACCCCCATCCTAGGAATGTGGCGTAGCGCCAGACGATAGGCGTTTGCGGAAACGCGTCTGACCCACTTGCAGAAGAGACGCCGACGTCTCCGGCGCATATTAACTCTCGCAATCGGTGATCCGCGGCAGGTCAAGTTTGCCCCCAATTCCAAAGTCCTCCCCGATAGCACGAGTCTTTTACGTAAGACCACGTGCGTCAAAAATAAAAATATGCGTCATTCGTAGGCGTTATCTGCGAACGGGCCTTCAATGAAAGGACGATAAGAGATCAAAAACCAGCTGTTACAAACTCTCAACAAATCCAATTGAAATTACATAACTGCTGTACAGTTTATTAATTGTGCTGTTATTTTGCTTCCGGCCATCATAACAGGTGGGACGTAAACACAAATCTTTACATCAGCTGTCTCTCCCCCAGCGCCCTATCAACAGAGTTGGCTTAGTAGTTCCTTTCGCATTCGGAAGAAACAGTGTTTAAATATCCGCGTGGTCATCCGGAGTCATGTTTCACAAAATTTCCCTAAATCACGGAAAAATTATTCCAGGAGTTGTTTAAGAAAGGGACACAGCAGATTAGCTATCTCGTCTTTGTACAATCGAAGCTTGTGCTCTTTCTACTATGACTCATTCGCCGAACAGACGCTAAGCTCTGGTCTTCCTCTTCCTGGTTCAGAGTGATTAGTCACAGTAGTTAAAAGAAATTTAAAATTTACACCAGGCTATAGCCTAAGACACCAGCCCGCTCCTATTCTCATTTCAGCTCTTAAACTAAGGTCAGTGTTTCATTCGAGAAGGTTAGGAACGAATTTTGTAAACTTTCGTCACTAGCACCAAGAGAGTAGCGCCTACAGTCAGCCGAGCAGTCACTGCTTTCCGAGTCATTAAACTTAGAAGTATCCAGACTGCTTAGAACATTAAACACACACCGAACGCACACTTCACCTTTTCATCTACAGTGGTCGTCACGAAACTAGGCAGGTCAAGGTAATTTTACCAGCTTCAAAAACCGCCAGTTAGTGATAATTTCCAATTTTTAGTAAAAATCCTGAAAAAGACTTAAAAATTTTTAGTCGAGAATTTGATAGCGTGCTTTCCAAAAGAAAACTGTTTCCAGTCGTTACGGCAACAAGTAAAAACGAATAGCAATGAGTGTAGCATTCAACCATTTTATGTCCATCACAACGCGTTTCGAGAAACATTGCTCTCATATCGCGTTTCCAAACTCACCTCAAGAGGTACATTTGCGTCGTTCATAAAATGAAGTACAATAAAAACACATTAGACTGTGGGCCCTCGTCTTACACTAAAATCTTAGACTTTTATCGGTAGCCGACCAATCTCAAATCGTACCAGGCGCCAGATGCGGTCTGATCAGCTGTGGGCTCCAGGAATCTCAAGTTGACGTTTCTCCAGGTGTTGAATTGTGTGCAGAACATGTAACGATTGAATGCGACCAGTTATTACTATTACAATATGAGAAGCGCTACCGTGCATCCTTAAAATGGACGACATTAAGGAAAGACCAACGTTACAAGAAAATTTCAGGAAAAAATGCCTTCTTTACTGTAACGTTTGGAAAAGGCCAAAAGCACGAACATACGTGGACTGAAAAATGTTTGGACATTCTCAATTTACACATACGTGCGCTATATATTTCAGCGGGAAAACATAAGAGTATTTTCAGCCAAAAAAATAAAATAAAATACCACAAGAGATGTGGAATTGTTTCGTCTGTTACGACAAAATGTAAAAGCTAATGAATTTTCGTTCTGTTGGACCGCGTAGAAATTTCCAGTGAAAAATCAAAAAATTAAATTCATAATTTTTTAATATCTGACGTGACATTTCATCGTGTCACCTATAAATGTCTTTTAATTACGAAAGGTTCCTTGAGCGCCACGATTCCTTTTCCGACAGTTCGGCTTGATAGGATCGAGAATATTCCCTACCTCCCTAAAATTTTACATTAGCAACAACTATAGAATCTTCATTCATCACCCAGAACACCTATGTACATAGTGCAAAAGCGTGCAGGAAAGCGCGGTGCCTGTACGTACTCGGAGGCCAACATTTCCCTTGGAATCTTGCCAATTACATTTGTTAGTGCGGTTTTGCGAAATCAAAGTTTCGTTCAGATAAACGAAAGACCTATTGCCCTCTTTATACAATAAATGCATAGCCAGTAAAGACGTAGCTCTCTAGACGTCAGTATCCACTCGTTCCGTAGGATATTTTTGTACATAGTTACATTTTCTGAACTTCAACCCGATGTCTTTTAGAAGGGGAAGTTCAGTATAAACTGCACTGGCAGCGTAGTACTCTACTCTGTTTTAGTACTGCGGGCCATTTCTCTATTAAAATTGTCCGTTTAAATAAAACTGCTTTCCCATTTATTTTCCCTTCGCGGGGAATAGAAGACAGCAATCACAACTGCATCCTCTGAGGAAGTTACAAAGGCGCAAACTTGTTGCACTGTCCTTTCTCAGACTCCACATATTTCTGTCGTCAGTTTTTCGCTAGTGCAAAGTTAATGTTCCGTCCAGCTAGTTCGTCTTGAGCAAGTTTGTTGAAAACCTTGAAGACATTAGATTTACAACTCAAGTTCCTTTTCTAAAGTCAGTTCGGTCCCAGCAAACGTAAAGAAGACGGGCTAGCAACTATGCTATGGCCAGAACGTTGCTCTTCACTGTGACTCGTTCTTATCAGTAAAGGAGAAAGAGTTAAGGGACAAAACGAAACCAACCACACTGAAATAGCGGATTGTGACCACTATAGTCAGATACGGGAACGATGGCGGTTCGCACTGGTCGAGGGATGGATGGGGATTCCATTGTTACTGGCCCTAACCGACAGTTGCGGTACGCGCATACACGTGCTTTGCGCTTGAAGGATGTGTATATCCCGCATATTATGTCTCCCGCTTGCTTATGTACCGGGTAGTGATAATTAAAATGCAGCTAGCCACAGAGGTCCATTGTGTGCTGTAATTATCATGTGGCAGCGAGACTTCGTACATATGCTAATGCGATAATGCGGAACTGATTTGTGCTGGAAACATGTTAGTTCCAATTTTGTCCACCAAGCGCAAATCTGGCGCTGTGAATACAAGAGAGACTTATAGAAATGTTTCCATATGTAGTGGATTAGGTACAGGATGTGGGCAGGAAAGGCCAACCGGGTGAGAGAGAAACAACGTTGATTTTATTATTAACCGCCGCTTACATAATTTGTGCACTACGAGCATCGGAGACGTCGACGAGAGGCTGTGCCCGTAAAATGACGTTATCCACAGTCGCTTGCAGCATTTCTGGTGAAATGTGAGCAACTTGTTTCTGTATACTGACCTTCAGATCAGGTAGAGACCAGACGAGTCCCCGGTAAACGCAAACTCTTTCTTTTAGATATCCCCAGAGCCAAAAGTCACACAGATCAGGTGATCTTGCAAGCCGTGCATCTGGAAATGGCCAGGAGGTAAAACATTCACAGGAGGTTGCAGTAAGCATATCTTCCACTGTTTGAGCGACATGAGATGACGACAGTCGTTTCCACAGAGTTTCGCTTTTCCAAAGCAGTAATCACATGGTCTAAAAGGACGACTCGATAACTTGCAGACGTCACGGTACGCCTGACTGGTCCTCTGGGTTTTTCAAAGAAAAACCGGACAGAGAATGAACGTGCATCCACGTCACGCAGTCACATACGGCGAGTGCAGTGGCTTTTAGTGCACAGCTCTCCTTTCAACAGTACGTAAGTTCTGTGTATTTACTGCACGCTGTAGCGTAAAATGTGCGTCGTCACTTCATGGAATATTGACCGGCCACATGTCATCGGCCGGCCGCGGTGGTCTCGCGGTTCTAGGCGCTCAGTCCGGAACCGTGTGACTGCTACGGTCGCAGGTTCGAATCCTGTCTCGGGCATGGATGTGTGTGATGTCCTTAGGTTAGTTAGGTTTAAGTAGTTCTAAGTTCTAGTGGACTGATGACCACAGCTGTTAAGTCCCATAGTGCTCAGAGCCACATGTCATCAACTTCTGTTCGTGCCAGAAACTGAAGAGTAAATTCAGGAAGTTGCCGCAGGTCATGAGATTTCAGTCGCTTCACGTTCGTATCTTGTACTGGTACCAGTGCAAAACAGCCCGCAAAACTTTCAGTACTGTTCACCATGGGATGGACAATTCTCGTGTCACTGCACGAGCAGTAGCATTCGCCGGGGCACGTGCTGCATGGTCAGTCACAGAAACAGCAACTTCATCAATGACTTCCACCGACAAAGGACTCCTTACGCTTCCAGGTGGCACAGCAAGCTCGCTCGTGTTTTCGAATTCCATGATCCTCTTCTTTAAACCATTTAATGACATCTGGCCCCACCACAGACCTTTCAGTCGGCGATGCTCTCAAATGCGGCATTGTAATTGCTGTCGTTGATATAAAACAATTTCACTAACAGCACACGGCCTCTCTTCTCGATGACGATACTGTTCATTCACGTTATGGGTTGTCAAATGACTTCGTCATGCGGTGTGTACAGCGCCAGATTTGCGCCTGTTAGCCAAAATTGGAACCAATTTTTCATCCAGAGTAAATCGGTTCCGCATTAACGCATTACCATACGTATTAAGTTCGACGCCATACGATAATTACAGCCCACACTGAATCTCCGTGAGTAGTTGCGCTTTAATTATAACCATTCCACAGAATTTGTCGCTCACCACCACAATCAGCGGTGCAACTCGCAACAAACGCAATAAAGATACGCTAAATAACTACCTACGATCACGTTTAATGCTCGCATTGACGACGACATTCACAGCGGATCGCTCACAACAATACAGGACTCTCATTGGCTCTCGGAGAACACGTGACGTAGGTGTGCACAACAAGCTTAAACTCGACCGCCCACGGTTGGACTGAAGGGCCACGGCAAAGCGAGTTCAGATTCAAGGGGATGACGTGTGCGACCTTGGAATGCAGGACATGTGCTACGCCGGACATTTGCCACACTTGCCCCTTCGCCAGGTAGCGATTCCTCAGGTAAAGAGGGACGCCCTTCCTACTTCTGTCCGCCTTCTAACCTCCGTCTCCACATGTTACTCGATATAACTAGTACGTAAGGGACCTTCTTCTTTGACATCTTGACCAAATACGGAGCTTCTTTTCCGAAATAGAAATATTTATAACTTTTGGGAAACGAAAGCAGTACCGACGATTATGTCAGTATGTAATTAGTTCTGCCAAGTATAAATATAGATCCCTCTGTCCGTACAGTAGCTTCCTTTCACGCTTACTAACTGCGATAGAAACAGTCCATCGCCATGAGAGCAACAAGAAAGAAAAGATGTAAAGAGAATGCCAATGTACGCTAATCATTTCTTTTTGATCACCGCATTTGTGCCTACTTTAATTACTACAACTGCATGCCCAAAAGACAATAAGGAAAGAAGAAATGGGCATGTGAATGTTTGAAAAGATAAACGACACACTTCATATTAATTCACTCTCTAAAATGCGATATCCCTTGCGGCGAAACATTAGTTGTTAAAGTGTAGCGGGACAATGTTTAAAACATGACTGAGAATACGTTCACTAAATAGAGATAAGATCATCTATGTTTGGCATGTCATCTAAAGTCGACATGCAATTTTAAAATGTTAGAAATAAGGAAACGAAGTAATACAGAATGCAATGCTTGTAACGTACGTTGTTGTTCTACATTGTTTAGCTCTGGTATTTACAGGGTCACAGAGAAAGCATGCTACGTTTCGGAGGGAAAAGCCGTAATTGTAATCATCTGCACTACAACAGAAACAAGAAGCACGACTTAAGGAAAAATAATGTAATATGTGTTCCAGCTCACAAGCGACATTGAAGGAGATTGTTCCTGTGACTTAGTATGAGCAGAGGTTACATTCGAGAAGCGGAATAAATTAATAAGTGCCTCCTTGTACCCACTCCCGACAGTTGCTGAACAGTTCAAAGAAAACTTGAGTCTTATCACAAATAGGTACCCCACTCATACAATTATAGTTGGCAGTGACTTCAATCTACCTTCCGTATGTTGACAAAAATACATATTCAGACCCTATTGTAGGTAGAAAACAACTTCCGTAATTGTTACAAATGCTTTTTTAACAATTATTTTGAACAATTAGTTGACGAGGCCGTTCAAATTGTAAATGGTTACGAAGACACACTTGACCTCTTAGCCACAAATAATCCTGAGCATCACGACGGACACAGGGATTAGTGAACACAGAGTCGTAGCGAGGCTCAGTTCCATAACAAAGAAATTCACCAAAACTAAACGCGAAATACTAGGTGATCAAAAAGTCAGTATAAATTTAAGAACTGAATAAATCACGGAATAATGTAGATAGAGAGGTACAAATTGACACACATGCTTGGAATGACATGGGGTTTTATTAGAACCAAAAAAATACAAACGTTCAAAAAATGCCCGACAGATGGCGCTTCATCTGATCAGAATAGCAATAATTAGCATAACAAAGTAAGACAAAGCAAAGATGATGATCTTTACAGGAAATGCTCAATATGTCCACCATCATTCCTCAACAATAGCTGTAGCCGAGGAATAATGTTACGAACAGCACTGTAAAACATGTCCGGAGTTGTGGTGAGGCATTGGCGTCGGATGTTGTTTTTCATAATCCCTAGAGATGTCGGTCGATCACGATACACTTGCGACTTCAGGTAACCCCAAAGCCAATAATCTGGCGACCTGGGAGGCCATGCATGACGAAAGTGGCCGCTGAGCACACGATCATCACCAAACGACGCGCGCTAGAGATCTTTCACGCGTCTAGCAATATGGGGTGTCATTTTTTTTTTTGGTCTAATAAAACTCCATGTCATTCCAAGCATGTGTGTCAATTTTTACCTCTGTATCTACATTATTCCGTGGTTTATTAAATTTTAAAATTTGTACTGACTTTCTGATCACCCGGTATATCTATTTATAAAAGTAACCAAAAATTCGGTTGACGTCTTTCTAAGAGACAGTCTCCAATCCTTCAAACCATGTAAGTGAAGACCATATGTGGCTTAAGTTCAAAGAAACAGTATCAACAGCACTCGAGAGATTCATACCAAATAAATTAATAAGAGACGGAACTGATCCCCCGTGGTACACAAAACACGACAGAAAGCTGCCGCAGGAGCACCGAAAGAGGCAAGTATAATTTAGACGAACGCAAAATCTCCAATACTGGCGAAGTCTTACTGAGGCTTGAAATTTGGTGCGGATTTCAATACGAGATGCATTTAATAGTTTCCGCAACGAAACTCGCTCTAGAAATGTGGCGGAAAATCCAAAGAGATTCTGGTTCTGTGTTAAGTAAACCGGCGGAAAAGCTCAGTAAGCGATGAGGAGGAGGAGGAGGAGGAGACAAGGGACCCAACCCTTCGGAGCAGGTAAAATCGTGGCAAATGTCCGCACACCGCGACCTTGCGCCGCCTGGTTTCGTGACGGCGATTAAGGCAGTCGGCACGCGTACCGCGTACGTAGTTTCTATTTTCTAAGAGCGGTGTGGAGTCGCGTCGTGGAAGTGGCGGCTGGTCCTGCGTGACGCGAGACCGGAGGAAACTCGGCGCCAGGCGCGGCGGCGCCGCTCAGGCCATATCGATTGTGCCGCCGCCGCCGCCGCCGCCGCCGCCGCCGCTTTCACTCGAGATGCGCGCTGCGCGTCGCCGCTCAGTCGCCCGGAATCTTCGCCGCTTCCGCAGTCTCCACAAAAAATGCGCGCGACACGCCTGCCCTGCCGCAGATGGCGCAGTGGCTGCGCCGCCCCGCCCCGAGCCGACGCTCCGAGTTCCGACTACCGTTTTCGAAGTCAACTCGCACGAAACACAAGGGAGACGCGGACAAGATAGCAAACTTTTGAAGTCATACGTTACTATCCCGATACTTTGGATTCGTCGGTCTGTAGACCTACCGCAGGAAGTCCAAAATAGAACGGCACGCGACAAGTGTAATTCGTACCTTAAGTTTTACCTCTGTCTTTCACCTCTGGGGGTGTTCGTCAATGTGAAAGGAATGTGAATGAGTGCGAGTATAGCTTGGGCACTGACGGTTCGGTTATTTACACAGATAGTTCATCAATCCCGGTAAGCGACAAATTCGACGACTTTTGCTTGTTATCGATATCGATACTGGCAAGATATCAAAATATGTAACGTAAATGGCCGTATCTTTTGACTACATTGATTTAGATGCTTACGTTTACGTTAGCGTCAATAGACCACAGACCTTAGGATGTGGCATAAATATCAATCTGGTACGACAACTAAAAATGTTCAAATGTGTGTGAAATCTTATGGGACTTAGCTGCTAAGGTCGTCAGTCCCTAAGCTTACACACTACTTAACCTAAATTATCCTAAGGACAAACACACATACCCATGCCCGAGGGAGGACTCGCACCTCCGCCGGGACCAACCGCACAGTCCATGACTGCAGCGCCCTAGACCGTTCGGCTAATCCCGCGCGGCCGATACGACAACTCCTTCCTGAGAAAAATGGGTCTTCAGGGAGGGACGGATGGAGAGACAGACAATCGGATAACAAATGGCAAATTTTTTTCGTGTGATGTTACATATTTACAATCTTCTGATTTTTTTCCCCTGTTTTCTTTGCTTGTATTGCGAAACCTTGCCTCTTGCTGAATTTCGCGATTCTAGGTCAACGGGGAGTACCCTGTAGGTTTTGATGAGTTTGCGAATATCAAAATATTTTAAGTAAATGGCTGTATCTTTTGATCACATTGACGTAAAAGCTTCAGTTTTTTACGCCATCAAGGGACCGTAGACCTTGGTATGTGACATAAATTTGAACTTGGTACGTCTACCATATGAGAAAGATGCTTTTTAACAGTCTGACATCCAAATGGACAACGAAGTGATCCCATAAGAGTCCTGTTTTAGCAACTTAGGCACAGTACTCTAAAAAGCCGAGTTCCGTCACTATTCGAAGTCCATATTAAACTATAAGTTAAAAAAATGGTTCAAATGGCTCTGAGCGCTATGGGACTTAACATCTGAGGTCATCAGTCACTTAGAACTACTTAAACCTAACTAACCTAAGGACATCACACACATCCATGCCCGAGGCAGGTTTAGAACCTGCGACCGTAGCGGTCGCGCGGCGCCTAGAACCGCTCGGCCGCTCTGGTTTGGCAAACTGTAAGTCTCCATACAACTGGCTACATATGTCATTTCAGAAGTCGGAGGAAAGCAATAACATACCACAACCATTACAACAAAGCTGGTTCGAGAACATTTTTCCATATAAGCAACGTATTAGTTCCTTGACTGCGGGCTTTTACTCCCTTTTCTCGTGTCATTTTACTTGAGTCGTACATACAATCCTGCTCCGTAGCTGAGTAGTAGCGTTCTCCTTTTTACCGCGTGTCACTGAAATGGCATCATAGGAAGAGCTGTGATTAGTACGAGATTTATTATTTACTAGCGGAGAAACCTAGCGTTGTCAGCTACATATTTCTAGCTGTGCGTCCACGCCCGTACCGCCAAACATCTGGCCTGGCGCGTAATGTTGATCACATCTTATCTCCTGAACTGTGTGTCATACAATGACATAATTTTATAAATACATTTAGCGGCATATGTACATATTGTCTGCAAAATGTATTCAAATGAAATTAGTAGCAATGAAAAATAAATTTAAACGTCATGCATGATGCGTCGCCGGCCGGAGTGGCCGACCGGTTGTAGGCGCTACAGTCTGGAGCCACGCGACCGCTACGAGCGCAGGTTCGAATTCTGCCTCGGGCATGGATGTGTGTGATGTCCTTAGGTTACTTAGGTTTAAATAGTTCTAAGTTCTAGGGGACTGATGACCTCCGATGTTAAGTCCCAAAGTGTTCAGAGCCATTTGAACCATGATGTGTCAGCTTTTCCGCATCACTTGTTTATGACGCCATACCCGCTGAGCTGCATGTTGCAGTTACATTGAGTTGTATATGTGCATATGTCTGTAAAACGTGTCGCGTTGTAAAGAAGTAATAAATTATAATATCATGCCTAACGCGGCATCTTCACCGGATAAACAGCAGAAATATAGTAAGCGATAAACATAAGTTTTCAGGGGTTGTCAGCGAGAAAACATTCCCTGAATGTTTGAGATTATGTGTAAAGTTTGTTGCAAGTCGCTGTGTGCTCTCATTCTGAAATACTGGGTGAATGAAGTCTGCGATTTCACGCGTCTCTGGCTACGCTTATTTTTCACCCCTTCCCCTTTGATAGCTTGGGGGGGGGGGGGGGTTCTTACCCTCCACGACGATTATCGCCTGATAGTAAGGTATGTGTATACCAGGCTTGGTTAAAATTGGTCCAGTGGTTCAGGAAATGGGAAACACACACTCTTCATTATTGTACAGGTTGAACCAGAACTCCAGAGAAAAACTTTCAGAGGTGGTAGTATGGATCGTAATAACAAAAAAGTGTAAACTTGGGCTCTAAATTGTTTATCGTAAGAGCTATGAGCACTATATTTACGCTATTGTGAAACACACATCTCGTGCTGGAAAAAGGGGTCCTAGCTCTTAAGCTGTGCACTTTGGAGTCTGTGTGTATTCATTCGCGTCGATCATCTGCTGCCATAGCCCATTAACACTAAATTTCGCCGCACTGTCCTAACGGATCGTTCGTCCCACGTCCCACATTGATTTCTGCGGTAATTTCACGCAGTGTTGTTTGTCTGCTAGCACTGACAACTCTACGCTGCTCTCGGTCGTTAAGCGAAAGCCGTCGGCCACCGCGTTGTCCGTGGTGAGAGTTAATGCCTGAAATTTGGTATTCTCGGCACTCTCTTGACAATGTATACTTCTGAATATTGAATTACCTAACGATGTACGAAATACATAGAATGACCCATGCGTCTAGCTCCAGTTACCATTCCGCTTTCAAAGTCTGTTTATTCCCGTTGTGTGGCCATAATCACGTCGGAAACCTTTTCTCATGAATCATCTGACTACAAATGACAACTCCGCCAATGCACTCCCCTTTTATATCTTGTGTTCCTGATACTACAGTCATCTACGTGTCAGCCTCAAGCAATTAGGGAAATCACGAAAAACCTAAATCCAGATGGGATTTCAACCGCCAACTTCTTCAATACGAGTCCAGTGTCTTACGACTGCGCCAGTTCGCTCGGTACCAATACATGCTTCTTGTTCTCAGTACACCAGTCGTAATTTAATTTCAGAATATTTCTCGGACAACAACTTAAATCACTAGGTATCACAAGAAGTGTAGTAGATACACTTTCTGTTCCACAGTGAGACGATTCTCAAGCACGTAGAACATGTCACAAAAAGATACGTAATACATATTTACAAAAAAGCGTGATGCTAATGTCTTTTCCACAAACCCCAAGTGAAACGTTCCCCTTGAATGTGGAGTAAGTTTCGAAACTTGTAAGTTTGCAATAAATTAAGGAGCATATGATGTTTCTTAAGCTATTGCATCCATGCTTCATCTAAGAGAGACATAGATTACAACATTTACTTAGATTGAGCACGTTACTTCGCTAAAGATGTGCAGAAGTCATATTTTGTGTAACACGTTATTTAATATTACGAATAATATATACACACCGCTCTTTTCCATTAAAAAATTCGCCAGTGGAGTAAGAGTTGGCCGCCAATAAATCCTTTAGGCTCCTCTTAAACTTAACGTTATTAATAGTTGCACCCATTATGGCTACTGGCTAGTTACTGAAAATTTGTGTTCCTGATTATTTACACCTTTGTGGGTAAGTAAATGCAAATCTTCTCGACAAATTTCAGTAAGGAATAAACATATTTGGAAGAAATACTCAACAATCCTAGTTCCTTCAACATGCCTCTGCAGGCCGTGCTTCAGTTCACACACAAACAATTCGCATCACACAATTTTGGACAAGGAAAAAAATGAGGTTAATGTCAAGGCGAGATAATAATACACATTTGAAATGGACGGTGTAAAGAGACTTGCCTCTACGCCGAGAGTTTTCCAGCTGCCGCTCTTCTTGTATCGATAGTAGGGTCGGTCTTTCTAGCTCGCCTTCCTCCCCCCCCTCTCCTCTCTCATTGTAATCGTCTGGGCCACGCCTCCCTTCTGTTTGCGAACACAATTTGGACCCGTGCCCGCCCGCATCCACTAATTAGTCCGCAACCGACGTATCCGAGTTTCTCGCGGAGCACAATACCATTAATGAGCTCGCAACCCGACAGGATCCCACGTCTTCCGTCGCTCACCCGCAGAAGAGAATAGCGGCCGCCTTTAAGCACAAGCAGAGTCCGACGAGAGAGTTGGGAAAATTCTACAACGCGTCCTGTATTCAGGGCTTTGCCTGATGCCGGATCCCAAACACAGTCTTAATACGTATCATTTCCGTTGCCATTGCCCACCCTGTCGAGATTCAGAGCAAAATGAACTTCTAACTGAAAGACAAACTTCTTGTTCACCTAAATTCAAGTCTTTCCGTAAGGATACCGCACTGAGAGTGGCTATTTAAGACTCGTAAAACAGATTTCTGGCTCTAAAAATGCTCCTTTATGCTTAGCTCATCTCCGTCTCAGTAGTGTGTTTAGAGAATATGAACGAGGGCATGTTGAAAAGTAACGCTTCCGAATATATTGCGTGAAAATTGTTTTTTCAACTAAAATAATCGTTGTTAACATTCTACATCTTTATTCTTCGTGTCTACATATTTATTCCTCGATATAGTCACCCTGACGACGAAAATATTTCTCCCACCGAATGACCAGTTCGTTGATACCGTCACTGTAGAATATTTGTTGGCGGAGCCAAGCCTCACCTCTGCTTGAATCCTCGAAGATGTTCTTTTAAGTTCTGGAAACAGATGAAAATCGGATGGGTCCAAGTCAAGCCTGTATAGAGGATGGTCGATGACACTGAACCCAAGGCGTCGCATTGTTGGAAATGTCGCAGCGTTCGTGCCTGGTCTGACATTGTCAAGCTAAAGGAGAGGGTTTTCCATGTATGGACGAACTGTTCGAATTCGAAACTCAAACACAGCTCGCTGTTTCTCACCCATCAACATAGTTAAGTTACACACCACCTTGTTGCACGCTACAGTTCGAAGCCCTAGCGCAGAGGGCTGCAGATACTGTATGTAGACATGAAAAACAGATGCAGAATGTCAACATTTATTTAAAAAGTTTTAAGTGTTTCCAGATAACAAATTCAGAAGCGTTACTTTTCAGCACTTTTCGCATTTGAAGATATCTATGATTGTACTCCCATCAACGTCGTTCTTTAGCATCAACCAACCTTGGCCTTTATTTCGATCTCGTCAACGATATGGACATCAGATTGAGCAAAGCTTAGTTTAGATATGTCAGAGAGAGGGAGAGGGGGGTTTATCTGTTTATTTTTATGAAAGAGTTGCAAAATTTGCCCACAGTTACAAATGTTCCATTTATTCTTGGCTAATTTACTGAAAGCCCAAGTTTTCCAACTTCCAGTAGTTACAGATCTACAGCAGCCCATTAATTCTGGAGCAAATCTGCCTACCTGTACTCCAGCGATATGTCATTATAATTCCTGCAAAGCTAATATTTCACGTATTTAGTGTAACAGTTATGTATTCATAACCTGTACGTGTTGCGTTTATCACACATACTAATCTCAAACATAGACTTGCCCCTCAGGTGTGCGTGTATTTTTGCTCAGTTGTATTTTCACGTTCAGTAACGTTAAGCTGTTTCTCATTGTCAGACGAAAGGGATATGCCACCTCCGAAATTGTACAAACATTAAATATGGATAGTGCCATGAGGTAGGTCTGAAATCACTATCCAGGTAGCATTCTGTTGTCGGCTGTGTGTCAGTGTTAATCCCGTTTTTACCCAACACAGCAGCTAGTGAACCAGGGATCAGTTCGAGCAACAATGTTATAGACGCGCCTAATTTGTAACTCGGCCTTTCAATCGCTCCAGCACTTCCTGCTTGCGCAGTTTACTTACAGCATAGTGCGCAGCTACTAGACTCGATCCTTCATTTACTATTTTCGCGTCATGTGAGGGAGGAATCTAGACTGTAACGCGATGCCTCTCGTATGTACATTCGATCGTTAAATTTCCAGCACGAGGTCTCGTAGCGTTCTTGTAACGTTTTCAACTGCTCAAAACAAAAATTGAATTCGCTTTGAGCCAATTAACCCAAGAGCACTGTGTTCTCTCCGTGACGGTAATATACGCAGCCTGGCTGATGCGTCGTGGCACGGAGAGGGTGCATGCCAGCGGCCTGTCGCAGAGAAAGCGCCATCATCAAAATTACTAAAAGTCGGTGCGAAATGACGATTGTGATTACGCGTCCACTCCCCCCTCACCATGTTTCTGTTCGTGCGTGTCTGTGTTTGTTTAAAAAAAGATAGAAGAGAGATGAACAGGAAGAGGTATGCGGCTAGCAATCAGTGAAATTGCAGGCTTGCAGTCTGTCAGTCACAGCGTGACACAGATTCTACCTGTCTGAGGAGCGGTCGCGGCATAATTGCTCTCTCTCTCTGGCAGCAGAAAATGATTAAAGAAATATTTTTAACTATCAAAAGTTGTGTAGAATCTCGTCTTTACGGTGTACGCAGCTGCACAGAAGTGCAAATTGATTTTTACTTCATTGTCTCGCGATCTCGCCCACTCGATGTAAGCTGCTACGACGTTCCTTTCATTTTACTTCTTGCTACGGTTTATATCTTCAAAAAGTTTGTTTGCCAGTCTCGAGCTCGGATTAATCGACTGTTCGTATTTCATGAATGAAAGGAGAAATTTATCTTCGCGGCATGCAAAAATTTGTACCAGAGTGGATTTCGAAGCAGATTCCGTGCTTAGCGCGAGGGACCTCAAACCGAATCAGTTCCTCTTGTGTTACTATACGCATATATCCCGTGGGAGGTCGTCTGATTGTTTTGTTCGGTAGTAAGGGGTGGGTGACAATCGACGCCTGAGTGTGTCTTGGAGGTAAGCATCGATGTCATAATTAAGGCAGCAGCTCGCGTGAATCCCGCACTATTACAGATTTTCCTCTATCATAACAGAAGGAATATCACTGATATAACTGCGCCAGTGAATGGATTAGTCGTTTGAAAAACATTGAAGTTCGGTATTCAGTATGTTAGAAGTAGTAAGATTAGGTTTTAACTTGTTGTCAACGATGTGATCCATTCCGAGTAAGTGGTCAAGATTTCTCCTCATCCCTCCCCTTCCCCCCCCCCCCCCCCCCCCTTCCATGCCCTCGCTACGCACACGAACCGAGCACGTACATACATGCGCGTTTGACATACCAGATGCCTCCAGAACATGTATCTCCGTCACGTCCAACCCCACCTGTGCTACATAGTCAATTACGCGCTTGAGATGTCAGTGGCGTGTTAGGCATGCTGTAATGGACGCATCTTCCACATCGTTCTTTCGATTAAATCATACGTCGTTTCTGAATAATTCGTACTTTTAGTTTGTGTCGCCCAAAGATTGGTAATATTTAATTTCAAAAGATGATTTAAAACAACCAGTTACTGCGAAATAGCTACGTAGTAACTCCACATTTTCCGACTCCTTTTGCTCTTCCTATTTCCTGCTACATGCAAATCTCAACTGATTTAAAATTCTACATCTACATGGATACTCTGCAAATCACATTTGAGTGCCTGACAGAGGGTTCATCGAACCACCTTCACAATTCTCTATTATTCCAGCCTCGTATAGCGCGTGGAAAGAATGAACATCTTTCCGTACGAGCTTTGATTTCCCTTATTTTATCGTGGTGATCGTTCCGCTGTATGTAGGTCGATGTCAACAAAATATTTTCGCATTCGGAGGAGAAAGTTGGTGACGGGAATTTCGCGAGAACATACCATCGCAACGAAAAACGCCTTTCTTTTAATGATTTCCAGCTCAAATCCTGTATCATTTCTGTGACACCCTCTCCCATAATTCGAGATAATACAAAACGTGCTGCCAGTCTTTGAACTTTTTCGATGCACTCCGTCAGTCCTACCTGGTAAGGATCCCACACCGCGCAGCAGTATTCTAAAAGAGGATCTACAAGCATAGTGTAGGCAGTCTCCTTATTAGGTCTGTTACATTTTCTAAGTGTCCTGCCAATAAAACGCAGCCTTTGGTTAGCCTTCCCCACAACATTTTCTATGTGTTCTTTCCAATTTAAGTTGTTCGTAATTGTAAAACCCAGGTATTTAGTTGAATTTACGGCTTTTAGATTAGACTGATGTATCGTGTAACCTAAGTTTGAGTTCCTCTTAGTACTCATGTGGATGACCTCACACTCTTCGTTATTTATGGTCAACTGTCACTTTTCGCACCATTCAGATATTTTTTCTAAATCGTTCTGCAGTTTGTTTTGATCTTCTGATGACTTTATTAGTCGATAAACGACAGCATCATCTGCAAACAACTGAAGACGGCAGCTCAGATTGTCTCCCATATCGTTTATATAGATAAGGAACAGTAAAGAGCCTATAACACTACCTTGGGGAACGCCTGAAATCACTTCTGTTTTACTCGATGACTTTTCGTCAATTACTACGAACTGTGAGCTCTCTGATAGAAAATCGCAAATCCAGTCACATAATTATCACCTTTATACTCGCCCTGGTACTGATAACGAGCGAGCGATCTGAAAATTGTCTTAAAAAATTAAAACTGCAAATAGGTCTTACACTGCTAATAGTAGTCATTTCTGTATTTTTCTTTATAATCGTTAACTGTTAATTCAGATCCTCTCGAAGCGTGCACGTTACATGGAATGTGTGACTTCATAAATTTTGTTGGCGTAGTTACAGTTTTCGAGGCTTTGTCACAAGCTGTCAGCTTTGAATTACGGCTGATTTATTCGCGCATCACTAAGGTCCATTTCAGCCACCATTACACAGGGACGCGTGGCCGAATTTTCAGGGGAGGGCGATGATACGCTACACTTCCTTACACGTAGTGTAAGCTACTGATGCAGGAGGCCATTAGTGACATACACTAAGCGGAATGTTCCGCCTTTTTTGTTACAGAAACCAGAGAGTGCACAGAGCAGGAGTTCCGCTGTAACAACGGCCGCTGCATTCCCTCGCACTGGCAGTGCGACAACGAGAAAGACTGCGCAGACGGCAGCGACGAGATTCCGCAAGTGTGTCGTAAGTAGACAACCCTGTCGTTCGCCCTCTTCTCTCTCTCTCATGAGTCGCCCAACTAGTAATCTTCCAACCCCTCTCATCATACTTCTTTAGCTGTTTGCTTACTCCATCGCTGGTGAACCATCCTCAGTATGGGAAGTCAACTCCACCCAAGATGACTGTGGTGTCATCGACCTCATAGAATTCACACTTATTTGTAGTCTCCCTTCGTAAAAGCAAACGGACCGTAGTGAAACAATCACGGCCCCATGATCATTATTGGAACGAATTAGTAATCTATCGGGACCTGCACCGGTTATTAGGACAATGAGGCAGGAGACACAAAAACCTCAATTTCATTGAATCATAGCTATGGTTTAACCTATATTTCTAATGTAAGCTTAGTGCTGCCTCCTGCGGCGGGACAGGAGTTACTCGAAGAGTTTGAGTGGAGAAAGTGTCGGTGAACAGTAACGAAGATCGGCGTAGAGCTTAGTAGAAATACCAGAATTATTAGACTTTCTTTTCTGTTTCCGAAAGAGGTTTCGGTCTCTTGTTGTTGTTGTGTGGAAATGTCACAGCTAAAGCCTGTGGAAACGTCACAGCCGAAACCTACCAGCGAAATAACTGGGAGGAAACGGCGGAAGTACGAAATTTAATACTACGCTGTTCAAGACAAGAGGTTTCACGTAAAAAAACCTATCGCTAACTGGCTTGCCAGCACGCAGTGCGAACCTGCACCTGTTGCGGAACGCAGACTTCGCTCCAGAACATAATCATTCATTTCGATGCACGTCGCCGTAGTTTCCTGTGAAAAAATAGGCTATTATTCCCCAGGAAACCATTCATTGCTTATTTCAATACAGCAAAAAAAAAGTAGAAATTACTATTGAACCAAAAAGCAGTCCAGTCCCGTAATTGGCGTCATTTCATGAGACAAATAAGCGTAACCTAAATTTTCTGTAAGATGTTCGAATGCACTTAGTCACTTACAGAAAATTTGCTTTCAGCTCTTTTTCACCAAAATATCTCCACCAACCTTTTGCAGGTTCTAGTAACACCACAGATTTTAGCTTGACAGCTTAGGCAACCAAAAATGTTCTGACAATTTTTCTTTCTTTCTTTCCTTCCTTCTTTCCTTTCTTGCTTCTCCTTCTACCTTCAGTAGTAATATGCTAGGAGTTTTGTCTCACAATTACATGTACTTTCTGTAACACAGCAACACCCTTTTGTAAAGTTTCGTTGTCGGATTCTCTTCCGCGGTCTGTGTCCAACACGCTCAGAATCCATCACCAGCCATACAAATAAATCGCTTTTTGTCGTCTGTATTCTTTCCATGCAGCTCATTTTCCACAGTTCAGCAAATACCCTAGTAGCACTGTATTTTGTCAAGTGTTACAGCTGCTTTGTTTGTAACTTTGGTAGTTAATGTTCATTTCTTCACTAAATCCTCCTTCCAGAAGGACTGTCTAACATATTTTGTAATACTTATCGTGGAATTTTAGTAATTAAACGCTGCACTTCATAATGTGCACAGATTTATTCACAATTGAGACACGAAATACCTCAGGTTTGCCTACCACGAGATTGTCAAAGACATCAGTAATAGTCATGCATTTTCATTTGCCTTCTATAACACCTTCCTCCTGTTGAGCTATAAAGGTATTACACGAAACTTCCATTGCAACTCTTGAATGTGATGTTTATGATATTTAAAGATCAATATTTATTTCTGTCATACCTCTGTAGTGCCTTAAATTGTACTGCATTTTCAATCAAAAACACTAACCTGTGTGCATGATTCAGATAATTATGCCATACAGTACATTTCGAACTGCAGCCTTCGTAAACAATTCAGACCGCAGCGCTGAGCAATTCGCAATGGTAACGTGTTGTTTTGTTGTATCTTCAGCGTTAAGAGTGTTCAAAGTGGATGCATTCTGCAGTAGTCTGTGTAACAGTCAAGAAGTCATCTTGACAAGCATCTAGTTCCTCAGACTTGGAACGCATATGTTGGCAGCATCATCTCTCTGCAATGGAATGAGTGATTTAGCGGCGTGGGGAGGGATAGAGTGAGTGGGTGGATGGGTGAGTGAGTGAGTGAGGGGGTGAGTGAGTGGGTGGGCTGGGTGAGTGGGCTGGGTGGGTGGGTGAGTGAGTGAGTGGGGCGAGTGAGTGGGGCGGGTGAGTGGGGTGGGTGAATATTTAGAGTGTGTGTGTGTGTGTGTGTGTGTGTGTGTGTGTGTGTGTGTGTGTGTGTGTGTGTAAATTTATCACGTAATTAAGAAAGGAACAACAAGAGTATAGCGCATTGCGTAAAATGAACATAAATCAACATTAAACTTTCTTGACGAAGTTGATGATCATTAGTTAATTAAAGCAGCTTTAGTTTGCACAACAGCAAATAGATACAGAATTGGTCACTGTTGGATTCTGCATCATCAGAAGCATTACTGTGCTTCAAATAACATGTCGTTACCCTTTGTGAGAGAATCAAGTATAGTTCCTCATATAGTTCCTCATATAGCTCTACTCTGACACCTTTCCCATGTACGGAAGTAGAAGAGGCATTTGGGATAACCTTTTGATTTAGCCACCAGCTCTTGATAGGTTAGAAAGGTAAATCTGTCTGCTGTACCAGTCGTGGTCCAATTGGAGAGCGTACTCACTCACTTTCCTCCGACCTTTGCAATGACTTATCCAGCTAGTTACAGGGGAACCTACACTTCAAACCTATACAGGTATCAAACATTGCCAGAGGTGAAATAGGCGATAAGCGAGAGATAAAAATCCTAGGACTGATAGCAGATCGAACTCCAGACCTTTGGATTCTGTAGTCTAGCACTCCACCACTTAACCACCGAACCCAAATTTACAATCCGCAAACAATGACTTGTGAAATGGAGAGATGAGTCCAAAGGTCTTGGTGGTTGAATCCGTACTGATCTTCAACGCCCATAGCCTGTGAACTCTCAGCGTTCCTACACGCTGAGGGTACCGCGCGCGCGCGCGCGCGCGCGCGTGCGTGTGTGTGTGTGTGTGTGTGTGAGCGCAACAGCATTGCAGCAGCGCGCGAAGAGTAGGGGCCGAGATACCAGACGGTGGTATGGAGTGCGGCGTCGCCAAGTTGGTGGTGGTCCTGTTGCAGAAGCGCATGTGTGCGGGCGCAACCAGTGGACGTGCGAGCCGGGCATCTGCATCTCGTCGGCGTGGCGCTGCGACGGCCAGCCTGACTGCCCCAACTTCTCTGACGAGGAGGGCTGCAGTAAGTTGACTTCCAGCCGGGGGCGCGCCGCCGCGTCACAGTCCTTCGCCGACAGCCGCCGCCTCGCGCTCCTCTGCGCACGACCGCCCTCGCTGTACGACTGAACGAGAGTACGCTGCTATCTCTGCTCGTTTCCGAGAGGAACATTAATGGCATTGGCGGTCGTGGCGGTGTGCGCGGGTGGCGGCAGTGCCGGCGTGGGCGTCTGCTGGCGCGGCGAGCGCCCCCGCGTGCTAGCGCACCGTGCTCAGTGTACCTTGCTCCTCTTTCAGAACAAAAAAAGTGCGCCTCGGACGAGTTCACCTGCCGAACGGCGCCCGGGGAGTGCGTGCCGCTCGCATGGATGTGCGACGACAACCCGGACTGCTCTGACGGTTCCGACGAGAAGGCGTGCAGTAAGCTCTCTCATCCACGCACACAAACACTGCATGTCGCCTGGGCAGCTTTTTTTAGGCATGCATAGCAGCCGCTCACGTCTCTCTGTTCTATCAGTGGTCTCTCAACACGAGAGTGGTAGGGAAAGGAAAGGTATTACTGCAACAGATTTCAGATACAGCGGTTAAAAACAGTTCCTGCTATACGCTGACAGACTAGGAGCTTCTGTCAAATTCACTTCTGACAAGGAGACGGCACGACCGTGGGGTCCGGGATTTGTCCGAAATTTTGTGTGGTGAAAGAGAACCCCTAACACCTCACATGGTTAAAATATTAGGACGCACTACTCGGAAAATCCCGAGAAAAATCGATCCAAAGTTTCTTAGGTGCCGTATGAGTATAAAATGTTAGTCCATCGACGAGCCGCCGTCTGGCCTGTATTTTACCTGCTGTCCAGTAAAGAAAGGAGCGAAG
Organism: Schistocerca serialis cubense; assembly: GCF_023864345.2. NCBI lineage: Eukaryota > Metazoa > Arthropoda > Insecta > Orthoptera > Acrididae > Schistocerca > Schistocerca serialis. The sequence continues at coordinate 532,028,809 of NC_064642.1, forward strand.
GAGATTTTTGGACGTACATTTCCGACCAGCATCACAAGCTACTACGCATGAATAATTATTATGATACATACGCCAACTTCCTCAGGAGAACAGTCATGTGAACTCCAGTTTGCATGATGCGATTCAGAACATGAAGAAACGAGAGACAATTTGATCTTTGAAAAACAAATACGATCAAGTGACGAACATCACTATCTAGTTTAGACTTGGATTTTTTTATAAAATGCCGAGGAACCCGTAATTAATTTTAGTTTGTTATATTACTTTTAAATGTCAGTTGAAAATTATGTACTACTGTGGAATGTTATGACTAATAAATTGGGGGAAAAAAAACATGTTTAGCGGTCGAATCCTTACGCCAGAGGTCTAGAGTTCGATTCCTCCTCTGGCACTTTTTTTTCCTTCTGTTGCTTGCAAAATTGCAGCGCATTGTTACAGGAGAATCGTGAAATTAATTCCCGGGAAGACTGTATAAAAATTCGTTCTATACTTCACCATCAGTTATCGTCACCAATATTCCGAGACATGATTCAATATGCCTGGTTTGCCTCAAAATTATCAGAAACTCAAAACATTTTCGTAAATGTTAATGGGGCATATTTTTGTACAGATTTATTGCAAACGCCCTGCGATTGTAAAAAATCCGCTTTTATATGTTGCGCAAGATGTCGCAAAAATTATTGCTTCGTTTGTTTTTATGATAATTACCACTGCTGTTCTTGTTTATAATTATTATATGTATAAAAATTGAATGTTTCCAAATCGAATTTGTTATTCTGATCAAAAACCCAATGATTCTCCTCATATACTTTACAATGAAAAATGGAAAACCCACCGCCATGAATTGTGTTGTTGGACAAAAAGAAAATAATGTTTATTCAATAATGTAACTAATTTGTTAAAGATAATGTAGGTTTGGAAACTTTCTGAATAATTGGTGGAATAACAAAAGAAAATGAAACAGAAGAAGAAAAAAAGTGCCAGAGAAGGAATAGAACCCGAGACCTCTGGCGTAAGAGTCCGAGCCCTAAACATCTAGGCCAGACGGCGACTCGGCAATGGACTAACATTTTATACTCATAAGGCTGCTAAGAAACTTTGGATCGATTTTTCCCGGGATTTTCCAGGTAGTGCGTCCTAATATTTTAACCACGTGAGGTGTTAGGGGTCCTCTTTCACCACACACAACTTCGGACAAATCCCCGACCCCACGTTCGTGCCGTCTCCTTGCGAGTTACGAAAGACAAGCACAACAGTGTTGCTTATAATTACTTGTAGTTCGCGACCTACATCTACAGCAGGCAGCTGAGAATGACTGCGTGGGTGAGAAGGGAAGTGGGAAACCTTTCTTCCCCTCGCTGCCTTCGCACCACGACAGCCATCGCATTGTCTATTGCTGTGGCTTTTTGGTTGGTCGATGGTCGAGGGAAGGGGGGGGGGGGGGCAGGAAGACACCCCGGTGCTGAAGTTGGGCGCCCTGTGGTGGCGACAGAAGAGACTCCCGCAAGAAAAATGTCTATTTCCACAATGGCGTGTCTGGGACCACGATTTAAACGCAACAGTCCCGTCTTGTGGCTTTCTTAAATTGATCAGCTGATATTAAAATTAATTCGCTCGATCAGTCGATGGTCCTGTAACTGATCAGTCGGTCAAAACGGCCGAGGAAAATTTATAATATAATCCGAATTTGCGTATTAATATTTCCAGCTTGTTAATTAATTATGCAATTGGTGATTAGCGGCTTTGGAATTTAGTCATGCACTAATCCTTTGTAAAGGACTGGACTAAATAGCTACTGAGGCTTGTCCAGATGCCCGCATCTCGTGGTCGTGCGGTAGCGTTCTCGCTTCCCACGCCCGGGTTCCCGGGTTCGATTCCCGGCGGGGTCAGGGATTTTCTCTGCCTCGTGATGGCTGGGTGTTGTGTGCTGTCCTTAGGTTAGTTAGGTTTAATTAGTTCTAAGTTCTAGGCGACTGATGACCTCAGCAGTTGAGTCGCATAGTGCTCAGAGCCATTTTTTGTCCAGATGTGTGTTACATCTCACTGAAAAGTCTCTGTTTTACACACACACACAAATAACATAAATTTGATGTTTTGGTAATTTATAAAGATATGCTGCAAATTTGTTAGCATTTGAGCTGTGTCTATAATAGTACTTGAGTGTATAAAGAACTCGTCGGGTTTTTGGTTTACATATGCCATAAACTCAGATATGATTTGGGAACTGACAAAGAAAACAGTAATTCAAACTCTTTCCTTTCTGTCTTAAGAGACGAGGCGTGAGTGGCATTTGTGTGATAGTATTGTGTACATGGTAGTTGTGTAGTAGTATTGTGTACAATGTAGTTTTTGTCGCTTTCTTGCTTGCACTAGTTATTTATAAACTCGGGTGTGTCTCGTAAGAGTCGTCAGGCACACTTCCTCTGGTGTTTCGGCAGATACTTGCAGCTTCGTTTTTGCATTGTATAGCTGGAGTCGGCCCAAACATTGCTCTCGTCACTGCTTTCATGGGAGGCCCAGTGTCAACAGAAAGGGTCGGTCTGTTTCGCATTACAAACGAATTATTTTAAAATCGAAAGTTTACGTGTCCATTCGATAGACGGCTCCCAAATTACCCAGATCCGATATTCGTTTTATTGACATGTACTGAAATGGACAGTAAAACAACGAACAATAATCAGTAACCCAACAGCAATTAAATAGCGCTGCGTGCTTGACTGCGCCAGTCAGCGCGGCAGGGCAATGCAGTCGCTGCTCGTGTACTGGTTATTCTTAGTTTTACTAACCCTGTTAATGTGTGTCGATAAAAAAATTATCACCCTAGACTAATCCGGGAACGCTCTATGGAACAAGCACTTAAAATTCGGCTATAAAAGTAATTTTGTTTGTAACGGGAAACAAAGACACGCACTTCGTCGACACCGTGCGTCACAAGAAAGACGTGATGAGCGTTAATTATTTCGGCTGACTCCAGCTACACAATGGAAAAACGGAATTGCAAATATCTGCTGAAACACCAAAGAAAACGCGCCTGACTACTTTCAGGAGACTCACCTTAGTATACATACACCTGCTCAGCAAGTGTAGAAACAGCAGTATTTTTCCGTCCAGTGGCTCCAAAAGGTAAGAAGACTCCATTCATCCCGGCCAAACATGCATGCTTTGTCATGAGATAACCAATGTTTGTGATTTGTCATTGCTTACATGAAGAAGAAATAACTATTTAAGGTAGGAAGGGCTGTTAAGTGTTCTATGTGAATTCGAAACTGGATTGAAATTCAGTTATCTGCTTTGATAAAGTCACGATAGCGAACATTTTAATACCTGAATGAGATTTTCACTCTGTAGCGGAGTGTGCGCTGATATGAAACTTCCTGGCAGATTAAAACTGTGTACCGGACCGAGACTCGAACTCCGCTACAGAGTGAAAATCTCATTCTGGAAACATCCCCCAGGCTGTGGCTATGCCATGTCTCCGCAACATCCTTTCTTTCAGGAGTCCTAGTTCTGCAAGGTTCGCAGGAGAGCTTCTGTAAAGTTTGGAAGGTAGGTGACGAGGTACTGACAGAAGTAAAGCTGTGAGGAAGGGGTGTGAGTCGTGCTTGGGTAGCTCGGTTGGCAGAGCACTTGCCCGCGAAGGGCAAAGGTCCCCGAGTTCGAGTCTCAGTCCAGCACACAGTTTTATCTACCAGAAAGTTTCATTTTAATACCTGTTGGATTCAGTAGCAACCGAGTACGTTTAACGCTCCTGCTAAATTTGACTATTTTAAATGTTTTACGTAACAAGTTTATCAGCGCAGTTAGCAAACGTAGATCACTTCTGCTATTGTCATACTGCGAGCAGACAGTATCTTATGGCGTATCTACGGGGTACTGTCATTCAGTAAGATGTATTTGCAATTACATTCAAGAACGCATCTGATTGATGTCATGTTAATTTGTTTCTAATAGAAAATTTAATCATAAGTGATATTAGTCGTCTGTTGGTTTAAGCAACGTATTTCAGGCCGGTTCTCCAGTTCGTATATCACGATAGAGATTTTCTCAAATCGTTACGGAGAAAGGATGGAGATTTATAACGCAAACCACTCTTAGATTGTTAAAAATTTAAATCACTCTTTTTGTTACCATTATTAAAGTATAATGATGACTGAGTGTACGGGGAAAAAGGTCAACGAGTTGATGACAGCACTCAGAGGCTTCTGACCAGCCGTTCGTTCGTACATGTATAATAAAGAATGAGGGAGAAAAGGCTCTTAAGGTAAAAAGTGACTGAAAGAAGGGGTAGGTTGGCAGGAGCCGTCCTGGCGCATCAACGAATAATTAATTTGATAATTTATAGAAGTGTGGGAGGCAAAAGTTTTAGGAGATAACATTTGAATACAATACGCTAGTTTAAATGGATGTAGACTGCAATATTAATGCAGAAATGAAGACGCTTGCACAGCATAGACCAGCTTGGAAAACTGCTTCACTCTAAACTGGAGAATATAACAAATAGCAGCAAAAAACAATTATTAACTGCAAAATAAAAAATTAGACACACAGACCAAGCAGATGTCAGCTATCATTGTTTCTGTAATTCTTAAGCTACGGGACAGCGAAACAGTTGCGTCGTAATCTATGAAGTCTACTATCGTTGGGAACAACTCGGATGATTTCTTACATCGACAGAATGTTAAGACCCCCCAGTGAAAAGTGACGTAGCGAACATGTCAGACGACGTAAACAACATGGCAATTATAACTTTATAACCTTAGCCATAGTCTGACAGGTGAATAAAAGTCAATTTTAGGTACTGCATCGGGAAAAAAACTACTTAAGAGTTAAAATTACGAGGCTCAAACACATTTTGATAAGAGAAAGATATTTAAGAAATAAAATGAATCGAGTATCTTAAAAACAGTTCTACAGCTCTAGCGGAGACCACGATACATAGTAAGTAAAAAAATTATCATGAGGAAAAATATTGGTATTCGTATTTCCGCCGAAACAGAGGAGTCCGTAGCTTGTTTCGCATACATAGCCGAAATGAAAAAAATTCCACAGCTAAGTCGCCAATAGAATGAATTACCGTAAAATATATGTACAAACTGCCGAAGTCAACTGACTCAGTGACATAAGGTACAACCTATTAATGATGTAGTTGTTTCGAATATGTGCATAATTGCAGCTTATTTCGCTGACAGCGAGAGAATATAAGTTCTTATTTCTTGCATGAAAACCATATATTTCCGTTGTCTCTTGTTGTGATGGGCACTTTCCTTGACGGGCAAAAAGATTGTTATGGAGCATAAAGATCTGCCCATTCTTGCACTTCTTTACTTTCTGACAGACGGATATTTTTATAAACGTAATTACTTTTGCTTCAAAATCGAACGTGTTGAAGATTCTTGCCGTTTGTAGCTCAGATGTAGCAACATTGTGGAACCGGCTTCCTTCCTGTTGCGAAACAGTTATATTGAATTTTGACTTTTTGTTATTACATCTATGCTGTTTTCACCTTCAGCTACATCTGTGGTGACTTATGTGGTACATTAAATAATATGGATGTTTTATTCCAAACAGGTTTCATACATTCAATATTCAGTGAATTGAGCTGGACGTATAGCGATCAAATCTTCGCTTTATGGGTAGATGTATGGCGTCTTTCTGCAAAACGTCAGGACTTGCGGTGTTTCTGGGAAATTTTTTTGTTATTAAAGGAAAATGGTATTTTGAATAAGTATCTGTATGTTAAAAGAGAATCCTAAATAAGCTGTCCGGTAATCTGCTGTTTCGTACCCCACAGTCTCTTTAGGAAACTAAATGGTGACAAATGTGGTGTCAATTTTTAGTCACTGTCGATTTTTACAAATCAGTACAAACGATAGTATTTGCAGCCATCTGATATCGTGCTCAGAAGTGTCACTTGCTGGCCACTTGGCGCGCGTATGTCTGTGGGTAGCAAAAATCAAACGGAGTGTAGTGACTTACGTTGGTGTGTGGCCGAAAGTAAGATTAAAAGATGTTCTTAGGGTAACACTCATTTCACAACAGTTCCTGCAAACGTGACGTCATTTTGACGTCACGCGCAATATTGACTTTGTGACACGAAAGCATAGACCTCGATCTACTCGCAGCAATTTAAGCGTCCTCTTGTGGTCAGCCTAACCACACACAAGAAAATCGCTAAATATGTATTTCATCCTTCGTTCTGTAGCCATATGGGAATGAACATCGAATATAGCAGAACATACTTGTTTTAAATTCATAAAAAAGTCCCATAATGTGTTAACAAAAAAAGAAAAGAAAATGCAGGTGGCGAGTTGCGAACCTACATTTTGTGACTAGAGATATCTCGACGATACCCATTACGCTAACACTTGCTCAAGTAGTATTTGTTTCCTGTCTTAATTATCATAGCATCTCTTGAAGGTTTATATCATTGATGCGTTATTAACTGACATTTAACGATAATGGTGACATGTTTGTGATAAATTTTTAGTGTCCTCTTACCTAGCAACGGCTTGCTACTAACTACAATACAAGCGCGTTGCATGCTTAAATTGTAACAACTCATTGCTGAGAGAGCACTCTTTTATGAGGGCATTAACCGTCGATAAATCATTGACATGTAATTATAACAATAATCATAGTAAATCATTCAAAGAATTGCGTGTTTTCATAACTGTGTGATAAGTGTGCATGGAGTCTTGTGAGAAGCTTGTACCGAACACTAACGAAAGTCGATAGCAGTTTCTGCGGTCGTCTATATCGCGCGCGACGTCGAAATAGCGTCACATTTACGGGAAATGTGTGCTCCAATAAATAAGAAAAAGCTATTCAAGATCAAAAGTATTTCTGCTGTGCGTCAGTAAACAAATAAATAAATAAATAAATATACTATCTATGATGATCCCGGTATATTGTGAACAAATTTTCATGCAATGATAAAACTTACTATACTTCATATGTGATTCTCCGTAGGACATTGTTTCCACTGATACTACCGGTTGGAGAATTATTGAGTACCAATCTGCTATATGTACAGAAGCAGTTCAAAAATTTGTGTAAACGAATAATAGCTGAAGGTTATTGTTAAACTTCTGTTAAGCAAATGTAGTTTGTGAGTGATTTGTGGCAGACAAGCGCCGAAGTTACGTAAATGTGTGTGCGCGGTCGGGGCCGCATAGCTGCAGTAGATTGTCTGTACAGGACACTGGTAGTAGCGGTGGCTGCTCCTGCTGCAGCCTCCCCGCCGTCTCTAAAATTAGCCTGGCTGGTCCTGCCTCGCTGCCGTCAATACCTGGCGCTGCTTCGCCGGTTGACCCCTGCATGCCGCGCTACGCCAAGCGACGCCCAATTACGACCAGGGAGCACGTCATTAAAGAAAGAAAGAAAGAAAGAAAGAAAGAAAGAAAGGAGGGAGGAAAAGTCACATCTGGTCGCTTCTCGTACGCGACTCAAGCTGTCTGGTAAACCAGACTTCGAATCATCAGTAGCACGCAACATAAGCAATGAGACGATATGCTGTAATTTAGTTTCCTCTGACTGTTGCGTGGAATTATACATATAGCCCTACTTACATCACTAGAGGGCTATGCTGTACTAAACTGTGATAGTCGGAGTTTGCAAAAATAGGGTGAAATGTCGGATGCACAGAATTACACAGGCCATTATCGATGACGTCCGTTTCTTGCAATACCCCTATTATTTATAGCTCAAACATTGACTCTCCTGGAGGAAAACAAGCTTTTCTTAATCAACACAGGTTCAGGGAAAAAATCACTCCCGCGAAACGCAGGTTGCTCTATTAAATTGGAAACGCTTACCTGTTTAATATACAGGATAATTCCCTAACGATGTTATAAACTTTCAGGGATGACGCAGGAGGAAAAATGTATCACGCTGAGACAAGGAACACTGGTCCGCAAACGATGGTGTCTGAAGTTATAAGCGAAAATAGCAGTGATAACTGTGACAGTGGAATGCGTGTACCAGTACCGTTGTTGGTAAGTTTGTAGAGTAGACAACATCGACGACCACTAGTTATTCGTCGATGGATGCGGTTCCATCATCATGGAGCCCACCTCGCTTTGGACTGAGGCTTCGTGATCTACATCAGGCATTCCCTGAAAAGCGAATAAATGGAGGTGGTCCTGTTTCGAGGCCAGCACCTTGATTTTACCCCACTTGATTTCTTCTTGTGGAGGACATGTGAAAAGTCGCGTTTGAGACTCCTGTCGAGACTGAAAATTCTCGCTGCCTGCGACACTGTTCAAACGACACCGGGGATAATAGAACGGGTACCAACGACAGAACTTTGTGTGGCAATGCCATGCCACTGAGCGACGTCATTTTGAACAGCTGTTGCAAATGTAGCAGCTTGTGAGATTTGTGTAGGTAAGTGGGAGTCCTTATTACTGTATCGTAGATATCAGATTTCCAGTCTCTCTGACATCAAGTTACGTGCACCATTACTAGTCCATCAACAGGGGAAACTGTGGGCATTGGCCAGTATTCAGCGGCAGTTCTCTACGTATCAGATTTTGGAAGTTTAAGGCCCTAGTTTCAGCGCTGGACGAGGCTGAGGGAGGACTTGAGACGATTCACGCTTATATCCTTCGACTCGGTCGTTTTCGGACTGAGGTCCCTTACCCCAAATTGGTACATTTGCTCTTCTCCATCATCCGCGAAGGGTTGTAACATCATCACAGAATCGCCCTGTAGTTCTTAGGTTCAGCGTCTATCGAAAATTCAGTTAACAGATTGCTTTATTCATGCATCTAGCTAACAACAGATGCAGGTGAAACGGTACATTATGTCTAACTAGATTTTCGTAAGGCTTTCCAAACTTTGGCACACTTTCGACTATTAATCAAGATACAGAATATCTTCACAAATACGTAATTGGGACGAGGAATATTTGACTAATAGAACGCGGTCTATACACTATACAGGACGGCGAATGCTCTACAGCGTCATCTTCACTGTTTGCAGTTTACATTAAGGATTTATCGAACATGATCAGCAGCACTGCAACATCGTTCGCTGATTATACCTTGGTGTTCAGTGAAGTATCATCGGTGGACGGTGGCAAGGAAAATTTCCACTTGGTGTAATATATCAGCTCTCTTTAAATGTGGATGAATATAACATGCGAGATGTGATAAAAAAGTAACAGGAATTTTTTAATTTCGCAGGTTTTATGCATAAGTTTTAAATTTTTTATCTTGTCGGTGCACATGTTCCTAATATATGTCGACGTTTTCATCTGTTTTGAATATTTAGTGTATAGTTAAGTCGGAAACGAGTACCGGGCGAATTTTTACTTTCGAAAAAGATGGATCAAAGGATCTGCATTAAATTTTACTTGAAAAAATGGAATAAAATGCAGCACCACATTCGAAAAGTTGACTGTAGTTTCTGGCGAATTTTAGTAAGACAGCAGGTTTCGCGTGGTATAAACGTTTCAAAGAAGGTCGAGATGACGTTGAAGACGCGCCCTATCGCATCAATTACTGGCGACAGTGTGGGAGAAGTAAAAAAAAAAATGGTTCTGGAAAATCTCCGAATCACGATTAGAGAAGTTGCTGACGATGTCGGCATACTTTTTGACTGATACCAACCAATTTCTTCGGCGTGAAACGTGTAGCAGTAAAGTTGGTTCCAAAATCGTTGAATTTCGACCGAAAACGACGTGGCTTAGACATCGCTCAGGAACTGCTGAATGAAGTCGACAACGATCCAAAATTTCCAAATGAGGTTATAAAAGGCGACGAAACATGGGTACAGGGTTATGACTTCGAAACCAAGGCCCAATCGTTCCAATGAAAACTGCCTGAAGAGCCAAGACCGAAAAAATTCGAGAGGTTCGATCACATGAGAAGGTTCTTCTCACTGTTTTCATCGATTAAAATGACAGTGCATCATGCGTTCCTGCCTTCCAGCCGTACGGTCAATAAGGAATACTACCTGGAAGTTAAGCGCTGTTTGCGTGAAGCAAACCGAAGAAAACGACCAGAACTGTGGAAAAACCACTCCTGGAAAATGCATCCGGTCGTACCTCAACGCTTGTTCGTGATTTTTTTTTTTTTTTTTTTTAAGGCAAAATCAAAACTGTTATTTTCCTTCGGCTGCTGCATTCACTGGACGTGGCCCCCCTGTGACTTCTTTGTTCCCGAGGCTGAAGAGAAACATGAAAGGGTGTCGTTTTGCCACTATTTAACACTGACACAGTATACTGAAGGAACTGAACACTGGTAACGAGAAGTGAGTTCCAGAAGTGCTTCCAAGATTGGAAAAAGCGCTGGAACAATAGTTTTATATCTGAGGAGGTGTTTACTTTGAAGGGGACAAAGTTGATGTTGATGAATAAATAAGGACCTTTAAGAAAAACACACATTCCCGTTAAGTTTTTATTACATCTCATATGTCAACAACAAGGAGAAAGAATCCGATAGTAGCTTATTACAAGAATTGTGACGAACATCTTGAGCGCGTAAAACCAGTATTAGATTGACTTGTTAGATTTTTTGCTGGAAGGGTTCTGGAAAATTAAAATGCACCTATAAAGGAAATAGCATACAACACAATAACACGACCAAATCAAGAATTTTGTTTCAGTATTTGATGCCCGAAGAAATTAAAAGGGAATTCTTAGAAGAAAGGAGACGTAATTCCCGCAAAACCTCGTTGGGTAAATTTAGAGAAGCTATATTCCAAAAAGACTGTGGAACCATTATGCTGCCACCATCGTGTATCTCACGCTAGATGTCATTATAATAAGAAAGATTAGGGAACGTTCGGGGCCATATAAACAGTAGTTCTTCCCTCGGATGAAATACAGGAAATATCGGTAACATCGGTACTATGTACACTCCTCCATGCACTGTGCAATGGCTGGTGAAGTAGTACATACATACGTAGTCAAGTTAACTGTGTACTAGCTGTACACCCTGCCTCTCTAATGAATATGCTGTTGTACTCTCTTATCTGCAGCATGAACCATCTGTCCGTTCTTGCCGGCCGTGGTGGCCGAGCGGTTCTAGGCGCTCAGTCCGGAACCGCGCGACTGCTACGGTCGCAGGTTCGAATCCTGCCTCGGGCATGGATGTGTGTGATGTCCTTAGGTTAGTTAGGTTTAAGTAGTTCTAAGTTCTAGGGGACTGATGACCACAGAAGTTAAGTCCCATAGTGCTCAGAGCCATTTTTTTTGTCCGTTCTCTGGTGATCAATAGACAGAAGTGTCACACGCTATCAGCCAGAGCGTAGTTTCGATTTTCTGTGTGAAATTAAGGAGCTGTTTGTAGATCAGACTTGCATTTCCAATCTGCAACGAATGTGGAAATTTAGTGTCTGATTAAAACTGAGCTTTTAACGAGGACTCGAACCCACTTAGCGGTGTTCACTTTGCCAAGTGTGCTAGTCCAGTGAGGAAAGTGTCTACGGAGTTTGAAAACAAGGAGAAAAAGGTATTGGTTCCTAGTTCTTTACTGGCACCATCCACCGTTCTTCTTGCATCAGCTCAGATTGACAGAAAAATTTACGCGACAGAGGTAAGGTTAACTGTTTATTTTTCTAGCGGAGACAGGACGCTGTAGTAGAGCCGGATTATTACTGGAGAATAGGATGCTTCAAATCCCTTTCCGACCGCTCTAGTTACTTTCAAAAGATCGTAAAGGATGGCTCAGGAATACAAAAAAAAAAAAAAAAAAAAAAAAAAAAAGTTTTACCACCTCCCCAAAATTCTTGTCAAACTGAGCTGTTACTCCTTGCATCACACTCTTTCGACGTAGATCCCTTCCTGTAAGTTTCGCAAAAAAAGTGGAAAAATAGAATGCACCAACAGCTATTATCCGTTCCATTCCCAGAGAAGACCACACAGTTAAATCTTACATAATGCATCATAGAGGAGCGAAACAGCATCTTCCACGTGGTCTCATCGATATTTACAGGTATGAACAGTGAACCGCTGACTGACAGGAGTTTTCGCCAGTCGGACGAGTCTTTAACACTGAGCACTGAACATCCTGTTCTCTGTTTAAATTCAAGCGGCGAAACCATTGAGGGAGTGTGGGATAGCAGAACAATAAGTTCTAATTGGCTTTACGAGGACTGGCAGTAGAAACATACCATTCATAGCGCTTCCGGCACGTGACTATCGGAAAATAAAGTAGCATGACATTAGGTCTCGAAAATGTCAGAGTTCTAGTAATTACAAATTAGGTTTAATGTAGGATGCTGTTACGCTTTCTCGCCTGAGAGCTTGCCGCCTGATCGGCAACAGAAAACATTCCAACCATTCACAAGCTGTCAACAACATATTTGACACACTTGACAAGACTACAGGTAGAAGCGACAGACAACAGGGAGCTGAGTAAAACCAGACAGATACGCAAAGACCCCCCCCCCACGACGCAAAAATGACAGACTACCTTTCTCGACCGGAAGCGGGAACGGCTGAAGGAACCAGCGTTCCTTTTCAGTTACCCGCTCGCGTAGCCATAGTTCACCGACCTAAGTTCACAATATTAGTGCTTGGTGAAATACTGATAATTTATAGTGTAAATTTATGACGTGAATGCTGTGATAGCTTGTTGCTATTACTGTTCATAAATAAAGTGCGTGACACATGTACCTCAAATTTTCAGACAAATACTTTTAAAATGTTTCTCCGAGCTCCAATTTCTTGGAAGTTACAGGGAAGCAGTGTAGTAACCTAAGTAGTGATGTTAATAAACTATTATTGTTAGATTAAAACGCTCACGGAAGTAGTACGTTAAAATGGATGTGACGGAACGTAATATTCGTGGGTGGGAGGAGATGATGAAGATGACGACAAACTCAGTCCCCGCCCCAGGTATTCATTTGTACTTGAATAGGCTACCATAGCCGGCCGAGCAGTTCTAGGCGCTTCAGTCTGGAACCGCACGACCGCTATGGTCGCAGGTTCAAATCCTGCCTCGGGCATGGATGTGTGTGATGTCCTTCGGTTAGTTATGTTCAAGTAGTTCTAAGTTCTAGGGGACTGATGACCTCAGATGTTAAGTCCCATAGTGCTCAGAGCCATTTGAACCATAAAAGAGAGAGAGAGAGAGAGAGAGAGAGAGAGAGAGAGAGGCTACCATGGGTATTCGAAAAATAGTGACTAGCTAATATATTTTGACTGATTAACAGATCATACACCTCTTTTGTTGTGAGTTTGTTACTTCACTACAAATTGCAACTTGAACTGTATGAGAAACAGAATATGCATTAAACTTTTCACTCTAGCTACAGCATGATTCATTTCACAGAGTAAAAGGAGGTTGCTGATAATTGGCATCTGCACATTTATGTCACTCGAATGTTGAGTACATTCATTAGTGTGTGAAAGAACGGGCATCTACATCTACATACATTCTCTGAAAGCCACCGTATGGTGCATGGCGGAGGGTACCCTGTACCGCAACTAGTCCTTTCCTCTTTCCTTTTCCTTTCCTGTTCCAGTTACAGGTAGAGTGAGGGAAAAATGACTGTCTCTATACCTCTGTATGAGCCCTAATTTCTCGTATCTTATCTTCATGGTCCACCTTGGCAATGTTCTGTTGCAATTCAAACCTCAAACCATCATTGGCAAGTCTGTAAGTCATTAACATAGCGTGATTCTGAAATATCACATCATTACTGGTGGCAAAATAAATCTAATCATAATAGCTTTTTTCATTGACTCAATGTGAGTCAAATGGAAAATCCATCCAAGTAGGACATCTCAGTGGTAGTTAATTTAGTCTTCATAATCACTTCAGGTTAGAACTGAGGAAATGTGGAAATAATATGAAATCAGCTTCCACCAGCCGAGCAAAAGCAGACTCAATTATTTGTTCATAATTAATCTAAAAAACTAGGACACCTTGTCCTACTTGGATGGATTTTTGCTTGACTGTATGTAAAATTGCTCCCATTGACTGAGAAGGCACAGATTCTGAAAATCCTTATTTCATACTTTATTATAGAAAAAATATATCTAATACATCAACACACAGAATGCACAGCCAGAATGTGTCTGCATTAGTATCAGTATTCTACTGAATGGAACAAATGAGGTAGGGAAATACATTTTGCAAACCAACATACATACATATTTAGTACTAGGTGATGGTAACAAGGAGGCACCTGGTTAATAACTCCCTAGGAATAATTGCTCACAATGTTGTTTTCAGTGATGTGGCTATTAGAACATCAGATGAGTATTGAAACACACAAAAAAATCCAGCTTTGATTAGGAAAGAGAGCTTTGGAATCCTTACATAATGGCTAATTTTGTATGTTACTATTGGCTTTGCCACAATTCTGATACTAACCAGCTAAGTTTGCATGCAAGGTAACAGACTTATTCAGTTTTGAACATGGGTATGTGGTTTCCATCGGTATGTCAGAATAGCTGGAGTTCAACAATAAAACAGGATCAGTCTTGTTAATGGGCAAATGGTGATCAAATTCTGTAATGCACCTTTCCAAAAGGGAAAAAAATGTAATGTAGAAGAGTTAAAAACTGAAGTTTGGTTAATTGTCGACACTGTTTTACAAAAGGGATTTGCAGCTTAACTTTGGACAGACTGGGCAATACATTTCCTGTTAAGCCACTAACAAATGACTTTATAATTCTGGTTCATCAGTCAAGTAAGTAAACATGCATTTTGACAGCTTCCAGCACCAAAATTGACACACATACTGGTATAGCAGGTATGTTTATGATAGCTGCAAGTTTTGTAATTTTAGTACTTCTTTTAGCACTCTGCTCTAGATTGCTTCCTTAGTGAGAAATGTGTAAGCACTTTGAACTTAATTTTCACATTGCTTCAATGCAATGCATTTGATCTGTACCTCTTCTTGGAGAATATGCTTATATACATTGAGGAGTAGAGTCAAGTATTAAATTTGATATAATCAAAGAGCATGAACTCAGATTCACATAGTGCTTATTTTAACATTAGAACTGTTAACAAAACTGTCTCACTTCTTGTTCTGTAGAGTCTGTGTGAATTACAGGTTTATATCAATGTATGCCAGATTCAGCACCAGAAATGCAAAAACCCTAAAACAGGCACTTCATAGATATTTGAAAAGAACTGTTAAATATAAAAAAGAAAAAGAAGTCAGCAGTTTTGTGAGTTCAGTGTTGCACAAAATCAGTAAATCTGCTATTCAGAAAAAAAAAAATACTTACTAGTATCAAAATCTGTAGGCACATATTTAAACTAAATTCCAAGAAAATTATGACTGCTTTTCAGATGAAACTTGTCGATCAGATGAGTTCACATGTGGAAACTCAAAGTGCATTCAACAACGATGGGTCTGTGATAGAGATGACGATTGTGGAGACGGATCAGATGAAAAGGACTGTCCAAAAACAACCTGCGCTCCAGAGACAGAATTCAATTGCTCTGATAACAACATGTGTATTACCGCCAGGTGGCAGTGTGATGGTGATCTTGACTGCCAAGACGGCTCCGATGAACAGGTATATCTTCTTTAATAACATATACATTTCTTTGTTACTCTTTCTCTGTTGTAACTACACAGATAAAAATGAACCTCATTTTGTAAAGAGGCACAAATTACATTCAAAGTTAAGTTAATTCATTATGTTCAGAGGTTGGAAAACCATTTCCTGAGACCATACAAATGTTGAGAGATCCTGTCATCTAAGATGCCAGTGAAAATTTAATGAGTGATAAAACTTCAGAGCCCGTGTATAGATAACAAGAAATACCCAAACAAGCCACACTCAATTTTCATGGTTGCACACTACCATTATAACAAAATTATCAATTATATTACTTTTACTGCAAAACTTACTGCTCCGTAATATTCCAGTTGATACTTTGTCCAGTCCTTTCATTACAATGAAATGTGCCCAACAAAATGTTAAATTTTGCTTGCCCAATACATAATTTAAAACTGTTCCTTTGATAGAATGACAAACTTTCTGTCAGTGAATCGTCTATATATATATATTTCTGGGGCTATAGTGACTAAAATGCTAAGTTATAACTTTGCTGTCACTGTTCTTCACTCATTCATGCATTCATTCACATATTGTGTTTCATAAATCCCATCACAAAGCCTTCTGGGATGTGAAACAAGGTAGCAGGGCGACAGTAGTAAAGTTTATTAGCAACAGATTCTTTCTACTGGTAACTTACTCAAACTCATAAATATGGAAATAACTTCTAGATTACTTTATATATGTATATGAGTATTAGGAGGAAAGCAGTTGCTTTGAAAGCCACTGCTCCTCCTCTGTAATTCCAAAGCGATTGTATTTTATGTAATACAACATTAATAATTAAGCATAATTTTATATTAAAATTATTTCTTGATCTGTTTATATGTTAATGATAAAGATGAAAAAATAAGAAATATAGGATTTTTAGAGTTCATATAGTAATATTTCTTAATGTTCAAACAGGGTTGCACATCAACTGGCCCCATCTCACACTGCTTACCCCGTGAATTTGAGTGCCTTGATCGAATGACCTGTATCCATCAGTCTTGGGTGTGTGATGGAGACAGAGACTGCCCAGATGGCAGCGATGAGGATGTGTCACGTTGTCATAACATGACGTGCAGGCCAGATCAATTTCAGTGCCGCAATCGTATCTGCATCCCAGGACATTTGCACTGTTCAGGTCATGCAGAGTGCAGCGATGGAAGTGATGAGGAGAACTGCAGTGAGTACTTAGTGAGCAGCATGACTCACTTGTGTATATTGTGTGTAGGCATATTATCAGTATGTAGTTTAATATACGAAAGTTGTGCATTAGGGAAGAGAGAATATTAAAAGCAACTTATTAAATCGTACCAATCAGTTCATTTATAAAATAAGTCATGCTTTTCTTAACAGCAACAACTGGACTAAAAAAAAAGTGGTAACTTGTGCTAATAGTTCACATTATGGTGGGATTTACAAATAATTTTTTTCTGGGCAGTTGTAAATGTAATTTATTGCCATAGTTTCCCCAAGTTTCTGGTCTACATGTTGGCAGCAGTTTTATTATTTTTTTCTAGATACTTACATACATTATTTGCTTCTCTCCTTCAAGCATCACCTGTGCCAAAGTGTGATCCAAAGACAGAGTTTGAATGTGGAGGCGGTATGTGCATACCTTTATCCTCGGTGTGTGATAAGAAGCCCGACTGTCCAAACTGGGAAGATGAACCACAAGAAAAATGTGGCAAGAATGAATGTGCTGTAAATAATGGTGGCTGCTCACAGAAGTGTGTTGATACGCCTGCTGGTTACTACTGTGACTGTCTTCCAGGGTTCAAGCTTGTTGATAATCATACTTGTGATGGTATGTATTACATCAATAGTATTCAACTAAAGTAATTGAAAATTTATTTTACTTACACAAATTCAAAAGGAATCCATGACTACAATAATTAGTTTTGCAATTTTTTCTCCCACAAAGATGTGGTACACACTTTGAATTTTCTCCCTGTTTAAATTTATAATTATATTTCAGATGTAAATGAATGTGAGATACCAGGGGCATGTTCACAAGAATGTATAAACGAGAAAGGAACTTTCAAATGTCAGTGCGTTGAGGGTTATTTAAGAGATCCAAGAGATCCAACAAGATGTAAAGCGATGGAAGGTCATGCATCACTGTTGTTTGCTCGTCGCCATGATATTAGGAAAATATCATTGGACCATCACGAGATGACAGCAATTGTTAATGACACAAAAAGTGCCACGGCACTGGATTTTGTGTTCCGGACAGGGATGATATTCTGGAGTGATGTAAGCGACCAAAAGATTTACAAGTAAGTTCCACAGCTGAATCTTGCTGTTATGTTAAGGGTTCAATATAACCACTAGCTAGATAATGTTTTCTTGATTCTTGCAACTTTTATTTATATTACTCATTGTGACTTGAATTAAGCATCTCAATTTATTTGTAAACTTATTGTATTGTACTTTCTGTAACTTGATATATTATGGTTTAGTGTGCAAAAGCAAAACTGATTCCCTGTTGATGATTTTGATCTAAACACTGAGTTCAGAGTAAAAATGACAGTGATAAGTCTAAGTCAATACAAAATGAAGAAATTGAGAGATGAAACCACTGTTTAAGGCTTGTGGAGATGATGGAAACTGTGTTTCTATGATAGACAAGAAAGTACATAATGAAGTAAAACTATTGCCTTGCAGACACATGGTTGTGAAAAAGTGCTAAGAGCGGTATAATGTTGCTGATAGTGAGGAAGATCTTTAAATAAAACAGACCAAAATCCCACTCAAAATGAAATTTTATACCTGAGAATAAGCTTACAAGGATAACGAAAGAAAAGCGCAACTTAAAACTTAACTTCTTGTTCATTACCTAAAAAGTTTTACTTACAGTACCCTTATTGCCAAAAATTAAGACTGGATGCCTAGATGTCTACAAGTAGATGCACATACTGCATATCACAGTGTCTCCATTTAGTGTGTGATAACATAATAGACCACAGACAGCTATAAAATTTTTAAAGCAGTAGATTTAAATCAAAGGAAAATTCATTTGGGAAAACCAATAAATTATGCGACAGAACTGCTGGGAGCTTATGCTACTACTGTAGTTCTTTGCTTGGTAAGAGAGAGGGGTTGATTAGGGAAGGTTGAAAAGGAAGGTCAGGCCCCTCAGACCCCAAGATGAGATGGATGCACGTCAAGTGAGGTCAAGGGTAGGACCTTCCTTTTTAACCTTCCCCAACCTATACCTCTTTCCTCCCTAAGGAAACAACTATTCGTTCTGAAACCTAGGATAGTACATCACTTTTACTGCTGTGTGTGTCCATCAGAGAAGTACTGAAAGTTTCACCTCCTAAAGGCAATATGACCAGCGATTCTGTCCTATAATGTATTGAAATTAATACTGAAAGCAATATTCAGAAGTATGGCATGTTTTGGGTCCATTATATTATGGAAATTTTGTATGGCTCCACATGGAGCGATCAATTAAAAAATTAAGAAGTACAAAACATTCCATGAAGAGTAAAGTCATTCCACCTCAAATCTAAGCACTTAATCGTGCATATATATTCGTATGGGAAATAAACCATATGTAGAGGGAAAATCTAACAGCAAATAGACACAGTTCAAGCAAAATGTGTTTAAAGGAGTAGGCTCCTCAGTATTAGCCTATAAACTGTGTAAAGAAGTACAAAATGAACTAATCAACACTTTTCTATGTACTACTGCAGTCTTCTTTGTGGGTAATGAGCCTGCTTTATTTTTTTCTGTGTGGCATATGTTAAATATTTGCAGTAATGTAATATTAATACTGTATTACTTTTCAGGGCACCTATTGATGAAGGAAGTGAGCGGACTGTCGTAATAAAAGATCAGTTAACAACATCTGACGGTCTGGCAGTGGATTGGATTTACAATCACATTTATTGGACTGACACTGGGAAAAATACTATAGAGTTGGCAAATTTTGAAGGAAATATGCGTAAAATTCTAATAAAAGATGAGCTGGAGGAGCCTAGAGCTATCGCTGTAAATCCCTTGGATGGGTAAGTAAAAATAAATCGGTTTACAGTGTATCTCTTGAAGAGACTCAGTCATATAAATTTTGTTGCTCATACCAAGTGAGGCAGCACAGTAGACCTTGTCTTCTAAGAGCAGTGTTTCAAATCCTGGTCTCTGTTTTTACATGGCTTCCCAAAATTACTTAAAATTAATACTGTGGCAGTTCATTTGAAAAAGATGCAGCTAATTTCCTTCCTCAGTCTGAGTTTTGCTGCATCTCTAATGATGTAGTTGTCAAAAGACCAATAAACCTCAGTTCTCCCCCTCCCATTTTGTCTTTAATTTTTATAGTTTGTAATGTCCTTCTGCATTAATAAGGTTACACTTGTCACCAACACTAAATTTTTGGAAAGCTTTATTGCTAGAGATTGCCGTTTGCCATAGGAGATGCACAAATAAATGTTGCTTAATTACTTGCAGACACACACCTGGAAAGGGATGTTTCAAACAAAAGCTCTTCATCAATGAATCACTTTTGAAATTGTCAAAAGAATAACCCTGAAACTTGGGAAATACATTTCTCTGTAAAATATGGCATTGTGGTTTAGTAAATTAACTTACACCTGGAAAGGGATGTTTCAAACAAAAGCTCTTCATCAATGAATCACTTTTGAAATTGTCAAAAGAATAACCCTGAAACTTGGGATATACATTTCTCTGTAAAATATGGCATTGTGGTTTAGTAAATTAACTTACTTAGTAGGCTACACTTAACATCAAGATGATAACTACAGAATTGTACAAACTGTCAAATACAATGTTGATAAACAGACACATTTCACCTTAAAAGAGTGCCTTGACTGAGCATACTAATCCAGAACCACCAGCTTACACAAAACACAGATGCATATACCAGAAACAAAATGTAAAAAGATAAAGCTGATGATGTTGTCCCATACAGAGGATAATCAGTTTTAAATAAAATTTTCACCATTCTTTGATAGAGAAATGAAATTCTAGAATAAAATAAATTCATTCGACACACAGCATATCTGCTTTTACAATAAAATCTTTTAATAAGACTGTGATGACTAAAAACTGTTCCTCTGTACTTACAAAACTTAGAAATTTGGTAGACCCAGAGTATAAGTTGGGTGTTTTTCCTCATGCAATTGTTTATATTCCTTCAAAGTTTCTTCTTTGTCAGCTGAATGATGAAATTTGAAAATAATACTGAAATCCACTGCATTAGATTTTCAAGCCTAACTGTGGAATGAAAATAATAGATGGCTAATATCTTCATAGGGCACTGTGATGGCAATGTTAGAACAGCTACCGATATCCATATATTCTGGAGACGTAAGATTGAGAGCTGCCAGGGTGACTGGTAGTAAATTAACAAAATATATCTCACTTTCAGAAGTTCTGTGAATTTCTTGTTCCATGGATCTCTCTTTCAATCTGTATATCTCTTTCTAAAGTTTTCATACTGTTCAGTATACTCACAAAACTGATTTTATGATTCTAATAGGTGGATGTACTGGACTGACTGGGGTACAAACCCAAAGATTGAAAGGGCGGGCATGGATGGTGCTCACCGCCAGACAATAGTCTCTTATGAAGTGAAATGGCCCAACGGCTTAACCCTTGACCTTGTAAAGAAAAGAGTATACTGGGTAGATGCCAAGCTAAATGTTATATCTTCTTGCAACTATGATGGAAGTGGTCGGAGAGTTATTTTGTACTCACCGGAGCATCTTCAGCACCCATTCTCAGTGACAACATTTGAGGACTGGGTGTACTGGACTGACTGGGACAAGCAGGCAGTTTACAAGGCAAATAAATTCACTGGGAAAGATGTTTCTGCAATTACAGCAACACACATGGTAAATACTTCCTATTTGAGGTTATGGCTGAATAAGCTCATAGAAACTCAATAATATAATGTATGTGTTTCATGAAATGTCTTTGCTTTTTGTTGTTGTTGTTGTTGTATGAAAAACCCTCAACACTGATTACTTACTCATAATCTGTATCATTTATCACACAAAATGTCTTAACTTCACAGCTCCAAAATCCAATGGTAATCCATGTGTATCACCCATATCGGCAACCCGATGGTGAAAATCATTGCCAAGCAGTTAATGGCCACTGCTCTCATCTTTGCCTGCCGGCAGCTCAGATAAATGCACATTCACCAAAAATTTCTTGTGCATGTCCTGACGGCCTGCAGTTAATGCAGGATGGTTTGATGTGTGCTGAGGCTGGTAAGTATACATTATACTGACAGAAAGCATGTACTGGAATATAAACATATATATCACCATGTAGACAATGAGGAATTTGATTTTACTGGGTTCACATATTTGCTAGTGTACTCTACCTGACCTATCCAACTTCTGATAATATCAAAATGACAAGACCTATAATTTGTTTAGTGCAATAAAAATGTGTATCAGATAAACCTTACCTTGAAAGTTTAGAGCATGCAAATGAGAGTTCAGTTCCTTATAATGAAAGCATACCCAGTGTCAGGCAAAAATGCTATGATGCCAGATGAATTAATGGTGACTACTTTCCATGCACGTGATAAGTGATTTATTTGTACAGGATGATAAACTGATGACATATATCTGACATGAAATGCTTGGGAGAAGCAAATCTTGTTCTTTCTTAATGGATGCTTACAAATAAAAATTGCAGATTTATTAGATATGGAAGTCCATTGGTTTAACAAATTCATGGTGATTACGTCTTGCAAATTTTTTAGCAGCATCTGCAACTGAAGGAGATATGGAAATTGGAATCATTGAGTGTTATATAATAATTTAAATGTATCATATACAACTAACAACAGCTTTATTTATGTCTTGTTGTTTAACAATATGGTGCTTTCAACTGGGACATTCACTGGAATTACCTGTTCATTAAGAATTATAGCCAAAGCCCTACAAAAGGAGGGGGAAAATTATGGGAATTATGTAGCAACGTTGTTAGTGCAATGGCACACGGCGTTTAATCTGTAGTTCTTCTACAGTTTTGCACTCATAATGCATGCCATTTTTAGTGATGTGTAGGATTTAAATCTGCAGTTTATTTTACAGGCTGCTGTAGGATTTTCTGTCCATTGTCTAATGTAATTCTGTGAGAAGTATCTTTACATACAGCTTGTATGCACATGTCTTTTGCATGATTTTGTGTAATTTGCATGAACCCAGTAATTATTTATTGTTTTCATTATATTTAAGTTATTTTATGGCAAAATTACTAGTCTAATGATCATGTAGTTGTGATACTACTACCATCACAACTGTGTGATGGTACAGCAGAGACCATGAAGATGATTACTGTGTATACAAGAAAAGGCAGTAGTAGTGTTACAGGTATTCCATGTGTTGCAATTTCGTCATTTGCGTGATTTCTGGCCTGCTCTAGCAACATTTTATCAGTTTACATGGTTATAGGAAGAGGAAAGAAATTCTAGAATTTTTGGATACGACAGGTAGTCTAGAATAGGTCAGCAATTTGGGTTAACAACCATCATCACTCGGCATTTCATTAAGAATGAGCTTAATTGCATCACATTGCTTTAAGTATTCAACAAATCTGTATGATGTGACCACCATTTAAGTCCAAACAGGTTGTTTAGTTTGTTAAACAACTGACTATCAGCACCGAAAGTATGGGATATCCTTGTTAATTTATATCCGATAGCATCACTTTCCAAATTAGAGAAATGCTGATGAAATTTTGCCTAGATTAAAGATTTCTTTAAACTTCTGAAACCTCTCATAACTACAGTTCTGAATTCAACAACAGGAATAAGGACTTTGTTTTGGATATTGGAAACCCCATCATGCAAAATTATTTCCATGTTGGCAAAAATTCCACCATACAAAATGGGACTGCAAATAGTCACAAGCAGTTCAGTTTTCTCAGTATATTTTGTAAAATGACATGTATTAAGATATATATTTATTGCTTGGAAAACTTTCCCTTGTTGTCGAAGTTACTACTGCCATAGAAGAAATAATTTTAACATATCAAAAATTACTTAATTATTTTACTAAAAGTTTTGAAATATTTTCAGCTACAACTACTAGCACTACTACTACTGAAGAACCAGACTGGGATTACCGTGATACTTTGGGTTCAAGTCAGTTTCAAAACACTCAAACTACATTAACCCATTCACATACCCAGAGTGAGTAAAGTGTGCATCATACCACAGCCCCCCCTCTTGTGTGGTATGAATTATTAAGAAGTGCCCTAAAACTCTGGTTGTGGCTAAATCTTGTCTAACTTTCCGCAAATAGTAAATAATAGACATTCAATGAAAACTGGCTATAACTGCAGTAAAACACAATCTCAAAGTTTTGTGTGTGGCACTTTCAGTAACTGTTTTGGAAAGAGTGTGTGTGTGTGTGTGTGTGTGTGTGTTTGTTTTTTTCACTTCATTTGATCGGTTCCTTGTCGTAGCTGAAAAATCATAACAGTATTTCTTGTGTGCACTTGCTGTTAATGTTCAAAAAGGGTCTAAGGGATCTTCCATGGCTTGAGTGTAATGCATGTGTACAGTATTATTTAACACCAATAAATTTTCTTCACCTTTTCTTAAATTGCTTACATATTCTACAGTTGTCTGAGCTTAATTTGCATTTTTGCAGCTTCTTTGCATGCTTCTTTCTTTTCTTTTTGCATGTTAAAAAAAATTACTTTCAGGGCTGGTAGGTTCAAGTTTTAGGCATTTCATTGAGACAGTTTGCCAGTAATGTTGCAAAATAGAAAAAAAAGTATCCTGAGAAATTGCCAATACCTGAGTGGTCATTTATGAACACTGCATTTGGGACAAGTGGACTAATGAAGATAATTTTTTTTATATAGTCATATGCACACTCTCACTTGCTTGTCATTATCTACATTCTGAGTAGAAGGTAGCTTCCTCACTGCATTCGCAAATGACTTGAGCTTAACTTTCTTACACTGAACTTCCAAAAAAGGGCAGGTGAAAAGTGGACTTTAAGAAAAATATAACAGCCTTTAAATTTCTTCCATTTAAGTATCATCCATGCATTTGTGATAAATACTTTTCTTGCGTAATGTAGCACAGTGAAACAGCTAGCTAAATGAAATCTGTGAAGTCAGAAGAAATTAGCATTACTATGCTCAAAGTTAATAAATGAAAATAAAACATGGATTTTCTTGTAGTGCTACTTTGTGGTGGTGGGTGTACTTCCCAAATTTAGTGTGTGACAACCTAAAAGTGTGTGCTTAAATGTTTTATGTAATAAAATTGTTTGGTTTACTTTGTGTCTGTCACTTAAATAAATAGCTAGTGACTGAAAATAGTAATTAGATCACTAATGAAATTATAATTAAGTAATAATTTTTATTTCTTGATTCATATATGACAATTCATTACCTATGATTCAAATTGAATAGGCACTTAAAAGTGATGAATTATTTTTGCAGTCACACTAAATTATCAGATTTTACTCCAAAATTTTTTCTGAAAGTCCTGAAGTGCAACATTGGTATGTTGATTCTCTAATGCACAAGGCTGCTTGTAATTGCATCTGGTGACCTTGACTCAGCAGTGTGTCACTTCTCCTTCCACCTTAAAGGAGCCCCACACATTCTCTGAGTTGTGACTACTAGTGTAACATGTTGTTGAGCTTTTTATCTTGCTTATCAGTTTTCAATACAGTACACATACTGCATGTTCTTATCACTGGTGCTACCTCAAGTACTAGCACGACTTTCTTGTTTTAGTGTGCACTTAAAATAACTTCTGGGTTCATAAGTACTTATAACTAAAGTGCAGTACAATATACTGTAAGCTTCAGGACTTTCACTTAATTCGACTCTTCTTGGACATCTGTAGTGAATTTTTAGCTAGTTAAATATAGAAACAGCTGGCACAACCCAGCTACTGTTGTTTTATATTGTTTTGTGGTAGATACAGAATGAGTTACTCAACAGGTAACCTCAACAGATGTTTGTGTTTTCCTTTAATTAAAATGTATTAATGTTGCTTGTAAACTTAAAGTGAGGACTTTTATTTTACAGCAAGTCCAAATGAGAGCACCACTAAATTAGTAGCTGGACCTGATGCATTTCCCATTGAGGATACGGACAGTGGAATGGTTGCAGGAATAGTAATTGGAGTTGTGACTGTTATACTAATATTGGCAGCTATAGTAAGTAGAAATTATAAATTAATAAGTATTAATAGAAATAAAATTATCTAAAAATGTGTGTTTTCATTAACACATTATCTGAGAAAAACAATCTGTGCTGTAACATTGCATACAAATGTAATAGATATCAACATTGTTATAATCAAGTTGGATTCACAAACATATGTATTCAAGAATTTTTTGCTCATCACTGTTGAAATGCACTAATATCTAAATAAGATAAATGTCTGCATTACCTAAAATATGATTTTTCCGAAGTTTTCTCAGTTGTTAAAAGGATTTAAACGTATGTAACACACCTATATTAATATTTTTTCACAGTCTTTCAAATCTTGTTTTTGCAGGTGGCTCTGGTAGTTTACCGGCATTATCTTCACAGAAATGTGACCAGTATGAACTTCGACAATCCAGTATACAGGAAAACTACTGAAGATCAGTTCTCATTGGAAAAAAATCAATATCAGCCACAAAGGATCTACCCTGCAACAGTGGGTGAAGAGGTAAGGGCACTTGCTATGGATAGCTGCATACTTAGATAATTCTCCACTGTTTAAGGAATTTCCTGTTCTATATTTTCTTAAGAGTGTATTCTTTGCTTCTGACAAAGACTGAAAAGTCAAAAGCACATCAAACTTTGTTTCTTTTTTCCCCCTTCTTCTTGGAAAGACTGCCCTTGCCAACCATTTTTGTTCTTTATTAATATGAAAATCCAGTGTAACAAATTATGGAAAGAAACATTTTTGACAGTCAGAATTGTAAAACAGTATATACATGTCTCTGCCATTATAACTGATAAAAGAAATGAAGGTACAGAATTTAAAATCAAATGAAAATACTGTGATTTACTGTGAACTCAAATGAGGCAATAGGAAAATTCTTTGCAAATTCTTTGTTGAAATAAACTAGTAATTTACTTGGTTAAGAGGTTAATGCACAAGCTTGCTCTCCATAATTTGTGGAAGTTTGTTAATAGGTAACACTGTGGCATCCAATTTATCCACTGTCATTAATATGTGGCTTTAGGAAACTATTGCAGAGATTATTTCAGTACCTGCACGAGTGTTTCCCATTTCAAGTTCTCAAGAAGGTGGGCAGGCTCACAATTGTTAAGTGCAGAAATCTGGCCGTCAATAATGTTTTGTCTTAGTTGCCATAAAAAGTATACATCACACGAACAGTCTTAAATTCCGCCCATTTTTCTCACGAAATATCTTCATTTCCATTAATACACCTGTGTTGTGTGTTTAGAGAGAGAGAGAGAGAGAGAGAGAGAGAGAGAGAGAGAGAGAGAGAGAGAGAGAGAGAGATAGTGAATTTCTGCTGAGAACAGTTGCTGCCAAATATTGTTTTATTCCTGTGTGCATTTGTGCACCCCAATTAGTATAATTATAAAATATGACATTAATTTTAAGGAAAAGTTAAAGTTTTTTGATATGTATTCAGATTTTCTGTAAGACAGGTGTATTTATTTACAATTCCAAACAAACTGGACATGACACACAACTATTAATTAAGTCACTTTACTACATAAATCTAAGTGCTTTTTACTGCCTTTGACCCTTGTTTCATGCCTCCCATAATGCTGTTAACAGCAAGGACTTTATGATTCTCTGGTAAGTATGACACAGACAATGCATGAGACAGCTGCGCATAGAAACAAATTTTGGCACTTAATGAACAGTAGATGGTAAATTTATCTAAAACATGTGTAATGAAGATTATTACACTCAGTTTATCACAATTATTATTTATTTTTTTTTCAGGCTCATGAGCCCCTGACTAGTCCTGGGACAAATGATTATGTATAACTGTGCTTTGAAGTTAGTTCAGTAACGGACTACTATCCAGGCATGTTCTCCTGCCATTGTGGACAAGTGTGTTGAATGGTGCATGGTGGTGTCAAGGCTAGAAATAAAGTTGTTGGGATTGCAGCAGCATTGTCTGTGGTTGGCAGGATTAAGTTAAGCAACTGTGCATTCTGAAATGAATGTGGCACACCATGTGCAAGCAAGTGATAGCTCGCATTTCTAGAATTTTTTAGTTGAGCAAGAGGATTTGAGTGGATTGTGAATAATGGGACAGTGCCAAATTTCTGTGATCTGTTTACTATAAAGCATGTAGTGTGAATAAGTGTATATACAGGAAGATGGAAACTTTTAGAGGTGCATACTGGACATGAACATAAAATGTATGTTGTATCCAAAACTAATTATTTTCAGGCTACCTTTTTTTCTTTTTTTTTTGTTACTGTGTGTATCATCTAAGTATCCATTTTCCAGACTCCTGTAAATATTTAATTTTATTATCAGCCTGTATATTTTGAAATGTGTATAAATCATATTCCTGTGTAAATACTTTCATACTGTGTAAATGGTGTAGAAATCTTTCATTACAGAAAGTGTCACATTCGGTTTCGATAATAGTGTGAGAGAATGTGTGAGAATGACTTTAAACTAAGCTGTATTTACGTACTGCATGGATGACTGATGTATTTAATTGCCTGTAAAGGATTTGTACAAAAATATAACTTTGTCATTAAGAAATGAGAACGAAAATATTTTAAAAAGAGCTATTTAAATGTTTTGTAAATACAGTGATCATAATTTCAGATTTGTGTCCTGCAATTAATTCTATTGAGCAAATGGAGGTAAGCATTTATAAAAACATCAGTTCTATGTAGAATAAATGTGAAATTCTGCCAAAGTTTTAAAAAATTCTGTGTTAAGTTTATTTGTTAAAAAGTTGACAACATTCTTTGTTCCTTTGTTTCTTATATTATTACAGTGAGATTGAAAATGAGAGAACAGTGTATTTCATATTAGATCTGTCTCTTTAAACAGGCACATGTTCTATACATCTACTATGAAGTATGATGGTTATTAAGTACAAAATATAATCATAATCGATAACAAAATTTTAATGTTATCCATTTTGCTATTGGGAGTATCTAAAGTGCCAAAGTTACCATTCCTTTTAAAGATATTCTTTGAAATATTATAACAAGAAATAAATCTGGTATGATTTGTGTAATGATGAGCTTTAATATGTGTTATCAGTGGGAAATGGACTCAAAGCCTTTTAGTAAGGATTTAGTGTCTTGATAATTATATTGTATTAATGAAGTGCTTTGATAGCGTTGTGATTACTGTAATTCCTAAGTCTTCGGATATTAAGCAAATGTAAGATTTGCATGTTTGTTGCTCATTATTGTATTACCATCACATAGTTTTATCATTTCGTTCCCTCAGTGTGTGTACAATTGTAAATATATAATGAAAAATGTGAACATCTTTTTAAATTGGCAATCCTAAATTATTTTTGCAGTGAATCCTTGCCATTGTAATTATCTGATAAGAAAAGTAATATTAACTTTGGAGGAATTAATTTTTTTTAATGAAACACCGAACTGATTAAATTAACAAGCTGTAAAAGTCTCTATTACACATGGAATGTAGTTGGTATTTGGCAGCATTCCAATGACTGGCATAACACAGGAGGAATATGATTGCAAATGCATGAAAATAGCTATCAAGTTAATTTGTGGAAGTTTTGCAAAAAGCATTTTAAAGGAATGCTTAAGAACAGATTCACAATAATAGTAGATACAGGAACTTGGCATTTTTCTCTGTCTGGACTTCATAAAACCATCATAAAATGATTCTACGTGAACTAAATGATGAAAATTTTTACACATTGATGATCTGTTAAGGAAATACCCAGGCTTTTGAAGGCTTTTAAATTATATGCTTGGTTAAATTAATATTTTACTTGAAATGAATCAGATAACATTAACTGCAAAAGCCTCTCACAAGACTGGCAAAAGTGGTGTCTGTCAATTATATTACCATCCTGATGGGTCAGTTTTGTTACCAGTAATGGTAAAGCTGTCTTAAACCAACAGTTGTAAGGGTGTGTGCTGCGTGGACACTGAACTATGCTGTATCTTGGGATAGTTATTTCACATATACAGATCATCATAAAGGAAGTGGTAAGTGAAAGAAAAAAAATCTAAGGCCATCCAAGCGATCAGTCGCAAACCTCGTTTGTGTACTGTGACACTCACTTAGCCCCAAATCACACTTGTTACCATCAACAATGTCAAAACAATTTAACTGACTACAGTTCCAGGAACATAAAGTAAAAGGTTCCTTGCATTACTACTCAGTTTTGGAGAGAAATGTTCTAATTCCACCTAAGGTCAGTGTACTTAAACCTTTGCATTACTTTTGTGTTTTTCAACTGACCGAAAACTATCCGAAAAAGTGAAAAAGCAATCATCTGAAAGGTGCTGGCAAAAAAAACTTTTCACAGAAATGCGTACGTACTTCATTAATAATAAACAAGAAATTGTCAGTGTAGCTACATTGTTCACTTACAGTTAGTTGGAATAGTGTAAAACGACATAATGAAATTCACAATGTAACTAAAATTTCCTTGTGGTGATAACTGCATATCTATCTGTATATCGCAAACCATTTTATAGTGTGCAGTGGAGAGTTACTGGTCATGGAAACGGCAGATATTTGAGGTATAGCAATCTGTCACCGGAGAGGCTGCAATGTTTGTGGACATCTGCGTATATCTGTTTTACACTGGACATGTAGTTAGAAGTTGCAAGGTGTTCAACCTTTAAGACTTTTCAGGCACGAAAGAGTAACTGAAAACTTAGTTCACTAACCACCTCATTCTGGAAACATCCCCCAGGCTGTGGCTAAGCCATGTGTCCACAATATCCTTTCTTCCAGGAGTCCTAGTTCTGCAAGGTTCGCATAGGAGCTTCTGTGAAGCTTGAAAGATAGGAGACGAGGTACTGGCAGAATTGAAGCTGTCAGGACGAGTTGTGAGTCATACTTGAGTAGCTCAGTTGGTAGAGCAAAGGTCCCGAGTTCAAGTCTCGGTCCGGCACACAGTTTTAATCTGTCGGGAAGTTTCATATCAGCGCACTCTCCACTGCAGAGTGAAATTCTCATTCATGTATGCCCTTTATTCAATCAGCTATAAGTGTGTTTAATTAACAATACGCAACAACAGAACTGAGTGGCTATTCTGGCAAAAAAAGCTTTTCATTCAACAAGTAAAATAAAATGAAACTAAATAATCCATGTCTTTACACAAACAGCATTGCATTAATTGCACTATCAACACACTCTTAATTTCCATTGATTCTGTATCTCCTGATATATTTTGGGAAAATGTGGTGATTCCTTTAGTAAAGAAATGTGATGCGAGTGAATTTTGCGGAAAGGGTAATTGGGCACCTTGCACGTGCCTCAGTGTGAGTTTAAAAGTCGGACATTGTTCTCAATGGTATGGGCAGCAATAAAAAACTCTTTATAAACATGAAATACGTCATTACAATCTGTGTGAGCAACAGAAAGTTCAAAAAAGTGTTAGTGCCAATGCTTTTCCAACTACATACAATTAGACAATACAATTTTGTATCCCTTCTCTACAGTTAATGTTAAAATTCAATTGTGGCAGCTTACATACATTACCAATCATGTTTTAAGTAATTCAGTGGAGAGGTACAATTTGATTTTTAAAGTCAGTATAACTTCATAGAGCAGGCCTCTAACATCAAACTTTAATATGTATTGTTTTTTTAATACATGGAAGCATAAACGGTGTTATATAAAGTAAAGGAAGGGCCTCCCTTAAGGGTATAACTTGGCATTCACTTCTCGGAAATCCAACATTGGGAGATTTAAAGCTCTTTCTCTCAAACCTACAGTGTCTTATTAATTCACCACATTACCTGGTGTATCGCCAAAGCTGTGTTAGGGACCAGATTATGACAAGAAACATTTCATTTTGTTTGAAGAAAACTAAATATTACAAAAATGTTATAACATATTGAGACATCTTCTCTAAAGTTCACTGTCTTTGATGGAAACCAATCACTGGTCACGATATAAATAAGACAATGCAATGTAAGTTGTTGTTGTTGTGGTCTTCAGTCCTGAGACTGGTTTGATGCAGCTCTCCATGCTACTCTATCCTGTGCAAGCTTCCTCTCCCAGTACCTACTGCAACCTACATCCTTCTGAATCTGTTTAGTGTATTCATCTCTTGGTCTCCCTCTACGATTTCTACCCTCCACGCTGCCCTCCAATACTAAATTGGTGATCCCTTGATGCCTCAGAACATGTCCTACCAACCGATCCCTTCTTCTAGTCAAGTTATGCCACAAACTTCTCTTCTCCCCAATTCTATTCAACACTTCCTCATTAGTTATGTGATCTACCCATCTAATCTTCAGCATTCTTCTGTAGCGCCACATTTCAAAAGCTTCTATTCTCTTCTTCTCCAAACTATTTATCGTCCGTGTTTCACTTCCATACATGGCTACACTCCATACAAATACTTTCAGAAACGACTTCCTGACACTTAAATCTATACTCGATGTTAACAAATTTCTCTTCTTCAGAAACGCTTTCCTTGCCATTGCCAGTCTACATTTTATACCCTCTCTACTACGACCATCATCAGTTATTTTACTCCCTAAATAGCAAAACTTCTTTACTACTTTAAGTGTCTCATTTCCTAATCTAATTCCCTGAGCATCACCCAACTTAATTTGACTACATTCCATTATCCTCATTTTGTTTTTGTTGATGTTCATCTTATACCCTCCTTTCATGACACTATCCATTCCGTTCAACAGCTCTTCAAAGTCCTTTGCTGTCTCCGACAGAATTACAATGTCATCGGAGAAACTCGAAGTTTTTATTTGTTCTCAATGGATTTTAATACCTACTCCGAATTTTTCTTTTGTTTCCTTCACTGCTTGCTCAACATACAGATTGAATAACCCTGTCTCACTCCCTTCCCAACCACTGCTTCCCTTTCATGCCCCTCGACTCTCATAACTGCCATCTGGTTTCTGTACAAATTGTAAATAGCCTTTTGCTCCCTGTATTTTACCCCTGTCATCTTCAGAATTTGAAAGAGAGTATTCCAGTCAACTTTGTCAAAAGCTTTCTCTAAGTCTACAAATGCTAGAAATGTAGGTTTGCCTTTCCTTAATCTAGCTTCTAAGATAAGTCGTAGGGTCAGTATTGCCTCACGTGTTCCAATATTTCTACGGAATCCAAACTGATCTTCCCCGAGGTCCGCTTCTACCAGTTTTTCCATTCGTCTGCAAAGAATTCGCGTTAGTATTTTGCAGCTGTGACTTATTAAACTGATAGTTCGGTAATTTTCACATCTGTCAACACCTGCTTTCTTTGGGATTGGAATTATTATATTCTTCTTGAAGTCTGAGGGTATTTCACCTGTCTCATACATCTTGCTCACCAGATGGTAGAGTTTTGTCATGACTGGCTCTCCCAAGGCCATCAGTAGTTCTAATGGAATGTTGTCTACTCCTGGGGCTTTGTTTCGACTCAGGTCTTTCAGTGCTCTGTCAAACTCTTCACGCAGTATCGTATCTCCCATTTCATCTTCATCTACATCCTCTTCCATTTCCATAATATTGTCCCCAAGTACATTGCCCTTGTATAGGCCCTCTATATACTCCCTCCACCTTTCTGCTTTTCCTTCTTTGCTTAGAACTGGGTTTCCATCTGAGCTCTTGATATTCATACAAGTGGTTCTCTTTTCTCCAAAGGTCTTTTTAATTTTCCTGTAGGCAATATCTATCTTACCCCTAGTGAGATATCCCTCTACAATGTAAGTATATATAGGCATATACAAAAATGCTGATACAGCATCACAATATGATGAGCCATGCTCTTTTATTATTGCAATTGGCCAATGTGTATCAAGCTGCAACAGTTAGCACAGAATAAATATAGGTGTACTGTAACAGATTTACATGTACAGGGCAATACAAAAGATTGCACACACACTGGAGGAGCTAATATGTACTACTGTACTTTGAAATAAGAACTTATGGCCCTGAAAGTAATCCTGAGCCAGTGAAAGTGAGTGAGCAAAAGAGAAATACAGGGTCTTCTTGGTACAAGTTCTTCGAGAATTGTTAGAATATGTACCATTTAACTTGCATTGCCAGATATGGGCGCAGCTATATGGAGCATCTGCACACGTTTCTATGCAGGTGCATGACATACTCAGTGCCACACATTCTAGGCATTGTATCAGAAGGGTAGGTCTGTCTACATGGTTACATCACTCCCCTGATCTGACACATTCTTGATCTTGTTTCTGCCGGCCGCAGTGGCCGTGCGGTTCTGGCGCTGCAGTCCGGAACCGCGGGGCTGCTACGGTCGCAGGGTCGAATCCTGCCTCGGGCATGGGTGTGTGTGATGTCCTTAGGTTAGTTAGGTTTAAGTAGTTCTAAGTTCTAGGGGACTTATGGCCTAAGATGTTGAGTCCCATAGTGCTCAGAGCCATTTGAACCATTTTTTTTTTTTTATCATCTTGTTTCTCATTGGGGGAGGGGCACATATTTCGGAAGCATCATTTATGTGACAGGGCTCCTGATAAAGAAACACATCTCATAAGGTACTTGCAGTGTCTGTTGAGGTTCATGTGACAGAGTGCACCAGATATTTCTATGAAGTTGTTATTTCGTATAGAATGTGGTGGTTGTCATTTAGAACACCTTTCTCTCTCCTGGCACATGAGCATTGACAGTCCTTGTTGTTCCTGATATTCCAAAGCTTTCACTGACTCAGGATTACCTCCACACCATAAATTCTTATTCTGAAGTTGTTGAACACAAATTCATCTATCAGCTCCTTCAGTTTGTGGGAACCTTTTAAATCACCCCTTACATGCCTGCTTCTGAAGCCCTACACAACTGACAAAACACCACTTATACATATGGATCACTTATAAACCTCTCCTTGCCATGTACCAGTTAGAAACCAAAATCTAAATCAAATGACAAATGGAAAAAAGCCTATTCACTGATACAACTAATCATGCAAAGAGAAGCTGACAGTTACGATAATTATCATAAATAGCTGAAACCAAGCATTGATTTTAACAATCAAGTGACTTACTGCATTAGTATTACATGTGTAGGACTACAATCAGTGTAATATCTGTGAAATTTTCAATATTACTATGATGTTTCTATCACTTCAAAGTATAACAAAGAGTGTGATACACTGTATTCTTCAGTTCTTTCAATGTATAATTTCGTAAAATCTTAGAATAAAGTTCCACCTTTTCGTGACGCTGCCTGTTATTTAGTTTACCACTTCCACAGGACTGAAAAGCACAATATCAGTTTGGCAGGAAGTATTTAGTTTTCAGCTGATTCCTCAAAAATATGTGTAACAGGTGGTTTTATTTACAAAACAAGTATTTACGAGTAATATGTTTCACTGTGCTGTTACTAGAAACAACATCTGAATTTATCTGTTACATCATAGTAATGAAAGAACAAATAAATGCATCTTACACTACTTTTTCAGATGCAGGTGAAGCTTCTCATGTACTTTTTTTGATGGTTGGTTTCCTCTTTTTTTCATGTAGCAGAAAATGAAAAAGGGCTTGTGAGACTGTATATGGGTTAAGTTTCCTTCCAATAACAAAAGCATCATAGCTTTGTGTTGGAAATTCTTTTAAAATTCTTCTTTTCATGACAAGGGTAAAAACATTCCACCATTCATCATCACATACTTCATCAATGGTAAAGCTCTTAGATTATGTAAAACAAAATTATGAAATTAATATCATGAATGGATGAAAAGAAAAACCATGAAATTATAAGGATTTCAACAACGTAGGAAAAGATAGATTACTACTTACCGTAAAGTTAAGGTGCAAACAGGCACAATTAAGACATACTTACACAAAGCTTTTGGCCACAGTCCATCAGCAAAAGATAAACACACACCATTCATGCACACATGACCGCCAACTCCGGCAGCTCATATTTCATAAATTTTCACGGATATTTTTATGAGGCAGATATACCATTAAATGAGTAAGATTTATACACAAAAAAGCACCCTCCAATAGAACACAACTCTCATCTGTTTGTTAATGATATCACTTTTTACATTCAGCCTATAAGGCAGCAGTTCAGAGTATGAACACAACAATTTGCCGTTGCTTTGTTGTATGGTAGTGCATACCACCCTTCACCAATCATAGTGCAAATAAAAATGGAGGTGTGAACTCAATAATATACAACAATATCAGATTTGTACAGTTATAGAAATATGTGCTAATCTTGTTTAATGTTCTTGATTCAGTTTTTGTTTTTCTTTTGCCCCTTGACCATCTAGTTGTGGCTTGCAGTCATTGTGTAAAGAGTGCAGCAAAATATTAGTCATCATTATCAGCCACTGCTGTACAAAGACCACCCACAGGTGTGCCCTAACATTACATCCTCGATCATATGCGTCCACCTCCCATTGCAAGTTTTCTAATGTCATTTATCCCTTTCCATTCAGTATTCATCTTTTCTTAGCAAAGAGCTGTTTTGACCTATCTACCATCCATTCTCCTCACTACATGTCCTACTCACTCTCATTTCTAGTACAGTGAATTATATTTTCCACTTCATTCTGTTCCATTATCTATTTGTTTGATTCACAACATGTATTCGCCATTGCTCACTGAGCAACTATCATTTTTTAATGGTTTTCAAACTAAAGTTCTATGTTTCACTGTGGTAAATGTAAACTTGTTGTAAATATTCCACTCCAGGCACACTGGACGCTTCATTTTGAAAACTTAAGTTTACTCAAAAACTCCAGGCTACTTTTACTCTTATGCTTATTTCTTTTGCTGTCCAACCAGCCATCTTCAATCACTCCAAATAGAAAAAGAATTCGGAGCTGGTCCTATATCTTCAACATAAATTGGTAGAGTTTTCTTGTCAATGTGTTGATTATATAGATTCTTTAGTCATAATCAGTACATTGTGATGAAGTCAGTTTAACTGCTTCTCACATATATGTTCTTCACAAAATTTATGCAACCCAAGAGTAATTCACATTTATTGATCCACTCTGTAATAGTGTTTATGACTCACAAATGATTTCTTGTATAATGAGTATAACAACGGAAATTCTCGGATGGAGCATTATGCAAAACAAGGGAAACGCAACCACTCACCTATAGTGGATTGACGTGTGGAGGACAGAAACAAGTAGCAGAAAATGACATTCCCACTAACTTCCAAGCATTAGCTCTTTTTCTACAGGTCCACAGCTCATGGTTTCACAGCTAGTGTTGCTGCCTCTGGATCACATGGTCCTAGGTTCAATTCCTGGCTGGGTTGGGGATTTTCTCCTCTCAGGAATGTGTTTGTGTTGTCCTCACTATTTGACAATTATTTAGGAAAGAGGCAAGACTGGGAATTTGTACGCACACTGATTACCAAGCACCTGACCACCCCACAAACCAAATACCATCATCATCATTTTTCTACGTCAAGTACACACACACACACACACACACACACACACACAGAGCCACTGATTATTGATAATTGAATGCAGCTCTCTGGACTGAGGTCTTTGGACAGACAACTTCGTGGCCACACAATGAGACACTCAGTTGGAAGAGTAAAAAGAGATGTAGGAAGAGGGGAGGTGGGGAAAGGGAGGGAAAAGGAAGGGGGGGGGGGGGAGAGAAAAGTGAAGATGAGGAGAGGGAGAGCGAGAGGGAAGGAACGCCCATGAGAGTGGGTGGGGAGGGAGGAGGAAGAGAGGTGGGAAAAGGCCATGCATGATGGACAAAAGAGTGGAGGTATGGGTAGAAGAGCGAAGGCGAAGCTTAATGTGAGCCAGTGCGAACAGGTTAGCGTAGGTTTACGCCAAGGGAACTGTGAAAGTCTAGGATAAGCTGTAGATACAACTCCCACCTGTGGGAGTATCCAAATGGCCCGTGCAGTGAAGCAGCTGTTGAAATCATTTGTGTTGTGAAGTGCAGCATGTTCAGCAACTGGATGGTCAAGTTTGTGGTTTGTCATAGTTTCATGGTGGCTATTCATGCAAGTGCCTTTCATTGGGTAGGAAGTGTCTGTGTGGTGGGGCCACAAGTGATACAGCCAGGTATATATCAGCTATGCTTCAATTACTGTTCAGCATTCTATGGGGTATGTCATGTAAGCAACTGTCTGCTTGGATGAATGGTCACTGCCAAACTGTGGCAAACTGCATATTTGACCATCCAGCAGCCGAACATGCTGTACACTGGAACACAAATGACTTCAACAGTATGGGCGTTTTGGTACTACCTTCCAGCGTAAGTTTCTCTGAACAATGAAGATGTTAATTCTCTCACTCTCACTCTCACTCTCCCACTCTCCCTATCCCTCTCCCTCCCCCAAGCATACCCTGCTCTGTTGCAGACCCCCCCCTGGCCTAAACCTCTGCTAAGCTGTTCCCACTGCCTCACCTTATCTTTTCCCACATCTGTATTCTTTTCATCTTGTCCAAAGATCTACCTCTTTTCCACTACCCCCTCCTTCCTCACTGCCTCCCCATCTCCATTAGCTTGCGCAACTTCCTTCAATAATCTAGTATCAATAACACTGAACAACAAATTTGAAATTTTGAGTTAGTTATGTTTATTTCAGTATAAAATGATACAAAATCATCTTCATAAATATTTAGCTCTATTTTTTAAAAAAGTAATCTACATTTTTGTATAAATAACTCGCCAACTAAATATGCATTCATGTTCCAAGAATCAACATAACAAATTTTAAGTGAATAATTACTTGAATTATGATATGTGTTGTGCAGTGATGAATTTCAGTGCCATTCTGGAAGTACAAAAGTAAAATATTAAGAAAAAATGAAGATAATATTACATGAATGAAAATACTTTGTAAGTCTACTTTGTACCAGAACTATGTAAAGCACAAAAGAAATTATATAAATTAACTGGTCACAAATGCATATAAAGGGATTACAAATGTTAAATTGCCATATGTACAGTATGTAGAATTACATATTTTGTTCAGAGATAAATTCAGAAGATGACCATTTTCGCTTGGCTTGACGTTTGTACACATACTCGGGAACATCCCTTAGGACAATCCAGCATTTATCTGCTAAAATAGTGGGGTTCCACTTTCCGGCATGTATCTTCTCAAATGTGGCAATATCTTGATGAAATCGCTCCCCATGTTCATCAATTACTGCACCACAATCTTTGGGGAAGAAGTCAAGGTGACTATGTAAGAAATGCATTTTCAATGACATGTTGAAACCAAGTTTTTCACCGGATGACAACATGTTATCTACAATCTCCTTGTAATTTATTGCTTGTTTGTTCCCTAAGACCTGTAAACAGAGTGTCTTCAAACATTCCCACGCATACTTATCATCTTGTATGATTCCATCAAAAGCATGGTCTCCAAAAAGCTCTCAAATCTGTGGGCCTAAAAAGATGCCCTCCTTTACTTTGGCATCAATTAAGGGAATCTTTGCCTAAGTACTTAAATGCATCATCATCTTCGTTCATTCCCTTGACAAAGTTTTCATTATACCCAACTTGATGTGCAAGGGTGGGAGCAGAATCTTTTTAGGATCTACTAAAGGTTCACTCTTAATGTTGATTATATCTGGTTGAAGAGATTTTCTGGTAGGCCATTCATGTTTACTGTAATGAGATGCATGAGGTTGGCTATCCTATTCACAGAGAAAGCAGAAATATTTAGCATACCCTAACTGCATACCTAATAGCAGTGCAACCACTTTCAAGCCACCACAAATCTGCCATTAAGAGTCATTATACTTGATGGCTTCTAGCAAAATTTTCATGTTTTGGTATGACTCTTTCATATGCACACTATGCCAACTGGAATAGAAGGAAGCTCATTACCAGTATGTAAGAGCACTGCTTTTAAGCTCAACTTTGACAAATCAATAGTGTCTCCACACATCAGGGTTGTAATTCATTCCGAGAGCTTTCATTAGACCATTTATGTCTACACACGCCACAAGACTATCTTGCATGTTAAAAAAAGGAGTGAACTGTTGCTTTCTTCTGTGGTAGAATGAAATATTTACATTACTTTCCAGAAAATTGCACTGCTGCAATCTTGATGCTAAAATCTCAGCCTTTGCTTTAGAGAGCTCAAAATCTCTAATGAGATCACTTAACTCATTTTGAGACAATTTTTGTGGATCATCAGTTGATGATATATTTGGAAGAAATTATGGATCTTGTGATGTACATGGTTCAGGACATTCAGAATCCCCATCAGAAGTAATCTCATTTTCTGTTGGTGGTTCTGTTGTAGTTTATGCAGATTAATGCAGCTAAATGATAGGTAACAACTATTTAAGGGACAAAAAAAAATTATGCTTTATTCACACAACACATATTAATAGATTTGACTACCAAAATATTTACGTTGTCCCATCAACAAACACGGAACATGTATATTTCACAAAGTCTAAATGCACTCTGCACATCATATCCTGTGCAGCACTATGCACACTGGAAAATGTTTGTTCACATATACCCAACACTCCCCCTTGAACAAATATTTTTCAGATACTCACCACTATACATCTGAGGTTAAACCATAATGCTTCACCAGCTTCTGAAATTTTTCCTTACTGTGAGGCTTGGTTAAGAGATCAGATAACATTTCTTCTGAGCATAGATAAGTGAGGATTATATTCCCCTATTCCACATGTCGTCTTATAAAGTGATGCCTTACATCAATATGTTTGGATCTTACATTGATGACATTATTTTTCGCAAGTTTAATAGGTCCCATATTGTCACAAAATACCACAGTTGGCTTTAATGTTGGAGGAGATTCTATTTCACTCATCAGTGTACAGATCCAAAAAGCTTCTTGGATAGTGGAGGACAAGGCCATATATTCAGCTTCTACAGGACTCAAAGCAACAGTTCTTTGTCTCTTACATGACCATGATATCAATCCTCCCATTAGTCTAAAACAACTTCCAGTGATGGAGTGTCTGCTTTCCAAATTTACATTTTCAGTTTTAAAATATTTTAACTTATAATCAGGAGTTCCACTTAAATATCTGAATATTCTCTTGACTGCCATCCAGTGCTTTTCTCTCAGATCACTGCAAAACTTGCTTACTGCATTTGGGCAAATGCAATGTCTGGTCTGGAAGTCTGGTTAAGTAGAGTAGACTTCCTACAGCTTACAAATAGGGTACACTTTCCTTACATTTCTTGTCATCATCAGTTATTGGCAGTTTTGCATTATTTTCCATAAGAGTAGAAATAGGTTTACAATTTTCCATATTGAACTTTCCTAAGATTTTCCTTGTGTACAGAGATTGATCAATCCATAATTCTTTCTGTTGGCACTTCTTAGAATCTTCATGTCTAAGTATTGATTAATTTCCCCTAAATCATGCATATTAAATTCTGACCGACTGTTTTTTAAAAAAAGGCCATTTGGCTTTCACTATGGGTTAAAATTAAAAAAAAAAAAAAAAAAAATCTACCCATATGGCCATGATTGCAATTTCTTCAAAATGGCTCTGAGCAGTATGGGACTTAACTTCTGAGGTCATCAGTCCCCTAGAACTGAGAACTACTTAAACCTAACTAACCTAAGGACATCACACACATCCATGCCCGAGGCAGGATTCGAACCTGCAACCGTAGCGGTCACGCGGTTCCAGACTGTAGCGCCTAGAACCGCTCAGCCATAGCGGCCAGCGCAATTTCTTCATTGTTCCTTTTATGATTTATACTGGGATCTGTCTTTGACTGTAACATGCCTAGTTTTATCAAACTTTTATGTAAACATTTATTCCAGCAATGGCCACTTTGCTTTAATCCAAATATGCCTTTCTTCAAACGCCAAATTCTCCTTTTCCCTTGATAAGGTCACCTAACTTCATCAGGTGTAATCACATATGTTTCCTCTTCCAGTGTTCCATTCAGGTATGCTGTTTTCACATACATTTGATGAATTATTGAGTCTTCTCTTACTGCAAGAGCTAAAAGGTATCTTAATGACGAATACTTCACCCCTGGTGAGAAAGTTTCATTGTAATCTATTCCTTCTTTCTGGGAATATCCTTTAACTACCAATCTGGCTTAGAATGTTGGTATTGCACTCTCAGGATTTTTAATATTAAACACCCATCTTGTTCTTAGTGGCTTTTTATTCTCACACATGTCAACCCATTCATATGTATCATTATGAACAAAAGATTGCAGCTCCTTTTCAATAGCCTTTTCCAATCTTGAGCATTTGAACTTCCTAAAGCTTCACCAACTGTAATTGGTTCATTGTAGATCATTTGGGCAGTATACATTTCATAATATGGATATTCTTTTGGTTTTGCTATACGCGAAGACCTCCTTAAACTGACCTCCTCTGTTGAATCTTCTTCCTCAGTTTGATTCTCAGGTAGCACATCAGCTTCCTCTCTTTTCTCATCTTCCTCTGTTTCAGTTTCCATCACTGTTTCAGCACTATCACACATTATGCTTGTTGAAATACTGTATCATTTTGCATACTTTATTTTAGGTCTATAATCCTCCAAAAATACTACATCTCTACTACTTATTATCTTCTTATTCACAGGATTATAAAATCTGTAGCATTTTGAATCCTCACAGTAGCCAACAAAAATATATTTTTGAGATTTTGCATCCCACTTTCCTCATAAAGGTTTTCGAATCTGAACCATGGCTTAACATCCACAGACTTTTAAGTGCTTTAGATCTGGTTTCTTCCCAGTCCATACTTCATACGGTGTCTTGTGTCTCACAGCTTTGGTAGGTGATCTGTTAATTAAAGACACTGCTGTTGACACAGCCTCTGCCCAAAAAGACTTAGGTAGCTCAGCATTGTTTAAGATATTTCTTGCCTTTACTACAATGGTTCTGTTGGCTCGTTCTGTAACTCCATTCTAAGAAGGACTGTAGTGAATGGTAGTCTGATGCCTAATACCAATTCCATTCAACTGTTCCTTAAACCGTCTGTGTAAATATTCTGGTCCATTGTCTGATCTAATAATTTTAATTTTCTTCCCAGCCTGTCTTTCAAACATTTGGCAATAAACAATAAAAACATCATTCACTTGATCCTTGCTACCTATAAAACAAACATGCATACATCTGGAAAAATTATCTATGAATGTCAGGAAATAGAAGCTACCTCCTAAGGATTTATTCTCCAAGATCCACAGAGCTCTGAGTGTATGAGTTGCAAGACTTTGGTAGATTTGCTCTGACGCAATTTAAATGGCAATCTAGCCTGCTTCCCTTGCAAACATACCTCACACCTCACATTGAACATTATTCATTCCACAATTTTCCATCCCAGTTGCCATATTCTTCAGTAAAGTCATACTTTTCCTATTCAAATGTCCAAGTTTCCTATGTCACAAGAAACCTTTTGCAGCGTAAACAGAGTGATTTCCTGTTTCAGCAGTATTTTGAGCTGTATTCACTTTGTAAATACCTCTTACATTACTTGCAGTAGCTACATCACCACAAGAGTCTATGACTTTGGCTCCCTCTATATTGAAGATAACTTTACTACTCATATTTACTATTTCACTTACTGACAACAAACTAGTTGCAATATTCGTTACATAATGTACATCACGAGCAGTAACAATTCCCTTTTCCCCATTCACAAGCAAATTAAGATCCACTTTTCCCGTGAGTTCACACCTTAACTTAGATCCATCAACTGTGGAAATTCCAATGTCAGTCCTTGACTGAACATCATACAAACCTGACGGAGCTTTGGTAATGTGCACAGATGCTCCTGAATCTAGGAACCATTCTGCATGATCGTC
This sequence comes from Schistocerca serialis cubense, assembly GCF_023864345.2. Classification (NCBI taxonomy): domain Eukaryota; kingdom Metazoa; phylum Arthropoda; class Insecta; order Orthoptera; family Acrididae; genus Schistocerca; species Schistocerca serialis. The sequence goes on from NC_064642.1 coordinate 532,072,197, forward strand.
ACTCGCTTCATTAAAAGAGTGAAAAACAGAAAATGCCTTACCTTTATCGGTAGTCTTTCTCTCAGGACTACTAGAATTAACATGCTTCTAGTCTTTTATACTTAACTTTTCGTTACACTTTGAAGCAATATGTCCAATTTTTTGGCATCTGAAACATTTTATTGGCTTCTTCTTCTTGTACTTAGAGTATAAAGCCAATGCTGTTTCTTTTTCTGAAGCATTAGAATCTGGTTCATTCTTCACGTCCTGTAGAATATTTACTTTAAAACTATCCGCTGTAATGGGTATTCCCGAACTTTCCAAACTCATAATCATTGGCGAATATTTCTCTGGTAGTCTAGCTAACAATAAAGTTCCAATCCATGCATCCACAATTTCAAAACCAATATTCCTCAGATGATTGGAGACTGAAATTATTTCATTCATATATTCATCCACACTTTTACACTTATTCAATCTTGTGGTAATCAGCTCGCAAAGTAATCGTACTTTTCTGGTAAAACCACCATCTTCAAATGCGTTTTTCAGTTTGTCCCAGACCTCCTTTGCTGACATAGCGTTTTCTATGTGAACATAATTCACTGGATCAATCAAAAGGATTAGTTTTGATTTCGCCTTCCAATCCTTAGTAGCAAAACTTGATTCTGTAGGTGCCAATTTACCGTTTACGACATCCCATAAGTCATCCAAGTGCAAATAAATCCTCAACGTCAAATTTCCAGGTCGCGTAATTTTCGCGTCCTACAAGCTGCTCTATTTGCGGTATCTGTGTTGTACTCATTTTACAGTTATTTTTCTTCTTCGTACAGCATACACAATCCAACTTTATACGAACTTCCGCACACTTTTTGCGCAAATACACATCACCTTAAAGCTTATTTTTTTGCTTTAATACAGTAGCTGGGCCCATAACCTGTTCTAATTTATGCAGATTAACGCAGGTAAATGACAGGTAACAACTATTTAAGGGACAAAATAAACTTATGCTTTATTCGCACAACACATATTAATACATTTGACTACCAAAATATATTACGTTGCCTCATCAACAAACACGGAACATGTATAATTCACAGAGTCTAATGCACTCTGCACATCATATCTTGTGTGCCACTATGCATGCTGGAAAATGTTTGTTCACATATCCCCAACAGGTTCAGGTATTGGCAATCCTTCCCCATGTAGAACTGGACGTATGGCACATGGAATGTTAGGATGGATCACTGTCCACTTCTTCTTCTTAGATATTCCCTTCTTGATAGGAGGAACCATACAAAAGTAGCAGTCACTGACATAGTTAGTTGGCTCATGCCAGATCACGGGAACTGCAAAGGGCACTGAATGTCATTTCCCATGCATCCAATTCCTGAGGTTGCTGGCATAAGTGTTGCAGATCACATGTGGAGCCCAGGGTTTATCCTGATCACCTATTTCGCACCCAAAATAACAACTGTAAGCTTTTTTAATCAGTGGAGTTATTTGCTGTTTTCGTGAAGCAAATGTCACTTCTCCACACACATAGCAAAATGTGTCAGCACTGTTAATACAAACTCATGGCATTTTTGTTCACTTCAACAGCAGTCAACTTGAAAAACTGGTAGTTAATCCAGAAACAAATGTACAAAAATTATTACATGCATTAATAAAGTCACTGAAGTTGAAGAGGAGACCAGTCAGACCAAGGACAAGTTGTTACTAGTTATTATGACTTTGACAAACCATTATAATATTTGATTTTAAATTTAACATAAAAATCCATGTATAATTATCTCAACGTAATAAAACAGTGTAAAATGAAAACTAGAGTTAATTTTGAATTGTCTTTGTGATATTCACGATCAGCACATTTGAATTGACAGAAACTGGCTATTTTGATCCGATTTACATTTTCATTGTTGCGCAGTATAATCAGTCATGCTGCAGCCATGGGGGTGCGTGGTTGTGTGCACTTTTAAAAGCTAAATAGGTACTGCTCAATACCTAGCCCTTTGCCTTAGTTTACGTTAATGATTTATTGTGCTGTACTGACTCAAAATCGGCTTGTTTCTTTACTTGATTAACATCAATTGTTTCTCCTTCTCAACATTCATAACAGTTTTGGTGAATATTTTATGCTGTGTTAGGGAGGTTAATAGGTTTAAGATTTTTTTCTGTGGAATAAGTAGGTACTTACAGAATTGTTCCAGTTCTGGAGCACTGTGTTCATCAGGAAACGAACTCGACATTATTTATCATTTTTCCTTCACTGTTAAATCATTTCTACTGAAATACCACATAGTCTAAGTGTTGTTCTGTTCTAAATTTTTGGCACACTTCTGAAGTCTCTCTCTTTCCACTACTAAATGATATAGTCTTTGATTAATTTCTTGAATACAGCAAACCCACAGTTATTGGTGTGTAGATTATGCACATATATTTCAGTAATTTTTGAAAATGTGAGAAATGAAGCCAATATTTTTATATCATTACAATGAATATTTCTGTTTAAAATACAAAGTCTGGTTGTGAAGAAATGGATGTCCAAAAATTCGCACTTGTGAGCAGCTAAGAAGAACTAACGTAGTGAATGTATTTTGTGCAGAGGAAGAGTGAGGACAAGGTTAACAAGGAAGCCCTGATGCACTGAAATCAGATGGTCTGTTATTAGTGAGTGCAGGACAACAATTGTTTCACTGTACCGATGTTGTGACTCTCTAGAAAATGAAAAGTCATCAAGTAAAAAAAAAAAACTGAATCAAGAACAGAAATGGAAAGAACTCAATGACTACTTCGTACAAATAAAGTAAAAGCAATTGATAAAAAACACAGTGTGTTTGTCAGTATCCAATGAGTAATGTCTAAATAGCACAGTGAGCTTTCAAATGTGACATTTAACATGTTTTTTTGTTTATATCTGCAGCCTTGTGTCCATCTTACAATGCCTAATCAAGGGTATAAGAACATTTAAACAAAAGTTAAATTTCTTCTACAATTTCCTTCCTGCTGTTATTGTGTCCTTTGGATAATAATCCTCCAAACATGGGCAATTTTCCAGTTTTCTGCACAGAATCCAATTTTATTCCATTTAATTAGAGTAGTTATAAGGACTGTAATAAGAAAGCCAAAAATCTAAATTTAGAAGATATTTTTAACTGACATTTAATATACATAAGGTGGGGAATGTGAATGTTACATTCAACAATAAACACAGGAGAAACTTGTTGATAATTTTACTGAGTGTCATATATCTTGAAAAGGTTCAATACACAAGTTCGCAAAAACTGCCGGCACGTGAAGATGTATGTGTAAGTTTGGGAGTGCACTTAAGAACATGTAAATCACAAGTCCTGAACTTCCAGAGCAACAGAGAAAGACTTAATGGGAAAATAGTGATTTCTGACACACAATAAGTGCAGAAATTACATACCATGCAATAACAGTGTGCCACAAAGAATCTTTAGGAAAGAGCTGAACACACAAGTGCACCTCCGGCTAGGGAGTTAAGTGATGAAATATTATGTCAGACCAAATCAAGTTTGTTTTGATTTCTTCAAACTCTTATTTGTTCCTGTTGTTGCTCTTACATTTTTTCATTCTAGCTTTCCACATATTTAAAAAAAATTAAAAGCAGTTTTGTTTCATTTAGCATATTCTATCATATTTCTATTGACATATGCGTGAAAAGAGGATGAGGAGGCAATGAAAAATACATATATAATGAGAGAAGTAATTAGTATAAGGTGAGCTTAGACAGATAATGAAAACTAAAAACAGTTATATAATAAGTTTCCTGATGTGAAGTTACGAGGTGCCATGTTTTGAGAGAGAAACTAAATCGAAGGATTTGTTGCAAAAAGAAAGTATCTCCAGTTTTTGGTAAATTGCAAGAAACCTTTTTTAAAATAGCAAAGTTCTATATGAAAAATATTCTTTCTGGTAAAGTTTCTTATGGTTCTTACATAATAGGACAATATTTTCGCTAAAAGATACATTCAGATCTTGCACCATGTCTCTCTCTGCTAGGTCTAATTATAGGAAATAATTTGATAAAAATACTTTCTAAAACTTTTAAAATTACCAACACTTCTAATGAATTTGGCAGAAGCAGTGCGAGACTGGATTGCTAACATCACACCACTCTCACGTCAATTGACTTACTTGAAATGTTTAGCCAATTCTCTTCTCTGGGTAGTCGACTGCATCAATTTCCACAACTTTCTTTTCCGAAGAACTAATGCTGATTAGAGGAATTTAAACGGCTCTCTCTCTCTCTCTCTCTCTCAAAATAATTTGGTACTCGCATAATATTTTGAGTTCAGTTCTGGTATATTTTCATTTCCACAACGAACATTATCACAAGTTTCACATAAGCATTCAAACGCTTGCAAGTCAACTGAGTCGTTAACTATTAGACTCTATTAAGTATAATTACAATATCAAAGACAGGTCTTGCTTCTAGCAAGTCTACGCCAAGGATTAAGTGAGAGTCTCTAGTCAAATCCTATTACAGTTATTCCACCACCAAGGAATAACACGTAATTACTCCTTGTACTTTCTATACATCTTCTATGGCACGAGTGGCAAACACTTGTCAGCGTCGATCGACTGCCACGCTTAGAGTCTTTTTATAGCCAACTTCCCACCTGTACACAGAAACCGGTGGCATGGTAGATACTTTTACACTATTCCACACTCATACTTACAATACTGGGTGTTCGAGACAGAGGAAAGACAAGTGTTTCTAGAATTTACTCCAAAATTCTTGAAGCACTACATATACCTCCCCTCAGCCTGAGCACATGATATTTTATACATAATCAATAAGTATCTTAATATGCTCTCCTTAATTTACTCACGCTTCCTTCTCAGGTGTACTTGATGTGCAGATTATTTTACTTATATGTCTATGTATATATACGATACAAAATCATCAGTCTTTACATATCTAAATATATTTCTTTACATACAGATATGCGATGTAGGATGATATGCAATGTAGAACTGTGACCATAAACAACAATGTATGCATGTCTCTCGAATGTACACATAGCTTTCCCCCAACAACCATTGGCGGTTCTTACATCATTTCAATCTGTCCTTTTATCGTTTGCGTCTTTCTGTTGCGTAAATGTGTGTGTGTATCCTGATCCTTCGGCCTGCTTATATGAAATACGTTATGGGTTATTGGAAACCACGGAAACTAATAAGGACTTCAGCGATAGAAGTGGCTGAAAATGGAAAGACGGAAAGATAGATAGGTATTCAAACGAGAAGTAAGAAAGGAAAAAGTAGAAATGGTTGCTAAGATCGAAGAAGTGAAACAAGATAGCCCCAAAGACAGGAAATCCTTCCCCCCAACCCCCCCACCCCAGGATCCGTACCTCGCTGGTACTTGAGTGAGAAGCGTGTGGTGTTAAATCGTCTCCTACAGGAAGGACATTCTCGCCTTCACCCTTGAGGTCCCCCGAAGAAAATCTTAGCAACACCTATGGAACAGCAAATGGTGAAGAATCAGTCACACTTGTCTGCAAGGGTCATTTGAAAGGTGTGGTGTGTGTTTACTGTTAGTTATGCCTGTATCTACACTATCCGCCCCCTTTCAAAATTAATACAAAACCTCCCATCTACATTACATCTCATAAAATGTGAAAAAATATTCTGTATTAAGTACAAAATTATAAATCATATTCTCAAAATTATTTAATTATTCACACAATATCATATCATCTGTTAATCTAATATCCTTTGCAGTTTCTTAGCACCTCTACACCCAGGTTTGCATAGAGAAACTGGAGAAGAGATTAATTTCAAAGAATAGCTTAGGAAAAAATAAGACCTAACTATACGTGGATGGCGGGAGAGACTGGCTGGCTAGGAAAATTTAGTCTATCTTACCTCAGGGGCAATGCGCACACCCATTCTCATCTCATCTCATCTCTCATCACTGCCTAGGAAGTTAAATACGCTGAGATAACATGGGGTGAGTCATGAAGACAGGCAGGGGCGCCCCTGAAATAACCAAGGATGATGCCATAAAATTTCCTAGTGGGCACAACTCCCCACTCTCTAACCACTGATGATGACTTCTTCCAAATACTTAGCGGGCACAATCCTCAAACAACCGAGGACAACTTCTTCCAAATATCTAGCGGGCACAATCCTCAAACAACCGAGGACGACTCAGTCACATACCAGGAGCAGTTTTGGGTGACGTTATCACAATTTCACACTGATATGATTCTCTGTTAACTTTAAGTGGTGGATAATAGAATAGTGTAAGAAGTAGTGGGATAGTGTAAGAAGTTGGGGGAATTCGGTGCAGCCAAATTTTATTACAGAAGAAATACCGAAAACAACTAGGGATCCAATGATAGTCACTCCGCCCGTCAACACAGAACATTGACGTTCCTGGAAGATATATGACTCCACCCGGATTCCATGGATCTGATATTAGCTTTACTTGAGTAAGTGCAGACCAGTACTTCTCGTTAAATTTTATGTGAAAGTCTCCCCACAGCACAACAATCACTACTTTCCTCGGAAATACAACATTAGGTAAAGCTATTCTATGTTCTACTTTGTCATGGACAAGTTTGAATTCTTTGCACAAGTCGTCCATAACCTTGTTAGCATCATTAAGATCAGAAAAAGCAACCACTGAAATGTTTCTGGAGATTATAAGCTTGGTAACTTCTCAATCTTTAATTAGTTCAAATGGTTCCGCCAAACTACTTACATTTATAATGTCAAAGTTGGCCATTTTTCCTTTAAAACTTCGTCCTATATTATCTTCTCGCGAACTAACAACACATGTAGTAACATCTGGGATTTTCAATTGAATAATCAACATTACTTTCTTAGGTCGATCTGTGCTCTCTTTCAAAGTATTCATTTCCTGTCTTACGGAATTAAATTTAACATTACATACATTCTGAAATGATCCTAGTTTTTGACCAAATTCAGATTCTACATTTTTACATTTATCTTCGATATCAAATTCTAGCTTCTGAGCCAACTTCTAACTTCTGAGCCAACTTCTGAAATTGGCCATCCTGCTTTTGGCTAAGGTCAGTAAATATTCGATTCATCTGGATAGTTAAGGAATTACCTAACTCATTCTTTAAATCTAATTGCAAACTCTCCACTTGATCATTGAGGCATCGAACTTAGAATTTAAAACTTCATTTTGTGCATCTAATTTTTCAGTTAAAGTAGCCACATGAGCATTTGCAGCTGCTGAATCTGCCCGTTGGGCTTTGATTAAATTCACTACTTCAGACAATTCGGCATTCCCTTACTCCCTTTAATAGCTGTGGTTGGTTCTGAAGCTGGTTGCTGTTCTTGATTCATACTTTACACGTTTTCGACCTTGTGAGCATCAGAAATAAATCTACACTAATTATAATATCTAACCTAATAGAGTTCAATTATTCAACAGTTTCTTTAAGATTACATTCAAACAATTATTACCTTGGCACTCACCTGGTGTAGAGTTCTAGTTGCATTGGTGAGCGGATGCATAATCAGCGCCAGTGAACAGCACAGGTGCCAGCAGCGTCGAAGGTTGGTTTCAGCTTTGGTGTCTGTGAGTGGATGTAGAATCCGCACTGCTGATCGGCAGCTGGAGCCAGTGTCATTGGTTGTTGGCTAGTTTCCACGTCCATGTCCCCGCAATGTGTGTGAGGGCTGCTTACTCTCCACACTGGATCTTCGTTGTCAAATAGATCTCATCGTATCTCTTCTTGGTCTAATATGTTGAGATCTTCCTTGCGTCTTCTCTTGTATGGTATTTATTAATTTTCACCCTTTTTACCGTTTAGGCAGAATCCAACTCTGCGAAACAATTTCCCTGTCTTGTTACTTCTGGTTGCTATGGCAACACGCAGTATCTTTTTATCTTGATTTTGTTTCAAAATTCCTCTTTCTTTGTGTCCTGTCCACATTGGTCGCCCCGTTCTAATGGTTTGAGTGACAAGAGAAGCGGTGAGAGACTGGATTACTAACTTCACACCACTCTCACGTCAGTTGACTTACTTGAAATGTTTAGCCGATCCACTTCTCTGGGTAGTCAGCTGCATCAATTTCCACAACCTTCTTCCCTGCAGAACAACATCACAAGTTTCACATAACCATTCAAACTCTTGCAAGTCAACTGAGTCGTTAACCATTAGACTCTATTAAGTACAATTACAATATCAAAGACAGGTCTTGCTTCTAGCAAGTCTACGCCAAGAATTAAGCAAGAGTCTCTAGTCAAATCCTGTTCATTTGTCTATCACAATTACAATTATTCCACCACCAAGGAATAACACGTAACCACTCCTCGTACTCTCTATACATCATCTACGGCGTGAGCGGCAAACACTTGTCGGCACTGATCAAGCGCCATGCTTGGTCTTCTCATAGCCAACTTCCCACCTGTACACACAAATCAGTGGCACGGTAGATACTTTTCCACTATTCCACACTCATTCTTAAAATATTGGGTGTTCGAGACTGAGGAAAGACAAGTGTTTCTAGAATTTATTCCAAAATTCTCAAAGCACTACACACTTCGAGAATATATGACTGATGAAGCCCTGAGCTGACCTCAGCCATTCTTCTCTACTGGCCATTGAATTCAAATGATACTGATGAGGTCTAAATAAACACCTGTCTTTTTTTTTTCAAACAGTTTATTGGAAGGAACTACTAGTAGGCATACTTTTTCGCATTTGGTAAGTTTACTGAAACACTTGTAGTGATATGTGCATGATCACAATTCGTTTGTAAACATCGAGCTATGTTGTGAGAAAGTATTACTTGACAGGTGTAGAGTCTACCTGAGGAATGAAGAATCCTTAGTACTACAGGAGGTCTCCAGCACTAAGCAAGATGAATATGATGTATATAACTGATGTTTTATATACTATTCACAGTCAGAACGTTAACGAGAAGTTTTGAGACATTAATATTAGTTGGTTCCCATGTAAAGTTTTGTGAAATTTGTGGCAATATACGAAGTTAATTGGAACCAATCTACACTTTATTTAAGTAGAGAGGCACAGTTTTGTTTTATAGCCATTTCACTTGTAGAAATCTGCATGGAACAAAGTAATTCGATGCTGAGGATAAATAGGGCACAGCATAGCAGGACCCTGAGGTAAATCACAAGAGCTGCAAGACTGAATATCTACTGTCATGTCCTGACACAGGATAAAGGGGAGACGGGGGTTTAAAGGTCAGTCCGCAGTTTCCATGCAGTGAGGAGCAAATGCAGCAACACAAATTCCCACTGAAGGCAGGTTGATGACTTGAATCACCACCAAACACTGTCACAGGGCATCTACAAGACACGTGGATTTTGGGACTTGACAGTATGCTTGCAACACAGATTCGTAGAATTCAGGGATCTGATTAACACTATTTATTTATGCTCAGACTAACTACTACACTGAAGGCTAGTTCTAAGCATTAGATAAAGCAAAGGAGGCAACTGGATGCACAACAGAAGACAGTGTCTGAAGCCATGGGGGTTGGTGCAAACAGAATTAGTGAACACTAGCGGCATGTTATGTTCAAACTTGAGAGCAGCACTCCAAGTGAGGAAAACAGACGCGTTGGAGCTTACCGAGGCTGGCTACTAATGACACGAAGTTGGCACCCCAGTGACTTGACTGAGAACTCTCTGAATACAAAAACATCAGGGTTTAAATGAATCATGTCAGCACAGTATTTCTCCCTTCCTATAGTTGACCCACCAATCCACTGGCACTTAACAACCTTTGGCCAATCTGGTGAGTCCTTCTGTACCTCCAGGGCGCCTCTGGCCAACCAAATTTAGATTCCTCCCCTACCCCTAAACAGTAGGCAGGGATGCTTCTGGATTTTATATTAACAGACTCCAACTTTGGTATCAACAGAGTTCAGCTGGAAGCTAAACGTCACTGCTACTCCTATTATGGCCAGCAACAACAGTATTTTATGTCACTTGGCCCCACCCTCTGTCCTTCTGTGGGTGGGGGCTGCTATAGTAGCACTCTAACCTGTGTAAGCCCACTAACATTGCAGTTCTCAAGAGCAAGTATCAAGCTTGCTGCCTCTGCTAAGACATGCCTTTTCTTGGCCATCTTCTACAGTGTCACCTTACGACAACCTATAGGCAGTGGATGGAATTACCAGTTAATTCTCTGAAATGCAACTGCTCCTCTGGGCAGTGCACAGAGCATCTGCAATTTGCATGGCTTTAGTGTTACTATTTACCTCCAGTAACCTAAACACTACCACTTTTGCCTGCTCTCTGCACTGTCTCTCTGATTTCCTACTGTGGAGTACCCTTGATGGCTTCAAATAGCCTGAAGCGTAACAACGTACAAGTCATAATGTCATCAATATGTGACATCTCACCCCACATGAGAAATTTGTTGACAATTATTTGGCAACAAATTTGTAATCTGGCTTCTGTTGTAGGTACAACATATTAGCTCTAGAAACATTACATAAGGGGTGTCCAAAAAGAAATGAGCCGGAGGCAAAATTACAGAAACCAGTACCTGTACGTTAGAAGTATTGATCCTGGCTGTTGAGACACTTGTCCCACTGTGACACAAGGCGGTGAATGGCTGTCTCATAAAATTCCCGGGACTGTGATGTTAACCAGTTCCGCACGTACAGCTGGACATCGTCGTCCAAGGCGAATCGTATGGCCCCTATGTCGATGGTCTTCTTTTACCAAGATGCCCCCCCCCCTTCTGACTCACTTCCTGCAGCACTGGACAACAGTGAATGCCCAGCATTACTCGGAAGCCTTGACCATCCTTCGCCAAGTGACCAAATCAAATCGACCAGGCAATCTCACCCGTCAGGTCATTCTGCTCCACGACAATACAAAGCCTCATATGGCTAATACAGTCACGGCACTCCTGCAGAAATTAAAATGGGAGGTTCTCGGACACCCTCGATACAGTCAGGATAACGCCATTTTTGGTCCACGTAAAAAGGCTCTGAGGGGGCAAACGATTCACCTCGGACAGCGACGTCCAGCTGTATGTGCAGAACTGTTTAACATCGCAGCCCCAGGAATTTTATGAGACAGCCATTCACCACCTTGTGTCACAGTGGGACAAGTGCCTCGACAGCCAGGGTAAATACCTCTAACATATAGGTACTGTTTGCTGTAATTATGCCTCCGGCTCATTTCTTTTTGAATGCCCCTTATAGATATTCTTGATTAATGACTTCAGTTCTCTTTACATTTTGCACTTTGTAAAGTTCATGTTTCGCTTCACTTTTGCACACATGTAAACATCAGCAAAAAAACACTTTCACGTTTCACTACCCTTATACATACAGATACATACGCATAGAGGCACCATCATAAAACATTGGTTCATTTTTCATGAAAGCATACATTAATAGAGTATAAATTTAAATCATTGGCTATTTAACATTTCCTTTTTTTTTACAGATACAAATACATAACAAAATCAAATTTTTCTCTCTTTTGTTTTTACATTACATATACACATCCATATTTATTTGTTTATTTTTCTTCACATCACTTATACATAAACATATTAATACAGCACATTACATATCATCATTACAATAAAAAATCCGAAAGAAAACACACAATTTTACAAACTTCTTCTTTAAATTTTACTTATGTGATTCATAATAGTTTTATCTTATGTACTAATGAGTTTTGCAGTGCCTTGCATTGTCTTTGATCTCTACATGGTGATGGCATAGGCAACGCAGCTCTTTCCTCATTGCATTCAAGCATAATGGAGCCTTCATCATGCTCTTCGCTGCTTCCTCTGCTAGACCGAAGAGGCCTTCTACTACATATGCATATCATTTCCGACCCTTCGCAATTGTTTACTATGGTTGTCTTCACACACACTTTGCCACAACAATCATTGCCTATGCCTTTCCACACGTACTTAAAGCAATCTCACATACATCTGCTGTATCTGCACCAACAACATATATACATAATAGTGAATATCACAACTCCTAGGTAAGACCAAAATGAATAATGATACTAACGTATTTCTGAGAAACTATGCCACTCTTGGAAGGCCATTTCCTCTTCAGTTTCATTTTATGACCTGCTACATTAAGGTCATCTAAATGTTGTATTGATGTTCCAATGGCATGTCTAACTGTAGATCAGAAATGTTTCTCTTTTCCTCATTTATAATACAGCAAGTCAATCTCCATATTTATAGGTGACACTATGTCTTCACTCGTCACAGTAATTCTTATTATTTGTTTGGACTGCATGAACATCTCAGTTCCATAAAATGTTAGTTTCCCTGTATCTTTGACCAGTTTGTTGTCATTACACAAAATTGTCAAGCCTTCCTCTTTTTGAAGCAACGAATAACCACTGTCCTGACTCAATGGAGTCCAAATACTATCATTCAGTTCCATGAACTTCTCGGTAAAATGTTTGCGAATTTCCCTTATGGGTTGCAATACCCTTGCTTCACATATTTTGTGAGCATATGTGAACATCAAAACAAACTTCTGTTTACAAATTTTGCAAATGCGATCTATCTCTTTAGACAACAGTTCTTCATTAGTCAGTTTTGCATACTGCTGCTTGGATTCATCAAATAACAAATAATATTTTTTTGGCTGTATGCATATAAATAAACCTTGACTTCCATCAACTTCAGAAGGTAGAGGTAATACTTTGTACAGATTAAACAGTTTGTTTTATACTGATGGCACATTAGGACATAACTTAGTATATGGTTAGATATAAATGCATCAACATCAATGATGCATAACAACTGGTATGCGCCCTGTTCTGTGAGAGTAATTGGAAACTTCTGGTCTCTAATATCGTCCTGACTTAAATGAAGGTACCTCACTATTTGCACTGGATTGATTATATAAGATTCCAGAGTTCCTTTCTTAGCATTTACTAACTCAGTCTAAATTGATACCAACTGTACAAACTGTTCATTAACACTGGTAATCTCAGCTAAGTGCTGTATCTTTTGATCAATACTATTAGCATATTCAATTCCTTGTTACACGCAAGGCTAACTAATGTACGATTGAAACTAATCAGAGTTGCTTTTACTACTGTTACTTGCTCTTTGGTCAACTTAAGCAACCGCCTCAGTTCATTTTCAGTTAAATCAGTCTTTGATTTTAAATAGGTGGCATCCTGTTCACCTCTGTCTGCGATCCCTCAACACGCTCCGTGTCCTGAATGGTACCTCCTCGGGAGCGGACCGAGTGGTCCCCCTCTGCCTCTATCGCGCCTTAGTGCGATCGAAATTGGACTATGGATTTACTCCTCTGCTCGGCCATCTATTCTTTGTCGTCTCGACTCTATCCATCACCGTGGATTACGTTTAGTGTCTGGAGCTTTTCACACCAGCCCTGTGGAAAGCCTTTATGATGAGACTGCTGAACCTCCGCTGTCCAATCGGCGAGCTGTCCTTCTGAGTCTTTATGCTAGCCATCTGTCTTCCATGCCTGCAAATCTGGCTCATGACATTTTTTTCAACACCTCCTTGGATTTAGGGTACGTAGACTGCCCTTTCTCCCTACTACCACCGGGAGTCCGCTTCCGTCAACTGCTCCATTCTCTTTCCTTCCGCTTTCCTAAAACTTTCTTGACAACTTGGGGTACAGCACCGCCTTGGCTCCGTCCCCGGACCTGCCTGCTCCGTGACCTTTGTCAGTTTCCCAAGGATGGTACCCCTAAACTTGTTTATCGTCGGGTATTTGCTGCTCTATGCGCACAAATGAAGGATGCCACATTTATTTACACTGATGGCTCAAAAACATCGTTAGGTGTTGGGAGTGCCTATATTGTTGGCGACACCCCAAATCGATTTTGCCTTCCCGACCAGTGTTCGGTTTATACTGCGGAGCTTTACGCTGTTCTCCAGGCTGTCCAACACATCCGTTGCCATCAGCGGATACAGTATGTTATCTGCTCAGACTCTCTCAGCTCTCTGCTCAGTCTCCAAGCTCTCTACCCTGTCCACCCTCTGGTCCACCGGATTCAGGACTGCCTCCACTTGCTCCACTTGGGGGGCGTCTCTGTGGCGTTCCTCTGGCTCCCAGGACACGTTGGTATCTATGGAAATGAGGTGGCCGATATAGTGACCAAGGCAGCAGTCTCTCTTCTTCAGCCAGCTATTCGCATGATTCCTTTCGCCGATCTATGGAGTGTTTTATGTCGTCGTGTTGCTTTTTTATGGCACGCACATTGGTCGACACTTCCCAATAATAAACTGCGGGACGTGAAAGCTCTTCCCTGTGCTTGGACCTCTTCCTCCCGAACGCGTCGTCGGGAGGATGTAATTTTAACTAGACTCCGGATAGGGCACTGTCTTTTTAGCCATTGACATTTTTTAAGTGGCGATCCTTTCCCAATCTGTCCCCACTGCTCTCAGCTGTGGACGGTAAGACACCTTTTAATTGAGTGCCCCTATTTTACTCCGTTACCCACCCGTCTACAGCTGCTGCCTGATATATCTTCCATTTTAGCAGATGACACGCGCTCAGCCGATCGCGTTCTCGAGTTTATTAGTGCCAGTGAGATGACGTCAGTCATTTGAAGCTCTTTTTGGGGACAACCAACCCCCTTCTATAGTGGTTTTTTAAAGATTTCCTTCTGTTTTTAGTTTCTCAAATTTTTTGAGTTTTGTTCCCATTGCTGCTGGTTTCCAGTTTGGTTTTTTTTACCTTTTCCTAAGTCACAGACCGAGCGCTAATGACCGTAGCAGTTTTGCGCCCTAAAACCATAACAAAAAAACAAAACAAAACAAAAAAATCCTGTTCATCTAATGTCCCAAACAATATTTTCTAATTTCACCAACAAAATCTGAGACACCTCCTTTCCTATGTGTTGCATGCCTGGTTAATTGTCTAATTAGACTATGCAAATTGGGGATCTTTTTGACATGACATTCAAAGGATTGCTCTACAGCGATACATTCTTGAGCGGTTGTTCCCAAACTTGGTAACTTATGTTTACAGTATCCACCGATAAATGTGCCAGTCTCTCTGTCTCCTCAGCTTTTCCCTGATGTACTCCCAGATTAATATAACTGACGATTTTCGACGTCACACTGTAGATTTGTACCTTGCCAATATTGTCATAATATAAGCCTGGTGATGAAAGAAACTTCTCTATGCTGAAATCTTGAAATTGTCCAAGTGTGTATACTGTGGCAATACAGTCCACCAAGTGCAATAATCCAGTCAGTTTCCTCCTCTGAAATTAAAGAAAGTTCTATTCCAGTAAAACTCCTTTAACCTATTGGGAGGCACCATTAAAAATTTGTCTCTCTTTAAACAAATGACCACATTTGGGCCCTTTGTCCTTACCACAGTGTATGGGCCACACCACTGCATCTCTATCTTACAAGTTTTGTCCCTCCCAACACTTTCATCATACAAGACGACTTGATCACATGTTTTAAAATCTTTAGGATTCTGGTCTCTGTCATAGTACTCTTCGTTCTTCTCCTTATACTGTTTATTATATTGTCTGCCACATTGGTGCATCTGTCTCATTTTCTCTTTTACTTCGAGTACATAGTGTTCATAATTATAAGTAACACCTGCGGGGTCTCTCTGCAATATACTCTGTATGTTACACACTCTACCGAAAAATAACTCATGTGGTATATAATTAGTGGCTCTATTTGGCATGTTATTGTACATGCATAGCACAAATGGAAGCCATTCGTCCCAATTTGATTGAGCCCTGTTGATATAGTGTCTCGAGAATTCTGTTATAGTTCAGCAAGATCTTTCCAATGCTCCGTTCAATTGGGAATGGTAGCAGGAGGTCTGTACCCTACCAATCGCTAACAATCTGCACTCTCTCTTTAGTGTGTCATTCAAAAGTTGTTAATATAGTCACTGCGTATTAGTGAGGGTATTCCAAATTCCAGAATTATTCTTTCCATCAGGACATGGACTATAGTATCTGTGTCCTGCTTTTTTATCGGTTCTACCACAATGAACTTCGTTAGAGCATCCTGGAATGTTAGTATATATCTACTATTTCTGACCATCATTGTCAGTGGACTGACGATATCAGTATCACACCCATCAACACTCCTTCTGGTGTTGGTGTTATGACCAACAGCATTTTTGTCTTTTTTTAAAGAAAAGCTAGCATATTTTCTGATGTTGTCCTCAATATCCTTTTTCATACTGGACCATGTTCGGTGTTTCCAAATTTGTTCAAAGTTCTTACGGTTCCTTGACAACCACCTATGGATATTTTGTGGAATTCCTGCAGAATTTCCGCCCTTTTTTTTTTTTTTTTTTTCAGAAGTTATCTCCTACAGTTCGTTTTCCTTGACTACCAGCACTTCCACACTTTCATTTGTTCCTGTGTCAGTATCAGTGGACTGTACTTCCCTTATCCTTGAAAATGCATCAGTTACATAGTTATTTTTACCTTTCTTGTCTATAACTTCATAACTAGGAGGGGTGAATGAAAAGTAATGCCTCCACCTTCGTTAATAGGGTTTGGATGAGAATATTTTAATAAATCAAATACAGACATAATCCTTAGAATGTGATCTTTAATTATCAACACTCACTTTTCCACATAATCACCAGCCAACTGGATACATGCCTGCAGATGATGAACAAGTTTTCTCAAGCAGTCACGGAAGAAGTCAACACACTGTTTCCGCAACCACAGTCTCACGGTTATCTCAACGTCTTCATCAGAAGCATAATGATGTCCCCACATATCGTCTTTCATTATTGGGAACAGATGGAAGTCAGACGATGCTAAATCTGGACTGTATGGAGGATGCCATACAGTGGTCTGTGCGCTTTCATTTCAGGAGTCAGCATCCAGGGTATCCATCGTGCACAGATCTTCTGAAAGCCAAGCAAAGCAATAATGTGACTGACACGTTCTTGTGAAATGCCGATTGTGCTTGCAATTTCTTTCTGAGTGACACAACAATTGTCCTGAATCAATCTGTCAACATTTTGCTTGTGAAACTTGGTGGTTGCTGTCACAGAACATCCAACTCTTTGTTTGTCACGCAGGTCAGATGTTTCCACCTCAACATCTTTAAACTTACTTGCCCAACGACGCACAGTACTCACATCAACACAATCACCATAAACTGCTTTCATTGTATGATGACTCTCCTTTGGGGTGACACCTTCAGCTGTCAAGAATCCAATGACTGCACGTTTCTTAAATCACATTGACCACCCATCTGTGCATGGTTCCATACTTTACATTGTGACAACACAACTGTTCAATGCTACGGCTTCCCACCAACTGGAGCTGTAGAGAAGGGGCTACAGAAAAAGCCAGTACCTGTCAAATACCAATGCTGCCAACTGTTGAAGAGTTATGAAGGTGGAGGCATTACTTTTCAGTCAACCCTCATATATTCCTCCAATCTCAATCTGAACTTCAATAAGCGTGAGGACAGATCGCTAATATTTCACACCCAATTCAATGGTTTATGATCGGTACAAATGGTAAACTTAGGACCAAAAACGTATGGTCTGAAATGTTTAACCACCCAAACTACGGCCAGTAACTCTCTCTCAATTGTGCTACAGTTTTGCTCTGCATCGTTCAAAGTTCTGGATGCATATGCTACTGGAAGGTGTTTCCCTAACTCCCTTGGCTAAGAACTGAGCCAATAGCATCTTGGCTTGTGTCCATGGTAATTATAAACTTTTTTTGAAAAATCTGGGTACTATACTATAGGGGGGTTGAGTAGCTTCTCTTTTAGCACTTGGATCACTTCTTTGCAGGGTGCCCCATTCACACTTGACACCCTTTTTTAACAACTCATGTGGTGGCTTCGCCACTTTA
This sequence comes from Schistocerca serialis cubense, assembly GCF_023864345.2. NCBI lineage: Eukaryota > Metazoa > Arthropoda > Insecta > Orthoptera > Acrididae > Schistocerca > Schistocerca serialis. The sequence continues at coordinate 532,090,006 of NC_064642.1, forward strand.
CTAAAGTGGCTCAGGAAGCGTTAATAGTATCTAAATAACCATACTAAACTTTTTAATGCTTTAGTTGTGCTGGGCTGATGATATTCCGCCACTGATTTTAGTTCATTTGGGTCTGGTTTTAACCCATCTTCGGTTAAGACATGTCCCAGATATGTGACCGTCTTCCTTAAAAAGTCAGATTTATCCATCTGAAACTTTAAATTATGTTGCCTTAGCCTTAGTCTTTTTCATCTAGTAACACCTGTTAGTATCCCTTAGCCAAATCAAGCACCGAAAAATATTTTGCCTTACTCAGTCCATCTTAAATTTCATATATACGTGGAACTGGGAAGACTGTGTTGCAGGTAATGTCATTTAGTTTTCTGTAATCAGCTACCAAACTCCATTTCTTTTTACCAGATGCATCCATCTTTTTTGGAATCATGAGTAACGGGAAATTATAGGTGCTTGATGGAGGTACTGTTATATCATCCAACATCTCATTTATATCCTGTTGTAACATCTCTTTCTGAACTTCTGGTATTCTGTAAGAGTGAGAGCAAATTACTCTTCCCTCTTCTTCAGGAATCAGTTTTATTTGGTGCGAATTGTATCTGTATATGTCAACTTATCCCCTGCCAAATGGAAGATATCATTATAGGCACAACACACCTCTGGTATGGACTGTTTTTCTACGACATTTAATGATCTAACCACGAGTTTCAGGCTGTAAACACAGACAAGGAAAAAAAAAATAATCCTGGATTTCCTGGTTAAAATATGCACTTTTTCCTGGGTGAAAATACACTTTTTCCATGTTAAGTGACAGTATACTTTCCCTTGGAACTGTAAAACTTATCAATCCTTTGAATGTTTGACATTTTATACACTGGCGTAGAACTTCTCGGCACTTTAGAAAATGAAACCTACTCAATTCCATTAAATGGCATAAGATGCATGTATTATACCTATAGATTTATTTATTCCTATTCAAGAATTCACCTATGATATAAAAGGAGTTGTCAAGGAGATATGATTTCAATTTATTTTTAAAACTATTACTGCTGTCTGTCAGACATTTTATTTCATCTGGTAATTTATCGAAAACTTTTACAGCAGTACAGTTTACCCCTCCTTGGGGCAAAGATAGGTTAAGTAGAGGATAGTGCAAGTCTCTCTTCCTTCTGGTACTATAATCATGAAAGTCACTGTTGATTTTAAACAGGTCTATGTTGTTGAGAACAAATTTTATTACTGAGTAAATGTAGTGTGAGGCTGTTGTAAGAATTCCTAACCTTTTAAACAGATGCCTACACGATGTGTGACTATGAGCCCCCACACATTATTCTAACAACTTTCTTTTGAGCAGTGAATTCTTTTTGTGTAAGTGTTAAGATACCCCAAAATATTATTCTGTACGACATCAGAGAGTGGAAGTATGCAAAGTATGTTGGCTTGCTAATTTCTATATCCTCAAAATTAGCAATTATTCTGATTGCAAAAGTTGCTGAACCTAGTTGCTTTAGGAGAACCAAAATATGAATTTTCCAATTAAGATTCTCATCTATATGAAAACCAAAAAACTTATAATACCCCACCCTGGCTACTGACTTCTGTTGATGTGTTATATTTATTATTGAAGGAACTGAACTCACTGCAGTAGAAAATTGAATGTACTGCATTTTTTCAAAGTTCAGAGCAAGCCCATTCGCAGAAAACCAATCAATAATTTTTGCAAAGGCACTGTATCATTTTCTATTGGAGTTTCTTTTACTAGATTAATAATGATGTTTGTATCATCAGCAAACACTGTCAATTTAGCTTCCTGTTTCTGATAAGAAGGGAGGTCATTCACATACATCAAGAACAGAAGGGGACCCATGACCAAACCCTGTGAAATGCCTAATGTAATTTCACTCCAGTCAGATGAAGTGGGAAATTTCCTTAAATCACCTAAACCATATAAAGGAACTTTTTGCTTCCTGTTCTGTAGATATGACTTAAACCACTCATATGCTGTTCCATTTATACCATAAAATTGTAATTTCTGTAACACAATGTCATGGTTCACATAATCAAAGGCTTTGGGTAAGTCACAGAAAATTCCTATTGGTGACATTTTACTATTTAAAGACTCTATTTTGTTGGTGTCGATGGCCTTTTGATATCTGAATCTGCCCCTGTAGATGAACAGTGGAGTGCATACGCTAGCAGACTGCGTGGCTGTGCTTCAGAAGTCTTGGGAAAGCCTCAGAAGAAGCACCAGGACTGGTTTGACGACTCAGATCCAGGGATCAGAAAGCTAATTAATGATTTCAGAATCTCTCTTCGCACCCCTGATGATAACAAGTGTAGAGCAGCGCATTACAATCTGAAAGTGAAGGTACGTGCTCTCAAAGACAGTTGGTGGGCAAATAAAGCAAATGAAATACAGTTATATGCCGACACACACCAAACGGGCAGATTCTTTGAGTCCCTGAAAACTATCTTTGGTCCAAGAGTTGGGAAAATAGCACCAGTCTATAACAAAGATAAAAGTTGTCGGCTGACGCAACAGAGTGACATCCTGTCTCGGTGGGCGGAACATTTTAATGACGTTCTTAATCCTGACCATCAGACAACCGATATTCCATACATAGAAGCACTTGAAGACCTGCCAATTGAGGAACAACTTGCGGATGCCCCTTCCTACGATGAATTCATTTCAGCACTGGCTAAGCTGAAAAATGACAAAACAGCAGGATTAGATAACTTGCCATCAGAGCTATATAAATATAGAGGGGGGGGTGGGGGGGCAGGCAAACATCAAGAAACCATTGTTTGCTCTGATCTTAAGGATTTGGGAGTATGAAATGATTCCACAAGACTGGAAAGATGCTTGTATTTCCAAGATCTATAAAGGCAAGGGTGACATATCAGACTGCAGCTCCCACAGGGGCATTTCTCTTCTCTCAGCAGCGGGAAAAGTCCTTGCCCACATAATTAACACCCGGTGAACACACTTTGCAGAAAAACTGCTACCAGAGACCCAGTGTGGCTTTCGCCCAAAGAGAGGCACAGTGGATGCCATATTTGTTGTCAAACAAATGCAAGAGAAAAGCTTAGAGCAACATCGGCCTTTGTTCATGTGCTTTGTAGACCTGGAAAAAGCTTTTGATCGTGTCCCACAGGAAGCTCTCTGGATCATACTAAAGAAAACTGGGTGCCCTGACAAAATTGTCAGTTTGATTCGGCAGTTTCATGAAAACATGATGGCAAAAATCCGCCATGAGGACAAGCTCTCAGAACAGTTTCCCGTGACATGTGGTGTAAAACAAGGGTGTGTTCTGGCTCCCACACTCTTCTCACTTTACTTCGCAGTTGTTATGAGAGACGCGACCAAAGTCTGTAGTAATCAAATTAGTCTCGACACAAGGACAGACAAAAGTGTCTTCAACATCTCTCGCCTCAGAACAAAAAGTCGCGTAACCAAACTATCCATCTTAGAGATTCTCTACGCAGATGATGTATGCATGATGGCTAATTCTTGCGAAACTCTTCAGACTTACATAAATCTGCTAAATGTCTCCTGCAGAAGATTTGGCTTAGCCATTAGCATCACTAAGACGCAAGTTCTCAAACAGCCACTTAGAGGTCTTAATGCAGATGACTCCAGTATTGAGATAAATAACAAACCCTTGCAAAATGTGTCAAAATTCAAATACCTGGGAAGCCAAATTAGAAATGACAACAGCCTGACAACGGAAATCGCAGCGCGTATAGCCAGCGCAGCCTCAGCCTTCGGTAAGCTTAATGACCGAGTATGGAAATCACATGATCTCAAATTACAAACAAAAATTGCAGTCTACAAAGCAGTAGTATTATCCACCTTATTCCATGCCTCAGAAACCTGGTGCTGTTACAAAGCTGACATTAAGAAGCTAGATAAATTTCATCTTCGATGTCTGAGATCAATTCTGTGCATCAAATGGGAAGACCGTGTCCCAAACACGGAGATTTTGCGCCGCGTGAAACTGGCTGGTATTGAAGCTTTAATAATGAAACATCAACTGAGATGGAGTGGTCACATAGCACGCATGGATGACAGTAGGCTACCTAAAGCGGTGTTCTACTCGCAGCTCTCGTGCGGGAAGAGGAGGAAAGGTGGTCAACACGTACGATATAAAGACACCATTAAACGCCACCTTGCAGCCTGTGGCATTCCAAGCAACCGTTGGGAGGAGCTAGCATTGCGCCGATCGGAGTGGCGATCAACTGTACATAAGAGCATCGAACAATTCGAGCAAAAGCGTCTAACGAACCTGGATGATAAAAGAGAGCTCCGAAAATCTCAGCTCAAGCCTGTCTACACGTATACTTACAACTCTGCTAGTCAACTTCACTGTGCTTCATGCAACAGGATATTCAAAGTGAAATTCGGATTCGCGAGCCACATTCGAGCCTACCACAACAAGGACAGAGAAGACTGACGCAGTCGCTGTTGCCGGACACGGCGAGGAGGACATCATCATCATGTTGGCAGTGAAATTGTATATTGCTGTCTCAGTGGAATAACATTTTCGAAATCCAAACTGTGATTTACGAAGTATCCAATTACTGTTGAGATGGCTAACCACTCCTGAGTACATTACTTTCTCAACAATTTTTGAAAACACTGTTAGCAAGGATACTGGACAGTGATTATTGACGTCTGTGGTGTCCCTTTTTTTGTAGAGGGGCTTGGCAATGGCATATTTTAACCTGTCTAGGAAAATACCTCGAGTTAGTGATGCATTACAGATATATCTCAGAACATCAGCTGTAACTGCTCCACATTGTTTTAAAATCTTGTCAGAGATGTCATCTACTCCAACAGAACATTTATTTTTTGAAGATTTAATGATTTTCCTTACTTCACAAGACATTGTTAGATGAAAATTAATCTGGCTAGGATTTCTCAAAACTGACTCTTCCATGTACTGCTTGGCTTTTTCTCTTCACCTACGCTTAAGAAACAGTTGTTAAATACGTTAGCTACTTGTGTGCTGTTGGTCTCATTCTCTTTAATAGTAATACTATCTACCCCAGTGGTTACTTTTCCTGTCTCTCTTCTAGCAGCACTCTATACTGATTTTATTTTATTGCCCGAGTTGTTAATTTCATTTCTAATATATATATATTTTTTACTTTCTGACAACTGTTCTCAATATGTTGCAATAATTTTTATAGCGTAAAATTAATTCTGGGTCTTTAGTAAGTCTTGCTGCCTTATAAAATTTTCATTTACTTTCTGAAGACACTTTAATACCTGTAGTAATTTAAGGTTGCTTTGAAAATTGTTTGTGTGTCAGTAAAATATAAAATAATGACATATACGGCTGGTCTCCTGGGCTCGAAATTCTTCTGGTCCTCAAAGTGTCAAGTTATAAACAAGAGCCAAACTGTGTGATTTAAGAAATTCATCGCACATTCTCACAAGGAACTTAATTCATCTTGCATAAAATGAAATTTACTTTGAAAGTGACGCTTTTCAAACCACCACTTGCAATATTTTCCCAAGACCTGTTAGGAATAGATTCGTTTCAGCAGTTGCCAGAGACTGCTAGAAAACTGGTGTTGGGCCTGCACAGCTACGATGGCGTAAAGAAGCCTGTTCATAGGTATAAAATGTTAAGAAACATTACATAACACCATAAAAGAAACAGGAAATCAAAGAATACTCCAAGAGTATCAGAATTTCGTAAACCATACTAAAACGCACAATTCAATTTGAAGTGCACATTTGTATGTCCAGATTCACAATGAAGTAGGCCACAACTGATATTAATTTTTCAGTGTAATTTTCGGGACATCAATTTTCTTGGAGTACCTGTACTGTACTGTAGTACACTGAAGCACCAAAGAAACTGGTACAGGAATGCATATTCAAATGCACAGATATGCAAACAGGCACAATATGGTGCTGCGGTCAGCAACTCCTATATAAGACAACAAGAGTCTGACAGAGTTGCTAGGTCAGTTACTGCTGCTACAATGGCAGGTTCTCAATATTTAAGTGAGTTTGAACGTGGTGTTGTAGTCAGCGCATGAACAATGGGACACAGCATCTCCAAGGTAGCGATGAAGTGGGGATTTTCATGAGTGTACTGTGAATATCAGAAACCTGCTAAAACATCAAATCTCCAACATCACTGTGGCCAGGAAAAGATCCTGCAAGAATGGTACCAATGACGACTGAAGAGAATCGTTCAACGTGACAGAAGGGCAACCCTTCCACAAATTGCTGCAGATTTCAATGCTGGGCATCAACTAGTGTCAGTGTGTGAACCATTCAACGAAACATCATTTACCGATGATGTTTTAAGCCGAAGGCCCACTCACGTAGCCTTGATGACTACACAACATATAGCTTTACACCTTGCCTGGGTCCATCAAGACTGATATTGGACTGTCGATGGCTGGAAACATGTTGCCTGGTTCGACAAGTCTAGTTTCCAATTGTATCGAGTGGATGGACGTGGACATGTATGGGTATGGAAACAACCTCGTGAATCCATGGATCCTGCATCTCATCAGGGGACTGTTCACGCTGGTGGTGGCTCTGTAATGGTGTGGAGCACATGCAGTTGGAGTGATATGGGACCCCTGCTACATCTAGATACAACTCCAACAGGTGGTATATACATAAACCTTTTGTCTGATCACCTGCATCCATTCATGTCCACTGTGCATTCCGACAGATTTGGGCAATTCCACCAGGAGAATGCGACAACCCGTACAACCAGACAGCCCTGCAGGATTCATGGTGTCAATTCCCTACAGCACAACTTCAGACATTAGTCAAGTCCCTGCCACATCATGTTGCAGTACTTCTGTGTGCTCGCAGGGGTCCAATGTGGCAAGGCAGTTAATGCTGACAGCCAAAAATGTGGAAATAAAATAAAATCAGAAAGCAAACTAATAATTTATTTTAGCATTTGGTAATTATGTGAATTTATTTTAATTCACTTGATAGCTCCCAGCAACAGAAATCCATTTTGTGTTTGTTTGATGTGGATGCTCTAAATGAAGAGGAAACGGCAACATTATGAAACATAAACAAGGTGCATAGGGAGACTCGTTTTTTACTTTCACAGTGACTTTGAATACCTTTCCCAATTCAGCATAAAGAAACTGTAATTTTATGCTTTTCTTTCTTCTTATTTTTCACAAAATTCCCTGCATTCTCAGTACACTCTCTAGCCATGTGCCCTGCCCTATGACATGTGAAACAAACAAGTGGCTTCGCTTTCTTATAGAGACCTCTATGTCCCAATCAATTGCAACTTCTGCACCTGACATCCTTGGAGCTTCAGGCTTTCGACAATTCTGAGATGATTCAACTATGCGAATTCTTTTCTCAAGTCGGCAGTCTCACGATAAATGCCCTGATTTGCCACAGATTTCACACTTAACATTACTTCTGCAATCCTTAGATGTGTGCTCTGTATGTTTACATGAGAAACACTTAAGGATTACCTTCCCCGTCTTGCCATGATGACATTTGTCACCAAATCCTTTTACCCTGGTGGACGTAATTGCCGACTCTTCAGTCATAGCTACCTCAACAGCCTCAGGGAGAGTAATGTTTTTCCCTCTTGTGCACACAATTGTCTGTATGTGCTCATCATAGATGCCTTGAATGAATACGGCTCTATTTAAGTTTCCTACTAATGATACAGATCCTGCCAGTTCTGATGCTGGCATTGCACCATGGGCAAATTCACAAAACTGATGTTGAAGTGTATGTACATTACTGGCCCAATCTGCAATCAATTCCCCCTTTGACTGCCTACTAGAAAACATATTACAAGCATAGAACTCTAAAGAACACTTACATGTGTAATTTTCCAACAAAATATTTCTAACTTCTTCCCAGGTGGAAGATAATTCACGCACGAGCATTTACTTCGTGCAGGACACTGAAGGCGATTTTTATCAATATTGGATGATCAGCTTCACATACCAATTCAAAAGCCATGTCCACATTTTAATCGTTTGACTGCTGGAGGTGCACCATCTGCTTGGTGTGCTGCATCCCATAGTGTAAACCCGGTGTTAAGTGCCTGTTCCTCGAGCTGCCACAGGGGCTGCCTTACCCAACCTGTGCTGAATATTTGATTGATTGGTTAGTTTGGGGTAATCCATGTGAGCCACTCGCAGGACCTCTGTTGTCCTTTCCCAGCTCCACATTGGCCATACTTGGCTAACACATGGGTCACCTCCTCCACCATGAGGACCCACCTTGGTGTCACTGTGGCTGAATATTTTTGGAATGACTATGACTCTAGGCAAAGCACTGTGCCCTCTCACAGCTGATACCGAATGAAAACTCTCACCACATAATAGTTTGTCTGCAAGTGAATTACTGCAGCATCAAACTGAAGCGTTAAAACTATTTTTGGTCACTTAGAATTATATCTTGCTTACAGTTTGTTTACACAATTTCTGTAGCTTACGCCAGACGTGACATTATTCGTTAGATTTACCTCAATAGTCGTCTGTTCTTTCTTGCATACCCTTTTATAACATCTGCATTTCTCTGTGGGTCCCTCACTTTACTAACTCCAGAACAAATAAAATAAGCCAGATTAGAGATAACTGTACATTGTTTTTGTTGTTCAAAATGTTGTATTATGTCGTTTATAGGAGAAAGCAACATACAGACCATCATTCATACTGCACTACAACATCGGAATTTACTGTGAGCAACAGTAAGAACAATTATACTTCATTTCATTAAATTTTTTTTGTGACGTGTTTGGAAATTTTAAATGACCCACTATTTTTTTCTGGGAATGCAACAAAGTGAGTGCTTAGTCATCTGCATTCAGATCCTTTATCTTTAAATCGGCACACCGTGTGCTTTGTAATCACTGGACATGACTGATTGTCTGTCACAGATATATTTTTCTTGTGCTGTATTTTTTAATTGTTGCACATAAATACCCATCAGATTTTCCAACATTTGAAAGCTGTGAAATCTATGTCTTCTTGTTAGCACATTACGTTCACTTATAGAGAAGATTCAAAGTCATGAACTGTAAATTTAGGAGTTCCTTTTACACTTTGTAAATATATCTTCTATTCTTCTTTTTGATCCGGGCTTCGGACCAGCACTGGCGAAGTTAAACATAAATATTTTTAATTTTTTCCCATTTTTGAAGTTCTGATAGCATTGTTGCATTCATTCTGTGCTGCAATTTTTTTGTATGGTAATTTTCAAAATACGGTATGACACAGAATGCAACCTTCCAAGTTTTACATCTGTACCTGCTTTCTCAATGCACTTTCTGTTTCCAGCAAACAATGCATCTACTTGTTAGTGTACTTTTCTTGGAATGCTCACTTGTTATAATGTTTGGAAAATGCTTTCCCACAAAGCTTAGAGGATTATCATCAGAACATCTTCCCATGCCAGCTTTTCTGCGATCTGAAGCATACGTTTCCAGAAGTTCCCTTACCAGTGACAGATGAAACTCTGCTATAGACATTTTACATGTTAGTGACTTGCGTAGGACATGAGTATTCAAAATACACAGATTGAGAACACGAAAAAAGGACTTCTCGTACCATTTCATTGTTTTTCACGGAGCTAAGCAGCATACCAGAACGGTCAACTCCCCCATATTCGAGTTACAGGGTGAGGCAGTGAAACGGCACGATTTCGATAGCGGTTGTCGGGCGCGGAGGGGGGTTGCGAGAGTGGGGGAAGTGACCTTGGGCGTCTAGAGTGGTGGAAGTTTCAGTAGCCATGGAGCGTTGGTCGAGTGCGCAACGTGCATATGCCGTAAAGGCATATTACAAAAACGCGGATAGTGTGGTTGGTGCTCAACGCGCCTTTCGTCGTGAATTCAACCTGCCGCCACGGGCTCCCGTGCCATCAAGGAAAGCCATTCTCCTTTGGGTTAAAACCTTTGAAGCTACTGCTAGCACAACAAAGAAAAGAGGCGGCAGCACAAAAACAATCCGGACACCCGAGAACATTAATCGTGTGCGCGAAGCGTTGGGACGAAGTCCGCGAAAATCCACGAGACGGCACAGCGCAGAACTTGGTCTCAGCAATCGATCAGTAAGACGGAGTTTGAAGAGTGACCTTCACTATCATCCATACAAAATTCAGGTAGTGCAAGCCCTTAAACCTAATGACTACAATAACCGTATACGCTTTTGCCAGTCAATGCTTAACGTTATTGAACGAAATGAAGAAAGAGTGCATAACTTATGGATGAGTGATGAAGCCCACTTTCATCTTAGTGGGTACGTAAATAAGCAAAACTTCAGATATTGGTCCTCAGATAACCCGCACGAACTTCATGAAAAACCTCTCCATTCTGAAAAAGTAACAGTCTGGTGCGCAATGTCATCTCGTGGAATCGTGGGGCCCTATTTTTTTTAAGATGAAGATGGCAACACAGTGACGGTAAACTCTGGACGTTATGCTGACATGTTGACCATTTTTGGTCTGCCTGGAATTGATCGACATGATCCAGATGCTGAAACACTCTTCCAGCAAGATGGTGCAACAAGCCATACTGGTAATGTCTCAATGGAATTGCTCAGACTTGCATTTCCACGACGTCTAATCAGCAGGAATGGCGATTTCCCCTGGCCTGCCCGTTCACCAGATCTGACGGCACCAGACTTTTTTCTTTGGGGCTACCTCAAGTGCAAAGTCTTCCAGGAAAATCCACCAAGAACAAAAGAAGACCTGAAGGAGCGAATTCGACAGGAAATTAACAACATTCCAGTACAGATGCTACGAAACGTCATGGGACAATTTCATCTCAGGCTTAGACAATGTGTGCAAAACCAAGGACGACACCTCACTGACACCATATTTAAAAAATGATTGTTTTTAAGTTAAATCTTTAATTTCCACTCTTGTACTTGAGATCCATGTTCAACTATTATGATTTTACTTGTAAATAAATCTTTGGTGGTTTTACAAAATCGTGCCGTTTCACTGCCTCACCCTGTATAATCTAAAATGCTTTGTAGTTTCTTAATTTTCACTCCAGTATTCCTGTCAATCTTTCCCGTGTCAATCATTTATGTGGTGTTACATTTGGTCAACATCCACACTTCCCTTTTGTCACACCACTTTATAGCAAGCATTGTATTAGTGCACATAAACTGAATATCTCCTCGTTTCAGTTTCTTGTCAAGTTTCGGCATGTTGTGTATGTTCTTAAGAACAGTTTCACATGCATTCGTTTGATGACTGTGTAGCCAGAAAAATAAGTTTGGGCTTGAGTACCAATTATCAAGGTATGTCCACGTGCTAAGTAGGGCGTCATTGGTGTAGCCACTACAGTACCACTTTTCCCCAAATAATGGAACTCAGTTTTTGTTGATGTCCCTGTATAAACAATGAAATCTGAGATATAGCCAGTCTTACAATCACACAATACAAATGTTTCTACTCCAAATCTACTCTGTTTCGATGGAATGAATTGTCTGAAAGGTAAGCGTCCTTTTAATAGGCAGTGGATGGAATTACCAGTTAATTCTCTGAAATGAAACTTCTGCTCTGGGACAGCTGCACAGAGTGTCTGCAATTTGCATGGCTCTAGTGTTACTATTTACCTCCAGTAACCAAAACTCTACCACTTTTGTGTTGTGTCTCTGATTTCCTACCTTGGAGTGCACTTGATGGCTCAAAATAGCCTTAAGCAATGTGCACATCATTATGTCATCAATATATGATACTACACCAATCTAATATAGGAGTGTTAAGACGGTGGTGTTAGCTGTAGCTGTATAGAGTAACAGGTCTAGAATGGATGTTGCTCCAGCACTCAAAACATCGTCACACTAGCTAAATACAGTAGTCTTCAGCGACTAATAAACACTCAACACTGACACTGGTATTTACACTTGCAATCACGGCCACCAATCCGGCATTTTTTTTTAAATACCTTTAAACTCCTCTATGATGAAGTTACCACCATTGTACAGCAAATCTTTCAATTTCTTACTTGCTAAAGCAGCTCATGAGGTTATCCCTATTATGTGTTACTTGTGTACGAGTTGTGGCTAGAAAAAAACCGGACTAGTACTGGTGAAACAATAAAACGAATGCAATAAGGCTGAAAGTCGCGTGGCCTGTCACGTGACTCACGCTCCACCTACTGCTCGAGTTTCATCTGCCTCCTGCACTCAGTCTGCCCGTGGCGTCTGTTTTAAGTAGTTGACGTTTTGTCTGTGCGTCGGAAAATGTTGAGTGTACAGAAAGAACAGCGTGTTAACATCCAATTTTGTTTCAAACTAGGAAAATCTGCAAGTGAAACGTTTGTAATGTTACAACAAGTGTACGGCGATGATTGTTTATCGCGAACACAAGTGTTTGAGTGGTTTAAACGATTTAAAGATGGCCACGAAGACACCAGTGATGACACTCGCACTGGCAGACCATTGTCAGCAAAAACTGATGCAAACATTGAAAAAATCGGTAAACTTATTCGACAAGATCGCCGTTTAACAATCAGAGCAGTGTCTGAGTTAACAGGAGTTGACAAGGAAAGTGTTAGGCAGATTCTTCATGAAAGTTTCAACATGAACAAAGTGTGTTCAAAAATGGTTCCAAAGTGTCTCACAATTGAACACAAGGAACGCCGAAGAATGATTTGTTCTGACATCCTGGAAAACATTGAAAGTGATCCCACCTTCTTACAAAATGTTATTACTTGCGATGAATCGTGGTTTTTTACTTACGATCCCGAAACTAAACGCCAATCGATGCATTGGAAAACTCCTGGTTCTCCACGACAAAAAAAAGCACGAATGTCAAAATCGAAATTCAAGGCAATGATGATTGTTTTTTTTTTTTTTGACATCAAAGGGATTGTGCACATTGATTGGGTACCAGAGGGACAAACAGTGAATCAGCATTACTACATTAGCGTCCTGGCTACCCTACGTGAGCGAGTACGGAGAAAATGGAACGATTTGTGGAGAAAAAAGTCATGGATCCTTCACCAAGACAATGCCCCAGCTCACAGTGCGTTGTCAGTGAAGACGTTTTTGGCAAAACACAACATTCCCATCTTAGATCATCCACCCTACTCACCTGATTTGGCCCCCTGTGACTTTTTTCTTTTCCCTAAAGTCAAGTCAGCTTTGAAAGGAACTAGATTTGAGACTGTTGAAGCAGTAAAAGAAAAAGCGACGGAAGTAATGTATTGACTTACCGAAAATGATCTGCAGCATTGCTATGAACAGTGGAAAATTCGTATGGAGCGGTGTACAGACCGAGGAGGAGAGTACATTGAAGGAGATAACATGAAATTGTAAATAATTGTAAATAAATGTTTTTTCCAGCATCAGTCCAGTTTTTTTCTAGCCGCACCTCGTACACTCATCCATAACGACAGTTTAGTGGTGGTCGTATCTCAAAAAAGGCTATTTCTATCATATAGTAGTTACTAATGACACAACTGAATACGCGTTGGTAGAGAGGTGTGTGGGCAGATGTCACTGAGGAAGCAGAAGCTTTTTCAGAGTAACTGTCTTCCTGTTAATTTACATTTAACTGAGTTTAAGTACAAATAGTATTAAGTTATTTATATATCCAAAAACAAAGATGATGTGACTTACCAAATGAAAGTGCTGGCAGGTCGACAGACACACAAACAAACACAAACATACACACAAAATTCAAGCTTTCGCAACAAACTGTTGCCTCATCAGGAAAGAGGGAAGGAGAGGGAAAGACGAAAGAATGTGGGTTTTAAGGGAGAGGGTAAGGAGTCATTCCAATCCCGGGAGCGGAAAGACTTACCTTAGGGGGAAAAAAGGACGGGTATACACTCGCCCACACGCACATATACATCCGCACATACACAGACACAAGCAGACATTTGTAAAGGCAACCTGTCCTTTTTTCCCCCTAAGGTAAGTCTTTCCGCTCCCAGGATTGGAATGACTCCTTACCCTCTCCCTTAAAACCCACATCCTTTCGTCTTTCCCTCTCCTTCCCTCTTTCCTGATGAGGCAACAGTTTGTTGCGAAAGCTTGAATTTTGTGTGTATGTTTGGGTTTGTTTGTGTGTCTGTCGACCTGCCAGCACTTTCATTTGGTAAGTCACATCATCTTTGTTTTTAGATATATTTTTCCTACGTGGAATGTTTCCCTCTATTATAACCATAAGTTATTTATATGGCGTACCTGTAGTAACATTAAGTCATGTTTTACACATACAGTGTAATTTTAGTGCCATTTCAAGCAGATACAAATAAATTGGGTTATGGTTGTGGGTCGCCACATAGCTGCACATATAATATTATCTCATCTCTCTCTCTCTCTCTCTCTCTCTCTCTCTCTCTCTCTCTCTCTCTCTCTCTCTCTTCCCCTCTCCCTTTTATATATTTAGTAACTGCATATATTTAATAGAATGCAGCATATTTTTATTATCATACAATATGTTGAAGATCAGGTAAATTTCTGCTTGTGTATTTTCACCTTCACCATCACCCTCACCCTCACCTTCACCTTGTCCTCCTCTTCCTCCTATTGTTAATGGTGCATGCTGTTAGAGTCAACAAACAAATGGCATGCGCTGGGAGTAGGATAGTAATGTGGAGTTATGCCGACCTACAATACATAATAAACACTAGAGGATAACAAGAATAGCAAATTGGACTAGATAACAACAGGAATGACAGACCTGGACACACTGAATTCATACAATACTCATATCTTTGCCTCATATTGGGCAGTACTAAATTGTTAGTGGGCAAAATCTTGAGGCTAAAGAAAGAGACTGTTGTAGCAACTTGTAAAAACAGTGATTTAATATTCAAGCTATCTTTTGTCAACATACAGTCTTGAGTGTTCAAAGGGCATACTGTATAACTCCCAGAACAATAGATGTGTGTCGTAAGCCATACCTTAAATTCTTGTTTTTCACACACTGACTGACGCACGCATAATGTCGGATGCTTCACTGACAGGCTGGGCTATGGCTCACGTGTGAGGCTCTGTTGTGGTCTTGTGGCAGTCAACAGGTTAAACCTCTGTTTGGACTTTTGACTCTAATGTGTGTAGTGATATGATTGTTTTTGTCTTTCCTCCTCTTCAAATAACATTCCAGTACAGACAGCTTCCATGGTGATCTCACTTCTATGCAGTGGGCGGTTTTGCATTACAGCTTACAGGCTGTATGTGACTACCCTTGTATTGTATTGTATGTTAACTGGGGACCTAGAAATGACGGAGATGCTCCGTCCCCACCGCAGCCGCAGTAGTCCACAACCCCACGACGACTACTACAGTCCACTTCACCCCTCCACCGCCCCACACTGAACCCAGGGTTATGTTGCGGTTCGGCCCCCGGTGGACCCCCCCCCCCCCCCCCCCCCCCCCAGGGAACGTCTCACACCAGAGTGTAATCCCTATGTTTCCGTGGCAGAGTAATGGTGGTGTACGCGTACGTGGAGAACTTGTTTGCGCAGAAATCGCCGACATAGTGTAACTGAGGCGGAATAAGGGGAACCAGCCCGCATTCACCGAGGCAGATGGAAAACCGCCTAAAAACCATCCAGACTGGCCGGTTCACCGGACCTCGGCACAAATCCGCCGGGTGGATTCGTGCCGGGGAACAGGCGCTCCTTCCTGCCCGGAAAGCCGTGCGTTAGACCACACGGCCAACCAGGCGGGCTGACTACCCTTAGTGAAAGCAGATTTCAGAAAGCAAAAACTGATATATTTTCTGTTAATTCTAGATCAATATAATCATCTTACAGATTTAAGTTTTAAACTGAGGTAGCTCGTAGTTCATTATTTATATAAAAATAAAGCTGTCTTCAATCAGAAGCTTGGTTTGAGCATCGAAATGTTTAATCGACATTTTGATGACTGGGTAGGTAGGATGTAGTTCAGCTGTCTGATAATGTTTTTTTTCATAGTTTTTCTGAATTTTGCATGGCAGATTTTACTGCACAAAAATGAACTCTGTTTATTGCATTTGAAAGAGGGTTGTTTTTTCTACAAAATGCTGCAAGCAAGCAAGCATACACTTATCAGAGATCATTGTTTTGTACTGAAATGATGATGTGTTATTTTCACAACAATAATTTTGTTTTCATCTTTAATTTCCTAAATGGAGACAGAATTCTAAGTTGTTAGTATTAAAAATATAACAGCTTGAAAATGTAGTTTTCTATTGAAAATTACTTAGCTATATTTGCCATTTCGAAACATTTTGGAAAAGTAAGTCCTAGGTTAGATTCTTCACAATAGTACGTGGTATATTTTCTGCCACTGTCCCAAATCTTGCTTCGATTCATTCTACACAAACCTTACATTCCCTCTGAGACCATATTGATACTCTTGTAGCTGGAATAAATTTAGGAAAATGTTTTCCATTGAGTGTTTACAGACAAAATATTTTGCGTGGAAGTTGATTCAAACAGGCATCCTTTGTTCATTAAAGATGCTGTCAATTCAGTAACGAATTCAACAAGATGTTTGCTAGTAGGCCTCATCATTTTACACAGGGTGTAACAAAATTTCCTTAACAGACTTTGAGGATTTGTAGTGAGGACCAAGACAGTAGTTAAGCACAGGAACTTGGGGTTGTAAACGTATACTATTTTCTCACTACATGGAAAATACCACTACATACATTGCTCTCTGACTCCTCCTGCTTGTCATCCAGACCCACTTACAAGTAGGGCTCAATGTGATGGCCACAGATGTCAACACAGGTAGGGTACCTCCCTACCACATTCCCATCTGTTGCAGACATAACCTGCACCAGTAAGTCTTTCCCAAATACCAAGGGGGTCTTGTAAATCGAGGTTTCATGTGGCCCCACAGATATTAGCTTAGCAGATTCAAGTCTGGACAACATGCTGGACCGAGCGAGGTGGCGCAGTGGTTAGCACACTGGACTCGCATTCGGGAGGACGACGGTTCAATCCCGTCTCCGGCCATCCTGATTTAGGCTTTCCGTGATTTCCCTAAATCGTTTCAGGCAAATGCCGGGATGGTTCCTTTGAAAGGGCACGGCCGATTTCCTTCCCAATCCTTCCCTAACCCGAGCTTGCGCTCCGTCTCTAATGACCTCGATGTCGACGGGACGTTAAACACTAACCACCACCACCACCAACATGCTGGCCAAGCAATCGGGGCCACCATGATCAATCCACTGTCCTTTCTGAGACCATTACCCATGAGTGTAATCAGAGATTAGCTAGTAACCCAACCCCCTTCCTCATCAACATTACCGCCTCACTGAATTATTTTTAAAATGACAAAAGATAAATGATATTTCATTTTTTTAGGTCTCTTATTAATTAACAAACTCATTGGTGAATGACACAATTGGTGCTTCTCATTTCTAACACCCTTTTTTTATAGAAAGATGAAATAATTCTCAGTTCATCAATAGTGCTACTAAAATGCCTTCTCAGAAATAAAGTAACTACTCGCACTGAAGACAAGCTTTTATTACAAAATGTGCTTCCTCCGCATCACTCCTCTCCTTAACATCGCTTATTTTGCCCACACCCTGCACCCCCATTTAAAATTAACTGAGTTAATGTGTGTGAACTACACTTCACCATTTTTAAATTACTTTGATGCGGGACTTCTTTCTTCTGAATCGGTAGAAATTGGGCTACTTCAGGTAGCTAATGCTTTCTCTCTGATCACTGCCAATAATAATAATAATAATAATAAGAAGAAGAAGAAGAAGAAGAAAATACAGTAATGGACTCAAACATCCCAGAGCAAACAAACAAAGAACAACACACATCAACTAAACAATCAGAGGAAAACGAAATCTTAAGACAGCCACCAGAACAAGCACAAATACAAAACAAAGTGACACACATGTTAGATATAGAAGAAAAATTTCAGCTGACATATATAGAATACAAAGACACAAATACAGACATTAGGCCATTCTTGCATAGACCACCAAATAACCCACAAGTCGAAACAACAATAACAACTATCAGCACAATCACACACAACAAAATAAATGAAAATACAACTATGGAAGAGTTACAACTACTGGTTTATATAGGAGCACTCACTACACTAAATATACACACTAGGCAGAGATCAGAACCAACACACAGAAGAAACCCACAAAACCATCATGGCAACACAGGCTACAGATCAGAATAGAAAAACTGAGAAAAGATATCGGACAGCTAACACAATTTATAAGAAATGAAATATCAGACAAAAATGAAAAAGGTTAGGTGAAATTTCACAACAAGAAGCGATAGAGCAATTAGATGAAAAGAAGTAGAAATTACAAGCATTGGCCAAACGACTTAGGAGATACAAAAAAAGTGAAAATAGAAGGAAACAAAACCAAACATTCAACACAAACCAAAAGAAATTTTACCAGACAATAGATAACACACACATTAAAATAGACAATCCACCAAGCATAACAGACATGGAACACTTCTGGAGCAACATATGGTCAAACCTGGTACAACATAACAGACATGCACGGTGGATACAAGCAGAAACAGACATAGACAAGATGATACCACAAATGCCTGAAGTGATAATTTTGCAACATGAAGTCACTCGAGCAATTAATTCTACGCACAATTGGAAAGCCCCTGGAAAAGATAAAATAGCAAATTTCTGGCTAAAGAAGTTCACCTCAACACATTCACATCTAACTAAATTATTTAATAGTTACATTGCAGACGCATACACAGTCCCTGATACACTTACACAAGGAATAACTTATCTGAAACCTAAAGATCAACCAGACACAGCAAACCCAGCAAAATATTGCCCCATAACATGCCTACCAACAATATACAAAATATTAACTTCAGTCATTACACAGAAATTAATGACACATACAACACAGAACAAAATTATAAATGAAGAACAAAAAGGCTGCTGCAAAGGAGCACGATGATGTAAAGAGCAACTGATAATAGATGCAGAGGTGACACATCAAGCTATAACTAAACAAAGGTTGCTACACTACGCATACATTGATTACCAAAAATCTTTTGATAGTGTACCCCACTCATGGTTACTACAAATACTGGAAATATACGAAGTAGATCCTAAATTGATACAGTTCCTAAACATAGTAATGAAAAATTGGAAAACCACACTTAATATCCAAACAAATTCAAATAATATCACATCACGGCCAATACAGATTAAGCGTAGAATATACCAAGGAGACTCAAGTCCTTTCTGGTTCTGCCTTGTCTGAACCCACTATTCAACATGTTAAATAATACAAATTATGGATATATTACTGGAACATACCAACACAAAATCACACATTTGCCATACATGCATGATCTAAAACTATAGGCAGCAACAAATCAACAACTCAACCAATTACTAAAGATAACAGAAGTATTCAGCAATGATATAAATGTGGCTTTTGGAACAGACAAATGTAAGAAAAATAGCATAGTCAAGGGAAAACACACTACACAAGAAGATTACATATTGGATAACCACAGCGACTGCATAGAAGCAATGGAAAAAACAGATGCCTATAAATATCTAGGATACAGACAAAAAATAGGAATAGATAATACAAATATTAAAGAAGAACTAAAAGAAAAATATAGACAAAAACTAACAAAAATAATGAAAACAGAATTGACAGCAAGAAACAAGACAAAAGCTATAAATACTTATGCTATACCAATATTGACCTATTCATTTGGAGTAGTGAAATGGAGTAACACAGACCTAGAAGCACTCAATACACTTACATGAGCACAATGCCACAAATATAGAATACATCACATACATTCAGCAACAGAAAGATTCACATTAAGCAGAAAGGAAGGAGGAAGGGGATTTATCGACATAAAAAACCTACATTATGGACAGGTAGACAATTTAAGAAAATTCTTTATAGAACGAGCAGAAAGTAGCAAAATATACAAAGCAATCACTCATATAAATACATCAGCTACACCATTGCAATTTCATAGCCGCTTCTACAGCCCTTTAGATCACATAAAATCAGCAGATGCGAAGAAAGTAAATTGCAAAAAAGAAAACCCTACATGGCTAGCACCCGTATCATCTAACACAGCCACACATCGATCAAGATACATACAACACATGGCTAAGAAAAGGCAATATATACAGTGAGACGGAAGGATTCATGATTGCAATACAGGATCAAACAATAAACACCAGATATTACAGCAAGCATATTATTAAAGATCCCAATACCACAACAGATAAACGCAGACTTTGCAAACAACAAATACAAACAGTAGATCACATCACAAGCAGAAGTACAATACTAGCAAATACAGAATACACTAGAAGACATGACAATGTAGCAAAAATAATACATCAACAACTTGCCATAAAACAACATGTTCCCACATACAAGTATGCACCACAAAATGTACTGGATAATCATGAATACAAATTATACTGGAACAGAACCATTATAACTGTAAATCAACACCACATAACAAACCTGACATCATACTCACCAATAAAAAGAAGAAATTAACACAACTAATTGAAGTATCCATACCCAACACAACAAATACACAGAAGAAAACAGGAGAAAAAAAATTGACACATACATCCAACTGGCTGAGGAAGTCAAGGACATGTGGCATCAGGATAAAGTTACCATTATACCAATTATACTATCAACTACAGGAGTCATACCACACAATATCCACCAGTACATCAACGCAATACAGCTACATCCAAATCTATATATACAACTACAGAAATCTGTAATTATTGATACATGTTCAATTACCCGAAAGTTCCTAAATGCAATGTAACATATACCATACAGTTAAAAGGAAGTCACGCTTGATCAAGGTCCGCATCACTTTCCATTTTTAACCAGACATAATGTCTGAGAAAGGAAAGAAATAATAATAATAATAATAATAATAATAATACAAGTACCTCCAACGACACTGACTAAAACCTACACCAATGTAGTAGCATTACACCCTATATAAAACATAAGAATTTACATTAACCATCATGAAAATGTGTAAATAAAAAAAGAACTTTCGTCCACTATTTTATTTGCTTCTTCTACAAAGGGTAGTAGTCAATTGATGGATCTCTGTAGTAAGCATCACTTTGGTTTTATTGTAATGCAAAATACGGGTGGGTTTCATTTTCTCTATCATCTCAGATTTTGTTCTGACATTGACATTAGATGCAGACGCCCCCTCCCATCAGAAGTAGTACACTCCTAGTGTCATTCCATATCACAAACCGAAAACAGTCTCATCTGCAAAATGATAGTTTATCTTTTTTCAGATTCTGGGAGACAGATCATTAGTCATCCCTCTTCTATTTTTTTTTAGTACTACACTCTATTGTAAGGCCATCTTTAAAATAAATAAAAGGTATGTAGCAGATGATGACTGATACCCTTTGACCTTCGGAGATGCGGCACGTGGCAAGAAGAGGAATGTAAATGCCGCAAGAGAAAATGACGTATGTCCAACCATATTTCCCCAATTATCAGATGACCCTGAATAGAAGATAACCCTCCTCTTTTCTTTAGAGGCTCCTTAAGAATTTATTTTTAAAATATATGCTGTCCAATCAAAATGACAAACTTTTACTGACGTAAGGTACCTGACTAAAAAATTAACATTACACCTATTCTAAATTTATCCCATATATTAACTGTCTACAGGACTGATGACCATAGATGTTAAGTCCCATAGTGCTCAGAGCCATTAACTGTCTACATTTTGATAACACAAGAAGAAATAAAATAAACAAAAAGGAATTGTTTACATTAATTTTTATCTTCACTGTATTTTTTGTTTACTTGGCCTATCATCTGTGGTATCACTATTTTTATTTGTCAGTCATCATTCTAACAGGACAGCTGTGACACTTATATCTTCATTGTCACAAATATTTGGCTTTCTTCTGAATATGTTGAGAAGTCTGAGGTTGTGGTTATGGTGAGACCCGAGAACACAACTGTTTTTTTTTCTGAGCACACAGTGGACTTTGCTTTTATACTGACATGAAATTCTTAAAATGTCTCTTGCTTACAACCATATCATCTGCCCACCACTTTCTCATTCGCTGTGTAGAAGCAGCAGTTGACAAAACCCCTATCCTTCCGGTCATAACCTGCAGTGAGCATCGACAACATTGCTGCATGAAATATGGAAGTATAATGTGATATTTAGCATTTCCTGTATAAATGTATGTTACTGCTGGGTATTTGTCCAATTTTAAAGTCAATTCACTTCCACGTACAGACTGATTCAGGCAAACTGCAACTAAACATGGTACACATACATAAAAAGCCGAAGCCAAAGTACGTAGTGCAGACTCTCATGGTTTGCAGTACGATGCACAATGAAATTTGCTGCCCGCTCACCACTCCCCTCCCCCCCACAAACCTTCCATAATGCTTTGATTGAGCAATAGTGAAACATAGATGGCAATATCTTCTAGAGTATAGGTCATATGTAACAGCAACAACTAATACAAAAATAAAATATCGCAATCATGATCCAAGCCAATTCTCAAACTTTCACTCGTACCACTCCCAAAACCAGATTTCATACACCGATTTCCCAATGCCATTTCTGAGTGGTCATTTGAACACTTAAAGCTACTCTGGAAATGCACTTCTACGTGCCAGTTTTCCAATTCCACAATCAATTTTTGCTTCCATGTAAATGCAACTGGTTCTGAAACATGCTATAGGGTTGTCAAGTTACATGTTGTTTTCAGAATGTTCAGTTAATGTGGACTTAATATGCAGTGAAGAAGAAGCAGAGATATTGGACTGAGCATGAAGCTGTCTACCTGTAACACTTGGGGCGAGGAGAAATAATGACTGTGTTGACTGAATCAGAAATTTGATCAGCTGTTTTCCAGATGCCATGTTTAACTAGGCTAGCAAATCCATTTCAGACCTTAACATGTAAACATGACAGCAAAAAATGGTTCCCAAAATTCAGTTTTCACCTTTCAGAAGATGTGTTCCATGTAAACGTAGCTAGCGACATCAGTTGGTAGTAGTTCCATAATGGGTCTTTCTGCTGTAATTTATTCTTGCAATAACAACTGCAGTCAGGTTAATGCGATTTATTTCATTACTTAGATATTTAATTCTAGATTACTTTTCTTTCTCATTTCATGTTAATGTCATCATCTTGTTCTAAAACTGATTTAAAGCTGGTGACGTTTTCCCCCAGTAAGTTAATACGTGAACAGCAACTGAATTTCTAGTTTGCAATTCACTGGGTAAATCATTACAGTTTGTCATAACCTAGTAGAATACTGACTTTGATTCAGAATCAGTTAATGGTTTTTGAAAGGCAAGATTAATGTTACCTTCACTTAAGAAGCTGCATAAATGTACGTGTATGGTATCCATACATGTATGACAATTTTAATTTCAAACTTGTTCGATACAACTAAAGTTTGTATGTTGATAAAAATTGATACTGCTTCCTCCTATGTTTCACAGAATTGTCAGTTTTTAAGTAGAGCATTAGATCATTGTAGTGGCTAGCTCATAGTTTCTCATGTACCCCTTGCACTAGCGCTGCAAGTCAAATGTCACATGACCGTTCCAGCAAGGTCGATACTGCATTAAGTGTTCCGCTGTATCAGGAAATCTCAAGCCTACTCACAAGCTATATACTACGGAACTAGTCAAAATAAATTCGTACAAAACTTCAACAGCCAAAGCTTCATCTGTAAATGTAAGATGACACCTATATTAATTTACAAAACAATGTAAAAAAATTGACCTCAGCAGCAACAGATGAATCTGCGAATATAAGATGATCCTGTATTTTTGGAATGACGAATTTGGGAAAAAACCTCGCCTTATAATTGGGTAAATAAGGTACACAGCTCCTCTTTTGGGAGCACAATCCATGCAACATTGCTTGCCTCAAAGTGTTAAACATGGACCAATTGGAGCTGATATGCCCTTGTTTTCTGTTGATTTGGCCAGCCTTTTGTAAAGCAACCTGCACTCTAATGTGGACTCTGAAGAGTGGTGCAACATGACATATTTTTCAGTCGTAGGTGTTATCACAACTCTCAGCTTCCATACTGCTCTGGAAATTATCCTTGAACATATGCAACAGTACTCCATTCGTAACTCATCCCCTTAACTTCTTGTATCTCTATGCACCACTTTTGAAACATCTTCAGTGTGGAAACTGTGTTACTGAACCGAAGGCAGCAAATTTGCAAGTAATTTAATGCATTTTGTGTTTTACCCCTACTTGCTCTGGTCCAATTCCTATATTCAGACTGGAATACATGAAAATCATATGTTACATTGACAGTTGTTATTGCAATAATGCTCTCATTTTATTTGTCTTGTGTTAAGCAATCAAACAACAGTTAAGTTTCTATCAATTTGTCTTTCTCTGGTATTGCTAAGAAAAATTTTCATGGTGCATATAAAAGAAACTTTTGGAGTGATACAAGCTGAATTTTCACATATGCTATCATATGACAGTGTTCTTGTGTCTATGTTCGTGTGTAAAGAATTAGTTGAGCAGTAGGACACACAACTAAACTACTCATCATTTTGTTTACGAGTCCATCTTCCACTAGTTTCTTATAGTGACTGATGACCTTAGCTGTTTAGTCCCCCTTAAACTTCCCGACAACCACCACCACCTTATAGTGATTCATGGTTTTTATATTGCTTTTCACTCTACCTACTTCCTTTAAAACTGACAAAACAGCGAGAGAGGCATTTAAGAGGATTACACTACACTGGGGTCAGATCTGTCAACTAAAAGAACCATACAGCAATTGTTCAAATGTGACTGCTACATCATGGTGCTCCAGGCAACATCCACCTGGCAATGACATTGCCCTCAATCCATCCCAAAGCACCCCAGCAATATTCTTCCTGGTAAATGGACCTTAACCTTTGGACTTATATCTGTGGGACACATACAAGCGTTAATTACATGGAGATTTTCAATGTAATCATGCTTCCTACGGTGTTATCCAGATTAATCGCACTTGAATGAGTGTAGCAGTTTATGAATATAATAGAGGGAAACATTCCACGTGGGAAAAATATATCTAAAAACAAAGATGATGTGACTTACCAAACAAAAGCGCTGGCAGGTCGATAGACACACAAACAAACATAAACATAAACACACACACAAAATTCAAGCTTTCGCAACCAATGGTTGCTTCATCAGGAAAGAGGGAAGGAGAGGGAAAGACAAAAGCATGTGGGTTTTAACGGAGAGGGTAAGGAGTCAATCCAATCCCGGGAGTGGAAAGACTTACCTTAGGGGGAAAAAAAGGACAGGTATACACTCGCACACACAAACATATCCATCCGCACATACACAGACACAAGCAGACATTTGTAAAGGCAAAGAGTTTGGGCAGAGATGTCAGTCGAGGCGGAAGTAAAGAGGCAAAGATGTTGTTGAAAGACAGGTGAGGTATGAGCGGCGGCAACTTGAAATTAGCGGAGGTTGAGGCCTAGCGGATAACGAGAAGAGAGGATATACTGAAGGGCAAGTTCCCATCTCCGGAGTTCTGACAGGTTGGTGTTAGTGGAAAGTATCCAGATAACCCGGACGGTGTAACACTGTGCCAAGATGTGCTGGCCGTGCACCAAGGCATGTTTAGCCACAGGGTGATCCTCATTACCAACAAACACTGTCTGCCTGTGTCCATTCATGCGAATGGACAGTTTGTTGCTGGTAATTCCCACATAGAAAGCTTCACAGTGTAGGCAGGTCAGTTGGTAAATCACGTGGGTGCTTTCACACGTGGCTCTGCCTTTGATCGTGTACACCTTCCGGGTTACAGGACTGGAGTAGGTGGTGGTGGGAGGGTGAATGGGACAGGTTTTACACCGGGGGCGGTTACAAGGGTAGGAGCCAGAGGGTAGGGAAGGTGGTTTGGGGTTTTCATAGGGATGAACTAAGAGGTTACGAAGGTTAGGTGGACGGCGGAAAGATACTCTTGGTGGAGTGGGGAGGATTTCATGAAGGATGGATTTCATTTCAGGGCAGGATTTGAGGAAGTCGTATCCCTGCTGGAGAGCCACATTCAGAGTCTGATCCGGTCCCGGAAAGTATCCTGTCACAAGTGGGGCACTTTTGTGGTTCGTCTGTGGGAGGTTCTGAGTTTGAGGGGATGAGGAAGTGGCTCTGGTTATTTGCTTCTGTACCAGGTCGGGAGGGTAGTTGCGGGATGCGAAAGCTGTTTTCAGGTTGTTGGTGTAATGGTTCAGGGATTCCGGACTGGAGCAGATTCGTTTGCCATGAAGACCTAGGCTGTAGGGAAGGGACCGTTTGATGTTGAATGGGTGGCAGCTGTCATAATGGAGGTACTGTTGCTTGTTGGTGGGTTTGATTTGGATGGACGTGTGAAGCTGGCCATTGGACAGATGGAGGTCAACGTCAAGGAAAGTGGCATGGGATTTGGAGTAGGACCAGGTGAATCTGATGGAACCAAACGAGTTGAGGTTGGAGAGGAAATTCTGGAGTTCTTCTTCACTGTGAGTCCAGATCATGAAGATGTCATCAATAAATCTGTACCAAACTTTGGGTTGGCAGGCATGGGTAACCAAGAAGGCTTCCTCTAAGCGACCCATGAATAGGTTGGCGTACGAGGGGGCCATACTGGTACCCATGGCTGTTCCCTTTAATTGTTGGTATGTCTGGCCTTCAAAAGTGAAGAAGTTGTGGGTCAGGATGAAGCTGGCTAAGGTAATGAGGAAAGAGGTTTTAGGTAGGGTGGCAGGTGATCGGTGCGAAAGGAAGTGCTCCATCACAGCGAGGCCCTGGACGTGCGGAATATTTGTGTATAAGGAAGTGGCATCAATGGTTACAAGGATGGTTTCCGGGGGTAACAGATTGGGTAAGGATTCCAGGCGTTCGAGAAAGTGGTTGGTGTCTTTGATGAAAGATGGGATACAGCATGTAATGGGTTGAAGGTGTTGACCTACGTAGGCAGAGATACGTTCTGTGGGGGCTTGGTAACCAGCTACAATGGGGCGGCCTGATGATTGGGTTTGTGAATTTTAGGAAGAAGGTAGAAGGTAGAGGGGCGGGGTGTCGGTGGGGTCAGGAGGTTGGAGTCAGGTGAAAGGTTTTGTAGGGGGCCTAAGGTTCTGAGGATTCATTGAGGCTCCGCCTGGACATCAGGAATGGATTACCTTGGCAAACTTTGTATGTGGTGTTGTCTGAAAGCTGACACAGTTCCTCAGCCACATACTCCCGACGATCAAGTACCATAGTCGTGGAACCCTTGTCCGCCGGAAGAATGACGATGGATCGGTCAGCCTTCAGATCACGGATAGCTTGGGCTTCAGCAGTGGTGATGTTGGGAGTAGGGTTAAGGTTTTTTAAGAAGGACTGAGAGGCAAGGCTGGAAGTCAGAAATTCCTGGAAGGTTTGGAGAGGGTGATTTTGAGGAAGAGGAGGTGGGTCCCGCTGTGACGGAGGACGTAACTGTTCCAGGCAGGGTTCAATTTGGATAGTGTCTTGGGGAGTTGGATCATTAGGAGTAGGATTAGGATCATTTTTCTTCGTGGCAAAGTGACATTTCCAGCAGAGAGTACGAGTGTAGGACAGTAAATCTTTGACGAGGGCTGTTTGGTTGAATCTGGGAGTGGGGCTGAAGGTGAGGCCTTTGGATAGGACAGAGGTTTCGGATTGGGAGAGAGGTTTAGAGGAAAGGTTAACCACTGAATTAGGGTGTTGTGGTTCCAGATTGTGTTGATTGGAATTTTGAGGTTTTGGAGGGAGTGGAGCTGGAAGTGGGAGATTGAGTAGATGGGAGAGACTGGGTTTGTGTGCAATGAGAGGAGGTTGAGGTTTGCTGGAAAGGTTGTGAAGGGTGGGAAACCAGGAGATTGGATAGTTTTTTGAGGTGGAGGGTGGCATGCTGTTCTAATTTGCGGTTGGCCTGTAGGAGGATGCACTGAACAGCCGGTGTGGATGTGGGAGAGGAAAGATTGAGGACTTTTATTAAGGATAGGAGTTGACGGATGTGTTCATTGGCTGAGAGGCAAGGCTGGAAGTCAGAAATTCCTGGAAGGTTTGGAGAGGGTGATTTTGAGGAAGAGGAGGTGGGTCCCGCTGTGACGGAGGACGTAACTGTTCCAGGCAGGGTTCAATTTGGATAGTGTCTTGGGGAGTTGGATCATTAGGAGTAGGATTAGGATCATTTTTCTTCGTGGCAAAGTGACATTTCCAGCAGAGAGTACGAGTGTAGGACAGTAAATCTTTGACGAGGGCTGTTTGGTTGAATCTGGGAGTGGGGCTGAAGGTGAGGCCTTTGGATAGGACAGAGGTTTCGGATTGGGAGAGAGGTTTAGAGGAAAGGTTAACCACTGAATTAGGGTGTTGTGGTTCCAGATTGTGTTGATTGGAATTTTGAGGTTTTGGAGGGAGTGGAGCTGGAAGTGGGAGATTGAGTAGATGGGAGAGACTGGGTTTGTGTGCAATGAGAGGAGGTTGAGGTTTGCTGGAAAGGTTGTGAAGGGTGGGAAACCAGGAGATTGGATAGTTTTTTGAGGTGGAGGGTGGCATGCTGTTCTAATTTGCGGTTGGCCTGTAGGAGGATGCACTGAACAGCCGGTGTGGATGTGGGAGAGGAAAGATTGAGGACTTTTATTAAGGATAGGAGTTGACGGATGTGTTCATTGGCTGAGTTGATGTGTAGGTGAAGGATTAGGTGGGCGAGGGCAATGGATTGTTCAGTTTGGAACTGGTATAGGGACTGATGGAAAGAAGGGTTGCAGCCAGAGATTGGAACTTTAAGTTTGAGGCCTTTGGGGGTAATGCCAAATGTCAGACAAGCCTGAGAAAATAAAATATGGGAGCGTAATCTGGCTAGGGCGAAGGCATGTTTGCGGAGGGAATGTAAATGAAACTTAATGGGGTCGTTGTGGGGGTGTTGTGAGGGTGACATTGTATTAGAAAGTGGAAAGTGTAACATGAGGCTGAAATGAAAATCAAAATAACAATATATGGGGAGAGATAAAGGTGAACTACAAAGCAACTGGAGATCTGGTGCGAAAAAAGGCGAAAAAGTGTTGGTTAAAGCTGGGCTATGTTGATCCTGTGGTGAACTTGGGTTGGTAGACAACGATGTGCATAAAGGTTAGGTGGTTGTGTTGCCGCCAAAACACGTTAAAGGGTGAAGAAATTCGGGAAAATTTCGAAAAAACTACGTGTAAATGTATTAAAAGGAGTGGTTTTGTGGTGGCAGATTATGAAAATGAGGCTAACAATTGTCTGACGAAGAAATAATTACGTTAAAACCTGTGGGAAGCAGCTACAAATGATCAGTGATGTGGAAAAAACGGAAATGGAAATAAAGCAAAAGTTATTAGAAATAGCCGAAATGGTTGTTTAATAGGTGAAAGGAACTGTTTGTGAACTAGAAACGGTGGATTTTATAGCAGCAGTAGTGTTGAAAACAGAAAAAAAAATTTTTTTTGGTTATGGTTTGGAAGTGGGTTATGTATTATTGAGGGTGACATGGTATTAGAAGGTGGAAAGTGTAACATGAGGCTGAAATGAAAATAAAAATATATGGGGAGAGATAAATATTCCGCACGTCCAGAGCCTCGCTGTGATGGAGCACTTCCTTTCGCACCGATCACCTGCCACCCTACCTAAAACCTCTTTCCTCATTACCTTAGCCAGCTTCATCCTGACCCACAACTTCTTCACTTTTGAAGGCCAGACATACCAACAATTAAAGGGAACAGCCATGGGTACCAGAATGGCCCCCTCGTACGCCAACCTATTCATGGGTCGCTTAGAGGAAGCCTTCTTGGTTACCCAGGCCTGCCAACCCAAAGTTTGATACAGATTTATTGATGACATCTCCATGATCTGGACTCACAGTGAAGAAGAACTCCAGAATTTCCTCTCCAACCTCAACTCGTTTGGTTCCATCAGATTCACCTGGTCCTACTCCAAATCCCATGCCGCTTTCCTTGACGTTGACCTCCATCTGTCCAATGGCCAGCTTCACACGTCCATCCAAATCAAACCCACCAACAAGTAACAGTACCTCCATTATGACAGCTGCCACCCATTCAACATCAAACAGTCCCTTCCCTACAGCCTAGGTCTTCGTGGCAAACGAATCTGCTCCAGTCCGGAATCCCTGAACCATTACACCAACAACCTGAAAACAGCTTTCGCATCCCGCAACTACCCTCCCGACCTGGTACAGAAGCAAATAACCAGAGCCACTTCCTCATCCCCTCAAACACAGAACCTCCCACAGAAGAACCACAAAAGTGCCCCACTTGTGACAGGCTACTTTCCGGGACTGGATCAGACTCTGAATGTGGCTCTCCAGCAGGGATATACGACTTCCTCAAATCCTGCCCTGAAATGAGATCCATCCTTCATGAAATCCTCCCCACTCCACCAAGAGTGTCTTTCCGCCGTCCACCTAACCTTCGTAACCTCTTAGTTCATCCCTATGAAATCCCCAAACCACCTTCCCTACCCTCTGGCTCCTACCCTTGTAACCGCCCCGGGTGTAAAACCTGTCCCATGCACCCTCCCACCACCACCACCACCACCACCTACTCCAGTCCTGTAACCCGGAAGGTGTACACGATCAAAGGCAGAGCCACGTGTGAAAGCACCCACGTGATTTACCAACTGACCTGCCTACACTGTGAAGCTTTCTATGTGGGAATTACCAGCAACAAACTGTCCATTCGCATGAATGGACACAGGCAGACAGTGTTTGTTGGTAATGAGGATCACCCTGTGGCTAAACATGCCTTGGTGCACGGCCAGCACATCTTGGCACAGTGTTACACCGTCCGGGTTATCTGGATACTTTCCACTAACACCAACCTGTCAGAACTCCGGAGATGGGAACTTGCCCTTCAGTATATCCTCTCTTCTCGTTATCCGCTAGGCCTCAACCTCCGCTAATTTCAAGTTGCCGCCGCTCATACCTCACCTGTCTTTCAACAACATCTTTGTCTCTTTACTTCCGCCTCAACTGACATCTCTGCCCAAACTCTTTGCCTTTACAAATGTCTGCTTGTGTCTGTGTATGTGCGGATGGATATGTGTGTGTGTGCGCGATTGTATACCTGTCCTTTTTTCCCCCTAAGGTAAGTTTTTCCCCTCCCGGGATTGGAATGACTCCTTACCCTCTCCCTTAAAACCCACATCCTTTGGTCTTTCCCTCTCCTTCCCTCTTTCCTGATGAAGCAACCGTTGGTTGCGAAAGCTTGAATTTTGTGTGTGTGTTTATGTTTATGTTTGTTTGTGTGTCTATCGACCTGCCAGCACTTTTGTTTGGTATGTAGCAGTTTATGTGCGTAGATGCTCCAAGTCCAATGGGAACCCTTAAAACATCTATTTCAGACCCCCTGAAATGTCTCATCCACTGTAATTTACTCTTCAGTATGTTGCATGTAATGAATAAAATGTCCTCTCACACCAAAATCATGCACTGCCAGACGCTCAGCCATTAGATCTTATTTGTTCCTAAACCTCCCTGGGACTGGCATTGACAATTTTAGTCTTGAAGAAACTACAATTGCATAAAGACAGGGAAAAAAATTATTGGCAGCAATAAATAATGGCACTAACAAAAGATTATATGGACCTCTACTTCAGGTAGTTACTATTTTTGTATATCTTTCATGCCTGTGCTAGCAATTGCTGTGTGAAATAATGGCAACTTGAATGAGATACAGACCAATTAAACACAAGTATTGTGTGCTCCTTGTATCTTTCAGAATTACACGATTCAGTGATATACTGGGACATATTACAGGAAATTAAGCTCTCTGGGGTATCTTTAATGAGCTGAGGAGAATGTACAAAGAATAAATAATGTTTTTGAACAATCATAAATTCATTATACGGACAGATATTTCAGCAATCTACTTCTCCAAACGCAAAAATAAAGCATGCTTACACTCCTTGGAATAAAATGGAAAATATCTCTCATAAAAGTTATATTCAAATTTTTCAATCTTGAATCCAAATTTCTGGTACAGAATCATTGCAGAATTTTTGGCAGACACGTGCAATGTCACATCTTTTTCTTGAGATGTCTGTAACAAAAAAAGAAAATAATTTTGAGCTATAGAACAAGAAAGTGATGATAAAAACTACAGCAACTTTATCTATATGTAGTATTATGCCTAAAATAACAGGCGAAAGTAAAGCAGGCATCAAATCCTGATTTTCTAAGACTAAATATGTATCAGAAAAATTTTATATTCAGCTTTCTTCTTCGCAGACACAAGTGGCAGCAGATAAAGGGCTGACTGTGTAAGGCATTTGATCTTAGATTAACACAGAAAATGACTTCATATCAAGCTGAACTTGAAACCTATGTTGTATAAATGTTAATCCCATATTATGTTACTGTGAAATAGGACCAACTTTGACTGACAAAAATTTGTATCAAAGTTGGATTCAAATGTAATCATTAGTTTACAGTGTAGCGAGATAACAAAGTAACACTTTCCTTTTGTGCAAATACAGATTCAAATAAATTGTTATCAACATGTAAATATGTGACTACGCCAATCCCACACTGCTGACGCTTGAAATCTATTTTTCGATCTGTAGGGTTAGGTTAAGGAAATTATCAGCTATGAATGAACGTAATCAATTTAGATAACTGACCTCACAAAAATTCTTGGAGACGTCTCTTAATTTATGTAATTTTTTTAAAGACATTTCATAGACACTCAGTAACTTAGTAAGCATGGAAAATTCAAAATATTTGCCATGATTAGTTAAGTATGTTAATTATGACAGCAGTCAATAATGACTGAACATCTCTTATAAAATGTTTCTGGGGGAATGTGTTGGTTGTTCAAGTCATACCCCTCAAGGGACAATTACTGTATTCGATAAAGTAATTTAAATAACACAATTCGTTTTATGTAAACTCAAACTTTATTATTCAAGCTATAAACCAGTTTCCACACAAATACAAAAATATTTTCTCAAAGTCAGATTCCAACCCTTTTCAAAAATGCACCTTTGGTATTACTAAGATTCCTGATTTCCTAATTCGTGGCCCCTATAGCCAAAGTTGTTCTTAGAATAAATAGTCAGCGATGACATAATAAATATGTAGAATAAGGTAACAAAAGCCACAATAAAAATTACAAACTATAAATGTAGCATTACTTCCGTAGGAACATACAATTAGAGAACATATAGGAAACATTTGCAATACAGACAGTGTCCTGGTGGCACAGTGATTAATGCAACTGCCTTGTACGTTGAGGTGGCAGAAGTAATGGAATAGCGATATGTAAATATATAGATGATGGTAGTATCATGTACACAAGGTATAAAAGAGCAGTGCATTAGCAGAGCTGTCCTTTTTACTTAAGTAATTCATACGAAAAAATTTCTGACGTGATTATGACCACATGATGGGAATTAACAGACTTTGAACATGGAATGGTAATTGGAGATAGACATATGGGACATCCCATTTCAGAAATAGTTAGGGAATTCAACATTCTGAGGTCCACATTGTCAAAAGAGTGTGCCAAGAATACCACATTTCAGGCATTACCTCTCAAACACATACAACACAGTGGCCGATGGACTTCACGTAACAACTGTGAGCAGTGGCGTTATCATAGAGTTGTCAGTGCCAACAGACAAGCAACGTAACATGAAAAAAAAAAAAAAAACAGAAATCAATGTGCGATGTACAACAAACGTATCAGTTTGAGATAGTGTGGCAAAATTTGGCATCAACAAGCTATGGCAGCAGATGACCTATGCAAGTGCATTTGCTAACAGAATGAAATCACTTGTGGCATATCTCCTGTGTTCATTACCATATCAATTGGACAATAGATGACTGGAAAACCGTGGCCTTGTCAGAGGAGTCCCCTGTTTCAGTTGGTAGGATCTGATGGTATGGTTCGAGTGTGGCACAGACCGCAAGAAGCCATGGAGTAAAGTTGTCAACAAGGCACTGTGAAACATAGTGATGGCTCCATAATGGGAGGGCTGTGTTTACATGGGACAGACTAGGTCCTCTAGTCCAACTGAACTAATCATGGACTGGAAATGATTATGTTCCATTACTTGGATAACATTTGCAGCCATTAAAGGATTTCAATTTCCCAATCAACAATGGAATTTTTATGGTCGACAATGCGCCATGTCACTGGACCACAATTGTTCACGAGTGGTTTGAAGAACATTCTTGACAATTCGAGCGAATGATTTGGCCACCCAGGTGACCCAACATGAATCCCATTGGACATTTATGAGATGAGAGGTCAGTTCATGTACAAAATCCTGCACCGGCAAGTCCTTCACAGTGGACGGCTATAGAAGAAGCATGGCTCAATACTTCAGCAGTTGTTGGATCCACATGATGGGGCAAATTTATAAACAGTGTGTGCCTCCTAAGAGTCATCAGAGCAGATATTTACAATTTTGTTTTTGCTATATGTAGCAAGAGTTCCCCTCCCCCCTCCCCGCCAACCATGGACCTTGCCATTGGTGGGGAGCCTTGTGTGCCTCAGCAATACAGACAGCCATACCGTAGGTGCTACCATAATGGAGGGGTATCTGTGGAGAGGCCAGAGAAATGTGTGGTTCCTGAAGAGGGGCATCAGCCTTTTCAGTAGTTGCAGGGACAACAATCTGCATGATTGTCTGATCTGGCCTTGTAACATCAAGCAAAACAGTACTGCTGTGCTGGTACTGTGAACAGCTGAAAGCAAGGGGAAATTACAGCCGTATTTTTTCCTGAGGGCATGCAGCTTTACTGTATGGTTAAATGACGATGGTGTCCTCTTGGGTAAAATAGTCCCCCAGTCGGATCTCTGGGCAGGGGCCACTCAGGACGACGTCATTATGGAGAGAAACAAAACTGGCATTGGAATGTCAGATTCCTTAATTGGGCAGGTAGGTTAGAAAATTTAAAAAGGGAAATGGATAGCTGCTGGTAAACCTTTCAGGATGTGAGGTCATGGCCCAAGAAACTCTTCTGTTCCTCATGTTTCGTCCAGGACTGCGCTGGACATCCTCAGAGCCCCCCCCCCCCCCTCTTTCCTATTAAAATTATCCTGATGCTTATAAATTTCAATGGTTTCTCTATATAGTCATGGATGATAATTTGATGTTGTAGATAAAATCTCTGTTTCAGAAAACTTCACTTTGTGGTTTGCTGACTGAAGAGCATGCTCTGCTACAGCTGATTTCTCTATTTTTCCTAGTCGGCAGACTTTTGTGCTCTTTTAGTCATGTATTTACACTCCTCTTGGTAGTTCCAATATAAACTTTACCACACGTACATGGAATTTTGTATACACCAAATGCTGACAGAGTAAGGCGTTTACCCTTCACAGATCGGAGTAGCTGACTTATTTTCTTTGTTGGTCTAAAGACCAGTCTGACGTCATGTTTCTATAAAAATCTTACACATCTGATTTGTTACTTTTTTTAATAAAATGGAGGGAAACTATGTTTTTCCATTGTTGTGGTTCGTCCTTGTCCTTCGGTCTTCTGTTTCTTAGTCATAAAATTCTCTTTATCTCTTTCCCTGAGTAGCCATTTTTCTCGAAGGCCTGCTTCAGATGTTTTATTTCAGCATCCACGTGTTCCAATGTGCATATCTGTTCGGCTCTATCAACAAGACTTTTAATGACACCTCTCTTTTGTTCTAGACGGTGACTAGAGTTTTTATGCAAATATCTGTCGGTATGTGTTACTTTCCATAAAACTTTATATCCCAAACTTCCATCGGACCGTCTCATAACTGAAACATCCAAGAAAGATATTCTGTTATCATTTTCCATGTCCATGGTGAACTGGATT
This sequence comes from Schistocerca serialis cubense, assembly GCF_023864345.2. Classification (NCBI taxonomy): domain Eukaryota; kingdom Metazoa; phylum Arthropoda; class Insecta; order Orthoptera; family Acrididae; genus Schistocerca; species Schistocerca serialis. The sequence continues at coordinate 532,125,819 of NC_064642.1, forward strand.
TTTGGATTAATTGTATTTAGGTGATCAAAGAATTCGTCCAAAGCCTTTCTACCATAGGACCAAACCACAAACGTGTCATCTACAAACCAATACTAGCAACATAGTTTCTTATTTGCTTTGTCCAGAGCTGATTGTTCGAATTTCTCCATATAGAAATTAGCAATTGCAGGAGCTTTGCAGGACTTTTGCTACACCATCTAGTTGCTCATAAGATTCATCGCCCCACTGGAACTGACTCAAAGTAAGGCAATGTCTAAAAAGAGCAGTCAAATATCCATTATGAAAATCATAACTTCGTTAACTGGAACCATAGTGAATAAGGACACTATGTAAAAACTTACAAGAATATCTTCAGGAGCCAGAATTAGTACTTAAAGTTTCTCAACAAAATGACTAGAGTCTTTTATACACGAGTCAGTTTTCCCAATATATAGTTGTAAACGAGTTGCCCACATATCTCGCTATTTTGTACGTGGGAGAATTGATGACACTAACTATGGGTCTCAAAGGAAAATCTATTTTACGAATTTTGTTTCCTTGGGGAAATTTCGTATACCTGCTTCTATACTCACGATAATATCTTCAACTGGTACTCTCACAGGTGTTATAGCATAGTTTCCTCCTTTTGTAAGGACAGAAATCTTGTTTTGAAATAACATTATCTCCGACTTGTTAACAACACTATCAGACATAACTATATTGCTTGTGCTGCTACATTAGCTTGTAACTTTCTGAACGTTTCCTTGTGTCTATTAGTAGTCATTTCCATCGAGCTTCCATAGATGTAAACGTAAGGTAATGTATTTTATTCCACAGATCTATCTGTACCTTACTAGCAAGGAACAAATGCAGTTTCAGTACCTTACGGTCAACAGAATCCATTTCTCATCTTGTGTAATCTATCCTTTCTTGGAGTAGTGCTCTTTCTGTACAATCATAAATCCAATGACCCGAGCTGTCCGGAACATCCTCTTCAGCTTTAGAAAGTTTGGTATAGAAGATGAGTCTCTATAATGTAACAAGAAGGTTAAAGTACAAATTAAATGTGCTCTCTTCTTACGTAAAAAATTCAAAACGTCTGACTGATTTTGAGAAATCCTCCCCGTAGAGTCTTCTGAAAGAAGGCTATCACAACCAGATGACATTATATTGGAACTACCAAGAGGAGTGTTAATTTTTTTTTTAAGGGAGATGAAAATTTAATAGTCATGGGGGACTGGGAGTCAATAGTAGGAAAAGGAAGAGAAGGAAATGTTGTAGGTGAATATGGAATGGGGGTAAGGAATGGAAGAGGAAGCCGCCTGGTAGAATTTTGCACAGAGCATAACTTAATTATTGCTAACACTTGGTTAAGAATCATGAAAGAAGGTTGTATATGTGGAAGAGTCCTGGAGACACTGGAAGGTTTCAGATTGATTATATAATGGTAAGACAGAGATTTAGGAACCAGGTTTTAAATTTTAAGACATTTCCAGGGACAGGTGTGGACTCTGGCCACAAATTATTGGTTATGAACAGTAGGTTAAAACTGAAGAAACTGCAGAAAGGTAGGAATTTAAGGAGATGGAACCTGGATAAATTGAAAGAACTAGAGGTTGTAGAGTGTTTCAGAGGGAGCATTAGGGAACGACTGATGAGAACAGAGGAAAGAAATCCAGTATGAGAAGAATGGATAGTTGTGAGAGATGAAATAGTGAAGTCAGCAGAGGATCAAGCAGGTAAAAAGATGAGGGCTATTAGAAACCCCTGGGTAACACAAGAGATATTGAATTTAATTGATGAAAGGAGAAAATATAAAAACGCAGTAAATGAAGCAGGCAAAAAGGAATACAAAATTCTCAAAAATGAGATCGATAGGAAATGAAAAAGTGGGCATAGATAGAGGAGAAATGTACGGATGTAGAAGCATATATCACTAAGTGTGAGATAGATGCTGCCTACAGAAAAAGTAGAGAGACCTTTGGAGAAAAGAGAACCACCTGTATGAATATCAAGAGCTCATATGGTAAACCACTAATGAGCAGAGGGAAAGCCGACAGGTGGAAGAACTGTTAACTTTTGTACTAAGAAAGTGATAAACATAAGTAATAATCTCCTCATGTTTATTCGTTACTCATCTTTTTAAAGTTTCTCTTCGAAGCTTTTAGTAATTTTCTGCAAATGTGGAATGTGACATGTGACTCCTATGCTACAGCTCACCTTTTTATTTATTTATTCTTTATATCACTTTGTGCCGATCGTATAAACATCACTGACTGGAGGTCAGTGTTTAGAAATGTGGGCACAGACATTAATGGAGTGCGACTTGAGCTGTGGTACAACTTTACCCTACATTGTCTCAGCAGGGTGCCCAGTGCAGAGGATCTCAGGTTCAAAACTCAGTCAGTTCCTTGCACATACACATGTCACCATAATACTCCCTTCTCCACTGCGAATAGTGCAGTTTCATCCACATTATGTATTTCGTCAGCAGTAAACTCATGTTCGAGTATTTCCTCATATTTATCAAAGAATGCATTAACACGCTCTCTATTAAAATACCTTCCTTTGTTCCACTGATATTGCTTATGGAACAGGACAAAGCTGGATGATCTTTCAAAAACCTGTAATACCAATTTACTTTATTGAAGTGAAGTGGTAGATGATATTTCCCAGCAAGTTGTTACACAAGTTTCCTTAATTCAGTAGTAATTACTCCGAAGAAACCAGACTCTAAATTAATCATATGCTGTGCTAATTCATCTTCCACTTCTGCTATCATATCATTACATCTTCCAAATTATGATATTTTATCTAAACCCTTCAAATTAAGATTACTTTGGTACTCATATATCATATCTTCTACATGCTTCATTAACTCTAATTTCATCATGCCAATGTTTCAGCAAAGCTTCGTCTATATTCTCCTGCTTCCACTTATTGTGAACTCTCTTTGTCATATTGATCAGATGAAACACTTTTTAGTTGGTACGTTACTGCTATCAATGCCTAACTCATACCGCTATGATTAATAAATTCTCCATAGGTACGACAGGTAGCAAGACCCATCATTCCAAACGAGATCTAAAGGTCTAACCTCAAAATTTCTACCACTTGATTATGCTTAAACAATATGCCATTTGCTGTCACAGATTATAAAAACAGAAAGCACAATAAATTTTCATAACATAGTGTTGTTGCAATTATCACTATAGTAGAGAAAGTAGCATCAATTGGAAATAAAACAAGAGTTCCATGAACTTTGAGCATTCTGGGCTACTGGTCTGTGTGGTGAGCAACATTGTGAGAGTCTACGCGATGTGAATTATATTGTTTACTTTAAAATAAGTACGTATTCCAGTGTATCTACTGATTATGACAAAGGAACGAATCCAATTTTGGAATTTTAATACCATTTAAGCTGAGGTTTCGCTTATACAAAAATAATGTGCAGCAGTTAGAACTAAGGTTGAGAAAACAGAATGAGAAAGTATCTGCTAAAACCAAGCACAAGAAACCAGCCACTGATTTCAATGTAGATGCTAATTTTAATATTACAATTTCATGCCTCAGGAAGCTTTCAAATGGTGGTTGGTGATTTGTTTAAGACAGATGCAGAAACAGCTTGCACTGCTGTTCACAAGGTATCGGCCTGCACTGCCTCACAGAAGAAAGAATACATCAAAACACCTATGGAAAAAATGACTTGAGAAAACCCAGTCTGACTTTTGTCAAATATCGGTAGCATGTTTATCTGGTTAATTAAGCACTATTGACTACCATATCCCCATGAGATCACGTTGTGGAAGTGCAGAGAGATTTAGGAATTGTCAAGGATAGGTTTCTTTAAACGTACAAGTAATCTCTGACGCTGCACTTAATCAGAGCACGTTAAAATGTATACAAAGCACCACATGTAGCTTCACGACAAAAATCTGTAAAAAAAAGTCCAATATGAATAGAAAGTGAATTTAGCTTCAGGACAAAAATCTGTTTTTAAAAAAAGTCCAATATGAACAGAAAGTGAATTTACCAAGTGTCACAATGCAGTGGATTCAGAATTTATTATTGACTGCAGCAGCAAATCTTTTTTATATCTCCTTTTTCTGTTTACATTCATCCATCTTTATAACATGACACCTTCAATAACAAATATTGTGTATCTATAACGTATGATTAGTGTCTGCATTTGAACTGTCTCATGATGATCTCTTCATCTCTAATTGAGATTAAAATCTGTAATTGAAAAGTGTCATGATGGTCTCTCCATTGGCAAAAGATTCTGGAATAGTCCCCCATTCAGATCTCCAGGAGGGGACTACCAAGGGGGTGGTTACCATGAGAAGAAGACTGAATAATCAACAGAAAAATAACATTTTAAGAGTCAAGGCATGGAATGTCAGAAGCTTGAACGTGATAAGGAAACTAGAAAATCTGAAAAGGGAAATGTGAAAGCTCAGTCTAGATATAGTAGAGGTCAGTGACGTGAAGTGGAAAGAAGACAAGGATTTCTGGTCAAATGAGTGTAGGGTAATATCAACAGCAAAAGAAAATGGTATAACGGGAGTAGGATTCATTATGAATAGTAAGGCAGGACAGTGTGTTACTGTGAACAGTTGAGTGATAGGGTTGTTCTTATTATAATCGACGACAAATCAACATCGACAATGATAGTTCAGGTATACATGCCGACGTCGCAAGCTGAATTTGAAGAGATTGAGAAAGTGTATGAGGATATTGAAAGGGTAATACAGTAAGTAAAGGGAGATGAAAATCTAACAGTCATGGGCGACTGGAATGCATTTGTAGGGGAAAGAGTAGAAGAAAAGATTACAGGATAATATGGGTTGGCCAAGGAATAATAGAGGAGAAAGACTAATCAAGTTCTGTAACAAGTTTCAGCTAGTAATAGCGAATACTCTGTTCAAGAACCACAAGAGGAGGAGGTCTACTTGGAAAAGGCCGCATGGTCAGACAGATTCCAAAATCAGATACTGGATTGTAAGATGTACCCAGGGGCAGACATAGACTCAGATCCCAATATAGTAGTGATGAAGAGTAGGCTGAAGTTTAAGACATTAGTCAGAAAGAAACAATACGCAAAGAAGTGGGATACAGAAGTACTAAGGAATGATGAGATATGCTTGAAGTTCTCTAAGGCTATACATACAGCAATAAGGAATAGCTCAGTAGGCAGTACAGTTGAAGAGGAATTGACATCTCTAAAAAGGGTCATCACAGAAGTTGGGAAGGAAAACATAGGTACAAAGAAGGTAACTGCAAAGAAACCATGGGTAACAGAAGAAATACTTCAATTCATCGATGAATGGAGAAAGTACAAAAATGTTCCAGGAAACTAAGGAATACAGAAATACAAGTCGCTGAGGAATGCAATAAACAGGAAGTGCAGGGAAGCTCAGACAAAATGGCTGCAGGAAAAATGTGAAGACATCGAAAAAGAAATGATTGTCGGAAGGACAGACTCAGCATACAGGAAAGTCAAAACAACCTCCGGGCACATTAAAAGCAAGCATCATACCATTACCAGTGCACTGGGAATTCCACTGTTAAATGCAGAGGAGAGAGCAGATAGGTGGAAAGAATAAAAGCCTGTATGATGGGGAAGATTTATCTAATGTGATAGAAGAAGAAACAGGAGTCGATTTAGAAGAGAGAGGGGATCCAGTATTAGAATCAGAATTTAAAAGAGCTTTGGAGGACTTAAGGTCAAATAAGGCAGAAGGGAAAGATAACATTCCATCAGAATTTTTAAAATCATTGGGGGAAGTGGCAACAAAACAACTATTCACAAATGTATGAGTCTGGCGACATACCATCTGACTTTTGGAAAAGCATCATCCACACAATTCCAAAGACGGCAAGAGCTGACAAGTGTGAGAATTACTGCACAATCAGCTTAACAGCTCATGCATCCCAGTCGCTTACAAGAATAATATTCAGAAGAATGGAAAAGAAAATTGAGGATGGGCTAGGTGACGATCAGTTTGGCTTTAGGAAAGGTAAAGGCACGAGAAAGGCAATTCTGACTTTGCGGTTAATAATGGAAGCAAGACTAAAGAAAAATCAAGACACCTTCATAGGATTTGTCGACCTGGAAAAAGTGTTCGACAATGTAAAATGGTGCAAGATGTTCGAAATTCTGAGAAAAGTAGAGGTAAGCTACAGGGAGAGACAGGTGATATACAATATGTAAAACAGCCAAGAGGGAATGATAAGAGTGGATGACCAAGAATGAAGTGCTTGTATTAAAAAGGGTGCAAGACAAGGATGTAGCCTTTCGCCCGTGCTGTTCACTCTGTACATCAAGGAAGCAATGATGGAAATAAAAGAAAGTTTCAGGAGTGGAATTAAAATTCAACATGAAAGGATATCAATGATATGATTTGATGATGACATTGCTATCCTGAGTGAAAGTGAAGAAGAATTACATGATCTGCTGAATGGAATGAACAAAAAGGGCATTCCTGGCAAGAGAAGTCTACTAATATCAAATATTGGGCTTAATTTGAGGAAGAAATTTCTGAGAATGTACGTCTGGAGTACAGCACTGTATGGTAGTGAAACATGTACTGTGGGAAAACTGGAACAGAAGAGAATCGAAGCATTTGAGATGTTGTGCTACAGACAAATGTTGAAAATTAGGTGGACTGATAAGGTAAGGAAGGAGGCGGTTCTGCACAGAATTGGAGAGAAAAGGAATATGTGGAAAACACTGATAAGGAGAAGGGACAGGATGATAGGACATTTGTTAAGACATGAGGGAATGACTTCCATGGCACTAGAGGGAGCTGTAGAAGGCAAAAACTGTAGAGGAAGACAGAGATTGGAATACACCCAGCAAATAATAAGAGGACGTAGGAAGCAAGTGCAACTCTGAGATGAAGAGGTTAGCACAGGAGAGGAATTCGTGGCAGGCCGCATCAAACCAGTCAGAAGACTGATGACCAACTTGATGCTATATTTCAGTTAAAATCGCAATAATATTTGTTTATTTACTGGTTTCAGCTTATGTTAAAGGCTTCTTCAGAATTTTTGGCCCCCCTATGGCTGGTGCTGGTGGCTTCTCGGTTTTCTCATGTTACCACGATCGTACACAGTGACTGATGGCTGCGGAGCCACGGCTTAAATAATGTGCAATTCATGTGCCGGCTATGGATTACATCATCACCAGCCAATGGCAAACTCTTCACAAGAACTGTATAAAATTTGCATATTAAGTTCTCGTAGACCACATACGAGTACATAAGAAGTTAAATCATTTCAAGCATCAGGAAAGTAGTCATTTATGTTAAAATAAAATAAACAAACTTACAAAACAATAGAAGAAGCAGTGTAATCTATTGACATTGCTATGAAAGACAAACACATCATTCTTATTAATGTTTTGTCGATAAATAAATAAACTAAGAGAGTGGTAATCATATGGACATACAGATATTACATAAGACATAATGACAGGTAAAATTACATTAAAAGGTGCAACCATTAAAATATTATCATGCCACTGTATATTTACTATGCACTGCCCTTTGGTAAGAATTCAAAGTGACGCTGATGGCTAAGCAACGTGAACATTCAGAAGAAGTAGCAACTAGGCAATTAGTGAAATAGGTGTGTAGAATATGAGACACTGGAGACATACCGTAAGACTTTTGAAAATATATCATCCTCAAAATCCCAAAGATAGCAAAGGCAGATAAATTAAGGACTATCACACACACTCACCTAAACAGCTCAGGATGACATTCAGTTTGGCTTTCAAAAAGGTAAAGGCACCAGAGGGACAGCTCTGGCATTGTGCCTGATAATGGAGGCAAGACTTAAGAAAAAAATCAAGGATCCTCCATAGGACTTGTCAGCCTAGACAAACTTATTGACAATCCAAAATGGTGCAAAATGTTTGCAATTCTTGAACCCGGATTTCCCGCTTATTGTGAGAGGTGGCCTTAATAACCTCGGCTATCTGTGCATGCTCTCCAAATGGCATATGATGATAACAACATTATTCTCAATTCCTTTCAGTCTCATTATCCATAGTACAAGAATTAATAATGTTGGCAAGCATTAGGTGATGAATGTAGTGGACATGGCATAAGGATGTAGACAATGTGACATATGGAGGTTTGTATTGGCCCGGGGAGCATGCACAGATAACTGAAGTGGTTAAAGCGACTGTTCACAGTAAGTGGGAAATCCGAAATAGAGTCCCAATCTGGGGCAAATTATCACCTGTCACTATTAGGTAATACATCTATACCTAATGTAACTGACGTCAAATAATTTGCAGTTAGCGAATAAATTTTGAATTATTATGTACAGGCAACTAAATAATATTTCCATCCCAAGAAGCAGAATCTGAGCACTTATTCCACCTAATGAGTCACGGTTATCCTTTCTTCTTCTGTAGTGGTCAATCCAAGGATTGGTTTGCAACAGCTACAATGGCAGCTTGTCTCCATTCTGTGCGTCTTTCAGCTTTTCTCTTCATTTCTTTATAGGTGTTACATCCCACATCTTTCACGATTTGATCCATGTACCTCCTCTTGGTCTTTTTCCCTCGACATACCCCTCTATGATTGTGTTCAGGAATCCTTTATGTAGATGGCCTGTAAATTGCACTCTTCTTTTAACAATGAAACTCCAGAAGCGTCTCTTCTCACCTGCTCACGGTTATCCTATTGAAAAATAATACTCCCTTTATCATTTGCTGATGCTGTTTCCAGTTTCCCCAGAAAAAGTTAGTTTTCCAATACTCAAGACACTGATTCACAAAAGCTACCCTCAAAGTCCTACTGCTACGTTTCCATAAGATACAAACATCCCAATTTGAAATTCATATGGTAATCACTGGTGTTTTACACTGTTCTATGTTTTATTCTTTCAGATTTTTCATCACCAAACATTGTAAGCAGTAGAAACTGCACTAACCAAATCATATGCCAGACCATTAGTCAAAAATTACTTCTGGTATTTTCTTCAGTGTGACTTGTACTTGGTTTGCCAATATCATGAAGTAGAATACATCACCTAAAATTATTCAGCTGATTAGTATCATCACTATTTTATATTATTGTTTATATTTCATGTTTCTCTGGTTATTTTAAATAATCAGAACACACTTACACTGGCCCCATCTTCAATTGTCATTTTGTTTTACATTTGAGGAGAAAACAGCCTGTGAGGTGCAGGAAACCTGTGTTTCTCAAGGATTTTTGGCACCTCGCCAGGACACAGGATAGAACATGACACTGAATACTGTAAATATGACTGAAAAACATTCTCACATTAACAAAACACTAACTATGATGCATGTGAATTTATATGGCAGTTTCTGCACTAATGAGAAAATAGATGGCATATGAGTATCAGAGCACTGGCTGAAAAGTAATGAGGTAGATTTCTTTATTCCTTAGTGATATGTTGCTGCAGATGTAATGCGTCAGGGAAATGGCAAAAATGGTGGGGCTGGTATATTTGTTACAGAGGATACAAGAGTCACAAAAATTGATATTAGCAAATACTGTTCTGAAACGGATGGGGAATTCAGCTGTGTAAATCTTGTGGCTCTTAATCTAATTGTGACAGAGATATTTATTTGAGAATTTTGAATTAATGATGAAAAGTTCTTAAAGTCTAAAACAAAAATTGCTATTTGTGGGGACTTCAGTACAGAAATTGGAAACAATAGAGCAAGTTGCTAAGTCATTTTTCAACCCCCTCAGAATGTTCAATCTATGTTGTAGCAATAAGGAATGCCACACATGATGTGGCATGTTACAGAACATCATTGGTAACTTTGAAAGGGATCTGTGCACAGGGTGTATACGGCGACAAGGATAAAAAATTCCCGGGTTTCTCCCGGATATCCCGTTTAAAAAATACGCTTTTTCCCGGGCGAAAATACACTTTTTCTGTTGTAAGTGACAGTAGGTTTTCCGTAGATTTTCCCTCGGAACTGTAAAACCTACCAATTCTTTGAATGGTTAACGTTTTATACAATTGCGTAGAACTTCCCGGAAAAAAATAGAAAAGACGGGCAGAGAAGTTTTGGAGAGACTTCTAATTTTAAAAAAAGGAGAGAAGTGTTGGAAAGACCTTTGATTTGCAGCAACATATACGTTCCATATTTTCGTATTACGAAAGTATAAATTCGAATTGCACCAAACAAAGAGCGTTAGTTTGCGGAGCGTTGAAACCGAGGTTGCTATGTCCTTTTGTAGTAGTGATGGGCTAAACTGCGACTTTCCGATATCAGTGATTTCTGTGAATGCTACTTTTCAGTATCTGTTATTCTTAACTGTGATTTGTCGTACGTCGTGTATCCCTCCGCCACTGCTATTTCTGCGACTTCTGTGATTTCTGCTATTTCTGCGACTTCTGTGACTCCTGCAATTTCTGCGACTTACCACCGTATGAAAAAGTTACATCTGTCCACACAGAAAATTGCATCTCAACAAACCTGTCATTGGTAAGGATGTTTTACGTTTGTTCTTCCGTTGGCTTTAATTTTGTATTGAAGAAACAACTGTGAAAATATTAATAGTGTAATTAATATGTAAGTAGCCATACAGTAGCGTAATAGTTCGTGTTTATAAAATGAATTCTAACATATTGTTATGTTCACAGGTACGCGAACTACATTTTAGTCACTCAGTAAAGGGGTAACTCAAAATATCATTGTCAACAGATCTGGAGAAATTGCCACTGCGTCTTTAGACCGTTTTCGTCAGACGAGAGGTTAGTTTCTAAGTGTTTCGATGGACTTAATTACTTCAGTGAGATCGTTCTTGCAAATGTGAAATATACCCATTGAGTGGCTTTCATTAGAGCAAATTTTAGCAATCTACTCTGTCAATTATATTACTTGTAATTAGTGACAGCAAAAATTGTTTAATAATCCTTGTGATTTTGGAGACACAGTTCTGACTCTGATTACTGGTTGCTGTACGTATCTATCCACATCAAGGCTGTTGAGAGAGACTCATGAAGATTCAAGATATTAGATAGCTCTTAGAAGATTTTGCAGTTTAAAAGTAACATAATTGTGAAATAAGTGTGCAGATGAGTGATTAAACTGTGTTTTATTGAAGTTCATAGTATGAAGGCTTTCACGACCGGATGACATATCTTCTGGTAAACCTTGCGGGATGTAAGGTCGTGGTCCATGAAACTCTTCAGCTCCTAACGTTTCGTCCAGTGCTTCGCTGGACATCTTTAGAGGGGTGTTTCTCCTCCGGTGAGTCTTGCCGACTGACGGGTCGGACGTCTGAGAGCGACTTATGTATCGTAGAAAGTGGGCGTGACCAGAGTTACACGTGATATGCAGAGATAACCTTTGTCAGAGATAAAACTTAACTATCGATCGTAATCTTGTCACGGATAAAACTGTCTAGCAATTCTGTAGTGCTACCGTCCAAATATCACTAAGTTTCATGGTCTCTTCTTTCCGATTAAAATTATCCCTATGTTTATATATTTCAATTGCTTCTCTACAAAGCCGTGGGTAATAGTTCGTCGTCGTAGATAAAATTTTTGTTTCAGAAAACTTCACTTGATGATTTCCTGGCTGAAAAGCGTGTTCTGCTACAGCCGATTTATCTGTTTTTCCTAATCGGCAAAGACGATGCTGAAGAGTTTCATGGACCACGACCTTACATCCCGCAAGGTTTTATTGAAGTTGTTGTGCGATTTTAAAGGAATAATAAATGTTAAATACAGTGAGTGAATAATGAAAATCTCATTTTCCACATGTTTAAGCCGTCCTATACCCGTAATTTTCCGCCACTTATTTACTGGTAAACAATAGTTGGAGAGTGACATGCCGCCCCCCCCCCTCCCCATCTCCACAATCTTGGTGTGACACTGACTTGTAACATATCCCAAAGTCTACAATATGCATTTTGAGGCTGTTGATATGAAAGTGGGAAGTACAGATCTTCCATTTAAATCAGGAATAGCTTAAGTGCACTACTTGAAAGTAACACAAGAAAAGCGTACTTATGTCCTACTTAAGCAAAAAGTTCTTGTGTGTGAAGTTGCCATGTAGAACACCAGGTATAAAACTTTTCTCCCGAGTCTTGAACTGTGTCAGAACAAAAGTGAGGTATTCATATGACCCAATAATACTGTTTTCATTTCACTACACTTATACAGATGTCTGAGTTCCTCTGTGTTAACATTGCAAAGTCCTGTAGGCATGTGGAGTATTAAGCAAAACTGTCATATTGGAAGCAGGATCAAACACATTTGTTACGTTACTTGATATTTTCAGGAGAAAAAGGCAATGTTGCTTCTTACTAATATACTTTCAGAGTCACAGCTGTGTTTGACCAACCATAACTGATAATGAATGTGCATGTAGTCATATAATGTGAAGGGCTTATTTCAATAGTGGTAGAAGTCCATTACCTACACTTTTCTGTCTATAATGCTTCTGAAATTAATGATCCAAACAAACATAAATAAAGGTTCATCTCTAGCAAGAAGCCATATGCTTGAATATTTCTGGTATCTCAACTGCAGATTTTTCAGCGCTCATTTAACTTTACGACTCTGTATCTCAAAATGAACAAAAATGGACTTGTACCACTAATGAAATAAGTCCTTCATGTGCACACACAGCACACCGATCTCGTGAGGCACAAGGCTCTTATAACGAAGTACGTACGTCGGTCAACAGATGGCAGTAGGAAAAGAATGTTAACTGCGCTTTTTAGTTGCTACTTGCGACTCTTAGTTGCGATTTGTCACAGAAATCGCAGTTTCTGGGTAGCGAATAGCGTAGTATGAACTTTGCTCAACAGATGGCACTGCTAACTGCGCTTTTCAGTTGCTACTTGCGACTCTTAGTTGCGACTTGTCACTGAAATCGCAGAAAGCAGTGCTAAATTCGACCAATAGATGGCTCACGTCTTTGAATGTGAAATACTACTTGCAACTGCTAACTGTGACTGAAATCGCAGTTAGATTCTGTAAAGTTATTATTGTGATATCTGCGACTTCTCAGTCACTGTGATTTCTAACAGATACGCGATTTCCTGCCCACCACTATCCTTTTGTAAGCGAGTCATATCTCAAGCCACGAGATCTCGTCAGCCGATGGCAGCAGCTATTCAGAGCATAGGATACATGTTACAGTCAGCCAATAGTAGAGGTGGGCCAAACGGTTATTCTGGAGTAACCGTTATCACAGTTCCAGTTATTCTTTGATAACCGTTATCGTTAACGGTTATTAATAACTGCCAAGTTATTTTTCGCTAGCGAATACCGATAACTCCGACAGTTAAATAACGACATAGTTGGAATCCATCAGTTTAGTTATCAGTATAACTGCGAGTAGTGTGAAATAGCAGGAATGTCGTATGAATAGTGTCATAACCTCAGCTTATTAACTCCGGGTACATTTTAGTTGATGTTAGAACGATTATTAGTGTTTCAGATTATATGTTTGTAGGTTATCGGTCGCTATTAGAAATATTATCTTCGCAGCTGCGACAGAAAGTACGCGGAACTTCGCCAAAGCACTGTTTAAGTAAAATGTTAACAACGTGCGTTTTTAAGTATGAAGTAATATGTAAACTGAGTACTGTAGGTTAAATTCGAAGCTTAATTTCTTGTGCTGCTCACATAATAGAATAAAGTGTACAGCCTTGTAATACAACAAAAAATATACGTAATGTGACAGATTCGTTTACTCCTGTGCTGTAAAAGCTAGTCCTATTGGGGAAAGTGTGAGTACGCTAATCCAAGTTTTATGTCACATTTGCAAACTGCTCGATTTCTCCAGCGACAGCATGTTTATAACATATGAAGACATGCAGATCGAAAAGGTTGACAGTGTTACATTTCTGGGACTACAACTCGATAATAAATTCAGTTGGGAAGGGCATACCACATTTTTTCATTCTATTATTTCATAAGGGAACATATTCTGTGGTAACTCATCAAACGTAGCAAAAGTTTTTCGCATGTAAAAGCGTGTAATAAAAATCGTTTGTGGTATCAATTCAAGAACATCATGTAGGAACCTGTTCAAGGAACTTTGTATTCTAACCACTGCTTCCTAGTATATTTATTCCTTAATGAAATTTGTTACAAGTATTTCCAACCAATAGCTTGATACATAATATCAGTACTAGAAATGGGAACAGCAATCTACATAAAGACCTAAAATTACTTACTTTGGTCCAAAAGGGGTCCAATATTCAGGAACATGCATTTTCAATAAGCTGCCAGCAAGTCAGCAACCATTAAAAACTGGGTTTCAGATAAGGCACGGTTTACAGTGTGTTTGAATGACTATTTGATACATAAGTGTCTGATTCCACCCATCATCAATATGCCAGAAATGTCTATTTTAAGTGTGTCTATGATGTCACTACATACACATGGCAACAAACACGAAGATACATATCAATAATACAATAACATTTCCCACCAAAAATACAATCAAACCAATGGGACAACTGCGGGAAGTTGGGGGTTTTAGGGTGAGGACAAGCTAGTAAAAGAAACACACCATGATCCCAAAACACAAAATGAAGAACAAAAAAGAAAAAAATACAGCATTCTGCTACACCAACAAAAATCTGCAGGAATCGGACACTTCCCTTGAACAATATAGGTCAACTATAGGTGACCATACCAAAACACCAATACCCACAACAAAAGTACGAAAATTGGAATCAGACATTTCCCTTGACCTACATAGGTCAACCTCAGATGACGATACTAAAACATCAACACACACAATTATGAAAATGGGAATCGGTCATTATCCGGTGACCTATATAGGTCCACCACAGCTACTGATGCCAAAAAACCAACACCTACAACTGCGAAAAATAAAACCACAATCCCAAAAGTCCACAAATCAATCATCCCTACATAAATTAAATCACATTCAATACTTCATAAATACACAAAACATCACAGCTAGAAAAAAAAAAAAAAAAAAAATTAATTACCACCAGCAAATTCCGGCACTGCAACCTTGATCGACAGCCCCCCCCCCCCCCACCCACACACACACACAAAAACCAACTCATAAACACCGTGCCGTAATGACATTCACACACCACAACACCTTTACGTCGAAGCAGACGGGTGGAATCAGACGCTTCCAGTGACCCCTCCTTCTACTCTGTAGATGAATATCGTAACAGAGACTGATAGACCAGCTTAGGTAAAAATTCTGCTATATTTCAGTTTTGACAGCACTTGGTTGCAACAGTCAAGATCGGGTATTCTGTGTACGATAAATTTATTAAAAGTACGTAACTGTGTTTTATTCTGTCAGTGTACCAATTCTGTAAATATTAGCAGTTACTGTGATATATTCACGTATTTTGACAATCTCCTGACAAATGATGAGGATAATAATTATTATATTCCACTGTATTATGTTATACTTTCTGACATGTTATTTGTCATTCGCGATGGCCAGCGGCTATTTCCGTAGCAGTACGAAAATATTTGTTCGCTCCAGTTACTATCCTCTCTGGAAATATCACCTGGAACTACGACCTTTAACTGGAGTCACCGAGTCAGGAACGTCTAGACACACAGTTATTCCGTTACCAGCTTCCAGGTTATCTGTGGTGGTAGCCCGATAACTACCAGAGAACTAGAACTACGAGCCAATAACGATAACTGCCAGAGGAGAATACCGGCTCTGACAGTTATTTCCATAGTCGCTCGAATTCCTTAGTAACCTTCCTTGTACTACCCGTCCAAGCTAAATTAACACGTAAGGCGGTGGCTTAAGGGAACGACCGTACTTGTTAATGCCTGTACTGCAGCTCCTATCAGCCACGGCTCGGACATTAACTTTATTTAATTGTTTATGCTAAAAGTAACGAAGGCCCACGAAATAGTACACAGTTCTTATCAACAGATGGCGCGCAGTCTCACAGTTATTCCCATGGTCTATAGAACGCCTTCCAAATGCGCAGTACGATCTTCGGTCAACAGATGGCGCGAGGCACTGTTGACACTAAACAGTTATTGCAATAACTGCCAGAATCAGAGGAACGGTTATCGCAGTAACCGTTACTTCTCAGTAACCGGTTATTTCTATCAGTTACGTTATTTTTTGCCACCTCTAGCCAATAGCAAGATCACTGGTTACATAGCGCGAACACGCAAGAGGAAAAGTTAACGGTTTACATTAATGTACACAGTACCGTATATCTACAAGAAAAGCTAAGGTTTCACATATGATATTAGTCTCTAAGATTAACACGCTACAACAGAAGCTAAGCTTTCACATGTAATATTGATCTTCTTTGCGTGTGTTATATTTTAAGATACATCACACAAATGTGCCAGTAAATTTAAAATTATGACATAAATGTCTCGGCTCGAAATTCTTGTAGGTGGCTGGTCCTCAAACTGTTCAGTTTCGAACGCTCTGTGATTTAGATATCCATCCCACTTTTTCACAGGTAACATAATTCATCTTGCGTAAAAAGAAATTTACTTTGAAAGTAACGCTTTTCTAACCACCGTTCGCAATACTATCCGAAGACTGTTAGAAATAGGTTCGATTTACTTTTCCAGAGAGCGCCAGAAAACAGGCATTATTGTGCGTGTGCAACTGCAGTGGTGTAGGAAGTTCGTTTGTATAAAGCACTAAAAGAGCTTACATTACACATAAAAGAAACAGGGCATCAGAGGGTACTCCAAAGAGCATCGGAATTTCGTAAACCATACTAAAATGCATAATTCGGCTTGAAGTGCGAATTGGCTTTTTCCAGATTCACAATGAAGTAGGTCCCATCTGATATTAAGCTTTTCAGTGCGGTTTTTGGGATGTAAATTTTCTTGGAGTACCAGTACTCTACGATCTCATTTTTGGTTCTTTATTATGGCATAATGCCATATATGGCAGAAGATGATAATGTGCACTTGAAATTCAGCGAAAAGTTGGAACTAGCCAATACTGTAGAATGAAACACTTCGTATCAAATAAAATGATTGCCTCAGCGGAAGGATTAATAAAGCTAAATTTCTTTAGCAAACCTGCAAAAATAACTTCACTGTTCTGCAAGGAGATTAATGCCTAACTGCTACTAACTTGCAAATAAAATAAAATCAGAAAACTGAAATTAATAATATATTTCTGCCCTCCGTAATTATGTGAATGTATTTTAATTCACTTGATAGCTCCCGGCCACAGAAATCCGTTTTGTTTTCATTTGACTTGGGAGCTGTACACGAAGAGAAGCAGCGAAATCACTTAACGTAAACACGTGTCACGTGGAGGTTAACCCCCTCCCCACTACAACTCTGTGCAAGCGTGAATCTGGCAGCTAGGGCGCGCGAGAAAAAATTTTCTCGTTTGCATCTGGCTGCTTGCTGCTGCTACCGATACAGCTAACAGCCAAACTTCAAGTAGCGGGAGAAGGCACTGCATATACGCGAGTCAAATGCGCTTGCGCAACAGACCGCTGGCAATTGGTCAAACGAACCTAATGTGAACAGTTGTGACGTCATGCTCATAGCATGCAGTTTATTGTAATGAGGAATTACAGTCTGCGCCCTACGGCCTTTGACATATTTTTGCTATTTGCAAACGCTTGTGCATGCACGGTTTTTTTGTTGTTGTAAATTGCACATTTCCTTTGTCACTAAAGTTTTATTTGTTTCCCCTCTCGTTTATATTTTATTGCTGCAGTATCATTCTCCAGCAGCAGGATACAATAACATTCTTTGCTAGAGAATCAATTCTGCAGCCAAAATTAAAAAAAAATTTAACTGAAAGCTAAAACAATGAAAAATTCCCGGAATCCCGAAAAATTCCCGGGTTTTTCCCCGGTTTTCTCCCGGATGAAAAAATTCCCAGTTCATTCAAAAACTTGAAACATTATATACCAGTGTCAAACAAGAATAAGTAGAAATGAAACTGTTTTTGAGAACCTCTTTAAAATTGATTTAACTTTGATTTTTATAAGAGGAGAACAAGTATACCACAATCATAAAAGCAAAACTATGAAGAACAATGTTAAGTGGTACACAGATGAACTTACCAATATTAGGCAAAATATGATGTCTTTGTACCATACGTATAAAACATCTCCTAAATATGGAACTGAGCAGAACAATGAATTGCGCAAAAGCTTATGTTGAATGTAAGACAACGTACAGAATTAAGCTTAGACTGGAAAAATGAACAGTGTACGAAAGGCACATTGAAGGTGCTCCTAATTAATGCAAAGCTTTTTTTCATGGATTCTGTAGGCGATACTAGGAACAAAATTAAAACTCCAAATACTAATGCAACTGATTTACTTAAACAACATTAACTTTGCAACTACAGATTTAAAAGGAGGACAATCACACCCACTGAGTTCAAAAAAGTTGTGTCATGGTTCTCAAACTCCAAGGGAATGAAGTACTCTTGGTTGTCCAATTACAAAATTGGAAACACAGTGCATATAATATTGAACTATTGGCCTTTCTTTTTAACAGGTGTCTAGAGTCTGGCACATTTCCTACAATACTAAAAATATCAAAGGTTATTCCAGTGTACAAAATAGGGCACAAGCATAATCTCAAAATTACTGACCAGTTTCAGTAGTTCCTATTTTCTCTAAAATATTTGAATCTATTGTCTATAACCAACTAAACAACTACTTTGAGTCACAAATCTACTTTCTAGTGGTCAATTTGGTTTCTGTAAGGGAAGAAATACTACCACTGATTTTTTCTCAATTGTGAATGAGTAATAACAACTTTTTAGAATAACAATTAAGCTTCACTTTTTGTGTACTTTAAGTAAGCCATCTGATTGTCTTTCTTGTACCTTACTTGCTAATCTCAAATTCTATGATGTACAAGAGCTCTGCATTGGCAGTAATTGTACCACACCTAAACAATAGGAAACAGTTTGTCAGAAACAGGCATTCACTTCTCCAAGAAGTTAGAACAGGGGTCTCATAAGGTTCTGTCCTTGGGACCTTCTTTTTTATAATTACTGTCAATGATTTTCCCCACTGTGTTCCCAACTCTGTTATTTGTTATGCCGACAACACAACTTTGCTAGCTCAGCATGAGAACACATTAGTTCTGCAAGATATGATGCAAGATGGAATGGCAGCGGCACTAAACTGATTCTAATCAAATACACTGCTTTACAACTCCGATAAAAACCAGCAAATTATACTAGGATTGTCAAAAGAGAGAGAGGTGAAAGCAGTTAACATTCTAAGAACTCATGTAGAGTCTAAGTTAACCCAGGAAACACAATCAACCACACCTGTACAAAAAATAAATTTAAATATAGCTAGGCAGAGGCTGGCAAGAACAGAGAATTCCCATCTAATCAATAGCTGAAGAATATTTAATGAACCTCCATTTTCTTCTCTGTCAGCTCACATAACTAGCTTCAGAAGCAAGCTATCAAACTGGTTACTTGTTAATCCTTTTTATGATATAACAGAAGTCATTAATATAAAATCAATTGACAATTATTAAGGTTTTCATTGTGTGACATCACTGATTAACGGTTTATTATTTTAGTGTTTATCCTATCACTTCTAGGTTCGATTTTGATTATGTAATAGGCTTGTTTAGTTTTAAGGTACTACTGAAGGAAAATGTAATATGCTATCAATGTAAAATGCTTATTCTGCCCCAGTTGGTCAATGGTAAATTAAGAATCTGAATCTAAATACATGATGTACAGATGACAGTGATTTGAAATCACAGACTAACAGAGCAAAAATGCTGCAACAGAATTTGTACATCACTTGTTCCTCAGTGAACAATAAATCAAAACATCTTACATCAGTGCTTAAATGTGGCAACATATAAGCTTGTAATAATGAATACATACACACCTGTATTAAATGGTATAACATAAATGTTGCAATCCCAGCTTTTCTCCATTCCGGTCTTGTAAAAATGAATGAAATATACGCCTCAACATTAGATACATCTGGCACCATTATCGCAAAACCTACTATAAGCTTCTTGTAAAGCACAACACAGGTGAATTCTGGATAATGTAGACATTCAGAAACTGTGAAATGAAATTGGATCATAATTAATACACCAAGAGACACAGAGAACATACATATTTCGAAGATAATTTTTTTCACTCCTCTCATAAAACGGTAGTTACCATTCAGAATTAAGATACACATTCAACATTCATTCAGCGATTTCAACATGGAATGAGCTCATTACTTTTCTAAATGTGAAAGGCAGTGTCAGCGAAAGTGACAGTGGGAAACTGAAAAGTTTTTGCAAATCCATACTATGTACGAAGGGCAGTCAAATGAAAACGAGACAGACTATATAACAAGCACGTCATGGCTGACTTCAATATTGAAGATAAGAAACAGGACTGGTCAAGTCTAGTGCAATTTTTGGCTGCAGAGGGAGTGCCAGGACGTGAAATTCATGCCCGAATGTCCGCTGTTTATGGCGAACACAGTATGTCACGTGTACGTATGTTTGCTTGGAATAAATTATTTCGAGAAGGTCTGGTGTTACTGAAAGAATACAACCACTAGGACAGGCCCATTTCGTCATTACCCCTTCTGTTAAAGATGCAATGGCAACTGCCATCAGAAATGACTGACAGTGGAAGATCGAAGACATCTGGCTTATTTTGGGCATTAGTCATGGGATTGCTCATGCCATCATGACAGAGCATCTGAAGTTCCAGAAAATCTGTGCCCCACAGTCTGACGAAGGAGTATAAGTTGAATAAAATGTCAACATCATTCCATCACCTGGAACGGTATCATAATGAAGGATATCGTTTTGTGGTCAATACTGTCACAGGATATGAAATATCGCATCATAAATTTGAGCCGGTGAGCAGGAGTCGAAGCCAACAATGGAAGCACACAGATTAACCCCCACCAAAAAAATAAAAAATCATGCACGACAGCTCTGGGAAAATCATGATGACATTTTTCTTTGACCTCAAGGGTCCACTCCTAACTGACTTTCTGGAACAGGGTGCCACATTTAACACACAGCAGTATGCGGACACTCTGCAAAAATTGAAGTGCACTGTCAAGTCCAAACACTCAGGAATGCTGAGGGACAGAATCAGTTTTTTTGTTGCAGGATAATGCCTGCCCACGTGCTGCCAAGGTTGTTTCTATTACACTGCAGAAGTTTCACTGGAAACCCCCAATGCATCTCCCACACAGTCTCAATCTCTCCCTGTATGATATCCATACCTTTGAAGTGCTGAGGAAAGGCTTTTGTGACCATCAATTTGCTTCACATGAAGACCTGCACACCTTGGTACACTCATTGTTCCATTGGCAACTGTAAACATTTTTCCATTAAGGCACTGACCATCCTGTCTCTCAGTGGGACAAATGTATTAACAGTTACAGTTACTACTTTTGAAATAATAAACAGTTTACTTACTTTTTTCTCATCTGCCTCATTTGCATTTGACTGTCCCTTACATGTAAAAGCTGTCTGTGTTCAGTGGCAATGAGGGCAGGGTAGTAGCAGTACGTTTGACACACTATTCTGGTGTGTGTGTGTGTGTGTGTGTGTGTGTGTGTGTGTGTGTGTTTGTTTTTGCAGAACAGCACCATACATCATTATTATTATGCACATATTGTTCGTGGAGGTGGGTATCCTTCACCTGTGGAGTTGTATTCAATATTCACAACTGTCATATTTGGGTAGAAGAGAATACCCACGCCACCTACAACCAAGATTATTGAAGACAGTTTACAATAAATTTATGGGTTACCACAGTATCAGATAACTTGATTTGATGACTGCATGTCTCCTCTTTAACTTCCCCTTAGTGATAACTATATGAAGTGTTGTTGGAATTAGTGGACAACATCCCACTTGCAGTCCATTGATGTATGTGATTCCAGCATGATGAGGCACTCACTTCCTTTGTTGAGTCTGACATAAGTCACTGGATGAAGTTTCCATGTATGGGTTCCTTTCCTCACACTCCCCTCCCCCCCCCCCCCCCCCCTCTCCCCTTCCACAACCCTTCAAAGTTTGACAGAAATGTTTTGTCACAAAGAAATCATTAAATGATTGAACACATGTGGCATACGAGGAGCTATGTATACAGAGGAGCAACAAATTGAAGAGGCTTTGAATGTGTGTCCCAGGAAAGATATTCCAGATAATTCCTACCAAAGTAAAGATTGTAATCATACTGTCATTTTGACATAGCCTTCTCTTTCAATGCTTTGCATTACATGGCCACAGAGTTGAGTGAAGCTGAGCATTACCACCCCATTCTTCCATTTGTCCCTAACTATGCGCCGGCAGTCTGAGTCAGTGAGTCAGTATATATGTTGTGCAGATGGACAACCATATCATACAAGCACCACAGCATTAAGTAAAAGTATGAGTTTTCATCTAGGAAAAGTGTACTCACACAATATCTGGTGAAAAGACAGTGGATGCTAATAAAAGAACTATATACCCACTCGTGATACTGTCAGGTCAATAACAGCAGGAACACTGAAATATTTTTGTACTATGATGGAGCAAAAAGGAAATGAGCATTCAACCACACCAGGACTGAATTAGAGACAGTATGATTTTGGTACTAAAAATGGAACCTTGTGTACCTACCATCGAATATATGAGGTCTGTGATCACACAACGGTCTGACAACAAATTTCAGAATGATCCTATTTATTATACATATGCTGTCTAGTGGAGAGGGATACAAAGATTAGTATGTAATACACACGGAAGCAGACAATAGCAAAATAAGGTTTATGTAGGAACAGGATGACTGAAAAAGGAAAAGCTGTGGTACTGTTTTGGGTTCACGAAACACTAAGAACTTTCTTTAATTAATGTATTTCCAAAAAGTAATGTTTATCACTAGATGATGATAGTTTTTATTATTCCATACTATTAATAACAAATTTTCAGTTTAAAATTATAACTGAAAAGTGTTTTGATTTTAGCTCGAAAGATATGGAAGCGTGAAAGGAAGACAAACTCTATATGAGAATATTTACTTATCAGCTGCAAAATCAAGAAACTCTCTGAGTGTGCCAGCAAGAGCAAGAGCAAGAACAAGAACAAGAACAGGAGCAGGAAGACGAAGAAGAAAAAAAAAAACATTAAATACAGTTATTAGAGTTACAAATTCCAAAACTCAAGCTCTAACACATTTTTATTTACATTTGATACAGCTGTTCTTTTTATACCCATCTCCATTCTAACAAAGTGTTTGATTTTAACAAGATTTTCAATGGAATTATGAAATTCTCACAGTTAGCTCAGTTATTATGATAACACGTTTTTTCCATTAATGTAAAATTGTTTAAAGCTTACCATCAATTCCAGGATAAAAATATTCGTGACACAGAGCATTAATCACAGGCACATGCTCACGCTGTATGTAACAGTAGTCTATAGGATGTAACTGAAGTGGCTGCCATGACGGATTGGTTCTGTTAGTTTTCTCATCCAATTCCTGAAGGAATTTCATCCAGAGAGGTTTTGAATCCCAGTCTTGACGAATGTATGGTTTAATCATTCTACAGTATTAAAGAAATTGAGAGTATCAATAAAAACTCAATTAGAATCAGACCTGTCAAATAATATTACAACAGAAAATTGTACTTTAAGAAATTCTTTTGGCAGAAGATCGATTGAAGGAACTTCCTGAAAAATATACTAAACAAACAGTGGAATAAAACATGCAATTGGAACTTCTACAATTCTCCTTGATATCAAATCACTATTCTGCTGTGCCAAATATAGCACATAAAACTTTGTCTTTTTTTTTTTTAAATCAGTTTTATGTTTGTCCCCTTAACAACTAACAACAAAGTTTCTTTATTATCTAGTACCTCAAAACAATAAAAACGAGACAGCTTGCATTGCTAAGAAACCTTCTGTTGTGCGACTGTTTTTGAATCTGAACTGCATCCACTGTGACAGAAAATTTAACAATTCCTTAAGCAGAGGAAAAGTTGTTCACAGAAGACTTATACAGTGCAACAGTTGGTAACAACAGTGTAACTGAAAGGGTGATATGGGAAGGTCTATGCCCCCCCCCCCCCCCCCCGGTCTCTCTCTCTCTCTCTCTCTCTCTCTCTCTGTTTGTGTGTGTGTGTGTGTGTGTGTGTGTGTGTGTGTGTGTGTGTGTGTGTGTGTGTGAATTGTTGTACTCTACTCCTTATATTATTTATAATCCACCAGGAAGCTGATAAGGTTCAGACAGAGTTGATTTGGGAGCATATGTGGTACTGTTTTGGGCTCACGAGACACTAAGAACTTTCTTTAATTACTGTATTTCCAAAAAGTAGTGTTTACCACTAGATGATGACAGTTTTTATTATTCCATACTATTAATAACAAATTTTC
Source organism: Schistocerca serialis cubense (assembly GCF_023864345.2). Taxonomy (NCBI): domain Eukaryota; kingdom Metazoa; phylum Arthropoda; class Insecta; order Orthoptera; family Acrididae; genus Schistocerca; species Schistocerca serialis. The sequence goes on from NC_064642.1 coordinate 532,150,161, forward strand.
AGTTTAAAATTATTTTGTAGGAAAATGTGGAGACTTTCATTTTAATTGGTCTGAATCATGAAAATATTATCAATGAATCTCAATGTAGCGTTTTGTGGTGCAAAAACCCATAAATAAAGTGCGACAGACTATTAATACAATGATAAATGTAAAATACCTGTGCGAGAGATAAATACTCCGTGGAATCTAAGCATCTCCGTGCGAACTTGATAACAAAGATATACAGACTGTATTAAGCTACGGCAAAGAGATAATTATTCCATGTTGGACATTGGAAGAGAGATGTTCTATGTCGGATTGAGAGGAAATTGATGGAAGCCGCCATTAAGGTAGTAATTTATGTTTTATGGTATTGAAGAAAATAAATACGTATAAAAGCACAAAAGGAGTATCAGGTGTGTAGAGTTCATAACCCTTAAGCATTTCAAAAGAAATATTCAGTGATTACAAAGATGCAAGTCGTTCAGAAGTGTTGTGTGGTTTGATGGTGCGAACCTGCAGTTTTACACGGTTTTGGGATTCATCGACAATATTTATCCGAAGACCTAAATAATTTTAGAACTAAAGTTGGACACCACATTCCATACACATGACACAGCATAGCACTTGGCTGAACCGATTGATTTTCGTAAAGCGATAAATTATCTTTAGCAATTTCAGATGGAGAAGTTCCAGCAAGGAGACTCAATGAGATATGCTGCTGCGAAACGCATAAGGTATTAACATATTCTTTAACTTACGGCGAACAGTAAGCAATATAGACTTCATAACCACCGCAAACATAATTAAAAGGACTCAACTTATATAAAAGGAGCAAACAGTAAAAAGGAATCACTAAAACAAACAATAAATAAAAATCAGTTAATAATAATATGCACTCACATTACTAAAATGCTCATTAATTAATAGAGAGAATACAAATAAGAACTTTAAATCAACCAAACAAGGCATTTTAAGAGTTGAGTGAAGAGGAAGGATTCCTCTAATTGCTCAGTGCACCAATTTGTTTAAAATGGGGACATGTCAGTATCTATGGCAGTTCCAAAGACAAACAAAAACTGGAGATGAGGATAGTGCTAGTGGTGGATAGAGACATAGCATACACTGTTACAAGCAAGGAGTATGCTAGTAATAATACAGGGACTGTAGAGAGGTCATGGAAGAAGTGAGCAAAGCCTTGAATCCAGTAAACCTATGTTAAAATGTAATGTATTAACAAAATTATGTAAAATTAATTGGTGGTGTGTTTGTCACTGTTAGTAGTAGTTTATCCTGTAGTGAAGTAGAAGTGGATAGTTCCTGTGAATTATTATGGGTGGAGGTTACATTCAACAACCGAGCTACGTTAATAGTTGGCTCCTTTTACCGACCTCCCAACTCAGCAGCATTAGTGGCAGAACAACTGAGAGAAAATTTGGAATACATTTCACACAAATTTTCTCAGCATGTTATAGTCTTAGGTGAAGATTTCAATTTACCAGATATAGACTGGGACACTCAAATGTTTAGAACGAGTGGTAGGGACAGAGCATCGAGTGACATTATACTGAGTGCGCTATCCAAAAATTACCTCAAGTAATTAAACAGAGAACTGACTCGTGGAGATAACATCTTGGACCTACTGATAACAAACAGATCCGAACTTTTCGACTCTGTAAGTGTAGAACATGGAATCAGTGATCACAAGGCCGTTGCAGCATCCCTGAATATGGAAGTTAATAGGAATATAAAAAAAGGGAGGAAGGTTTATCTGTTTAGCAAGAGTAATAGAAGGCAGATTTCAGACTACCTAACAGATCAAAACGAAAATTTCTGTTCCGACACTGACAATGTTGAGTGTTTATGGAAAAAGTTTAAGGCAATCATAAAATGCATTTTATACCGGTATGTGCCAAGTAAAACTGTGAGGGACGGGGAAAACCCGCCGTGGTTCAACAACAAAGTTAGGAAACTACTGAGAAAGCAAAGAGAGCTTCACTCCAAGTGTAAACACAGCCAAAACCTCTCAGACAAACAGAAGCTAAACGATGTCAAAGTTAGCATAAGGAGGGCTATGCGTGAAGCGTTCAGTGAATTCGAAAGTAAAATTCTATGTATCGACTTGACAGAAAATCCTAGGAAGTTCTGGTCTTACGTTAAATCAGTAAGTGGCTCGAAACAGCATATACAGACACTCTGGGATGTTGATGGCATTGAAACAGAGGATGACATGCGTAAAGCTGAAATACTAAACACCTTTTTCCAAAGCTGTTTCATAGAGGAAGACCGCACTGCAGTTCCTTCTCTAAATCCTCGCACAAACGAAAAAATGGTCGACATCGAAATAAGTGTCCAAGGAATAGAAAAGCAACTGGAATCACTCAACAGAGGAAAGTCCACTGGACCTGACGGGACACCAATTCGATTCTACACAGAGTACGCGAAAGAGCTTGCCCCCCTTCTAACAGCCGTGTACCGCAAGTCTCTAGAGGAACGGAAGGTTCAAATGATTGGAAAAGAACACAGGTAGTCCCAGTCTTCAAGAAGGGTCATCGAGCAGACGCGCAAAACTATAGACCTTTATCTCTGACGTCGATCTGTTGTAGAATTTTAGAACATGTTTTTGGCTCGCGTATCATGTCGTTTTTGGAAACCCAGAATCTACTCTGTAGGAATCAACATGGATTCCAGAAACAGCGATCGTGTGAGACCCAACTCGCTTTATTTGTTCATGAGACCCAGAAAATATTAGATACAGGCTCCCAGGTAGATGCTATTTTCCTTGACTTCCGAAAGGCATTCGATACAGTTCCGCACTGTCACCTGATAAAGTAAGAGCCTACGAAATATTAGACCAGCTGTGTGGCTGGATTGAAGAGTTTTTAGCAAACAGTACACAGCATGTTGTTATCAATGAGGAGACGTCTACAGACGTTAAAGTAACCTCTGGCGTGCCACAGGGGAGTGTTATGGGACCATTACTTTTCACAATATATATAAATGACCTAGTAGATAGTGTCAGAAGTTCCATGCGGCTTTTCGCGGATGATGCTGTAGTACACAGAGAAGTTGCAGCATTAGAAAATTGTAGTGAAATGCAGGAAGATCTGCAGCGGATAGGCACTTGGTGCAGGGAGTGGCAACTGACCCTTAACATAGACAAATGCAATGTATTGCGAATACATAGAAAGAAGGATCCTTTATTGTATGATTATATGATAGTGGAACAAACACTGGTAGCAGTTACTTCTGTAAAATATCTGGGAGTATGCGTGCGGAACGATTTGAAGTGGAATGATCACATAAAATTAATTGTTGGTAAGGCGGGTGTCAGGTTGAGATTCATTTGGAGAGTCCTTAGAATATGTAGTCCATCAACAAAGGAGGTGGCTTACAAAACACTTGTTCGACGTATACTTAAGTAATGCTCATCAGTGTGGGATCCGTACCAGATCGGGTTGACGGAGGAGATAGAGAAGATCCAAAGAAGAGCGGCGCGTTTCGTCACAGGGTTATTTGGTAACCGTGATAGCATTACGGAGATGTTTAGCAAACTCAAGTGGCAGACTCTGCAAGAGAGGCGTTCTGCATCGAGGTGTAGGTTGCTCGCCAGGTTTCGAGAGGGTGCGTTTCTGGATGAGGTATCGAATATATTGCTTCCCCCTACTTATACCTCCCGAGAAGATCACGAATGTAAAATTAGAGAGATTCGAGCGCATACGGAGGCTTTCAGACAGTCGTTCTTCCTGTGAACCATACGCGACTGGAACAGGAAAGGGAGGTAATGAGAGTGGCACGTAAAGTGCCCTCCTCCACACACCGTTGGGTGGCTTGCGGAGTATAAATGTAAATGTAAATGACTTGTGAGATCAAAATGTATAAGACAAGGAGACTGATTATTCCCACTGTTGTTCAATTGGATACAAAAAATTTAATCAGGGAATGTAGAAAAAGGATAAAAGATGGAATTTACAGAATCATAACTGGGAGAAAAGGAGATAATCTGATATTTGATTGCTCAGCTTTTGCAGACAATCTTGCCATCGCAGCTCAATTTATAGAATATGCAACAATGCAGCTTCAGAAGCAAGCCGATGTATATATTTTGGAGGGAAAAAAGAAAAAAAAAACACACACACACACACACACACACACACACACACACACACACAGAGAGAGAGAGAGAGAGAGAGAGAGAGAGAGAGAGAGGGAAGAATAAAAAAAGATTACAAAATTCAAATATGCAGGTCAAATAATACAACCAAATGCTTTGAACAATGCACCCAACTTAGCAGGGCCAGGAAAAATGCAACTGGCTTTTCAATTAACAAAATATTGTATAACAAAAAAAATCTCTATCCATAAATGCAAAACTCTGGCTCTACAACACTGTATTAAACCAGAATGTCTTTTGTTAAATACAGCCAAACAACTAGATGAAACAGAAAGAAAAATAGTAAGGAGAATCTTAGGTGTCAAATATGGCAATGTAAAATGGAAATTAAGAGGTAAGAAAGGAGTTTGTGAAAGAATAGAGTGAATACTAGACATGGTGAGGAAGGGGAGAGCTGTATTCTATGAACATCTTAAAAGGTTAGAACAACAACAACAAAATTTTAACTGATTCGACAGAAACCCAAAAATATCAATTGTGTGGATCAAAAAAGTTAAAACAAACATGAGGGGCTAAAAATAACAGAGGGAGAAATAAGGAAAGAGAAATGTTCATAGCAAAAGTAAAAAGTTCCAAGGGCTTCCAGGAGAAAACAAAAGATGCACACAAAAAGGACAGACAAAAAGAGAACAACACAGGGAAAGAATGAAATACTTCTGAAAAGAAAGAAATGAGAAAAGAAAGACATACAAGTTATTTCACGTGCTCATAAGCACGTCAAACCAAAATAAAAAATAATAATTTTACCTTTTAGTATATGGGCTGTAAAATGGTTTGAGCAGACTTGAACCCACCAACTTCACTAAGAAAGATTCTTCCACCGACAGACAAACAGAATCACTAGAAGATGGAACCTGCAACATTTTCACAGTACATTACTGTCTCAAGCAATGCATCACTAAATTTACAATCTAAGAACAGTAGGATGATAAAAATATTTGCACATTTAACTTGTTTCTCCTGTGTAGCATACACATGGGATCAAAAACTTGATAGCTATTAATAAAATGTTGTGAAATTCGGATATGAAGACAGACATCCACTGGTATTTTGTTTCAAGTAAGACCATTTTCCTTTTGGCACATCTATTATTATCCAGTTGAAATGTTTAACCAATTTCCTATCACACTAGAATGCTTATGGAAATAACCAAGAGTAATTAAGAACAATGTTTTTATTTGTGAAGGTCACCTAGCTGTTTCAGTGTAATGTTGCCATTATCTACTATTGATTACCTTAAAATCTATCTTACAACATGTAAAATAAAAGTAAGCACAATACAATTTTGAATGTTCAGAGAATCATCCTATCATTCAGTTGTGAAGGAATAATAAGGTAAGAGGATGTGACTGCCATTATTTTCATAAACATTACGGGTGAACAAGTAGATCAGTAAAACAGCTAGGAGTGTGAGGATTGGACCTTAGGATAAATGACATGCGCAACAGGTTACTCAATTAGACAAATTTGTTCACAAAAGTACATCAGTAACTACACTGCCAGCCATTACAATTGCAACACCAAGAAGGACAGCAATTAAAAAAAATATACCTACTGTTCATATACCACATAGTAAGAATAACACAAGATTAAATACATAGGTGACTTGACATATCAGGATGCAAAACTTAGTTCAGAGGGACGTGCCACCTCCAGTAGCATCAAATACATAGGTGACTTGGGGTATCGTGGTGCAAAATTTAGTACACAGGGCTGCCACCTCCGCTCAGCAACACTGCCTGTAGCTCAGCTGGGCATCGAGTTGAACTGTGCTTGGCTGACACATGTGGATACATCATTTCATTCTGCTTCAACTCTATCCCACAGTTCATCAATCATAGTGGCTGGAAAGTGGTGGCAGGTCTGTCTTTCAGAAACCCTGGATGAGCAATCTGAAGAAAGTTCTGGGCAAGGTAACAGTCTAACGCTTTCTGTATGAAGGTAGATGGAGACAGCATAAGGCATGGCCACTGCCCATAACATGTCAGAAATGTAATGACTGATGTCCAAGTGCTGCAAACCAGAAGTGATCATTTTGAGTACCCATGGCACCCAGACAATCACACATTGATGGGCCTGTATGATGACAACGAATGTAATCCAATGAAAATTCCTGGCAGATTACGAATGTGTGTTCAAATTTGGGACCTTTGTCTTTCGACGGCGAGTACTACAGACTAAAAATTGATTCTGGAAACATTCCCAAAACTGTGAATAAGTCATGTCTCCACAATATCATTCCTTCCAGGACTACTAGTCCTGCATGGTGTGCAGAGAGCTGTGAAATTTGGAAGGTAGATGAAGTACTTGCAGCAGTAAAGTCATGAGGGCAGGTCGAGAGTCATGCTTAGACAGCTCAGTCAGTACATATAGCACTTGCCTGCAAAATGCAAAGGTCCCAGACCAGAACACAGTTTTAATCTGACAGACAACTTGCAAATGCCTCAATTTTACTACTCCTGCATACTTCTGGCTTACATCACTAACTTCAGATGACACACCTCTTTATTAGGAGTGTGATGATCTCTCTGTTTAGTCTGTTTAACCCTCCCCCAACCAACCAACCAGTTACATTCACCCAACACTGCTGGTTCTCTTGAATAGATTAGAGTGGTATGGAAGAGATGGTTGGCCACAGTTAGAAGGTGTAAGAGACTGAAGGGGATGGGAATATAATTACAGGGGTTGATTTAACTCACTTAGGTGCAAGCAAAAGTATACAATGAAGGAGGATTGGGAGGATGGGTAGAGAGGAACAAATAATGAAGAAAACTGTGGCAGGGGGTAAGGCACATAATGTTAAGGAAATGTGTGTGTGACCTACAAACATAATTAGAGTGAAGGGCAGAGGTAAATACGCAGCAGGAGGGCAGAAAGAGCAAAAGAAATACAAAAGAGATGATGACTAGGAAGAAGGCAATAGATATGTAGAGGGTAGGTACTAGTGAAATGCTGTCCCTGCTTCCAGCCGCAGATTTGATGAACTGCACATGCACCTTAGTTCTGCAGATGGAAACCACTACAGGCATGTTGGTCAGTCTTGGCTGGGTACGGGTTTGGCAGTCCCAGGGCTCCTCTGTGGGGCTGCTTAATGCTGCTAATCCTCAGTATCTATTAGTTCTTTGATATTTGAGTAACTATTGTTTGGAAAAATGAACTCGGTGCATAGCTTCCGAAGTGCAACAGTCACTAGCTGAAACCTCTTGGAAATCTGCTGTGCACCTCTGTTGAAATTCATTTCTATTTATCCAGATAGTTGATGAAAATATAGAGGCTCTCAATTCACTGATAATTAACACACAGCATCTGGAGACATATGATGTCATGCCAGTTAACAAGTTTTCCATTATAGTGTTTTCCCAAGCCCCTCGTGAGTAGGATGCCCTGCATGATAGGCAAGTAGTGTGGGGACAATAAGAGCCTACCAAATCAACCAGCTTCGCAGGGTATCTTACATGTCAGGGACAAGAAATGTTTTCCTGCATCCCAAAATACAGGCTGCCCTGCATGACTTGTGTGTTGTGGGAGTAGTATTGACCTGCTTTATTGAACTATACAGCAGGGTCTACACTTGCCAATAAGCATAGTTGGGGACAGGTCGAGACGCAAAGAGGAGGGGATGCACAGAGCAAGGGTGAGGAGGAAGTGGACAGAGGGGGGGGGGGGGGATGCATGAGGCAGGTGAAAAGTGTACCAGGGTAGTGGTTAGGCTGGAAAGCAAGAGGGGGAGGAGAATATTGTCAGAGTCAAGGGGAGGAAGATAGGGTCAGAAAGAAAGGTGGAGGAAAATACAAAGACAGAGATGAAAAGATGGAGACACACAGATAGAGGTGGGAGAATGAGGAGGACAGACAGAGGGAGGAAGAGGTGGACAGACAGAGAGGGGAAGGAGGAGGTATGTTCAATATAGTGTGTTGAAAGCATATGGGGGCAAACAATAGGAAAAGACTAATAGAACACATATTTATGACTCCTGCAAATGACTGTGGAGACGACAGATTGTGTAGTTTCTACTTTGTCTGCTAGATGGCAGCAGTAGCCAAAACCGGCATAAAAATCCGTTATTATAGAAATGTCTGCTATTGTCACTTCTCAAATATTACATGGCATGTGTGTTTGTGTGTCATATAAATTGGCTTTGAGAGAAAATTAAACACAAATATCATCTGTGTACTTGCGTATCTGAATATAAAATTCATTTGTGACTCCTGTTTCAACATTATCAATATCAAAATGTGTGCATTTTAAGTTAAAAAGGCAAAGAAAAATGTAAAAATTTCTACAAATAAGTTATATCTTCTGAAAAACAGATTTTAACCAGTCTGCAGATGACTGTTACCTACAAGACAGTTAAGTCTTCCAACTCTATGGGCGTACACCTGAGAATAATAAATAGCACTCCATTAATGAGACAGCTTATATGTGAACCACCGACGGGATTAGCTCAAAAGATACTGACAAATACTAATATGAGTTTGCCTTCATTGGAATGCATTATTAAAATGAAGAGGGAATGTTAAAGACACTACCTCTATAACTTCTCCGATATCTGCCGCATAATGGTGGGAGCTGCTGCTTCCACATAAGATGAGCAAATTCATTACATTAAATTGTTTGGCTCATTCTTCAGTAGTAACAAAAGTGTAAAACATATTCAACTCTAGCAGATTTGTTGTCATTTTCAAGTATTTTTGCCTATCAATATACAAGACTGTAATGCTGCCCAAAGCATCTCCAGACACGTCTTCAGCCTGGAATCTCATTAACTGGGATAGAATGTCTTCAGTGAGGAGTCTTACTTCGAAATGAGCCCCAATGACCAGCAAATACACCTCTGTAGATGCCCCAGACAGTGGTTGGATACTAACCTGACAGTTGCCTGCCACACAATCTGACAAGCAAGTGATGATCTGGGCTGCCATTTCTTTTCATTGCATGACCCTTTGGCTGTCAATCGTGGCACCCTTATAGCACAGTAGTACATCAATGATCTTCTACACTCTGTTTTGTTGTCCTTCATGGTAAGCCATCCTGGACTCACTTTTCAGCAATATAATGCCCACCCACACACAGTGAGAGTTTCTATCACTTGTCTTTGTGCTTACCCAACCCTACCTTGGTCAGCAATGTCGCTGGATGACCCCCCACCCCCCAAACTGAGAATATTTGGAGCATTATGGGCAGGGCCCTCCAACCAGCTAAGGATTCTGATGATCTAACTCACAAATTGGACAGAATTTGCCGTGATATCCCTCAGCAGGACACACAACAACTCTATCAATCAATGCCAAGCTGAATAAGTGCTTGCATAAGGGCCAGAATGAACCAATGTGCTACTGACTTGCTCAATTTGTGATGCTTTTTCTCTTGAATAAATCATACAAGTTTTCTGAAACTGGAATCATTGGTTTATTTGGTCGTAGAGAGAGAGAGAGAGAGAGAGAGAGAGAGAGAGAGCACACACGTCCTGTCATTTATGTTATTTTCTGTTGTTCTTTTATCGGCCTAATTTACTAAATAAATTGTTTCCCTGCCATAAAAAGTTGTTTAATTACATAAAAAATTTCTGTGTTTGTTTACATACATTAATATTCACTGATCATGCAACGAATGCAATTGATTTAAATTAACACTTAGGAGAACAGAAGTTCATTACACACAACTCTGCACAGTTGCTAAAATTTGTTTTCATTGCAATGAAAACTTCACTGAACACACCTAACAATGCCATTCAGCGATAACTGCAAATGATGATTTCAAACAATATTGCCCATACAGCCTCGCAGCAAGTGAATTGCCTGCAAAGTGGGCATTCCAACCTTATTGAAGCAACAGAACACACTAAAACCAAAGTTTATCTTTTGTGTTATATGTCTCAAAACTGGCACATCCAGAATCTCTGGATGTATGACAGTAATGAAGCCTGCGAATATTGATGGTCCTTGAGGCTGATAAGTGATTGACACCACTCATTTCCAAGTCATTATAATTTTAATTTATCACACCCACTGTGTTTCATTTTTCAAAGGATGATGTCATTTTTAAGATTTTAGTTTATTTATTGTATGTTTGTCTTTGACAACCATTTGTTGTTGTTGTTGTTGTTGTTGTTGTCTTCAGTCCTGAGACTGGTTTGATGCATCTCTCCATGCTACACTATCCTGTGCAAGCTTCTTCATCTCCCAGTACCTACTGCAACCCACATCCTTCTGAATCTGCTTAGTGTATTCATCTCTTGGTCTCCCTCTACAATTTTTACCCTCCACGCTGCCCTCCAATACTAAATTGGTGATCCCTTGATGCCTCAGAACATGTCCTACCAACCGATCCCTTCTTCTGGTCAAGTTGTGCTACAAACTCCCCTTCTCCCCAATTCTATTTAATACCTCCTCATTAGTTATGTGATCTACCCATGTAATCTTCAGCGTTTTTCTGTAGCATCACATTTCGAAAGATTCTATTCTCTTCTTGTCCACACTGTTTATTGTCCATGTTTCACTTCCATACATGGCTACACTCCATACAAATACTTTCAGAAATGAATTCCTGACACTTAAATCTATACTCGATGTTAACAAATTTCTCTTCTTCAGAAACTTTCCTTGCTATTGCCAGTCTACATTTTATATCCTCTCTACTTCGACCATCATCAGTTATTTTGCTCCCCAAATAACAAAACTCCTTTACTACTTTAAGTGTCTCATTTCCTAATCTAATTCCCTCAGCATCACCCGACTTAATTTGACTACATTCCATTATCCTCGTTTTGCATTTGTTGATGTTCATCTTATATCTTCCTTTCAAGACACTGTCCATTCTGTTCAACTGCTCTTCCAAGTCCTTTGCTATCTCTGACAGAATTACAATGTCATCGGCGAACCTCAAAGTTTTTATTTCTTCTCCATGGATTTTAATTCCTACTCTGAATTTTTCTTTTGTTTCCTTTAAGCTTGCTCAATATACAGATTGAATAACATCGAGGAGAGGCAACAGCCCTGTCTCACTCCCTTCCTAACCGCTGCTTCCCTTTCGTGCCCTTCGACTCTTGTAACTGCCATCTGGTTTCTGTGCAAATTGTAAATAGCCTTTCGCTCCCTGTATTTTACCCCTGCCACCTTCGGAATTTGAAAGAGAGTATTCCAGTCAACATTGTCAAAAGCTTTCTCTGAGTCTACAAATGCTAGAAATGTAGGTTTGCCTTTCCTTAATCTTTCTTCTAAGATAAGTCATAGGGTCAGTATTGCCTCCCAATATTTCTAAGGAGTCCAAACTGATCTTCCCCGAGGTCAGCTTCTACCAGTTTTTCCATTCATATGGAAAGAATCCGCTTTAGTCTTTTGCAGCTGTGACTTATTAAACTGATAGTTCGGTAATTTTCACATCTGTCAACACCAGCTTTCTTTGGGATTGGAATTAATATATTCTTCTTGAAGCCTGAGAGTATTTCGCCTGTCTTATACATCTTGCTCACCAGATGATAGAGTTTTCTTCAAGACTGGCTCTCCCAAGGCTGTCAGTAGTTCTAATGGAATGTTGTCTACTCCCCAGGTCATTTATGACACATATATTCATTCTTTTAATGTTGGCAAGAAATAACAACACGTGCCTCTAGGGAAAATGTAATAATGTTGGCTAAGAATTTAATCATGCATGCTGAAAGCATAGGGCGTACGTAAAGTCCGCCAACACTTTCAATTATTTATTGCACAAGAATTAAACATTGTACAGATGTCATACTTATTGCATTTTGAAGAGAAACTCAAAGTGTTTTTTTAAAAAAACATTCAATATGTGAATCATGAGTGACCTGGCAGATGTCAATAGGGTAATCGAATTCTTGCCATACCTGTCCCAGCATGGTATTGTTGACTGTGTTAGTCACTTCCCGTATTCTCTCCCGCAGCTCTGCTACATCACATGGTAGAGGCGGAACATACACCAGATCTTTAGTGTGTCCCCACAGAAAAAAGTCACACAGAGTGAGATCTGGTGATTGGGGAGGCCATTTCATGAAACAGCTGTCCCCTTCTGCAACATGGCAGATCCAACGATGCGGCAGCTCTGTGTTCAGGTATCCATGAACATCAAGATGAAAATGGGGTGGAGCCCCATCCCGCTAAAAGTTGAACGGCGAGTCCAACTGCATTTGAGGCATCAGCCATTGCTGCAACATATCCAAGTAGGGATATCCAGTGACAGTGCTCTTGATGAAGAAGAATGGCCCATACAATTTTCGATGTGGCATGGCACAAAAAACATTTACCTTTCGGGAATCACGCTCAAATTCAATGCATTCATATGAATGCTTTGTACCCCAGATTCAACAATTACGCCTGTTCACTTTCCCATTACTGTGAAAAATGGCTTCGTCACTAAAAATTAAGCAATCAGCAATGCCATCCCCATCCTCATTCAAGTTTTGCAACTGCGACAAAACCCAAAACACTTGTCTTTGTCATCGTCATTGAGTTTCTGCTCTAGCTCCAATTTTAATGGTTTCACAGACAGCTTCTGTCGCAGGAGTTTACATACTGTCACTGGAGCCATTTCGAGTTCAAGGGATGCACGACGCACCAATTTCTTTGGACTCCTTGTACGTGCCCCACATTCACTTCAATCACACTGGGACATCCGCTTCACTTTGCTGCACACAAGCAACCCGTCATAACGAATTTGTTGTGCCAGTGGTAAATGGCCTTCCTTGTTGGTGGCTTCTTACTGTACTTGGTTCTAAACATCCGTCGAACAGCTGTAGCACACTTGTTTTTGTTGAACACCAACACGCAGAAAGCTCGCTCCGAACCTGAACTCGCCATGTTTGCGACTAGCACTGACTATCGGCAAATTACCAAACCACGCTGTGGCAGTATACATGGGGGGGGGGGGGGGGGGGGGGAGGGGGGGGGAAATCAGGGTTTCTCTTCAAGATGACATATGTATGTTTGGTTCTTGTGCAATAAATAATTGAAAATGTTCCCGGGCTTCATGTACACCCTGTATTTAGATGGTCATCTGCTTATTATCACTTCCACATGACATATTGCTGTTAACTTGTACCAGATATGGGTACGCATTATTGTGGCCAAGATAGACATGATGCCCGCACCTACTACAGAAGAACAAGTTTATATGCCAACTAGCTCTGCAGATGATGAAGAAATTGAAGAAATGTATGAGGAGATAAAAGAAATTATTCAGATAGTGAAGGGAGATGAAAATTTAATAGTCATGGGTGACTGGAATTCGATAGTGGGAAAAGGAAGAGAAGGAAACGTGGTAGGTGAATATGGATTGCGGGGAAGAAATGAAAGAGGAAGCCGCCTGGTAGAATTTTGCACAGAGCATAACTTTAATCATAGCTAACACTTGGTTCAAGAATCATAAAAGAAGGTTGTATACATGGAAGAAGCCTGGAGATACTGACAGGTTTCAGATAGATTATATAATGGTAAGACAGAGATTTAGGAACCAGGTTTTAAATTGTAAGACATTTCCAGGGGCAGATGTGGACTCTGGCCATAATCTATTGGTTATGAACTGTAGATTAAAACTGAACAAACTGCAAAAAGGTGGGAATTTAAGGAGATGGGACCTGGATAAACTGACTAAACCAGAGGTTGTACAGAGTTTCAGGGAGAGTATAAGGACAAAATTGACAGAAATGGGGGAAAGAAATACAGTAGAAGAATAGTGGGTAGCTTTGAGGGATGAAGTAGTGAAGGGAGCAGAGGATCAAGTAGGTAAAAACATGAGGGCTAGTAGAAATTCTTGGGTAACAGAAGAAATATTGTACTTAATTGATGAAAGGAGAAAATATAAAAATGCAATAAATGAAGAAGGCAAAAAGGAACACAAACATCTCAAGAATGAGATCGACAGGAAGTGCAAAATGGCTAAGCAGGGATGGCTAGAGGGCAAATGTAAGGATGTAGAGGCTTATCTCATTAGGGGTAAGATAGTTACTGCCTATAGGAAAATTAAAGAGACCTTTGGAGAAAAGAGAACCACTTAGCAGAAAGTCATATACTCCTAGCTTACATAGTTTAATTCTTAATTTCTTTGCGTGTTTTTGGTACTTGCATTGCTTAATTCATAAATTTCGGGCGTATTATAGTATTTGAGAGCTGTAGCATTGCGTTTTAGTACCTGAATAGTGTAAAATCGCGTAGTCTCCTTCAGCCGCCGAGCAGTGTGTCAGCAGTGCGCAAGTAGCAGCATTACTGCATTTACTAGGCAATCTTGTATTTTAATAACCGTTTAAATTTTGTGTTGATTTGTTTGTGTTCTCTGTAGATTAGTTCAGACGTTCTTTGCACAACAGTTTTTAGCATGGATAGGGACTGCAACTGCTGTGTTCGGATGCAGGCTGAGTTGGCATCCCTTCGCTCCCAGCTTCAGGCAGTGTTGGCTTCGGTCACACAGCTTGAGGCTTTTGCCAATGGGCATCACTGTGGGGGTCCGGATGGGGGGTTTGTCGGGGACGGCCAGCTCGTCCCACGCATCCCCCGATCGGACTACGACTGTGGCTGCCCGGGATACTGCCCACATTGAGGCTGATCCCTCACCTGTGGTAGAGTGGGAGGTCGTCTCGAAGTGTGGCAGGGGGCGAAAGACATTCCGGAGGGCTGAAGGGAAGACCTCTCCAGTTTGTCTGACGAACCGGTTTCAGGCTCTGTCTCAGGCTGATACTGATCTTCGGCCGGACATGGCTGCTTGTCCTGTTCCAGAGGTTGCCCCTCAGTCTGCAAGATCCGGGCAGTTGCAGAGGGAGGGCTTACTGGTAGTTGGGAGCTCCAACATCAGGCACGTAATGGGGCCCCTTAGGGATATGGCAACAAGAGAGGGGAAGAAAACCAATGTGCACTCCGTGTGCATACCGGGGGGGAATCATTCCAGATGTGGAAAGGGTCCTTCCGGATGCCATGAAGGGTACAGGGTGCACCCATCTGCAGGTGGTCGCTCATGTCGGCACCAATGATGTGTGTCGCTATGGATCGGAGGAAATCCTCTCTTGCTTCTGGCGGCTATCTGATTTGGTGAAGACTGCCAGTCGCACTAGCGGGATGAAAGCAGAGCTCACCATCTGCAGCATCGTCGACAGGACTGACTGCGGACCTTTGGTACAGAATTGAGTGGAGGGTCTGAATCAGAGGCTGAGATGGTTCTGCGACTGTGTGGGCTGCAGATTCCTCGACTTGCGCCATAGGGTGATGGGGTTTCGGGCTCCGCTGGACAGGTCAGGAGTCCACTACACGCAGCAAGTGGCTACACGGGTAGCAGGGGTTGTGTGGCGCGGACTGGGTGGTTTTTTAGATTAGATGGCCTCGGGCAAGTACAGAAAGTGCAACAGCCACAAAGGATGCGGGGCAAAGTCAGGACATGCGGGGACCAAGCAGCAATCGGTATTGTAATTGTAAAGTGTCGAAGCTGCATTGGTAAAGTACCGGAACTTCAAGTGCTGATAGAAAGCACCAAAGCTGAAATCGTTACAGGTACAGAAAGCTGGCTGAAGCCAAACATAAATTCTGGAGAAATTTTTACAAAGGCACAGACGGTGTTTAGAAAGGATAGATTGCATGCAACCGGTGGTGGCGTGTTTGTCGCTGTTAGTAGTAGTTTATCCTGTAGTGAAGTAGAAGTGGATAGCTTCTGTGAATTATTATGGGTGGAGGTTACACTCAACAACCGAGCTAGGTTAATAATTGGCTCCTTTTACTGACTCAGCAGCATTAGTGGCAGAACAACTGAGAGAAAATTTGGAATACATTTCATATAAATTTTCTCAGCATGTTATAGTCTTAGGTGGAGATTTCAATTTACCAGATATAGACTGGGACACTCAGATGTTTAGGACGGGTGGTAGGGACAGAGCATCGAGTGACCTTTACCTCGAGCAATTAAACAGAGAACCGACTAGTGGAGATAACATCTTGGACCTACTGATAACAAACAGACCCGAACTTTTCGACTCTGTATGTACAGAACAGGGAATTAGTGATCATAAGGCCGTTGCAGCATCCCTGAATATGGAAGTTAATAGGAATATAAAAAAAGGGAGGAAGGTTTATCTGTTTAGCAAGAGTAATAGAAGGCAGATTTCAGACTACCTAACAGATCAAAACGAAAATTTCTGCTCCGACACTGACAATGTTGAGTGTTTATGGAAAAAGTTTAAGGCAATCATAAAATGCGTTTTATACCGGTATGTGCCAAGTAAAACTGTGAGGGACGGGAAAAACCCGCCGTGGTTCAACAACCAAGTTAGGAAACTACTGCAAAAGTAGAGAGCTTCACTCTAAGTTTAAATGCAGCCAAAACCTCTCAGACAAACAGAAGCTAAACGATGTCAAAGTTAGCATAAGGAGGGCTATGCGTGAAGCGTTCAGTGAATTCGAAAGTAAAATTCTATGTACCGACTTGACAGAAAATCCTAGGAAGTTCTGGTCTTACGTTAAATCAGTAAGTGGCTCGAAACAGCATATACAGACACTCTGGGATGTTGATGGCATTGAAACAGAGGATGACATGCGTAAAGCTGAAATACTAAACACCTTTTTCCAAAGCTGTTTCATAGAGGAAGACCGCACTGCAGTTCCTTCTCTAAATCCTCGCACAAACGAAAAAATGGCTGACATTGAAATAAGTGTCCAAGGAATAGAAAAGCAACTGGAATCACTCAACAGAGGAAAGTCCACTGGACCTGACGGGATACCAATTCGATTCTACACAGAGTACGCGAAAGAACTTGCCCCCCTTCTAACAGCCGTGTACCGCAAGTCTCTAGAGGAACGGAAGGTTCCAAATGATTGGAAAACAGCACAGGTAGTCCCAGTCTTCAAGAAGGGTCATCGAGCAGATGCGCAAAACTATGGACCTATATCTCTGACGTCGATGTGTTGTAGAAGTTTAGAATATGTTTTTTGCTCGAGTATCATGTCGTTTTTGGAAACCCAGAATCTATTCTGTAGGAATCATCATGGATTCCGGAAACAGTGATCGTGTGAGTCCCAAACCGCTTTATTTGTTCATGAGACCCAGAAATTAATAGATACAGGCTCCCAGGTAGATGCTATTTTCCTTGACTTCCGAAAGGCATTCGATACCGTTCCGCACTGTCACCTGATAATAAAGTAAGAGCCTATGGAATATCAGACCAGCTGTGTGGCTGGATTGAAGAGTTTTCAGCAAACAGAAGACAGCATGTTATTATCAATGGAGAGACGCCTACAGACGTTACAGTAACCTCTGGCGTACCACAGGGGAGTGTTATGGGACCATTGCTTTTCACAATATATATAAATGGCCTAGTAGATAGTGTCGGAAGTTCCATGCGGCTTTTCGCGGATGATGCTGTAGTATACAGAGAAGTTGCAGCATTAGAAAATTGTAGTGAAATGCAGGAAGATCTGCAGCGGATAGGCACTTGGTGCAGGGAGTGGCAACTGACCCTTAACATAGACAAATGTAATGTATTGTGAATACATAGAAAGAAGGATCCTTTATTGTGTGATTATATGATAGCGGAACAAACACTGGTAGCAGTTACTTCTGTAAAATATCTGGGAGTATGCGTGCGGATCGATTAGAAGTGGAATGGTCATATAAAATTAATTGTTGGTAAGGCGGTTACCAGGTTGAGATTCAATGGGAGAGTCCTTAGAAAATGTAGTCCATCAACAAAGGAGGTGGCTTACAAAACACTCGATCGACCTATACTTGAGTATTGCTCATCAGTGTGGGATCCGTACCAGAGCGGGTTGACGGAGGAGATTGAGAAGATCCAAAGAGGAGCAGCGCGTTTCGTCACAGGGTTATTTGGTAAGCGTGATAGCATTACGGAGATCTTTAGCAAACTCAAGTGGCAGACTCTGCAAGAGAGGTGCTGTGAATTGCGGTGATGCTTGCTCGCCAGGTTTCGAGACGGTGCGTTTCTGGATGAGGTATCGAATATATTGCTTCCCGCTACTTATACCTCCCGAGGAGATCACGAATGTAAAATTAGAGAGATTCGAGCGCGCACGGAGGCTTTCAGACAGTCGTTCTTCCCGTGAACCATACGCGACTGGAACAGAAAAGGGAGGTAATGACAGTGGCACGTAAAGTGCCCTCCGCCACACACCGTTGGGTGGCTTGCGGAGTATAAATGTAGATGTGAATGTAGATGTATGAATATCAAGAGCTCTGATGGAAATCCAGTCCTAAGCAAAGAAGGGAAAGCAGGAAGGTGGAAGTGAGCATATAGAGGGTCTATACAAGGGCAATGTACTTGAGGACAATATTATGGAAATGGAAGAGGATGTAGATGAAGATGAAATGGGAGATACGATGCTGCGTGAAGAGTTTGACAGAGCACTGAAAGACCAGAGTCGAAACAAGGCCCCAGGAGTAGACAACATTCCATTAGAACTACTGACAGCCTTGGGAGAGCCAGTCCTGACAAAACTCTACCATCTGGTGGGCAAGATGTATGAGACCGGCGAAATACCATCAGACTTCAAGAAGAATATAATAATTCCAATCCCAAAGAAAGCAGGTGTTGACAGATGTGAAAATTACTGAACTATCAGTTTAATAAGTCACAGTTGCAAAATACTAAGGCGGATTCTTCCCAGACGAATGGAAAAACTGGTAGAAGCCAACCTCAGGGAAGATCAGTTTGGATTCCGTAGAAATATTGGGAGGCAATACTGACCCTATGACTTATCTTAGAAGAAAAATTAAGGAAAGGCAAACCTATGTTCCTAGCATTTGTAGACTTAGAGTAAGCTTTTGACAATGTTGACCAGGGAGCAAAAGGCTATTTACAATTTGTACAGAAACCAGATGGCAGTTATAAGAGTCGAGGGACATGAAAGGGAAGCAGTGGTTGGGAAGGGAGTGAGACAGTGTTGTAGCCTCTCCCCGATGTTATTCAATGTGTATATTGAGCAAGCTTAAAGGAAACAAAAGAAAAATTCGGAGTAGGTATTAAAACCCATGGAGAAGAAATAAAAACTTTGAGGTTCGCCGATGACATTGTAATTCTGTCAGAGACAGCAAAGGACTTGGAAGAGCAGTTGAATGGAATGGACAGTGTCTTGAAAGGAGGATATAAGATGAACATCAACAAAAGCAAAACGAGGATAATGGAATGTAGTTTAATTAAGTCGGGTGATGCTGAGGGAATTAGATTAGGAAATGAGACACTTAAAGTAGTAAAGGAGTTTTGCTATTTAGGGAGCAAAATAACTTATGATGGTCAAAGTAGAGAGGATATAAAATGTAGACTGGCAATGGCAAGGAAAGTGTTCATGAAGAAGACAAATTTGTTAACATCGAGTATAGATTTAAGTGCCAGAAAGTCTTTTCTGAAAGTATTTGTATGGGTGTAGCCCTGTTTGGGAGTGAAACATGGATGATAAATAGTTTAGACAAGAAGAGAATATAAACTTTTGAAATGTGACGCTACAGAAGAATGCTGAAGATTAGATGGGTAGATCACGTAACTAATAAGGAGGTACTGAATAGAATTGGGGAGGAGAGAAATTTGTGGCACAATTTAACTAGAAGAAGGGATCAATTAGTAGGACCTGTTCTGAGGCATCAACGGATCACCAATTTAGTACTGGAGGGCAGCGTGGAGGGTAAAAATTGTAGAGGGAGACCAAGAGATGAATACAATAAGCAGATTCAGAAGGACGTAGGGTTCAGTAGTAACTTGGAGGTGAAGGAGCTTGCACAGAATAGAGTAGCATGGAGAGCTGCATCAAACCAGTCTCTGGACTGAAGACCTCAACAACAACAACAACCATTAAATTCATTGCAAAAGTGAATAATCATTCACCATATTACATGAGTAACATTTGTAATAAAGTTGTAATTAAAAGTCAACAAGACGCTATACTTGTTGTAAGCAATAAAATAAAATACAGTAGCAACAAATACATTAGTATGAGAGTGGCATCAGTCCTTAAAAGCATAAAATTATTGTTTCATTTTCAACCATGAATAACCTTGGTCAAATTTTAATTAGTAATGTTGCTTAAACAAACATGTATCATGAGCCAAGTGTTTGTAGATTAGAATGTCCAGACTGTGTTATTGTTACGTGAAGCAGGCAGGAAAGCAAATCAAAGTTAGGCTCAGTGAATACATAATCTTGGAAAGGAAAGATACAGCCAAAAGATCTAACTTTGTTGCCCACATAACTAAAAGTGGACCTTGTCCTTGCTTATGAGATTGCTACACAGAGGTTTGAATGGTAGATTTATGGATCTCCTGGAGGAGATCAAAATTTGTTGTCATCTGAGGTCTTCTGTCACTATTCTGCTGAATGAGCAGGTGGCAATGGGGAGCACCCATTTTTGGGAATATTTTAAAAGCAACCTTCTAGATGGCAGAGGTAGTTACAATCCAGGAGGGACATATTCTGCACAGCATGTTCTTCTCTATGCAGTTAACACTTGATAGCTTATTAAGTGAGAACAAAATTTGTGGTTACAAAATTATGTTGGTTTCTGTATCTATTGGCATTATCTTCGATAATAACACTATTAACATCAACATCAAGCCATTATACATTTAACAGAACAGTCAATACATTTTTTATGGTGAGCTTTATTGTATGTCATTTACTCTCAACAGTCATGACATTGTAGTTCATATGATTTATTACATAGGGTTTAATATATAGTTTTTGGTGTTTTATACAAGACATTGTAAAATAAAATAAAAATAATGATTCACCTGCTTACACCAAATTTTAATCATGATTATAAGTTTTCAAAAGAGTTTTAACATTAATTTTAAGCAATATGTTTCACATCAAGATCAGTGCCTGACCTCGGCATGTGTTTAATGCAAAACTATCCTTGTACTGTAATTTTTATTTGTCTACTTTTATTTTAATACAAAACCTGTTTAAACTGCTAGTCATATACAGATGTCATTGGTATAGAGGGTGTTGTTCATTCTCTAAGATGGATACTGTGGTTGGTTGTACAGTATCTGCGAAAAGCAGCCTCAGTTTGAGTTAAGCTATGTACATGCTAAGGTCATGTAATACAATGTGCATTTACAAGCCTGTTAAGTCCACATGACTCGCTTCGTGCACTATGTTACTTACTATGCAGTCTCCATTTCTGTATAACTGTGAGATAGATCTCATTTTATGCCATTCAATGCCTGATTCTTTTGTATTTCTTCTATTTTCTAGCACTGATGATAGTTGTAATGTAGCTGAAATCTAAATATGCAATTAAGTACAGATTGATTCGCAACTGATTGCCGGCTTCCTTCCTGTTTCAATTACATCACAGGTGCTCTGCATAATGGTTCTAATGGTATCCAACCTGATAAAGCACTTGTCAGTTATATACCCAGTTGAACAGTTAATATCCCTCATGCTACACAATAACTGTTGAATAGCAGCTAGAGCATGATAAGTTTAAAACAGAATGTAGGGTTGTACATAAAAATATGTCGAATGTAATTTATTTGGCAGTCAAAATGGCGATGTCTAGAGCCTTCGGTGAACACTGTAGCAGAATCTTACTGAAATAATTTTCACAAAACCCAAAGAAATTTGGTTCATATGTACAGGATGTCACTTGCACGAAAGTTAGTTTCTAGACACTCTTGGGTGACACAGGATCTGAAATTGGGGGTACCAACACAACAGAAGAATGCTCATTTCCAAAAAACTACCGCAAAACTACCATAAAGTATCACAGAAATCCATTTGCTGAAGAATCTTGGAACAACTGCTGAGCTCAAATGTAATGAGTTATCCTAAAATAAGGCCTCTTTCTTGCCAACCGGCATTGATTCCAGAAAAAATCTATCAAATGAAACCAAATTTGCCCTTTCTCACATGATATGGTAAAATGTAAATGTCGTGTGACTAGGGCCTCCCGTCGGGTAGACCATTCGCTGGGTGCAAATCTTTCGATTTGACGCTACTTTGGCGAATGAAATGATGATGATTAGGACAACACAATACCCAGTCCCTGAGCAGAGAAAATCTCTGACCCAGCCGGGAATTGAACCTGGGCCCTTAGGATTGACATTCTGTCACGTTGACCACTCAGCTACCGGGAGCGGACACATGATATGGCGAGAGCCATAGACTAAGGCAATTACGTGGATGCAGTACTTTTTGGCTTCCAAAAAGCATTTGGTTTAGTAGCACATCAAGGCCTATTAATGAAAGTAGAATCATATGGGGCATCAATCTAAATTTGTGACTGGATTTAGGTTTTCATGAAAAGGAGGATATTGCAGGTTCCTCAGATGGACATTGACAGAAGTAGAAATAACTTCATGCTAACTTCATTCAGGCACTGAAGTGGTGTATTGGGATCTTTGCTGTTCATGTTGTATTTTACAAACCTTGCAGACAGAACTGATAATAACCTATGACTTTTCACAAATGATGCAGTTATCTATAACAAAGTACTGTCTGAAGAAAGCTGCAAAAATATTCATTTGGTTCTTGATAAGATTACAAAGTGGCACAAAGATTGGAAACTTACATTAACTGTTCAGAAATGCAAAACTGTGCACTTTACAAAAAAACATGTAGTAACCTATGGCAACAATATCAACTAGTCACAACTGGAGTCAGTCAACTTACACAAATTTCTAGGAGTAGCAATTTGTAGGGAAATGAAATGGCACCATCACATACTCTCAGTCATAGGTGAAGCATATGGTAGAACACCACAGACATGCACTCAGTCTACAAAGGAGATTGCTTATCAAAAGTATCACAACGGTGGGCCACAATATCTCTTCAGATTCAGTTGAGTCCCAGTAATATGTACAGCATCACAATGGACATACCATGCTCTGAGGAGAGCAAACATTGCTGGATTACTTTCCAAAATGACTTTTCACATTGCAGTGGTGTGTGCACTGATTTTAAACTTCCTGCAGATTAAAACTGTGTGCCGGGCCGGACTGGGACTCAGACGTGGGACCTCTGCCTTTCACGGACAAGTACTCTACTTACTGAACCACCCAGGCGCAACTAATGACCTGCCTTCGTAACTTTACTTCCACCAGTACCTCATCTCCTACCTTCCAAACTTCAAAGAAGTTTCCTGCATACTGTCTGGGACTAGAACTCCTGGAGAGAAGGATATTGTGGAGGCATGACTTAGCTACAACCCGGGGGCTTCTTTCCAGAATTTGAATTTTCACTTTGCAGCAAAGTGTGCACCGATTTAAAATATCCTGGCACATTAAAATTGCATGGCGGACTGAATCTCGAACCTGGAATCTTTGGCTTTTGTAGCAAAGTTAGGTTTCACTTGGCCAATTTTTCTGGAAAGTATGTAGGAGTGGTAAAATCGAGTCATTGAAAACAATACTGATGTCAGATCTGAGAAGTAATTTAAAATGTTGTGAAATTGTATGGGTTCAGTGATTACAAATCAAATTAAATTTACAAACACTATGAACCCAGTTATCGGCATGATGGTGCATCCCCTCTGGTCTGGATGCATGCACTGATTCAGTTGGGCGGGATGTCATAAAACCAATGTATCCTCTCCTGAGACAAGATGGCCTACAACTGTTGTAACTGCTCCTTGATATCCTGAATGCTACCACTGGAACAGAGTTGATGCCTGAGCTGTACAGATCTAGGGATCTTTATGGTCATGAGAGTACCCCATTATCACACAGAGAGTTGACAGACTCGTGCCATGTGTGGACAAGCAAGGTACTGCTGAAAAATTGCACCTCAATAACATCACATGAGAAGTAACACACGAGGACACAGAATGCCTGACATACCACTGAGCTGTCAGGAGTTCCCTCTATCACTAGCAGCCATGATCTGATGTCATACCCAATGGTACCTCACACCATGATGCCGGGAGTAACACTGCTCTGCCTCTCCAAAAATTGGAAGTTCTTCCCATGATGATGCCATAGTTGCTGATAGTCATCTGGTGTAGTGCCAAACTGTGACTGTGAATGCAGCCATTTGTGTTGTGATGTTAATGGCATGGGATGGAAATTCCCTAGGCCAGCTGCTGCTAGTTTCTAACCCATGGTGCAGCATTACACAGAATGTTGCAGGGAGTCTATTACTTGTTCTCGGATGTCAGGTATAGATGTAAAGGAGTTATGATGTGCTTAGTGCACACTATGACGATCCTCCCTTGTAGAGGCCAGATGCAGTCAACTGCAAATTCGACGATGAGTACATCTGCTCTCACATGGACTTCAACATCAGCCCACTGTCATATTTAAATGCCCCACAAATCTGGATATAGAAAGATTAGACTCACTGGCGGGTAAGGTTCCCTCTTCAGGGAGGACAATGTCCACAGAATTGGTCCAGAAGACTCAAGTGAACAGTCTTACTCCACACCGACGGACTGGATGCAATAATTTCAAAGCCGAAGCTGCCACTGAGCTATAAATGTGGCAATCACAGTCAAGCCAGAATGAGACCAGGGGCCGGTAAACACGGAATGAAGTAGAGCGACATCCACCCAAAAGATGTGGGCAAGGAAGCAAAGAGCATTAACTTTCACATGTAACTAGTTTTTAGTTGACAAACATATGGGGCAGCCAAGTCAGATTTTTACCATAGAGGAGTCCCAAAAATCAGGACTGTGCAATGATGCCCAAGTACTGGGTGCTCACGTAGACTTCCTGGTGTGGCTGGACCACTGTATGATGACAGAAAAGTATGACTTGCATTTTCATAGGAGAGAACTGGTAGCCATGGGAAAGGGTCCAACAGAAAGTCCTTTCGATTAAACCTTGGAGGTGGCATTCAGCTGAGGCTACAGATTGTGAGCTATACCAAAAGCAAAAGTCACTGACATACAGCACAAGGGTGACCACGGGTCTGATGGAAGCTGCTTAAAAAATGATGAGGCAGGCCTGTCAAGGATGCTGCTTGAGAGGTGCTAGGCCCCCGAATAATCCTGAATAGCTGTTGCAATATCTTTGGTCCACCACGGGCATCAGACAGCAACAGAGGGGACCTGCAGAAATGGGAACAGCAGCACAGTGGTGAAAGTGATTGCATCTGAGATGTCTACTGCAACCTCGTCAACATAATCTTACAGAGAGGGGATGACTGTGACAGCAGAGGAATAGAATCTCCAGCTGGCTTTTCAAAGAGACCAATGTGTTAATTGGTCCATCAGGCAGTGACATGGAAGCGGCAGTATCACAAGAAAGCAGTGACTGTCACAAACATTGTTGTGTAACAACCATTGTAGCGAAACAATGAGACTGACAGATGAGATCATAAGGTCGATGGCTGGAAAGATGCCATTGGCAGCATGAAGTGGTTAGGAGTACCATCTCTGAGGAGATGGATCAAGATCAGACAGAAGCTGGTAAATCAGAAAGCCTCTACCAGATGACATGGTACTTCACCATGGGGATGGTGTGCATTGAAATCCCCAAGTAAGGGAGAAGGAGGGCAATTGTTGTTGGATTAATGTCGTCATTTCAAGGTATGAAACTGCCCCGCCTGGGGGAGTGTTAAGATTGCAAATGGTGGTCACTAAGATTTCCCAAACTCACACTGATATTGCTTCCAGTGAGGTACAAAGGATAACCACTCTTTCATTACATCTGTATGCACCATTGTATAGACCCCACCAGACCCTCTCTTGGAACCAATATGGTTCGGACACAATAAGTGATAAGCCCAAAGAGTTGGAGAATGGTTCTCAGTGAAATGTGTTCCTGGAGAACAAAACAGGTCACAGAACAGGAGGAAATTACTTGTTGTTGTTGTTGTTGTTTTTGTTCTGGCAGGTGACAGTAATATCAACTGCAGTACTGAATTATCATGTTAAGGGTGTCCCAGTTAGGAGTGAAGGGGCAAGCTAACAGGTCATGCCCCAGGATCACCATATGTCACCAGCAAGGTTGGAACAACATCAATGTACGTCAGTTTCGAGTCCGATGGCATGGGAGGATCTGGCGCTTCCAGAGTCACCAGAGTGACCTTTTCCCTGAGGTCTCTTCTTTTTCTCTTTGAATTCTTTTGATGGTTAAGAATCTTGTGAGAGCTTATCTGCTGTGAGTGCTGAAGTAAAATGAGTGGGCAGCCCTTGAATCCACAGTCGGTGGCTCCTGCAGTAACTGCCTGGTGTCAAGCCACCAGTCAGTAGGTTTTGAGGGAAAGGATTCCCAAAAGGGAGGTTCATCACCAATAGAGGTCAGAGGAGGACACTGCTATTCCAGCTGGATGTGAGGACTAGTCTCCATGATGGTGCTGCAAGGACCACAAGAGGGGAAGTCCTATTGCCCTATGGTCTACTTTATTTGTGCAAGTACCAGAGGTGGACACCGAGGGAGTACATATGCCAAGTACGACCAACAACCTGACACAGTATTAGCAAAAATTGATACAGAGGCAGAATGCAAACAATTATATTTTTTCTAAGCCTCGAAATATAAGAGGTGATCAGAGACCTTCAGTTCCTGTATAATGTGTTTTGCAATTAGGGTAGTTCACTTTGGTGACTGTTGCTTCCACAATTGATGCGAACAGGTGGTAGTGCACATGATTAATATTTGTGAAATGGCCAGTTACAGTCTTCATAAATCAGGTCATATTTACACTGGGAAGACTTATGCAACAAAACACTGGCATTAAAAGCAACAGTAAACCATGATTTTGAGAT
This sequence comes from Schistocerca serialis cubense, assembly GCF_023864345.2. Lineage (NCBI taxonomy): Eukaryota > Metazoa > Arthropoda > Insecta > Orthoptera > Acrididae > Schistocerca > Schistocerca serialis. The sequence continues at coordinate 532,176,963 of NC_064642.1, forward strand.
TCTCTAGAAGCAAATCCCCCACAAGTGAGAATGAACACTCGAGTATCAACTTCGTTTTCCGGCAAGTCTCAACATACACAACATTCAAAATGGATTCCTCGTTTCTTAAGGTGTTCACATAGTTCCTCATCTATCTGCAGCATTAGGTCCCAATGAAAATTAAACCCTGCACCAAGTTCATGTTCTTTGGGGTTTTGTGGTAATAGTTACATCACCCAGTTGGTCACAAGAGAGTAACATCTGGGACAAGGTAGGATTTGTCATATTAATTACAATGGAAACACTTCATAGTTTGCTAAGGGAAGAGAGTTCACGAAACTCCTTTTTCAATATGCTTCACAGAGAGCATTGGCTTAGCAGATAGAAAGGACTCTCCATCCATAAAGGTACAAACCAGAAACTAAAGGGAGTGAGTGTCTTCAAGTGATATGAATTTGTGTTCTTCGCTTGATGTGGCTTAGGAGACAAAGTTCCTAAAGACGTAACAGTCTGTGCTTAATTGCTGTCTGCCGAAAGAGACTGCCAGAGCATCGCAGCTACCAGCTGATAACATGGGTGTTTTCATTATGCCAGATATCCACCATGATGCTGCGTACCGAGAGGACTCTCCCCACAGGTGCCACCAAGCTTGATGGCCAATGCCTGGAGTCTTGGTTCCCCAGACAGACAGACAAACAGACAGGCACCCACTTCTCAGTAGGCACAGGAAGGTGGTGGCTCAGGCAGCATAGTGCAATCTCTGCATCGTCAGGGGCTATCATTGTACAGGTATCTGACAGCGACCCAAACTGACTGGCTACTGTGCTGGATAAAGGACAACCTTCTTCTCAAGGTCTGCACTTCTGCAGAAAATTTTGAGAATGTGGACGTCAAACCCAGGTGTGGGGACCAAACGTAAGTTAATCAAAATTTGGTGCAAAATAAAGGCCCAAAAGTGGGAGAAGGCATTATCTGCATTGTATGTGTGAGCTAAGTTGTTGGCAGGGAATCTGTCTTACAGTGTACGTCTGAGAAAGAATGTAGTCTCTCTCTCTCTCTCTCTCTCTCTCTCTCTCTCTCTCTCTCTCTCTCTCTCTCTCTCTCCCCCCCCCCCCTCCTCCACCCACCCCCTTTTCACAGCCCTCTAGGCCTACATGACATGGAGGGGTGGGGTGGGGGGTGGGGTGGGGAGTGGGGTGGGGGGTGGGGGTGGGGGGAGGCTGCCGTGGTGTTGATATAACGGTTAATATCATGGCATACCTGTTGCGGGACCCCGGGAGGCCTAGTGAATGATGGAAACCATTGATTAGTTTTGTGTGCTCTCCTTCAGCGACCTGGATGACCTAGGCATCGCATACAGTTGTGTGGCTTTGAAACCCAGCCACAGACAGTCCAGTGACAGTGTCCAGCAAGTGGGCACTGGCGACGTCTGGGAGCAGGCAGTAGTGTAGTAGGAAATTTGCCCTGATTATCATCCATGCAATGTATGCAACGATGAAATTACATTCTAAGGTACATCGCAATCCAAGATCTAGCTTCACATGTTGCATGCCGTACATCTGGAAGGCAGAGTTATTACCACCAGCAGTCTAAAGTTTGTGACAGGGCAGCACTTGTGCAGTTTGTCTCTTGGCAAAATACTCAAGTTTGATCCCGTATCTACCAAAAATTTGCACCCCAACTTGCGGTTGGTCATAAACAGGCAGGCAGAGGAATAATCGGATACACTGACTTCTGCCTGGTGCTTAAGGTTGATATATTCGCATCACAGATTACACTTATGTGCTTGGTCACCGGATTGCTAATGGTACCAGCAGACATTAGCTGGTTGTGAGTCAGCACGACGAGCGTTGGATGCAGAACAACTCCACAATCTCTGTTGATGTCTGCCTTTAAAGTGGTGGTCAGTGAGAAGTTCACTCTATTGTTTGCTTAAGGCATCAACTTTGTTCAACAGGCCATCATCTGATGCTGTTCCAATAACTTTCTTTGTCAACTTGTTGTAGTTGGATTTCACATTTGTCGAAGTACTGCTACACATTACCATCGGAACGGGACAGGCGGTACGTACTATGGCATCCTGTGAGATCGGCCACATCATCCGGAGGCCTTCCAGTCTGTGATGCCGTTATGGCCTTGATTTGTGCTGACAGCCTGCTGCTCCATAACATGTGCAGTAGTGTGTCTGAGATGGTGTGCATGTCGACCTTGCTTCATACGTGGCAGAGATATTGTAAAGACATTTTGACACCTACATCCTCCTTGGTAAGCACTTGTTGTACCCTCTCTTCCTGCAAGGTGGACACTCAATGTATAAGTTCAGTTTCAGGTATGTTTCCATTTCCAGCGGTGCAGGGTTGTTTGGCCAAAACGGCAGAAATCATGCTGCCAGTCTTGAAGTTGGTTGGTTGGTTGGTTTGGGGAAGGAGACCAGACAGCGCGGTCATCGGTCTCATCGGATTAGGGAAGGATGGGGAAGGAAGTCGGCCGTGCCCTTTCAGAGGAACCATCCCGGCATTTGCCTGGAGCGATTTAGGAAAATCACGGAAAACCTAAATCAGGATGGCCGGACGCGGGCCAGTCTTGAAGTAATGGCTGCATTGTTATTTGGCATGTTTCTGTTGTGTGACACAATACCTTATCTCATAACCCATATTCCTGCCCATGAACACATTGGTGTCACTAGTACAGCTTATTTTGACATGCTCGGCATGTGGGCTACAGACGGCAGTAGTTATTGCATTCAACAATTCACTGCTCTGAGTTAATACACATTGCTTCCAACCACTCTGCACAATAAACTCAAATAGGAGAGAGAATATCAACATCTATTTCCTACAATGGTAGTGGAAGAATTAACATAATAATTAATTACTAAAGCACAGAATCCACAGAGCATTTGCACCACGGCAAGAAATAAGTGCGGGGCAGTGCTCCTAGCACCAGGCACGCAAACTGCTTGACATTCAGTGGCAATCAGCTGATCAAGCATGCCAAGCACGGGTAGTCACCACATACTATTTGACACTGCTTGTATAAGACTAGTCTGAGAATGCAACATACGACTATGGAGAAATATTAAGGTGAATAAATTAAAACTTTCCAGATATGAACAGCTGGAATACTTTTGTTATGATCTCACAAAAAATAATGGGGTATATTTAATTTCTGCCAGGTTCAAAAATGGTTGGCTATATTAAAAATCTGTTATTTACAAAAACACTGAATCTGCTCAAGTGTGCAGTACAGCTGCCAATAACAATGAATTTTAGCTGTGTTTACAACAAAATTAAAGAATATTTCACAATTGAAACAGTTGAAGGAGTGATATTAACATTGGGGAAACTTTACAGAATGAAATAAGAGTGTAATTTATATTTACCTGATACCTATCAAGAATTCGAACTTCATCATCACGAGGTATTTTCTTGAAAGTGGTGTTTCTTTCATAACTCCATTCTGGCTCTTTGGTCCTTAAAAAGTGGTCTAAGTTGAATAATGGCATATTTTTATCTCTCTTCAGTTTACGCACATGCAACTTTCTGTAATAGCGGTATATGTGGGATGGTACATCATGTTTCTTTTGTACTATGTTGTGCAATCGTTTCAGCAGTACCAGCTCATCATAAGGGCTCATGTATCTTAACCTGAAAAATGGTTACAGTTATATATTTATACAAATTTTGACCATTATCAATGATGTTAAGAAATGAACATGATATATATTTATCAATGCATTCAAATCATTATGTGATCACAATGAAAAAAGAGGAAAAGAAAAAAAGAAAACACCATAATTATACCTGTAAAATGACCAATATGGTTCTCAACAAAGAAGCTGCTGTGTAAAGGCCACAGAGAGAGACTCACTTTCAAAAGAGAAATGTCTAAACTGATTGCACACTAAATTCACTCATCCTCCTTCCTTAAACCCAATGTTATTTTCCCCTGCTAACTGTGTGACTTCTCCACTTTTTGCCACCATCATTATGGCATAATTTTAAATTGCTGCCATCTTCACACATGTTAAACAGACATTTTCTTCTAACAATGCTAGAGTTAAAGATATGGCTACCAGAAAAGATCTGATAAAGTGATAACATGACATTGTAATTAATGCTAACAGTTTTAGCCATTCAGATAAATGTCTAGCATGATGAGAAATGAATAATTTCCATGTATGGTACCATCCTACATCTCTTTCTTACCATACACCAATAACATTACAACATCCTTGACGAACTACATAGTGTTTTTCAAAATCCACCTAGCCTCGGTTAATGACAATTTTTTTCTTGTTCTTTCTTTTTTTATTGCTGCTTTTCTGTTTCACGTAATTTATTTTATCCTCCTCTGTTTGGCTCGTATTTCTACTCATCTCTGACATGCTTACTGTCTTCTACTTAATTCAAGTTCTGTGGTTTTTAAATTTCATCTCATACCATTGATGATCAGTTTCTCTCTACACAGGGTGGTCCATTGATACTGACTGGGCCAAATATCTCACGAAATAAGCATCAAATGAAAAAATTACAAAGAACGAAACTCATCTAGCTTGAAGGGGGAAACCAGATGGCGCTATGATTGGCCCGCTAGATGGCGCTGCCATAGGCCAAACGTATATAAACTGTGTTTTTTTTTAATAGGAACCCCCATTTTTTATTACATATTCGTGTAGAACATAGAGAAATATGGATGTTTTAGTTGGACCACTTTTTTCACTTTGTGACAGATGGCGCTGTAATAGTCACAAACGTATAAGTACGTGGCATCACGTAACATTCCGCCAGTGCGGACGGTATTTGCTTCGTGATACATTACCCGTGCTAAAATGGACCATTTACCAACTGCGGGAAAGGTCGATATTGTGTTGATGTATGGCTATTGTGATCAAAATGCCCAACGGGTGTGTGCTATGTATGCTGCTCGGTATCCTGGACGACATCATCCAAGTGTCCAGACCGTTCGCCGGATAGTTACGTTATTTAAGAAAACAGGAAGTGTTCAACCACATGTGAAACATCAATCATGACCTGCAACAAATGATGATGCCCAAGTAGGTGTTTTAGCTGCTGTTGCGGCTAATCCATACATCAATAGCAGACAAATTGTACGAGAATCGGTAATCTCAAAAACGTCGGTGTTGAGAATGCTACATCAACATTGTTCGCACCCGTACCATATTTCTATGCACCAGGAATTGCATGGCTATGACTTTGAATGTCGTGTACAGTTCTGCCACTGGGCACAAGAGAAATTACGGGACGATGACAGATTTTTTGCACGCATTCTATTTAGTGACGAAGTGTCATTCACCAACAGCGGTAACGTAAACCGGCATAATATGCACTATTGGACAACGGAAAATCCACGACAGCTATGACAAGTGGAACATCAGCAAACTCGGTGGGTTAATGCATGGTGCGGCATTATGGGAGGAAGGATAATTGGCCCCCATTTCATCGATGGCAATCTAAATAGTGCATACCGATTTCCTACGCGATGTTGCACCGATGTTACTGCAAGATGTTTCACTGTATGACAGAATGGCGATGTACTTCCAACATAATGGATGTCCGGCACATAGCTCATGTGCGGTTGAAGCGGTATTGAACAGCATATTTCATGACAGGTGGATTGGTCATCGAAGCATCATACCATGGCCCGCACGTTCACCGGATCTGATGTGCCCGGATTTCTTTCTGTGGGGAAGTTGAAGGATATTTGCTATCGTGATCCATCGACAACGCCTGACAACATGCGTCAGCACATTGTTAATGCATGTGTGAACATTACAGAAGTGAACTAGTCGCTGTTGAGAGGAATGTCGTTACACGTATTGCCAAAAAGATTGAGGTTGACAGACATCATTTTGAGCATTTATTGCATTAATGTGGTATTTACAGGTAATCACAGCATGCATTCTCAGAAATGATAAGTTTACTAAGGTACACGTATCACATTGGAACAACCGAAATAAAGTGTTCAAATGTACCTACGTTCTGTATTTTAATTTAAAAACCTACCTGTTACCAACTATTCATCTAAAATTGAGAGCCATGCTTGTGACTATTACAGCGTCATCTGTCACAAAGCGAAAAACGTGGTCCAACTAAAACATTCATATTTCTGTACGTACTACACGAATATGTAATAAAAAATGGGGGTTCCTATTTAAAAAAGCGCAGTTGATATCCGTTTGACCTATGGCAGCGCCATCTAGCGGGCCAACCATAGCGCCATCTGGTTTCCCCCTTTAAGCTAGACAGGTTTCATTCTTTGTAATTTTTTCGTTTGACGCTTATTTCGTGAGATATTTGGCCCGGTCACAATCAATGGACCACCCTGTATATATTGGATATGGCATGACGAGTTGCTTTTCCTATACCTTAATTCTAACTCGTCTCTTTCCCTCCAACTCTATCCTCTTTTTTGCCAAATAATTGGAGTTCCCAGATCTGAAAGCTTTCTACATGTTTCCATCTACTGCCACTTGGTGAACAGATTAATCTGAACCCGTATTATAATTATTTTTAGCTCATTCATGCTTTATTATTTGTCACATATCAGAATCCTCCTGCCACTATTTTACAGGCAGGTTCATTACAGACTGAATTTTCACTCTGCAGTGGAATTTGTGCTCCCCCAGGTTGTAGCTAAGCCATCTATCCACAATATCCTCTTTTATAGGAGTGCTAGTCCCGCAAGTATGAAACAGAACCTCTGTGAAGTTTGCAAATAGTAGATGAGATACTGGTGGTAGTAAAGCTGTGAGGGTGGGCTGTGGCTCATACTTGAACAGCTCTGTTAGTACAGCACTTGCCCATGAAAGGCACGTCCCAGGTTAGAGTCTTGGTCTGGTATACAATTTTAATCTTCCAGCATGTTTCAGGTTTACTACACTTGGCCACCTTATTAAATAAACTATTCATCTTTGCATTTGAATTACACTTAATCCATTTTGTAGCCATCTTCAGCCTATTATTGAGCTCATATCTGTTTTCCCACACAATACAAACTTTTAATGTCAAACGTTTCATTTCTTAAAACATTAATCTTGTTACCTTCCTCCTGATAGCCAGCCCCCCCCCCCCCCCCCCCCCCAAATCAGTGCACAGTAGAGATCTGAATTATAAACTGTGTCACCCTGCAGACTTTTTGTAAAGAAAGATGTCATTATTAAACTATTTTAAGAACATTCCCCATGGATGTACCTTTTGTGTCTGAATGCATTGGTTTCCATTGACTTTTGCATCCCAATCAATTTTTTTGCTTTTACCCATAGTTTCCAATAACATGGACAAGAGGCTGTGCTGTAAATGGTTTGAGAGAACAGCGAGCAGTACTAAGTGTAGTTAGCAGCGTAAATACCTCGTCATACACATAGGATGCAATTCAGTTGTACTTTATGAAATGAAGTAACATGTACATAGTGGGTGTCCCATGAAGAGTGGTCCATATTCAGGAATATGACAAGAATAGTCATTTGAAGCAAAAAAGTCTAATACACATGAGCTCTAAAACACATACCGTAAGAGCTATGAGCACTCCATCTTCACTACTGTGAAACACATCTCCTCTACTGACCAAATGTTCATAGCATTAAAGATACGCTTTTAGGAGCCCATGTTTACTATAAATTTTTGCTTTGAATGATCATTCCTGTCATATCCCTGCATCCTGACCATTCCTCCCAGGACATCCTGTATAAGCAAGGGCACAACTCATGACCTATACATTGCTGAAGTGTGGTGGTTTGCATGCTTCAATGAAACAAATAACTGTACTGTAGGTGCAACCACAAAATTGTAGTACCTGTAAAGACCAGTCAAAAATGTGGTTCCTGAAGAGGGGCAGCAGCCTTTTATTGGTTGCAGGGGCAACAGTCTCGATGAGTGACTGATCTGACCACATAACATTAGCCAACATGGCCTTGCTGTGCTGGTACTGCGAACAGCTGAAAGCCAGTGCAAACTACAGCTATGACTCTTTCCATGTACTTGCAGCTCTACTGTATGGTTAAAAGATGGCATCCTCTCGGGTAAAATATCCTGGAGGTAAAATAGTCCCACACCCCCCCACTTGGATCTATGGGCAGCGACTTCTCAGGAGGGTGTCATAAGAAGGAGAAACCAAACTGGAATTCTATGGATCAAAGCATGGAATGTTAGGTTGCTTAATCAGGTTAAGATGTTGGAATATTTAAAATAGGAAATGGAGAGGCTGAAGTTACATACATTAGGGATAAGTGAAGTTTGCTGGTGGAATGAACAGAACTTCTTCTGGTCAGGTGAATCAAATAGAGGTATTGGAGGAATAGGTTTAATAATGAATAAAAAAGAAATAAAAAAAGAAAACAGGAATGTATGTAACCTACCATGAGCAGCATAGTGAACACAAGATAGAGCCCACATACACATAGTAGTACAAGTTTATATGCCATCTAGCTATGCAGATGATGAAAAGATTGACAGAATGTATAAGATAACAGGAATTATTCAGACAGTTAAGGGAGATGAAACTTTAATTGTAATGTGTTATAGGAATTTGGTAGTAGGAAGAGGAAGACAATGAAAAATAGTACAGGGAAGGTAATGAAAGAAGAAGCCACCTAGTTAAATTTTACACAGTTGGTGTAAGAATCGTGAAAGAAGATTGTATACATGGAACAGACGTGAAGATACTGAATGATTATATAATGGTAAGACAAATATTTTGACATCAGATTTTAAACTGTAAGACATTTCTGGGGACAGTAGATGCTGCCCATAATTTATTGGCTATAGACTGTAGATTAAAACTGAACAATTTATAATACAGCAGAAGACAAATGGGCAGCTTTGAGAGATGAAATAGTGGAGGCAACAGAGGATTAAATAGATAAAAAGACAAGTGTCATCTGTATTTATTTATTTTTTTATTATTATTATCTTTTTCGTCTTTTGATTATTACCACAATCAGTTCCATGGCAGTGAAACCAAATCCTCAGCTGACAAGTAACTAAGTCAGAAGACTTAAGTAGCTTGGAATGTGAAACCCAACATTCAGTCTCAGATCAAACTAATAAACCACTAAATGGCAATATAACAATTAATCAAAATCAGCTGGATGTAGGGATCCAAGTCCAAAACGTTCAGTGAAGCCTCAACTCCAGTCTAAGCACATTCCTGGAACAAGGAATGCAACTGTTGCTGTGAAAGGGAATGCTGAAGATCAGATGTGTACATCGGGGAGAAAAGAAATCTGTGGCACAACCTGATGCAATGGAGGGATCGGTTCATAAGACACATTCTGACACATGTAGGAATCGTCAGTTTAGTACTGGAGGGTAGTGTGGGAAGTAAAAATTGCAGGGGAAGACCAAGAGACAAGTGTAATAACCAGATACAAACAGATGGGGGCTGCAGTAATTATTCAGAGCTGAAGAGGCTTACAAAGAATAAAATAGCGTAGAAAGCTGCATCAAACAAGTCTTTGGTCTTCAAACAAAGACATACAGTAGCTTCAACATGCATGGCACCTACCAGCCCCAGCAATAAATAATTTAACAACTCATGCATAACGAAACATATATAAACATTACAGGAATAAAATGATACATGCAGGTATGTAACTAGAAACAAACAAAAGTGAGAGGGAGGGAGGGATGGAAAGAAAAGGAAGTTAAGAGCTGTATACAAGGGCCTCTATTGTAATGAAGGCATTCATTAGTTATGATATTATCAATAGTGACACAGAATGGAGAAGAATGAATACTGTGGAGGAAAGTGGAGATCACAATTTAGATGATGTTTTATACTCCCTCTCCCTAGAGGGAGTGAAACTTCATTCTTCTATTCGTAAAGTGAAGCACCACTGTTTCTGGAGAAAACTGGTATCAATGACTTCTGAAGTCAGATACAGATATTTGACTCCTGTGTCCTGTGTTGCTGGTATACTATTAATTAATTAACTGAGTAACATTATAAAAGGCTACAAAGAACTCTGTTTTCAATATAAGAACATTAGAAGATGCTCTTAATACAAAATTGTTTAAGAAAGCTGATGATACCACGTAAGCTCAAGACACTACTGTCACTGTAATTATAACACAAAGCACTATGTAGGAAAGTGTTGCTGAGTCTGAAGGATGGTCAGTCATCATTTCCATATAGGTGGGGAAGTGGAAACATAGGTCGAAAATGACAGAGAAAAAAAAATACAGAAAACCAAAACATCCTTCTCAGTACTGTCCAAGAGTTGATTTGCAAGAATGAACAAGTCATTTTATAACTTCTCTTGCTCTCGTGAAATTTGATGAAATATGCGCTGGAAAGCAACATAGTCATCATATCAAACCCTCCCGCTCCCATCTTTCTGCATGTGATTCTAGGTTCAATGCTTTCCATTCAAATCTCAATAGTTCTCCTATGTTACATATGGACCACAGTGATTAAGTGACGGAGGAGGAGGAGGAGGAGGAGGAGGAGATTAGTGTTTAATGTCCCGCTGACAACAAGGGAGACAGAGTAAAAGCTCGAATTAGAGAAGGATGGGGGAGGAAATTGGCCATGCCCTTTCAAAGGAACTGTCCCGCCATTTACCTAGAGCGGTTTAGGGAAATCACGGAAAACCTAAATCAGGATGGCCAGACAAGGGTTTGAACTGTTGTTATCTCAAATGGAAGTCCATTGTGCAAACCACTGTGTCAACTTGCTCAGTACGTGGAAGAGGATTTTTACCTATTGTTGGACAGATCTCATTACAAACATTGACACATACCATTACAATTGTCGCATACTGTATGTATCCATTACTGAGTGACAAATATCCCTCGAAACTCTTAAGTACCACTGTGCAAACCATTTCGTTAAATGCATGCTTTCTTCCCCACATGCAGTTTATGTTCAACGTGGGCAGAATCATTAGTTTTTCATATTTCTCCCATTTGTTACCTATAGTTGACTCTGTGAGAGGGATATGTATGTTTTTTTTTTTTGTTTATTTATTTTTTATTTGAATGTCTTCTTCCCCACAGTTCACCATACCAAATCAATACACCAGGTATAGAGTGGGAGCATCATGTTATCAAAACTAGTGCCAGAGGCAGGAATTTACGTGACATCGTTCTGGATGTCTTGTCTGAAAATTACTTTGAGCAGGTAGTTAGAGAACCAATCTGTGGGAGTAATGTACTGGACTTCCTGGCAACAAACACACCTGAACTTATCGAATTAGGTAACACAGAAGAAGGTATCAGTGATCATAAGGCTATGATAGCATCTATGACAATGGGTCTCACAAAGAATTTATGAAAGATATTGTTGCTTAGGAAGAGTCACAGTACACAAATTTCAGGTTACCTGAGCAGTCAGTATCAAATATTTGGTGATAATAACAAAAGTGTGGAGAACATAAGGAAACAAATTCAAAGGCATCATGCTATATGTCCTAGAAACGTAAGTTCAGAGTAAGGTCTTAAGGGATGGGAAAGACCCACAATGGTTTAATAGCCGTGTTAGAAAATTGCCACATAAATAAAGAGGTAATTTATTGTAGATCATTTGAGCAAAAACCTAGCTGACAAACAAAAGCTGAACAAAGTGAAAATGAGCATAAGGAGAGAGCAATGAGACAAGCATTCAGTGACTTTGAAAGTAAAATTTTGCCAACTGATCTGAGTAAAAACCCTAAGAGGTTTACGTCATATGTAGAATCAGTAAGTGGGTCAAAATCATCTATTCAGTTACTCAGTGAACACAATGGCACTGAAACAGGAGATAACAGAGAGAAGACCAAAATACTGAATTCGGTCTTCCGAAATTGTTTCACCGTGAAAGATCATAACATGGTTCCTCCTTTCAACTGTTATACAAACGTTGAAATGGCAGATATTGAGATAACCAATCATGGGATAGAAAAACAACTAGTCAGTAAGTAGGGGGAAGGTGTCAGGACCAGATGAGAAGCTTATAAGATTCTGCAAAGATTATGCAAAAGAACTTGCTCCACTTCTAGCAGTGATTTATTGCAGATCACGTGAGCAATGAAAGGGGTAATTTATTGTAGATCATTTGAGCAACAGAGGGTACGTAGTGACTCTTTCTCATTTTTAAGAAGGGCTGTAGGACAGTTGCACACAATTTAGACCTATATCGTTGACATCAATCTATCACAGAATTACAGAACATGTTTTATGATAAAGAATTATAATGTTCTTGGAGATTGAAAATCTCCTCTACAAAAATCACCACGGATTCTGAAAACAGAGATTCTGCGATACTCAGCTCGCTACGTTCTGCCACAAGATCCCCAGCACTGTAGACAACAGCAGTCAGGTTGATGCCATGTTCCTTGAATTGAAGAAGGCATTTGACAGCATTCTGCACTGCTGTTTATTGAAAAAATATGAGCTTATTGAGTATCGGAGGAGATTTGCAATTGGATTCAAGACTTCCTTGCAGATAGAAGTCAAATGTCACTCTTAATAGAACAAAATCGGCAGACGTAAAGATAATTTTCAGAGTACCTTCAGGTAGTGTGACAGGACCATTACTGTTTACAGTAGATATAAATGACCTAGTAGAAAGCATCAGATGTTCTTTAGGGCAGTATGCAGATGATGCAGTTGTCTATAACAAAGTAGCAAAGACAAAAGATTGTAACAATTTGCAGAATGACCTGTAGATAACTGATGAATAGTGCAGACTCTGGCAGCTGACCCTGAATGTAAATAAACGTTACATACTGCGCATACATAAGAAAAGAAATCCACTACTGTACAGTTACTCTATTGGTGACAAATCGCTGGAAACAGTATCTACCGTACAATAGCTAGGAGTAATTATCCAGAGCGAACTTAAGTGGAAGGACCACATAAAACAAATAGGGAAAAGCAGATGCCAGACTCAGATTCATAGGAAGAATCTTAAGGAAATGTAACACATTCAAGAAGGAAGTAACTTATAAGGCACTTGTTCTACCGATTCTTGAGTACTGCTCATCTTGTTCATCTATCTGTGATACCTACCAGGTAAAAATTGATAGAAGAGAGAGATAGAAGATCCAAAAAAGAGCAGCGTGTTTCATCACAGGTGGTGCACAGCGAGCAATGATGCATGACATCTCATAAACAAATCATTTCATCTACTGAGACAAAATCAAAATTTTCCCAGTGGTTTATTTTTTTCAAATTTCCCTGATACGTTTGAAATTCCCTGATATTCTCTGATTTCCAAAACTTGTGACAACCCTAATTCAGTAACACTAGTAACAAAACAAATAAATTTGACAGGTGTGTCTCTTGACACTACTGAACGCATACTATACACAATTTACTTGTCACTCATCATACAGCGAACATCGACACGTACACTACTGGCCATTAAAATTGCTACACCAAGAAGAAATGCAGATGATAAACGGGTATTCATTGGACAAATATATTATACTAGAACTGACATGTGATTACATTTTCATGCAATTTGGGTGCATAGTTCCTGAAAAATCTAATAACGGCCTTGATATGCCTGGGCATTGAGTCAAACAGAGCTTGAATGGCGTGTACAGGTACAGCTGCCCATGCAGCTTCAACACGATACCACAGTTCATCAAGAGTAGTGACTGGCATATTGTGACGAGCCAGTTGCTCGGTCACCATTGACCTGACGTTTTCGATTGGTGAGAGATCTGGAGAATCTGCTGGCCAGGGCAGCAGTCGAACATTTTCTGTATCCAGAAAGGCCCATACAGGACCTGCAGCATGGGTTCGTGCATTATCCTGCTGAAATGTAGGGTTTCACAGGGATCGAATGAAGGGTAGAGCCACGGGTTGTAACACATCTGAAATGTAACGTCCACTGTTCAAAGTGCCATCAAAATGGACAAGAGGTGACCAAGACGCTAACCAATGGCACCCCATACCATCACGCCGGGTGATACGCCAGTATGGCGATGACGAATACACGCTTCCAACGTGCATTCACCGCGATGTCGCCAAGCACGGATGCGACCATCATGATGCTGTGATTCTTGAGTTTCTCCCGGCGTATTGGATAATCAAAATATCCACGGGTGTACTGCCAGTCTACAGTGTCCAACGGGCACAATATTTCGGCGATCATACATGTCGCCATCATCAGGTGAACTGACGGACTGAGCTCCTGTGACCGTGCCGGCACGGAGATCCGTATGCTATAGCTGCTCAGAGGGAACTGGGATCGGTCACGGCGGCAGCCGATTTAAATACCCTCCGCCCGCGGCGCGCTTCTTCTGCCGTCCGCACCCTGCGCCACGGTCGAGTGGTGGAACAGATTGCGACGGCGTCTGAGATGACGTCGGTGTGATGGCTCTGTCCGCCGTGGCCGTCACAACTATATGTTTGCTCGATTTACTCTTGATTAACCCAATCGCTGGTTCCCAAGCCTTGCTAAGATTATAGCCACAGTCACAGTTTATGAGGTCGTCATTGGTGTGAATTTCGATGGCCTCTCTAACAACACTGTCCCAGTATCTCGACATCTGTACCAGAATCCTCGTGTGTTCATACTCCATAGCGTGATTTTCCGAGAAACAATGTTCAGCGACCGCCGACTTGCTCGGATACATCAGTCAAGTGTGCCTCTGGTTTTGACGTCGTTTCCTTGGTTACTAGGGTACCCCTGCGAGAGTCACTAGAACTGATTAGCCAGAAGTTTGACAAGAAGACCACTGAACTTTTTAGGCATGTCTTGACTTCCTCTTATTTTCTTTTTAATGGAGAATACTATGAACAAACGGAGGGAGTCGCCACGGGTAGCCCACTCTCACCGGTGGTAGCGAATTTGTACATGGAGAACTTCGAGGAGGAAGCCCTGTCGTCATCTGAATGGAAACCTACTTGCTTTTTCCGTTACGTGGACGACACGTTTGTCATCTGGCCACATAGTATGGATAAACTCCTTGACTTCCTTACATATCTAAACTCCATACACCCCAACATCAAATTCACTATGGAGACTGAAACAGAGGGTAAATTACCTTTCCTTGACGTCTTGGTCAAGAGAAGGGCTGACGGCACCCTAGGTCATGGGATGTATCAGAAGACAACACACACTGATCAGTATTTGCACGCAGACAGCTGCCACCACCCTTCACAGAGGAATGGGATACATAAAACTCTAGTACATAGGGCGCGCACTATCTCTGACGCAGGGAGTCTACCCCAGGAATTGGAACATCTGAGAACTGTATTTCCAAAAAATGGGTACTCAGAGTGGCAGATTCAACGTGCTCTCCGCCCAACCACTTCAGCACAACCTGTGGAGATGGATGAAATCACGAGGGAGGAGGTAGGCACTGCGTTTATTCCATATACAGGAGCACTCTCGGGGAAAATCGTCCACATTTTGGAGAAACACCGGGTCGGGACTGTGTTTCATCCTCCGAATAAAACTCGTGCACTGGTGGGGAGCGCCAAAGATGACCTCGGTTTGAGGAAGGCCGCCGTGTACCAGATTCCGTGTCAATGTGGCAAGTCGTATATTGGTCAGACGATGCGTACCATCGAGGATCGATGCCGTGAACACCAGAGGCACACTTGACTGATGTATCCGAGCAAGTCAGCGGTCGCTGAACATTGTTTGTCGGAAAATCATGCTATGGAGTATGAACGCACGAGGATTCTGGTACAGATGTTGAGATACTGGGACAGCGTTGTTAGAGAGGCCATCGAAATTCGCACCAATGATGACCTCATAAACCGTGACTGTGGCTATAATCTTAGCAAGGCTTGGGAACCAGCGATTGGGTTAATCAAGAGTAAATTGAGCAAACGTATAGTTGTGACAACTATGGAGGACAGAGCCATCACACCGACGTCATTTCAGACACCGTCGCAATCTGTTCCACCGCGCGACCGTGGCGCGGACGGCGGAAGGAGCGCGCCGCGAGCAGAGGGTATTTAAATTGGCCGCCGCCGCTACCAAACCCAGTTCCCTCTGAGCAGCCATAGCGTACGGATCTCCGTGCCGGCACGTTCACAGGAGCTCAGTCCGTCAGTTCACCTGATGATGGCGACATGTATGATCACCGAAATATTGTGCCCGTTGGACACTGTAGACCGGCAGTACACCCGTGGATATTTTGATTATCATGATGCTGTAAACAGTACCTGGATTCATCTGAAAAAATTACGTTTTGCCATTTGTGCACCCATGTTCGTCGTTGAGTACACCATCGCAGGTGCTCCTGTCTGTGATGCAGTGTCAAGGGTAACCGCAGCCATGGTCTCCGAGCTGGTAGTCCATGCTGCTGCAAACGTCGTCGAACAGTTCGCGCAGATGGTTGTTGCCTTGCAAACGTTCCCATCTGCTGACTCAGGGATCGAGACGTGGCTGCACGAGCCGTTACAGCCACGAGGATAAGATGCCTGTCATCTCGACTGTTAGTGATACGAGGCCATTGGAATCCAGCATGGCATTCTGTATTACCCTCCTGAACCCACCGATTCCATATTCTGCTAACAGTCATTGGTTCTCGACCAACGCGAGCAGCAATGGCACAATACGATAAACCGCAATCACTATAGGCTACAATCCAACCTTCATCAAAATCGGAAACATGATGGTACGCATTTCTCCTCCTTACTCGAGGCATCACAACGTTTCACCAGGCAATGCCGGTCAACTGCTGTTTGTGTATGAGAAATCGGTTGGAAACTTTCCTCATGTCAGCACGTTGTAGGTGCCGCCACCAGCGCCAACCTTGTGTGAATGCTCTGAAAAGCTAATCATTTGCATATCACAGCATCTTCTTCCTGTCGGGTCAATTTCGCGTCTGCAGCATGCCACCTTCATGGTGTAGCAATTTTAATGGCCAGTAGTGTGCTATAAGAAAGCTTGATCCCCAAAATCTTAATCAAATCCAGCACCCTCCTGACCTGTCAGCGCTTTCGTGGCACTCATATTTGATGTTTTCTGAACTCAGTCAGAACAAGCACATACAGCACCACTAACAGTCGATTACTGTGACCCAACTGAAAAGATCTCGGCTGTCTGAGTCTTTCTCCATTACAGCAGAAATCACTTAACCCAACACTTCCACAATCACCATCTACTACAACCTGACATACTATTTATCACTGTGGTTGCTACATTATGGTCTGTCAGTATTCCCCAGGCTCAAGGACTTAGTTTCATGGAGCACTGTATCTCCCATTGTCTTCTTTATAAATTAAATGGATTACCTTAGTATACATAAGTAATTTGGCTTTGAAGATCAGATGCAAATGAATGTGTGGCATGGCCTTGGGCACTCATACAGCACCCTCATCCATGGTACATATACATTATGTTCACTGCTTCAGGGCTAATGCTTTCTCTTAAATCAAAATCCACTTCTCCAACATTTAACTTTACTTCTCTGATGGCTCCATAAGAATATCTGTTTGTATCAAATTCACAAATTGCCTCAGTATACACTTTTCACAACAGTAAGTTTCTCCCAACATTCTAGACACACACAGGAATCACAAATGTAGCAACAAACAGTCTATACTAAAATATGTTGAAGGTCTTACTTGGACCACTACTGGTAGGAAGCATCTTCATAATCAGTTCTATAAACAGATCTGTTTCAAATGTACTCATTTTTACATCATTTTTAACCTGTTAAAAACGTGTCACTCCATCAATGAGCACTACTCCCAATTGACCAGCTAATCCACTGAACTGAGGAATATCCTTCTCATTATTCTCTCCTACTAACCTCCCCCCCCCCCCCCCCTTCACCCAACCCCCCACTAATTCTACACTGTCACTCAGATGAGTTTAATAATATCTAATTCCATCCTACCAGAACATGAGCACATACTTCCTATACGATTTTAGATCCAGAGCTACAATCTGTATATCATTATACAATGCAAGGCAGGGGATACTTTTTATTGTTCCTTTCATTTGATTTCTTCACGTTCTTTTCACAAATGAGGAATGGGAAGAAATACTGTTTGTGAAGGGTTTACTCAGGGTCTGAGCTGAATGAGGGGGTTAGAATCCATATTAGTTTTATTGTTGGTGGTGGTAGGGGCGGTGGTGAAACAAACGTAATTTCTTACTACTCAATGAAAAACTATGTGCTGGACTGTACTTGAACCCAGAACTTTTGCCTTTCTCAGGCAATGCTTTTACCAACCGAGCCTACCTATATATCACTCATGACTAGACATCAGACCTTTAGGTTCTAAAAATCTTAAATTAAGTACCTAATATATGTTCCATCACTTACAAAAATTGGTTATAAAAATTAGAAAATAGGTGACCAAAATATAACATTTTACTGTCTAGAAAGATAAATAGATTGACAAAAATCTACATTATATTGTTGTCCATGTCCATAATTACAGTCACAGTAAATAACTAACACTTTCTCCAGATTTTCCGTTGAGAAACTGCATCTCTTTTCTGTTAATAGCACCTTATATGCCAAGAATGAGCATTCCACATCAACAGATGTCACCCGAGCGTATTTAAATGATGGTATTAGGTCCAATGGGACTGCAAAATTATGTTCTGTTGATTGACCTGACCTGCCATTGTGCAGAGGGTGGTCAGTCCTTGGCTTTTTTTGTAGCCCTGTCTTTAGTTTAGTTTCTCACTAACTTTCATACCAATAGAACCTGGGACCAAGTTGATTTTTTCTGTCACTTCTTCTATCAATCGCAGTTGTGTGTAGACCGGTTTCCCTGAACACTCTAGAGCTTTAATAATAGGGACTAAAAATGTTTAATGAGATTTTATGTACGCAATGTCATTGGAAATTGTTGGGTCCTTTAGATCTTTAGCTGAAGTAATGCTCACTGTCTCCTCCCACAATTTAAGAACAATGTTCTTAATGTCTTCCAAATGCTTACTGTAATATTCCACGGCCTCTAGCCACGTTCCCCAACCAGTAAGTATGGGTTCTGGTGAAAGTGGTACGATGGGAAGTTCCTCTCAAAATAACTAGATATTTGTAGGTGCTTTAATAAAAACCTTTTTGATTATTGAAACTACACTCATGCTCATAAATCAAGGATAATTGTGGAATGTGGTGCCACAAAACGTGGCACTACACAAAACTGGCGCTAATAGCATAGGCACATAGGTAACACACACAACACAGATCTGTAAGTCCACAGTATTGGTGATAAGTTGAGAAAACCGTTGTGAAACACATGTGCTACAAAACGCCACTGTTTCCTGCACATGTACCCTGACATCAATATGGGATATGATCACCATGCTGCACACGTACACAGGCCACACAACATACTCTGGATCAGGAGGTCGAGCAGCTGCTGGGGTATAGCCTCCCATTCTTGCACCAGTGCCTGTCGGAGCTCCTGAAGTGTCCTAGGGGTTTGAATACGCACAGGGATATGTCGACCAAGATCATCCCAGACGTGCTTGATGGGCTTTAGGTCTGGAGAACAGGTAGGGCACTCCATTTGCCTGATATCTTCTGTCTCATGGTACTCCTCCACTATGGCAGCTCGGTGGGGCCGTGCGTTATCATCCATCAGGAGGAAGGTGGGACCCAACTGCACCCCTGAAAAGGCAGACATACTGGTGCAAAATGAGATCTCGATGCACCTTACCTGTTACAGATCCTCTGTCAAAGATGTGCAGGGGTGTACATGCACCAATCATAATCCAACCCCACACCATCAAACCATGACCTCCATACAGGTCCCTTTCAAGGACATTAAGGAGTTGGTATCTGGTTCCTGGTTCATGCCAGGTGAAAACCCAGCGAGAATCACTGTTCAGACTACACCTGGACTCGTCTGTGAACATAACCTGGGACAGTGTTCTTGGCATCAAGCTTTACGGGCTCTCCTGTGACCAGGGGTCAGCGGAATAAACCTTGCAGGTCTCCAGGCGAATAAACCATGTCTGTTCAGTCGTCTGTGGACACTGTGTCTGGAGACAACTGCTCCAGTGCCTGCGGTAAGGTCCCAAGCAAGGCTACCTGCAGTACTCCGTGGCCATCTGTGGGCACTGATGTTGAGATATCGGTCTTCTTGTGGTGTTGTAAACTGTGGACGTCCCATACTGCAGCACCTGGACATGTTTCCTGTCTGCTGGAACCGTTGCCATAATTGTGAGATCACACTTTGTGGTACACAGAGGGCCCGTGCTACGACGTGCCGTGTTTGACCAGCCTCCGGTCACCCTAGTATTCTACCCCTCCTAACATCATCAATATGTGTTCTTTGAGCCATTCTCAACACACACTCACCATTAGCACGCCTGAAAATGTCTGTACACTTACTCGCTGCACCGTACTCTGACATAAACCAACACACCACTGCATATGTGAACCACTGCCAGCGCCACCGTGCAACGACCACAGGTCAAATGCGCCGCATGGTCGTACCCCAAGGTGATTTAAACCCACAAACTGCCCACCAAAGCGTTGTTTTACCATGTATCAGCATTATCCTTAATTTATGAGCGTGAGTGTAGCTTATGTACATGTAGAAATTCGAGACATATCGTCTCAGCTACGCGATTCACGGGGTGAACAAGACGTGATATGGAGCAAGGCCGGGTAAAACAATTTCAACAATTTAACAGCAGCAACGATGTATGCGGCTGCATCAGTGTACATTACAAGAACTTTACTTTCATCTAGACTGTTTGGGAAAAGTAATTTGAGGGTTTTATTAACGAAGTGAGCAATTGTTTCCTGGTTAGTCTTTTTTAGATCCTTGCTGCAGATCAGATGAGGTACAAAGCAAGTGTCAGGATCTAACTTTCCAACAATCAAATTAGCCACATATCGACCTCGTCTGTTAGTTGTCTCATCAACAGAGATCACGCATATGAACTGCCTATATCTTCCCTTATCAATGTATTTTCATATAAAGTATCTAAATAGTTCTTTCTCGGTGTGGATTCTGATGGAATGCTGCGGTGACAGTATTTCTCTAGAAAACTTTTGAACTGGCTACCTGCAACAATGGCTCGACACAGGCCAAGATGAAATTCGTTTCTGTTTGTTGCATTTGGTTTTGTTACAAATATTTGTTTCAAGTTTGATTTATTTTTTAAATTTGCCTGGTGTTTAATCCCTGCAACATGCTGACTTAAATGCGACCTTTGTTCACAACATATCTAAAAACAAAAAGAAATGAGAAATACTTTGTGGAAGAATTTACGTATGAGATCTACTTAACAAAATTAACCTACATTAAGGGTTTAGAAACAATAGTTTTGCATTCGCATGTGTCTGACCCAAGTTAACTTGGGGAAAAATAGTGGCATCACTGTTCTCCGAGTGGGCATAGCCAATAAAACCCGTCCTTTTTTCCCCCTAAGGTAAGTCTTTCCGCTCCCGGGATTGGAATGACTCCTTACCCTCTCCCTTAAAACCCACTTCCTTTCGTCTTTCCCTCTCCTTCCCTCTTTCCTGATGAGGCAACAGTTTGTTGTGAAAGCTTGAATTTTGTGTGTATGTTTGTGTTTGTTTGTGTCTGTCGACCTGCCAGCACTTTCATTTGGTAAGTCACATCATCTTTGTTTTTAGATATATATATATATATTAATAAAATGTGGAAAAGTGGATATTTTGGTGGGCCACTTGGCAACAGAATCAGGGATTGATTACACTATTGTAATAACATATGTTGAGCATTAAATACCTGAATAAGAGAAACATTATCATTTCTATGCATTTTTATATTCGTGGTGTAGTCATACCCGGAACAACACTAAGGGACCAAAAGATTTATGGACTTTAAAAGAAATGCAACACTACACAATTAAAAAAAAAATTGGCTCTGAAATAATAGGAAAACAATAATGTTCCTTCTGCCTCATGCTGCGTTCGGCCCATCAGTGTGATCATAATTTCTGGTGATGAGTGAAGCAGTGAATCATCAAGGTTAATTTTCTAAAATAAGCACACTTATGCGTAACACGCTTTTTTTTTAATGCTACGTACCTTTTCATATTAAATTACAATAGATGACCATTGTGGTTAAATAATTTATACATAACAGTCAAAATGTCCTCTTGATGCTGTCTGTTCGTAATCAGTTACAAGAAACTACATGTTTTCTGATTGAAAAAAATAACAATTAGCATATTCACTCAATATTTTCAGATAAAATATAAAATACAGTTGCGGAACGCAGCAAGTCTGCGTCTGCCTTTCATAGAATACCAACAGTAAAAGGTGAGGCGCCAAATGCCTCATTTGTCTTGAAACATCAGAATTCTTTTTTATATCATTAATCAATACATGTACATAGAGATTTACAGGCACCGCGCAAGAACGGCAAAGATAAAGAATAATAGACTCTGTCGCTGCTATGTGATGGTTCATTTCTTTTACTTTACAATTGTTCGATAACTTTAGGCCATAGGGCGTTTACTATTGAGCGTTTATTAATGTTTGTGAGGCAAAAATTACTAATATTACAACTGTTGCTGTGAAATATTTCACCACATCCAAGCAGCTCACTGACCGACTGAATGAAGACAGTGCAGGTGTTTTAAACAGGCTGTTCTGACAGGGCAGGAAGGCACCGGAGGAAGATCACAAGGTTCCTCTGTGCCCTGCCAGCCCATTTGACGGTTCACAGCGAGCAACAACACTCTGCAGAGCAGGGCGGGCTGGAACCGACTGGCACATGCTGCCATCATCTGACTCACGATTGGCATTCATGTATAAAAACAAACCAGTTGTCATTCAATTACTGTTTTCTAAGTAGCCAGGAAGACCAGAAGAGTAGTTTTAGACATACAAATATGAGGGTTGACTGAAAAGTAATGCCTCCACCTTCGTAACTCTTTAGCAGTTGGCAGCATTGGTATGCAGCAGGTACTGGCTCGTTCCGAAGACTCTTCTCTACAGCTCCAGTTGGCAGGAAACCTTAGCATTCAACAGCTGTGTTGGAACCTGGCGCAGATGGTCGGTCAGTGCGATTTAAGCAACGTGCTTTCATTAAATTCTTGACCACAGAAGGTGTTACTCCAAAGGAGATTCATCAGAGAATGAAAGCAGTTTATGGTGATTGTGTTGATATGAGCACTGTGCTTCACTGGGCAAGTAAGTTTAAAGGTGTTGAGCCAGGAACATCTGACCTGTGTGACAAACAAAGAGTTGGACATCCTGTGATAGCAACCACCAGGTTTCAAAAGCAAAATGTTGACAGATTGATTCAGGATGATTGTCGTATCACTCAGAAAGAAATTGCAAGCACAATCGGCATTTCACAAGAACATCTGGATCACATTATTGCTTTGCTTGGCTATCAGAAGAACTGTGCATGATGGGTACCCTGAATGCGGACTCCTGAAACGAAAACGCACAGACTTGAAATTTGCCAGGAACTGCTCTCGTGTTACGAGAATGAAGGTGACGCCTTTCTCCATTCAATTGTGACAGAAGACAAAATGTGGGTACACCGTTATGACCCCGAAATGAAATGTCAGTCTATGGAATATCAACAGAAACACTCGCCCCAGAAAAAGAAATTCAAGACGCAGCCCTCAGCTGGAAAAATCATGGCCACAGTGTTCTGGGATGCAGATGGTGTTATCCATGTTGATTTCCTTGATCATGGAACAACAATAAATTCAGAGCATTACATCACAACACTGTTAACTCTGAAATGACAGCTAACAAGGGTCCAAAAGGAAACGGGAAATGTTTTCCTGCAGCATGACAACGCCAAACCACACACTTCATGTGCCACCACGGCAGAACTTCTGAGACTGAATTTCACCACAGTATGGCATCCTCCATACAGTCCAGATTTAGCACCGTCTGACTTCCATCTGTTCCCGATAATAAAAGACGATCTGCAGGGACATAATTATGCTTCTGATGAAGACGTTGAGAGAACTGTGAGACTGTGGTTGTGGAAACAGTGTGTCCGTGATGGTTTCAGAAAACTTGTTCATCGCTGGCAGAAATGTATCCAATTGGCTGGTGATTATACAGGGTGAAAAGTATTTAAACCGACAAACTCTGAGAGGTTGTAGGGGACATCAAAACAAGTATTTTTCCCTAGTGTCATTTTTTCCTATAAGGATTATTTAAACCGGTGGACGCCGTATTACGCACTTCAGTTGTTAGAGGTCGTATTATGATCTTCAGTTGTTAGAGGGCGTATTACGCTCTTCAGTTGTAGGTAACTGCTGTCCACCAGTGTAGTAGGGCATTGTCTCTGTTTACTAATGGAGCGATACACCTCGAGTGAGTACACTGATATGGTTCGTGCGTACTACGTAGCGCACCACAACAGCCGAGCTGCACAGCGGTTTTATCAACAACAATATCCTAATCGCCGTATCCCGCATCATACGACCTTTGCTGCTGTGTACCAACGTCTGCGTGAGACTGGGTCGTTTAGTAGATTACCTGGACAGGGACGCCATCGCACAGTAAGAACGTTGCAATTTGAGGAAGCTGTCTTGCAGCCTGTGGAGCGGGATCCATCAATCAGCACTTGTGCAATTGGACTAACATGGGGACAAATCAGACAAATGTAAGAGCAGTCCTTCGAGAGCAACTGTTACGTCCATTTCACTTACAGCGTGTCCACAACCTGGAACCAGTTGATTATCCACCCAGAGCACATTTTTCACAGTGGTTCCTGAAACTGTGAAATGCATCCCACATTTCCATCCTCTGTGTTGTTTACCGATGAAGCAACATTTGGGTGTGATGGAGTCTTCAACATACACAATTCGCATGTTTGGAGTGAGGATAACCTACATGCCACAGTTACTAGCGTTCATCAAGTGTGATTCTTTGTTACTGTGTGGGTCAGTGTCGTTGGGGACTGTTTAACCTGGCCGTATCTGCCACCTAAGCCATTAAATGGCAGGCACTCTTACAATTTTCTCGCCAGAGCATTGCCAGAATTGCTGGAAGACGTCCCGCTCCCTACAAGACAACGCATGTGGTTCCAACACGGCGGGACGCTGGCACATTTCAGTCGTCGTGTGCGGCGATTCCTGGACCTACGGTTCCCAGAAACGTGGATTGGCAGAGGTGGCCCTGTACCATGGCCCGCTCGATCCCCAGTCCCCTCTGGACTTTTTTGTGTGGGGAGAGATGTACAACCTTGTTTACACAACTCCTGTTGCATCAGAAGAGCATCTGGTTGCCCAGATAGTAGCAGCAGGAACAATTCAGGATACTCCTGGGGTTTTTGCCCATGTCAGACAAAACATGATCCGACGGTGTAACCTTTATTTATGTGTCAATGGAGGCATTTTTGAAAATCTACTGTAATTGAAATTGGGTTGTGTTGTATTGTCTCTTTTTCATAAAAATTGGAAAAGTGTTTGTTGGTTTAATTAATTTGCCGCCAGAGAAATCTTCCTCTACCGGTTTAAATACTCCTCATAGCAAAAAATGACATTAGGGAAAAATATTTGTTTTGATGTCCCCTACAACCCCCCAGAGTTTGTCGGTTTAAATACTTTTCACCCTGTATAGAAAAGTGAATATTGGTACACCGCATTCAGAGTGCCTGTCTTGCAGAGTCTGCCACTTAAGTTTGCTAAACATCTCTCTAACACTATCACGCTTACCAAATAACCTTTGACAAAATGCGCTGCTCTTCTTTAGTTCTCCTCTCTCCCCTCTGTCAACCCGACCTGGTACGGATCCCACACTGATGAGCAATACTCAAGTATACGTCGAATGAGTGTTTTGTAAGCCACCTCCTTTGTTGATGGACTACATTTTCTTAGGACTGTCCCAATGAATCTCAACCTGGCACCTGCCTTACCAACAATTAATTTTATATGATCATTCCACCTCAAATCGTTCTGTATGCATACTCCCACATATTTTACAGAAGTAACTGCTACCAGTGTTTGTTCCGCTATCATATAATCATTCAATAAAGGATCCATCCTTCTATGTATTCGCAATACATTACATTTGTCTATGTTAAGGGTCAGTTGCCCCTCCCTGCACCAAGTGCCTATCTGCTGCAGATCTTCCTGCATTTCGCTGCAATTTTCTAACGCTGCAACTTCTCTGTATACTACAGCATCATCCGCGAAAAGCCGCATGGAACTTCCGACACTATCTACTAGGTCATTTATATATATTGTGAAAAGCAATGGTCCCATAACACTCCCCTGTGGCACGCCAGAGGTTACTTTAACGTCTGTAGACGTCTCTCCATTGCTGTGTTCTGTTTGTTAAAAACTCTTCAATCCAGCCACACAGCTGGTCTGATATTCCGTAGGCTCTTACTTTGTTTATCAGGTAACAGTGCGGAACTGTATCGAACGCCTTCCGGAAATCAAGGAAAATGGCATCTACCTGGGAGCCTATATCTAATATTTCCTGGGTCTCATGAACAAATAAAGCGAGTTGGGTCTGACACTATCGCTGTTTCCGGAATCCCTGTTGATTCCTACAGAGTAGATCTGGGTTTCCAGAAACGGCAATACACGCGAGCAAAAAACGTGTACTAAAATTCTACAACAGATCAATGTCAGAGATACAGGCCTATAGTTTTGCGCATCTGCTCGACGACCCTTCTTGAAAACTGGAACTACCTGTGCTCTTTTCCAATCATTTGGAAACTTCCGTTCCTCTAGAGACTTGCAGTACACGGCTGTTAGAAGGGGGGCAAGTTCTTTTGCGTACTCTGTGTAGAATCGAATTGGTATCCCGTCAGGTCCAGTGGACTTTCCTCTGTTAAGTGATTTCAGTTGCTTTCCTATTCCTTGGACACTTATTTCGATGTCAACCATTTTTTCGTTCGTGCGAGGATTTAGAGAAGGAACTACAGTGTGGTCTTCCTCTGTGAAACAGCTTTGCAGAAAAGTGTTTAGTATTTCAGCTTTACGCATGTCATCCTCTGTTTCAATGCCATCATCATCCCAGAGTATCTGGATATGCTGTTCCAATCCACTTACTGATTTAACATAAGACCTGTCAAGTCGGTACATAGAATTTTACTTTCAAATTCACTGAATGCTTCACGCATAGCCCTCCTTATGCTAACTTTGACATCGTTTAGCTTCTGTTTGTCTGAGAGGTTTTGGCTGCGTTTAAATTTGCAGTGAAGCTCTCTTTGTTTTCGCAGTTGTTTCCTAACTTTGTTGTTGAACCATGGTGGGTTTCTTCCCATTCCTAACAGTTTTACTCGGCACGTACCTGTCTAAAACGCATTTTACGATTGCCTTGAACTTTTTCCATAAACACTCAACATTATCAGTGTCGGAACAGAAATTTTCGTTTTTATCTGTTAGGTAGTCTGAAATCTGCCTCCTATTACTCTTGCTAAACAGATAAACTTTCCTCCCTTTTTTTTATATTCCTATTTACTTCCATATTCAGGGATGCCTTATGATCACTGATTCCCTGTTCTGCGCTTACAGAGTTGAAAAGTTCGGGTCTGTTTGTTATCAGTAGGTCCAAGATGTTGTCTCCACAAGTCGGTTCTCTGTTTAATTGCTTGATGTAATTTTCGGATAGTGCACTCGGTATAATGTCACTCGATGCTCTGTCCCTACCACCCGTCCTAAACATCTGAGTGCCCCAGTCTATATCTGGTAAATTGAAATCTCCACCTAAGACTACAACATGCTGAGGAAATTCATGTGAAATGTATTCCAGATTTTCTCTCAGTTGTTCTGCCACTAATGCTGCTCGAGTCAGGAGGTTGGTAAAAGGAGCCAATTATTAACCTAGCTCGGTTGTTGAGTATAACCTCCACCCATAATAATTCACAAGAACTATCCACTTCTATTTCACTACACAGTACACTGAAACTTGTCTCTATACCGGCAAAAACAAGACCTATTCTCTACAGGAATTAGAGTTAAGTAAGATTTATAGCCCTGAGTCAAATAATCTGATAAACTATAGTAGTAGTATTAGTAGTAATAATTAATGATGAATTCTTTTACTTTGGTGTTGAATATCTAATGATTTTCAATTTCCTGTCTGATGTCTATTGGCAACATGTTACAGAATTTTGCACCAGAACGTAAAATATTATTCTGAAACCTAAATAGGGATGCATAGAGTCCATGGAAATTATTTTTGCTTGCAGTTGTGAATCACACAGTTCATCCTAAATTCACTCTTGTGATTAACCACAGATACCATTAAACAATATATGCACTTGCAATTATCAAATTAGGCAATATTCTCACTGTAAGCTTCTACAGAATATTTTTTTAAAACTTTTGTTGACTCAGAGGATAGTAGTCAGTGAAATTATGCAAAGAATGCAGATTGATGGAATGAGGGTGATTTCTAAGTGCAAAGCAGGCAGGATGCCAAAAAACTTCATACATGGAGTCTCATTCAACACATGCCCATGGTACCTTTAAGTTATCTGTATTGTTTAAGAATCATATAATGTGAGTCTTCATAATATTACAGAGTAAACTGTTTTCTGTAAATCAGTTGTAAATTTCTTCATTTGTTCTCATGGTGGTTGTTGTGCTGTACAGTATAGATATCACATCCGGCAGAATACATCCCAAGGTTGGCAGCAAGTCGTGTTACGGTCCCACCAGTCTGCAGCTTTCTTGAAGCCTCACCTATATGCTGCTATTATAGTAGCATTCTCATGTTGTCATCATTTATGATATTTAGGCTCTGCATGTGTATTCAATCTATAGATCAAGCAGGCAGTACATCTACAACTACATCTACATCCATACTCCGCAAGCCACCTGACGGTGTGTGGCGGAGGGTACCCTGAGTACCTCTATCGGTTCTCGCTTCTATTCCAGTCTCGTATTGTTCGTGGAAAGAAGGATTGTCGGTATGCTTCTGTGTGG
This sequence comes from Schistocerca serialis cubense, assembly GCF_023864345.2. Classification (NCBI taxonomy): domain Eukaryota; kingdom Metazoa; phylum Arthropoda; class Insecta; order Orthoptera; family Acrididae; genus Schistocerca; species Schistocerca serialis. The sequence continues at coordinate 532,205,724 of NC_064642.1, forward strand.
GCTCTAATCTCTCTGATTTTATCCTCATGGTCTCTTCGCGAGATATACGTAGGAGGGAGCAATATACTGCTTGACTCTTCGGTGAAGGTATGTTCTCGAAACATTAACAAAAGCCCGTACCGAGCTACTGAGCGTCTCTGCTGCAGAGTCTTCCACTGGAGTTCATCTATCATCTCCGTAACGCTTTCGCGATTACTAAATGATCCTGTAGCAAAGCACACTGCTCTCGTTGGATCTTCTCTATCTCTTCTATCAACCGTATCTGGTACGGATCCCACACTGCTGAGCAGTATTCAAGCAGTGGGCAAACAAGTGTACTGTACCCTACTTCCTTTGTTTTCATATTGCATTTCCTTAGGATTCTTCCAATGAATCTCAGTCTGGCATCTGCTTTACCAACGATCAACTTTATATGATCATTCCATTTTAAATCACTCCTAATGCGTACTCCTAGATAATTTATGGAATTAACTGCTTCCAGTTGCTGACCTGCTATTTTGTAGCTAAATGATAAGGGATCTATCTTTCTATGTATTCGCAGCACATTACACTTGTCTACATTGAGATTCAATTGCCATTCCCTGCACCATGCGTCAATTCACTGCAGATCCTCCTGCATTTCAGTATAATTTTCCATCGTTACAACCTCTCGATACACCACAGCATCATCTGCAAAAAGCCTCAGTGAACGTCCGATGTCATCCACCAGGTCATTTATGTATATTGTGAATAGCAACGGTCCTATGGCACTCCCCTGCGGCACACCTGAAATCACTCTTACTTTGGAAGACTTCTCTCCATTGAGAATGACATGCTGCGTTCTGTTATCTAGGAACTCCTCAATCCAATCACACAATTGCTCTGATAGTCCATATGCTCTTACTTTGTTCATTAAATGACTGTGGGGAACTGTATCGAACGCCTTGCGGAAGTCAAGAAACACGGCATCTACCTGTGAACCCGTGTCTATGGCCCTCTGAGTCTCGTGGACGAATAGCGCGAGCTGGGTTTCACATGACCGTCTTTTTCGAAACCCATGCTGATTCCTACAGAGTAGATTTCTAGTCTCCAGAAAAGTCATTATACTCGAACATAATACGTGTTCCAAAATTCTACAACTGATCGACGTTAGAGATATAGGTCTATAGTTTTGCACATCTGTTCAACGTCCCTTCTTGAAAACGGGGATGACCTGTGCCCTTTTCCAATCCTTTGGAATGCTACGCTCTTCTAGAGACCTACGGTACACCGCTGCAAGAAGGGGGGCAAGTTCCTTCGCGTACTCTGTGTAAAATCGAACTGGTATCCCATCAGGTCCAGCGGCCTTTCCTCTTTTGAGCGATTTTAATTGTTTCTCTATCCCTCTGTCGTCTATTTCGATATCTACCATTTTGTCATCTGTGTGACAATCTAGAGAAGGAACTGCAGTGCAGTTTTCCTCTGTGAAACAGCTTTGGAAAAAGACATTTAGTATTTCGGCCTTTAGTCTGTCATCCTCTGTTTCAGTACCATTTTGGTCACAGAGTGTCTCGACATTTTGTTTTGATCCACCTACCGCTTTGACGTAAGACCAAAATTTCTTAGGATTTTCTGCCAAGTCAGTACAATAGAACTTTACTTTCGAATTCATTGAACGCCTCTCGCATAGCCCTCCTCACACTACATTTCGCTTCACGTAATTTTTGTTTGTCTGCAAGGCTTTGGCTATATTTATGTTTGCTGTGAAGTTCCCTTTGCTTCCGCAGCAGTTTTCTAACTCGGTTGTTGTACCATGGTGGCTCTTTTTCACCTCTTACGATCTTGCTTGGCACATACTCATCTAGCGCATATTGTACAATGGTTTTGAACTTTGTCCACTGATCCTCAACACTATTTGTACTTGAGATAAAACTTTTGTGTTGAGCCGTCAGGTACTCTGAAATCTGCTTTTTGTCACTTTTGCTAAACAGAAAAATCTTCCTAGCTTTTTTAATATTTCTATTTACGGCTGAAATCATCGATGCCGTAACCGCTTTATGATCGCTGATTCCCTGTTCTGCGTTAACTGTTTCAAATAGTTCGGGTCTGTTTGTCACCAGAAGGTCTAATATATTATCGCCACGAGTCGGTTCTCTGTTTAACTGCTCAAGGTAGTTTTCAGATAAAGCACTTAAAAAAATTTCACTGCCACCCGTTATGAACGTTTGAGTCTCCCAGTCTATATCCGGCAAATTAAAATCTCCACCCAGAACTATAACATGGTGGGGAAATCTACTCGAAATATTTTCCAAATTATCCTTCAGGTGCTCAGCCACAACAGCTGCTGAGCCAGGGGGCCTATAGAGACATCCAATTACCATGTCTGAGCCTGCTTTAACCGTGACCTTCACCCAAATCATTTCACATTTCGGATCTCCGTCAATTTCCTTCGATACTATTGCACTTCTTATCGCTATAAACACACCTCCCCCTTCACTGTCCAGTCTGTCTCTGCGATCTGAGTTTAGGATTTCATTACTGTTTACGTCTGGTTTTAGCCAACTTTCTGCTCCTAGTACTATATGGGCGTTGTGACCGTTTATTAATGAGAGCAGTTCTGGGACCTTTCTATAGACGCTCCTGCAGTTTACTATTAGCACATTAATATTGTTATTCCCTGTTGCATTTTGCCAACTCCTACCTTGCCACGTCTCAGGAGGCGTCTTGTCGGGCCTAGGGAGGGAATTCTCTAACCTAAAAAACCCAAAGAAAAAATTGGAGTAGGAATTATAAAGTTCAGGGAGAAGACATAAAAACTTTGAGGTTTGGCAATGATATTGCACACTTGTCAAGGCAGCTAATGACTTGTAGGAGCAGTTGAACGGAATGGACAGTGTCTGGAAAGGAGGAAATGAGATGAATATCAACAAAAGCAAAACAAGGATAATGGAATGTAGTTGAATGAAATCAGATGATATTAAGTGTATTAGATTAGGAAAGTAGTAGATGAGTTTTGCTATTTGGGCAGCAAAATAACTGATGATGACCAAACTAGAAAGCATATAAAATGTAGACTGGCAATGGCAAGAAAAGTGTTTCTGAAGAAGAGAAATTTGTTAAAACCAAGTACAGAGTTATGTGTTAGGAAGTTTCTTTTGAAAGTATTTGTCTGGAGTGTAGCCAAGTATGGAAGTGAAACATGGACAATAAGCAGTTTAAACAAGAAGAGAAGAGAAGCTTTTGAAATGTGATGCTACAGAAGAATGCTAATGAGCAGATGGGTAGATCAAGTAACTAATGAGGAGGTATTAAACACAAATGAGGTAGAAAATAAATCTGTGGCACAACCTGACTAGAAGAAGGGACTGGCTTAATAGGACATGTTCTGAGGTGTCAAGGGATCACCAATTTAGTACTGGAGGGAAGTGTGTGGGGTAAAAATCGTAGGGAGAGACAAGAGATGCTTAAGTAAGCAGATTCAGAAGAATGTAGGTTGCAGTAGTTATTCAAGTTATTCAGAGATAAAGAGGCTTGCACAGGGTAGAGCAGAATGGAGAGATGCATCACACCAGACTTCAGACAGTAGACCACAACAACAGGCTCTGTGTTATAGACTCTTGGAATTGCCATTCAAATTAAGTAAATTTATTGTGCCATTAAGATTACAGGTACTGCTAATCATTTCTGCTTTCTGTATAAGCACCCACTTATTGCTCAGCATCTCCCTCCCTCTGGTGGATCCAACAGTTGTCTATGGTATGGATGTGTTAGAGCCTTTAGTCTGTGTAACTGTGTTATCAGCAAACACTACTGTTTTTGAAAAGTATTCTAATGTATCAGGTAAATCATTTATTTATACCAGGAACAAGAGTGGGCAAAGCATCAAACCTTCATCACACCACATTTAAAATTTCCTCATTATGAATTTAATCTTATTCTTATCATGTAATGTTCTAAGCTGATCCTCTGTTTCCTACTGCTAAGACTCCAAGAGAGCAGAACTGAGTTCATGGGATAATATATTGCTCTCTCAATAGAGAAGTCAAACTGAGTTATTGTAAAACTATTTTTCTCCAAATGGTTGTTCCACATTCTATTGTAAGCTCATTTCTCAAGTTTAACACTATACTTGATGGCAAAATGTGATGGCATAACATTGATCTACATTCTGTTGGTCCAGTTTCGTAACACTCAACAAAAACACAACTGACAGGTCTCTCAAAAATCATGTGAGGGGCTATATGGAGTTGAAACTTGGACCAAACATCTGGAATGAACGAACACACCAGTCTTACACAAGTAGAACAATGCAGCACAACCAGTTCGCTCACAGTGTTGTCAGTCTCACTACTTTTCTCACACACTCGTACGTCTCCTCAAATAACTGACTCCAGTAAATGTCCAATGGCTTCTAGTCACTACCTGATTTTTCTTCTTCTAATGTTAATAGTATCAATCAACTAGTGCATGTTCATCGTACTCAACTGGAAGAACTGAAACTAATTGCACAATGTTTTTGTCTCCTCTGTCTAAGAAGTCTCTTTGAAGGATGCAAAGACTGAAGATACAGGGTGTCCCGTGTAAAACCAGTACTTGTTTGGTGTGTGTAGTCCAGCATGTGCATTATTGGCCCCAATTTTTCAATTACATCTTAATCAGTGCCAGATATCTAGAGAGTGTTGTCTCTTTCTATGCAAAAATTAACAGATGCAGAGAAGCTGTATGCAGTATTCCATCAAGGTGGAGCAACCACTCACACAATCGACCACAGTATAGGCCACATCACCAACCTGTTCCCTGAGACATACTTGTCAGTAGAAGCCTCTGGCCCCCCATCCAAGGTCCCTGAGCTTAACATCATGCGATTTTTATTTGTGAGGCACACTGGAAAGAAAAGTGTATGCTGGCAATCCTTGCACAATACACTATCTTAAATGGAAAATTACCAGAGAAATTAGTAACAGCATGTCTAGAATTACAGCGAGTTGCTGTTAATGTCATCACACAAAGTCAACAATGCTTTGATGCCCATGGCCCACACTACCAGCATCTCATATAAGCAGATAGCTACATGTTTTTTAATGTTACTATAATCTATTCTTTTTTAGTTAGTTCATTGTTACCTGAATCTCAGGTGTAAGGCATACCAGTTTTATGTGGGCACCCTGTACCATAACACAGGTTTATCCACAACATTTCTAAATCCTGTCTTCAAGCACACACATAATGCCTTCTAGTTTGTTTGGAAATACAGCACCTTTCTTGTGTAGTTATCTTTTTGAGATAATCACTTTTGTCTAGTGTCAAAAACCATGTTTTCCAGTGGCAAGTAACACTTATCACAAAATGCTTCCAGACTCAATGGAGCAGCACTAACACAAAATCGTTTCACGGGTGTTCTGATGAGGTTTGTAAGCTCATTATAGATACACTGAATCTTCAACATGTATGAGCACTTGCACAAACAAACATAATTTCTGCTTTGGTAGTTCTGTATTTTAGTAGTTTAACAATATTCTTGTATTTCACAGATCTCACCAACTTGCTTTTGCACTGGGATATGAACTGAAGCAAGTATTTTTCAATAGCTGACCATTGTTCTTAAAGTCTCCCCAGTTAGTTCTAATGTCAAGTATCTAGCAGAAACATGTTTCATAAAACAATGACCTAGAAGTTTCATATCTGATTGTATTTTTTCAAAATCTTCCCAACAAGATGTCAAGACGTTCAGCCCGAAGGAAACACAGAGAAACAAGATCTTTTCTGAAGCATTTTTACCAAAGCTTTGAAATCTTTTTCATAATGCATTATGAATTATGTGTATGTTTACATGTGCCTACATCAATCACCTGTTTTCTGTAACAATTCACCCTTTTATAGCATAGAATGAGAAAGCTGGGCATTATCAAAGGCTTTATTTAACTTTGAGTAAATATCACTAACAGTGACCTTACCAATGAAGAAAGTCTATAGATGTCTTGTCACAAAATTTATTTGGAATCAGACTGGTATTAAAGTACAATCTGAAACTCTTTCTTTGAAGATGGGTTCACAGTTTCATCAAAACAAAGAATGAAATGTGCTCCTCAAATATCATCCACAGACTGCTTTTTAAGACATGGAGCTGAAGCATCACATACTAAAAATCTTGCTTTTTTCATTGAAAGTGCGAACTCAGAAGGAACAGAGCCTCAAAGGCATCTTTGATGTCTTCACAAACTGGCTGAACAGTGAAGTTCCCTCCAATCATTTTCAAACACCAGATTAAACCTGCCCTTGCAGCTGATTGTCTAGTAGAACGAAGATGAACAGGCGGTGTAACTCTGAAAGATGCAATTACCCATATCTAATACATCCTAAATGGACTGAAGACAAATGTGGTTGTGAAGAACTCAGTTTCAATTTGCATTGTACTCTGTGCATTCAAGTAGAAGCTTTTTGAAGAAATCTCTGAGTAAATTGATTATCCTCAGTCCTCTTCAGTATCACCGTGGAGAAATTACTGGATATTAATGAATAAATGGAATCCACCTTGGGAAGAAAGGGGACTTGGAAATCAGGTGTTTAGTTTTTGTCCATGACCTTGTCCTTTTAGACAGAAACAGGAAGGATGCACAAATAGTGCTCTAGAACTTGCATGAAATCGCTAGGAAAATGGGTCTCAAAATCTCATATGAAGAGACAGAATACATGGAACAAAAACAGAGGAGATATATTGGAGGTAAAATACAGAAAAAGTAAAAGGACAGATAAATTAAAATACTTAGGAGACTAAGTCCAACTCAATGGGCTGGATAAAGAGGCAGTCAAAGGATGAGCCAGAAAATTCGACCTTGAGTAACAAACTAACAGAGAACAGGTACAGCAAACAAGTGATATCCTACAAGGCTATGATCAGGCACTATAATTCAGTTATAAAACCAGATAAACTCTGTGCTTCAGAGTGTCTTATATTAAATAAAAAGGAACAGTTGGAAGAACTTGAGAGAAAGGAAAGGAAGGTTCTCAGCAAAATTCTGGGACCGTAGAAGACTACTGATGGGACTAAGAATAATACAAAAGACTGGGAGTTCATGCACACAATGCAGAAATGACAGTTAAAATTCAGAAAAAAATGTTCACTCTGCAGAAGAGTGTGCACTTATAATAAAGTCTACCTCCAAGTGGGTAGAAGATATCATAAGACACACACAAAAAAACTAGTATTACACAGAAACGATCAAAACAGAAGAATTCAGAAGCAGAGTCAACAGCATAAGACCACTTGGGGAAAAAAAAAAAGAAAAAAAAAGTACAATGGAGGTCCATAATTACATTTCTGTGGAGAGAAAGAAAGGGAGTGCAAGAATGAAGAGGTTATGAGAAAAATTTTTCCATTTACGAGGTTTCATCTCACATTCTGAACTCTTACGTATAAATTCACGCAATCTGCAGGGTAGTTTTCATTTCCTCTTAACAGCCAGCTACACAGCTCATTACAGCATCAGTGACCACTGGTGACATGCCAGGAGGGTAATAATTTGCATATACAGATTTCAGTCTGTTTTTATAGTTTACTTCTTCAATTACTCTTGCTAGGATGGGTAGGATGTGTGCATGCTGTGTGTAGATGCAGGAGGAGCTGAACACAGTTCATGAACAACTGACTGCACTTTTGGCTACAAACAGGCACCTTCACACTGCTGCCACAGAGTGTAGCAGTGGAGGAGAATCTGGCGCATCACATGGGACACGTCAGGTGTCGCTTGTTTAGCCCACAGGCTCTGCCACCAAGGCACCTCTTAGTGTACCCGATGCAGTAGATCTGCTAACACAGTGGCAAGTGGTAATGTATTCTTGTCACTCAAGGCAGAGGGCCAATGTGGTGGCTGGCCATCTGGCCTTGTCTATTTGCCCTGTGAGTGAACAGGTGGCTGCTCGTTCAGCAGGGATCGCCTGGGCACCTGCAGGCAGGGGATCACCAGTTATTGGGACCTCCAACGTTACACATGTTATGGAACCCTGCGTGTAATGGAGCCCATAAGGGAAATAGCAATCAGGGCTGGAAAGAAAGCCAAAGCACAGTAAGTATTTCTGCCAGGGACTTCATCTGAAATGCAGAGGCAGCCTTTCCTGTGTGTTCCTCAGAGACAAGAGTATTGTTAGGAGTGCCCCAGGGAAGTGTGATAGCACATTTTCCATACACAAAAATTATCTGGCAGAGAGGGGAGGCAGCAATCTGCAGTTCTTTGCTGAAGATGCTGTGGCGCATGAGAAAGTGCTGAAGTTGAGTGACTGTATGAAAATACAAGATGACTTGGTTTGATAAATGGCACTTAGCTCTAATGTAGAAAAATGTTAGTTAATGTGAATGAGTAGGGAAAACAAACCTACAATGTTCAGATTCAGCATCAGAGCATCCTAGTTTAATGCTGTTATTATCTACTCCAGTGACTTTTCAGTTTTTACTTACTCTTGTAACTATTTCCATTTCTTTCGTGTTTCTAACATTGAGACCACAGGTACGGTTTATTTGGAGCATGTATTCTGCTACCCCTGGATTAAATCGACGTTTTTCTCCTCCTTCAATACAATTCAGTTTTATCTATTCTCACTTTGTTGAGTTCAGCATTATCATGGTCTTTGTTTGTGCTCCAACAGCTTCATAAGCAGCCTCCTTTAGACAGATTGATAGGTCTTTCCATTCTGCTTCAACACTACATGACATCACTAAACTGTAAAGTTTCTGTTAAAAATTTTGATACACTTGTTTATTCCTACATCTTCCAGCAAATACACTTTATGAGCTCTGATGTTTTGTTTTGATTCACGTGTCAAGAGGTCCACCTTGCAATCACTGATGCACAGTTCAGTACCAAATGAAGTAATGTGTTGGTTGCCCCCGATTTGACCTCCGAATGTTTTTATATCAAGAGCAGACTGCCACCTTTGATGAGGGTATTTCCAGAAATTTTTTTCTTCATTGCTTCTTTTATGATGCTATCCCAAAAATCATTTGTCTGTTTAATAAAAGATGTTTCATCAAATGCAACTGGGCAACTGTTTTCCAGAGCTTGCTCTGCTACTGCTAGTTTCTCAAGATACAGTAGGCAGAAACACCTCTCATGTTTTATAAGGCACTGTTCAACAGTGTGCACAGTCTATCAAACATAAAACTGTCCACAACCACACATTATTTGGTATATTCTGGGTGTTGTGAGATCTAAATCGTCTTTCACTGACCTCATTAATTTTTTAATTTTTGCTGAAAGTGTGAAGACTGAATCAATTTTGTGCCTTTTATGAGCCAGTTAATCTTTCCTGCTACTGAGCAAATAAGGGCAGAAATGTAAGCTTCTTGATGTCCTAATCAGGGCCTTCTGCTTACAAGTCTTCGATGAAATGGCTTGTGAAATTTTTTGGTTGTTGTAGCCATTTCATCTGAAAACATTCCAGAAGTTCTGAGTGATTTTGCTTTTGGCAGTTCATCAGCACCTAAAACAGCTCTCTATGCACAAAGATCCTTGAGAACAAAGTGTTTCTGTGCTGGGTGGTGGTAGCTGGTACTGTGCAGATATGGTCTGTGTGCATTTGTTTTCAGTAAATATTGCGGCTAAGACACATTTACTTTTTGGGAGAGACAAACACCAACAAATGGCAAGGCACAATCCATCTCTACCTCCATTTAAAATTGTGTGGTCATGGATACTGTTGATATGGTCCAACAGCTGCCTGGCTTTCCACATTCTTGGACCACATCATTATCCATCAAGTTCACAATGAAGGAAGAGACGAACAGCGCCATGCCAGTCCTTTATGTCCTTGCGCACCAAAATGCAAACGGGTGTCTCAGCCAAAGTGCTTATTGAAAACCCACTCACATGCAAAGGTATCTGCATGCTACCACATACCACCACTCGCCACAAAAATGTTCTGTTCTGAGGACCTGTGCACATTCAACAGAAGCTGTTGTAGACACTGAAAACCTATCAAAAGAACTGAGCCACTTCACAAACTTTTCAAAGAAAATGGCTGCAACAACCAACAAATTTTGCAACCCATTTTAAAGAAGACTTGTAAACACAAATCTCATCAAAGATGACACAAAATGTCTTAAATAGGAAAGATTAGCCAGTTCTTAATGGGGTATAAAATAGATCCAGTCTTCAGGCCCCCAGCAAAAATTTGACAACTAATAAGGCCCATGAAAAGATGCTGTACACCTCAGAATGCCAATAAAATACAGAATACCATGTGGGTGTGAACAGTTTTATGTTGGACGGCCTGTGCACACTACTGAACAGTGCCATATATATAATGAGCGATGTTTCCCCTGATGGCATCCTGAGAAGTCTGTAATAGCAAACCATGCTTTGGAAAATGGACACCAAATTGCATTTGATAAAATATCATCCTAAAAGAAGTGACTGAGAACAAAATGTCTGAAAACATCCTCAATAAAGACAGCAGTCTGTAATGAAGCACAGTTTGGGTCCAAGCCATCAGAAGGTTGAAGTAGCAGTCACGTGCCCTAAACATTAGCTCAAATATGGCACTAGACTGCGCACCAGTGACATCATAGACAATAGCACCACACGACAGTCATCATTTAACAACGGCCAAGGAGTACTTGGTCAAAACCTCATGGATTTTTGGTCAAAACCACATGGATTTTAAGCCATTGATACAGCCGGAAGTTCAAGAGAATTTTATTAAATAATAAATAGCCTTTCACTCTTCGTATTTTATCTCTGTTACCTTCAAACTTTCAGAGAATACAGTCCAATCACTGTCAAAAACTTTCTCTACATCTAGTAATGTTGTATAGTTGGTTTGCCTTTCTTCAACCTGTCATCTAAGATAAGACTTAGGGGCAATATTGTCTCAAGTATTTTTTACTTCCACAGAACCCAAACTGATCTTGCTCAAGGTCGGCTTCTACCAGTTTTTCCAGTCTTTTGCAAATAATTTGTGTCAATGTTATGCAACCATGACTTATTAAATTGAGTGTTTAGTAGTACTCACAGCTGTCAGTGCCTTCTTTCCCTCAAACTAGAATTATCACATTCTTCATTAAGTCTGAAGGTATTTCCCCACGTCACACATATATTGCATGTCAGATAAAATAGTTTCATCATGGTTGGCTTTCCCAAGGATCTCAATAATTCTGAGGGAATGTCATCTACTCCAGGACCTTGTTTCTACTTAGGTCTTTCAGTGTTCTGCCAAATTCTTCTCATACTATCATATCTCTCATCTCATCTTCACCCACTTCTCCTTCTACAAAACTGCCACAAGTTTATTTCCTTTGTATAGCTCTTCTACATGTTCCTTCCATCTTTCCCTTCTGTGCTTAGTATTGGGTGGCTATCTGAACTCTTTAATTTTCATACAGTTACTTCTCTTTTCCCCGAAGGTCTCTCTAATTTTCCCATGAATTACATCTATGTTTGCCACATTCACGCATGCTTCTAAAGCCTCGCATTTCTCCTCTAGCCATTCCTGCTTGACAGTTTTGTACTTTTTACAGTCTTAGTTTTAGATGGATGTCTATACTTGCTTTTGTGTGTGCTTCATAAGCTGTAATTTTATATTTTCTTCTTTCATCAGTTAAATTAAATATCTCGTGTGTTATTGAAGGATTTCTGCTGGGCCTAGTCTTTTTGATACTCTGCTGCCTTCACTATTTTGTCTCTCAAAGGTAGCCATTTATCCCTCCCACCCATTTCAGTCAACTGTTGCCTAATATTCTATTTGAAACTATCCACAACCTATTATATATAAAAACAAAGATGAGGTGACTTACCGAACAAAAGCGCTGGCAGGTCGATAGACACACAAACAAACACAAACATACACACAAAATTCAAGCTTTCGCAACAAACTGTTGCCTCATCAGGAAAGAGGGAAGGAGAGGGGAAGACGAAAGGAAGTGGGTTTTAAGGGAGAGGGTAAGGAGTCATTCCAATCCCGGGAGCGGAAAGACTTACCTTAGGGGGAAAAAAGGACAGGTATACACTCGCACACACGCACATATCCATCCACACATACAGACACAAGCAGACATATTTAAAGTCTTTAAATATGTACAGCGTGTGCAGGCACTATCAGCAGCTGATTGGCCTCCATGGGCACACTTCTACGAATGGTTCATCCAACAATGTGTCAATCCTCATTTCAGTGCAAATGTTCTCATTACAGATGAGGCTTCATTCCAACGTGATCAAATTGTAAATTTTCACAATCAACATGTGTGGGCTGACGAGAATCCGCACACAATTGTGCAATCACGTCATCAACACAGATTTTCTGTGAACGTTTGGGCAGGCATTGTTGGTGATGTGTTGATTGGGCCCCATGTTCTTCCACCTATGCTCAATGGAGAACGTTATCATGATTTCATACGGGATACTCTACCTGTGCTGCTAGAACATGTGCCTTTACAAGTACGACACAACATGTGGTTCATGCACGATGGAGCTCCTGAACATTTCAGTCGAAGTATTCATACGCTTCTCAACAACAGATTCAGTGACCGATGGATTGGTAGAGGCGGACCAATTCCATGGCCTCCACACTTCTGACCTCAACCCTCTTGACTTTCATTTATGGGGGCATTTGAAAGCTCTTGTCTACGCAACCCCGGTACCAAACGGAGGACATTTTGAACATTTCCTGTAACAAAGTGTTTGAAGTCACTCTGGTACGTTCTGTTGCTGTGTGTTTCCATTCCATGATCAATGTGATTTGAAGAGAAGTAATAAAATGAGCTCTAACATGGAAAGTAAGCGTTTCCGGACACATGTCCACATAACATATTTTCTTTCTTTGTGTGTGAGGAATGTGTCCTGAAAGTTTGGCCGTACCTTTTTGTAACACCCTGTAGAGGTTGAAGTTATCAACAATATCTTTATTTATTATTGAAATATATCATTCAGGAATTTACTTCTTACAAATAATGTAATTTAAACAATGTGCAAAATTTTTCATGACGGCTCAGTGTGCAGAAGCTGGGATGGCTGCCATTTCGCTACAATATTTTCTTTCAGTTGCTCCAGAGAAGTCGGATTATTAACACACACTTTAGATTTGACGTATCCCCATAAGAAAAAAATCCATGGGGCTCAAATCTGGACTGCATGGGGGACAACTTATGTCACCCCTCCTGGAGATCAATTTCGCAAGGAAAATTTCACGAACTTGCAGTATAGACGCATTGGACATATGTGCTGTGGCTCTGTAGTGCTGAAACAATTTCCTTTGATTATGACCAGGAAAGTTTTGCAATTCAAGCACCAAAAAGTGATTTAACATCGTCACACAATGTTCTGAATTCACTGTAAATGCGCAACCTTGGCCTTGAAAAAGTACGAGCCAATCACTCCTCGAGCCATCACAGCCCATACAGTAATTATTGGTGAATTAAATGGTTTCTCATGCTCCTGTTTAGGATTTGTTGCACTCCAGTAACAGCAATTTTGTTTACTGACATGACCATTCAGAAGAAAATGAGCCTCATCAAAAAACAATATGATGTTAAATGAAGGACACTCAGTCACATCATTAACAAACTGCAACCTATGTTCGGCATCCTGAGGCTTTAATTCTTGCACCAACTGGATCCTATAAGGGTGCAGTTGAATGTCTTTTTGCATAATTCAGTGCAGTGATGATCTCTTCACATTTAAAGAACTTGCATGCTTATGAATGGAGGGGTTAAGACCATCACGAAAAGACCAATTTACACTCTTAAGTTCCTTATATTTCAAGCTGTGAAAATCAGTGTCTGCAATCTGTTTTTACTTCCTCACAGCATTTTGGTTAGGAACTGGTTTGGGTTCTGTGGCTATGTTTAACACTGTGAGTAGCTAGGCCTTTTACATGGGTGAGGTGCTTAGTCACCCCCAAACCACACACACACACACACACACACACACACACACACACACACACACACACGCACACACACAAACTAACTCATTACCCTGGGGGACCTCCCCTATTTGCTATGTCCCAAAAAGAATACATTTTCCAGAAACCATGTAGCAGCTTCTGCCTGTATGGAAAAGGAAGTAGGGTTTTGCTGGTGGAGTATTTTTGAAATCATATGGTCTACAATAAGTATGCCAGATCCAATGAAGGCAAGTGTCTGTGTCTGTGTGTGGGTTGGGGAGTTCACAGGCGTGCAGTGTCAAGGTTGTCAGCGCCCTAAGAAGGCAGGTGCTAACAGGTGGGAATGTTCCTGCACCATCAGTTTAATAAGAAACAGTTTCAAAATAGTATATAAATTATTTACAGAAAACTAGGACTAGTAGAAGTCATCTTAGAGGAAGATCAGTCTGGGGTCTGAAGAAAATAGGAACAGTGAGGCAAGCTCATCTTAGAAGAAAAGCAAACCTATGTTCATGTAAATTTAGAGAAAGCATTTGACAATGCTGACCTGAACACAGTCTTTGAAATTCTGAATATAGCAGGGATAAAATACTGAGAGCAAAAGGTTACTAAAACTTGTATAGAAATCAAACTGGAGTTCTGACAGTCAAAGAACATGAAAGCAAGGCAGTAACTGGCAAGTAGGCTAAAGCAAACCAATGAGAAATTTGTAAAGAGAATTAAAGTTCAGAGAGCACAAATAAAGATTCTGATGATATGGCAGTTCTGTCATAGGCAATAACGGACTTCGAAGATCAGCTGAATAGAATACAATACCTTGAGAAGAGTTTACAAGCTGAGTATCAAGAGAAGATGAACAAGGTTAATGAAATGCAATCAAATTAAATCAGATTATGCCTTGAGAATTAGATTTGGAAATGAAAGTACTAGATGTGTTTTGATATTTGAGTAGTAAAATAACTGCCGAATGCCGAAGTAGAGAAGATACAAAATGCAGACTGGCAACAGCAAAAAAGCATTTCTAAAAAATAGAAATAAATTTATATTCGACGTTCACTTAAGTGTTAAGAAAGCCTTTCCTGGAAGTGCAGTATCAACAGCATCTTTATCAATCACACTCAATGCATTGCATGCCAGTCTCATCTCTGCAGAAGGAACATTTAAATTGGTCACCACGAGCTGCTGCTATAGAGGCCCTATCGGATGCCACCAGGTAGCACTATACACATCACCAGAGGATGCCAATTTCATATCACAACACTTACACTGCATTCAGCCACTTATACTGCAAGTTCACATGCTTTGAAGTCTTATGTCAAGTGATATGTCACGCATGATTGCAAACACTGCTTCTTAAGCCAAGCAGAATGCCAACACTGTCCCAAGTCAGGACACACAGCAAGAGTGACTGTGAAAGAAGCAAAAAGTAAACTGTTCCAGTTCTGTCTAGATTTGAGACAACAGAGAATAATACATTTTCACACCCTGAGTTTTTACCGCTCCTTCTGGCAATATTCACAGGAAACATACACTTGAGCGCGTAGCAGCAAAGCGACATCCACAGTGAAAAAATTGGCTAAGTAAAATCAACAAAATGGACAACAGCAAATAGCTCTGTCTCTCGCAAAACAGATAAAAGCAGCCTTCTGAAAGTTAGAATTGACTGCAATATTATTAGAGAACAAACAGCCAACTATTTATAAATCTTTACAGAGTTGCAATCAATTTGTACCATTTCTGTTAGATATTGGTGGTCCAGTCACACTGATTAATCAGACTAATTACAAGCAACTGAGGCACCCTCAGCTCAACAAAATCTTGTCTGAGCCTCACAGCGTACATTGACGAAAGTATCTCTTTCCTTGCGACATACACTCTGCAAGCAAAATATCGGAATATGTCTGTATCACTGCCATCCACAATAGTTCAGTAATGTTGGAGTCTCAAACTCTTTAGCATGGGTGCATTTGATTTGTCTGATTAGATATTCAGGATATTGCACATGCTATTGATCCATAAGTTTCCCATGCCAGCATTCATCAATTGTATAAAAAAAATTTGGACATTTTTTCGCTGGTACACTGGGACAAGCAAAGAACGTATAAAGAATGTGAAAAGCATGTGATGAAGGGTATTCTGTGTATCAAATGCAACTACTGGTTACACAAAAAGTGCACGAAAGTAAATCTAAAATTCGTCAGCGATGATTTTCCATGGACATGTCATGGTTGTTTACGTGACGAAACGGCCCATCTTCAGTTGATACAAAATATGAAATTATACAATTACTAAAAAGTGACATTGAGGCATTAAAAACCAAACTTTTGACCATCAAGAAAGAAAAGGATATATTAATACAAGAAAAGAAGTCCTGTGTGTGTAAAAACCATCAAACGGAAAAGCAAGAAGATCGCGAAAATACGAGTGAACGATCGGACTTTAAAAACAACAACATTTCATTTCAAGTGTTTCCGTTGATGTCTCGGTAAACTCAGTAAGCCAAAAACCAGAAGATAAATATAAATGGAAGGTGCTCACATACACCAAAATGAAAAACAAGGCGACAGATACGCAACAAAAGGAAAATAATTGGCGATTCGCTGCTGAAGAATATAGCTGTCTCCAATTCCAAGATCGATGTACAACCTGGAATTAGAACGCAACAACTCAGTAAAGATTTTAAAAATATGGTGAATGCAAGACAAGTTACTACAGAACCAGATTCTGAAACCAGACATAATGGCAAACGAAACAAGAAATATGATTTGTTCTGCAAGAACTATGTATGCAGGATCTCGGCTGATACTTAGCGGAATCATAAACAGAAGGTCAGTGAGTGAAAAATATATCGCCAAAATAAACTGTGCTCTTAAAGAACAATGTAATCGTCTTGGGGCAGTTTTTATAGACCCAAACAAATTCCTATGTGAAAACTCACTAGCGAAGGATGGTTTGTGTTGTGACAGTGCCACGACATTCAAAAGTGCCGCTACGTTAGTACGCGAACACGGCGATAGAGGCGCTCCGCAGCTCGGCCGAGCGCGGGAGCGCCACCTGGTTATGAACGGCGCCGGCCGCATGTCACGGCCCGGCAGTCGAATGACAGATACGGAGTTAGTAACATGTAACCCGCTAGTGTTTCTACTTTTGTATCTCCACGCACTTTAGTAGTGATTAAAGGTTATAACACTTTTTGGCGACGAGGATGGGATATTTTTTTTCCTGCGTTGTGGACTTGTGTGTTCGTGTCGGGGCAGACATGGAACAGCTTATGCAAGCAACAACAAACACAGCTGACGGCTGCTATTCAGGCTTTGTCGACGTCGCTTACTCATCGTCTGTCTTCCTCTTCTCCGCCTCCGTTCCCTCCTTATGACGAGGCCGCTGAAGACTGGGAGGATTATGAGAAGCGTTTGCGGCAACACTTCTTGGCTTTCGGCGTTGTCGACGCTCCTATGTGTAAGTCGTTATTTCTATCTTGGATTTCCCCACGGATCTATCAGCTGCTATCTCAGTTAGCCCCTCTGCGGGAACCTGCCTCTCTGTCCTTCCAAGAAATGTGACTTATTGTCTAACTATTACCGAAAAAACACCCATGTCGTTGCCGCCCGCGTGGCTTTTTACCGGTGTCGTAAACAGCCCCATCAATCTTACCGGGCTTGGGCGGCGGAGCTCCACGGTCTGAGTCGGAAATGTCAGTTTGTCACGGACACTCATCATGAGTCTTACGCTGATTCAATGGTTCGGGACGCTATTTTACGGCTTGCTCCTGATAAAGAAGTTCGGCAACGTGCCTTACAATTGCCAAACCCGTCGTTGTCGGAAGTTCTCAGCATCGCTCAATCCTTTGAAGTGTCTCACGCTGCTGGTGCGCAAATAGACGCGTGGTGTGATGTAGGCGCTGTCCAGACCACTTTCGACGCAGACAATGTGCCTGTTTCACAGGGAAACGACGATGTGGCGGCGGTGCACTCGCGTCAACAACGTCGCGTTGGGCCACCACGCTCGCAGCGAAAACAGCAACCACAGAAGCAGGTTCGTTCCGCCCTTCCTTCTTGTCCACGTTGTTTCGTACAGCATGACAGAACCGCGTGTCCAAAACGTTGGGCCACGTGTAATTCATGTAGGAAAAGAGGCCACATTGCTTCTGTGTGTCAGTCCCCTAAAGTTCCTGTCGACGAGGACGAGGCATCGGACATGGATGTTAACTGTGTGCTTTCTCAAACGAATAAGTTGTTTGTTACTGTTCGTGTTCTGGATAAAGACATTCGCATGCAAGTGGACACTGGCTCTGCAGTAACTCTCATTAATTCTCGCACGTATTTGGAGTTGGGCTCCCCTCCCCTGTCTCCCGTTACGCGAAATCTACGAACCTATAATAAGCAGAAAATTCCTATTGTTGGCCAGTTTGATGCTTCCACTGCCTACAAGTCTGTTGTTAGGCCCCTCACGTTTTATGTGGTGGATCATGCGGGCACTGAAAACCTGTTCGGTTATGATGCTTTCCAGTTGTTAGGATTTTCCATTGATGATGATGTGCACCTCATATCTGAGGACATTCCGTATCCACAGCTGGATGGCTTGTGTTCTGAATTCTCGTCCGTGTTCTCTGCTGGTCTGGGTCGTGCCAAGGAGTTTGAAGCCCACATTACTCTTAAACCTACGGCTCGCCCTAAGTTTTTCCGGGCACGCCCTATTCCAATGGCGTTGCGTGCGCCTGTCAAAGCTGAGATAGACAGGTTAACAGCTTCGGGGATTCTCCTTCCTGTTACCTCCAGCGAATGGGCATCGCCCATCGTGGTGGTTTCTAAACCAAACGGGAGTCTGCGTTTGTGTGGTGATTTTAAAGCCACTGTCAACGCTCAAAGCCTCATTGACACTTATCCTCTTCCCCGTCCTGAGGAGTTATTTACCAAGCTCGCTGGGGGCCAGTTCTTTTCCAAACTTGACTTATCGGAGGCGTACCATCAGTTGCCGTTGGATGCATCTTCCAAGGAATTTCTCGTCATCAACACTCCTTGTGGGTTGTATCAGTACCAGCGGTTACCATTTGGCGTCGCTAGCGCGCCGGCCATTTTTCAGCGGTTTTTGGAACAGCTCACGGCTTCCGTTCCCGGCTGCATCAACTACCTGGATGACATTGTTGTCACGGGGGCCTCCACTGAGGAGCACCTTCGCAATTTGCGTTCACTGTTTCGGGTTCTGCATTCAGCAGGGTTGAAGTGCAATCTGGACAAGTCTCAGTTCTTCCAACCCTCCATTGTGTATCTTGGTTTCCACTTGTCCCGTGAGGGTATACGCCCTCTACGACAGCACGTTGCGGCCATTACCGCTCTACCCCGGCCGTCTACGGTCAAAGAACTTCAGGCGTTTCTAGGCAAGGTTGCTTATTATCGCAAATTCATTCCCTCCGCGGCGGCGGTGGCTCGTCCTCTGCATCAGCTGTTACGCAAAAACGTTCCTTTCTGTTGGACCGCCGAGTGTGAGCAGGCTTTTGTCCGCCTGAAGGCTCATTTGCAGTCGGCGCCTTGTCTTGCCACATTCCGTCCGGGTCAGCACTTGGTTCTGGCGACTGACGCGTCACAGTATGGCCTAGGGGCTGTTCTCGCCCATCGGTATGAGGATGGGTCGGAACGACCCATCGCCTACGCTTCCAAGACCCTCAACGATGCCCAACGGCGTTACTCTCAAATAGAAAAGGAGGCGCTCGCTATCATTTATGCTCTGAAAAAGTTCAGCGTTTTTTTGTATGGTTCTAAGTTTCACCTCATCACCGACCACAAGCCGCTGGTCTCTCTGTTCAGCCCCTCGGCGTCGCTTCCGGATAAGGCAGCTCACCGCCTGCAACGTTGGGCCTTATACTTGTCTCATTTTCACTATGAGATTCACTATCGCCCCACGGCCCAGCACGCCAACGCTGACGCGTTGTCGCGTTTGCCGATGGGCCCCGACCCGGTTTTCGATCGCGATGAACTCCTCTGTTTCCACATTGATGAGGAAGAACGTCGTGCGGTCGAGGGTTTTCCACTTACAGGTTCGCAGGTCGCGTCGGCTACTGCGCGGGATCCGGTCCTGCGTCAGGTGATCAGTTTTGTTCAGCGTGGTTGGCCGGACAGGACCAAGGGCCGGGCGTCGGATCCCCTTCGCAACTACCATGCCTTGCGCCTTCGTCTGTCTGTCTGTTCGTGAGGGTGTTGTTCTTCTGGCCACGGATGGCGCATCTCCACGGGTTGTGGTGCCCGCCTCTCTTCGCAAAGCTGTTCTCAAACTATTGCATGGGGGCCATTGGGGGATTTCTCGGACTAAGTCCCTGGCCCGCAGGCACGTTTATTGGCCCGGTATCGATTCGGACATCGCCCACATGGTCGCTGCGTGTGATCAGTGTGTTCAACAACTGGCTGCGCCTCGTACTCTGCCCTCTCCGTGGGCTGATCCGGCGCAGCCGTGGGAACGGGTGCACGCTGACTTTGCCGGCCCCTTCCTCGGCACTTATTGGCTACTGTTGATTGACGCCTTCTCGAAGTTTCCGTTTGTTGTTCGCTGTCCGTCGCCCACCACTGCGGCGACGACGCTGGCTTTGTCAAAAATCTTTGCGCTAGAAGGTCTTCCATCCACGATTGTCACGGACAATGGCCCTCGGTTCTCTTCGCAGGCCTTCCGTGATTTTTGTACTGGACAAGGGATTCATCATGTTACAGCACCGCCCTTCCATCCGCAATCGAATGGGGAGGTCGAGCGCCTTGTCCGCACTTTCAAAAGCCAAATGAAAAAATTCCTTAGTGATTTTTCCACAGATGACGCTCTGTTGCAATTTCTGAGTTCTTATCGCTTCACGCCTCTGGGTGATCGCAGCCCTGCTGAACTCTTGCATGGCCGCCAACCGCGCACCCTACTGCATCTGCTTCACCCTGTCAGGACTTGTACTGTGTCCCCTAGTGCGGGAAAATACCCGGTGGGCGCCGACGTGTGGGCACGGGGGTATGGATCTCGCCCTAAATGGATTCCAGGGGTGGTCCAGGCTCTTCGCGGCCGCCGGCTTTGTGAAATACGTACGGACGACGGCATGGTTGTTCGCCATTACGACCAGATGCGCCCACGAGTGGTGGCCACGCCGGTACCACCGCCCCTTTTTTCGTCTCCACCAGCCCGAGAAGCCAGTCCTGTCGCTGCTGCCGATCTTCCGGGCGTGTTGCTGCCGCCGCCGTCGCTACCGTTTCCGAGTACGCCGGAACCGGCCCCAGTCGCGACGCCGCCTTCTCCGGGACCCATCTCGCTGGAGCACACCCCCAGGTCCACGACACCTATGGATGCTGCTCCGGAGTTTTCACCCATCATCTCGTCCAGGAGGCACGTTCCACGCGCCAGCTTCCGTCCTGGACATTTTCGACCATACTCTCGTGTTTCTCCGCGGGATCTTCTCGGGACCTCCCAAGAGGCCATGGATGTCTTCGCACTGTCCGTGTCTCCACGAAAGTGAGCGTTTTTTTTTTTTTTTTTTTTTTTTTTTTTCAAGGGGGGAAAAGTGTTGACAGTGCCACGACATTCAAAAGTGCCGCTACGTTAGTACGCGAACACGGCGATAGAGGCGCTCCGCAGCTCGGCCGAGCGCGGGAGCGCCACCTGGTTATGAACGGCGCCGGCCGCATGTCACGGCCCGGCAGTCGAATGACAGATACGGAGTTAGTAACATGTAACCCGCTAGTGTTTCTACTTTTGTATCTCCACGCACTTTAGTAGTGATTAAAGGTTATAACAGTTTGCATTTAAATAGACTGAGGTCTGTAACATTCAGCAGAATGTTTGCAGATGTCTGCAAAATTATTAGAAGCAAGGGAAACAAGCATGGCCTGAAGGGGGTGAAAAATCATACCCTCTAGCTGGAAAAGAAAAAAAAATATAAGCACCATACAAAAAGAGAGGATGCTAAAGAATTTGCCTCACAACATGTAAAACAACAAAAGAAAAATTACATAAAAGTACTTCATCAAAATATTCAATACTTTGGTAACAAAAAGCAGAAGTGCTCCTGAGTGAAGTAAGACCAAACATTTATGCATCAGTGAACATGGACTAACTGAAAGTAAAATAGGCAATGTTGCAATAAAGGACTACAAACTTGCTAGTTACTTCTGCAGATCTAAATATAAGGGTGGTGGCGTTTGTATATATATTAATACAGGTACTCTTGAAAAGAATGTAAACAGTGAAGCTGCTACATTGCCCATAGTTAGAGAAAAAGACTTTGAAGTTACTGATATAGTGAGAGAGGATTTTAGAGTGCTTCGTGTTTACAGATCACCACGTGGCAATATTAGCATCTTTCTGAAAAAAATTGCTAGCTTATTGAGAATGAATATAAAGAGAAACCTTATATGTGGAGACTTCAACAATGACATGGGAAAACACACAAAAATTAGACAGGATTTTGAAGAATTGTTAATACAGCATAACATGAAAGTAACAATAACTGCACCAACAAGAGTGACTTCACAAAGTGAGACAGTTATTAACAACATAATTACTAATATGTGTAACTATGAGTCACATGTAGTTCAGACAGAAATATCTGATCATCATGGACAACCAATCAGCTTTTGCAGAAGTAATGACACAGTATCAGAACCAAAATGAACAACCAAAGAAATTAGGATCATCAGTGAACAAAATATCAACATCTTTAGAACAATGTTAAGTAAGGAAACCTGGAATGAAACCCTACAGGCCCAGAGTGTAAATGAAAGATATGATGCATTTATTTCAACAATTAAATACCATTTTAATGTATCATTTCCCAAAGTAAAGAGACAAGAAAGGCTGCAAGGTCAAACACAGTGGATTACCAGTGAAACACTAGAACAGCAAAGGAATCTGCAGGATCCGAGACGGATGGGCGAAGCTGAAAACTACAAAATGTTTAAAAAGAAGAATTGAAAAACAATAAGAGAAGCAAAATTGACCATGAAATGCTGATACAAAAATTAGGCAACTATGGCATTCGCGGGGCAACCAGGCGAATGGATAAAATCATACTTGTGCAACTGCAAGCAGTATGTATCATTAGGAAACTCATACCAATCAGAAACCAAACCCATCAAATATGGAGTGCCGCAAGGTTTGGTAATGGGGCCATTGTTATTTAATGTGTTTGTTATTGATATAGGTGTTGAGGAGGAAGAAAAGAAAATATTGTATGCTGATTACATGACAATACTAAATAGGGACCAAAATATGGAACAGCTTGAGAGAAGAGCATACATATCTGCAAATGTCACAGTTCAATGGCTGTTGGAAAATGAACTGGTTATAAATCTAAAAAAGACTATGTATGCAGTGTTTAAAAACAAGAAGGCTGTAGACATGGATTTAGAGGTTGATGGAACAAGGCTGGAAGAAGTAGAATCTGCTAGGTTGTTAGGTATTCTTGTGGATAATGAACTGAAATGGAAAAAACATATTAATAATGTCTGTAAGAAACTGAGCTCTGTCATATTCTTAATGATGCAGCTATCACAGTATTCAGACAAGAACCTTCTGTGTACAGTGTATCATGGACTTTTCGAACCATACTTACAGTATGGAGTGACTGTGTGGGGAAACTCAAACAAATAAGAGACGAGTGTTCACATTACAAAAAAAAAGCAATTAGGACCATTTTAAGAAGATAGACCTTTAAAATGTGCAGAAACTGTTTCAAAAAGTTAGGTATCTTAACTTTTTCATCGTTGTATATATACAAAACAATAATGTACATCACAAAAGGTAGTGAGGACTGGATTACAAATGCTAGTGTCCACACCCACAATACAAGAAGGAAGAATGAAGTACAGAGCACACCCCACCGACTGGCAATGCTAGAAAAAGGACCCCAGTAATCTGGTGTCAGACTACTAAGAAGTCTGCCTAAAAACCTGCAAAATAGTGTACTTGACAATGACTTTCCAAAGAAACCTTGACAATGACTTTCCAAAGAAACTTAGACTATCTCATTGAAAAAGAGTTTTACAGTGTTGCAGAATACTTATGCCATTAAATTTGTATATATTGTTGTTCATTATCGATGATGTAAAAATATACTGTACACAATGTAATCTTACAGGATCAAATAAAATTCAATTCAATTTTCAAGTGCACATTAACCTCAAAGATAATGTTCAACCTCAGTATTGCATGTGTCCAGTACTTCACACCATTTTCAAAAAATCACTGTTGGCCTCAACAGATTAGAACAATTTGGTGTCTTGAAACCTATTTCTGCTAGTCAATGGGCATCTCTCCTATGTATCACAAGAAAATTGAAGAGGAAAATCAGATTTTGTGCTGAGCTTAAAATTACAGTTAATACTCCAACTGTTATTGATTCTTTCCAACTTCCACATATTGAGGGGCTTCTACATCAGCTACCACTATGGACGATTCTTGTCTACATCTGATTTAGCCAATACTTTATCTTCAACTTAAACTGGATGAGGTAACAAAAAAAATTATAATTATTAATACATATGCTGGCTTGTATCAATACCAGTGTCTCCCCTTCAGAAGCACATCTGCTCCAGAGCTACTTCCATGCTTTCTTGAGCAAGCGTTGTTGAAAGTTCCATCTTGTTCAAATTATTTGGTTGAAATAATTGGGTATGGACAAATCCTGGAACAGAATCTTAAAAATTTGGAATTTGTTTTTCAAGTTTTCACCAATGCAGAGCTTAAATGTAATATACAGAAGCATTCATTTTTCAATACTGGTCATCGCACTGACACTGCTCATCTCTCAACCTAGCATTTAGGGTCATCCGGAGATTACCTTTTCTTAAAAATTTACAAGAACTACAGGCAGTTCTCGGCAAACTGACCTACAATATCAAATTCATTCTGAATGCAGTGCAAATTGCTACTCATTTATGACACCTCCAGTGTAAAAATGCTCCTTTACAATGGACAGGATAATGTGAACAACCATTTCAAAAGTTGGAAAATGCATTTTTTAGTTGCCCATGCCACATTCATTTCAATCCGCAAACCTGAGTAGAGCTTGCAGTAGAGGCACCATCACACGAAATTGGGGGAGTTTTATCTCACAAAGTGGGCAACACTGAACACCCCACAACTTTTGTGTGTCAGACATTGAACAAGTCTCCCCCCCACACACCACCACCACCACCACCACCACCACCACCACCACCACACACACACACACACACACACACACACACACACACACACACACACACACACACACACACACACACACACAGAGAGAGAGAGAGAGAGAGAGAGAGAGAGAGAGAGAGAGAGAGAGAGAGAGAGAGAGAGAGTTGTGTTTGCGTGAGTGTTTGCCTTTTAATTCTGAATAAGGCCTTGGCCAAAAGCTACTATTTGTGACAGTCTTTTTGTTGTGCCTGTCTGCAACTCAGCATCTCCACTATTATATCAAAAATATTGTACATAAATACATTTATATTTTAATGTTCTATACTGACAGACACAAAAAAGTGTTTGTACAGGGTGTAGCATTGTACGAGAGTGAGATGATGATGATAAACACTACAGACAAGAATAAAAGCACTTGAAATGTGGTGTTAAGAAGAGTGCCAAATATGAAATGGCTCAATCCAATAAGTAACATTGAAGTAATGAACTGAACTAAAGAGAAAAAAAAAATGGCACATCTTGATTAAAAGGAGGGATAAGGATAAGTTGATGGGCCACAGTAAGCAGGTCCAAATGGATGTAAGGTGCAGTAGTTAAACACAGACGAAGAGATTTACATGAGACAGACTAGGCTCGAAGAGCGGCATCAAGCTAACCTTCATACTACAAACTATAACAAAACACGAAATAAAGTTAATGAAGTTAAAAGAGCAATGAAATAATTAAAAGTACTTTCTGCCACACAATGTAAATGATGGTAAAAGTGCTAAGATGTATGGTGAAACATATTTTCAATGTTTTGGATTTATCACTAGCATCTGAGGAAAAGAAAGAAACTGTCTAAGTTACTAACTTCAAAGTACACTAAATTCACCAATTATACAATGCTTAGAAAGGAAACATAGAAATTGTAGATGTTCTGTACAAAACTATACAGTAAGCAATCAGGAAAAACACAAAACACTAGAAGGCTACAAAAATTTATTTTACTGCTACCATGCAAGACAACACATAAAGAGGATCCATTAACAACTAAAAACTTACTGCGACTTTGGGGTTTTCTCCCTCACTGTTAGGCTGTCTTGTGAAGTGGGGTATTCATTCTTAATCTTGATCCTTCTAATTTGATGGTCTTCTTTGGAGTCAACATCCTCCTCAACTGTCAGTTCAGGATTACACTCCAAATCTTCTTCTTCATAATCATCATCATCATCAGTTCCACTTTCTGGTTCACCCTTTGGTACCAAAATCTGCTGTCCCACAGTGGAGCTACTTTCAGTTTTTAATCGTTCTTGACAGTCACGGTGTCCTACAGTTTCTATACAGACAAAATTGTCTTCATTTCTTTCAGAACTTTCACTGTAAGCACTACAGTCATCACCATCACTATCATTCTCACATGGATTGTTATAACTACACTCAATATCACTATCATGATCACCACTATCTTTTCTTGTTCTTAAACAAGTTTCACTGTTCACTGTGAACAAGCTCTGGAGAGGCTTAAATTCATTTTCAATAAATTCAGTTTCACTCTTTTCATCTTCATTTCCACTTTCACTCTCACCTTCACTCATAAGTTCCTTTCTTTTACTGCTTCCTGCAACACACTTGTTCACTTGTTCTTCCTTCCCATCCTTATCAAAACAGAAATCAAAATCCAGATCCTGAAATAAGGAAAGAGAAGAATAAATGTAATAATCTCCTGATGAACATTTGAAATATTTGAATACACTGGGGCTAAACTTAAAGATATGATAGATATATCTAAGCTGCTAACACAACTTAAACCACCCTCCCAAATGTAAGTGCAGTGTTCTAAGTGCTGGGCCACTTAACTTGCTCTCTCTCTCTCTCTGTATGTGTATGTGTGTGTGTGTGCGTGCGGGGGGGGGGGGGGGGGGGGGGGGGGAAGAGAGAGGAAGAGAGGAAGAGAGAGAGAGAGAGAGAGAGAGAGAGAGAGAGAGAGAGAGAGAGAGAGAGAGAGAGAGACTCTGGACAAATGAGCCTCCAACTATGAAACTTAAAATATGTAAGTTTTGTAACTAATATATGAATTTTCATACAAAATATACCAGAACTAGATATATTTCTTAACCCCAAAAGACATCACTAAGAGAGATGACAGAAAATGAAGACAAGAAAAAGGTTAGTAGAGCCCGAAAAAAATAGTGAAGTAAAGAACTTACAATATACTTAAGGGGTTGAGTTGTTGATAGACATAAAAAAGGCTTAAAATGTTGCTGAGCTTTTGGCTGAAGTCCTGCTTCAGAACTAATTACAGAATATGCACATATAAACATGTGTGTGGCTATACTGTTCCTGCCAGCTATAAGGTACAATCAAGAAGTTTCCATTTGAAGGCTGTACAGTCCAGAACTGGCACATGCCAATCAGGCAAAATCACTGAGAGCATTGAGACAATCATTCCACCAATGCACCAGGTTGAAGGTACCTATTTGGTAGAAAACTGTGTCCTGCTGTGTGAATAAGTCCGTAACTGGCTGCTGTATATCCTCATCTGACAGGAACTGTTGATCCTTCAAGGCCTTATTTATAGGGACCAATTCCATGATAATCACATGGGGAGAGATCAGGACTATATGGTGGATGCCCTAGTGTCTCCCACTTGAGTTGGTGTAACTTCTGCGTTACAAAATTAAGTAGCAGCACCCCTTGTCACCTACAGCTGTGCACCATTCCAGAATAATGGTTCTCAACAGACATATTGCCCCACAGACACTCTTCATTACCCAATGGATCTCTACCGGTGTTTGCCCTTCCATAACCAGGAAAAGAATAACAGCACATTAATCATGTTTAGATGCATTTTATGATAATGTTTCCATAGTTCGTGTTCCCTTCTTTACCACATGCAGATCAGAGACAAATTTACACTAATCCCTTGCCTACATGTCTATGCTCATACATTGGAGTTGTGCTACGTTGCAGCAACACCCAAAAACATAAACTTTTTGATCACCCTCTTATACATTGTAATAGCACTGCAGCTCAAGTGAGATAGGGATTGTATCAAGTGGAGTGAGCAATGGGAGAAAAGACGCCAGGATGGAGAAGGCAAGTAGGATGGAAGGGTGGCTGACAGCTGAGAGTAAAAGACAGCATGCACCCTAAGAAGGCATGTGGCACCAGTGAGTTTGCTTCAGGGTAGACAGGAGGAGTTGTGTTCTGTGCACAATGATGAGGAGGATGTATTTGGAAGGGAAGACAGAACAGACGACGAGGTAGATTGTGAAGAGAGAGAGAGAGAGAGAGAGAGAGAGAGAGAGAGAGAGAGAAGAATGAGTGAAGTGGATGGCATGAAAACAGTGGTGGAGGTGGGAGTGGAAGAGAGGCTGGTACCGAGTAAGGCAAGGAGGACTGCAGAATTGAATAATGTGTTGTATGGACATTTCCAATTTATGTAGTCCAGAGAAGCTGGTGTTGGAGAGGGGGAGTGGGGCATGGGAAGGGAATCCAGATGGCATGGGTTATAAAACAGCCATTAAAGGTGAGCATCTTCTTCTCAGCAGTGTGTTCTATCAGTGAGTGATCAACTCTCTTCTTGGCCCCAGTTTAGCAGTGTCCATTCATTTGTGTGGTCTGCTTGTTATTGGTTAAACCCACATAAAAACTGTGCAAAAGTTACTTGTTTAACAGGTGGCCAAACCTCTGACAGGATGACAGCATGGGTGTGTCCTGACTGGGACAGGATATGTGGGGAGTGTAATACATCTTGTTCCAGTGTGGCACACCTGTTAAATATCCATTAATAGAAAAGAAAAGAAGGTGTATTGGTATGAAGTACTTTCCCACACACATCACAGAAAAGTTATAATTATAGATCTGTACTAGCTTTTTCCCCACAGCTTCACCCATGTGGGTATTCAACACTCACATTGCAGACATCTCATCCTTCCTCTCTCTGTCTCTACCTCCTCCTTCTTCCATCTGTCCATCAACCTTATCCTTCCACCTCTGTCTGTCTATCTCCTCCTCCTCAATCTCTCCATCTATTCCTTACCCTCATTTTGTCCATTAATACACTCCCTCTCTCTGATCATTACTTGTGAAACCCTCCCTCTGTCCATATACTCCCCTCTCTATGTTGTCCTCCTCCTCCTCATTAATCTTTGTCCATTGCCTCCTCCACCTCTCCCTTTCCATCTGCTCCTCCCACACACTCTGCCCTTCACCTCATTCCTCCCCCTCTCTGCCCATACCCTGCTTCCTCCCCCCTCTCTGTTTTTTCCTCCACCCCATATCTCCCTACCCCCTCCTGCCCTCCCTCTTCATCCCCTCCTCCATCATCCATCTCAACCTTTGCCCATACATCCCCTTCCACACGTATAGCCCCTGCAGAAGATGTCGATAAAGCAGACTGATACTACTCCCACAACATGGCTCTAGTGCAGCACAGCCTACATGTCAAAGATTTGGTGACACTTTTTTTCCCATGATCTGTAGGCTGCCCTGCAAAGTAGATATGACGAGGTTCCTATGTGAAGCTAACAAACGGCAACAAAAAAGCAAAAATAATAACATCATTACATTTTAGCCTATGTCTTACTGAAAGTGATTTTTTATCCCAGAATTTTCTGATTGTTTATCCTGTTCACCAAGTTAGAAGTTCTTTTATTGAGTCAATAAATTTACTATAATTTCTGTAAACAGTAATATGGGTGCATAATTGTGAAACATATAACTGTATTCCACAAATGAAAGGCAACCTCAAATTTATTTTTGTCTGTTACAACGCACTATACATACAAACGGAAAAAGATACCATATTTACTAGAGTATAAACAACCGTAACTATAAGATGAAGCCCTTTTTCCACAAGGCTTATTCAGAAACAATTATTTTTTACATATTCTGACTAATTGAAATTACAACCTGTTTCATTGACATAAATTATCTGCCCAAAAATTATCTTTTCTAAACTTATGCCATTCATTGGTTGTCTGCATTTTGATAAAACAAGGAGAAATAAAATAAATGAAAAGAAATGGTTTACATTAATTTGCAGACTGTTTTTTCCCTACATTTTTTGATTACAAAACCTGTCATCTGTGGTGTCACAATTTTAATCATCATCATCATCATCATCATCATCATCATCATCATAATAATAATGGCACAGCTGTGAAATTTTTACCTTTGTCGTCATAAATATTTGGCTGTTTCTTCTGAATATGTTGCAATTTCTGAGGTTGCAGTTACCACAGGACCTGAGGGTACAGTTTTTAAAATCCAAACACATATTAGATTTCTTTTCTATAATGATGTGACAATTTTACACTGTCACTTGCTCCCAAACAAATCGTCTGCTCACTGCTCTATCATTGGCTACATAGAACCATTTGTCATATTAAGAATCAACAACATCGTATCAAGAAACATGTAAGTACACCACCGGCCCCTATCCAGACTTCTACCATCTCCTACAGACGTAAATACTTCTGTTGAATATTTGTTCAATTTTAAAGTCAATTCAATTTCGACTAGAAACTGATTCAAGCAAACTGAAGTTTAAATGTGGTAGATGTTCCTGAAAAGCCCAAGTACATGGTATATATTCCCATGGTTGGCAATTTGCTGGCAATTCACTGCTCCCCTACCTGCACCCCTCTAGTTCTCAGCCAAGCTGATGTCACACTTCTCCTTCCAAACCTTCTGTAGTGCTGTGAAACACGGATGCAATATCTTCTAGGGTGCAAGTCATGTGTAACAACAGCAACTAATAAATATATAAAAGATCACAATCATGATTCAGTCCAATTCTGAAACTTTCACTTACATCATGATCTACTGACATCTGTTGGCACTACTTCCATGACGGGTCTTGCCTCTGTAATCTATTCACACAACAATTAAGTTAGTATGCTATGAATGATTTTTTTATTAGATATTTCATTCTGGACTAATTTTCCTTTTCCTCTCATCCCTTTTTCTCTCATCTGAATGTCACCACAGTGTTCTAAATCTGAAGAAAAGCTGGTACCGTTTTTACCCGGTATTCTAATATATGAAATGCAACCAAATTTCCATTTGCTACCTAATTAGTACAACATCAAAGTCTCTCATAATCAAATAAAATATTGATCCGGGTTCAAAACCAAGTAACGCTTTCTGAAGGACAACATTTCTGCCATTGAATGTTACTATTACTTAAAGAGCACCATTAACATCTGTACACAGTATCCATTGAAGTATGAGAACATTTATTCCAAACCTGTTCAAATACAACTACAGTTTGTAAAATGATAGAATTTAGTGTCATTTCTTCCTGTGTTTCACAGAATTGTCAAATTTTAAGCAGAGTAATCAACTGTTGTAGTGGATAGTTCACAGTTTCTTGCACATCCCTTGCAATAGTGCCATGTGAATCAAATGTCACACAATTGTTTGAGCAACATCGATACTGTTATCTACCACCTCGGTGTATTGGGAAATCTTGAACCTGTTCGAACATATGTATCATTTGCCCAGCTATGTCCTTCCAAATCCTCCCCAATAAATCTGCATGTGACCTCTGTATCCAAAGCTTCATTTGTAAATGAAAGACGATCCCTGTACACTCTATTAAATAGCCTAAAAATGTTAACCTCTGCAGCAATAGTAAATCTGTGAAAATAAGATGCCCCTGTATTTTTTGAATGATGAATTTGGGGAAAACCTTGACTTATAATTGGGCAAATATGATATAAAAGTAGAAGCCTGAAAGTTCTGACTGTGAGGAGGGAGATAACCTGAGATTAGCATTAGTGCCAGTGACATGGGTGGCAACATGAGCTGCTCATGCCACGGAAGATGACTGCTCTTGGAAATATGCCGTGAGCTGTACCTGTTGTCCTTGGACTATCCAGTTAGCCAAAGATGTGTCAGAAATGTTGATCTTCACTGGTTGGCATAGTTTTCTTCAGCTAATAAATAAAGCATTGTTTCATCAAACTTCAACAAGTACTGAAAAAAGTACCAAATCAAAATAACAAATAATGTCTGAAAGACAAAAACAGTAATGTTGCCAGGGTAAGAAAAAACTACACCACTAAGCGTGAAATTAACAAATTCAGCAAATTATTGTCATCACTGAATGTAACGTAATTATATGGTCTAAGTGCATGGTTTCAAACACTGGAGAGCCAAGAGAATGAATGTAACTGCTGGACTGTACATGTTTCTAACAACACGCCATGCATGACATGTAATATCATCTTGTCTTCTAGGATCCACGGTACACATTGCACATGTATATGTGGATCCAAATACACTTCTTTCTCTAACGAATTACAAAACAATACGTCAAGACCCCATGGCTGTTGATCATCAAACTTTAATAACTCAATGAATTAGGAAAAAAATACTCACAATGTTCTCTTCTCCATCTAAATTTGCTGATATCATGCTCTCTAGATATTCCAGAGAATCTTCATTGGAATTTTGTTTATCTTCTGCTCCAGTTCTAATTATATAATTGTCACTTGCTGTCTGCTGCAAGGGGGGAAAACACCAATTTAGAGCAAATTCTTATAATGAATATTCACAATTTCTAAAAGAAAGTATTTTATTCCTGGGCAATCCTGATTTTATCTGAAAAATTCCACATCTTTCCTCTTTTAGTACTCAAGTAGATGCAGAAGTATTTTTTGCATACAGGTACATTTCTGCTTTTCCAGTTATTGTAAACAACAATCCACAAACTCATAGGTCAATTACAAACATCATAAAACAATATATTGCATATCCTGCATAAACAAAGTACACTAGCTTTATTTAACTGACTGCATCATCATGCACGGACTGTAGTCAGGAACTACAGGTGGAGTCCCTGTAAGAGGAAACAGCTTTATTAGACGAGTTATGGCAGATAACAAATTCATCCATAGTTAAGCAGAATACAATAATCTTATTACATATTATGGTCTGTGATGCAACAGAACAGTTACAATACCATTAGTTATCAGGAGGAAAATCCTTCCTGTAAAAATAACCTACAACAAAAGAACTGTACTGTAGCCTTGGATTTTACCTAGACACTCATGTACCTGCTAAACACGGAAATAGATGACCATTAAACAAAACCAGTACAATATGCCATCCACAACAATCGACAGACGTCTGCTTAAAGACAAGAGCACACTAAAGTTGAGAATAAGTGAGATAAAATGATAAAAATACAGAGATTCAGTCAATAAACATTATGGCAGGGCATGTATAAATATGATTAATATAACATTACACCCCCACCTCCACAAAATTAATATAGGAAATGAGACACTAAATGCAGTAAATAAATTATGTTATTATTTGGACAGCAAACTAATTGATGATGGCCCGAATAAATAGGACATAAAATGCAGACTGCCTACAGCAAGAAATGTTGTTGTAAAAAGAGTAATTTGTTAATGTCT
Organism: Schistocerca serialis cubense; assembly: GCF_023864345.2. Classification (NCBI taxonomy): domain Eukaryota; kingdom Metazoa; phylum Arthropoda; class Insecta; order Orthoptera; family Acrididae; genus Schistocerca; species Schistocerca serialis. Next base: position 532,239,113 of record NC_064642.1, read on the forward strand.
AATATAAACAGACATTTTAGAAAGTATTTTCTGAAGGTATTTGGGTTGTAACCTTGTATGTAAGTGAAACAAGGGTCGATAAGCAGTTCCAACAAGGGGAGAGTTGAAGCTGTTGAAATGCTGTGCCACAGAACAATCCTTAAGATTAGATTGGAAGACCGAGTAATGAATATGGAGGTACTGAATCGAATTGGGGAAAAAAGATGACACAACTTGATTTAAAGAAGGGACCGGTGGATAGGACATATACTGAGGTATAAAGGAATCATCAATTTAGTATTTATTTGAGGGAAGTGTGAAGGGTAAAAATTGTGAAGTGAGACGAAGTATAAATAACATTAGTGGGTTCAAATTTAAACAAGTTGTAGCAGTTACGCAGAAATGCGACTTTCAGAATAAACTAGTGTGAAGAGCTGCATCAAACCAATCTGTTGACTGAAGAGCACAAAAATGAAAACAACACCAGCACCAAAAACAAAATTTCAAGACCAACAGAAGTAGTATGCGACTCAGAAGTGACACAATACTGTATTTCATAAGGAATACTTAATAGAGGGGAACTCAAGTGATAACTTTAACAATGCAATACACATCTTATTTCTTGTGCCATTGTTCTGTACACTGGGAACATAGTTACCAGTACTTTAAAGAGCACTCAACACATTGCAGCATAACAATGCCACCCTACCAGTATAGAACAGGTGCCCCAATTGAAAAATGCATCAACAAAGAGTTCTGTCAAATGTTTTGTGAGCAGTGAGGATAAGAAACCTGTTTAAATCCACCTATGAATGACAATCTAGTACAGAGAGAGACATGTTTAGCACTGCAGAAAGGGTAAAAGTTTAGAAATGGCATAACTTCTGTGCCAGGTGCTCCCCAACCAGGTCAGACATACGGAGTCTATTGCTGCAACTGAAGCCACTATGATGGGCAATAGCTGCGTGACAATGGATGAAATAGCCACAAATATGAACATCAGTCATAGCTCAGCAGATCAGATTGCTTCACAGCGAAGTGTCTGCAAGGCAGGTGCCACAACACTGCACTCCAGAACTGAAAGAGTGCTGCCTTGATGTCTGCAAAAAAACTTATGCAGGGCTTTGAAGCAGAAAGTGATGGCTCCCTTGCAAGAATCATTACTGGAATGAAAATGACGACCAACCCAAAGCCAAGAAAGCAAGCAAGGAATGATACCATTTATCATCACCAAAATCTAAGACATTCCGGACATGACATCTGCAGTGAAGGCTATGTTGACAATCTTTTGTGATGAGCAAGTCTATCTTGGAACACTACACACCTATGGGAAACACCATCACCAGTGTGTCCTATTCTGATTTGTTGAAAAATCATCTTTAGCATGCAGTCAGATCAAATCGCTGTGGAAGTCGAAACTGGTCAACGATAAACTCTCATTCTCTTTTAAATGCACTCCATTCAGACACAGCACGCTCCAATAAAAGTTCCCATACAACAGCATTTTTTTTTATTCATATTTATAATTTGGATACTATGTGCATGACACTTATATATGTATTAATAGCAATATATATAGAAGTTGTTCACACTTAAATGCTGTTCTATCAAAATTGCTGTACATACTTAGTAACTATTTTTGTAAAGATTAACTGATAATTATTATTACAAGTATTATTAGTAGTATTGATATGAATTACTGAATAGTTGGAAACAGTAAATTAAAAACGGGTAGTAAGTGAAAATCTTTTCTGTTAAAACATTAACATCGTTGTAGTAACTTCATAATGTAATACATTAGTCATTTTCTTGGTGTGAGAAAAGTGTTGTCAAGTGGGACATGTGCTGGTAGAAGTCTTAAGTTTGGCTTCGTGACAACTGGTTGTACTTTGAGAGGAACTGTATTGAACTGTGTTAATAAAGTGTGAAGGGTACAAGAAAAATAAATATTTCATCTAATGATGTGCATAAACATGCAATAAACTTTGCAAGCAGGAATATCATTCCATTTAGACTAAAACTGTGCTAACAAACACATAATGACACAATGGACAATGAAAAGAAGTAAAGTAAAGTAAAGAAAATACTTATTAACAACATCAATGTAAAACTAATGGTCATTTCTAATGATTCCTTCATTTTTGGTCTAGGTATGACACAATATACAACAAACAAAATCACAGAGGATATTTATGAGGTCTGCTATCTAAAATAACACTGTAAAAGTGTACAACAGGTTGCCAGTAAACATCCGGCAGGAGACAAAATTCTTGTGGTTGCAGAGCCACGTCATTTTGTAAAATAATTCTCACTAGATGAGTGAAACTGACATTACGGCCATGGTTGCAGTGGGCTTCCTCTCAATCTGCTCAACCAGAAGTAGGGCGTTGTGACTGTGAACAGAACACTGGTTTTATTCATCCAGTGACTGTTATTTTACCATGTAACACAGCTCTACACTCAGGACACATTTGTTTTTAACTGACTCTGGCTGTGAAAGGCTGTTCACTTACATCAGGCAGAAAACTAGATCTCCAAATATTTAAAATCAAGGTAAAAGAATACCTTATTAGCCACTATAATTTACACACACACACACACACACACATACACACACACACAATGTACATTGACAGAGTCTAAACCTACACGCATTTTTGTTGCTGCTGAAGTTATGAATGGTTAACACGTGCTAGAAAGATGACAGATAAGACACAAATGTGTTGTTATAGTGTTCTAAAAGATATTTGAAGTGACAGATGAGTTAGGAAAGGTTGAAGCTGCAGTAAGACTTCCACAGGGTTATGGTAAAAGTACAATCAGTGGGCTTCAACTTATGCAAAACTAGATGAAGCACTAGATGAAGCATTCATTAACAGAGAAAGTAGGAGAGTTCCACAACACTCTGAAGACTGAAGAAAAATTTAATGCTTAATAAGGATGGCTAAATTGATTTAAACATCATTGCAGGATATTGGAAACTACTACTCAGGGTGAGAAACTTTGTGCTAATAAAGAAACAACTACTGGTTTTGGTACCTCAGCCGATGGACATTGCCGTGGAGGCAGATGAGTTGGCAGACAGCTGCCATGGGAGGCACACGACACAGGGTATGGTTAGACCCACTGATGGAACTGTTTACTTACGGGTGGCAGTAAGCTGGGCAGGGCACTTCTAAAACTGACATACCACTGCAGATCTTGCCTTGTGCCTCGTGCTGTTTCTGTGTGCTCAGTTGTCAGCCACCTATGCCTACCCTGTGTTGTGTTTACTCCCATGCAGATCTATATGCAGTTTCTGACTTTCTGTTTCCCCTTAGATTGACCCACACATTGAGTTTTCATTTCCTCTTACAAGTTCTGTTCCCCAATTTCTTGTCAAGCCATCACTGATCTTGTGCCAACATTGTTGTTCAGAAGCTTTGTCACACCTATCCAGGTATTAAAGTGGGACAAAGGATGTCCTTACGTGTGTAATGCTTCTACTATTTTCTTCTTTCCTTTTCATAGAGCTAATTTTGGGCCATGATGGACCCAGCATTACTGCAATGCTGACAGAAAAACTGTGCTTACAGAAGGAGCAGCAGCATCAGCAGGAGCATAATCATAAGAGACACTGCTAAACCAGAATGCGAAACAATTTTGTGCCCCAGCCACGTGAGTGGCAGACCATGTGCCTACTGTGCAATTTCCTCCTGTTCCCATCGCTGTTCGCTGAGTCTAAGGGAAAGTGAGAAAATTACCTGTGACAATAGGTTTGTTTATAAATAAATCTTCTGCTACCAGTCATGATTTTTCTTTATTTTACTTTTCGCACAGCGCGTTTCGAGAAATGATTCCCATTTTCAAGTGTGTTTCTTGTGTGTATTAAGCCATTTCTACTGATGTTGTCAATGTGTGACAGTCTGCTTCATTTCATTGACTTTTACTGCAATAAGAAACACACAATTTTTTAGTTGGGTATCGATTCTTTTGGTGAAGTTAGTGGTGAAATTTAGAAGAACTTGTTGTACACTTTACACATCGAAAATATCTTATATAAACAAAACAGTTACAAATATCTTCTTACAGGTAGTCCACAGAGATAACATTGTAGGTCTTCCACAAATTATGATATTCTTTTGTACAGAGGTTATTTATCTTAACAACTTGGCTCATAAATTACTCATATCGATTTTACAATTGTGCTTATTTCTATGTTTTACCGTCTTTATTTAAGTATACTATCGAAACATCTGAAGAAATTCACCGATTCACTTTCAAGTTTTTCGTTTAATATTTTATCTTCATATTTTCTGTAATGTGCATATATCTCCACTTCTTCTAGCAAACCCATTTTATAGAAAACTGTAAGTAATACTGCACAGCAGGAAATATCTAAAAAAACTTACAACCAATTGTCATTTCCTGATGTGAGCAAAAATCTTAGTTACTAACATCAACATCTTTTGTAATGAACTGTTTTAGATGGAGAAAGCAAGCCAAATGGTGCATGTGTTTCATTAAACCATTGATGTTATTTTATTTCAATAAAACGGAACACATTTGGGGACAAAAATACACATTTTCATGGAGTCGCATGACAGATCTAAAATATCTTCCCTGATTTCAGAAATACCCTCAGAAGAAAGTATGCCTCTTGAAAGAAATGTATAAGGCAGGAAAGAACTGTGTACACCAACATCGTAGGTGACCGCCAATGACATGTTTGTTTTACTATGTTCATTATTGTCGGTTATTACCCAATGCGTTATATCTATTATTTTACAGGTGGTGTGTGATTTTTCTTTTGAGAAATATATATGAATACATACAATACAAACTGCCAGCAACTCACACAGTTTTCTTCTTCTTACTGTCCATATTTTCTAACATATAAACTACTTTTAAAGTGCTCAAATGTACTAGAAAAAATAAAATGCCTATAAAACACCACACTGTACAATGTCCTTGGTTCAGGGATAAACTGTGAGAATCCGCTACAGTACGCCACACACAGACAGACCCAGCCTGCACATTAGTGAGAACTGAGTGGCTTCATATGGGCAAGCCCGATTCATTATAGATGCCCGCAGAAATGGCCTCCGGTTTGGCCCATCACAGAAATCCTCTTGTGTGGCCAGCTATTCACGAGCCACAGACAGCATGTGGATGAAATGAGACCACAGTGATCAATCCATATGACAGATAACTTGTTCAAGTAGTCTGAGAATCAATAATAATGAAGATAGGTAGCAATTCACTGTAAAGATGAGTGCGGAGCAGCAGACAGGTATGTAAGAAAGACAATCACACTCTCACAATTAAATTTTCAATGACAGCTTTTATCAGAAAATGAGAGCGCACACACGTGCACACTCAAACACAACTCATGCACACAAGACAGCCATCTCCGGACACTGTGTCTACAGTCTCTGAGAATCAGATCCAAAGAAACCACTCGTCATGCCTCTGTGCCTCTCGTCAGCATCTGCTAGGCTAGTGGCAAGAAGAGGTGGCAGCACTGACTGCAAGCTGAGGGGAGTGGTAGGAAGGGGAGAATCGGTAGGAATGAGGGAGTAAGGATGCGGTGCATGTACTCAGTTGCTCATGGTCAGCAATGATGCACGATATCTCGGTAAGCAAACCATTTTTCCAGTGTTTTTTTCTTTTTTTCAAATTTCCCTGATTTCCAGAATGTGTGGCAACCCTGATATTATATTAAGTTCAATCCTCGGGTCATGCACATCTGCCATCATCTTAACTCAATACGGAACTGGTGCAGTACTAGCCCATCAGAGCCCAGATAAGCCCATCGCTTATGCATCAAAGCCACTTTTCACAGTGTAGTGTTATTATTCATACGTGGAAAAGGTGCCACAGGATTTTCTTATTCAAATGTTTCAAGTTTTCTTGTATGGGAGAAGGTGCCTCCTCATCACCAACCATAAACTGCTGGTTCCCTTATTTGGCCCTTGTTCCAAGCTCCCAGATAGGATTGCCTGCCACTTGAGTGGTTTCAACCATTACAGGACAGCTTCAGATCTGGTTACCAAAAAAACACATAGCAGCAACTTTGCGCATCACTGCATAACAGGTGCTGCAACAAGTTTTTCAGTAATTCGATCTAATGATCGCCTATACTGGCTGAAACCGGCCATCAAAAATATATATACTTTGATCTAGCCTGAGTTACTCAGACAAGTTGAATGTACAGGTCACTGAACTGTCTCCTTAACAACATAATGCCCTCTATTAAACAGCGGAAAATACAGGATGGAATGTAACAATATAACGAAATGGATAGTTGCTACTCACCATATAGGGAAGATGATGAGTCGCAGAAAGGCACAACAAAGAGACTGTTGGAGAGTTAGCTTTCAGCCAACAAGGTCTTTGTCAAAAGATAACCTTCCGATAGTCTTTTTGCTGTGCCTCTGATATATGGTGAGTAGCACCTACCATTTTCATAATATTGTTAATGTCTTCCATTAGAAGATATAAAATACAATGTAATTTAAGTCAAAATAAATTAACTGAATAGATAAAAAAATTTACTCACCAATCAGCAGAACAACACACACATAAAAGAAGGTTGTAATTAGGCAAGCTTTCTGAGCCAGTGGCTCCTTCTTCAGGCAGAAAGGTTGTAGGGGAAGGAAGAGGGATGAAGGAAAAGGACTGGGGAGGTTTAGGAAAAGGGGCAGATTTCAGGAAATTAACTTCATTTTCCTTCATCCCTCTTCCTTCCCCTTCAGCCTGAAGTAGGAGCCACTGGTGCCAAAAGCTTGCCTAATTACAGCCTTCTTTTACGTGTGTGTTCTGCCACAGCCTTGCCAAATTACAACCTTCTTTAATGTGTGTGATCTGCCACAGCTTGGTAGGCAGAATTTTTTATTTATTCAATACAATTATTTTGTCAAAAATTCATCCAAAAAAATGGTTCAAATGGCTCTGAGCACTATGGGACTTAACAGCAGAGGTCATCAGTCCCCTAGAACTTAGAACTACTTAAACCTAACTAACCTAAGGACAGCACACACACACACACACACACACACACACACACACACACACACATATGCGCAAGGCAGGATTCGAACCTGCGACCGTAGCAGTCGCGAGGTGCCAGACTGAAGCGCCCAGAACCGCTCAGCCACTCCGACCGGAAAAAAATGATCATTTTCAATGTAATTTAAGTGTAATTTTGTACATAATGTGTCAGTTTCTGGTAAGTAATGTGTAAATAATGCTGTGGGCTTTCTATTTTGAGATGTAGTAGGCTTTGTAAATTTGTAGTAGTAGTAGTAGTAGTAGTAGTAGTACAGGAACTATTTAAAAAATTTCCAGTACATCAGTACATCACTAGCTTTTGGTAATACTTGTAGTCTGGATGCCTCATTAACCCCTGATAATCAAGCGTTTGCTGTATTTGTAACAGAAAAGCTGGTTGCAACCAGAAACATACAGCAACATAATGTTAAATCATATATGGAGTACATACTAGAAAGACAGTCCGGATACCAATAGTTGTGGAACATTTATTGCCATGGAGAACTCAGTAATGTCCATTAAGACAAATGAAAAGTAAGAATGTGAGATATTTGGATGTTTCTATAGACAACCCACATGAATATTGAAGCAGAGGAACAACTTAGAAAATACTTGGAAATTACGGTGCTCCAATGCCTAATCATGCCCTAGTGATACGGGATTATTTACACCGACCAGCTATAGACAGAGATGCATGTGTTTAAAACAGGAGGCAGAGACAATGATTCTGGTAACACCACACTTAAAAAGTATTTTCTGAGAATTATGTTGAGCAGTTAGTTACAAGTCCACTCACAAGCAGAACGTACTAGATCTGCTAGCATCAAATAAGCCCAAACTTTTCAACTGTGTGAATGCATAAACAGGAATAGGTAACAATACTATTTTATCATTGACCACTAATCTTGGTCAAAAAGTTGGGAGAGGTAAGTGACAGCAAGAAAATGATTAAAACATACCTGAGCAATTCACAGCCAACATTCCCATCCAAATAGGAGAAAGTGAACAACTGATATCTACAATTGAGACACTGGTTGACAAAAAACAGAACCACATACAAACAACATAAACAAGGTGATGAAAAAGGTCTGCCTCCTGATTCAAACTCTGACAATATGAAATGGATATTAAACAAAAATCATATTGTACCACATTTCCTCAAGTTAGGATGTAAAATAGTATATAGTTCTGAAGTCCTTTTTGTACATCCATAGTTCAGTACATCTATACTTTCAGCAGCAACCTATAATCCTCTTCACTATTTCACGTAAAATATCTGCAACCCCCCCCCCCCCCCCCCCTTCCACACACACTCTCTCTCTCTCTCTCTCTCTCTCTCTGCAGAAATGCACTTTAAAAAATTAAAAAGAGTTAGGCCTACAACTGCCATATTTAGCCTGTGAGTTAACTTCACCTCTAGCTTTAAATCACTGAAGCTGCTTGGTTTACTTTCATCACCATCAAGCACTTCTTCAGCACTGAAGTTGTCTGCACTCATAAAAATTATTTCTTCTCTTGGGTTATGACTTGTCTCCTCTGTAATGTAAGAATCAGATTTCTCAGATTCATCACTCATGTGGGACAACACATCTTTTGGCAGACATGCTTGCTTCTGTGTTCTCTGTTCTGCATTACTCACTTCCTCATTTGGACGTTTCTTCCCTTTTCTTAGGTCTGGAAAAATTTTAAAAAGTTGACTTAAGGGAACATCAGCAAATGTTTTCTTTTTGCAATTGGCAGCAGACAAACAAGTACTCACATATATCCATTATGAAGTAGGGTTCAAGAGAATGTGTTAAACGCCACCATCCAGGTTCTTTTAGCTCCTCAGATCCAGAAGAAAAGAATTCCGGGCTAAAGTGGGATAGAGTACCTGAGACTGTCCCATACCAGTTTTTTTTCCGTGGCCTGAAACATATGGATAGTGACCGTCTTAAATAAGGCTGTTCTTAAAAATCACAATGTTCAAAATTCTGTGGTGCTAGTAGGAATAAAATCTTGTGATAGTTATACGTTAAGAAAATTGCAGTTCATACAGTCAGTCTAGAGAACCCGTCATTAAAAATGCTTCCTTGAAAAATAAATAGATCTGCACTGAGAACTGTATTTGAGTAAGAATATCAATATTTACAGAAATAATACAGATTTGTACAATTTTATTAAAACACATCTGGGTGCACTGATATACCATACTTAAAAAAAATTATAACAAAAAAAATAATATGATAGAGTAATGTACATGGATAGATAAAAAATCTACTCACCAAACAGTGGCATGTGCCACTGCACGCACACACACACTCTCTCTCTCACACACACACACACACACACACACACACACACACACACACACACACACAAAACGGTTTAACTTTTACAAGCTTTTGGAGCCAGTGGCTTCTGCTTCTGGCAGAAAAGTTGAAGGAGAAGGAAGAGTGGTGAAGGAAAAGGTCTGGAGGGATTTAAGATTAGAACTTTCTCCTTCCATTACATCACTTCTGTATCAGTTCCTTCAGGATCACATTGAACACTACAGTGAATCCAACGAAGTTATTTGGGATTCTATTCCAAGACAGTCACAGACAACGTCAAAGCAGATGACGGACCTCGCTGCTTAGAAATGTCTCTAGAAACAATGTTAAATTATTGTGATAATGTGAAATATTGTAAAATACACATCTAAAATCTATTTAAACCAGTGTAAAATTATTTCAAGTCTATGAAACTGCCAACCTGGTAATTTACTCATGTTTAGCAAGAATAAAATTTGCGAAATCTATTTCTAGAAGACATCCTTTTGCTTGGATCCTAATGGTCACTGCCTCTTGCAAATCTTCATTAAAATGTTGTTCCAAGTGTGGATAAGATAATGTATGATATGCATATGGCTGTGGCACATAATACATTTTCTAAAGTTGTTGCATCACAAGATGTCCCCTGATATAAACAAGATCATCAGTTATGGTGTGCATGAAAAAATACTTGCACCTGGCTAGTCCAATTCTTCATGACAGAATTCAGCCAATATTTCTTAGAGTAACACTCATATACCGTGCAACCACTATAAAACTGGAATGTTACAACGGCCCTATAAAACTATTATATACAGTTTGTGTGATTCAGTGGTCTACACTAAAACCAATTAAAATGGTGCAGTTGTAATTTCATGTCTCAGTGGATATTAACAGAAAAGCTTATCAGTGAACTTGAAATGCAGAAATTACAATGCATGTTTAAAAGTGGAACCAGTGCCCTTCACTCTAAGTTCTGGAAGATTAAAAATAAGATGGGGAATGCTTAGAAAGAACACATACAAATATATTACACAAAAAATTAAAATTGGTATTTTCTGACCACTTCTTTAGACCCGTAAAGATCAATTTCAGCTGGTAGGCCTATGCAGCTGTTGCAAGAGTGAAGGAAGAGTGCATCTTTCAGTATTCTTTGCTGTGGAGGTTGTGCTAACCACAACAATGCAAAAAAGCTGACACTCAAAACATTGCTTTGAAACTAATATTACACATATTCAACCAAATTACAGACGTTATATCTAAAAGAATGTTAGGGAGGAAGAATTATAAAAGGTGGAAAGATGTTCTCAGAATCCCTCCAACTGAGTTGTCCAAGGATATTATGCCTCCTGCAGTATTGAACACACTAAGATAAAGTTTTACAGTGCGACACCTGTGTGATGGCCACTGCCTCTTGCAAATCTTCATTAAAATGTTGTTCCAAGTGTGAATAAGATAAGATATGATATGCATATGGCTGGGGCACATAATACATTTTCTACAGTTGTTGCATCACAAGAAGATGTCCCCTGATATAAATTAGATCACCAGTTATGGTGCGCGTGAAAAAATACTTGCGCCTGGCTAGTCCAATTCTTCATGACAGAATTCAGCCAATATTTCTTAGGGTAACACTCATATACTGTGCAACCACTATAAAACTGGAATGTTACAAGGGCCCTATAAAACTATTATATACAGTTTCTGCGTGATTCAGTGGTCTACACTAAAACCAATTAGAATGTGACAGTCGCCCATTGCTTCAAGGACTTTTTCATGCTACCAGTGGGGACCATATTAAGATAGCTGCTTAGACTGGTTCAGTCTTTCGTAGGTTAAATGCCGGAAATTAGTGTAACTGCCTCCTTTTCATGAGTTGGGAAATACTAACTGTATCGACTCTATAAGGAGAAAGTGAAAGGCGTATCCAGACCAAAGTCCAATCCAATCAATTTACACTAGTTCAGGAAGCTGACATCTTCCAAAGGGTCCACCCACCAGAAGTGGAACTGCAAAAGATAATTTAAGTCCCCTAGGTTTGCCAGGCACCGCATCACAGACACTGTGACTCTTTACTCATTCATTTTACTGTTGTTTTGTTCAATACAAAGTTGGACAAATCAAAACAAGTGGCATGACAGATGTATTGCATATTAGGTCTAAATAAATGATAATTAAGCTGAAAAAAACACTCATTTGATGAAAAAGCAGATGTTACCATAGCCTGTTCCAGATTTTCATTGCCATTCCCCAGTTTAAGATGCACTGCTTCCTCCTTTTGGCACATTTCTTCATGGTTTACAACTTTGCTTATCAATTCAGATACCTTATCCTTCTATGTGTTACTGTTGTTACATAAAGAGAAGTAACTGTCATGATCCTCAGAAAACTTTTGTTTCAAACCAAAACACAGAGACTTTATAATTTTTTTTTCCACACTCCATTTCCATGAAAAGCAGCAAATTATTCTTTAAACTGCAACACTTTGTTTGTCCATGCTGGTGCTGGGGAGTAAAAACCACCATGAGATATAAATGAAATCCAGTCTGTATTATGCTCTCCTATTTTCCTTTTTTCTGCTGGAAAACTTAATGAATTTTCAATGTTTGGCACTTAATTGCAATACAGCCTGCAGTGTATTTCACCACATCTGGAAGAACATTCCACGATTACAGAGTCATTGCACACTGTTACCAAATGTGTTAATAAATTTTCTTTGACATTCACAGCCTCTGGGAGTTCTCATACTGGCGATTCATGAACAACATTTACACAGAGCTCACTGGTAATGAAACTTAGGCATGCAGAAGAGTTCAATCGGAAGTTGTACTACAGTCTTTATTTCAAAAAAATGTTTTATCTGTACTGACACACAATTCCTTCCAAACTTTTATATTTTTTACTCACATATCACATCACATATTCCTGATTCCTCAATTGCCTTAATAATACTATCAAAATCATAATAAACTGGTTGTCACCACTGCTTAGACAACTCATGGATCATGCACACTTGAACATTGGAATGTGGTCGGCTACGAAATCTTCCAACAAATCTTAACATATATGACCTTCAACATTCAGTTCCTCAAATATCTAAACTGCTACTCTCTCTTGGGTAGCAAAAGTGTTGGACTTAGTTTTTGAAAAACATAGGATACCTTCAAGAATATTCAGTCTGTATTTACATTCCTTCGTGCATTTCTGAAGTGCTGTCCTGCACAGCAAAGGCATTTTTCACTTTTGCAAATCAATATGGGCTTTAGGCAATAGTGCTCTTAAAGTCAGTGCATGGACAATGTCCTCTGACATCCAATTCACCCTTTTCATTTGACATACATCGTATTTGCACTGGTGTACAACATTTTGATAACACATTTCTTGTACTTTTGTGTCCTTTGCTTTTTCCTTCATGTCAGATGACCTTTCTACTCATTTTAATAAAAGAACACAGCAACAGTAAGCTCATGAATGGGGTTTGTAGCTGATCGACTTTCTTTCTTTCTTTGTTTCTCCTCCTCCTCTTCACTCCCCCCCCCCCCCCCTTCTCTCTCTCTCTCTCTCTCTCTCTCTCTCTCTCACACACACACACACACACACACACCTCCCTCTCCCTCTCCAGTGACAGTTCCTAAAGTCACCACAGCTCACTTTTGCAAACTTCTTGCTTTGCAGCGTTGTGTGCAACTTCCAGGTTTCTAAGGAATGAATCAAATTTTATTTTGTCTGAGATTATTAACTAAGTATTATATATCTAGAACAAAGATGATGTGACTTACCGAACGAAAGCGCTGGCAGATCGATAGACACACAAACAAATACAAACATACACACAAAATTCAAGCTTTCGCAACAAACTGTTGCCTCATCAGGAAAGAGGGAAGGAGAGGGTAAGACAAAAGGATGTGGGTTTTAAGGGAGAGGGTAAGGAGTCATTCCAATCCTGGGAGCGGAAAGACTTACCTTAGGGGGAAAAAAGGACGGGTATACACTCGCACACACACACATATCCATCCACACATATACAGACACAATTTCCCCCCAATATCTCTCTAATCTTAACTTTCCAAGATGGTGAGCCAGTTGCTTAATTTAATCTGACATACTTCTGTATTTATAAAAAAATTCTCGTATTTAATAACTATGATGTCCTGCCAATGAATTGTTTCATTGTGCCATTTTTCTATTTTTATTCTGCATCAAACTATGATTAATTGAAGTTCCAAAGTGGTTTTAGACAGTTACATCCTGTATGATTTCTTTATTGTGTGATAAAATATAGTCAATTTACTGAAAGAAATATTCACTTGAAAAAATTATAAAATTACAAAGAATCATAATTGCTGTGAATACTTATAGTTCATGAGGCTAAATTTTTATTACTCCTGATAGACACATAAAAGTTTATGCAAATGCCCTAGTTATGGAATTGACGAGTCTTGTGATTACTAGGCAACAACGTGAAAGTGTATCGAATGCCTTCCAGAAGTCAAGGAACACATCAACATTACCCTGTGAGCCTTTACCTACGTCTTCTGGATCTCTTGGGTAAACAGTGGGAGTCAACTTTCACAACATTCCTGTTTTCAGAATACGCATTGATTCTTATAGAGGAAGTTTCCATTTGTTCCCCAAAAAGGGCACACAACTTGTTTCATAGTTCTGCAACAGATTGACATCAACAAAATAGACCTATAATTATGTCCACCTGACCAATGATCCTTCTTGAAGTGGGAATGACACGTATTTTATCCGATTACTTTGAAATCCTTCAGTGCTCCAGTGGCCTACGATAAATTTGATGATGGTAAGTACATCTGTCTGAGGAAGGATATCATTGCTAACATAAGTTAGTGTTACCATTGTGGCCACTATATGTCAGATATTAAAATACGAAGACCCCCAGAAAGTGCCGATTTTTTATATAAATGACTTAATCAGTTTTGAGATATGTTGTACCTTAAGAACTTAATTTTGTAGCTGACTCAAAAAATTTATTGCGCCCCAGAGAATTAATTGATCTCCCTTCAGAATATGAATAAAAACTCTGCACTACAGATTTCAGGGGTGGGGGTGAATGGGAGCAAATGCTGTAAAATAGAATGTGAAGATTCTATCAATATTATGTGAAATTGAGAGAAATTGTGAAAATATTCGTAGCAAAATTTCATACTTTATAAAGAACTTGTCACTTAACTTGCACATTATTACTTATTTTCAAGAAGTTTGCTGTATAATGCTTGTTTTCCCATGTGTTTCCAGAAACTCTTTAACTTTTTTAAGTACGTTATTTATTTTTCAAAGCAGTTTATTGCAGTGTCGTCTCTACTTGCCATATGAACATGAAAGGAACACTCTGCTTAACTATCAGCAGAATTGTAAGAGGCGACAGAAAGGAAGGTAACCAATCTTGAGCATTCATAAGCTGTGCTTCCAATCATCATTGAGTGTTATGTTTGGAAAGAGAAAAATCTTAGGAATTATTAGTCACCCATACATGTTAATATTTTGGTGGTTTTTGTCTCCCTCATAGGGGCTATTTATTTTCTTGTATGTTTTCAACTGTTGTGTTGTATTTGATGAGTTTTTAGAAACACCTTGTGTTCTTCATGAAGTGCTAATGTTTCCATCTTTGTTCTAGTGAATTCTGTGTTGAGAATGAATGTGAGCCTTGTGAGTTGATTCATTCTGAAAATATTTCCACTTCCTCATAGATATTTTTTCTTTACTCCTCCTCCTCTCCCTTTTCATGCTTCTTAAGTTATAGTAATATGGAGAAGTTAGTCCTGGAATTAAGTCTTAGAGACTTATTGATTTCTCCTTTTGAGCATATCAGAGATGATGTCAGTACTAATATAATTGATAAATAAATCATTTCTGCCATCTTCTTGGCCTTAACTTATTCTACTCTTTCTTTCTCTTTTATCTCATTTGTTAGTTCAAAGCTATTGTTAATCACACTCATGTGCTTCTCTTGAATAGGTTGGAGTTTATCATTTCTCCCCCTCCCTCTCCCCCCCTCCCCCTCCTCTCTCCCAACCATTCAAGATTCTATTCTTTGTAGTTAGTGCGGCTCTTATATATCACATTCTGACACCCCAGACCCCGCTATCCTAAACGTGGGACCATTCATTGAGATGATTACAAATTGATGTTCCCCTTATAAAACCTTCTATTTGTTTAAAAATATCTCTAAAAACAAAGATGATGTGACTTACCAAACGAAAGCGCTGGCACGTCGATAGACACACAAACAAACACAAACATACACACAAAATTCTAGCTTTCGCAACCAACGGTTGCCTCGTCAGGAAAGAGGGAAGGAGTGGGAAAGACGAAAGGATTTGGGTTTTAAGGGAGAGGGTAAGGACTCATTCCAATCTCGGGAGCGGAAAGACTTACCTTAGGGGAAAAAAGGACGAGTATACACTCGCACACACACACATATCCATCCACACATATACAGACACAAGCAGACATATCAATATCATATCAGATATATTTTTCCCATGTGGAATGTTTCCCTCTATTATATTAACTAAGTATTATACAGTTACATTAATTTTTCATTATTAATCAGATAAATAACAGCCAAAAGCAATCAAATATCAGCCACATAATTCTCTAGAATACCTTATTTTGATAAAATTTCCACATCGAAACTCATGTTGTTAACGAGATCTGAACTCCCAACCATCAGCATGTAGGGCAAGGATTCTATCCGGTACACTATACAGCCACTATAGCCACACTGTTATTATTAAGGCCTCAGAGCACCACACAAAATGTTCCGATATAAGAGTTCATTCGGGAGGTGTACTATACTCTCACATTAAAACAGTTAATATATCTTGAGAATAGGAAAAAAGTAAGGACTAATTCCATGAGAAATGAAGCTATAATATCCTGGAGCAAAAGCTAATAAATCTGAGCAACAATTTTATTTCCTAAACAATGTAGCAAGTCATTTACTGTCGGAGAGTAATCAAGCACTGCATGCAGAAAAAACATTAAATTTACATGAATGAATTTATTTTAAGCTAATTTTTGAGTTAAAATTATTTTCAGTGTTATTGATGCATTGACTTCTCACATTTTCACTTGCATCTCTGCTTTCTGTAATTTCTTTCCCATGCCAGTTTGCAATATTTACACTGGGCATTGCTGTAGGTAGTAGCTTATTTATTGAAGCTAACCTTAGAAGCTCGCTTCTCAAATCTCATTCATAATCTTCAGGTTGAAAATGAATTGAATGCATAAGTGCAGTTTCCACATTCACTTTGTCCGCACGTTTGTACTGAACTATCCATTCACGTTGCAAGTGCTCACCTTTTAGAAAACCATGGTAAATGATGTTTGTCATCTTTTGAGCTGTATACCATGGCAAAATTGCAATGATATTCGCTCATGACTGATGCAAAATGAGTTATTTTCTCTGGATGCAGACCATGACTTCTGTGTTATGCTGAAAGCATAGTCATGACAGTCTTCAAAGTGAAATCAAGACATGCAAGAGCATCTGGAAATTTTTTGCTCACAAGAGACCACAATGCCCTACCTCCTTCTTCTACATTCCTTGGCTACACCATTGGTGGTAGCTAGTGGAGGCAAGGCTTTGTTATACAAGATGCCTGTCTTATGAGTCTCAGATTCTGTATTGGTGGGCAACAGGAGACCTTGAGGTGTAGTTACATCTTCTGTAATACAAGGTCTGTTTCAAAAATCCCAAAACACTGTCCACAAAATTTTTCTAGCTTACCTTTTACTTACTGTGTATTGTCTCTGTCGAAATACTCTTCTCCACAATTGGTACACCACACCCAACACCATTTTAACTTCTAGAAGCACTCCTGATATGCCTCTTGCTGGGTCGCACAAAGCGCTGTCTGCGAATTTTCCATTATATTGTCTATCATTGCAAATCTTTGCCCTTTCAATGGGGTTTTCAACTTAAGAAATAAAAAAAAGGCTGCTGGTGCCAGGCCTGGAATGTACGGAGGACGAGGCAGGACAGTGATTTCATTTTTTGTGCAACAGTCACGCACCAACAGCGATGAATGCGCACATGCCTCCTCTTGGTGCAAGAGCCATGAATGGTCGCACCACATTTCAGGCTGTTTCCTTCACACATTTTCTTGCAGGCATCGCAACATTTCTCTCAAAGTAAACTATCAGCATGGCGCTGACATCTGACCTGACCTGATGAGCTTTTTTAGATCTTGGGAATGTTTCCGACCCATTGTGAAAATTGAACCTTAGTCTCAACATCATAAACATAGACCCACATCTCTTGACCAGTTATGATTCTCTTAAGGAACATCTCATTCTCATTTGTACACTCCAAGAGCTCTTCACAGATGGCAAGGTGAAGGTGTTTCTGGTCTTGACTCATAAGCCATGGGACGAACTTGGTGGCAACATGATGCATTCCAAGATTTTGTGTCAAAATTTCATGACATGATCCAACTGAAATGTTACATTCTTCTGTAACCTCTCAGACAGTAAGTTTTAGATTGGCATTCACAATTTCATTAACTTTTCTGACATGAGCATCATCAGCAGACACTGAAGGGCATCCTAAACGAGGGTTATCTTTAGCTTCCGCCCGGCCATTTTTAAATCATATGAACCATTTGTAACACTGAGTTCGGCTTAAGCACTCATCACCATAGGCTTTCTACATCAACTGGTGTGCCTCTGTAAAACTTTCATACAAAATTTAATGCAAATGTGTTCTTCTCTAATTCTGCCATATTGAAATTCGCAAACTGTGCGACAGACACAACGTTCTACACAATACAGCACTGAAAAATAACTAACAGGCATACAACAATGAAACTTCCGGCAGTTACACATTAAACACAGGCATATGCAGGGATGTCAACCGCATTTCGCTCCAACACACCACAGGTGTGAAATCGCGAATGTTACAGAATTTTTTGAACACACCTTGTATTAGTTGTCCATTGTCAGTTGCTATTGTGATCAAGTGGTTTACGCATATGCAAACCACCATGTCTGGCATCCAACCCATGTACTGACTACAGGTTTGCATTCACACTGTCATGCTGTCGGAGCATCTCACAGGTGGGTGAAGCGACACTGGCACAGGGTGTCGGCTGCAGAAGATGCAAGAGAATTTGGTGGTGGCACCCACGGAGCATCTTGACAGGTCTGCATTTATTACCTATGTGGTCTAGTACATACTCGGATAAAGCAAAAGCCCCTCCTCCATTGTCATTTCTTTCATTATCTTCTGTGTCTGCTCCTTCAAGCAACAGCTCAATCTCAGCTATCAACTGGGGATGGAATGAGGTTGATGGAAAGTGCTGGATGCTGTTGGGTTCACAAAACTGCAGGGAACAAAAAAGATGAAAATTGTGGACTACTGTCTGTCACAATCATTCAAATTCCTTCAAGATCATGATCATAGGCAAGGTGCAAATGGAAGATCTGACTATGGTGGACAACATATTTACAACATAATTCTGCAAAGCACCGATAGGTACGATGCATGTTAGTTTAAAAATGGCCCCAAAAAATCTATGTTTTCTATTACTCATGTTTCATGAAGCAGGCCAAAGGACAACTGATTGTGTAAGCACAGTCTGGTTCTCAGTGGATCTCTGACAGCTTCAGATTCTGTGTTCTATATTTCAATTATCGCCACACATGGTGCCACACTAGAATTTTCATCTGCTTGTTCCCCAATCATTCTTAAGGAGTACTAGTCTGAAATGCCTGGTGAGGATTTTTTTAAATTTATTTAAAACACGCTCCATCACAATAATTATAGTAGTACGCGTGTGTGTGTGTGTGTGTGTGTGTGTGTGTGTGTGTGTGTGTGTGTGTGTGTATATATATATATGGTGTAATGTTGTCATCGTACGAGGGTGGTGATGAGGATAATGATGACGACGACCGATGACGACCATGATAGAAGGGAGAGGGTGAAACCCGGTGCCGGCACATAGCCTACAGCACCAAGGAGGTCACCAAGCGCTTAATGTCCCTGTCTCTTCATGAGAAACTGTGGAAAGGTTTGATATTTAAACCAGAACATTGGTGCAAAGCCTGGTGATCAGGAACTTTACACCACCACCCCCCTCCCACTGCCGGCCAAATACTGGCAGTGAAAATTTTTTCCACCATCAGGATTCAATCCAGCTTACCTCTGGACTGAGCGACACACCAGAAATTTGCGAGAGAAAAACTTGGCGACAGAGAGAGGCGGGGAGTGGGGGGAGGGGGGTCCTGGAGAGATATGTTCTTCGAAATGTATTTGGCTGAGACCTACTTGGAGATTACTGAGCACAATATGTAGTCATTATTAATATACCGAAAGGTTCATTCCATATAAACTCAGAAATTTTGGTGGATGCTAAGGTGTCCATTTCAGAATTTAGCTGTATTTGGTACATGGATACCTACATGTTTTAATAGTAAATCTGCCAAATAGCACTGTTCTAACGCTAACCATTTTCGGTAAATTCAGTTTGAAGGCTCAAGAGTGTGAACCCAGTCATTAGCCAGGCACCAATTTCCCTATTTTCAGAGACCTACTATTGGCTGGTTGGTTACATGTTCCAGGAATCATTTTGCATGATAGGTAAACAAAGTTAAATGAATGGTGGAAGAGTTTTAAATATACAGTTTCTTTCTTTATATCTGATTTGTTTATCAAACTGTTTTTTGTGCAAAATTTTTGTATCTATATATACTGGCATGTATGTAACAAGTTATTAATGTCTCTCATTATTGCTTGAATCTTTTCTTTTCTTTTGTTTTGTTAAAGTTGTCTTGTTTATTTACAGTAGCGGAAAAAGGATACATTACCACATTTGTGCACCCCAGCTGTCTCTTATAACTCTTTACACTGAAAAAGACATTTAACAGTGAAGTACAATATACCCATTAAGGCAAAAGATTGTTAACTATTTTCACTCATACCTGTTTACAATTTGACCTACAGGTCAACCACAAATACTTTAGGAACAATGTTTCAAGGAATGCACATGGTTTTTATTAACCAAATCACTGTTGTGGTCAATGTCAGTTGTATATAAGTGGCAGTTTTATTTTATTGTTTCACATAGAAAAAAGTAAGTTAGGACATTATTCTTTGCACCTAAGATTGCTACTAGATGTGTTTATTATTCTATGTACTTAAGATTGCTACCAGGTGTGTAATCATTTCAGCAAAAATCACGTTGGGACTCAACTGTCTACATACCCCTCTCTCCCAGGACTTCGAAGTTCATCAAATTTGATATTTTTTATGATGGAGACATCTTTAAGTGAAGATAAGAAACAGTAATTACAATTTGAAATGCTTTTCATTGTTACTTATACTTAATACCAGGGTTGAAGAGTTACAGTGTTCAAGCTGATGTCTGTACTGTTGCTGCAAGCCACGTTTCTGCGGGCCATATACTTGAATGGAAAAGTTAGGAGTTGTTCCACTGTGGCTGGTCCAGGGAACTCAGAAACAATGGCACAGTGTTCGAACGAGACAGCAATGCAAGATGGCCTCATGTGC
Source organism: Schistocerca serialis cubense (assembly GCF_023864345.2). Taxonomy (NCBI): domain Eukaryota; kingdom Metazoa; phylum Arthropoda; class Insecta; order Orthoptera; family Acrididae; genus Schistocerca; species Schistocerca serialis. Next base: position 532,259,954 of record NC_064642.1, read on the forward strand.
CTGGTGACAAACAGGGGAGAGTACACTCTTAATTACATGACTGGCTGAAGCCAAACCTGGCAGCAGGACAGAGCTGCAAGACCTAACCATAAATATGATCATGGAAGAGTACTGTGTACGTGACCAGTGGCTCATAAAGTTCGGGAAGTAGCCACGCAAGCCATATAAATAGGAGTTCATCAGTACCTAAGGAGGAGAGGGTACCACAGCCACGAGCATCCACATCACTGGGCGATGGAAGCTGGACTTAGTTATTTTCGACTAGGCTTGGTGCCAGTCGCTGCTACTGAGATGTCTTCTTAGAGCTACAGATGTGCCTTTACTGAGTAGTTGGGTCGAGAGTTAGTGGCCAGAGGAACCTTCTGAAGTTATACAGTAAAGGGGTCTTCTAGAGATTTCTTGCCTGATTCCGTAATCATCCACAATGCGTTCTGTACTCTGTACCACTTACAGCTTGCTGGCCAGCAAAGTTGGAGGCTGCAGGCAGCCTAGACTACCTTCCACTCAGTAAATAGTCTACTGAGGTAAGACCTCTGTTACTGTAGCTGTGTGTCTTTCACACTGCTTCTCATGACACAACTCTGTTTCCATATACGAAGTTATGATTTTTTTAACAATTCACAAATTAAAAGCACAGCATGGAAAAAGTGAGTTTTTCATTTTACATAAGAAAATATGAATGATGTATCATACTTTTTATACATTATATCGACTTACTAGCCTACATACTAGATGCATAAAAAAGTTGAGGTCTGTAGGTCAACTCATTACTGAGTAGTAGATCTCTGAAAATAGGGAAACTGGATTACACGGAATGACATTAAAGTAAAAAAATTGAATCCACTTACATGTTAGAGTAACAAAGAAGTGAGGCATCTAATCTGTGGTATTCATTCACTCCAAAATGTTTGTCTTGCACATGTTCTAACCACTGCAGGGGGCTGTGCCACCACTGATGATGAGGGTGAGCTTGCTGCAATGAAGATGGTTCCATATTTTCTGGCACATCCTCTGAATAATCTGACTCTTAGCCAGGACACCATAAAATTGATATTGGTTTCCCTAAAACTCTCCATAATGTTGTGACAAAGGCATATAAAAATTGTGATGAATAGTATTAAAAAGGGTTTTACACAGGGCCTTGCATATCTGATCAAGGGAGGTGGCAGTGGTGGTGGTGGTGGTGGTGGTGGTGGTGGTGGTGGTGGTGGTTGTGGTATACCTTTGATCTCTATAAAATGATATTGGACATCTAGTTATACCAAAGGTAACTTCATATAGTAAACTGAACAATATGGAAAAGATATTGTTGAAACTACATATGTCCAACAGTAAAACATACTTACAAATAATGTTGGCCAACCAATGTATCCCAGTGTTTATGGATAAAAGCACATATGTGTACTTTCCAATGAAAATATCCTCGCAAACTGACTTCTCCTGACCTCTGCTGAAGATTGTACAGTGTAAGTATCAAAATATTGATCCTGAAAAGGAAACATGTCAAAAATGTAATGCGACTATGCCATGTATACATACATTTCAATTAAGATACACAATTCAATGTCCAATTATTGTACATATGTTTTAGCCCTTGTCTGAGGATGATAAAATCTCAGTTCATTTATTGCTTCAATTGACTATCAAAACGTGATGTGATTTAGTCTGGAATAAAAGTGCTGAATCATCTCTTTGTCAACAAATACCAATACAAACTCTGTGCAACAAGTGAACAGTTATAAAATGAATGACCAGTGTAAAGGAAAAGTGATCACTCTGTTTCACATCTTTCCTAATTTTATAACTGTTACCCTTGATTATATTTACTTGCTACAATTCTGTACTTTACTTATTCAATGAAAGACATGCATCTTTTCAATTCAAGCTCCTCAATTGTAACAAATGCTCCCTTGATCAGTTTCAACCCTAGATCATGAACAGTTGCTGAAATGCAACTTAACTGATTAGACATTTCTCACCAAAACAAACATATTCAGTTAGATTTATCATTACTTTGAGAAATACCATGTATTACAAGAAGCTGACCGATTTGTTCTTATCTGGTACTAGACGGCTGCAGTGCCTGACAAAAAAAGATCTCAATATACTTCACTTATGACAGAAAAACAAAAAAGAAAATGTATCTTTTATGACATCTGACCAACAGTATTCAAGCTGGGAACCAAATTCAAACAGTATAAAAACTCTTTATATGATAATTTTAGTTGCCTTGCTCTGACTGTTCTCCAGCTATGATTTCTCTCTGAATCTGGAATGCAATTTCCTAATACTACGATTAACTATGCATATGCTTGCTTTCCTTTTTATCAACTGCATGTCTTCAAAGTCATTATGGTTTCCTCTACAAAGTTAAGAGTTTGCTACTGAGTGAGCAAATATGTAAATAATGACTACGTAACTCTGACTCACTCATATGGTCTCACAATGCTTAATCTTAGGTGCACTATTGTTTCTCATATATGTAAATGATCTCTTATTTAAGATAGCACAATTAGTTGATTTTTTTTAACATGAAACCACTATTGTAATCAATTCAAACATACATGCAGCAGTACAAGAAATGGTAAATAATGTTCTTAAAAAGTACAACTGAATTGTTTTCTGCTAAAGGTTTCGCTCCAAATTCCAAAAAGAAACAACATATTCAATTCTATACAGCTATAGGTCTACAATAGCGGTAAGCAGAACACACAGTGAGGAAATAATGACTTTGGTGGAAACTTCAAAATTTTGGGGAGTCCGTACTGATGGGAATTTAAGCTGGAAAATGCATATTTTGGAACTCCTAAAAGAATTTACTTCAGCCACATTTACATTTGTAATCATTGCGAACCTTGGTGAAATTCAAGTCAGTTAGTTGGCATATTTTGCCTATTTTTACTGAATAATGTAATATGGAATAATTCACTGGGGTAACTCATCTTTACAAAAGAAAGTCTTCATTACTCCAAAACATGCTGTAAGAATGTTATGTGCTGCTCACACAAAATCATCTCATAGATGTCTCTTTAAGAAGTTAGGCATCCTGACTACGCTTCAAAAGTATATTTATTCCCCCATGAAGTTCATTGTAAATAATCCACTGCAGTTTAAGAAGAACGATGATGTCTGCAATAACAATATCAGAGGAAAAAATTATGTTCATTAGTCCACATTAAAGTTTCCATTGCCAAAAATGAGATGTACAATGATGCGACCAAAATTACTGAGCACCTACCAAATGATATAAAATACCTGACAGACACTAAAATTAAAATTTGAAAACAAACTGAAAAGGCTTCTTTGTGAGAACATCTACTCCACAGAAGTGCTTCTACTCTTGTGATGTGAAAAGATGGTGGACAGGATTTACTAAAGACTATTTAACTTTCGGCAAAGATATACATCATTGCTAACAAGATCAGTTATACCATCAATGATTATCATTGATGTCTCTTTCTCTATGTATGGCTTTGCTATTTGCCTTTTTTGTTAGAAGAAGGATTAAGATTTTTTTACTCCTTGCCTTCAACATCAATGAACAATGTAACAAGCAAATGCAGTGATTTGGCAAGAATGTTTCTCTCTTCGTCTACAAATGCTACATAATTTTCAGGATCCTAAATAGCAAATCACAATTCAGTTACCTATACATCATGATGGAGGAATTTACATCAGATACTTGGAATGCTCTCAAAGATGTAGCAAAATTTCTACACTAAGCAACATCTGGGTAGCAGGTGACTCTCATTGTGACTGTCAGTTCATACAAACAGTTATCTTTTGTAAATTTTAACACCTCTGTGTGTTATCATGTTGACCAAGTGACACTGTCAATAACACTTGCAGCGGGCACACATTGACTGAGATTAGATCATGGATCAATGGAAATGTGTCACCTGACTGGATGACATGGTGCTCGTTACACTAGTTCAATAGTCATGTCCGGATACACCATCATCCAGGTGTGCGGTTGCTCTAAACAGGCACCGCACCGCAGAAACAGGTTGAGCGAACATTATTGTGCTGTTGGGGACATTCATAAGGACTTCCGTGGGTCCTGTTGTAGTAATTGAAGTCACAATGACAGTGGTGGCCTAGGTGAACATTACAGCAGACTAACTGCATCCCCTCATGCTCTGTCTTCCCAAATTGAGATGGTATCTTCCAGCAAATAACGTCCCATCCCACAATGACAGAATCATGCATCATTGGTTTCAGGAGCCTGACAGTGAACTCACGTTGTGTCATAGCTGCCAAATTCACCTGTCGTGTACCTCATGGAACACGTCTGGGATACTATCAGCCACCAGCTCTGAGCCCCCAAATCACTGAGCTGTAATTTAAGAGAACTGTGAGATAGGTGCATAAACATCTGATGGCACATACTTATGGAAACCTACCACTGACTTGCCAAATTCATGTCACATAGGATCATTGCTGTAACTGATATCGAAGGTGGAGAAACATGCTATTTAGAAGGTGGTCATATGTTATGACTCATCAGTATATTTTTACCTCGTATTATTCAGGCATCATTCTTTTTAATAGGAGGCACCAGTTCTTAATTATACAATGATCAGGAACATTATTAACAAAGTTAACATTTCTTCCCCTGTCTCTGACCTAGAAGACAAATTTGAAAAACTATTCACATATTTCTGTTAAGTATGTTGGGACTCTGTCGCCTCCAACTGCAGCCAATCCTTCAATAAGCTTGGTGGCTACAAGCGTTCACTGTAGCAGCAAATTCGTGAAACTGAGTGTGGTTTGTTCATGCTGCCTTCTCAAATCAGTTGCATAAACACTTCAGTGTGCTGAGTTATATCCACCACAATAAATGTCAGATGATAAATTTATTTCCCTTCACTGATGTAATTTCATCATGAAGCTCCAGCAACTGCCTAACTTTACCCAGGTCTTAGTTACTGGCAGATTCTTCTGGTGGTGTGTCTGCCATGATTTTATTGAAAATGTCAAGTATGAAAAATGAGTTTGCAAATGTGCTGTGCTGCAGTGATCAACAATAACTACAAAGATACATAAATGGTTAGCTGGTGACATGCTTCTGCAAATACTTTTTCTTTTATATTAGTCCATCTCACACAGCACTGCAGTCTTTCTGCAACAAAGGAAGGCTGAGCAAGCTATGTACAATGCTAAGTTTAATAACTTCGAGTGAATAGGAGGCTTGTATCACTTGTCATCCCAGAACTACTTTACATCTTTCACTTCCGAGACCACACATGAAGAACTGGTTATTAGTCAGCACAGGCTTTACTGCACACATTCACAATATGAGATGACCCCATGTCTTCTAGGGATAGGAGACACAGAAATTGAAGATGTGAACATCCTCTAAAATGCTTTTAGGTTATGATCCCATCAACTGCAACGTCATAAGGAAAAAAGCAACTTACTTTTGACAAGAAAATAACTATTGATTTTTTTTTAAACCGTTTGCAGTAATTTACCAAATCAAAATTGAGGATTTAAATCAAAACAATTTCACAACTTATACTGTTTTATTGTGGCCTCACCTTTCTGTCAAAAAGGCCATTTTATTCCATTAAATGACGCAAAATGACACAAAAAGCTCAAAAAATCAATACATCCAAGAGCATTGTTACTAGCACAGTACACTGTTCACATACCATGTACAGACAGATGCCGTATATTTTTAACCAAGAAAACAATTAATGTCAGAATGGTCCAGTTGTTAACTAAAACTTGGTACCTGTAGCTGTCACAGAACTGTGTCGCATTATTTGCATTATTTAAACTGATTTGTTGGCTCTCTCTCTCTGCACTGTGCAAACCTGTAAACATTGGACTTTGTCGTAAGGAACATAAATCTCTTAGTGAATACTAAAGTTAAAATTTCTTCTTTCCATTCAAGATAAGTTTTTCAGTCTCAGGCAGCTGAAACCATAGTGTGCTTGCCTGAGAGAGAGAGAGAGAGAGAGAGAGAGAGAGAGAGAGAGAGAGAGAGAGAGAGAGAGAGAGTGTGTGTGTGTGTGTGTGTGTGTGTGTGTGTGTGTGTGTTTGTATGTGTGCGTGTGTTGTTGTTGTTGTTGACAAAGGCATTAAAGGCCGAAAGCTATAATTGTGATAATCTTTTTGTTGTGCCTATCTGTGACTCAGCACCTCTGCTATATGGTGATCAGCAACTTTTCTTCTCTAATATTGTTACATTCCATACTGGATTTTGCATTGTTTGATTTTTTCTATTACAGTGAGGTATGTTTTCTACACGACAACTTTCTGTAGTGAACCTACACTATCTGATCAAAAGTAGCCTGATACCTCTATCTATTGCTGAACTTACCACTATATGTCGCAATTGGCAGACCCACCAGTACAAAAAGAGCAGGGAGTATTGTCTTATCAGCAGAGAAGCAGTAACACCAGAAGGTTGGTCAGGAGAACTCAGTGACTTCAAACGTGGAGTAACAAATCCATAAGCTACATTTCAACCATTTTAAAGCTGACCAAGCTGACTGTTGGTGGTGTGATTGTGAAGTGCAGAAAGGAACAACCACAGCTAAAACAACACCATGCAGGCTTCATGTACTGACAGACAGGGACCCTTGGGTGTTGCAGAGGCTGGTTCTAAAAAGTAAAATATAATCAGCAGAAGGAATCACTCGTGTGTTCCAAAGTGTTACCAGCATTCCAGCTGGCACACTGACTCTGCATGGGGAGTTAAAGAGATTGGGTAAGACGGCTGAGCAGTTCCTCATAAACCACACATTTCTGCAGTCAGTGTTAAGCCATGCTTAAAGTGGTGTAAAGAGCAACACCACTTGACAGTGGGTAACTGGAAATGAGTAATATGAATTCATCAATCATGTGGCAATCTGATGGTAAGGTTTGGGTTTGGCAAATACCTGGAGTGTGTTACCTGCCATCATGTGTAGTGCCAACAGTGCAGTACGGAGGAGGTTGTATTACAGTATGGGAGTGTTTTTCACCGTCAGGGTGCACCGCCATTATTGTGCATATGAAAATGATAAATGCAAAAGGATATGAAGACATTTTACAGCACTGTGCATTGCATACATTAGAGAAACAATTCAGATACAATGATTGATTGTATCAGCATGACAATGCACCCTGCCATAAAGTAGGAGCTGTGAGGCAATGGTTCATGGACAATAATATTCCTGAAATAGGCTGGCCTCACAGAGTCCTGACTGGAACCCAATGGAATACCTTTGCAGTGCTCCAGACCTCAGCACCCAACAACATCACTACCTTCTCTGATTTTGGCTCTACGAACGAGGAGTGGCTAGTCATTCACGTACATTTAGACACATTACTGAAAGTGTTGCCAACGGAGTTCAATTCATCATAAAGACCAAGGGTAGACACACCCTATATCATGACCACTAAAAGGTGTCTGGAAACTTTTGATCACACAGTGTATCTTATGACACAGTGCAAGTGCATGAGAATTGGCCCACAAATCACAACCACAGTTGAGAAATTCAGTTTGTAAAGTCAGGCATAACCTCAAAATTTGAACTTCATAACAAAAATTACAACTGTTAAACAAACACATAGCAACTGGAGTACCAAAAGTGAAAACCTTATCTTTCTAGGAAATGATGCAGTTGATAGGAGCACTGTTGTGTGATAGGTGAAAAAAAGAGTTAGGGCATCAGGAAATGCAGAAACTGAACTTCATGATTGGTCACAATTAGGACACTGTCACAGCCACTGTTCCTGACATAACGAATTGTGCAAAAGCCATTACCTGTGCAGATAGGTGCATCATAATTCAGCAATTGACTCTAAAACTATCAGCAAGCATTGGTTGTGCATGTGTAATGATTTAAATCCTTGGGTACTGAAAGGAGTGCTCAAGATGAGTTCCACGAGAATTCACAACAGGCCACATGATTCAAAGAAAAACAATTTCGTCTGATGTATTGGAGTAGTTTGAGATCAGTGCAGAGGGCATTTCTATCACAGACAGATACAGGAAACAGAACCTGCATGCATCACTTAGAGCCAGAAACAAAAAGGCAGTCACTGGAATGACTTCAAGCTGTTTGGGCCATCTCTGGATTCTTTATATGGGACACACTTTGAAGACAATTAAAGCATAATTCACATAGTGAAAACATGGCAATGAGCACAGGACATGAGCTTTTGCCATCAGGAATACATGTTCTTACACAAGCTCTGGTGTAAGGCCACTGAATATGATGGAGATCATGTAGGAAAATAGTACTTGTAAAGGAAATGTTTATTTATTAGTTCTTTGAATCACTTTTGTACAAGACATGCACATGGTGATGCACAAACATATAACTGATATTGGACAATTCATAGCATGGTGTGATGGTTTGACGATATGGAGGTGTGTGATGTGAATGTACGAACATGATTTTACATAGTTATTAATTATTTTAGTTCCAGTTCTTTCTCATATATATACAAAACACATGCCTGTTTGGCAAAGTTAAAATAGAGCACACAATTCGCTTATTTTTAGATAGTGTAAATGCAAAACTATTTTACCTATATTTTACATTATTGTTTACTTCCTGTACAAAATTCAATCTCGCAGTTGATTTCGTGTATCTTTTCACACATATGGACCAGAAATTCAGATAATATGTGAAGTTTCCAGAGTCTTATTACACAAAGGCAGAGATTTCCTGTTCCTTATTGTTAGTGACAGACTCAGATGCCTTGGTTAAATGGAGGGTTTCTGAAGGTGGAGGTACCCATATTTTAAACATGAAGTTTTGTTGTTGTCTTGTATCATGATCATGAATATTCACATTTTTGTTGAATTTAGTAGTATTACTTTTTACAAAGTTACTTCTTTCTCCTATGTAGAGATGGCCAACAGCAAGAATTAGTAAACTTTGTAAGAGAGGTCTGCAGCTGTCAGTTAGCTTTGCCCTGTTCATTATTCTCACAGCTGTCTTCTGGGTGAGGAGAACGTCTTTGCTATGTGTGGATTCTCCCCAGAATATGATACCACACTGAATTACACTACGAAATTGTGGATTTTCTCTGCGTTTGTGCAGTATGTGAGGATACATAATGTGTAGCACACTTGGTTCACCTTACTATTTGTTTTGCAGATGTGTGTTTCCCACTTGAAGTTGTCCTGGATCCACAGGGCTAAAAATTTTGATTCTGATGTGGGGGATATTACAAGGCCATGTAGTTCCACATCTGGCATCAATTTTGTGGTTGTCAGGTGGACGTTTAGGAAGGTGGTTTTCTTTGTACTGGCTATCAGATTACTTCTGTCGAACCAATCACGCAGCTCACTGCACTTTTAGTTATGGCCTCTTGCAGCTCATGGCAATTTCTACTGGTAAGGAGGAGACTGGTGTCATCTGCAAAGAGTGTACTGTTAGTGGCATTGCTGTTCAACAGTAAGTCATTAATATAAAGAAGTAACAGAACTGGTCAAAGCATTGAACCTCAGGACACACCTCGTGCGATATTTCCATAGTCAGAGTAGTAAGTTTCAATATATCGATGATCACTGTAAGTTACTGCTACTTTTTGTTTCCTGTGTGAAGTAGTTCAGATGGAAGTCTCTGATGTCACACAACTTCAGTTTGTCAAGTAGAATATTATGGTCTATGATGTCAAATGCCTTTGACAAATCTAGGAAGATCCCAAATACGTTTTGTTTTCTGTATAGAACATCTAAGGTGCTCATATACACCCATTGTTGTGGATTTATTATCACTGCAGTCATGCTGGGAATCTGAGAGGATTTGGTCCTTTTCCAGAAAGTTTATTAGTCTCTGATAGAATAGTCTCTTCAGAAGTTTACCAAGAACAGGTAACAATGATATAGGTCTGTGGTTTTCCACGTTATTTTTCCCACTTTTCTTAAAGATTAGGACAACTTTTGCCACGTTCATACTATTAGGAAATGTACCTGTCATCAGCGATGAGTTGTGCACATTAGAGAGGGGGACAGCTATATTATTTATGCAGTTCTTTAAGATGAAATCTAGAATGTCATAGATTTGAGATGATAGTTTGGTTTTAGGGCCCTTAGTTGTTAATATAATTTTGTCAGCAGTAGTTTCCCTGAAGCATATAGAGCCTATAGAGTTTTTATTTTGTTTTGTCTACTGGGTGTGGGAGTGAAACAGTTAATACTTTGTAGTAGTTGCTTTACAGTACTTCCATAGTAATTGTTGAAAATATTTGCAATTTCTTGTGGATTAGTAACTCTGGATTGTTGAGGGTCAGTGTTGTATCTTCATGTTCACGAGGCAGTTGATTTGTTTCATTTCTTATGATACTCCACACTGCCTTCGCTTTGTTTGAGGATACCGCCATATAGTTGCCATTTGCCATTTGTTTGGCTTGTGCTGTAACTTTTTCTTTTCTTTTTTTTAAGGATTTTGACTTACTGCTTAATATATCTTTCTGGGGCGGAGACTCATTTTTTAAGTGCTTCAACAGGCCTCTCTTCCTTCTTCAGGAAATCCTTACACCAGTTGTTTTGGATTCTTTTGATTTCATGTATTTCAATTTGAGAGGGAAAACAATACTGAAGTGATACAGGAATGTATTTAAGAAGCATTACATTCTTTTGTCTGTATCGTTTGCTTCGTATACCTCATTCCATTTTTCTGCTGCTAGTGAATTGTTGAATGTTTTCAATATTGTCATGGTTATAATTTCTTACTTAAGCTGTGTATTTTTTGTTACAGCTTGGAGGGAGGACACTTGTAAGGTGGAGGACTTAGGCACTGTGATCACTGCAGCCTGTATCCAGAGGTTCTACAGCCCGGTAGTGACAGATTTTTAAATATCTGGTCTAGAGTTGTTTTGGTGTTATTTTTGCATCTTGTGGGGTGAGAAAATGTAGTTTTAAAACTGGGTGAGCTTATGAGGTTCAATTGGGATTCTTTCATATGAGGTTCAACTGGGATTCTCTCACATGCCCTGGAGATAGACAATCAACATTAAAGTCGCCACACAGAATCAGCACGTTTTTTATTTTGGTGGAGATTGTTTAACAGTATTTCAAGATTTTTGTGGAACACACATACAATACCTGCCACAGAGCAGTAAAAGAATCCAATGATTATGTTTGTCTCTAGAATTTCAAAAGCAGCTAGTTCAAAATACTTGTCTTTATTTAAATAACCAAACTGGTCAAACCTTTTATATTTTACATAATTTTTTTATAAATATGCGGCACCTCCACCTTTTTGACTTTATCTGCAATAATGAGATGCCAATATGTAGCCAGATATGTTAACTGAGGAAATCTGTTCTCCCTTTACCATGTGTTCTGCAATGCACATGACATTTACATTTTTTAAGTCTGTTGTAAATAGAAGTTCAGCATCTGCAAGCTTGTTTGTTATTGATTTACATTGTGGTGGCACACAGAAGAGTTATTTTTCTTACATTTCTGGTGGATGTTGCATACTGCATTATTGCCTGTGGTTCCTTTCGTATTGGATGCCTGGATAAGAGGATTGACCACAAAAATTTTTTGAGCTACACTCATTTGCATTTTCAGTATGTTTTACATTGTATTTGTCTTTGTCTACAATGTTTTCTTACTGATGTTTGGCTCTTGATAACTGAGTGGTATTATGGGGCCATTTAGTGCTTTTTCTTTCTTTACAGTCTCTAATATGAAATTTGCGATTTGTCATCTCCCAAGATTGTTTAAGTGAAACCCAATTCAATTATAAAAGTCTCTGTGAAATTTGCTTGCTTTAATTATAGTAATATTTGCAAATTTTGAACACAGTTTGTAGATTCACAAATTTACGCTCGTTACTTTTGTGTTTATCCATGACCAGTTTGGAAGATCATCTCTGAAAAGCACGGCCACTAAAACCTTTCTTCAATAGAAGGCATGGTAATTTGGTTTTTAAAGTTTTTATTAGAAGTTGACTGTTTGTTGCAGGCAACATTGTTTGTTCCTGTTGCAATTACCATGATGTCAGAGGTGCATGCCTTGGGAGCATTTTGGTTAATATTTAGTATGAAACTGTGTTGACTTGGGGGTAAACATAGCCTAAACATTCAATCTGCGCATTTTCATTTAAAAATCAAGATAAATTGAGGCCTTTGATGTCAACAAAGATAATAGCCTTGAGTTTTTGACCACACGATTTTTGTTTTTCATGAAATTTCGTTACTACTTCTGTTTTGTTTTGGTAGGTATTGATAGATAACTTTGGGTTTGTGACTGGTGCTGGCATCATTTTTGGATGAATATTAGGTTTGGGCAACAGACTCTGTTGCACTTTACTGTTAGAGCTGCTAGTGTTACATACATTTTTCCTGGAGTTCTTGTTTGAAGCTCTAGAGTCATGGTTGTGGTTCAAAGTAACAAGCCTGTTATTATTGATATTCCTAGTCATACATGGATCACATGAAAATGAACGTTAATACAATACATAGTCTATGGGCTGATCACTTTGATCTAGGCAGTATTTTCTCTATTTCTCATTTCTTCATGTAGTCTTTGTATTCCGAACATGCTGCAGTCAAACCTTCTTTCAGTATACTAATTTCCTTTTCAACAATATTATAAAAAGGATAGTAGCTACTCACCAAAGAGTGGAGAGATGCTGAGACACATATAGACACAACAAAAAAGACTCACAAAATAAGGTTTTGGCCAGCAAGGCCTTTGTCAAAAATAGAAAAAACACACACACACACACACACACACACAAAATGGACTACAGTCTCTGGCAGCTGAAGTCAGACTCCGAGCAGCAGTAGCAGCAGTGCATGATGGGAGAGGTAACCGGGGGGGGGGGGGGGGGGGGGGGTGTTAGAGAGTTGGCTGGGGCAGAGAGGGGGAGGGAGGGATGGGTAGGGGTGGGGGATGATGAAGTGCTGCTGGGGACTGTGCAGGGATGAGATGGAGAGAGGGTAGGGCAGCTAGGTGCAATCGGGAGGTTACACGGAGGGCAGTTGAGAGAGTAAAATGACTGTGTGCATTGGTGGAACAGATGGCTGTGCAGTGCTGGAATTGGAACAGGGAAGGGGCTAGATAGAGAACAATGACTAAAGAAGTTTAGGCCAGAATGGTCACGGGAACAAAGGATATATTGCATGGAGAGTTCCCATCTGCGCAGTTCAGAAGACCCTTCCGTACAGCCTAGCCACCCATGGGCATCACATCTGCAGTGATGAACGGTCCCTCTTGAAATTTACTGAAGACCTTGCTGAGGCCTTTAAAGACTGTAATTTTCCTCCCAATCATGTACAAAAACAAATATCTGGTGTCTTATCTTTCCAGTCACCCACCACCTCCCAAAGTCTCACCACCTGGCCACAGAGGAGCATTCCCCTTGTAACTCAGTATCACCCAGGACTGGAGCAACTGAATTACATTTTCTGCCAGGGTTTCAACCTCTTTTCGTGCCATGAAATGAGAAATGTCCTGCCCACTAGTCTTCCCTGCCCTCCCACAGCGTATTCTGCCGTCCACTGAACCTACACTATACACTCGTCTGTCCCTACACAACCCCCGCTCCCATGGCTCATATCCCTGTAATAGACTTAGACAAAAGACCTGTCCCATACATCCTCCCACCACCACCTACTCCAGTTCTGTCACAAATATGAAACCAGTCATGTGATCTACAAGTTTAGCTGCAACCACTGTGTGGCGTTCTATGTGAGCATGACAGCCCATAAGCTGTCTGTCCACATGAATAGCAACTGACAAACTGTGGCCAAGAAACAACTGGACCATCCTGTCACTGAGCACACCTCCCAACACAACATTCTTCATTTCTATGACTGTTTCACAGCCTGTGCCATATGAATCCTTCCCAACAATTCAGCTTTTCTGAAATGCGCAGGCGGGAACTCTCCCTGCAATATATCTTATGTTCCCATAACCCTCCTGGCCTTAATCTTCGTTAGTCATTGCCCTCACCTATCTAGCCCCTTCCTTGTTCCCATTCCAGCACTACACAGCCCTCTACTCCATCAACACACCTAGTCTTTTTACTTCTCTCCTTTACCGCTACATGTCCCTCCCCCCCACCTCTCCCCACCGCCTTCCCTCTAACGTCCCGACTGCACCTAGCTGCCGTACCCTCTCTCCATCTCGTCCCTGGATGCCCCTCAGCAGCATTTCACTGTCCCCACCCCTACCCTGCTATACCTCCCCCTCCCCACCCCAGCCTCCTCCTTACCCCACCCAGGTGTCTCTTCCATCATGCACTGTTGCTGTTGCTGCTGCTCTTAATCTGGCTTCAGCTGCCAGGGACTGTGGCCATTTGTGTGTGTGTGTGTGTGTGTGTGTGTGTGTGTGTGTGTGTGTGTGTGCGTGCGCTTATTTTTGACAATGGAGTTGCTGGCCAAAAGCTTATTTTGCGGCAGTCTTTTTGTTGTGCCTATCTGCGACTCAGCATCTCTGCTATAAGGAGCAACTATCCTTTTCGTAATATTGTTATATTCCATCCTGGATCTTCCATTGTTTAATTTCCTTTTCCTGTGACACCAAAAGAACCTCAAGATTGCTTACAACTAAGTACTCAGTAGATAGTTTTCTGTCACTGTTTTGTGATGCTTCAGGAGTTCTTCACACCCAGAATGTATTGCAGCTAGTGGACAACTCTGGTAGAATCCTATATTCAAATTAGTCTATAGTACCAACTTCTAAAATACTTCCTATTACTTCTGGAACACCCTGTTTACACTAAGCAAACAGGAAATTCTAGTCTATATTTCATAAGCAGTAAGCTATGTAATAAAACAGAAAGGAAGAACATATTCAGGTTAAAATATAAAACAAACAGAGTAATCAAATACAGGAGTCTGGATTGTTATAAAGATCTGACTGTACATTCTGGTGAAGCAGAATGTATATACAGTAGTCACAAAATTTCATTGAATGTTTAAGTGTCTAGCACTCATGTAACTGATGTCCCGTCATCTTATTTTCCATGAAGCATCATCAGACATCAATGTTTGAGTAATCCTGTGATCGATAACAAGAAAAGGAATGTTCGTCTTTGAAACAGAAGTCATTTGTTAAAAAAAAAATCTATTTTTACATTACTTCCATTAATGTTTGGAATCAGATACCAGAAAGGATATTGGATTACAATAATTTAGATATTTCTTGTCAGTGTCTTATACAGAGGCTTAGCCACTCACGAAAAACTCCCTGCGCCTGTCATGCATTAAGTAAGGACAGGCTATATGTTATAATAATTCTTAGGAATTTTCTTTGAAATTCCATCAATACCATGCTATTTTTTTTTAATCTCTCTATAATTTGATTATAGTCTGCTCCACCAAAGATGGAGGTTTGTGCATCTCGAGGCACGGACGGGAATGACACTGTTGACGATTCCAAGTGACAGTCATATTGTGTGCATGCTTTCCGCTTGAAGGAAGCATACATCCTGCAAATTATGTCTCTCCCTTGCTTATGCAGAATTTATCACTTACTACCTCCATCAGCGATGACAACTCACAACAAACGAAATAGAAATTTACTAAACAACTCGCTACGATCACGTTTAATGATCACATTAGCTACGGCAATCGGAGCAGAGCACTCAAAACACTACTGAATGCTCATTGGTTGTCGAATGTGCATGATGTAAGTGTGCAGAACAAGCCTAAACTCAACCGCCATCGTTGGTGACTCCAACTACAGTTACAAAATATGATGATGATGATGATGCTACAACTAATTGCTTAAATTTTTATGGAATGGTATTTTCAATATAACCTCTTCTTTCTTCAGCTGAATTGCTCAACTCTTATCTGTTACATTTACGAAATGAATATTAAAATTAATTGCAGTTCAAGGGTACAACGCAAGTGATCATGAAACCAGACACAAACAAAACTTTTTGCATCCAGTTTCATGATCACTTGCATTATACTTCGAATAATGATTGTCATGATTTTTGCTTTGTGGAGTAATATTTATTCTGACTGGATGTCTAATGTTTCACAGGATGATTTCAGAATGGGTTATGAATAAAAACTCAAAACTAGCCATCATCAAGTAATAAATGAATTACTGTGCAGTGCAATGAGTAAGAAATTTGTGAAACACTGTTTTGACAGTAGTAACACAGTTTGTTCATTGTGTCAAAGTGCACAGTTCCTATACTTAGGCAAGTGCCACCGATCCTTTGCTTTGAAGATTTTTCTGTGGTGATTCGCAAATGCCCATTAAATGAATGAAATGAATTAGTGCATAATTAAAGAAGCAGCATAGTACTATTTCATTAGTAACATCACTGTTGTGTATTACTTTCTTAAAGCTGGCACTGTTAAAGCAAAGGAGATGCGCTACTCTTCAACAATACTGGCGTGGTTAAACTGTAAATCTAAAATCATTAACTTCATTTCATAATTATTCTTCAGTTACATAGGTTTATTAATTTTGATTTTGATTGGACTGATGGTGTTAAATGGACCAAACCATTAGATCATCAATCCCTCCATCCTATACGTATTCTCATATAGAAAGAACACAGAAGATGCATTCTGAGAAAACGACTGTAACAGAGAGTCAATAAAACCAACAAATTGAAGCCAGCAGAAGAGTGAGAGCAGTAAGAGGGTGAAGGTGGGCAAGTTGTTCAACTCAGAGAGCAGCTGTAGGCCCCCAGGCCATATTTTGTGATGGGATATACATTCTCTACATCCAATCAGCATTTCCTCACCCACTATTACCACAACGGAACTGACAATGCGAAGACAATGATAAAATCTCAGGAAAGAAAACGATGAAAATGAAGCAGTAAATCAATGACAGATATCAAAGAATAAGAAAAATTTAAAAAGTGGGAAGGGCAGGAGCCAGGCTGGACCACTAAGCAAGGGCAGCTATGTGCCCCCCGTCCAATTCAGGCGATGGGGCAAAACTCCAATTCCTCAAGTGGCTGTAATGCCAGTGCACTCTGCCTCATGGAGTGGAGCAGAAACCATCTTCACAGTTAAACGTAAAACCACATTAGCCACTTTGGAGTGGAGCAGAAACCATCTTCACAGTTAAACGTAAAACCACATTAGCCACTTTGGCGTCACCATCTTACACCAGAGGCAGTGTATCAGCAAGTTTAAGGTTTTTTTATAAGGTGGCCCCCAATTGAGACTGTCCAGTAGGATGTGGACCACCATCAGACGGGCACCACACTGACAGTGGGGTGGATCTTCACATGATAGGGCATGGTCATGGGTCAGCCAAGTGTGGTCAATGTGACAACTATGGCACACCTGCACTCATAAGCTCAATGATGGTGGACATTATTTAAATATACACAGTTGCAGATACCTGTATGGCACACTGTCCCTTCGATTAATTTTTTTGTAAAGATATGTGATAATGACCTAAGATTGAAATTGTGTGATTGTAGAATAAATGAAAGAAAAAAGTGAATGCCGTAGGTGGGATTAAATCATTTAAACAAACGACACAAATGTAAAACAATTTCACAATGACACATTGCCTCCTCATAGGATAGGGTGCATGGAACAGAGGCACTGCTGCACATTCTTGGCCGCTGAGATCTTCAGACATGACCGCACATGAATATTTTTTCTACGTGTACACAAGCAAACGTGTCTTTGTTCCCCATTTAACTAGTGACCTAAATGAACTGAAGCACACAATAACAGCAGCAGTAACTTGTGTCAATGAAGGCATCTTAGATAAAGCAAATGATGAATTTAGTTACTGTCTACATATTGTCTGTTCACAAAGAATAATTGTAATAACACAGCAAAAAACTTTGCGGCTTTGTGGATATTTTAAAATCCATCCCTTTTTTGCAGCATGTTTCGTTTGATAAAGATGAAATGTTAAAATCAAGTCATTCTTGTTGAAGCACCCCACACATTGAAGGCTGGCTTCTTAGTCTCTGACAGTTCAATATAGAGATCAATGTTCTTAACACTGGAAGATACAGGAAACTGCGTGGTGGAGTACTGGGTTTGTTATGCCTTCTCATTTCAACATCCAGCTGATGCTTGTGAGCAGTGTTACTTTTTTAATTTCATTGTCAGCTTGTTTCTCATTCCACAGTAGATAAAAAAAGTTCACTGCCTCAAATTCTCAGACAGATTCAATTAGCATTCACAGTTAGTTCCAAATAATTGCAGTGCAAGTTGTATCTTCTATAGCTGTAATCTTAAACTGAGCTACAAATTCTGTGTACACTACAATTAGTGATCCCCAAAGGTGAAGACTATTACCCAACTTTCAGTTGTGATATTTTGCATATTTTTTATTGTTTTCAGTTGGTGAATACCACTTTGCCTACCTTGTGGTTTTTACTTTAACACACAATTCATTCAAAAATCTTCACCTTTCCCCTTCTTGCATTTTTAATGGAACAGAACCTTTTTCATGAGACATGACTAACAATATTTTCAGCTTCCGGTTACAGTACAGCCCTCATTTTTGTAAAATGCTTTCACTGTGGCAGAACACCGAGATCCACTCCAGTAACGCATCTTTGAGGTGACACACCTACGGGAAAGAAATAACACAAAAAAATTGCTGCCAAGATCATTACAGTAACTTTTCTGTTGAAATCAGGAAGCCTACCTTTTATATGATAACTAGTAAGAACTAACAATATTGAGAAAAGGAAAGTTGCTATTTGCCATATAGCGGAGATGCTGAGTCGCAGACAGGCACAACAAAAAGACTGTCTCCATCCGAAGTGGCCGTGCGGTTAAAGGCGCTGCAGTCTGGAACCGCAAGACCGCTACGGTCGCAGGTTCGAATCCTGCCTCGGGCATGGATGTTTGTGATGTCCTTAGGTTAGTTAGGTTTAACTAGTTCTAAGTTCTAGGGGACTAATGACCTCAGCAGTTGAGTCCCATAGTGCTCAGAGCCATTTAAAAAGACTGTCACAAATAGTAGCTTTCAGCCAGTAAGGCCCTCATCAGAATCAGATGGCAAACACACACACACACACACACACACACACACACACACACATGACTGCAGTCTCAGGCAACTGAGGCCTCAGTTGCCTGAGACTGCAGTCATGTGTGTGTGTGTGTGTGTGTGTGTGTGTGTGTGTGTGTGTGTGTGAGAGAGAGAGAGAGAGAGAGAGAGAGAGAGAGAGAGAGAGAGAGTTGTGTTTGCGTGAGTGTGTATGTGTGTGTTTGCTTTTTAATTCTGACGAAGGCCTTGTCCGAAAGCTACTATTTGTGACAGTCTTTTTGTTGTGCCTGTCTGCAACTCAGCATCTCTGCTATATGGTGAATAGCAACTTTCCTTTTCACAATATTGTTATATTCTATCCTGGATTTTCCCTAGTAAGAACTAATATTCACCTGGACACTAATGAGAAGAAAAATCTTTCTTTATACAAAAATAATGTCCAGGCTGTCAGCCAGAGGGTTCTAGATTTTAAAATATGCATTACAGGATACTGATCGAAAATTATGAAACTACTCACCATTACCAGACTGATATTTTCACTCTGCAGTGGAGTGTGTGCTGATATGAAATTTTCTGACAGATTAAACCTATGTTATGGACCAACACTATAACTCAGGACCTTTGCCTTTCGCAGGCAAATGCTCTATCAAGTGAGCTACCCAAGCATGACTCATGACCCACCCTCACAGCTTTACTTCCACCAGTAACTTGTCTCTTACCTTCTAAACTTCAAAGAAGCTTTCTTGCAAAGCTTACAAGACTAGCACTCCTGGAAGAAAGGATACTGCAGAATCATGGCTTAGATACAGCCTAGGGAATGTTTCCAGAATGAAATTTCCACTCTGCAGCAAAGTTTGATTCTGGAAACATCCCTCAGGCTGTGGCTACACCATGTCTCTGCAATATCCTTTCTTCCAGGACTGCTAGTCTTGCAAGTCTCACAGGAGAGCTTCTGTGAAGTTTGGAAGGTAGGAGACAAGGTGTTGGCAGAAGTAAAGCTGCAAGGAGGAGTCATGAGTCGTGCTTGGTTTAAGACAGACAGTAGAGCAGTTGCCCGCAAAAGGCAAAGGTCTTGAGTTCGAGTCTTGGTCCGGCACACAGTTTTAATCTGCCAGGAAGTTTCTTACTCACCATTTCACTATTACTGTTACATAAACAAAGATAACTAGTTTCCAAACTATCTACTGCTGACACTGTAAAAACAAATTATGTAATTCCATTTCACATTTATTACACCCTAATTACATAATGGTAAGACAGAGATTTAGGAACCAGGTTTTAAATTGTAAGACATTTCCAGGGGCAGATGTGGACTCTGACCACAATCTATCGGTTATGACCTGTAGATTAAAACTGAAGAAACTGCAAAAAGGTGGGAATTTAAGGAGATGGGACCTGGATAAACTGAAAGAACCAGAGGTTGTACAGAGTTTCAGGGAGAGCATAAGGGAACAATTGAAAGGAATGGGGGAAAGAAATACAGTAGAAGAAGAATGGGTAGCTCTGAGGGATGAAGTAGTGAAGGCAGCAGACGATCAAGTAGGTAAAAAGAAGAGGGTTAGTAGACATCCTTGGGTAACAGAAGAAATATTGAATTTAATTGATGAAAGGAGAAAATATAAAAATGCAGTAAATGAAGCAGGCAAAAAGGAATACAAACGTCTCAAAAATGATATCGACAGGAAGTGCAAAATGGCTAAGCAGGGATGGCTAGAGGACAAATGTAAGGAAGTAGAGGCTTATCTCACTAGGGGTAAGATAGATACTGCCTACAGGAAAATTAAAGAGACCTTTGGAGATAAGAGAACCACATGTATGAACATCAAGAGCTCAGATGGAAACCCAGTTCTAAGCAAAGAAGGGAAAGCAGAAAGGTGGAAGGAGTATATAGAGGCTCTATACAAGGGCGATGCACTTGAGGACAATATTATGGAAATGGAAGAGGATGTAGATGAAGATGAAATGGGAGATACGACACTGCGTGAAGAGTTTGACAGAGCACTGAAGGACCTGAGTCGAAACAAGGCCCCCGGAGTAGACAACATTCCATTGGAACTACTGACGGCCTTGGGAGAGCCAGTCTTGACAAAACTCTACCATCTGGTGAGCAAGATGTATGAAACAGGCGAAATACCCTCAGATTTCAAGAAGAATATAATAATTCCAATACCAAAGAAAGCAGGTGTTGACAGATGTGAAAATTACCGAACAATCAGTTTAATAAGTCACAGCTGCAAAATACTAACACGAATTCTTTACAAATGAATGGAAAAACTAGAAGAAGCTGACCTCGGGGAAGATCAGTTTGGATTCCGTAGAAATACTGGAACACGTGAGGCAATACTGACCTCACGACTTATCTTAGAAGAATGATTAAGGAAAGGCAACCTACGTTTCTAGCATTTGTAGACTTAGAGAAAGCTTTTGACAATGTTGACTGGAATACTCTCTTTCAAATTCTAAAGGTGGCAGGGGTAAAATACAGGGAGCGAAAGACTATTTACAACTTGTACAGAAACCAGATGGCAGTTATAAGAGTTGAGGGACATGAAAGGGAAGCAGTGGTTGGGAAGGGAGTAAGACAGGGTTGTAGCCTCTCCCCGATGTTATTCAATCTCTATACTGAGCAAGCAGTAAAGGAAACAAAAGAAAAATTTGGAGTAGGTATTAAAATCCATGGAGGAGAAATAAAAACTTTGAGGTTCGCCGGTGACATTGTAATTCTGTCAGAGACAGCAAAGGACTTGGAAGAGCAGTTGAACGGAATGGATGGTGTCTTGAAGGGAGGATATAAGATGAACATCAACAAAAGCAAAACGAGGATAATGGAATGTAGTCGAGTTAAGTCGGGTGATGCTGAGGGTATTAGATTAGGAAATGAGACACTTAAAGTAGTAAAGGAGTTTTGCTATTTGGGGAGCAAAATAACTGATGATGGACGAAGTAGAGAGGATATAAAATGTGGACTGGCAATGGCAAGGAAAGCGTTTCTGAAGAAGAGAAATTTGTTAACATCGAGTATAGATTTAAGTGTCAGGAAGTAATTTCTGAAAGTATTTGTATGGAGTGTAGCCATGTATGGAAGTGAAACATGGACGGTAAATAGTTTGGACAAGAAGAGAATAGAAGCTTTTGAAATGTGGTGCTACAGAAGAATGCTGAAGATTAGATGGGTAGATCACATAACTAATGAGGAAGTACTGAATAGGACTGGGGAGAAGAGAAGTTTGTGGCACAACTTGACCAGAAGAAGGGATCGGTTGGTAGGACATGTTCTGAGGCATCAAGGGATCACCAATTTAGTATTGGAGGGCAGCGTGGAGGGTAAAAATCATAGGGGGAGACCAAGAGATGAATACACTAAGCAGATTCAGAAGGATGTAGGTTGCAGTAGGTACTGGGAGATGAAGAAGCTTGCACAGGATAGAGTAGCATGGAGAGCTGTATCAAACCAGTCTCAGGACTGAAGACCACAACAACAACAACAACAACAACAACAACACCCTAAACGGGAGGGTTAAAATAACTGAAATGTTAAAAATAATTATTAATAATCTTGAAATGTTTTTCATAATTTTCACCCCCAATCATAGAGTGCAGGTCTGGTATAGTGAGCAATTTGTCACACTACTTGTACAATGGACTCATTCTACACCCATGAAGACTCTCCTGCATGATAGAATACAAAGTGTGATTTAACATATTTTGATTTTTCAGACATTTTGCAAAAGTGAAGTCTTCTTCACAGAGTCTCACATGTTCATTCAGTCTGAAAGATAATATCTGGCAAAAACCACTAATGACCAGATTGTAACAGTCACTTTCCAGTCAATACATTTTGTAAATGCAGGTTGCAGTGACCATGATGCCCAAAACATTTTCAAGTCAAAGGTTCTCTCTCCAATTCTGTGTAGTATTGCGGTAGAAAATAAAAAATTAAAATATTCAATCAGCTAGAAGGGCTGAATAAAAAAAGTGTGAAGGGAGAGATATACAGGGTCCTTCACAATTCATATTACAGGTTTTTAGTGGTTGTAGAGTGGTTTTAGTAGGTTAAGTTTTGATAAGGAACCTGAAATTTACCGTTTCAATATAAAATACGTTTGAAGATCGAATCACTTTCACTGCCCATGTGTTGGACATGCTCAACAAGAGTATCTCGCATATTCTGTATGACATGCAACTTGTAACAGGACATCCTCCTCTAGCATTACTTTTCCTCAACAGTAGTTGTTGATACTAGTATTATTTTTTGAATTTTGGACAGGTCAGTATTATTTCAGCTGCTTTTCTGAAAACTTTCATGTAATTTTATACACATTATGTTATATCTCAAGCTAAAATTTACAAAAATGAATTACTTTATTTTCAATGTCACAATCAATAAGTACTAGCTCTGAATGTAGACTAAAAATTATTTTTTTAAAAACATTTGCAATTACAAATTATTTAGCTCACTTAAAATTTCTACCATTAATTATGCAATCTAATAATGTTTACTATGTTTATTTCTGGATTCATTTATGAAATAATAATCTAAATTAAAAGAAATTCATTTGTCAAGAAAAACTATAAACCCTTTGGAATATGGTTATCACTGCAGATTGAAGCAGTAGTAAGCATGCCTCTGATGTTATCAGACATATTTTTGTATTTTGGGCAAAAGATGTAAGTTCCAATTTGTTAATGTGAAAATTCAAAAGACTATGAAACACTAAAATGTGACAAAATACATTAACGCAACAACAAAAATTCTGCAACCACAATCATCAAATTTATTTAGATCAATTCAACCATGAGGACCTAAAATGTGAGAATTTCAACTTCAAGAATCAGGCCCCTAACCAACAAGAATTGGAGCCAACTCTACACGAAAAACTAGAAAGTTTATTGTAATCTACACTCTTCTCAAATTTCTCATAAAGGGCTTTGCTTATTGTGAACAATAGCTGGAATTAGAAATGAGAGTGAGACCACAAACTCCATCATAGCCACCGACAGAATGTGCATGTGTTGACTCCAGCAGATTTTCCATTGTATGTCAATTTCTGTATGCGGTTTCTACATCAACATGATGACAAGCTTGAATTTCCACACTTTGAACAGATGAAACTCACTTCAACAGGGAGGCTTTTTTGAACTGTCATAACACAAACATTTGGGGTGATGAAAATCCTCATGTCACACATTCATGTGGATTTTAGCAACAGTTCAGTACAAATGCATGGGCTGGTATAACTGATAGTTGTCTTCTGAACTGCCTAACATTCCCAGATACTTAACAGTGCTGCAAGAGATACTGGTGAAACTATTGGAAGATTTGCCACTATCATTCCATCGGCAAACATAGTTCCAACAGGAACTGGGAATTGTACCCGCTCATTTTGCACTGGCATCTGCAAACACCTCAACGAAACATATTGTGAAGGCGGACATGTTGTGGTGGACAAACTCTCTGGCCACCACAATCACCAGATTTCACTCATCTAGACTTTTTCTTGTGGTGCCATCTGAGAGTCTACGTATGAAACCTCTGTAATCTGAAGAATATCTTCTTGAAGAAGTTCTGGCAACAGCAGGAATTATTCGGTGCACACCAGGGTTTGTAGACTGTGTGTATGCAACCATGTGTCACAGATACATCTTGTGGAATGAACAGTAGGGTCGTCATGTGGACAGCTCCTGCAGAGCACCAAAGTCAGAACTCACTGTCTCCGCTGCTTGCATACTGTGAAGCGAGATTTGAAAGTGATCTCATCTACAAACTTATTATACATCAAAGAGATACGTTAATGGGCATGGGTTCCTTATCAAAACTTTTCCTACTACGTCCCCTCTACAACCCCTAGAAGCCTGAAATAGGAATTCTGGAACACCCTGTGTATGGAACATACTGATAAACCAAATATTAAAAGAGATTCCATATGATTCTGGAATAAGGAAACATTTTATTGTCAAAAACTAAACATGCAAATTGCTATCTAATTTGCAATTTAGGATTCACCATCTCAAAAGTACATTCTCTGACCACAAAAAGTAAAAGTAGTTGCTCCTTTTGCCAAAATTGAGAGAAGTAGAATAGAAATTTATACACATATATCATTGTTACTTTTGCCTGGAAAATTAAGGAAAGTGAGGTCTTGACAGATTAATTAACATATTTGAAAAGAACATTAAAAATAGTTTTGGAAGAATAATTATTGACAGTCTGCTGACGACGCACACTGACACTGAACTTAAGATTTTCTTGATAGTAAGTGGAGGTCAGCTGCCTCATTCTAGACCTAACAAAAAAAATTATTATGTAGGCCTACAAACCACGAGCTCTTACTGGCATTTCAGTCCTATCACATCACAAGCAAGCCACTGAACTTTTCTGATGCTGATTTGTAATTGTGAAAAAAATCTGGAATGTTATTTGTTCATATGGTCACCCAGAATTTTCAAATAATTTCATCTGATTTGTAAGAGCTTTGTCAAGATTTACAATAACAACATTTTCTTATGGGAACTATATACACATTTCTGAGATATAACTACACACATGCCAATAACCTTTCTGCAGTGGTAACATTAGTTCCTGTCAGATCACTGAAGTTCAGTGCTGTTGGCCTTGGCTAGCACTTGGATGGTTGGCTTTCTGGTCTGCCGAGTGCTGTTGGCAATCAGGGCTCACTCAGCCCCTGTGAGGCAAACTGAGGAGCTACTTGACTGCAAATTAGCAGCTCCAATCATGTAAACTGACAACAACTGGGAGAGCAGTGTGCGGACCTTATGCCCCTCCATATCTGCTTCTAGTGACGCACATAAGCTGAGGATGATATGGCGGTCGGTCTGTACCATCGGGGTCTTCCAAGACCTGTTCGGACGGAATAAAGTAAAAAGTATCTACACACGTACTTACTATGTCCAAGAAGCACACAACAGTTGGCTCATGTCTATTCATGGCAAACTTCAAGTCATCTGCTACTTTTATTAAAGCAGATGATGTGCTGTGATGGTTGTGGGAACCTGCTTGGTATTCACCAAGAAGGTTGTTTGTAATATAGTAGTTGGTTAACTGATCGTGTATTATATACTCTAAAGCCTTGGAGTGTGCCTGAAGGATGCAAATAAGTTGGTTGTGGCTTAACTAGTCCCTGTGTCCAGGCTTCAGGGAAAATGCTTGTGCTTAAGGGGTGGTTGAAGTTTAGTCTTGTGGAATATGACGCCATCGTGCCCAGTAGATGCTGACCTGACGCGTAAGATGGATTTTTTTTTTTTTTTTATGGTACGGTGAGTAACAAGCTCAAGACAGAATTTTTTGCAGCTACCACAATTTATCCCCATGAAATAATCAACGAGTCTTTATTTCATTTGTGGTTCAGTTGTGGTTGTGGGTAAGTGAAGTGATGGTGCATTTCCTGACTGGAACAATAGGATCAGCTGCAGCTCTTACTTCGCCTATGCAAAGACCATGCAGGTTTTACCAAGGACAGCTGGTCCATGTCTGTTGTCAGTTAATGAGGGGGTATGCCTGAGATTGGCATTTCTCACAGTGTGGCTGACTGTTTCACCTGTGCTTGTAAGCAATACAATTTTTAGGAGCGGAGCATACTTTGTAAGCCAAATGCGCAGTATCATTGATATTCATGAGCTGTTTTAGGTCATCTTTGTTATTAAATCTATGATGTTTTTCGTTTTTGTCTGGAAAGGTTTGAAAATCATCTCCAAAGCCATTTCTTGCACATCATCTGCACGTTCTGAATCAATGGTGCATTTTGTCTCTGTATATAGTCCACTGTAGTTTCTTTCTTGAATATTGTAGTGAGTACACCATGAAAATTATGTCATGGGCAAAAATTCCAGGTGCAGGTGTTTCAGAAGTACAAATTACTCTGTATAGGAATCTCATTGCAAATATATCCATGACAGTGTGACAACTGGGAATGTTATGGGTAGATACAAGCTGAAGTAGGCCTAAGTTAAATTCCAGGAAAAAAATATATGCTTGAATTTTGCACTGGATGGATTTCATAAAAGTTATGTTAGTGTCACCAGCTATAATTATAAGTTCATATGTCAATTAGAGACTTCAGATGGCAGCTTCGAAACAGACCAACCTGCCTACTTTCGGAAGTTTGTAGAGGATGCAGTGTTGAACTTTTTTTTTCTTAGGGATTTGATCTCTAGGAACACATATATTACATTTTTATCATCATTATTGTTGTTGTACATGTGTAATATGGCAGGCAAAAAAAAAGGAAGGTATACCCCCTCGGCCATTGCATCTGTCGTGCCTCAGAAAGACCCAGCCACCTAGATTTACGGAACTGGCTGGAATACTTGGTTTAAGCCACTTGTGTGATATAAGTTTCACATGAATGTCTTGGTCTTGAAATATATGGAAGAATTAATCAAGATGAGCAGACAGAGAATCGACATTTATGTGTGTGGCATGGAGCATTGTGTTTTCAGTTGTAGTGCACTAGAGGAACAACACTGGGTGGTGAGATGGCATCAGCACACGAAAAATGCATTTAGAATGCAGTAAGGTTATAGAGGGCACGGTGCGTGGGTGCAGGACTGCTGGAGTTGATAGAACAGGCAGTTTCAGTGCCAGGAGGGGAGGTATTGTGGCCAAGGTTAGCATGACACAACACAGTTGCAGGACAATATAGTCTTATTAGGAGTATGGTAGGATAAAGAATATCAACAAACAGAGCTAATATATCCTGTATGCAACAAAACTAAATGCTACATAAAAATAACAACAGAGTGAAGCGTCTGATGCATAACATAAATTATATGACAATAAATTACTAAATAAAAGAAGATTTAGAGCAAGTTTGTACAGCAACTGATAATGTAAATAAGAAGTAAAAAGGAACTAGTAATAAGGTAAAGTAAAACAGTTAAATTACTAAGCTGTGATGAGTAACACCTATGATACAACAATAAATTGATACATAAAAATGGAAGTAAGACTAAGATAGTACAGCAACTGATTATGTGAATATGAAATAAAGAGAAGGAGTTAGTAATAAAGCACAGCAGAACAGTTGTACAGCAGCCAAATTATACAGACAGAACTAGCAGCAGTGATAATTGACATACCCTTAGCTCCTAAAACACAGGTTTTTGAGTTCATTTGCATTGCAAACTGATCCGCTTTAAAATATTCCATTTGATTTATTGATTTATACCCACACATATTATTTCTAATTCTGTGGTGAGGCCTTGCATACTGAATTGCATGAATGTTTTTATCCAAGTTCAGTGACAGTCTATCTGCAGTGAAACAGTGACTGATTTTTAAGGAAATATTCCTTTATATTTTCAAGCATTGCAGCTTCTCTATTAGGCTTGATTATACTGCTTGTCATCAAAGAGAACTGCTTCTGCTTCTTGAATATAAGATGGCAGATCATTTATACATGACATTAACAAGAATGGACCCAAAATTTGATCCCGGTAGTACACCATTGGAACTATTCCCAATTTTGAAAAAGCCATTTTGCTGAGCACACACTCTGGTTTTCTTAATGTTACAGTCTGCATTGTTTTAGTTGAAAAGGATGAAAACATGTTACAATCAAGATCTCAAATGCCACAATAATTGAGCTTCTCTATGATAATACTGTGAATTGCACAATCAAATGCTTTTGCAAGTCATAGAAAATACCAGTTGCCAATGTTTTGCATTTAAATTTTGTATAATCTGATTCGAGAATTCAAAATGACATGTCCTACAGAAAGATCATTTTGTAGTCAAAACTGAGACTGCGCATCTCATTTTGACTAAAGTGTGTTAGGATTCTTGTATGCATAATCTTTTCCAATTCTTTCTGAAAGGAAGTAGGTAGTGAGTCTGGTCTGTAATTATTAATCTCTGTCTTACTGCTCAATCCCATAAATGGGTCTGACAAGAGCATATTTCAGTATGTCTGGAAATACCTACACCTTCATAGTGATTTACTACATATGTGAATGAATATGTTGCATAGATTAGATTAGTACTTGTTCCATAGATCATGAATATGACACTTTGTAATGATGTGGAATGTGTCAGGTTAATAAAAGGTGTCTCTACAGGATATTACATTACACAAAATATTACATGACGCATTTTTTTTTTTTTTTTTGGTGGGGGGTGAGGAAATTACCCACTTGCTATATCCAAAAATTCGTCTAATGAGTAGGAGTTGCCATTCAGAAATTCTTTTAATTTCCTTTTCAATGCTATATGGCTATCTATCAGACTTTTGATGGGTAAGTGACCAAAAACTTCTGTGGCAGCGTAATTTACTCCCTCCTGAGCCAAAGTTAGATTTAACCTTGAGCAGTAAAGGTCAGTGAAGATCATCCTTTCTCCTAGTGTTGTAGCCATGTACACTGTTATTACTTTTGAATTCGTTCGGATTGTTAATAACAAATTTCATAAGTGAAAATATATATTGTGAGGCTACAGTGAAGACCCCCAGCTCTTTAAATAAGTGTCTGCAGGATGATCTTGGATGAGATCCAGCAATTATTCTGATTACACGCTTTTGTGCAATGAACACTGAGTTACCCCAGAATATGATGACATAAGAAAGCAGAGAATGAAAATAGGCGTGGTAAGCTAATTTACTGAGATGTATATCACCAAAATTTGCAATGACCCTAATAGCGTAAGTAGCTGAACTCAAACGTTGCAGCAGATCTTTAGTGTGTTTATTTTTTCCATTTCAACCCCTCATCAATGCATACACCTAGAAATTTTGAATATTCTTCCTTAACTACCGATTTCTGATCGAAGTCTATATTTACTAATTGGGTCATTCCATTTACTGTATGGAACTGTATATACTGTGTTTTGTCAAAGTTTAATGAGAGCCCATCTGCGGAGAACCACTTAATGGTTTTCTGTAAAACATCGTTTACAATTTCATCAGTTAATTTTTGTCTGTTGGGTGTGATAGCTATACTTGTATAATTGGCAAAAAGTACCAGCTTTGTATCTTCGTGAATATAGAATGGCAAGTCATTAACATATATTAAGAACAGCAGATGACCCAAGACCGAACCTTGCGGCACACCATTCTTGATTGTTCCCCAGTTTGAGAAATCACCAGTTTTTTGCATATTATGTGAACTGTGTATTTCAAATTTCTGCACTCTTCCAGTTATGTATGATGTAAACCATTTGAACGCTGTCCCATTCATACCACAGTACTTGAGCTTATCTAGAAATATTCCATGATTTACACCAGAAGCCTTTGAGAGATCACAAAAAATCCCAACAGGTGACTTCCGGTTACTCAGAGCATTTAATATTTCATTAGTGAAAGTATATATAGCATTTTCCGTTGAAAAACCTTTCCGGAAACCAAACTGACATTTTGTTAAAACTTTATTTTTACAAAGGTGTGAAGCTACTGTACAATACATTACTTTTTCAAGAACTTTGGATAAGGCAGTCAGAAGAGAGATTGGGCAGTAGTTGTTGACATCAGACGTATCCCCTTTTTTATACAGTGGTTTAACAATGGCATACTTCAGTCTATCTGGGAAAATACCCTGCTTCAGAGGGCTATTACATACATGGCTAAGAATCACACTTATCTCTTGGGAACAAGCTTTTATTATCCTGCTGGAAATGCCATCAATTCCGTGTGAGCTTTTATTCTTGAGAGAGTTTATTATCTTCCTAATTTCAGACGGAGAGGTGGGTGGAATTTCAATAGTATCAAATTGTGTGGGTAAGGCCTCTTCCATTAAGTGCCTTGCTTCTTCTAATGAACATTTAGATCCTATTTTCTCTACAACATTTAAAAAATGGTTATTCAAAATGTTTTCGACTTTCAGCTTGTTGTTTGTGTTGTGAAGTTTCCATTCGCTTTGATGGTGATACCATCATCCTGTACTCTTGATTGCCCTGCCTCCCCTGTAATAATATTCCAAATTGTTTTGATTTTGTTATCAGAGGTATTAATCTCAGACATGATGCACATGCTTCTGGACTTTTTAATAACCTTTCTCAATGTAGCACAGTAGTTTTTATAATATTTGGCTGTCTCTGGGTCATTACTATTTCTTGTTGTTAGATACAGTTCCCTTTTGTGGTTACAAGATATTTTTATTCCTTTAGAAAGCCAAGGTTTTTTGCATGGTTTCTTATAATTAGATTTAGCTACTTTCTTGGGGAAACACTTGTGGTGCCGATGAGGTCGACACCAGTATCGATCTGAGTATCGTCTTTGAACTAAGCTAAACATTATCTTTGTGCAGTTCCGCCATTCAGTTCTGTGTAAGCCTTACTTGTGTAAAGAGGTGAATAAATGAACTACTGTAAAATGGGAGTGTTGTTTGGTGAAACGGACCTGAACTTCCTCCTCACTGGTGACCCTGAGTTGTAACATCTTCTGTTTTTGCCGTTTTACTGTGTCCATGGCCTCTGCATCCACTATTTTCGCGAATATTACATCAACACAACATTCGAACAATGACTTCGGCCCAACGACTAACGCCGGATTTTGTGATCGACATGCATCGTGTTGCGGGCGATGTACACCTGCCAGGACTGCAACACGATGCCTCTCACTCGACGATTACGCCGATTTAGCCAGACGTTTTCAAGCCTGCAACCATAAGTGAGGTTAGGAGTGTGCATGACTCTGGCTATCAAACGTCTTTGTTCCCTCCACATGTGCCCTCTCTCATCGACTGTGCAGTTACCTCTTACGGATCTCCGTGCAGTGCGGAACCAATGCCGATTTCTGGAAATGCTTCGTTGGAAAACCTACCATCGCCAGGACGATGATTTGCTATGCCACAATCTGTGCCGTACCACTCGGATACCTGCCACGTGGCCGGAACTGCTTCATTCACAGGTCAAACTCCTCAGCATCCGACCACGTCCGTGCCTACCTTGGTTCAGCATCAGCACATGCCTTCCTACTTCAATACCTCGGACTGCAACACGAACAATAACTTGTTATCTGTGCCTGACCTCCACCACCGTCCCACTGCTACGCCTCAGTGTTTTGTGCCACGACATTCACCCTATCCGCACACTGTTTTGAGTGGAGTGACTATGAACAGTGAACATTCGCACATTCCGTCCTATGTTCGACATCCATTTCCCACACTATGCTTCTGGACAGCCCGCACCTCCGTAGCCTCCCTGCAACACAGGTGGCCCTGGCTCTGATCGAACACCAAGCTTTCCACGGACTAAAACTTTGAACCTTTTCCTCACCTGACGCCCACGCGCCGGCTCCAGTCGAGCTTCCGCTACCATCATCGGCACATCTCGGTGCCTCATCCACGTCGGTCTTCCACGACACGTCAATTCGAGCACACCCGCAACGTGTTCAGCTTCCGAAACCACAATCAACACAGTACGGTGTCTCACCCGTGTCGGCGTTCCACGTCGGAACGGATCGCACTCAACCACAACGTGTCACCTTCATGCTGCCACCTGGACAGCCGTCGTCGTCACATCCCCTGGAGGCACACTCTCCTGGAATACAACAACAACAACAACAACAACAGCTCAATTCAGGCAGTGCCCCGACAAACTCAACTCAACCTGTTCTTCCAAACATTCTACAACACTTACCAACACTGCTGCCGTTTAATCCCGACAGAGCAACAACCTGGTTCAAAATTGCGGACAAAGTGTTCGACCATTACAAACTCGATGAGTCAACCAGGTTTCTGTGCCTCATCACCCACCTGCACGACCAGGAGGACTTGATTGCTGACCTGGTCGACGCCTGGGACTCATCTATCTGATACACTCTAGCCAAAGAGACAGTTCTATGTCGGCTTGCACACTCAACTGAGGCAGCAATACAGCAAGTGCTCCACGTTGAGCAACTAGGCAACGACAAACCTTCCCAGCTCTGGAGACGGCTACGTGCCCTGCTCAGTGCCGATCTATTCTCTGACACAGCTCTCCCCACCATCTGGTCAGATAAACTATCTCCTCACATCCGCTTTGCTCTGGCTCAAAGGCCTCCTGAACCTGTCAAGCAAAGAATGACGGTTGCTGACAAGCTACATGATGCATCGCTGCTCCATTTCGCCAGCCACTGCCTACCTGACAAGTCTCAGGTTCAGGCTCATCGCCCTGTGGCCGGACGCAGCCAGGGTCGTACTGTGTCGACTGTTCCGCTCGCCCCAAGAAGCAGTAAACAAGCAACTGGGACGTCATCGGCTCTTCCCGTGGTCACACCCCCTCCTGCAACCAAACCTGCTGCGACCATCGAACCTCGGCCACCACCACTGGCAGCGAACTTTCCGCAGGAAATGCAACCGTGCTACCCGTACTGTTACTTCCACACACGGTTTGGTGAGGCAGCACGGAACTGCAGACCACCCTGCTACTTCCCAAATGCCAATCACAGGTAGGTTTGGGTGCTGCCTCCTAGGCACAACATGACAGGCACCCCCCCCCCCCCCCCAGTGCTCCATTCTGTGCGGGAACGACCGGATAATTGTGGACGACTTTACATTAAAGACATTTCGTTGGGACACCTTTTCCTAGTGGACACAGTCGCCGATGTTTCACTGCTGCCCATGTCTTTAGCGTTGTCGAACATCCGCCCTCATAATACTTCACTGCAAGCCGCGAATTCCACTAAACTACAATGCTCGGGTTCAACCACACACGTCGTCTCACTCTCCGCAAACTGCAAACTTGAGAGGACTTTTTTAGTGTGCGAAATTGACGGCCCCTATACTAGGTATTGACTTCTTGCGGCACCACAAACTTTCACCGGACCTAGTGCGGAACACTGTGTTTCACCATCCGTCCAAGACTCACTTCCCCTGAGCTCCGTCGAGCAACCCACCACGTGACACATCGGTCCGGGCTCATCTCATTCGTACATGCTTGTCTCTGTCGACGACGTTACAAGAAACCACGCATAAGTGCCTTGTCGAGCTTGAACACGTCGCTCGCCTACGCAAGGAAAACTCCGAGTTCTCCCTCCGGCTCCATGAAACACAGCTCCAGCTCTCTGATGCAGCAAAGGAATTACAGACACTACAGCAAGGACAAAGCAAGGTCAGTAAGTGTGCCTAATCTGCTTGCATCCTAGCAATCGAGCTTCCGTGTGTTTACCTCCCCCTACTCCTCGTAACTGTGCTATCAAGGCTGCCATAATGTGTACTGACAGTTCTGCAGGGCCACACCCTCCTAATATGGCAGCGTTTGACACTTGGCCGGACACAAGTGTGCTTGCGCGACGAGTGTCACGTGTTTCCGAACTGACAGCTCCTACCCCACCCCTCGCGGACTGCACCTCATACAATGCAACTTCGGCTCATGCGTGCCGCCGTGCGACCACCACTGACAATGCAAACAGTGCACTCGTGCCAAGCGTTTCACCAGTGACTGTGCTGTCACAGGCCGCACCCTCGGGCAATGGTCTCACTAACACTTCACGAGCTCTACCGAGCTCACCCGACCACGGTGCCACTGCGGCCATCCTGTCACATTGACTCCTGGGACACTTCGCCGCCTCAGCACCCGTCGGATCCGCCGAGTGGCTCCGAACACCACGACCTCGCCTCGCCTGCCCTGCCCGCCACACATTGTAAACAAACCGCCTCCCGTGCCGCCGGCAACATTTCTGTCATCACCAACGGCACGGTTCACAAGCTTCGCCTCACACCAGGCCCCCCGATCTCCAGTAAACCACGTTGACTTTGTCCCAAGCACCTCTCCGACCTTAAAAAGCAGATTTCTGAAGTTCTATGCTCCAGCATCATTGAACCCTCTGCCAGTAGCTGGTCTATGCCCATTCACATGACACCCAAGAAAGACGGGTCCTGGCACATGTGCGGAGACTACCGTCGACTAAACGCACGAACATTTATGGACACCTACCCCATACCCAACATTGCCGACTTTACCAGTTCCCTCGCAGGTGCGACCACGTTCTCTGTCATTGATTGAAAATGGGCCTACCACCAGATCCCCATGGCTCCTGAAGACGTCGAGAAGACAGCAATCACCACCCCAATCGGGTTATTTCAGTTCCGATTCATGCCCTTCGGTCTGAAAAATGCAACCCAGACCTGGCAACGCTTCATCAACAAAGTGCTATTCAAACTAAAATTCTGCTTTGCATATCTTGAGGAGATTCTTGTGTTCAGCTACTCCGTCGAGGACAACATTCGACATTTGCAAACTGTTATGAACACTCTCGAGGCAGCAAGCATTGAGACCAACCAGGACAAGTTGCAGCTACATCAACCTGCTGTCACTTTTCTTGGTCTTCGGGTCTCTGCCGATGGCATTTCACCCCCCCCCCCCCCCCCTGAGAAAGTACAAACAATACTAAACTTACCCAGACCTTCGTTGTTCAAAGAGCTCCGGCGCTTTATGGGGACAGTAAATTATTATCGCCAACATCTACCTCAGGCTGCGCAGATTCAGGTTCGACTGACAGATGCCTTGGCAGGCAACAAGACTTCTGGATCTCGGCTCATTCCATGGACCCCTGCTATGACTGCCTCTTTCACTGCCCTCAAAAATCTTCTTGCCGAGGCCTGCACCATCACGCATCCTCATCCCAATGCGCAGCTTTTCATCACCACAGACGCAAGCGATACTGCCATCGGCACTGTCCTTAGCCAGACAGTCAATGGCCAAGCTTCGCCTCTGCAATTCTTCTCGCACAAGCTCACTAATGCTCAATGGAAATATTCCGCGTTTGATAGGGAGTTGCTCGCGGTCTACGAAGTGATCAATATCTCAGTTCACCACCGATGTCAGGCACATAAAGGGTGCTGACAATATAGTTGCTGATTTCCTTTCACGAGTCGACGCCGTTCATTTGCTGTTAGACCTCTCTGAATTGCCTAACCTCCAACCTGCCAATGAGGACACGTAAATCCTGATTTCAGACTCTACCTCTTCACTACAGTTCGTCCGCACCACCTTCCCTGGCATGCGACTACAGTACAGGAATGTTATGCCCCCTCATCCCAACCACGCTCCATAGAGCTGTCTTCAACGCACTGCATAATTTAGCCCACCACGGTGTTCATGCGTCCGCCCGCCTCGTAGCGGAGCACTTTGTGTGGAGAAATGTCAACAAGGACTGCCAGCAATGGGCACCCTCTTGCGTCGCATGCCAATGCTGCAAAGCACACAAGCACACTTTACCCCCCCCCCCCCCCTCTCAGTGCCTTTTCGATCCCTCCTGGGCGTTTCCAGCATATTCATATTGACATTGTTGGCCCTCCCCCCCCCCCCCAACGGCTTTTGTTATGTTCTCTCATCCATCGACCGAACAACTTGCTGGGTCGAGGCTGTCCCCCGCCCCAATATCATGGCAGAAACTGTTGCTCGAGCTTTCGTCGAGTCATGGGTATCGCGTTTCAGATGTCCAGCTAGCAGCACGACTGACCAGGGCAGACAATTTGAGTCGACCCTGTTCAACGAGATTTGTAACATTTGCGGCATCCAGCACATCCATACCACAGCATATCACCCGCAAAGTAACGGGCTAGTTGAGCGCTGGCACCGCACTTTCAAGGCGGCTCTTCGATGCCATGACTCTCTATGAACGGAGGCCCTTCCCCCTGTGCTACTCGGCATTCGTGCGATCTATAAGGAAGACCTCAAAGGCACAATAGCCAAGTTTGTATACGGCCAGGACATTGTTCTTCCTGGCGAACTTGTGAGCCCTTACGCTTCTCTCCCTCAGTCTGACTTACCTTCCTTCGTGGACCGCGTCAAGACGCCACTTCATCAACCTCCACATTCCTCCACCCGCCAGCCATTCCCGCCCTAAGGTTCACGTCCTGAAATCTCTTGACAATTGCGAGTATGTCATGCTCCGAGATAACACTGTCCGTGCTCCCCTCCAACCTCCATATACCAAGTTCTCCAGCACTCAGCCAACACCTATGACATCCACATAAAAGATTCAGCTGTTACAGTCTCTCTCAATAAACTTAAGCCTGTTCATGTCGAGCCCGCTTCTGCCCCCCTTCAGGCCACGACCACGCCACTCACTGTCATGGTTCACGACACTCCAACCACTCCCTCCACACCGGACTTACACACCCGGTCGAGTGACTTCCAGCTCCAATCGTCGAGCTCCGACCTCGCCCTCTACTCCATTCTTACGCACTCCGTCAAGTGATCACATGCTCCCCACATTGAGCTTACATACAATGATGCTCTCGCCGCCGGGCCCTTCTCTGGTCCCTTCGACCTCTCCCCCATCGCCTGCCTCGGCCTGTCGAGGTTTCTCACGACACCCCCCCCCCCCAAATCTTGAAGTCCTCGCTCGAGGTGTTTGTGCCTGTCCCCTCGGACATAATCCATGACATCTCTATAGTACTACATGATGACACTCTGTTCGTCATGTGTTTTCCTCCATCCGGTTCTCATGACACAGCCTCCGCCATTCCCTGCCACCTGGTGAAACGTGTTCCCCTCTCGCCCGACGTCGACCTGGACATGCTTCGTGTGTTCGCCACGCCCACTGGAGACATCGTCGTCGTCGCTCTGTTCCACCCGCAACCCGCCGGCCTCCCTGCCGACACATGACCAGCACGCCCTTCACGACACCTACCGACGCAGCTCCCCGACGACGCTGTCGAAC
Source organism: Schistocerca serialis cubense (assembly GCF_023864345.2). Classification (NCBI taxonomy): domain Eukaryota; kingdom Metazoa; phylum Arthropoda; class Insecta; order Orthoptera; family Acrididae; genus Schistocerca; species Schistocerca serialis. The sequence continues at coordinate 532,297,466 of NC_064642.1, forward strand.
TGACCGTGGTCCGGCTCTCGCCGATGGCGGAGGGGGGGGGGGCTATGTCGTGCCGATGAGGTCAACACCAGTATCGATCTGAGTAACGTCTTTGAACTAAGCTAAACATTATCTTTGTGCAGTTCCGCCATTCAGTTCTGTGTAAGCCTTGCTTGGGTAAAGAGGTGAATAAATGAACTACTGTAAAATGGGAGTGTTGTTTGGTGAAACCGACCTGAACTTCCTCCTCACAGTTTTCAAATTCTCTTACAAGTGTATCATGAAATAAGTTATATTTTAAATTAGCATCAGGTTACTTGTACTCCTCATCCCAGTCTAACTGCTGAAGATGTTCCCCAAAATTTCTAATTTTTTAGTCATTAATTGAACACACAACTTTGGAGGGTAGTTTTGAATAACTGAATGGAGCTATGTCATATACTGTAACTAGCTGAGCACCATGATCAGAAAGGCCATTCTCAACAGGACAAGACTTTTATGTTTTTAAACTTATCTTGGTCTATAAAAGTGTTATCTATCAATGTGCTGCTGTCCTTTACTACTCGAGTTGGAAATTAATGACAGATGTCAAATTGAAAGAACCGAGCAAGACTTCCAGGTCAATGAAAGTTTCCTGAAGGGGACCTATATTCGGTTACAATTATAAAAGAGTCCTCCTTCAGTTTAAGTTGACAGGCACATGCTTCTATATGTTGCTCTAGACAAAGCTTTTTGTATCTAAGCTTTTTACACAGTGATAACTTTTGACATATATGGCAACTCCTCCTCTCATCTTATTCTCTCTACTCATATGTACAGCTAGTTTATACCCACTGATATTTACCTTTTCCATATCAGACACAATGTGATGCTCAGGCAGGCATAGTACATCTATTATATTATCAGATTCACTGTCATCTAAAGAAACCAGGAACTCATCTACTTTATTCTTCAATCCCGGAATATTATTTTTTACTTTACTTTTGCAAGAATCTACTTTTTTCTTTAATCCACCTATATTTTGGTTAAATATGGTAACATTAATATTTACTTTACTGTTGTGAGAATATTGTGAGTTTTGGACCTCTTTAGCACCTGCCTGCCTGAACTTCTCATATATTAGTCTAAAAAAGAGGTAGTACATCCATGAGTACTAGTGTCCCCCCTAATGGATTTCACTAACAACCTTTCCAGTTTACCCTTCCCTTTCCTATTGAGGTGTAGGCCATGCCTTGTGATATCCCCCCTATCAATAGCATCAACAGGAACCAATCCAATGTCTGACAGAGTAGCTGCCCTATGCAACTGATCCAACTCCATATTTACCCTCCTGACAGAGCCGCACGAAAGCAGGCACCAGCCCAACATTGGTATGGGTCATTGCAGAGACTATTTTCACCAGGTCACACACAATTCTGTAGCCCTGATTCCTATCAATACTGTTGCCCACTCCACCCACTGTCATCACATGATCCTGCATTGAGAAACCCTTGCACAAGGAACCTATATCCTCTACCACCTGTCTAAGACATGCACTTGGCTTGAAAAAGTTTGTGACCTGGTACCTGTCACCTAACTTTTCCCTGCAAAATCTGGCTCATGCCTCTTCCATGGCTGCTACCTAGCATCAGAACTTTCCTCTTACTTTCTACTTGTTTTGAAACAGTTGATTTCCTAGTGAGATTCTGTTGCATCTTAACTACATCTACTGGTGCCTCTTCCTTGCTTAACTGTGGTAGCAAGGCAAATCTATTGGTTGTGCCAAATGGGAAATTGTAAGACACTGTTCTCTTTCTGTAGCCCCTGTTCCCAGCTACCACTTCCCACCACTGTTTACCCTCCTCCCCCCTTAACCTCTTCAGTTCCTCCCTCGTTCTGTCCAAATCAGCCTGAAGGGTTCTAATTTTCTCCTCCTGTTCAGGTATAATCCTATCTCCATATAAGCGAGAACAAGATTATTGTAGTTTATTCAAGATATTATCAACTCTTTCTGGTATTGAGGGAGTTAACTACATTCTTACTTGCTATCACAGAGCATGGAGTATTTGAGATATGCCCATTATGTATATGGCGTTGCTTCTTACATGTACTCTATAGCTTCATCTCCTGAACTGTCCATGTCAGCCTCCTGCATTTTCCAGGAAGCGATTGCTCAATAAGTTGGCTAGCTGTCAGCTATTATTTACTGTTTGGCTGTGTTTTTTTTTTTTTTTTTTTTTTTTAACAAAAAAACCTCAGACTCCTTATCTAATTTCCCAGTTTCTCTCTTAACTACTACCAATATAGAAAATTTTATCTAAGTTATTCATTTCCGACACTAAACAAATGCATTTTGACTTCTTTAGCCCACAGCCTTGCTGCAGTGTAACACTGGTTCGCCTCAAGTCACAGAAATTAAGGGCTGTTGAGCTTGGCTAACACTTTGATGTGTCACTGTCAGCGTCTGCTGAGCGCTGTTGGCAAACAGCTTGAACTCAGCCCTAGTGAGGCAAACTGAGGAGCTACTTGATTGAGAAGTAGTGGCTCTAGTCTCATAAACTGACAACAGTCAGGAGGTTGATGTGCTGACCACATACCCCTCCATATCCACATCCAGTGACACCTATGGACTGAGGATGGTATGGCAGTTAGTTAGTACCACTGGGCTTTCAAGGCCTTTTCGGTTGAATAGTTTTTGGTTTCTTAATCACTTTCCTTTACACAATGTACTACTTCTGTAATATGAAATCAGATGGAAATCTCTGTTTGTTCCAGACTTGACACAAAATTTCCTTTTCCTTTTACACTGTATTTTGATTCCTTTTGTAATACAAGACTGTCTTGAAGTCTCATTAATGCCACACTTCATTGTTTTCTTAAGATAGCTGCTGTTAAAAATTTGGAATTAACATCTGTCACATTATACACATTCTACTCGTCGGCTTCCTGTGAGGCTGCCAAGAAAGTTTCTGTTGCCTGTTCATTAATTCCTTTGTTTTCCATTATGCCAATTCACTATAACCAGATAAGTCATTTAGTATGGCTAGTTGTGCACCCATGCCCTCCATTCACTACTCGATAAATAGATACATTATTGATTGAGCGTTTATCTACAAAACTGTTGTGTATTAGTGTAGTGTTCTCCTATTTGAAAATAGTTTATTTTAACCGAATTTTATAGAAAATAAATATTAAACTCTCCACAGACTATCTGCTTTTTGTCTGTCAGATATCATGTTAATGACTCAAATATTTCTAATTATACTTGAAAATTTCATGGTGGGATCTATACACTGCAATAACTATAAATGACTTTTATAGTAGCAACAACTCACAAGCACAGGTTCTGAATTGCTGGTTTTAATACATTTAAACTTGACAACATTTTTAACAAACATCAAAACACCTGTGGTTCATGGTGTGGGTTCCTGTAGTCATGTCCTAGTTCATGAACCACGGGCAACGTATGAGTGGCCAAGTAAGTGGTCCCGACAGTCGGGATACCAGTTACTTTGGAATAAGGCTGGGCATCTCGGACATATTCTGAGTCATGGTCACCTTTGTGCTCATACGGCAAAGACTACCAAATCCACCGGTTAGTCCCTCAGCCGTTAGGGGTAAAACCCAATGGGACTCGGGGCAAGTAAGGCTAGCAACCTGCTTCCCTGGTACTTTAAATATGATGCTGGCAACAATCAGAGCAAAATGCCTCGGACCTTTGGAGGTGACGGAGTCCCACCTCTAACTGACAAACCAGGGACTCCTAAGATACGACTTGGCAAACAAATGGTAATGAGATGGGGAGCTATTAATATCAATGGGGGCTACTCTGGGAAGAAGGTAGAGCTGGCAGAGGCTGCAAGTAAGATGGGGCTGGACGTTTTAGCTGTTAGTGACATTCGGGTAAGGGGTGAGAAAGAAGAGGAAGTGGGAGAATACAAGGCCTACCTGTCAGGAGTCAAAGCAGGAATAGCACAATGGGGTGTAGGGCTTTACATCAGGAAAGAAATGGAACCCAGCGTAGTTGCAATAAGGTATGTAAACGAACGACTGATGTGGATAGATTTGACAGTGTCTAGCAAGAAAATTAGGATTGTGTCAGTATATTCGCATTGTGAAGGGACAGATCACGATAAGATGGATAGTTTTTATGAGGCACTCAGTGATGTAGTTGTTAGAGTAAAGGACAAGGACAGTGTTCTGCTCATGGGTGATTTTAACACCAGGATTGGAAATCGAACAGAAGGGTATGAAAAGGTTATGGGTAAATTTGGAGAGGATATGGAGGCCAACAGGAACGGGAAACAACTCTTGGATTTCTGTGCCAGTATGGGCTTAGTAATCACAAACTCCTTTTTTAAACATAAGAACATGCACTGGTATACTTGGGAAGGCAGGGGAACCAGATCTGTCATTGACTATACAATAACAGATCAGGAATTCAGGAGGGCTGTGAGGGACACACGTGTATTCAGGGGATTCTTTGATGACTGATCATTATTTAATCTGCAGTGAAATTGGGATTGTGAGGCCAAAAGCGCAGGAGGTCAGGTCCATATGTAGGAGGATAAGAGTGGAGAAACTTCAGGATAAGGAAATCAGGCACAAGTACATAACAGCGATCTCAGAAAGGTACCAGTTAGTTGAATGTAGTCAATTACAGTCATTGGAAAAGGAATGGACAAGGTACAGGGACACAGTACTAGAAGTGGCTAAAGAATGTCTTGGAACAGTAGTGTGTAAAAGTAGGATGAAGCAAACAGCTTGGTGGAATGACACAGTCAAGGCAGCCTGTAAAAGGAAAAAGAAGGCGTATCAAAAATGGCTACATACCAAAACCCAGGTAGACAGAGAAAGTTATGTTGAAGAAAGAAACAAAGCCAAACAGATAATTGCAGCATCCAAGAAGAAATCGTGGGAAGACTTTGGAAACAGGTTGGAGACTATGGGTCAAGCTGCTGGAAAACCATTCTGGAGTGTAATTAGCAGTCTTCGAAAGGGAGGTAAGAAGGAAATGACAAGTATTTTGGACAGGTCAGGAAAACTGCTGGTGAATCCTGTGGATGCCTTGGGCAGATGGAGGGAATATTTTGAAGAGTTGCTCAATGTAGGTGAAAATGCGATCAGTAATGTTTCAGATTTCGAGGTAGAATGGGATAGGAATGATGATGGAAATAGGATCACATTTGAGGAAGTGGAAAAAATGGTCAATAGATTGCAGTGCAATAAAGCGGCTGGGGTGGATGAAATTAAGTCGGAACTCATCAAATACAGTGGAATGTCAGGTCTTAAATGGCTACACAGGATAATTGAAATGGCCTGGGAGTCAGGACAGGTTCCATCAGACTGGACAAAAGCAGTAATCACACCAATCTTTAAACATGGTAACAGAAAAGATTGTAACAACTACAGAGGTATCTCTTTAATCAGCGTTGTGGGTAAAATCTTCTCAGGTATTGTTGAAAGGAAAGTGCGAGTATTAGTTGAGGACCAATTGGATGAAAATCAGTGTGGGTTTAGGCCTCTTAGAGGTTGTCAGGACCACATCTTTAGCTTACGGCAAATAATGGAGAAGTGTTATGAGTGAAACAGGGAATTGTATCTATGCTTTATAGATCTAGAAAAGGCATATGACCGGGTTCCTAGGAGGAAGTTACTGTCTGTTCTACAAGATTATGGAAATTATGGAATAGGAGACAAACTTTTGCAAGCAATTAAAGGTCTTTACATGGATAGTCAGGCAGCAGTTAGAGTTGATGGTAAATTGAGTTCATGGTTCAGAGTAGTTTCAGGGGTAAGACAAGGCTGCAACCTGTCTCCACTGTTGTTCATATTACACTCCTGGAAATTGAAATAAGAACACCGTGAATTCATTGTCCCAGGAAGGGGAAACTTTATTGACACATTCCTGGGGTCAGATACATCACATGATCACACTGACAGAACCACAGGCACATAGACACAGGCAACAGAGCATACACAATGTCGGCACTAGTACAGTGTATATCCACCTTTCGCAGCAATGCAGGCTGCTATTCTCCCATGGAGACGATCGTAGAGATGCTGGATGTAGTCCTGTGGAACGGCTTGCCATGCCATTTCCACCTGGCGCCTCAGTTGGACCAGCGTTCGTGCTGGACGTGCAGACCGCGTGAGACGACGCTTCATCCAGTCCCAAACATGCTCAATGGGGGACAGATCCGGAGATCTTGCTGGCCAGGGTAGTTGACTTACACCTTCTAGAGCACGTTGGGTGGCACGGGATACATGCGGACGTGCATAGTCCTGTTGGAACAGCAAGTTCCCTTGCCGGTCTAGGAATGGTAGAACGATGGGTTCGATGACGGTTTGGATGTACCGTGCACTATTCAGTGTCCCCTCGACGATCACCAGTGGTGTACGGCCAGTGTAGGAGATCGCTCCCCACACCATGATGCCGGGTGTTGGCCCTGTGTGCCTCGGTCGTATGCAGTCCTGATTGTGGCGCTCACCTGCACGGCGCCAAACACGCATACGACCATCATTGGCACCAAGGCAAAGCGACTCTCATCGCTGAAGACGACACGTCTCCATTCGTCCCTCCATTCACGCCTGTCGCGACACCACTAGAGGCGGGCTGCACGATGTTGGGGCGTGAGCGGAAGACCGCCTAACGGTGTGCGGGACCGTAGCCCAGCTTCATGGAGACGGTTGCGAATGGTCCTCGCCGATACCCCAGGAGCAACAGTGTCCCTAATTTGCTGGGAAGTGGCGGTGCGGTCCCCTACGGCACTGCGTAGGATCCTACGGTCTTGCCGTGCATCCGTGCGTCGCTGCGGTCCGGTCCCAGGTCGACGGGCACGTGCACCTTCCGCCGGCCACTGGCGACAACATCGATGTACTGTGGAGACCTCACGCCCCACGTGTTGAGCAATTCGGCGGTACGTCCACCCGGCCTCCCGCATGCCCACTATACGCCCTCGCTCAAAGTCCGTCAACTGCACATACGGTTCACGTCCACGCTGTCGCGGCATGCTACCAGTGTTAAAGACTGCAATGGAGCTCCGTATGCCACGGCAAACTGGCTGACACTGACGGCGGCGGTGCACAAATGCTGCGCAGCTAGCGCCATTCGACGGCCAACACCGCGGTTCCTGGTGTGTCCGCTGTGCCTTGCGTGTGATCATTGCTTGTATATCTCTCTCGCAGTGTCCGGAGCAAGTATGGTGGGTCTGACACACCGGTGTCAATGTGTTCTATTTTCCATTTCCAGGAGTGTATTTATGGATCATATGTTGAAAACAATAGACTGGCTGGGTGAGATTAAGATATGTGAACACAAAATAAGCAGTCTTGCATATGCGGATGACTTAGTTGTGATGGCAGATTCGATTGAAAGTTTGCAAAGTAATATTTCAGAGCTAGATCAGAAATGTAAGGACTATGGTATGAAGATTAGCATCTCCAAAACGAAAGTAATGTCAGTGGGAAAGAAATATAAACGGATTGAGTGCCAAATAGGAGGAACAAAGTTAGAACAGGTGGACAGTTTCAAGTACTTAGGATGCATATTCTCACAGGATGGCAACATAGTGAAAGAACTGGAAGCGAGGTGTAGCAAAGCTAATGCAGTGAGCGCTCAGCTACGATCTACTCTCTTCCGCAAGAAGGAAGTCAGTACCAAGACTAAGTTATCTGTGCACCGTTCAATCTTTCGACTAACTTTGTTGTACGGGAGCGAAAGCTGGGTGGATTCAGGTTACCTTATCAACAAGGTTGAGGTTATGGATATGAAAGTAGCTAGGATGATTGCAGGTACTAGTAGATGGGAACAATGGCAGGAGGGTGTCCACAATGAGGAAATCAAAGAAAAACTGGGAATGAACTCTATAGATGTAGCAGTCAGGGCGAACAGGCTTAGATGGTGGGGTCATGTTACACGCATGGGAGAAGCAAGGTTACCCTAGAGACTCATGGGTTCAGCAGTAGAGGGTAGGAGGAGTCGGGGCAGACCGAGGAGAAGGTACCTGGATTCGGTTAAGAATAATTTTGAAGTAATCGGTTTAACATCAGAAGAGGCACCAATGTTAGCACTGAATAGGGGATCATGGAGGAACTGTATAAGGGGGGCTATGCTCCAGACTGAACGCTGAAAGGCATAATCAGTCTTAAATGATGATGATGATGATCATCATCAAAACACCTTTCTCCAATAGGAATAGGCTGCTACTTTATAGTCTTCTATGTTAAACACATGGAGTCCAGTGTTTACACAGTGTTCAAACAGACGTAATACATAAAATTCCTTTAGGCATTATACATCACATAAACAGAAAAAAGTTCATTGCCTTTGTTTTTTAGTCTTCTAATACACTGATGTATCACAGTAAGCTTATTTAAACACTTATTTTTTGTGTGACACTTCATTTATCTGGACCCATTTTAAAGCAGTATGTCTTAATCAGGCATTTAGCCTAAAAAAGGTTATAACTATAAATAGTTTACCTTTGATGACAGTGCCTGCCCATGTTTTTTCATCAGCTAGCAGTTCACCTAATCTCTTTCACACTCTGTTAGGTTGTAGGCAATGTGTTCTGTATCCCCATCTTCCCATAGCAACAACAGACACTGCACCAATATTAACCCCACCTGAAGTCATCAGTAACCTGGTCAGTTCCTGGTTAACTTGCATGACAGCTGTGTTCATTCAGGGCTGACTGCTTAATTAAAAAAATAAACACATTTGTGCATGACATCGTTGCAAATAGCTTATCCAGGTCACTACCGACACTACAGCTCTATTCTTGACCATACTGTTGTCTGTCACGCAAGTTTAAATACCTGGTCCTCTTTATTCAAATCCCCAGCCAGTGCGTCAATCTCCACTATTACCCAGACTATGCTAGCACTATGTTTTACAATACCCGTACTTAAGACCGGGTGTAGTTTCTCCTGCAGCTGTTACCCTACACATTTGCCTTCACTGCTACCTACAGTCAATTTGGTATAAGAAGATGGAGTGGGCTGGGAGTAAGTGCCTCATGCATTTACCTCAACCAGTCACATAACACAATTCTGTATACATCTCTATGGGAATGCCTCAGTGTTGCTGGTGTTCTATAGATGGCTATCGTTTTCACCTGCAGCTGTTTGCAGTTTCGAATTGAAAGCTGGCAACAGCACTGCTAGCCATCAGGGATGATCTTCCACTAACTCGACTATAGTTGTTCTATTCAAGCCTCGTTACGCTGTGGAAGCATGCACATTTGCTACCCACAGTCAAACTATTATAAATATTTACACAGACACCTACATCAACATCCACACTCTGCAAACACTGAAGTGTAAAACAGACGACACTATCCATTGTACAAATTACTACTGCTTTTTCCCTGTTTCATTCATATGTGGAGTGAGGAAGGATGATTGCTTAAACACATCTGAGCAAAGTGTAATTACTCTAGTCTTGCCTTTGAGACCCTACAGGAATAGTGTCTAAATGTCTTAAGTATAATCTTAGGTTCATCACTTAAAAGTTGGTTCTTGAAACTAACTAAGTAGGCTTTCATGAGACAGTTTGCATTTATCCTCAAGCCTTTGCTTGTCCAGTTCTTATACCATCTCTGTGACAGTCAACCCATGTGTCAAACCATTCATGCTGCCCTTCTTTGTATACATTCAATATCCCCTGTGAGCCATATTTTAAGAGGAGTCAGAGTTGGCTTTCAAGTGCTTCAGCTTTAGTTTGATATGTAACTCAACAGTGATGTAGAATCTGTTCTACCCTAATGAAATTCAAGAAAATATATTTTGAAAAACGAATAGGATGAAGCAGTATAGTGGTAGGTTGCTAGAGACAGAGAGAGTGTACAAGTCACGTTTCTACGATTCTTTTGTTAATGGAAACCTTGATGGGATCTACAGAACTTGATAAATGAATATGGGAATATAAATTTCATGAAGATGTCGGTTGCAGTTATTATAGCTGTACAATGTACTCTATACATTATTAAAGAGATACCCAAGCTATATCATGAGAAAAACCTTAAAATGTATTGTAAAATATCTTTAGTTTAACATTTATGAACATGAAATCCCATTAAATGTGATTGGATACTGACTCAACATTTTTTGACAGTTGAAGGTAAAGGAATAACACCTCTAAATAATGAAAGGTGCACTGGTGTTACTGTGACTTCATCCATTGTTTGCAATGCTGTTGTGACTTGTCATTATGAATTAGCCTACTTATCAATACTTGAAGCTACACACTTTATATATTATATACTACACGGTGGAGCGAAAGTCTTGTAGAATAAATAATCAAGTTTGTTTGCATATTTTTGTTGCAGGTACTAGATGAGTAGAGAGCATTGTAATGGCCGTTGTTAAATGGAATCAGACCAGCAGTGTGTCCTATCTTCCACGAGCAGGGCAGCCTTCAATTAGTGTAGAAAGTGTTGGTGTTGTACAACAGGCATTCTTACAAAGCCCTTCCAAATTTACTTAACATACATCTTGCAAATTAGAGACTCCTAGGACCACAGTGCAAGGAATTCTACGCAACAGATTGCACTTCATGCACCAGATATAACACACGCATTACAACCTGATGATGGAACTTGTCGAGTAGCTTTTGCAACAGATATTGGCACAAATCAATAACAGCAGTGAGTATCTTCTACAAATTCGCTTTTCATATGAGGCTACTTTCTGGTAAAGTTAGAAAGCACAATGTGAGGATATGGGATTCATTGCATTAAATCACATTGGGGATTCCCTTAAAGTGAATGTGTGGTACAGTTTGATGCACAACAGATTCACTGGGTCTTTCTTCTTTGTCGAAAAGTCAGTAACAGCTAACACCTATCCAGTTACGTTACAATGTTTTGTGGAACCTCCACAGAGATACTTGCTGACTGATGCGATTTTCCAACAAGGTGGTACATCAACGCATTGGGGATTGCAAGTAAGAAATTTTCTAAATGAAACATTTCGTGACTGGGGGATTGGGAATGATGGTCCCATTGGCTGGCCGGAAATACGGAAGCGTCCGATCCCACCCGTCTGCTTTGACCCATGACGTCACAAATATGGCGGAAACGACCATAAACCACGATTCCAATATGACGCATATAAAGTCGGTACGTACCCGTTATAAGGACGAAAATACATCGAAAAACAAACACATACACTTTCCACAAAAAGCCTAATGATACTAATGGGACAAGGGCGGAAAATGGGGTGTTATTGGGTGGGGGCAAACTAAATATAAACAAATTTAGACACCCACCCCCATACAAAACGACGAAAAATACCAACATCACTAAACTCCCTAAATACCACTAAACACAATATCATCTGGAATCGGACACTTCCCTTGACCTATAGAGCTCAACAACAGCTCCCGATCCCATAAATTAGGATCCAACACTTCCCTTGGCCTATATAGCTCAAAAACATCTCCCGATACCAATATCAACATACAGAGCCATACATTGGGATCGAACACTTCCTTGACCTGCGCACTGTTAATTTTATCCGTCATATCCATTCCTGAACAAAAACAACAACCGATTAATTTTACTAAAATTACCACACGATGTACAGCGAACAACACTAATTTAACATTCACACAAAATCGTTAACTCACTGAAACAAATTCCACTACAAACACAGCCGACACTCTAACAATTCTGGATAATGAGCAAAAGCAAACTGAGCCCATTACATCACACAAACGAAAACCCTGAACTTACCACCAGAGAGCACAACAAACCACAACACGACGACATCTACAAACATGCCACACTCACAAACCAAACTCCGCGCCGTCATAACGTCACACACAACACCCTTACATCACGGGTCAAAGCCGACGCGTGGGATCGGACGCTTCTGTCGACCCAGCTGGCCTGGACGATCACCAGACATAACGTCTTTAGGTTTCTTTTTGTGAGGTTATGTAAAAGACGAGATTTACACTACACGAGTACCTGATGTTAATGCATTAAGAAGAATAATAGCAGGTGTTGTTGCTGGTACTACACAAGAAATGTAGTCAAACGTATGACCTGAAATTGAACATCAATAAGATATTCTTTGAGAAGAAATGGTGCAATGTTGTAGTTAATGGAATCTCAACAAAAACTTTACAATGTATTCTTTGATTTGTCACAAACCATAAATTTGTACAGCCTATGCTTTTGTACAACAAATATTGATTACTGTATGAACACTTTAGGCCCACCCTGTATCTTAGCTTACTTTCCTGAAAATATTTCTGTAATTACATTTTGACCGATCTAATACCAATTATCAGGTGTAAGAGAGAACAAAACACTCAAAAACTTTAATCTGAACTGCATATGATATAAGAATTCTCATTCAGTATCAATTGGGCATACATTGACATTGTTTCCAAGCTCTACAGAAATGTAAATAAAGTGAGTGACACATCAAGTGCTTAATTTTCCATCTTATTTCTGACAATGAACAAGATCTATTTGCAAATTAAAAATAACTTTCATGCCTTCAAATTTTGTTAACAGTACCATGTAAAAATAGATTTAGGCTATCACATTTGCTTATACAGTGCTATGTGGCCTATCTATATAAATCATTGTTAGCATTATGTTCACTATGACCTCTGGAAGAACAAGTGGGGCTTATTCATCACATCACAAAATAATATGTCATCTCTCAACACATCATGATACCAATTAATCCCAAGTCATAGAATACTTGTCTTTCACAGCACAGTGTCAAAATGTTGAACATAAGTTACTGAGAGAGGAAATAACAAAATAAATAATTATGATTATTGACACTGTCTTCCACTTAGGTTATCACTAGTATTGGTCCGTGCAACGTTCAATAGTTTCGTAGTTCAAAACCTTTCAAACAGCAGCAAATTCTGAACTAGCAATGTATACTCTGCAAAAAGAACTATCACCAACATGCACTCCTTCCTTTCTTTATCAAAACTAGGCTTGTATACCTCATTTATCACCTATTTTCCTGAATATTTGCACTTTAGATATTTTCAGTGACAGGTAGTATGTGTGTAACCATTTTACATGTTTTCGCCTCTCTACGAATTTCGCTGTAATCACAACATTCATGAAAAATTAACCTCAAATAAGAAACGATCTAAAAACTCTAAAATGTAAGTGAAACAAAAAATGAGTAAGTCTGAGAATGGATGTTAAACAGCCGAAATCACATTTCCCCAGCGTCAGCACAACAAATGATGAGTTTTGGAATACCCTGGAAACGAATGAACTGTGCCAGTGACGAGGCGTTTTGCGTGCGAACTGCCGTAAGAACTTCTAATGTTAATGAGATCTCCAGGCTTTAACTCTAAATTTATTTGATTTTTGTAAAATATTTTCATGTACAACAAATAAACTCATCCAACTTCGTGATGACCATTAAATGTTTTCTTGTCAGTGATGACGCTCATTTGGGATCAGAATGTACTCGACACCCTACATTGTAATCCTCCTTACTCACCACGAAAGTTTCTGCCTCCAGAACTCTTCAGTTTTCCAGAAACTGCAGTCGGAACAAGTGTAATCGAAGAAAACATCCCCTAGGAGTGAGCCTGGTAATCTTCCTGCACTTACACAATTCGGATGCACATTTTTCCTACACACATTACACGTTATAAACGGTTCTTTATCATTAGCGCATTTAAAACACGATCTCATTTTTAATTTAAAATGTATTGCACTTGTTTACATTGATTAGAACGCACATCTACATCTTTTCAAAACACACTATCTCGATTTTAAATCAGCCGCGTAGTGCTTTTATCTTCGACGTGCGCTTATTTCCCAAGCGAAAAAAATCTTTCCGAGCAAAGTTTCTCACTTTTACCAGCAGCCAAAGAGCGCTCACACTCGTTCCTAGCACCTCTGTCTAGGGACAGCAAATCTTGATGCCGATCGGCTAGCCTCGTGCCTGCAGCCCGAAACGCTATTGGGGGTAGATACCGAAATCTTTTAATACTCACAGCAATCTTCTGGGTATAATTTATAATTTATTCAATTTCGAAGATTGTTACTGGTGTAAATATTCACATATACAGATAAGAGACTTTAGGTACGTAAAAATTTCATGATATTTATAACAATGACATATTATTACATATCATCGTCATCATCATCAAATTGGCTATCGAGGACCCTGTCGGTCATGCACCGACCTCACAATGCTCCTCCATAGATGGCAAAATTCTGCATTCTGGTTCCAGTTGTGTTGTTACAGACTAGCTTGCAAAGGTCTTTCTGTGGCTCATCCTCTCATCGCTTCCTGGGTCTTCCGATTGGACGAGTACCATCAGGTCTTCCATAAGTACCGCTTTTGCCCGAAAGGTGTCTGGTCTCCTAGCAGTGTGACCTGCCAAGTTTATTCTCCACGCTTTCAGTATTTGAACAATGTTCGGTTGCCTCATCAGCTCCATTAGCTCCTTTCCTGGACGGGTCCAACGATCCTTCTCATAATTTTTCTTTTGAAGACCAACAAGTCTTCTTCATCCTTCTTTGTTGTGCTCAGGGTTTCTGTCCTATACAACAATACTGGTACTATCACGGCATTGTATACTTAAAGTTTGGTCTTAATTGACAGATCCTTGGATGACATTGTCTGCTTTAGACTGCAATAAGTTTTAGACACTTTCACAATATGTTGGTTTATTTCCTGTTAAACCATGTACCATGTTCCACTTTAGCAAATTTCCATATCCCAACCTGTAATGGGATGTCATTTGGGGCTTCTCTTGATACTTCAATTACGTCGGTCTTTTCTGCTTTAATCCATAACCCAATCTTATTTGCATTTTGCGCTAGGTCCTGTGTAGTTTCTGCCATCTCTTCCTCTGATTATACTAGAACTGCAATGTCGTCTGCATAACCCAATAAATCTGTCCTACCATATAGTGTCACCCCTTAGTTTTCTCTTTTCATTTCTTGGATTATTTTCTCTAGGACCAGATTAAATAACAATGGTGAAGTAACATCACCTTGTCTCACACCCATTCTGATATGGAATTACTTGGACAGCTCCCCTTGGTATTTGACTTTGGACATTGTCTCCGCTGTGCACACCATGACCATATTTATTAACTTCATTGGTATACCAAGTTCTCTCAGGATGTTGTACATACTTAATCTGTGGATACTGTCATAATCCTTTCAGAAGTCCATGAACATCACAAGAAACCGATGGTTGAATTCCAAGCACTTTTCTCAGATTTGCCTCATGGTGAAAATTTGATCGATGGTCGATCGTCCTTCCTGGAAGCCTCCCTGGTATTCTCCTAAAATATCTTTTGCCAATGGCTTAAGTTTTTCAAGAATTCTTAAAAATAGAATATTATAAGGTACCCTTAGGAGAGAAATGCTTCTGTAGTTGTTACAATTCCTATTACTGTTCTTTTTATGCAATGGGATAGTGATGGCTGCTTTCCTCTCTTGTGGGATTTCCTCTTTTTCCCATATTTCTTTTATGAGATTGTATACCTCTTCCTGAAGTGTTTCTCCTCCTGCCTTTAACATCTCTGTCGTTATAATTTCCTCTCCTGGTGCCTTATTACTCTTTAGTTTCCTCATTGATCTTTCTACATCGCGTTGAGTCACTTGAATGTTTGTGGCTTCTCCTTCACCCTCTGTATAATTCTTATGTGGAAAGACACTCTCTGGATCTTCAGCATTTAATAGCTCTTCAAAATATTCTCTCCACCTATTCAGAATTTTTTTTCTTGTCTGTTAGCATATTGCCATCCTTATCATTAAAAACCAAAGTTCGTTTCTGTGACCATTCCTCACAGGTTTCAACATCTGAATCATATTCTGGCTGTCTGATATTGTATTTCACTTTTCGAGATCATCAATGATATATATAGTTCATGATCTTTCTTTTTCCTGTTCTCAGAATCCTATTTGTTTCTCTTCCTCTTCTTACAGTCTTGAGTGCTTCCTGTTGCACTGCATGTTGTCTGTCCAGCATGTGCTCTCTTCCTGGCCTTCACAGTTTGTTCGCATGTCTCATTCAACCACTTCTTCTTCATTGTTAGCTTTTCTCTCCTAGAATGTCTTCAGCTGCTTCGGTTACACAGGTCCTTATTTCTTCCCATTGCTTGTTAACACTTATTTCATCAGTGTGATCTGATGCCAATACTTCAAACTTGTTATGCATTTTAATGTTATACTGCTGACATGTCTCTGGATTACATATAATGTCAAAATTATATATGCAGTAACCTTTTAACCAGTGATTTATTACAACTTACTATGGCCAGTCAGAACTTTTTCACTTAAATCTGATTCTTCATACTCTTTTTATGGAGTAGTATGCTTTCATCTGAAACCACTCTGCTAGAACAATCTTAAGGAGGCCAATCCACACTGGCTGTCACGTCACATCACATCCTGTCAAAAGTCTGTAAGCTTATCAACAAAGTTTCAAGAACAGGCTTAAACTGATTACTCCAAGTATAAACTACAAATCCCTACATATTGCTCACATAGGGATCATGAAGATAAGATTAGAATTATTACTGCACTCACAGACATGTTCAAACAATCATGTTTCTTGCGCTCCATATGTGAATGGAACAGGAAAAAATCATAATAACTAATACAATGGGATGTAACCTCTGCCAAGCACCTCACGGTGGTTTGCTGAGTACGGATGTAGATGTAGAAAACATTCTGTAATGCATTTCAAAATGCGGCATCCACAATGGCT
This sequence comes from Schistocerca serialis cubense, assembly GCF_023864345.2. Lineage (NCBI taxonomy): Eukaryota > Metazoa > Arthropoda > Insecta > Orthoptera > Acrididae > Schistocerca > Schistocerca serialis. The sequence goes on from NC_064642.1 coordinate 532,314,155, forward strand.
GTCCTGTCACGTCACGTCATAGCAGGGCACCATCAAGGTTTCTTGGGAAGTAAGTTTTGACAGCTGATATTATCTGTCTGTTGTTGATCATATGACATCCAAGTTCGTATCCTCGTGATACATGACCATGTGCACATCTCCATATTTCAGTCTGTTGTGGGTGATATAAGTTGTCTGTTGTTCATTGTTTTCGTTATTTCTTACAAATTGTTTCACTATTTCTTTTGTAAATATTTTTAATTTTGTGATGAATGACGAAAAATTGATAGAAACTGTGAAGCAGTAGTCTCAATTGTACGACATGAGCGTACTAAATGACTGGCACCCTACTACATTTATATAGTGGATTTTTATACATAACAATACTGTATTTTATATTTTACAATGAAATGGGCTACAGTGTGGCTGCAACTTGAAGTGAAAAAGAACTGCGGGTAGAATCAGATTGTTCAGTATGTGGATTTTATTTGTATGTTGTCAGACATTAGTAATGTTTCATAAAGAAATTGACTGAACCTTCAGGCACTACAACACTGGAAAAAGGTTTCTTTTGTGAAACATGCATCAAGTAATGTATTAAAGTTGTTTGTTTAAATGTGTGTTTGTGGCAGGGTAATTTATTGCTAATTAGCTCTCTGCGTGTGAAACTGTCTGGAAGCATCAGTGGACAATATTTGTGTAGTTTCACTAGCTGAATCCAGTACAAATAAGGGACTTGAACCACTAAAATCCAAATATAAGACGTAAAGAAAACCTATAAAGCTTGAAGAGAAATGTATTGAGGGAGACATGACCATTGCGCAAAAAACTGCACTGGACTGGCAACTAAATTAAAACAAACCATAGTGATTAAAATTTTCTGGGCATTATGCCGCGTCATTGCTAAACACTAACAACAATAATACACTGAAACCGACGTTTTGGCCGAATTGCAACGGCCTTCCTCAGGGCACGACTGGTTTTTGCATGGGAATAGGTGCTTCTATTTATTACAGACTATCGATGCCTGACGTCACTGTTGTAAAACTTTTAATTGGCCCTCTAATATGATTGGCTAGTCATGACGTAAGGGAAGATGGAAAGAAAGAGGCTATTCGTGGATGTCCATGTCGTCAACGATTGGTAGCTGTCCGCCAGTCAGCGTTCGGCTTCTGGTTGGCACGTTTTCCTCCTGGTGTGTGTGGAAGTGGACTGACAGTTGCTCTACAGTTGTTTGTGCGGATACGTCGGTTTTAGTTTATTATTGTTGTTAGTTTTTAGCAATGACGCGGCATAATACCCAGAAGAATTTTAATCACTATGACACCAGCCGCAGAAGCCTATGTTCTTATAAAACAAACCAGTTTTTCGAGGGATGTGATGGCAGCTCGTAACACAACACTGTCTTCCTTTTAGTAATTCTGGGTACAATTTGACCTGCAAACGAAAAAACTGATGCTTCGACTTTCTAAAATACAAAATGCATATTCCCCTTTTTCAAGAGCCTTGTATAGTGTGAGTGAAATTCCCCTTCTGTATTACGTAATGACATTTTTTCGGACCCATGCGCTCTCTTTGTGTTGTTATGCACTTCTGTCTCCCTTCTCTAATATTCAAGCTATCTCTGCAAGCTACATATTGTATATGTCCAATAAATGTCATTTCCATGTAAATGTGGACTCCAGCATCCATGTGTGAAAGTTACTGCACTGTGTATATGCACTTTGTGCATAAAAACAGTTGAAAATCATCTTACAAAAATGGCAGTTCCCACGAAAAAAAAGGTTTATGGTAGTGTACCGCCTCCTGGCGTATTTTCCCCTGTGAATATACTTCAAAAAAGAATTTAATAATTTTCTGTAAAGTGCGAAAACACTGACATGTTTTCATAAGTGCATCAAGTGAAATGGGCAAAGACGATAAGCACGATTTATTATCTGTGTAGACAATGACTATAGAAGACAATATGTACTGTCTTCATTTGTCTCGTAAAAGAGAAGATATTGTACCTCTTTGAGTATTACTGCTGACCTAGCAACATGCACTCTTCCGTTGTTCCAAACTAAGAGGACTGTAATAGGTATAATAACTGTTAATTTATCTAAATTGTTTTCAGAATACAAAATGCTATTTGTTACTATTGAAACCATCTTTTATTTATACAAGAATTGTGTTCTTTCGTACAGTTATTATAAGTTTTATTAATTACAATCTTTTTCTGTTGTTGTCTGCCATTATGGTCGGTACAAGTATTTTTGTAACTGCGGCTCTTGCAACCTAGATATTACTAAGACAACTAATTCAATTTATCCATTTATGAAAATATTAAAGCATCTTCGCCATTATTTTGATTTTCTGAATCAAATTTTGCCATACTGGGCCAATAATGTCGTGTATGTAATTTTTTCACCTAGGTGCCATGACAGATAAAGCTATAACTAAATATACTTCATGCAATTGAAATTAACAAACCAGTGTGCCACTAATAAACGTAGATGCATTCGAACGCTAAGGTTTCAACCTCTGAGGCAAAAAGAGATCGTGTTCAAAAATTATTTTTGCTTGGTGTGTAATAACATAACTTCAATAAAAGGAAATGATTATAATCAATTATTTACCACACCAAAGTGTTGGGTGTAATAAGTCTATGTTAACATTTGTACAGTTTAAGATGTTGTAAGAAGATCTATGACAAAAATAATTAACCATTATCTGCTTAAAAGACGATTTCATGCCATACGTTAAATTACACTACACACAGACACATTACACTTTGCATGTAGTCATAAGTTGTATCATACTAATGAATATGTGAATGTGTATTTTCTTTTCATGTAGTTAAACATTTAAGTGAATTGAGAGGAAGAAAAGTAAAGGAAATAAAATCAAATGATCTAATAAACTGGAGTTGGCCACTTATATTCAACTGTATCACAGTATTATTCAGAGAAGACGTCACATGTAGGACATATATGCATGTGTTCACTTTCGGTCGTTTACCAGCCAGCTTGCACTACATATTCATATTTTTTGAACTGGCTATAGATAAACACAGCTCGAGCTAAGTGCAGAAAATTAGCTGTGAGACAGTCTTCAACTGTTGCAGCGACTTTAAGAGCAGTCGATAAGCAATTTTGTGCAAATATTTGTGTCTTTAGTTATAAGTCCTATTTTGTAGATGTGTACTGCATGTGTATTTTAATAACAGCTTAGCAAAGTGGTGAGGCCAAAGCGAAACGAAATCCCTGGCGCTGAGCAGAATGACAGTGTGCAGAAAACAGATATGACAATAATTTAGACTTTACTGTCAACTGCATTTCCCACATGGGAAGCAGAAACCCAAAACAGGACATATTAGACAAAGGAAATATGTTTACTACATCCAGTAGTGAAGCCGCAATCGCTATTTATGTGCACGGGGCAGCATTAGCTGATCCTCTAACACAGAATGTACCAGGAACATATTTAATCACTATCTTGTTACAAAAACTGGATGTAAGAGGAAGTGAGCATGAAGAGCGGCAGGCTCTTAGGGAAAAACAACTCCTGATGAAGTTTCAAAAGGAACAATGTAATAAACAGGATTTATTATCAAAAGAACGAGACGCTAAGGAGGAGCTTAGGGAGAAGAAAACGATGAAACAACTAAATCAAGCACTAACTGCTCGAGATGAGGAGTTAGTATGCAGACTAAATGTAATCTTAGATACTCGCAAAAAAAACTATCTTGGAGAATATTAAGGGGGATCTAGATAGTATTCGCAAAGACATCACTACTCTGCAGACTATATGCAAAGATACATAAGTGAAAAAATTGATAGCAGATCTGGAGGAAATGAAAGTATCTCTTGACACTTTAGAAGGTCAAGTGAAAATAGTCACTTCAACTGTGGACGAAATGAGTACACAGATGAGGGAGACAATCCTGAGGGAGGTAAAGAAAGAGGTAGAAAAAGCCACGATAGAGTCAGCTTTTGGCAAGAGTGAAACTTACCAAGACTTATGTGGAGATCTAACTAGTATCAGGAAAATCGTATAGCCTACCTTCTTCATGTCGAAAGGTAACCAACAGGTGCAGGTCGGAGAACCTGACAGGCAGATGCGCAATGAATACAATGCTGAGTGAAATGATGTAAGCCATACTGTTACTCAGTATGGTAATAGATCAATAGCTCAACCAGTGTATGAACGCATGACTAGAGATGAGAGTGTAATAACACCAGCTATGAGACAAACTGAGGTATGTCATACATGGGACCAGGCGTACCAACCTTGACAAACTTAATGCAAGAAGAAATTTGACCAAACATTACTAGTTCTAAACTTCCAAGATGACAAAATGAATATCCACCTATGGTATTCAAAAAGAATTTACGAAGTGTTCTGCCAAGTTCATAGACAGAAAAGCTGAAAATTCAGTTTGTTATTTCACATGTAACTGGAAATACATCTCCAAGTTGCAGAGAGATGCAACACATTTATGGATTTTGAGAAACGCTTTTTAGGACGGTTCTGGTCTGCAGGTATGCTGGAATGTGTTAGGAAGCTTACACACGGCGCAGAATTATACACTCCCAAAGTGGGAAGTCTCAGAAAATATTTCGAGAAATACGAGGAGAGACCCAAAAATAACCGGAATTTCTTTCTAGAAAGCATATACTTTATTGTTTTAAAACACAACCTTAATCTCCTTCGAAGTACTCTCCATTAGCAATAATACACTTGTCCAAACGTTCATTCCAGTTTCGAAGCACCTTTTAAATTTGTCCTCTTTGTTACCAGCTAGCACTTTCATGACATTGCGTTTTATGTCTTCCACATCCGCTAAACGCTTCCCTCTCAAGTCTCTTTTCATCCTCGGGAATAGGAAGAAGTCCGAGGGTGCTAAATCCGGCAAATAGGGCGCGTGGGTCAAGGTAGTCGTCTTCGTTGAGGCCAAAAACTGGCGAACGCTGAGAGCCATGTGCGCGGGAGCGTTGTCGTGATGCAGGAACCACACGCCAGAATTCCACAAAGCCAGACGTTTTCGCGACAAACTTCTGCGACGCCGTTTCATGACCTTCAAATAGAATTGTTGGTTTACTGTCTGGTTTTCAGGAACAAATTCAGAGTGTACGATCCCTTTGATGTCAAAAAAACAAATCAACATCATGTTCACATTCGATTTCACTTGTCGAGCATTTTTTGGTCGAGTTGAGCCAGGTGACTTCCATTGTGATGACTGTTGTTTACTTTCTGGATCGTACACACACAGCACCCCCCTAAAGGGGTTTCTATAGGGGGTGCTGACCCATAGCACCATGACTCATCACCTGTAATGATTTTGTTGAAAAAAATGTGGATCGTCTTTGAATTCGTCCTTCATTTCGAGACAGACTTGAACGCAACGATCCCTTTGATCTCCAGTAAGAAGCTTCGCCACGAATTTTGCTGCCACTCTACACATCCTCAAATCGATGGTCAAGATGCGGTGAATTGAGCTCCAGGACAACCCGGACAAGTTCTCGAGTTGGTCGATTGTTCTGCTTCGATCATCACCGATGAGATCACGGATTTTGTCGATGTCGTCTTCGCTTCGAGCAGTTGAAGGTCGACCGGTACGGGGCTGATCTTCAACCACCATTTCTCTCTTTTTAAACCGTGAAAACCATTCATACACTTGCGTTTTACTAAGAGCATGATCTTTGTAGGCTGTCTGAATCATCGCAACAGTTTCTGCTGCGTTCTTGCCGAACAAGAAACAAAACTTCACTGTCACACATTGTTCGCAAGAACTGGCCATTTCCTTGTGTCACGTCTGCACTGTACGCACACTCAAAGAACTGCCAAAGAAACCACTCTTCTAACTGTTGGGTGACGCCGTCTGGCAGAATGACTCAGCAGAGCTCTTACTAGAACCCTCTGGCGGCGCAGCCTGCTACTACAAGTACACAATGTGCAGCATTACGATTCCGGTTACGTTTGGGTCACCCCTTGTATGTTAACATGACCAGATACTGGGATGAACTGATCTCTCACACAAACGTTCTCAGAATATTAACAGCTGGTCTTCCCATAAATATATGAGAGAAAGTAGTCAGTGTTCATGATACTGACCTGGAGAAATTCCTGTCAGTAATTGATTCCTTGGACCTCATATAGGAATCTGTTCCTCAGAATGTAAAATTATTTCACAGGAAGTTCTACAAGGTTCAATCTTAGGTTCAGTCCTGTTTTTATTTCACATAAATGCTCTGCCTCTAAATATACAGTAACATCCCACTCACTATTATTTGCAAATGATACATTGTACCCATTGAAAGTGAGACCACAGAACATATTTCCCAAGAGTCATTGACATGCTAAATAGTTTAGAAAGCTGGTTTGAAGTAAATGGATCAAACATGAAAAAAACCAACTTCCACAGTTTAAAACTAAGCAGTCAATATCACTTGACTTGCAAGTTACCTGTAAAAATCAGGAACTTAGGGAAGCAGACTCTGTCAAATTCCTGGGGATACTTCTAGAAAAAAATTACCTTGCTCTTTCCATATAAGCTCATTGACAAACAGCTGAACAGTTTTGCATTCACAGTTACAATATTTTCCTACGCAAGTGACATGGTCCTAGTAAATATGTTTATCACAGTTATTTTGAATTTTGCATCTCTTGTAAGATATGGAAAAATCTTTTGGAGCAATGCTGTTAGTGTAAACAGAATATTATTATTTCAAAAAATTATGATTAGAAATATGTGTAATATTTAGCCTAGAAAGTGAAGCAAACCTGTATCCGGGGATCCAAAAATTTCAATTATTTCGTATATTCACATTTATGAACTGTTTATCTTTATGTGTAGGAATCCAGAATGCAAAAACATTATTATTCACTCATAAAATATTTAATAAATCATGAAGATTTCTTTGTAGAGTGATGAAACAAATTTCAAATGATTGTTGTAAGCTAAGATTAACTGTATTTTTTTACAGATTGTATGTATCTCTGTTACATTATTTACACTGATAATTGTTCTGTACCATAAATCAATGATTTATGTGCATATGTCATAACACAATAGAGTTTCTATTCTGATTCTGATATTACTAATTTGTGATAGGGTACATGTTAGATTTTTTCTGTGTTAATGTGGGATCTCTTGAGTTATACAATCCTGTTATCATATGAATTACCCTTCTTTGAATGTAATCAGTAACGCTATTATAGCTTCGTTATTAATCTTTCCCATTGGCAATTGGTTTTTTCCCTGTTACATTCAGTGACTGAAGCCTGTCAGTTTCATTACACATTCATTCAATAAGTTATTGATTCATTCATCATAACCAAACCATTTTAGTCATTCCATTCCATATAAACATGCAGTTATAGCTGGTGGTACTTTTTATTGAGTCCAGTCTGAGTGACCGAAGTATGACTGTCTCTTCCTGAGACAGGGGATTGGACATCAATTTTTGGAATTTTCATTGTAGTGTTTTAGGTGTTATTAGGCAACTTTCTTCAAGCTCCTGCCCTTTTTTACAGTACACTCACACAAAGCTCATGATTACAAGCTTTGTTTTGCAGCATATCTTGTCTGTAGACAAACTGATGCCATCTATGCTACCATAGAATTGAACCCAATCATTTCCTTCACTTACAGCTGATCATGTTCGGAAGTTTCACTTTACATACCCCACATACCAGCACTGTAAACATTTTGCAGACATGATTGAGATCCCTTGTGATTCACTGACTGTATATCTTAGAGCTATTATAGTTTTACACTTTTTGAAGGGTAAAGGTTTTTGCTAGTCTTCGCACTGTGTAGGCATCTTGTCAAAGATTGAGCAAATATTCCAACCATTCTTGTGAGACAATAACTTCTCACATATAGCAACATTATTTGCTTAAAGTCTAAGAATACAACCAATATCATCCAGGAAGTCAAAATACATATGTATTTTAGTTGCTATGTGTGAATGATACTGCAGTGCTTTCCAGAGATCAGCAGGTGATGTCATATGATTGTGCCTCTACGTGATTGCAACTGGAGCACAACCATTTCCTCCACAGGACAAAAAGGGTAAATCTATATGAGAGTTTTACATACCACTGTATATGGGGAAGAAATGGGCTGAATCACTTCAGCACTGACCACCTTTCAGGAAAAAAAATATGGTTCAACAAGACCAAGAATGTTATAGGTTAACCATCACTGTCCAGGTGGGGAGATCTGATTCACATTCGCCGTAGAACTGATAACCAGCATAATGGCATTTCGAGAATTCATGAGGAAAACTAACACATACATAAAGAAGATTTTCTTTGAACTCTAGTAAGAGCCTGAATAAAGTGGAACAGTGTGAGTCCAAGTAATGAGGGACACAAGCGAAACAGTTGTACCAAACTCCAAAACATCTCAGAGCAATGGAAGTCTCAGTTTCTTTGTTATCATTGCCAACACTCCTATCGCACAACTGATTTATCCACAGTCTCAAAATGGGAGGCTGGCAATTATGTGTCTTAAGTCTGAGTGAAATCTACGTAAAAATTTAGTGTGTAACATAAGTCCTAACTGTAACAACTAGCTAGCAAACAATACATTGGGTGAACTGTGAACTTTTGAGGAAACTATTCCCTTATTGAAATCATAATGTAACCAGTCAGTGACACACTTTATCTTTAGTATACAACTCAATGAACAACAATAATGATTTACCAATTAGTATTAATGACAGAGTAAAAGTAGTCCTGTTTGCTGATGACATAAGCATTCTTATTAAAGATCCCAAATCCATGATGCATGATACAGCTCTGTCAGTCAAAAATCAAATACACAAAAGGTCTGCAGCAAATGGCCTAAGTTATACAGTTTCTGACAGCAAATAAACATCAAGTTCCTGAAGTCGATATTAATTATCATAACATTAATGAAACCATTCATAAAAAATTCTTAAGCTGCCAGTGGAGGTCAATTTAGATGGAAAGAGAAAACTGATCATCTGTTCAAGAAACTTAGCTCAGCATACTTTACACTGAGAGCTGTTTCTCGCTTTTATCAGTGAAATAATTCCGTTGTCATATTGTGCATATTTCCAATGTATATCCTCCTAAAGTACAATCTTCTGGGAAAATTATGTGGGTGTTGAGTTTCAGAAATGAGGAGTGATATTAATACATGGGGTCTCTAACAGAGCATCCTGCAGGAGCCTCTTTAAGTCTCTCGGGAGATTTGCTATTATGGGTCAATACATATATATTTACTGATAATGTTTGCAGATAAGAACAGGGAATTATTTCAGATAAATTGTAAAGTTCACAACTATGACATAAAATAGATGAATAATTTCCACCAATGCTCTGCAATTCCCACGAAAGTATGCAAGGGAGTTATTGAATCAGATGTACAAATATACAGTAAGTTCCCAGTCAATAAAACAAAGGAAATTTATAACATACAGGAATTCAAAAAGAAACTAAGAATTATTCATAGATGAAACTTTCTGTAAAAGGAATGAGTCCTTAGTTATAAGGAATCCTTTAATATAAAAATAGAGAAAGACATTATGATAAAAACACACTCATAAAATAAAAATATGAAACTTTCCTGTACACCATGAAGACATAATTTCTATTTTTACATAAGTTATTATGATAAAATGAAAATTTATTTAGGTCATTAAGGTAAAAACGTGTAGTTTCATTTGTTGTAGTAATTTAAGAATTCACTTATGCGAGTAAACTGAAGCATGTAATATTCTATGCAGCCACCTGGTCTTATAAAATAAGTAAAATATTATTTATTTGACATACAAAATGCTCATGTAATAATGTGTTATTGCACTTAACTCATTCTACATTACAAGTACGTTCATTACTTGTACAACAGGTAATCAAAGGGACCAAACAAAACTCAAGTTAAATAAAGTCACTATCCTACTCATCACCATTTTTATGTAATACTAAATTTCGATTTTCTTTCATGTTCAAACAGAGAGTAAAGTATACTTTATGCATATTCAGATGTAAAAATATCTAATGAAATGGTATTTTTGACTGAAGATAAATCTGTAACTATTATTATTATATCTTTCCTTTCTCAGACGTTATGTCTGGTTAAAAATTGAAAGTGTCACGGACCTTGATCAAGTGTGACTTCCTTTAAACTGTACGGTATATGTTACATTGCATTTAGGAACTTTCGGGTAATTGAAAATGTATCAATAATTACAGATTTCTGTAGTTGTATATATACATTTGGATGTAGCTGTATTACGTTGATGTACTGGTGGATATTGTGTGATATGACTCCTGTAGTTGATAGTATAATTGGTATAATGTCAACTTTATCCTGATGCCACATGTCCTTGACTTCCTCAGTCAGTTGTGTTGTTTTATCTGTTATAATGGTTCTGTTCCAGTATAATTTGTATTCATCATTCTCCAGTACATTTTGTGGTGCATAGTTGTATGTGGGAACGTGTTGTTTTATTAGTTTATGTTGTATGGCAAGTTGTTGATGTATTATTTTTGCTACATTGTCATATCTTCCAGGGTATTCTGTATTTGCTAGTATTGTACATCTGCTTGTGATGTGATCTACTGTTTCTATTTGTTGTTTGCAAAGTCTGCATTTATCTGTTGTGGTATTGGGATCTTTAATAATATGCTTGCTGTAATATCTGGTGTTTATTGTTTGATCCTGTATTACAATCATGAATCCTTCCATCTCACTGTATATATTGCCTTTTCTTAGCCATGTGTTGGTTGTGTCTTGATCGATGTGTGGCTGTGTTAGATGATACGGGTGCTTGCCACGTAGTGTTTTATTTTTCCAATTTACTTTCTTCGTATCTGTTGATGTTATCTGATCTAAAGGGTTGTAGAGGTGGTTATGAAATTGTAGTGGTGTAGACGATGTCTTTATATGAGTGATTGCTTTGTGTATTTTGTTAGTTTCTGCTCGTTCTATAAAGAATTTTCTTAAATTGTCTACCTGTCCATAATGTAGGTTATTTTTTATGTCGATAAGTCCCCTTCCTCCTTCCTTTCTGCTTAATGTGAATCTTTCTGTTGCTGAATGTATGTGATGTATTCTATATTTGTGGCATTGTGATCATGTAAGTGTACTGAGTGCTTCTAGGTCTGTGTTACTCCATTTCACTACTCCAAATTAGTAGGTCAATATTAGTATAGCATAGGTATTTATAGCTTTTGTCTTGTTTCTTGCTGTCAATTCTGTTTTCAGCATTTTTGTTAGTCTTTGTCTATATTTTTCTTTTGTTTCTTCTTTAATATTTGTATTATCTATTCCTATTTTTTGTCTGTGTCCTAGATACTTATAGGCATTTGTTTTTTCCATTGCTTCTATGCAGTCGCTGTGGTTATCCAATATGTAAGCTTCTTGTTTAGTGTGTTTTCCCTTGACTACGCTATTTTTCTTACATTTGTCTGTTCCAAAAGCCATATTTATATCATTGCTGAATACTTCTGTTATCTTTAGTAATTGGTTGAGTTGTTGATTTGTTGCTGCCAGTAGTTTTAGATCATCCATGTATAGCAAATGTGTGATTTTGTGTTGGTATGTTCCAGTAATATTGTATCCATAATTTGTATTATTTAGCATGTTGGATAGTAGATTCAGAGCAAGGCAGAACCAGAAAGGACTTAATGAGTCTCCTTGGTATATTCCACACTTAATCTGTATTGGCTGTGATGTGATAGTATTTGAATTTGTTTGGATATTAAGTGTGGTTTTCCAATTTTTCATTACTATGTTTAGGAACTGTATCAATTTAGGATCTACTTTGTATATTTCCAATATTTGTAATAACCATGATGGTGCGCACTATCAAAAGCTTTTTTTTAATTAATGTATGTGTAGTGTAGCGACCTTTGTTTAGTTTTAGCTTGGTATGTCACCTCTGCATTTATTATCAGTTGGTCTTTACATCCTCGTGCTCCTTTGCAACAGCCTTTTTGTTCTTCATTTATAATTTTGTTCTGTGTTGTATGTGTCATTAATTTCTGTGTAATGACTGAAGTTAATATTTTGTATATTGTTGGTAGGCAAGTTATGGGGCGATATTTAGCTGGGTTTGCTGTGTCTGCTCTATCGTTAGGTTTCAGATAAGTTATTCCATATGTAAGTGTATCAGGGAATGTGTATGGGTCCGCAATGTAAGTATTAAATAATTTAGTTAGATGTGAATGTGTTGAGGTGAACTTCTTTAGCCAGAAATTTGCTATTTTATCTTTTCCAGGGGTTTTCCAATTGTGAGTAGAATTAATTGCTTGGGTGACTTCATATTGCAAAATTATCACTTCAGGCATTTGTGGTATCATCTTGTACGTGCATGCCTGTTATGTTGTACCGGGTTTGATCATATGTTGCTCCATAAGTGTTCCATGTCTGTTATGTTTGGTGGATTGTCTATTTTAATGTGTGTGTTATCTATTGTCTGGTAAAATTTCTTTTGGTTTGTGTTGAATGTTTGGTTTTGTTTCCTTCTATTTTCACTTTTTTTGTATCTTCTAAGTCGTTTAACCAATACTTGTAATTTCTGCTTTTTTTCATCTAATTGCTCCTGTTGTGAGATCTTACCTAACCTTTTTCGTTTTTTGTCTGATATTTCATTTCCTATAAATTGTGTTAGCTGTCCGATTTCTTTTCTCAGTTTTTCTATTCTGATCTGTAGCCTGTGTTGCCAATGCTGGTTTTGTGGGTTTCTTCTGTGTGTTGGTTGGTTCTGATCTCTGCCTAGTGTGTATATTTAGTGTAGTGAGTGCTCCTATATAAATCCGTAGTTGTAACTCTTCCATAGTTGTATTTTCATTTATTTTGTTGTGTATAATTGTGTTGATAGTTGTTATTGTTGTTTCGACTTGTGGGTTATTTGGTGGTCTATGAAAGAATGGTCTAATGTCTGTATTTGTGTCTTTGTATTCTATATATGTCAGCAGAAATTTTTCTTCTATATCTGACATGTGTGTCACTTTGTGTTCTATTTGTGCTTGTTCTTGTGGCTGTCTTAAGATTTCGTTTTCCTCTGATTGTTTAATTGATGTGTGTTGTTCTTTGTTTGTTTGCTCTGGGATGTTTGAGTCCATTACTGTATTCTCTTCTTCTTTTGATTGCACATTATTTTGTTCCAGTATTTGTTGTACTTGTTGTTTGATGTTTTCTAATTCTGACTGGGGTATCATGTTATTTTTGTTTATTACACGAATCTGATCAGCTAGTCGTTGTTCTGTTAAAAATTTTAATTCTGGATATCTGGTAATAAATGTTGTGTATACTTGTGATCTGTATCCAGTTGTGTTTGTTATTATTATTATTATTATTATCATTATTATCTCTTCAATTGCTTACAATATTAAAAAAAATATTTATGATGTTAGTTATCATAAGCATTAAACCAGGTTTCCACCTGGAACAAAAATGATATCACTTGGCTACTAATTGAGTGGCATCACCTAACTTGTTGTGGAAACATGAAAATTCCTGTGGCACCACTTTCAATGTTTTAACTTTGTGTTGTCTGTCTCCTTCTCCCACCACTGATTTACATCAGAAGGGATCGCTATATTTGAAGCTAATGTGCCATATTTGATGTTTGTAATGTTTATGTGTGTGTGTGTGTGTGTGTGTGTGTGTGTGTGTGTGTGTGTGTGTGTGTGTGTGTGTGTGTGTGTGTAAAAAAAAGTAGTTCCCATGATACACCACATTAATGATTTCCCCAAACCACATTGATTTGAGTATGGTTTATTATTCTACAGTGGTAGAATGTGCAGCTTCAGTGTATGAAAGTTTTGCCAATGCAGTTTTGAGCACATAATGGTTAATTTACATGGTGAAAGTAGATAATATTCCTATCACACAATGCATGAATAAAATTTGTGTGTGAGTGAACAAATATTATTTAATTAATAAAAGGTGATTTGTCATGCCACAGCAGCTCAATTTACTTTACAAATAGTGAAAATTATTGCACTATAATCATATAATCAAATTCCAGTACTGGAAACTACGATACTCTTTAAATTCTTGCTCAGTAGACTCGAGAAAAGGAGTAACAAGGTTTCTGAAGGCAGTATTATGTCAGACAGAGTGTATCTTTTAATAATGTAAATCAACTATACTACAATGTCTTTCAATGCACTTGCATGAAGCATAGCTCCAAAATTCAGTATAGAATAAATTTAATATTTCGTATTCTTTAACTGATGTGCCAGATTAAACTGACAGGCAGTAGTAGCCGACCGAGACAGACGCAGCAACAGGGAAGTAACTGCTTTTATGACATTTACGAGTTCCTAACCAGTAGCGAATTTTATTATATCATTTGTGTGCTTTAGTAGTTTAGTTTCTTGAGTTTCTGTGTGTAAATTTAATATATAATAGCCACTGTTCTCGTGTTTTCATTTGCGTCGGAAAGTAAACCAATTTTGTGACATATCACTAGTTCCTAATCAGGGGCGAAATATTTAGTTTCATTTGAGTGCTTTGGTAGTTAGATTTTTGAATATCTGCGTAGTACTAGACACAGTTCGTGCGTTTTCGTCGGGGTCTACAGTAGATTTCCGTAGCGCTAGTCGATAGTCGTTTGTTTGTTTGTTTTGAAAACTAGTGACCCCTTGTTGTCGTTAGTCGGTAGTAGATGCAGCAACAGGGAAGTAACCGCTTTTGTAACATTTACGAGTTCCTAACCAGGAGCGAATTTTATTATATCATCTGTGTACTTTAATAGTTTAGGTTATTGAGCTTCTGTGTGTAAATTTAATATCTAATAGCCACTGTTCTCGCGTTTTCGTTTGCTTCGGAAAGTAAACTAATTTTGTGACATATTACAGGTTCCTAAACAGGGGCAAATTATTTAGTTTCACCTGAGTGCTTTGGTAGTTAGGTTTTTAATATCTGCGTATTACTAGACAAAGTACGTGCGTTTTCGTCAGGGTCTACAGTAGAGTTGCGCAGCACATGCTGATAGTCCGTTTATCTGCATAGTTTCGTTTTCCTCGGTATTTAGTATAGACAGGGACTGCGATTGTTGTGTGCAGATGCGAGCCGAGTTGGTGACAGATCGCTCTCATCTTCAGGCTGTGATGGCTTCAGTTACACAGATTGAGGCTGCAGTGGATGGGCACCACTGTTGTGGGCCACCTGTGGGGATCCAACGGACGACCAGCACCACCGAGTCCTCCGATCGGTCCTCACCGGTGGCCAACCCAGTTACTGCTCGCACTGAGGCTGACCCCTCACTTGTGGTCGAGTGGGAGGTCGCCCCAGGGCGAAGCAGGCGGCGAAAGGCTTCCCAGGCGGCCACACGTAAGGTCTCCCTGGTATGTCTGACAAACAGGTTCCAGGTGCTGTCTGTGGCTGACACTGTTGCTGAGCCAGATGCTGTGCGCTCAGGGCAATCATAGAGGGTGGGATTATTGGTAGTTGGGAGGTCCAACGTTAGGCATGTTATGGGGCCCCTTAGGGATTTGGCTGACAAAAAGTGTAAGAAAACCAATGTGTACTCCATGTGCATACTGGGTGGAGTCATTTCAGTTGTGGAAAGGGTCCACCCGAATGAGGGTGCAGCCAACTGCAAGTGTCATTACCAATGATGTGTGTCACTTTAGATCAGAAGAGATTCTCTCTGGTTTCGAGCGGCTAACACAAGTGGTAAGGCTACTAGTCTTCCTTGCAAGATGAAAGCAGAGCTGACCATTTGCAGCATAGTCGACAGGACCGATTGTGGACCTCTGGTACAGAGCTGAGTGGAGGGTCTGAATCAGAGGCTCAGACGGTTCTGCAGCCGTGTAGGCTGCAGACTCGTCGACTTCCGCCAAAGGGTGGTTGCGTATCGGGTTCCGCTGAATAGGTCAGGTGTCCACTATACGCAGGAGGCGGCTACACGGATGGCAGCGGCTGTGTGGCGTGGACTGGGCGGTTTTTAGGTTAGAGCGTTCCTGAAAAACACAAAAAGGGCTTCAGTCACAAAGGGTGCAGGCAAAACACGGGATGAACGTAGATACAGGAACCATGGGTACAACAATTGTAAATTGTCATAGCTGTGTTGGGAAAGTACCAGAGCTCCAAGCGCTAATAGAAGGCACTGATGCTCAAATCGTTATAGGCTGAAAGCTGGCTAAAGCTGGATATAAGCTCAACCGAAATTTTTGCGAAGAACCTAATGGTGTTCCTAAAGGATAGGCTAAACACAATTGGCAGTGTCGTGTTTGTTGCTGTTAGTAGTAGTTCAACTTGTTGCGAAACTGACGTAGATACTTCCTGTGAGTTAGTATTGGCAGAGGTCATTGTTCACAACCGGAATAAAATAATAATTGGATCCTTTAACCGACCTCCCAATTCAGATGATACAGGTGCTGAAAGGTTCAAAGAAAACTTATGTTGATTTCAAACATGTACCCAACTCATACAATAATAGTTGGGGACTTTAATTTACCCTTGAAATATAGACGAAATTATATGTTGAATTCTGGAGTTACACATAAAATATCATCCGAAATTGTGATAAACGCATTTTCTGAAAATTATTTCGAACAGTTAGTTCATGAGCCCACGCGAATAGTAAACGGTTGGGAAAACACACTTGACCTCTTAGCAACAAATGATCCTGAGTTAATTTACGAGCATCAAAACCGATTCAGGGGTTAGTGAACACGGAGTTGTTGTAGCAAGACTGAATATTGTAATCTGCAAATCCTCGGAAAAAAAACAAGTGAAAAATATACCTATTCAAAAAAGCAGATAAAAATTCACTTGTCACCTTCCTGACAGACAATCTCCATTCATTCCAAATTAATAATATAAGTGTAGACCAGATGTGGCTTAAATGCAAAGAAATAGTATCGGCAGTAATTGAGAGATTAATACCAAATAAATTAAAGAAAGACTGAGCTGATCATCCTTGGTACACAACACTGATTAGAACACTGTTGCAGAAACAACGAAACAAAAATACCAAATTTAAACACATGCAAAATCCCCAAAATTGGCCATCTTTTACAGATGCTCTAAATTTAGCACGGACTTCAATGCGAGATCCTTATAACAGTTTCCACAACGAAACTTTGTCTCGAAACATGGCGGAAAATCCAAAGAGCTTCTGGTCGATGTGAAGTATGTTAGTGGCAAGAAACAGGCAATGCCTTTTCTGCGCGATAGCAATGGAGATACTATCAAAGACAGTGGTGCCAAAGAAGAGTTACCAAACACAGCCTTCCAAAATGCCTTCACAAAAGAAGATGAAGTAAATATTCCAGAATTCGAATCAAGAACAGCTGCCAACATGAGTAACGTAGACGTAAACATCCTCAGAGTAGTGAAGCAACTTAAATCAGTTAATAAAAGCAAGTCTTCTGGTCCAGACTGTATACCAATTAGGTTCCTTTCAGAGTATGCTGATGCTTCAGCTCCATACTTGACAATCATATACAACCGTTCGCTAGACGAAAGATCCGTACCCAAAGACTAGAAAGTTGCACAGATCACCCCAATATTCAAGAAAGGTAGTAGGAGTAGTAAAAAAATATCCGCTACCAGTCACAATAAAAGGTTGTTTGTCACACGACCAGTTTCGGGCTTTCGCCCATCTTCAAGTGTTTATACATTCATGTACATGTTTGTACTGTTGGAGATCACTGTATAAATACAAGAAAAATTATTTGCTGGTGACTAGTAGTAGGAGTAATCCACGTATCTCTACTAAGCTAAGAAAATGGCGCCAAAGAAAGTACACCTGGACTAATCTCAGTGACCTTACCGCCACCTCCTCCTAAGGGTTCGTGGGAAAAGGACTCGGCCAGTGCTGGACGTACGATTTTATTTTGCATGCACCAGTCTTCATTTAAACAATTTCATACAGCACAGCCATCCAGTGTGTTCACCACAAGGTCTGCAATCCAACTGACCAAGTACACAGTACGACCACCAGAGGTTGCTGTAGTCCGTCCTGTTACTTAATCCAAGATAGCGGCCATGACGTCAGCTGATGACGCAAGTACCATTATCCAAGATGGCGGCAAACAGTGTGTTCACCACGAGGTCTGGAACTAGTACACAGTACCACCAGCAGAGGGCACTGTTGTCTGTTTCGTGACGTAATCCAACATGGTGGGGGGAAATGGCGGGAAAACGACTGTTTTTGTGCTGGACATGAGTATTTTGCAGGCAGTGTCGCCACCATGAGATCTAGACTCCAACTGACTAGTGCACAGTACTGACACCAGAGAGTGCTGTGGTCCCTCCTGTGACATAATCCAAGTGGTGGTCTGGAGGGAGGAAAATGGCGCGAAAATGACTCAGCCTGCGCTAGGCTGCTGGATAGAGTAAGGAAGGAGTGTATTTATTTTGGAACAATTTATTTAGAAATGGTGTATATTTATTACACTGATACAAAACACACGATCTGACATACCTGGCGTCACGCCACACAGCCTACAGACCTGTAAACTACTCCTAAGTAATGTTCTGGAGACACGCAAACAACTCCTAATTTACAGAAATAATTTCAGTACAGACCTGCACACTGCTCCTAAATAATGCAGTACACAGATCTGCAGACACAAAACCAACTTGTAAACTGTCCAAATAACGCATAGCGCAGCCTACAGACCTGCTCGCAAAATAATGCAACAGACATGCAATCAACACACACAAGCACCGTCTGCCATCCCCAGTCCAGTAGAGCGCACAGGAGGTTAGCGACAACCCTCATGAAGTGACGCAGCCATCAGCTGTCAAACTACATACAGGCGCCCTCAGGCATGAGGCGGCGACATCCCTTTCATACTTGCTACCTGGGAAATTCCTCTCCAAATACGTGATCACCTAGGAGTCGTTGATGATGCGACTGGACGTGCGCACCATCACAGCTGCGAGCCGCTGCCGTACACAGGTGAAAGTTGCCTCTATATTCGAGTATATAGTCACTGTTATACTGATGTCACAGAACTCCAAAGTGCGCTCACGCAGCCCCTCATATGCAAGACACCTCCAAGCAGCACTTGTCTTTACCGTTGATGGCAGAATAGCACAGGTTGCATTCCCCCTAGCGATACTAACGGAACATACGAGCTGCGTCCAGCCATGCATACCTGCCCCAGTATAACTGTCACCTCACCGCGAAACGTCTGTGTGGCAACTCGGCATCTAAAAGGTTCTCAATGGGTCTGTAAAACATAAGAGCCAAGTCGACATCTCGGGAATTGTAGTGTGTCCCACAAATAGTTAACGCTCGCTTTTGTAGGAGTTTTCGTGATGTCCCAGCTTGTATGTATGGAAATTCTTGCCCTGACAGAACCTGTTTACGAATATAGCCCACTCTTACCAGCGCTCCTAACGTGATTCCCCTCCTGCTCTCAACATACGCAAATGTTCTCACTGCTGTATAGAGGCTCCTATATCCCAGCACAAAGGATGTGAATGAATCGACGATTATGATTGGCTCTTATCGAATTTACCCGTCTAATTATCGATGCCGCCGGTATCGAAGCACCATCCACCTTTTCTTTCTGGGACTTTCAGCGGTAAAATTATTTTGCACAGATCGCTAAATTGCATTGACAGTTAAACCCATCAAATACATACAAGACTCACAAGAATATTGGAAGCCAGGAAGATATTTAACAACCGTGCAACTACAATTAAATATTACGATTGCTGCCACAGTCTGAAATCGATCGATGTACAGGGAATGTCTCTTGACGACTGTGCTTCTGGAACGAATCTCAGTATCTATAGCGCACATAATTTTCCACATAAAAAGTGGTAAACATACATTTCATATCTTCTGCCATACAAAATCATCCCTTTTACATCAGAGCATCCTCAGCGGACCGAAGTCGCTCTCAGAACTGTTCTACAAATTCGGGATCGTTTCAAATGGTTCAAATGGCTCTGAGCACTATGGGACTTAACATCAGAGGTCATCAGTCCCCTAAACCTTAAAACTACTTAAACCTAACTAACGTAGGGACATCACACACATCCATGCCCGGGGCAGGATTCGAACCTGCGACCATAGCGGTCGCGCGGTTCCAGACTAGCGCCTAGAACCGCTCGGCCACAGAGATCGTTTCCCCTCGGCACAAACGCGTTACTGTTTCTGCTCCAAACCTGCTTCTTTGCTTGCTTCAACATTTTCGCATGGCTCGCCATAATATTATACCATTTGCACGGTACTTCTCGACGTCAAGCACTAGGCAGCACCCTACCGATCGCTAGCGGAACATAATTCCCAAGAAATAGACTGGAAATTATTTCTCTACAAACCCCAAACTTTAGCGAGGTGCAGCATGCTGTAAACCACTGAGTAACTAGAAACAAATAGAGGAAACTGATATTTCCACTCTCGAATACCGATCTCGGTGATGTAACAGATCCAAATCATTCCTATAATTTACAAACCAACTAAGGTCTTTGCCATGCCTAGAGAACAGGCAAACGTGTCTTCCACATGCTAGGTGCACACACTACAATCGATCTTCTCTCTAAGAAATAAAGGACAAGCGCAATGTAGGCAGGCTCCTTAGTAGATTCGTTACATTTTCTAAGTGTCCTGCCAATAAAATGTAGTCTTTGGTTAGCCTTTCCCACAACATTTTCTGTGTGTTCCTTCCTATTTAAGTTGTTCATAAGTGTAATTCCTAGGTATTTAGTTGAATTTACGGCCTTTATATTTTGATTGATTTTTCGTGTAACCAAAGTTTAGCACTCGTGGATGACCTTACACTTTTCGTTATTTATGGTCAACTGCCAATTTTCACACCATTCAGATATCTTTTCTAAGACATTTTGCAATTTGTTTTGATCTTTTGATGATTTTACTAGTCGATAAACGACAGGGTCATCTGCAAACACCGGGCGAGGTGGTGCAGTGGTTAGACACTGGATTCGCATTCGGGGGGACGACGGTTCAATCCCGCGTCCGGCCATCCTGATTTAGGTTTTCCGTGATTTCCCTAAATCGCTCCAGGTAAATGCCGGGATGGTTCCTTTCAAAGGGCACGGCCGACTTCCTTCCCTGTCCTTCCCTAACCCGATGAGACCGATGACCTCACTGTCTGGTCTCCTTCCGGAAAACAACCAACCAACCATCTGCAAACAGTCTAAGACAGCTGCTCAGGTTGTCTCCC
The DNA here is from genome assembly GCF_023864345.2 of Schistocerca serialis cubense. Classification (NCBI taxonomy): domain Eukaryota; kingdom Metazoa; phylum Arthropoda; class Insecta; order Orthoptera; family Acrididae; genus Schistocerca; species Schistocerca serialis. The sequence goes on from NC_064642.1 coordinate 532,335,260, forward strand.
AAATCGTTTATATAGATAAGGAACAGCAAAGGGCCTATAACACTACCTTGCAGAATGCCAGACATCACTTCTGTTTTACTCGATGATTTTCCGTCAGTTACTAGGAACTGTGACCTCTCTGACAGGAAGTCACAAATCCAGTCACATAACGGAGACAATATTCCATAAACATGCAATTTCACTATAAGCTGCTTGTGTGGTACAGTGTCAAAAGCCTTCTGGAAATCCAGAAAAATGGAATCGATCTGAAATCTCTTGTCAATAGCACTCAACACTTCATGTGAATAAAGAGCTAGTTGTGTTTCACAGGAACGATGTTTCATAAACCCATTTTGACTGTGTGTCAATAGAAAATTTTCTTCGAGGTAATTCATATTGTTCGAACAAAATATATGTTCCAAAATCCTGCTGCATATCGAAGTTAATGATGTGGGCCTGTAATTAAGTGGATTACTCCTACTACCTTTCTTGAATATTGGGGTGACCTGTGCAACTTTCTAGTCTTTGGGTACGGATCTTTCGTCTAGCGAACGGTTGTATATGATTGTCAAGTATGGAGCTAAAGCATCATCATACTCTGAAAGGAACCTAATTGGTATACAGTCTGGACCAGAAGACTTGCTTTTTATTAAGTGACGTAAGTTGCTTCACTATTCCGAGGATATTTACTACTACGTTACTCATGTTGGCAGCTGTTCTTGATTCGAATTCTGGAATATTTACATCATCTTCTTTTGTGAAGGCATTTTGGAAGGCGGTGTTTGGTAGCTCGTCTTTGGCAGCACTGTCTTCGATTGTATCTCCATTGCTATCGCGCAGAAAAGGCATTGATTGTTTCTTGCCAATAACATACTTCACATACGACCAGAGTATCTTTGGATTTTCTGCCATGTTTCGGGACAAAGTTTCGTTGTGGAAACTGTTATAAGTATCTCGCACTGAAGTCCGAGCTAAATTTTTAGCTTCTATAAAAGATCGCCAATCTTACGGATTTTTGCGTCTGTTTGTCATTAGCCCTAATTTCTCATGTCTCATTTTCATGGTCCTTACGCACCATGTATGTTGGTGGCAGTACAATCATTTCTCAATCAACTTCAAATGCTGGTTCTCTTAATTTTCTCAGTAGTGTTCCTCGAAAAGAATGTTGCGTTCCCTCCAGGCATTCCCATTTGAATTCCTGAAGCATCCCCGTAACACTTACACGTTGTTCGAACTTACCAGTAACATTTGTAGCAGCTCGCCTCTGAATTGCTTCCATGTCATCCTTTAACACTTTCGCTGTGGCATCGGTGCAGGCGCGCAAGTCTCCAGTGCGGCCCGGCAACGTGCGAGTGCGGGCCGGTAACACTCTGAAACGGCAGGTACCGCTCGGATCCGACGCTTCTAACAATAAGCACACCTAAGCTACAGGCTGACGTCAAGACCTTGTAAGATCTGTAGGACCATGTTCTATACTGACTTAATGATGACACCTTCAATGCACTGTATTGTGGTCATGATTTAAAGGCTGTTTGCTGTCTGACACCTCTAGGGGTCACAGGTGTCATTCAAACGCTCGTGATTTGTTGATAATGTAACAAAAAATACAATTCAAACAAGCAACAAATCCACTGCATTCAAGAAAAATTTGGATTCCAAGACGCAAATTCTTAAGAAGGAAAAAGGAAACTGGTTTCATTTGAAATGCGCATTTTAAGATTGACTCTGATAGAGGTCGTCAATTTAGTAGCATGTTTGCTCCTGGTACGAGAGAATTAGACGTCTACATGTATCATAGACGCCTAGGGGACGCCCGGATGTGTAGAAATTAGTAAGCGAAACACACCCTAGTGGAGGCTTCTCTTGTGTCCCCCAATCACTTCAATTGCGGTGCTATTAAAACAAATTAGCACAACAAAGTCTTTCGCAGAAAACTGAATTGAACGCTTTACAACGCAATAATAAATAAGTCGACTTAACACAAAAGAAAACATTTTCTGAGCACTCGTGAAAAAAAAGTTCTAACCCTTCAAGTCGTAAAAAGAAACCATACAATGTCAAAAGAAATAAAAGTTGTCTTTGATAATCGGAATTTCCCCGAAATTATCGCGTTTTTGCTACTTATGGGAAATAATACAGCAGTTCAAACAGTATCCAGTTTTGTCTGGGCATGTTGTACACTCGTATGGTGTTTCAGTGCGCTTGTCTTGTTCCGCGCACTTCTTAACCGCTTTCCCATAACTTGCTTCTTCCCTGCAGTAGTTGCCCGCTTTTGGATTTGTGTATTTGTTTATGATGTTTCTTGCTTACATTTCGTGGAACGTCCATTGGTGGAAGGAAGCCCTTTATAATGTTCATTCTGTAATCGTACAACATCATTTTATTTCCTGAGTACTTGTTTCACAGATCTAGAGAATTGAAAACTAGCAAGTCAATGAATGAAAAAAATAGTTTTTTTCGGCCAGCGGATAGTCTTTCGTTCACACAAATAATACGATAACATCCGATCTTGTTTATCAGACCCAGACATACACGCATTGTACCTAATAATAGGCAAAGGTTTCGTGACTATTTGCTGGCGCGCATTCGTCACTTGCTCCGTAACATTTAGATGTTCTGTGGAAATGAAGGAAACCTCTCGTCGATTCTTCCATTTTCCAATCGTAACTCCATTAAAATATCGCGCAATTGTCTCTCCTTTCCCAAGTTTTGCCGATACAACATCTTCGGGGGTATATTTCCTATTTAATTTCAGAGTACCTGTGGAAAGTGTTTTTAGGTCCAACAGAGTTGTAGCTAAATGAAATCTGTTATAATAATTGTCCAAGTAAATGTGATGACCAACATGCAGCTTTTCTGCCATCAAATGCAAAACGACCTTTTCAGCATGACCTTTTCTCCCCGTATCTCCACTGCTTCTTGTGTACACAGCGCACTTATTTATGAAACCGTCTGGATTGTTGAGCATGTACATCTTAATGCCATATTTATTACGTTTACTTTTTATGTATTGTCTAGATGACAATCTTCCCTCCAAAGAATCACTGATTCATCTATTGACAATTCGGGAGGACGACGGTTCAATCCCGTCTCCAGCCATCCTGATTTAGGTTTTCCATGATTTCCCTAAATCGTTTCAGGCAAATGCCGGGATGGTTCCTTTGAAAGGGCACGGCTGATATCCTTCCCCATCCTTCCCTAACCCGAGCTTGCGCTCCGTCTCTAATGACCTTGTTGTTGACGGGACGTTAAACAACACTAACCTAACCTAACCATCTATTGACAAATCTCTTCCCAGGTAATACAGTTGAGCCTTTCTCGTGTTAAAATAATCCAATATAGGTCGTATCTTATATATCTTTCCTGGAAGTGGATTTTTTGCAAAATGCGGAGAGCGTAATATGATCAAATACCGGTCTCTGACTTGATGACTTGGACAGGATTTGTGATTAGTGTAAAGAATGACAGCTAACTCTAAATACAGATAAATGTATATTAATGCAGATGAATAGGAAAAAGAATCATGTAATGTTTGAATACTCCATTAGTAGTGTAGCGCTTAGCACAGTCACGTCGAGTAAATATTTGGGCGTAACATTGCAGAGCGATACGAAGTGGGACAAGCATGTAATGGGAGTTGTGGGGAAGGCGGATAGTCGTCTTCGGTTCATTGGCAGAATTTTGGGAAGATGTGGTTTCCCTGTAAAGGAGACCGCTTATAAAACACTAATACGACCTATTCTTGAGTACTGCTCGAGCCTTTGGTATCCCTGCCAGGTCGGATTGAGGGAGGACATAAAAGCAATTCAGAGGTGAGCTGTTAGATTTGTTACTGGTAGGTTTGATCATCACACGCATGTTACGGAAATGCTTCAGCAACTCGGGTGGGAGTCTCTAGAGGAAAGAAGGGGTTCTTTTCGTGAACCGCTACTGAGGAAATTTAGAGAACCAGCATTTGAGGCTGACTGCAGTACAATTTTACTGCCGCCAACTTACATTTCGCGGAAAGACCACAAAGATAAGATAAGAGAGGTTAGGGCTCGTACAGAGGAATAAAGGCAATCATTTTTCCCTCATTCTGTTTGGGAGTGGAACAGGGAGAGAAGATGCTAGTTGTGGTACGAGGTACCCTCCGCCACGCACCGTATGGTGGATTGCGAAGTATGTATGTAGATGTACTCATCGCTATTCCTCTATTCTCAAACAGTGGTTCTTTCTTCCAGTAGTCTTGTAATCGTGGATATTTAATGTTACCCATATGTAACTAAACACCCAGGAGAACTAGTAACTCGCCTATACTTAGAGATTTCCATTTACAGATCCTAGATCCCTCTTTTGTATTTTCACTCAGCAATATGTTGACTGTGTTATCGTTCGTTTCGTCAACTACAAGTTGCAAGTCGTCTGTTACCAATAATCTGAAGAAATCCATAGGAGAATTGCCAGCAGGACGAATTTGCGAAACTTCTTCCTTTGTAAATGGGTGATACTGCATATTATGTGGTTCTTTATGCCAGGACTCACCTGGATTATCTCCGTGTGACAGGACGGGCTCTTTTTCGTCGTCTATTTCAACACAATCGTCGTGATCCGTATCGTCAGATTCGGAACTGTCATGAAACAGATTCAAAAGCTGTGCTTTCTCGCTATCATCACTCTGCAATTCTTCTGCAGCCTCTAAAGGACATTCTCCGCGGTATGCCTCGTCCTCACTACACAGAAAATCACTGTCGTCTAGTACAGCAAGTAACTGTTCCTCTGTCAATTTAACACTTTTCCTGCTCCTTTTCACATTCGAAGGTCCAGGTATCGGTTCATTAGCCGCCATTACGAACAATTTACGTACGATAACTGACCACACAAAACAAAAGTTCACACGCTTTGATGCTAGCTTAGACGCTGTAACTAGACTGAATAATATGACAGTGAGCGCGGACGCTTATAAGCGTCAGCCGCACTGGCTCATGGGCTTGTTTTGACGCTTATAAGCGTCAGCCGCAGCGAAAGTGTTAATCGGCCTGATATGGACCCCAAACACTCAACCAGTACTCAAGAATAGGTCACAGCAGCATCTAATATGCAGTTTCCTTTACAGATAAACCACACTTTCCTAAAATTTTCCTAATAAACCAATACCAACCATTTGCCTTCCCTACTACAGTTCACATATGCTCGTTGCATTTTATATCATTTTGCAATTTTATACCCAGAAATTTAAACGTGGCAGTGTCAAGCAGGGCACTAATAATGCTGTATCTGAATATTACAGTTTTGTTTTTCCTACTCATCTGCATAAACATACATTACAGCTAGCTGCCATTCATCACAAATTTTGTCTAGGTCACCTTGTATCTTCTTACAGTTGCTCAACTTTGACGTCTTACCATACACCACAGTATCATCAGCAAACAACTGCATATTGCTCCCCATCCTGTCACCAAATCATTTATGTATATAGGGAACAGCAGCAGTTCTTTCACACTTCCCTGGGACACTCCTGACGATGACCTAGATTCTGATGAACACTCGCCGTCGAGGACGACGTACCGAGTTCTATTACTTATGAAGTCTTTGAGCCACTCGTGTATCTGTGAACTGATTACATAAGCCTGTAACTTCATTAACGGTCTGCAATGGGGCACCATGTCAAACGTTTTCCTGAAATCTAGAAATAGGGACTCTGCCTGTTGCCCTTCGTCCATAGTTCACGTATATAATGTGAGGAAAGACCAAGTTCAGTTTCAAATGAGCAAAGCTTTCTAAAACTACGCTGATTCCTGGACATAAAATTCTCAGTCTCAAGAAACTTTGTTATATTGAAACTGAGAATATGTTCAAGGATTTTGCAACAAATGAAAGTTATGGATATTGGTCTGTAATTTTGCTAGACCATTCCTTTACCCTTCTTATATACAAGAGTCACCCGCCCTTTTTTCTAGTCACTTGAGACTTTGTGCTGGGTAAGACATTCGTGATAAATCCAAGCTGGGCAAGGGGCCAATGTTGTATAGTACTCTTTGTAAAACCGAACTGGGATTCCATCCAGACCTGGTGACTTATTTGCTTTCAAATCTTTCAGTTGTTCTCTGTGCCAGGGATTCTTATTATTATGTCATCCACACAGGAGTCGTCAGTCCAATGGTCAAATGACGGTATGTTTGCACAATTCTCCTGTGTAAATGCTCTCTTGAACATGAAATTTAAAACTTTGGCTTTCATTTTGCTATCTTCAACTGCCACGACAGACTGGCCAACAAGGGAATGAATGGAAGCCTTAGAACTGCTTACTGACTTTACATAGGATCACAATTTTCTTGTGTTCTCTTGCAGATCTTTTGATATGGTGAGACAGTAGGAACTGTATGCTTTGCGCATAAACTGTTTCACAGATGCATGAATATCTACCAACCTTTGATTGTCGTCATTTATATGTTCTCTTTTGAACTGAGTGTGCAACAGTCTTTGCTTCCTCAGCATTTCATTACTAAACCACGTTGGATCTTTTCCATCCTTTATCCATTTACTAGTCATATAACTCTCCGTACCACTATTTACAATCTGCTTGAACTTTGCCCATAGTAACTCTATGTCCATTTTACTGGAGCTAAGGGACGTCATTTCACTAAGTGAGATGCTAACAACTTCTTAGCTGCTCTGTTTAGCTGAAACTCTCTCCTAGCCTTCTTGACTAATTAACTTCTGTAACCATAGTTGCTATAATGACATCACGGTCACTAATCACGATTCTTTACTGACATTGTTGATAAGGTTCAGCCTATTTGTAGCTACAAGGTCTAAGACACTCCCATTGCATGTGGGCTACCGTGCTGGATGCTCAAGACAGTTTTCAGAAAAAGTGCTCAGAAGTATTTCACGTGACTGTATCAGGCGTGGGATAGTCACTTTGCACCGTTTCAGACTCCATTTTATGACTTCTCAGTACGTAATACTCACGCTGCCGAGCGTCCCACTGCTGCCGCAAGTAATTGGCTATAACCTGGGAATGAATAAAGCTATGTTTAAAATAACAATGGCTGTTTTTCTGGTGAAATTCTTTATCTGTTTGATATGTCACATGACCACATTCCCATTTGAAATTTTGGAGTTGAATCCAAGATGGCGGCTTTCAAGATGGTCGCCATGTTGGTGGCATAGCATATAAAGTTTCCTCCTTCCCGTTCCTCGTGTGTAGGGGATCTGTTTCCTTGTTTGCTACTCCATTTGGATTTTATCAGGGTGTTTTCGGACTTTTGGACCACCCTGTAGCTAACCCCCCCACACCGTGCGTGCCTGCTCGGAACCAGTTTCATAACCCAGCAACAAGCCCGGACTTGTCAAGAACACTATATTCTATGCTATGGTATGGTATGGTTTTTTTAAGCTGCTGAGAGGGTGAGACTGCAGTTGCATATTCTGTCAGACTGTGTTGCACTTTAATATTGATGGGAAACTGAAACTGGCCACTTCCCAGTGAATTTTGTATCCCCCTCCCCCAGTCTGTTTACTCTTGTCACCACACCATTGATAGAGTCCTGTTCCTCTTTCTTCTGCTGGTGAAGGAAATCTTATGCTTATATCTTTTTCACCAATACATACCGAATTGTAGTGCTTCTCTTCTCTTTGAGTACTTGCAGTACTAGTTCCACAACTTTGCTGTTTAGCAGAGGGCTATTCTCCTCACATTACGGCACCCAAACTGTGAGTGATACTGCCACTGTACTTCCTATCTCTCTTCCCCAGCCTTGTGCACAGCAGTCATTGCTGCTGTGTGGTGGCACTAGCCCCACCTCTCCACTGGTTGTACATGGTTTGTTAGTAAAAAGATTTTAAATGGCAGTGGGGCTGCTGCAACTTACGCCTTGTGCTTCATGTCTCAATCAGCAAAACTATGGAGAATGGTTGACACTACTCCTGCAGCCATGTGAAAAAGAGTTTGATAGTTTTATGCTTAGCAATTTATTGTAACCCTTACCTTTTTGCATTAGGAAGTTCCCTAGTTTAAACTTTGTACCTAGTACGTAAGATTCAGTTATATATTTGTTTTATTGCTGTATCACTTGACGTCCCTCCGCTGTTTTAACGAACTGAGCTTGGGTAATCTTATGACATACATTTTTGTGCTCATTTGGAGAGGTCTGCACATGTTATGATATACGTGAAAGAATGACCTACCATATTTGGTTATCAACCGATGTAATTCCCACTTGAGAAAGTACATAGCATTACTGTTGCTAAACAGTGGTTCACGATATTGCACTGACAAGGAGACTTCATGCCAAGGTTGGGTAGACCCACTTGCTGCCAACAGACAGCAATGCCACTGGATTGCACAGTTCAGATAACCCACAGGTATGTAGTCAGTACAATACGCCTTTATTACTCCATGAATTAGACAAATTAAAATCATGTAGTAAGGAGAATTAATAAATTTATCTTATTGTTAATAGTTCAAGCTTGTAGAACCTTTTAGAGTGATTTGCCCCTTTAGGGGACAACACATGTACAGATTTTTGAACTAAGCCCCTTCGCTCAAGAGTGAGAAATTCGTTTTGTGGTAATGTTAGTCCTCCACCAATGAAGGTCTATTTTGCAGTGTTTAAGGCACTGATATGTAAAGCACCCATTTAACTCTCCTATTGTTTTATCTACTGAATTGTTAGAAACTGCTGAACCATATGACAAATGGTCCTCTCTTGATATTGTATTATGATTATTCAAACAACTCATGTTGCCAGGCTATATGACATATTTCACTGCCTATGATGAATGATGTCTTCCTTATTTTTATGCATGTTAATTCAGTGTACTTCATTTATGCATGTTTTAACATTGTCATTTTAACCTCTGTGTGCATGTTGCTTCAAAACATACTGGTTGTATAGATCCTGTAATATGCGTTAGAGTTTCGAGGCACTTCACTCCATTGTCACATATTTGGACACAGCATCGGCATTTCCTTAAAATAGCTGTATTAAGGGAAAAGTAGCTACTATGTTTAGAGCTTTAATTTTATGTTCTCTTGAAACTCATTAGGAAGTTACCTATGTTGTACAATACTTAGTGCTTTGGAATAGTTGTGCTCTTTCATAGAAGCCAGATCCTCTCTCTGTTAAGAGGTGCCTTAGCCACATTAAACAAGGACACCCTGTTTTATGACATATGCCCAAGGTATTCTCTAATGCGTCCCATACGAGTTTTCCATACTGTTGCCGGTAATGGTCGCACAGACTATCCGGTCACCACAAGCAGCACTGCCATCCACCTGCACTATGTCAGTCCTTGAGCCTCTGTGCAAGCAGGGGAAGGGGGAAGGGGGGGGGGGGGGGAAGAAGAAGAAGAAGAAGAAGAAGAAGAAGAAGAAGAAGAAGAAACACTGACACCATTTATAAACCTCTCTGCACAAGTTTGAACTAAATTGTGTCACATACTTAGCACCCTTAGTAATACACCCCCACAGTGGTTTCAGCTAAGTCCTCATCTATCCTGAGAGCTACCTGTACATAATTTCAAAAAGTGAGATTTTGAAATTAGATACTCTTGTTGACAATAGTAGCAAAATATTGAAAGTGGTATTTAATATAAAAATTATAAAAGAGTCACATATTGAGACTACATATTTTCTTCTTCCATCTAATGTTGCTTCAAACAATAAAAATGGTAACGAATGAAAAATTGTCATACAATCAAAGAAAGATAGTAGAATAAGAGAAGTTTTACAGTTACCCATTTGGTCTGAAAGACTACTGTTTGCAAAATAATACCAATTATCTGTGGTAGTTGTTGTTTCAAAGATGCGCATTAGTCCATAGTTATCCATTCTGCAGTAAAGAAGCTCCTCTCAAGTAGCGTGCTTGATGCTGTATTATTATGTATAGAGTATGCTAGCTATGAAAAATGTGGATATATGATTCCATATCCATGCCACAAGATTAACAGGTCATCTCCTTCTACTAAATGGAGTGTTTCATTGATGTACTTTTAAATTTCATTTGCTGCAACACTTGTCTCTTGCAGATTTCTCTGTTCTGTATCTACATCTGTATTCTTCAAATCACTATGGAGGGCAGGGTAGAAGGTTCTTCGCATTGTACCTGTTATTAGAGCTTCTTCTCATTCCATTCACTTATGGAGAGTGAGAATAATGATGGTTTAACACATTGACAGCCTTGTGGCTGCTGTCAGCGACAGCAGAACCACCTGCCTGACACCATGTAGCCACCAGCTGCCACAGCAGAGCCTCATCCCTTGTGTCATGTGCCTGGCCTTGCCTGACAGCGAAACATCCATGACAGAGTCTATATAATTGTTCCATTTCATATCCCTACACATTGTTATATCCATGTATTTAGTATTTCATCCATCTTTATCAACTTTATTTCTGTTTGTTGATTAATAAAGAAGTACAACCCAGATATTTGTGAGAGTTGGCCAATTACAATTGTGACAAGTTGAAATAGTAGTCCTATGACATTACATTATTTTCATTTTATTAAGTCCATAACATAACATTTCTGAACATTGAAACAAGTTGCCAGTCTTTGCACCACTTTAAAATCTTATTAACATATGACTGAAATTTTTTTATTTTTATTTTTTTTTTTTTTTGGGGGGGGGGGGGGGGGGGGAAATAGTAGTGCATCATAGATGACAAACATCTGCATCAGTTCAAATTTAATATTTTCTCAAGTTCTTTGACTGTCACTGTCAGTCCCTCTGGTACACAACACTTGGTCAGGAACTGTACTATTTAATGGAACCCACCTCCACACGCAACTTTGGAAGGTAAAATGCCTTTGCTGACATGACTGACGAGGTTTTTCTTTTTGGCATTGCCTATGGTTTAACAAACCTGAAGTTTCTACAGGCAAAATGTGCCACTTATCTATGACTTCCTCCTTGTCATCAAAAGTTTAACTAAAGTTCTGCTAAAGTGGCAGTCTCTTGCATTAATGAGCAATCACATTGCTAGCACCCTACTTGAAACTATGTCCACCTCTATTAGAGGCCAAAGGGCTGACATGTAGCAAAGTTGCATTGAGACCTACCTCATGGCTGTGGCTGCACAATAGTGATTATATAGTCATGACTGCAGTGGAAGATGAAACACAAACGTAAGTACAGAATTCTACAAAGCTTGTAGTGGTTACACAAATATGTGCAACTGTGCTATATAAATGAGCTTTGCTGCAGAATTGGGACAAAACTAAAGTTTTGGATTCAGAAATTCAGTATCAGTATTCAGTATGTCATTAATCATTAATATTATAAATATTGCCATACATTTGGCTCAATTCACAGACTTAGTTTCATGATACTCATGTAGTACAACAGGCCAGTCTATTTAAATTCACCTTTACTCATACACAATAGTCTCTGGTTGCAAGAGCAATTACAAATCCAACAAGGAAGAGGGCTATGTACCAGTATTTAGATTCCCTGCTGAAGAAGAAAACAGAATTGCTGAATAAAAAACATCCTCTGAAGTGACTGGAATAAATCCAACAGAAATGCTGTTTACATTAAACATGCCAAGGAATGTGTTATGTCAAAAGCAGAAGTTCTTTACTTTTTTTGTTTATTGGCTTTTGGGATGTGCCCATACAACCATCTCAATAGTGAAATGTCAGTTATGATTATACTATTGGTGGTGTCTCACTAAGTTCAACACACAAATAAGAACTCATGACTTCTTTATTATATAATTTTATAAGACATGAATCAGCATGTTACTTAGGAAACACTACATTTACAACTCTCTAAAACAAGACAATCTTATTTTGTCTCTTGTGATGTCACAGAACATATATATCTGAAGCCAACCTTATCGATGTGAAAACACTCACTAACAAACACGAAAAACACCATATGGCAGAGCAACCTGCCCCCACATCACTCCCTTCTCATTAAGACAGTCACAATTCACTGTACCACTTCCACTAGTCTTGTGGGAAATCTAATTACTTGACCCAATCTTGATGTTCGTGGTTTTTTATCTTCAGGTTGTTTATCCTGGGGTGGTGGTGAAACAGGAGTATCTTCTGGCAATTTAATGTCTTCGTTTAGCAAATATGCTGGTTTCAATCGGTCGATAGAAATGTTTTTAGTTGGTCTTTCGTTTTGAGTCCAAAAAATTTTGGTATTCTTTCCACGACTTTGTATGGGCCTTCACATGGAGGTTCTAACAACTTTTTAATCATGTCAATCCTTACAAATGTGTGTGTTGACATGCTGAGGTCCTTGTATACAAATGGTGTCTGTTTTACTTTGTGAGCTATTTGCACAGGTTTCAGTCGGTTCATATATTGTTTTACACCTGAAACAAATTGGGGTATGTCTGAATCTCTTTTTGTTCAGTCTTCTTGAAAAAAGCATCACCAGGTATCCTGATGGGTGAACCATAAACCATTTCTGCTATCATAGCATTCGGTTTCTCTGATTCAGCAATGAAGACCAAGAAGAATTACAGGTATTGTTTGAGTTCATTTTTTAGTTGAATGTGAATGGATTGCTGCTTTAAGTGTGCAATGAAATCTTTCTATTTTTCCATTGGACTGAGGATGATATGCACTAGTTTGAGTTTGATTACAACCACATATTTTTGATAGTGCTTGAAATAGCTCAGAATTAAATTGACTTCCGCAATCGGTTACTATTTGATAAGGTGTGCCAAATCTAGTAATCCAACAATTGAAGAAAGCTTGAGCTACAGCTTTTGCTTATGTTAAGCAATACGTGTATTCATCAGGAGGTGGCATTGGCTCTATGAAATTCAGATAAATTACTTTAAAACATTTATCAGTGTCAGAAAGTGTCCCATTGGTGAATGCACATGTGGTAATACTTTTTTTTTACAAGCATTACATGCTCGTGACTAATTTGCAATGTCCATTTCCATATTCATCCAGGCACATCTTGATGTAAACATTTTTACAGTTGTCTGATACGTGGATGAGCCAAATTATGATAATGTTGAAAAATAGGAATATAAGGTCAAATACTTTTGTGTCGAGATATCACACCACAAGTGGTTTCCTGTATAAGTAAAATACGTATTTTAATTCAAGCAAAGAAGTATTATTGCCAGATTACAGTTGATGAAGCTCTTCTTCCTTTTCTTGTGCTTGGGCTGGAGATAATGTAATTGGATTGACATTGCTTTCTCATTCTTCTGGTTGAATGCATATGTTGGAGGTGAATGATCAGTATAAATAACAAAGTCTCTACCTTCTAACAGATATTTGAAATACTTGACATCCATATTCGAGATGCTGTCCAAAATTTTCAGGACTGGTGCTGCCATCTACCTTTGGACTAATGGTCACCATCACTCTTGAAGTAGTTCCCATCTGCATGTACACACTGGTCCCAGTGTTTCTGCCACTGTTCAAACGTTTTCTGGGAGTCCTGTTCTTTAAGGGTGGTTATCATCACCAGCCATGCTTCTTGAACCCTCTCTAGAGTGTTGAACCAATGACCTTTCAACTTGAGTTTCAGTTTTGGGAATAGTGCAAAGTCGCAAGGTGCCAAATCTGGAGAGTACGGTGGTTGGGGTACAATCTCCATGTTGTTCTTTTGCCTAAAAGGTCCTGGTGAGCAAGGACATGTGACAGGCTGCGTTGTCGTGATGCAGCAACAAGTTCCTTTGATGTCAAAGTTTGGACCGTCGTTGCCGCACGTTTTCATGGAGCCGTCGCAAAACAACACAGTAGTCTGTGGAATTTGCTGTTTGGTTGGGTGGGACGAATTCTTTGTGCACTATTCCCTTGGTATCAAAGAAAACAATGATTATGCTCTTCACTTTTCTCTTCACCTGTCTCACCTTTTTAGGTCTTGGAGAACCCAGGCTCTTCCACTGGGAAGATTGTTGCTTTGTTTCTTGGTCATAACCGTAAATCCAGCTCTTGTCGCCGATGATAACCCGTGGCAAGAAGGTTGGATCATCAGATGTGGTCTGACGAAGGTCCGCGCACACTTAAACATGCTGTGCCTTCTGATCGTCAGTCAAGATCCTTGGCACAAATTTTGCAGCGACACAACGCATTTATCAGTCAACGTTCGTTGACATGTCCCACAACCAATATCCACTTCATCCACATGGTATTTAATGGTTCAATGTCTATCTGCACAAACCAATTGTTGAAGTTTGGCAACTATGTATGGCATTGTGCGGCTAACGGGCCTTCCAGTGTGAGCATCACCTTAGACGTCTGTACGGCCGGCCCTGAACTGAGCATGCCACTCGAACACATGCGTACGGCTCAAGCCATGTCCCCCAAACACTTGTTGAATCAATGCAAGGGTCTCTGTAGCACTTTTCATGAGATTTGCATAGAATCTGATACACATGCACTGTTCTGTTTGCGGATCCATCGTAAAATCGCCGCACACCAAACACAGAGTATTTCAGAAATCACTGTAAAAGTGACGATTCCTAAAAATTTTTGTAGTTTGCGAAATGTTTCAGGTTGCTTGTTGACTATCAGCACAGACACTTTTTCTGGATCCGGCTTCGTTCCTGCAAGTGTGATTAATTGTTCTAAGAATGTCAGTTATTGCACTCGAAACATGGATTTTCCAACATTTATTACCAGACCATACTGATACAGTTGTTTAAAGCGTAAATTTATATGCTCAATATGTTGTTCTGGAGATTCTGGTGCTATTACAATATCATCCAGATATGGAAATCAGAAATCCAGCTCTCTCTCACAACTTCATGTATAAACCTCTGAAATGTGCTGGGTGCATTTGGAAATCCAAAGGGCATATGACTAAAGTCATACAGGCTAAAAGGAGTAATAACTGCTGACTTTGGGTTGTCTTCTTCGATTAACAGAATTTGATAATACGCTTTTAGTAGGTCAATCTTTGAGAATATCTTCTTATTCTGCAGCATGAAATTTGCGTCATCTACTCGAGGGGCTGGATATCAGTCTGGGAGAGTCCTGTCATTAAGACAATGATAATTCCCACAAACTTGCCACTGATCATTTGACTTCATAACACGGTACAGTGGACTGGCCCATTGTAATTGTGATGGATGTATAATACCGTTGTTCAACAGAAGCTGAAATTCTTTCTTAGCTCTTTGCAATTTATGTGGGTCCAGCCTAGGAGCTTTACTATACACCGGTGGCCCACTAGAAGTAGTGATATAATGCTGTACTTTATGCTTTAACACATTTGGTATTATAGATGGTTTTGTTAGCTCAGGAAATTTCTCTAGCAGCTTTGAATACTGACATTTAGCATAGAGTGAGTTTACTGAATCGTTAGCATTCACTATGGTTACCTCTGCAAAAATTTTTAACTTAGTAATGTCATCTATCAGCTTTTTATTTTTCAGATCTATGAGCCGAAATGATGATGAAAATCGGCTCCCAATATTCCTTTTGATACATCTGTTACAGTAAATGGATATTCAAACTTTAAGACGTAAATCAATGGGGCAGGAACTAGGGCACTTTTGACTCTAACCTCCCTTGTTTTCCTTATTTTTCCATTGGCAAGGTGGTACACAGTTTTCAGGTTTACACTGTGAGCCAAATTTGAAGTGATAACAATATTTACCATTTAATTTGAACTGTGTTCTACTTCTGCCGTGTGATCTGGATCTGTTTGATTCTCGGATCATCTTAACTTCATATTCTAAGTCTCTAATTTTTACAACATGATCTTGGACTGATAAGGATGTGGAAGGAACTGTTTGGATTGAGGTGATTTGAAGCTCCTCAGCATGTTGCATCTCCACTATACGATCAGCCATCTGCGCGATTTTGTCCGTCGTTTCTTCCGATATCACTAACACACTTCAACTATTACTAGGAATTTTATCGAGCCACAATGTTTTTAAAGCATTTTCCAACAAGTTGGTTCCTGCATAGTTTTGGATTTTTCGTAATAACTGGCTAGGTTTCATATCGCCCAATTCCAACCCACTCAACAGTTTTTTTTTATTTCACACTTCTCACTTTCCTTGAAAATTATTGAGAGTCGTTCTTTTGCTAGCGAATATTTATTATTTTCATCACTGATTACCAGATCCCACATGTTTTCAGTTCAAGCTGGGCCAGCAGGTAATTGAACTTAGTTGCTTCCATTGCAATAGAGCGATTGTAAACAGAGTTTTGGCTTGGCAAAACCAGATCTTGGGCTTTTCTACCCAAAAGGGAGGAAGCTTTACACTTACCTTATCGATTTCTGGAGTACCTACAGGATTGCCCTCCACAAGTCCACTTCCTGTCGGCATCTTGAGTATTTTTATTAAACACCGTCTGTGACAAATTCCGGCAGATTCTGCATTGGACAGTTCGCCAATAATTACATTGCAGGGCTTTTTCTTGTGGCCTCGCTGAGCATGTCGGGGTCACCAATTATTGGTGGTGTCTAACTAAGGTAAACACACACACACACACACACACACACACACACACACACACACACACAAATAAGAACTCCTAACTCCTTTATTATATAATTTTATAAGACATGAATTGGAGTGTTACTTAGGCAACTATACATTTACAACACTCTAAAACAAGACAATCTTCTTTAGTCTCTTGTGATGTCACAGAATGTATATCTCTGGAACCAACCTTATCGATGTGAAAACACTCACTAACACACACCAAAAACACTATGGCAGAGCAACCTGCTCCCACAATACAAACACAAGGACAATACAACACAACACCCAGGCCTTGAGCAGAAAAAAAAAAAATTCTCCAGCGTAGCTGGGTCAATTATGATGATACAAACATGAGGATAACACAACAAACGGCCAGGTCCTGAGCGGAAAAAAATCTCTGACATGGCCAGGAATTGAACCCAGGCACCTTCGATTCACAATCCACCACACTGACCATGCAGCTATTGAAGCAAATGTAGGGGGGTCGGGGGAGAAGAAGTTTACAAGGACTGATGGGAATCGTCACAATTTCCCTCGACAGTGATTGATAATTTTTATTATTATTATTTCTTTCCTTTCTCAGACGTTATGTCTGGTTAAAAATGGAAAGTGACGCGGACCTTGATCAAGCATGACTTCCTTTTAACTGTATGGTGTATGTTAAATTGCATTTAGGAACTTTTGGGTCATTGAACATGTATCAATAATTACAGATTTCTGTAGTTGTATATATAAGTTTGGATGCAGCTGTATTGCGTTGATGTACTGGTGGATGTTGTGTGGTATGACTCCTGTAGTTGATAGTATAATTGGTATAATGTCAACTATATCGTGATAGCACATGTCCTTCACTTCCTCAGCTTGTTGGATGTATTTTTCAATTTTTCTCCTGTTTTCTTCTGTATATTTGTTATATTGGGGATGCATATTTTGATTACTTGTGTTACTCTCTTCTTTTTATTGGTGAGTATGATGTCAGGTTTGTTATGTGGTGTTGTTTTATCTGTTATAACGGTTCTGTTCCAGTATAATTCGTATTCATCATTCTCCAGTACATTTTGTGGTGCAAACTTGTATGTGGGAATGTGTTGCTTTATTAGTTTATGTTGTATGGCAAGTTGTTCATGTATTATTTTTGCTACATTATCATATCTTCTGGGGTATTCTGTATTTGCTAGTATTGTACATCTGCTTGTGATGTGATATACTGTTTCTATTTGTTGTTTGCAAAGTCTGCATTTATCTGTTGTGGTATTGGGATCTTTAATAATATGCTTGCTGTAATATCTGGTGTTTATTGTTTGATCCTGTATTGCAATCATGAATCCTCCTGTCTCACTGTATATATTGCCTGTTCTTAGCCATGTGTTGGATGCGTCTTGATCGATGTGTGGCTGTGTTAGGTGATACGGGTGCTAGCCATGTAGGGTTTTCTTTTTCCAATTTACTTTTTTTGTATCTGTTGATGTTATGTGATCTAAAGGGCTGTAGAAGTGGTTATGAAATTGCAATGGTGTAGCCGATGTATTTATATGAGCGATTGCTTTGTGTATTTTGCTAGTGTCTGCTCGTTCTATAAAGAATTTTCTTAAATTGTCTACCTGTCCATAATGTAGGTTTTTTATGTCGATAAATCCCCTTCCTCCTTCCTTTCTGCTTAATGTGAATATTTCGGTTGCTGAATGTATGATGTATTCTATATTTGTGGCATTGTGATCGTGTAAGTGTATTGAGTGCTTCTACTTCTGTGTTACTCCATTTCACTACACCAAATGAATAGGTCAATATTGGTATAGCATAAGTATTTATAGCTTTTGTCTTGTTTCTTGCTGTCAGTTCTGTTTTATTATTATTATTATTATTATTATTTTGGGTGTGGGGCACTCAGCAGATTGGTCATCAGGTCCCTTGTTGAAGAATCAGCATGCCATTCTTGTGGAGGGAGCGGGAGATGGATGGTGAGGATGAAGGCTGTCCTCACAGGTGGACCTGTTTGTAATGCGTCAAAGTCAACTTCCCCTCCCCAGCACTTTAGAGATGAGGCCTAACAGTTCATAACATTTCAGAACGCATGTGACACTGGTGTCAGTATTGCTGAGGATGGTGGACACATTTCCAGCAAAACAGAGAGCTACTCTGGTATCAGTATATAAAACAAATGTGCCAAAATTTGCTGAACCAGCACACCACAATCTCCTGAAAGTACTTCACAGCACGTGTTCGCATTCCGGGTTATAGGAATGCGCATAGACTGGAGTTGAGCCTCCACTAACAATTTTGGAAGCTTGCAGAAGCTTGTATTCTCTTCTTGTCTTAACTGTTTATTGTCCATGTTTCACTTCCATACCTGACAACACCCCTGTAAAATACCTTCAGAAGAGACTTCCTAACACTTGAATCTATATTTGATGTTAACAAATTTGGCTTCTTAAGTAATGCTTTTCTTGCCATTGCCTGAATACATTTTATTTCTTCTCTACTAAGGCCATCATTGGTTATTTTGCTACTCAAATAACAATACAACTATGTTAAGTGTCTCATTTCCTAATCTAATTCCCTTAGCATCACCTCATTTAATTCAACTACATTCCATTATCATTGTTTTCTTTTGTAGATGTTCATCTTAAATCCTCCTTTCAAGATGCTGTCCACTCTGTTCAACTGCTCATACGTCATATGCTGTCTCCGACAAAATTACAACGCGATCGGCAAACCTCAAAATTTTCATTTCTTTGCCATGAACTTTCACTCCTACTCCAAAAATTTTTTTGTTTCCTTTACTGCTTGCTCAATGTTTAGATCGAATAACATTGGTGCTAGGCTAAAATCCTGTCTTACTCCCTTCTGAATCACTGCTTCCCTTTCATGGCCCTAAAATCTTAACTCATCTGATTTTACAAGTTGTAAAAAGCCTCTTCTTCCTACATTTTACACTTGCTACCATCAGAATATCAAGGAGACTATACCACTTAGTGTTGTCTACAAATGACAAATGTAAGTTGCCTTTCCTTAACTTATCTTCTAAGATAAGTCATTGTGTCCATAATGCCTCACATGTTCCTACATTTCTCCGGAATCCAAACCAATCTTTCACGAGGTCAGAATGGCATTTATGTCACACCTGTGACCATGTTTATTACATTTTTGTTGCTGTGTTTTAATGCACAGTGTAGGAACATTTTATTATGGGAGGCTGGCAAGTAGAAAGGATCACAAGACACTCAAACGACGTGCCAGGTGGTCACATAGCATGAGAATGGCTGGATGCACAAGAGCCGCATCGTTCTGGACAGAAAGTGGGGATTCACGTACCAAAATGGGTAGTGAATCTTATTATTTATATTAACTATTTAAATATGTAATATACAGCTCCAACTGTGCTGCTGCTGATACTTGCACTGAGAACTTGTTAACAATAATTTCAACATCCACCAATTTTCCAGGGAATGCTAATTACAAGTCTTAGTTACTGTGAGTGCTTATTCTTAGAAAGGATGGACCAATCACAATTGCACCCTGACAGGGCAGGTGCAAAACTGCTAATATAGCTCACAACTACTCTACAATTTGTTTCTGAGAAGGTAACACAGGAATTTGTGTATAAAATCTGATCTCATATAAAAACAGAACAGTTTATTGAACAGTCGCCTCAGATCACTTGTGTGACGTCAGTCCAAGGCATTCTGCTATCAGTTTTTGAGGTGGCAACGTGCCAACTAGTGTGTGAAGTATAACAGTAAAGATGGAATTTATTGTTAGAATTGCCTCAGAAAACATATTTTTGTGATCTCGTGTAGATTCTAGGATCATGCGAAGCATCTTGTGATTTTTGTGGAGCACAAGAACTAATGATTAATCACTGGGAATCTTATGATTTTAACAATAGACAGCTCCAGAAATCATTTTACAAATTTTGCAATTGGGCAAATAAAATATAATTAGTTGGCACAATAAAATTTTAAAATTCTCATTTTGCTTAGCATTTAAATCTACCCACTTGCCACATTATCACAGTATGCATTGTTTACTGCACAATCGTTAGAGCTTGGGACCGACAGAGAAGAAACCAACTGGGGCGATGTCCATAAGATGCAAGTTGAATAGAATTCAGTCACAAGAAGTGTGAGGCCGACACTGAACTTTCTTATGTGAATCACACTTAGCATCACTGTGCCCTGTGTACATACTATGTCCGATGATATTTCTAACATTCGTTCCCTTGTCTGCTGCGATAGTGTTATATCAGCTTCTATTAGTTATTCCAATCTTCTTCACAGAATTCGTGTTAGTATTTTGCAACCATGAATTGTTGAACTGACAGTTCTATGATATTCAGACCTGTCAGCACTTACTTTCTTTGGAATTTGAAATATTACATTCTTGAGATCTAAGGGTATTTTACCTGTCTCATACATCTTTCACACCAGGTGGAATAGTTGTGTGATGGTTGAGGATATCAGTAATTCTATCAGAATGCCATCTACTCCAGAGAGCATGTCTCGCCTTAGGTCTTTCAGTGTTCTGTAAATTTCTTCCTGCAGTATCATATCTCCCATCTCATCTTCACCAATGTCCTCTTCCATTTCTATGATCTTGCCTTCAAGTATAGCACCTCCGAGTACTCCTTCCACCTTTCATCTTTCCCTTCTTTGCTTAGCAGTAGTTTTACATCTGAGCTCTTGATATTCATGCAGCCACTTCTCTGTTCTCCAAATACCTCTTTAATTTTCCTATAGTCCATCTCTTTTTTCCGTAGTGATATATGCTTTTATATGCTTACATTTGTCCTCTAGCCATTCTGGCTCTAGCATTTTGCACTTCCTGTCAATCCAATTTTTTAAAAATTGTTTATATTCCTTTTCACCTGCTTCATTTTTATATTTTCTCCTTGCACCAAATTCAATATCTCTTGTCTTCTTACCTATTTAATCCTCTAACTGCCTCCACTATCTCACTCATTCATCTTCTACTGTATTCCCCTCCCCTCTGAAACTCTCCACAACCTCAGGTTCTTTCAACTTATCTAGGTACCATCTCCTTTATTTTCCCCTCTCTTTTGAATTTTTTCAGTTTTAATCTACAGTTAATAACCAATAAATTGTGATCAGAGTCTGCAGCTGTCCCTGGAAATGTCTTACATTTTAAAATCTGGTTTCAAAACCTCCAGCTTACCATTTTAAAATCAGTCTGAAACTTTCTGCTGTCTTCAGGTTTCTTTCATGTATAAAATCTTTCTGATTGTTAAACCAGGTGTCAGCAATGATTAAAATACACTCTTTGCAAAATTTTACTAGACTGCTTCCTCTGTCACTCCTTTCCCCCAAACTTTACTCACCTACTATTTTTCTTTCTCTTCCTTTTCCTACTATCAAATTCCAGTCTCCCATCAGAGTTAAATTTTCCGCTTCCCTAACTATTCGAATAATTTTGTTTTTAAGTCATACATTTCTTCAATCTCTTCATCATCGGTGAAGCTAGTTTGGCATATAAACTTTTACTACGGTGGTGGCTGTAAGGTTTCAATCTATCTTGGCTACCTATCTTGGTAACCTGTATCAGTTAGTACGTTATCAGCCCCCAGTAGACTAGATGTATTTGAGTGGACTGGCCAGTCAAGTTCTCTTTGCTGGGTGCGTGTAGGTACTACCTAATGGTACACCCATCCTGTCAGAAGTCTATATGAACTGAGCTCATCCCTTAGGAATCCCATGAGCTACCAGGGAAACAAATATTGATCCAGGCAGAGCCTTATACAACTGGGCGGTAGCAGCTGTCCAGGTGGTTTGTGACATGCAGTTATTTGTTGTCATTTGGAGAGAGAAGTTTGATTGTGGGTCGCACTTAGAGGGCGTGTGTACGGTGGCCAGTGAGGCTGGCAGCGAGAGAATGGACAGTGGCAGATAGCTCCATGTGGACCTGTCAGTCTCAATTGGCTGGCGATTATGTCACTTCACTTCATAAGGGTTTACCCCATTACAGCACATGGCTTTAAGACAATGTTTAATCCACATTTGTGTTTATTACATGCAAATGAAAATTAGTATGATGAAGTATGATACAGAAAATGAAAGAGGAGTTGAGATGAATCAGCTGAGATACTGATACGATTTATACAAATTTTACATCAACAGATATTAAATAAACAAATGTGCAACATGTGCAAGTTAATCAACAATTTATGACTTTTGAACCAGTGCAAGTACAGAGTGGAGCAAGTACAGAGTGGAGCGAGTACTTATTTTAAAGGTCTCGTCTAAGTGAAATGACTGACATACTTGCAGCATTAATATTTCACTGGTAAAACACCACTTTCATTAATTTGTTGCTATTAATTAAAACAAACAATACAAGACAGATACGTGAACAGCAAGGCAATGTACGATAGCAGGTGTCGTTATAAACATTTCAACATGATTAGTTTGTGATATTTCTAATTATTATGATACGTCACCTTTGTTTATCAATAATTTTAGCTTATGAAATTTCCTGGCAGATTAAAACTGTGTGCCAGACCGTGAGTCGAACTCGGGACCTTTGCCTTTTGCAGGCAAGTGCTCTACCAACTGAGCTACCCAAGCACAGCTCACGCCCCGTCCTCACAGCTTTACTTCTGCCAGTAACTCTTCTCCTACCTTCCAAACTTTACAGAAGCTCTCCTGTGAACCTTGCAGAACAAGCACTCCTGAAAGAAAGGATATTGCACAGACATGGCTTAGCCACAGCCTGGGGGATGCTTCCAGAATGAGTTTTTCACTCTGCAGCAGAGTGTGTGTGCTGATATGAAACTTCCTGGCAGATTAAAACTGGTGCCGGACCGAGACTCAAACTCAGGACCTTGCCTTTCGCGGGCAAGTGCTCTGCAAGGTTCACAGGAGAGTTTCTGTAAAGTTTGGAAGGTAGGAGACAAGGTACTGGCACAAGTAAAGCTGTGCTTGGGTAGCTCAGATGGTAGAGCACTTGCCCACGAAAGGCAAAGGTCCCGAGTTCGAGTCTTGGTCCGGCACACAGTTTTAATCTGCTAGGAAGTTTCATATCAGCGCACACTCCACTGCAGAGTGAAAATCTCATTCTGGAATTTTAGCTTAGTTTTGCCCATATTTGTTTAACCTTTGTATGTATCTAAATTCTGGTTAGCGCTTCGGAAAGACTGCTTCAAATCCATATGGAAAGTAGTGCCCTACAAAGACCTGCATTGTTCTTTAGTGGCGCATATGGACAAAAACTATTTTTGCACTCTGCAAAGGTAATTGCAAAACTTTAAAACATTAATTCTGGGCTAACTATTGCAGCTGCAGATTGTGTAACATATGTTTTTTGATGAGAACTGAAGCATGTATATCATCATGCAAATAGAATTAAGAATATGTAAAAAGTTATGCAAAGAAGTGGTGATCAATGGAAAGCAGTTTGTGATGTAGCTTGTCAAATTTTTGATCGAAGGTATTTCCAGTTCATAGTTCTGTGCTTTTGCACATGTTGTATCTTTTGGTGATTGTTGCAAAATTGTAGCTATGGGACTGTTTCCGTTACAGTGCCACAACACTTAGCTGCTGAAGCACTACTCTGGAAGTGTTTACTTCTGAGCATTCCAAACAGTGTTTTGGGATACCAGTGGGACTTAGTTTCTAGGTTGGACTATTTTCGCCAGGTTTAGATTATTCTGTGGCATCAGACACCTAGGAATTCGCACTAGTGTTGAGTGAACTTTAGACCATCGGGATTAGGCCATGTTTTAGCGAATTGATCAATTTGCTAAATTTCAATCAATGTTCTTCAGCATTCAATCTTTATTAAAATTTGTAGGGTGATCAGCACTATTAGGGGCTGGAGCAGTAATTAAAATGGCACGTTACTGTTTGGAAGATAGTGCATTCAGTTATGCATAAAAACTTGTGGATTTTAAGGAACTTAACACATGCATTCAATTCATCATTCAACTTCAGCCTCTGAGACTGTACCCTGGTTAACATTTGTACTTTTCAGTCAGTAGCATCAAGAGTATTTTATATAGGCACTTTAACAGGTGTTAAGAGCACATACCTGGCAACAAAAAGAGTAGGATATTGTCCTTGTCTCAACAGTCATTCACCCATCAGCATGAAGCACACCTTGAGGGTGAAGCCTTTTTTGTTTTAATAACAGTGTACACCTTCATTGTGCTCCAGGCAATGAAGCTATGGGAATGGCTTTAGTTACACCCCTCCAAACAGTTTGACAAAAATTGTATAATATTAATGCTTTGGGAATGGCTTTAGTTACACCCCTCCAAACACTGTTTGACAAAAATTGCATAATATTAATGCCACTGTTCATTAACTTTCAGCCAGAATACAATTATTGTGGACTAGCTCTTTGCACACTTTGGTCAGTAGTTTTGTTATGATGACTGATGGTAAATAAGTAAACTGTTGTATGTGCAACAATGTCAACTGCACTCACATTCCAAGAATGTAAACAGTTAAAAAATGGGCATTCCATCAGGAAGGGGCAGACAGTTAAAACTTGGGCGCAATGTGTACAAAGTGGTGGGGCAGCACCATTTATCAAATGTCAATAGTTAGAAAGGTGGTACTCAATACGCAGCCTAGTTAAAATGACCTCTTCCCAGCGGGAGGGCCGAGAGGTGGTCGTCCAAGCCGCTGGGAGAGGCTCAATATGCCAGAGCTTATTCCTGCGAAGGGAGAACCATTGGCAATGCAAACGTATGCCACCTTCTGACAGACGGCAACACAGAAATCACTGAAGGGAATATAGTCACTCGCAGGCTGAGGTACGTGGACTGCAACCTTGGCAGTAGCCTCATTTCCTGGCAGACTGACATGACCACGAACCCACAGAAACATCACATTGGCTCCACCAAGAGTGAGCAAGTGACAGTTTTCCTGGACCCCCTGCACTAAGGGGTGGGTGGTGTACAGCATGCATAGACTTTAAAGGGCTCCGAGTGAACATGAGCACAGGACACAAGTGAAAAGGCTGTGTTGCTGGATATAGTCCATGGCTTGATACATGGCGAAGAGCTCAGCTGTAAATACCGAGCAGTGTGCCGGAAGCCGATATCGAAATACACGGGTGCCAATGATCAAGGCACATCCAACTCCACATCAGAGTCATCAGTGTATGCAAAGGTACTATCGTGAAGTTCCATGCGAAGGTCGTGAAACTGAAGGCGATAGACTGAGGCTGGAGTAGTGACCTTAGCAAGCAAATGGAGGCCGAGGTTAACATTGGCCGCTTCACGAATCCAAGGTGGTGAAGGGTTCACACCCACCAAGAAAGTTGCAGGTAGTGTGAAGTTAAGCCACAATAGCAAGTGCCAAAAGTGGACGCCAGGAGGTAACAAAGAAGAGGGATGTGCCCCATACTGGCGATCGAAGGACTCATCAAAGGAGGAGGCATAGGATGGATGGCCATGCCACGCATGGCAGGCAAACAGTATGTATATCTGCTAAGGAGAAAGTCTAGGCAGTAGGACAGTGGTAGTTCAGCAGCTTCAGCATACAGACTCTCAACCCGGCTAGTGTAAAAGCGCCCGTGGCTAAATGGATTCCACAATGGTCGATAGTGCTGAAACAGCGTAAGAGGGATAGACATGCAGATGCATGAACAAAGCACCCATAGTGAAGTTTCAAACAGACAAAGGACCGGTACAAACAGAGCAGGGTGGATCAATCGGCACCTCAGGTAGTACCATTGAGGACACTAAGAACACTGAGGAACCATGTACAGCGGGCTGCCAGTTAAGACACATGGGAGGACCAAGATTGTTTCCTATTGAGCATGAGACCCAGGAATTTTGTAGTTTCAAAGAACAGAAGGGCAACAGGCCCAATGTGTAAAGATGGTGGGGCAAACCAATTGCATAACCAAAAATTCATATGTACAGTTTTGTCACTGGAAAAGCAAAAGCTACTGTCGATGTTCCAGGAGTAAAGACGATCAAGACAGGGCTCATACCGCCCCTCAGTGTGAAGGGTCTGTGGAGAACTGCAATAGATGGCAAAATCGTCAACAAAACGGGAGCTGGAGATGCCTGGTGGGAGACAGGCGACAGGAAAGATGATGATGCTCAGGACAGGAAAGATGATGATGCTCAGGACAGAACCCTGACACATACCGTTTTCCAAGATACAGGTGTCCTACAAGGAAGAACCCATACACACCTAGAAAACTCAGTTTTTTAAAAATGCATAAAGGAAACAGGGCAGCCGACCACAGCAGCCCCACGTGTTTTCTGTCCTCGCCAAGTTTATGTATGGGTAGAACGGTGGCTTCACGCTAGTGTCCAGGAAATGTTCCCTCTGCCCAGATGCGGTTGTACGTGTCAAGCAGAAAGTGCTTGCCTGCAAGAGAAAGGTGCTGCAACATCTGAATGTGGATGGTGTCCGACTTCGGGACAGAGGATTGGGATGTAGCGAGAGCACAATCTAGCTCCCTCATAGTAAAGGCGGCATTGTAGCACTCACGATTCGGAGAAGAGAGGGGTATCGCCCTAGCCTCCTTCACTCGTTTCCAATGCAGGAAGGCAGGGTGATAGTGGGAAGTGTGGTGTCACTGCCAGACACCGCATTTGCTAGGTGGTAGCTTAAATCGGCCGCGGTCCATTTAGTACATGTCGGACCCGCGTGTCGCCACTGTGTGATCGCAGACCGAGCGCCACCACAAGGCAGGTCTCGAGATACGGAATAGCACTCGCCCCAGTTGTACGACGACATTGCTAGCGACTATACGGACGAAGCCTTTGCTCTCATTTGCCGAGAGACAGTTAGAATAGCCTTCAGCTAAGTCCATGGCTACGACCTAGCAAGGCGCCATTAGCCTTACATAGTTTGAGAGTTATCGTATGAAATGTTTCAAGAAGAACGTTGTAAACCAACAAAGAATAAAGTTAAGTATTCGAGGAGCTGCATACTTTTCTTATTAGCATTCAATAGTTATCCTGTTCCAGAATTCACGCCCGTCTGCGTTAGATAGCTTCCATTTCGGCCTCCTTTATCTACAAGGTGTTGGCACATTTACCAACACATCATTGGCGACGAGACAACGGAAAGGGTCTTGTTCTTTCTAATTGCTTACATTTACTTGTGTCATGGCTTCGCCAGATGTACTGTCCGAATTTTATCGCTTGCAGAATCAGCAGACGCAGGCGTTATTGGATGCCCTTGGACAGCTAGTCCAGGGTCAACGTGCACTGCAACACGATGCGGCAGCCGCCGCTTCACCGCTACCGCAGCCACAACTTGCAGTTGCACCGCCTTTTAGAGCCTACGACCCAGACGTGGAATCGTGGACCGAGTGGTCCCGCCAGTTTGGATTTCATCTCGCCGCCTACAGAATTCAAGGTAACGAGCGGCAGCCTCATTTATTGTCGTGTGTAGGGGTGCAAACGTACCGTGTGATAGTGAAATTGTTTCCCCAACGCGACGTAGCAACTCTGTCCTATGAAGTAATTTTGTCGGCATTGGACGCCTATTTCAAAGAAACAGTAAATGTAGTTGCCAAAAGGTATACTTTCTTTCGTACAAAACGTACGGCCGGTCAAACTAATAGGGAATGGGTTGCAACTTTGCAAGGCCTTACTAGGGATTGTGCGTTTGAATGTGACTGTGGTCTTCCTTATTCAGATACTATGGTGCGTGATGCAATTGCACAGAATGTTTCTGAAGTTCGCATACGGGAACAGATTTTGAAACTAGTTAATCCCTCCCTTCAGCAAGTGATAGACATATTGGATAGACAAGACACACTTGACTGTGCTCAGGAATCAATTGAAACTTCGCCAGCTGTGTGTCGCATTAACCGGCCCGCCGGGCGCGCTGCAAGGAACTGTAAACAGCCTTCGCGCACGTCCGCACAACCAGGTGTGCCGCACCAGCACACAAATGCAGTGAAATCATGCCCGCGGTATGCAACTAGACATTCGCGTGAAAATTGCCCGTCACGCCAAGCTATTTGCTTTTTCTGTAATAAGAAAGGACATGTTCAAAGTGTTTGCCAGAAAAAGCTCAGATCAGACACTCTTAATCATTCCCGGCCTTTTGCTTCGCGCGGTAATCGAACCAAGGACACTCAGGCTCGTGGACCTTCGCCCATGGACATTCATGTAGTTAATTCCACTTCGTCCAGTGCCACTTTCTCTAACAGTGACTGTGTTCGTCCCACAAAAAGTGTGCGTCGACGTCGCCGGCAGTCACGTCAATTAGCAAGTGATTCTGTACCAGTGTCTGTTCAAATTGCACAAAACAGTCGCTCTTGTCGTCAGCAGGACAATAAACTTTTTGTAGATTTGGACTTTAATGGCAAGGTCATACCATTCCAGCTCGATACCGGAGCTGCAGTTTCACTGCTCAATCACGACACGTACAAACAACTGGGCAAACCTCCGTTGCGTTCCGCAAATGTTAAGCTAACTACATATTCCGGACAGAAAATTCCTGTGTTAGGACAGTGCAGCCTTCTTGCAACATACAATGGACAAACAAAACTTGTGTCCTTTTACGTTCTTCGTTCTTCTACTGCAGTGAACTTGTTTGGCTTAGATTTATTTCAGTTGTTTAACATGTCTATTGTAAATCAGGTCCTATCAGTGAACCAAGCTGTGCCTACAGACAGTGTTTCTAGTCTATGTGAAGAATTTGCAGACATTTTTGCACCGGGCTTATGTTGCGCTCAGAACTCTGAAGCACAATTGGAACTGAAAGTCAACGCGCAACCGAAATTTTTCAGAGCGCGCAATGTTCCTACGCATTGCGTGATGAGGTCGCAAGAACATTAAACGATTTAGACTCACAAGGTGTGAGTGAATGTGCGCAATGCCTCTTCCATTTCAGCTCCGCTTCATCGCTTACACCGTACAGGTGTTCCGTTCGTCTGGACGACGGAATGCGAACGCGCCTTTCGCCAGTTGAAATCTGCGTTGCTTTCTCATACTTGCCTTACGCCATTCGATCCCCAGCAACCCCTTTTGTTGATGGTCGATGCATCGGATTTCGGGATCGGTGCTGTGCTTGCGCACAAAGTTGGCTCGCATGATCGCCCTATTGCCTTTGCGTCCAAATTGCTCTCCACTAAAGAAATTATTCCCAGATAGAGAAAGAAGCTTTGGCTCTCGTGTTTGGTGTTACTAAGTTCCATGATTTCTTGTATGGTCGTCACTTTACCATCATCACAGACCACAAACCTTTGACATCGCTTTTTCATCCGAACAAGCCTGTACCTCCGCGTACAGCGCAGAAATTCATTCGCTGGTCTATTTTCCTCTCGCAGTACCGCTACGATATCTTGTATCGGTCCACTGCTAAGCACGGAAACGCCGATGCGTTGTCCCGTTTGCCTGTTGCTGAGGATAAAGCATTCGATTCTTCCGAACTTGCTTGCATGTTCATTGATTCGGAAACCGATGAAGTGGTCGAATCGTTTCCGATTGACTTTCGTCGTGTAGCTACAGCCACAGCTGCTGACCCTGTCCTTGCTACCGTTTTGAGTTTTGTTGCTACACAATGGCCTTTGTCAAAGTCTCGGATCGAGGATCCGTTGGTTCGCTGATTTTTTGCTCACAAGGAGAGACTTTTTGTTCGACGTGGTGTTTTGTTGTTGCGTTCTGATAATGATCAGTCCAGAGTCATGGTCCCACGTTCGTTACAGTCCTCTGTCTTACGGCTTCTCCACCAAGGACATTGGGGTATAGTGCGAACGAAACAGCTTGCTCGTCAGCACTGTACTTGGTTTGGAATCGATGCTGCGATTACGAATGTGTGTGTTCTTGCATGGCGTGTGCCGAACAACAATCTGCACCGCCGCGGGAAGTCTTTGCATGGCTGAACGCCACTTCCCCTTGGCAACGCTTGCACATCGATTTTGCTGGTCCATTCTGGAATGCTCGATGGTTGGTTCTGGTAGATGCCTTCAGTAATTTTCCTTTTGTTGTCCGGATGTCTTCCACAACGTCCTCTGCCACCATCCAAGCGTTGTCTGCTATCTTTTGCATTGAAGGTCTTCCACAGACTATTGTTTCCGACAATGGCCCACAATTCATGTCCGCAGAATTTCAGTCATTCTGCCAGGCCAATGGTATTCAACATCTGACATCAGCGCCGTTTTCGCCTCAGTCAAACGGTGCCGCTGAACGATTGGTCCGGACTTTCAAGTCACAGATGTTGAAGTTGAAAGCGTCGCATTCTCGGGAGGACGCGTTGTTGCTCTTTTTGTCTTCGTATCGCTCTCAGCCCCGAGATGGTCGCTCGCCGGCTGAGTTGCTCCACGGTCGTCCTCATCGAACCTTGATGTCTTTGCTGCATCTGCCGCATCAGGTTCCTGTGCAGCGGCAGACTTCTGCTTTTGCTCCAGGCGACGTTGTATTTTATCGCCACTATCGAGGTTCACAGCGTTGGCTCGCAGGGCGCATTCTTCGCTGCCTCGGCCGCGCGATGTATTTGGTTTTGGGGGCCTCTGGTGAGGTGCGTCGGCATCTCAATCAGCTGCGCCTCTGTCGTCGCACGGGTTCTGCCGCTTCCCGTCTGCTTTCAGCGACGGTGCCGTCCGGTCAGCGCCCTGGGGACCCATCTACTGGCTCGCCTCATCCCCAGGTGTTACCGACGATGCCTTCCATTTTGCCCCATGGACGCGCCGCCGCAGCCGCCGCTTGTCCTCCAGCCGGCGCCGCCCGCATTCGCCACTTCGCTGCAGCCGCCACGCGCCTCCCTGGGTCACGCGCCGCCGATCGCTTCCCGTGACCAGCTGTCCTCTGCCATGGAACTCTTGCCCGCTCCGGACCACATGACGTCATCGCGCGTCGGGTACCCCGACGCAATGAAGGTCGACCCTTCGGCCCCTCCTGTTTCATTACGGACGCATACACCGCATGTTGACGTGCACCCTGGACTAGGTTTTCAGGCGTTTCCTAGCTCCCCTCGGACCGAATGGCCGGGTGCGGGTGGCACAGCCTCGCCTGTTGTTAGGCTCCCTACCTCATCGCATACGTCAACATGGGGTCCTCCCCACGGCGGGCGGAAGCCTTATCCCACGACCGTTCGCCGATTTGCGGGGGAAGAATGTGGTGTCACCGCCAGACACCACACTTGCTAGGTGGTAGCTTAAATCGGCCGCGGTCCATTTAGTACATGTCGGACCCGCGTGTCGCCACTGTGTGATCGCAGACCGAGCGCCACCACAAGGCAGGTCTCGAGATACGGAATAGCACTCGCCCCAGTTGTACGACATTGCTAGCGACTATACGGACGAAGCCTTTGCTCTCATTTGCCGAGAGACAGTTAGAATAGCCTTCAGCTAAGTCCATGGCTACGACCTAGCAAGGCGCCATTAGCCATACATAGTTTGAGAGTTATCGTATGAAATGTCTCAAGAAGAACGTTGTAAACCAACAAAGAATAAAGTTAAGTATTCGAGGAGCTGCATACTTATTAGCATTAAATAGTTATCCTGTTCCAGACTTCACGCCAGTCGGCGTGTGTGTACGCGTGCCTTTCTTTCGGCTACCCGTCACTGTTGACTGGCTGCATTGTCAGTCCACATTAGGAAGAGCTCGAAGACTTTTGCAAAATGGTGGCCCAAGGTGTTGGAGATGACAGTAAGGTCCATGATGACATTTTCTGCTACTGTCAGGTCTGAAATTGGGGAACTGATCTTGGTCCTCTCAGAGAGCCGTTGGAAGTTGGCCCACATGACAGAGGAAGGGGTGGAACTGTTAAAAGAACTAGTGAATGAAACCCAGCTAGCTCTTTCGCTATCCTGAAGAACGCGATGACACTTTGCACACATCTGTTTATAATGAATGCAGTTTGCCATAGTAGGATGACGCTTAAAAACATGGAGAGAACGTCTACGTGTGCAAATTGTGTCATGGTATGCCTCACTCCACTAACGGACTAGGGCACAGCGTGGTAAACACGAAGTGCGAGGAATGAAACATTCTGCAGCAGTAAGGATAACATTTGTGAGATATTCCATGTGATCATAACAACTGAGGAAATCTTGTTCTTCGAAGATTGCCAGGGAGGAGTAAAGCTGCCAGCCAGCCTTAGTAAGCTGCTATCTGGGTGTGCACTTGGATAGTGTTAGTGTCAGCAAACGGATAGCACCTGGGAAATAGTCGCTCGAGTAGTTGTCAGAAAGAACGGACCACTCAAGATGAGTGCAAGTTGGGCAGTGCTGAAGGAGACATCCAAATGGGAATAGGTGTGCGAGGAGTCGGAAAGTAAAGTGGGTGCTCCAGTGTTAAGGCAGAGGAGGTTAAGTTCAGCCAAGAGAGCACCTCTCTGACAGGTCCTGGGAGAACCCCAAAGAGGGGATGATGCACATTAAAATCACTGAGTAGCAAAGAGGGGGAAGAAGCTGCCCAATAAGCTGAAGGAAGTCTGCCCTGGTGACACTGAATCATGGAGGGGCATAAATGGCACAGAGGGAAAAAGTCAGGTGGGGATGGAAAAGAAACTGCAACAGCTTGAAGATTGGTAGTCAGGGAGATGGGTTGACTATGAGCGTCATACCGTATGAGCAGTAGGATATCCCCATGTGATGGGATGCCGACCTCAGGGGGAAGGTATAACACCCCAACAACCCCTTTAAAGTCAATTAAGACAGAATATCATAATATGAAGTAGGGAAGAGTTATCTTGGCAAATACGACGTCTTTCCTAATAAGCTAACACCAAGAAGTTTTGATAACAACAACATTATACATCACAGAGTTTTTGTTATGAAAAGAGGAGGAAGAAACCTCAGATTTAATTAATGGACAAATATCCAAGTGATAATTGCAATTAATATCTTGAAAGCTGAGTCCAAGGTGATGTTAGTCAGAGATAACTTATGTGGAAGAGAGTTGTAAACGCAACGAAGAAATTCAATGCGTCTACAATACTCTTTCACAGAAGAAGTCGCTTGCTGGCTCTCGTCCTGTAAAGACAGGAGAGAACAATTCTTGTCTTAGTTACTGAGAGTACGGAACGCGACGAGATTGTTTTGCATTCAGAAGTGTTTCTTGTGTGATGTGATTCACAAACTTCGGAAACTGATTTTCTAAGCAGAGACAGGAACTGACAGACGCATTTAATCATGCATAACGGGTTAATTGAACTTTATTGACGAAACTGGTGAATATTGGACTTGACTTTCAAATAGTTGGAACTAAAAGAAGAGTGGATAGTGTATCAAAGGACTACACTCAATTAGTCTCGAGTAGGACACAATTACACAACTTCATGAAGATAATACAATTACGCTGAAGAGTCAAGTTGTCGTAATTGTCAAGAAACTTAATTTTAATAGAACTGACTTTACCAACCAACTATGTGTGTGTGTGGTGCGAAAGTTATAAAGTATTTAGTGGCCAAGGAACAATAAACTGTTCATTCCAAGTGAAATATCAAGCGTGGATGACAAAGTGATTTAATTAACAACAGTTAACCAACGACTGTTCAACAGGGACAATTTAATCTGAATATCAAAATACCTACTTCATTAATTGACAAGAGAACTTTTGAACATTTTTTTTTAACATTACGGCATAGGTTCACTCAGATGTGATCAAAGAGTATCTGTGGATCTCTCTTCATACAGGTTCAACAAATCCATAGCAACGAGCCAACAACGTACGAGAAGACTGATAATTACAATGTTCCCTCACAATTGGTGGTATGTATGACGCGGATGAAGCATCCATCGTACGAGTTCACATTTCTGTCTCTCGTTCACCAACGGGGACCTACATCATCGCGCATCGTGTCACAACTCCACTGCGAGAGCTAAGGCAGTAGCAGCTCTACAGCGTCGACAATATCAGCACGCGATTGGAATGCGGGGACGCCATAAAGGTCAAAACGAATCAGTAAGAAATGTTAAAGCTCAAAGCAGTCATGAGGGCACAATTTCGTTTCCTGAAGGCAGATTACAAGGGGATGCTGCGATACTAAAAGCAGCCATAAATCCTCTTTGTGGAACCGAAGTCTGCCAACGTTTCATTGGAGGAGAGTCATGATGAGGAAGAGATGTAGGGGTGTTACCTTGGCGGCTGCTGAGTGAGAGCTGGTGAAGAGTTGCTACTACAGGGCACAGGAGCATGAGGATCTTGCTCCATGGGGATCACAGAAGCATCGGCTTGCTTTTGCAGTTAGTCTGTGGAGTCCAACGCTGAAAAACGGTATCATGTGGCGCACCGTCAAAGAGGTTCTTAGAGTCGGCGAGGGAGAAGACCATTTGGCTTTGGTGGACTTCTTCGAGTCTTTCAGGTTAGAGGAAGACTTGGGTGTTGTTTGGCTAGAGGAAGTCTGCACAGGAGTACTACTCCCGTCCTTTCCGGCGTACCGGTTGTGTAGCTGGTGGCTTTGCCCTGTGAGGTGACAGATTGGCGGCTTGTTGCACAGCTGGATTTGGGGGTGGGGCGGTGATGCTACCTTGGCAATGGGTGATTTCACAACCTCAGAGCTCAATTGGATGTCTCATGTCTGCTTGGCCATGTCCTGCATGGAGCGAGGGGTAACAAGAACAGGACTATAGGTGCCAGATGGGAGAATACAGGTTTGCGACTAGCCAGGACTACTGGGTATGGCACTTTTTCCTTTACCCAGATGTCTTGAACAACCCGGTCATCAAGTTACACAGGACAATCCCTAGAGGAGGTGGCATGGCCGCCATTGCAGTTGATACAGCAGGGAGGAGGCAGCGGATAATTGGCCTTGTGGGAGGAGGCAACGGATAATCGCCCTTGTGCGCATCCCTGTCAAAGGTTACACATTTGGCTGGGTGTCAGCAAGACGTTCTAGTGTGGTTGAAATGATGACAATGGTAGCAGCGCATAGATTTCAGAATGTTCGGCTGGACTATGATAATTTCAGCAAGCAGTTGTTGTGTTTGAAAATCAGAAGTAGTCTCCAAAACCAAAGTAGCATTCCATAAATGAGAGCAGGATTTCACATGGCCGGCAATTGCAACACCTTTCTGAATAATAAACCAATTGATCGTAGCGAAGGACTGACCGTCTTCAGGACATGAGATCATGAGGAACTGTGGTGCAACAGGAATGGTCTTTGAATCATTACCCTCAATAAGTTTCATAAATGTTGATTGGGAAGATGATTGACTAACTGTGAGAAAATCCCCATGATTGTCAGTGTCTCCGATGGCACGCTCCTTCCAACTGGGGGGTCCCCTTCATAAGGGGCACACCTGCCTTAGTTGATTGTTCACACCTCAGATCATACTTCCTAAACACGTTACAGAGGAACCAATCGGTAATTTGGGAAGGTTTCAGCTCAGGCCATCTCCCTGGATCTGGCCTGCACCATGGGGTACTTGCGAACCCTACCTGTCGACTCGGGGCTGGAAATTACACGTTACCCAGTCACCTGTTACGCATCATATGTGTGGACCAGCCTTCAGGAGAACACAGGGAGGAAGGAGAGAGAGAGGAACCTGAAACACCGAAGCGGAGGAATGAGAGGAGAAGGGAAACTAAGAAAGGGAAAGGGTGCGAAAAACGAAGGTGAGACTGTTTTTACATCAGAGACAGATGATGCAGATCACCCCCTATAAACACCCCAGACATGTTCTGCAAGGGAGCAGTAAAAGAATAGCAATGCCTGAGACAATTTAACAATTAAAATATTTATTCATAGAATACAACTTTATACGTTTGTCAGTGAATTAAAAATAGTGAAAGAGGAAGGCTGGGGAGGGGGTGAGAAGTCTGCTGTGAGAGACTTATCATTTACTTATTTTTTCAGTAATTAAATTGCAATTCATATTTACTACTTGCAATAATGTGTGCAATTAATAACTAAACACACAGGACAAAAAATTTAGTTACTCCTAGAGACATCAGCCTAACACTATATCTAGCCTAGTATGGAAGATAGTCCGCAAGTTTCTTCAGATATGAACTCACTTCATTAGATCCATGTAGCTACAAATGTATGAGGCCAGTGATTCCTATGTATCACAAAGTGTCAGAAATAGTAAACATATTTGCTATGAGATTAGGCAGTTTACTAGGTTTTGAGGTGTGAAGGGGTGCACGAGTATGTCAAACCAGGGAAGTATGTACGCTTCCTTGTAAACACAGGTGTTCTCTTCAGAAACTCATTACGAATATGTAGAAACAGCAGCACTAAGTTACCTACAAATGAAACACCCTGGTTCATATTTACAATGCCTTGAAGAGTTGGACAAAGACATTGTATGAAAAACAAAGCAGCAATCACCTCCAACACCCTCCACACACAGTGGGTCGAATACCTCATTGGGCTGGCCTTGCACCCTACACCATGTAGTGCTGCCTTGAGGAATGTGCTGTTGTGAAGTGAGGTAACTTACTTTGTATGTCAACTGTTTGAAGTTTCCTTTGCGATGTTCTTGAGAAGTGGTTGAGATGGACATTCATTCACTAACAGTGGTAATTCCTGACAGGTTCACTTAGCAACACATGGAAGCGAGCACTTGATAAAGGAAGAGCCCACAGGAAGGTTTCTCATAGTTTACCACCCAATACGAGTGATAGAATGCTGGATACAGAGCACAAACATTAATTATCTATGGACATTGAGAG
This sequence comes from Schistocerca serialis cubense, assembly GCF_023864345.2. Classification (NCBI taxonomy): domain Eukaryota; kingdom Metazoa; phylum Arthropoda; class Insecta; order Orthoptera; family Acrididae; genus Schistocerca; species Schistocerca serialis. The sequence goes on from NC_064642.1 coordinate 532,372,207, forward strand.
CTCAACCGCCTTATGTGCCACTTCCATCATGTCATCACAATATAATCTAGTACTCTGGGTATAAAAAGTGGGAGTGCTAGCAGTTTCATACCCATCACATGTGGCACCAATAACGGCAGTCATTGAAAGTTTGGGGTTTTATCCCAATTTGACACGACTTGTAAACTGAGGTCCTTTTATCCAGGTTTAAAAACAATTTCCATTGGCAAGTCACGACACTCATCTCAGATTCAGTCAGTTAAGATCTTTTTACAACCAATGTTCTTCCATCATGTTACGCTATTCACTCACAATGGGCAGTGTGTTGATACACCAACAAATCAGGCAACTCTGTTCTTGGCGCATTCATGGGCACATCTGAATACAATACAAGGTGAGTGATATAAGTAATGAGACGGACTTACCTATCAAAGTTTTTATCTTTTTCAAACAACAATATTGTTCCCTTCAACAGCTACAACAGTCGGAGTCAATCCAGTCTCGGCAGCAACGCTGAAAAGCTTTAACTGGTAAGGCCTTTAACATGTCACATTCTTCTGAATGTTCTCCAGAGTCTCAGAATGATGTCCTTTTAAGAGAATTTTCAATTCTGGGAAAAGAAAAAGTCACAATGAATCGGGTCAGGTGAACAGGGACTGTGGAACAATAGGAATGCCTTTTGAGATAAAAAATCCCATGGCAGAAGTGGCCATGTGACACGAGATGTTGCCATTAGCATTCACTTGTCTGAAATATTTGGCCTCACTCAATTCAATCTTTTCCTGAGGCTTTCAAGAACGTCTTTGTAAAACACTTGGGTAACAGTGTCGTGGAGAAAAGTGTATTTTTGATCTTGAATTTGCTCATTTGAGTTTCTTTGGTCACGGAGATCTGAGTGTTCCACTGCTCACTATGACGTTTTGTCTCGGGAGCATATTAAAAAATTCCTGCATTATTTCCACACTGCAGCCTAGCACACACATGTAACTTGTTTTGATTTAGGGTGCAAAAACAACTGGGGTCGTATGTCCCCATATTAGAACTGTAGGAGAAAAAAGAAAGTTAGAGCCCAATTGATTGGAGGAGCTGAAACCAGGGACTTTGAGAAAGGTCCATAAAATATGCCACAGAAAAACAGAGGTCCGAACTAGAGATTAATGTCTTTCACCATATTGCTACGATGGATAAAAAGTAGAATGTGGTCGACAGCCTGTGTGTCATTTGATAAAATAGCTGATAACTCAGACAGCAAACATAAACGAGAACATACGCGGTTATAGAAAGCGCATTCGCCAGGAAATTGCAAACTGTCAAAGGTTGAGGGCAATGAGCAAAAAGTGGTGGGCGGAGCACCACTTAACAAATGGCAATGGCTAGAAAGACAGTGCACAACATGCTACGATGCTAAAATGATCTCACAGCGAGAGGAGGCCATCCAAGTTGCTGGGAGAGGCATAATTCTCCGGAGCTTATTCCCATAAAGGGAGGACCAATGGTGATGCCAAAGTGACACCACCTGCTAACAGACAGACACACGAAGATCATTCAAGAGAATGGAAGAACTAGCAGGCCGAGGCACGAGGACTGCAGGCTTGGCGGAAGCGTCAGTACCCTTGTTTTCCATCAGATCGACAGGACCAGGAGCCCACATCACAATGGCTTGATCAAAACTGAGCAAATGGCAGCTTTCCTGGACCTATTGCACTAAGGGATGGACAGTGAACAGCACACATGGGCTCTGAACGGCACTGAGATAGTTGGAGCAGATACAATTGAAAAGCCTGTGTCTCCGGATATACTGTGTGGCCCAATAAAGGGCGAAGAGCTCTGCTGTTAATACTGAGCAGTCATTCAACTGCAGCCCCTCCAAATGATGTAAAAAAAATCAGCTGAGTTCCTGATATGATGTTCACACCGACCAACTTGTGGACTCAACAGAGAAACAAGATGCTTGGCTACACGATATGTCGGAGTGCCGATATTACTCACTACAGGACAGAAAGGAACCCTTTCCTTGTGTACCTTCAGAAGGCCATATAACCTAGGGGGAACAGCACTATAGGTGTCTCTTGATAGTGTCCTGTGATAAACCATTTTTCTTCAGGAATCCTGCTCTCTCCCTTGTCAGAAACAGAGGGATAGAATCAATGTTACCTCACCTGCTAGTTTGTAGTCTCACTATCAATTTCTCTGACTTTGGCCATCTTTGGTGGCACTAGTGTTCCTGCATCAGTCTAAGAACTGAGGTTTTAAATTTGCCTGTACATCACCTGTCCGTTGCAGTTTGTCTTGAAAATGGCGGGATGTACTCCCGCCGAATTATCGGCGGTCGCTGAAAATATTACCTGGCTGAATACCCATAAGTTGTCTGAAAATTGTATATGCCAGGAGACACTCAGGTCTCACCTTTAAAACTTTGTTTCTTAAAAATCCTGAAGGAAATGAGGCATGTGGCCACGGAAGCCCCACGTGTAGAGAGTACAGAGGATACCAGTCCTCCAGCAGGTGTCCCAGGCTTTGTCCAAATTGAGAAACATGGCCAAAGTCTGCTATTTCTGCAGAAAACCATTCATGGCATGGGTTGAAAAAGTGACGAGATGGTGAACTGCAGAACGGCGAGCTCTAAATCCACGGTGAGCAGTAGTCAGTAAATTATAAGACTCAAACCACCATACCAGCTGGGCAAGAATCATATGTTCCATCACCTTCCAAACACAGCTAGTGAGAGAACTGGGGTGATAACTAGAAGGAAGGTGTTTGTCCTCACCAGGCTTAGGTATGGGTATGTCAGTGGCTTCATGCCCAGTGTCTGGGAAACATGCCCTCTGCTCAAATGTGATTGAATGTATGAAGGAGAAAGTGGACCGGGAAGGTATGCGAGAGCTCGGTCTACATAGTTCATGGCAGAAAAACAGTTGGCTGTGTGCACTGGTGACACGGAGGTTGGCCAGGTGTAGGCATCACATGGCAACGCCGTCGATGGGGATCTCTAAGTTGGTGAAAGAGAAGACAGTTTGCCTTTTCTTGATTTCTTGGAGCCTTTCCGGTTGGCAGAGGGGCATGAGAAGTCTTCGTGTGAATGTTTCTTCTGTCCTTTCTGGCCTGCCAGTTCTGTAACAGTTGACTTCACCCCTCGAGGCAAAAGTTTGGTGGCTTATTGCACAGCTGGTGGAGGAGTCAGGGATGCTATCATGACACTGCGCAATTTTTAAGACCATGGTGCTTAATTTGAGGTTGTATGTCTGTTTGGCAATGTCCTTCATGGAGCGACATGACAGAACAGTACTGTATGTGCCATGTGGTAGAACAGTTTCCAACTAGCCAACGACTTGCGAGCGACTGGGTGAGGCACTTTTTCCTTCACCCGGCTCTCCTGGACAGTCTGCCCATCGATATATATGGGACAATCTCTGGAGGTGGCAGCATGGTTGCCATTGAAATTGATACAGCGGGAAGGAGGCGACTGACAATTGCCTTCATGAGCATCCCTACCACAGGTTACACATCTGGCCGGATGCCGAAATGACATTTGAGTGTGGTTGTAACGATGACACTGGCAGCAGCGCATCGAGTTTGTAATGTGCAGTCGGACTGTGGGAACTTCATAGCCTTCTTTAATCTTTGACAGAAGCACCACTCTATCAAAAGTGAGAAAAAGAGTGCGTGTGGGCACTAAGGATGCATCTATCTGTTCCATCACCCGATGGTCTCCAGTGACCCCCTAATCAGAGAGGTACATTTGAATTCTTGCCTCAGCTACACCTTCAAGCAGCATAGTGTAACTAACACCACAGGAAGAATTCAGTGTTCGACAGGCCTCAACACAAAAACGATAGCCATGGAGGAGCAAAGTTGAAGCAGTTGTGCTTGAGAATTGTAAGTAGTCCAAAATCAAAGCACTTTTGCATAAACGAACAAGATTTCACAGGGTTGGGAACTGGATCAACAGCTTTCTGAATAATAAATAGATTTACTGTAGCAAAGGACTGCGTCTTCAGTATATGAAACCACGAGGAACTGTGGTGTAGCTGGCGTCATTCCGTTTATGTTTAGTAGACATTGACCATGAAGAAGATTATTGGTTTATTGCGAGAAAATCCTCCACGATTGCCAGTGTATCTGATGGTGCCCTCCTTCCAATTGGGGACCCTCAGAGGGAGGGGGGGGGGGGGCGGGGGCCTGTGGAGCACCCACCTTAGGTCATACCTCCCAACCACCTGACAAAAGGGACCAATTGGCAGTTTGGGAAGGTAGCAGCTCAGGCAATTACCCCTCCCTCTGCTTGGCCTGTACCAAGGAGTATATGTGAACCCCCCTTGTCAACCTGGGGCCGAGAATTACGCATTACCCAGTCATCTGTTACGTTTCAGGGAGGATGAAAATTGGTGGACAAACTGTTCTGATATAGGCTACTGAAAATACAGAACACATTTCCAAAAACATCCCAGACATATTCCGAAGAGAGGAGGAATAGAACAGCTAGAGGACAGACATGCAGCACAGAAGCGAAAAGATGTGGCATAGGCCTGTGGCAGCCAAGCACGAACCCCACTGAAGAGTACTGAGCCCCCTGGGGGGATACACATAACTTGATTGTCATGACTAATGTCAGTGGTGGAGGGTCACACGATCAGCTGGTAGCAGTGCTCCAAAGCACTCATTGTGCCCTTTTAAATGGGGATGAAAATTTTTTGTCCAGTGAGTTAATCATGAGCTACTGAGGCTACATGATAGTACCAAACTGTTTGAACAGCCACACACTGTTCACCTGTGAATAAGCAATTTATCAGCAAGACTACTGAACAAAAAAATTGTCTGAAAGTACTATACGTTAATAACACCAAAACTATTTTTAGCAGCTCCAGTAGAATTTTTCATATTCTTAAATTGTAAAAACAGGGAAATGTGTTCACAGAACATATCTATACATGTGCATTATACTGAAGGTGTAGTTTGCCTCTAGTGCACATGAACTTCTACAACAAATGTAAGAAATTCTTGGAGCAAGTGTGATTTTTTTGGTTTGTTTTAGAGGGGAGGGGACCAAACAAAGGTCATTGGTCCTGTAGGATTAGGAAAGGATGGGAAAGGACGTCAGCCATAACTTTGCAAAGGAACCATCCTGGCATTTGCCTGAAGTAATTTAGGGACATCATGGAAAACCTAAATCAGCATGGTCAGATGCGGGTTTGAACAGTCATCCTCCCAAATGAGAGTCCAGTGTGCTAACCACTGCACCACCTTCATTGGTAGGAAATGTGAAAGTAGGCACAAAAATCTAATTTAAGGCTACAGGAATTTACTACATCTAAAAAAAAGTAACCTGTAACAATGATGCCAAACTCAGTGGATGACTTTTTGTATTCTGGGTAACAAACAGGAACTGAATGGACATTAAAAGACAAACAGAAGAGTAAAATAGGTCAAGAATGCTTTTGGTGTACCTTAAACAGAAATTTGCAATTAATATGGTACTGATACACTGACTTATAATGTAAAATCCATTAAAAAACAGAGCTTTTCACTGTGCATTTGGAAGATCTATGCTGGGAACTAATATAAGAGACAGGAAAACAAAGGGTCAGTCTAATAATTATCATCGTAATGAAATTAAGAGGAAACAAGAAATCTCAACGCTTCACAAAGTCTCATGATTTGTAATTCTTTTAGGCTCTTAGAATGAGATTTTTACTGTGCAGCAGAGTGTGCAGTGACATGAAACTTCCTGGCAGATTAAAACTGTGTGCCAGACGGAGACTCGAACTCGGGACCTTTGCCTTTCGCGGGCAAGTGCTCAAGTTGGTAGAGCACTTGCCCGTAAAGACAAAGGTCCCGAGTTCGAGTCTCGGTCCGGCACAAAGTTTTAATCTGCCAAGAAGTTTCTTTTAGGCTCTTACTATACACACACAACAATAGTAAAGATGGGCTCAGCTACTGACGGAATAAAATGGTGAACTGTATTAACATTATTCCATAAACTGAATACGTGTGTGTGTGTGTGTGTGTGTGTGTGTGTGTGTGTGTGTGTGTTTCTTTGGTTCTAATGATATAGAGCAACTAATAGCTCTCCTCAGAGTGTATACATGGACAAGGAAAAAAAATTCCCGGGTTTCCCGGTTGAAAATACACTTTCTCCCGGGTGAAAGTACACTTTTTCCGTGTTAAGTGACAGTATACTTTTCCTCGGCACTGTATAACTTATAAATCCTTAGAATGTTTATGGTTTTCTACAGACGTAGAATTTGCCGGCACTTTAGGAAGCGAAACCCAGGGGGAAAAAACACGTTTTGGAAAGATCTTTGATGTGCAGCAACATGTATGCTGCATTTTTTCGTGTTACGGAGGTATAAATTCGATTCCACCAAACACTGGATGTTACTTTCTGAACAATGAAATCGAGATTGCGACGTGCTTTTGTAAGCCAGTCATAGCTCATGTCACATGATCTCGCCAGCTGATGACAGCATAGGACACGTGATGTAGTCAACCAATAGCAAGATCACTCTTAGGTAGCGCGGACACACACACACACACACACACACACACACACACACACACACACACACACAAAAGTTATTGGTTTAAATTAATATACATAGTGTTGCTAAGAGAAAGACACAGCTTTCACAAATAATATTGCTCTCGAAAATTAATAAGCTGCAAGAGAAGCTAAGCTTCCACATATAATGCTGATCTTTTTGCGCGTGTTACACTTCAAACACCACACAAATGTGCCAGTAAAATTTTTAATAATGACGTAAATGTCTGATATGGGTTCGAAATTCTTCTAGATGGTCGTCCTCAAAGCGTTGATTTTTAAATGAGAGTCAAACGCTCTCCGATTTAAGAAATTCATTGCACATTCTCCCACATACTTTATCTTGCGCAAAAGGAAATTTACTTTGAAAGTAACACTTTTCAAACCACCATTCGCAATATTTTCCCGTGACCTGTGACCTGTTAGAAATTGGTCCATTTCAGTAGTTGCCAGAGAGCGCCAGTTAACAGGCGTCACCGCACCTGCGCAGTTACGATGACGCAGGAAGCCCGCATGTCATAAAACAAACAAGACATCATCAAAGGATACGTCAAGAGCATCGGAATTTTGTGAACCATACTAAAATGCATAATTCGGCTTTAAGTGCACAATCCTATGTCCAGATTCGGATGTACATTTTCTCGAGTACCAGTACTGTATTTCATGTTTAGTTCTTTATTATAGCATAATGCTGTACGAACTAGAAGATAGAAAATGTGCACTTGAAATGTAGCGGACAGTTGAAACAAGCCAATAGTGTGAAATTAAACACTTTGTTTCAAATAAATTGACTGCCTCAGCGCAAAAGATTAATAAAAGCTATATCTCTTCAGCAAACCGACTAAAATAACTTCATTGCTCTGCAAGGCGATTAATGTTTGACTGTCAGAAAGGTGGAAATAAAACCTGAAACTAACAACATATTTTAGCCTTCCGTAATTATGCGAACATATTTTAATTCATTTGGTAGCTCCCGGCCACAGAAATACATTTTGTTTTCTTTTAATGTGAGAGTAATAAACGAAGAGGAAACAACAAAAATCACTAAACGTAAACACAGGTCACGCGGTGACTATCCACCTCCCCACTACAACTCAGACTGCTCTGTGCATCAGCCCTGGATCTACGATATTTCCGAACCGGAGCAATTTAGCCCAGCCACACATCTGTAGCCAGAAGCAGGTGAAGGTACTACTAATACGCGACTCAACTGTGCATGCGCAAGAGCCCGCCCGCAACTGCTCAAATGAATCTAATGTAAACAGCTGTCACGTCACGCTCATCGCAGGCAATTTGTTGCTAGGAAGCACTGCATATTCTTCCTAATGCCTTTGCGACTTAAGTTCTTTTTTTTTTCCTCTCGTTCATGTTTTGTTGCTGCAGTATTATTCTGCAGAAGCGGGAAACAGTAACATCATTCGTTGAAGTATTGGTTCTTACCAGTTAAAAATCACAAAAATTTAACTGGTAACAAAAACAATGAAAAATTCACAGAATTCTAAAAAATTCCCGGGTTTTTCCCGGTTTTCTCCCGGACGAAAAAATTCCCAGGTTTTTCCCGGATGTCCCAGGTCGTATACACCCTGTTTATTTTTCTGGTATTTTGTGTTGTTGGCAGTGTGACCATTTATGAAACTTGCACGACAGTGTGATTTAGGAAATGATCGACTATGTAATCTCTTCTATGTAAATCAATATGTTCACCTGGACTGATCCAAAAGAACTTCAACAAATGGGAATTCTGAATGCAGTTTTATTTATATAAACAAGCACAGGATTCCCTACATATAACAATTACAATGCAGAATAGACAATATACTACAAATTCTGTAGATAATGTTTTATTCAAGACAGCCACTGAGAAATGTGTGTGACACATAGATCATGCTCTTTGGGGAATGTTTAACTAAGCATTTTTTATAGTAATTAATGTTTTTCCCTTAATTTTTTTTGAAACAACATACAGTACCACCAAATAACACTGCAAATAATTTGTTAATAAATGCTTAGCTAGTCTCACTAGTTGTTTCACAAAAAGAAAAACCATCTGTAAAGTCTGTCACTATGCAAGTAAGATTGTAGCTACAGAAGAGAAGTGGAATGGAGTAGAGTACAAGACAAATTTTTATACAAGGATAGACAGAACATACAACACAGATATTCTATTTTTACACTGTGGAAATTAAGATAGAATGCCTGTTCTGCACTGAGAAGATAACTGCTATTTAGAATACAATTATGATATATTCTGCAACCCACATTTGTTAAAGGCTACCATCACATTTATCCAGATGATCTGATCAACCTACCACAATTTTTAGTTTTTTTCAATGGTTCATCAAAATATAGAATACACTGCAAGTTCTACGAACAACACAAACAAAGATAAACACACAAAAACTGTGAAGTCAAAAGTAGTTTTAAACTACTGTATGTAAGATCTTTGATCAGTAGCTACAAGAATGTGATAAACACAGCGCCATTAAGATTATTTTACACATACAACACATTAGGAAACTGTTCCCAGACATTGAACTACAACCAACAATATATTTATTTGTACTGATATTGTTACAAGTCATGTTAAAAAAACATACACACATAACCAAAACCGAAACAACTATCCACTAATGTGGAATGATAGAACACATTTCTTCTGATGGTTAATCCCAGTCATTGATCATTTTTTCCTCAAATGAGGAAAGGCAAGATTGCTTTACGATTTCGAGGATAGTTGCTGAAGTCTTTTTTGTAAGCTCTGTGCTTTCCAATAGCCCAGACAGACATCTGGTACAGACCAGCAAGAGCAAAAATTCCAGCTGCAACAAAAAAAGCAGAATTCATTTTCTTTTTGAATGCTTTACACATATTCAATCTAAGTCAACTGAAGAAATTTTAAACAGTAATTAATAGATGCCCAGAACAGAGAAGTTTCAACCAGTAATAACGTTTCAGTCAGAAATAAAAATACTCCAGTGCAAGAAATTCTAACTATTTTAAAGATACTTTTATTTTTCTAACTCACCACTTAAGATAACATATTGAGTTGCAGGCATGCACAACAAAAAGACTGTTATGCACAGAGACACACACCAGAATGCCACTTTCCAAGAAGGCTTAGGCCAAAAAGCTTAGTGTGTAACAATTTTTTCTTTTTGCCTGTCTGCAACTCAATGTGTCATCTTAACAGTGAGTAGGAATCTATTCATTTCATAACTGTTGATATGGACCTTCCATTGTTGCATTACTATCACATTTTTTGGACATAAATGATCAACTTTTACATTTCAAAACAATGTGAGTTTAATGTAGCATCAATAACCATTAGTAAGTTGCTAATGCTATGATATTTATGAAGGACTTGTACGCAAACGTACAAGTTTCCAGACAATCTCAGCACACATTGAAGCAGATAGTTCTCTAGTGTACTGCATATTTCAAACTCTAAATTCTTGAATATCTGTCACTACCTTAGTGGTGAAGACATTGATGAATATCAATCGGGTTTACCATTTAGCATATTCAAGCCTTTTAATATTTAAGCTATGAACACTACAAGTATCACTGCTGTCCATAATTAACAAATCCATGTACTGACAATGGTCAAATGGCATGCTACTTTTATTTATACTGCCAACTGCTAAGTGTCACATTCAGTATAAAACACATACTTCACATTGAAAACACATTTCTTCAAGTAACTATTGATCTGTGACAAGAACCAGCAGCACAGCAGAGACAGCTAAGTGACTTCTACACGGACCACTGTTCTGCACTGTTTACATTCGGCCTTCTGTACTGCTTAAGACTTTACAAAATCTATCATTAGCATGTTCGATGTTGCCGAATTCTAGTTTTCAGTACTATAATGTCTAATCCCAATTTTAATTTGGCTGCCATAATGCTCATATTGTATGCCTCTGATAATATGATATACAAATAAACCAACTACTGCTTTTTGTACTATTATATATTTTCTTTCAAAGTTAAAGAAATAAAAATGCAACATCATAACTGTTCCAAGAACGGGGGGAAATTCACACACACGGAAAGCACAGTATGCAACATGTTGTTCTAAGCATTTCAGTTTTATTTTGTTTGATACTTACTATATCACTAGCAACCATCTTACCTGGTAAACAACTGGTCATAACAGAAAATGCAAACCAACTTCCAAATTCATATGTATAATTTGGGCAAGACACTAAATTGAACAGTGTCGTGAAAGGATTGCCTGTGGCAACTGGAATTTTTCTGATTGTTGTGCCTGGTGGCCGAAGGTTCCGTAAAGCCACATGAATGCTCAGATTACCAAGTTCACAAACCTGGAAGCAGAAAGAGAGAGCATTACATATATATATATAACTGATGGCACAACGATTTCTTCAATCGTTCTCAAATATATTTGTTTGATGAGAATGCCAAGGGTAAGTATTGTACCATAAGTATTGTACCCAAACAGCAGCATGGCCACAATGAAGCAAAGTTTATTCTTCTCCCACATATCAGTAACAACATGTAGCAATACAGACATACATAGAAACAATACAGATACTGATACAAGCAGTTGCTGATAAGTACAAACACAATATAAGTGTAAGTGCCTGCTGTGCTGAGATCATTAAGAGGAGAGCTCCTCTAGACAGCACAGCAGATGAAGTGCCAAACGCACAAGTCATGTGGCCCACCACAGGCAGCCTCTGATGGTCGGCCCACGCAGATGCCCTTGGGTGGAATATTCGAAGTGTAGCGCACTTGTGATTGGTACTGTGGGCACGTCTCTGAAATATTACGTACAGGGTTATAGCATCCCTTCCCCTTGGTAAGAGGGTGGTGTCCAGATGTGGGCAATGGGTTGACTGTTTAAACATCCATGGCCTCAGCAGGGGATACTGCAGGTGATGACAGCGGTGGCGGAAGGAGATTCTGTGCTAGCCATCTACTCAGTTGGGGGCACTGGTGTTGAAGGCACTAGTCCAGCTGGCAGAGGAATTGCCAGTGGCAGCAAGGCACTGCGGGAAGGCCCAGCAGCTTCAGCTGGAGGGGCTGCAACCATCAGGAGAGGCAGAAGGTGGAAACACCCACAAAGAGGGCGCGCCTGCTTATGCAGTATGGATGCCCCACGAGGCCGAGATGGTGACTAATGAAGGAGGAGGACTGGTGGAAATGTGGCCCTCGCTGTGGCATGAGGATGCAGCTATTTGTGGTGGCGTGCCACCGGCCCATAACTGGTGCATGCCACCGGCCCATAACTGGTGCATACAATACAGAGGCAGTGGCCTTGGCAGCTGTGGACAGTGTCTGGAATCTACTTAGGTTGGCAGACTGCAAGGCTAGGAGCAAACCATGATGAGGGTTGAGCCAACTGAGTTGGTGGGGTGGCATGAGCACATGCAGGAGGGTGAAAGGCTCGGCTGGTGACCGTGGAACATCTTGGCCAGGCTCCACTTTCCCACTGGCATAAATCTGTAACAGGGTGTATATGTGGGCAAAGAAAAAAAATTTCTGGATTATTTCCAGTTAAAAATGAATTTTCTCCTGGGTGAAAAAACACTTTTTCCGTGTTGAGTGACAGTATACTTTCCCTCGGAACTGAAAAGTTGTCAATACTTTGAATGGCTATGGTTTTATACACTGGCGGAGAATTTATCAGCACTTCAGAAAACGAAACTCGCAGAACTTCGCCCGATTTAAAACCGATGGATTTTTGTGCATGGAGATGGATGAAAGACATAATTTATGAGGACAAATCAATACACATGAGTAGTGGTGTCGGCCGGGTATATTCCCAGTGGGAGGGAACTTATAAAATAGGAATATTGCCAGGAATATCTCCTTGGTCCGGGAAGATTCCCAAAAATTGGGAATTTATGAAAATTTTTAGATTTTGAATGTTTTAACACTTATTAACAGTTAGAGAACCTTAAATCTAGGTTGTTGTTGTTGTTGTTGTTGTTGTTGTGTCCTTCAGTCCTGAAACTGGTTTGATGCAGCTCTCCATGCTACTCTATCCTGTGCAAGCTTTTTCCATCTCCCAGTACTTATTGCAACCTACATTCTTCTGAATCTGCTTAGCGTATTCATCTCTTGCTCTCCCTCTACGATTTTTACCCTCCACGCTGCCCTCCAATGCTAAATTTGTGATCCCTTGATGCCTCAGAACGTGCCCTACCAACCGGTCCCTTCTTCTTGTCAAGTTGTGCCACAAACTCCTCTTCTCCTCAATTCTATTCAATACCTCCTCCTTAGTTATGTGATCTACCATCTAATCTTCAGCATTCTTCTGTAGCACCACATTTCGAAAGCTTCTATTCTCTTCCTGTCCAAACTATTTATCGCCCACGTTTCACTTCCATACATGGCTACACTCCATACAAATACTTTCAGAAATGACTTCCTGACACTTAAATCTATACTCGATGTTAACAAATTCCTCTTCCTCAGAAATGTTTTCCTTGCCATTGCCAGTCTACATTTTATATCCTCTCTACTTCGACCATCATCAGTTATTTTCCTCCCCAAATAGCAAAACTCATTTACTACTTTAAGCGTCTCATTTCCTAATCGAATCCCCTCAGCATCACCCAATTTAATTCGGCTACATTCCATGATCCTGATTTTCCTTTTGTTGATGTTCGTCTTATATCCTCCTTTCAAGACACTATCCATCCCGTTCAACTGCTCTTCCAAGTCCTTTGCTGTCTCTGACAGAATTACAATGTCATCGGCGAACCTCAAAGTTTTTATTTCTTCTCCATGGATTTTAATTCCTACTCCGAATTTTTCTTTTGTTTCCTTTACTGCTTGCTCAATATACAGATTGAATAACATCGGGGAGAGGCTACAACCCTGTCTCACTCCCTTCCCAATCACTGCTTCCCTTTCATGCCCCTCGACTCTTATAACTGCCATCTGCTTTCTGCACAAGCTGTAAATAGCCTTTCGCTCCATGTATTTTACCCCTGCCACCTTTAGAATTTGAAAGAGAGTATTCCAGTCAACACTGTCAAAAGATTTCTCTAAGTCTACATATGCTAGAAAAGTAGGTTTGCTTTTCCTTAATCTTTCTTCTAAGATAAGGTGTAAGGTCAGTATTGCCTCACCTGTTCCAACATTTCTATGGAATCCAAACTGATCTAGGTTTACTAAGTAAATTCAGCCATTTTAATCCAAGATTTATCATTCCGTGCATTAATTTCCTTGCAAATTCCATGCAAAACATCATTTACCATAAGTCTGGTGGGAAAAATAATTAAAATTTTCACTAAGCCTATTTTTTGGCTAGTTGTAACCCCATATTTCTCTGAATGAAACCTAAACTTACAAAATATTTCTCTGGAGGTGTAATTCTCAACTGGCTGTGATCCGAAGTATTTTTTAATTTTTCCAAACGAATGACTAGGTCATTTTTTTTCTTTTTCTTTCAGAATTCAAAAACTCATTTCCTGTGATGAATTATGATTTATAAATTTATTTTCCAAAAATATCGTTTTCACTATCACTTTTAGAATTGTTAATATTTTAACATGTTCTATGTCAATAAAATCACTTATTTTCAAATAAATCTTAAATCTCAGCTGTAATTTTTCCCCAAAATGCCATTTTCAGTGACTAATGTTTACAAAATTTGCACGAATTTAAAAGAAACTTTTTAGCCTGAAATATCCCTAACATCAACTGAAAACTTAAAAAAAAATTGAATAAACAAAATTCCAAGTGTATTTTAGTTACTCAGATGGCATATCAATCTTATAAACTTGGTTTTTTTTTTTTTTTTTTTTTTTTTTTTTTTTTTTTTTTTTTTAAAAATGTTGATTATTTCGATGTTGGCAGTTCTAGGGCTAATTCTTTGATATTTAAAACACTGAAAACCAAAAAATGTATGTATTTCTCACAAAGATGTTTAGTCCATTTCCATATAAACCTGAATATAAAACCTATCCAAATATTTTATTTATCATTTAAAATACGTAAGAGTGCTCAAATAAAAAGAAGTATTAAAATAAAAAAGCTAATTAAGTTGATTATAACCATGGTTTATGAGGTGGAATCCAAAATTTTCAGGACTGGTGCTACCATCTGTAAAGGAGTAGTAGTATATGTTTGCACCGCTAGGTTGCGAGGGCTGCATATCTGATGAGTCAGCGTGCAGAGTGGCATTCAGCTGAGAGTACATGGTCCATGTCCACAGTGATTTCCGTATACTCTGTTTGGTGTGTGGTGATTTTACGATGGATCCGCAAACAGAACTGTACATGTGTATCAAATTTTGTGCGAATCTCAGGAAAAAAAACTACGGAGACTCTTGCAATGATTTAACAAGTGTTTGGGGGACAGAACATAAGCCGTAAGCATGTGAGAGTGGCATGCTAGGTTCAGGGTTCAGGGTTGGTCGTAAAGACGTTTAAGATGATGCTTACACTGGAAGGCCCATTAGTCGCACAAAGCCAGACATTGTTGCCAAACTTCAACAATTGGTTCCTGTGGATCAAAGTCGAACCATTCAAGACCTTGCGGATGAAGTGAGTACTGGTTATGGGACATGTCAACAAATGTTCACTGATTAACTGGTCATGCATTGTGTCACCGCAAAATTTGTGCCAAGGATCTTAACTGCCGATCAGAAGGCATAGTGTGTTTATGTGTGCGTGGACCTTAGTCAGACCACATCTGATGATCCAACCTTCTTGTCACGGGTTATCACCAACGACGAGAGCTGGATTTACGGTTATGACCCAGAGACAAAGCAACAATCGTCCCAGTGGAACAGCCCAGGTTCTCCAAGACCCAAAAAAAAGTGAGACACGTGAAGAGCGTGATCATCGTTTTCTTTGATACCAAGGGAATCATGCACAAAGAATTCGTCCCACTCAACCAAACAGTGAATTCCATGTACTACTGTGACATTTTGAGACGGCTCCGTGAAGAAAACGTGCAGCGACGACGGCACAAACTCTGGCGTCTAGGGAACTGGCTGCTGCATCATGACAACGTGTCCTGCCACACGTCCTTGCTAACCAGGACCTTTTTGGGAAAAAAACAACATGGCGGTTGTACCCCACCCAATGTATTCGCCAGATTTGGCACCTTGTCTCTTCGCGCTATTTCCAAAAGTGAAACTCAAGTTGAAAGGTCATCGGTTCGACACTAGAGAGGATTCAAGAAGCATCGCTGGCAGTGATAACCACCCTCAAAGAACAGCACTTCCAGAAAACGTTTGAGCAGTGGCAGAAGTGCTGGGACCAGTTTGTACATGCGGATGGGAACTACTCCGAGGGTGATGGTGACTATTAGTCCAAAGATAAGGTGTTCAACAGATAGCAGCACCAGTCCCGAAAATTTTGGATAGCACCTTGTAGGTCTTAAGTGTAATTTAATTACAGTGAGTTGTAATTGGGAAATTTCATTCTTAGAAGACAAAAGAGGGAATATTCCCCCCCCCCCCCCCCCCCCCCCCCCAAAAAAAAAAAAAAAACCTACGTCATTGCAGCTTTCAGAGAGAGTCGTACTTTTTTTTTCAGTTGACAAGTATGTTTGCAAGTTAAAGAACCAGTTTCATTAGAACTTTGTGTGAGATGAGAGAGTGAAATTGTAACATTTAAGCGGCAAGTGACTCAAATACCTTTGAGTAGGCCGCTTCCTATTTTGTTCATTATTGTGTTTTTATTCATTGTTACAAAATGGTCAAGAAAGAACGGACCGTTTGGGACTTCTTTTTACAGCCCAAGTTTATCAAGAGGAATAACTGCATTTTTTGATCACATGGATAACCAAACAAATATAAGTTCAAATTGTTTAAGGCCTACTATTCTTTGGTATGAAAATGGGCATTTATAGTAGTCTTTTTTGTATCTTATTATACTGTAGGTATAAATTGTTTTTATGGTGTTGAACATTAAGAATGTTGTATGTATTTCATTGTATTAAGAAGGCAAATTACGAAAGTAGTTTGTGTAAAGCGGAAGTAGTTCGTGTACACTGTAGGTGTAGTTGTGATATATCGATTATTTTCTTCATAATTTTTACTCGGGATTGGAAATAAAGCAAAAAGTACTGTTATGTTTATCCCATTTCTCAAAAGTAATAAAAACTTTTTAGGTGGCACAAGTTAATAGTTTTTATTCTTTGTTGTGCCTTTAGTAAATCGTTCATTATCATTAATAATTTTTTTTACAGGAGATGCTGAACCAATCCTTTGGAGAGCTTGCAATCGAACAAAGTGGTCCTCCAAACACTGGCCATCATCAATGAAAAGGCTGATCTAGACCCATGCATTAAAAGAAAACTACTAGACAATGCTGTGTTTTGGGTTAGAATAGAAAAAATAATAAATCTGCTGAAACTAATTGTTGATCTTATCACATCCATTGAATCAAATGACCCACAAATACATAGAGTGGCCAGAAAATTAAATGAACTAGAGCGAAGTATGAAGGAAAACTTACCAACATCATCCATGCAAAAATCAGAAGAAAAGACAGTCATGGAGAAGGTCATCGAGAGAAAAAATTTGGGATTCGACCAATCCATCTTGCAGCATTTAGGCTGGACCCTAAAATGCAGGGAAGTTTGTTCAACCCTACGGAACTACTAGACACCATAGGTTTTGTTTGTGATTGTGTTCAGCATATGGGTTTGGACGTCTTAAAAGTAAGAGGAAGTTTAGCCGACTACAGAGGCAAGGAAGGCTTATTTTCAAGAAAGTTTCTTTGGGAAAGGATGGACGATAAGGATAAAATTATCAGGCCTCTATTATTGTGGATGAGGTTGAGAGGTACCTGCGACTTGGCACATCTAGCCATAAGAATATTGGGGGCACCAGTAACTTCAGCTGCCACAGAGCGTACATTTAGTAAGTTTTCTTGGTTGCATTCCAAGAAAAGAAACTGTATTTCTTCTGAGTGAGCGGCGAATCTGACATTTCTTTCTTACAACTGGAAGCTCTTGAATGCTCCACCTCCAAAAGAGAAGAAGAAAGAAGCAAGCAAGCAGAAGACAACCCAGAGGAAACAGGAGGACAGGAAGAAGATGATGAAATCCTGAGATTGAAGAAGAAGATGAGATCATGTCAAGTGACTGTAACAATTTTTTTTTTTGGCAATGTAGAAGAAGAGGAGGATCAAGATGATTTAATGGACATTGAGACTGACAGTGTCTAGGGAACTTGAAAAACGACTGAATATCGAAAATAAAGATGCTGTATTAAATCTTTTGCCTTTTAGAAGTTTTAATTTGAGTTTTATAAGATTTTACATTCTGGTTCTTTTCTGATGATTTTATTCAATTACAATATTTTTTGAACATACAAGTGTGTTCATGTTTTTTTAAATCACATAATACCACACTGACCTATTAATTTGAGCAATTTAATTTTTAAAATTATAAATTCCCAGGAATTTTATTTAATTAAAATTTTATCTTAAAATATATTCCAGCTATCGAGTTTGATTTTACCATATAATTAACTGTTTTTACCTATTAATAGTTTTTTGAGCTATCTTGCTAATTAATCATAAATTACCAGGAATTTATGAATTTTGGAAATATCGCCGGCAATGTTCCCTGGGAATATTTCTTCAATTTTAAATTCCCGGGAATTTTACAACACTAAGAACAACCCTGTGAAACTGGAACGAACAACGAAATCTGTTTATCCACGCACAACTAAATGCATTGAAGTCGGTGGAGACATTTTTGAACATTCATTGTTAAATACATTGAGCTTTCTTTTTTCCGGTTTAATATGGATTCACATGTGCTAGGGTATTAATAAAAGCAGATTATCTGACACATTCATACACTATTACCATCATTTTTCCAAAATTAAATTCTCTACAACTTCTGTCGAAAACTTTGTGCAGTTGTGTGTAATTTACAAAAACAAATTGAGCCAAGTCGTTAATAAATTAAAAATTTTATGAAATTACGTCTTTTCTTCTCTGGATGTTCTGGGAAACTACTGCAAATACACGTCTGAATATGTTTTATTAGTTTCATCAGGTCAATAACAACAACAAAAAATGGGTATCATGATTTACTTGAACCTCATAAAGTTCTACGATGGCTTAAAATTAGTGAAGTTGCTAAATTTCAGGCCCCGTGTGTTTGCCCAACTCAGTGAAACTAAACACTTTCGATGTGTTCCAAATTTGGCGGCACTAGTTGCCAGAGTATTGAGTTTGTGTATGTCACAGAGTGTGGACAAACTAAAATATGAAGTGCGGAATGGAAAATAATGTTCGCTTTCCGAATATCTATGCTTTGCACAGACGTTTGTGGGATTTCAGTGATGCTGATTAAAAAAAATAAGCAACATATTGCTGCCCCCCGAGATCGTCATGTGCGATCAGAACATAAATGGTTTGACAATACCTGAGCTGCAGGGTACAATTTATTGAATTAGGAGCACATATACAACTTAGTTAAGAAAATACAAGCCAGTACAATTCTGGCTGTGGAAATGCTCTCGTCTACAAGACTAAAATCCCATCGTTTGAGTTGACGTACTCTTTTTTTACGGAATAGTGTTGACACGAGGGAAGGATACACAAATCAAGAAGCTGCATTCTTTAAACAATGTCTGCTTGTGTGTGTGTGTGTGTGTGTGTGTGTGTGTGTGTGTGTGTGTGTGTGTGTGTGTGTGTGTGTGTGCGTGTGTGTGTGTGTGCGCACGAGCGCGAGAGAGAGAGAGAGAGAGAGAGAGAGAGAGAGAGAGAGAGAGAGAGAGAGAGAGAGAGTATACCCGTCCTTTTCCCCCCCTAAGGTAAGTCTTTCCGCTCCCGGGATTGGAATGAATCCTTACCCTCTCCCTTAAAACCTGCATCCTTTCGTCTTTCCCTCTCCTTCCCTCTTTCCTGATGAGGCAACAGTTTGTTGCGAAAGCTTGAATTTTGTGTGTATGTTTGTGTGTCTGTCGACCTGCCAGCACTTTCATTTGGTAAGTCACATCATCTTTGTTTTTAGATATATTTTTCCTACGTGGAATGTTTCCCTTTATTATAACCATATCATTAATCAATATTCATCTCTTTAAAATGTCACAGCACATATATTTGAATTTTGGAATATTGCCACTGTGCAGATCTATCTTCAAGACAATAATTTGCAACCCATTCTCTTCTTAATGCAGCCTGCTCTGAACAATTATTGCTGTTAATGTTGATAATTATTACTGGAAATTAATGTTAATAATTATTGCTGTTAATGAAAAGTGTCGTCAACTAAAACTACATCTTCTAGCATTCAGAGTGTTCTCGATTGTAATGCACACAATGTGATATGTAATTTCAGTTCTAACGACAATGCTTCATGCACTACAGTATCTTTTCCTTATCACATAATTAACTCCATTAAGAAGAAACTTTAACAGTTCTGGTGTCATTCTAAGATAATTAAAAGAACTTCTTGTGTCTTCATTACAAATTATTTCCAAAAGGTTGCTGAGCAACTGAGCTGACGTTTTCATCCCGCCACAAATCGAAACACGTTTCTTATTTTTTGTTATGCACTGGTTCCACACAACGAACTTTTGCTCCATCACAACTTGAGCAACGTGCAGCTGCCAAAACTTTCATTTAAGACAACTCAGGAACCCACAAAACAATGTAACTGAAGTGCATACTTGTGTTGCTGTGTCTACAGTCATACATGAAACCATCTGCATGTAACTCTTTCTACGCAATGAGAGGCGCAACCCAATGTCGTTTTGTCAATTAGGCTTAATGCTTTTGAAACCACCATTCGCAATATTTTCCTGCGACTTGTTAAAAATTGGTTCGTTTCATCAGTTGCCAGAGAGCACCAGATAACATGCATCGCCACACTTGCACAGCTACGATGACCAAGGGAGCCCATATGTTCGTACGTGTAAAACTTTAAAGATCTTACATTATGTCATAAAAGAAAAAAATCAGAGGATACTCCAAGAGCATCAGAATTTCGTGAACCATATTAAAATGCATAATTTGGCTTACAGTGCACATTGGTATGTCCAGATTCCAAATGAAGTAGGTCTTGACGTGATATTAAGCTTTTCAGTGTGGTTTTTGGAATGTAAATTTTCTTGGAGTACCAGTACTGTTTTACCTCGTGTTTGGTTCTTAATTATGGCATAATGCCATATGTACTACAATATGAAAACATGCACTTTAAATCTTTCAAAAATTCATAAATTCCTGGGAATTTATGATTAATTAGCAAGATAGCTCAAAAAACTTAGTAGGTAAAAGCAATAATTATATGGTAAAATCAAAGTCGTGGATGTTATTTCCATAGACTACTTCTGAGGTAAAATTCACCTCATCCCGCAGAGAAGTATACAAAAGATAACCTCTTGCAACAAGTGAGATGGAGGCTTCAACCTGACAAACAAGTTTTCTCCATTTTTGAGGTGGTAAAGAGGAACATGTGGCGTGCCACTGTCATGCCGATGTAAGATGGCACAAAAACTTTCATATATAAATCTTGGTTAATTCCTTCTAATTGTCTGATGTCAGATGTAATCTTTCCAATTGTTGAAAAAAGAATTTAGAATAAAATATTTGATTTCGTAATGGACAAATTGTTTTTCAAATCCTTGTCATCCTTCCATACACAAAATTGGCACTTCTCATACTAGTACCCTCTCTGCAGAGTTTCACCATACTTTGACAACTGCCTTTTTCACGTGTCACTGTTACATGTGACAAAATTTTGGTACCTGTAATGAACATTTCAAAAAACTGTTCTAGTTCTTTTTGCTTCAATGTGGAATTTCAATCATGTGTACCTGGAAACAGCAGTATACACGTACCACGTCCCTAAGCCACATGAAGTTGCTTGTCCTGTTGCAATAACCAATGGCAAACTGATGCTGTCAAATGGGGCAGGCTGCTCCACATATTCAATACAGAATTTAGCAAACACTCATCAAGTCATGTATCCCTTCTTTCTAGCATTTTGAACTGGTTCCACTGTCAGTTCCATTTCTGCATTGTGATCTTTTTGGGGATGTAGTTCGGAAGACAGAATGTAGTGTTTGCAATTCAGTGGTGTTAGGTAAGGTGTTCACATGGAATAAAAATTTCTTCATTTGCTGATTTTATGGAGGACCAAAATTTTCAAAGATTTTTTGACAGTTCAGCATGTAAAGTCTGGCTATTTTCTCCACACACCTTTGTAGTGTAACTGTCATTACACCTTGCTGGACATTCCGGTTTTGTTTCTCAACTAGGAATTTAGTTGTATGCAGCTCTCATTGTTACAATAAAATAATCTAATATTGGTACTGAACCATTCTGGATCTTCACCATACCTAACTATCTTAACAACCAGGAAGGTGGAAGTGAAGAAAAATACATTCTCTTGCAGTATGCTTGATAAATGAACGATTAAGATGTTGGGGCAGATAGAGAAGCATACTAAAGTCTAAATTGCAGTGTGAGGGACTGTTTCTCACTTTTTAAAATATGTCACAAGTAATCACTAAAATCTTACTACTTACCAGGAAAACAGCTAATGATGAATAAATCTGGATATTGCTTGGAGCAGTATACAGTGGATGATTGATATGATATGCAACATATGCAGCAAAACCCCAATAATATGTGCAGTTCTTGAACAAGTTACGTAGGGGCATAGTAGAATGAGAGAACCGATGTACAAATATGGTTTCCAGCAGCCTTTTGACATAATGCAGAGACCAGCATGCTGCTGCGATACTGAAAAAAAAAAAATTAATTAGTATTTACACATTGAGTTTCATAGATATCACCAAAAATTAAAATCCCGAGGGGCTCTGGATCACTTAACAAACTAAATTCAACCTAGTAAAACTTGTAGGAAAGTGTATACTGTACAAAAGGCTACCATTTTCAATAATATTACATAGTTATGGTTTCTCTTACAGATACTTCATTAATACTGTTTCTTGAAACTTTCTAAGGTTTTGTGGGATAATTTTTGTTTGTCTATGCAGGTTTTTGAACATTTTTATTACACTCTACTGCAGATAAAACAAATCTTTCATCATTCATGATGCCCTTATTTCTTCATGTACAATGTCCTCTGCTACTCCTATTTGGTATGGATGACACACATTCGAAAAATATTTTGATGGGTTGCAAGGGAGTGTTGAAAGCAATGTCTTTTGTAGACTGACTGACTAGTTTTTAAGTATTCTACCCATGAACCGAACACTACCATCTGCCTTACCTATAACAATACCTATGAGATTATTTCATTTCTAATCCACATAAAATGTTACATATGGATATTTGTTGTGAGTGAAATGATTACAGTTTCAACCCACTGATATTGTAGCCTGGCAGTAGTGCTCTCTCTCTCTCTCTCTCTCTCTCTCTCTCTCTCTCTCTCTCCCCCCCCCCCCCCTTTTTTTTTTTTTTTTTTTTGGGGGGGGGGGGGGGGGGGGGGGGTGAAAAGCACAGCTTTATATTTCTCAACATTTAAAGCAAGTGGGAAATCTTTGCTCTATTGTAAAATTTTATGAAGCCGGGGAAAGCTATAATTGTTGGTGAAAGACAAAACAGCTGTCCGTCATTGCCACAGATAATAAAAACTGCAAATTCATCAACAATTTGATTCAAAATGATTGGTGATTCACTCAAAAGCGTATCTCAAACCACACTGGAATATCCAAGGGAAGTGTCAGCTATTTACAACTAGAATTCTGTAAAATCTGTGCACCAAGGGTAAGTACTACGCTGTCTTTCAGGAAAGAACAAAAAAATTCAACTGGAATGCTTCAAGCAACTTTTGCAAAGCTACCATGACAAAGGACATGATGTCAATTAGAATAATGTGACAAGGGATGAGTGTGCTTCGATATTCAGTTTTTGAATTTCTGCGTGTTAATCTAATTTACAAAGACACAGTTGTTGCATTTTCATTAGTGTCTACCGTAGATTTGCACAGCGTGTGTCAATAGCTGTTTGTTTGTCTGTGTAATGTAGTTTTCTGCCATCTTTAGTACAGACAGGGACTGTGACTGTAGCGTGCGGATGCAAGCTGATTTGGTGGTGACACTTTGCTCTCAGTTCCAGCCTGTGTTGGCTTTGGTTACATAGCTTGAGGCCACAGTGGATGGGCATAAATTTTGTGCGCTGACCGCAGGGATCCAACAGACGCCCAGCATGACCCACATGTCTGCCAGTCAGCCCACACTGGTGGCCAGCCCAGTTACTGCATGCATTGAGGTTGACCCCACACCTGTGGTCGGGTGAGAGATCATCTCGGCATGTAGCAGACTAAGCTATCTGTGGCTGACCATGTCCCTCAGCCACATGAAGTTGCTTGTCCTGTTTCATAGAAAACCTCTCAGCCTGCAGGATCCAGACAGGCACACAGGAGGGATTATTGATTGCTGGAAGCTCCACTGTTAGATGTTATGGGTGACCACATGCCAAGGAGGGGAAGAAAGCCACTGTGCACTCCGTGTGCATATGAGGTGGAGTCCAGATGTGGAATTGGACGTTATAGATGCCATGAAGGACACAGGGTGCAGCCAATTTCAGGTGGTGGCTCATTTTGATACCAGTGGTGTGTGTCACTTTGGATTGGAAGAGATTCTCTCAGGTTTTGAACAGTATCTGAAGTGGTAAAGGCTGCTAGTTGTCTCCGCAAGATGAAAGCAGAGCTGACCATTTGCAGCACGTTAACAGGACCTATTGCAGACCCCTGGTGCAGACTCAAATGGAGGGTCTGAATCAGGGGCTGCAGATTCCTCAACTTGCACCAAAGCTTGTACTAAATACGTCAAGAGTCCATTGCACATAGAGGTAGCTACACAGGCAGTGGGTGCTGTGTGGTGTGTACTGGGTGGTCTCTTAGGTTAAACTGCCTTGGGAAACACACAAAGGTCTTCAGTCTTAATGGGTGCAGGTCAAACAGAGGAAGGATATACAGGGTGTTACAAAAAGGTACGGCCAAACTTACAGGAAACATTTCTCACACACAAATAAAGAAAAGATGTTATGTGGACATGTGTCCGGAAACGCTTAATTTCCATGTTAGAGCTCATTTTAGTTTCGTCAGTATGTACTGTACTTCCTCGATTCACCGCCAGTTGGCCCAATTGAAAGAAGGTAATGTTGACTTCGATGCTTGTGTTGACATGCGACTCACAGCTCTACAGTACTAGCATCAAGCACATCAGTACGTAGCATCAACAGGTTAGTGTTCATCACGAACGTGGTTTTGCAGTCAGTGCAATGTTTACAAATGCAGAGTTGGCAGATGCCCATTTGATGTATAGATTAGCACGGGGCAATAGCCGTGGCGTGGTACATTTGTATCGAGACAGATTTCTAGAACGAAGGTGTCCCGACAGGAAGACGTTCGAAGCAATTGATCGGCATCTTAGGGAGCACGGAACATTCCAGCCTATGACTCGCGACTGGGGAAGACCTAGAACGATGAGGACACCTGTAATGGACGAGGTAATTCTTTGTGCACTTGACGATAACCCTAATGTCAGCGTCAGAGAAGTTGCTGCTGTACAAGGTAACGTTGACCATGTCACTGTACGAAGAGTGCTACGGGAGAACCAGTTGTTTCCGTACGATGTACAGCGTCTGCAGGCACTATCAGCAGCTGATTGGCCTCCACGGGTAGACTTCTGCGAATGGTTCATCCAACAATGTGTCAATCCTCATTTCAGTGCAAATGGTCTCTTTACGGATGAGGCTTCATTCCAACGTGATCAAATTGTAAATTTTCAAAATCAACAGGTGTGGGCTGACGAGAATCCGCACACAATTGTGCAATCACGTCATCAACACAGATTTTCTGTGAACGTTTGGGCAGGCATTGTTGGTGATGTATTGATTGGGTCCCATGTTCTTCCACCTATGCTCAATGGAGCACGTTATGATTTCATCCGGGTTAAGATGGAGCTCCTGCACATTTCAGTTGCAGTGTTCGTACACTTCTCAACAACAGATTCAGTGACCGATGGATTGGTAGAGGCGGATTAATTCCATGGCCTCCACACTTCTGACCTCAACCCTCTTGACTTTCATTTATGGGGGCATTTGAAAGCTCTTGTCTATGCAACCCCAGTACCAAATGCAGAGACTCTTCGTGCTCGTACTGTGGACGGTTGTGATACAATACGCCATTCTCCAGGGCTGCATCAGTGCATCAGGGATTCCATGCGATGGAAGGTGGATGCATGTATCCTCGCTAACGGAGGACATTTTGAACATTTCCTGTAACAAAGTATTTGAAGTCACGCTGGTAAGTTCTGTTGCTGTGTGTTTCCATTCCATGATTAATGTGATTTGAAGAGAAGTAAAAAAATGAGCTCTTAAACATGGAAAGTAAGCGTTTCCAGACATGTCCACATAACATATTTTCTTTCTTTGTGTGTGAGGAATGTTTCCTGAAAGTTTGGCCGTACCTTTTTGTAACACCCTGTAGATCTAGGAAGCATCAGCATAACAGTTGTAAATTGCCATAGCTGTGTTGCCAGAGTCCAAGCGCTAATAGGAAGCACTGATACTCAAATCTTGTAAGTATGAAAGCTGGCTAACACTAGAGACAGAAAGGATAGGCTAAATATAGTTGATAGTAGCGTATTTGTTGGTGTTCGAAGTAGTTTATATTGTAGTGAAACTGAAGTGAAAACTTGAGTCTAATATCAAACGTGTACTTGACTCATAATTTCAGTTGGTGGTAACTTCAATTTACTCTTGATATGTTGGTGAAAATACATGTTTAAATCAGGAGGTACGCATGTATCATCCGATATTGTACTAAATGCATTCTCTGAAAATTATTTTGAGCACATAGTTCATGAGACCACTCAAACAGTAAATGGTTGTGAAAACACACCTGACCTCTTAGCAATAAATAATGTTTTAACTTAGAAGTAGACATCCTCCGAGTAGTTAAGCCATTTAAACCACTTAATAAAAGCAAGCCTTCCAGACCAGATTGTACAGCAATTAGGTTCCTTTCAGAGTATGCTGATACAATAACTCCATACTTAATCATATACAACTGCTTGTTTGATGTAAGATCAGTACCCAAAAATTGGAAAGTTACACAGGTCACACAAATATTCAAGAAAGGCAATAGGAGCAATCCACTAAATTACAGGCCCATATCATTAATGGTGATGTGCAGTAGAATTTTAGAATATTATGAATTACCTCTCAAAGAGTGGAATATTGACACACAGTCAACAGGGATTTAAAACACATCATTCTTGTGAAAGAACTTCCTCTTTGCTGTTACGAAGTGTTAAGTGCTATCAACAATGGATTTCAAACTGATTCCACATTTCTAGATTTTCAGAAGGCTTTTGACACCATACCTACAAGTGGCTTGTAATCAAATTGTGTGCTTATGGAATATCTTCTCAGTTATGTGACTGGATCCGTGATTTCCTGTCAGAGAGGTCACAGTTTGTATAACTGATGAAAAGTCATGGAGTAAAACAGAGGTGATTTCTGGCATTGTCCAAGGTAGTGCCCTCTGCTGTTCCTTATAAAGATAAATGATTTAAGAGACAATCTGAGCAGCCGTCTTAGGTTGCTTGCAGACGATGCTGTCATTTATCATCTAGTAAAGTCATCAGAACATCAAAATCAATTGCAAAATGATTTAGATAACGTATCTGTATGCCGCGAAAATTTGCAATTGATCCTAAATAATGAAAAGCTTGAGGTCATCCACCTGAGTGCTAAAAGGGATCTGTTGAACTTCGTTACACTGTAAATCAATCAAATCTAAAAGTTGCAAATTAACCTAAATACTTAGGAATTACAAACAACTTAAATTGAAAAGAACACACAGAAAATGTTGTGGGGAAGGTGAATCGAAGACTGCATTTTATTGGCGCAACACAGCAGATCTACTAAAGAGACTGCCTACACTATGCTTGTCCATCATCATTTGGGGTATTGCTGTTCAATGTGGGATCCTTACCAGATAGGATTAACAGAGTACATTGAGAAAGTACAAAGAAGAGTAGGACATTTTATACTATTGAGAAATAGGGGGGAGAGAGTGTCACAAACACTATACAGAATTTCGGGTGGAAATCATTAAAACAAAGGCATTTTTCATTTGCTCCAGGATTTTCTCGTGAAATTTTGACTTCCAACTTTCTCCTTGGGGTGTAAAAATATTTTGTTGATGCTGACTTACATGGGGAGAAATGATAGTCATCATAAAATGAGGGAAATCAGAGCTTACATGAAAGACATGGGTATGTTTCTTCCACAAGCTGTTCGAGAGTGGAACAACAGAGAATTAGTGTGAAAGCAGTTCGATGAACCCTCCGAGACACACTTCAGTATGATTTGCAGAGAATCCACTAGATGTAGGTGAGCTGTGTGTCCACCATCATGGCCCTGAAGAGGAAAAGACAGAGTGCTGAATGTCGACTTCTGTCTTCTCTTCAGGTCAATTGGTTCAAAATAACCATCTGGGGGGAAGGGAAAAAATCTTGACTGCATCCCAAGATGCTCACAGAGTCTATGTGACTAATTGTCTGGTAAGAGTGCAACAGTAATACCCTAAAACAGTTCCACTGTTGAGTTTGAACATATTAAGCTATGTTTTCCTCGCTGTGGCAAATTCCCACAACATACTGTGTAAAATGCGCCTCCTACTCGCACAATGCCAACATACCAAACTGTTCCTATGATGTGGGTAACACAATGCCACTGGGGGCTCTACTTGCAGGAAATACTTACGGCCTTCAGGAGGAATATGTCCCACACATCACAGTGATTTGCTTGGTTGGAGGAGCTAGTAAGTCTGAGCAGTAGCAACTACTAGGCAATAACTGGAGTATTTGTTTTGTGCACACAAGCAGCAAGAGAATAGGTAATTCTTCCAATCCTATTACTGAAACATTCGCCAGATATGTCAGCTGACCACTTCTCTGCTCTGTAGCACGAGCTGCTTACTGAATTTGTATCTGAAACGAATATTTTATCGAACATGGCTGACACCGAGTTGAGAAACTAAACGTAAAAGGAGTTCAGTGCTGTAGTGAGTTGGATGTTGTTGTTATCATGATCAGTACTGTGAACAATGATTAAGTTGGTCAGTGAATCCATCAACTCTGGTGTAACTGCCAGCACCTACCAACGGTACCATGTTGTCCTTGGTCAGTTCTTAATTTCTGATACTGTGTGTGTTACACAAGGCATTGGGAACTGGCATTCTTCTACAACAAGAAACTGTTGTTACTACAATGTTTGATGCTCATTCTTATTCATAATTTAAGAAGATCTGTGTGACTGCTTTGCACTTCCCGAGTATTCTTCCCAAATTTCCTCCTCTTCCCTAGCTTCCATATATTTTCAGAGTGCCAAAATTAACAAGTTCTTATATCAATCACTGCACAGCATGTTTTTCCTTTACTCCTACTGTCGCACTGCACTGCACTTATAACAACAAGATGTTCCTCATAGCATGCTGGAACTCACGTCGCGTCAATGAACCACACAATATTGTCTCATCTAGGGGAAACTGTGTGACCCTCCAACTTCCAGCAAAATTTAAAATAAATTCAAATCTTTACAAAACTTTTTTTCACTTTGATCCCCCACAGAAAATGTGAAGGAAAACGATTTGCTGCTTACTATATTTTGATGTTGGTTTGAAAAAAATTCCTTGCCATGTGACATTTTAATTTATTATCTCACTGTCAGCAACTCTATTGGCCAGAAAGTGTGCACACATTATCAACATGAACTACTGTAACTAACCATAAAATTATGTTGCTGTACGACACATAGTTTAGGAGATATGTTGTGATAAATATTGAGTAGCGCGAAAAACCAAATTTAACGAAGTTTAAATATTTCTCTATTTTAATAGCACAATATTTTCACTGAAGATATTTCTCTTATCACTATCGTGTACAGTTGTCTAAGTATAAGAAGAATCACTTTCATTTTTTACATTCTGACATGCACTGCCTCAAGGCCTCGGAAAACATTTCACATAGCAGCCCTTGGGCCACACTGGACAGTGAAAGACGCAGGTGTACTCCACAGCATGCTCCGACAAATTTCCTCACCTTGCAAAATATAGCTTTTGAGGCAGCCTAGTGCCAATAATCTTGCAACAGGACAATCCTTGCCTACACACCTCGCACGGAACTGAAGAGGCTCCACGAAAACTAAGTTTGAAATGACTCCATAACCTCCTTACTCCCTAGACGTTGCGATCTTTATTTTTTTCCTCTACTCAAGACAGACCTCAAGCGTAATCGTTACATCTGGACGATGAGGTGAAGGCAGTTGTCAAGAGCTTGACTTAAGAAAAGTTGGAAGAAAGTTTGTGCTGGAATGTCACCTTTTCATAGGTCGGAAGAAATAGGGTAGACCGAATGGTAACCGTGTGAAAAAATTAATATGATTTCAAAGCTTAAGAATTTTTTAAATGTACTTTTTGTCCAATCTTTCTAGCTGTTTCGTTCATGTCCTACAAGTACGTGTGCATTTCTTTTCAGCCTACCCTCACATGATTACGAAGCCCAAATTTAACTACTGCAGCACTGCAGAGGTGAGTGCTATTACTCTCAATGTCACATAGCATACTGGATTCTTCTCATCTGTTATGCCTTTTCTGTTCCCAATAATAACCAATTTTTTTGTTATTTTCAATAAATTTATCTATTGGCAAATGACACAAAAACCTCTATATCTTATTTAGATTAATTTATCTTGAATTTTATTATTCAGACTTATTTTCGTTGTTCTGTTTATGTTGATATAATCAGTTTTCAATTGGGCACTCAGAATTTGGAAATATTATTAAGTGATTTTAGTACTACAGTCTGCAACATGCAAATTGCCTACAACTACTGTAATTATCTTTCAAAATAATTAAACTTTAATTTCTGAGTCACTACCAATTTTGACTGTAGTTTTTACCCTAACGACTGTTAAACTTATTTTCGAGTACATACTTCTGTATAATATTGTTCACAGCACTAATTAAGTAACTCAGTAATAATTTCAGGTAATTTACCCTAGTTTATCATATGGCAATCAGACATGTAAATTAGGGAGCCACATCATGGAAGATTAGTAGTTTCCAAGTACTTTCCTGAATTTCTAACCAGCAACACTGTCTACAATCTAGTCCTGTCTGCTCTTGAAGTTCATACGAAACAGTAAAATACAGCCTAGCCAATTTTCAAAGCATAATGTAGTTTAAAAACAACCACTCATTCATATGCCCCTAAAGCAGTCTGACATCACCCAAAAGTTCGCTGCTAGAAAGCCCACCAGTAAGACCTATGTTGGGTGCACTCCATGTTGGTTCACACCACATTCATGCACATTCTGTATATCAAAGTATGTGCATTGACATTTGCAAAAAGTCACTGTCATCAAAATGAGTGACTGTTAAACGTTGCATGGCAATGCTTGTTATGGACTGGATTAAATTAAATAATTAAGTGTAATCCACTATAATGAATTACTAAAGGATTATGTTTAGAATTACTAAATGATTATGTTTAGCATGAAATGTGACGTTTTCATATAAATATGAACTGTGTTTTGTGCCACAATTAAATTAATTTTGTCACTGAACAGTCGATAGGTAATTTTAAGTACTGACCCAGTCCTACGCACTGATAGTTTTTTGTAGTATATATGTCCATCATCACCAATGACTGAACTTTCAACAAATCACAACCGCCTTGACCTCACATTTTAAGAAGAAAACAGCATGATATTGCAAGATATCAGAACCAGCAATTGAACCCAGACAAAAATTTGGGCCATAATTCTGTTTGTACATAGTTACAACCTTTTGAAAGTACAGTTTTTAAACTTCTATGCCTATCTCTTGTTTGTTACTCATTTTACCCGACTGCAGTTGTGTCATGCCTGAGTGTGAAGTACTATGCAACAGAGTGAGTAAGAAGATTGTGAAATACTATTTTGACATTGGAAACATGCTTTGTTCATTGCATCACATTGTGCAGTTTCTTTCCTGCAGCTGGCACCAGAAATGTTTCTGTTTTGAACATTTTTATGTTGTAATTCACAAATGCAGTGTAAATGTGTGAAATTAATGAGTCCATCATTAAAGAAGTAGTACAGCACTATCTACACTCCTGGAAATTGAAATAAGAACACCGTGAATTCATTGTCCCAGGAAGGGGAAACTTTATTGACACATTCCTGGGGGTCAGATACATCACTTGATCACACTGACAGAACCACAGGCACATAGACACAGGCAACAGAGCATGCACAATGTCGGCACTAGTACAGTGTATATCCACCTTTCGCAGCAATGCAGGCTGCTATTCTCCCATGGAGACGATCGTAGAGATGCTGGATGTAGTCCTGTGGAACGGCTTGCCATGCCATTTCCACCTGGCGCCTCAGTTGGACCAGCGTTCGTGCTGGACGTGCAGACCGCGTGAGACGATGCTTCATCCAGTCCCAAACATGCTCAATGGGAGACAGATCCGGAGATCTTGCTGGCCAGGGTAGTTGACTTACACCTTCTAGAGCACGTTGGGTGGCACAGGATACATGCGGACGTGCATTGTCCTGTTGGAACAGCAAGTTCCCTTGCCGGTCTAGGAATGGTAGAACGATGGGTTCGATGACGGTTTGGATGTACCGTGCACTATTCAGTGTCCCCTCGACGATCACCAGTGGTGTACGGCCAGTGTAGGAGATCGCTCCCCACACCATGATGCCGGGTGTTGGCCCTGTGTGCCTCGGTCGTATGCAGTCCTGATTGTGGCGCTCACCTGCATGGCGCCAAACACGCATACGACCATCATTAGCACCAAGGCAGAAGCGACTCATCGCTGAAGACGACACGTCTCCATTCGTCCCTCCATTCACGCCTGTTGCGACACCACTGGAGGCGGGCTGCACAATGTTGGGGCGTGAGCGGAAGACGGCCTAACGGTGTGCGGGACCGTAGCCCAGCTTCATGGAGACGGTTGCGAATGGTCCTCGCCGATACCCCAGGAGCAACAGTGTCCCTAATTTGCTGGGAAGTGGCGGTGCGGTCCCCTACGGCACTGCGTAGGATCCTACGGTCTTGGCGTGCATCCGTGCGTCGCTGCGGTCCAGTTCCAGGTCGACGGGCACGTGCACCTTCCGCCGACCACTGGCGACAACATCGATGTACTGTGGAGACCTCACGCCCCACGTGTTGAGCAATTCGGCGGTACGTCCACCCGGCCTCCCGCATGCCCACTATACGCCCTCGCTCAAAGTCCGTCAACTGCACATACGGTTCACGTCCACGCTGTCGCGGCATGCTACCAGTGTTAAAGACTGCGATGGAGCTCCGTATGCCACGGCAAACTGGCTGACACTGACGGCGGCGGTGCACAAATGCTGCGCAGCTAGCGCCATTCGACGGCCAACACCGCGGTTCCTGGTGTGTCCGCTGTGCCGTGCGTGTGATCATTGCTTGTACAGCCCTCTCGCAGTGTCCGGAGCAAGTATGGTGGGTCTGACACACCGGTGTCAATGTGTTCTTTTTTCCATTTCCAGGAGTGTAATTATTATGTTATTTTCATCAGATTGTGAAGTTTTAACTGGTAAAGTGAAGTACACCTGTAGGAGATGTACTAGTCTTTAACCAAACTGGCATGATTAAGTTTTACATGGAAAATTGTTAACTTCATTTCATAATAATTCACTTGCTTAATTTTATTCATTTTCATTTTGAGGTGAATACATAGCAGCAGCAGATCAGCACAAGAAAATTGTTAAAATAATATTGAACATATAAGTATGCGAGTGACACATTACGTACTCATATTACTTACTATTTTTCATGCAGAATGAAGTGTTCTTTAACAAGATTTTGAAAGATGTTGGGCAGATGTGTCCACCATACCCCTTCTCTTAACTCTCCTTCGAAACAGTAACAATACAAGTTGTTTGAAGATACAGGTTTAATCACTGAAATCAAGGTCCATGGCATTGACAGTATCCATATCAGTCAAGAATTTGCGACCAAATTATTCCCTCTTTTAATCGCAATATGCCATAGATACTTTGAAAAAAAACTTTGCCCAGTAGCTGGAAGCAAGTACAGGCCATACCTACCTACAAACAGGTAGCAGAAGTGACCCAGTGACCCATATCCAATGTGTGACACATGTATCTGTTGCAGAGTCTTAGAAGATAATCTGAGCTGGAATTTAATGAATTCTCTAACAGAATGAGTTGTTCCACACAGAATACTGTGGATTCTGGAAACTATCAGTTGTGAGAAACAGAACTTGCACCTTTCCAAATGACATTTTGAAAGTCATGGCTTCAGAAAAGAGATTAACTCAGTCCCACATTAATGCTTATTAATGTAAGTACAATTATATGGAGTATTTACTATCAACTTACTACCCATTTTCACATCTGAGTTACTGAAAAAAAAAAAAAAAAAAAAAAACTGGATTTAAAACGTTACGCTGCCAACTTTTGGTGCAAGACTTAAATGACTACCAGAAAGCAGTGCCCTTGGGCAATCTCTGTTCATACCAGCTGAAAAATTTTACATGACAATTTTTCCGAATATCTCAATAAGAAATGGGAAGCGAATATAAGGAATTCTCAGTGCACTACCTGCCTGCCAGAAAATTGCTGAATTATGAACTTATCCACAAATGTTTCAACTTCATATTCTAAGCATTACTGACAATTAGAAGTCTCAGCAATGTATTCAACAAAGATGATTTTAAATGCTGTCATAATGGGAGGAAGATATGATTTAGTGATTTCAGATTGCAGACCACTCCACACCTATCCATTGGCAATGTTGTGAAAGACCATTGCTGGAAAGACCACACTCTCCAGTAGCAAGTAAACGGCTACCTTCCATAGTGTAAGGATTAAATGTGCAAGGCTGCCTGACATGTGTAACATGGAATAACTAGGAAATGATAATATATGTGACAGGTAGATATCATTTAGTTCTACACACCAATAAAAAGTCTTTAGGTGAAGTTAACCGTTTATTAAGTACCTACTATGTAGCAACCCTGATAGAACTATCACATATCAACAACAACCATTAGAACATCTACAGCAACAATTACGGCACCAGCAACAACTGATGAAACAGCAGCAGCTACTGTGCAATCAGCAGCGGTACAATGTGGAACAGAGGCCACACTGTAGCAGTGACACCAGGAGCAGCCACAAATATGGTCAAAGTCAGAGTGACCACCTATGATGCAGCTACAGGAGTTGCCACAGTCATGCACCTAGGGAAGCTGGTGTCCAGGCACTCAGACACTTGACTGCCAGCAGTCAACACCACCTTTACCTGTGCCCCCATGCATGACCCTGTCTCAACCTGCCTATGGCCTCAAGTTTTCGAAGAGTTTTATCTCCTGCCTCAACCCTCTGGGACCTTCCCAGCAGTACGAGTGAAACACATGGCACTTACAGCACTAGCACTCTTTATACATTATCTATTCCTACAGTTCACAAACATGTAAAATTATGTCACCACTAGGATAACATGACCACCAAATATGCAAATATGATGGCACTGTTAGACAGCTGCTCTATGGGCAAGCTTACCCACCTTATCACTAACATGTCTGCCTCCAGAGAGAATGACGCATGGAATGACAAGCACATTTGGTGGATTTTGCTCTCATGCAAAGCTTAGAATAAATTATGCAAATGAATGAAACTGGCAGCAGGAAGCAGTCAACGTTTCTGCAACATCCCTGCACCTTGCTTACGCCTATGATCCATATAGATGTCTCATTTGCTGTAGATGCACCACACCCTGCTCTTGGTAATGAACGAGATGAACTCCAGCTAAGTGTCAAGAGATCGCAGGCAAAGTAATTGAGGCCATCACTCTGTAGGCAATGCCCACAAGAGAGAAGATGGACAGCTACAAGATCAGTCTGCAATTCCCAATTAATGGCCTGGCAGAGCCATCACCACCTCACATCTCAACAATTTACATTGCTTGGCATATACAAATGACAAGACTGCGAGCCATCTCGAAGACAATCTAGCATGTGGTTCTTCCTAGATCAGAATAAGTGTTTACACCACGGTTGTTTTATCATCAGTGTATGTAAGTGCACATTGTCATATTCCTGGGTGGGACATACGAATGGCAGCCTTCCACATACGATGAGTAAGTATATTAGCAACAACTTGGGAAACTATCTCAACATTTAGTGCTGACAAACAGAACCACTAATATGCAGTTTCTGATAGATACTGACCCAGAATTGTGTGTATTAGAGGCACATGCTATGGCAACTGCACACAAATTACAACACAATAGCTGCAAACGGTTTACTCATATCTACACAAATATCACAGTCCCACCACTCAACAGTGCTTCACATTAGGCCCACAACCTGTCCTTTTGCTTTCAAATGGCCCAGACATTAGCCCCCCTCCCCCGCAAACTCTGTACAGCAAAAGCAGAATCCTGTGCAATGATACAAGCAGGTAAGGCATGACCATCAGAAAGGAACTGGGGTTCTCTCCTCCTGGTACAAAAGAAAACAAACAGCTGGTGCCCCTTTGGTGGCAACTCAGTGCTCAGACTATTGAAAACCTGTACCCCATGCACCACATAGGAGATTTTGAGTGACAACTGGTATGCTCCATTTTCTCTATGTTGGAAGTATTAACAGTTTATAACCAAGCACTGTGGCAACTGAGACCATCATTAAAACTGCAGTAACTAACCTCTTTTAACTATCTGAATTTTCAGCCATGATGTATGTCGTACAGAAGGTGGCACAGACTTTTCAGTGCTTTATCAATTAAGTTTTGAGGGGATTCGACTTCTATTTCACGTGTGTGTGTGTGTGTGTGTGTGTGTGTGTGTGTGTGTGTGTGTGTGTGT
This sequence comes from Schistocerca serialis cubense, assembly GCF_023864345.2. Taxonomy (NCBI): domain Eukaryota; kingdom Metazoa; phylum Arthropoda; class Insecta; order Orthoptera; family Acrididae; genus Schistocerca; species Schistocerca serialis. Next base: position 532,408,571 of record NC_064642.1, read on the forward strand.
GTGTGTGTTTTATCCTCGGAATAACATTACGGACAACTGTGCACAGTTTTCCTATGGTTTAAAAGGCACAGAATCCTCAAATCTGTCATTGGTGCTAACGAATTCTTAGCATTCTGAGTTTCTGTGACTGGTACATATCCACAAGCTGAGCACATTATGGCAATTACAACTTACCCATCCCCTTCAACAATGCACAATGTGTGTCAGTATCTGCGGCTGAAACTTATCTTCTGTAACCCAAGTTCCTGGGACCCAGGTGACACTCCATGCCATTCTCTCTGGCCCCAAACTGCATGTTTTCACCTTTGTCACTTGGACCAATGAGCTACAGACAGCTTTTGAAGGCTCCCAGATAAGCCTTATGCAAGCTACCCTCCTTGTGAATCAGATTGCCCAAGGCCCCCCTTGCGATTTTTTCCAATGCCTCATCCCACAATGTCATTGCTGTGCTACAACAAAATGTAAATGGGTACAGGAAAATTTTGTATTTCTTCTCCAGGGATATCACAGAGAAGCATCACTCTTGGTCACAATTTTACGCAGAACTTAGCAGAGCCTATGAAGCAGATACTTCCAATTCATTGCGGGAGGACATGCTTTCACATTATATACACACCATCAGCCACTGACTTCCCAGTTTTGGAGCCACAAAATAACTATTCTGCACTGCAACCCAATTAAATTTTATTTTGAAATTTGCAACAGATACTCTAAACTCCAGTGGTTCAAAAAGAGCCATTGCCTATTCTTTGTTTAGAGTGGAAAGCATTTAACCAGCTGTGGACTCTGCAGATCTGATGACAAGGAGTTAAAGGACTTGCTGAAGGGCAAGATGGTCCTGCACTCGCATCACATGCCACTGCCAGGTACTGAAGAGTGGATATAAAGTGACAAGTCAGCATGTTAACAGAGGCCACATTGCTCACCCTTATACTATGATGGGTTTTGACCTCTACCTGGATTCAGCTATCTGAAAATCTGTACTGAGTGCTGAAAGTACACAGAAGGACTACCGTACACTGACTAAGACCTCCACTACCCACTAAAAGTTTGCAACATGGTACATATGAGCTCCACTCAAAAATTCTGACATCCTAGAATCACAATTCTCACACATCATTAGTAGGTTGACATGCAGTCTCACACACACTGCCTTGTGGTGACAAAGGTACATTATGTGGCCGAAGTAATCCACAGGAAACACAAACCTCTGAGAATGTGGAGTGCACATTCAACTGCTATTGAATTTCATGTTTTGGCTATCCTCCTCCCCTCCCCACAAGTGACTTCTGACCAGGTTCAGCAACGAGAGGCAGAAATATTTCTTGCAATGGTCAAGCTGTACAAGGTACAAATGACAAGGACTTCATTTTGTGCAGTTGCAAACTGCATTGTTGAACGCCTACAACACCCCTTAAGGCCTCTATAATGTGGCACGCAATGGACTTGTGGACTGATGGTCAGCAGTGCTGTTTGGATTGCACAATGCATTAACAGGATTTAAATGTATATCGAAAATTAGGCTACTGGGTAACAGAGGTGGTGTATTTGTCTCAGACAAGAAACTCAAATCTACCAAGATTTGTGAAACAATGCATTCTTCAGAGACTACCTAGAAGAGATTTTTTGGGAATCAATTTGTGATGGGACTATACTAAATCTAATGGCAACAAATATATCTGTATCTGACCACTTTGAGAATGTCTGATTTTAAACTAGTATCAGTTATTGCTTGTTTTCCATCTTGAACTTACTGCAATTTTTAATTAAAGAGAATTAGACCTACACCAGACCTTGCTAGCAGTGGTTGACTTCAAGAGACTTGGTTTCACATATGCACTTGGCAGTTTCTGCCACTCTGCAGTATTTCTTGTGGTGCATTTTGGTTATTTATGCTTCATCATTGTAAACTGAACTGGAGTTGTGAGTATTTCTCACACTGCTCAATATTACAGTGTTTATAATGTGCAGGATGAGAAATGCACATAACTTCAGTTCGCAAAGGTGAAGTATAAATAATCCAAATGCAATGCAAGAAATACTGCAGAATGGTAAAAACTGCCAAGTGCATATGTGAAACGAAGTCTTTTCACATAAACTGCTGTTAGCGAGGAGGGAAGAAGCAGTTGTGTGGAGAATGTGAAGAAAAAAACAATAATCACGGAAGATGCTTAATCAATAAAAGCGAAACACATCTGGTGTAATTCTCTTTAATTAAATTGCAGCAAGCTCAAGACAAAAAACCAATAACAACTGATTTCAACAGCTGCCGTGGCAGATGGCCATGCAAACAAACATATTAAACTATCAGTGGCCATAAGGGAATTGTAACAACAATGATTAGCGAAATGCCAAGGACAATTAAAACCCTAGATGAAGAGGAAGTAGTGTCATATCTCAGAGATAAACTTTAAACAATCATCTTCAGAAAGTGTAGAATTATGGCTCAAGTTTTAATGATTAGTAGACCATGTACTGGATAGATATGTAATCCAGTAGAACATTTGTGGGTATGAGGGAACTTCTGCAGTGCTCAGTCTTTGTGAAGGAACATCAACTACTGCATACATGTAAGACAAAGCAGAGAGCTACATACAGATAATGAAATGCTAAATTTAACACATCTGGCTGCCAATTCTACATTGTGCAAAGCCTTTAACAACTACTATAGTAGACAATATGTGACTACTGTTATTGAAAGATGTCACAAAATCCAACGACATTCTGGTCATTTGAAAAGGCTATCAGTGGCAATAAAGATCTCATCCAGACACTGGCGGATGAAACAGGAATTGAAACTGAGGCCAGCAGAACTAAAGCAGAAATACTGAACTCCATTTCCAAAAGTTCCTTTAATAAAAAAATTAGATGTACACCCCAGTTTACTGCTTATACCATTGCAAAGGCGAGTGACATTTGTGCAAATGGCACTGGGAAACAGCTGAAATCACTGCTTAGTGCAGACCAATGATGCAATCCCTATCAGATTCTGTACAGAATTTTTAGCCAAGTTAGCCCCTCTTTTGCCCATAATATCAGTAGACCCCCTGGGAGAAAAAAAGGAAGAAAATTCTGTGTGTGCAGCTTGAGTCCATGCCACAGATTTTTTGTGAGAACATCAGGATACAATTTTAACAACTGCTTCATTTTAATATGTAATTTAATTATCAATCTCTTTACTGCAGTGGAAAGTCCAGGATGGAATAGTAAGAATATGGAAAGGATAGATTGCTACTCACCGTATATATCACAAGTTGAGCTGCCACCAAGCACAATGAAAAAGAATGCTAGAAATATTTTGGTTTTTGGACAAAGTCCCCATTCTGAAGTAGAAAACTTATAGCCTAGAGACCGTGGCCATCTGTGTATGAGATGTGCCTGTGTCAATGTGTGTTTTCAACTTCAGAAAAAAAGACGTTGTCCAAACACTAAAATATTTTTAGCATTCATTACATCTACATCTATACTCTGCAAGCCACCATGAGGAGCAGAGCTGAGGTTGCATCCTATTGTATCAGTTACCAAGGTTTCTGGCTGCACCATTCACATATGGAGTGCAGGAAGAATGATTGATTGGATGCCTCTGTGTGAGTGTAGTAATTATTCTACTTATCCTCACAAATCCCTCTGCAAGGGAAATGTAGGGGTTTGTAGTATATTCCTTGAGTAATCACTTAAAGCAGGTTCTTGACGAACTATCTGAGAAAGTTTATTAATAATCTTCTAGTGTCTTCTAGTTCAGTTCCTTCAATAACTCTGTGACACTCACCCACAGAATAAACAAACCTATGACCATCTGTGCTGTCCTCCTCTGTAGACATTAAATATCCCTTGTCAGTTATGTCTGGTACAGGCCCCACACACTTGAGCAATATTCTAGAACCGATCGCACGAGTGATTTGTAAGTAATCTCCTTTGTAGACTGATGGCATTTCCCCATCATTCTACCAATGAACAGAAGTCTTACATCCACTTTACCCACGACTGAACCTACATGATCATTCCATTACATATCGCTACAAGGTATTATGCCCAGGTACTTTTATGGGTTGGCCGACTCCAGCCAACAGTGACTCAATAGTATAGTCATAGGATACTATGCTTTATCATTTTGTGAAGTGCAAAATTTTACATTTCTGAAAATTTAGAGCAAGTTGCCCATCTTTGCACCAAGTTGAAATCTTATCGAGATCTGAATGGATATTTATGCAGCATCTTTCCGATAGTACTTCATTACAGGTAACTGCATCATCAGCAAAAAGCCTGATGTTGCTGTTAATACTGTCTGCAATGTCATTAATATACAACATTAACAGCAAGGGTCCCACCACACTTCCCTGGTGCACACCTGAAGATAATTCTACATGTGACTATGACTCTCCATCCAAGATAACATGCTGCATCCTCCCTTCCAAACAGTCCTCAATCAAATCACAAATTTTACTTGATACCCCATCCGATCATACTTTTGACAACAAGCTTAGGTGTGGCACTGACTCAAATACTTTTCGGAAATCAAGAAATACTGCATCTACTTAACTCCCTTGATCCAAAACTTCAGTATGTCAAGTGAGAAAAGTGCGAGTCGTATTTCACAAGATCGATGTTTTCGAAATCCATGCTGGTCGGTATTGAGGAGGTAATTCTGTCCAAGATACGTCATCATGTTTGATCTCAGAATACATTCTAAGATTTTACAAAACAACAATGTCAAGGATACTGGGCGATAGTTCTGTGTATAACTTCTACCACCCTTCTTGTACACATGTGTGACCTTGCCTTTTCCCAAGAACTGGGTTGACTGTTGATCGAAGCATCTACAATAGATTATAGTTAGAAGAGGGGCTAACTTTGCCACAAATTCAGTATAGAATCTGAAAGGGGTTCCATTGGGGCCAGGGGCTTTGTTCAATTTTAATTATTTGAGCTGTTTCTCAACACCACTGGCAAATATTTATTTCATTCATCTTTTCAGTGGTGCGAGGATTAAATTGGGGCAATTCTCCTGAAGTTTTCTTTGTACAGAAACATTTGAAAATGGAGTTAAGCATTTCAGCATTTGCTTTGCTGCCCTCAATTTAAGTTTCTGCCTCATTCCTTAGGGACTTTTTTTGTTTGTTATGGTTTTAGGGCGCAAAACTGCTACGGTAAAAAAAACTGGAAACCAGCAGCAATGGGAACAAAACTCAAAAAATTGGAGAAACTAAAAACAGAAGGAAAGGAAAGCTTAAAAAACCACTATAGAAGGGGTTGGTTGTCCCCAAAAAGAGCTTCAAATGACTGACATCATCTCACTGGCACTAATAAACTCCAGAACGCGATCGGCTGGGCGCGTGTCATCTGCTAAAATGGAAGATATATCAGGCGACAGCTGTAGACAGGCGCGTAACGGAGTAAAATATGGGCACTCAAGTAAAAGGTGTCTTACTGTCCACAGCTGAGAGCAGTGGGGACAGAGTGGGGGAGGATCGCCACTTAAAAGATGTCGATGGCTAAAAAGACAGTGCCCTATCCGGAGTCTAGTTAAAATTATCTCCTCTCGACGATGCGTTCGGGAGGAAGAAGTCTAAGCACAGGGAAGAGCTTTCACGTCCCGCAAATTATTATTGGGAAGTGTCGACCAATGTGCGTGCCATAAAAGAGCAACATGCCGACATAAAGCACTCCGTAGATCAGTGAAGGGAATCATGCGAATAGCTGGGTGAAGAAGAGAGACTGCAGCCTTGGCCACTATATCAGCTGCCTCATTTCCACAGATACCAACGTGTCCTGGGATCCAGAGGAACGCCACAGAGATGCCCCCCAAGTGGAGCAAGTGGAGGCAGTCCTGAATCCGGAGGACCAGAGGGTGGACAGGGTAGAGGGCTTGGAGACTGAGGAGAGAGCTGAGAGAATCTGAACAAATAACATACTGTATCCGCTGATGGCGACAGATGTATTGGACAGCCTGGAGAACAGCGTAAAGCTCCGCAGTATAAACCGAACACTGGTCGGGAAGCCGAAATCGATTTGGGGTGTCTACAACAATATAGGCACATACTACACCAAACGATGTTTTTGAGCCATCAGTGTAAATGAATGTGGCTTCCTTCATTTGTGCACATAGAGCGCAAATGCCCGACGATAAACAAGTGAAGGGGTACCATCCTTGAGAAACTGACAAAGGTCACGGAGCAGGCAGGTCCGTGGACGGAGCCAAGGCGGTGCAGTACCCCAAGTTGTCAAGAAAGTTTTAGAAAAGCGGAAGGAAAGAGAATGGAGCAGTTGACAGAAGCACACTCCCAGTGGTAGTAGGGAGGAAGGGCGGCCTGCATACCCTAAATCCAAGGAGGCGTCAAAAAAGATGTCATGGGCCAGATTAGCAGGCATGGAAGACAGATGGCTAGCATAACGACTCAGAAGGACAGCTCACCGATTGGACAGCAGAGGTTCAGCAGTCTCAGCATTAAGGCTTTCCACAGGGCTGGTGTAAAAAGCTCCATACACTAAACGTAATCCATGGTGGTGGATAGAGTCGAGACATCGAAGAATAGACGGCCGAGCAGAGGAGTAAACTATGCTTCCATAGTACAATTTCGAGCGTACTAAGGTGCGATAGAGGCGGAGAAGGACCACTCTGTCCGCTCCCCAGGAGGTACCATTCAGGACACGGAGGGTGTTGAGGGATCGCAGACAGCAAGCCGAAAGATAGGAAACGTGGGAGGACCAGCACAGTTTTCTGTCAAACATTAGACCCATGAATTTAGCGATGTCCGAAAACAGAAGGTTGACAGGTCCTAGATGTAAGGAAGGTGGAAGAAACTATGTATGACGCCAAAAATTAACACAAACGGTCTTACTGGGAGAAAAGCGGAAGCCTGTTTCGATGCTCAAAGATTGGAGGCGATCGAGACATCCTTGAAGACGTCGTTCAAGAAGGCTGGTCCGTTGAAAGCTGTAGTAGATCGCAAAATCGTCCATAAAGAGGGAGCCCGAGACATCAGGAAGGAGACAATCCATAATTGGATTTATGGCAATGGCAAACAGTACAACACTTAGCACGGAGCCCTGGGGTACCCCGTTTTCTTGGGAGAAAGTACGGGAGAGAGTAGTGTTCACCTGCACTCTAAATGTGCACTCTGCCATAAATTCGTGAAGAAAAAGGGGCAGCTGACCTCGAAAGCCCCAAGAAAACAGTGTGCAGAGGATGCCTGCCCTCCAACAGGTATTGTATGCTCTCTCCAGATCGAAAAATATTGCTACTGTTTGGCGTTTCCGGAGAAAATTGTTCATGATATAAGTGGAGAGAGCAGCAAGATGGTGAACTGCAGAACGATGCTTTCGGAAACCGCATTGGGCAGGTGTTAAAAGACTGTGGGACTCCAGACACCAAGCTAAACGGCAATTCACCATACGCTCCAAAACCTTACATACACTACTCGTGAGACAAATGGGGTGATAGCTACTAGAGGGGAGATGTTTGAGTACTGTCAGTCCAAATTCGATTATAAAGGCGAAGGAGGTAACGCAGACTATGGTATGATAAATGCAGCAACATTTGGATGTGACACCATCCGGTCCTCGGGCGGAGGAGCGAGAAGAAGACAGTGCATGTTGGAGTTCCCGCATTGAGAAAACAGTATTATAGCTTTCACGATTTTGAGAGGAGAAAGCAAGAGGTTGCACTTCCGCTGCACGTTTCTTCGGGAGAAACGCTGGCGGGTAATTTGTAGAGCTCGAAATCTAAGCAAAGTGTTGACCCAATGAGTTCGAAATTGCGTCGGGGTCCACTAATGTATCATGCGCGACAGTGAGCCCAGAGACCGGGAAGAAACTAGGTGCACCAGATAACCGTCGAATCCGACTCCAAACTTCCGAAGAGGGAGTGAAGGTGTTAAATGAGCTAGTAAAGAAGTCCCAGCTTGCCTTCTTGCTATGCGGATGACGCGACAGCATCACGCACGGAACTGTTTATAGCAGATACAGTTGGCCAAAGTAGGATGGTGTCTGAAAACGCGAAGAGCACGTCGCCGCTCACGTATTGGGTCACGGCATGCCTCATTCCACCAAGGAACTGGGGGGCGCCGGGGCAATTCGGAAGTGCGAGGTATTGAACGTTCCGCAGCTGTAAGAATAACCTCTGTAATATGAGTGACCTCATCGTCAACGCTAGGAAAGTGACAGTCATCGAATGTCGCCAGAGACGAAAAAAGTGTCCAATCGGCTTGGGCAAACTTCCAGTGTCGCAGGCGCATATACGGCAGTTGTGGCTGCAATCGAAGGACACATGGAAAGTGGTCACTCGAGTATGTATCAGCAAGGGCAAACCATTCGAACCGCCGAGCTAGCGGAACAGTATCGACCGAAAGGTCGAAATGAGAGATATTTGTCGTGGAGGCAGACAAAAATGTAGGATCCCCAGTGTTGAGCCAAACAAGATCCGCTTGGTGGAAGACGTCTATCAATAGTGAGCCACGCGGACAAGGATGTGGAGAGCCCCAAAGCAGGTGGTGGGCATTGAAGTCCCCAACCAGCAAATAGGGGGCGGAAGCTGAACAAGAAGATGAAGGAGATCAGCTCCTGCCACTGGTGTGGACGATGGAATGTATACAGTACAAAGAGAGAAGTGTATCCAGAAAGGGAAAGACGCACAGCGACAGCTTGGAAGGAACTGTTCAGGGGATTGGGTGATAATGGAGAGTATCACGGAGAAGAATCATGAGTCCTACATGTGCTGGAGTGCCTTCAACAGAGGGGAGATCAAATTGGACTGACTGAAAATGGGGGAAAACAAAGCGGTCGTGGGGTCGCAGCTTTGTTTCCTGAAGACAGAAGATGACCGGCGAGTAGGATCGTAAGAGGATCGACAATTCATCCCTATTGGCTTGAATGCCGTGGATATTCCAATGGATAATGGACATAGGGTGGACAGAAAATGGAAGAATGAGACCAAGGTTGCCCTCAACTCAACGACTGCTCAGAGCTTGCGACCGTCGGCATGGAACGGCATTCAGCCGAAGGCAGAATATCCTGATCCATAGGTTGTTCAGGAGCAGCTCCTGCCACCAGCGATCTGCCGGTTGATCGGCCGCCAGCAGTGCGCCTCGGCGACACAGAAGACGGCCGAGGGCGGCTACCGCCAGGTGGTGCTGTAGATGAGACACGCCGTGGCGGAGAAGGAGAGGAACTGGGTTTCTTATTAGCCTTCTTGGAAACAGGATGTTTAGATGAAGGAGGAACCGATGGTTGTGAAGTTGGGGTACATAAAAAATCTTCACTAGTAGGCTCTTTTTTTTTAAGTCCGGGTGTCTGACTTTTGGGCTCAAGATTTAGCAGAACCCGATGAAGGGTGAGCCATAGCGTGAGCAGGCGAGATTGGGGAGGTTGAACGGGCGATCTTAGTGCTGGCTGATCTGACGACCATGGCACTAAAGGTGAGATCACAAGTATGCGTGGCTGCCTCCTTTTGTTGGCCGAGGAGAGGCAAGGACAGTTCTGTATTGACTTGTCTGAGGCACAGTGGGCTTTCGACTGGCGAATAATTTTTGAGCAGCAAAGCCCGACACCTTTTCCTTCACTCTGATTTCCTGAATGAGTTTTTCCGTCTTTAAAAATGGGGCAATCTCTAGAGGAAGCAGCATGGTCACCCATACAGTTAATGCAACGAAGGGATAGAGGTGGACAAGCACCCTCATGGGCATCCTTGCCACAAGTAACACATTTGGCCGGATTGGAACAGGACTGGCTGGTGTGATTGAACCGCTGACACCGATAGCAACGCATAGGGTTTGGTATGTAAGGGCGAACGGAAATTATCTCATAGCCCGCTTTTATGTTCGACGGGAGTTGAACTCTGTCAAATGTCAAGAAGACAGTACGGGTTGGAACGATGTTCGTGTCAACCCTTTTCATGACTAACAGCCATTACGTCCTGGTCAGACAGGTAGTGTTGAATTTCCTCATCGGACAATCCGTTGAGGGAGCGTGTATAAACGACCCCAAGTGTGGAATTTAAAGTGCGGTGCGCTTCCACCCGGACAGGGAAGGTGTGTAGCAGTGAAGTACGCAGCAATTTTTGTGCCTGGAGGGCACTGACTGTTTCTAACAACAAGGAGCCATTTCGTAATCTGGAACAAGACTTTACAGGACCTGCAATTGCGTCGACACCTTTCTGAATAATGAAAAGGTTGACCGTGGAGAAGTCGTGACCTTTGTCAGACCGAGAAACAACAAGGGACTGTGGCAACGATGGAAGAACTGTCTGTGGCTGAGACTCATTGAACTTACGCTTGTTAGCAGACATAGTAGAAGATGAGGAAACCATTGCGGAAGTATACCCCATGATTACCGGCGTCTCCGATGGCGCGGTCCTCCCTTGTGGGGGCCCTCTCTGAGGGCACTCCCGCCTTAGGTGATTGTTCACACCTCAGGTCACACCTCCCGAGAAATGGACGGAGGGACCAATCGGCACTTTCAGAAGGCATCAGCTTGAGTAATCACCCCTCCCTGGGCCTGGCCGTTACCAGGTGGCACGTACGTGTCCTACCTGTCTACCCGGTGCGGGGAATTACGCGTTGCCCCGTCACCGGCAACGCATGGAAATGTGTGGATCGGCCTTCAGACAAGCACAGAGAGGAAAAAAGAAAGGGAGGAACAACAAATGGGAAAGGAGAAAAGAGAGGTCTCAAATGCCGCAGCAGAGAAAAGGGTAAAGAGAAGAGGTAAGGAAAAGAGAAGGACAAAGGAAGGACGAAGACTTGCAACCAGAGAAAGTGAAGAATGTGTTACATTTTTGAGCGTCCGTCTCCGGACGTAGGCACAAAACATACTCCCAGAGGGGGAGAAAGGGAAAGAAAGAGGCGGAGGTGAGGGGGGACGAAGATGGGGGATGGGGAAGGATGGATGCAGAAAAGGAAGGTATGCAGCCCCGAAAGGAAAGAGGGCCACATTAGCTCGGGGTCCCGTGCTCGCTAAGCACGTATCCACAAAAAAGTTGTGGGCCCCCTGGGGGGATTCACTAGGGACTGAGCACTGACCAAAATTTCTTTTCCATTGTTTGACAACATTTATTTGGGTTTGTGAAATATCATTTGACAATATTCTGATGCAGTAGTCATCAAAACCATCACACATTGCTCCCTTGACAGCCAAACACGTTCCATTCAGCATCTCTGTAGCTGTAGTCCTATGCCTTGTTTTACACCTATTGTGCAGTAATCTCTGTTCCTTTACAGGTTTCTTTAAAGTGACTGTATACCATTGAAGGTCCCACCCATTATGAATTGTTCTACTGGGTACATACCTATCCAGTACATGGTCAACTATTCCGTTAAACTTGAGCTATAGTTCCTCATTAACTTGAGCTATAGTTTCTCATTGAAATACAACACTACTAACCTTTTATCTAGTTTCCTGCAGATATGTATCTTTCTGTTTTAGTTGTCCTTTTGTACTTTGGTAATCACTTTTGTCAGAACCGCATCATGGTCGCTGATAGCAGTTTCAATGTGGACATCCTCAAAAAGGTCAGGTCAGTTTGTTGCCATTAGATCCAATGTATTTCCATCATGAGTGGCATTCCCAGCAATCTGTTCTAGACAGTTTTCAGAGAAGACACATTTCACAGGATGCCATCAGTGGATGTCTTATCATGCCCACCACTAATAAAACTACAATTTTCCTAATTAATTGTTGGACTAATAATATCTCCACCAATGATTACAGTATGATTGGGGAACTTAGTTACAGGTGAACTGAGATTTTCTCTGAAGTTTTTGGTTACACCTGGAGATAAGTCTGGTGGGTGATAGAATGATCTAACTATTTTATGCCCATTGTGCCTATCTGACTCAGTGCCTACATCATTCAGTGAGTAGCAATCTATCTTTTCCATATTACTGTTCATTAATGCAATGCAGAGTAGTGTAATGGTTACAGCATGAATTAGTCCTACATTTACAGAATGAGCAGGTGTCTGTAATAGTTAAAGTAACATGTGTACATCTCATAATGCAACGAATACAAGTGTCTAGTGAAAGTCCTATCGATGCTGGTGTTGCTGAGTGCTGTGGCAGGAATCGTCATGGGCACAACACCAAATTGTGTGAGGATGAAATCACCCAGCATTGTTTTATCACTGTCAATATTAACATTAAAGTCTGTGAGAAAGGGGGGGGGGGGGGGCATATGAGACAAGTCTCCCAGATTCTTGCTGGCTGCTGTATGCCAGATGGGCCAGCTATGTGGCCCTCTGAACCGCCGTCCCCCCTACACTCCCATAGCTCTCCCATCTGCTCAAGAATGGATTTTTTTTTTGATTCCTTGGACTCCCATTGATGTGAGCTTTCCTTTCACATGCATATTTTGTAATTCCAAGCACATTTCCCAGTTGTACAAGGTGATACCTTTTCATTATTTTGTAATTTTTGTTTAATACAGGTTTTCACTTATATTCCACCAGTATTTTTATTGTCTCACTTTAGATGCTAAGTACTGCTCTGCAAGCTCTTCACAGTGCCACCCAAATAGATTTCCTAGTTCAACGTATTTCCACGCTGCACCAATTTATAACTTAATACGCCTATACTAGTATAACGACATCACAGGTAATAAAAATACTGTGCAACAAAAATGTACGGACATGATCTATCAGCTGTCAGCTCCAGCATTGTACACACATTTTAGTTCCAGTTAGACTGATTAGCAAATACACACCTGAATGGCAAAAAATTCATCTGTGTCAAGTAGTTGGAAGAAAGCACAGCTCACACCCATCTACAAGAAGGGTAGAAATAGTGAATCACCGGAGGACTGTCCAATACACCTGACATCAATTTATTGTAGAATCTTGGGGCGGGGGGATATCAGTCTTAAGGCACTGTTGGCTGGGAGACTCCAGGGGGTAGGTTCAATCGCCCAGTTAGGTAGGTTTTCTTCCGCCACCACAATGGCCCCTTTCCTTGTAGATATGGGGAAGTTGTGTCCAACACATATTTTGTCATTGTATATGAATGTAATCGACGCATATAATGTGGTGTTATGTATGTTTATATGATGATGAGAGAAGGGAGAGTGTGAAGTCCAGTGTTGGCACCTCGCCTACTGCTCTTGAGTACCACCAATGAGACTGCCGAGCTTAAAGTCCCCACCTGATGGACAGACCACAGCCAACAGTGTCACATGACCTCACTTCATGAGAGATTGCAGAGATGTTTGGAATTTAACCTAGGATATTGGTGCAAAGTCTGGTGACCAGGGACATCACACTTCACCTCTCCTCACCTTCTGGCTATACACAGGCACTGAAAATTTCATTCGTGATTTCAAACTGGCTTATCTCTGAATTGAGCCCCACTACACAAACATGCATTGGTGACATTGGCTACAGGAGCAGGATCAGTGATAGGTTTCTCAAACAGAATGACCACCTCTAAGACAACCACCACATATTCCAAAAACATTGCTCATAAAACAAAACTCACTTTTCTCATATGACATCCTGATACATAGATCAAGCCAGTCTGGTACATATAGTATTTCTCGACTAACAGGAGGTTTTTGAAGCAGTACCATAGCTAAGCTTATTACTGAACTGGAAGTACAATTGTATGGTGCATAAAGTGAAATTTGTGACTGAACTGATTTCTTGGTAGGAAGGACAGACTCTGATAGTGTGTCATTGACAGATGTAGGTGCAACTTCTGGAACTGCCCCATGGAACTGTTTTGGGACCTTTGCTGTTTCTGTTGTACAGTAATGATCCTGCAGTGAACCTCAGACTCTTCATTAATGATGCATTGCATTTTTCTATAATCTACTATCTGAAAAAAACCTGCACACACATTCAATCAGATCTTGATAACCTTCCAAAGTGGTACAAAGAGCAGCAAAAATGTACAACTGTGCAGTATCCTACGATTAAAGTATTAATGAGTCCCAATTGGGAGCTGTCAACTCATACAAATACCTGCGTGTAACACACTCTAGGGATATAAAATGCAACGAATGCACATGCAGGTAAAGCAGGTGACAAACTTCGGTCCAATGGTAGAATACCAGGGAAATAACATCAGTCTACCAATGAGATTGCTCACAAATCACTCATGCCATCCATTCTACAACATTGCTGAAGTGTGTGGGACCTGCACAAAATAGGACTAACAGGGGATATGAAATGTACATATTGAAGGATAGCACAGGTTTACTACACCCCGAGGAAGGTCACAGATACGCTGAACAAAGTGAAATGGCAGACACTTCAAGATAGACACAAACTATCCTCAGAAAGCCCACTAGCAAGTTTCAAGAACCAGCTTTAACTGATGAATCTCTGAAGATACTACAACCATTTTTGTATGGCTACCCTACAACGAGCAAAGACAAGATTAAACTAGTGTTCTCTTCCTGCACTCCATATGTGAATGGAATGGGAGGAAGCCCTAATAAGTGATTCAATGGGAAGTACCCTCCACCATGCACTTCACAACAGTTTGCTGAGTATGTCTATAGATTTAATAGGTTGCTCCCTACTACACGTGTAACAGTCCCAGTAAAAATTATAAGTGTGGATCACACTCCACAGAGACTACTGCGAGGAAATAAGACATGTGGAGGGAAGCAGAACCAACTAAATCTTACACTGATGGCATAATTTGGGTTTTACAGTTTTAAGAAATACAAGGTGATAGCTCTTTTTTTTCTATTTCCGAGTCAATGGTGAAGCAGACAAAACCAGTAACGGATCAAGAATTTTCTCTTTACTGATCTTCCAACCCTGTTCGGGTTTAAACCATCAAAACACACAAGTGCAGTACAAAGTAAACAAATATTTTTAGTTGGTCTGCCCACAAATTATTTTGCTTTGCCAATACGATTTTAGAAAAAGTACGAAAAGTTTTATCTTATTCATGACATTTATTCAAAGAAAATTATACATACGAGGGTTGTACCAAAAGTAAGGTTCCCAATCAGCTACAGCCTCGAGGGAAGATGCTAGGCTAAATCCGATAACAGTGCCGTGCGCAGAGGTTCCCCCAGTCTCGAGCCCACATGTCCGCAATTTGAAGCGCCGCTCAGTGTTGTCTTAGCAGCCATCAGAGATGGAAGTGTTGATCGCCGCTCCCACCAAGTGCGAGGTTCAAGCAGTAATCCGGTTCCTCCACCCAAAGAAGTTACTGCCCATGGAGATTCATTGGCAACTGACTGATGTTTATTGTGAAGAGTGCAGGGCTTTTTCTGAGGATTGCACAGAAGTTCATGATGATGAATGGAGTGGAAGACTGCCAGTTCTGGATGCGATTGTCCAGGAGATCAACAGTGAGCTGCTCAAAGATCGGAAGGTCACTGTCCATGAACTTGAAGGCATTCCTAAGCTTCCCACAGCACTATTGAAAAACCTTTAACAGAAACATTGGGTTATCGAAAAGTGTGTGCTCGCTGGATCCCATGGATGCTGACTGACGGACACAAGGAGCAACAACTTGACTGCTTGCAAGTTTCTTCAACAATGTGAAGGGGGAGGCAACAAGCAGAACGTTGTTGGACTATCGTCACACCCCCGAAACAACATAACAGTCATCAGTGGCGTCACTCCAGTTCACCGTCACCAAAGAAACTGAAACAAACGCAGTCGGCAGGAAAGGTTATGGCGACTGTGATTTGGGATCAAAAGGGGGTACTCCTCATCGATTTCATGCAACCTGGGAAGACAAACTCAGACATATGTTGTGAAACATTAACCAAACTTCAGCAAGAAATCCAGAATCACAGGAGAGGACAACTGATGGAGGGAGTAGTGCTTCTTCACGTCAATACTAGACTCCACACCATTCATCAAACACAGGAGCTTTTGAAGAAATTTGGGTGGTCTGTTATGCCCCATCCGCCATAAACCCGGATTTAGCCCCAGCGATTATCACCTCTTCCCCAAGCTAAAGGAACACTTTGGTGGCGAACGCTTCAAGAGTGACGAAGTCCGAGCAGAGGTCACACACTTCCTCAACGAGTTGGCGGAAGACTCCTTCGACTTCGCAATACAAAAGCTGGAGCACCATCTTCAAAAGTGTGTCAAAAAAGGAGACCATGTTGAAAAATAGACAAAATTGTAAGCTTTTGAATGATGTATAAATTAATAATGATAACCAATGTTTTCTATTTGTAAAAAATATGGAAACCTTACTTTTGGTACAACCCTCGTACATTATTATGCACCTTATTATTCACTATACATAACTAGTTCTTTTTTCTAGGAAGGTATCTGTAAACATTTTTTCAGCTGACACCAACTTTTGACAAAAATGCAACACAGCATTATCATCAAATAAATTTGTAGCATATGTAGCCACTGCTTTATTGGGGTGATGATTTTCAGCATACAAAGCAGCCTTCTTTGTATCTTCTTAACGAAGTTAATGAAAATCATTCTTGCCTTCTCACGAATGATGATCTTGTTAACAGTGTCACCTTGCAATTGCTTTTCATTTATCCATGTGAAGAGCAACCTTTCAACATCGTCCAGAATATGAAACTGCTGTTTAGATATTATTGACACTCCCTTTTGAAGCATCTATCTGCATAATATTGTCCTCATTCTTGAGGACAGTGCAAATAGTTTATGTAGACCAACTGTATGTGCATGCTGAATCAGCAACACTCACACCCTGTTTGTATTTTTCAATGATTTTATGCTTCATTTCTAAGGTATTTTCTTTCTCTTAAGGTCGTCACCTTGTGGCTTTATCTTCGGGGACATTACTGTGAAGGTTATTAAAATTTGCACACAAAAAACACTGTGTGAACACAAGTTTAGAAAAATGTTGATCATAAGCTGCAGTAAGATGGTATCAGAAATGAAAGTTGACAAGTCTTTTTTCCCACTCAGACTTGGTGATATAGTAATAATTTTATAAGTCCCTTTCTGCCTGGTAAGTGTTAAGACCAAGTAAATTACTCTCAAACCAATAAAGACCGAAATAAAATGAAAATTTATATTGGAATAAAATACATACTGAACTACAGGATGTGGTTGTAGTGCTGCAGCATCTGAACCATAGAACAGCCATGGTCTCTGATAAATCCACAAATACACTGCAAGTGGACCAGCATACTCTGCTAAGAAAACTGTTTTCCACCCTATTTGAGGCCCAAGATCTTTTACGTACAGTTTAGATCCATTTCCTAATCCCAATGAGCTCACAGTCTCTTCATCCTTCAATGTCTTTCCCTTTGGTTCAAGTCTGACTGACTGCCTATCAGGGTATAACTTTGGCCTCAACTCCTCAATCTGTTTCTTGATGTTTCTTATGTTGCTTGATGGACTCACCTGAAATTTACATTAATTTGTTTATAAAAAATTTACATGCTGATAAACAAACTATCAAAAATATTCTTTGCATTATAATGACAGCAATATATCAATAAAATATGAATAACTTTGCTTATTGAAAAGTTAGACTTTGCCTCTGTTGGTTCAACATGGACAGGAGACATCGGCTAGTTAAGTAACTGTCAATATCAATGAAATTCACCAACAGCCGTTTATCTTACGATTTTATTTTATTTTAAAGGCCACCAGTTTCAGCGTTTCACTGTGCTATCTCCAGGTTCCATATATATCTCTCCAAACAAAAAAAATGTCATAGAGCCATAATCTCTGGATGTCGTGAATTCAATCATTACACTAGTGTTTCAGTGAGTTGCTATCAAGTCTTTGAATGAAACACTAGTGTAACAATTGAATTAATGACCTCCAGAGATTTATGGCTCTATATGACATTTTTGTTTATTTGGAGAGATGCGTATGGGGCCTGAAGATGGTGTAGTGAAGTCATGAAACTGATAGCCTTCAAAATAAAATAAAATAACATCTTCAGATACAGGGCTGTTGGTGAATTTAATTGACATTGACAGTTAACACACTTTTACCATTTCATTCAAGTTTTTCTGATGCATGTAAATCACAGTAATTGTAGAAAATAGATTCCTCAAAAGTCTTACCAGTACATGTGAAATCGGGATCATTACATGCCAAATCAACACAGGAAAGTACAATTTTCAACCCAACCATGTCCAATTTTTGTCAACTTTGGTGTGTCCATTGCACACATTGCGGGAATGAAAATTGCAAAATTTTAGAACTAACATCTACAAAAAGTAATGGCTGTCCTGATTTTTAAAAATGCACGGAAAATTCCACTAACATTGTTGACACACATGGCTGTAACTTGTGTTCTAGTAGAGACAGAACTATGAAACGGGTAATTTTGGAAAGAGCTAGGAACAAGCTTTCAAATTATATCCAACATGGCAACATTGAAACAATATACATGAGTAAGGTCAGTGACATTGATCCTGAATGTCTCGAAACATATAATCTTCAAAATTTATGAAAAATATTTGCACCTTCATGTTGCACTGCACAACATAGTAAAAAAATAAATTCAGGATGCCATCTGGATTAGGAGATACAAATTAACACACACAGTAATGTGATAGAATAAAAGTGTATAAATTGAATGCAAACTGCAACTAAATGACAAAGTATTGAAAACATGTTGACAGTTAAAAAGATGATGTGATAGCAACGCACAGTAGGTAACAATATAAACAAGCCAGTAACAAGCTATTTTATTATTCACAGGGAAAATGTGTTTTGTCGAAATGATGAGGAATGACAGACCACAAAATATGTGATAGATGTAGTAAAAATATGACACACAAACAATGCCTGTCAGTGAACCAACTACACAGACAGGAATTCCAAACCTTCATTACTCCTCTGGCATGTCGGACATGTCTGTTGTCCTACACATTGCTTTACTTGTATCAAATGACTGTGTGTTATCCCTTGGCAAATCCCTGGTGAAGAAGGGGGGGGGAGGGGGGGGGGGAGAGCACTACTGCAAAGTAAATATGAAAAAAAAAAAAAAATGGAGAGGGTGAAACAAATGTGGAATCTGAAATTATAATGCAAGTGAAAGGGAAATTCAGTACTAGCACCATAATCAGTGAGCAGATCCAAATGTTGACACTTCTTCCAAAAGGTTAGGGCATTCAAAGAACTAAATATGGCTTTGGAGCCTCAAACTATTTCGTGAGGAAGGCAAAACAACTAGCCAAAGATGTAGTATCTTAGTAACTCCTAATCTGTGACCTAAGTGAACATATTGTGAACTCTATGACAAAATTCTACAACAGCTGCTGTTTGCTGGGAAAAAAGATTTTGTTTTTCTCAAGGAAAATGTTTCCACAGTTCATAAATAGAGATTACTGGTGTAAGGAAACCCAAATGAGCTGTATCAAGCACTAAGAAACATCGAGGCCATGAAAGAAGCATTATCCAAAATTTGCCAGTTATGGTCCAAGAACTGTTTTCTGTCTGGTGCAACTGGTACTGACAGTGTGTGTATTTGCAGTATTCACCAAACTGTGAAGCTCATGTTGGAAGGTTACAGATTGAAAGAGTTGACATGAGAAGCAGACTTTCTACTTAACATGTACACAGTATTGCCAAGATCAATTGCTATCTCGCACAGCAGAAGTAATATGTCAACATATGAGAACTGCCCAGGTACAGTGTCTCATGAGATACCCAGGAGAGCTGTTTGATGAAAATGGTATTGATGAAACAACATACAAACTGTGGATATATACAACAACTTCCCTCACTCTTCTAGCTTCTGTGGAAGACTTCTTGGGCCAGAGGTGGAGGGGGCTGCTCTGCACTCCTTTGTAACCGCCCAATTGTCTGAATTTCTTCATCAGCTGGAAGACACTTTCTGACAATGGATACGTTGTTGAAAGATTTTGCAGAGAATTTGGCATTTACACTGTAGGATGAGAGATGTACCACTGGAACATCACACAGGCCACCATTCATCCATTCGCTATTTATTATAGACATCCACAATATCATGCAATTGATTATATTTCCTCTGAGTGTTCAGTCTATCCAACATCATTTGGTAAACTTCACGATATCTCATTTTCATAGAACACTCGGGTACATTTACTACTTTTCAGATGGTGCTGTGGCCCTTTACAAAACCCGCAACAATTTTACAAACGTGTCTTTTGATCAGCGATTTCAATGATTGTTCAGTGTGGCATTTGCTTGTCACACCGCAAGGAAAATGACCGTGATAATAATAATAATAATAATACTGGTATCACTCAGACATGCGTCCTGTGCCACTCTGCGGTGCCTCTACAACTCTCAGATGAGAAGACAGTTGTCTGAATGGTGTTACAAGAACATTACTGTGTGTGACTTTCGTTAAAGAACTAATAATGTGATGAAGCGGCTCTCCTTCAAGAGAAATTTGCACAGGTTTGCACTAGTGCAGGTATCCATAAGCTACAATGTGTTATTCCCAAAGACCATAAGTTTTTCTCCAATTAACCACATATCAAATAACGTGGGCCACAACAAGTGTCATACCTCAGTGATATTACTGAGTTTGCTGCATGCACGCATGAAGGTCACTGTTGCCTTGGGTGTATTCTGAAAACTTTCTGCATCATAATGGCTGTTCAACTTCATCTGAATACTCCAAGAAACCTGTCATCTTTACTGTGGACAAGAGACATTCTTACGAAGGCCGATGTGAGAACTGCATGTGACATATCTGTCCATTCACCAAAAGATCCAGTGATCACTTGCCAAAATATGCACAGTGATCTCTTGCTAGCCAGCACTGAGGCATGGTAGGTCTTTATACATTTGTATAAATTTTAATCTACTTGCCATACATTCCATACATTTGGTAGGGATGATAATATCACATTTTGCCTCCTGGAAGTCCGAGGTCATAGCCTGTTACCTTGTATATTGCAAATGCTCGTTATTGACCAGTTCATCTTGCTATCTTAATGTGTGTTGCTATCACAACAGTGTTTTAATTGTTAACATGTTTCTCAGTAGTCTGTGCCATTTTGTTGCAGTTTGCATTCAATTAGTATTGCTTTATTGTATCACATAGCTGTAGATATTCATTTGTATCTCCAAATGTCATCCCAACTTGACTTTTCTTTTATGTTGTGTAGTGTAACATGAAAAAACCGATTTATATATATATATATATATATTTTACAGAAATTTTGAAGGCAACATGTTTTAGAAGATTCAAGATCAATGTCACTGACCTTTATGGATATGGTTTGAATATGGCCATGTGAGGTATAATTTGAAATCTTCGTAGCACTTCCCAAAATTACCTGTTTCACAGATCTAGAAGTTACAGCGGTTAGTATCAGCAGTGATTGTCAAATTACATACATTTTTCAATTTTTCCGGCGGCCATTACATTTGTCGTAGTCGTGCTAAAATGATGAAATTTGACTTTTTCATTCTCTCTGTATGGGCAATGAACACAGAAAATTTGATGAAAATCTGAAAGGGTCAGGTTGGCAGCTAGTTTGATTTGGCATGAAATGACTCATCCCTGTCTTTTTGATGACGAACCTGTTGAATACAGAGGTTGCTGCTGCTTTAATCTACCACAATAAACAGCAAAATTCCCACAACAATTGACTGAGAACACATCTAAATACATATAAAGCAGTTATATTTTTAGGAACTGTAGGGAAAGATGGGGCTGATTTGAGCAATGATGTCCCACTTCTAATGTTGGGACAGATGCAGTCACTTCCTGTTCAAACTGAAAGATACCTAGTTTCATAATGTTGGAAACCCACAAAGTTAACAGCAGCTTGTATTTAATATTCTATACTGGAATTAGTGACTCAGTTAATAATAAAGCAACAACTATCCAGCAGTATAAGGTAAACCTGCAAGGTGCCACATGTTTACTGCTTTCTCATCTATAACTTTAAAGTGTTTCTGAGAGATCAACTCTACAAAACTTTTCTTCCTATCAACACTAATGATAGGAACGATCCTGTCCATTTCATCAAATTCCTGATTTGGGGTTTGACGAGGACTAGTGATCAACTAGATCCTTATGGACTTTAAATGTCAACATTTAAAGTTAGGCTTGAACTTGATAGCTCTGAGTATCAGCTGAAAGTACTAAGCACTGTTTCCTGTTACATTTATTAAGTATTAGAAGGTTGCACATCCACAATCATGTGGATTTGTGTCAATGTGTATTGTGTTTACGGCTTTTGGTAAACATTTGGCACAGTCTGACAGAATTCACAGACTGCGTGACCAGTCATATTTACACCACATACACTTTCAATAAAAGTACACTAGGCAAATGTATTTTGTAACTAGGTTTTACTTCCGATATTGTGGCTGTCAACTGCCCAGTTCATCTTCAGTACACTCCTCTTATCAACCACAGATACCACTAGGCAGGAAATGTATTAGCATAAGAACGTGTAGGTCTCCAAAAAGACCTTTGCATGAGGTATCATTATCAACAACTTTGAACCATATTCTGTTGAATAAATAATACGTTTTGAAGTTATTTTATTTTGCACACGGTGGTCTTGGTAATTCCACGTCTGCTGATCAATAAACACCGAAAATCTAGGGTTTTTTTTTCTTTTCTTTTTGAATGGGAAACTTAAGTGTTCCAACACCATCTCGTGCAACATTCTAGCGCACATTAGAGCTTATTTTATG
Organism: Schistocerca serialis cubense; assembly: GCF_023864345.2. Lineage (NCBI taxonomy): Eukaryota > Metazoa > Arthropoda > Insecta > Orthoptera > Acrididae > Schistocerca > Schistocerca serialis. The sequence goes on from NC_064642.1 coordinate 532,431,138, forward strand.
ACATAACTTGACATATTCCGAAACCTTTCCTTAATGCTTTTTTGCCGCTAAATCTTACTTTGAAATCAGCAGCTATCAGCATGCTGTCAATTACGAATTCTATCAAATATTCTTGACCACGCAACAAACAGCGCTACCAGAAAAAACATAGTAACGACTTTGTTTCCTTTTTCTTGGGCGTGATAATTATTCCCATTAAACATAATTTCTCAGATTCTTGGAGATGGTCAATCATATGCATTGTTTAGAATCTGTATTAGCATTTTATTATTTTAATATAAATTCCTTAACTAAGTAACCACAGGAAATAGCAAAATAGAGCAATATGGGCCCCACTTCTGAAATAAAGTTTTGATGCTGATAATTTCCGTAATAATTTTACAGTGACTTACATTATCGAGAGTTCCGATACGTTTTGAATCTTGGGCAGCGAAAATTTCAATCTGAAAGAAACAAAACATATCAACATCATTTAATAATATTAACCACATTATATTAACAAACTGCATTTCATATCTGTCGCTACATTTGACTTCACAGCTTACATTCATCCTGCTTAATCTACGGCGCTCGACGCTCAACTTCCAACCAGTTTATCCGTACCTCCCGCATTATATTTGCATAAACCTGACTAAGGCAAAACTTAGTATCGTTTCTTTGCCGACAGGTAGAAGCACTTCAGCAACAAGGATGTTACACCAGACAGCTCGAAGGTAAAATATCGATAATCGAAACGTTGAGTACATCTTTCCAAATGTTATCTTTGCCATGTTGGAAATCTGCCAGCGTACAGACGCTTCCGGAATATTCTCGAAGAGTGTGGGTATATATGCACGGAGCAGAAACGCGTAAGGGTTTAGTTTGACGAAGTCGTGTGAGTTGTGCTGTCGATCGTGTGTTTGTTTAAATTATTTGCAGAATCTTCTACATCGTTGTAAATCGTAAGTACTCGCATATGTTGTGTTATTTTAGACGCTTTTATTTGTATTTTAAAAATTGATGCGACTGTGTTCTCTGCTGAGCAATGATCCGCAGTGTGTTGCAGTGAAGCAAGACCGAACTATTTTAGTTCTTCGTCGTAAATGTGAGTGAAAATGGATTATATTTTAATATTTGAGGAAAAGGTTGATCGTATTGGTTGGGTGCGAAGTTTCGCTTCCTTTGTAGAGCCATTTTATGTTATCGTACGTTCAGAGTGCATTGGATTATTCACTGTCCTTTGCCATTTTTTCCTCTCTTTGTATTATCTGCGTAATGCACTTCGAAAAGTTTAGACGTTGCAGTTTTGACGGAGATAATTCCACGTAACGTGTCGCATAAAAAATTACGTGGCAGGTATCATGATATAACAGTACAAATTTAGGGCAAGTTAGTTTATATAGGCGCTCATATCAAATTATGTAATTGCTCTCGTGCTAAACAAACTAATTGCAACTAATGTCACATTTATTCTAAGGTCGTATTCATTCTCTCACAATAGGCATTTTAAAGAAAACATTAGCCAATAAAGGAGATAATTCGTTGTAAATTCCAACCGAGAATGGTTTGTGGCAGAAGTTACAGTAGCAGAGCTTTCAACAAGTTATTTATAGTTCTAAATAGTTAGGTTACGTCAATTTTGATCTTGTTTACATTTAGTGTTGGTAAGCTTTTATGGCAGAATCAGAAGTGATTAGTCTTTCGTAGAATTTGTGTGCAGTATGGTGTTACACTTCAGGACGTCGTCAATAACGCAGTTGACACCACATGATAATGTGATATATGGATATCTGCGCGAAAAATGCAATGTTTTGATGATAGTATCCGTATTGCCCCCAATGTGTGTTCCCAAGTCTTGACTTTAAGTTAATAGAGTAACCACATTAAAACAACGCGCATAGTATTGCTTTTATATTAGCACCTGAGGTTGCGACAGCATGACAATGGAATCAAAGCTGTTAAAATCTGAAAAATCAAATAAGTTATGGATCTTGGAAGATTCCGGAAATTAAGTGTGGGTAAAAGATACTCGTGGCCCGACCCCTTGAAATTTTCGTATTTTGTCTATTGTATTTGTACATAATATCAAAATAACTGATTTTTCCATTACCAAATATGTTTTCTGAACACGCTACGCAATTTATTTTTGTGACGTTAGTCGTCACCACAGACCATTCTATTAGCAAAATCTGTATTTGGCATTCACATTTGTTAGCTTTGCCAACTGCATATGCTAATGAGGTGTGATGATTAAATTATAAACTGTTACTGCATGGGTAACTGCAAGTGTGTATTTGTCTAGCTTGTGATGGAAATAGAATAGTCTTTCATGGAACTTGGGTATTGTGACTGCGTATACATTGACAATTCATGGTTTATCCATGTAAAATTGTTTCTATATTTTAAGCAGCATATTAGTTGTTTTGCTGTGAAATTGTCATAGCAGACAAATTGAAACATTCAAAGTTAAGTAGAAATAGTATTTGCATATCACTGTTACTAGGTGTTCTGATACTCCTAATAGGACAAATATTGATCTTGACAATGCTGTCTTGTAGGGCTGTTGGGGAAACTGGAGCAATGGGATGTTGTAAGGTTGACAGTTCGTATTTTGTTTGCAGCAATGAGGATTGGGGGGGGGGGGGGCAGTTGCTGGGATAAGTAATTTATGGGGGAGATTTCATATGGATAAATTTATTTTGTTCACTAATTTACAGTAAAACTTCATTATATTCTCAACTTTCGTAAGTTATTAACATATTTTGTATAATTGTTTGCTAGTAAATGGCGGCTAAGGATGTTATCACATACTTTCTTTTTGACTAACATACCTGCATTGACAACATAGGTGTGTTAAATGTGCAGTGACATTTAAATTATAAAGGTGCTTGGCTACATGCTAATTAATAGGAGTTGGTTCCATTGTTACACACTTATAGTAAATGCGGGATATGGTTGCTATCATTCCATCTTTTGATAATTATGAATATTGATTATTCAATATGGATATACTATATTCTTATCCTGATTCGTCTGCTACTCGCATGTACAGCAAATATAGTAGGTTGCGACATAGGTCAATATTGTGAAATCTGTGCGATTTAATGTTGAAAATGTGAATTTCATTTTACATATATGGGTTTAAGATTGTATATGTTTGAACCTGAAGAGGTGCTTAGAGTTAGGAACTGTAGGTTTTCATAGTATCTTTACCAACATTTTAAAAGAGCAGTATACACTGTACTACTATTTCTCGATTTATCATTAATCATAAATTCTTGCAACGTAGTGTCAAGTTTTTAATTTCTGTTATGGAAATAAGAGATAAATGGGTAATACTGCTGTAATATTATATGTGGAGTGACAAAAGTTTTAGATTTTGTGGGGATGTGCTCAATAAACTATAATGAGAAAGGAAAAAAAAAAAAACTATTCAGGTATTAACATTTTTGTAGGTGAGAATGTTTCTTATGCAATCTACAAGGTAACATTTGTGGTTGTACTTCAGTTACACATATTTAATTCTTCAAGAATGTATGTAAAAAGAACTTGCATTGTGTGAAGCACTTGGAAACAGATTTGTTTAAAGTATTAAAGGTGCGGGGATAGTAAACATTGTGTGTACATACAGTAGTAAACATGGCGTATACATACAGATATGGTGGCACTTTTAGATTTTGAGTGATACTGCAGTTGCACATACACATCTTAATGTGTCTCTCGCCTTTAATAATTTTCTCCCTTAACTTACTATTAAATTTTTCAGAAGTGTGTAATGTTCTTGGACAAAGTTTGTGCTGTTAACATGCACCAAGTAGTTACAATTAGCACTCTTCGTATTTAATTTGAAGTTGCCATTCATAGGTAAGCAGAGATAAAAGTAGTGGTGCTGCAATTTACGTATTTTTATTGGCATCAGTAGATAATCTCACCCAGGTGGATGTCGTGTTCCCCGATTTCCGTCAGTCATTCAATACAGTTCTGCACTGCCATGTAGTGAACAAAATATGGGCATACTGAAAATCAGACCAACACTGTGTTCAGGTTGGAGAGTTTCCAGCAAACAGATCACAGCATGTCACTCTCAGTGGAGAGAAATCTTCAGGTATAAAAATAACTTTGGCCATGCCCCATATTGTGGATAAATAGTCAGAAAGACAAATTACAGTATGCCTACATGATTGCAAAACAATCAGTGGAAGCTGTCACAAAATACCTAGGAGTGTGCGTATCGGGCAATTTAAAGTGGAACAATCACCTAAAATTGATTGCAGCTAAGACAGGTGCAAGTCAGATTCACTGGAAGAATCTTCAGGAAGTTTATTAAACTCGCAGTGTAGATAGCTCACAAAAACCCTTGTTTGACCAATATTTGAATATTGCTCATCTGTGTAATCTATTCCAGATAAGGCCGACAGGGAAAATGGAGAAGATTAAAAAAGAGCTGCACATTTCATTAGTGGTTTGTTTATTACGTGTGAAAGCGTGATGGAGATGCTCAGCAGATTCCACTGGCAGGCACTGCAAGAAACGCATTCTGCGTCACAATGTGGTTTACTGTTTAAGGTTCTGACAGGGTGCATTTGTAGAAGTCAGCAAAAGTATATTGATTCCTGCTATGTGTATCTAGGACAGTGAAGATAAAATTATATAGACTTGACCCACACTAAGGCTTACGAGCAGTTGTTATTCCTGTGAACAATTCATGACTGGAACAAGAAAGAAAGAAAGAAAGAAAGGAAGTGGTGGTGGTAGACAAATTACCCTCTGCCACACACTGCAAGATGGATTTTGGAGTTTAGCTATAGAGTCGTGATGGGAACATGACAGTAGGTTTTAGTCAGCCATGGGGACTGTAGTGGGCAAAGTTAGTTCCTCTTCTGTCCCAATTTAACCACAACCTCAGGATGCGCGGTAATTTCAGAACAAATTGCAGTCAGCAATATGTTTCAGTTACTGCACAACTATTACACACACTTTAGTCATGACAATCCACATTAATCACAGATGTCTCATCTATGCAACTATATACAGACAAGACAGTGTGTGAAATTATCAAAAATTTTGAAATGTTCTTCACAGAGTTACTTCAGTTTTCTTCATGATACTAAACTTCCAGATGGCATTGTACAGCCTTCCTGTTAACTGAAAAGTAGCTGTAGAGATCTGTCTTGTACTGTGTATACCAATGATCCCAACCATTTTACCCACTGTAAGTGAGGTTTTGTTTTTAATAACAATAAACAAGGCTCAAAAAGTCAGAGAGGTGGGGGGGGGGGGGGGGAGAGGGGTGGGCATAGAACAGAGGAAGGAGGAGAATATCAGAGGAGGAGATGGGCAGAATAGGGAGAAGGAAATTGTGATGTAAATCTTATTACATTTGTTGCAATTGCTGGTTTGTCTAGTACTTAATATATTCCAACAGGTGGTGGAGAGCAATAGAAAAGCTTGGGACAACAGTTTACCAATCTTAAAATTTTGGTTCTCAAAGCATGTTGAGGCACATTGGCTGTTGTCAGGCACCTTTTTTGGTTACCTAGCTGTATGTTACCAACTTGGCCACAGTAATAGAAACATATTGCCTGAAGCAGGCATTTTCACCAGTGAAGTGGCAGATTAGGGGTGAGTTCTAAATGCATCCTGTAAATCACTTCATACAGAGTCATTATAATTTACTGCCACAACTTATTCATTTTTGAGTCCCACTTCAGCTGGCATAATGTTTTGAATGACGCATGTTGATGGGCATTTCTCCCTAATGTAGTAGGTTAGTAGAGGTAGCAGTTGAGTGCAGTAAAAATTAGGTTTGTAGTAGTTTCTGAGTTAGTCTGGATGGGAAGTCAATCTCTTTATGTGATTAAATGTTTATACATACTGTTCTCATTGTCTAAGAGTTCTTTTGCTAGGCCACGAAAACACTCCAGTTTAACATTCATTTTGACAATGTCCTTTCTTGTTTGATTTTGGGATCTTAAGTATAAAGAAAACATTGTACCTAAATGACGAAGGAAGTGGTATGATAGTGCAGTTGTAATACTATCCTGCCAGCTGCAGACAGTAAGAGTTGTTATTACTAGGCTGTACACTTTTAAAAAATCATTGGTCCATGGTACATTCTCCAGCTCCATCAGTTGTAGTACTTGCCATTAATTTGTAAATTGTTAGAAATACTTGTTAGTACTCTCTCTCCTAAGGAGAACATTACATTTAGATATAAAAAGTTCTTTTACCAAAATTTCACCTGCAACAAAATTTTCGATTTCAGTGAAGGACCTAAACAGTTTGATTAAATCCCGTGACAGTTTTTTTTCTTTTTTAAATTTCCCCTATTTGACTACAGAATTTTATTAATTTATTTCGCACAATCATGACTTCCACTATATAGCCATTCTCAAGCACAATTTGAGATCTCGAAAAATATCAGACATGCCTAAATGACACTTCATTATTGAAATAACATTTATCTTGTACAGAAAGAATCATTAACTGCAGTAATAATGGTTTGTAAATCCTGTGTTGCAAGCATATGCAGGTATCATTTACTATTTCCTTTTATCTGCAGTTTAGCTGCAAACATGTCAAAATGGAAAGAACATTACTGTCACTGTTACGTAAATGGATGTAACTTTGTATCCTCTTTCACCAAAATACTTTGATAGGCAAAATTGATGAGAGCAGTAATTTATATCCTCTTTCAGAAAACCACTTCAATAGACAAAATTGATGAGAGCACTAATTAAGAATTGGTTCAAGTGATTGCATTTCCTTTAGTTACGTCAGAAATATAAAGTGTAAATAGCAATAATACAGAAGATGCAGGGATATCCATAGTGTTTATATTTATCAATCATGTATCATGTTGTCACAGTTGCTCACAGTATCAAGAGCAGTGTCAAATATTTCCCATATTTGAATTGTCACATGTGGGAGCTGGTGTGGTTTAGGCTTTGTTTTATTCTATTTCAACTTCCAGTCATAGTAAATGAATGTGAATGCATTAGCAATGATCTATGTCCAGAATATGCAGACTTGATAAAAGAAAATCAACTCCTTATAACAATGAGAAAATTTCCATCTGACGGAGACAAATTTACTACTATAAGGTAGTAGACAATCATACTTGATGACTTGTTCATGATAACTTGTAGTTAGTTCTTCAGGATACTGTAAGTATTGATTAATATAATTTTGACATGGGTCATTCTTTTGTTGCAGGTTGAAGATGGGGAAAGATTATTACAAAATCCTGGGAGTCCCCAAAAGTGCCACAGATGATGAAATTAAAAAAGCTTACCGCAAGTTGGCTCTGAAGTACCATCCTGACAAAAATAAGAGCCCAGGTGCAGAGGAAAGGTTTAAGGAGGTAGCTGAAGCCTATGAAGTTTTAAGTGATAAAAAGAAGAGAGACGTGTATGACAAATACGGTGAGGAAGGGCTGAAGGGAGGTGCACCTGGTGCAGCTGAAGGTGGTGGACCTGGATTCACTTACACATTCCACGGCGATCCACGTGCAACATTTGCCCAGTTCTTCGGGTCTTCAAGCCCATTCCAAGCTTTCTTTGAAATGAGTGGGCCTGGTGGCAACAGAATCTTTGATGACATGGAGTTAGATGATCCATTTACCTCAATGGGCATGAAATCAGGTGGTCCTGCTTTCAGATCTCATTCTTTCAACTACCATCCTGGTGGATCTCCTACTCGTAGCAAGGACAAAATACAGGATGCTCCAATTGAACATGATTTATATGTAACATTAGAGGACATTCTGCGAGGTTGCATCAAGAAAATGAAGATATCAAGGAAGGTTTTGCAGCCTGATGGTTCTACACGTAAAGAGGATAAAGTGTTGACAATAAGTGTGAAACCTGGTTGGAAGGCAGGTACGAAAATTACCTTCCAGCGTGAAGGGGACCAAGGCCGAAACAAAATTCCAGCTGATATTGTTTTCATAATAAGAGACAAGCCACATCCTCTTTTCAAGAGAGAAGGAAGTGACATCCGCTTCACTTCAAAAATTACTTTGAAACAAGTAAGTTTTTTATTTATTTAGTATTTATGTTCATTTGGTCTCTGGTATTAAATACTATGTACTCGCAATTTAATACAACCCAATCTGAATAATAATTGTCCTCTTTCAGGCGTTATGTGGAACTGTCGTCCAGGTTCCTACGCTGACAGGCGAAAAAATTCCTATAAATCTCACAAATGAGATAGTGAAACCAACTACAGTGAAGCGCATTCAGGGTCATGGTCTGCCATTCCCAAAGGAACCAAGCAGGAAAGGGGACTTGTTGGTTTCATTTGATATTAAATTCCCTGATGTTCTCTCGCAAAGTGTCAGAGACATTTTATATGATACATTGCCAAATTGAATGTTAATGTGGGGGTATTTTATGGTTAAAGCTGTTTAAGTGAAGTCTGTTCTCCTACTTGCAATGCAGATTCATTCATCTTTTCCATGTAGAATGTGATTATTATTTTTCGTTCTTTGTTGGTTTGGCAGTTACGTGAAAAGACTGTTGTAAAGAGTGTGTGTTCCTTTTATGCTGTGTGATCTGAGAGTGAATCTGCTCTTCTGTGCAAGTGTGTGTGTCTAGATTTTCCTTAAATTGCTGCAAGAATGTTATGTGAGAATGTGGCAATGTTGACTGAATATAACAAAATGGTGACAGTGTCACTATCTCGTTCTTGTCTATATTTGTAATAAATTTAATTAAAGATTTAATTTTTATTTGTAAACATTATTATTTTCCAATCTGTATTTTGTACGTTTTAGTACAATGCTATATTGTCTGCCTGTTCTGTGGGCCTGCATACATATTGTAAATAATTAGTTTGTGAATAGTATTGTGTAACCAATAGCTTAGCTAATAAAATTGGTATTAAAGTTGCATTTTTTATGAAACAGAACCCTCATTTTCCCTTAACCTTAACCTTAGTTGGGGCCGTGTGTGTGTGTGTGTGTGTGTGTGTGTGTGTGTGTGTGTGTGTGTGTGTGTGTGTGTGTCCACACATCTAGATTAGGGAAAAGGTACAAACCATAAAAACACACATACAGAAGTAAAAAAAATTCAGGTCATTAATCTATTGTTTGTTACTGCTCAGTTTATGGTTAATGTGCAAGATCTTTTAGTAGGCCTGGTTGTTTTTGTGAAATATCTTTTGCAATAAGAATGGGTAAAGCATTCAGTGTGGAAGTGGAATTCTATACAGTAAACAAGAAATTTGTGAACACTGGTTTGCTAACACAGTGCTTTGATGTTTCAAAAGCTAGTTGAGATAACAGTTCAAAGTGATTTGGGATCACTGTAGAACACAACAGACATACATATTTTTTTTCTTTCAGTGCACATGTAGTGTCAAAGGTAGCAGTGTTTCACAGCTGTCCAGCTTAGTGTTGTAGTGTGGCATTTTTAATTGCAGTATACTATTGGTTTTGTGAAACTATGGTGATCTATAATTCACAACCAAGTAGTACTATTCTAATGTCATTTTTGTGCTGCATTTTCTAAATTGGTGTGTAGAGACATGTTGGACACACATGCAGTGTAATGGATGTTCATACAAGTTCCATTATATAAAAATAAGTATTTTGCCTAATATTGGCAGAAATTACCTTTTACAGCAGTTTTGGTCCCACTGTGGGGGAGGGTGCTTTTTTTTTTTTTTTTTTTTTTTTTTTTTTTTTTTTTTTTTTTTTTTTTTTTTTTAAAAAGGGGAGGTGCTCTGCCCCTGAGCAGAGTCATGTGTTCATCTATTGTCCTTCTGGTATATTACACAATAATACTTTCATAATTGTTAGTAGATTTGTTTCTCCATTTGGAATTGTAGATGAAGTATTAAAAGAAAAATCTAAAAGTAATAGTACTATCAATTTTTTAAAACTTTGAAACATTCCCTCACACTACATTTCTTTTTGGCAGATTGCTGAGGATGGACAGATAACCTGATAACCTCATAGCTGAAACACTTCAAAATAATAAACAACACTAGAAATTTATAGGTTTGATAATGTTCTGTATCCAGCATTCATAGTGTTTCACACAGGGAAGAATCCGTGCTGGCAAGAACTATGTACAATGAGGAAAGCAAGCTACTTTTACATTACCAAGAAATTAAGACTAATAAAGTGAAACAAGATTTGGTATTGACAACTTGTAAACATTAAATGTTGAGTTATATACCTTGTACTGAATGACAATATTTGTCTTCTCTAGTAGAGAAAGATAGTGGCAAGTATGCCAGGTAATCTTTCTACAATGTTTGTGCCATATTATTTATACACCAGCGATTCTTATACACCATACCCTTGTTAACTTTGGGTCAAGCCACAAAGTGCATGTGACCAAAAAGTTAACCACAATACATTGCCACTGTTTACATAGCAAAGGTAGTTTCATTCTGTTTCGAATTAAAACGTGTAGGAATTCTTGGCAGGTGCAGCTTCGAAGAACTGCACAATACCTACTGTGGAACAGTTTGCTGTCATCTATACTTCATTATTGTAGAAACATTGAGAAAATTTGAGGACCGGAGCATAAATTTGAAGTGAAGAAATCTGGCCGTTCTGTTAACTTTTCACTCGCAAAAGTGAGCTCCAGCCTTTGATGCATAGATCATATGGCCCTGTGGCAAAGTAACATTAGTAAATTCCACTTTATTAAAATGCACCCCACTGCCACAAAAAGGGCAGGGGTGGTAAAAAGTTGACTGCATGTTGCACTGTGTGAAGCCCTTTTTAAAAAGTGGAGTTTAGCTTGATTTATGGATTAGGATTTTGGTGTAGCTTTCACCTTAAGATTCAAAAATCCACCAAGGATACAAATTGTTTTAAATTTTCTAAAACTATTTGTGAATGGGTCTTTACTGAACTTGTATTTTCAGGAAACTTAATATTCACATTTTTAGTCCATTTTAAACAAATATAAATATCCTGGAAATGCAAAAAGAAAGGAAAAATCTCAATTGAATGTTAAGGACTGTTGGAAACACTCCAAACAGAAAACTTATTTCTATAATGTATTCACATGAAATTTTGCTGTATTGTGCACTTGCTTGTGATGAAAGCTGTACAATATACTTTCCACAGTATAAAAATGAAGCAACGAAGGTGAAAATTTTGTGCTTGCTACATAGCCCACTTGACGAAAAGGTAATGATGACATCCTCTCACCCACCATCACCTCAGTATCTGGCACACATTGTGATCACGTCTTCCATGACGTGATGACATGTTGTTTGACGATGATCTGTAAAATGCCAACTTTGATTCCTTCAGGAACCACTGTGCATATCGACTGTTGATTGTAAGGGAGGAGAGTCGCACAAGTCAGGTGCAATCTCATTAGTTTTTATCATGTTTGCAAATGTAGATTTCAGCTATAGCCATCTTCAGTGCGTTTTCTATTTCCATTCAACAGACTTGTGGCAAGTTAGTCACGGAGGAGCTCAGTGTCCTGCCTATACAGCCGTAAGAACATATGTTGACATGAGCTGCCATGAATGTAGAATGGTAATGAAAATGCACTGAAGATGGATATTTATAGCTGAAATCTAGATTTGCAAGCATAATAAAAACTTATGGAATTGCGACTGACAGCTGTGTGCCTCCATCCTGTAAAATGCCGTCAGTGGTTTTTCTCAATTTTTTTTAAACACAATTTGGCAGCCACAATTTCTTTCACTACCTTGCTTTGCAACAGCTACTGTGGTAGTGCTGTCATCCAACATGTTTTAGCTGTATATACAGCTCAGGGACTGCTATAAATATACCACTGTTCTCAAAGTAATTTTCAATGTCTGTTACACGATAAGTAAATATTTTTCCCACTCATACTACACTACAGGTAGGCTGTGCATTTCTTTAGCGAGTGACACATTATGAAAAAATCTTGTTTCCCAGTGAGACTTAATTTACTGTTACACACAAAAACTTTACCAATTTGATGTTAAGCCTCAAATGACATTGTCAGTGTGATGTTAAGCTCCAATATCCCTCCCTTGTGTTTGTCATTATTTTCAACTTTGAAAAATAAGAGTTGTGCTGAAGTGAAATATGCGCACCTGAAGACATATAACGGTTGTTGCAGTGGAAGAATAGCATAGTACTGACATTGTTTCAACTTATCAAATGGGTGTACAATGGAGTGCTCCTTCAGCAGGCACATGGGGGAGGGGTTTACTAATTATTGAGAGCTACAACTTAGGCATGTTATGCAGCACCTTAGGCAGATAGCGCGTTCAGGGCTAGAAAGCAAGCCAGTGTGCATTCGGTATGTCTGCCGGGGTGTTGTCATTCCGAGATGTGGAGGTGGCCTTGCCTGTGGCTATCGAGTGTGCAGGGTGCAGTAGTCTGCAAGATGTGGTTTACGTCGCCACTGACTTCTGAGGTGATGCTAAGTTCATACAGGCAGCTGGCGGATGTGGTGAAGTCTGCTGTCCTCGTGCACGGGGTGCAAGCAGAGCTCGCAATTTGCAGCGTCGTTCTGAGAGTTGATTAGGGTCCTTTGGTTTGGAGCCAAGTGGAGGGTCTCAACCAGAGGCTTTGTCGACTCTGTGACGGCCTTGACTGCAGATTTCTAGACCTGTGTTATTGTGAGGGGATTTGTAGGACTCCCCTCGATAGGTCAGGGGTGCACTACACAACGGAAGCAGCTATTCGGGTTGCAGAATACTTCGAGTGCACATGAGGGTGTTTTACGCTAGGTAGTTGTTTCAGGTGCCTTGATGAACACTCGCCAGTCGATATGCAGCAGGGGAAGTCAAACAGCTTTCAGAATAAAGACACTTCGACTGTTATAATTGTCAGTAAACCAAGTGTTCGTTATAAAGTTCCTGAATCTACTGCCCTCCAGGAAAGTTCCCGCGCTTAAGATTATTGTTGGGACTAAGGTCTGGCTGAAATCTGTAGTGGAAAGATCTGAGATGTTTAGCGAGTTGTGAAAAGTATATCGGAAAGACAGATTAGAGGCTGTAGCAGGGGAAACGTTCATTGCAGTTGACAAAAATATTGTCTTGATTGAGGTCGGAGTGGAGTGTGACAATGAACTAATCCAGTTACTACACAGGTGTAGGTGAAACGAAGTTAATTGTTGGGTGTTTTTTTTACCGGCCACCCGATTCTGCTGTGACAGTTCTAAAGTCAATCAAAGGAAGTCTACGGCCAATAGCGCGTAAATACCCATGTCGTGCAATACTAATTCGTGGCCGACCGCGGTGGCCACGCGGTTCTAGGCGTTGCAGTCCGGAACCGCGCGGCTGCTGCGGTCGCAGGTTCGAATCCTACCTCGGGCATGGATGTGTGTGATGTCCTTAGGTTAGTTAGGTTTAAGTAGTTCTAAGTTCTAGGGCACTGATGACCTCAGATGTTAAGTCCCATAGTGCTCAGAGCCATTTGAACTAATTGGTGGCGACGTAAACCTACCAAGTATAGACTTGGATGTCTACGGATTCATTGCGGGGTTCAGACAGACAGTCATGCGAAATACTTTTGAGTACGTTTTCTGAAGACTGTCTTGAGCAGTTAGCTCAGCAGCCCACACGCAATGGAAATATCTTCGACCTTGTACATAGAAATAGGCCGGACCTTATCGACAATATTAGTATTAGCGATCGTGATGTCATTATAGCAACTATGATTACGAAAGTTAATAAGTCAACCAAGGAGGCTAGGAGAGTGTTTCCGCTAGATAGAGCAGATAAGGAGTTACTTACATCTCACCTAGACAGTGAATTGGCATTACTTAGTTCCAGTAAGATGGATGTAGAGGAATTATGGGCAAAACTTAAGAAGATCGTAAATTGTGGTCTGAGGAAAAGATCCAATATTGTTTAACAACGAAATTCGGACGATGCTGAGAAAGCAGAGACTGTTGGACTCACGGTTCAAAAGAGAACGCACAAATGATGACAAGTGAGGGTTAGTACAGATTCGTGCGTCTGTGAAAAGATCTATGCGCGTAGCATACACCCAAGAAAAATATCTGCCAGAAAACGTATTTAAGTTCTGGGTCCTCTGGCAGATATTTTGCTTAGGTGTGACGGTGGTAGCTGTATGCTTCGCGCATAGACAGTTCTGGTCTTACGTAAAATAACTAAGCGGATCTCAGGCTTCCATTCAGTCCCTTTGTGACCAGTCTGTTATGGCAGTTGAAGACAGCAAAATGAAAGCCAAAGTTTTAAATTTCACGTTCAAGAAATCGTTCACCCAGGAGAATCGTAAAACATACCGCCATTTGACTGTGTGACACTCCCGTGTGAACGACATTGTAAGAAACATCCCTGGCGTAGAGAAACAACCGAAATATTTGAAAGCAAATAAGTCACCAGGTCCGGATGGAATCCAAGTTCGATTTTACAGAGAGTATTGTGTGGCATTGGTCCCTGAGCTATCTTGCATTTATCGTGGATGCCTCGCCCCGTGCTAAGTCCCAAGAGACTGGAAAAAGCGCTAGTGATTCCAGTATACAGGGGTGCCCCATTTATCTTGACCACCCTAAATAACTGTTTGTCCAGATTCAAATTACAAAATGTTTCAAGCAAATACTTATTACCCGTCAGGGGGACATCAATCAGCAATATTGCCTTAGTTGTAATTTTTTTTCTTTTTTTTTTTTTTGCAAGCATACGAACAGTGGTATTTAAAATGGCACCTTAATTTTTTATTCGGTAATTAAATTTCCTAACCTAAAGACCTATTCCAAAATTATCGCAGTGTACCATTCACGGAAAAAAAAACGTTATTAATTACATAATATTGACGTTGACGCTCCCAGCGATTAGTGCAGGCAGGTACTGGGGGTAATGGAACACATACACGTGCTGGCGTTGACAGAGGACAAAGGTAAACATACTGAATGCACATCCATCATTCCGTCAACCATCGTCAGTTCAAGAGTCGCGTGAGTAGAATGTACACCAAAGAAGAGAAGGTAGAAATGCTACTCATCTGTGGGGAATGTAAGTTAGAAGAACAGTAATTGCAATACTGTTTACTTATGTACGGATACATTTAGTACAGTAGTTTAGTCGTAGCACTCGCACACACGAAGCTGCCGAAGTTACTGTTCTCGCTTCCGTTGCTATGAATCCACATGTGAGCACACGAGAGCTTGAACACGAGATTGGTATTCATAAAACCAGTGTACATCATAGTCTTACACGTCATTAGTTCCATCCTTACCATGCACAACCACATCAAGAATTGCATGGGAATGATTTCCAGAATCGTCTACAGTTCTGTAGGTGGGCGCAGCAGCAAATCCTCGCCAACCCGAACTTCTTCTCCAATGTCCTACTTACCGATGAATGTTCCTTCTCAAATAAATGACAGTTAAATACAAGGAACATGCATTATTAGTCCAGCGACAACCCACAATGGCTTACGCAGGTGGAACATTAGCGTCAACGGAGAGTTAACGTCTGGTGTGGGATGCTTGGTACTACAATTATTGGCCCTTATTTAATCAATGGTAGTCTAAACAGCACAGCGTATGCCAACTTCCTCAGACGAATCCTTCCTCCTCTCCTGGATGAAGTGCCGCTAAGAACCAGAATGCCTATGTGATATCAACACGATGGATGTCCAGCACATAATGCCTTGCGTGCACGTCGTGTTCTGAACCGAAGGTATCCTGCCAGATGGATTATTCGAGGAGGAACAGTTACTTGGCCTGCTGGGTCTCCTGATTTAAATCCTCTGGACTTTTTTCTTTGGGGATGCATTAAAGACGTTGTCTATCGCGTTATTACAACAACTCCTGAGGACTTGCAGGAATGTATCGCGCTTGCTTATAATTCTCTTTAGCAGGCAACACTAGAAGCAGTAAATAATTCTTTCATTCAACGAGTGCACAAGTGTATGGGTGTCCATGGTCACCACTTTGAGCACCTTTGAATGTTCTACTCCTGGGCAATGTTATAGGAGAGTCAAAGTTTTGTGTCATGTTTTTACTTGGTTTTCATTTGTTTTCTGACAACTCCAGCAAGTGGATGAGTTTATGACCCCGGGCTCAAAGTCAATGTTGTGTTATGTCATTAATAACGTTGTGTTTCGGTGAATGATACACTGTGATACATGTTTGAATAGGTCTTTAGGAGAGGAAATGAATTACCGAATAAAAAATACGGGGTGCTATTTAAAAAAGCCATGCCGCTGTTCATATCTTTGTAAAAAGCAAAGCTACAACGAAGTCAATCATGCTGATTGATGTGCCCTGATGGCTAAAGAACATTTGCTTGAAACATTTTGTAATTTGCATCTGGGCAAATAGTTATTTAGGGTGGTCAAGATTAATGGGACACCCTGTATAAGAAAGGTAAAAGAACGGACCTGTAAAATTACAGAGCAATACCCCTAACTTCTGTTTGCTTCAGAATCCTTGAACATATTCTCAGCTCGAATATAACAATCTTTCTTGAGACTGAGAAGCTTATGTCCACAAACGAGCATGGTTTTAAAAAGCATTGCTCGTGCAAATCTCAGCTTGCCCTTTTCACACATGTTACACTCCGAACCATGGATGAAGGGCAACAGGCAGATTCCATATTTCTAGATTTCCGGAAAGCATTTGACACGGTGCCCTATTGCAGGTTGTTAACAAAGGTATCGGCATATTGATTAAGTTCACTGTTATGCGAGTGGCTGCGAACACCTCTTAAATAGTAGAACCCAATTTGTTGTCCTGTATGTCGAGTGCCCATCAGAGACAAGGAGATCGTCAGAAGTGCCCCAGGGAAGTGTGATAGGACCGCTGTTGTTCTCTGCATACACACATGATTTGGCTGACGGGGTTTGCAGCAACCTGCGGTTGTTTGCTGATGATGCCGTGTTGTACAATAAGGTTTCAAAGTTGAGTGACCGTAGGAAGATACAAGACGACTTCGACAAAATTTCAGTTGGTGTGTTGAATGGCAGCTAGCCCTAAATGTGGAAAAACATAAGGTAATGCGGGTGAGTAGGAAGATCAAACCTGTAATGTTCGGATACAGTATTACTGGTATCTAGCTTGGCACAGTCAAGTCATTTAAATATCTGGGCGTATCGTTGCAAAGCAATATGAGATGGAACGAGCAACTGAGAACTGTGGTGGGGAAGACAAATGATCGACTTCGGTTTATTGGGAGAATTTTAGATGAGAGTGGTTCACCTGTAAAGGAGACCGCATATAGGACCCTGGTGTGACCTATTCTTGAGTACTACTCGAGTGTTTGGTGTCCGTACCAGGTCGGATTGAAGGAAGACATTGAACCAATTCAGAGGCGGCAAGTTATATTTGTTACCGGTAGGTCTGAACAATATATAAGTGTTATAGTGACGCTTCAGGAACTCAAGTGGAAATCCCTGGCACTGGACGCTGACTGCCGAACGATTCTACTGCCACCAACATACATCGCGCATAAGGACCATGAAGGTAAGATACGAGAAATTAGGGCTTTTATGGAGGCTCTGTTTACCTCGCTCTGTTCGCTAAGGGAACAGGAAAGGAAATGAAAAGTAGTGGTACAGGTTACCCTCCACCACGCACTGTATGGTGGATTGCGGAGTATCTATGTAGATGTAGAGCTGGAGGGTGGATGTGTCCAAGCAGTCTTCACACTGAGATTTCCAAGTAACTTTTATTGCCAGCATGCGGCGTTGGGGCATCGTTTTTATTTACTTTTTTTGCCATGAGGAACAGTGTTGGGGGTGAATGGACAATCTATCATTGCGTAAAAAATCTCTGGTCATGAAGTGTGGTTGCCAAGTTTATCTGGAAAGTTTGAAATCTATCAACCCCTGTTGGTGTAGTGTGGAGTATTGACATGAATTGTAGTTATGCTTCAAACTGCCAAGTATATACTGTCCAAGAATGTGAAGAATGTTTTAAGTAATAATTTTAATTGTCAGCCTTACAGGTCCAATCTTCCTTGCTCGAGTGTAATGTTTGACACATACGGCTAAAGGTAAGATGGGTTTTGTCAGTTACTTTTCTTTCAGCCTGAGCAAAAGATTATTTTATTTTATTTTTTTTACATAGTACTGCCTCCTATGTGGAGACTAAAATGAAACTTGTGAAGGACTGGGGAAATTACCTAAAGTGTTGTAATGACATGTCCTGCTTTGTGGAGTGCCCCATGAACTGTTGATTCGATGTAGTGCGTGTTACTGGACCACTGCACAATTGTTTCACAGGTAATTATTGTGTTGTTGTCCTCGGTCGCCAAATCTTATAACTTTAACATTTTGGTTTTAATGATACACCAAGTTACACTGCTACTGTCGTTGTATGGTAATTTGTCTGGCAGATATTTGATTTGAAATGCATGTACTCAACATTTCTCAGCGTTCCACATTTTCATAATTTAAAGCTATATTGACCATTAATAGACGTTGACTTTCAAAATTATGAAAAGGCTTTCAGATACCGGTGCCAATCACAAAATTTGTTGACTGCTAAATTATTTATTTACTGACATGTTTTGAGGCGATACCTCATCATCAGGATACAATGGCATTATAAAAACATTTGTGCATGCGTAATTTCGTGAAAATGGAGGCCGTGCATAAAATGGATTGCTTCTCGCCTTCGGTGGGAATGTGCGATTTTTGCAGAAGACAGACAGCTGGGGCGTTTGTGTGTCTCATAGTGCAGTGTGAAGAGATTTTTGTTCAATAATGTCTGCTGACTCCAAAAGAAGCACGCATAAATCTATAGATGATTACAGGCAAACAAAAATCGTATGGAACGCCACTTCTAAAGGTCTTTTGAATAAAAATTTGAAATGAGACGCCCTGAGCGTCGAGTATTAAAGTTTCTGATGACGCTGCTGTAAAGAATAAGGCATTGCATGTTTCAAAGTAGGAAAACAGAATAATATACCAGGAATTCATGAAAAGTGTTTTGAAAACTATGGATGAATATTCATGCTATGGCAGCTCAATAGTACAGCTGAAGAGCCTGACACCTGACCATAATAAATGATGGGGGTATGTGTAGTTCCTCAGCAAACTACTACAAAGAAAATGAAAATCTTTGATGACGCAAATAATACAGAATTGTTGGACACAACTTCCGTTCTAATGAGTTCCGGCATCTATGATGTCCGCAAATTTGTAGAGTCTGAGGATTTAATCCACATATAGCCTTTAAAGATGCATTGAAAGATATTTAACCTTCACCTAACGACTAAGAACCTACATTAAATATTTTTCAGTTTTAGGAATATTCACTGAAATGTCTTATTTTGAAATGCGAAGTAGTTCAAACTGGCATATAGGTCGCCAGTTACTAGCTAAAGAAATTTTAGTTCCGGCCTTATTGCTGCAGTTTCCCAAGCAGAAAATCTGAAATCTCGCTGTGACCACCTCCTGACATTTATGAACAAAACGTTTACGTCACTGTTGAAGTCGCCAGATGTGCGGGGATGCTGGAGCAGAGGATGGGGGACGGGACACAGGTCAGCTCACGGATGCAGAGACGCTGCAGCAATCTGTTAACATCTGATTTTCCTTTGCTTCAGGGATTACATGTGTCCATTATCCCACTCACGTCGAATTCCGCTCACTCTGCAGTTTGGTCGCTCTCCTTTTGCTGAGGACGCAACCCTGTTGCCTGTGGCCCAGTTGTGACAGCCCCAGCGAGGCACGCTACCCCCAACAGCCAACTCTTTGATGAAGGTCGCACAGCGACCACCGGTGACAAATGGCACTCGTGCCATGCCGACCTGCTCCCCGTGATGGCGGAAGGTGGATGCTGGTGGTTGGATGTCCTCTGCACCAGCCGGGATGTGACCTCACCTGCTTCTGGGCAGGAGTCGACTGTTCTGCTGGTCTGGTTTTCTGCTGGCTTGTTCCAAGTCCCTTGCGAACTCGGATGGTCGAACAATGAGCCTGCCACAGACTGGAACCGTGATCCTCCGTCGGTAGCCTCAAGTCGCCACCCATGTAGCTTTGGCGGTGCGCATACGTTTTGCGAATGCGCCTCTTCGAGTCACGTACTGACAACCATTAGGTTAGCGCCAGTCATGGTTTTGATGGAAGTTTGCGGCAAGAGTTACTTGCAATCCCACTGAGTGTGCTGTTTTGGCAACTCTTGCATCCATGTCGGCCCAACAAACTTTGCTACTTCACGTTACACAAAGTTA
This sequence comes from Schistocerca serialis cubense, assembly GCF_023864345.2. NCBI lineage: Eukaryota > Metazoa > Arthropoda > Insecta > Orthoptera > Acrididae > Schistocerca > Schistocerca serialis. Next base: position 532,451,241 of record NC_064642.1, read on the forward strand.
CTATCAACAATTCCACTTCTTACTTATGAGTACGATTGCAATCCACTGCCATAAATTCACACTAAAACTACGTTATGGGGTGACACACTACATTATTTTCGCCTATGGGAAGACCCAGTCTCTGGGTCGACCTCTAACAGCTGTTACATAATCCTTAGTACCACGGGTTTCTCTTCAGCACAATCTAATCTTTTACGTGCCTTCTGCAAGTGTTCATGATAACATACAGGATGTTACAAAAAGGTATGGCCAAACTTTCAGGAAACATTCCTCACACACAAAGAAAGAAAATATGTTATGTGGACATGTGTCCGGAAACGCTTACTTTCCATGTTAGAGCTCATTTTATTACTTGTCTTCAAATCACATTAATCATGGAATGGAAACACACAGCAACAGAACGTACCAGCGTGACTTCAAACACTTTGTTACAGGAAATGTCCAAAATGTCCGTTAGCGAGGATACACGCATCCACCCTCCATCGCATGGAATCCCTGATGCGCTGATGCAGCCCTGGAGAATGGCGTATTGTATCACAGCCGTCCACAATACGAGCATGAAGAGTCTCTACATTTGGTACCGGGGTTACGTAGACAAGAACTTTCAAATGCCCCCATAAATGAAAGTCAAGAGGGTTGAGGTCAGGAGAGCGTGGAGGCCATGGAATTGGTCCGCCTCTACCAATCCATCGGTCACCGAATCTGTTGTTGAGAAGCGTACGAACACTTCGACTGAAATGTGCAGGAGCTCCACCGTGCATGAACCACATGTTGTGTCGTACTTGTAATGGCACATGTTCTAGCAAAGAGTATCCCGTATGAAATCATGATAACGTGCTCCATTGAGCGTAGGTGGAAGAACATGGGGCCCAATCAAGACATCACCAACAATACCTGCCCAAACGTTCACAGAAAATCTGTGTTGATGACGTGATTGCACAGTTGCGTGCGGATTCTCGTCAGCCCACACATGTGGCGGTGAATCGAGGAAGTACAGTACATACTGACGAAACTAAAATGAACTCTAACATAGAAATTAAGCGTTTCCGGACACATGTCCACATAACATCTTTTCTTTATTTGTGTGTGAGGAATGTTTCCTGAAAGTTTGGCCGTACCTTTTTGTAACACCCTGTATACCACATTGTGGTACTCTGGGGTTTCGCTCACCTACAAGCACGTGAATACTAATGTTACACTTTTATTTAAGCACAAGGCACCAAAAATTCTGGAGTTCCTTTCTCTCATGGCCTTGGTATCTTACCCACTGGGATTTGTACCATGATGGTTCCTTTTGTTTGCTGGCTATCCTCCTTATAAGAATGAAAGCAACGTGTAACAGAGTCAGGACCACTGTGGCACTCTGCATGGTGGCGTTCAGAAGGACTATTCCTGGTGCTATTCTTCTCTGTAACGCATAACATGCTGCATCAGCTGCTCGGCTGAGATACGTCCCTCTTCCGTGGTGACTATTTAATCCACAGATTGTATTAGGCCCGGCTTCAAAGTCTGAATCGGAAAGGTTATATTTCGTTTGGGCAAAAATCCTAACGTTGCCTCTGTCCAGTACAGCTTTGGCTGTGTGATGTTCAATTGTGTGGCCCCTGAAATCGACGCCATTAGATGTTAAGTTGGTCCTATTACGTTGCATGCAGCCCCATTAATCATTATCCACTTCCTCTGAGTTTTAGGTGTCTGTCTTCCAAGACTCCACCCTGCTCATAGCAGTTTGCTGCTACCACCAGATATGCGGAGGTGGAGTAAGCCTGATGTAGCACGACTCAGTGTAGCCTCAGCTTGGGTTTCACTGTATCTCTTGGGCAATCTATCTTCTTCTGTCTGGATAGAAACAATTGAACTGCACGTACATTCACATCGAAGTGTATCACTCTGGATGGACACAAAGTGATCCTTCTTCTGTTTCAATTTTGACATTCTTATCTTGGAATTTCGGCGGACCTGTCTCTGTCTGCCGAGAATTGCAACATCCCTCAATCCTCGCTTCCACTCCCACAGATGGGTAATATAACACTGGAATTTCGCATGCATCGATCCAGAATGGCTACTCATGTTTGGTCAGTCTTTACTTCCACCGATACCATGTGATAGTAAAATGGTAGGTTTTGCTTGCCAGGTTCCACTACCTAATGTAACCCTGGCGGCAGTTCTTTCTGCACTTCAGCAAGTACCAACTCGGCTGTAACAAATTAGTACTCAGCTGGCTGATTATTTAAATGCGTATTATTTACTGTTATTTGAGCTAGCTTTTCCAGTAACACCCGCAGTACCTCAGGTTCCGACACACCTTGCATCTCTGACTCTGCCACTGTGCTGGTTTCATTCTTCAGCATCCCAAATCAGAAACCACACAACCACAAAATGAAAAACTCCTCCACCTGGTCGCGCCATTATTCCTCAACTTACCATTGTAAACAACTAAAACACATCAAACAAAACAACCTTAATTCCTACGTCTTACCACATAGACTCAAAACATTGATATGTACTGTGGCTGAAACGGCGACAAATATAATACTCTAGTGCCGCAAACTGAATACGAGGCTTACAGATACCAAAGGTTCAGCAGTTCCACCCCCGTGAGACAGCAAAAAAACAGCAGGTTCCTCACACTCAGATCTCACTAAGATACACAACAAAACAATACTTCAATGCTTCTCCAAACAATTCTGTAATAACCACATATCACTTTTAAAAATCCTACATATGTAACTCTGCACCTCCCATACTTCCTACTGTAATGGTACTTGAATTACGTAACCATTACGGCACCTCACCTCAACTTCTCGACACCAGCAATACTCTACTGTGTTTCTGTAAAGTAGTTAACATATTTCTGAGACAACATTCAGATTTGATTTCATTAATGTAAAGGTACTTTGATACATCGATATGTTTATATTGCAATGACATTATTCTTATGTGAATTCTTTCTTTTGTCACTATGATCTTTGACGTAACTCTGATTTTTGGGCGTGTCGGGTTGAAAAGACTCAAATTGTTGTCAGTTTATGAAATGTGAACTTTAACAGTGAGGAAGATATTTTCAAGTATATTTTATACTGTGAGTTACGTGATATTGCAACAAAACTAATAAAAAAGAAGTGTAACTTAAATTCGGAGTGCTGATTACTTTTTTTACATCACGATTGTGCTAACTTGCAAAAGTTTAATCTTCGAGAATGGTTTATGAAACACATCTATAAAACTTTTGAACATCGCAGAATATCACCTAGGCCTCTTTGCATCCGAGCTTGGAATCAGCACCACCTAGATTTTCGACGATTGAGCCATGAGTTCACAACGAGACTAGCGTGGGAATCACGAAAAGATGAGTGCCTAGTTTATCCATTATTTCATGAAATTACTTTATTAACTGTGCTCTAATGACACCTGCCACATAATATAACTTTGTTGTTGCCCGAAAATGCAATATTTAGCAGCGTGAGCAACACTACAATCATAATTAATTTTTGACCTTTGTTGTGTAGGGTTGTTAGACTACACATTCGAAAACAAAACTGTTCGTCACTAATCACACCTTTCCACTGCTGTATCCAAATGTAGGTGGTGGATCCGAATGCCAAACTGCAAAAACGATGCCCACTTCTCCGACACCAGATAAAGTCGCCAGAGGTGCAGGGATGCTGGTGTGGAGGCTGAGGGGTGGGGCACAGGGCAAGTCACGGCTGCAGAGAGACGGTGTGGCAATCTGTACATATTTTGTTTTCCTTTGCCTCATGCGGCACAGGTGTCCGTCGTGCTGCTCACTCCGAATTCCGCTCACTTGGTGGTTTGGTCACTCAGCTTTACTGAGGGCACAGTCCCGTTGCTCATGGCCCAGTTGTGACAGCCACGACGAGGCACACTACCCCAGCAACGAACTCTTTGATGATGGCCCTGCAGCGGCCTCCGTTGACAAGCGTCACTCCCTCCACGCTGAGCTGCTCCCTCTGATGGTGGAAGACAGATGCTGGTGGGTGGATGGCCTTTGCAGCAGCCAGGATGCTACTCCCCCTCCTCTCCCTGCCTCCGGGCAGGAGTTTACTTTTCTGCTGGAAGGCCTGCTCTGGCCCGCTGCTGGCTGGCTCTGACCAGGAAAGTGCTTGGGCTCGAACAAACAGATCTTTATGAACGTTTGGTTACAGGACCATTATGTACCTCTGAATGTGCTGGTGGGTGTCGTTTTTCTGCAAAACTCTGCAGTCATGCTCTAGATATCACTGCAGATGTAGTTGAAGACGCCACACGCAATGCAGCAATCTTAATTATAAACGTAAATGCGTAATGTCAATAAAATACTCCGAGCAATACGAATGACTGCAAAACGCACAGTGAAGAAATGCAAGTTGATCGCATGGCGTATTTGCACATTCTATAATATCAGTGTTGAACGCCACGTCAATGACACTTTTGAAGTTGTTCACTGGTTCACCAATATCGTAGCCAGCGTTCTGCCACGCGTAACGAAGCATTAGTCTGTATACTCCCGGAGATAACTGATTGTAAATGACAGAATGCATATTCATGATAAAGAATCTGTCGTGCAATTTCGGCTGCATATTACTGGAACGTAGTTTAATGAAGTCTGTTATTCCCTTGGCATATATTTTATATTGCCTGAAGAAATACACATCCAGTGGTTGTGCATATTTTGTAGTTTTAGGCGGAATGATTTTTAAATCTATATGTTTTCCGCCAGATGCTTCCAGTAGTACTCGTTCATCCTTATGTCCAGACCAGGAGTCACAGCCGGCCGGAGGCGCTTCAGTCTGGAACCGCGCGACCGCTACGGTCGCAGGTTCGAATCCTGCCTCGTGCATGGATGTGTGTGATGTCCTTAGGTTTAAGTAGTTCTAAGTTCTAGGGGACTGATGACCTCAGCTGTTAAGTCCCATAGTGCTCAGAGCCATTTGAACCAGGAGTCACAAAGTACTACTGACTTTCTCGACAAATGTGGATTCAAAACTGACAGAAAAAACGTCTTCAGATGTTGTTTCGTCATCTTCCCAGTCACACTTGCATCGACAGTGACATTTGGAGGGCACCGCGTTTCTATTTCCCTTGACACGCGGGGTCCAAACTTTCCACTGGATTCTTGGAAGCGAATATAGAGTTTGTCTGCCAATCGTCCGTCCATTGATATAGCAACATCGATCGTGTAACTATGTGTTGCACAGTTAACTGATTGCAACATCGCGTCAGTGTTTCTCTCCCCTTTCATGGATAGTGTTCTGTCACAAGAAAGTTCATAGTTGAACTGACTCTGATCACAGTTCCATACAGAACTAATATCGATGTTTTCTCTCGTGATATGCTCATTGACGTCAGCAACAAACGTTTGAGCTCTTTCAATCAGCTCTTCTTCGTCATCCTTATCTTTTCGTGCTTGGAGCATAGTGATACGGCGTGATGTTATCCTAAACTCCTTTTTCAAATTAGTAATAAATCCTAGTGAAGCTGTAAAGTTTGTACACCCGAGATTTCTGGCTACGTCCAATGCCCAATGTTGTAAATGCCAATAATGAACGGCGGAACCGCATTCTCGTGCTTCATCGAATTTCGCCATTACACGCTCCTTGATGGTCTTGAACAGTAGTGTACGATTTCCTTTGAAAACTGTATTTCCTTCTCTTTTCTTTGCCACGTAATCCAGTATGTTTTTAATATTGCTTTTAGACTTCAGTTTAGGGTATCTTTTCAGAAGCTTGTCGTATGTGTCGAAACCTCTTGCGTAATAATCATCGTACATGTTCTCCAGTGTTTTGTCATCAAACGCCGTGATGATACTTGCAACTTCAACCTTCTTCTTGGGAGACGGTTGGTATTCACTGTCACTGCTTCCATCGCCTCTTCCCGCACTTGCCGTAGCACTACCGTTTGCAATGAGTTGTTCGTCATTATCATCCCTATCATCATCATTATGTGTTAGTGTTACAACAGTATCTGTTTCTAACTTATGCTCATATTTCTGCACTATAATAGATACCAGAAAACATGCGAATCATTCATCTTCTACACAAATACCATCTTCACGAAGAAGGGTTCCTCGTAACTTCATCTCAACCAATCGCAATACATTAGCAGGATTGATTACCAATCGCCGAGCCATCTGACGCTTCAATACACAAATAATGTTACAAAACGCAACTTCAGAGGCGCACTGACCGTCCCTACTGGTCCCGACTGGTGTACCGGCAGGTCAGTGTGCAATGCGGCATGGCATACGCAGAGGCCTCTAACGGACGACTGCAGAGTTTTGCAGATGCGGGAGTATCACTAGTGCAATAAGAGACCTTTACATTATTTCTCACACGATTTTGGTGTATTTGTGTTTGTTCGAGCCCAAGTACTTTCCTGTTGAGTCCCTTGCGAACTCAGAGGGATAAGCTGTGGCCCTACCACAGTCTGGAACCGTGTTCCTCCTCTGGCAGCTTCATGTAGCCGCCCTGTAGAACAGCACCATTGTCCAAGAGGGCTTTAACACTGGTACTGAATGCCCACTATTTATACTCGATAGTGCGCATATGTTTAGCGAATATGCCTCTTCAGGACACATACTGACACACATTAGGTTAGCACTAGTACGCTGGTTTTGATGGCAGTTAGTGGCAAGAGTTACTCGCAGCCTCGTTGAGCACGCCGTTTGGGCAACACGCCGTTTGGGCAACTCTTGCGCCCATGTTGGTTCGACACACTTAGCTACTTCATGGTGCACAAAGTTATTATCAACAAGACCGCAACTGACTTACGGGCATGGCCGCAATCCACTGCCGTAAATTAATGCTAAAACTACCTTACGCGTTGATCCGCTACATTTGGTATTGGTTTCTGTGTAAGTTCGAAGCATTTTTCCTTAGATTTAATAAATACAACAGACACTTCAGCCATCAGTGATATATTCTCCTTCACTGTTTACCAAGGCGTCAACGGCTGCGAGTGGGAGGGACGTGAAAAGCAATTTCCATTGTTTGACTCTTAGTTCACAAAAAAAGACACCCTTGAACATATATATTCAAGCTTAACTAATTACACATACTAAAAGCTCTTGCGCATTAAAAAGTAATGTTTTACGGGATTTACTAATGTGCCAGTAAAGCAAATTCACTTATTAGATCCGCTGAAAAGACAATTTTCGAAGTTTTAATGAATTGTTTTGGTGTGATTACAAGTGATGGATCGAAGTAGATAAGTACGAATCTTCTTTGTTTCGCTGTAAGTTTGTAGGAGGGTGGCACAGATCCACATAATTGTATCACTTGAACTTTACGGGCAGTAATATTTTGAAATCATTGATACAGCTGCCCAAGGGCTTCGATATCGAATACTTGACCAACCTGGCATGAAGAAATAGGTTTCCTTGAAAAAAGTGTCGGAAAAAAGGAAGGACATGATTTGGAAGCTTCACACACGGAAATTGGTGTTCAGAACTCGAACTCTTTTGTCTACGACACTACCAAAAGTTCCTGAAAGACAAAAAAGATGTTTTGGTGTCTATGTAAAAAAATTGCGATAATTAGTTGGTAATGTTTAAGCTTTGGCAAGACTTAAGGGTTTGTGTACAGCTTCAAGCTGCGATGCAGAATGCAATTTCACTGCTCTACGACGACTAAAGTCATCTAGGCTCAAGAATGTCACAGCAGATGCTCAATCATGTTGCAGTTTGCTCTGTACACAAGTTTCTGTTGGATTAGAAAGACTTAAGAAATGTTGCTATAATATTTATACACAATTTTGACAAGCGATGGAATGTATTTGGATCGCTACAGGTTGAAAATTTTAAGGCATTTTACTTTATGTTCTTGAAATCATATTAACTATGGTGGCTGTAGAAATCAAGCGGTTTTGAGGCGAAGAACTCGTCGGGGCATGTTCGCAACGCATTTTCATCCGGAAAGGAAGTTCCTTGACCGTTGTTCGAAAGAGAGCGGAAAAGGTGAAAAACTGGAGGTGGAAGATCAGGTGAGAAAGGTGGGTGTGGAATGACTTTCCAACCTTACTCCTGTATAGTGTTTGTCAGTCTAATAGAATGCGGGCGGGCATTATGACGGAGTAGCTTCACTTCACGCAGTATTCCTGGTCATTGTTCTTGGACTGCGTGTGCAAGATGTCTCAGTTGTTGGCAATAAATGTCAGCAGTGATAGCTACACCTCGAGAAGCAATTCGTAGTAAACCACCCCGTCGCTGTTTCACCAGATGCATAACATTATCTTTTGTGAATGCGCGCAGGTTTTTGTACGGGAAGTTGGTGCTTTATTTGGGCTCAACCATTACTTTCTTTTCCTTATGTTGGCACAAAGACATCATTTCTCATCACTTGTAAAGATACAGGACAGGAATGGTCGGCGTTGTTCACGAACTAACTGATGATTAGCAAGCAGAGGTCCATAGACAGGGTGGAGAAAAATTGTGTCACGAAATTTTAACCCTGGGTAGCTGACGCCAGTAGGAACCAAAATTACTAATGTTGTGTAGGTCGAGAACGCACAATTTTTAAAATACAGAAACTTGGCGCCACGCGCTCCTATTGGCTGCGGGATTGCCCTGTTGTCGGATGCTCTGGACAACGCATGACTGCGAATGCTTTGCCTGCCGGAGATCGCGAGGTATCCAAGGCGGCCCGCACGCTCGGTTGTAGCGCGCCAGCATTCCACTCTGGGGGCCTGGGGGCGAATCCGCCGGGGTCCCGACACATCCGTTGTAGTTTCATGATAAGACGTACCAGGAACAAACCCTTCAACAGCTGTTAGTTCGCGTACAGAAAGTCTTTTACAAATAGTGTCGGCCCTGAAAAGGGCCTTTTTTGTAGCTAGGACATTGTTTACTTAAAGCAGGTGCTCGAACTGGCGACCGTCTGATGCGACACAAACTTGGTAACGTGGAACGATGTTTTGCCGAACTCTTTCAAAGATTCCTGGCATTGCTCTGATGTGATTGGCGGCATGTTGAATGCGATCCATTAATTCCTCTTCGTTTCTAGGTGGTTCTCATCCGGGTGGGTGAAATGGAACCTTGGAGAATCCCCACAGCAAAAAGCCCAGTGGCGTGAGGTCTGGTGATCGCGGGAGGCCATATCCTACGAGCACCTCCTGGTGATCGCCGGGTCCATAACCTCCTGGCACCTCTGCCAATTACCCGGCTGTCGAAGAGTTCATTTAAATATACGCGCCCCCTCATGTTGCATCTATAAGCGTAGCGTCCAGGGGAACATCTTTCAACAGGCCGGGTAGAGTTTTTTGCAAAAAGTGAAGGTAATTTGCCCCGGAAAGTCGAGAGGTAGACGGACCGACCCAATCAGATGGTCTCCCACAATGTCTGTGCAAATGTTGAGCGAAAATCGTTCCTGGTGTCAGTGGATGTACGTGACGTGAGGATTTCCCCTTGCCCAGTAATGAACGTTTCGAGTGTTGTAAAGGCCATCCCGATGGAAGGTGCACTCGTCGGTAAACAACACAAAGGCGGGGAAATCGGGATCTCGTGCAACACGTCGCAGAAACCACTGGCAAAAGCCTAGCCTGTGTCCTTAGTCCGCAGTAGGATTTAGGCCTTGGACAGGGTGGAAACTAAGTTGATGATGGCCGTTATCCCTCAAAACCTCCCAGACTAACCGAAGAGTGACCCCCATGTCGTGTCCAACCGCTCGAGTACTTGTAGTAGGCGCTTCCTCGAAGCGCTCGAGAACAAGCTCTTCAAATGCAGCATCCCGTCGTGTTCGAGGTCTTCCAGCATCACCATGATATCCTGCTAACGAGCCTGCTTTGTCAAGTCACCGGTGAATTGCTGTAAACGTTTGCGGATATGGTGGAACGCTCGTGTTCCCAGTTTGATGTGTCGTTGATGAGTCCTATCAGTGTCTTTCATGATTTTGTAATTGTCTTTCTGTATATTGAATGTCAACCGGAGAAATGGAAAAATTTCAGGCAGAGCCAGCGATAAAAATTATAATGTATGTCAGCGAATATGATATTTGTATTTCGGTTGACAACAATTTTCGCTTATAAGATCCTGTCGCATCCTTGAAGTTACTATCTGTCAGACTACAGTCTGTCCTGTCCTAGCACCTGTTTATGCAAAGAGACCGAAGATACTGTAAGTCGGAATAGTTTCTGTTGTATCCGTGGCTATATTACGAAGAAAAGAGTGTCAGTGTGCTCTGCTATGATCGTATTATGTGGGCCTATCCAGATAGTGAGGAATAGAAGGCCCTCGAGTGAAACAGCTTTTCTCAAAGAATTTTTTTGTAATTGGAAAAAGGATATAGAATAGTTCAAAATACGTAAGAATAGTCTTTTCATCGAGAGAATGTCGCAAATATTCAGAGACATGAAAGCAGCTGACTTGTGACAGAGGAACACGCGCGACATGTGCTGGCCAATTAAGAAAAGTTAGAACCTTTTACTAGTAATTTTCAATTCACTCTGGCTCCTCTACCAAACTAGAGATGCACTGAGAGGTCATGAAACGTTTACTGGAACTATTATGAGACTTGACGACGAGAGAAAGAACAGAACTGAACATCCGGCTGGACCGCCGCTACACTTTTCTGGCGCCAACGATGCAAAACGAAATAGTCGAAACTGTGGCTCACATGATCCAGCGAGGCATTGTGCAGCATGTAACTAATTCTCTATTTTACGGAATTATGTCAGATACAACGACGCACATGGCCAGCCAGAAGTAGTTCACTCTTTGTGTATGTTGTGTCGATCCTGAGACACTCGAAGTAAAAGCTTTTTCTGGGTTTATGCAGTCTACCGGATTCCAGGGCACAAACAGTGGCGACTACTATTAAGTACTTTTTAAGACTCTCGATAGGAATTGAGTTTCGAAGCATCAATCGTTTCGATTGTGCAGCTTTATGTCTGGGCGGGACGAAGGTGCCAGGGGATGTTACATCCACTGAGGGAATCATTGTTTGGAGTTTACACTACACGAAGGTTCAAGCTGTGATCCATTGTGTGATCTCTTGGAAACTGTGAAAGATGTCTCAGATATGCACTATGTGATCAAAAGTACTCGGATACTCCCAAAAACATACGTTTCTCATATTAGGTGCATTGTGCTGCCTACTACTGCCAGGCACTCCATATCAGCGACCTCAGTAGTGATTATACATCGTGACAGAGCAGATTGGGGTGCTCCGCAGAACTCACGGACTTCGAACGAGGTCAGGTGATTGGGTGTCACTTGTGTAATACGTCTGTACGCGAGATATTCCAAACTGCATCAGGATTCATTGCAAGTACTATGACAGTTAGGCGGGAGGTGAGTAAACTTGGTTTTCGTGGTCGAGCGGCTACCCATAAGCCACACATCATGCCGGTAAATGCCAAACGACGCCTCGCTTGGTGCAAGAAGCATAACCATCGGACGATTGAACAAAGGAAGAACGTTGGGTGGAGTGACGAATCACGGTACACAATGTGGCGATCCGATGGCAGGGTGTGGATATGGCGAATGCTCGGTGAACGTAATTTGCCAGTGTGTGTAGTGCCAACAGTAGAATTCGGAGGCGGTGGTGTTATGGTGTGGTCGTGTTTCTCGTGGAGGGGGATTGCACCCCTTGTTGTTTTGTGTGGCACTATCACAGCACAGAGTCACATTGATGTTTTAATTACTTTCTCGCTTCCCACTGTTGAAGAGGAATTCGGGGAAGGCGACTGCATCTTTCAACACGATCGAGCATCTGTTCATAATGCACGGCCTGCGGTGGAGTGGTTACACAACAATAACATCCCTGTAATGGACTGGCCTGCACAGAGTCCTGACCTGAATCCTATAGAACACTTTTGGAATGTTTTGGAACGCCGACTTCGTGCCAGGCCTCACCGACCGACATCGATACCTCTCCTCAGTGCAGCACTCCGTGAAGAATGGGCTGCTAATCCGGCATTACCGTTGGAGGGCGCCACGAACTTGTATATCATTTTCAGCCAGGTGTCCGGATACTTTTGATCACATACTGTAACTCTGGAATGTGCAAGGAGGAAAAACATATACACAGATGTTGTGATAATATCAGGCATTGACAAGACGAGTCCAAATCCGAAATTTAAACAGCTGATTCCACTGTGTTCGACTGATGAGCTGTAAGGGTAAAGTCTTTTAAACATTTCAGCAAAACTATGACCGAGTTGAGAAAATATTGACCAAATTATTGTACGCATGGAACTCAATTGATGATGGAAGACCCACAGTCCAGCAGGCCTATGTGAAGTTGTTCGAGATGTTTGAGTCTGTATTTGTATGACGGTTGCTTTTCACCCGTTTGGGCTAAGCGAAGAACTAGACAGATCTATTCAGAAACCAGATACACTCTAAGACAAAAAAAATAAAACAAAAAAAGGCGCACCACGAAGGAGTTTTGCAAATAGTCACAAACTAATGTACGTACAGGTATCAATGGGAAATGTGAAACTGTAAACATTGGTGGCTGATGGATGACAATGTGGCGCTGCAGTGCAATTTCATAGCACAGCTGACAGGGATGGTAAATAGGGAACATATTGATACCAGAGTATAAAGTCCTTGTGAATTTCATTGCATGTACTCAGCAGGACAGTAACTACGCCTCGCAGATAGGTGCAAGAACAATACACTGACGTGGCAAAAGTCATAGGATACCTCCTACTATCGTGCCGGAACTACTTTTGCCCGGCATATTGCAGTAACCCGACCTGACATGGACTCAACAAGTCGTTGGAAATCCCCTACAGAGATACTGAGCCATGCTGCCTCTATAGCTATCCATACTTGGAAAGCTGTTGCTGCTGCAGGATTTTGTGCTTGAACTCATCTCTCGATTATGTTCCGTAAATGTTCAATGGGATCCACATGAATCACCTGAGTACAAATGGTCGATCTGGGTGCCAAACCATTCACCTGAATTGTCCAGAATTTTCCTCAAACCCAGCCACGAACAACTGTGGCGCGCTGTCGTTCATAAAAATTCCATCGTTGTTTGGAAACATGAAATCCGTGATTGAATGCAATTGGTCTCCAGGTAGCCGAACTCAACTAGGACTTGTCCATTCCATGTAAACACAACACAGACCATTATGGAGCCATCACCAACTTGCACAGTGTATTGGTGACAACTTGGTTCCATATTTCGTGGGATCTGTGCTACACTGGAACCCTACCATCAGGTCGTCCCAACTGAAGTTGGGACTTACGCCACAGACCACGGTTCCCAGTGTCCAGGGTCCAACCGGTATGGTCACAAGCCCAGGAGAGGCACTGCAAGCGATGTCCTGCTGTTAGCAAAGGCACTCGCATCGGTCGTCGGTTGCCATATCCCATTAACGACAAATTTCGCCGCACTGGATACCTTCCTCCCACGCCTCACATTGATTTCTGCGGTTATTTCACGCAGTGTTGCTTGTCTGTTAGCACGCCGCAGCTATCGAGCATTAAGTGAAGGCTGTCAGCCACTGCGTTGTCTGTAGTGAGAGGAAATACCTGAAATTTGGTGCCGGTCGCAGTGGCCGAGCGGTTCTAGGCGCTTCAGTCTGGAACCGCGCGACCACTACGGTCGCAGGTTCGAATCCTGCCTCGGGCATGGATGTGTGTGATGTCCTTAAGTTAGTTAGGTTTATGTAGTTATAAGGGACTGATGACCTTAGAAGTTAAGTACCATAGTGCTCAGGCCATTTTTTGAAATTTGGTATTCTCAGCACACTGTTAACACTGTGGATCTCGGAACACTGAATTCCCTAACGATTTACGAAATGGAATGTCCCATACACCTAGCTCCAACTACCATTCCGTGTTCAAAGTCTGTTAATTTCCATCGCGCGACCGTAATAACATCGGAAACCTTTCCACATGAATCACCTGAGTACAAATGACAGCTCCACCAATGAACTGCTCTTTTACACCTTGTGTATGCGATACTACCGCCATCTGTATATGTGACTATCGCTATCCCATGACTTTTGTCACCTCAGTGTTTATGCAGATGTCAGCATTTGAGAGTAGACGTGTAGTTGGCCTCAAAGAAGCCTGGTGAAGTAATTGGCGAATCACTTGAGACTTGAGCAGGGGGAAGAGGGATGATACCACTCTTGAGGATGTTGGCGGGAATGGATGAACCAAGCCTGGACACAGTCTCAAGAAGGAAGCTCTCGACCTACAGAGGCGGCAGAATGAGGGGACCAAGCAATTGTCAAACACACTCAGTGCCCTGGGTTCATCGTTATCTTCATTCGACGTGCGACTGGTGCTTCAGTGACCGTAAGGATCATTAATATACAGCTCACAGAAAGAGAACTGAGCTCATGGCACCCCTTACACTGACTACCATTGACCTCTGCACCAACTGTGGTGTGGGACACTTTCGGACAGGAATCTCATTAACTGGAGTAGACTGTCTGCAGTGAGTACCACCACTTCGAACGGAGCCTCGATGACCAGCGAAGATGTGTCTGGAGACGGCACAAACAGTGTTGGGATAGCAACCTGAATGTCACCCCCCATACCGCCCCTCGAACGGGACTGATGGTCTGAGGAACCATTTCATTTCATGACAGGACCCCTCTGGTTGTCATCTGCCATACCCTAACAGCACAGCGAAATGTCGATGATATTCTATATCGTTTTGTTGCCCTTTATGGCGAGCCATCCTGAGCTTATGTTTCAGCAAGACAATGCCCGCCGGTACATGACGAGTGTTTCTACTGTTTGTCTTCGTGCTTGCCAAACCCTTCCTTGACCAGCAAGGTCTTTAGATCTGTCCCCAACTGAGAACGTTTGGAGCAGTATGGGCAGGGTCCTACAACTGGATCGACATTCTGACAATCTAACGCGCCAAATGGAGGGAATCTGGCACTACATCCCTCAGTAGGACAAATCTAGCTATCAGAGCCACGCTGAATAACTGCCTGCATAAGGGCCAGAGGTGGACCAACGCGTTATTGAATTGATCAATTTGTGAAGCTCTTTCTCTTGAATGAATCATCCAATTTTTCTGAAGTTGTAACCATTTATTGTCTGTACATGTACATTACATCCACCGCTTTCCATTCCATTCGGATAATTTTTTCGTGGAGCGCCGTTTTTTTGTTTTAGAATGTGTTAATGAAGTCGGAGTGAAACATTCTGTAGACCTTCTAAAAGCACCTCTGGGTCTGCAGAAGCGTCTGATGTCATGTTAGAGAAAGCCAAAGTGTGGGGAAGCCAGTTCTGTATCTGTACATCTACAGTGGCGACCGAAAGATCGGTTTTCCCCTAACCCTGCCTAGGTCAAGCCGGCAGCGCCTAATGCATGTCTGTGCAGCTCAAAGGACCGTACGTCTATTCCGAGTAAAATTAAATGTTTAATAAAGTAACAAAACTTGGGCAGATTATGCAAAACTATGCCTATGTTGAATGTTTTGAGTTTCAGCATGATCCACTGTTTACTTTCCACAAAAATCCACTTTTTACGAAAATTCAAAATCGCGTAATATCAAAAGTAGAAAGTTATACTTTTGAAATTCGGTTCATTTTAATATAAAAACGATACGTAGAGATTTATATCGCGTTACCTCTATTATTTTTCAAGTTATTCTGTAAAAACCGATTTTTGAACTGAAATTGATACAAGCATGTTAGATTAACAAAACTTTATAATTAAGGTTCAATATTAAGAAGATCACACTATATTTAATAGCTGTAATGAGAAAGCTGTACCTTTTGCATCATGATTCTATAAATTGACAAAGGTACAGAGAGTAGAAGAGAAATGGTTCAGAGGTCACAATCTACTTCTGGTTTCGTTAGAAAAATTCTAGAAGCAAGATTTTCAGAGCTATCGAACGGAGATCTGTACAGAACACGAATACAGTATAGCTTTGCTCGAAGAAAAATTGGGAAAGTTGTTAGTTTTCAACTATCAAAGATGTAAATGATTTTGTAGACAAAAAGCGTGGGCATTGCTGCAGACACTGAAGGTACTGTAACTGCATGAGTTCCGTTTGCCGTCCGCACCGAGGGTATATAACGAACAACGTAGCGGCTTGAGAGAAATGATTCGATCGTCGTCAGTTGCACGTGTGTGTCGTTACTGTTCAGAATACACCGTAATTGTAGCCGCGTCCAGGCACAGCAAGCCTCGGATGGTGTTAAAGACGACTGGCTTGAGTGCTTTTCGATCGAAATAGTTATTGCAAAAAATTTGTGCAAATGTGTAAAAGCGAACTCGTGAGGATAATAATTTGCTGGATAGCCTGTATTTTTGTTTTTATATTTCTAATTCTGTGTGCTACATATAGTTGTAGAAAATCGTGTTGCAGGTAGCTTATTCACCACTTTGAAGGCGAGCAATTAATTGCACTTAATTAACAGACAGTTATAATTAGTGGTACTCGGAACTTGGAGTAGAAATCATCTCTGCACTGGTCGAGTGCTGATTACGATAGGAAAACTTCAATGAATTCTGAAACTATTAATGTGTGCATGTGAAATATTATTTAATATACTTATTTGTTAAAAGAGATTTTGCACTAATCGTCGTAGCTCCTGACTCCTGTGGACTGTAATGTACAAAGACAGTTAGAATATTTTATTTCAGTTTCGGTAAGCTGAGTTGTCGATTTGTAGACTGGAGTTTGTGGGCAGAATGCCCTCCATCGCTTTCTGGTTGCCCATACAAATAATTTTCAGGCTCTTGTAAAAGGCAGTGGCATTTACAAATCGTACAAAAACGAAACAAAACTGATTAGTGAACAAGCTTAAGTAAATCCAAACCCACAACCACACAAAAGATTGTTCTAAAATCCTAAATCCTAGAGACCCAAATATCTCACAGCAAAGGAAAGTATCAACTAGTTTGAGACATACATAAACATTGTTTGTTCCTGAAAAATTGTCTGAGGAACGAAAATTTTAGAAAGGTTTGTTTGAAATTCTTGATCGGTTTCTGGACGATATTGATCGAAGGTTCAACCAAGTGGATCTAAATCGGCTATTCTACCTTGAAGGGAGACTTGTTACGTCTTCCTAAAGAAATCTTCCTTCTAAACGACGTTTGGAAGATCTACTTGGAGTACATACAGCAGACCTAATCCTGGACAGGCTTCATCCACAGCTCAGAATGCTGCGAAACATTACGACTGATGTATGGCCCTGTACTATATCCTCTATTCAATTATTACTGAACGTGGCAGGGTTATTTCAGGAAGTTATTCGTCTGGTGATTCTGATTATGATAATTGCAGTATCGTCAACCGGTCATCGTCTGAGAGGTCGTTCAGCACCTTGCGACGACTTAAAACTTGGCTCAGATCAACAACAACACAGGCGATACTCATCCATTTACTTGTTCTTTACGTTCATCAAGACACGGATGAGAAACTGAATCTTATGGATGTCCTGGAATAATTTTTCTCCTGAAATGAGGAACGGAAACCTACATTTGGAAATACTTTGTAAAATTGTTGGAGATCATTTTACAAAGTAACAATGATTTTCTTTTTTCCATTAAGATGCGTTGCAAAGAGTTTCTAAAATAATAATAATTTGATCGATGGCCAATTGTGACAAATTCAGGAAAAATTAGACATAGAATGTTTAGGATACCTAGGCTTAATAGATTTCTTGAATACACCAGCGTTGTGTAGACATCATTTCCTTTACTAACGAGTTAACAGATTTATTTAAAGAATGGACAGCTGCTTTTGCTTTCAAAAGTTGAACTGTGAATTCTGTGCCCTCACACAAGTCGATGACAAGTGCCATTGCTATGTGTTTATCAGGTTTGGCATCGGTATCGTAACCTTATTCATATTTGACAGTATATGGTGAAGGGTAGCAATGAACCGACTGTAGAAAACAGAGTTTTTTCTTTTATACTCAACTGCAAAGACGATATTTATCGATACAGTGACGATGAAACTTATTAATAAATGCTGAAGAAATGCCTTCTACCAGTTGTATGAGAACAATGAAACGGCGAAGATGTCAAAGCGTATAGCAGCGGTACAGACCTCATCGTCCTCAGTGCATCCAGCAGGTAAGTATTAGTGATGATGATGGTATTAGAATTCAGCCATAAATATGTGTGTAGCTAATTTTTCTTTTACTCTTCTTTGCGCAGATGAGACAAAAGTGTCATCATCATCACTATGATGATGATGATCATCATCATCATCACCGCCACACCACCACCAGATGTAAAAATAATATTTTTTAGTACAACAAACAGTTTAAACAACAGTAAAATAAACACATTAGTGTGAGTATGATATTGGATTGTGAGTCTTATCTGGTAGTTGTTTTCGAAAATCCTAGATATAGCGATATGGAGAACATTATCCATGGATAAGTGGAATCTATGTTATTCTTCATTGCAAATTTCTGTCATGCTCAGTGGAATTGCTCAAGCTCCCTCAGTGATATTAGGTGATCATAGAGTTACTACAGGGGACTTTACATGCGCAATGAAACTTTTCAATCAGAGAGAATGCACTCATCTAGAAGAGCATATATTTGTAAACTTGATGTGTGCTACTTACATGATCCAGTATGCTCTAGAGAAACTACTGAACTTGTAATCATATGTGAACAAATTATACGAGAAACTGTGGGCCAATTTGCTGGAATTAGCTGATCACACTATTCGTCCAACAGAAGAAATCGTCGCTGAACTTTATGACGCACATTGTGCCTCAATATGCACACATATGTATGTATGTAGCATGCCTGATGTAGACATGGAACTACGTTCTTATTTAAGCATGTTACTGTATCCTAATATATGTAAGAGTTTATTAAAAAAAGTAAAGTGTGTGTGTGTGTGTGTGTGTGTGTGTGTGTGTGTGTGTGTGAGAGAGAGAGAGAGAGAGAGAGAGAGAGAGAGAGAGAGAGAGAGAGAGAGAGAGATAACTACATGCGTTTTCTCTCTCTATGAGTTCCCAAGCATGCTAATGTCAATGTAAAGTCATCAGCATGGTCAAGTGAGCAAAACACCCACATCACAAGAACTTCATAGTAATCGACTAATCCTGCAGTGCTTACAAATATCAGAAGATGAAGAAAAGGAAGAATGGAACACTATTTTCTGATAAAGTACATGCAATAATTGTTAGCCTATCTGACTGGCAAGACGAATATTCCTATGTCAATACTAACACATTAGGATGGGATTCGACTGGAACATGTGTATGTACTTTCAGAAACGTTGTTTCAGTCCAGATTCCAGCTATTCAGGAGATACTGCAAGGTATCAGTGGTGTAACATACTATACATTCAGTGAAAGCAATCATATCCCAGCACCTGAAAGAAGAAAGCCAAACAGTGTGTTCAAATGTGAAGATATGGCAGTGGAAAACCATGACAAAATATGGAAATATTTCTACATCTGTCGTCATATGGGATGTGACGTTTTTTATTTCAGCCAGACATACTCGAGGACTCCGAAACAGTTGTAAGAGATAATGCTAACCTTATTATCATCTGCAAAAAGGGCAATATCAACAAAAAACACTTTGATCAAGTGCATGTAGGAACTGTCATGACATTCAATCAGTTTATAATCACATGTGGAGATCGTTGTAATCACACACAGTATAGGTTTCTGGATACTCACGAAATAAGAAAATTGAATAGTGGATGATGCAGAGTGACAATTATTGAACTATATGAAAAAAACGTAAATTAGTTACAAACTAGTGTGTCCACAAGCTTTATTCAAGATGTAAACGTCACTACAGATATTCGAATTTAGATTATGACATGTTCGATATGCCTGCCATCATTGGCGATGATGTGGCGCAGAGGAATAGAGAAATTCTGCGTGACCCGCTGAAGTGTCGGAACATCGATATTGTCGATGCCCACCTGAATGGCTGTTTTCAGCTCAGCAATGGTTTTGGGGTTATTGCTGTACAGTTTGTCTTCAGTACAGTCTCACAAAAAAGGAGTCGCATGCGTTCAGATCCAGAGGCCTCTGGGTACCTCAGAGCCAGAATGCGGTCCCCAAAGTGCTCCTCCAGGACATCACTCTCCTGCTTCGATGGGCTCAAGCTCCGTCTTGCATGAACCACATCTTGTCGAAATAAGGTCACTTTGGATAATGGAGGTGAAAACGTCTTCCAAAACTTTCATGTATCATTCGGTAGTCACCATGCCATCAAGGAATATCGCACAGATTATTCTGTGACTGGATATTGCACACCACACAGTCATCCGTTGAGGGCGAAGAGACTTCTCGATCGCGAAATATGGATTCTCGGTTCCCGACCATAAATGCACCAATTGTGGTTATTGACGATCTCATCCAAATGAAAGTGGTCTTAGTTGCTAAACCAAATCGTGTATGCGCATACTAATTCCCATCACGACCCGCCGCCTACCGTGCTGTTTGAACGTCATAACTGAAACCGTTCAGAAGTTACGACGACTTTTTTTCCATATGGTTCAAGAATTGTCACCCGATGCATACAAACTAACAAACGTTTTTCTTAACTTAACGCATACACAGTAAAGGAACTAGTGAGTAGTTCAGTATACTTTACATTATGGAGAAATTCACACACAGGTTTGGGGGGGGGGGGGAGGAGGGAGGCATGAGGGTAGTGGTGCATAGCAGAACATTTGTCTATATGTGGACTCTTAAAAGGTGTACTGTGGAAATTATCAACAAAATTCTTAAATGTCGTACTACAGAAATGCAAATACCAAGATATGACATGGATCACAGGAATACAGTAGCTGTAAAGGTTCATGAAATTGAAATAATGTTACATATATAAAAAAGACCTGTGGTAAATAATGATAAGGAGAGAAAATCTAGAGAAGAAACGACAAGAAAATTTCTAGGGTTAATGAATATGGTAAATGAAAAGCCTGATGAGGCAGAAAAAGTTTTAGATATTCGACGAGAAAACTCCATTCATTAACGTGCATAATTTTCCAAGACTATATAAACTGCATACTATATCGAAGTGAGTTTAGTATGGAGCAAAATGTTGACAAAATGTGAAGTCATTGAGTCACTTACGGCTTTTCGGCGGAAATTACGATTGCTAGGATTAGGGTCTTTGGAAAGAGATTCTCACTGAAACTTTAAACCACTTACTGAATCTACTAAATGACTCTCAAAGGTGAAAAACAGAAGATGATCCGTCATTGCTTTCATCAATAGACACAGTGACGCAAAGATAAAATATATGGGATCAGTAGACGAAAGCCGTAAACATTGGGTAAACAATAAGAATTTGAATGAACACCTGGTTTACTTAATTTAATATTACAAAGAGCCCAAAAATCTGAGAATTATTTACAAAAGATCTAGGAATGTGTAGCGATATCTTACATTTGAATAATGTGAATTAGAAAGCCAATGGAAGACCAAAAATCACAAGCAGTGTGAAATACAAAACAATCATTAAACCGTCATTAGGTGCCAGACATAGCATCCCACCACTGTCTCGGGCGTTTCCAGACACATCTTCACTAGTCATCGAGGCTCAGTTTAAGGAGAGACTCATCAATGAAGACACTTCTACTCCAGTCAATGAGATTCCAGGCAAGACAATGGTGTGATACCAGCCTGACTGTCGTCTGCCCTATGGCCCGACAACTGTGAGTGATAGTCTGGGGTGTCATTTCATTTCATAGCAGGATCCCTTTGGTTGTCATCCATGAAATACGTACAGCACAGACGTATGCTGACTATATTCTACGCCCTATTTTTTTGCACTTCGTGGCAAACCATCCTGGGCTTACATTTCAGGAAGATAATGCCAGTCTGCACATGGAGAGAATTTCTACTGGTTGTCTTCGCGTTTGCCAAACCCTATCTTGGTCAGCAAGGTCGCCGGTTCTCTTCCCAGTCGAGGATGTTTGGAGTATCATGGGTAGGGCCCTCCAACCAGATCGGAATTTTGACGCTCTAACGCGCGAATTGGACAGAATTTGCAAGATGTTCCTCAGGAGGACATTCAACAGCTCAATTTTCGAAGCTCTTTTTCTTGAATAAATCATCCTATGTCTGTACATGTGTATCGCATCTGCCAATTTCCGTCCCACTTAGACAATTTCTTCATGGTGCGTTTTTTAAATCTTAGGGTATATTATGTGCTACATTTATACAAGTTCATGTGCAACATTTGATCGGTTCTTGTATCTAAATAACAGACAAAAATAAAAAGGCAAATAAATAAAAATAAATATAAAAAAGATCTGTCCCAATAACATTTAAAAATGAATGGGAATCACAGAAGGGAAGGTTACGGATAAGCTGCTGTGGGACGGCATATCAACACCATGCAGGATTTAAAGTTTTCGTTGCTGCTGAAAGAGCAGAAGGTTACAATGAACGACACAAGATTTGTATGGTATTCATTGCTCTGTACATCAAGACGCATTTTTTGCTAAATTATCAGACATCGAGTCGTGATGAAATTGGTGGTATGAGTAATTAATTTTCTGAAATCACTCGCATTGTAACATTGTCAGCCGCAACAGTTTTCGATGGAACTGAACGAAGAGTGTGGAGACATTATATGTTACTGCAAAGAATGTTGGTTACTTCTAGGGACATGACTGGAGCACTTCGTCGATTTAAGAGCCGCTACTGTTGTGTTTCTGAAGGAAAAAGGAAAGTGAGAACGAAAATTAGGACAACTAGAATGGATCGCAGTCCTCTCATTTTTAGCGGACTCGAATACACACTGTCCACAGTAAGACGTTGAAAAGTGTGAAACAACTTATTTCTGATTTTGGGAGGATCCATTTAAAAAGAAAATCGCATTGTTGAAGAGGCTATTTCTGACAAAAAACCGTCTATTTTCCTGAGCTCGGCGGCCTTCAAGAACACGTGAATTTTTAAGAATTCATTGTGGCCTTGAAAGAATAACAGGAATGGCTTACTAAACGTTCTGAGGACATTGCCAATCTTAGATCAGTTTTTTATATGTTTTAGAGACAGTTTGCCGTTTCAGCCGGAAGTGTCCTTGTACATATGCAGATAATAGATCAATCTGCAATGCAGTTCCCGCTTAAAAGACAAATTCTTTTACGATAAAACTGTCCAGGAGTTCTACGTTTTTTTGCTCGGGGAGAGTTTCCAAGTCTCCATAATGAGATTGAAACGTGAATTAATGTTTCAGTCAACTCATATGCGTGAAAGACTATCATGAAACTAAGTGAGTCACGATTGCGTGGTAATCTGAGCGACAAAAATCTGTGAAATTCCTACATGTGTCCATATGCTGACAGTTTGTATCAGATATAAATTTAATTATGTGTTCAGTGTGACAAAAATAATTAAATATTCCCCGTCTAGACAGCATGGCGTGATAGTGGAGGAAGCATGCAGACAGCCGTCAGAACTCCACGCGCCAGCGAGAGCATTGCACGTGTGCAGAACTCTTCACTGTCCCTGCTTAGAGTGACACTTTGATGCTGCTGCAGTAAGGAGTCCTAGAAATCCGTAGTCAGTTGGGGTGGACAACTGAGCCACTGATAAGTGTCCGGCAACAATTATTATCTTGAGTTTTACACCTGTTAGAGGAGGACAAGTAATATAGAATTTGTTTCTGGAAAGTAACGAGTGGTACTTGATATTTTTTCTGTGTGTCAGAACATATCAAGGAACAAGTGCTGCCACGCACTTGTCTCCATTTGTGTAAGGTCTTTGATTGCATACTCTCGCCACGGGTAATAATTGATATTTTCTGTCTTTAGGGATATGGGAAGAAACAAACGTCTCGCAGTGTCTCCAGTTGTGCTTAAGGTATCTGATTGTCTATTGTTGGAACAAGTTACAAGCAGGACGCTCGTCTCTAATAGAGGAAGGTAGAACTCAGGAACCAAGAGTTGCTGCTAAGGCCTAACATACAGAAGGGTAGGGCGTACTCATTGATTTGCACACATATGTATAGCCACTGTGACACCTCTCCGAATACTTGCTTTACTTTACGCGATCAGGCACAGAGGCCTGCACGCAGCTATAAAGCTCCTCTTGCACTGTATTCTGTTCCTCGCCTTCTGTCGCCAATCGTCATCTATGCAGATCTGCAGAAAGTCCTCAGAGATTCCATTTCTCCACCTTTCTTCTTGTCTTCCTAGAGATGTTCTTCCGCAGGAAGCAAAATCAGTGATTTTCAAAGGCCACCAGTGTTTATCTATCTGAACAACATGTCCTGCCCATAAAAGCCGCTTAATTCTCATCAGGCCAACGGTGATTGGTCTACTGTAGATTTCATCCAACTCACAATTATGCTGGATCCACCATTATCCAGTGATCTCACCTTGTACCGGACGGTAGGTATTCTTTAAGACTTTTCATTCGAGAACGAGACCTTTTATGGACACTCCTACTGGTTGGATCAGTGTTTTGTACAGTTGGAGTTTGAAATTCCTTGAGAGATTGTGCGAGATAAAAAGCTGACTCAAGTTTGCGTATTGTATGCTTGCTTTGATTTCTGCTCACACGATCCGCCCTCTGTAAAAATTACCCCTAGATATTTAAAACTGTAAATCCTTTTGTATGATCGGGGTCTGACTACCAGAGGCTGGAGTGGGTCTCCCGAAAAGTCCTGCTCGCCGCCAAATACTCGATCTTCGATTCATTCACAAGGAGACCGATTCAGCTCGCTGTCGTTTCCACGCTGTCACTCATTCGTATCAGTTCTACTTTACATATGGAGATCAGGGTCACATCGTCGGCAAATCTAGATGTGTGATTTTCACATCCTCTGCCTCGATCCCCTCCAAGTTTATAGAAAGCTTCCCTCATTATGTTTTCAGACACTGGGTTGAACAATATCAGTGACATACCATCTCTTTGAACCATGTGCTTTTGTAAAAGCCTTCTGTGACTTGGTTCTCGAGCTTCACTTTGCCTTTGGAGTCAGTGAGGCAAACTCAGACCAGGCTAACTAGTTTCTTGGGTATTCGAGACTCGTTAGGCGGTTCATCGGGCTCTCCCAGTGGATGCAGTCATTTGCCTCCTTAAAATCTATGAAGAGTATATGCAGATCTTCGCCATATTCCCACGTTTTCTCAGTGAGCTGTCACAGTACAGAGACGCTGTCGACAATCGAACGGCCTTTTCTGAAACCCCCCTAATGTTCATCAGTCACTTCTGCAAACGGCTGGATTCTGTCCCATACACAGTTGAACAAACTTTTATAGCAGACGTTCAGGAGGGCGATTCCTCTGTAGTTGATGCAGTCCATTTTGTCACCTTTGTCGTGTATAGGGCGGATGACTGCTGTCTTCCAACCTTCCGGGATCTCCTCCAGGAACCAGACCCTCCAGATTGAATGGCTTCTGCCGGTATTCATCTTCTCCTGGACTTTTATCCTTCTTCAGTTTCATTGTCTGATTGTTTATTTATTCTAGTGTAGGTACCGGATAATCTAAATCTACAGTGTTAGGGGATTGAGATTCAATCACATCTTTACGTTTATAAAAGTTGGGGAGATCCTTGAAACATTGTTTCCACCTCTCAGCAATGTTGAACTCATTGGCGAGTATAGCACATTATTGTTCTTGACGAATTTTTTTTGGCTCTTGTGTCCCTTCTTAAAGAATTTAACTTTACGGTGCTTCTTTTGCGCCTCTTGTCCCAAGAAATCTTGCTGAGCCTCCTCAATCATTCCTTTGACGTACATTCTCTTTGCTCACCTCAGTATTGCTTGGGTAGTTGTCTGCACTTCTTCGAACTGTGCTTTGTCTTGCGCAAAATCTGCCCTTCGTAGCCAGCACGTCTGATCGCCGAAATATTGTGCCCGTTGGACACCATGAACCGACAGTATACCCGTGGACTGTTCGAGCAACAAATACGCCGGGAGAAACTGAAGAATCACAGCTTTCCTTAGTTCCTCGTCTCTTGTATAATGCCTTAATGCTTTCGTCCCCAAACCAAATTATCTTGCCCCTGATTTGCTTCCTGATGACCTCATTTACTGCATCTTTAACTTCTTTCCACACTTCTGCTGGGTTCTTTTGTGAATTCTCTTCCTACAGAAATTCAAAGCGCTTGCTGGACTGGACCTGCAGTTTGTCTTTCTTTGTAATATCTTTGAGCACACCGACGTGGTAACGTACTAATTTCTTGAGATTGTTTCTAACTCTGGCTGTGGGTTGAAATTTCACTAGGAAGTTGTCGCTCCCGCACTCTGCACCCAGTGATGGTTTTACATCTACCATCCAACTCTTTCAATTGATGTCAAATGTAGAGAGATCTATCTGATTAACTGTTTTACCATTTTGTGACACCCAAGTTCCTTTATGTATATGCTTCCGTTGGAAATGTGCTGTTGATGTTGCAAAGGTTATGAATCTGAAGCCGTTGTCGTTGCTGAGTTTACGTAAACTACGTCTTCTGGTTGTTAAATGGAATACATCTTCTCTTCCCACTTTAGCATTCATATAAACCGCAACGACTTGACACTTACTATTCGGGATCGAATCCATGCCTACCTCCAATTCCGCATAGAACATATTCTTCACTTGGGACGTGCTTCCTTCTGTGGGAGCATGGCAGTTCACAAATGACATTTTACATAACTTCATATCTATTGTCCCCATTCTTGGTGCCATTGACGAAAACCCAGATACATTGGCAGTATTACTCACACAAAATCCCATACCCGATTGGTGTCCTGTCTCACAGTTCCCATAAAAGATTGTTTGCTTTTCCATATGAAGAGTATCTGTATCCTCCCAACTAACTTCCTGTAAAGCATCTAAATCCGTCTTATATCTTTCGATCTCCTTGACTAGTCTTAATGAAGCACCTGTTTTGTGCAAATTACGAATATTCCAGTTTCTATAAAACAGATGGCTCAATTGCTAGTGAAGGAAATCGAGAGATGTAGGATGGATTTAGTTGCTTTACAGGAAGATTAAACTATTGAGGAAACTGTTTCTGAATTGAATCCCTAAGTTTGCACAATTATTGACTTCCTAAGAATCACAACATCTCCTCTCTTGCGTAGTAAAATGAAACACCAGCAACCGTCGTTTCGATGTTATTTTATTATATGGCAATCAGTTTTCGCTGACTCAATAAGCCATCTTCAGACTTTAGTATGCTGAGGGGTTGAGCTCTGATCATATACACGATTCCATAAGTGGCCAACATCTATGAATGGGATGTTGTGTCTGCAACCGTCAGCTTGATAATTCCAGACAAAACATCGCTGTTACATTATTCTACAGAAGCCAGTTCATAGATGTTGGTCACTGATGTGGTCGTGTATACGATCGCAGGTCATCCCGTCAGTCTGAATATGGTGAATTGAGTCACCGATACTGATTGTCAGTTAATAAAATAACATCAAAACTACGGCTGCAGGTGTTTCACTTTGCTAAGTAAGTGAACAGCGGAAGTCCTAAGGACCATCGATCGGAAGGATGGACATGCAGAAACCTTTCCTCTTCGTTTCAGTATAAACTGTGCTAAGTTACCAAGGAGACTTTATCCTTCGAACTCCGTTAAAGATGACTTAGTAGAACACAGCCCACGATAAAAAAATTCTTGTCTACGTTCTAATTACGCTACATAGGCCACACCTTGGCCCATGGCCCAAGATGATGATAGGACCTGTGGCGTTACGCGACGAGTTGAGTCAACACAGTGAACTGACCAGCAATGCAGAGAGAGAGAGAGAGAGAGAGAGAGAGAGACAGAGAGAGTTTCACTGACGACGTAAATCGCCTACAGGATTATCAGGATTATTAGCTTAAACTGTGAAAACTAAGTGAAAGTATAGCCTCGCTGAGTCACGAAGATAATGTTGCCTTGCTTTTTTGCCACTGTACGACAGATAGGTTACCAACAGCCGTTTAACAGTTCCTGCTGTTTCATGGCTGAAGTTCGAATGCGTGTGTCTTTTCCACATTAGAAGAAGACCTTTTGGTTGAAAGCTCATATGTTTAGCAGTCTTTTTGTTGTGAACGTCCACGACTCAAAGTCTCCTCTATATGGTGAGTAGCAGTCTATCATTTTTCATAATATTGTCAAATTGAATCTGGTGATCTCATGGCTACAAAGCTTTTTTCTGTAACAGTTTGATCAATCTATTCCTCTCTTTCTACAGCTGACCATAGGGCTATGATGTAAACCGATGAAGACCAAACATTATCTTTCTCTATGAAATTAATTTGACCACTACACAGTAGCCTGGAATATTTAAATAAGAATCACATTTTTCATTATGAAAGTTTAAATTTCACACCTGCTCTCAGCACACAAGTTACATATGTAACTAGTCATTTGTTTTAGGTTAAAAGTAGATTTAGGATTAGTTATTTGGGAAATTGCCTCTGCATTTTAAATACATAGATAACACGCAAGCCAGCATATGGTGCGTGCCGGAGGATACCCTGTACCACAACTAGTGATTTCTAACCGCAAATACAGTGAGGGAAAAACGACTGTCTATATACCTCCGTACTATAGCCCTGTTTATCTAATCTTCATGATCCTTACACAAAACGTACGTTGGCTGCAGTAGAATAGTACTGCAGACAGCCTCAAATGCAGATTATCGACATTTTCTCAATAGAGCCTTTCAGAAAGAACACCTCCCCTGCAGTGATTCCAATTTGTGTTCCAGAAGCACCTCTGTAATACCTGAGTATCGTTCGAACCTACAAGCAACAAATCTAGCAGCCCGCCTCTGAATTCCTTTGATGTGTTCCTTTAATCCGACCTGGTGCAGATCCCAAACACTCGAACGGTACTCAACAATTTGTTATGTCCTATATGCGGTCTCCTTGACAGATGAACCACACTTCCCTAAAATTCTTTCAATAAACTGAAGTCAACTCTACATCTACATTCATACTCCGCAAGCCACCTGACGGTGTGTGGCGGAGGGTAGCTTGAGTATCTCTATCGGTTCTGCCTTCTATTCCAGTCTCGTATTGTTCGTGGAAAGAAATATTGTCGGTATGCCTCTGTGTGGGCTCTAATCTCTCTGATTTTATCCGCATGGTCTCTTCGAGAGATATACGTAGGAGGGAGCAATATACTGCTTGGTTCCTCGGTGAAGGTTTGTTCTCGAAACTTCAACAAAAGCCCGTACCGAGCTACTCAGCGTGTCTCTTGCAGAGTCTTCCATTGGAGTTTATGTATCATCTCCGTAACGCTTTCGCGATTACTAAATGATCCTGCAACGAAGCGCGCTGCTCGCCGGTGCATCTTCTGTATCTCTTCTATCAACCCAACCTGATACGCATCCCACACCTGTGAGCAGATTTCAAGCAGTGGGCGAACAAGTGTACTGTAACCTACTTTCTTTGTTTTCAGACTGCATTTCCGTAGGATTCTTCCAATGAATTTCAGTCTGCTTCACCGACGATTAATTTTATATGGTCATTCCAATTTAAATCACTCCTAATGCGTACTCCCAGATAATTTATGGAATTAACTGCTTCCAGTTGCTGACCTGCTATATTGTAGCTAAATGATAGGGGATCTTTCTTTCTATGTATTCGCAGCACATTACACTTGTTTACATTGAGATTCTATTACCATTCCCTGCACCATGCGTCAATTAGCTGCAGATCATCCTGCATTTCAGTACAATTTTCCATTGTTACAACCTCTCGATATACCACAGCATCATCCGCAAAAAGCCTCAGTGAACTTCCGATGTTATCCACAAGGTCATTTATGTATATTGTGAATAGCAAAGGCCCTACGACACTCCCCTGCGGCACACTTGAAATCACTCTTACTTCGGAAGACTTCTCTCCATTGAGAATGACATACTGCGTTCTATTATCTAGGAATTCTTCAATCCAATCACACAATTGGTCTGATAGTCCATATGCTCTTACTTTGTTCATTAAACGACTGTGGGGAACTGTATCGAACGCCTTGCGGAAGTCAAGAAACACGGCATCTACCTGGGAACCCGTGCCTATGGCCCTCTGAGTCTCGTGGACGAATAGCGCGAGTTGGGTTTCACATGATCGTCTTTTTCGAAGCCCATGCTGATTCCTACAGAGTAGATTTCTAGTCTCCAGAAAAGTCATTGTACTCGAACATAATGCGTGTTCCAAAATTCTACAACTGATTGACGTTAGAGAAATAGGTCTATAGTTCTGCACATCTGTCCGACGTCCCTTCTCCACAACAATCCTTACATGCTCATTCCATTTCATATTGCTTTGCAACGTTAGGTTACGCCTTGATATTTAATCGGCTTGACTGTGGCAAGCAGCACACTGGGAATACTGCATTCGTACATTATGAGTTTATTTTTCCTACTCATATGCATTTCCTGCATTTCACACCAACTAGAAATTTTGTCTAAGTCATCTTGTATCCTCCTACAGTCACTCAAAGATGACACCTTCCCATACGCTACATCACCATCAGCAAACAGCCGCAGACTGCTGCTTACGCTGTCCTCCAGATCATTATGTACAGCAGAGGTCCTGTCACACTTCCCTGGAGCACTCCTTACGATACTCCTGTCTCTGATGGGAACTCGCCGTCGAGGACAACTTACTGCGTTCTGTAGTGACTACTGATGATATAAGAGGAATACTAGTAATTCTATCCATGCAGTTAATTGCGTCAAGTATGTTCTAAGCCACGACTGAGTGAATAGAACATCTGAAGGAAGTGTGCCTAGCTCTGCGTGTGGGAGCCCATACCCACCGACGCCGTCGCTTGGAGCAGATTTAGTGCTGCTCCTGGGATCTTGGCCAGAACTGTGCCGTGGCGCTGCCGCTGCCGCTGCCGGCGTCGACGGCAAAGACCTTGATCGCGTACTGGCGTGAGCTGCGTGTTGACCGTCCCCACTGGACAGCTGCCACATGACTGTAGGACTGGTGCGGTAACAGGGCACAACTAAAGGCTGGGTTAACTGACCCCGCTCCGTGAATCCGCAGTTCAATGGGAATACAGGCATTTTATGCAAATGTTGGTTTCGTAGTGTCGGGGCAGACTGACTTTACCTGCAGAACGGATGCAAAATGCCGAAAAACGGTCAGCAGGGCTCGTGTATATAAATAAATCTCAACTGTATGCAGTGGCGGCTCGTAGCACACGGGTTCACAGGCAGATGCCGTGTTTCTTGACTTCCGCAAGGCGTTCGATACAGTTCCCCACAGTCGTTTAATGAACAAAGTAAGAGCATATGGACTATCAGGCCAGTTGTGTGATTGGATTGAAGAGTTCCTAGATAACAGAACGCAGCATGTCATTCTCAATGGAGAGAAGTCTTCCGAAGTAAGAGTGATTTCAGGTGTGCCGCAGGGGAGTGTCATAGGACCGTTGCTATTCGCAATGTATATAAATGAACTTGTGGATGACATCGGAAGTTCACTGAGGCTTTTTGCAGATGATGCTGTGGTGTATCGAGAGGTTGTAACAATGGAAAATTGCACTGAAATGCAGGAGGATCTGCAGCGAATTGACGCATGGTGCAGGGAATGGCAATTGAATCTCAATGTAGACAAGTGTAATGTGCTACGAATACATAGAAATAAAGATCCTTTATTGTTTAGCTACTATATAGCAGGTCAGCAACTGGAAGCAGTTAATTCCATAGATTATCTGGGAGTAGGCATTAGGAGGGATTAAAAATGTAATGACCATATAAATTTGATCGTCGGTAAAGCAGATGCCAGACTGAGGTTCATTGGAAGAATACTAAGGAAATGCAATCCGAAAACAAAGGAAGTAGGTTACAGTACACTTGTTCGCCCACTGCTTGAATATTGCTCACCAGTGTGTTATCAGGAGAAAGAAAACTGGCATTCTACGGATCGGAGCGTGGAATGTCAGATCCCTTAATCGGGCAGGTAGGTTAGAAAATTTAAAAAGGTAAATGGATAGGTTAAAGTTAGATATAGTGGGAATTAGTGAAGTTCGGTGGCAGGAGGAACAAGACTTTTGGTCATGTGATTACAGGGTTAGAAATACAAAATCAAATAAGGGTAATGCAGGAGTAGGTTTAATAATGAATAAAAAAATAGGAGTGCGGGTTAGCTACTACAACGGAGAGCAGCGCGCTTCGTTACAGGATCATTTGGTAATCGCGAAATCGTTACGGAGATGATAGATAAACTCCAGTGGAAGACTCTGCAGGAGAGACGCTCAGTAGCTCGGTACGGGGTTTTGTTAAAGTTTCGAGAATATACCTTCACCGAAGAGTCAAGAAGTATATTGCTCCTCCTGCGTATATCTCGCGAAGAGACCATCAGGATAAAATCAGAGAGATTAGAGCCCACACAGAAGCATACCGACAATCCTTCTTTCCACGAACAATACGAGACTGGAATAGAAGGGAGAACCGGTAGAGGTACTCAAGGTACCCTCCGCCACACACCGTCAGGTGGCTTGCGGAGTATGGATGTAGATGTAGCTGAAAGCAGCGGGGCTCCGGGATTGAATATATATATATATATATATATATATATATATATATATATATATGTGTGTGTGTGTGTGTGTGTGAGTGTGTATAAGAAGAAAATTTATTCAGAAAATTGATAAAATCCTATAATAAAAAAATCAAATACTTTTTACTTACAGTAACCTTACTGTAATCTTGGTATATTCATTAAAAAATAAAATGTAAAAGTCGGGTGACTAGGGCCTCCCGTCGGGTAGACCATTCGCCGGGTGCAAGTCTTTCGATTTGACGCCACTCCAGCGACTTGCGCGTCAGTGGGGATGAAATGATGATGATTAGGACAACACAACACCCAGTGCCTGAGCAGAGAAAAATCTCCGAACCCGGGGAATCGAACCCGGGCATTTAGGATTGACGTTATGTCGCGCTGACCACTTCTTTTTTTGTATTGTTCGTTGCGTTTGGTCTGGGTGGACGTCACAAGACATCCGTTCAAGTTGATCGTTGACTCGTTTGCCCAAGTTTTTTATTACAGAGAGCGGGAAGCCCTCTGACCGAACACGCTGAGCTACCGTGCCGGCTGCCGCTCAGCTGCCGGGGGCGGACGGTCTATTCATGTAAAAGGGAAGTCCATTATTCTTGTTTTAATTTGTACAAAAAGATCATTAACTGTATCCTTGATTTCTGAATGACATCCGAGAAAATTGAAAGCATTGGAAGTGTATTTAAGACTTTCCGAATCATAGACCTTTTCAGAAAAGTTCTTATTCTTTTCAATGTTGAAAAACAGCGTTCTGCCTCTGACGTAGCTGTGGGAACTGTGAAGTGGATTTTAAATCACTTTCGTAATTTCAAAAAGAGCATTGTCTAGATACTTTTCCAAGATAAATTTCAGCAGCTCAGTTATTTGTAATATTCATGAATACCATGAATTTTACAACATACACTTTTTTTTTTTTTTTTTGGTCATCAGTCTACTGACTGGTTTGATGCGGCCCGCCACGAATTCCTTTCCTGTGCTAACCTCTTCATCTCAGAGTAGCACTTGCAACCTACGTCCTCAATTATTTGCTTGACGTATTCCAATCTCTGTCTTCCTCTACAGTTTTTGCCCTCTATAGCTCCCTCTAGTACCATGGAAGTCATTCCCTCATGTCTTAGCAGATGTCATATCATCCTGTCCCTTCTCCTTATCAGTGTTTTCCACATATTCCTTTCCTCTCCGATTCTGCGTAGAACCTCCTCATTCCTTACCTTATCAGTCCACCTAATTTTCGACATTCGTCTATAGCACCACATCTCAAATGCTTCGATTCTCTTCTGTTCCGGTTTTCCCACAGTCCATGTTTCACTACCATACAATGCTGTACTCCAGACGTACATCCTCAGAAATTTCTTCCTCAAATTAAGGCCGGTATTTGATATTAGTAGACTTCTCTTGGCCAGAAATGCCTTTTTTGCCATAGCGAGTCTGCTTTTGATGTCCTCCTTGCTCCGTCCGTCATTGGTGATTTTACTGCCTAGGTAGCAGAATTCCTTAACTTCATTGACTTCGTGACCATCAATCCTGATGTTAAGTTTCTCGCTGTTCTCATTTCTACTACTTCTCATTACCTTCGTCTTTCTCCGATTTACTCTCAAACCATACTGCGCACTCATTAGACTGTTCATTCCGTTCAGCAGATCATTTAATTCTTCTTCACTTTCACTCAGGATAGCAATGTCATCAGCGAATCGTATCATTGATATCCTTTCACCTTGTATTTTTATTCCACTCCTGAACCTATCTTTTATTTCCATCATTGCTTCCTCGATGTACAGATTGAAGAGTAGGGGCGAAAGGCTACAGCCTTGTCTTACACCCTTCCTAATACGAGCACTTCGTTCTTGATCGTCCACTCTTATTATTCCCTCTTGGTTGTTGTACATATTATATATGACCCGTCTCTCCCTATAGCTTACCCCTACTTTTTTCAGAATCTCGAACAGCTTGCAGGTCGACAAATCCTATGAAAGTGTCTTGATTTTTCTTTAGCCTTGCTTCCATTATTAGCCGTAACGTCAGAATTGCCTCTCTCGTCCCTTTACTTTTCCTAAAGCCAAACTGATCGTCACCTAGCGCATTATCAATTTTCTTTTCCATTCTTCTGTATATTATTCTTGTAAGCAGCTTCGCTGCATGAGCTGTTAAGCTGATTGTGCGATAATTCTCGCACTTGTCAGCTCTTGCCGTCTTCGGAATTGTGTGGATGATGCTTTTCCGAAAGTCAGATGGTATATCGCCAGACTCATATATTCTACACACCAACGTGAATAGTCGTTTTGTTGCCACTTCCCCCAATGATTTTAGAAATTCTGATGGAATGTTATCTATCCCTTCCGCCTTATTTGACCGTAAGTCCTCCAAAGCTCTTTTAAATTCCGATTCTAATACTGGATCCCCTATCTCTTCTAAATCGACTCCTGTTTCTTCTTCTATCACATCAGACAAATCTTCACCCTCCTAGAGGCATTCAATGTATTCTTTCCACCTATCTGCTCTCTCCTCTGCATTTAACAGTGGAATTCCCGTTGCACTCTTAATGTTACCACCGTTGCTTTTAATGTCACCAAAGGATGTTTTGACTTTCGTGTATGCTGAGTCCGTCCTTCCGACAATCATATCTTCTTCGATGTCTTCACATTTTTCCTGCAGCCATTTCGTCTTAGCTTCCCTGCACTTCCTATTTATTTCATTCCTCAGCGACTTGTATTTCTGTATTTTTGATTTTCCCGGAACATGTTTGTACTTCCTCCTTTCATCAATCAACTGAAGTATTTCTTCTGTTACCCATGGTTTCTTCGCAGCTCCCTTCTTTGTACCTGTGTTTTCCTTCCCAACTTCTGTGACGGCGCTTTTTAGAGATGTCCATTCCTCTTCAACTGTACTGCCTACTGCGCTATTCCTTATTGCTGTATCTATAGCGCTAGAGAGCTTCAAACGTATCTCGTCATTCCTTAGTACTTCGGTATCTCACTTCTTTGCGTATTGATTCTTCCTGACTAATGTCTTGAACTTCAGCCTACTCTTCATCACTACTATATTGTGATCTGAGTCTATATCTGCTCCTGGGTGCGCCTTACAATCCAGTATCTGATTTCGGAATCTCTGTCTGACCATGATGTAACCTAATTGAAGTCTTCCCGTATCTCCCGGCCTTTTCCAAGTATACCTCCTTCTCTTGTGATTCTTGAACAGGGTATTCGCTATTACTAGCTGAAACTTGTTACAGAACTCAATTAGTCTTTCTCCTCTTTCATTCCTTGTTCCAAGCCCATATTCTCCTGTAACCTTTTCTTCTACTCCTTCCCCTACAACTGCATTCCAGTCGCCCATGACTACTGTTTTGAAAAAGTGAAACACCAAGACCTAGAGATGTGATTACAACGAAATTTATTCAAAAAATGGCTCTGAGCACTGTGGGATTTAACTTCTGAGGTCATCAGTTCCCCAGAACTTAGAGCTACTTAAACCTAACTAACCTAAGGACATCACACACTTCCATGCCAGAGGCAGGATTCGAACCTGCGACCGCAGCGGTCGCGCGGTTCCACACTGCAGCGCCTAGAGCCTCTCGGCCACTCTGGCCGGCTGAAACTGATTCCACCGATTAGGTATATGACACTACAAAAGTGATTAGCATTACAGGCCTGTACGTGCAGTCCAACTATGGAAATTCGTTACGGAGTAGCGCCACCACCTGCTGCAGTCAGAGCCGCTAGACATGACGGCAAGGGTTCAAAGAGTGCCTGAGTGTGCTGCTGGGGAATACGCTGCCACGTGGTTGTAGGGTAGTTCTCTGTGGCTGGAGGAGGATCTGAACGTACACGATAAATCAGTCTAATCTAAATGCCGTAAATTCAACTAAATACC
Organism: Schistocerca serialis cubense; assembly: GCF_023864345.2. Taxonomy (NCBI): domain Eukaryota; kingdom Metazoa; phylum Arthropoda; class Insecta; order Orthoptera; family Acrididae; genus Schistocerca; species Schistocerca serialis. The sequence goes on from NC_064642.1 coordinate 532,487,489, forward strand.
TAGATATTACAGTTACGAACAACTTAAATTGGAAGGAACACATAGAAAATGTTGTGGGGAAGGCTAACCAAAGACTGCGTTTCATTGGCAGGACACTTAGAAAATGTAAAAGATCTACTAAGGAGACTGCCTACACTACGCTTGTCCGTCCTCTTTTAGAATACTGCTGCGCGGTGTGGGATCCTTAGATCCTTACCAGATAGGACTGACGGAGTACATCGAAAAAAATTCAAAGAAAGGCAAAACGTTTTGTATTATCGCGAAATATGGGAGAGAGATTTGGGCTGAACATCATTAAAAGAAAGGCGTTTTTCGTTGCGACGGAATCTTTATCACGAAATTTCAATCACCAACTTTCTCCTCCGAATGCGAAAATATTTTCTTGACACCGACCTACATAGGGAGGAACGATCACCAAGATAAAATAAGGGAAATGAGAGCTCGTACGGAAAGATATAAGTGTTCATTCTTTCCGCGCGCTATGCGAGATTGGAATAATAGAGAATTGTGAAGGTGGTTCGATGAACCTTCTGCCAGGCACTTAAATATGATTTTCAGAGTATCCATGTAGATGTAGATGCAGATGTAGCCGACAGTTCATATCCAAGACGTGCTCTATGGGCGACATCGTAGGCGAGCGGACAGAGTGTTGTTGTACTGAAGTATGGCAGGTGGAATGGCCTGCATTAGGGGCAGTGTCTCGGCTGTAAGATCTCCTTGATGTAGCGGTAGCTCCTCAGACTGCCCTCAAGACGTAGGCGGCAAGATCGCATGTTATGGGCAATGCCGCCCCAAACCGTCACCCTTGGCGTTTGTCCGCTATGCCGCTCAACAATATGATCTGCCCAACTGCGTTTACCACAGTGGTGTCGAACGCGTATGCGGCCGGTACTGTACAAGTTGAAGTGGAATTCGTCTTAAAACACTACATTTTGCCACTCAGCACGCCAATGGCAGCTGACGCAATGGCGTGCGTGCTACCAGTCCAGCCCGCAGAAGACGTCACACTGTCGACGCAAGCTTGTCCACACCCGTTACAGTGCTCCAGCATCGCACCAACTTGTGGGTCAAGCTGTCCTGCCGATCACAGCCAAGCGGACAAGATGGCGGTCATCTCGCGCTGTGGTCACGTTGTATCGTCCAGTGCCCTGTCGGCACTGTTAAGGCTGTCTTTGCTCCAATGATGAAGCAGCGTGGCCTGTATGGGCTGCAGTGTCATGGAACAGCGGACTCGCCTCCCGGAACCAATCACTCTGCCCCGTTCGAACGCACACACATGCCGATTATTCGCTCTGTGATATAGACGCGGCACGGTGGCACTTGGTTTCACGTTTCCGAGTGGTTCAAAATCTATCTTAGATGTGGAGACCGAATATAACATGAATGTCAGTTCGTCCGTTTTAGCTGATGTACTAAAGGGACAGACTGTGTTTCGAGGAGGTCGTTTTGACTTTACTTTGCTGTTACTGATAATCCAGTTGGTCAGTGCTGGTTAACTGTTGCAGTAATTCGAATTGATACTACTACTAAGTCTACTGCTACGTCTTTGGAGCAAGTTCCTCCTCGTGATGTTCTCGGTTATCGGACATTCTTGATGACTATGTCTCAAGTGCGTGGTGTTGGAGAAACATCTACAATTTTTTTTATTGATAAACCATTATGTGTTAGGACTAGGAAGTCCTGTAAACTTTTACATGATGATAATATTTGTATTTTTATTCGTGGTAGAGGTATTGATATAAAATGTAAAATTGTTGGTGATATGACCTTGTATAATAGTATGTAATAAAGGTTATCTTTTATTTAAAAATGTGTTTTATTTATATATATGGGACTTAACATCTAAGGTCATCAGACCTTAAACATAAGGACATCACACACATCCATGCCCGTCACGTCTCCACTTCGTCTGACGACTCCGCACTGACCGAGCATTGCGTAACACTGATCTGTGCGGTCACATAGAAGAGGACGCTGTTGGGCCCAAGTGTACGCTACCTTTCTGCCATTTAAATAATTTATTATGGTTCCGCTGTTCTACACGTCCTGTTAACGTGTCGTGTTGCAGACTACTGCTCATCGGATGTGCTTCAGTGGTCAGTACTATATCTTCTGTAGGATGATCATTCTTAAAACTAGCGAAGCATTTCTTGCTTAACAATTTAGCCGTTGCTAAGGGTTTGCTGGCAGTATCTCTCTCCATTATATCAACACATATATAGTGACATACTTCCTTCTATCAAGAGTGTCTTTGAAGGATTCACAGTACTTTGAGTTTCTTAAAATAGCAGTTTCAAAAATGGTTCAAATAGCTCTGAGCACTATGGGACTTAACATCTGAGGTCATCAGTCCCCTAGAACTTATAACTACTTAAACCTAAGTAACCTAAGGACATCACACACATCCATGTCAGAGGCAGGATTCGAGCCTGCGACCGTAGCGGTCGCGCGGTTCCAGCCTGAAACACCTAGCGTTCGGCCACACTGGACGGCTATAGCAATTTCGAATTCTCTTTTATATCCATTATCTAATTTCTGGAGACTGCAATTGGTTCTAAGCTATTTCAAAATGAAGCATAATCTTTTGGAAAAACCCTAATCGAAACTTGAAATTATCATCATTCAGGTAATTTAAAATTCCTGTTGCTTCTGCTGTGGTTTAATCTGCTTTTGATGTTCATTAATTTTCAGTAAGGTTGCTTTTTAAAGGTTGGAAATTTTCATGAAGTTCTGTTTCTGATCCGTGTGTTTAAGTACCAACTTGTAAAAGATGGACTGGAATGCTGACGTCCATATGCTTCTTAAGAATGGACACATGTTGCGGTGATCTTGAGAAGAGTGTTGGAATAGCCAGAATGTTAGAAAAAAATATTCTTTCGCTTTGCGTAATATTTGCTGTATTTCTCATTATTAAATTACGTGATGTGCATAACATTGAATGAAAAACGCATTACTATAAGCTGGTTGGATTTTGGCTTGAACTCTTGCTTTTTTGCCTTACATGACATTTGCATAACAAATGTCTGACCTATCAGTTTTTGTCCATTTCCGTGAAGCATTATCTCCTATTACTCTAAAATCCGTTCTTTGATACGCCATCTGAAATTTGATTTTCTGAAATAAAGAATCTCCAAAAACGCTCAGATATTTCTCCATTCAGTACGTACCATAGAAAAAGAACCATTGAAGTGCGTTCCGAAACGTTTGTTGCGTCATTAGGCGTGAGAGCTACAAAAGAGTCTTTTTCAGTTCCCGTCCTTATCTACTACACTATGTGACCAAAGTATCCGGACACCGGGCTGAAAATGACTTACCAGTCCGTGGCGCCCTCCATCGGTAATGCTGGAATTCAATATGGCGTTGCACCAGTCTTAGCCTTGATGACAGCTTCCACTCTCGCAGGCATACGTTCAGTCATGTGCTGGAAGGTTTCTTGGGAAATGGCAACCCATTCTTCACTGAGTGCTGCACTGAGGAGAGGTATCGACGTCGGTCTGTGAGGCCTGGCACGAAGTCGGCATTCCATAACATCCCAGAGGTGTTCTATAGGATTCAGGTCAGGACTCTGTGCAGACCAGTCCATTACAGGGATGTTATTGTCGTGTAATCGCTCCGCCACAGGCCGTGCATTATGAACAGATGCTCGTTCGTGTTGAAAGATATAATCGCCATCCCCGGATTGCTCTTCAACAGTGGGAAGCAAGAAGATGCTTAAAACATCAATGTAGGCCTGTGTTGTGATTGTGCCATGCAAAACAACAAGGGGTGCAAGCCCCCTCCGTGAAAAACAGGATCACACCATAACACCATCACCTCCGAATTTTACTGTTGGCACTACGCACCCTGGCAATGACGTTCACCAGGCATTAGCCATACCCAGACCCAGCCATCGCGTCGCCCCATTGTGTACCGTAATTCGCCACTCCACACAACGCATTTCCACTGTTCAGTCGTCCAATTTTTTCACTCCTTACACTAAGCGAGGCGTCGTTTGGCATTTACTGGCGTGATGTGTGGCTAATGAGCAGCCGCTCTACCATGAAATCCAAGTTTTCTCACCTCCCACCTAACTGTCAGAGTACATGAGATAGATCCTGATGCAGTTTGGAATTCCTGTATGATGGTCTGGATAGATGTCTGCCGATTACACATTACGACCCTCTTCAACTGTCGGCGGTCTCTGTCAACAGACGTGGTCGGCCTGTACGCTTTTGTTCTGTATGTGCCTCTTCACGTTTCCACTTCACTATCACATCGGAAACAGTGGACCTAGGGATGTTCAGGAGTGTGGAAATCTCGAGTACAGACATATGACTCAAGTGTCACCCAGTCACCTGACCACGTTCGAAGTCCGTGAGTTCCGCAGAGCGCCCTATTCTGCACTCTCACGACGTCTAGAAACTACTGAGGTCACTGATATGGAGTACCTGGCGCTAAGTGGCAGCACAATGCACCTAATACGAAAAACGTTTGTTTTTGGGGGTATTTAGAGGCAACCAACTAACTCATTCTGAATAGTGTTTGATGGTGGCACCGGTTTTCAAGTGATTATTCAAATCTGAATCTATTTAGAATACAAAAATGAGTAGTCCTCCAAATACCCCCTATTTTACTGAACCGTCTTTCTCATCATGTCAACGTAAAGGAGTTTCAATGTCTTCACAAAAGAGAATGCAGTCTATTAATCTGGACAAAATTTTACGATCCTTTTTAACCTTTATATTATGCTCGTTCATTGAGAGTCTGTGTGATTAACCAAGTTTCTCCTTAACACTAACCATTCCTAAAAGTGACAGTGAAATCAACGTGCTTCTCTGAGTTCAACGTTTATTAGTTTTTTCTTTCATTTTGTGTATATTTCTAAAACCATTTTTTGTCCACGTGACATCACCTCCTTGCTGCAAACAGGGAAAGCAAAACAATGCATTTTTTACTACAAGCCGCAAAGCCAACTTTTCCGTTCGAACCATACAGAATTAAAGCTGACAATATATTTCATGTTGTTGCCTATGCTGTCTGTGATACTAGGATACCAAGTGTTGAATGACCTCTTTTGTCAATATTCTCTTTGAGAAACAGCTGTGAAAAATTAAGCTTACAGTCACAGAACTTCCTTCTTGGGGATGCAAGCCTGTAGTTAAAATTATCTGAAAAATAAAAGAACTGAAGAAGTGAATCAAATAGAATAACTGGAAGCAAGATAATAGTCTTATTCCTCAAATGTCTTTCAAAAAAACGGTACACGGTTAAGCACAACACGCGGAGAGAAAAAAACGAAAAAAAATCTACTTTCCACCAGACACCGCGGAACCGACAGTGCCCCTCTCACCTGCAACTTCGCGTGCAGCTCCCAATGTGCGAATGCGCACAACAGCTACACACCAAGCCACTGGAACTGTGTAGTGCCCAGTTCTATACAAAGGTTTTTGTATCTTTGTTATTAACTAGGTGAAGGCAACTGATATTAAGCTTAAGGATTTATGTTGTACGAGGGGCGTTCAGTAAGTAATGCAGCACATTTTTTTCTCGGTCAGCTTCGGCTGAAAATATGCGGAATTTGTAATGAGACCGTGGAATATTCCCATTGCAGCCCCTATGGTTTCCTGGCGTTCCGATAACTGGCGGCGCTATACGTAGCATTCAAAAAGCCATCTGTAACAGAGGTGCGTTCCAAGCAGAGAGCTGTCATTGAGTTTCTTTGTGCTGAAAAAGAGAGCATCGCAGGTGTTCACTGGCGCTTACAGAACGTCTACGGAGACCAGACAGTAAACAAAAGCACGGTGAGTCGTGAGCGAGACGTCTGTCATCATCGCAACAAGGTCGCGCGAACCTGTCCGATCTCCCATGTGCTGGCCCGTCGCACACAGCTGTGATTTCTGCAATGTTGTGACGTGTGGACACTCTCATTCGACGTGACCGACAGGTCAAAGTCAAACACCTCGCTGCACAACTGGACGTCTCCGTTGGTAGCACTGACACACTCGTCCACCAGTTGGGATACCTAAAGGTGTATGCCCGCTGGGCATAGTGATGGACCATCTGTGCGCAACTGCTTGCGCGTTACAAGGCTGATCGCGACAATTTTTTGTAGAATATCGTCACAGGGAATAACATTAAGGTTCATCTGTTCTAACCGGAAACAAGAAGGCAATCCATGGAATGGCGCCACATTACGTCTCCTCCAAAAAAAGTTCAAAGCCGCACTCTCAGCCGGAAAATTCAGGCGACGGTCTTCGAGGACTGTGAAAGAATTATTCTGTTTGATGTCTCCCTCATGGTGGAACGTTCAACTCTGAAGTGTACTGTGCTACCCTCAGGAAACTGAAGCAACGACTTCAGCGCGTTCGTCGTCACAAAAATGCAAGCGTGGGAAAATAAAACGCCTACAGCCATCCTTATGATTTTATTTATTTTGTTGCAACCAGTTTCGGCGTCTCAGTGCGCCATCTTCAGGCTGTAGATGATGCGGAAGGGGTTGATACGATCCCTATATATATCGCAACAGTAGCCAGCATAACTGGACACCCAGATATTCTGAAAACTTAGGTGTCCGTACACAGGTCATCTGACTGCATGCAGTCACGTCACACACTGTACTGTTCTAATTTGCAAGAGCGCTCTCTCCAACACAGCAGCTTTCTCTATCAGTTGCTCATAATTGTACAATCAAAATTCCACCAGAGGCAGACACTCGTCGCGAGCAAAGCAACCGTAAAGCACACAGATTAGGGCAGCTGACACATTTCTCAAGAGCCTCCCAATGAACGAAGTATGGACAGAGTGGAGATTCCCTCATGGGCACTGTAGAATTGCAGCAGCCCCTCTCACTTGATATTATCGATAATGTTTAATATAACGAGTCCATTTTTCTTTAGTTCTTACTTCATACTTGTACGAGGAGCGTTCAATAAGTAATACAACTTTTTTCTGAAAGCGTGTTGGTTTTCTCAGGATTCTACTACATCATATTATTCCCCACTCTTTTGGCTACAAAACCCTAGTTATCAACATAATTTTCTTTCAATGTGACGACCTTACGCCACCTTACTGGAAGGGCCTGTATAGCTGCATGGTACCACTCTACTGGACGACGTCGGAGCCAACAGATAGTAGCGATGAAGTGCGGATATTCCCGTACGACCATTTCACGAGTGTACTGTGAATATCAAGAATCCGGTAAAACATCTAATCCCCAACATCGCTGCGGCCGGAAAAAGATCCTGCAAGAACGGGACCAACGACGACTGAAGAGAATCGTTCAACGTGACAAAAGTGCAAACCTTCCGCAAATTGCAGCAGATTTCAATTCTGGGCCATCACCAAGTGTCAGTGTGCGAACCATTCAACCAAATATCATCGATATGGGCTTTCGGAGCCGAACGCCCACGCGTGTACCCTTGATGATTGCTCGACACAAAGTTTTACGCCTCGCCTGGGCTTGTCAACACAGACATTGGCCTGTTGATGACTGGAAATATGTTGTCTGGTCGCACGAGTCTCATTTCAAACTGTATAGTGCGGATGGACGTATAAGGGTATGGAGACAACCTCATGAATCCATGTCAGCAGGGGGCTGTTCAAGCTAGTGGACACTCTCTAATGGTTTGGGGCGTATGCAGTTGGAGTTATATGGGACCCCTGATACGCCTAGATACAGTCTGACAGGTGGCACGTACGTAAGCATCCTTTCTGATCACCTACATCGATTCATGGCCATTGTGCATTCCGACGAACTTGGGCAATTCCAGCAGAACAGTGCCAACCCGCCGGCCGAAGTGGCCGTGCGGTTCTAGGCGCTGCAGTCTGGAACCGCGAGACCGCTACGGTCGCAGGTTCGAATCCTGCCTCGGGCATGGACGTGTGTGATGTCCTTAGGTTAGTTAGGTTTAACTAGTTCTAAGTTCTAGGGGACTAATGACCTCAGCAGTTGAGTGCCATAGTGCTCAGAGCCATTTGAACCAAGTGCGAACCCCACAAGGCCGGAATTGCTACAGGGTGGCTCCAGGAACACTCTTCTGAGGTTAAACACTTCTGCTGGCTACCAGACTCCCCAGACATGAACATTGTTGAGAACATCTGGGATGTCTTGCAACGTGCTGTTCAGAACAGGTCACCACCACCTCATACTCTTACGGATTTATGGACAGCCCTGCAGGATTCATGGTGTCATTTGCCTCCAGCACTACTTCAAACATTATTCGAGTTCATGCAACGTCGTGTTGCGGGTGCTTACTAGAGAATGGTTTGTTAATAAGGAGATGGACTCCTATTTGCCCGTAATACAGCTGCGATTCTTCTTGGAATACTGGCGTATAATGATTGTATAGTATCCAGTGCAATGATACGCCATTCTTCGATCAGAACCTCTTCTAATTACTGCAGTGACGAGGGAGGCGGAAATCTGCTCCGGAGTCTGCGCTCCAATACCGCCGACAAGGGTTCGATAATGTTAAAGTTCGGGGACCGTGCTGGCCAGGGAAGACGCTGAAGCTCAGTTGCATGCTCCTCATATCACGATTGTACTGTCCTGGCTGTGTCAATGGGTGCATTATCGTCCTGAAGTATGGCATCATTGTTGGGGAACAACGTTTGAATCATGAGCTGCACCTGATCACCTAAAATGTTCACACAATCGTTGGTTTAACAAGGCCTTTGAGAGTAATGATGGGACAAGTAGAATATCATGATATGGCTGGCCACAACATTACACTTAAACCTCCACGCTTAACCGTTGGAATCAAGCAATCAGGATTGTAGCCTTCTTTTGGCGTTGTACAGACGTAAACCTGGCCGGACGTTGAAAATAACGAAAACGTTGACTCGTCGGACCATATGATCCGTTTCCACTGGTTAACCGTTCAGGATTTATGCTCCTGACACCATGTTTTTCGCTTCTTTGGGTTCGTTGTCGTCACTAATGATTTCGGTATAGCAGCTCGTCCATGAATATTTCGTATTAGCGTACGACGATCTCTGTCATTTAGTTTTGATTTGCACCCACTATTACGTTTACACGATGATGTTTTTCCGTGTTTTTTTGTAGGTTGTCAAGACTGTTGAAACAGTTGCTGTTGAAACATTCAGTAAGTTGCTGTTTTGGTTACTCGCGCTCCAGCTAATCGGGCCCCCACAATCTGCCCTCTTTGGAACTCTGTAAGGTCTTTCATCGCACGTCGACCTCGGCCTCCGAATGCAAATACGAAGTGTGCACTACTCGTAAACAACCTGCATTGATGCCTAGTGCCTACTGAACACACACAGTCCAGCGCGACACGTGACTTACCTGCGTTGTTGACTGTCAAACACAACAGTCCAATGACTACCACTTTTCAAATTATTTAGTCCATCCCCTGTAAGTCAGAGGGTAAAACACACTCGTCTAATCTCTGTGTGAGAAGGACACGGATGAAACTTTCGGTAAAAATGGAAACAATGAGAAAGATGTGAGAGAGTGCCAGGCACCTTTTATTGCAGCAGCTTAGTTAGATAACCACTACGAGGATAGTTGGGCACTGTGAAATGGTCCTCAGATACCGCACCGGACCACAGACAGTGCGAGGAATCGTCCGCGGACTGTTTTCGCCCAGAATAGCCGGCTGGCCGTCCTATTTCTCCAATTAACTCCGCGTTCACGCATTAGTCACCAGCTTTGCTCGAGGCTGTCTGAAGAAGCCGAGAGCAACTTCACAATTATGTAGCTCATTACTGAGAGTGCTACAGGCTCACGAGCACGGGTTAACTTACTAGAAAATAACCAACATCTCACCCGTATCAACTAACAATAAGGGAACTGAAGTATACTCTACTTTCAACGCAAATACTCGTATAACTGTAACGATCACTGTTTAGCGATCTTTTTCCACATCTTCGTGGATTTATATTTACGATTTCTGGAAAACCGGTGGCGCTGCTGTCAATGTTCACAAGCAATTTTTTTTAATGGTATTGATTCCACATACTCTTTCTATAGTAGAGTAGTGGAGTAGGCAGCAGAAAAATCGTTTGTTAAAACGTCTATATCTCCTTAATTTAAATAAATCCACCTGATGCGCAGGCATAATCCTCCGAAACGTGTAGTGGAATATCAATAAAACTGAATAGTTACAGTTAACTATGTATTTCAATTGACATTCATAACAATCGCGTTTAGGCCTAATAGAAAATGGTTCCGTTTAAAGTTTTCTCTACTTTGCTACGTAGGTTTAACTGTTTTTGAGCTTTGTTTTGGTTTCTTTCGATATTTTCAGTGCCATTAAAGTCCCACTGTTTAAAAGAAACGTACTTACTAAGGATTTGGTTTTATAGTGACGCATACTTCTGAGTATACATGCTGTTTAAAAGAAAGTGTCACTTATTCCTACGGGAGTGGTATTGTTCAAAACTAGAAGAATGCTTCCTATAATGATATGTCCACATTCCATTACCTCCTGACATATGATTCAGTCTGTCCTCTCACTCCCATCTGTCTGTTACTTAGAAAGATTTACCATAGGCAGTGCTGCATGTGGCTATCACCGCTCTGGCAAATCCTTAAGGACTTCCGTAATTTCAACATTGTGTGAAATTAGATTCAGCAATGCAATATATTTGTAATATATTAATTATGATTTCCGTCAGAGTAGCAAATAATATTTTTATTAGTGACTAATTTCGAACATTTTCGTTTGTTCTCAAATCATTAATTAAATTAGAAGGTACAATGTAATTAACAAAACGTGAAATACAATATTTTCAAACTTTTTGTGACACAGATTACAGCAGTGCACTAAATCAATTGTGACATACCTGCATTTGTAATGTTACACTGTACATAATACATTTCTTTTTACATCAGCTCAATATAACAAATGTTACGTGACTGTATTACGATTGTCTTGATACACTCGAAATTCGATTGGCGTTACACTCAAAATTGGATAGTCTGAAAGGGTACAGTACCGCCCGACATTGAAAATAGGTACAACATACTTCATTATTTTTGTCAGAACAACACATTTTTTTTCTAATAATAACTCAATTTCAATTAATACAGTGAAGCCGGATACCAGTGTGGGAAAGAATGACAATTTATTTATTTACTTGATCACATGTGCACTCCCACAAAGTAAATCTCTACATCCAGTTTGGTGAGATCTGTGAAATGAATGAATGTATGGTCATCTGCTAACTGCAGATAGTGAATGTGAATATATGATCATCTTTGAAACGATCCTTTGGTCACCTTTGGTGGAACCAAAGAGATGAAATATACCGGAGCTTTGAGCGCCTGAAATGTGGCTGACCAATACAGTAGCAAGGTCCTCCCCCACTTCAGCAGAGGTGCGAGAGGACCTCAAGAACGGCCATGTTTCCGCACTCTGCCGCTGGATCTTGTGCTGTTAAGACCTGTCTTAGTTGTGCTCCGTAAAGACAAAAGAGTGGAGACATGATATGCATGTGGAATATTTAAGAGTAGTTTGAAATAATAATTTCTCTATTTCAGGAACTTTTGTGGGGAGAATTAAATGTCAGGCGGGTAATATTAATGGGATCGTAGTAATCTTCGGAAGTGACCAACGGTCACAATGAAACCACGTGTAGCAATAAGTTGAAATACTTCCGTGTGCTTAAGTTAAGCTGAATTACTAGCGTGTGTACAATAAGTTGAAATATTTAAGAAATAGCGTGTGTACCATAAGTTGAAATATTTAAGAAATGGCGTGTGCAGGACTTGAAATTAGAGACGAGTACTTCCGCGTGGTGAGTACTGTGTGAGTCTCAAACTGTGTATCAGACAAAAGATAAAGAGAAGTACTCGTCCATAGTATCAGTTGAGGACTCGCGTGTGTGATGAATACATTCTTAATATTACTTTGCGTGATATGATTCCGTGTGACACTAGATTCAAACTCTGAGAGAGAAGCAAGGTGAGTCGGCCGTCTATCCAGCAACGCCACTTGGCTTGCATTGCACAGGAAGACGTGCATATATCTCCAGAGTTCATAGTAGGAAAGTAGAATTACGAAGTGGGGCAGTGTCGTGTAAAACTGGGATAAATATTAATTGAAGTGGGAAAGCTGAAAGTGATAATGTTGTGACTATTCCCTGTGTAGTATTTCATATTGTAGTGTGGTGTATGTCATGTAATTTGGGTATGTGTGGTTTGCATGGGAGAGTAGCGAGGTAGTTTCAAAAGATTAGTGGGTTATGCGTGTTCCTTTTGTACTGCTCGGTCTGGAGGAAAGTTTCGTGGTGATGATTGTGAGAGTTGAAGTGTGAGAAATAATAAAAGATCCACCATCCTATCCAGAAAGTGCACTGTAGCGTTAAATAATTACGAGACCATAATATAGAGATTCACCAATGTAAAGCCATGCCCACTGGGCGGAATTTCTCATGTGTTATTGTTGTAGGTTATAGAATTTGTGTGTTTAGGTTATAGAATTTATCGGAATAAATAAGATAGTGAAAAGAAAAAGATTGGTGGACTTTTCTTTCGAATTGTATGTTGTCATGATGTCCCGAATTTATAACGTGTGCGCCATTCATATTCAGTGCGGTGGCCACGTGTTGATAAAAGCCGTTAAATAAAAGACAAAAAGAAAATGTGGTATTGCCAGTGCGTAGTGAATAGTCAGAGTTCTGTAAATCACTGATAGTCAGATGTGCGTTTCAGTTGCGTATTATTCATACAGGAGGATAATTTGTAACTTAATTGTGAGTACGAGAGTTCATGTTACTCGATAAATAAGAATGAATCCACTCGCTTGGCAGACCACTCATCTTGCAGGCCTGACTGCTTGATGCCACAGTATGAGCAAGGTATGTGGGTGCCTCTCAAGTCGTCATTAGTTGTTTAAACATAAAAACGTACTTGACAGGCTCCTCCATTTGTTTATTATGTGTCCGTATGATATGTGTCTCATAGACCATAATGTTACAACTAAATACATAATTTGAGAATGAACGGAAACGTTAGAAACTAGTCGCTAGTAAAAATATTATTTACGACGCTGACGGAAAACTTAACTGGTCTACCGCAAATCATTAAGTTCTTCGTCTCAATACCTTGGCTACGTTCGGACTGCTTCAGATGCGTTGGTCAGATGCTCCTGCAACGTCTGCACATTGTCGATGGATTGGGCAGACACTGAGGTGACAAAAGTCATGGGATACCTCCCAATATGGTGTCGTCGTGGCATGGACTCAACAAGTCGTTGGAAGTCCCCTGCAAAATATTGAGCCATTCTGCCTCTATAGCCGCTCATAATTACGAAAGTGTTGGCGGTGCAGGAATATGTGCACGAACTGACCTCTCGATAATGCTCCATTAATGTTCGATGGGATTCATGTCAGCAGTCAGGGTGGCGGAATCGTTCGCTCGAGCTGTCCAGAATGTTCTTCAAACCAATCACGAACAACAATTGTGGTTTCGTGACATGGTGTATTGTCATCCATAAAAATTCCACCGTTGGCAACATGAAGTCCATGAATAGCTGCAATCGATCTCCAAATAACGGAACAAAAACATTTCACGTCAATGATCGGTTCAGATGGACCAGAGAACCCAGTCCATGCCATGTAAACATAGCCCACACCACTATGGAGCCACCACCAACTTGCACAGTGCCTTGTTCACAACTTCGGTCCATGTCTTCGTGGGGTTTATGCGACACTTCAACCCTGGCATCAGCTCGTACCAATCGAAATCGAGACTCATCTGACCAGGTCACGGTTTTCCAGTCATCAAGGGTCCAATCGATATGGTCACGAACCCAGGAGAGGCGCTGAAGGTGTTGTGCTGTTAGCAAAGACACTCGCGTCGGTCGTCTGCTGCCATAGCTCATTAACGCCAAATTTCGCCGCAGTGTGCTAATGGATACGATCGTCGTACATCCCACATTGATTTCTACTGTTATTTCACGCAGTGTTGCTTGTCTGTTAGCACTGACAACTCTACGCAAACGCTGCTGCTCTCGGTCGTTAAGTGAAGGCTGTCGGCCAATGCGTTGTCCGTGGTGAGAGGTAACGCCTTAAATTTAATGGTCTCGGTACGCTCCTGACATTGTGAATTTTGGAATACTGAGTTCCTTAACGATATCCGAAATGGAATGTCCGATGCGTATAGCTCTAACTACCATTCCTCGTTCAGACTCTTTTAATTCCCGTCGTGGGGGCATAATTACGTCAGACACCCTTTCACATGAATCACCTGTGTGCAAATGACAGCTCTGCCAATGTGCTGCCCTTTTATATCCTATGTACAGGATACTTCCGCCATATGTATATGTGCATATCGCTTTCCCATGACTTCTGCTACCTCAGGGAAAGTTGATTTAACTTTCTTGAAGCACCTGATGATGGTCTGCGGACTGAAACCGGTTGTGATGAAGAAGTATTTATCAGCAGCTCTTGGTGATGAGCTGTGATGCTTTTTAAATTTATGAGACGTAGCGGACCACCTTCACAAAACATAAACTGTGACCCTCAGAACCGCTGGGCCGCTGTTGGCTCCGCGATCCAGCGAGGCCGTCGTGTTTGGTAACAGCGGCGGCGGCTGCACAGGAAACGCACCGCTAAACGCCGGCCCGGCCAGAGGTCAGCCTCCGCGCCGCTCTGCTCGGCCTTGGCCGCACTGCTGTTCATCTGTCCGTTACAATCGGCGCAGTTCACAGGGGCACGCCCATTACCTCTCCCTTGGAACCTGTGTTTAAATCGGGAGCGTAGGTATGGGGAGGGGGGAGGGGGGGGGGTGGACACGTGGTTCAACCACACTCCCCTCCCCGCCTTCCCCCATTCTACAACTATGTAGTCAAATTTTCTTCCCTTCTCTCTCTCTCTGTTACGTTTTTGTGGGTGTAAAGTCTCTCACGTTAAGATATGGCAGTTATTAGCTGTAATGAATATGAGATTAAATTTTGCCCACTTTTCCTCCCCACGGACTACCACCTCAATGTTGGTGTTGGTGGTGGTGGTGGTGGTAGGGTGGTGGGGGGTTTGTGTGTCTCAGTGATCTACTGATCTTTGCTCCTGGTGGGGTCACCAATGCCAGTCTGGTCAGTAGGAGAGAGTGCAGACAAAGTGTAGTCCCACTAGCAGGCACCTTCTTGGGAATATGTGGACGGCCACCACATGGGCCTTTAGCTAAGTCTGACATTACTCACATCTACTTGTGTCAGGCTTCTGCTGTCTGTCGGCCTCCATTGATCAACTCTTCTGTTTCCTACCCAAAATGTCAATGATGTATCAAAAAGAATCATTCCATTGAAAAAAATCAGAACTATTATGTTATTTGTGATACGTGTGTGAACAATGTACTGTTGCAAAGGGCAAACTCTCCATTTTTACATGGTTCCTCCTAGATAGCAGCAGTGTGTGTCCACTTCAGTTCCGGTAAGAATGGTGTCGGGACAACAGAAAGCGTTTTTTGATTTACGTTTTGCGCAGTGCGGGTCAGTAATAACTGTTCAGAGTGACTTTCGTACTAGGCATGGTGATCCTCCTATGGCACAGAGCATTAGACGATCGCATGAGAGTGACTCTTCAAAATTTAATGTGTTTTGTGCAGTTTCAAGGGAAAAGGTGTCTGGTCCACTTTTCTCTGGCGAGAACACTGTTACAGGAGGCACACATCTCGATATGCTTGAGAACTTCCTTTTCCCACAGTTGGAGACTGATTCGAACGACTTCATTTACCAACAGGATAGGGTACTGCCACACTGGAGTCTGGAACTGCGGGAATTTTTAAATCAAAGACCTACTGAACGATGGTTCGGTCGCACTGGACCAAATGATTCAGTCTTATATTATTGGCCTCCAAAATCAGCGGACCTGACTGTATGCGATTATTTCTGGTGGGGTTTTTTAAAAGATTCTGTTTATGTGCCTCCGTTACCAACAACAACGAATGAACTGAGATATCGTATAGCATCAGCAGTGGATGCTCGCTGCAGAGTGCCGCATTGATATATGCTGTGCATCTCAAGGGGGGCGGATTGAACACCTATGAAAAAGTATCAAAAAAGATCTTGAGTTTCCCGCTCATCAAAAAACAAAACTCATTGTATATGTTTGCTAGCTTCAGAAATATAGACTTACCAGATCGAATAATTCTTTCTGGTACCGCCTTAATTGTGTTTCGAGGCTTGAGGGTATCTTTAATTTTTCTTTTCAATTTGTGCCGTCGTCCGCAGCTAGTGGTCTTGCGGTAGCGTTCTCGCTTCCCGCGCATGGGGTCCCGGGTTCGATTCCCGGCTGGGTCGTTGATTTTTTCCTGCCTCGAGATGACTGGGTGTTGTTGTGTCGTCTTCATAATCATCCTTCATCCCCATTACGGTCGGAGGAAGGCAATGGCAAACCAACTCCACTAGGACGTTGCCTAGTACAGCGGTGCGGGTCTCCCACATCGTTACGGCGCTGCGGTCAGTAGCGCCTTAATAAGACAACAAATGTCTGGCGCAGTTGTTAGATCTGTTACTGCTGCTACAATGGCACGTTATCAAGATTTAAGTGAGTTTGAACGTGGTGTTACAGTTGGTGCTCGAGCGATGGGACACAGCATCTCCGAGGTAGCGATGAAGTGGGGATTCTCCCTTACGACCATTTCACGAGTGTACCGTGAATATCAGGAATGCAGTACAACATCAAATCTCCAACATCGCTACGAGTGGAAAAATATACTACAAGAACGGGACCAACTACGAGTGGAGAGAATCGGTCAACATGACCGAAGTGCAGCCCTTCCGCAAATTGCTGCAGATTTCAGTCCTGGGCCATCAAAAAGTGTCAGCATGTGAACCATTCAACGAAATATCATCGGTATGGGCTTTCGGAGCCGAAGTCCCACGCGTGTACCCTTGATACAAAGCTTTACACCTTATCTGGGCCCTTCAGCAACGACATTGGACTGTTGATGACTGGAAACATGTTGCCTGGTCGGACGAGTCTCGTTTCAAACTGTATCGAGCGGAGACAATCTCATAAATTCAGAGACCCTGCAGGTTGGCAGGGGACTGTTCAAGCTGATGGAGGCTCTGTAATGGTGTGGGGTGTATGCAGTTGGAGTGATACGGGAACCCTGGTACGTCTAGATACGACTCTGATAGGTGACACGTACGTAAGCATCCTGCCTGATGACGTGCATCCATTCATATACATTGTGCATTCCGACGGACTCGGGCGGTTCCAGCAGGACAATGCGACACCCCACATTTCCAGAATTGCTACAGATTGGCTCCAGTATCACTCTTCTGAGTTTAAACACTTCCGCTGGTCACCAAACTCCACAGACACGAACATTATTGAGCATATTTGGGATGCCTTGGAACTTGCTGCTCATAAGAGATCTCCGTCCCCTCGTGCTATTACGGATTTATGGACAGCCCTGCAGGATTCATGGTGTCATTTCTCTCCAGCACTACTTCAGACATTAATCGAGTCCATGCCACGTCGTGTTGCTGCACTTCTGTGTGGTCGCGGGGGCCCTAGACGACGTTAGGCGGGTGCACCAGCTTCTCTGGCTCTTTAGTGTATAGCAAAGTATACCAGAGCGGTGGATAATTTTTTCTGGGGAGGGGGGGGGGGGGGGAAGAGCGTTGGGGAGGAGGGTGGAGCTCTCAGTTATAGTTCTGTTCAACTACAAGATGTTCATTCAGATCAGTACGGTAACTTTACAGAAGCTCTCCTTTCTTTCAGGAGTGCTAGTTCTGCAAGGTACGCAGGAGAGCTTCTGTAAAGTTTGGAAGGTAGGAGGCGAGGTACTGTCAGAGGTGAAGCTGTGAGGAAGGGGCGTGACTCGTGCTTGGGTAGCTGAGATGGTAGAGCACCTGCCCGCGAAAGACAGAGGTCCCGAGTTCGAGTCTCGGTCCGGTACACAGTTTTAATGTGCCAGGAAGTTTCATATCAGCGCACACTCTGCTGCAGAGTGAAAATCTCATTGTGGATACCTATTATTGCAGGAACTGCTTTGTTGCAGGACATCCGATGCAATAAAATAACACAGAGATTTTGGCATGCACCTCAAGTTGCTGGATAGTGTGGTTAAGGAAACTGTTGAAATTAAACTAGTAAGTGAGCTTCTAAAGACGGAGGTTTTTTGTTTCAGTTCTGCATAGAATACTACTCCACCTTCCCGGTCAAACAGCAGAGGGGCAGAGTTATCACTACTTGCTCACCCGTTGTTTTTTAATATTTCACTATCGATAACGTCTGACTTGATTATTTTTAGCGCCCTGACGTCAATCGTTAACAACTGAAGCCTTATAGGATCACTTAGTTGCCGGTCTGTTCATCTGTCTGCCCGTCCGGCAGGAACGGGTAGAGGTATCAAAACTCAAATTTATTTCAGGCACTAAGGTCTGTGGTCCTTCGGCGGTGTGAAATATTTATGCTTGTAAGTCAATACAATCAAAATATGCGGCCATTTATGTAACAGATTTCATCCTCGCGAACTCTCATGGCCTGTTGACCTAGAATCATGAAATTTGGCAAGAAGCAAGGTTTCACATTACGACTGAAGGAAAAAACTGAAAATTGTTATTTTGTAATTATTTCACATAAAAATAGTTTTTTTGTCATTTATTCTCTTCCGTCTGCTAAGACCACGTTTTCTCAGGAACTGGTATCAGTATCAAGTTGAAATTTATTTCAGGCAATAAGGTCTACGGTCCCTTGGCAGTGCAAAAAAAATTAAGTTTCTAAATAAATACGCTCAAAAGGTATGCCTATTTATGTAACATATTTTAATGCTTGCTAGGTCACTCGTCAAAATCTATAGGCTACTTTCGTTGACCTAGAATCATGAAATTTGACAAGAATCAACGCTGCACAATGCAAGTAAAGGAAAAAATCCGAAAATTATGAATTTGTAATTAAATGCGAATATTTTTTTGCCATTTGTTGTCTGTCTGTCTGTTAAAGCATTGTTTTGTCAGGAACGAGTATAGGTATCAAGTTGAAATTTACGTCAAATACCGAGATCTAGGCTTCCTTGGTGGTGTAAAAAAAATTAAGCTTCTAAATCAGCGCAGTCCACAGATAGATATCCGTCACTCATTTTGATACTCGCAAACGTACACATAAAACCTATAGATGAAGTTGTCTATAAATGTCCGACCTGGTGGGTTAGCGGTAACGCGTGTACTTGGCAACCAAGAGCTTGCGGGACAGAATCTCGGTTACACCATTAATTTTTCAGTCTTCGTTTTATCTTAGTTTTCAACTCTCAACTCTAAAAGGAGCCTCCAGATACAAGTGGTTCGGATTCCGCGTTAAACTGTAGGCCACCTTTCCCTGGCTGGCTAACTGGTGTAGGTTAAAGACGCGCAAGTCTACATCCACGTCACACTACGCAAGCCACCTAAAGGTGTGTGGAGGAGGGTTCTTTTCGTACCACTAACTGAGCCCTCACCGCTATTCCACTCGCGAAGAGCGCGTGGGAAGAATGATTGTCGGTAAGCCTCTGTATTGGCTCTAATTTCTCGAATTTTTTCCTCGTGGTCATTTCGCGAGACATATGTGTGTGTGTGTGTGTATTGGGGGGGGGGGGGGGGAAGAAATAGCATGCTGTCCTACTCTTTCCAGAAAGAGTTCCCTCAAAATTTCTATAGTAAATCTCTCCGTGGTTCTCTACGCCTCTCTTGTAATGTCTGCCAATGGAGGTTGTTGAGCATATCCGGAACGCTCTCGTGCCTGGTGAACGCTCCCGTGGCGAAACTTGCCGCTCTTCATTGGATGTTCTCTATCTCTTCTATCAGTCCTGCCTGGCAGGGATCCCAGACAGATGAACAATACTCAAGAATCGGCCGAACAAGCGCTTTATAAGCCACGTACTTCGTGGATGAGTTAAATTTCCTTAAGATTCGTGCTAGGAATATGAGTCTGGCATCTGCTTTTCCCACTATTTGTTTTATATGGTCATTCCACTTGAGGTCGCCACGGATAGTTGCGCCTAGATATTTTACGGTAGATGCTGTTTCCAGCGTTGGTCATCAATAGTGTCACTGTAAAGTACTGGATTTCTTCTACTACGTATGCGCCAAATGTTACATTTATTTTCGTTCAGTTTCTATTGCCAGAGCGTGCACTATTCATCAATTCACTGGCGGTCAGTCTGCAAATCGTTACTATCTTCTGGCGCTGCTACTTTGTTATAGACAACCGCATCATCTGCGAACAGCCTTAGAGAGTGTCCGACGCTTTCTTCTAGATCATTTATATATACCGTAAACAGTAACGGTCCTATCACCCTTCACTGGGGGACTTCGGAAATAACCTTTACATCTGTCGATTTTTTTCCGTTAAGAGCGAAGTGGTAAGTTCTATATGCAAGGAAGTCTTAAATCCAGTCGCAGATCTGCTCCGATACTTGACAAGCTCGTATTTTTTTCACTAAGCGGCAGTGTGAGACGGTGTGAAATGCTTTCCTGAAGTCACACGGGATCGACCTGAGCACCGAAAACAGCGCTGTGGGCCTCATGGAGGTAACGAAATTATTATTGTAATTGCCATTAACTGTACACACACAATTAAGTTCGTACGGAACCCTGAGAGTGCTGATGCTCCTCGCACTTGTTCGGTGTTTCTGCTGTGCGACGGCAGTTGTTGCTAAAGGTGTGCGTTGTCTTCCTGCATTCGTCGTCTTTTGGCTTCTTCGTTTACTCGCTCACCAAGGGTGTGAGTTGCCATGCACCACGATCTCTCGTGTAGTTCGTGCTATGCAAATGACGGGATGTTGACCTGTTGAAATATCCGCGGTTGTCAAGGACGTTACCCGGCTGCATTTCCGTAGGTTCCTTGAACTTACTTTCTTTGCTTAAAACTAGCTTACCAACTGAGGTCTTGATAATCATACGGATGCTTCTCTTTTCTGCTACAGGCAGCATCTGTCTTTCCCCGTACTCTTGCATGCGTCTACAGCTTTGCATTTCTCCTCTAGCCATTTCTGCTTTGCTGTTTTGTATTTTCTCTCAATCTCAGTTTTTAGGCGTCTGAATTGCTTTTTTACTGCTTCATTTGCTCCATTTTTATATTTCATGTTTTTTAGTTGATTAAATTTAAAGTCTCGTGTTTTACGGGACCTTGTTTTTTTTTGTGTGTTTGATCCTCTGTTGCCCTCCCTATTTCGTATCTCAAAACTATCCATCCGTCCTCTATCGTAATCCTTTCTTCAGTTTCAGTTAATTGTTACCTAATGCTCCATTTGAAAGATACGAATTACTGTGTAGCTAAAGCCTCGTTTCTTCCTAAAATAATCTGAATTATTAGCTCAGTTCTCTGGTGTAGCCGAAGGCGATTTGGGTGTTCGATGGATCAGCTCTTCTTTAATTTGTTTCAGGTCAGCTATTTTTTTATTTATTTATTTTTATTTCGTTTGGTGCTGTCTATCCCTCGACAGTCGCCAGTTCCTCTTCGGTGGCTCATCGTCCCTAGTACTTTTGCTTATGAAGCCAAAGTATACTAAACATATTCTCAGCATTGTGTCCTTATGCAAAAGTTTTTGGTATGATCGGATCTGAGATGCTTTATGCTGTTTCTGGATCAGTAAATGACCTAAAACTTAACTTAGAATTTGTGTATTTATCCCTAGTTGCCCTTCTCCAGAGTCCACGTTGATTACCAAAGTCAGTTGTGGGGAAAAATTCTTAGCGATCATTATGAATTCAGTTAACATTCTGATGTTCTTACTCTTCTAGGTACTTTGGTAGCTGATAGCAACTCTTAGTGCAAACTGTCGGATTATGTACCAATGACAATCACCTTTGAAAACCTAATTTAAGAAATAATACAATTTTTTACTCCTGTAGTTTCTTCGGCGTTGTTATTAGCATCAGTGTGCTCTGCAGTCACTATGTTTTTTTTCTGTTTTTCCTCGGCAATAACCTCTCACTCTTTCTTTACTTTCATGATCAACAACAGAAGTTGTTCTTTGCTTGCAGTCAACAAGTTTATGTCAACAACGTACAAGCGGCTAACAATGTTTGTACTGTCGATTTTCACGGCGGAGAGTGACAGTCTAGACTTTGTGATTATGAGTTTTGTATACACGTGTGGAAAGCAAAGCTGATGTAACGCTATCTTTCCTGATGCTGAACCAGTGTTTCACTTAGAATGGCACCTGCACGGCTCTCGTGTAAAATCGAAACGGCCTTAGAATGACCAAAGAAACACAACATAAATCTTTTTCATATTCTACGGTCGCAGGTTCGAATCCTGCCTCGGGCATGGATGTGTGTGATGTCCTTAGGTTAGTTAGGTTTAAGTAGTTCTAAGTTCTATGGGACTGATGACCTCAGATGTTAAATGGTTCAAATGGCTCTGAGCACTATGGGACTTAACTTCTGAGGTAATCAGTCCCCTAGAACTTAGAACTACTTAAACCTAACTAACCTAAGGACATCACACACATCCAGGCCCGAGGTAGGATTCGAACCTGCGACCGTAGCGGTCGCGCGGTTCCAGACTGTAGCGCCTAGAACCGCTCGGCCACTACGGACTGCTCAGATGTTAATTCCCATAGTGGTCAGAGCCATTTTGAGAACCATCTTGAGACGTTGCAGAATGATATACAGATATTTTTGCGTATGATAAGTAGTTCAGGGGTAGTGCACTGGTTTACAGGTTCGATGTCAGACACTGCTAAGTTTTTGAACAAAAATCATCAGCAATTTCAGCCGAAAATTTCTGGTATAAGGAGTCATCTACATTCTGACAAAGGCCTTGTCAAAGAAGCATATAGCATTGTAATGGAACGGAACACATATCTTAGGAAATAACAAGTTTATGCTACACCAGTACCTGATTCCCACATGACCTACCTCTGCGTCTGCCAAAAATGCACACTATTCATGAACTTTGCACCAGACAGAACAGAATGTCGTTGGAAGAGGGCGCATAACCATGAGACGAAAATTGACAGATGTCACAGAAAACAGTGTGCAATTTTGACGTTGCTTGACAGCAACACTGCCCAATAAAGGATTAAAATTTTCAGAAAAAGGAAGGACTTCAATAGCATAAGTCACACAGGAGTGAAACCGATAGGAAGTGCAGTACAGCGATTCACTCAATCACAAATGAATATGGAAAGAGCCAGTCATCAGCGGTATTCTCTTCTCTTTGTTACCATAAATGGCACGTGTGACAGGCCTAGACGTGTCTTACAACGTCAAAGCAAAACACAGAATTTCGAATATGTCCACCAATACGACGTCTTCAAGTGATGTTCATCGTCCCAGCAAGTAGATCTTGTCTTCGCTGCTTTTGATGTGAGACTTTAACGGAATTACGAAGAAATAATGAGTTCCATAATGTATAGGTATGCCAGCTATGTTTTATATTGCACATTTCTTCAGATAAAATATCAAACTGAACAACAATGTCGCGTGGTAACATGTACGCCTATAGGAATCACTAGTAATTCTTACTGGTCCAAATACAATTTTTGGCACTTCGCAACTGAGTAGCAAAAGTTATTAATCTTTCACGAGTCAGATTATACTTCCCTTAATTCAGTAATAATCTGGACTGCTTGCAGATTATTTACCGACCTTATACGTGCACTGTAATCCCACTTATTTGATTCTCCGCCGTCCTAGCTAACTCTGAATCGTTTGACGCGAACCACCTACTTAGATGGTCAATTGGCGCGAAGCTGATGACACACGAAGTAATTTGACTCTTTCTAGATATTCAAATAGCTCCCAAAAGTTGTTCACAAAATGATGTTTTGATCACTTAATCATGGCACAGTGTTTTTGGATTGTTCCATAATACACGAACGGAAAAAGATCGCAACACTAAATACTAATTAGAGTAATGAAATTTTGTCTAGGTAACATATTTAAGTGATTAACATTGCAGGATTACAGGTTAACGTAAGCACGAGATAAGGCACTGCAAATTTGCAATGTTGGTGTATTAATAACCGGTGTAGCCGCCATAATGTTGAATGCAAACATGCATGCATTGTGTTGTACACGTTCCTGATGTCAGTTTGTGGAATGGAGTTTCGTGCCTGATGCACTTGACCGGTCAATACATAGACGCTGGAACTGTCGTCCGACGATGTTGTCTTGTGACAGCCAGAGCGAGAGCACCAGCAGCAGCGAGTACTGTTTGTATAAAGCGTTTATTTTGCATTTTGTTTACGACCTTCCACTAAGGAAGGGATTCTATTTGTGTTTATCTGCTCTGCATAGTAACTAACAGTTCTTGATAAAACTTTACGTAGTTTTCGTGTTAGATTTCTTAGTGTTTTCTTGATCGTTTAGAACAGAAAGCGCCCTAAAACCGTCTTTTGTTTGTTTCGCGGCCGTTAGCCACTAGTCACTTGAATCAGCAGTTGTCTTGTGACAGCCAGAGCGAGAGCACCAGCAGCAGCGAGTACTGTTTGTATAAAGCGTTTTTGTACTTATTTGCTGCGCTTAGCTTTTAAATAGTTTTTCTGGGAAAACCTAGCGTAGTTTTCGCGTCTCGTATTTCAGTGAGTGTTTCTTGATTATCAGAGTAGCTCATAAGAAGATTATCGCCGGCCGGAGTGGCCGAGCGGTTAAAGGCGCTACAGTCTGGAACCGCACGACCGCTACGGTCGCAGGTTCGAATCCTGCTTCGGGCATGGATGTGTGTGAGGTCCTTAGGTTAGTTAGGTTTAAGTAGTTCTAAGTTCTAGGGGACTTATGACCACAGCAGTTGAGTCCCATAGTGCTCAGAACCATTTTTTAGAACATTATCTTGGGAATTTGTCACCGTATAGAGTAGGGTAAACATAGTCATGTGTAGGGACTGTGGTTGTTGTGAGCGGACGCAAGGAGAATTGGCCACTCTTCGGGGGCAGGTGGAGGCTTTGTCTGTTGGGCTCATCGAGCTCGAGGCGCAGGCGTCGGCTCGTAGTGGCATTGGGGCAACTGTGGTGAGACCTATGCCTACTTCGGTGGCCTTGGAATCACATGGAACCCCTGATGTCGCTGCGTCTTCCGGCAGTGAGCATCTTACCGGTCAGCCATCACTCCAGGGTGAATGGCGGACAGTGGTGGGCTCGCGCGTGCCTGGCCGAAAGGCGAAGGTGGGATCTGGCCGCGTGGCAGCTGCCTTACCCCTTTCCAACAGGTACGGGGTGCTTCCTAGTGGTGATGACATCGTTTCCGAGCCACCACAGGATGCCTCGCCTGTTGGGCCAGTGGCCGATTCTCCGGCAAGGTCCCGACAGTCACAGAGGGCGGGCCTATTAGTTATAGGGAGCTCCAACGTTAGGCGGGTTATGGAGCCCCTCAGGAAAATAGCGGGTAGGTCGGGGAAGAATGCCAGTGTGCACTCGGTGTGCTTGCCGGGGGGTCTCGTCCGTAATGTGGAGGAGGCCCTTCCGGCAGCTATTGAACACACTGGGTGTGACCGGCTGCAGATAGTAGCACATGTCGGAACGAATGACGCCTGCCGCTTGGGTTCTGAGGCCATCCTTGGTTCCTTCCGGCGGCTGGCTGATTTGGTGAAGACAACCAGCATCGCACGTGGAGTGCAAGCTGAGCTTAATATCTGCAGCATAGTGCCCAGAGTCGATCGCGGTCCTCTGGTTTGGAGCCGTGTGGAGGGTCTAAACCAGAGGCTCAGACGACTCTGCGACTATAATGGTTGCAAATTCATCGACCTCCGTTATTGGGTGGAGAACTGTAGGGCCCCCCTAGACAGGTCAGGCGTGCACTACACACCGGAAGCAGCTACTAGGGTAGCAGAGTACGTGTGGCGTGCACACGGGGGTTTTTTAGGTTAGAGGGACCCCCCCTTGGGCGAAACGATAAAATACCTGACGGCTTACCAGAGAGGACATTATCATCGTTGATAAAGAACGTCCGTCCTCAGAGACCAAAAACAGGAAAAGTTAACGTAATATTGGTAAACTGCAGGAGTATCCAGGTCAAGGTTCCTGAATTAGTATCTCTTATTGAAGGAAATAGTGCGCATATAGTATTAGGAACGGAAAGTTGGTTAAAACCGGAAGTGAACAGTAACGAAATCCTAGACACAGAATGGAATATATACCGCAAGGATAGGATAAACGCCAATGGTGGAGGAGTATTTATAGCAGTAAAGAATTCAATAATATCCAGTGAAGTTATTAGCGAATGCGAATGTGAAATAATCTGGGTTAAGTTAAGTATCAAAGGTGGGTCAGATATGATAGTCGGATGCTTCTATAGACCACCTGCATCAGCAACCGTAGGAGTTGAGCGCCTCAGAGAGAACCTGCAGAACGTCGTGAAGAAGTTTCGTGATCATACTATTGTAATAGGGGGAGACTTCAATCTACCAGGTATAGAATGGGATAGTCACACAATCAGAACTGGAGCCAGGGACAGAGACTCTTGTGACATTATCCTGACTGCCTTGTCCGAGAATTACTTCGAGCAGATAGTTAGAGAACCAACTCGTGAAGCTAACGTTTTAGACCTCATAGCAACAAATAGACCGGAACTTTTCGACTCCGTGAATGTAGAAGAGGGTATCAGTGATCATAAGTCAGTGGTTGCATCAATGACTACAAGTGTAATAAGAAATGCCAAGAAAGGAAGGAAAATATATTTGCTTAACAAGAGTGATAGGGCACAAATCGCAGAATATCTGAGTGACCACCATCAAACGTTCATTTCTGAGGAAGAGGATGTGGAACAAAAATGGAAAAAAATTCAGAAACATCGTCCAGTACGCCTTAGATAAGTTCGTACCGACTAAGGTCCAAAGCGAGGGGAAAGATCCACCGTGGTATAACAATCATGTACGAAAGGTACTACGGAAACAAAGAAAGCTTCATCATAGGTTTAAGAGTAGTCGAATAATAGCTGATAAGGAAAAGCTGAACGAAGCGAAAAAGAGCGTAAAGAGAGCAATGAGAGAAGCATTCAACGAATTCGAACATAAAACATCGGCAAACAATCTAAACAAGAACCCTAAAAAGTTTTGGTCATATGTAAAATCGGTAAGCGGATCTAAATCCCCTATTCAGTCACTCGTTGACCACGATGGCACCGAAACAGAGGACGACCGAAGAAAGGCAGAAATACTGAATTCAGTGTTCCGAAACTGTTTTACTGCGGAAAATCGTAACACGGTCCCTGACTTCAGCCGTCGCACGGACGCCAAAATGGAAAATATTGAAATAAACGATATCGGAATTGAAAAACAACTGCTATCACTTAGTAGCGGAAAAGCATCCGGACCAGACGAGATACCCTTAAGATTCTACAGTGATTATGCTAAAGAACTTGCCCCCTTTCTATCAGCAATTTATCGTAGATCGCTGGAAGAACGTAAAGTACCTAGCGACTGGAAGAAAGCGCAGGTCGTTCCCATTTTCAAGAAGGGTCATAAATCAGATGCGAATAATTATAGGCCTATTTCGCTTACGTCAATCTGTTGTAGAATAATGGAACATGTTTTGTGTTCTCGTATTATGACGTTCTTAGATAATACAAATCTCCTTCATCATAACCAACATGGATTCCGCAAACAGAGATCATGTGAAACTCAGCTCGCCCTATTTGCCCAAGAAATTCACAGTGCCGTAGACACTGGCGAGCAGATTGATGCCGTATTCCTGGACTTCAGGAAGGCATTTGATACGGTTCCGCACTTACGTTTAGTGAAAAAAATACGAGCTTACGGAATATCGGACCAGGTTTGTGATTGGATTCAGGATTTCCTAGAAGAAAGAACACAACATGTCATTCTTAACGGTTCAAAATCTGCAGATGTAGAGGTAATTTCGGGAGTACCGCAGGGAAGCGTGATAGGACCTTTATTGTTTACAATATACATAAATGACTTAGTTGACAACATCGGTAGCTCCGTGAGGCTATTTGCAGATGACACGGTTGTCTACAAGAAAGTAGCAACATCAGAAGACTCGTACGTACTCCAGGAGGACCTGCAGAGGATTAATGCATGGTGCGACAGCTGGCAGCTTTCCCTAAACGTAGATAAATGTAATATAATGCGCATACATAGGGGCAGAAATCCATTCCAGTACGATTATGCCATAGGTGGTAAATCATTGGAAGCGGTAACGACCGTAAAATACTTAGGAGTTACTATCCGGAGCGATCTGAAGTGGAATGATCACATAAAACAAATAGTGGGAAAAGCAGGCGCCAGGTTGAGATTCATAGGAAGAATTCTAAGAAAATGTGACTCATCGACGAAAGAAGTAGCTTACAAAACGCTTGTTCGTCCGATTCTTGAGTATTGCTCATCAGTATGGGACCCTTACCAGGTTGGATTAATAGAAGAGATAGACATGATCCAGCGAAAAGCAGCGCGATTCGTCATGGGGACATTTAGTCAGCGCGAGAGCGTTACGGAGATGCTGAACAAGCTCCAGTGGCGGACACTTCAAGAAAGGCGTTACGCAATACGGAGAGGTTTATTATCGAAATTATGAGAGAGCACATTCCGGGAAGAGATGGGCAACATATTACTACCGCCCACATATATCTCGCGTAATGATCACAACGAAAAGATCCGAGAAATTAGAGCAAATACGGAGACTTACAAGCAGTCGTTCTTCCCACGCACAATTCGTGAATGGAACAGGGGAGGGGGGATCAGATAGTGGTACAATAAGTACCCTCCGCCACACACCGTAAGGTGGCTCGCGGAGTATAGATGTAGATGTAGATATGTACTCGACTGGAGACAGATGCGACAATCAAGCGGGCAACATGTCGACACTCTGTAGTAGAGCATGTTGAATTACAACAGCGGCCTGTGGGCGACTGTTATTCTGCTGGAAGACACCCCTTGGGATGCTGTTCTTGAACGTCAGCCAACAGGTCGAACCACAAGACCGATGTACAAATTTGCAGTCAGGGTGCGTGGGATAACAACGAGGGTGCTCCTACTGTCGTTAACTCCAGGTATGGGTCCAGTGTGTCTGGTATGCAGACAGGTTGTTTGAAGGCCCTCAAATGGCCTCCTCCTAACCAACACATCGGCCATTATTGCCACCGAGGCAGTACCAGCTATCATCACAAAACACAACAGACCTCCACCCTGCTCTCCAATGAGCTCTCGCTTGACATCAGTGAGGTCGCAAATGACAATGGTACGGGGTCAGTGGAATACACGCCACAGGGCATCTGGCTCAGAGTTTCCTCAGAATAACTGATTTGTAACAGTTCTTTGTGTCACAATGATGCCAGAAACTGCGCAAATTGCTGCTGCAAATGCAGTACGATCCGCCGGAGCGATACCAAACACGATGGTATCCTCTCTCGGTAGTGCCACGCGGCTGTCTCCAGCACGGTCTTCTTGCGACCGTACATTCTCGTGACAATCGCTGCCATCAAGCATGTACAGTAGCTATATTCCTGCCAAGTCTATCTGCAATATCGCAGAAGGAACATCCAGCTTCTCATAGTTCAATTACACGATCTCGTTCAAACTCAGATGTTGATAATGGCGTCTTTGTCGGGCTTAAAGACATCATCAACTCATCCTGTCCAGTCTCAAAGGTAACAAACGCTCACGAACGTTAAAGCGCGTGTTTAAAGCAAACCTGATTTGCATCCTCATTGTGGCGCTACTAGCGCCACTATTTTGCGAATGGTGCAAAATTTGAATAGGCAGCATACAAAATTAATTGTTGGTAAGGCGGGTGCCAGGTTGAAATTCATTGGGAGAGTCCTTAGAAAATGTAGTCCATCAACAAAGGAGGTGGCTTACAAAACACTCGTTCGACCTATATTTGAGTATTGCTCATCAGTGTGGGATCCGTACCAGGCCGGGGTGACAGAGGAGGTAGAGAAGATCCAAAAAAGAGCGGCGCGTTTCGTCACAGGGTTATTTGGTAAGCGTGACAGCGTTACAGAGATGTTTAGCAAACTCAAGTGGCAGACTCTGCAAGAGAGGCGCTCTGCATCGCGGTGTCCAGGTTTCGAGAGGGTGCGTTTCTGGATGAGGTATCGAATATATTGCTTCTCCCTACTTATACCTCCCGAGGAGATCACGAATGTAAAATTAGAGAGATTCGAGCGCGCACGGAGGCTTTCCGTTAGTCGTTCTTCCAGCGAACCATACGCGACTGGAACAGGGAAGGGAGGTAATGTCAATGGCACGTAAAGTGCCCTCCGCCACACACCGCTGGGTGGCTTGTGAAGTATAAATGTAGATGTAGATCTTTCAGATGTAGAAACACGCCTACCAACTTCCGTTTACTATGTCGCACAACTTCTTATTGGTATACTAAGACGGTATCTGTACTTTCGGACATGTCCGAAAGAACAGATACAATCTTAGTATATATATAGTTACGGCCCACCTGCCACTTAACCATCTTCTTCTTCTGTGCAGATGCACAAACAGTGCCCGAACTCTTACGGGAATCGGCAACGTGCCGTGAGTAATGAGTATAATGGGCGGGGGCACTACGAATGTAGTGCGGGACAGTACGTTGAGAATGTGGGTTTCGCGGGATGCGTGCCAGAGATATGTCCCTGCAGCCGCACTATCCTCTGTGTCCACCGTGGCTCAGATGGATGGAGCCGGCACGGTAGCTCAGCGTATTCGGTCAGATGGCTGTGTGCTCTCTGTAGCAAAAAAACTTAGTCTAAGAATCAACGATCAACTTAAACGGATGTCTTGTGACGTCCGCTCAGACCAAACGCAACGAACAATATCTAACAAAATGAAAAAAAAAAGATGGATAGAGCGTCTGCCATGTAAGCAGGAGATCCCGAGTTCGAGTCCCGGTCGGGGCACACATTTTCGTCTGTCCCCGTTGACGTACGTCAACACTTCTAAGCAGCTAAGGGTTTTCATTTCACTGTAACTTCTTGTTGTGATTTTTTACCCATCAATGTATTATAAAGAAAATCCGAATGTTAATTTAGCAATAATTATAAATGGAAAATAAGCGTTTTTACAGAAGCCAAACAGAACACCAGTCGATTCAGTTGACTTAGTTTCCCACGACCGCTGTAACCGAATGGTAGCACCTGTCGCTCGTACCTCACTCCACCTCTTGATGTCATACGTCAGCTATTGCATCTTCGCCCAGCTAAGATGTGTTATATTGGCAGAAATAATAAAACTTCGATGCTGCGAAATGTCTGCCGTGAAAATGTGAAGCAATCAGAAAGATTCAGCGTACAGAAAAATAAAAATAGCGTTCGACTGAATTAGGAGCAACGTCATCGACATTAATAGTGCAAAAATAATTGCACTGTTAAATGCAGAGGAGAGAGCAGATAGGTGAAAAGAGTACAGCGAGAGCAGGGAGGCAGCGATCATTGGCAGATCTCACGACGGAGTAGAATGTTGATGCTGTCATAAGTGTTACGGAGAAGCGCACTTCGTTGATCGTGGGCTCTACATCGGACGACCGTCGTGTGTTCTCATGTTGACGCACTGACGTCGTCAGTTACAATTGAAGTGAGCACGGCATAATCGAGATTGGGCCATGGATGGATGGAAACGTGTCGCCTGGTCGGATGAATAATATTTCTTGTTTCTTGGTCGTGTCTCAGTTCGTATTCATCCAGGCGAACGGGTGGGGCAGTATGCACGCCACAGGGTATCTGGCTCGGACCTTCAGTGGGACCTATGGTAATAAATGAAGGAGCAATGACAGTTGTGCTTTTATTTTCCTTTCTAGTCATCAGTCCACTGACTAGTTTCATGTGGCCCTCCACGAATACTTCTCTCCTGTGCCAACCTCTTCACCGCTTGTACCCTACGTCCTCAATTATTTAGCGGATGTATTCAACTCTCAGTCTTCCCCTATAGTTTCTACCCTTTACAGATCCCCCCCAGTACAACGGAAATGATTCCCTGATGTCTTGACACATGTTCTATCATATTGTTCCTTCTTCTTTAAGCGTTTTTCGTATGTTCCTTTCTTCGCTGATTCTGCCGCTTCATTTCACATCTTAACAGTTCTCTTAATTTTCAGCATGCTCGTACAGTACTACATCTCAAACTTTTCGATTCTCATCTCTCTTCCCAGACTCTACGATTCACATTGCTCCAGACGAAGAGTCTCAGAAATTTCTTCCTCAAATTAATTCCGATGTGTGGTCGTAGTAGACTTTTTTTGGCCATTTCTAGTCTGCCTGTTATGTCCCCCCTGCCTCGACCATCACGTGTTATTTTGCCGCCAACGTATAAAGATACCTTCACTTCGTCTACTTCAGGTTCCCAATGTTGATCGTAAGTTTCTCACTAATCTAATTTCTGCTACTCCTCATTAATGTCTTCTTTTTTCGGGTTACTCTCAATGCATATTCTTTAATCTTTAGATTGTTCATTCCATTCAACAGGTCCTGCAATTATTATTCTTTTTTGTTAAATCTCATGGGACTTAACTGCTAAGGTCATCAGTCCCTAAGCTTACACACTACTTAACCTAAATTATCCTAAGGACAAACACACACACCCATGCCCGAGGGAGAACTCGAACTTCCGCCGGGACCAGCCGCACAGTCCAGGACTGCAGCGTCTAAGACAGCTCGGCTAATCCCGCGCGGAGTTTGGAACCAGCTCGGACTTCAACTACTTCCCAGCACCAGTATCCAGGATATCAAGGATATCAAGGAGCAGTTTTGGCGCAGCTTGCGTCTGGAGAGAATACAACAGGATTTATGACGCCCCTTCCATTCGAGTCAGTACACGGATCCAGGCCAGAGAGGCTGCAACGTCACGCCGATAAGTGGACTAACACTGCCAAGTCCTTTGCAAGTTTCGCCCGACTCTGTAATCACTGAAATAATGTCACACATCCCTTCATTCCAAGCTTCATTTTGTTTCTTCTTCCCCTTCTTGATTCCCCACTTCTTTGTCAGTCAGCGTATTTACACTACTGGGCATTAAAATTACTACACCACGAAGATGACGTGCTACAGACGCGAAGTTTAACCGACAGGAAGACGATGCAGTGATATGCAAATGATTAGCTTTTCAGGGCATTCACACAAGGTTGGCGCCGGTGGCGACACGTGCAACGTGCTGACATGAGGAAAGTTTCCAACCAATTTCTCATATGCAAACAGCAGTTGACCAGCGCTGCCTGGTGAAACGTTGTTGTGATGCCTCGTGTAAGGAGGAGAAATGCGTACCATCACGCTTCCGACTTTGATAAAGGTCAGATTGTAGCCTATCGCGATTGCGGTTTATCGTATCGCGACATTGCTGCTCGCGTTGGTCGAGATCCAATGAATGTTACCAGAATATGGAATCGGAGTGTTCAGGAGGCTAATGCGAAACGCCGTGCTGGATACCAACGACCTCGTACCACTAGCAGTCGAGATGACAGGCATCTCATCCGCATGGTTGTAACGGATCGTGCAGCCACGTCTCGATCCCTGAGTCAACAGATGGGGATGTTTGCAAGACAACAACCATCTGCACGAACAGTTCGACGACGTTTGCAGCAGCATGGACTATCAGCGCGGCGACCATGGCTGCGGTTACCCTTGACGAGGGAGCACCTGCGATGGTGTACTCAACGACGGACCTGGGTGCACGAATGACAAAACGTCATTTTTTCGGATGAGTCCAGGTTCTGTTTACAGCATCATGATGGTCGCATCCGTGTTTGGCGACATCGCGGTGAACGCACATTGGAAGCGTGTATTCGTCATCGCCATACTTGCGTAGCACCCGGCGTGATGGTATGGGGTGCCATTGTTTACACGTCTCGGTCACCTCTTGTTCGCATTGACGGCACTTTGAACAGTGCACGTTACATTTCAGATGTGTTACGACCCGTGGCTCTACCCTTCATTCGATCCCTGCGAAACCCTACATTTAAGCAGGATAATGCACGACCGCATGTTGCAGGTCCTGTATGGGCCTTTCTGGATACAGAAAATGTTCGACTGCTGCCCTGGCCAGCACATTCTCCAGATCTCTCATCAATTGAAAACGTCTGGTCAATGGTGGCCGAGCAACTGGCTTGTCACAATACGCCAGTCACTACTCTTGATGAACTGTGGTATCGTGTTGAAGCTGCATGGGCAGCTGTACCTGTACATGCCATCCAAGCTCTGTTTGACTCAATTCCCAGGCTATCAAGGCCGTTATCACGCCGGGTGATACGCCAGCATGGCGATGACGAATACACGCTTCCAATCTGCGTTCAATGCGATGTCGCCAAACACGGATGCGACCATCATGATGCTGTAAACAGAACCTGGATTCATCCGAAAAAATGACGTTTTGCCATTCGTGCACCCATTCGTTGAGTACACCATCGCAGGCGCTCCTGTCTGTGATGCAGCGTCAAGGGTAACCGCAGCCATGGTCTCCGAGATGATAGTCCATGCTGCTGCAAACGTCGTCGAACTGTTCGTGTAGATGGTTGTTGTCTTGCAAACGTCCCCCATCTGTTGACTCAGGGATCGAGACGTGGCTGCACGATCCGTTACACCCATACGGATAAGATGCCTGTCATCTCGATTGCTAGTGAAACGAGGCCGTTTGGATCCAGCACGGCGTTCCGTATTACCCTCCTGAACCCACCGATTCCATATTCTGCTAACAGTCACTGGATCTCGACCAACGCGAGCAGCAATGTCGCGATACGATAAACCGCAATCGCGATAGGCTACAATCTGACCTTTATCAAAGTCGGAAGCGTGATGGTACGCATTTCTCCTCCTTACTCGAGGCATCACAACAACGTTTCACCAGACAACACCAGTCAACTGTTGTTTGTGTATGAGAAATCGGTTGGAAACTTTCCTCATGTCAGCACGTTGTAGGTGTAGCCACCGGCGCCAACCTTGTGTGAATGTTCTGAAAAGCTAATCATTTGCATACCGCCGCATCTTCTTCCTGTCGGTTAAATTTCGCGTCTGTAGCACGTCATCTTCGTGGTGTAGCAACTGGTGATTACTGCGTTTCACTATTGGTTGCAAACTGTGTCTGTGGGAATGAGGTCTTAGCAGGCTAGGCGAGATATGACAGCGGCATGAGTGGTTTGTCAAACCAGGAAGGTATGCGTGCAATCCCGTGAACACCGTTTTTGTCATCTTGAGGCAGCCCACGGCATACTCGTCACGAAAATGAAGAAGAAAGGGCAACACTCAGTCACCGATAACGTTAAAATAAACATACTTGTTCATTTTCATGGTATCCTGTATGGGCGAACTAAAGTCATCTTACGAAACACACCTCAAAACTTAATTCTGGATTAAATCAGGTAATTTGTGCATCGCTACCACACAACAATTATTGCAAACAGGGGAAACTTCGAAATTGGTCACATAAATTTGAAACAGTATTTATTATTGCGTATCGATTTCAATGGCAGAGTGATCATCTTCATCGCTAAAATGAAATAAAAACACCCAAAGTCAAACCTAACATACCTGAAAGATGGCGACCGTTCGGGCATGTCATCTTTCACCTATTGTTAATTACGTAGTTCCTGCAGAGGCATTGCGGCCATCTCTGCTGTGTAGCGAGTCATCAAGACGAGTAATTCGCGGCCCCTCCCGTCGGGAGTTCGAGTCCTTCCTCGGGCATGGGGATGGGTGTTGTTCTTAGCATAAGTTAGTTTAAGTAGTGTGTAAGTCTAGGGACCGATGACCTTAGCAGTTTGGTCCCATAGGAATTCACACACATTTGATGAGTAATTGTAGGTATGACAGGGCATGACAAGAGCTTGTTTGCTGCTACCAATAATAATTGTGACACTAGAATTTTTCTGCGTTGTTGAGGATGGCAGGGAGATATGGCCTGTGACCGCTTTTCTTGTGAATGGAGGTGGCACCTCGCCATAATGGTGGCCCATGAGGGCAGCCTCGTCTTCAGGAGGACAATGGCCAGCAACTTGCATTCTGAAGGCTTATTGTCCACCTCGGATGTGCGACCGACAGAGCTTTATGATTTGCCCTGGGAAGGAGAGCATTGTCTGCCGCAGGTGTGGAATGCACGCACGTTTCTCGGGCGTCAGGTTTAGCAGGGGAGAGCCTAGATTATGGTGGCAAGCTTTTTCTTTGGAGGAATACCTCTATGCTGTGTCTTGGCGAGAGCTCTGGCATGGTGTTATAAATATGCCACTGGCGCAATTTGTGAATGCAGCTCGGCCATTGGAGGGACGATGTTTGGCGACTCCACGAGGAGTTGGTGTCGAGGAGGGAAGAGAGGAGAGATTTTCGTGGCATTCGGTGGATGTCCACGATAGAGGACAGACTGGGCAATTTGGTCGAAGTACGTTGTGCGTTCGACAAATTGGCGGAGAGCCGCCAAAGAAGACAGTATTGGTTCTTTCGGTGCGCCAGTCTTGATTCTCGGCACATTTTGGAGCGAGGGTAGACTGGCCGCGGCCTTTGCAGCTGCTCTGCTACTGTTTGTCTCTACATCACTCGTTGGGTCGTTCAGTGGTGAGCAGACGTTAGCCTGGGCCTAATGGCAGTTTTCGTCTGAGGACTTGGTCTTCACTGCAGCGAGTCCGTCTGACCTGCAAGCCTGTATTTCAACCAACCTATTTCGTACTAATGTTCAGCTAGTGATTCATAATCTCGGTCAGTACCTCACAATAGTCAGAATGCGTTGTTGCCACTACCTTGCGGGAGACATCGTTTTAGATTGACTCCCTTCCGCTTTATTAACTTTGTCAACCATCAACATCATCCGTCATCACGTATTTTGTTTGGTGGATTTTTTATATAATTTTATCTGCATGCTAGTTCTTAGAATGCACGTATTGAATTTGTAATAAACTAAGTCTCAAAAGGACAATATTTCATTTCAGTACCCTATTAATCCTGACTATTTGAATTATACTAATTTTTTTGTGAGCTGAGGGTATATAATAATGGCAGGGAATCTTACAATGTGTTACTCTTCAATAGAGAGCATTGAGTTTTACAAGATAAAATACATACCAAGACTAAATCCAGTGGGCTCATATAATTATGCACAAAATGTATCGTCAAAGATTGGAGCTTATAGTGAAGAACATGCCAACTAGCACGTAAGATTCAAACTGAGCCACCTGCTTACAAAAAACCTACGCAGCTAACCTCCATGTTTGAGGGGGACGTCATGAGCTCTCTCTTTATGTAATACACTTGTATAGTGGAAGGCAATAGGTTGTTCAGAGATTATATTAAATAAAATTCGGAATTATAGAGTTAATGATATATTGCCATAAAACATAGTGCAAGATAATACGAACGCTACTTGTGGCAACAAGGTTGTTGAATTGAATTAACAGTAATTTAGAATTGCTTATGCTCGAATACAATAGTATTTCCTAAAAATATGTGTTGAAGAGAGCATGATTTCATCAATAAAACTGTAGCAGTCATTTAATTCTTATTAAAATGTCTTGTCCCCCTGGAACTGAAAGTCAGAACAAGATCATACAACTATGCCCTCTGCGTGTCAAACCCCAATAAATTATTTCAGTGCCACTTTACAAGGTATATACACGATAATGTAGACAAATTACAAATGAAAGGCTGTTTATTCTTTAAGTAGACCATTGTTTATATTACGGACAAACCATTTTACAAGTATTTACCTGCACATCCTGACCACTAAATGTATTGATACAGTGAGCCTTTCGTGATGTTAATATCAACTTTTTATACTAAGAAATGTGTATTATGAAAAATATAGTAACATAGTTTGATGTTACGATTGATTCGGAATACAATGAGGACCAAGTCAGCGACGGATATGAGTACAGATAAAATGTGTGGAAAACCTTCTCATATTGTGAGCAACTATCGTGGCTCCAAATAAGCGGTCACTTAAAAGTCTGTTAACGTCTGATGGACGTCTCATTTTTTAACTTGGGGAACAAACCAGCCTACGAAGGACTCCCAGAAATGAGTGCTCTGCGTTATCGACTGTTCGTTGAGTTTGAATTTATATTTTGTGCATGATTATATGAGTCCACTGGACTTAATCTTGGGGTGTGTTTTACCTTGTAAAACTCAATATTTTCTATCATAAATTGATACATATGTTTGTGCATTGATCGTTCAGGTTTGACTTTGTGTGTTTTTATTTTATTTTATCACTGAATATGATCTCTCGGTGACTGAAATCGACATGCGATAATAAAAACCGTTTCAAATGTATACGACCAGTGCTGGAGTTTCTTTTGTTTGCAACACCTCAAACCATCAGAGAACCATCTACGGCCTGAGGTACACCGTCCGCACACTGTTGGTTAAATATTACAATGGGCACTGGACGCCTTACCATTTAAAATGAGGCAAAATAGTGGCCGGTCTGACCACGCTATACGCCCCGAGTTAAATACTGTTTCTGTATTATGTTTTATACACCGCTGTGAATAATTATATTTTGCGAGGCATCTTGCTCCAAATATCCATTGCATGTAGTTCTCTTCGCAATGTTCGCTCGGAAACTGGCTGAAATGGACATGTATTCACCGACAGCGTCTAATCCTGTCAGGGAACTTCCAGCATGTTGGAATAGTTTTAGGTCATCAAGTTCTGTAAGTCAGTGCAACGAGAAACAAGCCAAAGTAGCAAATTTCCGTTTTTTTTATTTACTCGATGACTAATTTCGAGTCGGGACCTAGATTCAAATAATCGTAACATACTCGAAAATGGTATTTCTAAAAATGCAAAAACCATGTCAAAATGTGAAAACCAAAGTAACGGCGCATACACATAACCATCTGCTCCTTCCGCTGCCTTACGGCAGTACGAGCTCTGATTTCTCTTATTTTATTATGATGATCATTTCGCCTATATCTATTGTATTGTATTGGAATGTGGACCTAGAAACGACTGAGAGGCTTCGTCTCCGCCGTGGCCGTCAGTTCTTTACAACCCCACAACAGGCCACTGCAGTCCGCTCACCCCACCGCCTCCACACACCGAGCCCAGGGTTATCGTGCGGTTCGGCCTCCAGTGGACCCTCCCGGGAACGTCTCACACTAGAAGAGTGTAACCTCAATGTTTGCGTGGGGGAGTAATTACGGTGTACGCTTACGTGGAGAAAGTGTTTGCGCAGCAATCGCCGACATAGTGTAGCTGAGGCGAAATAAGCGGAACCAACCCGCATTCGCCGAGGCAGAGGAAAACCGTCTTACAAACCATCCACAGACTGGCCGGCACACCGGACCTCGACACTAATCCGCCGGGCGGATTCGTGCCGGGGACCGGCACGCATTCCCGTCCGGAAAACAGTGCGTTTGACCGCACGGCCAACCGGGCGTGCTTCTTCTATATGGGTTGACGACAGTAAAATATTTTCACATTCAGACACTTGGCAAGATCTCGTCGCAACGAAAAACGCCTTTGTTTTAAAGATTGCCATTCCAACTCATTTATATATCTGGGACACTATCTCCCCTATTTCGCGATGATACTAAACGAGCTGTATTTCTTTAAATGTTTTCGATTTCGTCCTTCACCTCTATATGGTGAGGATCCCATACAGCATCACAGTATCCTAGCATAGGACGAACAAGAGTAATGTAGGCAATCTCTTCAGTAGACCTGTTGCATTTTCTAAATTCTGTGCCAATAAAACGCAGTCACTGGTTTGTCTTCCCCACAACATTATCTGTATGGTCCTTCCAATTTAAATTCTTCGTAACTGTAATTGCTAGGCGTTTAGTCTAATTAACAGCCTTTCAGTTTGCGTGATTTACGGTATAATCGAAATTTAACTGATTTCTTTTCGTACTCATGTAGATAACCGCACATTTTTCCTTACCGAGACACAATTTCCACTTTTCGCAACAGTGTAAGTCATTTTTCAATTGGTTCTGATGGCTTTATTAGACAGTAAATGACAGCATCATCTACAAAAAATCGAAGAGAGCTGCTTGTACCCTCTCCTAAATCATTTACGTTGATTAGAACAGCAGAGGGCCTTCAACACTTTGAAACATCCCCTTCGAAAAATTAATGAATTACTCTGCTGGTAAACCTCTTACATTATTTGATTTTCAAACAGCTGAGCAAAACTGAATGTACTCAGACGTTTCTCTCTTTACTTGTTTTGATCAACACTAAACTGACACAATATTTTTAGCGCAACTCAATCTGACTTTCAGTAATCCCTACAAAAGAAAGGCCCTGAATAACAATAACCTATACCTGTCCTGATTCACTTACCTCACAACAATCTTCGTTACTCGAACTACTGCAATACAGCGAGCGCCAACACTGCCAGCTACATAAAAGATTCTAGCTACCGAAGGCAATAACTACTGATAGGCATCCAGTTTTACAAATTTACTCTTTCTGACGGACACACGTCCAGATCATCCGCTCTCAAAACTCTGCCATCTCTCTGCCCATATCCACCACTGCAGGCGGCTCACCTCCAACTGCGCAACGCTACGCGCTTTTCACATCCAACTGTCCAACACTACAATAGCGAATATTCCAACAATGCCAACCAGCCACAGACTGCTCACAGCACAGCCAGTGATTTTCGTACAGAGCGCTACGTGACATTACCAACATAAAAACCTAAACATCCTAATTACAACTTCTCTGGGGAACGCCGGAAATCATTTTTGTTTTCCTCGATTATTATCCGCAGATTACTGCGAACTGTGAACTTTCTGACGGGAAATTACGAATCTAGTCGCCCACCTGAAGCGATACTCCATAGGCACGCAGTTTGGTTAGAAGTCACTTGTGAGGAACGGTGTCAGAACTCTTCTAGAAATCTATAACTACGGAATCAATGTGCGATTGCCTGTAGATAGCTTTCATTATTTCGTGCGAATAAAAAGCTAGTTGTGTTTCACAAGAACGACATTTTCTGAGTCGTAGCTGACAGTGTGTCAATAGACCGTTACCTTCGAGGTAATTCACAATGTTCGTACACAGTATACGTTCAAAAATCCTACTGCAAATAGACGAACATGGGCACATCCAAACACAATATCTCCTTTCTGCCGTTCTGTCATGCATCTGCGTCGACCCATCTTACAGTGCGATTCCATACAACTACTTGGCACAAACAGACCACTTCACTGTCATACGACAGAGGTCGAAGGTCACATGATCTTCTGGTACCAGTTCTCTACCGTACACCGAGCTCCAAACTGATCAGATTGTCCTGACTCACAGAGGAAGACCGCACTGCAGTTCCTTCTCTAAGTCACCGCACGAACGAAAAAATGGCTGACATCGAAATAAGTGTCCAAGGAATAGAAAAGCAACTGAAAGCACTCAACAGAGGAGAGTCCACTGGACCTGACGGGATACCAGTTCGATTCTACACAGAGTACGCGAAAGAACTTGCCCCCCTTCTAACAGCCGTGTACCGCAAGTCTCTAGAGGAACGGAAGGTTCCAAATGATTGGAAAAGAGCACAGGTAGTTCCAGTTTTCAAGAAGGGTCGTCGAGCAGATGCGCACAACTAAAGGCCTATATCTCTGACATCGATCTGTTGTAGAATTTTAGAACATGTTTTTTGCTCTCGTATCATGTCATTTCTGGAATCCCAGAATCTACTTTGTAGGAATCAACATGGATTCCGGAAATAGCGATCGTGTGAGACCCAACTCGCTTTATTTGGTCATGAGACCCAGAAAATATTAGATACAGGCTCCCAGGTAGATGCCACTTTCCTTGACTTCCGGAAGCCGTTCGATACAGTTCCGCACTATCGCCTGATAAACAAAGTAAGAGCCTACGGAATGTCAGACCAGCTATGTGGCTGGATTGAAGAGTTTTTAGCAAACAGAACGCAGTATGTAGTTCTCAGTGGACAGACGTCTACTACGGACGTTAAAGTAACCTCTGGCGTGCCACAGGGGAGCGTTATGGGACCACTGCTTTTCACAATATATGTAAATGACCAAGTAGATAGTGTCGGAAGTTCCATGCGGCTATTCGCGGATGATGCTGTAGTATAAAGAGAAGTTGCAGCATTAGAAAATTGCAGCGACATGCAGGAAGAT
This sequence comes from Schistocerca serialis cubense, assembly GCF_023864345.2. Classification (NCBI taxonomy): domain Eukaryota; kingdom Metazoa; phylum Arthropoda; class Insecta; order Orthoptera; family Acrididae; genus Schistocerca; species Schistocerca serialis. The sequence continues at coordinate 532,529,373 of NC_064642.1, forward strand.
CTGCAGCGGATAGGCACTTGGTGCAGGCAGTGGCAACTGACCCTTAACATTGTTGTTGTTGTTGTGGTCTTCAGTCCTGAGACTGGTTTGATGCAGCTCTCCATGCTACTCTATAGACAAATGTAATGTATTGCGAATACATAGAAAGAAGGAACCTTTATTGTATGATTATGTGATAGCGGAACAAACACTTGTAGCAGCTACTTCTGTAAAATATCTGGGAGTATGTGTACGGAACGATTTGAAGTGGAATGATCATATAAAATTAATTGTTGGTAAGGCGGGTGCCAGGTTGAGATTCATTGGGAGAGTCCTTAGAAAATGTAGTCCAAAGGAGGTGGCTGATAAAACGCTCGTTCGGCCTATACTTGAGTATTGTTCATCAGTGTGGGATCCGTACCAGGTCGGGTTGACAGAGGAGATAGAGAAGATCCAAAGAAGAGCGGCGCGTTTCGTCACAGGGTTATTTGGTAAGCGTGATAGCGTTACGGAGATGTTTAGCAAACTCAAGTGGCAGACTCTTCAAGAGAGGCGCTCTGCATCGCGGTGTAGCTTGCTGTCCAGGTTTCGAGATGGTGCGTTTCTGGATGAGGTATCGAATATATTGCTTCCTCCTACTTATACCTTCCGAGGAGATCACGAATGTAAAATTGGAGAGATTCGAGCGCGCACGGAGGCTTTCCGTTAGTCGTTCTTCCCGCGAACCATACGCGACCGCATCAGGAAAGGGAGGTAATGAGAGTGGCACGTAAAGTGCCCTCCGCCACACACCGTTGGGTGGCTTGCGGAGTATAAATGTAGATGTAGATGTAGACATGGTGGCGTCTCATACTTAGCACCGTGAGCTCATCGTCTCAGTACACATCGCGTGATAAAGTCATGGTTTACTTGCTGCAGACTTCATAATAAGGTGACTCAACATTGTGTTGGTTTAACCAGCTTATAAAGTTTGTATCTAGCATGTCCGTGATATAAGAGAGTAAGGGGTGAGGTGAAGTTACGTGTTGTTCGTTTCAATAGCTCGGAGGTGGCTAGCGCATTCTTCACGTGATGTTTGCGAGCCAAGTGTCCGGAGTCCTGACGCGTTTGGCTCGTGCAGTAAGACGTGGGTTAGGCCGAAGTTGGCAACGTGCTGCCTGACCTGTGGTATAGCGTCGTATAGCGAACAATGCCTCGATTAGCTCACACCTGCTTGCCGCGCCAAGAATAAAAATCCTGCTCCTGTCACGACAGGTTCGCAAACAACGACTTCTGTGCTATCTTCCACTTGGATGAACACTGGAATAAAACAATTATTCGCTCTGGGAAGTGGTAATGTAAGTTATGTCTTATTTTATTCGTAAGTGTGAAAGACAGAAAAAGTAAATGCTTTTGATTATCTGCGGAAACGTTCAGTAGTAAGTGACCGAAGGCTCAGTTTTACCGTTCGTACTTACACTACTGGCCATTAAAATTGCTACACCACGAAGATGACGTACTACAGATGCGAAATTTAACCGACAGGAAGAAGATGCTGCGATATCCTAATGATTAGCTTTTCAGAGCATTCACAAAAGGTTGGCGCTGGTGGCGACACGTACATCGTGCTGACATGAGGAATGTTTCCAACCGATTTCTCATACACAAACAGCAGTTGACCGGTGCTGTATGGTGAAACATTGGTGTGATGCCTCGTATAAGGAGGAGAAATGCGTACCATCACGTTTCCGACTTTGATAAAGATAACATTGTAGCCTATCGCGACTGCGGTTTATCGTATCGCGACATTGCTGCTCGCGTTGGTCGAGTTCCAATGACTGTTAGCAGAATATGGAATCGGTGGGTTCAGGAGGGTAATACGGAACGCCGTGCTGGATCCCAACGGCCTCGTATCACTAGTAGTCGAGATGACAGGCATCTTATCCGCATGGCTGTAACGGATCGTGCAGCCACGTCTCGATTCCTGAGTCAAGAGATGGGGACGTTTGCAAGACAACAACACGAACAGTTCGACGACGTTTGCGGCAGCACGGACTATCAGTTCGGAGACCGTGGATGCGGTTACCCTTGACGTTGCATCACAGAGAGGAGCGTCTGCGATGGTGTACTCAACGAAGAACCTGGGTGCATGAATGGCACAACGTCATTTTTCGGATGAATCCAGGTTCTGTTTACAACATCATGATGGTCGCATCCGTGTCTGGCGCCATCGGAGTGAACGCACATTGGAAGCGTGTATGCGTCATCGTCATACTGGCGTATCACCCAGCGTGATGGTACGGGGTGCCATTGGTTCACGTCTCGGTCACCTCTTGTTCGCATTGACGGCACTTTGAACAGTGGATGTTACATTTCAGATATGTTACGACCCGTGGCTCTACCCTTCATTCGATCCTTGTGAAACCCTACATTTCAGCAGGATATTGCACGACCATAAGTTGCAGGTCCTGTACGGGCCTTACTGGATACAGAAAATGTTCAACTGCTGCCCTGGCCAGCACATTCTCCAAATCTCTCACCAATTGAAAACTTCTGGTCAATGGTGGCCGAGCAACTGGCTCGTCACAATACGCCAATCACTACTCGTGATGAACTGTGGTATCGTGTTGAAGCTGCATCGGAAGATGTACCTGTTCACGCCATCCAAACTCTGTTTGACTCAATGCCGAGGCGTATCAAGGCCGTTAGTACGGCCAGAGGTGGTTGTTCTAGGTCATGATTTCTCAGGATCTATGCACCCAAATTGGGTGAAAATGTAATCACATGTCAGTTCTCGTGTAAAATACTTGTCCAATGAATACCCGTTTATCATCTGCATTTCTTCTTGGTGTAGCAATTTTAATGGCCAGTAGTGTCATATACGTACAATACAACTGTTACAGCAGACTTCGGCTCTGGTCAACTCATTTTCGTGCTATTCTTACTGAAAGTGTAACTGTGAACAATGTTGTTTGTTGTTGTGGTCTTCAGTCCTGAGACTGGTTTGATGCAGCTCTCCATGCTACTCTATCCTGTGCAAGCTTCTTCATCTCCCAGTACCTACTGCAACCTACATCCTTCTGAATCTGCTTAGTGTATTGATCTCTTGGTCTTCCTCTACGATTTTTACCCTCCACGCTGCCCTCCAATGCTAAATTTGTGATCCCTTGATGCCTCAGAACATGTCCTATCAACCGATCCCTTCTTCTAGTCAAGTTGTGCCACAAACTTCTCTTCTCCCCAATCCTATTCAATACCTCCTCATTAGTTACGTGATCTACCCACCTTATCTTCAGCATTCTTCTGTAGCACCACATTTCGAAAGCTTCTATTCTCTTCTTGTCCAAACTGGTTATCGTCCATGTTTCACTTCCATATATGGCTACACTCCATACAAATACTTTCAGAAACGACTTCCTGACACTTAAATCTATACTCGATGTTAACAAATTTCTCTTCTTCAGAAACGATTTCCTTGCCATTGCCAGTCTACATTTTATATCCTCTCTACTTCGACCATCCTCAGTTATTTTGCTCCCTAAATAGCAAAACTCCTTTACTACTTTAAGTGTCTCATTTCCTAATCTAATCCCCTCAGCATCACCCGATTTAATTTGACTACATTCCATTATCCTCGTTTTGCTTTTGTTGATGTTCATCTTATATCCTCCTTTCAAGACACTGTCCATTCCGTTCAACTGCTCTTCCAAGTCCTTTGCTGTCTCTGACAGAATTACAATGTCATCGGCGAACCTCAAAGTTTTTACTTCTTCTCCATGAATTTTAATACCTACTCCGAATTTTTCTTTTGCTTCCTTTACTGCTTGCTCAATATACAGATTGAATAACATCGGGGAGAGGCTACAACCCTGTCTCACTCCCTTCCCAACCACTGCTTCCCTTTCATGCCTCTCGACTCTTATAACTGCCATCTGGTTTCTGTACAAACTGTAAATAGCCTTTTGCTCCCTGTATTTTACCCCTGCCACCTTCAGAATTTGAAAGAGAGTATTCCAGTTAACGTTGTCAAAAGCTTTCTCTAAGTCTACAAATGCTAGAAACGTAGGTTTGCCTTTTCTTAATCTTTCTTCTAAGATAAGTCGTAAGGTTAGTATTGCCTCACGTGTTCCAACATTTCTACGGAATCCAAACTGATCTTCCCCGAGGTCCGCTTCTACCAGTTTTTCCATTCGTGGCAACTGCTAAATCATTGTACTCAGACTGTCACGAGCTATCGAATACTTGAATAAAAATATAGTTGGTTGATTTGTTGGAGGGGACCAAACAGAAAGGTCATCGGTCCCATCGGGTAAGGGAAGGATGGGGAAAAATGTCGGCCGTACCCTTTCAAAGGGACCATCCTGGCATTTGCCTGAAGCGATTTGAGGAAGTACGGGTAACCAAATCAGGATGATCGGACGCGGGTTCGAACCGTCGTCCTCTCGAATGCGAGTCGAATGTGCTACCCACTGCGCCACCTCGCTCAGTTTGATAATTCTGATCCATTATGAGGCCAAATAAAATGTTTGAGTATTAATCTTTCAATAAAATAATAGTTGCCGATTTGAGCACCAACTTTTCCACATCTAGGACCGTTACCGACATGTTAGGGATATCCACGTTTCTTGTAACATCTGTGTATAAAACGAAAGCGGATAATTCCAAATACATCGTAGATACCGTAGTTGTTAGTAAGCGAAATGAATCACATCTGCTTGTCAAAATACGGCATCGGTCTGCCCGTTCTCTGAAAAAATGGTTCAATTGGCTCTGAGCACTATGGGACTTAACATCTGAGGTCATCAGTCCCCTAGATCTTAGAACTACCTAAACCTAACTAACCTAAGGACAGCAACACATCCATGCGCGAGGCAGGATTCGAACCTGCGGCCCTAACAGCAGCGCGGCCCGTTCTCTGAGATTTTGAGGTTTGACCACATCTTTGTACTCATTGCTCACCTCAAAACTCCGCTCAGTAAGTGACCTCTAGCTGTATTAAAATTATTGCTGCAGATAAAATTATAATCGTGCATCACATCAAGGAAAGATCTCAGCAAAGATTTTAAAAATGGCTCTGAGCACTATGGGACTTAACATCTTAGGTCATCAGTCCCCTAGAACTTAGAACTACTTAAACCTAACTAACCTAAGGACATCACATACATCCATGCCCGAGGCAGGATTCGAACCTGCGACCGTAGCAGCCCCGCGGTTCCGGACTGCAGCGCTAGAACCGCACGGCCACCGCGGCCGGCAGCAAAGATTTTAGGGCGAGGAAAATATTTCTCGGCGTGAAACAGAAGTGGCATTGATAACACTGAAATTTTGTGTTGTAATGTTTCTATATTTTACGTAGTGGCTCAAATGTCAAAGTCATCTGTAATTACTGTGTGAACCAGGTGTGTTGCATACGTATTCTTTAGATGTATAAACTAGCATATCGTACTGTCATAAAGTTCTCCGTTTTGAAAGGTTTCTCTCGAACGGAAATACATAAAAAGCTAAAAATTTGCTCATTCATTTTCAAGGTGAGGATATAACATTTGTGTTTTGTGGTGAATCATGTCGGTACTTTAACGGTCCACGCGAAGGAAAAAACTCGACACAGTGATGAAAATCTCGAAAAACACAATACAGTAATGAAAAGGTTGGTTAAAGATGTCTGTCTATAGGCATATCAGAAGAAAGAGCGCCGAAAATTTTGTGTGAAGGCTTAATTATGAGATAGCTTTGCGTAAGATAATGGTATATGTTGAATGCTGAGAAAAAGCAAGTGCAAAAACGAATTTCTAAGCTATGTAGCATGTTTTTAATTTCAGTGTAGTGACTCTTTGCGCCGATTCGTAATCGTGGATGAGAAGTGGATCCGCAACTTCCAGAAGCAAGAAAGCAGTTAAAGCAGAAAAGGTTAAGTCGATTTACGCCTTCAGCCCAAAAAGATGCGAGACTGGATTAATAAAAAAATTGAGAAAATGTAACATGGTGGTTTTAATGGTTCAGGTGTTCTACAGAGTCTCCCCCTCAACTGAGTGCAACGCACATACGTGAAACCGTCGAGAACTTTCTTCTTTGCGATGTCGTTCAACTACAGCCTCACATTGGCTTCAATGTCTGTTACGTCTGAATTTCTGCGCTTTCTTATTTTGGTTGTAGGTTCGTATTGATAACAAAAATTATCTACACCCGTGATGATTATTTCCAGAAAGGAATTGTCCGCGTTTTGCATTTCAGTAACGTCGCGACAAATATCCACGAGTCGTTGTTTTTATTCTGGAGTCAGGTTTTAGGGATAAACTTAGCACACGCTTTTCTCTTCTTCAAAACATTCTATACAATGTATAGAACAGTTGCGAGATAAGTGTACAATCTTGGTTGAGGACGTTTTTTTTTCAAATTTCTGTGAGGCGCTTCGTCTGTCGTAGGGATTTATAGATTACGTACAATGAAAAAGAAAAGGTATAAGAAGAAAGTACTCTACGGGAAATGTTCTAATGCAAACTTACAGAAATTGGTCATGGCGCTCGACGTTCATACGAATGGTTATATGATGCGAATACATCGGCAAAATACGATTAGGATATCAAATTCCCAATGCCTGCCATGTGGATTCCTGAAAAGAACCAGAACAATGAAAGACTGCAGAAAAACATTTAGTTCAGAAGTTATATAAAGAAAAGAAAGTGAAATCGAATGCTTCGTCTACAGTCGAACACATTTTACCCCCCTTTCCTAGGAAACATATCTTTTCGGCGTACAAACGCACGTATAGCTTTCACTGGTGGTAACCAATACACGACATAAACTTCTTCAAAAAATGTTCAAGCGTGTGTGAATTCCTAAGTAGCCAAACTGCTGAGGTCATCGGTCCCTAGACTTACACCCTACTTAAGCTCACGTATGCTAACATCAACAACAACACACACAGACACACACACACACACACACACACACACACACACACACACACACAAACACACACATTCCCGAGGGAGGACTCGAACCTCCGGCGGGAGGGGCAGTGCAATCCGTGACATATCGCCTTAAACCAGGCTGCCACTCCGCGCGGCAACTTCTTCATAATGAACAGGCACAGAGAAGTATTTCTGATAAGTCAGGGGTTTACAGACTAGAATGTACCAGGTTTCAAGAACACCTGCTCACGAAAAGAGGGCAGATAGAACACCACTCGTCATTTACAGAACATCTAAAGGCATCTAGCCATTGGATGCCTGCTATCAAAAACATAGAAATTTCGCATTTTGCCCATAAGACACGGAAACTCAATTTACCTGATCAATTAGAAATCGCTAAATGCACGTATTTCGGTGTTGATGGTCTCCTCAATGATCAGATGATCAGTAAAAATCAATCAATTTTTTGATATAATGATGTCCATTTTTAAAGATGTTCAGCCTCGTTGCTGTGAAGTATGCTGATAACTCTTCATTTGTTTGAAACTTCCTGACAGATTAAAACTGTGTGCCGGACCGAGACTCGAACTCGGGACCTTTGCAAAGGTCCCGTGTTCGAGTCTCGGTCCGGCACACAGTTTTAATGTGTCAGGAAGTCTCATATCAGCGCACACTCCGCTGCCGAGTGAAAATCTTATTCTTTTTCTATTTGTTTTACTCCCTTATCTTTAAGGCATAACGTAATTCTTGTTCTTTCATATTTATGGCGACCTTTTCATAAGATATATTATTCGACAGATTCCAGTTAACTGTACTCTTATTTTTGCGGCTGTCGTTTTAGACATTATGTACATTTTGATTTATAAGTCTGTTTTATGTTCCTTGCATGTGCAATGGATAACATATAGACTCGCCAATGCCATCTGCCAGATTCTACTGCACTACTTACACTCGAGGCCCGATTACCACACTTTTCCGCATTCTAAGTTTCTCCTGGGGCTCTTCATACATGTTGAGCTCTTGCTCCTTGAAGCTCTGATGCTTACTCCATTGCGATTCGTGATACAACATTGTTGACGTAACACGGCCGCACGTCCACTACTTAATACTGCCTGATCGCAACTGAGTGGTTGAATTTACATCTGTTGCTTAAAGTAGTTATTTCAAGCTGCCACCGTAGTTATTACGGTGACGTCGTTTATACGACAGGAATAAAATCAGTTTCCGAACCTTTTGGACGGGTTGTGTATGGTCCGTGTATTCTGGGTCGTAAAAATGCTGCCTCGCGTTGATTACCACGAGAAAGGATGAAGCAGAATCAGCCGAAGACTTCGGCAGTCTTCTGGACTAAGTGGATGAAACATAGGTAATAAGAGCCTTGAACTGCAAAAGAAAAAAAACTGTATGTCATCACTACACATCAGTCTGTAAAGATGTTTAGTCAGTGGAGAAATAGAGAGTCTGATGTACGAGTTGTTGGAAGATCCACCGTGTTCACCAGATCTGACACACTGTGATCTTCATCTCTTCCTGCAGACACCGAAATTTGTGACTGGAAGAGTTTTAGAGTCCACTGAGGTGGATTTTGTAGTGGTTGATGAATGTTTGTCAGAGCTTGGACAAACTACATTGACCTTAAAGACAAAAACGTTGAATAATAAGTACACTGCTGGGCACTAAAATGGCAACACCGTGAAGACGAAACGCAACAAATGTCAAAGTGGCACGAAATGTACTACATGTCAGGATATGCAAATCATTAGCACCGGCCAATGTAGGTGGTAGTTATGGCTGGATCAAATGGCTCTGAGCACTATGGGACTTAACATCTGAGGTTATAAGTCCCCTAGAACTTAGAACTACTTAAACATAACTAACCTAAGGACATCACACACATCCATGCCCAAGGCAGGATTCGAACCTACGACCGTAGCGGTAGCGCTGTTCCAGACTGAAGCGCCTAGAACCGCTTGGCCACACCGGCCGGCTGGTAATTATGTCATGTACATTCTATATGTAAAGGAAGATAACGCAAAGGGTTTTGTTATCCAGAAATCACATTTGATTTTTGTTTATTTGAGAGGAGATCGCGTTATGCGTCACGTGAGGAGGTGAAGCATCTGATTGAATTTTCTCATTCACAGAAGACCGAAGGAGCGATCTATTTTACTTGCTTAAAACATTCAACTGGCAAGGTCGAACAAATATTTGTTTATTTGCTAAAATCATTTAACAGCCAAGATTGCACAAATATTTCTTTATTTAAAAAACAACCTGTTTCGACAGACTTTGCTGTCATATTCAGGTCTTAAAAAATATTTTTGTTATGAAAAATGTTCATTTTACGTTCGATCTCACGCCAAATTGTCGAGTGGAGGCCGGCCGCAGTGGCCGGGCGGTTCTAGGCGCTATGGTCGCAGGTTCGAATCCTGCCTCGGGCATGGATGTGTGTGATGTCCTTAGGTTAGTTAGGTTTAAGTAGTTCTAAGTTCTAGGGGACTGACGATCTCAGAAATAAAGTCCCATAATGCTCAGAGACATTTTTTTGTTGGAACCCGCTGTTTTTAAAACGACTTCAGCACAGTAACTATAGTGGCAGCTTGAATAAACAACCTTTTGTTCTTAAACAAAGAAATATCTGTGCAATCTTGGTTGTTGAATGAAACATCCCGGGAACTGACAGTGGCGGGATGTAGACCGTGACCTATTGTTTTGCGATATCGCTCCTCACGTAAGTCGGGACACAATGACTGTTAGATGGGTTCAGGAGGCCATGCAGGATTTCAGTGGCCCTTCGCGACTTGCGTCTGACATGACAGAAGTACTGTTCGCTCTGCGTTGTAGGATCGCACAGCTACACCATGTGCCTTGAGTCTTGCTCTCGTTGCAGCAAGACATATATCCATAAGGGCAGTGTGGTGACATCTGGAGCACCACGTGTTGTCAGTACGTAGACAAGTGTTACGGCTTCCCTTAACGTGGCAGCAGAGAGGAGCGCGCCGATGATGGTGCTACCACTGACAACACTATACACACAACTGAGGCATATTTTTTCATTTGAGTACTGATTCTGCATACAGCATCACAATGCATATGTCCTTCTGTGGCGGGTCGGAGGAGAACGAACGTTGCACTGTTCATCATCATCATATTGGCACAGCATACGGCGTGATAGTATGGGGCGCCATTGGATGTACACGACGATTATCTTGGGTTCACTTAGCCAATAATTCGGACAGCAGCCGTTACAATTTTGATGTGCTTAAGATCGATGGTTGTGCACTACTTTCAGGGTGAAGTTTTCTTTCAACTGGATAACACAATCCTGCATCTTGCCCCGGCTGTCCTGACCCACCTTGATACAGCGACAACGGGTGTTCGAGTGTTGCCCCCACCAGCATGTTTTTCAGATTTGCCACACAGTGGAAACATCTGGACAGGGGTTACTGAGAGGCTTCCATGTCACCATCGACAACGACAATAATGAAATCTAAGAGACGAGGTACTGCCGGAATTAAGGCTGTGATGACGGGTCTTGAGTCGGGCTTGGGTAGCTCAGATGATAGAGCACTTACCCGCGAAAGGCAAAGGTTCCCAGTTCGAGTCCCGGTCCGGCACATTGTTTTAATCTGCCAGGAAGTTTCATGAAATACATGAAATGTGTTCGCAACGGCGAATATGGACAACCATCACCTGTGAAATGGAGTGACGACAGTGAAAATTTGTGCCGGACTGGTACTTGAACCCAGATCTCACTTATCGCGAGTGGTCGCCTTACCATTAGGCTATCCGAACACGTCCCACAGCCAGACACAATATTATTATGCACCCACCGCCCGACAGCACCAAGAAATAATTATCTGGATGGGACTGAAATCGGTAGATGTGATGTACATTTACAGACAAACGTATGATTACAATTTCAGAAAAAATAGATGATTTATTGTGAAGAAAGAGCTTCATAAACTGAGCAAGTCAACAACGCGTTGTTCCACCTCTGGCCTTTACGCAAACCGCTATTCGACTTGGGTCCGCAGCTCGAGGTCGTGTGGTAGCGTTCTCACTTCCCGCACCCGGCTTCCCGATTTCGATTCCGGTCGGGGTCAAGGATTTTCTCTGCCTCGTGATGACTGGGTGTTGTGTGATGTCCTTGGGTTAGTTAGGTTTAAGTAGTTCTAAGTTCTAGGGGACCGATGACCATAGATGTTAAGTCCCATAGTGCTCAGAGCCATTTGAACCATTTTGAACCTATTCGACTTGGAATTGATTGACAGAATCGTTGTGTGTCCTCCTGAGTGATATCGTGTCAAATTCTGTACAATTGCCACGTTAGATCAACAAAATCCAGAGCTGCCGCAGGCCCCAGCTCGTAATGCTCCAAATGTTCTCAACTGGGGAGAGATTCGGTGAACTTGATGGCCAAGAAAGGGTTTGGAAAACACGAAGAAAAATGACAGAAACTCGCGCTGTGTGCGCACGAGGATTATCTTGCTGAAATCTACGCCCAGGATGGCTTGCAACTAAGGGCAACAAAATGGATGGCAATCAATGGGGTCCTACTACAAAATGAAATGAAATGGCACCCCCAGACCATCACTGCTGGCTGTCGGCCCGAATGGCGAGCGACAGTCAGTTTGGTATCCGACAGGTGTCCGGGGCGTCTCCAGACATGTCTTCCCTTGTCACTGAGGCACAGTTTGAAGCGAGACAAAAATGGTTCAAATGGCTCTGAGCACTATGGAACTTAACATCTGTGGTCATCAGTCCCCTAGAACTTAGAACTACGTAAACATAACTAACCTAAGGACATCACACACACATCCATGCCCGAGACAGGATTCGAACCTGCGACCGTAGCAGTAACGCGGTTCCGGACTGAGCGCCTAGAACCGCTCGGCCACGAAGCGAGACATACGATTGAAGACAATTCCACTGCCGTCAGTGAGATTCCAGAGCGAAGACGTGCCTGGAGACGTCCCGGACAGTGGTGGGATACCAACGTGACTGTCGCCTGCCATACGGCCCGACAACCAGATTGAGCGTCTGTGCCACTTCTTTTCTTAGCGGGACCCTTTGGTTGTTATCTGCGGCGCCCTTACAGCACAACGGTACGTTCACGATATTCTACGCCCCATTTTGTAGCCCTTCGTGGCTAGCCATGCTGAGTTTACATTTCGGCAAGATAATAATCGCCCACACACGACAAGAGTTTCTACTGCTTGTATCCGTGTTTGCGAAATCCTTCCTTGGCCAGCAAGCTCTCTGGATCTCTCCCCAATTGAGAACGTTTGGAGCATTATGAGCAAAGCCCTCCAACCATATCGGGATTCTGACGATCTAACGCACCAATTGGACAGAATTTGGCACGATATCCCTAAGGAGGACATCCAACAACTGTATCAGTCAATCAATGTGTAATGACACATTCCTATGCAGAGACATACAATATCTTAAAAGCTGCGCCAAAGATAAATTGAGAGGCATGTATACTATAATCTTTGTAAAGTTCACATTGGATTCTCTTTTGTTTGATACTCCAAGGAGCTAAGGGACACTTTCGATTGTTGCCTTGTGGAGGATGGACGTGATTTTTGGACTGTGCGGAAAGGCAGCCATATGGTTGGTAATTATGGTTGGTGCGACGAGCACAGCAAGTCTTATTGTGTTGTGAATAAAAAAATAGTGAAAAGTATCGAAGTGTTACGAAAATTATTTATAGCGACGTAGCATAGTATTCCTTGGTTTCCACCGTCTTCGTGAAGTGAACCGATGCCGACTCATGATGGTACACACGGTCAGCAAAGAGAAGAACATCGATGGCGACTAATGAATTAATATTGTGGCAGAAGGACTAATTCTACGTCTAAGGTGAGAACTCTGATTAAATCAACAATGACGCGGAATGTAAAATGTAAAATGTTTTTTATTTATTTCGCCACACTGGCGACCGTGACAGGACAGTGCTGGTGGAACAAAGAGTAAGTACATCATTGTTGTGCTACAAATGTACTTGTACTAATTACTGTTTCTCTGTTACATGACGCACATGGAAAATGACGAATAAAGTGAAACAGTATTAACTGTATAAACGGATGGCACAATAACCAGAAGGAACAAGGACAAGGATTTACAAAACTAACGTAATCGTGTGTGACGCAGCTCAGTCGGAATTAAGGTAGGAAAGCGCAAACGCATGCAGTGGCTGCACCTTGGCTTAGCTCCACTTAAAGCAGAACCATTTCCTGTCCATATTAAAATCCTGGTAGTGTTTGTGGCAACACACAATTACACTTTGATAATTACTTTTTTATGTTCAACAATCGCAGAATTAGAAGACGTAGTGCGCCATCTTGTAAATTTCCGACGCGCAACAAATAACAATCGCGAGATATTTTTATTAATTCAACTGCGAGAGAATTTAAAGATTTAGATTAACAGTAAAGTACAGATAAAAATAATATCTTCACAATGGAATCGGAGAACTTTAATTTAACAAATGTTCATGGACATGTCACCGATTCTGACAATAGTGACGTAAATGATGACGCAATTAGTTTTTCAGCACAACATAATGTAGAAGTAAATACAATTCAATTGCACTCCACAGGGATTAACAATAACGAACCACTTGCAAATGAAACCTTGTGCACAGTCGATGAAGCATCGATTACCAGATCAGATGAAAATATTTCGCGTGAAATCAGTGAACCTAGCCCGGTTTCGATTCAATCAGATCGTGGCAGAGAAACAATGGCAACAAATAATGGCATAAATACAAACACACAAGCTTCGTCAGTTACGCTTGAGGCATTATATAGTCTGATGTCAAACGTGAGCGAGCAATTATCTGATTTAAAGATGAGTCACAGCACAACGAACACAAAACTGCCGAATCTAGAAGTCAGCCACAACACAACGAACACAAAACTGGCGAATCTAGAAATCAGCCACAACACAACGAACACAAAACTGGCGAATCTAGAAGTCAACCACAACATGACAAACACAAAATTGTCAAACATGGAAATTGGGTTCCAACAGCAGTTTTCAAGTGTAAACACGCAATTTGAAAACATACACAGACATTTCGATCAACGCTTAAATAAACTCACCAATGAAATCGATCAAAAGATCGAAGACAAAGTCATCAAAACCGTCAATAGTGTATACAATGTATTGGCAAATGACTTAGAAAAGAAATTGTCAGATCTTACAAACAAACAGGAACAGGAACTGTCAGAAATAGTAGAAACACACAATCAAACACAAACCGTACAAAAAGAAATACATGAAAACGTACAGGCTATTCAATTAAATTTAACAAGAGTACAGTCCGCATGTGAAGAAATACCTGACCAAGTTAATAAAGTTAACGAAGAAGTCGGTTTTCTGAAACAGGAGAATCGACGTATCAACGCGGACATTATCAAAATAAATGAAACTTTAGAAAACGGTAATGTAAATGAATCAATAACTGACCGGGAAACAAAACTTTTTGAAAAATTAGGTAATGAAATCAAAGTAGCCGAGGACAGAATACGCAAGGAAATTGCTGGTAGACTGAATGTTTCAAATGACTTGCCTACGTCAAGCAGCAGGCAGCGCGACACTTATTCGCCCATGCCAGATTACGATGTCAATAACGCAGAACATCAGGCGCCCAGTCCGGCGTATGTGCACGCACCGGCACAGGCAAACAATGGCTATTCGCCAAACGCGGTGCTGCAACAGGCAGTAGGTGTGTCGCCTTGCATCTCGACGATTCTAGTCGATGAGAGCCTGTTGAAACATAGACAGTTTCCAGTTTTTTCCACAGAATCCAGAAAAACTCATCCAGTCGTATTCGTAAGAGCATTTAAAAATGTCTTACCAAGAAACTGGACTGAGGCACAGAAGATTAGATATGTAGTAGGCTTCACACAAGGCGACGCACTTTTGTGGGCCACAGACATGGCTGAACAGTGCGTCACCTACGAACAATTTGAAAGGGCTTTCTTGGAGAAATATTGGTCTGCTGGGGTCCAAGAAAGACTGCGCCGTGAAGTATTCAACCCACAACCGTTCAACCTCAAAAACGGCGGGTTGAGAAAGTATTTCGAAAAGTACTTGAATAAGACGCGCTATTGGAACAATCCAATACCGCACGTAGATGTTCTCAAAATTCTGAAAAACAGACTACCCGCGAACTTACGCGAAAAATTGGTAACCATACCGGAGAACGACCTTGAATACTTTCTTTCCGTGCTTGACTCAATTGATCTAATATACGAAGAAGAGCCGAGCACAAGTAATCGGAATGAATATTCCGGAACCAATCAAAACAACGGTAACGGATATCATTTTAATGGCAGTGGACAAAACCCACACAGTTGGCATCCGTATGCGACAAGGCCAAATAATGGAACCTGGAATTACGGAAATCGGAGGAATTCGGCGCCACAGAGACGTGAAGACCGAAGGTACAGTACAGATTACGGTCCACGCCGGTATGGAAATGATAGAAATCACGTGAATGATTGGTCAGGCCCGCGTGATGAAAGGCGGCACACAAATGAAAATTACAATAGTTACAGTAATAGGAATGATAGACCAAGGAGGAATAGCGACGGCCGGTCGCAAGAAAATGTTGCACGCAGCGGTCCGGAAACTAATTGGCGACAGAATAACCACTCAGTACACTTTGTAGAGGTAACGGACAGTACTGAAGCAACGCCTTTGTCTCCCCCGGTAAACAACAATCGGTCGTAATGAGCCCCCACCGGCCGACCGATTTGACAACAGGGGGCACAAACAAGCACACATTACATCTTAGACAATTATTTTTAAGATATGATCAGGATGCGACCGTAGAAGATGATCTATGTGAAGAAGAGATGAAAGCACCGGGCAAGGTAAGTGACCTCGTGCAGGCTGTAATAACAACAAAAAGATAAGAAAGGTTACAGAATTTAACATTGGACAGGAAGTACTATTACGTACCCACCCAAAATCCTCTAAAATTAAGGCATTAAACAAAAAGTGGCAGTTGTTGTATGATGGCCCTTTCATTATAATAGACAAACCTCACCCAGGATGTTATCTGTTAGGTAACACACGAACGGGCAAGGTGAAAGGGTTATACCCCCACAAGGACATCAAGGAATTTTTTCATTAAAGGTTATATGTTATTTTAGCAAAATTGAAATTGTACAACCTTGGATCACATAGTAAAATTGCTGTCATTAACCTAAGAAACTTGCGAACAACTGGGGGCATATGCCAGCTTAAAAACGCATATTTAACCAGACCTAATGAAACATGTGTTACTGTGAGTCTTAACACTATAAAATAAACCATACGGTACTTTTGTAGTCTAACTCAGTTATTTAAGAGAGGGGAACAAAGACAAATTAGCGCGAAGGTCAGAGTTTGTTCGCTTGAGACGAGCAACAAACCACACGTCGAAGTTGCAATCCAACGCTCAGCTCATGAGCACGCGATAGCTGCATGTCAAGACGAGGTCATTGGCCGCGCTGTAGGCAGCGAGCCGGGGAGAAATCTTCCCCCCTTCCATGTCCGATCAGCTGAGCGTATACAAAGCGCAAAGGCGCATGCGCGGTCGAGTCCAGGTGTCACGTGACTATTACACGATGGTGGCTATCACGAATAATGTTCACCAACAATGCAGAGTTTTCCCCGTACCTACAGTCCAGTCGTGGTACGTAAGCGCGCATGCGCGGAAAGTTTAAAAGTTTTGAGACCACTCTTACTATGAGACACAGAGACGAAAGTCATTCAAAAACAAGAAAGGAAAGGGTACACAAGTCTTGTAAATAGTAACTTAGAAAATTTAATTATAAGCTGGTATTACGTAACAAAAGTGAACATACAAGTACATACTGGCCATGGACGGTATTGTAATATTATATTATACTGAGTAAAATCTTAGCTTGTACGGAAGGAGAAAGAAAATAGAAAAATAAATAAATAAATAAATAATGCAGATATATAACCGGAAGAAAGGCTATGTACACGAGAACAGCACACAATTACATATAGGGAAAAAGCAGCAAAGAGGAAATCAAAGAGATAACGCATACATTTACATTACACAGTAGCTAGCGATTTTCAGAATGAACAACAAGGTAAACGCGGGAATTTTTGTGACTAAGGAAAAGAGTGACACACGCTTTAAAATAGGGTAATAATAAACAGACTTATGCAGCGTGAGTAATGAACTGAATCGCTCTCAAAACAAATACCTAGGGTTTATAGAGAGAGAGACACACATTAACGTTAGGAAACACCTGAAGCACTCAGCAAACAACTTTGTAGAATATATAAGCTATACACGAGGGTACATGTACGAAAGCTAAAGTGTAAAGGAGGAAAATAGGGAATGTTGCGCATTAATGGACTGTAAGGCAGTTATGTATGTAAGAAGAAATATTTAGTTGTAAGTATTATTAGTATAGGGGACGATGCTCAGCACACCCTGAATTATTTTGGAATATTGAGGGAATGGTGCAGGGTACCGAAAAAGGGCCCCACCAGCAAAGTGTATATTATAGTGGTAGATATTTTTTGTGTATAAACGTATGTATGAATGTGTGAAAGGCGAAAGAAGCTCTGTACATGTACGGAACTTAAACAACGTAGAAGTGTATAAGGGAAATTAAACTGTAAGACAACCTCGTATAAACAGGTATACCTAACGTCAAGAAACAACTTAATTAAAACCGTAAGACTCTACGAGTTTACGAGAAAATGCGAAAAACCTGATACAAAGTGCAACATTAGCGATGCTTCACTCATGTATGCAAAAGGAAGGTATGAATTACTTTACCCACTTGAAACATGAAAGGATAAATCATGTTAAAATTATATCTTTCATACATATAACAATTTACAGTCACAAGGAATGAAAATGATATCGCCGCTATACGAGAAACAGGTAAGTAGTGTGATCGACGACCTGTAAGCAAAGGAATCGTCTATAAAATGAATTATGAACAAAAACGTCATAAAGAATTTCATGCTGCACTGAAGCTATGAAAGTGTGATTATTCGGGTACATAGATTTTCATGACAACCGATGCATTAAAATGTCTATTTTTTCTCCCATGATAACACAAGACGCCTATAAGCGCACTTTAATTGAAAATGATACACGCACACAAGGGCGTGCCGCTATTATGAAACACTGTACATATTAATAGTAGCTACACCCTGAACTTCAAGATTGTATGTTTATATGTCTATGTTAATGTAGGAAATTTTATTAGAGGTAATGATTTACAAGCACACCAGAACGTGCTTAAGCACAAAACACTGTACATATTAGGGTTATGCTGCATATAAATGATTATTTCGTGCATTTTCAGATTTTATACGCAAAAAACCGTAGCATACACGTAGTCGTTGCCACTACCCTAAGTAGAAGGTAGAAAATTCCCTTCCCAAGCTTCAGTGGAGCGGCTACAGCTGTATTCTCTGCATGCTGATGCATGTCGTTGCGTATGAAGAATACGTAACGGAGGTAAACCTTAACTTATACTCGAGTTCAAGAAGGAAAACAAAGGACTTGTTCCTTCTAACAGATTAATGGAAAAAGGCGAGTGTGTGTGTGTCAGTAAAATCCAAGACGAAGAAGCCACTATGAGTGGTCAAAAATTTTTTCAATTTTAGTCGATAGTTTTTTCCTGTAGTTAATGTAAACAATGTATTGTATGTATTATATGTTATTCCATTGTATGTGATGTATTTTGTATTTCATGCCAAGTCCCGTGACTTACAAATTATGTGAATTGACCAGAAGTATTGAGGGGAATTAATCTCAGTACAATAGGTAAAAGGGGTTAATGCGAAGAAAAAAAAAGTGTAGTGAAAAGGAAGTTTCGATCGCAATACTCGCGGTTAAAGTGGTGTGTGTAGAAATTAAAATTGTGCAAAGTAGTGCTACGTTGCAAGTGTCAGCGAGCCTAAACAAGTGACATCGAAAATTGAAGCTTGTATCGTCATACGACCCATGGCGTCACAGTAGGAAAGGACAATGCCAAACAAGTTTGACATGGTACGCTTCTTACCAGGAGCTGAATCGACGGGATCGTCCTCCGCCTCGCACATAGTGTGGTGTGTTCTTCGGGGCACATATTCCAATGTACCTCGTCGTATCCAGTCTAAGTACTGGAAGGAACTACAAAAAGCACACGCATACTGAGGTTCGGAAGTCTCGACGGTACCCGCACGTCGGTGTATATTCAGTGCACTGGCGCGCGCATTCAACCAACGTCGCCAGCTAACGGACGACCAAACAATCAGGCGCGCGTATCACCCGCCCATATTCAACACGGGCTAGCGAACAAAGCTCGTCGCCCCAGAATAAATACAGAAAGCAATACAAGGACTTAATTTTCACCTCTGATGAGGAAGGAAACATTTGTATGTAACGTTGTATTCAGTGTATATTTTATTGCACAAACTTTACTACATGATGTCATTTTCTCAGTATTAACCAGAACTTTGTATATTAGGATTAAGGTTTGTAAATATTAGCATAAGTATACCAAAAAACTGACACACACTCAGAAATACCAAAGAATTCACAGTGCCATGAAAATGAGACAATAAAAATGAAGTTTGTAAATAAAAGACCCCAAACCTATCAATTGCAAGGTCGACTACTGTATCCTGTCAATCAAATAAAATTTTCTAGTGACAGTATACAGTAGGGGGGCAGTTGTAATGACACATTCCTATGCAGAGACATACAATATCTTAAAAGCTGCGCCAAAGATAAATTGAGAGGCATGTATATTATAATCTTTGTAAAGTTCACATTGGATTCTCTTTTGTTTGATACCCCAAGGAGCTAAGGGACACTTTCGATTGTTGCCTTGTGGAGGATGGACGTGATTTTTGGACTGTGCGGAAAGGCAGCCATATGGTTGGTAATTATGGTTGGTGCGACGAGCACAGCAAGTCTTATTGTGTTGTGAATAAAAAAATAGTGAAAAGTATCGAAGTGTTACGAAAATTATTTATAGCGACGTAGCATAGTATTCCTTGGTTTCCACCGTCTTCGTGAAGTGAACCGATGCCGACTCATGATGGTACACACGGTCAGCAAAGAGAAGAACATCGATGGCGACTAATGAATTAATATTGTGGCAGAAGGACTAATTCTACGTCTAAGGTGAGAACTCTGATTAAATCAACAATGACGCGGAATGTAAAATGTAAAATGTTTTTTATTTATTTCACCACAAATGCCAAGCTGAATAACTGCTTGCATAAGGGCTAGAGATGTGCCATCACCTTACTGACTTGAACAGTTTGTGAAGGTCTCTCTCTTGAAGAAAACACTCAGTCCAGAATGAGATTTTCACTCTGTAGCGGAGTGTGGGCTGATATGAAACTTCCTGGCAGATGAAAATTGTGTGCTGGACCGAGACTCGAACTCGGGACCTTTGCCTTTCGCGGGCAAGTGCTCAGCCAACTGAGCTACCCAAGCACGACTCACGCCCCGTCCTCACAGCTTTACTTCTGCCAGTATCTCCTCTCCTACCTTGCCCGCGAAAGGCAAAGATCTCGAGTTCGAGTCTCGGTCCAGCACACAGTTTTAATCTGCCAGGAAGTTTCATATCACCGTACACTCCGCTGCAGAGTGAAAATCTCATTCTGGAAACATCCCCCAGAATGTGGCTAAGCCATGTCTCCGCAATATCCTTTCTTTCAGGAGTGTTAGTTCTGCAAGATTCGCAGGAGAGCTTCTGTAAAGTTTGGAAGGTAGGAGACGAGATACTGGCAGAAGTAAAGCTGTGAGGACGGGGCGTGAGACGTGTTTGGGTAGCTCAGTTGGTAGAGCATTTGCCCACGAAATGCAAAGGTCCCGAGTTCGAGTCTCGGTCCAGCACACAGTTTTAATCTGCCAGGAAGTTTCAAATCACTCAGTTTTTCTGAAATTGTTATAATTATTTGTTTGTCTACATGTGCATCACGTATCCCGATTTCTGTCCCACTCGGATCTTTCCCTCGTGGTGCGTCTTTTTTTTTCTCTCTGAGTGAATTTTCCATCTTATTAATGTGCCGCAGCCCTTCAGTTATGACTCCTCTAGTGGCCTGCTAGAGGGACTACAGTGTGTGCCAGGACTGCAGACATGTAGATGCTAACAGAAAAAATTAATTACAAAATTTTATTTTATATGCGTTAGTTAAAAAGCTTTATTGCTATTTCTCGTAAATCGTACTAGACTGTCTCCTGAATGTTTTTGTCAGATTCACCTAAGAAAGGAGCCGGCAGACTGCGCAGCAGTCGAATGGATGAAGTCCTGGACGTTGATCTTTTCCTTTTGTTTAGCTTACTTGTTGCCTTTTTTACGGTCACTACATAGGAAAAAATATCTTGGCAGAGGTTAGCCATCATTCTTGTCACATAGACAAAGAATTTTGTGCACCACATATATTTATTAACCTTATTATGACAAAATCAGCCATCCTCAGATGAAAGTTCAGTGTTATATTTTACGAGCTATATTGTATTTTTTTCTTTGACCTGACGATGGTTGATGCCGAAAGGAACCATAATGAGGAGTTATAAATACTGGTGATTCAGTTGCTGTTACCGATGTCGTTCGATGTATCCCACACTACTTCTGTATCAGGTACGGTATCCAGACAAGCGATAGCCACGTAATCGATGTGCTGCGGGCGAGAGTTAGGAGACGGAATCATACTGTAAAAAATACAAGTGAAGATTGACCATGAGTTACACTGTATTTTAGGACCAAGATAAACCTTTCGTGTGCCATACTTATCCAATCGTCTCTAGTCCTTCTTTGTGTGAAAAATAGCGCACTCATACCGGTTATTGATGTCTCTTTAAGTTGGTTAGTTGATTTGGGGGTGGGTCATCGGTTCCAGCGGATTGGGGAAGTATGGGGAAAGAAGTCGGCCGTGTCCTTTCAAAGGAACCATCCCGGCATTTGTCTGAAGCGATTTAGGAGAATCACGGAAAACCTAAATCAGTATGGCCAGACGCGGGTTTGAACCGTCGTCCTTCCGATTGCGAGTCCGGTGTGCCAACGACTGCACTGCCTCGCTCGGCCTCTGCAAGTGTTAACAAAAACGTTGCCTTATGAAGTATTTTCACCATCGTAAACAACAAAATTAACAGGGGGTATCAAAATGAGAATCATGAATGTAACAAAGTTCTTTCCGGTGTATTACAGAATGAAAAGATTAATATATGACTTGCCGCATTAATGTGCTAAAGTAGTTTCACAAACAAAATTTGTGCAATAGGTCTAATATGTCTTCGTACACTTTAACAGTTACCCTGCGACAATTTGACAATGAGTCACTTCTCCAGAGCGAACTGGCCACCAACACTGTCCTGTCATGTGGTGTTGCAGAAAACGACATCGATAGGGGCGCTGAATCACCTTGTATTTGAGATCTGTGTCTAAGTAAATTGTTAACGTACTTGTGGTTGTCCTAGGTCTTGATAGGCTAAATAAATACTGATTGCAGCAGAGTCCCCAGCGCATAACTAAAGACGTGAAGGCAGAGAATGCGTTCTTGTGGCTGCGGGAGGCTACATATCTGAGTGCATGTGCAGCTGGGCGTTGCCGCGGACACTGACTGCTTGGGATCGATGAGAGAGGGGGCGGAGGAGATCTGGACCGACCGCATTGTGCGGGGGCGGTGGCGGGGCCGGGGGAGCGGCAGTGACGTCCGCGCCGGCACGTGTTGGTCTGGCGGCGCCGGGGCCCAGACAATCGATACGGCGGCGGCAGGTCGCGTCCGTGCCTTGCCCGCCTAATGGCGCACCCGTGTCTCAGGCCCGCCGCCCGCCCCGCTACAGTTTGCCTCCGGTCAACACGAGAATTTCTCAGCACCGGTAACAGCGATGTTGCCTAGCTGTCTACTTACAAAGCAATTTTATTATTCATGAGGTTAAAAGTAACCTGCTACCTGTTTGACCTCGACCACAGTACGTAACTCGCACAACCTCTGTATCACCCCTAGCAATACCGACGCACTTTCCACAGCGCGCTGAACCAAGCAGGGGAGGAAGGGGGTGGATGGGTGTGAGGGGTATTTTATGCCCGCCCTAAAAAATTATAATAATCAAAATTCGTTAACTGTTGTTGACTTACGTTAACAACATAATTTCTAAAGAAGTAAGTAGGTTCCAGAACCTGAAAACATCTTTTAACACACTACTGGCCATTAAAATTGCTACACCAAGAAGAAATGCAGATGATAAATGGGTATTCATTGGACAAATATATTACACTAGAACTGACATGTGATTACATGTCCACGCAATTTGGGTGCATAGATCCTGAGAAATCAGTACCCAGAACAACCACCTTTGACCGTAATAACGGCCTCGATACGGCTGGGCATTGAGTCAAACACAGCTTGGATGGCGTGTACAGGTACTGCTGCCCATGCAGCTTCAACACGATACCACAGTTCATCAAGAGTAGTGACTGGCGTATTGTGATGAGCCAGCTGCTCGGCCACCATTGACCAGACGTTTTCAATTGGTGAGAGATCTGGAGAATGTGCTTCCCGGGGCAGCAGTCGAGCATTTTCTGTATCCAGAAAGCCCCGTACAGGACCTGCAACTTGTGGTCGTGCATTATCCTTCTGAAATGTAGAATTTCGCAGGGATCGAATGAAGGGTAGAGCCACGGGTTGTAACACATCTGAAATGTAACGTCCACTGTTCAAAGTGCCGTCAATGAGAACAAGAGGTGACCGAGACGTCTAACCAATGGCACCCCAAACCATCACGCCGGGTGATAGGCCAGTATGGCGATGACGAATATACGCTTCCAATGTGCGTTCTTCGCGATGTCGCCAAACACGGATGCGACCACCGTGATGCTGTAAACAGAACCTGGATTCATCCGAAAAAATGACGTTTTGTCATTCATGTACCCAGGTCCGTCGTTGAGTACACCATCGTAGGTGCCCCCTCGTCAAGGGTAACCGCAGCCGTGGTCTCCGCGCTGATAGTCCATGCTGCTGCAAACGTCGTCGAACTGTTCGTGCAGATGGTTGTTGTCTTGCAAACGTCCCCATCTGTTGACTCAGGGGTCGAGACGTGGCTGCACGATCCGTTACAACCATGCGGATAAGATGCCTGTCATCTCGACTGCTAGTGATGCGAGGTCGTTGGTATCCAGCACGGCGTTTCGTGTTACCCTCCTGAACCTACCGATTCTGCTAACAGTCATTGGATCTCGACCAACGCGAGCAGCAATGTCGCGATACGATAAACCGCAATCGCGGTGGGCTACAATACGACATTTATCAAAGTCGGAAACGTGATGGTACGCTTTTCTCCTCCTTACACGAGACATCACAACAACGTTTCACCAGGCAACGCCGGTCAACTGCTGTTTGTGTATGAGAAATCGTTTGGAAACTTTCCTCATGTCAGCAGGTTGTAGGTGTCGCCACCAGCGCCAACCTTGTGTGAATGCTCTGAAAAGCTAATCATTAGGATGTCGCAGCATCTTCTTTCTGTCGGTGAAATTTCGCGTCTGTAGCACGTCATCTTCGTGGTGTAGCAATTTTAGTCTTCAGTAGTGTATAAAACTCCCTGGGAGGGAACTTCATTCCCACCCTAAAAACAAAACTTAATGTGAATTTCGTTCACTGTTGTTGACTTCTGCACAAAACATACTTTTTAAAGAGATACTGATGTATAAGTAAGTCCTAAACCTGAAGATATTGAATATTACCTTGATTAGAGAAAGTGACATCCACTACAAATATTTAAATTTTTGTGTTAAATTTAACTGAAAAATTTAAAACAGTAATGGAATCTGGTAGAAGAATCCATTAAAAACAATAAGTCCTTTATTTCAAAATTTTAAAATCTAGGGTAACTGATTAGATGACAATATTCTCAAATGTGGGCATTAAGTACCCCCACCTTTGGTATTGCGAAGGTTAATGTCTTAAAAAATTATACATATATACACACTGCACAAGTCACCCTATGGTGCATGTACCACTATTTCCTTTCCCGTTCCACTCACAAATAGAGCTAGAGAAAAACTAATATTTATATGCCTCCGTACGAACCGTAATTTATCTTCGTGGTCCTTACGCGAAATGTATGTTGGAGACAAGAGAATCGATCTGCAGTAAACTCCAAAACCAGCTTTTCGAAATATTTTTCAATACTGTTTCGCGAAAAGAACGTCTACTGTCCAACGATTCCCTGTTTGACTTCACGAAGCGTCTCCGTAACATACGCGTCATGTTCGAACCTACCGGTAACAAATCTAGCAATCCACCTCTGAATTGCATCTATATCTTCCTTTAACCCGACCTAGTGGGGATCCCAAGCACTCGAGCAGTATTCAAGAATGGGACGCACCACTGTTTTAAACGCGGCCTCCTTTAGACATGAACCACACTTTCCTATCATTCTCCCATTAAACTGAAGCTGAACATTCGCTCTCCCTACGTCGTCCCATTTCATATCGCTTTGCCACGTTACGCCTAGATATTTGATGGATGTGACAGTGTCAGGCAACACACTACTAATTTTGTATCCAGACATTACAGCATTGTTTCTCCTATTCACCTGCATTAACTTACATTTTCCTATATTTACAGCCAGCTGCCACTCCTGACTCAACGACGACACCTTTCGTGCAACACAGCGTCATCAGCAAAACAACCGGTGGTCCTATTATTCTTCTAAGGGGAACTCTTGACGACACTTTTGTCTCTGATGAACAAAATTTTGACCCTTGAGTAGATAGGGACATTATCTGACGCCGGCTGATGCAATATAATGTAGAATCAGTCTTTCATAGTACAACGAATTATATGAAGCGGACTCTAACATGCGTTACCGTAATAAAAAATTATAATCAAGATGTTCAGTTATTCTAGTGCAACTGTAAGTGCGAATGCGTCTTCTCATATACCAAAACACGTGCTTGCGGACTTAAAATCACACTTTGTACTGCCGGCCACTTGGCAGTAGAAAGCATGAATAACTGAGTAACTAAGTTCGATGTCTTCAGAACCGCAGCACGTATCGTGACGTTCTCAGCAGTTCAGATCCACCTTATGCTGGTTGTAATATGTACGCATAGAAAGAAGAATTTCGTCTGACAGTGGCAGTTTATCACGACAGCAGTTCCGCTAAAGGGAGCACGTAGTCGGTGAATTGTTCTCACATCAACTACGAACGAATCAGTACATGCAAACTGAGCATGAAATTCCCACAGATGTATTCATGACTTTAGGATGAAAAATAATTAAAGAGAATTTGAATAAACAATCAAGGAAATTCAGCAACAAGCTTACACGTGTCTTTCAGAAGATCAAGTGGTTGTAGAGCTCGTATTATCAAGGACTGAGCAAAAAGGAACCCCATATATCCCCGTCATAATATTAAATCAATGGGAAAATAATGTGAACCACGACCTACATCCACTGATGGCTCAATGAAAGACCGATTTTAATCATTTTACTTAAACAAAGCCTCGATCGGTACAAAGAAATCTCCCCGTAAATCCCTGAATGTTACCGCTTAGAAGTCGATGTCTCGGCAAGACACAGGAAGAAAGCTTCTTATCTTAACAAATAGAATCATGTTAGCTACCAGCGACTTCCACACGAAGAAGCAACGTGCAGTATCAGCGGAAGAGTAGTAGCTGATCTGTCTGACTGTCCGCATGTCGAAAGTAACTCAAATCTTAACAGCCCAATCACCTGATTGGTCAGTGGTGATTCGTCTCAAAGTACAGCGTACAGAAATTTTCTTACTGTGCACCCAAAGGTGTGACTTCCCTAGCAGACGAGAACAATGCATGGAGAGTCTTTGCGCATTGTTGCCGACTTACAACTTGCGTAGTGATGTTTAATACGGAAGACATCTTTTGACGACTTTCAGGGTGAATGAACTGAATTCTGGGACTGCTGTAGATTTTCACATAAAATTTCTTTCATTACCTTAGGTCACTGCATACAGCTACAGTAGCCATTGGGTCTTCAGTGCCAAGGCTGGTTTGATGAAGCTCTGCACGTAGGTGCATCCTGTGCAAGTCTCTTCATCTCTGAATAACTACTGCAACCTGCATCCATTTGAACCTGTCTACTGCATTCATGCCTAAGCCTACCTCTACAATTTTTACGATCCACACTTCCTCCCATAACCAATTTGACTATTCCTTGACGCCTGAGAATATGTCCTGTCAACTGATCCCTTCTTTTAGACAAGACGTCCCACAATTTTTTTTACCATAGTTCGATTCATTAATTTCTCATTAATTATTTTATGTACCCATCTAATCTACAGCATTCTTCTGTTGCACCCCTTTTAAGTTACTTGTTCAGTAACTGTTATTTGGTATATATTTTTTCATGTCGTCTTCAATCCACAATGTGAACATGAATGTTTTCTTCGCTGTGTAGATACAAAAATTTCGTTTGGCGCTGATTAAAATGGATAGTCTTGTTTTATTAATTTTTATTTAATTAATGGGAATGTAAAAGGCTGACAGCAGCGTGACTCCCGTCGTACAGAAGTATAATATATCGAAAAAGTATCGAACATTCTTCTTTCCTAAGTAAACCAATGAAGCTTGGTATACTTTCGTGAGAGCCAAAGAAGCGCAGTCGTAATTTTTTTCCACCAGCAGAATGCATCCTACGCCGGTAGTCGTTTATGACTGAGAGCTCGGATCCAGTACGTTATAAAATGATGTAACAAACTGAGCAGCGATATCGCGTCAAATTACGTCAAAATCTTTGCGGTACCCGTGTGGTAACCATTCGCATTAGTCAACATGCTTTCGGGGACGATACCACAAGCAACTCACGAATACAGGAAGATTACAACCGCTTCAAAGATGGCCGCTCATCAATGGCCAGCGAACCGCGTTCAGGCAGACCCACAAGCCGAAATGAGAATGTTATTGAGCAAGTGTGGATCTGGGTCTTGGTAGAACTTCGTATGACAGTACGAGAACTTGTAAACGACATATGGATAACCCTTGTATCGGTATATTCAATTTTGACCAAGGATCTGATAATGCGGAGAGTCGTTCAGTGCCACTGCTTAAAAAAGGGGATACGTCTAATGTCAACAACTACCGCCCAATCTCTCTTCTGACTGCCTTATCCAAAATTCTAGAAAAAGTAATGTATTGTAGAGTAGCTTCACGCCTTTGTAAAAATAAAGTTTTAACAAAATGTCAGTTTGGTTTCCAGAAGGGTTTTTCAACGGAAAATGCTATATGTACTTTCACTAATGAGATATTAAATACTCTGAGTAACCGGAAGTCACCCGTTGGGATTTTTTGTGATCTATCAAAGGCTTTTGATTGTGTAAATCATGGAATACTTATAGATAAGCTTAAGTACTGTGGTATGAATGGGACAGCGCTCAAATGGTTTAAATCATACCTAACTGGAAGAGTGCAGAAAGTTGAAATAAACCGTTCACATAATATGCAAAAAACTGGGGAACAATCAAGAATGGGGTGCCGCAAGGTTCGGTCTTGGGTCCTCTGCTGTTCTTAATATATATTAATGACTTGCCATTCTATATTCACGAAGATGCAAAGCTGGTACTTTTTGCCGATGATACAAGTATAGCTATCACACCCGACAGACAAGAATAAATTGGTGAAATTGTAAACGATGTTTTTCAGAAAATCATTAAGTGGTTCTCTGCAAATGACTCTCATTAAACTTTGACAAAACACAGTATATACAGTTCCACACAGTAAATGGAATGACACCATTAATAAATATAGACTTCGATCAGAAGTCGGTGGCTAAGGTAGAATATTCAAAATTTCTAGGTGTATGCATTGATGAGGGGTTGAACTGGAAAAAACACACAGAGGATCTGCTGAAACGTTTGAGTTCAGCTACTTGTGCTATTAGGGTCATTGCAAATTTTGGCGATATACATCTGAATAAATTAGCTTACCACGCCTATTTTCATTCTCTGCTTTCGTATGGCATCATATTCTGGGGTAACTCATCATTGAGTAAAAGAGTGTTTCTTGCACAAAAGCGTGTAATCAGCCACATAATATATATATTCACTTATGAAATTTGTTATTAACAATCCGAACGAATTCAAAAGTAATAGCAGTGTACATGGCTACAACACTAGGAGAAAAGATGATCTTCACTACTCAAGGTTAAATCTAACTTTTGCTCAGAAGAGGGGTAAATAATGCTGCCACAAAAGTCTTTGATCACTTACCTAATAGCATCAGAAGCCTGACAGATAGCCATATAGCATTTAAAAGGAAATTAAAAGAATTTCTTAATGGCAACTCCTTCTACTCATTAGATGAATTTTTGGGTATAGTAAGTGGGTATATTCCCAACCCCCACAAAAAATTGAAACTATTGAGTGTCATGTAATATTTTGTCTAATGTAATATATTGTATAGATATATATATCTTAGAAGAAAGATTAAGAAAAGGCAAACCTACGTTTCTAGCATTTGTAGACTTAGAGAAAGCTTTTGACAACGTTAACTGGAATATTCTCTTTCAAATTCTGAAGGTGGCAGGGGTAAAATACAGGGAGCGAAAGGCTATTTACAATTTGTACAGAAACCAGATGGCAGTTATAAGAGTCGAGGGGCATGAAAGGGAAGCAGTGGTTGGGAAAGGAGTGAGACAGGGTTGTAGCCTCTCCCCGATGTTATTGAATCTGTATATTGAGCAAGCAGTAAAGGAAACAAAAGAAAAATTCGGAGTAGGTATTAAAATCCACGGAGAAGAAATAAAAACTTTGAGCTTCGCCGATGACATTGTACTTCTGTCAGAGGCAGCAAAGGACTTGGAAGAGCAGTTGAACGGAATGGACAGTGTCTTGAAAGGAGGATATAAGATGAACATCAACAAAAGCAAAACGAGGATAATGGAATGTAGTCAAATTAAATCGGGTGATGCTGAGGGGATTAGATTAGGAAATGAGACACTTAAAGTAGTACAGGAGTTTTGCTATTTAGGGAGTAAAATAACTGATGATGGTCGAAGTAGAGAGGATATAAAAAATATAAAATATATATAAGACTGGCAATGGCAAGGAAATCGTTTCTGAAGAAGAGAAATTTGTTAACATCGAGTATAGATTTAAGTGTCAGGAAGTCGTTTCTGAAAGTATTTGTATGGAGTGTAGCCATGTATGGAAGTGAAACATGGACGATAACCAGTTTGGACAAGAAGAGAATAGAAGCTTTCGAAATGTGGTGCTACAGAAGAATGCTGAAGATAAGGTGGGTAGATCACCTAACTAATGAGGAGGTATTGAATAGGATTGGGGAGAAGAGAAGTTTGTGGCACAACTTGACTGGAAGAAGGGATCGGTTGGTAGGACATGTTTTGAGGCATCAAGGGATCACAAATTTAGCATTGGAGGGCAGCGTGGAGGGTAAAAATCGTAGAGGGAGACCAAGAGATGAATACACTAAGCAGATTCAGAAGGATGTAGGTTGCAGTAGGTACTGGGAGATGAAGAAGCTTGCACAGGATTGAGTAGCATGGAGAGCTGCATCAAACCAGTCTCAGGACTGAAGACCACTACAACAACAACAATATATTGTATAGACACCTTTTATTAACCTGACACGTTCCACATCATTACGAAGTGTCGTATTCATGAGCTATGGAACAAGTACTAATCTAATCTAATCTAACCTCTCAAGACCATCGGATAAACGGCAAACGGCCTTCAGGGCCCGAAACCGGTCGTCGTTTTTGTATAAAAAAAGTGCAACTGGTGCAGCATTTTATTCAAAAGAAATACCACACTTACGGAACCTCATTCAACATGGCCCAAGTGCTGGACAAGAAATGAAGAGAGTGAATGCGAAATTCGTACCGAAACTGCTGGCAATGGCACAGAAGCAACGCCGTCTGGAAATCGCACAAGACATGCAGGACGATGCAAATCGTAACGCCTAGTTTCTGAACACTGTAATCACAGGGGATGAGGCATGGGTTTTTCAGTACGAGCCATAATCCAAGATGCAGTCGCTACAGTGGCAGCATCCGACATCCCCGAGGCGAAAAATAGCAGATCCGCAGTAATGTTAAGATCATGTTGACTGTTTTCTTCGTCTGTCATGGGGTGGTGTATCATTAGTACACACCACAAGGCCAAACAACCACTACAAAGGAATACAAACAGGCGGTCCTGTGCTGCCTTCGTGCTGCTGTGCTACGCAAACGACCTGACCTGTGGACAACAGAAACTTGGCAACTCCAACACAGTAACGCACCCGTCCATTCTCACCAAACGCAACACCCCTATGATTATTCAGGCTCAATACTTCCCCGAAATGGTTGTGTGTGTTAGGCCATTTAGTAAATTGAACATGGCTCAGAAAGGAACACTTTTTGAGTCAAGAGAGGATATCATGCAGAATGAGACGGCCCGGCTGATCACTATTTCAAAAGAGGGTTTTCAGAAGTCTTTGAAGGGGATTAGGTTTGTATGCGTCATATCAGTAAATGGATTATTGATAACCAAAGATTCGAGAATTTTTGAACAGAAATCGTATACATCAAAACAAAAGAATTGGTAAACAAATAACCGCAATGTGCTTCAGCAATATTTTTATTCAACTAACATACGCTCAGTTTCCGTCTTCCTCAAAGTACTACCCACCGCACTTCAATAACTTGTTCGCCGGCCGGTGTGGCCGTGCGGTTCTAGGCGCTTCAGTCTGGAACCGCGTGACTGCTACGGTCGCAGGTTCGAATCCTGCCTCGGGCATGGATGTGTGTGATGTCCTTAGGTTAGTTAGGTTTAAGTAGTTCTAAGTTCTATGGGACTGATGACCACAGATGTTAAGTCCCATAGTGCTCAGAACCATTTGAACCATTTTTAACTTGTTCATGTGTGTGTGTGTGTGTGTGTTTATTTGTGGATTTAGGGCGCTCAAAAATTCACACATCTGTTCTAGAGATGTTTCCACTTCACCAAGCAATTATGGAGAGCTTCATTTAGAACGTCTTTCAGTTCCCATGGCGAATTCTCCTTAATATCATCAGTGGTGTCGAATAGAAATCGTTTCAGCACTGATTAAATTTTTTTTATAAAGGAGGGGAGTGTGCTCAGATTGAGCATTGATGCACATGTTTATACATATTTTTAGAAGCTTTTTTTTAGTCCTTGCTCTAGTCTGGTATAGATTTTGTTCTCTTCGTAGACGCAAAACTGTGTTATTTTTCACACTGTTTTCCGTATAACACACATTTACACTCTTCACACTATCCGTGGAAATTGTTCTTGACACAAAGTTCATTATGAAAACCATATACTTGTTGTTACATCCTCTCGTCCAGCTGTAATCCAGCGTGGCTGGTGTGTTTTATAACATTGGTTCTGTCTCGTTCTTCTTTCGGTCCGTGATAGCATGATGTCAATAGTTGCAGATATGGTTCCATGGAAGGTAGTCAGTGTTGTATCTGATGTCCTTTGTGAAATAAGTCTCATGAGTTCATATGTTAGTCGAGCTGTTGCTGTTTCTCCCACTCCTAGTACCCGTTTCATGAACAGTTTCTTGACTTTTCTTTTCTTTTCATGTCACCGATCTTACGCTTTTCCCATATGATCTCTCTTCCATACAGTTGTTATTTTCGGGATACTGTGTAAAGCTCTGATGGCTGCTGCCGCTCTTTCCCAAATACACATACCAAAAGTTTAAACTTCGGAAACAAGAAAGAGCCACGTGGGCGCCTTTTATGTCGGCGAATCGTTTTTTGATCTGCTTTCACGTTTCCACTTTGTTCCAGGACTTTTAAGCCTGGCATAACAATGGGCTCTCCGGCTATATAAGAAAAATGCTGATGAGTCTTGGTGTGCTCTGTTCTTTGCGGTCTTAATTACTTACTGTTTATGTACTGTTACACATTGGCTCTATTGAAACCTCTCGTTGCTATTGTTTCTGAATGATGCAGTTTTCACAGACGTTAGTATAGCCGTAGAATGTCTATTCATCTCAAGTAAGGAAGCCTTTAGGCTTTTGCGTTCCTTTTAAGAAATTTTACTGTCGTTTCTCGTCAAGCGATACCCGTTTAACCCGAATGTCTTTGAGAAAATACTGTGTGATCAAAAGTATCTGGACACTCCCAAAACATACGTTTTTAATATTACGTGCATTGTGCTGCCACTTACTGCCAGGTATTCCATATCAGCGACCTCAGTAGTCATTAGACATTGTGAGAGAGAAGAATGGAGCGCTCCACGGAACTCACGGACTTCCAACGTGGTCAGGTGATCGGATGTCACTTGTATCATACGTCTGTACGCGAGATTTCCACACTCCTAAACATTAATAGGTCCACTGTTTCCGATGTGACAGTGAAGTGAAGTGGAAAAGTGAAGGGACACGTACAGCACAAAAGCGTACAGGCCGACATCGTATGTTTACTGAGAGACCGCCGACAGTTGAAGAGGGTCGTAATGTGTAATAGGCAGACATCTACCCAGATCATCACACAGGAATTCCAAACTGCATCAGGATCCACTCCAAGTACTATGACAGTGAGGCGGGAGGTGAGAACACTTGGCTTTCATGGTCGAGCGGCTGCTCATAATCCACACATCATGCCGGTAAATGCCAAACGACGCCTAACTTGATGTAAGGAGTGTAAACATTGGACGATTTAACAGTGGAAAAATGTTGTGTGAGTGACGAATCACGGTACACAATATGGCTACCCGATGGCAGAGTGTGGGTATGGCGAATGCCCGGTGAACGTCATCTGCCAGCGTGTGTAGTAGCAACAGTAAAATTCGGAGGCAGTGGTGTTATGGTGTGGTCGTGTTTTCCATGGAGGGGGCTTGCACCCCTTGTTGCTTTGCGTGGCTCTATCACAGCACGAACTATTCCAGACAATTAACCCGTTTTAGTCTCTATTGATCGGGCTATTACCCCACCAGCATAGCCGGCTACTTCGCTAACGTTATTAATTTAAACGTGTCCATGAGGGTACTGAACGAAAAACTACTTTTGTAAATGTTTCGCTGAAACTAACTACATTCGCAATTCGATCCGAACTTAATCCTTGCAGGCACAGTAGTTTCGAAGTCAGAAAGCCTGACGAATACAACGATGCAACTGTTTGTTTTATGCTGTTAAAATTCACAAAATTGTTATGTAAAATTTACACTAAGGTCAGTTTTACAATTTGTAAATATTCGACTAAGCCTTGGTCTGTAATAAGGCCAGTCAACGAAGACCGAAAAAGGTCGAATGTGGGAAATAATTTGTGAAGTCGTTAATATTTGTACAGTGGTAGGAGGAAGAGCCATGACCAACATAACGGAAATCGTGATCGGTGGGGGCTGAATGTCGGGATGGGGGTACGTCTGAAGGTCACTTTTATACGTTTTTCGTGAGCAACTTGGAACTACGGCGTCTAGCGAAAACGTATTCCAGAACAAAACTTAACTACATTAAATTTTCTACAGAGAGAAGTTGTTCGTTTTTTTCTGTTAAAGTACGCATGTAGCGAGCGAGATAATATGGAAATTTCGCGCGTGGTTTATTAAGGCCAACTATAACATTGCGTGTTGCATAAAATGACAGCTGTAGAGGCAACTGAATCAACTTGTATGTATGGAGTCACAGCTGTAGACATTTTAAATATGGGCTGATCAGAATCGCGTCTGGGCAAGGAACGACAGTAACTGTCCTGAGCTATATGCGTATTGATCGTTTTGCAGCTTCGAAGTGTGTCTGGAGTGAAGAGTGGAAATGTGCTGAGCGAGGTTCTGACTCGGCTACAGTCGAATGCGGTAAGTGGTAGTAGCCCTCAGTCTGACCGAAGATCATTCGCTCCGAGCCGCAGCTGTTGAAATGTGTACACATATAGTGACTGCAGAGAACTAAACGTCACCTGTGTGGCAACTGCGACGCTTCCTTTGCCTCTCGCTTCAGTAATTCACACGAGCACAGTTCCACGAAGCGCAAATACACTGACGCGCAGGATGGAAAAGACACATGTTTTGCAATCCTGAGAATGCATTCACACTCGATAGAAGGATTCATTTTTTCTGTTAGTATGATCGCCCATTGTAGGCTCAGTTTTATATCGATCCTTGTGTGAACGGAAACCCAGAAAGTTTTGCAAAATGATATCAGCTATGTAGCGCCGCCCGGAGTGGCCGAGCGGTTAGGCGCTTCAGTCTGGAACCGCGCGATCGCTAGGGTCGCAGGTTCGAATCCTGCCTCGGGCATGGATGTGTGTGTCCTTAGGTTAGTTAGTTTTAAGTAGTTCTAAGTTCTAGGGGACTGATGACCTCAGAAGTTAAGTCTCATAGTGCTCAGAGCCATTAGAACCATTTGGAGCTATGTAGCCATCGTTATCTCATAAATAAGAACATCCGATATTTGCGATACATCCTGCTCGATACCCTGTTTCGGACTACATGAACTGCAGGGTCATGCAAGATTGTGTTATAGTACCATTACTGTTCCCAATAAACACAGGGGCAAAGAAAAATTCACGCGTTTCCTTGCAGAGAAGCAATACAATAGTGATTTCGACAAAATTTCGTCCCCTACATAGTTTAGACGGAAAATGGACGTTACACAATGGTAATTCGGCCACGTTGTAATCACGTGCACGACAATTGAGGATCATTTTTACAAAACTCCCTTTATTGATTTTTGTTTGGAAATAGCTTTTTTCTTAACAAATACTGTTCAGCTTCCTCTATAAGCCGATGCAGCCGGTTTTCGCAAAATTTTGCTTTATTCCACACTTACAGAACAAAGAATACAGTCGTGTTTGCGAAACTTGCCTCACGCACATGTAGCGGTATTTTCAAAACTCACTTTACGCTACTTAGCTTGCCGAAACCGTTAGAGGTATTTCAGAGTATACTCTAAAGACACTGTAAAAGCCGTCTTTGACATACAACAATAGATCTCTGCCAAAGCTCTCCATTGGAGAAATCTTTTACGCACGACAGGTACGGTTCTATAACTTGACTGTGGTGATAGATGAACCGAAACAAGGTACCGATGAAATGACTCAATACATTTGGTGTGAAACAGAAGTGGGAAGAGGTGTAACGAAATCGCATCTCCACTACAACATTTGCTCCTATATTATTTGAGAGAGAGGTTGAGACGTATTGGCATAAGAGTACTGAAACTTGAGCTTTTTCCAGACTCGTGCACCAACCAGAACAAGAATTCTATAATGCTCTGTATGTTGGCACATTTTATGGAACGCCCTGAAGTGTTCTCCAAACTTATCCACTAATTTCCTATTCGCAGACATAGATTCTTGCTACCGGATGATGTATTCGGTACAGCTGAGGAGGAATATCGGAAGAAAGAAGAGATCATATTACATTATAAATAGAGCAATATTCTATCGAAGTTTGGAAAGGTGCTGGTGTGGGGAAAAGACTGTTTTTTCTACGACTTCTAATGACTTTCAAAAGAAATATTTAAGTCTACCTTGCCTTTCAAAACGATGGACGTACAAGCAATAACTCACATAGAATGGTGAAATTCAATGTGCTGTTAAAACGACATATTTACCTGGATCAGAAGTATGTTTGTGATGTTTCGAGAAGAATATTTCTTCGTTCAAAGCCATCAAACCGCTGTTATTATTCCCAAGATAAATCATGTGAGTGCAGAAAAAGAGAATGATGTAATGAAGCTCATGCGTTTCTGTACCATTCCTAAGGATGCAGCAAGTTTCTACAAGTTTTTGCAAGTGGTGAAGAGTATCAACATCATGACAGCTGACGGAGAATTTATGAGGATGAAGGGTCTCCTGAAGTCGTGTAGTAGAGAAAAAAGAAATATTATTTTAAAACTTTAATGTAAAAAAATAGGCTTCTATAAGGGAGGTGCGTTCCAAGCAGAGAGCTGTCATTGAGTCTCCAATGAAACCACAGCATCGCAGATATTCATAGACCGTTACAGAATGTCTATGGGGACCTGACATTGAACAAAAGCACGGTGAGTCGTCGGGTGAGGCGTCTGTCATCAGCGTAACAAGATCGCACAAACCTGTTCGAGTCCCTCGTTCCAGCCGGGTGCACACAGCTCTGACTCCTGCAATGTTGGAACGTGCGGACACTCTCATTCGAGGTGATCGATGGATCACAACGAGCACTTCGTTGCACTACTGGACGCCTCTGTTGGTAGTACTGAAACGCTCATCCACCAGTTCGGGTACTCATAGGTGTGTGCCCCGACGCGTTCCTCGCCACCTAACAGGCCATCAAGAGCAACGAAGAACCATCTATGTGGAATTTCTTGCACGTTACGAGGCTGACCGTGGCAGTTTCTTGTCGAACATCGTCACAGGCGATGAAAAATGTTTTCATTACTTCGAATCGGAAAAACGACGGGAATTCATGGAGTGGTGCCACACCATCCCTCCTCCGAGGAAAAAGTTCAAATCCTCACCCTCAACCAGTAAGGTCATGGCGACGGTCTTCTGGGACTCTGAAGGGGTTATTCTGTTTGATGTCTTCCCTCATAGTGCAACGATCAACTTTGAAGTGTACTGTGCTACCACCAGAAAATTGAAGAAACGACTTCAGCGTGTTCGTCGCCACGAAAATGCAAACGAGCTTCTCGTTCTCCGTGACAACTGTTCTTGCTCTTCCACCCTAAAGCTCGGATCTCGCACCCTTCGGCTTCCGTCTGTTTGGCCCAAAGAAGGATGCACTCCGCGGGAAGCAGGACGTGGATGCTGGGGAAGTCACTGAAGCAGCAAGACGTTGGCCCCAACTTGGATTAGTAGGTTGGTACCTTGCTGGCATACAGTAAGGTGGCGTAAGGCAGTCGCTTTGAACGGTGATTATGTTAAAAAGTAGGGTTCTGTAGCCAAAAGAGTGAGGAACAGTATGGTGAATTGGAATACTGAATAAAACCAACCTACCTTCAGAAAAAAAGTGTTGTATTACTTATAGAATACCTCTCGTATTATTTTTCCATTTATTACTGTGCCTGTGGAACTGAAATCAACATTTGAGTAGATTACTGCTTCGCTTTCGGTTGTCACACGTCATAATACGACTCCAGTTGTGACATGCGAAGTTGTTACTCGTCTTAATTCGTTGTAATTAATTAACTGCATTACTTTTGAATGTTTATTCTGTAGTATATGAACTGTCTCTTAATATTTATAAACCTCCAATATTATTTTTTTATTTGTTCAACGGTTTTAGTTTTGTATGATCTAAGCTGATTGCAAAAGAAAATATTAGTGAAAGGATATATAACACATAATATCTGTTCTTAAGCACTGAACCCGGTAGTCTTTATGTTGAAGTGTTTCTTGATCTGTCTTCTACACTTGAGATGAACGTTTTCGAAGCACACCAATAACGTGTTCTGCCTCAATTGTTTCGTAGTGCCGGCCCCTGTTGAGTGCGTCGCTGCGTTCAGGGTACATCACTATAAATTTTCATTTGCAGTAATTTTTATGCAGAAATTGACTGAGCATCTCCGTGGCGCTTTCGCGCATACTAAATGAAGCTGTAACGAAACATTCTACTCTTCTATGGATCTCCTCTATTTTTTTTATCAGTCCTATCTGGTTCGGATCCGAGACCCACGAGCAATACTGAAGTATTGGTCTAACGAGTGTTTTGTAAGCTACTTTCTTTGTTGATGGGCTACATTTCCTGAGGATTGTTCCAATGAGGCTCAGTCTGGCATGCCGGCCTCTGCGGCCTAGCTGTTCTAGGCGCTGCAGTCCGGAACCGCGCTTCTACTACGGTCGCAGGTTCGAATCCTG
The DNA here is from genome assembly GCF_023864345.2 of Schistocerca serialis cubense. Lineage (NCBI taxonomy): Eukaryota > Metazoa > Arthropoda > Insecta > Orthoptera > Acrididae > Schistocerca > Schistocerca serialis. The sequence continues at coordinate 532,568,027 of NC_064642.1, forward strand.
CCTCGGGCATGGATGTGTGTGATGTCCTTAGGTTTGTTAGGTTTAAGTAGTTCTAAGTTTAGGGGACTGATGACCTCATATGTTATGTCCCATAGTGCTTAGAGCCATTTGAACTAATCAGTCTGGCATCTGGCTTACCAACGATTAATTTTATCTGTTCGTTCCACTTCAAATCGCCCCGTAAGCGCACTACTTGCTATTTTGTGGATATGTCGCTTCCAGTGATTGGTCCACAATCATGTAATCTGACAATAACAAATGCTTCTGTCTGTGTATGCGTAACACCTTACACTTCTTTATATCGAGAGTCAATTGCCACTCCCCGTACCAAGCGCCGTACCCTCATTTCGGTATAATTTCCTAGCGTCGCTACATTGCTGTATACAGTAGCATCATCCGTGAAAAACGTCATGGAACTTCCGACATTATCTACTAGGTCATCTATATATATTGCGAAAAGTTATGGTCCTGTAACACTCGCTTGGGGCACTCCTGAACTTACTTTTACGTCTGAAGACTTCTCTCCGTTCAGAATGACATGCTGTGTTCTGTTTGCTGGAAACTCTTCAGTCCAATCACACAGTCGGTGTGAAATTCCATACTCTCTTGTTTAGCTCATTAGACTGCAGTGCAGTACTGTACTTCCGGAAGTCAAGGAACGTGGCATCAACCTGGGCGGCTGTGTTGCGCTTTCTTTCAGAGTGAGTTGGGTCTCACACGATCGATGTTTTCGGAACCCATAATGATTCCTACAGAGGAGATTTTCGGCCTCCAGATATATTATAATACACGAGCGTTCCGAAATTCAACAAAAGATTGACGTCAGAGACATTGGTCTATAGTTTGTGCATCTGTTCGGCGGCCTTTCTAGGAAACGGGAATGACCCGTGCTTTTTCACAATCATTACGAACGCTTCGCTCGTACAGAGACCTACGGTACATTGTTGCTGGAAATGGGGTAAGTTCTTCCGCGTACTCTGTGTAGAATCGAAATGGTATCCTGTGAATTCCAGTGGCCTTTCCTCCATTGAGAGGTTTCAGTTGCTTTTCTGCCGCTTGGTCAGTTATTTCGATATCTGACACTTTGTCGTTTGTGCGATGATTTAAAGGAGGAACTACACTGCGATCTTCCTCCTGAAAAGACTGCCCTCTTCATGTAAAACAGGAATCTTTAAAAAGGTTAACTCTTTAACAACGTAAGAACAGTAAAACCATAGAACTAAGCAGTCGCCATCTTACTTTACATTCAGTCCTCTTCCCCTGAATGAATGAATGGAATGAACAGTCCAGTGAGGACGAAAAAAACAAATAATTTAAAATAATTATCTCACAGTCTCAAACAATCCAAACTACGCTGTTGTCGCAACGAGGAAGAGGGAAGGACGGAAGGGTGATTGTGCCAGTGACGATGCGCTAACTGACTGGGGAAAAGTAGGGGAGCAAATCTGGCGTTCGTTTTCAATGGAAACATCGCTTTATTCGTCTTAAGCGATTTAGAGGACACACAGATATCCCAAAGTGGATACTCAGACGGCAATTTGAACCACTTTTCTTCCGAATGATTGTAGTCAAGAATGCAACGATCCTATGGCGAACGAGAAAAAGAAACTGCACTTAATTAAAGGGTATTTACTAAGAAGTGACAAAGATCGACCAGAGAATAGACGATCGAGCAGAAGATCCACAATCATTGACAAGGGCGATAAAAATTTGTTTAGAAAATTATAATCCGCAAAAGACCTTACCAAAATGGACTGACACGAGGAAGTGTAGGAGGTGCGTGAGAAAAGTAACGACACAGATTTTATCTATCAAAGTTTTTATTATTTTCAAACTACAGTATTGTCCACTTCAAAGCAGTTTCCTTCGGCAGCTATACACTGCTGGAGTCGTATTCCCAGCCTTGCTAGCAGCGCTGAAATGACTCAGCTGGTAGTTCCTCTAATACGTCGATCACAATTTTTTGAATTTTCTCCAGTGTCTCAAAATGACGTCCTTTTAAGGCATTTTTAATTCTGGAGAAAGGAAAAATCACAAGGCTCAGATCATATGAATAGGGAGGCTGTGGAATAACAGGAATACCTTTTGAGGTCAAAAATTCCTTGGTGGGAGTGGCTGTGTGACATGGGGCGTTGTCATAATGCGGCATCCACTTGTCTGCAATATCTGGTCTCACTTTCAAGGACATCTTCGCAAAACACTTTCTTTATGCACGATACCCTAGTGTCAAAAAACGAAACCAGTATTATTTTAATCTTTGGTTTGATCTTTCGACGAGGTGTCTTAGTGTGTCACTTTTCACTCTGCTGCTTTGTCTCAGGATCGTACTCAAAAATCCATCACCTGTGATCACATGACTGAACCATTCGTGGTCATTGACAATCCTCTAAAGAAGATAAACTTATATGCTTCTCCGATTGTCCTTCCGCTCAGTTGTGGGGTCCTTCGGCATCATTTTTGCACAAACCTTTCGCATGTGCAAAACTTCAGTCAAAATTTGTCGTATGGTGAAAGGGTTTAAATGGTCGCCCATCAACCGTTTTGTTAAACGTCGGTCTGATCCCACAAGAGCATGTGCACATTCGACGTTTTGGTCGGTTTTTAAAGTTAATGCTCTCCCTTAGGCAGGATCATCTTCAACGTGTACTCAGCTTTCCAATATTGATTTGTGCCAGCGAAAAACTTGGTCAGGAATATTCCCCATGGGCCTGTTTCAACTTTTCAAAGATCACACTCGCGGATTCCATAAGCTTAACACAAAACTTGATTGCATAACGTTGCTCTAATATCCACTTTCCCATTTTCATGACACATAAAAAGAAGCATAACTTCACTGCTGACGCTCTCAAAAATCACATGATGGCTGTACGGAGCTGAAACTCTGATTTAGCATCTGGAAGGAATGAACACACTGGTCTACACAAGTAGAACAACACAGCGTTGCCAGATCGCTCGAAGTATTGTCAGTCTTATTACTTTTCTCACACAGCTCGTATGTAACTGTCTAAGAATACTCTGAACACGCGGACTTCGAAGTATCCGACAACAGCGCTTAGGACTTATAATACCCGCATGCTACCAGATAATGTCGCAGGGTGTACTGCTCTCAGTGATTTCGATACGGGGCAGACGATTCAAACCATCCACTTATCACCATTCAGACCGAGAGGATTCAGTGCTTTGCGACGATGGAAAAAAATGAAGAAAATACTGAAGAAAAATCCGATAAAAAGCATAGTTCGACCCAACATTAAGTGAAGATCATAAAACGAAAGGAAGATTCAATGTGCCTCGTTGTTTTTGTTGGCAGCAAAATCGAGCAACGAGATCTTAAAATTCCAGAAGCATCTGTATTTCCGGAACACAGTCTCGCCACAATGAAGAAAGGAGACACTGCTTCGTAGCGGTAGTTGCGGCTCGTTGCGAAATAATTCAGGAGCAGCGTTACTTGTGTTAAATGTACCGAAACGCTCATTTCGAGGAAGAGCAAAAAGCGACCACAAGACTCGCTGACGCTCGCCAACAGCGACAAAGAGCATGAAGGGGCTTTGTGAGGCTGTGAGACCTTCAACACTGTAGTGAAAAAAATTTCAAAACCAAGGGAATAAAAGAGAGAATGGTTAAAGTGCTTTTTCATTTTGTTTATCGTTCGATGGCATGAGAAAATACTAGACAACTATTTACAAGAAATATATACATTTCTGCACAAATACACACAATCTCAAGTTCGTTATGAGTTCATAACCCTAAGTCCTCGTTTGAAATCCAGTCAGAATCTTCTGCAGACATCTTGTCTCTGAGGGAACACTCAAATTTTATGTGATGTAATGTTTGCTGCCCTTCGTCGCAGTCACGTTCAGGGGAGGACTTTCACCCATAATGGTGCAACAATGCTCCACATCTGCCCAGGTTAGTTATGACACGGTTCAGTACGCACCAGTGTCGTCGGCGTCGATGAAAACCTGCTGGTCTCACCCAGGGACCTCAATCGCTGATTGTGAAATTTCTGAGTGAACTGATAATGACCATGTTTTGAGTGAGCTTGTGGTGATTATTTGATATTGAGATCAGGTGTATGTATGTTAGCACACGTCGAATGTGTAAATCTTCTACAATGGAAATTAAATGAAACAATTATTGTGATTATTCGTCACATTTTATACTTGATGCTGCTGTATTTGCAGAGACTCATTTTTGACTAATTGATGTACATCATCATCTCCTGTGAAGATGGTAACCAGTACCGAAACCGCTAGAGAAAAAATATAATCGTACGGCTGCTGATTGTTTCTAAATATTTATTGGCTGTTGATAACCCCTTGAAGAAAGATTTATTATATCGAAAAAAGTAAACTGTTTATTATTTCAAACGTCATCGCCATAACTACACTCCTGGAAATGGAAAAAAGAACACATTGACACCGGTGTGTCAGACCCACCATACTTGCTCCGGACACTGCGAGAGGGCTGTACAAGCAATGATCACACGCACGGCACAGCGGACACACCAGGAACCGCGGTGTTGGCCGTCGAATAGCGCTAGCTGCGCAGCATTTGTGCACCGCCGCCGTCAGTGTCAGCCAGTTTGCCGTGGCATACGGAGCTCCATCGCAGTCTTTAACACTGGTAGCATGCCGCGACAGCGTGGACGTGAACCGTATGTGCAGTTGACGGACTTTGAGCGAGGGCGTATAGTGCGCATGCGGGAGGCCGGGTGGACGTACCGCCGAATTGCTCAACACGTGGGGCGTGAGGTCTCCACAGTACATCGATGTTGTCGCCAGTGGTCGGCGGAAGGTGCACGTGCCCGTCGACCTGGGACCGGACCGCAGCGACGCACGGATGCACGCCAGGGCTGTAGGATCCTACGCAGTGCCGTAGGGGACCGCACCGCCACTTCCCAGCAAATTAGGGACACTGTTGCTCCTGGGGTATCGGCGAGGACCATTCGCAACCGTCTCCATGAAGCTGGGCTACGGTCCCGCACACCGTTAGGCCGTCTTCCGCTCACGCCCCAACGTCGTGCAGCCCGCCTCCAGTGGTGTCGCGACAGGCGTGAATGGAGGGACGAATGGAGACGTGTCGTCTTCAGCGATGAGAGTCGCTTCTGCCTTGGTGCCAATGATGGTCGTATGCGTGTTTGGCGCCGTGCAGGTGAGCGCCACAATCAGGACTGCATACGACCGAGGCACACAGGGCCAACACCCGGCATCATGGTGTGGGGAGCGATCTCCTACACTGGCCGTACACCACTGGTGATCGTCGAGGGGACACTGAATAGTGCACGGTACATCCAAACCGTCATCGAACCCATCGTTCTACCATTCCTAGACCGGCAAGGGAACTTGCTGTTCCAACAGGACAATGCACGTCCGCATGTATCCCGTGCCACCCAACGTGCTCTACAAGGTGTAAGTCAACTACCCTGGCCAGCAAGATCTCCGGATCTGTCCCCCATTGAGCATGTTTGGGACTGGATGAATCGTCGTCTCACGCGGTCTGCACGTCCAGCACGAACGGTGGTCCAACTGAGGCGCCAGGTGGAAATGGCATGGCAAGCCATTCCACAGGACTACATCCAGCATCTCTACGATCGTCTCCATGGGAGAATAGCAGCCTGCATTGCTGCGAAAGGTGGATATACACTGTACTAGTGCCGACATTGTGCATGCTCTGTTGCCTGTGTCTATGTGCCTGTGGTTCTGTCAGTGTGATCATGTGATGTATCTGACCCCAGGAATGTGTCAATAAAGTTTCCCCTTCCTGGGACAATGAATTCACGGTGTTCTTATTTCAATTTCCAGGAGTGTATTAATATACGTATCCCACCGTGAGATAAGACGGTCAATGCCTTCTTGGAAAAATGAGTGCGGTTGCCTACGGAACCACGATTTCACCCCGGCGTGCAACTCTTCTTCTGAAACAAAACAAAGGCCACGAATGTTTTTCTTCACGGCTCCAAAAATGTGGAAATCGCATGGAGGGAGACCGGGATGGTATGGATTATGTGTAAGGACTTCCTAGCGAGACTTCTGCAGCGTAGTCGAAACAACCTGCTAACAAAATGTTAATTTAAAAGGGCATGGCGTACTTTCTTCCCATCTCTGCACTATCCATTAGTCATAGATCTCTAATAACCTCGTCGTCGAGGGACGTTACTGTCTAACCTCACCTGTACTGTCCACAGAAAGTACTCAAGCGACATACGGATAACATCCTGCTCAGTAAGCAGAAGGTTACAAGACCATCATTGTTCAGATACTTTCAAACGACGAAAAGAAAAGGAAAGAAGGAGAAGAAGAAGAATGCTATGAAAACTGCTTGATATTTAATTACGAGCGACACCTCATGTAAAGAGACACGAAGAGAATTAATATGCCTAGCCCGCAAACAACTGCGAGCATTTCGATTACCGGTGGTCTGTGGTATCGAATTACTATCTTATTCTCCTAAAGTAATTTCGACAGGCTGCGGAAACCAATAGTACTGCTACTGCATGTAGCTACCCTTGGAGCTCATCCACAACACTGCAGTTACCTTGGACTTCCCCAGTCTGTAGTTCTCTTCTCCTTCTTCTGCTAACTCTTCATTGGTATATTCGGTATCCTCCCGTACCATTTGCCATGTGACGATTCAAATGTCGATTTTAAGCATGAAATGTTAACTTCGTTTGTATTCCATCGTCGGCCAACAAATCTTCTCTTGACATGTTACCATATGTCTTTACCAACAACACTGTTTTTTTGTGATGCTGGTTAAACCACTGATGAAGACAGCACAAACTTCATCTCTCGTTTTCTCTCTTACCCGGATCCTCACACTGGATAACGTACTCAAAAGATTGAGGTCAGTGATCTAAACAGGTGTAGTTAGTACCTCTGATTTGGATCTAGCTGCTAATATTACAAGGACGTTACCTGGCACGTAATTTGCCTCGTCATTAACGAAAAAGCAGCTCCCTTTTGTATAGCAACAACTTGGTGTAACAACAACCGTGATTCGTTATCCCATTTGCTGTGTTATAGATGTAGACCTAATCTATTATGTCATCTAGTTCAGGTATACTGTTTCGATTTCAGTGACGAAAAAGTATACTGTTTCGATTTCAGTGGCTTAATAGAAAAAAGTTACGTAAGGAGCGTAGGATTCATATTCAAAGTTTCCACTGAGACGCCCAGATGTATTTTGGATGAACGCAAAAATATCACTTATAAAACATTATATGGCGTTGAAATTATTTTATGTTCTACAGGAAATCACAATGGAATGAGACGACTAGAAGCGTCACAAAAGCATCATAACATTTTATATAACGCAAACTAAACGAATCAAGTCACAGTGCAAATGAAAATTGTAACACTGATATTCGAACCGGAACACTTAACACAACGAAATAATACCACAGACGTACAATACCGTAAACGTGAACGATTGAACAGCAATTGTAGCCTTAGAGACAGCTTTTGACAATATTGACTGGGAGATATACTTTGGGATAAAATACAGTGAGTGAACATTATCAACAACTTGTACAGAACAAGACTGCAATTATAAGAATGAAGGGGTATCAGAGGAAGGTAGTGGTTGAGAAGAGAGTAAGACAGGGTTGTAGCCTGAGAAAGCAGTAAAGGAAACCAAGTAGTAATTTGGAAAAAGAATTAAAGTCAAGAACAAAAAATAAAAATTTTTGAAGTTTACTGATGATTCTCTCAGAGACGGGAAATGACTTGGGGAATGCATTTGAACGGAATGGATAATGCCCTGAAAAAAAATTACAAGATGAATATTAACAAAAGTATAAAGAGCATAATGGATTGCACTAAAATAAGTAACGCTGAGGGATTGGTTTAGAAGACGAGGCACCTGAAAGTGGTAGATGAGTTCTGCTATTCGGACAACAAAATAGCTGACGGCAACCGAAGTAGAAAGGACACAGAATACAGGTTGGCAATGTCAAGAAAAGTCTTTCTGAGAAAGGAAAATTTGTTAATGTGTAATACACATTTAAGTGTTAGGAAGTCTTTTGTGAAAGTATCTGTCTGTAGTGTATCCTTATGTGGTAGCTGTGGAAACTAAAAGTTAGGGTAAACTCTATAGACAAGAAAAGATTTGAAGTTTTTGAAATAAGGTGTTACACGTCGCTGTTAACGGAACAAAATCGACAGATATAAAGGTAATTTCCGGAATACCCGAAGGAAGTGTGATAGGATCGTTATTTTTTACAGTTTATATAAATGATCTAGTAGACAGCGTCGGAAGCTCCCTAAGACTGTTTGCACATGGTATGGCTGTCTATAAGAAAGAAGCAACGCCAGAGGACTGATGAATGGTGCAGGCTCTGGCAGCTGACCCTGAACGTAGACAAGTGTAACATATTCCGTATACACAGGAAACCACACTATAGACAAATTTCTGGAAACAGTATTTACCGTAAAATACGAGTATGTAGGAATAACTATCCACAGCGATCTTAAGCGGAATGACCGTATAAAATACATAGAAGGAAAATCAGATGGCAGACTAAGATTCATAGGAAAAATCTCAAGGAAGTGGCTTAAAGGGCGCTTGTTCAACCGAGTCTTGAGCATTGTTTATCAACATGGGATTCTTACCAGGTGGGACTGATAGAAGAGACTGTGAAGATCCAAGGACAGAGGCGCGTTTCGTCTTGGGATCTTTTAGTCGCTGCGAAAACGTTGCAGAGATGCTCCCCAAACTGCACTGGAAGACGCTACAAGAGAGGCGTTGTGCATCGCGGAGAGGTTTACTGTTGAAATTTAGAGATAGCACTTTCTGTGGAGTGTGGGACAACACATTACTTCCTCCCAAATACATCTCGCCAAATGAGCACGACGAGAAAACCCATAAATTACAAGTTATTGAGGCTTACTGACAACCTTTCTTCCCACGCACCATTCGCGAGTGGAACAGTTAAGGAGAGATCAATTAATGATACCATAAGTACCCTCGGCCACACACCATTAGGTGGCTTGCGGTGTATGATGTCGAATATGATACAGATGAATGCTGAACATAAAAGAGTTTATCGGATAACTAATGGGGAACTGGATCGAAACAGAGATTAAAGAAAGATATTTATGTACAACTTGAGTAATAGGAGACGTCGAGTAATAGACCACGTTCTGCAGCATCAAGGAATCGTCAGTTTAGTATTGATGGGGGCGGCAGGCAAAGGGGAGACTAAGAAATGTAGAGGGAAACCAAGACTTGACTGCAGCAAGCAAGTTAATATATATATTTGTGGGTTGCAGTTGTTATCAGAGATAAAGACATTGGCCGGGCGGAGTGGCCTCGCTGTTTGAGGCGCAATGTCACGGATTGCGCGGCCCCTCCTGCCGAAGGTTCGGGGCCTCCCTCGGGCATAGGTGTGTGTGTTGTTCTTAACATAAGTTAGTTTAAGTAGTGTGCAAGTCTAGGGACTGATGATATCTGCAGTTCGGTCCATTACGAATTCACACACACATAAAGACATTTGCCGAGGATAGACTGGCTTGGAAAATTGTATCACACTACAGAATCCGTGAGAAATATGTATACACACTTATGTGTTTATTTTACATTTAGTGATTGATCACACTTGTAAAACCTTCAGTTTAGCCCATGGTTACTTTAAATGTTCAAAATGTTCACTGTTGGCGGCTACACACATAATAGAACGACGAGCGCTCACCGCAACTACGTCAGTCAATGTTTCAGTGGAGATTGCTGTACAAGTCGCTGTAATCTCCTGGCGAAGTTCCTCCAGCGTGTGTGGTTTACGTCGATAGACGTTATCTTTCACAGCTCTCCACAAGTAAAAGTCATTATGTGATAGATCTAGAGACTGTGGCGGGAACTCAATCGGCCCTCTTCGTCCATCCCAATGCCACGGAAAATTGTCATCCCGGAAAGCTCATATGATTAGGTGGTAGTGTGGTGGTGCCCCATCCTGTTGGCCGAAAACCTCTTCGTCAGCTCCATAAACCGCATGTATACCTGACAAAACTGATGTGTGTAACATTTCCAGGTACACCTCTACAGTGACAGTAGCATCAAAGAAAATGGCTCCTACTAAGCGCCTAGATGATAGTCCTCACCACACATGAACCCCTGGTAGATTCACCGCTTTATCCACATTAACATGCGGATTTTCCGGTGCCCAGCAGACACTGTTATGCCGATTCACGGTTCCATTAAGTTTAAATTGTGCCTCGTCACGCTACACTACCTTCGTCACAAATTGTTCTTCATCAGTCACCATTTGCTGATACCATTTACAAAATCGCATTCGGCGATCAGGATCGCCATCATTAATCGCGTGCAGTAATCGTGGAAGGTAAACTTTCCACTTCGCAGCTTTCAGAATTCTTCATACACTTGTACAGCTAACTCCCACTTCACGTGCACATTGCGTAGCAGATTTCTGTGGAGAATTAACAAACGTTTCCAACACGGGAGCCGACGAAGCAGGACTTGTAGCTGTACGCTGTCTTCCTGATCTTTCTTTGTGAATATCACAAATCGTTCCATGCAATTCAAACTTGTCAATGATGCGCTTAGTTGTTAGGCGGGTTAGCGGTTCTGTTTCAAACTCCCGCCGCCACTGACGTTGCACTTCAACGGCATTATCAAACTTGGAAAACCACTTCACAATACATTTTCGTTGCTCGAATGTCAAGCGTGATCCAGCCATCTTGTTTTCTCAATACCGAGATGAAAGTAGTAGCAGCTGCTGAGCCAAATACCATACTACTACACACTTGTAACTCAAATCGAACGACAATATCGATATCTCGATAGAGCCTGACAAAGACTGTATACTTTTTTCTGGCGGAATCTGTAGTTTGGACTGAAGACCTCTACAGCAACATAAGCAGATTCACTGTATCAGTTATCATTTTCAGTATTTTATGCGTCATTTTCACAAAGTTTGTTCTAATGTTACCTTTTCTTTGTTATCAGTACTCTTTGCAGGTATATGTTCGTCTGTACATAAATATATACAACTTTGTTGCTTTCGTTGCTCACAGGTGGTCGATCTGGCCTTTATATATGCGTTTTTTCGATTCGAGAAGATTATAAAGAAATTGTCGTATGTTTCTTATCGCGACTGATCGATGATCAAATAATCATCCAGCCAAGTTTTGAACTACGTTTCATCAAAGGGCCCTGAAAAATTTGGTTAAAGCGGCTCGTATTTAGTTTGCTTTCAGTGACAATCTCTGACTGCAAAGTGAGCTATATAACTCAAAAATATTATGATGCCACCATCACCTTGTCATTCCTTACGGTATTTCTTCTGCTGACGTCCTACTGCTGCTGCTACTATTACGTGTTTAATCATCTAAAGCGCTTGCCGGTTAGTGCGATTTCGAGAATATTAGATCTATAATACAATTTAATAATAGCGTTTATGCCGTTCTCTGGTATCTTAGTATCGTTTTACCTAACGATAGCTGAGGTAGGCAGTAGAGACATCTGCACAACATTTCTCCTCGTGGCGAAGATATCTTCCAGTGTGCTGCACTTGTACTCCGGTCTCCACAGTCGATAAAGTACGTGTGCCTCATGGATTCGCAATTTCCGCGCGTTTATCTTGAGGCTGCCTCCTGTTTTCGCAACTGGCCGCGCAGTACCCTCAGAACGACAGCCGCTAGCAGGCGTAATTCGGGACGTCTCGAGTCCTGAAAAATTACAATAGTCCATTTATTATGAATGTATAGTGGTGTCTTCTGGCTTTTTGCTTTACGTACAACCCTTTCCTTCCCCAGTTCAAGCTTGTCCATTGTTTCCAATGACCTTTTCGTCGACGGGACGAGAGACCCTATTCTTCCTGCCTTCCTTCCAAACATTAAAATGCCGCTTCGTATATTCTACGTCTATGTGTACGTGAATACTCCACACTTCAAAGTAATGTATGCCTGTGTGGTGGTGGGTCTTAGTGTGCCCAAAGCGTTTTCCCTGTCTACCGTTCCGTTTGTGAATGATACTCGAGAAGAAAGATTTTTGGCATGCTTCCATATAATTTCAAACTTTTATAATTTTACCGTCATAGTCATTATGCGAGGTGTATGCTAGAGAAAATAACCCGTGCCTTTTCACGCCATCAAAGTCCGCTTTCAGGACTGGAAGCATGAATATTTTTTCTGTGCTGCATCTCTTTCCAGCAACCTCTCCATTGGAATTTGTTGTACGTTTCTCTGCCATACTTTAGCGCTGAATAAACCACCCTGTGATGAATCATCCTCCTCATTCCTGTAGCTCCTCAACTAATCCAACTTGGCAAATGTTCCAGGCTGACTAACAACAATGAACACTTGATGCCGGCCGGAGTGGCCGTGCGATTCTAGGCGCTACAGTCTGAAACCGAGCGACCGCTACGGTCGCAGGTTCGAATACTGCCTCGGGCATGGATGTGTGTGTTGTCCTTAGGTTAGTTAGGTTTAATTAGTTCTAAGTTCTAGGCGACTGATGACCACAGAAGTTAAGTCGCATACTGCTCAGAGCCATTTGAACCGTTTTTTTGAACACTTGATCTATCCTCATAGAACTACAGTTGAGTCGGAGTAAGTTGATTCCTGTCAGTTGCAGTGGGGCTGGGCGTGACAAATTCGTGGCCTACTTCAACCAATAACGTAACACGATTTTGTGAACGACTCTGTGGCAAGGTCTCAGTGTTGACACAGCATTGTAGACGGCTAAGGTTTTCGCCTGCAGCCGTCAGTACTTCGCAGCTGAAAGCTGGCAACTGCGCTACGAGCTGCCAGGGATATTCTTATGCCTCTCGACTATAGCTATGGTATAATTGTAGTACACGCAGACGGACGTCGCCCTAAACGAGACAGACTTATCACAGAGAGCCTAAAACATCTTCCACCACACAAGATATGCTTTTCACAGGTGTTTCCACTCAAAAGGTGCTGCACAAAAAGAATGGCCAAGATCCAAATGCCTCAGTCTAATCCACAACGTAAGTACTAGCTTCCGCATTTGAGACTCAAACCTAGTAAAAGTGTTACATATCATTCCTGGCTATACTCGGGCATATTGCTTTGGATGTTGCCATGATGGGGCTGGTTTCCAGTACCTGGACGAAGGAGGCTTTGTCCAGCCTGCAGATGACAGGATGTACTTTCCGTAATCCTTCTAAATTACTATGCGTTATAGTTCAATGGAGTGTTTCTCAAAATTTTATTCTATTCAAACGTCTAACTTTATAAGTTTAAAAGCTGACACAAGCAAAGACGGCATTCCTAGTTCTACAAGTATCAAACATCGGCCTTCATTTAAGGAAGATATTTCTCCGTGTTTGATTTGGCAGCACAGCATTGTACGCAATTGACTGTGGGAAAACGGGAAAGAAGAGAACTGAAGGGTTTAAAAGGTAGTGCTGTAGAATGATGTTGAAAATTAGGCGGGCTGATAAGAAAAGAAATGAGGAGGTTTTCCGCAGAATCGGTGAGGAGAAGAACATTTTGGAAAAATTGACAGAAGACGGGACAGGATGATAGGACATGGCGTTAAGACATCAGGGAGTAACCTCCATTATACTAGCAGGAGCCATAGAGCATTTTAACTGTTGGAGCAGACAGCGATTGAGGACGTAGGGTGCAAACGCTACTCTGTGATGAAGAGGTTGGTACAGGAGTGAAATTCGCGGCGGGCCGCATAAAACCAGTCAAAAGACGGACGACAAAAAGGAGAATTTTATTTTTTAACATGAGCTGAATAATCAATGTCTGCTCAGTCGGTACAAGTCAGAGCCTCAACGGCGAGCAGCTGTCAGTTTTGCTTGCCGGTAATTTGCTCACTGGTTAAAATCTGAAACAGGCGTTGCCATACTTTTCCCACTAAGCGAAAAAAAGGAATAAGAACACCCACGCCACGTGATCAGTGTCAACGTATCCGCACACTAAGTAGGTGTTAGTCTACATGTTTTATTTCAGCTTAATGATGGAGAGACTTATTAGTCGTAAAAAGCAAGCTGGCGCTTGAATTAGTGAACTAAAATTTTGTTAGACGCTAGCATGTTGTATGGAAGTACAGTAGAAACTCGTTTATCTGACTCTCACACATCCGGGTCTCCGGTTCATTTGCATTGTATTTTTAGTCCTGTTAATAATGTTAGTCAAAAAGTTAACGTTGAGTTGTGCAGTACTGTTTTGCTCTCGTTTGTTGTGAGTGTAAAATGACATCAAAGAAATAGGAGGAGGAGGATATTAGTGTTTAACGTCCCGTCGACAACGAGGTCATTAGAGACGGAGCGCAAGCCCGGGTGAGGGAAGGATGGGGAAGGAAATCGGCCGTGCCCTTTCAAAGGAACCATCCCGGCATTTGCCTGAAGCGATTTAGGGAAATCACGGAAAACCTAAATCAGGATGGCCGGAGACGGGATTGAACCGTCGTCCTCCCGAATGCGAGTCCAGTGTGCTAACCACTGCGCCACCTCGCTCGGTCAAAGAAATAGAAGGTGGTAGTGTACATGGACAAAGTCGACACATCGGATGTCATTGAAGGATGTGCGCGCATTCAAGAATGCTTAGACAAAGGTTTTAATGACATAAATTACTGGCTGAGAAATGATAATGACGCTCGCTACGGTATGATTTCTGATGACGAAATCATTGTCGATTGTTAAACTGCGGGGTATAACGACAGTCGTGTATTAGCTGACGAAGCTGGCACTCAATCGGGTGATATTATGATACAAACAGAAGCAACAACACAGCTGGACAAGACAATGAGCCCTTCCTCGGGCATGGATGTGTGTGTTTGTCCTTAGGATAATTTAGGTTAAGTAGTGTGTAAGCTTAGGGACTGATGACCTTAGCAGTTAAGTCTCATAAGATTTCACACACATTTGAACATTTTTTCAAGATAATGGTTTCTTTGGAACGTCAGGCAGAAACAACTTATGCGGAAGTAAAAATGGTTCAAATGGCTCTGAGCACTATGGGACTTAACATCTATGGTCATCAGTCCTCTAGAACTACTTAAACCTAACTAACCTAAGGACATCACACAACACCCAGCCATCACGAGGCAGAGAAAATCCCTGACCCCGCCGGGAATCGAACCCGGGAACCCGGGCGTGGGAAGCGAGAACGCTACCGCACGACCACGAGATGCGGGCTTTTGCGGAAGTAACGCAGGTACAAAGGGCGTTCAAAAAGTTTAGTACAGTCGTCTCTATTTTTTTTATTTTTTTGCAGGAGGAGAACGAAATTTTTTGTGAAAATACTTGGAACATTTAGCTACACATGGAGCCTACTCAATGTAGCCTCCATCAGCTGTTACGCATCTGGCCCAACGTTCTTTCCATGATGTAAATGCACTTTGGTAAAATTCTGGGGATGGACTTTTACACCATCGATTGACACAGGAAATAAGGTATTTCTCACTATCAAATGTTTTACCGCACAGGTGGGCCTTCAGACGATCAAAGAGGTAAAAATCAGACGCAGCCAAGTCTAGACTGTAGGGAGGATGAGGAACAATTTTCCAACCCATTTTCCAGATTTTCTCCTGCGTCATAAGGGCTGTGTGGGGTTTGGCATTGTCATGGTGTAGTCTGACGAGCTGACCCTGAAGCTGTGGTTTGTGGGTCTTGATGGCACGTCGCAGCTTGTCCAGTGACAAAACAGGAACGATCCCGGTTAGTTGTGGAGTCAGGTTCCAAAAAGTCAATGAAAATGACACCACTGATCCCAGAAGAAGGAGGCCATCATCTTTCGGCCTGCTGTTTGTGAAAGTCTTGGTTTCTCCTTCTGAGGGGAACCTGGATGACGCCACTCCATGAACTGAGTTCTGCTCTCAGGTTCGGAAGAAAACAACCATGTTTCATCCTGGGTAATGACGCCGTCAAAACACTGTTTCCGCTCTTCAGTAAAGGTCTTCATGAGACCCTCACACACATTCTTCCTCATCGTTTTCATTTCTCTTGTCAATAATCTAGGCACCCAACGTGCACAGATTTTTCTGTACCCTAGTGACTGTACCAGTGGTACCACACTACCCAATGACAAACGAGTCAGCTCAGCAAGCTGTCGTGTCGTAACACACCTATCATTTTGGAAGATTTGACCAATGGTCTCCTTATTCACATCACTCACTGCCGTCGATGGTCTACCGCATCGCGAATTGTCCAGTAGAGAGAAATCACCTTCTTTAAACCTCTGCAACCACCACTGGATACTGCCGCGATCCGCTGTGTTCTCCCCTTAAAAAAGTAGCAACTTCCTGTGAATCGATGTGGCAGAGTCTTCGCCAGTCTTGAAGAGGAACTTCATCACCGACCGTCCTGGCAACCTGACATCTACTTCACTGTCCATTATGGTTCACCTGTAAATAAAAGAAAATAATTTTATACACCAACTAATAGCTAAATGTTCTAAGTATGTTAAAAAAAATTTCATTCTCCTCCTGAAAAAAATAAAAAAAGTAGAGACGGCTGTACAAAACTTTCTGAAGGCCTTAAGTAAGACGAGAGCGCCATCGTGCTTCGCATAAACGACATAAAAATCTAATTCAAAAGAAACTTACTGATTATTTCAGTGTATGAAAAACACTGTGATTTTCTTTCAGTATCTGGCCACAATTTATGTGACTTCACGTCACGAATGGTAGTGATTGAGAGAAGTCTTACAGCACAGCGGTACGTCACGAATTTCCTGCGTCCTCATGTCACATCTCATGCGACTGCATCGCGGTGGAATTTTGAACGGAATGACGCTCGTCCTTATGTGGCACGTTGCCCTATAAACTGAGTGATGTTGAGGTACTCCCATGGCCAGTAAGATCCCCAGATCTGTCACCGACAGAACATGTGCACGACCAGGTCAGACGTCAACTTCGTCCCAGTGCCAGCATCCAGGATATCAAGGATCAGGGCCAGCTTGCATCAGGAGAGCCTTGTGAAACTCTTCCCAACAGAATCGGAGCATACATCCAGGCCAGAAAGGATCCTGCGTCATACAGGTAAGTGGGCTCATATTGCCAAATTCTTTCTAAATTTGAGCGAATTCTTTAACCAGTAAAATTTTATTCCTTTTCCCGCTACTCTGCTTGGAGCTTCACTTTCCTTGCCTGAGAGTGAATACCTTATATCCCAGTTACGTACCATACATTATATATGTATAAGGTATGAAAATTGAGTCGGGTAGTAACAATCCTCAGAGCTAAGGCATTTATGTGCATACGATGATGCTTGTTTGGCTCGTTATTGTGACTCCACCAGTTTTAAATGTGCCGACTCGATACGCTTATCAAACTATGTTTTTTTTTTTTTTTTTTTTTTTTTTTAAGGATTGCCATACCCTTTCGGGTAGTGGCGGCTGCTGAGGACTCGGGTCCTTCTCAGCCTGGGGTTGTTTGATGCTGTTGGGACTCTGTTTATTAGTTTCAGTGAGGAAACCTGCCTACTTGGATTTTCTGTATGTTTTGGCTCATGCCATTTTGTAATCAGTTTTCTTATGTCTAAGTGGTGGAATTCCACATCCCGGCATTCGCCTTACAAATGGGGGAAACCACCAAAACCCCAGTCGGATGGCACTGGGTTATCGTCTGTTGAAATGTGTTTATTATGCTAGGTTTATACTAAATAGTGATCTATTGGTAGATTGTTTCATCTCTGTTTAGAGTTTTGTTCTAGAGTTATTTATATCGTCTAACCTACTGCTCTATTTTAGAATGTGTCTGACTAATAGTTTAAATGGTGAATTCTATTCCTAACTTATTCTCAGTTGTGGGTTCGACGGTTTGTGGAGGGTCGTTGCACTTCACTTCACTGGGGTGGTATGTGACTGTTAAGTTAATGTTTTTTTTTTTTTTTTTTTTTTTTTAAATTTCTGATATCTTGTTTTGTAATTTTCGTACATGTTGAACAACCAGATGCCGCATTATTTTGTAGGTCTGAAGATGGTAATTACTGGTCAGAATTAGTAACGTGATATGTACGGATTGTGGCTATAATAAAGTAACGGGGCTTATGCTGTCATAAAGTAAGTACGGATGCGCCAAAGATGAACGACCAATAGCTGTGAAGCGTAAAGTCTTCTCAGTCGAAGGCGTCATCTCTGACGTCTGTAGACAAACCGTTGTGGCCGTGTGCTTAGTTGGTATAACAGTTGTAACATCGTTTTGTCGGTGACATAAGTGTAATAACAGACCAACGAATTGTTGGGAAATTTCACATGAAACTTGGAAAAACTGGCGCTCACACCTATCTTTTACTAAAAGAAATGTATGTCGAAGACTGTTTATCATGTACGAGAGCTTTTGAGTGGTTCAGGCGTTTCCAAGATGGCCGAGAAGACGTTGAAGATGACTAGCGCCCGACAAGTCTTTCAGAATGGAAAACGGATGAAAATATCGAAAACGAAGGTAATCTGATTCGATTTCATCATCGGTTGAGTACTCATCCATTGTTGAAACTGTAGTTATTGGCAAACAATATGCAAGGAAAATTTTATATAACCAATTTAACGTATAAAAGTTGGTGCGAAACTGGTGACGAAAATTCTCACGATCTAACAAAAAGAAGCTCGTGAAAATGATTGTACTGACAGTTTGAATACCACTGAAGTGATCCTAATCTCTCGGAAGGAGTGATAACAAGTGTGGAATCTTGGTTTTTCTTTTATGATTCAGAAGCTAAGTGCCAATCCATGCATCGGAAGGCCCGAACTTCACCGAGAACGAAAAAAGCTCCAATGAGCAAATCAAGAATCAAAGCGATGACGATTTATTTTTTTTCGATTTTACCGAGTTGATACCTTCACTGGGTTCCTGAGGGTCAGACTGTTATTTCAGCGTTACTACCTTGAGGTTGTTGCTCAACTCTGTGAGGAATTAAGAAAGAAAGGACCCGAATTGTGGAAGGACACGTCTTGGGTTCTGCATCAAGAGAACACACCGACCCATGCCGCATTGTCCGAGGTTTCTAGAGAAGTACAACGTCTCAGTGTTAGACCAACCACCCAGCACCAGGTCACGTCTGCGTTAAAAGGAGCAAGAGTTCAGTCCGTTGATGCAGCGAAAGAAAAAGCGGCACGCGTTGTCATGAGCCCACAGAAGAAGACTTCCAGCGCTGTTTCCATCAATGAAAACTTCACATGGAACCTTGTAGGGATAGGAA
This sequence comes from Schistocerca serialis cubense, assembly GCF_023864345.2. Taxonomy (NCBI): domain Eukaryota; kingdom Metazoa; phylum Arthropoda; class Insecta; order Orthoptera; family Acrididae; genus Schistocerca; species Schistocerca serialis. The sequence goes on from NC_064642.1 coordinate 532,587,162, forward strand.
AAATTCACGTGGAACCTTGTAGGGATAGGGGAGGGGAGTATATTGAGGGTGACAAATAGATATATATGTTTTTTTGAAATAAAATGTTTTACAGCAGTAGCCTGTTACTTTAGAGCCACACATTGTATAAAACAAAAATTTGGTCATTGGTTGAGTACTCGATCCATTGCTGAAACTGTAGTTATTGACAAACAATGCGTAAGGCAAATTTTATATAACCATTTTAACGTAGGAAGTGTGCGAAACTGCTGACGAAAATTCTCACTATCTAACAAAAAGAATTTCGTGAAAATGATTATACTGACAGTTTGAATACCACTGAAATGATCCCAATATCTTGGAAGGTGTGATAACACGTGAGGAATGTTGGTTTTTCATTTATGATCCAGAAGCTAAGTGGCAGTCGATGCATCGAAAGGACCGAACTTCACCGAGAACGAAAAAAGCTACAATGAGCAAATAAAGATTCAAAGACATGACGATTTTTTTTCGATATTACGGAGTTGGTATCTTCACTTGGTTCCTGTGGGGCAGACTGTTACTACCTTTAGGTTGTTGCTCAACTCTGTGAGGAATTAAGAAAGAAAGGACCCGAATTGTGGAAGGACTCGTTTTGGGTTCTGCATCAAGAGAACACACCGGCTCATGTCGCATCGTCCGAGGTTTCTAGAGAAGTACAGCGTCTCATTGTTAGACCACCCACTGTAACTCCTACAACGCCTCTCGGTGTTAATAAACCAAAATAGCTCCCAAATTAGCTCCCATGCCCTCGAAATATAAATTCAGAAAATGTCCCAAGCCCCTCCACAAGTAGTGATTTACGAAATAGAAATAAGAGACAAATAGAGGGAAATCTACAGTAGAAAAATAATAGAAAAAGAAAAGAATTTTAATCATAAATTTTGGAAGCATGGGAGGGGGGAAAACGATAGAAATGGTTAAACTATTAGTTATTCTTATATATGAGAAAATCAATATTATAATCACAGAACGTAGGTCTTGAACACCAAAGATAGCGTTTACTAAAGTATAAGTAGACATACAATGCAATTATGATACTCCAGTCTCTATCCTCTAGTCTGTTCGAAGTCAATTAGGACGTACAGTTTTGGAGGCAACAATAGGAGCTTTATTAAATCAGCGCGCAAGAATAAATCGCGACGAGATTGTTTTTTTGGTAAGCATTAATTTCAGATCAGAATTAGAACTTTTGTCATTATAGAGGAACGGGGAGGTGATCAATACCCTCTCTGACTTTAACGTCACTTCGTGTGAAGATTTAAATATTTACGGAATTAACGGTTTTTGGACAGATTCGGACTTTGTATTGTGATAGTGGAAAAGCTTTACTTCACGCGACTAATAATCATAGTTCGTGACAGTTTATTGATATTAAATGGGAACAATCTTTTTATCGAAAGTGACGGAACATTGTTTAGTATCTCTGATATTGACGGGATTCCAGATTAGATACTTATTCAAAGAACCCCTTTGAATGCGTATCGTGTGAATGAACTGATTTATTAATACTTATTGTTAAATAAAATAACGTGTTAATTTAGTCTTGAACTTTAGTTCGACTCAGGTTCATAAATAATTAGGTTACGTGATTTTCACCAAGAATAAACTGCAGACTAGTAACTGAAACAAGTGAACGAGAATCTATTGAAAACACTAGTATTAATTTACTTATGGTTTTTTCCTTAAAAACTGGGAAGACAATACATGTAGTGACTGACTGAGGTAATTTAAGAACTAGCCGGGATAAAACAAAACCCCTCAATACCAGTCAATGTATAGATAAATTAACATTCCTACTTTGACGCAAGATACGGAAGTCGGGATAGAAAAAAGGATCGCTACACCACCGAGTCACATCTACATTAAAAGGAGCAAGATTTCAGTCCGTTGAAGCAGCGAAAGAAAAAGCGGCACGCGTTATCAAGGAGCTCACAGAGGAAGACTTCCAGCATTATTTACATCAATGAAAAAATCATATGGAGCCTTGTAAGGATAGGGGAGGGGAGTATATTGAGGGTGATAATAAATAAATATGTATGTTTTTTGAAATAAAATGTTTTACAGCAATAGCCCGTTACTTTAGAACCACACACCATATAAAACAAAAATTTGATCAGCAACTGGAAAAAAAATATGTAGACGGATGATCTACGGTCTCACGTACTCCGGATAAGGTTAGATTGTACGTAAAATCATAGGACCCGCCCATCGTAATTGATCAGTGCCATGGGCTCCGGGCGACCTTAAGCCGGCCCCGGCTGCCTGTTGGCAGTGGGCAACAGAGCCGCGCGGCCAGACAGGGAGATAAGGGGGACGCCAGCCTTCTGTCGCCGCCTGTACCGCGCGCGGGCAGTGCTGGTAAACAGCCGGCCTGTTGTGCTGGATGCCGCGACTTGTGAACGACCTGGCCGGTGGCGCTAAAAGGGACCCCACGTCACGGGGCGCCCGTGACGTAGGACCGGGGCGACGCCGGCGTCAGCGACCGAAACAGAACACTTGGCAGACACCGAGCACCTGTACCTCAGAGCCCGGCACATTTCCCGTCCACCTCAGTCCCTGAGAGCGGTTTAGTCAGTCTGTGCTAAAAGCCGCCCAACATTCTCGTTTTAAACGATTCACGTGTGTGAGAGTGCAGCCCCAGATCTGTGATATATCTGAACCTGAGCAAAAACATGATAGTGACACCCTCCCCCCCTCGACCGTTTGAGATAGGACGTCAAAAATTTAAAAAAAATCGATTTTTCAAAAATAACCGCCCGAACGGCCAAGCGGTTCTAGGCGCTACAGTCTGGAACCGCGCGACCGCTACGGTCGCAGGTTCGAATCCTGCCTCGGGCATGGATGTGTGTGATGTTCTTAGGTTAGTTAGGTTTAAGTAGTTCTAAGTTCTAGGGGACTGATGACCATAGCAGTTAAGTCCCATAGTGATCAGAGCTATTTGAACCATTTTTTTTCAAAAATATGTTCGTTTTGCGGCGCACGTCGTTTTGAAGGGTTTGGCATAGAAAACATATGTATTTGAGGAAAAGTAAAACATGTTATTTGGTCTTAAGTGTGCCATAGTGCAGTGACACGCCTCTTCACACAGCATTCTTCTATCGTACATCACTGTATTTCTCTCTGTGGAATTGAAACGTGTATATAGGGTATACGAAAAGTCCGGGAACACTTTCAATTATTTATTGCACAAGAACCAAACACTGTACAGATATCATACACATGTCATTTTGAAGAGAAATCCTGAAAGTATTTTTTTTTTCATGTATACCGCCACATCGTAATTTGGTAATTTGCCGATAGTCAGCCCTAGTCGCAAACATGACGAGTTCAGATGCGGAGCGAGCTTTCTCTGTGTTGAGTTCGACAAAAACACCAGAGATTATCAGATCTCACTCCGTATGACTTTTTTCTGCGGGGACACATTAAAGATCTGGTGTATGTACCGCCTCTAACACGTGAAGTAGCAGAGCTCCTGGAGAGAATACGGGAAGAGACTGCCACAGTCGACGATGCCATGCTCGGACGGGTATGGCAAGAATTCGATTACCTTATTGACGTCTGCAGGGTCACTCAGGGTTCGCATATTGAATGTTTGTAAAAAAGAAAAAAACACTTTCAGAGTTTCTCTTCAAAATGCAAGACGTATGACTTCTGTACGATTTTTAGTTCTTGTGCAATAATTAATTGAAAGTGTTCCCGGACTTTATGTACACCCTGTGTTTTGAAACGGAAGCCATCAAACCTACATCCAGGACAGTGCAAATTAAAGCGTCATGTGGCGCCTCTCCTGTTCCAAGTCGACCGATTTGGTATACTAGCTGGCAGGAGTGGCCGAGCTGTTCTAGGCGCTACAGTTTGGAACCGCGTGACCGCTACGGTTGCAGGTTCGAATCCTGCCTCGGGCATGGATGTGTGTGATGTCCTTAGCTTAGTTAGGTTTAACTAGTTGTAAGTTCTAGGGGACTGATGACCTCAGAAGTTAAGTCCCATAGTGCTCAGAGCCATTTGAACCATTTGATATCATACCCCCCTTTAAGTTCACAACTAATAATGTGTGGGATTATTTGTGACCGGGAGAACAAGAACTCTTCAGGAAATTGTAAGTAGACTGTTTATGTGTTTGTATGTCGGCAGCGCTATGTATCGCTCTGCATTAATAACTGTGACAGAGCTGTGCCCACTCTGTAAGAGACTCTGTGGCTGGTCGGACTGGCAGTTGGAGGTGAACAGCCAGCAGTGATGGAAGTTGGGAGTGCGAAGTCAGCAGTGATGGAGGTTACAGGTTAATAATTAAAAAAGGTTTGCAGTATTAGCGCTAGTGGACGGTCTGAATGTATATCTGTCATGGAGATTCATTACTGATGATTATATATACATTTTTTTGAACTGGTTGTCACTTGATTAAGGTAAAATCTGCTAAATACATTGTTTGCTCTGCAACAAAATCTTTCCTTTGCTAACCACATGCCTATCAGTAGTTAGAGCCTTCAGTAGTTACACTCTCTTATTTATCTGGCAGCATTGGGGCTTGTATCGCTGTAGTTCGTGTCATGAGGATTTTCTGTGAGGTAAGTGACTTACGATATGTATGGGTTATTGTTACGATTTCTTCTAATTCAGGGCCATTTTTTATTAATTATTTGAAGTCAGGTTATTATTTTTGAGCAGTCAGATTGCGTTGCGCTACATGACAAATCAAAATGACGTTGTCTAATACTGAAAAAGTTGTTAATACGAATAGTACCCAAGAGTGGTGTGATTTATCGATTTGATTACGTCCATTTTGCCGCTGTCTGCCAGATGAAACGAAATAGGCCTTTCCAATATTGCAGCAATTGAACACACACCAAATAAGCGAGACTGTTTTGTCACAAATGGTCATAATTATGTACACGATTTCATAAATAAAACTACAGAGTATAGTTCATACCAAATGCCTATTAGGCCTATTACAAGCAAAACGTTTTGTGTTAGGAAATAGCTTCAAATTTCATTCTTATTCCCGATTGTGTCAGGCATGAGATCAAAAACTAATAGCAGTACGAAATTTTTATATAAATTTGGAATCTGTGATGTCCCCGTTTCTTCTCCTTCCTCGGTATAACAAACAATGCTGTCATTACTAATTCTTTAACTATTCTTGGCACTGTCAAAACTTATTCTCCAGTTAACTTTACTAACACTGTCAGAATCACCCGTTTAGTTATCCCGCATTTATTTCTGTTTAGTTAGCCCGCGTTTATTCTCTGGTTAGGCGTTATTACGCTTTAGTACAACGCGTTTCCCGCGCTAATCCGAGAGTGGAACTTGAGCGTGTGCTAACCGGGGACTGTACAACTGGCGCTTAGTACTGTAGCGATCTGGCAAAATTTTTCTGTCAAAATTTCATTTTCTAGGATAATCCGAGAAGATAATATGTAGCCGGCCGGAGTGGCCTTGCGGTTTTAGGCGCTACAGTCTGGAGCCTAGCGACCGCTACGGTCGCAGGTACGAATATTGCATCGGGCATGGATGTGTGTGATGTCCTTAGGTTAGTTAGGTTTCATTAGTTCTAAGTTCTAGGCGACTGATGACCTCAGAAGTTAAGTCGCATAGTGCTCAGAGCCATTTTTGATAATATGTAATCTTTCTTCCTGTTAGTCATTTATTGCCAACCAGGTAGTCTAAATCTATGGATTTCGCTAGTAATTACAACAACGCTTATCATTCTCACACCCAATCAACCACATAAAAAAACAGCTATTGGTATTCACCCGTTCGGGTTTATTCGGCTCAGTTCTTATAGCCCCGTTCCATTTTGTCTGCGGGAAAGTTCTTTAAGTCTTGATGCGTCGGGGATTCCCCTGGCAAAGACATCACGTACACTACTCTTGCATTCGTCTGCCTGGTTAGCCGTTCGGTCTTACGCACGGTTTTCCGGACTGGGAAGGAGCGCCTGGTCCCCGGCACGAATCCGCCCGCGGACTTGTGTCAAGGTCCGGTGAGCCGGCCAATCTGTGGATGGTTCTTAGGCGGTATTCCATCTGCCTTGGCGAATGTGGACTGGTTCCCCTCAGCTACAGTATGTTGGCGATTGCTGCGTAAACAAGTTCTCCACCATTACTCTACCACGCAAACATAAGGGTTACATTCGTCTGGTGTGAGACGTTCCCTGGGAGGAGGGTGGGGTTCACCGGGGCCGAACCGCACAATAGCCCTGTGAGAGTGGTTCGGTGTGGGGCGGCGGAGGGGTGAAGTGCATTGTGGTAGTCGTCGTGGGGTTGTGGACCACTGTGGCTGCGGCGGGGATGGAGCCTCTCCGTCGTTTCTAGGCCCCCAGTTATCATAAAATACAATACAGTACTCATGCATTCAAAAATCAACCTATGATCCGTTCAGAAATCAACTTAGAATGTGTTCAAAAATGTTCAAAAACCAACAGGGATGCGTTTCAAAATCAAATGAATAATCGATAGACCAACGTATCCTGGATGCTAGGCGCTCTGTGGAACAAGGTTCTTTTTTTTTTCAAGAATATGGATTTGGCGCCCTCTGAAATTGCCGCCCGGGGCAGATACCCCCGTTTTGCCCTCCACCCCCCTCCCTCCATCCCCCCTAGATCCAGGTCTGTGAGAGTGTCGTTCCGAGATGTATGACTGTTAACTGTCATCGCCGTCGTATTACAAGCAGGGATCAGGGATTAGGCACTTGCTTGTTCCGTATTCGCAAAGTTTATATTCATGGTTTCCTGGTTTCCGGTGTCTTTCCTTTCGGGCTGTAGTTCAGGGTTTTGTTCGGTATTCTATCATCTTTCCTTCTATTTACACGTTGTTTCCACCTTTCTCTGTATTCAGTTCTTTCCTTATGTCTAACATCTCCTTTCTGTATTAAATCACTTCTCGTGCAGCCCTTTATTCTCCTCCAGAATCTCATCACCTTCTTTTTATATACTGCGCGGACACTATATCGTGGCAGTTTTCGGAGAAGGGTCTTGATCTATGGTTGCTGAAGTAACCGGTAGAGATTGTGCCTGTGCGACAGCGTCTTCAGCTCTGCCGACCATTACCGAATGCCTCGTGTATTCTCCCCTTTGTTCTGCTTTTTGTTCCCGTAGCTTGTCGCTCGTCTCGTATTTCGAAACGAGTGAAGACATTGCTCCAGGTCTATCACGGGGTTCGAGTACGACTCCCGCGACCCCTAAAAGAAAAGGGAGTTCGATAAAAAAAGGTGCATGATATAGTGAACACTGAACAGTTACACCCACAAACTAACAGTTTCCGGTATCTATCATTGTGTAAACATTTTGTACTTATTTTTCAGGGTAGTCTTAAGAAAATATTTGTGTATGTTGAGCCGTGCGTGGCTCGTGTTCGTGCCATTTCTTATTTTAGATCTTGTTTTTTACCATACCGCCACCTCGTTATGTTAATTTTCAATTACTGGTGTCACTGAGTTGCTGCCTTCCCTGCTCGTTAGCGTCAGCAGCGGCGCTTATCGATAAAGGCCCTGCCGTATTATCTTTGCTGGACTGCTATTACTTCAAGGTCTGTCGTGTGTTAGGAGTTAGTTCGGACCTGGCAGTGTCTGAGTTGGCACGCGGCGCAAGTTCAGTCGGGGCGCGGCAGCAATCAGGTCCGGACCGCCATGAGTCGCTCGACGGTTGCCGACACACATGATTGGAGTGGCGACGACTTTGGTAGGACGTCGCTCGGCCGACTTGCCGGACGATGTGTATCTGGACGGCGATCGCTTATGGGTTGGCTGTGTGTGCCGACTCGTGATTAGTCCCTGTTATTGTACCGTCACTGCCGTTAGCATTGTCTAGTTCTTGGTGCAAGTGTTCGTGAAACTGTGTGTAGTTTGTGTGATTTTGACTGACAAGTTATTTTCAATGTTGTCGGCGTACTGGTTCTGAGGAGCCGGTCGGATGGCGTGGAGCAGTGAGGAATTCTCGGCGGGGCGTAGTTTGGCCGTGGCCCGCTGGCGGTCTTGCACGGTGTCGGAGAGTTTGGAGCTGTTCCCATTGCCACGAGGTCCGTGGCTCACCGACCCTGGACACGAAAGTTGAGTTTTGATTTAATCTACCAGCAAGTCAAGACTGTTCACATTGTGTCGGTCTCTACTCGGTGTCGGAGAGTTTGGAGCTGTTCCCATTGCCACGAGGTCCGTGGCTCACCGACCCTGGACACGAAAGTTGAGTTTTGATTTAATCTACCAGCAAGTCAAGACTGTTCACATTGTGTCGGTCTCTACTCGATGTCGGAGAGTTTGGAGCTGTTCCCATTGCCACGAGGTCCGTGGCTCACCGACCCTGGACACGAAAGTTGAGTTTTGATTTAATCTACCAGCAAGTCAAGACTGTTCACATTGTGTCGGTCTCTACTCGGTGTCGGAGAGTTTGGAGCTGTTCCCATTGCCACGAGGTCAGTGGCTCACCGACCCTGGACACGAAAGTTGAGTTTTGATTTAATCTACCAGCAAGTCAAGACTGTTCACATTGTGTCGGTCTCTACTCGGAGAGTTTAGAGCTGTTCCCATTGCCACGAGGTCCGTGGCTCACCGATCCTGGGCACGAAAGTTGAGTTTTGATTAAACCTACCAGTAAGTCAAGACTGTTCACATTGTGTCGTTTGGAGTTCGTTGTCGGCTGTTGGGATATTTCCGCTGGCAACAACGTTGTTTTCAAGTTGGAAAGTCCTAGCCACCCTCCGGTGAAGTTTCACTGTATTTGGTTATTTGAATTGAAGTGCACCAGAGGAATCTTCTGCCTTGTGACCGCTAACGTTACGGTTACCTCCCCTGGGCGTTGACGTAAATTTCAGGCAGTGAAGTTTCCTCATCGTGTTGTTGCTGTCCAGCACGGTGTGTAGTTTGACAGCTCCGTGTATAATTAGTTGTGGACGCCAATATCTTCTACGTTGGTCTGTTGAACTCCCTGTTGTGTGGTGGTCGGGTGAGGTGGAAGTTATCTTGTCGGTGGGTCCGCTGACTGTCGGTCGGTTGGGTTGTCGTCGGATCGTGAATGGTTGGCCCGACTGCCTGTCTCGCCTAAGCGAGCATTAGTGTTTGAATTACAGGCCGACCCTCGAACATCTGCGCGGCCTTGTGTGGACTGCCTTTTTTTTTAAATTTGTTTTTGTTGTTGGTCCTTGTATGGCTTATAGCCGCTTTTGTGTTTTAATTTAGAGCTGTTTTACTCTTAAGGCCTTCAGCCTAGTTTAAAGTACTGTTTCACGTAAGCCCTTTGGCATTAAAAAAAGTTTCAATTTTTAAGTCTTTGGCCTTCAGCCGATTTGAATTTAACTTGTTCGCTTCAAGTTATTGAAGTTTTAAGTCCTCGGCCTTCAGCCGGTTTGACTTTCAGTTGTTTGTTATTAAGGCCTTCAGCCTAAATTAAAGACCTGTTTCACGTAAGGACTTTAGTATTAAAAAAAATTAATGTTTTGGAGTTTTAAGTGTTCGGCCTTCAGTCGATTTGAATTTAACTTGTTTACTTCAGCCTAACTAAAGAACTGTTTTAAGAATAGGCTTGCCTTTTAAATTTCTGATTATGCTTGCGGTTTAAGTTATTGGCCTTCAGTTGTTTTTAAATTAAAGTGGCTTTCAGCTGGTAATTAAGTCCCAAAGATTAAATCTGTGTGTTAAAAAAATCTTTTGGGCTCTTGTGATGTTTGATCAAATAATAAAGTTGAATGTTCGGGTGTAACTGACAGCCCCTTATTTTGGCCCCTTTCCACAACTTATTCTATCTGTCCTGCGGGTTAAGCACGGCATTTCATATGTATTCACGTAAAGTATTGTTTGACATGCTCTTTGGTAATGATGCGATGTCCTTCACTGTTTCATATATATTTGTGTATTTCCAGAATTTTATTTGTGTATGTATTTATGTAAAATTATTGTTTGTCATTTTCTTTGTTAATGATGCTATGGGTTTTTAATGTTTTTATGTATTACATTTTACACACTGTGAACAAACACATTAGTTAAAAATGGTGGTCACTCAGAACTCTTATTACAAATATTGTCACAGTAAATGTAAATGCAGTTTGTCAAAGAACGCTTTAGAACATAACATTTTGATAATGTTTAAAGGATATATACGTTGAGGAAAAACTAGACTTGCTCAGTTAGTTTGTGAAATAATGTTTACTTTTGTAATGTAAGCCAAGAGCATAAATATGACCAAGTAAAATTACATGGAAGGTTTCACAAAATTTTATATAATTGTACAATAGTCCAGTCAGATAGTAGATATACCTTGCAAAAGGTGGGGTAGAAGAGTTTATTTTTTCAACTCGTTCATGTGGTTGGAAAGATTAGAAAACCGAGTTTTGCCGACAAAATTGCCTTGGGAAAACTTTCTGCAGTCAAAAAACTTCGAAAATTTCGAAATTTTTTCAGTTTTTTCAAAATATCTCAGTTTCATTTGCTGCTATCGCTTTAACGTCTATTTTCTTTATTAAAGAGCACAAAATTATCTACAAATTTGATTGTTGCCATTTTTTTCTACTCCCAATATCTAAGGCGCTACAACGCCTCAAAAAATACTAATTTTTCAAATTTTGAGCATAGTGGCAAGATACCTTATTTTTGAACACTATTTTTTCAGTTTCTGTTTGTGTAGTATAAATACATTATACATCATGTTATAAGTTGGAATTTACCACCTCACTTTCAGGTATTCAATTTCTCTGTATGCAACATGAGGATTGCTGGGCACCCAACTATTGTGATTCTTACATCACTACCTGAAGTTCACTATGGGCTACCTCAGCCCTGGTATTTGTAAAACTATAAATATAAAAATACATCATTAAGAGACATAAACACACACACACACACACACACACACATACACACGCGCACAAAATAAACTGTCTCAGGATACTGAACTATTATTAGCTGCAATAGGCAACCTAATTAGGTAGGTAATTATTCTTGTGTATAAAAGCCACACAGTTGACATTAAAATAAGTAGCTTTATTACAATTGAAATGCATTGTCAGTTACTAAAAAATGTTGACAGTTCTGGGCGTGTAATACTTGTAATATCGCACTTAAGCGCACTTGAGACAGATATGAGCATCACTTCCAACGTTTTGATGGGCCAGGTTCCTCAGTGTCACCAGAAATACCTTGAGTTACGGATTCAGGGTTTGTACATAGAGTTGATCCCAGATTGACCTCTTCTTTAAACAGCGAGTCAGCCTCAGCAAGTACGTCGATTTCGTCAGCGGTTTCCTCAACATCCTCCATAACATCTTCTTCACTGTCTTCATATAAAAATTTTGGCACGTTTCCACAGTTGACCCCAATACATTTCTTGCAAAATGAAGAACATTTCAAACCCGCTTTTCTGCAGGAGCACGCTCCTCCACAGTTCAGCTTGCAGGATCATGAAACAATGTGAAGAAGTGCTTCAGGTGCTGGACCTTGGCTCATTATAACGGGTACTGGACCGTGGTCACTGTGATTCCAGCCCCATTTCTCAGGAGGTTCCTAGTTTCCCATCCAACTTTGGACTTGTTGGTAAGTCCGCAACGAATGATGGTGTGCAGCATCTTGTGTAGGTGGCAACCTGCAAGATTCAGTTGGCTTTTTGAGGCAGACTTGGCGAATAGCTGGTACCGCAAATGGTCTAGTGTGTGGGAACTGCTGACACCGCCACTATACAATGCGATAGTAACCTGTTCTCCTGCAGTTATTATTTCTTCAAGGGTAGCATGTGGTTTATTGAATGTGCAAAGCTCTGAGATTAGGTGTTCATTTTTCGCAACAATATTGGAGCACTTAATTTTTCCTTGACCAAAAAAAGCAGATATTGTATCACATCCGCTAAAGGCGTGAGTGAATAGAATATATTCACTGTCAAACTTGTAAGATGCAGTGGAAAACCACTTGTCTTCTGCATTTCCTCTTCCTGGCTTTAAGAAAAATAAGTTTCCAAAATGGTTCAAATGGCTCTTAGCACTATGGGACTTAACTGCCAAGGTCATCAGTCCCCTAGAACTTAGAACTACTTAAACCTAACTAACCTACGGACATCACACACATCCATGCCCGAGGCAGGATTCGAACCTGCGACCGTAGCGGTCGCGCGGTTCCAGACTGTAGCGCCTAGAACCACTCGGCCATTCCGGCCGGCAATAAGTTTTCAATGCCTTGCCCCAAACCGGTCATGAGCATAAGCAGGTCAACATCTTCTCCTACAATGACAACACTTCCAAAATCTTTGGTTCTTGAAATGGCAGATGTTACAATTATAGCGTCAGTATCTTCTTGTGCCTGGTGCACTTCAATGCTACACTCCAGAAATTCCATTTTAAGAAGTGTGATCAAACGCATCTTGTTTCGTTCGTTGTACAATAACTTGTCCTGAGGGACTTGGTTCACCAACTCTGATTCAACCACAACGCCAACCGAAGAATGTTTTTTGGACCTACGAATCCTCTCAGCACTCTTTGTGCTACATTTGTCTCCCTCACATGGACACCCATCAATTACAATAGCCAATTGAGATCCAAAATGACGTTGCAGGTAGGAACCATAGCTTTGGGCTATTGACTTGCAGCAAACATTTCGAGTCCAAGTCACTTTGTGGATGAGGCACCCTCCATCAATGACAAAAAATTTACTCGGTCCACCTGACTTCACATTTTCCACTGGAACGAAGGCATTGTAGAATGAAGATTTTGTTCCTTTTCGCATGCCGTTTTCGGAGAATAGGGACATTGGGTAAGGAGCAAGTTCACATTTCAACTCATCTTCACTTTGTTTCATTAAACAAATCCTTTGGAAAAGAGTTAAAGGATCAACATGAGTAATTTTAGTGCTCCCAACTTTTACGGAATTGAACGCAGAAAGGAAAGTCACAACTTTATCTTTTCTACGGAACTTTACATCGTGGAAATGGTCACCAACTATTCTTTGCTCGAAATTTGAAAAATTGGTATTTTTTGATGCGCTGTAGCGCCTTAGATACTGGGAGTAGAAAAAAATGGTAAGAATCAACTGTGTAGAGAATTATGTGCTCTTTAAAAAAGAAAATAGACGTCAAAGCGATAGGAGCAAATGAAACTGAGATATTTTGAAAAAACTGTAAAAAGTCCGAAATTTTCGAAGTTTTTTGACTGCAGAAAGTTTTCCCAAGAGAAATTTTGTTGGCAAAACTTGGTTTTCTAACCTTTCCAACAATATGAACGAGTCATAAAAATAAAATCTTCTACCCCACCTTTTGCAAGGTACAGGCTTTTTTTCTGACAGTTTCACTGGACTATAATGACCAATAGATAACGTCTTGAATAATTGACGTAACTGCTTGTTTTGCATATCAATGGCTAAATGAAGTTCATGTAATTTATTGGACAACCACTTTGAAAATATTAGGATACTTTACTTTAATGTTTCTTGCCTCGACCCATGTCTTGGATGAATGACAGAGAGTGTGGGCCTGAAGTCTAAAGAAAGATGGGAACTGCCATTCTTTTGAAAGAGACTAAAAAATTTGTAATGTTAGTTAAATTTCTTTTGATGTTGTATATTCCAATTGCCATGCCTCGAAACAATGTTCCAAACATAAGGGGTAGACAGGTTATAATAAACATGTAATAAGTAAATTTGTGGCAGTAAACCCATGAATGAATGCAGAATGACTGTAGAAGAACATATCATAATTCAAGTGTTCCTCTGCCCTCGTATTCTTACTAGTTCGCTTGTAAAGACAATTGATGGTTATATGATTTTGTACTGGATGAGATACTATAAAAATTACCCATCCTAGTACAAAATAGTTCGTTAGGTGAGGGTATTGTAAGGTGCCTATAATTTCGCACCTTACAAGCATACTTTGCCATGATATACAAACACAATTAGGTATCATGTGATAGGATGTACATCATATATATGAATATATAAAGGAGGCTGACATTGTCACATATGCCTTGTAAATAATTGTTAATGCTTATTGCATGAAGATGATGGTGTGTCTTTATTATCAGAACGGCGTAATGAATGATTGCCTATACTAGTAGAGGTTGGAACGACAGTGGAAATGAAACGGCAGGCGGAACTCAAGCCGTGGTTGGAAGGCGCACACGGGTGTGGTGGTTCAGCTCCACACAGGAAGTGCCAAAGCGGATAGTCTGGACACTCGAGCGCGAAGACACAATACAGGGGCGACCGGCCGCTATCGACCGCTATTTGTAGTAGGGCCGGAAGGATAACCGGATAATACTTCCGAACTCGGCAAATCTTGGACGCAGGAGAGAGGAACGAAGAAACGGCACCTCGGAAACCACGCAGGGTGGGTTATTTCCGCGGATTTTTACTCAGAAGCGTACCGTTGTATAGGTATTTCCTCACAAACTTGCCGCGCTGGACGACAATAGACTAAAATATGGTTGGTCGACATTCGGAAGTATCTGTAGAGAGGGAGAATATTCCGTGGTTTCGGGAATATGATTCGTTTTCGGAATTATGGTGGTGGGGATCTGAGCCTTGCTGGGAAGCCAGCGGTAGAGAGACGAAGTCTTCGGTTGTGAGCGCCCGTGTGTGACGGTCGCTCGATATCAGCTTTGTTGGTACAGACAGACTTGCTGTCTTTGCTCTCAGAAGAGTTTAGAGTTAGAACAGTTAGGCACTGTACTGTTGCGAAACTATACGATTCAGGACTTCACGTCCAGCTTGGAAGTTGTCGTTGAGTACGCAGCGTTCAGTAATTGAGAGCACTTCCTGTGCCTATACTTACGTTGAGACAGTATCTGAAATCCATCCTTGTGGCTGGGAGTTCGCATTTCTCGTCTCTAGAGCACAGAGAGGAGAAGAAAGTAATAGAGTATATTAGTCGGAGGGCCGCCTTCTGCTGTCCTAGTGTTCGAAAGAGTTTATTAGAGGCTGAAGTTCTTCCATCGGCGCAGATGAGTACGAGAGCCATCACTTCTACACACCGGACGCAGTTCGTACGGTGATATCGCAAATTGCTTCGGCTTTTTAGGGCTATAAAAGCTAAACACTGCGATCACGTTAGTTTATTTCTACTGAGGTTCCACACCCCCGTAGATCATCTTTGAAAGCAGTGTCTTCTAGTGTTTGGTAGGTAGATGATGTCAGTCATTTCGCATTATTGAAATTAGATCGCGCAGTCATAGTAAGGGACAGATTTGGGCAATTGATTAGTAATTTTACTTAGAAAATGTAAACTTTGTAATATAAAGGTTTTTAATTTACAATAAATATATAAGCAGGAACAACGTTTATGATTTAGTAGTGTTAGCTGCCTCAATCATTCATTTATGTTTAGATTGTAATTTATATGTTAAAGTCCATTAAGAGATCCTAAGATCTGCTTCAGGGGGTAGTCAGACAGGGCCAAATCTCCATTTTAGCGTTTATTATTTTCCGTTGCGCACATTTATTTTTACACCCGCCTGGAGTAGCATCATGAAGCTGCGGGCGGAAGAAGATCCTGCAAGAACGGGACCAACGACGACTGAAAGGAATGGTTCAGTATGACAGAAGTCCAACCCATCCGCAGACTGCTGCTAGGCCATCATCAAGTGTTAACGTGCTAACCATTCAATGAAACGTCATCGATATGGGCTTCCGAAGTCGAAGGCCCACTCGTGTATCCTTGATGACTGAACGACACAGAGCTTCACGCCTTGACTGGCCCCACCAACACTGACATTGGACTGTTCATGACTCAAGGTATGATGCCTGGCCGGACGAGTCTCCTTCCAAATTCTGTCAAGCGGATGGACTTGTACGGGTATGGAGACAACATCATGAATCCACGGACCCTGTATATCAGCAGGGGACTGTTCAAGCTGGTGGAGGCTCTGTAATTGTGTGAGGCGTGTGCAGGTGGAGTGATGATTCATACGTCATCCTGTCTGATAACCTGCATCCATTCATGTCCATTGTGCATCCCGACGGACTTGGGCAATTCCAGCAGGACAATGTGGCACCCCACACGTTCCGAATTGCGACAGAGTGGCCCCAGGAACACTCTTATGAATTTAAACACTTCCGCTGGCCACCAGATTCCCCAGACATAAACATTATTGAGCATATCTGGGATGGTTCCAACGTGCTGTTCAGAAGAGATTTTCATCCCTTCGTACTCGTACGGATTTATGGACAGCCCTGTAGAATTCATGGTCTCAATTCCCTCCAGCACTACCTCAGACATTGGTTGAGTCCATGCCACGTCATGTTGCGGCACTTCTGTGTGCTCGCGGGGCCCCTACACGATATTAGGCATGTGTACCAGTTTCTTTGGCTCTTCTACATCTACATCTACATACATACTCCGCAATCCACCATACGGTGCGTGGCGGAGGGTACCTCGTACCACAACTAGCATCTTCTCTCCCTGTTCCACTCCCAAACACAACTAGGGAAAAATGACTACCTATATGCCTCTGTACGAGCCCTAATCTCTCTTATCTTATCTTTGTGGTCTTTCCGCAAAATATAAGTTGGCGGCAGTAAAACTGTACTGCAGTCAGCCTCAAATGCTGGTTCTCTAAGTTTCCTCAGTAGCGATTCACGAAAGGTACGCCTCCTTCCCTCTAGAGACTCCCACCCGAGTTCCTGAAGCATTTCCGTAACACTCGCATGATGACCAAACCTACCAGTAACAAATCTAGCAGCCCGCCTCTGAATTGCTTCTATTTCCTCCCTCAATCCGACCTGATATGGATCCCAAACACTCGAGCAGCACTCAAGAATAGGTCGTACTAGTGTTTTATAAGCGGTCTCCTTCACAGATGAACGACATCTTCCCAAAATTCTACCAATGAACCGAAGACAACTATCCGTCTTCCCCACAAATGCCATTACATGCTTGTCCCACTTCATGTCGCTCTGCAATGTTACGCCCAAGTATTTCATCGACGTGACTGTGTCAAGCGCTACACTACTAATGGAGTATTCAAACATTACGGGATTCTTTTTCCTATTCATCTGCATTAATTTACATTTATCAATATTCAGAATTAGCTGCCATTCTTTACACCGATCTTCAGTGTAACTATCGCATATAACGAGGTTTACTTGTAGGCAGAGGTAATGGGAGTTTGGAACATCGTGCACAATTACTGAATGAAAGAAGAGAGACTCATTCGAGCCCTTGATGATGTAACTATCTTTAGGAACAAGGCGTAAAGTCGGCATCTGTCTGCGAGTGCGGCCGTATAAACGCGAACGAGTGTACAACGGGAACAGCCTGCGAGCGCGTAATTCACGGCGAAACACGAGGCAGCGGGCCAGGCGCTGCGTCTGAGGCCAGCCGCCGCAGCGGCGACAAGTGTTCGAACATGTGCTGTGCTGGCTGCTCACTGCGAGCACCGGCCGCCTTGAGCCAATTCCTCGGTCCGTAGTCAGCCGGCCTTGCGCGCGGCGCGCTCTGCCACGCACCTGTTGCCTCTTTCTGCCGCTCTGCTCGCACTGTCGTTCAATGGATCGCCGACAATGGCGTAGCCAACTATTCACACGTGTCGACGGGCGAGGCGAATGCTTTTTCTTACGACGGCCATAATCAGCTTCACTACACGGCTGTCAATAGCGCAGCGCGACGCAGTTACTCCTTGTGCGGCCACTGAGCGCACTGCAGTAACGGGACGTGGCTTGACACACAGTCAACATGGGTTTAGAAAAGATCGTTCCTGTGAAACACAACTAGCTCTTTATTCACATGAAGTGCTGAGTGATATTGACAAGGGATTTCAGATCGATTCCGTATTCCTGGATTTCCGGAAGGCTTTTGACACTGTGCCACACAAGCGGCTCGTAGTAAAATTGCTTGCTTATGGAATATCGTATCAGTTATGTGACTGGATTTGCGATTTCCTGTCAGAGAAGTCACAGTTCGTAGTAATTGACGGAAAGTCATCGAGTAAAACTGAAGCGATTTCAGGCGTCCCGCAAGGTTCCTTATCTATATAAAGGATTTGGGAGACAATCTGAGCAGCCGTCTTCGGTTGTTTGTAGATGACGCTGTCGTTTATAGACTAATAAAGTCATCAGAAGATCAAAACAACTACAAAACGATGTAGAAAAAATATCTGAATGGTGCGAAAAGTGGCAGTTGACCCTAAATAACGAAAAGTGTGAGGTCATCCACATGAGTACTAAAAGGAACTCATTAAACTTCGGTTACACGATAAATCAGTCTAATCTAAAATTCAACTAAATACCTAGGTATTACAATTACGAACAACTTAAATTGGAAAGAATATACAGAAAATGTTGTGGGGAAGGCTAACCAAAGGCTGCGTTTTATTGGGAGGACACTTCGAAAATGTAACAGACCTACTAAGGAGACTGCCTACACTACGCTTGTCCGTCCTCTTTTAGAATACTGCTGCGCGGTGAGGGATCCTTACCAGGTAGGACTCAAGGAGTACATCGAAAAAGTTCAAAGAAAGGCAGCACGTTTTGTACTGTCGCGAAATATGAGAGAGTGTCACAGAAATAATACAGGATTTGGGCTGGAAATCTTTAAAAGAAAGGCGTTTTTCGTTGCGACGGAATCTTCTCAAGAAATTTCAGTCACGAACTTTCTCCTCCGAATGCGAAAATATTTTGTTGACACCGACCTACATAGGGCGGAACGATCACCACGATAAAATAAGGGAAATCAGTGCTCGTACAGAAAGATATAGGTGCTCATTCTTTCCGCGCGCTATACGAGATTGGAATAAAAGAGAATTGTGAAGGTGGTTCGATGAACTCTCTCCCAGGCACTTAAATGTGATTTTCAGAGTATCCATGTAGATGTTGACGTAGAGGAACTGTTTACTTGTTCACATACGGTACACTGCCGACCATTAAAACGGTAATATCGGGATGGATAACAAATAACGAAATTTTCCCTTTTGCGCCTGTACTGTATAGTACACTGAGGTGACAAAAGTCATGGCGCACCTCCTAATATCGTGTCAGGACTCCTTTTGACCGGCATACTGCATCAGCTTGACGTGGCATGGACTCAAAAAGTCGTTATAAGCCCCCTGCAGTAATAACTGAGCCGTGCTGCCTCCACAGCTTTCCAAAATTGCGAAAGTGTTGCCGGTGTAGGATTTTGTACACGAATTGACCTCTCGTTTACGTCCCATAAATGCCCGATGGGATTCATATTAGGCGATCTAGGTGGCCATACCGTTCGCTTGAATTGCCCAAAATGTTCTTCAAACCAATTACGAACAATTGTGGCTCGGTGACATCAATGACAGTTTCATCTTTGCAACAGAACACCTGCCAAAGTTGAAAATTTCACTTTTTTTTTTTTACTTGACTGGTTTCGAGCCGGGACCTATTGCCAAAACATCCAGATACTCAAAATGGCATATACAAAAATACACACAGACATGAAGTGCTAATGAACAGTTACAGTCCGTAGAGATAACTACGTGTTTCAGTATGTTTTTCACATCACAACCGGTTTAATTCATCGAACATCACCAGACGAACAGTTTCAGACTGGTCTGTTGAAACGCAACAGCTGCGCATTTTGCCTGTCAAGACAAGTCTTGATCACTTTGTGCTCGCTAGCTGATAGTTGTTAATATCTTGAGGTGTATACAAACACAGCTGTTCTTCTTAACACTAACGTAACTCAGTTATGGACCACAAAATGATCAAGATTATTTCCTGTTTGTGATGTTCATTCAAGAAACATAAACTGTGAAATCGGTACGCTAAAACTAGTTTTCAAATTAAATACACGGGCAAACACGAAATCTTGAAAATACATTTTCACGTATCCATCGCCAATATCAGTTCCATTTTCGTATCAATTCATTAGGAAACAGAAAACATTAAGAAAAAAAATCTGACGTAAAAAAAAAATCAATAAATAAAATAAAAATAAAAAAGTTTAACTGGCTCTAAGCACTATGGGACTTAACATCTGAGGTCATCAGTCGCCTAGACTTAGAACTACTTAAATCTAACTAACCTAAGGACATCACACACATCTATGCCCGAGGCAGGACTCGAACATGCGACCGTAGCAGCAGCGTTGTTCCGGACTGAAGCGACTAGAACTGCTCGGCCA
Source organism: Schistocerca serialis cubense (assembly GCF_023864345.2). Lineage (NCBI taxonomy): Eukaryota > Metazoa > Arthropoda > Insecta > Orthoptera > Acrididae > Schistocerca > Schistocerca serialis. Next base: position 532,607,224 of record NC_064642.1, read on the forward strand.
CAGCGGCCGGCTAACCTGACGTCAAGCGTCCAGTAACCTTCGCGGAGAAACGAAGTTAAGTACCAGCTCCAGATGAAGGTAAAGAAAAACATTTTCCAGTTTCTTATTAGGGTTTGAAAGACAAAGCGGATGTTGCTAAAATGTCGCTATCAGCCGCAACATATGGGTGTATATCATGGCGTATAACAAATAAGGATAACTTCTATCTGTTTCTGGGGATACAAAACCAGATCGTACGTTACGTTTTAGAAACTGAAAACAGGGAAAAATTATAAATTTGTGTTAAGGACTATGGGACCAAACTGCTGAGGTCATCGGTCCCTACGCTTACGCACTACTTTATCCAACTTAAACTAACTTACGCTAAGGACAACACAAACACCCATGCCCGAGGGAGGACTCGAACCTCCGACGGGGAATGAAAACAGGGACCAACACAAAGCGTCTGTCTTAAAAATACATTTTCGCGGATAGAAGGTGATCCAAAACGTCGTGGAAAAATTGTAGGAGCTGATAGATGAGTCGAGATACAACAATTTTGGAATAGGAATGTATGGTCTTGTAAGTAATGCTGATTCGGTTCCGACTGTATCTGAAGGTATTTTTATACCTGCACGCGTTGCGACTAGTTGCTGTGCTGCTGTAGCTTGCTCCGCCGGCCGCTGTGACCGAGCAGTTCTAGGCGCATCAGTCCGGGACCTGACATGGCCTTTGACACTAACCAAAACGGCCTCGCTGTGCTGGTACTGCGAACGACTGAAAGCAAGGGGAAACTACAAAAATGGTTCAAATGGCTCTGAGCACTATGCGACTTAACTGCTGAGGTCATCAGTCGCCTAGAACTTAGAACTAATTAAACCTAACTAACCTAAGGACATCACACACATCCATGCCCGAGGCAGGATTCGAACCTGCGACCGGAGCAGTCCCGCGGTTCCGGACTGCGCGCCTAGAACCACTAGACCACCGCGGCCGGCGGGAAACTACAGCCGACATTTTTCCCGAGGGCATGCAGCTTTACTGTATGGTTAAATGATGATGGCGTCCTCTTGGATAAAATATTCCGGAGGTAAAATAGTCCCCTATTCGGATCTCCGGGCGCAGACTACTCAAGAGTACGTCGTTATCGGGGGAAAGAAAACTGGCATTCTACGGATCGGAGCGTTGAATGTCAGATTCCTTAATCGGGCAGGTAGGTTAGAAAATTTAGAAAGGGAAATGGATAGGTTAAAGTTAGATATAGTGGGAATTAGTGAAGTTTGGTAGCAGGAGGAACAAGACATTTGATCAGTTGAATACTGGGTTATAAATACAAAATCATATAGGGATAATGCAAGAGTAGGTTTAATAATGAATAGGAAAATAGGAATGCGGTTAAGCTACTACAAACAGCGTAGTGAACGCATTATTGTGGCCAAGATAGATACGAAGCCCACGCCTACTACAGTAGTACAAGTTTATATGTCAACTGGCTCTGCAGATGACGAAGAAATTGATGAAATGTACGATGAGATAAAAGAAATTTTTCAGATAGTGAAGGGAGACGAAAATTTAATAGTCATGAGTGACTGGAATTCGATAGTAGGAAAAGGAAGAGAAAGAAACGTGGTAGGTGGGGGTAATAAATGAAAGAGGAAGCCGCCTGGTAGAATTTTGCACAGAGCATAACTTAATCATAGCTAACACTTGGTTCAAGAATCATGAAAGAAGGTTGTATACATGGAAGAATCCTGGAGATACTAGAAGGTATCAGACAGATTATATAATGGTAAGACAGAGATTTAGGAACCAGGCTTTAAATTGTAAGACGTTTCCAGGGGCAGATGTGGACTCCGACCACAATATAATGGTTATGAACTGTAGATTGAAACTGCAAAAAGGTGGGAATTTAAGGAGATGGAACCAGGATAAACTGACTAAACCAGAGGTTGTAAAGAGTTTCCGGGAGAGCATAAGGGAACAATTGACAGGAATGGGGGAAAGAAATACAGAAGAAGAAGAATGGGTGGCTTTGAGGGATGAAGTAGTGAAGGCAGCAGAGGATCAAGTAGGTAAAAAGACGAGGGCTAGTAGAAATCCTTGGGTAACAGAAGAAATATTGAATTTAATTGATGAAAAGAGAAAATATAAAAATGCAGTAAATGAAGCACGCAAAAAGGAATACAAACCTCTCAAAAATGAGATCGACAGGAAGTGCAAAATGGCTAAGCAGGGATGGCTAGAGGACAAATGAAAGGATGTAGTGGCATATCTCACTAGGGGTAAGATAGATACTGCCTACAGGAAAATTAAAGAGACCTTTGGAGAAAAGAGAACCACTTGTATGAATATCAAGAGCTCAGATGGAAACCCAGTTCTAAGCAAAGAAGGGAAAGCAGAAAGGTGGAAGAAGTATATAGAGGGTCTATACAAGGGCGATGTACTTGAGGACAATATTATGGAAATGGAAGAGGATGTAGATGAAGATGAAATGGGAGATATGATACCACATGAAGAGTTTGACAGAGCGCTGGAAGACCTAAGTCGAAACAAGGCCCCGGGAATAGACAACATTCCATTAGAACTACTGACAGCCTTGGGAGAGCCAGTCCTGACAACAATTTGTATGAGACAGGCGAAATACCCCCAGACTTCAAGAAGAATATAGTAAATCCAACCCCAAAGAAAGCAGGTGTTGACAGATGTGAAAATTACAGAACTATCAGTTTAATATATCACAGCTGCAAAATGCTAACGCGAATTCTTTACAGACGAATGGAATAACTGGTAGAAGCCGACCTCGGGGAAGATCAGTTTGGATTCCGTAGAAATATTGGAACACGTGAGGCAATACTGACCTTTCGAGTTATCTTAGAAGCTAGATTAAGGAAAGGCAAACCTACATTTCTAGCATTTGTAGACTTAGAGAAAGCTTTTGACAATGTTGACTGGAATACTCTCCATCAAATTCAAAAGGTGGCAAAGGGTAAAATTCAGGGAGCGAAAGGTTATTTGCAATTTGTACAGAAACCAGATGGCAGTTATAAGAGTCGAAGGACATGAAAGGGAAGCAGTGGTTGGGAAGGGAGTGAGACATGGTTGTATGTAGCCTCTCTCCGATGTTATTCAATCTGTATATTGAGCAAGCAGTAAAGCAAACAAAAGAAAAATGTGGAGTAGGTATTAAAATCCGTGGAGAAGAAATAAAAAGTTTGAGGTTCGCCGATGACATTGTAATTCTGTCAGAGACAGCAAAGGATTTGGAAGAGCAGCTGAACGGAATGGACAGTGTCTTGAAAGGAGGATATTAGATGAACATCAACAAAAGCAAAACGAGGATAATGGAATGTAGTCGAATTAAATCGGGTGATGCTGAGGGAATTAGATTAGGAAATGAGGCGCTTAAAGTAGTAAATGAGTTTTGCTATTTGGGGAGCAAAATAACTGATGATGGTCGAAGAAGAGAGGATGTAAAATGTAGACTGGCAATGGTAAGGAAAGCGGTTCTGAAGAAGAGAAATTTGTTAACATCGAGTATAGATTTAAGTGTCAGGAAGTCGTTTCTGAAAGTATTTGTATGGAGTATAGCCATCTATGGAAGTGATACATGGACGATAAATAGTTCTTACAAGAAGAGAATAGAAGTTTTCGAAATGTGGTGCTACAAAAGAATGCTGAAGATTAGATGGTTAGATCATATAACTAATGAGGAGGTATTGAACAGAATTGGGAAGAAGAGGAGTTTGTGGCACAACTTGACTAGAAGAAGGGATCGCTTGGTAGGACATATTCTGAGGCATCAAGGGATCACCAATTTAGTATTGGAGGGCAGCGTAGAGAGTAAAAATTGTAGAGGGATGCCAAGAGATGAATACACTAAGCAGATTCAGAAGGATGTAGGCTGCAGTAGGTACTGGGAGATGAAGCAGCTTGCACAGGATAAAGTAGCATGGAGAGCTGAATCAAACCAGTCTCAGGACTGAAGACCACAACAACAATTCAGAGGTTCATTGTGAAAACGTTTACTCGCTGTGAAATATTAGCTTCTACCGTTTTAAAGATATTGAAATACTATTGTCATTGGACGCGTCTCACTTTTCAGAGTTCGCAGATTTATTCAGATTTGCATTAATAATTAAATGTAAATTATTATAGAGTCTGAAAGAGCTGTAAGAAGCCATCTTTAGTCTGACACTCTGCCACTTCTTGGAGTATTGTCTGTTCTCTTAAGCGTCAGAGTTCTCCGTGCCGGTATTGTCTTATTTCCGGTCACGTGCTCCATGTCTCTGCACTTGGACTTGCCTAGACTGGTCGCCTAGTCGAACCTTCTGCGGCGTGCCCTGAGCCCTTGGGTCCGCTAAAGTTGAGCTGTGCAACAAATTCATCTTACCTCGTGCAGATACTGAGTGGCCAATTATCTCTACTAAATACACGTCACGTTCCATGGTGAAAGCTTTGGAATGCCGGGAACAACAAGGACAACCAATGCGCATGCGCTGTACGTTCAGCAGCCGTGCTGCTTAACAAGTGTTGTGACACAAGGATGCAGCTAGATGGAGCATTTGCACACTTTTCCGTGCAATAAGTCAGGTTCCCACTGATACATATCCAGGCATTGGATAGGAAGGGGAGGTCCAGTTGCATGGCCACCTCAAGTCTGTTATCAAACGCCTCTTGATTCTCTTGTCGTAGGACGCATATGAAAAGCCTTGTGTACCTGACACCAAATCTCTTCTAAGACAATATTAATAGTAACCTACGACGTTTTGCAGAATGTGCAGTTATCTTTAAAGACAGACATAGGGCCAAACGCATTCTTGTACTTAAACATATATACGTGGAAAAATACTACAACTAAAATAATAAAACTTGAGATTATTATGTTCAACATAATACTTGATGTTATGTGCCATTTTTGTTTGAAGACGAGCATCGACATACATTTTATAAGGATTTGAATGTTTAATTACTGTTGTTTCTATAATGTACCTTTTCTTCTAAACTAGTCATGCGATAAAACTGGAATTTCACTGTTTACATCTGCATAATAGGCTAATAAAAGGAGTGAAACAAATTTCTGTTTAAGGTCTTAGTTGCTTTGAAATTAATTTTTCAGTTTTGTATTATCCAGGACTGCTCTATGTTTCTCAAATTATAGAGAAGAATTTTCCTCAGAGAAAAGATAACGGAAAAGTGCTGCACAACATTATTCAGTAAGTAATTCTTAAGAACTATGCCAAATTTCAGGATGTTGGCTCCTGAGAAAACGTACATTATAGCTCAAAAAATCAGTTTAAGGCAATTCGCATTTAAACTTTTTATTTAAATTTTTGACTATGTTGCTATGCCTCTAGTGACTAATACTGTCATTATCCATAATCTTTATTCCTTTCCTCGTCTTCTTGAATTGATTTCTTCCCCTGTCTTCTTTGTCTAGCCAACTTTGCATTTTTTCTTCTACTGCCTGAGCTTTGCCTAGTCGAGCTTCGTCGATGCTTCTGGATATATTCAGTGTGAGTGCACCTGGATGGAAGCCTAGTCTCTGTAGGCATTTAATCCCACCTACAGTTCCACTACTCAACTCTAGACAGGCATCACATTCAGCTATCTTCACTATAACTGAGGACACAAATACTGTTTTTGGACAGCGCATCCATGTCATGTAATTCTAGCTCTCATTTGTATTCTGTGTTTCCCCACGTACACATTTTATTTCAGCAGTTCAGGATTAGCTAGGTACCTGAAAGTTGGTTTTATAACATCTAAAACAGCAAGTGGCAAACCATGTTTGTGGGTGTATAGCTTTCGAATGGCTTCTGCTTGAAGACAATTGCACCACGGTATGTCACAAGGAAACAGCATCTGTAAGAGTGTTATTTAAACTTCCTGTACCTTTCACACTTGAAACTCGACATTTAGTCGCTTTTTTGAATATGTGCCCAGAGTTACGACCAATTCCGAGCGAATCAGGTTGATATATGCAAAGCTAAAAAATGAAATAAGCTTGTAACACGTACTATTTAAAAAAATGTTGTAAACAAAGGAACAAGCAAAGAATATCTTTCTCATAGTCTTCTAGACTGATCTGCAGTTCATTTCGATTGTCCGAACGAAGAATTAAAGCACCAAAAATTTCATTAACGCACAAAAAATTTCTAGGGTAGAAAAGATATGGATCACAGTATAGGAACAGGGGGCGTGGCAGGTGCAGACGCCCAAACGAACTTTCTAAAAACATGTTTCTAGCCAGAATTCGATTAGGAAACTGTGCAGTGCTATTCTTGAAGAATGAATCTAATAAAGAGTCTAATCAGTTTAAAGAACCAATCTAATAAATTACGATTTTTTTCAATTGTGTCCCACATCTGCTTTAATGACATAAGGTCTATAAGAAGCTGCACAAATATTCAGTCAGATCGTGAAAAGATTTCAAAGTAGTTCAGAGACTGACTTGCTTTAAATGTCCAAAAACTGCAAAATCGTGGACTTCGCAAAACGAAAAAAATGTGGCATACTATGACGGCAATATCAACGAATTATAATTGGAATTGATCAACCTTTGTGTACCACTTTATAGGAATGTAAAATGAAACGATCACATAGGGTCACTCGTAGGTAAAACAAGTGGTACGCTTCGGTTTATTGGTAGAATAGTAAGGTGATGCACTCAGATGCTTTTTACAGTGGTTTGCAGAGTATTGTCGTACATGCAGATACAGAAACATTCCTCGCCATGACACTTGCAGTGTCTGATGAGGTTAGTGCAATGCCTGGTGTAACTGGTGGAATTATCTACGAAGATATTATGCTTATATTGATTGTGGTGATCGCCAATTTGAACAGCTTTAGTGAAAAACAATGTTGAATAAACAGCTATGAGGTTTCTAGCTTACTTTTGGTATTCAATGAAAGTGATATGTGCTCTATTTTTTATTCGGTGTATCATACTTCATATTTGTACACTGGATACTTTTCAACCAGAAATCTTCATTAATCCATATGTTACGCCACAGAGTTTCTGAGTACAAGCAATGTGATCTTTGTATGTCAGTAGCACAGTCGTTGCTAGTAGCGTTCACAACTAAGTGAGTGAGGGATTCGGGTGTTGGTCACGCCGCGGAGACATCTGGAAATAGCTAGCAGAGCACAGAGATATAAATGAAGAGGATATCGAATTCCAGAAATATGATTTGGTATAGAATGCTTTGAGAAGTGTGAAGATTTTCAGGTAATGTTGTCGCTGCATCGTCTGATAGCGTGTAATTTATGATGACTATGTGAAAGGCTAATATTCGGTAATTTTCTTTACTGATTTGGGTCAGTGACTGCCGAGACTTGATCAAGCAAAGTTATCTGATCACACAGTTTGCACTCGGAGTTATAGAAGCACCACTCCTTTACCATTTCAGTAACTAATTTCATAGCAGAGTCATATTTTTATTAAATAAAACCATAATGGGTACAAAAAAAGACGAAGAAATGTAAGCAGCAGAAACAACAGCGTGGCTATACATCGGTAACTTAAAGAGAACCACCACAACTGCTACAGTAGTGAAATACCTTAACAAGAACGGAATACTGGGACAACTAGAATGTGAAGAACTGCGCACGCTGGGAAACAAAAAAGCTTTCAAAGTAGGCATTCCGTTTGAAAAGCTACAAATCACACAAGAACCAGAATTCTGGCCAGAAAACATAGAAGTACGTCGATTTCGTTTCCCAAGACGATCAATGGAAGAGGGAGCAGAGCTCAACTAAACTAAGAAGAAAACCAGAAGAGCAAGAAATAAAAGCAGTCTTGTGAAATACAGAGGGAGTAAAAAGTGCTCTTAACCTAACACCAACAGATATTCTGCAAAACTCGGATCTTGCAATTCTAACAGAAACCTTCCTGATAGACAGCTGGCAACATAAAGATTACTATAATTACCACCTAATGGCAAAGAAGGGAGAAAGAGGACGACCCATGGGAGGAATATCTATCCTACTGAAACCATGGATGACGCCCACCAAAAAAATCATAAAACAAGAAAATAGTATGCTAGCAGAAGCGGCAAACATAAATATAATTGCAGCCTATTTTAAACCGCACACAAATGCTGTAGAAATAATTGACGAAATAGTCACACTCATCAAGCAATGCGACAGCAAGCCCACCATTATTGCAGGCGATCTCAGCTGCAGAATACACACAGAAAACTATAAAACAAAACTAGTCGTTGAAACCCTAGAAGAAGTTGGTTTCACCCTACTTAACGATAGACAGATACCTACATACATATGCCACAATGGGAAAAGCACTATTGATATCGCATTAACAAGAGGAGCCATAGAAGGAAGTCTTCAACCAATATGGCATGACTCCATTACCCCTATACGAAAGTGCATTCCAATGAAGATAAAAATAAATATCGTCACGTCACCGCCAGCAAGAAAGACCCACCAAATCACACAAAGAAAAATTGATATAGAAAAATTAACAAACCAGCAAGAACAATTAACACAAATAGAAACTTTCATAGAGGAAGGAGACCTTGAAAAAGCAACATACCAAATAGAAGACCTCCTAAAAAATTCAGTGATACAAACAATCCCCAAAACAAGGACGGCCAAAAGATGGTTCGATGCTGAATGCTACAGCAAAAGGAACGCTGTTCTAAGAACCCTCCACACACTAAGAAACCAGCATGACGAGGAAACATACAAACTGTACGCAGAAGAGAGGAGAATCTACAAAAAACTAATAGAAGAGAAGAAAAAAGAATACATAGAAAGAGAGGCAAAAAGAGAAGCGGATGAAGCAGAAAAAGACCCATACATAGCAGCAAGACCAAGAAAAATGGCTCACACATCAAATATAGACCTGAAGGAATTGGAAGACCACTTCAGTAAGATACTGAACAAACGAGGACTCAAGACACCCCCAGAGAAAGAGAAACAACATCCAACTAAGGAACCTCTAAATGAGGAAGACGTGAAAGAAGTAATAAAAGCACTGAAGAACAAGAAAGCAGCAGGACCTGGTAATATATATAATGAACATATAAAAGATGCAAAAGAGGCCCTCCAACACATATGGACCAAACTGTTTAACAAATGCCTGGAACTTGGAAGAATTCCGACACAATGGAGACACTCGACAATAAAAGTTCTCTACAAAGGTAGAGGAGACCCAATGGACCCAAACAAGTACAGAGGCATAGCCCTGGAAAATGCTCAATTAAAGATGTTTTCAAAGATAATAACACAATAAAACGACAAATGGGTTTCAGATCTGGAAGATCAACACTTACGGCAGTCAGGCTTCTTCTAAACAATATCGTTGAAGCGCTACAAAAGAAACAAATGTTCTACACAGTGTTCATAGACTTTACCAAAGCCTTTGACCTGTTGGAAAGAGAGCTCATAGTCAGAAAACTGGAAAACACAATGGGAGAAGACAGCGTATGGGCAAGAATAATCAAGTAAATCCTCGAATACAACTTAATAACAATATCAGACAACCTCTCTTTTTCGAACCCCATTCTGCAATCGAACGGAGTCTTACAGGGAGACCCAATGAGGCCTTTTCTGTACATTCTTGCCACTGAAGAGGTACTCCGAATTGGAGAAAATGAAGAAGATGTGTATGTATTTGCATACGCTGACGACATAGCCGTAGGTTGAACAGATATACAGAAGCTGCAGAGAATCATTGAGAAAACAGACAGATGGTGCAGTGAACACAAACTACACATAAACATAACAAAGACAGAATTGGCAATTTTCAGAAAAGGAGGCAAAACACCCAAGAATGCGGAAATCAGCATCAGAAGACAAAAAATAAAAATCTCATCAGACTTTAAATACCTAGGAGTGACATTGCAACCAACAGCCAAATGCTTCACAAAACATACAACAGAACGTGCAGCCCAAGCAATAATAGCAATACAGGACATCAAAAACATCCGCCTACTCAGTCTAGAAACAGCCATGAAATTATTCAACACAAAAATCTTGTCAATCCTGGCCTATGGGATGGTGGTTATATGGGACCACCTGACACAAAAAAATCTAGAAACACTAGAAAAGGTAAAATCGACCTATCTAAAGAGAGCACTAGGTCTCTCAAAGACAACAAGATCTAGACTAGTGTACCTGCTAGCGAGAGAGACATTCCTAATTGAAGACATCAGACTTCGATATATGATGCCACACACCATGGCTTCCAGAAAGCAACTGAAGATCATGGAGGACAAACGAGAAAAAAATATGGCCGGAGTTCTATGGCACCGAAGCAATGACGAACCTCTCATGGCCGGCCGGAGTGGCCGAGCGGTTCTAGGCGCTTCAGTCTGGAACCGCGCGACCGCTGCGGTCGCAGGTTCGAATCCTGCCTCGGGCATGGATGTGTGTGATGCCCTTAGGTTAGTTAGGTTTAAGTAGTTCTAAGTTCTAGGGGACTGATGACCTCAGATGTTAAGTCCCATAGTGCTCAGAGCCATTTTTGAACCTCTCATGGACAGCCCAAACTTCGAACAGCGACATGTCGTAACTAGACTTTCTATTCACGGCTTTCATCATCTAATCTGCAAAAACAGAACTTATCATGACCCAACCACAACATGTGTATGTGAACTGTGTAACGAAGCCTGTGAACGATATCACATAGAACTGTGCAGTAAAAGAGTGAAATCGATAAATGAATATGCAAAAATGTAAAATGTAAATGTAAAATGTTAAGCAAAGTAACTGTATATGGCTATTTGGCTGCAATTTTACTAAATTAAAAAAAATATTTCTATTAATAAAAACTAACTTTGGTAAAGATGGTTGTAATTGTCAAGAAATAACTTTCATTATTGACAATATAGGTGTAGAATGCTAGTTTATTTTTAGCTATTTAGTAAGTCGAATTTCTACCAGCGTTTACTCACGCAAGTTTTATTTTCTTGTCGTGTTTCGGCACATCGCACTTTGCGGAACGCAGTGGCCGAAACCAAAACATAATCTGCTTAGCATAGCTGCACGTCCTTGCTCTGCGCTGGCGCAAGGCTTTCTTCGCTTTAGCTAGTGTGCTGCAGCGCTGCATTTTTATTTCCACCACTTTCGAGCAGTACCGAGCTTCATTTGCCACAGGTAAACTATGAAAATTTCTTTGGGCTCACTGAACATTAGAGTCAGCATACAATTAAATCATTTGCAATTAATCTTTGCATTTCAACATTATCGTTAGGTTCACCCACATTCGCTTGTGCGTCTTTAGAATATTACTTAGTTTGCATATGCAAATTTACTGGGCATTTTCAGAGAAGCGTTTTGAACATCTAGTCTTTCACAATTTTGTGAATAATTTTTATTCTGTTACTTCAGAGTGTGAGGTACTGCAAGTCAAGCACTGTGATGTCATACATTGTAGGACTGTTCACTCCACTGCACGATACAGGATTTCACAACACAGTTTATTGAGTTATATGCCATTTTCATGTATTTTATTTTATTTCTCTAATATATATTGCAGGACACTTAACTGTTGTCAGCCTCAAAGGTAGCCATAAATTAAGAAAAACGTAGGCTCCCCAAGAAACGCCAGATTTAAAATCACCATCTTGTAACAGATGAGTGAATAATCGCAGGAGAACGTCATATTTAGTAAAAACGGGCTTATGTAGGCAATTTTTTTTATACCAAGCACGACGTGCTCCCGAGATTATTTACTGGTGTGTTACAAGATGGTGATTTTACATCTGATATTTCGTGAGGAGCCAATATTTTTCTTAATTTTTGTTCAACTTTGGACCTGACAACACGTTAAGTCTCCAGCAACTTACGAGTACGTTAAGGATAAAATCAAATACTTGGAAATGGCGTAAAAGGCTGAAACCTGGGTTGTACTTAAATAAACAATAAAACTGTCAAATGTCGGTATGTTCCTTTAAAAGGTATTCTATGGCTATTGCTCAGAAACATCAAAAATTGTTTACAAATTTCAGGTGACTCCTTTTATCAGATAACATTTATGTAATCACACGATTTGCATTGTTCAGAACGTCAATACAGACAGACATGAAGTTAAGAATAGGAAACCAGTGCACTTTAGTTTTCCCACTAAACTTCCGGTGCGTGTACATTGATTGTCCCTGTTGTTCCTGACATTCCAAAGCATACACTGGCCCAGGATTGCTTCCAAGACCATAAGTTCCTATTCCAGAGTTGTGCTATTTCGCCGGCCGATTTGGCCGAGCGGTTCTACGTGCTTCAGTCTGGAACCGTGCGACCGCTGCGGTCGCAGGTTCGAATCCTGCCTCGGGCATGGATGTGTGTGATGTCCTTAGGTTAGTTAGTTTCAAGTGGTTCTAAGTTCTAGGGGACTGATGACCTCAGATGTTAAGTCACGTAGTGCTCAGAGCCATTCGAACCATTTTGAACCTTACTGCCGGCCGGTGTGGCCGTGCGTTTCTAGGCGCGTCAGTCTGAAACCGCGTGACCGCTACGGTCGCAGGTTCGAATCCTGCCTCGGGCATGGATGTGTGTGATGTCCTTGGGTTAGTTAGGTTTGGGTAGTTCTAAGTTCTAGGGGACTGATGGCCACAGATGTTAAGTCCCATAGTGCTCAGAGCCATTTGAACCATTTTTTTGAACCTTACTCATCCCCGAAACAGACTGAGCGTGTGCTCCTTCTCCAATGACCTCGATTTCGACGAGCCGTTAAACCCTAATCTTCCTTCCTTCCCTCAGTCAACTCGTGCGCAACCTTTCGAATCACCTTGTTTATCGCCAATATTAGTTCCCCTTTGAGACGTGCTTAACGTATTTGAATAACTTACCCTTGGGGACGCGTTTGCATAGAAGAGGTTGCCGGCTGACCTAGAAATGATTCTCGGCAGGCGCTGAGGCCGCCATTTGGCCGCGAGGTCACTCGGCGGCGGCCGTGATCCCTGGCTGCCGAGTGCTCGCGCCGCCGCCGCCGCCGCCGCCTCTGCGCCGGTGGGAGTGGCGGTGGGCCGAGAACGCGACCAGTCTGCCCCCCACATACCTGCGCAGTCTGCTGCCAGTCGGCGGCGGAAGGGCTGTGGGCAGACAGCGTCGGCGGCGGCACGCCGCCTCCAGCCGCTTATTGCGCTAAAGCGGCCGATTTGTGGGGGCTGCCAGCGAGTAGCGAGTGACCAGTGCGCGCAGCTGATTTCGGATCCGCGTTGCTGCTCCGGGAATTCAAACGGCCACCTACTCGGTGTCAGTGTCAGTCGTCAGCTGACAGCGGAAAGAGCGGAGCAGTCGTTAGTGGGCAGAGAGCGGGCGCGGAATAGCGAGGAACCAGTTCCACCTGGTAACACGGACAGACGTGGCCAGGGTGTGGCTGCAGCGCGGACGAGTAGGCGCTGCGCTGCAGGATATTATTCCCAGGAGGATACAGCCACATACATTGTTTTTCTCTAAAACTTTCATTGCCCCAGGGTGATTTTTTCCACCGTGTACGAACTCTAGGGATTGATCTATGAGAAGATACGGAACATAAAAAAACTCTGCTGAACGTATGTCCGCAAATGCATGATTTTCATACTACAGCATGGCGCACGAAATGTGGTACCATTTTGTTTTTGAATATAACTCTTTATTCTAAAATGAAATTTTCACTCTACAGCGGAGCGTGCCCTGATATGGAACTTCCTGGCAGATTAAAACTGTGTGCCGGACCGAGACTCGAACTCGGGACCTTTGCCTTTCGCGGTCAAGTGCTCTACCAACTGAGCTACCCAAGCGCGACTCACGCCCTGTCCTCACAGCTTTACTTCTGCCATTATCTCGTACCTTCCAAACTTTACAGAAGCTCTCCTGCGAACCTTGCAGAACTAGCACTCCTGAAAGAAAGGATATTGCGGAGACATGGCTTAGCCACAGCCTGGGGGATGTTTCTAGAATGAAATTTTCACTCTACAGCGGAGCGTGCGCTGATATGAAACTTCCTGGCAGATTAAAACTGTGTGCCGGACAGAGACTCGAACTCGGTACCTTTGCCTTTCGCTGGCAAGTGCTCTACCAACTGAGCTACCCAAGCACGACTCACGCCCCGTCCTCACAGCTTTACTTCTGCCAGTACCTCGTCTCCTACCTTCCGAACTTTACAGAAGCTCTCCTGCGAACCTTGCAGAACTAGCACTCCTGAAAGAAAGGATATTGCGGAGACAAAGCTTAGCCACAGCCTGGCGGATATTTCCAGAATGGCCGGCCGGAGTGGTCGAGCGGTTCTAGGAGTTACAATCTGGAACCGCGCGACCGCTACGGTCGCAGGTTCAAATCCTGCCTCGGGCATGGATGTGTGTGATGTCCTTAGTTAGGTTTAAGTAGTTCTAAGTTCTAGGGGACTGATGACCTCAGAAGTTAAGCCCCATAGTGCTCAGAGCCATTTTGAACCATTTGTTTCCAGAATGAGATTTTCACTCTACAGCGGAGCGTGCGCTGATTTCATTCTAGAAACATCCCCCAGGCTGTGGCTAAGCCGTGTCTCCGCAGTATCCTTTCTTTCAGGAGTGCTAGTTCTGCAAGGTTCGCAGGAGAGCTTCTGTAAAGTTTGGAAGGTAGGAGACGAGATACTGGCAGAAGTAAGCCGGCCGAAGTGGCCGTGCGGTTAAAGGCGCTGCAGTCTGGAACCGCAAGACCGCTGCGGTCGCTGGTTCGAATCCTGCCTCGGGCATGGATGTTTGCGATGTCCTTAGGTTAGTTAGGTTTACCTAGTTCTAAGTTCTAGGGGACTAATGACCTCAGCAGTCGAGTCCCATAGTGCTCAGAGCCATTTGAACCATTTTTACTGGCAGAAGTAAAGCTGTGAGTACCGGGCGTGAGTCGTGCTTCGGTAGCTCAGATGGTAGAGCACTTGCCCGCGAAAGGGAAAGGTCCCGAGTTCGAGTCTCGGTCCGGCACACAGTTTTAATCTGCCAGGAAGTTTTATAAACTTTATTGTCAATACAATCTGAAAGGAACATATACTACAATGAAGAGCCGTCCATGGAGATTTGTTCTAACTCAGCACATGCTCAATATGTCCACCATTTCGTTTCCTAACTTCCTTCAAACGAACACTGAAGTTAGTGGTTACCCTACGGCACATGTCTTCCGTAATTTCACTGCAAGCTTGAAGAATAAGTCTTCTGAGCTCCATTAAATCACGTGGACGTTTCGGGAAAATTTTTTCCTTTACGTACCCCCAAGGAAAAAAGTCACATGGATTGAGGTCTGGACTATTGGGGGAGGGGGGGGGGGGGAATTTTGTCCGTCATTGAAGCGACCTGGAAACCTGAGTGAAATGATCCGCACGTCGAAATGCTCATGTAAAACTCCAACACAGGGTTTGCAGTATGTGGCCTTGCTCCATCTTGCATGAACCACTGAGTGTTGAAGGGCAAGGCAGTAGCAAGAAGCTGTGGAATGAAGCATGCTCAAATAACGCTAGCTGTTGTTTCTTCAAAGAAAAAGGGTCCATAAGTCCGTGACTAGAAATTGCTGTCAACGCTGTAATCCTTGGAGCATAATTTTGTCGTTGATGAAGCACTTGTGGGTTTTCAATGGCCCAAAAGCATACGTTTTGTTTGTTAAACACACCGTCTAAATGAAAATGCGCCTCGTCTGAAAACCAAACGACGTTGAGAGTTTCTTCCCTATCCTCCGCCCACTGAGCAAACAGTAGTCTCTGCTGCTTGTGTTCTTCAGTGAGCTTCTGTGCACAGGTTATCTTGTATGGTTACATATGGAGGTCAATTTTAAAAATGCGTTGTACGGAGCTTCTGGATATTCCCAGTTGCACTGCTGCCTTTCTACACGATTTCCCGGGACTTCTCTGTACAGCAACTCGTACCACTTCAGTATTCTCCGGCGAACAAACAGGCTTAGGCTTCGCTTCCAATACTGTTCCTTCCTGTACAAATTTATCGTACAACCTGTGGATGGTCTTCTTGCAAGGCACCCATCGTGTCTTAAACTGTTGTCGAAAACGCCTCTGAGTCACAAAAAGGCTGAAAAAGTAACCCAATTGCCGATCGTTGCTGTGTCGCCAGTCTTCCATTGTCAGCCGTTGCTGCTTACTAGTCTCCTAGCGGCAGTATCGTGAATTACACGTAATTTCGTAACTCATTTGTTTTTCCAAGCTCTGCTGGAACTGCGGTAGAGATCCCAGCGGGATTTCTAACGTGCGTCGTAAATTGTGAAAGAAACAATTGGTAACATATTTCGTTCAAATGGTTCAAATGGCTCTGAGCACTATGGGGCTTAACAGCTGTGGTCATCAGTCCCCTAGAAATTAGAACTACTTCAACCTAACTAACGTAAGGACTTCACACACATCCATGCCCGAGGCAGGATTCGAACCTGCGACCGTAGCAGTCGCGCGGTTCCGGACTGCGCGCCTAGAACCGCGAGACCACCGCGGCCGGCCTAACACATTTCGTGCGCCACCCTGTAGAAACCATTTATTCAGTTATACTTCGTTGCAGAATCTGCGGTCTAATACACGCTGTACCACGCATCACAATTACGGTATGCGTGGTTTTGTCCTAGAGCGTGGTTTTTTTTGGTCATCAGTCTACTGACTTGTTTGATGCGGCCCGCCACGAATTCCTTTCCTGTGCTAACCTCTTCATCTCAGAGTAGCACTTGCAACCTACGTCCTCAATTATTTGCTTGACGTATTCCAATCTCTGTCTTCCTCTACAGTTTTTGCCCTCTACAGCTCCCTCTAGTACCATGGAAGTCATTCCCTCATGTCTTAGCAGATGTCCTATCATCCTGTCCCTTCTCCTTATCAGTGTTTTCCACATATTCCTTTCCTCTCCGATTCTGCATAGAACCTCCTCATTCCTTACCTTATCAGTCCACCTAATTTTCAACATTCGTCTATAGCACCACATCACAAATGCTTCGATTCTCTTCTGTTCCGGTTTTCCCACAGTCCATGTTTCACTACCATACAATGCTGTACTCCAGTCGTACATCCTCAGAAATTTCTTCCTCAAATTAAGGCCGGTATTTGATATTAGTAGATTTCTCTTGGCCAGAAATGCCTTTTTTGCCATAGCGAGTCTGCTTTTGATGTCCTCCTTGCTCCGTCCGTCATTGGTGATTTTACTGCCTAGGTAGCAGAACTCCTTAACTTTATTGACTTCGTGACCATCAATCCTGATGTTAAGTTCTCGCTGTTCTCATTTCTACTACTTCTCATTACCTTCGTCTTTCTCCGATTTACTCTCAAACTATACTGTGTGCTCATTAGACTGTTCATTCAGTTCAGCAGATCATTTAATTCTTCTTCACTTTCACTCAGGATAGCAATGTCATCAGCGAATCGTATCATTGATATCCTTTCACCTTTTATTTTAATTCCACTCCTGAACCTTTCTTTTATTTCCATCATTGCTTCCTCGATGTACAGATTGAAGAGTAGGGGCGAAAGGCTACAGCCTTGTCTTACACCCTTCTTAATACGAGCACTTCGTTCTTGATCGTCCACTCTTATTATTCCCTCTTGGTTGTTGTACATATTGTATATGACCCGTCTCTCAGCTTACCCCTACTTTTTTCAGAATCTCGAACAGCTTGCACCATCTAATATTGTCGAACGCTTTTTCCAGGTCGACAAATCCTATGAAAGTGTCTTGATTTTTCTTTAGCCTTGCTTCCATTATTAGCCGTAACGTCGGAATTGCCTCTCTCGTCCCTTTACTTTTCCTACAGCCAAACTGATAGTCACCTAGCGCATTCTCAATTTTCTTTTCCATTCTTCTGTATATTATTCTTGTAAGCAGTTTCGATGCATGAGCTGTTAAGCTGATTGTGCGATAATTCTCGCACTTGTCAGCTCTTGCCGTCTTCGGAATTGTGTGGATGATGCTTTTCCGAAAGTCAGATGGTATGTCGCCAGACTCATATATTCTACACACCAACGTGAATAGTCGTTTTGTTGCCACTTCCCCCAATGATTTTAGAAATTTTGATGGAATGTTATCTATCCCTTCCGCCTTATTTGACCGTAAACCTTCCAAAGCTCTTTTAAATTCCGATTCTAATACTGGGTCCCCTATCTCTTCTAAATCGACTCCTGTTTCTTCTTCTATCACATCAGACAAATCTTCACCCTCATAGAGGTTTTCAATGTATTCTTTCCACCTATCTGCTCTCTCCTCTGCATTTAACATTGGAATTCCCGTTGCACTCTTAATGTTACCACCGTTGCTTTTAATGTCACCAAAGGTTTTTTTGACTTTCCTGTATGCTGAGTCTGTTCTTCCGACAATCATATCTTTTTCGATGTCTTCACATTTTTCCTGCAGCCATTTCGTCTTAGCTTCCCTGCACTTCCTATTTATTTCATTCCTCAGCCACTTGTATTTCTGTATTCCTGATTTTCCCAGAACATGTTTGTACTTCCTCCTTTCATCAATCAACTGAAGTATTTCTTCTGTTACCCATGGTTTCTTCGCAGCTACCTTCTTTGTACCTATGTTTTCCTTCCCAACATCTGTGATGGCCCTTTTTAGAGATGTCCATTCCTCTTCAACTGTACTGCCTACTGCGCTATTCCTTATTGCTGTATCTATAGTGTTAGAGAACTTCAAACGTATCTCGTCATTCCTTAGTACTTCCGTATCCCACTTCTTTCCGTATTGATTCTTCCTGACTAATGTCTTGAACTTCAGCCTACTCTTCATCACTACTATATTGTGATCTGAGTCTATATCTGCTCCTGGGTACGCCTTACAGTCCAGTATCTGATTTCGGAATCTCTGTCTGACCATGATGTAACCTAATTGAAATCTTCCCGTATCTCCCGGCCTTTTCCAAGTATATCTCCTCCTCTTGTGATTCTTGAACAGGGTATTCGCTATTACTAGCTGAAACTTGTTACAGAACTCAATTAGTCTTTCTCCTCTTTCATTCCTTGTCCCAAGCCCATATTCTCCTATAACCTTTTCTCCTACTCCTTCCCCTACAACTGAATTCCAGTGGCCCATGACTATTAGATTTTCGTACCCCTTTACATACTGCATTACCCTTTCAATATCCTCATACACGTTCTCTATCTGTCCATCTTCAGCTTGCGACGTCGGCATGTATACCTGAACTATCGTTGTCGATGTTGGTCTGCTGTCGATTCTGATTAGAACAACCCGGTCACTGAACTGTTCACAGTAACACACCCTCTGCCCTACCTTCCTATTCATAACGAATCCTACACCTGTTATACCATTTTCTGCTGCTGTTGATATTACCCGATATTCATCTGACCAGAAATCCTTGTCTTCCTTCCACTTCACTTCACTGACCCCTACTATATCTAGATTGAGCCTTAACATTTCCCTTTTCATATTTTCTAGTTTCCCTACCACGTTCAAGCTTCTAACATTCCACGCCCCGACTCGTAGAAGGTTATCCTTTCGTTGATTATTCAATCTTTTTCTCATGGTAACCTCCCCCTTGGCAGTCCCCTCCCGGAGATCCGAATGGGGGACTATTCCGGAATCTTTTGCCAATGGAGAGATCATCATGACACTTCTTCAATTACAGGCCACATGTCCTGTGGATGCACGTTATGTGTCCTTAATGCAGTGGCTTCCATTGCCTTCTGCATCCTCATGTCGTTGATCATTGCTGATTCTTCCGCCTTTAGGGGCAATTTCCCACCCCTAGGACAAGAGAGTGGCCCGAATCTCTATCCGCTCCTCCGCCCTCTTTGACAAGGCCGTTGACAGAATGAGGCTGACTTCTTATGCTGGAAGTCTTCGGCCGCCAGTGCTGATTATTTATCAAAATTTAGGCAGTGGTGGGGATCGAACCTAGGACCGAAGACGTTTTGATTATGAATCAAAGACGCTACCCCTAGACCACGGGTTATCTGGTACTGATCCTCATACGTCTTGCCCTGGTGTCCTCTGAAATAGTTCAAATGGCTCTGAGCACTATGGAACAACATCTGAGGCCATCAGCCTCTAGAACTTAGAGCTACTTAAACCTAACTGACGTAACGACATCACATACATCGATGCCCGAGGCAGGATTCGAACCTGCGACCGCAGCAGTCTCGCGGTTCCGGACTGAAGCGCCTAGAACAGCTCGGTCACCGCGGCCGGCGGTGTCCTCTCCTGTCACAGTAATTGGTAATGTGTCCGGTTCCCTTGTCTTGCTGACTCTCTTGTGGTACAGCGCTGTACACAATTGTTTCGTATTCGAATGGAGAGCTTTCTGACATGGTGTTTACTTATGAAAAAGCAAATGGCAACGGGCGGTGGAGAGCAAGGTTATAGTAGGGGACCATTCCACGCCGGCAACAACGACAGCATACAGTGTTTGCAACAGTGTTTCGCCATTTGTCTGAGAAGGCCCGTTTCAGGAAGCAGGAAGTCATGAAGGACGTACCTGAAATGTTCGGACACCAAACTTGGAGGGAAATGTGATTAACACTGTGGAACGTGACTGCCGTGTCAGTACTACGCAGTTGGCCCACCAGTACAGCATAGTAGTGGGGTAACAAGGATATCAGCACATTTTGTTAGTGTGGGTTACCTACATCACAGGCGGGTATGCACTCAGGGGCAATCCTATTGCTCCCCCCTCAGGAAACCTGCAACCCACCCCTTCCCCTCCCTGATACAGGTACACTTTCAGGTCTGAGATATTCGAATAGCCCCCTCTCAGTCTTATCAACTTGATGGACTACTTAATTAAATTGATCAATTAATTAACCCCTCCCCCTCTAGTAAACCCTCCATCCCTCCCTCCCACCCATCTCCTATCTGGAAATTGGTAGCTCTGTGGTGGAGAGGAAGTATCTCACAAAGGGAAACTCAAGGGTATATAAAAAAAATCAGAGTACATCTCCCGATAAGCAGCTGTAGGACACTGAAAATTCCAGCCATTTTTCTCTTCTGTAGGACAGTGCTTCGAATTCTGTGTTCATGCTGTATTAGACAGTGCTCTCTTTCCAAACAACAAGAATGCTTTTATGATTAATGGTGTTTTTGCAAGCATGTGCAGAAATGATGAAGCTTTTAGCTGTGAGAACATTGTAAGTAGGCTGTTTAGAGTTTTATGTTGGTAACGCCACATAGTGCACTGTATGAAAATCGCTGACTGAGCTGTGTGCAGTCTGTGGCTGGTTGGACTCATTGTTGGAATATTCGCTTGTGTAGTGTTGGGCAGTTCGATGTGAACAGCGCATAGCGTTGTGCAGTTGGAGGTGAGCCACAAGCTGTGGTGGATGTGGAGAGAGAGATGCCACAGTTAAGCGGGCGATCTGGATGTGTGTCCGTCACAAAAAGGAAATTTGCAAAGATGGATGTCATGAATTGATATATATATATATATATATATATATATATATATATATATATGATGACTTTTGAACATTATTAAGGTAAATACTTGTTTGATCTCTATCAAAATCTTCCATTTGCTAACTATGCCTATCAGTAGTTAGTGCCTTCAGTAGTTAGAATCTTTTATTTAGCTGGCAGTATTGGCCCTCGCTGTATTGCAGTAGTTCGACTAACGAAGATTTTTGTGAGGTAAGTGATTCATGAAAGGTATAGGTTATAGTTAGTCAGGGCCATTCTTTTGTAGGGATTATTGCAAGTCAGATTGCGTTATGCTAAAAATATTGTGTCAGTTTAGTGATGATCAGAATAAGCAAAGAGAAAACTGTTTGAGTACGTTGAGTTTTACTCAGCAGTTTGAAAATCAAATAACGTAAGAGTTTTTCCAGCACTGTCATTCTGATTTTTCAAGGGGGACGTTTCAACATGAGCTAACTTTTACCGCTTCTGAGATGTATGTTGGAAGCAGGACGTTACGATTTCTGGGAAGGGTAACGACGTGTTTCCACGTCGGAAAAAGTTTTGTCACTGATTTCTTCAACAGACAACCACGATTATGGGATTTGTGTCATCCATCCTATTCACAGATGAGACCACCGTTATGCGAAGTGGTATCTTCTACTTTCATAACAGTCATCTATGGGATAGTATTCAGAACTCCCATGGTATGGTCACAGCGAATCATCATTATCTGTGCAGCTGGAATGTGTAGGCCAGGATAATTGGCGACTGTATTTTGGGACCAGTCTTCCTTCCACGTCGCCTAACCGGCCGGAAGTATTGGCGTTTCTTGTGGGTGACTTTGCCTCATCTACTGGAAGAAGTGCCATTGACGATTCGAAGGATTATGTGGCTGCTACATGATGGTGCTCCAGCTCACTTCGCCCTTAACGTCCGGAAGCATCTTCTCTGGTCGATGGATCGTCGAGGGGGTCCAGTTGCATGGCCTGCTCATTCACCGGATCTCAATACGTGCGATTTCTGGTTATGGGGTCATCTAAAAAGTATCGTGTATGCAGATCCCATTCCAGATGTGGAGACACTGGAGAAGCGTATTCATGCTGCCTTTGACAAAGTTTGGATGCAGCCCGGCCGATGTGAACGTGTGAGACATAACATGATATGGCGCGTACACGCATGCGTTGAGGCACATGGAAACCATTTTCAACACATACTGTAACTGTGGGTGCATGGCACAGCGCGTATTAGACTGCAGCCTCTATAACAGTGTATCGTTGAATAAATGGTCTCTAGCATGGGAACCATGCATTCTCTGACACAAGTTCATTCGCCTTTGTTTGTTCCGTATCCTGTCATCGATCAATTGCTAGAGTTTGTACACTGTGGAAAAAAACACCCTGGATGTACGCTAACTGTTTCAGTGCTCGAGGCGTATATATGCGACTTGCTCCGAAAAATATTTTCGACGGTTCCTTCCCACAACTGTATAGATACGTATAACGTCTACTTCCCGGCCAGTGGATTGGAGATAATCGTTGCGCAATCATGCGGTCGAAATGTTGGAATACTGGGAATTACCCGAACGATTTACTGAGTGCTGAATTCTCTTTAGAGGTCATTGGTATCGTAACATTACCTCGTTTGTGTGCTGCACTCTGTTACCGTATAAAATGACACGACGTTACCGTACGTTCACAGGAGATGAGCTGCTGGGTCTCTGAATCCAAATGGCGACCAGGAGTTCATCATGTCCAATCCAGCTAGTTATGGTTGGACAGACAGTGACCCCGGTGAGCCTGTAGGTGAACCCGTCACCACAAATATACAACATATTAGTCAACCAGCAAAACTGGACCAGTAAATGCAGAACCAGTTTTTGATGCTACCATTGCTTCTTCCCTTAAGTCTGAGTATATACGTGAAAAATCCACTGAAAGAGACAAAAAAAAGTGATTTTAGATGGAAGGACACCGGAGTGTATAATGTTGACAACAGTTATTTCGGCTGCAAAATCGCCAATTTAGATGGTTCATCTACTATATGTGACTGCTTCGAAGTTTGCTTTAGCCAACAAATTGTAAACTACACAGCTGAGCTGTGTAATTTATATTACGAGCATCTCTGCAACGACGCCAGTGAAAAATCAAGACTGTGAGTTTGGAACAACACAAAAAGTGATTAAATCTGCTGTTTCCTTGCTGTAAATTTTACTCAAGTGAGAAAAATGAAATAAACAGTTATTGGGGAAATGATCCCATACTGTCTACTCCAATGTCTGCGCAAATCATCCCAAGAGATACTTCTGTTACTTAGAATGTTACACTTCGTTTGTATCAATGAGGACCCTGGAGATTAAAACATCTGGAAAATTAAATGAACTGTGGATCACCTCAGAAAAGCGTTTCCAGATGCTTTCCATCTTTTAAAACTTTGTATACTGATGAAAGTTTAGTTCTCTACAAAGGTCGTCTCTTCTTCAGAAAGTACATTCCATCCAAATGCCATAGATTTGGCGTTAAGTTTTTTGTGTTGTGTGATTGTGAAACCGGATACATTCTTGACTTTATGTGGATGCAGCAAAGAACGTAAAAAAAGAGCCTGATTTTAGCATAAATTGTGGAATACCAGGAAGATTGTTCTTACTTTACCAGAACGCTACCTTGATAATCGTGTACACTGTGTGTTAACAGTTGGTACGCTAGCTCATTATTATTTTCTTGTCTACATGTCAGACTGATAAAATAAGAAACTGCAAGAAAAAAACCATAAAGGCATGTCTGCTTTATCAAAAGTACTTGTAACGGGTGACACTGGGTTTATGTCAACAGATAAACGTTTTACTCTCAATTTTTACTACTGTCATAACTTACATATTTTTCATGAAGTACCCTCTTAAAAAAGTAAGTATTTCTCTCTTAAGATTAAAAAAGGAAGCTGTTTAACTTGATAATACTGCATTTTGCGTCTTAACTTATTCTCAACAATGATGATAGACTGCTACAATCGTAATACAGGGCGGTCCATTGATAGTGACCGGGCCAAATATCTCACGAATGTTAAAATGGACCGTTCACCAATTGCGGAAAAGGTCGATATCGTGTTGATGTATGGCTATTGTGATCAAAATGCCCAACGGGGGTGTGCTATGTATGCTGCTCGGAATCCTGGACGACATCATCCAAGTGTCCTGACCGTTCGCCAGATAGTTACGTTTTTTAAGAAAACAGGAAGTGATCAGCCACACACATGTGAAACGTAAACCACGACCTGCAACAAATGATGATGCTCAAGTAGGTGATTTAGCTGCTGTCGCGGCTAATCCGCGCATCAGTAGCAGACAAATTGCGCGAGAATCGGGTATCTCAAAAAACGTCGGTGTTGAGAAATATACATCAACATCTAATGCACCCATACCATATTTCCATGTACCAGGAATTGCATGGCGACGACTATGAACGTCGTGTACAGTTGTGCCACTGCGCACAAGAGAAATTACGGGACGATGACAGATTTTTGCACGAGTTCTATTTAGCGACGAAGCGTCATTCACCAACAGTGGTAATGTAAACCGGCATAATATGCACTATTGGGCTACGGAAAATCCACGATGGCTGCGACAAGTGGAACATCAGCGACCTTGGCGGGTTAATGTATGGTGCGGCATTATGGGAGGAAGGATAATTGGCCCCCATTTTATCGATGGCGATCTAAATGGTGCAATGTATGCTGATTTCCTACGTAATGTTCTACCGATGTTACTACAAGATGTTTCACTGCATAACAGAATGCGATGTACTTCCAACATGATGGATGTCCGGCACATAGCTCGCGTGCGGTTGAAGCGGTATTGAATAGCTTATTTCATGACAGGTGGATTGGTCGTCGAAGCAACTTCACCGGATCTGACGTCCCCGGATGCCTTTCTGTGGGGAAAGTTGAAGGATATTTGCTATAGTGATCCATCGACAACGCCTGACAACATGCGCCAGTGCATTGTCAATGCATGTGCGAACATTACGGAAGGCGAACTACTCGCTGTTGAGAGGAATGTCGTTACACGTATTGTTAAATGCATTGAGGTTGACGGACATAATTTTGAGCATTTATTGGATTAATGTGATATTTACGTCGACGGACCATATGTCTTTCATGGTTGCAGACTGAACTTCAGCATTGACATCAATGATTCCTTTACCCATGGCAACGGATGGTTGACTGTAGCCATTGTACGAGGTGGTACAGGAGTTCCTAACGTTCCTGGCCTCGAAAGTTTTGTAGACAGAGATATTATAGCCTACCGTACCTATCACATTGGTGAACTGGCAAATAAAGACTTTGGAAAATCTGTGTATATGTCACCTTCTCCACTATCCCTCTACACTCTACACTCTACACTGAGGATAGCAATGTCATCAGCGAACCTTACCACTGATATCCGTTCACCTTGAATTTTAATTCCACTCTTGAACTTTTCTTTTATTTCAAGTAATTGCTTCTTCGATGTATAGACTGAACATCAGGCGCGAAAGGCTTCTTCTTTGATGTCCTTAGGATTAGCGAGATGAATTGGCACTCTGTTAGCCGTAAGGAATTATCGCCATTAGCCGATTTTCTTTGCCTTGTGTTTAGTTAATCTCTAGGATCTTGACTTTTTAATCCGAGCACTTCGTTCTACGTCTCCCTCTCTTTTGTTCACTCTTGGTTCTTGTACGTATTGCGTGTTAGCTGTCTTTCCCTATAACTTAACCCTATTTTTCTCAGAAGTTCGAAAATCGTGCAACATTTTACATTGTTGAACGCTTTTTATGGGTCGACAAATCCTATTAACGTGTCTTGATTTTTCTTCAGTCTTTCTTCCATTATCAACCGTAAAGTCAAAATTGCCTCTCTGGTGCCTTTACCATTCCTGAAGCCAAACTGATCATCATCTAACACACCCTCAATTTTGTTTTCCATTCATTGTATATTATTCTTGCCAGCAGCATGGATACATGAGCTGTTAAGCTGATTGTGCGATAATTCTCGCACTTGTCGGTTCGTGCAATCTTTAGAATTTGTGGATGATGTTTTTCCAAAAGTCGCATGGTATACTGCCAGACTCTCACATTCTATATACCAACGTGTAGTCGTTTTGTTGCCCCTTCCCCCAATGATTTTAGAAATTCTGATGGAATGTTATCTTTCCCATCTGTCTTATTCGATCGTAAGACTTCCAAAGCTGTTTTTCATAATCTATCTCTTGATTTTCACTCCTGTTTCGTATTCTATACGTCATCATTAAGCCCCCCTCTGCATTTAACAGTGGAATTTCTGTTGGATTAATGTTACCACCCTTGCTTTTAATTTCAAAGAAGGTTATTTTGATTTTTCTATATGCTGAGCCAGTCTTTCCGACAATCATTTGTTTTTCGATTTCTTCACAGTTTTCTGCAGCCACCTCCACAATTCCTATTTACTTCATACCTAAGTGACAAAAATTTTTGTATTCCTGAATTTCCCTGAAAATTTTTGTAGTACCTTCTATGATTGATGAACTGAAGTATTTCTTCTGTTACCCATGGTTTCTGCGCAATTACCTTCTTTGTATTTATGTTTTTCTTTCCAACTTCTGTGACTACGCTTTTTGGAATGCCGATTCCTCTTCAGCTGAACTGCCTGCTGAGCTATTTCTTATCGCAATATCCGTAGCCTCAGGGAGCGTATCTCTTCATTCCTTAGTACTTTCGTATCCAACTTCTTTGTGGATTGATTTTTCCTGACTAGTCTTTTAAACTTCTGCCTACTCTTCTTGATTACTAACTTGTAATCTGAGTCCATCTCTGCTCCAGGGTACGCCTTAAAGTCCATTAACTGACTTCGGAATCTCGTTCTACCTTTGATGTAATCTAACTGAAATCTTCCCGTACCTCCTGGCCTTTTCCAAGTATATCCCCTCCTCTCGTGATGCTTGAGTAGTGTATTCGCTATTACGTCTGAAATTTGGTGTAGACCTCCTTTCTTCTACTCGATCCCCTAAAACCACATTTCAATCCTCTATGATTATTAGATTTTCATCTCCCTTTACGTACTGGATTGCCCATTCAATATCCTCATAAACTTTCTCTACTTCTTCATTTTCGGCTTGCAACGTCGGCATGTATACCTGAACTATCGTTTTCGGTGTTGGTTTGCTGTCGATACTGATGAAAGCAACCCTATCACTGAGTTGCTCACAGTAACAAACTCTCTGCCCTGCCTTCCTATTAATAAAAAATGCCACTGTTGCTGCTACTGTTGATATTATTGTGTCTCTGAACTCGTCGTCAAATATGTGGAGTCTAGGAATACTACGTACTCGGTTCGCTAAACAAACAATCCAAACAAATCGTATTAATGAGTTTTATTACAAAAAATAAATGACAGTACTTTGACAATTACACAGATGTGTCGCGAACAAAGAGCAACAAACAAAATAAGCAATCTCTTCAGTACAAACAACCACAAGTTTGTGCTCCATAGACAGTACAAGCTAAGTAACAAGCTTTGACGCTTCTATCCAAGTCGCTAATCTTGAAGCTGCTATTCAACTGGGGCGTCGCCAGTCGGTCGCGGCGGTTTTGTTCTCTTCACATAGATGCCGCTGGTGTCGTGTTGTCGTCCTGGAGAGTGGTTGGTCAGCGTAGGATAGCTTGACGTCCTCTCACAGCCATTTCTTCTCTATCGTTACCGACTGCCGTGCCGGAGCTTGGCTTTACACCGTAACAGATATTACCTTAAACCCATCTGACCAGAAATCTTTGTCTTCATTCCTTTTCACTTAACTGACCCACACTGTATCTATACTGAGCCTTAGCATGTCCCTTTCCAGATTTTCTAGCTATCCTAACACTTTCAAACCTCTGGACCGTTTAAGACAACGTAATTCTACAGCTGTGAATAAGTCCTCAGTAAATAACTTATAGTCTCCTTTCACAGCTACGCCATCTACCCAGAAAGTTTCGAAACAGATTTTATTCCTGGCGTGTAAGCGGCGTAGGTGCAGTAACTACAATAGTAACTTGAACTAACAACTGTAAGCAAGGAATGTGCGTTCGGCAAGCCAGTTGTGAACAGGCGGTGTTAAGTAGTGGCCGTGAGGGCGTAAAAGGGTTTCAGGGTTATTGTACCACAAATCGCAATGGAGCAACGAACTGAAGGTCTATAACTCAGGTCTTCAGGACATTCACCAGAAGTTTTTGAGGAAGAGAACAGTATGTGCAGATTTGTGTGATTGAAAAGAAAAGCTGGGCGCTGTGGCCGAGCGGTTCTAGGCGCTTCAGTCCGGAACCACGCTGCTGCTACGGTCACAGGTTCGAATCCTGCCTCGGGCGTGGATGTGTGTGATGTCCTTACGTTAGTTAGGTTTAAGTAGTTCTAAGTCTAGGGACTGATGACCTCAGATGTTAAGTCCCATAGTGCTTAGAGTCATTGGCCATTGGAAAAGAAAAACGCGGAAAATTCTGTTCTGGGAAAAGTCGTCAGATGTCACGAGACTCTGCGTTATTAACACGAACCTACCACAAAACGACAAAGTACAGAATGGGTAAAGTTGAACTAAATAAGCCCTCGGTCACAATTTTTAGTCTTTTTGACCAGGTTTCAACACTTCTAAGAGTGTCTTCATCAGAATTTAAATATTTAAAGGGGCCTTTAACATAATTACAAATTTATCGGACTAGAAATTTTTTATATAAAAGTGTAAGTACTGACTAACAGTAAAAGAAAGAGACAGTACTTACATGTCATGTATAAAATAAATAACAATACAGGAAGGCGTTAGTAAAAAAAAATTAAAAACAGGCTTTGTCTCTGATGGTTCATCAAGACCAAAGAAAGTAGCGGGCAGAGACTCAACATTTCGCGCTACAGGAGACATGCAGGTCTGTGTTGCGCACGTGCAGTCGAGCCTGCGCGGAGCCACTGGCAAGAGAGACTGCCCATCGCACCCCCTACCCCCGCCCCACAGATTCAGCGATAAAATGGCCCAATGGAAAGTCCGTCAAAAACTGAACACAGATCAAGAATGAAAACAGGAAGGGGGTGAACTGAACTGTGAAAAAAGAAACAAAATAGAAACAATGAACGGTCCAAGCTTAAAATGTGCAATATCGAGCGAATTATCAGAAGCAAGGGTTTATGGTTATGTGGTCACAGTGTTGGACTGCAAAACGGGAGGGGCGTGTTCAAATCTCCATCGCGCCTCCTTTTTTTTCACAATTCATGAACTGTCCGTCCGGTCATTTGACGTGACTGTTCTCTTTCTGTAGTCTTGGCAATACGACCTACCAAAGTCTTTATTTGCCACCTTACCAATATGAAAAGTGCGATAGAAAATCACATTATTAGAATCGCAACTGCTCAAAGAGCATCAATAGAAGGACGAAGGATGGAGGTAGAGGCAACACCTTCAATTTATTTTTTAGCGGCACCATCTCCAGTCCCACTCTTCACTTTAGTATTCTCAATAGTCATAGAGTGCTAGCCCCTGAGATGCCGTGCTAAGGGAGAAGACGTTATAGACATCGAGTGACGTTGCCGGTTTTCAAGACTGTTGAGAGAGATAAGTGGCACTGTAGTGTCGCTAAAAATAAACTGAAAGGAGCTGCCTCTACCTCGATCCTTTACGGCTCTTCTGTTTTTGTAGGATGAGTATTTAATTTTAAGTAATGTTATCAGCGAAATAATGGAGAATCGTGGAATATGTAAGGAGAAGGCACTGAGAAGTTAGGCAGAAAACAGGAATACAACAAAATGTTGAGAATCGAAGTCGGGTCCTTCCACATCGAAGTCAACTATACTAACAGATTTTCTTTTTATTCTATTTATTTATTTATAATTTTCTAAGGAGTGGGCTGATGGTGGCTCGGGAGGCAGGAATCGAATCCCGAGGCCGGGCCACAGTTTCCCTCCACCGCCACCGACCCAGTGTGGCAAAGGAAGACATGGGAATCAACTCAAATGTAAGGCTTTTTATTTGTTTTCAATTTTACTTTTTGTTTATTTTTTAATGTTTATTTTTTACTATTATTATGAAATTGTGGGGAGCATATATCACCTACGTAAGGGGGAAAAACGGAACTCTGGGTGAAAAGGAAGGACAAAGAAACGAAGAGGATCGGGGTCCCTGTATTCGAGGTGCCCAGTGATATCGCACGTATGGGCTTGCATGTATCAAAGCTCGAATTGAGGAACAAGAAGAGATGATGAGGGGGGAGGATCATGTTACCATGCGGAAAGCCTACGTTTGTCTTGTGTAGGAACCAGGCGATAGAAGAGGGGCGAAGAAAACAAAGCACTTCCGTGCATATACGGCGTGACCTCCCCCATCCGTGGAGGTCGTGGGCAGGATCGATGATAGGCGGTTGAAACGCAGACACCCCCAGCGTGTCTTCAGGTCCAGGTACTCCACATCTAGGAGCGGGTTCAGCGTCCCGTCTCGGAGAAGTAAGGGCCTGCGAGACATATATTCTGTCAAGATGGGTTGCGGAATGACTTGTAAGAAAGTTCGCCACGTTGGACTTTCGATGTGTCACGGGGCAGAAGGTCCCACACCACTAAACATAGTTCCTGACACGTAGTATAATGAGGAGCCTGATCTTTCGAGTGCAGAATGCAGTTAAAATCACCTCCTAGCGCACAGTGTTCGTAACAGGCGTGTGAAGTCTTCAGAATAAATCTGTGCCCTTTCGTGTTTGGCCGGTGCTCGATGATGCGTAGATATTAATGAAGTGTGTTGGCGTGACAGTGGATGTCATGTCTCTAGCTGATGGAAGGAAGATGACATCAGTGGCAGGAATTTCTTTGTGGACTATATGGCCACTCCATCGCCTACGAGATCACCTGCGAAGGCATGGGTGGTGTAGTCATTTATATCCGGGAGACTGGCCATGTAAACTTCCTGACGGAAGATGAAATCAATATCAGAAGCCCATGACATCTCCTACATAAGGATTTTCATCCGTAGACTGATGCTGTTGATGTTGATGGCTGCTATCCAATAGACCTTGTGGCGGACCGCTGGAGGCGGATCTTTTGTGGCGTCGGTGGAAGGACGTGGGGGTCGCGAAGGAACGCCGTCCTGCCGCTCCACGGCGTTCGAGAGAGAGTATGGGTGGTATGTGTTTAGTGTCAAGATAAACACTTACGGTGCAAAATTACATAAGAAACTGCATCAAAAGGAAATCATAAAAGAATGTGGTCTTAAACCCGTCTTAAAAACTCCATTTATAATTCAAGTGTTCGAAATGCTCGCCGTGTACTGCAATACGCGTTTGCAGTAGACAAGTAACAGAACAGACTGAAAAGATTCTGTCGATATCATTCCATATGCCGTAACAATTCTAGATTTTAAATCCTAAAATATTTTCAGGAGGTATATTTCAAAAATGCCATGATTACTGCCTCGAGTTGGTGATAAAATTCTTTATTCAACAACCAGTTTCGATCGACAGACCGTCATCAGCTTCTTAAAAGCATTTACGGAATCACATTAGTCGAATATAAAATCATTCACGTTAGGTAATAAACCCACGAATTTGCCACTGTTTGTCACATCCTAATGTAAATTAATCGTCCACATATAAAAGGCGCTAGGCTATGCACGCTTTCAATCGGCGTTAATGCTGTGAAGAGATGCATGTTGCATACAGCCGACTGCTAGCTATTTTAAAAGTTAACCTGCTTGTATAACTTAGCATGCAGAGCGCTAGATTGTGAGGCAGGAAGGTGACCTGCAGTTGGATCGAATCCGCGCGGCACTTTAACGACCGTTTGTCTCGCATACCGGCCAACTTCCGTGTGGTTTGTAGGCGATTTTCCACGATCGTTCAGGCAACTATTGCGCTCGTCCCCAATCTCTGCCTCAAATAATGCTGTACGCAAACGTCTAAGTAACACAGAACCACCTGGCAGCCTGCGTTCGGTTGTTACGCAGTTTTCCACGATCGTTTGTGCAAAAAGCTGGTCTGGTGCCTAATCTCCGCCTCAGAAAATACGGTAACACACAGTACGAAGTTTACGCGATTAACTGACGACGATGGCGCCAGGAAGTGCATCCAGGCACCAAATTATAAGATAAAGTGAAGTTGCCAAATGCTGAAAACAGCTATCCTCGCGCCATGCGATAGCTCTTACCAAACGGGAAAGATTTTACTATTAGGTCTACAACTTTGCTTCCGCCGTTTTGAATTAGACGCCAGTAGTGGAAAATAGTGGTGCCAGTCGTTCGTTGTAAGTATCATACATTAAGCTTAAGCATCTGAGAACATAACGCCATCAAAATATCAGTCGATTTTTGATTGCATCATAAAGTTATTGTCGACTGAATGCGTCAACTTACGAGCCCAATTAGCGTAATCTGCAGGAGGTTTTAATTTTCTGCTTTGATATGAAGAAATCTGCGGCTGAGGCTCATAAAAAGCTGGGTAAGACCTATGATGAGACGCCTGTTAGTGACAAAACTTCGCAGAAAATGGTTTCCATGCTTCAAGAATGGTGATTTTGACGTTGACGACCGGCATGGTTGTGAAAGAGAGAAAGCTTTCGATGCTACTGCAACCGACAGAAACAATCACAGGAGATCGTTATCGAAAGCAATTGATGTGTTTGATCCGAGTACTGAAAGACAAACTGCCACACTATAGCGATAGACACGAAAAAATAATTTTGCAGCATAAACGTGCACGACCCCATGTCGAGAATCCCATCAAAACATTCTTGGAAACGTTGAAACAGGCGTTCTATCCCACCCGCTGTATTCTGCCTCTGACAGCCACCTTTTTCGATCTATGACACATGACCAAGCTGATTAGCACTTGCGGTCACATGAACAAGCGCAAAATTGGATCGATTCATGGTTCCCCTCAAAAGATGCGCAGTTTATACACTGCGGGATTCGTATACCGCCCTAAAGCTAGGAGAAAGCAGTGGCCAATGATGGCCAATGCTTTGAATCGTAAATTTTTTCTAAGTTTTTCGCAATAAAGACTCGAACTTCGAGGAAAAACGACGGAAGCAAAGTTATAGACCTAGTATTTATTTACTGTTGTGTCAAGGATGACACAAATTTTTAATCTCATACACTGTAAAAGTAAGAAGGAAGAAATGCGAGATGATCATCAGTAAGAAAAAGATTTTAAATATATTACGACATAAAATATACATTTTCATGAATTAAACTGGGACTTCTGGTACACGCTCGCAGCTGAACAGTCAGCGTGTCTCTCCATCATGTGAAGTACAGGCACTGGTTCGGGGTATTATCTAGGATTTCTCATGTTAAAGACATAAAAAGGGCGCACGAGGCCTTGTGAGGCCAAAGTAGGAGCTTCTTGGATGGTAACTAGGTGCTCCAAGGTTTGGGAAACTTACCAAATTATGCCCCCATGCATTACTATGAGAGACGGGAAAGCAAGAGGATCAGTAATGGACTGAAGGATGTAATTATGACTGTACTTATAATGAAAGAGGCTAGGTGAGGTATGTATTCTGGCAAATGGTTGTTAGATAGAGGAAGGAGGTTGTTTGCCGGGTTCCAAAAGGTAATAAAGGCTGAGAGGGACGATAGATAATATTACAAATCATAGAGAATTTGAATTTACTTTATATAAACGGCTAATGAGGGTGTTGATCGTAAGAAACTATGCCAATCACAGTCAATAATTTAGAAAATACAATATGGAGGGCGAAAAGTTTTTAAATACGCTGACTGACAAAGAAGTGGGGAATCCAGAAGGGGAATTGAAACTTCATGGAGTGAAGGAATGTGTGACATTATTTCAGTGATTACAGAGTCGGGCGAAACTTGCAAAGGACTTGGCAGTGTTAGCCCACTTATCGGCGTGACGTTGCAGCCTCTCTGGCCTGGATCCGTGTACTGACTTGAATGGAAGGGGCGTCATAAATCCGTTGTATCCTCTCCAGAAGCAAGCTGCGCCACGACTGTTGTAACTGCTCCTTGATATCCTGGATAGTGGCGCTGAGAAGGAGTTGACGTCCGAGCTGGTTCCAAACAAGTGCTGTAGGGAAAAGATGTGGGGATGTTGCTGGCCATGGCAGTACCTCAAATACACGCAGACAGTTCGTAAACAGACGTGCCATATGTAGACCAGCACTGCTATACTGAGAAATGGTTCACGATACTCTCGCTTGAGAGGTAGCACACGAGGACACAAGATGTCCTTGCTGTACTGATGTCCCATCAGAATTGCCTCATCATTACCAGCCATGACCTAAAGTCGTAACCGCTGGCTCCTCACACCCTAACGCCAGGAGTAACATCACTGTGCTTCTTCAGACCATAGGAAGAATAGGACTTGTTCCCAGGCCACGGTGATAATCGTCGACTATGGTCATTGGGCTTAGAGCAGAACCGCGATTCATCTCTGAACACAGTGCGAGGCCATGCATCAGCAGTGCTTGCTTCCCGTCACGGCGCCAAATACAGCCTATGCATGTGGCGGTAATTCCTTAGTTCGGCTGCTGCTGGTCTCCGACCAATGATGTGGCATGACAAAATGTTGCAAGGAATCCATTACTCCCACTCGGATCGCAGGCGCAGGTGTTAGCGGGTAGGATATGCTTCCGCAAAAATACGCCGATTCTCGCTTGTAGTGGGCAGACATTGTCACCCGAAACGTTGACAACGAATACTCCTCTTACTCCCCTCATGTTTCTATGCAGTCCAAAGTCGGGCCACTGCCACATCTGAACGCCTGACAGATCTGGGTACTGCACGTTTCGACCAGCCGGCCAAATAGAGGCCCACAATGAGGCCCCTTTAAAATCTGTCACGTGCTGATGACGCTGTCTCATACGGTACGTGGTGTCTCCGCGTCCTTCACAGTTATCTTTCAACACCTGCCGCTGTTACCAGACGTGGTAACAATACTAAACACGAACAATACGATGGCCGTTATGCCTGCCACAGAGAACTGAAACTTGTAGTGACCTTCCCTCTCTTAGTGTACATTTTTATTTGAATTTATTTCATATATAATGTTCAAGAATGAATGATTGTATTGATCTTATTTGGTCGGTGGTTACGCGACCGGAACTGCCTGTAATGATTTGCATACATGGGCGCCGCAGCTGCCCTGCGTGTGAAAACAGTGAAATGAATATAGCGACAAAACACAGAAAATTGCCTTGCGCTAATCACTGTTTTCGATGTGACATAACGTGAGCAAAAGGTTTCTAAATCTTGTTGAAATTAATCTTAGCGTATATGATGCCAATAGGATGAAATTGTTTAGCTTTGCCCGACATACAACGTACACTATCGATAGTGATTTCCAGTACAAACACTCACGTAACCAAAAATAATTGTCATGAAGTAATTCTTATTATTTGTGCATTCAGAATAAAAAAAAAAAAACTCGACTTCGGTTATCTGTTTCTGTTCAGTATTTGCCTTCAAGTTAATTCTTTAATAAAACTGTTGAAATTGTTGTTAGATTTCTTGAAGTGAAATCCATCAACGCGATTGATCTTTACCGGGCCAAATGTCTCACGAAATAAGTGTCAAACGAAAAAACTACAAAGAACGAAATTTCACGAAATAAGCGTCAAACGAAAAAACTACAAAGAACGAAACTTGTCTAGGTTGAAGGGGGAGACCAGATGGCGCTGTGGTTGGCCCGCTAGATGGCGCTGCCATAGGTCAAACGGATATCAACTGCGTTTTTTAAAAATAGGAACCCCCATTTTTTATTACATATTCGTGTAGTACGTAAAGAAACACGAATGTTTTAGTTGGACCACTTTTTTCGCTTTGTGATAGACGGCGCTGTAATAGTCACAAACATATGGCTCACAGTTTTAGACGAACAGTTGGTAAAAGGTAGGTTTTTTAATTTAAAACACAGACCGTAGGTACGTTTGAACATTTTATTTCGGTTGTTCCAATGTGATACATGTACCTTTGTGAACTTATCATTTCTGAGAACGCATGCTGTTACAGTGTGATTACCTGTAAATGCCACATTAATGCAATAAATGCTCAAAATGATGTCCGTCAACCTCAATAAATTTGGCAGTACGTGTAACGATATTCCTCTCAACAGCGAGTAGTTCGCCTTCCGTAATGTTCGCACATGCATTGACAATGCGCTGACGCATGTTGTCAAGCGTTGTCGGTGGATCACGATAGCAAATGTCCTTCAACTTTCCCCACAGAAAGAAATCCGGGGACGTCAGATCCGGTGAACGTGCGGGCCGTGGTATGGTGCTTCGACGACCAATCCACCTGTCATGAAATATGCTATTCACTACCGCTTCAACCGCAGGCGAGCTTTGTGCCGGACCTCCATCATGTTGGAAGTACATCGCCATTCTGTCATGCAATGAAACATCTTGTAGTAACATTGGTAGAACATTACGTAGGAAATCAGCATACACTGCACCATTAGATTGCGATCGATAAAATGGGGGCCAATTATCCTTCTTCCCATAATTCCACACCATACGGTAACCCGCCAAGGTCGCTGATGTTCCACTTGTCGCAGCCATCGTGGATTTTCCGTTTCCCAGTAGTGCATATTATGCCGGTTTACGTTACATCTGTTGGTGAATGAGGCTTCGTCGCTAAATAGAACTCGTGCAAAAAATCTGTCATCATCCCGTAATTTCTCTTGTTCCCAGTGGCAGAACTGTACACGACGTTCAAAGTCGTCGCCATGCAATTCCTGGTGCATAGAAATATGGTACGGGCGCAATAGATGTTGATGTAGCATTCTCAACACCGACCTTTTTGAGGTTCCCGATTATCGCACAATTTGTCTGCTACTGATGTGCGGATTAGCCGCGACAGCAGCTTAAACACCTACTTCGGCATCATCATTTGTTGCAGGTCGTGGTTGACATTTCACATGTGGCTGAATACTTCATGTTTCCTTAAATAACGTAACTATCCGGCGAACGGTCCGGACACTTAGATGATGTCCAGGATACCGAGCAGCATTCATAGCACACGTCCGTTGGGCATTTTGATCACAATAGCCATACATCAACACGATATCGACCTTTTCCGCAATTGGTAAACGGTCCATTTTAACACGGGTAATGTATCACGAAGCAAATACCGTTCGCACTGGCGGAATGTTACGTGATACCCCGTACTTCACGTTTGTGACTATTACAGCGTCATCTATCACAAAGCGAAAAAAGTGGTCCACCTAAAACATTCATATTTCTCTACGTACTACACGAATATGTAATAAAAATGGGGGTTCCTATTTTAAAAAAACGTAGTTGATATCCATTTGACCTATGGCAGCGCCATCAAGCGGGCCAAGCATAGCACCATCTGGTTACCCCCTTCAAACTAGACGGGTTTCGTTCTTTGTAATTTTTTCGTTTGATGCTTATTTCGTGAGATATTTGGCCCGGTCACCCTGTACACACACAGACACACACACACACACACACACACACACACACACACATATATATATATATATATATATATATATATATATATATACGTTCATTTTTGGAACACAACCTACGACCAGCTTATAGACAGAACTGATGACCCTTTCTGCAAGACCTGAGCATCATTTTGCAGGACAATGCTCAAGCACGTACAGTGCAAGCTGTTACTGATATGTTTGAATGCTGGGGCTGCTAAGTACGAAACCATCTACTGCACTTCCCTGACTTAACCCCTCGTGAGTTCAACTCGATTTCTAAACAGAAGGAAACACTTCACTGCATTCGCTTCAGAACTGCTACAAATTCGTCCGGCAATAGACCACAGCACTCAAACTGTCAACACAACTGGCACTGCTAGGAGTATCCTACGACTTCCACATCACTGGAAAAGTGTTATACACAATGCTGGTGACTACTTTGAAGGTCAGTAAAACTTTGAATCACGTATCTGTTTTGTACCAGCTGTAAATAAATAGTGGCCACTATTAAAGTCCCAACCCTCGTATATTTCTGTCCACTCGTGTTTTATGGTATTATTAAAAGACTAAATATTCTGCTGATTTTTCTTCGTGTAATATTATTCAAGAAGACAAGTGAAACCCGCAAATTATTACATACACATAAAGCTATTAGCTGTTTATGGCCGTGATCCAATAGTGATCTGCAATGGCTTATGGCCGTCATGGGAATCTCTTACATATTCACTGATTTATTTAAGGAGAGGAGCTATTCAGAAAGGAATAAAGTAAGTTAATATTTTAACTATTGAATTATATTCTGAAATTAAGCACAAAGCAATGCATTTACAATGCATACGTCTTCGTTTCACAATCAGTAAGCGACTGAGGGGCTTTTACACAACAAATTCCTTCTTGCACAGCGAGACAAAGAGAGTTGGTCAATTATTTCTCTGGCGGCGCTTTATATGTTTATTACGCCAGAGAGTTTGATGAGTTTATCCAAAGGAAACGTTGTCATCTGCTATCCTTCATATATTTTATATGTTGTGGACGCACTGTATTGGCTTTCATTTCATACTGCACTATATTTTCACAACACGACACTGTTGACTATTTTATCGCTGTGGCAGATATAAGAATCAAACAGGGATGGCACAGTCTGTATAATCATTTACATAATCACTGATGGTGTATACGTGTGCAAAGTTACACTGACATCCGACGACTTCTGGGTGGTTCACTTTCTTTTTTCAGACGGTTTAGTTACACTGAAAATACGATATTTTAATTACTATTAATTAATTAACCATCGATAACGATACATTTCTAACTATCGTAATACTTCGCCTACACAAAATGCAGTTTCAGTTTTGTAATCCTCTGATCAAACGATATCGTTTGATACACATCACAGTAACATTCTTTCTGATTTTTCTTTTCGCATTTTTCTAGTCGTTTATGGTGTTGTATGTTTTTATGTGTTTTTAGCCGATTTATCCTCATTCACTTCGATTTAATAAGTATATTATAAGCACGATTTGTATGACATCAGGACTGGTACTTCGAAAAGGACTCCCAATATCATTTGGCCATTCGGATGCACTGAATTATCTGTGTAATTCGTAGAAAACAAAGCAATCTTTGATCGCCAATTTATTTTATTCAGTTCTGTAAACTATGCGCTCGTTGTGCCTGTAGCTTTTTTCTTTTCTCGGTACGCTGCTGTCAATTAATTTCATTCTGTACGGTATGCGTCGTAGATACCTGTTTGAAAGCAGGCTAATATTTTCCTGTGGATCTATTTTTAAGCCCTAGAGCTTTTTTAATTACGTTTTTACCTCATCTATTGTGGTTTTATATTATACGACGATGCCAATCATGTCTATAAATTTTATCTGCTTCTTTTATTAAGTTCTGGAAGTTAGGAGTGTTATGTATTATATGCTTTTCAGATAATGACAATCAAAGCTACTAGTTTAGTGATGTAAATTACCATTTTAGAGAAATCTGATGGTGATCATAACGATCTGAACCTGCTGTTGAACTGAATAAAACAAATCGTCGATCGAAGTGTGTTTCGGTTGAGTCGCTGTTACCATAAAGGTAAACATGTCACCCCTTATCAGTCAGTGTAATTGACCACCAGAGATGCTTAAAATTAAATGAAACTTAATTTGAGTTACCAGACACTTCGTAATTCTGACGTAGAGATTGGCACTAACCACTAGAATCAAAGCAGCAACTTCAGCTAAAGGGCGGCAGAAGCACTTGTGCGGTTGGTTCAAATGGCTCTGAGCACTATGCGACTTAACTTCTGAGGTCATCAGTCGCCTAGAGCTTAGAACTAATTAAACCTAACTAACCTAAGGACATCACACACATCCATGCCCGAGGCAGGATTCGAACCGGCGACCGTAGCGGTCGCTCGGTTCCAGACTGTAGCGCCTAGAACCGCACGGCCACTCCGGCCAGCACTTGTACGGTTGTTGTGGTGAGAGTCTTGGGACGCTAGCCCAGCTATATTGATTTTGCTCAGTATGAAGGTGGCAGCACTAATACAGTGATATAGTTTAGTGCATCTAACCATTGGTGTTATTTTTGTTTCGGAAGCCAAATAAACAAGCGTCACACAGAAATTTTGCCTGTCATTTATAAAATTAAAAAAAAAAAAAATCAACTGATACTGAGAAAAGTATCCGTGGACCCTGGACAAACAAGGAAAGTGCATCCATAGGAGTTTGTGGATCTGGGTATCTACGTTATAAGTGTAAGTTCGAATTGATGCCCTTCCTATTTAAGTAGATCTCTAAAGGAAGCAAAGAATAACGCCATGCACCGGTACAGTGTACGCCGAGAAGCTATAAGAGGTCGGCTTGCAGCTCGCCAGAGTCCTCACTTGTCATCGTAATCTATGCGACGGCGGAGTTCTTCGCATTGATCCGGGCTATTCGCGGTGACACTAATGAGAGCAGGAAATTCAATAGTGCGTCGCAACGTCGACGTCAGGCTGAGGCGCACTGTTTGCGTCAGCTTACTTGTGTTCCTAATGAGGGAGCTATGGTTCGATAAGACTGCTCACGTGGAATCGCAGCCGTGTTTCGTAGTGCTCTGAAACGAACCGTGTTCATTTGCCAGTGAATGCAATGTCAGAACTAAGGCGATCTAGGCGAATATTCGTTGCTTCCATTTCGTTATGTTACCCGCATCACACAAGTACGAATTCCCACAGAGGTCTGTACCAAAACGATTTTCCATTCTACTACTGTAACAGAAGAGCATCTGTCGCAAGAACAACGAAAGATACCTAGCGACTGGAAAGAGTTGCAGGTCATTTCCGTTTTCAAGAAGGGTCTTAAAACAGATGCACAGACACCTATATTGCTGACGCTGACGTCAGTCTGTTGTAGAATTATGGAGCATGTTTTAGGCTCACGTATTACGACGTTTTTGGACGACGAAAATCTCTATAAAAATCAGCATGAATTCCGCAAATAGAGATCTTGCGAAACTCAGCTCGCTCTGTTCCTACGTAAGATCCGCAGCGCTGTAGACATTGGTATTTGGGTTAATGCCGTGTTCCTTGACTTCAGGAAGGCATCTGTTGTAGTCCTTGCACTGTTGTTTAGTGAATAATACGAGCTTGAGTATCGGACCAGGTTAATCACTGGATTCAAGATTTCAAAAATGACTTAACATCTGAGGTCATCAGTCCCCTAGAACTTAGATCTACTTAAACCTAACTAACCTAAGGACATCACACGCATCCACGCCCGAGGCAGGATTCGAACCTGCGACGGTAGCGGTCGCGCGGTTCCAAACTGTAGCGCCTAGAACCGCTCGGCCACCCTAGCCGGCTTCAAGATTTCCTTGCAGATAGTACTCAACGCGTCTCTCTTAACGGCATAAAATCGGATGTAAAGATAATTTCAAAAGTACCCCAAAGAATTGTGATAGGACCATCGCTGTGCGCAGTATATGCAGGGTGTTAGGGGTATAAGCGCAGTATTGTGCCCATTTGTATCTTAATATG
Source organism: Schistocerca serialis cubense (assembly GCF_023864345.2). Classification (NCBI taxonomy): domain Eukaryota; kingdom Metazoa; phylum Arthropoda; class Insecta; order Orthoptera; family Acrididae; genus Schistocerca; species Schistocerca serialis. The sequence continues at coordinate 532,648,938 of NC_064642.1, forward strand.
TGCATACTTCAGTGTGTTAGTTGTTTTTTCTGCATCTAACACTCCTCCCGCAAACACGTCACATCATTTACTACCTGATGTTTTCTGTACGGTCGTAACTGCATCAGTAAGTACCGAGCGAGTTGGCGCAGTGGTTAGTACACGGGACTCATTCGGGAGGAAGGCATTTCAGACCCGCGACCGGTCATCCAAATTTAGGCTTTCCGTGATGAAATCGCTTCAGGGCACGGCCGATTTCCTTCCCCATCCTCGACACAATCCGAGCTTGTACTCCGTCTCTAATGACTTCGATGTCGACGGAATGTTAAAACCAATCTTCCTTCCTTTTTCCTTTCTCATCACTAAGTGGACTATGCCTGTCAGTAGTCACTCGTTCAGTGCAGAGTGGGAACTGCCTTAATCTTCTAATCGTTCAATGGCCAAGTAAAGGGCTTAATATACCATCGCCCCATTATGAGATGGGATAACATTTGCTGGAACGTAATTACAACTGCAGCCTCAAAGACGATACAGTACACTTCTTTCTGACGAACAACAGTGAATGCTGGCTGAACTGACGATGGGTTCAAATGGTTCAAATGGCTCTGAGCACTATGGGACTTAACATCTGTGGTCATCAGTCCCCTAGAACTTAGAACTACTTAAACCTAACTAACCTAAGGACATCACACACATCCATGCCCGAGGCAGGATTCGAACCTGCGACCGTTGCAGTCGCGCGGTTCCGGACTGAGCGCCTAGAACCGCGAGACCACCGCGGCCGGCTCTGACGGTGGGAATCGGGGAATAAAGAGTTAAGTGTAAGTGAAGATGTGGCAAAATCTTTCATTGTTGACATCACAAATTATTTGAATTCGTTAAGTGTATTAATGTCAGGTGAGAATTATTTGGTAACACATGTGGCAGCCAAGACTGATGCTACAAAACAAAACTAATCCTTTGGAAAAATCAGCTTCAAGTTCATGACTTGAAACATTTCCCATAAATAAAGGCGGTCATTTGCGGACCAGATATGACTGAATACGTTTCAGTAATCGAAATATTTCATCATGATTTCTTAAAGAAATTACAAGACATTGCACGATTAAAGATTAATTTCGATTTATTTGTTAGACCAGATTTGCTTTTTGATGTTAATGTACCTCATTACTTCCGACTTGAGGTGATAGATGTACAGTGGAGCACCAAACTCAACAACCCGGTTGTCGAATTGAGGAATTTACAAGACATTTATAAAATGTTACCCTAAGAGCAATATCCTCGACTGCACAGGTAAACCGCTAAAGTTATTTCAATGTGTGGTTCAAGAATATGGGTGAACATTTTTTCTTCTCTTATGGAACTGACGAAGTCCTTCCAACGTTCGGGACTTACAGATCTACGTAACAACATGTGTTTGACTGTGTTACGAACCATAGTTCCAGTATTACTGTGTATTATAAAAATGAAATATCTCTAAATTTATAGACATCAAAACGCAATGTTACATTCATGTATTTTAATGCCTTTTATAGTTCTGATAACTGTATTAGCACTATATAATTTATTTATTTAATGGCGTAATAAATGTAATTGGTTTAGCAGAAGAATAAAAAGTTGAAAACAGACGCGTTTGATTAACTCCTGCTTGTAAAAGTATGCTTCAATATTTGTCTTTTAGACGTAGTTGCACTGTTTCAAATATACCTTCCCGTGTGTGCATACAGTCGTCTCATACACACACCTGCTCGGTCTGATGTGCTCGCGGGGAGCGCACTCTGGGAGCGTAAATGTTGGCCAGGCCTGATCTAGTGGAGAACTTACATGTTTTGTCGGAAAGAATACACACCTCGCGGAATCCGCAACTGTGATACATATTACGTAAATTGACTGTGGAGGGGGGGGGGGGGGAAGGGTGTAGAAAGAAACGGAGAGATAAGGAACTCATGATTGCATCGGGACTTCATGCGGGATCAGCGGCGACGAGTGAAAACGAGTACCGAACCGGGACTCGAACCCGCAATCTCCAGCTCACTAGAAAATTGCGTTAACCACAGTGTTTATTGCCAATGCGCGGACTATGTAGGTGCGTTCCTCGGCCGTTCCACATTCTCACCCAGCGGATAACATCGGATGCTCCACGACGCTGTTTCCAAGTGATGCGGTTGCCTATAAGAAGGCAACAACATCAGAAGCCTTCAGCGAACTGCAGGTAGATGTGCAGAGCGTTGATGAATGGCGCAGGGACTGGCTGTTGACTCTGAACATAGATAAATGTGACATACAGGTATCGGTCTTGAACGGAATGGTCAGTGTCTTGAAAGGAGGATATAAGATGAACATCAACAAAAGCAAAACGAGGATTATGGAATGAAGTCGAATTAAGTCTGGTGATGCTGAGGGAATTAGATTAGGAAATGAGACACTTAAAGTAGTAAAGGAGTTTTTCTATTTGGGGACCAAAATAACTGATGATGGTCGAAGTAGAGAGGATATAAAATGTAGACTGACAATGGCAAGGAAAGCGTTTCTGACGAAGAGAAATTTGTTAACATCGAGTATAGATTTAAGTGTCAGAAAGTCGTTTCTGAAAGTATTTGTATGGAGTGTAGCCATGTATGGAAGTGAAACATGGACGATAAACAGTTGTTGTTGTTGTTGTGGTCTTCAGTCCTGAGACTGGTTTGATGCAGCTCTCCATGCCACTCTATCCTGTGCAAGCCTCTTCATCTCCCAATACGTACTGCAGCCTACATCCTTCTGAATCCGTTTAGTGTATTCATCTCTTGGTCTCCTTCTACGATTTTTACCCTTCACGCTGCCCTCCAATACCAAATTGGTGACCCGGCCGCGGTGGTCTAGCGGTTCTAGGCGCTCAGTCCGGAGCCGCGCGACTGCTACGGTCGCATGTTCGAATCCTGCCTCGGGCATGGATGTGTGTGATGTCCTTAGGTTAGTTAGGTTTAAGTAGTTCTAAGTTCTATGGGACTGATGACCATAGATGTTAAGTCCCATAGTGCTCAGAGCCATTTGAACCAAATTGGTGATCCCTTTACGCCTCAGAACATGTCCTACCAACCGATCCCTTCTTCTTGTCAAGTTGCGCCACAAACTCCTGTTCTCCCCAATCCTATTCAATACTTCCTCATTAGTTACGTGATCTACCCATCTAATCTTCAGCATTCTTCTGTAGCACCACATTTCAAAGGCTTCTATTCTCTTCTTGTCCAAACTATTTATCGTCCATGTTTCACTTCCATACATGGCTACACTCCATACCGATACTTTCAGAAACGACTTCCTGACATTTAAATCTATACTCGATGTAATTTCTCTTCTTCAGAAACGCTTTCCTTGCCATTGCCAGTCTACATTTTATATCCTCTCTACTTCGACCATCATCAGTTACTTTGTTCCCCAAATAGCAAAACTCATTTACTACTTTAACTGTCTCATTTCCTAATCTAATTCCCTCAGCATCGCCCGAATTAATTCGACTACATTCCATTGTCCTCGTTTTGCTGTTGTTGATGTTCATCTTATATCCTCCCTTCAAGACACTGTCCATTCCGTTCAACTGCTCTTCCAAGTCCTAAGCTGTCTCTGACAGAATTACAATGTCATCGGCGAACCTTAAAGTTTTTATTTCTTCTCCATGGATTTTAATACCTACTCCGAATTTTTCTTTTGTTTCCTTTACTGCTTGCTCAATATACAGATTGAATAACATCGGGGAGAGGCTACAACCCTGTCTCACTCCCTTCCCAACCACTGTTTCCCTTTCATGTCCCTCGACTCTTATAACTGCAATCTGGTTTCTGTACAAATTATAAATAGCCTTTCGCTCCCTGTATTTTACCCCTGCCACCTTCAGAATTTGAAAGAGAGTATTCCAGTCAACATTGTCAAAAGCTTTTTTTAAGTCTACAAATGCTAGAAACGTAGGTTTGCCTTTTCTTAACCTAGCTTCTAAGATAAGTCGTAGGGTCACGTGTTCCCATATTTCTACGGAATCCAAACTGATCTTCCCCGAGGTCGGCTTCTACCAGTTTTTCCATTCGTCTGCACAGAATTCGCGTTAGTATTTTGCAGCCGTGACTTATTAAACTGAGAGTTCGGTAATTTTCACATCTGTCAACGCCTGCTTTCTTTGGGATTGGAATTATTATATTCTTCTTGAAGTCTGAGGGTATTTCGCCTGTCTCATACATTTTGCTCACCAGATGGTAGAGTTTTGTCAGGACTGGCTCTGCCAAGGCTGTCAGTAGTTCTAATGGAATGTTGTCTACTCCCGGGGTCTTGTTTCGACTTAGGTCTTTCAGTGCTCTGTCAAATTCTTCACCCGATATCATATCTCCCATTTCATCTTCATCTACATCCTCTTCCATTTCCATAATATTGTCCTCAAGAACATCGCCCTTGTATAGTCCCTCTATATACTCCTTCCACCTTTCTGCTTTCCCTTCTTTTCTTAGAACCGGGTTTCCATCTGAGCCCTTGATATTCATAGAAGTGGTTCTCTTTTCTCCAAAGGTATCTTTAATTTTTCTGTAGGCTGTATCTATGTTACTCCTAGTGAGGTAAGCCTCTACATCCTTACATTTGTCCTCTAGCCATGCCTGCTTAGCCATTTTCCACTTCCTGTCGATCTCATTTTTGAGACGTTTGTATTCCTTTTTGCCTGCTTCATTTACTGCATTTTTATATTTTCTCCTTTCATCAATTAAATTCAGTATTTCTTCTGTCACCCAAGGATTTCTACTAGCCCTCGTCTTTTTACCTACTTGATCATCTGCTGCCTTCACCACTTCATCCTTCAAAGCTATCCATTCTTCTTCTACTGTATTTCTTTCCCCCATTTGTGACAATTTTTCCCCTATGCTCTCCCTGAAACTCTGTACAACCTCTGGTTTAATTAGTTTGTTTAGATCCCATCTCCTTAAATTTCCACCTTTTTACAGTTTCTTCAGTTTTAATATACAGCTCATAAGCAATAGATTGTGGTCAGAGTCCACATCTGCCCCTGGAAATGTCTTACAATTTAAAACCTGGTTCCTAAATCTCTGTCTTACAATTATATAATCTATCTGATATCTTCTAGTATCTCCAGTATTCTTCCAAGTATACAACCTTCTTTCATGATTCTTGAAGCAAGTGTTAGCTATGATTAAGTTATGCTCTGCGCAAAATTCTACCAGGCGGCTTCCTCTTTCATTTCTTAGCCCCAATCCATATTCACCTACTATGTTTCCTTCTCTCCCTTTTCCTACTGACGAATTTCAGTCACCCATGACTATTAAATTTTCGTCTCCTTTCATTACCTTAATAATTTCTTTTATCTCATCATACATTTCATCAATTTCTTCGTCATCTGCAGAGCTAGTTGGCATGTAAACTCGTACTACTGTTGTAGGTGTGGGCTTCGTGTCTATCTTGGCCACAATAATGCGTTCACTATGTTGTTTGTAGTAGCTTACCCGAACTCCTATTTTTTTATTCATTATTAAACCTACTCCTGCATTACCCCTATTTGATTTTGTTATTATAACCCTGTATTCACCGGACCAAAAGTCTTGTTCCTCCTGCCACCGAACTTCGCTAATTCCCACTATATCTAACTTTAGCCTATCCATTTCCCTTTTTAAATTTTCTAACCTACCTGCCCGATTAAGGGATCTATCATTCCACGCTCCGATCCGTAGAACGCCAGTTTTCTTTCTCCTGATAACGACGTCCTCCTGAGTAGTCCCCGCCCGGAGATCCGAATGGGGTACTATTTTACCTCCGGAATATTTTACCAAAGAGGATTCCATCATCATTTATCCATACAGTAAAGCTGAATGCCCTCGGGAAAAATTACGGCCGTAGTTTCGCCTTGCTTTCAGCCGTTCGCTGTACCAGCACAGCAAGGCCGTTTTGGTTAATGTTACAAGGCCAGATCAGTCAATCATCCAGACTGTTGCCCCTGCAACTACTGAAAAGGCTGCTGCCCCTCTTCAGGAACCATACGTTTGTCTGGCCTCTCAACAGATACCCCTCCGTTGTGGTTGCACCTACGGTGCGACTATCTGTGTCGCTGAGGCACGCAAGCCTCCCCACCAACGGCAAGGTCTATGGTTCATGGGGTTCAGTATTCAATAGAATTGGGGAGAATAGGAGTTTGTGGCACAACTTTAAAAGAAGAAGGGACCGGTTGGTAGGACATGTTCTGAGGCATCAAGGGATCACAAATTTAGTATTGGAGGGCAGCGTGGAGGGTAAAAATCGTAAAGGGAGACCAAGAGATGAATACACTAAGCAGATTCAGAAGGATGTTGGTTGCAGAAAGTACTGGGAGATGAAGAAGCTTGCACAGGATAGAGTAGCATGGAGAGCTGCATCAAACCAGTCTCAGGACTGAAGACCACAACAACAACAACGACAGGTATCACACATACATAAGAGAAGAAATCCACTACTCTACAGTTACACTGTTGGTGACAAACTGCTGGAAACAGTAACTGTCGTAAAAATCTAGGAGTGACTGTCTGGAGCGACCTCAAGTGTAAAGGCTACATACAACAAATAGCAGAAAAAGCAGACACGAAACAGATTCATGGAAAGGATGTTAAGGTAACTCACCCACGAAAAGCATCTTACAAAACTTGTGCTCGAGCGATTCTGGAGTACTGCTCATCACTCATCGGCGTGGAACGCTTACCAAGTAGGTCTGATAGAAAATAAGGAATATAAGATATTGATCGTTCCGTAGCAAATGGCAGTTGAAGCAAAGAAAAAGGATTGGAGAAGCATGGGGAAATATATCGCCCACGTCTTTTCAGAGGAATGATATTGGCAAGAAGCATATCTACATTCACCTGAAGCTATTTAAGGAAACCACGAAGAACCTAAATGTTGTTAGGGTGATGAGGAGGAATGAACTATCGCCGTCCCGAGCAGGATGCTAGTGTATTACCACTGGCCCACCTCGCACGTTGCAATCGAAATAGAATAGGCTGGAGCGGATGGAACTGTTCGATCTCTAGGTTTTCGGCAGAGCAGCACGTGACCTGGAGAGTACAGTAAATGGAAATGTCGTGTGGCTAGGGCCTCCCGTCGGGTAGACCGTTCGCCTGGTGCAGGTCTTTCAATTTGACGCCACTTTGGCGACCTGCGCGTCGATGGGGATGAAATGATGACGATTAGGACAACGCAACACCCAGCCCCTGAGCGGAAAAAATCTCCGACCCAGCCGGGAATCGAACCCGGGCCCTTAGGATTGACAGTCTGTCACGCTGACCACTCAGCTACCGGGGCGGACGGAGAGTACAGTAGACATTGGAGACCGTTCGAAACGGAGGTACACACTTTTCATAGGCCGACGTACACGGCCTTTGAATAGATGATGGCCTGAAAACGCGTCTCGAGCTCTGCAGTATCATGTTGTTGAAGTCGCATTATTCACTGAACCACCTTACAAATGTCCAGGAAACTTCTGAATGCAGAACACCATTTATTACTGTTCGAGTAATACAGAATGCGACGCCACACCATCTGCATGGGGAGAAATTACAATGAAAGTCCTACAGGGCTCAATCATTGACCCATGGTTGATCTTTCTCTATGTTAATGATATACTACATGAAGATGATTACCTGACATTATCAGCTGTGTTGAAGGCGATTTCAGAACCTAAACAGGGTCATTATTCTCATTACAGAAGTTTATTCGCCTGGAGCTCATAAAAAAATACATGATGATTACTAGTTGCAGCGAAATTGGATCGCTGTCTTCAGATCATTTGTATAGACAACAATTTTTTTATAGGGCCAGTCGAGGAAATGGATTGGCCCTATAAAATTTTTTTCTATACAAATGATCTGAAGATGGCGATTTAATGTCTCTGAAACTAGTAATCATTCTGTATTTTTACGAGATTCTTTTTTCTCTCTTTCTTTCTTTCTTTCTTTGGGCCTTTGTCCCGCTTCACGCGGGGTCGGCCGTGTTACTATTGATTTGGAAGTGTTAGATGCAGAGGGTGGCCGGATGCCCTTCCTGCCTCCACTCCAACCCCCCCCCCCCCCCCCCCCCCCCGGGATGGAATTAGTGCACCCCAGCTGTCTGCGTCTATTGTAAGCCTTGGAATAGTGCGAACGTTTTCAAATGTCTGCGAGTCATGTAACTGAGGCGGAACGTGGTGACCAGCCCGGTATTCACCTAGCGGGATGTGGAAAACCGCCGAAAAACCAGTTCCTGGCTGGCCGGCATACTGGCCCTTGTCGGTAATCCGGCGGGCGGATTCGATCCGGGGCTGGCTTGCCTACCCGACTCCACGAAGAAGTGCAGATACCAGACTTAACTCACTTACCAGCTCGCAGCCTGTGTATGCGGCACAACTTCTGGAGACCCTAGTTACGACGCACTGGCATTGTGTGCAGTGAGTAACACGACAGTTCAAGGATGTCTGCAACTGTATTGCTCTGATCACAAAGAGAGATTGGCCGGCTTGATGGGGGTCAATGTGTCACGACCCTTGCAACTGTAATGGGGGTCGTGGAAAGTGATCTCACTGCTCAAGGGAGACGATGTTAATAGGAGCGAAGGCGAAGTGTGCGTATTGGATGGCGCAAAAGACGCACAGTAGCAGAGATTACTGCAACACCATTCACCCAAGGCGAAAGAGATACTGAATGAAACACGTTTGGTAGCCAAGAGAGCGATGCGTGAAGCCTTCCATGACTACCGTTGCGGAATATTGTCAAATGACCTTTCTAGTGGCACCAATGTCAGTGTCCAGTCACCCATGGACGAGACTGGAAATGAAGTTGAGAGTAGCAAAACAAAAGTAGAACTACTTAAACCTGTTTTCAAATGTTCCTTTACAAAGGAATGTCTAGGAGGATTGCCTCAATCTAATTCTCGTACCACTGAAAAGACCAGTGACATAGATATTAGTGTCAGTGACACTGAGAAACAGCTGAAATTATTACAATTTGACAAAACCTTACGGTCTGATGAAATCCCTATCAGATTCTATACTCAATTAACAGCCGAGATAGCTCCTCTTTTAACTATAACATATCGTAGATCCCTCGAACAGAAAACTGTGCGTAATAGTCGGAAGAAAGAACAGGTCACTCCTGTCTGGAAGAAGGGTAGCACTAGTCACCCGCAAAAGTACCGTCCAATATCACTGACATCCATTTGCAGTAGAATATTAGAACATGTTCTGAGCTCTAACATAATGAGGCATCTCGAACAGGAGGACCTCCTCCATGCCAACCAGCGTGGATTTCGAAAACATAGATCATGTGAAACCCAACTCACACTTTTCTGACATGGCATACTGAAAGCCATTGATCAAGGCAGTCAGGCAGATGCAGTATTTCTCGTTTCCGCAAAGCATTTGACTCAATACCACGCCTACGCTTATTATCATAAGTACGATCATATGGGGTATCAAAAAACTGGTTCAAATGGCTCTGAGAACTATGGGACTTAGCATCTGAGGTCATCAGTCCCCTAGACTTGGAACTACTTAAACCTAACTAACATAAGGACAGCACACACATCCATGCCCGAGGCAGGATTCGAATCTGCGACCGTAGCAGCAGCGCGGTTCCGGACTAAAGCGCCTAGAACCGCTCGACCACAACGGCCGGCTATGGGGTAGCAGCCGAAATATGTGACTGGATTGAGGATTCGTGGTAGGGAGGACGCAGCATGTTATCTTGGATGGAGAGTCGTCGAGAGATGTAGAAGTAACTTCGGGTGTACACCAGTGATGCGTATTGGGTCCCTTACTGTTCATGTTGTATATTAATGATCTTGCGGACAATATTAATAGTAATCTCAGACTTTCCGCAGGTGTTTTACTTATCTGCAACGAAGTACAGTCTGAACGAAGCTGTACAAATATTCAGTTAGTTCTTGATAAACTTTCAAAGTGACGCAATGACTGGCAGCTTGCTGTAAATGTTCAAAAATGTAAATCTGTGCACTTCACAAAACGAAAAAACATAGTATCCTATGACGAGAGTTTTAGTGAGTCACAGTTGGAATCTGTAAACTCATACAAATACTTGGATGTAGCACTTAATATGGACATGAAATGGAACGATCAAGTCGTCTCAGTCGTGTGTAAAGCAGCTAGCAGACTTCTATTTATTGGTAGAATACAAGGGAATTGCAATCAGTGTACCAAGGAAATTGCTTAAAAGTCACTCGTGCGATCCGTCCTAGACTACTGCACCCGTATCTAATAGGACTGGCAAAGGATGTTGAACATACATAGAGAAGGGCAGCATGAATGGTCGCAGGTTTGTTTGAGCTACGGGACAGTTTATCAAAGATGCTGAAGAAATTCAAATGGCAAACTCTTGAAGACAGGTGTGAACTACCCTGTGAAAGTCTGTTAGCAAATTTTGAAGAACGAGCTTTAAATGATGACTCTAGTAACGTACTGCAAACTTCCACACATCGCTTCCATAAGGATAGTTAGGACAAGATTAAATTAACTACAGTACACACAGAGACATTTCAACAGTAATTTTTCACGCGCTCCACACATGAATGGAACGGGAAGAAGCCAAATAACCGGTTCAGTGGGACGTACCTTCTATCGTGAACTTCACAGTGTTTCACAGGGTAGAGCCGTAGATGTAGATATAGATGTAGAAAGACGTGGGCCAGCTACTCCACTGCGACTATGTGGGTTGCTGTACGACGTCCTCACATTAATGTAGTCAGTGTCCGAGAAATACTTAGCTGTAGTAGAAGCCGCCTCCGAAGATCAGTCGCTAATAAACACCCGTGCGATGGTGTTCGAGTCTGAGGTAGAGTGTTCGATTCCTGGTGGTGGTAAAAGTGTGGAGGCAATGGGTTTCACCCTTTCCCTTCTCTCATCATCACACAACCCAAACATGACAGCACAAAAAACACACCTCAATTATAACAACTAATACAGTTAAGACACTACATTCACAGACTGCGGGGCCAAGTGCCATTCGATCTCTCAGCCAACCATGTCATATTCTACACCTACATCTGACGGTGTCTGGCAGAGGGTACTTATGGAAACACTATCTGCTCCCCTCCTCCCCTTCCCTGTTCCATTTGCGAATGGAGCGTGGGAAGAATGACTATCTCCAGTAAAGCTCTACTGTTTCGAATTTTCACGCTGAAGTCATTTCGTGAAACGAATGTGGGAGGAAGTAAATATTATCCTACTCTTCCCGGTACATATTTTCTCGGAATTTCAATAGTTAACTTGTCCGTGTCCGTGATGCGAAACACCTCTCCTGTAGCGTCTGCCACTGAGCGGCCCCTCCCTCCGGAGCTTGATGATGATGATGATTGGTTTGTGGGGCGCTCAACTACGCGGTTGTCAGCGCCCGTACAAATTCCCAACCTTTACTCAGTCCAAACTCGTCACTTTCATGAATGATGATGAAATAATGAGGACAACACAAACACCCATTCATCTCGAGGCCCGGAGTTTCGAGTCCTCTCTCGTGTGTGTGTTGTTCTTAGCATAAGTTAGTTTAAGTAGTATGTAAGGCTAGGGACCGATGACCTCAGCAGTTTGGTCCCCTAGGAATTCACACACTGAAGCACCTCTGTAACGATCTCGCGCCGGTTAAACGATCCAGTGAAGATACACTCGGCTCTTCGTCGGATCTTCTGCATTATTCAAAGAAAATTTAAAAAAATCTGGTGTTTTGCGAAAAGGATAGTCGAAGAACTTTCTTTTTCTGAGGAGGGAGGAAGTCATTAGTTCACTGACTGGTCTAATGCGGCCCGCTACAACTTCCTCTCTTTTGTCAACGTGTACATCTTACAAGGGAACCTCCCCATCGCCCCCCCCCCCCCCCCCAGATTTAGTTATAAGTTGGCACAGTGGATAGGCATTGAAAAACTGAACACAGATCAATCGAGAAAACAGGAAGAAGTTGTGTGGAACTATGAAAAAATAAGCAAAATATACAAACTGAGTAGTCCATGCGCAAGATAGGCAACGTCAAGGAGAATGTGAGCCCTAGTACCGTTGAAGCTACTTCTTAATGCCTCAATACATATTCTGTCATCTTCTCGCTTCACCTTGTCAGTGTTTCCCAGATATTTCTCTCCTCGGCAATTCTGCGGATAACCTCCTTATTTCTCAACTTAGCAGTCCACTTAATTATCAACATTTTTCTGTAGTATCACATCTTAAATGCTTCGATTTTGTTTCTTTGAGGTTTCCTCACAGTCTGTAATTTACTTTCACACAATACTGTGCTCCAGACGTACACACTCACAAATTTCTTCCTACAGTTAAGACCAATGTCTGATACTAAGAGACTTCTTTTGACTTGGAACGCCCTCGTTGCTTGTTCTAGCCTGTTTTTTATGTTCTCCTCAATACGTCCGTCGTGTGCTATTTTGTTTCCAAAGCAGCAGAGTTCCTTCAATTCATCTACGTGACTTTTTTATGGTAATTTTGCCACTAATTTTATTTCTGTTACTCCTCAATAATTTTGCCTTTCTTCGGTTCAAGATCGACCCATTTTCTGTATTCAGTCATTCCATTCAGTAAATCGTGTGCTTCTTCCTCGCTTTCGCTAGGATAGCAATGTCGTCAATGAATATTAACACTGTAGTTCTTTCAACCTGTATTTTAATGACATTTCCAAACCTGTCTTTTATTTCCGCCAGTGCTTCTTCAGTGTACATATTGCACAGTAGGGAAGAGAGATTGCTTCCCTATTTTACACCTTTTTGAGTTAGAGCACTTCGTTCCTGGTTTCCCGTTCTTACTGATCCTTGTTCTGCGAATTTCGGACATCGTCCTCATTTTACACTGTCGTACGCTTTTTCAAGGCCGACAAATCGGATGAGCGCGTCTTGATTTTTCTTGTCTTGCATCCCTCACCAAGTGCAACGTCATAACTGCCTCTATGGTACCTTTACCTTTCCTAAAGCCAAACTTATAGCTACCTAAGAGATCCTCAGTTTTCTTTACCACTTTTAGAGACTTCTTACGCAAGAATGTCTCCACGGAAGAACAGAACTCGAAATACATTTGAAAACTAAGCTAAATCGTTTTACTTTAACTGAGTATGCGGGGTTTTCAAGCTTCTTGACGAATTAAAATTTTATGTCAAAATTGGACCTGAAACCAAGCCCATGAAATATTGGGGGCAGTGCTCGTACCAACTGAGTTTTTCTGGGGCAACTCGTGACACACCTCAACAGTTTTTCACGGATGTCACGTTATCGATTGCACTAAGTTGCAATCGAGCTGTCATTCGGCTGTTATCAGCCACAAGAACTACGCAGTCACAGTGAGATAGAGATGGGTGGTTAGTAAGAAGTGAAGCCCTGGAACTAACGGTGGTCACCAACAGAGAGCGTGCCATTGCGAGACTAGCCGTCCATCTGCGCACACAGGCTGAGGACAGCGTGTGGACTCTGCGAGTGGTGGCGAGGCGGCCAGTACATTCATTAAATTTATGAGCACCAACAGTCATGTGGTAGAGCACGGTGTAACTGTTCAGCAGTGCTATATTTATGTAGGGGTGTTGAGTGCCAAATAAAATGTTGAAAAATGTTTCTCTGACAACCGGTTATCTCCAACAAGCTCGCTTCTTAAATTCCGTGTCGCTTCCCAACTCATGGTAGCAGAGTGTGGTTCCAATCTATAGGTCTCTGCTTAATGGGGCCAACATGCTTCCATGAGTTGGGAAGGGACACAGATTTTGGGAACGTACTGGATGATTACTGGTTGTCAAAGAAATACTTTTAAGCACTTCATTTGACACTCAGTAGGCTGACATAAATACAACATTACTGAACAATTACACTGTGCTCCAACACTGTTACTGTAGTGCATAGTGTCCATTAAGGATTTTTATTAAAAGGCTTATGCCCAATGACAATTTTCTTATGCACACACATTCTGTCTTTAGCCTTAATCTGTAGAATAAAAACTTAATTTGACTTTCCAATATCTACCTCCCTTTTTGACTGGTCAAGCGACTATTAATCAAATTGCGTGCGTACAGAGTATCGTCTCAGTTGTGTGACTAGATTCGTGATTTCCTATCAGAGAGGTCAGAGTTCGTAGAGATAGACGGTAAATCATCGAGTAGAACAGAAGCGATAGCTGGCGTTCCGCAAGGTAGTGTCATAGGCCCTCTGCTGTTCCTGATTTACATAAATCATCTAGGTGATAATCTAAGCAGCCCCCTTAGATTGTTTGCAGATGACACTGTAATTTACCGTCTAGTAAAATCATCAGACGATCAATTCCAATTACAAAATGATCTAGAGAGAATTTCTGTATGGTGCGAAAAGTGGCAATTGTCACTAAACAAAGAAAAGTGCGAGGTCATCCACATGGGTACTAAAAGAAATCCGATAAATTTTTGGCACAAATCTAAGGGCTGTCAATTCGACTAAATACCTAGGAATTACAATTACTAGCAACTTAAATTGGAAAGACCACGTAGATATTATTGTGGGCAAGGCAAAACAAAGACTGCGCTTTGTTAGCAGAACACGTAGAAGATGCGACAAACCCACTAAAGAGACAGTCTACATTACACTTGTCCGTCCTCTGCTGGAATATTGCTGCGCGTTATGGGATCCTACCATGTAGGATTGACGGAGGACATCGAAAAATTGCAAAGAAGGGCAGCCCGTTTCGTGTTATCGCGCAATAGGGGTGAGAGTGTCACTGATATGATACGCGAGTTGGGGTGACAATCACTGAAACGAAGGCGGTTTTCTTTGCGGCGAGATCTATTTACGAAATTTCAATCACCAACTTTCTCTTCCGAATGCGAAAATATTTTTTTGACACCACTTACGTGGGGAGAAACGATCATCATAATAAAGTAAGAGAAATCAGAGCTCGAACGGAAAGATTTAGGTGTTCCTTTTTCCCACGCGCCATTCGAGAGTGGAATGGTAGAGAAGTAGTATGATAATGGTTCGATGAACCCTCTGCCAGGCACTTAAGTGTGAATTGCAGAGTAACCATGTAGATGTAGATGTAGATGTAGATGTTGATGTAGATGTAGAAGTTCCCGACAGTTCTAGAATAGTCTCTCTCTGGTCTTAACATTAACAAGGTATATTAGTGAATAAGAACCAAAGTTATGAGCCTCTGACTACCAGTTTTAATTATTATTAGACCGAGTGCACTAATTAGTTGAGAGATAGGTTATAATTGTTTGGAGAAGACATCTGTAATACAATTTAGTTACGTTCTCGAATATGAACACTTATCATGGGTGTGACATAAATCCATATCCTGCTTTAACAACGACTTTTTAAGAATCCCAAAGCTAACGTACCGTTTGCTTACGTCACGTAGTCGATCACTAACTCAAATGTTCATAATTCATGATAGTCGCATTCCAGTACCATGCACCGTAATCCAGACCTGTGGCGCTGCTATTACTCGACCACAATAAAGATGCAGCTGGGAGTGAAGGCGCTCCGGTCGGCTTACTGTGAGCTGCTGCAGTGATATTTCACGAGGACACACTGAACCATTTCGTACTACACTGGTGTCCAAAATTAAAGCAACAAAAGGAAATTTTGCAAGGTTGCTTTTATTTTGCCACAAAACAGTACAAACAGATGACAGTAAAGTAGAAACAATACAGCACGCAATATAGAATGAATAATGAATACAGAACACAAACAACTATAACATGCATAACGGTGGACAATAATGCTCTTCGTTATTTCCAACTTAACAAGTTTGCACACACATTCTGACAACTGGTTAATGTGCTCACTTTGGGGTGTTACCACCTCTGGCAGCAATACGGGCCTGACAATGATGAAGGATGTTGTGAATAATGTCATCAGTCTCTTGTTGACGCAGTAACATGTACAACTATCAAGAAAGCATATACAGTGTGATGCGTTTTCCTTGATCAATGCTGTACTAGTTTACTGTAATCTTTGTTGATCCATTATGGACTGTGGGACAACAGCTGGCATGTATTTCTTGATAATCTACCAACAGCCGTATGTATTGTAGAAATTTATTTTATGAACTTCTTATGTGCTACCAGTTTCGGCATTACATTGATGCCATCTTCAGGCCGCACTCGTCATAGTCGTAAGATCGCTATACCGGGAGGAGCCATATAACTGGATCCGTGAATCAAACCGCTATGCAACAGCTCTGTGCCTGTGTCGGCTGGCCACCAAGAGCTGTTGCTCAGATTCTCTTGTCGCACGCAAGGTCAACTTCATTTCCAACAAAGGTGTCTTCGAAATTTACGCTTTCAGAAAAATGGTCGCCACTTTTAGGCAAAGTTCGAAATCAACTGATTTATATTTTATTTTGGCAACCTGCAACTGGTGATTTACTTTCCCTGGTCATGTTGACTATCTTTGCTCCATAGAGAGAATATACTCATAATGTTCCAAATACCGTATGTATTTATCTATTTATGATTTATGTGATACTGTGGCTGCGTCGTTGTGTGTCGAAATATAAACCCGAAAACCTGCTTTTTGATAACCAATCGGCTCTAATATTTTACCTGGCATTTAATGTGGCAGTCGCCTCTGGTAATACCTTGTTTAGGTTAGAAGACTGTATTATTCAAATTCATCTATAACAGTATACTACCACGAGTACGAAAATGTCTCGTCTAATACACTAGTTGTTAAGCCAACCTTTGCTTCTAGGACAGCTTTCGTAGCATTTAGCACAATTTCAACGGCTTTCGACCGAGCGAGGTGGCGCAGTGGTTAGCACACTGGACTCGCATTCGGGAGGACGACGGTTCAATCCCGCGTCCGGCCATCCTGATTTAGGTTTTCCGTGATTTCCCTAAATCGCTTCAGGCAAATGCCGGGATGGTTCCTTAGAAAGGGCACGGCCGATTTCCATTCCCCATCCTTCCCTAATCCGAGCTTGTGCTCCGTCTCTAATGACCTCGTTGTCGACGGGACGTTAAACAGTAATCTCCTCCTCAACGGCTTTCGCAATGATAAATTTTTGAAACATTGTATGAGCGTGGGTGGTTATTGTTTGTGATCATGTGGTCGTTGCAACAGCGCAAATCAGTTTTAGCCATTACGAGGATTTCAGCCGGATACTTCTCGTTTTTGTCCAAATGAAATTTGAAGTTCCCTGCGTACGCTCATAGTTCGCATTTAGCCAGCTCCCGTTCGTTTCTTTTCTGAATCGTCTAAAATGTAAACTGTGCTGTGTTTACGAAAAGAAAAACAGAAAATAATCGTGTTTGTGTAATCATTCACGAGTACAGTCCTATGGTACCTTTTAGTAAACATCGAGCAAAGAAAATGGCGCCTTGACTTCTGTCTGCGAAGAGTTCCTCCCTGTAATTTCAACGCTCATTTTAATTCACTAGGTGACAGCACGGGGCTTTATCGAACGCATTCCAGGACTCAATGGGATGTTAAACCTTAACACTACTTTCTTCCGTTCAATCCTCCCATCTGCCTCTGAAGAGGGGCCTTCTTCGAGGTCAATGTGCGCTTAAAAATGTCCCGTTGCTGTGGGCTCGTTTTCCAGTTACGGTATGATGGAGACGAAAGGCAACGGCGGTAGTGCAATTAGGACTGCTAGATCTGTAGTTAAGATCAGCCCACGCAGTGCCCACACTGGCGGCAGCTTGTGCACTCATTAGCGTCCGCTCGCAAGTTTTCTCGTCACGTATTGTTCCTCGAAGCAGTCGTCCGTTAAAGGACAGTAAACGAACCCGGAGCATTTCTTTCGCCATCTCGGCTGTGCAATGCTGTAGACTATGTGGAACATGATCCAAATTAAAACACTGCTTGCTGGCACTTTCTAATCAACGATTTGCCACGAAAACTCTGCTGGATGTACTGACTTCTCGGGATTTGTAATTGGGTGCAGGTGTGAGCAAACCGGCGACTTAATGCTCGTTTCTTGCCTGTCAGAACATGTTTCCCTGCATGACAAGTGCCGAGCATTCAGTATATGGAAGCGATTTGTTTTTGCTTCGTTCCCACATTTCGCTGCGTGCATAATACATATACATTTACAGTTCATCTACGCAATAGAAGGAAGAATACCGCTATCCTGACAAAAAAAAAGTTACGCAAAATAACAGAAGAATGGAAAATATCAGAAGCAAACTGACACTTTCTTTTTTTCAAAAGTGAAGCTACAGGTTTCAAGTATTAACCAGGAACTGAATAGGATGTTCCTGGAACTGTACGTCTGGAGCTGGAAGCTTACCACAGCCTGTGGTAAAACCGCTAAACAGATTAATGGAAGCGTTTGAATTGTGGTGCGAAACCCGAATGCCGAGAATAAATGGACAGAAGTGAAGGGGGTAGGAGGGGCAAGGAAAAATACACGTTGGGAGAAGTCTCTAGAAAATTCTTATTATAAGAAAGTATAGTTAAACTGGGCTCGTACTACCGTTTCTATGAACAAATTATTGACACTGGGAGGAGCGATAGAGGAGTTTTATAGTCAAAAAAATTGCAAAATGTAAATACAATTATTGAGGAAGCTATGTGCAATAGTTATGCAAAAAAAAGGTTCAAATGGCTCTGAGCACTGTGGGACTTAACTTCTGAGGTCATCAGTCCCCTAGAACTTAGAACTACTTAAACCTAAATAACCTAAGGACATCACACACATCCATGCCCGAGGCAGGATTCGAACCTGCGCCCGTAGCAGTCACGCGGTTTCGGACTGAAGCGCCTAGAACCGCTCGGCCACCGCGGCCGGCTTTTCGACTTAGACTCAATCATAAAAACTGATTTGGGAATTGTGAAAAGTGGACAACGGAGAAGGCAACGGAAAATTTCCGAAAAAACTTGAGTATACACTTAAATGAGATGATACGCGGACTGAGCATTATCCATCTTGTCCTATCCCATATCACTGAGACAGAAAGAGAAGAAAGAGTAAACTTCCTGGATCTAACAACACATAAATAAACGATAAACATAAGTTCCCAATATATAGAAAATTTACCACGACCAGTTATCCACAACCAATCTAATATGTCAATAACACCTAAAGAAGCCAGCTACAGGTACACACATTTCCCTGTTATTTCCTTTAAACAGCGACATGTCTGCATGTTCCTGCGGTTTAACAAGCGACACTTTGAGAGTGGAATTAATGTATCTGTGACTCGACATTGCCACAAACAATAACATAAACAGAAAGGCCAACAGAAAAATTCCTACCCGCTGCACTGCATTGCGCCAGACTGTGATAACGTTGAGGCTGCAGACGTGGTCCTACTGCGATGACGGCAGCCAATGTAAACATTCCTGACTCCGATTTATACACGGGGTTCCGAGTTCGATTCCCGGCGGGCTCAGGGATTTTCACCTGCTTCGAGATGACTGTGTGTTTGTGTTGTCCTCATCATTTCATCATCATTCATGCAAGTGGCGAAGAGCAAAGATTGGGAATTTGTCGGGCACTGATAACCGCGCAGTTGAGCGCCCCACAATCCAAACATCATCATCATCCGATTTATAGGGGCCTGGGTTGAGACCCCTATTGTTGTCAGGATGACGGAGTGTGGAGTTGGTTCGTTCAGGGGAGGGGACCAAACAGCGAGGTCATCGGTCCCATCGGATCGAGGAAGGATGGGCCCTTTCACAGGAAGCATTCCGACATTTACCTGAAGCGATTTAGGGAAATCACGGAAAACATAAATCAAGATGGCCGGGCGGGGGTTTGAACCGTCGTCCTCCCGAATGCGAGTCCATTGTACTAACCACTGCACCACCTCGCTCCGTTTCGGTTGTTGATAGATCAACCGGAACGGAGCGAGGTGGTGCAGTGATTAGCACAATGGACTCGCATTCGGGAGGAGACGGTTCATAGACCTTTCAGCTGCATATGATACTGTAAACCATTGGAGGCTCCTTAGGAAAGTATATAATGTGACAAGAGATTACCATTCAACATCACTGATAGGCACTTTCCTGCATAATAGGAGATTTTTCGTCTGTCTCCAGGGCAAGAAGAGCAGGTGGAGAAATCAGAGGAATGGCCTACCTCAGGGAAGCGTCCTCGCCCCAGCTCTGTATAATATATATACAAATGACCAACCAGTGCCAAACATCACACGCCAATTTATGTATGCCGATGAGACTGCAGTTGCAGCCCAAGGTAACAATTTTATGGATGTAGAGGAGAAATTAACCAGTTCCTTGGAAGCTCTCTCACAGTATTATGAGACAAACGACCTAAGGCCGAACCCTTCCAAGACGCAGGTCTGTGCATTCCATTTAAAGAACAGGAAGGCAAATCGTGAATTAAATGTAATATGAAGAGGTGAACGTCACGAGCATTGTAAAACGCCCAAATATCTTGGTGTCACGTTGGCTCGCACACTGATCTATAAACATCATTGTAATGCCACGAGGGAAAAAGTCTCAACTAGAAACAACATCATCAGGAAACTAACCAGCGGATCTTGCGGTGCAAACCCAAAAGTCCTGAGAACTTCAGCCCTTGCGCTCAGTGTGTCAGCCGCGGAATACGCCGCTCCAGTATGGT